>NC_134582.1:137807216-142607216 GCF_037038515.1 Microtus pennsylvanicus | reverse complement strand
ATTTTAATTAGTGCGGTGCTGATGTTTATAGAATCAACTTGTATTTCCTATGAGTGCTGAACAGACATGTAACTTTGAGTCAGGAGCCCCATGCCTCAGTAGAAATGAGCACACCTATGCCCATGAACCAAGAGATGCAGCAATTCAAAATGAGACCAAACCAACCCAGGATCACAGAACTGGTGCTTTTGGGGATGAGAATTTAGACCCCGACTACTGATGCAGCTAACTGTATTCCTTGAGCTGAATTATGAAGGTGAAACAGCCTCTCAGCATCCTTAAACTACACAATTAGAATTTTCATGATAACATATGTCAGCCACATTCAATAATTTTGAAGTTGTTTGCGTTTTGTTTTGTTTTGCAGTACATGTCCTACTTTGGTTTCTGCTTCTGTGATAAACATTACAGCCAGAAATCAGCTTTTTGGGGGAGGAAAGGGCTCGTTTTTCTTTACAGCTCACTGTCCATCAGTGAGCAAAGTTAGGGCAGAAACTCAAGGCAAGAAACCTGGAGACAGAGATTGAAGCCGATGTGGAGGAGCTCTGCCTCCTGCCTTCCCTGATTTGTCCACTGTGGGCTAAGCGTTCCTACATCGATTGGTAATTAAGAAAATGCCTCCACAAACACAAGTCTGACGGAGTCAAGGCCTCCGTCAAGATTTGCCCTCCCAGATGTGTCTAGGCTTGTGTCAAGTTGACAGAAATTAACAGGCACACAAGTCTACTTAACAGGAATTTGTGACTTGATTTCTCCCGGTTACAACACAGCACAGTTGTTGGAAATGGCCGTGCTGTATTAAAAAAAAAGAATGCAGGGGCTGAGAGATGGCTCAGGGGGTAAGAGCACTGACTGTTCTTCCAGAGGAGTCAGGTTTGCCCAGCATCCACCTGGTAGCTCACAAACACCTGTAGCTCCATTCCAGGGGATGCACCACCCTCTTCTGACCTCCATGAGCACCAGGGATACAAGTGGTATTCAGACACACTTGCAGACAAAACACCCATACACATAAAATAAAACATTTTTAATTAATAATAAACAAAATAATATTATTGGCCTTAGCATTGGACGTACTGGTTCTTTTGAATTAGCTACCATGGAAACAAAATTTAAAGAGTTTTTTTTTTGTCAAATCAGTATATTTTAAAAATTCCTTTAACAATGTATTGGGGGTGTTGCAAAAGGGATAAAAATAATAAAATCAAATAAAATTTTAAAAAAGAACATAGGCCGGGCGGTGGTGGCGCACGCCTTTAATCCCAGCACTCTGGAGGCAGAGGCAGGTGGATTTCTGTGAGTTCGAGGCCAGCCTGGTCTACAAGAGCTAGTTTCAGGACAGGAACCAAAAAGCTACGGAGAAACCCTGTCTTGAAAAATCCAAAATAAATAAAAATAATAAATAAATAAATAAAGAACATAATGTAACATAATTCTGTAAGGTAATAATTTAAAGAAATTCTATACGACTATAGCATCTATGCTCTAGGCATGAGTTTATAACTGGATTTTTTTTAATGCACCTAACATGTATTTTTTAATTAAATGTGACCACCCTTAGCAAATTACTGTATGATTTATTCTTACATTTAAGATATATGCTTTAAATTAATCTCTTCATTAAAGAGCAAAAATTTTGCATGTCATTTATTTTTATCAAACTGAAAAGTTACAGGGTGAAGAGGCCCAGCAGCCTCATAGCCTTCATCTGTATTTTTCAGAATTAAACACATTAAACAATACTTTTGTACCTTCCCATAAACTCTCCACCTATATGAAACATGGGTATTTCTGGTTTGGAGTGGGTCTACTTTTTGCACATTTTGAGGACTTATTCTTCCACGTCTTCTTTCATTAGTGTAGTTGCAGCAATCATGCATTGTCTTGCATAAGTGCCTCTATTATTCTGTAAAGTCCAATAGTTACCTTGTTTTATACAATTAGTACTTGTATACTTATTATACAATTAATACTTGTATAATATGCCAGCATAGTGAAATGTCATAAATGATTTAGCATTTCCCTTACTAAAAGGTGTTCATATTGTTTCTAGGATTTTCAGTGTATTTGAGAAAGCACATGTAAAGGAGCCACTCTCTCATGGGCATACATTTTTATACCGAATATAATTCAAACAGTTATCATCTGTGAGCAGTTATCACAATCAGAGTTTGACACAGCAAGGCTTGGACTCTACTTGGGGAAGCTCCACTCTCCTTTTTGTCCCCCATGCCCATCTCTCTAGACTTGTTCCTGGCCCCACAGCAGCCTGCCTGCAGAGACCCTTCCTCTCAGCTCACCCCCAGACTCCAGGGTCTCTGCACCTTGGTGCAGTCCTCAGGTCCCGCCACTCTTCTCCACCATCCCTCTCAGCCTTTCCCTTTAGCCTGTCTCCATCCCATCGTGAGTCCCTCAGACCTGTAGAACTGCCCTCTGCCACGCACACTCACCACTCTTGGATAAGATCCAGACAGGGAAGCAGCAACCCACCCCCCAAATGGAACATCTACAAAAACAAGATATCTGCACCAATGAAATACCTCAAACATCTGAACTCCAGATACCAAATCCCAGCACAAAAACACAAGGCATTATGCCTCCTCCAAAAGCCAGAAACTGTGTTGTTAGGCCCCGAGGAAAGCAGGTTAGCCGAAGCCTACAACGAGAACTTATGCTTTTATGTCATAAGACATGGATTTATTTTATAAAATATCAGTTATAAATATGTTCAAAGGCTTTAAAGAAAATATAAATAAATGTCTTAATGAAGACCGTAAAATCACAAGGTGTTGAATGAAATAAAAACAATTCAAGACATAAAAGTAGAAGCCAACAATGAAATAGAATTACTTAAAGGAAACCCAAACTGAAATAAAACTGGGAATGAAAAACTCAGGATGCCAAACAAAATCTCAGAGGTAAACTTCATAAACGATGAAAAGACATGAAAGATAGAATTCAGGCCTTGAAGCCAAGGTGGAGGAAATGAGTAATCAGTCAAAGAAAACTGGTACAAAACATCATAAAGTCTGGGAGACTATAAAACCACCAAACCTATGAATAATAGCTATAGAGGAAAGAGAAGTAAGTCATGTTGAAACAGAAAGTATTTTTAATAAAACTGTAGAAGAAAAAATTTCCCATCTAAAGAATGAAATGCCTACCAAGGTAAAAGAAGCATACAGAACTTCAAATAGACAGCACCAGGAAAGAAGCTCCCTGTGACATATAATAATCAAAACGCTAATTGTTCAGAACAAAAAAAGGATATTTAAAACTGCATTGGAAAAAGACCAAGTCATATATAAAAGCAGGCCTGTTAGACTATTACCTGACTTTTCATTGGAGACTCTTAAAAGTCAGAAGGGCATAGGCAGATGCTCTACAGTCTCTAAGAGACCAAAAATGTCACCCCAAACTGTTACATCCAGCAAAATTATCAGTCCCAATCAACAAAGAAAGATAAACATTTTTCCTTTTTTATTGTGTTTATTTAGCTATATATTTTTCTCTTCTCCCCTTCCTTCCTCCCATCTCCCCTTTTAGTCTTTCCCGTGAACCCCACGCTCCCAATTTACTCAGGAGATCTTGTCTTTTTCACCTTCCTATGCCTCTCTTAGGTCCTTTTTGTTGCCTAGGTTCTCTGGGGTTATAAATTGTAGGCCGGTTTTTCTTTGCTTTATGTCTAGAAGCCACTTATGAGTGAATACATATTATATTTGTTTTTGTGGGTTACCTCACTCAATATGATGTTTTCTAGATCCATCCATTTGCCTGCAAATTTCAAGATGTCATCATTTTTTTTTTTACCGCTGTGTAGTATGCCATTGTGTAAATTACCACATTTTCTCTATCCATTCTTCAGTTGAGGAGCATCTAGGTTGTTTCTGGGTTCTGGCTATGACAGACAATGCTGCTATGAACATAGTTGAGCACATGTCCTTGTGGTATGATTGAGCATCCTTTGGGTATATACTCAAGAACAGTATTACTGGGTCTTGAGGTAGATTTCCAAAGTGGCTGTACAAGTTTTCACTCCCACCAGCAATGGAGGAGTGTTCCCCTTACCCCACATTCTCTTCAGCATAAGCTGTCATCATTATTTTTGATCTTGGCCATTTTTACAGGTGTAGGATGAAACCTCAGAGTTGTTTTTATTTGCATTTCTCAAAGACCTCAACATAAAACCAGCCACACTGAACCTCATAGAAGAGAAAGTGGGAAGTACACTTGAACACATCGGCACATGAGACCACTTCCTAAATATAACCCCTTTAGCACAGACACTGAAAGAAACAATTAATAAATGGGACCTCCTGAAACTGAGAAGCTTCTGTAAAGCAACGGACACAATCAACAAGACAAAATGGCAGCCTACAGATTGGGAAAAGATCTTCACCAACCCCACATTAGACAGGACTGATCTTCAAATTATACAAAGAACTCATGAAACTTAACATCAAAAGAACAAATTATTCAATAAAAATGGGATAAAGACCTAAACAGAGAACTCTCAACAAACGAATCTCAAAGGACTGAAAGATATTTAAGGAAGTGCTCAACATCCTTAGTCATCAGAGAAAGAAAATCTTTTAATGATAAACAAATTTAAACAACTCTGTCCACCAATCAAGCTGTAATAAAGCCCTAGTCTGAGAAGGAGATTAACTATTCCTAAGAGATTACAATGAATAAATTGTCACAAAAATGTTACTTTCAGCAACAAAGTAATAACTCTCATTAATAACTCAGTGGTCTCAGTTTACCAATAAAAAGACATAGACTAAAAATTTGATTAGAAAACACGATCTGTCTTTCTACTGTATCCAAGAAACATACCTCACCGAGACATCATCTCAGGGTAAAAAGGTGGGAGAAAAGGATTCCATGCAAAGGGAACCAAGAAGCAAGCAGGTTTTCTTTTAATACCTGATGAGACAGACTACCCACCTCCATCCAGGTCTAGTAAGGTGAGCATCCAAACTGCCTAGGCTCCCACAAAGCCAGTACTCAAAGCATTTCACTAAAATCAGGAACAAGACAAGGTTGTCTGCTCTCTCCATAGTTGTTCAGAATGTACTAGAGCAATAAGATATAATATCTTATATATCTATATTATATATAGATATATATATAATATCTTATATATAATGTAGATATATAATAGCTTATATATAATATATATATAATAATGTCTTAGCTAGAGCAATAAGATAACTGAAGGAGATCAAGGGAATTCAAATAAAAAAGGGAGATGTGTAAGTGTCCTTGTTTTCAGATGACAGGAATTTATAAAAGACCCTAAAGACTCAACCAGGAAGCTTTTATAGCTGATAAACAGTTTCAGTAAAACAGCAGGATATAATTGGCACAAAAATCAGTAACCTTTCTAAATACAAATGACAAATGGGCAGAGAAATAAATCCGGGAAACCATACCTTTCTCAATAGCCTCAAAATATCTAATATCTAGGGGTAACTCTTATCAGGCAAGTGAAAGGCTTGTATAATAAATACTTTAAGACACTGAAGAAAGCAATTGAAGAAGACATCAGAAAATGGAAAGATCTCCCATGCTCTTGGATTGGTAGAATTAATATCATGAAAATGGCCATCCTTTTGTGGGAGCCTAGGCTGTTTGGATGCTCACCTTACTAGACCTGGAAGGAGGTGGGAGGTCCTTGAACTCCCCACAGGGCAGGGAACCCTGACTGCTCTTCAGGCTGATGAGGGAGGGGGAGTTGATTGGGGAGGGGGAGGGAAATGGGAGGCGGTGGCAGGAAGGAGACAGAAATCTTTAATAAATAAATAAATAATAATAAAAGTAAAAAGAAAATGGCCATCCCACCAAAAGCAATCCTCATTAAAATCCCAGCCTAATTCTTTATAGAAGTTAAAAAACAATATCCAACTTCATATGGAAACATGCACAAAAACCTCACAGTATCTTAAACAACCCTGAATAATGAAAGGACTCCTGGAGGCATCTTCACTCCAGATTTCAAGTTGTGCTACAGAGCTATAGTCATAAAACAGACATTGATCAATGGAATCAAATTGAAGGCCCAGACATAATTCCACACATCTACAGACATTTGATTCTTATACAAATAATCCAAAAATACACCGTGTAGAAGAGACAGCATCTTCAACAACTGGTGCTGTTCACATTGTGTGGCTACATGAGAAAAGTGGAAATAGGTCCTTATCTATCACCCTACACAAAACTCAACTCCAGATGGATCGAAGACCCCAACTTAAGACCAGATACCCTAAATCTGGTAGAAGAAAAAGTGGGGAATAGTCTGGAACTCATTGGCACGGAAAAGAACTTTCTGAGCAGAAGCCAAAAGCACAGGTACTAAGACCAACAATAAATGAGAGCCCCTGAGGCTGAAAAGCTTCTGTATGACAAAGGAAACCATCATTCTGTATGACAAAGCAGCAGCCTACAAGGGGAAAACATCTTTGCCAGTTATACACCTGATAGAGGATTAGTATTTAGAATATATAAATAACTAAAACGAAACAAAACCCTGAACAACAAGGAAACAACAACAAAAATGGGCACAGAACTAGAGTTTTCAAAAACAGAAACACAGACAGCTGAGAAACAAAGGAAAGTAAGCATGCTTAGCCATCAGGGAAATGCAAATTAAAACCATTTCATCTTATACCAATCAGAATGACTAAGGTCAATAAAACAAATGTCAGCAAACTCTGGTGAAGATGCAGTGAAAGCACAACATTCATAGCTGGTGAGAGTCCAGACTGGTGCAGCCTCTATGAAAATAATTGCAGAGTTTCCCAAAACAGATGAAAATTCCACTCTTGGGCAAATACCCAAAGGACTCTACATCTGACCTCAGAGGAGACTTGCCCATCCGTGGTCATTGTTGCTCTATTCATAACAGCCCAAAATTGGAAACGGCCTAGACGTCTATCAACTGATGAATGAATAATGAAAACATAGTACATTACACAATGGGATATTAATTAGCTATTAAGAGAAATGAAATTGGGAAAATTTTAGGTAAGCATATGGAGCTAGAAAAAAAATCATCCTCAGTGAGGATAACCCAGACCCCAAAGAACAAACATTGTCTCTGAAGATCTGGAGCTAGGAGGCTTGGATGAAAGAAAACATGTGACAATTGTCTTTCTAGATCCGATTGTCTCAAGGAATATATTCTTTTCTAGTTCCACGTATTTACCTGCAAATCTTATGATTTCATTTTCCTATGCATCTGAATAACACTGTATAGTATATGCTTACCACATTTTTCTTATCACCTAGAGGTGGAAGGTAAGTGCCTGTTTTTTTTAAGGCAGCATGCACTACATTAATAACTACAAGTAACTAAGGGATTGTGAGAGAGAGAGAGAGAGAGAGAGAGAGAGAGAGAGAGAGAGAGAGAGAGAGAGAGAGAGAGAAAAGTCCTCATGAGGGAAGACTATTGGACATCCGAGACCAAATAGTGAGCCCTGAGAACATATGTACAAGTAACATATAGAATGTGAAGGTTGTATTTATGTATTAGGAACATGAATGTATATCCATATGCACATATATATATGTATCGTGCATGTTTGGAGGGAGAAAAGGGTAAGGATAAATTTAATTATAATTCAGAAAATAAAAATAAAGCTATAGCCATTATTGTAATTCAGTATAACTCAGTCACCAATATATGACATCAATAGTCAAGTAAACATTTTATATAGATTTCTTGCCATTAGAAGAGCCAAGATAATAAGGCATACTTGAAAAATCTGTAATCCTTGAGTCATGCTGTTAAAAGAATTGAGGTTTTTTAATAATGGAAAATTGTTGATCATTTAAGTCCGTGCCTACTGCTGATAGTGGTTTTTAGTTTAACACCGGGACATGAAGGCATCAGATGCTCTCAGGGATGAACAGTGGACAGTGCATACACTTATTTTCTCTAAAGAGAGCTGGATTTAGAAAACAAAACAGAAGAATGCAGCCTTTTTCTACAGCCAGTAGATAAGTCTCTGGCTTCTAGCTACTCCCCTACTTGATACATCAGAACAAAATCTTTCTGCTGCATAATACAAGCTTACTAATAGCAAGAAGAGAGGCTCTAAGATGGAAGCCCAGGTAAATGAGTGACTTCAGCCCGGGATGAGAAATAATGTGTGAATCCTTGTGAGCCTGGCACACTCATAACCGTTCCTGAACACCCTATGAGGTGCGTGCAAGAGAGTAGATGTCCAAAGGCTCGGACAAGGCAGTGACTGGTATCTCCCGGTATACACTCTGGGAGATGTTCTCCCACTATGCAGATGTTCTCCCACTATGCAGGTGTTCTCCTTCTATGCAGGTGTTCTCCCACTATGCATCCAGGTGTTCTCCTGGCAGTACCCCGGTGTTCTCCCGGCAGTACCCGGGTGTTCTCCTGGCAGTACCTCGGTGGTCTCCCAGTATTCAACCAGGTGGTCCCACAGAACTCACTCAGGTTGGTTGTCTGTCACTATTTACCTAGGTGCTCTTCCAATATGATGACTATTCTTGGCTACAACTCAACTACACCTGGAATTAACTAAACTTCAAGAACCTGGGTACACCTATGAGGTTTCTTTTTTTGCTGAATTATTTGAGGTAGAAAGACTGACCCTAAACCCTTGTCTTTTGAAGTGGTGTGATCTACCCTAACTCTGGGACGCAGCTGGTGGCAGACCATATAAAGGACATGGAAGAAGGAAATTCTTGCTCCCTCCCTGCACTAAGCCTACTTCTTCAGAATTCGAGCATATACTGAAGAGCAGCTGAGACATCCAGCCTCATGAAATGAAAAATTACCAGATGCTTGGACTTTCTGTCAGGAAACAGCTATTGTTGGACTGTAGTTGGACCATAACCTATAAACCACTCTAGTAAAGAAATAAATATATGTGCATATGTTCCTGCAAATAAATCCTAGTTATAAATCAATAATTTATAAATCAATCTATCAGTTCTGTTTCTCTAAAAACCCTTACTTATTATCCAATAATTACCCAGGTGTTACCTTGGTATTCATCCAGGTGTTCCCAGTGCCCACACACATGTTCTTCTAATATTGGACCAGGTGTTTCCCCAGTATTCACCCAGGTGTTCCCCCAGTGCCCACACACATGGTCTTCTAGTATTGGACCAGGTGTTCCCCCAGTTTTTATCCAGGTGTTCTCCCAATGCTCACACACACGGTCTTCTAGTATTGGTCAGGTGCTCTCCCAGGATTTATCCAGATGTTCTTCCAGTGCTCATACAGGTGTCCTTCAAGTAGTTATACAGATTTGCAGTATTCACACAGGTGTTAGCCAACTATTTCCTAAGGAATTCTCTCAAGATTGACACAGATGCTCTTCCACTATTGAACAAGTGTTATCCCAGTATGGACAGAGTTTAGTCCCAGTATTAACCCAGGGTTTCTCCCAGTACTCACACACAACTGTTCTGTTATGTGCCCCAGTGTCTCACAGTATGGAGTGAGGCCTCTTCTAAATATTCACCAGGTTTTCTCTCATATTTCTAAGGTATCGCTCCAGTATACACCTGAGGGTTTTCCGAGCACCAAGCCGCTTTGCTCTCTGTCCATGCAGCTGTTCTGGCTAACCAGTTTCTTCTAGTGTGTCAGTCTAACTACAGCTTTCCCTCAGTCTTAATTTAGGGCATTTCTATGGCTATGCTAAAACAGCACAACCAAAAGCAACTTATTTAGGAAAGGGTATATTTCAGCTTACAGTTTCACATTGCAGTATATCATCAGTGGAAGCCAGGCAGGACCCTGGAGGCAGCAGCTGGAGCAGACGCCATGAATTGGTACTCTTTGCTGCCTTGTTCTGCACAACTTGATCTGCCTGCTTTACTGCAGCACCCAGGTCTGGCACCACCTACAATGACTTCTTATCAATCATTTATCAAGACAATGCACCACATTCTTGCCCTTCAGCCAGTCTGGTAGAGACATTTTCAAAATTGAGATTCTCTTTTCCCAAATGACTCTAGCTTGTGTTGAGTTGACATAAAACTAGCCAGCGCCAATGAGTTCAAGACCATTCCCCAGTATCTCTTCTATTAGATTCACTGTATCTTGGTCCATTTGGAGTTGAATTTTGAGAATGGTTGTAAGTTTGGATCTATTTGCATTGTTGTACAGCAGTCATCTAGTTTGAGCAGCACCATTTGTTGAAGCTGCCTTACCCGCCCCCCCCCCCCCCCGCCCCAAGCACCCAGTATTTATTTCTGGCTTCTTTGGAAAAAAAAAATGTGTCCACGGGTAAATGACTTGTCTCAGTATTGAATTTGATTTCATTGATAACACGCTGTTTATATTACTGTATCTCTATAGTGGCATATATATATATATACATATATATATATATGGAAATCAGTTTGGTGATTCCTGAGGAAGCTGGGGATAGATCTACTTTAAACCCTAGCTGTATCACTCTTGGGGCAAAGGACTTCACATCCTACTATGAAGACACTTGCTCAATAATATTCATTGTTTGTTATCCATAATATCCAGATGTGGAAAACAGAGAAAATATCTTCTACCCCATCTGGGCAGCATAATAGAGCTGACCCTGTTGTTGGGGATGCAGGGTAACCAGCCCTGAGGGCATGATAGCAAAGAGTTGACCCCCCTTGTCTGCCATGGGTGGCATGGGTGAGGGAAGGATGCCCTCCTCCTCTGTCCCTTGCCACCTGTGGCAGGTGAGAGAGCTGGACGCAGGGTCATGAGAGAACTAGCCCTGCCCCTTACCACCAGCAGCTCATTAGAGCTGACCCTGTTGTTGGGTATCCAGGGGAGCCAGTCCTGAGGGTGTGAGAGCTGACCCCCACCTCCTATGCCCCCTGCAGCAGTCGGGAGAGAGCCCTGTACCTTACAGTAGAGCTTGTCCTGGTGTTTTGAGTGTGTGTGAGCCGGAAGTGAGGATCTGAGATCCAGAGAACTGGCCTGGTTCTGTGCTGAAGTCTGCACTGAATGCGCTAGCTGAGGCAGTGCTGGAACTCACCTGGGTAGTGACGAAGGCAGGCTGACCAACCCAGCTGCCACCCAGACCCAGAATCAGGGCTGTACGCTAGCCCGCCCCAACATCCCCCTCATCTATGAACTGCTGGAGCAGGTGAAGGGGACGAACCTACAGACCCCAAACAGCAGGATAACAGGATATCCACAGGCGCTCCAGTGACAGTCCATTGGTGGCGGTGCCGCAGAATCCAGAGGCTCGAGCCAGACCCGTGACTCCTGGCAATGACACTTGCAAGTAAAGATGAAGAGGATAAGCTGTGTGACTCAACAGGCTACACTACAGCTGTCACAAGATTCCCCTCTTGTTTTGCTTGTTTGGTTTGGGTTCATCTTTTAAGTTTGGTTTTGTTTTGTGGGGGAGGTTGCAAGGGCGGAGGGAGGATACAGGGGGATGGGGAGATGAGTGACATCAGAACGCATGATGTGAAATCCACAAAGAATCGATAAAAAGTTTAAAAAAGAAAATGTAGCCGGGCGGTGGTGGCGCACGCCTTTAATCCCAGCACTCGGGAGGCAGAGGCAGGTGGATCTCTGTGAGTTCGAGGCCAGCCTGGTCTACAAGAGCTAGTGCCAGGACAGGAACCAAAAGCTACGGAGAAACCCTGTCTCGAAAAATCAAAAAAAAAAAAAAAAAGAAAAAGAAAATGTCATACATATACAAAGTAGAATATTACTCAGATGTTTAAAAAAATTAAAACCATGAAATTCACAGGTAAATGGATGGAAAAATTCACCCTGAGTCCAGACCCAAAAGACAAAGTATTTATTCTCTTATATGTGGATGTTAGCTGTTAAGTTATAATAAGCAGGCTACAATAACTATTGAGATTAAGTAAAGAATAAAGGAGTGGAAGCAGGGAGGATCTCCCTAGAAAAGGGAAATATACAGATAATTATGTATAGATGGTGGTGGAGGCACTGGAATAAGGGAATCATGCAGGGAAACAGAGAGAAAAGATGGGTAAAGAAGGGAATACAGCTGAAACTAAGGGGTGGTTGAAGGGTTGTATAGAAACCTATTCATATATATATATATATATATATATATATATATATATGAAAGAAATTTAAATGGAATATAATGGGGAGACAGTGCCACAACTAGACTTCTTTTACTATCAAATGAAGCCTCTAGGACCAGGAAAGGGCCACATCTAATTGGATTGTTAGCAAATGGGCCTCCATGACAACACTTAAACAACCCAGACTATTGCCAAGACAAACTGGTGGTAAGGCCCTATTGCTGAAGACAATACTTACACAACTCATTGAACATGGCGAAGTAGTGCTGGTACCTACCTAGAGCCTTCATCCCTACGGATTAGTGTTCATAGTACTGAAGTTACTCGGCACATTACCAGAGGAAGCAAACCCAGCTAAAACCCCCTTTGGTCTACAGTGGTGACCTCTCTGCAAGATATGTTGATGAAACAGTGGCACAAACGTTGCTGGAGAAGCCAACCACTATCTGATTGGACTCAAGGAACCCTCAGTGGGATGGAACCCATGCCCAGCACTGCTCAGGTGGCTTAGAACCTGAGACTAGATAGACCATGGAAAACCAATACTACTGTTCTGCTAAAGGAATGTAGCAATATGATGTTGTGGAATATTATTTTAACTAGGCAAAGCTGTCACATTTGTTCATACTGCAGAGTATCACTTTAGCTTTGTGAAGGTATATTACTTTTGTTCCTGCTGCATTTGTTTAAATATGAAAAGATGTGTTGCATTTGTTTCATTTTGTCTGCCTAAGGCTCCTGATTGGTCTAATCAAGAGCTGAACAGCCAATAGAAAAGAGAAAGGACAAGTGAAAAGGCAGGAGAAAGGATAGCGGAGTTAGCAGACAGGGAAAATAAAAAGGAGGAGAAATCTAGGCTAGAGCGAGAAAAGAAGGAAAAACAAGAGAAAAAAGAGTGAGAGCCAGGCCAGAGGCCAGGCAGACGCCAGGCAGCAGACGAAAGTGAGATAGACAGAATCCAAAAAGGAAAAAGGCCTGAGGCAAAAGGTAGATAAAGAGAAACAGGTTAAATTAAGTCCAAAGAGCTAGCCAGAAAAGAGCTAAGGTAAGACTGAGCATTCAAAACTAATAAGCCTTGTTGTCATGATTTGGGAGTTGGTTGGTGGCCCAAAAGAGAAAGCCTGCTACAATGTAATGGCTCCTAATGAAATTCTGCTGTAATTCAGAGATCAGCATCTTGCTCAGCCATCATCAGAAAAGCTTCCAATAAAGAGGAACAAACTCAGAGACCCACAACTAGACGATGTGCAAAGAATGAGACCTTGGAACACTAAGGGGATGGCTCTGATAAATCACCCCTCCCCCATTGTCTCAGTGACTACTACTGAAGAGAAGTTGGAAAGATTTTAAGAACCAGTGGAAATGGAAGACACCAAAAAAGCAAGGACTTCCAGAGACAACAGGACGGACAAACATGAACTCGCAGAGACGGTGACAGCATGCACAAGGCCTGCACAGATGCAAGCCAGATGGGGACCAGCACTGAGAGGGGAAGTAGACGCAGCCCCCATCCCTAGCTCAGAGCTGCCTCCACTGATAACCACTCACTAAGGAAAACTCAGTTTCCTTCACTGGAGTCTCACGGGGGACACAAACCATACTTGAGGGCAGGCCCGTGCCAACACAAACATGGCGGAACTTTGTGAGGGTTTCTTTTTCTTGTCTCACATGCTTTGTGTAAGCATTTGTTTTTTTAAGCTTGTAAGTCTTTTGCTGACATACTGTGGTTTCTGCCTTTGTGTTTTTATGGGATTTCTGTGTGTGTGAATGTATGTGTCTCTAGGTCTATGTGGGTTCTTTTGTACTTTTTCTTTGGCTTTTTTTCTGTTTATTTTGTCCTGATCGGATTTGTTTTTATTTTTCTTTCTTTTTTTAGATGCCTGTTTGCTTGCCCCTCCTTTCCCATGTTGTTTTAGATGAGGTTCTCCTATGTAAATAAACCAAAGCATTCATCAGACCAGCGGAATCATGGATTCCTGGTCGTACATCATGAGTTTTATTTTTGTTGAATTTGATCACATGTCTGTTCTCTCTGTTATAATGAGTGTATCGTTTTCTCCTTTTTCTTTAATGAAGTGAGTTAGATGAATGGACTTTCAAATGTCCTCCCTTTCCTGCTATCCATGAGAAACTCTGTTTGGTAACACTCTGAATGTTTTTATATAACTGAATTTAATGTGCAATTCCATGACTTAGGAATTTTAAATTATTTTTAAGAGAAAAACTTCTGCCATTTCCTTATTGAATGTTGTTTGCCAAAGAGTTGTGCTTCTTGCTTCTTTATTTGATACAGTATTTATTATCGAAGATTTTGTCAGATTGAGCATCTGGGCTTAATTTTCATGAACAGACTTCACTCTAGAATATATTTATGTTAATAAAAGTTTAGTATAACCTTTATGTTAAAACTTACATCTACGTATTAAGGTGTTGTATTTATTCTTTGTTGTCTTCGCCATTTCACAATGCTCTGCGCTTGTTAAGTCTGTGCGATGCCAGTGAGTCTCCTATTCCTGTGTTTACACCAGAGTGTGATGGCCACTGCTTTTTCCTTGATGCTCAGGTTTGTGTGTTTTCATAAGTTTTCCTTGTTCTGTGTAATTGATTTCTATTATGTGTTTTAAAACCATTTTTATCATTTCACTTTCCTTAGGGTTAATGTGCTTTTTTTTCTAGCCTTTTTAATTTTAGCTGCAAAATTGCTCATTGATGCTTTTCTTTTTTCATAATTGGAATCCACATATGATTTCCTACTAAGTAAGGTTTTGGCTATGAACTATGAATCTTGTTATTTTTTGTTATAATTTAGTGCAGACAATTGTTCTATTTCCTTTATACTTTTTCTATGATTATTTGTTTGAGTCTTTTTCTTGTTATAATGTGTTTGTTGGCAAACAGTTGGGTTAGTATTAATTTCTTCCTGTAGAAACACAGTAAGTGACTTCAGTCTTCAAACATTTTTGAGACACTTTTATGAACCCAAATATGGCTGGATTTTGTTACTGTGCCAAGCAGACTGCTTTTCTATGTTTCTTGGACCAAGTTTTTCAGTTCTGTTGTTTTGATCTGCTGTAGTCCTTCTAAAGATTGACCAGATGATTCCACCAGTTCTTAGATGTGTGTGGTAAGATCCATACTTGATTATACTCTGCTAAACCCATTTTCTTAGTGGTATTAATTTCTGATTTATATATTTAAATCTCTTATTTCTTTTTAGATTGATCTTTGCACCAGTATGAAAAGTCCCTCTTTATCTTGTTTTAAAGTCTATTCATCTATAGTATAAGAATCATTTTCCTTACTTTTACTTTCAAATTGAGTCCTCATATCTAAGTATATTGCATATATGTAAACTGTTATAGAGATTAATGACTTTGTTTTGTGTTTTGAAAATCTGAGGCTTTGTTTGGGATATTTAGCTCATTTACATTTACTTGTAAATTTTGACATTGTTAGATTAAAATCTTTGTCTCCTTCTATTTAACTCATCTGTGTTATATTGTGTCTTCCATTCTTCTTGCCCACTTGTATCAGGTTTTCATTATTTTGTTTCATTGTTAATAATGTACCCATTCTTCAACTTTTCTCTAATGACTCCCCTAAAGAGGGAAGCTCATATGCTGGACACTGTAATCCGGAGCACATGATCGCCTTCAGTGTTTCATGGATAATGCTAGGACCTAATAGGTTTTACATTCCGTTTCTCCTCTTCTGTTTCTTTTTTTTTTTTTGTGGAAACTGTTTCTTATTTTTATATACATTTCATTCTTCATATAGTTTCAGCACTGTGAGACCAATCATTACCATCATCATCATTTGTATACTCAATACTTGCTCTTCAAGACATTTTGATGTTGAGTGCTTTCGTCGTGGGGCTTTTTTTATCTCTGGGAAGTGTTAATGTTTACCTTAAATTGCTGATCTACTGGAAGCAATTTAACTCGGGGTCACTTTTCATAAATAGTGGTTAAAATACTTTATTCCACTATTTAGCCCATCTGAACTTGAACTCATGATATACCTTGGGAGAGAGCTGAGATTATAAGCACACACCATCATGCCCCCTTGTTTCATATTATTGTGGTTTTAAAATATTTTTCTATTTTAAAGAGCTTCAATACACATATATTTTTAAATTAGTGTAAAAGCATCAGGTTTCATTATGGAATTTTCAAAGGAATTTGTTTTTGTTAATTTTCCTCTTCCATCTTGCCCCTCTCCATTTCCCTGTCCTTCCTTTGTGCCCGTCTACCCCAGTACTCACAGCACACGTATGCCACTTCCTTCCTCAGCACCTCTTTCTCTTTACATGGTTCTTTTTCCAGTTTTATGGCCTATTCCTGCACTCACACCACAATACATATAAACATTAAATCTCGGATCTGCAGCAGGAAGAGAACATGCAGTATTTATCTTTCCGAACCTGTCATATCTCACTTATTATACATTTTCTAGTACCATCCACTTTCCTTCAAATTTTATCATTTTGCTTTTCTATATGGATGATCGGATTTCATTGTGTATTCTATAACATTTTTATTATTCAGTCGTCAGTTGATGAACATCTAAGCTAACATTTTTTTGTTATTACCAATAGGGCAACAATGAATACAGAAATGGAAGTGCCTCTGTGGTTGGAATATAGAGTTTTTTTGAGTAGATGTCTAAAAGGACCACCCACTGGTTTCCATAGTAGCTGCACAAGTTTTCACATCCATTAGCAAAGTCAAGAACCACGCTCACCAGAATTTGTTGACTTTTCTTTCTGGGTGATGGCCATTCTGACTATGATCTTACCCATCTATTGGTCGTTGGGTTTTGCTTGATCTTGTTTAAATTTTGCAGTTGGTTATACATTGTGTCTGTCTGAAATGTAGTTGGCAACCCTTTTTTTATATACTTTTTGCTTTGCTGTAGTTCCCTTTGCTGCACAGATTTTAAATTTTATGTAATCCCATTTTTCAATTTTCAGAGCTATTTCTTATATTGTTGGAGTCCTATGCAGGAAATTCTTGTCTTTGCCTATATCTTGAAATGTTTTCTCTGGATTTTTTTCCTCTAACTGTTCAACACTTTGTATCTTAAGGTACTTGGCCTGTTTTGAATTGACTTTTATGGATGTGAGAGATATGGTTCTAAATACATATTTCTGCAGGTAGATATCCAGTTTTGTGAACTCCATTTGTTGAATAGATTGCTTTTTATTCACCTTATTTTGACACTTTTGTCAGACATTATGTGACCATAAATTCATGTATTTATTTCGGAATCTTCTATTCTATCCCACTGACTACACATCTGGTTTTGTGCCAATACCATGACGAAGCATGCTGTCTTTGCCACTGTGGCTCTGTAGTATATATAATTTGAGATCAAGGGTTGTGATACCACTAGCAGTATTCTTTCTTTTTGTGGTTTCTGTGTTTGCTTCTACATTTTTATATTTTTCTAGTTCTGTGAATAATGTCATTGGAATTTTGACAGGGGTGGCTTTGGATCTATAAATTATTTTTAGTAATACAGAAATTTCATTATACTAATTCTGCTAGCCCAGAAGCACGAAAGATCTTTTCATCCTCTTGTATCTTCTTCAGTTTATTTTTTCAGTGTTAAAATGCTTCCATGTATATCTTTCACTTGATTAGGCTTATTCCTGTGTTATTCATTCATTTATTTTGAGGCATTGTGAATAAGACGCTTTTCCTAATTTCTTTCACAAAAGTATGCTATTGGTATGTATGAGAAATATTATTTTGTATATTACAGGTTTAATGAAAGTATTCATCATATCTAAAAGTTTTCTGGAGTCTGTAGAGTCTTTTAAATATACAACATATTATCTATAATTAGGAATAATTTGATTTCTTCTTTTATATTTTTATCTCTTTTATATCTTTTGTCTTATTACTTTAAGACTTCAATAACTGTATTGAATAAGAATGAAGAAAATTGGGCAGCTACATCTCATTCCAGATTTTAAGTAGAATAAAATGCTCAGGGCATTTTGTTTTTCATTTTTTAAGCCATTTATTACAATGTTAGCAATGTGGTTGTTTTATATAGCTATATTACTTTGAGATGTGTTCTGTTTATTTCAAACTTCTTCAGGAATTTTATTACGTGGTCATGTTGAACTTTTTGAAATACCTTTTCTGCATCTATTGGAATGGTCACCTGTATCACTTTAATTTTTGTGGATTTTGTTGGAGATAATTATAGATCCACAGTTATTCTCTTTAGCACTTAAATATGTGATGTATTTTGTTTTCTATTTTATTTGTTGAGAACTTATCATACAATCTATTGATTCTTTGAAAGTCAGTTTTTCCCTCTGGTTTTTTTTTCACAATCTTATTTTACATACCGAGCCCAGTTCCCTCTCCCTCCCATCCTCCTACCTTCTTCCCACTTCACCCCCATCCACTCCCCAGAGAGGGTAAGGCCTCCCATGGGGAGTCAACTAAGTCTGTCACATCACTTGAGGCAGGACCAAGCCTCCCCCACCCATGTAAGCTGAGCAAGGTACGTCTCATTAGGAAATGGGCTTCAAAGAATAGTTCATGCACTAGGGATAAATACTGGTTCCACTGCTAGTGGTTCCACCAATGGCCCATGTCACACAGCTGTCACCCTTATTCACAGGGCCTAGTTCAATCTTATGCTGGTTCCTCAGCTGTCAGTCTGGGGTCAGAGAGCTCATGGTAGCTCAAGTCAGCTGTTTCTGTGGGTGTCCCCATCCTGGTCTTGACCCCTTTGCTAATATTATCACTCCTCCCTCTCTATGACTGGACTCCAGGAGTTCAGCCCAGTGCTTAGCTGTGGATCTCTGCATCTGCTTCTATCAGTTACTGGATGAAGGTTCTATGATGAGAATTAATGTAGCCATCAATCTGATTACAGGGGAAGGGCAGTTTAGGTGCACTCTCTACTATTGCTTAGATTCTTAGATGGGGTCATCCTTGTGGTTTCCTGGGAGTTTCCCTGGGTATCTCTTTCCTTGCTCTCCCTCTCTGTCCTTTACCCAATTCTATCTTCTCAATCCCTCATGTTCTCCTCGCTGCTCTCCTTCTCTTCGCCCCACTCCCCTACTACCCCCCATGCTGCCAATTTACTAAGATCTTGTCTACTTCTCCTTCGAGGGGGATCCATGTATGTCTCTCTTAGGGTTCTCCTTGTTCCTATCTTCTATGAGGTTGTGGACTATAGGCTGGTTATCTTTTGCTTTATTTCTAAGATCTGCTTATGAGTGAGTACATACCGTGTTTGTCTTTCTGTGTCTGACTTACCACTCCCAGGATGGTTTTTTCTAGTTCCATCCATTTGCCTGCAAATTTCAAAATGTCATTGTTTTTATCCCTGAGTAGTAATCCATTGTGTAAATGTACTACATTGTCTTTATCCATTCTTCGGTTGAGGGGCATTTGGTTGTTTCCAGGTTCTGGATATTACAAATAATGCTGCTATGAACATAATTGAGCAAACACTCTTGTGGTAGCCTCTGGTTGTTTTTAAGATATTTTTCCATGCAGTTTTATTTTATGTTCCAGGAATATTTATCCTTATTTTTGAATTTTCCTTCTTGAAGGTTTTGGAGTTTAATGGTCTATGTCTTTAAAAAGCTTTCATTATTTGGAGTAGCATCTTAAAATTATTATGTTATTTATTCATGTGTGCACATTATGTGTGTCCATGTGTACATATATGTATGTTGGGGGTAAGCATGTGCTGTGGTGTACCTATGGATGTCAGAGGACAACTTACAGAACTGATATTCATTTTCCACCATGGGGGGTCTCAGCAATAAAAGTCAAATTGTTAGGGTTCATGGCAGGTGACTTTAATTATCCTGGACCATTTGTGGCTCTAGAATCATAATTTTTTATCTCTTCAAATATTACTGAAGTTTTATTCTCTCCCTCCATTTCTTCTGGAGACTCCAAGTATACATTTCTTGGACATATTCACTGTGTTCTCTGTGTTTTTCTATGTATTATCTTCTTTGGTGTACTCTGTTCATGTCAGTATTTCAGATTATTCTGCTTCAGAGTTCACACCCTTAAGCTTGTTTGAAATCTGCAGTTAAACCAATACATTGTGTTCTTAAAGTCCAATCTTGACTTTTAAAGTATTTTAGTATAATTTCTTTATTTTCTTCTTCTCCATTGGCCAGATTAATTATAATTATTTCAAAGCCCTTTCCTGCTACTTCTAGCCACTGCAGTAATTTCACATACAGTGGTTTTTAGAAACCATATGCTCTTTAGAATGTAAGTCTTTGTTTATCTACTTCTCTATCTACTTACTCATTAGGTTCTTGACATATGTGTAGTCTAGGCTGGCCTTGGCTACTCTTGCCTCACCCTTTGATACTTACAGTTGTGTGCCACCATGCATGGCTTCTGAGTAACATTTTTATTGAATTCGGGATATAATGAATTAAAAAAGCATAAAGACTCCAGACAATAGTCTTACCCTATCAAATTTTCCCTCTCCTTTTTGGGTAAACAAGAAAGACTATTCACAAACTATATAGTTTAGGGCGTGGCTTAGCACACATTGGATGAGGTCCATGCATCTCTATATAGTGGTCTCCCCAGCCACAAGCTCTCACAAAGTGGCCTGGAAAGACCTTAATTTTCTTACTTTTTCTGCTCAATCTGAAACTCTCAGTTTCCTTTTTAGGCAAACTCTATCATACTCTAGAATGGAAGTTTACTTTGCCCATTGTCCTTTGCATTGAAGATAGTCTAAAGCCTTTGTGCCATCACTCCGGAAGCAAAGGCAGGGGAATCACTGCTGATATGAAGCACAGAAAATTTCAGGCCAAATAGGAGGGCTACACAGCAAGACCCTATAAAAAACAAAACAAAACAAGTTGAGTGAAGTCACTTAACAATATTAAACTAAATATTTTAAAACTTTATGGCAGACGGATTAATTTGGGAAGAATCTAGTAATCTTTATTTAAATCAAAGATAATATTTAATGTTTTTAATTTAAATATGGCCTTTAAAATGTTTTTCAAATTACCAGTAATATAAGAAAATCTCCATTGGTTACAGGAAGCAGTTTTTACTTAGCATACAGCAAACATGTCATCTCTTCCTGCACATAGTGCTTCCTAAGCTTATCCTGGGCTTGGGGACAGGGAAACACCTGCCTGGTTGCAGAGAAGAAGAATGTGAGGAGATAGGTGGGCTGCTGGCTCTGACCTTATTTCTGGGTCTCTGTAGAGTGGCAGTTGGCATCCTGCTGTCCTTATTAAGTGAGAGTCCAAGAAGAAAAGATCCCAAGTGAAGAGTACATTGGCAATTAGGTAAGCCTCGGGAGTGTAGATGCCCAATCAGAGCTAAGAGTGAGTAACAGTTGTCAGTGCATATGAACTGCCCGAACGACAGGGAGTACAGCCGACTACTCACCAAGTCGGTTAGTCCCCTATGAAGAATGGAATCCTGTGTTTCATAGTATCTTATTTAAAGCATCCCCAGCCACCTTGGTTTTTTTTTATTGTGTATTTCTGCAGTGTACAGGATTGGACTAAAGGGTGTGTATGTGAAAGTACATACTGTAAATACCAAGTTTCATCCCATCCTCCACCTACTCCCTGCTCCCACGCCTTTATATTTAAAGTCAAAGCATAAGTAAGGCTCTGGAGCACTCCTACTGGCAAAAAAGAAGGAATTAGAAGGTGTTGACTCATCAATTGAGTCTGGCCAGGGAATGCCAGAGCCATTTCAGGCCTTGTCGTGAGCTCGAGCTCCCTTGCTTCTCCAAATCTCAGATCCTTCTTTAACATTGAGAATCCTTACACATATAGCACACACACACCATGCAATCACATGCCATATATACTGACATTATACATATATAAGCCATATACACCTACACCATAGACACACATCATATACACACAGTATACACAAATGATCACACACGTCAGATACATATCCACATGTAATAATATAGATACATACATGATACTCAATTCACACTCATACCATATACATAGCACATAGCACGTGCACATGCATGCGCACACACATACAAATAAATAAATCTATATATAGGGCTGGTAAAATGGCTCAGGGGGTAAAGGCACTTGCTGCCAAGCCTTACAACCTGATTTCTATGCCTGAGACCCACATGATAGAGAGAACCAACTCCCACAAGTTGTCCTCTGACCTCCTTGTGCATGCAAGCATGTCTGCCTGTGTTTGCATGTGCACATTCTTACCACACACACGTGAACGACACATACTTTTTTTAAAGGAGTCTTTGCAACTTCCTTGTCTTGCCCTGTTCCTCCGTCAGTACTTGGATGTCAGCCCACATTAGACTGTTCTTGACTTCACAATCCTTATCTCATTCATAGATTCAGCCAACCACAGATGGAAAGTGCTTAAGGAAGAGTTGTGTCTGTACTGCACATTTAGTTTTAAAACCGTCATGATTCCCGAAACAATATAGTATTGTGGCTTTTTGTAGAGTCTTTACATATAGAACATTTACATAGTATTAGGTATTTTCAATTTTCAAGGGTTTCACCATCTGCCCCAGTTTGGTCTCATCTCAAAATCATCTCAGGGGCAGGGTTCAGAGGTGCCACCGCCAGTGCTAAAGATGATATCACATACACAAGAGATAGATACAGGCTCCATGCAAACACTGTAACATTCTAGACAGGAGGCTGGACACCCACAGCTTGTGGTGTCTACAGAGCAGCTGCAGGCACCCTGGGGTGCACACTGAGGGGCACAGACCTCCGCTGCTCTGTGAACGGGCCATTTTCTCCACACCTTCAGAGTCTTTGCTTCCTGGAAGAGTACGCTTGCTCGGCCCCTTGGCTCTTCCTATCTGTTTATGGTGATCTGCTTATTTTTAGCATCTCTTTCGCCCTTGTATCACTCTGTCAAATATTTCTGGTTCCAGCCAGATGTGACCTTTTTTCCTTTATACTGCTGGAACACTCGGCTTGTGTCTCTCTTGGGACTTTTAGTATAATCTGTGTTGAAGAAAAGTTGCCTGTTTGTCTTGTCCCTCTTATTAGACAGACGGCTTAAAAAAAAAAACTGTGAAACTTTTAAATCCACAGCTGGGCTCACTAAAGTCTTGCAAATACTAGTCAGCTAATAAATATTCATTAGATTAAGTGACAGCAACATGTGGCTCCTGGGCAGGGCTGCTGTCTGTTTACTGTTGGCCAGCTACAGCGTTGCCTTCCCGTCAACTTCCTCTAAACACTCACATGAAGGGAATATTTGCAAACTGTGCAAGAAGGAGTTAATATTCAGGATAAATAAGTAACTCAAACGAAACAAGAGTCAAGCAGAAGAATTCTATTTTTAAATGGTTAAGAGGTAACTTTCCTTTGAGAACCCCATCCATGCCTGTGCTCTTGGGAATGGCTTTCCCCACCATGATCAAAATCTATATTAAAATTTCTTAATAAACTCCAACTCTGCTCCAAAAATGAAAATAAAACTGGGCAAAAGATTTCCATAGATGTTTCTCAAAAGACGACCACGAGGTCAGTAGCAGGTGAAAACTGTTGTCAGGGACCTTCTACTGCAGCCACCACCTCCCTCTAGTAAGGATGGCTGTCCTCAGAAAGACGCTGTTGCTGCTGCTGCCGCCGCCGCAACTGCTGCTGCTGCTGCTGCTGGGAATCTGCGGGAAAGTGAACTCTCACACATAATGTTTATAGGAATATGGGTTAGTGAGGTCAGAGGGAATCTAGAACTGCCTATGCCCCAGCAGTCACGTTACATACACGCATATATATGTATATGTACATGAATATACATACATATGTTGTGTTCATTATGTAACCAAAGGAAATTACATCGGAATAGTGAGGGGACCTCTGTATCCCCATGGTTTTTTTTGCAGTACTACTAACAGTAGCTAAGGAATGGAAAGAATGCCACTGTCCTTCACACACTGAATAGAGAAAGAAAACGTGCACTATGTGTATAAATCATGGAATACTATTCAGCCATATGAAACAGACTCTGAACATTTGCACCAGTGTGGATGAAACTGGAGGTAAGTATGTTAACTGAAATAAGCCAGGCACTGAAAGCCTGTATCCATGATCTCACTGATGTGGGGAATTCTGAAACAGTGAGGAGTGGGGAGAATGGGGACAGACGTATAGTTAGGAAGGAACATAGAGGGCCAAGTTTGCCCTGTCTGTGCTCCCAGACCGACTGTGATTGCTCACTGCCCCTTACAGGTGAAGTATATCAGGAATCCTTTACATAATTGGCCAGTTAGATTGGGGAGTGATCCCTTCCCAATGACTGTCAAGACTCTGGGTTTATTGGCCTTGTTGCTGTCGTTATTATTGCTAAGTGAGAATCAAAGGGGAGTTTTCATGGGGGTAGACATGGTAATTAATTATATGACAATGTACCTCCTATGACTACAGGTAGTTGATTAATACTGGGATTCACACTGAAACCATTTTTGTTACAATTTTTGTTACAGAAATGAGACCTAGTCACATCAAAATAAAACTGGATTATAATCAGAAATTGCATTTAAGATGATACTGTATTTGTAGGCAGTGAGTGGCCCGGGAGGTTGGATATAAGCACCATGAATTTATTTCAGGATTAAATACATAATTGAGGGGTTGAATAACTGAAATTTTCTGTCCTTTCATTAAATTATAGCTACAGAAATCAACCAATCTCCAACCTAAAGTTTACTTAATCAAGAAGTAATTTAGCAAATGTCTGCATACATTTCCCATATTTTCCCCTGTGTGTGTGGTGTGCATACATGTGTGTATGAATGTTCACATGTGTGCAGGTACACATGCATGTGGAAGCCATGGGTTGACATCACTTCTTCTTGTACCTTTTCTATTTTATTGAGATATGGCCTCTTGTTAAACTTAGAGCAAGCTGGCTATCGGAGCAGCCAGAATTGGCAAGCTCCAGGTGTAGCAAGAGAGCTCACCTGCCTCTGCTTCTTGAGTGCTGCTCTAGGCAGGCGCCACACCTGTCTGATTTTGCATAGGCTCTAGGGATCTTAATCGCAGTCTTTTTGATCAGGAAGTTAGGGCCACAGAGCGATTTCCCTGGCCCAAATTTTCCATATTTTATGAAAAAAAAACCTTACAAACTTGGTTTACCAGCATATTTTCATGAAACAAGATAGACTTTAACATTGATTTTTCTTCTCTCAGGCTCTTACATTCAAGGCAGGGTTAATAATGACAAGTCATAAGCTTTGGCCTGTTGCTGAGTCAGGAGAACCTTGAACACGGTGCTCAACCGTATTGTTTAATAAATATGCTTTTCAATCATTTTATTAGCATGGAAGGGAAATAAACTGGAAGGAACTTCTTAGGCACCCTCTACAACAATGAAGACTGTCTGTTATCTCAGTAAGAACTACTTCCCGGCAAGAACAGGGCTAGGTCTTATTCATATCGCACCCACACAGATTGCACACTGAACTTAGAGACTTTAACCCAAGCATCTCAGTGTGTGAAGTGAGGTTGCCTGGTGTAGATGTGTGCTACAAGTACTGCACACAGGTGCCTGGGCACACAGGTACCCGGGCACACAGGTGCCTGGGCACACAGGTACCCGGGCACTGTGTTTTCATGTGCTTTCTATGCTCCTGCTTATTTTCCATCATATTCAATTAAAGAAAAATCAATTAAATTACACATTAACCTTTGCATTAATTGACCCCCTGCAGGGTGCAGGAAGAGATGAGCTATGGGCCAGCTGGAGGAAAGCAGTGTTAACACAAAAGGTGAATGAAGAGAGCCAAGGAAACGGGGAAGACTTGCCTTGCTCTTCTGCAGAGGACTTGAGGGGAAGAGCCCCCAAGGCCCCACTGTGTCAGCTCTGGAACCACCATGAACATAGTTTCTGCCTTAGCTGAGTTCTATCGCTCTGATAAACATCATGATCAAAAGCAACTTGGAGTGGACTTATATCAACTTATAATTCCATGTCATAGTAGATCAGGAATGGAAGTCGGGGCAGGAACTAAAACAGGGCAGGGACCTGGAGGCCATGGAAAAATAGTACCTGCTGGTTTTCTCCCCATGGCTTGCTCATCTGCCTTCTCATAGCACTCAGAGCCACCAACCCAGGCACGGCACCACCTGCAGTGAGTGAGTCCTACCACATCTGTCATCAATCAAGCAAGTGCACTCTGGGCTTTCCCACAGGCCAGCCTGCTAGGGGCATTTTCTCAGTTGAGGTTCCCTCCTTCGAAGTGACTCTAGCTTGTGTCAAATTGACATAAAATTAATTACCCCAATTATAATTAAAAATAAATGTTAGCAACTCAAACAAACAAACCATGTAACATATGCCAGCGCTGGGATTTTATTTGATTTCCACAGTCTGATGATAAACCCCCTATTGCTGAAAATACTGTATGCTTATGTCACAGAACATGGATAAACAGAGCTGATGCTCTCGGAAAGCTCCATTCATACTGACCCATGCACACTGACCATATGCAGAGTGCTGGAAGGTGCAATACACACTATTGGGAGAGAAAAGTAATCAATCTCACCCAGGTAGGAACTCTGTAAGTGACAATAACAGCTTTCCAAGAAGATAATCCTACTGGTACAATAGTGACATAAATGTTATAGGAATAACCAACCACTTTTAAAATTGGATTTAACGCCCATGAAATGGAACTCATATATGACACTGTTAATAAGGCTGAAAACCTGGGATTAAATAGGCCATAGGCCCTGCAGGAAAGCCTACTGCATATTCTTCTACAGGAACATAGCATAAAATGACTCGCAGCAGCGCATCGCTATACACGTGGATAAAAGCATCAGTCACCCCATCAGAAAAGCTGCTTCTTGCAGTATAGCAATCCACACGGAGACCCACAGCTGGACAACATGCAGAGAGCGAGAGACCTTGGACTCATCTCTACACCGTAGATGTTTACCACAACCCTCCCCTCAAGCCCTAAGGATTTTATGAGCCAGAGGTGGCACATCACTTCAAGGAAACAGCATTTCCCAAACAGAATAGGACTGATACGCACATGAACTCACAGAAACTGAGAGCACATGTAAGACCTTCACAAGATAAATCTAGACAAAATCCCAGCACAGAGAAGAGGTGGGCCCAAAGTCCCACCCCTAGCTGAGAAGCTATATGCAATTGGTGGCTGTAGAGGGCAGGGAACATTTGCTTCAGGGAGACACCCATAGGCCAGCTACACTCCAGTGCAGGGCCGTGCTCAGGAGTTCAGTGGAGACCCCTGTACGTCAGCTACACTCAAGTGCAGGACCGTGCTCAGGAGTTCAGTGGAGACACCCATAGGTCAGCTACACTCAAGTGCAGGACCGTGCTCAGGAGTTCAGTGGAGACACCCATAGGTCAGCTACACTCAAGTGCAGGACCGTGCTCAGGAGTTCAGTGGAGACACCCATAAGCCAGCTACACTCCAGTGCAGGGCCGTGCCCAGGAGTTCAGTGGAGACCCCTGTACGTCAGCTACACTTGAGTGCAGGGCCGTGCTCAGGAGTACGTGCTCAACGCAAATTTGTCTGCCTTCAAAAAAATTTTTTTTTTATTTTTCGAGACAGGGTTTCTCTGTGGCTTTTGGTTCCTGTCCTGGAACTAGCTCTTGTAGACCAGGCTGGCCTCGAACTCACAGAGATCTGCCTGCCTCTGCCTCCCGAGTGCTGGGATTAAAGGCGTTCGCCACTCAAAAATGTTTTTAAAGGGGGAGAAAGAGCATGAAGTTGGGTGAGTAAGGAGGTGGAGGAGGACCTGGGAGGAGTTGGGGAAGGGGGAACATATGATGTAAACATGTTGTTAATATTCATAAAAAAATCAAATAAAAACACAAAATCCGAAATCCACATACATTATGGAATAAACAGTAAATACTTGTAGAGATGCTAGTGCTTTTTAAAAAATTCTTCTTTTCACATAGTTTAAGAGACTTCAGACTTCCTGGCCATACACAGTGGCATCTAAAGGGACATAGAGACTTGAGAAGAGTTTGCCAGTGACCTGAAGTTCCCACAGAGGGTGGAAGCTCTTACACTACACAATGCATTAGACAAGCAGAACTGAGGTCTAAATATTATTTTACCCAAGAGATTAAAATATTTGGAAATGTAGGCAGCACTCATAGTTATTAAAATATAGACAAGGAGAAGGAGCAATTTTGTTAGCCTATATTAAATGCACAAAATGAAATTATATCAAGTGAGCCACTATGACATTTTCATACATAGAGATAACACACACATGACCATTTCTGTCCCCATACCCCCGCCTCTCCCATCTGTAATTCTGGTAGTAAAACTTTCACTCTCATATCCACACACACACACATGCACACACACAAACACGCAGACAAGACCCTTATCACAAATATGAGGGAAGCATGCAGTGCCTGTCACTGTGAGATACACACACGAACACGCACACACACATGCACACACATGTGCACATACATGCACACACACATGCACACACGCACAGACCCTTAATCACAAATATGAGGGAAAGCGTGCAGTGTCTGTCATTGTGAGTCTGGCTTATTCCCCTTAGCGTCATGACCACCTGGCCACCATTTTCTTTCAGGTGCTATCTTCTCATTCTCCTTTATGACTAAATGAGACTTGAAGCCTTAAATAACTACTTTTTATCAATAAAAAAAATTGGGAGTCAGATATTGGGGTAAGAACCTGAAAGACCAGAGAAGTAAGGGACCAGCCACCAATGACTTCCTATTTCTTCCATTCCTTCCTTCAAAAAGGGCCTTCTCTCAGCCCTGCCTTACTATTTCCTGTCTCCTATCTATCTACAGTCCTCCAAAACTCTATGGTTGATTTTGATTTGCTAGTGGCTAGCTTTGCCCTTAGACTCCGAGCAAGCTTTATTTGTTAGAACACAATCAAAATATCACACAACAGAGACTCTTGCATTTTCTTTATCTGTTCCTCCATTGGACACCTAGGCTGATTCAACTGGACTACCAGAAACAGTGCAACAATAAATACTGATAGGCTGGTATCTTTATATTAAACTGACTTTGATTCTTTTGGTTATACACCCAGAAGTGGTACAGCTGGATCATAGTGTAGGTCTGAAAAAGAGTATTAATTTAGACTCAGGACCCATTTCCAATTGGCAGAGGAATCTCCTTCTGTTCTACACCCTTCTGTCTCCCCAGACCAGAGAGCTATCCGTCATGTGAACTGTTGTACACCCCTGTCTCCCCAGACTCTCCTATCCGCCGTGTGAACTGTTGTACACCCCTCTGTCTCCCCAGACTCTCCTATCCGTCGTGTGAACTGTTGTACACCCCTCTGTCTCCCCAGACTCTCCTATCCGTCGTGTGAACTGTTGTACACCCCTCTGTCTCCCCAGACTCTCCTATCCGTCGTGTGAACTGTTTACACCCCTCTGTCTCCCCAGACCAGGCAGCTGTCGTGTGAACTGTTGTACACCTCTCTGTCTCCCTGGACCAGACAGCTATCCGTCGTGTGAATGTTGCTTCTGTCACGCTCAGGAGAAAGCTCCTCACTTCTCCAGGAACCATCCTTCCTACTCAAGTCATGATCGTTTTGGTCTCTTCTTATGCATGTATTTTCATCCTTTCTCTTCCAAGGATCCGAGGAGAGAATAAATCTGTTTGGCAGGCAGTTTTAAATGGGTTATCTGCTGTTCTCGCTTCTGGTTCCTGCTTCCTTTGCTTGGTGGATGTGGAAGCCTCGGGGTCTGGGGTCATCTGCCTTCCTGTTTCTGGCTGAAGAGACAAACTTGACAACCCCTGTCTTTCAGTGTGACTGACCCTCAGGTCACAAGTTCTTTTGTTATTATAACTTTTCTTTTACGATCCCCTCTTTCCTTTTTCCTCCTTTATGAATTCTCTCATTTTTAGTTTTTCTGTTAGTTTCTATTAGTTTGGGGTATTAGCAGTAATTTCAAGTATGTGTGTATGGTGAGTTTTCTGGGTTTTTAAAATTTATTTGTTTTTGCTGAGAGCAGATTATAATCTTTACCAGTAGAATGGATGTAAAAGCAATTCCTTACATTTCAACTCTGGTTACGCCACCTAGTTAAAATGAGCCTTTTAGAAATTATTTCTGTTTATTTTTACTGTACAAAGTAACACATAACCTGTTAGTACATTTTGAAATCTAAAAACCTAAAGTCTTACTTTCGCGAGTCAATACTGCCCTCCCCAATTCTCTTAATCCCCCAAAGAGACTACCCAGAGGCAGCAAACCAACTGCTAGATGTCTCTCACCATCCCAAGTAAGTGTTGATCCTGTTTCTTGGCATGGGTGTTTCTGAGAATGCAGAGAGTAGCATGGGCGATGAGAGCTCATCCCTCACCCTCCACTTGCTGCTTCACTGGAGTGGAGCAGCGCCGGGGGGGGGGGGGGCGCCTGTGATGTTTACACCATGGGAGGGGTGCTACGTCTTATGTTGTTGAGTCAGATAGTATACTGAAATCATTCCCTTTTCTGTACAGTTCTTTATTCTTACTAGAATTAGTACTCTCCACTATATTTTTATTTCCTTAGTTTCTGTGTATCTATCTCTGGATAAGTTTTCTTGTGTTGTAACATATCAAACAACTAAAAATAACATCCCCAGAAGCCAAACAGAGTGAACCAATTGGTTCATTTTTCCAGTTGTTAGAGATCCCTCTCCTACAACTTTGACTCCCTTAGCTCACATGGGAAACTGCTGTCTAAGGATGCTGTGCTGGGACCTCCTCTCTCTAACTCCTGGGTGTCCGCTGGCTCCTACATCTTGTTTCCCATGTCTCAGGCCTTCCTTTTTCTTCAGCAACTTCCTCTTTCATGCAGAGTCCATTTCTCAGCAGTTTCCTGGGAAAAGGCAAACACAGGAGACAAGTTTTTGAGCATTTGAATATTTTATAAGATGTCAGAATTGATTGACAGCATGCCTGGGTCGAGTATTTTAGGTTTGAAACAACTTCTTTTGAGCATTTTGAAGACATTTCTCAGCTGCCCTCTGGCTTCAGGCATCGTCGGTGAGAGAGCTGATGCTTCCTGACGCCGCTGGACACTGGCAGTTTTTCTTTGCTTGTTTGTTTCTTTCAGGAGGATTTTGAGATGGTAAGTTACTACCACTCACCAATGTGACATGGGTCTTTCCTTGTTCATTAAGTTACAGCCTCTGTCAGTCCAGGAATTCTTACACTTTAATGTTGGGGACATTAAAAAAACCCTGCTCATTTCCTCCTCTGTCTACTCTAGGACTTCCCTTCCCTCTCTAGCACTTACAAATAACTTCAGTTACTAATCATGTGCTTTATAGGACTGTTTAGGCCAAAAGACTTAAATATCTTTTTTGACAGCTTATTAGGGAGGAAGAAGCATGCAATGACTTATCTTACTCCTCTGGTTTTTATAATGCATTTAAATGAAGACATCCCTGCTATGTCCTTGCAAGCTTAGCTGTACCATTTTAAACTATACCGATAATATTAAGGATGCTGTGATTATTAGTAACAATGGCTCCCATTGTGTCTTTTTCTCTGCCAGGGTTTTCCTTGGATCACAACAGAATCTACCTCTTAGTGCTGTGAATATTAAATAAGTCACAACACGGAGTGCTGAGAGAAAACATGATGCTCACTCAATAAATGGAAGTGTGCTTCTTCTGTTATTGTCAACCACCCAAGTATACAGAGTTTATATGCTCGTCTTTGAGAAAAGGACAGCGACATAGTTAGTAAGGTAGACCCAGCTCTTCTGGCTCCAAAGAAAATGCTCTTCCTTCCATTGTAGCATTTGTGTAGGTATTCCTGTCTTCCTTTCCATATGACAAGTCAGGAATGGCTCCGCAACCACTGAAGATACTCCCAAAGTTCATAGAAGATTTTCTGCTCTAAATAAGTTAAATATTTCCTGTATTGGAGGCAAGAACTGGAGCGAAGCATTTCTGATATCAAGACTTGATCAACGTTATCCGAAATCAAGGCTGTGGTGATTTTTGGGTAGTGGTACATAGGAAGCTTTGCTAATTGACATACGTGGTTAGTGCCAAATAAGAAAAATGTATTTCCTGTGCCAGAAAATGTAAACAGATTTTCTCTGTTCTTATCTATGTGTGTGTTGTTCCTACATGTGTGAACATATGCCCCCCTGTATGTGCATACCTGTGCATATGTGTGCACATGTGCTTGGCATACTACAGGTTAACATCCAGTATCTTCCTTGACCATTCTCCACCTTGATATGCTGCAGAAAGAGCTCACTGATTCGCCTAGTCTAGTTAGCCAGCTTGCTTAGGAGACCCCTGCCTCTGCAGGCATTTGCATAGATTAGAGGGGTCCAGACTCCACTTCTCACACTTGCCCTGCAAGCACTAACTCACTGGGCTATTTCCCTGCTCCTGACTGTGTTCTGTGGGCACCCTCCCATAAAGAAAGCTCTGCTTGCTGTCCAGACCTTGACTGTTTCCCTGCCATTCACTGCTTTAGTTCTTTTCTTGTTGCTTAGACAAAAGCAGCGTAAGGAAGGGGGGAGAGGTTATCTTGGCTCATCATTTGAGGATCCAGTCCAACATGGTGGGATATATTGGTGACAGTAACTTGAGGCAGCTGGTCAGTTTACAAGTGTAGTGAGGAAGCTTTCTCCTCTTTATTCAGTCTGGGATCCCAGCACATGGAATGGCACCGCCCACATTTAAGGCTGATCTTGTCGCCTCTATTAATCCAATCTAGAAGCTCCCTCCTAGGCATGCCCAGAAAGTTTGTCTGCTTGGTGATTGTAGATCCTGTCAAGTTGACAAAACAGCATTAACCACCAGATCACAAGAACACAAGAAGCCCAGCCCTTTGTCTCCTGACAAAATATTTTTCTTTTCTCCTTCCTTCCTTCCTTCCTTCCTTCCTTCCTTCCTTCCTTCCTTCCTTCCTTCCTTCCTTTTTTTTTCCCGAGACAGGGTTTCTCTGTAGCTTTGGAGCCTTTCCTGGAACTCACTCTGTAGAGCAAGCTGGCCTTGAACTCACAGAGATCTGCCTGTCTCTGCCTCCTGAGTTCTGGGATTAACGGTGTGCGAAGCCACCACCAGAACCCTGACAAAGTATTTCTTGAAGTAGTAATGCTAACATAAGTTAGCTTGAGCAGAGAAGGAGCTCCACCTTTTTGCCACTTAAAAATCTCTTTAAACATCTGATAGATGTTGGTGAGGCATTGAAGGAGGACCCCAAATATGTGGCACAGAGAGGAAACGGTTCAGATTCAGGACTGTGGAAATGCAAGAGGCAGTGATGTCCAGCAGAATGTTAACTGTTGCCATGGGTTTGCTTCCCCAGCAGTACCATTCTCCCCAAAAGTCAGACTCCTGAGAAACTCCTGTATTTGATACCAGTAGGAGCTGAGCTGGAGAACAGCACAGAAGAAAAGCACACCGCTCCCATCATGCATCCTAACTCCCACTGTCCCTAAGGCTCACTTCAAAAATAGAGAGTGCCTAGATCAAGAGCAAGTGGAAGAGTCGGATGCGGTCAGCACACAGGAAGGCTCAAGCAGGAGGACCTGATACAAATCCAGGGACAACCTGGTCTATATAATGATTCCAGGATTATACAGGGAGCTCCTATCTCAAAAGAAGGCAAGCAGACATCAACAACAACACTGTCAAAGCCAAGGAGGAAGAGAAGGCACTCTCTCAGACTGAGTGCCCACTACGATCTGGGTGTGCTTAGACCCTTTCCATGTTCCTGCTTGAATTCTCGGACTTGGTGAGGCGCTCATTTCTGTTCTTACTTTTCAGTGAGGAAGCCAGGCCATTTTTGTCATACAGAAAACTATATAACTTATAGGCACGAGCTTGAATTATATTCAGTCTTAGGTTGGCTTTCAAGTCTGTGTTAGTGGGGTATGGTGGCATAAGCTTGTAATTACAGCATTTGGGAAGTTGAGGCAGTGAGATCTGTCATTTGAAACCTTTCTGGGCTATGGAGTGAGACCCATCCCCCATTTCAGAAAATAAAATCTATGCTTTTTCATATATCACTCTGCACATGTGAGTGCACACATGCACACACACGTCCAAACATGTGCACACATACAGCTGCTGCAACGTGATTAACCCGGACAGAGGCAGTGTAAGGTCTTTACAACAGGGTAAATTCAGGCTGCTCTATTGAGACCCTGCCTCTGTCGGTTACTAGGGGATGACTGCACTTTGTGGTGTGACTCTGTTGGTCCCACCCTAAAGTGGGAGAATACTAGAACCTACTTCATAATGCTGCTGCAAGGCATGAGCCCTAGCTGAAGCAGAATGCATTCAGTAGCCAAATCCTATTTCTGCAGCTCCCCCACGAGGGTGGCACTGTCGGTGATTCAGGTAGAGTCTTCTGGAACACTGGTTTCAAACAGTCTTGGTTTTCAGCCAACCCCCTTTTAAGTAAGACCGGTTACAATGTATGCTTAGCAATGGGAGAAGACATGCATTTCAAATGATGCGCCAACTGGTGCATGTGTGTAAAGTGTTGATAGTGAATCCAGCACAAGGCTCCACAAGACAACACTACTGTAGTGGCCGGGGGCGGGGGAGGGAGAAGGATTCCCGGAATTTGGAGCTTGTAAGAACAATTGCACTGCATTGCGACCTTCTAGGTACATTAATTGTGGTTCTTTTTTCTTGACTTGATACAAGCCAGGGTTGTCTTGAGAGAGGGGACTTTACTTGAGAAAATAGCTCCATTAGCTTGGCCCATAGGCAAGTCTGTGGAACATTTTTAGAGGATTGATGTGGGAGCACATGGCCACTTGGGCAGGTGGTCGTGTGATGGAGGAAGGTCATTGGTTAAAAAATAAAGAAACTGCTTGGCCCTGATAGCTTAGAACATAGGTGGGTGGAGTAAACAGAACAGAATGCTGGGAGGAAGAGGAAGTGAGGTAAGACGCCTTAGACAGAGGCCATGCTCCCCTCTCCCAGGTAGTCGCGATGAAGCTCCAACCCAGGATGGACGTAGGCTAGAATCTTCCTGGTAAGCGCACCTTGGGGTGCTACACACATTATTAGAAATGGGCTAGTCCAGGTGCGAGAGTTAGCCAAGAAGAGGCTAGATATAATGGGCCAAGCAGTGTTTAAAAGAATACAGTTTCCGTGTAATTATTTCGGGTATAAAGCTAGCCGTGCGGGGGCTGGGGGCCGGGGGCCGGGGACACAGCCTGCAACTCCTACGGGGAAGCAACTCCACCGCTCCTAATACAACAGTCGTGGGTGCTATAAAAAAAAAGCAGTCTGAACAAGTCAGACAGAGCAAGTCAGCAAGCCGTGTTCTCCATGACTTCTGCTTCAGTTTCTCCTTCCAGGTTCCTTCCCTTCATGAAGAACTATGAGCTAGCTGTAAGGTGAAATAAACCCTTTCCTCCCCAAGTTTCTTCTGGCCATGGTGTTTAATGCAATCATAGAAGCTAAACTAAGGCACATTCTAACTGGAAAAACAACCTCATCTATTTTGTTAAACACTGATTACAGCACACCCGAGTAAAGAATTCTGAAACCAGAAAGTGGCTATAATTTGAATACATCATCTTTATAAAATTATCTAGTTCACTTATTTATTAACAATTTTATATACATAATATATATGTTATATCCACTCCACCGTCGTCTCTCTCTTCCTCTCCCCTGGCCTTTCATAGCATCTCCTTTCAGGCTTCTTTTGCTCTTTCTGTTTGACCCACTGAGTCTAACTAGGGTTGCTTGTATAACACGAGCATGGAGTGGGGGCAAGTCAACCACATCATCGAGAAGTGGCCTGCCCCCGCCATGCCCCACAAACCCATCATAGTCAGTGCTGACTTATGAAGGAGCAAGTCGTCATCGCCTCTGTCCCTGGTAGACTGCTGAAGGCCCGAGCTGGTGCAGATATTCTGCCAAGAACACTGCAGCTGTGTGTTCGTGATCAGGCACGACGCACACGTCTCTCTGGTCACGCCCTCGCTTGCCTGGCAGAGGGCACTGAGGATAAACGAAGCGGATCTGACTCAAGGGTGACAAGTGTGTAAAAGTCAAGAGAAAGCTTTCTTGGCAAGCCGGAGCTGGGGTCGCAGAAAGCGTCTCTCATTTGATGCTCGTTCCCATCCCACCCCGCAGCTTTGGAAAGAACACAGAAGTAAGACAGGCCTGAGGATGGGGTTAATGTCCTGAACGTCATGCCTCACACGCAGATGTGGACTCGGGTCGTGAGACTTAGATTCCCAGCTCAGCCTCTTGTTCCCTGCAACCTTCAGGCAAGTCATATGAACCACCTGGGCTTCTGAACATCAGGGCTTTTGTATCCTTAGCTCCTTTCATTTCCCACGTCCCACACTTCTGCTCTGGAATTCCTTTGCTCTTGGGCCTGGAATTAATCTAAGAATCCAAGGAAGCATCTGGTTCTACAAAGATCAACAGCTGCCCATCACCGCTGCTAATCTGGTTTGTCAGTTCCAGGTGGCATGGACTTCAACCAGGACCATCTGTCCCTTCCCGCAGCTCCAGAGCCACACTGGCTTTCGGGACTGGACAGACAGATGTTTTCACCTTGACTCTGCTGCTTCTTTCTGGCATGTCTTCATCATCCCGGTCCCTCCCATTCTCATTCCACCTCACCTTCCTCTCCCCTAGCGAGGGCAAGTCGAATGAAGAGCAGGAAGCTGACCTTGGGCCGGCCTCTTCACGTGATTTATTGTCTGCACAAGAATATTCCAAGTCCCCGTGACCCAAAGTCAGGAAAACTGGCAGAGTCTCTCACAGGAAGATGAAATATTAAGAAAAAAATGCAATCCAAAAAGCAGGCAGGGGGATGAAAAGAACTTTCCATTTTCAATTCTAAATGTCAAACAGCCGTTCTAGTTTTTATTGTAGGGCAAGTAACCATTATTTGTTGAAATTCTGCTGCAAATAACAGTGTGGTGAGGCTTTTAAGGCAAGGTTGCTGAAGAATGTATTTAACTCGCTCAGAATTCACACCAGGCTGACTATTTTAAGCACAATGAAATACCATTTTAATAATTTCATATAATATTGTCGTGATGGAGAGCTACTTTAAATTTACATGCCAGCTATGTAAATGGCCATAAGTGATTTTTCATTATCTTAAATGGTGAGTCATTTGAGATGTTGATGTAAGCACAGTGCAGGAACAACATTTACAGTTTATTAAGTTAAAAGGGAGCTAACCAGTTATTATATTTAAAATGACACTCACGAGGAAAAGAAACTAATTTGCTAAGATACTCTGTTGGTGTTGGTGTTGTTGGAGCTGGAAAGTCAGTAGAGGTGAGCATTGTGGCAGAAGATTCGCTTGACCTCAAGAAACGGCTGTGGCCGTGGTGCTGAGCAGAGCAACAAAAAGGCCCAGTAGAGAGACCATGGTTGCTTAGCTCTTCTAGCGACACAAGACGATGCAGCTTTGTTGTAGTGTAAACCCTGAACCTTACATCAGTCAGTTTTGCATTATAATAACAAAATACTGGAACAATTGACTTATAGCCTGAACTCGCAGTTTTAGGGTCTCTGCTCTGTGATTGGTTAGACCCATTGATTTGATGCTGTGACACATGCGTGGCAGAGCAGATCACTCACCTAATGAGCTAGGAGACAGAGAGGACAGCGGACTACGTGGTCCCCTGCAAGGACTGACCCTCCCAGCAGCACAGAGACTCCCCAGGGGGCTCCTCTCAAAGATTTCACCACTCCCACAAAGAGCCACCCTGGGGACCAAGCCTGCAACACATAAGCCTTTGGTGAGACATTCAAGATCCAAGATGTTGCCATCTTAGAATTCAGATTATATACTGACGTCTGAGCTGTATGCTGTTGATTCTTTGGGTTTCTCCCAAGTCTCACTGTCAGGATGGCCTCAGAGCAGAAGGGCTCAGCTGTGCAGGCTCCATTTGTGAGCCAGCAAGCTATCCAACTGGTGTTCTCTGCTGTCAACTTTTCTCTCCCGGGTCATTATGCTAACCTCAGGGATTAAATGATAAGCGATAGGATACTTTAAAGTAATTTTATTTTTATATGATGAATTTTTATAAAGAGTTTCTGATAGATTCACGAAGTTTTTTTTAAGTAACATATTTTGTCACCAGACAATCAAGTTCATTTCACCGAGGATCAATTCATATTTTTCAATGTGATTCCCCACTAGTTTACACATAAATTTTAAAGTTATTCAATGTATTTTGGCTTTTATAGCTAAATTTTGTTGATTTAGAAGTTGACATTTCTTAGAAAGGAGAAAGCATACATTTGGTGTCCAATCCTTTCCAATGGTTAATCTGCATTTCATCCTTACTAATTATTTATGAGTGTATAACACTTAGAAAACTCACAGAAAGCATCGTTTAGCAGCTAAGAGTCACCTTCCTAAGTCCTTCCATTGTCTACACTTCTTACCTAGTAAAGAGTATTTCATCTGATGCCACACACCTATCTATATGTTTAACTTTTGGGACAGCTGAAGAAGGGGAATCACTAAAACCAAAGAATTCAAGAGTAACCTGGCAACACAATAACACTATGTCTGTAAAGCTAAGTTAAAAAAAAAGTTTTTCTCAGCACTAGTATTACAGTATGTATGGAATGCATTCACTTATTCAGTTTGACTCCAGGAAGCAGTCACAGAAAGTGTAGTCAGGATAAAGCACCAGTGGAGTGATGTAGGTACAGCCCATGCTTCATAGAGAATAGGTTTGTCAGGTTACTTTGTGGCTCTAACAAAGCTAAAATACTGTAGCTCAGTCAGACACATGTGTGTATTTTCCCTGTAGCAAATGCATAGGCGAGCGTGTCTAGATTGGTGGGAATATTATTCTGCCACCACAAACACATGGCAGCCAAGACTACTCCCGTTTTCCTGCTTCCAATACAGAAAGAGAAAGGTGGGCAGAACATGTCGTGAAGGAGGTGACCTGGAAATCCCTTCTGTCACTTCCACCCACCTTTCCCTGGAATGAACTCAATCTCAGAGTCACACTAGGGAATGCAACCGCTTTTACAGAGAATTGAGCGATCTGATAGAACTTAAGAAAGAAGAGAATCCAGGAACTGAAGAGATCAAAGCACCGGTCTATGTGGTGCTTCAGTGAACCTCTGTGACCCCAGCACTGGAGAGAGCAGAGAGACAGCTGGTCTAGCCAAAGCAGCGAGTTCCAGGTTCAGCGAGACCTTGTTACAAAAGTAAGATAGTGATAGAGGAGAATGCCCAGGGTCAGTCTCTGGCCACCATGTGCTCAGGCGTGGACAGGTGCACCCCATCCATGTGCACACATTTGTGTGCACTCCCTCCTCCCACCACCCCTCGTGTGAAAACCCACTTCTAGAAAAGAGAAAAGCAAAAGCACATACTATTAGGATCGATGCACTTACTTATTTTTGCATAAATAATTAGTTCCTGGCTGAATATTTAAGACTGCAAGATGTAGAACATCTTCAACATTTTTCAAAGGTAAATGACAGTTTGGTTTTCCAGTCATCAAAGCTGAGAACACTGCTTCCTATAAATAATACTACAAACAGGAGGCGTATTTTAAACATCACTTCCAAATTTGTTGGAAATTCTATTTTAATTCCAGACCCAAATTCTCTTAATGAGTTTTGAAGTATATTTTTACTTATTGTGTAGAAATTTCATTCAAGAATAAAAAATGTTTTAATCAAATCCCTCCCCTTCAAACATTTATCGATATTTTTAATGAAGCATGCATAAGCAACTCACACAGCAATTTCCCCTTTAAAGTCAACATTCTCACACAATGCAACCCAAAGATGTACTAATCTCAGACTTGGTTGCTGAGGAACGATGGTAGGAAAACATTAAGCCCCTGTTTTTCATAACCAAATTGTTTTGTTTCCCTAAGAGTAGAAACCTATGCATGTACAGTAAAACACTGGTTTTAAAGTCATTTAATAGATGCAGGTCTGAGTTTAGGCATTTGTTGGTGTCATGTGGTATGGTGAGATGGGGCAGTGGGTGTCTGCTCTGTGTAGAACTGAGGCTGCAGTTCCTTGGTGTGACGGCGAGGGCTCCCAGCAACCCTCGGCTTTAGTACCTCTTGCTTGGTGTGACAGCGAGGGCTCCCAGCAACCCTCGGCCTCCTCGCCTCTTGGATTTTGAACAAGTTTTTGGTTTTATGCGCTTAGTAACCCTTAACTGTTGTCAGGTTTTTGTGACTTTTTTGGAGTTGTAACCCTCAGTTTAAGAAGCTGTGTTGTTACTGCTCAGAGGTCAGTGTCCTGTGGATTCATCAGCTATCAAGAGGCCAAGGTAGCATTCTGAGTAGAAAAGTTCTAGCCCTGACTGGTTAACAGACTGTACACGATCACCAGCATCCTTCAGGCAGCTTGGTTCTTCTTGCTGCTCTCAATATTTGTTATTGCTTTCATTGAGGTACATAGAATTTCAAGGAAGTTAAAAAAAATCATGAAAGTTTCAAATCTTGACCCTAATAGCCAACACTGCTTTATTTTTATTTGGGTTACATTTAATGAATAAATAATAGCAAGGACATCTTTACTCAGTCCTGGGGCTCAGGAGTTTGAACAAGAGTAATATAATAAAAGAGTTGTCTCATTCCATCTTACCCTCCTTCTGAGTGTGCCTTGGAAGGCTATGGCTAACCCGCAGTAGCTGTAGTGATATAGAGTCTTTGCTCTACTGTATCAGCTGCCTCCTGGGCCCATGGGGTCATTTGGGATCTTGAAACCATTTGTTGGGTTCTCAGCAGACAGCCAGCAAAGACAGAGAGACAAAGCAACTGTTGGGATCACAGGGGCTAGGCCTAAAATAGTGTACAAGATGCTGTGGCCATCCCTAGAGAGCTGCACGAGCCCCTCAGAGGATGCTGAGACCACAGGCAATGAGTACCAAACTCTGTAGATCTGAGAAGTTGTTTACTATAACCGTATATTGGACAAAGTTTGTTTTATAAACCAGGCACAGTAAAAGATTAACAGCAATAGTTGCTAATAAAATTGGGCAGTTGTGATTTACAGAAATAAAAATTATATAAAGTGGTCCCTGCCTTGACTCAAGTCAGCTGTCAGTATTTTCAGATGTTGGTTGACTATGGGTAATTCGAATTCTCGAACATGAAGACAAAGGAAGGTGATGTACTCCCATTCCAGTGGACAAAATGAGTCCCATGACCCCACCTAGAAGCACAGCTGTGTGGGCAGTGTTATTATGAGCCCAGAGCAAAGGGAAATAATGAATATGTGGCTGTGTGCCTCCTAAAGTCAAAAATATTTAAAAATAAAGGAAGCTTGTTTTCTATTTCAGTCTGGAAACAGCTGTTAGGACTAGATTCATCTCATCTCTTTAGGGACTTCAACTGCCTCATTTTGGAGTTGGAACTTACACACAAGGCATGGTGCAAGATTCCATTATCCAGAATTTCCTCGGTCCAAAAGTTCACTGTGTCGACAGACTTGCCTTAAACGTGAAAGGCTCCAGCCTTAGCTTCCTGAGTGCTACACAGGCCTGGGCTACCACCCCTGTAACGTGTGTGTGTGTGTGTGTGTATTATAGGGTTAGTTTTATATCTTCTTTTTCACCTATATTCCTATGCATTTCCTTCATTCAACAACTCAACTCCCAATTTTCCATATACTAATTTCATAAATTTATAAAACTTTCTGTGTCTCGTGTTTTTAATTGATAAGATGGGGACAAGGGACTCCTCCTAAACAAGCTTCATGAAGATTAGAACTCAACCCCATGAGAGTCTAGCACACAAGCTTAGCCTCTCAAGAACAAGCGGACTACTAAGTTACTGGAGTTCCAGTTTAATATTTAGGCTGGTTCATTAACACTTAAAATATTTTAATTAGGTGAGCATTTCATAAATTTATTTTGATCATATTGATGTCCAGCTCCTCCTTGATCCACCCCTACCCATAAATGTTTCTTGATCATAAGCATCTCAGTTCCTCCAAGACCCACTCCTACCTCCCTAAACCTTAAATTCATGTCCCCCTTTAAGAAAATAATCCATCAACTCCAATTTGTGCTCTCTGTATACTCTGGGATGTGGGGCCATCCCTGGAGCATGCTAGGCTTACTAGGAGCCAGCCTTAAAGATGACTGTCTCCTAGAAACCTTCAACTGTCCCCACTTAGTAGGAGGAGATGATGAATCCCTCCCTGTTCTATGTTAGAATGTTGACTGACTTGATCTTGGCAGGTCTTGTGTGAGCAAATAGAGCTGCCATGAGTTCACAGGGGTAGTGAATTCATGTCCAGAAGATTCTATTTTATTTCAGTCCTCCCCACCTTTGGCTGTTACAACCTTCCACCCTCTCTTTGGCAATGGTCCCTGAGTCTTGGTGAGGGGGTTTTATGGATGACACATTTGTAGCTGAGCATCTGACAGACACGTATTTGTAATTCAGTTGTGCGTTTCTGCATGAGAAATTTCTGTTACAAGGTCTGAGAACTACACTAATGTACAAATGGAGAGGAACAAATCTTCAGGCCCGTTTGATACTCTGTTCAAATAGCAGAATAATGGAGTAGGTTCAGCCTTGGGGTCCATAAATTCCCCTACCATGGGCTCTTGACCAGATTTACAGGATCAGTTATGTATTTCCTCTTGTGTAGTGGGCCTTAAATTCAACCAGACAGCAGTTGGTTACCCCAGAACGATTAGGCCACTATAGCACCCATGGGCATATCTTGTCACATTGGTCATTGTTTCTGTTCACAAGGTTAAGACTGACTTCTCCCTCCAGCTGGCAGCACAGCTCCTTCTAGTACTATGAGAGGCTGCATCAGGGAGGAAGCTTTCAGAGTCAGGGTCTGATTGATTTCTCCATGTCCTGTGACCAATGTGTCTTAGCATCGAGTTCTAGTGGGTAATCAGAAGTATTAACATTGTGTTACTTGGGGGTCACCAGGACACCTCTGACTGAAAACTGGAAGCCATACATACCATACCTGTAGTGGGCTTTTATTTAACAACTCATGTCTTCTGGACTGAGCACAGTGCCTTGTGTAGGGCAACTCCAATTATATGATACTTATAAAATAGTGGCTTCCTGTAACATTTGTGTTGTTTTTTAAAAAAAATTTCTGTTTAGAACAGGTTTGGTACAAGATTTTCCATACCCCCAAACACACACGTTTGCCCACCCCCTTTATCGGCGTCTATACCAGATGGGAGCATTTGTATCCCATGGTGGACCTCCATTGACCTAACATTATCCAATAATTCTCTTTGGTATGGCTTATTCTTCAAGGTGAGCCACACATGCAAATGTGCTTCGGTTTGGCTTCTCTAGAAAGCTTAGGTCACAACAAAGGGCTTCACCTTACGAGGGTACCATGAGAGTCGAGAGGAGAGAAGCGGAGAGACGACAGGAAAAGGTTTTATTTCCCTGGCTGCTGGTCTGTTCAACAGCTAGCTCCACCCCACAACATGTTCTCTGAGGATTTGTGTAAACACCTCCTTACATTAGTTAAATCTGGGGGCAGAGTGAGATTTTCCTGACTGACTCTCCTCTTGCATTGGTTAAAGTAGCACCTTGCTGAAAGTCGATGCTACACACTTGGGAGTTGAAGTGACTGAGTAGTCATTGTGCCCTGTGGTGTGTCAGAATCAGAGTAAGGTGAGGCTGGGCACATCTGACGAGATTCTCAGAGGCGAATTTGTACCTTTATATTATTTCCTCCATGGTGGAGCATGCTGATAACACTCTGATAGAGCCCATCACATTCATTTCCAAGCATGTTGTTTATGATCTCTATATTTCTTCCATTATGATAAATTAACCAAACTTTGTGTATATGAAGGTGGTGAGTCTTGCTTATCAAGAAGGAAATATTGCCTCCCAATGCTAAGACTGTACTTCGTGAGATAACCTAACCTGGAGAAAAGAAGAGGTGCTGATGGCATTTGAACAGTCCAAAACTACTTGCTACTGTCTTTAATATCCATGGCAAGGGATCTTAGAAATTAGAGGTCAGTTAGCAACCTCTGGCCTGTCCCAATCCTCTCGTTTCCAGGCCATTTCTATTCTCAGATACTTAAATACTTACTAAATACTTTTGAGGTCCTCCGTTAGCTTCAATTCATTATTGCTCAAAAGCATGAATTGAGAATGTTATGTGATGAGTTCTTCTAAACTATGCATGCACCCTTCTCTTGGCCTCCTCACTCCTGAAAACTCCCTCTCTCCTAGTCAGAAGCAGAATCCTAGTACCGCCGCAACACCTCCTGGGAGACAGAAAGGGGGCCCCGATCCACCTTCTGAAGCTCCGTGAGGAAAACTCAGTTCCCGATGACCATTTCACGCTCAAGAAAATGACTCTGTGGGCCTCATCTCCCAGTCTGTCAACAGGCTTCCTAATGGGGCCAGGTGGAAATTTCTCAGCCTCAGTTTTGCATAAAAGCCTAATATGTACAACCAAATGTACCAGATATTTGTCATGGTGATTATTCTGGGATGTTCCATGCTGCTGGCTCATTGCCGTCTAAGCATGAATTGTCACATAGCCGTGGAGGTATCTTGATTTCCTACTCCATGTCCAGATGCACTTTGTATGATTCTATGATATCAGATTTCTACAAGAAATACCATTGCAAGGGATTATTTGTCTTTGCACACCAGCGTTATTTACTGTACTTAATCTGTCTGGTAGTATTTAGTGACCTTCAGCAGTTCAGCATTCTTGGCAAGGATTTTCCCCATGGCCACAGGGGAACTTGCATTTCTCTGGATCCTTCCAAGAGAGGGGAATGCAACCACAGCAGCTGTGGATATGAAAATAACTAGGAACAAAATAGATATGGAACTCAGAAAAGCTTGAGAAAGACTTCACACAGAGGACATTTACTTCTGACAGCAAACATTTTGTAGAATTCAGCGATAAACTGGCCCTTGTGTGGCTGTTTTCAACCCAAAGACAAGCAGAAGTGGATAGACAGGCAATTTCGTATTTTAAACACAGATTAACACAGAGCAAAATTCCTTTTGCTCTCATGTCCACATATGTGATTAATATGATGCTCTGAAACGCACGGCTGCATGGAGACTAGAACAACCTCCTAATATCGCCCCCGTCAGAATGGAGCAGGAATAAACTGGGACTTCACAGAAGAAAAGGTGTGGGTGGATGATGTCAGTGACGAGATTTCTGTTAATTTCAGAATGTACTTCTTTGATACTTAAAAGTAAGTTTTATGGATTGTGAGGCTGAAGCTCACTGAGATATCCAATGCCTTTGACGGAGCTTTCCTAAAACATGAAGGAGCCCATCTGGCATGGGCAGTTCTTTCTGCAGCATCCCCAGTCAACATTACCACATTTCCTCAGTCACATGTTCTATTACTACCCATGGAACTTCCAAGAAGTCCCGCCCCAAATTATCCACGTTTCCCTATTACCGTAACAGGATGCCCCAAGACTACATTCAAAACAAAGCAGGTGATCTGCATTAGAGCCGTAGCGGTGCCCCTTGCCCAGTAGAGGCACGCAGGTGCTGTTGCACTAGGGTCTGGGGCCTCCAAAGGCAATGCGGATTTCTGAAGTGACAAAAGCCTCACCACAGTGTATGGGAGCTTCCAGAATCTTCTTTGTTCCTTTGTTTTTACTTTTTCTCCTAAGGGATTTTAATGTATAAAATCTCGACTCTATAGCTGCCTTTGAGACCAGGGAGAAATATTTAAACATTCGTGTAGTTCATGATTCAGAGACTTATTTATAAGCCTTGATTTGGGGACAGCGGCTCTTGCATTAAGCTGCTGAAGTGAGTCATGTTTGCGGGAGGTAATTACTACCAGAAAGCACCGCTGACTTGTAAGCTTCTCTTTAAAATGTCCACTCGCAATCTGCAATTACAGCAAATAACAGGCTACCAGGACTTTTGCAATGTTTCGTGGCTGTATATATTTATTACGAGTGCATTAAGCAATACCCAAACATAGTTTTGTCACAGAGGGGTTCTTGTAGGAGAAATGAGTACCTCTATTAGCGTCATTATAGATTTCTGAGCATGCAGGATCGAAAATATATAACCTCAAGGTATCCCTTCCATTATAGAGAATAAAACCCTAAGAACAGCTGGCTCAAAAGAATAATAATGGATTTCACTTGCTGGAAAATATATATGTATATATGGATTGGATTGAATTGAACATCAGTTCCAGCTCACTGAAACCAAGGCAGGCACTTGCTTCTCAATCCCCAGTGTCTCTCTCAGACTGAGTGTACACTCCCTGATTCTCCACATAGTGACTGATGGATCCCACACCCTCCAGCCAGTATAAGAAGTGGGCAGCTTCTTATGGACCACAGTACCAGAATCTTGGAGAACATCCCGTGGTTCAAATGTCCATGACTCCTTCTGTGCCATTAACACCTGAAACTTCTGATTTATAGCTAGCTGGTAATATAAGGAGGAAGAAGAGGCAGGGACTTGGTGCTTGGAGCCAGCACAAACAAGGGATTGTATGGCACGCGTTGAGAAAGTGCCGGAAAGGAAAATCTGGAATTGCAAGCCTGAATCCTGGATATTTGACAGGTGCCTTTGACTTACTCTTGTTTCTCTCTGCTGTGAAGTTAATGGCTCTCTCTCTCTTTCCTATGGTTCTCCTGCCTGCTGGAGAACATTACATTCTTAAGTAAGGCATAATCTGTATAAAGCACCTTGTTAGCTGCTTTGACCCGTCTGGCATCTTTAGCCTGCCATCACTTCTTTCAATCAATAAGTATTTTATGAGTGTCCCTGGGAATTCCATGTACTAGGTGCTAGACCATATCTGTGACTGTTTCCCAGTCCTTGTTTTTGAGAATCTGTGAGGGTTCATCTTGATAATCACGTTTAGTGGGCAGAGAAGCATGGATAGGTTTAATTTTACACTCCTTTCAGTTTGATGAGGGGTTTCCAGAGAGGACTAGTGTGGTAGTTTGAATGTTATTTGGCCCCCATAATCTCATAGGGGGTGGCATTTTTAGGAGGTGTGGCTTTGTTGGAGGAGGTGTGTCCCTGCGGGGATGGCTTTGAGGTTTCCTAAACTCAGCATAATCTTGCTCAGTCAACCTCCTGCTGCCTGCAGGATGCAGGATCTCAGCTGCTCAGGCACCACATCTGCCTGCAGATTGCCCTGCTCTCCGCCATGCTGAGGATGGACTCAACCTCTGAAACTGTAAACGAGCCCCTCAATTAAATGTTTTCCTTAAAAGTGTTGCCGTGGTCACAGTATCTCTTCACAGCACTAAAAACCCTAAGCCAAGTAGTAAAGGAGGAAAGACTCACCACGAGTGTGGGTGAAATCATCTGGGAACGATCCAAGCAAAGACCAGCTAGCACGGGATGCCACAGTTAGTGCTGACTGATACCTCTGGATCTTGAGCAGGATTAAATCATTCCCCTTTAAGGTCATTTCCACTATGCATTTATCACACTGATAAAACATGCTAACACAGGTTCACATTGCCAGTTTGGGAAGACAATGGCAAGAGAACAACTGGGAAAAGTGTGTAATAAACACTATATAGGAGGAGTAGGTACTGCGGGGAGACAAAAGCATTACTTCCAACTCTGGGGAGCAGAAAACAGTTCTCAGTGGTGCCCATTTTTAGCAAGTAGCTGAAGAAAAATTAGGGAATGGTTAGGAGACCAAAGGAACGCAGGCAAAGAAAAAGGATAAAATATTCTGTAAGTAAAGGAACAGACCATAGTCTGTGGCAACTGTGAAGATTTAATTCAGGAACATGTAGTTACTTCACACTGGCTGTATCATTGCTGCTGTGCTACAACACCACAATGGGGAAAATGGACAGATAGAGGCCAGAATGTGAGACCTCAAACTGGGATCTCACCCACCTTGTGACTACTGAAGCAGCTTACAAGATGAGTTCAGTTCCCAGCAACCACGTGGTAGCTCACAACCATCTACAATGCATTCTGCTGCCCTCTTCTTGCCGTGGTGCAGGCTTCCATGCAGGCAAAATGCTGTATACATATAAATAAATAAATCTAAAACAAGAAGAGATGGGGGATAAAAGTAATCAGAATGCATTATATATTCCTGTGAAATTGTCAAAGAATAAAAAAAAAGAGAAAGAAACATGGAAGAAGAGGAGAAAGAAATGAAACGTTGAGCCTAACAGAAGACATCTAAGTGCCATCGTGGGAAACAGCAACGGTAAGTACATCAGACAAGCCAGGAGCCTTTCGGTAAATGCTGTCTATAAACATTTTAGGCATTTTTAGATCACGTGGTTTCGAAAACCTTTAAGAATGTAAAGCCACTTTAACATATGAGCCATACAAAAGTGGGTTTCGGGACAGGTTTAGCCTATGGGGCTAGTTGATCAGCAACTTCTAGATTACACTTAACATGAAAAACCTCAACTCATATATATTTTTAACAATCTAGCTTGTAATTTTTCTTAATCTGGTGATGCACTTTCTCCAGGAGAGGATTTTAAACCCAGTCACTTTCCAGGGATCAGGAAAGAATATGCTACGACGATGATGATCCCTTAGAAAACCTGTTGTCTGCCATGGGTTTCCCCAAGTCAAAGCTGGGAAAAGACATCAAAGTCAGATGGTTGATGTGAAAAATAATCCCAGAAACCACACGTAGGCAAGCAGAGACACGGCAAAGGGAAGTGAAGGAAGCCAAGCTGTGTTACTGCTGTGGACAACTGGCATTTAGGTCCATAGGTAGACAGAGAACATGCCTCAAAGATACTCCTCTGAGGAACAAGGCTCCACAACCTCCCTAGCCGTGCTGGCTGCTGAGGGCCCCTGTTAGAGGACTCCCTGAGGTTGTCTATAGCACTACAGAAGGGGCCCTTGCACAAAGACTGTGAGCCAGAAAGTTCTCACTGATAGATAAATCAAGAGTCAAATAAACTTGGCCTAATAACAGTCTCTGCAAACTTTAGGTATAGAGAGTCACCCTCTGCTCAAGACGAGGCTTGAGTTCATGACCTCCTGCCTCCATCTCTCTACTAGTAGGGTCACAGATATGTTCCACCATGTACAAACAGTCTAACAGCTTCTTCTAGAAGGATATGCCCATTCTGATGGAAATATTTATTTTTTCCAATAATCAGAACAGTTCCAAATATTGATTATATACTAAGCAGTACAAGAAAATGCAATATATTTTAAAGACTTATTAATATATAGGAAATTTCTTTGAATAAAAGGTATTTATTTAGAACTAGCAATGGTGGAGGAGAGCAGACAGTAAAGAAAAATGATATTAAATACTTGCAATGTAGTGAGGGAAGGAGTGTAAACCTTGCTAAAATTGCAACGTGGCTGAACGAGGTGCTAGAGTCATGGGAAAAATCTTGACATTTGCACTGGGACAAAGGAGGAGTATATGGAAGCAGCACTCCACCCGTCCAGAGCGTATAGTGTATACACCAGGGTGTAGCAGTAGAAACTCCCTTCAAGAGAGGTTACTGAAAAGGTGATGCTTCAGAGTAAGCTGCTGGAAAAGACCTTGTAAGGGAAGAATTTGTACCCCAAACAGTTACAGCTGTTTCCCGAGTGGGGATGACTACACCTTGAGCTAGCCGCAGAGCTTAGTGGAACCCACATGGTTGTGATTTTGTAAGCTTGCAGGCTATAAGGAGTCATGAAAGTGTGTGTCAGCATTCCAGAAAGCCACTGAGGATAAGCAACATATGGCAGGGTCAGATTACCTGCAATGGGGTCCTGAGAGGTCAGTGCTGAGAGGTCCTGGGCTGGTGAACCCTCCATTGTAGATCAGAGCTATTGGGAGCCTTCACCGAGGCAGCTAGGTATACAGAGCAGACCAGTGTGAGACACTACAGCTGGGGCAAGTGGCAGAGCTGGGAGGGCAGAGGGATCCAAGCCAGCGAGAACTCAGATGATGCTATCACAAGCCCCAGCTCTGGACACGGAGCTACAGAGCACAAAGTCTGCTCTGCTGAGTTTCGGTCCAATCTTTCCGTGCTCGGGCTTTATGCCGCTGTTTTGGAATGAGGATATCTGTGTCATTCCACATTGGAACTACAGAGCCAGCTTGTTTTTCTTTTTTATTTTACAGGAGCACATAGTTACAAGAGTGTCTTGAGTCTCAAATAAAATGTTACACATTGGCCCACTGAACTTTGTTGAAACTATTTAGGTTATAGGGACTTTAGAAGCTGGACTGAAAGCATTTTGCATTACGTGATGGTCATGAACCTAAGGGATATGGAGGTGGAATGTCACAATTTTGGTGTGATGTGTCCCCTCAAGCCCTGTGTTTGATTTGAACAGAGTTGGTGGCTCTGTTCTATGAGGTCGTAGAATCTTGGAAGATGGAGTTTAGCTGAAGTGGGTCACTGGGAGGCAGATTGTGTTTCTGTTTCTCCGCTCCCTGCTCTTGCTGCCATTGCCCAGATCTCCTCCTGCCATCATGCCCTCCCCTCCAGGATGGACTATATCCCACCAACTGGGAACCAAAGGAAACACTATCTACCTTAGGTTGATTTTTATTGGATGTTTGGTCAGAACAGCAAGAAAAGAAAATGATACAATTAACAATAAAATATTTGCCTAAAAACATTTTAGAGGAACTCACAACAGAAATTGCATTCATCCCTTAACAGTCATAAATGTACTAGCTAACCAACAGAGGGAAATACATAGCATAAAACACTTGTCCTTAAAAGGAAACGTTGTTAAACACACACACACACACACACACACACACACACACACACAAAACATTTCTGTGTTTAGATTAAGGAGCCAGGGAAAATAGTAAAATTAACTAAAGAAATAATTAAGGCTACAATTTAATTACATAAAATCGAAAGAGTAGAAAGGTCTGTAAACAAAATGAAAACAGTTATCTCAAAAACAGAACAAGAGCAAAATCAAGAAAAAAATACAAAAGGCTCCAACTTACATTTCCAAGGCTTCACTAAAGCCTTGGAAAAAAGGCTTCACTAAAGAGGATTCACTAAAGGCGGGGCTTTTACTTTAACAGATTACTGTGAACAAGTTATGAACCAATTTTAAAATTTATTTAAAAATATATCACAAAGTTGTCACTACTCAGTCAGTAAAAGGTAATTCCAACAAGTGGCTTGTGGGAGACTAGACATACACAAGGAAAAAAAAAATGAAGTTAGACTTAAGGCTCTTAAGGGAAGTGCAGGGTAAGGCCTGCCCACCTCGTGTTCTTGGTTTGGTACCCATGTGCTATATTAAGATTGTTTGTGAGCCCCTCTCTAACAACTCCTTCAGAAGATGTGGACATGGATTCAGTAACACATTGATCTGAACCTTGTGGATATTTCCAGGGTGGCTGCTACACAGGGACTCAAACCAGGAGAACAGAATAAGTACGTGATACCCTCCAGGCCCTGTCCCATGAAATCACCAGATGAGATGAACTATGCTTGCTTCTCTTCGGGCATGGTGTGGTTGGGACGCAGGAGTCACAGAAGAGCGGCCCCAAGAAGAAGACCATCAGAATATTCAGGAGCCAAGAAGAGACTAGTTCCTAGAATACCATCTCCACAACACACAGAGAACCGAGGCAGAAGGATGGTGGCAATGAAAGACCTGTTATGCAGGAGAGTGGCAGGGATCCCTGGGGAAGTGCTCTCCATCTGGACCACTTATCTCCTGGAACACTCTGATGTCCACAGGCCCAGTGACTCACTGGGCAGTTCCAGGGGCTCTGCATTTCAGATGACTAAGCATTGAGTGTGCTTATTAGGAACCAGACCAGCATCAGTCAGGAAAATACCAAGCTGGGACCCATGGAGTCAGCCCTGAAGTCTGGGAAACACAGCAGAGCACAAGATGGAAAGCTTGAGTTGGCTCTGAGTCACGGAAGGACAGAGCCCTAACTCCCAGAGATGGTAGAAGGGAGCAGTGGACTTTGAGACCTTGCCAGGGGTGGACATCCTGGCACTGCTTGAAGATTTCTTGTCACCTGCCCAGCCTTTCCCTGTCTAGATGACCTTAAAGTACCTACTGAGTCACCAGGCCTGTTGAGTGTCCCTGTAGATAAGAGGCCCTGTACAGAAGTGGCTTCAGACAGAGCAGGATACTTCCCCCAGGGATTCCCCACCTTCTTCTGGCATGGTAGATCTGTATTTGTTTCGATTAGTTGTTCCTCTGTCTCACACACACCCTGCACTGTGATCAGGACAGCCTGCTGTGTCTCACCCCTGCACCTCTGTCTCACACCTGTACTTTAGTCTCACCCCTGCACCTCTGTCTCAGTCCTGTACCCATGTCTCACCCCTGCACCTCTGTCTCACTCCTGCACCTATGTCTCACCCCTGCACCTCTGTCTCACTCCTGCACCTATGTCTCACACCTGTATTTTAGTCTCACCCCTGCACCTCTGTCTCAGTCCTGCACCTCGGTCTCACCCCTGCACCTCTGTCTCACCCCTGCACCTCTGTCTCACCCCTGCACCTCTGTCTCACCCCTGCACCTCTGTATCACCCCTGCACCTCTGTCTCATTCCTGTACTTTAGTCTCACCCCTGCACCTCTGTCTCACTCCTGCACCTCTGTCTCACCCGTGCACCTCTGTCTCACCCCTGCACCTCTGTCTCACCCCTGCACCTCTGTCTCACACCTGTACTTTAGTCTCACCCCTGCACCTCTGTCTCACTCCTGCACCTATGTCTCACACCTGTACTTTAGTCTCACCCCTGCACCTCTGTCTCACCCCTGCACCTCTGTCTCACTCCTGCACCTATGTCTCACACCTGCAACTCTGTCTCACTCCTGCACCTATGTCTCACACCTGTACTTTAGTCTCACCCCTGCACCTCTGTCTCACCCCTGCACCTCTGTCTCAGTCCTGCACCTCTGTCTCAGCCCTGCACCTCTGTCTCACCCCTGCACCTCTGTCTCAGACCTGCACCTCTGTCTCACCCCTGCACCTCTGTCTCACCCCTGCACCTCTGTCTCACTCCTGCACCTATGTCTCACACCTGTACTTTAGTCTCACCCCTGTACCTCGGTCTCACCCCTGCACCTCTGTCTCAGTCCTGCACCTCTGTCTCACCCCTGCACCTCTGTCTCAGTCCTGCACCTATGTCTCACACCTGTACTTTAGTCTCACCCCTGCACCTCTGTCTCACCCCTGCACCTCTGTCTCAGTCCTGCACCACTGTCTCACCCCTGCACCTCTGTCTCACCCATGCACCTCTGTCTCAGTCCTGCACCTCTGTCTCACCCCTGCACCTCTGTCTCACCCCTGCACCTCTGTCTCAGTCCTGCACCTCTGTCTCACCCCTGCACCTCTGTCTCACTCCTGTACCTATGTCTCACACCTGTACTTTAGTCTCACCCCTGCACCTCTGTCTCACCCCTGCACCTCTGTCTCACCCCTGCACCTCTGTCTCACCCCTGCACCTCTGTCTCACCCCTGCACCTCTGTCTCACCCCTGCACCTCTGTCTCACACCTGCACCTTTGTCTCACACCTGTACTTTAGTCTCACCCCTGCACCTCTGTCTCACCCCTGCACCTCTGTCTCACCCCTGCACCTCTGTCTCACCCCTGCACCTCTGTCTCAGTCCTGCACCTCTGTCTCACCCCTGCACCTCTGTCTCACCCCTGCACCTCTGTCTCAGTCCTGCACCTCTGTCTCACCCCTGCACCTCTGTCTCACCCCTGCACCTCTGTCTCACTCCTGCACCTATGTCTCACACCTGTACTTTAGTCTCACCCCTGCAACTCTGTCTCACCCCTGCACCTCTGTCTCAGTCCTGCACCTCTGTCTCACCCCTGCACCTCTGTCTCAGTCCTGCACCTATGTCTCACACCTGTACTTTAGTCTCACCCCTGCACCTCTGTCTCACCCCTGCACCTCTGTCTCACCCGTGCACCTCTGTCTCAACCCTGCACCTCTGTCTCACCCATGCACCTCTGTCTCAGTCCTGCACCTCTGTCTCACCCCTGCATCTCTGTCTCACCCCTGCACCACTGTCTCAGTCCTGCACCTCTGTCTCACCCCTGCACCTCTGTCTCACTCCTGTACCTATGCCTCACACCTGTACTTTAGTCTCACTCCTGCACCTCTGTCTCACCCCTGCACCTCTGTCTCACCCTTGCACCTCTGTCTCACCCCTGCACCTCTGTCTCACCCCTGCACCTCTGTCTCACCCCTGCACCTCTGTCTCACACCTGCACCTTTGTCTCACACCTGTACTTTAGTCTCACCCCTGCACCTCTGTCTCACCCCTGCACATCTGTCTCACCCCTGCACCTCTGTCTCACCCCTGCACCTTTGTCTCACCCCTGCACCTCTGTCTCACTCCTGTACCCATGTCTCACCCCTGCACCTCTGTCTCACCCCTGCACCTCTGTCTAATTCCTGTACCCATGTCTCACCCCTGCACCTCTGTCTCACCCCTGCACCTCTGTCTCACCCCTGCACCTCTGTCTCACCCCTGCACCTCTGTCTCACCCCTGCAACTCTGTCTCACTCCTGCACCTCTGTCTCACTCTTGTACCTCTGTCTCACCCCTGCACCTCTGTCTCACTCCTGCAACTCTGTCTCACTCCTGCAACTCTGTCTCACCCCTGCACCACTGTCTCACCCCTGCACCTCTGTCTCACCCCTACACCTCTGTCTCACCCCTGTACCCATGTCTCACCCCTGCACCTCTGTCTCACCCCTGCACCTCTGTCTCACCACTGCACCTCTGTCTCACTCCTGCACCTCTGTCTCACTCCTGTACCCATGTCTCACCCCTGCACCTCTGTCTCACTCCTGTACCTCTGTCTCACCCCTGAACCTCTGTCTCACTCCTGCAACTCTGTCTCACCCCTGCAACTCTGTCTCACCCCTGCAATTCTGTCTCACCCCTGCACCACTGTCTCACCCCTGCAACTCTGTCTCACCACTGCACCTCTGTCTCACCCCTGCACCTCTGTCTCACCCCTGCAACTCTGTCTCACTCCTGCACCTCTGTCTCACTCCTGTACCTCTGTCTCACCCCTGAACCTCTGTCTCACTCCTGCACCTCTGTCTCACCCCTGCAACTCTGTCTCACCCCTGCACCTCTGTCTCACCCCTGCACCTCTGTCTCACCCCTGCACCTCTGTCTCACCACTGCACCTCTGTCTCACCCCTGCACCTCTGTCTCACCCCTGCAACTCTGTCTCACTCCTGCACCTCTGTCTCACCCCTGCACCTCTGTCTCACCCCTGCACCTCTGTCTCACTCCTGTACCCATGTCTTACCCCTGCACCTCTGTCTCACCCCTGTACCTCTGTCTCACCCCTGCACCTCTGTCTAATTCCTGTACCCATGTCTCACCCCTGCACCTCTGTCTCACCCCTGCACCTCTGTCTCACCCCTGCACCTCTGTCTCACCCCTGCACCTCTGTCTCACCCCTGCACCTCTGTCTCACTCCTGTACCCATGTCTCACCCCTGCACTTCTGTCTCACTCCTGCACCTCTGTCTCACCCCTGCACTTTTGTCTCACTCCTGCACCTCTGTCTCACTCCTGCAACTCTGTCTCATCCCTGCACCTCTGTCTCACTCCTGTACCTCTGTCTCAGTCCTGCTCCTCTGTCTCACTCCTGCACCTCTGTCTCACCCCTGCACCTCTGTCTCACCCCTGCAACTCTGTCTCACTCCTGCACCTCTGTCTCACTCCTGCACCTCTGTCTCACCCCTGCACCTCTGTATCACCCCTGCACCTCTGTCTCACCCCTGCACCTCTGTCTTACCCCTGCACCTCTGTCTCACTCCTGTACCTCTGTCTCACCCCTGCACCTCTGTCTCAGTCCTGCACCTCTGTCTCACCCCTGCACCTCTGTCTCACCCCTGCACCTCTGTCTCACCCCTGCACCTCTGTCTCACCCCTGCACCTCTGTCTCACCCCTGCACCTCTGTCTCACCCCTGCACCTCTGTCTCACCCCTGCACCTCTGTCTCACCCCTGCACCTCTGTCTCACTCCTGTACCCATGTCTCACTCCTCCACCTCTGTCTCACCCCTGCACCTCTGTCTCACTCCTCCACCTCTGTCTCACCCCTGTACCTCTGTCTCACTCCTGCACCTCTGTCTCACCCCTGCACCTTTGTCTGACTTTTGCACCTCTGCACCTCTGTCTCACTCCTGTACCCATGTCTCACCCCTGCACCTCTGTCTCACCCCTGCACCTATGTGTCACACCTGTACTTTAGTCTCACCCCTGCAACTCTGTCTCACCCCTGCACCTCTGTCTCACTCCTGCACCTCTGTCTCACCCCTGCCCCTCTGTCTCACCCCTGTACCTCTGTCTCACTCCTGTACCCATGTCTCACCCCTGCACCTCTGTCTCACTCCTGTACCTCTGTCTCACGCCTGCACCTCTGTCTCACCCCTGCACCTCTGTCTCACCCCTGCACCTCTGTCTCACTCCTGTACCTCTGTCTTACCTCTGCACCTCTGTCTCACTCCTGCACCTCTGTCTCACTCCTGTACCCATGTCTCACCCCTGCACCTCTGTCTCACTCCTGCACCTCTGTCTCACCCCTGCACCTCTGTCTCACCCCTGCACCTCTGTCTCACCCCTGCACCTCTGTCTCACTCCTGCGCCTCTGTCTCACTCCTGTACCCATGTCTCACCCCTGCACCTCTGTCTCACCCCTGTACCTCTGTCTCACCCATGCACCTCTGTCTCACTCCTGTACCCATGTCTCACCCCTGCACCTCTGTCTCACCCCTGTACCTCTGTCTCACCCCTGCACCTCTGTCTCACCCCTGCACCTCTGTCTCACCCCTGCACCTCTGTCTCACTCCTGCGCCTCTGTCTCACTCCTGTACCCATGTCTCACCCCTGCACCTCTGTCTCACCCCTGTACCTCTGTCTCACCCATGCACCTCTGTCTCACTCCTGTACCCATGTCTCACCCCTGCACCTCTGTCTCACTCCTGTACCCATGTCTCACCCCTGCACCTCTGTCTCACTCCTGTACCTCTGTCTCACGCCTGCACCTCTGTCTCACTCCTGCACCTCTGTCTCACCCCTGTACCCATGTCTCACTCCTGCACCTCTGTCTCACCCCTGCACCTGTGTCTCACCCCTGCACCTCTGTCTCACCCCTGCACCTCTGTCTCACCCCTGCACCTCTGTCTCACCCCTGCACCTCTGTCTCACCCCTGCACCTCTGTCTCACCCCTGCACCTCTGTCTCACTCCTGCACCTCTGTCTCACTCCTGTACCCATGTCTCACCCCTGCACCTCTGTCTCACTCCTGTACCTCTGTCTCACCCCTGTACCTCTGTCTCACCCCTGTACCCATGTCTCACTCCTGCACCTCTGTCTCACCCCTGCACCTCTGTCTCACTCCTGTACCTCTGTCTCACCCCTGTACCTCTGTCTCACCCCTGTACCCATGTCTCACCCCTGCACCTCTGTCTCAGTCCTGCACCTATGTCTCACACCTGTACTTTAGTCTCACCCCTGCACCTCTGTCTCACCCCTGCACCTCTGTCTCACCCCTTCACCTTTGTCTCACTCCTGTACCTCTGTCTCACCCCTGCACCTCTGTCTCACCCCTGCACCTCTGTCTCACCCCTGCACCTCTGTCTCACCCCTTCACCTCTGTCTCACCCCTGTACCTCTGTCTCACCCCTGCACCTCTGTCTCACCCCTGCACCTCTGTCTCACCCCTTCACCTTTGTCTCACTCCTGCACCTCTGTCTCACCCCTGCACCTCTGTCTCACCCCTGCACCTCTGTCTCACCCCTGTACCTCTGTCTCACCCCTGCACCTCTGTCTCAACCCTGCACCTCTGTCTCACCCCTTCACCTCTGTCTCACTCCTGCACCTCTGTCTCACCCCTGCACCTCTGTCTCACCCCTGCACCTCTGTCTCACCCCTGCACCTCTGTCTCTCTCCTGTACCCATGTCTCACCCCTGCACCTCTGTCTCACTCCTGCACCTCTGTCTCACTCCTGCACCTCTGTCTCACCCCTGCACCTGTCTCACCCCTGCACCTCTGTCTCACTCCTGCACCTCTGTCTCACCCCTGCACCTCTGTCTCACTCCTGATCCTCTGTCTCAATCCTGCACCTCTGTCTCACCCCTTTTTCTCTGTCTCACCCCTGTACCTCTGTCTCACTCCTGTACCCATGTCTCACCCCTGTACCTCTGTCTCACTCCTGTACCCATGTCTCACCCCTGCACCTCTGTCTCACCCCTGTACCCATGTCTCACCCCTGCACCTCTGTCTCACTCCTGATCCTCTGTCTCACCCCTGTACCTCTGTCTCACTCCTGTACCCATGTCTCACCCCTGTACCTCTGTCTCACTCCTGTACCCATGTCTCACCCCTGCACCTCTGTTTCACCCCTGCACCTCTGTCTCACCCCTGCACCTCTGTCTCACTCATGCACCTCTGTCTCACCCCTGCACCTCTGTCTCACCCCTGCACCTCTGTCTCACCCCTGCACCTCTGTCTCACTCCTGTACCCATGTCTCACCCCTGCACCTCTGTCTCACTTCTGCACCTCTCTCTCACCCCTGCACCTCTCTCTCACCCCTGCACCTCTGTCTCACCCACACCCTGCACTGTGATCAGGACAGCCTGCCTCGTCTCACCCCTGCTTTAGTTTGCATGGCCCCTCAAGATCGCTAGCTCAGCTTGGGAGTCCTAAGCTCAAAAGTTACATGCCAGTCAAGGGCAGCTGTGAATTATCCTAACGGGGTTCATACTCTGTGTCCTGCCAGCCTGTACAGGCAGCTAGCTTTTTTAAAGATTGGTTGGCTTGGTTTTTCTGACAAAACATCACTTTTAGCCCAGGCTGGCCCCTGAAATCATGATCCTCCTGTCTCAATTCCCCACCACCATGTGCCAAGAATTACACGCATGATCCAGCATGTCTTGTCTGCATGTACCACTTCAGACAGAAAAACATAGAAGAGACTTTAATTAACAGCCTTGCTTAGATGTCAGACTCTGCATAGGCGGTTGTAATATTTGCTACTTAATGCAATTTATTCTTTTCAACTCTGCTTTAAGGAAGGTTAAGCAAACAGGGATTCAGTTTTTGTCCCTATATGGGTCATATGGATGCCCGTGGTTGCTTTGGCTGTGTTCTCCTTGATCTTACATTCAGGAAGTCTGCTTTCCTTGCCTGTCTGGGAAAGAACTGGGATTAATAATATACTCAGAATTATATCATGGATTAAATTAAATTATTGATATGAAAATGACTAGCACAAGGTAGATACTTAACAAATCACACTTTCTTTATTTAATTCATCATTTTCTGAACCTTGCTTAGAGGTTCTGGCTCTTCAGACAATTTGAGTTTGGTATATGTCTAGAAAAATATCTTTGCACACAGAAGGCTAGAGTCAGCTTCTGATTTGGGAGACCCTAAAGCCAGCCTTTGAGGGACTGGGAAGATGGATCAGCAGTTAAGGTGCTTGCTTCACAAGCCTGAGGATTTGAGTTTGAATCCCTGACAAGTAAAAACTTGGTACAGCAGTGCACGTTTGTGATTCTACCTCTTGTGAGGGGCACAGACAGATCCTGGGGCGCCCTAGCCTGCCAGTCTAGCTGTATCAGTGAACCCCAGGTTCAGTGAGAGGCATTGTTTCAGAAAAACGTGGAGAATGATTACAGGAGAACCCGGATGTCAACCTTTGTCTCCCATGCGAATATGCATCTATGCATGCGTGTGCACATGCGCGCATGCACACATGCACATGTGCACACACGCACAACCATCCTTTCCTTTTTGATGTGCGCTCTCAGAAGTCTACACTTTGGTTTTGTAACTTGGTCAGGTCTATCTTTGGGGTACTGCTTTCCACCCCAGCAGAACCTTTTTGCCTCATTGCCCAGCGCTCCTCCATGACCACTGTGTCCAGTCAGTGTGTCCTAGGCTTTCCTGGCTTCTCTGGACTTTGTTTCCAAAGCTACAATCTTGGTCGTAGAGCATTGAACGGGAAAAGTATGTTTGGCTTATTGGGTGGTCCTTAAATGCCAAGTCTTCTTGGGAGAAGGGGGAAGTAACAGTCTATTGCAGTGTGGTGAGCTGTAGACTGAGTAAGGCCACCTGCTGCCTCAGCAAATTTCCAAATAATTAAGCAATCTACTGAGAGCCTGGAGTTCAGGATAATAGGGGGAAAAAAAAACGCTTTGGCTGGAAGTCCAAGTCAGACGTCTACAGTGGCTTTCCCCCGGCCAGCAGTTCCATTAAGGACATTCATTTTAGTGCTCTGGATGGATGCAGACTTTAGTTCAGTCATGGACACCTTCAGTCATTACTCAACTCTCAGTCGGTAAATTCAAAAGAAGCTCTGACGAAAAACCCAGAGTCAGGGGCTAGCTGTATGCCACAGCACAGATGCAGCTCCATCAACCCGAGGGTGCCTGGGTCCCTGCAGGAGCTATGCTGAGCATCTGTGAGTACCTGATGCTCAAGGGGAAGCCACCTCTAGATCTCGATCAAGCCTCCAAACCAAGACCCTTAGGAAAAACGAAAAAGGGGGTTCTAGAGAACAAGGGAGCGTGAAAGCGCCAGTGGGCAGCAGCTGCCCCTTCACCCCTCTAGCCCGATGCTTCTGACCTCCCTGTGACTCAGAAGTTCTAGAACTGTCTCCCTGCCTTACTCTTAGATAGCTGAGCTACTCCTTACCCCAGAGTCATCAGGACCAGAATTTTGCCTTGCTGTCATAAGAATTTGCAGAACTCTGAAGTCTTCATTCTTGTTGAAAGTGGATTTAGCCCAGCCTTGGACTCACTCGGGGCAGTTTTCTCTCACGTGTTGTTAGTCCAGTTTTGTACCTTGTTTCTCAATCTAGACTTCCCAGACCTGACATCTGAGTGTATCCTCATTCTGAGTGAGCCAAGCTACCCAGGCTAACCTGTTTCTAGTCAACATTTCTGTCTGAAAGTTGAGTCGTGAGGCTTCAGTGGGAGCTGCTAGGGAGCTGCAGAGCCAGAAATCAGACATCACTAAGAATGGAAGGGATTCCCATCTCCGCTTCCGAACAGACACCTACCACTCATTCCCAGAAGCCAGCCTCCGGGGTGCGGCATGCCTTCGTTCACACCAGCCTTCCAGGCGCTAGGACCGGCTCCACAGGCCTTCGTTCACACCAGCCTTCCAGGCGCTAGGACCGGCTCCACAGGCCTTCGTTCACACCAGCCTTCCAGGCGCTAGGACCGGCTCCACAGGCCTTCGTTCACACCAGCCTTCCAGGCGCTAGGACCGGCTCCACAGGCCTTTGTTCACACCAGCCTTCCAGGCACTAGGGCCGGCTCCACAGGCCTTCATTTCAAAGAACTGCCTTATTAAAAGTCACAAGCTGCTGCAGCAATAAAAATGCCCCTAAACAATAACTATGCAGAGGATCACTTCCAAGACGGAAATTTTGTTATTTCATTTCATGCATTCTAAATTAAGCCCCAGAGAAACATTTTATTGCTAATAAATAATCGCTTGTTGTAATATGCATTATTGCTGATACAATAGGCTACATCAATATCTATTTGTGCTATTGTAACTGGGAAATAAGACCTGAGAATATTGTTCCATGTCCCAGGATTGAGGAAAACAAATGTTAATTTTCATACCATTCCATTTGGCTTAAATTATCTCTTCTAAAATACAGACATGCACTCACTTCCACTATAATGAATCCATTTGTTACTCAGTCACATTTGATTTTTATCAATTTTCTTTCTAAAACAATTTTATGTGGCAGGGTACAGATGAACAAATCAGTCCCTAACTTAGCAGTTGATAAATAGCACCCTGACTTTCACTAAACAAAAGTGTTGGGAGGCTCTCTTTTTCCAGACCTTTAAAAGACATTTGTATTAGTGGCTTTTCTCATACCCTCACCATGTGATTCACAAAAAGCTTGGAAAGGCAACTTGAGAAGAAAGGACTTATTTAAAGAGGTGTAACCCATCATGGCAGGGAAGGCAGGCAGGAGACAGCTCCAGGTGGAGTGAGGAGGGCTGACGTAAGATTCAGTGCCTCCCTCATATCAGAACAGGAAACAAACACAGGAAAGGAAGTGGGAAAGGATCTATAAATGTCAAGCCCGCCCATCAGTGACGCATTTCCTCCAACAAGGATCTGCTTCCCGAAGGTTCCGTACCTTTGAGAACAGTCATCAACTGGAGACGGAAGTCCAATCCGTGAGCATATGGAGGGACTCTTTACGTGCAAACCTGCCAAAAAAGTGTTTCATAATAAATTCTTAGTTTTATGCCTTGGAGATTTAAAAGACAGTAGTTCAGATCCCGAAATACAAGGCTTCCCTGCTGAGCCACGTTTCAGAATGGACTGGTGGCTGCAAGTCCTCCAGATAGACACCAACTTTGACAAACACTGTACCCTCCAGCAGGAGACTCACAGTTTCTGGTTTGACTGCTTTTGAGATCTGATTTGAGGTTTTAACCTATGGGAATGGTTACTGAAAAAAAATGGCCTGGTTTTCTGTGGCTGTTTTTAAGGCCTGATTTTTTTAAAGTCATTTTTTTTTGTAAATAAAATGTATGAAGACTATGGCAACGGCTCTGCTGGGCTCCAAAGTCTTTCAAAGCTTTTGTTTCAGGCTTTTCAACCCAGCACCTCTCAAACTGTGCAATGGAGAAATAGTTAACTGGTCATAAATAATAAAGAGAAAATGATTCAGAAAAATGATCATCCATCTAGGCTCACAGCTACCTTGAGAATAACCAGTCTGGTGAGACTCGCCATGGCTAAGACATTACTGCCCACTGTCTCAAACAGGTGCTCCATAGGATCTATATTTAGAGTTTGTGATGGTAAAGTAAGAAAAACCTTGGGTTTGTTTGAACTTTTAAAGATTGTGATAAAAAAGACATAGTAGGTAGAGAGATCACCCTACCAGTCCCAGGAAGTTCTCTTCTAACCTTTGAGTAAATTTTGGTTTCTGTGGCTGACCAATGCTTTCACTGAAGCAGCCACGACTCAAAGGACCAATATCTCAGGAAAAAAAGAGATTGAAGAAAAAAGCTCACAAAATATGTCATCAAAATTATCTGTAATGTATTTATTGAATCTTGAGCAGGCAAAATTTAGTAACTAATGAGAAACATTTTAACAGAAAGATACTCTGTGTCTATTTCTCTGAATCTGCACATGCATGTGTGTGTGTGTGTGAGTGTGCACGTGTGTGTGTGTGTGTGTGGTGCCCACGTGTGTGTGTGTGTGTGAGTGTGCACGTGTGTGTGTGTGTGTGTGTGGTGCCCACGTGTGTGTGTGTGTGAGTGTGCACGTGTGTGTGTGTGTGTGTGTGGTGCCCACGTGTGTGTGTGTGTGTGTGCACGTGTGTGTGTGTGTGTGTGTGTGTGGTGCCCACATGTGTGTGTGTGTGAGTGTGCACGTGTGTGTGTGTGTGTGTGTGGTGCCCACGTGTGTGTGTGTGTGTGTGTGTGTGTGTGAGTGTGCACGTGTGTGTGTGTGGATGGATGGCATATGCACATGTATATGTCAGATGTTATTGTTTTTCAGACGCTCTCCACCTTATATTTTGAGACTTACTGAACCTGGAACTCATTGATTGGCTATGCTGGCTGGCCAATGAGCTTCAAGGATCTGCCTGCCTTCTCCCCGCCCCCCAGCATCGGTGGGTACTGCTGTGCCTAGCTTTCCACAGGTGTTGGAGTTCCGAACTCAGGTCTTCTTATGCTTGCATAGCAAGAACTTTACTGACTGAACCATGTACCCAGCTCTCAGGATGGAACTTCTGAGAGTCCCTGGGTGCTTGAGTGAAAAAAGAAATATTGGATTTCAGAAACTGCCAAAGAAGGACAAATACTTAAGCATTCAGCTGGGACTTCCAGAAGTCACACTACTCCTTGTTAGCTTTCCTGGGATGAAAAATCAGACAAAGACATCTAATGTCACTACACGAACATTAAATAGAGGTCCTAGCTCACAGGATAAGAAAATGAATAATTAGATTAGAAAGGAAGAAATAAGCTGTCGTTGTGTTCAGGAAACTCACCATCATTTACAGCTTATTACCATTCACAAGGGCACTGAACACCTTATCAGTGCACGCACCTTGCTATCTGGGGTGTGGCACAGTGGTAAAAACTTGCCTAGCATGCGTGAGGTTCTGGGTTTGATTCTTAGCACCAAAGGAGGGCAATTTTTTTGTACTTTTATATACTATCAATAGTTAAAAGGAATGTAAAATGAAAACTAATTATATAAGCTGTAATGGCATAAAAATAGTCAAATATTGGGTTAGTGGGGCTTACTGCCATGGCTGACATGACCTCAATCTCAAGAGTCCACAAGAAGAGGAGTACCAGCTCCTGTTACGTTGTTCTCACACTACAAATCAATAATTTAAAAAAAAAACGTTATCAGATATCTAGCATTGCATCTCACAAAAATGTACAAGATCTCGATTTAGAAAATTGCAATTGATGGGACTAAATTAAAGAAAGCCTAAAGAAACCTCCACCAGCCATAGATGGGGGATTAATGAATGAACTGCCACATCTCTACAGTTGAGCTATAGAGTAAATGTGTTGCCAATCACAGTCTGTCCAGACATGTGGAGAAAGGGAAGTGTCAATCGAAAAAACTGCTTGTAAAATATAAACAAAATACCAAAGTCTAAAAATAGTCGTGATAGTCTTAAATCAAAGCTGATTTGAAGGACCCACCCAATTATTTGCCAGTACTAATCACAAGACGATGATGATGAATGCATTGTGCCCCTTGCGCAGGAGAGACTTGCCTACAAGGGAAGCGTAACAGAAATCAGAAATGGACTCCAGTGCAGCAATTTGATTAATGTTCAAGCCGACACCAAGCAAATTAAACAGTGCTGTCTTCTGCATTACTCGTGCTGGGTCAAATGAATATCTACACGGAAAAACGAAATCAATCTCAAGCAAACCATGTATCTGAATATGAAAGACAGAAAGCCACTAGAATAAAACATATGAAAGAAGCCCCAATGCTGTGGGGCAGAGAAAGATGTAGAAAGTCCTGGATGTGGAAATAAACACCTACAAGCATACAAACAAATCATAATTGAAAAGAGCATGTAATATTAGAAAATTGTCGAATAAACTTGAAAGGCAAGGTAAGGCAAGAAGCAGAGGGCTTTGACAATCTATGTAAACCATAAAAGGATACCTGGCTTGGTGGGAGCCTAGCCAGTTTGGATGTTCACCTTCCTTGATATGGACGGAGCGGGGAGGACCTAGGACTTACCACTGGGCAGGGAACCCTGACTGCTCTTTGGACTGGAGAGGGAGGGGGAGAGGAGTGGGGGGAGGGGGAGAAGGGTGGGAGGAGGGGGAGGGAAATGGGAGGCTCGGAGGAGGTGGAAATTTTTTTTTATTCTCCTTTTATCAATAAAAAAAAAGGATACCTGACTAAGATATGTAAAGAACTGTTGTATGAAAAGGGAGGATTAATATATATATGTATATGTATATATATACATATATATATATATATATAGCAAAATTTAAAAGCAGATATTTTACAAAGAAGGTTTATGAACATCACATAGATACAGGAACAGATACTGGAAGCTATACACACTGATGCCAAAACAATCATCAGAGTCTCCGGTGTGAAAAAGACCAACAACTAGGCTTGGGTAAAGTCACAGACAAACGAATTTCAAATTTTGCTGTTTGACTTGGAAGCTGATGTACTAATTTCATTTCTGCTGCAAGGATAAGATACCCAGACAAAAGGCAACTTAGGAAGAAAGAAGGGTATTTCAGTTTACAATTTCAGGTTACTGTCCATCTTTGTGGGGAATCAAGGCAGGAACTTCAAATGCCAGTCACAATGCATTTGCAGTCAAGAGCAGGGAGAAATACAGGCATGCATGCTGATCTGCTTGCTGGTTATCTGCTGTGCTCCCCTTGATTTCTTCATTCCTGTACATTTCTGGATCCCAGGCCAAGGAAATGGTACCACCCACAGTGGGACGGGTCTCCCTATGTCTGGTAAATTCATGAGGACAGCCCCTCCACATACACGCATACCCTCCAGCCCAATACAAACAATCCCTCACTTCCCAAGTGATACTAGGTTGAGTCAAGTTGAAAATTAAATCTAACCATCACAGTTAGCAAAGGCCCCTTTCAAAAACCAGCACATCAACAAATGGAACATATTTATGCCCTGTAATCTGGCAATTCCATTCCTGAAAAATACTTGTTAAAATGGCAAGTATTTATGAAGACTGATCAAGCAAATAGACTTGACCCATTATCACTGCCTAAGCAGCTTGGAGACATCATTTATGATATCGCAGAAGTTGCTGTTTCATTGTGGAAAAGTTGTACAGAAATTTTGAAAACCAAGATAAAATGGACAAATTTCTAGAAAACCAGGACTTTTCAAAACTTGCATAAGAATCAAAGGAAATCAGATCTGTCATGTAATTAATAAAAGTATTAAATCCTTAAGAACTTTCCTACAAACGCAAGCCTTATCAATGAATCTCATCAAATATTTCTCATTTTGAGCAGTCAGTAAAATTTAAAGAGAATCTGTTAGGCCTTCCTTGTGTTGGCCTTTCTCTCTCAGAGTGAGCAGCACTATGTCATCGGAACAGAAGATTCTGACTCTGTAATGAAGAACGCAGCTGCCAAGCCAGGAGCATCATCCACCAAGCCAGGAGCACCATCCGCCAAGCCAGGAGCACAATCCACCAAGCCAGGAGCACCATCCACCAGGCCAGGAGCACCACCCACCAGGCCAGGAGCACCATCCACCAGGCCAGGAGCACCATCCACCAGGCCAGGAACACCACCCACCAAGCCAGGAGCACCACCCACCACGCCAGAACCAACATCCACCTATACACAATGAGATGCCATCTGCATGTGGATCTTGAAATGCTTAACCACAGGGCAAAATGTGCATGGTGTTAGCTTTGGTCACACGAATGAGGTCTGTCAAAGGTAGAAGTGTAGACCACAGCAAAGGAAAAAGAAAGCACATTCCTACTATAAACTGAAGAATCAAAGCACATTATTAGTTTGATGGCATATAAAATGAAAGTTTAGAGGAGCATTTTAAATTTACAGAGGGAATCAAAACAGAAGAGAAGCAGCTGAAAATATCATCACTGAGAGAGGAGCAAAAGGAGATAAAGTGCCGTACATGAGCATGTTAGCTATTGGTCATAGAGAACATTTAGGAGACAAGACTGCATTCACGTCATTCAGTAACACGGAGTTAATGCAGAGAAAGTAAAAATTAAGGTGATTAAAATTATTTGTCTAAGATGGACAGGACACCAGATAGGAAAAGATACATGCTGAGTAACTATTCATTTCTATTACTAATGCTTTCTCTCCAGCACTTGGGAGGCAGAGACAGGTGGATCTCTATCAGTTTAAGGCCAACCTAATTTACATAGTGAGTTCCAGGACAGCCAAGGCTACACAGAGATAACCTGACTAACAAAACAAAAAACAAAAACAAAAGAAGAAAGTTGATATATACATATGTGTATATATACATGTAAACTTTGTATGTAATATTTAAGAGAGCATTTAAAACAGAAACTCTGAGTTTGTGTGCAAGATTTCCCCATGTTGTCAACCTGTAGTATGAATTTAGAAAGGTCTAGAATTTTAATTCTGCAATTTGGTGTCTAAAAACTAATCTTAAGGGGGAAATTGGAGATTCTAAGGAAGTTTTATGCATTTTAATAAACAGGGATGTTTAAAATGAGCACAGGTGAGCTGGCTAGTGGGGCAGCCACACCCTCACAACAGGAAGACACGGTCCAGGCACTGGTGAGAATAAATAGTAACAGGGTAGACTAAGCTTAAGTCCTCATTGACAATGAAGGAAAGTGTTCAGGACAGAGCGAAATCTCTCTTATTCTTTATTGTGTGTGTGTGTGTGTGAGCACACTCCTGTGCATGCCATAGCACACTTATGAAGGTCAGAAAAATACCCTGGAGGTGTCAGTCCTTGCTTTCCACTTCATACGAGACAGGCGCTCTTATTGGGCACCTCTACATACAGTCATGCTCACTGAACTCCAGCTTCTGGGGACTGTCCTGTCTCTACCTCCCAGCTCACACAGGAGTGCTGGGATTACAGATGTATGCTCCCACAGATGGCCTTACATTGTGGGATATTTTGATGGTACTCTGACACTCTCAAGATTGACAAAGGAGTTTGAATCAGAGGGCGGAGCTAGCTGCTAGCTGACCAAAATTAGCCATAGAGGTTTTGAAGGAACAAGAACATATAAAGAAACATGGTAAGTAGTAGGGAGGGGCTTATAAAGATTCATGGCCCTTTTGGATCAAGAAAGGAGAGAGAAAGGATGTCTCTGGTCACTTCTCCACCACTTCAATGATCAATCAGATTCTTTCCCTGATATCTGACTCCCAAGGTTTTATTGGTAAAGAATAATTAAATAAACGCTTCAACTTTACATGATTTCTGGGGGTTTGAACTCTGCTCCTCACACTTTCCTCACAACTGTTTCATCTCCTGTAACATCTCCCCTGCCTGAGAAATCTGTTATAAATTTAACTGTGTAAAGCCACTATGTGAAGGGAAGAGAAATACACAAACTTCTACAACTGGTTCTCCTCACAGTTAAATGAGTGACATTTGTTTTCCTCCCAATATTCATTATGTTTCAGCTTGCCTACCATGGTCATGCCTGACATTAGCTCTGTGTGTGTGTTTGTGTGTGTGTGTGTGTGTTTACAGGATGTCATTAGGGCTAAATGAAATAAAGCCTAAGAGCTTGGCAAGGAGCGATAGCCAGCACTTGTCCATCTTCCCCCTCATAATCTCAGGGTTGATCTTGCCCTTGTGGCTCCCTCTTCACTGCAGACGGACAGTTTGCTCAGTTGCCACCACTTTTATTTATTTATTTTATGCATTTCTTTGTACCACGTACATTTTAACTTCTAATTAAATTTGCTATGCTTTAACTGGATATCAACATGTAGAAAAATGAAAATAGATCCATATCTATCGCCATACACAAAACTAAAGTCCAAATGAACCAAAGACCTCAACATAAAACCAACCACACTGAATCTCATAGTGGGAAGTACACTTGAACGCATTGGCACAGGGAACCACTTCCTAAATATAACCCCAGTAGCACAGACACTGAGAGAAACAATTAATAAATGGGACCTCCTGAAACTGAGAAGCTTCTGTAAAGCAAAGAACATGGTCAACAAGACAAAATGACAGCTTACAGAATGGGGAAAGATCTTCACTAACCCCACATCAGAAGGAAGGCTGATCTCCAAAATACACAAAGAATTCAAGAAATTGATCATCACAAGAAAATCCAATAAAAATGGGGTACAGTTCTAAACAGAGAACTCTCAACAGAGGAATCTAAAATGGCTGAAAGACACTTAAGAAAATGTTCAACATCCTTAGTCATCAGAGGAATACAAAACAAAACAACCTGAGATTCCATCTTACACCTGAAAGAATGGCCGAGATTAAAACACTGATGATAGCTAATGCTGGAGGGGTTGTGGGGTAAAGGGAACACTCTTTCACTGCTGGTGGGAGTGCAAACTGGTATAGCGCCTTTGGATATCAGTGTGGCGATTTCTCAGAAAATTAAGAAACAACCTACCTCAAGACCCAACAATACCGCTTTTTGGGTCTATATCCAAAGGATGCTCAATCATACCACAAGGACATGTGCTCAACTATGTTCAGAGCAGCATTATTTATAATAGCCAGAACCTGGAAACACCCTAAATGCTCCTCAACTAAAGAATGAATAAAGAAAACATGGTACATTTACACAATGAAGTACTCCATAGCAGAAAATAAATAATGACATATTGAAATTTGCAAGCAAATGGATGGATCTAGAAAACATCATGTGTACTGAGGTAAACCAGACACAGAAAGACAAATATAATATGTACTCACTCATAAGTGGCTTTTAGACATAAAGCAAAGAAAAACCAGCCTGCAATTCACAACCTCAGAGAACCTAGACAACAAAGAGAGACATATATGGATCTAATCTACATGGGAAATAGAAAAAGACAAGATCTCCTGAATAAATTGGGAACATGAGGACCATGGTAGAGGTTCTAAAGAGAGAGTAGAGGAAGGGAGGGGAGTAGAGAAAAATATATAGCTCAATAAAAGCAATTTAAAATGCTATGTTTATTATTTAATGGGTTGCCTGTTACATTAGTGAATTCCCATGGTTCCAAATAGTTTAGACCTGTAAGAGACTGATCTTCAGGCAGAAGTACTTGCTATAGCGTGTCCAATCATTCAGCAGAAAGCACTGTGTGCTAGCAGAATTGATCAGTACTGTGTTTCTATGGTTACCACTCTTTCTTCATTAAATCTAAAAAAATGTCCAAATTTAGCCTCCTAAATAACAACATGGGGATTTACTGATCTCTTGTGTCTTAAGTTCATGACCCATTACTAAAAGGATACCATTCTTCCAAAATGACACATAAACCCCAGTTTTCAAAGTGTCTGCATGCACACGTACACCTGTATGCCTAGTAGAAACTTGCAACCTATGATAGCCTAATCTAAAGCTTTTATAGTCCTTAGACCATCACTTTTGCATGCCTTGTATGTAAGTAGCCCGAGAGAGTCTCCCTTGAGTCTTTTGCTTGTCCCAGGCACTTGAGAATATGGCCTAGAAAGTCTTGATTTAAGTTAACTTCCTTCACCTCTCACTTGATTACACCCTGGGTGTCTTACTGAAAACTTACGGGGATCTTTGGAGAGACGGACAGGTGTCTGAGAGGTAACGATCACTTTATGTGGTGGCTCTGGTGTGGGAACACAGAGAAGAGTGGAAGAGGGTGACAGACAAGCATGAATGTGACAACGGAAACAGAGTAGAGAAGCACAGGTGTGCAGGCAAGGTGAGTGAGTTTGGAAAGGAATCGCCAGCGCTGACAAGCTATCAGACTAACTTCCATTGAGCACAATGCCCAAGCCACATGTTAGATAGTTTACACATGCCCACAAAACTGGGTCACCCCAAATCTATCCCGCTTTTAGTGAGTCAGCTTCTGCTATTCCTTCTCAGGCTATCACAGAGTTGGTGTTGCTAACACTAGAGATTAGTGGTGTCCACATTGTCAAGATCTACCTACATCAGGCTCACCAACAACACTCGTGTGTGTGTGGGTGGGTGGGTGTGTTCACATGTTGAAATTCAGACAGGTTCTAAAACCAAGTCCACATTTTTATTGGGGCATACGCTGTCATTCTCAGGAATTAAGCATGATTTTTACTTGTGCCCACCTCACTAGGACAAGAATCACACAAGGGCAAAATTGGCTGTCAAAAATCTTCAAAGGAACAAAAATAGCAGGAAAAAAAATCAGGGGACAAATGCAGCAAGGTGTGATAGTAAGGGTTTGGACATGGAGTCAAGACACTGTCATGAGGCTAACATTTTAATTTGTATTACTTTTCCATGGAGAAAAGGCTCACAATATTCCTGGAGATATGTTACACAAAACATTTAAGAGAGAGAAAAGGAAACACCAGCTTGGTAGCAGCGGAGTACCCACAACTGTGAAAACTGGGGCGTAACTCCATCGCAGGGCAGAGAGAAATCACAGCATACTCACAAGGCAACATGAGCCCCCCAGAAATGCTCAGGAAGCACCGACCATTGTCAGCTGTGACAATGGGGATAAATTTCACTTGGTGGGCAGAGAGGAACAAAACATAACATATGCAGCACCCTTGATATAAGGGCCAGGAAAACTAGTCTATACCCATGGAACTAAGATGGGGTTGCTGTCCTTCCCGCCAATAACCACTGTTAGGTAAACCGAGTCTGGTTTACACAAGAGCACTGTATATGAGCTGCCAAAAGCTTAAGATCTTTTGCTTTTGTTTTTTGTTTAAATGTAATTTTTAAAAATTTATCTGATGTCTGCGAGATGGCCCAATAGGTAAAGAGCAGTCTCTTGCCCAAACCATAGTTTTTAAAAGCTGACCACAGTGGTAGAGCCTGTAATAGTAATGTTAAGGAAGTGACGACAGAGGATCTCTGGGGCTCACTGGCCAGCCAGTCTTTAATTGGTGAGCCCAGGCTCGGAAGATCATTACAACTAGTAAGACAGAAGCATCTTATTCAAAGAAAGCATTCATTTGGATTACACTTTCATCACTGAAGGAAGGCAGGGCAAGACTCGGGCAGTAGAGGAACATGTTTGCAGTTTCGGGTTCAAGCTTAGCTTAATTGTGTGACTCAGGACCACCTGCCTACCAATGGCACCATCCACAGTGGTCTTTGTCCTCCTATATCAGTTAGTAATCAAGACAGTCACTCACAGGCGTTCCACAGATCAGTCTCATAGAGGCAGTCCGTCAGCTGAGATTCCCTTCTCAGGTGACTCTAGGCTGCGCTAAATTGACAAAGCTAATAGGACAGAGACCTTTATTAAAAAATAAAATGGAGTCTGACATTGGCCTCAGCACACTCGTGCTCAGACCCACAGAAACACATACACAGATATTCCCATTCTCTCCCTGCCCCCATTGGTTGGAATCCATTAGGTGGATTGCTGTCTCTCAGTAGTAAGGTCTCTAATACCTCTGAAAAGCCTGTGCATTGATGGCGCCTCTTCCCAGTCTCTGGATTACACTGCCCTGTGGGCAAAGATGCCTCAGTCAGGCCTTCTTGCTTCGTGACTTGCCTCAACACGTGGTTCTCATTCTTCCTTCTTCAGGTTTTATTTAACTAATTTCTGTGGATTTCCCTGCCTTCCATCCACTTTTTCTTATCAGCTGCATTTAATTTAGTTTAAATTAAATGGCAAGTCAGTTTAGTTTCCATCATGTGTTCAGCCTCTACTGCCTTTGTTTTCTTGTGCTGTGACGGGGTTTCATTGTAGCCCAGGCTGGCTTCAAACTTGCTACACAGTAGAGGCTGACTGTCAACTCCTGATCATCTTAGCTCCACCAGAGTGCTGGCCCCAAGATGTCTGTCACCACCCTTGGAACTATCACCTTCCCTTTTAACATGGTAAATGAATTCTTTCAGGCCTAACACCTTCCATACCTAGAGGACCTAGCAATGGTGCACAGTTCCGATATTTCCAATGAATTTCTTTTCTGTTTGAGAACTTTTCATGGATTGTTCTGGAAAGTCATCTGTGTGAGAATTCTTTGAGTTGAAGTTGAGTTCCTCCATGGGGACTTGCCCTTGCTTGGTTCTAAGACGCCAAGCCACAGCCTCTGTAAAACGAGCATCCAGCCCAACTGTCCATGTCCCACGGGCAGGCTGGTTTAGATTCAGGGTTACATATTCCCAGAGTGGAGGGGTTATTTCCCTACTCCCAGTTCACAGAGGACACAGGCTTCTTTACTTCCTGTTCTTTTCTGTGTTTCAGCCCAGGCTGTAGAACTCAAGCCTTCCCAGAGCTTTCTTTTCAGATGCCCCCAGGAACAGACCTAAGCTTCATCTTCTGTCCTAAGAACTCCATACAAAAACAACAGAAACTTCCCCTTCCCAGGGTCTGCTCACACTGTCTGGGCAAAAGTGGGCTTTGGTGTTCCTTTACCTACCAGGATTGCTGCTTTCTCTGCCTACAGGCTGCTATGCATCCTTTAACTTCAGGACAGCTCGGCAATGAGTGCATTTCAGTGAGTAAGGGTGAACTCTTCAGCGCCGACTGAGTATGTTCAGGTTCAGCCAGTTTCATCCAGAGGATTTTGTTGGCCATGCTCTTCTAGAAAGGGGTCTCCAAGCCTCCCATGTATCCTTTTTTGGGGGTGGAAAAATGATCTACCCACCACCAGAGCTGGTTTAAGGAGGCACAGGCTCATTTGAAGGGGTGTCTAAGTAGTAGAAGGGCCTCAGATCTAAATCAGTCCAAACACTCTTCAGTATTTCCATTGCTGGAGCAGTGCGAAGCATGGAGTGAATTTTATAAAGCAATCAGCTTTCCAAATGCATAGCATGGCACCAGTCCGAGCACTTGCCACCTCTTCCAGTAAGAACAGAACGAGGCCAACTTCCCTTGCAGCAGCCTAGCTGCGGGACATGGTTTGCTGATTTACAGGGATGGATGAAGACCGTTAAAGTTATTGTTCTAGTTTGTTCTATAAGTTACCTTTTCATCGCCTCCTTCCCCATTCCTGTCTCCCACTTACCACATTTCTGTAAAACTCCCTGGTTTGGAAATTCCACGTAGCGATCAATAATAGCATTCCTCAGCACAGCAAAACAAAGCAATGCATCCAGGCAGGTTCCTTTCCAGAATTGGATTTTTCTCTTCTAGGATGAGTTGTTTTTTTTTTTTTTTTAACAGTTAACAGTTAAAAAAACAGTTTAACAGTTTTTTTAACAGTTTTTTTTAACAGTTCTGTAGTTAGAAATCTGGCAGGCAGTCACATCAGAAAATTAAAAACATTAAAAATTTATATTTCATCAAAGTGCTCTTTGCGAAAGTCAAGGATGTAATAATGATATTAATATTCTTTTAAATATGTTTTTCCTTGTTTGCTCCTCTGGATGCCTGTGTACCCACTATCAATCCATTGCACATATTCTGGCTTGACCCATCAGCTGTGCTACAATGGATTACATTCTGCACTCTGGGAACAGTGCTGAAGAAGATCAAGACTGTTTGCTGGGTTTGTCCTAATCCTCCAAGCACTCAAGACTCAATGAAATTTCCCCAGTGGAAAAGACAGGTGTCCTGAAGCCTCTTGTTTGTGGCCTCCCTGAAGCTAGACTTCTCTCCTGATCAGCACCTTGAGTGAGGTAAATTATGACCTAAGCTCTGATCTGGATATACTAAGGCTAGCTTTTCTCAATGACCTAAACCCTGATCTGGATGGGTACTAAGGCTAGCTTTTTTCTTTCTTTTGTCCACACAGTTCTTCTGTACATCAAATGTCTTAACTTTTGTCCTTTGGCTATCTACACTTCAAAGACTGGGAAACTCCAGACCCATAAAAGGGATTAATGTTTGCAGAGCCCAACATATTTATTACATTGTTTTGATTATTACATGTTGTATCCACGCATCACATTACAACAGTGCACCCCTCAAAGATGCACAAATATTATGCCTCATGAAGTAAAATCAAAGAAAAAGGCCTGGGGAGATGGTTCAGCGGGTAGGAGAACTTCCTGTTCACGCATGAGAATCTGAGTTCAAATCCCTATTATCTATCTTAAAAAGGGGGAGTGTGTGGTTTCATGTCTATTTATAACTATTGTTTGGCAGTTGTAAACGGGAGGATCACTGAGGCTTGGCTTCCTCCAGTCTAGCTAGCTCCACATTCTGTGAGAGACCCTGTCTCAGTTGAGTAAGACAGTGATAAAACTGCCCTGCCTGTGTGACGTGGACAGCTGGGCTGGAAGCTCAGTTTAAAGTGGCTGCAGTCTGGTGAAATTTAGAACCAAACAAGAACAAGTCCCTAAAGGGGTTAAATCAGCTCCCTTTAGAGGGCGGGGTTTGCCTCAGGCAAATCCCTGCCAATAAAGAGTGCGCGGAGAGGCGGCTCGGCCCTTTTGTTCCTCGCTACCTGTGCTACGCTGGAACTTTGGTTCAGTAAGTTTAACAATAAACTGGTAAATATTCTTTGATATCTGCATTGCCTTTATTCTGTGCCGGTACATCTGGCGCCTCCTCCGTGGGGCTTTGCCGAGAACCGGCCCCGAATTGGAGTCTCTTGCACCCCGAGCCGCTGCAGCGGTCTCTCTGGGCGCACGCTGAAACGGCTGAGATTCTGAGCGGCCAGATTTCCTGTGCGCAACCGCCTGCCAGCGCGCGCGCTGCCTGTGTCTGCTCCCCCTCCCACCCCCACCGCCGCCAGTGCTCAGGTCACGTGACAGCGGCCTGAGAGCCCAGGCAAAAAATACTTATCAGCTTGGTGTCTGTTTCAATTTTGTTTTTGAGTCCTTTTATTTCAGATTTAGGACACGTGGATTCAACTGGGCTCTTTCGCCACCACTGGCAGGAACCAGTTATTACAGGTAAGAGAACTTTTTCTTTTCTAAATAATGTCTGACAACGTGACCTCAGCCTATTTCAATAGTTCTTTTGAATGCACCATTTGGGAGATCTTACAAGAGGTGTCTACCACACCACATATATGGATATTCCTGGGATTCTTAATTTTCCTTAGCACTATTTGGTTTGATAATAGGAAAATGATCAAATCTCTTAAGGCAGAGGTTGAACGTTTAAAAACTATTGAGAATGACAACAATCTTCTCAAGAATCAGTTTGAAGTTCTCCAGGAAGAAAACAAATCTTTGTTTAACATGACTCGGTTAACTGAGCAAAATCTAAAAAAAGTACAGGTTGATGTTAAGGAGAAATTCATTACTATGGAAGAAGGAACAGCTGAATTGGATCGTAAGTTTCAGCAGTCCCTTTCTGATGTTAAGGAGAAATTCATTACTATGGAAGAAGGAACAGCTGAATTAGATCGTAAGTTTCAGCAGTCCCTTTCTGTAGGAACTGAAACGTTAACTGAGAGAATCAAAACTGCTGAATGTGACAATCGAATTTTGTCTAAAGCGTATGACAGATTGGCGGAAAGATTGTCAATACAAGAAGGCACGGTTTATGCCATAAAAATTATGTCCAAAGATGACAAGTTATCTCTACTGGACAAATTTCATACTCTAGAATCCTCAATGAAGGCTTTAGAACATAATTCTGGGCAGGAGATTCAGACATTACAAAAAGCAATGGTGAATAGAATTGAAAAGATTGCGGAATTTCTAAATTCTGAAGAAGAAGAGCAAAGGGTAGAAAGGCAAATTTTAACTACATCTGTGGATAAATCCCTCCGGGACAATTTTCACAAAGCTCTACCTACAGCTCTACATGCCTTTCCTGTAATAACAACAGAAAAGGTGGTTGGTTCCAGAAACCCTAGGGTCATCAAGGAAGATACATGGGAGCCTGTCCGTATGAATGATCTCAAAGAAATTAAACAGGCCATCATGTCTTTTGGGATGCACTCCCCTTTTGTTAAAGAGATGCTAAAATCTTGGGCCACAACAAGCAGAGCAACCCCCTTGGACTGGCTCCAGCTGAGCTCCGCGGTCCTTGAGAGTGGACCGCACTTAAAATGGAAATGCTTATTCAGGCAAGAGGCTAGACTTTTAGAACAGCAGGAAAAGGCGAAGGGAATTGACGTTTCCCTAGATAAAATTCTAGGTGAAGGGCTCTTTTCAGACCCTCAGGAACAAGCTAATTTGGATGAAAACATACTTTCTATGTGTACTACAGCAGCCTTAAGGGCTTGGGACAGAGTACAAGACCCAGGACAGAGAATGGAATCATTTGTCACAGTTAAACAGGGTCAGAGAGAACCCTTCAGTGACTTTTTACAAAGATTAACTAAAGCTGTACAAATGGGGATACCTGACCCAGAAGCAAGACGTATAATAATTGAGTCTTTGGCCTATGAAAATGCTAATGTGGAATGCAAAAGGATCTTGAGGCCTTTAATGTTCAGATCAGCGTCCTTGGAAGAATGGGTCTTGCATACACTAGATGTTGACACATTTGACTATGGCACTGAAGCATGGGTAGAAGAAGCAATTTCCAATGGTAAAAGGAGACACCAGAATACCAAATGTTTTAATTGTGGCAAAATGGGTCATATGAAAAGGAATTGTAAACAACGGGTTTTCAGAAATAATAATAATGCGTCTTCTAGAAATAACAGGAATAGAAGGAATCAGCCTTCAGGTTTATGTAGAAGATGTGGGAAGGGCAGACATTGGACGAATGAATGCAGGTCTACAAGAGATAGACAAGGCAACCTGATACAGACGGGAAACGTGAGAGGGGGGGCCTCTCAGGCCCCCATGGCAAACATGGTTCAGACATTCCCAGTTTCTGCAGAGAACATGCCTCGTCAGGACAATTAGAAAGCCACATGCCTACTGTTACAAGCAATAGTAATCAGAAAGATGAGTTACGTGTGTTTTGGCAAACTTCTATAAATGATCAAAGACCTAAGCTGAGAGTGTGTGTAAATGGCATTTTTATTACTGGCCTACTGGACACAGGTGCTGATGTAAGTATCATTACCCCAGAATCTTGGCATCCATATTGGCCTCTTCAGAATGTAAATGTTCAGCTCCTGGGAATTGGAACCCTATCTCGAGTAAGGCAGAGCACGAGATGGGTTGAATGTATAGGGCCTGAGGGACAAATAGGAAAATTAAGGCCTTATGTAGCCAATATTGCAATGAATTTATGGGGTCGTGACCTATTACAACAATGGAATACTCAAATTAACATTCCTGCTACTTCTAGAGCCCATATTTCTGAAAGGAATATTAAAAGTTATTACAAAAGGACAAAACCGGCCATTAGGGCTGTGCAGGAACAAGCAATTGATGTCCCTTCAGAAATACCAACAGCCTTGCCTCTAAAATGGTTGACTGAGAAACCAATATGGACAAAGCAATGGCCTTTAGCTGAGGAAAAGCTACAGGCTTTAGAACAGCTGGTACAAGAGCAACTAGATGCTGGACATATAGAAGAATCTACCAGCCCTTGGAATTCTCCTGTATTTGTGGTTAAGAAAAAATCAGGTAAATGGAGAATGGTGACAGATCTCAGGGCCATCAACAAGGTTATTCAACCTATGGGCCCTCTGCAATCTGGAATTCCGTTGCCCTCTTTATTACCAAAAGGATGGCCTCTCATAGTTATTGATTTGAAGGATTGTTTTTTCACTATACCTTTGCAAAAAGAAGATAGAGAAAAATTTGCCTTCACAGTGCCTACTTATAACAATTCTCAACCTTCGAGGAGGTACCACTGGACCGTCCTCCCCCAGGGTATGTTAAATAGCCCCTCCCTGTGCCAATATTTTGTGAACCAACCATTGCAAATAATACGCAAGAAATTTCCCAAATCTATTGTATACCATTACATGGACGACATATTGTTATCTGATTCAAACATAGATACCTTGAACAGACTGTTTAAAGAAATACAGATACTGTTACCTAAATGGGGATTGCAAATTGCTCCTGAAAAGATTCAGAAGGGAGATTCTGTTAATTATTTAGGTTATAGAATAGGTTTGCAAAAAATTAAGACACAGAAGGCACAAATTCGGAGGGATCGCTTACGGACTCTTAATGACTTTCAAAGACTGTTAGGAGACATTTCCAGTTTACGACCAACTATTGGGATAACACCTGATCTAATAATTCATTTGAACAAGACCTTGGATGGTGATAAAGATTTAAACAGTCCCAGAGAATTAACAGCTGAAGCAGAAAAGGAACTGACAATGATTGAGGAGAAATTACAACAGGCACATGTGGACAGAGTGAATCCAGAGCTCGATTGTATTCTCGTCATATTACCATCGAAAATTTCTCCTACAGGAATTTTAATGCAGAGAGATGATATTATCTTGGAATGGATCTTTTTACCACATAAACCAAGTAAGAAACTGAAAACTTATGTGGAAAAAGTCTCTGAGTTAATTATAAAAGGCAAGCTGAGACTTCGTCAACTAGCAGGCATAGACCCAGCAGAAATTATAGTGCCTTTCACTGCTGATGAACTAAAGAAATTATGGGAAGATAATGAACCATGGCAAAGAGCTTGTGCTAATTTTTTGGGAGACATTAATAACAACTATCCAAAAAGCAAGCGGCTCAACTTCATAAAGAGAACTTCTTGGATCCTTCCTCGAATAGTCCGTGATGCTCCAATAACTGGAGCCCGTACATTCTATACTGATGCCAATAAATCAGGGAAGGCAGGTTACAAATCAGAAGACTTGGGTAAGGTGGAACAAAGTCCTTATGATTCTGTCCAGAAGGCAGAATTATATGCCATTCTTATGGTACTAAGAGATTTTAAAGAACCTATTAATATAGTTACTGATTCACAATATGCAGAAAGAGTTATTTTACATATTGAAACTGCTGAATTTATACCTGATGATACAGAACTAACCTCATTGTTTATCCAGGTTCAAGATTTGATCAGGAACAGGCTTTGCCCTATGTACATTACACACATCCGATCCCATACGGGTCTGCCAGGTCCTCTAGCACAAGGTAATGCAGAAATTGATCAATTATTGATTGGTAGTGTGCTTCAAGCCTCTGAATTTCATAAAAAACATCATGTTAATAGCAAAGGTTTGAAGAAAGAGTTTTCTATTACATGGCAACAGGCTAAGGAGATTGTGAAGAAATGCCCTACCTGCTCTTTCTATAACCAAACGCCACTGCCAGCAGGAGTTAATCCAAAGGGCACTCATAGAAATGAAATCTGGCAGATGGATGTGTTCCACTTTCCAGAATTTGGCAAATTGAAGTATGTTCATCACACCATCGACACTTATTCAGGCTTTCAGTGGGCAACTGCTTTAAGTTCAGAAAAAGCTGATTCAGTAATCACTCATTTATTAGAAGTCATGGCTATCATGGGTATACCTACACAAATAAAGACAGATAATGGTCCTGCTTATGTCTCTAGGAAGATGAAACGGTTTTTTGATCATTACAATATCAAGCATGTTACAGGTATACCATACAATCCTACAGGTCAAGCAGTCATAGAAAGATCAAATCGAACTATAAAGGATATGTTGAACAAACAGAAAGGGGTGGAAAACACCCCTAGAAATAGGTTACATAATGCTTTGTTAACCTTGAATTTTCTCAACGCTAACGAGAAGGGAACGACGGCTGCAGAAAGACATTGGATAATGGAAAAGTCTGCTGAACTAAATCAACCAGTTTATTTCAAGGATGTACTAACCTCACAATGGAAGCCAGGAGATGTGCTGCGTTGGGGAAGGGGTTTTGCTCTTATCTCCACAGGTGAGGAAAAATTATGGATACCGTCAAAATTAATAAAGGTTCGGTTTGAGGAAGAGAAGTCACTTGGAAAAGATAAATAACAATTCATTCACAAGGATGACCGACATACAGATGGTAAGGATTACTAATAGGATGGGGGCAGGGTTCTTTTCTTATCTCCGCAGGAAAATATTCATCTCCAAAGAATTTGAGGGACCCTGAATATTTAATTACTGATGGATGGAAAATAGATACGACCCATTAAACATCAATAATAAAATTCTATACGTATAGTAAGTATTGGTTTTATATATATTTATGTATATTTATATGTTTTATTGAACACTTCTTTATAAATGTGTAGAGCTGGTTTTGGAGTTGGACTATGGCTCAGTCCTTCTTCAATTCCAAGCCTGTTGATAAGAGATATTTCAAAGTTTCTGTCTCAGGTCAGGAGCCATGAAATGGGACAGAATAAGAATAATTTTATACTTGATAAACTTTCTTTGCCTTCCCTCACATCTGTGTCTTTCTTTATATGTCAGTATAAGTCCTTGTTGTTAATGTTTAAATTTCCCATAACAAGCAACATATTTTCCTACAGTAATTTTTGAAGTTTCCAGGATGAAGATGGGGCCCCACAACATCAACTCAATCTGGTTTTTATGACGTCATGAATTTTTTTTTTTAAGCACTAATTTTGGATCTGTTTTTTGGTACCAATTGCAAGAGACAATTTCATATGATGCACATTTTTGACAACACTCTGGCCGGACCTTCTCGAAACACACAGAGACTAGTTATAGTCTTCTTAAGTCAAAGGTTAATTTGGGAATTTTACCATCGTTTGCTTTCACAGGGGCCCCTAAGAAGAACGTCGCCCCCATGTCAGCTAGAAGCAATCTAAGAGGACGACGTCCCCTCTCCCAACAGAGTTTGCCCACAGGGTTAGGGACATCTTTTAGTGGTTGGTTTAGGGGTGAGGGGATGGGGAGATATTGTATGGAATTAGGGATATATATATATAAAAAAAAAGAGGGGGATTAACTGGGTTGATGGGATGATTGGTATTTGTGACTTACTGTTTTTAGAAAATTATGTTGGTACTGTTTCTTGTATATTGATATATTGAATATTGAATGTGAGTGTTCCTACCTCTATTTTGGTATAAGAGTATGCTTATATTGTATGGATACATCTATCATATCACAATGTACATTTCTACCTCTGGTCCTATTTATGTAATAACATTGTTTACATTTGATAAGTAATGACATTGTTTACAAGTGAAGATCATTGTCTTCATACATTGCACAATTGTTTATTCCCTTAGTTTTCAAATTAGATAGGTATTGAGAATTACATGTTTGTCATATTATTTTTAGGTTAATCAGGTTTTTTAGATACATAGAGATTATTTTCAGTATAGATAGTATAATCTTCAGCCTCTTTGAAGAGCTGTAGAAAATGGCCTTTAATCTAACCTAAAATTATGTGCCATTGAGACACAATTTACTCCTGGAAACACCACTCTACTCCCGAGAGAACGTTGAGCACCAAAGACACTCCACTGGGAGCTTGTCTTCCTGGCAGAACTGGCCTTTGGGTTAAGAAAAACCCATACCTCAACTACTGACTAAGATATAAACAGGATTGTCTTATCTTGCCAAGACAGGGTAGGATAATCCTAAGAAAGTTCCTTGCATTTGAGAATGGTATGTCAGTTATGTTAGGCCTTAGCCAAAGTTGGTTGACTCAACATTGCAAACGAGATTTTGGGTGATTGCCCAGGCAGTCAGTTGTCTCTGTCATTTGTTGCACATTTTGGATATCTCTTTTTTGTTAAGTAATATTTACTCCCTTCTCAGATCTTTGATGGAGTTGAAGATTATTTAATTGTAGTTACTCTTTAGCAAAACTTTTGCTCTCAATATTGTTTGTTATATTTATCATTTGTTATTATTGTTATAGTTATATTTGGTTTAGTTGTGTCTTATTTAGACAAAAGGGGGAGATAAAGGGGTTAAATCAGCTCCCTTTAGAGGGCGGGGTTTGCCTCAGGCAAATCCCTGCCAATAAAGAGTGCGCGGAGAGGCGGCTCGGCCCTTTTGTTCCTCGCTACCTGTGCTACGCTGGAACTTTGGTTCAGTAAGTTTAACAATAAACTGGTAAATATTCTTTGATATCTGCATTGCCTTTATTCTGTGCCGGTACAAGTCCCCACGGAGGACCTCGACTTCAAAGAATTCTCAAACACATAACTTTCCAGAACAATTCATAAAAATTCCCCAAACACTCAGAAAAGAACACATCATGAGTGAAATTTCTCAGAAACATCAGAAATATGTACCCACGTCATGGTACCCCTTCAGCAGCCAGGGGTCAGTGGATTTCCCACGTATAACCTAAGTTACCAGTAGGAACTGACTATGATGAGTGAGACCCCTATGAAGTATAAGCATCTGTTATTTATTTACCTCTTTGAATCTGCACAACATCCACAAGAGGCATGAAGGAGAGCTGACGCAGAGGGGCATCCAGGATTGGCAGCTCTGTTCCCGCGTTCTCTCACTGAGGGAACTGTGTGTCCCCAGAGTAGTGCTGACCGGTTTTGTTCTTACCTGTTGTGGAGTTTTTCTTTAGGCACCACACTTGAAGCTTTAAAAAGTGCAGAAGAACACACTTTTAATTCCAGCACTTGGGAGCCCGAGGCAGGAGGATTGAAAGTAGAAACCAAAGCCAGCTTAGTCTACACAGCAAGACCTTCTCTCAAAAAAAGAGGCATGCTGAGTGAAGCTCCAGAAGCCCTGGGAGCACCCTCGCCGTGCCTCATCCACACGCGGCTTCTCAGGTGAGGCCATCCTGCTGCCCGCAGAGCTGCTGCATCATTTCAGGGTTGTACACCAGGCACAATCGCTGCAGGGCAGCTCTCGTGAAGAAGAGAATGAAACAGCTGAATAACATGTTAATAAACTCCCCCTGTCTGTTCTTCTTTGACAAATCACATCCAAGGTGGCTAAGGTTTCTGCAGCACCTGGCAGTGGAGACCAAATCACCACATAGACCTGGTTTACCTTAAAGTGTGGAATGCTTTGACTATGTCGGTTTTACTACCGTTGCCATAGAGTGCTGGTTCTGTCTGGAGTGTAAGCCAGAATCTAGGACTCTGGGAAGTTCTTTCTCTTCTGCACCAGGCTGTGCTGCTCTAAGGAGAGGCCTCTGTCGGCCTCTCATTAGGGTTGCTGGGACCTATCTCTTGGGTTACTCAAGTTCTGTCTGCCCCAGATGCTATTCTAATGACAACTTTACCTTCCATCTAGAGAACAATGTTCTTTGGGGATCATCTAAGTTATACATGCTTTGTTTAAGAGAACTGTACAAGGGTTTTCCAGTAAGCAATATTTAGGGAAAGGCTGGCAGAAATGTTTTAGCTAATTGAATATTCTGACAAATAAGTTTGACATCATCGTCACCATCTCAACTGATGTTTAAAGTATTGGAGTTCTGGTTATAATACAAAATCATGTGTCATTCATGGTCATAATCAGGCTACAAGGGCTAGGGAGGTGGTTCCGTGGATAAAGGGCTTGGCACATGGTGTAAAGATGAGAGTTCAGATCCCCAGGACCTGTAAGTGACGGTCAGGTGAAGCAGCATGTTTGCAGTCTCAGAGCACAGAGGCAGGGACAGGGAATAACCAGAGCAAGCTGCTGGCTAGACTAGTCAGACAAGGTGCTCTGGGTTCTAGTGAGAGACCCTGCCTCAACACATAAGGTGGAGAGCAATCAAAGGAGGTACCCGATGTCAGCTCCAGCCTCTGTGCGCATGGACATATACACATGCATACACATGTAAACACATAAACATTCGTGAGATGTGTTTGAGAATGTCTTATAGAAAAGCACATGAGGAAGTAGGCAGCGCAGTGAGGTGAGTGATAAGTCAGGAGTTACTGATGGCCAGCAATAGATTATTATTTGATGAGGGAGGAATTTTGGGAAGCATAGAGAAAAGAAATCAGTCACATTAGATTTTATGACAGCTGAAGACAGAATGCCTTGGAGAAATAGAATCTCTCATAAACAGGAAAACGCCTAGAGTAAGTAAGGAGTGAACTAGACCTAATGAGCAATTTCATTTTCCCCAAGAGCACCAAAGTCACTGTTTGGTGAATTTGTACCTAAACCTGTACCCCCCAACCTTCCCTCCAACCATACGCCTGGATGTCTGAGAAGGGGCCCACAGTGTTGCCCTGACTCTCTAGAACCCTTTCTGTAACTCGCCAATCTCAGAGCCACCCTCTTCCAAACCCATTTGCAGCCCCTTCCTGGCAATTCCCTTGTTCAGGAGCCCCAAGTACTAGTACTAGGCCTTAGACTTACAGGTCCCATGCCCCGTTGGAGGAACTATGCAAGCAGCTTCCTTTTCTCTGGCAGCTTGGGAAGGGAGCTTGCAAAAACTTTCAAGGCTGGCCTATCACCCACACGTGGGGGCTGAGTCTTCGGGGGCCAGAATGTTTTAGTCCTAATGTGTGGTCAGGGCTGGAAGGGCAGAGGAGAACCTTGGGTGCCAGTTAGTGGACACATCTGGTCCGTATTTACCATGATTCATCAGACTTTAGGAGGTCTTTAGGTCTCCTCCCATATTCCCATCTGCAAAGTAAGAGCACCAACCTGGCCTGGTTTAAGGTATTTTGTTAGCTGAGATGGTGTTCTGATTTGAATCTGAGATGCGTCCCTATTCCCAGCCCAGATGCATCTTTGAATGGTTGTTCCTCTGCTCTTTTGGGCACTCTTTTGGGAGGTTGTGGAGTCATAAGGAAGCGGGGTCTCACTGTGAGTCAGTAGAGGACACTCTTTGAAGGTTCTAGGCTGGCTTCCCTGTCCATTGCAGTGTGAGTAGTCTCCAGGGCATGCTCCTGCCACCATGTCTCCCCGACCACAATGGGTTGAGACCCTCGATAGACTGTGAGCTATATGCATAGAGCACACATGCACACACATGAATGTTCATGTATAAGAATGCACACACTTTTTTAAAATTAACTTTACACATGCTAGGGTCATTTGAGAAGAAGAATCTCAGCAGGGAATATGCCCCCACTAAACTGGCCTATAGGAGTACCCAGTCCACTGTGGAGAGCGCCACTATGGGTCTGTTGTCCTGGATTATGCAATAAAGCAATCTGAGAAGCCACAGGGAATAAGCCAGTAAAAGCATCCCTCCGTGGTCTGTGAGTTAGTCCCTGCCCTCAGGTTCCTGCCTTGAGTTCTTGCCCTGACTCTCTAGATATTGGAATAATAGCCCCTTCTTCTCTAGGTGCCCACCTGGGGTCCTGCAGCCCCACACCAGCTAGGGACGACTTCATACATGTTCATTAATAACTACATAAATAGGAATGGCACAGAATTCTTATGTTGCAGCGTGGCCTCCTCCATAGTCTTGTCTGAATTCCTTCTCTGCATAGGCTGTTTCTCACTTACTGTGCAGTTAGTAACTGTTTGTGATAACTGTATTTCTCACCAGCAGGTAAGCTGCAAAAAATATCATTCCAACACCAGAACAAAATAGGCATTGAATAACTATCTACCAGGTGCCAAGTAGACTTATATACCTCATATGCTGACTGCGTGTCTACGCCATCATCAGCATGTGTTAGGAATGCAGGGGTACATCAAAGCTTTGTTTTATCCCCAAGTTAATTAAACCAAAACCAAGTTGCCTTGCAGTTAGCAGTTAGACTGGGATAAAGCGGGGGCAGAGAAGAGTAAGTGTGCCCAGTAGCAGTATGGGTGCTGATATTTGGTGTCTGTCACAAATTCAGCAGCTTTAGAGAGGTGCTCACAGCTGTCATTGACCAATTCCTGGTTTTCCTTGGCCTTTTAAGAAGGTAGTGAGGGCTGGTGAGATGACTTAGCAGTTAAGAGCACTGGCTGCTTCTGCAAAGGATCTTGGTAAGGTTCCCAGCACCCGTGTTAGGTGACTACAGCCATCTGTAACTCCAGTTCCAGGGATCCACTATACTTTTCTGGCCACTGTGGGCACCAGACACGCACATGGTATACAAATATACACCACACAAAGCACTCATACGCATAAAATAAATAATTTTTAAAAATCAAGAAGGGATGAAGCTGCTGAGGCACTCTGGTATTGAATAGGCAATTGGGGCATTGCTTTAATCCAAGTGGAAGGGACAGGGAGAGAAGAGCCTCATGTCCATGTTCTGCTATCCAGCCTTCTTCCCTTACTGCTCTGGATACGGCACAAGAGTCCTGAAAGGATGGCCTAGTGGTGGCATCAAGCACAACAGCCTTGCTTCCCACGGGCCTGGACGCTCGCTTCTTCAGATAGACCTAACTGGGCCCCCAACCTTTACTGTCACCCATCCAACTGTTCTCTCCTCTTCTTTCACTTTGAGACGGGCATCTCACTGCACTCCCTCTTTGAAGGGCAAGGGCCCAGGGGAGTTGTAAGACTTCCCAAGACAAGCTGCTGGCAAGTGTGAAGCCAGGATTCCAAGTCCTGGCTGGGGGCTGTCTGGTTCCTGCCTTTCTCCAGCTGCGGAAGTTAATCTATGGAGCCCCATAACCAGGTAACTGTAAACTGCTATTATGTCCCCAGTACAAGAGACTCAGACGTCCCCCTAGTCACCTGAAGCCTGAGGAACTTGCCGTGGTTGTTCAAGCCGCAGAGCAAGAGGGACCCATATCTGATCACCTCGTTATAGCACTGTGTCTCTGCTTCAGGCTTGACAAACAGCAGCAGTGCCTTCCCCATCTGACTTGGAGGGAGGTGAGAGATCCTAAAGAGTAGATTACAACTTGGATTGACTTTGACAGGGTGGGAAGCAGAGTGAGGGTTCACTGTAACAGGGATTTGAAGGTGAGTTTACTTGATCCAGCCCCAGAAGCCTCTGGGACGTGTACTGCTTACAGACCTGAACAAGAGGACAGTATAGGCAGAGGCTTTGAGAACAGACTGCCACAGTCTGACCCGCAGCTGGCTGTGGGCTGCCTACATGCGGTACCGGTACTTACTGCCAGCCTCTGGTCCAGGGCCTTCAATGTGGGGAATGCTGAATTAGGAGTCACCAGTGGTAGCTGCAAATGTTGCCCATCCCTGCTGATTGTAGACATAACCACGGGCTGTCCTTCCCGGCACCTCATTTTACACGTGACTGACTTCGAAGGTTGTGTTTGCCACTGATGTTTTCATCAGACATGGTTCAAACCTGTTCCTCTTGAGCCATAAGCTCTAGGAAAGAGCAGCAGTCCAGAGCTGTTTACTGACCCATGGGGTCTGAGCCCTTGAACCTTAATCATGACTCAGGCATCTTATGGGAAATTCAGGGTGCTTCTCTACAAGGTACAGACAGACACTCACAGAGTCCGGAATACCACGCACCGCCACCCAAATCCTTCCTGGGAAACACCCCCCCCACACACACACACAATCTTCCTCTCCTGGGAGAAGGGGGAGGGGACCTTTCAGAGTTGAGTGCTTCTCAGTCACGCACCAGGTGTGGTGCCTTCCACCTTACTTCACTTGTTCCCACAGGACATCTGCCGAGGGAGGGATTGCTCTCACTGGCAGAGACTAAGCAGCTCAGATCACACAGTGAACAGAAGCAAGATTCCACTAGATCCTTGTAACTGCATGCTGTGTCTGTGGACCTTGTGGATTGGTAGCCCAGACCAACACACACGCACACACACACACACACACACACACACATTCTCTCTCACACAGAGAGGGACAAACATACACACATGCACAGAGACAGACAGATAGACATACACACACACACACACAGAAACACACATGCACAGAGAAAGAGACAGATAGAGACATAGGCACACAGACACACAGAGAGACAGACACACATACACACACAGACACAGACATAGAGACATACACAGACTTAGAGATAGACACTGACACACACACAGACACACACACACACACTCACTCATGCCTCATGCCAAGCCCATGGTGAGTATTTAATTCAACTTGTTGAGTGAATTATTAATGAATGATATCCTCTTAAGTTAACACTCGCTTTGCCATAAGCACCTCTGTGTATCTGGTCATTCATCCACTTCCCATTAATTATCACTCCAACACCTCTTCCCGACAGATGGGTGTCCCTACTACACAATTGCTCTCATGTGGGGTCTAGCAGATTTAGACTTTAGTTTCATTCTTTCCCACCTACTCCTTGTCCTGTGGTCACTTTTTGTTGCAAGCTTATGTCCTGACTTCCTGCCCTGTAATAAAATACCTGAGCAAAACAATCAAGGGGGAAAGCTTTATTTTAGAGTGGTTTCAGAGGTTGGCTCTCTTATTCTGCAACCTGTGTGAGGCACAAGCATCATTGTGGGTGGGCATGAAGAAGAAAACATGCTTCCCTCGTGGCTGCTGGGAAGCAAAGAGAGGAGAGAAGCAGCCATCAGGACAAGACAGAACCCAAGTCACGTCCCTAGGACCTACTTTTCCCAACTAGGACCAGCAGAATCCATTCAGCTAGGAAGTCATTGATGTACTGATCAGCTGATGAAGTCAGCACCATCCTGATTCTGCCTTTCGATAGTGCCACCAGCTGGGAACCAGTCATCAACACAGGAGCCTTTTGGAAGACACATTCCATGTAGGCTTTAACAACCCACTCAGACCCCACTATTCAGGTCAGTGCTGACAGGATTGCTAACCTGGAGAACCTCCAAATCACTGAGCTGGAAATAGATTCTGAAATCAACAAAGGTGTGAGATGCAATCCTGATGCCGTTATTAACAGAGAGAGGAACACCTTGTGCATGGCCAGCTGTCACCAGCATCATCCATGTCCTCAAGAGCCAGGGAAATTCTTAGCATAACTTCACCACCACCCAGGAGCCCCATGCCCTTGCCATGAACATGTACCCTCGTCACAGTCCACCATTCCAGAGTCCACCCAGTGCTCAGTAAGCCCAAAATCTTCACAACTCAAGTTTCAGCAGAAACTTGCTCTTCCCTTCAAAATAATAGAAAGTATAAAAACTTCCAGTTTGATGAGCCACATATTGCTAGTAGGTTCTTGTGTGGATGGAAACGTAAAATTGTTCAAATGAAACAGATGCCTTAGAAACTCTTAGGCTGCATCCTAAATTTTCTATTGCTTCCATGATGTAGGTGTTGCTTTCTATGTGTTCCTTTCATTGGTTAATTAATAAAGAAACTGCCTTGGCCCTGATAGGACAGAAAATTAGGTAGGCAGAGTAAACAGAACAGAATGCTGGGAGAAAGAAGCTGAGTCAGTCAGTCGGTTACACAGATTATTAGAAATGGGTTAGATCAATATGTAAGAGCTAGCCAATAAGAGGTTATAACTAATGGGCCAGGCAGTGATTAAAAGAATACAGTTTCCGTGCAATTATTTCAGATGTAAAGCTAGCCGGGTGGCGGAAGTAGCCCACCGCTCCTTACAATACTTCCATATCACATGCCTTCATTGAGAAAGTCAAGGCAGAAGCCTGGAAGCTCGACCTGAAGGAGAGACCAGGGAGGAACACTGCTTGCTCTCCCTTGTGTAAACGCTGATATAAATGTATGGACAGTAGAAATTAACTAACAAAATGAGGGGCAAAGAAAAGCAGTCTTAGGTGCCCTTTGAGTTCTCTAGGGCCACAGCTGAGTCCAAAGGACTGGTGTGCACTAAACCTGGAGCTCATTGTGGAAACCAAAGAGAGGACACTAGGGAGATCGTGAGCAGAGCAGACATCTCTTGTGAAGTGCTGCCAAAAGGGACTTCCAAGCTTAATTTTTGAGGCAGTATTTTCCTATTGAACCCCAGTCTGCCGCAGCCTTCCAAATGCTAAGATTATAAGTATGCAGCTCCATGCCTGGATATCAAACATTAAACATGCTAGAGAACCTGTGACAAGTGATACTGTTTATACATACCTCCAAACAAGCACTAAACACTCTTAGAAGAAAACACTGAGCCATCATAAGGTCGCCCCAGTCTTCGAAGGAAGGTTTTCACAGGACTATATGCATAGTGCTTGAATATACTGGGGTTTTCCTATGATTTTCAAAAATGTTCTTACATCTTCAGAAAAAAATGATTTATGGAGATAAAACCTAGGTCCTTCTTAAAACTAGGACCACATTTTCGTTATTTCAGAACGGATATGAGATTCCAAACATGTTTTCTGATGCTTGCCTGACTTGCTGTGTCTGCCATGTAGAGGGGAACAAGTGAGACCCCCAGCTCACGTGGATACTTTGACAGCATCTAGACAAATGTTTTAAGGGAATGTAGTGTTAAGTAAAAACAGGTGTATGATGACAAATAGCCCTCCCCTGTAGGGTTAAGACAGCCCTCTTTAGAGGGCGGGGTTTGCCTCAGGCGAATGCCTGCCAATAAATGGTGCGCGGAGAGGCGGCTCGCCCCTTTTTTCCTCCCTACCTGTACTACGCTGGAACTTTGGTTCTGTAAGTTTAACATTAAAGTGGTAAATATTCTTTGATATCTGCATTGCCTTTATTTTGTGCGGGTACATTTGGCGCCTGCCCCATGGGGCTTTGCCGAGAACCGGCCCCGAATCGGAGTCTCTTGCACCCCGGGCCGCTGCAGCGGTCTCTCTGGGCGCGCGCTGAAACAGCTGAGATTCTGAGCGACTCGATTTTCCCTGCTGCTTGCTAGAGTATCAAGCAGTGGGTTTGAAATCGACAGAGCCTTTTTAACAGCGCCTAAGTCTCTGTTCCGAGCCGCCCCGGCCAGATTTCCCGTGCCCTCTCACGCTGGCACGCGCGCTGCCTGTGCCTGTTCCCCTCCCGCCGCCAGCGCTTGGGTCACGTGACAGCGGCCTGAGAGCCCCGGCAAAAAATACTTATCAGCCTGGTGTCTGTTTCAATTTTGTTTTTGAGTCATTTTATTTCAGATTTAGGACACGTGGATTCAACTGGACTCTTTCGCCACCACTGGCAGGAACCAGTTATTACAGGTAAGAGAACTTTTTCTTTTATAAATAATGTCTGAGAACGTGACTGCATCCGATTTCAATAGTTTTTTTGAGTGCACCATTTGGGAGATCTTACAAGAGGTGTCTACCACACCACATATATGGATATTCCTGGGATTCTTAATTTTCCTTAGCACTATTTGGTTTGATACTAGGAAAATGATCAAATATCTTAAGGCAGAGGTTGAACGTTTGAAAACTATTGAGAGTGACAACAATCTTCTCAAGAATCAGTTTGAAGTTCTCCAGGAAGAAAACAAATCTTTGTTTAACATGACTCGGTTAACTGAGCAAAATCTAGAAAAGGTACAGGCTGATGTTAAGGAGAAATTCATTACTATGGAAGAAGGAACAGTTGAATTAGATCGTAAGTTCCAGCAGTCCCTTTCTGTAGGAACTGAAACATTAACTGAGAGAATCAAAACTGCTGAATGTGACAATCGAATTTTGTCTAAAGCTTATGACAGATTGGCAGAAAGATTGTCAATACAAGAAGGCACGGTTTATGCCATAAAAATTATGTCTAAAGATGACAAGTTATCTCTACTGGACAAATTTCATACTCTAGAATCCTCAATGAAGGCTTTAGAACATAATTCTGGGCAGGAGATTCAGACATTACAAAAAGCAATGGTGAATAGAATTGAAAAAATTGAGGAATTTCTAAATTCTGATGAAGAAGAGCAAAGGGTAGAAAGGCAAATTTTAACTACATCTGTGGATAAATCCCTCCGGGACAATTTTCACAAAGCTCTACCTACAGCCCTACATGCCTTTCCTGTAATAACAACAGAAAAGGTGATTGGTTCCAGAAACCCTAGGGTCATCAAGGAAGATACATGGGAGCCTGTCCATATGAATGATCTCAAAGAAATTAAACAGGCCATCATGTCTTTTGGGATGCACTCCTCTTTTGTTAAAGAGATGCTAAAATCTTGGGCCACAACAAGCAGAGCAACCCCCTTGGACTGGCTCCAGCTGAGCTCCACGGTCCTTGAGAGTGGACCGCAATTAAAATGGAAATGCTTATTCAGGCAAGAGGCTAGACTTTTAGAACAGCAGGAAAAGGTGAAGGGAATTGACGTTTCCCTAGATAAAATTCTAGGTGAAGGGCTCTTTTCCGACCCTCAGGAACAAGCTAATTTGGATGAAAACATACTCTCCATGTGTACTACAGCAGACGTAAGGGCTTGGGACAGAGTACAAGACCCAGGACAGAGAATGGAATCATTTGTCAGAGTTAAACAGGGTCAGAGAGAACCCTTTAGTGACTTTTTACAAAGATTAACTAAGGCTGTACAAATAGGGATACCTGACCCAGAAGCAAGACGTATAATAATTGAGTCTTTGGCTTACGAAAATGCTAATGTGGAATGCAAAAGGATCTTGAGGCCTTTAATGTTCAGATCAGCGTCCTTGGAAGAATGGGTCTTGCATACACTAGATGTTGACACATTTGACTATGGCACTGAAGCATGGGTAGAAGAAGCAATTTCCAATGGTAAAAGGAGACACCAGAATACCAAATGTTTTAATTGTGGCAAAATGGGTCATATGAAAAGGAATTGTAAACAACGGGTTTTCAGAAATAATAATAATGCGTCTTCTAGAAATAACAGGAATAGAAGGAATCAGTCTTCAGGTTTATGTAGAAGATGTGGGAAAGGCAGACATTGGACGAATGAATGCAGGTCTACAAGAGATAGACAAGGCAACCTGATACAGACGGGAAACGTGAGAGGGGGGGCCTCTCAGGCCCCCATGGCAAACATGGTTCAGTCATTTCCAGTTTCTGCAGAGAACATGCCTCGTCAGGACAATTAGAAAGCCACATGCCTACTGTTACAAGCAATAGTAATCAGAAAGATGAGTTACGTGTGTTTTGGCAAACTTCTATAAATGATCAAAGACCTAAGCTGAGAGTGTGTGTAAATGGCATTTTTATTACTGGCCTACTGGACACAGGTGCTGATGTAAGTATCATTACCCCAGAATCTTGGCATCCATATTGGCCTCTTCAAAATGTAAATGTTCAGCTCCTGGGAATTGGAACCCTATCTCGAGTAAGGCAGAGCACGAGATGGGTTGAATGTATAGGGCCTGAGGGACAAATAGGAAAATTAAGGCCATATGTAGCCAATATTGCAATGAATTTATGGGGTCGTGACCTATTACAACAATGGAATACTCAAATTAACATTCCTGCTACTTCTAGAGCCCATATTTCTGAAAAGAATATTAAAAGTTATTACAAACGGACAAAACCAGCCATTAGGGCTGTGCAAGAACAAGCAATTGATGTCCCTTCAGAAATACCAACAGCATTGCCTCTAAAATGGTTGACTGAGAAACCAATATGGACAAAGCAATGGCCTTTAGCTGAGGAAAAGTTACAGGCTTTAGAACAGCTGGTACAAGAGCAACTAGATGCTGGACATATAGAAGAATCTACCAGCCCTTGGAATTCTCCTGTATTTGTGGTTAGGAAAAAATCAGGTAAATGGAGAATGGTGACAGATCTCAGGGCCATCAACAAGGTTATTCAACCTATGGGCCCTCTGCAATCTGGAATTCCGTTGCCCTCTTTATTACCAAAAGGATGGCCTCTCATAGTTATTGATTTAAAGGATTGTTTTTTCACTATACCTTTGCAAAAAGAAGATAGAGAAAAATTTGCCTTCACAGTGCCTACTTATAACAATTCTCAACCTTCGAGGAGGTACCACTGGACCGTCCTCCCCCAGGGTATGTTAAATAGCCCCTCCCTGTGCCAATATTTTGTGAACCAACCATTGCAAATAATACGCAAGAAATTTCCCAAATCTATTGTATACCATTACATGGACAACATATTGTTATCTGATTCAAACATAGATACCTTGAACAGACTGTTTAAAGAAATACAGATACTGTTACCTAAATGGGGATTGCAAATTGCTCCTGAAAAGATTCAGAAGGGAGATTCTGTTAATTATTTAGGTTATAGAATAGGTTTGCAAAAAATTAAGACACAGAAGGCACAAATTCGGAGAGATCGCCTACGGACTCTTAATGACTTTCAAAGACTGTTAGGAGACATTTCCAGTTTACGACCAACTATTGGGATAACACCTGGTCTAATAATTCATTTGAACAAGACCTTGGATGGTGATAAAGATTTAAACAGTCCCAGAGAATTAACAGCTGAAGCAGAAAAGGAACTGACAATGATTGAGGAGAAATTACAACAGGCACATGTGGACAGAGTGAATACAGAGCTCGATTGTATTCTCATCATATTACCATCAAAAATTTCTCCTACAGGAATTTTAATGCAGAGAGATGATATTATCTTGGAATGGATCTTTTTACCACATAAACCAAGTAAGAAACTGAAAACTTATGTGGAAAAAGTCTCTGAGTTAATCATAAAAGGCAAGCTGAGACTTCGTCAACTAGCAGGCATAGACCCAGCAGAAATTATAGTGCCTTTCACTGCTGATGAACTAAAGAAATTATGGGAAGATAATGAACCATGGCAAAGAGATTGTGCTAATTTTTTGGGAGACATTAATAACAACTATCCAAAAAGCAAGCGGCTCAACTTCATAAAGAGAACTTCTTGGATCCTTCCTCGAATAGTCCGTGATGCTCCAATAACTGGAGCCCGTACATTCTATACTGATGCCAATAAATCAGGGAAGGCAGGTTACAAATCAGAAGACTTGGGTAAGGTGGAACAAAGTCCTTATGATTCTGTCCAGAAGGCAGAATTATATGCCATTCTTATGGTACTAAGAGATTTTAAAGAACCTATTAATATAGTTACTGATTCACAATATGCAGAAAGAGTTATTTTACATATTGAAACTGTTGAATTTATACCTGATGATACAGAACTAACCTCATTGTTTATCCAGGTTCAAGATTTGATCAGTAACAGGCTTTGCCCTATGTACATTACACACATCCGATCCCATACGGGTCTGCCAGGTCCTCTAGCACAAGGTAATGCAGAAATTGATCAATTATTGATTGGTAGTGTGCTACAAGCCTCTGAATTTCATAAAAAACATCATGTTAATAGCAAAGGTTTGAAGAAAGAGTTTTCTATTACATGGCAACAAGCTAAGGAGATTGTGAAGAAATGCCCTACCTGCTCTTTCTATAACCAAACGCCACTGCCAGCAGGGGCTAATCCAAAGGGCATCCATAGAAATGAAATCTGGCAGATGGATGTGTTCCACTTTGCAGAATTTGGCAAATTGAAGTATGTTCATCACACCATCGACACTTATTCAGGCTTTCAGTGGGCAACTGCTTTAAGTTCAGAAAAAGCTGATTCAATGATCACTCATTTATTAGAAGTCATGGCTATCATGGGTATACCTACACAAATAAAGACAGATAATGGTCCTGCTTATGTCTCTAGGAAAATGAAACGGTTTTTTGATCATTACAATATCAAGCATGTTACAGGTATACCATACAATCCTACAGGTCAAGCAGTCATAGAAAGATCAAATCGAACTATAAAGGATATGTTGAACAAACAGAAAGGAGTGGAAAACACCCCCAGAAATAGGTTACATAATGCTTTGTTAACCTTGAATTTTCTCGACGCTAATGAGAAGGGAACGACGGCTGCAGAAAGACATTGGATAATGGAAACGTCTGCTGAACTAAATCAACCAGTTTATTTCAAGGATGTACTGACCTCACAATGGAAGCCAGGAGATGTGCTGCGTTGGGGAAGGGGTTTTGCTCTTATCTCCACAGGTGAGGAAAAAATATGGATACCGTCAAAATTAATAAAGGTTCGGTTTGAGGAAGAGAAGTCACTTGGAAAAGATAAATAACAATTCATTCACAAGGATGACCGACATACAGATGGTAAGGATTACTGATAGGATGGGGGCAGGGTTCTTTTCTTATCTCCACAGGAAAATATTCATCTCCAAAGAATTTGAGGGACCCTGAATATTTAATTACTGATGGATGGAAAATAGTTACGACCCATTAAACATCAACAATAAAATTCTATACATATCGTAAGTATTGATTTTATATATATATTTATATGTTTTATTGAACACTTCTTTATAAATGTGTAGAGCTGGTTTTGGAGTTGGACTATGGCTCAGTCCTTCTTCAATTCCAAGCCTGTTGATAAGAGATATTTCAAAGTTTCTGTCTCAGGTCAGGAGCCATGAAATGGGACAGAATAAGAATAATTTTATACTTGATAAACTTTCTTTGCCTTCCCTCACATCTGTATCTTTCTTTATATGTCAGTACATGTCCTTGTTGTTAATGTTTAAATTTCCCATAACAAGCAACATATTTTCCTACAGTAATCTTTGAAGTTTCCAGGATGAAGATGGGGCCCCACAACATCAACTCAATCTGGTTTTTATGACGTCATGAATTTTTTTTTTAGCACTAATTTTAGACTTGTTTTTTGGTACCAACTGCAAGAGACAATTTCATATGATGCACATTTTTGACAACGCTCTGGCCGGACCTTCTCGAAACACACAGAGACTAGTTATAATTTTCTTAAGTCAAAGGTTAATTTGGGAATTTTACCATCGTTTGCTTTCACAGGGGCCCCTAAGAAGAACGTCGCCCCCATGTCAGCTAGAAGCAATCTAAGAGGACGATGTCCCCTCTCCCAACAGAGTTTGCCCACAGGGTTAGGGACATCTTTTAGTGGTTGGTTTAGGGTTGAGGGGATGGGGAGATATTGTATGGAATTAGGGGTATATTATTAATAAAAAAAAAGAGGGGGATTAACTGGGTTGATGGGATGATTGGTATTTGTGATTTACTGTTTTTAGAAAATTATGTTGGTACTGTTTCTTATATATTGATATATTGAATATTGAATGTGAGTGTTCCTACCTCTATTTTGGTATAAGAGTATGCTTATATTGTATGGATACATCTATCATATCACAATGTACATTTCTACCTCTGGTACTATTTATGTAATAACATTTTTTACATTTGATAAGTAATGACATTGTTTACAGGTGAAGATCATTGTCTTCATACATTGCACAATTGTTTATTCTCTTAGTTTTCAAATTAGATAGGTATTGAGAATTATATGTTTGTCATATTATTTTTAGGTTAATCAGGTCTTTTAGATACATAGAGATTATTTTCAGTATAGATAGTATTATCTTCAGCCTCTTTGAAGAGCTGTAGAAAATGGCCTTTAATCTAACCTAGAATTCTGTGCCATCGAGACACAATTTACTCCTGGAAACACCACTCTACTCCCGAGAGAACGTTGAGCACCAAAGACACTCCACTGGGAGCTTGTCTTCTTGGCAGAACTGGCCTTTGGGTTAAGAAAAACCCATACCTCAACTACTGACTAAGATATAAAACAGGATTGTCTTATCTTGCCAAGACAGGGTAGGATAATCCTAAGAAAGTTCCTTGCATTTGAGAATGGTATGTCAGTTATGTTAGGCCTTAGCCAAAGTTGGTTGACTCAACATTGCAAACGAGATTTTGGGTGATTGCCCAGGCAGTCAGTTGTCTCTGTCATTTGTTGCACATTTTGGCTATCTCTCTTTTGTTTAGTAATATTTACTCCCTTCTCAGATCTTTGATGGAGTTGAAGATTATTTAATTGTAGTTACTCTTTAGCAAAACTTTTGCTCTCAATATTGTTTGTTATATTTATCATTTGTTATTATTGTTTATAGTTATATTTGGTTTAGTTGTGTCTTATTTAGACAAAAGGGGGAGATGTAGGGTTAAGACAGCCCCCTTTAGAGGGCGGGGTTTGCCTCAGGCGAATGCCTGCCAATAAATGGTGCGCGGAGAGGCGGCTCGCCCCTTTTTTCCTCCCTACCTGTACTACGCTGGAACTTTGGTTCTGTAAGTTTAACATTAAAGTGGTAAATATTCTTTGATATCTGCATTGCCTTTATTTTGTGCGGGTACACTCCCCAAAAACCCGAGTAGCCACATTGTACTCAAGAAGTCCTGATGACTCAGGAAAGGGCAAATGGCAAATGAGACCCAGACTGGGAATGTGGAGACCGGAGAAATCCCCTGAAGTCAGTTCCCCTTGGCAGCACATGCAAATGGACTGAAGATGAAGGTTTTAGAAGCATTGTCTCAGGACTGGCAGGAGGCTTGCTCCCTTCTCCCACATACCTTCCCTGGCTCTGGATAGGAACATCTGGAGATGGGTGGTGGTTTGCTGAAGAACTATTGACAGGGGCATATTCAAATGAAAAAGAAAGACACTGACTTGTGACATCTGCCAATCTCCCTGGTGTAAACACTCCCACAATAGCTAATTCACACTTACCAACATGGTATCACCACTATTATGTAACATTTCCACCTTATAAACAGAATAAAAGTGAACATCTACAGAAGCCTGTGCAATAATAAAACCCATCAAAATAATCCAAAGGTGACAAAGGAGGTCGCCTGAGCCCCCTGCCAGTGAACTCCACTGGAGCAGGCTGGAGCTAGCGACCTCTGCCAGATCAGGCCAAGGCAGTGGTCTCAGCCAGAGCAGCCCCAAGCAAACAACTTCCATGGAAACAGGCCCAAATGACCTTTGGTATTGCAGAGTGACCCCTAGGAACACTGAACAACCTCCAGGAACACCGAGTGACCTCCAGGGTGACTGAAAACATGGCCCTGACTACACCACGAGGAGCAATCATCTGAGCCTTGGATCCACTGGCACCTGGAAGATTGAGCATCAGAGACACAGCCACAACCACACCAATCAGAGAAAAAAAAGGAAAGACAAGTTAAGAACACACTCAACACCACAAAGAGCAACACAATACCAATAAAAACAGTGGCCCTACAAGAGCAAAATTTGAACAACCAAATATAGATAATACAGAAGAAAATGACCTAAAAATAACTTTAGGAAATGTTTGAGGTCCTTAAAAAGTAAATGAAAAAATTTATTCAAAGAAATGGAGGAAAAGGTAAACAAAAAGAAAACCAAGCAAAAACAATCAAACAGATGAAAGAAACTATTCAAGACTTGAAAACCAAAACAGAGACAATAAAGAAAACTCAAACTGAGGATATTATAGAAATGGAGATTATGAACCACAAGTATAAGCACAAATAGCAGAATACAAGAGATGGAAGAGAGAACCTCAACTGCTAAAGATACAATAGAGGAAATAGTCAAAGAAAACATTAAATTTAACAAAAGCTTAATATAAAATATCCAGGAAATATGAGACACCATGAAAATAAGAATAATAGGGGTAGAAGAAGAAGAAGTCTAGCTCAAAAGCACAGAAAATATACTCAACAAAATCATTGAAGAAAATTTTCCCAATCTAAAGAAAGATATGCATATGAAGATACAAGAAGCTTACAGAACACCAAATAGTTTGGATCAAAAAAGTCTCCTCACCACTAATCAAAATACTAAACATATAGGGAAAAAAGTAATATTAAGAGCTGCAAAGGAAAAGGCCAATTAACATATAAAGGCAGACCTATCAGAATTACATCTGATTTATCAATGGAAACAATGAAAGCCAGAAGGTCCTGGTCAAGTGGTATGCAGACATAAAGAGACCACGGATGCCAGCACAGACTACTATACTCAACAAAACTTTCAGTTACCATAGATGAACAAAACAAGATATTCCATGACAGAACCAGATTTAACTAATACCTAGCCACAACCCCAAACCTACACAAAGTACTAGAAGGAAAACTCCAACCCAAGGAAGTTGGCTACATCAACAAAAAAACAGACAATAGATAATCTCACAGTAGCAAATTCCAAAGAAGAAACACACACAATAACACCACCAACAACGAAAACTAAAATAACAGGAGATAGCAATCACTGGTCATTAATATCCCTTAATATAAATGGACTCAACTCACCTATAAAAAGACACAGGCTAACAGAGTGGATACAAAAACAGAATCCATCCTTCTGCTGCACACAAGAAACACACCTCAACCTCAAAGACAGACATTGCCTCAGAGTAAAGGATTAGGAAAAAATATTCCAATCAAATGCACCTAAGAAACAAGCTGGTGAAGCTATCCTAATATCTAACAAAATACACTTCAAACTAAAATCAATCAAAAGAGACAAAGAAGGACATTTTATATCACTCACAGGAAAAATACATAAAGAGAAAATCTCAATAATGAACATCTATGCCTCAAATACAAGGGTACCTTCATATGTAAAAGAAACACTACTAACGCTTAAATCAAACATTAAACCCACACACTAATAGTGGGAGACTTCAACACCCCACTCTCATCACTGGTAAGGTCTGCCAGACAGAAAATTAACAGAGAAATAAAGGAATTAACAGACGTTTTGACTAAAATGGACTTAACAGACTTCTATAGAATACTTCATCCAAACATAAAACAATATACTTTCTTCTCATCACCTCATGGAACATTTTCAAAAGTTGATCACATACTCGGTAAAAACAACAAACCTCAATACATACAAAAAAAATTGGAATAACCCCATGTATCTTATTGGATCATCATGGCTTAAAACTAGAATTTAACAGCATCACTAATTCCAGAAACCCACAAGCACATGGGAATTAAAGAATGCTCACCTGAATCATCAATGGGTCAAAAAAGAAAAAAAGGGAGAAATTAAAGACTTTCTAAAATTCAATGAAAATGATGACACAACATATCCATATTTAATGGGGCACAATGAAAGCAGTGTTAAGAAAAAAGTTCATAGCATTAAATGCCTACATAAAAAAGCTGAAAAATCCCACAATAGTGAGTAAACAGAACATTTGAAAACTCTAGAACAAAAAGAAGCAAACTCACCCTGGAGGACTAGACAGCAGGGAATAATCAGATGGAGAGTTGAAATCAACAAAATAGAAACAAAACAATACAAAGAATCAGTGAGACAAAGAGTTGGTTCTTCGAAAAAATTAACAAAATAGACAAACCTTTATTCACACTAACCAAAAGTCAGAGAGAGAATATCCAAATTAACAAAATCAGAAATGAAAAGGGGGGCATAACAATAGACATGCAGGAAATCCAGAGAATCATTAGGTCATATTTCGAAAACCTGTACTCCACAAAATTGGAAAACATAAAGGAAATGGACAATTTTCTGGATAAATATCACTTAACAAAGTTAAATCAAGATCAGATAAGCAAATTAAATAGACTTATAATTGCTAAAGAAATAGAAACAGGGTTATCTATTTAAAGGGAAAAACTTACAGATCATAGTCCTAGACAACAGCTCTCTGCATGACAGGAAAAGAGTCTGTTACCCTGAAGAGGAGTCTGAAGTAAGAGGGGACATCAACCTGCCAAATGTTTTAATTGTGGTAAATTAGGACATCTGAAAAGGGATTGCAGGCAAGAAATTTCTAGGAATAATACCTCATCTGAAAATGGCAAAAATAGAAAACCTCGGCCTTCAGGTATATGTAGGAGGTGTGGTAAAGGACGACATTGGACCAATGAATGCAGATCAACAACAGACAGACAAGGCAATCCGATACTATCAGGAAACTCCCTGAGGGGCTTCTCACAGGTCCCCAAGCCAAAAGTGGCCCAGTTGTTTGCAGTAACTGTGGAGGACATGTCACACCAGGAAAATTAAAAACTCTAGAACCTTTTCTGCATGATCATAAGGTTCTAAAAGATGGCTCAAATTTGGAGGATAAGTCAGAAATTCAAATAGGAAATAAGAAGCATATATTTTGACAAACCTCTATAAATGATCAGAGATCAAAGCTGAGAGTACGTATAAATGGAATTGTGATTGTTGGCTTGATAGACACATGAGCAGATGTAAGTATCATCACTTCAGAATCTTGGCATCCAAATTGGCCTCTTCAAGAGGCAGATGTTCAATTACTAGGAATTGGAACCATATCTCGAGTTAAACAAAGCATGAGATGGGTTGACTGTATTGGGCCAAAAGGTCAAAGAGGAAAGCTAAGGCCATATGTACCTGATATTGCAATGAATTTATGGGGCCATGACCTGCTACAGCAAGGAAATACCCAGATTAATATTCCTGCAGTCCCAGGAACTCATAATTCTGGGAAGGATGTAATAAGGTACTATGCACAAAGGTCACCATCCATTAAGGCTGTACAAAAACGTAAAGCAACTAACAAACCTTTAGAGGTACCAACAGCCCTACCTTAAAATGGCTAACTGAGAAGCCAATATGGGTTAAGCAATGGCCTCTAGCTAAAGATAAATTGCAGGCTTTAGAATGATTGGTACAGGAGCAATTAGATGCTCAACATATTGAGGAGTCAACTAGCCCTTAAAATTCTCCTGTGTTTGTTGTAAAAAAGAAATATGGTAAATGGAGAATGGTGACAGATCTAAGGGCTGTCAACAAGGTTATTCAACCTGTGGGCCATCCACAATCTGAAATCTTCTGGCCTCTTATAGTCATTAATTTAAAGGATTGCTTCTCCACTATATCTTTACAAGTAAAGGATAGAGATATATTTGCCTTCACAGTGCCTACTTATAATAATTCTCTGCCTACTAGGAGATACCAGTGGACTATCCTTCCACAGGGAATGCTCAATAGCCCAATCCTGTGTCAATACTTTGTGAGTCAGCTGTTGAAAAGAATATGTAGGCAATTCCCTAAGTCTATAATTTACCATTACATGGATGACATTTTGCTATCTGATTCAAACATAGATATTTTAAAAAGAATGTTTGAGAAAGTAAAGATAGTTTTGCCTAAATGAGGATTACAAATTGCTCCTAAAAAGATTTAAAGAGGAGATTCTGTTAATTACCTGGTTTACAGAATAGGTTTATAAAAAATTAAAACACAAAAGGCACAAATTAGGAGAAACCAATTATGGATTCTTAATCACTTTCAAAGATTGTTAGGAGAAATCTCCCAACCAAACAAAGGTCAGTACCAGATAGTTTCAGTGCAGAATTCTACAACTCCTCAAATTCCACACAATAGAAACAGCAGGAACATTACCAAACTCTTTTTCTGAGGCTACAATTGTTATGGTACCCATACCACACAAAGACATTACTAAGAAAGAGAATTACAGACCAATCTCACTCGTTAACATTGATGCAAAAATACACAACAAAATGCTGGCAAACCAAATCGAGGAACACATGAGAAAAATCATCCACCATGATCCAGTTGGATTCATCTTAGAGATGCAGGAATGGTTCAACATACAAAAATCTCTCAACATAATCCACCATATAAACAAACTGAAAAATAAAAACTACATGAGCATCTCATCAGATGCTAAAAAAGCCTTTGACAAAATACAACATCCTTTCATGGTAAAATCTTGGAAAGAGCAGGGATACAAGGAACATACCTAAATATAATTAAGACACTATACAGCAAGCCAACAGCCAACGTCAAACTAAATGGAAAGAAACTCCCAGAGATCCCACTGAAATCAGGAACAAGAAAAGATTTTCCATTCTCTCCATATCTATTCAATATAGTTCTTGAAGGCCTACCTAGAGCAATAAGACAACAAAAGGAGATGAAGGGGGTACAAATCAGAAAAGAAGAAGTCAAACTCTCACAATTTGCTGATGATATGATAGTTTACATAAGCGACCCCAAAAGTTCTAACAAGGAACTTCTACAACTCATAAACACTTTCAGTAATGTAGCAGGATACAAGATTAACTCAAAAAATCAATAGTCCTCCTTTAGCCGGGCGATGGTGGCGCACGCCTTTAATCCCAGCACTTGGGAGGCAGAGGCAGGCGGATCTCTGTGAGTTCAAGACCAGCCTGGTCTACAGAGCTAGTTCCAGGACAGGCTCCAAAGCCACAGAGAAACCCTGTCTTGAAAAAAAAAACAAAAAAAAATCAATAGTCCTCCTTTATACAGATGATAAATGGGCTGAGAAAGAAATAAAAATAAATCACCCTTTACAATAGCCACAAATAGCATTAAATATCTCAGAGTAACTCTAACTAAACAAGTGGAAGACTTGTATGACAAGAACTTTAAATCTTTGAAGAAAGAATTTGATGAAGACATCAGAAAATGGAAAGATCTTCCATGCTCTTGGGTAGGTAGAATTAACATAGTAAAAATGGGAGTCTTACTAAAAGCAATCTACAGATTCAATGCAATGCCCAGCAAAATTCTTTACAGACCTCAAAAGAACAATACTCAACTTCATATGAAAAAGCAAAAAAATCCAGGATAGACAAAACAATTCTATACAATAAAGGAACTTCTGAAGGGATCATTAAACCCTGAGTTCAAACTCTACTACAAAACTACAGTACTGAAAATAGCCTGTTATGGATATTAAAAACAGATAGGAGAACCAATGGAACCAGTTTGAAGACTAAGATATCAATACACACCTACGAACATCTGATTTTTAAAAGAACCAAAAAATATAAAACTGAAAAAAGAAAGCATATTCAACAAATGGTGCTGGCATAACTGAATATCAACACGTAGAAGAATGAAAATAGATGCACATCTATCACCATGCACAAAACTAAAGTTCAAATGGATCAAAGACCTCAACATAAAGCCAGCCACACTGAACCTCATAGAAAAGAAAGTGGGAAGTGCACTTGAATGCATTGGCACAAGAGACTACTTCCTAAATATAACCCCAGTAGCACAGACACTGAGAGAAACAATTAATAAATGGGACCTCCTGAAACTGAGAAGCTTCTGTAAAGCAAAGGACATGGTCAACAAGACAAAACAACAGCCTACAGAATGGGAAAAGATCTTCACCAACCCCACATCAGACAGAGGTCTGATCTCCAAAATGCACAAAGAACTCAAGAAATTGGTCATCAAAAGAACAAATAATTCAATAAAAAATGGGGCACAGTCCTAAACAGAGAACTCTCAACAGAGGAATCTAAAGTGGCTGAAAGACATTTAAGGAAATGCTCAACATCCTTAGTCATCAGATAAATGCAAATCAAAACAACCTGAGATTCCATCTTACACCTGAAAGAATGGCTGAGTTAAAAAAAAAAAACACTGATGCCAAGTTATGATAGAGTGGTTGTAGGGTAAAGGGAACACTCCTGCATTGCTGGTGGGAGTACAAGCTGGTACAGCCCCTTAGGATATCCGTATGACTATTTCTCAGAAAATTAGGAAACAACCTACCTCAAGACCCAACAATACTGTTGTTGGGTATATACCCAAAGGATGCTCAATCATGCCACAAGGACATGTGCTCAACTATGTTCAGAACAGCATTATTTATAATAGCCAGAACCTGGAAACAACCTAAATGCCCCTCAACTGAAGAATGGATGAGAAAAATGTGGTACATTTACACAATGAAGTCCTACACAGTGGAAAATCAATAATGACATCTCGAAATTTGCAGGCAATTGGATGGATCTAAAAAACATCATATGGAGTGAGGTAACCCAGACCCAGAAAGACAAATATAATATGTACTCACTCATAAGTGGCTTTTAGACATAAAACGAAGAAAAAACAGTCTACAAATCACAATTCCAGAGAACCTAGACAACAATGAGGACCCTAAGAGAGACATATATGGATCTATTCTACATGGGAAGTAGAAAAAGACATGATCTTCTGAGTAAATTGGGAGCATGGGGGACCATGGATAAGGGTAGAAGGGAAGAGGAGAGGATGGAGGGGGGCAGAGAAAAATATATAGCTCAATAAAAACAATTAAAAAATTAAAATATAATCCAAAGCGATCAGTTTAAAACATTTTGCCATTTTGAAAACATAATTTAATTATAACAGGATTTAACTTAGAACAATGGCCATGCATAACACTGGCTCTCGAGAGCACTGGCACTTGTAACCAAGCCTGTCTTTTTTTATGACATTACCTTCATTCCCTGATAGCTTCCTCCCTAATCAACAACATTCAAAGTCAAAACAAGCAGAAGGACTGCTAAAGAAATAGAAGAAACGTACATAGACGTTTTATAATATTGGACTGGCATAAATTTCTTAACCAGAAACCAGAGGAGGGAAAAATAAACTGAATTAGTAATTTACAACCTTTTTATGGGATTTTTTTTTACAAAGTTAAAAAATTTCAGAATTAGAGAAAATAAGACATTAATCATCATATTTGGAGTTACGAGATGGCTCAGTGGGTTAAAGTACTTGCTGTGCAAGCATGAGCCTCTAAATTAGAATTCTCAGAACCCATTGTCAGGGGTGAGCTGGGAAGGGAGAGCTGGTGACGTGTTCTTTGTCAGTAGGAGGTCGAAGAAGAGCAGGGGTTAAAGCCATGGCAGTGGACGTGGGAAGAGAGGCAGAACCAGCAGAGACTGGCAATGAATTTATCAGATGGGAAATGTGAAGGAGAAAGAAAGCATTGGAGGCTGAAGAGATGTCCTAGGGATCAAAGGCAGGACTCACAGAAAAGCCATCCGAGCCCTCCTATGGGAAGAGGGGAGGAGGCAGGAGTGTTCCTGGAACCTTGCAAGCAATGTAACCTGGTCCATGCAGCCATAGACAAGAGACCTGGACTCAGCAAAGTGAGAGACGTGGCCTGACACCTGAAGCTGTCCCTAATCACATGTTCACACCCACAAATGTGTGTAGGGATACAAATGTGCACACACACGCGCGCGCACACACATGCACACACACACACACACACACACACACTCACGCACTGTGGATTGTGCTTTCTCGGCTGGCACTATTGTCTGGTGCCACCCTGCTCCAGAGCTCTGCTTCCCCTATGACACAGTCAGTGTCGCTAGGCTCAGCATCTACAGGATTGGCTAACCAGCTGTGGCTCCACTCTCAGATGGGCTTACCAGTTTCAGAATCTTGAACTGAGGGCTAAGCTGCTAAAATTTTGTAAGAGAAGTTGAAGACATACACTATCTGGTGTTCAAAGCTAGGAGCTTAATGAAAAAAGCGGGCTCTGGGAGCTAGGTCAGAGCCTTGCCAGAGTCTTTGGGTTCAGCTGTATCTACACAACCAGAACACACCAGTCCTGACACATTCATGGCGTCGTTGTTTGCAGACTCAATAAAGACTGCAGTATGCTGTGATTAAGGATCATTCACGCTAAGAAACCTTTGGACAGGAAATGGTGTTGTTTAGTCTGGGGGAAATCTCACTTGGTTATTACCAAAACAACCATAAAGGCACAGCCGGATCCCCGACTCTTCCCCATGTGTGGAGAATTGTTGGCAAGGGAGTGAAGCGAGTCACGTTTGCCAAGACACAAAGGGATGAGCACGCCTTCCTTGCAGCATGGCTATTGTGGCAGCCTCCCTGCAGAGTGGCCACCAGGATTTCTTAGCTTCATTTGCCAGCAAAACTCAATTCCAGACATGTTCAGCTGTTCCTCTGAGGCAAACCAAGGACAGCCCTATTGGGGGAGACTGCTACAGGCTGCTGGGGAGCCTCAGAAATATATCTGCATCAGGAGTCCCTAAGTTGTTTCAGAAGAGTCCAAGAACGTCTTCTAAAGTAACACGAAGGAACTACCAGCAGTTTCCCGGCCTTGCAGAGCACAAAGGCCTTCTGCAGGGAAACTGAAGCCTCTGACTTCATCGTTTCCCTCTTGCTCAGGACAGGACTGGGGATCTTGCATGTGAGCACATCGGATCCCCAGCTTTCAGCAGTACTGGAGTTCCATCTACCTTTGTTTCCCTTCCTTCTCTTCCCCTTCCTGTTCATGATTGGCCACCTCCTCCCCTCCTTTCCTTTTTCCCTTTTCTCCTCTACATCCTCCTTTCCCTTTTGATTCTTCTTCCTCCTCTTCTGAAGAGAACAGCAGGCACCTCACAGAACAATCCAATCACATGCCATCGGGCAGCTGAGAAGGTCCTTCAACCTAGATGGAGGGACAAAGGATTGTCTCCAGTACTGGAGACAGTGAAATGGTGTGGACCAGAGCTTCCCCAGCTCTGCTCAAATTGGGTCAATGAGGTTCTGACAGGTTCAGACCCTCAGCCCTTGAAGCTTCTACCCAGATGTCCTCCTCCCACCTCCAGTTCCCAGCCAAACTGTGCCTGCCTCAAGGCCATGAACTCTGTCTTAAGGGACTAATGGGTACATAAAGAGGTCCGTGAAATTCTCACTGCTCTGGGATCTTTCTGACCCCTCTCTGAGCTTCCCCTTTTTACCTACAGGAACGTTGCCTCTGCAAACACCATCGCCTTTCCCTCATCTGTCTCTAGCTTGAACTCTTCAAAGTGGAGGGAGAGGTTTGTGACCACAACCAAGGCTTTGGACCCCAGCCAGCACAGGACAGACCCCACTTCAGCATCCAGAAGAAAGACTCCAGAAGTGATGAGTGCGCACACACACACACACACACACACACACACTCCCCTAAATGCAGGCATATTTTTAAATAAAATGTGTCAGAGTTTCCACTAAAAAGATTTATTCCTGTTGGCAGTTTTCCAACATGACAAAAAAGGCAAATGCCAATCATGTCTCTTTTTACTCTTCTTGCTTTCTCCCTTCTAAAAATCCCTGTCGGCCATTGTCCTTGGAGGCAGATTTTCTAGGATGTATGTACCAGAGGCAACTGCTGACCTTGTGACATCTCATCCCCACAAGAGGTAGATGCAGCATGAGGCGACCTGCCCTCCATATACACAACAGTTCTCCATCTCTGACATCCACTGTCTATTGTTTGCTGATCTGATTATCTAGATGCTGAAGCAAATAACCTACCCTCCCATTGCCAAGCTTGGAGTGCTACTGAGACCAGTCCGTCATGCTCGGATCCTGGTCATTGCCTGTTAAGATCCATGTCTATTCCACCCAAATTCTATTAGATGTAGCCACTATCACAGAGATAGGCACTGTTTGGAGAAGTGAAGACAGCAGAGTAATATTTGCAACGTCAACTGGTGCTCCTTCCATAGGTACATGGATCCACAGACCCAGACCTGTGCTTCTGTCTCCAGCCCTCCGCATCTGAGAGGACACCTTCCCTTCTTCCTGACCTTGGCCTCACTTCCCTCATGTACCACAGTGCTGCTCGCACCTGACAGGTCATGCAAGAGAGGAAAACCTGCATCGAATGCAGGTTCTGTCACAGAGGTTTGCCTAGCAACACAGCAACTCTAACGAAGCCATAGCAACCTTTGTCTCTAGCTTTATAAAGCCACACAGCCATTAATCTCACCAGGATATGCAAAGGATAGTTTGCAAGCAAAGAGTGATTTCTATCCCGAGCATTGAAATTGGAGCTATTAAGTTGCTTTTGTGCAGTCTACACAGATCTAGTAAGGCAGACAGACAGAAAATTTTTATCTGAGTTGTGGGACATATCTGAAGGGAAGTGCTGGATGGACAAAAGATGGACTGGGAAAATTGGATGGTGGGTTCTGGTTGGTGGGGACCTATATACCCTTGTGCAAGTAACTAACTTCCCAGAGACTACTCAGCTCTTCATCTTCAGAATAAGGAGTCACTTCACAGCAATGTCTTGGACTTGCTAAAAGCGTAGATTTTTTGGGTCTCTGCTGGGCACTGAGTCTCTACAGTCGGGCTCTAGACATGTGGCTTGCGCACAGGCAACTTTGCCATTCCACTAGCAGCCCTGAGCCCCACACTCCCAGCCTGCTCAGTAGGACAGAGTCCACACCTTAGGAGGGAACATTTTCCCCACATGGAAATACCTTTTATTTCTTTCCAGATTTATTTTCTGTGTGTTAGATTTAATAAAGGACCAAATGCCCCCTCCCTTTCTACAGAAGACTTCACGATAGATTGTCCATCAATTATTTTCAAGAAGAAAAAAATATTCTTTAAACATTTATGTAACATACTTTAAAATGCTTTTTGTTTAGAGTTTGGGAGATAACTCAACACGAAAATGAGGACCTGAGTTCACGTCCCCAACATCTCCATAAAAATTGGGCAATCTAATCCTGGATGTGGCAGTGCCTGCCTATAACCCCAGTGCTGATGGACAGAAACAGAAAGATCTCAGGGCCCTCTGGCCAGCCAGCTTAGACACAGTGGCAGGACCAAAGTTCTGAGAGAAATGCTGTTTGAAGAAATAAGGCAGAGAGCAATGGAGGAAGACAGCAAAGTAAGCCTCGGGCCTCCATATGCTCACATATGGAAAAGCACAGTCACACATACGTATGTACACACAAAATAAAATGTAATATTTAGTATTTATATTTACATGTTCCATTGAACTATAACATGTCACTTTAAACATTAACACATTATGAACATTATGGAGTATAAACTATCTATCTATACATACATACATGCATACATACATATTTGGGTTTTTGAGAGAGTTTTTCTCTATTTAACAACCTTGGCTGTCCTGGAACTCAGTTTGTAAACAGGCTGACCTTGAATTCAGAGATTTCTTCATGTTGGGCATGATCCACCACCACTCAGCAATAACTATTTTAATGAAGATATTATTCTAAGAAATTAGTTACTGGAAGTCTTGAGTTAGTATTTTTTGCAGAGCTAAATCAGATGCATTTTTTTGTTGATTTTTGGGGTTATTTGATTTAGTGTGCTTCACAGATATGAAGATTCAAGTTCAAGTGATTTTAAAAAATCATAACTACAAAATTACTTGCTGGTTTTAAGTTCCATCTACTAACTGAGGCTGTCTTACAAGCTAGTAGATTTCTGTTTTCTGAATGTCAAGTTATTGTTATTAGAAACTAACTGGAATATATGATATATTAAATATTTCTTACATATTGAAAGCATGATAAAACTCATTAAAATTTCTTCTATGAGTTTTTTATATGCAGATAGAAATTTTTGCACTGCCCTCAAAACGTAAAACATGTGAATTTGAACTGCTGGGGGAAGTCATTAACAGTCTTAACCAGCTGTGACTTTTATGGCTTCATAGTGACCAGAATGACATGATATGCTATGGGTACAATAGTAGCAAGAGAGATGCAGGGTTAACCAACTGCTTTCTGGTTGGATTTAAGGCCCATTTCACAGGAAGAATCATGTATCTGGTGTCATAAATCTGGCCAAAAACCCATGGTTGATAAGCTCACAGGTCTGGGGGTGAACCTACTACTGCTATTTTGCTAAGTGGATATATAGTTTCAAACTAACATCTAAATTATTATTTGTGTATCCAAAGATTATTGCAGTTCTCAGACATCACAGAAAACTTTCCTTATATTGTGAGTGGCAGTTACATAGAAACTTAGAATTGGTCAAAGTACAAAGAATGAGTGCCTATAGAGCATCCAGCCATAAATGGGACATTGTATCACCCCTTCCCATCCCAAGGCTCAGGACACTGTAGAATGAGAGGTAGAGAGACTGTAAGAACCAAAGATGGGAGAGGACTGCAGAAAAACGTTGTTCTCTATACTCCCAGGGGCTACGGCTGCCAGCACAAGACCCACACAAGAACAAACCAATTGACATTCTAGCATAGAACAGGAAGGGCCATTTTGGATTCATATGTTGAGAGTTCTCTGTTTAGGTCTACACTCCATTTTTTTATTGAATTATTTGTTCTTTTGATGACGATTTCTTGAGTTCTTTGTGCATTTTGGAGATCAGACCTCTGTCTGATGTGGGGTTAGTGAAGATCTTTTCCCATTCTGTCTGTTGTCATTTTGTCTTGTTGACCATGTCCTTTGCTTTACAAAAGCTTTTCAGTTTCAGGAGGTTCGATTAATTAATTGTTTCTCTCAGTGTCTGTGCTGCTAGGGTTATATTTAGGAAGTGGTCTCCTGTGCCAATGCGTTCAAATGTATTTCCCACTTTATTTTCTATGAGGTTCAGTGTGGCTGGCTTTATGTTGAGGTCTTTGATCCATTTGGACTTGAGTTTTGTGCATTGTGCATAGATATGGGTCTATTTTCATTCTTCTACATGTTGATATCTAATTATGCCAGCACCACTTGTTAAATATGCTTTCTTTTTTCCATTTGATATTTTTTTGCTTCTTTGTCAAAAATCAGGTGTTTGAAGATGTGTGGATTGATATCTGGTTCTTCTATTTGGTTCCATTGGTCCTCCTGTCTGTTCTTATGTCAATACCAGGCAGTTTTCAGTACTGTAGCTCTATAGTAGAGTTTGAAGTCAGGGATTGTGAAGCCTCCAGAAGTTCCTTTATTGTACAGGATTGTTTTGGCTATCCTGGGTTTTTTGCTTTTTCATATGAAGTTGAGTACCGTTCTGTTGAGGTCTGTGAAGAATTTTGCTGGCATTTTGATGGGCATTGCATTAAATCTGTAGATTGCTTTTGATAAGATTGCCATGTTTACTATGTTAATTCTGCCTACCCAAGAGCATGGGATATCTTTCCACTTTCTTGTGTCTTCAAGTTCTTTCTTCAATGCCTTAAAGTTCTTGTCAAATAGATCTTTCACTTCCTTGGTTAGAGTTACCCCAAGATACTTTATGCTATTTGTGGCTATTGTAAAAGGTTCTCTTATTTCTTCCCAAGCCCTTTTATTATCTGTGTACAGGAGGGATACTAATTTTTTTGAGTTAATCTTGTATCCTGCTACATTACTGAAGGTGTTTATGAGTTGTAGAAGTTCCTTGGTAGAATTTTTGAGATCGCTTATGTAAACTATCATATCATTAGCAAACAGTGAAAGTTTGACTTCTTTTCTGATTTGTATTCCCTAGATCTCTTTTTGGTGTCTTATTGCTCTAAACTAGGACCTCAATAACTACATTGAATAGATATGGAGAGAGTGAACAACCTTATCATGTGCCTGATTTTAGTAGGATCTCTGGGATTTTCTCTCTATTTAGTTTGATGTTGGCTGTTGGCTTGCTGTATATTTATTATGTTTAGGTATGTTCCTTGTATTCCTGCTCTCTCCAAGACCTTTATCATAAAGGAATGTTGTATTTTGTCAAAAGCTTTTTCAGCATCGAATGAGATGATCATGGGGTTTTAATTTTTCAATTTGTTTATACGGTGGATTATGCTGACAGATTTTTGTATGTTGAACCATCCCTGTATCTCTGGGATGAAGCTGACTTGATCATGGTGGATGATGGTTCCGATGTGTTTTTGGATTCGATTTGCCAGTATTTAATTTAGTATTTTTGTATCAATGTTCATGAGTGATATTGGTCTATAATTCTTCTTCTTAGTAATGTCTTTCTGTGGTTTGGGTATCAGGGTAATTGTAGCCTCATAAAAAGTGTTTGGCGTTGTTCCTTCTGCTTTATTGTGTGGAATAATTTGAGGAGTATTGGTATTAGTTCTTCTTTGAAAGTCTTGTAGAATTCTGAGCTGAAACCATCTGGTCCTGGGCATTTTTTGGTTGGGAGACTTTTGATGACTGTTTCTCTTTCTTCAGCAGTTATATTTATCCAGAAAGTTTTCAATTTCCTTTAAGTTTTCCAGTTTTGCGGAGTACAGGTTTTCAAAATATGACCTGATGGTTCTCTGTATTTCCTCTATGTCTGTTGTTATGTCCCCCTTTTCATTTCTGATTTTGTTAATTTGGATATTCTCTCTCTGCCTTTGGTTAGTTTGGATAAAGGTTTGTCTATTTTGTTGATTTTCTCAAAGAACCAGGTCTTTGTCTCATTGATTCTTTGTATTATTTTCTTTGTTTCTATTTTGTTGATTTCAGCTCTTAATTTGAATATTTCCTGCTGTCTAGTTCTCATAGGTGAATTTGCTTCTTTTTGTTCTAAAGTTTTCAAATGTTTTGTTAATTCACTAGTGTGGGATTTTTCCAGCTTTTTTATGTAGGTATTTAGTGCTATGAACTTTTCTCTTAACACTGCTTTTATTGTGTCCCATAAATTTGGGTATGTTGTGTGGTCATTTTCATTAAATTTTAGTAAATCTAATTTCTCTCTTTATTTCTTTTCTGACCCATTGATGACTCAGGTGAGCATTGTTTAATTTCCATGTGTTTGTGGGTTGTCTGGAATTAGAATTGCTGTTGACTTGTAATTTTAAATCATGGTGATCTGATAAGGTACATTGAGTTATTCCAACTATTGTTTTTGTATTTGTTGAGGTTAGTTTTGTTACTGAATATGTGGTTAATATTTGAGAAGGTTTCATGAGGTGCTAAGAAGAAAGTATGTTCTTTTCTATAGATGTCTGTTAAGTCCATTTGAGTCATAACATCTGTTAGTTCTCTTATTTCTCTGTTCATTATTTTTGTCTGACTGACCTCCTCAGTGGTGAGAGAGGTGTGTTGAAGTCTTCCACTATTAGTGTGTGAGGTTTAATGTATGATTTAAGCTTTAGAAGTGTTTTTTTTTTTGACATATGAGGGTGCCCTTGTATTTGAGGCATAGATGTTCAGTATTGAGATTTCCTCTTGATGGATTTTTCCTGTGACTAATATGAAATGACCTCATTGATTGATTTTAGTTTTAAGTCTATTTTGTTAAATATTAGGATAGATGGATGAAGAAAGTGTGGAATATATACACATTAGAGTACAACTCAGCGGTAAAAAACAATGACTTCTCAAATTTTGCATGCAAATGGATGGAAATAGAAAATACTATCCTGAGTGAGGTAACCCAGACCCAAAAAGATGAACAAGGGATGTACTCACTCATAATTGGGTTCTAGCCATAAATAAAGGTCAGTGAGTCTATAATTTGTTATCCTAAAGAAGCTAGATAAGAAGGTGAACCCCCCAAAAAAATATAGCTATCCTCCTGGGTATGGGAAGTAGGCCAGATTGCCGGGCAAAATATCGGGATCTTGGGGGTGGGGTGGGAGGGGGGTAAGGAGAGATGGGGAGAGAAAAGAGAGAAGGGTAGGATGGGGAGAAGTTGGGGAAATGGGATGATTGGGATAAAGGAAGGTTGGATAGGGGAGCAGGGAAGCACATATCTTGATTAAGGGAGCCATCTTAGGGTTGGCAAGAGACTTGGACCTAGAGGGGCTCCCAGGTGCCCAAGGCGAGGTCCCCAGTTAGTTTCAGGGGCAGCTGAGGATAGGGAACCTGAAATGATCCTATCCTATAGCCATACTGATGAATATCTTGCATATCACCATAGAACCTTCATCTGGCGATGGATGGAGATAGAGACAGAGATCCACACTGGAGCACTGGACTGAGGTCCCAAGGTCCCAATGAGGAGCAGAAGGAGGGAGAACATGAGCAAAGAAGTCAGGACCACAAGGGGTGCACCCACCCACTGAGACAGTGGGGCTGATCTATTGGGAGCTCACCAAGGCCAGCTGGACTGTGACTGAAAAAGCATGGGATAAAACCGGACTCTCCGAATATGGTGGACAATGAGGGCTGCTGAGAAGCCAAGGACAATGGCACTGGGTTTTGATCCTACTTCATGTTCTGGCTTTGTGGGAGCCTAGCCAGTTTGGATGTTCACCTTCCTAGACCAGGATGGAGGGGGGAGGACTTAGGACTTTCCACAGGGCAGGGAACCCTGACTGCTCTTCAGACTGGAGAGGGAGGGGGAGAAGAGTAGGGAGAGGGGGAGAGGAGTAGGAGGCTGGGAGGAGGTGGAATTTTTTGCTCTACAATGTTCATAGCAGCATTGTTTGTGATAGCCAGAACCTGGAAACAACCTAGATGCCCTTCAATGGAAGAATGGATGAAGAAAGTATGGAATTTATACATATTAGAGTACTACTCAGCAATAAAAAACAAGGACTTCATGAATTTTGCATACAAATGGATGGAAATAGAAAACACTATCCTGAGTGAGGTAAGCCAGACCCAAAAAGAGGAACATGGGATGTACTCACTCATATTTGGTTTCTAGCCATAAACCAAGGACATTGAGCTTATAATTAGTGATCCTAGAGAAGCTAAATAAGGAGAACCCAAAGAAAAACATATAGGCATCCTCCTGAATATTAACCTTCAGCAAGCGATGAAAGGAGACAGAGACAGAGACCCAAATTGGAGCACAGGACTGAAATCTCAAGGTCCAAATCAGGAGCAGAAAGAGAGAGAGCACGAGCATGGAACTCAGGACCGCGAGGGGTGCACCCACACATTGAGACAATGGGGATGTTCTATTGGGAACTCACCAAGGCCAGCTGGCCTGGGTCTGGAAAAGCCTGGGATAAAACCGGACTCTCTGAACATAGCGGACAATGAGGACTACTGACAACTCAAGAACAATGGCAATGGGTTTCTGATCCTACTGCACGCACTGGCTTTGTGGGAGCCTAGGCAGTTTGGATGCTCAACTTACTAGACCTGGATGGAGGTGGGGGTTCCTTGGACTTCCCACAGGCCAGGGAACCCTGATTGCTTTTCGGGCTGGGGGGAGACTTAATTGGGGGAGGGGGAGGGAAATGGGAGGCGGTGGCGGGGAAGAGACAGAAATCTTTAATAAATAAATAAATTTAAAAAAATTAAAATAAATAAATAAATAAATAAATATTAGGATAGCTACACCTGCTTGTTTCTTAGGTCCATTTGATTGGTATATTTCCCCCAACCCTTTACTCTGAGACAATGTCTGTTTTTTGAGGTTGAGAGATGTGTTTTTTGTATGCAGAAGGATAGATTCTGTTTTCCTACCCATTTTGTTAGCCTGTGCCTTTTTATACGTGAGTTGAGTCCATTTATATTAAGGGATATTAATGACCAGTGATTGCTATCTCCTATTAATTTAGTTTTCATTGTTTGTGATGTTAATTTGTGTGTTTTTCCCTTCTTTGGGATTTGCTGCTATGAGACCATCAATTGTCTGTGTTTTTATTGGTGTAGCCAACTTCCATGGTTTACAGTTTTTCTTCTAGTACTTTGTGTAGGGCTGGGTTTATTTCTAGGTATTGGTAAAATCTAATTTTGTCATGGAATATCTTGTTTTGTCCTTCTATGGTGATTGAAATTTTTGCTGGGTATAGTAGTGTGGGCTGGCATCCATGGTCTCTTAAAGTCTGCATAACACTTGACCATTCTGGCTTTCATTGTCTCCAATGAGAAGTCAGGTATAATTCTGAAAGGTCTACCTTTTTATGTTACTTGGCCTTTTTCCTTTGCAGCTCTTAATATTCTTTCTTTATTCTGTATGTTTAGTGTTTTATTATTATGTAGTGAGAGGACTTTTCTTTTTATCCAGTCTACTTGGTGTTCTGTAAGCTTCTTGTATCTTCATAGGCATATCTTTCTTTAGGTTGGGAAAGTTTTCTTCTATGACTTTGTTAAATATATTTTCTATGTTTTTGAGTTGAACTTCTCCTTCTTCTATATCTATTATTCTTAGATTTGGCCTTTTCATGGTGTCCCATATTTCCTGGATATTTTGGGTTAAGCTTTTGTTAGATTTAATGTTTTCTTTAACTGATGAGTCTATTTTCTCTATTGTATCTTCAGTGCTTGAGATTCTCTCTTCCATCCCTTGTATTCTGTTGTTCATACTTGCTTTTGTGGTTCCTGATCATTTTTTCATAATTTCTGTTTCTATAATTTTTCTGGCTCGCATTTTTAAATTGTCTCTCTTTCAGTTTTCAAGTCTTGAATAGTTTCTTTCATGTGTTTGATTTCTTTTTCTTGGTTTTCTTTGAGGGATTTGTTAATGTCTTCCAATTTTTTGTTTGTCTTTTCCTCCATTTCTTTAAGGGAATTTCTCATTTTCTCTTTAAGAGTTTCAAACATTCTTTTGGAGTTATTTTTGGTCATTTTCTTATGCTTCATCTATATTTGGTTGTTCAGGTCTTGCTGTTGTAGTGTCTTTAGGTTTTACTGGTGTTGTGTTGCTCTTTGTGGTGTTCCATGTGTTTTTACCTTTTCTACTCATCTTTTCCTCTAACAGATGTGGTTGGAGCTGTCTGAGATACTGTTGAATAATCTAGTTGCCAAAGTATCCAAAGCTCAGATGGTTGTTCCTTGTGGTACAGTTAGTGTCACAATTCTAGTTACCCTTTTGGTTACTTTGTGTTCCTGGAGGTAGCTCAGCCCTCCTGTGCTTTGCTCTGCTCCCTTGGAGTTTTCTGTCTCAGGCTTATTTTGGCCTAGGTTACCGGCTTTGACCTGTTTCTGTAAATCCTGGTCTGGATCCCCTCCTGCAGAAGTCCCTGACTTGTAGTTTGTCCTGCAAAGGTTCCTGGCTCTGGTCTGCTGCCTCGGAGTTCCCAGGCTCGGGTGCATGTAGAACCTCAGAGAACCTGGCTCAGGCTTACTCCCTCAGAAGTCCCAGACTCACACTCAGACCTGCAGATGTTCCAGGTTCCTGACTATTCCTTTTGATGTCCCAGACTAATGCCCGGACCCAAAGAGGTCCTGGCTCAGGCCGACTCTCTCTGCAGTCCCAGACTCATGCCTGGCCCTGCAGCCATATCTGGTTCCTGCTTACTTCTTAGGAGGTCCCAGATTCATGCCCAGACTGGCAGAAGTCCTGGTTCAGGACCTGGGAGGTCCTAGACTCACACCCAAACCAACAGGAGTCCTGGCTTAGGTCTACTCCCTTGAAGGTCCCAGATTTCTGTCTGGACCCTCAGTGGACTGTGGCTCTGGCTCACTGGCTCAGTGGTTACTCCCCTGTACCTGTTCCGATGGAGATTGCTGACTCGGGATCAGGTCGCTGGCCCAATCCTGGTCTGCCAGTGTCCTGGGACTGGATTGGCTCCTGGCTACTGCTCCCATGGAGCTTGTTTCCTCAGGCCCACTCTTTCCTAGGTAGCTGGTTCAGTCACACTCCTGTGGAATTTGTTGCTCAAGGCAGAGTTCCTTGTCTCACACTGACTTTGGCCTAGGTTTCCAGCCTTCCCTAGGCAGAAATTTCAAGACAGAGAGAATATTGGGAAGAAGAGAGGAGTATGAGGCATCCAATCCAGGCCCCAGACACAGAAGAAGCATTGTGGGAAATTTATAGGTGAGGTAAATAAGCCTCAGAGCAGCAAATAGATCAATAAAAATGGGTTAATATGTTATAAGAGTTGCCTAGGAATAAGCTAAGCTATTGGCAGAGCATTTGTAATAAATAAGTTTCTGTGTGGTTATTTGGGAGAAGCTGCTGGGACACAGAAAAGTTTGCTTACACCTGTAGGCATATCTGTGGGGTAATTTCTTGATTACTCTCTCCACCTACCATAGCACCAAGCTTACAGGTCCACACATGGTCACACCTGGCTTCTATGTGGATTCTAGGATCTAAACTCAGGTCCTCGTGCTTGTGAAGCAAGCACTCTTGCCATTGAGCCGGCTCACCAGTTCTATTTCTTTTCAATGATAGGAAGTCATTAAATGTTAACTACATGTCCTCAGGGCAAGCCATATGCCTTCATGAGTTTCATGATTATAGCACAGTCTAGTCACTCATTGTGCAGGAAGCATCTTAACTTTGTTCATCCAACAACAATTCATTCCAAAATTACCACCCATTGATGGTTTTGCCTTGTATCTTCCAGAGAATTTTCTAACTGAAGCGTAATTTCAAATCTTTGCTATTGTTTTATATAAATAGTTTCTTGGTTTTCATTGCAGTGTTTTCTCTACTCATGGAGCTGCTATCAGAGCATAAAGAGTAACTTCTAAGTGTGCATAAATATTTCATACAAAGTTTTAGAATCACAGGATGAGAATCACACTTTATATTTTAAATAAAACCAGAGGCTTACGTTTATGCTTGGAATCCCTTAATTTAGAGCAGGGAACATTTGGAAACAATAAAGGGTGTAAAAAGCTGAATTTCAAAGGGCTTTAAAAGAATTTTTTATTTGAAAAAAAATGAGGTTTATAGAAAGAATGCAAAGATGGAATAGAAAATCGCCACACCCTTCACACAGTTTTCTAATTCTATTTCTGTTGCCTTGACAAATATCCTGACCAAAAAACAATACAGGAAAAAGTGTCTGTTTGTCCTACAAACTAGGTCACACTCTGTCACCACAAAGAAGTGAAAGTAGGAGCTCAAGCAGGAGTCACATCAATCTGTAGTGGAAGACAAGGAGAAATGGATGCCCCAGGCTGCCCTCTTGTTTGCTTTCATCTAGCTTTCTCCTATATGGTACAGTTCAAGACCTCTTGTCTAAGGAATGGTGTTGCCCACAGTGGGCTGGGTCTTTCCACATCAATTAACAATCTCCCACAAACAAGCTCATAGGTTAAACCAATTGGAATAATTCCTCATTTAGTGTTCTTAGGTGATTCTAGGTCATGTCAGTTGAAAGTTAAAACTAACCAGCACACAATGTTCCATGTTATTTTATATTAACATAATAACTTATGTTTATAAAAAAAGCAGCATTAGTATAATGCTATCACCTACTTCAGATTATATTTGTACTTCTTTGATTCTTCCATTTCCTATACCAAATTCCAACTTGGGACAGTTTGCTGCCAAACTATCAGTAGGTGGTTGCTATAGTCAACAGCAAATGTTACATAATGGTTTTGTGGAAATTTGTTTAGCTAAAACCAATTTTAACATTCTAGTCATCAAGATGAATGAAGTGCAGAGCATATTAAAGCTGAGGTGTTGGACTGACTAGCCAGCTCAGGAGATAAAGGCACTTGCCTCCAAGCCTGTTGACTTGAGTTCAATTCCTAGGATCCATATGGTAGAGGAGAAAATTGACTCCTGGAAGTTGTCCTTGGATCTTCATACATGCACATACATGCCTACACATGAATAAATATAATAAAAATTGCAAAATAAAAGGCAAACTGAGGGTGTCTTTGTGTTGTGGACTTGGGGTTTTACGTGAAGGTCCTCTCTTCTATTGTACTTGAAATGAACTAACCTGGCTTGTGGGTTGAGAAAGGAAACTAACCATACTGTGTATATGAAATCCTAGGAAATCATTATTGCTTCCTTATTTTTCTCCTAATAAATATGCTCATATGTTTCTTTGGGCATCTGCAGCAGATGTCTCTCACAGTGTCTTTCCTCCCTGACCCCCATGCCCGCATCTGTTTGGTAGATCACAGTTCTACACTTCAGTCTTATTCCTTTGCCCTGAGAATCTGCCCTAAGCTCTCACTAATATTAGTTGGGTCTAAACAAGAAAAGCTGAGTAGTTTCAATGTCTTGCCCTATGCTGGTTAGTTCTCCATCCTCCCATATTATGAGAGAATTTATTAAATTGCCTATTAAGGAAGTTGGCTGATGGGAATGAAATTACCCAGGAAGCTCATAAACTTTGAGGGGTAGTCCCATTCCTGAGCTGCCTGAGAAGTTAACTGAGGTTTGGGACTGAGTGCACATCAGCTCCTCCCCCTGTCTAATCTTACACCTTCTCTTCCTCCTCTATAACCTTTATTACAAGAGTGCTCCTTAACAGACAGTTTAAATTTGAGTCAGAGTATGCGCACAGAGCCAGGGATAGGAATAAACAGTAGAGGTTTTGTCTGGTAAGTGTGAAGCCCTGGATTCTATCCTCAGCAGGGGTGTGGGACAGGGAGAAAGAGAAAGAGTAGAGAAAGAAAAGAGAAGGCCAAAGAGGAGGAGGAGGTGAGGGAGGATGCGGGGAAGGAAAATGAGAGAAGAAGGGAGCTGCTTTCCAGAAAGTCACTTTCCTTGCAAGTGATCAAAATCCATGCACTACAAATAGTGTGTGAAGCAAGCATGCAGCGCCCGTGCATACCTTAAAGGCTGTGTGTGAGTGTACCTATGTGTATGCAAATTTGTACACATGAAATTATATGTGCATATTCTGCCAAGTTTTCTCATTGTTATAAAATTTATAGCACATGTTTTTTATTTACTTTTGCATTTTTATATATTGATAATAGAACTTTTAAATGATTGCCTATTATTAATGTATGGTAGAAGCACTAGCTACATGCATGTGTGCTGTCCTCACATCTCTGTTTACTCAGTACCTACTTACGGACTGTCTGTCATATCTTAGGCACTGTTATAGGTGCTCAGGACATCAGCAGGCTGTCCCATGCTGCACTTCAAGAGCTAGCAGACTTACTAGTTCTACGTTATGGATGTAAACACTGACATTTATTTAACCAAGATCACAGAAACAGTACAGAGGGGCCAGGGCCACAGTAGGCAGCTCCCCACCAGACTGTCTCCCTGTCTGTAAATTATTACACTGGCCACTTCTTGCCTTGATGGACAGTCAGGCTGCATGCAATGAAGGCTGTTATAAACAAAGCAATGCTGTTCACCTTCCCCCTTTATCCCTGGGTGCTGCAGATCCAGTTTTAAAAGACACCGAGAAAGGAGAATGAAGTCGGTATCAAGCCAGGTACTTGTTAGTGCTAGGTCCTAATGGAAACACTTGGAAAGGCATCTTTCTTCACCACTGGGGGTTTAGGAAATCAAAGACTGCTGCATTCCGTTTCTAATATGAAAATCTTAGATCAGGCTTCTACAATGCATCCCTGAGGGCTGCTCATGCTGGATGTATGTTTGTAGATAGGGTAATACCTGGATTATCAATCCACCGAATCTCTGGTGGGAACTGGAATGTTTTTATTGAAATTGTCCTGTTTGTGTTTCGGGAAGAAACGACAGCAGACTTACATCCTGGTCTGGTTTTAATCAGAGCTCATCTTTATGAGACGACACAAGGCCGAAGGGTTTTTTCAGCTGATGGTTCCAAGGAAAAGTACTGTTCAAAAGTGACACCAGCCAATGAGCCTGAGAAGATGGAGAAGAGATATGTCATACACACGGGAGATGTAGGAAATTCCAGGGGCGCGTCACAGGGAAGCGGTAAACCTCTGGGCTCTCAGGCTGGGGTAATCACCACATTTATTGGACAACTAAAGTTCAGTTTGGGGAAATCAGACATTCCCACTTACCTCAGTAGGGATGTAACATATACACACTGATGGAATTAGAGGCCCGACTGCCCCATGAGCCATCCACCCTTCAAACAAACATTTCATTCTCCTAGAGAATCCCCATGTTCTGGCCAAAGAGCCATCATACATTAGATGATTCAATGTCTATGTAATTCACAAGTCTCTACAGATATTCTTGAAATTTTCTTATTTTCATTTAATAGGATATTCTACTAATGGGGACTTGGCATGACTTCAGGGCCCCTTGTTGAGATTTTAATCCATTTTGAATAGTGCTGGTGATAGTGGGAACCATAAAATCTCAATCTTCCACTAAAGTGCAGGGCTGTCAGTGGATTTCTGGGCAGCGCCCTGTTCATGCTCAGTGGAATGCACTTCTCATCAACTATGAAAATGGTCCAAGTATGTGTTAGACCAGGTGTGCTACCTTCGCTGTTTCCTGGAGTGCTCACAATTTTAAACTCATCTAGTCTTCTTTATGTTTTTGCTTGAATTTTAACTTTCTTTTCAGCAGCTGTAATGGTCCACTGTGGAGAATAATAACTGGCAAGAGACAGCCAATAAAAGTCCAAAGAAAGGAAAAAGTTTGAAACAAATGTGATTCAACAGGCGGCCCAGCTCAGTTCCCCTCCACCAAAACGTTCAATCTTACGTGTGTTCTAGAATGATTCTTTGTACTTATTTATGACAGCTTCGCAGAGAGAACCATCTCCCGAGGGCTAAATGATTAAATTGAGCATCCCTGTGAAATTTGTCCTTGAGTTATGCATGTCTGTGTTCTTATCCCCATTGTCTCTTCTCTTTCCAAAGCAAAATTTGACATTTTTATGTGACTAAAAACAATCCCATATCAGAATACCTGAGATTTAGATCTCCAATGGCCTCAGCTTACACATTTTAGTTCCCTAAATCTACTGTAAGAGAAAATAAGTACCAGATAAATTAAAATGTCAAAAGTTTTTCCATTATTATACTGCATTTCTTCCTTTTGCTATAAATTATCTGTATTTACTGGAGTGAAGGCAACCACACTTTCCTGTTGTTTAAATCTCAGTCTACAGGGGTGGTGAGAGAGCTCCCTCATTGCACAGGTGCTCCTCCTATAGCTGAATTAATGAATGCATCTACTCTAGCAAGACTGTATTTATTCATCGTGTGTGCGTATATGAATGTGGGCAGGTGTGAATGGCTTGTATGTGGAGGTCAGACAAGAGCCTACAGAGTCTATTTTTTCCTTCTGCCACATTGGTCCTGGGGATTGAACTAGGTTTTCAGGCTTAGTGACAAGTGCCTTGCTTGTGGAGCCGTCTCATTCATCCGAGAACTGAAACCCTTCTTGCTTTAGTTTCTTGAGAGCAGGACTACAGGTTGCGGTACTATCCCAGGATAAACAACCATTTCTGGATCCTGGGGAGCTAGCATAGGAATCCAGGGCCATTGCACTCCACTTTTCCAGGTAGACTTTTCACAATATATATTAAGAGTTTGATCCTTATTTCATTATTAATATAACATCACTTTGACAGTGCTTTGGGCTCGCCTGAAATTGTTTCTTGGATTTAACTCCCAAGAGCATGCATTATTCACAGAGGCCACATTTTTTAGAGCAAAAGGAGTAAGAGAACCTTCTGGCAGCTCTGCTCAGAAAGCAGCGCTCCAGCCTTTATGTCTGCAGGGACATGAAGTCTGGCCTGCCACATGTGGCTTCCTGTGGCTTCCACTTCTGAACCTACACAGATTGTGTGTTTCATAGACAGATACACTTAGATCTGAAAGGTCAATGCACACATTGGAACTGACAGGCTGAAACATGTCCATGGTAAAGCAAGTCCATGGACACATGATTTGCATTCATTTTCAAATCATATGTACTTTCAGATGGTGTGGAGGAGACTCAAAGGGAAAGGAACCGATCACCCTAACCATCCAGCCTTGTGTTCAGAAGCTGCTGCTCATGTCCTATACCTCTCTTGTCTTCGTGAATATATTCCATGACTGTTTTGGAGATAGAAAGACTCCAAGGTCTCTTTCATGTTGGACAATCCAAGAATTATGACGCATGTCTGCAAACCTTTGAAAGGCCAAGGCAGGAAAATCATGAGTTTGGGGCCAGCCTTGGCTACTTACTGAGACCCTGTTATGTTGCAAGTTCTTGGCAGTCTGGCCTCCATGTGGTCATGTGTAAAAGAATTAGAACACTTGGCTCGCAGCTCTCTCCCTGCATCTGAGCACAGCAGATTGCACAGGGAGGGGTCAACAACACAAAACTGAAGCAGAGTCTCACTACCTTGAACTTCTGGGGTTGCAGGCAGCCATTCACCATGGGGTTTACATATATTTCTAAGAATTCCTTATGAGATAATAGAAATACTAACTCTTGATGACTTATTAAATGTCTAAAACCACAAGTTCACATCTAAGTCTCTCTAGAAAGGATGAGGCAGACTGCAGGAATTGGCTCACACAAATGCCTTCTTGGCAGGCAGGCAGGAAAAAGCCCAGGTAGGGTCTGCCCTGTAGACCTGTCTCTTCCTCAGGATACTTCCATTTTTCTAAAGTCCTCGGCAGACTGGGTGAGCTCCACCAGCTTCATCAAAGATCATTTCCCTAAGTCAGTCAAGAATAGAAAATAATTTATAATAATGAAATATATTCACAGCAGCCTCTAGACTAGTATCTGACTGGACTAGTGCCAGAATTGTTGTGTAGGTAGACTGACACACACAATTAAATAAATACCACAGGATGAGCATGTCGCTCAATTACAGATGGGGAAACTGAGGCTCAGAGACATTGACAACTCCCCGAAGGTCCAACATTGGCCAGCATACCCTCAGCACATAGGCACAAACACTGGTGACTTGCTGGAAACACTTGCCCACTTAGAAAGCAAAAGCCCTGTAGGAACAAGGCCTGGGCCTGCTGAGTTTTGCTTGCTGGCAAAGGCTTTAAAATCAGAGCTGCTGAGCTCTAACCACAGGTCCAGATATCCCTCCTGTGTGAAAGCAGTAAGATGATAACTGTCTGTCCGTTTCTGTCCTTCTAACAAATATCCAAGACAGCCAGCTTCCAAGCAGACTTACCTTGCTTGTTGTTTCTGCACTTTCCATCATTGCCATGATACTTTAGACTTGGGATGGTGCAACATGGTGGGAGTGTGTGCTAGGCAAAAACCATTTGCTTCATGGACAAAAAGTGAAAACAAGAATTGGAAGGGACTGAGGGCCCCCAACTTCCTTCTAGATCAGTTCTCCAGTGGCCTGAGAATCCTCCATCCATCCACCATTCATTTCTTCTAGGACCAACAGTGCCAAGCTGAGGACCACGCCTTCAATACCTGGGCCTTTGGTAAACAATAACAATAATACACACTAAAGAAGAGTTGGAAAAGCATCATACGTCTAACAGTAAAGGAGTAAGTCCCAGAGAGATGCTCTATGAATACCTGATAGGCCAGGCAAGTCTTTGTCTCTCAGAGAAAAGACACGGATTCGAGTGGGCAGGTCACAGTAGTTAAGAGTCTACTCCAGAGAAGGGAGCTTGAAGAGAGACTATTCCGGAAACATGCAGAGGCTCTGCCTGAGACAGCAGCCAACTCGTGGAGCCAGAATGAGAGCCATCCAATAGGAGTAAAGAGAGTTTGTTCCAGAGATAATCTAGGAAAGAGCAGAAGAGACTGGAATTTGTGAAACCCTGTGTAGAACATGTGAAAATATTTGGCTTCAGCAATGTCATAAAATTAGCAGCAGACAGTGGTCTCCTAGGTATCCTTAAATCAAACTTGAAAGGAAACTGTTTCCAAATAAGTTAGTTGTAACCCAGAATAGAGTATGAAAACACTCCCAGTGATACAAAATATATGTAGCACCCGGGAAGGCCTAGGGTGTGTGGCTATGACCAGACACCGCTCTTTGAAGACGGTTTCTCCCTGAAAGGTTCAGTGTCAAAAACACTAGCGAGGATCATTGTTGTTGGATCATTGTAGCTGGGCTTTGTGCTTAGGTTACTATTTCATGTGTGACTCACTCACCACTAACACGCTATATAAGAGACAAGCTACTAACAGATGTCTCTAAGAGGAGGAGCCAGTGGGTTATCACACTGGATGAAACTGGTGTCCCTCTGATCAGGACTGGACTAAAGCACAAGTACTGAAGGTTACCAGGAGAGGGCGGGTAATAAACACAGCCACCCCATGTGGTTGGCGTCTTCGTCACCATTGCTCACTTCTGTGTGCACTCCCACCTTGGGACACCACCGACCATGTTGTAAGGCTGCAAGAGGCCCCATGCTTTAGAATACAATAGCCTCTCAAAGAATGAACAAAAATCTCGCATCAGCTCCTCGTGAAGTGCCAGTCTCAGATGCTTGGCTAGAGCAACACAAAGTAACCTATAACACCGGGAACACAGAATGGGAGAACATGCCGGGGGAAATGAACTAACCAAAGCAGAACATGCAAGGCATAGATGGCGCAACCAGTAGACAACGACACTCCGATGTTTCCACACTGGGTGAAAATAGAGACATGTGGAGTCCTAAAAGAACGATATTATTAAACAGCACGATATTATCAAACAGCACACTGGGTGCCTTTAAAACAAATTAGTCACAATGAAGAGAAAAATTAAGTCAGTATAGTCGGAGACTGCTTGCTCATTCCCAGCCACCCAGACCTGAAATAATTACACAGAAACCATATTAATTATGATACTGCTTGGCCAATGACTCTAGCGTACTCCTAGCTAGCTCTTATTTCTTAAATTAACCAATTTCTATTAATCTGTGAATTGCCATGTGGTTGTGGCCTACCGATAAGGTCTGTTCGATGTCTGGCATCTGTCTCCTCCAGTGGCTACACGGCTTCTCCTTGACTCTGCCTACTCTCTCCTCCTCTATCTGCTTGGACTTCCCACCTTGCCAATTCTGCACTGCAAGAGGCCCAAAGCAGCTTCTTTATTAACCGATGGTATTCACAGCTTACAGAGGGGAATCCTGCATCAAGTCAACATTAAAGGCTAACAATAGAAACTAAACAAATTAAACACAGAAAAACAATGAAAAATGGAAGAACACCTATGAGCTGGGGACATCTCCAAGTACCCTGGTGCAGAGTGAATGGAGTCTCTAGACCTGGAAAACCAAACCTCAGAGGAAATCCTCTCAGTTCAAAAGATTACCAGTGAGAAACGCAGAGCGAGCATCCTGCTGCCGTGGTGAATGGATGAATCCAAGGAAGGAATGCGGTGGTGAAGAGGTGTTTCTGAGAACCAGGAGGTAGAGGAGGGTGATCTCTCTGGGGCCTAGTTCAGTGTTAGGCTGAAGATTCGAACTAGGTACAGAGACAAAAGAAGGTGTGGGGGGGAGGCAGGGAGTGCAGGAGAAAAGAAGGAAAGCTACCTTTACTCGCCAGTGACAAGATCTAAGTAAAAACTGTAAGGAGTCTACAAAAGAGCTATTAGCACTGACAGGTCTAGAACATTTGTGGGATTCAAAATGAGCAGCATCAACTCGGATGCTGAAATGTTTTCAATCCCATTCTCAGGGCCTAAGAACGTGGGGACCTTGGAGATGAACTTTGCAAATGTGGGCAGGATCTGTGCGCTTCAACCTGAAAGCACTGTTGAGAAAAACGGGAGAGAAACAAACGGAGGGAATGAACAGCTGAAAGAATCAGGTGACTTGGTACAGATGCACCAAGCTTCTCAACATACTCTTGGTCAGATAGCCATGCTGTAGGCAGCTAGAGAGGATTCTCAGTCAGTCAAATGCTCATTGCACAGGTGTAAGGCCCAGAGTTCAAAGCCCAGCATTCACCTAAAAGCCAAGTGCTACAGTGTGCATGTCTGCAATCCTACAGCTGGGGAAGGGAAGACAGGAGGAGCCCAGGAACTCCAGATTCAGTGAGAGACTGCGTCCGAGGGCAGGTAGAAAGCAGCTGAGGAGGACACTGGAATCAACCTACTGGAATCAAACATGTAGGTGAACACACCCATATGCATGCATGCACACACATATACACCCAAAATTTTTTTGATTGCAATTAGCTAGTTGATCCTAAAATTTACAAAGAAATGTTAAGAATGCAGCAAACAAAAAAAATGAAATATAAAAACAGATTTTGTATTTTCTTACTTCAGTTCTTGTTTGTTTGCTTGTTTGTAATTAAGATACTATGGCATTGTATCATTGTAACAGTGAAAAGGTTGGTGGAACAGAAGAGAGCAATTAAGACAGACGAGCAAGGTATCTCCATGTCAAGATGGACAGCAACTTTAAGGCCGGGCTCAGGAGTAGACCCGTATCTACATGCTCTGCTGATCTCAGAAGAAACATAAAGCGACTTCAAGGAGGAAGAATGATATTCTAACTAATGGAGATGAAAAGATTAGATAAACAACACTGTGGGTTTTAAGTGACTCCCAAAGGTCCTTAAGCTACAGGCTTGAATGCCAGACTACAGCACTTCTGGCAGGTGCTGGAGCCACCAGGAAGCAGAACCCACTGGAAGGAACTCAGAACAGTTAGGACTGTCCTTGAGGGGACTATTGGGGCATAGCCACCAAAAACCGCACCTCTCTATGTCTGCTTCCCAGACACCTTGAGGTGAGTGTCTCTGCTTCACTGTGGTCTCTCTATCATGATGTGTGGCCTAACCACAGACCCAGAAGCAGTAAGCCAACTGACCATGAACTGACACCTCTAAAACCATGAGCCAACAGAAACCATTCTTCCCTTAAGGTTATTTGTCTCATGTATTCTCACAGCAATCGAAAGGTGATTAGCACAGTACTAATATGTGGAAAAATTAGCTCTTAATCCATATACCATGTGCTTGATAGTTTTATGTCAACTTGAAACAAGCTAAAGTCAACTGAGAGGAGGAAACGCAATGAAGAAAAACCCTCCACAAGCTAGCCAAAGAGTCAGTAGTTCCACAAGTAGACCAAGCTACACAGTTGTCACATACATGCAGAAGGCTTAGTCAGTCCCATGCAGGCTCCCTGGCTGCTGGTTTAGTCTCTGTGAATTCCTATGAGCCCAGGTTAGTTGATTCTGTGGGTTTTCTTGTGATGTCCTTGTCCTTTCTGGATCGTACAATTCTTCCTCCCTTTTTCTCTCTAGGTTTGGGAACCAATTCCTCATAATAAATTGCCTTGCCTAGTCTTAATACAAGGGGAGGTGCTTAGTCCTACTGTGACTTGGTATGCTATGCTTTGTTGATACCTTCGGAAGGCCTACCCCTTTCCTGACAGAAACAGAGGACCAGATTGGGGGAGAACAAACATATGAGAGGAGAGGAAGAAGTGGAAACTGAGGTTGGAATATAAAAGAAATTAATTTAATTTAAAAAAGAAAAGAAAAAAATCTCCACAAGATCAGGCTGTATGCAAGCCTGTAGGGCATTTCCTTTGTTAGTAATAGATGAAAAGAAAGCCCAGTATATTTTGGGTGGGGCCACCCCTGGGATGGTGGTTCTAGGTTCTATAGAAAGCCGGCTGAGAAAACCATGTGAAGCAAACCAGTAAGCAGCATTCCTCCATGGCCTCTGCATTGGCTTCTGCCTCTAGGTTCTGTCTGATCCTGTTCTGACTTCCTTCCATGATGAACTGTGATGTGGAAGTGTAAGCCAAACAAACCCTTTCCTACTTGCATTCCTTTGGTCATGGTGTTTCATTACAGCAATAGAAACCCTAAGCACACACACACACACACACACACACACACACTATATATATATATATATATATATATATATATATATATATATATATATATCAGTCAAAATACATTAGAGATCCAAGTGTAAATATTAAAATATTAAAGCTGGGCTGGGGAGATGGCTCCAAGAGTAAAGGACTCTGTGCAAGTATGAAGACAAGAGTGTGGATCCCGAGGACGCACATAAATGCCAGGTGGGTATGGCATGTGGCAGCCTGGCTCTGGTCCCAGTGCTCAGGTGGCAGACACAGAGCATCCCCAGAGCAAGATGGCTCCCTGGACTAACTGAATCTTTCAGTTCTGGGTTCAAATGAAAGACCTTGTCTTACTCCCATAGTGGAGAGCAATTAAGGAAGACATTTGTAGACAACATCAGGCCTTCACATGGATTATGCCTGTATATACAAATGCCCACACACTTGCAAACATACATACACACACACACACACACACACACACACACACATATATATATATATATATATATATATTACACATGAATATACACAATAAAAGAATTATACAATTTATAGACAAACTTAAAGGAAAAACATTTTGTGAACTTGGGTTAGGCAATGACTTCTAACATCACCATAAAAACCAAACCCCTCATGAAACAAAGCTAAAGAATAAATTGTATTTCTCTTACAAGTTCTGCACAGGAAAGAATGAAACTGAATATAGATTATTTCCCACCTGAAAAAATAATGACCACCATGATATGAAGCTGTTGCAGCCTTGGTGTGATCGCTACAGGTGCCATTGTCTCAAGTCCAAGTCAGCAATTCAAGTGATTGAGTTCAGAGTGGCTGTCAGTGAAGAAACGTTTGCGGGGGACACAGGAGTGTTAGGTGTGGACAGAGCAGAAGAATCCAGTGGCCTTCCTTAAGCTCTTCGCCTGCCGAGGAGTACACAGTGACGGATTTGGGACTGATGTCAGTCTCAAGGGGAAAAGATTTGCTGTAGAAATGAAGCTAATGAAAATATTTCAATAAAGTCATCCAATTTGCAATGATTCCCTGACAGAAAGTTGAAAGAGTCTGGTTATATTCTCAGATAGGAGAAGCTTGGTGGTGGTGGGGCACGCCTTTAATCCCAGCACTCTGGAGGTAGAGGCAGGCGGATCTCTGTGAGTTTGTGGCCAGCCTGGTCTACAGAGCTAGTTCAGGACAGGCTCAATAGATACAGTGACACACTGTCTCAGAAAAAAAAAAGAAGGAAGGAAGGGAGGGAGGGAGGGAGGGAGGGAGGGAGGAAGGATGGAAGGAAAGAAGGAAGGAAAGAAGGAAGGAAAGAAGGAAAGAAGGAAAGAAGGAAGGGGGTGGATGCAGGGGAACATCCCACACTTGAGGCTGGGTACATCCTGACATCCTTTCTCCTACAGACTCAGTGGTGCTATGTTCCCTAGTTTCCGCGCTTGGCTCTGCATCCAAAATAGCTACTTTTCTGGCTTCCAGAAAAATAGGCGGAGCTCCACCTAAACCAGGAGTTCTCAGAGTTTAGCAACCACTGCAGAGCCACTGGCCACTCTCCGGGTTTATTTCTGTTGCTGTGATAAAATGCTCAGACCCAAAGCAACTTGTAGATGAAAGGTTTTACCTGCATTCACAGCTCCAGGTTACTGTCCATGATAACAGGGAAGTCACAGCAGCAGGTAGCCACATCACAGCCACAGCTGAGGGCAGAGGAAATACCTGTGAGCGTGCTGGTGATCAGTCAACCTCCTCTACTCTCATACAGTACAGGGGCCCACACGTGTGCCCACGAGCCAGCCTGATGAAGACAATTCCTCTTCGACAGTCTTTCAGGGTCTTTCTCCACTGTGTCACAGAGTCAGTTGTGAACAACCATCAGAACAGCTTCTTAGCGGTACACGCTGTCTAAGCAGGGTGCAGCACTCTGCCACAGCAGCCTTCTGCCTGTAGCTCTTGGTACATTTGATATTTGGAGCCTCAGTGAGCATATTGCAGCTGTGAAAGAGCAGAGCTAATATTGCAGAACAAAATGCTCATATTTCTGTGCCATGGAATTAATCAACCATGGTGACATTTTGCCTCTAGCGTGACTGCTACCCCACCTTGAGTAAGATATGCTGTTCCTTGTACCTGAAAGCATCCTCCTCTCCAAACCATTCCTTTCATCCCCATAGTGCTATAGATAAAGGAAACCTGATTGGATAAATGTCCAGAAATTGACAAAAAATGAAAACAGGCATCTTACCCTGCTTTCCTGAACCCCAAAAGCTATGCTTTCAATCCTAAAGCAAGTGTATTTTGAGCTTACCTGATTTATATACTCTTGCTATGATGAATACTTTCCTCACAGTTATGCAAGGCATTACTTAATAACAGATCTAAGTATAGCATGAACCTCTCCAGAGGTCAATACACAGTCTATACTAGACAACACTCAGTGATTAGAGGGTATGGGGTGGGGCAGTTCCTCCACTAAGGAACTCCCAGGCAAGCATGAAGACCTGAGGTCCATCTCAAGTACACATATGAAAAGTGGGCCATGGTGGTGCTTTGGTTGTAATCCCAGTGCCAGAGACAATGGCAAACAGCTGCCCAGGTCTCCCTGGCCAGCCAGCCTAGCCTCAAGTTTAGCAATCCCGGGACAATGAGAGACTCTTACCCCTCTCCATCCCTAGAAGGAGGAGGAGACACAGATATCTTTGTCCACAGGGTGGACACAGGGTGGACAAAGATAGATGAGAAAGAAGAAGATAGCCAAAGTTGTCCCTTAAGCTCCATGTGCACAAGCACACATGTGCATGCAGACATATCTACATGTACTTGCACATGCGCGCGCGCGCACACACACACACACACACACACACACTGGGGGTGGGGGGAGGGAGGGAGGGAGAGAGAGAGAGAATACATAGGGAACAATGTTCAGAGGTGTGGCTGCTCCTGAACTTAGCCTTGGCAAACCTGACTTTCCCTTAAACTCCTTCCTGGACCACTTTCACATCCACACAGCTCTTGGCATCTTTCTCCTCACACCGTGCATTGAGTGGCCACACAGCACAGGCATGCCTTCTCCCCAGATCACTTTCCTGAGAAGTAAAACACCGGGGCAAAGGCCTGGATGGGTGAGAACACAAGAAAGGAAGTTAAAGGCGTTCTCTGTTGAGAATCTCACAGGCCAGCAAACTGCACTGCTTGGTCCTAGAGCAGTCACAAGGGAAGGCAGAAAGCTGGACAAAGAGCCAAATCAATCCATCTCTTTGTGCAGCATCTGGGCTTCAGACACCTTGGAGTGCCGGCCTGTAAGAAGGCAGATGGGTTTGTCATCATGCCCCAACAGTCAGGAAGCTAGAGTTCTACAAAACTGACAGCAGAACTCTCCCCAAACCAAGCATCCTCTCCTGACAAGTCCCTATCTAATGTGTAAGGTGGTTGTGTCCCTTGAATCCAACCCTCAAAGAGGAAAGAGGGCAAGCAGACTTTGTGAGACCAAAAGCAGACCTGCAGGATTCTGGGGATTAAGACCAATCCCTTTCTTCCATTGCTCTCAAAGCCATTAGGGAGAGCAGCAGCATATGGACCCCAGATGTTCCTAGCTATCCCTCTGGTCTGCCCCTGAGCATAGACCACATCAGGAGAGGAGGAACCCCATGCATCTGGCCAGACACCAACCCCTGGGAAGATCCAAGAAGCTCAATTTCTTTAACTGGGCTTGAGTCCTGCAGTCAAAGTCTTTGTCATTTCCTTGTCCTTCTTCTGGCCAGCCCTGTCCTGTGAGAGTGGAGTAAGGGTAAAATGCATCCAGTCTAGTCGTCAGGTGGCATGGGAATTAAAGCCTCTCTCATCAGTACTTTGGGGACCCAGCAAAACCTCTGTGACCTTGCCTGGGTCTAGATGTGAAAAGTTGAGGCGCTTCCTTTCCTAACACTGGCTACCAGGAAATGGGACATGCAGTTGGTCAAGTGACTTTTAACATCCTAATGGCAGAAACAAGCTGTATAGTTACCAAAACCTATTTTCCAGTCTCCTTTGTAATAGTTAAGGCTGTAGGGCCAGGTTATAACCAATGTCATAGGGGCAAATGTAACTGCTATGTTTTCCTGCCCAAAGCAATCTCTGACCATCTTAACATCCTTTTCTTCTGTCTACTGTTCCTATGCAGAAACCCCAGTTGTGAACCCCAAAGCACTAGGTGATGGTGGAGACACATTATTTTTTTTAATGAATGAAAGGTGAAATTTTCATTGTAGAAATCCCCTTTGGAGTAAAGATCAGTATTAAGTATTGCTTACCGTAGCCAAATTAGGCTCCTGATAAATGCTTGATAAAACCATTGAGATGGTATCTAGGATCCCAGAGAGGAAAGGAAAGGGTGACAGATTGGCCAACACATGTAGAGGGGTGACTTTAGTGTACAGGTGACACAGGCATTCCCACCCCAAGACCCCTCTCATGAATGTGTCTGCAGTGTTGATAAAATCTCTGTGAGCTTGTCTGGGTCTTCACATGAGAGGTTGGGACTCCTATCTCAGCAACTGCTGTCAGTACCTAAACTGACTGATACTGAAACATATTAAACAGAATAAGAGACCTCAGGATCCTGAAGACATGGGATCAGACCAAGTGGGGTTGGAGAGAGGCAACCTCACAGCGTCTCTCCTCATGGCGTGTCTGCTGCCGTTGGAGCACTGAGTGCTCACTGGCCCCAACTCACTCCATTACATGCCACTGCCATATATAGAAAATATTTGATAGAAGTTTCTAGAAATTTGACAGCAGTGTTGAAATCTGAAATGCTATTGCCTGTTAGGATTGGGGAAAACCAAAAGGGATTTTTATAAATTAGAAAAATCACATTTTGACAGTTTGTGCTGAAAGAACTAACTGGATTCTGGTTTTTTCTCTGAAGAAATTATAAAAAAACCAAGCACCTCACGGAGCAGTGTTCAGAAAGTACAGACAGCAAACTCGCAGAAGTGCCGTCTGTGGCATCAGGCAGCTGCTCCGTCCACTTCAGGAAGCCTCCACGGGCATAATTAAATGCTTGATGTGACTACTTCTAAAGCAAAATGGTTTGTTTTGGCTCTCATTTGGGAATTTCCAGAGCAGGATTGGGAAACACCATTGTGAAGGCTTGAATGGAGGTCATCATGGCAGAAGCCAGCGGCCACAGCTTGAGTCGTGAACAGAGAAAAGAGAATGGGGCTGAGGAGATGGCTGTGTTGGTAACATGTTTGCCTCACAAACATAAAGATCTGAGTTTGATTACAGGAACTCATAAAAATCACGGTGGCGGGGAGATGCGGGAGGAGATGTAACCAGTGGCGCTCACTGTTCATCTCCCACTTGAAATCCTAGACCAGTGGATGCCCTGTCTCCTGACACTCACATGCACGTACCCATATGTACATACATGCACCATACTGACATGTATACCTATGTGTGCACAACAGAGAAAGGGGGGAAAGTGTGGTCCTACCATGTCTTCAAAACCTGCTTCTCATAACCTAGTGAAAATTCTGTAAGGTCCACAGCGTCCAAACACCACGTCCTAAAACCCCGTCTTTACTGTGGACATTTGTGGTGGATAGGAGCTATATCATCCAAATCATTGTATCATATTTACGGTATTTGTCAGCATTTTATAATTTGAAATTTGTTTTTTACTTCATCATTCTTTTAAAAAAATCACACTAAATTTCACAATTTAAATCTGAATAGTTTTTCTTTGAAAAAGCCTCAGAACTAACCAAACAACAGTCCTCATAAAATCTGGGTGCAGGCCAGTGAGATGATTCAGCCGGCTTAGTCACTTGCCACCTAGCCTCATGACCTGAGGTGGATCCTCGGGTCATACAGGGAGGAAGGGGAGAACTGACTCCTTGACACATGTCAAGGAGAACTGACTGCCATACATGTTCTGCATATGTGATGTGACACACACACACACACACACACACATGCACACTAACAAATATAACTTAAAAATATGGTGCCCTCATGTCTAGCAATACCTCAACCTGCATCCCTGGAACAAGCATCCTGTAGTCTAGAGTCGCTGGAACATGGCTTATTTTCCTGGTGACTGTATTAGGGTTCTCTACAGAACCAATACAATATTTACCTGTCTATCTATCATCTGTCTGTCTGTCTGAGTAGCTACCTACCTGTCTTTCTATATCTAATACTGATTTATACAAGAAGGTAGCAGAATAGTTTCTAACTAAAAGAAGCTGGCAGTCCACCAATGACCATCTGCTTGTCGCAGAAATGAGTTCTCAGTGCACAAGGCTGGTGCTTCAGTAGTCTCAATATAATGATGAAGACATGGAAAATTCCTGGATGGTTTCTGGTCTTTAATCCATGTTAGAACCCAAGAAGCTGGGTTCTGATGTCAGTGAGGCACGGTGGGGTCAGTGACAGAATAGATAACACTCCCTAGCAGACAGGGATGACAAGCAGGGAGGGAGGGAGGTCAGGCAGGGAGAGCAGGCAGACAGGGAGGGCAGGCAGGCAGGGAGGGAAGGCAGGCAAGGAGGGAGGGCAGGGAGGGCAGGCAGGGAGGGCAGGCAGGCAGGCAGGGAGGGCAGGCAGGCAGGGAGAGCAGGAGGGGAAGGCAGGCAGGGAAGGAAAGCAGGAAGAACTGCTTTTTCCTGGACCCCTTTACAAGCAGGAAGAACTGCTTTTTCCTGGACCCCTTTACATCGTGGTTGCTCTTAAAAGTCTTAGCCCACTGTTGGAGAGGGCCTTACCTCTGTTAACCCTTTCTGCCTCAGCCACCACAGATTGGTAGAGAGTGTCTGCTCTTAATCCATTTTCCCTGTGTCCTCACCTGAGATGGTCTGTGAATACAGAGGAGTTGATACTTTTTGAAATACACAATCAACCCAAAGAAGTAAGGAACACAGAACACCAGGTAATGAAATACCAGCAAAAGAATTTCCCAGGGACCAATGCAAAGGAATAGGATCCTGTGACTCTGGACTAAGATTTGAAAATAATCATTTTAGAAAATCTTGGAGAACCACAGGAGAATACTGATAACTCAAGCATGTAATGGGTGAGACCTGGCAGGTGGAAGGCAGGCAGACACAAAGAGAGGGCATGGAATTTCGCAGACAGAGAGAGGAAAGGGTCAATGGGGATATCTCATGGGAACCAGTACATTTTCTCAGGAAATTTTCTGAAGTAGGGAAAGAAAGTAGTTTAAAGTTTTCTCAAAGAAATAATGTCTAATGACATTCCAGATCTTGGGAGGAGAGAGAGCATTTAAAATCATGAAACTCAGAAATGCCCAAATACCACACCAAGACACACTGTAAGCAACAGTCAAAAGAAAGGGGGCACAGACAACCTGGAAAGCCCCAAGAAAACAGAATATAACTGCACGATATTAAGTCAAACATCACAGCAACAATAAACAAACTGGACAAGACATTCAGAAAAAAAGAGCAGAACAAAAGCAAATCATTACCCCAGGAGCCATGAGCTAAAGAAGACAAAAGAGAAAGAAACTAGTCATGGTCAGGCATCCCATCACTCAGGAGCAGAGGCAGGAGGATATCTATGAGTGAGAAGCCAAGTCAGAGCTACATAGTGATGCCCTGTCTCAAAAATGGATGAGAGAACAAGAGCAGATTCAAGTGCAGTGCTAACAAGATGTCCTCCGGGATTCATTATTACACGGCGGTGATGTGAGATGCAAATGGTACAGACTCCCTAATCGAATGACTAAGAGTGACTGCGTGAGTTAAGAAAAGAAAATCCAGTGGATTTCCTAATGATATATATATATTTCAATACAATATGTAATATATACTTATATGTGTGTACATGCAATATACATATTATAGTATGTGTGTGTGTGCTCGTGCCCACGTATGTGCACAGCATGCATATACATGTTACTGTCACACATATGGGACAATTTTCTGTGGGTCCCTGGGGATCAAACTCTGGTAATTAGTTTTGTTAACAAGCACCTTTGCCTACTGAGCTATCTCGATAGCTAGCTTTATGTTTTTAGAGTCAAAACATAAAGGGGTGGAATATGTGGTCCCTGCAAATACAACCAGGGGAAGGAGGTTAATAACCCCATAAATATGTCTTTAGAGACAAAATGTTCATTCTGTAATGATAGAAAGATTAAAAGACACAGTAATGGTTACATATATGTAACCAACATTAGAATATCTTCATGGCTAAAGACCTGAAGTTAGAGACTTGTGGCAATACCCATGTTCAATAATGGAGTATTCAGAAAGAAATGACTGGTTTGAACAACACTGCTGAGCTGACAAGATGGCCCAGTGGGCAAGGTACTCATGGCTCAGCTTGATGACCCGCTATCAAATCCCAATGCCCATATAATGTGTGGCCATTCGTTTTTTTTCATCTAGAGATAAACTAGAGTCACCTTGGAAGAGGGAATCTTAATTGAGAAATTGCTTCTGTCCTGTTTTCCTGTGAGCATGTCTGTGGGGCACTTTCTTGATTGTTGACTGATGTAGGAGGCTCCGCCCACTGTGGGTGGTGCCATTCCTGAGTAGGTCGTCCTAGGCTGTGTAAGAAAGCAGGCTGAGCTGAGTGAGCCAGTGAGCAGTGTTCTCTGCCGTTTCTGCTTCAAGGTCTTGCCTGTGGCTTCCCCAGATGGAAGACTGTAACCTATCTCCTCCAGACTGGTTTGGGCCCGTGTTTATCATAGCTAACAAGGCCTTGGTGCAGGAGAATAGTCTCCAGGACAGACTGCAGGGTAGATGACACAAGAAGCAGACCTTGGTGCACTGCTGGAGATCAAAGACCCTCTGAGCACCTTTGAAGGAGATGGAGACACCAATAAATGACAGCAAAAAATGGGAAATTTATAGCTGCATAAAATAGAGTGACAAACTCTTGGTAGCCATCACTTCGAAGAAGAAATCAAAAGGAATTTTAAAATATCTTTAGACAAACAGAATGAAAACACAGCACACAAACGCTTGGGATGCCACAGTAACCGCAAACAGAGGCTAAGAACCGTCTCTAAACAACCTAACTTTACACCCCAAGTAATTTAGGGGGAAAAAGAACAAACTGAACCACAAGTTACTGGAAGGAAATAATAAAAAGTAGAACAGATGCAAATCAAGTGGAGAATAGGGTAGCAGAGGAAACACCAAGGCTAAGAGTTGGGCTACTGGGGAAAATGCTAGGGCCTGCTCCTGCCTCAGTCTGGCTGGTTCATCACTTCCAGGAGAATCTGTGAGGCCAAGCTTGAAAGCTACACAGAAGTAAGTGTGTACCAAATGCAGTTCAATTTCATGAGGGTTTCTATTTAAAAAAAAAATTAAATCCACAAAGTAGTTAGCACAGAAGAAACAGACAAACACTGAGAAATGTACAACCTATTGTGGCCAAATCCTGAAGATACAAAAAGCCTCATTCGTCAACAGCAAAGGAATATGGTCAGTAATCCACAGCCTCTGCCTGTGGGGACTCTACCTGGGAATGTGATCAGACACCCGGAGCAGAAGCATAGATGTGTGAATCCTTAGGGCTGACGAACAACGATTACTAACAAATTCGCCCACACATGGAAAAAGAGTACGCCACAACCTTGTGGGATTCATCTCTGAGAAACATGGCTGTACCAGCATTTACAAATCTATTAGCTATGCCATATTAGCAGAATGAGAAGAGAACATGATAATCTTAACATTTATTTAAAAAATCATTTAACAAAACTCAGTTTCTGTTCACAGTAAAAAATTCTCAAAATAGGTACTGAATGAGCTGATTTCAATTCAGTACAAACCACTTACATGAAGTCACCGCTAACGTCGATGGATGCTCTCCTGTTAAGATCTGGTACAAAGCCAGAATGTCTGCTCCTGCTGCTTCTTTTCAATGCAGTTCTGGGAATCCTAGACAGGGTGATTAGGCAAGAAAATTTAACCAAAGGCATCAAAATAAGAATGAAAGACTTGATCTCTCTTTCCAGGTGTCTGTAGAAAACTCCAAAGACTTTATTTAAAAGAATAAACTCTTGGAACTATGTTCATGGTGATATCACAGGCTGCAAAAGCAGAATCTCAAAGGCAACAGTGCTCCTTATATCAACATTGAACTACACAAAAAGCCAATCGAGCAAATAGTCCCATCTATATTAGAAGCTAAAAATTAATTTATGAATACATTTAACCAAAAAGACGAATTTTTTATTTTACTGGCAAATATAAGATGCTGAAAAGAAAAATGAAAGAGGTACAATTAAATAATAGGGAGGTGGTTCAATAGGCATAAGGGCCTGAGTGTGAATCTTTAGCATCTACTCAGAAGCCTAGGCATGTCTACAGTGATAGCAACCCCAGCATTTGTAAGGGTGGGGACAAGTGGAACCTGAGAGCCACTGGAGCCAGCCAGCCTAGCCAAAATGGAGTGCTTCCAGCTTGCTAAGAGACCTGTCTCAAGGCAACACAGCAGACGGTGATAGAAGAAGACACCCAGTTTTGTCCTTTGACCTCTGTATAGCTGTACACTCAAATCCATTTACCATACACACATACACAGCATAGAACACATATTCTACCTCTCTATATAAAAGAATTAACATTGTCAAGTGTCCACACAAAGCAATATATAGTTAATGTAATTCCTATCAAAAGCATGGTTTCAGTTTTCAAAGAAACAGAAAAGATAACCCTAAAATTTATGTAGGGTTGCAGAAGATCCCGCTTAGTCACAGCTGACCTGACAAGGAACAGAACTGTTGCCTTCACATCCCCTGATTTCAAACCATATTCACAAAGCTACAGAAAGTGCAACCAATGTCTTGGAGAGATAGCTACAGCCTTGGGTTCATTATAGCATTGTTCACAAGAGGAAAACATGAAAGCAACCTGTGTCTGTCAATAGAAAAATAATAGAATAAGAACAATCACCAGACTAACAGAGAAAAGGGTATACATGCAAACATTTGAATATATGCACACACAGGAATCCTACCAGTTGGAGTGTCACGGGTGAACCGGTATGCTCCGTGAAGTGAGGAGACAATGACAGACATTCTCACGCGTGGGTCCTAGAATCAAGCATACAGAGCAGAGACTAGAATAGCCGCTGCCAGGGACTGGGGAGATGCTGGTCAAAGGACTTCAGCTTCCAACTGTGAAGTGCGATTAATAAAAACTCACAGAGAAATTGGGGTTCAGCCTGAAGATCCGAAACACAAAGCAGCCGGCCACTGGCTCTTACCTTGATGTCAGTCCAAAATGGAGATCCTACTTCCAAGAATCTCAGAATGAGACTGTGTGTGAGAGCTGTTGCCTCCCGTTTTATAATCCTCTCTAGTTCTGGGATTAAATATGTCACCACTGGGATAAAAGGCCTGCACCACCCACTTTCTATGACAACTAGTGTGACTACTGGGATTAAAGGTGTGTGTTACCACTGCCTGGTCTGTAAGGCTGGCCAGTGGGGCTGTTTTACTCTCTGATCTTCAGGCAAACTTTATTTATGAAAATACAAATGAAATGCCAATACACATTTGTGTAGGATATACAAGTTCTAGATCTACTGTACATGGTGATGACTCTAGCTTACTGCAGTCTATGCCTGAAATTTCCTAAGAGAAAATCATATATTTCTGCCACACTAAAAGATAGTAAACATGACAGACTCATTAATTAACTTGACTTCCATAATTGTACATACATGTATAAAATAATTGCACATACATAACTGTACATACATATATACATTTTAAATATACATATATAAAATATACATATATAAAATAATTGTACATACATAATTGTACAAACATATATAAAAATGATAACTCCTTTCTCAAAGGGCTGTCATTTAAACTTTGACATAGACATTTTAGAAGAGCGCAGCCATTTAACCCATTGCAATTATTTATTAATTCTTTAGAGGGTCTTGCAGATGGGTGATTCCCCTGGATCTCTCTAACAGAGTTTAGACAGAGAGGAAGCAGGAAGGACTGACAGAGACAGACTGCCATGCAACAAGTCAGCAGCTGCCAGGTGCTAAAGTTTGGGGCTTGGGTGACCCCGAAGTGCCCTAGTCCAGCCTGCCCTGTAGACAGACACTGGCCTGGTGAAAGTAGTTTGAACTTCCAGGAAACTACCATGTTTTACTTGTCAACCTGCATCCAAAAGCCACGCCTCTCTGCTCGAACAGCTCCGGACTTGTGCTGTGACCACAGCCCCCTGTTGTTCTCTACCAACTTCTTGCCTCCTTTGCCACATTTTTTCCATGACAGGACCTCAAAGTGCCTATAAAGTGCTGCTGGTGCCCCTGCAATGGTGGATTTGCATAGCAGTGCCAAAAATACCCCAGAGAACAATTTGCAGGAGGAAAATTGATTCAGCTCACAGTTCCTGGGGCTTCTCCTGTCTCCGCTTGGCTTCTTGTACTTGTCATGAGGGCAGCCTCATGTTGGGGAAGGGGTCCTTCACTTCACAGGGAGCAGGAAGCAGAGAGGGGAAGGGATCAGAATCAGGATTTCTCTGGAAGGAATAATTTGCACAGGCTAATTTGTCAGATAAACCCCATCTCCCAAAGTTTCAATTACATCTAAAAATGGTGCTACTGGGTGAAGAGAAACAGTCAGTAGCGTGCCTGTAGGAAACAAATCAGAATCAAATCATAGCAGCCCCACCTATGTTCTTTGGTTGGCCTGGTGCTCACATGTCCTCGAAATGGCTCACAGCAATGAGACCAAGAAGGTGGGAAGCAAAGGACCCCTTTTTATTTGTACATTCTTCTGGTTATGACTCCATTCTTTGCTGCACAGGGCTGGGTATTTCCTTAATAATTTATCAGAGCCAACCAAGACTCACACAGCAAAACTCAAACCTCCCCAGGAGAGCATGGTCTGTATCCATTTACTCTTCTCGTTTACCCCAATGAGAAGCAGAAGATGGACTGTTGATTTTAGAAGTTACTGAGTCAAGAGGCCTCCAAAAGTTAATGGATGACTATGTGTCTGTAGTGAGTTCTGGGGGATTCCATAGAGTCTGGTCACAGACTCCACAGTGAGTCAGAACACAATGGCCAAGTGTGACCGTGCTGAGAGATCACACTGAAACAGGGACCAGCAAAAGCCTGCTTGAAGTGAGCTCCTTGAGCAGGGCTGGGAAGAATGTGTTTGCCAGAACACAGAGTCGATTAGAAGTCAAGGTACTGCAGCCCCAAAGCCCAGGATGTCAAGGGAGCTGCAACCACATCATAGAGCAGTGGCCTGCAAATGTCTTCAGTAAAGGATCAAATATAAATGATTTTATTTTATGTATTTATGTGTGTGGTTTTGTGTGTGCATGTGTGTGTGTGTGTGTGTGTGTGTACATATGGCTGAAATCAGAGAACAACTTTACGAAGGTTCTCTCCTTCCACCATGTGGCTTCCAGGGATCAAGCTCAGATCTTCAGGCTTAGAGGCAAGTGCCTTCACCCACTCAGTCATCTCACCGGCCTCTAAAGGAAAACTAGTCAGGCTTTGCAAGCATGCAGGCGCTGTCACAGTAACTTCACTCTGGCACAAAGTGACCATAAGCACTTCAGAAATGAATAGGTATGGCTGTGTTTCAATAAAACTTTATTTAAAGGAACAAGCAGTGGCCAGAGCACTAGCTGAGGAAGTTCTAGTCCATAAAAAACACAACACCACTGGAGATTTGTGAGAGCTTTACATGGCTTTGCCAATGCTATGTGTTAAGGGAGTAATCTGAGCATAGGATGATAAAAAGTGGAAGAGGAGCCACGGTGCATAGTGTGGAAAGGGCCGGAGATGCAGTATGGAGAGCAGGGCTAGAAAGACCAGCTTCTGGAATGGAGAAAGGGCTTCAAGAGGCTGAACTGTGAGAACCAGGATTTGGGGGTGCTGAGGGTTCAGGAGCAGAGTCCTGGCGCTCTCTGAATTCTAGGCACTAATAAACAGTCGAAGAGGCCATCCCAGCCAGCAGTGCGGCCAGACAGCTTGTCAAGCCCCTCTGTCTCTTTTGTGTTGGGTGTCACTGCACTGGAACTCGGGCTGACACAGGATCCAGTGTGACCCCCAGGCTTCCCTGCAGACAGCACCTGACACTCTGAGTCTGGCCAAGCCTGGGCCCCAGGCAGAGGAGATGGAACATCACTGAGCTACTAGACATTCCGGCACACAGCCAAAGCCGAACAAAACCAGCCGGGTGAGAACCACAGAGCCTGTGTGAGGGCCAAATGGCTTTCTAATCATACTGCTCTCCAGACGGGACAAAACTGTCTCTCCAGCAGCATGTGGAGCCTGGAAAATGAGCAGAGGCCAGACATCCAGCAAGTCCACAGCAAAGAATCTTGTTTCAAAGCTCAGAGATCCCCTTGGCCTGGGTCAGTGGGGCATGGAAGCGGGGGGGGGGGGGGGGGGGGCATCTGTTATTCCTGGAATATTAGGGACCTGTTCTACAGAGCTGAGCACTCTGAGATGGAGCAGGTGGATGCCATTTCCCCGTGAATATCCCACCAGCTCTCTCTGGAACTTAACACAACACCCCCCTGGAAATACAGTATGAAGGTGAGGTTTGTTTTGGTTTGTTTTGGTTTGTTGTTGTTGTAGCCTGTAAGTGTCTCTGCTGCTGTGCATACAGAAGGAATAGCCTGAAGAGGAGCCAGCTTAGGCTCGGTCCCGTTTCTGTCCCACAAAGGGGAGGTTTACTAACTGGTGGCACATTCTTTTGCTTTAGCCTAAGTGTTTAGGGCTGGCAGGTACCCATTCTGTGTGCTTCCCTGAGACTCTGTTTCAGAAGCGCGACAATGAGGGATGGAATCCTGATGCAGAACTATAATTGCAGTGTTGCCATCCAATCAATCAGGAAATGTTAGGAAATACATCCAGAGTTGTTTCAAACATGACTGTAGCCACACAGTTAAACTTTTCACTCTCTTTGCATGCTATTAAAAAATTTAAATAATAGAATTATAGGCACCCAAATCCAGATGATAAATATGAAATAGGAATACCACTATTTGTTTTTATTATTTAATTTTAAAGATTTTTTAGTTTTGTTTATTAAATTGCATGTATGCATGGGCACCCTGTGCATGTCTGATGCTGTGGAGGTCAGAAGAAGGCCTTGAAACCCTTAGAACTGGAGTATAGACAGTTGTGCGCTGCCATGAGGGTAGTGGGAACTGAACCCAGGTCCCCTGCAGGAATAGTACAATGGTCTTACCTGCTGAGCCATCTCTCCAGCACCCTCCCCAACCGTCAACTTTAATTGTGCTGAAGTAAATAATGAAAGCGCACTGTCCATGAGTTGGTATGTACAACAGTTGAAATACTACACCGCTCCTTCCCTTTTGAGAAAGCAAGTGATAAAGGAAGGGTAAGCAGGTAGAGTTGGTTTTCTTGCAGCGTTCCTTCTTTCTAGGAATAAATTCTATTTTCTTTTTACTTCCTGAATGTTTCAAACTCAGGTTGGTCTTATGGAGACCTGAGAAAGGCTTGGCTGGGCCAAGAGAAGCTATTCAGAGTCTTCCGCTTGCCATGGGCCTGGGTTTCATGTATTGTGAAGGGGAAGATTTACTGTGCACCTGCCTCAGGGAGATGTTAACTGGACCTCACAGCCACTGTGGCACTGTGCCAAGGGCGGCAGCACACTGCAGGGTGAGCTGAGCATGGGCTCAGCTCTGCACGTTGCTGGCCTCGGTGCCCAGAGAAGCTTGTTAGCATTGTCTAAGGGGAAAGGGAGTAGTAATCCTCCTCCCAAGGAGCCTCCCTCATATCCCTGCACAGCCAGTGACTGGAGAATTGTCGATCCATAGACCAGGAAAGTGGTAGCAAGTCTTGTGATTTAGAAAAAGCAGCAAGAGAGAGAAAGATGCCATGTGACAGAACTCAGGTAGAGGTTTTCTTTTTTAATTGGGGGAAAGTGAATGGGAAAAGCGGGGAGGGGAGACCAGCCTCTGGTGACAGGAGTAGCAGAAGAGAAGAGGAGAGGAGAGGAGAGGAGAGGAGGGGAGGGGAGGGGAGGGGAGGGGAGGGGAGGGGAGAGGAGAGGAGGGGAGGGAGAACGAGAGAAGAGAGAGGGAGAAGGAGAGAGATGGAAGGTGGGTAGGGCCCTTTTAAAAGGGAACATAGTGAATGTGCACAGGAGATGCTCTTAGTGGCTACAATGAGCCTGTTGGAACCCCAAGGTCAGGTCAGTACAGATGCCTGAACACTAACAAGTCTCTGTTGTCTGTTCGTGAGCCCTTTTATGTGCCTCCAGATACCTTCATCCACATTAGGGACCAACAACCGTCCTCCCCTGTCCCACCACGAGCTGCCTAGAAAGCTTGATCTCGGGCAAGAGTCCATGAGGAATTAAAGTCTTAACAGGAAGTGTTCATGAATACTCCACCCAGCATGTTGACATAGAGTTTTTATACCCTGTGATAGAATTCAAAGCCCAGTGCCCTGTTTAAGGAAACCACAGAAGAGAGCATATGCGGGACCTCCCTCTCTGCAGGCGCTCCCCAGCTCAGTCCTGCAGTATTCACATCGTGGGCACAAACCGCCGGAAAAGAATACACTGATTTGGGCCTGGGATACACTGAGTACATGGAGAGGTGGCAGAAAGGTTAAGAGCACAGGATGTTCTTCCAGAGGATCTGGGTTCAATTCCCAGCATTCATAGGAGGATCTAATTATTATTATTATTATTATTATTGATTTTTATGGAGCTCTACATTTTTCTCTGCTCCCTGCCCTGCCTTTCCCCTCCCCTTCAACTCTCTCCGATGGTCCCCATGCTTCCAATTTACTCAGAAGATCTTGTCATTTTCTACTTCCCATGTAGATTAGATCTATGTAAGTCTCTCTTAGGGTCCTCATTGTTGTCTTTTGGGATTGTGATTTGTAAGCTGGTTTTCTTTGCTTTATGTTTTAAAAGGACTTATGAATGAGTACATATGATAATTGTCTTTCTCTTTCTGGGTTACCTCACTCAAAATGATGTTTTCTAACTCCATCCATTTGCCTGCAAATTTCAAGATGTCATTATTTTTTTCTGCTGTGTAGTACTCCATTATGCAAATATACCATATTTTCCTTATCCATTCTTCGGTCAAGGGGCGTTTAGGTTGTTTCCAGGTTCTAGCTATGACAAACAATGCTGCTATGAACATAGTTGAGCACATGTTCTTACGGCACGATTGAGCATCGTTTGGATATATACCCAACAGCAGTATTGTTGGGTCTTGAGGTAGATTGTTTCCTAATTTTTTGAGAAATTTCCATACTGATATCCAAAGGGGCTGTACCAGCTTGCTCTCCCACCAGCAATGCAGAAATGTTCCCTTTACCCCACAACCTCTCCAGCATAACTTGTCATCAGTGTTTTTGATCTTGGCCATTCTTAAAGGTGTAAGATTGAATCTCAGAGTTGGTTTGATTTGCATTTCTCTGATGACTAAGGATGTTGAGCATTTCCTTAAGTGTCTTTCAGTCATTTTAGATTCCTCTGTTGAGGGTTCTCTGTTTAGGTCTGTACTCCTTTTTTTATTGGATTATTTGTTCTTTTGATAACTGATTTCTTGAATTCTTTGTATATTTTGGAGATCAGCCCTCTGTCTGATGTGGGGTTGGTGAAGATCTATTCCTATTCTGTAGACTGTCATTTTGTCTTGTTGACAACATCCTTTGCTTTGCAGAAGCTTCTCAGTTTCAGGAGGTCCCATCCATTTATTAATTGTTTCTCTCAGTGTCTGTGCTACAGTGTTATATTTAGAAAGTGGTCTCTGATGTGGGAGTGATTTCTTATTAATAAAGAAACTGCCTAGGCCCATTTGATAGGCCAACCCTTAGGTAGGTGGAGTAAACAGAACAGAATGCTGGGAGAAAGAAGCCGAATCAGTGAGTTGCCATGATTCTCCCACTCCAGACAGACACAGGTTAAGATCTTCCCTGGTAAGCCACCTCGTGGGCTACACAGATTTTTAGAAATGGGTTAGATCAATATGTAAGAGCTAGCCAATAAGAGGCTGGAATTAATGGGCCAGGCAGTGTTTAAAAGAATACAGTTTCCGTGTAATTATTTCGGGTAAAGCTAGCCAGGTGGCGGGAAGCAGCCCGCCGCTCTTATTACTACAGGTCTCCTGTGCCAATGCGTTTGAGTGTACTTCCCACTTTCTCTTCTATCAGGTTCAGTGTGGCTGGCTTTATGTTGAGGTTTTTGATCCATTTGGACTTTAGTTTCATGCATGGTGATAGATATGGATCTATTTTCATTTTCCTACATGTTGATATCAAGTTATGCCAGCACCATTTGTTAAATATGCTTCCTTTATTTCCATTGATTTTTTATTTTGCTTCTTTTTCAGGTGTTCAAAGGTGTGTGGATTAATATCCGGGTCTTTGATTCAGTTCCATTTGTTCTTCTGTCTGTTTTTATGCTAATACCAGGCTGTTTTCAGTACTTTAGCTCTGTAGTAGAGTTTGAAGTCGTGGATTATGATGCCTCCAGAAGTTCTTTTATTGTACAGGATTGTTTTGGCTCTCCTGAGTTTTTGTTTGTTTGTTTGTTTGTTTTTTTGCTTTTTCATATGAAGTTGAGTACCGTTCTTTCAAGGTCTGTGAAGAATTTTGCTGGGCATTGTATTGAATCTGTAGATTGCTTTTGGTAAGATTGCCATTTTTACTATGTTAATTCTACCTATCCAAGAGCATGGGAGATCTTGTCGCTTATGATAGTTTACATAAGCAACCCCAAAAATCCTACCAAGGAATTTCTACAACTCATAAACACTTTCAGTAATGTAGCAGGATACAAGATTAACACAAAAATATCAATAGACCTCCTTTATACAGATGATAAATGGACTGAGAAAGAAATCAGAGAAATATCACCCTTCATAATAGCCACAAATAGCATAAAATATCTCGAGTAACTCTAACCAAACAAGTGGAAGACTTGTATGACAAGAACTTTAAAAGGAAAAAGAAATTGAGAAGACTCTATAGGAGATCCTTATGCCCTCTTCTGGCCTCCATGGGCACTGCACACATGTGATATATAGACATACAAACAGACAAACAACCCCAAAAAAGAATACTGTAGTTCGTAGGGAAAAGAGTTGTACAGGAACTCTGGTTCCTCTGGGTTTGTTCTAGAGTGTTTTGTGCTCTGCACCACAACACGCATCCTTCAGAAGAAGGGGAATGAAGATAATCTCAAAGTTTTCCTTAATCCTTCAGGAGGTGACAGAACCTTCTAAACTAGCTCTAATTCTCTTCTCCAGTCAGTCCTGCAAGGGCTGCCTCCCCAGCCCACTTCCCTGAGAAAGGAAATGACATGCTGCCATGTGAGGTTTTCCCTGGTGACATGCTTCCATCTGGCCACAGTAGGGGCTCTTCTGGGGCCCATACAGCATGTGCCAAGATCAGCAAAGATAAGATCTCAGTGCAGAACTCTCCCATCCTGAGGGGGTGGGGGCTGAGAGAGGAATCTGAGCCCAGCTTTTGAGGTCTTTGCCTAGTGGAGCCGATCTGCTCTTAGAAAAGTGACCTGGTTGATCAGACAAGAAACAAGCCAAGGTCACAGCAGAAAACCTTTGAAGCAGTCCCATCTGCCTCCCCAGAAGGCCAGTGCATCTGCAAAATACGGCCTTCTACAGGAGCCTTGCACTGTGACCTGTGAGAGCCTCTGCACAGCCGCACATACAAGCTTCATTTCCCACTAGCTGATTTTGAATGAACAATTCTGAACAGAAAGCTATAAACCCTCATACTGGGTATGATAAATGCTGCTCTGATCAGATGTAGAGCTCTGGACCTAGTGCTGCCTACTGTCTTACAATCCCCCAGGGGCCAAAAGCAGACATTCCTATCAAGAACACCTATGTGCACTCTGGGATCCCCAAAAGAGACAGTGAAGCCTGGATGTGGTGATCCAGACAGCTGGGTCTCCCCTTGGCAACTCTGTCCTTTATCTGGTCAGTTTTAACAGACACATGTCCTTGCCACCTCTGGAAGAAGTGTTTAACCAGGGTAGAATGTTGTGGAAAGACAGGGAGGTCCCAGAGGCATCCCCCAAAATACAGGCTGTTGCCACAACCCTTAACTAGATGGGGAAGCTCCTATTTTCAGAGCCATGGCACACTTTGTAGGATATTGGCAAATCAATCTGAGCTGACAGAGAAACTTCCTCCCTGCTGGCTAGCTTTCCTACTGCCGAAAGATGGCAAACCACGGAAGGAGGCTTTTTACCAGTGATCCTTTCCTAGGGCTGAGTTTTGCATTCTGCAATACCAGCCTGCCAAGTAAAATGTGCTTGTTAGTGCAATAGTGACATGATTATTATAGAGGTTACCAAAAACATTTCCTGATTGGATTTGAGTCCTGCTACAGGAGAGAATTCATGCCCAGTAGTATAACCCATGGTCAAGGAGAACATAGGCTCTGGGTATGAAGGAACCTACTTTTGCTTGTTTGCTAAATGGTCATGTTGCTATAATTTTCTTCCAAACATTTGTTTTTGCACCCATAGATTAGTGATGCTCTAAGCCTCCGTCACAGCAGTTTCTTTTTGTAGCAGACAGGCTGTTTCAGAGACTCATAGCTAGTCAATGGACTGAGAATAAGTTACCGTGTGCTCACCCTTGAATGGGACAATTATATTAACCTCCCCCATCCTGCGCAATCTCAGGGAGCATCTTCAAAGAGGAGGCTGCGAGAATTGGGAGCTGGAGTGTGGGCTGGAGTGGTGACACTGTGACGTGGACATCACCGCATTGTGCTGTAAGCCAGTCAGGAGAACACCGTTAGCAGATGAGGGAGCTCCCACTAGCTGAGGAGCTATTGGCCGTTGATGGCAGCTCAGGGTGGGTGGGGAGTCCTTTCTCTTCAGATGCATAGATAAGTTTTCCCTGCTCCAGAGGATGGCCCTCCATTCATTCACATTCAGCCAGCAAAATTTGAGCTTGTGTGTTACTTAAAAAAAGAAGAAGAAAAAGGCAAAAGAAGACATAAAGTTGGAGGAGGTGCTGGAGGTATTGAGAGATTGGGAGTAAATGTGCCACAAAACACTGCATATATGTATGAAACTCTCAAATGAATAAATGAAAACATTTTTTATTGGAAAGATTCCTGCTCGTTTGGAAACCCAGCTGTGCCTTTTTGTTAGTTTTGCAGAGCACAAGTTAGTGGGCTCCTCTGGTTAGGGGACTGCCTTAGACTGCTCAGAACCAGTTCCACTATCAGAAGGCCTCTCCCTTTCTTGTTCTGGCAAATAACTGGCCTGCTCCTCTCTTCCGTATCAGCCATCGCCATGATGTGTCGGACTAGGTGTTTCGTGTGTTAGTCTCTGTGTGCCTTAACCTCCTTCCCGTCTGCCTCCCAAAATGAGAACAGAAAAAGCTGAGGAAGCAGGGCTACACCTTAACGCCCCCAGCAGATGCTTCTGTGTTTATTCTCCTCCTCCCAGGAGGGCTATCACTGCAAACTGTTCATCTGAGCGATCTCCATTCCTTGTGGAAGTCTCTTTTCTCTCGCTGTGAAATGTGCTCAGCTCTTCAACCAAATCTCAGGCGATGGCTGCGAAGGGAGAAACTAGTTTGCATACTTCAAATTAAAGGAGCACAGCAAAGCATGCAGAGACTTAACACCACCAAGTGGCACAGGCTCGGGCCCTTTGGGAGCCTGCTGCACGAGGCTTAGTGATGCTGGCACACCAGAGAGGAATAGGGAGAGCTAACGGCACCTACAAAAATTGTATAAAGCAGTATCTAGTATGTGGACATTTCAGGTGAGCATTTTCTTTAGCTGGTGTGGTAGAAGCAGCCATCTCAACTCGGGCCAACTCCTGCCCACCCTGGGTTTAAAAGAAAAGGAAAACTCCTAAGTTAAGCTCTGTCTTCCCTGTGGTGTTGAACCACCTCTGCAGCTGGATTGCTGCCGCCCACTTCTTCAGTCAACTCAGCTTCCTTGGAACTCCTAGGCAAGCAGAAAACTCCGGAAACCAAAACCATGGAAGTTACCAAGTTCCCAGAGGAGCTTGGACCACCCAGAACCTAAACCCAGTGATAACTGACCCAATAACAAGTCAGAAAAAATGGTCTTTGGCGAGCAAGCATTTCTGAGGTCTAGGCGTGATTTCACTTGACCCGGGACACTTGGATTTCAGTTTGGTGGGCAGCAAGTAGCATTTGGAATGTGGAAGATAGGGGGTGCAGTTTTCTCCCCAGGAAGATGGTGCAAAAAGACTGTGAATGCCCAAAGTTACAGCGAAGGGGATCAGGGCCACTGCCCTGGCCTGCCCCACTCCCCTCAGGCAGTTTGAGGTCCCCAGAGACTCACTCTCTTGGCAGCCATGCCACTGGACAGCTAAATCACAAGAGTTACCACATGCTTTGTCCTCCAGAAGCTCAATCACAGACTTGTAGTGACAGGGATTTTTAATTGGGCTAGCTAAGTTTTATTGTTTTTCATAAGTCCTGATGGCCCCTGTTTCTAATTAAAAACACATGGGCAGAAGATGGCCAGCTCCTTCATTTTACCTCTTAGTGAAAGAATAGTGGTTTAATGATAACTCAGTTTGCTTGCCCATGATTCTCTGAGCAGTGATTTTCTGTGTGAGTGTATGTGTGTGTCCACACACGTGTGTGTGTGTGTGTGTGTGTCCGCACATGTGTGTGTGTTTGCTGTTGTTGTTCTTTTTTCCATTTTCTTGTGTAGGGGGAGGAGGTGCATGGATTTGTGAGTACATTCATGTGTATGTGTGTGTGTGTGTCTGCAAGCCCAAGATTAAGGAATTATCTTTAATGGCTTTTATACTGTATTCAATGGGGCAGGGTCTCTTAAACCCAGAGCTCACTGATGTCCACCTTCTGAGGTTGGAAATACAGGCAAGTCACCATGGCCATCTGGCATTTTTGTGGATTTCTGAGGGTTCCCAATTCTGGTCCTCAAGTTTGGCAGGAAGAATTTTAGCCTCTTAGCCTTCTCCCTAGACTTGCTGGACAGTCTTAAACTGGCCACCTAATCTCTCTGCAACTTGAGAGGAGTGCTCACATCCCTGTGACCTGTGAGGGTTTGTTGTTTGCTAAAATTCAGGGGTAATAAAAATGCTGGCAGAGCATAGCTCTGGGCTGTCGGAAGCAAGCCCCATCCATCACCATATGCAAATGTATTCCATAACACTTCAAGTCTTCAGCACTAAATTAAGGAACTGCATAAAGCTTCGTGAAATAAAAAGGAGTAGGGTCAAGAAATGGCTCCATCTAAATCACGGCTTAACTACCTCATAGGGATTGTTTTTCTACTTGGGGTAGGACTATGGCTGCAAGGAAATGTGTCCAAATTGCACATACTCACCTCCAAATATGTTCCCCAAAGGCAAACTTAGTTTGTTCCATGGGCAGTGCTTTGTGCCTTTCCTTTCCTGCCTAAAATGTTTGAACATATGCACACGTGGTTCGATGCCTATTTCACTGTCCAGATGAATTAAGGTGTTTAACCAGGACAAGAGGCCTTTTGGTCTGTAGAGGAGAAGCTGACATTGAGCTCCTTCCAAGGGCCTGAATGTTATAATGTTCGTTAGATCCACACAGGCCCCCGAGCAGGAAAATCACCCCCAGTCACATTGTGGAGAGGAAAGTGAGCTGCAAAGAGATGAATTTACCTAACATTGTGCTGTTTGCAAGTGACAGTTCCAAGACATGAACCTCAGCAATGTGACTTCAGGTGTGTTTTACCCACGTGTCATCCTGCCTCTGGGCTTCCTTCGGTAGTCAGAGAACCACTCCCAGGCTGGAATTCCACTCCACATGCCCTTGGCCTGGCATCTATAGCCTCTCATATAAAACAATTCTGTCCTCCTCCCTGTCCACCAGTCCCGCCTCACATCCAAAACAGAGGGTGAGCTTTTCAGAGAGCAGGAAAGATGTGCCTGCGATCTGCGCTGCATGGCCAAGCATCTGCAGTGGTGGAGCATCTTTGCAGGCTTCTCCAAACGTAAAGGACAGCCCTGGGTATCCAGAAGGTACTATGTTGTCATCTCTTCCTTGGATTAGCTTTACTGTCTCACCATCCACCCACCCCCGCCCAATCACACACTCCAGGAAATAATCAGAAGCAAGGAGACTGTATCTTTTCCTTCACAGAGCCCACAGGGCCAAGATGGACTCCTGCTGGGATTGAAGTACCTCGTATCCTGAAACAGAGCTGGTCCAACTAACAACTGGCACAGAAGGCAGACAAGGCACATATCTGCTTGCCCAGGTCACGGGGGAATCATCAGAAACAGGCTGGAACTCTGGATTTTGTCTGCTCAGTCATAAAGTTACACGGTAAGTACCGTGTTTCTTGTGGTCGTGGGCATGGTTGTACATCTTTGAAGACCCCGCCTACAGAGCAGGTGTCTGCCCCATGGGAGAGTCATCCCAACCGCAAGATTCCTCTGGATATTTACAGCTGTCTGCTCCGCCCCGTGTGTGTGTGTGTGTGTGTGTGTGTGTGTGTGTGTGTGTGTGTTCGTTCAGCTGTTTAGCATAGCCATAACAAAATCGTTAGGAAGGGTTTTGCTCTGGGCCTCTGCCCTCCAGCAGCACACAGCCCATCCACCACATCCTGCCTCCCCATTCCCTCCTCTCCTTTCCTGGCTTGGCTGGGGGAAAGCTGAATTGATATAGCTGCTATCGTGGAGCCTGGGAGGAGCATGTATCCCTGAGTCTGTACTGCTCTGCTCATCTATTTTTAGATGGGTTCTGCAGACCTCTCTGGGGCTCAGATGGATGTCTCCAGTGAGAATGGTCTGAACCAGAGATGAGCTGTGACGCTGTGTGTCTCCCTGATCAGGCACAGGGAGTAGTCCAATCAACTTCTGCTTCCAAGTCAAGAGGAAGAGAAGTAAACAGAACGTGACAACCTGTCCACCCTAAAAGAACAAGATTCTCACTTCCAGCTTGGCAGCAAGCCCTGAAAAGTGGCTGAGGGCCTGTGCTCTGGGAGCATGGGGAGAGTGTCACACGCAGTGACCAAATCCTTCAGCAGCCAATCAGAGCACTTGGACCAGGCCTGGCCAGAGAGCTGCCTGTTGGGCCTGCATTCCCCCATTAATTCCCTGCCTAGAGCCTTTCACCTACCTTGCTCTCTGGACTCCAGAGTTGTGCATAGCCACTTCTGTGGGAGTCTCCTCGCCTGCTTGTTCTGTGTCCCTTGAGAGGTAGGTCTAATGCCACCATAGCCTTTACCATTTCAATATCATCTTTATCTAGCTAGGAGAAGTTGAGGGATGAGAACCCCGTCTTGGCCATCCATCTCCACTGCATGTGTGCTTCAGAGGATCGTGAGACGAGTACGGCAGGCAGGGAGCAGCGAGCAGGGAGTAAAAGCTGAATCAACAGGAAGGGGCAAATGACAAAAAAGGGTTCTAATCAAAGCCAAGAAGCAAAAAACAGCCCTAAGTAGGAAAAACTAAAATTATAAAACTAACTATTCCTCGTTCCCAGTCTTATATGTACGTATAAAGCCTATTAATTTTGGAAAACTTCATGAATCATATCAGTTCAAGAGACTTATTGTAATTAAACCCAAATTGGTTGAGCCAAATGTTATCCATGTGAAATTAAAGCAAATACTGAAAATTTCTCCTCTGTCTTGTCATCTCTATCAATCATATTCAGGAAGACCATCATATCTGAAGTAATCAGGCATGACATTTAGATTGAAAAAAACAAAATCCACAAGTTGGTAACAGGCACTGTATGAGGCGAGCCACTCCCTGTCACTCAAATCCTCTTCTGATGGCACTTCTACAGAGGCCTGCATGGCTCACTAGAGCTCAGTCACTCTTCACTGGCAGAGCCAGGCAGGGTGGGTCACAGGCAGGTGCAAGGCGGCCTAGACTTCTCAGTTACGTCTTTCTCATACTTGGGGGTACTTGGTGACAACTCCCCCTGCACTCACACACCAACTGAAACCTTTTCCTGCAATAGGGGGTGAAGGGTGGTTCTTCCTCTGGGGCACCAGCCACATTTGCTCTCTGTCTAGTCTCTTACCCATCTCCCCTTTCAGGATTCAACACGCCCTATGAGCACACTTCTCTGACTGCTTTGTCAACCACACACACCCCAGGTCACAGAGAGTGACCAAGCTCATCTAAGGTGCTCAGGGCTCCCTATCCCCAGTGCGTCTTCACAGAAGGGAAGTGACAGGCATGAGGTGTAACTGTAGCTACAGACCTACAGGTTAGAAGCCAGTGAAGAAACAAGGTAGCTTTCGAGGGCAAATATCCAGACAAGGGTTAGCAGCTGACACGGAGGAGGGCCAGGGAAGCCTGAGAGCCAGTCCTTCAGAGGTGAGCAGGTGGTCATCGGGGTGAGGCCAGAACTACTGTTGCCTTGGCAGAAGAGGGGCCCAGAGCTGTGATGGGCACAAAGGACCCAAGTTCTAGGAAGACCCCAGAACAGTGCCTCATGACGATCTTATCAGAATTGGTACATATTTGTTGGTGGTGGTCCACATGCTACCTTCCTCTGAATCTGAGGATTTGGGCATGGAGGGGGCGGGCACATGTGACTTTTGAGTGTTCTCCAGCTGATTTAGGTATAACCACCTGATGCTGCATACCTCGAAGTGGTTACCAGCCAGGGTATATGTATGATCCTGAGGTCAGAAAGCAGATTTTCTACTTCATACTAAACATTGTTCATCATATAGAATATAAATAAACAAACTAATTTATTAGTAGAAACATGAAAATGTACATTCATATATATCAAATATAAATAATATGGATACAGATTTAAATTATAAATACATACAAAATATTTATCATAAATATAAATTATTTTTATATTTTGAATAAATGAACAGACTTTCTGTGTATTGATTGATTGAATTAAATAAGGTTAACTTAATTAATCAGTTGGTGGGCAAAAAATATGATTGTTCAAGACTGACAGAATTAGGGAACATGTACAGAAAGTAGAAGGAAACACTGGGCTTTTCTCTAATAGATTTTAAAGCTAATCGCATCAGTTACTTGTCCAGAACAGCAGCTGAATATGACTAGACCAATGCATATTTTATCAACTAGTGTGGCTGGGCACTACTTGTGTTACTGAGTGAAACAAGGATTTGTGTCAAACATCGAAGATGAAAGTATAAACCAAGCCAAGCACTGAGTGTAACTCTCAATTAATTATATAATCTGAGGCTTAACTGTGGCTGTGGAAACAATGCGAACCATAATTACATGTCCAAAGCCCCAAATGGAATCCCACAAGTGTTTGACATGTGAAACATAAGGATGATGGAGTGGCTCACCCATCAGCATGACCATGGGGCAACCCTGGCGCGCATGATTCTCGCTCACGGAGTTTTCATTTCCCCCCTTCCTGGGCAGCGAGTACTCTGAGCTGGGGCACTTGATGGATGTGAATTGGTTTCTGAATTCAGGCTGGCCTGCTGTCTTCAAGACTCAGATTTGTATATAGAACAGCCATGCAAATGAGCATGGGCCTAGGGCCAGACAGAATTAATCCAAGTCTAAAAGCAATCAAGTAAAAGGTGTCAAAGGGCCCAAGAAAGGAAAACACGGCTGGCAGGAATGACAATGTATGCTCGAAGCTTCTGTACCTCACTGCCCTGTGATGTGTTTTTCTCTACACTGTTGAGGAAACTTGAAATGTAGGAGGAAGTGGCAGAAACATTTCCAAATATTTATATGATGAGAGGGGCTCATATCAGCACCTGGAGCAAGGTGTTCAGCGAGGTCTTCTTGACACCGACTGGATCTGGTGAGGGCCTCCACCCTTGCCCCATGCTCAGCTCTCTTGTAGCTGGACACCACTAGCCGCAGGGGTCAGTGTGTATCTGAAGGTGTTTGCCGGTTTCCTCTGTCTTGCCCGTGTCTGAGTCCCAACATGAGACTCCATGTCCACTAAGCGCTCACTGGTGCCATGAGTGGGGATGCGTGATGGTTCAGAAGCAGCCATCCACGGGGAAGCATCCATGGGGCCGCTGTACTGGTCTACAACAGATAGCAAGCTGCCCTGCGCAGAGCCATCGGCTGGTTGTATAGCCCTAGCCCTTACTGCCCTCCCCTTCTCCCAGCCTCTGCAGTGATATTTCCAAACAAGACGATGTGCCAGGAGTTAATTACTTTATTACACACAAAACTCATACAAATCTATATAAAGAAACAGCCCCAGAGAAATAGGAAATATTTTTTAAAAACAAGGTATTTACAAAAGAACAATAAGTATATTAAAAGCTACTAACTCTCAATAATACATATACAAGCAAAACAATCATGTGTGTGTTTGTATATCATGCCCATGTCCAAACATAAAGAAAACATGCTCGTTATTTTGGAAAGTGAGCCTTCTCATGACCGATAGTTGGGATGTAATCTGCCGAGTTTGGGAGTAGAAAGCAGCACAGCTTAGGTGCATGCATAAGCTTGGCCCAGCAAGTCTGACTCAGAGTTTACTTGTGTACTTTCAGGGAGGTGAAACTTGTAACTTTATTCTAAAATTGGCTCTTTCAGCAGGTAGGCGTACATAGTTATTCCGGTGTCCAAGTGTGTGCGTACACCTACAATTACACCCCTCACACCTGCTCTGAATCAATCAGCAGCTCCCCTTTTACACAGCTAGGATATAAGTCCATTAAGATGCTCTGTCTTGGGGAGTGCAGCTCAGTGGCATCAAGTCGACTGAGTGTCGCTCAGCCATCACTGCCATCTATCTCCAGGGTTTCTATCACCTCCCCCAGCTGAATTTCAGTCCCCGGACTCTGACCTCTGACCTCTGCCTAATTCCTGCCAAGCACTATTCTATTTTCTGCCTTTATGAAGTTAGCTATTCCAAACGTTTATTTCAAGGAGATAAGAATACAAGAGTAAAATATGTATGCACAAAAGAAATATCCATTCATTCAAACTGCATTCCTGAGGCCCTGTTATGTCCCACGTCATAAACAAGAGGCATGAGGTCACTTGACTTATACACAAGTAGTAAGGAGAGTGAGCCATAAACAGACATGCAGATAGTAAGGCATGAGGGAGGGATAAGTCGTGATGTGTGGTGTGTGTGTGTGTGGTGTGTGTATGTGTGTGTGTGTTTGGGTGCCTGTGTGCCACGACTTGCGTGTAGAGTTCAGCAGACAACTCCTTTGTCGGTGTTTATCTTCCACATTGTTTGAAATGGGGTCTCTTTTTCACTAGTCACTGCTGAGTATGTAAACTTGCAGCGTTTCCCATCTCCACGCGCCATCCCGCTATAGGGACTCTGGGGTTACAGATGTACACAACTGCATCCCACTTTCTGTGGGTTCTGGAGTTTGGAACTTGGGTCCTCACCACCATGGCCAGTCCTTTATCGACTAAGCCAGCACTCCAGCTCATGGTAAGGCTCCTGCAGGAAATAAAGAGACCAATGTGAGAGTGACGTCAGGGGTCTCCCAGGTACCATTTGCAAATAAGAAAAAAAAAACTCAGCAACTAAGCACCCTTGCTAAGGCAGAGCCACCCCTGGGCAGCGTGTGGCAGTGCACAGCACTTCTCAGAACCGGCCCCATCAATTCTCTGTGTCCTTCATGGAGTGTGCTCCCTGAGAAAAGGACTCTAACCTTTCCAGGATAGGAGACCCTTTGGCAGAGGCACACATCAATGCTCCTTCATCCTGAGAAGGAATGTACAAGTGACAGTTGGGAGTGTTTGATGTCCTCCCGAACTGCAAAAGAGCAGCAGTGTGACCTACGAGCTGATCTAAATCTTCTTGTTGTGGTTTTATTTTTGTTCTGGCAGGCTGAGAAACACTGGGAAAAAATTACAATATATGTATGGGAAATATATTTTCCTCTAACTGACACCAGGGGATATACTGAAGCAGGGCAGTGGCCCTGCTGCGATAGGGCTGGAATACTTGGAAAAACTGAAATAGCATCAAGGACCTGGCCTGCCCTCAGCCTAGGCAGGAAATTCAAGGGTAATATAACACTTTGTTGTTAAGTAATGGCATTGGAAGAAAAGCGTGTTCAGGAGGACTTTTGGCTTAAACTGGGAATTTTCGTTTCATTTGCTTCCAAAAAGTACTTTTTTCCCTCCCTAAAGTTCTTAACTTGTATTTCAAAAGTCCTTGTAGCTACATAAACATGATATACACACAGTCTGGTTTTAACTAAAGCTGTGCATTGTCGAATATGCTGAAAAGCAAATTCGGGACCTCGGGTTTGGCCACTGAACTCCGTGGCGGCAGCTTTTATTACAGAGACTTGAAGCACATTGGAGAGTGGGCTGCTCCTGTGGCTCTGTGCCCTTGCACGGGTCAGTTGACCTCAGATTATAAAAGGGAATAATAATAGTACCTATTCAGCAGAGGTTTGTGAGGATCAAACTGAAAACCGCGAAAGGCTACAGCACAGGGCAGGGTTTTCCTCTTATTTTCTACGGTATGTGGCTGGGTCTGTTCCTCCTGATTCAGGGTAGAAAATCAACACTGAGTTCTGTCTGCGTAACTAACTGGTCTGTGGTGAACCTACCTACTTCTCCTTTGGGTTTAAGCCCCTTTTGCCAGGAAACTGAGTATTGGCATGATCATCTCTAGATAACTCTGCTGAGGATGGAGAGACAGATGCAAGGGAAGCAGCTGAAGGAGCTCGGGGAGGAGCTGCAGGGACCGTGGAACTGTCTCCAAATACTTGAAGGATAATGTCATGTAGAAGAGAAATTAGATTTATTCTGTATGACTCTATAAGTGGAGACAGATTCCAGTGTTACAGACAGAAAACTTGCATCAATACATAATACAGCCATGGGATGCTGCTGCTTTCCACGACAGGGCATGCTTATCTCGAAGGATTCTGTCCCAGAACAGTGGTCTCCTCTGTGGAAACAATACAGAAAATTCCATGCCAGATGATGGCTATAAGAAGCAACCTCCGGTGGTCTCCCCCCCCCCCACACACACACAGGTCAGGGAGGCTGTCCTTCAGGTGGCTGTAAAATGAAGTGTTTTGCTCACAGGAAAGCAGCCATGAGGAGGCACAAGGCACGCACAGAGGGGCGCACAGGTCATGCTAGGGTAGTAATTTTAACCTTTGATAGCAACTGAGCGTCATGCCATGTTTGAGCGGGTTACAGATGAGAGTGCTCATACTTCACTGAATGTGGTTTATGGGTGCCTGCAGACACGGGGCCATGGGAAACTGAGCCAAAACCTTAGGCCTTAGGTTACATTTCAATTTTACTTTCTTCCTCCTCTGATTTTGACATAAGCAATTTGAACTTGCACCCTTGACCTGCTCACTCCTCTGCCCGTCTCTTCCTAGTCCTCCTCTTCCTCCTCCTCCACCTCAGCTTTTGAAGTCTAATGTTAAAGCTGCTCAACACATAAACAGGAAGCTGATATTTAGGTGGGAGTTCCCAGGAATTTTATACCACTGACCGCGGAGGCCAAGACAGAAAGGAAATAGGAAAAACAGCGTAAATACCTGAGTGACTAATGGTTGCGCCGCTCAGCTGTCTGTTCTGAGCATTTAATGGGAAGTTTCTTACAGGGGGGAAACACTGGAGGGCCAGACTGTAATGTTTATAGCACTGGGTTTCCTGCAGTGGTCACCGCGAGGCAGAAAGCCTTTCTGGTGGTCTAGAGAATGCATTTGCATGCGTGCTGCAGATCCTGTCCTTGGCACTGTGGTTTCTAGGCCTCTTCAGGCTTCGGATTGTTCGGGATTGTAAAGCCACCCCTCTTCTGGTTCACACGGAGAGTGCCTAAGAGGATTTAGAGTTGAGTGTGCCTATTTGCACTGCCTTGTTCTGAAGAGGCAGCTGGAGCGCGGGCTGGCCGGTGCAGCCTACCGCGGGTCCCCGAGGACCCTATTGTCCTCCGAGGGGCCGCGGCGGGGCTCCATTGTGCACGCAGAGGCCTTTCTCTCCTGCCCTCCGGCTCCCTGGACTGCTGGCCGCCCCCGCTCCAGACAGCTCTCTGTAGCCTGCGATCTCCCCGCCATCGCATTTCTAATGCAGAGCGGCTTCGGGCTCCTGGCTGGCCATCTGCACGCTGAGATTGACAGCAGCCCCCGAGGTCAGTGTCTCTACTACTATGCTCTAACAGCAGGCCACCCAGGCCTCGCGAGCAAAACAGGGACATCTGCTCCCCTTAATTTAGAGCATCGGTTCTAATTTCACCAGAGCCCCTTGCTGAATGCTGTCTCGGGGTTCCAGGAGCTGCCCCCACCCGCAGCAGAAGACTGCCCGCCCCTGGCACTCCACTCGGGGGAGAGCAGCTGAGAAGGAGGGGCCGGCTCACTCTCTTGAGCAGAATGACGTCGTGGGGGTGGGGGTAGTGAGTGAGCCAGACCCCTGAGCAAACATGCAGCCAACTCGGAAACATCATAGCTGGAGAAAAGTCCTGTTCTGCTCAGGAGGCTGGGCGGGCTGTGGGGACAGTCCCTTCTGCTCTAGGAAATAAACTGCGGACGCTCTACTTTTGTGGGAAAGAACAAAGGAATGGGCAGAAAAGTAGAGGCCAGAGAGCCCCTTCTGATCCTTCAAGTGCTGGTCCTTGGGCTGGTAGTTGTAAAGAGATCATTTGTGGTCAAAGCTAAACTTCTGTCTGGTCAATCGGCATCCAATTGGAAAGCTGGGAAATACAATTTAAAAGCTCTTTACTTCTATCTCACCCCAGTCAGAAGGGTTATTGTCAAAATACGACAGAGCAACAAATGCTGGTCAGGATGGAGGACACTTAGACACTGCTAGTGGGATGTAAGTTAGTCTAGCCACCATGGAAACCAGCGCGGAGATTCCTCAAACAGCAGACCTCCTTACCAGCATAACACAGGCTTGGTTGCATAGTCTGTTTATTTATTTATTTTAGTTTTTCAGGACAGGGTTTCTCTGTGTAGCTGTGCAGCCTGGCCTAGAACTTGCTCTGTAGACCAGGCTGGCCTCAGACTCACAGAGATCCTCCTGTCTCTGCCTCCCCAGCACTGGGATTAAAGGTGTGTACCATCACTGCCATGCTACATTAAAAAATTATTTAAAAAGTACTTAAAAACAGAGGGGAAGTATTTGGTAAGTGAATGGGCACAGAAAGCAAGCAGGGTGAACGAGATCAAAGAATATGATACATATGCAGAAAATGGCACAATGAAACCCGTTCATCCGAGTCACACAAAGTATCCTAGGGGCTGAGGAGAGGCTCAGGGGGTAAAACACCTGAGGCACTGCTATGAGGTCTGAGTGTAAAACCCCGGAACCCAAGCAAAAGCTGGACATGGCAGCATCCGTGTGCTCCTGTGCTGAGATGGGAGGCAGAGGAGGCTACAAGGCCGAGGGCCGGCTAGCCTGCAGAACATAGACCTGTTTCAAACAAGGTGGCAGGCAAGGAGCAGCTCCTCGTTTTACCCTCTGTCCCCCACAAGTGTACAGTGGCACGTGTGTCTGCAGCCACACACACACACACACACACACACACACACACACACACACACACACACGTGGGCTAGAAGAGAAAAGCAAAAATGAAAATTAGGCAGTGGAAGAACATTTGTTTAGCAGGTACAAGGCTTCCTCAGTTTTATTCCTAACGCTGAAAAACAAAATCCGCTAATCCATCCCATTTCATATATGAGCACAAGGGCGGAAGATCTACCACCCTAGACTCTAAGATCACTGGAAACAGACCGGCATCCTAGTCACTCTGTGTCCACAGTACCTAGTGCAGATAGTTGAGTCTAGATTAACATGTGAATGAAGAGAGGCTGTGACCACCGGAGGTCATGGTCTCCATTTCTGTGTGATGAGAAGGTCTGGGGAGAATGTATCCAGAGTTAGATCCTCATCACACTGTCCCCCCCTTTCCTCCCTGCATTCCTTCAGATATGGGTGAGGTATCAAGGCCGGCTCCAGCCTTCACATCCTCTCCTTGTGGGAGGTGTCATGCACATGTCACCAGCTCGCTGGCACTCGGGGTGATGCTGACCGGTTACAGATGCCACTAGCTGCTCGGAGAAAGAGTGCCTAAGTAGGGCTGCGAGGTGAGGAGGGATCTTCGCACACAGGTCCCTCCGCCTGCACTCCTACCCTACCCACCATATCTTACTCCTCTGGAAGCTCCCCCTTAGGTAAGGCACACTTCCCTGCTGCCTTGCCCAGGTAAGGTTCTTCTATTAAGTGACCCTGTAGCTCCTTCGTGCTTATTTGATGCAGTGTTTGCCACACATACAGGCTCATCTTCCTCGTTTCTTTGCAAATATTTTGAGGCTACAAACAGCCATTCTGTTATGGAAAGAATCGCCACACCCTGGCAGAGGGCTTTAACCCACCATGCTTCCTGATGTTTGTTGAGTTGATGAATAATCAGACTTTTTTTTCGTCAATGAGTATTGTTTGTGCTGTGAAGGCAGACTTCAACTGGTCTACTCCAGGTACCAGCAGGGGCTTCGTGGATTAAAACAGACATTTTAAACTTCCTTATTTCACAGTATCCTGCAGCTTGGTGACTTTTCTTCTTCAGAGTGAATGTGAGCAGGTACTCCCTGTAAAAGGACACCCTGGCAAACACGTTTCTCAGCCGCAGATGTCACCTAACCTACAAAGAACTCAGGTCAGGCAGTGTCCTGCACAGACTGTTTCTGTCCAAGGGGTACTGTTAACATTCTGCAGCTGGGGATAGGGTAACCACGCACTCTTTACCCACCCCTCCAGCCCCTGGAAGGTAGGGAAGCTGCTGGAGGAGAGCTGGGCAAATCAACTTGTCAATAGAAGGTTTAGCTCCTTCCCTTGGCTTTGTTTAGGTTTGTCGTTGTTTATTTTTTATACCACATGAAAAATTTGTTTCTATGTTTTCAGCAGTGAGAAGAAAATTGAGGAAGTATGATTGATATAGTAGTCCCCCTTACTCCACATGGAGCACACGCCAAGCCCTCCACCCCCAATGGATGCTCAAAGCCTTAAATAATACCAAATCCTGGATATACCAGGATTTTCCCATACATTGTGTCATAGTTAGCTTCAGCTGGCAACTTGACACACTCCTGAGAAAAGGAGACCTCAAGTGAAGAATTGCCCAGATTAGATTGGCCTGGCGCCGTGTCCGTGAGGCATTTTTTTAAATGCTGGTTGATACAGAAGGACCAAACACAGTAAGTGGTGCTGTCCCCAGGTGGGTGGCCCTGGGTCATGCAGGCGAGGTTGCTGAGTCAGGCTATAAGCAGCTTTTCTTCATGGTTCTTACCATTGCTCCTACATGAGCAACTGGCCGTCTGTGATCAGGAAGTGTAAGCCACATGAAGTTCCTTTCCTTAAGTTGCTTTTTGGTCATGGTGTTTATCACAATGGTCTATTTGTTTTCTATTGCTTAGGATAAGTACCATGACTACAGCACCTCAGTGAGAAAAGGGTACTTTACTTTACACCTCAGAGTCCATCCTGGTGAAGCCAAAGCAGGAACCTGGAGGCAGGACCTAAGCAGAGACCATGAAGGAATGCTGATTTCTGGCCTGCTTCCTCTGCTTGTGCAACCCAGCTCTATTGGGGGTGGCATTGCCCACAGTGAGCTGGGCCCTCCTACACTCAATCATCAGACAAGAGCATGCTCCACAGATATGCCCAGAGGCCAATCTAATGGAGGCAATTTTTCCATTGATGTCCTTTCTTCCAGGGTGTGTCAAGTTGGCAATCAAGATCATCTGTCACACACAGCAACAGAAATCAAACTAATTCACTTATGTGTGATGATTCACCAACTGGGCACAGTGAGAGATTACCGATAACTCACAATAAAATACAATAACATTACACTCTTATAGAAAATGTCTTTTAAAACACATGGACTGGTCTGGGAAGATGGCCCAGTCTATAAAATACTTAAGGGCAAAGATGGAACTCAATGAGCATGACCTTTAAAATCCATGATTAAAAAATGGCCACATTTGTAATCCCAGTGCTGGAAGACTGGGATTATCCTAGGACTCCAGTCTATGAGCCCATGTCCCAACGAGACATCCTGCACGGAAAACAAGGTGGGAAGCTCCTGAGGAGCAGCATGTGAGGCTGCCTTCTGCACCCCCCATACACATGCACGATGTGTGCACATCTACACACATAAAAGGACTCATGAACTGTTTGCTTCCAGAATCTTCTATTTAATGTATTGAGACCACTGCTAACAGACTCTCGGGCTCCAGCTGGAGCACGGTGATATGGAGCTTGCCTTGTATGTGTGGGCCCCAGAGCAGGAAAAAGGCGATGAGAGATGACGGGTCTCACAGTGCTGAGATTATCTCAAAGCTCTCATATCTATGTAGAACTCTCGTGATTGCTACAAATTCTCTTTAAATGCTAATATTTATTACAATTAAATGTTCAACTTCCAGTAGGTTCATTTATCTCATTACATCTGGTGGTGATGGTGAGGGACTCATAAAGGATTCTTGGTCTGGAGACCAACTTTTGTCTATTGGCTGCCCCCAAGCTCTACTGTCCCAGTAGTTCCGCAGCTAGAGACGGTTTGCCTCTTCCCCAGAACCCTTGAGATCTTCCTCCATGTGTAGGCTGGGCTTTTGTTATCACTTCTCCTCGAAGAGCAGACAGAGCAGCTATGGGTCGGCTCTTCCAGGACTGCTGGGTAGCCTGTGGCCATCCCCCCAGCAGCAGGTTTATTATCTGGGAGAGACATGCACAGTGAAAGATGAAAGAAGATTCTGCTAGTCAGTGCAGCTTAGTTTGGTCATAAAAGAACCAGTATTAGATTACTATAGGAAGTTTTTTTTTCTAGGAGTTCCCAGTCAGAGAACAATATGAAAAGTGACATTGCTTCAAATTGCATGTAAAAGCCTTCACCTGGATGGAGTTCCTTCTAGGAATCCAAAGGTGTCTTGAAAACCAGTGTGGAAATGGTTTTTTAACCACGGGATTAGAACAAAAAGCTTCATTCCTTGGACTCTAATTTTTTGTGCAAGGGGTTAACTTGGGCTGAGTTTATTCTACTAGCTGCTTGGAGTAAATCTCTTTTCAGATGTATTCTGTGATTATAACTTTAGTACATGAACAAAATATCATCCTTATCAAATGTTGACTGTGCTTGTAAGTAAACTCAGTGTAGAACAATGTTGGCCACCAGTATTGTGACACCATTTGCCTCTTACAGGAGGGTTGCTACCAAGAGACTAGCAATTTACCAGTGTTCAGAACAGGGAGTGAACTACTGAAAACCTCTTGGGTACCACCTTGGTGTGTTTGTGCATCTCCTGTCCCTGTCAACAGCTTCCTATATGTACAACCCTCTGGGACCCCATCCTGTTCACAGTGTGTTAGAGGCTTCTAGAATCTTCCCTATAGTTGCCCTGAGCCTTATGGGTTGGTGCATTGCCCACCTCCGTAAACATTTCAGATGCAAATCTTAGGCAGAGGCTACTTGAGTGCTTCTGGATACATGCTTTCCTTTCCTTCCCCAGACAGACAGTCCTGAAACATCTTTCATATAGTCTCTCAGGCAGCTCTTGAAGAGCCAGGAACCCTGGGCCAGGAGCTTTGTCCAACTTCATAATTCATCCTCATATTGGTTTTCCAGCCTTCTGTGCCTCATCCTCTTGTCTCCTACTCCTACTCTCTGGACCATATTTCCCAATAAATATTTGTGCTGGGGCTTTTGTCTCAAGATCTGCCATCTAGGAGGAGGCCAGGATAAGCTCAATTTATTATTTTTTTAGGAAGTCACAGTGTGTTTGTCATCACACCCCCTCATCTAAGTCAGTTTAATAAATACCACAAAAATAAAATAGTTTACCCTTCATTTTGCTTTGTGGGTCTCTACCCCGTTATGTGTGTGAAACAATTCCCAGGTGCAATAAGCTTCTTGACACTGTAACACAATGTCAGAGATATTAAAAGAGGAAAAGGATGGGGTTGGGTCCCCACAGTCCTCTTTGAGAACATGCCTCTATGACATAAAGACCACCTAGTAGGCCCTGTCTCTTACACTTTTTGCCATCTTCCCATAGTACCCTGAGAACCAGCCAGCTCCAGGTACACTAGGATGGTGATGCTTCCTCCCACCCTGCTCTCAGGACCCTGCTCTAATCAGCTCCATGGACTTGTCTGGTGATTAGCATCTATCCTGGTCAGCCTTATTTGTCAGCTGGATAGATCCCAGAGTCATCTGAGAAGAAAAGCCTCAGCTGGAGGATTGTCTAAAAGAGATTGGTCTATGGACATGTCTGTGGGAGATCATCATGATGACTATGGCTGTTCTTAATGGGCTTCTCCCTGGGCCTGGAGGAAGAAGCACCTTCATGGTCTCATGGTCTCATTGGGGATCCTCAAGGGCTTATTGGAGGCATATGAGGAACTAAACAACACCACAGGGGTAGCTCCCAGTCTCTTGGGTGTTCTAACAGACACCAGGCATCAATGAGGGGATGCAGGGCAGAATTGTGAAGACTAGCCAGGAGCTCACTCATGCCACTCACTGGGGTGCCTGGAAATAGACAGAAAGAGAGGAAGATTTTCATAGGAGAACCACAGTGAACAGCTGGAATCAAGGTCACTGTGCTAGACCTCCCAAAACTACCGGGAAAAGAAGCATCCATTTTTCAGCTACAGAGAAAGCCACTGGAAATATGTCCCCAAGTATTGGTCCTTTTAAGTTATTGCCTTGACTTGAGGGAAATTTTCTTACTCTGTCCAGCCACATCAGTACCATCCACATGGATGCAGCATTCAGAGGTGCATTTGCAGTCATGCTTCCTACTATGCAGTGATGAAATGACCCTCTGCAGCTGTAAGCCAGTTAAATGTTGCAGTGCTAATGATATCTGGTGTCTCAGTGGCCATGGTGTCTCTTCACAGCAATTGAGTGGTGAGGAAGACACAGGCCTTAGTATTTTGGTCAGAACCCAATATCTGAGGGCTTCTATGACATCCAGCCCACTTTCGTCAGCTCCATAGACTTGCCTAAGGGTAAGGAACCCACTTTTCACCTAAAGCTGCTGGAGTGGCACACACCAGTGGACTCCACTGCTTCAGCCACGTGCTAGGCCTTGATCAGTTTTCAGTAGGAAGACAAGGGTATCCACATGCCCGACGAAGGCTTTCACTGATAGTGCAGCTCATAGGTGAGTCAGTCTCCGTGAGGTTAGACCTGACCTTAAATCAAAACCCCTATATGGTGGTTAGAACCCAAGAGTCTAGAAAGAGTAAAAACAGGAGAGGTCCTCACAAACTTTCCTAGTGAAGTAGTTCAAAATCCTCAAGACTGAGCAGTGTGGCTTCCAAGGCTCCCATTCATAAGACAGGAATATCTCCTGGTGGGATATCAAGTGGAGTCCAACAAACTGTGTCTCCAGCCAATCTACGAGTGCTCCTGGTTCCAAGGGACCACTGCAGAGGATGTAGTGAGAGGAGTGACCATACGGGAAGGGACCGTCAAATCTGATCATCAGGCAGAGAGCAGGCTGCCTTAATGGACAGGGAAGAAAGAATGGATATAAAACCAGAGGGATCTGCTTAGGACCCTTGATGCATCCCTCAGTTTTGGAAGGAAAGAAGTTATAGCTTGAGAAAGAGAGAAAGGCAAATGACTCGCCCTCAGAAATTAGTCACTCCTGCCACCGGGAAGATGACGGTCAGAAGTGGTGTTCATTGCCACTAGGGACAGTCCTCTGTTGGTAAGGACGAGGATAAGTCTCTCTTGGCACCATGGGATCTGTGACATCACTGTAGCCTTGGGAGCACAGGCTCACTGAGAGAAGCTTTGATAAAGAACTCACAGCAGAGGCCTGTCCAGTGCTGCAAAGGCTGTAGCTGTGCTCTGATGCATTGCCTGGATTCCCACTCAGGGGAATTCCTGCCTAGGATCGAAGGCCTTTCCCCCACGTGCTGGGAGGGGAGACAGAAGATGGCCCTTGGCTGTTGGCCCATAGGCATTGCCTCATCTAAAGTATAACATCTGTTGTGGAGGTCACATCTTCCGGGGAGAACCTGCTTCAAATGGCTGATATCAAAGTGGGAAGCCATGAATAGAACTGACCTGGAGCCCTGTGGATTGGCTGGATCTTTCGCTGGGAACACATTACATGTTAGTGTCCCCTCTGCTTCCCCCTGCCTCCCAATCTCCTTTCATCAGATATTGATACAAAGAGCACTTCTTTTTCATTTTGATGTCACTCATTTATTTTGTATGTGTGCTGTTGGAGCATGCATGCCATGGTTCTTGTGTGGACATTAGAGGACATCTCACAGGAGTCAATTTCTCCTGCCACCATGTGGGCTCCCAGGAACAAATTCAGGTTGACAGGCTTGGTAGCAGGCTTCTTTGCACACTGATACCTCATTGGTCCTCCAAGAGCACTTCCTGGGAACAGCAACCTATAAAATATGAGTAAATAACAAATAAGATGATTTATGTTTCCAAGATGATAAAACCAAAAAAAAAAGTTGGCCATAAAAGTAATCCATTTAATTTATACCAACTATATGGTTAACGAGGGTCCTGTTAGCTGTGACCTAGTTTTAACCAAGTACGCGTACATATAAACAAAACAGACTCTTCCTGAGAGTCCTGCAGGCATTCGTCCTGGGCACATCCTTTGTCAGATCCCAGACTTCCAAGCCTGACGTCCCCCTCAGTCACTGCATACAAAAGAAGGCCCTGTCTCAGAGCCTAGCAGATGCAAAGCTGCAAAGTCACTGTTGTGACTCATGATCAGAATTTTTATGAGAACTTGTGGATTCATAGTTTCATTTCCAGAATCTTAAACTTTTGTGCTTTTTTAAAAATATGCCTGGCTTGCTTTTTGGCCAAGTCCGTTTGAAACCGAGCTGCAGTTTTTTAATAATTCAGATATATAGGCGGAGCTCCACATTCCATAGGCAACTGTAAACCTTACAATCACAGTTTGAACATATCCAGCCTGATGGATCTTACCTACACTGGGATTTCATATCTATCCAACAGCAGCTTCATAAAGCCAGCAGAGATCAATATATGAGGAAATGTTAGGAAACCACTAGTTTGATAGCTAATTAAAATTATAATATATAAAAAAGGAGTTCGAACAGGAGTATCCTGTAGAGGTGGACAGTGCAGTTCTCAGAAGACAGGGGTTATTAAAAGAAGATCTCAGTGCCAGGCATGGAATGACTCCCTACAAATAATAGGCCAGGGGAGCCCCAGAGGCGTCCGAACGATGCAGGCAATTGTTTTTTTATCCACTGTAACTAACGGTAAGACAACAACTCACGTTGGATAAAGAGCATAGAAAAACCAGTCTTGACTAACCAGGAGGCTCTCCCTGCTAATTAGCTTATGTGGCTGTGCTCTGCAGTGCTGTGCAGGCTTCCGGGAGAGAAGTCATCAGCAGGTTTACCCAGCACCGACTGGCATGCCCTGCAAGATGTGCACACTGGTACAATAGTGACAAGGGTATCGCTGTATTTCCTAACCTCTTTCTGATTGAACGCAAGGCCCGCTCCACAGGAGGGAATTTCACGGTACTATAAACCTGGTCAAAACCTGGTCAAAACCTGGTCAAAAGCCAATGACTGAGAAGATCACAGGCCCTTGGGGCAGGGAGGAGAAACCAACCGTTGTTTGGATAGATGTCCGTGCTGTCAAATTGCCTTCTGAAGACTTATGTTTATACTCATAGATTTGTTTTTTGCTCAGCTTGGTTAAAGATGCTTCTTTTCGCAATGGTAGTTCTTAATGCGGATACTCAGAACTGGCCCAAGGGATGAGTAGAAGACGTGAGTGCTCAGCTGTGTATAAATCACTTACATCAACCTCTTCCCGGTCAAGTCTCAGGAGCATTGCGAAAAGGGGGCAGAAAGCATGTAAGAGCTAGTGGATTGAAGAGAGCTGTGACTCCCGAGTTCTGGACATGCCGTGCTTGTTACACATATCACCTCGCTGAAAACATGGTTGCCTTCACAAGATCTATGCAAGATCAAGCCAGCCAAAGTTCCAGATTAGCTGGGGGAAAGGGGAAGCTCTTGGCAGTTGGTGGCTGCTGAAGAAGGGAGAGACACTGTCCTTTAGGGGTATATGGCCAGTTGTAGGTTACCCACAGCCCAGTGGACAGTCCCACAACCATGCACTTATGGACAGCACTGGCTGTACTCAGGCTTATTAATAGAAAAAGAGTGGAGAGATGGATCGTGCTTAAAAGCACTTTTGAGATGACCCAAGTTCTGTGTCCAGCACACACATCAGGCAGCTCACAACTGTTCATAATTCCAGCTCCAGGGGACCTGACACCCCACCCCACACCTCTTTAGGCCCCAGAAGGCACACTGTACACACATATGCACGCACACATACAGACATATATGACAATAAAAATAAAATAATCCTAGCAAATCAAAAGGATATGAAGTAGAGAGGGAACAGGTGAGGGCACCAGGGGCAGTTGGCGGAGGTTCTAGTGGGTGGATATGGTCGAAACACATGGCATAAAAGTATGAAATTTTCAAAGCCAAAGGAATTGCCACATACCCTCTTATCATCTACATGGTCACATGTCTGCTTAGTTGGACGTGTAGTCTGCTTCTACTCCCTTGTATGAGGCTACATCCTGAGCTACTGGGAAAAGAATCCTTTTGTGGGCAGGCTTAGCAGATAAAGTCACCTGCTGCCAAGCCTGACAACCTGGGTTTTATTCCTAGATCCGTATCGCAAAGGGAGTGACATGATTCCCATAGATTCTTCTCTTACACACACGAATAAATAAAGGTACATTTTTAAGAGAATTTTTTCCATGACCCAAAGTTCATGTAAGGCCATAGTTCATACACCCCGCAGGCAGGCACAGTGCAGTGGAAACTAGTAGGAACATCTTGACTTTTGACTTGTATGAAGAACGAAGGACCCTTGTTTATATATGATCCTTCTAAGACAAGGGATCTTGCTTTTCCACATTAGCTCAAACCCCTCAGCTGTTTTACTAGAAGAACATGCTGTCATTGCATGTAGCCCCTGAAGGGCCACACCTCAAATACAGTAATTGCTTCTCCCTTTCTCCTTTGATTCCTCACCTACATCCTTCCTAGTTGGGTGGTCTTGTCAGTTTTATTGGTTTCCAATTTCAAAACCTAACCAGACAAACACCTCACTTTCTAGCCATGATCATGCCTTACTCGTGGAGGTCCACAGAGGCAGGAGCGTGGGAGTTGGCATGGAGGCATGAGGAACCACACAGCATGAGAGAGTGACTCAGCCCAGACCCTGTGAGCACCTGAGTCAGAACACATGTTCTCTGGGCTATGTGCTTTCTCAATTAGGTTAGGTTGTCTCCTGCAGGCTGACCTCACAATTGATTTAGCCCATGGCAGGGGAGGAAGACTAGGAGGCTATTGTTTTCCTTCTGTGCTTGTCTTATCAACACACGGTTGGGTGTTAGAGTATTTGCAGAAGTATTTTTTCCCTCTTCCCTTTGAAAACATTGAAATTTCTCCTGAAATTTTTCATTAAAAAAATCTCCTGTTCAGAAGATTTTAAGCAAATGTCTCCATCTTGAGCAACTGTGGTAGCCCAGTTGCTGTAGCGGAGTGTCGCAACTGAGCAACTCCAAAGGAACAGAGGTTCAGTTCTCCCAGTTGTGGTGGCTGACAACGTAAGCGGCTGGCACTGGCCTGTGGGGACACCTTCCTTAGTGTCACAGATGGTGGAGGATTTCACAGTGAGGAAGCCTGCAAGGCAGGAAGAAAAACTGAGCTGAGCTCATGATCTTATCAGGAACTCAGTCCTGAGATAAGCAATTTAACAGCCTGAAGCCATTCAAGGTCCTGCTTCTTACTTTTCAGCACAGGGATTGGGGAGATGGGAAGAGGCTTCCAAACCACAGCAGCAGTTTTGTCATCGGCAACTCTGATTGGCCGTTTGATGGCCAATGGCCTCCTTCTTGTACTCCCTTCCCTTGTCAGACCAGATTTAGCTTCTTGTGTGTTTGTCGGTGGAATAACAAGTGGCCCCAACCTGAAAGCTTTTCTCTTTATTCGAGTCACAAGAATCTTTCTCAATCTTTCATGTGTCATCTCTGTAAGAATCTAGAATGGTCTCTCCAGCAAAGGCTATCATTGGAGTTTTTTATTTTAGCCATTCTGACAGGTGTAAGATGATATCTCAAAGTTGTTTTGATTTGCATTTCCCTGATCGCTAAGGAGGTTGAGCATGACCGTAAGTGTCTTTTGGCCATTTGAACTTCCTCTGCTGAGAATTCTCTGTTCAGTTCAGTGCCCCATTTTTTAATTGGGTTAATTGCATTTTAAAGTCTAGTTTCCTGAGTTCTCTATATATTTTGGAGATCAGACCTTTGTCTGTTGCGGGGTTGGTGAAGATCTTCTCCCAGTCAGTAGGTTGCCTTTTTGTCTTGGTGACAGTGTCCTTTGCTTTACAGAAGCTTCTCAGTTTTAGTAGGTCCCATTTATTCAATGTTGCCCTTAATGTCTGAGCTGTTGGGGTTACACATAGGAAGCAATCTCCTGTGCCCATCTGATGTAGGGTACTTCCCACTTTCTCTTCTATTAGGTTCAATGTGTTCTGACTGATAGTGAGGTCTTTAATCCATTTGGACTTGAGTTTTGTGCATGGTGATAGATATGGGTCTATTTTCATTCTTCTACAGGTTGACATCCAGTTATGCCAGCACCATTTGTTGAAGATGCTTTCTTTCTTCCATTGTATACTTTTGGCTCCTTTATCAAAAATGAGGTGTTCATAGGTTTGTAGGTTAAAATTCGGGTCTTCTGTACGATTCCATTGGTCGACTTCTCTGTTTTTATGCCAGTACCACACTGTTTTCATCACTGTAGCTCTGTAATAGAGTTTGAAGTCAGGGATGGTAATGCCTCCAGACAATCCTTTATTGTATAGGATTGTTTTGGCTATCCTGAGTTTTTTGTTTTTCCATATAAAGTTGATTATTGTCCTCTCAAGATCTGTGAAGAATTTTGATGGGACCTTGATGGGGATTGCATTTGCTGGAGAGGCTGTGGAGGAAGGGGTACCCTCATCCATTGCTGGTGGGAATGCAATCTTGTGCAACCACTTTGGAAATCAGTGTTTCGGTTTCTCAGGAAATTCGGGATCAACCTACCCCAGGACCCAGCAATACCACTCCTGGGAATATACCCAAGAGATGCCCTATCATATGACAAGAGCATTTGTTCAACTATGTTCATAGCAGTATTATTTGTAATAGCCAGAACCTGGAAACAACCTAGATGCCCCTCAATGGAAGAATGGATGAAAAAAGTGTGGAATATCTACACATTAGAGTACTATGCTGCGGTAAAAAACAATGACTTCTCGAATTTTGCATGCAAATGGATGGAAATAGAAAACACTATCCTGAGTGAGGTAACCCAGACCCAAAAAGATGAATATAGGATGTACTCACTCATAATTGGTTTCTAGCCATAAATAAGGGACACGGAGCCTACAATTGGAGATCCTAAAGAAGCTAAGTAAGAAGGTGAACCAAAGGAAAAACATATAGTTATCCTCTTGGCTATGGGAAGTAGATAAAGTTGCCGGGGAGAAAACTGAGATCTTGGGGGTGGGGTGGGATGGGGGTAAGGGGAGATGGGGAGAGAAAAGGGAGAAGGGGAGGAAGGGGGGAACTTGGGGAAAAAGGAGGATTGGGATAAAGGAAGGTTGGATAGGGGAGCACGGAAGCACAATTCTTAGTTAAGGGAGCCACCTTAGGGTTGCTAGAGACTTGAACCTAGAGTGGCTCCCAGGTGCCTAAGCCGAGGTCCCCAGTTAATTCCTTGGGCAGCTGGGGATAGGGAACCTGAAATGACCCTATCCTATAGCAATACTGACGAATATCTTGCATATCATCATAGAACCTTCATCTGGTGATGGATGGAGATAGAGACAGAGACCCACACTGGAGCACTGGACTGAGCTCCCAAGGTCCCAATGAGGAGCAGAAGGAGGGAGAACATGAGCAAAGAAGTCGGGACCACGAGGGGTGCACCCACCCACTGAGACAGTGGAGCTGATCTACTGGGAACTCACCAAGGCCAGCTGGACTGTGACTGAAAAAGCATGGGATAAAACTGGACTCTCTGAACATGGCGAACAATGAGAGCTGATGAGACGCCAAGGACAATGGCAAGGGGTTTTGATCCTACGTAATGTGCTGGCTTTGTGGGAGCCTAGCCAGTTTGGATGTTCACCTTCCTAGATATGGACGGAGGGGGGAGGACCTAGGACTTACCACAGGGCAGGGAACCCTGACTGCTCTTTGGACTGGAGAGGGAGGGGGAAAGGAGTGGGGGGAGGGGGAGAAGGGTGGGAGGAGGGGGAGGGAAATGGGAGGCTGGGAGGAGGTGGAAACTTGTTTTTTTTTCTCATTTTCTCAATAAAAAAAAAGATTTAATAAAAAAAAAGAATCTAGAATGCTTCTCCTTCTAGTGAAAGACCTATGTGACCAGAAACATATTCTCTCTTTATACTGCTGTTTCCGTGCCTCTGGGGCAGTGGTGGCATGAGGCTGACCCTCTTTCTGTTGATAGATTCAGGCTCCATGCTAAACTCTAAACATACAAGAAGACACTGTGCTAGACAAAATATGTTTGCCTTGCAGAGCACCAAAATCAAAGATGCAAGGCAATGTGGCATTATTGTCCAACCATGTCATTTCAGGATGTGCGTTATTGAGTGAGGGTCATTTGGGGTGGGTGTCAGCATCAGGGAAAGCAATCAGGAGATGATGGCTGTGTGGTTTTGAAGATGGTAGGAGTTTATCAGCACATCTACATTTTAATGGCTGTCTGTTGCCCTTCCTGCCTATATTCTTTTAACCTAAGTTCTCTGGGCTCCCCAGCCAGGTCTTTAGTTCCAGGGAAGCCTACCTACTCTTTGTAACCCCAAGGAGCTATTGGATGTTATCTAGGCCCTCTGGGTCCATGGTAGCTCACCTCTGTGACTGCATCTCCACTCTTGCTCAAACCCACAGAATCCAGTCAGCTTCCCTGATGAATTCACTTCTGGTCCCTTTATCTCCTCCTACTCATAACATGAGCTTTCAGTGTGTGTTGTTAATGACCTACATAAGTCACAATGGCAAAAAATATGATCTGGCTGTCTATAGTTAAAAATAACACAAGGAAAAGTGTCAGGATTCTCCTCTATGTACTTCCCTAAAGGCAGAAAATGGTGTGCTCACAGCACTGAATATCAACAGGGAAGTCAGTCCAGCAGTGTCTACCTGCTTTAACCAACGTTCTTCCTGTCTCCACTGCCACTGTGTCAAGCAGGCCCTGTCACAGCTATGTCAAGACTTGGCTCTTTATGGAAATTTAGTGCTGCTTTAGTGTACTTGGATGGGAGAAGTATAGAATGACCTTAAAAACTACAGGGAGATTTTTCTATTTTAATACTGTGGGAATATGTCCATCTTTGTACTTCAATAGAAGACTAGTTAAGAGGAGTGGAGAGATGGCTCTGTGGGTAAGAGTGCTTGCTCTGCAAACACAAGGACCTGAATTTAAATCTCCAGCACCCACCCACATAAAAGCCATGTATATCTCTAACCCCAGTGTTGAGGGTGGAGACAGAAGGATCCCAGGAGCAGCCTGTCCAGCCAGCCTAGCCAAAATATCAAGCTTCAGGTTCAGATTCAGTGAGAGATGCTGTTTCAGGGGAATGAGGTGGAAAGAGAGAGAATACATTGGATTTTTTTTTTTGGCCTCTGATGAATAAACACACACCGTACATACACATCTGTAGTAATAAGGGCGCGGCGGGGCTGCATCCCCAACACCCCAGCTGCCTGCTCCGCTAGCTTTTGCCCGAAATAATTACACAGACACTGTATTCATTTAAACACTGCTTGGCTCATTTCTACCTAGCCTCTTCTAGGCTAACTCTCACACCTGGACTAGCCCATTTCTTATCATCTGTATAGCACCGGTCTTACCGGGACAATTCTAGCCTAAGTCCATCGTGGGTCGGAGCTTCATAGCGTGCATCTTCCCTGGAGCGGGGAATATGGCGTCTCTCTCTGAAGCGTCTGCTCCCGAGCGGAGAGCTGTCGAGTCTGACCTCACTTCCTCTTCCTCCGGGCATTCTGTTCTGTTTACTCCACCTACCTATGTCTTAACCAATAACATGGGCCAAGGCCCATTATTAGCCAATGACCTTCCTCCATCACACATCTCCCTCTCTCTCTCTCTCTCTCTCTCTCTCTCTCTCTCTCTCTCTCTCTCTCACACACACACACACACACACACACAACAACAACAACAACAACAAAGAAAAGAAAACCTAAGTAAGCAAGATAATAATAATCTTATACTTATATGTTATACTGTAGGGTTCACGAGGAAACTAAATGTCACCTCCTTTGAGACACCTTGCTGAGTCCTCAGAGTTGCCGTGGCCTTGGGCTGCACCTTAACTCACTTCCGAGATACTCAGACAAATGGATGGCGTTTCTGTACTAAGTATTTGATGAAACCTCTTGTATTACTCTTTTGCTATGATAAAGAAACACAAAGCCAATAACTAAAAAAAAAATTACAGGAGAAAGTTTAAAATTCTAGATGATGTTTTCTAAAATTTTCCTTCAAAATCTTTTATCCCTAGAACAGATGATAACAAATGGAAGTTAGTCATACCTATCTGGGCCAGCATTTTTGCAGTGATGTGAAATTAATGGATTCCGGCCTTACCATAAGAGCTTGAAAAGAAGTGGTATCCCAAGCTCAGAAACATGTGGAGCAAATAGTTGCTATGTGAATTATGGAGTATTAGGTAATTCTCTGGGCATATTCTTCCTCATCCTTAAAAATTAATCTCTGAGCTATGCACTGTAATAATAGATCCGATTGAAAAAGTATTTCTGGCACTAATGCATAATGCATAAAATATGTGCGTACAATCTGAAGGCTGAAAAATAGATCATTCTTTAGGGTCAAAGAATGATATGAAAGTTCCTGCCACTTCAGAGGAATGGAGCATGGGTATCTATGGGATTAGCTGATTTTAAAGACTGATTACTGAACTGTTCCATGAAATATGAATACTTACTATAGCAATCCACATCCTATTTCAGGGGCTTCTTAAAGGAACAGACTCGCTAGGTAATGCCAAGCGTTACGCAGTGAGTGGAAATTGAGGCTGAATGTCCCTTTTCTATTGGTTACTAAACTAGACTTTAATCTCTAAGAAAGCTTAAAATGATAAACAAAACTTGGTATCCATGGTAACACACATAAGAAGGTAATTACTTTTCTTTATATTTTTCAAATCTCAGAGTTTAATAGCATAGTATATGCATTGCCTCAGGCCCACAGTTCCTGCAGTTGGTCATTAAGCATCAGAAAATGCCCTCTTTACCGGTCATTATTACTAATAAAATGCAACTTAAAAGCCCTATGAACAAAAGAGCCCCAGAGTCAGCCGGAAGGCGGGAAGGCAGGGAAGGGGGAAGGTGGGAAGGCAGACCTTGACTAGATGGGGTCTTGGCATAGACAGCAAAGACCCTGGAGCATCCGGCCCAAAAGCCAGGTGTGTGTCCTGAGAGCCATATTCCCCAGGAAGGCCTTTCAGCAATGATTAATTAGACTCAAGAGAAATCACTCTGTCCTTTAGGTGAGCAGACCAGAAGGACCTAAGCCCATGTCCTCATAAGAGCACCCAGCTTCTGTAGGAATTTTACAGGAGCAAAGAATTCTATACCTGCTAATGCCAGAGCCATGGTTCTCGACCTGCCACAGTCCTTTGGGGTCACAGAACAGGTATTTACATTAAGCTTCTACAGTTATGAAGTAGCAAAAAAAAAACCCTAATTTTATGGTTGGGGTCACCGCAGCATGAGGAACTGTATTAAAAGGTCACAGCATTAGGAAGGCTGAGGATCACTGCCTTAGAGGCTCATTCTTTGTTATATTTATTTGGAAATCTGGGCTTGTATTATTATTTCTTTTCCTAAGAAAAACAACAAATTGGATGCTTGTGAAGACAGAGGGGGATTTACTTACTAATCTATCTGAGGGTCTATCTCCATCTGCAGAGCATTGGCACTATTTAAGAACACCCGAGAAACTTCAGCCCAGTGGAAACCCAAACCTCTCCCCTGGCTTTACAGGTCTCTTTCCCAACTCTGGCACACCTGCGTGGCTCACAGCACACAGGTGCCAGCCTCGGGATTTCACCTGGCTGCTTCAGTAACACTGTCCCCAGATGACCTGTGAAAACCCAACCATGGAATCTGTGCCGACAGCTAGGGCAGCTCTAGGAGGCTCTAAATTTAGACCATCTTTTCCTTCCAAGAGAGAATTTGTTTGTAAATCGGTTTTTGGAATGGAAAGCAAACATTTTCCCATAGAAATACTAGAATGTGGGTGTGCAGCTTTAGCTCTACGCAGGCAAAGCGTTTTCGCTGGGTCTACCTCTCTGCCGCTCAGCTGTGTACATTATGCACCAGATGCCCTTCGGTGGGGCAATCAGCAACTGAACCACCATGTGCAATAGGAAAACAGCCAGCTTGCTCCTGATGGGAAGAACTGCCCAGCTGCTAAAGCTTGGTGGCCAAGAGAGATTGCCTTGATAGTTCTGACAGTGCCACCCAGAAGCATAAAGGATCAAATTTTTCTGTGTAAGGGACATTCTTAAATCTGGTGTTTGTACTTTGGAAACTGCCAGCTCTTAATTTAGAAAGTATGACAACTCAGTCAGGCTAACGGTGAACTCTATGTAGTTTAGACCAGGAAGTTGAATAAGACAACATAAACAGTAAAGTTAGAAGGCAGATTTATGCAGACATAGACCCTGGGACTAAGTGCTTCATAGCAAGGCTGTTAGTAAGACCAGCCCTTCCAGCCTCGAAACATGGCAATGAAATGTTTCTGGAATGGAAAAAGTAACGGAATTCAACTGCAAGCATGATGCCAATTCCAGGAAGTCTGTAGGGGCCACATCGTAGCTACTCAACAACCTCCAATTCTCCTCCTTCCTCTTCTCTCCTCCCCTCCCCTCCTTCCTTCTCCCCTCTCCTCTCTTTTACTCGTGTCTCCTCTCTTCTCCCACTTTCTTCTTTCTTTCTTCCCTTCTGTCTTTTCTTTCTCTCCCCACCTTCCTCCCACCTGAAGTAAGCTGTGGGTAGTGAGTGACAGCTCTCCTTCAGAGGCAACTCCTCTAGTTTGTTTTGTCCCCAGTGGCAATAGAGGAAGGATGTTTCCAGACAAAATGAGGATTGGTGTAGAATAAGACAGGAGGAGCCAAGGATGGAGCCATGAGCATGAGGAAAGGCAGAATTTCAAGGGGTTGTTAGCCCAGGAGTCCTGAAGGCAGGAATTAATCCAGCAGGCCAGAAGGAAGGCGGAGTTCGGCCAGGAAAGACGCATTAAAGGGTGCCTGGCCTCTTCCAGAAATGAAGATGCATGCAAGGCCTAGTCTCCAGCTTTAGGAACGAGCCTGTACGTTCCAAGCAGGAACAGTGAGTGTGGGGCTGATCAGGACTCTCTCCAGCTGTCCAAACTGGAAACCTGTGTCCCATTGGTCTGACATCCCAAGGCCGGAACAATCTCCAACACTCTCTGACCTCTGCAGAAGTCACTTAATGTTTCATTCTCCTCGCCTTCCAGTTTGGGTGCCTTTAGAGATCTTGGTTTGCATTCTCCCAGTTCGGGTCCTTCCTTAAGGAATCTTACTGCCAGGCTAGAAGTTCTCAGTTTTCATTGACTAAAAATGAAGAGGAATTCAAATGCCCTGTCCTTTGTCATCACACCTTGGGGCAATGTGCTCCGTTTGTCACTACCAAACAAAATGGCAGAAGGGGCAGATATTTTGAAGCTGCATGGAAGCATTTTCAAATGTCAATTAAGGAAAAGCATTATGTCCTAAGTTATTTACTCTGAAATCAAATTTAAGAAACAGAAAAGGACAGAACACAGTGATGCTATTGGAAGACAAAGGAAAGACAGCAGCTTAGTGACTGGGAAAGACCGGAAGAGTCACTGTCCTGGGCCTGGGAGTCTGTCCTCCATCTCACATTCCGTGCTCCATGGACAGGCTTAGCCCTTTTGAATAAATCCCTTTCAGAAAGAAAAGCTTCATGATGATGAGTTCATGTAACCCCTTCCTGCATGTAATGAGTGGAGAGAAACAGGAAAAGCACATTTAAAATACGACACATTCCAATGTGATGAGATTGCTGAACATGGGCCTTACTTGGAAACCCTACACCCTGAGACGCTTGCCACTGTGGCAATGTTCTTTCTTGTGCCACAGTGACTTCCCAACTCCTGCTGCTTGAAAAGCATGGTTTGAATAATATACATCATAAAAATGTATCAGTCCGTGTAAAGTTCAGGCCAGAAAGCTCCTGTTCAGAAGAACACTTCATGGGCCTTCCCTATCAGAGATCTATATGTCTTTCTTGGTTACTTAAAAACTTGGTTCATTTTACAAGATTCAAGCTAGGGATAACAATGCACATACTATCTTTCACTATCTTTATTAATGTATAGCACCAGAGAAACTTTCTATAAAAGCTCAGCAGCAGAAGACTGTTCTGAGGCACACCATGTCTGAATCCCAGCACTGTTTTGTGTGGACATCAAGTTTGATTGACGTTTCCCTTGACTCTTTACTAGCATTGAGCGTAGACTCCATTGAGGGAATGACTTCAACGCAGTGCAATATATCTTGGGCCACTCCCCACTGACTTCCATTCCACATCAGGACCATGGGCTAAGCAATGGTCCTCCAGTTACTTCCATTTCATGTGAGCCTCCATGGTGGACTCAATGAGGTTCCCTCTGTCCATTTTCTATTCCCAGTCAGTGTCTGAAGGGGGCTAGCATTTCCTTCATCCACTTCTGTTCCACATGAGCCTCTACTGGGTAGCATTCCCTTTGCTCTGGGGATTACAGAACAGCAGAAGAAAGTAATAGGGTCTCTCCCAGTCAAAACAACTTGAGAAACTTTTATAAAGGTTAATAGTAAACATTCCAGCAGCTTTTGCTGATGCTGTGGATTCTGTCAGTTATTCACCGTGACCGCATGACCCCTAAGCCTCTGTAGATAATGCAGAAATGAGCAAGTGTGCTGGTCGCCAATAAAACTTTCTGTACAGAATCAGGCTGTGAGCTGGGTTTGTCTCGCCAGACTGCAGACTGCCAGCCTACCTTTGATCTAGTTTGACTTCCTCATTTTACAGATAAGAAAAAAGAAACCTAGAGAGACTAGAATCTTCCAAAGTTGCTAGCTGGCCAGGGCAAAACCAGATCCCCTCCAGCGTCAGGCCTGAAATCTAGCTTTCTCTCTACCAGGCCACAGTGGCTCCACCTCATACCATACATTCATTCGTCCTGTCTCTGACATAAATGAGTCAAGAAATAAGATATGAAGAAAGTTGAGAGGAAATTATGCTTGTATTTTATTCAACTCCTTCACATGAACTATTTTGAAGGAAAAATTTTTATATAAAACCACTATTTGTTTACTCCTTCAACCACCATTATGCTTCAAAGGAGCAAAAAATTGAGATTATTATGATTTCAATCTCATGTAAACTCCATCGGAATAAAGCAAGCAAACTAGGATTGCTAATTCACCAAAGAACTGTTACCCTCCAAACTCAAGTTCTTAGCGTGGGACTCTGGAGTTAATGGCTTCATGAAGCTCATGCAGAATGCCCTGTGTCCATTCCTCCTCAGGGCAGAACACATAGGTATAAGATCTCAAAGGCATTTGTGATCCCAAAGCCTACAGGGTTCTTTATTGACTGTGAAATGTCCTATTTCCATCCAAGCTGCCTTAAGAGGAGAAAATGAAGAGGCTCCAAGGGATGAAGTCCCTTCCTCACATGGTCTTCTATGGTTGCTCTCCAGAGGGTAGTCAGTTGGCCAAAAGCTACCAAGAGGGGAATAAAAGCACTCATGGCTTGGCTGACACAGAAGCACAAACACAGCCTTTGGGATGATCGCAGCATCAGCATGCTGGGAGTGAGCAAAGGCATAAGTCAGACTCATAAACCAGTGGGACAGTGTGGGTTTGGCATCTGGAAACTCAGTGACCTATTGCTACCACGACAGAAAGAAAAATGCTTAGACTAAGTAAATGGGAAAAAGGCCTGGGGTTGTGGTGGCTGCTGTTTGAATACAAAGCTGAATGCAGAAGAAAGGAATAGAAACTCCCACACACCGGAAGCAAAGAGTGAACCCAAATAAGAATGGGCAGCTTGAACTGTGGCCACAATGGCCCAGAAAGCAGACACCTAGATTTTTAGTCCCCCCACACAGATACTGACCACTGCAGTGAGGAGTGAGAGATCTCAGGCTAAGGCCCAAACCCTGATGGCCGATGAGAAGGGGTGCAGATATCTCTACAGCAGCCCTGATAAGTCTTAGGAAAGTTACTGCACGACCCAGGTCCCTAGGAAGAAAAAAATAAGCCACAGTTTCCTGATGCCTCTCCCAGGCTTCAGTGCCCATCCTAGGTGGCCTCTGCTTTCCCACTTTTCCTAATTTTTCATAGTCAAGTAGGATCTCCACAGCAGGGTGCCCTTCCCCACCATGGTCTCCTTGGATACTGCACTTCAGGATCTGTTCCATCTGAGAACCTGCAGCCTGCAGGTGAGTCTGAGAACCTGCAGCGTGCAGATGAGGGTTAAGGCAAGCTTCTTTGGCACAGGGTATTAGAAAGAGAGAATTGATTTCACAAGCCTCTGACTCTGGAAACACCGGAGAGACGAAGGTTTAGAACTCTGCAGAGATTTTGGCAGTGCACACTAATCGCCAAGACCAATGATGCCCTTAGCTGAAGTGGTGTGGTTCTGTCCTGGCAGACAGGACTCCTACCAGCTCCAGAGGGGATCCAGCCACCAGGAGAAGCTGAAACACACTCTGTTTCCTCTGCTTGCCCAACACATACACCATCTAAAGCTGAATCAGCAGGGTGTACCAGCTGTGGGGCAAAGTGGGGACCTTCATTATCGTCAATGATATGTGTCATCTAACTCTCCCATAAGGCACAATTAATGTCTTTTAATGAAGTGACCCTGAGTTCTGTAAGTATGCAGTCCATCCTCACAGTGACAGTCTTAGTAACTTCCAGAAGTCCCTTGGAAGATGCTCAAAGGCTAGCATTGGTTTAGAAGCCTCAAGCTTGACTCTGGGTACCTGCGCAGACCTTTAGTGACTGCATCCCAAAGTCGAATTTGTCAGGAAGGCATTCTTTATATCTTTATAATAGTACAAAATTAAAGGTTAAAAAATATGTCCACTGAAGAAGCTATTTAAAGTGAAGGATTATGGGAATAAAATGGTTTGGGTCTTTACTCCTGTGATGAAATATGACCTGTCCAGTTTTCTCCTCATGATCCCCCAGAAAGCAGACCAGATACTGTTTGGGAATGGGCCACAGTTTTGGTGTGTGCATAGAGATGTGTTTTGAGGCCGTCCTAAAGCCTGGACCTTAGAGGGCAGAGGGAGTACAGTCTCTCTTTTCCGAATGCCATTAGGGAGGCAGACTCATGGCAACAGCAAAGAGCTGAAGCCCAGTGATTCATTCATCAGTCGTGTGACTTTGGAATCTCACTGTTTCTATGCCCCGCTCTCCTCTTCTGTGCAATGAAGAGACGAAGAGGCTCTCTGAGTTTGGTTTTTTTTTGGTTTTTTTTTTTTTTTTTTTTGAGGATAGTTATCAAGCTGTGAAGCCCTTACCTTGGAATAAACTAAATTTTAGCCAAGGGAACCTCCCCCATCTACAGAGTCGGCACACATTATTAAACACCTAAGAGAAGAATCTCTGCTAAATTCCTGGGGTAAAACATCCTTTTAAGGCTCTGTGGCTGCTGGGGAAATATTCTCATACTTGGGCATTTGTAATCAAAAGAACATACTTTTAAGAAATAAGAACAAGAGGCTGGGGGAGTGGCTCTATGGGAAACTGCTTGCCTGGCCCGTGCAAAGCCGAGAGATCAACCCCCAGCACTGCAAAAGCAGCAATAGCAAGACAAGCAGGCCTTGGGTGGGCCAGGGGGACAGAGTGTAAAGCCCTCCAGTCTATCCCGGATTCAGGCTGTTCTGACGCACGGAGGAATGATTAGTGCCTGGCTCAGAGTCCCCTGGAAATTGAATAAAATGACTCATGTAAAAGTGACCACCCAACACTTGGCTTAAGGTAAGAATTCAAAATGTGTTGGCCACGCATGTTCGGGAAGCTTTCGCACACAGTGTCCTGTCTCCCACTCAGTCTGACTCACCGCTGAGCCCATTTTCACAGGTGAATAATCAGGAGTGATGGAGCGGAGCTGTCAGATGCCCTGGAAGCCAAGCCAGGCCCTGGCTACAGAGACCAGGGCCCCATGTTCTCCACAGCAAACCACTCTGCTGCTCACGTCCTGACATTGGGAGAGATGGGGCCCTCAGGACCTGCTCATAAGACTTCACCATCTATAGTGTGGCAGGACTTTTCCCTCAGCAAGTATCCTGGAATCCTTGGGATGGTTTTTTTTGTTTTGTTTTGTTTTGTGTTTGGTAAATGTTCCTGATGAGAAAGAGCTGTCTCAGGATCCCACAGTGTGTCATCCTCCAGACTCACCCCTGCAGGCAGTTCCCAGTCCCCATGGCCAGAGGGGACTCTGTCTCAGGACACGGTGATGTGCACGTCTCAGTGTATATGCGGAGGTCAAGGGCAACCTTGGCTGTCTTGTCAATCCTTTCCTTCTACTTGTCCAAGACAGGGTCTCTTTTGTTGTTTTCCACTGTGCATATCAGGCAGCCAACAAGCTTCTGGAAATTCTATATCTACCTTCCTGCTCCCAGTAGTTCTGGAATTACCGACACCCTAGCTGCCATGTCTGCTTTTATAAGGGTTCTGGGGATTTGAACTCAGGTCCTGAGCCCCCTCCCCAGGTCCACCTGTAAAATGTTTGCAAGTGCACTAATTAAGGAGCCAGCCACTCTTCTACAGAACCCCACAGAACACTCACTTTCCAGTACTGTTTATTCAGGTTTTAACTAGAATTTTTCCCTTCCTTTTCTTACTTGATTCTAATCTGTGGAACTCATTACCTCCTGTTCACTGCTGCTGTGACGTGTGACTCAGTGCTTCTCACTTAACGTTATGAAATACACTGATGGGCAGTGTGACCCAGCAACCTGGCTTTCCTCTGTTTTTAAACAAACAAAATAAAAACATGAAGATATAGTTGGGAGGTCTCTACAATGTCTACAATATTTAATCCACCTTTGGCCCTTGGAATTTCTGAGGAGTTCGAGGTTCCGATTGCATACACAGCCGGGCCAGTTTCAGAGCAGCTGGGCAATGTTGCATGCCCTGAATGGTTGACCCAGAATTTTCTTATCCATATGATTTTTTACCAAAACCCGGTGAAGTAGGATGGTGTTTTTTAGATAAGGAAACGTAGCCTTTGGGTGACTGAGTGACTTGCCTGAGCTCTTGGAGCTATGAGTGTCCTTGCCGACAGGAAATGCAGGTAACCAAAGGTTCAGAAGCCCCAGGAGAGCTTCTGCAAGAGTCTGGGGAAATTACCAGACATTGGAGCGTGGCCAAGTGAGGAAGGTGAGTGGGAGACATCTTCCCACTGACACAATCACAGCTTCCTTACTGGGTTCTGGACAATTTTGGACTGGGATGAAAGGTTGAGTTTTCATTCCTAAGGGCAGTAAAATTGTAGGTGTGGTTCATACCTGTAGTTCTAAGACTTCAGAGGCAGAGTGGTATGTGGCAATGGTCTGCATTCTGTCAATTATGTTTTAAATAAACGCTGATTGGCCAGTAGCCAGGCAAAAAGTATAGGCGGGACAACCAGACAGGAAGTAGAGGCAGGTCAAGGAGAACTGGAGAATTCTGGGAAGAGGGAAGCTCCCTCTACAGTCCTGCCTAGACACACAAAAAAGATATGACCTGCTCCACTAGAAAAGGTATTGAGCCATGTAGCTAACATAGGTAAAAATAATGGGCTAATATAAGTTATAAGAGTTAATAAAAAGCCTGAGCTAATGGGTCGACCAGTTTATCATTAATATAGACTTCTGTGTGATTTCTTTGGAGCTAAATGGCTGAGGAACCTGGTGGGAGAACAAAACCCCAGACAACAAATGGCACCCACATGGACAGTTGCATCCTAAGGGGAACCCTTATGATGAGTTCCTGCCAGGAAAAAAGGAAGAAATGAGGTGGGTAGGAATGGGGGACATTGGAGAGGTCCACAGTCAGGCTTTCTTTGAATACCTTCTTCCCTGACCACCTACGGCCCCTTGGGCCTGCTGCACCCCTTGCCCTGGGATTCTGCCTCACACTCAGGTTCTCTATGCTCATTGGACAACATCCATTTGACTCTCTTGCCAAGTGAGCTTTCTGAACTCAGAGGCACACACCTTTTACTGCCTGCAAAGGTGTTTTACTAACTTGAGTTCATGTTTCTGGGGACCCGTTGGAACACAAGCTCACTGTGAGCCAAACAGCAGATGCAACAGCTGAAGGAACAGCCTGGAGAAAGCATTACAGGCCTGGGTGGAAGTTAAGGAGCGGTGAGCAGGCCCTGCCTCCAGCTGCAGGCTGGAGCATCCCCCAGGTGAGTCTAGCACACTGTTCTAAAAGCTCTTTTAAGCCCGGGGACCTGCTCATTCATGAGTGCATTTCCCTGAAGATGCTTCGGGGCCTGAGAAGCAGCTGGAAGAAGTGAGTGTTCAGAGGAGCGTGGGAAGGCGGAGGTCATCTCCATGGCAAGAATTAACACTTCACCTCCGCACTTTTGAGTGAGACCATGCTCTCCTTCACTTTCCACACTTCTACCCCCTCTCCCACCCAATTTCTGCAGCTTTCCCTCCCAGAGATCCCTGGATTGCAGACAGTGCCATGTTTCCTTTCTAAACTGCTCTGCAGGCTCCCATGTCTCTCAAGGCCCTGCAAGATTGCCTTCTTCCAGGCGTTATCTCCTTTCACTTTTCCAACCCACGGCCCCTCAGCTGCCTGCCCCTCCACTAACCAGCCTGTGGGCTGCCCTCCAGCCTCGACATTCACTTAACCGTCTGCTGAGAATGCTTCCCTTCAGGAAATCCATGGGTTCCCAGCTCTTTCAGATCTGGAATCAGATTCCCCTTCTTAACACAACTCACTTACTGCATTGAATGTCTTCTTTCCCTTGGGGCCAGGGACATCCCTGTCTTGCCCACTGACAAATCCCCAGTGTACCCGTGTATCCAGCACATGGTTCAGACCAAGTTCACACTGTCTGAGAAGATGGGCCATTCGGGGGAGGGGTTATATCAGTAGGCTGGTACCAAGCAATAGCCTCAGTTCCTGAGTGTGGCTGCTCTGAGGTGTCCAATGTCCCTTTCACGTTAAGCATGCAGGTTTCTGGAAGAGGGGGAGAGACATGCAGGGGAGTCTGGCTCTTGTTACACCAGCTGAGAGATTTCTTCTTTAGCGGAAACCACACCTGAGATCTGCTAAGACAGAAACTCCAGGGTCAGCAGTCACTGGACACCTTGGAGTGGAGCCGTGAAGATCCTTCTGATCCCTCCGCTACTCAGGACAGGAGACTTCCCACCTCAGCAACCCTCATCAAATCTTCTCTAGCAACCCAACAAATCAGTTCAGGCCGAGACTTCATGGCAAGCCATGGGAAGGTCGGGCCAGCACCAACAGCATAATCTAGTGCAAAGGGAAAATATGAGAGCCTCTTGTTCACAAGTTATTAGTTCAAAATGGCAAGAACAGACCCTGAAAGCCAATGACAGGCCTGAGTGACAGCATAGACCACACACTCCTAACGGTGGCCATGGCCAGAACTGACGATGACAGTGGCCTTCCATAGATGTACCTGCCAGGAAGTCACCTAGAATAGATGCAGATCACTCCTGTTCAAGATGGATGTCAGGTTTCTTCTATGGAAGAAGCAGAGAACACAAAGGCTGCGGGTATAACCGTGCATGAACTCAGGCGGTGACCGGAGAAACAGGAGTTCCAGTCTAGCCTGGGCTATAGGACACCCCGTCCCAACCAAAAGCTGAAAGAAACCTTAAGGCACCAGAACTAGATCATCACCTCTATTAAGGATGCCAACTGGACTGGGACTGAAAAAACATGGGATAAAACCGGACTCTCTGAATATGGTGGACAATGAGGGCTGCTGAGAAGCCAAGGGCAATGATCCTACTGCATGTACTGGCTTTGTGGGAGCCTAGCCTGTTTAGATGCTCACCTTCCTAGAACTGAATGGAGGGGGGAGGACCTTGGACTGCCCACAGGGCAGGGAACCCTGACTGCTCTTCGGACTGGAGAGGAAGGGGGAGGAAAGGGAAGCGTGGGGAGTGGGGGGGGAGTGAGGCGGGGAGGAGGTGAAAATTTTTAATAAAAATAAAATAAAATTAAAAAAAAGGATGTCATGTTGCAGGATAGAGGTGGTGGTCAAAAGCTGGTGACATCAAAGGACCAAAGGTGGCATTAGTAGTCAGTCTGGGTTAGAGTCTGTGGCAATGAGTAGCCAGACTTTGATGTCGTCTCCATTTGGAAAAGTGGTCAGTGACCAGCAGGATGCAAGAAAGAAGAGGAAGCTTCCAGAAACTGCAGAGGACAGGCTGAGGTTGAAGCCTGTGGTTGTGGCTGTTATGCTAAGAGGCCCAGGGCCTTTCCCCATGAGTCAGCGAAAGGGGCATGTGGTTACTTTATTGTCAATGCTTGATGGGTATCCATGGATACATGTGCTGATGTAGATGATGTAGTTAGATGGTCGTTTACAGTTTTGAGAGTGCTTTCCTGTGTATAATGATTTGGGTCCATCCTGTCAGTAACCCTGGAAGGTCAACAAATATTAGTGCCTCTCCAGGCAGGCATTGACTGCCCACTGGTGACCAGTTGGAATACAAGCTCACTATGACAGAACTCCATTTTCAGTCTTTGAATACAAAGGAATTTAGACTCAAATTCTGGAGGAAATTTATCATCTCTGTAATGCTCCTGTCACTCTTGGCTATCATCAGTCCAGAGATTGTGGCCCAGTGCAAGCCAAAGCTTCATTCACAATATCAACAATGGAGGCACTGCTTCCAGTATCCCTCCATCCCACCAGCTCTACCAAAGGGCAGCGTGAGTAACGGGGGTTGCAGAGAGTAAGCCCCTCCTTGGAAAGGGATGCCTAGGGGAACAGAAAGTGACTCTCAATATAAACGTCACATTACCACCTTAGGGTCATCAGAGAAAATCAAGTTAAAGGCAAAGAACAGATGAACAAGGGTCCCCTGTCCTCGGTGAATATGTGTCTTGAAATGGCCCATTAGCTTCTTATCAGTATTCCTTTGGTGCTATTGGTTTGATGCCCAAAGATGTGTGTAATCTGCCAAACTGCATTACTGTGCACACCTAACTCCTCTGCACAAACAAGTACCTGCAGATGCAGCCAGTGGGCTAACGTTAATCTAAAAACTACCCAGGGCGATTAGTCCTTATAATGTAACAATCTCTTGAGGAGCACATTCCTTACGAAAAGAAAAAGGAGTGTATCTTAAGCTCGCCTCCATTTGACACCAACACATGTCAACAACAGCTGAACTTATTTTTTTCCTCTTCAAATTCTGCAAAAAAAATTCATTCCCAGGTTTACTTGCTGTGCCAAGTTTTAGAGCTGAGCAAATTTTTATGGTCTAGTTATAAACCCTAGAAAAACAAGTTTTATAGGAAATGTTGACACGGTCGTAACTAAAGTGGTGCTAGCTGACACCTCTCTATTTTCAATTTGGGGATTTCTCCTAGGAAAATATAAATGCTAATTCAGCAAAGGAAGCCAACTATAATAAAAAATGCTATAGTCTTCCTGTTCACCCTGTGAAGGTATGCTTCAGAAGACGCAAAGGCAACATGGAGGTGAGCTTGAATGAGAACACTCAGATGTGCGGCACCTGCAATGGCTCAGCCACTGGTTACCTATAAATGCTGCCCAGGAATGCATTCTGTCACCATGAGTCATGCTGTTCAAGGCAGCTCGTCCAGACGCTGGAAGATTCCAGGTTTCTGCACCAGGCACTCACTGTGCACTGCTGAGTCCCCAGGTACAATGAAAAGCAGATTTCTCACAAACGGATGGGGAAAACCATGAAGATGGTGGGAACAGGGAGATGGAGTGGCAGCAAGAAGGGATGGCTGAACTGGGTGACTCATGCAGCTTGGGCCATGACCGGTAACATCAATCTGACCCTGGAAAGTCTGTTGAAAGATCTGGAGAAAGGCCAGCCTCGGTCCTCATCCTCTGGCCTTCTGAACAGCCTCATGAGAAGCACATGCATTCCATGTTCAAACTCTGACTTTCTTATTCTGAAACAGGGAGAGGTAGTGGAAGGGGAGAGTTTGATCTGGGTTTGGTGCGAAGGAGTGGCACTGGATCACAATGAGGAGCAAAGCAAGGCAAGCTGAAGTAAATGTTTGAAAACCCTCAACTCCACAGACTAAACAGCTTTGCCTCCCAGGGAGCCAGAAGGCTGCTGTCTCTCCAGGCCAGTGACGGCTGTGGCTCAGGCAGGCCGTGCTGCCTCCCCCGGTCCTGTGGTTCTATAGTCATGTCATGTGGAAGCCTGCTGTAATGAGGAGACATGGACATACATGCTCCTCTTAAGAAGAGGGTTGTTTTGTATTGAGTAAAGTTCTACTTTGAAAAGCATCTCTAGAAAATGAAGACACTTTCAGTTGACGGAAAAATGGCTAGCACAAAGGGATAAGTATAAAGATAAAGATAGACTTCTTATCAGGTATGGCGTTGCTTCTGGGGCTCCTGAAATGGGAACACGTTGCTGACAACTTTGCTTTTGAGTGAAGTTTGAGAACCTACTTAAAAGGCCACTGAGTTACACCCCAATGACTACCAAGTAAATCTGACCTTCCTCAGTCACAAGAGACTAAGTTCATACCTTCATGAGCAAGATGTATCTTGGGTAATTGGGGTTTTATGCCCCACGTTTCTAAACTATTCCCCAGAGTACTTTCAAAAGCTTTCACAAGACAGCGTCACAATTGTTGCAAAAACCAACCAGTAAACAAACAAACAACAATAACAGAAAGTGAGGCATGCTTTAAAGCTGGCCTTCTGCAGCCCCTGCCTGCTCGGGAGGCTGAAAGGAAGACAGTGGGTTTCTGGATGTACCTGTCAAGGCTAAATGATTGTTCATTTCCTGTGAGCTGGGAATAGTGTAATGACATACAGCTGGGGAGCAGGGTGGGGCTCCTGCTCTTTCCTCTTCCAGGAGCTGTGCTCCTCACCAGCTGGGAGAGATTACCATATGAATGTCCTGGAGAACTGAGGAGGAGGAGCCAAAGGAGCTTTAGAGGTGTCAGCAACTTCTTCCCTAGGTGTTCCTACCTGAACTAACCCTGATGATATTTTAATAACACACATGTACAAACATTCATTTACTTTAAAATGAGGGGTTGTGGTGGATACAAGGAGGGGTTTTCAAAGCCTCGAACACTCTTTCTGTGGAAGTGAACTGATTAGATGTACACCGCTATGATTATGTATGCTAATGACCGGTTGAGTTTGAAAGAAATAGTTAAGAATAATAAGGTATTTTCACCCAAGAAAAATGAATTTGTATCAGAGTGTCTATGCCTTGCTAATGCAGCTATTACCTGGAACAACAACAAAAAGCACAAATTCAATACCAATTTTAAAATTAGAATTCAGCAAAACGAGATTCAGGGCACTTATTTAAATGCATGCTTATACCTTTTAGTATAATAAATTTTGTTCAGTGTTTCATTAGCCCTTACAGTATGCCTCATGGCTATGTCAGATATGAAATGCTTAGAGCTGTAGCCAACTTCTCACACCTGGTGGCTCCCATTCTAAGCCAGCACCTGAGCAGACAGAGAGGAGGTGAGGATGGGGAGAGGTGATGCACAGGTGACCAGGTCTTCTGCTTCTCCTGGCCAGGAAAGGAGAAGTCACAGCAGTGGGAGGTTTCTGCCGAGGGAGTCTCACAGAGCGTAGCTTCTTGACCTTGACCTGTGCAGGAGGTCAAGATACCTGAGATCTAAGCGAGAAGAGAGGTACAGCTTCCTGCTTTGATCTGTTTCTGAGTGCTTTAACCCCACTAGGCATAGGAATACCTGTACAGTTTAAAACCTACAAACCAGGTCCCACGAAACCTGAAATAAAGTTTGAACAATTGAAGAAAAAAAAGAAACTAAACCCTAAGCTGCATGAAAGCAGAGGCGAAGCTGCTGTTGGAAATGAGCGAGAAGTAAAATGACAAGATTTCGTCTGAGTCTTCCAGGCACGCGCTCCAGAGAAAGTGCTGCACGCCCTGAAGGTCTTGTGACTCAGTTGCAGTCCCTGCCACTTGCTGCAGTTGTCCCAGGCACTGGCACATCCAGGAGGAAGCTGTCTTCTCTGTGAGTGCTAGGGGGCAGGTGGCCTGAGAATTGCCACCACATTTTACAGGAACACAGTAAAGTGCTTGCCCACACAAGGATGAGAGCCTGACTTTACATCTCAGCACCAGTCTGAAAAGCTGGGCGTGGCAGCACCTGTCTGTAACCACAGCCCTGAAGAGGCAGAGGCATGTCGATCCCTGAAGCTCCTGGCCAGCAGGTTCAGTGAGAGATCCTGCCTCAATAAATAAGATTCATAGAACCTGAAGAACACACCCACTGTTGACCTCTGACATCCACATACATGTATAAACATGTGCTAGCACACACGTGCACATATACACATGAACATGTGGGAGGAAAAAAGAACTCTCCATCCTCCCAAATCCCCTAGATGTGATCAGTGGGCTCACTCCTTTTCCATGTTCTTTCCCCAAAGCAGTTACTGATAGATGATAGCTACCCTGAAGCATATTGGGGCCAGGATGCAGAGGATTTGGCTCCTCACATAGCAGAGAGGGAGCCCAGCAGTTGGCTGTCTCTCAAAAAAGTAGGAGGTCTGGGTTTCATTATGGTTCAGAGTTGACTTCAATCCCAGCATGCTTGGTGCCCCTTTTGGCATTCCTCGTACAGGAGCTCTTTTCTGAAGTTACCATGCCCAGATACTGCCTCCTAAGACTCCACAAAGAACCTGAGGAGAGGGGTGAGGTGCTTCCTTCACAGGCCTGGTCAGGCGAGCCTCACTGTGGTGCCTGCCTGAGGCCTCGTTCACATATCAGGCAGCAGATGATACCTAGCTTAAGGAGGAAGGAGGAAACGAGAATCTCCCAATATGTCCGGTTTTATATTTTTGCTACCTAAACAAATTTTCAGTGGCCTCAATGTAATGATGCCCCCAAATGCTCTGACGGAAAGAAATAGTGGTCACAGCATTTGGGGCTGGTGACCGTCACACTTCACTGGGAGAAGACCTGCCTGTTTGTGTGTGTGCCATGGGACAGGTGCAGAGGCCGTAGGACTAACTGCTGGAGTGAACACTCTCCTTCTACCGTGTGTGTCCTCGGGATCAAGCCCAGGTTGTCAGCCTTAGCAGCAAGAGCCTTTACCTGCTGGGCCATCTTGCTGGCCCTGGTATTAAGCTTTTACCAAAGCAACGACCTACTTTACTGATAATTTCAAAAGTCATGGACTTCGGAGAATTATTCAAGATGCGGGATGCATATTGACATTTCTAGAAGACAAAGGTTTAGTCATTTTGTACTGTTATTTGAAATGTTGGACTTCAGTCTATGCCGAGTTACCATTGTAATTGAAGTCTATGCCACTTACCTAAGTGGTTCTCAAGACTTTTCCCCTGATTTCTGCCAGCATTCCAAAGCATGCCAGCCAGCCATCCGTGTTCACTAAGACAGCCTCCGTGTGCTTGCAGCAACGCATCATGCTCACCAGGTGATGTGGCGCCTGTCGCCTCTCCACGATTCACCTGGGGGAATTAGTGTGGTCTTTTGCTTCCACTTAGAATCACAAAATGAAGACGTTTATCGGGGTGCCTTCTTCAGGGCAACTCTGAGTTCACAGTCGTGGATGTGCTGGTTTCCTTACTGCTTCGCAGGGCGAATTTTATGATAAGAGGTAATTTCAGATGGACAAAACCATTCAACTGTGGTGTACTGTAAAAACAATGACATTTAGACTCAGAACTTTCGCATGACGCTATTGAGGAGTTTCTCTGCGGAAGATTCTCTCTGTGTTTCTTAGCCAAACTGTTTGTTCCTCTTGTTTCCAAACAGATGGACATCTTTCATTGTCTGCTGACTGAACCCTGCAGAGACAGGTTAAACAGGAAGGACTCGAGTTATGGTTTTGTCTGTTTCCAGCGAAGCACCGGAACATTCATGAATGAAACCCTCTAAGAATTTGCTACTTACTTCTTCTATGATCTCCCTTCTGCGCTCACTAACCTGTGCTTTGCAACCCCTCAGTCAGTCCACAACCCCAAATTTCCAGTTGCTGACTAAGCATGATTCCTCCAGTCTTTCTGCCTCTTCCAAAATCCAAGTGAGCCCAAGCTACAGTCTCTCTTTAATTTTTACTTTTTTTTTTTTTTGAAAACAGGGTTTCACTTTGTAGCTCAGACTGACCTTGAGTTTGCGATCCTCTGGCTTACAGGTGAGCACAGCTCTTACACCTACTACCCAATAGTTGGTTTTGCTGCCATTCCTTGCTTGTTTTGTTTGTTGCTTTTGCTTTAACCTATAAAAGCACCATGTCTGAGTTGTGGCAGGAAGCAGGACGTGACTGTTCTGAATTCTTACACTGTCCTTGTGAAGGGACACCTTATCTCTCCTGCTTCCATATGTCATTTGTCTCTGCTTATCTTGGGAGCAGAGCCCTGGCGCCCTGCCTAGGACCGTGTGGGAGCCAAGCAGTTTCTCTCTTGGGGTCATCGTTTAGTTAGTTGTAAGCACCTAGTGGAAAATTACTCTAAACATATGTGCTGCAGAACCTTCAGGAGAGTGGCTATGGAAGCCCGTTGGAAACAGAACAAGCCATCACCCCTCTGCAGACAGCTCTGTGAGGTGGATGGGATGGCCATGACCTTCCATGCAGTACCTTCAGAGCCTGTGCTGGCAGTGTTCCTCACTTATATTGTATCCTTCACCTTTCCTACAAGCAACATGCCGTGAAGGACTTCATTTCCCAGGCAACCTTGCAGATGAGGACAGAATGTTTTCAGCTTTCAGCCTGTGTCTTGTGGAATTTGTGATACTCATTGTTTCTGGGCTACCTCAAGAGAGTTTCCCCTTTTACTTCCTATCCATAGGTGGCTGAGCCCTTCAAACCAGTTCATGTCTGCTAGAGCCTGCCTTGTCATGTTGGTGAGTAGCCTGGCAAAGTTATTAAGAAATAAAAGAGCAAACATTTTTCAAGTTGACACAGCAATATACCAAACAAAATGAAAAGACCAAGGTAGAGTTGAGTCTAGCTGCACACACCTCCTTGAAAGAATGGGGCTGTTTGGGAAGTGCATATTTACTCTTACCAGTATTAACAAGAATAGATTTAATATTTTGATAGAAAATGTGTTTCATAATTACAAAAGAGGCAAGGTCCTTGCTCAACTTGTTAGCTCAGGTCAGTGATCTTTTCAGTCTAACGCATGGAGGCAGGCCAGCCTGGGCTACTTAGCAAGATTCTGTCTCTCACGTGCATGTTCATGCTCTCTCTCTGCCTCCCTCCTCTCTCCTCTCATTCTTTCACTTCTTGGGATATGGAGAGGCAAGAGAGGGGCAGTCCCTGTCCCTCTGGACTAGATAATTTAGTGAGAAAGGCACATAATACAGTAAAGGATCAGGATGGCTATGCAGTAGCACAGGCTATCCACTGCCCGCTTTTGAGAGCAAGTCATGCATATTCACCCTGGTCTATGGTTGATGGAGGAAGGTCATTGGTCAAGTAATAAAAAAACTGCTTGGCCTCATAGGTTAAAACATAGGTGGGAGGAGTAAACAGAACAGAATGCTGGGAGGAAGAGGAAGTGAGCTCAGAGACACCATGCTCCCCTCTCCCGGGCAGATGCGATAGCTCTGCTCTCTGAGGCAGACACGATCAAGCTCCGGCCCAGGATGGACGTAGGCTAGAATCTTCCCAGTAAGCGCACCTTGGTGCTACACACTTTATTAGAAATGGGCTAGTCCAGGTGCGAGAGTTATCCGAGAAGAGGCTAGATATAATGGGCCAAGCAGTGTTTAAAAGAATACAATTTGTGTGTTATTTTGGGGCATAAGCTAGCGAGGCGGCCGGGGTGGGGGGACGCAGCCCCGCCGCTCCTATTACAACATATGGTGCCTCACTGCCAAGCATGGCTGGCACAACCAAGTGGTATTAGACCTTAGGACATCTTTTCTCTTGACTATGTTGAGTAGTGAGAGGAGGTGGATGTGAGAATACACAGCAACACCACCTGGCCCAGCCTAAGGTGGTTTCTCAGAGGAAATTACTTCAGCTGAAACTTAAGAGTAAGTCAGCTTAGTTAGCCAAGAAAAAGGAAGAGTCACCAAGGAAAGGGAGTTCCACGTTATAAGACCAAGGATAAGGGATTCTGAGGTCAAGATAAGCAAGAAATGGATATAATGTGCTTGAAGGCTCTTGTCGCTGGCCTCCTCCTAACTTTACAAACCAAGATCAGCTGTGTTCAAGGCTTATGGGTTTCAAGCTGCTATCTAAGTATCCCTTGTGACATCTGCTCGTCTGGAGCATGTGATTCAAAAGCTCTGGGAAGATCCCCATCTCCAGACAGACGGCTCCAAATGTCGACTCCAATTCCTGCCACCTGTTCAACCTGATCAAATGTCAAACATTTTGATTCAGACAACCATAAATCTGATTGTGATACTTCTCTATTTAAAGCTTTTAAATGTAATGCTTAAGGTATTTATAGACAAAATGAGCTGTACTTTTTGAGAGAAGATTGTAACTCCTTTACATGACTCAGGGACAGTGATCTTTCAGAAAATAGTAACTAATTCTTTGCTGTCCCTGTGCACAATCAACTTACACAGAGTAAAATATTATGCAGGGAGTGTATGTGTGCAAAGACAAAAAAATAAATATGTGATGAAGAAATGGATAGGTAAAGAGGTTTGGATACATAGGTGAAGAGATGGATGATGGGTGATGGATGGGTGAAGAAAGGGGTGGATGGTGTATTAGCAACTCTTTATTGCTATGGCAAAATACCATGATGAAAAAAAAAACTTCAAGCAGAGTTTATTTTGGCTGATAGTTCTATTGGAAGAGTCCAGAGTGGAGTAGAAGACAAGTCAGCCTAGTGGTCAGAGCAGAAAGCCGACAGAACACATTTCTTCACCTACTCACAGGAAGTGAGAGAACAGGAAGTGTAGCTAAGCTATAAATCCTCAAAACTTCCATTCCCCCACAGACAAAAATCCAGCACCCAGTGGTGTTCCTCCTTCAGGAAGGCTTTACCTTCCTAAAGTCCTAAAGGTTCCATAACCTGCTCAAACAGTAGCATCAACCAGAGAGCAAGCATTAAAATACACAGGCCTACAGGGAACCATTCCCATTCAAACAACCAAAGTAGAGAGAGAGAGAGAAATCTCTAGGAGGCATCATAGCTAGCTTCAGTTGTCAGTTTAACACACCTGTAGAGACAGAACCTCAACTAAAGAACTTCTCTATCAGACTGGCCAGTAGGACATTGCTTTGATTGATGGTTAATGTGGGAAAGCCAAGCCCACTGCGGGCAGTGCTAGCCATAGGCAGATGGACCTAAGAAAGACAGAGGGAGAAAGCCAGCAAGCAGCATTTTCCCATGATCTCTGCTTCAGATCCTCTTTTGAGTTCCTGGCCTGACTTTCTTCAGAGACAAACTGTGACCTGGGAGTTGTAAAATACAGTAAGCTCTTTCTATCCTGGTTGCTTTTGGTCATGCTAGAACAGAAATTGGTATTGATTTTGTGGTGTTACTGTGATGAACTTGACCATGTTGTTTTGGGTGAGGGTCAATGTGTTTGGATCTTGGGGCTGGAAATACCACTGAGTGCTCAGAGCTTAGTAAGCTCTCTGTGGAGTCTTAGAAGATAAGAATATTGAGATGAATGCAGATGATGGAGGCCTGGCCTGTGAAGTTTCAGAGAAAAGCAAAGAACCCATCAGGAAAGTTTATGTGATATATTTAAATTCAGAGTCTGTAGAATTGAAACCTTTGCTTTATTGGGAAAATATATGCTGGTCAGTTAAAACTGAAAAAAATCAATTGTGATTAATAAGAGATCAGTATCCCTGAGGTGACATCTTCTGGGAAGTATTCCCTCAGGGTCATCAACACACAGAAGCTGTGGTCTACATCTTAAGCTGGCATGCTGTGGGAAAATGGTCTTGTACCCTGTCGCTTGTATTGTTTTAATAAAGCACTCTTTGGCCAGTAGCCAGGCAGGAAGTATAGGTGGGACAACCAAGCAGGAAGTAGAGGCAGGGTGATGAGAATAGGAGAATTCTGGGAAGAGGAAAGGTGCAGTCTGCAGTTGTAACCTAGACACAAAGGAAGCAAGATGAGAATGCCTTGCTGATAAAAGGTACCAAGCCACATGGGTGATACTGACAAGAATTGTGGGTTAATATGGGATGTAAGAGTTAATAAGAAGCCTGAGCTAATAGGTCAACCAGTTGATAATTAATGTAGACCTCTGTGTGTTTCTTTGGTCAGAATTGCTGTGGGACTGGGCAGGACAGAAAGCTCTGTCAACACTGGCAGTTGAACTTGGTCATGTGCAAGAGTCTCTCATATGATCCAGATTTGGGTGGCATAAAGAGGTCATAGCAAACCACAGAGACTTAGCTCAACAATTCATGGTTGGAGTCCAGGAAGAAGCCTGGAGAGGTCATTGGTGAAGATTCAGCCTCAGTTGCAGTGGAGACTTACATTGTCACGATGCTGTGACTGTGGGATGTCCACCAAGGACAACAGTGTGGGATGGAACTACCCTGTGCCTAAGAGACAAACTGTGTCTTGTGGATGGCAGGATAAGGGAAGTCTTTTGGAGCCAGAATCATGAATATCCCAAATGTTGGACATTATGCTTTTTGCACTGTTGAATATAAATTTTCTTTTGATTGTAACTGTGCTCTGGTCATTCTCTTTTAGAATAAGAAATATTTAATTTTTTTAATCTTATAGGACTCTGTTATGAGACTTTGGACTGTTAAGTAATGGAATATAAAAAGACTCTGTGATTACATGAGTTGATCCATGGGCTAATAAAGGGGTGGATGAATGAATAGGAAAAGAGATGGATGGATGGATGGATGGATGGATGGATGGATGGATGGATGGATGGATGAATAGATAGATGGATGAATGGGTGGATGGATGGATGGGTGGGTGGGTAGGTGGATGAATGGGTGGATGAATGGGTGGATGGATGGATGGATGGGTGGGTGGATGGATGGGTGGATGAATGGGTGGGTGGGTGGATGGATGGGTGGGTGGATGGGTGGGTGGGTATATGGATGATGGATGGATGAATGGGTGTATGTATGTATGGGTGGATGGATGGATGGATGGGTCAATGGATGGATGGGTCAATGGATGGATGGCTCAATGGATGGATGAGTAGATAAAGGAAAAATGATGGAGGGGGTAGTTGGTCAATCCTGTCCTGTTCATATCTCTCCATTTAACCTACTCTTAAGAAGTGACTGGCATCCAGGTAGAATAATTCATGATCAGTTTTCTCAGATATCAAGGTGTACCATCTCAAATTCCTATAACTTGTCGCTAAATTTCAGTTTGTTATCTGAAAGAGAAAACTATATGCATTTGAAAAGGTGTAAACCCAAGGTCCATTTGCTACAGTATGGTACACACTATGGAGAACTGCAGTGCCCTAGGGTGTCCATCACGAGAGTGCTTCTCATCTCAGTCATGAATTTCAATGCACACTATAATACTAAGTAGCCTGAAAGTGAAAATAGGGACTCGCATTTTATCAAACCTGAGAAGGTTCATTTTAAGATGCATTATCTTTTTTTTTCTACCAAATTTATTTTTCTCCTGCAACAGATTTATTGTTGGCAACAAGAATAAACAAGGCCATTCCTGTAAGATGTTGTTTAGAAATCCCCTGAGGGAAGCATCCAAGTTCCTTGTTTACAATTTATGCTTTGCCCGTAGCTATATGACACAGTTGACAGAAGCATTCTGCCACAATATAATCAAGGTTGTCTCTCCTAAAGTTCCCATAACAGTGTAGTCCTAATGTGTAACCAGATGTGTGTTTAGTACTCATATTTCAGCTTTCCTTGTACTTAAGACATAGTATAAATTCTCATATATAGTCTTCTGTAACTTTAATATACTTTCTATTTCTATTCCAGACCTGTCATTTCTTTTTAAATGATCACCAGCACACACAGGCTATTTAATGGAAAGTAATCTTTTAGCTATCAGACTCTGAAAATTCTAACCATTATTCAAGTTTTGGGTCACATATATTTTTAGTTATACATTAGAACAGCAAACCAATTCTGGGTATGAATATTATATTATGTTACTAATACAATAAGCTACAAAAAATGGTAACTTAAATCAATAACAATTAATTTATTTTCTCATAGTTATGAAGTATAGGAATCTAGGATTGCTATCAACTTAATGTACTCAAAGAACCAACGGGTGAAAATTTATTAATTAGGGCCGGGCAGTGGTGGCGCACGCCTTTAATCCCAGTGCTCGGGAGGCAGAGGCAGGCGGATCTCTGTGAGTTCGAGGCCAGCCTGGTCTAGAAGAGCTAGTTCCAGGACAGGAACCAAAAGCTATGGAGAAACCCTGTCTCGAAAATCAAAAAAAAAATTATTAAATTTAGGAAAACTAAAAATTAGGAAAACTAATTTTATTTCAAAATTTTGTCACCTGTTTTTACAGACATATTTTTCCATATGTTTAGTCTAGGTCTTTGTGTGTGTGTGTGTGTGTGTGTGTGTGTGTGTGTGTTGCTTAAGATGCATCACCTATGTTGGGAAAATGCCCAGCAACTTCGCGTTACTCACACTTCCTTTAGTCAGCACATTTAAATCACACACTGTTCTTTTGCATACATGAAAGAAAAATATCAGCTTAAAGAAATATGTTCCCGAGAGATCTTCAGTTTTGGAGTCCAACTCTTCTGACCACTCAGAAGTCGAGTGGCATTAATGCACAGATACTTTTGTTAATAAATATCAGTCATAAAGAATAATGGCTTTCATTGTGTGCATTGTGCTCATATATAACACACCGTGATCATAGTAATTCAGTAACCTCTTCTATCCCCTTTCCCTTCTTTCTTATTTATTCCCATCCCCTATGGTCCCCTTTTACTTTGATGTCCTTCCCCACCTAGAGTTTACATTGGAGAGAGCATGTGATACTTGTCAGCCTGGCATGTTTGGCTTAACAAGATGACCTCCAGTTCCACTTACTTTCCAAAAACTGATGTGGACATTTGTTTGTTTGTTTGTTCGTTTTTCTTAATGGCTGAATAACATGCCATTGTGTTTATGCAACCCCATTTTCTTGATCCCTTCCTCCACTGGGGGGCACCTGGGCTGATTATAGTTTGGCTGGTTTTGGTCCCATTTGCCCTGCTAGCTTAGCCCCAAAATAACCACACAGAAACTGTATTAATTCAAATTCTGCCTGGCCCATTATCTCCAGCCCTCATATTAGTTTAACCCATCTCCATTAATGTGTATCACCACTTGACTGTGGCTTACCAGCATGAGTCTAACCAGTGTCTGCCTCGGGCAGGAGAACCGAGGCATCTGCCTCTCTGCCCTTCTTCCCAGCATTCTGTTCTGTCTACTCTGCCTATCTAGTTCTGCCCTATCAAAAGGCCAAGGCAGTTTCTTTATTCAACCAATGAAAGCAACACATAGAAGCATCTCCTACAGACTCTGAACTCCCACTTTCAGGATACTGCTAAGACACCTTGGTCTACTCTGTTAAACTTTTCCCAGGATCCTTTCTCAATAATTTTATCCCTGGGTATTAAAAGAAAGCTTACCTCTTGGTAATAGACTCTCCTGGGCCATTAACACCCCTCTGCCTGGGTTGATGCTTGTGTGAATGTGCCCACAGTGGACACTGCCTGGCCACAGTTCATCCCTGTAGATTCTAAGACACTGTTCAATGACAAGTGTGTGGAATGCTTATAAAGAAAACCAAACATTAAAACCAATGAAATATATTATACATATAGAAGATGCTAAGAAGTGATCAAAAGCAAGTTTGAGAATAACATGTGAAGGGAGGACTCTAACCCAGGAGGTTAAAGTGTATTCCCACATATATTGTGTCAGGTTAAAACGTATCATTGGATGGGATATCTATCCAGATACTTTCAGCAACCATCTACCGTTAGTGAGACTGGAGTATTTGGCTTTGTTGGTGTTTTTCTGTATAGTTAGCAGTCTTTGCAGTAATGATATAGCATGTTTTAAAATACAATAAATACTTATAAATGATGTGAGAGATACTATTTATGGATAATTGGGCAGAACAAGCATTCTATTTCTTTCTTTCTCCCTCACTCCCTCACTCCTTCTCTTCCTCCCTCCTTCCCTCTCTCTCTCTCTCTCTCTCTCTCTCTCTCTCTCTCTCTCTCTCTCTCTCTCTCTCTCTCTCTCTCAGTGTGTGTGTGTGTGTGGCTCTAGGCAGCCCACTCGTCCTCCTCTGTCTAGTGTGTGCCTGGCATTTGTGTTTCAGGTTAATATATGAAGCCACCCTGACCAGAACCAAGCATTTCCTCACCCTGTTTTCCATCACATAACCCCGTTTTCACTTCCTTAGGAGTCCTAATGATTTTGGAGACTCCTCAGTTAAGTGCTTCCTTTGTGGTCCATCTCTTCATGTGAGCAGGAATCTTGACTGTCATGGTAACCACTGTCAGTGTGCATAAGTTAGTTTTCCTTCTTGTAAAAGCAAGTGCCAAAATGGGATTGAAGTGAAGGGAATGTCCTGGGAGGAAACCCTGTAAAGAACAGAGAGGTGGGGGCAGAAAGAGACAAGGAGAATAGCCAGACAAAATCTCTGAACCCAGTGAAAGGGCAAACAGAGTGGGAAGGACCAAGGAAGAGCAGACTGCAGGACAGTCCAGGAAGGTCCTTAAGCCAAAGCCAACTTCGGGGTTTCCCCACTGCAGGAGCAGCTCAGCACCATCCCCTCTACTGTGCTCAATCTTCTGGGATCCCAGTAGCTCTAGAATCATGACTGTAGTGCAAACATGGGCTATGGATCCTGAAGTGACTGTCTTGAGGAAGATCTGAGCAGTGTGTATTCCCAGTCTACCATAGCCTGTGACAGACTGATTTTAAATACACACACACACACACACACACACACACACACCTTTATTTTATGTCTGTGGGTGTTTGTTTGCATGTTTATCTGTGCATCGTGCACTTACTTGATGCTTGAGAAAACCAGAAGGTGTTAGATTCCTTGGAACCAGAGTTACATAAGCCTATAAGCCCCAATGCGATGCTGTGAATCGAATCTGGGTCCCAGAGAAGGGCAGTCAGTCCTCCCAACCACTGAGCCATTTCTCTAGCCCACAAATATTTATTTTAAATGATTGATTGGAAAGTGTTTCAAAGTAGCTCACAATTCAAAAAAGTTAAGGACTATTGATCTGAAACATTCCCCCAGGGTGCTATCCATCCATACCTCATTTTTAAATGATTTCTTTATACTGAATTTGGTCAGAGTATTTTTACTTCAGCCTCCTTTGAACACTGGCATTGAGAAATTGCTCAACAAAATGCCCTTTTCACTTTGAAGATGCTTTCAGGATTCTGATCACTGACGCTTTGCAAAGGGAAAATCGTTCTCCTTAGTTCCAGTACCAAGGAGAATCTACTGGACCACACCAGGGTTAGATACTTCTGTAACTAACAATGTGGACCGAAATGAAAGAGGTTTGAAATCAAACCTGTGACCCATTTTCTAGTGATTTCAACACATATTTGTGTGTGCTATTTCATCAAATATTGATTATAGACCAGCCTTATTTATGCATTTATCTTTTTTCCCTACACTTAATTCTCTTGTCCCAAATTATGACATGTTTGTTTTTAACTTTTCTTGTACTACATATATTTTAATAAGGTAGGATATACATTTGAAAATACAGTTGGGTATAAATTAACTGGTGAATGTTTTAGTGAATGCTAAGCATGGTGACGTCATTGTTTAACCCCAGCCTTTAGACAAGTGGTTCTCAACCTTCCTAATGTTGCGACCCTTTAATACAGTTCTTCATGTTGTGTGGACCCCCACAAAATTATTTTCATTGATACTTCATAACTATAATTTTTCTACTGTTGTGAATTATATTGTAAATATATTTGGAACTAGAAGTTTATCAAAGGAGTGGTGACATACAGGTTGAGAATCTCTGCTTTAGCTCTTCACCCCATGTACTTTTCTCTGTTCTTTGTTTTCTCCTTGATTATTCATCAGAGTCCTTAGAACTTTTTATGAAAAAGGTTTACTTAGAGGCCTATTCCAGCAGAGCTTTCTGACGTCACCCATTCATATAGGCCCAATTAATCAACATTCATAACCAAATATGATGCTCAATTGAGTCCCTCCTTTACTCCACCCCTAACACCCTCCACTTTCATTTTCTACTTCATTTATTTCTAAATTGCTTGTAATTTTACAAGTACAGCCCTCTTATCGTGGGGGTTTGGGGGAGGGTAAAGATATATAAGAAAATCTGTAGCAGAATTAATGTCTAAGAGACTTTTCAGTCTTTTTCCTCCACATACACACACTTTAATGGAGATTTAAAATATGAACTAAGATAAATGTATACAGCAGAGAATGCCAAAGAGAAGATAAAATTTATCTTCCTAGAGAGCTGAGAATAGAAAATCTCATCACAGACAAAACTTGCTCCCTATACTGATAATCAGTATACATTTAATCAATCAGGAAAATCAAGTCAGAAACAAAATGCTTTAAAAGGCAAGACTGTTTCAGTCAGAAATAGAATGGTTTCCATTACTGGACAACTAAATCGGTTTATTACTGAAGGGTAAGTGTGTTTGGCCACTGAGACATTAAGGAGGAATTCAGAGAATTGAGGTGTGGGTCGTTGAAAATTCATGTGTTATTAGAATGAGCAGACATCTTATTTAGAATGATTGATGGCCCCTGCTGAGATGAGCAAGTGTGGAAAACACATGCCACCTGGTTTTGTGTTTGGGCTGCCAGATGGTGTCTCACCCCACCCCGCCATGGGCTGTCCCTCCCTCCCACCCATGTTAGTCCCTCCTTGTCCCAGTCCCTCTCCATTCCCTGTAATCCACTCTCCACTCTGGCAGGGGGTGTGGAGTGATGTATGAGGCCCAGGTGTATTTTAAATTTTATTGAATAAAACAAAAAGCTTAAATGCTTTGTTTTCCAAGACATATTTTTAATTTATTAATTAATTTGTTTGTGTGTGTGTGTGCACGCATGTGCAAGTGTATGGTCATCCACTTGCCATGGCACATGTGTGGAGGTCAGAGTTGCTTCTGTACTTTTACCATGCAGGTACGAGGATTGAACTTAGGTCATCAGGCTTGGCGGCCTTACCCACTGGGCAATCATATGAAGACATCTGAATGCTCAATACCATATAGTTATCTCACCTACTAAAAGATCATCTTTCTATCTTCAATGCCAAGATGTCTCCTGGAATGTAGCAGTCATGCAGCAAGTGCTTGTTGAAGGAATGAATTTTAAAGAGCAAAAACATGACCAGCTCATCTGACAACAGGGAAGGAAACAAAGCGAGCTTGGGGCAATCAGAGTTCTGTGAACCTGGGTTTCTTCCCAGCACCGAGTGTGGGATAGTACTGCAGGACCATCTTAGCCTCCGCGCCATGGCTTTGAACGCCTCCCCTCTTCCTGTAAGGACAGTGTGACATCAGTGGAGTCAGTCTGGTAAGAGTTACCCCAGTGGCTTTGTTCCACCACCTGCCCTCCCTTCCTATAACCCGAATCATCATTTAACTGGTCTTAGAGGCCAGGCTTTCTTTGTGGGGCAAATTCTTTTACTTGGAGTCAAATATTCCCCTTTTTCAATGTATAAATTTATATTTTAAAGCTGAGAGTGGTACTGCATGCCTTCCATCCCAGTACTTTGGGAGATGGAAGCCAGAGGATCCAGACTTTAAGATAATCCTTGGCTATAATAGTGAGTTCAAGGCCAGCCTAAGACATATGATGCACCATCTAAAAAAAACTGAATAAATTACGTTTTATTATGAATTAATGTAAATACATTGTGAAGCAGTAAAGAAAATAGAAACTAAGCTAGGGATGTGGCTGCCTCAAGTGGCTGCCTAGCAAGGTAGCTAGTCTCCATCCCAGCACAGAAAAGAAAGAATGGATGAAGGGAAGAAAAGACAAAAACTCCTAGGCCTAGCACTCTCTGATACTGATACAACCACTATTAGAACTTGATACCACAAGCCAGTACATTTGTCCACTGTTACATGGGATTGTATCCAGTACATATACACTTTACTCCTTAAGTTTTCCTCTTTTCTTCCTCCCTCCCTCCCTCCCTCCCTTCCTCCTTCCCTCCCTCCTTTCCTCCTCTTTCTCCTCCTCCTTCTTCTTCTCTTCTATCACCAGGAAGACAGAAACATTAATTCCATAGAAGTTGTGTAATCTAAGGATTGGTGTTCTAGTTTTTCTGCTGCTGAAATTCATGCCATGACCCAAAGCAACTTAGAAAAGAAAGCCCTTGTTTAGTTAATATTTCCAGGTTATGATCCATCTGTTGAGGAATGTTATTTTCAGATGTGTTGCTTTTGTTTATGTTGCATTTGATTAACTGTAAAGCTGTGATTTTGTTTTGTTTTGTTTTTCGAGACAGAGTTTTTCTCTGTATAACAGCCCTAGCTGTCATGGAACGCTCTTGTATACCAGGCTGGTCTTGAACTCACACACTCACAGAAATCGTTTGCTTTTGCATCCTGAGTGCTGGGATTAAAGGCATAAGCCACCACTGCCTGGTGAAGCTGTGATTCTTTGCCTGTCTAAAACACCTGATGGTCCTAAAAAAGAGACGAACAGCCAATAGTGAGTCAGGAGCAAGGATAGGCAGGGCTGGCAGGCAGTGAGTATAAAAGGAGAAACGAGGAGAAGAACAAGGAGCAAGAGAACAAAGAGAGGAGGACATCAGGGGCCAGCCATTCAACTACACAGCAAGCCATGGAGGAAGAAGTAAAGAAAGGTATACAGAAATAGAGAAAGAAAAGTCAAGAGGCAAAAGGTAGTTGGGATAATTTAAGAAAAACTTGCAAGAAAGAAGCCAAGATAAGGCCAGGCATTAATAACTAAGAATAAGCCTCTGTGTGTGATTTATTGGGTAGCTAGGTAGTGGACCCCCAAAAAATCCCAAAAAGGAAAACATCACACACAACATTCGTCATTGCGAAAGTCAGAGAAGGAACCCAAGGTGGGAACTTGAAGCAGACACCAGAGAGAAAAGCTGCTTTACTGGCTCTTTCTTATGACACAAGACCACCAACCAGGGAATAGCACCACCCACAGTGGGCTAGCCTCTGCTATATTAATTTTCAGTTGAGAAAATATCTCACTAACATGCTCACAGGTCAATCTAATTAATTGCTCTACCGAGACTCCCTCAGATAGCTCTGAGCTGTCAAGTTGACAGCTGAAGCTAACTAGTAGACTTGGTTAAACAGGGATTGGAGAACTAAGACACATGGATAAGACAATGAAATAAAACCAGGAAGGAGTGGTCACTACACCACACCTCTCTGGTTGGAAGATCCATAGGAGAGTTGGGGTGGTCGGACCAGGAAGTTTGGTAGGGAAGGAGAGAATGGCGGCTTAGACCTCTGGGGAAAGGACAGAGAGAGGGCAATATGGGAGTACCCATAAAGACAGCTGCGTCACCAAGGGAGCTAGGCAGCTCTAGCTCCGCAGAACAAGGTTCCCAGGAGGAAGAGAAGGAAAGATGAAAGCAAGTGACTCAGTAGCCAGCCTGTACCTTAAGTCTGTGTCTGTCTCTGCAAAGCCCACATTTCTGATGGTGAGGTGTAGTTCATAGTGATTTCAAACCTCACTTACTTGACCATTCCCTGTGTCAGACCTTCACACTCATGCTTGGGGTTTTGCTTTGGGAAATAAATGTGTCTTGAGAAGGTTCCACATTTGCCCTCCTGTTCCTTCCTTCCCTCAGGGCAAATTCTCAGGAGGTTAATCCCTGCATCAGAGGGCATGAAAAGTGTCGCGACACCTCCGATTGCCGAATTGCTTCTCAAACCAATTGTTTCAATTTGTGCTGTCGCCAACAGGACATGAAAATGAAAATGCATTTGTTAAAATTCACCACAGTCCCCAGACCTCTGCAAGATTCCAGACAGTGCCTTGAGTCCTCAAAGCTTCCCATCTGACCTGGGAAGCAGACACACACACACACACACACACACACACACACACACACACACACACACACACTGTATTCACCACACAGCAATCAGGACCTGTGGCTACATTTGGCTAATGTTCTTACCTACAAATTTACAAATTTGGGACATGTTCAAAAGTAATTTTTTTTTTTATCCAGGCAACTAGGTTACAAAGCTTCTTTTATTTTCAGGCAGGAGTTCACTATGTAGCCAGCTCACTGGCTTCCAGCTAGTGATCCTCCTGTCTCTGCCTCCTGTATTCAGAGATCACAGGTGTACACCACCACCCCTGGCTGAAGAGACGTCTGTGTTGGCTCTGTAATTTCCTGCTTAGCTCATATAGCTCAGGGATTCAGCCCTCAATAAGTGCGCACTATTTAAAGGAGTCCTAGTCAGTCTTGGACTAATATCCCCTATTTCTCTAAGTCCATATGAATAGCTAGTATAGGCTGGGAGCCGTTAGCTGGTGATTTCGGGGGGGGACACATGATTTAAATATGAAATTTATTTTAACTGTATTTAAAAGCATAGTTAATATTTCCAAAAGTACTTGAGATAGAATGAGTAAAGATCTCTGCCTTTTAGTTTATATTCTTTTTATTTTTAAATATTAAAAACTATAACCCTAATATATTGAAGTTTTAAAGCTTTTAGTGATCTGGAAATTAAAGAGATTCTAATCTATGTTCTTGTGTGTGAGAGAGTGCACAGAATGTGTATGTGTGGGTTTTTTTCTATTAGTGTGCATACATGAGAGAAAGTGTCTATAAGTATGTGAGTGTGTGTGTGCATACATGAGAGAAAGTGTCTATAAGTATGTGAGTGTGAGAGTGTGTGTGTGCGTGCATACATGAGAGAAAGTGTATATAAGTATGTGAGTGTGAAAGTGTTGTGTATGTGTGTGTGTGCATACATGAGAGAAAGTGTCTATAAGTATGTGAGTGTGAGAGTGTGTGTGTGCGTGCATACATGAGAGAAAGTGTATATAAGTATGTGAGTGTGAGAGTGTGTGTATATGTGTGTGTGTGCATACATGAGAGAAAGTGTCTATAAGTATGTGAGTGTGAGAGTGTGTGTGTGTGTGCATACATGAGAGAAAGTGTATATAAGTATGTGAGTGTGAGAGTGTGTGTGTATGTGTGTGTGTGTGCATACATGAGAGAAAGTGTATATAAGTATGTGAGTGTGAGAGTGTGTGTGTATGTGTGTGTGCGTGCATACATGAGAGAAAGTGTCTATAAGTATGTGAGTGTGAAAGTGTTGTGTATGTGTGCGTGCATACATGAGAGAAAGTGTATATAAGTATGTGAGTGTGAGAGTGTGTGTGTATGTGTGTGTGTGCATACATGAGAGAAAGTGTCTATAAGTATGTGAGTGTGAGAGTATGTGTGTGTGTGCATACATGAGAGAAAGTGTATATAAGTATGTGAGTGTGAAAGTGTTGTGTATGTGTGTGTGCATACATGAGAGAAAGTGTATATAAGTATGTGAGTGTGAGAGTGCGTGTGTGTGTGTGCATACATGAGAGAAAGTGTATATAAGTATGTGAGTGTGAGAGTGTGTGTGTGTGTGTGCATACATGAGAGAAAGTGTCTATAAGTATGTGAGTGTGAGAGTGTGTGTGTGCGTGCATACATGAGAGAAAGTGTCTATAAGTATGTGAGTGTGAGAGTATGTGTGTGCGTGCATACATGAGAGAAAGTGTATATAAGTATGTGAGTGTGAAAGTGTTGTGTATGTGTGTGTGTGCATACATGAGAGAAAGTGTCTATAAGTATGTGAGTGTGAGAGTGCGTGTGTGCGTGCATACATGAGAGAAAGTGTCTATAAGTATGTGAGTGTGAGAGTATGTGTGTGCGTGCATACATGAGAGAAAGTGTATATAAGTATGTGAGTGTGAAAGTGTTGTGTATGTGTGTGTGTGCATACATGAGAGAAAGTGTCTATAAGTATGTGAGTGTGAGAGTGCGTGTGTGTGTGTGCATACATGAGAGAAAGTGTATATAAGTATGTGAGTGTGAGAGTGTGTGTGTATGTGTGTGTGTGCATACATGAGAGAAAGTGTATATAAGTATGTGAGTGTGAGAGTGTGTGTGTATGTGTGTGTGTGCATACGTGAGAGAAAGTGTATATAAGTATGTGATTGTGAGAGTGTTTGTGTGTGTGTGCGTGCACACGCGTGTGCGTGTGCCTGTGACCAGATTTTGAATCCAGGGACTGGCACAGACTAGGCATGTACTCTACCACATATATGTCACTCTTACCATTTTGAGACAAGGCCTCACTAAGCTGTCCAGGCTGACCTTGAATTCACTCTGTAGCAAACACAGTCCCTGAAACTTCAATGCCCCTGCCTCAGACTACTAAGTAACTGAGATTTGAGGCAAGCAGGTCCTACCCTCAACCCAGCCATAATGTCTTTGCATAGTGGCTTTCTAAACTAATGCCCTATGTTTGCTGTCCAGAAGAAAAGGAAAGGCATGTGTGTTTATCAGTTATTTTGACATAGGCAAATTTTACAAAATGTTGTTTATAATAGATAAGCATATATCTTTTTATTCTATATCTTTATTATGTTCTTTGTATGAATAAATTGATTAGATCAGAAAAAGATATCATTGCTTTATTGCAGTAATGAGGAGCGGTGGGCCACGTCCGCCACCCGGCTAGCTTAACCCCCGAAATAAAAATGAAACTGTTTTCATTTTTTTTTTTTGGATTTTTGAGACAGGGTTTCTCCATAGCTTTTGGTTCCTGTCCTGGAACTAGCTCTTGTAGACCAGGCTGGCCTCGAACTCACAGAGATCCACCTGCTTCTGCCTCCCAAGTGCTGGGATTAAAGGCATGCGCCACCACAGCCCGGCGAAACTGTTTTCATTTAAACACTGCCTGGCCCATCATATCTGGCCTCTTATTGGCTAACTCTCACGTCTTGATTAACCCATTTCCATTAATGTGTATCGCCACTTGACTGTGGCTTACCGGCATGAGTCTAACCAGGGTCTGTCTCGGGCAGGAGACTCATGGAGTCTGTCACAGTTCTATTCTTCCCAGCATTCAGTTCTGTCTACTCCGCCCACCTAAGTTCTGCCCTATCAAAAGACCAAGGCAGCTTCTTTATTCAACCAATGAAATCAACACAAATACAGAAGGAACTCCTACATCACTTTATGATTTGAATCGAAAGATTTTGTGCTAGGCAATCGAGATGGCTTATAGGGCAAGGGCCGCCAAGCCAGGTGACTGAGCTGGATCCTCAGGATCCACACCGTGGGAGAAAGGACAACTGCAGCTGCCCTCTGACCCACATATGCTCCGCTCCTCACTGGTGAGCACCTGTGTGTAACACATAGACACCTATCATTTTAACGTTTCAAAAACATGTTGTACTTAGAGCCAAACATGGTGGCACACATCTGTAATCCCAGTACTTGGGAGACTGAGGCAGAAGGATCAGCAGTTCAAAGGCAGCCTGTGCTAAGTAGTGACATCTGCCATAGCTTCACATACAACTCTATGTAAAAATGCATCTGTATTCACAAGCTAGTCCTTGGAGGGCTAAGTTCTGGTAATAAATGGCCATTTCCACTTCCTTTAATTGACTTTAATAAAGCAGATTTCATGTAGCGGTTTGACTCCTCTCTCTTTCCAAATTTATGGCTTCTAATTTCAGTGCCCCTCATATTTATCAGAACCACGAAAAATGATCACACCCTTGTTTCATGGGATTGAGGGTGCCTAGGAAGTTGTTTCTTTGTCTCCTTCCTTGGTCCTTTGGGTGGGTAAACTGTGGCATCTTTTCTTATTGTCTTGGGGGGATGTCAGGGAGAAGAAAGACTGACAGAAGCGTCTATCTGCAGCCTGCACATGGCCAGCAGACCTTGCCTAGTGTGAGAAGAGTGAGGGCCTGGAATGGGAACCACATTTTATAGCCACTCTGAACGGACAAGTCGGTCAGTAGCAGAGCCCTCCAGCCTTGAGCTTCAGGGCTGACAACCTTATTCTTTAACATGGATAAAACAAAGGATGAGCCCTCAGAACCAATGCTGGAGAGCACGTGCTTGAGGGGGAAACATGGCACTGGAAGCACTGGAAGAACCTCCATAGGTAGCACCTGGAAAATGTAGCAACTGCCCGGCGCGGTGAGCAAGGAGCAACAGTGAGTCAGATCAGGGTGACAGAATCCAGGAGAGAACGTGAGGGGTTTACAGAGAGGGCACCATCTGGTGGAATCCTCAGAGGCAGAACATATGACACCAATGATAGCAGAACAAAGGCCATGACAGGGGGTGCCGAGAGTCTAATCCACTAAGGACAGTAGATTGAATACAGCAGTTAATTTGCAGGCTGCTTGGACCTGACATCTTTGGATGGTGTCATGTGAGTCAGACCAGGGAAGTGGGGAAAGAGAGGCACAGTCCAGCTGGAAAGACAGGCTGCACTGTGGAGAGGCTGGTGTCTGTGTGGGACACAGGCCACTGGGCAGGTTGATAGGACCATAACCAGAAATGAGTTCAGGCTTTGAAAAGAGACTTGGCAGGAGGCTCCTGCTGCCTGTCTGCTCTGCCCACACATCCCGCTTGGAGAAAGCGAGAGACCAAGGCCCACTGACTTTTCTGGTTCATTCAGTCAAGTCACACTAAAGGAATAATCCACATTTGTCCCCTTTCTACCCCTCGCTCTTTTCTCCAGCTGCATCCTGTCCTTTTGTTTCCACCCATAACTGAAGATACACCATGTTTCAACAGTGCACACTGAGAAACAAGCACACCCTGCCTAAAGCTTGCCATCCTGTACATGGTTACGATTGAGCCTTACTAGCAGCTCATCAGGGAGGTGAAAAGTCAGACACGCTTGAACTTAATTCCCAAGTCCACATACTATAACCCTGGGAAGTGGCCTTGGGCAAGTGTCATAAACTTTATCGGCTTCTTTGTCTTCATCCACTAATGGAGACAGTAATGTGTATCCTCAGGCTAGTTCCAGGAAATCAATCCATCTCTTACAGACAGAGGTGTTCACACTACTGAGATCCAGACAAGTCTGTGGCGATCCCTGTTCCCCAGGCACGGGAGTGGGTGAGGAGGTGAGATAACTCTGCCCCCAGAGAAGAAAGAGCTAAGGACAAAGCAACGATTTCCGGTAGGCAGGAAGTCAGCAGTAACTTCAGCTTTGTGTAGACCGTGCAAGGTATAGCAAAGTGACCACTGACCAATAGAACTCCTGGAGCTTATGAGAATAACTTCATTTTCAAAGAGTTTTGTCCCAAGAGGTATCTTCAGTGGAGGGACTGAGCCCAGAGAGGGGCCTGCTGTTCTCATTACAGAATTCCCTTCCTCTCAGACTTCAGAAGGTAGGTGTCAAGTTGCCCAAGGAATGTCTCTCCCTCAGATAATTAAACAGTATAAACACCGCACCTTAGAAGACCTTAGAAGGGCACTTAAAAAAAAAAACAAAACCGAAAAACAAAAACCCTAAGCTGGTGGGGTCAGCCCCACAGACCTGCTGAAAGTCCCTGGCAGTTTCTGTGCTCCCAGGCTACAGCCTGAAATATTTGCCTCAGTCTATCTTGATGGCTGCTTCCTTTCCCCACCTGTTCCTGATTGTGGAGGCCCTGGCCCTGGCCTTGCTTCCTGCCCCTCTGACCCTGCAGGCAGATACTGTTTCCGTCAAGCTGACCCCAGGTTTCCTTCTGCAGCTCAGCGTTCTGAATCTCCCCAGTGCCAGATCCCACACCAGAAAGCCCTTTTAGTTCTCCCCGCCTCCAGGAAGGGACCCAAGACCCACAGAATCCTTAATCCTGTAAGATCTGAGTCAGTTTAAAAATAAAAACACTGCACGACTTGAGCACGTAGGTTTGGTTATCGGTGTGAACGAATATAAATACAAACTGTGTCGCTCAAAAGACCGTGTGCACAGAAGACTTGACCTTCTCTGGGTGCGCACACGCTGGAAAGCAGACTTCACTCGTACACAGTCAAAGATTAGTAATTAGTATTACGAAGAGTGGCATGTCGGGATAAGCCAGTATTCAGGGGGAAACCTCGGTAACTAGTTGATTCAGAAGGAGCGGTGGAGCAGCGATTTTAATGTAGGTAACATGCAATGGCTTCCCAAGGCCCTGTGTCCACACACTGGAATACACGGCAGTCTTGCCTCCTGCACAGATGAAGGAAACAAAGACTGTCTTTTTTTCCTCTTTATAGATGAGGAAGTGAACTGGAGCTGTTTACACTTGTGCAAGGTCAGACTCTAAATGTCTGAGCTGGAAGTTGAACTTTGGTCATCTAGCCCCCAGATGCATGCTTCCAGCACACACTGTCTGTCCTGCTTAGTTTTTTTGTTTGTTTGTTTGTTTTGCTAACTTCATACAAGCTAGTGTTGCCATAATTAAGAAAATGTCTTCATAAGACTGGCCTGTAGGCAAGCCAGTGAGATTATTTTCTCAATTAGTGATTGATGTGGGATGGCTCAACCCACTGTGGGAGGGGCCACCCCTGGGCAAGCGGTTTTAGATGTCTAAGAAAGCTGACTGAGCTGCAAGCCATGAGGAATAAGCCAGGAAGCAGCATTCCTGTCCCTCCATGGCCTCTGCATCAGTTGCTGCCCCAGCTTCCTGCCTTGAGTTCCTGCCCTGACAAGTCAGAGCTGTACAATGTAATCAACCCTTTTCCCTCCAATGCTGCTTTTGGTCATGGTGTTTCATCACAGCAACAAAAGCCCTAACTAGGAACCCTACATTACTGCGTCTCAAAAGAAAAATGTCATGCTGACATCTGCCCATTGTCATAAGTTTTTTAAATAGTTTTCAATTAAAATGTAATTGCATCGTCCCCCCCCCCCCATCTTATGTCCTCTCCCTCCGACCTTTCCCACATTACTTCCTTATGGCCTCTTTTTCTTTGGTTATTATTGTTACAGATATATGCATACATATTTAAATACAACCTGCTGAGTTCATTTACTGTTATTTGTATGTATATGACTTTCAGGGCTTATCACTTGGTGTTAGGTAACCAATCGGAAAGTTTATTAGGAAGACTCTCTCAGGATGTCCTTATTCCCTGTAGTCCTTTGTCTAGTGATGGGGCCCAGTGCAATTTTCCCCTCCACATTAGCATGTCTGTTGGTGCTGTCTTTGTTCAGGTCTTGTTTAGCCATACATACTGCTGTAGTATCCAGGGTGTAGCTTTCCTGTCACCTCAGGGGACAAATCTCATGGCAGACTTCCCAGTCCTCTGGCCCTTGTGAACTTCCTGCTCCCTCTTCCAAATGTTCCTTGAGCATAGGTGCAAGAATTATATTGTAAATGCATCCATCTATAGGGGTTGGTACCCAGCGTCAGTCTCTGTATTTGGACCATGAAGGATGAGAGCTACACTCATCTGTGGCTATAAGGGTAAATATTTGTTTGGCTTTGTGTTTTAATGTTTGCTTGCTGTGTGAGATTTTTCAAGCTGGGAGTGAGTTTAGAGGACAAAAGCAGACACCACTTCAAAGTGACTTCTGACTGTTTTCAAATGTTGAATGAATGAAGCAGTGGGAAGACAGAAACGCAGGGAAATGAACCAGCATTTAGTACCTGCAGGCCAAGAAACAGCCGTTACAGTAAATGTCCTCGTCTGGACACCTAATTTAGAGAACCCTAGAGCTATGTATCCTGATCTTCACCAGAATCCTTAATCATTGTGTTTTCATTTTGCTCAACTTTACAGAGAGGCCACTAACAACAAAATATCCTGAGGCCCTGCCTTGTTTTTTGTTATTTTTATTTTACAGAAACTGCAGTGGCTGAAATTTGTTGCTTCTATGGCTATGACCCATCTCCTGCATCTCCATCTTGGTGTGGGTACGTTTAGATGCTCCCACAGCTTCCGGATTATCATGTGGACCCTGCTTACCTAATGAGAAGTGAGACGTGGGATCCTGATGCAGTTCCAGAAACACTGGCTCTGAAAAAAACAGTCAAGAATAATGTATTCTCAAAAATGTTTGATCAAAACACTTTTACTATTGATCCAAACATACTATGTTTTATTAGTAAAATGAGAAAAATAATAGTTATGAGAAAAATTTTGTGCTTTTTCTATATGACTATTTCTCAGACAGATTATTGTGGTCCTCACCTACTGCGCAGCCTGGCATTCCTTCTTTAATAAGATTGAGAAGAGAGTTAGAGCAACCAAGCTGGGAACATCCCTTGATCATGTATGTAAACACATAAATATCAACTATCACATATGTCATTGCAGTGTAGCAAGGGAAAATTCAGACATGTGGAGAGAGGGGTCCATTTTTAAGCATCTATATTTTATTTTTTTCAACATTTACTTCAAAAACTATGTTGAGTTCATTTGTACACTTTCGAGTCTTGATTGCTAGTAGGAAATGTTTGCATGCTTCACAGCTCATACTGACACAAAAGTTTGTTGAGACACCTCCTCTGGGAAGATCTTCTCTGTGGGCTCCAGCTCTGAAGACCATTCCAGACTGAGCAAGCCGACTGAAGAAGCACCACTGTAACACCCTGAGAAGTGACCAACCCAATCCAAAGCAAATACCTCCCTTGCCTCCACATTCCTGAGTGGCTAGGCATGCTTTTCCTACTCTTGGATGCCTACAACTCCTAGTCATACAGTCAGTTATGACGAGTACGAGCCAATAGCCTGAGAATTTCCTTTGTGAACAGCCCTCTGAAGCGGGACCAGCACATGTGTTTGTCGTTGCCGGCAGCCTCCTGCGTTCTCACCCTCTGCTTTTCTTGGTGAATTTAGACACTTCTCTGTCTTTTCTAGGAGGTGTCATAGAGAAGTGGGATCACTAAAGACCCCTGAGGGTTGGTGTTCCTGTTATGTGAGTGTGAAATCCCCCCCAGCTTACTCATGCTTTGAAAACTTGGTCCTAAATTTGTAGAATTATTTTGAAGGTTGTGGAGCCGTTAGAAAGTTGATCCAGGCTGTAGAAGTAGGTCACTAAGGGGAGGCCTTTTTTTATTAAGCCTGGCCACAGTTATGGTTCAGCTTTCTGCTTCCCAGGTCACTTCAGTGTGAGGTGTCTGTGCCATATCCTCCCACCACCATGAATGCCACCACAAGCAGCTGCTCTGCCACCATGCCTTCCTCGCCACAAGAACCTAAAGACCTCTGAGCCAAAATACACCCTTCCTCCATTCAATTGCTTTTGTTGTATATTTTGTCTCAGAGATAAAAGCTAATGAACACATCACCCTACCTGCAGCACCTGCCATAACCTAACACACAGCAGGTGTTTGAAATTGATGTTGGGATGCATGACAGTCAACAAAAGTCCTGTTGTGCCTGTTTCCTTACCCCTCACAGTCTCACCTCACTCAGCCCTTTCCCATTCATGGCTTTTCCATTGGCCTTTCCTGGTGGCGAATCCTCCGCCACTGTCCCACTGTCCAGGACATCCTCCTTCCATGGAGAGCTATTGACTTGGTCCCCATTGGCCCCCATCTACCATCTTCCTACCCACATTTCATCCTGAAGGGTGTGCTCTTCAAGACATTTCCTCCTCTGGCACTAGCAGAGACTATGGTAAGAATGCGGTCCTCTTAGAAATTTTTTTTATTATTTATGTCTTTGTTATTTTTTTCTGCTCCAAATAAAAAGTAAGTTCTTTAATGAAGGGCAAAAGACCTTGCCTTTTACTTGTAATGAGTGTGATCTGTTGTCCATTTTCTGTTGCTAATAACAAGATGATACAGACTGGATAAGTTGCAAAGAGAAGAGAATTATTTTGACCTATGGTTGTCATCCAAGGTCAGGAACCTCAGAGAAAGGCTTCTTGCTGGCAGCCCTGAGGTGCTATAGGGCCTCACATGGTGAAAATGAGGTTGTATAGAACTTGCCAAACTGAGTTTTCAGAAAACCCATCCTGAGATAACTCATTAACTGAATAGATTGATCCATTCGTGAAGGTGTAGCCCTGGTCTCCAGCCCACCTATTAAAGTTCCACAGTGGGATTCACCATATTCACACCACAAAAGAGGCTGACTATTAATGTAAGATCTAGAGATGTTTGGGGCGCTCATGCAATGACAGGACCTTAGAAATGCTGGAACTTATATATGAAGTGCTGGTCGTTCAGGGAGTTAAGTTGTTGCCTTGTTTCTCTATAGACCTCTATAGGCCTCTGCCTCTTAGAAAAGTGGGATTTAGTGGGTTTTGATGTCTTACTTTCTTAAGACATTAAGCTATCAAGTATAAACACATTAATTTAGGCAGAGATTACAAAAGCCCCCTATTTTTTTCCAGAAATGTGGAGGGAAAAAGAATTCTTATTTCGCTAGACTTTTTCTTTCTAACCTCTTTTGAATTTCTTCAGCCTCTGAGCCCTCCTCACCCTCCCCACATACACACAGATGCGCGCTGTATAATAGAGTGTTCAATGGTCAAAATTATATGATTTATGACTGCAAATCTATTTTTTGTAATGATTTTCTACTTTAAAAGCCAGTTCCAAAAGCTCCACTCCTTCTCCAATGCACTGACTGTGGTAATATTGTAAATCTCCATTCTCATCCTGGGAACCTCATTTTTATTTGATTTTATTGGCGCTGCTCTATTGGAACATGTATTGCTTGGGCCCCTGTGGAGAACTGCGCAGGTGTGTGGGAAGCAAAGCATCTTTTGTTAATAGATGTTCACCCTGGGAGCTCATGAAAACACTGTCATTCCAATTGCTTTTATGAAAATTCTGTGAATTCCCATGTTGTGAATTTCTAGCCAAGCCCGGGAGACCAACCATCCTTACCACAAGCCAAAGATATGATTGTTGCTATGACCAAAATAAACATTCTGCTTGCTTTCTCACAAAAAATAAATTCACATATTTAGTTGGAATATTTAAGCTGTAGAAGAATCATATTAACATTGAGCTTGACTCTTTCTAACTGAAATGGCATTAACTCTTGGTGAGATCAGACCACAGAAAGACGATATGGCTTTCCTGGGCGACTTTTCGAAGCATGAAAGAGGACTTAACTATCCTTTGCTGCTTGAGTTCAGAACAGCTTGACAATGGTATTACCGAGCCCATTCCAAGTCATCTGCATAGACTTATTCTTTAAAACCAAGAGACATGGGGACAGGCATTGCCCACGCCCAGCCCAAGTCATATACTAACACTTTAAAACCAAGGGTGTGTGGACACGTACCCTCCCCCTCTTAGGGGAGGACTACAATATCTTCGTCTTCTATGTCTTCCTAAGGCCTCTTGGATCAGCTGCCACAGAGGACCTAGGGGAGGCCAAGTCACACTTTTCCTCTGGATTAGGAGCAGACATATATGGTGTGGGAAGGAAAGACATAGCTTGGTATATTACAGTATGTGTCATTAGAAAAAGATGCCAGAATGCTTTATTTAAAACTTTGTTTTCTCAGGTTGTGTTGCCCAAGTGTATCTTGGCATGGACAACTTCAGATTCAAAAATTCCAAGACGTACATTGAGTTTCACATAGCTGAGGCTATTATATTTGGTTGTGTGCCACTAACACCTTCCTCTCTTCTTGCCTACTAAGGAGTGAAGTGATGACTGAATTCCTACTAAAAAATCGCTCTCTTCTCCTTGCAAACCGCAGGGTCTGTTCTTGACAGGCTCATCTGTCTGTTCCAAAATGAAGAGCAGAGCTGAGAGTGGAGTGGGGCCAGTGGGCTTCCCAGATGAGGCCTTCACAGTTGGATCTTTCACCATTGCAGGAGCAACCTTCAGGAGAACCATCCAGCAGGCGGCTCTGAGAAACTTGTCAAATTCTTCATACTTGGCTAAAAACCGTGGACTCTCAGGGGCATATCTCTCCTCCACAGAGCAGTTGAAGATGGTTCTGTAAGAGCTCAGCAAGCTCGTTTCTGTCCTTAGGCGTTTTCAGGATGAAGATGAACTCTTGTAAAGGACCCATAACAGCATGTCTTTATGCCCACTTAGTCATGCTGAAGTGAAGGTACCTCCGAAAAGATACAGTCTTAGCAAACAGCTTGTGGTTTCCTGTGCCGCTTGGCACCTGGGTATTGAGGTCCCCAGGCATGAGTTATTTCCCCCCAACTTCTCCCACAGACTGTCATGGGGGAACTTCCGTACCTTTTTTAGGTGTAAAAGTTTGGTTATCCTTGCCTCTGAACTGGTCTTGGAATACAGTTCTGTTGGAGAAGGCCAAGTCTGGTCTCCCTTGAAGAGTCCAGCCCTTGCAAATTACCTGAGCTAATGGACACAGACCAAACTGAGTACAGTTGCCTGTGCCCAGTGACATAACCTTATTTTTACAGTTATATTACCTCAGCCTTTCATTGTCTCTACAAGCCATGTTGGGATTTAATTTGGGCCCCTCAGGCATGCAGGCTAAGAATATTAGCTAAAAACTATTGAGACTAAGAAAAGTAATGTCTGAAAATCAGTGACTGTCTGAAATCAGCAGAGCAAGAGAGAGGTCATCTGTTTCTCACAGGTGCTTAAGGCCTCACCACCTAAACAGGCCAGGTGTGGTTTGCATGCCTGAAATTCAAGCAGGAGGACTTTAAGTTCAAAGCTACCTACGCTGCATCGTGAGACCTGTCTCAAAAACACAAACCTTTCAAACCTGGAAAGAGGGCTCAGCATGTAAGAGCACATTCTGCTCTTGTGGCGGACCCAAGTTTGGTTTCCAGCACCCGCATCTAGCAGCTCACAAATACGACTCCAGCTGCAGGGGATCCTAAGCCTCTGGTCTCCAAGGGCATTGGCATTCAAATATGTATGCATGTGCACACACATTTACTAATAAATAAATCTTAAAAAACAAAATAGAGAACAAGGCAAAAAAGATTCTACTACCTAAACTGACCCTAAGTGATTGTTGTCAAATATGTCAATAAAATGGTTTGGTTCCTATGAGGAGAGGTATGGTGAGTGGGGGTGGGGGAATGCCGCAAGAAGCTGTTCTGAGGGCCAGTGTTCCCAGGGCCAGTGTTTTGCCTAAGCTACCTACTCACCTTTTCTTCACAGGCAGCTGAAGGACCAGAGAGCAGCACATCAGAGGAAGGGAACAGTCACAGATGCCCGGCACAGGCATGACCCAGGTAAGCCGTCTTCATCTCCAGAGCAAAGCTGGAGGAATGCATCAGCCTCGCATGGAATCTTCCTGAACATCTATTGATCTGGAATTCCCCTCAGTATGCTGTGAATAGGTTTTATTACCATTGATTAATAAAAAAAAACTGCTTTGACCTATGGAAGGGCAGAATAGAGCCAGGCAGAAAACCCAAACAGAGATATATAGAGAGAATAGGCAGAGTCAGAGAGATGCTATGTAGCTGCCAAAGGAGAAAGATGTTGAAACTTTACTGGTAAGCTACAGCCTGGTGATATATAGATTAATAGAAGTGGGTTAATTTAAGATGTAAGAACTAGTTAGCAATATGCCTGAGCCATTGACCAAGCAGTGTTGTAATTAGTATAGTTTCTACATGATTATTCAGGGCTGGGCGTTCGAGACAGTAACATGCAGCCTCTGTTTACATCATGGCTGACCCGTTATATCTCCTACTCCAAGCGGATCATAGGAAGAGGGAAGCAGGTTCCCTGAGTTCCATGATGAGTGTTCTGGGCCTCTGGAAGGGAACCAGGATGCCAGGGCTTTAAAGAGAATACCCACACAGGACAGGAAAGCCAAGGCCAGGGCTGGTTCCACATGCGACTGGGGAATGGAAGACACTAATCATGACATCTCTTTTCTCGGGCACCTCAGCCATAGGAAACAGCATTGCTGGCCTCCCTGTCCTAGACCTGGGAGGAGCTAGCAGTCTGTAGCTGGCACCTCTTGGTGCCAGCCTCTCTGTCCACGGTCACAGAAATCTCAGCCTAGGATTTGTATGAAATATACAAACGCAGTGGTTTAGGTGAGTTGACCCACGTTTATGCCCTAATTATTATGTAGCTGAGGAAGAGACCCTGCCAGTCGTCCTCATCAACTTAGATCATGAAACCCAATGGACAAGTTCAACAGAACCGCCATATATGGGCTGCCCATGCTTGCTTCAGCATTGCAAGGGCATAAATTTCAATTTTTTTACTATGTAGCTAGGTGTGCTAGGTGCCTTGTATTTATATTAATGTTTATCCTGTTATAAATGCCATGGCTTTTCCAGGCTCTATAATTCTGGGATATAATGGGATCGTTGTTTTTGTTTATTGCCTGAGCACCTAAATTATTAAATAAAAATTAATAAAACCAAACCTGTGGTGAGCCTCAAAAATTAACATGGAGAAGGGAGGAGATACTTTGTGGTGCTTGTTAAACCGCAGACTCCTGGGCCATACTCCCAGAACCCCTGGGTTAGTGGGTCTGGCAGGAGCTGAGAACTCTAACCCGTTGACTTTGCACCCAAGGTGGCAGGGGATGTGGCAGGAGACACACTATCCAAAGCCCCACCCCTTTACCAGAACCCATTATTTAATTAAATGCCTGCCTTCAGTTAGACCTTGCCTATCCAACACCTTAAAACTGAGTGAACATGGACTCCTGCGCCCCATCTATGGATTCCTAGATGTCATTATCCCTCATGGCTCAAGAACTCCCTCCCACACGCCTGGATCCGTCTTTACGATGGATCCCTCCTTTATTTTCTCCATTGGCCTCACCATCTCATTACCTTCAACTAAAACTGGTGCCCTGACGGTTTCTACAGAAAGAACGAGTGATGTATATGCATTTATATTTCTTTTGAAAAATGCCTTCTAGTTCTAAAACAGAAATGAATGCAGGCCGACTTTCACTTAGGCAAAGACTCTCCTGGATCTCCCAAACCTCTTAGACAATGCAAATCACTCTCAGCCTAGTAGACGGGTCCTAGATATTTTCTTGGGGTCGGGCAGGACCATCGAAGGGTTTAGTCTCCAGATGGCCTCCCTGCCCCCCATTGGGGTTCTTTTCTTTATATCAATTAATTCCTTTTCTCTCAAAAATTCTTGGGTTTACTCCATTGCTTTGATTTTCAGTATCTCCACCTGTTTTGTGGGATCAAGGTTTCCTTACTTCTCTGGCTCCTAAGCCTTGGGATCAGCCATAAATACCCTCCCACTCACTGTCTCCTGAAGTAAGCCACAATCCTTTAATCCTTTTGAAGTTGGAAACAGCTGGAAACAGGCTGAGGGTAGAAAGAGCAAACAGAGACCTGGGGATGTTAAATCTCTCTGGCTACTTTGTTCCATCAGGAATTCGCCTTTGTAATTGTGGCTGGTGCTTCCCGGAGTCCTGTATTCTGGGAAGCCCCTCCCAGGTCCACCTCTTTGAATTCCAGGACTCATTCTCCTCGCTTTCTCTCTACCCTCAAACACACCTTCTTCCTTCTATTTTATTTTGATATTGACTTCATTTCATGTCTCCTCCTCAAGAGAGAAGGAAACCAGGATGATATTAATGATGGATCCTAAGTATCCCAAAAAAGTTTCCAGCAGAAATAGACTGTCTCTTCCAGAGTCAACCTTTTGTTCTAAGCCAACAGAAGGCCTTGATCTCTGTGCAGGAGCGAGGGCTGTAGGAAAGGACATCAGGATATCAGAGCTGGAGCAGGAGAGAAATGGCTGATGATGGCCCACCCCAGAACTCCACCTTTCCTTTTCTCCCGACTTTGGCTTTGAGAAATATGCTCACAGGAGACACCTCTGAGTCTGTATCCTGTGCTTCAGAAGGTGATTCAGGGGTTTACTTACCATTATCCCAAACATAAACGTACATCATCCAGGAATGAGGACAACATCAGAGGCAGCATTTAAAAGACAAGTCAATGGAGAAGGCCCCAGCAACTTAGGAGCTGTGACCCCCCCATTCCCTACTCCCCCCCCCCCCCCCCCCCCGCACCTCGCATGGCCTCTGCAGGCGACCTTTTTCTGTGCTTTAGATTTCTCATTTTAAACCTGGGGTGCTAAAAACAAATGAAAAGGATTACTGTGAGGATTACGTAGACTAATCCATATATACCAATTGCTTCCCATATATTGAAAGTTCACTGTCTATAATTTGATAACTCACCCTACTATTTTTGCTTCCAGCCACTTGATTTCCTCATTCACTTCTTGGTTCCTAAAGAGCCTCAACAGCTTAATCCAGATACTAACTCTCCCTCCGATGGTCGAAAGCAAGTGTTTTCAGTAAGTGGATTTGTAACTGTTCTAAACAATTCTAACCCAATTTGATCCCGTTTAGATAATCTAAAATGTAAATCAAGTCATACATAGATGATTGATGGGAATATGATTAGTAATATCAGAAAATTGACCTTTTTGTCTGGGCAGAAGGCCTTGTCACAGCAGGATCGGAGCACGACCATTGTTAACTAGGAAAAACAGTTTGGAGACCACATTTACCCCATGAATAGCATTTTTAGGAAAGAGAACTCTTCTATATGCAGGGTAAGCACCTTAGGGACATAGAGCCCTGCCTTGTGACTTTCACTTGATGACTAAGGGCTACTGCTGGCCCAGCTTCCCCACCTTCCCCACTGCCCCAGACCTCCCCGTCTATCTCTACGGTCCTGAGCACTTGGTCAGCATTAACAGCTAAACTGGGCTCTTGGGGTTATTATTCCAGGAACCAATTTTGTTTTTACACTGCTCTGGTTGCACAAGTTTTGTAGTCTTGGACGGCCTGTTTCAACCTTCCATTTCCTAAACCGAGTTACTAAAGTGACTGAGTCTATGTGTGTAAGAGTTGACTAACTTCACTTAGTTTTGAAAGAAGTCTAAGCAGAACTACTTGCGTGATCATTATTACCTTAAAGATATGTTTCACTGTCTCTAGATTGTCTTAGGTATTATTTAGTCTTAATACTGCAAAGAAAACCTAAGTGCTCATTTGTTTGAAATTGAGGGCTCTACTAACCCTGTACCCCAAGCAGCATAGAGCCAGGGTTACCTGGTTATTAAGAAAATTCGATGACCCTATATAGATGTCAGTTTCTCAGCTACATGTTTGTGTTATCAGCCTTGCCATCACTTTAACTTAGGCCTGATGCTTTGGGTTTATAAAAACAAAAAAGTGATTTGGGTTCACAGCTGTGGACAATCCAGTCCATCAAATGATCAGTGAGCCCCACTGGATCTGTGGCAAGGCAGATAGACCATCATGGCATGGGGAGTGGGTAGGCCCTGTGACCAGAAACATAATGCCTGAGAAGAAATAACCAGGGTCCCATAATGCCTTTCAGGATACCACCCAATAGCCTAGCTCTACCTCTTAAGGTTGACTCCTTCCCAATCTCAGTTTAAACACACGGGCCTTCAAGAGACATCTAAGATGCAAATGTTAGCAATTCCATTTTAATGACTGTATGTTCACTCTCAGTCACTGTCTTCTGTGCCTTTCTGTATCTCTCAGGCAAATTTTATTAAACACCTATTTCTCAGTGACTGCTTAATCTGCATTGTTGTCAGTACGACCCATCATGCTAAGAACAAAAGAAAGAAGGGATGGAAGAATACCATACCATGAAGTTTGAGAACTTGCTTAGATGGTCCCTTGTTTGGAGAGCTCACACATACAGCCTACCTTACCTTAGGATAGATTTTGCCCAAATGGTGGCATATAAAAACCGCAAAACAGAAACAGCAACGAACACCCTAGTTGGCATGAGGAATATAGCTCTTACTATGAAATACCAGTAGAGCAAATCCTTGTTACAGTATCTATTATACAGCCAACACATTCTCTTTCTCTTCATATACACATTTATGTTTATATATCACAAACAAGTTTATTTTGTAATATATATTGTTAGTAAAAGTAAAAGCCGATTAACTAATGTAAAAATGCTATGTGCCAGCTATTTTTCCAGGTGTTTCACAGTATTTACTGTTTACTTCTCAACTCACCCCCAGAAGATAAGTAGTCTTCTTGTGTTCATTAAAAAATTGTTGTTAACTATTGTTGTGTGTGTGTGATCACACTCGTGTGGTGAGAGGACGGCACTATTGCTGTGTGTGACCACACACCTGTGGTGAGAGGACGGCACTATTCTGTGTGTGTGATCACACTCGTGTGGTGAGAGGACGGCACTATTCTGTGTGTGTGATCACACTCGTGTGGTGAGAGGACGGCACTATTCTGTGTGTGTGTGTGATCACACACCTGTGGTGAGAGGACGGCACTATTCTGTGTGTGTGTGTGATCACACTCGTGTGGTGAGAGGACGGCACTATTCTTTGTGTGTGTGATCACACTCGTGTGGTGAGAGGACGGCACTATTCTGTGTGTGTGATCACACTCGTGTGGTGAGAGGACGGCACTATTCTGTGTGTGTGTGTGACCACACACCTGTGGTGAGAGGACGGCACTCTTCTGTGTGTGTGATCACACTCGTGTGGTGAGAGGACGGCACTATTCTGTGTGTGTGATCACACTCGTGTGGTGAGAGGACGGCACTATTCTGTGTGTGTGTGTGATCACACTCGTGTGGTGAGAGGACGGCACTATTCTGTGTGTGTGTGTGATCACACTCGTGTGGTGAGAGGACGGCACTATTCTGTGTGTGTGTGTGTGATCACACTCGTGTGGTGAGAGGACGGCACTATTCTTTGTGTGTGTGATCACACTCGTGTGGTGAGAGGACGGCACTATTCTGTGTGTGTGTGTGTGATCACACTCGTGTGGTGAGAGGACGTCACTATTCTGTGTGTGTGTGTGTGATCACACTCGTGTGGTGAGAGGACGGCACTATTCTGTGTGTGTGATCACACTCGTGTGGTGAGAGGACGGCACTATTCTGTGTGTGTGATCACACTCGTGTGGTGAGAGGACGGCACTGTGTGTGTGATCACACTCGTGTGGTGAGAGGACGGCACTATTCTGTGTGTGTGATCACACTCGTGTGGTGAGAGGACGGCACTGTGTGTGTGATCACACTCGTGTGGTGAGAGGACGGCACTATTCTGTGTGTGTGTGTGATCACACTCGTGTGGTGAGAGGACGGCACTGTGTGTGTGATCACACTCGTGTGGTGAGAGGACGGCACTCTTGAGCTGTTTTCCTTTACCAGGAATTAAATGCAGGGCACGAGGCTTGTGCCACAAGTGTTTCACCCACTGAGTCATCTTGCTGGCTCCATTTTTTAAGGTTTTCTATTTGCATGACTGTATGTGTGGTATGCTTGTGTGTAGGTATGTGTGCATGTGTGTGTGTACGTGCAGGCCAGTGGCTTACCTTGGGTGTCTTCCTTGATTACTCTCCATTCTATTTACTGAATCAGGGTCTCTTACTTGAATCCTAAGAGACTGGTCTAGACAGCTGGTTTGCTCCTCCAGTGATAGCCTGTCCTATCTTCTCAACTCTGGGATCACAAGCAGGCACCCAGAGCTAGCCTGCACTTACATGCGTCTTCATAATTACGTGACGAGTATTTTGCCCATTAAGCTATCTCCCCAGCGCTACATTCAATTTTCAGGAAAGGAAACTGAGGCACCAGGGAGCTAATGTGCTGAAGGTCATACTGGTAGTTTGTAGCAGAGTTGACACAGAGAGCTCAAACTGAAAAGGAGCATGTGGCTGATGGAACCCTCCTGAATTCTATATTTCTCTATCTATACTAAAAATCCTTATTATATCCTCTGTCTCTGGAATATATTTGAAGATTCAGTTAGAAAAAACCTTAGTGATTAGTATTTATTACTTTTACATTTGAATATTTATTGTTTCTGAACTACATTTAGAAATAAGAGTATGTGATTTACACCGGACATCTTTTTACTGAAGACCCGAATTTAAAAGACTTCTCAAAGTCCTCAAATGTGCAAGTTCTTTTTTGATTTCTATTTACAAGCCCTCCTGAATGAGCTTGGCAGAAGACGGGCAGTTTCTGACAGCCTTGAGATAGATTCCTCACAATTTCTCTTCTAACACTCCCCCGGGGAAGATCAAACAATTCAAAATGGAAACGAAAGCTAAGATCAAATGCAAAGGACCAGCCTGACTCACCAGCACCTGTGCCAGCCAAAGGCTTGTATAGAGAACACATTTTTTTTTTTAAGTAAAAGTCATATACTCCCCAGCCTGAACCAGAGCAGGGCAAATGTGCCTGAGTGAGAGAGGGCCTATGTCCGACTCACCAGTTCCGCAGCTGGGATTCAGCACAGCCCAATTAACCAGAGGAGCAGACAACTCAACCAGGCGGCAGTTCCTGTTACTGTTTTTGACAATCTCCTCAGCTGTTCACCTCTGGCCAGAATGCCAACAGAGAGTACCCTGGAGGGGAAGGGTGGGATTTATTGAAAAAATAACCTAGTAGCTTCCCATGAAAGAACTTCTCTCAAAAAGACAACCTGGCTACAGAAGAAAAAGGGACCAAACACAACCCTTTAGTCTACAAGATCTGCTCCAGATTCTGCTCAGGCACAAAATAAGTTGGATTCTGTATGCTATGAGTTTTAGTTTTCTTCTTGGATAAAAGGCCATCTTCCAAGTGCTGTGGAATTAACACTACTCTGGAGAGTACACAAACTGCCTTGCTTGGAAAAGCAAGAGAAAATGTTCCCTCCATTCAAGGGTTGTTGTAGGAGACTGCTTGTTTGTTTCCCAGCTGCCCAGACTCCTGAAATAATCACACATAAACTATATTAATTAAATTACTACTTGGCCCATTGGCTCTAGCTTCGTATTGGCTAACTCATATCTTAAATTAACTCATCTCCATTAATCTATTGCCATGAGACTGTGGCTTACCAGGTAGAGTTCCAGTGTCTGTCTCTGTCAGGGCTACATGGCTTCTTTCTTACTTCGCCTTCCTTCTTCTAGCATTCAGTTTAGTTTTCCCTGCCTAGTTCTACTCTGCCCTATCAATAGGCCAAGGAAGTTTCTTTATTCACCAATGGTATTCACAGCATACAGAGGGGAATCCCACATCACCTCCCCTTTTCTGTTTAAATGTAAAGGGAGGTTTTAACTTTAACATAGTAAAATTACATATAACAAAACAGGTATCCAGCAATAACTACAGTTAAAATATTTATATCTACTTTATCTTTTAACATAACTAAGGAAAACTATAACTATATATTCTTCAACTCCATCAAAGACTCCAGAAGTATATATTACCTAAGTAAACAGGAAGTGCATTGTAAGCAACTTCCAAAACTCTAGAATTGACAGAGACATCTTGCTGCCTGGACAGTCACCCAAAGTTCTTTTGTGTCCTTGGAGCATCCATCTTTAGCCTACAGGCCCACAGTACTTAGCAGAATTTTCTGTGTTCTTAGAATGTCTGGCAGACTCTTCTATGAAGCAGGAACCCTAAAGGATTGTCTCACCTGCAAGTTCAGCAGTCATTTCTCTTGTGCATCATGCATGTCCAATTCATACAGCATAACATCAAGCAAAACAGGCAAGAACAGTTTCTTGCCCAAATGGCTAACCAACTCCATAACAAGTATCTTCAATGTTCATTATCCTCTTGAAGTATATTGGTGCTGCCAGGAGCAGAAGTGTCTCATTGTCATGAAAAGTCCTAACTTGATTTTTATAAGCTTGACTATTATAGATGATTATCTATTAACCTATATTTCTTAATAATACATCACATTTTAAAATGAGCTGGACAAACACAATACCTTAATCAAGATCAGAAATACATATAACAAGATTGACCTTAAATTTGTATCAATAAACCAAGATCTGTACCAATGCAAAGTATTCATCTCTACAGTATATCCACCCCCCTTTAAATGTAAACAAACTTTTATAGAGAATATTTGGGAATCTGGGCGTAGTTCTCTCTAAACTACTTCTTGCTTTTTGTTGAGCGAAGTATTTTCTTTTTGGGAGTGTTCATGGCAACCTTTCAGGGGGTCTCGATCCATCAAACCACATCAGTCTGAGAAGGATTCTACAGGGTCTCATCCTCAGTGGAAACAAAAGAAGAACCTCTTTTATAAAGCAACATATCCTTAGACCCTTTAAAGGTATTTGAAGACAAAATACTTTTAAAGTATATATGTTGGTTATTTAGCTCCTTCACAGTAAAAAATTCAAATAAAACACAATAATATACATAATCCAGATACTCTGTGTATATTCCATCTTTATGTGGCTTATTTGTTTTTACTCTTATAACTTTTTAATATTTATTTTATTATCTTTACTCCTTGAAACTATGATTGTCTGCACTCGGTCTCTTTAAAGACTTTGTTTTATTATTTTAAAACCATTTACTTTTTTTTATAACTCTCTATACTCTTTTTCTTCTCTCCCAAGCCTACATATATTGTTTTAAAGAACACTTGACCCATATAGAGGCCTTTTTCCCATAAATCTATCTTTATTGCATATCTGTAATCCTTTTCTGACCAGAACAATTTTGTTTTTTTTGAATTAAGTCCGTACACTACCTCTGAGATTGCCTGGTGGGACCTATCCTCACCACCTCAACTTATCCATGTAGGACTGGGCAGAGCCAACAGGCAGGGCCCTATTGGCCCTAGATATGCCTGCTTAGCTACCAAGTAACTGGCAGCATGCTTTCTACAAACCCTATTTAAATGCTCAGCCTCCTGAAAGAGCCAGAGTTCACACTGGCAGCATGGCCCAAAAAGTCACTTGCCATTTCAAAAGTGCACGGCTTTTTTTCTGCTAACACTGAATCAGGAAAACCTCTCTTAAGCTGTGCTTAACTCTGTTTTTGTTTTTTGTTTTGCCTATAATTCCTTCCCAAACTTTCTCAGGTTTTAAGCAAATTTTAGTTGGCCACATTGGTGCCAATTTGTAATAGGAGACTACTTGTTTATTTCCTGGCCTTACAGACTCCTGAAATAATCACATAAAAACTGTATTAATTAAATTACTACTTGGCCCATTAGCTCTAGCTTCTTATTGGCTAACTCATATCTTAAATTAACCCGTCTTCATTAATCTGTGTATTGCCATGAGGCTGTGGCTTTCCGGGTAAAGTTCTGGTATCTGTCTCTGGCAGGGCTACATGGCTTCTTTCTGACTATGCCTTCTTTCTCCCAGCATCCAGTTTAATTTTCCCCACCTAGTTCTATTCTGCCCTCTGCCCTATCAACAGGTCAAGCAAGTTTCTTTATTTACCAATGGTTTTCACAGCATACAGAGGGGAATCTCACACAAGGGGTGACCTTCAGCCAGTGAGCCAACACTAGACAAGAAGTCTCTTGCTTCAAGTTAGGGCAAGACTGTGTCAGATCTCATTTTGGTAAGATGAGAGTAGGCTAGAAAACTTCCTCAGTTTCTTCATCAATCCCATGCTACATCCCTAGTCCCTTGCAGAACTTTTTCTGTAAGTACCAGGCCCCTAAGTCACAGTAAAAGAATCTCCAACTCTGGCTGTATTGCAGGAGTCCAACCAAGGAGAGTGTACTGACAACAAGTCCAGGCTAAGAACATTTTGAGACAAAAGGTAACACAAAAACATTAATGCACACAGTCTTTCTTCTTATTTTATAATTTCCAATTAGATTCCAGAAAGTACTGGGCAAGATAGTTCAGGGTTATTGATATACACTGCCAGATTTTCTCCAGGAATCATTCAAATTGTACAACTACCAGCAATGCTGAGAAGCACAGAATACAGCAAAGCAAGCAACCCCAGAAGTCATGGTAAGGCTGACTTCGTAAGTGTGTGCCATTTCTCTTCTTATTTGTATACCTTGAATTGTTACAGAGGCAGAGTGTATGCTTACATGTATCTCCTAGCAACACATCTCCCTTATTACCATTGGATTTCTAATCTGAAAAGGACATTCCACTCCAGGTTTCCAGAAGTTTCAACACCACAAGATTAATCTCAATGTGTGTAAAGGTTTTGTGTGTGAGGGCTTTCTAGTTCTATGCAAGACAATTCCACGTTTGAAAACTGGGCAGAGCTGGGATTGTTTTCCTGTGTGGAAAGGTTAACATAAAGCCGATGTGGGTCTCTTTCTTCAGAATGGATTATTTGTCAGGGAATGTTAACTCTTGAACACACACACACTGAGAGAGGCAGAAATAACAGGCAATAAACTTACTTTTCATGTCTTCTTATTAATAAAAACAAGTGCTTTTATTAATAACTAAAAATGACACTGACAAATGACCTCCTTGGCCACACCCACCACTTCATGGCAAAGTCTCCTTGCTCTCTTTACCTCACTTCCTCCTTCACTTTTTTACCCACTAAGATCTCTGAAGGTCTATCTTTGTGTCTTTGGCTATTCCCCCTTTATAATCGTCTTCCATGCTTTTTAAATTTTTTTAAAGGTAACTATCAAGGGTAACTTGAGAAGTTGAGACAGGAGGGGTTTGATGAAAATACAGACTGAGAAACTGTCTAAAGAGTAAATGTGATAGCAATCAGGTTAGTATTGGCACAGAAACAATGCATTCTAAAAAGCAATAAAAAGTAAGCAAAGAAACATTCTAAGAACTCCCCTCCTCTAAAACCAGTTCCTTTGGCTTCCTATCATCTCTAAAGTCAATACAAATAATTCTACTTTAGAATGAGACCTATCATCCTGAGATATATGTTATGAGTGTGTATGAAATGCCTCCATCCCACAAGGTTTATGCACTAAAGGTTTGGTGTCCAGCTGCTGAATTCAATCACTAAGAAATGACTAAATAATGAGGGCATTGCTGTGGGACAGTGGTCTGCACCCTGTCAATTGTATTCTAATAAAATGCTGATTGGCCAGTAGCCAGGCAGGAAGTAGAGGTGGGGCAACGAGAATTCTGGGAAGAGGGAATTTTTAGTCTGCAGTTGTCATCCAGATGGAGAAGCCAGACACAGAGCAAGCAATAGGTGACTGCCTCACTGAAAAAGGTTCCAGGCCACGTAGCTAATACAGACAAGAATTATGGGCTAATATAAGTTATAAGAGTTAATAAGAAGCTTGAGACACTAGGCCAATCAATTTATAATTTATGTAGACCTCTGTGTGATTTCTTTGGGACTTAACAACTGTGGGAAACAGGCAGGACAGAAACCTCTGTCAACAAGGTACTAATTTCATCAGTTGACTAATCCATTGATAAGTTTAAGCTTAATGGACTTTTAGGAGGATTAAGGAAGTTAGTCAGTGGGAGCATGTATCTTGCCTTGATGTCATCCAGCCTGCTCTTGTTTCCTGTCTCCCATGATGTGAGCTACTTTGTCTACCTTATACACCCTACCACGATGCTCTCTGCTTTGTTATGGTCCAAGTTCAATGAGCCAAGTGCCCGTGAATTGCATGAATCTCCAAAGCAATGAGATTAAAAAAATCTTTTCTCCTTTAAACCATCAATATTTGTCACAGCAGTGAAAATCCTGAGCATCACATGCACATCTGAGTGTGTTATACAGTATTATACACAAACACAGTCTGTCATGGAACTTCTTTGGGGAGTCAAAGATGACGAGAGATTGTGGAACAGTAGTACAAGACAAGATATTTGCATGTGTGTGTGTAGTTATTAATATCTATCCCATCTTTCTTCTTTACTTTTCTTGCTTCTTTATTTTTCTAGCCAGAAATCTAAAAGTAAGGGGAAGACATAACAAACAGAGCCAGTGGAAACCAGGTAAGATTGCACAAGGCTTGTTTGCTAAATGCCTTTGATAAAATAAGAACTGCTTTCTCTAAAATGTTTGCAAGTTGTTTTCTGAAATTTGCAATCTAATAAAATCTGATTTTCCCAAATCTCTTCTTGGCAACTGCCCCAGAAGTATAAAATGTGTGAAAAAAAAGTCTCCATTCAAACTTTCTTATAGAATATTCTGCCACAGTGTTTGGGAAATACTACTGGAATCTATTTTACAGACAGATTATATGATATTTATACATTCCCCCCTCCCAAAAATTAAGTCATAAAAGGAAGGGAGCCATTTTAGCATTAGAGTGTCTTTCTTGTAGTTGGATTTTATCTACAACCACCTGAACTATACATGGTACACACTGACATTAATATTCATCTTTTAAACTTCCAGCTATTATCAACCAGGCATAACAACCATCAATGAAAAGTATTTGTTTTGAAAATGTGACATTACTGGTAGTTTCTTTAATATCCTGAAATAAAAGTCCCCAATTTTTTTTTTAGGCAAATATCTTTTCTCTTGCTTTTTTTGTTTTGCTTTGTTTGTTTGGTTTTGTTGTTGTTGTTGTTTTCTGGTACTGGGGGGTTGAACCCAGGGCCTTGTGTGTACTAGGTAAGTGCTCTACCATTGAGTTATGTATATAGCCCCAAACATCTCTCGCTTTAGCTGTGATCATGAATGACTTCGGGCTAGAATAGAAGATCTTTATTGTTAGCATTTACATTTTCTCAGGGTATGGCAGGGCTTCTAGGACTTCCCACCAGAGCACCTTCAGGAGGGTAGGAGTAGTTCTCACAGATTGCTGGGCAGGGATTTGGATGCTTAGCAGCAAATAAATGGTCTTATTTGTCCTGCCAAATTCCTTGCTGAGAATTCCATGTTGCTGGAACATGATTAAATGCACATTCTTATTGATTTTCCCCTCTCATTTGTTCAGAAGAATTTTGAAAGCGCTTCAAAGATATTGGTTTTGGTTGTAGCCCTGAAGGCTTCAGAAACAGCTGTTTCTTTCACTTCACCTTTAGCCACAAGTCATGTACAAACACAGGGTAGCAACAAATTCTTAGGGGCCATTATAAGATGCATCAAACTTCTAGCAGGAAAACAATGCTTTGATCTCCATAAAAACATAGTGTGATAGCATCAGATAAGACATTCTCATGGCTGACCGTAGGGTCCAAGAGAAAACAGGTCTGAATTAGCTGCTGAATGGCCTCTCACATAAATCTTAGGCAACAAGCTGAGGGAGTAGCTTCCTCAGAAGTTCCTGGCCTTATGAAGATTTGTTCTTCAGTGAATGAAAGGGTGTGGACTAAAGAGTACAGCTCAAGGGTAGTATACTTGCCTACCATGTTCAACCCCTAGACCACCAAAAAGGATGAAACACAAAGGATACTATATACAAAAGCTTTTTATCCATTAAAGTTTCTACTTTAAATTTTAAAAAGTATTTATGAGTACTTTGCCTGCGTGTGTGTCTGTGCATCACATGCATGTTTGGTGCCTGTGGAGACCAGGACACAGTATTAGATTCCTTAGAACCAGAGGTAAAGACAATGTGAGCTGCCAAGTGAGTGCCGAGAATTGATGATTTGACCTCAAAGGTCTCTTGTGCTAGAAACTTGATTCCAAGGGAAACGGTAGGGCTCGTGAGAGGTGAGGCCTAATGCGAGGTCCTTAGGTCATTAGAACATGGCGTGGGAAGGGAGTGAGGTAGCTCTGTGTGGTCATTTGGTAGTTTTTCAAATAGAGTTGCTGTAAAAGTTCAAGTGTGACCCCACCCAACCCCCTGGCTTCCTGTTTGAAATGTAACATTTCCTCAGCCTCACCTCCCTCCATTGCTATTGAGCATGATGTGACAGCCAAGAGACTTTATGAGAACTGGCTAAGGCCAACATAAGGCCCTTGCCCCTCCAAAATTGTGAGCCACAGAAACTTCTTTGCTTCAGACATAGGCTGTCTCAAGTATTTCGTTACAGTAATGAAACCCGACTAACAACACCAATCATATTTAATAAGCACAGATGTATAATATCACCAAGGAAGAAACAGATAACAGCCAATAATAATCTACAGTATTAATGATTACTATTTAAATATAAATGGAAAGGAAATACCTCTCCTCTACAGTAAAAACAAAGCAAACTATCAACTGGATACACTTGGAAAAAGGTAGTATTTATATGAAAATCTCTTTTTTATGAAGAACACAAAACTTCAGTATATTAAAACTTACACCATATTGCTGAATGAAAATATAGTATTATAAAAATTCTTTTTTTCTCAGTTGGGTGTAGTGATGCTAGCCCATAGTCCCATTCCTTGTTAGACTGAGAGAGAAAGATTGTAAGTTTGAGGGTAGTCTGGACTGCATGACAAGTTTGAGGTCATCCTAGGCTACTTAGTGAGACCCTATCTCAAATACAAACAAACTGATCCATTTTAATATGTTCTAATGCAAGCTGAATCACAATTTGCTTATGGTATTATTTAATATGAGCACGAGTTATACATCTACATACGAATCAGGAAATGCAAATTTCAGGAAAACACAACATTCTTTTACAAAACACTACATGTTGGTAGTGATGAGGTGAGCAGGCCTGCTTTTCGTCCTGCCCGGCTCCCGCACGGCTAGCTTAGCCCCAGAAATAATAACACAGAAACTGTATTCTTTTAAACACTGCCTGGCCTGTTAGTTCTAGCCTCTTATTGGCTAATTCTCACATCTTGATTAACCCATTTCTAATAATCTGTGTAGCACCACAAGGTGGTGGATTACCAGGAAAGATTCAGCATGTCTGACCTGGCAGCTGGCTCCATGGCATCTGCCTCACTGCCTTCTCTCTCCCACAATTCTGTTCTGTCTTTCCCACCTACCAATGTTCTGACCAAATCAGGCCAAGCAGTTTTATTTATTAATTAACCAATGAAAGCAACAGATAGATAGAAGACCCTCCTACATCACATGTTTGTGTATATGCTAATATAAATGTTTCTGAGCATTGGTACATATATAATAACTTGATTTACATCCAGAAGAATGAATGTGTTTGTGGACTGGAAGATCATTCTATTGTCTTTACCCATGCTGGTATTTGACAGTGAAGTTCAGCCCAATAGCGGATTTAAAAGAGTTATAAAGTGTTTCAGCCTTGTTAAGTCTTTACTCGAAGCTGGTGTGCTTTAAACTTGTACACATACACTGAACAAATGTCCTGCTCATGGGGCGGGCTCTTTAATAGTGAGAAGATAAGGAATCAAGCAACTGCCATCATCAGCATCATCAATTACTCTTCAAAACCAGCAAACAAGCTTCAAATGACTGCATCACATTTCTCTAAAGCAGCCGCTGTGGATTCGATTGAAATCCCCCAAAGACAATGGTCTCTGGCCATAGCTCTGGTGAAAGGAGGAAGGCTGTAGAACTTTTAAGAGATAGGGCCTAATTGGAAGAAGTTAGATTGCTGTGGACATGCTCTGAAAGGGGCCACTGGAACTCTAACCCTCCCTTCTTCTCTGTTTACCTCATGGAAGCCGTAAGATACACAGCTTCCCCTGTCACATGCTCCCGCCCTGATGTAGCTCCCACAAGCTCAAACGTGGTGGAATCTTCCCTCCTTATAAGTTACCTTAGTGATGGAACACTGGCTGGCATGGCAGCTGAAAGATAGTGGCTAAATGCCAAAATTTATTGATACTTTTTTATAAAGAATAGGTCAGAGTATATAGTAAATAACATGGGCTCACCTCCCTCGGTGTAGGCTGTCTTAGTTATAAGTTAATAAGCCAAACACATATTCTTTATGTAGGTAGATGTCATCACCATCAGTCCTCTGAGATGCCAGTCAAGGGGCAGACACACCAACTGCATCACCACAGTGTGGTGTCTGACAGCTCTCTTCATGGTGCACCTTCAGGACCGTGCTACCTCCTGTAGTTTTCACAAACAAAAACACCCCAACTTTTTGTTATTTTGATTCTTGTCTAGCTGCTTTAAAAATTGTGCAGTTTTCAACAAAAATAAAAGCATAGATCAAAGGGAAAATTCTATCAAGCATATAGTGGAAAATTACTTAAAATGCTTTTCAGGGTTAAAAATGGAATTTGATACTTTGTGATATGATATTTGGGCAGATAGTGGTCTGATTTGTTTTGATCAGCATCTCAGAGTTCTAAGGATTACTGAATTTCAGAGATAGTCCTGATTAGAAAAAGATGGAGGGAAAAGACAAAACCAGAATACTGGAAAAATATCAACCACTACCCACACTCTGCGGTGACATCTTTTCTGTTTTGGAACTAAGTCATTGCAGGTGTTCCTCTTATCTTGATTTCTTGCTGAAGAGTGTTTATCATGTTTTGAGGTAACCAGAAATTGTAGCATACTGAAGGCTCATGTATTTCTTACAAAATTAGTTAGTTAGTTGCTAACTAACTCCTGTCTTCTTAAATGTAAAACAGCTGCTACCTCTGTAGGCTCTAAATCCTCCCAGACGGAATCCTAGGCTCTCTGGATGCCTATATTGCACAACTGGTAATAATAATCTCTGCCCACCAGGGTGACTAGAAAGCAATGTGCTTGAATGCAAATATTTTTTTCTATCAATATACAAAAATTAAAACTTTATTTTCATAATAGCACATGACTATATTTATAAATCACTAATATTTGACACCATTTCAAGCACCCTGACTTCCATTGCTGTTTCCTAAGTGCGCATGTGTGTGTGTGTGTGTGTAGTTTTAAATATTACCTCTGAATTAGAGTAATTTGTTTATAAAAATCTAGCTGAGTTGTCCAAATTAAATATTAAAAAGCAGCAAGTCCAGTGTTGGAGTCTGATGCTAGCCCAGACCATAAATTATTTCCCTTGACCAGACCCCAACATAAACTATCTCTCTCTGGACCGGCGTGGAGGCGCTGGAATAAGGACACAACTCACATGGCTTTACCAGGACGGAGATTCTCAGTGATCCCTCATGATATCCTGAGTTCACATCCTGAAGAATTCCACCTCGTTTAATCTCCAAACAGCATTTATACCAAAACTTAACTGAGGGTAAATACATTAGCATTCTGTTTCCTAGGTAACCGGGTGAATGGCTTTTAGTCACGTCTACATCTACCTATCTGCTCTGTGTGCTAGCTGGCTGTACATAGGCTTGAATCAGCATCTCTATCAGGCATCCTCCAAATTACAAAGAAGGTGCAAAGCAACATCCTGACCTTTTGTTAGTAGCGACAGCCTGTCTGGAAGGTTACGTGACCACCTCAGGTGGGGCCTATGGCTTTAGAGCCTGGCTGCTATACCATATAGAAATATGGGCCTACAGTCCAGAAAACAAAATTGCTTAATTTTAAAATGTATTATATCTTATCAGGTTATATTTTTGCAATTTAGAATTTGCAATGTCCTTAGCCCTTATTTGTCAGGAAGACAATGATTCCAACTTTGTCCATGAATATTTCAATGTCTGAGACATGTGAAGATAGGTATTTTTACATGACCTTCGAATTTTTTAATTGTTCTTATTGTGCTATACGTTTTTCTTTGTTCCCCTCCCCTCCTTCCCTCCCCACTTCTACCCTCTCCCGTGACCCCCATGCTCCCAATTTACTCGGGAGACCTTGGCTTTTTCTCTTTCCTATTAGATCCATGTATGTCTCTCTTAGGATCAACATACAGTACTTTTTTTTCCCCATTTTATCTTGTTTCACATCACTTTGTTACCAGAAAAAGGTGATTTTTGTTCTATTTTCCCCTAAACTTTTTTGTAACCAACCTGCCCAATTTCTATAAAGATAAACACACCTGTTTTGAACAACGCTAAGGACTATTGTCATGGTAAGAAAAGCCACTGACAGAGTAGCAGATACTTCACATTTTACCAGAGTCGGGTCCACACCTCCCTACAGTAAACTCCTGCGAGATGGGCTCTCCTCCTGGTAAGGATTTAGTCTTTGAAGAGAAAATTATTTAAAGGAACCCTAATATGACAAACCACAAGACCAAATATACCAATAATAACAGCTCTAACATTAAATACTCAGAGCTTAAAGTCCTGATGTTGAGTTGTAACAGTCTATAATTATATAAATAAACAGATGTAAAAATAATTATTTAATTATTAAAAAGTTTTATCTGCAAGGAATAAAATTAAATGCCCAGTAATCCTTAATTAATACCTTTAGAATCCCATCTTTGGTGATGAGAATTAACTTTGCAGTTTAATTTGACATTTTACAGAGTGAAAAAGTGAGATAAAAAATAAGCCTCTTGGGGAAAAAAGAACATTCTACACAAACCTATTTAATCAAGTCCCTCTTCATCTTTTCCAGTTTCCCCTTAGGTTATTAGTGCCCCCCATCATCCATCCCCTTTCCTCTTTTTTCTTCTTTGTTTTAATAAACAGAAACAGTTTTAAAGATCTGAGGCTTGGGTTTCATTTTGCCTCAGCGTATGTACTTGGATTTGTTACTGGTCAACCTGAAAGTTCATGATTCAAAGCAAAAATGTAGACTCTATCAACAATACATAATATTTCAGCTATGACACGGAACCACATCTAACATAAACTTACAAATGTTCATTACTTATAATAATTACCGTTTTCAAATTTACTCATTCATTCATTTCATTTTATCCCATTCCATTCTCTCATTCAAACATTTTTAAGTTTACTCATTCATTCTTTCATTAATTCATTGGCTCATTTTTTTCTCAAAAATGTATTGGGACTCATTAGGTATTGGACATCTCTACCCAAGAACACCCCAGTTAGCAGGAGGGCAGATGGGCAGCAAATGCAAGTTTCAGTGTTGGATGTTAAATTATTATGTAAAGAGTTCCATAGTCCTAGATGAGTGTGACAGCACACATGTGTAATTCTAACACTCAGGCATCGGAGACTGGAGGATTGCCAAGTTCAAGCCTTGCCCAGGCTCACAATAGGAAGACCCTGACTAAATAAAAACAAAACCAACAAACCCAACAGGTCTTAACTGTGTAGCATACTTGTCTAGCATGTAGGGGGCTTGGGATCAACCCACAGCACTGCCACACAAGAAAAAATTTTTTCAAAAAATGCCAAACACAACAAATACTCCCAGAGGAAATAACCATTCATAATCAATTATTAAACTGAAGAACGAGTGGAGGGAGTGGAGGGAAGGCCATGTGCAAAGGAACTATGGGAGACGTTCAGCTATACACCTGTGGTATGCTGAAGAACAGCCCGCGGTGACCACAGAGAAGGACGTGGAACACAGCCAACCTTTCTGGGCCAAGCATCAGAGTTAATACTGTGTCTGCCGCAAGGGATTCTGAGCAGAGGAACGACATAATCAGCTTTGTGATAATAGCAGGTAAAATTCCCTAGGAAAAAGTCATTAGAATAGGGTGGGGGATTATCATGGAGATAGCACATGGCAAAGAGGGGAAGAACAGTCAGCTGCCTGTTCCATCAGAAGCACAACTGTCTCTCACGGGCTGTCCTGCAAATGGCTTGACTGTCCAGAGCTGTAACACCCAGGGCCAGCTGCCAAGCCTTCCTGTGACACTGAGAAGTTTCTGGATGTCTGCAATTACTTAGGAGAGTTATCCTAGGCAAGTTAGTTTTCTAGATTTAAGGCAACACCTACAGAGAGACCCGACTGTGAGCCATCACCACCCAACAATCCTAGCAGCCAAATGACCACTTCCATTTTAACCAACAATGGATCAGTCATTAGAAAATTCACTGCAGCAGAAAGTTTCTTTTCTAATTTAGTCTTTTCTGTTTGTTTGTTATATTTCTTGTCTACATCTGAGCATTGTGAGGATGGTTTGGAGTGAGAAAAGATCAGATGATGTCTGAACTGACAAGTTCATAGTCATTTCCCAGAAAAAAAGACAGTCTGAAGCCACAGGAAAAGGACGGAGAAAGATGGACAAGTGGCCAGCCAGGTGGAAGAAGAACTGAAGCAGACTGGAGTATGTGTGTGGTCATTTTGGTAAAAAAAAAAAAATGTCCCCCACAGGATCCTGTATTGAACACGTGATCCTCAACAGGTGATATGTCCGGGGAAGAGATGCAACCTTTAGGAAGTGGATTTAGAGCCTGGCTCCCCTTCCACTTTCTGTTCTCACAGGCTCTTGCCCTCTGAGTGTCTTCCTCCCTCTACAGTCCTGTATCTCCTGTGCTACGTCCCCCCACCTCTGGTGAAATATATCCGTCTGGAACTGTAAGCCACAATAAAGGCTTTCTTTCTGTATATGCTTTTCTTGGGGTGTTTTCACAGAGCAACAGAAAAGGAACAAACACAGTACGTCAGTTAAGACTGAGACAGCTGTAATGAACTTTCTGGTCAGACTTGATTTAGGTAAATTTGTAAAAAGTAACACAGTCAAGCCGTGCATTAGACTCCTCCAGCTTTGCTGTGAATACCACCTTTGGTATGTGATATAATAGTTGTCTTTAGCATCCTGAAGGCCACTTTGCAGGCCCAGGCAAAAGTGCAATAAGTAGGTGCCTTTTGAGGTCAGGACCAAAGCTTGCTCAGGTGATGTTAAGGCTGCCATTTTCTGAGCACACCTCCCGTGAGAAGCAATGGAATCAGACTGCACATGTGTGTTGACTACCTTCTCCATATCCAACCCACAGTGCCAAGATCTTCCTCAGAGGTAGCACCGAACTCCTTGGGGAAGTTGATTTCAGACTTGACTTTCCCACTTCCACACTTCACCATCTTGCAAATTAGTTCACTTTTCTTCGGCAAAACACACTGTTTCTGGATCGGTATAATATGTGGAGACAAAAACAGGCCTAGATTGAGACTCTAAGGCTTCTAAGAAAGCAGCTGAAAAGATGACTCAGTGGTTAAGAGTGTTTATTATTCTTTTTCATGACCTGAGTTCCCAGTTCCAGGTAGCTCAAAAATGGATCCAACGCTTCTGGCCTGTGTGCAGTTGCACATACATGCACTCATAAATAAAAAACATCTTTAAAAAAAATTTAAGAAGAAATAAAAAGGGAAAAATCTGGGCCCTTAGGTTAGTCTAAACTTTCTTAGGTAGAACACTAGAAAATTAACAATTTAAGAGCTGAGACGCTGACAAGAACTAAATGTTGATGAAGATTTGAAGGAACAAGAACTCTTTCTTATACATCACTAATGAGAATGCAAACGTGTACAGTGACTCTGAAGAAGCAATTCTGCAATTTCTTATGAAGTTAAAGATGTACTATGAAATCTAACCCCAATCCAAGGTATTTACTAAATATAGTATATTTATTTGTTAAATTTTTACTAAATATTTACTAAATAAACTATAGACTAAAACATGGACTTCAAAATTTACAGTAGTTTAATTTATAATAGTCAAAATCTACAAACTCTAATGCCTGTCAGCAGGCATTCAAATTTTGGTATAGTCATATCATTGAATGCAACTCAGTAATAAGAAAGTTTTGAACTCCTGATATAATGTTTCCAAAATATTATGCTAAATCACAGACACAAAAGACTATAATCACGTGACTCTACTTCTACCCAAAACAAAAGAATCAGTGGTACTAGGGCCTGGGGTGGGAGGAATTTCACCACGGAAGTGGCAGGGAGCTTTTAAAATGATGGGACTATTCCTCAATTTACATCATAACTTTATGGGGGAGGTTAAGCTAGATACTGGTTGAAATTTGATTATATAATTATTATTTGTCAATTTTATGGTATACAATTTGTGTGTGTGTGCACGCACACACGTTTGTGGACGTCTAAGGTGCCTTCCTCAATTTCATTCTTTCTAGTTATTGAGATAAGTCCTCTCCTTGATCCCACAGATCACCAATTTGACTAGACTGGCTGGCTAGCAACCCCCAGGGGTCGTTATGTCTTTTCCTCCCCAGAGATGCATTGTAGGAGTGTGTTGTCGTGCAACCAAGATTATGTGGGTATCATTTGCCCAAGCTTTGTCCATTGGTGCTGAGGGATCAAATTCAGGTCTTCATGCTTGTGTGTCAAATGCTTTGCCACCTGAGCCATGGCCTAGCCCCTCACACACACTGATATATTTAAAGTGTGCTAAGCAGGCGTAGTGGTGGTTGAGAGGTAGATGTAGGCAAATCATGAACTCAGGACCTGCCTGAGCTCCACATTGAGCTCCACACAGCAAAATCTTATCTCAAAATGTGTAAAACGGGCTGGGGTATCAGGCGTGGTGGCACACACCTTTATTTCTAGCATTCAGGAGGCAGAGAGGCAGGAGGCAGGAGGCAGGAGGCAGGAGGCAGGAGGCAGGAGGCAGGAGGCAGGAGGCAGGAGGCAGGAGGCAGGAGGATCTCTGGGAGTTGAGGCCCACCTGATCCAGGCCAGCCAGGTTGCACAGTTAGACTGTGTCCCAGAAACAAAACAAAACAAAAACCAAAATGTGTTGGTGAAGACAAAATGAAACACAGTAAAGGATCAGCTCCCTAGCAGAGCAAGCTGGGGCTTTCTCCCCTTCTGCTGGAGGTCTCTGTATTACCTTTGGCATTCGTTGCCTAAGTAAGTACTAATAGTACATTAGCATATACTTTGATCAATGTCCAGTTTTGCTCAAGAAGGGTGGTCTGAGAATTAGCTGTATTTCAAAACTTTAGCTACCAGTAAACTGATAACTAGGTATATTTTAAGAAGACATTCTACTTTATGAGATAAGAATCCAAAAATAATAATTAAAGACAAGATTACAAGCTTTTAAAAGAAAAAAATCGAAGCAATTGAGGATGAGATAAGCATGTCTTCACCTGAATTCCTGTGAAAATATAGTAAGTACCCACTCGATTGACTAGATAGAACAGGAATAAGAAGAAAACACTGATGGCCAAGGAAATGTCTAGGCCAGAAAATGGCTTTTGATCATCCCCACCAGCTGTCAATCGAATGCTAATTCCCTCCCTTCTTTATCACTTCCCTGGCCCTTAAAGAGTCAGACATGCTAGCATCTCTCTCTGGAAGAATTTAACCTTCTTTGTCTGGGAGCCTCCAGGGGCCATCAGAAATGTCTAGTGGCATTTTCTTCTTTGTGCAATGGGTAGAGCATATATCTCAATTCACTTAAGCTGCTCTAATCAAACACTATAAACTAGATGGTGTGTAAACAACAGATTTTTGTTGTTCATGGTTTGAGGGACTGAGACGTCCAAGATCAAGTTTTATGCAGATTAGGTAACTGGTGAGGGTGTGGGGGCTGAAGTGTGCACGGCACCTTCTTTTTGTGTTCTCACAGAGCAGCAGCGCTCTGAGCCTCTTGAATATGGGCACTAATCCTATATGTACTGGCACCATCCTCATGGCTTTCTAAAGACTTCCAGCCTCATTTTCTACTCTGGCTGGGGAAGCAGGCAGGTTAACTGAAGACGTTCATCTCTCTCTGCTGCTTCAGATCTAATTCCGCAGTCTCATCTCCAGCTTTGTAGCTTCCTTATTCCCCACCCTCATCTCTAGTGACCACACAGACACCCCCCCCCCCCCCGCCCCCAACACCACCTCTACTAGTTGTGTCCTAACCCCAGGAGGCATTCCCTGGGGACCTACAGGACATTCTGGTCAGGGAATCAAAGAGGTTAATTGCAGATCTTTATCTCTCCATCTGCTCTGCCATGTCCAACCCACTAATCTCACCCCCAATTCTGTACAGACCTTCTGCTGTGACCCCTTCTCACTCTTTGCTCCGGTTCCCAGGGTACTAACTAAGCAGATACTGATGGAATTCCCTGCTTTCTTCCCTCCTATGGGCCTCTCAGCTTCTCGCCCCGGTCATCTCTATTCCTAAGGTAGAACTCCCAATACCCAGAAACACGTTTTAGCTGGCCATACCTATCAGGACCCCAGAAGAATTTCCTGCCAGGCAACACACAGACAACACACTCTCCTAATAACCTGAGAAGAAACAAAAACCAAAGAACAAGACACCTACCCACCAAAACAAGACCAGATATCAGCAACCAGAATCCCAGAGTCCTAGACATCAGTGTAAAACCACAATTAATAACAACCAGGACAATATATGTTCACTAGAGCCCAGAAACCCTACTACAGCAGACTCTAAGTACTCCAACATAGCTGAGGCACAAGAAAAAGACCTTTAAAAAGCCTTTATGAATATAATAGAGGTTCATAAAGAGAAAATAAAGAAATCTATGAAAACACAAACAGCAAAAGGAAATGAATAAAACTACTTAAGACCTGAAAGTAGAAATAAACTCTATAAAAAATTGAAACAGGAAAATCTGTAAGTAAAAAATTTAGGAACTCAAACAATTCATAGAAGTAAACCTTGCCAACAGAACACAAGAGATAGAAGAGAATCTCAGGCATTGAAGACACAATAGAAGAAATGTATACACTGGTCAAAGAAAACATTAAATCTGAAAAACTCCCAACACAAAACATCTTGAAAAACTGGGATACTGTGAAAAGACAAAAACTAAGAAAGGAATACAGGAAGGGGAAGAAACTCAGGTAAAAGGTACAGAAAATATTTTTTTAAAAAATCACAGAAGAAAATTTTTCTAACCTAAACAAAAGAGATGCCTATCAAGGTACAAGAAGCACACAGAACACAAAATAGACTGGACTGGAAAACAAAGGCCCCTCACTACATTATAATCAAAACATTAAATGCAAAGAAAAAGAAAGAATATTAAAAACTGCAAAGGAAAATGAACAAGTAGCATATAAAAGCAGAAATGAGACATTGCTTCTTAATGGAGACTCTAAAAGCTAAAAGGGTCTTGACAGATGTGCTGCAGACTCTAAGAAACCACAGATGCCAGGCCAGACTACTATACCCAGCAAAACTTTCAATTACTATAGATGGAGAAAATAAAAGACATTTCATGATAAAACCAAATTTAAGCAATATATATCTATAAATTCAGCCCCATAGAAAATGCTAGAAGGAAAACACCAACCTTAAGTAATCCCAGACCAGTAAAATCAAAAGAGAGGAAGCAATTACCCCCCCCCACACACACACCACTCACACACTACCACCACCACCACCACCACCACCACCAACAACAACAACAACAATAACCAAACAGGAATTAGCAATCATTGGTCATTGATATTTCTCAAAATCAATGATCTCAATTCCCCCAATAAAAAGACTAAGAGAATATATGCAAAAAACAAGACCCGTCCTTCTGCTATATCCAAGAAACACACCTCAACAACAAGGATAGACATCATAGAAAAGTAAAAAATGAAAAAGGGATGATGTGGGATATCCTGTATATGTGCTGCTTTTATTGGCTGATAAAGCTTTTGGGGCCAATGTCTTAGCAGAGTAAAGCCAGGCAGGAAATTCAAACAGAGAGGAAAGAGAGAGAGAGAGAGAGAGAGAGAGAGAGAGAGAGAGAGAGAGAGAGAGAGAGAGAGAGAAGTCAGAAAGATGCCATATATCTGTTGAAGGAAAAGGACACACAAACCTTACCGGTAGGCCACAGCCTAATGTTGATATATAGATTAATGGAAATGGGTTAGTTTAAGATGCAAGCGCTAACTAGGAATACACCTAAGCTATCAGCCAAATAGTGATATAACTAATAAAGTTTCTGTATGATTATTCATATCTGGATGGCTGGGAAACAAAGGCGCAATCTCCATTTACAAAACTTATTTCAAGCAAATGGACCTACAAAACAAGCATGACTTTAATATATGACAAAATAAACTTCAAATCTAAAGTTATCAGAAGACATAGGGAAGGATAATACATACTCATCAAAAGCGAAATCCACTAAGAGGTCACTGAAATTACTGTTTGTTTGCTTTTTGTTTGTGTGTGTGTGTTTCGAGATAGGGTTTCTCAGTAGCTATGGAGCCAGTCCTGGAATTCACTTTGTAAACCAGGCTGGCCTCAAACTCACAGAGATCTGCCTGTGTCTGTCTCCTGAGTATGGGATTAAAGGCTTGCACCACCACTGCCCAACAAATTCTTAACATTTATGCACCAAACACAAGAGAGCTCAAGTTCAAAAGGAAAAAATTCTGCAGCTTTAAATCACATATTGACCCTTACACACTGATAGTAGAAGATTTCAATACTCCACTCTTGCCAATAGGTAGGTCAGCCAGATAAAAGCTAAACAGAGAAATGCTGAAGCTAATTCACATTATAAACAAAATGTGCTAAAAGATATTCACAGAATATTTCACTCAAACATAAAAAAAATACCTTCTTCTTAAAATCCCATAGAACTTTCTCCAGAATTGACCACATATTCAGACATAAAGCAAGACTCAACAGGTGCAAGAACACTGAACTAACTCCCTGCATCCTATCTAAGCATCAGATTAAAGCCGGTTATCAACAACAACAGAAACAACAGAATGTTTACAAATCAATGGACAAACTGAATAACGCACTACAGAATGAAGAATGGGTCAAGACAAAAATTAAGAAAGAGATGAAAAACTTTCTGGAATTATGTGAAAATGAATATACAACAGTTCTGAACTTATGGTGCACAGGAAGTGGCTCTAAGTGGCAAGTGACATTAATTCTGGAAAGGCATAGAGCAAGAAAAATCATACCCAAAAGGAGTAAATGGCAAGAAATAAAAGTAAAACTTAGGGTGAAATCAATAAAATACAATCCCCCACAAGAAAACCCCCCAAATACAAAGAATCAATGAAATAGATAGTGGGTTCTTTGAAAAATATCCAAATTAACTAAAAGGCAAAAGATGAGATATTCAAATTACCAAAATTAGAGATGAAAAGAGTGCTGTAACAATAGACACTGAAGAAATCCAAAGAATCATAAGGACATATTTTAAAAACCTGTACTCCGCCAAATTGGAAAATATAAAAGAAATGGATTTCAATACATACAATTTACCAAAGTTAAATCAAGATCAAATAAGCATTTTCAACAGATATATAACCCCTGGAGAAATAGAAACAGTCATTAAAAGTTTTTTAACACCCCCACAAAAAAAGGCTTAGGGCTAGATGGTTTTAATGCATAATTCTGCAAGATTTTTCAAAGACGAGTTAAAGCTAATACTTCCAAAACTATTCTGTTAAATAGAAATAGAAGAAACATTTCTCAATTCAGTTTATGAGGTCACAATTACCTTGACATCCAAACCACACAGATTCAACAGAGAAAGATGATTACAACTAATTTCTGTTATGATCATAAATATAAAAATTTTCAGTAAAATACTTGCAAACTGAATTAAAACACACACTAAAAAGACCCATCATGATCAACAAGGCTTCAACCCAGAAATGAGGGACTGTTTCAACATACATAGGTTGATAAATGTAATCTACCATACAAACAAACTGAAAGACAAAAAAAACATGATCATCTCTTTAGATGCAGAAAAGGCCTTTGACAAAATCTAACACCTCTTTATGATAAAAATCTAAGAGAAATTAGGGTTACAAGGGACATATCTCAACAAAGGTAGTTTACAGCAAGCGCATAACCAATATCTACTTGAATGGAGAGAGATTCATAGTCATTCCACTTAAATCAGAAACAATTCAAGATTGTCCACTCTCTCCATATCTATTCAAAATAATACTTAAATTCTTAGTTAGAATAATAAGACAGCTAGAGGAGATCAAGGAGGTTACTAATTGGAAAGAAGTCAAAGTATTTATATTTGTAGATGATATGAGAGTATATATAAGTGACCCAAAACATTCTGCCAGGAAATTCTTACAACTGATAAACACTTTTAGCAAAGTAGCTGGATACAAAATTACCTCACAAAACCATTAGCTCTTCCAGACACATATGATAAACTGTCCAAGAATAAAATCAGGGAACCAACACCCTTCACAATAACCTCAAATAATATAAAATATCTTGGATTAACTCTAACTAAGCAAGTGAAAGATGTGTATGATTGAAATGTTAGGTCTTTGAAGAAAGAAATTAAAGAAGATTTCAGAAGATGGAAATGAAAGATCTCCCATGTTCATGGATTGGTGGGACTAATATAGTTAAAATGGCCATCCTACCAAAAACAATCTACAGATTCAGTGCAATTGGCATTAGAATTCCAACACAACTCTGATGCAGGATATTTGACCACACTGTGAAATCCCAGGAAATTTTAGATAAAATTAATGTTGTATTAGGGGACAGAGCCAGTTACTAGTTGACAGGAATTAGCTACGGAGGGTACAAAGGACCCAGGAATACAGATGAGGGATGCACAAGAAAGAGCAGGGAGATATGTAGAAATTATCAGTCTTTTTGCTTTGGGACTAGTGGAGAGATGCATTTCTGGATGGGTCTTCTGGTCAAAAAGGTCAGCTGGTTCTTTTTGGCTTCTCTGATCTAGCAGGTCTTCACCACCACATCTGGCTTCCAAGTCTTTATTGGTAAACAGAATGATAGAGAATTAGTTGAACATTTGGTGGCTGCGGCCAAGTGCTGGCAGGAATGAAATCCAGCCAGGCCATTGCATGAGCAGTGGGGTGCTGACTGCAAGTCCAAAGGGAACAGATGGACAATTGCTGTTCTTTCTAAGCTGTGTTATTTACTAAAATTCCATTCAAAATTAAAAAGAAAAAAATACAGACCAAAAATCAACTCCTCTGAGGGTAAAAAACTATCTATAGTTCATAATTAACATGTAATTGTATCTGAATTTTAAACTATTTTAATTTGACCCAATAAAACTATTTCACTAAACATTTCTAGAATCCGATATAAAGGGTGACTTATATATGTGATGGTTTGCCAAAGAGAAAAGAGATAGGCTGGCTTAATTGCTAGAGATAAATATTAGAGCCATTTAGGGCCAGATAGAATTTGATTAAGGATATATTTGGAAAAATACTGACTTTATTTCCCCAGGCCACTAAGGTCTTAGGGACAGTCAAAGCTTTGATAACATTGGAACCTATATTCTCCCACTTATCACTTTGTCTCGCAGATATCATTCCTATTTCAAATTAATTAAATACATTTGTAAATTTCATCAAAAACTGTGTAGTAGGGACAATAATCGTAAGTGCTGGCAGCCCTATGAATTCTAACAGAAAGCTGAGGCAGAAGATCACTTGAGTACAGCAGTTTGAGACCAGTCTGAACAACACAGTAAGACCCCATCTTGAAATAAACAAGTGAATAAAATAAAGCAAAAATAACATAAATATAATATAGGAAAGGTAGTGCAGTGGAACAGAAAGAAGAAATGTCAAGCCCGTAGGAGAAAGCAGGGAGATATAGCAATGGGTTTAAGAATTAGGAGCCAGGGTCTCTCCATAGATGGCACAGCAGTTAGGGGAACTGGTTGTTCTTCCCAGGGACCAGGTTCAGTTTCTAGCACCAACACGGCATGGTGACTCACAACTGTCTGTAACTTGAGTTCCAGGAAATCTGAAACTCTCTCTGGCCTCCATGGGCACCAAGCATGTGCACAGACATACCTGCAGGCAAATACTCATCCACATAAAATAGTAAGAATTTTTCTTTTAATTAAAAACAAAAGAATTGCGAGTCAGACCATTTTTAACAGGTATGTTTCTATCTGAACTGCCAGAGTGTGCAGTCTACACAGCAGGAACTATTTCTCATGTTTCTGGCTACCAGAGAACAGCATGGAGGTTCGACAGAAATGGTTCCTGCTGGGTACCTCTTTTTTTCCTTAGCAGATGGTTGTCTTCTTCTAGTGTCCTCATGGAAGAGACAGTCTTCCTTTTCTTATATGGCCATCATTCTCTCTGGATTAGGACCCTATCCTGAAAGCCTCATTTAACGGTACCTCCTGGACCATAACTCTAAACACTCTCTCAGTGAGGACTAAGACCTCACCACATGTGGGATTCGCAGGTCTCGTGATGTAGGGAATGTCCCTGAATCATTTTATTCTTCATCTGGAAAATAGGAGAACAGTGGGAGCTATCCCACAGAGCTGTTCATAGAAGGCTTTGTGGTGCCTTGGAAAGTGCATAGGAAAATGTGGCTATAACCAGCAGAAGTAACTAATGGTAAAATTTGGACTTGCAGATGAGTAAGTCTTCTTCAATTGGAGAAGGGAAGAAACAGTCCTGAAAATAGAATACATGAAGTCCCCAAAGTCAGAATATTTTACTTAATACAGTGGTTACATGGGACAATGGGCTATACTAGGTGAAGTTCACTTTCCTTGCAGAATTTCAAGTATTTCTGACACCATTTCCTGCATGGTCTTCTTGGTCTCCAAATCCAACACACAAAGAGGCAGCTTTCTTCTTTCAGCTATCAATTCAAAATCATGCAACTGGCTCCAGACTCCATCATGAGATTGGCTGCTCTGAACAAAGACTGGGTCCCTTGTCTTCTTCCTCAGTCTGCTCCCTGCCCCACAACTCCCCCCACATACTTTTGTTACCAGGGCACCTTTTGTCCTAAAGCCTTTGTTTAACAGAATTTAATTACCATTATGATCACCCAATGTCTCTTTAGCTTTTCCAGGTGGCCTGACCTACTCCCCAGAGTTCCTAGAGAAATAAAACCCAACTAAGACATTCATCAAGAATAAAATTTGGTGAGTGTAGTAGTTTGTTTTCTATTGCTGTGATAAACATCATTACCAAACACAATTTGAAGGAAGAAATGGTTTATTTAATCTTCAAGGTTTAAGTCCATTATCAAGGGAAGTCAGAATCAAAAGGCAACAGAGGAGTGCTACTTGCTGGTTGCTCCCCATGGCTTGCTCAGCCTGCTTTCTTATAGCACCCAGGACTACCAGCCCAGGAGTGGCACTGCCCACAGTGCCTTGTACCCTTTCACATAAATTATTAATAAAGAAAATGCACCACAGACTTGCCTTCAGGTCAATCTGATGGAGGCATTCATAACAAACATTCCCTTTTCCTTGATGACTATGACTTGTATCGAGTTGACAAAACCTAACCAGCACAGAAGTCTACCAACATCTGAAATTTGGAGAAGTTACTGTACATGTACTGAGATCCCAGGGGACACAGCCAACACAGTTCAGTGTTTTGCTATTAAGATACACTGTATGTGTTTGTTTTCCTGAAGGATTTACCTTCTCAGTATACCTTTGGTTAAGTTAGTGCCCTGCTACAATTTATGAAAACAGCTAACATCTTGAGGAAGAAACCTACCCAATCTTTGGATTTTTGTTTTGAGACTGCCTTCAAACTTGTGATCCTCCTGTTTCAGTCTCCTGAGTATTGGCCAAGTGCCAACATGCCCATTCAGTCTTTGAGTCCATGTCATCTCCACACATCACCTACTTAGAACATGACAGGCGCAGCTACTAGTAGAGGATCTGATGCTAATTCAAATCAGCACTGTCTATACTCTGGGTTTGCAGTCAGGTGGAGAAGGCAATGCAAAGAATAGAGGCAGCTGGGGAAGGCTTCTCAGAGAGAATTCATGCTATACAGTGACTAAAAGGATAAGGAGAACTACTCAAGTAAAAGAATGATAATAAAATAATAAAAGTGATAATAAAATGAGTAAAAAAATGCAAATGGTGTAGCCATTTGGGTATGATTGAGTTTAACTGACATCTTTCCCTCACTCTCAATCTCGGTTGTATGGCTTCTTTCCATTGAACCCACATCTCACCTTTTTTGTTAGAATGATCTCCTTATTTTTCCTTCTATCATCTGTTCTATAGATATTTACTATATTAAGTAATGAAAATTCCTACAGGTCTAAATGTTTCATAATTCCCTTTGCAGACAATTAGTGACTTAAGACCTGTTACTAGGCTCCATTTCTTGATGAGGACTAATCCTGGACTTCAGGGGAATATTCTAGATACAAACAATAGCAATTGTAAGAACAAGTATTTTTTCTGAGTCCTAGGGCAATAAATACTTTAACATGACAGCCCAGAATACACACATATTATTCAGCATTAAATGGTATGGTGCCAGATATATAAATAAACCCATATACACACCACACTGAGGCAGGGGGGTTGTAAGTTCAAGTAGTGCCTGTAGACTTCAGCAAGTTCAACACTGGCCTGGACAACTTTGTGAGACATCTGTTAAAAAGATGGGGTTTTTTTTTTGGCTGTTTGTTTGGTTTTTGTGGGGATTTTGTTGTAATGAACTGCTTGTTCATTTCCTGGCCACCTAGACTTCCAAAACAATCGCACAGAAATTACTCATTGGCCTATTAGCACTAGCTTCTTATTGGCTAGCTCTTACATATTTATTTAACCCATCTTTATTAATCTGTGTACTGCCATATGGCAGTGGCTTACCAGCAAACTTCCCAAAGTCTGTCTTCAGCAGGGCTACATGGCTTCTTTCTTGACTCTGCCTCCTTTCTCCCAGCATTCAGTTGAGTTTTCCCCACCTACCTAAGTTCTGCCCTATCAACAGGCCAGTTTCTTATTCATCAATGGTATTCACAGTATACAGAGGGGCATCCCACATCACCTCCCCTTTTCTGTTTAAATGAAAAGGAAGGTTTTAACTTTAACATAGTAAAATTACTATAACAATACAGGTACCAAGCAATAATTACAATTACAATATTTATATCTATTTTATCTTTTATCATAACTAAGGAAAACTATATCAATTCTTCAACTCCATCAAAGACTCCAGAAGGATACAAAATTATCTAAGTAAACAGGAAGTGCATTGTAAGCAACTTCCAAAACTCTAGAATTAGCAGAGACTTCTTGCTGCCTGGACAGATATCCAAAGTTCTTCTGTACCATTGGGGCATCCATATTCAGCCTACTAGCTCATAGTATCCAGCAGACTTTTCTATAAAGCAGGAAATTTCAAAGACAGTTCTACCTATATTGGCAGTTTGTCAGTCACTTTCTTCTGTGTTCTGCAGAATGTTTTGCAAACTCTTTCATGAAGCAGGAACCCCAATGGATCGTCTCACCTTCAGGCAAGTCTAGCATTTATTTTCCTGTGAGTCCTGCATATTCAGTTCATTAAACAGTCCAGACAAGAGCAGTCTCTTGCCCAAGTGGCTAACCAACTCCATAAGGAGCCTCTTGGATGCCCATCTTCCTCTTGAAGTAGCTTGGTGCTGTCAGGAGCAGATGTGTCTCATTGTCATGAAAAGTCTTAAGTTCTTAAAATATTTTAAATGCCATATTCTATAGTTTTTGAAAGGTTGGAAGAATGCCTATCCATCTGAAATACATCTCTTTACATCCAAAAAATCTAATGTGACTATAAGCTTGACTATTATATATGATTATTTATTAACTTATATCTCTTAATTATGCATTACATTTTTAAATAAGCTGCACCAACACAATACCTTAATCAAAACAGAAATATACATATAACAAAATTGACCTTAAATTTGTACGAATAAAGCAAGATCCATGCCAATGAAAGGTATCCATCTTATAGCATATCCCCATTTAAGTGTAAACAAACATTTATAAACAATATCTATGACTGTCTGTACTGTTTCTTTAAAGAATTTACCTTTTTTTAAATAAAAAAGTTAGTTCCTTTTATAACTGTCTATATTCTTTTTCTTCACTCTCCAAAGCCTACATACATTTATCCAACCCATTTAGAGGTCTTTTCCATCTGAATATGTCTTTATTCTGTATTAATAATTATTTTTGGATCAGGACTGCTTCTTAAAATGCTAAGCATTTCTTAAAAACCTAAGCTGCGGCATCACTAGGGTAAATACGGCACTTTCTGCTTGCTCCACCCAGTCCAACATAATGGAAGAGGTTTGTTCACTCCTCTGCAAGCTGTGCACACTGCCCCAGTTCTAAGTATGCAGCCGTATGTTGAGCCATTAAGCAGTTTGTAACATGCTGCTTACAAATTCCATTTAAATGCCCGGTCTCCTGAAAGAGCCAGAGTTCATGCTGGCAGCATGCCCCAGAAAGCTGTAGTTTTCAAAACAGTATGGCTTTTTTCTGCATTACAGCTGAATCAGGAAAACCTCTCTTAAAGGAGCCAGGCCTCCGCTTGCTTCTAGAAAACAGCCCGCCCAAGAAAATGCTACTACCAAACCATGCTTAACTCTGTTCTTTTGTGTCTAGAATTCCTTCCCAAACTTTCTAGATTTTAAGTGGATTTTAGTTGGTCACATGAGCACCAGTCTGTTGTAATGAACTGCTTGTTTGTTTCCAGCCACCCAGACTTCTGGAATAATCACACAGAAACTGTATCATTTAAATCACTGCTTGGCCCATTAGCTCTAGCTTCTTATTGGCTAGTTCTTACATATTTATTTAACCCATCTCCAGTAACCTGTGTATCGCCATGTGACAGTGGCTTACTAGCAAAGTTCCCAGCATCTGTCTCCAGTGTGCCTACATGGCTTCTTTCTTGACTCTGGCTCCTTTCTCCCAGCATTCAGTTGAGTTTTCCCCACCTACCTAAGTTCTGCCCTATCAACAGTCAAGGCAGTTTCTTTATTCCCCAGTGGTATTCACAGCATACAGAGAAGAATGCCACATCAGGATTATCTCCCCCCCCCATATGCTTGGAATATAGCCCAGAGATAGAATGCATGGTTAGCATGCTGGTGAGGATAGATAAAACAAACAGCAACATAATCTTATGTTTACAGAAAGATTCCTTGTCCTTAAGCTTCTTTTCCTCCTTCTCTTCTTTTTCTGACACAGGGTCTCTGGCTGGTGTATAACTCACTACATAGATCAGGCTGACCTTAAAGTCACAGAGATCTGCCTGCTACTGTCTCCAGAATACTAGGATTAAAGATATCTGTTACCACACCTGATCTTATTCTTATTCATATGTGATGAAGCAGGAATTTTATGTTTTCTACTTCTAAAGGTAGAAATGCATAAATGAGTCACAAAATTAACAAGCTGGGTCACAGTGAGCACCTTAAAAACAAAATCACCTGCTGGAAACAGAACGGAAAGCTGTGAAGGTAGTGATATACTGTGGTCAGAGTTTTAAATTTTTACATACTGTTCCTTGAACTTTCTGCTTCTTGCTTTCTTGGATTGTGTGGTTTTTCTTTTTCTTTTTTCATGAAACTATACAGATCAGTGATTATTATAGGTGTGGTTATGGAGTATGGTTTCAAGTTTTGCTTCTGCTACTCAGTACCTGCAATGATTTCCTACAGTTCTGCTTGCCCCGTGGGTAAGATAGGAATAATTACAGTATATACTCAGTTTCAAGGATTAAATAATGAATTATGGTGCTTGGCATCTAACATCCAGGAAAAATTAGCCATTGTATTTCTTTACTTTTTAAATTTCTCTCAAGTATTAGGTACTTTTTTTTGCAATGGTTGAGTGGGACTCAGGTTGCTAAAGTAGAACCAAAGGAAGTATAGTGTGTATTGAAGTAAAAGAGGCTGGACAGTGGTTGCTAGAGGCAGCAGATATCAAAATAAAAGAATCTCAAGGATAAAGCAACACCCCAAGACTAGAGTGCCTCAGTATTTCCAGTACTGCACTTGGAAGGGGCAGATGTCTATTTCCTTAAAGGTAGCTCTGCCCGCAGGTCCGCCTAATATGAAGACATCCAGTGCTAACTTCTCACTACTCATTTAGTACCAAATTCCAGTTCATACAGGAGCTCCACCAACTCTTACTGTGCTTCTATGTGAGTACGTAAAGGTGAATGTATCACACATTAAAGATATTTAACATTTTCAGTGTGTACTTCTTATCTGCTTCCTCCAAACTTCTATTTGACTTTCACGTTTCTGTCTCAGTCTTTTGTTTATCACACTTCCTTCTTTCTTGTACAAAGCAACACAGGTTTTTAAAAATATACTTGTGAGACCGGGGAGCTGGCTCAGTGAGGAAAGTGCTTGCTGCATTAGTGTAAGGACCCGAGTTCAAATCTTAAGAATCTATGTAAAACTGGATTTAGTACTTCCAGTCTGAAATCCCAGTGCTCCTATACTGAGATGGAAGGTGGAGCTAGGCAAATCTCTGGAAACTCCTGCACAGCAACAAACACAAAGAACCTGCCTCAAGCAAGGTGGAAGGCCAGATAGGACCCATAACTGAGGCTGTTTTCTGACCCCTACACATATGACATGGTAATCATAGGCCAGCATAAACACACATTTGAGCACACATCCCACATACACAACTAATTTGAAGCATTAGGGAAAAAATACTGAACAATCAAGTAATTAATGAATATTTTTATCATGCCCTATACTAGAAATATTTAACACATTTGGCACATTTCCACTCTTTACCCCCTCTCACCCTGGGGCAGAGTTTCTTTGTGTAACAGCCCTAGCTGTTCTGGAACTAGCTCTGTAAACCAGGTTGACTTCATGCTCACAGAGATCTGCCTGCCTCTGCCTCCCACATGCTAGGATTAAAGGCTTGTGCCACCAACACCCAGGCAAATATTTCCATTCTTAAAAGAAAAGCACAATGACATTTACCTGTAGGAGAATCTGAGGCATTAGCTAGAAGATCTCTTTTAAAAATTCCTGTTTGGGCATTGGCACAGGAGACCACTTCCTAAATATAACACCAGTAGTACTGACACTGAGAGAAACAATTAATAAATGGGACCTCGTGAAACTGAGACGCTTCTGTAAAGCAAAGGACACAATCAACAAGACAAAATGGCAGCCTACAGAATGGGAAAAGATCTTTACCAATCCCACATTGGACAGAGGGTTGATCTCCAAAATATACAAAGAACTCAAGACATTGGTCATCAAAAGAACAAATAATTCAATTAAAAAATGGAGTACAGACCTTAGCAGAGAACTCTCAACAGAGGAATCTAAAATGGATGAAAGACACTTAAGGAAATGCTCAACATCCTTAGCCATCAGAGAAATGAAAATCAAAACAACTCTGAGATTCCTTTTTACACCTGTAAGAAGGACCAAGATCAAAAACACTGATGACAACTTATGTTAGAGAGGATGTGAGGTACAGGCAACACTCCTCCATTGCTGGAGGGAGTACAAACTTGCATAGCCACTTTGGAAATCAGTATGGCGATTTTTCAGAAAATTAGGACCTCAAGACCCAACAATATTACTTTTGGATATATACCCAAAGGATGCTCAACCATACTACAAGGACATGTGCTCAACTATGTTCATAGCAGCATTATTTATAATAGCCAGAACCTGGAAACAGCCTAAATGTGTCTTGACTGAGGAATGGATAAAGATGATGTGGTACATTTACATTATGGAGTACTACTCAGCAGAAAAAAATGACATCTTGAAATTTTTGGGAAAATGGATGGATCTAGATATCATTATATTGAGTGAGGTAACCCAGACCCAGAAAGTCAAATATCATATGTACTCACTCATAAGTGGCTTTTAGACATAAAACAAAGAAAAACCTACCTACAATCCTAGAGAACGTAGACAACAACGAGGACCTTGAGAGAGATGCACATGGATCTAATCTACATGGGAAGTAGAAAAAGACAAGACCTGCTGAGTAAATTGGGAGAGTGGGGACCTTGGGAGAGAGAAGAAGAGGGGTGGAGATGAAGGGAGAAAAAACTATAGCTCAATAAAAGCAATAAAAAATAAGAAACAATGGGTCTACGAAAAAAAATTCGTTTGGAGAAGTGGTATAGAAGACCTGTCAGCATGTGAATAATGAAAAGAGAATCTTATGGTCATTCTTCATAAAACAAAATCACTAGAGATATGTGCAAGTTTTAAAAATGCTAATTTTCTACATTTTTCACAAAATAATGTTAAAATTATGTCCAAAAATTTATCTTATATCATTTGATAAGGATTAAAAACATTGCATAGTATGTAGCCACACTGATTATGTTCTTTCAAAACTAATTATCTAGACAGATTTTCCTGGGATCCATTATTGTTTTATTTTATTTTTTGAAGCAGGATCTCTTCGGTCCAGACTGTCCTGGAACTCCATTCTCTCCTGCTTCTGCTTAGGAGCCTATTTTCAAGCAGGTCTCTGCTTAAAAGCTACCAGTTCCCAGTCATCATTCCAAAGAGAAGCGTAAACAAACCATTGTTTTAGATTTAAATACACACAGAGGCTGCCCTGAAAAATCCCTGACCTGGCTACTTTTCTATAAATTATAAAAGTGACCTTCCCTCTTTTCAATATGTCCTCTTTCTAGGTGCTAGACAAACAATTTGAACTGCTTTTTTCTTCTTCTTTCTTTTCTTTTTTCTTTAAATCATAAGATTTACTTTTTTCTTCTTGAAGGAGTATCGTGGGACTCCTAAGAAGCAGGAATTAGTCTTCAGATTCTGTGGTCCACTCTCCGCCTTCACTTTCTTCGCAGCGGTCTTTTAGCCAGAGCTGGACAGCCGTGTTTTCGTCACCTAAGGGAAAGCTGGAAAGTCTACTCGGGTCACTACTTGATAAACTTAACAGGTGACTTGTAAAAGCGGACTGCAGTAGGAAGAGGCTGAAGGCTCTTTCTGCAGACACGCAGACAGGCACTGGGAGGGCGGGGGAGGGCGGGGCCCCTCCACCGCAGCTGACCCCGAAGCCGGACGCGGAAGGGCGGGGCTTGGGGGCGGGGCCTAGCCGGACATGGGCGGGACATACATAGGCGGGGCTCGCTCTGGTTGGACTGGAGCGGGCGTGGTCTACTCTTGGTGGGCGTGTCCATCTGGGCGCGGGCGGGAGGGGGTCAGAAGTGGGACTGCGCAAGGGCTCATGGGAGAGTTGCCCATGGGAGAGTTGCCCTTGTGACCCTGGCGGAGAACCCCTGGGCCTCTGGAGGAGAACAAGTGTCTGTTACCAAACGTGCACAAGTTTTAGTGACAGGTGAGGGGAGGAAGGCAGTGTCTGCGGAAGGACTATGGAAGAACCCTTCCGTCCGTCCCAAGCCCGAGCGAGAATCTGAGTTGTTCTCGTGGGTCACCCCCGTTCCGTGGACTCGGGACCTTCTCGCCTCAGGGGCTGTGTGAAGATGGTGAAGAGTGGCCGCCTAGGCGCGCCGGTCTGCGAAGCCCACGGGCACGAGGCGGCAGGCCGTGTGCGCTTGCGCGCCCCTCTGGGCAGGGGCGGGACGGGGCGTCTCCCGCCGCTCGCTGGAGGCGGGGCCTGGGCCGGCGCACAACGCCCGCGGGCTGACCTCGTTGAACGCCGGCCCGTGACGTCACCCCGCCGTGACGCGTACGCAGTAGGAAAACTGTAAGTTTGCGAGGATCCTGCAGCTGCCTGGCTTGTGGGGCTCGTGGGGCCTGAGGGCTGCTAGCTGTCACGGTCGCGGTGTAGACCGCGGGCACCGGGAAGCCTCGGGAGACCCGGCAGCCACCGACCGTGTCGCGGGCCGGTGACCGTCCCAAGTGGGAGCGCACCGTCCTGGGACCGTGGGCTTGTGGAGGCGAGGCCGTTCCTGAGCCCGGTCAACACCGTTCCCGCTGGCCTATGACAGCTAAGAGCGGGTGATTAAGGCCTGGGAACGGGAAACTGGCGAGGCGCTCCCTAAATTTCGTTGATAAAGAGATTAGGTCCCAGTCTCCATTCTCATTTTGCAGTAGGACTTTCTCGGTCAGCCTGGGATGGAGAGCCCCTTCAAAGACTAGCAGCCCTGAGCCCATCTTCCTTTGGGATCCTGCAAGTGCCCAGGTGGCTGAATGCAACTTGCATGCTGCGTCACCTCCAGCAGGGCTACAATGCTTTGAGACCCTTGAGCCTACCCAACCTATGTAGCCCTACACAACGCTTATGAAAATATTCATTCCGAGGAATGTGGTAGTCCATTTGTATATAAAGTTCTTTCTCTGGGATTTACCTCCTCCCCACACCTACCCGACGCGTCTGATCATGACTTTTGAACCTGTAGGTATCTCAGCTATTTTATTGATTTATCAGAGATCCAATAACTGGTACCACTATCACAGAGATATTGGCAATACGTTGCCCCCCATCTTTTTCAGAAAACTTTTTAGCAGCTCAGAACTAGTAGGTTATACTCAACACAGATAAGTAGGGTCAGCTTGTATGCTTATATGGTTTAGTCAACTCTTGCCTTAGTGAAGAGTTAGGTACAACATTACAATGTTACACACTTTTCTCAAACTCTGGTACAGGAACTTGTCAGGAACTTTGAAGGGAATATACACACCCTAGGATGGATTGAAACAGTAGATCAAGAGGGCCCCATTTCTGTGAATTCAGTGGAGAGTATTAAATCCTTGCAAAAGACCCTTTGAATCAAAGCAGGGCTTTCCAAAGACGAGTCATCAAAATCTTGGAACTTTTTAAAAATCTGTCTATAAGTGGGAGATGATAGTGTAACTTTTGTTACTTTTACTGGTATCAGATGGGACCATGGAGAGCACAGGCAGCTTTCTAAGTATGGCATGCGATTTGCATCAGCCACCAGTAGTCAGAACTAGAAATAGATGGCACGCTAGCAGAGTTCAGTGGAGAACTAGACAGGGAATAGGTACATGAAATTGCTTCACACAGAGAGAGCGCAGTGACATAAAGGCGAGAGGCTGGTGAGGGGACAGTGTGGGGCCCCATCAGGAGCCCAGCTGATGGGTTGTAAATTCCTTGGGAGGTCAAGACAGGAGGAGTACAAATTCAAGGACTGCATTGGCCGCAGATGGGGTCTAAGCCCAGCCTGGGTAGAAATAGTAGAGCTATGGCCCTGGGTTCATTCTCCGCTTGGAGTGGTGGATGGAGATAGTATAACCATCCGGCCTGGAAAGCTCACCATATGCAAGGCCCAGTTCTAAACACTGAATGCTTTCCAACTGCCTTTTAAGCAAAGAGAACTAGCTCTGTTTTTTTAAATGAGGAAACTGGCACATGTTAGATGTGTACTCAAGCTAAAAGCTTAAGAGACTCAAAGTCTTGCATATTTTACTAAATTTGCATTAGTTTTATTTGGCACTGTTAAAATTTTTGCCATTTGAATTTAGGTCATCTGATTTGAGAGGCTGTGTTCCAAATGACTGTTCTGTCTCAGCATAGTAAGAAGTGTTGACATATAACCTTGAAACATCTGATAGACTCTGGTAGGGTCCCAAAGCCTGTGTCAAAGTAGATACTTTATGTATGTGTAATGGAAAAGCCACAAGACAGCACCATCATGGGAATGCTGTCTGTTTCCTGATTTACCCCATGGCATACTAGCTGTAGAGTCATGGAGTGGTGGAGGGGGCATGAAAATGAGGAGGCAGGAGACTGTTGTTGTGCTGTACCTTGAGAGGGGAGATGGTATGGGACCTTAGACCAAGAGCGGCAATTTTGGAGGTGGCATTAAGAGGTGGAACTCCAATTCTGTTGACAGGACTTACTGATGGGAGCGTGCTGAGGAAAGGGAGGAGTAATAACGTTTCCGGGTTTGGGTGGAAGAAGTAGGTGCTGTTTTCTGAGAAGACAGGATTAGGAGGAAAATAAAAGTCCAGTTTTACTTTCAGGTTTTAGTTTTGTTAAATATAGTAATGGATGCTAGTAACAATGATACTAATTAGAATGATGTATATATGAACTATATTCCAGGCAAGGTTTTACATATTTTTACATATATTCATTTAATCCTTAAAACAGTTATATGTGCTAGGAACTTATTGTTCCCCATTTTGCAGATGAGAAAATGGAGGCACAGGGAGCTGCCTTAAGTCATCTTGTAGGGCAAGGCCTCTGACTACTTATCTTATGTCCCTACCCATTGCCATGAGTTTGTAAGTGTTAGAAGTGGGATTCACACCCAAAGTGCTCAGACTTTGGAGTCCACATAGGTAACTACCTCATATGGACATGTTGAGTGTATATGCGATGACTGTAGTCAGGGATAGAAACACACATAGTTTTGAAAAGATTGACTGCTTTTGTTCTTTTCTAATCTTTGGTTGATTACAGGAGGTAAGAGGAGGAAGCATACATGGTAGGCTTGTATGTTTGCTGGTTCTTCCTTATTTGATTGGATGTCTGCTGCTAACATTTGTTCTTTTGTCTCTCATTTCCATAGTGTGGGTTCAGGATGAAGTCTCTGTCTCTTTCACATCTGTCTCTAGTCTCATTCCATTGCCTGCCATTCATAGCTGGTAACAGTGACTTTATATGAAGGATATTGGTTAGGTTTAGGGAATTTGGGGGATGAATAAATATGGCTCACTTTTTGGAGGAGCATAGTATGAGAAAAAACCTGTGGGAATAGATTTAGAGTAGAACGATGCATAAATATATGCTGATTAGTTGATTCCGGTTTCCCATCTCCTTTTCCCCCTGCCCCACACTTGAGAGATGGGGTGTGAAAAGGGCAAAGGAGCAAAAGAAGGCTTAGACAATTGCCTGATGGGTTGGAAGCTCCCCGAGAGTCCTTTTCAACAAAAGAATTACTCAAAGTCTTGCATATTTTACTAAATTTGCATTAGTTTTATTTGGCACTGATAAAATTTTTACCAAATGAAAAATTCTGATATTTTATTATCTCTGTGGAGTAATGACTTTCCCCAGTTCTACTACCTCAGTGTTGACAGGACTCAGTAGTGAAATAAGGGAACTGGCTTGAAATGTTGCTGCTTGCATAACAGAGGGCAATGGAGGGGCCGTGTTTGAAATACTTAGGCAGGTTTCCACCATTTATAAGTGTGTCCTGCCAAAGTTCCACACATTAGTATTCGACTTTTCTGTTAATCAGCTGCTTAAGATTGATATACATGCACCTTTGGTCTCATCGTTTTGGGCCTGTGTTAGACAGTTTTATGTGGGGAGGAACTTATAGTGGAGATCTGAGTAAGCCCCACCTCCTAAAAGTTTAGCAGTGTAGGCTGGCCACCAAACCTTTCACATATGAACCTTTAGTAGACATTTAAGCTCCAAACCATAATGCCTGCTATTTATTTATTTCACTGTTTTCTTTCTTGTTTCAATTAATGCTTTAGCAATGCAATTTCTTTTTAAAGAAATTACTTATTTTATGAGTATGAGTGTTTTATCTGTTATGTATATGCACACAGTATCCAAGGAAGCTGGAAAAGGGCATTGAATATCCCTGGAACTGGAGCTGCAGGTGGTTGTGAGTATCATGTAGATGCTGGAAACCAAACCTAGTTCCTCTGCAAGAGCAGCAGCCAGTGCTTTTAACAGCTGAGCTATATCTTCAGCCCCATACTTCTTTCATGTTTTATACACTCTGAATTAGCTACCTCAGTTACATATTTGTTAATTTTTCAAAGACATTTTCTGGGGAGTTTTCATATGTGATTTTTGGCAGCATCTGTAAGATGTGGAGGGCATATATTATCTTTATAATTTGACAGTAAGAAAATGCTACAGGTCAAATTATTTGTCCTATGTGTTAGAACAGTTTAGTGACAAAAAGCAAAGTGAACTTGGAGTTTAGTCTTAATACCCAGGACTGCTTTAAAGTTACCTATTGCTATCAGCCAATTCACCTTCCTAAGAGTACTGTGAAATGAAGCTATTATTCCTGTCTTATAAAGAAGAAACTGGTTTAAAATAGTAAGTCATCTAGCAAGGTCCCTCAACTCTAATGTGTTTCTTTGGCTGTTTCCACTGAGTTAAACTGCCGATGCAGATATTTCCAAGATACGAACTTGACTACATTGTTATGTTCACTAAATCTATACTTTGACTACATTGGTCTCTTGGCACATAGACTTACATTGATGTTGCCACTCTAGTTTGCGATCCTCCCAGATTTGATTTGAGTGGGGGTTTTCTGAGTTTTGTTAAACTATATGGTAATAAGATGTGCTATTTAGACTTTTATTTTTGAGTATACTTAAGTCCAAAGGCAATCTACAAATACAACTCTGATCTGTATTTGCCTTTAGCTAAATGAGGAAGTCTGTGTGGGAGCAGTCACTTTCCTAGTCTGACTGATTCATGTTTGGGAGGGGACTCCCATTTGTGCCTCCTTTGAATCTGAGTCTCTAGTATTCTTGGTAGGGTGGATTCAAATTCAAAAATGAGATAAGAATATTTATCATTTTTCATGTCAGTTTGAGGGTATTTCTCTTAGTTTTTTTTCTATGGTGCTCTAATCCACAGATATACTTGACTTGACCACAGACAGAATAATGTATGGAAGCTATTGTACTTTCTTTCTGAAGCAGACATCTCTACTCTAATGAGTAGTTCACATTTGTGAGGTCATAGGAGCTGGCGATAGTTACTTATATCCTAAATTGTAAACAAGAGTTGATACGTTTGCCCAAATAAATACAGTATAAGATTTTTGACTTTTACAGTTTAATGCTTTAGGGTGGGGGTTGAGATAGGGTTTCTCTTTGTAACAGCTCTGGCTGACCTGGATCTCGCTTTGTAGGCCAGGCTGGCCTCAAACTCACAGAAATCCTCCTACCTCTGCCTCCCGAGTGCAGGGATTAAAGAGTTACCTTTTATAAAAACAAAGCTGGACCATCATTTTCACTAGATGAAAAAAAGATACCTACTTAAAATATTTAAGCAGTATTTTGTTTGAAGATTATTTGATAACAGTTGATTATTGGTATAAGTTTTAGTGGTCAGATGTTTTAATATTTGTATAATACACCCATTGACTGGAGTTAGGACCATTGATTATGAGATTCTAAATCTTAAGGGTGTGGAGAGTTGTGGGCGCAGATTACTTAAAAGGCCTTAAAGAGTTCTGCCTTTTATGAAATTAGATTATTATAACAAATATTTTTTCTTACTCCCAAGAAGAAAATATTAATATTCAAATAGCCATCGCATTTGCTGAACTATGACCTGAAGAGATCCACTACATAAATAGAGGTAAAGCTAAGCTGGGATTGCTTGTTATTTAAGCAAGGGAGAGCACAACCCTCCTGGCGTTTTAAGGAAGCATGGCATTTTAAAATTGGCTTATTTTCAAAGGTGACATAATTGAAGGCTGACTTTAAACTTGGAATTTGGAGATTGACTGGCTTTGAGGAGGTTTCCAAAGCAAGGCAGTAACTAACTGATTGAAATTCTCAATTGAGTAAATAGAATAGAAATGTTGAATATACTTTAACGGTTGATTGATTGTGGCAGATTGAAAATCAGTTTTGTGATTTCCTGTTCCCAGCCAAAGAACAGTCTTCCTTCTTGAAGAATATGTATACTTTATTGACATTTATGTTAACATATTATTGGTAGTGATTGTGCTAATACAGCGTATTTGTGATTTCATTTTTCTCTTGAAACTTAAAAAAATTGTGTGTAACAAATATGTTTTCTCCAGTGAAGACAATGTGGCTTGCTCCTTTTGAATCTACAGATAATGCATGTTTTACAGTACTCTAGATGTCTACACTCAATCAATCATTTGACAAAAACAAAAAACAAAACAAATATGTTTTCTCTTTGCCAGTCTCAGGATTATTTATATTTGAGAATTAGGCTGCTTTGTGATGTATTATTTTGAGAAATGTTTTAGTTATTTAAACATCCTGGGAAGGCTGCATTTCTTTTTGTCTACTTCCTTTCTTGAGGGTGTGTGTAGTATCTTGTACCCACCAAAGTCAGTCTTCATAGATGCTCAGTTGCATACAGCTCTAGACAGCTTACTGGTTGTGCTGTTGTTAGAGATGCGGTTAGAATGGACTGCTTTCAGAAAGGTAGCTAGCCGTCGTTTACCAGTGGCTTAGAAGTTTCATGATTTTATTGCATGATTTTTGCATGGCATGGTCCTTTTAATATCTGTGAATCTTTTTTACCATAATTATTATGTTATAACACTATTTACATTATTCAGCTATTTAATATGTAGCATGTTTCTTCAGGATGAAATGAAAACCTATCTATGACTACTGGAGCTACTATAATACATTTTTTTTTTTTACCAGATTGATCTCTCATAGTAATATTAGTTAGAACTTTTTTTTTTCCTGTGTTGATGTTAAAGTAAACTTTCAGGACATTCATTTAGAAATTAGAGAAGAAAAAAATAAGGTTTTGATATAGCTTCTTTGTGCATGTACATATGTGTATATCTGGGTGCAAATGCACAGGACAGAGGACAACCTCGGGTGTTGTTCCTTAAGCACTGTCCATCTTGGTTTTATCCCTACCCTTCTCCCTTCCTTTCTTCTTTCTCTCTTTCCTGTGGAACAGGACAGCTTGCATTTGGTTGCCTCCTTCCACAATATGAATTCTCGGGGATTGAACCAAAGTTTGTTAAGCTTAGTGGCAAGTATTTTTCCTTGAGAAATCATCTTGCTGACTTCCACCTTGTTTTTTTCAGAAAAGGTTTCTAATCTCTGATTGTCTTGGAGCTGACGGATTCTGTCAGGCTGGCAGGCCAAATGGTCGCGAGGATCCACTGTTTCCGTCTCCTCAGCTCTGGGAATTAGGCCAAATGGTCGCGAGGATCCACTGTTTCTGTCTCCTCAGCTCTGGGAATTAGGCCAAATGGTCGCGAGGATCCACTGTTTCTGTCTCCTCAGCTCTGGGAATTAGGCCAAATGGTCGCGAGGATCCACTGTTTCTGTCTCCTCAGCTCTGGGAATTAGGCCAAATGGTCGCGAGGATCCACTATTTCCGTCTCTTCAGCTCTGGGAATTAGGCCAAATGGTCGCAAGGATCCACTATTTCCGTCTCTTCAGCTCTGGGAATTAGACCAAATGCTCTCGAGGATCCACTATTTCCGTCTCTTCAGCTCTGGGAATTAGGCCAAATGGTCGCAAGGATCCACTATTTCCGTCTCTTCAGCTCTGGGAATTAGACCAAATGCTCTCGAGGATCCACTATTTCCGTCTCTTCAGCTCTGGGAATTAGGCCAAATGGTCGCGAGGATCCACTATTTCTGTCTCTTCAGCTCTGGGAATTAGGCCAAATGGTCGCGAGGATCCACTATTTCTGTCTCTTCAGCTCTGGGAATTAGGCCAAATGCTCTCGAGGATCCACTATTTCCGTCTCTTCAGCTCTGGGAATTAGGCAAGCCCCACCATTTCTGGCTTTTTTTGACAGGTGTGGTGGGGGTTCTAGTCAATCTAATTTAGATCCTCGTATTTGTGCATCAAAAACCTTAGGGATGCATGGCCATTGGAGGGTTAGGAGAGAGAAAGAAAATAGAGGGGGTAAGTGAATAAATGACATCAGACCTCTAAAAGGCAGGTGGTTTGAGGTCCATTGGTTGAAGGGCAGTGACTGGTGCTATCAGGATGGAGGTGAGAATTCTTATACAGTTGTTGTTGGGGAAGGAGGAAACTGAGGGAGTCTAACCTAATAACCTTTCTATAGAAGTGATATAATCTGCTAAGTAAGTCTGGAATTGATTCTGTGGGAAGAGAAGGAGCTGATTGAAACCCAAGAAAGAATCGAAGAACAGCAGTGAGAACTTACCCAGGTGGGGGGCTGTACATTTGCAGGTCCCCACTCCTTCTGCTTTGCCCCCTCACTGGCCTTAAATTCTCTTGTACCTCTACTACACACCTGAGCATCTACCTGAGGATCTCCAACACTGTCATAGCCAATCTGGAAATCAATGATATAGAAATACCCAAGCAGTATAGGTTATGTTGGACAAGGCGTGAAACTGGGAACATGGCTAATGCATGAGGAGAAAATAGAGAAGTAGAGAAAAGAAGTGAGAGCTTAAATTCATTTGTTCTTTGATTCATCCATTAAATATTTATTAAGCATTTATCTCCCAGATACTGCTTTAGATACTATTGCTACCTACCTAAATGAAAGCAGAGATGGAAGCAGTCTTTGTCGTGATAGACATTAGTTCTGTGATAAATTGTGTGTGTGTGTGTGTGTGTGTTTGTGTGTGTATAACAGACATACATTTTTTCCAGTTTATATACACATGTATGAATGCATGCATGCATGTGTAACCCCTGCGTCTGCATTACCCTCTCGGCACAGTTTGTGCTCCACTGTACTGTATGCGAGCTGGGCAAGGGCCTGGAGACTGAAAGAACACACAAGAGATCTGGGTCATTCGAAAGGAGATCAGTTGACTGCTGTTTATTCAATCTTGGGAAAATCCTTATATTCCTAGCTGCTGCAGATGGAAATTGCCACACCCAACATGGAGTAAACGATGCCCTAAAGCTATCACCAGGCAGGGCAGAGGGAGCACAGGAACAAACAGGATGTTTTTAGCTGGCTGACCAGAAACTGTCCTCAAGATGAACCCCAGGAGCAGGGGTCGACCCGGGCCCTACATGCATGCACATATATAATTCCAAATGGTAAATGATATAAAGAAAAATGAAGAGGGAAAGGGATAAAGTGATACAGATGCTGATTTAAAATAATGTAATTAGAAAAAGGCTCTTGGAAGAAATGACTTCTGAGCAGACACTGACAGTATCCAGGGACATAACAGTATGTGGACATCTGCATGGACATCCCTAGATCCTGAGTACTGAGTCCTGGGAAGCCTTGAAGCAGCCCTGGCACTGGGGAGTGTGTGCAAAGAGGAGAGAGTGGTAATCAGTTAGAGCTGCTGAAAGGATTTAGTATTTTACTGTGCCTTGGGGGTAATCATTGGAAGGTTTGGATCAGAAACGTGACAAGATTTGTCCTACATTTCTGAAGGCTAACGCTTGCTGCTTTTTGGAGAAGTGATTGGCAGTGGGGATTAAGGAATGGAGAGAGCTAGAAAGACAAGAGGTGGTAGCCTTCAAAAGAAGCCAACAGAGTTCTTACTCTTGCAGTTGAGTGCTTCTGAGTAAAGCCTGAGCTGCCACTTCTCCTTTAAGCAGACACTCCCACCCCACAATGGGCATTCTTCTTTGTGTATAGAGGCCTGACCTAGACCATTGCTTATACCGCACCCTTTCCTGTTTTTTTCTCTGCCCCTTCCCAGCTCCATTATTCATTCTCCCATCTCTTCCTTCACCTTGTCTTTTAGATCTGGTATATATGGGCTTCCTGGCTACAACTTCCTCCAGATCTGTATTATGATTTTTTTATCGTTTTCAATTTTCAGAAAATTTTCTCCATAGCTCAGTGCTGGAGTTGTCCTCTGAACCATGAAGCAGCTCAGAGGGTTGCTCCCAAAGATCTCCATGCCCAGATTCACATTGAACTGAGACACTATCTTTCTTGCAGCTGGACATCCCTGGGGTTACCTCAAGCCACACTCTCCCAGCCTAGTTTAACAACACCTTTTTGCTCCTTCGGCATGAAGCTTGCCAAAAATGGCAGTGTACCCTTTAGTTCTCTGCTGCTGAACAGAGTATTCAGAGCACAGGGTGGGGTGCCTTTCCAGCAGGACTTTGTCCCAGACCCTTTTCTTACTAAAGTTGTACAATACAAATTAATACAGTTCTAAATACAGAAAAGGCTCCATCTGTCCTCAGTGTATGGTTGTTGTAGTGTTTTGTTGTTGTTGTTGTTGTTTTTTGAGACTGGGTTTCTCTGTAGCTTTCGAACCTGTCCTGGAACTAGCTCTTGTAGACCAGGCTGGCCTCGAACTCACAGAGATCCACCTGCCTCTGCCTCCCGAGTGCTGGGATTAAAGGCATGTGCCACCATCATCCAGCTTCTTCAGTGTATTCTTTATTGATCCTGATTAAGTATTTTGTTTATTTTACAATGAAAGAAACCAAGTATAGTTTTGAAAATAGTATAGTATGAAATACTTTTTTTTAACTTCCCAGAGTTGGCATTTTCTGGTTTTGTTTTTATATTTAATGGAGCTATTATAACATATTTATATAGCATTAAGTAAAGCATGGCCATGATTTATGTTCTGAATCATTAGGCTTCAGACTAAAGAGAAAAATTTTAAATATTTCGTTTTATGTGTACTAGTGTCTAGGTCAGAGGATAACTTTCTGGAGTCGGGTCTCACCTCCTACCTGTCTTGAGGCAGGGTCTCCTTTCTGGTTTCTGCTGCTATGCTGGCTGCATACTGCAGGCTAGGTGGCCCCCTGGCTGCCAGGGGAGTCTCCTGTCTCCACTTCTCACCTTGAAGTAGAAGTGCTGGGATGACAGGTTTGGTCTCTAGCATGGGTTGCTGTCGGTACTCAAGTTGCTTTTTGCATTGGAGTAGCAAGTGGTTTCCTAACAATTCTGTTCCTATGTAGCTACTTGTGATAAATAAAACCACATAGCCACATAAAACTTATAATTAAAAAGTCATAGTGATGTTATTACTAGTAGCTGTCACTGGATCCCACCCAATTTTTTTTTTTTACCAATGAATAGCTTGTTGGATGAACAGAATATTATATTTATACAATGGAATATCATTTAACATTGAAAATGATTGAGGTCCTTTTATATGGCTTAACATGGATGAATATTGATGCCAGGATAAAACTCTTGACAGCTGGAAATGTGGTTATTAAGTTAAAAAGGAAAAAAATCATACCTAGAGGTACACATTTAGGGATTGGCTTTTGTTGCTGTAGTAAATATTATGGGAATTAATGGTACTACCTGTAAGAAAGGGATCAGTTTAGTATTAAAAATATACTTTTTTTGGCTTGAATTTGAATACTCACTTAAGTGACTGTAAACCAGCAATGGGGAAGGGATTTAAAATCTTCACCTCAAAACTATTTTCTAGATGTAAGTTCAGCACTGGACTGAGCTCCCAAGGTCCCAATGAGGAGCAGAAGGAGGGAGAACATGAGCAGAGAAGTCGGGACGCGAGGGGTGCACCCACCCACTGAGACAGTGGAGCTGATCTACTGGGAGCTCACCAAGGCCAGCTGGACTGTGACTGAAAAAGCTTGGGATAGGGCCGGACTCTCTGAACATGGCGAACAATGAGGGCTGATGAGAAGCCAAGGACAATGGCACGGGGTTTTGATCCTACTTAATGTGCTGGCTTTGTGGGAGCCTAGCCAGTTTGGATGTTCACCTTCCTAGATATGGACGGAGGGGGGAGGACCTAGGACTTACCACAGGGCAGGGAACCCTGACTGCTCTTTGGACTGGAGAAGGAGGGGGAGAGGAGGTGGGGGGAGGGGGAGAAGGGTGGGAGGAGGGGGAGGGAAATGGGAGGCTGGGAGGAGGCGGAAACTTGTTTTTTTTTCCTTTTCTCAATAAAAAAAGAAAAAAGAAAAAAAAGAGTAGAGAAATCATTAGAAAATTACCCCCTTCCTTAGTCAGACTAGATTTAAAATGCTCTAAAATAGTTTTCTCATCAAAACCCTTCATATAAACAAACATATTAAGCATCTTCAAAGTGACAGTGTTACAAGCTTTGGGTTAAATGAATCCTTCACATGCAGTATTCGGAGAGCGCCTGCAGCTCAGTGTGGAACTCTGGATAGCATTCCTGAGAACAGCCCAGTGGAGGTTACCCACAAAAGCAGGAAGGGAGCAGTTCTGACAGGAGTGTCTTAGGGAACGCCCTACAGGGAGAAGTTTAGTGTGCCTGACCCACTGAGCAGGAAGAGAGAGATGGGATGCCCTTGGAGAAATAAACAAAATCCATGACTAGGTACTGTCCCCTGGGACTTGGTGCTAGTGGTGAGGGAGAGGGATTGTATTTTCCAAAGGAAACAATAGTTTCTTGTCGTGGTGTAGCTCAGATGGTAGTCTTCTGCTCAGTGGCACAAGATACTAATGGAGTGGCTCATGTTAGGTGACTCGGGGTTAATATTTCTTTATAGGATGCATGCTTCAGACCTTAAAAGCTGTCTTACAAGTTTTATCGGCTTGGACTGTGCTGAGCCTGCTTGCATAAGCACACTTTCTAGGGTTTTGGTTACTTGTGTTAAACATGCTTTTTCTGGTGCTTATGTGGCCATGGTATTGATTTTTCTGATTTGATATAAATAAGGGATGTTATTTCACAGATGCCATTGAAATTTATTTTTCTTGAGCAAATTTAGAAAACACAGAAGTGTTTTAATAGATTATATGGCTTTCAAAATGTTCTTCAGAGTTAAAGATCCCATCAGTAAGCTATGCTGTGTGTTATGAGTCTGAAAAATGAAACCAACAAGGAAATTGTTAAAAGTAGTGAAATATTGGTATGGCTTCACTGTTAGAGTCAGTGGTGTGTGGAAAGTAAACAATAAAAGTCTAAAATATGATCTTTTACAAAGAGTAGCTGAGTTCAGTAGCTGCTGTAGCAGCAGATACTGTCAGCATCAGAACGTCTTGATTTGGGGGCTGAGATATAGCTGAGTCAGTAGAGAGCTTCTCTAGTATGATCCCCATCATGATATAAATGGGACATGGTGGTATGGTTTATAATCCCATCTTTCAGAACGGGGAGGCAAGAGAACTAGAAGCCCAAGATTATTCTCAGCTACAAAGAGACTTCGAGGCCAGCCTGGTCTAAATGAAACCCTGTCTCAATGATGTTTTTCCTTTTGGAAAAAGAATGTTTACATATGTGATTTATTTTTTAGGAACCCACTGTTAAGAAGCTTTGGACTTTTAAAGTATTAGGGTTCTTAAAGACTTTGGGGACTTTTAACACTGGACTATATTTTCCATTACAAGATAAATACGAAACCTTGGAGACCAGGAATGTAAGGTTATGATTTAAAAGTGATGTGCTTGTGTGTCAAGTTGGCAATTGGTAGATTGTGATGATTAATTTTAAGTGTCAACTTTCCACAACCTATGAGGAATTATTTAGATCAGATTTGCCTATAGGAATGTATGCATGTATGTGTATGTGCATGTCTTGATTGTTAATGTACTCAGCTTACTCTAGGCATTGCCATTCCCTAGGCTGGATTCTGAGCTGTATAACGGTATAACTGGATTCTGAACTGAGCATAAATAGCAAGCAAGCAAGAATGTGTTTATCTCTCTTTTCTCTTGAGTGTGTGTAGGCGGATGCTGCCGGGCTAGCTTAGACCCAAAATAATCACACAGAAACTGTATTAATTAAAACACTGCTTGGCTTATTAGCTCTAACTTCTTATTGGCTAACTCTTACATCTTAATTTAACCCATTTCTAGTAATCTGTGCATCACCATGAGGTCGTGGCCTACCAGCACGGTTTTAGGACGTCTGTCTCCAACAGCTCCATGATGTCTCTCTCACTTCGCCTTTCCCATGCTATAGGCCAAGCTAGTTGTTTATTCATTAACCAATTAAAGCAACACATAGACAGAAGGACCTCCCACACCAAGTGTATGTGATGTGATTGGTTAGTTGATCTCCTGTCTTAATTTTCCCTAAATAATAGACCATAAACTGGAATTGTAAGTTGGATAAACCCTTCCTTCCCCTAAGTGACCTTTTTCAGGGTATTTGTCCCAGCAACAGAAATGAAATTAGAGCAAGTATATTTGTTTATCTACCTGTAATATCTAGTATAGCTGTGGTTGGACTGGTTCCCTTTTCTACAACCTTGGATTATGGCTTTTTGTCCTTAGACCCCAATGACCTACAGTTTTAGCTACAGGTATTTGATCTTTGTATCAAAGCCCTCAAAAGTATAAGAAAAGAAGGTATCTCTTTCTTGTCTTCCCTGAAGTGGAGAAGGAACCTTCCAGTTCCTCTTGGAAGGCCTGCCCTGACTGGCCAGACTTCTATCTTATTTCCCTTTTTTTAAAAAATATTTATTTATTTAGTATATAATGTTCTGTCTGTATGCCTACAGGCCAGAAGAGGGCGCCAGACCTCATCACAGATGGTTGTGAGCCACCATGTGGTTGCGGGAATTGAACTCAGGACCTTTGGAAGAGTAGGCAATGCTCTTAACCACTGAGCCATCTCTCCAGCCCCCCTTATTTCCCTTTTTGAGTGGCAAGGAGTATGAAGTTCTGTGTTTGGCTTAAACTAGTAAAGATTCATGGCTCCTTACGTGTCCCAGAGTGATCAGGATTTAGGAGTCTATTGTTCTGATACCTTCAAGGACAAATTTTCCCCACGAGTGCTTGATTTCTTTTGACCTCTTGAGAACCCTCTTCTCTTTGTCTGTTTTTTGTTTTGTTTTGTTTTTTAAAAAGAAATAAAGTTTAATTGTGTGTATGTGTGTGGGTATGTGCATGTGAGTGTTGGTACTTAGAGATGTCAGAACCTCCTGAAGCTAGAGATAGAGGCAGTTGTGAGCTGCCTGGTAATGGATGCTGGGACCAAACTAAGGTACTCTACTAGCAGTATATGCTTTTTACAGCAGAGCTGTTTCTTCAGCTCCTTTTTCATTTATTTCTCATAAATTCTTTCTGTCTGCCATAATCTTTGATCACCAATCACAATAATGATGATTCTTTGGCAGTTTTTTGTTGTTGTTGATTTTCCTTTTTGCAGTTTCTATTTCCTTCCTCTGTTTAGGGCTAATTTACTCTTTCTAGAGTCTTCATGAGTAGAAGGTTTGGTTATTGACTTGGTAGCTCCTTTTTTATTTTAATTTTAGTTTTAATTTTTTTGTTTGTTTCTTGAGACAGGGCTTCTTTGTGTGGTCCTGGGTGTTCTGGAACTCACTTTGTAATTAGGCTGGCCTCCATCTCACAGAGATCTGCCTGCGTGCCTCCCAAGTTCTGGAATTAAACACATGCACCACCACCACCCAGGTGGAAACTTCTTTTTTAAAAATGGGTTTTTATTATAGTTATAATTATCTGTTATGTACCAATTTCTCTAGTAATGTCTCATAAGTGTCTGTTTTGCACATTCAAGGTATTTTTTGATTTTCTTTGTGATTTCTTTTTAACCCGTTGGTTATTCAGAAATCTGTTCATTTATTTTTCTTTATTTGTAAAATATTTTCATATTTATTCCTGTAAAGTCTTTCTTATAATAATTTTCATTTGCAATCTATTGGATTCATACCCTTGCTTGATTTTAATCTAAGTTAGTAAGGGTTGTTTTGGACCTAGCACAGGATCTGATGTGGGAAGTGTTTCATGTACATTAAAGGTTTATATTTGTTTTCTTTAGGGCTCATATCCTTTTTTCTTAAACTTTATCATTTTCTTTTGAAATTAGTATATTTTTATGTGACATTTTGATTCATGTGATATTTTAATTGATAATATCTTGAATTTTTTTGAATGACTTTTTTGAAGTCTATATATCTATATACTTACTTATATATGTACACCATTCTGTGTGCTTAATCATTTATAGGCTGCATACGTACCATGTAAGTACTACATAAATAGCTATAAATAACTATTCTACTGTGTTTTCTTGTTTGGGGAATAATGATGAAGAAAAACAGTCTTTACATGTTTATCATAGCTACAGCCTTTCCCCAAATATTTTCACTCTAGGTTGGTTGGAAATAAAGATACAGAATGAGTAGACACAGGACTTACTGATTTACTGTGTACCTTGAAGATTCTTTGATTTGTTCTAAATTTAAGCAAAATAGAATTTCCTTTCTCTATATGTAGCTCCATTTTACCTCCTATTTTGTGCTATTATTACATATATTAATCACTATATATGAGAAGCTCAACATAATTATAATTTGTATTTTATATAATCTACCTTTGAAGGAACTGAGAGAGAAAAGGAGTATGTGTAAATATAGATAGTTGTATTAGTTTTGGGTACTTCGTCCTAGTCATCCCTGTGGATGGTGAGCTGGCCGTAGAGCATTGTCCACACTTGACAGCAAGTCCACAACATTGAAGGCTGCACAACTGCAGACATATTTTCTTGCGTTACTCTTTGTCATGTAAGAGACATGTTATTTGAGAATCATTTCTGATCATGCACATAGTTACTTTTCATGGCACTTATTTTTTTGTGACTTTGAATTTCTGTTTGGTGGTGTAACTGCTTAACGTTCCATCAGTGTATATGTGCTCTTTGTCCCTGAGGCCTTCTGCTCCAGTTTGCCTCCCTTTCTGGAAAGAACCTTGCTTGCACCATTGTGTAAGAACTAGGGCAAAGGTGCTGCCTCGCTTCTCCCACAGTGACTTTGCTTTCTCTGCTTTTTCAGGGCTGTTGAGAGCAAACACATTCTTGACTTGTCTCTGGGTGTGGAATAAAGACGGGTGAGAAAGGCTAAGCCATGGGTTCTTTATCTGCTGCACCTAGTGCAACTTTCCCACTAGAGAAAGGTGCTCTGGTCTTCTCAACCTTGCCTGTCCAGAGTCTGCAGTGAAGGACTGAGGAGAGAGAGCACCAGCAGTCTGCCTTCCCAGGGTACAGCTTCATGCAGTCACAGTGCTGAGGGAACAAGGACTGAGCCTGCCTGGAGTTTCTGGAGTTATTCAGTAGGTTACCAGTAGAAGTATAGAAGAGAGGAGGGAGCAGGTTGTGGTTCAGATCTTGCTAAGACTTTGTGGATTTTCTTGAATGTTTATTCATTTGTTGTATGTCCTTAGAAAAATGTTCAGAGACTTTGAGTGATTGCTTTGAATACATTTCCCCACTTAAATTGTTTATTTGTGAATTCTGTGGCACTCTCTCCTCATTACAGAATTCAGACTCCTTGGTCAATTTGTCTTATTGCCTATTAGTCCACATACTCCTAATGTTAGGTTACTGTCCTATCTCTTTAGTGTCCATGCAGTTTGAAGAACCTGACAGGTTTGACTTTGACACTTGATCCATTCTGAGCTTTGGTTTTTCTGTATTTGTGGTGTTGACCATCAGGCTTCATTGACCTCTGGAGGTCAAATTGGTAGCTGTCCTGAAGGGGACTCAAGTTGAAGCTCTTTCTATTAGCAACACTGTGTAGAGGTTAGCAAAGTATAGCAGATCTGAGTTACTTGGTGGACTTGTTACATCACAGATTACAGAGTCCCTTGCCCACATTTTGACATATTAAGTTTGAGGTGTGTGGGGGGGGGGCGGAGCTGAGAATTCCTGACAAGTAACTAAATGGCATGGAGGCTTCAGGTCTGGCATATTGTGGTCTTAGCTGACATTTGTGCTTGCTCTATACACTCATTCATTTGAGTCTTTAATTATTTCACATTGTCATTTAGCAGTTGGGATATTTTATAGACACTTGCCCTTGTCTACTGTTTGGTACTCAGTGATATAGCTCACAGAGGTAGGGTACATTCTTGACCTTTCTCTCCCTTTGTTGTACTGATGTTAGGATAATGAACTGGATCCCTAGTATGTGAGCTGGGAGAACTAACAAAGAGATAAACAGATAAATGGGATGGGAGTATGAGTAGCTCACAGGGTTGTAAGAGGAGCTGGCTGGCTAGAAACCGAGGCAGGGTGTATATGTTACAGTCTTGAGAAAGATTCTTCAAGAAATACAAGTCTTTTCTAATAAGGCCTCTACCTGGGTAGATAGATATTATGGAAGGTGATCTGTATAATTCAAAGTTAACTAATGGTAAATATTAGTCATGTCTACAGGAGACCCTTCTGCAGCATCTGAACATCAAATCCCAGATAAATTGATATGTAAGATTAACTATTGTATCCAGGTTAATAATTTATTTTTCAAATCGAGATAGTATAGAGAATAAAAAATAATAAGTTAATAGTATTATAAATTATAAATAAATAGAATTATGTATTATAAAATTTTAATACTTCACTAAAAATTGTTTTTCAGTCAAAAATATTGATGAACCTGTCTAATAATCCTATCTCCATTTTGAATGCCAATTCTAACTGTATATTAAGTTATTTGGTCTTTGGACCTGATTAATTTTGGTGTGTGATGTTTTTTACTTATTTCCAAGATTTTCTTTTATAATAAAATTTTAAAAAGACCTTATCTTAAAAGCAAGTTTATTCTATAAGTACTAATATATATGTTCATTAAAGCCAAATAAAAACTATTTCGTTAATTTTTCTAACAGACAAAAAATATAAGTGCATTTATCATAAAAATTGGCATTTATCATTCAGTTTCTTTTTCTCTTTGAGATCAAGCCTCAATGTGCAGCTCAGGCTGGCTTCAAAGTTATCACCTCCTTCTTACCTCAGCCTCACAAGTGCTGGGGTGTGGTATATATCACCATGCCCAGATCATTAATTTCTTAATCTTAAATGTGAATATTTATATATTAAAATAATGCATTTAAAAATTTGGTTGTATTATTTATTATTCCATAAAACACGAGTGTTTCCAAATTGTATTTTAGGGTTACTAAATTTGAAATTGATGATTTTTAAAAATTTTTCCCCTGTAAATAGAATTTTAAATATTTAAAATATAATTTCAGATTTTTTTATGTACTGAGGTACCTGCTAAATTCAAAACTAATTCTAAATAACTGATATTATAATAAACTTAGATTTTAAAACACTTAAATATGTAAATATTTCAGGCTATATACCTTTACAGGTATTGTTCTTTCTATTCTGTGGAGTATTTTTATTTAACAAAATTTTTAGAAAACAAAGCTTGTCACATAAGTTATATCTCTTTTAGAAGTCTTGAAAATGTTACTAAATTTCCATGCTGCTGTTCTGAAGATATTTCTAGGTTCATTTTTATCCTGCTACATTATAAAAAGTTACTTAAATAAAGTAGCTGCCCTCTAAAAGCTGAATATTGACTAACAAAAAGACACAGACAGCCTGTATCACCCTACTGCTGGATGTGGGATCAAGGTGCTGACAGAATGGTCTCAGGAAGACCTCTTCCTCAGTGTAGAGGCTTGGTCTTAGGAGAGAGGGAGAAAGAAAGGGGTAGGGGAGAGAGAAATGAGTCTAAATATGGACTCACATAAGTGACCTACCAGTTACCCACCTGTAAAGGCCATCACAGTGGGAGTTAGCACTTCGGCAAAAGAATTTGAGGGAGACAAACAAACATAAACCTGTGTTTCCAGCTGACTTAATTTCCAAAATGAAACCGAGATTTAGATTATGTGGTTATTAGAAGTTGTCATTGCTCTTAATGGTTTTACAGAGTGACTCTTAAAGATTCAAAGAAGGCTTGGGAAATTCCTAATAAATAAGATCATTTGCTGTACAAGGGCAAGGACCTGAGTTCAAAACCCCTGTACTCCCTTAAAAAGCTAGACATGAGCTCACTTGCCTGTGGTTTTAGTGTTACAGGGAGGAGACAAAGGATTCTGAGAGCTCACTGAACAGCCAGCCTAGCCAAACTGGAGAGTTTCAGGTTCAGTGTGGGGCTGTCTCAAAGAAATACTTGGGTGCTTGAATACATATGCATCCCCCACTTTCAATTTTAGTAAATGAAAGCAAGTCCTGCTATGATGAAGTGAGTATTTTCGATTGAGTCAACATCAAAAGTACTATTTGAGCATCATTGTCAGTGCCTATAAAGTTTTGATTGCATTCACACACTTTTGTGGAGTCAGTTGTAACATACAGTTTGCTTCCATTTTGACTGGTGCTGGTATATTACAGTTTATATGGACAAAATTATGGGCTATTTGTGAACCAAGTCCATGTTTGTTTCTGCTCTGTAATTGTTGTAGTTTAGTCAGAACATTGTTTTTATTATGATGCCACTCCCCGCTAGTATTTATTTTGCTATTACCATGAAAATGAAGACAGTTGATTTTATTATTTACAGATTTTACTTTGTGAACCTTTGTATTACTAAAATTTATTCATAACTTTGAAATCCTTTTGAAAGCATGGAGTTTGGATTTTGGATTGCTTGCTGAATATACTTCCAGTGGAACACGTACCTTCTTCCTTAGGCTGTACTGTAAACTACTGATGGTTTACTCAGTGTTATGTTTCTGTGTTTTAGGCATGTTAGTGATTTTGCTATTTCAAATGACTATCAGATATAGAGCTAAAGTGTTGTATAGTGTTTCTAAATGGAACAAGGCTGGGATGTGCCTTAACAGAGAAAGCACGTGTGCTAGGTAGGCTTCATTCAGACCTAAGTTACAGCTTTGTTGATTTTGTTAAATAAGGCATATAAAAATAAAAATACAAAACAACAGTGGTAAGTTTGATCAGCTATTGTAAAGGTGCCATAGCTTCCCAGGAACATAACCTAAATCAGTGCTTCTCAACCTTCCTAATATGCTGCAACCCTTTAGTACAGTTCCTCATGTTATGGTCACCCCCCCGATCATAAAATTATCTTATTGTTACTTCATAACTGTGATTTTGCTGCTGTTATAAATTAATGTAAATGTCTGATATGCAGGAGATCTGACATTTGACCTCCAGATTGGTCATGATCCACAGGTTGAGAACCACTCCTCTAAAATCAATAGTGAATCACTAATTCAGGGTTCATGGTAGTTTTTAAAAGCTTGACTCCTTGTGACTAGTAAAACCTGGTTATTGTTTTATCTTTGTTGTTGGAATTGTTTTTAGCTGAATGTTAGTAAACAAGCATGGGAAATGGAGTATTTCATGTTTTCAGGGTGAACTTCTGGAAGCTTTACTTTGATTTCATGAACTAAACGAAGCAGTCAAACATTATTGTTATTAACTGATTTTTCCATTTGAAATATCTGATACTGATGGAAAGCACTCATCATTGAACTTTGAATTTCTGTCTATAGAGCCAGCAAAGTAGCATCACTATACTTTGTGTAATAAGATGATGTAAACAAGAGCAGAATAGATTTGTCTAAAGCTGACTTGATCTGGATGGAGTTACGCTTTATTTAGTATTGCGTAAAACACCTCTCTGCTTTTGTTACTTTCAAGTCTTTTTCAAGCTTGTCATAAAGCAGTGCAGCGGCACGGGGTCTCCCTCTTCTGCAAGAGCACTAAGTTCTGTCTGAGAGTGAGGTGTCAGTTGTGATCCAGAAATGTGGACTATTGCTAATATGTATTAGATGTAATTGCATATTGGGAACTGATTCTCCTACATAGCTCTATGGAGCCATGGCAGACTCTGAAAGTATATAAATAAGTTCTAACTTTAATGCAAGTATATAAAAAACTCACAAGTGCAGTACTAGGTAGGGCACTCCAACAGTGGGAATAAGTTAGGACCATCTCAGGCAAACTAACACATTCAAATACTATAAGGCATGTGTATTTTCAGAAGCTTTTGGAGCCTGCCTGTGAGTTGTTGAACACATGTAATCCCAGCAGTGGGGCACTAAGGCAGGAGAACTGAAGAGTTTGAGATTAGCAGAGCCCTGTCTGAGTATAGTCAAATAGTCCCAACACCAAGCCATTGGTTACTGTTTCCCACTGGGAAGTCTCTGCCCTTGGTGTGAATTGCTTGTGACTGTTAGTAACCATCACAGTGTTACACATATGGAAAAGAATGTGAGGCATCCTCCTTTGCCAGTTTTATTCATTGTGACATTCCTTTTCTTCTGGAACATTTTCTGTTCATCTTAAAACATTCAATAAATGTTATATTCTATTCATTTCAAAGTAAAAATATGCATTAGCAATAAGCAATTATTTTCTCAAATTAGCCCTTTTGTTTTCTTACTATAAATATCACACAATAATTAAAAGTGAAAGTGGAAAATGAAAGTAGTTTTATGTGTACTTGATAAAAGTATATTATCCGAATGAGTATAATTTAAATTTATATTATATTACAGAGTTAATTTAAAATTTACTATATATCTTATGAGGATAAAAGCCTCAGAAAAATAGGCTAGTGAGAGCTTTTTTTGGTAGACATATTCTAGGTACATTAAGTGATTTGGTATTCACTTCCTAAATATAACCCCAGCAGCACAGACACCAAGACAAACAATCAATAAATGGGACCTATTTAAACTGAAAAGCTTCTGTAAAGCAAAGGACATGGTCAACAAGACAAAACAATAGCCTACAGAATGGGAAAAGATCTTTACTAACCCCACATCAGACAGAGGTCTGATCTCCAAAATATACAAAGAACTCAAGAAACTCATCATCAAAAGACAAGATAATCCAATAAAAAAAAAAAGAGTACAGACCTAAACAGAGAACTATCAACAGAGGAATCTAAAATGGCTGAAAGACACTTAAGGAAATGTTTTACATCCTTAGTCCTCAGAGAAATGCAAATCAAAACAACTCTGAGATTCCATCCTACACCTGTAAGAATGGCCAAGATCAAACACACTGACGACAACTTATACTTTAGAGGTTTTCGGGTAAAGGGAACACTCCTCCATTGCTGGTGGGAATGCAAGCTGGTACAGCCCCTTTGGATGTCAGTGTGGCGATTTCTCAGAAAGTTAGGAAACAACCTTTCTCAAGACCCAACAATACCACTTTTGGGTATATATCCAAAGGATGCTCAATCATACCACAAAGACTTGTGCTCAACTATGTTCATAGCAGCATTGTTTGTCATAGCTAGAACCTGAAAACAACCTAAATGCCCTTCGACCGAAGAATGGATAAGGTAAATGTGGTACATTTACACAATGGAGTACTACACAGCAGAAAAAATGACATTTCAAATTTTGCAGGCAAATGGATGGAGCTAGAAAACATCATTTTGAGTGAGGTAACTCAGATATAGAAAGTAGTTTTTAAACATAAAACAAAGAAACCCACCCCACAAATCACAATCCCAGAGAACCTAGACAACAATGAGGACCCTAAGAGAGACATACATAGATCTAATCTACATGGGAAGTAGAACAAGACAAGATCTCCTGAGTAAATTGGGAGCACTGGGACCTTGGGAGAGGGTTGAAGGGGAGGGGAGATATCTCTGTCAATTCTAGAGTTTTGGAAGTTGCTTAACAATGCACTTCCTGTTTACTTATGTAATATCCTTCTGGAGTCTTTGATGGAGTTGAAGAATAGATAGTTATAGTTTTCTTAAGTTATAATAAAAGATAAAGTAGATATAAATATTGTAACTATAATTTTTACTTGATACCTGTTATGTGTAATTTTACTATGTTAAAGTTAAAACTTTTCTTTTTATATAAACACAGAAAGGGAAATTGTGTAGGAAGTTCTTCTGTGTATGTGTTGCTTTTATTAGTTAATGAATAAAGAAGCTGCTTTCGGCCAATGTCTTAACAGAATATAGCCAGTAGGTAGAATCAGGAGGTGCCATGTAGCCCCGCCAGAGACAGATGCCCGATGGATCTTTACCTGTTAAGCCATAGCTACGTGGCAATACACAGATTAATGGAGATGGGTTAGTTTAGGATATAAAAATTAGCTAGAAATATGTTTAAACTATTGGCCAAACAGTATTGCAAATAATATAATTTCTGAGTAGTTATTTTGAGTCTGGGCAGCTGGGAAACACACAAGGGGCCTCCTACTTCATTCCTTCTTATCAATTTTAATCCCTTTCCCCTTCCCACCAAATCCCTTCATCCTAACTGATGGTGCTCCCATTTTCATGTCCCTTTCATTTTGTTTGTGGCCTGCTGCATGCTAGGGTTTTCTGCTTCGTACAGAGTCTTGTACGACCAAGGGTGGACTCAGACTCACAGTTCTTCTGCATCAGCTTCCTGGGTGCTGTAGTTACTACTGTGTGTCAGTATGCCAGCAAGAATACTTAAATCCTTGTTTCCAGGACTGGAGTGCCTTGGTGTTCTTGTAGAGGACCTGGGTTTGGTTCCCAGCACCCACATCAGGCAGCTCACAACTGCTTAAATCCAGTAGCAAGGGTTTAATGCTCTCTTCTGGGTGCTGTGGCCACATGTGTCTACATGTGTGCACTTGGTGCTCATTCAGATGAACAAGAAACACAACTAAACACAAGTAAAAAAAATTTTTTTTATTCTTGTTTCCATTGTGTTTGAGGTTTTTTTTAAATTATTATTTTAAGTTTTAGCTTTGCTTAATGCAGTTTAAATTTTTTAATTTCAAAGTCAAGAATCATGTGAGGTTGGGATTGTTCTTAGCATGTTTAAGGCCCTGGACTGCATCTATCCCTGTGCCAAAAAGTAAAACTGAATGAAAAAAAAGGAGGATCAGATGCCTGCCTTTTAATTTTTCTAAATGTTTAAGAATTTTACTTTTTGTTTTTCCTTGATATGATCTGAGGTTTTAATCACAGAGAGTTATGACATTGTAATTTTGATAATTATTTTTTTCATTGCTTTTTCTATGGGCATAAAGATTATGAAACTCTAATGTTGTTACAATTTTAAATAAATTTCTAGTTTTTCCGAATAGATGTTAAAATAAGCTTTAAGAAAGTTGATAAAAATGTATTCTTGTACCTTGCTAGTCCTCCATATTTTCTTAATCTGTTCCTGTGTTATACCTTCAAAAGATCATTGTTTTCCTTTTTTATTGACCACCTTCATGCTGTTTCTTTTCACATTAGACTAGAAAAATAAGTAGAAAAAGATTTGGAATGAAAAGTTTGCATTTGATATTTTCTGTAGTGAAGTCTTAGGTCTCGAATGTGTTTGGGTTGTCAGAATGACGGGGGTGGGTTATATGAGAGGCAGTACCAGTTACTTCATAAGTCTGTGGACTTGTTTCTGGGGTGTCCACGTCTGAACCCTAGAAGGCCCACTCCTGGCTGCTCTTAGGGAGATAATTTGTGCTTTGGTGACCTGATTTGTCTCTGCTTTATGAGCCTAGATCTAGATGATCTGTAGGAAAAGGAATGGGATGAAAAGTAAGCTGTGGCCTGGAGCAAGGAGGAAAGTTAGAATTTTAAAAAGTGGCACCAATATGATGCAGCCAAGTCACGAAGTTAGGAAGAGCCGAAGAGAAGAGAGTTTTCATTACAACAACCCTCAGGACATTCAGATTGCATCTTTTGGCTTTTTTTTTTTAATCAAGTCTTATTTGACTTTCTGTGTGTGGCTTATCGAATGTACACAACTTAAAGGGAAAAGGTAATCTTTTTATATAGAACTATTTTGATTTATGGTTTCCTGGACTTTGAAACCCTCCTGTTCCTTGATTAAATGTGTCCACTGGTTTTAAAACTTCATAAAATTGTGGGTCTGACCCTTTCTGGTACAAGCAGGTATAGAGAGGCCACTACGAAGATTGTTGAGCATTGTGTAACAACTGGGAATGGCATGGCTAAGAGAGAGTGAGGTTTAGAAACAGATCATCAACCAGCAAATATATTTTGTTAAAATATAAGACTGACACTAATAATGAAACCAAAAGTGTATAAGATTCTTCCTTTTAAAAAGATAAAATGCTTTTTCTTTTTTTAAAAAAGAATTATAGATCAGACCAAAGTTCCCTTGCATGACCCTTTTATCTTCCCAAGATCATTTTGTCATTTATTCTTTCAAATCATGTAACACCTGTACACACATGCACACACAGAGCACACGGAATAGCAGTTTTGTTTTAATAAACTGTGTCAGTTGCTGCTTCATTTAATAAGACCACTTGTCCTGTTTTGATTTTCCTACTCTAGATATCACTAGTAGCAAGTAGCATCTGGTATCTACTGCATGGTGGTCCCTATGTGTTAAGGCAAGACATTTAGCTTTCTTCATAAAGTTTAGTCTTAGAAGCTGCATAAAAACCTTGAGATAACTCATCTACAGAGAGAGTTCCAGGATAGGCTCCAAAGTTATACACAGAAATCCTGCCTTGAAAAAGAAACAACAAACAAAATACCAACATCAGCAAAAACAAACAAAAACACCAACAAAACCAAAAAACCTCAAGATGTACAATTCCACCTTCATCTTCCTTTTCCTTTATAATACTACATTAATAATGCTGGAAACTTTGCATCTTAAGACTAAAATTTTAGGATTTTTTTTTTTTATAAAGTGACATGAAAGCAGAAAGGAAGCTTAAGGGGTTGAGTGTGGATCTGGGATGGGGAAAGGAATAAATAAAATATTTTCTTTGGAATGCTATAATGAAACCTGATACTGCATATTCTAATTAAAGTTTTCTTTTTTAGATGCCTTTTAGAAGTTGGTAACAGGCCGGGCGGTGGTGGCACATGCCTTTAATCCCAGCACTTTGGGAGGTAGAGGCAGGCAGATCTCTGTGAGTTTGAGCCAGCCTGGTCTACAAGAGCTAGTTCCAGGACTGGCTCCAAAGCAACACAGAGAAACCCTGTCTCGAAAAACCAACCAACCAAACAAACAAACAAAAAGTTGATAAGAAGAGAGTTTTTTGTTACTTGTATATTACTGGACTTTATCAGCTTCCATGGAGTCCAGTGTATGTGATGCCAGAGGCTGGAGACAGGAAGGCTGTGATTCAGGAATGAGGAGGCAGCATACCTCATTCTGGGGAGAGATGCAACCCTGGACATTTCCTCAGTAGATGATAGCTTAGAAGCCTGTGCCTCTAATGGTAGCCTTATTTCAGAGACAGTTGTAGTAAACATAAAGCTAGTTTGAAGGATGTTTGTTTCTGAAGGTGCCTTTGTTGTGGGACTTAGTCATACTGGTGTAAAGAGAGAAGTATTGCTGCAGAGGGATCTCAGAATTGTTCTAGGAACTGTTGGGAGAGAGTGGTATTAGATAGACAAAAAAGTGCTTATATGTACCTGGTTTGGGAGACTTTGGCTGAGGAAATTTTAACATTCCATAATAAACATTTTTAGTGAGTGGGCTAGCTGTCAGAAATGTCTAACTCCTCTCTGTTGTATAACCAACGACAGACTTGAAAAAGACTTTAACCAAGTGATAGTAGTAGTCGTCACCTTATACTGTGACGGGGTTGAGATTTCATGGATGCATTGCTAAGAGTGCTGAAGCAATTCAGCATGTGGGGAAAGCATGAGCGCCATTGGCTTGGTTGTGTTTTTGGAATCACATGTCTGAGAGCCATCACTAAAGAAATTGACAGTTGTTTAAAGGAACTGAGAAGCCTGCCATTTCTACCTCACTTGCTACTTTCAGTCTCACTGTGCCATTTATTGTGTGAAAAAGTATGGATGCAAGTAATTAGTAGAAAAATCAAAACAAAACTGTGGGCCTTGAAGAAGGCTCTGTGCTGTGAAAGGGTCCTTTGGTTTTAATCTTGATTCTTCTGGATAGTTCTTGCGACTCTCCTTGGTGGTTTGCTTTGTCATCTCCATATTCACTTTCAGGTTTGGTTTGGTTTGCAAGATTTTCATAGGAGACCATCTATCCTAAAGTTAAACCAGTGGGGAAAGTGAGATTTCTTCCAGAGGGACCTGTGGAGTTCCACTTGATATTTAAGCATATCCATTTGGAAAGAGCCTTTCCCCCCTTTGTTTTGTTGCCCCCACCATCTGAAGAATGTGTGTGTGTGTGTGTGTGTGTGCATGTTATGTTTAATTAGTATCTTTCAGTTGCATCTGTTCATTTAAACTGAGCACTTCCTCTTTGCCAAAAGCAGATACATTAGCAAGAAATCCCAACTAGGACCTTGTAATGATACCTAAGACCTGCACAGTCTCATCTGCTTTCTCAAATTAGCTAGAAATGTTTCAACTTTTTTAGCTAAGCTAGTCTTTAAAATGGTTTATAATCAATGGAATTGCCAAGCTTCTGGCTTAGAATATTGAAGAAACTTTTACATAGAGTAGATAGAGGATGGAATAAAATTGTCTGATTGGGTCTCTTATTATTTATTATGGAAAGAATGCTCTCCCTGAAGACTGAGTGGGAACAAGATGTTTAACTCTCAGCCAGGGTGGAGGCCTATTTGTTGGTTAGCTTTCAGGTTCCATGTTCCCCCACTTGTGATGAGCCTGCCAGCTATCCCATCCCTCCCTTCCCACCCACTCTTCTCATTTCTCTTGGATAAGGCAGTGATACAGCGCATATGTGGCAGTTAGAATTAGAAGCCAATGTCTGTTTTCTAGAGCAGCACCATGTCATCATGTCATTGTAGATTTATGCTCTGCTCTCGTGTGTGGATAAAATGCCTCCTTCTCTTTCCTGTCCACTCTGATCCTGGCTTGTGTATATTCAAGCAGTAGGACTCCATTTATCACAGGCAATAGGAAGAAGCTCAAAGATAGAAAAGGGTTACTGTTCACATTTCCTGTGCAGCTCCCTCTGATCTTCCTGAGCTGTAATTCCTTCATGATGTTAAACGTTCCCAGGCTCCTTTAACCTTCTTGCCTGCTTGTACTGGCCAAGTTTGTCCCAGGTGATTATGTAGGCGAGCAACCTCCTGTTTCAAGAGTAGCAATCGCTTTCTCCATGAGATGGGCCACGCTCCCTGCTTTGCAGTTCCAGAAAGAAGCATTTTATTTAAACAAAAGAACAGTAACATACTAGTTTCTAAAATTGGTATCTAACAACTGTTTGTTGTCAGAGTGGTAGTTCAGCCTGTCTTGATCCAGAATCTTTATGTTTGAATGCAAACACATTGTCTTTTAGAGTCGACTTTCTTCCTCCTGAAGCCACCCTAGAGAAATGGGTTTCAATTTAAAGGAGCACATTTTGACCTTTCCATCACACTTTTAGCCAGTTATCCAGTCAGTCAGTGGAAGTTGCATCAGATACGAAGTGGCAACACTCCTAATTTTTTGACAGTTCAGAAAATCAGGTACTCACTTCCTTCCGTCTTTCTAGTTTTCAGAGTATACAGCAGCCCATTTTGATTCCATGTATAAATACATGTACTTCTGTGGCTGGAAAATGTTTTCTATCTTTGCCTTTCTCTGTTAAGCTTTAGAAGAAATTTAATGCCATGAAGTCTAAATATGTCCTCACTACAGCACACACCTGTGACCTTTCTGCTCCATCTCAGCTTTCACTAGGACAGAGCTCTCTTGGCATATTGGCTCCCACTGCTGATAGCAGACTTTCCTTCTCTTTTAGCATCTCGGAGCCAAAGGACCTGGGGACAGAAGTTAAAGCAAAGGAATTTCTAGAATGATGTCAGTTTGTTGTCACTTTGGCAAAATAATCTGTTTACAGTGTGATAAACTGTTTGTAATGCAATCTACCCACAAGTGATGCAGTTTTATGTGGATGTGGGTGGATAAGTCCTTAGATTTATTATGTTTGGATCTTTTAGGAGTCAACAAGGATGCTTGATGTTTCTCATTTGTCTTTAGTTCTATGGTATAATATAAAGCTGTTACATAATAGATATTAGTAACAGGGTTTTTTTAAAAGATTTTATTTATTATGTATTGCCTCCATGTATGACTGCAGGCCAGAGGAGGGCACCTGATCTCATTGTAGATGGTTGTGAGCCACCCTGTGGTTGCTGGGAATTGAACTCAGGACCTCTGGAAGAACAGTCAGCGACCTTAACCTCTGAGCCATCTCTCCAACCCTAGTAACAGGGTTTTTGAATGGATGATACTGTAAGTTGCTTTTTGTAGATTCTTTTTTTGTTTTTGTTTTTCAAGACAGGGTTTCTTGTAGCCTTAGAACTTGTCCTGGAACTCACTCTGTAGAACAGGCTGGCATCGAACTCACAGAGATCCACCTGCTTCTGCCTCTCCAGTGCTGGGGTGAAAGGCGTGCACCACTATTGCCAGGTGCTTTTTGTAGATTTTTGACCCATACGTGCATATTTGTGTATAGTTTTATATCCGCTGCCCTCACCCTTTGTTAGCTTCAGATGGTAGACACTGCCCAGAATCCTTTTGCCATGAAACAGTTAATTTTGTCCCAACATTCTGCACCCAAAGTTGTTAGGTGGTCTGTAGTTTGCTGGCCTAGTCAGGATACTGCTCTCTCTACCACAGAAAACAAAACGAAACAAGGATGTAGTGAACAGTTACTTCAGATACAGAATGTTTCCCAAGCTATGAACAAATTCACTGTTTTCACAACAGAAAGCACAAATTTCTCCCAAGGATGAACTGTTTCTAGGGAATTCTGAATAGCATACCAGTAAACCAGCAGGTATTGTCTGAACACAAATGTGAGCACTGTGCCTCCCACTGTGGTCTCCCCAAGAGTGTGAGAAATCTTACTCCTCCATCTAAGGTTCCTTAGACCTTTCAGTAGATGGTCCAGTCTAAAGGTAACTAACCTAAAGTAAATCAGGTGTGATTGCGTGCAGAGTGGGAGACTGAGGGGAGGAAAGTCTTTTGGACTGGGGTGAAGGAGTGGTGAAAGAGTTGTAGAAGAAGTGCAAGTATGACATTGGACAACAGTTGTGGTCTAGTTGTAAAGAAGTATGACATTGGACAACAGTTGTGGTCTAGTTGTAAAGAAGCGGGGAGGCCCTGCTCCCTGCTAGACTTCTCTCCATTTCAACTTATTTGCTCTTTGTTCTGCAATAGAATTCAGAGGAGCCTTTGCCCATGACATAGCTCCTTTAGCTACCTTAGGATGGGTTCAATAGAAAACCCGTCTCACATTCTCCTTCCTAGTTTAACATTGCCGCAGAAAGCTAGGAAGAAATATTGGGAAGTAGAATTTATGATTACATAATGGTCCATCTAACCTCACTAGCAAGATCAACTGCACACAGCTGAGTGATGTCTTGATTTGAATTTGAACATAAAAAGTATTTCCAGATTCACTACTTTTGCATACATATGGAGCTGAAGTCATTATAAATGTAATTCCCTGTGAATTTTATTCACTTCTGATTCTTTTATAATAAGCAATTCTTGTATTAATCTCACTAAATATTTAGCTGTACTTTTTGCTTTTGTAAAACAAATTTAATTTTTTTCTCTTGAAACCCTTGATTGTATTTAATTGAAGAAAGCAAACATACCCAGTATATTTAATTTTAGCATCAGTCTTTGCAAATGGATGCTTCCATTACTTGGTCACAGGGACAGCAGCACAGAGACCACACCTGGCTCTCAGCACTAACACACTTAGACCATCTACTGCTTTGGTTTCTAGGTCTGATGCCAGGAGCAAGTTTACACAGCCTGTGCCTGCTTCTGGATATGCCCATTGTCCAATGCATGTGTTGCTGCCAGTGAGATATGAGCCATTTAACTTCCCACACTGTTTTGTAATGATCTGGAGTCTTTCAAGATGTCAGTTTGTATTCCGTGATTAAAGGGTTTGTTGGCTAATTTTAGAGGATTTGAATGTAATCATAGTGTGCTTTTTTTTATAGCCCAGATTTCCTGCATTCGAGCTTGGAAACATCCACTCTATCCTTCTAATTTCTTTTCTGTCTTCTTTAGAAATGTTTATTAAAAATCTCATGCAGAGCAGGTTTCGAAGTGTCTCACACACACTGCACATGTTTGCATGTATACACAGTGTCACTGAAGCTTGTTGTCATGTTGCTCTCAATGGTAGCGTTAACCCAACATATGAAAAGTTATCCCCACGGGAACAGAGGGGCAGGCTGAGGTGGTAGGAGACAGTAGAGAGATAGTTTTTTTTTTGTTGTTTTTTTGTTTTGTTTTGTTTTACTGTTTCTATATGTTTTTTTCCTTTAAACTCCTTTTGTGACCTTAAGATTAAAAAGTAAAAGAAAAATCTTACTTTTAAAAGATTACTTACTTAAAACTTTTGTAAGTACTGGCTTCTTCTCTGTCATCAGTAAACTCACATTGTGTAGAAAACACAAAAATTTGTAAATAACTGTGTCTGAAATCAATTTTCCATGTGCAGTAAATGAAACCTAATTGATAAAATTTTTGTCTTACACTGTGCCACCCTGGTATCTTACAGACACTTCATGGCTGCTGTCAATGCACTGTGCTCTCCCCTCCTTGGATGTTTCATCATGGGTATGGGGAGCAGGTATATCTTACTGTGTGTCTGGAATCCAGCAGGCACTTCTTCACAAATTCACAGCCATTCCTAAAGAATTTGTTAGTGCTGGTTTCTGCCAGGTCCTCTTTGGGGATTTTTGTTTGTTTGTTCTTACATAACTTACTAAATTTGATCTTTGACAGAGTTCAAGGATGTATATAGTATACTATGATTATATCCCCCAGCATCTCTAGATCTCCCTAAGTACTTCACCCCTCTCTACAAGTCCCTTTCTACCATTAAAGGTTTTTTTTTTGTTGTTGTTGTATTGTTTTGTTTTGTTTTGTGACTCACTGAGTTTAACTGGGGTCAGTGGTGTTATCATGGGTGTATTAGTCAGGATTCTTTAGAGGAACAGAACTTACAGAATGCACGCCCACACACACTCACACACACACAAAGATTTATTTTTTTGAATGGCTTACAGGCTGTGGTCCAGCTAGTCCTACAGGCTATCTACTGATTGGAGGTCTAAGAATCCAGTAGTTGTTCAGTCTGCAAGCCTCAATGTCTCAGCTGATCTTTGGTATGTGCCAGAATTCTAAAGAAGTGAACTCTAACACCACTGAAGGAATGGGCATTTTAACAAGAGAGAGAGCAAGCTTGCAAAGAGAGAACAATTGTCCTTCTTCCCTGCCTTTATATAGGCTATCAGCAGAAGGGATGGCCCAGATTAAAGGTAGATTTTCCCATTGCAAAAGATCTGGATTAAAGGTGTATCATCTCACTTCAAAGATCTGGATTAGAAATGGGTGGGTCATCCCACTTCAAATGATTTAATTAATAAAAAATAATCCTCACAGGTGTGCCCAACATTTGGCTTTTAGATAATTTCTAGATGTAGTCAAGTTGGCCACCAAGAATAGCCATCATAATGGGTGGAGTTGTACTGTCCACTGAATCCGGCTAAGCCCACTAGTGAGTAGACAACTGAAGATAATGGGACCCTTTTTCCAGAACCCATCAGTAACCAGTACTTTATCAGGTAGGGTAGGACTCCATGAACCTTTCCCGTGTCCACAATTGAGTGTTAAGGCCTAGTCTTGTGCAGGCCTATTGCAATCAGCTGAAGCTGTTGTGCTGTCATGATTACATTGACTGCGTTGTGCCTACAAGATAGCATCCCTCAGCCCTTCTCACCATCTTTCAGCTCTTACATTCTTTCTTCCCCTTCTTCCTAGATATCCCCTGAGTCTTGGAGTCCTGTTTGGGGCTGAACATCAGTTGTCACTTTTCTCAGCACATTGGTCAGCCATGCATCTCTTAATTCACTACCATTAATTACATAGAGAAGTTATTCTGAGAGTAACATTTGCTAGACCCTGAGCAGCTGTTTAAAATATTATCTCTTAAGAGAACTATATATTTTTTAATTATTTTATTTTTTGAGATTATAATTATATCTTTTTCCTTACCTTTCCTTTCTCCAAACCTATCCATCTACCTCTCTTTGCTCTTTTTCAGAGTCATAGCCTCTTTTAAATTAATTGTTGTTTTATAGACACACACACACATATAGACACACTTACACTTTTTTTTCTAAATAACAACCTGCTCAGTAACCAATAACCTGTTACTCCTATGCATGTTCTCAGGGCTAACCATTTGTTATTAGATAATCAAAAATAACTTTAAAATACAGCTTAATAATTTTTAAATTTGAATATCAGCCCTAAGAAGATATTTTAAGTGATAATCATAAATAGTATAGTTTACTAATTGCATTTCTTTCTTCTAAATCTCCCAATTTTTAGAAACTCATTTTCTTCCACCATCTTCCTGAAATTTCTAGAATCTCAAGTGATCATTGAGTTTATCTCAATCTACTTTATTCCTTGAAAAGACAGAATTGGGCAGCCCCACCCCCTTTTGTCTTTCTTTCATTGGTAGATAGCAGTCATGTGTGGGATTCCATCCTTACATAAATAAACCATTTACGAGCTGAGCAGATTCCAGCTCACGGCAGTACAAACAGTCATAGAGACCATTCTGAAGTTGACCTTTCAGACAGATGAGTGTGCTGTGTCTGTTGGTCACAGATTGGACTCTGATGTTCTAGAACAGAATTCTTAAGGTTACAGTAAATGCCTCTGCTTAGAAAGATAGTCTATTACAGACCAGATCACCTGTGTTTGTCACTGTGTGACAAGGTTGATAATGGCTCTGATTGTTAGGCTAGCTCCCACTCTGAAGGACATCATCATCAGTGAGTTTTTAAAAATACTTTACTTCTGTTGCAGTTGTGCCAGTTTCTTATCATCTTGGTTACTACAATAACAAAAGAGATTTATTGCCCATGGAGTCCTCTCATAGTATCTCGTCCATACGCTAGTATATAAATAATCACATTCATTTAGAGACCATGTGTTTATGTATACATGTCATGTAGGGGTGTGTGTGAGTGCCTGTAGCATATGTGTGAAGGCCAGGGGAAGACATCAGGTGTTGTACTCTATCATTCTCTACCTTGTTCTTTAAGCCAGGGTCTCTTACTGAATTTGGAGGTATTATAGCCACTGTACTAGAGTCACAGCCTAGTAAATCCTCTTGACTCCAATGCCAGAGCTGTCTTTGTTTGTCATCATGCTGCAGGTGTAGGCAGAACTGTATGCCCATGTCCAGCTTTTTACTTATCCACTGGACAGTCTTTCCAGCCCGATAGCTATGCTTTTAAAATATAAAATTGAGTATGATTTTAGCTAGAAACTTTTGTGGCTTATTTTAGTATAAATTGAAGCCCAATGTGCTAAATCTAGTATTTAACTCTTTAACTACAACCTCAGCCTAAATCCACCCCCACCGCATTAACTGCCTGCCAGCCTTCTGTTGCCCGCCTGTATCTTCTTCCCAGAATGCAGAGCCTTCCTTCATTTTCTTGTAGAAATTTAAGTCCCAGAAGCCTTGTATTATTTGTAGCACTGGCTGACCTGCCTAGTGGACTCTTTCCTGCTTGTCTGTCTGGAGGTTTGTGAGATTCTTGAAAATGGGAACTTCCTCTTAGTCAGCCTGGTGGCTCCGTGTCCACCAGGACAGTGACCAGACCTCCAGTGTTGGTCTTTAAAGCATGCTTCAGTATTAAACAACATTCTCTCTAAGTTTTATTATTCTGAAGTGAAATCAGTGAAGAGCAATATTATACATCTCACTTTTCAAACTCTCTGAGCAGGATAGGGTTTTATTTTAGGTTCTTGAATGACTCATAGTATGACGAATGTCAATTTTATAGTGCTTCATATAATTTTTATTACTTTTCGGGTGCAACCATCTAATTAGTTTCTGTAAGGTACTTATCAATTCTTTCTGTTTTAACGCTTCCATTACATTTGCTTTCAGATAAAGATGAATGTCATGCATCATCCAATATGAATGCTTTGGAAGTAAGAAGACACTTGCTAAGTCAGCTTACTTCATGTAAGTCTTAGCTATAGCTCAACACAGACTTAAGAGCAAAGAATAAAGGTGACTGACATATTTGCCACTTTGTGACTTTCATATTTCTCAGAGTACCTTTTACTTCTCTTGTATGTAAAACCTTTCTTGGTAGGTCAATAACTTCTTAAATCCATGGTGCTGTTTTTAATACATAATATCTCTGATCTTCTGATGCCTATGGTGGTTTCTGCTTAACCAAGATTGCTGCTTCCTCTATGTCTTAAATCCCATGCGTATTAATTTTGTTTTGTGTTGTAATAAGGGTGGCGGGGCTGCGTCCCCAACACCCCAGCCGCCTGCTCGGCTAGCTTATGCCCCGAAATAATTACACGGACACTGTATTCTTTTAAACACTGCTTGGCCCTTTAGCTCTAGCCCTTACTGGCTAATTCTGATATCCCGATCAACCCATCTCTAATAATCTGTGGGCACCTGTCTTACCGGGAAGATTCTAGCCTATGTCCATCCTGGGTCGGAGCTTCAGAGCTTCATCGCGTGTGTCTGCCCAGGAGCCGGGAGCATGGTGTCTCTCTCTGAGGTGTCTGCTCCCGAGAGGAGAGCTGTGGAGTCTGAGCTCACTTCCTCTTCCTCCCAGCGTTCTGTTCTGTTTACTCTTCCCACCTATCTTCTAACCAATGAGGACCAAGCAGTTTCTTTTTATTTAACCAATGACCTTCCTCCATCATTTCCCCTTTTTCGGTTTAAACAAAAAAAAAAAGGCTTTAACTTTAACATAGCAAAATTACATATAACAAAACAGTTATCAAGTAAAAGTTACAATAAATCTTTATCATAACTAAGGAAAACTATAACTAACTATTCTTAACTCCATCAAAGACTCCAGAAAGATACAATACTACCTAAGCAAACAAGAAAAAAGCAACTTTTAAAACTATAGAAATGACAGAGACATCTCGCTGCCTGGACAGTCACCCAAAGTTCCTCTGTACCGTTGGGGCATCCATCTTCAGCCTACAGGCCCATAGTTTGCAGCAGACATTTCCACAAAGCAGGAAATTTCAAAGGCAGTCACTATCTGCTTGTCCTGAAGAATGTCTTGCAGACTCTTTCATGAATCAGGAACCTTAAAGATCATCTCACCTTTAGGCAAGTTTAGCAGTCCTCTCTCTGCAGGTTCTCTGTGTCCAGTTTATGCAATAGTCCAGGCAAGAACAGTTTCTTGCCCAAATGGCTATCAAACTCCATAACGAGCCTCTTCAATGCCCATCTTCCTCTTGAAGTAGATTGGTGCTGCCAGGAGCAGAGTGTCTCATTGTCATGAAAAGTCCTAAGTTATTAAAACATTTAAAATGCCATATTCTATAATCTTTGAAAAATATGAAGAATGCTTATCTTAAATATATCTGTGTACATCTAGAAAATCGTAACTAACATGACTACAAACTTGACTATTATGATTATCTATTAACTACCTATATACATTACATTTTTAAATGAACTACACAATCACAATACCTTAATCAATAGCAGAAATATGCATATACATATAATAAAATTGACCTTAAAATCCATACCAATGCAAATTATTCATACCTATATCATTTCCCCCTTTAAATGTAAAAGAACATTTATAAACAATATTTGGGAACATGGGCGCAGTTTTTTCTCTCCAAACTGCTTCCTGCTGAATGGGGGCGTCGTTAATTAGGTCTTTCATGGTATAACCTGTGTGCTAGTTTCATCTCTGTTGGCAGTTGAGCAAAGCAATTTTCTGAAGATGTTCACAGCAACCCTTCAGGAGGACGTGGACCATCATACCATATCGGGATAGATGCAATTCACAGGGTCTGGTCCTCTGTGAAAACAAAAGAAGACCCTCTCCAAAGCATCATATCCTTAGACCCAAATTCTGAAATCATACCCTCATGATATCCGTTCTGGTTCCACTTGGCAGCCCATATAATGAAATGTCTCTCCGTACTTAGCTCCTTCACAGTCAAAAATTTTAAAGAAAACACAATGTACATAATCCAGACTCTCTGTGAATTTTCCATTTTTACGTGGCTTATTTTTCTTTAATTCTTTTAATCTCTTAACTATCTGTACTTTGTCTCTTTAAAGACTTTACCTTTTTTTTTAAACCATTAACTTTATTCTCTATATTCTTTTTCTTCTCTCTCCCAAGCCTACACACATTCATCCAACAGTGTGACTCATTTAGTGGTCTGAATCTGTCCTATTGTGAATCTGCAATTTTTTACTATCCAGGAGCACTTTTGATTTGCACCTTTAAATCACTAGGCGCTTAAGAATCTAAGCTGTGACATTCCTAGGTTAACTTTTTGCTTTTTGAGCGTATATCTTTGACCTGGAATAGCTCTGTAGACCAGGCTGTCTTTGAACTCTCAGAGATCCGCCTGTCTCTGCCTCCCAGGCATTGGGATTAAAGGTGTATGCTACCACACCTTAAAGTCACAGAGGTCAATCTCCCTCTGCCTTCCAAGTGTTGGGATTAAAGGTGTGTACTGCCACACACAACAACTCAACAACTCTCTTCCTTTTTTTTTTTACTTTAAGAACTTCAACTTTTAGTCTGCATATATTTTTAACACACTTTAAACCATTTAGAAATTTTCTGTCTTTGAATCTCTCTTTACTGTATATCTTTTTCTGACCACACGAGCCTTTAAATTACTGAGCAATATGGGTAGGATTAAAGCCGTGGCTTTGCCAGCTAGATCCAGTCCATTCCTTAGCTTTCCAGCCTCATGGCGGATATACAGGCTGCAGCCATGTTTATAGCCACAACTCTATGGCGTTTCAAGGTCCCTGCCAGCCAGCGAGCTACAACAGACAACACTCAAGTCCTCTCTCGGTAGCCGGCCCTCCTGCCTCAAACAATCAGAGTTTGCCCTGGCAGGATGGCCGAGAAAGCCAGCATTTTCAAACGGTGCAGCATTTTTAAACGGCGCAGCTTTTTTCCTGCTACGGCTGAAAACCGAACAGCATGCGTTCAGCTTTTCGTCAACACCATTTAAGTGTTTTGTGGCAGGACCTCTTAATGAGCTGCAGGGATTTGCAGCTAAAGCTGAGTCAGGAAGCCTTTCTTAGATGAGAGAGCTTGCTTGCCTCTAGCAAGCAGAGTAGACCCGAGAGAGTGCTGCTACCAAGAAACCATGCACAAAGCTGTCATTTTGTTTTAGAATTACTTCCCAATCTGTCTCAGGCTTTATGTGAAAGCAGTTGTCCACGTGGGCGCCATTTGTAGTAATAGGGGCAGCAGGGCTGCGTCCCCTGCACCCTGGCTGCCTGCACGGCTAGCTTATGCCCCGAAATAATTACACGGACACTGTATTCTTTTAAACACTGCTTGGCCCTTTAGCTCTAGCCCTTACTGGCTAATTCTGATATCCCGATCAACCCATCTCTAATAATCTGTGGGCACCTGTCTTACCGGGAAGATTCTAGCCTATGTCCATCCTGGGTCGGAGCTTCAGAGCTTCATCGCGTGTGTCTGCCCAGGAGCCGGGAGCATGGTGTCTCTCTCTGAGGTGTCTGCTCCCGAGAGGAGAGCTGTGGAGTCTGAGCTCACTTCCTCTTCCTCCCAGCGTTCTGTTCTGTTTACTCCTCCCACCTATCTTCTAACCAATGAGGACCAAGCAGTTTCTTTTTATTTAACCATTGACCTTCCTCCATCAGTTTTGTGATAAAACATCATAATGAAGATAGCTTGTGCAAGTCAGTTAGTTTTGACTTATAGTCCCAGGGGGTCAGAGTCTATACAGCAAGGTGGAAGCAGTATGCAGGTGTTCAAGCTGGAGCAGGAAGCTGTGAGTTCAAACCTTGAACCACAAGCATAAAGCAGAGAGAGAAAGAGCAGAAAGAGAAGGTTGAAAGAAAGGGGCGGGGAGATGGAGAACACACTGAGAATAGTGAGGCCTCAGAACCTGTTCCTGGTGGCATACATCCTCTAGCAAGGCCACACCTCCTAGATCTCTCCAAACAGTGGCACCAACTAGGGTCCTGCTATTCAAATACATGAGCCTTGGGGAGAGGGCCAGTATTCAAGCTGCCACACCAGGTAAAACCTTTATGAAGTTTCAGCTTCCACCTGGAAGTACTGGCTCGTCTTTCTCTCTCTGCTGCCTATATCTAATGTTTGTTTGTATTCCTATGCTTTAACCATGTAGCTTTGTGTGTGTGTGTGTGAACTTTATATCTGCTATCTCCCATCCTAGGTTAAGGTTACAAATCAAAATCCTTCCTAATTTTTGTTTCCCATATAGCATAGACTTTAATAGTGTTCATTAATACTCATTTAGCAAACTAAGAATGTACTGGATTTCTTCCCATCTTGCCCTCTGGCATTCATTCTCATGGATACTTCTGACCCATGTTCAGGCAGCTAGTTATTCTTGTTATACTCTTTTGGTTGCTGCCTTAGCCTAGGAAAATACTGAACATAGTGCAATTAACAAGAAACAGTCAGTCCCAATCTCAGAAATAATTTTTATTGCAGAAGTTCATGTCTGACCTGTTGTTTGGAATACAGAAAACATTTTCCCACAAAAGCAATTATATAAATAGTGGTTTTTCTCTCAGCCAGCACTCCCAGGACTGTTTAACCCAAAAGCACCAGTGCTGCTTCAACTCCAGGCAGCTGCCATGTATTATACTGTTTTGTGGAGAAGCTGTACCTCTGTGTCTAGAAGGCTCTAGAGATACGTTGTGAACTTTATGGGCTAAGCTGGAGCTCTGGTAGTCATGCGGCTGGCTGCTCTTCTTCCAACGCAACTTGGCTTTGGGCACTGTGTCATAGACATTGGCCTATAAGCTCTTGACACTAAACCACTGATTCTCAACTTATGGCATGACCTTTTGGGGGTTGCATGATCCTTTGATAGGGACTGCATATCAAATATTCTGCATATCAGATGCTTACATTATGATTCATAGGAGTAATAAAATTACAGATGTAAAGTAGCAATGAAATAACTTTATGGTTGGGGGTCACCACATATGAGGACATGTATTAAGCACATGTATTAAAGCGTCACTTCTTTACACTGAGGGAGAAGCACTATGGTTGGTCCTCCCCCTGGTGGATTAGGATGGGCTCAGCTGTCCCTTTGCTTGAGAGGGCCGTTTGAAGCAGATGTAAAGAGATGAAGAGCTGTTTTACTATCCTTTCTGCTCATCCACACATAGCATAATACATATGCATGGGGAATATATAAACATGGAAGCCATTCTATCTATAGGGAAAACACATTAATAGATATTTGACACCACGTCAGGTTTTGTGAACAAGTGATTATCATTTCTACATGGGCCTAATGATGCTTCTAGTGAACAACATGTCACTGTGTGCATACACAGCCCTGAAAGGTGACAGCCTAGCTTGTCAGACTAAGAAAAATCTCTTCATAAATTTAAGAGAATATAATTTATTCAGTGATCATTAAGCGTTGCACACATGAGTACCTGATTTATGCTTAATACTGTCAAAGCTAGAGGCTAGGAAGAGTGAACAAAAGATGCTAAAGAAAGTTTACCTTCCTCTAGGGGCCTGAAATACAGGGTTCAAGGTGTTAAAGAAGCATCTTCAGTGAAAGTGTCATTGCCATAAAATTTTTTACAGAGGAAATTAGTGGGTTTAGGATGCTCAGAATGGTAATCCCATTGTGATTGCCATGTTTCTAAAGATAGTGCTGGAGGTTCACTGGGTTTCAGAAGAATGGAGGAGCTGTAACTAGAGTTAGGGAAGAAATGATAGTCTAGGGGATAGTCAGCCTGAATAGAAGGCTAGAAGCAAGCAAGCTGCCACCACTGTCTGTCAACTTAAAGGAGATCAAGGGGATACAAATTGCAAAGAAAGCAGTCAAAATATCACTGTTTGCAGATGATATGACAGCTGCCCATGGGAGAATAGGACCAGGTACAAAACTCATCTTCCTGTTTTCATTAGAATCCATCTAGATGGATGAAATGAGTTAGTAGTTTTAAAAACACACTACTTAATAAATAACTGATGTTTTAAAAACAAACAAAACAAAAACCAGGGTGCAGGTCAAATGAAACATATTTATGGACCAAATCTGGCTCCAGGTGGCATACCTGCGAACCTCTGCCTTATATGTTTTGTTGGTTTCTTAAGTCCATTCCTCCCTTGCATGTCACCTGACCTGGCTCTAGTAGAGACAACTGCCCATTTGACCTAGGAAGTAGGCAGTGTTAGCGTTAGGAGTCAGGATGGAGTTAGCATCTCAGGACCAGGGAGTGCTACTTGCCATGGACTGGTGTGGCAATAATAGGTGGGAAAATTAGTTAAGTGCTTCAGTCTTGACAATTCAGAAGTGACATCCAGATTTCTTAAAGCTGCAAGTCTCAGAATCTTACCTCAGAACTGTTAAATAGTTTCTGAGGCATAGGTTATCAACCTGTTTATCTTTTAAAGCTCCACCACTGGTTTTGATATCAGCTTAAATAGAAAACTCCTGGATTTGAAGTATTGGCCAATCTTAAGAAAGCCAAAAATGCCCTGCCAAGGAGGTGGGTCTCTGTCCCTCTGGCAGTAGAGAGTCAGTGCTCAGATGTTTCTGCTACGGGTGTCACGATCAATTGGAATGGAAGAGAAGTAAGAACTTGACTTAGAGTTTGTGTTAGAAAAGGAGAGGAGTCACATTTTAAAGTGTACTTGGGTATGTGGGAGTTGGTGATATCAGCCGTGACCCCAGCACAATTTGTTTCATAAACTGATTATACAACCTCATCCTCATTAATTTGATCTCTTTTCTCTTACAGCCTGGCAACTTCAGCAGTAATTTCAGCCAGTTTGCATTTAATGGAAGAAGACCATTGGCTGCTCATGTACATGTCTAATTCATAATAGTAAGTGAGGTTATGTGTATGAGAAATATGACCTTTAACATAATCATTATAAAGCATTTAATAACCTCCTACATATGCAGTAACACAGCCTCAGTCCTGCAGGATCATTCCAGTAGTCAGAGTCATGTGTATAAGGAAGTTGTTGGCATACCGTTCTTAGTATTAAATTGAAATTTGAAGCAGCATTCTAAGTCATGCTGTGCATTTTAATATTTTTGGTTAGTTAAAATGGGGAATCACTTACTTTTCTGATGACAGATCTGTGTTTGCTTCCCAGCTTTAGCACCTATCTTCCTCTTGTATGAGCTTTTCTCCCCACACATATTTATAACTGGTGCAGCCCCTAGCTACAGACTTTCCAAAATTAGTGTTAATATTGCATGTTCTCAACACTGGCCGACCAGAATGCAGTGCTTTGCTTTTACCACCTCCCTAGTCAGAGTATTTTCTGCCATTTGTCAGAAGCAGCCATTAGCACCTGTGCTGTATCAAATATGCCATATGCTCATACCAATGAGGATAATAAGGTACTAAATAGCAGTATGACGTACTGGACTAGAGTTGATGTCATCAGTCTCTGAACTATTGTGCCTGCAATTTGAAGGTTTAGAACAAATTCACCTTTTTGTAAGCATTTTCATAAAATTGCTTTCAAAAATGTTTTCAGGTTTCTGGGAAATGTTAATGGTTTTCAGGGTAGAATGAGCTGAGTGATAGTTACAACTTCTCTAATCTATCTGTGTTCCCTTCACGTGTACATGAAAGAGATGAGAAATTTGGGGTACCAATTACATTGTAAGGACAGTGTTAGGAATCTAGTTGTGGTGATCCTGAGACATGCCGGAGACTTACATAAAACCTTTATCTGTTTAAGATTCAGTCTCCGTTGGGAATAGCTGGCAAAGTAGAACTATTTAGACTTCATATCTAAATCTAAAAGAGTATGCTTCCTCAGTCATGCTCCTGAGAGTTTGTGACTCCTCTGGATCTACCACACCAGTCCATGGCAAGTAGCACTCCCTGGTCCTGAGATGCTAACTCCATCCTGACTCCTAACGCTAACACTGCCTACTTCCTAGGTCAAATGGGCAGTTGTCTCTACTAGAGCCAGGTCAGGTGACATGCAAGGGAGGAATGGACTTAAGAAACCAACAAAACATATAAGGCAGAGGTTCGCAGGTATGCCACCTGGAGCCAGATTTGGTCCATAAATATGTTTCATTTGACCTGCACCCTGGTTTTTGTTTTGTTTGTTTTTAAAACATCAGTTATTTATTAAGTAATGTGTTTTTAAAACTACTAACTCATTTCATGTATAAATCTAGATGGATTCTAATGAAAACAGGAAGATGAGTTTTGTACCTGGTCCTATTCTCCCATGGGCAGCTGTCATATCATCTGCAAACAGTGATATTTTGACTGCTTTCTTTGCAATTTGTATCCCCTTGATCTCCTGTAAGTTGACTTCTTGCTCTAGTTAGAACTTCAAGTACTATATTAGAGAGAGAGAGAGAGAGAGAGAGAGAGAGAGAGAGAGAGAGAGAGAGAGAGAGAGAGAGAGGGGACAGCCTTGTCTTAGTCCTGATTTTATTGGAATTGCTTTGAGTTTCTCGGCATTTATATTGATGTTGGGTATAGGCTACTATAAGTTGCATTTTTTATGTTTAATTATGTTCCTTATATTGCTGATTTCTCCAAAACTTTTATCATGAAGGGTGTTGCATTTTGTTGAAGGCCTTTTCAGCATCTAACGAGATGATCGTGTGGTTTTCTTTTTCTTTTTTACTTTGTTTATATGGTAGATTTCATTGACAGAATTTCATCTGTTGAACCATCCCTGCATCTCTAGGATAAAGGCTGCATGATTATGATGGATGATTTTTTGATGTGTTCTTGGATTCAGTTTGCTAGTTTTTTATTGATTATTTTTGCATCAATGTTCATGAGGGAAATTGGTCTGTAATTCTTTTTTGTTGTTGTTGAGTCTTTCTGTGGTCTGGATTTCAGGGTGGCTGTGGCCTCATAAAATGAATTTGGCAATGTTCCTTCTGTTTTTCTTTTGTAGAATAATTTGAGGAGTATTGGAATTAGCTCTTCTTTGAAAGTCTGGTAGAATTCTGTGCTGATATTGTCTGGTACTGGACTTTTTTGGTTGGGAGACTTTTTATGACTACTTCTGTTTTCTTTGGGACTATAGGACTGTTTAAATTGTTTATCTGATCATGATATAACTTTGGTAAGTGGTATCTATTAAGAAAATTGTCCATTTCTTTTAGATTTTTCCAATTATGTGGAATACAGATTTTAAAAAATATGACCTAATGATTCTTTGGATTTCCTTGGTGTGGTGTCTGTTGTTATATCCCCCCTTTTATTTCTGATTGTTGTTAATTTGGATATTCTCTCTTAACCTTTCAGGTAGTTTGTCTAGTTGATTTCCTTAAAGAACCAACTCTGTTTCCTTGATTCTTAGTATTATTCTCTTTGTTTCTATTTTATTGATTTCAGCCCACAGTTTATTTCTTGCCGTCTATTTCTCTTGTGTGTGTTTTTTCTTGTTCTAGAGCTTTCAGTGTGATATTAAGTTGCTAGTATGAGTTGTCTCCAGTTCCTTTATGTGGACACTCAGTGGTATGAATTTTCCTCTGAGCACCACTTTCATTGTGTCCAATAAGTTTGGGTATCTTGTGTTTTCATTATCATTGAATTCTAGGAAGTCTTAAATTTATTTCTGCCTTGACCCAGTTGTCTTTCAGTAGAGTTGTTCAGTTTCCATGAGTTAATAGTCTTTCTATTGTTTCTGTTGTTTGATATCCAGTATTAGTCTCATGGTAGTCTGATAGAATACAAAGGGGGTATTTCATTTTTCTTATATCTGTTGATATTTGCTTTGTGACGAAGTATGTGGTCAGTTTTGGAGAAAGTTCTGTGAGATGTTAAGAAGGTATATTCTTTTGTGTTTGGGTGAAATATTCTATAGATATCTGTTAGGTCCATTTGGTTTATAACATCTGTTCCAATATTTCTCTGTTTAGTTTTTGTCTGGAAGATCTGTCCACTGGTGATAGTGGAGAATTAAAGTTTCCCTCTATTGGTGTGTGAAGGTCAGTGTGCGATTTAAGTTTTATTAATGTTTGTTTTACAAATGCGCGTGCCCTTTTGTTTGGGGAATAGATGTTAAGAATTGAAATGTCATCTTGGTAGATTTTTCCTTTGGTGAGCATGAAGTGTCCTTCCCCATCTCTTTTGATTAACTTTGATTTGAAATCTGTTTTGTTAGATACTATAATAGCTATACCAACCTGTTTCTTGGGTCCATTTTCTTGAAAAATCTTTTTCTAATCCTTTACTCTGAGGTAATGTCTATTTTTGATGTTGAGGTGTATTTCTTGTATGCAGCAGAAGGATGGATCCTATTTTCACATCCTTTCCAAAGTTAGCCTGTATCTCTTGGGGGTGGGAATTGAGTTCATTGATACTGAGAGATAGTAATGGCCAGTGATTGCTAATTCCTGTTATTTTATTGTTATTGTTGGTGATGGTAGTGTGTGTTTGTGCTTCCCTTCTTTGCTTTTGCTGATATGAGATTATTTCCTATGTTTTCATGTGTGTAGCTCACCTCCTTGGATTGGAGTTTTCCTTTTAGTTACCTTCCGTAGGACTGGATTTGTGGATACTGTTTAAATTTGTCTTTGTCTTGGAATATTTTGTTTTCTCTGTCTATGGTAATGGAAAATTTTGCTAGGTATAGTAGTTTGAGCTGGCATCTGTGGTCTCTTAGAATCTGGAGCACATCTATCCAGGACCTTCTGGCTTTTATAGTCTCTATGGACTTTATGTGTCACTTGCCCTTTTCCCCTTACAGCTTTTTAATATTCTCTCTTTGTTCTGTATGTTTGGTGTTTTGATTATTATGTGGTGAGGGGACTTTCTTTTCTGTTCTAATCTATTTGGTGTTCTATAAGCTTCTTGGTACCTTTATAGGCATGTCCTTTAGTTTGGGAAATTTTTCTTCTATGATTTTGTTGAAAATCTTTTCTATAGCCTTTGAACTGGGATTCTTCTCCTTCTATTCCTATTATTTTTAGATTTTTGTCTTTTCATAGTGTCCCATATTTCGTGGATGTTTCCTGTCAGGAATTTTTTAGATTTAATATTTTCTGTGAACAATTATTTATTTCTTCTATCACATTTTCAACACCTGAGGTCCTTTATTCCATTTTTTATATTCTGTTGCTGATGCTTGTGTCTGTAGTTCGTGTTGACTTACCTAGATTTTTTTATTTCCTGAATCCCCTCAGTTTTGTTTGTTTCTTTTAACTGTTTGTTTTTTTTCTTGGCTTTCTTTGAGAGATTTATTAATTTCTTCTTTAAGGACTTGTATCATCTTCATAAACTTGGTTGTAAGGTTGTTTTCTTGTGCTTCAGCTTTGTTGGAATATTCAGAGCTTGATGTAGTAAGAGGATAGTTGGGTGCTTTCCTAGTGACTTATTGCCCTGTTGTTGTTGACTGTGTTCTTACACTGGGGCCTAGGTATCTGGGTTTGGAGTGATTATAGGTCTAGGTGCCAATTTCTGAGTTTGTCTTTGTTGGATGGGTGTTTTGTTCCTTGGTTTCTGTTTGCTCTTTGGTTTTCTGGTCTTTGTGGCCTGGATTTCTGGAAGCTGGTGTGACCTTTGGTCCAGCAGAGAAACTCTGTCAGAATTGGGGGCTAGACTTCTGGTGGCCAGTATGACCTTTGGTTCAGCAGGTACCTCTGCCCAGAGTTGGGGAGGGGCACTGTGATGAGGGAAGTGGAGATCAGGAATAGTAGAAGGAACTGAGAGTGTGGAGGTTTCCCGAAGGGCTATCTATCTGGAGTCCGGTGGCCAGTGTGGTCTCTGTCCACCAGGGACTTTCTAAGTTTTCCTGTCTGTTATTCTAGCTGGTGTGGCCTGCACCTCTTCTCACTGGTGCAGCCTGCAGCTGCTCTGACTGGCATGGCCTGCCCCTGAGCAGTGGATATCTTCCTGACATGGGGCTCAGGCATTGCAGTTGGTGTAGAGGGTGCCATGGGAGGGGGTGGTCCTGGGCTGGGTCTTTGGATCCAAACTGAAAGTATGGGAGGGTTCTGAGGGCAGGTACAATAGATATATTTCTTACTATACTATAGTGTGAGAGAAACAATAGAGAAATGTAGTGACAGACTGTGAGGATGTTTTCTTGCCAATTGTTTTTTTCAAGTGCTGAGTTGAGTTTGCTAAGAACCCAAATCAATCTGGTATTTTATAGGTTACTTTTGTAGAGTTCTTTGACTCCATGATATCAATAATTTTAAATTAGAATTGTGGAACTAAACGGCATCCTTCTTATTCATATTACAATTGAAGGAGTTGAACTCTCAAGCAGCCTTGATTTGTCTGTGTTTTAAGGTCAGTGGTGAGGGTTGGAAGAGATGCAGGACCTCCTGGTTGTCAGTAATCTTTACAGTAGACTCCTCAGGGTTATTTTCTCCAGCATTATTTTATGTGTAGGATCCATAATCCATTGCATTAGGGCCAGTTGTCAAATAGACGTTTGTGTTTAATCTCCTGAAGCTGAGGGACTTGTGGGATTAAAACCAGATAATACATAGAGTGTGAATGGCAAGAATCATGATGAAACATCCTTAATCAGACTCCAGTTCTGTCCTCTAAGGATGCTGTTATCTGGGACTAATTCTGCCTTCTGGAAGGTTCTTTGTGTCCATTATTTCCAAAGACCATGCTTATATGAACATTAGGAGATGTATGCTCTGTTGGGCTTGAGTTTTGTTTTCAAAGGATTTTAGTAGCACCTTTCCACAGTGTTCCAGGAATTGACTTGGCAAGCAGTATTTTAAAACCTGTTCTGTGACTGCATAGCACAGCTGCCTTTCTTTCTGTCTTCCTTCTATTCATCTCTGACTACTTGAGCCGTTGTCATTCATTTCCTTATATCCTGAAAGATTGTGGTTTTATTTTTGGGTTTTAGTATCATTAACTGCTGTTAACTAGCCTTCAAAATGCACAAGAGCTTAAATCCAGTTCAGATTTACTACATTTACTGCTACTAAAACTATATTAGAGGCAGTCTTGGTTAATGGGGGACCTTCAACAATGGGCCTTTGAACTCACCAGCACCCAAGGGAAACCAAGAAACACTTCCCCTGTGCCTGAAAAGCTTCTACTTTGGAGTTGACATCAGTCACTTTACTGAAGTATTTGGGGTGGGGAGAACCATTCACAAGGCTACATATGGTGCTGAGAAGAAGACTTATAATGTGATTATAGTTGAATGGCTTTTTAGTTGGACACTTCTATTGACAGTTTTTACACCATGCCAGGAGAAAATGAAGTATGGGTAGGGTAATGTCATAGTTTTTATTCTACTTTAATAATAATACCATAACACCAAAGCTACAGAGAAACCCTGTCTCGAAAAACAAAACAAAAAACAAACAAAAAAATAATAATACCATAACAAATCCTTATCTTCGTTACTTCTTTTCACTTGTGTTATATATTCTTCTGTGCTTTCTAGATTAGCATTTCAGCATTTAAAACTAAAAGCAATATTGTTATTTCTATGGCAGAAATAGTCAAACCAAAAGGACCTTATTTGCCCATAGTGCTGATGAAATTGAAGTGAGTTGTCGGTTTAAATAAATAAAGAAAATATGTCAGATATTTTTATTCAGTTTTGTACCACATGGTCTGTCCAAAAACACAAGTCAGGATTGGGGGGGGGGGGAGACTACAAGGGAAAAAATGTGGAAATGAGAAGAAAATTAAATACCACTATGAGCATATGATATAAATTGTCAATGATAAAACAAACAACAACCCAAAAAACAACTTTCATAATTTCACAGCTACATTATTAGCATTAACTGGCAAGTTTGGTGGGGTTTTTAATAGAAAGTCAGTAGAACAGCAGTCGCATTTCTGTAGACCAGTAGCAACAGCCAGACAGCACAGAATGGTGGTACTCAGACCCAAAGCCGTGCTGTTTATCAAGACTGTGATTGAGTGGGAGGCAACTGTTCCTGAGACTGCACGCTGATGGCTTCCATGTTTTTTACAGCACCATTCTCGTTAGAATCCATTTCAGAGTCTCGCATTATGTCCACTGTTCATTGTCTGATGTTTTCTCAGGATTATACCACATCAGATCAGGGGTAAATTATATCAACATGACTTATTACTGGTGGAGTTAAATTTGGTGTTTTGGTTAAAGTGACCTCTGCCAGGTTTCTCCACAGTGAAGGAATGACAGTGGACCTTATTGGTGGGGAGTATGTTTCATCTTCCAGTAGATGTCAGTCTGAAGCTGCAGATAGCTCTGAACCCTAGGGATAACCATGCCCCCCTTTCTTTTACTTTATGTGCCTATAAAAAAAGTTAAATTAGCCGGGCGTTGGTGGCGCACGCCTTTAATCCCAGCACTCGGGAGACAGAGGCAGGCGGATCTCTGTGAGTTCGAGGCCAGCCTGGTCTACAGAGCTAGTTCCAGGACAGGCTCCAAAGCCGCAGAGAAACCCTGTCTCGAAAAACAAAAAAAAAAAAAAAGAAAAAAAAAAGAAGTTAAATTAAAAGTTAGGCATAGTAAAAGATTTTTTTAATGATAAAAATTAAAATAACAAAAGTAATATGAGTATGACCCCTTCTTATCTCAGTATTATTTTTATTTTTACTTTTGCAAGTCCTTGGTTTCTGTGCTCTGCACATGATGCCTGGTCTTGTTCTATATCACATCACTAGAACATTCTTCCAGAGTTCATCTGTCCTTCCATGTTTTCTACCCTGTGCATGAGTTTATGACCGCATTCTCCTGTACATCTTCTTTCAGGAAAAGCCAGTGCTTATCCCAGTTGAGTGCTTGCTTTGTCTCCTGCCTTATTCCCTTCAAAATCCACCTCTTAGCTCTGCATAATTGTGACAGAAACTTCTACCGTGGCTTCCCTCAAGAGTTTACGTGTTGTTAATGCAGATGTGTTCTTGAGTCTAGAAACTATACCTTGCTTCTAGTGTTTTGGTGTCCCTCGTTTGATGAGATACTTGCTTGCATCTTCATTAGGCTCAGTGCTTTTTGGCGTATCCCACCCAGAATATATCTTGTTTGTCTTCTTCCCACACAGCTGCTGTCTTTTCTTAGCTGAGTATTCATACACTGTAGCTTTTTCAGTTTTTAGGTGCAGCAGTGAAGCTGGCATGATTTTCTTTTGAGAATTTGTCGTTGCTTTATACGTCAGCATTCTTAGCATACAGCTGTGCTTTCTAAGTGAGAAACTTTTACTTTTTCACTCAGAAGAGTTATTCTAGAGCTTTGCCATATTCTGATTCCCAGCATTGCTATATTCCTAAGTTTGGGGCACCAGGGTTGTTTAGAAGAAGGGCTACTTGCGTCTGTGATTGTAAGCGGTGGCTCTGATGAGCAGGGTGAAACCAGTATATTGTAAATCAGTGGAAGAATGGATGGGCAGTTTTCAGTGTGTGGTTCTGGGGACAATAGGTTGTCCATAGCTGGGAAAAAGGTTAAAATTATAATTTAATTTAGATACAGTTAAACTTATTTGGAAAACTAGAAAATATCAATCTAGACAGACTCGGAAACACAACTGCTAGAAGACATTAAAACAAAATGAAAGGAACACAGCAACAAAAAGACAACCAGGAAGAGTGAGTAGAGCACACACTTGAGAGAGAAGCAGGACTTGGTCATATGTGACCTGATCACAGCATGGCAGAAAGTGTGCCTTTTGCTAAGCGTTTCTCGCGCTGCTGACTTCCTGTGAAGATCCAGAGATGTGAACTTGGTAAGGATCCCTCACTGTCTGCTCGGTTGTCCTATGGAAGGCTCAAGACTAGAAGCTGCGTGACTTGCAAGGATTGACATCTCTGTCTCATCCAGAGAAGCTTCAAAGAGATTGAACTAAGAGTCATCAAATGACAGTTCTACTTACTACTTTCTGTTTTCAGTGGCACTCTGTATTAGCCAGTGTTATGCATAGAAAAGGTAAGGACTGTTATTGATTTTAACATATATTTCCTAATACTTCTAATAGGTTTTTTTAAAAATATATGTTTTGAATATATTTTTTGTCAAACTCTTACACCTATAATGTAGATCACTCAGTTTATGGAAAATGCCTACTGCTTAATCTAATTAATAAGGTTAGTCTTAATTTTTAAATTTATCTTACAAATCAGACGTCATTCACTAAAAGTCTATTGATTTGATAACTCAAAAGGGTTAATATATGCCACCATGACAACCATCACATGGTTGAATTCTAATAGAAATAAATAGAGCACAGAACCACACCATGTGTTGCCTAGATACAGTAAGATATTGTTCCCATAGTCTTTCTTCCTTCGTGTCCAGGAAACTCTTCTGGATAGATGTTATTTAACAGTAAGTGATACAGCTGTGGAAGGAGGAAGCTGTATAAGTAAAGTGTTCAAACTTGCTGCTTTGTTTCATGATAGAATAAGATTATATGTGCCCAAATACTCCATTTCTTAACAGAAATTGTGTGAGACTACTGAAGAGCAGGGCCTTGCCGCAATGTCCATAAAAAGCCAGTTTCTGGGTAGCATTATTTTCATTCCCCTCTTTTTGTACAAACCTTGGAAGTTTGTACATCTCAAAATGTAAGTTGAATAGGTCTACCATATATGGAGTTAATGACAGAACAAAATCCCCAAACTGGTGAAATTAAACCAACCTTTAGATATTAAACTTCATTGAGATAAAAAGATAGAGTAAATCTAAACATTGAAAGAACCTGGTAAATTTGTTAGATCTCAGAAGTAAAGGAAATTCCTCAGAGGATCTAGGCAGGTACTTTGAGACATCTAAAAACAAGAAAAGAATCTTGGCCAAATATTTCATTTAATGCACTATAATAAATCATACGTATAAGATTTTAAAGAAAAGTTCACTTTGCCCATTTAAATAGTCTCTCAAGTTAGCAAATTTTCTTGAATTTAAAGGAATTCTTAAGTTTTCATTGAGCCAACAATAGAAATCAGCTTTTTCTAAACATAGCTTTCAAGATAAAGATTTAATGCAGCCAGGACACCTGGTCTCAGCACTGAAAGTTTTTTATTGCTTATGAACCACTGCTGTATTGTAACTGGAGGTTTTTATCCTGCCTGTCAGTTCCCAAATAACCACTCTGGGGCTTAATATTAATTATAAATTGTTGGCCTATTAGCTCAGGCTTATTATTAACTAGCTCTTACAACTTAAATTAACCCTTTTCTATTATTCTATATTTTACCATGAGGCTCGTGGCTTGTTGTTACCTTACATCTTGTTTCCCCAGCTGCTGCTGGCATCTCTCTGACCCACCTCTTTCCTCCGTTTCTCTGCTTGGATTTCCTGCCTAGTGATATTCTGCCTGACTATTGGCCAAATCATCTAGACATATTCACAGCATACAGAAGGGCATCCCACATCAGTGGATGACAGTGGCTTCTTTGATTAATGTTTCGTACGATAGAACTGGCCTGTTTCTGAGGCCTTTTCCATACTCTTCAGGGCAGAAAGGTCAGTACTTGTCAGCAGTCTCATCACTGCCAGCAAGGGTCTAAACAAGCTGCTTGAGGAACAAACCCACAATATATTAGTCTCTGCCCAGGCTCAGCCTCAGTATGAAGATAAAATGGTGTTCTGTAGCAATCCTTATGGAGTTGACAGGGTCTTGGGCTTTGCTTGAATTCATAAAAGTTGTTGCCAGCATTTTGCCTAAGAAACATTAACTTTGTATTTTTTTCTGTGTAGAACAAATTAATTTGTTAAAGATATTACATCCTTGAGTTTGAAAACCCTTCAACACCTTTGGATTGCTAGAAGAATGGAATATAGCACATCTGTGACACTTGAACACAGCCATGCAGGTGTTGTCCTGTGGTGAAATGTTTCCTGTTCAGTTTGGAGAAGTCTTGGAGAAGAGCATATTTCTTTTCCACTTGCATTTCCTCACGTTTCTGACTGACTTTACCCTTCAGTTCCTGCTCTTGTCCCCTGAGGTGATACCAGCAGGGGGAGCAAGGTGAAGTCTGTAGTGAGTCTGTCTAAAGAGTCTGAGAGAGAGCATCCATGATGATTGCTATTAGCATGTATGAATTACATGGTCAGCTTGCTATCCGAGGTGCCAGCCCATGCAGAGCAGCTGGACTCTGAGGAAAAGAGATGTAGTAAATACTAAATGCCTTGAGAAAAGTGTGCCTGTGATAGGAAAATGAATCTAGAAAAACCTGTAGACACTCAGAACAAGACAGATGGGGCATTAAATGAAGGGCCTCAAAGGTTTGTTTCTTGCTGTGTCTCTATATCTGACTAAGTGGGTTTGAGCTGAACACACTTCCTCTACATGACTACTGTGCCTCTAGATCTTATTGTGATGCCTTGGATAAAATGTGGAAACAACAGACCAAAGAATTATACATGAGCAAGTCAATCTCTTATCAGTGACTTGGTGGGAGAAATAGAACTTGAAATTTTTGAATTATGTGTCCTGTAAGGTGGAAAGACCAGAATCAGGAGAGAAATAGTCCAAGATGGCCAGTTGTATCAGATCAAATACAGGGAAAGGGAGCTGGCAGATGAAGGAGAAAATGGAGAAGTAGCAAAACAAGGTCTCCTCTCATTTTGCACCTGACTCTGCTGTGGCACTGAAAATCAAAGTGTTTTCTATGATTGTGAGCACAGAAGAGGGCTTTTTTTAAATTAATAATTAAAAAAATATGTATATGGTTGTTTTGTCTGCATATGTGTCTGTGTAGCCTATGCATGACTGATACTCTTAGAGGTCAGAAGAGGGCCTCAGATCTCTTGGGACTAGAGTTACAGATAGTTGTGATTTGCCATGTGGGTGCTGGGACTTGAGCCTAGGTCCTATAGAAGAGGAGCTAGTGCTCTTAAGTCCTGAGCCATCTCTTCAGCCCTGATGCTGGTTTCTTTAAGAAGTGGCATGTGTAAGTTGGACCTTAGAGAAAATATATTATAAAATAAAGAATTACTTTAATTTCTTGACAGAAAAAGGTGATCAAAAAAATCACAAAGCATAAAAATGATGACTTACTTAAGAGAGTTGCTGCTCCTGCAGAAGACCTAGTTTGGTTGCTAGCACCCATATCAGGCAACTCACAGGTATCTCTTAACTCCCAGGAATCTAGCTGCCTTTTCTGACCTCTGTGGGCACCTTCATGCACATGTACACACACGCATGCACAGAACTTACATCAGTTTTTAAAAAGCCTTTTTTTAAAGGACATTTGCATAAACAGGAAATTGGCCATTCAATGGAGGGAAGCAGGTGTAGCAATGGACTCCAATGTAAAAGTCCCTTGTAAAGGAGATGAAGGAAGAGGACAGTAGTGGAATATACCTTGATGAAGCAGAAGGACTTCAGGAAGAGAGCAGATCTGATCATGAAGAATATGAAATAAAGTCAAAGCAAAGCCTGTAAGAAGACTTTGCCAAGGGAAGCCAGTAAAGAGCAAACGAAGTCCAGAGACAAGGAGAGCGGAGCAGGATTGTTTGAGGACATCCTGGACTACACATGGCAAGACCCTGTGTTGATAAGTTAAAAGGAATAGAGGGAAGACAGAGAAAGACAGAGACAGGGAGAGAAATAAGAAGAAAGGGAGGGGCAGAGAAGGGACTGACAGTCTTGAGTGGAAGAGGAGATAGCCAGCCAGAAAGCTCAGTCTCCCGATACAGGCCAAAAGCAGAGCTTTGTGACTGCCTCTTACTTTTATCTTCTCTTTGATATCATTGTCATGACTGGGCAGAAATTTCACTAAAGGATTTGGCTTTGGAGCACTTAGGTGGTATGAGTCCCTTGCTTCAGGGATTGCTGACACTGTGAATCTCAGTTACCTTCTCTGAACAGTATCTATTCTATAGTGTACAGTGAAAGTGAGAGCAGCTTACACAAGCCACCTGATTACATTAACAATATGATCTGGTAAGATGTATGCTTATTTCTTTTACTGCCAAGTTTAGAGTCCTTGTTCCATTTTTGAAGTGTGCTCTTAAAGGAGCTTATGAGTTTGATGTATTTGACATTTCCAGAGATGATACAGCAGTCCTGAGAGATATACTTTGATGTATGGTGATTAGTATTACATGCTTTTCTTATTTTTAATAAAATACACTGTTTAGGAATATACTTAACAAAAGACATACAAAATTTGTATTGGGAATACAGCAAGTCAGAACTAAGAAACCAGGACATCTAAGTAAGTGAAGAGACCTTTTCTTCAAGGAATGGAAAATTCAGTTTCATGACACTTTTCCTGAAATTGATCCATTAATTTTACCTAATTCCTATCATCTTCACATAGTTGGTGGTGGTGGTTATTTTTGTTTTTGTTAAGTAGTGAATCAATTTTAAAATATCTGACTTTAGGTTTTTATTATTAAGACCAATTAGAATTCATACTACAGTTATATGGAAGCATGAAAGACCAAGAATATCCTATATTCATTTGCCTTGAATTTTCTAGTGTCATTTTTTAACAACTAAGTAATACTCCATTGTATAAATGTACCACACTTTCCTTATCCATTCTTCAGTTCCGGTGCATCTAGGTTGCTTCCCGGCTCTGACTATTATCAGTAAAACTGCTATGAACTTAGTTAAGCAAGTGTCCTTGTGGAATGATTGAGCTTCCTTTGGGTATATGCCCAAGAATGGTTATAGCTGGGTCTTGAGGTAGATGGATTCCCAATTTTCTGGGAAACTACCATATTGATTTCCAAAGTGACAGTACAAGTCTGTTCTTCCACTAGCAATGGAGGAGTGTTCCCCTGACCCCACATCCTCTCCAGCATAAGCTATCGTTTGTGGTTTTTATCTTAGCCATTCTGACAGGAGTAAGATAGAACCTCAGAGTCATTTTGATTTGCATTTCCCTGATGGCTAAGGATGTTGAGCATTTCTTTGTTTCTCTGCTATTTGAGATTCTTCTGTTGAGAATTTTGCTTATATCTGTGCCCCATTTTTTAATTGGATTATTTGGTATTTTGACATCCAGTTAGTTTCTTGAATTCTTTACACATTTTGGAGATGAGCCCTCCATCAGATGGATGTGGGGTTGGTGAAGATCTTTTTCCATTCTATAGGTTGCCATTTTGTACTATTGACAGTGTCCTTTGTTTTACAGAAGTTTTTCAGTTTCATAAGGTTTCCATTTATTAATTGTCAGTCTTATTGTCTGTGCTGTTGGTGTTCTATTCAGGAAAAAAAATCAACCTGAGTGAGGTAGGTAATACAGACCCAGAAAGACAGAAGTGGTATGTTCTCACTTATAAGTGGATATAAGCTGTAAATTATAACATAACCCATAGACCCAGAGACTAGGTAACAAGAAGGGCTTAAGGCGGCGGGCGGGGGAAAACACACATTAATCTCTCTAGAAAGGGGAAATAAGAGGAGACCTCCTTGTGTGAACTGGGGGCAGGTGGGGATGGGAACTTGAGGGATTGTGTTGGGAGGTAGGTCGACGGAAAGAGTACTGAAAGAGTTGTAAGAAAGAAACCTGATGCAGGGGAAACTCCATAAAACTCCCAAGCTAACACTCCTAGCAATAGTGGATGGAAAGCCTGAACTGGCCATCCTTTGATCAGATTGGTGACTACCCCAATTGTCATCTCAGAGAACATTGATCCAGGAACTGATGGAAAGAGATAAAGAGACCCACAGCCAAATATTAGGCCAAACTTAGGGAATCTTTCTAAAGAGAGGGAGGAAGGATTGTAGGAAACAGAGGAGTCAAAAACATCACAAGAAAACCCACAGCCGGGCGATGGTGGCGCACGCCTTTAATCCCAGCACTTGGGAGGCAGAGGCAGGCGGATCTCTGTGAGTTCGAGACCAGCCTGGTCTACAGAGCTAGTTCCAGGACAGGCTCCAAAACCACAGAGAAACCCTATCTCGAAAAACCAAAAAAAAAAAAAAAAAAAAAGAAAAAAAAAGAAAACGCACAGAAACAACTGACCTAGTTTATAGGAACTCACAGAGTCTGAGCCAACAACCAGGGAGCCTGCATGGGGCCAACCTGGACCATCTACATATATGTGACAGTTGTGTAGCTTGGTCTACTTGTGGGACTCCTAACAGTGGGAGCAGGTGCTGTACCTGGTGCTTTGGCTGGCACATGGGAACCTCTTCCTCATACTGGATTGCCTTGTCCAGCCTTAATACAAGGGGAGATACTTAGTCTTACCACAACTTAATACAAGGGGAGGTACTTAGTCTTACCACAGCTTAATTTGCCATGCTTTGTTGATACATATGGGAGGCCTTCCCCTTTCTGAACAGAGAAGGAGTGGATTGGGTGAAGGGAGGGGAAACTGCCATCATAATGTGAAGTCAATAAATTAATTAAAACTTAAAAAGACTACCATAAACTAATAGTGATCTACCTGCTTCTGCCTCCTGAATGTTGAGATCAAAGGTGTGTGCCGCCATGCCCAGCTCAAAACATTTTTTTTTAATTTAAAGGACTAACCCCCAATATTTTACTTTTTATAAGTAATCCAGCATTCCTCTGGATGCTGAGGAATAAGCCCAACCTTCCATATGTCTAGCAGGATGCCCATATGGGTATGGGCATGAATAGTTTTTGAGTATACACAAGTACAGTCACCAAGCCTTATTGCTCCATTTATCACATAATATGCAGTATTTGAGGAAAAACTGTCCTACTTGTATGGAATCATCTGGGAGTGACCACAGGCATTATGCCAATTTAATCCCAAGTATTAAAGTTAGGATTTTAAATGGCATGTAATGGTATGATTTATTGTCTGTCTTGAGCTTTATAGGGCACAAAACAAGATCCTATCCTTACATATTGCTTTTTATTTTCAGAGTCAGAGTGATGATAAAAATCTAAGCATAAGAACTGTCAAGTGATTTATGATATTTCATTTATTTTTCAAAGGATTGGAATGTCACCAGTAAGCCCATTAGAATTGTAGACTTACAGCACCACAAATTTTAAAAAGACCAGCTGCATAAGCAAGTGTGTGAGCTTGTAATTGAATTCTACATGATTTCTTTTTAATACTTCAAAGTGCCAAAGAAGGCAGTTTTTCTTAGGTCATAAGTAGTTGTCTGAGTCATTATGACCTCAGACCTTCGAGCTCATTTCAAGACCTTGTCTCTATAATGCTAATACTTCTTTATTGTGTTCAGTACAACCTCAAGACATCTGTCTATTCTGTGTTGTGTCCTTCTTCATGAGCTGATAGCAGTATGGGTGGAATGTCGAGGGACAGGAGACACCTGTGAAGAGAGTCATGTCTGTAGCAAGGAATAAGAGTAGAATCCATTTGAGAATGTGCTTCTATTCATTTTGTTTCTGTTGCTGTGACAAAAGCAATTTAGAGGAGGGGGATATTCCAGCCTACAAGTCCAGGTTGCAGTCCGCAGTGTAAGGAAGTGACCACACCGTGAAGCAGCTGGTCACATCTACAGTAAAGAGCATAGAGGCACTTGCTTACAAGTGATCAGCCCACTCTCTTCTTCATCCAGTTCAGCACCTAGCCCCTGAAATGGTACCATTCACATTCTTAGTGTGTCTTCCCACCTCCCCTGCAATTAATACAATCAAGACAATCCCCCACAGAAATAGCTGTAGACTAACCTGATCTAGACAATCCCTCATTAAGACTCTCTTCCCAAGTTATCTTAAACTATGTCAAGTTGGCAATTAAAACCACTATCATAGTGGTAAAATGCTTTAAACTTCAAAGTTTAAAGGATTTATCTGTTTGTGTATCATTTATTTATTTGAAGTGCCAGTTATGAAACCCAGGGCCTCACATAAGCCAAACAAGTTCTCTGTTCCCACCACTAAGGCTGTTTTCCATCCATTTTGATTTTGATTTGAGGTAATTTTAAATACACATGAACTTTCAATAAGTAATATACATGACATTTTGCACCCTTTCAGTGGTACTCTCTAGGGCAGTGGTTCTCAGCCTGGGAGTCAGAACCCCTTTGGGGGGCCAAACAGCCCTTTCACAGGAATCATATATCAAATATCCTACATATCAGCTATTTACATTATGATTCATAACAGCAAAATTATAAAGTAACAACAAAATGATTCTATGGTTGGCAGTCACCACAACACAAAGAACTGTATTAAAGGGTCAAAGCATTAGGAAGGTTGAGAACCACTGCTCTTGAGTATTAATATTAGTACAGTCTTCATCTTTTTCAGTTGTCTCTAATTTTTGTTGAACTCATACTTGTGTGTGTGTGTGCACGCGCAATTCTTATTTCTTGTGTAGCTTTTGTAACTGTGTTCAAAAATGAAGGTTTCTGTAACAGATTCTTCTCTTCATATCGCCCTTTTGTAGTCTTGTTCACCTAGCCTCTCACCTGTCTGCCTCCATCCGTAGGCCCTGCCAATAACTGGTATCTTCTCTGTTTTCATAGTATTTACATTTTGGTGTTGTGTAGGTAGACTATTAAGTGAGTAACCTTTTAATATATTTTCATTTAGTATAATACCTTTGATATTCATTCAAGTTGTTACATGTATCAAATTCCTTTTCATTCATGAATAATAGTCTGTCAAAATATATTTTGATTTTTGTTTGCATATATGAGAATGTAATGTAAAATGTCACTTTAAAAGTACCAAAGGTGTTACATTGTTAAATCTGACTTGGTAATTAAGAGTATAGATTTGTTTTGACATGTTAGGTTTGTCTGAACATACTAAGAACAGATGAGTCAGTGTTAGTGTACTAAGACTGTTTCCAGTAGGAAAAAGAAGCATCTTTCTACTCCCTTATTCATCCAGATAAAAATCTTCAGGGATAAAAGCACCAGGCAACTCTTCCTTCTGATTCTCTTGTGTGCAGCTTGTGAACACTGAGCTAGTTCCAGTGTTCCCCATGTGAATCTCCTACCTGTGTGCCTGTGTTTGGTTTCTCTTTTACATGATTATTTTCTTTAAATGTTGTCTGATTGAAATACATCTCTCCTCCTTCCTTCTATGCTCCTTTTCTTTCTCTGCTTCCCTAGGGAGGGTGAGTTAAGCAAGACTCTGAAGGTTTTTGAGTGTTGGCTAGGAAGTGAGCAGATGGAACACAGGAAGGGGTGAGGGACTACACAGTGATGAGAACACAGTAAGCAGCAGGAACTGGATGGGGTCAGTGTTGTTATATATATTGTTTAGAGAATGAGAGAGATACTGTAGTGTTAAGAAAGTTCCCTGATGTCAGACAGTAAATGGGAGAAATGGGTTTTGAATGCAAGGATTCTGTCTGCAAGGCTATGCTGGGCATGCAGACAGACAGGAGCCTATAGCTTAGAGTTGGGGGCTCAGAAAAGGTGTCTGAACTGCAGATTAAAAATACCAAGCAGCTGGCTTTTCAGCTGTCAATGTGGTAAATAAAACCATAACTGGTTAAGATTCCCTGGAGAGAAGGTGCACAGTTAGGTCTGCTGTTTACTTAGAGGAACTCAGCATTCTTTATCATATACAGTGAGAAGCAAGCAGTACTGGAAAGGTTGAGAATAGTAGTCATTTGATGCTAAGAGGTGAGGGAAGACGAAGACCAACAGGCCCTGTGGATGGTGTTGGCAGAAGCCATCTTGGAAAATGGAGGCAGGATGTCAAGAGAATGAAGAGGAGACAAGAAAATGAATAAGAATACGTAGGCAGTGCTAAACAGAAGTTTGTTTGCAATAGGGAATTTTTAAGCAGGCCTTTGGGCTATAGCTGCAGGATGTTGTAAGGCCACATGATATAGCTGCTATGCTGCAGTAGAGACTTGGGTTTGTTTACAGCTAGTGCAAGAGGGTCTGCTTAAGGCAAGAGGATTGCTGTTTCTATTGTTGAGGAAGCAAGAGGATGTGGAAATCTAGCCTGAGTTCAGGGCCTGGCCTCAGGAAGGAGAAGGGGCAGCCTGCTGTCATGGCAGACCTGTGATAAGGTAGGAGAGGGTCTTCTATAGATAATACTAGGGAAGTAACAAACTCTCTCTAAGCAATTCATATTTCTGTGGTGAAACAAAGGAGAAATGGTTCGGATGGAGGAGTGTGTTATATAGACTTGAGGAGTAAGAAGGAGAAAATTTAAGCTAGTCATTTAGAAGCCTGATGGTGTTTTCAGAACAAGCAGAGCAGCAGGCTTCACACTCTACCATAGCAGTGGACTTAACGCTGCACATAGACCTCCTTTTCTGAGTAGGTAAGTGTCTACAAGTTTAGGAAGCAGAGCTGTTTTGTGTGCAAAGAGAGATTCAGGCCAGTCATTTAGCTCATGACCCATTTTTCAGAGGATGAGCTCAATGTTGAGGCACAAATGGGGCCCTTACAGTGTGCAGATATTACCATTGGCGGGCGTTACAGATGAGAAAGGAGTAAAATGTATACTGTGGAAAATTGGAAACACATTTTGAAATATTGTATATGTTAGTGTGGGCATACCAGTGCCATGTGTGTTGGTTTAAACAAGAATGGCCTCCATAGGCTCATATGTTTGAGTGATTGGTTCTGAATTGGTGGAATGTAGGTGGAGGCTGTTCGTTTGTTCCTGGCTGCCTAGACCCGAAATAGTCACACAGGAACTATATTGATTACAACATTGCTTGGCCAATGACTCTAGCATATTTACCAAGCTAGCTCTTACATCTTAAATTAACCCATTTCTATTATTATGTGTATTACCACGAAGCTCATGGTTTACCGGCAAGGTTCCAGGGAGGGTCTGTCTCCTTCAGCAGCTACATGGGGTCTCTTTGACTCCACCATCTTTTTTCCTTTATCTCTGCTTGGAATTCCTGCTTTGCTCTATTCTGCACTGTCATAGGTCCAAGCATCTTCTTTATTAACCAGTGGTCATAAAACATACAGAGGGGAATCCCATATAACCTCCCCTTTTCTGACTAAATAAAAAGGAAGGTTTTAACTTAACATAGTAAAATTACATATAGCAAAACAGGTGTCAAGAATTACAGTTACAATATTTATATCTACTTTATCTTTCATGATAGCTAAGAAAGCTTTAATTATAACTTTCTATTCTTCAACTCCAACAAAGTCCCTGAAAGGATATAATATTACCTGAGTTAATAGGAAGAACATTGTAAGCAACGTCTAAAACTCTAGGATTGACAGAGACATCTCACTGCCTAAACAGTCACCCAAAGTTCTTCTGTAACATTGGGGCATTCATCTTCAGCCTGCAGGCCCATAGCATCTGGCCGACTTTTCCATGAAGCAGGAAATTTCAAAGACAGTTTTGCCTATATTGACAGTTTGTCAGTCACTTTCTTCTGTGTCCTGCAGGATGTCTGGCAGACTCTTTCATGAAGCAGGAACCCTGAAGGACTACCTCACCTTTAGGCAAGTTCAGCGGTCATTTTTCTGTGGGTCCTGCATGTCCAGTTCACACAACATAACATCAAGCAGTCCAGGAAAGAGCAGTTTCTTGCCCAAATTGCTAGCCAACTCCATAAGGAGCCTCTTCAATGCTCATCACCCTCTTGAAGTAGATTGATGCTGCCAGGAGCAGATATGTCTCATTGTCATGAAAAGTCCTAAGTTCTTAAATATTTTAAATGCCATATTCTGTTAGTCGTTGCAAGGTTTGAAGGATAACTGTCCATCTGAAATATATCTCTGTACATCGAGAAAACCTAACTAACATGACTACAAGCTTGACTATTATAGATGACTATCTATTAACCTGTATTTCTTAATATATATTACATTTTTTAAATGAGTTGTAGAAGCAAATACCTTAACCATGAGCAAAAATATATATATAACAAAATTGATTTTAAATTTGTATCAATAAATTAAGATCCATACCAATGCAAAGTATTTATCTCTATAGCAGTGTCACTGTTTGGCAAGGGTTCTGAGGTCTAGTCTTGTTGAAAGAGGTGTGTCACAGGAGGCTGGCTCTGAGTTCTCAAGATTCATATCACTTTGAGTTAGTCTCAGTCTCTCGCTGTGTCTCTGTCTCTCTAACTTCTGCTCTTAGCTGCTGCTCCAGCTTGTGAGCTGCTGCTATGCTTTCCTCCATGGTGGTAATGGACTCCTATCTCTTAGGAACCTTGCACCTCAAATAAATACTTACTTTATAAGTTACCTTGGTTATGCTGTGCTACCGTTGCCTTGAGGGCCAGCCTTCAGCAGTTCAGTGATTGAGGGGGAAACTATGGAGTCAGCAAACTAACTATTCAACTTGACTTTTCTGTCTGAGGGAGTAACACTTAATTCTCTGCCGCCCGTGAAACAGACAAAACATAGCTCTCTGGGGCTGGTGAAAAAGGGAAAAAACATACACCTTTAGGGTGTCTTTATCATCTTTTCTTTGTTCATTTCTTACCTCTATCCAGATGTATCCCTTTGTCTCTCTTGGCATTTTCCTTCTAACTAACTTCATATTTTCCTTTACAGTTTATGTAATCTCATCAAAATCTATCAAGCAGTATAAAAGTTATATTGTTATATTCTGTTTTTTAAGTGAGTACAAGTAAAAAAAATGTTTTCCATATGATTAAACTTTTTATATATGAAAGGTAAAAGGCAAGTTGTCCAAAGAGCCTACATGCAGTCATACCCAAGCAACTTGTTATAGATTAACAGAGAATATGCAAGCAAAGTATTTTTCTCAACCAGTTCTTTTGCTGGCAGACTGCATTTTGCAATTACAAAGAAGGGACCAATCATTTTGTTACTTATCTCAAAAGGCAATCTTATATGAGATCTTAGAAGAATCACAAATCGTATCTTTTATATAAGAAAAAGAATCAGTCATCTCTACTTTAAGTCCTCAGAGTGCATATTTATTGATCAGAAGTTTTGTATATCAGCATGCTAAGGACAGAAATGGGTACAAGAAATTAATCATTTCTTTGGTCATCAACCCATCCTATCAAGAAAGGCATACCATTCAGCAGTAGCTAGGCTACCATTGTTCCTGCTCCTTGGCTTCAATGAGTCCCTTGCTCAGCTATTAAAAGTATGTTCTTAAATTGTTTTCCAATATTTTTTTTTACCTCGGAGCCATTAATAAAAACACCTTAACCTAACCTTAAGTCATTATTTAAAGCTTTTTTTTTAGCTATGTGTACATGAAACCTGTAAACATCCCTTCCAACATTAAGATTAAAGGAACATGAGATAACTTGTTTTTCTTAATCATTAACTAAGCCACAGTCTGTCTATACAGCTCCTCAAGAGAAACTAACTTTTCCTTGTTAAATGTGTGACATTTCTTTCCTTGTTCTTATTTTTTATGCTCTACAGCCCCTACTTTACCAGGGGCAGCACCATTTCTTGCTTTTGCTTTAGTAGTTTCCATTAAACTAATCTCTATCATAGTCCTTATTATATTTACTAAAGACCCTCAATCATCAAAGTTCTACTTAAACTACCACTATAAAATCATTGCTTCAGAGAACAGTGCAGCTTAGGAGGAATCATCTTCATAATAATCCACAGGTAAGAATGCCCAGTAGAGCGGGATATTTCCATGAGATAATCACACTAAATCGAAGGCCGTGGGGACTCTTCACACCCACCCACACCATGCCCAATACTAGAGGAAAATGGCAGTGGCAAATGTGTAAAAGCACAGCAGTAGCAACAAACATTCTGGAACCAAAGCCATTGGGGCCTTGCCTATTCTAGATTCACTGATCAGAGCTTTGTTTCCTAGTGGACTGATCTTGTGAACTTCAATTTCCACCTACTGGTCCTTTGACATGGCCATTGTCATTGTATTATCACAGCAATAGAAAAGTCTAAACACCGTGACATGCATATGATCAGAAGACAATTTTCAGGAGTGGCTTTTGTCCTTCCACCTTGAGTTCTGGGGATCAGGTCATCAGGATTGGCCCTGCTATCATATTCTAAAACAGACATTTGCAATGCTTTATTGTATTTTACCTTATTTTTAGGGGGAAAAAAAGAGTCTTTAGGGCCTGAAGAGATGGATCAGTGTATAGGAGCATTTGCTGCTCTTGCAAAACTCTTACGTTGAGTTTCTAGCATCTCCATTGGATAGCTCACAATGGCCTGTCACTCCAGACCGCCTGTATGCATGTAGTACACATACATTCACATGCACATATACATAAATGTTTCTTTTAATTTTATGACACTTTATATGTTTGGAGTTGTACTTGTTTTAGAGGATATTTTTTCCCATCAGCAGGACTCTTCAAACAACTTTCACAGAACCAGATCTTTACATTGCTAACCAAGCTTCTGTATGCATGCCTATTCATTAGATAAATGGTGGGAAAGTGTGAGATACTTCTGACACATTTTATTTAGTCAGGAATTTTTTAATAAAATGTAATTTAATGATGGGTCTTCTCTCTATAACCTGCCAAGATAATTACTTTCCTTTAGCTAATTTGAATTTTTATTTAAGGTAACGGAGAGTAGTTGTCATAATTGAAATATTGTGAATGTGCATGTGTGTGTATGTGTGTTGCTTTCTTAAGACAGTCATGATGTGCATCTTAGACTGGCCTGGAGCCTGCAGCACATCTTCCTGTCCCTCCTTCCCTAGTGCTGGAATTGCAGGCTTGTGCCCCAGTATACCTGGCTAATATAATGTCTGTGCGCATATATATATATATATATATATATATATATATATATATATATATATATATATATATATATATATATATATATATGGTGTAGTTTTCTGTGGGCCTGTGCCAGTGGTGGTTAGAAGTCAGCCTCACCCGTCATTTTTTAGGAACTGTCCATCTTGTTTAGTTTTCTAATTTTTTACCACATTGATTGATTGATGATTGATTGATTGATTGAGGTAGATGTCTGTGAACACATAAAAGCACAAGCATCAATAAGTACATGCAAAAACACGCATGTGTATTCTATAATACAAATGTGAAGATCAGAGAAAACTTCAAGAATTCATTTTCCCCTTATACATGTAGGTCCCAAGGGCTGACTTCTGATTATTAGGCTTGGCAGCAAGTATCTTTACCCACTAAACCTTGTCATCGCAAATGGAATTTCTTTTTTCTGTTTTCTATTTCCTTCTTTTTTCTTCTTCTTTCTACCTTCCTCCACAACCCCCTCAGCGAGAGGGTGGTGGTGAAGTAAGTAGTCCTGACTGCCCTGAAACTTTAAACCACGCTGGCCTTGAACTCACAGACCCTGTCTCCCAAGTGCTGGGATTAAAGGTATGTGCCACCATGTCCAGCTCACTCTGATTTTTCAGTTAGTCTCTTTCACTGGGAACCTGGGGCTTACCAGTTAGGTGACACTGGCTGTCTAGCAAGCCCCAAGGATTTGCCATCTCTGCATTCTTCAAGTGCTGCAACTAAAAGCCTGTTGTCACCACACCCAGTTTTTTCTGTGGGTGCTAAGGTTTGAACACAGGTTCTTGTGATTGTGTGGCAAGGACTTTTCTGACTGCCAGCTCAGATGTCTTTTTCTCTTTTGTTTTTAGAGACAGGGTTTCTCTGTGTAACAGCCCTAGCTGTCCTGGAACTCCTCTGTAGACCAGGTTGGCCTCAAACTCACAGAGATCCACCTGCCTCCACCTCCTGAGTGCTGGGATTAAAGATGTGCGCCACCATCACCCAGCCATATTTTTTTTTAAATAATGAAAATTTCTCTTTAAACTACATTATACTCAGATATGCTAAAATAACGTTTGTACTGATTCTCTTGCATATTTTCTTTTTTTATTATATATTTATTTATTTTTAAAGATTTCTGCCTCCTCCCCGCCACTGCCTCCCATTTCCCTCCCCCTCCCCCATCAAGTCACCCTCCCTCATCTGCTCAAAGAGCAATCAGGGTTCCCTGCCCTGTGGGAAGTCCAAGGAACACCCACCTCCATCCAGGTCTAGTAAGGTGAGCATCCAAACTGCCTAGGCTCCCACAAAGCCAGTACGTGCAGTAGGATCAAAAACCCATTGCTATTGTTCTTGAGTTCTCAGTAGTCCTCATTGTCCCCTATGTTCACTGAGTCCAGTTTTATCCCATGCTTTTTCAGACCCAGACCAGCTGGCCTTGGTGAGTTCCCGATAGAACATCCCCATTGTCTCAGTGTGTGGGTGCACCCCTCGCGGTCCTGAGTTCCTTGCTCGTGCTCTCTCTCCTTCTGTTCCTGATTTGGACCTTGAGATTTCAGTCTGGTGCTCCAATGTGGGTCTGTGTCTCTGTCTCCTTTCATCGCCTGATGAAGGTTAATATTCAGGAGGATGCCTATATGTTTTTCTTTGGGTTCTCCTTCTTATTTAGCTTCTCTAGCATATTTTCTGTTCTAGAATATAACGGATTTTACTTTTGATTTTTGAAAGAAAATGTGCTTATTATGACATAAATTTTAACACTTTTAATTTGAAGTTGGCTTAGAATAAAGAGAATTGACATAGAAACAGTAGAATTATTATACAGAACACTAAAAAAGGGATTAATGTTTTTGTTTTCATTAGTCTTATGAATAACATTGTAGGTAAAAGGATGGTGTACTTATAGAGATGTATTCCTTGCCAACATAAAAAGAAAGATTATGTTTAAGCCTACAGTTCTCAAAGTTAAGTGGGGCTTTAGTCTTTAGAATAAAGTCTCTTTATGCACCCTTTAAAAGATGTTGTCTTTACCCACCATGTGGCCCTCTGTGAGAACAAGTGTTTTTACTGTCTGGGGAGATTTGACAGTGTTACATCCTTCCCCTCTGTTTTCGCCCAGCTGTGTCTTGAGAGGCTTATCCTTGGCTGTTCTCTAGAAGACTACTGGACTTCAAAATTTGTCAGAGTGTAGTACCCTTATCTCCTGAGTACCAATCAGCACTTTTTCCTCCATTTTTCTTTTCAGCAAATCTTGCTTCCTCCAATCCATGATCTCTCTCAATCCACTCTTTGGTTGTTCTTAAGTCTGTCTTCCTTCCTCGCTCCTTCACATGACCATTGTGGGAATACATGCTGTTTCTCTTCACCCAGTATCATAGACATGGATGGAGCACAGAGAGACTTGGACCCTCCTTCCCGAGGACTATATGGTGGAACCCAGTGCACACTAGTCCCCAGGAACTAATGGGATTTATTGCAAGACAAACAAAATAAATTTACCTTCAAAGTCTATATATTGTTGATGAAGGCAGTTAAAAAATTTCATTGAATCTCTTCTTGTGTGAAAACTTTGCAATGCGTTCACCAAAATTGGAAAAACGCATAGCATGTGAATGTGAAAGCATGTTTTAGATTTAGGCTTATTTATCCTGGTGGCTGCCTTGGGTGCATAAGCCACAACAGCTTCTAAAACTCCTTTGCCAGACTTAACATCTTATGATTTGGATCATACAGTTGATGCTATTAATTTCCTTTCATTAAAACTTACTATTACAGGTTTGGAAACAGTTCACCATGAGGTTTTGGGGGGGGGGTTGTTTGTTTGTTTGTTTTGTTTTTTGAGACAGGGTTTCTGTGACTTTGGAATCTGTTCTGGAACTAGTTCTTGTAGACCACGCTGGCCTCAAACTCACAGAGATCCACCTGCCTCTGCCTCCCGAGTGCTGGGATTAAAGGTGTGTGCCACCACCACCTGGCCCACCATGAGGTTTTTAAAAGCAAAATGCTTTCATTACTTTCAACAAGGGACATGTGACAAAAAACAGCAGTTCAATACTAGCATCTACATGTATGTATGTGTGTGCCTTTGGAGACCAGAAAGTACTTCTTATCCCCTAAAGCTGCAGTTACAAGTGGTTCTAAGCCATCTCACATGGATACTAAGAATTAAACACAGATCCTCTGAAAGATTAGCAAGCACTGTTAACAACTGAACCCTCTTTCTAGCCTCTTGTAGGTGTGTGTGTGTGTGTGTGTGTGTGTGTGTGTGTGTGTGTGTGTGTGTATAAAACTCAGAAAAATGTTTGATTTGGAAAATGATAGGATCTCCCTGTTGCCAACCAAGAGAGCTATTCTTTGATAACAGCAGCTGGTGATCATGTGTTAACTTCAAGATAATCTAGAAACAAAACTTGGACATTTCTTTGTTCTATAAGTTCATATAGTTCAGTGGTTAGTCTTTAAGTTGTATTCATGTACATATTGTTGGAAAAGTCAGCACTTTGTTTAAGTGATAAACTTTCCTATTATAGGCTAATGGAATAAAAGATAGGACAAGTAACTTTATTTCCTAGTTTGTGCCCCTTAGAGTTATTAAGAATGAATGTATTAAAAATAACTCCAAACTAGATTTTATTATGTGTATGTCTTGCCATTGGGGTTGGCATAAGTATTTATTTTAAATACACCAGAATAAGTTGGAGTCCATTCCCAGACTTAACAGTAAACTTGTAAGACCTAACAGTTACACTCAAAAGAACACTCCAAGAGAGCATGTGTGGATCATCTCCAGGACAAACTGTTAGGTTATATAACAAGTATAAAGAAGAGTTTAGTATCACAGTGCACCATCTGGTCACTGTGTGTAGCCCTAGCAGTAATCACAAAGAAATTTGGGGATTGAACAAGTATGTAAAAATTAAATAATACTCCCAAATTATTGGGAGTTCAATAAAGAAATTACAAGGTAAATTAGAAAATATTTTAAGTTAAATTAACCCAAAGCGTGGTACACCAAAACTTGTAGGATACAGCTGGAGAAAGGCAATTTTCATAGAGAATTTGTTCCCAGTAATGGGACAGCTTCACTCTTGTCACCATAATACCTGAGGAATTTCCGAAACTTTTAGAGGTCTGACTCAAACCAAACTGGGATTCATGGCTTCAACTCAGATAAACATTTGAAGACTAGCTTTGATAAAGCAGAGTTGGGGTTTAGTACAGAACTTATAATAGAGATTCTCGCCATGGAAGAGGCAGTTACTGGGAGACTGGAAATGACCATGTAGGTCCTCTGGATACCATGAACAATTTATATCAGCCAGATTTCAGACAATATCACATCCAGTAACTATAGTACAGGTATACACACCAACACCAAAAGCAGAAGAGGATTCATCAACAGTTTCTACACAGATCTACAAAACAAGGTCAGCAGGGTACATAAGAATGACAAACTAACCGTTATGGGTGACTTCTGTGCAAGAGTGGGATCCGAAGAAAGAATAGACTATAGTGTCATGGGAACCTATGGAGTCGGGCAAAGGAATAATAGAAGGGAACAACTGCTTGATCTCTGCTCTGCTATGCAAATGATTTGTATATATCCAACACAAAATCCAACAGGCCAAACCAGCAAGATGCAGGACATGGAAATCCCCTGACAAATGCACATACAGCCAAATTGACTACATTCTGGACAGCAGGAAACCCTTATCTAGCATCCAAAACAGCTGATCATTTCCTAACTTAGGTCAAATTACCAACTTGTTATGGCCAACATTCAACTGAAACTTAGGAGAGGCACACCAGGTGAGACAAACCTGAAGATCGATTGTAAACAACTGATGAATGCAGCTGTAGGAGAGAGTACTAGAGAACCGCTGGAAAAAAAATGAGGGAAATCACTAAACAACCCTTACAAATATAGAAAGCAAATGAGAGAAAATCAAAGGAACTATACAGGAGGCTTTAAGGGAGAAATTTGGTTATGCAAAAAGGGCAGGTACCAGTAGACTGGCTTACTGCAGAGAGGATCAACCTGGTGGACAAAAGAAGGAAGCTAAAGAGCAAATGAAGGGTCAAAACACCACAACTATCTGTGCAGGGAGGTCAAAAGAAGAGCAAAGGATAGAGAGCTGTGTATATAAAATATATGCAAAGAGCTCAAAGAGGCTAGATTCCATAATAAAACACGTCTACAAAACTATCAGGCAGATAACTGCCAGATATGCTCCTCAGATTCAGGTGATTCAAATTGGGCAAGGTCATTTATTAACAGAACCAGGGGAAGTAAAGCAAAGATGGAGACGATACTTTGACACCCTGTATAATGACCCTAATGCTGTCAGCGTAGACTGCAATGAGAATCACTTCGGCAGCCACTCGAACACCAGAGATGATGAGGAAATATTAAGTAGTGACAGGATTGAGATAGAGGAAGCTATCAAGAGAGCAAAATGCAGGAAGGCCCCAGGAGTGCATGGCATCACGGTGGAGGAACTGGAGGCAGCTACAATAGGCTCAGGGGCCAAGGTGCTTCTCAAACTCTTCAGAGAGATATGAGAACATGAAGTGATTCCCACAGAATGGAAGCACTCAGTCGTAATTCCCATACACAAGAAGGACAAGCTGGACTGCTCAAATTATAGGGGCATTGTGCCATAGCAGCAAGACTTCTCCTCCATTATCCTGCAACGGATCAAAGGCAGAATAAAGGAGATCCTAGCAAAGGCCCAATGCAGATTCATGGCTAACAGGAGCACAATAGATCAGTCAGGTCTTCCCTTTAAGGCAACTGGCAGAAAAATACAAAGAATTTGGAAAAGACTTATATATCTGTTACATTGACTTCAGGAAGGCATTTGGAAGCATTCAGAGGAAAGGACTTTGGGAACTACAGATACCCAGAGAAAATCATAAAAATACTAGGAGATGCCTTTAAAGATACCTTTGCACCAGTCAAAGTCTGTGGAGGACTAAGTGATCAGTTTAAGACAATCATAGGAGTGTTGCAGGGATGTGTCCTCTCACCACTACTCTTTAATATATTTTTGGAATTAATAGTAGCAACAGCCCTGGAGGATAAGGAGATGGGTGTGCAAAATAGGTGGTGTGCAAATCAATAACTTGTGTTTCACCAACGATAAGCAGTCCAAATGAGCTGCGGGCCATGGTAAATAGAGTGGTGGAAGTAAATGAAAACCTTGGTATAAAAGTAAACATTGGGAAGACTGAGATATAACACTTGGGAAGGGTGCACAGGATTTTAATATTGTAAAGAATCAGAACCTCACGCAATCAGTCAACTCTGTCTATCTGGGAGGAAACCTCAGTTCAAAGGAGGGAACTATTTCAGATGTCAAGAGGCAGATGGGGAGAGTGAGGGCTGCATTCTGGGCACTAGGAAAGGTTTGGTCAGCAAGAGACAAAATGACAACAAAATTACAAGTATACGAGATACTTGTCTTGCCTTCTTTACAACTCCGAAATGAAACACTCTTCCAAACAACGGCTGAATGTGTTTGAGACGGCATGTCTCAGGAAAATTCTAGGCATCACAGAAAGACATAGGCTGTGCAACAATGACATTAAGAAACTCTGCCATCTACAGAAGGAAATAAACTACAGGATATGGCAACCGCGCTTGAGGTGCTTATGCCATGTTATGAGAATGAATGACAGCAGATACCTGAAGATAGCACTGCTTGGAGGACTGCATGGACAAGGTGAAGAGGAAGACCCAAAAGATGCTGAGTAGACAGCATAAAGGAAAACTGGAACCTTGGGTATGACAATAACACAAGCATCTAGGACTGCCCAGGAGATGAACAACTGGAGAGCCACCATAAATGGGTTGCCCATGAATGATTAAGCATTTCTGGGGCATTGATGGTAATAATGATGGTGATGATGGTGATGATGGTGATGATAGAGATTTAAGAACAAGTGTTGGGGGAAAGGTACTCCAGAGCATAGGTGTGGGCTTCTTACAAACCTGCCCTTCACCATCTTCACAATACTCAGACCTGCCAATTTAATGGGTTTGGAACTTACTGTTTTCAGAGATTGCTAAGGAATCTAAATGAGAGGACCACAATCAATAAAATCACAGGGGTACAGGAAGGTAGGGGATCTTACTGCAAACAGTGAGCAAATCTTACTGAGTCTTCTTCTTGAGATACTCAGAAAATGTCTTGGGAAAGGAGAGAAACCTACCAAAGGGAGTGCACATTTAGGATTAAAGCCCTTGTTTACTGTTATTTTAACATAAAGTGTCTCTATACAAAAGGAATATTATGTCTATATTGTCAGCTTTGACAAAAAATTCTAATTGTGCTTTCTTGCTTCTTAGTTGGTGAGAGACTTTAATCAGACTCTCAAGTAACAGGCTCCTTTCCTTTCTCTTACACCCATACTTTTTTATTTTGCCTCAAAATGGATAGCTACAGATGCTGTATGTGTATGTGTATACATGTGCATATACACAAACATGCATATATGCATGCCCCTGAGAATATGTAGATATCAGAGGACAGCATCGGTGTTGATTTTCACTTTCTTCCTTGTTTGAAATAGAGTATTTCTGTTCATCTCTGCATATTCCAAATTCCCTGGTTCACAAGCTTCCAGGGGCCTTCCTGTCTCTGCCTTCCATCTAACCAAGCACTAGGATTACAGATGTACATATTGCTTCATCTGACTTTCATGTGAGTTGTGGGGATCCAAATGGAAACCATCTCCCCCAAAGTCCCTAGATGTCTATTTTTTAAAGAATGATCCCAAATTAAATTTAACCTCCCACCTTATCAACCTAGAAAGAGAACACCACGTACACAACCAATAGAAATAAAATAATAAATAGTAAACCACAAGTGGGGTGTGGTGGTACACACTTTTAATCCCAGCACTTAAAAGGCAGTGGCAGGCCCATCCCTGTTCATAGCTAGCCTGGTCTACATAGCAAATTACAGGCCAGCTGAGGCTGCATAATGAGAGTTTGACTATAATAATAATATAACAATAATAATTATAAGGCTACATAATGAGACCTTGTCTCAGATAATAATGACAAGAACAACAAAGCACAAGTAAATGATGAAAACTACTGAAGAAAAGGAATGACTGGAAAAATTGGTTCTTACTGGCTTTGTGGGAGCCTAGGCAATTTGGATGCTCACCTTACTAGACCTGGATGGAGGTGGGTGGTCCTTGGACTTAACACAGGGCAGGGAACCCTGATTGCTCTTTGGGCTGACGAGGGAGGGGGACTGACTGGGGGAGGGGGAGAGAAATGGGAGGCGGTGGTGGGGAAGAGAAATAATCAATTGAAGAAAATGAACCTTTAGCCAGACCAACAGAGATGAAAGTCAACAGTCCAAATACTAAAGTCAACACTGAAAACAGAGCATCACTGCGTCTGTTACAGAAATGTAAAGGCTTATAAAGGAATACTAAGAACAAATACGTTCTTCTGATTACTTCATTAAAATAAATAATTCCTAAAAGACAAAACCTATCTAGACTGACTCAAGAATAGAAAATTTGAACTTTTAACATGTAAAACAGTTGATTCAACCCACACAATATTCCTTCTCCCCTCTCTTCTCCTGCCTCTTCTCTTCTCCTCTCTTCTTTCTCTTTCAGGCTCAGATGAATTCTCTCAAAATTTTGAGGAAGAATTGACAATAGTCTATGTTTTCTCAGATGTGTAGAAAGGAATAACATGTTTCCCAGATTATTCTGTAAGATCAAGTAGAATTTAAACAATAAAACCACACAAGAAAACTAGACAAACCCTTATAAATATAGATGCAAAAACAGTCAACAAAATACTAGTGTACTAAATGAAATAGCTAAAAGAATTGTAAACAGTACCAGGTGGGTTAATCTCAGGAATGCAAGATTGACTCAACATTATAAACCCCAAGGAACATGTGTGTGTGTGTGTGTGTGTGTGTGTGTGTGTGTGTGTGTGTGTGTGTGTGTGTTTAAAAGCCATGTGTCATCTTAATAGAAACAGGATGCATTTAATGGCATTTAAGTCCTTCTTGTGAAAAGAATGAGCAGACAAAGAGTAGAAGATAACTTCTTACCCTGATGAAGGGCATCTCTGAAAACGTGTCAGCTCAGATACTTTGTGGTAGAAGACTAAAATGCTTTCCCATCAAAGTTAGGAAAAGGAAAAGTCTTTGTTTTGTCTCTACCTTTATTCAGTGTTGTTCTGAAGGTTCTAACTGGCACAAGTAGACAAGGAAAGAGGTCCCAATTTGTATATCACAAGATTTTGCTTATAAAATCTCTTAAGAAACATGTTAAGAAAAAAAATGGTGATACTAAAAATTAAGTATCAAGGCTCAAAGATACAAAATCAGCATAAATACCAGTTGCATTTTTATGCACTAGCCTTGAATCTGAAAATAACTAAGTAAAGCAACATTTACAGTAGCACCAAACCAAAAATAAATTTAACAAAAGAAGTTCAAGACTTGTAACAGAAAATGCTAAAATAATTTCAAAATTAAAGCCTTAAATTAGGAAGGCCATTCCAAGTTTTTACGGTGGGAGAGTTAACACTGTTAGCACGAGAGTCCTACATACACTAAAACTACATACTCAGTGCAGCTCTGTGCAGTCAGGACTTTCCCATACTGCATGTGTCGACAATCTCATCTTTAAAATTGGAATGGAAATTCAAGGTACTTAGAGTTGCCGAACTTGGCTTGGGAAGCTGGGGGTGTGGGGAAGTGAGGAAATACTGATTCATCCTTCTTAGTATCATGACTTAAATTACAAATTATAATAAAGAAGTCAGCATGGTACTGCAGTAGGGATAGGAGATGTGTGGAATAGAAGGAAGAATCCAAATGCACCCTGATATTTCTGCTACACTGTTTTTCAATAAGGATGCCCAGAAAAATCAATAGGGATAGGATAACTTTTCACCAAGTGGTCCTAGAACAACAGCAACAATAACAACAAAAGGAAAACCCCTACATTATGTATAGAAGTTATGTGAAGACCTAAAGATAAAGGTAAAAAATTTGAAAAACTCTGAGAGGAAACCACAGGTTGACATTTTTATGACTTGAGTTATGCAAAATAATTTATAAGATTGACACTCAAAGCACAAGTAACAAACTAAAAGTGGGTAAGTTGGCTTGCACCAAAATTAAGAACCTTCAAGGCTGAAATGACAAGCCAGGATATAAAAGAGAATATTTGCAAATTATATCTGGTAAGAAGCTTGTATCCAGAATAGTTGAAGAACTTTTACAACTCATCAATAAAAAAGTAGCGTAATTAAATATGTACACATACATATACTCTTTTTTTATTTTTTAGTGTCAATGAGTAGGACTGGGCGGTGGTGGCACACACCTTTAATTCTAGCATACAAAAAACAAAAACAAGTTGCCAGTGAGCACATGAAAAGGTACTAAATGTCACTAGTCTTTTAAGAATTACCACAGTGCCATATGATAAAAAAAAAAAGTAGAAACAGGCATTTCTGGGATTGTGTAGCACCTGGAGAATTCATAATACTGCTAGTGAGGATTATATATGAAGTGTCATCAGACAACCTGACAGTTCTTAAGAAGGTTGAGCATGAAGTACCATGTGACCTAGCCAGTGGCTATGTAGAATATATCCATTCTGATTGTATATAGAACACATCAAAGGAGCATTTGTGATATGTAGATTGGCACCCTATAACCTAGCCTATAGCTGTGTGGAATATAGCCATTCTTGCTGCAGATAGAATAACCCTTTAAAAGGAGACATTGTGGCATGTCAGTTTTATCATAACCAATTGCTGATCAAGCTCCTCTTGGGTTTCTGTTGTGATGCTACATGCTAGATGTTAGATGCTGAATACAAAGAACTGTGAGCCCACTCTCCTAAAGCTTCTCTGTTGTTGGTACTAGGCATTATTAAATAAAATCACAAATATGAGAGAAATATATATTGAGGACTAGGAGAACCTTTGGAGGTGGAGCCTAGTGGAAATAAGTTAGACCACCGTGAGAACATGCTCTTAAAGGGAATATTGGAGCCCCTACCCCTTCTTCTCGGTCTATCCTTTTGCTTCCTACCCATCATGAGAAGGAACAGCCTCCTCTGCTATTCCTCCTGTCACGAAATGTACTCCCCCACTATTGGCCCTGTAGTGCCTAGGCCAAATACCATCTGAAACTTTAGAGTCCATGAATAAAGTAAATCCTCCACTAAGTTAATTGTCTTAGGCATTTTATCATTACAGCGAACAAGTGCAGCACATGTAAATACTCCATTGAGAGGAAGCTGGTATGCTTAAGAAATTCAAGGAAGGCTGGGTAACTGGGGTGCAGAACTGGGGCAAGAAATAGAGGGTGAAGTGAGTCAGGAGCAGACCATGAAACCCCACAGAAGCCTGTTTGGAGTATGTAGTTTTCTAGGCAGGGGATGATGCAACATGTGCCAGGAGATCAGCAGCGGAGAAGGGGAAACATGGATGTCAGAGGGCTTTTAGGAGATAGCGCTGATGCAGTGTGATGTGCTCCACGGCAGAGAAGGTGAGAGGGAGAGTGCAAGCCACAGCTCTGAGATGTGGCTTTTGAAAATGAAAATGTTGCAGTACAAATTTCAGCCAGAAAATCCCCCTTGGATTTTATTTTAAAGCACCTCAGGAAACATGGCTGCTTGCTTTCTGCTGGGAAGTATCGTTTTCTTACTATGCTAGTCACACATATTATAGAATTGTGCAGCTTACTGATAGCAAGTGCTTTGAGAAAGCAAAAATTTAAGAAAATTTGGCAAATACTTAATAACATTGGCCATATTAATTTTGCTCTGAGCCTTGTCCTCCTAAGAACCCTAGTATCTTATGTCCTTGGCCTGATGCTATGGAGATCATCTGTCATTTAAGTTTCTTCATGTTTCTCTAAGTAATGAAAGCAGACTCTGAAGTAATTGTCTGGCACATAGCTGCCTTCCAGTGACAGCTCTTTGGAATAAGTTCACTTTTAGCCATTTCTTATTTCCTTGGCCAGCCAAACTCCTCAAATGTCAAGTTCTTCAGTGTTTTTATTCTGAAGTTATTGAAGTTACCATCTTTCATTGTAACTTCTAAAGGCCACTTTAGCAAATAACACTATGCTGAAATAAATTTTAAGTATTTAGTTAAATAATTTTAATAACACTAACTTTTTCAAATGCCCACTAAAGAATCTGTTATTCGGTATGTTGTTGGATTTGGAATACCAGCAGTCCTCAGAGCTAAAAAAGTAATAGAAACAAGGACAACATGCAAGTGAGTGCGGGTTAAGTTTACTGTAGTGTGGCAGTTGAACATTCCTGCTAGCATACCAGTAAGGGACAAACAGTAGAGCTGTGTAAATGTTCTCTGCTCATAGCAAAGCTGCAAGGAAATTTAAGTAAGAAAGTTCAGAAGTCATTTAGAGATAGCACTAGTGACTTTCGGCACCCTTTTCCTGGGACAATATCATCAACATGTATTCCAGTGAGCAGCACACAGGAAGGAATAGGGACTTGGATGCCCAGTCTTTCCTTGTGAACACTGAAAACCCCTCCATCTGAGCCCTTCAATTTTTGTTATTGTCTAGAAAGGCTCAGTAAAGCTTAGCTGTTTATTATTAACTGTTAAGTGTATCGCATTGTTTTCTACATGTGCTTAATCTATGATACATTTTAATTTCTGAGAATTGTCACATAAAATGGAAAATTTACAAGAAAAGAACAAATGGTGAAGTTAAAGGACAAAGCATGGTGCCTGTCCCGAGTCTCAAGAAGACATTTACTCCTTGTGTAAGCTTAGATAATTCACATAAGCCATTCATGCCAGAGTTTTTTTATGTGTAAAATAAGGATCATAGAAATACTCATTTCATGGCTGTAATTAAACTAACACATACTGAGAATACTGCTTGGTACATTTAGTCTAAAATATTCATGCCATTTGTTTGTTTGTTTGTTTATTCTTGCTGCAGTTGCTATTTAGTAATGTAGCTTACTCCTGCCTGTACATGAGAGCTTAGTTCCATTCTGGTGGTGGTGGTAGACTTCCTCATATGTGGGGGTGGGGCTAGGATGGCCTTAAAGATAAAGACACTTACTACTAAATCAGTGTCCTCAATCTTCCTAATGCTGCGATCCTTTAATACAGTCCCTCATGCTGTGTTGACCCCAACCATAAAATTCTCATTGTTATGCTATAGCTGTAAGTTTTACTACTGTTATGAATCATAATGTAAACATCTGATATGCAGGATATCTGATGTGACCCCCCAAAAGTTTGCTGCCCACAAGTTGAGAACTGCTGTACTAAGAGGTATGAATCAGATGTTCTAAACCATTGATTTAGGATAACATTATAATTCACAGGCCACTTTAGGCCTATAATCTAAGAATGCTTTCTTTTCTCTCTCTCTCCCTCTCTCTCTCTCTCTCTCTCTCTCTCTCTCTCTCTCTCTCTCTCTCTCTCTCTCTCTCTCTCTCTCTCTCTCTCTCTCTCTCTTTCAGACAGCTTCTCTCTCTGTCTCCCTGGCTGACCCAGAACTCTTTGTATAGGTCAAGCTGACCTGGAACTCAGAGTCTGTCTTTGCCTCCCAAGTGCTGGGATTAAAGGCCTATTTTATCATGTCTGACTAATAGACTTTTACATTTCTGAATTATTAGGAAAAAAAACCTAAAAGATTATGCTCATGACAAATGAAAATTAGACAGTTTGGTTTCAGTATTCAGGAAAGGAGTGGAGTAATTTTGTAGGTATTCTTTATTTTGTTTTATTAGTAGGAGAGTAGTGAGAGACAATGGGCATCTCAGAGCCACAAAACTGGAAATACTTCCTGAGCCTTTATAGAAGTTCCCATTACTTGTTTGTATGGTCATTGATTGTGTTAATTAACAAATAAACTTATGATTTTTAACTATCCTGCTTTGACAAAAGATGAACACATACATACAGAAGTATATGATTTTCACCAGTCATTTTTATGGCCATAAAATGTCTACCCTATTTTTTTCAAGTATGTGTTCGTGTGCGGAACCCAGAGGCATTGAGTTCCTTAGAGCTGTAGTTACAGGTAGTTGTGAGCTGCCAAATGGGGATGCTAGAAATCAAACCCAGATCCTCTGCAAGAGCAGACAGTGAGTGCTCTTACATGCTGAACCATCTCTCCAGCCCCACGAAGTTTCTATTTTGATATGATTTAGAAAAAGTATAACTTTTGTCTTGCTTCAGATTGCCTCAAAGCTGGAATGCAAGTTCATGAATAAATTCAATTGTGCAAAAACTGACAGACCCCAAAGCCTTAGGTTTTCATTAGTGATTGTTAAGATTTGGCTTCTTCTCATTAATTATCAAGAGCAAAAACTGATGTATAAGTGTATGAATGTGGGTGTTGTTTGTATCTGAGTGTGTATTAAGGAAGTTTGTTAAACTTTTTTTTTTGCTTATGATAGGTTTTGAAGCAGTCTAACAGTAATTGATTGTAGTAACAGCATGCCTTTAGAATATAATAGCAGTAGAGTCCTTTCAAAGGTCACTTGTTCTGTTAAAGGCTTTGCCTTTGTGTTTCAGAGTTTAGTTTTGGGAGGCCGGAGGTGGAGGTTTGGAGCATTATGCTTAGGGGACATATGCTTTAATTTTGTCACACCAGTCAGTCATTTGGGCAAGTAATCTTTGTTCCTGTCCTCATCTGTGTTTAACTGTGTGTATTTTGTTGATTGTGTAACCTTTATAAATAGAAGTATTTTGTCTTAGAATATCTGTAAAATCTTGTTCTCCTTTTGTCTAGGTTTATATTCTTTAAAGTCGATTTGTCAAATATATTTGAATGATGACTCTCCAAGGCCCTTGGAGTAATGGGATTAAGACAGATGTGAACCCTGCGCTTGTAGAGTCTTGAGTCTTCTGAGGAAGATACACATTAAATTACATCAATATAAGTATGATCTGTATTGGGAGAAGAGAACTAAATTGTACAAGGGCGATATAGCATCTCAGAACTTCAGCTCATCTGGGTAAGTCAGAATACTTGTCTCTTCAGATTATTTTTGAGTTTTATACTGATATTTTAAATGATCTATTAGTAAATTGAATTTATTTTCAATTGGAAAAATATAGAAAGACAAAAAGTTGATGAACTTACATATAATATCATTTCAGTAGAACTACAATCTTCTGAATTTCTTTTTAATGGCTGATGGATAGATTTTTATAGTTGATGTTTCTAGAAAAGTATTTATTGAGTATAATGTCATGTGAAATTGAGAAAGGCACAGATAATTTTCTAAGTACTCTAAGTTTATCTTATTTGAAAATCAAAATAAGTATTTGCCCTTGAACAGAAAAGTATCTTAAAGTAGATTCTAGCTACAGGTTTCCTCTCTCTTACAATAGTGACTAACTGCTCTTAGTATAAAGCACATGGCTGTTGAGTATACATGGAGTGTTTTTATACAAACCTGGACAGTATAGCCCACTGCACACATGTGTTATGTGGCATAGTCTATTGTTCCTTTAGCTGCAAACCCATGCAGCACATCACCTAACTGAATTCTGTAGACATTTAACACCATGCTTTGTGTGTATCTACATGTGGAAACAGTACAGGAAAAGTGAAGCTAGCATACCTTTGTAAGGCAGACATCAGAATAGAACTTACAGAACCTATGTGAAGGTGTTCCTCATCAGCAAGGAAATGAGGCATAAGAACACGTGATTGGAATGTCTCCTCTGGTTGGCCTCTACCCTAAAGAGAAACTCAATTTACTTTTAAAATTTCATTTCTTACTTTATTTACTTATTCAATTTATTTATTTAATTACTTTATTTCTTTATTATAATTAATGTATTAGTGCTGTTACTTTTTTACTTTGTTAAGTTTTAATTTTTTTTACATGTTACTTATTTTCTGGGGTGGCAAGGCTGGCAGTCCCCAGCAGGGATCCATCACGCTGCCTGTGAGAGACAGATTGGAAGCAGAAGGAAGAACTGCCTGCCTCAGTGGAAGACTGGGGAGGGAATGGGACAGACCATTACACTGCTGCCTTCTGCTTTTTATATTCTTTGTGCTCCCTCCTCTGTAATGTTCACTGAGACTGGATAAGGGAAGTTTGATTGCCCTTTTAGGACTACACATTCCCTGGTTGCTTAATCTCAGCAATTTGACCAACTTTGAGTATTCATATTAACCTCTGGTCAAGATTTACAGAAGCATTGATCTTTAGGTATAAACATAAATATTTAGAAGACAGTTTAACAATATGACCATTTAGCAAAACAATAGCAGTAGGTTCCATACCAGGGCCTGTGATTGACTAGTCATGGGTCTTTGACAGGCTGAATAGTACCAGGCATGAATTCCCTCTGTGGAGCAAGCCTTCAATCCAGATAGAAAGCAGTTGGCCACACATATAACAATCACACCACTATTGTACCAATGGACATATCTTGTCTGGCATGTCATTGTTGTAACACAAAGGTCCACTGTGGGTAAGACTGTTGGTGACTTATTTGCTATCAGCCTGCATTGTACCTGCTGGTACAATGAAAGATATCCAGAAAGGAGCAAGAGTCAGGCTACTTCCAGCTTGGTTTCTCTTCCTAGCAACTAAAATGTGTGATGTCTTCAATAATAGGTAGAGTGGCTTTCCCCCATTTTTAAACTGATTGTTTTGTCTTAATCTGAATGATATCTTTACAAATTCTGGATATTAGCATCATGTGAACTTATTATATGATCTGAAAATAACTTTCCATCAGTTGCCTTTTTATTATTGCCTTTGATTCACAGAAGTATTTATTGTATGTATTATCTATTTACATTTCCTGTGTATTTGTTGTCATAGCTGTTATATTTGGTTTTGATAATTTTATCTTCACTATCTTTTTTATTGATTTTTATTGAGCTCTACATCTTCCTTTGCTCCCCTCCCTGCTTCTTCCCTCCCCCCTTCAAACCTCCCACAAGGTCCCCATGCTCCCAATTTACTCAGGAGATCTTGTCTTTTTCTACTTCCCATGTAGATTAGATCTATTAGATCACTTAGTGTCCTCAATGTTGTCTAAGTTCTCTGGGATTGTGGTTTGTACACTGGTTTTCTTTGATTTGTGTTTAAAAACCACCTATGTGTGAGTACATGTGATAATTGTCTTTCTATGTCTGGGTTACCTCACTCAAAATAATGTTTTCTAGCTCCATCCATTTTCCTGCAAAATTCAAGATGCCTGTTTTTGTTTGTTGTTTGTTTTCTGTGTAGTACTCCATTTTCTAAATGTACCATATTTTCCTTATCCATTCTTTGGTCAAGGGGCATCTAGGTTGTTTCCAGGCTCTGGCTGTGACAGACAGTGCTGCTAGGAACACAGTTGAGCACATGTCCGTGTGGCACTGTATCTTTACTATTTTTGTAAGAACAAAATATAATGGAACATTTAAAAATTTATTTAAAGAAATTTCATTCACTAGGTTAGAAGTTTAAAAAAATGTTGCAGTTTTAAGTACAAAGTATATGTTGAAATAGGGATTGGTAAAATAGTGTTGGTGACTAGCTTCAATAAAACTTGTATGTTCTAGTGTAGGAACTTGAGGATTAGAATTATTAAGCAAACGGAACGGTGGTATAAGAGAAATAAGAGACAGAAACAGAACAGCATCAGGAAGGACATTCAGTGAATACTGAATCTACCTCATTTATTTTCCACATGCTTATATATTTTACTCCAAAAGGGGAGGGGGCAGGCTACAGACTTCATTAACATGATATAAGGAATAGACTTGAATTCTCCAACCTTTGTTCCAGGTGGAGTGGATTCACCTCTACACCTAAAATACTAATTAACCACACACAAGGTCAGAATCTCTTATTTGTAGCCACATCTGTTGTCAACAAAAATAAGCTCAGACTCTCTTACCTCCATTCAAGATAGAACAGGCTCACAACTCTGTGGGCCTTCACAGAATAGATGGTGGAAATGTGGCAAAGAAATGAGAACAGAAGGTGAGGAAGGCTCTCCTTGCAGTTTCCTTTGAATTATTATCTCTGAGTGTCCACAGTAAATTGATGTGGAAATCTTTTGCTGCCTTACTACATTCTTCTCACCTTTCTGTGACCTAGTGTCTTGTATTCAGTTAATATTGCCAATAAAAACATTTGAAGTCTTATTCTAAAGTTAGCTTTAAAGTTTAGACAAGTAAAAGATGTTCTTAAATTACTTAATGTTATCTCAGTTCGTGATTGTATCTGATCAACAACAGGACCATTTAACACTAGTTGTTAATTAGTGGTTTTCAAGACCATCGGCATTGAGCAAGCTGTCTAGAAACATCTCTGCTGAGTTCAGGAAAATACACAAAGAACCAGTTCTTGAGTGGTTTCCTATGGCATTGTGTCTCAATAGAATTTAAGGAATTTATTTCTTCACATTCCATTTCTGTTGCCACTAGTTTTTTTTTTCTGCCTGAATCTTTTCCTGTTCATTGGTTGTAACACAAAGGTTGGTAGTCTTACTTGCCTAATTTTTCCTCACTGCCCATCAGAGTCATCTTTCACTGGCCTCAGCTCTAATCCCTGTCCTCGAGCACTTGTAAGAATTAAAGCAAGCCAATTGTAGTCTGTGAGTTTCTACACAATTTCAGGGCCCTGGAGAACTCAATAGCAAACGTGTCCTCATGCCAGGTCAGGTGGCTTCCTTTCCTACCTGAAGCTCAGTTCATATGTTGGTGAGATGCTAGGAACCTGAGCTAACAGGATCTCATTGAGCTTGGGTGTTGCTACTAGTGCATCTTATCCTCACAATACATAAAGCAGCTTGATTCTTAAAGCTTAGGAATAGGAGCTGAGGAGAAGGCTCAGACAATAAAAGCGCTTGACATACAAATGTGAGGTTAACTTAATTTGGATTTCTAGAGCCCATACAAAGCCAGGCCCAGTGACATAGATAAGTAATCCCAGAACTCCTGTGGCATAATAAAGGGTGGAGACAGGCGAATGCCCAGATTGTGAGTCATACAGAGGAGCAAAGAAGAGACTATTTCAACCAAGTAAGGACTGGCATCCATAGTAGCTCTCTGACCTTCTCATACACACTGTATAATGTCCATGCCCCCCCCACACACACATACAGAAAGGACTTTTAAAAACTCAGTCATATTGAGCTGTTGGAATACTGTGTTCCTTTCCCTCTTAACTTTCAATAAATAGAGATGTTGACTATAAGCAAATTCCCAGCAAGCATACGACAATAGGAAGTCGTAATGAGTGACCATAGGAGGCAATAACTATGACAGATAAGACTCTTCGTTCAGTATTACATCCAAGGGTATTTGAAGTTTTTGACTCTTAAATAAAACTTTGTAACAGATACCACATTTTCTGTGAAACAAGTCCAGGAGTGCCAATTTCATTACATCAGACTTTCCAGTTGAGCCTTATGAGAATGGAAATTCCAAGTTTTGTATGGTGGTTTTGTTCTGCTAGGCCTCTTTTCAAACCATTTTGCTCTAGGCATGAGTGAGCTAATCTCATTTGAGAAGATGTGTTCATTAGCAAAATTGTACCAAAATAAATTTCTCTAAGGTCATAGCATTTAATTTAATAGTATTATGATAATAACTGCCATAATTAGTTTCAGATTTGCCTTCTTTCCCAAAGGACAAGAATTTTTGTAGTCTTGGATATACACTTAAAGCATAAGAATGACAGCAAAATTAATGTCATGGCCTTCAGAGCTTGTTTATGGATTTTTCTTGTTGGGCTCTAAAGGACTTAGGGAACAACATTGTACATCGAAAATAAATCACTTAGGATGTGCAAGATAAAATTGGGTTAATTGGGTTCACCTGATCCTCAGCTAGGCCACACCTCAGTCAACCCAACATTTCTTATTAGTCAAGGAAGCATGATTTTATAATTAGCAAATTACCTCATAACTACACAAAAATGCTTAAAGAATACTTTCTTCAAATAAAATATGTAAGATTTTTTTCTACTTATTATTTTAATCTAGTTTGTTTTTACTTAAGAAATCACTTTGTCTTTTTATATTCATAGCAAGAATGTTCTGGTGCTTTCAGGGCAGGTCTCTTGAACACATACCCACTTTTATTTCGGGGATATGGGCAGCACACTGTCCTACAACTGGAGTTCTATACTCACTCTTCTAAGTTCTTAGACTCTGAACCCTGCTTTTCATTCATTGTCAGGGTTTGTGTATCAACAAAATGGACTGTTGACACATCCATATAAAATCCAGAGAAACATGGAGGTACAAATGTTAGAGTTTATGAGGCTTTTGTAACTAACTGAAAAATATGCCCGCAATTTTCTCAAATAGTTTTAAGGTATTTTCTTATGTTGTTAATTTCATCAATAGTTTTATTTCTAAATATTTCTGACAGTTCCATATATGTATATAATGTATTTTTGTCATTATCAGCCTCATAACTACTCGAGCTTTTCTTCTCCTATTGAAACCCTCCATCCCAAGGCCCTCCCTTCTTTCCTTTTTGTATGTATGTGATCCACTGAGTTTACTTAGTGCTGTTTGTAGGAGTATGTGTTGGAAATTATTTATTGGACCATGAAAACCTGCTAGTAGTTGTACCACAAAGAAAATCACATGTACCCACAATACTTAACTGACAGTAGTCCCTCAGGAAGGGTAGGTAGGGCCTATGAGTCCCTTCTTCATCCTTGTTGAAATGTTGATGAGCTTCATCTTCTCCAGATCTTGTGTAGACAACCACAGTTTCAATGAGTTCATGACTAAAATCTAGAAGACACTGTTTTTCAGCATCCTTTCCTAGTTTTTATTTTTACATTCCTTCTACTTGCTCTTCATGATGGGCTTCAAACTTTAGAACGGGTTGGTAAAGATGTCCCACTTTGAACTGAATGTTCAACAGTCATTTATTCTTAGCATCTTAATCAGTTATGAGTCTCTGCATTAAAACTGCTCACTGCAAAATTAGCTTATTTCTCACCAACGTTGAGAGCAGCACTTATCTATGGATATAAACATAAATATTTATAAGGCAACTTGGAAACATGTTCATCTAACAAAACAACAGTAGTATATTCTCTTTTGGGCCTGTATGCTCCTGAGCCATGGACCTTTGACCAGTTCTACAAATACCAGGTGTGAATTCCTTCCTGAGGGCCAGCCTCCAGTCCAACTTTAGAAAGCAATTGGTTGCCCCTATAACCATTGCCTCATCTTACTATTATAGTTTACATGATTTTCAGTAGTTATGTGGGATTGTTAATGACTTCTTTCCTTCAGCGTCCTACATAACACCTTCTAGTACTATGAATGCTAGATCTTAGGGAGGAATTTTCCAGGTCAGTTCCAGCTTGATTTCTCTCTATCCTGTAACCAAAGTGTGGTATCTTAATTCTGGTGGTAATCAAAAGCACTAGCAATAGCCTATGTTGGTTTATGGGCCTCTGAAGCCTCCCTGATCAGCAGCTTATAGGGAGATATCCCATACCTGACACTAGAATATTTATTTAAAAATCCATTATTTCCTCTAGGTTATCTACCCACAGAGGGTACCTCTATTCAATTTTTATACTTTTATTTTTGATAAGCTTACAAACTAGTAGGTTTTCATGTATCTTTTTCATATATACTTAGTTTTGGTTAACGCTCCTCCTTACCCCCTCTTCTCCACCCTCTCCACCACCATTTCCACTGAAACCTTTCTACCTTCGGTTATATCCCTAGTTTATGCGATGTGTCTTCTACTACTGATCCCTCTTTTAAGGCCTTTCCCACTCTGTTTCTATCTCCTTGGCCTCTACAAACACTCCAAGTTAAAAATACACTAATCTGAGAATTTAAGCTAGGATATGAGAGTGAATGTATGAATTTGCCTTTTCAGGGTCTATATTACCTCATTTAGTATAATATTTTCCATTTTTGAGCCATTCTGCTGCAGATTTTGCTGTTCAGTTTTTCTTTAGCTGAATAAAATTCCTGTGTGTGTGTGTGTGTGTGTGTGTGTGTGTGTGTGTGTGTGTGTGTGTGTGTGTGTGTAACTTTATTTTCATTACCTAGTCATCATTCATCATTTGACAAGCATCTGGTCTGGTTCCATTACCTGACTATTGTGAATAAAGCATCAATTGAACATGAATATATACTTTATGTGTACACATAGAGGCAAGAAGTCAATGCCCTGTCTTTTTCGATGGTTCTAATTTGCTTCTGCACTTAAATGTGGGCCTGGAAACTGAATCGGTCCTTATACTTTTCCCCCAGTACTGATACTTAAAAACTTCAAGAGACTACATGTTTAAAACAGAATCTTGCTGTACAGTTCACACAAAAGGACCCACCAAACATTGGACAAATGGATGAAAACATACTGAGATATGTCATTACAAAATTTTCTAACGTTGACCAGGCTTGGCACATCTTTCATCCCAGCATTTGAGAAAACAGTGGCAGGCAGATCTCTATGAGTTCCAGGACAGCCTGGTCTACAGAGTAAGTTCCAGCCCAGCCAGAGCTACAATATTGAGGCCCTGTGTCAAAATAAAATAAAATAAAATAATTTTAAAAAATTTAACATGATTTCTATAAAGAAATAAATAAATTGTATGCAAAGCATTGAAGTCTTCATTGTCTTTATACTGATATGTCAACCAGAGGAGACTGGGATAATGCTTTTAAGTTTCAGTCTAAAATTCTATACTTAGAGATTGTTATTAATTATCATTAATCTTTGTTTTTGTTGTTTGAGAGATAGTCATTTTTCATTCTTCATGGAAAGACAGCAGTAGATATTACCTAAAACTGAACAATCCAGAAATACAATTATAAATATTTAGTTAACACAGGTGGATGTATTGATATCTGAATATTGATCAAATAAGGTTCAAGAGCTAAGAATTGAATGTGCTTGTCTCTGAGCAAGAGAATGTGATGTCTATATCTTTAAAATAAAATAGATATATTAAATACAGCTTTGACTTAAAAGTTTTAATTTAAAATTAAAAAGGAAAACATTATTTCTAACTGCACAGAAAGAGTTGGTACAAAAGATGAAAGAGTGAAGGCAGGAGAAAACTCTAGAAGGCAGGAAGAGAAGACCTTCTGGCTGGGGCAGCAGCATGGGGGTGGAGCAGAGAGTGGCTTTGTTGGAGGCATGTGCAGCATTTTGTTTATAGGTTACCAAATGCAATGTGTAGGCAGTGAATATTTTCCCCTGGAACCAGAAGAAAATACAACCAGACTGAAAATAACAGTTTAACATTGTAGTTAGAGCCACCAAAGTTGAAGGAAGTTTTAAAAACAAAGCAAAACTTTGTAAAGGGTAAAGAAGTGAGTTTCTGAGCTAGAATTTTTCTGAACTTCCTGCCTTTGTTGACGCAGAAAATGACCTCAAAACATTGTTAAGCTGTCTAGGTGAGAATACAGGCATCACTTAAGGAACACAGAGACATGGCTGTATACACATTTTGTAAAGACAGACAGATCTTGCAACCGGAAACCTAACATTTACCTTTTACATATATTCTATTCTGATTTTTTCTATTATTTATTGACAAAGATATAATGAATGTTTCTTTTGAAATAATTCTAGAAAACTTTACTTCCATATTAGCACCCTGTTTTTAAATACTGATTTTTTACAAAATATTTATCACACGCAGAATCTAATTTAATACTTTTTTCAACTAATAAGTTAAATATTATTTTTCTATCCCTTTCTACGTTGTAAAAACTAAAGATGTATTACAGTAAGAAGAAATGGGGGCTAGAGAGGTAGCTCCAAGATCAAGAGTACTTACTGCTCTTTTCAAAGACCTGGATGTGGTTCCCAGTATCCACGTTGTAGGTTATAACCATCTATATCTCTAGTTCCAGGGAATTCAGTGCCTTCCTCTGTTCTCTGTGGACACAGGCATGCATGTGGTACATAGACATACACATGAGCAAAACATTCATACACATCTGTAGCAACTCAGTTAAGAGTGGTCCTCTCTCCATTCAACTCTACTGATACAGTGAGTTTTTAATGTTTTACACACAGGTGATTGGGCTAAATATGACCTTAAAAATTAATCGTCAGCCCTGTGCTTTAGCATTTTTTATTTGGCCAGCAGTCATGTCCCTCTGAGAAGACCACCTTAACAAGTCTGAAGAGTAGAAGAAATATTGCTTAAATGTAAAGAAATTCTTTGCATTTTACTTAATACTAATACATAACTATTTAGAGGACAATACTAGTATTAGTGCAAACATTCATATAAGCATTAAAAATTTCAAAATAGATCAAAATTTATTATATAGATAAGTTTTTTTAATTTATTTATTTATTAAGGATTTCTGTCTCCTCCCCGCCACCGCCTCCCATTTCCCTCCCCCTCCCCCAATCAAGTCACCCTCCCTCATCTGCTCAAAGAGCAATCAGGGTTCCCTGACCTGTGGGAAGCCCAAGGACCGCCCACCTCTATCCAGGTCTCATAAGGTGAGCATCCAAACTGCCTAGGCTCCCCCAAAGCCAGTACGTGCAGTAGGATCAAAAACCCACTGCGATTGTTCTTGAGTTCCCATTCTTCCTCATTGTCTGCTATGTTCAGCTAGTCCAAATTTATCCCATGCATTTTCAGACCCAGGCCAGCTGGCCTTGGTGAGTTCCCGATAGAACATCCCCATTGTCTCAGTGTGTGGGTGCACCCCTCGCGGTCCTGAGTTCCTTGCTCATGCTTCGTCTCCTTCTGCTCCTGATTTGGACTTGGAGATTTCTGACCGGTGCTCCAATGTGGGTCTGTGTCTCTGTCTCCTTTCATCGCCTGATGAAGGTTAATATTCAGGAGGATGCCTATGTGTTTGTCTTTGGATTCACCTTCTTATTTAGCTTCTCTAGGAACATGAATTATAACCTCAATGTCCTTTATTTATGGCTAGAAACCAAATATGAGTGAGTACATCCCATGTTCCTCTTTTTGGGTCTGGCTTACCTTACTCAGGATAGTGTTTTCTATTTCCATCCATTTGTATGCAAAATTCAAGAAGTCCTTGTTTTTTACTGCTGAGTAATACTCTAATATATATATATTCCATACTTTCTTCATCCATTCTTCCGTTGAAGGGCATCTAGGTTGTTTCCAGGTTCTGGCTATTACACACAATGCTGCTATGAACATTGTTGAGCATATACTTTTGTTGTATGATAGGGCCTCTCTTGGGTATATTCCCAAGAGTGGTATTGCTGGATCCAGGGGTAGGTTGATCCCGAATTTCCTGAGAAACCGAAACACTGCTTTCCAGAGTGGTTGCACAAGTTTGCATTCCCACCAGCAATGGGTGAGTGTACCCCTTTCTCCACAACCTCTCCAGCAAAGGCTATCATTGGTGTTTTTTATTTTAGCCATTCTGACAGGTGTAAGATGGTATCTTAAAGTTGTCTTGATTGGCATTTCCCTGATCGTTAAGGAAGTTAAGCATGACCTTAAGTGTCTTTTGGCCATTTGAAGTTCTTCTGTTGAGAATTCTCTGTTCAGCTCAGTACCCCATTTTATAATTGGGTTGATTAACCTTTTACGGTCTAGTTTCTTGATTTCTTTATATATTTTGGAGATCAGACCTTTGTCAGTTGCGGGGTTGGTGAAGATCTTCTCCCAGTTGGTGGGTTGCCTTTATGTCATAGTGACAGTGTCCTTTACTTTACAGAAGCTTCTCAGTCTCAGGAGGTCCCATTTATTCAGTGATGCCCTTAGTGTCTGTGCTGCTGGGGTTATACGTAGGAAGTGGTCTCCTGTGCCCAAGTGTTGTAGAGTACTTCCCACTTTCTCTTCTATCAGGTTCAGTGTGTTCAGACTGATATTGAGGTCTTTAATCCATTTGGACTTGAGTTTTGTGCATGGTGATAGATACGGATCTATTTTCATTCTTCTACAGATTGACATCCAGTTTTGCCAGCACAATTTGTTGAAGATGCTCTCTTTTTCCCATTGTATACTTTTAGCTCCTTTATCGAAAATCAGGTGTTCATAGGTTTGTGGGTTAAAGTCAGGGTCTTCTATTCGATTCCATTGGTCGACTTCTCTGTTTTTATGCCAATACCAAGCTGTTTTCAATACTGTAGCTCTGTAATAGAGTTTGAAGTCAGGCATGTTAATGCCTCCAGACAATCCTTTATTGTATAAGATTGTTCTGGCTATCCTGGGGTTTTTGTTCTTCCATATAAAGTTGATTATTGTCCTCTCCAGATCTGTGAAGAATTTTGATGGGGATTGCATTGAATCTATAGATTGCTTTTGGTAGAATTGCCATTTTTACTATGTTGATCCTCCCAATCCAAGAGCAAGGGAGGTCCTTCCATTTTCTGGTGTCTTCTTCAGTTTCTTTCTTCAAAGACTTTATAGTTCTTGCCAAATAGATCTTTCACTTCCTTGGTCAGGGTTACCCCAAGATATTTTATGCTATTTGTGGCTATCGTGAAAGGTGATGCTTCTCTGATTTCCCTCTCTGCTTCCTTATCCTTAGTGTAAAGGAAGGCAACTGATTTTTTGGAGTTGATCTTGTATCCTGCCACATTACTAAAGGTGTTTATCAGCTGTAGGAGTTCTTTGGTAGAATTTTTGGGGTCACTTATGTATACTATCATACCATCTGCAAATAACGAAAGCCTAACTTCTTCCTTTCCAATACGAATCCCCTTGATCTCCTTATGTTGTCTTATTGCTATTGCTAGAACTTCAAGCACTATATTGAAGAGGTATGGAAATCGTGTTCCTGATTTTAGTGGGATGGCTTTGAGTTTTTCTCCGTTCAATTTAATGTTAGCTGTTGGCTTGCTGTAAATAGCTTTTATTATATTTAGGTAGGATCCTTGTATCCCTATTCTCTCCAAGACCTTTATCATAAAGGGGTGTTGAATTTTGTTGAATGCTTTTTCAGCATCTAATGAAATGATCATATGGTCTTTTTCTTTCAGTTTATTTATATGGTGGATTACATTGATAGATTTGCGTATGTTGAACCAGCCCTGCATCTCTGGGATGAAGCCTACTTGATCATAATGGATAATTTTTCTAATGTGTTCTTGGATTCGGTTTGCCAGTATTTTGTTGAGGATTTTTGCGTCGATGTTCATGAGTGAGATTGGCCTGTAATTCTCTTTCCTGGTTGAGTCTTTGTGTGGTTTTGGTATCAGAGTAACTGTAGCTTCATAAAAGGAATTTGGTAATGACCCTTCTGTTTCTATATTGTGGAATACATTAAGGAGTATAGGTATTAGCTCTTCTTGGAAGTTCTGGTAGAATTCCGCATTGAAACCATCTGGTCCTGGGCTTTTTTTGGTAGGGAGGTTTTTGATAACAGCTTCTAATTCTTTGCGACCAACAGGTCTGTTTAGATTGTTCACCTGGTCCTGGTTTAACTTTGGTATATGGTATTTATCTAAAAAGGTGTCCATTTCTTTTACATTTTCCAGTTTTGTGTTATACAGGCTTTTGTAGTAAGATCTAATGATTCTCTGAATTTCCTCTGTGTCTGTGGTTATGTCCCCCTTTTCATTTCTGATCTTATTAATTTGCGTATTCTCTCTCTGTCGTTTAATTAGTTTGGATAGGGGTTTTAGATCTTGTTGATTTTCTCCAAGAACCAGCTTTTTGTTTCATTGATTCTTTGGACTGTTTTCTGTGTTTCTATTTTGTTGATTTCGGCCCTCAGTTTTATTATTTCCAGTCTTCTACTTCTCCTGGGCGCGTCTGCTTCTTTTTTTTTCTAGAGCTTTCAGGTGTGTTGTTAAGTCCTCAATGTGTGCATTCTCCGTTTTCTTTAAGTGGGCACTTAGTGCTATGAACTTTCCTCTTAGCACTGCTTTCATTGTGTCCCATAGGTTTGAGTATGTTGTCTCTTTATTTTCATTAAATTCAAGGAAGACTTTAATTTCTTTCTTAATTTTTTCTTTGACCCAGGTGTGGTTCAGTAGTTGACTGTTCAGTTTCCATGAGTTTGTAGGCTTTCTGTGGGTAGCATTGTTGTTGCCTTCTAACTTTAATCCATGGTGATCAGATAGGACACAGGTGGACACTGATATTTTTTTGTATCTGTGGAGGTCTCCTTTGTTTCCGAGTATGTGGTCAATTTTCGAGAAGGTTCCATGAGCTGCAGAGAAGAAGGTATATTCTTTCCTATTTGGGTGGAATGTTCTATAGATGTCTGTTAAGTCCATTTGCTTCATTACCTCCAATAATTCTCTTAATTCTCTATTAGGTTTCTGTCTGATTGACCTGTCCCTTGGAGAGAGAGGTGTGTTGAAGTCTCCTACTACTAGTGTGTGTGGTTTGATATCTGCCTTGAGTTCTAGTAATATTTCTTTTACATAAGTAGGTGCTTTTATATTGGGGCGTAGATATTCAGGATTGAGACGTCATCCTGATGAATTGTTCCTGTTATGAGTATAAAGTGACCATCTCGGTCTCTTCTGATTGATTTTAGTTTGAAGTCAGTTTTGTTAGAAATTAGTATAGCCACACCTGCTTTTTTCTTAGGACCATTTGCTTGAAACACCTTTTCCCAACCCTTTACTCTGAGTAGGTGCCTGTCTTTGTGGTTGAGATGTGTTTCTTGCAAACAGCAGAATGTTGGATCCTGTTATCGTATCCAATCTTTTAGTCTGTGCCTTTTTATAGGTGAATTGAGCCCATTAATATTAAGTGATATTAATGACCAGTGGTTGTTTACTCCGGTTATTCTTATTGCTTTTGGTAGTAGAGATTGTGTGTCTCCCTTCTTTGAGATGTGCTGGTGAAGGGTCGCTAGATGCCTGAGTTATTGTAGGCAGTGTTGGGGATGTTGGATTCCTTGGGTTGCGATTTTCCTTCTATTACTTGTAGGGCTGGATTTGTGGCTACGTATTGTTTAAATTTGTTCTTATCCTGGAATGTCTTGTTTTCTCCATTGATAATGAACGATAGCTTGGCTGGGTATAGTAGTTTGGGTTTGCATCCATGGTCTCTTAGCTTCTGCAGTACATCTATCCAGGACCTTCTGGCTTTCATAGTTTCCATAGGGAAGTCAGGTGTAAGTCTGATCGGTTTACCTTTATAAGTTACTTGGCCTTTTTCCTTTGCAGCTCTTAATATTCTTTCTTTAACCTGTATATTTTGTGTTTTGATTATTATATGGCGAGGAGATGTTTTTCTTTGATCCAGTCTGTTTGGTGTTCTGTATGCTTCTTGAATATTTAAATGAATATCTTTCTTTATGTTGGGAAAGTTTTCTTCCATAATTTTGTTGAAAATATTTTCTGGGCCTTTGAGCTGTGACTCTTCTCCTTCTTCTATTTCAATTATTTTTAGGTTTGGTCTTTTTATTGTGTCCCATATTTCCTGAATGTTTTGTGTTGAGAATTTGTTGGCTTTGCTGTTTTCTTTGATCTTTTTTTTTATTTTCTCTATGGTGTCCTCAGCATCTGAGATTCTTTCTTCTATCTCTTGTATTCTATTGATTATGCTTGTTTCTGTAGACTCTGCTCGTTGACCTAGATTTTCCATATCCAGCTGGTCCTCAGTTTGTATTTTCTTCCTTGCCTTCATTTCAGTTTTCAATTCTTGAACTGTTTCCATTACCTGTTTGATCGTTTTTTTCTTGTTTTCCCAGGGTATCATGTACGTATTTACTCATTTCTTCAAACTTTTTGTTATACTTCTCATCCATGTCTATAAGGGCATTTTTTACATGTTGTTTAAGGGACTCTATTGCCTTCATAAAGTCAATTTTTTCCACTTCTGTGTTAGTTTTGTTCAAATACTTCTGTTGTAATATCATTGGGTTCTGGTGTTTTCATGTTGTTTTTCAGATTATTGGGTGAATTCTTGCCTTGGCACCTGCCCATCTCCTCCTATTGATCCTATCTAATGGGTCTTTTAAAAACCGGATCAGGTTTCCCTGCTGGCCAAGGGCTCCGCTTTCCTGGTTCCTGCCGCAGGCCAAGAACCCTCTCACCCCTCTGAAGGGTCTTCAGGACAGGACCAGGCTTTGCGTTTGCCAGTGACCTGGCTAACCAGAGGCCCACCTCTTTGATTTAATTGTAGTAGGGCGATCTGCTCTTCTTATTGCACGCCTGTCCCCGCCGCTCCGCGCCGGTCCCTGCCACTTGCCTCTGCCGCTGCGCCGGTCCCCCAAAGCCTCTTCCTGAATGTGGTGCCTTTCGCCGCGTCTGGACGCCGCGGCCTCTCCGCCTCCGTGCTCTGGACGCTGGTATATAGATAAGTTTTATCTTCTCTGATCCTTTAATACCAAATCCTTACAATTTGAAATTTTTATTTTTACTTTTTTTTTTCCAGAACAGGGTTTGAACCAAGGGTGTTGTGCGTGTTAGGCAAGTGGTCTAGTACTGAACAACATCTCCAGTTATTTGCCTTTTAAATAGAACAGATTAAGATAGGAACAAACATTGCTACAGTTGAGTATATGGGGAGAACTATTACCAGTTACAATGTTATACTAATAGACTTTTTTATTTTAAAAAATTAAACATCAAGTTATTTAGATTCTCTTAATCTTGAGAAATCCTGAATTCCATCACTGCTTACAAGTTTGTGCTGTTAAAGCAATGAAGTACAGCACACCCACTTTGAATGGGTAGTTGCTTATAAAGTTAAATAGTGCTACTCCTAGGTTTTTATCCAACAGATATAAAACCATTTGCCTGTTCATAAATTGAACATATACATTTATTACATTTATTTTGATAACCTAAAGTTGACAAATGCCCATTAGTGAACAAATGCCCAGTGGAATACTGTCCCAGACTAAAAAGAGCTCTAGTGAAGAATGGGCTGTCACCTGTGGATTCACTAATGGTTCTAGCATCAAATCTGAAGTCTTACAGGACTCTCACAGTGTTATACCTTAAAATCAAGAACCATGAGATGACAACAGACTCAAACATAAAAGAAGCTCTATCAAAGGGTCAGCTGCCAGCCAGGCTAGATCTGTGGCATATGCCAATGTGTAAAAAAGAGCCTGGGCTCATTGCTGCATGGCTAAGCCTGTCTCTGAAGCAGATGATGAAAAGGATCACAAGTTCTGAGGCTAGCCTAGTCTACAAAGCAAGCTCTTGTCTCAAACAATAAGCTATAAAGTTGTTCAAAGAGAATAAATACCCGCCATGCACAGGGCTCTCAGTCTCAGCAGCAGGTTCATACATTCTCAAAAGTTGCTGGTTTTAAAACACCAAAAGGTTCATTGCCTGATTTTGTATTGCCAAGTTGATACTTTCACATGTTAATATCTACTGGGCATATTTATTATGACATTTATCCTAATAACAGCATGTCTGTCTGATGATGTATGACATATTTATTTCCTAGGAAATAGTTTTCTGGAAATGCTAATCTAAATCAACAACTAAACTGAATCTTGGGGTCAATTCCTATACAAACATGCTAGAATATACCACACAGATTCTCAGCATGGCCTAATGTCAGCAAGCTATGACATCAGCAAGGCCTGGAACAAGTAATTGTCTCTTCTGAGGTTCATTACCTAAATTTCTTTTTAGGAAACTTGGCAAGGAAATGTAACGAAGGTAAGCAGTGCCCACCTTAGAGTCCATCAATAAGAAGGAAATGGAAATTTTCCACTTCCAGCATAATGAAGTCACTTTCTCAATTTACCACTGCATCAGATTTTATGTTCAGTCAATTCTCTTATAGTAATTAATACTCAGAGCAGTTATATATGTAGCTTATTAAGCTCTGTAGTAATAAGGGCGGCGGGGCTGCGTCCCCAACACCCCAGCCGCCTGCACGGCTAGCTTATGCTCCGAAATAACAACACACAAACTGTATTCATTTAAAAACTGCTTGGCCCTTTAGCTCTAGCCCTTACAGGCTAATTCTCACATCCCGATCAACCCATCTCTAATAATCTGTGAGCACCGGTCTTACCGGGAACGATTCAGCATGTCTAACCTGGCTGCTTGCTTCATCGCGTGCATCTGCCTCAGAGAGCAGAGCTCTCACGTCCGCCCAGGAGAGGGGAGCATGGCGTCTCTCTGAGGCGTCTGCTCCTGAGAGGAGAGCTGTGGAGTCTGATCTCACTTCCTCTTCCTCCCAGCGTTCTGTTCTGTTTACTCCACCTACCTATATTCTAACCAATAAGATGGGCCAAGGCAGTTCCTTTATTAGCCAATGACCTTCCTCCATCAAAGCTCATTATTATACATTTTGCTGGTTTCATTGTTTGTTTTTTTCTGATAGATTTTTCTACGTTAATATACTTTTCACTTTTTCAAGTTTTTTAAAAAGCCAGATTATTATTTTTACAGATCTTTTTATACCTTGAAGGAAGTGTGGAGGCTTTACCATGGTGCCCTGAATGCATAGGACTTCTTTTGTATGAAGTTTGAAAACTAAAAGTCAGGTTTTATGTTATTGTTTAGTTCCTCTTTATCTCTGCTATTATTGTATAATAAACTCTCATCCTAGCTAATCATGAGATGTTGCATTATGATATGGTTCAGGGTTTTCTTTAGTGTTAGTTTGCTAATTGCACTGTGTATTTTTCAAATAAATTGATTGAAACCCAGCCACACTTTCCACGGCAGTCAACTATAGCTCTCAAGTTTTCCACTCCAGATACCAACATGCTGAGGGTACAGTTAAAGTTATTTTAAAGATCCTAAAAAGCCAAAACAATCTTGAGTGAAAAGAACAAAGATACTTGTACAAAATAGGACTTCAAAATATACTGAAAATTCTAGTGGTGAGACAGCTTTCTTTGTATTTGCCTGACACACAGCATACATAAGGACTGTAATAAACAACCCTGCCCATCTGTAGACAGCCAGTTTTCAAAAGAGTTCCTAACCACATATAGTGGAGGAAGGACAGTCTTCTCAATAGACAATGTTGGAACCATTGGACAGCTATAGTTAGAAGAATGAAAATAGACTCCTTCTTCTCAACAGTTCTAAAAACTACTCAAAGCTGTTTGAAATTTAAGTATAAGATACAAAAGAACTAAAAGAAAACAGAAAAGGGCTAGATAGTGGTGGTACACACCTTTAATCCCAGCACTCAGGAGGTAGAGAGAGGTAGATTTCTGTGATTTCAAGGCCAGCTTGGTGTACAGAGTGAGTTCTAGGACTGGCTCTAAAGCTATAGAGAAACCCTGTCTCAAAAAATAAAAATAAAAGAATGAATGAAAGAAATAAAAGAGAAAACACAGAGAAATGCTTCAGGACTTTGGAGTGAACAACAGTTTTTTTTGACAGAAAATAAAATCAATTAATTAAATTACATCAAAATAAAAAACTTTCTGCCAGCAAAGAAAATGTCAGAGTGAAAAGTCAACCTGTACAAACTGTGCATCCATCAGATGTTCATACCAGAAGAAACTATGAGAGCTGGCAAGTAGATAATCTGACATAAAACATGTTGTAGACCTACTGTGTTTGTTACTTTATGTTGCTGCAAACACCATAACCAAAAGCAGTTATTTTGCCTTACAGTTCCAATGGGAGAGTCCATAATAGGGGGAGTGGTAATGGCTGTAGGCAGCAAGGGCAGGAAACTTAGAGATCAGATCTCCAACCAGAAACACAGAGAAGAAAAAGTGAACTGGAATTGGTTAGGGTCTATAAACCCCTAAAATTTATCCCCGGAAATGTCCTTCCTTTAGCACTGTTCCATGCCTGAAAGGTTCCAAAACCACCAAAATTGTGCCACCAGTTGGAGACCCAAGTATTCAAGTTGGTGAACCTATAAAGAACATTTCCTATTTGAACCATGAAACCTCCATAGATGTTTTCTTCAAAAGGAAAATAAATGGTGAACAGATTGTGACAAATATGGTTAAATCATCATTAAACCACCCAAGGAATGTAAATGAATCCACAGTCAGGCATCACCACACCCCAGTAAGAATGATTGCCCTCCCTAAAAGACAAAAGACAGTGAGTGTTGACAAAAGCATGAAAGAAAAGGAAACCTTCTCACAGTTAATGGGGATGTAAATTAATATGGCCATTATGGAAAGCACTTTGAAGGATCTAGAGTTTAAAGATAGAACTAGTATATGAACCAGTAGGCCCACTACTGGGCAATTCTCCAAAAGAATTAAAGCCAACATGGTGAAGAAACATCTATACTGCTGTGTTTACTGAGCACTGTCATAACAGCTAGAATAAGTAAACGGTCTGTTGGTCAGTGATAGATAAATAAAGAAAACATACAGGCACATCATGAAATATTATTGAGCCATCTAAAAGAATGCTACCATGACAGCTGAGTAATGTGGATTGATCCTGATAATACTTATGAAATAAAGATTCATACTAACAATCTCACTCATGTGGAACATAACTTGTTGGTCTCAGAAATTGAAAGTAGAATGGTGGTTACTAGGCATTAAGAGAAGACTAGGGGAGTTTAGAGATGGGTACTGAGATAGAGTTAGATTGGAGTAAGATGCTGGAGTGTGAAATCACTGAGGGGGTGGCTGCAAATAAATTATTATAATGCTTGATGGAAGGGTGTTGACTCATTAGCAGTAAGAAGTGGTGGGTGGTTGAGGGGCATGTTTTTCCTAAGTACAAGATTTCATGAGTGCATGTGTGGAGATTCCACATGGTAGCTATGCTTTCCATCCAAAGAAGTAAAAGCATAAGCAGCCAAACACTGGTAAAAATTGCCCTTGTTTTCTAATATTATGTTGTTGAAAACAAAGAGTAAGTTGTATTTTCTGATTGCAAAGATTTCAGTTGTTCATTAGTGAAACAAATATGTATATACAAAAAGAAATTGTCAAATTAGTACAGTTTTTTATGTATATAGGGAAAAAACAATCATATTTCTCTATGACCAGCCTTTTTAAGCAAATATACCTTAACCACTTTTTATGCTTAAGTATTTTTAAGAAACAGCCTTGAAAATATCATCAATCTTTTTAATGTCTACTTTGTACTGAATTGAGTTGATTTCAAGACAATGATGTTTATGGCAGTGATGTTGAATGCCATGATGCTGCTGAGAATAATTCCTAAAGTGAAGAAAAGGTGTGATTCTGAGGAGTGAGCACCCTAAGCCTTCAGGAATACTATTCACAGCACATAGCAAGTGCCTACAACACCAGCAACACCTGGTACCCCTCCCCTCACATCCAGCTGCTTCTGTATTTTTCACAACTAATAAGCAAACAAAAATAGTTTTCATCTTGCATTTCCTTGACTTCTTAATAAAATATAACATTCTTTCTAGTGATTCCTACTTTAACATCTTCTTTTAAGAACTAAGTATTAATAATTTCATGGTTAAATATGTTCTCATCAGCTTGCTTTATTCAAGGCATGAGTGTAAATAAGTGATGTCTGCATCTGTTGTAAAGTCTTTAAAAATACTATGAAGGTATGATTGATTCACAGTAAGATGCACATATGTAGAGTAAAGTACGATCAGTTTTGAAGTATGCATATCCCTGAAGCCTTAACTACAGTTAAGATGGTGAACACCTCTGTCATACCCTTGGGTAGAAGCATTTTCCCCATGAAAAAGACACCAAAAAATGGAAACATATTCCATGCTCTTAAGTGGGTAGAATTAACATAGTAAAAATGGCAATCTTATAAAAAAAAAAAAAAACAGCCTACAGATTCAATGCAATTCCCAGCAGAATTCTTCACAGACCTCAAAAGAAAACTACTCAATTTCATATGGAAAAGCAAAAAAACCAAGATAGCCGAAACAATCATGTACTTCTGGAGGTATAACAATCCCTGACTTCAAACTCTACTACAGAGCTACAGTACTGAAAACAGCCTGGTATTGGCATAAAAACAGACAGGAGAATCAATGGAACCAAGTCTAAGACCCAGATATAGATCAACACACCTATGAACACCTGATTTTTGACAAAGGCGCAAAATGAAGTATAAAATGGAAAAAAAGAAAGCATATTCAACAAATGGTGCTAGCATAACTGGATGTCAACATGTAGAAGAATGAAAATAGATCTATATTGCCATACACAAAACTAAAGTTCAGATGGATCTAAGACCTCAACATAAAACCAACCACGCTGAACCTCATAGAAGAGAAAGTGGAAAGTACACTTGAACATATTGGCACAGGAGACTACTTCCTAAATATAACTTCAATAGCTTAGACACTGAGAGAAACAATTAATAAATGGGACCTCATGAAACTGAGAAACTTCTGTAAAGCAAAGGACACAGTCAACAAGACAAATTGCAGCCAAAAAAATGGGAAAAGATCTTCTCCAACCCCATATTGGACAGCGGGCTAATCTCCAAAATATACAAAGAACTTAAGAAATTGGTCATCAAAAGAACAAATAATTTAATTAAAAAAAAGGGTATAGACCTAAACAGAGAATTTTCAACAGAGAAATCTAAAATGGCTGAAAGACCCTTAAGAAAATGCTCAATATTCTTAGCCATCAGAGAAATGCAAATCAAAACAACTCTGAGATTCCATCTTATACCCGTAAGAAAGACCAAGATCAAAAACTTATCAAACTTATCCTGGAGAGGATGTGGGGTAAAGGGAACACTCCTCCATTGCTGGTGGGTATGCAAACTGGTACAGCCCCCTTTGGATATCAATATGGCTATTTCTCAGAAAATTAGGAAATAACCTTCCTCAAGACCCAGCAATACCACTTTTGGATATATACTCAAAGGGTGTTCAACCATACTATATGGACATGTGCTCAACTATGTTCATAGCAGCATTGTTTGTCATATCCAGAACCTGGAAACAATCTAAATGTCCTTTGATGGAAGAATGGATAAGGAAAACATACATTTACATCCATTTGTAGACAAATGGATGTAACTAGAAAACATCATACTGAGTAAGGTAACCCAGACCCAGAAAGACAAATATCATATTACTCATTCTTAAATGGCTTTTAGACATAAAACAAAACAAACAAAAACAGAAAAACCAACCTACAAGTCACAATCCCAGAGAACCTAGGCAACAAAGAGTACCTTAAAAGAGAAATACATGGATCTAATCTACATGGGAAGTAGAAAAAGACAAGATCTTTTGAATAAATTGGGAGCATGGTTACTATGGGAGAAGGCTGAAAGGGAGGAGAGAAGAAGGGAGGGGAGCAGAGAAAAATATATAGCTCAATTAGAAAATGTATCTTAATTATGTTATAATAAAAAATAATAATTGTAAGTTAAGAGAAACACAATGGAGACTCTCTTTTCTCCATTATACCCAGAATCAAGCCCCTGCCTCCTGCATCATAGTTATCCAACTCCTGTGGTTTCCTGTCTCTTTGGGATCAGTTATTTTGGGTATTGTTTTAAAGAATTTTTTTTATTTTATTTGTATATGTGTTTTGTCTGTTTGCATACCACTCACATGTCTGGTGCCTGTGGAAGCCAGAAAAGGGCATCAGATTCTCTGCAACTGGAGTTAGAGACAGTTGTGACCTGCCACATTAGGGCTGGGAATCAACCCAAACCCTCTGGGAGATCAAACAGTGCTCTAAACATCTGAGCCTTCTCTCCAGCCTCATTGGGATCTATTTTTATGAACTAATTTTTGGTGTTTTTGAAAGATTCAATTATCTGTTTCATTCTTATTTTTATTGCTTTATGTAGAAGGATAATTTTGATCTCTGCTACTCTGTCTTGATGAAAAGTGAAAATTGTGCCTTTTAATTGTACTCAATTTTGTTTTTTTGCACAGTATAAAGTTTCATCAGTCTTGAACTCAATGGTTTTTGTTGTTGATATTTCTTAGAAAAGCATCTGTACTTAAAAGCTTATAAAATTATTGGTTAATATTTTTCCAAAGATTTTGTCTTTTTTATTCAAACACAGTCACCTTTTTAAATCTGCATTTTACATCCTCTAAATAAGGATTGTGACCCATGTCACATGCCTTTAATTCCAGCACTTGGAAGGCAAAAACATATCTCTGTGAGTTCAAGGCCAGTGTGCTCTATGTAGTAAGTTCTAGACCAGCCACAACTAAATAGTAATACCCTTTCTCAAAATAACAACAGTACATTTTCCATTTCAGGCACTACTGTATTACCCCTACATGGTGCAACTTAAGTTTTTAAGAAGTGCTTTAACATTTTAAGAAATGCTCCTGGATAGTAAAAAAATGTTACAGATTCACAATAAAACATATTCAGACATAAAAGACCACACTGTTGGATGAATGTACGTAGGCTTGAGAGAGAGAAGAAAAAGAATATAGAGAATAAAGTTAATGGTTTTAAAAAAAAAAAGGTAAAGTCTTTAAAGAGACAGAGGACAGATAGTTAAGAGATTAAAAGAAATAAAGAAAAATAAGCCACGTAAAAATGGAAAATTCACAGAGAGTCTGGATTATGTACATTGTGTTTTCTTTAAAATTTTTGACTGTGAAGGGGCTAAGTACAGAGACACATTTCATTACATGGGCTGCCAAGCTAAACCAGAATGGATATAAGGGTATTACGATTTCAAAATTTGGGTCTAAGGATATGATGCTTTGGAGAGGGTCTTCTTTTGTTTTCACAGAGGACCAGACCCTGTGGATTTCTTCTATTCCAATTTGGTATGATAGACCACGCCCTCCTGAAAGGTTGTTGTGAACACCCTCAAAAAATTACTTCACTCAACTTCCAACTGAGATGACCCTGGCACACAGGTTATACCATAAAAGACTTAATTAACGACGCCCTCATTCAGCAGGAAGCAGTTTGGAGAGAAAAAACTGCACCCATGTTCCCAAAATATTGTTTATAAATGTTCTTTTACATTTAAAGGGGGAAATGATATAGGTATGAGTAAATTGCATTGATGTGGGTTTTAAGGTCAATTTTGCTATATGTATATGTATTTCTGCTCTCGATTAAGGTATTGTGATTGTGTAGTTCATTAAAAAATGTAATGTATAATTAAGAAATATAGGTTAATGGATAATCATCAGTAATAGTCAAGCTTGTAGTCATGTTAGTTATATTTTCTAGATATATAAAGATATATTTCAGATAGGTATTCTTCATATCTTTCAAAGACTGCAGAATATGGCATTTTAAATGTTTTAATAACTTAGGGCTTTTCACGACAAAGAAACACGTCTGCTCCTGGCAGCACCAGCTACTTCAAGAGGAAGATGGGCATCGAAGAGGATCCTTATGGAGCTTGATAGCCATTTGGGCAAGAAACTGCTCTTGCCTGGACTGATGCATAAACTGGACACAAAGAACCCGCAGAGAGAGGACTGCTAAACTTGCCTAAAGGTGAGACGGTCTTTCGGGGTTCCTGACTCATGAAAGAGTCTGCGAGACATTCTGCAGGATACAGCAGAAAGTGACTGAACTGTCTTTGGAATTTCCTGCTTGATGAAAATGTCTTCTGGATACTATGGGCCTGAAGGCTGAAGATGGATATGCCCCAATGGTACAAAAGAACTTTGGATGACTGTCCAGGCAGCGAGATGTCTCTGTCATTTCTAGAGTTTTCTTATTTCTTGTTTACTTAGGTAGTATTATATCCTTCTGGAGTCTTTGATGGAGTTGAAGAATGAATAGATAGTTACAGTTTTCCTTAGTTATGATAAAAGATAAAGTAGATATAAATATTGTAACTGTAATTCTTGCTTGATAACTGTTTTGCTATATGTAATTTTACTATGTTAAAGTTAAAGCCTTCCTTTTTTTTTTGTTTAAACAGAAAAAGGGGAAGTGACGTAGGAGTGTCATATATCAATCTGTTGATTTCATTGGTTAAGCAATAAAGAAACTGCTAGGCCCATTTGATAGGCCCACCCTTAGGTGGGTGGAGTAAACAGAACAGAAGGCTGGGAGAAAGAAGCTGAGTCAGGAATCGCCATGATTTTCCCACTCCAGAGAGACGCAGGTTAAGATCATTCCTGGTAAGCCAGCTCGTGGGCTACAGCAGATTATTAGAAATGGGCTAGTCCAGATGCGAGAGCTAGCCTAGAAGAGGCTAGATAGAAATGGGCCAAGCGGTATTTAAAAGAATACAGTTTCCGTGTAATTATTTCGGGTAAAGCTAGCCGTGGGGGCGGCCGGGTGCCGGGGACGCAGCCCCGCCACTCCTACTACAACAGTTGTCATGTAGACCAGGCTGTTTTTGAATTCCTCTTCCCCTTGCTTCCAGGATTTACAGGCATATGCTACCATACTTTGCTTCAAAAATATATTTTTTTACGCTGCATTTATAGCTGAGAATGTTGTTTATACTTGTGAGACTGAGACAGGAACATTACTCTGAGTTCCAGGCCAGGCTGAGCTACAAAGTAAAAACCTGTCTCTAATTAATTAATTAGTTAACTAATTAATTGACTATTATTAGTTAAGCATGCATCTATACAGAATTGTAGTGACTTTTTATTTTCATTATTCCCTAAACAAGCAGGGTGACCAAACTTTTGATATTGTGACTTGACTCTTTCATCTACAAATGTGTTTGATCATATTCATAGCTAGCCCTCATTTGGATACACCCAAATAAAGGCATTTGTTTATATAGCATTTACATTGTACCCAAATAGTGGGCTAACCTAAATTAGCTAAGAGAATATGTATGGATTATATGCAACTATCACATTGGAAGACTTGACTTTCAGTCTCTGAGGTTTTCCCAGTACCAAGCCTTGTGAATACTGAGTTGCTGGTCAATACGTAGACAGCTTGGAAACTTCTAATCTAAAAAGGGAAACTTACAATTCCATGACCAAGCACAATATAGACACATGTATAAATTTGCCACCATGTGCATTCCTTTTTTTTTGTTTTATTTTGGTTTGGTTTTTGTGGTTTTTTTTGTTTGTTTTTCGAGACAGGGTTTCTCTGTAGCTTTGGTGCCCGTCCCGGAACTAGCTCTCGTAGACCAGGCTGGCCTCGAACTCCCAGAGATCCGCCTGCCTCCCGAGTGCTGGGATTAAAGGTGTGCGCCACCACCGCCCGGCTGTGCTTTCCTTTTTGACAATAATACTAGCATCTGTCTTTTAGTACGATTATATCAGCATTTCTTGTGTCCTTCATAGGTTGCATACTCCTTTTACATTGATAAGGCTTTATTCTATCAAGTGATTATTTTAGACTTATGTTACTCTTGCAGCTTGTGATTTATGTCTTAGTGTTTGTTTTAGTGTAAACGGAAACTGCATTTTCACTTTCTGGCCCCTCAAACCCAAATAATCACACAGAAACTGTATTAATTACAATACTGTTTGGCCTATTAGCTCAAGCTTATTATCAACTAGCTCTTACAACTTAAATTAACTCATATTTCTTGTCTATGTTTACCCATGTGGCTTCATACCTTTTCTCAGTAGGCATTCTTATCTTGCTTTCTCTGTATCTAGCTGGTGACTGCATCTCTGCCTTTCCTCTTCCTAGCATTCTCTTAGCCTGGTGCCCCGCCTATACTTTCTGCCTGGCTACTGGCCAATCAGTGTTTTATTAAATCAGTACAAGTGACAAACAAGTCTTTACAGTGTACAAAAGCAATATCCCACAGCATTTTAGTGTTTGGTATTTAGAATTTTAGTATTGTCTGTATTTATAATTTATTTTAGTAATTATTGTTTAAACAATATATTTGAAATCTAGTTATCAGGTGGAACATTTTCAGTGACTCTTCTTCTGTTTGACTACAAGAGCAGAGATGCAGGTAGCCACTCATACAGCATCACAGCATCTCTTCCCAAGTCCAGCCCAGAGTAATTGAGAAAATCCTATCCATAGAAAAATGAACAGAAAATGCATGCAGCAATCATTAATAGCTTAAAACCCATTTCTTACCACTCATTAAAGTTATAAATAGGAAAACATTGTTCAAAAACTTTTATAATTTTATTGTGTATTAACATGGTATCAACCACTTTCTAATCATTCTTTATTCTTGAATATTTTAGAAAGTTACTGTTCGAATCATATACATCATAATGCGGAATTCTTCATCAGTACCACCAAAAGATGAAGGTAAGAGAAGCCATGCTGCAGGCAATTTCAGTTGATATATTTATGTCTCCACTCTCTAGTCATGAGGTGACATATTTCCTAGAATTAAAATCAAAACCTCCAATTATATACAAATGTTCATTTCCTTTGGTAAATTAATCTAGTGACTATGGATTCCCAGGTTACCAGGACATGATAAGGATCTGTCTCCTTTCCTAGGCTGAAAGGCCCCTAGAGCAAAGCCAACTCATTCCATGCAAAACTGAGAGGCCAACCCACCACTGCCAGTTAGCTGGAGGTAATATATGTCAATGGGATTAAGGGTGTGGCTTCAGTGGCAGAATGACCCAGGTATCTTAATAAGTGTTGCATTCATGCCTCATACATATTTATATTCATACACACACAAAGAGATGATGTTTGCTTATATAATTACCCCTGTTTTGTCTCATACCATTCAAAATGAAATCTATGAGAAAAATTAATTTTCTTTGATGAAATCTATAATATATATACCATAATTTTAAAATTACTTCTTTTATTTTGAGATTATAAAATACTTAAATCATTTTTCCCTTTCCTTTCTTCCCTCCAAAGTCTTCCATATACCCCTTCTTGATATCTTTTAAATTCATGGCCTCTTTTTTCATTAATTATATCCATTTATATATATGTTCCAAAATATAACCTCTGTCTGTATAATATTTATATGTGCAAATTGAGGGCTGACCATTTGGTATTGGACAAATGATCTGCTTTTTCATGTGGAAGACTTTTCTCCCACTTTGGCTTGTCTATGGCTTTTAGAGTTTTTTTGTTGGTTTTTTTGTTTTTGGTTTTGGTTTTGGTTTTTCAAAACAGGGTTTCTCTGTAGGTTTGGACCCTGTCTCGGAACTAGCTCTTGTAGACCAGGCTGGCCTCGAACTCACAGAGATCTGCCTGCCTCTTATTTCTGAGTGCTGGGATTAAAGGTGTGTGCCACTGCCGTGCTGCCACTCTTGTGCCTGTTTAGCTCATGTTTGCATGGTCATGTTGGTGAGACTTTATGGGTGTAGCTTCTGACAATTACTAGAAGACACAGTCTCAGTAAACTCCCTTATACTTTGGTTCTTACATCTTTCCACACCCTCTTCTTGTACTAATGTTCTACAATCCTTCCACAGTGTTCCTTGTACTTTAGGTGTAAGAATGTTTGTAGATGTATTCATTGGAACTGGGCACCACAGCTCTTGCATTTTGATTGACTGTAGTTTTCTGTAGTGGGCTTTGATAGCTAAAGTTTCCTTGATGAGGAGTGAAGACTACACTTATCTTTGACTGTACTTACTAAGACTAATGCTTAGATGGTTGCTAGGGATTATACTGGTTTAGTAAAGTAGTGGGTGTAGGTTCTCTTCCAATATCTATGGTTCACTAGCACTGTATAGTTGTCTAGGTTTCCAGGAACAGGCATGGTTTCCCCCCTGCTGAGCAGGTCTTAAGTTCAATTCGAGAGCTATTGGTTACTGCCAAGGTATGAATGTCACTGCTGCACCCATAAGGTTATTGTGACATGCTGGCCCTTAATGTGGTTCATAAGTGTCATAGCTGTATAGGACTGTTGGTTTTCTCTCTGGGAACTTCCCTGGTACTATCTGATACCATGAAAATAGTCCTCAGGGAAGAGTCATTCAGGTCATTTTCAACTCAGAGGTCTCTGGGCCCTGTTTCTGAAGTACATGGTGTCTGCAGCAGTCAGGAATTACTTTCTACCTCTAGGGGTAGCAACCAAAGACAATAACAATAGGCCGTGTATTTAAGGAATCTCTTGGACAGTCCTAGCTAAGAACTCAAAAATAAGTTCATTTCATGTATGGTCCTCGGTTTTTGTTAGGTTTTCTTTGGCTTTTAAAGGGAACATTTTCAGTACAGATGAATAAAGTTCATTAAAACTTCATAGATATATTTATAGAAATAATTACATGTATTATAGTTCTTTAAGTAAGTAGTTAGTAGTATGATTGCTTTTGACTTATATGATTCCTTATTCCCCAGACATCTTTGTTTTTCTGAGTCTGTTAAGATGATTATGTGATTTGTGGCTTTAAGTACATTTATTTATTGTATTATATTTATAAATTTGTATATGTAGAAACATCCCTGCATTTCATGGCTAAAACCAACTTAGTCATCGTGTATAATCTTTTTGATATATGTTTGTAAGTATTTTATTGAGCAGTTTTGAGTCTATGTTCACCATTGACATTGGCATTTTCATTTTTGTTTGTCTTTGCCTGGTTTTTTGTTTTTTGCTTTGCTATAGGTCTTCCTTGAAAGTCTGGTAGAATTCTGCTGTGAATCTATCTAGTCCTAGTCTTATTAAAGCTGGAAAGCTTTTTACTACATCTTTAATCTCCTCACTTGTTATGGGTATGTTTAGGTTGTTAACTTCTTGGTTTAATTTTGGTAGTTTTGCGGAATCTATAAGTTCATGCATTTCTTTTAGATTTTTCAGAGTATAGGTTTTTAAAGCATTCTCTTATGATATTCAGAATATCTTTGGTGATTGTTATAATGTTTCCCTGTTCATTTTTGGTCCTGTCTCTTTCTTTTACTTAGTTGGACCAAGGGTATGTCAATCTTGTTTATCGTCACAAAGAACCAGATCTGAAAATTATTGCTTCTTTGTATTATTTTCTTTGTTTCTATTTCATTAATTTCTGTTCTGATTTTTAATATATCTTGCTGTCCACTGAGTTTTGATTTGGTTTGTTCTTTTTTTTTTCAAATTTTTGAGTTGCACCATCAAACCACTTTTTTGTGATTTTTCTGTGTTTTGTTTGTTTTTAAATGTAGGCACTATAAATTTTCCTCATAGGACTGTTTTCAGTGGTTTTGAGTACTGTGTTTTCATTTCATTTAGTTTCAGGAAACTTTTTATTTCTTTCTTGATTTCTTTGCCCCATTCATCATTCAGTAATGAACTGTTTAATCTCTATGAGTTTATATATTTGCTCGAGATGTGTTTATAAGCACCTCAAGGCAAGAAGGTAGCAAGGCCCTGCAACTGAGGACCTTCAACTACCAGGCTCTGCCTACAGAACCCTATAATGGCCATAATGGCCAGACCCAGCCCCTTAAGACACAGACAAACAAGCTCTACCCTACAGAGTAAAAAGGTCAAGATCAGATCACAAAGCCCACCAGTTCCTAAGCTCAGCCACCCTGGAAACTCTGGCTCTGAGAAACTCTATATAAAACCTGCCTTCTGCTCAGCTCTTTGCAGAGTCAGTCACCATATTGTGTCTTTTCCAAAAATATCTTATGTGAAGTTTGTTGCTCAGCATGACTTTGGGGTACTCCTCGGCTCTTGACTGCCAGCATGCCTTTGCCCTCAGAGATGTAGCACTTACATTGGTGTTGTAACTCAGATAGGATCTCCTGGTGCTTGTGCTCCCCCTCAGGGTGTGAACCACACTGGGGTCTTATCCTTCATCTTTAGTCCACCCACAATAGACTCGCATGCTGATTTACTGATTGTTTGACACTCTACCCACCAGCAGCAATTTGGTAAGTTTCTCCTTTGGTCATTGTAAATGCTTCTCTGAGTCTGCAACCCTCTGGAACTCTTGGAGTCAGAGGTACCCCCAGCCATGATCTTTAAGGCTGTGGCTGACCCTCTTCATCTGATCCTATTACCCCATCCTTAGAGATAGAACCGTGTAGTTTACTTAGGCCCAGTTGGGCTGTGCACCCCTTTCCTGCTTCTTCTCCTACCTTCCCTTCGAAGCTGCCATAATCCCACAGCTTCTGTAGGCCCTTGGCTTTTGTGACTCTATTCTCCAACTCTTTCTCATGGTTGAGCTCATTACAGACCTCAGTTTTTCATCACCTTATGACATGTCTTCAGACCTCATTGAAAGCCCTGGTTCTAAGTGCTGAGTCACTACATCAGGCTATTAGACTGTTTTTTTATGCTGTTCCACTTCAATTAAAAGCTGGCTGTGAAGGTGGGTGTGCTTCCCCATTCTCTAGACCCAAGCATGCTTGTTAAAAGGTTTCCTCTGAAATGTGTGTCCCGTATCAGGCAAGTCACCTGACTTTGTTACAGAGAAAGGAAAGACAAACAAAATAAAAGGCAGACTATTCCCAGTGGGGACCATTGCTACTCATGCTCTCTTGGTTTTAGTCTAACTCTCTAAAACTTTTGCTAAGGTAAAAGTCTTATCTCAAGATTTGTAAGACCATTGTGTAAATTATCTGTATCTCAAGATTTGTAGACATTTTGGGTATGATTAAAAATCTATAAAATTTGTAACAAAAGGATTAACTTAAAACTTGTCACACCAGGGTTGATAGTTAAAAATCTATGCATAAGTGATCTTAAAGGAAACATGCGGCTTGCCACCATTTTTGGTGTTGTACCCCCCCCCCCCAATCTGGATAGAGATAGCCACGTTGCTGATAGCCATCTCTGCTACAGTTGGAAAAGATGGATTTTTTGCCATGTGACTTCACTCCCTTCTTGATTAAAAGTAACCACATAGTATAAACCAGGAAGAAAAATCCTTGTAGCTATGAAGCCCAAACCAAATGATTCCACCACTATTATCGATCACTCTAATGAGCCTCCTTATTGGCCTCAACTCACAGTCTCAGGCCTCTTTAGGTTCCCTTTGTTCCTCCTCAGAAATGAACCAGTCAAATCAAGTCTTGTTAAGGGAGCTGCGGACCGCTTCCTGCCACCCAGCTCCCAGCCACTTGGCTAGCTTATGCCCTGAAATAACAACACACAAACTGTATTTGTTTAAACACTGCCTGGCCCATTATATCTAGCCTCTTCCAGGCTAATTCTCACATATTAATTTAGTCCATTTCTAATAATCTGCGTAGCACCACTAGGTGTGCTTACCGGGAAAGATTCAGCATGTCTGACCTGGCGGCTTGCTTCATCACATCTGGCCCTAAGAGGAGCTGCATGATTTCTGAGCTCACTTCCTCTTCCTCCCAGCATTCTGTTCTGTTTATGCCACCTATCTAAATTCTGCCCTATCAGATGGGCCAAGGCAGTTTCTTTATTAGCCAATGACCTTCCTCCATCAAAGCCTCTCAGGTTCCCACCTTTCAACCTACTGGCAGCCCTTAGTCCTCCTGTTACTCACTCCCACTCCACCATGGCACCCCCTTTCCCCCTACCACCACAGCCTAAACTAGTAATGGTTCTCTCTTTGCAGAGTGAATGGCTTAGTCAAGGTAGAAGTCACCTACTCATTAAACAGACACTCTCAAATGTTTGATTGGGGTTCTATACTACTAATTTTCCACCTTTATTAAAGAATTTCACTATATTACCCAATCTTACCAAGCTTACTTTCCATGGCATTTATATGATTCTCACCAACCCCACCCCCCAAGGAGCACAGACAGGTCTGGGACTAAGCTGGAGCACATACAGATAAAGTCCAAACAACTTGCTCCAAACTTGTCTCTGTAAGCCTGCCCTTAAAGCTCTCCTCCCAGAATTTCTCTGACATTGAGGCTAAACTTAAATATCTAGAGAGGAAGTCCCTAACTCCACAGGTAAAAATCTTAGCAGTGGCTATCAAGGTGTACCGTGGGAGAGGTGAAAAGGGCCTGAAAACAAAAATACCTGCTCCTAGCTAAGGTCTTTTAGTTGGCCATAGCAACTGCCTAGGCTCCCTTGCCTTCCAAAACCCAACAACCTCCAGATTCATGCCTCAGATGTGGTTAGGAAAGTCACTGGGCTTGCCTGAGCCTTTCTAAACCACTTTGGCATGTCCAAGATGTCATCAAGTGGGGGACATTGGGCTGCTCACTGCCCCTGTGTTCCTCACAGTATAAGGACATCAAGCATAAATTGCCCTCCAGCCAACCTCCTAGGTCTGGCCGTAGACAACTGACAGGTCCGGGCTTCCTTGACCCAACCACCACAATTTCTACCCAACTCACTTGGTCTGTCATACCCCAGCAATTCCAGGACAGCCCAAATCTATTTGGCCAGGTTCTGGCCTCCTACTTATTCTTTGTCTCTTCCTAAATCCAAATTTATACAATACATAGATAATGTTCTCCTTTGTAGTCTGTTCCCTCAAATTAGCCAGGCATATACCTCTACCTTATTAAACTTTCTGTCCATCCGGGGATAATAGGGATCACCTTCTAAGGCCCAACTGTCCACTCCTTAGGTAACTTATTTGGAATTAGCTGTCACTCCAACTCACAAGGCCATTGCCCTAGATAGGAAACCTCTAACCAGTCGCTTTCAGTTCCTACCTCCAATGATGAAATTCTATGCTTTCTAGGGATGGCTGACTTTTGGATTCCTTCTTTTTTTATCTCACCTACCCCTTACATGTGCTGACCCTTGGTCCCTCACATGAACCCCCCACCCCGTGCCAATTACCAAGCCCTTTTGTAAGCTTCAACAAGGCCTCCTTCAGGCCACCACACTATATCTTCTGGACTTAACTTGCCCATTCTCTCTTTCTGTGTTAGAGAAAAGGAAGGGATATGTGCTCAGGATCTTGAGTCACCAATTGGAACCTTCCTTTGTACCCGTTACATATTTATTGAAGAAATTAGACTATACTATCCAAGGATGGGCACCTGGCCTGCATGTTCTAGCTGCAGCTGAGCTTCTCATACGCAAATAAAAGGTGGACCCTCAGGTCACCCACCACTGTTTTCTCTTTTCACCCCCTTTTCTATTTTCTAAGGTACAAGGGTCTCCAAGAACTACTGCCCTCCTGAATTCTCTCTCTTAAGGTAGCATTGGTAGAGGATGTCACACTTAATCTTCAACCATGCCTATGTCTCAGCATTTCAAACTGTCTCAAGTTGCTGATTTAACTCTCTTAAGGTGTGTACAAATCATTTGTTTCTGTTGGCTTCATCCATCCATTGTAATTGGTTGCAAATTCTAGAACCTACCTCTTCAGCCGTTTCTTCCCTCCACTTGCTATAATTTTCTATCTCTTTGCCTACTTAGTAAGTATCTTTTTTTTTCTGGCTCTTGGAGCCTGTTAAACCCTCCAGAGTTCCAGCACATGGGAAACTCTGTAGTTACTATGACACTTGCTCTTCTCTCTCTATTGGAGCCCTCCCTGTTTCTTTGCCTCCTCCCCCTAGGAGCTGCCTGCTAAGTCCTGTAGCTTCCTTAAGCAAGTCCTTCTGGGCCTCTACAACTTGTCCCTACTGTCTCTCAGCTCATTCCTAAGCCAAATATCCCTATCATCCCTTATCTCTTCTACATCTATCTCTTCAGTATCACAGACTGCTTTAAGTCAAACTGTATCTGATTTGACTCCTCAGGGACATACCTTATGGGCTGGATTCACATACTGAATTTCTTGATCCATAATAAATAGTACTTTGACCCTGAGCACTGCCACCCAGCCCTTATGTCCAAATATTCACAGTGCCTTGGTCATTGGCAGCATTCAAGTTTACTGCTACCTACCAACTGGGTGGTCAGGGCCAACCCTTGCCAGTTCCCATCATAGAGTTTATAGTGGTATGGCATGACAAATAAGCAGTCCAGGTCCTACCTTTTCCTGAATTCCTGGGTGTAACTGCCTGAGTCACCACTGCAATGTCAGAACTACTTCCCTGGCTGTTTACCATCAGTTCTCTACTAAGTTCATATAGGATCTCCAACAGGTGGCTCAGACTATCCTTAACCCTTCAGGACCAAATAGACTCACTGACCACCATAGGACTACAAAATCTACGAGGATTACAGTTACTAACAGTAGAAAGGGTGATCTTTGTCTCTTCTTCTGGGAGGAATGTTGTTTTTATGTCTACTAGTCAGATATAGTAAAAGATAAGATCCGACAGCTCCAGATGGATCTCCAAAAATGTAAGAAACAGCTCGATGCCTCTGGTCAGTGGCTCATTGAAAGACCAATATGGAATTGGATTCTACTGTACTTAATCATCCTTCTCCTCCTTTTCTTAATCCTACTAGTCACACCCTACCTTTTAAACCTCTTGTCTAGCTTTCTTCAACAAAAGATCCAAAAGATTTCTAATTAAATTTTTTAATTTCTAATTAAATTTTAATCACTTGCTATTACAAGATTACTGACTATGGAGCCAGAGGCCTGCAACTCAGATTATACCCTAACAGTGAAGATCTGTTTGCCCTAAGGACTTCAATGCCCCCATTCAGCAGGCTAATGATAGCATTGCCCCCCTTTCCTGACCCCTGATAGTTTATCAATAGCAAACAAAAAGGGGGGAATATAAGCCAGTGCCCAGGCCCTGCCCCTAAGGACCTCCAGACTCCACCCCCTGCCCTCAGAATATTCTTATGTCCAAAATGGCCAGACCCGGCTCCTTAAGACACAGGTGGCCCAAGATTAGACCACAAAATACCAGCAATCCCAGGCTACCTTGGAAAGCTCTGCCCCCAAGAAACTATATAAAGCCTATGTCCTATTCAGTTCTTTGCTGCTTCTCTCCTGAGCAGAGGCTGCCACCCTCTTGTGTCTTTCTCAGTAAATCTCTGATGTGAGGTTTGTTGTCCTATGTGACTTTGTGGTATTCCTTGGTTAACTGTTCTATTGATTACAATGAATTGTCCCTCTTTGTCTTTTCCGTTAATTTTTAGCTTGAAGACTATTTTGTCAGATATTGGGATAGAGATGCCTGCTTTCTACCTGGTTGTCTTAGCTAGGATCTTATTGATATAAAAGACACCATGACCACAGCAACTCTTATAAAGAAAACATTTATTTGGGGTGGCTCACTTACAGTGATTTGATTATGAAGGCATGAACTGAGAGTGCTCCATCTTGCAGGCTACAGGAAGTTGACTGGCTTTCACCCTGAGGGCAGCTTCAGAAAAAGATCTCAAAGCCCGCCCCCACAGTGATGCACTTCCTTCAACGAGATCACACCTACTACAACAAGGCCACACCTCCTAATAGTGCTAGTCCCTTTGGGGGCCATTTTCTTTCCAAACTATTTGATGGGAGTATTTTTGTCCATCTTTTTACTCTAAAGCCTTGTTTTCTTTAAGCTAAGATATGTTTCTTGTAGGCAGGCTACAGATGGATTTTGTTTCTTGATCCCTTCAATCAGCCTATGTCTTTTGATTATAAAATTAAGAACATTGATATTTGAAGTTGTTGAAATGCATTTGTTAATTGCCTTCTCCATATTGTTGATTTTTCTTTTTGTTGCTGTTGTTTATGTTCTCAGTGGTATTTTGTGTTTTACAAATTATGGCTTCATATTTCTTCCATAGTCTCTGGCATTCCCTTCAATCCAAAATTTGGTTTGTTTGGGTTTTTTTGTTATTTTCTTTAGGTTCAGTTTGTTGAATAAAAGTTTTAGAGTGTTTATATCATGGAAAGTTTTTCTTTCTCCTTCAATTATGGCAGATATTAGTCTAGGCTGTTAATTCTGGTTTCTTAGGACTTGGAGTGCATTGTTCAGGCTCTTCTGGCTTTCAAAGTTTCCATTAAGAAATCTGGGCATGTGGATTTCTTTTGTTCTGAGTCTGATATCGACAGAGCAGGTTGAAGTAGAAGAAGGAATATACAGGCAAGTTGGGCCTAAAGGTTAGAAAAGGCTTGGGAGGAATGAAGTCAGGTGGACAGAAGGTTCTGGGTTGATATATGGGGTATACCTCCTGGTCCAAGCCTGTAGTGTGGGGGTAGATCTTGCTGGATGGAAATGTTGACTGTGGCATGCAAGGTACCTTTGGGTGAAGGGTTGGCAGGGTAGGTCCTGGCAAAAGTCTAGAGATTGGTTGTGATCGTCTCATAGCAGCAGATCCCAAAGGGGAAAATGCACAAATTAACATCACCAACAATGAAAACTAAATTAACAGGAGATAGTAATCACTGGTCATTAATAACCCTTAATGTAAATGGACTCAACTCACCTATAAAAAAGCACAGGCTAGGGCTGGAGAGATGGCTCAGAGGTTAAGAGCATTGCCTGCTCTTCCAAAGGTCCTGAGTTCAATTCCCAGCAACCACATGGTGGCTCACAACCATCTGTAATGAGGTCTGGTGCCCTCTTCTGGCCTTCAAGCATACACACAGACAGAATATTGTATACATAAAAAAAAAAGCAATAAATAAATAAATAAATGACATTCTGTATTAAAAAAAAAAAAAAAGCACAGGCTAACACACTGGATACAAAAACAGAATCCATTCTTCTTCTGCATACAAGAAACACACCTCAACCTCAAAGGCAGACATCACCTCAGAGTAAAGGGTTGGGAAAAAAATATACCAATCAAATGGACCTAAGAAACAAGCAGGTATAGCTATCCTAATTCCTAACAAAATAGACTTCAAACTAAAATCAGTCAAAAGAGACAAAGAAGGTCATTTCATATTAGTCACAGGAAAAATCCATCAATAGGAAATCTCAATGATGAACATCTATGCCTCAAATACAAGGACACCTTCATATGTGAAAGAAACACTACTAAAGCTTAAATCACACATTAATCCCCACACACTAATAGTGGGAGACTTCAATACTCCCCTCTCACCACTGGACAGGTCAGTCAGACAAAAAATGAAGAGAGAAATAAGAGAACTAACAGATGTTATTACTCAAATGGACTTAACAGACATCTATAGAATAGTCCATCCAAACAGAAAAGAATATACCTTCTCAGCACCTCATGGAACCTTCTCAAAAATTGACCACATACTCGATAAGAAAAAAACCAAACCTCAACAAATACAAAAAAATTAGAATAACCCAATTTATCTTATCAGATCACCATGGTATAAAACTAGAAGTCAACAGTAAACCCACAAACACATGGAAATTAAACAATGCTCACCTGAATCATCAGTGGGTCAAGGAAGAAATAAAGGGAGAAATTAGAGACTTCCTAAAATTCAATGAAAATGACCACACAACATACCCAAATTTATGGGACACTATGAATGCAGTGTTAAGAGGAAAGTTCATTGCACTAAATGCCTACATAAAGAAGCTGGAAAAATCCTACACTAGTGAATTAACAGAACATCTGAAAACTTTAGAACAAAAAAGAAGGAAACTCATCTAAGAGAACTAGACGGCAGGAAATAATCAAATTGAGAGCTGAAATCAACAAAATAGAAACAAAGAAAATAATACAAAGAACCTATTCAACAAAGAGCTGGTTCTTCAAGAAAATCAACAAAATAGACAAAACTTTATCCAAACTAACCAAAGACAGAGAGAGAATATACAAATTAACAAAATCAGAAATGAAAAGTGGGACATAACAACAGACACGAAGGAAATACAGAGAATCATCACATCATATTTTGAAAACCTGCACTCCACAACATTGGAAAACTTAAAGGAAATAAACAACTTTCTGGATAAATATCACTTACCAAAATTAAATCAAGAACAGATAGGCAAATTAAGCAGACCTATAACTGCTGAAGAAATAGAAACAGTCATCAAAAGTCTCCCAACCAAAAAAAGCCCAGGATCAGATGGTTTCAGCTCAGAATTCTACAAGACTTTCAAAGAAGAACTAATACCAATACTCCTCAAATTATTCCACACAATAGGAACAGAGGGAACATTGCCAAACTCTTTTTATGAGAGTACAATTACCCTGATACCCAAACCACAGAAAAACATTATTAAGAGAGAAAATTACAGATCAATCTCACTCATGAACAACGTTGCAAAAATAAAACATTGGCAAATCAAATCCAAGAACACATCAGAGCCATCATCCACCATGATTATCCTACAGATGCAGGGATGGTTCAACATACGAAAATCTGTCAGTGTAATCCACCATATAAACAAGCTGAAAAATAAAAACCACATGATCATCTCATTAGATGCTGGAAAAGCTTTTGACAAAATACAACAACTTTTCATGATAACGATTTTGGAGAGAGTAGGGATACAAGGAACATAATAAAAGCAATATGCAGCAAGCCAACAGCCAACATCAAACTAAATGGAGAGAAATTCCCAGGAATTCCACTGAAATCAGGAACAAGACAAGGTTGTCCACTCTCTCCTTATCTATTCAATATAGTTCTTGAGGTCCTAGCTAGAACAATAAGATACCAAAAGGAGATCAGGGGGATACAAATTGGAAAAGAAGAAGTCAAACTCTCACTGTTTGCTGATGATATGATAGTTTATATAAGTGTTCCCAACAATTCTATCAAGGAACTTCTACAACTCAAAAACACTTTCAGCAATGTAGCAGGATACAAGATTAACTCAAAAAAAAAATCAGTAGCCCTTCTGTAAGAAATCAGAAAATGATCACCCTTCACAATAGCCACGAATAGTGTAAAATTTCTCAGAGTAACTCTGACCAAACAAGTGGAAAACTTGTATGACAAGAACTCTAAATCTTTGAAGAAAGAAATTGAAAAAGACACCAGAAAGTAGAAAGAGCTCCCATGCTCTTTGGTAGGCAGAATTAACGTAGTAAAAAATGGCAATCTTACCAAAAGCAATCTACAGATTCAATGCAACTTCATATAGAAAATCAAAAATCCTAGGATAGCCAAAACAATCCTATACAATAAAAACTTCTGGAGGCATAACAATCCCTGACTTCAAACTCTACTACAGAGCTACAGTACTGAATACAACCTGGTATTGGCATAAGAACAGACAGGAGGACCCATGGAACCAAATAGAAGACCCGGATATCAATCCACACATCTTTGAACACCTAATCTTTGATAAAGAAGCAAAAAATATGAAATGGAAAGAAGAAAGCATATTTAATGAGTAATGCTGGCATAACTGGATATCAACATGTAAAAGGATGAAAATAAATTTATACCTATCACCATGCACAAAACTCAAGTTCAAATGGATCAAAGACCTCAACATAAAGCCAGCCACACTGAACCTTATAGACAAGAAAGTGGGAAATGCATTTGAATGCATTGTCACAGGAGACTACTTCCTAAATATAACCCCAGCAGCACAGACACTGAGAGAAAAAAATAATTAATCGATCCTCCTGAAACTGAAAAGCTTCTGTAAAGCAAAGGACATGGTCAACAAGACAAAACGACAGCCTACAGAATGGAAAAAGGTCTTCACTAACCCCACATCAGACAGAGGTCTGATCTCCAAAATATACAAAGAACTCAGGAAATCATCATCAAAAGAACAAATAATCCAACAAAAATAATGGAGTACAAACCTAAAGAAAGAACTCTTAACAGAGGAATCTAAAATGACTAGAAAGACACTTAAGAAAATGTTCAACATCCTTAGTCATCAGAGAAATGCAAATTAAAATAACTCTGAGATTCCATCTTACACCTGTAAGAATGGCCAAGATCAAACACACTGATGACAACTTATGCTGGAGAGGTTGTTGGGTAAAGGGAACACTCCTCCATTGCTGGTGGGAATGCAAGCTGGTACAGCCCCTTTGGATGTCAGTGTGGCGATTTCTCAGAAAATTAGGAAACAACCTTCCTCAAGACCCAGTAATACCACTTTTGGATATATATCCAAAGGATGCTTAATCATACCACAAGGACATGTGCTTAACTATGTTCATAGTAGCATTGTTTGTCATAGCCAGGACATGGAAACAACCTAAATGCCCCTCGACCTAAGAATGGATAAAGAAAATGTGGCACATTTATACAATGGAGTACTACACAGCAGAAAAAAAATAACATCTTGAATTTTGCAGGAAAATGGATGGAGCTAGAAAACATTATTCTGAGTGAAGTAACCCAGACACAGAAAGACAATTATCACATGTACTCACTCATAGGTGATTTTTAAACATAAAGCAAAGAAAACCAGCCTACAAACCACAATCCCAGAGAACTTAGACAACAATGAGGACACTAAGAGAAACTTACATAGATCTAATCTACATGGGAAATAGAAAAAAAAAAAGATCTCCTGAGTAAATTGGGAGCATGCTAAAGGGGGGGAGGCAAGAGGCAGAGTATTCTTCACTCAGAATAATGTTTTCTAGCTCCATCCATTTTCCTGCAAAATTCAAGATGTTGGGGTGATCTGGCTGTAACATCTGTCACCCCATTGATTGCCAGGGTTGATTTGGCTTATCTGGCTGGCTAGGCGGTTGTCCCCTTCCTCCCTCACCACGACCTTCCTCAAATAGAGGAGGACCGGTCTTAGGTCAAGGGTATACGAGTAGCTGCACTCCCCTCCTAGAACCTCCAAACAAGCTCTCAAGGTCCATTACTGTCTTTCTTATGAATCCATATGTGAATTTTTTAGAGGCTGGATTTTCTGATATAGTAACATACTTTTCAGGCCCTAGGAAAGTGTAGTACTTACTGCACATGCATTTTGACTTCAGTTCAACCTCCAAAACCCATGCAAAAAGAAGCTGGCTAAGGGGGTGGAAAGATGGCTCAGTGGTTATGAGCACTCGCTACCCTTTCAGAGCATTTGAATGAGTCACAAAGCACCCACATGGTGGCTCACTACCATATATAACTCTAATTCCAGTAGAACTGGTACTATCTTCCAATCTTCCAGGGGTACCAGTCATACATGTGGTACATATGCATATATATCCAGAGAAAATACCCATACACATAAAATAAATAAAATTTAAAAGAAAGTAAAGTAGAACTTGATTAGGGAAGATTCCCAACATCAACCTCTGATGTATACACAAACACACACACACACACACACTCTACCACTGCTGCCGCCGCCATAATCATCATCATCAATATAAGTATTTTTAAAAATAATAGACAGGTGTGGTGCCTCACACCCATAATCTTAGCCCTTGGGAAGGTGAAAACAGGAAGATTATCAGGAGTTTAAAGTCAGCTAGATGTGGACTCCAGGGCAGTCTGGACTACAAGGTAAATAATGACCTAAGTTATGGTATTCTAATAAATAAGTAAAATAAAATGCTGTGGGTAGTAGTATCAGAATAAATGTCCTCATATCTTATTTATATGAATGACTATATACATCTTACAGACAATTTGATATCTGTGAATATAGCATTTTAGAACTCAAATAAGAAATGCTTGGTGTAATTGGGCAATATTTGCCTCTTTTTTAAAATGTGAAGATAAAAGATGTTACTCATCTTGGACTGTTTATAACATTCCTGATGAATTCTCTGTCCTTGGCAGAGTTCAAAGTCCACTGGCAGAAATAGATGCTTATGTGTATACTCAATTGTGTTAGAGATGCTCAGGGCCCCAAGCATGTTTGTAAATCATAGCAGACTTGTGAAAACGTTTCAACCTTGGCTTTTTAATGAAACACCAAACTGGTTAGAGTTCTAAGGTCAGTGGAAATAAATATGCTTTTAACAAATATTTACTGCCTTCAGAGACGTAGTGCGCAAGGAGTAGAGAAAAGCCAAAGTTGGCTCAGCTCTTGGGTCTGTGAGGGTTTTACCTAAGCGTCATTGATTGCCTCATTATCTACTATACATTTTTAACATGCTACCAAAAAAAAATGTTTTCTTAGCCTCCTCTCTAGGATGTTTTTTCCCTCCTGCCTCCTCTCCTCTCTTCTCTGTCCAGTGAACAAAAGCAAAGCATTCCCTGGAGTCCACTCTTCTGTCTGTGCTCTGTGACCTTGGCTAACCGCAGTCCTCAGCAGGGGCAGCACACAAGGCTTGCGATACAAGCAGCTGCCTGGAGTTTGCTCTAAAACACGCCCCAGGCAGCACTGAACCACCACCCTTTGTAGATGCAGAGTTAGCTTCCTGTGGGCCTCGGTCACAGCACTCAACAAATAACCTTGTATTTCATGTTTCACTGTGGAATTGCTTAGTTTAGTGCAGTTGATTCATAGCACCAAACCCAGCAGAAAGATGTGTGCTGGCGCAAAGGTTTCTCTGTCATTCATACTTTCTTCATAAGGCACACTACAGCTTTCTGGTGTTTAAGAACACGAGGCATTGCTTCAGCACTGTGCTCAAGAGCCATTCTAAATAGTGACTCATCAAGAAAAAAAATACAAAATACAAAACCATGGTGCTATTTAGACCATGAAAAGAACTCTTATTTATAGCATGAAAGCTGAAACATGAAGGCAGAGTGTCACCTTGCCTGACCTCAGCTGTGAGCAGTGAACGCCATGTAGCTCAGATTTTTCCATGCTCTGCACATGTTTGTGAATGAGCAAGAAAATGCCATGCACATTGGATTTGGGGTTACAAATAAATGTTACCATGTGGACAAATTAGTGAATACAGAACCTTCAACAAAAATTAGCTCTTTATAAATGCTTCTTGTGAATTCCTTTAGAACACAATAGAAATCTTAAGATAATTTACAGAGGCCTCAGTGGGTAAAGTCCCTGAGTTGAATCCTAAGAACCCATGTATAAAAGGGAGACCAGGTGTGGTGGTCTGCAGTTGTAATCCCAGCATTGAGGAGGTAGAGCTGGGAGATCCCTGGGGCTCACACTCAGCAGCAGCCAGTGTATCCTACTTATCCAGCTCCCTACCAATGAGAGACCCTGTTTCACAAAAGATGGATGAGAGAAAAAATTATATCAAAAAAAGGTGGATGGTACCTTTGCCTACACACACACACACACACACACACACTCACCGTGTACAAACAAGTTATTTTGGATAACAACTCAGGTATAATGACTGAAGGTTAGGACATTTAAATTGCAGGTTAGTAAAGTAGATCTTGCATCTGGAACAGTAACCACAGTACTGTAGCTTAATGAAAGCTTTAAAGAAAAATATCGCAAGTGCTCTGGCCCTCCAGCCCTTGTATCCCCTAGTTGCATTAACACGGATTCGTGACCTGACCTTCTTGGGTAGTAGGGGAGGGGATCATCCTTATGCACTACCAATATTTTGTTTGTAAAGATGTGAAATTCATATAGATACATTTTGATCCTAACAAATGGTCTAACTGTTGCTCTTAGACCTTTGTGCCACTTTATGCTACCGACCAAATACAAACGACATTCTCAAGCTGGTTTTGGTTAACTGTTTAATGTTGGAAATCAAGACTTTTCCATGCAATAACTTCTGCAAAACACGGCTGTACATTATCAGTATATTATTCTGTTGACAGAAGGACAAATGGGAAACATACAAACCTAGTTTCATATCCTTGTACAACCGCCAAGTAGAAATGACCTGGGTGGCCTAAAACAATGGTGTAGACCATAGCTGAAAGCTTATTTTATTTTGGGATAAAATACTAGATTTTAAAATATTCTCATGAGTAAATTCAGATTATGAGTGATTTTATTGAAGTACCTATATTAAAAATCAGGACGGTAAGCAGACAGTTTACTTGGGCATATGTTAATGTCAGTGTGGCCACTTGGCGGCATAGTCTCCAGGAATTTCAATTAACCATGTAAATATATTTCATAGTGTCACGTCTCACTTTGTCAGAACCCCTGCTGCTTTCTATCGTTATCATAAATGCAGGTGCAAATAGCAGTTATGTATTCTGATAGAAAGCAGTTGGAGACATTTCACTGTGGGACACAACACTCTGAGATTGTGTACATCTGTTCAAATAATGTATCCAGCCCGGGTGACATGAACACAAGGGTGGAAACATCTGCCCTTGAGACCATTTGCCATATAGCAGATGCCTGCATCTTTATTTATGCAGACGGTTGGTGTGATGAGTTGAGCAGGGATAAAAAGCCAAGCAATTTGACAGGGGTATTTAGGTTGTCGTGCAAGCCAAAAAACATAAGATTGGCATTCTTATTTTAAAAGTTTAATACTGATAGGACTAGAGACTTACAGATCTGGCCCTGCCAGATCTTCAAAGTAATTGACATCGAAATTCTAAAGATACTTATAGAAGTTCCAGCATATGTTAGAAAGTATTGCTCAGGTTGAGGTCTAGCTCAGTGGTAGAACTCAGTTTGCCTGTGTGCTGAAGGTCCTGAGCTTGATGCTGGGTGCTACAGAGACGGAAAGACTTTTATGATTGTTTGGGTTTTGATTAACTAATTTAAAACAATTTTGAATACATTTATTTTTTAAATTCTTTAGAGACTGCTTTATTTTTTTGAATGGGTATAGACTATCAACAAAATCTTGTGATGTTTTTTAAAACTTGGGAAAAACATAAATATCATGAAATTGAAACAATTTATGAGATATCCCTTGAATATCCATTCAAATTAGGTAACATAAGTTTCTGAAGAATTACGTGTTAATACTTTTTTGCTGAGCATTTTGTTTATTCTGTTCTAACATTTCCAGTTACTGATATTTTAATTTTAATATTTAATTTAATTAATATTTAATCCAGTTACTGATAATTTCATCTACGTGAATTTTGGTTAATGTCATAACTTTTTCTATTTTTCTGTAATATTCTTAAGGAAACAAAGGTGATGAGGATGAAAACTTAACTGAAAAGGCAAAATACTTCCAGACTTCATCACCCATCCTTCACACACGTGTTTATAAAACTCAAAAGAGTCTATATGTCACCTACTTAAGCATTTCTCAAGCTTCAGGACCCCTTTGTGCTCTTAAAAGTTATTGAAGACTTTACAGAGCATTTGTGTAGGTGTGTCTTCTTGTACTTCTCATATTAATGATTAGAAGCCTGAACTATGTACTTATAAATTCAAAATAGTTCATTACATCTTAACATAAATGAGTCAGTCTAATAAAATGGACTTTATTTTCCGAATAAAACCTTTTGCAAGAATATAAGAATCAATATATATCTTTTGCAATATTTCTGAAATCTGTGTTCACTGAAAACTCGTGTGTGTGTGTGTGTGTGTGTGTGTGTGTGTGTGTGTGCGCGCGCGCGCGCGCGCCCAGAGATCAGTGTTGGGCTTTGTTTCTCTATTGCTTTCCACCATAGTTTTTGAGACAGGGTCTCTCACTGAACCTCTAGCTCATTTGATTTTGTTAAGTTGGCTGGCCAGTGAGCCAACTCTCACTGCTCCCCATCTCTTCTATTCAGCTCTGGGACACCCTAGGCTGTTATGTAGATGCTAGGCTTCCAGTTCTTCATGTTTGCATGGCAAACACTTTACTGACTGAGCCATCTGCTAGACTTGGAGGCAGCTTTGAGTCTCATATCTGATCCTGCATCTAATCTGTTGTGATTTTGTTCATACTGAAGTAGTTAAGCTTTATAGTGTGCTGAATAGGGGTAAACTACTTTAATGGCCTTTACAGGTAACTAAGCATTTTTTATACTACACAAAAATTTATCAAATGGTTCCATGTTAAGAGTTTAGTTGTAAGGTGAACAGTGAGACCATGTCTGTGGACTTCTTGTACTTAGTTATAGATAGTAACAGTAGTTTGGGTTAGCTTGCAATTGTGTGAGTCTTTTTATGCAGCATGGAGTGATCACTTGGAAGACTTCAGTTCCCCAGGGTGTGCAGCACTTCCATATACTTAGGTAATATTTTAAGAATCATATCTGATGTGAAAACTTTTTTATGTTTTTATAAACTTGGTTATTTTTTTTAAAAACTGGCAAATAAAACCATTATACACTCTTTAAATATGACTCCCCACTTAACAGTGGTTCCTATTAAAAGTTTTTGCATTATGCTGGGAGGTGGTGGTGCAAGCCTTTAATCCTAGCATTTAGGAGGCAGAAGCAGATGGATCTCTGTGAGTTTGAGACTAGCCTGCTTTACAAAGCTAGTTCCAGGACAGCCAAGGATACACAAAGAAACCCTGTCTCAAAATGTCTCAAAACCCAAGGGCAGGGAGAGAAAGCTTTTGGGTCCTAGGTAGCTTGTTTTGGGGTCCTCTCTAATGGACAGCAGTGCAGTCCATAAGTTTTGAGTTTCAGTTTCTCCAAGGCTACCAGTGTACCATATAGTATTTGAAACTCATGGTGCTTTCTGTTGAAACAAGCAGCACTCCCAGCCAGCCAGGAGGACAAAGGCCAGTAGCCAATACTCTCTAGTTTGCTGTGTCCAAGCTGTCATGGTTGCTAGGTTAGGGATAGTGGATGCTATGCTTTGCTTTTGTTGTTGTTTGTTTGTTTGTTTTGTTTTGTTTTTTACTTACCAATGGATTTATCATAAGCTGTGCTCATCATAATTAAGAAGCCATCTAAGTTCAGAAATTCCACCTTCCAAATTTCCAATTGCTGCATGAAAAATTACCTTTATCATTGTCAACCAATACTTTCAGTGTTGTACTTTTATAAATAAAGCTCTACTCATACTCAAATCTATGCTCTTTCAACATATGTCCGTTGGATAAAGAGGAAAGTGGCTATCTCAGCTTCACATTCCTAAAACCAGCTCCTGCAGCGAGTGCTCCATCCATCAAACGAAGTAACAAAGGGGCATTTACTCAAGGATTAAGGTTTAAGATAACCAAAATCTAGAGCTGCATTCTCTATCTCCTATGAAAACACGGTAGTTCTTGGTCAGCATGTTGTTACTGCTCAACTTCAGGTGGAGATGGCTTCAGATAGTTTGGCCCAACATATCCTTTGCCTGTGAGGTCTATATTAGCATCAGATGATGTTTGGACCCTCCAGTATGCAGGTCTGAGTAGATAAACACTGATTCTCTCTAATCACAACTTGCTACAGGGAGGAAACTCAGGTCAAAATACATTGAGGATTGCTGTCCTGCCCAGATTCATGCTAGAAATAAATGGAAGAACCAAAGACAGACCTCTGTTCTCTGTCTTACATACATTTTGTTTTCTTTTCTCTGAGGAACGCCCCCACTCCCTGATAAAGGAAGTTCCTCAGATTAGGACATATGTTACAGCCCAGGTGTAGCTCTAATTTACCACGCTCCCCATGAAAACCTCATCACCTTCCTGTACTTCTTGTCTTACACCTAGAGTTCTTCATTGACCCCAGTTCACAGAGTAGTAATGTGGAATTAGAAAATTTCAGGGTTATTTATATTGTTCTTTTATAAAAGACTAGTACCAATTTTTAAAAAGTTCTTCATGCCTGTGATGGTTAATCTTCACTTTGAAGTTGCTTAGATTAAGAAATACCTAGGGTTAATAAAACATACTTGTTCTGGGTGTGTCTGCACAGGTATTTCCAGAGAACACTAATGAGGGTTCTGAGATAACCCTTGGATTAATCTCTTCATGGTGGCATCTTTTGACATTATTGAGCAGGTATAAAAAGTAGGAAGTCAGTCCTAATTGGAGGAAGTAGGTAGTGGTGGTAGGTACTTAGAGCTGTACCTTGCCCTGACCCCTTCTAATATTCCTCCTTCACTCTACATTCTGATTGTAGTGAGAACTTCCACCACCACATACACCACCAGGATGCTCATCCCAAGCACATGGAACCAAGAAAACATGGGTTGAACCCTCTGAAACTGGGAGCCAATATAATTCTTCCTTATGTTTTTTCCTGTATGCTGTTTTTGATAACAGCAGCAAAAGGCTGGCTAACACAGTACTTCAAAATACCATGAAATTTCTTTGTGGATTTCTGCTTTATACAGCTGTCTTGAGCTGGGGAAGTTGGCTACCAAGCTCAAGAGCCTGAATTCAGTCTTCAGCACCCAGTTAGGAAGCTGAATACTGATTTGCATCTAATCTGAGCATCCCTTCCTCAAGAAGGGAAGTGAAAGCAGAAGAACCAGCCAGAAACTTTGGAGCCAGCTAGCCTGGAGTATACAGCCCAGTGTCAGAAACAATAAAAGAGACTCTGCTTCAACGACATGGAAGCCAAGAGTCAACTCCTGACTCCCCCTCTCACCCCTACATGCATACCATGGCACACTCGCACACATATCTATGTGCACAGTTTGCTATAAGCTTGATATGCACACCAGAAGCTCTGGAAAAGCATCCATCCCCTTCCTCCCCATCACAGAAGATGCGTTACTTGTGGGCATAGATTAACAGCAGAAGGGAAACTTAGCAACAAAAAGAGTGGAGGGTGGATGATTTTTCGCATGACTACCTCTCCCATGAGATCATTGTCAACCATTGGCAAGAGACGGCCTCCCTGAGTGTAAAGTAGGCATGGGAGCTGTGCCATGGAAGACAGAAGACTCTTGAGTGAGCCCCAGTGAAGAAGCAGAGTCCAGGGACAAGTGATATAGATCATGGTGAGCTTTTAAGACTAGTCTTCAAGCTTCTAACATTGACCACTGTTCATGGAGGGCAGATGTTTCCAGCTCCAGTCTGGCAATATGAGTGAAGAACACATGGTGGGCTATCTGGGGCAGGTGCCATAAGAAGACAGAGATGGCACTAACCTATGATATGCTGATAGTATCCATGGATACCCAGCTATAAAGCCATATATGGAACCAGACTTTCTGCCTATGCACATAAACACATAAGAAAGCCCACAGGGCAAGGAGAATGCAGATAGACCTTATAATCATTCTATCTCCTGTAGAGACAAGAAGCTCTCACATGTTCCCAACTAGCAGATGAGACATGTTCACTTCAGCCAAACTTAGTCATTGACATCGAAGGAGAATAAAGATACAGATAGAGGAAAAGCCAGACAGAATTCAAAGAAAAAGAAATCCAAAGTGCCCAGGGTTTTCAAGTCTGAGTCCAGAGTTTGTTCCCTGTAATAACTATCAAAGAATCTGATCTAGGACACGTTCAGGGTAGTATGGCCATATATGCAGGCAGAGCGTGACAAGTTGTAGTTCAGAACCACAGCCAACCTGATCACTCCCACCGAAGAATACTCCAGGCCCAGTTTTCTCTGTGCTAGTCAGTTGTGCTGGCACGCCATTGTCTTCTTTATTGCCTGCACAGTCTTAGGGTTGCAGATACCCATGCTAAAGAAATCTGTGCCTTGACTGAAGAGCTACAGGCAAGACTTAACAACCAGTATTAGAAAACAGTAAAGTGGTCCCAAGGGATTCCTTTTCCTGTGACAGATCCACAACTGCCCAAAATTGTGCATTTGTACCTATAAATCATAAACTGTTGGCATAAAAGCTGAGGTGTAGGGAAAAGTGCAACAAAAAATGTTATAAATCACTGAGTTGAAGCTAAATCAGAAGCAAAGATAAAGTGTCTGTAAGATGATACTATAAAACATAGTCTTCTCCTTTCCTCCTCCCATCCTCCCTCTGTCTGTTTTATGCTGTACTCTGGGTTGAGACCAGGCTTTCATGCATGTCAGGCAAGTACTTAGACTACTAAGCCACATACCTCCAGTCCTTATTTTTTTAATCCAGCTTGTATACTCCCCCAAAATGACCCCTCTGTATAAACTTTCTTTTGAAAATGCAGAATAAAAAATATTATCTTTGTAGTACAAGTATTAAAAGATAGCAGTTTTAACCACTTAAGTTATATTATGATGTTTTGACCAACAGTAAGAAACACCCAACCTTCTGCATAGATCCCTGCTAAATACACTTTCTGGTGCTGAAAACTTAACCTTATATTTAACCCATTAAAGAAAAGGTTTTTCTCATCAAATGTTATCTTATTCATCATCACAGATACTTAACTACTGTAACTACTACTGAAATACAAAACTGAAAAAGAGATGTAATCCTAGCCCTGTGGAGAGAGTACAAGCGGGGCCCAGTTGGGTTGGGAGGCATAGGAGCTTCTGGGATCAAGAGTTCAGGCTGGTGTTCTACCACATGGTTGCGAGAACCTGAGCCGAGCTCAGACTACATGAAACCCTATCTTTAAAGCAAGCAAACAAATAAATAATTTAAAAAAATGTCCACTTTCATTGGCTGATTTCATGTTCAGACATTTGTGCTGGACTCTAAACTCTTTCAGGAGATGGTTCACATTTCTTTAGCACATGTCACAATGTCCTGAAAAGACAATGTGCACAGGTACTTGTCACAGATGACAAGATGCCAGGAGCATGTCTGCTGCTCCTACAGTATTGAGGTTCAGTTATCAGGGTCTGAATTTCATAATATTAGCAGTACTGGAAACATTTAGAAGTCTCTAGTTGTCTTGCATAGAGTCTATGGAAGGTTATTAGCATTTCGTTAAATCACTACACTGTCCAGTCCTTTGCAGATTTAGGGAAACACTTAGCTTGGCTGGTGTGCAGCAGTAGTAAGCTTTTGTACACGCTACATATTATTTCTGCCAAAAAATAAGTAACAAAATATGTCCCTCATATGGTTTTTAGTGTTTCTTATCTGAAGCTCTTAAATAAAAGTTCTACCAGAAATAGGAACTAATAAAAGAGTTTTAACTAACATGGAGGGGGAACCTTCAAACTTGTTGAAGTTGAAAATTACTAAAAGGTATTTCAAGTTTAAAAAAAAAAAGCCCTTTGTTTCCTTTACATTTGGAACAAGAGCTTTAGGTTCCACAAAAAATAGTTACGTGAGTCTCAGGAACCACATTGTATAAATATTTTCTTTTATGGCCATTAATATTTGAAGTAATTAACTTTTAAATTTCTTCACAAAGAACATTTGTTTCCTTTTTCTTCACTGTCTTTGTGCTTATCTAACTCACTCAGTTTTGTAGACTGTGTTATGCCCAAATTTGCGAAGTCCCCACAAAAGCCAACAAGGAGACCAAGTCCCATATGTAAAAGCAAAGAGTCTTTATTTTAATCAAGTTTGCAAACTCGGTCTCGCCACATGTCTAACGTATTGGAATAACCAGAGAGGCCGAGCTCAATTAGAGTTGGGTTTTTATAGTAGTAAAGGTGAGGGTGAGGAGTTTCTGAGGTTCAGGACCCCTGATTGCCTGACATTTGTCTAGGGGTGTCCTGGTGAGCATATGCTGGCAGGTAATCCTATCTACAGCAGTTGGAATGTTAGGCATTCCTTTGAATGATCTATTGTTGGGCAGTAGTCAGGTAATCTCAGCTCGTGGTTCTTTCTGCAACCAGGCACCGCTTTAGGATAAACTACAGAGACTCAGGCCTCTTACTAAACTTATCAATGGCCGAGTTCCACTCTGGCAGGTGATAACAGTTGGAAGTAAAGAACTTCCTTTGGATGACCTGTCCATACTTAGCTTATCATGGCTGACCCCCACCCACATTCTGCAGCTCCCTTTTGAGGCCCAACTTTTCTTCCTATACTCAAACTTTCTTAAAATTACTTTCTAATATACCATTGTGTTTTCATGGGCACACATAATGCGTGTGTGTTGGCATGAGTGCCACTGCACACATGTGTTAGTCAGAGGACAGTTTTGTAGAGTTAGTTTTCTTCTTCTACCATTATATTGGTTCCCAACTGAGCCATCTCTCCTACTCCATTGAGCTAATTTTTTAATTACTTACTTAGCAAAATATGAAATCTGCAAATAAGCAGTATGAAAAATCTGTTTTCCCTACTCCCTGACTATAGTCTTCACTTCTGCTATCCTAGAGAAATGTGGTGGCCAGTGAGCATTCTAAACCACATTAGCCTTGCTGTGTGGTGGCCTGGAATCAGCCTTAGCTGAGCCTTTGAACACTTGGTAAGCTAGTAGCTCTCGTACCTTCTTACCTACTGTGGAGAAACGAAAACAAGGAGCACCATCCCGCTACCCCACAGCACAGCTTCTTTAATTGCACATGGTAACTCCTCTTCACACTGAATTGTTAAACCAGTTAACACTTAGTCAACAGGCAAACTGAGGAGGAGGACCACTGGGAATAAAATCTGACAGGATGGATCAGATGTTGGGCAAGGCCTAGCTGCCACAGACACAAGGAGAGGCAGGTTTTTTTGGAGTCTAACAAGTGTCTTTTTTCGTCCCTTTCTTCAGTTGCTTCTCATAAAATAAATGCTGGTTTTAAAATTCATAGATACTCCATAGCATAGAATTTAAGTTCCATGTCTTTTTTTCCCAACTAAAAATAAATATCAGAAATTTCATGGTTACTTGTGGGTAGGAGAAAGAGTATCTGCTGAGTGTTGGGAACCACCCTGGACACTCCAGGAGATATTTCTCTTCTTTAACCATGACACCACCTTTGTAGCTATATATTGCTGTGCCCATTTTATAGGTTACAATAGTCATGCACAGAGTGACTTGCCAAAACTCAAGAGCACGTATTAGCCAGGCGATGGTGGCGCACGCCTTTAATCCCAGCACTCGGGAGGCAGAGGCAGGCGGATCTCTGTGAGTTCGAGACCAGCCTGATCTACAGAGCTAGTACCAGGACAGGCTCCAAAGCAACAGCAAAACCCTGTCTCCAAAAAAAACCAAAAAAAAAGGGGGGGGGGGAATCTTCATCTATAAAATGCTCGTAACAGTCATTTCTCACCGTACTTTGGGGCTCGAATAAGATAATGCATGTGTTTTACATAGTACCTGGCAGGTAAAACACTACTTAGTATTGGGATAATATTTAAGAAACAGTATTGATAAAGAAACACAGCTACTCAAAAAAATGAGAATTCTCTTTCCTGCTAAGGGAGGCAATGAGTCAACATGTTAGCCCATGCCAAGTGGAAAAGCCTCCTGGTTGTGGGCGTTGTCATTGGAAAGGAGGGAATTACCTGAAAGCTCAGCTCAGCCGGGAAGTACAGGGAAGGCATGCAGGAGAGACTGGGCATACCAGATTCAGATTTCCATCTGGTAGTAGGCTTCACTGTGTTACCTCCAATTTCCTGAATGCAGGTCCAAGTAATGATGACTGCAGCAGGCATAGTGTGAAAGTATAGGGGCTCAAAATGTATTTGACATCCTGAGTCCTTCAAACAAGACTTATGCTGTTGAACACCCTGCTCATGTGTTTATTATATTTTTTCAACAAAATGAAGTTACACCCATTTGTGTTTAGATCATTGCTTTTATCTTAGATTTCTTCCAAGTCTTAACACATTTGTTTTAAACAGAGATCATCTTGAAAAACAGGTTGAACCTTAACTGAAGTTTACAATTTCAAAGCCAAATGAAAGAGGAGGAACAATCTAGATTCCAACAAATAAAATTGAAACTGTTTTTTTTTTCAGTCTAATAAAATTAAAACCTGAACAGTTTCTAAAATTGTGTTACTTCCAGTTGATTTAGCAGCACATTCATTCTAAGCCTGGATCCAAAGGACCTGAGTCCAGAGCACAGGGACATTTGTCTATCTGCTTGCACCCTGCCAGTTTTCATGTAGAGTAATGCAACTTTCTCCCAGCCAAGAGCATAGTGAGGGGAGAGCAGGGCGGCTTGCTTATTTCCACCAAACAGGACCCCCAGTTCTGCTCTGGAAACCAGCAATGTAGCACATCACCCCATGGACTTGTCTCTGAGAGTACAGCAGTATTTTGAGATGGGTTTGATAGTGATGATAGACATTGACACCTAGCGTGCTTGAGCCCCTGTTGATTACTCCCTACCACTAACGTGAACAGTGCCCAGCACATCCAGCATCCTGCTGATGAAGGAGGAAAAGAAAGACACGTTGCTCGTTCTCCACACAAATGTCTCCAGCCTCCTGGATTTGTCGTAATCCTATGGCAGCAGTTTCAAACTCAGCTCTACAAGTTAGCTTTCTTTTCTTTCACACAGCTTAATTTTACAAAAATTAGTTCTAGTCATTAACCTCCTAGAAGTTTCATTTCCTGGAATACAGACTTGACAAGCCATTTCAGCTTTAATTTATCTTCTCTTTTTCTTCTTAAAATTTTGGAATGTTAATGTAGTTTAGGATTTATTGGGGTGCAGGAGAATGAAGGCAAGGCAAGTTGTTCCTTCAAAAGGAGGAGGTCAGGCCATGTCACACCGTCCATTGGCTTGCTTTCTTTGTGGCCTCACTTTTCCTAATCTGTAAAGGAGTTAAATGAGGGCTCAATTAAAACACCTGCTGTAGCTGTCAGGCCATAAAGTGCTCAGCATTTGCTGTTCCCCTTTATTCCACAGTCGATCAGTTCTCATTGGCTGTAGAGGTCACTTTGAAAAGTGACCTCTCTAATATACTTAAAACACTGAAAACAGCCCGCACCTAAAATTTGAATATTAAGTGCTCTAGTTGAACTGAGTAAAATTAATTTTACTGAGTAAGCCTTTTATGCTCTTAGTTAACAAAAGGCCATTTTAGTATCGGAGGGTCCTGTGAGTCTCTCTAATTCTTACATGGCTAACTTTGTGATTCCCAGAAATTATGAGTGCCAGCGCAGTCTTCTCCCCCTTGTTACTCAGTGCACAGTTTTTAAGGTCTGGGATTTCGCGTTGTGGCGGCGGGGACAGGGGGCTTTAAACTGTGCCATCTGCGGAAGGTCTGTAAGTGCAGTGCAGTGGTCAGCTGCTGTCTAGCCACGGTCGCATTTGCTGGCGGGTGCTGTAGAGCTTGAGAACCTGTGCTGGCACTTTAGCTCCTCTGAGGACTCCTGCTGCTCAAAAGTATTCCAACAAAACTGACTTCTACTGCACACATTTGGAGGAACAAGTCTCAGGTCCCTGCTTGTCCTGGGCGGGGGAAGGACAAGCTCTCATACTTCATGTAAATTGATGTACTGCCCATCAGGTAACTAAGTTATTTCTCTGGTCATCAATTCTTGTCAGACTCAAAAAAAATAAAGGGCATGAGACATTCTATGTGTCTAGATGCAGTCACTTATGCAAAAGTACACATCATACCCAAAAGATCTCACTTCCAGAATCCTATTCATATACCAAAGTGGAGCCAGGGAGATGGTTTAGTGGGTAAAAGCACCTACCACCAAGCCTGACAATCTGAGTTCAGTCTCTAGGCCCCATGTCGTGAAAGACCCACTCTTGTGAGTTGTCCTCAGACCACCACTCACTCACCATGGCTTGCATACGCTTACCTACTCAAAAGGTAAATATAGGTAAAAAGTGTCTCATTCACTGAGCAGATTACTTTTGAGCACCTTCCCAAAGCAAGACAGGGTGGCAAGTGGATGGTAAGCTACTGTCTGATTCTCAACTTCTTGTTCCCATAGCTGTGTATTGGGGATAGATGGGCATGTGTGCAATCCCAGACTTCATAGTCTAAGTGACAGGATATTGTTCCATAAAAACTCTGTATTCTGTATCAGTTTGTCACTTCCTTTATGGCTACAAAGTACTGTGTTTGGATTATCATTAGCTTCCTGATTGGCATTTAAGTAATTCCTGGGGTTTGGTGTTTCTTCTTCCTTTCAATTTTGGGGTTCTGTACTCTTGCCTCACTTTTACACTAATGCACTGGTTTCAGTTCCTATCTTTAGTGATTCTGGGCAATGAAACACCATAGTACACTTACAGGAAGCTTCATCTTTGTATGCACTTCCTGATAGATGCATGCCAGCATACCCAACTTCAGTATTATTGGTAAGGCTTGTTCTTCACCCCATAGATGTGATAGCTATGATTAATGACCATGAGTCAGCTGATACACTTTCCATCCCCAGCATTGGGCTCCACAACTACCACTTGCCTATCTCATAGGTCTGTCATTGCAGGCTACCCACACTGCTCACTCTGATGGTCAGAGACTCCCTTGCTGGGGCAGAGCTGGGGACCTCCAGGTATGGCCTTTGTTCTCATCCACAGTTGGCCTCTAGTTAGTTGCTCTTCTGACTGTCATGACAAAATACCTGGCAAAAGCAACTTGAAGGCAGGGCAAGGAGGGAGGACAGTTTATGTTGCCTTGAGGCTTGAGGGGATAACATGTCAGGGAAAGAATAGTGGTGGGTGTATGAGATGACTTGCAGTGGGACAGTCTTGTACCCTGTAAAGATTTGTCAGTTGTATTGCTTTAATAAAGTGCTGATTGGCCAGTAGCCAGTAGCCAGGCAGGAAGTATGGGTGGGGTGACCAGGCAGGAAGTATAGGCAGAGCAACCAGAACAGGAGAATTCTGGGAGAGGAAAGACTCAGTCTGCAGTTGTCACCCAGATGCAGAGGAAGCAAGATGAGAATGCCTCATTGATAAAGGTACAAAGCTACATGACTAACACAGAATTTTGGGTTAATGTAGGATGTAAGAGTTAATAAGAAGCCTAAGCTATTAGGCCAACCAATTTATGATTAATATAGACCTCTGTGTGTTTATTTGGGACTGAATGGCTACAAGACCTGGTGGGATAGAAACGTCTGTCAACAATGGCTGAGGTCATATTGCATCCACAGTCAGGAAGCAGAGCAAGATGGATGCTCATGCCCAGCCTGCTTACTCATTCATCCTTTGCATTTAAGCCAGCACCCCAGCCCACTTGGTGTGGCTCTACCCCATTTTGGAATCTCTTCAGAAAACTTTCAAGACAAACTCAGAGGCCTGCTCCTAGACAACTGTAAAGTCATCACATGATGTGGGAGTGTCATATATCAATCTGTTGATTTCATTGGTTAAGCAATAAAGAAACTGCTAGGCCCATTTGATAGGCCCACCCTTAGGTGGGTGGAGTAAACAGAACGGAAGGCTGGGAGAAAGAAGCTGAGTCAGAGAGTCGCCATGGTTCTCCCACTCCAGGCAGATGCAGGTTAAGATCATTCCTGGTAAGCCAGCTGGTGGGCTACAGCAGATTATTAGAAATGGGCTAGTCCAGGTGCGAGAGCTAGCCTAGAAGAGGCTAGATAGAAATGGGCCAAGTGGTGTTTAAAAGAATACAGTTTCCGTGTAATTATTTCGGGTAAAGCTAGCCGGGTGGGGGGACACAGCCTCGCGTGGGCGGCCGGGCGTCCCCACCGCTTCTTATTTCAACAATCACAGCCTCCTTTTTCTCTGAAATCACTACTTCTCCCATGTAATTTTGTCTCCACCATGTTGGGGAGAGAGATGGAAATCAGTGGAGCAAGTTAAGTGTGTCATTGTTTATTCCCACCTGGTATGGTGGCATAAGGTATCAAGTTTCATTCCTGAAAACCCAACCTTTCAGAAGCTTGCATTCTAATACCTAGTCATAAAAAGTAATAATCCTCTTCCCAGCATCAGTCTCTAGACGCCTTCAGGAAACCTTGGCTCTCACTGTTGATTGCTTTTCTTAGGGTTGACATCTTTGTGTCCTGCCTTTGAGAGTCAGCTCTCGTGTGTCTGCATCTCTTCTTGTCCCTCTCTTCCTCTCATACTCATTCCTTTTTTTGCTGTTCTGACTACTTTTGGTTTAACTCCAAGAGCATGTACTGTTCTCATTATCATTTCCTCTGGTGTCTAGTCAACTATCCCCACCTCTCCTCCTGGTTTGAAGGATGTGAAATGTTTTCTAACATCTTCTTCCACAGCCCAGCCGTTGTGGGAAATGCTTTTATCACTCTAATGCAGCTACTGAGCTACTGTGTGCAGTGTCCTCCTTACTCTAATGCAAGTAACATGTAAGTGTTTCTTAGCATGCTCCGCCCCCCCGCCACCTAGACAGGGTTTCACTATGTAGCCCTGGCTCTCCTGGAACCTCGCTCTGTAGACCAGGCTGGCCTCGAGCTCAGAGATTTGCCTGCTTCTATTTCCCAAGTGCTGGGATTAAAGGTGTGTGTGACCACACCTGACATCCATTTTCTTAGCCAAATATTAAGGAACTTTCTAAAGTAAGTTGTCATATTTTTTTCAAATTATTCCTATTATCTTGCTTATTACCATAGTGTTAACAGGCAACTTTCTGGTCCAACTGCTGGGTCACTAACTGTGGGCAGTCAATAAGGGCTGATTCTAAAGCTTTTACTCTATATTTCAATGGATTTTTTTAGCTCCCCACATTCCTGTCCCTGGTATCCCGTAAACAAATGTTTCCAAAATCCTTTATATAAAGCTCCAAAATTGAGTACCTAAGTCATTCAGAGGCAAACCCTTGAACTGAAATAAAACCATTTGCCTTTTGTGTTGCAAGTGCTAATGTATTTTGCTGCAGCCATAGCCGCAGGTTTAATTATGGATGGCCTGCAGATTCTGCTAGGTCTTGTGTACCATTTGGTGTTTGTGTTCTATCTTACTACTTTTCTAAAATATGAAAGTGTAAACTCCAACCGTCTTGTGACCCCACATCTTTCAGAAAGGGGATTATGGGCTTGCAATGCCCAGTTCCTAGACTAGGGTATGCGACTAGTACATGTGAGCCTACATCAAGTTTGATTAATAACAGGCACTTAAAAATAAGAAACTTCTCCACAGCCAGGCCTTGTGACCTTGAGGCCTTGGGGAATAAAATGGATGATTCGGTCCTTAGAATGGGGAGCCAAAATGTTTCCTTAATTATTCTCTTATGGTTGTAGTAATTGCTCTGTGGTCAAGCCAATAAATCTGGGGTGAATAGAATGTTATTCCATCAGTTAAAAGTGTCCCTATTAGTATCCTAGAAGGTAATTTCTGTGTGATTCATGTGTTTTCTCTTCAGCTTTGTACCCTTATCATCCTGTGTCTCTTGGTTATGATTAACATTTTTTTAAAGTGTCATATCAGTTTTTTTAATGCTGATGATTTAATTGCAAAAGCATACGTAAACAGTTTCAAAGGTGTGAGAAGAAATTTCACAAGCCACACAGGGAACAGCATCAAAGCCACCTTTAGTCTGGAATTCATCACTTTGCAAAGCAAACTGTACTGCTAACACCAAATGGTACAGCCTAAACCAGAGTGATGCCAGTTGATGCAAGACAGCATTTGTTTCAGACCAGAGATGCAGTAGGTGATAAGAGATGAACTTAGTGTGTTTCACCTTCATAAAGCTTAGGCATCTGGGAGAGCAAGCCATATATAGGAAACAGAAATCACAGTAGAATGTTCCAGAGAAGGAAAGTGGAATTGCTCTGACTTGTGAAGATGAGTCAGAATTGGGTAAGATAGAGACTGGATGAAGAACTTAGAGAGCACAGGGACCAGAATAATAGAATCTCAGCTCTCTGGAAGTTTTTTTTTTTTTTAATGGTTGCCATTCTAATAGGAGAATTATGTTGCAACAGTGGAGGAGAATTCTAGTCCTTGAGAAAGCAGGGCAGGTGACCTTCAAACCTTGTCTTGAAGGACATAGGCATATTGAAGGACATAGAAGATGGGAACAGGCTAAGGAATCTGTTCTGAACAGAAAAATTAGATTTTTTTAATTACATGTAATGTAGAGTGCAGGTGCTTGCACAAGTCAGAAGAGGACATTGGATCCCCTGCAGCTGCGGTGTGAGCCACCCAACATGGGTGCAGGAAAATTAATTGGGTCCTTTGCAAAAACACCATATCCTCTTAACTGCTGAGCCAGGTCTCTAGCCCAGATTAGATATGAAGTTTCAGTACTAGGACAGTTACACCATAGTAATCTGTGTATTTTCATTGCAGATGAATCAAACATTCCTTCTGGAACAGCACAAAGTGGGAAAAGTTTACAGAATAAGAGTCAGTTTAGGACCATCGCACCAAAAATTGTGCCTAAATTCTTAACATCCAGAGTGATACCCTGTCCTTCCTCACTTTCTGACCAAGGGAGTCTGGCTCTAACCTCCAAGCCCCTGGGCATACCCACCCAGAACTATGCTCTGATGCAGGTGGCTGGCCAGGAGGGGACATTTTCTCTTTTTGCTTTGCCAAATGTTGCCTCAGCTCAGCCAGTTCAGAAGCCCAGATTGTCCCTGCATGAAAACCTTAAACTGCCTATTCCTCGATACCAACCACTAAGTAACAAAGGGTTAAGAAAGAAAGAGGACCTGAACTCTCCCAAGAGTGGCTGGGATGAACCTCCTGGACCACCGCAGACATGCCAAATGTCCCCTTCCCCACAAGCCCATCCTGAACTGCCTCACAAGACCAGCCCATTGAAGCCAATGCCCACTTTAAACCCTTACCCCACCATCAAGACAGCTACACTGACCAATAGTATTGGCTCAGGAGATTTGAATTCTCTAGTGACCAACAGTTGTGGAGACCTGAAGCTTCCTGCCATCCCAGCGTGCTCTACAGAGGATTCCTCTTTTCCACAGAAGCTCTCAGCAATCCTGCAGAAGGCAGACTGTGCCAGGAAGGAGGCACCCACTAATCCTGCTGTTGCTGGTGAAGAGCTTAAAGAGCAGGTGGCTCCTGCACGCACTGTCCTCAGCAGTGTGGTTCAGTTGGTCTCTTTAGTACCGAAGGGGAAACTGCCCATCCTACCCTTCTCAAGAATGAAAGCCACAGAGGTGGACAAAGTGGAATCAGATGCTGATTATGCCAAATTATCTTCATCTGGATGCAGGGCACACTGTGATGAGAGACTGTCCATCACAGAAAGGTTTGATGCGGCCACCACATTACCCAGCAAGATGACCGCTCTGCATGGGCCAAACCAGAGTGCTTATGAAAGTGCCTTCTGTCCTGTCACCAAATTGGATCTCAGCCACAAAGTAAAACCCAGTAGTGGGGCACCAAAGAGAAGAGGGAGAAAATGGAAAGTGCCAGATGAGATTTTAGCATTGCAGGGCAAAAGGAGGAAATACATTATTGGTCTGTGTGGAGATGGTGCAGACAGGGGGAGAAGCAGTCTCCAAGAACCCAGAGACCAGAAGCCCAAGGCTGCTTCGAGAAAATATCGTAGTATCATGCCTAAGCCTGTGATCGTCATGTCTGCTTGGGCACCCCTGGTGTCTCCTGCAGCTGCCCTGCAGTCCCCAGCTCCCAGCAGCCTCAGTCAGGGTGTTCTGCTGAACAATGCACTGCCTCCAAGATGTCTTGGCTCCAAGCAAAGTGACAGCCCTGCCCCTAAGCCCAGTTCTGTGCTCAGAAACGGATTCTCTGGCATTAAGAAGCCCTGGCACATGTGTCCCGTCTGTAACCACCACTTCCAGTTCAAACACCACCTTCTAGACCACATGAATATACACACCAACAGACGGCCTTACAGTTGTGGGATCTGTCGTAAAGCCTACGTCCGTCCCGGCAGCCTGAGCGCACATATGAAACTTCACCATGGGGAAAATCGCCCTAAGAAACTAGTGTGCTGTGAGTTTTGTGCAAAAGTGTTTGGTCATGTCCGAGTCTATTTCGGCCATCTGAAGGAGGTGCACAGGGTTGTGATCAGCACAGAGCCCTCCTCCAGTGAACTGCAGGCAGGAGACACACCAAGGAGCAAGGACAGAGATGCCTGTGTGCAAGCACCCGACGGCCCACTGGAGAGGTGAGTGCTCAAGGAAGGGAAGCCTGGCAAGAAAATCTGCTGTGGTTTGAGAAGAGTAAGATTTCAAAACATAGTCAGGAGTGGTGGTGTACATACAATCCTAGCATTTGGCAGATAGAGACAGTGAAATCAGGAATTCAAGGTCAGCCTGGACTGTGTGAGACCCTGTCCCAAAGTAACAACAACAAAAGATGTCATCCTTAGGTAAAAGAAGCCACCTTGTCCCACCCCCTCAGTTCTTTGAAGAATGACCCCATTCCTTGTTGGTTTCTGCTCAGTCATGGTAGCTAATTACTCACACTTGTGTAAGTCAAGGCATGAATGCAAGTTTGAGTATTCTGGGAAAAGTTGGCTGGCAGGTTACTTTTGCATCTGAAAATTAAAATAGAAGATTACTATATAGAGTTTTTAGTAGTCTTTATAAAGTAGTTTCCCCAAAATTATTGTTCACAGAATTCTTATCTAAACAGCTTTATCTACCCCACAACATCATGTGAGGCCACACCCTTCACCAGACTCCAAGGTACTCCACAGAGTCGTGCCCTTTGTTACCTGTCAGGCCAGATTGTTTTTCCTCTGTCTGCTCCTTGACATTATTAAAACAACAGCAGCAAGCTCCATAATGTGGACGCTGACAAGGCAAGCCCTTGAGCAGTGGTGGCCAGGGAAGTGCCCACAGTGTGGTTCATGCCCACAGCCGACGTGTCTGAGGGCTGAGAAGGAAGCCCTGCCCAATACCTTAGTTCTCTGCTCCTTGTTTTTTATTGTCCCAGTTGCTCTACATATTTTGCATTCATTATCATAGTGGGTAAGAACAAGATGCCTGCCCTAGCCTTTTCTTGTCTTTCGCCTTTCCTGTCTCCAGTAGTTCATTGCATCTCCCACTAACATGCTTTCCGCTAATGGCCCTAGAGCCTCCCTTCAACTTGCTTTTATATGCTCAGATCACCTTGAAATAAGATGTCAAAACTGCCAAAGTGTGGGGATGGCATGGGTGATGTGGGACAGTCATCTCCAGCAGTGCCACAGGGTATCCTGGCAGCTCCTATCATATTACCATAATCTTCATGTTGACTACACCTATGGTAACCAGGGAGGTGGTTCACTAGGGGGAGATACAGGATTCTTGGTCCCTGATGGCCTCAAAGATGTCAGGCCCTAGGGGTGGCTGCATGCTGTGGCCTCTGCTGAGACTTTGCAGAGCTCACCATAGCAGGGTGCTTACAGCAAGAGATCCAGTTGCACTTTCCTGGGAAGTCTTATCTACACTATTTTCCCCCTTTTCCAGGGAAACCAAGTCAAGTTTGGAAGAAGATTTCCTTCTCAACCAGGCAGATGAAGTCAAGTTGCAAATCAGATGTGCCCGTTGTCAGATCACTGCTCAGTCTTTTGCTGAAATTAAGTTCCATTTGCTTCACGTTCATGGGGAAGAGGTCCAGGGCCGGCTTCAGGAGGTGTTCTCACCAGGCAGCAGGGCGGGTGCTCCCCACCAGAAGCAGCACACTGAGAAAAGGAAGGAAGTGAAGCCTTGTGCCTCTGCAGAGGACTCCCCAGCATTTCCTAATGTGAAAAGACAGCCACCCCCTCCTCAGAGCAGGGAGGAGCTGTGGGCAGAAAGTGAAAGTGCCCAGTGGGGAATGAACAGCCCACAGCCCCCCACCAGGCTTCTCTGGTCCCATTCAGGCTTTAACTGCCTGCTCTGTGCCCAGATACTGGGGAGGAAGGAGGACCTGCTTCTCCACTGGGTACACCAGCACAACTGTGAGGAGCCTGCCAGACTCTGGGCTCTCCTGGGTGTATTCTCTCACCAGGGAGCTCCTGAGTTCCCCAGTGAAGTAAGGCAGTGACACTGAGGCCACCCAGCTAAAGAGGTGTCACACTATGGCCTTTCTGTCATGTTCTGTTCCTGTTAGATTTAATTATAAGGATCCAGTACTCCAGGGCCAGCACCAGTGTCCAGAGGTAATGTTTGTGCATGGTTTTATTTTCTTAAGACATGAAGGATGTGCCCTGGATGCATTTTCTAACATATATTGTCTCACCTTAAAACTCCATGCATTCTCTAATATCGTAGACTTTATCTCATAATAAAGAAAAGATTCAAATTAAGAATTGAAATGTAGAGAAGATTATTGTTTTTTTCGAATGCAAGTTTTTGAGTGTGAAAGAGTGTGTTTGAGTGTGTGTGTGTTTAAGTATATGTGTACATGTGTCCTCTTATTTTGATACTGTTTGATTATATTTATCAACAGTTAATTCTCCAACTGTGGAATGTAGTCGCAACTATAGTATATAGTTACATGATAAATGTCCATATTTATTAGTCTCTGGTTTATTTGAATCCTTCTAATGTTTTCTCTACCTTAAAATCTGTGTTTTCAAGACACTTATTTTTGCTGTTAAGTGTGCAATTCTTTGAAGAGTAACCAGCAAGTCTTCTAGTGTTCCATCTCAAAATAATAGAAAAAATTGATACTTCAGTTAATAAAAAAAATCTACTTCTATGGTAGAAGGTTATTTTCAGGAAGTCTTTGTGGCCAGAAGATTTACAGCCTGGAAAGTGAACTATATGGTGCAGTCCAAATGCGGCGGAGCTTCCTGCTTTCTCTCCCTTCCAGGAACTCTGGAGGGCTGTTGCTAGCTGGTCACTTTTAGTAAGGAGGAGGTCGCTTGCTGGTTTCTGGCCGCTTAGCCCTGAAATAATCACACAGAGACTGTATTAATTAAATCACTGCTTGGCCCATTAGCTCTAGCTTTTTATTGGCTAACTCTTACATATTAATTTAACCCATTTCTAGTAATCTGTGTATCGCCATGCAGCAGTGGCTTAGCAGCTGAAGTTCCATCTGGCCCTGGCGGGGCTACATGGCTTCTTTCTAACTCCTTTCTCTCAGCATTCCGTTTAGTTTTCCCCACCTAGCTCTGATCCCCTATAGCTCTGCTATAGGCCCAAAGCAGTTTTTTTTTATTCTTAATGGTAATCACAGCATCCAGAGGGAACTCCCACATCAGCCCGGAATCTCTTTGAAACTCAGGAGTAAGTGAGAGCCCCTTAAATTCCTGGGAAATTACCTTGAATCACAAAAGTTGCCATTTGAAGTTTCTAGCCATCCTATCTGCCGGTCATTTTGTGGGAAGTGGGCTCTGAGCATTCACTGCTCTAAACCCGCTGCCTTCCCACAGGGCATACTCCCTGCATGCTCCCAGTCCTATTTTGTTTGCCAGGCATGGGCTTGAGGAAGTTACCAAGAAGGAAGAAGGGAATTTTAGTGGATAAGCTCCTGAGTCTTACATCACGTATTTTAAAGGTTCATAGGTACCTTGTGGCTGCAACAATGTGGGAAGGAGACTCTTTTGCTAACAGTTTTGCAAATCTGAGAAAGAGTGTTGGTTTGGATGCTCCAAAGCATCTTCCTATAGTCTGCCTATTGATCACCCTCCACTCGGCTTTAAAGAGATCACAGCAGCCAACAAGTGCTTGATGTTTGTAGACCCCTTCCATTAGTGATGAAATAGTCTGCCTGTGCCACTCAATGAATTGGCTCTTTTTTAGGAAGATTTATTATAAAGATTATAAAACCTGTAATCTACCAAGAATACTATTTGAAATTAAACTTTGAAATGATTTCTAGACCATCCATCCAGTCCTCGAGTACAGAGCAGGGTTTCAGAAAATCTGGCAAAAGACAAAATGGCCATTCTGGTGGATGCATACCTGGCAGGCAGAACAAAGTTTGGTGGCTCTTTGTGGGGACCCCCCACCATGACTCACATGAGAGATAGGCAGTCTCTGGAAACATGTGGCAAGCTGGGGTGTTTTGATTCTAGATTTTGTTTCAGGACAGTGACTAAAGTTACCAGGACACTGATTCATGACAGAGGGACTGGTAGAAGAGAGGGGTCATTCTTTGGCCTGGGGACATAGCTCACTGGTAGAGTGCAGGCTCCTGGGTTTGAGTCCCATTGCCTTGGAAGAGTGAGGACTTAAAGGGCATGTGGGTGAGGACTCCTTCAGATGCTACCTTGTAGAAGTACACCTGTGCATCGTGCAAATTGTCCTGGTACCACCCAAGATAAGGAGCTTCTGGCCCTTTAAATCAGTGCTGACAGAGAGCGGAAGAGGGCTCTTGTTGAGGGGTGGAGGGAGTCACTGAGCTAGTAGGCTTAGGAGAGCCGCCCCTTGGATCTGGGCACAGTTTCAGCCTGTCCTCCTACAGAACCTCTATGGGGTGGAATAAAGTACTTTGCCATTTATTCCCGTCACTGGAGAGAAGTCTCTTTCCAGATCTCTAAACTAGCAGTAACAATCCCACCTCAGGAAGTGGCTGGGAAGAGTTCCTGAAGCATGCAGCAGCAGGTGGGTGGTATTTATTATACTTTGGCTCAGGTGTGAAGGAGGTACATCACGGCATATAAAAATCACTGAAAACGGCCCAGATTGCCCTCTGATAGAGATCGCAAGGTCAGGAACTACAGAGAACCAGAGGAATCCACAGCTCTGTATAACGTGCATTTATGGAGGCTGGCCTTTGAGATCTGCACCTTTCTTCTGCAATTGCCCCTCTGCTCTCCCTGGTAAAGCTGTTGTCGTTGTCATGTGCACACACCGTCCAGAAGCTGCTTTAAGAACACTAGCTGCTTGAGGGCAGAGACAACCTTGGGTCAGCCTGGACCCCCACAAACACCCCTGCTATATGGGGACTAGCACACAGATCATTACTAAGGTAACAAAAAAAAGTCTCCATCAGCTTAATACAAAATTGCTGATTTGCTTTTTTTTTCTTTTCCTTTTTTTTTTTTTTCTTTTTGAATAAAGCCCCAAGCTCATAGCTAGGATGGCATTGAGGCAGACTGGGTCTTCAACTCAGCACTTTTTGTTTTGCTTTAATGTCTTTGCTTCTCAGAAAATTGTCCCAAAGCCAGATTCTCCCCCCCCCCCATTTGGCCTTAAATTATTTCTGAAAGTTACAGCATTTTTGATTTGTGCTATTTTATTGCTTGTCGTTTTTATTCATGTCCCTTTCATTGCACTCTCTGGCTCTCTGGATCCTATCCTGGTTTCCCCACCCTCCTCTCCTGAACTGTTCCTCATATGGAAGGTTGTCTCTTCATCTGCACACCATAAATAATTGAGCCTGGGCATGTTCCATGGCCTTCTCTGGCTGCAGGCTCCTCTTCTCCAGCTGCGCGGCTCCAGTTTTCTGTGAGCCAGTGACATGATTGTTGGCAGTAAATGTTGTGCTTCGTTTATTTATTAGGGTTCTCCTATCTGGACAGGCCTGCTCCGCTCAAGCTGCTGACATGCTTTGTTAGCTGCATGTTTTATAGAGTCCTCTTTCTCTGCTGAGCTCCTGAGAATAAGCCCTGGTCAGGAGTCACCGGGTTGAGCAGTATAGGGTTTCAGCTTCAAGTCACGCAGGACCATCAGCAGCTGATCTTGGCTTCCATGCTACATGAACTATCTCCCTATCTCCAGGAGTTTTGCTTTAGGGGAGAAGTCTGTTGTGTCTCATGCATGTCCTTGGTTGTGGCGACTTCATTATGACAACAAGACCTCTTTCTCAGGTTTATTGTGAAGTGAGATTCAGGACGCAGACTCTGTTTTGGGAGCACATCACAGTGGCCACACTCTGACTTGTGGAGATGCCTCAGTGTGTTGTTTAACCTTAGGAAACACTAGGGAAAACCAAAGGTGACAGCTAAAAGTGATGTCAGACCCTTGTTCTAGACTTCATGTGAAGTTAAGCAGGTTCCATCCTCAAAATGCCCCATTGCTTAGCTGCCAGGAATTCACTTATAATAAGGATGATAATAAGTGTACTTTTCAGTATACTCCAAATACCAATTGCAAGTTATTAGCATTATAATAGATCACATTTTTGAGATACCAAATACCTATTCAGTGTTTTTTAAAAAAAAAAGTTGAATACCTTTTTCATTAACCGAGAATTGACTCCATATCTAAGCGCTGGCAAGAACAACTAGATGCCTGCAAGCCGCAACGGAGGCAGGGCAGTGAGGGCAGCCATTCCAAGTGTCAATGTCAGTTTTGCACAGAGATGACCCAAACAGAGGTGCTCCCAACCACCCTGAGGCCCTGCTCATAGGGTGACATGTAATGATGCATGTCCACTCCCACCCACGTGTCCTCAGTGGAGCGCGTTTGTTTCATTTTCCTGGCATTCATGGAGCCAAGCTTTTGACAGTAACTGTATACTCAAGAAGTTACTCTGTAACACCCATGAAATCTATCTTTCATGCATGTTTGTCTTTTAGTCACAAAGCTATGGATGAAGCTGAGGTCCCAACACATGCAAGACAAATGTTCTACCCCTGATACACAAATAGTCCAGTCCAAACAGTGATTGAAGAAAGACCAGGGCAACAGTGTGATGTCATGATGTGACCAAGGAATTTGTTGACAGTATTGGGTCCAGTCTGGCACTAGGAGGGCAGAGTAAACCCAGCCCCAGTGTCCAGACAGCAAAATGGCATGAATATTTGATCTACCATCAATAGAAAGAAATTGTATAGCATCAAAATTCAAAGGACACTCAAAGATCCCACTTCAAAGAGTCAGTACATAAGGACACAAATAGGTAGGTAAATAATATGTTCCTGAATTTCTGTTTGAAGTGAAAGACTGGGTATAAATCATCAGAATGGGCCAAAAATATTACAGTATTCCATAGAATAGGGTTCTCCAGAGGAACAGAACTTATAGAATGAATATATGCATATATTCATTATACACACATACATACACGCACATATATATATGTGTGTGTATATACATATAAATATATGGAAAGGGAGGGGTATTGATTAGAAAAGCTTATGGCAGTGTTTCTCAGCCTGAACCTTTTCATAGGGGTTGCATATTAAATATCCTGCATACCAAATATTTATACTATAAGTCATAATGGTAGCAAAATTACAGTTATGAAGTAGTAATGAAATGATTTTATGGTTGGGGGGTCACCACAACATGAAGAACTATATTAAAGGGTTCCAGCATCAGGGAGGTTAAGAACACTGGCTTATAAGCTATAGTCCAGCTAGTCCAACCGAAGTTCCAACAATCCAGTAGTTGTTCGGTCCTTTTATGCCCAGATCACGGAGTTCCCCCAGAACCAACTAAGAGACTTGCTAGAATGAGCGCAAGCTGGCAAAGAGAAAGCAAGCTTCTTTCTTCGATGTCCTTATATAGGCTGCCAGAAGGGGTTTCCCAGATGGAAGGTGGATGGGTCTTTGACCTCAAAAGATCCGCATTAAAGGTGTGTCTTTCTCCTCAAAGACGGGGATTAAAAGTGGATCCCCCACTTAAATGACTAAATTAAAGAAAAAGTTCCTCACAGGTGTGTACAACCATTTGGGCTTAAGTTAATTCCAGATGTAGTCAAGTTGACAACCAAGAACATACATCACAGTATGCTTTGATGTAAAAAATTGAAGTATCATATCATGTGTTAAAATATGTATTATGGGAAAGAATCAATGCATAAGGTGTTTCTGTTTGCCTTTTTAGCTTAATATTTTATTTTCCCAATACATAAAGTGTTTTAGCATCAGTCACCTCCAGCTTCTCCCCCACTCCCTCCCAACCTCATGTCCTCTCTCCTCCTTTCTCATAGCCCACCAAGTCCAGTTTGTGCTGCCCATATATGCATGGATGCGTAGCCCTTCACTGGAGCACGGTCAACTAAGCAGGAGTCAAACCCTTCCCATAGGAGTCATCAGCTGTCCATAGCTCCTCAGCTGGGGGACCCTGTTGGGCCGTGCTGGGTTGTTGATTGGCTTGGTCGTGTACAGTGAGTCGTGCTGGGTTGTTGATTGGCTTGGTCGTGTACAGTGAGCTGTTCTGGTTGTTGATTGGCTTGGTTGTGTACAGTGAGCTGTTCTGGGTTGTTGATTGGCTTGGTCGTGTACAGTGAGCCGTGCTGGGTTGTTGACTGGCTTGGTCGTGTACAGTGAGCTGTTCTAGGCTGTTGACTGGCTTGGTCGTATACAGTGAGCTGTTCTGGGCTGTTGACTGGCTTGGTTGTGCACAGGTAGCCACAGCTGCTCTAAGTTTATGAGTGCAGGTTGTTCTGCCATGTCCAAATAGTACTGTTTGGGTCCTTCTGGCTTTTCCAACCTACCGGCTTCTCTTCCAGCATGATTCCTGAGCCTTATGGGGAGGGCTGGGCTATAGATGTCCAGTTTGTAGCTGAGCGCTGCACGATAACTTATTGTCTGCACTCTGACCACTGGTGAGCTTCTGGTTAACTGTCGTCTTCTACACAAAGAAGCTTCTCTGATGAGACCTGAGAGCTACACTCATCTGTGAGTACAGAGATAAGAAGTTAGAGGGCAGTTAGATTCTAAGTTCCTTTAATAAAATAACAGTAGGAGGCCCACCCTGGGGCTTCTGGTCTCCCTTAAACGTGGGTTCTTGGCCAGATTTATAGCACCAGGTATGTTTCCTATAGAACAGGACTTTATTCTAATCAAAAAGCATTTGGTTCTCTCCTAACATTCGTGTGACTATTGCATTCATGGGCATGCCTTGCCATGCATGTTGTTATTGTCACACAAAACGTTCACAGGTTGGTGGGACTATCGATGACTTTTCTTCCCAAGCAGCCTGTATAGCTGGCACCTTCCAGTGCTCTGAAAGCTTTCTTGTCAGTGCCAGTTTGAGTTTTCATGTCCTGTGGCCAGAACATATTTGCATTTTTAAATGGAGGAAGAAATATGTATGTACTTAATTTGCACAGAAATTTTATGGAAGGTGACTTTGGGAAAAGGGTTCTTAGAGATGATAAGGGGGTCACATGTTCTTTTACTCTGTTGAAATGTTTTTTCTACCTTTTTTTCCAGTTAAAAAATAGCTTTATGTGCCGGGAAGATGGCTTAGTGGCAAAGCGCTCGCTGCGAAAGCACAATCATTTGAGTTCAGGTCCCCAGCATCACAAGAAATGCAGCATAGTGACCCTGAAGAAATAGAGACAATTGACAGAGCCCAGAGCTTGCTGGCCTGCTAGTCACTGAGAATCCCCTTCTCAAATAAAAGATGGGGACGCTTGGGGAAAGAACCCCAGTGCTTACCTCTAGCCTCTTCTTTGCCCATGCACACACACCACCCACGCACAAACTAAAACCCACCTTTAGCAAGATACAAATCACTTTGCTTGGTTAGGTGTTAGCTGTACGGTCATCATCAAGGAAGACCTCAGCAAAATTATGAAGGGAGGAAGTCACTGCCATTCAACTTTGGTCCCTGTATCTCTTCCCACCTGAGGTCACTGCTTAACTGTCCCACAGAGAACAACCCACAAGAAAAGCAGATTTTCTTCTTTCTTTCTTTCTTTCTTTCTTTCTTTCTTTCTTTCTTTCTTTCTTTCTTCTTTCTTTTTTAACCATTTCTCTGAAGACTTCATGAGTTCTTGGCACTTTTTTTTCTTTTCCTTTTTTAAATTTTTTTATTGATTTTTATTGAGCTCTACATTTTTCTCTGCTCCCCTCCCTGCTGCTCCCCTCCCTTCAACCTTCTCCCAAGGTCCCCATGCTTCAAATTTACTCAGGACATTTTGTCTTTTTTTACTTCTCATGTAGATTAGATCTATGTAAGTCTCTCTTATGGTCCTCATTGTTGTCTGGGTTCTCTGGGATTGTGATTTGTGGGCTGCTTTTCTTTGCTTTATGAGTGAGTACATGTGATAATTGTCTTTCTGAGGAAAGGCAGATTTTTCAAGCCAGCATACACAGAGACAAAGTTTTATTCCATAAAGTAATGCACACTGCTGACACTCTCTAAATGCTAGATGTCTAGATGACTGGATTGCTGTCGATGGATGTGAGCAGCTGAATAGATGGCTGTAGACCTGGCTTTCTGACCTCCTCCTGGGCAGCATGGCTTATGGACTCTCAGGCCTTCGTCTCCCTGCAGACCTGCACACTAGGCACAGCAGGATTGGGGATGCCTGTGGCTAGTAGGCCTTCGGCACCATGACCTCACAACGCCCTGGGTAGCCCTATTTTGCCCTGTAAACTATCACTTGGAGACTAAGAGACAGTGTGGTGTGTGTGCCTAGCCATTCACTGTTCCGCCTGTTAATAGCTGGGTGAGGCTTGAACCCATTGTTCATACTAACTCCAAGTGACATGGCAGAAACCAAGTCCAAAGAAGCCAGGGATTCTGGCGGTTGGGTCCCACAGCCCATCTCTTTTCCTTTATGAAGAAGTCATTCCTACTCGGCCACCTCACCCCCTAAGTTCTAAGCCAAAGAATGGGTCTTTTCTCCTTCCAGCCTTGCCTTCAGGCTGAGTGCCCTGCTGCCTGGTCTTCAGGATTATAAAGGCACAACAGAAAGTGTTTGAAGGAGAGGCCTCTTGCATTTCAAAGTGATCTTCTGTCTTCCTGTTTTTTTTCCCAAGACAAGTTTCTGGAGTTAGGCTTTGTATCTATAGTGACCAAATGCAGCTGTCTCTTATCTTAGCCTGTGTGGTGCTGGGAGCCCCTGTGACAAGAAGCTACCTTTTTGCTTAGCTGCTTCTTGGCCCCAGTCGTTCCAGTGTAACACCTGGTTAATCCACACGTTAGGATTAGCATGTTGGCTGAGAAAAAAAAACAGCCATGGTCTTCCTTTTTATAGCAGCTTAAGGCTATCCTCAGTTGCCAAGAAACTATAGTGACCAAATCCACTGGTCCCTTCAGACCTTCTGTCATCGTCAGTCAGCACACAAGTCCTGGGCATCATCCCGCATGTGCATGTGGAGAACCCCTCTCCTCAGTGTGCCCCTGTGGGGAATATCAGGGCAGGCCTGCACTTTAGCTCAGATTGGAGAAGAAAGTTTGGCTCTTGCAAATGAATAAAGGAAACAAGGGAGTAGGACATTAGCAGGTGTTAACTCCAGTTGGGTGTCTTCACCTTGCTTCCCTCTGTGTGCTGAAATACCACCTCATGTAAGTGAGAAGTGACTGTCACAGCAGTGGGGAGGTGGCTCAGTTGGGAGGTGCCTGCTGCACCTCCATAAAGGATGAGCACAGCACCAAGGGAGCAGAGATAGACTCCTTGGGGCTTGTTGGCCAGCCCACCTAACTAAATCAGCAAGCCCCAGGTTCAGTGAGAAACCCTGCCTCAAAAAAATAAGGTGGAGCACGATTGAGGAAGAAATCGCATAACAACTTCTGACCTCTGTGTGTGTGTACCCACAAACAACAAGAGTAATGGTTCTACCAGCAAGGACCTTGTGGGGCACAAGCTCATTTAAGTGTTGGTGAGTGTGCAGATGCTTTCTGGGCCCTTTAGATACATTGGGACTTTATGCAGTGAAGTTTCAGCTGGGCCTTTTACATTTGGAGCTCTGTAGTCTGGATGTCTGGCACTTGCCAGTATCTTAAGGACCACCTCCAGTTGGTGCCAGCACAACCCACAGCAAGTCCTTAAGTCCACCAGCCATTTGAGACTGAGCCCTCCAGCAGTGACATACCATTCAAGTAGATGCAAGCTTGAGGGTGACCCTCAGTCCTTACAATGACTCTTTACTCTCTTTGTCCACACACTTAGTAGTGGACTCTATCCTTGCTCCAGTTCTTTGTCCTGGAGCACTGGAGACTGGAAGCTTAGATAAGTACCTGGGACTCAGATCCATACCTGTAACAACACCGTGTTCCTGCTGCAGGGTAAGGCCTGCAGAGTGCGCCCTCCAAGGCTGAGGAATGCTCCTGCAGTCCTAACAGCCAAGCAGGGCTGCTCCCCCTGGACTGACTGCCTGAAGGAAGGGGGAGCTGGTATGAGCTTGGCCAGGAGATTGCTGCTCAGGTCAGTTGTCTCCAAATGTCAAAGCAATTCAATGTGTGAGCCTCACCATGCATGCATCCTGCATCTCCAGGGCTATGAAAGTCACAGCTGAGGATGAAGGAGCCTCCCCGACATCTCAACAAAGGTCCTCGGAGGCAAAGAAACCATCCCTGCTCCACAGGTCAGCCCCACTAGCTTCTTACAGGGAATCACTCTCCAGATGAGGGAGCCGTGTGCGTATGTGCACATACACACACACACACACACACACACACACACACACACACCGCCCACAGCTGGAACTGAACTTCATCAGCATGTCCTTGCACTTGACACCATGCAGTCAGCAGGCCGGCTCTCAGCATTGGACCCTGTTTTCTCCACTCACAACTTCCTGACCGACTAAGTCCCTACAGAAGGCAAAGGACTGGAAACACTGGCAACTGACTCTCAAGGATCTGCTTGCCACGCATCACCAATGCACAGGCGCCAGCACCGGGGGCGCTTGCATGTTGCTCCTCCACAGCCCTGTGGCGCATGCTGGACTGAGCTCTGCAGTAGGTAGTCGACCTGGCTTCCTTGTCCAGGTTGTTTCCAAGCCAGTTTGGACAAGGCCTGCTAATTGAATTCGGTTGTTTGTCATCTTAAACGCCCTTGCTGTCCACAGCACTGAACTCATTTTGTCTGTCATCCAAGAATTACCAGCTGACTTCGGCTCACCATTATCCAGATTTTTTTATATAAAATGTACACAATATAATTAAAACAATGCAGCCAACATCATGTGTTTGAATTGGTTTCTCCTGGGAAGATAAAGAAGAGGAGGGGGCTACAGTCACTGCGGTTCTGCTGAGGATGTCAGCCCCCTCACAGATGAATGTGTGTCTGCTCAGCAAGAGCATTCTGTGTGTCACTGGCGGCCTAACAATTACAAAATATTGTAATTAAATGTCTGAATGCTCCCTTCCCTTCTCCGTTACAAATGATCGAGGGAACTTGATTAATTTCTGCTGTTTGTTTCCTGTGACACTCCCCTCCAGGGGAAGTGACCAGCTGAATGCTGAAGTCAAGAGCCAATTAAACTGCTATCCCACTGCAGCAAGACCAGGCCCATTTTTCAGGCAAGGCTCTAGCAGGCTTGTCAAGACGCTAGGGCTCAGCACCTCTGAGCACCGTGGGTCTGCTGCCAGCTGTGGAGGTGCTCTGGATACTGTGGCATGAGAGGAAAGGGAATTCATTGGTAGTCCACCAAGACTTCTCCAGGGTGCATGCTTCCGGGATGCAGCATTAAGAAAACCCTACATCCTGGCACGGGTTTCCCAGTGGGAGGACCAGGGAGGGGTCCTAAGAGAAATAAAACCTGTTAACCGCCTGAAAAGGAGACACCACCCAAAAGAATTTGCCTTCGGGCTGAATAAATGCAGAAGCAGGTCCTTAGTTAAATGGTCAAGCCAAAAATTAGCAAGCGGGCAGTAATGGAGGCTCCTTATTTTGAATGGCAGTTTTGGCAGTTCCCCCAGATGCTGAGCGCAAACCAAACCACTGGAGGGGCCCAGAGTTTCTGACCTCCAGAGAGGGGGACGGTAGGGAATCCTGCACTCCACCCCCCCTCCACTTTGCTGCTAAATAAACAAACAGCCACATGACAGCCGAGCCTACAGTATAATTAGGATCTAGCAAAGGAGTTGTCAAAAGAATAGTGCCTGTGCCTCCCAGGAGGCTTGGTGCCAGTCTGTTAGTTTAGAGGATTTAAATGGCTCTCCCCTGCTGAACAATACGTGCAAACCCCAAATTTGCTGCACAGATGTGGTCTTTACTAAGTAGACTTTGTTTCATTTTCTTCCTCAACCTAAAATAGATCTTTGGCATGTAACACAGAAGCCAGGGCCCTTTATCATCTCCAATCTAGACAGCAACCAAACACGGCTTTCGCTTTGTGGTGTTGGAAGTCCGGGTACTAGGTCTTAAGGAACCTACCCCACACACACACCCCGCATTGCACCCCCCCATGGTTCTTGAACTTCCAGGCCCTGCCCTCCTAGGAGTTTATTTCACTGCATCTGATCCTTCCTTCCTCATGTGGTTCAGCCACAAATGGATAACTCTGAACCCAAATCTTTCTAGATGGTCCCTTCAAGTTCAGCAAATAGTATTTTTTAAATGCTCTCTGAGTAATAGTAAGCTGGGTTTTTTCTCCTGAATCCATCTCATGAGGAGCCAGGCAGAGAGCAGTAGCACACTCTTTGTCCCTCCAAAGGGTGCTTTCGATGTCGTCCTCCATCTCAGAGCTGCAGTCTAGCAGTGCTTTGCACCCGAAGAGGGCTTCTGTGGGACCCAGTTATCCAGATACTTCCAGTCTGGGGTCTTGATGGGATAGGCTATCTCACCATTCCTGAGCTCTGATGTAATAACGTTCTAGAGTGTCTTTTGACCCCCAGAAATGTGGTCCCCACATAGCCAGATATCAGAATGGATCCTGCAAAACACCAAAGCCCGATGCAGAGGAGGCGTGACTAGTCACCCATTCTAGAAGAGGACAGGTGCTCAGGGCAGGGAGCCCATAGAGACTGTGACTGCCAGGCAACACAGGACACCTGGCTCCTCTTGGCCTTGCTCTGACGTAGCATCTCCAGTCTGCAACGTCTTGAAACATGGGCTATCTCTGGCCCCCTGCTGCTGGAGTGCCCAGGCTGACTTAATACCTAAGTTACTACCAGACACCGGTAATATGTCCCCAGCTGAGGTGGACAGAGGCGAAGAGGACTTAGAGCATGGAACGGAAGGAACAGAAGTAGAGGAAAGCATAGGTCAGGAGAGGGGTTATGTTCTCCTGAGGGGCTGGTCCAGACAGGCCCAGAGCCTGAGTCCTACCTCTCTTTTATCCAGAAAGAATCACAAAAGTGACTCTGCTGCCTCAGCACCAGCTTTCACAGTGAAGGATGCTGGCCCTAGCCCAGATTCTCCATCTTGGTGCTTCAGAGAAATTTCCCATTACAACTTGTGAAGCCCAGTGGGATTTATGGCCGGAGAGGAAGGACTGTGTATGTGGGAACTGAGCTGTCTGCTCTGTCAGCCTTGCCTCACTCCCCCACCCATCACCCAGCCAGCAATGGTGGCTTTACTCTTAAAACCCCTGAGCTAGCCTGAAATGCACCTTGCTCCAGACTAGGAGATAAAGTGGGATTTAGAGGCGATGCACTTTCTGGCTGGTCCTTATCTAGACTGACTGCTCCATTCTTCAGCTGAGTGTGAGTGCCAAGAATAATTACCGTCGTGTGTTACCTGAGATTACAGGGTTGGGTTCCAGCTAATGACACCGCAAGAACCAAGCAGTGGTTAATATTTAATCAGTCTCTTGCCTTAACAATTGGATAAATGAGGTGTGTAATTACACAATTATAAAAAGACATTCTGGATAGGAACGGTACTGTTCTTAATTCTGACAGCAAAAAAAAAGCTGGTAGAAATAGGACACTGGGAAATACAACACAGATGTCACACATAGGACTGCTGGCTAGGGCTCTCCTTCATGACGTCTTCAGTGTGGCTTCCAATAGCAACAGGGACTAGCAGACCAGATATCTCACTGGCTTTCTGGGTTTCTCTGGAGCCTTTAAGTGGGACAAGCTCTAGAATGTTCTTGCGACCATTCTAAGGGAGAGTTGTATGTAGTATACTCAGCGCTGGTAGACAGTGAGTTGTTCTTAGTGCTTTCTGGGCTGTCACTCTCTGTTGGCACTGGAGGAAGACCGAGCCACTGCCCAAAGCCAGCTCTCTGGATTGGACCAGCACTTGTCACCACCACCCGCCCCACCCCCATGAACTGCCTAGACACGCCCCCTGGATGGCATTTGTCTTCAAAGGGAACAGCCCAGGTGGTCCCTTATGCAGGATGCTCTTGGCCTTAATCCTGTTATCTCTTGGGCGCCCGAAACTTCTGGTGAAGAACGTTCCTGCTTTATAGGTATGGAGAACTGAGCTCAGGTCTTCTGAAGAGCAGTCAGCAGCTAGGGTTCCTCCATGCTCCACTTGAGAAACACAATCAAGAGCACATTTGTGTGTGTGTGTGTGTGTGTGTGTGTGTGTGTGTGTGCGTGTGTGTCCAGATGTGCTTGCCTATATGCAAGCTGGCAGAGGCCAAAGGTCAACATGGGATGATTTCTGTATTGCTTTCCACATTATTTTTTGAGACAGAGTCTCTCAGTGAACCTGTATCTTGCTGCTGAGGATGAATTAACTGGCTAGCAAGCCCACAGGATTTGCCTGGGTCCAAAACCTCAAATGCTGGGGCCTTCATGCCCAGCTCTTCCATGGGTACTGGGGATCCAAATGCAGTCCTCATTCTTTCACGGCAGGTCTTACCCACCGAGGCCCTTAAGAGCACAGTTAAAACACCTGAATGTTTTCAAAGTCCAACTAGTGATATCGCTGGCCAGTATCATGTGTGGATCCAAGTGACATGTGTAGAAATTTGTTTTTTTTTTACTTTTATGTATTTTATGCCACATGTATACAGATGCCCTGGGAGGGCAGGAGCCAGTCCCCTGGAGCTGGAGTTATAGAAGGTTGTGATGTCTGCATGGCTGATGACCATGGAAGAGCCTGTCTCATGATAAAGAGTGAATGAGGCACAAAGATTATAGCAGTGCAGCAAATCTGTCCCACACAGCAGACCACATTAAAGGGTCACTGCAACCATCACCTTGGTCCTTGCAGTTTGCCTTTGCATCTGTAAAAAGAACCTTAAAGCCTCTTTAGAAAACCAAGGCTATGACTCCAGAATGCTCTGTACACATCTGCAGTTGTGGATGAGTGATACATGTAATCCTAGGAACCACTGTTAACTCTGGGGAAATCTAGCAGGAGAAAGCTGCCGCCGCTGCTGCTGCTGCCCTATGGTGATGTCTCCTGATTATATGGTGGTTGCATAGACTTCTTAAACCCCAAGCAAAGCCAAGCTCACCCTGCCTCTACAGGGAACATGCAGAACAGCTCAAAGACCTTTGTAATGTGTCCCTGCTGTCCTGTCTCTGCCTGGTCTTGCTCTCTGGGCCAGTGTTGAAGGGCAGTTCATAACTAAGTAAGTGACGTTAGTCTGAAGCGGAGGCACTTGGAATTGAGCAAGTTCTTTCCCTACCAAATCACTGGTAACAGTCTGGGTTTGGCCAGCCATTTGAAAGTGATATGGCAGTGCTTTTTGGTGCCTGTCACAGCCAGCAAACAGCTTCTCTGTTCTTGGTGGTTGGTTGCATCATACACCAGACTGGAAGAGGATGGTCCTCACAGAGCCACAGAGGAGTCTCAGAAGCTGCAGCTGGTGCCTGACTTGGTAAAGTGCTGAACATGTCTCTTGGCCATGCAGCAAGGCAAGCTTTTCACATACATTGCTAGATTATGATCCTGCTTCTGAGTTAACCCTGAACTAGAAAAGATCCAGAGACGCTGTCCTGATCTCCTGTCACTAACAAAGGAGTTTATTGGTTCTGGTCATCCACTGTGGATATCACTGTTTCTGTTCTCTGGAAGAAGGTGGGTGAGGTGTACCTTCAGCGAGACAGTGTCAACAAAACATGGGCGGGCTTCCCACGAGATCCACTGAACCTCACTGAATTAGATCTAGGCCTTTTGCCTCCAAAATATAGAAGGCCTTTAAATAAGAGAGCAAGCCAGCATGAGAATTCCCTCTGAGAGGCCCTGAACCTAAAACAGCTCAAACAGCTCTGGGAGTGATGGGGTCCTATTCTTGCCTGTGTTGTTCAGTTGGACATTTCTTCTATGGCTTGTTGGAGCTTGTTCTGACAAAAGCTACACTATAATATATTTGGAGAGGGAAGTCCCCCTGAATCAAAAGGTTGGCCCATATTGCCTTAAGTCAAATGTGATTCTCTCCTATTGGGAGGTGAAGGCCTGGTCTAGGTGGGAGAAACACAGACTACATTGGCAAGAATAGGCCATTACTAAATCCATCTCATTTTACGGAAAGCAGAAAGGAAAGAGAACAAGCGGCTTTAAAGCAGAATTCTCCTAACATGACTCAGGGGTTGAGTTTCTCCTGCCAACTTCTAATTTGTTTTTATAGATGGGAAGGTGGGCTCTCGCCAACAGGCTAATCTCAAAATGAGAAGCAAGCATATGTCCACGTCGCATGAGCATGCAGTTTGCAGGGGCATGCACCCACATCAAGGGAAGGGAAATGCCATCAAGGGCCTCGCTCTGCTGTGTTTGTGGGGGAGTGTGGGGAGTGCATGGTGTGCATAGAGCCAGTTGGTTGGGAGACAGGTTGAAACCTGCTTAGGACCCTCTGATGTTGGAAAGTACGAGTTGCACGTGCTTAGTTGAACTCACAGAGGGAAATTAGAAGCTTTGTGAAGGATCCAACCAGGCCACAACTGGCCAGCATATGTTGCTGCCTATGAGATGATAAGCTCTGAAACGGCAATGTACTGTGTTCATAGCAAGCATATTATCAAATACAGAACATACGCAACCCTGGAAACAGGAATATGCAAACCACAGCCCCAGTGACTTCCCCACCACCCCAACCATCCCCTGCTGCATCCACCAGATGCCACAGGCCCCACCTGCACCAATTGGAGGAAGAGCAACCCCTGGAGTCATAGGCCCCACCTGCACTGATTGGAGGAAGAGCAACCCCTGGAGTCATAGGCCCCACCTGCACTGATTGGAGGAAGAGATAAGTAATGGCAGTGTAAGAATACATTCAACAACATAAAGAGCAATATGGCAGCACCAGAAACTAGTGATTCTACAAAAGCAAGACCTGAACATCCCAGTGCAGATGAAGCAGAAGAAAATGGCCTTAAAATAACTTCATGAAGATGATAAAGAAGAAATGAAAAATTCCCTTAAAGAAATGGAGAAAAAGACAAACAAAAAATTGGAAGAAATGAATACATACCTTAAAGAGAGCCAAGAAAACCAAGAAAAAACAATCAAACAAGTGAAGAAAACAGTCCAAAACTGAAATAGAGGCAATACTGAAAAGACAAACCAAGTGAATTCTAGAAATGGGAAATCTAGATAGATGAACAGGAGCTACAGGTGCAAGCATAAGCAAGAGAATGCAAGAGATGAAAAAGAATCTCAGGCGTTGAAGATACAATAGAAGAAATAGATTCATTGGTCAAAAAAAAAAGTTAAATCCAACAAATTCTTAACACAAACATCCAGGAAATCTGGGACACAATGAAAAGACCAAATCTAAGAAAAATAGGAAGAGAAGAAGGAGAAGAATTCCAGCTCAAAGGCACAGAAAATATATTCAACAAAATTATAGAAGAAAACTTTCCCAACACCAAATAGACTAGAACAACAACAACAAAAAAATAGTATCCTCGCCACATAACAATGTACAAAATAAAGATAGAATATTGAGAGCTGCAAAGGAAAAAGTCCAAGTAACATATAAAGGCAGAGCTATCAGAATTGCATGTAGCTTCTAAATGGAAACTCTGGAAACCAGAAGGTCCTGGACAGATGTTCTACAGATACTAAGAGACCACGGATGCCAGTCTACACTATATATAGTATAGACTACTATACCCAGCAAAGCTTTCAGTCACCATAAATGGAGAAAACAAGATATTCCATAAAAAAACAGATTTAAACAATATCTATCCACAAATCCAGCCCTACAGAAAGTGCTAGAAGGAAAACTCCAACCCAAGGAATTTAACTGCACCCACGAAAACACAGGCAACAGATAACCCTCCACCAGCCAACCCCAAAGAAGGGAAACACACAAGCGCTACCACCACCAACAAAACCAAGTATAACAGGAATTATCACTGGTCATTAATATCTCTTAATATCAATGAACTCACTTTGCCTATATAAAGTCACAGGCTGACAGAATGGATATGAAAACAGGACCCATCCTTCTGCTGCATACAAGTCATCCTAGAACCTACATCCAGTAACTGATTAAAGCAGATACTGTGACCCATAGCAAAGCACTGGGCTGAGCTCCTGGATTTCAGTTGAAGAGAGGGAGGAGGGATCCTATGAGCAAGATCATGATGGGGAAAACAGCAGAGACAGCTGACCTGAGCTACTGAGAGCTTACGGACTCTGAACATATGCTGGAGAACTGGCATGGGCCCAATCTAGGCCCTCTGTATGTGGGTGACAGTTATGTGGCTTGAACTGTCAGGAGGGCCCTTGGCAGTGGGACCAGGACTTATCCTGGGTGTAGGGAGAATTCTAATTTTATTATTATTTATTATTTATTATTAAGATAATAAAATCCTGGGGTCAGATAAGGTAAATGCTGAAAGATCAGAGAAGTAAAGGAACCAGCCACTAGAGAGACTTTTTACCTCTACAGAACCCTCAGACCCAAAGGGGCAAGATCCTGTCTCCACAAATCCTCAGACTGAATGGCCTTATCCCTTGTCACCCAGGTGCATGAGCTGGCTTTTTGGAGTCCATTTCCTATGGTAGGATAACTTGCTCAACCTTTGTAGGGGGAGGGGAGGCTTAGCCCTGCCTCAACTTGGTATGCCAGACTTTGTTAACTCCCAAAGAGAGACCTTACTCTCTCTAAGAAGTGAATGGGATGGGGGGAGGCTGTGGAAGGTGAGGAAGGGGCAATTGGGGTTGGTATGGTCCAAAAAAAATATAGAAAAATAAATAAATAGAAATGAAGACAAACTTTTTCTAACCTTTCTACAGCAAGGCAGTTTTCCAGAGATACACAAGTTAGCTGGCTGTCTGGCCGAGCAGAGCTGGGAGTCACTGGGATTCCAAGCTGGACACCATCCTGCGTGTGCCAGGGCTGGGAATGGGAGGAGAGGAAATCTATGAACCAGGAAGGCTATCCCAGGCTGAGCAGAGCTCTGGGAGACAGTTTTGGTCACCTGAAGAGAGAGAGAGAGAGAGAGAGAGAGAGAGAGAGAGAGAGAGAGAGAGAGAGAGTGTGTGTTGCAGACTAGCAAGAGAAAGGAGAGAAGAACCAAGCTAAGAGTTCCCTTGTGAGAGAGAGGAATTGGGTTCCCCATGTAAGACGGCCAGAGGGAAAGGGGGACAAACCTGCCTTTACATGGTGGCCCACTGCAGAGGGCTGATGAGGATTCCTAGGACCCTGTGGCTTTCTATTCATTCATTTGTTTACTCGTTCATAGGGGGAACTGGGGTGGCAGATACCCCAGCACATGTTGAGAGCAGAGGACCACCCATGGGAGTTGATTCTCTCCTTCCACCATGTGGGTCCCAGAGAGGGCACCCACAGCTCTTACCCAAGCACATACGGTCTGCGGCTCTATCACTAGAGTGTGCCCAGGGGTTGTTGCCACAGTCAGCCTAGCAGGCCTATAAGGAATGCCTGCTGGGAGCAGCAGTCTGAGAGGGGCATTGACTGCCAAGATGGTGGCCACGCCTGACTCTGTCAGCGGGAAGGCCTCAGTGCCTGTTTGCCCTATCCTTCCTGTCTGCCCATCTGAGGGTGGCAAACTCCAAGTGTCTCCCTCTCTTAGACTCCTGGGGAAAGCACCCCTTTCTGGTTGCTCCTGGCTTCCCAGGGGTTGCTAAGACCCCAGTGAGAGGTGACAAAAGTCCCTGTGTCTCAGCTAGCATCCTTTCCCACTTTATGCAGCAATGCTCAGCTGTGATTCCATACCGCCTGCCGAGGGGAGGACATGGGGGTGAAGTGGGGTGGGGGACACATCTGGGAAGGTCGGGAGTGGAAGATTGTTGGGAAAACATTAGTGAAAAGGGAGAGGAGGTACAAGGGGGTGAGGGTGTCATTTGCATGGTGCTCTAAGAAGGCCTCTACTAGAAGAGAAACTAATTAGATTAAAATTTAAAGGTAAAGAACCAAGGCCTGCAGACCTCCTGGGAAGACACTGGTTCAGCATAGGTACAGGGGTTATGGGGTGGGAGCCTGCTGGGTCCAGATCTATGTGAAATTGGCATAAAAGTCGAAGTCAAAGTGACAGGACAGATGGAGGCCTTTTGACCTGAGCCTTACAGTGAAAGGCAGAGCAGATGAGAATGTTAAGGGCCCAGCCAGCAGCAAGGAAGGTGACCAGACACCTCAAGTCACACCAGCTTCCCACTAGCCCACAGTACCCATTCTCAGGGCCCCTGGAGCAGCTAGTGTTTCCTTTTTGAGCACAGGGTCAGAAAGGATAGAGGCCAGCCCTGGGGAGGTGGCGCAATAGGTAAGCGCTAGCATCCCATCTCGCAAGTCAAGACTGTGTCACACTGAGCACGGACTTGCTCATGTGCCTTGCTCTCATCATCTATAAAATGGGCATAAGTGGCAGGCCTTGATCCCAGGGTTTGGCAGGTAACAGTGCCTGACCCATCCCCAGTGCTCTCTGGCTTCAAGGGACTACTGCTCTCCCTTGGAGAGGAGTGATGGGTGGAGAGGCCGCTTGCTCACACAGGCTGGGAGCCATTGTCAGGAAATAGAAAGTAATACATTATTTAAGCTGGCTGCTTTCCTAGGCAGGCTCTGGTCACATTCACCTGCAGGGTGGAACAGGGTCCTATTTTGAGCTAAGGGGAAGAGCTGTCACCTGCATTTTAGTTTAAAAATGTCATTGAGAGCTATAAAAATTCAGATCATCCAACCCAGCAAATTAAGTCCAATTCTTGAAATCCAAAGGGACAGGGAGCAGACGAGGGAGCCGGAATCACTCATTGTCTGTTTTCATCTCCTCACACCCAGACTTTCTTACAGGGCATCGGGGCTGACACTGGGTGAGGACAGCCAGCCACACTGCCTAGATCCCTCTTGTGCCCAGAGGCAACATTGCCAAGAAGCCTCGCTGTTTTCTGTGTCCACACTTTTGGCCTTCTCTATCTGCAACCATTCTTACCAGTTCTGCCCTAACCTGTGAGTGGCTGGGAGCCAGGTGTGGGAGGGAACAGCTGCCTGGCACTGCATCCGCCTCGCAAAGCAGGATGGGAGGTGTCAGTCCACAGTATTTTAAAAAGAACAGTGCTTGAGGAATTACATAACAACAACAACAAATCATGTTTTCTCCAAGCCACCTCAAGCCCCGTCTCCCATTAAAGTGACGACATCACATTTAGTTCTGGCCACACTGGAGGCTCCGTCTGCCAGACGCAAAGGAAGGAGCCTGCGAACACGGAGCTGCACCCGTGTTTGGGAACTCAGTAGACTGACACTTGAGAAGTTTGAAGAAAAAGGCCAGCTGGGCCTTGCGCTAAGGAGCAGCTTCCACCAGGGTCTTTCCTGCAAATCTGCTTCTCTTTTCTCTCCCAGGAACACAAGACTTGCTCTGCCCCTCACTGATCTGAGAGTTCTTAACTTCCTCCAAAGGGGACATTCTCCTGTTCACCCTCTCACACCTGTGGATGGCTCTCCACGAGCCCAAGAGTGTCATGGCTTCAGCCCCATGCGCCCAGAAGTGTAGAGAAAGTTCCTATACATCAGGGGTCAGGATTTCTAGAGCAGCCTGTGTGGTTCAGAGTATTAGCCAAGAGCTTTCTGGAATTTTAATTCCAAAGGTAGAGGAACTTAGAGTTTGCTCATTTTGGAGGACCACCCCATATGTAAGGGGTGGTATTTTCCCAAGTTGAAGGACATAATTAGTTGCTACAGGTCAGCCCATCAAGCTCCCAAGTGGGTTCAATGAAGTTAAAGCATCCTTTGAAATGTCCTGTGCAAAGTAAGTTCTGTGTGACCTTGGGAAGTCTGGGAAACATTGTCAACTATCATTGTCTATGGAAAGGTAGAGCCAAAATATAATAAACCCAAGGAAATGTCCTATAGGGGTGAGAATGTAGCTCATGGGTAGAACACTTGCCTGGTTTGTGCAAGACCCCAATCCCCTCCTCAACACCAAGGGTAATAGTAACAAGAAGAAGAGGAGGAACAGGAGGAGGAAGAGGAAGAAAAGAAAGGAGAGAGAGAGAGAGATTCTGCAGAGCAAGCAGCCTTGCTGAGCACAGCTGTCCCCTAACGTGTGTCCCTTCTTCTAAACCACAGGATTCTGTCCCCCATCCAGGGCCTCACTCCTTTCTTTGCTCTGGTCTGTGCTGAGCTCTCATTCAGCATCTGAAACAAATGTCCTGATTTCCTGTGATGGTGACAATGTTGTGATTGCCATCTCGTCAGCCCCTCAGCACTCAAACTAAAGCACAGAAGGGGAAAATATGTTTCTAGCTTCAAATGGAAGTAAACAGCTGGTGTTGATGAATTCCAGAAGGTAGTGTCCTTTTTTCCCTCAGAGGGAGAGGGAGGAGGTGACAGAGGTAAGAAGTGAGGGAGAAGGAAGGGGAGAGGGAGGGGGGAGAGAGAGGGAGGGGGAAAGGAACGAACAGGGGCTATGTAAATATAATTATTCTAAGTAGAGTTCCTTCAACATTTTTCCATTAGGTAGCAGAGGGGTCAACCCGAGGCCAGCTGTCCAAATATGGCTGTCAGTTCTCTTGAGTCAGCAGAGTACATGAAGGAATTTCTCTTTGGGGACAGAAATTACTTGCCACACAAGTAAATCACTCTGTTTTATTTAGGGCTGTGGTTTTCTCAGAGCAAAAGGGGGGGAAAAAACCCTATCTTTTCTTCAAGAGAAATCCTAGTCAAACCTTTTCTCATAGCTCTGAGGCCTGCTCCAAGGTCTGCCCCCAGGCATCTTTGGAAAACTCCAGCAATCTTTCCAAGCTCTGTGGCCTGGAGCCCTACTGCCCAGTGTGCCCTGGCAGACCTCTCTGGGCCCAGCCTGCACTGGCAGCCCACCCCCAGGTATTTGTAAGCACATTAACATCAAAGAGGAATGGCTGGGAGCCCAGAGCTTGCTCCTGGGTCTGCTTTCCTCTTTTGGCTTAACCTAAATCCCTGGAGGCAGCTTGAAAACCATTCTGGACATCTCGATCTCCAGCCAAGCTATGGTTCCAATCAGAATACTGCAGCCAGTGGTGCCCTGCACTTGGGCTCTCCTGTAAAATCCAGTCCGTGCCTGCAGGTCTCCAACAGACCCTACAGCAGGAGCAGTAAGGAGTCCTGGGAAGGAAAAAGGAGGCGGGGCTGACTGCCATGTGGTTAAAGTAGACACAGACAATCAAACCCCTGGCCTTGTGCCTCAGTACTTCCCCCCCATTGGGTTCCCTCAAGCAAACAGGCTGTCTGCTCCTCCCCTTGGGTCTGCAGTCCTGGGGATTGAGGTATTGATGACTGAAGCACTGAGCAGGGCACAGTCAACACCAAGTTGGGGGAAGGACTGAGAGCCATGTAGGTCACTGGTAAGGGTCGCGTTCATAGTCAGTAGGAGTCCTCTCTACGCAGGGGCTCCTGTTGAAGGACACGAGAAAACCTGTGTCTCTCGGGCATCCAGAGAGACCTCCGGAGGGAAGCTAGGAGAGGCTGTGGGCTTTCCTTGGTGTCTCAGCAGGAGGGATTTGGTTCCAGCTGAGTTCCAGCCCCAGCAGCACAGGAATCCAATAACTCCATCCCTTACAGTGACAGGGAGGCCCAAATTACATGTTTACTAACCCAGGGTCAGCAAAGTCTTTGTTTATGTCGAGCTCCTCCACTCAGCACGGAGGCCACCGGCAAGGTCTGCATAGCATCTATTTCATTTCCATTGTACAGGAAAAGTGGGGGCTTGTGGTGGGAGTAGACACCTGCCCAAGATCTACTCTGGACTTCCATCAGAGTGACAAGTGTCAACACCTAAGCTCTGGCACTAGAACAGGACTGTGAGAACGCATAGGGGTCCTGGTTCAGTGACTGCACAGAGTCCTCCTGCCCCAGTGAGGACACGGTGTCTCCTGCCCCAGTGAGAGTATGGGGTCCTCCTGCCCCAGTGAGGACACGGTGTCTCCTGCCCCAGTGAGGACACGGTGTCTCCTGCCCCAGTGAGAGTGCACAGCATGGCCTCCTTCTGTCCACCAAGAGCACAGCACAGAGTAGGAGGCTATGGGTGATACTGGGCTTAGGAAGCTTTTTCCCCACAGTGTTCTGACCATCTGTAGCCTCTCTGGATTTCTGGTACCATCAACTGCTTGATCTCAGACCATCCATTTAGTCTTATAAAGAAGAGGAAATAGAAACATTTTGAAAACAGATAGTGAGAATTAGGTCAGGAGAGACACTGCAACCATCAGTGAAGCTTGTGGCTTGTGATTAATTCAGTGACCTCGGGCCACAGCCTGGACTTGAGTTGGAGGCAGAATGCAAATCAAGACTGAATGGGGCAGGCAAAGAAGAGCAAGGTGTGAACCTAGCGGTGCCACTCAGTGCTAGAGTGTGTGCCTGGCACACAGATGCCAAGGTGGTGCAAAGCCAAGGAAACCCCACCCACTGGCTGCCCTCCATCTGACATGGACAGGTGTACGGCCTGGGGAATGGTGGTTCAGATCTTTGTGAATGCCAAGGCTCTTTCTAACCAGATGACTGAACCCAAAGGCTAAGAAGCTGGATAATCAGTGGTCACCAAAAGTCAGTCTGAGATGCTGGCTCTCAAATTGCTTGCATCAGTGATGGTGAAGGGTGTGGGTACAGGAACAGGCAAAACGAAGCAGGCCTTAAAAAGAGCAACAATGAGATTCTTATATGGGAACAAATCTTAGGGGGGTTTCTGGGGTCTGTTTTTACTACTATGTCAGATTTTGTTAAAATTGGCTGTGTCTATGTGTATCGTGGACCAAGCTGACAAGAAGCCCCACACTCCGTGCGTGCCCCTTTTGTTTAACAGAGATGATCACACGCTGTCCAAGTGCTGCTCCCTCAGTTAGGGAAGGGTCACCTTCTATAGCCACGCCTATTTGCTCTTCTGGGCCTTGTCTTGATTCATCAACTCTGGCCTTGGCTGGGTCTGTTACCACTTGACCTTGGCAGGGACCACTTGCCCCAACCTTGGCTGGATATGCTAGCCATTATTCTCACCACATTCTGTTGATTTTTACCTTTGTGTTGCTAGCTTATACTTTACCACAGATCCTCCTCCTTACTGCTGCCAGGGAATTAGCGCCCAGCCCTGCTACCAGGATGTGACTGTTGCTTTCTCCATTACCCTGTTTCTAGTCTCTAGCTCCTTATCTATGGGGCTGGCTGCGGTGGCCTCATTCTGGGGAACTGTCTTTATTTGAAGTTTCCTCTGTTGCAATAGTTGTAAGAAAATGTGAAGGGATGGTGGTGCCTTGTTTGTACATCAATGGGGGCTTTGCAGGAGCAGCTGAAACCTGTGGAGCCTGACTTTGTGTTTGCCCAGACTTGCTCAGATTAGCTATCTCAAAGGCAACTGAGAGCCATCTCACTCCCTTCTTCAGTGGCCCCAACCTTTCTGTTCTATCCCTTTCATTCAGTACAGCCCCACGGGGGAGTTTGCTGAGTGTTGTTTTCAGTGAGAGAAGCTCCTGTGGAGGCTGGCTGGCTCCTTCAGAGTTCAGCTTTCCATGTGTCTGGTCTACCAGATGCTAGGTGTTTGCATGCCAACATACCATGACCTCACCTCTGTGACCACCACTGGACTTTCGGTTCTGTGATCTTGATACCATAATATATAAAGAGGAGGAGTCAATCACTAAGATTTGCCTTGGTGAAACAAGGAAACGTAGTCAGTGAGATGCCTTGGAGGGAAAAGGCACTTGTCACGAAGTCTAACAGCCTGAGTTTGATCCGTGGGACCGACATGGTAGAAGGAAAGAATTGGCTCCTGCAAGTTGTCTTCTGCCATCCACATGTGCACACACGCACACGCACATGCACACACACTAGATAAATACATACATACATGCATGCATACATGCATACATACATACATAGGGCCACATTATACATGAACCATGACAATAAAATGTAAGAACAAAACAAAACAAAAAAACAAGAATTCTCAGGGCAGTCTTCCAGGCCCTTTGCCAAGCATTTTTCTTCCCAGACCTCTTGGTAAGCAGCTGTGCACCCGGTAAGTATTTGAACCTCTGGGCAGTGGGACACAATTCACATCAGTGAGGATCAGGAAAGAGCAAGAGGAAATGCTTGCTCCATACTGGCTCTGGCGTCCAGAGGGTGGCAGGTGAAGGAAGCTTCCAGGCATCTGGGAACACAGGGCCTTGGGTTGAGACCGGATTTAGCTGAAAGGGAAACAAAGGGAAGAAAAGACCTGAGGCTGTGAAATGAGCGTTGCTCTGAGGCTGACTTGAGTCAGCCATCTAGCCTGCTTTCTCATCTGTAAAATGGATAGAAAGGTATTTGTCTACTAATATGAAGACAATGAAGTGGGCATATTTTAGATCTATAAACTGTTATCATGTAGTGTTTTAGGCCTACAGTGGCTGCACATCGGCCAGTGGTCCAGTGGGACGATAAGGGAGCCGAGAAGTTCCTACTGCCCAGGGATACAGCCTAGAGATGCTGATGCAGGCAGACCTGACTCCTTGCCAATCCTATTTTACTAGTGTACTGTACAACTGTGCACTCTATAGTGTTCACGGGTAGTGAATGAGTCCTGGGTGTTTACGTGTGTGCCACATCTTCTACCATCTTGGTGGTGGTGGAGGTGGTGGTGGAGGTGGTGATGGTGGTGATGGTGGTGATGGTGGTGGAGGTGGTGGAGGTGGTGGAGGTGGTGGAGGTGGTGGAGGTGGTGGAGGTGGAGGTGGTAGAGGTGGTGGTGGAGGTGATGTTGGAGGTGATGGTGGAGATGGAGGTGGTGGAGGTGGTGGTGAAGGTGATAGAGGTGGTGGAGATGATGGTGATGGTGGAGGTGGTGATGGTGGTGATGGTGGTGGACGTGGTGGACGTGGAGGAGGTGGAGGAGGTGGAGGAGGTGGTGGAGGTGGAGGTGGTGTTATTGTGGTGGTTTGGAACAGGGTTTTACTAGGTAGCCCATGTTGGCCATGGACTTGTAATCCTCTTGGCTCAGCCGTCCAGGTGCTGGCATGATGTGTGAGCTCCACCATGCCTGGTTTACCATCCTTTGCCAGTGCTCTGCCCTTACACATTTGCCGGTCTGCCAGGCCAGTCTGCCAGGCTGCACAGGCAGTGATCTCATATACCTCGATTATGGAACTGTTTCCAGAATGAAGCTCTCCTGCCTAAGGAAGCAAGATGCTCAGAAGCTGAGAAAATGTCCAAGACTGAGGAAGCTCATAAAACTTACAGAAAGCTACTGGGTTCACCAGGCTGCTCCCCAGGGTTATAGAGATGATAAGCAATCACTAGGAGAGACGAAGCATTCTTTGGTGGGGGTTCCTGCAACCTGAGATCAGAGAATGCTAGGGATACGCTCTATGATCTGTCACTCACAGTAGGGTGAAACTTTCAATGATGCAGTAGCCTTTGAATCACCCGTGCTACTGTAAGTGACCTCGATAAACCAAACTGGTCTTGGGTGCTATTTTAGGCTCAGGCCATCAGTGGCCTGTCTGGGGTGAACTGGTGTTTGTCCATTTCGGGAAAATTTGCCTCATCTCTTCCTTGCATGGGGAGACCAAGAGAAATGAGGAACCCCAGGGCATCCAGGTCTGTGAAGTAACTCCAGGATGTTTGTACAATGAAATCGACTGATAATTGGGGTGGGATCTTCTGAGTGAGGGAGCATCATGGGGTGTAGTTTCCCCGATGCATAAACAAACTAGAGATCAAATGCTGGCCTACCCCAGAAGCCCAAGTCTTCCTATGACATCGACTCCTTGGGGCAGTGCAAAGTGTCATGGGGACCAGTCTGATGGGACCCACTTCTCAGCTTTAGTCCATGCGGTGTGGTTCGCACACAACTATCTCCATGTGAGGAAAGTTCTCGAGTAAGTGTCTGAGGGAGTGCAGTCAGTGTAGCCCTGCTGGCCTCTGGCCCTCTCAGAGCAGGCATTCCTGGAGGGGACTGGGGACTGGTCAGGACTCCTGGGAGCATGCTTGGAAAGCACTCTGCAGGCAGTGACTGCAGGCCAGGATTAACACTCCATGGGTTCCTGAGAGACTCACTCTCAAACTCCAGGCTGAAAGAAAGGAGAAAAAAGCAGAAACTCCAGGAAGTGACACCGCTGAGCCAGAGCACAGCCTGGGTGACTGCAGGTAAGTCCTCCACATGGACGACCCAATCAGAGTGAGTCCCTGAGCTGCCTGCTGCTCTTCGCAGGGCCTCCTCAAACCCGAAGCACAGTAGCTTCACCACAGATTTGGCTGCTCTGATTTTCTGGCTGAAGAGAAGGAGCGAAGGGGTCACAGCTTGTCCTGACATCCGACACTCTTGGGCTGTGTTTTATCCTGAGGCTCAATGCAGTTTGCTGCCAGTCTCGGGCATGTCTTATTTTCTGCAGAGGTGAAGAGAGCCCCAGAGGACTGCCCTGTGTCACTCTGTCTGCATGTGACTGACCTCTCAGGCTTTTCTCAGCCCTGCTGCTGCCATGCCCATGAAGGCACCCGAGTCTGAACCGTGAGCCTGTGTCCCCACCTTGAAAGCAGCAGGTCTCATTTTCCATCTGCTGTTCATGTTACTGGACATCCACATGGCCAGGGACCACAATGGATAGTGGCCCAGCTACCAGGATGCCACACTGACTGATACCAAGGGATCAGGACCAGCACTGTGTTGTTTCCCCCACATTGCTGATATTGTTCCACGATCAATACCAGCTGTCTGTACCCCCAAGAACTGGAATGAATCAGATTAGTGGCTTTGAATGTGGGTTCGAGACAGCTGGCCGCTCTGCCCAGTGATTTTTCAGTTCTCATGACAAGCTCTGAGGGCCAGGGAAGTCAGGGAGTCCCCAGTCCTATACTCCGAGCCCTAAGCCCCTCCTCCTTGGGGACATTGGCCAGACTTCACTCGCTGCCACCGTCCTTGCCTCGTTCCTCTGTTCCTCTCGACCACTCACATAATCTTAGGATTGTTCAGAATCATGGTCACCAGCATCTTGTTAGAGATTCAATCTTTTACGTGCAAATTGACACACATATTACTCAGATGAGCTGGTTTATAAGAAAATTTTGTATTACCATGTTAAATGGGAAAAATCATCCATTTGTCAGACCAGAAAAACTGCAAGATTGGAGCTGGGTAAAATGTTTTGCTGCACGGGCCTGAGAACCCAAGTTTGGATCCTGGCACCCATGTAAATGTTTGCCAGCCCACAAGAAATCCCAAACACCAGGAGACAGAGACAGGAGATCCCTGACACAGGCTGGCTCTCTGACCAGCTGAATGAGTGACCAAGTGAGAGACCCTGCCTTGGTAGAGATAAGGAAGACAGCTGATGACAGCTTCTGACCTCACACATGTACCCCACACACATATGAGCGAACACATGCACCACACACATGTACATATGCAACAAAGTTGCAGGGTGAGTAAATTCTAGTGGTCTGCCATCTAGCACAGTTCCTGCACGCGGTATGCTGTGAACATAACTTGCCATGTTGAATCTCATGTTAAATGCTCTTGTTACAAAAAGCCTTAAAATCCTGAACAATGTACAGGAGCCCAGGCAAGCACAGAGGTCATTAGGGCTATAGTTAGTCATACTGAGCTGTAAATTAGAATTTTTTGGAGAGTAGCTCTTTGGGGTTCTTACCACACTGCACATGTGAGGTAACTGCTCTGGCCACAGGCTTCACAGTAGAAATAACGTCCTTGTGTGTAGTAAAGCATTGTGTATCCTCTAAGTGTATAGCAGAACTTCATGTAAACAAGGAAAGGCATAGGGGACGATGTGGCAAGATGGGGGCTTATTGCCTGACGGTGGGGATGCCTCTAGGCTTGTGGGTCCAAGCCTGTCAGATGCTAAACCCAACAAATCTGTACAGTTTCCATGTGTGTCAGTTCTAGTTCAATAAAGCTTTACGTTTGAAAAGCGGTGACAGTGGTGTGTGAGCCCTGTGTGCAGGAGGCCGTCAGTTCCATCTCCAGCACTGAGAAAACACACGCAAGTGTGACAGACCCAGGTTATTGGAAAGCCTCTGGCCCTCCACAGCCGTGCGCTGCCACCATACTATGTAGTCTGGCAAAATTCAACTCTGGGGCCTGCTCTGTGCTGGTCACATGATTGGTGGGACACACTGGCCTGACACAGAGCCCTGCCATCACCAGTGGCCTGGAGAGGACTGCAGAGAAGGCACCTTTTTACCAGGGACTCGGGATCCCTTGAGGGCCATGTAATGGTGTGAACCTGTCTGTCCTGGTACTCTGGCCCTCCCTCCTTTCTTCCGTCACTATTGTGTGGTTCCCACCTTCGTGTCCCAGCATCTCCTGGTCTACAGTTCTACCCCCTTGCAGCTACAACACCTCTCCCTTCAGAACATCCTCTTCAATGATTTCAAGCCTTGATAGTCAGTGGAGTGGGTGAGAACACAGAGGGCACCTGCTGAGACTTCCAGGTGCTTTTGTACTAGAACAAAGAATCAATCGGACCAGGAACAAACTACTAAAGACACAATCAGAAACAGTTCATTGGAAACAGAGGGCGTTCAGGGTTGCTGCCGAGTTCTTAGCAGGGGGACACCAACTCCAGAACTGTCTGCTTGGCTTTGGAAATCAGGCAGTGCTTCGCATGCTACAGGATGCTTCTCTTGGTCCTTTCACAGCCCTGCAGTCACGCTGCTCTCAGCAGCAGCCCCTGCCTGCGGGCAAAAGAGCTGGATGGCAGCAGGTCGTGGTCCCTGGGGTCCTCAGAATGTGGAGACTTGGGGAATACCCAACTCCAGCTGGCCCGACTTAGAGTCACACAATTCCAACAAAGCAACTCTTTGACACAGAGCACACCAGCACTTCCCTGGATCCATTTCAATCTATCATGTTACCCTTTGGCCTCGGAGGTGTCACGGAGCTGCAATGGATGAGATCCAGAGCCAGGTTTACAAGTGTCTTCTTAGAAGTACAACTGTGTGTTGGCCCAGCCAATGCCCGAGTCTTTGGGGGAAAGAAAAAGATTAAAGTGACTATAAAACCACAAAGTATGTACAAAATGTATTTAGGGCTTTAAGATTTTTTTCCTCCTGCCAAACAGCTGCAGGCAGTGACTTCTAGGAGACTCTTTGTTTGCACTTTAAACTGCTCAGTGGAGGTGCTCCTTTTCAAAGGTTCGGGAGCCTCTGAAGCAGCTGGGAGTCCTGCCGAACCTTGAGAGACAGCCATCTATGTGACCTCAAGTTTAGGCTGAGGGTAGGGGGTCCCATCTGTGAAGAAAGTCCTCCCCAGTGAGAGATGGCTCATGGGCAGGGACCAGGTCACATTGGGACAGAGCCGAGAATTAGAATAGCAGAGAACTCTGCACACACCCTACCGCCTGGACTTCACTTTAAAGAAATGGAGTCCAAAGTTATTGCTTTGTCTTGACTGGGTTTATCCTCAGGGTGTTAACGTGATCACCTACTAGGTTAAGTTCAGACCTACTGAGTCTGCAGTTGCTTAGAAGGCAGCAGTGACAGTGAACAGCCTGTCACAGGCTGGCTGTGGGAGGGAGAGTTTTCTATTGATGGTGCCCACCCCTCATCCTTCCGGGTGTTTCTTCCTCTCTGTGGGAGGTGAAAGTCTTTATTGCTATATGGCTGTTGCATCTTCTTGGAATATATGGTTTCTCAAACAGAGAAGGGAAGCTTTCCCAAGCCCTGCTGCATCTCTCTCTCTTTCTCTCTCTCTTTCTCTCTCTCTCTCTCTCTCTCTCTCTCTCTCTCTCTCTCTCTCTCTCTCTCCCTGTCCCTCCCCCTCTCTCTCTCTCTTGTCCTAGATTCTAAGCAGACTTATACCATCTGGAGTGAGTTAAAAGTTCAGGACCCAACGTTCCTGCCTCAGACCTCTGGGCCTGAAGGAGGAATGCAGGAAGACAGGCCAAGTGCTTGGGGCAAAGGTGCTGGCCCCAAACTTGCCACCTACTCTTCAATAGAAAGTGCCCATGTAGGGCACTTGAGTGCAATGGGTCAGTTTGAATTTTTGAGATACGATCTTGTGATATAACATGGGCTAGGCTTGAATTCACAGTCTTCTTGTCTCAGTCTCCTGAATGCTGAAATTACAGACTGCACCACCACCATGACCACCATGGGTCCTCACCAGGCCCATGCTCAGTCAGGACTCTCGGGGCACCCCCACTCCTATATAGCCTAGAGAAGCAAGCCCCTTCCCTGACAGTCCAGGCATCCAACACAAACCCTCCTGGGAGCTCAGTTCTTCTCCAAACATGAAGATCATGAAGACATCCTCAGAGGCCCATGGGTTCATTCTCCCCAGGCTTTTCCTGGACACCCCCGGATGTTCAGCGCAAGGGTGCTCAGCTTACATGCTTCCAGCTGTGTTGGTACTCACACACCCTTGCTGGTGCATACAAATGCAGGCTCAGTCCGCAGACAGTCGCTGTCTCATAGTCCTGATTCCCAAGGGCAGGGATGGGGCACTGGCTCCATGCCTTCTCCCAGCACCTGGTTACGATGGCCATTTGGGGCTCATAGAGCCATCTCCCTATCTCTGCCTTCCTGTTTTTATGCTCCCTGTGTGCACATCTGTGTCCCAACATTCCTTTCATAGAAGGAAACTAGTCACACCCAGCCAGTCATTTGGATTAGGCCCATCTTAATGACCTCAACTTAGCTCATTACATCTACAGAGACACTTTCCAAGTAAAGTCATGGTTTAAGGACCTAGAGGTTAGGATTTCAGCATATGAGAGTCACATCCAGCCTATTGTACCAGCCTATTTCTGGGCCTTGGGTAAGTGGGTGGACACTTCTGAGCCTTGTTTTTCCACCTGTGACATCTCAGATTGTTACGACCCTCTCTGGTCTTGAGCACATAATTTGAAGTCTTTGGAGTATGCTGGTCTGTTTCTTTTTTTCTTTTTTTTTTTCATAAACAGTCTCTAAGCAACTCAATGACTATTTTATATTCAACAGATGTCATTTTAAAAACACTCCATCTGGGCTCGAAGAACAGGTCATTCCCTGCCTTTGACCCCAGTCACTTGCATGTCTACTGGTCAGTACATCTAGACTCTAGCTTTTAAAGCCCCTGCTGTCTACACTGGGAAACCCTCGAGTGCATTGGAGGGCTCTGGCCGCTCTCAGCCCTGGTTCCTCTGTGTTTGCCTTTGCAAATTCACCCTGAGTAAATCTTTTTACAAAAAAAAAAGATTTCTATAAATTTATTTATTTATGTATTTAGAACTGAAGAGCAAATCCAGGGCCTGGCCCACACTAAACAAAAAGCATGTGCTCTACCCTCAGTGTCCACCAGCAGCTTTGTCTTTCAGCCTCTGAAGGAAATATGTAGGAAGATAAATTAGAGCAAACTACAATGCCACATATATATGAAAACTCCACAGTGAAACCTGTGATTCTATGTTTTAACCTGAAAACTCAATTTAAAAGTTTAAACTTACTCAGGACTGGAGAAGTGACTCAACCACAGAGCACTTACCTTGCATGCATGAGGCCCCAGGGTTAAGCTCCAAGCTACACTAATTAGAGAGGGAGAGAGGGAGAGAGAGAGAGAGGGAGAGAGAGAGAGGGAGAGGGAGAGAGGGAGAGAGGGAGAGAGGGAGAGAGAGAGAGAGAGAGAAAGAGAGAGAGAGAGAGAGAGAGAGAGAGAGAGAGAGAGAGAGAGAGAGAGAGAGAGCAATCATTGTTGGAGAAGCCAAGAAATAAGTGTAAACGGCCTGAAATCACTTCTGTGTGTTGGAAGTGTAGCGGATTGCGTGTGCAGCTGGGTCTGAGTTTGCCTAGCCAGGCTTCTGTGTCGGGAAGAACTTGTTCAAGGATATTTTTATTTTTGCAGTAGCTGCTAGTCTAAGAACGTGCCATTTCTGTCTCTCTGTTTTAATGTTACAAGCCCCATCTCTAATGTCATTGCACTTGACCTTTGAGCAGATTTCTGGTTGCTTCTGAAGGCGATGCTCCTGTGTATGAAGCTGTCGAGTGAACATCTGTGAGCTGTTTTAATATGTCCTATTAAGCCTTCCCCCAGAAAGCTGGGCATGAACCAGCAGCAGCAGAATCCCCTGTGCTTTTTAAGGAAGACTGGGAACAGCTCTTGACAGGCTGGGGTAAGGAATCTCTACCTCCCATCTTGAAAATAAGGGCTTCAGACTTCTTAAAGCAAGAAGCTGTGCCCTGTTAGTGTGTCTCTCACAGCAGCAAGTTCTTTGGGTTCCGAGAAGTAAAACCCAGCAACTATCCAAAGGATGCAGAGGAATGACTTCAGCAATCAGGAGCTGCACATTTAGTCAAAAAAAGTGAACAAATGCCATTAAAGGAAGAAAAGGAAAGAGGAAAGGAAGGAGGGAAGGAATGATATAGGGAGGGAGGGAGGAAAGGGGAGAGGAGGGAAAGAGAGAGGAAGGAAGGAAGGAAGGAAGGAAGGAAGGAAGGAAGGAAGGAAGGAAGGAAGGAAGGAAGGAAGGAAGGAAGGAGGAAAGGGACAAGAAAAGAGAGCATGGGGAAGAAAATAATGGAAGGAAAGCAAGAGGAAGAATGTGTGTTGTGCAATTTCCTCTGAGTTGAAGCATCCCATCCTGGAGGGAAGCTCATTGAGACTCGGGTTTGTTAAGACTTAGAAAATAAACAACTCATAAGTCTCAGGGAGTCCCTGACACTGACCCAATGCACAAAGCCCCTTTGTCCCCAAAGAAGTAAGGACAGTTGAGGAAACCGAAACCAGAAGAGCTACCTGCAAGTCTTGTGAAGCACTCCAGGGTTGCAGCTTTCTTTAGCTGTCACCCGTACTGGAGTGGCTTTTGGTGATTCAGCTGCCTCGTAGTCATTTCTGCTTTCGTAAGAAACCCCAGATAAACTCATTAACCAATGACTTCGGTGGCATCATTACTTTGGTCTGTTGTAACTTCCTTATCTAGGGTAAAGAAACTTTTCTTTGAATCTCCTCAGGAATAGTGTCATACTCCAGAGGAAAGAGAAGGAAGGGATAGAGGTAAGGAGGAGGACGAGCCATTATACCGGTACGAATGATGAGTGAACGAGAAGAGTGTGCCTAGGTGCAACAGGAGGGTCACTGCGGTCACTGTCATGATGGCTCATCCTGTCTCAGACACCATGCTCTTTTGTCTTGCTTTGGGCCATTGAGATGACTCAGCAGATAAAGGTGTCTGATGTCTTGGGTTCCATTCCTAGAACCCACATGGTGGAAGGAAAGAACCAGCTCCTGCAAGCTGTCCTCCGATCTCCACACTCACGTATGCCACGTTTGCATGCCATAGTGTGCACACTCCCCAACACATACAAAAAATTAAAATGTAACCATTTTTAAAATTCAAGGTCCAAAAATGTTTCTCCTTAAGATAGTTTAAATGTCTAAACTCAAGAAATTAGCATGAGCCTTGTTGCAGATTTTCCGCGTTTGATTTTCCATGTTCCAGAAGGAAAAAAAAGATAGTATTTAAATTGCAATTATTGACACCTAGCATACAATAACCACTATATTAAAAGAATGGGCGGTGCGGCTTGACTGCCTGTGGAATGGCACGGCACACTGCGGAGTGAGGTGGAGCTATGGTGCTCCTGAGTGTCCTCATTCCGGAGACACGCTGTGGTGGGGCATGAGCAACCACTTAATGAAGAGACTTTTATGTTTCAGCTTCAAAGAAAACCCCTTTTTGGACAAGTGATTATAATGCGTGCGTTGTGAATTGGACATTTTAAACAAGGGTGCATTGCCCTTGGCCTCTGAGGAATACTTCTCAAATATCCTCCGGTCCAGAAAAAGAAAATGTTTTATGGAATTCTTTAAGTAGCCCTCATGCCTGGCTCCTTTCCCCATCTCCACAGCAGCATGGGTGTTTCATATTTATTAATACATTTATGCATACACATGCACATATAATTTTATGGTGCTGGGGATGAGCCCTAATGCTTGCTAGGCAAACGCTGAGGTACACCTTCATTCTCTAAGTCTTCAGCACTGGAATGAGCCCTAATGCTTGCTAGGCAAACGCTGAGGTACACCTTCATTCTCTAAGTCTTCAGCACTGGGATGAGCCCTAATGCTTGCTAGGCAAACGCTGAGGTACACCTTCATTCTCTAAGTCTTTTTTTCTTTTACTTTTTTTTTTTTTTTTGGTTTCTCGAGACAGGGTTTCTCTGTGGCTTTGGAGCCCGTCCTGGAACTAGCTCTTGTAGACCAGGCTGGCCTCGAACTCACAGAGATCCGCCTGCCTCTGCCTCCCGAGTGCTGAGATTAAAGGCGTGCGCCACCACCGCCCGGCCTCTCTAAATCTTCAGTACTAGCCACAGTCATTGAAATTTCTCCTAAGATGCTTTGATTTTTGTGTGAGCAATGTCCACATTGTCCTCCCACTAAAGTGAAGCATCTGTCAGCTGCCAAGAGTAGCTATCACAACTACACCTGCAGGCCTAGGAGAGTGGTTCATGTGTACTGTGCACATGACAAGCCAGCCTGATCTGGAGACTCACCCTCTCCTAACTCCTCAGTCTAGCTGGAGAACAAGATGTCCCTCTACTTCCCTGTATCAACCTAGTTCTCATACCTAACAGCCATGGATACGGCCAGTAACTCCTTCTCCCCAGTCCATGTTACTCTGGTAAAAGTCTTTCTGAGGCACGATCAGGGGACCACCAATAGGACCAATATTGATGATGCAATGACTTAGTGCAACAATATTTGTTCTTATCCTCAATTATTGCTGCCTGAGTTTGTTAGTCAGGGTTCCCTTGAGAGGCATGACTGATATAATGCATATATATGCATACATAATAATAGATAGGGAATATATATCTGGGATTTATTAGAGTGGCTTATAGGCTGTGGTCAAGCCATTCTAACAATGCTAGTCTCCGGACAGAAGTCCAAGAATCCAGGGCTTGGTCAGTTCATGAGGCTGGATGTCTCAGTTGATCCTCAGTGTATGTCAGAATTTGGAAGTGGGCTATTAGACTAGTGACAGAATGGACATGCCAGTGATAGTGATGGCAGAGAGAGCAAGCTTCCTTCTTCCATGTCCTTTATACAGTCTGACATCAGAAGGAGAGTCCTGGATTTGAGGTATGTCTTCCCACCCTAATGATACAATCAAGAAAAGTCCCTCACAGGTGTATCCGGCACCTTGGGTTTTAGTTAATTCAGATGTAGTCAAGTGGACAACCAAGAATAGCCATCACACTCTGTGAGCCAACTCAAGGGTCTGTGACATTCCATTGTATGATAGCATAAGTCATGTGACTCCTGCTCAGCTATCCACATAGCTGAGTTTTCAGAACCCTAATATTTACCTGCCTGCTGTTGTGGCCTCACTGGCCACAATTGCATCTACATGCACATTGCTCCACACTCTTAGAATCCCAGTAAGCCTGCTACCAATAGGAATCCCAGCCTCACAGGAATTTGCAGCTCTCGGAGAAGCTCTATCAGAAAATGTCTCAAAAATGTTAATGCTTCTACCCAGCCACTTCCACCTTCCCCTAACACATTCCTCATTGCTTACATGTATGGAGCACTCACAGGGCATTTCCAGAATATACAATCAAGGGAACAGTTTTCTAACATTGCCTAACAAACCCATCCTAATATTACCACACCTCTGACCCTTCCAGCTTCTTCTTCAGTGCCATGAGAAAACCATTTCAGCATCTCTATCCCAGTTACTGAAGTTTGCCATTAGAAACTTTAGCCCCTGTCCTAGAATTGTGAGGGCTGGCTTTACATGTTACCAAGAATTGAATGTCAGGTATGAATGGTACCATTAATACAATAAAGTTGACTCTCCTAAGGTATTTTTTTTCACCCACTCAATCTAACCACAAGCTTCCAGTTCTCCCAGTTCCTGTAAGATTTTTCAAAATTGTTTTGTTATATAAGCTACCTTTTCATAATGCACAGACTGCTTTCCCATTTGGGTGAAGCTGAGATCTAGCCATAAGTAACATTCAGAAGGGAAAGAAGGATTTTAAGGTAAATCTTAAAAAGGAAATGAAAGTTGTCCCCTTGCTAGTCACTTTGCTTGAACTGGGAGGGTCTTCTGTTTTGAGGTAATTTCATTGGTTAATAAAGAAACTGCCTTGGCCCTTTGATAGGACAGAAAATTAAGTAGGCAGAGTAAACAGAACAGAATGCTGGGAGGAAATGAGGCAAACGCCATGCCTCTCTTCTCCAGGCCAGATGCCATGGATCCTGCCACCAGGTCAGACATGCTGAATCTTTCCCAGTAAGCCACCACCTTGTGGTGCTACACAGATTACTAAATATGGGTTAAGCAAGATATGAAGAGTTATCCAAGAAGAGGCTAGATATAATGGGCCAGGCAGTGTTTAAAAAAATACACTTTGTGTGTTGTTATTTTGGGGCATAAGCTAGCCAGGCGGCTGGGAGCCCCTCTGCTCCTTCTACATTTGCTAATGTAAGGTGCAAGGTCTCCAGGTATCCCAGGCTGTTCTATTCTAGTAAATGGGAGCTTAATAGAGTCAGAGTGGGTAATCAGGGTTTAAAACTTTAGGGCATTCTCCTCATTCCAGACTTTGAGATCCTAGAATTTCCTTATCAAGACTCTGAATTTGGTGAGGGATACCTTTCCAAACTGTGCACTCAATGTCCTGTGTGGTTTGGCCAATCTCATAATTAGATCATGGGTTTAACTTTCAGCACATTGTACTCATGGCTGTCTGCTAAGAGACAAAAGGAAAAGACCTTGCTTCATTCATTTTTGTCACATTTATTGTGAGTAGACACACGGGAATTAAGCTTCCACATTTGCAGTCTGTGCAAAGCTACAAGCTGTATGAAGGACTGGCCACTGCAGCAGAGCTAAGGCAGTGGGTGTGGGTGGGAGCATGAAAAGTGACGCACACACACAATAGCCAAGGTACCACCATGGAACTAGGCAAGCAGATCATCAAAATCAACAGATTGTGTTTGATTTGAGGCTACTTCTCTTTTATAACTCCTGACCTTTAAAATCCTTTTTGGTTCAAAATAACATTAAATGGAGGCTAAAGAGATAGTTCAACAGTTAAGAGCACTTGTTGCTCTTGCGGAAGACCTGGATTTGATTCCTAGCACCCACATAGAGGGTCACAATAATCCTTACCTCCAGATGCCCTCTTCTGGCCTCTGTAGGCACCTGTATACATGTGGTGCAAAGGACCCCATACACACATAAAGCATAGCAAGAAAAAATAAATTAAAAGAAGTAACATTAAATGAAATTTATTCTCTAAACACAACCAGATAACCAAACTGGGATTTAAGGAAAGTTTAACCTGCGCACGCGTGTGTGTGTGTGTGTGTGTGTGTGTGTGTGTGTGTGTGTGTGTAGGCCCGAAGTCAATGTTGGGTAACGTTTCTTAAGGGTTCATAAGAAATATGGACCAAACACTTGTTTCCTTGAAACAAGTTCTTTCACTGTGATCTGGGACTCACTGATTAGATAGGCTGGCCAGTAAGCCTCGGGGATCTGCCTTCTCCACCTTCCCAGGGTTGGGTATAAAATCATAGCCACTATGCCTAGTTCTTTGCACAAGTGCTGGGAATCAAACTCTGTTCTCATGTTTACATAGTAAACACTTTTCTGACCGAACATCCTCCCCATACCTATAACCTGCCTTTGTAAATGTCATGTGTGGAAAATTCATATATAATTCATGCATTAAACAGATAAGGGCTGGTTGACACCCAGATTACAGCAGTGTCTTATTTCCTTCCATTGAAACATGGGGATAAAATGGTCTATTTAAGCTTACAGGTTATGACCCATCATCAGAGGAGGCTCAAAGTAGATACCTAGAGGCAGGAACTGAAGCAGAGACCACGAAAGAGCACTGCTTTCCAGCTTTTTTCTCATGGCTTTATCAGCCTGCTTATACAACTTAGGACTACCTGCCTAAGTATAGCACAACCACAGTGGACGGGGTCCTCTCACGTCAATCAGCCATCAAGAAAATACCCAACATGCTTGCTTACAGGCAGATCTGGTGGAGGCATTTTCTCAACGGAAATCCCCTCTTCCAGCTATATCTGGGTTCATGTCCAGTTGACAAAAACTAACCAGAACATTCAGAGTCAAAAAGGAAACACATTCTTACATAGTGGGTGTTAAGGATGATGGAAAAGAGAATGGTGACTTTAAGAGGAAGACTAGAGGTGAGAGGTGCTGTGGAGAAACGTGAAGGGTAAGAAGACAGGCAGTGCAGGTCAGAGGGGTTGCATTTTGAGCATGATCACAGGGTGGGTCTCATGGGAAGGGGATGTCAAGGGGAGACTTGCAGGGGAGACCTGCACATGTCTAGATCCAGTGTCCTTGCACACTGTGGTGTGCCTAGTGAAGTACGGTCACCACCTGTATGGAGCAGGAGAGTGGGCTAAGGGCTGAAAAGGGACACTTTATAGAACACCCAACAGGCAAAGGACTGTCTATGCTAAAAGTGGGGAGGCAGGAGGCCAGTAGTTTTGGACAGAGTTGAAGGTGATGTTAGGGTTGTGTCTGAACTGTGTGCATACTCCCACAGAATACTCCTGGGTCCAGCAGATACAGCAGCTAAGCTCAAGAGACAGAGATGCAGCGGATACAGCAGCTAAGCTTAGGGGACAGGGATGCAGTGAATGCAGCAGCTAAGCTTAGGAGTCAGGGATGCAGTAGATACAGCAGCTCAGCTCAGGAGACAGTGATGCAGTGGATCAGCAGCTAAGCGCAAGAGACAGGGATGAGGTGGATACAGCAGCTCAGTTCAGGAGAATGGGATGCAGTGGATACAGCAGCTCAGCTCAGGAGACAGGGATGCAGTGGATACAGCAGCTAAGCTCAGGAGAATGGGATGCTGTGTATGTAGATAGTGGGGCAACTTTGGTCACAGCGACAGAACTGACCATGAGGAGTTCAAGGTGAAGGTGAGCTTCCAAACTGCAGAGATGGTCCAGTAGAGCGAGCCACGTGCCCAGGTGGGCACCTAGGGAAGCCCTGGCTGCCCTCAGTGTTAGGCTCACGCGTGAAGTCTGGCATCCTTTCAGTGGCTCTGCTGTTTCTAGCAGGAGACACTTCCCATGTCCTGCACTATGTCTCCAGGCTTTTCAATGTGTGAACTCTACAGCACTGACAAGCAGACCAATAAAATCTCATTGTTCCTGATGGTGGTGGTCTGTTTTCATAACCTTTGGCTTCTGTCTTCCCTGGTTCTTTTATACGTCTGGTTCTGGTAAAGTAGAAAGATGCACTGAGTTTATAGCTAGACTGCTTGTCCAGTCTGAACTCCTCCTCCAGCCCTGCCTTATGCCACTGAAGTGGAAGGGACACAGGCCTTTTTGCAGTCTCCTCCCACAAGACTGGCTGGTGCCTCATCATGGACAGAAGGCCGTCTAAGGCCACCTCCTTGAGCCTGGGCCAATAAACCTTCCAGGGGTTTTCATCAAAGAGAGGACCATTTAGGTACCTAAATTGTTCATGAACTCCTACTTCCGTCTTATGAGGATGCCAGGCAGCTCGGTGGGGTTAGAGTATCATCCTGGAGACTGTGTTCTGTGCTGCATGGCTCGGGTGTTCTTTGGCCTTCTCCAACCTTGCTGGTGTGTCCATGGGCACAGCCACCACACACGCTTCTTGGAGACAACAGTGGGCAGGGAGCTGCCAGGAACAAGTACCCCTCCGGGGCCACTGTGAGCACAACTCGGGGAGAGAGGAAGCCTGTCTCTGGCAAGACCTCTAACTATGAGGGAGCACATTTGTCCCCTTGTCCCCTAGAGAGCTCCGCACAAAGCAGAGAAACTTGCTCCGTGGAAGCCAGACCCCAGCAAGGAGTGGAATGACGTCAGTGGGGCCCAAGTCCCAGTACACAGAGGCTGCAAACTTCCCTGGAATCGGCTCTAGACACAAGTCTCCTGGCCCCTAGAGACTTCTAGAACCCAAAGGGATTCCACTTGCCATAGTTCATGGAGGAAGAAACTCCCTGAGACATAAAGCAATTTTTCCTAATTCCTATTGAGCTCCTTCACATGCATGTACACACACACACACACACACACTACAACTTCTAGTCCTTACATCTACATACATTGCACAGACATAGCATAGATATATACATGTAGACTCCCTACAAACATGTAAATATCTCTCACATACATGTACACACATACTATTCATGCCACACACCTACATACATACACTCACACATGAGTAAAACACGTGCACAAATATATACTTCTCTCATATATATACACACACACATATATACATATACCACATATACATATTACAAAGGTCTCTCATATACACACACCTTCATATAACATGTTTTACCAAGCACTACAGACACTTTGCTATTGGAAAGTATATATTCCCCAAAACACAACAGAAAAGAAATAATGATTTTTAAAATATATTCATTTTTAAGTTAGAAGGACACCTCATTTGATAAAATGCTTGTCTTACAAACATGAAGACTAACATTCAATCTCCTGAAGACATATAAAAACAATGGTCATGGGTACATGTATGTAATCCCACTCCTGGGGAGACAGAGACAGGTGGATCCCTGGGTCTCTCTAGCCAGTCAGTCTAACCAAACTGGTGAGCTCCAGACCAATCAAAGACCTTGTCTCAAAAGAGGTAGATGGCACTCATGAACATGACATCAGAGGATGCTCCATCCTTCTCACGCACATGCACCCACATGCACACAATCATGCGTACACATTCATGCGTGCACATGAAAGAGTTAGTAAAATTAAAATGGAAAACAAAATGTGAACTGGTCACATGAATACAATGGACCAGTAGAGCAGATGGTGGAAAGCGTGTGTGCTGGAGTGGCCAGTGGGCTGGGCTCTGTCCCAGGAGATGACAGTGCCTACCATGTAGAGGTGGCTGTGAGAACTCCATAGCTTAAGCGACACTTGCTGGGAGGACAGAGTCCACCCCAGCTGCTCTTACCACCATCATTACATTGCTCTTATAACTGAAGTGTCACCCAAGGGGCCAGGAGCCGGCTGATAGCAGTGAGTTGACCACTTCTTGGGGACAGGGGACTCGGAAGCATTCATATTAAACAATCCTTGGGGCTTTCCATAACCCAGCAATTTCTTTCCCTGAGGACATATGCCCTGAAGGTGCTCCTGGGGCTGTGCAGAAGGATGCTCACTGCTGCATTCTGAGTAGCTTGAGGAAAAAGGACAGGGAAAGCCTCGAGTTCTACCCCCGAAACTTGGCCGCGGGCTGTCTGCCTGGCCTCTCAAGCCTTGAAGCTTTCCATGGCTCTTCTTTAGTGCCCAGTAAACAGGCAAGCCCTGTGGTTTCCACCTTTCTTAGAACCACACCACTTCCTCCAGTGAGGCTGGGGCACTGGCTGGCTGCCTTGTCTGCTATCATGTTCTCAAAGCCATGGCAGTTCCTGGCACACAGCAGGTTCCCTTGCAGAGGAATGGGCACAGAAAAGAACGAGTGTATCTCTGTGTTACTATGACACTCATGCAGAGCCCACGGAGCCACGCAAGCATGTCAAAGCCCCTGGAACTGGAATTACTGTGATTGTGAGAGATGCCCAGTGTGGGTGCTGGGGACCAAAGCCAGGCCTCTGGAAGGATGGTAAGTGTTCTTAACCCCTGAGCCGTCTCTCCAGCCTCAGGATCCAGTCCTCCACAGTACTGGCCAGGAACCCATATGGTCAAACGCCTGCAACAGTGTCTCACATGAGAGGAGAGTCTGCGGAGTTCTAAGCACAGCATGATGGCGGCATTCTTCCCCATCAGCACGTGTGGAAAAGCCCAGATGAGAGGCGGTAAATTGCTAGCAGGCTTAGTCATGGCCACTTTTATTTTTTTTTCTCCATGTTTGAATATATTTTCCAGATATTTAAAAAATAACTGCCCATTTCCCTTATAATTGTGGAAAGTGAGTAAGATGGATGGAGACAGCATGGATCTGGGCCTTTTGGAATGAACTGTAATGTGAACCAAGGGTCTGGCTGGTTGAAACAGCCTGAGAAATATCCACATTTGAACTTGGCCATGATGCATGTCTATTACAACCAATGTGTCCAGATCATCTCTGCGCTATCATCAGTGACCTAACAGTGGCTCTTCCTTCCTTTCAGGGACCTGTGTGTGCAGCTCAAATGTCAGGTAGAGAATAAATAAGTCCTTCCCGCCTGGACTCCACACTCCCATGCCCCAGGTAATATCTTGGAGGGTCTTTATGGGATGCCTGTTTCCTTGTTCCCTCTGGGCATCTTTTACCACTCCCAGTATAGTTGGGAGTTGCCAATGAGAGTCACCTGGCCAGGACTTCCTGCACTTGAGATCCATGTGACCCTGAAACTTGCACAGAGGGAAGAGCCCTCAGATGGGCCTGGGAAGAGGACCTCATGGAAGCAGCATTCGCAGCTCAGGGGCTGTGGAGTCTTTTGCTGCCGGCTTTCTCAGGATCAGTTCTACCATCTACCTGAATGGAATGCTGCTGAACCCATCCGTGTGTTTTCAAGGGGCAGGGAAACCTGCAGCTGTACTGTTAGGAACACACTGTATGAAGTGTGGATCCTGTGCTAAGCCTTGGTGTCTTACTCAAGGCTCTGAGGAGGTGCTGGGGGAAAACCTTGAGAGTGGGGGTGTAGCGGGAGGGGGGAGGGCATTTGTGGTCATGACTAACCACATTCCCCTTACTGTGATATGCTGCTTGCCAATTAGTTCATAGCAACAAGACCAATTGATCGTGGGCTGGAGCCTCTAATGAACTAAAACAAACAGTTTCCATTTCCAAGGTGATTGTCTTGGGGACTTTGTGATAGTAACAAAGCTGACTACTACAGCACACACCCTTCTCCCTCCGTCTGCTGGTCACAGGTAGAAAGAACTAGGAAGACAGGATGAGGACAGAATGGCGGAATGTAAACATTGTCATGCACACAAAGGACAGATTTGTTTCAATGCAGAAATCAAAGCTTGGGTTGGTGGCAGGAGATAACCAGATTGTATTTATGTGTGTGTAGGGGGGGGGGGGGGCTAAAGAACGAAAGTCAGCCTAAAGCAGGCTGCTCTGTGAGGTCACTATTCTGCGTGAGAACTGCAGGATGGCTGGCAGATCACAGCAGTGTCTGCGGGGCTGGAATGGAGCCCAAGGCCTTGTGAGTGAGAGACACACGCTCTCCCCTGAGCCACATTCCCAGCCTGTTGGCTTCCTTTGGTGGAGGGGCCTGGTGTTGAGCTGGAGACTGAAAACCTTAGGCTTCCACCTGGCATTTCACCTTCCAGTCTGTCTGAACGTGTCTTTGTCACACAGTATTTGAACTTGGAAGTGAATAACCTGCTGTGTGTGTGTGTGTGTGTGTGTGTGTGTGTGTGTGTGTGTGTGTTGGAAGTCCTTCTTATATGCTAATATTCCTGTTTGTAGCGACTCCAAGGAAACTGGCTTTCAGGAGCAATGACAGTCTCTGTTCCCCAGACATGGCAAGGGTAAGGCTGGGGAGTAGAGATATCATTAGTTCCAGCACTGTTGGCATTTGCCAGGGAGTGGGTTTGGGGCATCTAGTGCCTAGCTGCAGCAGAGACTGCTTCAGTTTGTACACCAAGTTTCCTGGTGGGGTTTAAGGAAACTCCTGGAAACTGAACCTCAACTTCAGTTGTACTTGCTATGACCCTCTCAGCCCCCTAAAGTCCCCCTAAACCACACTGGCCAGACCTGCTTTTCTTTTCTGCCTTGAGCACCCCAGAACAAGAAGGCCTTTCCTACCAGGGTGGGGGTGACACATGTTTTTAATCCCAGCACTTTGAAGGCAGAGACAGGCACATCTCTGAATACAGAGCAAGTTCCAGGACAGCTAGGGTGATACAGAGAAATGGAGGAGGAGGAGGAGGAGGAGGAGGAGGAGGAGGAGGAGGAGGAGGAGGAGGAGGAGGAGGAGGAGGAGGAGGAGGAGAAGCAGGAGGAGGAGAAGCAGAAGGAGGAGGAGGAGGAGGAGGAGGAGGAGGAGGAGGAGGAGGAGGAGGAGGAGAAGAAGAAGAAGAAGAAGAAGAAGAAGAAGAAGAAGAAGAAGAAGAAGAAGAAGAAGAAGAAGAAGAAGAAGAAGAAGGCCTTTTCCAGCCTTTCTTTGTTTTAGGTGTGGCCGTGTGACTGAGGTCTGAGAGCCTGTGGTGAGGGGTGACAGACACACAGACTTCCATTCTTGCTCTGTTAACTCTGATGCAATCCTCTGTGTTTCAGGGGACACCGTGGAAGACAACTGAAAGGAAGGAGCCCGTGTGTGTGTGTGTGTGTGTGTGTGTGTGTGTGTGTGTGTAGAACAGGAAATAAACATTTTACTGTCCCCTACCGTCCCAGGTGGCACTGCCTTCGTCTTGATACATACTGACTGGTGAGCGCGATGACTGTCCCTTCTGGTCTGCGCTTTTGGAGACTCTGAAATCAGTGTTTTATTCAGGTTTGACATAGGCCATGGTTCTCTCAGGGTGGGAGGCACCGGCCTTAATTTATCTCCCCTCTAAATGGAGAAGCAGGAGCCAGCGAGCCAGAGGCCCACATAGGCAAGCCAGACCTCACTGAGCCATGCATCTCAGAAGCCTGAGGGTCACCCAGCATGCCTCTGTTTGCCCTCTTGATTCCCTGCTGGAACCTGGCAGACAGGCCTAAACTCCCAGACCCCTGAACCTGTATCAGTTCCGGATCAGGAGTTGAAAGCCTTGGTTTAAGCATCAGGAAAGTGTTCCTGGATGCTCAAAGGCAGGCTTAGGACAGTTCGTACCAACCATGTGATCAGACCTCTGGCTTCTGAAGCGCATTCTTCGGTGCTGAGACGTGACGGGTAGGCCATCACAACTTGTAGTACAAGGCTTGAAGCACACAGTCATGTGTATCTCATGCCCCTTGGGAAACAGGCCTAGGGGGAGGCAGCCTGTGAAGAAAGAGAAAGCAACAGCCCTGAAGGTAAGAAAAGGGAGCACGGTTGCCCTAGGGCCCAGTTCTGTGTACTGAGTAGACCCTCCATCTGCAAAACACATTTTCTCTAGTTCGCTGAGGCTCGGTCCAGTTTGCTTGTGAAGTCTAGGGTGTGGCTGCCTTACTGACCACAGAAGAAGCAGGAAACGTGAACCTATGCTTCCATGTACCTTGGAGCTTCAGCACCTAAAAACATTCAAAACTCTGGAGAGATGGAGGCTAGAGAGAGGGTTCCTTTAGCGTCTGCAAGTGAGGGGGTTGCGAGTTTCTGATTCAACAGCTCACATCGCTAAGGCTGTGAGGGCAGAGAAGTGGGACGACTTTCCCAGCATCCCCTAGCCTGAGGGATTGAGGTCTAGAACCCTGATCTCAACCTCCAAAGCTGCGAGGCAAAGCAAAACCCCAAGCCTCTTTTACTTAGTCAGTCAAGCGCAGGAGCCAGGCGCGGCGATCAGGCTAAGTAAGCACGTGTTGCTAGGCTGGCTACAAATAACGGGGCTAATTCTTCTCGCCCCGCTGGTCCCTGCGTACCGAGGCAGACGCAGAACTGCGCCCCTGAAGCAGCTGCAGAGGCCGAGGCCGCCCGGGAAGACACCACGGGCCCCGGGCTTGGGGTCCCCGCCCGCCGCGCCTTTCAGAGTTAATTAGCCTTCATGAATATGGATGCCTCCGCCGATTTAACACGGTTGAGAGGTCATAACCTGACCTCGGCAAGGCGTGCAGAAAGAAAAGAGGACTTTTCTCAGCTCGCCTCGTAATTGAAAGGCTGAGTTGTAGACTGTGCGCAGTGGGTGTGATCGCGCCACCGCCCAGGCTCTGCTCTCCTCGGGAACAGTGGCTGGGGCCGCAGCGCGCGGCCACCGGGCCGCCCAGGAGTAGGGCCTAATTACCTACAGGTACGTGCCGGACGGCCCGCAGTGCCTCCCACCGAAATGTCGCTGCGATGCTATTGCACTGGAAATGGGTTCTGGACCCTTCCCTCTTCCACGATGGTTTTCATTTCCTGTAATTTGGAGCTGGAAGCGTTTATGGAACATCACATGGTCTTCGTTTACACAGGAAATCAGCTGCAGTTGTGAGAAGATACTGACTCGCTTTTTTTTGTTTGTTTTTTTTAAATCCTTCTCTCCTTCCACCCCCACCGCACTCCAAAAAAAAAAAAAAAACTAGAAGGAGAAGAAAAAAAGAAAAAAAAACAGCTTTCGACATTTGCTTTTGAAATAGCTTTGTTTTGATCCCAAGTCACTGTTCTCCAAAGTAGGCTGTGATTACAAGGGAAACGTGGTTTATTTCTGACACGTGGTAATCTCTCCATGTGAAATAAGCCCGGTGCCAATAGATACTTTTGCTTTTCTCCAGCAAAGAAGCCAGCCAAGAAGGGCGGGGCGGCCCGGGCGCGCAGCTGTGCCTGCAGCGTCCCTTCTGGGGTGGTAACCATTTCCCGAGGAGGCACGCGGGGGAAAGAGGCAGAAAGGCCCTGCCACACTGAATGCGAATCTTGGGAGTTTTGTTTACACCTCGCCCTAAGGTCACCGCCCACACCCTGACTATAGCAAAAGTCTTCGCCACTCGGTCACACTCTCCAAAGATGTTCTCAGCCTAGCCCAGAGACCTCACCCCAGCAATCATCAGAGAACCGCCGGGCACTAACAAAGATTGAGAGTGACGTGGAAGGAATTACGATATGGGTTTTCAATCTGCGCCTTCGGACTGCCGCGGACTGGAAGCACCCCCCAACCCCCCACTGGCTCCCAAGCTTTCCCCAGAGCTGTTCAGCCCTCACCCTCCACCCTAAGGATAACTGACTGAGGAGAACCAGTGTGCCCTGGGCAACAGCGCCACCTTGTGACTAGCACCCCCCAGCTCCTCCTACTCATGGCCCTTTTCTGGGACCTTGGAGAAGATTCTTTCAAACGTTAGGGGTGTCTATGTCTGAATTCGCCAAGGCACAGGAGCCCCTGCCAGGGGCTGGCATGGGGCTGCCTCCTTTCTTCTTCCTGAAATGATCCGAAAACAGAAAATTGTGACTCTCTCTTCATTTCTTTTCCTAAAACACCCCACAAGTACATATTCATCCCTTTTAGTTAAAGCTTGGCTCCCGATGAAATGATTCAGGCCCCTATTTCATGGTGAGCTGGTTGATTATTATCTTTTCCCTGGTGCGAGTGGGGTTCCGGAGAGCGAAAAGAACAGAGATGGAGCACGCAAGACAGCCAGTTTCAGTGCTACTCACTTCCTGGGACATTAGATGGCCCTTGGGGGGGGGGGGGGTGCACGACTACAGAATCCTGCACACACTTCAACATTTCAGAGTCGGGGAAAACGCCCTGTTTTGGAGTCTCCGGAGCTGTATGGATTCTGATGGTCACCCTGTCCTCAGCAGCGGAAACCCATTTCCCTACAACTTTGGTGGCTCTCACCATCTTTCACCCTCTCCTCCAGCCCAGAAAACCAACAGTCATTTGTGCGAACATGAGCCTAGTTGGCGGTAGGCTCTCCACCGGGGCTATCGACAAGCGGAGGACAAAAGCTTACTTCTGCCATCCTTTCAACCTCCAAATATTAAATCTTGTAACAAGACCCATTCTTTGAAACCAAATATTTGCAAGGATGCCCAGAAGGCCTCTGGCTACAGAATCTCACCATCTAGCCAGTGTGTGCTGTGGAAAGGCCACGTGGGCTTCCTGAGGATCTGCAGGCAACAGTCCCCGTCCCGTGCCCCACCCCCCACCCCGCAGCTGTTCTCGCGGTCACAGGAAGCCGAGTGAAGAAGCCTATTCCTTCCTGCAGGTGGACTCTGTTCCCTGTTCCCAGCCTCTGCAGGCCCAGTTTTCCTCTCAGGAAACTGCATGTGCCTTGTTAGCTAACTGATGAACGATTCGAGTTGGTAGGAGGGCTAGTTGATCCTTCCTCAGCTCGTCTGGGCATGAGAGTTTGTGGGGACTGGTGGGCTCCCTTGTGCCCACTACAATGAGGTGGGGTGTTGTGATGGGCATGATCTTGCTGTCATAGCCTCAGCCAGAATTCCTCCTCTTCTGTCCACCTTTCTGAAAATGTGAACTCTATTGGTCCTGTGGAGTGGGGCAGGGGCATTGTAAACTTAATCACAGTGTGGAGAATAGGAGGGTTTTGTTTTTTTCCAGAGAGGAGGAGTTTGATGAAGAAAAGTAAAAGCCTGAGGGCCTTTCCCCTGGAATGTACAGATATTAGTAAAGGTCCCTGGGCAGTTTATCCCTTAAAGGCTGAGCTGGCAGCTGCCTGGGGCCCCACCCAGGAAGGCCTCTTCTGCCACAGTGTTCTTTCTGGAAGAGTAGGCAGTCCTGAGTTCCTGAACCCAGGGTTTTACATCCTGGGCACAATCGTGCATAAATCCTTCTTTTGATATGTATTTATTCCTGTTACGTTCACAGTAGAAAAAAAGCATCGCTGGAAACAAGCCAGACCGAGATATATAATGATGTTGTTTAGCAGCAACTGTGTCTTTCGGGGCTGTTGACAGTAAAATAAATTAGCATAATAAACATAATTTGCTCCAAAAAAGGGCTAAGGAAAAGCAGATGGTTAGCACATTCCTGCAGGACCTGTTGGTCTAAGTTTGCACGGATGTTTAGCGGTTTGTGCTGCCTGCGACAGATGCTCACCCGGGTTCCAGGTGCCCCCACGTAACGAGTGGGGGCAGGCCCATCTCAGCAGGCTGTAGCCGCTGGGGGATCCGATGCCTAGAAAGCGTCCCCCTCCCAACACACACACACAATCCCCGAGCACATCGGGGTGAATGCCCGGGAGCCCGGGCAGCAGGGCAGCAGGCTGGTCGCCCCCCCCCCCCCCCCCCCCCCCGTGTAGAGCCAGAGACTGCAAGCGCCCTTGGCCATTAGCATTCAGCGCCTGTCGCCTGCCCAGAGTCCATCTTTTGTGCACTGGGAACAAGGGAGCTTTCTTCCGGGGAGAATGGCGCCAGCTTCTCCAGGCCAGCATCCAGAGGCTTCCGGGGCCAATGGGCTTCTGCTCTCCCTTAAGGAGAAAAGTTGTTTTTGCCAAGGGCTGTGGTGTCTGGAGAGTTCCTACTCCTCCTCCGGTTGGAAGAGAAAGGACACGAGGGTCACTGCATTGCAGGTCCCTGTACCCTGTTTGCATTAGGCAGAGGCTCATTAGCAATCTCCCATGAGGCTGCACGTCTCTTGAGAACAGAGAGGAAAGCTAAGCAGGAAAGAGGCTCTGGGGAACTGCTCGGAAATCCTCCTCTCTGCACAAGGCAGCTGGAGGGGCTGAGGGTTCACTACTGGGATCAGCAGCTGAAAGGGAGAACTGGTCCCAGCTGCTGGGCACTCTGGGGCTGCCTGGGCTCTTCTGTGAAAGTCTGTGTGATGGGTATTGGAGAATCTGAAGATAGGCAGGAAGCTGTCTGGGGTGGGAAGGAGTTACAATAGAAGGGCCCGTGAAACTGAAAATGACCAGAAAGAGGACACCCTGTCTGAGGGCAGCTTTGTGTCACACCTCGGCTGGTGACACCAGAGTTAGCCAGAGTGCGCTTTCCCCTGCCAAGCGTAAGGCCCCGCAGCCTTGCTACTTTGACAGGATTTCCGTGGGTCTGAGGGTATGTTTATTTCCAGCCATCCATTTCAAGGGCCTTTGGAACAGATCACGGACAAACTTGGGGATCTGCCCCAGATTGCCCCTTTCTTTGTCTTCTCTGTTTCCATCCACCCACTTCTCAGGCTTGGGTAAAAGCCAGATGTCGGTTCTGATTTTCCTTTACCGTCCTCACTCATCAAACCCTACATCCAGAAACCACACCGAGTCCACCTGCTGCTCTTTGTGGATGCCAGGGTTCTCGCCACCATCCTCTCCGCAGCTCCCCTCTTTGCAGACTCAGTTAGGCTATGCTGCTCTTAAAGCTCGCTCTTGGGGGCCTGGTTCTCCGGAAAGTAGGCCGCAAGGTGTCATTAAAGATGGAGTGCTGGGGTCAGTAAAGGAGAGCAGAAAGACGAGGTGACTGGGGAGGGCAGGCAGACCGGAATGCAAAGGACACCCCTGAAGAAAAGGTAGGAGCAAGACGGTAATGGAGAGAGCCTTCCTTGCTCTGCAGTGCAGCCAAGACTCCAAGGCCAGGCCAGTGGGAGCCCCAAGTGGGCCGCAGATCTTCCAAACCCGCGTGAGTCAGTGGAGTCACAGAGATCCAACCCCAGGACCCGAGCCAAGCTCCCAAAGTCCTCTGCTGCTTGCAGATGTCCACAGAGCAGGCTGTTCCCGTTGTCCTCGCCCTTTCTCCTCTTTGTCTGGACGTCTCTTCAGGTCTGCACTCACATGTCCCTCCTGGCCACTGTTGTCTATTTCTCCCCCCTTCTAGTTTACAAATATGTCTACTCCGTGACACATTGTTTTAAGATTCAGGGCCTTCCTTTTCTTGGTTGCCACTACATCCCTAACACAATGCTTGGCATACAGTACTGTTATGGCAAAAACCCAAATGGGCAATTTGAAATGAATGTTAGGGCCAAAATGGCAATGTGGTAAAGAAGAGGGGGGTGAGAAGAGGATCTGTGTGAGAGCCAAGCTGACCAGTAACAGGAAAGGTAGGGCTGGGGGAAAGTCATGGCCTTGGCAGTCGCTGGCTGGTGCCCTCTCACACACCCTGGCTTCTGAGGAGGCCTCCACCTGCTCCAGGAAGGAGAGTGCGCTGAGGCGGCCCCACAGACAGGAAGTAGATGAGATAACCAAGGGACTACAGGTGCACCTTGGTAGTTGTGTCTCCAGACTCTTGGGTTGGCTCTCTATAAGCTGGACACGCTTGCCCACACATGCTACTAATGAAGAACCTGCCTCCTCAAAGACCTGGTATCATTATAATCGTAATTTTGATACCCCTGCCCTTTCGTGGAGCTTGTGAAAGGAACTATCCCTGAGGGAGGAACTGATCCACCGTGACCTGGGATAGGAAATAGGTCATTTTACGCCATGAATATGCTACCCACCTCATGAATACGTATGCAATCTCCTCAGGATTCACAGCCTAGAACTCCCTGCTGCTCCCACCTTGACACAGCCTACTCCCATCTCTTGGTGGCGTGCTCTGCTTAGCTTTACTAATGAAACTTCTGCTTTGCTAAACTGCCTGTGACTTAGACCACCTGAATTCATTTCTTCAGGAAGGAGAACCAAGAGGTCCTATCAGCACCACATCAGACACAGTAGGCCTAGTCCACATGAGCTACAGCCATGAACACAGGATCGGCGACAGCTCCAGCACAGGGTGGAGTGTTCTGGGCATGCTCTGGCCATGTAGCCAGACGGAAATCACAAAGCACCAAGTGTGGGCTGTTTACAGGCATCAAGCCTCCACGCATGGAGCCAGGAAGTCTGACAGTCAACCTGCGGTGGGAAATGAAGGGTCAAATACAGTGGTTGCTTATCCAAGCCATTCAGAGCTTTAAACCTGACTCTTGTGATGTGCTAGCCTGCTAATGAAGTAGGGCCTCTTTGCCGACTAGCTATTGAGAGTCCTTCCAGGTGTGGTGATGCACACCTGTAATCCCAGCTGCAGAGTGCTATCTCCTGGGCAAGGCAGCCATTGCAATCATGCAGCTGCAGATGTCTGCACTGAGTCTGCAAAGAATGCGCCCAGAACAGCCAGGCATGGGTGGGAGAGGGGCTCACAGGACCGGCCCTTCACTGCTGAACTCCTGCTACTGATAGAGTCAGGAAAAATTGGAGTGATTGCCTTCAGTTGTGAACTCCTATGAGCGCTCCCAATCCAGTGGTCACACTGGTGGCTCTGGTTAAATCAAATGGGTCACAGAACAAATGAGTCACAGAGCAAAGAGATGTGACTGGTGGGGAGAGAGGAGGAGGATAAGCATGGGGAGAGAAAATAAAGGCAGGCAAGAAAGAACTAACTTGGCCGGGCAGTGGTGGCGCACGCCTTTAATCCCAGCACTCGGGAGACAGAGGCAGGCGGATTTCTGTGAGTTCGAGGCCAGCCTGGTCTACAAGATCTAGTTCCAGGACAGGAACCAAAAAGCTACAGAGAAACCCTGTCTCGAAAAAAAGAAAAGAAAAGAAAAGAAAGAAAGAAAGAACTAACTTAAGTAATTTTAAAAAATAAAATAAATACAGTTTTTGGAGCATTGAAATGACCCTTTACCAGCCTCCAGTCTGCTGGTCCTTAGTCTTGGGTTTCCTTCCCTGTAGGCATGTGCAGTGAACATCGCTGTTGTTCTGAGTTGAGCCATCTATGGTATTTTATCATAGCAACCCAATTGGATTAAGAAAACTGGTTTGCTCTCTGGCTTTGAGCAAGTCCCGAGTCCTCCTGAGCTTGTTCTCCAGCAACAAATGTAGGGATATTTTTATTCTATATTTACAGGAAAAAGGAGGAAGATATGTGTAAGTTTTAAGGTATGAACAGGATATCCGTTCACTGTGGGAACATAGTATTCTACAGTATTATTCTTTCCTTCTCATTGCCCCCCTGCTGTGGCTGCCAATCTGCCACCCCCTTTAGCTGCAGGACAGCAGTATTTATGGAGGGAATTTAGGGAACCAACCCTTCCAATTCCCAACTTAAGGGATCCTAGGAAGGCACCCTTTTCCAGAACAATGGTGGTTTTGTGGAGGTGGCAGGAGGGGGAATCTGTGCACAGATCTTTGTGACAGTTACAAATGTTTCCAGTTGATCCGCAGATACTCCTAAACCAGAAATCCTTCCCTCCTGGACCCATACCCAACAACTGCCTTAAACAGCCTGAAATTTCCAATTATCTCAAATCCTCTTGAGTAGCGGAACATGTACTGTATGTGCTGTGCTCGCGAATCATCCCCAAACGATTACAAAAATCTCAGCTGGGGCCCAGCAGCTGTTGTACAGATGTTCTGCGTAGCAGCTGGAGCGTTGTTTGGTATCAATAAACACCATCTCCAGGGCAGAAGACATGAGAGCCGAGGTAGAAACGGTGATAACAGCAACCACGAAGACTGTTTGCAGGAAGAGGAATAAGACCAGAGCCTCCCAGCAGGCACTGCTCTCCCAGCCCCGCGATGATTGGGGTGCTGACTGTTAGCAGGTCCCGGGTTCAGATATCTGTGCCACACCGCCAGTTTGCTATTAGAGATGGATGTTCAGAGGTGTATGCTAACCCCCACCTCCCAGTCTGTGGTTCCTTTGGCACATCCCTCAGAGGTCTGAGAAGACGGAGCTCTGCGGATGCTGATGAGCATGCTCACGAGGGGCCATGCGCAGCTTCCAATGTGGGCTGATTGCAGTCAGTATTAAAGCAGTAGATCCATCTCTCCAGAACATCCTGTTAGTGTTTCATTTCTGCCAGACAATAAAAATTGCTACATTAACCAGCCATTGTTTGGAAGATAGTCAAGCAGTTCATGTGCCCACCAGCAGGGGGTGTTGAAGCCAGCACTATTGTGTCTGCGCTCCATGGGACTTGAGTCTAGATGGAATCAAAGACAAGAGACTAGCTTAACTCTCATTTTGCTGGTGTGAAAGCAAGGACCGAAATAGTAACATACAATGTCACTTGGCCAAGTAATAGTAGCTAAAGTAGGACCCCAAGCCTTCTAATGCCAACATCTGTAGCTGTACCCATACTCTAAATGAAAATCATTGTTTTCTGGTTAGAGCATCACTAATGAAAGGAAAAAAATTCAACCAATATCTGATATTAAGAATTAATCAGTAAAAAGTAATCTATGAGCCCTGAAGCATTGAAGGAAGTAGGAAGATGTGAGATGCGTAATCACAGACCAAGCTCCAAAGCCACGCGTCCGTAGGAGGAAATGAGCCCCGCTCTACAGGCTGAGGTTCCAAGTATCTCTTGTGTCTATTCTATTGGGTTGCCAGATAAGCTGAGGCCATGTGTAAGTGTTGTAATATGGAGCGGCGGCGGGGCTGTGTCCCCAATACCCCAGCCACCTGCCCGGCTAGCTATGCCCCGAAATAATTACACAGACACTGTATTCTTTTAAACACTGCTCTGGCCCATTTCTAATCATCTGTGTAGCGCCCCTAGGTGCGCTTACCGGGAAGATTCTAGCCTAAGTCCATCCTGGGTCGGAGCTTCATAGCGTGCGTCTTCCCTGGAGCAGGTAGCATGGCATCTCTCCTGCGTCTGCTCCAGAGAGGAGAGCTGTGGAGTCTGACCTCACTTCCTCTTCCTCCCAGCGTTCTATTCTGTTTACTCCACCCACCTAAGGGTGGGCCTATCAAATGGGCCTAGCAGTTTCTTTATTGCTTAGCTAATGAAATCAACAGATTGATATATGACACTCCCACATCACTTCCCCTTTTTCTGTTTAAACAAAAAAAGGAAGGCTTTAACCTTAACATAGCAAAATTACATATAACAAAACAGTTATCAAGTAAAAGTTACATCAGAAACATTTATACATATAACAAAATTGACCTTAAATCTCTATCAATAAAGCAAAATCTATACTAATGCAAATTATTCATGTCTATATCATATCCCCCTTTAAATGTAAAAGAACATTTATAAATAATATTTGGGAACATGGGCGCAGTTTTTTCTCTCCAAACTGCTTCCTGCTGAATGGGGGCGTCGTTAATCAGATTATTTAGGGTGTAACCTGTGTGCCAGGTTTATCTCAGTTGGCAGTTGAGCAAGGCAATTTTCTGAAGATGTTCACAGCAACCCTTCAGGAGGACGTGGTCCATCATACCAAATCGGAATAGAAGAAATCCATAGAGTCTTATCCTCTGTGAAAACAAAAGAAGACTCTCTCCAAAGCATCATATCCTTAGACCCAAATTCTGAAATCATACCCTCATGATATCCGTTCTGGTTTAGCTTGGCAGCCCATATAATGAAATGTCTCTCTGTACTTAGCTCCTTCACAGTCAAAAATTTTAAAGAAAACACAATGTACATAATCCAGACTCTCTGTGAATTTTTCATCTTTACGCGGCTTATTTTTTATTTATATCTATTACTATCTGTACTCTGTCTCTTTAAAGACTTTACCTTTTTTTTTTAAAACATTAACTTTATTTTCTATATTCTTTTTCTTCTCTCTCCCAAGCCTACGTACATTCATCCAACAGTGTGACTCATTTAGTGGTCTGAATCTGTCCTATTGTGAATCTGCAATTTTTTACTATCCAGGAGCACTTTTGATTTGCACCTTTAAATCACTAGACGCTTAAGAATCTAAGCTGTGACATTCCTAGGTTAACTTTTTGCTTTTTGAGCGTATATCTTTGACCTGGAATAGCTCTGTAGACCAGGCTGTCTTTGAACTCTCAGAGATCCGCCTGTTTCTGCCTCCCAGGCATTGGGATTAAAGGCGTACACTACTACACCTTGAACTCACAGAGATCCGTTCGTCTCTGCCTTCTAGGCACTGGGATTAAAGGCGTGTGCTACCATACCTTGAAGTCACAGAGGTTTACTTTAAGAATTTTAACTTTTAGTCTGCATAAATTTTTAACACACAGTAAACCATTTAGAAATTTTCATTGTCTTTGAATCTCTCTTTACTGTATATCTCTCTTTTTCTGACCACATGAGTTCTTAATTTAGCAAGCAATATCAGTAGGACTAAAGGCGTGGCTTTGACGGCTAGATGTAGCCCATTCCTTAGCTTTCCAGCCTCATGGCTGATGTACAGGCTGCAGCCACGTTTATAGCCACACCTGGCATTTCAAGGTCCCTGCCAGCCAGCAAGCTACAACAGACGATACTCAAGTCCTCTCTCGGTAGCCGGCCCTCCTGCCTCAAACAGTCAGAGTTTGCCCTGGCAGGATGGCCCAGAAAGCCGGCATTTTTAAACGGCGCAGCTTTTTTCCTGCTATGGCTGAAAACCGAAAAGCATGTGTTCAGCTTTTCATCAACACTGTTTAAGTGTTTTGTGGCAGGACCTCTTAATGAGCCGCAGGGTTTTGCAGCTAAAGCTGAGTCAGGAAAATTTCAAAATGGAGGACGTACCATTTTGTGCTAGCTCTGGGGCCGCCAGGTAGGAGCGGCACTCAGCACTTTAATTCTGAGACTGAGCGTGCAGCACAGAAATTCTTTTCATCCAAGTAACATCCAAATCTGACAGGCAGAGCACTGCGCAGTCTAAAAACACGTCTCTGTATGGCGGCAGGAATCCGCCATGCTCTTCCGCCTACCTAAGCCTGATTCTGCCTTCTGCCCAGGAGCAGGCGGGGAGCTCTGAGTCATCGCACGGTCTCAGAGCACTCTCCTTCCGATCCCAAGCGGGAACACAAACATAGTCCAGAGTTTTCACTGGCGGCACAGCCCCAGGAAGCCACACTTTGAAATGACACAGCGTTTTTTCTGCTGCTGTTGCCGAATCAGGAAATCTCTCTACAGCACGCCACCAACAAACAGCAAAAATCTGTGTTAAACTCTCTCTCCCTTATTTTTAAGCCTTCTCAAGTTTTTTTTGTGGACTCAGTTAGCCACACGTCTGGGCGTCATTTGTTGTAATATGGAGCGGCAGCGGGGCTGTGTCCCCAATACCCCAGCCACCTGCCCGGCTAGCTTATGCCCCGAAATAATTACACAGACACTGTATTCTTTTAAACACTGCTCTGGCCCATTTCTAATCATCTGTGTAGCGCCCCTAGGTGCGCTTACCGGGAAGATTCTAGCCTAAGTCCATCCTGGGTCGGAGCTTCATAGCGTGCGTCTTCCCTGGAGCAGGTAGCATGGCATCTCTCCTGCGTCTGCTCCAGAGAGGAGAGCTGTGGAGTCTGACCTCACTTCCTCTTCCTCCCAGCGTTCTATTCTGTTTACTCCACCCACCTAAGGGTGGGCCTATCAAATGGGCCTAGCAGTTTCTTTATTGCTTAGCTAATGAAATCAACAGATTGATATATGACACTCCCACGTCATGTAAGTCTGGGGATCATGTGCCTCTCTGAACATTCAGGCCATCTGCTCCAGAGGATATCTGAGTCAGGGGTCAGGAATGGACTCGGGTTGCCATGGCAGTCTTCCTTAAGCCTCGTCCGCCATGAGAATGAGGAGACGCATACGATGTCCCACTTTTCTCAGGGACCAGTCACAGAACTGGCCTTGAAATATGCCTGCCTGTCCTCAAGTTACATGGAAGCTCTCTTTCCAAAGGCCATAATCAACATTCACCTTCATCAAGTCTTTTGCTAGAGTACATTTTAGGATCACACTCAAGTGCCCAAATATGGCCTCTTGCAGACTCAGTTGCCTCCCTCTGGGTGACCAGGGACACGCAAATCCTGCCCACACTGAGGCAAGCTTCAGGGGCTTCATTTTGAGACCAATTCCATGACATTTTACATGGCAACTCAACACATCTTTTAAGAGTTACCTAGTCAAGATGCATCCTCTCCCCATACTGAAGCTGAGTAGCTACTGAAACATCCCGGTGAAATTTCTAGGAAAATAATCCCAACCTGTAAAGCCGCCGGGGACATATGAGGATTAAACGGACATGTGCATGAGAACAGCATCCCTTTCTTCCACGTCTTCAGTGACAGTGGTCCCAGAATGAGGTGGTGGGGCTTGGGGCCTGAAACACCATTGCTGGTTGGGCTGAGACGTGGCACAGGGCAGGCGGGGCTGGGAGCATCTGTCGCCATTACTCTAACGTGTTGAGCACCTGCCACATGCCACACACTGAGCTGAGTTCAAGGACCACAGGAACTGGGAGGCAGGCCATGGCGCTTGCCCTTGGCATGTGCAAGAGGGAGGCTATTCCCAAGAGAAGCACAGTGCATCAGAAAATGCCTATGCAGAGGAGGCGTGCTATGCTTTATAAAGAACACCGTGGGTGGAGGAAGCAACTCAGCTAAGCCAAGTAAGGCTGAGAAAGCTGGTCCCTCTACCCATCACCAGGGAGGTTTGAGGGTGTCAGGGCTGATGGCCTATGCTCCTTCCCATACGGATGTTCGACCAAATTACCATGCGTACTCACCGCTTGCTCTTGCAGCACTAACTTACATGCCTTAGGCCAGAGAGTCCCAGAGTGTTGCCGCCTGAGTTTTTAGAGCCTTGTCTGCTCTCTTGGTTGCTGTACTGAGGCAGGTATGGGACAGATGTTCTAGAGTAGCTGTGTTGGCACAGGTATACTTTTGAAGAAATCCTAAAGCGGGAATGTTAGAGCAAGCATGCCAGGGCAGGGTTCCTGGGCAGTGGTGCGAGGACAGGCAGGGATCTGGGGCATGTGTCCACACAGATGTGTTGAGAAAGGCCCCCAGGATAGGTGTGCTGGGACGGCTGTGGCCTAGAAGTGATCAAGTCTTCATCTTCGCTTCCTTCTGGCTTGCCTCTCTGTGGCTGCTTGTGCCAAGGTCTAACCTACACAAGTGAAGCCTATGTGGGCTTGGCCAGATTTTCCAGGGGTGCTGAAAGAGATGAGACCAGAAAAGCAGCAGTCTAGGTTTATGTTTGCAGAGCTCAGCTTTGCTGCAGGACCCTCCCCTTCCAGCTCCTGCATGCGCTTTGAAGCCACACATGGGCTGGAGCTGCCCCTCGGTCACACGGACAGGAGATGCAGGGATCCCCTCTTCATTCTTTGGAAATGCCAGCCAGCCTCAGGCAGAACCTACCTGCCCCTCATATAGGTCTTGAGGACAGTGGAGATAAATTTCCAACAGTGGCTCCCAAGCCTTGTGGAGTAATAACTCCATTTTTAAAATAGCAGGAAGTGATTTATAATTCATTTCAGAAATACCGGCTGCCAGGTAATTCCTTTAATGGAGCCTGCACTGCTCAGTATCAGCTGCATAGCGCTCACAGGTGCAATGCCAAGTTGGAGCGAATTCCCACCCTCTCAAGGCTACTTTTCTGATTTGTGGGTCAATGGATGTCACAGCTGAGTGCCCCAGAAGCTGCTTCCGGGGGTTGGAGAGAGAGCACGCTGTGGGTCCTCCCTCCTGCAGAAGCGAAGCCAAGAGACTTATTCATTTCTGTGCTGTTTTCCACCTTTGTTCCTGATTACAGGGCACGATCTGTGGGAACACGAATTCAAGCAGGCTGGGCACTGTCCCCACCCCTAAGCCCATAAGCAAAGTAACTTGAACCATCCCAGAGGCTATGTGTGGGTCAGCAAGCTGGAATCTGGGTGGAGTCCTTTAGAAGCTTGCAGGGAAGTGGTTTTGGTGGACTGAAAGAATCTGTGAGTCTAGTAAGTTGAGCAGCTAAGAGCTTGACATAGAGGCAAGTGTGCTACAGGGAATCAGGAGAGGTGGGCTGTGCTGTGCCATAGCGGTGTGTAAGAGCTGTGGACAGGTGGCTGGTGGGTTGGGAGTGAGGTGGGCATGGCTCAATCTGCAGGGAAAGTACAGCAGTCAGAGGGTCTGTGACCTAATTTTTTTTTTTTTTTGGTTTTTTCGAGACAGGGTTTCTCTGTGGTTTTGGAGCCTGTCCTGGAACTAGCTCTTGTAGACCAGGCTGGTCTCGAACTCACAGAGATCGGCCTGCCTCTGCCTCCCAAGTGCTGGGATTAAAGGCGTGCACCACCACCGCCCGGTATTGTGACCTAATATTTTATAATCCTGAAAATCCTTTACAGAGGCATTGAGATTTGAACTTTGTTCCCCGAACACGGTAGGAATTTGAAAGGTGTGTGTGCGCGTGTACGTGTGCATGCGTATGTGCAAGAGAGGGGAGGGGCAAAGGCACACATTCCATTACACAGCAGCCCCAGGGATTGACCGGCAAACAGTGTACAGAGGGATGGAGAGAAGATGACTTTGGAGCTGGGTCAGGGCCTGGGTAGCTGCCCTTCGTTAGCTGCCCTCATCTGACAGGAGCTTTGGTATGAGGAGGGTATGAAACAGACTGTGAGCTCAGGATTCTCACAGAAAGGCGTTCTGTCACATGCGGTGCTCTGGGGACTCCGGCTGTGGGGCACAGGATGATGTAAAAGTCAGGGCCTCTCAGTTCCCAACTCTGACTCCCGATGCTATAGTCCCCCAGAGTTACCGAGAAACGCTAACATGCAATGCCTTCAGATGGTTTTCTCTCACAGATGGAATTTTCGGGACTATGCGATGTCTAACAGGTGGAGGGCTGTGACTTCTGACTTGTCCACCTGCAGACATCTTTTGTTGTCAACAAGTTTTCATGATCCAAGGCAGCTTGCAATTCCAGCCTTCATGATGTCCTTTCAGACAGGAAGAAGGAAGAGCTGGAGTGGGAACATGGAAGACTGAAGATGCACGAACTCTGCCCCTGAGAAGTGTGAGTGGAGCCCCCTCCCTGCGTTTCTGGAAGATGGCAGGAGGGACGTCACACCAGTTCCTAGACCAGCTCTTCAGAAAACTCCAGACTCCGCTCATCCAGAAAAGACTTTGAGCCTTGAGGGGGCACCTGACTGTACTGCCACGAAAGGGCACATCGCATATCTGTTGATCCACGCCCTCCTGCCGTTCGCCATTCCCCAAAGTGCTGTGGATGTAAATGAATCTACAGAGACCCATGGATCGGCTTCATCTACCAGGGAACCGGAGGAGTGGGAGCGTGAGCTCTGCATCTTTTTTTTTCTTTTTCATCACTGTGACCAAAATACCAGACAGAAACAACTTTAGGAGGCATTTGACTCCCAATTTCAGAGAGATTTTAGTTCAACATGGCGTGTAGGCGTGGCAGAATAACTTTGCTAAGGGCAGTTGGGCCTAGTGGCAGAGACTCCCTACATGGTGGCAGCCTAGGAAACTTCAGTTAAACTGAAACCAGGGACAAGTATAACCATCAACCCCATTCCCCAGTGGCCCACTTCCACCAGCCAGACCCCTCCTTCTAAATGCTCCTCAGCCTTGAAAGAGTCCCACAAGCTGGCAACCCAGTGTTTAAAACGTTAGCCTGACACCAACATCTCAAACCCAGACCATAATAAGCTGTCTCCAAGTTTCCAATCCACAATGTTGGAAAAGTAAGGAAAAAGATCATTTTAGGCCACAATGTTCTGGAACTCTAACAGTTTTCCAGCACTAGGTGACCAGAGCAGAAGTCACTAGGTGCTAGTGGCCAACTGCGGCAACATGCCAAACATTAGCCTGGCTTTGTATGAGCGTGGGTGACACTGGAAGGCACTGGAAGTCTGTTGATGGAAACACAAATGATCTTCCAAAACACCAGTGGGTCAGGTCTCACTGTTCTGCAGGACCACCTAGTAGTTCTCTTGTAACTCTCTGATTATAACCAAATCTCATTTGCTCCACAGGTACACTGACCTCTTCCTCCAAAGGACAGCTTAGAACTGACAGTTAAACTAAGACCTTAAGACTGACCTTTACAGTCATGTAGCTTGGTCTTCTTATGAAACTCCTAACAGTGGAAGCAGGAGCTGTCTCTGACTCTGTTACCTGCTTTTAGGACCCATTCCTCCTACCGAGTTGTCTCCTCCAGCCTTAATAGAAGAGGAGGTGCCTAGTCTCACTTCAACTTGCTGTACCATGACAGACTGGTATCCATGGGAGGCCTGCCCTTTTCTGAAGAGAAACTGAGAAGTGGATGGGGTAAGTGGCAGGGGAGGGACTGGGAGGAGCGGAGGGAGAGGAAACTGCAGTTGGGATATAAAAATAAAGAAATAAAAACAAAAAACAAATAAGCAAGCAAAAAACTAAAATATTTTGGTCAGGCCTACATGAGTCCCATTACGTAGAAGGAGGGCCATCTGTGCAGAGCCCCTAAATGTGGTTTTACTAGTCTTGGAGGGGTAGCAAGTTCTGTGTTCCCGCTCTCACCCTCTGCCAGCGGCTTGGCGTCTCTTCTCTGCGTTAACAGAATTACATGACACAGTCATAACTGCTTTGAATTAAACTATAAAAAGTTCTTCTGCTCTTGTGCATTTTATTTATTGCAGAGAAAGAAAACGCATGCCAGTTTGAGGCCTTGACCTGAGGCTCCCTTTTGGGAGCTGTCAAGTGCCAAGGCTGTGTGTGTCTATTTTTGGAACCTTCAGGGACAGACAAAAGGAGAAGAGTGGGGAGTGGCACCCTGGTGGGGGACACAGGCAGTAGGAGCTGGCCCATGGTCTAGTTTTTACTTCCTCTTCATAACTTTTTCCTAAGTGAGCAAATGCCTTTCTATAGAAATTTCAAGTTTTTTCCAAGTGGCGTTCCAGGCAGAGCCAAACCTGTTTCTGAGAACACACTTATCCCACTCTTCAGGGACAGACACCAGCACTGGGGAGTTTCATGGTATTGATAAAGGTGCCGGTGCCAAGGACAGCTATGGCGGAGACAGGACATAATCAGTACAGCCAGAAGGCAGCACTGGGCATTGTTCTCCTAAAGCAACCATCTTAGCTGAAGAGGAAAGCCCAGAAAAAAAGGCTAACATCGAAAACAAGTATTTTTGCTTAAAGTGAGGAGTGAACTCATGTTATGGGAGAGGCATTGGGAAACCTGGGTAGCTGTTGTTCAGGGCCCTCTAGGCACAGTGTCCTCACAAGCCTGAATGGACTGCTCTCTCTTGCTTGTAGGGTAAGTCAGTGTGTCTAGCAGTGTGTCTCCCTGGTGCATAGCGAAGCTGCACCTAGCCTTGTGAGTTCTAGACCCATATGGGCTCTGGACCTGTGTGGGTTCTGGAAGCAGACTTCCTCTGAAGGCTTCTGGGTTCCTTAGCAATGCTTCAGGTAGAAAGTGTGTCCTACCTAAAGCAAGGGCAAAAGTCTCTAGAGAGAAGATGCCTCTTTTCTACTTGTGGAGCAGAAGCAAGAAAGCAGTATCACACATTGTGTTTGTCAACAGAAAGGTACAGCCTGGTCCTTCCCAGCTGCATTTCAGAAAAGGCTAAACAAAAGCAGAGTCTGACATCCCAAGACTTATGGGGGAAGGAGAAAAAGACAAGATCTCCTGAGTAAATTGGGAGCATGGGGACTATGGGAGAGGGTTGAAGGGGAGGGGAGAGTCAGGGAGAGGAGCAGAGAAAAATGTAGAGCTCAGTAAAAATCAATAATAGTAATAATAATAATAATAAAGACTTAAGAGGACAGGGAGGTCATGGTTATCCTCAACTACATAGAGAGTTCAAGCTGAACTGGGCTATGGAAGATCTTGTCCTAAAAAGAAAAGCAAAGGTACTTACAGTAGCTATCAAGAATATTCACTTTCAGGATGGAGAGATGGTTCAGAGGTTAAGAGCACTAGCTGCTCTTCCAGTGGTCTTAAGTTCAGTTCCCAGCAACCACTTGGTGACTCACAGCCATCTGGAATGAGATCTGGTGCCCTCTTCTGGTAGACATATATGCAGGCAGAACAGTGTATAGATAATTAATAAATAAATCTTTTTTAAAAAAGAATATTCTTTTTCAAATTAAAATGAGCTTCCTCTTGCCCGGCCTAATGGAGAGTTTTGACGTCTCCCTGTGTTCTCGGATGTTTTCTCAGCCTTCTCTGCAGCTCTGTCCCAGCAGAGTTCCTGTCTGTCTCTCTGTGGACTCAGTTGAGAAGATGTGGCTCCAGGAGGCTTCAGCAGCAGTGTGTTTTAGCCACAGAGCAAATGTGCCCCGGACAGGGTGCCGCCTCTCTACACAATGCAGAAAACACCTCAGGGGAGCCCCTCTCTCTGCCTTTCCCTCACCTGGAGGTGCACCAAGAGGGGCTGTGGAGCTGCACTTCTCTCTTCAGAAGCCAGAAGACGCTGGGGATCCGATTCTGTCCTGGGAAACTCCAGCCTCATCCAGCCCTGGGGTGCCCCTCACGAGTCCAGCTGCTCACTCTGTCTATCCTGCTCTTATGAACTTTGCCTCTGGACCCCGACTTTTGAATACATTGCATATTCAAGACTACAGTATCACTCAATCTTTAAAGGTCTCTCTGAAGGTAAATGTATTTTATAGGTTTTTCCTGAAAGTGATTTTTCAGGAAGGGATATTTGTGGTTGGAATGTTAGGCAATCTTCAGATTTCATACTATGGGGGTTTGAAAAAATGCCCCCCTGAAGGCAGCAGCACTATCAGAAGGTGTGGCCTTGTTGGAGGAGGTGTATCACAGTGGGGGCAGACTTTGAGGTCTCTTTTCCTCAAGCTTCCCTCAGTGTGACAGTCAGTCAACTTCCTGTTGCCTCTGAGTCAAGATGTAGGACTCTCAGCTCCCTGCCATGATGAAAATGGATTGAACCTCTGAAACTGTAAGTGAAACACCCCAATTAAATGTTATATATATGAGTTGCCATGGTCATGGTGTCTTTTCATAGAAAATAAAAATTCAAACTAAGACAGATATACATATGCATGGGGGCATACACACACATTGTGTACTTTTACCATAATAGATTAAGACATCTTTTAAAAGTTTTTGATGAGTCCCCTACCCATGTTATCCCTGGCTCATGAGCAATGATCATTAAAAGTAATCATGAGTGATGGCTTCCTAGGTTGCGCTATTTTGGGTGGGGCTGAATGGCCTTGGAGTAGCTTGCTAAGACCCATAGTCATGTATGTAACACTGAAGAGTGAACTTGAAACTGCACAACAGGATCTATGTATTTAATGCCAAGACCTTAATTTGTGAAAAAGTTCATTTACTGTGGAGCAGGCATGGTGAATAAGTGGAGGGAAAAGTGTCCACCAGGCTGGTGACCCTAACTTTGCCCTTAGCTGAGCACACCATGGCTCCCAGAAAACTCTTTAGTCATATCACTACCCAGCTTGTGTTTGTAGAAATGTTTGTGCACATGTGTATGTGTCTGTTTATATGTATATATATGTACATGTGTTTGTGTATATATGTGTATGTGTTCATTTATGTGTGCACATATCTGTGTGTGCACACGTACATGTGTGTCTGTATGTGCATGTGTCTGTGTATCTATGTGTGTTTGCGTATATGTGTGTGTGTGTGTGTATATGTGTTTGGGTATATCTATGTGTATGTGTGTGTATATGTGCATGTGTGTATATATGTGCATGTGTCTCTGTGTGTATATGTGTGGATGCATTGTGTGAGTGTGCTTTCACTCAGGTTGGTTTATGTTTCTCTTCCTTAGTAACCATTAGAAAACAAAGTAAAATCTCCTGTAGGCTTTTTGGATTCCTGGAAAAACGCTTTGCTGAGGATTGCTGAATCCGAGAACGGTTTGAGTGAGCTGCAAACCACGTTTCCAGAACTCTTTCTTTCCTAGGGTGTGTTCAGGTGTTCATGGTTCCCCAAGATGCCTTGATCCAGCAGGAAAGCACTCCTGGGTAGTCAGCCAAAAGAAACAACCCGGGCTGGGTTTGTGTTGGCTGGTAGCTCAATGAGGTCTACAGATGTCGCAGAAAAAGCTGTGTCACCCTGGGAATGACTTCTCCTCGTCTCTAATTACAAAGAAGAAAAAGCCACTGGGAAAAAAATGAAACGCTTGAAATGTCTTAATGTGAGGGTCACCTAGAGCCCAAAGCCATGGTCTCGCTTTGAAGGCATTTCCAGCTGGGACCCCATTCTGAGATTTCACATGCTCGCCTGTGCACGGTGCTCCATGTCAGTGAGTGTCTGGCAGAGCTGGCAGGAGCTTGATTTACACAGGAGTGGTGCCCTGGGAAACCAGTGGTTCCACAGGTTGGCTTGATTGGGTAAAAACCTGCCAGTGTTCCTGGCTCTGGGTGCATTATTCATAGCAGCTACAGAAGCCACCCCTCCGCCCTTCTGGAGTTCAAATTTCAGTGCCTTGCCTGATGCCTACAGAGCCGGGGGACATGTAGAAGTCTTCTCCTCAGCTCTCTTCTGGACAGCATAGGAAGACCTGTGACACCAGGGCTATCCTGGCCTAAACTCCCAGGCATATCGGATCTCCAGCTCCAGACTCCTCTGACTGTTGTCGTCTCATGTTAATGAGCTTACATCGCCCTTAGAAGGCAGCAGGTGGCTGAACCAAAGGATGACTCCCATGCTAGCTGTATATACGACAGGAAGACCTTAGAGTCAACAAGAGTCAACAGTCATCAGCATGGCTCCGTAGGCAGTAGACAATCTTATTCCATCGCTGAGCTGGGCAAAGGTCACTGCCCAGAGAGCTCCAAAGATCCTCCTCCTCTGCCTTCCCAGCACTGGTATTTCAGGCCCATGCCATTACAGCTGACTTCCTTTTTTAATGTGGACTCTGGAAACTAAACTCAAGCTGGTATGCTTACGTATGCACTTCAGCAGCGGAGCCACCGCCCCGGCCCAGGCAGCTCGAGTGGCCCTCTCTGTGCCTTACAATGTCTCTGACATCACATCAATCCTCTCCCAGCACTGCGTCTTCTCTGTGTCACCTGTTTAGCATTCTGGCAACCTGCCAGCCCCTGCCAGGTTTGCTTATATGCAAGAGTAATTTATTTCCCACAGTTATGGAGCCTTGGAAATCCTGAAAAAGGTCCTGGCAGATTTAGTGAGCAGCGAAAGCCCATTCCCCAAGTTGTGGAGATGGCTGCCATCTCCTCACTTGGTTCCCTCTCTGGGGTCTCCCGTATAAGGGCATCACACTCAGGGATGTGATGTGATGGCCTGTCACTAAAATGAACACCTGCAGGAATCAACTTAGAAAATATTGACTCTGCCTAGGAGTTTGGAGGCTCCAGTCTGTGGTGTGGACCATGAGGAACACACCGTGGCTGAAGTGTGGAGCCTGTGGTCTGTGGTGTGAACCATGAGGAACACACCATGGCTGGAGTGTGGAGGATTGGTCTGTGGTGTGGACCATGAGGAACACACCATGGCTGGAGCACATAGTGAGGTGAAACTGCTCACTTTGTGGCCAAGGAGAGGAAAACAGAAAGGACTGAACACCCCCTTTTGGAAGCACCCACACACACCAATGACCTAAAAACCTTGTTTAGGTCCTACCTCCCCAAATCTCCATCATCCTGGGGGCTATTAGAGGCTGTGTTAGGTCTAAACATTCAGAACCATCCCCAAATGTCTCGCCTGCTAATTCATTCACCTTGGGAATTAGAATTTGTACATAAGAATTTGGGTTGAGGAAGTCAAACCATTGCACTCTTTGGGGACAATGTCTTGCCCCCATCTGTCATTCTGTTCCCTGCTACCTGAGACCTGTGCGTCTCTACAGTCTGAGGTAAGTGACAAGTACACAATAAATCACACCACAGCCTCCAGAGAATGGTCAGAGGGACTCACAGCCAGATGAGGTAAATTTAAGATCCAGTGACCTAGAGGTTGATTCGTCAGCAGTCCCTTCCTCATAAAAATCTACACAGAAAGAAGCAGTGCTGAGAATTTATTCCCTGTGCTGGGAAACCTACAACCTGGCACCCAGTGTTTAGTCAAATGGAGACTCGTCATTTTTTCCGATTTCCTATGTGCCTCTCATTTTACACCCCGAGGTATTTGGCAGTTGAAGGAGGGCATCCCCAGCAGCGTTTTCTTCACCAAAAGGCATGTGATACTAAGCCAAGCCCACAGAAGACGTGCAATATGCCTGCTTCACACCCGGCTCCAGAAATGGAAATTGCTCCTAAAAGCTAGGGAGTGGCATGAGGTCCCTATGTCTTTCTCCATAATGGGGACCAGTTGCTATAGCCTCCCTTTCAAAGGCCTTTTGTAGTTTGTAGTGTTAATAGTATACCCACTTTCTGTACTAGGTAGAATCAGATTCCAAGCTACCTCTGCTCAGAGGAGGAAGTCTACGGAAAGATGAGAGGTAGCTCACAGAGTCTGTGCGAAGCCCTGGGAGCCAGGCCTTCACAATGGACAGACACGGGTAATTGGGGAACTGAGTGACCCTGTGGGGACAATCCCAGGCTTCTGATGTCCCACCAGTAAGTAGGACCTGACTACAGCCTCTGACCCCCTCCCAGCTGTGGCCATGGCTACTTTCTCAAGAGTTGAGGCCTGGGGTTTCCATCCATGCCTTGAGAAACCAAGTCAGTGATTCCCTGTAAGCTTTCTGCTGTGTTCTGCATGGCTCCATGGGCTTAGCCCTGACTCTAGTGCTGAGGAAATGAAGAAAAGACAATACAGCCAACACAGAGAAAAATTGTGATGGGGCACTGCAGTCTCTGATGGGGAAACCTCGGCATCCTTGAAGCTCACTGTATGTATTACATAAAGTTGAACAGAGAGGTGGGGCTATTGAACATCTACACAAGAATGCCAGGTTGCTGCATACAGATAAACAGGGAGTCAGAGTGTATGGCATACAATTGGACCAAGGAGACGGGCTTCCTAATCTTAGTAGAAGTCACTATTGGAGAAATCAGGATAAATACCCAGGGGATAATCTACAGTGGACATTTTCTGCACACACTCTCAATACTCACACTTTGTTCTCTGAGTCCTTGACATGGCTTTACCTATGTCCGCAACACACATTCACTCAGAACTACTCAGGGCTTCCACTACTCCCTACACCCCTCAGTCCTCCCCACCCAGAATCTTTGAATGCTACCTTCTGTGGTAGGCCACACCCAGTCCCTTGCCTGTTCTTCATGAATACTTCTGATGGCCTCAGTAGCTGTCCAGTTGGCTCTCTCCCTGCTAGGCCTCAGTCAGACAGCCATTCAGTGCCTCCTGTCTCCTGAAGTTGTTTGTTGGTGGTGCACTCTGTGGCTTCCCAGCTAGAGTGTGAACTGCAGGGGGGGGGGGCTTAGCTTTATGCATCGGTGTAGAGCCACTGGCTGGATCATTGTTGGGCAAGGAATCTGATGAGGGTGTTCCATAAGTGTATGAATGAATGCTGTCAACAGTGCTTGGAACAAGGCTGTACTTAGAAATGTTCTCTGGCCCCTAAAACTCTCAGTGGCTGGAGCAATGGCTCAGTGGGTCGAGGCAATTGCTTTGCCAAGTCAGACATTCTGGGTTCAATCCGTGGGACTTCCATGGAGGAAGAAGAGATCTGAGTTCCCCAAGTTCTCCTCTGACCTTCACACACAAACCATGTCATGTGCACACCCCACCTCTCCGCAACACAAAATAAATGTGACTTTTAAGCTGTCTTATTATTTTATGGGTGTTTTGTTTTATGGGTGTATCTGCACAGTACATACATGCAGTTTCTACAGAAACCAGAAGAGGGCATCATACCCCTGGGACTGGAACTGCAGTCCCTATGAGCAGCCCTGTGGGTGCTGGGAATCAAACCTGGGTCCTCTGAAAAAGCAGTCAGGACTCTTAGCCACTGAGCTATCCCTCCAGGCCCCCCTGAAATATAATTTAAGAATAAAAATAATTTTTTTACATATATGCAAGTCAGCAGATGTGTGGCGGTCTGGAAAAGGACTAGGGGTTCTCTAGAAGGCCAAAGAGCTGCCATCCTTGATAGGAGCCCTCAGCCACTACTGTGTCAGACCAGGGCCTGAGCAAAGGGTAGACTTGACATGATGTTAACTTGGGAGAGGCCAGTAGCAAGGAGGGATGCCTTGGGCTTACAGCCCTGTCAGTGGTTCAAATGCCTGGGCCTCTGTGTCTGGTAGAAACTCCTTTCATGCAGCTTCATGGCCCAAGAGTGACTGAGGCCTCGGAGAGTTATTTGGAGCAGTAATCACCCACAGGGCCCCAACATCTGCAGACAAATGAGGGAGGCATGTGCTTTGTTGAGGTTGAGCTGGACCGTTTGAAGGACTTGGATAGAAACCATCCACATACGAGTCTACCCATTCTGAATACACGCACACACACACACACACACACACACACACGCACATACACACGCACACACACGTGCACGCGCGCGTACACACACACACACACACTTGTTCATGGGATTAAAGCAAGCAGTGCTCATGGCCATGTCTCCCTTGACATCCAACGCCTTCATTTGGGGAAGAGAGAGAATCAAGAACATCGTAGGGAAGTTCCTGTATCAGTACCATCTGCGGTGTCTGGTCACAGCCAGATTTGAAGTCTTACAAGGGCCTGACTAGACAAGGGTGCTGCAGACCATCTCCTCCAACGGTGTGTATGTATGTGTGTTTAAGTCAACAGCTTTATGTACTGTTCATCAGAAGGCATCGTCCACTTTGATTTCTTGAGATAACAGCTCTTGCTGGCCTGGAATTCACTGACTTGGCCAGGCTGGCTGACCGTGAGGTCCCGGGATCTTCCTGTCTCCACTTCCCAAACACACCCTACCACCCTCAGTTTACTTCAATGTGGCTGCTAGGAATTGAACATAGGCCCTCATATTTACCTGAGCTATCTCCTAGCCCTAACTTCTTAATTTAAGAAGAAGCAAGACCTGGAAGAACAATGGTTACTCTGACTCACTTCTTAGATTCAAGGAGTCTTGACCCTAGTTCTGGCCCAGTGGGCTAAGTTTTCCACAGCCTTCTTGAAGCCTCAAACCAGAGACAGGGCTAAGCACCTTCTGCTCCTGGGTTCTCTTCTGAGGAGGAGATGCTTGCTCTGGCAATGTCTGCCTTCTGGGATGTGCTGACTGCCCCATAGGCTCTCAGGGCTTGCCTGGGCCCCCTGGCCTGAAATCAGATTTTCACAGCTGGCCCCAACCCACCTGTTATCTGTGCAAGTTTCTCAAATGCCTGGTGTGCAGAGGAGAGGGGCCTTCTCCCATAAAAGGCAGGGGACAATCTTAGGCCATAGGCAGCACAACTGGAATCTGTTGAGTAAGAGCCTGGGGCAAGCAGAAGTGGAAAGTTGTTCTCTGTCAAACCCCAGCCATCACCCCCACACCTTCTTTACAGGAAGCATTCTCCTTGCTTTTTGGGAAAGTAACTTGATACCAGCCCATCCAAGCCAAGGTGAGGAGTTGAAACTGTAGCAGAGGCCCAAGGGGAAGTGGGAACAAAATTAAACTGCTCAAGATGCTTGCCACTGCAGCTCATAGCGTGCAAGCAGCAGCTGGAGTGCAGTGCACACCCTGCCACAGCGGGGATACATACAGCGACCTCAGCTTAACCCATTGCCTCCACAAGCTGGGATTTCCTAAGCCCAAACCACTGTTTTTCTTTTCCTTCACCTCTCCTCTCTGTCTGTGAAGAAAAGGAGGATTGGTGCGGACAGAAAGGCCAGTTTGGTTAGCAGCCTTCCCAGAGCTCACGCGTTAATTTGGGAACTAGGAAAGCAAACACAAAATAGTGTGTGCTGTTTGTTCCTGGCAGGTACGCCAGGGCCTCCGTGTTCCAATCCAACACAGTGCCTTGGCCTCCAGCCTCTAGAAAACAAACCCTGACTAACACTGACCCTCAGCATTCTGCTCTGAATGGATGAAATAAACAATCCCACAGTGCCTTGGCCTGAGGGATGAAGTTTGCCATCTCCCTGGAGAAGGAAGCTTCCTCTGTGGCTGAGCCCAGCCAGGCCAAAGCAGGAGGGCCAGGGTTTGTTTGTACAAGCTGCGGTGGACATAGCGAGGCAGTGGCCCCTGAGGCTGGACAGAGCAATCAAGCTTTAACCAGTGGTAGTTTGACTCTTGTCCCCCTCCCCCCCTTAGGAGAATGGGGCCACACCTAGAAGCTGGCTGCTGGGGAGACTAAAGGAATGAAGCTATGGGAAAGTTCTGCAATTAAAGACCAGCAAGTGAAGGTGCTTGCCACCAACCCCGATGACCTCAGTTTGGTCCCTGGAACCCACATTGTGGAACCCACACGTTGTCCTCTGAACTCCAGATGTGCTGTCGTAAGTGCGCACATACATACATATGTGTCCAGATGTGCTATAGTGTGTTCATACGTTCATATGTGTACGTGTAACTGTAATAAAAATATTTTTTAAGTTGTAAGTCAAATTTTTACTCTAACCAATTAATCCATTTCTCCAGTTGCAAAATAGCTACAACACTCATAGTTCATGGGGTCACAGCGGATTAAGGGTCAACCCAGAGAAAAGCTCCTAACTCAGGCTGGGATACACAGATTACACAATGTAGTAGCTCCTACTGTCGGCATGGGCTCTTCTGCTCCTCCAGACGAAACTCCCCACTGTCAATCACCAGAAGGTGTTTGCGTGCGTGTACAGCCCAATTGGCGAGTGTTCCCAGTATTTTCTAATGAGTTCCACATGTTCTGAGCTCAGAGGGCCCAACCCTGCATGACTTGCCCTGGTTTTACTATGTTGCCTGTTTTTCTGCTGCTTCTTGCAGAGCCTCGCTATATATCCCAGGCTGACCTCAAACTTGTGATCCTCCTGCCTCAGTCTCCTGAACATTGGTATTGCTGGCCTAGGCCACTACACCCAGATTTTCTGCCTCTTTCTTCACCCCTCCAACTCTTTTCCTGTGGAGCTTGGGGTTTATTTTCAGTATATCTGCCAGTGTGGTGGGATCGCCACCTAGAGTATTAGGCACGTTCCTTCTGTTGTCCAAGAGGGTGAGGGTTGGGGCTGCCAGGCCTGGAGAGAAGACAAGCAGAGGCCACGCCCCTCTCCTGTCGCACAGGAGCTGGGGAGGGGCTGCTGTCACCCTCAGAGGACTCAGTGCAAACAGGCGTGGGTGTGGAGCTAAGATGAGCAGAGTGAACTGGGCCCCAGTAACGGAGGAGAAAACTCAGGGGAGGTGTGGGTGCTCCGATGCTCACCCAGGTCCGCAGTAGGGAGGCCTTGGCCTCATTCCAAAAGCTGTGCCTGAGGGTCCAGGAAATGACCACAGGCAGCTGCCACCATGTGCTCTAAACAAGACACCTTTGTGCCGAAGCAGGTGGTCTTCCTTTCTGGGAAGAGCAGGCTGTTCCAGTCTAAGACCTCATACAGGGCACTTCGTTCCAGACAGGAGCCATATTCTACTTCGCCTTCAGGCTCAGCAGAGTCCCTGACAAGGGAGCTGGGACTGCAAGACAGAACTTAGAAGAAAGAATGAGAGCGGCAGAGGTTTTCACTCAGCCCTGGCCTTCAGCCTGAAGAGGCCTTGGGCGGCCCACAAGGCAGACCCGAGGCAAGCAGGGAGAAGGCAGTCTAGGCAGCTATAAATGCTATGGAGAATTGCAGGCCCCAGGCAGCATTAGACCGCAGGGAAGTTAAAGAGTAGGCTCCATCTCTATGGAGTCTGAGATAGCAGAAGGGATATACACAGGCCAAATGCCAGGCACCCCAATGCCCACATGCCTCAGAGTAGACGCCAGGCTCGCATTCCCTGTGACAGGTGTAGTACCAGGCTGCAGGAAACCTCTGAATAGAGCTGCTCTGATCGAGAGAGAGAGAGAGAGAGAGAGAGAGAGAGAGAGAGAGAGAGAGAGAGATCCGGCCTGTTCCTCAGCCCAGCTTTCATTGTTCATAGGCCAGAGAGCATTTTATGACTGGTAAATACACGATTATATTTTTACATAATATTGTTCTAGTCAGAAAAGGTACAGCCTTGGTAAGCCTCACCTTGAGCTGTGGTGTGCAGAAGGTGCAATGAGAGCACAGAAGCCATTTTGTGCTCAAAAGTGACTGTATGCTGGCAGAGTTGTAGCTAGGGTCATAGCTAGGGTGGTCGCGAGCAAAGGCAGTCAGGGGCTTGGGGGCGTGGCCTGGGTTTGAAAGCGGGCCAAGGACCAAGGCTGCCTGTGAGAACAGGAGGATACAACCCCAGCTAGTTCTGGGAAGAATGTGCCAGGCGCGTTGCTGTGTCCACGCCAGTCACCCGTCTGTCCTGCAGAAGGCAGGCCTCACCGATGGAAGAATACTTCTCTAAGGGCAGGAGAAAACGCAGGCTCCGCCCTCACCCCCCCCCCAGATAACAGAGGCGCCCTGCCGCAGTCAGGTGTAACTGCCTCCAGCTATCACAGCATCCCCAATATTCCTAAAGCTGCAACCCTCATGTTGTGATGACCCCCGACCACAAAATTACTTTTGTTGTAATTTAGCTACAGTTATGAATCGTAATGTAAATATCTGATACGCAACCCCCAAAGGGGTCCTGACCCAGCGTTGAGACTCAGTCTGACCCCTGCTGAAAATCTCACTCAGCCTTGCCCTCACTTGCCCCTTTCAGGGTAGCAAACAGCTCCTGCCCCTGGATCTCAGCACAGACCTGCCCGAAGAGGCCAGGCTAAGGCTGTTACCCCTACTTATTCAATACGTGATTTCCTTCTGAATTGTCAAAGGGGCAGCCTGGTAGAAAAGGCGTGGGTGCTTCCTGAGGTCTTACACATTCTGTCAACCTTGGCAGGCTTTGGCTTAACTTTGGCGTACTGTTAGGGAAAGGGCAGCCCACATGTCCGCCTGCGCTTTCTTCTTCTGGTTGCTCTCTGAGGGTATTGCCAGCAAATTCCATCAGCAGTTTACAGGTGGCTCCTGGGGTTAGACGAGAGGGCTCTAGCGGGGCTCAGGCCAAGGGCCTTGTGATCACCCTGGTCCAGCATGCTGGGCGTGGCTCAAGCCTGTATCTTTTCTCCAGCTGGAGGCTTCACTTCCTGCCTGGGCCTGAAGCCCCCTCTGCTGGTAGCCTGCCTCCACTGCATCCTAGGGAGGCCCAATTGTAGCCGCTGGGCACCTGCACCCATAGAAGGTAAACCACGTAACTTCCAGTTTCTTTTTCTTAGCTCTCGAAAATGATGGCGATAGAAATTAAAACACACACACACACACACACACACACACACACACACACACACACACACACACACACCATCAACCACAAAAAACAAGCAAATAAGCAAAAACGGAGAACTGACTAACCCAGACGTTGTCACATTGATTTTTTTTTTAAATCTTTTTTTTTTTTTAAAGATAGATTGTCTCTAAGTGACCCAGGCTGGCCTGCTTCAGCCTCATGAGCTCTGGGGTTATAGGCATGGCCCACCTATATTAATCTGAGTCATTTTAGTCTCCTGGGTCTGGGAGGTGCGGTGAGGGTGGGGTGGAGTTACACAGCTGCCCATTAGCAAGGCTGGACGGCCTGCTGTGTTTCGCTCAGCTCTGCTTCCTCTGTTGAGCTCCTAAGTTGGCTTCTTTCATTTTTATCTTTCTGAGATCCAACAGGACCCTGATTTTAGGAGAGCAGCCACTGCTCAGTGTTCTGGGAAAATGGGGCCAACTCGGCAAGCCTTTTCTATCACTAGTGAAAGATCTGTCTGCCGGACTCTTGGAAAGCAGAAAGGTCCTATTTCATAGTCCCTGGGGAGAGCTAGCAAATTCTTCCTATGTCTGCAACCTTGTCCCTCGGGACAGACTGCCTGCTTCCCTGCGACCCTGCTAACAGCTCACCAGAGCGACCAGGCTGGAGCCTGGGCACACCCTCCTACACACAGATCCTGGGGCAGGCATGTGATCACAGAGTCATACTGTATAGAACAGGACCAGTGATGCCTGGGTCTAGAGGTGTGAAAGCCGCCACAGTTTTCCCCCTGGCTGGGTGAGAACAGTGGCCTCTACAGTAAGATTGTCACCACAACTTCTAAGTCGGGGACTTGTGGGAGCCGGCAGCTCTCTGGCCCTGTTCTCTGATTCCAACTGGCTTTGTGTACCTAGGACCACTCTGTGGACAGGCCTGACCTCTTGTGACAGCGTTTTTGCAGGCCAGGTGTCAGAAGTGCCTGTGGAGACCAGGAAAGGTCCCCTCTTCCTGTTAGGGCACCCCACTGTCCAGCCCTGTTAGGATGGTTCCTTCCCATCTTTCTGTGCACAGGGCCTAGCCCTGATCAGCCCTGTGAGCCTAATTTTTGTGTCATATTCAAATCCTCCTAGTGGCTCCAGAGCCCAGCTGTCCTCGTCCGTCCGCTTTCCTAGTCTCCTTGGTGTTTGTACATCAGGAAAAAGTTGTAGGGTTTCGTGCCGCTGCATGCTGTGGTATATCCTCTGAGGAAAAGGGAGAAGAGGCCCGGTAGGACACAGGACTCCTGCGGATGCCTGGATCAGGGCTCTCATGCTCTGGACCTGGGCTCTCTGCTCTTAATGCTCTGGAAAGAAATCATCCCACCTTAGTGTCCCACCTGCTGGGGGACAGGGATGCTGCTAACTGCTATGCAGTGGCAGGGTTGTCTGCCCCATTACAAAGGGCCTCCTGATCCTAATGTCACTATGAAAATTCTACTTTCTAAGTTTATAAATTATTTTTTCATTTAATTTTTCTGTGTGTGTGTGGGTATTTCATCTGCATGCATGTCCGTGCACCACCTGCATGCAGGCTAGACGAGGGTATTGGATTCCTTGGAGCTGAAATCGAACTCTGGTCATCTGGGAGAGAAACTAGTGTTCTTTTTTAAAAACAAACAAACAAACAAATAAACTAACTATCTTTTCTCATTTTACATGCCAATCCCAGTTCCCACTCCCTCCGCTCTTCCCACTCCTTCTAACTCCCCCCCCCATCCCAACACCCATCTACTTCTCAGAGAGGCTAAGGCTTCCCCATGGGGAGTCAACAAAGTCTAGCACATTGCTTTGAGGCAAGACCAAGGTTCTCCCCCACTATATCTAAGTTGAGCAAGGTATCCCTCCAAAGAGAATGGGTTCGAAAAAGGCAATACTAGCAGTAGGAATAAATTCTGGTCTCACTGCCAGTGGCTCCACAGTCTGCCCCAATCATACAACTATCACCCACATTCAAGGGCCTAGTTTGGGCCTATGCTGGTTTCCTTGTTGTCAGACCAGAGTTTGTGGGCTCCCATTAGTTCAGGTCAGCTGTTTCAGTGAGTAACCCACCCATCGCCTGTAACCTCAGAGAATAGAGCAAAGACGCCAGTGTTCTTTGACACGAAGGCCTCTCTCCAGCCCTTCTGTCCTGTTTCTTAGCTTCTATTCTTATCTGTTAAAGAATGTCTGCGAGGGGCTGGAGAGATGGCTCAGTGGTTAAGAGCATTGCCTGCTCTTCCAAAGGTCCTGAGTTCAATTCCCAGCAACCACATGGTGGCTCACAACCATCTGTAAAGAGGTCTGGCGCCCTCTTCTGGCCTTCAGGCATACAGACAGAATATTGTATACATAATAAATAAATAAATAAATAAATAAATAAATAAATAAATAAATAAATAAATATTTAAAAAAACTAAGCTAATAAAAAAGAATGTCTGCGAAACACTGAAGTGAGTTGAAGGGCAGAGGTGCAGCTCCACTGACTCCATGGCTCGCTTGTGACTCCACCTTCCAGTAAATTCCTGCACACTAACTCAATGGGAATCACCTAGTGGAGTCGATAGGCACTGTAAATGCAAAGACCATGTGGTCTGAACGCTGAAGCACCAGAGTCTGGTCCTTGGAAAGCAGAGGAAGGGGTAAGAGCTTCAGTGTTTCTCCTGGAACCTAGTCGGTAAGGGAGGCTTGACGGTAGTTCCCAAGACTCAGGTTCCTGGTGGGCTATCTAACTACATGTCTCTGTGCACCTGCCCAAACAGCTGGCCCATGAAGTCAGATCCAGGCCTGGGCCTCTCCTTCTGGTGACAGCAAAGCTCATGTCCAAGGTGGGCAGAAGGGTAAGATTATGGGATAAGATGGCCCCAGTAAAACCTCTTTTGCAGTAGGGCTGTGTCCTCCATGCAGGAGGTTGCTTATATCCAAAGAGAGGTTACCAAGTTCCCTGTAGGGCCTGGATCCACAGGGGTCAGGTTCATTTGTATTCTTTCTCCTGATCCATGTTCATCAGCATCTCTGTACTCAAGAAGAAGTCATTGCAGCTTCTCTCTCTTCTCAATGTCACTGTTTGTTTGTGTGTGTATGTGCCCCCCCACGTGTGTGCACACACACATACATGTCCCATAGTTGCATTGAGGGTCAGAGGATAGCTGGGGTGGAGGAGCCAGTTCTTTCCTTCTACCATGTGGCTCCCAAGGATGGGACTCAGGCTGTCAGGCTTTCATCAAACACCTCTACCCCAAGTCATCGTGCTGGCCCTGCAGCTTTTCTTGGCCTGGCTTGCATTGGTGAGCAAAGTTACCTACAGTCCTGCATCATTTCCAGGTGGAATTTTGTGTGGGATGAAGATTAGAGTGTACCTGAGAGGAGCTTGGTTTTCAAAGCGCTGCTCAAGATCATCCTGGACCTGGGGCAGGGGATTCCTACCCATGGGACTTAAAGCCTTTGACACTAGAAGCTTCGGCACAATTCCCTGAGTGTCTAGTGAGGAGCAAGACTCCTTCCAGTAGCACAAGCCTGGTTGGAAAACCAGCATGCAATAAGAAGAGAACACACTGCCGGTTCTGGTAATAAAGCCCCATCGATTCTTTCCTGCCCGTGAATGATGACCAGTTCATCAAGTCCACACTGAATAATGGCTTTGCATGGTGACAGCGGCGCTTTGTGTTAGCTCCAGCTGTGATATTATAAACAGCATCTATTTTGTGGAGTAAATAAGCAGATGAATTTGTGGGTAATGCGTCACCATGATCTAGACGGAGCCACACAATAGGTGTCCACGTCGTGTCTGGCTGCAAATGTTAACGACCATCCCTGGGATGTGGCGCTGCTTGCAGGCCCAAGTTTTAATCAGTTGTTCAATATGATGATTAGATTCTGGATCTGGTTCCTGCAATAGCCAAGGGCTGTAAATCCCATGGAGCTTTACAGATGGAAGAAACCTCTGGGTGTGCTGAAGATTTGGGTGGATTCCAGATGAAACACTTTCCCTGGCTCCCTAGAGGTTGATGAACCCCATGAACCCCGGGTGTTTTCCTGCATCCCCAGCTCAAGCTGCGTCTCAGCCTTGTTCCTGGGGCAGTAGACAGCTGGTGGGTGACTCCCTTACCTTGGCATAGCACAGATCCATGGCCTGATCTCCCCTGCGGGTCTTCCACTGGTACCCTTCTGCCTGCCAAGCTCGGGACGCCACACAAAGCGGTGACTCTGGGACCTTAGATGAGAACAAGAAGACAAGAAATTGTGGTAAAGTCTGCAGTACTGCTGGAAGCATGGCAATACAGCGTGGAGCTGAAGGCACCAGAAACTTTGAAAATACTGGTGACATCATCCTTGATAGCTTAAACACATGAGCAGGATCACACTAGACACTGTCGTCCACAGGTAGCAATCAAAACGTGCCTCCATGTTCAGTCTGTACTAAAATCTATCCACTTGTCTCTTTGGCTATTTCAGAAATAGTGTCTTTGTTGTCTCTGGTGACTCCCCAGAAGGGCAATGCTTTCACTCTATGTACTTTTTGCCAAGTGGAAGTGGCAAGCTGGATCTTACAGCATATGCCTGTGATCTCATCTACTTAGGCATCTGAAACAGGAGGAGCAGAAGGTTAAAGCTTACCTGGGTTACAGAATTAGTTCAAATCCAGCCTGGACAATGTAGTGAACCCCTCGTGGTGTTAGTCAGCATTCTGCAGAAGAGCAGAATGGACAGAATGAATATACAATACAGCGGGGACTTGTCGGGTGTGCTACGTGAAATGGGCTGGGTAGTCCAACAGTGGCTATCTGTATTTTAGGAAAAGAACCCATAGCTGCTTAGTCCACAGGCCACATGGTTTAGCAGTGCCAGTCTGGCACTGCAGGCCTTGGGCATGTATAGGGAGCCACTTTAGGAAAATGAAAGACTGGATTCCAGAGTTTACAAGAGACAGCAGCAGGAGCTACAGCAACAGGACAGACGTAGTCACCAGCCACATCACGGTTTTCTCTCGGAACTATTTTTTTTAAAAAAAGATTTATTTATTTATTATGTATGCAGTATTATGCCCACATATATCTCTATAGGTCAGAAGAGAGCACCATATCTCATTACAGATGGTTGTGAGCCACCATGCGGTTGCTGGGAATTGAACTCAGGACCTCTGGAAGAACAGCTAGTGAGTTCTCTTAACCTCTGAGCCATCTCTCCAGCCCTCTTTGGGAACTTTTCTATCTGGGCCCTATAGGCAAGGAAGGTCTTCCTCCCTCACAGAATTCTTCCTGGAAATACTTTCCCAGACCCACCTAGAAGCAGACTTTTAGTTGATCCAGGATTCAATCAAGTTGACAAGATTAACCATCATACTTACCTTAAAATAAAAATAAAAGTAATTTAAAGGGGTCTGGGGACATAGCTCCAATGGTAGAGTACTTGCACAAGCCTCCAGGAGCATTCTACACACCCACAATTAGTGGATTGGTTAAGGATCCAGGAGAGAAGAGGGAGGCCACAACACACGATGCTAAGTGTCTCAGGATATTAGTCCATGGCATTTGTAAAGGACACTTTTGATGAAACTCTGTCCATTTGCAAAGGCTTCATGAAAACACAACAGGTTCCATAGCACATAAGAAGTTCACCTAGACGCAGCTCTGGACCATTGGATGTCCGAGAGCAGGGTGCCAGCGCCCGGTGAGGCTTTAGTATTGTGAACAACATAGCCCAAGGACAAAGCAGAGCCCGAAACGGAGATAAGGGTCAAGCCTTCCAGGAGGAACTCACTCCTGATACCCCACTTCCTCGCTATTTAACTGGCTCTGGCAATGCACTGATAACGGCACAAGGGTCATGTTGGGACATCCATGAAATGTAACGAGACACAGTTATCAAACAGCACCGTGGGGCTTGTTATAGACCTAGGGCTTTGCGAGAGAGCCACTTAAAAAGCAAAACAAATCAACTGATCTAGAAGGAGCCCCCCAGCCCCGGCTGTCGCAGATATCTGACTGCAGCCATCCAGGGCTAATTCCCCTTGTAAAGCGGTTGTGATCTCAGGGCCAAGTGTAAAATTAGGAGCTCAAGACAATGATACATTTCAGGACACAAACACACACTCCAGGACCATGCCTCACCAAAGCAGCAACAATGATAACCTCCATATGGCGATTCAGCAAGTTCCCCTTTTCTCCTTTATGCTTTTCTAAATACGTGTGACAAGCTGCACATAGGTTTGTTGTCAGAGAGAAAGAAGCAAAGTGATTATTCAAGAGTTTACCTGGTAAAGTCCCCAGAATTCTTTTTAAAAATGATTAATTAATTTGTTGGGAATGGGGTCATGTAAGTGCCACAGTGAGTATGTGAAGGTCAGAGGACAACTTGCAGGAGTCGGTTGTCTCCCTCCCCAGATGGGACCCAGGACTGAACTCAGGTCATTAGCCGAGGTAGCAGGTGCCTCTACCTTTGAGCCCTCTCACTAGCCCCAGAATTTTTTTTTAAAAAAATCTACAAAACCCACACAACATGTATAGTGGCATTTCATTTGTATTTTAGTAAATAAAGCTTGTCTGGGGACTGGGAAAGTAAAACAGCCACACTGGCCAGCTTTACAGACCAGGCAACAACGAAACACACTTTTAATCCCAGTAACCACAACAGTTGCCATAGAAACCGGGCAGTGCATGCTTTTAATCCCAGTGGTGCACAACTTTAATCCCAGTCCTAGAGAGGATTATAAAACGGGAGGAGATAGTCTCAGTCTCATGCTGAGATTCCTGGAGGCAGGGTCACGATTTTCGGGTTGAGGTGGAGGTAAGAGCCAGTGACTGGCTGCTTAGCCTTTGGATCTTCAGACTGGACCCCAGTTTCTCTTTCTGAGTTTTTATTTATCACTCTCAGGCATGGCTCTGCTATATCATTCTCTGTAAGCATATGGTCAGGAGGGGATGGGTAGCCAGTAGCGTTTTGGACGTTTGGATTTGCATGGAGTTGCGGCGGCCTAGTTCCTCCTGAGCCACATGGCAGAGGGTGTAAATGGAAATGAGACGGAGTCAGAGTCCCCCAGTCTCCTTAAAGGGCATATTCTCAATTATTAGAAGTTCCCCCACTAGGCCCCACCCCTAAACTTGCCCACTATCTCCCAATGGTGCTGGCAGCTAAGGCCTGATTACGCAGCCCTCTAGGAGATGCTGTCAGAGTTATCAGCTGTCGGCTTGATACAGCTAGGAAGAGAGCACTTCACCTGAAGAACTGCTTTCATCCGGTTGACCTTTAGGCATGTCTGCAAGGAGTTTTCTTAATTGCTAACTCATATAGAAAGGCCCAGCCCATGGTAGGCAGTACCATTCTCTGTAGAGGGCCTGGGTATGTCAGATAGTTGACAGTGGGCCTGGGAGCAAACAGAAGCAGTGATCCTCCATGGCCTTCACTCCAGTTCCCACATCTAGGTTCTTGCCCTAAATTTCCTCAGTGATTGAATGTAACCTATAACAAATAACCCTTTTCTCTCCAAGTTGCTTTTATAGGTGTTTTATCCTCAGCAGCCTAGAACTCTTACTCAAACCATAGCACCTATGCCTCAGATGGAAGTCATGCCAGGAGATTGTGTGTCTAAGAGTACCCATGCTTTCTAGCCATGACCTTTCAGTGAGTATATACACATCCATTGCATGTGCACAATCCATCCATGTGTGGAAGGGGTAGAAAGCCATGGTCTGTGTATGTGTACCAGTGCATGCTAGCTACCATCTGTGTGTGTGTGTGTGTGTGTGCTCCAGTACACACCAGCCATAATATAGCTATGTGTCTCCTGTTCATATCAGTGATGATCTGTCTGTGTGTAGCAGTACATGCTAACTATGGTCTATCCATGTGTGTACACATGTACATGGTCTGTGTATGTGTACCAGTGCATGCTAGCTACCATCTGTGTGTGTGTGTGTGTGTGTGTGTGTGTGCTCCAGTACACACCAGCCATAATATAGCTATGTGTCTCCTGTTCATATCAGTGATGATCTGTCTGTGTGTAGCAGTACATGCTAACTATGGTCTATCCATGTGTGTACACATGTACATGGTTTGTGTGTGTGCACCATTTGTGTCAGCCACTGTGTGTCCCGCCATGCGGCAGGGTGGTGACCTCACAGCTGACCAGCTGTTAGACTGTTGTTTTGCCTTGCTCCCTTCTTCCTTAGGATCCCGTGATTGTTTCTGGGCTCTGCAATGTGTTGTGTCCTCCTCTCACGAATCCTCACTGGAGGTGAGACTGGCGTTAGAGCAGAGACAGTTCTTGTCGCTTGATGTTGGGCTTGAATCCGCTGTGCCTTCCACATGCATGTGTTCTGAACGCTCAGCCTCCGTGGGTACATTTGGGTGCTCTAGAACCTTTCAGATGTGAAGCCTGGATGATAGAAGTGAGTCACTTGGTGGTCTTTGAAGGGAATAGCTACCCCCGCTTCTGTTCCAGTGCTCAGCTTCTGTTGGCCACTGTAATGTCAACAGCCCTGTGTGCCGCTCTCCCTGCTGGGAACTCTGCCACCTTTCTCCTGCCAGGTGGATGAAACTCTGAGACAAAAGAAACCTTTCCTCCCCTTAGCTGTTTAGTTATAGTAATGAGAATAGTTGGCACAGACTTGACAACTAACACTCGAGGTGTGGAGATATTTTGTTTATAACAAACAAAGTTTACCTGAAGATCAGATGAAGAGCTAGCCACACTAGTTAGCCATAGGAGCCAGGCAGTGGTAGTGCACACCTTTAATCCCAGCACTAGGGAGGGGGAGAAGGAGTGAGATGGCTGCGTGGAGAGAGGAATAGACGATGGGAGGAGACAGGAGCTCAGTGCAGTCTGAGGATACAATCTGAGGACAGGATTGCCCCTTTGGTCTGAGCATTGGTAGGGGTAAGAACTCTAGTGGCTGCTCTGCTTCTCGGATCCTTCAGATTTCACCCACTGATAGCTGACTCCGAGTTTTCATTATTGACTGATTAGAATTCGTGCTTCAAGAAGTACTTGGTTTCTTTGCGCCTCCAGTTGAAGGTCAAAAAGAACCTTTTGATCCTGTGATGCTCAACTGCCTCTCCCATTCTTCCAAAGTCACTCCTGGAGCACGAAGACCCAGCACCCGACAGAACAGGGCTGGCTGGCTCAGCCTGTGTGCCTTTGGCTGCCACGGCATCGCCAGTGCCCTGGCTGCTCACGTTTGCAGGACAGCATTCCTGTGCTCTCTGTTCACCTCACTACACCCCAGCCCTCGGCAACTTACCTTCCTGCATATTTCCAGCCTGTGGTCTTTACCGAGCCTTCGATGTCATAAATCTCAAAATATCAAAAGAGGAATCAAGGACACAATATTTTAACTCGTTCATTTATTTATTCATTCACAGAATCAATATTTGTTAAGAAAGTCAAGATGGATGCCGCAGTAGAACAATGAACAAAGAAATTAACCAAGCAATCTCATTTATATAATACATCTTTGCAAAGCAGAATGCATGGCTCTGGAAAGGAAAGGAACAGGTTAAAGGTGTATGTTATAAAAGCAGTACAGGCTGAACTATCAGAAAATGCTCTTAGCAAGATGCCGCTCGAGCCAAGCTCAAGCGTCGAACATCCTGCTAGATAAAGGCATTTGTGGTGCTGTTTGATCATTTAGATGGAACGAACAGCAAAGCCCATTTAGGAGCCTCTAGGGTGCGCAGGACTGAAAGGAGCCAGCGTGGCGAAGTAGAGAGATCAGGGCCATCTTGCCAGGGGCCGTGGAGGCCGGTTAGAGAACTGGTATTTATTTTAGGCAATCAGAAGCCCTTGAAAAGCTTTAAACCGTGCTATGGGGAGCAGATATGCATTTAGGAATGACTATCACAGAGAGCATGTGAGGACCAGATTGGAAGAGAAGCCAACCCAGTCTGACCGGAGGTCACTGTAGGGCATCTAGAGGCAAGGACTAAGACAGCAGCAGCAGGGAGCGCAGAGTGGCTGGATTTGTGAGACTTTCGGATGGAGCTACTGTAGTTAGTGCTTTGGAAATGGGTTGGTTGGAACGGCATGAATAAAGGCAGTGGTAGAAACTTTTCAGTTTTCCTACTTGAGTGACCTCGAAACTCAAGTGTTGGTGTAGAATTCCAGAAGCAGGCTCATAGGGCTGGCAGTGAGGGCTAGGGGAGAACACACATTGACTTTCGGATATGGTGGCTTTGAGGTTGCAATCGTCTGGTTGGGGCAAGAGTGCAAACAGAGGAGGCCAGATAACACATTGCAGCATCAGGCCAGTGAGTGTTTGAGAACATCTGTGCTCTGCCATACTTTCTGTTTCTTGATGGCTCTGCCGGATGCTGGGGTGCTCCTCCAGTATGACAAGCAGCAAGGGAGACAGAGTCACCCTGGCACAAGTGGCAGGGGTTGAGAGTGCTTTCCCAGAGGGAGCGAAGCCCTGGGGCCCAATCCTGGCCCTGCAACTGGGCATGGCGGCATATACCTGTAAACCCAGTGCCCTGGAAATAGAGGCAGGAGGATCAGAAGCTCATCGCTACCTGCTCTTACAAATAGAACTTGAAGCGAGCCTTGGATACATGAGAACCTTGTCTCTAAAATAAATGAATTTAAAAATAAAGATATCTTCAAAATATAGTTATAGTGTGCTCTCTAGAAACCCCAGAGAATACATGTGACCCTATAGCATGTAGATAGTCTAGGGTTGTTTAATGAACCTGTAATGAATTAGGTATGAAATTCTTAAACCAAATACAGCGATACAAACCTTGAGTCTCAGCTTCATGAGAGGCAGAGGCAGTGGGTCTCTTGGCCGCAGCGTTAGCCTGGGCAACATAGTGAGACCTCCTCTCAAAAACAAAGGAAAAGGTTTTGAAAAAGGATAAGGTATCACCTGCCCTGGCTGTGGAGCAATAATGAGTCTGGAACCTAATAACAGGAGGAAGTCCTGTGTGGTGTTCAGAAAGAATCTTAACCTGTCCCTGTCGCTTTCTTGAGTCAGAATAGAATCTTCCAGAAGCTTGACAAGTTGTTCTAAATCTTAGAGGCAAGATTTTAGTTGTGGCCTCCCCCATGTTCTTAGAGCAGTGGGATGGTACTTGGAGCCTGGCTTATGACAGCCAGTACCAGACTACCGAGCGACACCCTTCTCAGGTCTTCTTCGGGAGCTTTCACCTCAATGTCTTTAGCTAAAGAGACTGAAAAGCGAGAAGGACACAAACGGTCTCATTGGAGCAACTCTGTCCTCTTTATTAAAATCCACACGTGCTTCCCCAGGGCGCATAGACACCCTGGCCTCAGCAAGCTGCTTCCAGTCCTCATCCCGCACCCATTCCCTCCTGGGAACTGCCTCAGACTTCCCAGTTGCACCATTTGCTATTCTAAACACTAGCCACTAAAGCCACTTGTGAGGGGGAAACTGACCAGAGGCCCATCAACTTCTTCAGCTCCTTTCTGCCCCCATTGCCTTTCTCAGACATTGTGAGCAGCTTCACAGATAGTTACACATCTTGAGAGACCATGTGCACACGCTTTAAGCTTGTATTTCGGAGGCATCTTTCCATGTATGGGCAGGGGCAGCATGCCTGCCTGTTCCAGCAGCTCTGCAGTGGTCTGGCATGGGAGCAGCTCCAAGCTTGCTTAGTCATTACGGGACTGCTGTGTTTGGGTGGCGTCCAGCACCTGGCTATCGTAAATAGCACTTCTGCCTCCTCTTCATGGCTTCTCCATTCATCAGCAGCTGCTTTGCTGGTCCACTGTTTCCTGGGAATAGTCTCTCCTGTCCAAAAGTAGGGATGGGATGCCGTTGGAGATTTTGTTTCCTTTTCACTTCCCCCAGGGGTGCTGAGCCCATAAAGAGCTTTATAATGAAAGCAGACATTGACAGAGAGCTCCTCTACGAGGCAGGCTCGGGTGAGCATCCTGTTATGACATGACTGCACTGAGCCCAGCTATCCACTGCCACAGTGGACCCAAGTGGAAGGTGGAGGCTGCCACTTCTTTCTGGAATGCAGCAGGTCAGAACTCTCTTTGGGGGCTCCTGTTACAGGCTGGTGTGCCTAAACGGTGATCGTTGTTTGTGGCCAGCCCCAGGAGCCCACACTTCTCCTGAACTTGGTGTGCCTGAGAGAGCCTGTGTTGGGCTCACCTCCCACAACCATGCATTTCCATCCAGGCTCCTAGAGTCCCAGATAAAATATTCAAAATAGGAGACAGGGTCTCCCTTTGACTCATACCCAATGAGGGAAAAGGGGGAGGCAGGAAGGATGTGGACTTCCGCTCATGCGGCCCTCCACACGTGAAGGATTTTAGTGGAAGGGGCCTGCAGATGTGACCCTACTAAAGAAGCTTTGAGGGCCAGCATCAAATGTCTCTGTGGTGACAAGAGCTGGCAGTGTGACAGCTGGAAAGAAGAAAGGACAGAACTGAGGCTGGCTCTCTCCAAGTTCCCACTGAGAGCTGGCTAGGCAGGCCTGCCTGGGCTCTGGGCAGCTGCAGCAGCTGAATTGGTCCTCTGTCATCACCTGCTCCATCCGCGAGTAGAAAAGCGCACAGCCTCTGTGCCTCCCGCTCCCTCAACCAGCCGGGTGGGGTCCTAATCGCCAATTTCCACCTTGGCGGGAAAGGAGACTGGGAGACCAGAGCTGGAAAGGCATTTCATGCGGCACCTGGTCTGACCACCTGGCTCCAGACAGGTGCAGACCAGTGTTCCCTCACAGGTGAGGGCTGCTGAGGTCACCGAGGCTCCAAAGCAGCTCAGTGGTGAGCAAAAGACCTCATTTCTCTCTCATAAGTTGCTTGCCGAGTGTTCCCAGGCATATAACCTGGGCGAGTCCTTCAAGACAACCCAACCATTGTCGACCGGCTTGTAATACAGGATCATTTTTCTTTCTGCGATAACAGTGCGCTCTCATTTTACACAAGAATAAAAAAGGACTATAGGAAGAATATCAAAGGAGGAAAATGAAAACATATGCTATCTCTCCTTGAAAAGAACAGAGAACCAACATTTTGGTTTATTATGTAGTCTTTTTATGCACATACTTTTTACATAATTATAATCATTTGCATAACATTTTTGTAGTCTATTTTTCTCACTAAACACTGAACACATTTTCTCTAGTCATTAAGAGAGCTTATAAATGTATGTTTACATATAATTACATATATTTTGTTTATACCATACCCAACTTAGAAAAAACCTCATCATTGGGCTAGAGAGATGGCTCAGTCACACAAGCACCGCATACAAACTGGGCTCAGTGGTGCATATCCGCAACCCCAGCAATGGAGAAGACAGACATAGAACCACTGTATCTCACTGCTGCCAGTCTATCAAATCATTGGAGAAAGCCAGCCTCACAAAACACAGTGGAGAGCGATCAATTGCTCATTGGAGAGAGCCAGCCTCACAAAACACAGTGGAGAGCGATCAATTGCTCATGCGTGGCCTTCACACATGTGCACACAAGTGCCAGGACACCCTCATGGTACATGTGCATACATCCACATTAACATATATCTACACAGACATGATACACACACACACGCACGCACACACGCACACACGCGTGTGCATGGACATTACCCTTAGCTAGCCAATTCCAGTTTCCTGCTGTGGTAGATAATGCTGGGGCTGAAGCTGGGGAGCAAAGCTTGCTATGCATGTCTTGGAGTTCTCAGGGTAGAGAAGTGCTTCTGCATGTTGGTTAGGTAAATGGTGTAAGCACTTCCAAGGCATGGTAAATGTTGCCCAACTCCTGTTAAAGAAAAAGGATCCTTTTATACAGCTACCCATAGTGCCTTCTCTTGGAACTCTCTCTAGTCTGATTGACAGTTGTCAAGATTTAAACATGCTTAATAACTTGGTCAAACCACCGACTTCAGTTATTGTTTTCCACATGGCTCCCAGTTCCACTAGTCACTCATGACTCGGTTTCCTACCCCCAGGCTCTGTGCCAAACACCTCTATGCTCACCTTATGTGGCCGCCCCAGCATTCCTGGGCCACTGTTATGATTACCTCTGCTTTGCAAATCAAAAATCAGAGAGGTTAAATGAATTTCCCAAAGAACATGAGGAGCAAGTGGTGAGGACTGAGAACATTAAAGAGGCTGAACTTGCTCCTGCTGGTGGGGGGGCTCACCTTAATCCCGAATATTTCCAGTGACCTGGACCAGTGTGCTCTAGGTTTGGGTGGGAAACCTGCTAGGAACTCCTCACTCAGTAGGTGGGACTCTGGCAGGATGGTGAAGCTGGGGCTGTGGAAATCAGCAGAAGCAGCCAGAGCTTCGCACGACTGTGGAACACGTTCTCTGCAGAGGTCAGAAGAACAGCATTCTTCCCTGGACAGCTTTCGGAGTATTTGATGGATGAAGAAAATGCATAGCGGCTGCTTTACAAGGTGGGCCGCAGAGTGAGAGGAAGATGGAGGAAGACGGGGGCTTTCAGTCTGGGGCCAGCGGGGGCTCTGCCTTTTCTGGTTCCTGCTTGTGGCTCAGGGTGTGATCTCTGCCTGCTGCCTCAGCGACCCTGTCTGCCTGCTGCCATGCCTCCCTGTGGTGGTGCTGGATTCTTATGCCTGTAAGCCCACATCAACTCTTTCTTCTAGAAGTTACCTTGGTCCTGATGTACCCTCAGGGAAGCGACAACCTGCAAGTTGTCTGCAGATAGAGGAGCCTCACATGCCATGGCTTTATGACCTTGTAGGATGTTATGTGGGTTGAATGTAATTTTGTAATTTCATTCCGTCATCCTTTTTCATTCTCTTCCCCATATTTATCTATGTACGTGTATTTCCCTACCTGGCCTCTTCTAACATTTGCACCCTTACAATCCCATCCTTAGTAATTTAATATCTAAGAAAAAGGATCAAGGGCAACCAGGGAAGAAGCTAGCTTCTCTACAATCCTGAGGGAGAACCAGCCTGGGACCTGGGGCTAGAGATGGAGACCAGCTGGGTAGTAGGCTCAGCCATTCCTGCCAAGGCCTCTTTGTATGTAACCACTGTTTTCAGGTGCCCACTGGGCAGAGGCAGGCCTCCTCAGCTGCTTTATCCTCATCTCTCTCAGACTCCCGCCTTCTCTTCTGTGGCTTCTTGCTGCTTCCTTTAGCTCCCTGGGTGTTGCCAGTAAGTGTTCCTCTTGATGGATGCAGGTTCATCCCTTGGTGCTGCTTCCCAGACAAGCAAAAATGGCACAGATCTGTCTGCAGAAGAACTCTGCTTTTAACTTTTTGAATATTTTTCTTGGCCAGCAAATCAAAGACAATAGTCTGGACCAGTTTGGCCTGCACATCAACCATCTGTGTCAATATGCTCAAAAATATTCCAGAACTGATGTATGATGACAAACAAACCCACTTCTCTGCCTGCAGGCCATGTACAGGTGTAATACTACCCTCCTGGTGGGCGCAGCCCAGGGCGATGTTTAGGGACCATACCTGATGACTCTCCTGGTGGGCGCAGCCCAGGGTGATGGTTAGGGACCATACCTGATGCCCCTCTGGTGTGCACAGCCCAGGGTGATGTTTAGGGACCATACTTGATGACTATTCCAGAACAACTGCATTTTCCAAGGAAGGTTCCAGATTTGGGGCTCATGGGGGATCCTGAGATAGCTGGATACTTAGGTAAGAGATTTATTAAAAGAATTATTAATGTCATGGACAGACAGACAGATAGAGAGACAGACAGAAGCAGAGTGAGGTCCCTTATAACTTTCACAGGAAGGTGTAGGGGAGAATATTGGAAATTCCTTTTTGGGTCTGTGGTCACTGTTGTTAGGAGTCACCAGACACTGAAGGCTCTGGAATGGTAGTGGGTGCGTGCATATCACTCCTGGCCAGCCCTTAAAGGTGTTTCGGGGGCAGGAAGCAGGAATCTAGATAAACAAGTCACTGGAGCTCTGGAGACCAAATTGTTGGGCAAAATGGTGGGGCCCTGGATTCTTCCTGACTTTCAGAGCAGAAGAAGCAGGAATGGGGGCCACAGGAAGGGAGGGGAACTGCCAAAGCCGGAGACAGGAGGGCTCTGTGGGCTGTGAGGAAGCTTAGGGATGGAAGCCTCTTCCTGTGATCCCACTTCCTGGAAGCTACTGCACTTCCTCTGATCTTCAGGTCAGGCTGGAAGCAACAACTGACTGGGAAGGGAGCCTGTTCGGCAGAAATTTGCTGAAGGCCTTGGGAGGTACAACATGCTGGAAAATCTGCATTTCAAACAGGTTTTCTAATGCTACCATGTATCTTTGCTGTGTTATTCTGAGTTGGATAGAGGGTGATTCAACAGTTGATAAAAAGAATTGGGGATTTCAGGCATAAAACTTTTCTGACATTAACTAAATGAGACTGGCAAAAGTATCACCTTCATCTTACAGATGCAGACTTGTCAAAGGGAAGGTGTGCGTGCTTGCGTGAGTGAGTGTGTACGTGAGTGCGTGTGTGTGCGTGTATGTCTGTGTGTGCACCAGAGCTATGCAGCTATGATTTTGGAGGTGTTCCTTAAGAGCTCTAGCAAGTGAGAATCGAAGGGGAGGTGGCAAGATTTGTTTAGTCTTTGGCAATCGTTACTGAGATTCAAATTCCCTATGCTAGAAACAAATCATCTAGCGGCACTGATGACAAGGGTCTTAGGCAGAAGGCCTTACCCCACCCTATTGCTTAAGAGCTGGCATTTCCTTTGGAAATGGTGACTAAGGTTTGTGCTGCAGTGAAGCCTGGGCTTTTGCCGACACGACCAGCCACAGCGCCACCTGCTGGCCCAGCAGCCCTTAGCGCCACAGACCGCAGGCTAAAAGCCGCCGTTTTCCTCTTGTCTCTTTCCTATTTCTTTTTTTTTCATTTTTTTCTATTTATTTTTTAAATTTATTTATTTATTAAGGATTTCTGCCTCCTCCCCGCAACCGCCTCCCATTTCCCTCCCCCTCCCCCGATCAAGTCACCCTCCCTCATCTGCTTGAAGAGCAATCAGGGTTCCCTGACCTGTGGGAAGCCCAAGGACCGCCCACCTCTATCCAGGTCTCCTAAGGTGAGCATCCAAACTGCCTAGGCTCCCCCAAAGCCAGTACGTGCAGTAGGGTCAAAAACCCACTGCGATTGTTCTTGAGATCTCAGTATTCCTGTAGAAGGTGAACCCAAAGACAAACACATAGGCATCCTCATGAATATTAAGCTTCATCAGGCGATGAAAGGAGACAGAGACAGAGAAGCACGGGACAGAAATCTCAAGGTCCAAATCAGGAGCAGAAGGAGAGAGAGCACGAGCAAGGAACTCAGGACCGCGAGGGGTGCACCCACACACTGAGACAATGGGGATGTTCTATTGGGAACTCACCAAGACCAGCTGGCCTGGGTCTGAAAAAGCATGGGATAAATCTTTCCTATTTCTTTTCTCTTGTTGGTCCCAGCTGGAAATCCTCACTTCTCCAGAACCACAGCGGATAGGGTGTGTGTGTGTGTGTGTGTGTGTGTGTGTGTGTGTGTGAGCATGTGTGCAAATCTGTCAGAGAGCTAGTTCCACAAATATCTCATCCTATTCTTCTCTGGATTTAAATTAGGACTAATGAAATCTAAGCCTTGACTGATTAGCCCACAGCAGATAAGCAGAATCATCTCTGTCTCAGAGGGCCTGGGTAGCTCTCTTCCCTGGGGGGAGGGTGGCGGAGAATGTGTCTAGAAGCTGCTTGCATAAGCAGGCATTGAAGACTCTTTCTTAGACCCAGGGCTTTTTGTGGGTGTTGGGGGGAAGGTAGGGCTGATGGAGATCTTAGGGTAGGCACAGCCACTATGCACATTTGTAGCTGCAGGGCCTCAGTGTTATTTTTTTTACTTTATTATTTTGTTTCTGTAACAAACTGCGTGGGAAAACAAGGCCAGAAAGATTCACTCTGGACCATGGTTTCAGGGGTTCATCTCCACTTGTCTCTATGGCTTGTGGCTAAGCAAAGCTGCTCACCCCATGGCAGCCGGGAAGTGGACAGAGGAGAGAAGGGAGGGGCAGGAACAAGACATTTTTCAAAAGTTTGCTCCTCATGACCCATTTTCTCCCCCCAGAACCCACCTCCTAACAGCCCGTTGTAAACAGACTGCTCATTCGCTTTCTGGCTGCCCCGACCTGAACAACCACACAGAAACCGACCAATAGCTTAGGTGTATTCTTAACTAACTCTTACATCTTAAATTAACCCATTTCTATTAATCTGTGTATCACCACAAAGCTGTGGCTTCCCAGTAAGGGTCCGGATCCTTATCCTTCAGCAGCTACATGATATCTCTTTGTCTCCTCCTACTCTCTCTATATCTCTTCCAGGCTGGCTATATTCTGCCCTGCCATATTAAAAGCTTCTGCACCCCGATAAGCCTCTCTGCTTACACAATAATCCAAATCAAACTGAATTTTTAAAAAGCCCAGGTTTAATGGATACCAATGTTCCTGGATGGCTTTCCAGCCCCCCAGAGAGGAGCTGGAGAAGACCAAAAAATCATGTGTTTGTTCTCTGGGGACCAGTTTAGATACCCTGTGGGTGTGGTCTTGAGCATCCGTGTGGAGGGTCCATCATTTGGTGGACCTTCTCAGGGGTGCAGCCTAGACTGAGGGAGCTTGGGATTGAACTTCCACCCAAACATTCCAGACTCTTTCGGTATATGGATGCCAGGGACTTGGGTGAGGCTTCCCTAAACACCATAGACCAAAGCAGCTTCTTTATTAAGCAATGGTAATAAAATATATTCAAGCATACAGGGGGATTCCCACATCAGCCCATTCAGTGTGAACTCCCATGCTTTAACCCCTCAATCTCAAGTGTCTTGGTGATCCAATCACCTCTCAGTTGCTACCAGCGATGGAAGTGTGTCCAGCTGTTTCCTCAAATGGTAGAACTGAATTCTAAGACTTCACTGCTGACAATTTGCAGCCAGGTCTAGGCAGCATGACTCAACTTACCAGTCTGTCTGCCCACTGGGAAGTTAAACAAGGGTCACTGGTCACTGGCACCATCTACTCTAAACAGCCCCTCTACACGGGGCCACTGGGGTTTGAGGGAAGGAGGGCAGAACCCTGCTGCAGCTGCATGAACCCTGCTGCAGCTGCATGTCAACAGAGAGTGCAGCACACTAAGGGACTTGCAGGGCCGGGGTGGGGGTAGGGCTCCCCTCGCCCCACCAGCTGGAGCGAGGATTCATTCTGCATCCAGTTAATTGTCTGCAGCACTGTACAAGGGTCTCCCTACCCGATCCACGTCACGGCCAGGTCATCCTCTAGACTCCTAGGCAGAGCCAAGCTGTGGCAGTGTGCCAGTGCAGGGACTGGGTCCCACCTGTGAGGGTAGACATCTCTAGGGAAACACATAGAACGCCAGATCACCAGCTGCGTTCTTACCTGCCAACTACCACTCATTTCCTGCTGCTGGGGTCCAGCCCCCCAGCCTGAGTCCTTGGGAAAATTGACTATATGGGGATGCTGAAGCATCAGTGGGCTCTCCACCTTCTCTTGTGACCCAAGTCATTAAATGGTCCAGTTTAAGTGGGCAAAGGAAGTTGATATGGTGAGATGCCTCAGTCAGTGAGGTGCATGTGTGCAATGACCTGAGTTCAATCCCCAGCACCCACGTCAAAAAATGTTTAGCAGCACTGTGCCTGTGATCTGGGGAGGTAGAGACAGGAAGATTCCCCAGAGGTCACTAGCCTGCGAGCCTGGCCTCCTTGGTGAACTCCTAAGTCGAGGGAGGAACCCTGTCTCAAGAATAAGATGGGGAGTGACTGAAGAAGACACCTGGTGCCCACCTCCGGCCCTCCACACATGTGTGTGCGCGCATACCCCCCCCACAGACACCCCCACCACAGACATACCCCCCAGACACCACACACACAGACACACACAGACACACATACAGACATACCCCCCAGACACCACACACACAGACACACACAGACACACATACAGACATACCCCCCAGACACCACACACACAGACACACACAGACACACATACAGACATACCCCCAGACAAAGCCCCCACCCCCCCCAAAGAGACACCCCCCCACAGACATACCCCCCAGACACCACACACACAGACACACACAGACACACATACAGACATACCCCCCAGACACCACACACACAGACACACACAGACACACATACAGACATACCGCCCAGACAAGGCCCCCCCCACAGAGACACCCCCAGACACCCCCACAAACAGACACACACAGACACACGACACACAGACAGCCCCCACACACAGACACATGACACACACACACCTCCACACACAGACACACCCCCACATACCGAGACACACGACACACACACAGACACAACACAGACACACACATACGACACACACAGAGACACACACACAGACACACACACGACACACACAGACACACACACGACACACACAGAAACACACAGGTACACAGAGACACACACAGACACACACTCAAACACACACACAGGCACACGACACACACAGACACACAGACACACAAACAGACACACACACGACACACACAGACACACACACAAGCACACAGACACACACCGACACATGACACACAGACACACGACACACAGACACACAGACACACACATACAACACACACAGAGACACACACACACGACACACACAGGCACACAGACACACACACAACACACACACAGACACACAGACACACACACGACACACACAGACACACACACACAGACACACACTCAGACACACACACAACACACACAGACACACACACACAGACACACACACAGACACACACAGACACACACACAGAGACACGACACACATACAGAGACACACACAGACACACAAACAGACACACACACACGACACACACAGAGACACACACAGGCACACACACAGGCACACACACAGACACACACAGACACACACAGACACACACAGACACACACAGACACACATACAGAGACACACACAGACACACAAACAGACACACACACACGACACACACAGAGACACACACAGGCACACACACAGGCACACACACAGACACACAGACACACACAGACACACACACAGAGACACGACACACATACAGAGACACACACAGACACACAAACAGACACACACAGAGACACACACAGGCACACACAGAAACACACCGACACATGACACAGAGACACACACAGGCACACGACACACAGACACACACAGACACACACAGGTACACAGAGACACACACACGACACACACAGACACACACACAGATACACGACACACACACACGACACACACACACAGAGACACACACAGACGCACGACACCACGACACACACAGACACACGACACACACACACACTGACACACACACGACACACACAGACACACACACACAGAGACACACACAGACACACACACACACTGACACACACACAGAGACACACACAGACACACACACAGACACACGACACACACACACAGACACACACATACGACACACACAGAGACAGACACACACAGACATGACACACACACACACTGACACACACACGACACACACAGAGACAGACACACACACACACGACACACACACAGGCACACATAGAGACACACACAGACACACACACACAGACACACACACACGACACACACACAGGCACACATAGAGACACACACAGACACACACACACAGACACACACACACGACACACACAGGCACACACAGACACACACACAGACACACACACAGAGACACACACACACACAGACACACACACACAGGCACTAAGTAAAAGTACAGTATCTTCGGGCCACATTTTACAAGCACAGGAAAACAGATTCTGAGACTGGCTGAGCTCGGTGTGTTAGGAGTTGTTATTCTCTGCATGACACAGGACAGCAGCCGTTTACATAGCCCTTTCGTGGTCTTAGGTGTTAGAAGTCATCGGGAGATGACATAAAGTCCATGGCAGCTGAGAGGATCGGAAAAGATACCCAAGATTCTCGTTCTGGGAGCCGGGATCCAGAGCAGGGCCCATTCAGAGGCCAGCACCAGGCCGCCTGCTCATGACAGGGACAGCCTTGACTACAAGGGCATACACAGAGTTTAGGGCAGTCTGGAGCAGCTTGGTTTCGGGGGATACGCTGGTGCAGAGACTATCTGAGGAAGCGACTCTAGCCGGGCCGAGCATTTCTTTGGGAGTGTCCGTAAAGGTGAGATGGAGAAGAGCAGGGGCCTGCGCACAGAGAGGGGACAGGCTGGAGGGAAGCAGTTAAAACACACAAAGGTGCGTTCCTTCTCCCTCTCAGGCAGCACGGACACTGCTTCCCCTCTGCAGACATCAGAACTCCAGGTCTGTGCTCTGTCTCCAGGACACACATGTGGTCTGCAGGATCTCAGCCTTAGCCTTAGCTGAGAGGAATGCACATTGCTTTTTCCAGTGTCTCCGGCTCAGACAGCTCTAAGTACTAGTTTCCCAGGGGCTCCAGGTTGCATGTAGTCTATCGGGGGAAACCTGAGTGTGCCCAATAGCATGGGTCTATCCCCCAGTTTCCATCCATGTACACGTGTGTCATCTAGCTACACCCGACACATACATAGTGTGTTCTCTCCGGAGAAGCCCAACCGAAGCCCGTGTCTAAGTTCCCAGTTAAGTTTCAGAGCTGGCTGCGGATGGCTGCAAATCTGTCCCCCTATGACATTCCTCAGGTTGCTCTACTGGCTGCAGAAACACCCTCCTTTGCTGCTATTTGAGGGATGCACTTGAGGCTCCTTTTCCACCATTTCCTGGTACATGACTCCATCTACTCACTCCTGTGCCTCCCATTCCACCCCTTGTCGCAGCAGAAGATCCACAGCCTGGACAGTTCCATCCCCACAGCCTAGACAGTTCCATCGCCACAGCCTGGACAGTTCCATCCCCACAGCCTGGACAGTTCCATCCCCACAGCCTGGACAGTTCCATCCCCACAGCCTGGACAGTTCCATCCCCATTAGCCTGGACAGTTCCATCCCCACAGCCTGGACAGTTCCATCCCCATTAGCCTGGACAGTTCCATCCCCACAGCCTGGACAGTTCCATCCCCATTAGCCTGGGCAGTTCCATCCCCACAGCCTGGACAGTTCCATCCCCATTAGCCTGGACAGTTCTATCCCCACAGCCTGGACAGTTCTATCCCCATTAGCCTGGACAGTTCCATCGCCACAGCCTGGACAGTTCCATCCCCATTAGCCTGGACAGTTCCATCGCCACAGCCTGGACAGTTCCATCCCCACAGCCTGGACAGTTCCATCCCCATTAGCCTGGACAGTTCCATCCCCATTAGCCTGGACAGTTCCATCCCCACAGCCTGGACAGTTCCATCGCCACAGCCTGGACAGTTCCATCCCCATTAGCCTGGACAGTTCCATCGCCACAGCCTGGACAGTTCCATCCCCATTAGCCTGGACAGTTCCATCCCCATTAGCCTGGACAGTCCCATCGCCACAGCCTGGACAGTTCCATCCCCATTAGCCTGGACAGTTCCATCCCCATTAGCCTGGACAGTTCCATCCCCACAGCCTGGACAGTTCCATCCCCATTAGCCTGGACAGTTCCATCCCCACAGCCTGGACAGTTCCATCCCCATTAGCCTGGACAGTTCCATCCCCATTAGCCTGGACAGTTCCATCCCCATTAGCCTGGACAGTTCCATCCCCACAGCCTGGACAGTTCCATCGCCACAGCCTGGACAGTTCCATCCCCATTAGCCTGGACAGTTCCATCCCCATTAGCCCGGACGGTTCCATCCCCATTAGCCTGGACAGTTCCATCGCCACAGCCTGGACAGTTCCATCCCTGCCAACAGCCCCGTGATGCCGGAGAAGGCCAGCTGGTGTCTCTTAAGGAAAAGAAGGCAGAACATTTGGTGACTGGACAATATTACACACTCAGAAAGCTATGGTCCAGGGTGAGGAGGTTTAAGACAGACATGTGATCCAGACTGGGCAGCGGATGAGGGAAGGGTTGTAACAGCTACAGAGTTGGTACAGAGCATGTTCACAATCACGATTTTGTCTTTTTTCAATTCCTGGCAATGCCGGCATTGAACTCAGAGCCTTGCACATGCTAGGCAAGCATTCCACTGTATTTTATATTTAATGCCTTATATGTCCATTCACATTCTGAGAAGAGGCGCTGAGCTCTTAAGTGAGTATGGACAGCCGTAGAGTTAAGAGCATCTACAAGGCTTAGAGCAAATTTCTGGGTCGAATTTCTACACAGCCTATCTAATCTTACCCCTTGTCCTCTGTGAAATCCAGAGTTACGGCAGGTGGAACCTAATGCATCATATTGGTATTTGATTGAAGAGACATAGTTTTTTCCCTACAAAGGAATAGGTCTGAAATTCAGTGTAAACTGATCAATGAATTATGATTATTCTGAAATTTTATTTTGGAGTCCTGTGTCACAAAACGACATGTGTAATGTTTACAATGGGTATGAGAAATTGAGATGTTTTATTTCTACTATTGAGAATAAAACTACAGATAAGGTTCCAAACCAGAATCAAAAAAAGCAGAGCAAACTTTTCTGTATATAAACTGTACATAAAACAAGGCACTATACATTTCTGGGGGGTATTAAGGTAGAGAGGTTGGTTCGCATAGATTCTTCAGAGTCCACACCAGAAAGTAAGTCTTTGTTCGCTTTAGCACCGGAAGCAGAACTCAGCACACACCAGACCTAAGGCTGAAGGCGGCACTCCTGGGGATGGGAGGTGGGGGGGGACGACGAAGGGACAGACAGCACACCTAACGACAGACTGCTGGCAGGCCAAAGGAAAAGAATTGAAAGTGAATGAATACATATTGCTTTGTTAAATACATATTTGATTTATACGGTGTTTATATAAATATATATATATATATATATTTAGAATCCACAAACTATCAAAATAACACTTTATAAAGAGAATTGCTTTATAAAAGGTAATGCCGAGCTGAAGCAGGAGGGCAGGGCTGCAGTGGCCGCTGAGGCAGAACTCGGCTGAGTGAACAGAAGAGATGGGTTTCTCAGTTTACCTGAACCACGGAAAAGAATGATCCCAAGAGTCCTCCTACACATTTACAAAATGCTCAACTCCTGGATAAGCCGTAGAGTTAATAAGGTCAGGTTTGGAAAAACTCTGATTCGAAAATACTTTGCTCTTTGACAGAAGAAAATACCAGTCCAAAAATATATCCATTTTCTGGCCTAGCGGCATCAGAAGCAACCTCCTGGTGACACCTGTCATTTTGCCCTCAGAACAGGCCCTTCGCTTTCTTTACGTTCACTTGCTTCCAGGTGGGCAGTGCGTTGAATTCATCTCTGGTCATGTCTAGTGCAAACTGGAGGAAATGCAAGAGATGCCCAGTAAGTGGCTGAATGACAGGATGTTCACACCAGTGTGACATCGCCATCCCACCCAAGGGACCACTCACCTCGAAGTCTTCATCCGTGAGGTAAATCTCAAGCTTGAGAGGGTCTACTCCCTCTGGGAGTGGCCGGGCAAGCAGATCCGCCAGTGGGTAGATGGTTTTACAGAGCTTGGCTAAGACATCTTCCACCAGGGTGATCTGATTGGAAACTTCAGTATCCTGGAGGGATGGCAGAGAACAGTTGAGCGGACACGGGTGATCTGTAGAGTTTGCAGACCCCCAGCTCTGTCCGGAGCATGGTGTCACTACACTGTGGAGTGGGGGCTCTGTGTATCCAGGGATTACCTCCTGACCTTCAGAGCTTTTCCTCCCCTGCCAAGTGTCAAATCAACCCTGTGTTTGAACTGCCAATGACTGAATGAATGAATGTTGATGTGACTCATCTTACCTATGAGAACAGTGGAGAAAGATTATTGGATCTGAAATCAAAACATGAGGTGCTTCCACATAGGGGAATTTGTTTGAGCATATTTTAAAATAATTAAGCTAAGAAGAAATCATGCCTTCTCCCCTTTTCTCCAGGCTTCATTGAATTCACACTAAGGCAGGAAGAAGGTAAAGGTGTAGCTCAGTGGTAGAGCACTGCCTGGAATACATAAGGCTCTGGGTGACACACACACACATGCCTACACACTACACTCAATCACGTGCACACACACTCACACATGCACACATGTGTGCGCACACACACAGATCAGGTAGCTCACTCAATTGTGTGCACGCACATACACACAGGGGTGGGTATTCTGAGAAGATCATCTTCAGCTCTCATAGATCAAATCTACCTGGCTAATGCCAGGTTAGGTGGCCTAGGCTGCGCATGTACGAGGCCCTAGGTTCCATTTCTAGCACTGCAGAAAGGTCAGGTGGGCAGATACACTTTGCATTACAAAGCTCTCTGTTGCTATGCAACAGATTTTTAAAAATTTGTTTGTGTATTTAAAATTACTTCTAAAATATATTCGGGTCTACCTAAACTTATACTTGTTTCCATACCTGCATGTATACATGATAGACTAGGGTCTGCAGGTAAGGGAGAATATGTGTTTATTGTTTTGAGTTTGGGTTAAGCTGATTAATAGGGAATAGTATTCACTGTGTGTATGTACCACATCTTCACCATCTAGTCACCTGTTGGTGGACATCGAGGCTGGCTCCATTTCCTAGCTACTGGGAATAGAGCAGCAATGAACATGGCTGCACAGGTGTCTCTGTGGTGGGAGATAGAGATCTTTGGGTAGACGCCCAAGAGTGGCAGAGTTGGGTCATATAGTATTTTTTTTAATTTTTTTGAGGAACTGATTTTCATAATGTTATATTAATCTTCACTCAACCCACAGTGAATAAGAGCCCCTTTTCTTCTATATCCTCGTTAACATCTGTGGTCAAATTTCTCTTCCTTCCTTCCTTCCTTCCTTCCTTCCTTCCTTCCTTCCTTCCTTCCTTCCCTCCCTCCCTCCCTCCCTCCCTCCCTCCCTCCCTCCTTCCTTCCTTCCTTCCTTCCTTCCTTCCTTTTTCCTTCCTTCCTTCCTTCCTTCCTTCCTTCCTTCCTTCCTTCCTTCCTTCTTTTTTCCTTCCTTCCAAGAAACTAAATAAAGGTTTTATTTATTCACTTAATTTAAAACTGGTTTTAGGTTTTTGGACTTTCATACAATATATTTTGATCATATTCTTTCTTGATGGTAGCCGTTTTTGACTGGGGGAGGTGGTATCTTAAAGTATATTTAGTTTGCGTCTCTCAGACTAGGGATGCTGGACACCTTAAAATAGTTATTGTTCAAAGCCAGATGGTGGTGGTGCATCCCAGTACTTGGGAAGCAGAGGCAGGTGGATCTCTATGAGTTTGAGGCCAGCCTGGTCTACAAAGAGAGTTCCAGGACAGCCAGGGCTGTTGTACAGAGAAATCCTGTCTTGGAAAGAAAAAATTGGTCATCTTTTGAGAGCTGTCTGTTTACTCCAGTAGCCCCGTTTACTGATTGGTAGTTTTGTTTCTTTGATATTTAATTTTCAAAGTTCTTTGTAAATTCTGGATATTGTCTGTTATCCCTATACCCCAGAAAAGCAGCTTTCTCTTTAGATTGAAAAAATTAAAATGGAAAATTCCTACTTGCTACTAAAACCAAAAACAACCCTTGGAATCCCCCCACCCCCCCATCCCTCACCCCCACTCCCCGGCAAGGTTTCTCTGTGTAGCCCTGGCTGTCCTGGAACTCACTCTGTATCCCAGGCTGGCCAAAATGCACAGAGATCCGCCTGCCTCTGCCTCCCGAGTGCTGGGATTAAAGGTGTGCACCATCACTGCCTGGCTAACCCCTGGAATTTCTATTGCTAACAAAGTTAACTCTTAAATTAAGAAATTCTACACAACCACACTAAGCCTCTGAGTGGGGAACAAATGCAGGTTTGGCAGGCAAAGAGATGAGAACCGTGTCCTGTAATGCTGCGTGGATCTGTAGTTGTCTGGACACCATGGAGGCACACAATGTACTCTCCCCCCTTAGCTGCCTGAGCACATTCCTGTGCTGCAGGCCGTCTCTTCTACAGGAGCGCAACGCCAGAGGACCTGGCTAAGCCTTCCACACACAGTGAGGAGGAGTAGGCCTGGTGCTAAGAGAATGAAGAACAGCAGCTTGTATTTGTAGTCTACTTGTATTTAAAAATCTTGAAATTATGTGTGGAAAATGATCACATTACCTCAATGATTTCCCATTAGGCTTTTCATCCTAAAGCATGTCTATGCAGTGTAGGTAGCACATGGCAACAGGAAAAAGTGCATCCCCATTTTATTTGTAGGATCTTGGCATATAGTGCAGGCTAGCCCAGAGCTCCCTGTACAGCACAGGCTAGCCATTAAGTCTGTTCCCTAGTTCAGAGTGCAGTCTGCTGCTTCTCTGGTGGGACCACCCAGTGCAGAGGCCAGCGGAGGCCTGGGCTGGGGAGTGGGGGTGGAAGCTCACCGTTTCTGTGATCTCGGCGATGTCCTCTCTGTGTTCCCAGCTGGGGAACATGTTGGTGAATGTCAGGGGCTCCAGTCCAGCATGGATAAGGTAAGACTTGGGGGGTGGCCTTTTGAGATTCTTTCCTGTTGGGGTGCAGAAGGCATATGTCAGTGGACCCAATGAGCCTGGCCTCCCTGCTTTTCCTCTGGTTTGGCCCATTTTCCTTCAAAACTCTTGACTTTCACATTTAAAATGTGGATTAGGTCACTCTACCAATGCTTTTAGGCTTATCTCTTTAACACAGATGTGACATTGACCTGACCCCCCCCCCCACTTCCTGAACCTGACCAAATGTTTCTGAACCCCTAGGGGGATAATGTTCTCCTGGGAACCCCCACCAGGCAGGTCTGCTTCCTTTCATTTGCCTGTGAAGGGTTTCCCTGACAGTCAATGACAGCATCTTCCATGTGCGAGTGAGCACTTGCTGGTACTTGAAAGGCTGTTCACAGAGAGTTTTCCGTGGAAAGAATCGACTGTACACACTCAGGTGTATTAAGCATCAACATGAAGACAAAACTGGTGTCTACTGTACATAAAAGGTTCCAGATTTCATGTAGATGCTAGCTAAGGAGCCAGGGATTCACTACAGAATCTTAGTTTAATTTTTATTGCCGAATACAACACCAAAATACTAAAAGAAAGGCTGGCACTGGTTCTTAACTGTTTGCGCACATTTCTGTTCTCTCATGTAGGCGCTGCCTGAAGAGAAAGGTCACTCAGCTGCTCACCCCCACATACAGAGGGATGTCAGTGCAGGCGGCTTCACAGTACACCTGTGGGTAAGCTCATCATATGGACTCTCCTTTGTTCTGGCGGCAGAGAGTGTATTGACCTGAATACTGACAAGCCGCTAGCAGTTAAAGGGGAGGGCTGGAGCCTTTTCAATGCTGGGGCATCTCAGAAGGGACATGGGTGGCTTGTGATGCCTCTCCACCCCCCCCTCCCTTGCGCTCTCACCTCGGCAATACTGCAGGACCGTCTCCATGGCGCTCTTGCGGTCTGAGGCCCAGCGAATGCGGGCAGAGCCGGTTATCTTGTTCTCAGCGGGCCACCAGCCTTGCCAGAGGTACACCTCGTGGTGATTGTCAACAAGAAAGAGCGCTGCGAGGTAAGGGCAGAACCAGGCCATGAGGCGCTGCTCTATCAGCTGCCTCCCGGGTTAAACTACGAGGACCCTAGCAGGACAAGGAGGTAACCCGAGAAAGGTCCCTTCCCAGGTCAACCACAGTTGCTGGTAGCCCTTTCACATGCCACTAGGGCTCTGCTGTTGGCCACTTCTGGTCTCTAATGAGTTCCCATCTGGCTTGCCCTCAACTTCTATGAGCAGTCATAGCGGGAAGCGGATTTTAGACAGAATCCCCTGTCTCTTCCTCCTTGCCTTCAAGCCTTCACCTGACTCCTCTATATGACAGGTGCTCTCCACTCGACAGCTCATGGGCAAGGTCCTTCCTGACACACATTTTGGGATTGCTTTAAAAGCCCATGGATTTTGATGATCCATCCAGAGCCCAGGAATGCAAGGGCAGGGAGTAGCCTTCTCTCTTAGATATTCATGGCCACTGCCCACAGTGTGACATATGCATCTGCCAAGTTCCCAACGGTGGTAGGGCAACTACTTGTTGCAGCTCCAGGCTGAAGACAAACTATGAGCAAGGTGCTTGATTGGCAGGAAGTGGGAGGGTCTACAGAGAGCATTTCCTCTGTATAGGTTAGGTCATTAGGGCATGACTTGGTGGGAACACTACTGGTCTTGAAATTGGGAGATTTAGTCTGCAGTCTTAGTTTAGCGGATAGCTTTCCTATGTCCTTTTCCTTGGCCACTTGCTTTCCTAGGCTTCTTGGCAGTTGGAGTGGCTGCATGACATCTTCTGGCCAATGGGATAAAGCAGAAAAGTCTACTGGAGCCGGAGGGACAAAACAAACTGCGCCTTTCCCGTTTCCCAAACTTTAAATCCAAACATGAAAGCTGGAGAAAGGGCCGCTCGCAAGGGAGCGTGAAGAGAAAGTTGGAGAGGAAGGCTGGGAGAATGGCGGGGATGCCATGCGGTACTGTCATCGGCCTCTCTGGACATAGGAAGCAACTGAGTTCAGTTCCTGATACAATGCTACGTGGGTGGATAAAAGGAAATGTCCTAAGCAAGTACGCTAGCAGTGTACTTGGCAGATAGGAACTGCTCAAAAAGAAAGGGAAAGGCTACCAGGAGGGCGCTACGCAACCCAACCTCGCCCCCTGCAGGCCTCACCAGGCTGCGGGGCGCTGTACAGATCCTCTTGCAGGAAAGGCATGGAGCTGACGGCAGAGGGCGCTCGCGCAGGGTACACAAACTCTGTCGCCGAGAAGTCTCCAGAGGAGCTGCTGAGGATGAACAGCCGCGGCGCGAAGTTAAAACTTCCAGGATCTTCCAAAGAAAAGATAACAAAGATAAGGACACCATATGCACCAACTTCCGGATGGACTGAACGTAAAATATGAAACAACTCAAAGACCTGGTGGAAAATAAGCCAGATTTGGTTTATATCTGCCTTCTAATGGGAAAGTTTGTTTTTTTGTGTGTGTGTTTGTTTTTTGCAACAGTGGGCATCAGAGGCAAGCTTCCAGCATGCTAGGCAAGCATTCTACAGATCAACAGTAGCTGTGTGTGTGTGTGTGTGTAAAACACAGGAGACACACACAGAGACGGACACACACACATGTGCACGTGGAAACATGAAAGGTCACCCCAACACTCTTAGCTATCAAATTAAACAGAAACAATATCTTCTCCAGTTTATCTGGTCCACAGGAGAAGGATACTCATACTCAGTTTATGAGTGATGGGAAATACTTCCTTTTGTTATTTTCTGTTTAGAAAAAAGGTTGATACCTCAAGACCCAGCAATACCACTTTTGGGTATATACCCAAAGGATGCTCAACCATAACACAAGGACATGTACTCAGCTGTGTTCATAGCAGCATAATTTATAACTGCCAGAACCTGGAAACAGCCTAAATGCCCCTTGACCGAAGAATGGATACACAATGGAGTACTACACAGCAGAAAAAAATGACATCTTGAAATTTGTGGGCAAATGTATCTATAAAACATCATATAGAGTGAGGTAACCCAGACCCAGAAAGACAAATATCATATATACTCACTCATAAGTGTCTTTTAGACATAAAGCAAAGAAAAACCTACCTACAATTCACAATCCCAGAGAGCCTAGACAACAAAGATGACCCTAAGAGAGACATACATGGATCTAATCTACATGGGAAGTAGAAAAAGACAAGATCTCCTGGGAGCATGGGGACCATGGGAGAGAGCTGAAGGGGTGAGGAGAGAAAGGGAGTGGAGTGGAGAAAAATATATGGCTCAATAAAAACAATTAAAAAAAAAGGTTGGCCTAATGTCTTGGAGGACACTGGTTGATATAGAAGTCACTTGTCTAGGAATTTACTTAATTATGGATAAACATAAACAATTATTTTTAAGGGTATGTCAATTATACCACACTATTTTTTTTTTTTGGTTTTTCGAGACAGGGGTTTGCTGTGGCTTTGGAGCCTGTCCTGGAACTAGGTCTGTAGACCAGGCTGGTCTCGAACTCACAGAGATCCGCCTGCCTCTGCCTCCTGAGTGCTGGGATTAAAGACGTGCGCCACCATTGCCCAGCTATACTGTATTGTACAATACAGAAAACACTGGACATTATTCTCATATACGGAGGATGGTTAGGTAGAGTGGAATATATTATAATGCCCTAGCATCACCAAGGTCTCAGTGGCAGCAAGGTGGACACCGAGGCAATAAAGGGTGATGGTGGCCTACAAGACAGTTGTCATAACTGTGTTTTCATTGAGAAGACAGGAATTCTGGGTATCTGAGACCTGTGAGCTGCTGAGCACAGGCTGCCTAGCAGAGATAGTTAATAGAAGGAAGTTTGTCTTATGATTTGTCTATTATAATTATATATATTTTAGGGGAAGCCAGGAAGGTACATGTTCACAGTCCTTACCTTCACTCTGGTGAATGGGGACAGCTATTCTAAAGTCAGTGCATGAAACAAAGGAATTTTGTTTTAGATTTGGGTCCCATCCCCAAGGTATCTCAGTCTTGCAAAACTCAGAAAATCTTGCAGCTCTGAATCCGGTCCCTCCCACTTCGCTTGCATTGATACACAATGCCAGCTGCTCTGCCCTCTAGAGCTCCAGGTCTCCCTATTTACTGCCTTCTCCCCTCTTGATCCCTGTGACATCCCACTGATCCAGTCCTGCATCTTGTATTTCTGTCTCTGCCTACTGCCTTGTAAATGACTATAAATGTTTATGGATTAGTTCCTAGGCCAAATCCCTAGACTGTGTCTACATTGTACACACATATTTTCTTCAGTCTTCTGCAAGGGTTATGTCCCTTCTTCTCATAGGGATCTCTGAATCCTAGAAGGCTGAGATCAACTGAGCGAAGGACACGGGTTCCACAACTCTTCCTTCTTCTCCCTGCCCCCTTTTGGTAAACTCAAGGTCATGCTAGTCAATGGTGGCCTCTCCTGTCCACCCTTGAGTTTCAAGTTCCAAGTTCACAAGCTGCTGGTAACCATCACATGCTCATGTTCCAGAACACATCTTCCAGTAGGCACCGGGTCTCAGCCATTGCCCCTGAAGCTTCCCCTTCCAGCCACAACTGCTGAGAACGCACTGTCTCTGTGCAGCCTAGGGCTGGCCGACCTGGTGGGGACACCCTGTCCCTCTGGGGTTCCCACTGCGTGCTTCATCTGGTTTCTCTCAGTCTTTCCTTCTCCTCTGGTCAAGTCACCCCAGCCTTGGAGGCATAGCACAAACACTATCTTCTCACACCAGCCTTGGAGGCATAGCACAAACACTATCTTCTCACACCAGCCTTGGAGGCATAGCACAGACACTATCTTCTCACGAGGCTGCACACAACTTTTCCTGATGGGAAAAATCCCGTGTCCTTTCCCGGTTCACACTCTTTGATGACACATGACTTTATTTGCATGAAAATGAGCCACATACAGTGTGCAACTTAGCTTCCTTTCCTGGAAGATGTCCTCTGGGAGACCCTCCCTTGGTTTTATTTACTATGTGCTGTACACAGCATATGCTCACTAATCTTACAGATGTGTGTATGTGGTATACACACACGTGTGAATGCATGTGGAGCCTGAGCACTATTGTGTGTCTTCCCGAGGAGAGCCATCCATTGTCTTTGAGACGGGCAGTGCCTGTCGTTGGCTTGGAGCTCCATCAATAGCCAGCCTAGGCTATCAAGGCCCAGGGGGCTTTTCTGTTCTTCTCCCCCAGATCTAGGATTTTAAGGGTGCACCACTGTACCCTACAGTACTCCAGGTTCTGTTGATAAAACTTGGGTCTTCATGCTTGCAAGACAAGTGCTTTGCTGGTGGAGCCATCCCTCTGGACCTCAGTTAAGTCTCTAGTGAAAATCAGTGAGCGAATTGAGAAAAAGAAGATGAACACTATGTGCCATTACCTTGAAGCATACAGTCGTAGGCCTTCCGGTCCCTCCTCCCCAAAGCATCCCAGAAGCCCAGGGGCTCGGATCCTTCGTCACACTCATGAATTGTCACGTTGCTGCTGCTGTGCAATCCTGCTTCCAGGGGACATCTGCATGGGAAACACGGAGGAGGCTTTACAGGCCTGGGGAGTGTCTGCAGCACAAAATTACTCAAGACCAAATCCACATATCACCGTGTCTCTAATTAAAAGCGGTTCTCAATGATGAATGAAAACGTATTCTGTAAACATTCTATCAGCGTCTGTGCTGGAAGAAGGACCAGTTAGCTCTGGGGAAGAATGCACAGATACACACGATATGCCACGAAGACAACGCAAATGTTTGTATCTAACACAACATTCTCCTGTTAATCATCCTTTCCAGCTAGCACACAAACTTCACTCAGAGAAAGAGGAGTTTGTGCACTGCTGACACCCACCAAGGAGGTGCTCAGTGAGCGTTTGCTAAATAAATAAGAGAATAAGTGAATAATGCTGTTTTTCATCTTTTTGCGTTGATATTAGTGGCCCAAGCGAAAAGCCTCTTGAGGCCCCAATGCTATTGGATTCCTCACGGAACATCTTTTAAACTCCTCCGTCTCTACTGGCCACAGGAGCATGTTCTGAGAGGCCGGTTCCATCTGTCTGCCTGCTGGAAGGTTGCTTGTTTCCCTTCTCTCTGCCCTTACTTCTCAGCACCGACCTTCAGTGGAGCCGGAGGAAAGGCAGATCTCGTTGCCCCATGTCGGTGCCACAGAACAGGCTGACCCTGTAACCCTTTGGTGGTATGTGGTGGAACACTCCATTTTAGGAAGGAATCCAACAGATCTCAAAGAATTGAGACTTCCCAGGCTGCCAGTAAGAGCAGAGGCACAGTGGCAGGCACCTCTGGCTATGCTGCTCCTCCTGAGGACCTTACCTACCAAGAAGCCCCCAGAAGAGAACCCCAGCAGTGCTATGCCCCAGGGCTCCTGGCCTGGGGGTCTGAGAACTCACTGCCAGCTGCCACACAGCTGGGGCTTCCCTGCTTTCTAAAAAAAGGCCAAGTTATTGGTCCCCCAGTTTCTTCTTTAGCTTTTCCCATTCTGCCATTCTAAGAAAACATGTCCTCAGACTTCTACAAGACACGGGCATGGGCTAGACCTCTTTAACAGCAGAGGCTTGCTCCAGACCAAGTGGCAGCTATGGGAAGAAGCCAAAGTCACTGCGTTTTCTGGGGACATCTGCCTTGCTGTTTCAGACAAGATCTTACTATATAACCTAGGCTATACACCCCTAACCTCTTGGGCTAGCCTGTGTATCCTGCCTCAGACTTCTAGGAGGACAGTGCTGGCTCATGGCTGCCTTTTCTGGAAGCAAAGCTGAAAAAGCCTGAAAATTGGAGGGTTTTGTGGAGATGTGTGCCCCCCTGGACTTAAGTCAGAGCCCTGGCTGTAGTTGCAAAGATCCCTTAGTGCGGTCACTTTAAGCACTCGGGACATCCCTTGTTGCCTTAGCATCTCTCCAAGAGTTGGAGCAACACTCACTGTTCCTTGATTTTATTCGCAGCAGTCCTTCCGACCTCCTTCGTGTGGCCCTGAGCCTTGCATCCATGCCACAGGTAAATAAGGGCCTTGTTCACGTTCAGAACAACCATGGAAGTCCTGGACCTCAGGCTGCTGCAGTGACAGGCCACCTCTAGCAAGTTCCCTTCCATGGGCACCTCTCCTCGCACACAGTACAGTCTCCAATCACCTGCAGGACACAGCGGAGACACAGGGTTATGAGGGGCCCATTAGGACCCCTATGTGCTGTCAGAGACACATTGTAGGGATCGCAGGACTGTGTCTGAGGACATGCCGAGCAAGGACAGCGGGAGGACTTCTGGAGCTAGAGATAGGTTGCCAAAAGTTCACAAAGCAGAAAAAAATAAAAACCTTTCCAAGATTTACATAAAATACTAAGACTCTAAATGAGAAATAGAAAGGATTTAGCTTTGGGGTGCTGGCCATGGAAAGGTTATGGTAGAAAATCTGCCAGTTTCTAATTTTCATGAAGAGTGTGGGTAGTTACTGAGAATTCAGTGCAAGATAACTCTCCTAGCCTCCTTGCACAAAAGGGCAGATCAGGAAGGAAGGCTTTGCAGGGTGGGGATCCCCACGATGCAGAACATGGTCAGCACTAGGGAGCTTTCAGCGGGAAAGACACAGCTTTATGAGATCGGACCTACTTTAAGGTTTTCATTTAAAAAATTTTTTTTAATTATGTGTATATATCTATGTGTGTGTGCACACATGAATGCAGTTCTTGTGGATGCCAGAAGGGGACACCAGATTCTAATGGAACTGAAGTCACAGCTGGCTGTGGACTGCCTGATTACCGTGGGTGCTGAGAGCTGAATGTGGGTCCTCTGTAAGATCAGTGTGTTCTTAATCACTGAGACATCTCTCCAAATACTTTCAGGGAGAAGAGTCAAAAACTGAATTCTAACACCAAAAGCAGCTTACTTTGTGTATTTTCTTCTTCCTCTTCCCTTCGTCCAGAGTGCACCACCATACCTCCCTGGAAACACTGAAGAAAACAGGGGGGCTCCTTTCCCTGCAGAACCTGGACCTTCAAATTGAAACAGGGGGAAACAGATCATGGAAACAATACTTGACTGTTTCAGGGAACCTGCACAACACCAATAGGACACACACAAGTCAACATCCCCACGGCCATCTGAAGATAGGCAGTGTCAGAAGTGCAATGCATAGGCTCTCTTTCCAAGTATTTTCAAGTATAGCTTTCTCTGTAATGCTAGACAGGAACGTTACTCTGCTGCCAGATGTACCACCACTCGGACCACACTTCAGAGTCATGGACTCTGGCATTTTCGTGACATTTTATGTAGGGCTACAACGTGACTGATTTAAATGTGTTCAGCAAGGCCCACCTCTCAGCCATGAGGAGGAGGAGGAGGAGTTGCTAACTCACTGCGGAGTGTCCTTCTGTCCCACGCGGCTGGCTCAGTCTTCAGTGCCCCTCAGGGCCATGCCCTCAAGGCTCAGTGGTTATTTAAGTGGGTCTAGCGGGAAGTCATTAGGTCGCTGGGGGTATGTCCTCGAAGGAGGTAGATTCACTCTGACACGCTTCTGCTGTGTCATGTCAGCTCCTCACAAGCCCCAAACCAACATGGCCGACCAATTACAGCAGCCAAGTCTGAGACACCGGGGTGTCTGCCATAATGGCGGGAAGCCAACACTGCATCTTACTGGTCTCCTCTCGGTGACACGGCTCTCCCTGACTGCTCTGGTGTCCTCTCATGAACAGCAAGTGGCACCAGACTCCATCCCTTACAGGACTGTTCTTTGAGCCTGGGCATCCTGGGCATCTGGGTCCCCAGAAAGGTAGAAAACTTTTGCACCATTAGTTGTAGCTCAGGTCTGCTGGGCACAGGCAAGCGCCGTTTTGTGGCCGTGTTTTATGTGTTTATGCTTATTTTCCATGTGTTGGACTGAAAAAATGAAATGCTTGAAGGAGAGAAATTAACCTCAAACTCCTAGTGTGTGATAAACACAGGGATAAAACATATTCCTTCATGGCCTTTCAAAAACAAGCAGCTGAAATCACCTACTAATGGGACCACATTACCACGCCATTGTTGCTAAGGTCTACTTCTGAAATATGATCTATCGTGGAAAATATTCATTCTGTCTTCCAATTATTTTTAGGGAACGTCACTAGTTCTGAGAACACTTCTCGTGCCCTCACCCCTCAGGTTCTGGTCAGTTCATCATCCATCTAAGATGGTAAAAACACTTGCCGACAGCGTCACACTTCCCCCAAACTCCAGAGCCAGTTCCTACTTATTGACACTAATGGATGAGACATAGGGTACGGACGAGTCAAACGTTAAAAGACACCTTTGGGGCTGTGCTAGGGATGCAGCTCAGGAGGTTTAAACCTCTGCCTAGTACAAACAATGCCCTGACCTCCCCCCACCAAAAATAAAACATAACAAAAGAATGGCTTATAAGTTTTAAAGCTCTTGTATTCGGATAGTAGTGCCTGCCAGGCTCCATGTAGGCTCAGAGGTCACGAGCCCGAAACTGGAATCTCTTTCTTGGTCATTGGGAAAAATAGTAATAAAAAAGCCAACAAAATGGCAGTGTGATTTTAAGCTGTGGAAACCCAGGAAGCAGGTAAAGGGGCTGAGTAAAGGGAGAGGGAGAGGGGCTTGCATAACAGAAGGTGATGTTTAAGCAGAAACTTGGTTGTTAAGGTTCTCAGGCCTAAACTGTTCCCCAGCATGGCCGCACCACCCAAGGGAAGCCCGTGAATGCTTGTCAGTTTTGGGCCTGCGCCTTCTGGAAAGGGGGGGTGTCTTTGTTTTTAGGGTTAGGGGGAGGCCGCTCAGAACAGCAGCCCTTGCAATTGACTGTATTCAGCACCTGATACCCACTTCATGGAAGACGGAGCTCCAGAAGGGTAGGATGAAGTGTGGGGTGGGTAGGTTCAGAGTCTGTCCTCGGGGGCCAGGTGTGCAATGGCCCCCAGAGCTTACCTGGGCCCCCCTCTCTTCATCCAGCTCCACCGTCATCAGAGCTGACGTCCCCTTCTCACTCACGGTCGAGTGCCGGCCTTGCCAGAAGAAGTAGACACACTTCTCTTTGCCGGCCAATCTCACTGGATGCTCTCCCTTCTGTCGGCTTCCCACTGTAGAGATCAATGGCAGAGTGAGGTGAACTGGGACACCAAAGGGGCAGCAGAGAAATGTCTGGCCGTCTTTTTCTGAGGGCCAGATATTAAGAAAAACAAAAAGGTGGCAGAGCCAAAACGGCTACCATCTTTTTCTCAGCTGACCGAAGGGTCTTCTGGGAACCCAGACAGAGGCAGACTTCCTCTGACCCCCAGTGTGGCCTGGAGGCATGGAGACAGAGAGCAGGACCAGATACACAGACACACTTTCCTACATTCTGCCACTCTTGGCAGAGGATCGGCTGAAGGAGTGATGCCAGCAAAGGGAACAGCGCAGCGGGCTAAAACAGAATGGTGGAGCCTGACCTTCCACCTCTCGTGTCCCAGCAGGGCTGGCGTGTGTGGGGACAGGGCTGGCGTGTGTGGGGACAGGGCTGGCGTGTGGAGGAACAGCGCTGGCGTGTGTGGGGACAGGGCTGGCGTGTGTGTGGACAGGGCTGGCGTGTGGGGGAACAGCGCTGGCGTGTGTGGGGACAGGGCTGGCGTGTGTGGGGACAGGGCTGGCGTGTGGAGGAACAGCGCTGGCGTGTGTGGGGACAGGGCTGGCGTGTGTGGGGACAGGGCTGGCGTGTGGGGGAACAGCGCTGGCGTGTGTGGGGACAGGGCTGGTGTGTGTGGACAGGGCTGGCGTGTGGGGGGACAGGTCTGGTGTATGTGGGGACAGGTTTGGCGTAAGTGAGGAACAGGGCTGGCGTGTGGGGGGACAGGGCTGGTGTGTGTGGACAGGGCTGGCGTGTGTGGGGACAGGTCTGGCGTGTGTGGGGACAGGTCTGGCGTAAGTGAGGAACAGGTCTGGCGTGTGTGGGGACAGGGCTGGCGTGTGTGGAGACAGGGCTGGCGTGTGGGGGAACAGCGCTGGCGTGTGTGGGGACAGGGCTGGTGTGTGTGGACAGGGCTGGCGTGTGTGGGGACAGGTCTGGCGTGTGTGGGGACAGGTCTGGCGTGTGTGAGGACAGGGCTGGCGTGTGTGAGGACAGGGCTGGCGTGTGTGGGGACAGGGCTGGTGTGTGTGGACAGGTCTGGCGTGTGTGGGGACAGGTCTGGCGTGTGTGAGGACAGGGCTGGCGTGTGTGGGGACAGGGCTGGCGTGTGTGGGGAGGCATTTCTGCCCTGATGTATCCTGTCACCACAGCTCAGAGCAGCACAGCTCATGGTCATAAACTGGAATTTCCAAAGCTGAGAGCCAAAATGAACCTTTTCTCTTTACAAAGTGATTGCTTCAGAAGCCTTGTTATAGTAACAGAAAACTGACTTACAAAGGGTCAGTAATGGAAGAATGCAGCTGCAGGCAACACAGTATTTAAAAATTAACACTCAAGCTGGGAATGGAGGGCACATCCGTAATGTCGGGGCTGGTGTGTGTGTGTGTGTGTACGTGTGTGTACTGGTAGATCCTCGAAAGCTCCTTGGCCAGCCAGTGCAGCTGGTCTAGGAGCTCCAGGGTCAGTTAGGGACCTTGTCTCAGAAACCAGGGTGGGAGTGATCAAGAGTGATTAAGGAATGAATACACTCTCTCCCACAGACAAATGTATGTGTGCTCACCACACAGACACACTCACAAGAACACATACACAAGCTGCCCCAAATATGTAAAATGTACACACTTAATAGTCGAAATAAAAAAAAATATTGATAACCAGGGGATTTCAATGAGGCATGTTAGTACATGCCCGTAGTCTGGGCTGCCAGAGACTGGGGAAGAATGGCTGTGGGGTGGAGACCCTGTCTCAAAACAACAAAGCCCACAAAGGTGGTGTAAGGAGCTCCCACTAGGTCTGCCATTACCACAGCTCCACTCTAATCTTGTTGATAAAATTATTATTTTGAGATCTGAAGGTGAGAAGAAAGCCCCCTTAAGTCATGAAGAGGTCAGCTCATCTTTATCTGATTTTGGGCCCTTTGCTTAGCAAAATACTCCCAAGTATTTAAAGTGATTCTATTAATTCCCCAAACTATTTGCCTAAGTCTGGACTTCAGTACCATCTACTGTGGCTCTGAACTGATCGTGTTTGCATAGTCTTGAGTGGGAAAAGTGTAACTGAACCATCCGTGATCATTTATAGACACCCATAGCTAATTTAGACAGCATCAAAACCTTTGTCCAGTGTGATAGAAGGCCATTCTGTTCTCTGGGTTACTGGAGAAAGCTATGTTTAAAACCTATCACGACAGTTTATACACCCCTGGGTTTTAAATCCACTGTATAAATATAATTCACATGTCAGGAAACTTCACCCTACCATTCTGAAGCAGACCTCAGTGTATATGCCTACAATACACTCTATTTCCTAAAGGACATTTTGACTAATGTCCTATCAGTTTCTTCAGAATATCCAAACTTAGTCCTACACAGATGAACTTCATTGCTAATACATTTGTTTTTAACTTAGTAATATGAAGGTCTCTCATAAGCCATCAGACTGTAGTCATTACCCAGACCCCTGACACAGCACACCGCCAGAGAACTGTCGAGATTAAGTCTGTTTCTGGGCTGTGTAGACAGCTCAGCTGAGGGGCCTGAGCTCCATCCTTAGAACCCACGCTAAGGAAAAGCAAAGCTCTGTTCAGGAGGATCCTCGGAGCTCGCTGGCCTGCCAGCCCCACCCACTTGGTAAGCTCTGGGGCAGTGAGGGGTGGAGGGTGCTGAGGACAGCAGGTGAGGCTGCCTCTGGCCTCCTCACAGGTACACACACACACACACACACACACACACACACACACACACACACTGCCTGGTAGCCTGGAAGGACAGGCCAAGCTATCAAGTCCTGGAGACCCCATTTCTGGTTCTGCTTGTTTAAGAGGACCCAGAAGTCTAGAGTGCACTGGGTCCAACCCTGACTCAGTCCTGCAGAATCCCACATCCCACATCAGGGTCAGATTCAACCCTGTTCTGTGGGGTGAACAGCACAGTAGGGTTGTGTCATAGTTGGCTCTAAAGAGGCCAGGACAGACTTTAGCCTGTGGCTTTGCTTTCTCTGGCCATGGGACTGTAGGTGGCCCTGTTCTTCACTGAGAAATCCAGATAATAATAGCCACTGTGAGGGGTAGGGGAAGACCCCAGCATCTTGCCTGGCAGGTGTCTGTGGGGAGTGCCACAGAGTGGAACCTAGCACTGCCCACCACACAACCCATGAACCCTCACAGCCGCCTTACCCAGCAAATATGTGTTGGCTGCCCAGGTTGGCTTCCTCACTGGCGGCAGGCCCCAGGTCGTGGGAATCAGCCCCCACATGACATGACATCCTACTGCTCTCCCTGCACCTGGTTTACTCTCCTTCCTGCCATACACTTCCTGGAGGGGCTGGTAAATAGCCCTTCAGACAGCAGCCTGCACAGTGCAGGTGGTCACGAAGAGCTGCCATTGGTAGCAGACTACCTCCCAGACATCAGGGAAGAACCCAGAAGTTCTTAGTCACATGGTACAGTGCTCAGCTGGATCTAGGTTCCCGGGAGCTGGAGGAAGCTAGGAATCTCTTGGGAAGTGAATCTTGAAGTCACAGAGCTGTGATGTAAGGCTTCTAATAGAAATGTGGACAATGATTGTTTCTTGGCAAAGAAGAAGGATTAAGCTCCAAGCTCACAATCCTACACACACACTAACGCACACCCAGTGGTCTCTAGTATGAGGTATCCAGTTGAACACTTTGCTGCAGTATTTCACCAACAGGAGCCCAAAAGACTCTAGTGAAGCATGCGGTGTGTAATAACCTCAGTACACAGGAGGCTGAGGCAAAAAGAGAGACTGAGTCAGCCTGGGCTACATAGTGAGATCCTGTCTTAAAATCCAAACCAGCCAAGTGGTGGTGGCACATGCCTCTAATCCCAGCACTTGGGAGGCAGAGGCAGGCAGAGCTCTGTGAGTTTGAGACCGGCCCGGTCTACAGAGTGAGTTCCAGGACAGCTGAGCCTACACAGAGAAACCCCGTTTCTCAAAACCAAAATCAACCAACCAAAAACAGAAACAAAATAAAACAAAACAACAAACCAAGCCAAGCCAAAAAAAAATATCAAACCTCATAAATAAATAATTTAAAAATGAATCCAATTAATATTTATTATTCCAGATGCATAGAACAGAGTTAGTGTTCTTAGTTTCAGAGGAAAGAGAGAAAAAGAGGGGGGGGGGAGAGAATGAACGAATAACATATGCTAAGAGGTCAGAGGTAGAGACTGGTATCTTTCTGTCATTATCTACGGTACTTCTAGAGACAGGTCTCTCAATGAGCCCAGAGTTCACACACTGTGCTTGGGGGGGGGGGGGTCTATCTGTTTCTGCCTCCCTAGAGGGAGGATACAATTACAGCCACCATGCCCAGCTTTAATGTGGATGCTGGGCATCCAAACTCAGATTCTCATCCTTGTGTGGTGGAGATTTTACCAACTGAGCTACCTCTGCAGCCCCAAGAGATGTGGGATTCCTTTCTGTAAGCTGTGAATATGTTTTATTACCATTGGTTAATAAAGAAGCTGCTTTGGCCTATGGCAGCGCAGAATAGAGATAGGTGGGAAAACTAAACTGAATGCAGGGAGAAAGAAGGCGGAGTCAGGCAGATGCCATGTAGCTGCTGAGGGAGAAAGATGCTAGAATCTCACCAGGAAACCATGGGCTTCATGGTAAAATATAAAAATAATAGAAATGGGTTAATTGAAGATGTAAGAACTAGGTAGGAATATGCCTAAGCCATTTGCCAAGAAGTTTTGTAATTAATAAGTTTCTATGTGATTATTTGGGTTTGGGTGGCAGGGAAATGAAGGCGCAGTCTTAGTTTACATCAAAGAGCTTTTTTTTTGTTTTTTTTTTGTTTGTTTGTTTTTTCAAGATGGGGTTTCTCTGCAGCTTTGGAGCCTGTCCAAACTAGCTCTTGTAGACCAGGCTGGGCTAGAACTCACAAGAGATCGGCCTGCCTCTACCTCCTGAGTGCTAGGGTTAAAGGCGTGTGCCACCACTGATATCTCCAACAGCTTATTTTTGTTGGGGCTAAAATCCAGAACCTTGCATATGCTAAGGAAAATGTTCCAGCACTAAGCTGCACCCCTGCACCTCTACTTAAACAACAAGCAACAAAAGCAAGTCTTTGCTGTGCATTTACTGCCAAGCTGACGCACCATTTAGCTTCAGTTTAAAGCACCTGCATGTGCCACACTCATTGACTTTTTCAAACAGCACGCAGGCCACATGTCAAGACCATGTGGAAGCCAATCATGACCTTTCCAGAAGCCTTTTTAAGGGCAGCACAAGAGTGAGGAGCAGGCATAAGTTAGCACATGTTTGTTTCTGGATGTGAGCATCTGTGTTCTGGCCCGCCAGGCTGCAAGGAATCCCACTGTCTTTCCTTCCGGGTTCTTATCCCCCCCCCCCCCACACGGTTAGATTGCCTCAGGGCTCTGGAGCAGCCAAAGCACCCAGCGTGATGCAGGGCACCCTGCTGGGGGGGTTGCCCTCCCAGCCTTTCCGGACAGAGATGGCGAATGCTGACTAACCTGCTGTGCTCGCCATGTACTTCCACTTGACCACATAGGCATCCCCCTCATGGAACTGCCCGATGCTCTGCCTGGGGAGCCGGCTGTAGTCGAATTCCAGGATATGCCACACATCTACAGAGACGGTGGCAATCTCAATCTGTCTCCTGTCATCTCCTTCCACCAGGCCATAGCCACGGCCAACATTCACCCCGTCCAGGATGGTGCTGGCTGCCATCTGGGGCATTGCCACCATCCGTGTCACATCATAGGGCTTGGTGTCAGCCCTAGGATCATCCTGCAAGAGAACAGACATGCTCAGTTGTCCCCTTGCTGCAGACATCTTTTGCTACACCCCATCAGTTTTGGTTGCTTTTATTTTTTCTCTTTTTGTGGTGCTGGGGGTGGAACCCAGGGCTTGGTTGCCAGCCAGGCAATTGTGCTAGCATAGGACTACATCCCCAGCCCCACTTTAGCTGTTGATGGGACGGGGCAGAAATACAGCTTTCATGGCATCTCAGGGTGTTTGACCGCACATAGGAGAAGGCTATGTTCAGAGGAAAGAATGGGGGTCCTGCATACCCATTGCTACAAAGTGAAGCTGAGACTGGAGTCAGAAATCACTCTGTGGCGTCTCTAGTGTACCCCAGAAGGCTTTTGGCCATCACAGTCATTTCTGCTGGTCTCCGCAAAGGGCTTGATCACTGTACCTTCTGCTGGACAACTTCCCCAGAATTCTTCTCTGTGGGTCTCTTCAGTTCTGTCCAGTCGAGGAATTTCTCTTTGAAAAGAATAGTCTCGTTGTGCTCCGTAACTCTCCCAAATATGGCCCAGTCAGGTCGTCCTTGCCCTTTCCTACAGGGTGCGAGCAGGTAAGAAAAGAGCTCAGATCCAGCCGTGCCAGCTGTTGGGACAACCACAACATTGCAAGTGGCTGTATCCCAGGATCGCACCCCTAACTTTCAGAGAATAACTAAGTATATTCCGTACACTTCCTCTGCAGACTCGCTGAGATTACTGTAGAACAGGCTCAGCCTCTGCTTTGAAAATCTGTCTCTTACATGCCATGAGATGGAATAGGAGACACAGGAGCTTGTGGTGAAAGGCATGACCCCGGGAGCAGGGCCTTGGCTTCTTGTCTACTCCCTCCTGTGATTAACATGCTGGTCAGGGCTCAGTCATTTCAATGCAGCAGATGTCAGCCACTTGAGTGTTATAAGGGACTGAGTGCACAATCTTGGCTGCACCTTAGTGTCCCCTGGGGATTTAAGACAGTTGTTCTCAACCTGTGGGTGGAGACCTTTTGGCGGTCAAGCAACCGTTTCACAGGGATCACCTAAGGCCATCGGAAAGCAGATATGTACATTACAATTCATAACGGTTGCAAAATTACAGTTATGAGATAGTAAAAAAATGATTTTAAGGTTGGGGTCACCACAATATGTGGAACTGTACTAAAAGGGTCGCAGCATCACGAAGGTTGGGCACCACTGCTTTAAGACATGTTAGAATATAAGTCACCCTGTTCCAGCCGCAGTCCCCTAGCCTGGGCCTGGCAGACACAAGTTTTCAAAGCTCCTCCAAAGATTCTGTGGCACAAACAGCAGAAGCCACTGGGCAGGGGCTCCTTGTCCCACGAAGCCACACTTGAGTACTAACTGGCCATGATGTAGCATCTATGCTCCAGTATTATCCTATCGTATCAAATATGCACTCTAGGTTTTCTTTCAGCTTTCAGAATCCCAGTTCCTACAGTGCTAATGAGAATTTGCTTAAAGATTTATTTTTTCTTGCTTTTTTTCCAGACAGGGTCTTTCTCACTCTGTACCTCAGCCTGGCCTGGGAGTCACATAGCCCAGGATAACCTTAATCTCCTGAGTGGTCCTTGTGCTTCAGTTTCCTGAGTGTTGGGATTGTAGGTCTGGCTTTTAAATATTGAAATCAAATATTCGCAAACCAGTTACTGGACTGTAAAGAGAGAACTGTGCAGGGACCTCGAAGTGCGATGCCCTGTGTGGTTGCATGCTGTGCGTGTTTCTTATTACACGACACACAGTTTTAGAGGACTTTGGAGGATCTGGGAGTGAAAAATCATTGATGCAGGAATGCTTTTCTTTAAATTCACAATCATTTTTTTAGAGTTTCTGCTTGCTCTGATTTCCCCAAGTAGTTTTTAAAAGTCAGTACATGGTAGTGAATGCTAAAATCACAACCATTCTTTAAATCCAGTATCCTCCTTCCGTCCACCCCAGAAGATATAAGACAGCAGGACAAGATGTCCAGGGCTCAGGGTAGGAAGAGGAAACATGGAAAGTTCTTAATTATCACAACAGCACCTGAGACACTGGGGTGGGGGTCCTTCCTAAAGCCACAACCCCCATATTCTACCAGTCAGGTGACAGCTAAGGTGTCTGGAGATGATGCAGGCCTGAGAGAAGAGCAGGCCTGTGCAGCAGCGGCACCTGGGAATGAGCGGGTTGCACTCGCCAGGGTCCAGCGGGTTGATGTCACAGTTCTCATAGTCAAAGGTTCCGTTCCACAAGTGCTTGGCCAGCTGGAATGCTACCTTCCGTTGTGCTAACGTGACTTCCTTCCCATGCCACACGTAAACTTCACTTCCAAAGTCAAACACCAGGACCTGGAGACAGCACAAAAGGATATGTGAACTTCCCGGATGGTTGCCGGACTCGGGCCCTGTTGATGACTTCACACTGCTTAACATTTGTACCTCCCAAAGCTTTAAATCAAGAATTATGGAGGTATTCCCCTGTCTTTGTTCCTCCCTGTCTGCCTTGCTTCTCCTTTCATCCCTCCTCCTCTCCCTCCCTTCCTCATTCATTCATTCATTCATTCATTCATTCATTCATTCATTCACACACACAGCTTATCACACATATGGCAGGTGCTGAGGAGCCTGAGGATTCAATGCCATTTCTCCTATGTGAAGTTCTAAACCCCCTGAGGAGGGGTCATACCATTATACTTTATTTTAAATTGCTTTTATTGAGCTATATTTTTTTTCTCTGCTCCCCTCCCTTCTTCTCCCCTCCCCTTTTACCCTCTCTCATGGTCCCCATGCTCCCAATTTACTCAGGAGATCTTGTCTTTTGCTAATTCCCATGTACATTAGAACCATGTATATCTCTCTTGGGGTCCTCTTTGTTGTCTAGGTTCTCTGCGATTGTGAATTGTAGGCTGGTTTTCTTTGCTTTATGTCCAGAAGCCACTTATGAGTGAGTAGCTATGATAATAGGGGCTTATCGCTAAGTGTCTGTGGCATGAACGACTGGAATGCTCCTTGCTATTCCCTTTTCCTTGCCTTCATTTCCAGCACCCTAGACACTGCTCTGACTCTCAACTAGGCTCCATTTCATTTTCTTCCTAAGACTATTCCCTGCCCTCAATTCTTTGTAATATCTTTCTACCTAGTGGAGTTTAAGGGGGTTGTGTGTCTTCCCCTTTCCTCTCAGCCATTAGAATACTTAATGATGCTGTAAATCAGTGTAGTTAACAAATACTTATTGCGGGGCACGAGAAAAATACTTGACAAATCTGTAAATTATATTAACTGTATGTAAATTATATGCAATTACATGTACTCACACTAATTATTCCTGAAACTTTAGGACTAACTAAATTTTACTTTCATCTTTATATACCTCAAAACATGGGGATAGTATTTATGTTTTATATAAAATACAAAAACCTTCAACGATTCCTGACATTTCTTAAAAAAATACTCCGAACTTTGTTAGTGTTGTAGATAGCAGTAATGGTTTGAAACAGCACGTAAGTGTCCCTTAGCAAATGCCGTGTTTGGATAGTCAGCATGGAAGTGGCTAGAACCTGCCCTGGCTCAGCCCCAGCAGCGCTGTGTCCCTGAGCTGGTACCTCTTTGGACTGCAGAAGGGAGCACTTGGGAATCTTCCCCCAGTAGTCATCATCAGGGACGAGTTTGTCGTCTGTCAGGCGGTAGACACAGTTCGTCTCTATGATGGCTGTCTCGTACAGTTCATCTTCCTTTGGGTCTCCAGCAGCTTCGGCATAAGACAGGACATTAGAAAGTGGTTGACTTAAAGGACCCGTTAAGGGAAGGGGCCAGGAGAAAGCATGCTCAAGCCTCCTCCCTCTGAAATATAGCAAGCTCTTACACTGGTAACTGGTCTGGCCACCCAGGAGCTTCCAGAAGTCTTTGGCTGCGTGAGTGTGTGTGTTAATGCCTTCCTCAATGGTCTGGATGTATGTAGCTCTACAACCAAGCTCCCTCTTTGTCTGAATTAATGTTGCAAGTTCAGATGCCTGAAAAAGAGAGGGACACAATGAGTTAGGAAGCAAAACTAGTGTGATCTGCACAAAGGGATCCACCCAGCCACCAGAGAATGAATGCATGGCAAAAGAGTCGGCCATAGGGTGGTGGGTGTTAGCTGTCTGAGCTGAGAAGTGGAGTTGTATGAGAAGGTGGGTCCAGTCTTCGGAGCAGCAATGCTCAGTGTGTTATATTCAACTGATAACTCTGGGCTTTGGACGCTGTCCCAGGCCTGGGGCTCCCCCCATGGGGCACTCAGGAAAGCCACATTGCCACTATACAGATGTGTAGGCCACCCAGAAGTCAGCTCAGTCTCAGGGCTTTCAAACTTAGGCAGGTCACAAACCTTTACTTTAGCACCTCCTAGAAGCTTCTTCAGAGATTCTAGCAAAGAAAACACTACCTGTCCCTTCCTGTCTGAATGAAACACAAGGTATCTGAGAGGCTTGCCACAGATCAGCTAGTAGAACACCTCACTGTGTAAAGGACACAGCATTAGAAGCGTCTTATCATTTGGACACCTACCTTTGCCTTCTCGATGACATTTGAGAACTCTCCTACCCACAGGAAGCAGTACTGGGGAGAGAGCAGAAGGAAGCAGTCCCCACTGTTGAGTGACGAGGCTCGAGGCTCCACCAGCCTTGTCTGAACATGTCTTCTACCTGTGGACAAACCCCAGCATCCTTTTTCCATCATGCAGACATGGATGACAGACACATCTCTTCTACAGACCTCCCATTCTAAAGACTCTAGTCATCTGAATTCTCGGACCAGCAGAACATGAAAATTAAGAGCCACATGACAGCACCATCAGTTGATGTTGCCAGTGAGTGCTTGCCCAGAGTATCTGTGCTTCTTAGAAGTGGTCTCAGAGCCTTGGATTTTAGCATGTCTGTGGATGTAGTGAGCTCCTCCCATCTCGGGAGAGCGGTAGTGATGACACCCTGCTCTCTCTTTCACATTCTTGCTGCCTTTTCTCCACACAGCCTATTTCCTGCACTGTAATCTGGCTGTGCGGCAGGGAAAGCCATGGCTCCTCACAGGACCTCCTTCCACGCTGTAACTCCCAGAGCACTCAGGGATCACTTAGGAGGGAGGCACGGCCTTGTGTCACTTTCACCCCCATTCTAAATGATTGACCAAGTTGGAGCACTCTATTGTTACACACCAGGTATAATTGCACATCAGAGCCCCTCACCTGTGGTCTCTGTGTGTTGTGTGCACACGTGTGTGCACAGGTATGTGTACCCATGCATGGATATGTGGGGAGCAGAGGAGGGCTTGAATCATTTTCTTCCCTTGAGACAGAACCCGACCTTGCCATTTTACCTAGACTGGCTGGCCAGTGAGCTTCGGGAATCTGCCTGTCTCTGCCCCACAATGCTCAGGTTTCAGGCACATACACCCGCGCCGGATTTAATGTGGGTGTCAGGGATTCGAGCATGGGTTCTTGTGCTTATGTAAGAATCAGTCTTACCCAATGAAACATCTCCCTACCCTTCACTCATCTTTTAAATATATTGAGAAGGAAATGGGTTTGCAGTAAACACTCCAGAATCTTTGGCAGAGGCAGACACAATTCCATCCACCTTCTTATGATGATCCAGCTACAGAGGTCACCTCTAGGAGTGAAGCTGCCCTCCCTCCTACTGCTCTTCCAAGTCTCATGTGTTGTAGACAAACAGGACAGGAGAATGGAACCTGGGGACGGGTGAGGCTCAGTCATTCCCGAATTCCCTCGATTCCTTCCCCAGGGATGTGCTTCCTTACTCTGGTTGGCATGGATCATGACTTATCCTAGTAGGGAGAGCAGGGGAGGGTGTGCAGACCCATGCTGCACACTTCAGACACATCTGGTCCAGTGCATGGCAGTGCTGGAGTAAGGGCTACTGGGGCAGAAGCAGAAGCTGAGACTCTGAAGGGTAAAGAACTGGGTCCAGCTCTGGGTCTCCCCCCAGCAGCTCCTGTGTCCACATTCAGACTCCAGAGCTCCAGCGGCTGTGTGGAGTCTGTGATGCCACAGTGAGGGATGCAGCCAGGAGTCCCACTGTGACCAGTCAGAAGGCACAGGCTGCCACAGCTCCTTTAGACCACTAGGAAGAATACCTTTAATCTGCAACAGCATGAGCTTCTTGTAGGGCACGGCGCTGTTGTTGGAGTTCTGCTCCATCAGGTTGACGCTCCGCAGGCTGATGCTACTGAAGTTCTCCCTGCTGGCAAGGCCTGCCAGCGTCACTTCTGAGAAGTTGGAATTGGCCGACACTGTGAAGGAAGGTGCGGGAGGAGGCTCAGCGGAGCCAAGGCTCACGACATAGGTGACTCCTAACTCACAGGACTCAGGCTGAGGAGCTGTGCAGTTTCAAGCTTAATTACTGTGTATAGAGTTAAACGCAGAGGTCCTGGGGCTGCTTAGAGCTAAGTTAGACGGGCTGGGGGGGGTGACTTGGAACAGACTCTGGAATGGAGAGTGAGGTTGGTCTCTGACTATACATGACCCGGAGCTACACACCTTTGTTTTAAACTGGCCCAGAATGTGGGTTCCACTACTGTCAAACAGTGATTTTCATGGCAGTAATAGCATCTACCATCTTGATATTTAAATATTTTTTGCTATAATTTTCTATTTTCCTTTTCCTGTAGCATTCATAAAGCAATTTGTCAAAGTTGTTGTTTTTTATTGAAAGAGTGTTTAGTGGTGGTGCACTTGCAACTTCAGCACTAAGGAGACTACCAAGTACCAGTCTAGTCTGAACTACATGTCAGACCATAGCTTCCAAATAAGAAAGTAAGGTGGGAAGAAGGAAAAATGGAAGAAAGGAAAGGAGGGAGGGATGGAGGGAGAAAGGAAGGAAGAGAGAGGGGGAGGGAGGGAGAAAGAACGGAAGAACGGATGGAAGGGGGAGGGATGGAGGGAGAAAGGAAGGAAGGATGGAAGAAAGGGAGGGAGGGAGAAAGGAAGGAAGAAGAAGGGTAGAGGAGGAGAGAGGCAGAGAATTTAGATGAACTAGTTGTCTTTGCATCCCTACCAGTTGATTAAGAAAAGCTTTCTGAAAGGCCAGCGCCGCCCGATGGACCAAACAGCATCAGTGTTCTGTACTCAGTGTTAGGTCCTAGTTGAAATCACTGGCTGACTTTTGACTCAGCAGTAACATTTTTAAAACAATGAGCTGAGAAGACATAAAGGGTTATTGGCACAATTTTAATGTATCTCTCCACAACCTCCTCTTCTATGGGCCTCAGGTTTGGGCTTTTGCTGCTATTGATCCACACTGAAAACTCAGCATCTTGTGACTACAGCCAGGTCTGAGGGCAGAGGGCCTCAAGGTACCGTGTAACTGATCACGTTAATTACAAAATGATGACATCATCCCTACAGGCTGTCACCTTTGTACCTGTTAAGACTTGGTGAAAGATGCCTACCAGGGAGAATCAGTCCCAGCATCTCTAAGGGGTTAGGAATTCTGAGCACTGTTGGTAGAATTGGATGGAATGAGTCTAGCATCTGGTGCTTAGCTGGGTAGGTTCTGGTCCATGTCACTAAGTTGGCCTCCTGCAGGTGACAAGTGCTGTGACACCTGTCAACAGCAGCAGATGCTTTCTGAAAGTACTGGTTTAAAATGCTGGGGTGAGGAAAGAAGGGAATTAGACATCCACACGAGATCTCCTAAGACACTCTTGAATAAGATTAAGTGGAGACAGAGGCAGCTGACCTGACGTCATGGGAGCTAGACTGACAACTGGGGGTCCCTAGGACCTAACTAGGCCTTCTGCATGTGGGTGACAGTTGTGTAGCTTGGTCTGTTTGAGGGGCCCATGGTAGTAGGGCCAGGATCTATCCTTGGTGCATGAGCTGCCTTTTTGAAACACATCCTCTATGGTGGGATGCCTTGCTTGGTCTTGATGCAGTGGGGAGGGGCTTGGTCCTGCATCAACTTAATGTGCCAGGCTGTGTTGACTCTCCATGGGAGGCCTTATCCTTTCTGAGGAATGGATGGGGGTGGTTTGGTGGAAGGTAGGGGCAGTGGGAGGAGGGGAAGGAGGGGGAACTGTGGTTGGTATGTAAACTGAATAGAAAAATTTAAAATAGAAGGATGAGATGAAGGGGAGGAGGAGGAGGGGGAAGAAGAAGAGAAGGAGGAAGAGGAAGAAGAAGAAGAAGAAGAGGAGGAGAAGGAGGAGGAGGAGGAGGAGGAATAAATAAGAGTAAATGGAGAGAGAATTGCTGTGCTTCGGTTTTCCAGAGCAGAATTCCAAATCCAGAAACAGACGACTCCTATCAGCAAAACAGCATCATTTAAACAGCACTTTAGTGAGAAACCTTTAAACTCTGGGCAAGCATACACGTGTATGTGTGAATTCACTTTTGCTAATGGATGCTCCCAGGCCCGGCAAGGCAGATAAAGAGGACATAACAGGTAGGCAGTGCTGAGGGACCCGAAGAAGCAGGCTCCTCCCACTCACTCTTCTCCACTTTCATCCGCTTGGACTCCATGAAGGCAACATTGAGCCTTTGCTCTGTGTATTCCTGGAGGAGATCATCTCTTGCTGCCAGCAATTTGAGAGGGTTCTTGGAAGCCTGGACTCGGCGCTTGGGCCTAACCGAGCGCTTATGCTCGGCCACGGAAGATGTCAACCTGTGGGCAAAGCAGATGTGGCTCAGAGTGTTGTCTGAGACCCAGGACAATACACTCTGCTACGTGTACTTCCTGATTTCATCCCACTGCTCCTGCCGTGAGGTAGTCTCATCCTGGAGGTAAAGGGAGATTTGAGCCTACTCTAGTTCTAGCCTTGCCCACTTGTGCCTATGGTCTCTGTCTGGAGGGTTTCCAGTGTTATAGGACAGCTCATTCCACTGCTGGTTAGGGAGCCCAAGATCCTCTGTACACGCATGGCTACTGCTGCTGTCACCAGCAAGTCCTCAGAGACTCCCCAGATGGCTACTGCACCTCCATTGAATCCCCTTTGCCCCATATTAAATTGTTTTTTTTTTCCACATACAGCTTTTCTGTTTCCTCCACAGCTAGTATTAACCCAACCTACGAGCTCCCTGAGAAAATTAACCATACTTGTGAAGAATATATTGGAATAAAATAGGCCTTCAGAATCATTTCTGATCCCTGAGACTGTCCCAAGACTGAGTTGACCAGCCTGGGGAGGTAGTGTGTCAATGATACGATCTTTCAACAGACTCCTGTGCTGACATGCAACTGTCAAATGTTTAGGTCTCTGCAGGAAGCATTCTTTGTATACAACTACAGTGCAGTGAGCATAAGTACAGACTTGTGTAAGTTATTACTTATCACAACTATATATACCACGTCAGCAATGACAGTTGGATGGGGAGAACATGAACTGAACTGGCTGACATACCCAAAGCAGTACATCACATGAGGAACAGTTTAGGGAAACCTCTACTCTGAGTAAACACACCCGTGGGAGACACAGTCGCTCTGGTAATCGTAGAGGGAAGAGCAGAGCCATGCGGTGGGTGGCTGTGTGCAACTTGCTTAGAACAAGTGCCCCTACTTCTGATAATATCATATGGCCTTCCTCTGGTGCCCATCTCACCCCCAAGGTTGGTAGACATCATCTGTCCCCTTGACTCCATGAATGACTTTAGGGATAGACTTGGGACTCAAACTGAAACAGTGAAGGCCAAACCTGAACTTTGAGAGTCTACTGGGAAGTGAACCAGACTCCTGTATTGACTGAGTAGCCTGGTCATTTGGTGCTAGAGGTGGACACCTCTTTCCCTACAGTTGCAGCTTGACCAAGAGAGGAGCCAGTGTTTGGAAAGACAGCCTTGAGAGACCGTGCTGCTCTGGACACTCAGGGCACACCCGAGTTTGAACTAAATTCTTCCCCAGTGTGTTTTGTTTGATGGTTTTTTTTTTCTGATTGCAATTCAACACATGTATTTTTCTGGCATATGCCACAGATGGAATCCTAACACGTAAACACTTTCTATAGCATTTGGGTGCCTCCGAGAAAACCCATGAACATACTAATTTTATACATCACTGGCAGCAAAGGAACCCTAGCTCCTAATCTGCTAAGCTGTTTTCATCCAAATATCCAGTTGTAAGTTAGGGGTGTACAGTGGGACGTTGTGGGCATCTGCTAGGTGGCAATGCTAAAAACACCACAACGTGTGAGCGATGTGAAGCCAGCCACACCTTTCAAGACTGCACAAATACCCAGGGCACACACAGCAGGTGTGCAAGTCCAGCAGGGCGACCACGTGCGCTCTCTCTGCACCAAGGAGATGAGCACCTGACTCTAGAACACATACGCATGGTGGAAGTGTCTGCTGACAGTCGAGGAGTCAATCTCAAACTCACTTGGGGGCATACGGGTCAAAAATGATATCAAAGTCCTCGTCCAGATCCACAGGACTTCGAGGTATACTGTGATCCACGCTGCGGTAGAATTTGGCAAAGGTCTCATCATCATCCAACTTCATCACCTCCTTGACAGATTTCCCAGTGACCGTGAGAACCGTCTCCTGCATCCCGGCAACTATCAAAACGGAGCAAAGCCCCCATGAGCGTTAGAGAAACAATTGCTGTGACCCTTTTTTGCACTGTTGTAATGGTCTTTTCCCTCAAATTCCCAGAGCAGGGGAAAGTTCTCTCTCTGCCTGCTCCCGCCCCCCAGCTCCCAGCTTGCTCTGCTTCTCACATAAGGACCTCCCACCTGCCCAGTGATGCTAGGGCAGGAAGCAGGCTGACTGTGCCTACACAAACACATGAGCATTTCTGAACCTGACCTCTCCTGGAGGGGAGCTAACCTCAGCCTTGTTCCATCTAAGGGTTCTGCAAACATTTCTGCTAAGGGCTGAGGAGCATTTGACTGACCACACACACGATGTCACTGTGTTGCTTGGGATGCCATCCCTCTATCCTACGGTTACAGCATCAGTGTGAGCATGAGGGGACAGAGCTGTGCTCCAATAAGAGCAGGTGGGACACTGGGGAGGTCACGGCCCTGCCTGCATCATGTTGGCTAGTTTATTTTAGCTTTATAGAGGCTAAAGTCATTTAGAAGAAGAGAATATCAACAGAAAATGCCCCTACAAGATTGGCCTGTGGGACATTGTCTTGATTCGTGATTATGTGGGAGGTTCCAGTCCATAATGGGTGGTGCTACCCCCAGGCAGGTGGTCCTGGGTGTTCTGAGGAAGCCATGAGAAGCATGACAGTAAGCAGCACCCCTCCATGACCCTTGCAGTCAGGTTCCAGCCCTGGTGAGTTCTTGTTCTGACTTCCTTGGATGATAGACTACAAACCGTAAGATAAAAGAAAACCCTTTCCGCGCCAAGTGTTTTTTTTTTCTTCAGTCATGGTATTTATGACAGCCATAGAAACCTCACTAAGAAAATGGTATGACAGATTTCATTGTTAATACATCTTACCCAGTCTAATTAGCTACTGTATTACACCCTTATCATCTGGTTTTCAGTATTTGTGTAACTTACAGCGTTTAGGGGTCACTGTCAACAATGCAGAGTACTAGTACCAGGTACTGGTTTATAACAACAGAAGCAGCTATTTCTGCAAACTGCCTTCTGTGTCAACAACTATTATATTAAAACGTTTATTGCATTACCTTTTTTACCAGAATTGCCTTTTAGAAAGTATTTGGGATTATAAAAAAATACCTTTTGCTTTAACAGAAATGATGGCTATAACTCAAAGCCAAGAGTACGTTGATTTTGTATTTGTACAGTAACTGCTTTGTGGCGTAAAGGCAATATCATGGAGGTATACTTGGACTGGATGACATCCCAAGGGTTTGAAAACTTGGGTATCCCAAATTCAGGATATTATCAAGTGGATCAGAGTTTGAACTTTAATTAGTATTGACTACAGTTTCATTTTCTGAAGGACAACAACAGAAACTTTGTGTGTGTATGTATAAATTGCTAAAAGTATACTAGAAAGAAGATAATTTGGCTGAGGAGGGAGAGCAATCAGAAGTAAGATTTGGAGAGCCAGCTATAGTGATGCATGCCTGTCACGCTAGCTCTTAGCGGAAGATCAGAAGTTCAAGGTTATCCTTGGCTATGTAGTAAGTTCAAGGCTAGCCTAGTCTACATGAGACCTTGTTTCAAAAAACAAAACATCAGTAAAAACAAAAACAAATGCCAAACACAAACAGAAACAAACACCCCCAAAGTTAAGAAGTTGAAACTTGGAATTTAGAAATTCTGAGAGAGTAGATGCTGTCAGGGATTTTAAGACTTTCTTGGTCATTCATGGGAAGTAGATAGCAGAGTGTGCGGTAGCAGGAGCTCCCCTCTGCCTTCTGGAATGTACCTTTGTTGTTCAGCTTCCTTAGAAAAGTCTCCAGCCTGTCCAGCTTCAGGTCCGATTCCAGCTGCATGTCTGGTCTGGCTTCAATATCTAAACAACAGAAACCATCAGTGAGCAAGTGCCCCCGGGGCCTCCCTGGGCCAATGCTCACATCACTGTGGACAGGATGACTTACCTTCCAGGGGTTTGGAAACTGGGGTGGTGCCCCTGGATTTGCTGCAGAGAGGGGATGAGACTGGAGTTATGGCTGTGGGTGATGCCAGACCTACAGAACACACAAGTGGACAGTTTAGCATCTTAAAGATTAATTGTGGAAGTTCACAGAAGCCAGTAATCTGAACATGCCCCTACAGTACGAGCAGATACACAAGTTAACCTGTATGCACAGGTTAGCCACCACACTGTGCAGGGCTGTGCAGGCCAAATGCAGCCATACCTTTGATTTTCCTATTCCTATGAACTACGCAGCTGTCAAGCTGGTGTTCCAAAATGAACAGAAAAGGCATGGGGAAACATACCCACAGCATGTAAATGGCTCCCAGGATATCCTGGAACAATGAAGTTTGGAAGGCCTATTTGAGTGGCAGAATCATAGTGGAAAACACAAAGTGGTAGCATCTCCCACAGAAGAAGTTAGGAGTAGGCTGTCTTGTCCTAGGCAGCAAGTGGCCCTGGACACCAGGATTCTTGTCCAGTCTGGCGGGGTGGGGCAGTGACAATGTGGTCTTGTAAGCATTAGACTTAGACTCTTTAAGATAACTATTAAAACATTTAGCATATATTTCTTCTTTGATATTGTTCATGCTGGTTATAATTCTAATTTTTATGTATGGTTTTCCTCTTTTTTTCCCTGGACAATATTTGATATTTGTTTTTACTGCATATAGTTTTGTATTAGGCTTAGAACTCTCTTATTTAGACAAAAGGGGGAGGTGCTTTTCGGCCAATAGCTTTTAAGATAACATCCCACTTTGAGCATGGTCTCTTGTACTTTAAATGCAGACAAAAAGCATGCACAAATTTGGTTCTAGTTCCCAGCTCATACAGAGGACTAGCAGATTGCTACTCTTTCTGTGAGTTTATTCCCAGACGAATAAACCTTTGTTATACTCCATTTCGGGCTATTGTGGAGCTCTTTTGTACATCAACAGATGGAGAATAGCCCAGAGGTCTGACCTCAGAAGAAAGATTTGGGATTGTGGGAGAGTCACACTCAACAGCTGAGGTATGCTGAAAATAACCCTAAGTTCCCTGAGACACAGGGTGGGAAGTATTTACTCAGTCAAAGGCTGGTGACAGGTAAGAAGGGAAATTTTAACACAGAGTGGGCACCCTGTTGAAATAAGCAAACTGCAATAAGGATATAAGTTGGAGCCAACAGATGAAGCCTTGGGTTTACTTTCAATTCCAATTGTTTTTTATTGATTTGAGCCGCTTCTTGTTAGTGGGGGGAAGGTAAGAGGTGTGTGTGTGTGTGTGTGTGTGTGTGTATGTGTGTGTGTGTAGGGGGCAGGGGCCGGGCTCAAGATTACACCGGACTAAACAGTTCCAAGTTCCCATAAGAAAAGCCAAGTCCTGCTTCACCTGTGAAAGTAAATGGCCTTCTGCTGTCCTTGGATGATCCCAAGGTTAACACCTTTGTTTCAAAGGCTTCTGCGAAGATTCAAGGAAATTTCCCTCTGAGATTTGCCCTCTTCCCCGCAAATATTCACACAGTGAATGACTTTGACTCTACACAGAACGGAAGGTTTAAGGAGAGGAAATGCTCAACTCAGGAAGTACACGGCAGAACTTGAAGACTGAAGGGATCCTGACATTTAACCATGTCCCAAAGAACAGGAATTAAAGCCCCAAACACCCTCAAAACTCTGCAGATGACTTAGGGATGTGGCAAGCGACTCAGCACTCAGTTTCCTGCGCGTTTGGGTCCAGCCTCACGCAGTTCTAGTGTTCCTGGTGAACTAAGGATGCAGGGCATCCTTCTCCCTGGAATTCAGAGCATCCTCTAGACATCTGTCACATGCCTGCAAAGGGACATAGGAAGTGACCCGCAAGGGAAAAGAGGGGTTCCTTCATACTAAAATGCCTTTACTACAAAAAGCTTAGTTAATAGCTGTGGGGTGGCTCATTAGGCCACAAGAAGATGGAAACAATTTAAAATGAATTGTGGGAAATAATTGGTTAAAATTACTTGTATCTTTTTTTCTCTTTCTTTCTTTCTTTCTTTCTTTCTTTCTTTCTTTCTTTCTTTCTTTCTTTCTTTTTTTTTTGGCAGAGCTGATTGCTTCTGAAACCTACAATTGTACTCAGTCTCTAAACAGGTATATTCTAAAATAGTGACAGACTGAATCAGGGTTCCTATGTTGAAGAGGGCAGCAACTAAGAAGCCTGCAGCAGAAATACTCCGTGCAGCCATCAAAACCCATCTACTTAACGCCCATGCAGTGTTAGATGAGTTTCCTCTTTCCACTGAGTTTCTACATTCATGTGTGCCCTGACGTGTGTGCGCACACATGTGCATGCACTGACACATGCATACACACAGGCGCTGACCTTTCTTCACCATCCTTCCTGCCACGGTGAACTGGGTGGAGTCATTGGCAGCTCCTCTGCCCTTCGTCTTCCATGCTTCCTCTCGCACAGTGATGAGGTGTTTCCGCTCCTCAATCGTCATCTGGCTCTCTCGACTTTCTGTGACCCGCTGTGTGCAAAATGCATAGAAGGGAAAATAAGTAAAGAAACAAAATCCTACTTGTTTCCTGAGTGCTGGATGAGTTCATGAGGGAAGCTCCCCCACCGGTGCTCACAGAGAACATGGCTACTCTAGAACGTCAGCTCCCCAAGAGTGTGAGTGACGGTGAAGCAGGAGCACTGGTTAGGAGTATGAGTTGTAGGATTCCCCAGGACTGGATGGGCCTTCGAGGGATGTCACGTGGGGTCAGGTAGCCAGGGATCCCAGAAGAAGGCTCTAGATAACAACAGACCTAACATCCAGTGTTTACTTTGTTAAACATAACCCATACAGAGAACAATGGTTCTCAGCATTTGAGTCTCTAACACAGCTGATTTCAGTGACAAACGCTAGCTTCCCTATCATCTAATCTATGAATCTTCCTTGCACGTGGTTCCTTAGCACAGCTTCATGGCCAGAAGTGATCTGACACCCTTAATGGTTCAGATGAGGTGAAGACCTTGTCCCAACATATGACAGATAAGTGCAATGTATAATCCTAGTACAAGTCCAGGAATGGGCTTAGTAAGGATATTGTAGGGGAAATTGACACAATTCAAATACAAAATGGGTTTGGTAAACATGATGCCAATGTCAAGTCCTGTCTTGATCATTGCATCACTATATCCTGGCCACGGGGGGAAACGCCCTTGCCTTTAGGAAGTACACACTGAAATACTGAATGGAGCAGGTCTCCATGTCACTCAAACTTCTTGCGCATGGTTTGGGAAGGAGATAAAATTAGATACGTACAGTTGATGGAGGAAGGTCATTGGTTAAATAAAAAGAAACTGCTTGGTCCTCATTGGTTAGAAGATAGGTGGGAGGAGTAAACAGAACAGAACGCTGGGAGGAAGAGGAAGTGAGGTCAGACTCCTCTCGGGAGCAGACGCCTCAGAGAGACACCATGCTCCCAGCTCCCAGGCAGATGCAAGCAATGAAGCTCCGACCCAGGATGGACATAGGCTAGAATCTTCCCGGTAAGCGCACCTAGGGGCGCTACACAGATGATTAGAAATGGGCTAAATTAATATGTGAGAATTAGCCTAGAAGAAGCTAGATAGAAATGGGCCAAAGCAGTGTTTAAATGAATACAGTTTGTGTGTAATTATTTCGGGGCATAAGCTAGCCGAGCAGGCGGCTGGGGTGTTGGGGACGCAGCCCCGCCACTGCTCAAATTACTACAAATGGCGCCCACGTGGAGAACTGCTTCCACATAAAGCCTGAGACAGCTTGGGAAGTAATTCTAGAACAAAATGACAGCTTTGTGCATGGTTTCTTGGTAGCAGCACTCTCTCGGGTCTACTCTGCTTGCCAGAGGCAAGCAAGCGCCTTATCTAAGAGAGGCTTCCTGACTCAGCTTTAGCTGCAAAGCCTGCAGCTCAATAAGAGGTCCTGCCACGAAACACTTAAATGGTGTTGATGAAAAGCTGAATGCATGCTTTTTGGTTTTCAGCTGTAGCAGGAAAAAAGCTGCGTGTTTAAAAATGCTGGCTTTCTGGGCCATCCTGACAGGGCAAACTCTGACTGTTTGAGGCAGGAGGGCTGGCTACCGAGAGAGGATTTGAGTGTTGTCTGTTGTAGCTCGCTGACTGGCAGGGACCTTGAAACGCCATAGAGGTGTGGCTATAAACATGGCTGCAGCCTGTATATCCGCCATGAGGCTGGAAAGCTAAGGAATGGACTGGATCTAGCTGGCAAAGCCACGGCTTTAGTCCTACTGAGATTGCTTGGTAAATTAAAGACTCATGTGGTCAGAAAAAGAGAGATATACAGTAAAGAGAGATTCAAAGACAGAGAAAATTTCTGAATGGTTTAAAGTGTGTTAAAAATATATGCAAGCTGAAAGTTGAAGTTCTTAAAGCAAAAAACAAAAAAAGGAAGAGAGTTGTTGTGTGTGGTAGTACACACCTTTGGTCCCAACCCTTGGGAGGCAGAGGGAGATAGACCTCTGTGACTTCAAGGTGTGGTAGCACACGCCTTTAATCCCAGTGCCTAAAAGGCAGAGACAAACAGATCTCTGTGAGTTCAAGGTGTAGTAGCAAACACCTTTAATCCCAATGCCTGGGAGGCAGAGACAGGCAGATCTCTGAGAGTTCAAGGACAGCCTGGTCTACAGAGCTATTCCAGGTCAAAGATATATGCTCAAAAAGCAAAAAGTTAACCTAGGAATGTCACAGATTACATTCTTAAGTGCCTAGTGATTTAAAAGCGCAAATCAAAAGTGCTCCTGGATAGTAAAAAATTGCAGATTTACAATAGGACAGATTCAGACCACTAAATGAGTCACACTGTTGGATGAATGTACGTAGGCTTGGGAGAGAGAAGAAAAAGAATATAGAGAATAAAGTTAATGTTTTTTTTATAAAAAAATGGTAAAGTCTTTAAAGAGACAAAGTACAGATAGTTAAGAGATTAAAAGAAATAAAAAAATAAGCCACGTAAAAATGGAAAATTCACAGAGAGTCTGGATTATGTACATTGTGTTTTCTTTAAAATTTTTGACTGTGAAGGAGCTAAGTACAGAGAGACATTTCATTATATGGGCTGCCAAGTGGAACCAGAACGGATATCATGAGGGTATCATTTCAGAATTTGGATCTAAGGATATGATACTTTGGAAAAGAGATTCTTCTTTTGTTTTCACAGTGGACCAGACCCTGTGGATTGCATCTATCCCGATATGGTATGATGGACCACGCCCTCCTGAAGGGTTGGTGTGAACACCTTCAGAAAATTGCTTTTGCTCAACTGCCAACTGAGATGAAACTAGCACACAGGTTATACCATGAAAGACCTAATTAACGACGCCCCCATTCAGCAGGAAGCAGTTTGGAGAGAAAAAACTGTGCCCATGTTCCCAAATATGGTTTATAAACGTTCTTTTACATTTAAAGGGGGATATGATATAGATATGAATAATTTGCATTAGTATAGATTTTGCTTTATTGATAGAGATTTAAGGTCAATTTTGTTATATGTATAAGTGTTTCTGATTTTGATTAAGGTATTGTGATTGTGTAGTTCATTTAAATATGTACTGTATAATTAAGAAATACAGGTTGTTAATGGATAATCATCGATAACAGTAAAGCTTGTAGTCATGTTAGTTAGATTTTCTAGATATATAGAGATATATTTTAGATAGACATTCTTCATGTCTTTCAAAGATTACAGAATAGGACATTTAATGTTTCAATAACTTAGGACTTTTCATGACAATGAGACACTCTGCTCCTGGCAGCACCAATGTACTTCAAGAGGAAGATGGGCATCGAAGAGGCACCTTATGGAGTTTGATAGCCATTTGGGCAGAAACTGCTCTTGCCTGGACTGTTCCATAAACTGGACAAAGAGAACCCGCAGAGAGAGGACTGCTGAACTTGCCTAAGGTGAGATGATCTTTTGGGGTTCCTGATTCATGAAAGATTCTGTGAGACATTCTGCAGGACACAACAGATAGTGACTGAACTGACTTTGAATTTTCCTGCTTTATGGAAATGTCTGCTGGATACCATGGGCCTGAAGGCTGAAGATGGATGCCCCAACAGTACAGAGGAACTTTGGGTGACTGTCCAGGCAGCGAGATGTCTCTGTCATTTCTAGAGTTTTAAAAGTTGCTTTTTTCTTGTTTGCTTAGGTAGTATTGTATCTTTCTGGAGTCTTTGATGGAGTTAAGAATAGTTAGTTATAGTTATAGTTTTTCTTAGTTATGTTAAAGATTATTGTAACTTTTACTTAATAACTGTTTCGTTATATGTAATTTTGCTATGTTAAAGTTAAAGCCTTTTTTTTTTTTGTTTAAACCGAAAAAGTGGAAATGATGGAGGAAGGTCATTGGTTAAATGAAAAGAAACTGCTTGGTCCTCAATTGTTAGAAGATAGGTGGGAGGAGTAAACAGAACAGAACGCTGGGAGGAAGAGGAAGTGAGGTCAGACTCGACAGCTCTTCTCTCGGGAGCAGACGCCTCAGAGAGACACCATGCTCTCAGCTCCCAGGCAGATGCAAGCAATGAAGCTCCGACCCAGGATGGACATAGGCTAGAATCTTCCCGGTAAGCGCACCTAGGGGTGCTACACAGATGAATAGAAATGGGCTAAATTAATATGTGAGAATTAGTCTAGAAGAGGCTAGATAGAAATGGGCCAAAGCAGTGTTTAAATGAATACAGTTTGTGTGTAATTATTTCGGGGCATAAGCTAGCCGAGCAGGAGGCTGGGGTGTTGGGGACGCAGCCCCGCCGCCGCTCATATCATTACATACAGTCATTCATATATATTTATATATACAGTCACACACAGAGATATACATATACACACATTCATACAGAGTAACACAACACACAATCTTACACATTCACAATCACACATGTGCACTCATATACACAGCCACACAGAGAGATACACATATACACACACATTCATACAGAGTAACACAACCTTACACATTCACAATCACACACGTGCACTCATATACACAGCCACACATACTCACAGTCAAACGCATAAGGACACAGACACAGAGACACAGACACAGACTACACAATCGTACATGAAATGGGAGAGGGGATCAGTAGGGCGGTAGAAGGAAGAGGCAGAAAGGGTGAATGTCAAAAATCAGGGTCAGGAGGGGGTACAGCAGAGGCCCTGACCAGTAATGAAACTTCTCTAGGACTTTTAACCGTTGCCAATATGTAAGTTACCTGTCATTACCAAGAATTAAAAACAAAAGCAAGAACACAGACAACCTTTTCACTCAGGATTGACAAGATGACCCTAATTCCAAAGAATGCTTGAGTTATGTAATTTTACTAAGTAAATTATCAAGTCTTGATAAAAGATTCAATAATATTTGAGAGAATAAGTTTGCTTGAAAATGAAGTGTCTGGAGTAAAGTTTAATTAAACCAATAGAGCAGCTGGCTAAAAGTATTTCCAAAAATATACAGAATGCCTTTAAAATGGGTTCCTTTCTCTACGGTGAGCTCATGGTCTCTCCAGAGAGCAGGGCATGGTAATGCGGTGCAGTTAATGACTCAGAAAATGCTTGATTCAACTGCTTAGCTCTCCTTGAAACACCTAAAATGTCTTCATGGAAGATGAAATTTCAGAGCCCTGAGATGAAAGCAACTCAACCCAAAGCTTCCTGAAGGGATATTTTTGATTTCCTTCTAAATGCAAGTATTAAACATATAAGTTTTTCTATCCCTGAAAATGTCTATATAACTTGACTAGTTGGCATGCTTGGCTTGGGAACCCCTAGTTTTTACCCCTTGGCCTTAGAAGGCTCTAGATGGAGTAATGAATGTCCACTGTGTATTTCCTGAAAAACCTTTAAAATCCACCCGGAGGTATGAAACCTCTCAAAGTATGGAAAAAAGAATCTACCCTGTCCCTTTCGGTTTCTCAGTTTGAAATGACATTATTGTCTTGCTTTTCTCTCTAAACATTTCTTTTCCTGTTTAATTCTGTTAAGTTCTGTATCCTGTCTTAGGGTTAGCAGATGGATGTTTAGCACTGGAACAGTGAGAGAGAGGCAGAATATGGGCAGAGGACCTACCTCACCCGTAAGCCATTCTTTCAAATAGAGATGCCATCAGTTTTGGAGAGAAGCAGAGAGAATGAGAAAGAGATGTGGGAAAAGGTGTAGAAGAAAGTGTAACATCTGGGAAGAAAGGAAGGTGGCAGACACATCAGGACAATAGATGAGCTGTTTCCAGGTCGCCAGGATGCTGCGGATTGGGTTGTTTCCCTCTAGGCTCCTGGGAAATCATAGCAGAGCCGCACATTTCACCCACAGAGGAGAGAGCAGCTCGGGTACCATTAGGACTAGCAGCAGATTAGAAGGCAAAATTCCTCCACAGTTGGTTAAGTTTCACAGGAAGAACTATTATAACCTGGCTTACTCAATAGCAGAAATGATAGGACCATATGCTAAGTAGCAGAGATAAGGACAAACTGCAGAATTCTGTATGATGGAAAGGATTTAGCTTTGCCTTCTCCTAACCAAAGATTACAACCCATGTTTGCATACAGCGTCGAGTGATCTAAAATTGGAGACAATGATGAAGAAGCCTTGTGCTCAGAATTTAAAATGATTTCAGTCTGGTCCTAGAGTCAGCTGGGGGCTTCTGATGGATGATGGGTAGAACAGCACCTCATTCTCCACAGCCTTGGTGCAGGTGAGGAAGCAGAGGATGTGCAAGGCCTCACAGAACCAGTGCACTGTCTAAACATACCGTCTCCTTCTCTGTGCTCTTGTATCACAAAACATGAAGACACCACCACTGCTGGAGGGCAATGACTTACCTGGCCACTGACCACTGATAAATCATAGCCACGTTAACACTGAAATTATCTGGGCAAACTGTGAAGTAGTAAAAATACGTTGTTTCAGATGTTCTAAAGTTTGAGGTCATAAAATATAAGTGGTTTTTGATAAATATTATTTTTCTTTCAATCTAAAACACTCATGGTGAGCCAGCCATGTTCATGGATAGATGGTCAGCCCAGTTCTCAGCAATTTGATGATCTACAAATGCAATGCAGTCCCAACAAAATCCCAGTAGCATCTTTTAAAAATTGACAAACTTATCGTGAACTCGAATGTATATGGGGAAGCAAAAGCCTTACGACAGCCACAGAAGAAGAGTCAAGGTGGAAGACTCAACTTTAAGAATCACAAAGCTACAGGACTCAGGACAGGATGGTGCTGACTGGAAGCCCAGAACCCGACCCGACTGAACTCTGAGGAGGAAACGAATAAAGGCAATACAGTGGAGAAAGGAGCATTTTAAAGGAGCCATGTGCTGCAATATTTGCATAAGTGCTTAACTGTAAAACAAAAGCACACAGATTAGATCATATATAATTCACAAAAACTAGCTCCAAGTGGTTCATAGGCTTCTATGTGAAATGGAAAACTATGAAACTTCTAGAAGATAATAGAAAAACTAGACATGAACTTAATTGTACATACACATACTCCGCCCTGCCCCACTACTAAGATGAAGCCTATGGCCTCGTGCATGCCAACTTCCCAGCCTGGGTGCACTTAAGTTTTAGGTAGAATACCAAAGGCATATTCCTGAAATAACTGTTAGAAAACTGCGATTCCCTGAGATTTATAAGGTACTCCGTGAGAGATCCTGTCAGATCCTGTCAGAAGAACAAGAAGACAAACCACAGGATGGGAAGAAATATTTGTAAATACATTGCCATATTAACACGGGACTGTCACCGAAGATTAAAAGCCAACGTCTGGGAAACAAATGGGCCGACCATGGCAGAAGATATATGGCTGGAAAACAAGCATATGGCAATGTATTCAATGTGGAACACTGAGAAACTTACTCCTAAAACTATGATACAGCTTTTGGAATGGCCAAAATCTAAGGCACTGACATTAAATGTGGTAGAGACACTGAGCAACAGGACTCTTCACTGGATGCTGGAGGAAGGTGAAACGGCACAGCGGGAAGGTTTCTGAAATCAAGCATGCTCTTGCCCTAGGATTCTGTGGTCACACCCCTTAATACCTGAGTAGTGAAGCTTGTGCCGTAACAAAAACTGCATGTGGACTTTTGTTTGTAGCTACTTTATTCACAGTTACCAAAACTTGGCAACAACCAAGATGCCACTGAGTAGGCAAATGCCTAAATAAGCTTAGTCCATGCAGACACACTGGAGAGCAATGAGCTATCCAGGTACTCAAGAAGGCACGGGGCCAAGTGAAGCTGCCTGTCTCCATCTCAGAAACATTAAGACCAGCAGCTGAGAAAGATCAGGTGGTTGAGATTGATGCTCAGGGAAGCACAGAGGATGTTCAGGGAGGGGTGCCATCTTGAATGCCAGTGGAGCCGCGGACAACGTGGATTAGACTGAGTATTTGCCAGTAGGAGTTAGGCAGGAAAGCCCCGTACAGACTCAGACGGACGATGGCTACTCTGGTGTTTTCTGAGCTCCTGCCTTAGAACTGAAAGTTCGGAGACTTTCCTTATACCAGTTTCATGACCTCAAGGGAAATTCACACTACTGAATCCACCTAAAAATTTGGAGTAAAGAATCAGATGTAGATTGACCCACTTTGAAAAATATGAAAAAGTTAAACACACACAAGATCACACACAGATGCGCACAGTCCCCCTTTCTCCACACACGAATGAAATGCCACAGGAAAGCTGCTCCCTTCCATGTGGAGCCTCCTCTACCACTCAGAAACTGCAGTGAGGTTTCATATGTATAGACTTTTCCTCACCTGATTAACAAATAAAAATGACAGGTATTTATGGGCAGTAGGCATAGCAGGAGAATAGGCAGAAGCAAATACAGGTTCCTAGAGGGCAAAGCAGAAGGATTAGCAGTAAACTGGAAGGTGGACCCGAGTGTGGGAGGGGAGTGAGCTGGGGAGAAGAGACACAAACAGCAAATTGTCTAACAGCTAATTTTCTCATTGCAATTCTGGCTCACGCTAAGAACACCCTTCCTTCGGGTGTCGGTGCTGACCGGCCAACATCCCACACAGCCCAGCCCATGCACCCGAGCCAGGGTTGGGCAGTAATTGAATACATTAAATGCAGATTACTGCAATATGCGTATATATGTATATTTAGTTTGAGATGAGGTCTGGGTCTTTTGTCAACAGTTTAAATATATTTATGTATTAACTATTAAACCATTTAATACATAAATAATTGCTTTCTTTATGGCATTTTCATAATATGACTTAAAAATAGTTTAAGGACACAGGATCAGCTTCCAGACCGGATGAGAGTTGAATGCTGGCTGCCTAGGAATACAAAACAAAAACCAAACCAAACCAAACCAAAATAAAAAAAAAACAAAGAAGGCATGGGCATCATAGGTACTATGACACTAGAAGACACATTAGCCGCCATAAAGACAGTCGCCTATGCTTGGGTGAGCAGAGCGAGCCTCTGCCCCTCTAAGCGAATGTGATGCATTGCTCCTTCAAAGCTGGGTTGTTCTCACTTTCAGGTAAGGTTTCCAGAGAACTTCACAAGGAGCCAGACAAAACTGTCGTCACTGTGACACTGCCCGATGCACTTACCTGAGATGTTCCCATGCCGTTAAAAACAAAACAAACAAACAAAAACCCTGCTGCATAAACATGCTCAGGATGCTCAGGAGTGTGTCAGCCTCCCTCTAAATGAGACAAGTTTGTTTCCTATACGATATAGACACACAAATACACATAGCATACATATAAACATGCTCAGGACGCTCAGGAATGTGTTAGCCTCCCTCTAAATGAGACAAGTTTGTTTCCTATACGATATAGACACACAAATACACATAGCATACATATAAACATGCTCAGGATGCTCAGGAATGTGTTAGCCTCCCTCTAAATGAGACAAGTTTGTTTCCTATACGATATAGACACACAAATACACATAGCATACATATAAACATGCTCAGGACGCTCAGGAATGTGTTAGCCTCCCTCTAAATGAGACAAGTTTGTTTCCTATACGATATAGACACACAAATATACATAGCATACATATAAACATGCTCAGGACGCTCAGGAATGTGTTAGCCTCCCTCTAAATGAGACAAGTTTGTTTCCTATACGATATAGACACACAAATATACATAGCATACATATAAATATTTGAGTTTTCCCAATAAAAATCCCAGGCTTTCCTTTTTGAAGCCATGATTCTGATGGATCTATGTAGTGGTCTTGAGGTAGAACCCTCTCTCTTTGTTCTTCTGCATCCAGGCTGTGTACCTAAGCTTTGCCCCCACCCAGGGAACCCACCATGTTACAGAAGACACCTGTGTTAGAATCAGGCTTACCCAAAGCAGATTAGAAATGGCATTATCATCTGTAAATCCTCCTTCCTCCTACAGGTTAAAACAAAGAGGAGACATTGGAGAACACCGGGTGTCACCATCCCTCTGTGCCTGGGTTCAGACAGCCAAAAGCATGCACATGCTCACAGTCCAGTGTGAAAAGCAGCAAGCAGTCTCATTCCTCAGGGCAGGATGGCAACCCATGAGCAGGCAACAGCCAATGGCTTGCTCTCCCTGCTGGTCACCTATCAATATGCTTTCTCCTCAGCCATGGCAGACAATACCGGCGTGAAGGTGACAGAGGTTCCCTCCTTTAATTTCCAGTAGCATTTTGGTGATACCTGAGATCTGAACCTTACCTGACCTCACCAGAAGCAGAAGCAGAAAGAGTGCCCCATCCCTACTCGGGACTCACACAGATAGAGACTGTTTTAACAGCCAGATCTACAATGGGCTTTTATTTCATGGAGAAAGCCCCAGACACTGGATGACTGTCTTCAAAGGGACACGGGAGTTACCTTATATGCTGTAACGTTTACTGGGCCCAAGTAGGGCTGGGATTAGTTAGCTGGTGAAAATAAAGATCTAGAATTTGCTGGAAAGAAGATACCTGGAAGGTCACTTTTTTTTTCCTTTCTGTTTTTTGTTGTTTTGAAACAAGGTTTCTCAGTAGCTTTAGAGCCTGTTTTGGAACTGAATCTTGTAGACCAGGCTGGCTCGAACTCACACAGGTCCACCTATCTGTCTTCCAAGTACTGGGGTTAAAAATGTGCGCCACCACCACCCGGCTTGAAAGGACACTTCTTGAAGACCTTGTTTTGTTTTCCTTTCTCTTGATGGACATGGAAACAAAGTCTGCTCAAGTGCACATGTCCCTCAAAGTGTGGAACTAGTCCGTGCCACCACCTTGTGGCTTCGGATCTTTACCACCAGGTCATGTGCCATATCTAGGAGCCCAGATGTTTATTCATGCTCCCTGACCTGCTCTAACTCAAGTCCAGGAGACAGGCATGGAGGGTGCGGGGTGAGAGGGAAGGTAAAGGAAGGGATCTGAGTGATTTTCATGGGACGTGAGGGTAGTGGGGGATAATCAGAGCTCCGAAGAGTCAATTCATTAATCTTGATATTTGAAGAATATAATTAGAAAGCGAACAAATGCTCCCTGGGGCTGAAATCTGAGAACAAAAGGTCTTTCTAATTTTATTTTCTTCAAAGCTATTCATGATCCAAATAAGACCATCTTATCTTATAGGACCCCAAATAAGACATGGCTGTGACCACCCCAATTTCTTTGACAGAGAAAATGGTTATAGATTTTTCAAGGCATTTATTTATTTATTTTGTTGTTGTTGTTGGTTTGAAATAGGGATCATTCTATAGCCTGGGCTGGTCTGAAACTCACTACGTAGCCTAGGCTGGCCTTGAATACACAGCAATTCCATCTCTGTCTCCTCAGTACTAGAATTATAAGTGTCTGCCACTATGCCAATCCCATCCCCTAGTAACTTTTTTAAAAATAATTTCATCTTTTTTTATGTATATGGATGTTTTAGCTGCACATATATCTGTGCACCGAGAATATGCCTGGTGCCCTCAGAAGCCAGGAGAGGGTATCAGAGTTTCAGAGAGTTGTGAACCCTCATGCGGGTGTGCTGGGAATTGAGTCTGGAGTCTCTGGAAGAGCAGCCAGTGTCCTTAACCAATGAGCCATCACCCCAGCCTTGCTAGTGCTGTTTCTTACTAGATCCTCAAAGTTTTAAATTATCAATATGACATTAATAGAAATAGGGATTTATTTTGTTTGTGTGGGGTGTGTGTGTCCATATGTGCACATACAGAGGTCAGAGGTCAATGTTGGGTGTCTCCAGTGCTTTCCACCTTTTATTTTGAGGCAGTGTCAGTCACTGAACCCGATTCTTGACGATGGCCAGCAAGTGCAATGGGATGGCAAGCACTCACCAGACCTGGCTTCTACGTGAGTGCCGTGGTTCCATAATCAGGTCCTCGTGCTTACGTGACAATTTTTTTTTTTCTGAAACAACGCTTCACTCTGTACCTAAGGCTGGCCTAAAACTATGTTGCCTTGGTTAGTCTTAAACTTGTCCCAGCCTCCAAAGTGGAAGAGTTGGGATTGCAGGTATGTGTCACTATGCTGGCCTATCTTCCAGGTGGCTGCTGGAGCATTTAAATTTTCCCCATGGCTTCAATGACAAGCTTCCTGCCCAGGAATGAATGGATCTTCATGGGTGAGATGGGCATGACTTACTGAGACCTCCCTCCCTCACATTTGCCTCTTCTATGTCCCCACAGCTACACCCTGTGTCTGTGCACCAAATATGATGACCTAGACAATGTTTGTTCACACAAATGTATGCTATTTGAAGGATTCAGAAGCTGGGGTGTGAGTGACCATAAAACCAGCTGTTTAGTGCCTGGCTGTAAACATGGATGGTGGTACCTGCCCTCGGCAGTCAACCATGGGCAAGCCTCATCTAACTGAAGCAACAGCTCGTCTGTATGCCACCAATGTCTTCTTCCCTCCTCCAGGGTGCCATTCAGACAGGCCCTTCTAAGCATGCATAGAAGAAACCCCAGATTTAAGGCACTCTGCCTACCTCATGTGAGCATGGTGAAATAGCGGACTTAAGTAGACCGTCAGCTCGTGGGAGGAATCGCAGGCCATCAGAGGCAGCTGAAAGTCACTTGACCTCAACAGTACCTGAGATTTCCCCACATGAGGGACAAGAGTCTGAAATAGACCGGCTTATTTTAACTTCAAAGAGCTTATTGTCTCGGCCAGGGTGAACTAGGCCACCGGAGAGCCCAAGGACGGTGAGTTCACCATGGCTGCAGAAGCAGAAGCCGAGGGAGAGCAGGTGGCTCTGCACTTGCTGTGGCTGTGCCTAGAGCCCTGCTCTCTCCAGCACCGGGTTTTCTACTCTAAGAGTGAGTGCAGGGGTAGCCCAAGTCTCGCCTGTAAGAACACTAGCCGAGTGCCTGGGCAGTCCAGACCCATCCTCGCCCACGTGTTCTGGAAAGAACACACGCCCTCACTCTCCTGATGCTCTCTGACCGTCCACGGGGAGTCCATCACTTCCAGCCTGGGTGTTGTTTCCCCCTAACTGTGGGTGCAAACTTCAGAATGGCTGCACTGGGAAGTGACATCATGTACAGCTAATAGCTTTGCTACTCAGGTGTATGCTGAAGTCATTTTGGACCAATTGTTTCAAGATTCTCTTTTTTGTGGCATTTGGGGAGAACACAGGACCTAGTACATACTAGGCCAAGCACTTGCCCACCGAGCTACAACATCGCAACCCTAAGATTCTTCTAAATAAAGTTTTGGGCAGGGGATAAATTATTTGAGGGACCTGTTTTTTTTAACCTTAGAATCTCAATTTTACACACATATATAGTATCTAGGTATACTTAAAACCATTATAAATGGCTGAGAATGAAAGGCTATTTTGGGATCATCTTCAACACCAAATATGCCTCACACTAAATAATTCAAATGCATTTTCCACCTGAGCACACACATGGCTAGGAACTAAATGTGGACACAGCAGTTCTGTGTTGTATGTTCTGGGACCCTCACCTTACGTCCTATGTGCGCATCCATTTTCATGTATGTTTTTAATATGCAAAGGTTACATTCGGAATTTTTCTCTCTGCTATGTTACTATTTGTTTATTTGAATTTGTAAACTGCGTTTTTACATGTCAAGTTTCTGGAGCCCACGTGATTCATCTGACTCGATTTCTGAAATCACTGCGCAGGTACGAGCCAGCACATCTGGCTTCAGACAGCTCCTTTGAAAGCCCCTGAGATCCACTAGTTGAACCTTTATATGCGCCTGTGTGGGTTTGTATGTTTCTGTCTGGACACTTTAGAAGATTCTAGAAGTTGGATAGTTGGGCGTGGCTCAGTGTGCCATTCTGCCTCAGCTAGCAAGCACACTTGTATTTGCAGAGTCAGTGGGCAAGAACATCATGGCCAAGGCTGATGATCACTACATTTGTGATTCAAAAGTCATCAATATTCCCACATATGAAATGCTTGCAAATGCAAATTAATTTAATTGAAATTCATATATAGGTCCTCAATAAAAGTCATACTTCATCATCATGAAACAGACTCAAGATTAGGCAGAAAGTCCTCATGGACCACAATTAGGCCCTTAGTTTTGAGAAGTAGGTCTTAAATCTCTGCACAAGAAATTTAAGTGCATGTTTGATATGTGACTTAGAAACTGTGGCAAGCTGTTGTCTCACTTGAAAGACTTTGATCACATTCTAACACAGACTTCACTTAAGCTGTAACTGTGAACACAATTGGAAACTGAGGCACTTGACCTCAAGCCTTTACTTCATGCCCAGCCAGCTTTAGCCGCTTTGTGAGAAACTGTGCCTCCTGAGTGCAAGGAAGTGCCAGTGTTCTATAGCAGGGGGTGTTAGGCCACACATACTTGTTCCCGAGACACACAGTGTGGTGTTAGTGCGGTGGACACAGTACCTTCTTCAGGGACTGCTCCACCTCCTGCATGTGTAGGCCGCTGGTGGCTTTGCCGTATTCCTGCTTCCGGATCAGTCTGTTCTTCCAGTCTTCCTCACCGCTCTTCTTCAACAGCGCCAGCCTGGGAGGAAGACACAGCAATGGAGAATCCAGCACCGCATGCTTAGATCCACAAGAACCTCTTTTCCCAGACAACCCCAAAGATGGTTTAGTTGGTGGGAAAGAAAAGCTTAAAACCGACTTGTCCGATAGAAGATGCTCTATCTTCTTAGTAAGGGAAGCCACAACTCTGTTTTCCTCTCGCTCTGGGGCTGGGAGCTAGGGAATAAAGAAAAGGAACCCCAGCAAAATGTCTTCTAGTGACCCCTTCTGGCCACTAGGTGAAATAACACCTGAAGATGCAAGCTGCAGTTCTTTGTAGAAAACACTGCTGAAAAAGGCTTAAAAATACAAATAGGCTTTGTGCAATAGTAGAAGTAATTTCCAACAAAGTAAATTATGCTCGTGTATGGAAATTTCATAATGAAACCTAATGAAGACAGAAGGATATGGCATCTTGTTATCATACCTCAACTAAAGACAAAAACTATGATACTGCTCTCTTCTGTTTTCAGCCCTGGTATTCCCCCATACACTAGCCCTGTCTTTACAGTGTATTCTTACAAAAAATCTTCATCCTAAAGGCCCATTAAAAATTATTAGTTCAATTTTCTCCAAGGGGAAAATATACCAAAAAAGGAATTTCATTACAAGGACTGTTAATAACACACGTTAGCTCAGGCACTGCAGGATTCCATCGAAAGCTGCTTGCACATTTGGGTCTCTCTGAAAAGCCGTTTTCCAGAACAAGGGGCTATTTCAGACAGCTCTGCTATCACGGAGGGAAACATCTCAGTCATCTAATTTCAACAGAGTGGGACAGACAAAAGGGCAAATGGGACCTGAGACTCAGGCATGTTCTTTTCCTTGCCTTGTTTGTCATGCATGAACTGGACATGGGATTCTCAAAGGCCCCAAGTGCTAAATTTCCTTATCTATTCAATATCTGTATTGGAGGCAGGGGGGGGACTTACACTCTAATAAAAATGTATTCACTCATTTGCTGGTGGTTCTTGGATAGAAGCCAGGGCTTGTTCTTGCTGGGCAAGTGCTCTACTACAGAACCGCATAAAAAAGGAGTTTTTGCTAAGCAAATAAGGAAGCAAATCTATAGTAAACAAGAATCCATTATATTTACAAATGTATGCATAATCCTCTTTTATAGTTTCTGTCCCTCTATCAAATAATGAAAATGAGCTCCAAAGAACTTCCTAAGGGATACAGAACTTTGAACTTTGGGTCTAGCCCCTCTGCAACTGCTTCCTTCTTTCTAATCTCTTTCTTCCTTGGCAGCAGATAAGACCACAAAAGGACCAGTTCTATAAACTCCTCTAGCTGTCTTACAGATCTGCTGCAGGCTCATGCAGCTTCTATAGTTCTACAACATTAGCATGACAACACATGTATTAGAACATAGAATCTGAATTCCTTCATATATTCTCACTTCAGGTCATAGTTATGACCATTATCTGTACTGCTCCAATTACTCTGAATGTGCCCATTTTATTGAGGTAAGAAAACCAAACTATTAGAAAGAAACAACCATGGCTGTGAGCTCCAAAAGCACGGGGAAACAAGGCCTCCAGCTGGTGAGCATGCCAGGCCTTCACCACCCCTAAGAGGGGGTATGTCCAAGCCATCTCCTGGAGGAGGCGTCCACACTGTCACTAGCCCCAGAGCTAGCTACTCTCTCATTTTACTCCTGACTCAGAGCAGGCATTTTCGCTGTCATCTCAATCAGATTGGAATCCAAATGACTTCCAGAGAACAAACCCTCGACCTCAGAATGGAGACTGTTAAAATTTAAAATGATGTAGCCAACAAACAGCTTCTCAACAAACTGGGGTTCCCCTGGGGCTGCTATGAGGGGCATGAGACTAACTCAGAAAAAGTGAGCTGCGGAACCTGAACTCACTCAGTCCCCTTCCTTATGCGCCTCTGATGTGCACAGGCATCTTCATAGCTCAAGGCTCCTCTGAGCGAGGGCCTCCTGCACGTGGGTGGGAGAAGAGGCATGATTCTAAGTCCTGCCTCTCAAAGTCTCAGTTGTTCCCTTCCATGAGAAGTCGGTCTGAGCAGATACACAATGCCTGTCTCTGTCAGCAAGAGCAGAGTCTTCCGATTTCCTTGTGATGTTCTCCCAGTCTTTTGTAGACTGATTTCCACAGAACTATTCCATTCTAAAGACCTGAAAAATCGCTTCCAAAGACTCCAGAGTAACCAAAATAACATGGCAGAAAGTGCTTTAGTTGAGCCCACGTGGTACTTGGCCCAGTCCTCACTCCCACAGTTTCAGTGATGAATAACTTCATAATAACACACAGGGAATCTGAGTGCATTATCCCGTCCCTTCTGATTTCCTGTTTGCTGTTCAACAAGCTGTGGAGGGGGGCGGACTTTCCAGTCTTGTACTCCACTCTGGCAATCTCACAGCCCTTCATCACCATGCAGAGGGCTAAGGTCTGGGTCGACACATGACATAAATCCCCCCTGTGCAGTGCCAACAATTATCAGCGCTTTTAACATCTGCCAAGTCTGAGGGCTATTTATTGGCTGTGATGTGGAGTGTTGGGGCATCTGCTTCGTCTGAGGCTCCTTACCCAGTGAGTGGCATAGTATCAGCTGCTAACACACTGGCCTGGCCTGGGGCCAATGGGACATGTGCTTACCAGGCCACTATGGGAGTGTCTATGGCTCTTTCCACAGCCCATTCTCTTCAGCAAGAATTCTGGCTTGAGAGCTTCCTGGATGAGGACAAGTTTTTCCAGCCTCATAGCAGGGATGGGTCAAGGAAGGGACAGGCAGACCACGTGCCTCTAATGCCAACTAAGGTTTCTGTATTTCCTCTTTAGACATTTCCCCTTCTTTCAGAGAAAGAGGCACCCACGGACTTATGCTGAACTGAACAGCACTGAAGAGTAATTGCATCAGATTCTGATCGTAGCCAATGAGAAACTTGGAAGAGTTATTAATAATAAGCTTTGTGTCTGCATTTGGTTTTTATCTGGCACCTAAGATGCCAGGACCTTGTACAGCCAGGCAAGAGCTCCACATGGAGCCCTGGTCCACCCCCTTGTTATGCTTTCTTTTTTCTTCTTCTTCTTCTTCTTCTTCTTCTTCTTCTTCTTCTTCTTCTTCTTCTTCTTCTTCTTCTTCTTCTTCTTCTCTCTCTCTCTCTCTCTCTCTCTCTCTCTCTCTCTCTCTCTCTCTCTCTCTCTCTCTCTCTTCCCTTCTGATGTTATGTAGTATATGCAGGTGAACCCAGGGTCTGCCTGCCTTGTTTCACATGTAAGCATGGGGTGGGGGGTGTGCCCAGCTTCTATGTTCATGCCAGGGATTCAAACTCAGTTCATTGGGCTTGAGTAGCAAGCCCTGCGCCTAGTGACCCAGCTTCTCTGGTGCTAAAGACTGGGGCTGGAGCCTTGTAAGTGCTAAGCATTTACACTAAAAAGAGCCAGCCCTCCAGCCCTTCTTATCTATTAAGTAAAAGGCTGCCATGGTTTGAGTACAGCGTGCCTCTTCTGTCATTACGGCAGTATCCTGAACAGACCTTTGGGGGTGAAGAGATACTTAAAGGGGATTAATGCCTTTTTCCTGGGAGTGATTTATGCTCTGGACTTTGGATTAATGAGTGAGCTGCCTGCAAAAGCACGGCTCTTTGTCGCTCTCTGCATAAGTGTTTCCCCTCTGTGAAGTGCAGATATGACGCGCCCATTAACTGCTGGAGTCAATCCTTGAGAGCCGGCAGGACCACTAGGGGTCAGCTTCCCTTAGTGGATGAGTTAATTAGGATTTACTGACATTTTTGGGGGTGGTAGAAATTTTTAGAGATGGGGCATCTAGTGGGAGAAGGCAGCCCCTGCCAGTTGGCTGTCTGCCTCCTGGGTGCCCAGGGGCATCAGGGCTAGCCAGAAGAGGTCTTTGAGACAGATTCTCCTTCAAGCCAGGCTTCCCAGGTAGTTGTCACAGAGAAGAAAGGTCTGATGGACTTAGCGCGATTTCCCCTCATATTCTAACGTGTCACAAGGCCCTCTACCTGGTATGGCTGCCAATGTTAGTCTTTGATTTTCCAGAACTGTGAGCCAAAGTACATTCTTTTGCTTTTCAAATTATTCAACCCCAGATATTCCTTGCAGCATTGGAACTAAGAGACCAAGTCAGAGACATACAGAGGCCAGGCCTTTCTCTATTTTTACAGCAATCGAAGGACTCACTGGGAGCTGAACTCTTCAGCTCAAAGCAAGAAGCCAGAGTTTGCTGGGGAGACATGGCCACAGGCTATGTGGGGTACAGAGGAGCAATGGAGGGACATGTACACAGGGACCCCCGTTAGTCCCTAAGGCAGATCTCTCTCTGTCTCTCCGCCTCTCCACCCCCTTGTGCCCTTGATTTTGGGTAGATTCGCTAATCTTTGCAGGCGTTGGCTGACTGAGTCTGCATAGGCCTCCCGTGGGGACAGGGGTCTGCTCGCCTCACAGTCATCTCCCCAGAGTGAAAACACAAATGTGACAGTCAGTGATGACGTAAACACGGCTTCCAAGGCCTTGGTAAGCTTTCAGCTCTAAATTATAGAATTATTTGGTTCATAATGCTCTTTCAAAAAGTGCCTAAGAAGGGACAGTTTGATCTCAAATCATTTAGACAGTGATAAAATGGCAGCTTTGTCAATCCACTGGAAGAAGCACCATAGGTTTCATTCTGGCAATGGATCAAGCTGGACATTCTAGACTTTGTAGGTGCTCTGGGGGTTGCTGTAACAAACATCCCAACAGAAGCAACCCAGGGAGGGTTTGTGTCGGCTAAAGGCGTGGGACAGTGAAAACCCAGCATGATGGGGAAGGTGTGCAGAGTTCACCGTGGCAGGAGTGTGTGACTGGGGTCCTCACATCTCAGCAGACCAGGACAGAGATGGGACAACATTCACAGCTGGTCTGTAACCCTCAAAGGCCCTTCCCTAATGGCTTACCTCGGTCAACCAAGCCTCTTGTTCCAAGTGTCTGACAACTCCTACCGGCCACTAGCTGAGGATCAAGTGGCCATATAGAGGCACTTCAGATACAAACGCTAACATTTCATGTCAAAAAGATGAAGGAAGTTAAGGGACGTAGCGTTTCCTCAAATAACAAACATATTCTTTTTTTGGGGGGGGTGTTTGAGACAGGGTTTCTCTGTAGCTTTGAAGCCTGTCCTGGCACTAGCTTTTGTAGACCAGGCTGGCCTCAAACTCACAGAGATCTGCCTCCCAAGTGCTGGGATTAAAGGCGTGCGCCACCACCACCCAGCCAAACATATTCTTTAAAACGAGAGCATGGGACTGGTAAGATGGCTCAGTGGGTAAAGGTGCTTGCTGCCAAGCTTGACAACCCAAGTTTTATCCTTAGCACCAACTTGTGGAAGGAGAGAACCAACTCAGCATGTTGTCCTCTGACCTCCCCACCACATTCATGCTGTGGCATGTGTAGGTGAATTCTCTCTCTCTCTCTCTCTCTCTCTCTCTCTCTCTCTCTCTCTCTCTCTCACACACACACACACACACAGTAAATGAAAACATTTTTAAAAGGAGTATATAAAGGTTCTAAAACTTAATTTTCTGGTTACTACACTTTTGATTTCGTTTTACACTTTATTTCATCTTACTATGCATCCTAGACTAGCCTCAGACTTCTGAGCACACAGGGTCTCTCTGCCTGTCTACTTAGGAGCAGGTGCTAAGGGCATTTGGTAGCACTCAGAACAGAGAGCTTGATATGGCCAGAACTTAGTGTAGGAGAGACCCAGGTGGTCAGCTGAAGGCCACAGCTCATTGGAACTCATGACAAAGTCTGCGCTCCTCGTTACAGACGCAGGAATCTGAAGGTGAAAGAATAATTTGAAGCAAATCAAGTAAAGAATGTGTGAGCAGAAATGGGCTTAACCACACAGTGACTGCAAGTCCCAGGCTCTCGGAAGATGGTGTCAGGCGGCTTGCCTGCGTCCAAGGACTGTGATCCTGCCAGGCATAGCGAGCACACAGTGCTAAAGGTGCTGGAACTAAGTTCCTCCTGTGGGAAATCGAGGCAGTCACAATAGCTGGACTAAGTGAGCGTTACAGACCTATAATTTTATATGTCACCCCAGAAACAAAAGCAATGTCCAAATAAATGTTTGAACAGCACCTCCATTCTCAATAGGTCAAGCTTTGCATTTAACAAAGGATTGGAGGCCGCCACTCAGGGGACCTTCTCAAGCGAATGGTAAAGACAGACACATAGGTATGTTCAGTGAAGTACACACAAAAGTCCCATCAAGGCCCAGGGAGGTCATGGGTGAGATATTTCTCATCGACATAGTTTATGATAGTAAACATAATTGCTAAATAAATGGACCCTGACCTTTGAAAAAGCAGATGTTAACAATGAAATAGAGTAGCTGGATATTTAGCAAGCATTCCTGACAGGATTTTAAACAGACTCGGGGCAGGAACCTCTCTGAGAGGTTTTGGCTCTAGTTAGGCAACAGGTTCACCTGTGCTATCTATCCCCCATCCGTGGACTAGACAGTTGACAGAAGCCTCCGCCATCTTTTAACTTCAGCACAAAGCCTGGTTAAGAAGCCGTGCTCCACAGTAGCTCAGTTTAAATAGAATACTTTCCCCTCAGGTTAAGACTCACAGAGAGAGACAGACTAAGCAGAATTTACTGAAAATAAGCAGCTGAACCAAGAAACCCCACAGCTACTACTACTGTCTAATATAAAATGTCAGGGCTGGAGTTGCAGTTCATTGGTAACGTACTTGCCTAGCAAGTACCAGACTCTGGGTGAAATCACCTGCATGGGAGGGAGGGAAGGAAAGAGGAGGGAATGAGAGAGTGTGGGGAAGAAGGAAGGGGAGGAGGGGGAGGAAGGATAGGGAGGAGGAAGGATATGTAGGAGGGAGAAGGAGGAGGAAGGATGAAGAAGAAGGATAGGGAGGAGAAAGGATGGGGAGGAGGGAAAGAGGAGGAAGGATGAGGAGGAAGGAGAGGAGGGAAGGGGAAAAGGATGTAGGGGAAAGGGGGAAGGGGGAGAGGGAAACAAGAAAGGGGGAGTGAGGAAGTTAGGAAGGAAGGAAGGAAGGAAGGAAGAAAGGAAGGAAGGAAGGATGGAAAAAAGGAAGGAAGGAAAAAGGGAAGAAGGAAAGGAAGAAATGGAAGGAAAGAAGGAAAGCTTCTAAATGGTCAAATCAATCATCTATTCAGTTTTGGGTGGTGAAATGGCTCAACAGGTAAAAGGCACCTGGCATCAAGACCAACAACCTGAGTTCAATCCCAGGACCCACATAATGGAAGGAAAGAAGTGATTTCTGCAAGATGTCTACTGACCTCCAAACATGTTCTGTGGCACATGTGTGAGCACATACACACACACACACACACACACGCACACACAAATAAGTAAACGTAATAAAATTTTAGAAAAAAGTACTTATTTTCTATAAAACACACCAAACTTAGATTCTAATCTCAAAGACAAAGATCGTCTATGTGAATTTATCTATCTTCATCCAATATTTATTTAACCCAGACCACCAGTGGATCACCGGACTCGCAGGGGAATCACGTGTTTCTATAGGAGAAAGAGGCGCTATCTCAGCTTCACGGAGAACTGGATATGACATAAGAAACAGAGACCACAGAGAAATGAGGTGTTCCTGTTCGTTCTGCCCTGAGTCTGAACTGGGCACCTCTCAAACTTGCTAAATTAGGTGCAGCTCATATGTCTCGGCTTCCATGGTTATTTCAGCTTCCCTGTATAGCCTGGCAAAGCAAGTGCACATCCCTCTCCAATACTGCCTGTCAATCATCAGACGGGTTTACCTACCTTTCTTTAATTGACATAGTTTTGCTGGGTGAATCCAGAAGAGTCTCTCCCACTGGCACTTTGACCTCTCCAGCAGCAAACATGGCACAGGGGTTCTTGAAGAGTTTCTCTGCTAGCTGCTCAGAGGAGTCCTGCTGCTTCCAGGACATTGGGGTTGCCTTCTGAATAGAGGCAGCTGGCTCTGTTTGTTCAGAAGCAGGTTCTCCAAACTCTGTTGCTGGAGAGAAGGAGAGCAGGGTCAGCATCACTCCCAGCAAGCATCTCTCCAGATGTTCACAGTCTCACAGTGCAGCACCTGAGTCAGCATCACACCCAGCAAGCATATCTTTAGATGTTCAGTCCCACAGTGCAGTGCCCCAGTCAGTATCACTCCCAGCAAGCATCTCTCCAGATGTTCTCAGCCCCACAGTGCAGTGGTCCAGTCAGCATCACCCCCCAGCTAGCATCTCTCCAGATGTTCACATCCCCACAGTGTAGCGCACGAGTGAGCACCACTCCCAGCAAGCATCTCTCCAGATGTTCACAGCCCCACAGTGCAGCATCTGACTCAGGTTGTAGGTGCATGGCAAGTTACCCAGGCCACTGGGGTTGATGTGGAACTGTAGCACACACTGAGAGAAACAGCTAGCCTGTGCTTTCTGTGATGCACAATGGAATTGCCCTCTCTTAGACTGCACTCACAAACTTAGCCCATCTCGCCATGCATGCTATTGGGGTGTGTGAACGGAAGCTGGTCTCCTCTGTAGACAGCATACTAATCTGTATGGTCAGAATGCATGTGGAGTCTAAAAGCACACCAGTTCAAGTCTGTCTCCCTGTGCTGACAGGGTGCAGGACTCTTACTAAAAGAGGCCAACACGGCTAAGGAGCTCAGAAGGCTACTGTGTGAGTCAATGCCACCGACGTTACCTGAAACCCTTATCAAGGACCGTTAAGAATCGCAGCCAATTTGCTGCTGTAGACCAGACTCCACCAGTTCACTTACCGTGTCAGATTCAAGGGGAAGAGAGGTCTGGGGAAAGGAGTATGACTCACTGAACTCGATCCATCCTAGAGATAAACTGCTCTAGATGTAAGGACCAGGAACCAGCGGAGCATGCACGGCAAGTCTGTCAAGCACAGAAGCCTAGAAAGTGGAGCCGCAGGAGCTTACCTTTGAGGGAGAACGTTCTCGTGGCATTTCCCACATCTGCATTCTGCTCCGAGGTCTGCTTGTCCTTCAGGTCCAGATTCTCTTGCAAACTGATTTTAGCAAGGGAAAATTCCTTCAACTCATCACCAAGGTGGGTGACAGGAGGATTACCTAACTCTGAGCTCCCCCTCCTTAGAATGGCATGTTTAGCCTCCTTCTGGACATCACCATCTTTGACTCTGCCAAGGATGGGGTAGGAGGGCTGCGCTTCCTCCTCAAAGGCTCTGCATGTCTGAATGCCACTGTCTACGCCAGTCAGAGTGTTCTTGCTTTCTGTCTCTCCAGACTCCCCCAGCATTCCTTTGCACCCACTGTGCTCTGCCAGAGGCCGCCAGCCTTGTGGTTTCAGAATGCCTCTAACTGGAGAGTCTGAATTTTCCACAGGAGAAGGAAACTGGGAGTCAGTGGTACTTGCACCGCCGTCAACAGATGGCTTCGTCCGAAGGTCCCCTGCGTATGTGGGAGCAACTGCAGAGGCCATGGTAGAAACAGATGTGCTCACAGTGGGGGAGAAAGGGACGAGCTTCGCACTCTGTACCTGGGAGGACACAGTTTAAGGACACTGTCATCTGAGGGGACTGGATGGGCATAATACACCTAAGCAGTGGCTCATCTTACTGCAAAACCAGCCTGCAAGGTTATACACGCAGAATACATCACAAACAAGCCCTCTGGGGAAGCAGCTTGCCTCTGCTATTATATCCTACCAAAATGGACTCATTCCAAACAAATTATGAAAACAACAGAAGAAAAGCAACCTTGGGTATGGTTCTTCCTTAGGGATGAGAAGACAACACCACGTTCAAGTGCACCTGTTGACCCTGTCCTGTGGCGACACCCACACACCGCCCTACACTGGACTCAGACCTCACACACTCACCTGCTCCACCTCTCCGAGTGTGACTGGCTGAGTCTGATACCTCGCGTTCATCCTTCTCTGCCGCACGTCTATTCTGTTTCTGGTGGAAATGGCTTTGGAGACTGGCTGGGACAATTTGTTAAACAAGGCCAATTTCTCTGCTAAGCTCAGAGAGGAGGAATCGGGTTCGCCTGGTTCGGCAGACTCTCTGCCCTCATTTGCCTGGCCCCTGGCTAAAGCCTTTTGGTGAGCCGACGCCTGTAACCTAGAGGGAAGGAAGGAAGAGTCAGTCACATAGAGAAAAGCAAACAAAAGCCCACTACTAATTCATTTATTAACTGTCTTAAAAATGTCACTTATTTAGTAAAGGGCTGATTTTCCCGCGCAGGTCTGGGAGAGGGACAAGCGACTATGAGCAGGGTCAGCTAGGGACACCAGCACCGTCATTTCTAGGACAGGCAGACATTTAGTTCTGAATCATTTCTATAAAGGACATTTCTTGTTGAAGGAACCAATGTCAGCCTGGATCTAGCTTCCTCCAGAGAAATCCCGGTTAGTCCTCTCTCAGGGACAAAAGGTATAGGCAGAAATTACTGCTTGGGTCAAACATCTCTGTAGATACTGCTCGGAAGGTGGCGTCTTTATTTTGAATGGCTAGGGAGAATATGGTCTCCCAACAATGACAGACTGCGAAGCACGTTTTTGTTTGTCACACATCTAATTCCCAATAACTTGAAATGTGAAGAAAATCCCCCAAATCCCAAGTGGGACTACAGGGGCATGGCCTGTTTAGCATGGGCAAAGCCCTGAGGCTCAGCCCCACAACAACTGTAATAAAAATAGCTTCCACTGCTAGGGAGAGGAGGCTTCCAGGCCAGGAGGTCAGTGAGATTCTCAAACGGTCTCCAAGACAGCATTGCCCCTGCCCCTGGCAACACTTTGTTCTAGTGAGAAGGCCAATCAGCTTTTTCTCTCATTAATCACAGGTCGCAGGCAGTCATAGACCAGAGGTCAGTGTCTGTGTCCAGACAGATCATGAGGGCAATGGGGTGAGCGAGACCAACCACCTGAGGATCGGAACCTTCCAGGGGTCCGAGAGCACATACCAGGAGGGTCACGAAGTCTTTCCCAAGACAGTCCTGGTCTGGATTGGGCAGTTTACTCTAGCTCTGCCATTTTATACCTCTGACTCCAGTTGTAGCTTGCGTGCTTTGTCTTGTCACAGTTGAGACAAAGGGGATGGTTATATGGTTTAAGAACATAATTTCAAAACTCCACAATCTAAAACTGAACCCTGTTACATCTATAACAAATCCTAAAACCTAATGGCACTGCCTTTCCTCTCTTCAAATTAGAAAGCAGGACTATTTGATTTTAGTATGTATTTGTATGTATACATATTTAAAAATAACTCATTTCAATATTCACATTAATGTTCCATTTTTAAATTAGTAGTATCCGTTAGTATTTTAGAAGAAAAATAAAGTTTTTTGTGTTAAAAAAAGTATAAGTGAGTTAGTGTGAGCCTAACACCAACACAGGAAACAGGCAGACAGACAACATGTTTCTCACACAGCCGTGAAATTAACGGTACCTCGCACTATGGCAGGACAAAACACCAAACATTTCAGGGACACTCACTGCACTGATTTGTTTGTCAAACAAATGAAAGGCATTCAAGGCTTCCAGATGCATCTGCTGCCCAGCACCCTGGCACTGGTACTACATGCAGCAAAGTGTGTCCGGTACCTGGCAGGCTGCACAGTGCTTCTAGCTACAGTGGGGCTAGGAAGTCTCGCCATTACAGGGTGGGTGACCCCAGAACACGAAGCAGGGATAGGTTCACTTTAAAAGCAATGGCCAAAGGAGGAGCATTCATGAGGAGAGAGAAGAAAAGAAGCATTAAGGAAGGCATAGCTGTAAATCCAGAAATGCAAAAGCCAAATATTTTACCAAAAATATTTGCTAAACACTTTGAGGGAAAACAGATCACAAAAGAACTTGGAAAGCAATAGAGATGGAAGGACAGAGGCAGGGCCTGTCCAGAGTAAGTGGGACAAACAGAGGCGTAAGCTTGAAAAAGAGTCAGCTTAGAACAAAAAGCCTCATTTCGAGAAGTCATTTAAAAAGCTAGCGTCAGCCATAGCCAGACAGGAGATTCTTGCCACAGTTTAGAATCTTCTTCTCAGTGTCGCTTTTAGCAGCATCCGTGACTTTGTCAACCAATAGCGTCATCAAAGTAGACCCACCGAGCCAGTTTCCGTGGGTGTCTGTCTTACAGTGTTTACCAGCCAATCCAAGAAATTACTTTTTAGAGAAATGGATATGCGAGGAGTGTCGGAAGTGCACAGAGGAGCTTGTCCATCAGCACAGCAAAGAGACGAGACGCCTAGGGCTAGCTCAGTGGTAGAGCACTTGCACAGCATGCTCAGGGTATGTGGAGCCCCGACTGTGAGAATCAAACACTCGGAGAAGAAGGAGAAGATGAACAGCCGCACAGCACGTCCCTATAGCACGTCTTCAGACAGAGGTCCTTTGGGTGACAACACTCCACAGAAATGGTTTTTAAGAACATAAATAGTCTCAGCTGACTGGAGCTGCTAACTTTGAGTGAACCAGTCAAGGCAATCTGAGCAGACTGCCCAAACGCAGATGTCCTGTTGTTCGGAAAGTGTCCAACTGCCAATTAATTTTTAGACATTTTGGTGGTGATTTAAAAACAAAACAAATGCTTATGTCTTAGAGGTAGGTGCTAAGATATTTAAGGCTGAAACGTCTGGGGCGGGGGTGGCTGAAGATAAGGCATGCGGAGGAAAACTGCCTAGGAACTGAGGGTCAGGAAGCTGAGGCTCACTATAGTTCACCTCCTCTCACGTTTTTATTTTTGTGAAAGACAAAACACAATGATAAAATCACTTCAGGAGTAACTGTAGGCCTCTAGCAGGTACATCCCATTACTGTCAAATAGCAGGAAAATCAAAACAAAAATCAGTATGAAGCATGTGCCTCTCTATGTCTCCTGGTTAAACTGTCTCATTCTTATAGGAAACTCTCGACTCTCTCTTTAAACATTGACAGCATAGGTCAGGCTAAGGACTCCCCCAGAGACGTACGTGGCTGCGATGACCACTTCCTCATTGGTGATGGGCTGGGTGTGAGAACGGTCCTGTAGGCGACGCAGCCTTTGCTCCACGGCTGCATTTCTGGAACGTCTCTTTGGGACGTTGTGTTCATCAAATGATTTCTCCATTTCCTGCAGTTAGAAAACATTGTAGGATCCCAATGAAATCGAAGAAAAGAAACTACTGGGGTAGCAGAGTGTCTGTCTGCTGCTCTTCTGAAGGAGCCATAGGAGGGGCACCAATGAGGTCCCCTGCCATAAGAAATGAATGCTTCAGGCTGGAGCGGCTGGGTAAAAACCGGTCAAAGCAGATCCTGAAGCTTGATTCTAGACAGTCTGCATGAATGGCTTGGTCCACAGTTTAGTATTGGCAGAATATAAGAGGTGAGGCTGGGAGTGATACCATCAACCCCCCGCCCCCCCAACATACACACAAAGATCCCAGAATCTTGGTTCTTCCTCTCTTTTTCATTCCTGCCACCAGGTATGGAGCACTACTTCCTCCACCGTCTGCTGCTGTAGGGAGGACCACTTCCCTCACCGTCTACTGCTGTCGGGAGCACTACTTCCTTTACTCGTCTGCTGCTGTCGGGAGCACTACTTCCTCCACCGTCTGCTGCTGTCGGGAGGACTACTTCCTCCACCCCTCCACCGTCTGCTGCTGTCGGGAGCACTACTTCCTCCACCCCTCCACCGTCTGCTGCTGTCGGGAGCACTACTTCCTCCACCCCTCCACCGTCTGCTGCTGTAGGGAGGACCACTTCCTCCACCGTCTACTGCTGTCGGGAGCACTGCTTCCTCCACCCCTCCACCGTCTGCTGCTGTGGGGAGCACTACTTCCTCCACCGTCTGCTGCTGTCGGGAGCACTACTTCCTCCACCCCTCCACCGTCTGCTGCTGTCGGGAGCACTACTTCCTCCACCCCTCCACCGTCTGCTGCTGTAGGGAGGACCACTTCCTCCACCGTCTACTGCTGTCGGGAGCACTACTTCCTTTACTCGTCTGCTGCTGTCGGGAGCACTACTTCCTCCACCGTCTGCTGCTGTCAGGAGGACTACTTCCTCCACCGTCTGCTGCTGTCGGGAGCACTACTTCCTCCACCCCTCCACCATCTGCTGCTGTCGGGAGGACTACTTCCTCCACCGTCTGCTGCTGTCGGGAGGACTACTTCCTCCACCGTCTGCTGCTGTCGGGAGCACTACTTCCTCCACCCCTCCACCATCTGCTGCTGTCGGGAGGACTACTTCCTCCACCGTCTGCTGCTGTCGGGAGCACTACTTCCTCCACCCCTCCACCGTCTGCTGCTGTCGGGAGCACTACTTCCTCCACCGTCTGCTGCTGTCGGGAGGACTACTTCCTCCACTGTCTGCTGCTGTCGGGAGCACTACTTCCTCCACCGTCTGCTGCTGTCGGGAGCACTACTTCCTCCACCGTCTGCTGCTGTCGGGAGCACTACTTCCTCCACCGTCTGCTGCTGTCGGGAGCACTACTTCCTCCACCGTCTGCTGCTGTCGGGAGCACTACTTCCTCCACCGTCTGCTGCTGTCGGGAGCACTACTTCCTCCACCGTCTGCTGCTGTCGGGAGCACTACTTCCTCCACCCCTCCACCGTCTGCTGCTGTCGGGAGCACTACTTCCTCCACCGTCTACTGCTGTCAGGAGCACTACTTCCTCCACCGTCTGCTGCTGTAGGGAGGACCACTTCCTCCACCGTCTGCTGCTGTCGGGAGCACTACTTCCTCCACCATCTGCTGCTGTCGGGAGGACTACTTCCTCCACCGTCTGCTGCTGTCGGGAGCACTACTTCCTCCACCGTCTGCTGCTGTCGGGAGCACTACTTCCTCCACCCCTCCACCGTCTGCTGCTGTCGGGAGCACTACTTCCTCCACCCCTCCACCGTCTGCTGCTGTCGGGAGCACTACTTCCTCCACTGTCTGCTGCTGTCGGGAGCACTACTTCCTCCACTGTCTGCTGCTGTCGGGAGCACTACTTCCTCCACCATCTGCTGCTGTAGGGAGCACTACTTCCTCCACCATCTGCTGCTGTAGGGAGCACTACTTCCTCCACTGTCTGCTGCTGTCGGGAGCACTACTTCCTCCACCATCTGCTGCTGTAGGGAGCACTACTCTATCACAGGCCCAAAGCAAGCAGGCCAGCTGTCACAGACAACCTCTGAAGGCCTGTGCTGAGATAAACCTTTCTTTTTAAACAAAGAAATGTGATAGCTTTAGCTATTCTGTTACAATCAAGGGACACTGTCTAAGCCAGCACAGGAAGAGAAGAACAGGTATGGCAGGTGAGAAGAACATGGAAGTGTGTGGAGTACCACCAGACCCTGGGCATCTTCCTCAGAAGCGGCTACAGTCTCTGAACAAACCATTTGTCACACCTTACCCGGAAAAGCAACCTCTTGGCAGCGACACTCAGTTTGGCCCGCTCATCCACTTTTTCCTCATCTGTAAAAAGTCACGAAAGAACTGCACATCACTAGAAAGCACAGGCTTCCTCTCGGAATGCTTCTCAAGGCTGACCTGCCAATCCCTGAATCCAAGAGGAGGTGGCCTCCCGTCATGAGCTCATGCTTTCTCATGGCAATTCTAACCCAATTGTGTCCAGACGGTGTGCTTATCGTAACGGTCTAAGAGGAACACCGCCTTGGTGCGGATGGCGGAGGTCACCAGTAAAACCCACTTCTTTAGTCACAGCGGCCATTCCACAGTGCTCACCGAATGAGCCTCCTAGTTCCTATCAGAAGCTAGGGGAAGGCTTATCAGAAACTGACAGCTAGGGTTAACAGCAAGGCAGTTTGGAAGGAAGACACTGATAGGTTCCAGGTTTCATCTCCCGCATAGCCTTAAATCTTAGGTCTTAAATCTGATCTGGACAAGATGTGGAAGAATAAAAAGAAGAGAGATACTTGCCCTCAACCACTGGCATCTCTGAACCGGAAGGGTACCTAGGAAAGACAGCAACAGATAGTGATGATGATTAGTGGTGGACACACAAGCTACACATGAAACACAATGCAAGTGAGCTACTTAAAGACTTGGCGGACACTGTGGAGCTGTGCACACAACCCCAGCCTGGGGCACACCTTGTGAAGAAAGCAGTACATGGTGTTAAGGGCACATTTCCGGTGAACCTTATCCTTGTATGATACCATTTAAAAATGTAAATATAAGAAGTAAGCTATTTAGAAGATGAATACAAAATTCCTTATTCCCAGTGGCGGATGCTCAGTTCAGATGCCAGTTTAATAAAAGAACAACAACAACAACAAAAAAAAACAAATATCACTGGCTGAAGAAAAATGTCTCTCCTCACCTGATCTGCAGGTAGTTCAAAACTTTAGAGTTGTATCAGTTAGAAAAATCAATATTTTTTGGAATATATTTCAATAAATATAATAAGTATCCTTATGGCTGAGATGGAATAATCTTAGAATCCTACGCAAATAGCATCAGGCCCGCCAGGGCAGTGAGAACCCCGTGTTTGAATTGCTTGAAGTATACACACACATGCCTACCTATCTGTCTCCTTTCGCTCTGCTGAGGTTATAGGTTGAGTTCTAAATCTCTCAGAAGTTTTTCTACTTTCACCAGGAGAAAGATAGCGTCTTGGTTTCCGAGACCCTCTCTCCCGTTCAGTGGGCAAGCCAATTCCTTCAGCTGACTTCTCAACCCGGGATTGGCTTTTAGGACCACAGGGCAGCGAAGAGTGCAACACAGGAATACAGAGAGGGAGAGGAAAAAAGAGAGGGAGGGAGGGAGAGAGGGAGGGAGGGAGAGAGGGAGAAAGGGAGGGAGGGAGAAAAGGAGGGAGGGAGAAAGGGAGGGAGAAAGGGAGGGAGGGAGAGAGGGAAGGAGGGAGAGAGGGAGAGGAAGTAGGACAGGGAGAGGAAAAAGAGGGAGGGAGGGAGAGAGGGAGGGAGGGAGAGAGGGAGAGGGAGTAGGAGAGGGAGAGGAAGAGAGAGAGAGAACAGAGGAAAAGTTTATGCATCTCAGTGAAAGACACAGCGCTAGGTTCTACATGCTCAACCATGCGCATTGCTGGTGGAACATTCCAGAGACCCACTCCTCCAGATCCCAATTAGTAGGCAGAAGCAGAATGGTAGTGTGTGAGCCCTTTCCTGTACACTCTGCCCTGCACACACTGTGAGCTAAGCTAACAGGACACACCACAGGAAGCGAAGTGAATCGGCTGCCAAGGACGTGCAAGTGACAATTCGGAAGGATGTCGGGAACATCACCTACAGTTCAGGTTTCTTGCTGGCTTTGGCTGATTCCAGAAACACATTTCGGAGCTGGGCAACGGAGACTCTTGTGTCCAGCATGCTAGGTTCTGCACCAGGCCCTTCTGCCTGGGAACTCTGTAGCTCCAGCTCCTGCTTTGGGGCTGGATCCTTCTGTCTGGGGGCCTGGAACTGAAGGGGACCCGTATAATCCGACAGGGAGCGGGCCATGACCTTGCGTTTCTTTGAAGAGGCCTCTTTTGTGTGACTGGTTGATGTGGTATCTTGGGACGCAGGACCACTCTGAACATACAGAATCATTTCACTCCGGCCAATTCTCTGAGTAGGCTGATGTTGAACTTGCCTCTCCCTCTCAGGTTCTACGGTGATGGAGTGAACGGTAGGCTCATCTAAATCTTCATTACCAGAGGGGCCCTTGTGGCCTCTGGCCAGCTTGTCATCTTCCAAGGTCAAGAGTGATTTGGGGCTCTTCTCCAGAGTATCCGCTGGGAGCACATCTGCTTCTGGTTCACAAATATGGAGCCCTGGAGCATCCCTCGACTCACCTTCTAGAATCTTCAAGGTGGTAGATTTTATGACATTTGGGGTGCCTGGCCCCATCCAGCTGCATTCAGATGCACTTTTTGGGGTGCCCACGGTCACCATCTTGATAGCATGAACAGGGTCAGCTGGCAGGACACAGCTCCGGCTTGGCTGCAGTGAGCTCACTACCCTGCTGGTGACCCTATCAAAGGCGGAGCTTTCTGACTGGACAGACAGGAAATGCACAGGTCCTGGCTGCTGTCTCCTCTGAGGTAAGGACTCTGAGGTGAGTTCAGGGCTGCTGCGAGCACTCTCCTCTTTCACCATTTTTTCTCTAACTTTAACTCTTAAGAAAAAAATAGTATTTATGTTGCAATACGTCGTAGTCACCAAAGGAGAAGGAAGCATGCACAAACCATGGGTGGCAGTGGAGCCAATGCAGAGAGAACATGTATGAAAAACATTTGGGCATTGAACACAGACTCCCAGTGTTTGTCAGTTAGATGGAGTGAAATCTCCAAATTTGCATTCATATTTGGCCCAAAATTCCATCCCCTGTTAAGCTGAGTGTCACATGCTATCTGGAGGGAGAATGGCTTTATCCTAACAAAATACCTAGCAACTCCAGGAAGCTTCATTCATACACAGCACCGAAAGAGGTAGTGTGAAAGAGGCAATGCCTAGGTTGGGACTCTGTACGATGTGGGGGTGACTGTAAGCTTCAAGGAAACGTACTCTCATAAGTAGACACGGCCACTTCCCTGTCCACGGGATATGCGGGCATTTGTGACTGCTAATGCTTCCTACTGAGTTTCATGGTTTATTTATCACTTGAGGCCCTAGGCCCATACTCACAGGATCTGAATGCTAAGCTGACTATGTCATTTGATCCCCAGACATGGCCAGTTTGGATGTCATTACTCATGACAACAGGAATGTCCAGCAAGAAGGCATTTGTCAAGAGAATCAGGAGCCCTCATCTCCCTCCCATTGATGTTGCACCCTAACCAAAAGCCAACTTAAGGAGGAAATGTTTTTTGTTGTTTCTGATTTTTAAAAATTTGAGATAAGAACTGAAAAAGATGTCCAAACGTACAGACCGTTCCCCTCTCTGCAGAAGCCTGCTAACCAAGAACCCTGGCTGGGGACCTTACCTGCCCCTCCCGACTTCACAATGGGGCAGGAGAGGTGGCTCAGCGATGAAGAACATTGGCTGCTCTTTCAGAGCACCCGAGTTCAATTCCCAGGACCCACACAGCAGCTCACAACTGTCTGTAACTCCAGGTCCAGGAAAGCTGATACTCTCACACAAACATACATGCAGGCAAAAGTCCCAGTGTACACTAAATAAATAAATACAACGGAAATAGTGGCTGTAGGGGAGAGGGGGTGCTGCCTGGCATGTGTGAGGCCCTGTGTTTGGTTCCCACCTCAGAGAAAGAAAGGTCAGGAGGGTTTGGAAGAGCACATGCCTTCCTACTTAGCGAAGACGACACAGTCAACAACAAAAGCACACTTGTGTTACTTTCTGAAATACCACTCGGGGGGGGGGGAGCGCAAAATGGAAACCCATTTATCCACGGTGGATTGCTGACCAGGTCCGACTTTCAGAAAGTTGGACACACAGCTTTTGGGACAGGAGAAGAGATTTCTTGGGAAATGTAAAAGTTACATTACACATTATAGAACTGTCCCATTTGGGCCTAGTTGGCTCTATCAAATTAGTAAAACACCTTCTGGTTTCCAACAGGCCTTCATGGGTAGACTTCCCGAGGAAACGCAAAGACACACAGAAAGATGTGAGTGTCTGGATAAAGCACTCAGGGCCATCGCTTTTCTGAGATGAGGCAGTAGTGGAGGGCGCTGCTCTGAAGACTGAGCGGCAGTCAAGCTCCCCTGTGGGATGTGTCCTCCTTATCTAAGGTCATCTCAAGAGAACAAAGTCACTGTCAGAAACTCAATGCGTGGAACCTTTGTCCAGGCAGTGGTTTGTTCATTCTTCATTTTTCTCTCTCTCCATCATGAAATGATTGGAGTATCTGTCTGCTATTAGGCCATATGCCCTAAATTTAACTACGAAAAATTAACTGCTGGTTTAGAAACAAGGAAACTAAAGCTGGTGCAGAAAAGGGATGTGGAAGGGTAGGATAGCCCTGAGAAAGGGTTCCTCAGTGCCCCCTGTTGGCCAGTTCCGGAGTGAGTTGGTGAGAAAGTGAGCAAGCAAGAAGTGTGTTCAGACTTCCAGTGGAAGTGAACCAGGAAGGCTAATGAGTGTCAATCAGGCACTCTGGAGACATAGGGTTAGGAAGCAGCTTATTTTTGAACACACATGGTTGTCAGAGATGCTGCAAAGAGGGAGAAGGAGCATGAGTGTTAGTTAGGTGTGGCAGAGCAAGGAGAGGTGATAGGGGTAGGAGGATATCCACCATGCTTCAGCCACACACTTCCCACCTGGGATGTACCTGGAAGGCCAGTTGATAAGTGAAGGTGTATCCCCTTCGGCATCTTTCTGCAGAAACCACTCATGGGTGGCCTTCCCTGTACTACCACGCACAAGAAACAAAACTTTAGAACATTGCTATCAAAATACTGGTGCCTACACCCACATCATTTTACTATAATCAAAACCCAAAGGTTGCTTTTAGTTAAGATGCTCAAGCTGGCTTTGGAAAAGACCTAATGTTCATGGCGCCTTTAGAGTTTGCGTCTACTTCTTGAAATTTCTTGGTCATTTGGCTCATCACAGGAAGCAAGAAGCAAAAATAAATACATCTAAGGTCACTGGAGAAAATGGGTTTGAGGATTAACATGAGTCTGCTATGATCATAGTCAGCTCACACTTATGGGAAGTTGGAATTAAAATATAAGGCAACTTCCATAAGTTTCACTGAGGCACCCAGGTAAACAGACAAGTGGAAAAAGGGTTCATGCAAACGGATACACACCCAACAAAGGAAGTAAATAAAAAGAGACGTGGTGAGGGTGAACCTTTTGTCTCTCTTACACATTTCCCTTTTATCTTTTTTTTTAACCAGTTACAAATATCAGTTTGTAACCTGGGTCAACAATCAGACAAACGTCTATTTAACTCCTATTTGGTATAAGGTACAGAATTTAGATTCTGAGAGGCAACAGGGTAAAAGGGGGCTTCAGTCTAATCATGAAATGGTCTTGCATCCCGTTAAGATAACATCCAACTTACACACTTGTCCCTTAACTCAGTGAGACACGATGCAAGGCAGAACGTGCCAGCGTCGTTAAGGAAAGCCTGTAATGTAAGTAGCTACAGGAAGGAGAACCATACCACAGACTGGATCTTTTTGTGATGTACAAAGAAAACACAGGAAGCCTCCTCCACATTCACGCAGTAGCCAAGGATGAACTTGAAAGGCTGTTACTCCTGCCTCAACCTCTCAGATCCCAGGATTACAGGAATGAAGCGCCACTGCACAAACCAGTTTGTACTGTGCTGGGATTTGAACCTGGACTTCATTCACACTGGATAAGCACTCTGTCAACTGGGCTACATTCTCCAGACTTAAATTTTACTTGGGGGGCTTGGGAGTGAGCCAAAACCCGTTGTACAAAGACCACTCCACTGGGAGAGGACTGTGGCATCCCTGGAACAAGGAAGCAGTAACTCCAGACCAATGGATTAGCCTTTGGATGTGATTGGCAAGTGGAGATTGAGTTCCCAGGAAGAAGAATGCCCCATCTGCAGTCAGCAAAGTCTCACACAGCTCTGATTACAGAAGGGTGGGATTCTGTCATATCATTCAGTTTAGCCAACTGCTGATAGTCACCTGTATGGGAGACTGCTGCTTTCCACACTAGTGTGGGTACAGCAATGGCCACAATCCTAGACACAATTTACTCTGGAAATCTCACTTGCAAACCATGGCTGCTATACGCTACAGGTTGGCATTTTAGGAAACGTCTTCACATTTAATTCAATAGAACTGTCACTTTCCGGTAAGGACAGAATTAAATGAAAACCAAAAAAGGAATAAGTTAACTTTATTAGCAGCCAAAGTTAGTGGGATAAGGTTGGACAGCAGATATTCGGTATAGTAGAGAAGTAGACATAATTTCCCTTCTCACAGAATGGATCTGTGAGGAGCAGCAGAAAGCTCCTCTTTAGAGGAGGATATGAGACCTGCTTCCTAGGCTCTGCCCCGCTGTCCACAGGACATGGTGGAGAGCTGCTGACCAGAGCTGAGGGGACGAGCAGGACGAACGGCAGGCACGACACTTTGCTGCACACGTCTCGGCAGGGCAGTGACCAGAACCACGAGGAGCGGAGGTTCTGGAGGGTGTTTCAGAAGAGACAGTGAGGGAAGCCTCTGCTCTACCGGCCTGGGTCAGTTTACTGGCCTTGTCCTTTCATCACCGAATAAAGGGGCAGCTACAAGCTCACACTCAGGCTAATCTGACATATGTCATCGAGCTCCTGGTATGTGCAGAATATGAAGCTAGATTAGCTTTGAGAAGTAGCAATGATGAGTCAGACCATCCAGCTCCAGCACTGTGGCAGGTAAGACAGATATGGCTCTAACCAGCACTCCAGAGGCAAAGGTGGGTAGATCTCTGCAAGTTCTCAAGGCCAGCCTGATTTACACAGGGAATGCTACCCTGTCTCAGGGCAGGAGTTATGGTTTGCTTGTCCCCAGGTAGCCAAGGTGAACTCTGCCCAGGACACAACCCACCAAAGGTAAGTCTTCTAAGATCCAGCTTCGGTGCTGTTCTCCAAGACATTACTACTCTCAGGTCTGAGTCACTAAGGACACAATCTGGGAGACACAGTTCTGGCGATGGACCGGGGTGTAGGAATGAAGAGGGGATGAGTCAGCTCTGAGAGCATGTGTCAGGCTGAACACATGGGGTGACAGGTGATGTTTAGGCACACAGCAGCTGGGACCCTAGGCCAGAGCTTCTGCATTTCCCCCTCACAGAATAACACCTATGTGCTCCTGTCTGTCTGTCTGTGTATTTCCCAATAAGAAAATAAGAGTTGCATAAAAGATTTAATAAGAGTTTGGGATCTGGGACTTTGGTAGGAGTAGGAGTTCATACTTCTCAAGGCTGAACAGTTCACAAGATGATCCATCACACTGATATTACTATTGCTGGAGGAAGTGTACCGGCGCTTTTGTTACCACACGCACTCTTGCCGTTCCAAGGGTTTAGAAGTATCCAAAAAGTGGGGCTGGGCCTTCCAGCCTCCGACTTCCTTAGACTACATACTCTTCATTTTCTTCACAATACACTGTGCATCAATTCCCAAGCACATGTTAGGATAAGCTAAGGACCCTCTAGCATCCATCCCTCTATACAACCTTTAATTTAAAAACCTTCTCAATCATTGTATGGCATACTAACAATTTCCGAAACAAATATGCATTGCCTCCAAACTGTTATTTCACTAGTAATATTTCAGATTGTTACCTCACAAGAAAGTGATATTAAACAGTTGTCATAGGAAAATCTGAGACTAGAGTCTTCATTTTCTTGTTCGGATCCATTTTTTATTTTTAAGTCAGCATCTGTTGGGTTTCTTTGTTCTACATACAAATCATATGAGGGGAGCCAGCTGGCAAGGCAGCTTGGTAGGTAAAGGTATTTGCCATGAAGCTTGATGACCTGAATTTGGTCACCAGGACCCACGTGGTGGAAGGAGAGAAAAGACTCCTGCAAGTTGTCCTCTGACCTCCTCAAGCACAACACATCACATTGTGAATGCACACACTCACATATATGCACACACATAGCAAATAAATAAAATGTAACAATAAAATATGTACATGATTTCCTTTTATATAAATAGCTAAACAGAACACAATACTTCCACCATGAAATGCACACTTCTAGCCAAGACACGCCTCTTTAAGATACGTGGGATGGGTCTCTGTCAGTGTCAAGTACTTTAGCTCCAAGGCTGAACAAAGGTCTTCAAATTCCTCCTTAGGAGTTTTAAAATCTAATTACCTTAGAGGCTGGTACCTAAGTGTCTGAGTCTACATGACTAAGTACCTGACAATAGGCTTGGGTTATAAAGCATCAGCACATATTATGATTCCCTCAGGAGCATCATTGTCACATAAGAGGGAGTAAATGTTTGCCACCATGTCCCAGAGAAAGTGACAAAAAAATCAGACAAATACATGTTTGCATATGTGTGTGTCCATATATATCTATGTGTCACACACAATGTTTCCCCAGAACAAATTTGCTTGACCCCAGGTTCCCAGCCCTTCTCAGCTCACCCATAAAGCTGTTGCTTGTTTGAATTGAAGAGGGTATTTAGGAATCCACCCAGACATTCAGGCTGATTCTTTAAGCCAGGTATTTAAGTAAACAAAAAGTGTTTTTAACATGGAAGGCAATTTCTGTTCAACTTAAATTTAGAAACGAACACACATTCTGTCCTGCCATCTGACTTCTGGGATTTGTTTTTGACTTATTTGATTTTCCCACACAGGAGCTGTTCTTGTGTTTGGCTGGTTCTTTTCTCAGTTGTGACTCCTCTTACTTCATATATATTTATATAGCAATGCCTTACTGGTCTTTCAGTGTTTATCAATCAATTAGACTCTGCACCATAAACAAAGACCCTTCTCCTGCTACTGTGGTTCTTCCTGCCTTGTGATCCTAGGCATAAGTCACCAACACCCCCCTCCCCCGCCAAACTTAAGTCTTGGGCATAATCAAAAAGCAAATAAAAGAATAAATTAGGTTGGGTCAGAAACACAGCAAGAGTCCTGCATGGTCGCTTCTTTGTAAGTGACCTCATGACACCTGCTTAGTTTGCTTGAAGAAGAATTTAAAGCAATGACAGAGAGAGGAAAGATGAGGGAGTATGGCCGGCTTCTAGTTCTGGTGGGACTTGCTCGGATACTGTAGAAATTACAAAGGCTCTCTACAATGAGTGGAGAACCGCAGAGACCTGTGACAGCCACGGCAAAACAAGCGCTCAGGGCTTACCTGGCTCGGGCCTCCGTGGGCAGGGGTGGGTCACCGGGGTGGCTTGGGGAGGCTGGCTGCTGCAGTGGTGAGCTGGACATCTGCTTTGGGGACCTTGGCACTTCAGGGAAGGAGGTGCCTCGCTCAGAAAAGAAGGCAGGGGAACCATCTTCTGTCAGCGAGGGCTCTCGGCCTCGCCGTTGGTTCTCCAAGTTGAGCAGCAGTTCCTGGTCAGACATGTTGCTCCCCAGAAGGGCACAGTCCTGGGACTCTACCAAGCTGGTCCTGGGCCCTAGCTCTGCCCTGGAGTGCAAGGAACTGGTGCCCTTGCTTGGTTCTTCCTGTTTGTCACCTTTTCCTCGTCTCTCACCTGCATCTGTGTCCTTCCGAGACTTGGCATATCGAGACAAGTATTCGGAGTCAGCTTCGGGATCCAGAGTCAGCCCGTACTTTTCCGCCAGCTGTCGCCTCCTCTCTGCTTTGTACCGTGCAATCCTTTCTGCTTTGGACTCCAGACTGTGGACATCCATGGAGCCCGAAATATGGATGCCCGAGGTTTCTGTGCAGTATTTAGATGGAGTTTGCTTTTCCAAGGAAGACCCAGGAGTGTCTTCCTCTTCATTAGATCGCCCTACAAGAAGACGACAGGATAAAACATACGAGACCAAACACAGACAGCTATGTAACACACTGAGCCCTCTACACTGCATGGCTCACCGCGGGCCCAACCTGAAGCTCCCCTCTCACCTAGGCTGGCTAATGGAAGGAGCCTGGGCTCTCGCCTCACTTCATCTGTCCCCCACACTCTCCCAGGCTCCTCTAGCCTCACATTTATTTCCCTTTATTTTATGTGTTCTTTCTGAGTTTAACATTTCTTATGAGGCCAAAGGGCAAGTTCAGATTCTTCTAGAAAAGACAGCAGACACTGGAGCCTCTGTTGATTTAACAGGAGATGGACTGTGGCTCACAGTGACCAGAGTGGTCCCTGCACTTTGAGATGTGATTTTTCCCAATAGCCCACCCACACACAAACACACACACACACATCAAAACACTGAATTATTTAGGAGAGCATTTGAGACAGTCACCTGCTAGGCTGTGAAATTAATTTCTACATCACTGTAAGTAATACTGACTCATTCATCACTTGGAGATTTCTTCATCTGTTTTTTTAAGTCCACATGAATGAAACACATGCCTATGTTTTCAAGTTTCCAATGACTTCTTTTTAATTATAATAAGATTAACCAGAACTTACTCTGGAGATTGGTATGAAATGGAAAAGGAATTCTTTTCCTCATCTTCTGGCTAGCTCAATTCCTAACATCTAAACAAAGAATTCTTTTGTGGTTGTTCATGCCGTTAGCACCAGCACACGGCTGAAGCAGGAGGACAGCGAGTTTAAGCCAGCATGAGTTACATAACTTATGTCTAAAATCAAGCCTATTTTCTTCACTATATTTGGTGGTTAAATTAAATGTTATACGGATGAAGACATTATGTATGCAAGTGTTTGTTTCTGGGTATCGATTCTGGGCGTAAATTCTTGACTTTTCATATCGTTCTCTATCAAAAGCCACCAGTACCAGCAAACTGTGGCATCATGCTATGAGATCAGGAGCCCTCTCTGAGGAGGAAACAGGAAACAACAGCTAGAAAAGCAGCACCTCAGAGCCTGAGCATGGACCAGGCTGCAAAGCTGTTCCCTCTGAGGTCAGGTGTGTTAACTAAAGCCCATACAGTGACTGGGCATGCACAAGGAAAGCCAAGTCATACTCAGCATATTAAAAATCAATATGCAATACATTTACACACCTGAAAACACATCCGAGAGTAGTAACTGCAACCACCCAAAACCCAACTTCGCTTTTTTCTTTCCCTGCTCCAAGAATCTATCCCCTTTATAGGCGTCTGGATATTTAGCACAGCCTATGATGCACATTGCTGGATCTTTCCTTTACAGACAGATGTTTACCAGAGTCATGAGGTATGGAGAAATGGGCACCATGCTTGTCTCTGATGGGTCCCTATCTAGAGGGGCATGATGGCCAGAATGCTTAAGAAACCACACACACACACAAAACACACTGCTGTTGGCTGTGGTGGTTAATGTGCACCATCAGCTTGACTGGATTTGGAGTCGTTTTTACAGAGGTTTAACTAGGAGAATGATGTGCGTGGATAAAAAGGTGAGAAGGAGAAGGCAGGGGACGGGGAGAACAGCAACAGCATCCATCCCGATTCCTGACTGTCAGTGTATGCGACCAGCTGCTTCTTGCTCCCCCGCCATGCCTTCCATCATGATCGTCTGTGTCCCCCATCTGTGTCCCCGCCAACTGTGAGTCAAGACAAGCTTCCCTTCCTCTAGCTCCTTGGGCTGTCATTTTTATCCTGGTGTCGGGAATCTCATCCTCCTGCCCCACCAGATCAGGCAGGTGAAGGTATGGTGTAACAAGCACCCTCCTAACACGGCCATGCTCACCAGTGTGAGGGCTGCTAACATGGCCGCGCACTCACCAGTGTGAGGGCTGGCAGGGTCCGTGGCGCGCATGTATCTGGGTGTGTCTTCCTCCAGCAGGCGATGAGTCACCAGCCCTGTGCAGCTCTGCAACAGGATGGGCTGGGGGTCATTTTCTATTCCTTCTAAGCGCCTGGCAATTCTTTCTTTCCTGCACAACACACCAGAGAAAAGACACAGTGAGTGTGGAAAATGAGACGAAGAGCACACTAGACACCACGGGAGGAAGGTCTCTACCTACCAGTGGCGTGACACAAACATGTTACCTTTTCATCTCTAAAAAGTCTTTTCTCTTTGGTTCGAAGATTTTTCTTAATTCTGCAACTACAACAGAGCAGAAAAGAACAAGAACAGGGTGGTGTTTAGTGGCTCTGTACTTGCTTCATTCATTCACACCAGAGAAGACTCGAGGATCTGTTCTCAGCTCCCACTTAACGCTGCCAGCTTCCTGCTCCCTTGGATTTTGTTTTCAGGTAAGAAGAGAGACACTAAACAGGTAAGTGTGTGCACACAAGTCCCTGCCCCCATACACACATGCCATATTTTGGGCTAACAAGTAAACTCATACAAGCTAAGACAGTATCGCTCAGAATCACAGGAAGCTTAACCTACATGCCTCTTTAGTAAAGCTGTTTGTAAAACTGTTTTGCTTGTCTCCTAGTATCTATTTTAAATTTTGTTATGTTTACTCATGTATCTGAAGCATTTATTTTGGAAAACATTTGCAAAGTACACGCCATGAGCTCCCATAAGGTCACCTGCAAGCTCCCAGCATCACACACAGCCACTCCTACTTTACCCTGTCATTTAATCTGTAAGCATCTGTCGGTACACGACTATGTTTCCTTTAACCACAGTGAAATCATGTCCCAAGACTCTGCTAGAGCTTAGCTGGAAGGAAGTGGTAACATCTGCTTCCACCCTCTAATCTAGGAAGATGGCGTGACTCTGCTAGGGTTCTGGAGAACCAGGAAAAACGCTCTGGTGTGACATTGACTGCAGGGCAGATGAGATGACAAGCAATTGCTTCTTTGGAGAAATAGCCAAAGTCGGCAGGTAAAGGCGCTTAATCTGTCTCCATTTTCACTATATCAATTCTTAAGAGTGCCCAAAGGCCGATGGGGGCGCACGCCTTTAATCCCAACACTCAGGAGGCAGAGGTAGGCGGATCTCTGTGAGTTCGAGACCAGCCTGGTCTACAGAGCTAGTTCCAGGACAGGCTACAAAGCCACAGAGAAACCCTGTCTCGAAAAACCAAAAAAAAAAAAAAAAAAAAAAAGAGTGCCCAAAGGCAAGGAGCTAGCAGAAAAAGAGGGAGGGACCCAGGGACATCAGGGCAGGGAAAGGGGTTATTGGAACAGGGGAGGACCTCCAGGACAGAAGGAAGGGCTAACAGAATGGCGCCCAGACGTGTGGCTAACTGAGTCCACATAAAGCCTGAGACAGCTTGGTCTCTCGGGTCTACTCTGCTTGCTAGAGGCAAGCAAGCACCTCATCTAAGAGAGGCTTCCTGACTCAGCTTCAGCTGCAAATCCCTGCAGCTCATTAAGAGGTCCTGCCACAAAACACTTAAACAGTGTTGATGAAAAGCTGAACGCATGCTTTTCAGTTTTCAGCCATAGCAGGAGAAAAGCTGCGCCGTTTAAAAATGCCGGCTTTCTGGGCTGTCCTGCCAGGTCAAACTCTGACTCTTTTACGCAGGCGGTTCATGCGGTTTGCAAGCATAGGCTGCTGAAGCTGGCTTGCTGACTTGAAATGCCATGAGGCTGGAAAGCTAAGCAAAGCCACGCCTTTAGTCCTACTGAGATTGCTTGGTAAATTAAAGACTCATGTGGTCAAAAAACAGAGAGATATACAGTAAAGAGATTCAAAGACAATGAAAATTTCTAAATGGTTTACAGTGTGTTGAAAATATATGCAGACTAAAAGTTCAAGTTCAAGTTCTTAAAGTAAAAACAAAAATAAGGAAGAAAGAGAGTAGTTGGGTGTGGTAGCACATGCCTTTAATCCCAGTGCCTAGAAGGCAGAGACGAACAGATCTCTGTGAGTTCAAGGTGTAGTAGCAAACACCTTTAATCCCAATGCCTGGGAGGCAGAGACAGGCGGATCTCTGAGAGTTCAAAGACAGCCTGGTCTACAGGTCAAAGATGTGCGCTCAAAAAGCAAAAAGTTAACCTAGGAATGTCACAGCTTAGATTCTTAAGCGCCTAGTGATTTAAAGGTGCAAATCAAAAGTGCTCCTGAGTAGTAAAAAATTGCAGATTCACAATAGGACAGATTCAGACCACTAAATGAGTCACACTGTTGGATGAATGTACGTAGGCTTGGGAGAGAGAAGCAAAAGAATATAGAGAATAGCCGGGCGGTGGTGGCGCACGCCTTTAATCCCAGCACTCGGGAGGCAGAGGCAGGCGGATCTCTGTGAGTTCGAGGCCAGCCTGGTCTACAAGAGCTAGTTCCAGGACAGGAACCAAAAGCTACAGAGAAACCCTGTCTCGAAAAATCAAAAAAAAAAAAAAAAAGAATATAGAGAATAAAGTTAATGGTTTTAAAAAAAAGGTAAAGTCTTTAAAGAGACAAAGTACAGATAGTTAAGAGATTAAAAGAAATAAAAAAATAAGCCACGTAAAAATGGAAAATTCACAGAGAGTCTGGATTATGTACATTGTGTTTTCTTTAAAATTTTTGACTGTGAAGGAGCTAAGTACAGAGAGACATTTCATTATATGGGCTGCCAAGTGGAACCAGAACGGATATCATGAGGGTATGATTTCAGAATTTGGATCTAAGGATATGATACTTTGGAAAAGAGATTCTTCTTTTGTTTTACAGAGGATCAGACCTTGTTGATTGCATCTATCCCGATACGGTATGATAGACCACGACCTCCCGAAAGGTTCCTGTGAATACCCCCAAAAAATTACTTCACTCAACTGCCAACTGAGATGAAACTAGCACACAGGTTATACCATGAAAGACCTAATTAACAACGCCCCCATTCAGCAGGAAGCAGTTTGGAGAGAAAAAACTGCGCCCATGTTCCCAAAATATTGTTTATAAACGTTCTTTAACATTTAAAGGGGGATATGATATAGATATGAATAATTTGCATTAGTATAGATTTTGCTTTATTGATAGAGATTTATGGTCAATTTTGTTATATGTATATGTATTTCTGATATTGATTAAGGTATTGTGATTGTGTAGTTCATTTAAATATGTACTGTATAATTAAGAAATACAGGTTGTTAATGGATAATCATCGATAACAGTAAAGCTTGTAGTCATGTTAGTTAGATTTTCTAGATATATAGAGATATATTTTAGATAGACATTCTTCATGTCTTTCAAAGATTACAGAACAGGACATTTAATGTTTTAATAACTGAGGACTTTTCATGACAATGAGACACTCTGCTCCTGGCAGCACCAATGTACTTCAAGAGGAAGATGGGCATCGAAGAGGCACCTTATGGAGTTTGATAGCCATTTGGGCAAGAAACTGCTCTTGCCTGGACTATTGCATAAACTGGACACAGAGAACCCACAGAGAGAGGACTACTGAACTTGCCTAAGGTGAGATGATCTTTCGGGGTTCCTGATTCATGAAAGAGTCTGTGAGACATTCTGCAGGACACAACAGATAGTGACTGAATTGACTTTGAATTTTCCTGCTTTATGGAAATGTCTGCTGGATACCATGGGCCTGAAGGCTGAAGATGGATGCCCCAACAGTACAGAGGAACTTTGGGTGACTGTCCATGCAGCGAGACGTCTCTGTCATTTCTAGAGTTTTAAAAGTTGCTTTTTTCTTGTTTGCTTAGGTAGTATTGTATCTTTCTGGAGTCTTTGATGGAGTTAAGAATAGTTAGTTATAGTTATAGTTTTCCTTAGTTATGATAAAGATTATTGTAACTTTTACTTGATAACTGTTTTGTTATATGTAATTTTGCTATGTTAAAGTTAAAGCCTTTTTTTGTTGTTGTTGTTTAAACCGAAAAAGGGGAAATGATGGAGGAAGGTCATTGGCTAATAAAGGAACTGCCTTGGCCCATTTTATTGGTTAGGACATAGGTAGGTGGAGTAAACAGAACAGAATGCCAGGAGGAAGAGGAAGTGAGCTCAGACTCGACAGCTCTCCCCTGGGGAGCAGACGCCTCAGAGAGACGCCATGCGCCCCTCTCCTGGGAAGATGCAGCTCCTGGGAAGATGAAGCTCCGACCCAGGATGGACTTAGGCTAGAATCTTCCTGGTAAGACCGGTGCTCATAGATTATTAGAGATGGGTTGATCAGGATATCAGAATTAGCCAGTAAGGGCTAGATAGAAATGGGCCAATCAGTGATTAAAAGAATACAGTGTCCGTGTAATTATTTCGGGGCATAAGCTAGCTGAGCAGGCGGCTGGGGTGTTGGGGACGCAGCTCCGCCGCCCTTATTACTACAACAGAACATGGGGCGAAGCACCAGGATGAAAGAAGGGGCTATCAGGACAAGGGAGGCGCTAGCAGGAGGTGTTATTAGGACACAGGGAGAAGCAGAAGGAGGGGCTATCAGGACATTGGGGGGAGCTAGCAGGAAAGGAAGGAGACTCATAGTTTAGAATCAACATTTTAAAAGCCTGACTCAGAAGAAATACAATAAAGAGGCAATTAAGACATGGCAACTAATTAATTAGTAACTATTGTTGCTCTGCTAGTGATTGAACTCATGGCTTCTCTGTTACTGAGCTAATAGTCACTTCAATTTCTGTTGTTGCTTTTTTTTTCTTTTTGTTTTTTTTTTGAGACAGCGTTTACTCTGTAGCTTTGGAGCCTGTCCTGGAACTAGCTCTTATAGACCAGGCTGGTCTTGAACTCACAGAGATTCGCCTGCCTCTGCCTCCAAAGTGTGGGGATTAAAGGCATGTGCCACCACTGCCCACCCTGTTGTTGCTTTTTAAGTGGCCATTTTAACAATGAGTCAAATTGCATATGCATACATGTGATTTTCATAATGGTCTTTGTATTCAGAAACTGAAGCCAGATGTTTGTTTTTAAGAGACACTTGCCTTAAAAGTTTTGCAGATAGGAATAGAGGTATGGCCCTGCAATTAAGAGCACTGGCTGCTCTTGTAGAGGACCCAGGCTCACAACCATCAATAACTCCAGCTCTTAGGGTTCTGATGCCCTCTTCTGCCCTCTGCAGGCATGAGACACACACATGGTGTACATACATACATGCAGGAAAAACAGTCAACTAGGCACACATATGATGCATATACACACATGCAGGAAAAAACCTAATCTAATCCTAATCCTTTAAACAATTTTTATGTGATCTCAGACACAGAAGCTCGCCAAGGCACCCCTTCTGTCATGCTAACACGTTACTCTTTTATTTGATTCCCTTTCCCTTTCTGTGGATACTTTCATTATACTCTTAAGCCACTTAAGAGCAAGCTGCAGTATATCTCTTTATCTTAAGATACTTCTATGTGAATTCCCTAAAAACAAGTAATAAAAATGTTTCCTAAAGTTAGAGCTAACATCCATAATTCAATTGACTGGATATTGTGCCATAACTGAAACTTCCAAATGTCACATGTCTCATATGCTAGACAAAACACAGTCCAGACATTAGCAACCATAAATGCTCTAGTTTCCATTAAAGGAAAACTTTCTTCTATTTGTTTTCAGATGCATTGATTTTAATTAATCTAAATCATCCATCTTACAGCTACTGCCATGAGTCCTTTTGAGGAATTCTGAATGGTCCCTCTGCATCCATGAGTCTTTTGAGGAATTCTGAATGGTCCCTCTGCATCCATGAGTCTTTTGGCATTTCTAACAAGCGTTCATGGGTCAGTAGAGGCTGACCCTTCCTCCCTTGGCAGTGGTACCCTGATAGCCAGTCCTGTTTCCCACAGTGTCAGGCCCTTGTACTCAGCTCTGTTCTCAAAGTATGGGCAGAGTCTTCAGTCTTTCAAGAGTTAGGCTCCACGTTCACACAACTCTCAGTGTGGCATACTGGTCATCTCTTGCTGTGCCCAAGCTATAAATTAAATGTGATCATATGTATACATGCACAGTGAAGAAAGGCACACACAGGGTGAGCCCTGTCCCAGTTTCAGATGCCGACCGTGAGTCCTGGAAACATTTTCCCCCGTGGGGCGCTGGTGCTATAATGGTCACCACTCTTCATATAAAATTTTATCTATGTCCTTGTAAGTCAAGCATGCATTTTACTGGCAGTTGTACAGATACTGAGAGACTGAAACATGCTCTGCCATAGGCCAAGCCGTGGAGCTCTTCCAAGTGCCCATCCTCAGGGGAGTCTGTCTAGGCACATCGTCTGCTGAGCTTCCAGGTTGTTCGTGTGCCTTTGAAACTGGATTTAGTTCCTATTAAAAGAAGATATCTTCTGATCCACTTTCTTTTACACTTTTTTCCCCTTTCAGAGCAGAGGGGAGGGGAAACCCCATAAAACCTGTCCTTTCCTCAGCCTGCTTTTTCTAAAGGAAGAGCTCCACTGCTCTGTTTGGATACAGATACTTGGATCCAAGTGATCATTCCTTACACTGCAGTTGCTGTTGGGAAGTAATGATCAGGCAATGCTTAAATCCTGTCAGAGGCAAAAACAGAGGGAGCCAGTTTAGAGCAGGTGCAAGAAGCCAATGCAAGTGCACCTCTTGCCAATGGGAAGCGTAACCCAGGAAAGATAACTGTGGAAGCCGCTCAGATGGCTCGGTGGGTCATAGTTCAGTCCCCAGGACCCACATGGTGGCAGGAAAGAGCTCAATTCACTTTGATTCCCAAATGCACTCTCTGGAACATACACACCAATACACACTTACACAAATGAATAAGTGTAATAAAATATTTTAAAACTTCAAAAGATAATGGATATAGTGTCCATCAGTGCTGTTGCCTACAAGAAAAGCCAGACCAATGATGTCTTTAGTCCTAGCACTTGGGAGGCAAAGGCAGGTGGATCTCTATGAGTTCAAGGACAGAAAGGGTTATATAGTGAGACCCTGTTTCAGATAAGCAAACAGACAAACAAACAAATAAATAAATAAAGCTTCAAAGCTATTGAGAATAAATCCCAATCCCTTATGTCAGGAAGAAGCAGGTAAAGTGAGCAGCCCTGGGGGAGGAGGAGGGGCTGATGGAGAAGGATGGGTGCCTAGGAGACTAGCTGCCTTTAGAATCAGTTTGAATGTTTTAAAACAACATTTTAATTTTATAATCTTTAATTAAAAATTTTCATATAATACATTTTAAACATTTCCCCTCCCCCAGCTCTTTCCAGATCCTCCCCAATTCCCTACCCACCCGACTTTATGTTCTTTCTTTCTTTTCTAAAGCACGTGAATATTTTGCCTGCATGTATGTATTGCACCATGTTGATGCCTGATGCCTACATACATAGGTCAGAAGAGGGTGCTGGAGCCCCAGGAACGGGAGCTATAGACAGTTGTGTATCACCACATGGTGCTGGGAGTCAGAAGAGGGTGCTGGAGCCCCAGGAACGGGAGCTATAGACAGTTGTGTATCACCACATGGTGCTGGGAGTCAGAAGAGGGTGCTGGAGCCCCAGGAACGGGAGCTATAGACAGTTGTGTATCACCACATGGTGCTGGGAGTCAGAAGAGGGTGCTGGAGCCCCAGGAACGGGAGCTATAGACAGTTGTGTATCACCACATGGTGCTGGGAGTCAGAAGAGGGTGCTGGAGCCCCAGGAACGTGAGCTACAGACAGTTGTGTATCACCACATGGTGCTGGGAGTAAGAAGAGGGTGCTGGAGCCCCAGGAACGGGAGCTATAGACAGTTGTGTATCACCACATGGTGCTGGGAGTCAGAAGAGGGTGCTGGAGCCCCAGGAACGGGAGCTATAGACAGTTGTGTATCACCACATGATGCTGGGAGTCAGAAGAGGGTGCTGGAGACCCAGGAACGGGAGCTATAGACAGTTGTGTATCACCACATGGTGCTGGGAGTCAGAAGAGGGTGCTGGAGCCCCAGGAACTGGAGCTATAGACAGTTGTGTATCACCACATGGTGCTGGGAGTCAGAAGAGGGTGCTGGAGCCCCAGGAACGGGAGCTATAGACAGTTGTGTATCACCACATGGTGCTGGGAGTCAGAAGAGGGTGCTGGAGCCCCAGGAACGGGAGCTATAGACAGTTGTGTATCACCACATGGTGCTGGGAGTCAGAAGAGGGTGCTGGAGCCCCAGGAACGGGAGCTATAGACAGTTGTGTATCACCACATGGTACTAGGAGTCAGAAGAGGGTGCTGGAGCCCCAGGAACGGGAGCTATAGACAGTTGTGTATCACCACATGGTGCTGGGAGTCAGAAGAGGGTGCTGGAGCCCCAGGAACGGGAGCTATAGACAGTTGTGTATCACCACATGGTGCTGGGAGTCAGAAGAGGGTGCTGGAGCCCCAGGAACGGGAGCTATAGATAGTTGTGTATCACCACATGGTGCTGGGAGTCAGAAGAGGGTGCTGGAGCCCCAGGAACTGGAGCTATACACAGTTGTGTATCACCACATGGTGCTGGGAGTAAGAAGAGGGTGCTGGAGCCCCAGGAACTGGAGCTATAGACAGTTGTGTATCACCACATGGTGCTGGGAGTCAGAAGAGGGTGCTGGAGCCCCAGGAACGGGAGCTATAGACAGTTGTGTATCACCACATGGTGCTGGGAGTCAGAAGAGGGTGCTGGAGCCCCAGGAACAGGAGCTATAGACAGTTGTGTATCACCACATGGTGCTGGGAGTCAGAAGAGGGTGCTGGAGCCTCAGGAACGGGAGCTATAGACAGTTGTGTATCACCACATGGTGCTGGGAGTCAGAAGAGGGTGCTGGAGCCCCAGGAACGGGAGCTATAGACAGTTGTGTATCACCACATGATGCTGGGAGTCAGAAGAGGGTGCTGGAGCCCCAGGAACGGGAGCTATAGACAGTTGTGTATCAACACATGGTGCTGGGAGTCAGAAGAGGGTGCTGGAGCCCCAGGAACGGGAGCTATAGACAGTTGTGTATCACCACATGGTGCTGGGAGTCAGAAGAGGGTGCTGGAGCCCCAGGAACGGGAGCTATAGACAGTTGTGTATCCCCACATGGTGCTGGGAGTCAGAAGAGGGTGCTGGAGCCCCAGGAACGGGAGCTATAGACAGTTGTGTATCACCACATGGTGCTGGGAGTCAGAAGAGGGTGCTGGAGCCCCAGGAACGGGAGCTATAGACAGTTGTGTATCACCACATGGTGCTGGGAGTCAGAAGAGGGTGCTGGAGCCCCAGGAACTGGAGCTATAGACAGTTGTGTATCACCACATGGTGCTGGGAGTCAGAAGAGGGTGCTGGAGCCCCAGGAACGGGAGCTATAGACAGTTGTGTATCACCACATGGTGCTGGAAGTCAGAAGAGGGTGCTGGAGCCCCAGGAACGGGAGCTATAGACAGTTGTGTATCACCACATGGTGCTGGGAGTCAGAAGAGGGTGCTGGAGCCCCAGGAACGGGAGCTATAGACAGTTGTGTATCACCACATGGTGCTAGGAGTCAGAAGAGGGTGCTGGAGCCCCAGGAACGGGAGCTATAGACAGTTGTGTATCACCACATGGTGCTGGGAGTCAGAAGAGGGTGCTGGAGCCTCAGGAACGGGAGCTATAGACAGTTGTGTATCACCACATGGTGCTGGGAGTCAGAAGAGGGTGCTGGAGCCCCAGGAACTGGAGCTATAGACAGTTGTGTATCACCACATGGTGCTGGGAGTCAGAAGAGGGTGCTGGAGCCCCAGGAACGGGAGCTATAGACAGTTGTGTATCACCACATGGTGCTGGGAGTCAGAAGAGGGTGCTGGAGCCCCAGGAACGGGAGCTATAGACAGTTGTGTATCACCACATGGTGCTGGGAGTCAGAAGAGGGTGCTGGAGCCCCAGGAACGGGAGCTATAGACAGTTGTGTATCACCACATGGTGCTAGGAGTCAGAAGAGAGTGCTGGAGCCCCAGGAACGGGAGCTATAGACAGTTGTGTATCACCACATGGTGCTGGGAGTCAGAAGAGGGTGCTGGAGCCCCAGGAACGGGAGCTATAGACAGTTGTGTATCACCACATGGTGCTGGGAGTCAGAAGAGGGTGCTGGAGCCCCAGGAACTGGAGCTATAGACAGTTGTGTATCACCACATGGTGCTGGGAGTCAGAAGAGGGTGCTGGAGCCCCAGGAACTGGAGCTATAGACAGTTGTGTATCACCACATGGTGCTGGGAGTCAGAAGAGGGTGCTGGAGCCCCAGGAACTGGAGCTATAGACAGTTGTGTATCACCACATGGTGCTGGGAGTCAGAAGAGGGTGCTGGAGCCCCAGGAACGGGAGCTATAGACAGTTGTGTATCACCACATGATGCTGGGAGTCAGAAGAGGGTGCTGGAGCCCCAGGAACGGGAGCTATAGACAGTTGTGTATCACCACATGGTGCTGGGAGTCAGAAGAGGGTGCTGGAGCCCCAGGAACGGGAGCTATAGACAGTTGTGTATCACCACATGGTGCTGGGAGTCAGAAGAGGGTGCTGGAGCCCCAGGAACGGGAGCTACAGACAGTTGTGTATCACCACATGGTGCTGGGAGTCAGAAGAGGGTGCTGGAGCCCCAGGAACGGGAGCTATAGACAGTTGTGTATCACCACATGGTGCTGGGAGTCAGAAGAGGGTGCTGGAGCCCCAGGTACGGGAGCTATAGTCAGTTGTGTATCACCACATGGTGCTGGGAGTCAGAAGAGGGTGCTGGAGCCCCAGGAACGGGAGCTATAGACAGTTGTGTATCACCACATGGTGCTGGGAGTCAGAAGAGGGTGCTGGAGCCCCAGGAACTGGAGCTATAGACAGTTGTGTATCACCACATGGTTCCGGGAGTCAGAAGATGGTGCTGGAGCCCCAGGAACTGGAGCTATAGACAGTTGTGTATCACCACATGGTGCCGGGAGTCAGAAGATGGTGCTGGAGCCCCAGGAACTGGAGCTATAGACAGTTGTGTATCACCACATGGTGCTGGGAGTCAGAAGAGGGTGCTGGAGCCCCAGGAACTGGAGCTATAGACACTTGTGTATCACCACATGGTGCTGGGAGCCAAACCCAGGTCCTCTGCCAGGACAAGTGCTCTGACTATTGCTGAGCCAGCTCTCTAGCTCCCTGACAGATAGACAGAGTTTTCCCTGTCCCCCGGCTCCCCCTCACTAGCCTGGATCATGTGGTGCTGGGGATCAAAGCCATTTCCTGCATGCTAGGCAAACCTTCTGCCAACTGAGCTATTCCCAGACCCCTGAGGGTCTGGACTCTGTGCTCTCTCTCCTCTTCACCCAGCCTCCAGAAGCACTGGTGAGAAGAATAAACCCCAGAAGGATGGGAGATGTGCAAAGTCCAGGAAACTCTCTAAAGTGAAGCTGTGCTTGGAGAAGGGAGGAAGGGACGCGGAAGAGACCACAGGCTGAAGGAAAGTGAGAATCCATCAGCACAAGTGTCATGGGGAGTTGTGCCCAGGCAGTGTCAAGCCCCTTAAAGGAACTCTTACCTTTAGGGAGTGCAGCTAAACACTTGGCATCAAGGCCTCTCCTGTGGTTGGCAGGCTCTTCTTTATCGTCAAAGCAAAACTCTTTCTGAAAGCTGAAATTTATCCCATTAATATAGCATTAAATCAAGATGTAGAATATTGAGAGGAAAACACTAAGCATAAAAACAAAACTAAGTATGTGTTTTATAGTGGTGACTTTTTCGTTTAGTTATATTTATGTTAACATAATAATTTATGTATATGTTTTCAACTATGTAATTACACTGGCATCACTGGTGTGTGTGTGTGGTGGAAAAAAGACAGCCAGACCTCTATTCAGACTGGCAACAGCCTCTTGATCCCAGAACAGCTGAGTATGCTAGGCGTACACACCCACCCTTCCTGGGCTACCATGTCTTCCTCAGAAGGCCAGCAGCTTGTTGAGGAAGTCTGGATTCTTTTTCCAGTGATAAATTATGTTAATATTGCATGTGTCTTCAAACCACTGAACAGCAGCATGGCCAAAAGGCAGGCAATTCCCATGAAAACTTGTCATAAATACAAGAGGAAGTGAAAGGGAACACTAGTAAGAAAAGGGGTGTGACCTAGCTCTTCCCTGAAATACTGACCCCAGCTACGATTCTCCTATCTTCACAAGACTCCACGTCCACAAACTTGGAGGCGTCTAAATGCCTGGTCACTGGCCTGCCTGCTTTGCAGTTGTTGCTGTGGTTTGAATATTTCCACCAGGGCTGACTTCTTGCTAATTACCAAAAGGTAAATGAGGAGACAAGGAAGGTGAAACCCTGCTGCCTCATAATGTGGGCTTTCTTTGCCGGTGTCTATCAGCCTGCATTTCTTGCATGCATGCAGACCCTGTACCACCAGCACATCTGACATTCGGTGCACTGCCAGTCAGGCTACTGCAGTCAGCTCACATGAAATAATAGCAGTGGCTCATAACTCCAGTGTCCCACTGAGTCAAGGTCACCAAAGTGTTTGACTTCCAGTTTATACTTTTCCTATCCTTGAATAAATAATGTCTCCCTCCTCTCTCCTTGCCCTTATCTTTCCTTATTTATTAGCTTCATTACATTTAAGATAATCTGCTAGGGAAAGGATAAGGAATAAGCCTAAGGTGCCATTAAAACATGCCACAGACATGAACCATGGGTGACTCAAATAATACATTTGTGCTCTTGTTAACCATTATACCGAATCACAGTTCTAATTCACTGTATAATTAGATGTGCATGGAATATAGCAGAGACTTTCCTGTGTAGTGTGTTTATAAGATCCACTCTCCAATAACAAACGCAGATTCAGACAACTCATTACTACAAAGTGTACCCAAGTGTGAGAGCCTCTATGGAGTGGGGACAAGAGCATCTGAGGGGAAAGGAGGCCGGCACTGGGGCTGGTTCCGCTTACCACAGTGATGAGTGATGCTGAGTGAGACTCACGCCCAAGTGTATCAGGGATGACTCTGGACCTGTGCCATGAGCAGAGACCTCCAGGGAGGGACCCAGTGCACCCACCTCCTGTGGCTCATTCTTTCCCTTGTAGTGTGTTACATCAGCAATGTGCAAAGGGTCTGGGCACAGTAGGTAAATTAGATTGGCATTCATAATGCTCCGAGGACAAGGAACTTGACAACAAGGACTCACAAGTGGGTGGATGCAGGGAGGGAAGCAAGAAAGGAAGATGGGTGGGAGGGGAAAAAAGACAGGAGGGACAAGGCTAAGCTTTTTAAAAAAAAAATCAAAAGCTCCCTGATAAAGTGTTTGAAAAGAGGTCAGTGAAAAAGAAAGCTAACACTCCTAAGATGGCAATTAGCTACAAGTGACAAGCACACATTCTATTCCCAAACTGGGTCCCAGAATCAGCGTGGTGTATAGAAGAGTCGCTGATGCTGGGAACACTGTTAACTCAGCTGCTTTACACAGAAAGAGAGAGAGACAGGCAGGCACACACACACAAACACACACCGTCTTTTGGAACTGAACCTGGTACTTCAAACAGGCTAGGTAGGAACTGTACCACTGAATCAGGCCACCATCTCTTGACATAACTAAATAACACCCTAGGCAGAAAACCTACTGCCAAACAAACCCATGGGTTGGAAATCTAAGAGCCCTGGAGGCTGGGCATGAAGTTCCCTGGGAAGCATTTTTCTAGCATGTGTGAGGCCCTGGCTTCTATTTCCAGCTCTTCCTTTTTCCAGGAAAGAAGGGGGATTTAAGGGATTATCTTAAAAGCCATCGTGTATCTCCAAACATAAGAGTTCTTGAACACAGGCCACGTTACCTGTCAGCTTTTCTTTGATGTGGGAATCCAATGAAGCTTAAGTTTTTCTTGTTGAAATCTAAGGAAAAGGAAATAGCACAATGTTAAAATAATTACATAGTCACTTCAGGACATTCAAAAGTAAAGACAACCATCAAACTCCCCTTGAACTTATAATTTAGGTAAAAAGGACATCATTAACTAAATAAAAAAACTTTTGAGAATCAAACTCGACACAGAAATCACACACATAAGTCCTGGTTTGCTTTCTTCCCTTATCAAGAGGCCCCTGCACAGCTCATAGGTTAAACAAACATTCTGACATTTTTCGAAGCCATTTCAAATTGTTATGGAAAAAAATAATTTGAAACAATTAAATACAAAGTAACAGTTATATACTGAGAAGGGGAAAGAGAAAATAATTGAGTGATTTGGGTCAAGATAAGCAGAGATAATGAGGTAATGTGCCTGGAAGATCAGAGATTCCTTTAGAGAAGGTAGGGAGGTAGAGGGCGCTGAAGAGCAACAGGTGCCTTGGCTGTGTCCTTTCTGCTTTTGTTAAAATCTCAACAACTATACATATACACGGTGTGCCGGTATGTGTGCAGAGGTCGCAGGGCAAGGTGCAGGTGACACATGTGTATTGTGTGTAAGTATGCATCGGCCACAGCACACAGTGGGGGTTAGAGAACGACCTTCAGCAGTCGGCTCTCTCTTTCTACCATGTAATGTCTTTGGAAGTGACAAGTGCTGCCTACTGAGCAACCCCACTGGACAGACTCATTTGTTTTTGAAGATAGGATATATGATGTGAAGACAGCTGGTAACAATTCCATACAGGAAAATCACACATCCAGGGTGAACGTGTTAATGGAAACCAGGCAGAGACAGGACGTATATAGGGTCACAGCTAGCAATATGCATTACAGCTTCAGGCACAGAGAACAAATTCAAGCAGACCTGAGACAGAAATTTCTTCCCCCTAGCAAGGACCTTTGTAGTTTACTATTTAGAATCAGAGCCCGAGGGGCGGGGGTAAAGGTACAAGACATAACAGATGCCAATACTTCTTTATCCTTCAAAACATATCTCAAGTCCTAAAAACTGGAAGTTAGGGACAACAGGGATGCATAGTGAAATTAAAAGTATAAAGTCAACTAGACATACAATTTTCATTCTAAGCACACACAAGCATCCTGTCATAATTATACAAAAAAAGATAATTCTGATTTAAAAAAGGAAAGAAAGAAAAGCTAACAGATGTTATAAAAGGAAGTTGCTGAATTGTTCCAGTCTTGTCATCCAGCAGAGCACTTGTGCTATGAAATATTCAGGGTAGATAATGGCTGGGCTTCAGAGCAGCATTTAGATACCCACAGCATCTCACTTTTGTTCCGACACCACATACATAACAGTACTCCAGCAATCAGACGGGAAGCACTTATTTCTCTGGGCTGGAAAAGAAGCCACTGGAAAGATAGTATTTTCTCCAAACTGTCTCACATGAAGAGTTAAGAAAGAGAGACTCGCCCACTATTGCCTGCTGGAAGGAAACTCACATGTAAGACTGTCGTTTCAGAAAATATTTTAGGTACAGTGCAGCATATCCATAATTTGATCCAAAGTTTGGAATTTAATTAGCAATTTTGTCATATGAAAGCTTTCATGGTTTAGCAATAGAAAGGAAAAAGACATTTTCAGTAATTACAAACATAGCTAGGGACTCCGATAGCTAAAGCATCCTTTTAGACAGTCAGCTAGATGATTAGCTGGATGCTGAGAATATTAGCTTCCACAGCAAAAACATTAGAAAATGAATACAGAAATGTATTTTCCATATTTCCCATCTTACCTTGTTTCTCGGAGAATCTGAAGACTCCCAGGCAGCTAGAAAGCCCTGGGTTTCTGAACATGGCTGCACAGGGAACACTGGGCACCACCAGCCCAATTTGACAGCTAATTCTTAACCAGCAATGGCCTTGGGCCGCTCTAAGCAAAATTGGGTTGCAAATTTCCAGAGTGCAGGGCTAGAGTGAGCAACCAGGCACACGTGTCTTTGAGCTTACAGTGCACACAAAGCAAAAGGCTGCAACAAATTAAACTCCTTCGTCAGAAAAGAAGCCCTGGGTTTCTTGAACAGAAATTAGAGCTGGAGATGCTGCAACAGACAGGGTTCCAGAGAGGGCATTTCAGATTATGCCACAGCAAGGCTGTGGGGAATCACAGAGAATGTTTTGCTCAAGAAGATAACGCTGAGACTATCATGCCAGTGTCGAAAAGAACTAGCCTAATACCAAATAGCCCCAAAGAAGAAAACCCCAGAGAGGGACCCAACATGTTGGGGCGCGGCGAGTTGCCTAAGTGTTCCCAGGCTGCCCAAGCTTGGCTTTGGCTGAGCTAAATAAAATATTTCACTTAACCTGAAGCCAAAAATTCATACTTTAAGAGTTAAGATTTATAAGCAACATATGAGCAAAACTGTGGAGAAAGAAAAGGCAGATATTACCAGGAGAGTCAACCGTTTTAATCTCAGACAGAAGCTGTCAAGCTTTAGCGATAAGATTGCTGCCTGCGTTGTTCCATCTGCAGCCTGTAACTGAAGGGCTCAAGGCCAGATAATAAATTTGGAAGAACAATTGACAATAATTAGAGATGGACTGTTTCCTCTCTACAAAGGGACATTAAAGAAACCCACAGGAAATAGGCTCCATTACAGGGTAAGGAAACTGGGCTAAGAAGGAAACCTGCTTCCAGGAGAGAACTGGTAGCTATGGAGTCATGGGATCAACAGGGAGGGGAGTCAAGGTCATTATTTATCCCAACTCTTTGCAGTGGCAGGGACCCTGAGTTTGTTGGCCTTTGTATCTTTGATCCTGAACATTTGTTTGTATCTAACCAGCATATAATAGGTCTGCAGTAAATATCTGCAGAGTGACTGCATGAAATAATGGAATAGTCTTTTCTGAAAGCTAAAAGATACTTTGGGCTTTAGGTTTAGATCAGCAAACCAGATCATCTCAGATACAGATACAGCTGAAAATGAAGAACCAACGGATGGACAGATGGATGGATGGATGGATGGATGGATGAGCATGTTACTCTTTGAAACAAAAGTTACTCTACACTCTCAGATATAGGAACACTTGGCTGCTAGCTGGTAGCAGTGTTTAGGGAAGTTATGGGATGTTTGAAGAAGGAAGTATGGCTGGCAGGGGTGGGTCACTGGGATAGACCTGTGGGGGTTACTGTCCAAGCGCTCTGCCTCTTGGTCCCCTGAGACGTGAGGGGCCTCAGGTGTACAATCCACAGCAATGGATCTCACCGTATGCTCTTAAGCTGAGAGCCGATCTAAATCCTTCTCCTTGCTGCTTCTGTCAGGTCTGACCCTATGCCAAGAGAGCTAAGACAACGTGAGACTATAGGACATCACCCGTCAGCAGCCTCTTGTGCTTCCTCTACCTGCTCAGTTACTTCTTGCTCATCCAGGAAGAATGTGGTAGATAAAGTTGTTAAAAATAAAACCTAAACAAAGAAACAAACGAAACTTGGAGAAACAGTAAGGTACTGAGGATACAGTTCCCTTTGGGGAAAACTGCCGAATATTCATCTCCTGGGCAGGGGATGGATGTCACATGACCTCTGCAGAGTGTGGGAACAAGACAGATGAAGGGAATTGGAAGAGTTACTAGAACTGTTGGCCTTGTCTGAGAACCCCAAAACAAAGCAAAAGAAAAGAGAAAAAGTTCTTTATGAAACAATAAGTATAAAATGTAACCTTCTCCTAATCTGTAGGAAACCAAGTGAGATCAATAATCCTACATTTCATGTCAACAGAAAGCGTCCGTGAGGGACTGGAGGGACGGCCCATCGGATAAGGGTGCTGGCTGTGACAAAGGGCAGAGGGACAGCACGACACGGCTCACTGCTGTAGCTCTGACTACAGGGGCCCTTGCAATGCAAGAGACAACTGTCCTTATAGAGGTCCTCTCACAAAGGAGAACGTGGAAACCAGGGCAACCAGGAGGGAGCCTACCAGCGGCCTAACTGGTTAAAGGCCACTCCTTTTGTAATGATGCAAAGACCTGCATCCTTCATGTCCTCACCTCTGTGCTTAGTGCTTGCAGGCATTGGACCCCTGTGTCCTCCCAAAGCCTGCCAAAGCCTGCCAGGGAGGGCTTGTTATGACTCCACTGTAGATGAGAAAGCTGACATTTCCTGGGAGGATACAGAGTCTATTCACTACAGCCAGTGACAACCACCACTACCGCCAACCGACATCCATCCCTGCTCCTGTAAAATGTATTTCTAAAGGCAGAACAGCATTCTCTGGCTAGCCTGAAGACAGCAAGTGAGGGGAGCCACAGTGAGGTCAGTGACAGGTGAGAGTTCATGTGGCCTCACTCACAGCCTCATTCTCAGCTGACCCCACATAACAACTCTGTGGAGATTTGGTGCACATCACTTCTGTGCCAGCCTTCGGTGCCTTCCGCACCTCCCATTGGTGCACATCACTTCTGTGCCAGCCTTGGGTGCCATCCGCACCTCCCAATGAAGAAGGAAGCTATCCCACTCTTCTTGGGAAACTGAGCTGAACAGAAATGACAAGGCAGAACGGCACAGACAGCTATCCAGATACACACTACCGTGAGCTAGTGATAATTTCTAAGATCAAGATGCACCACAGAAACTGTGTTATCGAAAGCTCACGTACACTTCTAAAGATGGTGGAAGTTCCAAGGCTGAATATACGGTTCCACTGCTTCATGAAGGAGTGTGCTGTATGCCAGACCGACCAAGCCTCTGGTGGACTTTATTTATGTGCTGAGTGGGAAGGCTTGACGCCCAGTGGGCCCTCTCCCTCCCCTCTCATCACACCCTCTCTGCATTCCTCACTTCTTCCCCCACTGTGGGCTCCCTGGAGGCTCTGCGGCTCCTGCTTCACAGCAATATTTTGGACAAGTCTGCAAATAAAATTTTACCTTCCATCATGCCATAAGGTAATTTAAAACAGGCTGTGTGTGCAGGGATGAAAGGGCAGAAATACTTTCAACAACGAGATATATTACAACTTGCAGCTACCTCTCCCTCTCTATCAGATATGTTGAAAGGAAACCATGCCTTTATACATCAGAATTCCTTTTCTGAGACAAAGACTTCCTGACATCTTCTTAAAAAGTCATTAATGCCTTTGAAATAAAACTTCAAATGAAAAATGTCAACAGTTGTCATGAAAAAATTAATCATAAAACTTTCAAGTTGAATTAGGGTTTCTTATTAATGTTTCTTGGGAAGAAAGTCCAGGTTCCCTCAGCAAATGGGCCAGGGATTCCCAGAGTAACAACAGAGGACCAAAGAGAGGTTCATGTTTAAAATGTGCACTGGGGATGGGGGTGCAGCTCACCAATGCATGTACTTGCCCAGCCTGCATAAGACCCTAGGAAGGCTTGGCAGCCAGTATCCCAGCGTGAGCACACCGAAATGTGCATACAATGGAACATTGGTGCCCTCAGAAGGAAGCGTGTCCTGACATGTTCAACAAGAGGGAAACCAAGGTTGCTACACTAACTGAGATGAACCAGCCAAATATTGGTGCCTCCATTTATCTGAGGTCCCTACAGTAGTCAAATACAGAGTCAAGGAAGAGGAGCTGAGGCCTCAGGCATGTCCAGAGTGTTCAGAGAGTGGCACTAAGAACATGTGTAATCCACGTGAAGCATCAACCCACAAAGGTTCTGAAATGAACTTGGCCAACAGAGTCCCAGGGTTTACTGTGCACAATATGCAGCACCTCTGGAAATACTGTGGGGTGGGGGTGGGGGCACATAGCAGCTTCACTGAGAAAGTGCTCTTCTGCAGCAGGAGAGTCGGCACTATCTCAGTCACCAAGGGAAGCGGGCGAGGCTTCTCCCACAATCCCTCCCCTCAGTACTCACTGCTGGATGGTTTTTACATGGACAGATGCAAGGAAACACCAATTGCTAGGATGGTTTTGTGAGTCTCCCAATCCAGCTGGTGGCATGGTACCTGGTGGCTCACATGCGTTCTAGAGCTATATGAGAATGACCAGGAGGAGCTTTGACTTTTCCTGGTGGCTCACATGAGTTCTAGAGCTATATATGAGAATGACCAGGAGGAGCTTTGACTATTCCTGGGACCTCTGAAGGGCATCTTAAGAACAAGAGTGGCAATGATCCACATCCAGTGCTTTTCACTGGTGTCATTAATCGGTACCCAATATACACTCCTGGCTCTCAGAGGGTCCATTTGCTAACTAGAGGAGGAACACCAGCGAGAGATGAATGCGCCTTTGCTCAGGTGTCACTGGCACCAGGAAGGCAGATTGGGTACCCATGGGAAGATAGTACAGGAAAATGGAAGACATAGTCCTCGCTGGGTTGGAATGGCTAGATAAACAAGTGAGTTCAATGCCTCAAAGTCACACACTTGATAAGCCTAAAAGCCTCCCCAGTCTCATGGGATTATACCAGGGTCCAGAGCTGAAACATCAATGTAAAAGCCATGTGATGTCCAACTCGAAGACATGGGGTTAGACCGGGAAAACTCCCTGGAAAGAATGCTGCTAAGAGAGTTTATCTAGGAGGAAGAAAATAGTGGTAGGTGGGTGGGGAAGAGCTGTTAGGTATGCCAGGCACTTTGGCTGGGAGGAGAACCTGGGAACAAAGGTGTAAATGGATCTTGTCAGACTAATGAGATGAGGGAAGGAAGGCAACGGGCACTGGCTGAAAACCCCAGAGACACCTCTGAAGTTCAGCAGGAGAAAAACAGCAAAGCGTAGATTCTCATCAGATGTTGACACTGAGCTAAAATATATCATGCTGTCCTTTCAGACAGGGAGAAAATACCTAGGAACCCAGCATTTCTTCACATATGGCTTTGGGGTCTATAAGCAGTGGGATGGAAAGGCATACGAAAAGATATATTATCTATCTGGCTGTGCTTTCATTCACCCCCCCTCTTCTTTCATTTCTTTCTTTATTCCCTTATCAATCATATGTTTATATTCTTTTCCTGTCTCCTCCTTTTCTCTTTTCTCCCTCTCATTGCAATCCTCCACAGATATTCACAACCTGGTCCATGGTCTTAGCTTCCATCACTGCATATAACCCAACAGCCATCATATCACTGGCCCTCTGAGGCCTGTGAAGCAAACTGTTGCCCAGGATGTACAGAGGATTCAGTGTTGTGAGATTGTAGTGTGAATGGGAACTAGTGTTCCGTTACCTGCAGAACTTCCCAGTTCAGTTAGCATCTCATCCTAGTTGGGATACAGCTCAGTGGAAGAGAGAATGCTTAGCATGCATAAGGTCTGGTTCCATCTCCAGTACTGCTTTGTTCTTATACCTATTGACCTTCCTGACTTCTGCAGTGTGCACAGTCAGTCCTCCTGTTCTTGAACCACAAATGTAGTTAAATCTATTGAATACCTACAGATGTTTTTGTCATTACTACTTGTGCTGACTAGTCTTATGTCACCTTGACAGAACTAGAGTTATCTGAAAGGAGGGGACCTCAACTGAGAAAAAAACTTGTCCATAAGATCCAGCTCCAAGGCTCCAAGGCTCCAGGCTCCATGGGCCCATTGTGGGTGGTGCTATCTCTGGGCTGGTGGTTCCAGGTTCTATCAGAAAGCAGCATCCCTCCATGGCCTCTGCATCTGCTCCTGACTCCAGGATTCTGCCCTGTTTGAATTCTGGTCCTGACATCTTCAGTGATGAGCAATGATGAGGAAATGTAAGCCAAATAAACCCTTTCCTCCTCAGCTTGCTTGTTGATCGTGGTGTTTGATCACAGCAATGGAAACCATAAGATACTACCTAAACAGTGCCTTGTAACAGCTGGCTATAACTACAGATGTGTTTAAATTACATATGGATACCATGGAATGCTGTAGAGAGAGTATTTTAGCATGTTCATGCTTGAGTCTCCTCTGGGAGTTCTGGGAAACCAGCATTGAAGGACACTGGACACTCAAGTGACCAAGTGAGTTCCTTCTTTTAGTGAGGTTTCAGACTATGAAAAGGACATCACTTATCAAGCTAAAGATACATTTTTAAACAAAGTCAGTCCCAAGGCCCTCAAAACCCTGGCTACCCAGCTGATTCTTCTGAAGCATCTCTCCAGCTTCCTGTTGGTCAGTCAAGTACATATGCCCACCCTATCTATGAGCAGTAGGTAGAACGAGAGACCACCCAGAGCCATGTCTGAAGAAAAGCTGCTTTTGCTACAGGGTTGCTGTGAGGACCCAGATGCTATCGCGAGCAGCTGGAACAGTGCAGGCCAGAGTCCATAAGCTGTGCTGTCCTAGACGAATGCATGTTTAATACGACCGCTGTCGGGTGTAGCTTGTCCCTTCACAGCAGTCAGGAAGCAGCCTAGGCCATGAGGTCAGTGATTGACTTTCTTCCTTAGAAAGGGCAAGGCACGGGCTTGGGGATGGGGCTCACTGGAGCCCTGAATTCCATCCCCCCCACACCAAACAAAAAAAGATAAAAAAAAAAAAAAGCAAAACATGTAACTATACCCAAGCGTGGTTACTCCTTAACACTGGACCTTTTCTTTTAAGATGAATTTTAATTTCCCTCTCTCATTAAAAAGTTTATTTATTATTATTACTCGTGTGTGTGTGTGTGTGTGTGTGTGTGTGTGTGTGTGTGTGTTTCTGAGCTCAAGTGTGAAGACAAATTGTGCAGAGGTCAGAGGACAACTCTGTGGAGTCTCTCCATCCATCTTCATGGGAGAACCAAGGGTGGAACTCGGATCCCAGGTTGGCACTGCAAGGGATGAGCCACCTTCTCGCCTCATCCACATCTGTCTTTCGTCACTAAGACTATATGCAGGGAATGTCTGCCTAGCATGTTTGAGAGCCTAGGTTTTCTAGCTGCCCCACCCCCACCCCAGAAGGGAAACAAACATTTCTAATAAAGTCCATACTTCATAGAATGACTCAGTACATGCTACAGCAGAAAGAGCCCAGGAAAACAAGATAAACCTCTTTGTTCTACGAGAAGTCGTCCCCGACTACAGACTTATTTGTAACCACATCACAAAGCATGCTTGCCAAAGAGCCCACACAGTCCTGCCATTGGAGAGCACTATAATTAACTGAACGGTTCTAGGCCATGCCTCCAGGGTGTGGACTCTCCAGCTCCTCACAGAATAGTCGCAGGGCGGCAGGCCCTGCCAGTCTGTCCTCAGACACCAGCCTCCTGGGGCTGCCTAATAAGGTCATCTGCAAGTTGACTGGCTGGCTTATAGGTCACCCACTGTTTACCCTGCAAACTGTGCAGGCAAGCCAAGCAGGAGCCTGCCTTTGGCAGACAAAGGGTTACCCATTGCCAAAGCCTCTAAAAGGGCTGCACCGAGACCATTAACATAATAATAGAAACTCCTCCCAGCAGAGACGGACTCCCGAGACAGGGTCTACTTTACCTGCTTGAAGTAAGGGAATTTAACTCCCCAGAGGCCATCTCCAGGCCTCACAGAGCACATCTCTCCAGTCAGGTCCCTGACTTCAAAGTAGCAACCCACTGCGGCAAATACACGCATGTCCTGGATGCTTAGGAGTAATCCCCTGGGCCAGGTGCAGCCAGCAGTCTACAGCATTCCAGAAAATAGGCAAACACCAGAAAAAAATACGTTTCCATATTTTTAGAGAAGGAAGCTGGGGTGCTGATCAAACCGCACTTAGATACAAGCACCTATTATCCAGACCCTATTAAGACGCAGCTCCGAGACTGCCAATTAAGACGCAGCTCCGAGACTGCTGGGCCCCTTGCACTTCTACATAAGGAAAAGGAGCAGGCGTGCCTTGCACACCACTCCTCCCTGTGACAAGTCTCCTCCAGCTTCCAGTCATCTGCCCCTTTGTCATTCAGTGGGCAGTCCACTCTCCAAAATGCACACGTCTCCAGAGTTTTAAACACCGCTTCTAAACTTTCAGCAGGAGCTCACAGGAGATTCAAAACTGGGGCAAAGTTGGCAAAGGCAGGCCAAGGAGAGAGGTAGACATTCGGGGACAGAATTCACAGGAACCTAATTCAGAGTCGCCAGGCCAAACCTGTGCCAACCCCCCAGCTCTGTGGGTCCAGCAGGAGCAGTTGACACTCTCATCATCCTCTCCCTAGACTTTCTTAGGACTCTATAGTTAGCACGCAGCAGCGTTCTTTGCTTCTCTGGGGAATATTGAGTTTGTGGGGCTTGAGACAGAACTATGAAAAACAGAGGTCTATCACATGCTAATGGGCTGGCGTGTAAATACCAGGTCAACTTCTAGTTTTCCTTCATCTAAATCAAATAGTTCCCAGGGGGTTCTTTGGTGGTTACTGGCAATTCCTGACTAGGAGACATTAACAGCCCAAGTTCCTTCTCTGAGCACTGCAGACAGTGGTGTCCTGTGCCCAAGCAAGGCTGCCAAAATTAAAGCATCACCCACAGGCTCAACACTCCTTTCGCTGGTAACCTTGACCCCGGAGACATCTGCTTTGGCTTTTCCAAGTCAGGCAAATCAGGCAATAACTACATCTTCTGGCGGGTGTGCTTCAGTCCCCTGCAGGCATCCACAGTCTGCTTACTGAACCCCTCTGCCCTGGAAACACTAGGAAAGTAAACATCCGTTTTGAGACTTCTTAGCATCTAAATTCCCATATCAAAAGATGAAGACATCTGGGTTTTGTTGAGGCCCATTCAGAGAAAGTCACTTCCCCCTGTCAAAAGAATAAACTATTCTACCTGACATTCTCAACTACCCGAAACATTACACACTTCTGCCTCCGCCCCTTAAGAAATCCAGGTGGGCCTGCCAACCCTCTAGCCAGGGACCTCCCGCCCCCAGGAAGCCCTGTTAAGGTGTCCTCCTGAAGGACTCTGCAGAGCTGTGGCCGGCCCACTTTTAGCATAACTTTTCCTTTTCTCTCAGACACTGGCCAAGGCTTGGGGCGCTTTCCCTGACGACTGGACTTTTCCCTTGGTTCTCCACAGTTCCCTGTCTGCAGAACACCTTCTACTGCCTGGCTGCTGTCTCACCATGGGGCTCCACTGCTGAGACTGCCTGCTTCCTCAGACCCTTTCACTTAAAAGACATGGCTTTCTCTTTCTCTTCTTCATCTCCTTCTCCCCAGGAACTAGAGCGGTTTATAGCTTGGTTATCCAGTTTTGTTTTTCTCAAACTCCAATAAAGCTCTCCTTAAACTTCTTTCGAATCTATTTATAAATTATCAGGAGACTGATATTCCTTTAAAAGGAGACTCCAATTTCCGTGGTAACAATCTGGGCCCGGGGTTTAGGTGGAGCGGCTCAAAAGTCCACTGTGACACCCAGAAACTGCTGGCTGGCTGCTGTGATTGTTTGAGTCCCAAGCAGCTAATTCTTCAAGGAGCAAGCACGAAGGCATTGAGTGCCCCCTCTTTTCCCATGAGGCCAGCTCTGGTGGAATCTAAACCAGCACTTCCACCAGGTGCCAGAGGAAGAGAGACAGTTTACTTAGTGGCTTCAGATTTTGTTCCCAACCTGTCAGCCAAGAGACCTCAGAGAAAGCTAGGGTTGCAGTATGATCAGGGTTTACTCAACCATCCACAAGTGGTCCGACATCAGAATCTCTCAAGAAAAGACAGCAGCAATGGTGCAGACATCCCCCTTGGGAGCCTGAGGCAGGACTTTGTGCACTGTTGCCTACAGAGTGAGCTCAAGGCCAGCCTGGGAAACTTCATCTCATAATTAAAAGTTAAAATTATAAAAAAAAAAGGCATGTGCTATGGCTCAGGGGCAGAGCAGTTGCCTGGCCCCTCAAGGCTCCGGGCTCAGTCCCCAGTACCAAATAAAACCAAAACGAAAATAGAGCTAACGAGCTGACTGGTTCCATGGGTAAGAGTGTTGTAAAAATATGAGAACGTGAGTCTGGGTCGTGAGAAACTGATGCAGGAGGATCACTGGGGCTTTGGGAGCAGCCAGCCTAGCCCCAAAATTGTGAACTCCGGATTCAGTGAGAAAGCCTGTCTGAGCAGAATAAAGTTCGGAGGGAGAGGATGTGTCTGGCCTTCACATGTGTGCCCGCACACACATAATCACACCTGCCATATACATACAGGCATGTACTACACACACACACACACACACACACACACACACACTAAATAAAGCCATCAGTAATGTGGACAAACCTATAACTGATTACAAAGATGTGAAAGAAAAATCCTTTCTTGAAATCCATGTGCCTCTGTCCTTAACAATGAAGCCACTGTCAGCCTGCAGTCCTGCAGACACAAGGCATCCAGACAGGCTCCCTGGCAGCCGGCTCTGGGGCGGGAGGTGTGGAATCAGTCACCATCTATTGTCTATGCAGTAGGATGATACCATCTTGCTCCACACTGAAACCACACCAACTCTGCAGACTGACCAAGGGGCTTTGCGGGGACCTTATCTTGTTCTTAGGGGGCGGGGGAAAGGCCCTCTCTATGTGAACATGGACATTTTATCTTTTGACTTTAGATCAAATATGCTGTGTAATAGTGGTGGGAAGTGTTCTTAAAAATTGTTAAAGACTAAATCAGGCTCAGAGTACCACTTGTCTAGCATGTGCAGAGCTTCCCAGGCACTTAAGGGAAAAAAAGGTCATTGTTTGTTGTCTATTTATAAGGTGTTATTTTTAAACACATTATCGGGCTATTTTCACAGATGTATTTTTAACTCAGACACATGTTCACCCTGTGCTAAGTTTAAAATATACTGATGCAGTTCTAAGATTTCTCCTGCAGTACTAAGTTTACTGAGTCCTTCAACCAACAGACAGTACTACCTTTTGGGAAAAGTTCCTTAAAAACGCATCCCTTCGCTGCACTATGTCGACCCCTAGTGGCGAAGAGAGATCAATGCTTTGGGCTTTTTTGCTTTGTTTTGGGTTTTTTAGCATTTTTTTTTTCATTTTTCTAAAATCAGTTTTACAAGTCAAACCAAATCTGGAGGTGAAGCCATTTCTGTTTAAAACAGCTTGGAAAACTCCAGGATTTGTGTGACAGTAAACGTTAGAAAAATCTGCTCAGCTACTTATTCAAGAAATATTCCCAGTGCACCACTCTCGGGACACATGTGGGCTGGGACACAGGAACCCTGGTTCCAGCAAGAGGTTCATATATCCAGTGTTTAATATGAGGCCCAGCATGCACATAGGTTTTGTGTTCACATGTATGAGCAATGCATTTTATATATGAGTATCACCAAACACCCGATTCGCTGTGATTTCATGCCACTGACTTCTGTTTTCATCACTCCTCTCTCTCCCATGGTTTTTCACCTCACCCTCATCTAGTACCCTAGGTGCTGAGGGATCCAGCTGTCATCCTAACCAAGAGGTTTTCTCGTCGTCAGCCAAATAGAAGGGCGTTGCCATTTTTAACTGTCCATATTATAAATTAAAATATTTACACTTATAAAAGTGAAGCAGACTCATAAAAAAGTAACAGGTCTTGCCATAAAAACTGGCGTACAGCAATAAATGTTTTGCGTATAAACATTACAGCTGTGTGAACATTGTATTCAAAGTCTCACATCTGACAGACCGGGAAGCATGATGCCAGGCTATAGGACTTCACCTTTACCTTGTTGCTCAGAACCTTGACATTTTGATTTTTAATGGCAGTACAAGAATGGCTTGGAACTTAAAAAGTCTTTACAGGGTAGATGTATTAACTGTTACATAGGACAGCAGAGAGGGCTTTCACACCAGTTGGAGTTCTAGACAAGGTCATGTGAATGTCTCTAGTATGCTAGGGCTGCATGCGTGAGCCCATAGGCTCTGGTGATTTCTGATGCCCATTCTGAGGGCTGGATTGGGGAGCATCTGGCCTTGACTGATGCTGGTCCTTTATGCTGAACCTAGAACAACTTATATGTATATAGCATGTTACACGATTGTGCTTATGTGCAATGGGCACAGTCTATTTGTCAACATATTACCTATTTTCAAAGAAAATAAAGACACTTTGATATATGACAAGAGGCCAGGGAATCAGCCTCATAAAAGCTGAGTAGGGCCTTTAATCCCAGCCCTCGGAAGGCAGAAGCATATGGATCTCTGTGAGTTCGAGGCCAGCCAGGTCTATAGTGTCGAAGTTCTAAACTAACACCAGTGAGAACCACACAGGAAGGCCACGCTAAAAAGAAAAAACAACTGAATTTGTGTAAGTTGGCATTTCTCTATTTCTGTTCAAAACTCCATCTCACCCTGTTGCTAAGACCCTTCGGCTGGCAGTGGTGGTCCCATAAAGCTTCTCACCTGATCTCACCTGACATGAGGCCACTGTGAAGAAGGTGGAGGAAAGAGAGCGTTCTGCAAGACATAATCTATGACCTAACAAGTACAAGGATAAAGGTCAGCACAAACAGCCCATGTTAAAACATGACAAGTGAACGAGAGAGAGAGAGAGAGAGAGCGCGCAGTTGACAAAATGTGTGCAATTAGACTCTACATCTCAACAACGTTCAAATTGTTCATCTAAATATTTCTTCCCACCAAGGTCTAGTTCACATTCCACCGATTCCACACTAATTTTTCAAGAAGAGATGGTGGAGACAGGTTCAAATTCAATTGAGCTTCTAAATTTAAGGAACGGGAATTCTTGGGTTTTAACTCACCAATCTGTTTAACAGTCCTACACAGAAATACGGCTCAAGGCATTCAAGGCCACAATTGAAAGGTATCAAACACAGTGATCTAGCTACAGGCAATGCCAAGACCGCAGCCTTCATCTCAGGACTGCACTTAACACTTTTGATAGCAGCCATGTTGGTATTTAAATAGTTAGAGGGCACCTGTAAAAGACAGCTTTTGTAACTAGATATGGAATTATATTAAAGAAAGAGCCTGCTAAGGCTAGAACTGAGACCCACTACGGCACTCTCTAGACCAGCCTGGCACTGCTGGGGGAGGATCCTGGCAGGCACGGGAAGGTGAGGATGGCTGCTGGATGCCAGCCCCAGACTGAAAGAGAAAAGCATGAACACAAGCAACCACTGTCAGATCCTTTCACCTCACGTCCCATTTCAGGACAGAGAAAGAACAAGGACAAACGCACAAATGCTTGTGGAATCTTTTCAAATCATCTTCTCAGGTGAGAACCCATTTGCACGGGCACTGCTGCTTGTTCCGGCCCATGCTCTGGCACCTGGCAGCTCTCTGCCATTAGGTTCATCTTCAGGTCCCCACTCCAGAGTGACCACATGTGGGGCTCTCTCTCTGCTTCATATATACCATTGAGTTTCTTCCTTTGCCTTTAAATAAGATGGGTGTTGCTGCGCCCTGGTAGCCTCCCACATCCTGTGCCTTGGCTATGCTGCAAGAGTTCTCACTCCCAAAATCCCGTTTCCCACAGACATGCTCAGGAACCACGCCCCAGGTTCCCTCTTCTGTAGCATTAGCCAAATCATTTTTATGACTGCAGTCACGTGGTAAGACCAGCTGTGTGTGTGCCAGCAGGTGTCATGGGTGAGACAAGACAGGCAGCAGGCCCCTCCCTTTCCACGCATGTTCTTCTTTAGGGAGTGCTCTCCCGTGCCCAGCGCCTCTGCCGTGGAGTGCTCATCTGCACCCAGGCTTTCTCTGGGTTCACAGATTCTGGAGAAGCCACACCACATGTTATAGCAGTGATAGTGTCGGGAAGATGCGAGAGGAAGGTTGATGCCAGCTAGGGGTACCACATGCAGCTCCTGGATAGGAAGCCAGAGGAGGTTTCCACTCCTATATACCACCTTCTCATGATGGAAATCAAAATTCTCAGCCTGCGCCTTCTACAGAATCCTTGCCAGTAGATAGCAATTAAAACACAGCCACACCCACAGATACAGCATACAGTGTGCTCTCAGCTTCTCATTCCATATTCACACCACAAAAACAGACGCCAGATAGTATTTCCTGATTTACAAAGTGCTCGCTCAACATGATTGTTTCCTGGATTCCTACAGACCAGAAGTTCAGTGCCACCATCTTTACTTCATAGAGGTCTAAACAAAGGGCTAGTGACAGAGCCGGAAGCAGAGTCCTGAGCAGGTACCTGTAGAGCCTTGTTCATGGTCATCAAAGAATGAGTAAATAAAATGCAAAGGTGCATGCATTCACTTAATCATGAAATCGTATTCAGCCTTTAAAAAGAGGATAGGCTGGCAGATGGGTAGAGTCTGCTGTGCAAGCATGAGAACCCAAGTTCGAATCCTCAGAACCTAGGCAAACTCAGATGCGGCACTGTGCATATCTAATCTCAACACTCCCAAGACAGTGTGGGGGTACAGACAGACAGACAAAGAGAGCAAGGACTAACACCTAACATTGTCTAGTGATTGCCATAACCACAAACCCTGCCATGTGTGTACAGGAGCATATGTGCACGCACACAACACAGACACATACACACATACTATTTTTTGAGACAGGGTTTTTCTGTGGAGCCCTGGAGGTCCTGGAGCCCACTCTGCACACCAGGTTGGCCTCGAACTTGGAGATCCACCTTCTTCTGTCTCCCACGTGCTGGGATTAAAGGTGTGTGCCACCACCATCTGGCACTGCACACAGCTTTTTTTTTGTTTGTTTTTTAGAGAGGGCAATTCTAATGTATGTAACAACATAAAAGGACAAAAATTGAAATGGTGACTCGAGAGGAACTGGGGAGTTACTGTTTGTAGGTGTAACAAGAGTTCTGACTTTTCAGGATAAAAAGAGTCCTGCAGACGGGTGGTGGTGATGGCAGCATATTACAAATGTGAGATCACAGGACAGCATGGCCCTAGAGCAGTGACAGTGACTGCCAGTTCTGGGTGGTGGAGAATATGGAAATGTAGGTGAAGACACGCATAGCGAGAGCCACCTTGCTGTGTGAATAGCCTGTTTGCTTTGATTCTAAACTGCTCTTCTCAAACCTTGGCAATGGGGAACACTGAGATGCTAGACTCAGATAGGAGAGAAGGCTGAGGAGATGGCTGGGTGGACAGGCACACTTGCAGAGGACTTGAGTTCAGATACTAACACCCATATTGGGTAACAGCTCTCAGTTGTCTGTAAAGCCAGCTCTGGGCATCTGCTGCCCTCTCCTGGTCTCTGTGGGTATCCACAGGCATGCCATGCACATTCACATACACATAGTAAACTATACTCACACACATACATAGAAGTAAATTAAATCTTAAAGAAAGAAGGGAGAGATGTGAGAGAAAGAAAAGAAAAAAGATTCTGCCTGTATTCTTCTGGTGATAAATTTGGAACACAAGCTCATGACTCAGGAGCCCAGCCAAAGTTTAACAGAAACAGTGTTAAGCACAGCTGCCTCAGGCATCTTTCTCAGCACAAAACAGTCTCTCACCACTGCTTCCCAGCAGCAGCAGAGACTTTTAATGGTAATCCTTGCCAGCCAACACGTCGTTTTGTTTAACAGGAGAAATATTTGATGGTGATGATTTGGCAAAGAAAAAGGTTTTCTATCGCAGGAGCACTTCATCTCGGCAGAAACTTGCTCGAGCAAGTCAGACAGATGGAGGGGATGGGTCTCTGCAGACAATCACACAACACACAAGTACTATGCCTGCCGTGACCTTCCCCTGAACACACAGAAAATAGTCTCGGACAAGCTCTATAGCATGGTTTTCCTCCAAGGGCACTGGAGCTGGAACCCAGGGCCTCTGGCACGCTAAGTTAGGGGATCTACTGCTGAGCTCACCCCACACAAACAAGTTAGGGATCTACTGCTGAGCGCACCCCACCTAAACAAACTTTGGTGCCCTCTCTGTGCTCTTCCTTGTTTATTCTTCAGTTTTTTTTGTTTTGTTTTCCCAAGCATGCTGTGCTCCTCTAGGCAGAAGTAAGAAGAAAACCAATCCCCTAGAACCTAATAGTAAAGATTTGGGTACCCAGCTAGTGAAGCACTGTAGTTCTGGGGAAAGCGTGTGGATTACACAGTGAGAATATCACCATGCAGCTCTGCAGTGGCCAATGCTTAGTCTTACCAAGATCCTGCTACTTCTAACAGGGGTGGTGTGCACTGCAGGCCTAGAAATTAGATCCAACACAAAGTGCTGACAGGAGCCTCCTGATATGTGTATGTGTGTCTGTCAAGAGGGAAACCTCTAGGGGTCACCTCTCTTCTTCCACCATGTGAGTCCTGGGGAGGACCTCAGGGGGTTAGGTCTGGCAGTGAGTCAGTTCACCTGCCGAGGCATGTGCTCCACGTGTGCTCGCTCATCGGCCGAGGCATGTGCTCCACGTGTGCTCGCTCATCGGCCGAGGCATGTGCTCCGTGTGAGCTCGCTCATCGGCCGAGGCATGTGCTCCGTGTGTGCTCGCTCATCAGCCGAGGCATGTGCTCCGTGTGTGCTCGCTCATCGGCCGAGGCATGTGCTCCGTGTGTGCTCGCTCATCGGCCGAGGCATGTGCTCCGTGTGTGCTCTTTCTTCCTGGCCCCATTCCTCCCCATCACCGATGCATACAGCTCATGTGCTAACTTGAAAGGCTCACGTCTTTGTTGTGGTTTTCATCCTCTGTATCTCAGAAACGTTACAACAATCGTAGAGCTCTTGCCTTCCAAAAAACCCAGCTAATAATAGCAGCATAAACATGTTCTCCCACCGGGGCAGGTGAACGCGCTTCCTACCCACCACAGTTCATTGGTGCACAGCATTTCCCTGCTATGTGCCAGGTTTCATCCAAACCAATGAGCACATCAGGTTTAACAAAACTAAAGCTGGAGGTAAAAGCAGAAACACAAATATGAAAGTATTGCTGTCGACTGCAGGGAGGCCCCGCTAACATTAGGGAGCCTGGTGAATGGAGTTAAGTCATTCTAACCCTGAAGACACATTTAAGCTGAGTCATCCTCTCTCTTATTCTGTCTCTTTGGGTCCTCTATTCTAAAGAGCCACATGCTTGGGGTGTAGTTATGCAAGATGGTTCTTGCCAAAGGTCTACTTCAAGATAGAATCTGTGATATTCCACCCTAATGGAAACATTTAGACACACTGTAGGTGATACTTTTTCCTGATTGGGTGCAGCTCAGGGCAGAATAATAGAGCCTGGGTTCCATCCTCAGCAATACAGCAGGGAGAAAAAGCAACAACACGCACATACGCACATACGCACATATGCACACACGCACACACACACGCACACACACAGCACAGCAGTCTAGCTGATAGAAATCATGAGTGTTCCGGCTGTGTGGCTCCCAGGCCAGATTGTTCTGCAAACATTGACATCTGTAGCAGAGTACCGAGCTTAACTACGGACTTGGGCTTGGGTGGCCTCAGTCACTGTCTGCACCCCTCTCTGTCCCCCATCCCTTCTCTTTCTTGCTGCAGTAGTGGGCACATGCACACACAGCCTCTCTAAATTATCAGGATATATACACACCTGATTGTTGCCAGTTTTTCTTTTGTTAGTCCAACGTTTGTTGGTTTCATTATAAATGCAATTTACCAACTTAGAGATCGAATTTGGGCTGTCTGAGGTGGATCTTTCAAACCCCCAAACCCCGGTCACTGCAATCATATTGCAGTCTATCTTCCCTTACCAATGCATTCACCTGTTAACAATCCTAAACACCCAAGTACCAAGACTTTGGATTTATTTGCAATAACTTAAAAACAAGGAGAACATTTCTGGATGCCTCATTATATGTCTTCTGCACAAGAGACAGTTTCCAGCATGCCTGGAAGCCAGGCTCCCTAGCACAGACACCCACAGCACTGAACTTATCCATGAAGCACTGGTGCATGAAATACTGACCAATGGGGTGACTCGGGGAGGACAGGAGATATGGGTACAATTTTTTTAAGAAGTCAGCATTCCCAAGGAAGCCTGTCAACAGTGTTTGGAGACATCAGCTGCCGGGCTGCTTCCCACAGGGCAGGGAACCCTGATTGCTCTTTGTGCTGACGAGGGAGGGGGACCTGACTGGGGGAGGGGGAGGAGAATGGGAGGGGAATGGGAGGCGGTGGCGGGGAAGAGAATCTTTAATAAATAAATAAATTAAAAAAAAAGACAGTGTCTAAAGTTAAATATGCAAATGGTCAGATCTGGAACAGGACTAGACAATTTCTAAAGAATGGAGATGTCAGAGTCGGCTCAGTGGATAAGGTGCCTGCTGTACAAGCATGAGGACTTGAGTGTAGATCACCAACACACACACACACACATACACACACATGTACACACATGTATACACATACCATATATATATATATATATTTATACACTGATTAAAAAATAAAATAAAAATAGCACTGAGCCCCCCAAACTTTGTCTTCCTCCCTCTGCCTCTTAGAAGATACAGCAAATGCACATACAAATACCTCCAATGCTTTTTTCCTTATAAAGAAGGGAAAGAAAGTGGGTAGGAAGAAGAGAAGTCCCTCAAGTTCCTAATTTGTTCCTTAAGAAACTAAAAACCTTTGTGTTTCCACTCCAGAGTCCGGGGTCGGGGCAGGGTGTGTAAGAAGAGAGGGAGGGTGTGCTAACACACATTTTTTAAAAACAAAAATGGAAAAGCATTCAGCACACAGCTGCTCGAACTTAAGCCCAAGACAGTGAAACAGCACTGGCTCCAGGCTCCAGAACTCTCCTAAGAGCCATGATATAATTTACGGGCAGACAGTTCATATGATTCCCCAGTTGGTTAAAGCATGTTCCGTGCTCATATGTAACAGAGCAGCTGGCAGGGCTGGGTGGGAGGTGACGAAATGTTGCGGGGATGAGCAGGGTGCTTTCTCTCTCAGCAATCACAATCTCTCACTTAATCTAAGGACCCATCCTGGGCTGGCAGGACAGACACAATCTGCACAAAACACATACTGAAGCAAACTTTTCATGGGCACCTATCATATATGTTTTCAAATGACCTGTTATTTTTGAATTTTATTCAGCTTCGTTCAAGAGTAGACCAGTAATGGATGTCACATTAAGCCAGGGCTCAACCTACACAGATGCCTTCATGGGCCTGAAGGTTCCCACAGATGTAACGAAGCCCTTGTCCACTTCTCGTGTATGTGTGAGTTTCCTCTGTGTCTTTATATAGTTTCTTTACACAAATTAATTAAGATACTCATTTTTCATTTCATACACAACCATCGGAGTGCAGAGTGTCATCAGTGATGGGCTGAGAGGCCTTAGGAAGCAGGCATGTACGTGGCTTCTCCTCTTTGCAAAGCTGCAGGACTCCACTGCATGGAGTTTGCTAGGTCGCCTATTAGAGGAGACAAAGGTTCCAACCTTGAGCGACTTCTCACAGAGCTGCAGTGTGTAACCCCAACTGAGATTGCATCTGAAAGAATCCTGACAGGAACGGCCAAATTGCTCTTCCTCGGCATTGCGCCATTTTACATTCCCATCGGCTGAAGTTTCCCCATAGCCTCACCAATCTTAGTGTCTGATCTACAGCTAGAGGATCGCTGGTCAGAGGCACTGCCCATTTTCCCTCACAAACGAGACTGAGTCTTTCCCTGTTTCGGCACATTTGAATGTCTTTCCCTTGGGAACTGATTGTTCAGATCCTTGGCAGACTTTTAAGGATTTCTAGATGTTTCTGTGTTAGTATATTAGCCAATGGTCTGTGAGACAAGTTGTAAACCATCTGATTATTTTTCTCTCTGGTGATTTTTTTGCATAAATAAAAAAGCACTTTAAAATCATATTTTTAGCGATCTTTTTATGTATTTTGAATTTCAAATCAATTGGAAAGTTCTGACAAATCCATAGCTGCGAGAAATTTCCCTGTTGAATCACAGTACCTGGTTGCTTCAATTTTAAACAAAAGTAAATCTATACAAATCACAGACAATGCTACAATAAACTCTGGAAAACCCAGCTGCTCAGCTCACCATCAATTATCCAGGGCATCCTGACTGCCCACCTCCCCAGCTTCAAGGACAAATCTAAGACAGCATGTCATGTGCAGCCTGCTGTCCTTCAATATGACTTTAAAGATAACCGGCATTTCCTTCCAAAGCTATTACTATGTGCAACCAAACTTAAAATACTATTGGTATCTAAACTTGATTGACATTCAATTTTCTCCAATGTCTTGGTTAGGGTTATTATTATGATGAAATCTCATGGCCAAGAGTGAGTTGGGGAAGAAAGGGTTCATTTGGCTTATACTTCCACATTATTGTTCATCATCAAAGGATGTCAGGACAGAAACTCGAACAGGGCAGGAAGCTGGATGAAGGAGCTGATGCAGAAGCCATGGAGGTATGTTTTTTACTGGCTAGTACCACTATGGCTGTTCAGTCTACTTTCTTATAGAACTCAAAGCCACCAGCCCAATGGTAGCCCCACCCACAAGAGTCTGGGTCCTCCCTTATCAATTATAAATTAAGAAAATGCCCTACAGTGTAGGGATAAGTCCCGCCCCTTAGGGGGCGTGTTCGCCTCGGGCTAATGTCTGCCTATAAATTTGGCGAGCGTGCTCCGAGCTTTCTCTTCTACTCTCCTGGTCTCCGCGGGAACGGTGGTTCTGTAAGTCTATTTCTACATTAAAACTATATATATTTTTACAAATTGCCTGCATTCGTTTACGCCGCTACACTACAGGTTTGCCCACAGCCTGATTTTATGGAGGTATTTTTTTTTAATTTATTTATTTATTAAAGATTTCTGTCTCTTCCCCGCCACCGCCTCCCATTTCCCTCCCCCTCCCCCAATTAGGTCTCCCCCCAGCCCGAAAAGCAATCAGGGTTCCCTGTCCTGTGGGAAGTCCAAGGAACCCCCACCTTTATGGAGGTATTTTTAACTGATGTTCCTACCCCTCAAATGGCTTTAGTTTATGTCAAGTTGACATAAACTTATCCAGAATATCCAGAAACCTCAAGAATGTCCTTCCTACTTGGCTTATTCATACAAGCATGCATCCATACCTCCCTTTCTTCCAATGTTTAGCCATTTACATATTTGAGCTCTCAGAAATGTATTCTGGAAATAAAAAACACTCCCACATCACACACAGGGTTCCTGTCCCACCCCTTCCCTAGTAACAAAGTGACTGTCATTCTGGTTGGCTTACATTCAGCGGTCCATTTTGCTGGCACTACAAGCATTTTTCATAGACACTCCACAGCATATTCATGAGTGCCTTCCCCTGTCTGTACAGTGCTGTGAAGGACGCCACTCTCATCTTCATGACTGATGGAGGAAGGTCATTGGTTAAATAAAAAGAAACTGCTTGGCCCTCATTGGTTAGAAGATAGGTGGGAGGAGTAAACAGAACAGAACGCTGGGAGGAAGAGGAAGTGAGCTCAGACTCCACAGCTCTCCTCTCGGGAGCAGATGCCTCAGAGAGACGCCATGCTCCCAGCTCCCAGGCAGACGCAAGCGATGAAGCTCCGACCCAGGATGGACATAGGCTAGAATCTTCCCGGTAAGCACACCTAGGGGCGCTACACAGATGATTAGAAATGGGCTAGTCCAGGTGCGAGAATTAGCCTAGAAGAGGCTAGATAGAAATGGGCCAAGCAGTGATTAAATGAATACAGTTTGTGTGTTGTTATTTCGGGCATAAGCTAGCCAGGCAGCCGGGGTGCTGGGGACGCAGCCCCGCAGCCCTTATTACTACACATGACTGCATACTGGGGACTATACTGGCTCTCCAGTCTGCCCCACTGCCCCGTTTCTCACGGGCCAGCACCACACTATGTCAATCCACAGGACTGTGTAAAAGTCAGCAGTTCATGTTTGTCTGACCATGTGGATGTTAGGATCCACTTGTTTTGTTAGCTTTTAATGACTGACATTCAACTTAATAAACTAACTCAAGAAACATGATGTTTGTCATCTTGAATTGGTTTATACAAGAACATGAACTTTAAAGATTTTTTTTCAACTTTATCTTTTATTTTTATTTTTTAAGATTTTATTTATTTATTATGTAAACAGTGTTCTGCCTGTGTGTATGCCTGCATGACAGAAGAGGGCACCAGATCTCATTACAGATGGTTGTGAGAGGTACCATGTGGTTGCTGGGAACTAAACTCACCACCTCTGAAAGAGCAACTGGTGCTCTTAACCACTGAGCCATCTCTTCAGCACCTCAATTTTATCTTTTCTATAGTGTATTGTTATTGTATATTGCACGCATGTGTGATGTGTGCGTATGAGGGCCAGAGGCTGATGCTGGCTGTCTTCCTCAGTTGATCTTTACACAGGCTCCTTCACTGGACCCAGAGTTCACTGATAGACTGACCGAACCAGTGAGTTCCAGGCATATGCCATTCTCCCCGGTGAGTCCCAGGGATATGCCATTCTCCCCGGTGAGTCCCAGGCATATGCCATTCTCCCCGGTGAGTCCCAGGGATATACCATTCTCCCCGGTGAGTCCCAGGCATATGCCATTCTCCCCGGTGAGTCCCAGGGATATGCCATTCTCCCCGGTGAGTCCCAGGCATATGCCATTCTCCCCGGTGAGTCCCAGGCATATGCCATTCTCCCCGGTGAGTCCCAGGCATATGCCATTCTCCCCGGTGAGTTCCAGGCATATGCCATTCTCCCCGGTGAGTTCCAGGCATATGCCATTCTCCCCGGTGAGTTCCAGGCATATGCCATTCTCCCCGGTGAGTCCCAGGGATATACCATTCTCCCCGGTGAGTCCCAGGGATATGCCATTCTCCCCGGTGAGTCCCAGGGATATGCCATTCTCCCCGGTGAGTCCCAGGGATATGCCATTCTCCCCGGTGAGTCCCAGGGATATGCCATTCTCCCCGGTGAGTCCCAGGGATATACCATTCTCCCCGGTGAGTTCCAGGGATATACCATTCTCCCCAGTGAGTCCCAGGGATATACCATTCTCCCCGGTGAGTTCCAGGGATATACCATTCTCCCCGGTGAGTCCCAGGGATATGCCATCCTCACCTCCAGTGCCAGAGTTACAGACTTGTGTGACCATGTTATTGATTTTACATTGGTGCTAGGGATCTGAACCCAGGTCCTTACTCTTGGGTGACAGGTACTTCATGACTGAGCTACCTCTCTAGGCCTCTTCTGTATTCTTTTGGAATTCCTTGTGGATTTTGATTAAGTACTTAGTGTCAAGTTCATTCCTTAGTACACAATCTACTGGTTACAAAAGAATTTTTACTCCCTGAAACCTTGGGATAGATTGTGGCAGGTGGTTAACAGTTTTCAATAGGGTCAAGCTCCTGCCCTACCTCCGAAGATGCTCAGAGACCCTGCTCACCTGTGCTGTGACAAGCTGGGCATACCCCTGGCACCACTAGTAGCAGGTCCAGGCAGGCCCAGGCCTTCCTGACTCCCATCCCTTTCATGGTCAGGGCCAGAGGAGCTTGGAATCTGGGATAAAGGGGAGACTTGGGCCAACTCGAAGAAAAAGCATGCTGCCCACTGTGCCATTCTGTCTCTTCTCCCAAGCCTCTAAGAAAGCTGACCTTCCTTTAATACACAGTACTTTGCTGTTTGATTAAGCACACTGTGAAACACCTATCTACTAGAGAGTTCTGTTGAGTATGGTTTTACAGAGGAGACGGTGTGTCCGTATGCACAGCGATGCATGTGGCCACCATTCGGAGCAGTAGATTCCCATCTGCCTGCTTGCACCTGCAGCAGCTTCTCTCATTCTGTCTCCTGTCACTCATGGCCTCCCACCAGACTTTCCTCTGTAACAAGAACAGCGTGGCAATGGAAGAAGACTGGCCACAACTTCCCTGCTGCCCTTGGCCTGCCACTATTTGTCAGGCTGGCCTGGTGAAGACCAAACAAGCAGGCTGATGAGGTCTGGCTGGTGGAAGTGGGGGCGTCTCTATCCTTTCCTTGCTTCTTTTAACTTAAGTTTTACATTTATTTATTTTTAATGTGTATGAGTGTTTTGAATACACCTATGTATGTCTACCACATGCCTACTTGGTACCCCACAAAGGTCAGAAGAGAGTGTCAAAACCCCTGGAACTAGAGTTGCAGATGGTAGTGGTTGTGAGTCACTATGCAGGTGCTGGGAACTGAACCCAGGTCCTCTGGGAGACCTGTTTAAACCATCTGAACTCTTAAAATTCAGTGGCACACAATTTAATCCATTTCCCCACCAGTTCCAATCTCTCCAGCCCCCGTCTCACTTCTGACCTGTGGATGTGTGTGGTCTGCCCCACTCTCGTCTCTCTGGTGTGATGGATTTCTATATGTCCAGCCCCTTCCTCAGGCTGGGCAGTTCCTCCCTCAGCCTTCTCTGGTCCCTTCCTGCCTTGTCCTGCTACCTTATCCTAGTGCAAGACTTGAACAACCATCTGGCTTCCCTGGCATCTCCAGACACCTCTTGCTCTGTGCCACCTCAAAAGGGGATTTTTAACATTTCACGAGCATGCTGTGAGAATGGGGGGGAGGGGCTACTGCACTCCCCTGCACTGGTGCACTCGACCCCCAGAGCAGCCCTGTGCACCATATGTTACTATTTTCCCATTTTACAGATGAGGAAGTCAAAGCAGAGGTTAAGTTACTAGCTCATGCTCATACAAGTAGTGCCCGAAGTATGCCAGATTCCAGGTAAGCCTAAAGTCAGACAGAATTCTAGTGAACTTTGTAAAGTAAGTTTGTCAGGAATCAGGTTTGACAGTGGTCATTTTGGAAAGCTGTGATCCCTATGTAGGGACTGAGCACACCTAGTCTGTCTTACCATCAATCAAGCAAAGAATTTTCTAGACATTTGCCACCTTGTTTGTTCATCAGAATACTTGCCACCTGTTTAAATCACGGTAACTTTCCCAGCTTGTACTTCAGATTCAATAATCAGTCCTTTCCCCATCAAGTCATAAACACAGCGCTGGATTCAACAACAGATTAATCTCAGCTGCATTAGCAACACCTCCTGTGTTAACGACTCATTTGGTTAACAACGGAATGGGCCCTGCAGGGCTTGCCATCTGCAGTGTAAGATTGGAACCATCTACAATGAAAACATCCCATGTTTTCCTTCTGGAGAGCTTTGAGTGATTCAGAAGTGGCAAAAGCACTTTAGAACCTTTCTTTTAATTTATTTTAGTTGATATAAAAAAATCAAACAGACATTGAGCATTTATACTTTCAGCTCACTCACTCATGTCCCAGTCATTAATTTCTTCATTCTACAAATATTATCAAGTACTTGCTATGTACCAGGCACTGAGCAGCAACAGACACACTCTACATATCAAACATATATAATAGCAAACCTTTTTTGTGGTACTGGGAATTGAACTCAGGGCTAAACACAAGAAACAAGGATTCTCCCACTATTTTACCACTGAGGATATGTCCAGCCCTAAGAACATTAAACTCTGCGTAGATCTGCTTGAAGGCAAACTTCTTTTTAAATAGCCTATTTGTGGAACATCTGCAAGCTCGCCAGACTTCAAAGAATGTCCACTCTGACCTCCTCAAAGTCTTCACAGCCCAGTCAGTAGAAACTTGCGACATCATGTGACACCCTGTAGCTCAAGACTGTGCTTCTAAATAAGAGCAAATTCAGTTTCAAGTAAATATTTATTAATGTGGTTGTTTTTGCATATAGCAGGTGGCTTATTCAATAAACTTCTACCAATCTGAGAAAATTGTATTTGTGTTTACGAATTTAAGACTATTCCAAAACATTGGGGTTCTTCAATTAAATGTCCAGTTTCTCCAAAATCAACTAAAGCATAAAACAAACTGATATATAAGACAGGTTCCAGAGAAATGAAACCTCACATTAAAAACTTTATAGTAACAGATTATGATTTACTATAGTGCACTAATCTTTTCTTTAATTTGGGGAGGTGGTGAATGTGTGGGGTGTGTGTGCAAATGCACATCTATGTGTGCTGGTGCATGTAGAGTTCACACTCAGCTACACCGACGTGTCAGTGAGCTCTCCATGTATGTATGGGCTCAGCTAGACCGACGTGTCAGTGAGCTCTCCATGTATGTCTGGGCTCAGCTAGACTGACCTGTCAGTGAGCTCTCCATGTATGTCTGGGCTCAGCTAGACTGTCCTGGCAGTGAGCTCTCCATGTATGTCTGGGCTCAGCTACACCGACGTGTCAGTGAGCTCTCCATGTACGACGTGTCAGTGAGCTCTCCATGTATGTCTGGGCTCAGCTACACCGACGTGTCAGTGAGCTCTCCATGTACGACGTGTCAGTGAGCTCTCCATGTATGTCTGGGCTCAGCTAAACCGACCTGTCAGTGAGCTCTCCATGTAAGTCCTATCACAGCATCACAATCCGTCATCTCACAAAGCCCAAACTCTTCTTTGAGCTTTGCTGCTTCCCTGTGAATCCCATGCACATAAAGTATTAGTCAAATTTAAAACCTCTTTTCTTGTCAATCCGACTTTCGTCAATTATATTTGCATGTCCCCCTTTACATAACCATGAGAGTAAAGAATTTTTCCTCCCGGGCAAGTACGTGGTGGGTCATGCCTGTCTCTTAAAAGCAACAGGTTTTACTTTAAATTCAAATAATATGTTAATCAAGTCTTTTGCTCGATCCTAAAATGCTAGAGTACAGAGCATACTCAAGCAATGTTGCTGCTCTGTCTGCCAGGGCCACACAGAAGCAAAATCACTGACAGGCTCTAGAATAGTCTCTCATGTCAAGGTTCTCAACGGTTGTGCATGTGGAACATGATGCTGTCTGGCTCGTTAGACTGAAGTCAACCATAGACATGGACAATTCATATCAAAAAATTCTGGCCGGGCAGTGGTGGTGCATGCCTTTAATCCCAGCATTTGGGAGGCAGAGGAGAGGCAGGTCTCTCTGTGAGTTCAAGGCCAACCTGGTCTACATCCTGAGTTCCAGGACAGCCAGAACTGCATAGAAAGATCCTGTAGGCTCTGTATTTTTACAAGGGATTAAATTTTTCTCACATTCATTTCGTTGGGGCTCCCCACAGAACTGACAGGAAACGCTGGGCAAGTGCAGCTCAATTTGCCAGCAAATTTTAGTTAAGAACTGACAGCTGTATGGATAGTTTCAAATGTGGCTAAAACACAAGTCCTAAAACACTAGCTGTCAATATCAGACCACACAAAAACGTCCTGCTAACCTCTGATCAGTGACAACATAGTCGCAGATGCACAAGGCCGCTGCTGAGGGCTCACTAACACAAGGCAGAGAGGAATGCTCCCCTCCTGCTGGCTAATCCAGGCCTCTTCAGAATAGGAGAAGGCTTACTGCGTTTGAGTCTCCTCAGGGCTTTATAAGGAGCCAAGCCCGGCAGCTGCACACAGCTCAGATGAGGAACCAAGGCCTCGACTCCTAACTCCTGGGGAAGGGATTTATGGTGGTTTGTCTCACTCAAGTTTGACTTAGTGTCAGAAAGCTTTTGGAAGGAAAACAGTCTTCTCTGACTGCGGCAGGCTATTTGCAGCTCCCTGACAGCTGGAGACCCTACTGAAAAGACAGGCTCAGCCTCACGGCCTCGGGCAAGTTTCTTTTTTATTTTTTTTTTTTTTCTGGATTAGAGACTGCACAAAGAACAAGTCAAAGTGGGGTCAGACTGGAATTTTTCTCAGCTCAGCTTCTCACAGAATCACAATACCCAGCCCAGGAAGGACCCTCTCCAGTAAATCCCAAATGCCTCCTGGCTACTCATGTGTCATTCATCTGGACAGACAGAGGATTGGGCCTTTTCACAAACACTAGGCTTCTCCCACACCCACACTTCTCCTCTCCTGGGATACAAATTAGAACCCATGACCCTCCACAGTGCTGGGGGTAGAACCTAGGGCTTCATGTATGATAAGCAAGAGCTCTCTTTCTCTACTCTGCCACTGAGCTATACCCCTAACCACCAGTGAGCTCTGGCTTGCTATAGACATGTGCATGCCAAAAACAAGGATGACCACACGTACTTTGAGGTTTCAGAGCTCAATAGAGGGGGCTGTATACGAAAATTAGCAACTCAACACCCTGATGGCTTTGCCACCACCTACGTGGCCCAGAATAGGTCCTTACGTTTGAACAGCAAGCACTGTCACCCTAAGAGCCATCTATCTCCCAGAGTCCTTTAATAAGGAAACGTAATCAATTAATGACCCCCCGGGGCCTGACAGAAGACATTATACATATTTACACAAGGCTCGTGTCTTTTTTAGCCATGCTTATACACTTTGTTTTAAGAATACATGTCTTAGGGCACTGTGAGCACCACAGAAGAAATGTTTCCAATGACTAACAGGGTCACAGGCGACGCCTATGTGAGAAAAATGAGGGATGTAAAGTTCAGCATTTTGTGTAATTTGCTGGGCTGTCAAAGTTTAACGATGCTTCTGCCAAAATGATTTTGTTAAAGGCTAAACTAACCAGATGTGTGGCAAATATTTACAGTCCGGGTCAAGAGCGTTTACTCTTTGGCAGTTAACTTTGAAAACAAAAGAGCTTAGACCAAAGCTGAACTGAAGACGGCGCAGCTGGTATCCAGCGTTCTCGGGAGAGCCCTGAACTCACAGCCTCTGTTTGATAAGCTGCCACTCACCTCTGCAGCAACTGGCCAGGAATACAGACGATGAGGCTTCCTTTCCTGTGCCGATATCTATTTTTAAAGACCAGAGTCCACACACATACGATATGATATGTCTTCCCTCAGAAAGTTCGCACTGACAAATTATTGCCATGTTTCTAATTTTAAGTTTGAGTTAACGAATACCAAAGAACCTGAGGTTTGTTTTTAAATTTTGCTCTACTAAAATTAAACTAGAATGTCACAGTCTTTTCTTCTTAGTATCAAGGGCAAACTAAATTATTTCAAAAATGCCAGTACCTACAATTCTAGTTAGTATTCATCGGTATGCACACATATATGAAATGTGCACACACGCACACACCCGCATGCACACAGATAACAGAGATTAACCAATTACTTTAACAAACAGTAAACCTCTCTCCACAAAACAGGGTGGTGCCTAGAAATCAGATTCCACGTTTCAGCACCTAAGAATTTCTAACTGATCGTTTTCAGAATTACCATTATTATGAAAGCTACCAGACCGGGTATGTCCAAGCTTTGACACCACAATGAATGCATATTGCCATCTACAAAGTCCACACTTGAGACACAAACTCAGGTTAACAACAACAAAGGAAAAGATTCATAATATTCCCTGTAAGGCTTTGTTCATGTGATCCATGCATGTGCCACAGGGAAGACATGCCTGAAAGGTAGACTTTGACATATCTGTGGCCTAAAAATTATCTTGGCATCCATGGAAACCAGGAGGACTTACAGATATCCATGGCTGTGTGATTATGTCTTGACCTGCTAGCTGCAGAAGAGAAGAAGAAAAGAGAACCTGAGAAAACAAGAGAAATGGAAGAAATGGAAAGGGAAGAAAAGAGAAGGAGGAGGAGGAAGAAGAGGAGAAAAAGGAGAGAGGGAACAGACCAGGAGGAAGGAGAGAGGGACTAGACGAGGAGGAAGGAGAGAGGGAACAGACGAGGAGGAAGGAGAGAGGGAACAGACGAGGAGGAGGAGGAAGGAGGAAAAGAAGAAGGCTCTCCTTACATTGTCCCTAAATATTCAACACCCTTTTGACAACCAAATAAGGCCAAGTGGCAACTGCGTTGGTTATTTTAAAAAGTCCATCAGTTCAACAGCTGGGCTGGAGGTTTGAGATACGTGGTCACTAATCCACTTAAATCCCCACATTCATTGCCTCGGGATGCAAGGGTTAAACTTGAGGAAGCAGGAATTACCCCACCTTTTCTTTTCTTTTCTTCTTTCTTCACTTAATAACTTAATAACAGATCACAGCATTCTTTCTTTTTAAGAAGCAGGGAAGTCCTGTATTTGGAGAAATACAAGCTGATCTAGTTTGATTTTAGTCAAAAAGAATGGCGGGACTGACTGATCAGGGGAAGGCAGGGACCTTGGCTGGCATGTGGTGTGTGAGGCCTTAGCACCCTAGAACTGCAAAACAAAGGAGAAGGGGCCTCAGCACTCAGACTGGGAGCTGCCACTCAGGGCCACGCCCAGTGAAGAAAGCAGCCGCTTGCAAGGAAGCAGAGATGAACAACTTCCCAGTTCACCAGTGAACTAAAGTCTAATAAGAAATAACAGCTGCTTCTCACAAAAATACGAGGCTTAGAAACTGGATGTCCATTAGATTCCAAAGGACATCACGACAGCTCCTGGGCTATATTCTCTGACAGGTTTGAGAGTCACGGCCTTGTGGTTTGGCTAACCTTCTGCGATCTATCTGCTCAGCGTCGGCCTGACATTCCTACACTGCCCAGGAAACGTTTTATTCTCTGTTGTTGGTTCACATTAATGATAAAGGTCCTGAGTAAAAGCTAAACTACCTCCCCTCCCCTCCCCTCCCCTCCGTCTCCTACTCCTCTGCCTCCCCTCTCCCAGAATGCAGCCGTGCGCTAACAGCTGATGTGGGCCCACACCTCATTCCCAGCTGCGCCAACTTTCTGAGCCACGCGGTACCTCACAGTTCTGCCGTGCACGCATTCCTGTTTCCCACCAGGCCTTCGGACTCTGCGTGCACCTGCCAGGTTCTGAGGTGTACATGTTTGCATGAAAACATGCACCACCATCACCACGACCAACCCAGCCGCCTCAAGCAAGCCAGGCAAGTACTCCCAGCATGGCATTGCACTCATCCCCAGCCCATCACACGCAGCTCTAGGTACCACGACTGTGTAAGAATATGATGCTAGAACCCAGCTGCTGCTCAGGCACCAGATCTGCAGCAGCCCTGACACAGATACCAGCAGACAAGCTACTAGCTAACAGACTTCAGGTGTCAGGGTTCTTACCTGAGAAGTGAGCTAAGTCCAAGGGAATACTGGGGGCTGCAACCCTTTCCCCACTTTCCCTGATTCCTGTGAGGGAATCGGAGAACATGGACCACAGGAGTATGCTGTGAGACCACCGCATCCTCTAAATGGCATAAGAAGAGACCCCACTTCTGCCACATGGGCTTGATTCTCCTCTTCAGAAACCCTCACCATGATGCCCGTCTCTGTGCTGAGGCCTCAGCCCCCTTCAGGGGCCTACACCCGCCTGTTGTTTAGCTGCCTGTGAGTGGCACTATCAACTCTTTTCGTGACCGTCCTCCCCATGAACCCACCTTGGAGCTCCCTTGACCTGAATCTGAGACTTTTCAAGGCGGTATCTCCAAATAGCTGGACTTAGGGACTAAGAAATGAATACTTGGCAGGGTTGTCTCAGGAAGCCATCAACACAGAGGAACATGGCAGCCATTCCTACTATAGCCCAGCTTCCCCTGGACACCCCCAGTTTATAGCCATCACAGGCTTAAAAAGTTACGGGCAAACACATAGTGAAGACCATTTCAGCGGATTTTCCCACCACTTCAACTCAAACGAGACATTAGATAAAGCGCGTGCTGTGGACAACTTAGAGACTGCAGTTTCCCTCATCCCGTGCCCTTAAGTCAGAGTGTTCCGGCCACGCAGCTCCCTGAGGAGAGCTGCCCCATGAGGCTGGCTTCAAGGCTTCAACTCAAGTGTCATCAGTGGCGATAAGACTAAAGAGCAGACCTCTGCATGCATAATTCAGAATGTGAAAATGAACATTTAATGTGATCAGGGCCTCGGAGGACCGACTGAACTGTATTCACTTGCCCATGTTTGAGAATGTGCATGTGTGTACGGGTGGGAAGGGTGGGGCAGACCCCCGATGTTCCTCCAGTTTCCCTTGGGAACCCAGCATCATTAACTACACAGGTCCACAGAAACCACACTGAGGCTCTGTCATTTTTATAGGCAGACAGGTAACGCACAGTGCAACTTTCTCTCACTCCATCAACAGCTAGAGTGGCCAAGGCTGGCCCCGAATACAAACCTTCTCGTCTGACAGCCCCCAATGACTGGGATTGCACCTGGCTGCAACTGCCACATGTGCCAGTACCAGAAAGCCACAGGTGGTCAGGAGCCACATGACGGAATACCATCAATTAGCCATTACTATCAACATGGATTCGTTCTCCTGAACATGGCTGAACCAGACCCATGGGGTCGGTCAGTGTTTCCTGGAAAGAGCTGTGAGGTGCAGGCGGGAGGGCCTGTGTAGACAATCAGAAGAGTGTGACTTCAGCTGCTCTGAGTCTCAGGCCCTTCAGAAAGAAAGATAAAAACAACGGGTGCCCCTGGGTATCCCCCACCCCACTATTTGTTTTTTTTTTGTTGTTGTTGTTGTTGGGTGTTTTTTTTGGAAAAAGAAAGACTTTGGAGAGTCTATGGGGCATCTTAAGTTCCCACAGTCTGTTAGGTCTGGGGACCTAACCTTAAAACATATACTCAAGAAAATTACTACTCACAGCGGCCACCGCACACAGCTACCCTCCCCAGGAGACCCTCAGCCTCTTCCTCTGACTACTCACAGTGGTCACCACACATAGCTACCATCCCCAGAGGACCCCCAGCCTCTTCCTTTGTTTAAACGCTGATCTCACATGTCATAGACTTCACCTGTGAGGAGCTCTTCTGCCCGCGCAGAAGTGGGCTCAGAAAACACTCATTAAAATACCAAGGAAATTTGTTCTCAGATTGTAGACCATCCATTCACTAGTCGATTTGCACTTTCATCTGAGTGCCTAAATAAATTATAATTTACTTTTAATGAAATAATTACCTGGTGAAGAACCAATGATGAAATATTTATAGCCCCATGAGGCAAGCATTTAAACATGTACAAAATGAAAGAGTCTTAGCATAATACAGGTAGTCAGGGAGAGAAGTACATGTTTGTGTAAAACCCATGACAGAGCTTACCAGAGAATTACCTTAAAGAGAAAAATGCGAAGAAATCCCACAGAGACAAAGTTTCAGCTGGAAACTAGATTTGCTGACCCTCCCACTGACACACAGCCGTCTATCCCACGTGACCAAACTCCTTCTTACATCACTTCAAAATCTCCAGGCAGCATCTCCTTAAACTGTAATCTCAGTTTCTTGAGAAATTTGGGGACGGAGGATCCTAAGTTCAAGGCTTGCCATTCTCTAAAGTAAGTTCAAGACCAGCTTGGGCAATTGAAGAAATCATTGCATTTATTTATTCTTGGACTGAGGGGTTGAGCCCGTCGTCAGGCCTGGTGACAAGCCTCTTGCCCTCAGACCTGGACAATTTAAAATAGAAAAGAACAAGAGGGAGCTGGAGGCAGAGCTTCGTGGTAGAGTGCTAGTCTCTCACGCACATGGAGTGTAGTCTCCGGGACTGCAACAAGCTTACAGTGAGAATAAAATCTTCAAGCAGAGCTATCTTCGCTGTAAATTTGGGGGTCACTTAATATAGTGTTGGGCCAAGGCAGAGAGCTGTAGATTGAATGACCTATTTCTGTCACACCCTGCTTGGATGAAGCTGCCATCAACCTTTGCTCAGGAGTGATTCAGTGTTTACAGACAGAGCTTTATGATAGCAGAGAGGACACGGATTAAAATGAAGTCAGGAAGGGGCATCTGACTTGCTACTGCTACACAAAGCAAATTTTATAACAGTGAATATGCGTCATCGCTGTAACTTACAAGGAAACTGAATTACAGAAGACAGAAAATGCAAGCGCAGGATCATTCAGTGAATGTATGTGATGCAATGCTTTGGTGTAGAAGTCACAGAAAGAGCAGGGGAGTGGTTGGTTGGCAGGTAGAAGTCAGAAACGCAGCTGTTGGAGGTGCAGCTCCAAGATGAGTCAGTTCCACACTCTAGCAGATCTGCAAGGTCCAAGGTGAAGAAGAGAAGCAGGTGTGCACAGGTGTGGAGCACACCTCCTAGAAAACAGCCAGCTGTTTCCTGCTGTTCTTTCACAACGTGTAGACCAGCCCACACGATCCTCAGAAAGTCGGGGTTGGTGGAGAGTGGCCCCAGGCACTGAGCTACTAAGCCTAAAGGGCCAAGGAGGCAAAGCTGCCATTCATGTTGAGAATAGCTCTGCCTATCTCTGCCTGCCCTGCTGGGTTAGCTGTGGCCACAGCGGTATTTCACAGAAGGACATGTAACACAAGTCCCAAAAACAGGAGAGAGCAAGGAAGACTAGACGAAAGAAAATTTGATACTTAAATGTACAAAAAAGAAGTGGCAGGAGCTCAATCTGAAAAGAGGCAATAATCCCAATATAAAGATCCGGAGAGGGAGGAAGAGAGCGACCATAACAGACAAGGAATGGGGGCGCGGGGGTGTGGGGTGTGCTAAAGCAGACACAGCTCAGAACAGGAAGACTAGGAAGACCTAGCAAAAGCCTCCCTCTAGCCAATCCGCACTTCCTCCAGCATCCTTTCTTGAACCTTGACTTTCTGTCCAAGAGAGACGAAATATGACCCAGTCTCTAAAAGATCTCTATTACAGAATACAGATATGTAGAAGGAACTTTAGAAACTTTCTTGTGTGACCCCCATTCACCAGACATGCCACTGAGATCCAAAGGACAAAGAGCCTACTAAGGTCAGGCTTCCTCTCCTGTAGTCATGGCTCTAAGCGGTCCTAGAGGTCAGACATCTCCAAGTTCACACAGAACTGTCTCTCTGCTGGGAGCAGGAAGCAAACTCACTTCTTGGAAGTGGTGAAGGAGCCTCAGCTGAGTTGTCCTTGGCCTCCACAGCACTTGTTCCCCAACCCACCTACTCCCCAGCAAGGTCCTTTTAGAGATTTAAGAGTCAGCTGCCAGAAAGCTGCCACTAGGGAAGAAGTGCTAGGAACACATCAGCTTTGCGACTGAGAGCCTGCGTGGAAGTAATAAAAACATAACAAAAACTCCAAAATGAAGACAGCAAGGCTCATCTCCAGTGAGCACCTCCTCTGTAAGACACATCCCATGGCATTTAGTGGTCCCCATCTCCTGGGCCACATTTCTAATCTAGTCAAGGAATTTTAAAATATATATGATCATGAAATAAAAATATATAAAATCCTAAAGCCCACTGACTCTGTTTCTTTGGCTAGAATGAATGTCTGGCGGAAATGAAGACTACAAGTATAATCAGGGGAAGAACCTACTCAACAGAACAACTAAGACTTCTGAATTTTGTTTCTCATTTTTATTTGTTTCTTGCACCACTAGGATAAAATCCAGGGCCTTGCTCAGCCAGGCAAGGGCTCTACCACCAAGCTACCCTCTCCGCCACCAAGCCCTTTTTAGTCTGGCCTGAATCAAATCTAACAATGAACTGACCGAAAAATCAGAAACAATACCTACAACAATCAAAGTGCTATCTTTGTGTTTGGAAACAGCAATCAGGAATGGTGTGAGCCAGATACAACACGGAGGAGCACAGCTGAACTTCAAGACCTCCCGACCCTGGCAAAACAGGATGAGTTCAAAGGCATCAGAATCCTAAGACATGTCTGCGAGAATAGATTAAAACTCCTCAAAGGTGGAGTAGTATATCTGAAGCCCGAAAGGCCACTGCTTTCCATCCTCACTTGGGGCTGGAGGAATGTGTAACACATGCACAAATAAAATACGTGATCATTGTCTATTTTTGGTGAGGTGGAGTAAACTTATGCACCATGGTTCAGAATTCAGCAGAATCACTGAAACTTTAATGTCTTTGAGTACATATGTATGTTTTCTGTTCAGTGACTATGTGGCTGAGCCCAAGTGGCCAGACAATACTGCGTGATCAGAGCAAAAGACAAACAAACAAAAAATCCCATCAAGAAGCAAGCCTCTGAACAATAAACACACCGAAAATTGCCAGTGTGGGGCTGGCGCATGGGGCTGGCACATGGGACTGGCGCATGGGGCTGGAGAAGCTGGCTCAGTCAGTAACACACTTGCTGTACAACCTGAAGTATTGAGTCAGATATAGAAGCTATAACCCCTGCCCTGGGGAGGTGACCCTTGCACTAGGGAGGTGTTCCCTGCACTGGTGAGGTGTGGTGAGGTGATCCCTATACCAGGGAGGTGACCCCTGAAACTGGGGAAGTGACCTCTGTACTGGGGAGGTGACTCCTGTGCTAGGGAGGAGGGCACAGAGAGATTCCCGGAGTTCACTGGCCAGTGATTCTGAGGGACGAACTCCAGGTTCAGTGAGTGACTGTGTCTCAAAACGTACGGTGGAGAGCAATTAAGAAAAACACTCCAAGTTGACCTGTGGTGGACACACACACCCCACACTGCCACATGTATAAAAGCTGTCGGATGGTCATTCAGAATCTGACTCTTCATCTTCTATGTTCAATTCTGCCAACACTGGATGTATAGACTACCCATACTCACACGGCTTATTGGAATACATTGTTTAATCACAAAGATGAACAGATCTCAGCTAACAAGGACAGTGGACAAGGCTGGATGGAGGCAGCTGCTGTGATCGCTGCATGTGCACAGACTGAAACAGCACACGAATGCCTACAGCATGGTATGAGCTTAAAAGTTTAAAAACGGTAAGACAGCAAAATAAGGATGCCAAGGCCCATGGCACGGTTCAGGCAGACAGAATACAGAGAAAGGCGTTTACCCCACTGGCCCAGGTTCCCTACTGGAGACTCGGGACACTTGGCGGCCTTGAAGGTTGAACAAGAAGAGGCAGGAGGGCTTGAGTGTGTGCTGAGAGTGACTGGCAGGGAAAGAAGCGAGATTGGGTCGGAGGTCAAGGAGCTTTATTTAGTCTGGAAGAAACCTGAGTATGTTTTCCACACAAAGAGAGGGAGCCAGGAAAACGACAGAAGTTCAAGGCAGAGGAATGGGGATAAGCATGAAGGTAAAGAGGGGGGAGGGCAGCACTAAAGATGGGAGGGGCTGTTGAAATAGAAAGTGGACCTCTGGGAAGCCTTCTCCCAGGCCAGTCTACCAGGAAGCTTCCATTTCAGTGTCCACAGAAAAGTCCACTGGGTCACAGACTGGAGGACAAAGCAATCTGTGAAGTCCCCCTCTCTCTGCCACCTTCTCTCCGTTCCCTTTCTGTCTTCCCTCCCCCCTTCTTTCTGCGTTTGTGGTAGTAGGGCTGGATTCCAGGGCCATGCAGACACTGAATTGATCCCGCAAGCTTCATATGCTGGAAACAGGATCCCCAAAGCGTATTTTGATGGTACGTGGAGGTGGGACTATTGGGTCACACAGGCCTCGTGAGTGGTTGAGCTCCTGGGATAAGCAAGAGCTGCTCTGTCGGCGGAGGGCGTGCTCTGTGGCACACTAGCTCTCTGACCACATGAAGTCCCATGATGCCGTGGGGCTCTCTACCTGATGTAGCCTTCAACTTGAACTGCGATCAATACTCATTTTTCTTTTTTTATAAATTACACAGTCCCAGGAAGTAGACTAAGACAGCTGGCAATTACTATTACAGTTTGAGCTACACTGGTATTCAGGAGTTAGGAGATTTGAGGCGACATCACATAGGTCTGGGTTCAAATTTAGCCAATTCTATGGCTCATGTCCCTGGGCAAGGCTGTCCGAGCCTCAGGTCTTTCCTTGGTAGAATGGGCACACTGAGGGTCTCTAGATGGTGTGACATCGGGATGCAATGCAAAGGGCCCTTGTGCAGTGCTCAGTGTTCGTACAGCAACACTGGGTGGCAGGTGCCTGTGTGCAGCACGATGGGCACAGGGACTTCATCACTTTCCTCTCTGAGCCATTTCAGGGAATGCAGTCACCAAGGACAGGCACACTGTAGCCTTCTGCATCTTACAGCATTGAACCAGAGCTCTGCACAAATGAAATTCCCAGGAAACCGGAGATATGAGCAAGCATATGCCAGTGATGAGAAAAATCACTGATCCCCAGGCAGCAGAACTACGCCCTTTACTGTATTTACACAAAACCCAGCTAAGTCTGGGTTAGAAACCTGTTTGGGAATTGCGGATCGACTTTCAGAAGAGGGTAAGCAAGCTATGTGCAAAATACACGCTTCACTCCCATAGACAGGAATGTCTCTAAGGGGCAGAGACCTTTCTGGACTACATCAAGACACTGTTGTCCCCAAGGTCAACAGTTCAAGTCCCTCCCAAGACATGCCACTTGAGTCGATGCCTAGCCCTTGGAAAAAGCATCCAAGTCAAGTACCCAGGTGATTTTTCTCATCCCAGGCAAAGCTGCAATACTGAAGAGGTTGTCTTTGTCAAATGCACTTCAATTTCCTGTGTTGGTAAAAGCACGCATTCAGAAACCCCATCAGACTTGTAACAGGAAGGCATCTTTCTGCATGAGTATTTTGATTTGAGAAAAAAAAAGAGATCTACACAACAAAACACCAGCCTTCACAGTGGATACTCCAGAGGGAAGAGCTGAGCTTCTAACAGAACACAGCCACACACTGCTACAACTCAACCCAATCCAAACAACTCACATTTGTGGAGTGTCCCCTGGGTAAGCTGAGATCAAAGGTACCAAGATCCAATGCTTGTTGGGTACCCCACCTCCCTTATAGAGGGAGGGCACCAGGACATTTGTAGCCCTGTAGCCCTACAGTACAGGCTGGAGTCAAAGCCCTGGAGCCAGAGACAGACAGACAGTAAGAGGACACTGTGGCCCATGTCATGTGATATCATCTCCCAGGCATTTGAAGTGGATGCCAGCAAAGGTCTGGTGGTAGAAGGGATCTTGAGAGTGAGGCTCAGGGTATGGCCGTGGCACAAGGCATGGATGAGCACACTCTGCCATCAGACTGGACACAGAACCTGAGAGCAAAGGGATCCACTAAGGACAAAGCGGTAGCACAGGCTGGAGACAAGGCTGGCAGGGAGGGGGCAAGTCACGTGAGAGACAGACAGGAGGCCAAGGGTAAGCAGTCAAGGGTAGCAATCAGCAAAGATGCCCAGAAATTCCAGGAAGTTCTAGATTGGGAGATAATCCTTATCTTGGCAAGACAATTCCCACCCTCGTGCTTTGACACAGTTACAGGGATCGTCCTAAAGGGTCCAGACAGCCAGACCCCGGGGACATGACTTCCTGTTCCAACAACCGAGGTGGTTTCCACTGGCTAACTGCCCATGGCCTGGTGCCTCCTTACAAAATCTGAAGGATTTGTCTGTTCTTCTGTAGTAGTCTTCTATAGGAAAGCATTAAATGTCCCCAGGTGTGCTAAAAGGTGTGCACTGGAGACTAGAACCCAAAGTCTTCCAGATGCCTCAGAAGTACAGGCAAAGGTAAGCAAGCACAGGGGGATGACCACAGAGGGTCAGAACTTTACCAAACTGTAAGATTATGCTCTGGGCATCAGTCAACTGATCACTGAAAGGCAACTTCCTGGGGTTTAACATCATCCTGTCCAGTAGAAGGAAGCATGTCAGTAACAAGTCATCTCTCTTGGGTACCGATGTCACAGCTACTCACCTTCAGAGGGTGACACGGGGCCCTATTTCTAGCAAGGCATTCAACTGCTAGGCTTGTCTGAGAGCTCTCCTGGCTTAGTGAGCAGTGGCAGCCCCACCCCCACCCCACTGCAGAGTGTGTATGTGTGTGTGTGTGTGTGTGTGTGTGTGTGTGTGTGTGTGTGCATGTGTGCAATTCATACTACAGTTCCTCTCAGTCAGCCATACCACTCTTGGCCACAGTAACACATAGGCATCTACATACAGCATGCAAATTGAGCACTGACCCTTTCCAAACGAGTCCCTCACACACCAGCCATGAGTACATGTAGTAGAAATCTCTTTCACCAGTGGTACAGCTTAAAGTGGAGAAGCACAGTAGATTTTCCAGTGATGTGTCTCAATATAAATATTCTATTTACTACTTGATAAGAAAGTTACTATGTATACTTGTTCATGTGATGAACACCTTGCCACTACTTCCCAGCCCAGAACTACCAAATTAAAGCAGAGATTCAAATGGCAGGGCTAATACCTCTCACTGGAGAATTTAAAAATGAACTACAACTCAAAATTTTGACACTCAGGTGAGAGTTTTTAAGATTCTGGACCAAAGCTGTTCTAGATGTCAAACTTAAAGAATCTAAGCATCATTGGCAGAGTCCTGAAAGCAAAGACTGGGCACAAGGCTCACAGGCAATTTGCATTTCCCTTGAATTAATAACATGAGCAAAGACTGGGAGTTTAGCCCAGTGGTAGAACATGTACTGAGCATGCCTGAGGCCCTGGGGTTTGATACTCAGAATCACAATGAATGACAGAGAGCTAGATGATGGGTAGGTAGGCAGACAGACAGACAGACAGGTAGATAGAAATAGATGATCGATCAATAGATAGATAGACAGACAGACAGATGATCGGTAGATAGATAGATAGATAGATAGATAGATAGATAGATAGATAGATAGATAGATAGATACATACATACATACATACATACATAGACACAGATAGATAAAGAGATGGATAGATAGACAGATGGAGATAAAGAGATGGATAGATAAATAGACACAGAGAGAGACTGAGACTATTTTACAGATAGATGTGAAATAAAGCAATGCTCTGCCTTGTGAAAAATTCTAATTTAAATGTGAAATTGTAGACAGGATATACTTACTCAGTTCCATTAAGCAAATTATTGGCTATAAACCTCTCTTAGCTATAAAGTAGGTCCTTTTGTTTTAAGAAAATCCAATCTTCCACACACCTAAATTGCATCCAGGGTAGCCACAGGAATAACTGCAGTAACTAGCATGCATGGCAGGAAACTGCAAAGCTTTATATCAGCAGCTCCCTGGGAAGCATGTTCACAGAGAGGCTCTTCCAGGCAGCTGCATTTAGATACATAGAAAGATTTTTCACTTACTTCAAGTTTCTGTGTAATCCTTGTTCCTCTAAGTGAAAGGGGCCAGGATCACACTGAAATTCTTTATTAACTGCTTTAATAAGAAAAAAGCCAAAAAAAACCAAAACAAAACAAAAACAACAACAACAAAACAGCTGTATCCCTCTAATTCAGCGATGGGTATTCTTGAGTAGAGTCTCTTCAAGGAAAACTATCTCTAACGTCTAAACAAAAGTAAAATCTTCCAAGGTAGACCAGTGGCAGGCACTGCATACGATCAGCGGTCAACAAACCAGGCAACTGTCGCTATCGGTGGGATGATTCACAGTGAGTATATTTAGAACGGTGCTTTCCAGAGGCTGTTGAGATGCCAGGTTTGGGAAATAGGTGAGGGCTATATCCCAAAGGTCTCTTTCAGGAAAGAACACCAAAATATTAACAAAAAGAGTCTTCTCTTTGAAGTCCCCAAGCTCCTGGTGTCTTCGAGGCTGCGCTTGCCCAGTCTGGTCTTGGCAGAGTCATCCATTACTGGGTAAATCCACATGAAACCTGAGGATGCTTGAGTGGAGGACGCAGTCGGAGGCAGTGCGGCAACTCCACATGGGACCAGCCTTTTATGGCCTGAACTGGAGAAGCCTGATAGCAGCTAATGGACCAGAAATAGCTCGACACTGAGAGAGCCCATCAGCTGTTGCAACAGGGCTGACCGGCTGCCACTTCAAATGTGGCTCAATTGGCTGCATACTCTCGAGTTTGTTTTATAGAGAAATTAAAAAGGTGCAGCCGGCTGCTGGACAGGTGACAATACAGAATTAGACAAGCAAACGTGCCTCCAATGCTAAAACTAAAAGAAAGAACAAGGCATCGTGGATGAAGCCGGGATCCTAAACACCACACAAAGAACCAGACACAAGTGGCACAGTGCACACAAGTCACACAGATCTTCACACACTGACAACTGTGTAGCCCTCGACACTGCTTAGTACTGCCCAGCAGAGGAAGACGGCATTGTCGGAAGAACTCTCGGTAAAGCAACATAAAAATTTTTCTTACAACCCCGGTTTCGGTTTATCCTCCCAGCCCACAGGACCGGGATATAGTGACTGCTGTCCCTTCAAAATCAGACAGACCTTAACCACTAAAAACAAAGGGAACAAAAACCAAAACAAAAAACAGTTGCAACCACTTCTTAAATGGCCCCTTGCACTTTCTAAACACAGAAACTAAAGATTCCAACTCCACTTACAAAAGTACTTACCAGGGCAAGCATTCTGTTGTTACAAGGGTAAGGGTGAGTCTTAATTGTCTGCAATAGCTTCAATGTAAATCACAAAGCTCATTAAATCCCAGGCCCAGAGCAATGCTGCCTGCTGTGTGTAGCCTCTGGCTGATAAGCCTCTGAGTGTCACGGGTTCCCAGACCACCAGCTGCATCACCCAGGAGTAAGGAGGGCTCACAACGAGGGTCAAAATTCCTGTCACTAATTAACTCTGCAGGACAATATCTACTTCTAAAAACATAACCCATGGCCAGGTGGACAGATGGCAGTGCTGTGTGGCATGGTTCACAATACTGAAAAAAGGCTGCCGCCATGGAGGAAGGAGAATGTCTGTGGTGAAGCTAAATGTCCTAACTCCATCCATAGCCTTACAAATGTGTATGATTTTCATATGCGGATTTAAAAAATAGATGGCAGATAGCATGGACAGGTGTGACAATTAGACATTAATTTCAGACTATTTTGTTAAAAGGTTAGAAAAGTTTGTCAAGTCAATTTTTAACTGACTTCCAGATGACAGTCATACTAAATTTTTCAGCACAACTTTGGCATCTAATTTGAGCTACAATCCCTATCTTATTGTCTCTCTTACACATTGAGTGTTTCCCTCATAGTTAGGCTTATTTTATCTCGTTTAAATGCTGGTTGGTGTTGTGTGTTGTGTGTACCTGTGTGTGCACAGGTATTTATGTCCATCTGCACACATTCAAGGCCAGTGGAAGACATTGGGTACCTTCCTTTATGGATTTCCTTATTGCATGAAGCAGCCCAATTCTCATTAAACCTGAAGCTTATACTGTTTCATGTCGGTTGCCTGTCCAGCTAGGTCCCAGGATGCTGTCTGTCTCCACTCCTTCAACACTGGGGCTAGGAGAACACAAAGTTTTTACATGCTGAGAATAGCAAGTGTCTTTGTAATGAGCTGTTCTGTCTCTTTAAGAGACAAGCCATGCCTACTCTCTCCCCAGTCCACTGAGGCAGGCTGATCTTCAGCTTCCAGCCTGAGTTCCTCCCCTTTTCTGTCTCCCTCTCTAAGAGGCTGCTTCTGCCTCTCCCCACTTCTCCCCTTCCCCCCTTCTGTCCCTTCCTTTGCTCTCTCTCTTCTCCCCTTCTCCCTCCATAACCCACTGAATAAATATTCAACCTTACTCTGTATGGCATGCCTATCTATGTCTCTGTCTCTTGCCCGCCACCACATGTCTCCCTGTCCTGGACCAGCCACCACTCAGGGACCTGCAGCTATCCCTACCTGGGACTGGCTGTTCTCAGGATCCCCTGCCCACTGCCTGCCGCTACATGGCCTGCTGCCTGCTGCTGCCGGGGATCCTGTAGCATTTTTAAAAATCCATTTCAGTCTTCCCCACTGAGATATCTCCCAACCCTGTCTGCTTTTTGTTTGTTTGTTTGTTTTGGTTTTTTAATATAGGATTTCTCTGTGTAGCCTTGAATGTTCCATTCTTTACTCTGTAGACCAGGCTGGTGTCAAACTCAGAGATCTGCCTGCCTCCCAGGTACTGAAGAGCAGGCAGTGATGAACAGCGGTTAAGGGTGCAGTAAGCAGGCTACAGGAGGAAATGTGTGTGGGGGTCCCCCTTATTACATGACTCTCCATTCGTCTACTGATTGTGCCAATAGCAGTGTCCTAGTTGGAATCCTGCTCCAAAGTTTGCAAGATGTTCCCACGGGGACTGGGTAAGGAGATACAATCTCTTTATAGGACATTCCACTGGGGAACCCTGGGGAAGGAGACATGGTATCCTTGTATTCTTTTTAATTTTTATTTATTCTATTTATTTATTTCATATTTGTGTGTGCATATACATGTGCTGCTTGTGTGTTTGTGTGCACCTATGAGCATGCACAGAAGTCAGAGAAGGACTTTGGGTGTCCCCCCTCATCACTCTCCACCATATTCCCTTGAGGAAGGGTCTCTCACTAAACCTAAATCTTATTGGTTTTTTGTTTGTTTGCTTGTTTTGTCTTTTGTTCTTTTAAGGCTGGCCGCCAATAAACTCTAGTATTCCTCCTGTCTCCATGCCAAGTACCTGTGGCTTGCTTTTCACATAGGTGCTGAGGATTGAGCTCAGGCTTCACACTTGTGTGGTAGGCCCTTTACCTACTGAGTCATTTCCCCAGCTGCCCAGGATGTCTCCCAGTAACAGGAAACTCACAACAAATAATGTCATACACATCTGCTCTGACTGTGGAAATTAATAATGTTTCTCAACTGACCACCCTTCATCTCGGACCCCCAAATTAGGAGCCAGGTCCACCCCTAATTACAGAATCTCTGAAAACACGGAGCCTTGTGGTGTAAGCACCAGCATTCTTGTCTATTTCCTCTCAGTGTCCAGGCAGGGCTGTGACAGGGGTTCCTCCAAGCTCTTCCTCTTACCACCCTCAAACCACCGAGACTGCTGCTTCCAGACCGGCCTTCAACAGCTCCCTGCCCTGGCATCTCTCTAAGCTTGGATTTTCAGTGCCAACCTATAAGGAGCTGCCTCTCCTGGACAGGTGGGTAGCAGGTACTCTTCCCCTCACTCATTAGCCAAGCTGTAACACTAAATTGTCTAAAGAAAGGATTTAATGAAAGTCCATGAGAAACTACATTGAACCTTGAGGTGATCTTGTTATAGACCAAGGACTAATTTGCCCTTAGAGCACTATGAGGAATTTCTCCAGGTATCACCTCGCACTTTTGAAAACAAAAGTGAGAATGGGTATGTCTAGCGGGTACATTGCAGGAACCTCACACCTCATTAGTGGCATCAAGCGTCTGGACACAACTATGAGAAGTCACATAGGTCATACTGATGGAAAAAGGTGCCTTTCCCTCATTCTCACTTAGGAAACCCTCACCATCCTAGAAATTCCACTAAACTCTTCCCTGGTTCTGAAAATGCAGGAAACCATGATCTTTTAGCACCCGCAGAACATGAGTTAGTCAGCCACTTCATCCACGTAATAAACATTTGTTTATAAACCAGTGCCTTTGGGAAAAAAATAAACATTTGTGATATGAAGTTCTATCACTAGCATTGAAAGCACTTGTGGGGAGATTCTCTCTGTCTCTCTCTCTCTCTCTCTCTCTCTCTCTCTCTCTCTCTCTCTCTCTTCTCTCTCTCTCTCTCCCCCTCTCCACATTTACTAATCCTTCCCTCCCTCTCTTCCTCCCTGATCCTTCTCCTTGTTTCCTTTTGTTTTATATGTGTATGGGTTATGTACATGTTTGTTTGTGCACATGCATGTGGCAGCCAGATGTTGACTGAGTTTTCTGTCCTGCCCAGTTCCCACAATCGTTAAGTCCCAAAGAAATCACACAGAAGTCCACATTAATTATAAATTGATTGGCCCACTAGCTCAGTCTTCTTATTAACTCTTATAACTTATATTAGCCCATTATTCTTGTCTATGCTAGCCACATGGCTTGGTGCCTTTTTTCAGCGAGGTAGTCACATCTTTCTTCTTCTGTGGTGGGATAACAGCTGCAGAAAGAGCTTCCTTCTTCTCAGAATACCCCTGTTCTCCTTGACCCACCTTTACTTCCTGTCTGGTTGTCCTGCCTATACTTCCTGCCTGGCTACTGACCAATCAGCATTTATTTAAAATATAATTGACAGAATACAATTGTCCCACACCAGCCAGACACTAGCCTTGGATGTCATCCTTCATGAAGTGTCATCCAGCTTTGTTTTTTGTTTGTTTGTCTTAAGACAGTCTCTTCTTGAGACCTAGGACTGCTGATTAGACACAGCTGATGGACAGTGAGCTCCAGGGAAGCTCTTGGCTGCTCCTTCCCAATGCTGGGATTTTAAGAGCATACTGCCTCACTCAGCTTCTTTATTTGGGTTTGGGGGATAACACATTCCCAAGCCCCTAGATACAGCCACAAGATACTTTTCTTTTTCTCAGGGTCATCAATCAATGCAGAATGCAGAAAATGAACTAGGTAGAGCTGCCCAAGTGTTACTGGGCAAAAGCCTTAGTCTCATTATGTCCCTTCTTGTTCTAAAATAGTAATGACATCAGAGTCTGACCAGGGAAAACAAGGCCACAATACTCTAAGCCTTCTGCTGTTGACAGAGGTTTCTGTCCTGCTTGGTCCCACAGTCGTTCAGTCCCAAAGAAACACAAAGGCCTACATTAATTATAAACTGGTTAGCCTATTAGCTCAGGCTTCTTATTGGCTAGCTTTTACATCCTAAACCAACCCATCTCCATTAATCTGTGCATCACCATGAGGTCGTGGCCAACTGGCAAAGTTTCAGTAGGCTCCACTGAAGGCATATCTGTTCCTGGTAGCAGCTACATGGCCTTGTCGCCTCTAAAGATTTGTCACTTGTACTTGTTTAATAAAATGCTGATTGGCCAGTAGCCAGGCAGGAAGTATAGGAGGGGTCACCAGAACTGGAGAATTCTAGGAAGAGGAAAGGCTCAATCTGCAGTCATCACCTAGATGCAGAGGACGCAAGATGAGAATGCTTCATTGATAAAAGGTGCCAGGCCACATGGCCAGCACAGACAAGAATTATGGCTTAATGCAAAATGTAAGAATTATTAATAAGAAAACCTGAGCTAATAGGTCAATCAGCATTTTATTAAGCCAATACAAGTGGCAAATCTTTACAGGATACAAGACCATTGTCCCACAGCATTCTGCCTTCTGAAGAGTACTGCTTTCGAATGGCAATGATCTTTAGCAATCACTTAAAGTCTTTTTAAAGATACTCATTTCCAGGGGATGAAAGGCTGCACAGCCAGAACCCACTGACTATCCTGATTCCTGCTGTGGCAGGATATGACTTGGATTCATTCTTTTTTTTTTTCAGAGAGCTTTGGGTTCTGACAGGGATATGCATGGTCTCCTTGTATCTATGCCCACGCTTTAGTGTGGTCTAACACTGTGGCTATCTGTACCATAGTCATTTTGCTTGTGAGGAGCTTTATTTAAAAGGCAAATGTCTTCAGTGGTGATGGTTTCCAGTCAATCTCCTGCTCTCCTGCTCATTTGGTCAGTCTGTGGAGTCTTTCTGTCTGTGCTCTCTTTCTGAAAGCTTTTGGCACACTTAACTGGCCTCAGATGAAGATCTTTTGAGCTCCAGGGTCATTTGTAAGTCAGTGGGTTGAACAAATGATGCAATTGATTCTCCCAAGTGGCAGCAGTTCCAGAGCAATGGCTGTGCTACAAGGCTCAACCCAGACAGTGCTGGCCTCATGATCAAAATGAAATGGGAGTTTGCCAGGGGTGAGCCTGGAGCAGGTTCCAGGGACCCAGCCTCAATTTCGGCTGGACCAACACTGCATTCCCGGACACCAGGGTAAGAGTCTGACAAGAAATCAGAGATGTACAGAGTGTGATATGCTCCAGTTAGGCTGCTGGATGTCTAAACCCAGGGATTTTCTGTCTCTCTGAAGAAGTAGACATGGCATGGCAGAACCCCAGAGACTCTTAAAAGTGAGGTAGAGCTGATGGACATGCCCAAGGGGGTGAGGATTTCCTTTCCACACAGCTACCAACATCACCAGGCACAGTACCATGGTAGTTTCCTTGCTGGGCCTAAACACCAACATGAATGTAGAGCATGATGGGCCTCTTCCCAAGCACTGCCAGAAGAAGGGAAGCGGTTGTGCTGTGCCCAATGATACCAGGAGCGTTACACACACTGGCTACTGGAGGAGCGAGGGGGTCTCTGAAGAACATGCTCTCAGAGATGCGCACCTCCCAGCTAGTAGCACAGGGCACATTATGCAACCCAGGAGGTAGAACCTCCTCACCACATCCAGAAACAAGTGATGGGAATATCATGGCAATTCAAGAGTCCAATCAACCTATAATGAGGGGAAGCTGCAGTATCCATACAGTTGGACCCTCAGTGGTATAATAATTTCACTGTACTTGACACTCAATGGTACTGCAATTCTATAGCACTGTTCCCACAACAATTGTCATTCTACAGAGCCGGACCATGCATGGCACAGTCATTCTACGGTGCCAGATTCTGAACAGCACCATCACCCTGTAGCACTGAACCATGCACATATAGTTGCTCCGTATTGCTGGACCCCTGACTGTACAGTCATTCTACAGTGCTCGATCTGAACAGTACAATCATCCTGCAACACTGAATCATGCACATATAGTTGCTCTGCATTGCTGGACCCCTGACAGTACAATAATTCTACAGAGCTGGTACAGTTGTTCTATGGTACTGGACACTGCATATTACAGTTATGCTAAGACACTGAACCCTTCACAGCACAATCATCCTACAGCACAGAGTACAGCCATCCTATAGCACTGGACCCTTCACAGCACAATTGGCCTACAGTACAGAGTACAGTCATCCTATAGCAGTGAACACAATCGTCCTACAGCACAGAGTACAGTCATCCTATAGCAGTGAACACAATCGTCCTACAGCACAGAGTACAGTCATCCTATAGCAGTGAACACAATCGTCCTACAGCACAGAGTACAGTCATCCTATAGCACTGAACCCTTTACAGCACAATCGTCCTACAGCACAGAGTACAGTCATCCTATAGCACTGAACCCTTCACAGCACAATCATCCTACAGCACAGAGTACAGTCATCCTATAGCAGTGATCCCTTCACAGCACAATCATCCTACAGCACAGAGTACAGTCATCCTATAGCAGTGAACACAATCATCCTACACCAGAGTACAGTCATCCTACAGCAGTGATCCCTTCACAGCACAATCGTCCTACAGCACAGAGTACAGTCATCCTATAGCAGTGAACACAATCATCCTACAGCAGAGTACAGTCATCCTACAGCAGTGATCCCTTCACAGCACAATCGTCCTACAGCACAGAGTACAGTCATCCTATAGCAGTGAACACAATCATCCTACAGCACAGAATATAGTCATCCTACAGCAGTGATCCCTTCACAGCACAATCGTCCTACAGCACAGAGTACAGTCATCCTATAGCAGTGAACACAATCATCCTACAGCACAGAATACAGTCATCCTACAGCAGTGATCCCTTCACAGCACAATCATCCTACAGCACAGAGTACAGTCATCCTATAGCACTGGACCCTTTACAGCACAATCGTCCTACAGCACAGAGTACAGTCATCCTATAGCAGTGATCCCTTCACAGCACAATCATCCTACAGCACAGAGTACAGTCATCCTATAGCACTGGACCCTTCACAGCACAATCGTCCTACAGCAGAGTACAGTCATCCTGCAGCACTGAACCATGTACAGTCATTGTATACTTCTGGACCTTTGACAGTCCTGTCATTCTGTAGACCTATGCCCTCCTCAGTGCTATCATTCTATAGAGGTGGAGTCTTCACAGTAGTTAATTTACAGAACTGGACTCTCTTTGGTATAGCCATCTGACTGTACTGGACACTCATCAGTACACTGGATCTTGCAGGGTACAGTTATTGCACAGCACTTGACGCAGCATGGTACAGTGTCCACACTGGACCCTACATGATATAGTTAACTGTGCTGGACTCTGCTGGACAGTCATTCTGAAGTCTGAACCTTCAGCAATACTACAGCACTGAGCACTCTATAGAACAGCATCACTGAACACTCCCTATATAGAACAGCATCACTGAATAGTCCCTAGTATAGTAACCCTTTAGTGCTGGACCCTCCCCAGTCCAGCCATTCTACAGAGCTGGAATCTACAGGAAAGTCATTCTAGAGAGCTGTACCCACCATAGCTCAGTATTCTACAGCTTAGCACCCTCCATGGTACAGCATTCTACAGTGCTGGGCCCTGTACTACACAATCGATCTATACCGTAACTAGGCTCACCATCCTACAGCACTGGACCCTCCATGGCACAGGCTTTCTGTAACACGGGGTTCTCACGATATAGTAATCATACAGCAATGAATTTTCATGGCTTAGTGTCCTATGGTGCTGGCCATTACACAGTGTGGTCATTCTCTGATGCTGGCTCCCTCCACAGTACACACGCTACAGCACTGAGCCCTCACTGCACACTCTCTCTGGGACACTCAGCTGCCCCACCCTGCAGGTGCCTGTGGCTTCCGCTGGGCATTGGAAACACAGGTCCCCAATGGTACAAGCTGAGGAAAAATAAGCAATTGGAAGTTTAGTTTCATCAAACATGCACTTCGGTTTCTTAGAGTTCTCATTTCCTTGCCATCAGGGAAGGTTTGGTTTGTGTCCAGGCACTGAAAATTAATGGCCTAGATGAGGTCTCCTCCCGCGGCTACAGTCAGTTCTACAAGAACCAAGGCTCTGTCATTCCCAGGCAAAGCACCAGCTCAAATTTCACAGAGCAGAACCACAACAGCTTCCAAGGGTGGGAGTGAGGGGCAGAAGGGACCATGAAAGGAAGGGGGCACAAGAGAGATGGAGTCCACGAGTCAAGTGGGAAGAAAGGAGGTTCGTTAGGCAGGAAAACAAAACAGAAAGAACAAGGCACACTTCATCTTCCTTATCCAAGGACCTGGTGTGGCAGACCGGCCCTTCAAAGATCTGGAGTTCCCAACTGGGTCCAGACACCAGGTGAATTACTCACGACCACGCACAAGAGCAGTGGACTGGCTCAAAAGCACACATGGTCCATGTTGCAGTAGGAGAGGAAGCAAGGCCCACTGTGTGGGAGAAGGGAGGAAGTTAATACATCGGCATGAGCATTTGCTGTAGAGTTCCTCCCTAGGCCTCCCTTCCACCCATGCATCTGCTCATGACTCCACTGACACAGGCTCATGAAACACAGCCGGTGTGAGGACAGACATTTCTGTCCACTTTGTGGCCATTGTTTGTCTCCAGAGCTTAGAAGAGTGCCTATGAGACAGGCCAATAATGAGTTGCTGAGACTACAATGAGACAAGTTCCAGGGCTTGGGAGATGGCATAGCTGGTGAAGGGCTTGCTGTAAAAGCATGAGGACCCCATGACCCACATAAAAGCTGGGCACAGCTTGTAACTCCACCACTAGAGAGAGACAAGAAGGTCGCTGGGTCTCACTGGCCAGTCAATCTAGCCTAATGGTGAGTTCCAAAAACTAAAATGGAGAGTGACTCAGGAAGATACCTTATACCTGTGACCTACACACACACATACAGAGAGAGAGAGAGAGACAGAGAGAGAGAGACAAAGAGAGAGAGAGAGAGAGAGAGAGAGAGAGAGAGAGAGAGAGAGAGAGAGAGAGAACACATATACACACACATACACACAGAGAGAGATGTATGTTCCATAGAAAAAATACCAAACTTAGAATAGTTTCAAGGCAGATTCGCTTCCTCCCACCCGTGATCGTACCCCAGGCTGGCTTTGGGCTGACTTAGTCTGCCTCCTTTCAGGGTGCCTCTTTGGGGAAGAGCTCTCTCATTAAACAGTCTGATGTCAGCACTGAGCTCCCTGGCTTTCTCCGTGCATTCTTATTCTACAGGCTTGGCATCACTTAAGCAAACCCACCTCCCAGGGACCATACTCACGCAGAGGCACAGCAGCCTTCATGGACAGCTATCTGATACAGTAAGTCCTCAAGGCAGGATCGCTTTTCAGAGAGGCCCTGCCCAACGTGTTCAGATGATGGCCAAGCAGGCAAGTTTACTCCTTTCTCCCCAGAAACAGGAGACTGCTTCCTGTACCAGCGAGTATGAATTGAAATCCCTAGTGGCCATCCAGGATATGAAACTTACAGTAATCTAATCTTGTAGAGGAAGAAGTACAAATCATAGTTACACGGTCTAACAAAGAGAGACGTGATTAATGCCAGGCTGCCACAGGTCAGGGCCTGTGTGGCTGCTCCCCGAGAGAGACAGCCCGAATCGAGGGAGTCAACATGCAAACATCAGAATCGACATCTTGATTTTCATACTTGGGCTGGGGTTGTGGGAAGGGGACGCCTTGTTCTCGGGACCACAGTGCAGAAGACTTCTTTGCCTACTGGGCAAAGAAGCCCCATGGCCACAGCAGCAGAAGGGATCTATTAGGGCTCTTCTGACCCAAAGGGCTGCATTTAGGCTCTGAGGTTACTTTCCTAGGAAGTGTAAGGCCTGTGAATCATGCCTCACAAAATGACCCAGAAACCCCACTCCTCCGCAGGGAGGACCACAGCCCAAGCAGAGCACAGTCAAGAGAGCTGCCTGCACCCCGCCCAACAACAGCTCAGCTCTGAGGAAGAGCTGGCTCCCTCCCGAAGCAGCACCTTCTCCCATCTCCAGGGTCTACAGTCCAAGTGCCCTGGGAAAGCTGGTCAGGATGCCTATAGCCTGGGACCAGCGTTCTGCTTTTTTTCCTTTTGCACAGCTGTATTCAATTTTCTGTCCTTGGGGTTTTAAAGGAACATCTATTCCAGGGCCAGGATTCTCAAGTTTTATGGTTATACAACTCCCTCCCAGGGCCAAAGAATGTTTGAAAAAGTCTTAAGCCCAACGACGAGAATTAGTGAAACGATCCAAAGAAACTGAAATGAGAAACATCAAGACCTATTCCAATTTAGAGTCAGCATCTTACTACACTGCAGTGCACGTTCTGTCTGCCCTGTGAAGCTCGTGTGACCATTTCCCATGCAGCTGTAGGTAAGAGTGCAAGGTCCAGTGGGTGTGAGTGTGGGGGGGGGGAGAGGGAGGGAGAGATGGAGAAAGGGGGAGAATGCATACCCAGCAGAGGCTTTCAGAGGCATGAAGGTGTGTTATAGCCATTCATGGTGCCTCCTTTCTGCTCCACAATAAAGTTTATTAAAAATTAGGCCTAGATATTAATTAGACTCAATAAATAATTTTTAAAGAGAGTGATCCCTTTATAAGGTCTATATTCTGGTTTATTTTGCCTGTTAGAGTTGAGTACCCTAGGTGGTTTTGGTAGCTGTCTGCAGAGGGTAAGGAGGGAAGGAGGGAAATGAGAGGGGAGAGGAGAGAAAGAAGTGAGAAGGGAAGACAGACATACTTAGAATTTTAGTGGCCTGTTTAACTGACTGTCCAGAGCCAATTTCACCATTAACATCTAACCATCCTTGACAGGATAAGAGTACCCCGGAATCCATGGATCACCAAAAACAGCTGTCCAGATGCAACGCCATGGCCCTGCTGAGGGAGGCTCCATCTCCCTTACCTGGCCTCTTCTGCCATCGTCTCATGTCACCAGATCACCCACCTCAGCCATCTGTGCACACGCGAGAGCACATTCCTCATCCACCCTTAAGTCTCCCACAGGCTACAGACTGGCTTCACACAAAAGTCTGAGCTGACAGCAAGGCAAGACTCAGCACACACCACCCACATTAGAGGCCTGGCTACTGCCCAAGACAAATAAGATGTTTCTGAGAAACAAAGCGATTTTTACAGATCCAGCCTAAGCAGATGGAATCGGAACTCCTCCATCGAGGCAGCTGCATGCCCGCAGCACCTGCTACTTACAGCAGCCCAGAGAAGAACCAGAGAACCGGTGAACTGACCTGGCCTGGCGCTGGCCATGATGAGGCCTGCTGCAGCCTGCTCTGAGGTTTAGTCCCCAGCAGAGACTTCCAAACCCTTTCTCTCTGTAGCACTTTCTCTTACGTTTTAAAAATAGTAATCAAAAGTATCCTTTAGCACAGCCCTGAAGCAAAGTGAACAGGTCGGGTCGAAGGTCAAACACTTCCTCCTAGATAACCACTCAGAGCTCCTGTGACTGGAAGTGGAGAGATATTAAAGTCTTAAACCAACTGAAAGCAAAATTATAAACCATAACAACACAAAACACGCCCAAGATTTAAAGTCAGGACTTTCATGAAGACAGCATATAACATCTCATCAAGTAGTTTAGAAACTTAATAATATTTTTAAAGTTTCTGTTACATTTTCAATTTTATTTGCATAGGTGCATATACGTGAGGTACCCATGTGCCATGGTGGGCATGTGGCGTTCAGAGGGCAGCTGGTGGGAGTCAGTTCTCTCCTCCTAGACTGAACCCAGGTCATCAACCAGGCTGGGCAATGCCACCTTTACCTGCTGAGCCATCTTGTCGTCCTCATTTTCTCACAATAATAAATTTTAAAACCTTATGAATCCGTGTTCTATATAGTTAAGATATCTATTCTTGAATAGTCACATTCAATACTGGAAATGGAATAATAAATGTGTACAAGAAAATATAACCAAGCAACTCCCAGCTCATGGGTCAAAACTAAACAACAACAAGACACATATACACAACCCCTTACACCAGGAGGTATTACTGGAACTACTGAAAAACGAGCATTCTCTTGCTCTACGCCTACTCAATCAGAGACAGCGAGGAGTTTTAAGTTTTCACTGTCTATGATAGATTGTCTATATTCCAGACAAGAAAAGGTTGAGCTTTTAGCTAGTGACACTCAACTACAACCTTAAAAATCTTACTCACCACTGGAGGCCAACCTGGTGTACAAACTGAATTTCAGGTCAGCCAGGGATACATGGTGAGAAAACAAACAGAAAACTCTGACTCCACAAAGAATGTGTGCACACATGTGTTTGTTCGCACGCGCATGCGTGTGTGCGCACACACATATCTTGTAGGAGGAAAAATAAATATGCTTAGACTCATTAAAATGAACACCTGTGTGCAGGCTGAAATCATATTTGCTCAATACATATCAATAGGGCTTCCCAGTTTAAGGAGCATCCTGTCCCCAGGGAACAGTTTCCCAGCAGGAGGGAAGACTAGGTTGTCACTTGAAGGAACATGTGTTTCAAAAAGCAATATTCAATCATCTAAATTATTAAAGAAGCTTGGGAGTGAGGGGGGCATGCTAATGGAGCTGGCAAGAGTCACAGTCTTCCAAACAGCATACACTAAGTCTCTCTCTCTCTCTCTCTCTCTCTCTCTCTCTCTCTCTCTCTCTCTCTCTCTCTCTTTCTGCATGTCTATATGTGTGTATGTGTGTGCACGCACACGCGCAAGTGTGTGTCCTGTGCCTCTACCTTGGGGTTTGCTGTGGTCCCAGTGATCCACACTCCGGATTTCACTTAGGTCTTACTATACCCAAAGCAATAAGGTATTTGCCATCAGGACCCCACTATATCTAAGAGCACAGTATCCTTTCCTTTTTCTCTGGATCATAATAACAAAATGGACCTGGTGGGGCCTCAGTGGTAAAGCTCAGGGTTAGCATTTGCCCCAGGCTCTGGGTCCTATCCCTAGCACAACACCAAAACAAACAAAAGACACAATCAAACCCACTGGAGAAGAAAGCACAACACAGAAGGCTTCCTGGGATCCTAGGCCCGGCAAAGCCTTCCTGCGCAGACTGTCTGCAGTTTCCCAGGCACTGCTACTTGCAGGATTGCAAACCTTGGGTGTATCAGACCTTCAGACTCAGCAGCCACCCCTGCAGGGTGCTTCTCCAGCATCACAGGGCTGCTCACTCCCCACTCTGCCTTGGCCTACTCTGATTTCGAATCACTAGGGCAGAGCCACTCCTGAGGATGTGGACGACATCCATCTTGGCAGTTCCAGCAAACACAATTCTCTTACTGAGAACTCCAGGGCAGCGGGGTCTTCAACTCTGTAGAGCCCTCCTCCTGGCAAGTCACCTTAGGTCGGAGACCACTCTCGGGCCACACCTATGCACCCAGGTTCTTCTGTAGCCCTGTAACTCTAATCCACCTCATACTAACCTCACTGTCTGCCCTGAAAGTAGGTTTGCCTGTCTGTATGTCTCACCTCCTATTGGACTTCCACCTCAGAGGTCCATACTCATCTCCATATGTATGACTATTTCACAGTTATCTCCACCTAGTGTGTCCATACAAACTCCTGAGCAGCCTAAGGAAGTTCCGAATTCTCCTCTCTCACCAATACCCATCATACCCATCACTATGTGTCTTTCACACAAGGGATGAATGGCATCTGACTGTCTTTACATTCCACTCCTAAGGAGCAATGATGCTAAAACCCTTCTCCTGTGTTTCTTTGCTATTAGCTTATCTTCTCTGAGGAAACATCTATCCAGGCGTTTAGTCCAATTTCTGCTTCTGTTTTTGAAGTCATAAAAACCCTTACATGTTCTACTTATAGCCCTTAGTCATACTATGACTTGAAACCATTTTGTCAGTTTCAGCCGTATGTGTGTTGGATTTGTTATGTGCACAGGTATGTGCAGACGCATGCACCAGACAGCGTCCACTATCTTTCTCTACCACTCTCCACCTTGTTTCTTTTTGGAAGGATGGTCTCTTGCTGAACTTGGACTGTGCATTTCTCAACTAGGCTGGCAGTCAGCATGCTCCGGTGATCCTTCTGTGTCTGTCCCCTCAGGGCTGGGGTTACAAGCATGTGCAGGACCACACGAGCTTTTTGCTTTTTTCTACTTGGGCGCTGGGATCCTAGCTCTGGTCCTCATGACTGCTTGGCAGGAGTTCCTGCCCTCTGGGCAGCCAGCCTGTCCAGTCCTTTCACTTGCTTTTTCCTGTATCATGATAAATGGAGGCCTTTAACCTTGATGAAACTCACTCCTCCATCCATTTCTTTTCTGCTGTTTGTGCTTTTGATGTTATATCTTAAAAACCCCAACCCATCAAAAATCATTAAAGATTGTTTTCCTCCAGTTTCTTCTCAATTTTCAATCGCTTTTTCATTTCTAGCTCTTACAATAAGCTGTGATCCATCTTGAATTAATTCTTGTGACATGGAGTGAGGTAGGGACTCAATCTCCTCCCTCTGCACATTGTCCCAAAGCCCTGTGCTAAAGACACTGCTCTTTCCCCTTGGAATTGCTTTGCTAAACTGCCAAAAATCAATTGACCACAAATGCATGGATATATTTCTAGACCCTAAATTATATCCCGTGCATCTTTATTTCCAGCCAACGCCCAGTTCTGACTATTGTAGCAATTTTAAATGGGAACCTTCTGCTTTGTTGTCTCCCAGCCTGTTGTGGATGTCCTGGGTCCTCTGATTTTCTACACCAGTCGTAAGATTAGCTGCAAAGGATCCAACTGAAGTTTTATAAAGACTGAATCAAATTCGTGGATAAATTGGGCCAGTATTGAATTTTTTTAAAGTATAAGACATGCCTTCAATATGTAGCCTGGCCTCAAACTCACTACTTTTTTTATCTTCACCTTTTGCATGCTGGATTTACAGGTATGTGCCACTGTGCCCTGCAAGAAGTACTGAGCTTTTGATAATAGTAGCTATATTGACTCAAGAACACGGGATGTTTTCACAATTGTTTGTTTTTTTATTTATTTCAGTGATTTCCATAGTGAAGAGTATTCCCTTTGGCATCTGGTAAATTTATTCTGTTATTGTCAAGCCACTACATGGAAAAAACTTCATTTTATATTATTCGTTTAAAGTTGAAAAAATATAACTGATTTTTTTACATTGGTTTTATATCCTATAACCTTGCGAACTTGCTCATTGTCTCTCATATTCTCATAGATTCTCAAGGATTTTCTTTACATAAAATAAAGCCATCTGCATACAGAGGTGGCTCTGTGTTTTCCTTTCTAATCTGAACATCTCACATTTCATCTCGTTGCATAACTGTCCTGGCTACAACCTCTAGCAATACTGTATTGTTGTGGATTATAATAAAATAGTCCCACACCAGCTCAGAATGGAGTATAATAAAGGTGTCTTTATTTAGGGGTAAACTCACAGATCAGCAGTCCTCTGCACGAGCAGGGAAAAGGAACTGAATTCAGCAGCCAAGGGGCCGTGCATGTTTTTACATCTGCATATATTGTATATTTGACCACATGCAAAGTGGGCCAGTATCTTAGAGGCTATAGGCTGAAGGAGTTCCCACAGCACTGTGAAGCCTGATTAATAAAAACTCAGGGTCAGAAATTGGGGATGAACCTAAAGATCTGAAAAGCAAAACAGCCAGCCACTGGCTCTTACCTCAACCTCAGTCTGAAATGGTGGTCCTGCCTCCTGGAATCTCAGAATGAGACTGCATCTGAGAGCTGTCTTTCCCCATCTTATATTCCTCCCTAGGGCTTGGATTAAAGGCGTGCACCACTGGGATTAAAGGTGTGTGTCTAGGAGGCTGAGTAGTGGGACTGTTTTACTCTCAGATCTTCAGGCAGTCTATAGTTATTAAAATACAACTGAAATGTTACTACATTTCCCCCTTTTTGTCTAAAAAATAAAAAAAGAAGTCTATAACTAATATAAGAAAACTATATACAGTAAGTAAAATGACTATATACAATATATACAGGCAATAAATATATCAACAATGTCTAGTCCATTTGCATTTGACAAATTCAGAAAAAATACTTTATATCTATCCTATACTGGTGAGTCCAAAGTCTTATACCTTATTTACTTTCTATCATAACTTGCTTTCTGTGTCTGGTAAATTATAACTATAGCTATCTAATCTTCAACTTCCTCAGAGACCCAAGAAGGAAATAATATTAACTGAGTAAGAAAGAAGTGCAAGCAAGTGACTTCCAAAACATGTGTGTAATGACAGAAACAGCTGTCTGTCTGTGCAGTCACCCAAAGTTCCTCTGCAATGTTGGGGCATCCATCTTCAGCCAACAGGCCTAGCATATTCGACAGACTTTTCTGTGAAGCAGGGTATTTTGTGTCCTGCTTGTCTAACTAGGATAGTACAATGTCAGCAGTTGAGGCAGGGGCATTTTCTTGCCCAGTGGCTTACTTTTGCCACAAAGAAAGTAAACTCCATGTGGAGTTTCTTTGATGACCATTATCTTCTCTAAATAGATTGGTGCTTCTAGAAACAGACATGTCTCATTGTCATAAAAAAAAAAAGAAGAACCTATGTTATTAAAACATCTTAAATGCCATATTCTGTAGATCTCTGAAGTGTTTGAAGATGACCTGTCTATCTAAATTATATCTTTGTTTGACCTTGAGAAAATACTTAATGTGACTACAAGTTCTATTAACTACTAACCTAAATTTCTTTATTATCCTAAACAGTTAATACTAATAGTTTTCAAGACTAGAGATTTGCATTACATTGTTAAATGAGCTGTATAGGTACAATACCTTGAACAAGATTAAAAATGCATGTACATTATATTTTAATAAAATTAATCTCAAATTTATATAATATACAAAATTTGCATACAATATATAAAAGTAAAACCAATGCAAAACATTTAAAACTAATAGTTGCTTTCAAAAAGTACATTTAATAATATACCTTTTTATCTTATCATATCTATATCCTACCCTTTTCTTTTCAGAGTAGATTCAATAATCTACCTTTCTTTTTTTTTTTTAAAATATTTATTTATTATGTATACAATGCTCTGTCTGTGTGTATGCCTGCAGGCCAGAAGAGGGCACCAGACCTCATTACAGATGGTTGTGAGCCACCATGTGGTTGCTGGGAATTGAACTCAGGACCTTTGGAAGAGCAGGCAATGCTCTTAACCGCTGAGCCATTTCTCCAGCCCCCAATAATCTACCTTTCTATCTTATCATATTTGTATCTTCTTTTTTCTTTTCCTTTTTTCCTCTCTCTCTCCCTCTCTCTCCTCTCTCTCTCTCTCTCTCTCTCTCTCTCTTTCTCTCTCTCTCTCTCTTTAATTTTTTGGTTTTTTGAGACAGAGCTTCTCAGTAGCTATTGAGCCCATCCTGGAACTTGCTCTGTAGACCAGACTGACCTTGAACTCACAGAGATCCACCTGCTTCTGCCTCCCAAGTGCTGGGATTAAAGGCACGTGCCACCACTGCCTGGTCTATTTTTGTTTTTTCAAAACAAGAACCTTGAATCTAATTTCCTTTGTTTAGATTTTTTTCCTGACCATTACTGATAAAAACTTGTAAACAACACATTAAACAAAAACAAACATCTGTAATCCATTTTTGAAGGATATGGGCATAGTTTTCTACTATACTTTCTGTGATTGGGGTGCTGATAATCTTACGGGGACCCAAAGAAAATTTAGGATTATGGTTCCAGTCATTACTGGAGTATTCTGTGAGACTGGATCATTTCAACCAGCAGTCTTGAAGCTGTTCTGGATGTGGAACTCAGAGGAAACTGCAACAAATGTACTCTGAAAGGTTGGATCATCTGTGTCATCCATTCCCATTGGAGATCCCTCGGGGGGGTCCTTCCTTGATCAAACCTTATTTTTCTTAAGGAAGAATGAATCCACAACTGATCAAAACTTATTTTTGTTAACCAAGAATAAATCCACAGCCTCTCACTTCCTCTGGAAAGAAAAGCAAAACCCCTTCTCCAAAGTAACGTATCTTTTGACTTAAATTTTGAAGTCAAGGCATTTTCAAAATATATAGGTTGGATTAATCTAGCAGCAATAATAATCAAATGATGTTTAGCAGCTGTTGTTCCCTCCTAGAGCTGGAATTACAATCCCAAATCTGACTTGGGCTGGTGGCTAAAAAGCCTCAGGCAAACGGCATTTTTGTGAATTTGTACCCCTAAACATTGGGCGATAAATGAATCATGATTAATTAAAAAAAAACCCACTTCAGGGTCAGAAATTGGGGTTGAACCTGGAAAACTGAAAAGCAAAATAGCCAGCCACTGCCTCTTACCTCTACCTTAGTCAGAAATGGTGATCCTGCCTCCCAGAATCTCAGAAGTGATGTGGGAGGTCCTTCTGTATATGTGCTGCTGTATCATGTGGTGAGGCACAGATTAAAGGAGATGGGATAAATTGAGATGTAAGCGCTAGCCAATAAGAAGCCAGAGCTAATAGGCCAAGCAGTGATTTAATTAGTACAGTTTCTATGTGGTTAGTTTGGGGCTGAGCAGCCAGGAACAAAGAAGACAGAAGGAAACTACATCTAAGAGCTATCTTCCCCTGTTTGATATTCCTTTCTAGGGCTGGGATTAAAGGCATGCACCACTGGGATTAAATGTGTCATTGTAGTTACTGGGATTAAAGGTGTGTGAAGAAAGCTGACTAGTGAGACTGTTTTACTCTCATAACTTCAGGCAGTCTTTATTTATTAAAATACAACTGAAATGCCACAAGAGCATTATATTAGTTTTCTAATCTCATTAGCTTTGAGAAAGAGTCTCTAGGTTTACCGAAGTGATAGAGACAAGAAGATAGACAAACCAAATGATAGATGGATGGATGGATGGATGGATGGATGGATGCATGGATGGATGGATGGATTGGTGGATGGATGGATTGGTGGATGGATGGATTGGTGGATGGATGTGTGGATAGGTGGATGGGTGAATGGGTGGGTGGACAGGTAGATGGATTATAGGTGACTTACTAGGGGTTCTGGATGATCTTGTGATAATGAGGACTAAGCCCACAATGGGCTACCTACAGGCTGGAGAGACTCAAGGATGCCCTGATGCATAGCTCAGGCCAAGTCCAAAGCCCTCAGGAGGTGGTGCTAGACCTGTAAGTCCAGTTGAACAGAAGGCCTGAGAACTCCCGAGCAAGAGTCCAAAGTCCTTAGAATGCTTGGTCATGTCCAGTCATTGAAATAATGGTATACCAGCTTCAGAAGCAAGAGGAAATTAACATCTTGGCCTTTTTCATGTACCTGGACTCTCAGATAATTGGATGGTGCTTCCGCATGAAAGGCAGACCTTCCTCATGTGTTCTACTGACTCACATGCCAATCTCCTCCCAAAATGCTCAAGTGTGTGTGTGTGTGTGTGTGTGTGTGTGTGTGTGTGTGTTGTGTGTGTGTGTGTGCGCACACTGCCTTACTAGCTATTTAGGATCCTTTCATCTAGTCAAGCCTATATATTTAACTACACCAGCACAAATATTAAAGGGCAGTGATAGGAACGATATCTTCCTCTTATCTCTGACACTGAGGGGAACTTTCTGTCCATTCAGAATGAAACAGCCATGAACTTTGCAGATCAAGTCCCCTGCCAGCCCTGGTTTGCTGAATGTTGTTAAACACAGTGAGGCACAGGACTCAGTCAATGTATTCACCACACCTTTGCCTACTTTTCCTCATTCCCTCTGCCTACCAGCTGCTTAGCTTGCTATTTCTCCCCTACATGATGTCTCTACTGCAAGGCATTCTGTCTCTCCCTAGTCAGTCACAATATCTACGAACCTTCAGCTTGAGTCAAAGGATTTGACTATTTTTGTGGTATGAACAAATCTAATGGCATCTGTATATAGCCTAATCCTGCAGGCACTCATAATTCCTGTCCTTGAAACCACCGTTCCAATGAGGCAGACACGACTTCCACTGTGGGCAAGGAGCATGAAAGACAGGCTACACGTCCTTCCACCATCAGGAAGACACGAAAGTCAGACCCATCCAGTACTAAAGCCAGGCCACTCTAGGGCTCTTTCTCTTAAACCCATGTGGCTGGGCCATTCCTCTTGTTCCCCTGCAGCGCTTGCACCTGCATCTCAGCCTTCCATTCTCATTCATAACTACATCACTGTGGCTGATAGTCAGAAAAGATCAGAGTCGCAGGTGGAATGCTAGTCACAGGCCACAATTTGCACAGAACCAGGGCAAGCACTGCTGACAACACGCCCATGGGGACTTGCAAGGTCCCTTAGTTCTGAGGGCGACCATTTTGTCAATGCAATGTTCCCTGGTCACTTGACTACACCACCAGTGCCCACTGCACAGTCGGGACACTGTGCTCCAAGAAACACTCGGAGAAATCCCACCCTGAGTTAAGCCAGTACCAGTTCCTGCCTTTCTGCACTGCCTCTGTTCCTTTATAAAAAATCTAAGTAAGCTGAGCATGATGAAATGTGCCTGTGATCCCATCCCAAGCCCCCTCCTCTGGGAGATGCCTCAGTCCAGACTCCACCTCTGATAAAGCCTGCCAAAAAGTGACCCCTCTTCAGAGATGCTAAAGACCACTCCTCCCACAGGGTATTTAAGCTGCTCCCCAGAGAACAAACAAGTGGCTTTCAGGTCTTCCTTTCCCATCTCCTCTCTGGGGCTGGAATGCCACCTGGGAGCACTGGCATCCTTAAACTTGAGCTCTTTCTAATTCGGTGTGATTTGGTTGATTCAGATTATTGCACTGGCAGAGGTTTATTGGGACACAAAAAAATCTTTTCACCCAGCACTCAAGAGACTGAGGCAGAACGAGGAGTCCAGTGATCACTATGTATATGTAGTTTTACTGTAAAATTAGCTTATATGGAAGATTAGATTGAATACTTTGTAAAGGTCCATGAAGATGATCACTAAAAATGAGAATTAGAAGTGTGGAGAAGACGGCAAAGGCTTGAGGTAATAACCCTATAAAAACTGAGGATTCTGTATCTACCCCTTCACTCTAAGCCGGACACATCTTTGCACTTGAATTTAGTTCATGCACAAAGAAAATGGCCACTTTCATGAACAAACCCTGAGAATAAATGGGCATAAATGGGAAAACACACATACAAACACACACACACACACACACACACACACACATACACACATAGAGAGAGAGACAGAGACAGACACAGACAGACAGACAGACAGACAGACAGACAGACAGACAGACAGGAGGAGCGTGAGTGTTCGGGACCAGCCTGAACCACATATGAGAGTTTCTCTAAATCCCAGAGAGTTTAATTTAGAGCCAGTCACAGCTCTTTCAGGACCACAGCTCAGCTCAGAAAGAATGCTCCCATTACCTTTAAACCCCCCTTTCCTGGCAGCCCCCACTGAAACAGCAGGATACAGGACTGCTAAGAACCACATTTCCTGTAAGTTGGGGAACACATGCTCACCCAGGAGTGGTTTACACTTCTCAGAGCTCTGTTTGGCCAGATGTTAGGGCTACCCTTCATGTGTGCCTTCACCTGTTCTCAGAAAACAGACCAGCCCTGGACTGTGCTACCCTCCCCAAAGACTCACCTGAACAGTTAAATCATGGCTCCAGATGAAGATACCCTCACCACCGGCTGTTCGGCTTTCTGGTCTTCCACGTTATCCACCTGAACTCCCTGGGAGAGAGAGAGAACAAGAGCTTACTTCAAGGTCTAAGAAACACCAGAGCAAAGGATATAAAACACCACCCACTGTGACTGCAGTTACAAGGCTCAGGCCCAGGAGTGAAAGGAGCCCACCTCAGCCCACAGACTGTCTCCTAAGCACACCTGAAAGCAAAGGGGCAGATACCTCCTTGGGAGTGAGATGCCACATCCAAGAGGCACTGACAGTGCTGGACTGCTTAGACAAAGAGAGCTTCTGGGGGTGATTAGTGATTGTCTCTGAGTATGGAGTCCAGGGTGGGACAATCTTGAACACATACTTTCCCCAAAGGTTAGAGACTATGGGGACAGTGCACCTGCACTAGAGGTACCAGAGAAGAGTGACTGTCGACGTATATGCCTGTATGTATCGTATGCAGGAAGGTGCCATGTGTGATGAGAGGGGTCTGGATTGGGAGAATCATTGCTCACATTTGGAGTAGTAGAGTGGCCATGTGGCGTTCTGATGGCTCAGCTGGGAGAGGAGCTGACACAGCAAGGCTGCTACCCCAAGACGCAAGGGAGAGCAAAGAGCCTCAGGCCCCTTGTGTTTGGGGGCAATCTTGTTGTAGGCTACCGAGCTCTTTCTATCTGTTTCCTGACAAGTCTCTCCATCACTTCTGTCTTGTATCATCACTGTTAGGAAGTGGTCCACTTGAACACCGGGGTCCTGCAGTTCTGGGAGGCTGGAGATGCCCCACCACTGTGGAGGCCAGAGCTGGTTCCAACTCATGGTAGAAGTGTGCTCTGGCTGGTGTGCAGAGAATGGCTCATTTTCAGAGCCCGAGGCAGACACAGATTATGAAGGAGCCACCCTGCGCTGGGTGACAGGGTGGTAGTTAGCCAGTTCATGTGAAGTTTCCACAAAGCAAAACCGTTCCCACTGCCACACAGTGAAATTCAGAGAGCCATTAATTCATTACCTGGACACACGAGACGGCTGTCGTGTGTATGAACTCCAGGGCTAAACAGGCCATTCTTTGTATGAATATATGTTTGTTTGTTTTTTTTAAAAAAAGTGTTCTCTGTTTCCTCACAAATCTGTTTATTACTAAACCGCATTGGAGGCCTGATGAAGTGGGCTACACCAATTAGAGACTGCCTTTCTCCCTGGGCTCCTTCCCGGGATCCTAAACCAGGAGGAATGTGGCTGCTTCAGAGGAGGAGCGCCAAAGATGGAAAAGATTAAGAGAGTGGCGAGAATGAAGAGAAAGGGAAGGAGAAGCCACAGGCAGAGAGCGAGATTGTCATCTCTGCCCAGGTGGCACATCCGAGCCCTGAGAACAAAGGCCTCTGAACTTGGTGTGCACAAGTCACCCTGGGTTGTGTAAGTGCAGACTGGGAAGGAATTCTTCGGGAAGGAATTCTTCGGTGGAGCCCCAGGACCAGGAAGGACTCTAAAAGCTGAGGAGCCACCGCGTTGTTGAAGGAATGCAGTTTGCTCAAAGACAAAAAACTTCTCAGGACAAAGAAACTTCCTCAGCCCCTACAGCGCCTTCATGGGGCGTGGCAGTGGGGGAGGTCAGCTCAGTGCAGTCAGGATATTGAGAGAGAAAGAAAAGAGCAAATTCCAGTTTAGTGACAGGCTGAGACTGAGAACTCTACACAATCAGGTACGTGTGTGTGTGTGTGTGTGTGTGTGTGTGTGTGTGTGTGTGTGTGAGAGAGAGAGAGAGGGGGGGGGGGAGATCTAGAAAAAGGAAACAAAACAAAAATTGAGCACTGAAGAGTGAATGCCCCGGAGCAGTTAATACAAAAAGGCAGGGAGGGCTGGGGAGCTGGCTCAGAGCACTCAAGGGGCTCACAAGCGCCTGTAACTCCAGTTCCAGGGGACCCCATGCCCTGGGCTCTGGGGGTACCACCCACACAGTGAGGTGCATATGCATCCAGGTAATAAACACGAGAAGAGACACAACTGAAAGTCAGGGGCAGGTGGAAGCGCTTGTCTGCAGGACACTTCGCCACTTTCTCTTGGTCCCTTATCTGTGCTAAGGCCCTGACCTGACTCAGAGGCCTATATTACACTAAGCTCATCTGTGGGGAAGGGATGAGAGGTCTAGCTTTAGGGCAGGGCTTCTAAAGGCTTGTTAGCTTACAGAGGTTGCTCATAGCTCACAGATGCTTCCAGTGTCTTTATTTGCTTACTACTGAGTTACCCCAGTGGCAGCTGCCTCTCATAAGCTGAGTCTGGGCCCTTTAGTGAGGCATCTAATAGTCCCTGTTATAGGGTGAGGAATGTTCCCTGTGACGGGACCCAGCTTCTAAACTCTGGGTGTTTCTCAATCTCTTCCCAGGATGCCCAGAAGCAAAGAAAGCAGATTCTTAGTTTCACAGAGCCTGGGGCACTTCCTCTAGACTCTCAGACAATTCTCAAGACACCTTTCAGGTTTCTTCCCAGGGAGACTTTCCAAGACTGCCTTGCTTCCTGCTCACACATTGAACTGTCAATGAACAGGACAGTGAGTGGCAGTGGGGTCATCCTTAGGACATTGGTTCCCAGTTCCCCGTGGATACCCAAAAGCACAGCTGCCCAAGTTCTTTCAGCAGTATAATAGAGTATTTGAATAACCTAGCCACAGCCCCCCATGTCCATCGTCTCCAGTTGACTTGTGATTCCTAACAAGCAAGTCCCCTGAAAGTTACTGTGATACTGCACTGCTTACAGAATAACACTGAGGACAGGCTCTGTTTGTTCAGGGGTTTGCTTGCTCTGACCATGCCTGGACTGCAGAGGTGGAGGAATCCTCAGGAGGCTGGCCTTTAATCTTAACCTTTAGGGTTGCCTTAGCTACAGCAACATCTCCATAATCAGAACTATAGACTAATCATTATTTGACTTCTTATAAATGCCTCCTCTATGAAACTGCTAAAACAATTTAAATAATAAAGAACTGCAAATTGGAAAAAATAAAAAATACCTTCCTACTAAAGTGCCTCCATCAGCAGAACTCTATTATGATCTATAGACACCACCGAGTGCCTGAATAGGACCAACACAGCTCCAAGCACACACAACTGACTGGTCCTTTCAGCTTCTCATTCTGTTAGTGTTAAATCTAGGCCTGAATCAGTTGAAAGGAAACCAGGTTGTCAGTGAAAAAGAGAAGTTTAGCAGTCAGGCGGTGGTGGTGCACGCCTTTAATCCCAGCACTCGGGAGGCAGAGGCAGGCAGATCTCTGTGAGTTCGAAGCCAGCCTGGTCTATAGAGCTAGTTCCAGGACAGCCAAAGCTACAGAGAAATCTTGTCTTGAGGGGGGAAAATAGAAAGAAAGAGACAAGTTTAGAAGCAAAGGACAATGACAAGATGTGGGGAGGGAATTCCCCAAAACTCTCCAGACCCAATGCAATGCCTCCAGAAAGCGCAAAAGTCAGTTCTCATGGTGCACCGAGGTTTCTGGGCTCCATCCTGGTGTGTGCATGTGTGTGTGTGTGCAAATGCGTGTGCATGTATGTGTTGGTTTGCATACAACTCTGAGACAAAGAATAAATCATAGGCTACCTTGACAGCCTCAAGCATTTGCCCATGTTGTCTGTCAGGCAGATTGTGTTATTTTGTGATCCTAGACTTACAATACTACACACTAGAACAGCATCTATAGCACAATGGATGTTTTCCTGAATACTGGATGACTAGTTAAGTAAATGCTGGTGGTTTTCACTAGGCACGTATTAAAGTTGACTATTCATCAACACTGCCTGTCTTCACACATATCTTTCCCCTAAAACCAGCCTGATGTGGGATGTCCTTCTGTGTGCTGAAAACATGTGTTGCTTTTATTAGTTGATGAATCAAGTTGCTTTGACCTATGGCAGGGCAGAATATAACTAGGTGGAAAAACCAAGCTACATATAGGGAAAAAGAAGGTAAGGTTGATGAGATGCCAACAGCTACAGGAGGAGTAAGATACCAGAGCAATGCCTGTAAGCCACAGTCCACATGGTGATACACATATTAATAGAAATGGGTTAATTTATATGTAATGATAGCTAGTAATAAGCCTGAGCCATTGGCCAAATAATTATAGTTAATATTAAGTCTCTTAGTGATGATTTTATAAGTGGCAACTATACCAGGTAGGATGCAGAAAAGCCTCCAGCTATGCCAGCCTGCAGGTTTAATAAACCATGTTCTTTTCTGATATCATATGTTCTTTATAGTTCAACAGACACTGACAGGGAAAGAGGGGCAGCCACCGGTCACAAGGTGCTCACAGGTAAAATAACAACTGGCACAGAGGACACATGGAGCAGAGGGAGCTAAAAGAAGTACCACAGACCTCTCCTTAGGTCCAGATGTCCAGCACTCCTCTGTCCTTGGAGACAGCTTCCTGCATGACAAGCTCCCCATTTCGTGGGCTTTTAATTATTACTATACACACACACACACACGATATAGATATATTCATACTTGCATATATAGGAACACAAACACATATAGACACACGTTTTTTCTAAAGCCTTTGTTGGAGACTAAAGGGGTAACTCAGTAATCAACTGTTCTTAGCACATGCAAAGTCCTGGGTTCAATCCTCAGCACCACAAATAAACAAAAAATCTGATGACTTCTACTCCTACTTTAAAATGAGTAAGTAGCAAACATTGAAGGAAATCCCTTCTTGCTATATGACAGGCACAAACTTGTGAAAATGATCTTATATTATCTATAACATCTGATTATGATCCAACCTTATAATTTAACAATTAGTATCATACTAATGATGACAATGATTATAATTAAACACCACATACTGTTTCTTTAATGGCTGATGGTGAACAAATAGAACACAACACTTTAACCTCTCATTGTATGTCTCAAAGAACAGCACAACTCACTCCAATGACCTGGCTCTCTGTCTCTGTCTCTGTCTCTCTGTCTCTCTCTCTCTCTCTCTCTCTCTCTCTCTCTCTCTCTGTGTGTGTGTGTGTGTGTGTGTGTGTGTGTGTGTGTGTGTGTGTGTGTGAAGGGCCTGTGATGATTAACTAGACAAGCTAGAGCCACGTATGAAGAAGGAACCTTCACAGAGGATTGTCTCCATCAGACGGCCTGTAGACTGATCTGTGAAGGCATTCTTCATTACTGACTGATGTGACTGGCACTACTCCGGGCATGTAGTCTTGGGTGTATAAGAAAAAAGCTGAGCAAGCCGTGAGGAGGAAGGCAGTAAGCAACTCTCCTCCATAGACTCTGCTTCAGTTCCTGCCCAGTTCCTGCCTGACTTCCCTTCCTGGTGGATGGTGACTTGCGAGGTGAAATAAACCCTTTCCTTTCCAAGTTGTTTTGGTTCATGCTTCAAAACAGCAGCAGAAAGGCAAATTCTACAGGGCTTGGGTTCCCTGTGTGTGCATTCAGAGAGTCTGCTGGGGAGGGAAGGGTGCAGACTAAATTTAGATAAACTCTACCATTTCCTTCCTTCATTTAAGAAAGTTTCCAAGAGCGCACAATGAATTCTCTAATTCTCTGAAGTGAATGTGCATTTGTGGACATCATATACAACCCATGAACAATGCATAGTACGACAAAAATTCCTTGTTCCCCTTGAGGTAACTCTGAAATCGAGTGAAACCAGACTATCAATGATCATGTAGACACATGGTTAGAACCGGTACAGCCCAGTTCTTAGTAGGTGGGTGGGCATGGATGCATCCTGCCTGTTGTTTGTGTATGTGCTCACTGTTCGCTAAAATCAAACTTAAGCTCAAATCCCATAACAAGGAATCTCAAAGGCAAACAAGGCCAAGTCTGTTGTTTACAAATGGTCACTTACACTAGTTCCTCTTGACCAAGAGCAGTGGGTGTCCAAATACAGATAATGCCAAATTCTGACAACCCAGACAACTACTAAGTAACAAACAGAAGATAACATATATAGCCTGGATACGCTGGGCAAAGGGATGACTCATAATACGGCACGCAATTAAAATATCACTTACTTCTGGAAATTCCTATTTCTGGATCGCATTGGCCACGGGTTCCTTTAACCATGAAAAGTGAAAATGTGGGTGAGACTGTACTGCTTTATGAGGAAATGTCAAACAAAGAGTGGTGAAGCAGTACTAAAAGAAACAATTTTGGGATAGAAATAGCAATAAAAAAGAAAAATATTAAAAAATATTTTTGTCAAAACTTCCAAGCACAGAGAGTAGTAGGGGCAGCATTCAGTGGCAAGAGCAAGAAGGTCTTGAGTTCAAAGCCAGCCTAAGCTAGTCAATGTGAGAGCTGGTCAAAAAGCAACACATACGCACACACACACACACACAAAGGAAAAAACTCCCCAAGATCCTAGCCCTACCATACTAGTCAAACTTATAACTCAACCTTTCAAATGGAAGAAGCCCATCTGAGAGAAGCCAGGGCACCTCAGAAACCACAGCTTCCTCCTGCACCTCGCGAGTCTAGGAAACAAGTGCGCTCCACCAGAGACATGATGGCTTTAAGAACATGGGACCTGAGTCAATGGATGGAAATGTAAACACACTCTCTGAGGGTGCTGGCCCCTCGAGGTTAGCCCAGGAGTTATCAGATACTTGCTTCCTGTCAAATGAGCATGAATCATTCCTGTTTTGAACAGGTCTCTGCCCCTGATCTTAAAGGGCAGAGAAGGAAGCAAACAGGTGTCCAGCTCCCACACTGGAGTGTGACAAACACGAGAAAGGGGTTTTTAGGTGCACTGTTAACAACGACCACAGCAAATCCTGCAACACTATATACGTAATAGCAGCTAGTCATCTCTAGCTCCAATTATCAACCCCCTCTCTACAGATGAGGAAACGGAGGCAGACACATGCTTGTGTGTAGCTTGTGTGGTAGTCACACAACTCTGTACACTTACAACTCAGTGACACGCTAAAAACGGGAGAGATTTTCTACATCTAAATTACGCGGCAATGACTCTGACATTTAAAAGCAACTCAGCAACCACACCAGCAAAGCTGTCATCTCCAGGACCCTACACACAGGAGGCTCATTTGTTCTGCAGACTCAAGCTCCCATTTTCTTCACTCTGTGCTACAGGAAGATTACTGGTGGGGATGACTATATCTGTAGAGAGTAGTAACTCCTTTCATCATCTGACATTTCCTAAAGGACCCCTGGAGTGTTCAGACGGTTCTGTATATGGGTCCCCTCCTAGTCTCAGTTCCACCTTCTACAAAGACTAATTGGATAATTCCAGAACCAATTTCTTAGGTTGTAAAGCCTTAAGTTATACAGAATGGTGTATATAGGTTATATATTCTTAGGTTATACAGAATGGTGTATATAGGTTATATATTCTTAGGTTATACAGAATGGTGTATATAGGTTATATATTCTTAGGTTATACAGAATGGTGTATATAGGTTATATATTCTTAGGTTATATAGAATGGTGTATATAGGTTATATATTCTTAGGTTATACAGAATGGTGTATATTGGTTTATATTCTTAGGTTATACAGAATGGTGATATTGGTTATATAGGCTTGGGTTATACACAATGGTGTAGACAGGTTATAAAGTCATAGGTTCTATAATATGGTGCATATCGATTATATAGTCTTGGGTTATAGAGAATGGTGTATATAGGTTATAAAGCCCTAGGTTATACAGAATGATGTAGACAGGTTATAAAGCTCTAGGTTATATAGGAATGTGTATATAGTTTATATAATCTTGGGTTATACAGAATGGCGTCCATAGGTTATAAAGCCCTAGGTTATACAGAATGGTGTATATCTAGTTATATAGTCTTGGGTTATACAGAATGAGCAGCATGAGGAAATTTCACCCAATCCAGCTCACTCCCTCATTCAGAGTTATGATGGAGGAAGGTCATTGGTTAAGTAATAAAGAAACTGCTTGGCCTCATAGGTTAAAACATAGGTGGGAGGAATAAACAGAACAGAATGCTGGGAGGAAGAGGAAGTGAGCTCAGAGACGCCATGCTCCCTGCTTCCGGGCAGACACATTCAATGAAGCTCCGACCCAAGATGGAGGTAGGCTAGAATCTTCCCGGTAAGCGCACCTCGGTGCTACACATTATTAGAAATGGGCTAGTCCAGGTGCAAGAGTTAGCCGAGAAGAGGCTAGATATAATGGGCCAAGCAGTGATTAAAAGAATACAGTGTCCGTGTAATTATTTCAGGGCATAAGCTAGCAGGCGGCCTGGGTGCTGGGGACGCAGCCCCGCCGCTCCAATTACAACAGAGTTATCACTTCTGTATAGTACAACCTGTGGGCTAACTTATCTGCTACATCAGAAGATAAATCGTCAAGGTATCCCCAGGGCTTGTGTTCAAGCAACCCTTATTTTACGGAATCGTGGCCCCAACCACAGTAGTATTGATGCTGGTGACATGGTAAGAAAAGAAACAAGAAGCATGAGCGCTCAAAAGGACAATCAGATAACGTGAGAGGGAATCAATCCAAACAAGTCAGCAGTTTGTCATAACTTGTCTGTTTTATTATTAGTTACTTATTGTGCAGGTTTATAAGTTAAACTTACCATAGCCAGGAGTGCATGAGGAAAAAAAACTATTGTTTGTTTAGGGTTTGCTAACAGCCATGGTTTGATATGAGTCATGGTTTCAGACTCCCTCAAGACATCTTGGGAACTATACCCACACCTAAGTGGGAACCTCTGTATTACAAATGGATGAGAGTGTCTTTCGCCTATGCTAAATATGTGCCCGGTAACCATGGAGGAAGGAAGGGAAGCAAGTGTGCAATAGGTCTGTCTGTCAGCACAGGCCATCACTACGGATCGTCCAGTGCTGTCGTCTAAATGTTAAGCTGCCCTGCAAATCAATGAAAAGTTACCGCGGAAGTCTTTCCACTGGGCATAAAACAAGATAACTCTAGGTGGCAAGGCTTGGGTGATTCAGAAAATAGGTTTTTAAAGAAAACTCACAGTGCTGTTGAAAAACTTAACTGCAGTATGATTTGGTTTGGAGGCTCAAGCTCAAAACAATGTCAGAAATCTGGCTCTTCCCTTGATTCAAACCTCAACAGTCCTGGTGGCCCATGTGCAACCAGGAACACAGATCAAGTGATCCGCCAAAGCCTTGTCACCAAGGACACATATTCTGAAAGTGACTGAACTCTGAACTAAGTAGGAAACATATGGACAAATGAAATCTATGAATGGACAAATGAACTGATTGATCCATACACACCAAGTGTGTAAGAAAGCACAACGGAGGATCACAGTAGGTGTGAGGGCTTCTATTTTAGACTACGCCATGCTCAGGTGTCTCTGAAAAGCTAACATGGCAATGGTGACTTGCAGGAGTTCCGAGAAAGGACAGTCCATATCAATAATGACGCAATAGGTAAGGGAGGAAGAAAGCCCGATTTCCAGTTCTTGAAAGGGAGTGGGAGACAGATGTTAAAGAGACAAGCAGTATGGCCAGTCCTGCTGTAATAGAGGGTAGGAAAGGAAGAAAACTCAAGGAGCCGAAGATGGGGTAGCTGGAAACAGCAGAATACAGATACCCCTCATGAATTTGTAATAGTAAGAACAGAAGTTTTTTAGTTTTAAAAACTCAATCTAGTTACTCCAAAGAAAACAGACTTTGGAGAATAGGCAGAGGAGTGAGCAAGAGGAAGCAGGAGTTTGGCAGTAGGACCGAAAGTCAAGACGGGGTCCTACAGGTGGTCCTTTGACTGGATGTGATGATGGTGGCAAAGCAGACTAGGAGCCTGGTGAATGAAAGATGCTGGACGGGACGGGCTTGTTATGTAGTCAGCAGCAATTGTCTGAGCATACTGGTATCAAGAGCTCATGATCAGATTTAAGATAAAGAACTGGCTATTTTTACTCAAATTGTGTTAAAGACCCTAAGAGTTTTACAATGGAAATAGATTACTTAGGACCAGTTTAGATATTCATTTGTTCTTGCTACGCTATCTCCACTAACTAGGCTCTTGACTATCCAACCTAAGAAGGAGACTTAGGGTCCTGCAGAGATGGCTCGGTGGGTAAATTGCTTGCCTCACAAGCTTGAGGACCTGAGTTCAGATCCCAAGAAACCCAGAAAAGAACTGAGCATATCAGTATGCACCTGTAAATCCCTGGGGAGGCAGAGACAAGAGGATTCCTGAACTTGACAGCCAGCAGGTTAGCTGAATCAATAAATCGGTTAGCTCTAAGCTCAGGGAGAGACCAATCTCAAAATTGAGACTGAAGAAGACACCTGACATTGACATTGACCTTTTGGCCTATGTATGCCCACACATATACATGTACACACACATGCATCATGGGAGAGAGAGAGACAGAGAGAGAGAGAGAGACAGAGAGAGAGAGAGACAGAGAGAGAGAGAGAGAAACAGAGAGACAGAGAGAGACAGAGACAGAGAGAGAGAAAGAGAGACAGAGAGAGAAAGAGAGAGAGAAAGTTCTATAAGAAACCATGCTCTTCTTACCATGGTTTGGGTAAGTGTATCTTAAAGGTATTCTAAAGGCCCACACATTAAAGACTTCTTTCCAGGCTGCCTGTGGTGATACTAGAAGGTAGCTAAACCTATTAAGAGATAGGGCTGTGAGTGCTGTTCAGGTCACTGGCGTGGTACCCTCAAAGGGGTTTGGGAACCCAGTATCTTCATCTTTTGCTTCTGTCCTGACGTGGTCGTGTCTCACGGCATGCTCCAACACCACCACTCCACAGACCCAAAACAATGGGGCCGCTGAGTCTCCTCGAACTATGAGCCAAAATTTTAAACAACATTTCTTGAGAAGTTATCTTGGGTATGTGTCATAGTGATGGAAAGTAACACCCCATTAGAGAACTTTCCAGAAAACAAAGATTTCTGGCAAAGCTAGGAAAAGCTTCAAAGCTTAATGAAACACAGTCATGCTGTTTTTGAAGATCTCTTATTTAATTCTCAAGGGAGCAGAAGAGCATTAAAAAGATGGCAGAAGATAGCTGTGCCCTTACCATAGCCCTTTGTTAAACAGCTTTGTCCAGCTAAAGAGAACTCAACCTACAGCCGTGTTCACTTTGTTTAAGTCTTTTGGTTAAACAACCATACTAAGGATTATTCCCTCAGCAGCTCGACACTTTTAAAAGAAAAAGCTTTGAGTTTTGTGAGGCTGAAGCTAGCCCTAAGCAGGTAAGAAACAAGCCACAGTGTGGAGCAGATCAGTTTGACCCCTTCGAGAGTGCGCGTCCCTGACGAGTGGGCCAGTGAGGCTCAGGCTGCACATGGGCGCATGCCCCCAAACCACATGTTATGTACGTCCTTTATCCAGAATTCGAAACCCAGGACAAGGTTTCAGTAATTTTTTCTTAGAATAACTGCAGCCTCTTACTATGGCTTCTTCCAGGAAGCTATCAACTCTCACACTTCCATCTTTTCCTCCATCCCTCCCTAAAAACAACAGCCCAGAGCCTGCTGGGAAGCTAGATCAAATAAACCACACAGTGCCAGGCCAGTGTCTCCAGAGACCACAGGCTTTCCTCTTCATCTGTTCCTAGAGAAATGGTTCGAGCACTCAGAGCCATCTGACAGTTCAGCTGCTTCTCATTTTTAAAGTTTTACTAAAAAAAAAAAAAAGTTTTCTGGAGCCATTCACTTCTCCATTATCAGCCAAGAAACAGACACCTTGTGCTCACATAAGGCCGACAGAGGTGACAGATAGCTTTCCTGGGTGATGATTTTGAAGTCCTTTAATGCCTTACCACACCATGGATTGTAGAATGTGCTCTTGGAAAGAACCATCCTTTAAAAACTGTACTGTTTTGCTCTGAATGATTACTCAGACCTTTGAATGTAGTGACTTTTCCCACAGAATCTGCTATTAAAGACAGACTTTCTGGCTTCCTGCTTTGAGAGGTCCAGACACATTCTTCCCCTCAGTCTGCACTTGGGCTCCTTTCACAGCCTTCACCTTACACTAAGCAGCCGTTCCTGGCTTCTTCGTGTTCTAGGCTTCCCACAGGTCATCCGTTCAGATATTCACCACACTTTTTTCCAACAGCTCCAAATAGTCAGCCCCACTCTTGGTTTTCAAAAACCCTGGAGTTAAAACACACGTACTCACTCAGTGTCAAGCCCTCTCCCGAGACTGGATTAGTGCGGTTTTCTTGTTGGATTCCTGTGCTATAATGACCTAAAGATGAATTAGATCTGGAATCTCAGAGGTCTGTTAAATATTAACCAAGACGTAAAATACTGGAAAATTGAGTCAATCTGAGTCTCCATTATGAATCCAGACTGCTATCATTTCTTTGTTGGGTTCTAGAAGACTCTCAGAAATTCACACAACTCCCAGATATTATTGGCTCATCCGAGAAGTTACTAAAACCTCCAGGCTCACTTTGGGGAAAACTCCATACACTGATATTTACACCAGTTGTTCTAGAAGAGGGTTCAGCAAGCTGAAACAGCTAGGGCTAAATCCACCTGGGTGCACTCTTTTGTCAATAAAGTCAATAAAGTTTTATTGAAACACAACTATGATTTTTATTTTCCATATTACCTATGCTTTGTCCTCCGCCCCCCCCCCCCCAAACACACACCCCATGCTACAATGGCAGAGCTGGATCAGATGACAGAAACATTCACTCTCTGATCATCCATGAAAAAGTATGCTCTGGAGTTTTGAAGCCAGTGATGTCTAAGTCATTGCATGCACAAGTTCATAAACTAGGAAAATTAGTGGGAAAAAATGACCAAGAAGTGACCCACAAAAACAGGACCCCAAGCCCAGTTCTTGGTCTATTTGCCAGCATGCCTTGGTGTCTGAGCAATTGTCCAGGGGCCCTTTTACTGATCAACATGCCCCTGGGAAGCTGACAGGAGCCCCCCCCCCCATCATCTTAGCACCAGCTGCCTCGTGCTCACCTTGCCTGCTCCCTTGCCTGCTTTCTTCCCAGCTAGGATGTGGGATCCTCTGGGGAAGGTCAGCTCTCCGAGGACCAGGTGCATACAGCCATTTCAACAAAGATGGGGTCAGAGGAAGAGTGGAAAAATAGATCAGCACTAGAAACAGCCTTGCTTCCAGAAGATGCTATGCCAACTACTTTAAGAATTTATTAGTACATAACACCAGAATGTCCCAAACCAAGTTTCATCAAAAAAGATTATTTTTGCTTATCTTGGATATTAAGAAGTTTTAATGAGACAAGCATGGTGAATCACACTGTTAGCGCTTGTATGGAAGATAGAGACAGGCTTGGAACTCTATGAGTTCCTGGTCTACACAAAGAATTTCAGGTCAGTAAGGGCTATACAGTGAAACTCTGTCTCAAGAAGTAGGGGAGGAAGAAGGAAAAGAAAAAGCACAGCAAAGTTAGGTAGACTAGCTTAAGAATGAGCTGAAGCAGGTAGGCAAAGGAGAGGTTAACATGCCAATTGCAGGAGCTACTGATTTGTGCCAGTGGCATGAAGTACAGGAATGGACCATGCCTTTCCAGAAATTCTGGGGATGATCCCACATGTCAGATCCGTTCCAGATCCAGGGATCCTTGTATGTAGTAATAGGAGCGACGGCGGCGGGGCTGCGTCCCCAACACCCCAGCCGCCTGCTCGGCTAGCTTATGCCCGAAATAACAACACACAAACTATATTCATTTAATCTCTGCTTGGCCCATTTCGATCTAGCCTCTTCTCAGCTAACTCTCGCACCTGGACTAGCACATATCTGATCATCTGTGTTGCACCGCTCTTACCGGGAAGATTCTTGCCTATGTCCATCCTGGGTCGGATCTCTCGCGTGCATCTACCTGGGAGCAGGGAGCAGGCATCTCTCTGAGGCATCTGCTCCCGAGAGGAGAGCTGTCGAGTCTGAGCTCACTTCCTCTTCCTCCCAGCGTTCTGTTCTGTTTACTCCTCCCACCTATCTTCTAACCAATGAGGACCAAGCAGTTTCTTTTAATTTAACCAATGACCTTCCTCCATCATTTGTATGTACACACTGGGGTGCCTTGGGGCTGGGACCCAAAGCTAAACACCTCCCATGCCACCCCCAGGTCTGAAGGGAACGTCATCATTTTCCCATGCTGCTACACCATCATACGATGGCAGACGGGCAATTTTCCACCTGTGGTACTGACAAGTAGCAATTCAAAAGCGTCAGATTTTGGAGAATCTGCGATCTTAAGTTTTCAAACTAGGGTTAAAATTGTGATTTTTGTTTACAAATGAAAATGCAAGGCGCTGGTATTCCATGCCATCCAGTAGCAGAGACGTGCTTCCTGGAAAAGCAGCTACTTGTTTTCTTATTTTGTTAAGAGAGCTAGGTATTAATCTAGACAGTGAGCACATGGTGGTACAGGAAGGCTATCCATGAAGGTGAGGTCACTCACAATTGGGTGCTGGGAAGGAGGGAAGAAGTGGGACAAGGAGGAAAGGAGAAAGAAAGGGAGAGGGGGGATGAGAAGGGGAGGGAAGAGAGAAGAACAGAAGAGAAAGGAGGCCACTTCCCTGGTAAAACAGGAAGAGAGAGGGAAGCAAAGCGAGACACACCCCTGCCCTTCTTCCAGCAAAACTGGTTTAGACAAATCCCTGAATTAATTTCAACAAGATTTTTCAAGTTATTTGTATTCCGTTAATTTTCCATATATATATACATATATGCTTATAAGAGTTTTATGTTTTCAAAATAAAAACGGGTTGCCATATCACATCTGCTACTCTGTAATAAATTACTACACCATCCTCAGTTTAAAACAACACACACTTATGATGTCAGACTTCTAGAAGGTGGGTCTGAAATGGGTTTCTCTGAGCTATGAGGGAAGGGGTCAGCAAGACCATTGTCTGAGACACACAGAAGAGAATCCAATTCCCTGCTTTGCAAACTCTGGGGGCCTCTGCATTCCCTGGCCTACAGCCCTTCTTGCACCTTCCTGACCCCGGCAGCAGGGACCTCCTTGATTCCTTTCTTCACTTCAGGAGTCTTGGCCCCACCTGAAGGGTCACTTAAAGACAGCTGACAAGCAGCCTTAATTTCAGTTTCCATAATAGCACATTGTGGATTAGGAGATATGGGGAATGTTTGGGGTTAGGTGTCTTATATTTGTAGATATCAGGTCAGGCAGCCCGAGAAATATGCATGAACCCCAGAGGGAAACTTGGAACCACTGCTCCTACCTGCTGGCAGCTGTCTCTGCCCACAGAGGTACTGCCCCGCAGGGTTCATGTCTCTGCCCACAGAGGTACTGCCCCGCAGGGTTCATGTCTCTGCCCACAGAGGTACTGCCCCGCAGGGTTCATGTCTCTGCCCACAGCAGTCCATACTGCCCCGCAGGGTTCAGGTCTCTGCCCACAGAGGTACTGCCCCGCAGGGTTCAGGTCTCTGCCCACAGAGGTACTGCCCCGCAGGGTTCAGGTCTCTGCCCACAGAGGTACTGCCCCGCAGGGTTCATGTCTCTGCCCACAGCAGTCCATACTGCCCCGCAGGGTTCATGTCTCTGCCCACAGAGGTACTGCCCCGCAGGGTTCAGGTCTCTGCCCACAGCAGTCCATACTGCCCCGCAGGGTTCATGTCTCTGCCCACAGAGGTACTGCCCTGCAGGGTTCATGTCTCTGCCCACAGAGGTACTGCCCCGCAGGGTTCATGTCTCTGCCCACAGAGGTACTGCCCCGCAGGGTTCATGTCTCTGCCCACAGAGGTACTGCCCCGCAGGGTTCAGGTCTCTGCCCACAGAGGTACTGCCCCGCAGGGTTCATGTCTCTGCCCACAGCAGTCCATACTGCCCCGCAGGGTTCAGGTCTCTGCCCACAGCAGTCCATATTGCCCCGCAGGGTTCATGTCTCTGCCCACAGAGGTACTGCCCTGCAGGGTTCAGGTCTCTGCCCACAGCAGTCCATATTGCCCCGCAGGGTTCATGTCTCTGCCCACAGAGGTACTGCCCCGCAGGGTTCAGGTCTCTACCCACAGCAGTCCATACTGCCCCGCAGGGTTCAGGTCTCTGCCCACAGCAGTCCATACTGCCCCGCAGGGTTCAGGTCTCTGCCCACAGCAGTCCATACTGCCCCGCAGGGTTCAGGTCTCTGCCCACAGCAGTCCATACTGCCCCGCAGGGTTCAGGTCTCTGCCCACAGCAGTCCATACTGCCCCGCAGGGTTCAGGTCTCTGCCCACAGCAGTCCATACTGCCCCGCAGGGTTCAGGTCTCTGCCCACAGCAGTCCATACTGCCCCACAGGGTTCAGGTCTCTGCCCACAGCAGTCCATACTGCCCCGCAGGGTTCAGGTCTCTGCCCACAGCAGTCCATACTGCCCCGCAGGGTTCAGGTCTCTGCCCACAGCAGTCCATACTGCCCCGCAGGGTTCATGTCTCTGCTCGCCCTGCCCTCACGAGCAAGTGCTATTCCTTGCTATCTCCTCATCTTCAAACTGTTTTAAGTTGAAAGACTATTTCTCCTATATCTCTACCCTCCATATGGAAAACCCAGCCCTTTCCCTCCATTCTGTTCTGAGGGATCTCTTACTCAAGGATTATACAAAAGGTTTAGTGGCCATTTCTATGCCTGTGTTACTGAAGCATCCATGAGATCATTCAATCCCATCTCCTTAAGTTCAAGGGATAGGGGTCTGTGTGCACATGATATAAATCTCTTGAGAGTAAACACTGTGTGTGTACGTGTGTGTGTGTGTGTGTGTGTGTGTGTGTGTGTGTGTGTGTGGTTTTGTCTTCTAGTGTTGAAGAGTCAGCACAGGGATTCACACATGCTAAGTATGTGCTATTCCCCTGGGTGACACCATCAGCACCAAAAGCAAAGTCTGTTTAACTTGCTCCAACAGATCCTTGGTAACTGCAATGCAGTGAGCACACTCAGTGTCTTTGGCCATGAAAACAAATCGAGGCACATTCTGAGAACATGCAAGGGGGTTCGAAGACAAACTGAGGCACATTTTGAGAACGTGCAAGGTAAGCAGAGATCTGCAAGGCTCTGGCTGGCCCAGCAGGCAGGGCAGCAGAGGTCACTCTGAACCTGAGGGGCCCGGAACAGCTGGCTCCTGCACTGAGCACTGACCTGGATTTTGGTTTGGGGACATTGGAGCCGTGTCTTCTGTTTTTGACAACAGCCTGTGGCCACACTAGGGCAGCATTTCAGCTGGCACTGGCCTGGGATGCAACTCCCTCCCATTTGGCCATATGGAAAGGATTTTCCAGCTCTCTGCTCCTGCTGGAGTGTTTTCATGATCCTCAGGCTTGGAAGCATCTATTGACAACTAGCCCTTAGTAACAAGAGTTCCTCTCAGGTCACCAGAACGCATACGGGCCAGGAGCCACTGACCTTAGAGACATCTCAATATTAAGGTGAACGAAGCCCTGTGGTAAACCATTTACTAGTTGAAGAGATGTCTTAGTGAGTAAGAGCACCTGCTGAGCAAGCATGAGGACCTAAGTTTGGATACTAGCACCCACAGATACAGTTGGGTGTGGTTGCATGCACACACATATAATTCCAGTTCTGTAGTGCCATGAATGGTGGAGACAAGAGGCTTGCTGGGGCTGGCTGGCTGTCAGCTTAGCTCAGGTTCAGTAGGAGAGAAACCCTGTGAAGAGAGATAGAGTAGGAGACCTGATGTCCTCCTCTGTGCAAACCTCGACACAGGCTTGCACAGATGCGGTCACCCACCCACTCACGTGCACATATATCACACGTGTGCATATTCACGTGTACACACACATGAATATCCTCTCTCTCTCTCACACACACACACACAGAGAGAGAGAGAGAGAGAGAGAGAGAGAGAGAGAGAGAGAGAGAGAGAGAGAGAGAGAGAAAGCGAGCTGTGATCATATTAAAAGTTAGATAGAACTGGAAAGGTGTAACCTAAGGAAAGAGAACCCCCCCAGTCCTCGTTCTGTCCTCATCTCGGTGTCCAGATGCCTGATGCCTTTGCTGGACATTCTCCTGTAGTTGGGTTCCCAGCCTTGCTCCTCCCTGTACTTGGGCACTCAAATGTCACAAAAATGAGTCATTTGCTTTTCTCCCCAAGTAATGCCTTCAGGCAAGCACTTGGGAAGCTTTCCACTCCTCCTGCTCATTCACCTAGTTGGGCTTTGGGAAGATCCCCAAGCCAAAGAAAAGTGTTATCAGGAGGATCAGGCCTGGCCAAGCCCTCAGTGTTTGCCACGACCACGGTCAGCTGTTCCCTCAGCCTCTTGGTCCCATAGGGACCTTTCCCTGGAATACTGTTGGTCACCCTATCAGGCAAGTCACAGAAGGTGTCATGCTTGATCCTGTCTCATCAGTCACCATAGCTTAAAGTCCTACCTTCAGCTCAGGGAGCCCAAGTGCTCATGTTCAAGCAAGAAGACTCCCTGCGGGCCCTGATGCCCAGGTGCCCTCATTTAGAGGAAAGATACTGGTTATCATGGGTCATTTACCTTCTTAAAATTGACACTGTCCTGGTAAGTTTTATGACTAGAAACAACTGAAAGGAGGGAACTTCAATTGAGAAAAATGCCTCCATAAGATCCAGCTGTAGGGCATTTTCTTAATTAGTGATTGATGGGGGAGGGCACAGTTCACTGTGGGTGGTGCCATCCCTCGGCTGGTGGTCCTGGGTCCTATGAGAAAGTAAGCTGAGCAAGCCAGGAGGAGCAAGTCAGTAAGCAGCACCCCTCCATGGTCTCTATATCAGCTCCTGGAGTCAGGAGCCTCGTAAGAGTTCCTGTTCTGACTTCCTTCAATGATAGACTTCCTTCAGTGATAGATATGGAAGTGTAAGCCAAATAAGCACTTTCCTCCACAACTTTGGTCATGGTGATTTTCACAGCAATGGAGGCCTACCTGTTCTAGAGAATCTCACTAGAATCCTGTTTGTGAAGAGTGGCTCTACAGGCAGTCCACAGACCATCCTCCTGAGGAGTTCAGGTCCTCGCAGTCAGAAATGAGTCCTGAGTATTCAGGAGACACTATTTTGGACCACAGCAGAGGTCAGGGCATGCCGGAGGCCTAGGCTCTCCTGGCAGTCTCCCTCACACACTGTAGGATGATCTGGGTTGCACGCTTGACCATCCTCTGACACTGGCTTTCTATGGAGCTCAAATGTAAAATTTTAAACACCTGAGAGTATGGTTATATGTTTGCAGTGGAGGAATAAGACATTCCAGTGACCTCAAAAATTCTCAGATGTGGTAGGAAGAAGACCTGCAATGTTCTTGGGATTCTAGGAATGACAGTTCATGAAGCCACTGAAGCCATGGGCATGGAGTCTACAGATCTCTGGTGTGCAGGATCTACTCCCTTCCACAACATAAAGGACTTTGTGTGTATGTAGTGGCATATATACATATTCCTGTGGGTGTGTACATGTCTGCATATGTGCATTGTGGTCTACAGGCACATGAGTGCCTCTGTATGTGGATGCCAGAAGTTGTCGGAAATCTTCTCAATAGCTCTCTACCTTGTCTTGGAAACAGTTTCTGTCACTGAACCTGCAGCTCATCCACTCAGCTAGACTGCCTGGCCAATGAGCTCTTGGGATCTCCCTGTCTCTGGTGTTATGGATGAGTGCCACCGTGCTTGGCTTTTTCATATGAGCAATGGGATGTGAACTCGGTTCCTTGTCCTTGCGTGGTGGGTTCTTTACTTACTGTACCATCTCCTAGCCCTAGTACTTTAGTAAATATTTTGTTCGCCAGGTAACTGCCTAAAACAGAAAGCACTGAGTATGGATTTGAAGATATAAAGATGAAAGGCGGAGAATGCCAGCCATTTATCAAATGCTAACACATTTACATAGAGGCTGGAGAAAGAGATCAGTCCAATCTTTAGAGAAGTTCTAAGTTCTGCCCACTCTCCTCATCCCTGCAATGGGGCACCTGATACAGCTGGCTTCCTGGAAGAGGCAAAGAAATGGCACCTTTAGTGATCATCAGATTTAGCAAATTGAGAAGGAAGAGGATAGACATTCCAGCTAGAAGAGGTGTGTGTGAAGCCACACAGTTGAGAATGAGCCTGGTACTTGCAGAGAGCTAGTTCCTACAGGCGTGCCCACAATGAGATACATGCAAGATTGGAGTCTGGAAGCCTGCATCAGAAAGGTAGAAAGGCCCCGATGCCATACTGAAGCCCAGGACTTCAGCTCTGGGAATACGAACAAAGATTTACACTGCAAAAGCATGGAGTGGGTAAAAGAAAGGTGGAGTTTGGTGACAATCAAAAGTAGCCAAAAAGGAGGTCAGGATGAGGGGAATAACTGTAATCAGAGTATGTGAGCACTACCTGTGGGTTTGGTCTTGGGGACAGAGGTGGGTCAGTTCAGGGCACTGAGCACAGGACAGAATGAGGTGATCCCCACTGTGAAGGACTAGAGAGTCAAGCCACAGTGCTTCTCTTCAGCTGGCCTCTGGTCGGGGGCTATGGGTACACTGGGACAGGATTCTCTCCAGGGGAGGGAGAAACTGGGAGCTGATCAAGAGAGTACAAAGGACCACACTGGGACCCTGATGAAAGCAGGCATGCGGGAGAGCACACGGGTGGCCTCTGGGCAGCCCAGGAAGAACCTTAAAGTCCTCTTGCCCATAATTCCCTTTCTAGCAGATGACAAGAGCATAGAGACCATGGGAAAGCTTCCCTTCCTTCCTCTTCCCCATCGCCTGGGAAGGCAAAACCAGAAGGGACTACGAGAACATCAGACCTACCCTGGACTCCTCCATCAGCTGTGTCTCTATACACTGCTGACCATCAGGAGCCGTGTCATCCCTATAAGCAGGGGTTGCTGCTTAGACACACAGGGAAGTGAAATTGAAGGTCCACCTCAACCCACCCCGAGAAACAGACATTTCACCTCCCTGTAACTCACCGCAAGCATCCGATCAGACCCAGCCCAGGGGAAGCTCAGTGGTGACAACCAGCCTACGCCCTTCCTGCTCTCCCGTCTCCCAGCCTGCAGCCCACCAGACATTTTCCTGGGGAGGGCTGACAAACACAGCCTCCAAAGGGGACCTAGTGGAGACACAGGTGCTAGCTCTTGGTTCTGCTTCTCTTCCATCCTGATCCATGAATAGTCAACTTTTATAGCCACCAAAGAAGCAACGCAACTCCCTTTCTGACACATTACCACATGTAATGATGTCACACCCAACAGCTGAATAGGGAAGTCATCTACTGTCATCATACCCCGAACTCCTGCTAAAGAAATTCTAGTTTGATCAGATAGCCTTAGTGCATATGAAAGTTTACAGAGAATGTGCTATGGTGAGAATTACAGGGAAGAAAGAACACTTTCCTGGTGGGGCTGGGAATCTAGTCGTCAACAGGAGACACCATGAATGAAAGACAGAAAGTCAGGAGTCTGGAAGCCTGCACCATAAAGGCTCTGCACCACAGACAGATTTATACTATGAAAGCAGGGTGTGTAGATAACGGTGAAGTTCAATGCCAAGTATGGAGTAGCCAAGAACGGGAGCAGGATGGGGTGGTAACAGTAACCAGAATATATGGGTGCTCCCTGTAGGGTTGGCCATGGGGACAGAAGAAGGTAAGTCAGTCCAGACAGCGTACAGGACAGAAGGAGGTGAGACCACCCAGCTGAGAAACACTGTCACATTCATAATCAACTCCTAGCTGTAGTCTCCCAAGCCAGCACTCACTCTTCAGGGACACTTCCGTCGCTTCCCCCCACCCTTGGGGAAGCTCCTCATGGTCACCTACCTGGACTCACGTGGACCCTGGGAACCAGCACAGCACACTCTCTGCCTGTGCCCAGGCCCCTGCCTCCCCAGGTATTCTGCCCCATTGCTTTGAGAAAAAGCAGAGCAGAACAGAGACTTTCCCTAAGAGGGCACTGAGCAGTTCTCCACCAGGGAGGGACCACAGGGGCACAAGGCCATTCTCTGCCTTCCCGAAAGCTGGTAAGATGCCCAAGGATGAGGGTTTAGAGAACATCATCTCAAAGCACCACACAGCCCTACACATCACAAGCATAGTACTGGACCAGCATTTTATGAGTGATTTTAAAGTGTGTGAAAACAAAATCCAAAAACATTTGCTTTGTTTGGGCCATGAACCAAGAATCGGTAGACTTCCTTTCTTGTTGGAATGGACAGAAGAATCATTTTGACTATCTCCCAGTTGAGCCAGGTCCCTCTGTTGCAGCAACCCCATCAAACCACAGGGGTATTTCCATCAGTGCATAATCTCCATCAGGCCAGGAAGGCTTGTCAGCAGACTGCTCGGCATCTCAGAAATGCCAGCACTCAGGAGGCTGAGGCAAAAGACTCCTAACCTGAGTCAGCTGGGTCTATATAGCATCTCAAGCAAAACAAAAGTTTCCTTGGGATAAATTCAAATGTCTTTTTTTTTATTTTGTGTGTCTGTTTGTCCCTGGAAGTGTGTGTTATTGTGTGTGTCCATGGAGTCCAGAGATGATGGGTCTCCTGGAGCTGTATATAAGCAGCTCAGCCATCCAACATGGGTGCTGAGAACTGAACTCAAGTCCCCTGGAAAAGCAATACATGCTCTTAACCACTGAGCCAGCTATCCATCTCCATTTTTGTTTGTTTGCTTTTTACACACTCTATCCATTGACCCTCAGACCAATGTGCTAAACAAATAGATGGATATGAATTTAAATGAGCTCCCTTAACTACATATCAGCCCCTAGGCAGAGCTATTTGAAGTGCAGCACAGACTGACACAGAAACTGAGGCAGGAACTGGGATTGTCCCAAATAAAATAGTGTGGACATATGAGAAAGGCAATATTTTGGGGGTGTGGCAAGTTAATTGCAAGCTTGAGCTTCAGCTGCAAGCTCTTGGAAACATGGACCTGCAGGGTTCAGGGAAGGAATTCCAGCCTGAGAACACAACCAGCTTTCTGGGGAGATGGCAGGAAGTGGGGATGGTGCAGAGACAGGAGGACTCAGTCATGTTGAGCTCACACCATCAGCTGTCCTGGGGCTTACAAGAGCTAGAAATGGAGGTGGGTAGAGGGCTGGTAATTATTAAGTCTTATGCAGTGTGTGTGAGATGAAGGGGTCAGGAGTGGAGGGTTTGCCTAGCACACAGAATCTCAAGCTTGACCCCTAACACTGAAAAAATAATTAATTCTGTGAGATTACAGTGAGTCCCTGTGCCTTGCCAGGCTATACTGTAAAAATTCTCCGGGCTTTCAAAAAGCACGGATAACACACAGCGTAGAGGGGCAGACCTAGGGAAGAGCATATGAGGAGTAAGGAGCAGGAAGTATAACTCAATGGACAGATGGAACCCTAGGTCCTATCTTCCTGCCGGGAAGGAAGGGAGATGACAAAGACAGAAAGATGCTTAGGCAGGTGGTACTTTAATCCCCAGGCACATTTACCTAGCTGGAAAGACATATTTGAGAAGGGTATGTAGGTTGTGAAGAAACCCAGTAAAACTCCCAGGCCCCACTTCACCCCCATCCCACCTCCAACCCACTCCCCCAACCCTCTGCCTCCCATAACCAAATCATGATGGTGCCCATGGACAACCCAGTTAACAGTGTCATTTTCTTTGAGAGAGACCAGCCAACGCTCAGAGTTCTAAGTGCCACTGTTGCAGTGGGCACAGCAAACTGGTGCACTGTGCCCTACATGGGCACAGACTGGAGACCACTGTGAAACCATCAGTCAAGACTCAAAGAGAATCGTCATCTTCCTGAGTTTCTCCTCTTGCTTTAGAAAGCACCCATCTCCAGCGTTAGACTCTAAGAGGAAAAGCATGGGGAGGGAGGGGGAGTCAAGGTCTAAAGCTGGAAGATCCATGTGTGAGATGAGGCGAGGTGGTGTGGACTAAAGCTGCGGTTACAGAGAGCGCCTGCTTTAGCGATGCCCTCTGTAACCTTTGACCTTCTGTGTAGTTGTTTGTCTATCTCTGGTGCTGGGCATTGAACCTAGGGCCTTCATCATGCTCGGCATTGAGAGCTATACTCTCCATTGCACAAGCCTCCTGCCCCTACCAGCTAATTTCCATCATGACTGAACTTGCCTTGTCTAGCTTGTTGTAAGCCAGCCTCATTTGAAACATTTGGGAATCTGTTACTGCAAACAACTAAGTTGCCCCAGTTTCTGCAATTATAGTTTTCTTTCTTGCTGTGACAGACTATGTGCAACCCATATTGCCAATAACTTGCCCACACAAGCCAAGGAAGCAAGGACACCCGGAGACTGCAGATGTCACTCGGTGAGAAGGGAGAGTGTCAATTAGCCCTTCTTCATCTGGATGAGGGGAAGCAGATGAACAACTCCCCCGTGGGCATGTTGGAAATACTCAAGATATGGAAAAGAAAAATAAAAAGTGCCAGGTATCAAGTCGGCTCAGGGGGTAAGGCGCATGCCACCAAGCCTGTCAACAACTCAAGTTCCATCCCTGGAATTCACATGGTGGAAAAAGGGAACACATTCCCAAAGGCTAATCTCTGATCACCACAGCAGCCAAGATAGACGTGCAGGGTCTGGAGCATGCATGTGCACATGTACACACATACACACACACACACACACATATACATACACACACATATACATACACACACACATACACACACATACATACACATACACACACACATGCACACACATACACACATACACACACGCACACACACATACATACACACACACATACACACACACACACCATGAACTAAAAATGTAAATATATAAATAAAAGGGCTGCATTTTAAAAAACAACCTAACACCAGTTAATTCAGCTGTGGCTGTTGCTCCACTGTGAGCTCACCTGCTTTAAGGATAATTAATTGCTTTGTTCTTGGGACAGGGCTGTGGCTCTGATATGCAGCTGCAGAAGTCAAAGGTCACAACTAAAAGTGATCAAACTCAAGGTATAGCACACAGGGCACCCAAGCATGCAGGAGGTCATCCAGAGTCCTTCTTGATTCTGTCTTGTTCCTCAGCCTCCTGGACAGCCCATAATCTCCATCTCCATTGCCTTGCCTGGTAGCAATGCTGACAATCTTCCTGCCATTGTCTTTTGATCATCCTCTGCTTCCTGTCACTGGGAGCTCACCTTAGCTTGTTTTCCTGTTTACAGCAACAACAAATGACACCGATGCACCAATGTATGCATGCAGTTGTGATACAAGCCTGACATGCTCTTTGCAAAACATTGCTTCCTGTGGCAGAACAGAGTAGAGCCAGCTCTGTCCGCTCATGGGCCTCTAAGACTCTGCAACTGACTCACACAAAATTCAGGGCTCCTTGTTAGGTACCCATAGTCCAAATCTTACAGTAGGAGCTGCTGGGAGATGCATACCTTCCAAACATTCAGCTGTCTTCTAATGAACATTCACCTCATGACTAATGTTCTATTCAGAAATCTGTCCATCTGCACCTGCTCCTGCCTGTGCCTCTACTGCAAACAACACTGTAACCCTCGCTGCCAATGTAGGGTTGCGCGAGGTTAAGAAAATGACACAGTCAATCTTTCCAGCAGGTACATCAGTGACACATGGAGACTCAGCAGTGATAAGGAAGTAGTCCCGGAAGACAGCAGCATACAGCAGGGAGAAAACAAGGCACTGCCGAATGATTTTCATGTTAAAGAATCGAAAGGATTCCAAAGGAAAATGACCAAAGCCTTCATAGGGCATCTTTATGACATGATGGTCATATCAGATGTTCGGGGAAAGGACTGGAAAGCCAGGTGTGATGGTGCACACCTGTCATCTCAACACTTGAGAACTCATTGCAAGAAAATAGCTCAGGTTAGAGACCAGCCTGAGTTAGACTGTCTCAAAATCAAGCTAACACATAGTACAATCACACAAAATGGAAACAAACAAACAAAAAGCTCTACCATGTAATGGCTGTATTGAGAACTAAAGAAAACCCTATTTAAATTCATGTTGATCTAATGTTTTAGTAAAATTGATCCTAAGGCCAAAAGGTAGAGGATTTTTTTTAATGGGACTGGACTCAGCAAGTAAAATATTTGGTTGTGCAAACTTGAGGACCAGGGTTCAGTTCCCTAGAATCCCACTTAAATAAATGCCCATAGGCATAGTGGCCCGCCTGTAATCCTGAAGGAGAAAGGGGAGCTCGGGAGCAAGCCGCCTTGTTAAATTAGCCAAATGGGCAACCTCCAGCTTCAAGGGAGATACCTGTTTCAACACATAAAGTAACAAGGAAAACATCCAACCCAACATAAGCTTCTGTTCTCCACAAACACCCACATATGTGAATACACATGTACATACACAAACGCACGCACACACACACAGAAAACACAGAAGCAAAGCACATTTGAATTTGGCATGCTAGGTCTCAAAGCTGGGACAAATGGCTGAGGTGCATCCCTTGTTCCACACCTGTCACTGGGCATGGCTGGTCTATCCCATCACAGACCCTAAAGTTCTCCAGCCAATGAATTGGGCTGGGCTTCTCTACCCCAGCTGCCCTTCCCGATATAATCCTGTCATTTTTGGTTACCTGGTTTTTTTCATCTAGTCTTTACCCTCCTGGCCTCTTGGTCTGGCTTGCCCCTCCCCACCTCCCCTCACGTGGTTCAGGGTCAATTCCACCCTGGACTCTCCCAGATGTCCCTGCCCCTGGCTATCTTATCCCTTTTATCTACAGTAAACTTTCTTCTCCACCAGACCTAGCAGCAGACATGTCCTTTCCTTTTTTTATTTCTTTTTCCATTCATATCATAGGGAAGTTTTTGTTTTGTTTTCACTGTGTAGCCCTGGCTGTTCTGAAACTCACCCTGGAGACCAGGTTGGCCTCAAATTGAGACATCTGTCTGCCTCTGCCTCCAGAGTGCAATGCCTTAATGCCGCTACCACTGCCCGGTAGGAAGTTTTTAAACTGTCCAAAAATTTATACTCATGGGGGGGGGGATCAACCCTTGATACCTGCACTGATCTCTCTGAGAGTGGGCTGTGGTTTCCTTCCAGCATCTACTCTCCTGACTCAGATCTACAAAAGTAATAATGATTGCCTAAATTTTGTTAAATATAAACTAAAAGGTAATTATTTTCAAATTTTTCAGTTTGGTTTTTCAAGACAACACTTAAAGTCTTCCCCAGCAAACATATTGTGAAATCTTGGTCCCCATTTAAGTGGGTCACCAGTGCCCCCTTTCTGGTTCTAATTATCCTCAGATAACAAGGACATGCTGTAGAGGCCCTAGGAAGAATTTTTTGAAGTATAAATCAGTGCTTTGGACAGTATTTATGTCATTTTGAGCCAAGTACACATTTTAGAAACAGGAGTACTAGGATTCAGAGCATGGCCTAAGTACAAGGAACACCATGTTTTGCTTTGTCCCTGACATCGGAAATAATGTGCTTTAGATGATACAAAATAAAAATCCCAATACAAATGACTACTTGTCTCAATTCTTCCACAAAGTGTCAGAGTATGAAGTTTTTACACAGTCTTGAGTTCTCAGCTCTGACCTCCAATTTATCTGAACCATGTTCTGAGTCCTCCCTTGCTTGCCTGGTGGAAGCTCTGAGTGTCAACAGTTTTCCTTTAAGCTCTGGGCCTTCCCTGTGTCTTAATAGTACCTGCTTTAAGTTCTACAACCTTCCCTGTGTGTTAATAGTCTCTCATTTAAGCTTTGGGACTTACCTGTGTGTTAATAATTAATAATAATAGTCTCTACTTTAAGCTCTGGGACCTCTTTGTTAGTAGTTGCCGACATAAGCACTGAGCCCTCCCTTGGGTGTTCACAGTCTCTGGTTCAAGCCTGAGACCTTCCTTGGAAGTTAATAGTCCCTGGTTTGAGAAGGGGACCTTCCTGTTTGTTAATAGTCTCAGGTTTGCATATCATGCTTAGCCTCATTGCCTAAGCATGTGGTTTCTGGTCTGAAGTTCCCTGGGAATAATCAAATTCACTGAGTTTTCCTACATGCAAAATGTTTATTATAGAGAAATGGTTAATATTTGGGGCTATCCAGAAATCATTTGGACAATGAAAGCTATTCCCAAATCATTAATGCCAAGGCTTCATTTTAGAAGCATCAGTTACTCAGGGGACTTTTTCTTCCAGAAAATAAAGAGTAACAGAATAGTTTTCCCATTAAATAAAACTACAGCATTCCACAGCAAAGAGGTAAGTTCTTGTTCATTTCAGTCTGCACCAGAACTAGGAGTCTAACTTAGTAAGGAACCAGGAATAATGTATCTTGAAGAGGACAACAAATAACGTCTAAAGATTCATCTGGCACAGGTTCTCCAGAGCGTCTGCGACCAAAGCAACAAACAGTTTCGACTTAGCTGTTAATATTGGCATCTCAGAGATCAAGACCAAAGTAACTGAGTCTTCCTATCAACTTTACTCCTCTCTCGATGAGAGGAGATGCAAAGCTGGGGACCAAGACATGGTTGATACCTCCTTCCAGGTTTCCTAGGACAGGCAAGCTCCCCACACCAGGGAATGAAAGGAATTCTATGATTTCTACTATGTTCTACTGTGGGCATGTGCTTGCACTATCCCCACACTGTTTCCAGGAGCAGGAAGAAAAGCAAGCTTTAGACCCCCTTGCAAAGACTGGAGACTTCATAGGTGAGCCATCCTGATCAGCTTACCAGAATACCAGCCATAGACAGGATGTCAACGAGTGACTCGGGGACCCCCCCCCAATAACCTCAGGTAGGAAGCTGAGCAGCAGGAATGTTAGGGCATGCCTGCAATCAGTTCTTGAGAGCAGAGACAAGAGAATCACAAGTTAAAGGCAGCTTGGGCTACATAAAAGACATTTCCAAGCCCGGTGACTTCAGAAACCCCAGGAAACATCCACATTTGGGCAAAATGATTGACAAGTAGTCCCAGGAAATCTGCCTCTAAATGGTGATACGGTCCTCAGGCTACCACACCTCCATAAATAATGTGGCACAGTGGGCTAATTCCCCTGGCTATGTTGGGCAGTGGCCATGTGCCACAGAGGAGGTGGGGTGTACCACAGACTGTGAGCTGTCACTTTCTAAAACTGAAAAATGAAATGTATGCCCTGTCAATACTGAAGAATGTATGGGAAGCCTGTATATGGCAGTTCTGTTGAACTTGTCCATATTGGGTTTCATGGTCTAAGTTGATACCTGGGATAAATTTCAAACCCTCTCCAAACCCCTTTTTCTCTTCAATAAAACAAGCATCGGAGCAAACTCATAGATTCTTTAGATTCATTCCTGTGTTTTTATCAGTATACATTAACTATATATAATAAATCAGTTTCATTGTGACTTTTTTCATGCACATACATGACACATTTCAATAGAACTCACCGCCATTGCCTTCTCTTATTCCCTCCTGCTCTCACTGATCCCATTCCTCTTCCTAATTGGCTTTCCCTCTATTTCCATGATCTTTGGTGCGGGTGGAACCCAGAGAGTTTCACTAGGGTTGCTTATGGAAGCACAGACTAGAGGTTATTCACAGGAGCATGGGATCTTACCCGTGTAAGGCCTTACCCATGTCTCTCCAACCCTCAACCCTTAAGAACCATGAACTGCTTATAACACCTCAAGGATCGAAGAGCCACCCAGAGGCTACCACCTCCCACTCCTCCCACCACTGCCACTAACTGCCCATAAGTCCTTAGGGACAGAAGATTCTTGTGAGCCTTTCCTCTCTATCTCAGAATGTTGGGGGGGCCCATGCTACTCAGGTCTTACAACAAGCAATGCAGCTGCCGCGTGTTCATGTACACGTATACACAGACACACACATACACACACACTCTCGCGCAAGCACACGCATACACACACTCTCTCTCTCTCTCTGTCTCTCTCTCTCTCTCACAGATGCACACACACACACACACACACACACACACACACACACACACACACACACACACACAATGGAGCTAGGCTTGGAGACACAGTCCTGCAAAGCTAGGACTTGGAGGTTGAAGGAGTTTGGTGAGTTCAAGGCCAGCTGAGCTAGAAAGCCAGATCGTGTGTCTCAAAGGCAACAAATGCGAGCATCTACTCACTAAAGCATGAATTTGAAGTTCTAGAAGCTGAATGACCTCTGTATCTCCTAAGAAGAAACTGTTGCTTAAATGATCTCACTGGAGGAGGTGGGGGATTTGAAGGAAAACAGGTCAGTTATTTCGCATTTGCAGTATAGGTGGTTAGCCACACCAACACCATGGGAAAGGACACGCAAGCCACGGGTCTGCTGAACTTCAGTCATGTCTCTGAAGGCCCTCACTCTGCAGCGAGGTAGCGAGGCGCGGCTCTCCGTGAGACTCAGAGTCCAGGCAGCTGCAGGCATATGCATTCAACAGATGACATAAAACAGCAAACTAAACCCTGTGGGTTTTCCTGTGCTGTAGACACCCTGAACGACGCTGGATAGGTTGCATCTGGCCAAACCTCCACTTTCTCTAAAAGCTGAATAAAAGAATAGATTTTAATATTTGAATAATTTCTGTCGGGTCATTTTGATTTTACTGCTAGCTTAGGACACACCGAAGCCAGCTAACTCATTTGCGAATGTGCTAATGATGATGGGGTGTTGGCCAAGAACCAGATGGGGTTGAAACTCCAGACAAAAGAGCACAAGCAACTGGGTCCATCTGGGTCTCAGTCACCCAAAAGCCTCAGCCTCCCTGCATAGCCATGGGTAGTTCTTGCTCAGCTTCCAGGGCTGTGGAAATGGTTGACTACAGTGAATCCACCACAGCAGAGAATGGCTTGTATTCTCTAGTTTCCCTTCTGACAACATCATGAGGGTTGGCTCTGCTAGGTCTGGCTTCCAGACTCAGGCCATATTCTTTGTATTTAGGGAGTGAGACGAAAGATGATGCAGTATGAAACCACAAGTCAAAGATGCAGCTGCCTCCTGCAGTAGATGCAGCCAAGACTGAGCATGCTTGGTGGATCCACAGCCAAGCCCCGCCTGTTGTGCAGTGAAGAGCCTTTGGATGAAGGTGCTCATGGGAAGGTACCGCCTCTAGCCACAATTAAACATGATGTGAATTCATAGAGAATGCCACCAGCCACACTCCTCACTGAGAGAGTCAAGTGTTACTCGGCTATGCGATATTCCTTTTCAGATCTAAACTCAGCTCATAGTTGTCATTTCAGGACATCACAGAGCACAGTATGCAAGCTAAGATGGCCACAGTGTCACTAGGCAATACTCTAGTATGGGCCACTATCACACAGCACATGTGATTTGTTTTTGTGGGTTGTTGTGTAGCACAAAATACATTTCCACACTCATGCTCTAAACTACCACGTGATCCAGGAGCTCAATAGCCTCTCGCCAGGAAGATACAATTACTGAACCCTTCCAGGCAATGTCCTTCCAGGAGCCAGACACTGTCACAGGACAGTCTGAATGCCCTCAGTGAACCCCTTCTCATGGCTTATAAAGCTCTGAGGAAATGCTTTTGGTGTTACTCTTCATGTGAGACAGCACTGGGGACTACCTGTCTGACCTAAAATTCACAAGTTCATTCTGCCAGGTTATCTGAGTACTTAACTTGGTTGCGTTTGAGAAGTATAGTACTTAAGCCTGGGAGTTCAAGGCATTCCAGACTGACCAGAAGAAGGGAGGACATGTTTGCAGATGCTGCTGGCTCTGACCCTTCCTCTTCTTTGCAATCTGGTCCTGCAGCCATTTTCACGGAGACAGGGCTGCAGAAAGCATGGATTCATGGATCACCTCTGCTCCAAGGGACACATGCCGCTTCTGCTGGCTTTATGCCTCTTTTCATTTGGGGATTCTCCCTCTCTCCATCAGCCAGCCCTACCCAGCCCTGTGCTCCATCTATTACAATGACCTTGTGAGCCAGACTAAAGACATTCCTGTCTCAAGACTTAATTTAGGATTAACTTCAGAGCAGAAAGAAAGGGGACCTTCCTTCCTTCCTTCCTTCCTTCCTTCCTTCCTTCCTTCCTTCCTTCCTTCCTCCCTCCCTCCCTCCCTCCCTCCCTCTCTCCCTCTCTTTTTCCTTCCTTCCTTCCTATCTTCCTTCCTTTTTTCCTTTCTTCCTTCCTTCGTCCAAGAGAAGCATAAATAACCAACCCCCTTAGTTCCAACCTCTTTTAGCTATTTGCTTTTCGATGCCTTTAAGTCTCTAATTTGGGAGGTCAGGAAGCTAAGCACGCAATTATCAGTCTCCTGCCAGCAGCGCTCTGGCTCATGCTCACACATGTGGGTCTCAGTGATAATGGTTGCCTAGGTTACTTTTCAGACACTTGAAGGTCTCTTTTGTTGAAGCCACTGATTTTTTCATTTAGCCCTCTGCAGGTGCCAAAATAAGTGACTTCCTGACCCGCGAGAGTCCAAACTTTACCCTCCTCTCATGAACATGTGTACAGAGTAGAGAAGTCAGATTACCCCGACCCCCAATGATTGCATCTCCAACTACCTTTCCCCAGGCCTTAAACCATCCAGCTTCTCTGTCCCCCAAACAAGGCTAACCTCCACCCTCAGGGACAAAAGAATCTGTTGTCCCTCTGCCTAGTTCACAGCTACCCAGTGGATGAGCTCTTGCCAAACTCACTTTCTCTGTGGCGTACATCCTGGAAAGAGGCAAACCTGCCTTGGCTCCCCAACAAAAGCTGGAAACTCGGGATACCAAGGTAGAATAGATTATGGACCATTTAAAGCCAACCTGGGCTAAAGAGTGAGTTCAAGGTCAGCCTTGATAACTCAGGCCTTTTCACTAAGTCAAAAGCAGTCTGGGAATGATATAACTTGGTAGTATAGAGTATTTGTCTAGTGTATGATGTCATGGGTTCAATCCCTGGTGAAGTGGGGAGAAGGGGAGGGGGAGTGGGGAGAAGAAGGAAGGAGTGAGGGGGAAGGGGAAGAAGAGGAGGAGGAGGAAGAAGAAGCCACAAAAGCTGGTAGACATCCTTCAGGTCATCCAATGCATTGACAAATGGGTCGAAACTCAGGGGCACCTGATTCCCAACTAAAGCTGGCTTTATCCTTGGGTTTTCCTCTCAGATCTGTGGACCAATGCCACGCTTTCCTTAAGGCAGTGTGACTGGGAGGTGAGAGGCATGCAGTCAAGGTTCCCCAGCAATGTGACACAAGTGCTTTTAAGACCAGACACACACACACACACACACACATCACACACATCCATTACATCCAAACTTACCATGGGGCTGGAGACTGCTCAGTCAGCAAACCTGAGTTCAGATCCCAGCACCCACATTAAACACCAAGATGTGATCACACGGCATCAGTAACACAGATAGCCTGGCCATTAGCGACCTCCAGGTTCAATGAGAGACCTGTCTCAAAAAGTTAGGTTGGGAGTAACAGAGGAAGACAGCCAATGTCAACCCCCCGGTGAACATGTACACAAAGACCACACAGAGAGAAGGAAAAGCTCACCGTGGTGACTGACTCTGAAACGAACACTAAGCAATGAGCCCACAGTCTTGGCCCCTGGGTGGCTTTGAACTACCTGCTCCCAGTCAGGTTGCCTTCACAACTGTTCTCTGAGGTACAGAGCACACCTGCCCGTGGGTGAGTGGTACTCAGACTTGCTTCCTCATGTTTCCTTTCTGTGCATCTCAGAAGGAGGTAGAGTTTTCTGGGACCCAGCAGGCAGGCTGTTCAGCAAGTGTGTGCTCATTAAATAAGAAACGCCGTTTCTTTCAGGTCACTGTAAAAGCCATAAGAACTCACTTGGGTCTCAGTAAGCCTCAATCAGCGCTTACGAGGGCATAGGCTTGCTGATATATAAACAGCTAGGCACTTGCTTCTAAGAAACAAAAAACAGAAACCCTAATCTTTGTAAAAGTAAACATAAAAGCAAGCTAACAAACAAAAAACCAAAAAGCCCTAAGTTTGAGGCGGGCTCAAGGTTGCTCCCCAGGTGTGGCGGTCCAGTGTTACACACCTGTGATGCCGGCACTGCAGATGTAGGGGCAAGAGGATTTCTAGTCAGGGGCCAACCAAGGGCTGCAGAGCAAGTTCCGAGACCTCTAGGAAGACTCTGACAACAGCAGTTTTTAAAGATTATTTCCCTTTCGACATAGTTTCCCACTGATATCTACAATTTCTCTTAATTCAGCCGTTCCCTCTCAGCACTGACTTGGAAGGCAGCTTGGTCAGCTGGCGTGTGCGTCCCCTTCTGGGAAACTTGCACCAGCCCACCAGCCCTCTACCTATTGTCAGACGGCTCCTCCCTAGAGACCATATCTTTCCTAAAGACGTGCACCCCAAGTATGTCTCCTCCCGGCCAGGGTTCTTTTCATTCACAACCACGGAAGCAGGGAGGGCACAGGCAAGAACACAGGCCTCTCTGTCAGCTGCTGGGGCTCCCTGTCCTGAACAAAGGGCTCACATGAGGCCAGAGGGACACAGATACATGAAATTAGCCAGTGACCTCTGCAAAGGGTCTAGACACCAGTGTCCTCAAAGAGGCAGAAGGGGGATTGTCAAAAGGTCCTGGCTCTGCTTGGAGGAACAGTACCCCTAAGTTTGGGACATTTCTCAGTCTTTCTCAGTCTATATAGGACTCCTGGGTGACCAAGAAACTGCCCAAGGTAAAGTTGTGATAACAGCAAAGACTTCCCTCTGGGCAGCTGTCTGGTGGGTTCTGAACGGCTAATTCCTGCACCTTCAGGAGAGGCTCCTAGCCTTCCAAGTTCACAATGGCTCCTTTAACAGCTGGAGCTGTGGCTTCCAAGTCTGAAGCAGTGCACAGGCCTCTCCTCAGGACCAAGCAGTTTATGGGTGGAGGAGGAGCTCACTAGTAAGCATGCTCACATTGCACAGGCCTCTCCCCGGGAACAAGTGGTTTACAGGTGGAGAAGGAGCTCACTAGTAAGCAAGCTCACAAGAAATCACAACACAGGATGCTGCTTTCACAAAGAAGCAGTAAATGCACGAGGTGACGAGTGTCAATTAGCCTGACTTGCTCATTGTGCCTTGCAGATGTGTATGCAAATATCACGTGCACATCCAGAAAGATGCACAATTACCTGTGTCAACTAAGAAAGCAAAGGTGTTTGTGCAGTTTTACGGTAATTCTGAAATGTTTTCTCGGTCTCTCACCAGCAAGGGCTCTCTCCTCTCCCACCTCCTTCCTGAGGAGAACATAAACTAATCATAGACTTGTCTCAAGCAAATCATTTACTGCTCAAACTGAAACTGAAATTCTCCTCCTGATTATTTGAGAGGAGACAGAAAGGGTTTATTATGGAACACAAACTCCTAAAATAATTTAATCGTGATTGAAAATATGCAACCACTTATTAATATTCCTCTGAGGATTTAATGATTTCTCACAAAACGTATCCCAGCCCCGAAGAGCCTCCAGCAACAGGCACGGTACACTGAAGTCAGCCCCAGGGCAGGGGAGGCAAGCATGGGCTTTTACCTAAGTGGTCAGTGCCAGTTGCCAGGGGTGCTCTCTCAACTCCAACTAACAGGGTCTCTCTTCTAAGAAGCCCGCCTCAAGCACAGGCTAGAGGCCACCACCCCATTCCCATCATTCCTCCCAGCATGATACACGAATGAGATGTGTTTCCTAGTTTATCACCCAAGCCAACTCCCTTTCTAGACCAAAGCTTCCTAAAGACAGGACCAAGCTGGCTCTCTGCATCCCTTACACCTCACACAGGGTAGACTGTGCGTGTGAGCAAATAAACACCCCAAGAATACAAATGCTTGCCATGGCCAGTGCCACCACCGAAATGAAAGGAGGAGGACATCCACAGATCTGTCCTAGGAGGAACTTCCTGGGACAAATGATCACTTGCCGGGACAGAAAAGCGGCTTGAGAGGTTCACCTTTCTCTTCTGCTCCTGTTTACTCAAAGTGGGGGTAACTGCTCCCCCACAGCATTGCTGCCAAAACATCTCTCCTGGCACCCATAGTGGAGTGTGATAGAGCAATTCTGCTCATTCTGCCAGGATTTGTGAACACACATGCACGTGCATGCATGCACAAGCGTGTACACATACACAGAGCGACAGACAGACAGACCGAGACAGAGGAGAGGGAGAATATAAAATCCTCTGGAACACAAGTTAATGGGGCCATACCCCAGGTAGGGACTGGCATGAAGGTAAAGATGAAGGAGGTGACAGGAGCGGAAGCTGGGTGTTGGGGTGGGGAGGGGCTGGCTGGAAAGCACAACATTGTAGTCCATGCTGAGCCCTGAGTGCTAGCTTAGGTGCCTACATCACTGCTCCCTCTACCATCCCTTCACCAACAAGGTATCCCCGAACACCCTAGGACCTGACCTCCTACATCTAAAGTTCTCAGAAGTCCTGGACTGGAGAGAAACACTGGCTTTTAATATAGTTAAAGAAGCTATTTCACAAGATCGCCTTTGCTATGCACTAGACCGAAATGCTCCCAGCAGAACTGCTTAAACTATGTTGTGTGCCAGCCCTAGGGGGGCTATGCAACAGGACAAAGTAGGAACGAGAATTGACTTATTGATGAGTGTATACATTGCAAATCGATCACATTCTCCAGCTTCATATATTGGTAAATAAATAAAGTATTTTTAAGGGAGTATTTCTCTATCTGCATTTTGCTTAAGGGTGTGTGTATGTGTGCGTGTTTGTGTGTTCATGTGTGTGTGCTGCCAGGGATTAAAGCAAGGCATGCACATGCTAGGCAAAGGCCACTGAGCTAAATCTTCAGCCCCTCTAGGAATCTTTTTGTACTGACAAAATTAAGGTAAACTACATAAACAGTCATAGTCCAAAAGAAAGGATCTTTGTGGATGGCTGAATAACAGAGCAGTCTGTGCAAGCCTTGATTGGCAGCTCTATGGCAGAGGCACTACAGGCTGCAGGTATTGATGCGTCTGAGCTGGAAGATAATCCTGGATTATGACAACGACCCCACCCACATAACCCCCAGTGCCCTTCCCATGGATATGACCGTAGACTGCTCTTCCCACTTTCCTGTGAGTTTAAACATTTTCAAACTCTCAGTAATTTCCAGAAAAATTCCAAAGGAAGAAATAGGAAATCTTTCTAATCCTATGCCATTAATTTTGCATTAAGCTAACCCACTAGTTCCTATCTCTGCTTGTTCAAAGCTCCCTAGGGCAACGGCAACAGTAATGATGACAGCAACAGCAGGGATAAAAGCTCCAAACACATGACTTGATGGACTAGAAGGTCTGTCAAAGGAATAACCAGGGCGGGTGTGGCTATTGCCTGGCACTCTAACCCTCAAGAAGCCAAAGCTAAGGCAGGAGACTGGGCCACATAGATCCTACTTCAAAAAGAAACAAGGAAATAACTAAGTGCATTGTCACCAATTTTAATGTGTGTGTGTGTGTGTGTGTGTGTGTGTGTGTGTGTGTGTGTGTGTGACATATTATAACAGAGTCAAAAAGAAAACACAAAACAGTGACATCGGAACCCGAATGTTCTGCCTCTGGAACGAGACCACTGCTTTCTGATGGGCGAATCTTTCTGCGACTGTCTTTGTGAATCTCACTGAAGACGATAATCAGGGGCAAGTACACTTTTACAATTCCCCAGTGGTGAGTATTCTAGGCGTTGTGGGCCATATGGGGCGGCTTCACTTTTCCAACTCTGCCACTGTAGCTTGAACAGATAAACAAATGAGGCTGTTTGTCAACACAACTTTATTATCACAAACAGATATCATGCCAAATTTGGCAGGCAAGCTAGTCCAACACACCCCTAACTACAAAGGACACATTAATGATATTCCAACATTTAAGGGTTTTCCTCAGAATTTAGGAGTCTTCATCTTTAAATAGTTTAGAAAAAGTTAGACTTCGCCAGGCGGTGGTGGTGCACGCCTTTAATCCCAGCACCCGGGAGGCAGAGGCAGGCGGATCTCTGTGAGTTTGAGACCAGCCTGGTCTACAAGAGCTAGTTCCAGGACAGGCTCCAAAACCACAGAGAAACCCTGTCTTGAAAAACCAAAAAAAAAAAAAAAGAAGAAGAAAAGAAAGAAAGAAAAAGTTAGACTTAACAATGCCAAGCAGTATTCTTTACTTCAAGGCCTCTTGAAGCACTTAATGTGTTTACAAGCTTCTAAAATCAAAACGCCCAAGGTTATGAACTTCTAAAATCAAAACGCCCAAGGTATATGATGCACCAGATAGTCTGAATGCATGGCGGGGCAACTAGTAATATTTCAATTTGGGGAGTTCGACTGGGCAACAGTGTTGCAAGGGAATGCCTACACTGAGGAGTAAGTAAAGGCCAAAGACAGTGAAGTTATTCACCCAAGGCTATGCAGCAGATGGTGTCAGAAGGACAAGTTAAGTAGGAACTAGACAATCCAATGCCTCCTGCATCGCTGCACTGTGCTCCCTCCCCCGCCACCCCTTCCTAAGGGCTTTCGGGGACACACTCTGACATAAGACTAGGGGGTCTGCATGTTGTGTTTTTCTTCAGAAAACAGGCAACATTTGATGGACTAGATGCCATCTCTGTGTCTACTCCATACTAGATACTCTACTAGATACTCTGTGTCTAAAGTGGGAATAGGGGGTGGAGAAAAATCTTCCCAAGTCTCTAGACCCACTGAGGTGACTAAGCAGAATTCTGTTCCCCTTAAGTTTAGTTCTACCTGAGCAAACAATAGCAGACAGCATGGAGCAAGCAACTGGGAAGTGAAGAGCACTAATGGGATTGGGGGAGGTCTCTGCGGGTAAAGGGCTTGCTGTGCAAGCATGTGGACCTGTGTTCAAATCCCCACCACACACATAAAAGCTGGATATGGCAGCCTCTGCCCGTAAGCACTTGGGGTGGAGTGATGCAGAAACAGGAGGATGCCAGGGATCACTTGCCAGAGTATAGCTGAACTGAACGAGAGAACTCCCGGTGAGCAAGAGTGAAGATTAACTAAGGAAGACACTTGTCCTTGACCTCTGCCCCCTCACAACATATGTGCACGCACACACACAAACACATACATGTACACACATACCACCACACACACAAACACTGGAGAGCATAAAGGACAAAATAAAAGGCACAAGAACCCTAAGGGCTAAGTGAGCATTCCCCCATTTCAGGTAAAATTCACACTTTAAAATATGAAGCAAAGTAATGTATTTCCAAATAAATGAATTTTCTAATATAAACTGAATTTTTGAGCTGATAAGGGGGTGTAGAGGGTCCATACAAGATGAGATGAAAGAGAATCCATTTAGCCATGCTGAATACAACATTCTAGTTCATAAGGTGGTTTGTGAATTTCAGAATAGCCTCCTGTATCATTTTCTTCTCAACACACTTAACAAACTCTCCATTCCCCCACTTCTAGGTGGACTTTCATAACCTGTAATATTAATAGAAGTGAAGATCTGAAAACGCCGTAGCCCACTCAGCCCGAGGCAGCTTCCCCACCACCTCACGCTGGAGGGACGGGAGTGGTGAACAGAAAAGCCCCGTGGCTACAGGACACTCACCAAGGAAGTGCTGCCACAGTCATCGCAAGGGCAGCTGTGGTGGGCTGGCACACCCCGAGTGGCTTCCTTAGGTGGGCAGAATGGCCTGAGGTCCAACTTGTCCCAACAGTCCTGGCAGTGGGTGGCTGTCCAGCCCCTGAGGAACAATCAGGAACATGCTAGACACCACTTACTTCCTCGGCTAGCCTTTCAACATTCCCAAATGCTATTTCTTTCTGAACAGAGAGAAGGAAACAGCTGCAGAACCGGAAGTGAGAGAGAGAGACTGCATAGGTACTGGCAGAGATCCCAAAGGTTGAGATGCAAAAGCATTGCAAGATCAGAAATAACCATATATTGGGTCATAGTTTCCTTATATTTTAAGGTGGAAAAAAACCAAATTAAGTGAGTTATATGGGAAACCACAAAGCTTACCAAAGTGCAACAGGGCATCCGATTAAGGCCAGTGCTCTGCTAACAGACTCTCAGGAGGTACTCCGATTATAATAAACTGTCAGGAGGTATTGGGGTACAGTAGACTGTCACGAGGTATTGGGGTTACAATAAACTGTCAGGAGGTATTGGGGGTACAGAAGACTGTCAGGAGGTACTGGGGTACAGTAGACTGTCAGGAGGTACAGGTGTACAGTAGGCTATCAGGAGGTATTGGAGATATTAAATTACCAACCAAGCACTTTATAGATTTATGTACTATTACGCATCAGAAAGCATAATAGGTTTATAAAATGATAATATTTCCCAAATTACTGCAAAAGATTTTTTGTCAATATGATAATAATAATAATAAAAGTATAGTAGTTAAGAAAAAGCTGGGACAATTTATACAAGAGTTGTGGAAGTTAAAAAAAATGACTTAACACTTGACCCAAACTTTCTGCACAAAAAGAGCTGTCCAGAAACTAAAAGGTTAGGAAGCCAGTGACAACGCCACAATTCAATACAATATGAACTCTTAGAAAGAAAGAAGGAAGAGAAGAAGGGAGGGGAGTGGGAGAGAGGACACACAGTGAAGAGGTGATTGATTGCTACCCGCTGGCCATTCTGATCAGATGTTTTACCTCTGGGGGCCTTGATGCTGTTTTCTTGGTGAAAGGGGATATCCGTTTTGCTGTTTTGGTTCCTTTTCTGTGGTTGAAAAAAAAAAAAAACCACCACAAGCAAGGCAACTTCTAAAAGGAGGTGTTTATTTGGCGCTTATGGTTCCAGAGGATTGGTGTCCACAAGGCCAAGTGGAGGCAGCAGGTAGCAGACCTGGGAGCTGGAGCTGGAAGCTGAGAGCTGAGGGCTCACATCTCGATCACAAACGGGAGGCCAAGAGAGAACCCTAGAAATGGTGCAAGTGTTTAACTCTCAAAGCCAGCCTCCAGTGAAGTACCTTCCAGGCCACTACCTCATGAGCCTCAACAAATAGAGCCACCAACTGGGGACCAAGTTTTCAAATGCCAGAGACTGTGGGAGACAGTTATTCAAACCAACACACAACACCACTAAATACATCACAAGAAGATTATGAAAAATGCGAGCAGAGTTCTTTGTACATAAACAACATAAAAGTATTTTATAAACATAAAATACAAAATAGATAAAAGTATTTGGTCATGAAAATACATTTAAAAAGCCATTGAGATTTAAACTTGATATTTCAAAAGAGAAGGAGAGGAACAAGTCTCTACACACGAAACTTTTCTGATGAGCTTTTGTGTTGTGCTGGCCTTTCGCCCTATGCCGAACTTTTACAGAGCACGGGGTCTGCAGGCATGCTCATTCTCACATGTACTTGGGGATGGTAACGGACCCACCAAGCCTACCAGCGATGGGCTGAGAGTGCCTGCTGCCACAGCTCATTAATGTGCTCATTTGTCCCCCAGAATCCAAAACAAAGGAAAAACCATTCTGAAAAGATGAAACAGAGCAGCCACTGTTGGGTAAACTATAAGCAACCCATGTGAATTTGGCAACCAAACAGGATTTAAAAACTCTGGGAGGAGAGCCAGCGAGATCACTCAGTGGGTAGAGACACTTGCCTCTAGGCCTGACAACCTGAATTCCATCTCTGGGGCACACACAGTTCCCCCAGTTGTTCTCGGACTTCTACACAGGCTTTGTGGCACCTGTGGAATCCCCACCCCATAAATAAATAAACTGTAAAAAAAATAAGAAGTCTCCCTTTAAGAGGTGAAGAAAGATTGAGTGAAGACCATGCAGACACAGCAATGCTCTTGGTCAAGGCTTCGTCTAGCTCAGTGTTTCCCACCTCCTAATGCTGCAGTTCCACATGTGGTGTCCCCAGCCATAAGATTATTTAGATACTACTTCATAACTATAATTTTGCTACTGTTATGACTAATAATGTAAACATCTGATATGAAGGAGATCTGATATGCAGCCCTGAAGGGTCTGAAACCCACAGATTGAGAACCAATATTCTAGTTGAGCTGGAAACTGGGGAAGAAAGAAAGCTCTGGAGTGCTGCTGTCTGGCCTGAACGAGCATCTGCTCAAAAGTCAAAGTGAGCTCTCCATAGTAAGCTTACAGAATTCTGTAAAGTGTGTGTGTGTGTGTGTGTGTGTGTGTGTGTGTGTGTGTGTCTGTGGTAGGGAGCTACAAGCATGATGGTAGGAAACTGAGATATTACATCTTCAACTGAACACACGAAGCAAAGAGCTGACTAGAGTTGGGGCAAGGCAGTAAATTCTCAAAGCCTACCCTCTGTGGCATACTTCCTCCAGCAAGGCCACACCTCCTAAACCTCTCCAAGCAGCACCACCATGTGGGGACCAAGTGTGAATTCCTGAGTCTGTGGGGAACATCTCGCATTTAGGCCTGCTTAAGATGGAACCGATTTTTAGGTAGAAGAAAATAAAGACTTCCTCCAGCGCTCTAGGAACTAAGAACAGGAAAAGCACCATTTTGTGAAAAGTTTCGCTCGTTTTTTAGCACAGAGATGTTAGGTTTATGTATATAATCAACTAAAACATTCATAACCCTGCAATTTTCTTGTTATGCATGTTTTTCATTTTCCTGGGAATTCAATGTCAGAAATGTATTGTGATGAATGGTTTTCAAAAGATGATTAAATAATTCTGGGTCCAGTATGAAGCATGTGGACTAAGAGGTGGGGGGATGAGTTCAGTTCCAACGTTTCCCACCAAATCCATTCTCAGGAGCAGAATGGACACGGTCTACCACTGCTTGAAGGACGTCCCCTCTACACTTGTTCTTCACTTTCGAGATCAGATCACTCACTTTTTCCCAGGAATCTAAGTCCTTAGTTCTATACACAGAACTTTCAGACTTGAAATCCATGAACAAAAACCGTAGTCTCTGGAAAAAGTTACATTAACTCCAAATTTTCAACTATGACGTTTTCTCATTAGAACCCAACCCAACGTACACCCTGGCAAGAGCTAACAGCACAGGACAGAACATTCTATACCATCTGGCAGCCAGAACCAGACAGTCACACACTTTCGTCAGTATGTATACACACACTTGTATACACGTGCTCTGCACGAGTGTGCATGCATGTACTGCACTGGTGCGCACATATGCCTGCACCGTTAAGCATGCGTGTCCTGTATTGGTGTGCACTTGGGCATTCTGTACTGATATGCACAATGTGTCCTGCATTAGCATGTACACACTTGTCCTAATAATTATGTTCTGTTCAGCAAAGGGCCCATTTACACTGCAGAGATCTTAAGCATGGAAGCCACCTAGGCAGAAACTAGAGACAACTGGTTGTAATGTACAACACCCAGAGAAGAGGCAAAGAGGTGTAAGCTGCCCTCTGTCCTGGAAGGCAGGAAAGCTGGGAGCATGCTGCTGAAGCACTCAGCAAAGGGAAAATAGGTCTCTTTACAAACACAGTTGGCAGAAATCTGAACACAGAGAACACTGTGAGGACACTCACTGAGACAGATCTGCATGGTGTGTTCCTTACACCGCAGGGAGGGGCTCTTTAAATCACTACTGAATATCCTTTACACAAGTGCCTCCAGACTTAGATTATCCTCCACAACAAACAGCCGCGGGGAAGGGGTCAAAGTGTGACAAGTACACACAAGAGTATACTGATAGAGCCCATAACTCATGACCCTGGATCTGGGTTCAAACCAAGATTGTCTTCTTATTTCATCTCTTCAGAGGCGCTGGGCCACAGAGGCTTGTGCTTAGAGAGCCTCAGGTGGTTACAGCACCCCGCCTATTATCCTCTGGAATGGACCCTCCCCCCAGCACCTCCGTGTGCACAGGAGCCCTGACTGAAAGCTCTGTGAGCTGTATTCTCAATAGCAGGAAAGTACACACCACACACACACACACACACACACACACACACACACACACACTGCAGAAGGAGTAGTTTAGGTTCTGGGCAGGGAGAAGTTATTCGTGGGATCCTTAGCAAAACATAATCACAGAGCAAGGCAAGGACATCCAACAGCCAAGGGCTCCCTTCCCAAGATGCCTTCATTAGGATCAGTCTGACAAGGATTTCTAAGATTCACTCAGCAGCATAGGATCCTGGCCTCACCGTCAGAGCTCAGACATACCCAAGGACAAAAGGCCCCAGGTCAACCACATAAGACCAATCTTCAGTGACTTACACACAACTCAGTCAGGCAACAAGGCACAAACTGTGTCCAAAGATTCTCCAGCAATATAATTTGAAAGGGGTGGGGCTGGAGCACAAATTAATTCTGCACTGCACGTACAATTTCCATTTGCAATCGGAAGGTATTCCAAAACAAGCATACATTTCAATTGCTCTCGGGTGCTGCCATGTGGAAGGAAAGCCAAAATAAATTCCAAACAATCTCCCCAAAGTTCAAGCTTTTAGAAGGCCTGACCTGACCAGTTTCTTAACTGGTATTTCCATACTTCAATTCCAAAGAACCTTTTCTAAAGGCAGAAGTTGCCTGGAAACAAAACCTTTGATAGTGTATTCAAAGCATCCTCTAGGCTAGAGGGAGGGGACAGCCAAAGGGAACTAACTCAGAACAAAGAGATAAATTTGCAAATTGTTATAAAGACAAAGGGAAAAGAATTAGGAGGCTGGGTCCAAAAGGGGGTAAAGTAAGAAAGAGCAAAGCAGCCTAAAAGACGTGAAGCCCTGTTCCTGGAAACCCAGGGGCCGCTGCTGGGGTCAGGGTGGTGGGGACTTCCTCCCACTCAGAGCAGGCTGGATAGTGGGGGTTGCAATTGAATACCAATGACAGGTGGCAGAAGGGCATCCAAAGGAAACCTGTCTAAAGATTTCCCTAGGACACTTGATACCCGGAGCTGCCAGAAGGTGGCCATTGGGTGACAGCAGCGGACCAGGACAGCAGGCAGAATGGCAGCCACAAGAAAGAGGTCCGTCCAGGGCTGAGGGGGAGCTATCCCAGTATGCAGAGAGAGCAAGCCCCAGGCTGCTGAGGAGGGGCTCTGACTGCACCTCAGAGTCTGTCCCCTTCAAGCTACAGGAAAGAAATGAAAGAAATGGGTGCTGTTTCCAAACCCTGAGCAGCATAAGGTAGAAGGGAGAACATGTCACTCCCAGGGAGAAACAGGTTTACTTCCCAAGGGTTCTTCTGTGAGAAGGATTGGCCAGGTCACTTCTGCTATTGTTAATTGGGTTTTGTAAGATATATTTTTATTGTCTTTAATCACATGTAGGGGTGTGTGTGTGTGTGTGTGTGTGTGTGTGTGTGTGCACCCATGCGCGTGGGTATGTATATGTGAGTACAAGTTCCCTCAGAAGCCAGGGCACTGGATTCTCAAGAGCAATTGTGAGCTGCCTGATGTGGCTGCTGGAACCAAACACTGGTGCTCCTAACCCTGAGCCATCTCTTCAGCACAGGCCAGGTTAATTTTGGCTTCCCATCTATGATATCTTCGGAAAATCTACAGCATCCAAACCACTGAACAGAAATGAACCATTCTATGCTATAAATGTGGAGTCATCTCTGAAAGATGTTGACCTGGCTGAGAAAGGAAAATGAGTCCAGGAACCATAATAGGTCTTTGTATGCACACAGGGATATACGCACAGGTGTGTGTGTGTGTGTGTGTGTGTGTGTGTGTGTGTGTGTGTGTGTGTATGTGTGCAGGCATACATGCACATGTAACAGAAAGGAGGGCTGTGTGCCTTAGGAAATAATATTTATGGATAGCTTTTTGTCAAGAGAATAATGGCAATGCAAAAGTTATAATAAAAGGATCTATCCCAGGGAAAGTGTTCAAGATCTGGGCAGGACCACTGTGGTCAGGACAAGCACAAGGAATCTCAGAAGCCAAAATCAGATTAAAGCTCTTCTGTGGAGTTGACCCTTCCAACCCCCAGCTAGGCATGGGCTGAATTTGGAGGAGATTCATGTAGTGCTGGCCTCAGTTTCTTCTGTGACAAGAGACACTTGCTCATCAGTCCTAAGGACCAGGCTGGACATCCTTGATAGCCCAAAGTGAAAATAACAAGAAAACCAACCAAAAATGGAAGTAGTATAAAAACCTCTGGGCTCTGTTCAAGCAGACGAAGTACAAAGTGTGTGCGTATGTTAAGGGGGCCATGGAGGGAGAGATGGAGAACTGAGAAGAGCAGGGTCTAACTCAGTGATAACAGACAAATCCTATAGAGGGACTAGGAGCCAGGGGGCTCGAGGCCCATGCATTTTATAACTTCTCACAGAGCAAAGGAGACAGAGGCCAAGTGCAGTCCAATAGAGACTGTAACTTACACTGTGGCGACTGAAGGGCCATCAACTCACAGTTTGCATTAATGAAGATGGTTGTTTCAGGACCCTGGGCGGCATGGAGGCTTAGGTGGTGTTAAGTGTCTTCCCCAACAACAACAGGCATTCCCTTCTTAGTACAGGTTTTCTTTTAATAGTAATTCTTTGAGAACCACATACAATGTGTGCTAATAATATCCACTCTCTCAAGCAGTGGCTCTCAACCTGTGGGTCACATACCAGATACCTTGCCATATCTGATGTTTACATTATGATTTAGAACACTAGAAAAATTACAGTTATGAAGTAGCAACAAAATAATTTTATGGTTGGGTCACCACAACACGAAGAACTGTATTAAAGGGTCACAGCAATACGAAGTCTGAGAACCACTGCACTAGAACAATGTATAGAGTTAAGCCAGATACATATGGCACAGGTTTGTTTTTATTTTGTTTTCAAGACAGGATTTCTCTGTAGCTTTGAAGCCAGTCCTGGAACCAGCTCTTGTAGACCAGGATGGCCTAGAACTCACAGAGATCCTCCTGTGCTGGGATTAAAGGCCTGCACCATCACTGCCCGGCTATGGCACAGTTTTTTAAAACATGTAATTCTACTGCTAGATTTAACACTTTATTAGTTGATGAAATATAAATCAGATGTTGTTTTAAGTGTGGGAAAACTATACCTACTAGTTATCCTTTAAAATTAATTTGAAGGGCTGGAGAGATGGTTCAGCAAGTAGGAGTGTATACTGTTCTTTGAGGGGACACCAGTTTAGTTCCCAGCACCCATGTAGGGAGCTCATAATCACCTGCAACTCCAGTTTCAGAATATCTGATGACCTCTTTAGACCTCTGGGAGCACCTACATGCCCATATATAGACATATACAATAATTGAAAAGAATATTAAAAAAATCTTTCAAAAAGTAATTTAGACAAAAGAAAAATAAAGTTGTGACATTGCTTTTAAGACTCAGCTTGACAGGCTCCAGGGAATCTAACACCCTCTTCTGTCTTTCTTGGGCTCCTGCATTCAATCAAGTGTGCATACCAATACGACATGTGTGCATGTGTGCATGCGCAGACACACACACTTACAAAAGAAAATGTTTAAAACAATTACCTTGAAAAGAAAAGTTGTGCCGTTTGTTTTGAAGTCTTGTCCTGACAAACCCTAACTCTGTCTGGAACACTGCTGATGTTACAGAGACACGTGAGACCACTTAAAAGGCTGCAGGTTAACAATGCTTCGAGGATTTTAACCTCCCCATTACTGGACAAAAGCAGTAAATGGAACTTCAGTGGCCCCGCAGCTGGCAAGTTCTCTCCCTTATGCAAAAACGTTGTGGAACAGCTGGGGAATGCAAGCGGCTTTGGAACAGGCTGCTATGTGATCCAAAATAACACCGCCTGTTCATCATCCCCACAAAGGAAGCAACAGTGCAGGGTGGGCCTGGCGCATGTCCTGCAGCTGCTTCAGACTGCACACTGGGGCACAAGTGGCTACAAATGGAGCTAAGGGCACAAAGCTTCAGGGAGGGAGAAGCCAGTTATAGGGTCAGCTCATTTTCCAGAGTGGGAGAGCTACACTCCATGCCCATATGTGGGATCTGCACAGTGACAGAGCCTCTGTCTCCCAGCTACACCAAAGACAGCCACGCCACAGCTGCGAATGGCGTGACGGAACTGCCAAAATTTCAACTTGTTTTTGAAAGATAAAGGTGCAAAATCCAGAAGAGAAGGAGAGGAGGGGAGAGCAGACAGAATAGTTCTCCATTTAGGGTTATGAAGCTGAAAACTCTCCCAGGGTTTTCTCATGTGGGATGGACACCCTGGCTGCTCTGTGTTTCTTCAGCTTTATCCCTGTGTGTCTTCTTCCAGCAGCTTCTAAAAGCACGCAATTTTCAGGTCCTACAGTCCACCACGCTTGAGAAAACATAGCTGAACAACAAGGAGAGCTCCGCTCCCCTTCCTCCCCGGCCTCTTACAGACTCAGCAAACAGCAGTATTCTCCAAGTAAAATGGTCCTCTTTCCAAGACTGCGAGGCACAGTTTCCCAGCAGACTCTCTTTTCTTTAGTGTTATAGATGGCTCATTAATTGGACAGAAAAGAAATGAATACTTACTTCCTTTTCCCAGTTCAGTTTTAAGGTCTTTTTTTTTCAGTCTTGTCTTGGTGGTAATTTGGATACTGGCTTTAAATCTAAAGGAAAGGGAAATGACTGGAAAGCTAGCCACAAAATTACCCAGTGGCGCAGCCAGGAGGAAAGCCTCATAGTTCCGGAGGCCCTTGCAAATTCCTCCTGCAAGTGGACAAAGTTTCCATCACCAACAACCCCCCCCCAACCTCACAGCTTGCTGACGAAGAGAAATTCCTCAGTGCACAATACTAAAAACCTGACAAAGCGGGGTGGGATGAGGCCGAGCAAGCTGTTATCTCCGTCTTTACCTGTCTAGATGCCACACGGAAGGAAAGACCTCACTGGTTGGTTGAGCAGCTACTATGTGCTGGGTACCATGCCAAGAATCTTACAAACATTATCTAATTTTATCCTTGTAGCTGGAAATCAGGCTAGACTACTATTATCTCAATCTTAAAGGAGGAAAATGAAGCTCAGAGAGGTTGCGCAATTGGCTAAGGCAACGTTAGTGGCAGATAGTGTTAGTGTTAGCCCGAGGCCAGCCACTTTGACCACACAGGTCTGGCCTTCACTCATTACCCCTGGGTGTCCCCATGGCTGGCACAACACTAAGACAGTCTGAACCCCAGAGTGCTATGCTAGAGTCACACACCTCTCTTTTTAAAGCCACACATTTCAGAAGCATTCAGGGTCATACGGAAGCCCCTGTCTTAAACATGAGCTCAGCGTTCCTAGAACCATGTAGACAGTATATTCTTAGGGCTGTAAAAGAAACTGCTGGGGGGAGGGTCGTTACAAATTCCTCAGGAAAAGCAACTTCCAAAGCAGCTCTCAGTAAATTTAACACACACTTTCAGCCCTGTGGCCGAGGCACACAGGGTGGGGCCTGGCTGTCTCGTGCTGGGGATAATTCCCCCGCCCCAGGGCCACCTGTGAGGAAAGCACAGGCAGTGGTGACTCCTCTCAGGGGACTGCCCTGTAATTCTACAGGAAGGTTCTCGGTTTTCCTTTTTTTTGTTGTTTTTTTTTTTAAGATTTAATTCTTCCACGTTCCTTAAACTTCACAAAAAGTTGGTGTCACTAGAGTGGTGGCATTAATGGAAGAAGTCTAAAATCCAACTAGATCAAATGTGTCCAGGATTACAGCACGGACTCAATAATCCATCAAAAAAAAGTCATGCCTGAAACCCCAGCACCCAGAAGACTGAGTCAGAGGCGCTGCCCTGAGTTCCGACAGTCTAAGCTACAGCATGAAACCCTCTCTCAGAACAACAAAACCAAACCAAGCAGAATCTCTTTAGAAACAGCCTTTTCTGCAACAGCAAGCATCCAGCACCCCTTCTGGAGCAGGACCGACCGCTAGTGGACCTTTTCCCTCTTTAAGTTTAGTTTCCAGAGCCCACCCTCTGAAGGAGGCGGTGAGATGCAAAGTAGAATCAGAGGGATTTTCCTAAGTACCAAGCCAGCCAGCCAGCCAAGCCAGCCAGCCAGCCAGCCAAGCGCTTACCGCAGCAGGCTGTGGCGAGGCTGGGCTGAGAGATGTGTCAAGGTGACTTAGGTTCTAACCCTGGGGCTGAGGGCACCTACCAGCAGAGTGTGGCAGTCTGGTTTTCACGTAAGCAACACTTCTTCCCCTTAGGTCCCGGTCCTGAGACACACAGGGAAGCCTCCCCTGTGATCCATCGGCATGACAATAATCGTGCCTGTGCTAGAGACTGTAGTGGACAACTTGAGATGGAGACGGAGTGGTAGAAACCAAGTGGCCTCTTCCCTTCGACGGTACCGCAACTTCGATAAACTGACTTCAACGGGTCTGCAAGTCCTACACGGCAGGCCCTTAAACCTGCACCGGACCCATACCGTGACTCGAGACTCGGAATTTCTTCTGTTACTGTTCACAGTAATACAATCAACACTTTCTGGGGCTCCACTTTCTAGATGCAGGGGCTACCGACTGTCACCCGTGCTAAGCCCCGCCCCTGGGGAGCCGGCGAGCTTACACCAAGGGGAGGGTCATGGGCAGGCTGTGGCAGCGCTCGCCCAGCGGCCAGTTCAAACCCGGGCAAGCCCTACCAAGGCGCGTCCCAGGGCGCAGGAGCCCAGGCAATCCCCGGCGACTGGAGAAAAGAAGGAGACCGCGAAATTAAAATTGTGTTCGCTCGTGCACCCTGGCCCAAGAGCCCTCCTTCCGCCCCTCCTCTCACCTAACTTCCCCGAAACTCCAAAATCCAAACACTGTCGGACCTCCCCTCAGGGGCAGCGGGACGGAAGTGGGTGGAAGCAGCAGCCTCACAGTGCCTTTGTTACCGCCCGGGACCCCGCGAGCTAAAAACAGCATCCGGTGGTAGCGGCCTAAGGACCCGCCGCCCGTCCAGGCTGGTGTCTTCCGGGTTCCAGCCTCGCCCCCGCAGAGCTGCGGGCAGCCCTGAAACCGACCCTGTACCCCCACCTGGGGAGGTACACAGCGGCATCCCGAGACAGCCGTCCTTGGCCCAGTGCTGCCTCAGAGCTCCGGGTCACTCCTTACCTTGCCCAGACTCTCCGCGCGCCTCCTAGACACTTTCACAGCCTCCCGCGGCACAGCAGCCCCACAGTCCCGACCAGTGCCTCCCCGGCTACTCGCCGCCTCTTTGCAACTGAGCCCGGCTCACCCACCCCACCCCCGCCGCTGGATGATTCACTGGGCTCCTTACCTGGAGCTTCGCAAATCCCCTCCCCTCTACTGGCCCGGGTGGTGATCAGGAGCTGGCGCCCTCTGCCGGGCCACCAAGAGCAGCCCCGTAGGCCACTCAGAGCAGGGACACCCCTTTCAGAACGCAGGGACGGTCTGAGCCAGATCCTAAAAGCTGTGCCTACGCCCCAACAGGCACCAAAGGCCAAAGTTACCCCCTTGCAGACCAAGCGGCGCAGTTCTGTCACCAGTCTCCTCCCCCGCCCCGCGCCCTCATCCACAATACGCACGTGCAGTTTTTAAAACACTGGAAGAGCAGCGTTTACAGTGTTCAAACTAAGTTTGTGCCCCGAGTCTCAGTGCCTCTCCTATGCCTGGACTGAAAGGACGGGAGTCTGTGACACCAGAATCTCCCTGTAGGAAGAGGCTCCCGGGGAGCTCCAGGTGCGGTGGCAGCCGCCGGGCTTGGGTGCTGGGTCGTGTCGCCTCTGAAGGCCAGGCTGGGGGTGTGGCTACATGCTGCCTCGCTCTGCTCTCTCGGCGAGGTAAACACACTTCGGCTGCTTACCTCTCAGCCTCCTGCAGGTCCACAGAGCAACTTAAGGGTCCCGTTGGGAAAACATCTCGGCGCGAAGGCCTGGTCCAGACCAGAAGAACCTCTGGGACCCCACCTTCCCGACCCTACTCACCCTCTCTGCACTTCTGCGCAGCTGCTTTCGCCCACCTGCCGCCCGGCGCCTGCAACAAGGTCCCCGTGGTCCGGGGGACGCACAATCGCGCTGAACCCCAGGTCCGCAGCACAGTCCTCAGCCAGGGCTAGCTCTCTAGGAGGCCGCGGGCAGAGTCTGCACCTCTTCGGATGGTCTCAGTGTCTGGAAGAGAGTGATCTGCGGGCTCAGAACTGACCTAGCGCCTCCTTCCCAGACAGCCGGTGCACGAATCTCCGCGCGGCGGGCGGGAGCCGGGTATTAATTGTGGGGCCCCCGGGTGTCCGCCGCCTGGCGCTCTGAGTGGCTCAGATGGCGCGCCAGGCCAGCGGAGCTGGTGCGACCCACCCCCTCGGCGCGCTCCCGCCCAGGCCGGGCCCGGGTACGCGCCCCGCGCACGCGCCCCGCCGCTCCTGGGCTCATCCGCCCTAGGCTCTATTTACCCGAAGCTTCCGGGAGTCAGAAACGCTGCTCACCTCCGAGTCCCCAAGCGACTGGCGTGAGCTTCCAGCGGTTCTAGTGATAGGACCTGGCAACCCGAGTGAACGTTGCAGCCTGTAGCACTCCGTGCTGGTTGCCAAGGAGACCCACCTTGCTAGGACACTCACATCTGTGCTAAGTCCAGTCTCACCACTGCCGCCACCACCACTACCACCGACTCCAGGAGAACTTACCAATCCTCACTCCTGGAGCTCTCGAATCCGTTAACACAAGACTTCAAACCTTTACCACTCAAGTTGCAGGTGGGGCCAGGCAGTTTGCATTTCTCACATGCTCCGAGGTGATGCTGACTTCAAGTTTGAGGAAATGCTGTGTGAAGAACAGAGCGACAGAGAAATCTATCTAAGGAAATACATTACGTTTCTGTTTGAGCAGAGTGTTAGAACTGAACTTCCTTCCAGTTCCTACTAGCTTACTCAGGGTGTTCAGTTCTTATTTTCCCCCCTCTGGAGTTTGTTCCTAGCTCACACAGAACAGGCCCAAAAGGAGAAATCCAAGTAAGTGTATTTGCTTAGGGCTGACTATCGAGAAGTCACAAACTCGGGACTTTGTGGAGGGCTTATTTCCCTGCTGCTCGGGAATTCGGTCATCCAAGATCAAGGTGCTGGCAAGCTTGGCATTTCTCCTAAGACTTATAGATGTCCCTCTTTCCTGTGCCTTCACCTGGTCTTCCCTGATCCTGTCGCTATCCAAATCTCTTATGAAAACTTATAAAATAGTTGCAACTTAATTACCCCTTTGAAGACATGCTGCGAATGCAGTAGCATTCTGAACTTAGGGCTGGGATCTCCACGAACCAAGTGAATGGGATATAGACCATTGATATAGATATATTCAATGCCAATATACTAGAGAGGAAATTGAGGGTTTTTCTTCCAAAGCCCCCACCCTACCCTTCTTCCCTCCACCTATGCTGACATGTGGAGTGGACTTGGCACGCATGTGTGCGTGCCCGCATACACACACACACACACACACACACACACACACACACACACACAGTGATGGGAAACCATGACACCCACAGCAGACCCTGACTGTGTTGAGTAAGCACAGGAAAGCTTCTTCCTGCTTGGATCTAAGAATGCCTGCGAATCTGCAGATGGTGTAGACAGGAGGGGGAGGGAAGTGTTTGTGTCCAGGCCAAGCTAAGGAAAGGCTCAGCGGAGTAAGTTACTCCTTTCAGCGAGAGACCTTTTCAAGGCCTCAGCCCCAGACTCTACTGTCCCACATTTCTTTGTGGGTTCATCTAAACCCTTTCTTCTCCAGGCCAGGTTCCCCTGCATCTTTCAGGCCTGTGCTGGCTAGTTTAATGTCAACTTGATACAAGCTAAAGTCTTGTTTGTCCTCAACGGAGAAAATGCCTCCATATGTTCAGGCTGCAGGCAAGCCTGTAGGACATTTTTTTAAACCAGTAATTGATGTGAGAGGGCCCAGCCCATTGTGGGTGGTACCGCACCTGGCCTGGTGGTCCTGGGTTCTACAAGAAAGTAACTGAGCAAGTCTGGAGGAACAAACCAGCCAGTAGTATTCCCCTATAGCCTCTATCAGCTCCTGCTCTCAGGAGCCCTGTTGGAGCTCCTGTCCTAACTTCCTTCAATGATGAACTAACATGTGGAAGTGTAAGCCAAACAGATTCTCTTCTCCCTAGCTTATTTCGTCATTGTGTTTTACCATAGCAATAGTAACCTTAACTAAGATGAGGTCGCAAGAGTCTCAGTGCCACCCTAACCTAGTGATTGAAGTCCACCCCCAACCCGAGTGTGACACAAACCCACTGACTCTAGCATTGCCTGCTGGGAATATGAGAGCAATCCCAGGCATAAACGTTGCATTTTGCTGATTCAAGCCACCAGCTACTCAATCCTTGACGCCTCTCATAAGCCTTTTCTGTGCTCCCTCCACCATTGCTGCCATCTAAGTCATTCCCACTATTTCTTCTTTGGCTTTCAGCAATCTCCTAGTAAGACCCCTGCCCTAGTCTGACTCTTCAGTCAGTGTCCTCCCCATTCTGCCTTAAATGGTGTTGCAAATAGAGCCTGGAGTCCTGCTTAAGCCCAGGGTTCTCCCTGGGGCCTCAGCCAACACCTTGACTTGCTTGAGGATTACTCTGTCTGCCCTTGCCTCCCTTCATAGGGACAATTCACATGTGACCCCTACATGTCCAAGTGTACCTTATCTCCAAGCTTCAGAACAGCCACACTCCTACCTGTCTAGTTTCCCTGCCTGCCACCTCCTGGAGGCCCACACCCTTTCAGCTCTGTCCGTGAGCCCTAATCATAACCCTTAAAACGCTGGCCTGTGTTCCCACCATTACTAAGTGTCTTCCACTATTCTACTGTGGATACCCAGATACAAGGACCTCATCCACTTTGGGAAAGCCTGAAGACTAGACTGACCTTGATTCTCCAAAAATATTTAACATGCATATATGCAAATATGTACATACACTATATATTTATGCATATAATATATACACACATTAAGGAATGAATTAAGTCTTGGAGATCCAAAATCATTGGTAAAATCTAGCATTCACTTACAAATTACCTATCTTGAGTGGTCCCCATTTTTACGGTAATATTTTGTGAAAATTCTCTCCTAAGTCACCTCCTACTTACAGTATATCTTCCGGCGCTCTTTTGCTTCTGTGGCCTTAGGGTCCGTGAGACAGAGGTTTTCAGTATACTCGTCCCAAACTGTGCTTTTGGCCAAACAACACCTTCTTCTTCTCTTTTTCCTCCTTTTCAGTTTTTAAATCTTTTATTGCATTTTTTTTATCTACCTGTAGCTCTATGTATGGAAGGTGCGTGTGCCACAGTGCACCCGTGGGTCAAAGACAGAGTCTGCTCTCTCCCTCTACCAAGCGGGTCCTGGGGATGGAACTTGGGTTGTCAGGTTTGGGAGTGGGGGACTTTACCTGCTGAGCCTCCCTCTACTCACAATTTTTAGTTAGTTGAGAGAGGGGTTCATGTAGCTCCGGCTGGCCTAAAATTCACTAAACAGCTGACTAGGAACTCCTGATCCTCCTGACTTGACCCGCTGGGTGTTGGGATTACAGGCATACACCCCCCTGGCCTATCTTATTCCTTACGAAGCAAAATTAGAAATAAAACAGTAAAGTACATCCTTAGTAGAGCATTTAAGTTTACTATATTTTCAAGGTGAGTGACAATGTGTACGCGTGCGTGCGTGCATGTGTGTGTGTGTGTGTGTGTGTGTGTGTGTGTAGGCCTGTGTCTCCTGTGTCACCAAATGGGCTTCTTCCTGTGGATCATGATTTAAAAGCCTGAGTGTCCCTCCCTTAGGCAGCTAGAGAGTATTACCAAAGAACACCCGGATCAGAGAAGGGGTGAGTTAAGAGAACATTCTCTGGGGTAGACTTAAAATCAAGAACTAGCAGAGCAGATACTGAAACACAGTGTCCCCTCTACAAGGAGTAGGTGGCCTTGTAATGCTTCTGTGGATGGAAGACATACAGGTGTACAAGATGGGAGTGAGCCTGTTGTGGGAAGACATAAAACTAGTGATTCAAAAAAGTAGAGAGAGGCCAAAGGAGCCAGTGTGGATGGAGGTTCCCCAAACAGGCAAGAAGTGTAGTGAGTTTGGGTTAAGAATAGTCCACGGCTGCAGAATGTTACTGAACCATGCTTTGTACAAATAAAAGTAAGGCTTGCTCTGTTGGAGCAGGTGTGAAAGGCCCAGAGCCAACTTGCAGCTCAGAATGATGTGCCCAGTGTCTGAGCTCTGATAATACCGAGGCTGCAAGGCCAGGAACAGGGACAGAATGAGATAGGATTGTTTAACAAGGGATCCTTGGAAACTACAGCCTTGATAGCTATGCCAAGTCTGTCCAACATCTTAGACGCCTTTACATGGGGAAGCAAGCCCCAGCCCACAAGTGTTCAGAAGGCAATGTTCTCCCTCCTTAGCCTGAAGTTTGGAGTCTGTTGAATGTTGCCATGTAAGCAAAGGTTACATATTATTGCTGTAATAGTTTTTCATTGCATTGGTTACTGCAGTCTGGACAGATTAGAAGAATTTAAACTTGGACCCCAGGATGACAGTAGATGAAAATTTTTAGAAGAACGACAAATAAGGTGAGCTGAAAACAGCCAAAATTATAAAAGAAAGATCTTTAAAAGACAACTCTGGTAGTCCTGCTTCTCAGCAGAAACGAGCATGGTGGTCATGAATGTCATTAAGCCATTACGTTTTGTTTTTGTAAGGGAGGCAGAATCTGAAAGAAATCAGGCTGGGACAAGCATGAGTCTTACAAAACTTAACAATGGGTTCCAGAATCTTTTTCCTCTTCAGATTCGGGGGTGAGATCAGAAGGAGTTGATCAGAATAAGTTGTGGTTGTGAAATCTTCCTGTAGTCTGCACTATTTTTTGAAGCTATTCTTTACTGGGCCTGTCTCAGCCATTGAAACTAAGCTAGGTGGCTATCAGCTGGAATTTTTTTTTTTATTCTCAAATGCAAAGAAAACTCCTCAGCTCTATTTAATTTTCCACTCTCTGTTCTGACTTTATCATTAATAATACTCAGAAAATAAGCAGGGGTGTGGCTACTAATAGGGGTATACAGCCAAATGAACACGTGTGTTAGCTTGAGGCTACTAAGAGGGGTATACAGCCAAATGAACACGTGTGTTAACTTGAAGAGAAAAGGTCTCACTAAGTCAAGCCATGGTGTCCTGCAACTCATGACCTCCAGTGACCTTCCCACTTCAGCCTTTGCAGTAGCTGGGATACAGGGATTTACAGCATGTGCTTGCCTTTAATAAAAGGTTATAAAGGTTGGTAACAGACTCTCCCCCTCGTGGCTCCATCCACTGGAGCATGCCATGTTTGGTCAAAGCGGTTGTAAAAAGCACACACCCAGTTACTTTATACTCTTCATGGATTTAAAGTAGCCAAACAGCCCACAATAAGGGGCTGAACTGTGAAAGTCAACAATGCATAGGCTATACCAAGAAGAGACATGTTTAACTACTGTCTGCCATCACTGCTTCTTCCCAGCCTCTGGTTGCTTGCTATCACTTTTCTAATTTGGTCTTAGAGTTTGCTACTCCTAAAACTTACAGAGCCAGATGGCATGTGTTCTGAGCTAAGTTACTCTTGGTAAGTGATGTAACCTCTGTGTCAGTCTCCACACCTGTAACCTGGGGACAGTAATACCCACTTCTCAAGGCAGTTGTTGCGAACTAAGGATACTGGCTCAACTTAGAGTGCTACCCCAAGCATAGCAACCAGGCACTACTTATTGCTGACAGTCTTGATCATTCTCAGCTCATCTTCGGCCCTTGGTCCCTCAGGAAATTATCTATTTGATGACAACCACATTTGTATTTCATTCAATGTTGTCATCTGTATGTGGACCTTCAAGTTTCATCAAAAACATTTCACTCCTGTGCTATAGCAAACTCTTCCTGGATTCTTTAGGACTTGTGCAAAATGCTGGTGAGAAGGACTTGGCTTGGCAGCTCTGTATTTGAGCTAATGGGCCAAATAGACATTTCTCATGGCCACTGGCAAGTGAAGTTTGGGGATGTCCTGTTTTTTGTTTTGTGTTCTGAAACAGAGTCTCATTATGTGACCTAGGCCGACTTGGAGCTCAACACTTCCCTTCCTCTTCCTACTGAGTGCTGGGGCCACAGGTATGGGCTATGGAATTTCGGCTGAGCTTTTCCCAACACATCATGTGGCCCTGCTGCTCTGACTGAAAGTTGTTCTCTGTGCCTGGGTTTCCTTCCTAAAAATGCCCAGGGTCTCCAAGTTTGTTGTCTGTCTTCCTGTCACTGGTTACTTGTGAAGTTCCTTAAGGGTGCCCCTCAAAGCTATCACTACAGCATGCAAAGGTACAAAGGACAAGGATTCAACTGTGACACAGGAGTAGAATTGATTCAGTGACAAGGTATGGTGGAAAGAAAGTTCTCAGGAAAAGATGCATCTGTATTCTAAAGTCGTCGAAGTCCCGTGTTGTAGGTGGTGTGTGTGTGTGTGTGTGTGTGTGTGTGTGTGTGTGTGTGTGATGTGCATGTAACTGTGCGTATGCATGTGCACATGTATGTAGCATATGTGAACGTGACGGATACACACCTATGGAGCTAGTGGAACAGGAAAGGACACAGAGTATCTTCCCCTGTCACTTCGCATCCTATTTTTTAAACTCTCTCTTCCTCAGTTTGCTGGCCACCAGCAAACTCCAAAGATCCCCCTGTCCCCACCCCACCCTCCTATATATTAGGGTTGCATGCACATGCAGCAGGCTTTGCTTCTATTCGGGTGTTAAGGATCCTCTTACAGCACACACACTCTTACCCACTGAACCATCTTCCCACTTCAGATTTTTACAGTGATATCAGCACAGAAGTGTCTGAGTGACAGTGGCAATGATGCCACCTCACCTGCTGCAGCATTGGTCAACACAGAAGCGAGCTAATCTGTGGCTTCCTGGTGACTCCACACTGGCACCCCTGCAGCACATCCAGACTCTGTGATTGACAATGGTCTTTGTAGACTTGAAGTTTCCTGAACATCTTTGAATTTTTGCCTTATATTTGCCTTAGTGTTCTAAGGCAAAGACCATGGCAGCAATGAAGCTCTCCCTGCCAAAAAAAACGAAATAACAAAAAACCCAGCAACAACAACAACAACAAAAAACAGTCAGCTGATACCCAGGGTAACAATGCTTCTTGTGGCTGAGGACCTTCATGCCTCTGTCCATCATGGAGTTATTGGAGACAAGGCAGTCCACCCTGCCTATCAAAAATAACCCTTCCATCCTCCTTGGAAAACTCCCCTAACTTTTAACTCCCCCAAGATTTTAGTCAATGTGCCAAATTAAAACACACACACACGAGAGAGAGAGAGAGAGAATAAATAGCCAGCAGCAGCACGGTCACAGGTCTACAGAGCTTTCTTCTTCTAGGATGCTGATTAAAGGGGTCCTTTCTGCTCCTAGTTTGATACTCCTGAGATGATGCAGGCAGAAGCCAACAGGCTTGCCTAGCTGCCACACCTAGAGTATGAGAATCCATCCCAGGAGATCATCCAGCCTTATGGCGCAGCAAGGGCTCTCTGGTCCTGTCTGGGCATGGTCTTTGGGCAGCAGCTGTGCTGGTGCAATCAGAAGAAGGGTTGTGGTAAAGTTGTGGAAATATACCAAGACATTGACCTTAAAGCCGACAGCTGAAGCCCTTAGGAACATCCCTTCAGTGTAGGGATAAGTCCCGCCCCTTGGGGGGCGTGTTCGCCTCAGACTAATGTCTGCCTATAAATTTGGTGAGCATGCTCCCAGCTGTCTCTTCTGCTTTCCTGGTCTCCGCGGGAACGGTGGTTCTGTAAGTCTATTTCTACATTAAAACTATATATATTTTTACAATCTGTCTGCATTCGTTTACGCCGCTACATTTTGGCGTCCAACGTCGGGCTATTTTGCCCCCAACTCAAGCGGGTAGCCCGCTAGCTAACACAGCACCCTCCCGGGTGCTGTTTTTCAGTTCGTGACTCCGGGCCCCAGTGCCAAGTCCGAGACATACTCGGCCACACAGGCCCATTCTGCCTGCCTTGGTAAGTTTTGTAGCAGAGCCCCACTGCCTGAATTAGCAGAAACCCAAGTACCTGCGGTTTTGCAACAAAAGCTGCCACAGCGGCAGATTTGGTCTGATACAAAGTGACTTGGCTGGGCAGTGGTGGCGCACGCTTTTGATACCAGCACTTGGGAGGCAAGGGCAGGCGGATCTCTGTGAGTTTGAGGCCTGCCAGGCTGTGGTAATGCACGCCTTTAATCCCAGCACTTGAGAGGCAGAGACAGGCGGATCTCTGTGAGTTCGAGGCCAGCCTGGTCTACAAGAGCTAGTTCTAGGACAGGCTCCAAAAACAAAGAGACCACCACTAGCAGGAACCGATCATTGCAGGTAAAAAATTTTTCTTTTATAAATAAAATGTCTGAACACATTACTGTTCAAGACTTTAACAGTTTTTTTAATTGTACCATGTGGGAAATTTTACAAGAGGTGTCTATCACCCCACATATATGGATCCTTCTGGGATTCGTAGTTTTCATTGGCACCAAATGGTTTGATAATAGAAATATGATAAAGTCTTTATGAGACGAATCCAGGATTCTTAAGGCAGAGATTGAACACTTAAAAACAATTGAGAATGACAACAATCTTCTGAAGAATCAGTTTGAAGTTCTCCAGGCTGATAACAATCTTCGCAAGAATCAGTTTGAAGTTCTCCAGGCTGATGTTAAGGAGAAATTCATTACTATGGAAGAGGGAACAGCTGATCTGGATTGTAAGCTTCAGTCCCTTTCTGTAGGAACTGAAACATTAGTGGCTGATATTAAGGAGAAATTCATTACTATGGAAGAGGGAACAGCTGATTTGGACCATAAGATTCAGTCCCTTTCTGTAGGAAATGAAACATTAACTGAGAGAATCAAAACTGCTGAATGTGACAATCGAATTTTGTCTAAAGCTTATGACAGATTGACGGAAAGATTGTCAATACAAGAAGGCACGATTTATGCCATAAAAATTATGTCCAAAGATGAGATGTTATCTCTAACGGACAAACTTCATACTTTAGAATCCTCAATGAAGGCTTTGGAACATAATTCTTGACAGGAGATACAGACATTGCAGAAGGCAATGGTGAATAGAATTGAAAAGATTGAGGAATTTCTAAATTCTGATGAAGAAGAGCGAAGGGTAGAAAGGCAAATTTTAACTACATCTGTGGGTAAATCTCTCTGGGACAATTTCCACAAAGCTCTACCTACAGTTCTACCTGCCTTTCCAGTAATGACAACAGAGAAGGTGATTGGTTCCAGAAACCCTAGGGTCATCAAGGAGGATACATGGGAGCCTGTCCGTATGAATGACCTCAAGGAAATTAAACAGGCTGTCATGACTTTTGGGATGCAAGCCTCTTTTGTTAAAGAGATGCTAAGATCTTGGGCCACGACAAGCAGAGCAACCCCCTCGGACTGGCTCCAGCTGAGCTCTGCGGTACTTGAGAGTGGACCGCAATTGAAATGGAAATGCTTATTCAGGCAAGAGGCTAGACTCTTAGAACAGCAGGAAAAAGCGAAGGGAATTGACATTTCCCTAGATAAAATTCTAGGTGAAGGGCTCTTTTCCGACCCTCAGGAACAAGCTAATTTGGATGAAAACACACTCTCCATGTGTACTACAGCAGCCTTAAGGGCTTGGGACAGGGTACAAGACCCAGGACAGAGAATGGAATCATTTGTCAGAGTTAAACAGGGTCAGAGAGAACCCTTTAGTGACTTTTTACAAAGATTAACTAAGGCTGTACAAATAGGGATAGCTGACCCAGAAGCAAGACGTATAATGATTGAGTCTTTGGCTTATGAAAATGCAAATGTGAAATGCAAAAGGATTTTTGGGCCTTTAAAGCTCAGATCAGCGCCCTTGGAAGAATGGGTCTTGCATACACTCAATGTTGATACATTTGATTATGGCACAGAAGCATGGGTAGAAGAAGCAATTTCCAATGGTAAAAGGAGACACCAGAATACCAAATGTTTTAATTGTGGCAAAATGGGTCATATGAAAAGGAATTGTAGACAACGGATTTTCAGAAATAATAATAATAATAATAATGCATCTTTCAGAAATAATAATAATAATAATGCATCTTCTAGAAATAACAGAAATAGGAGAACTCAGCCTTCAGGTTTATGTAGAAGATGTGGAAAAGGCAGACATTGGACAAATGAATGCAGGTCTACAAGAGATAGACTAGGTAACCTGATACGGTCGGGAAACGTGAGGGGGGGGGCCTCACAGGCCCCCATGGCAAACATGGTTCAGTCATTTCCAGTTTCTGCAGAGAACGTGCCTCATCAGGACAATTAGGAAGCCCCATGCCTACTGTTACAAGCAATAATGATCAGAAAGATAAGTTACGTGTGTTTTGGCAAACTTCTATAAATGATCAAAGACCTAAACTGAGAGTGTGTGTAAATGGTATTTTTATTACTGGCCTGCTGGACACAGGTGCTGATGTAAGTATCATTACCCCAGAATCTTGGCATCCGTATTGGCCTCTTCAGAATATAAATGTTCAGCTCCTGGGAATTGGAACCCTATCTCGAGTAAGGCAGAGCGCGAGATGGGTTGAATGTATAGGGTCAGAGGGACAAATAGGAAAATTAAAGCCATATGTAGCCAATATTGCAATGAATTTATGGGGTCGTGACCTATTACAACAATGGAATACCGAAATTAACATTCCTGCTACCTCTAGAGCCTATATTTCTGAGAATAATATTAAAAGATATTACAAACGGAGAAAACCGGCCATTCGGGCTGTACCAGAACAAGCAATTGATGTCCCTTCAGAGATACCAACAGCCTTGCCTCTAAAATGGTTGACTGAGAAACCAATATGGACAAAGCAATGGCCTTTAGCTGAGGAAAAGTTACAGGCTTTAGAACAGCTGGTACAAGAACAATTAGATGCTGGAAATATAGAAGAATCTACCAGCCCTTGGAATTCTCCTGTATTTGTGGTTAAGAAAAAATCAGGTAAATGGAGAATGGTGACAGATCTCAGGGCCATCTACAAGGTTATTCAACCTATGGGCCCTCTGCAATCTGGAATTCCTTTGCCCTCTTTATTACCAAAAGGATGGCCTCTCATAGTTATTGATTTAAAGGATTGTTTTTTCACTATACCTTTGCAAAAAGAAGATAGAGAAAAATTTGCCTTCACAGTGCCTACTTATAACAATTCTCAACCTTCGAGGAGGTACCACTGGACTGTTCTCCCCCAGGGTATGTTAAATAGCCCCTCCCTGTGCCAATATTTTGTGAACCAACCATTGCAAATAATACGCAAGAAATTTCCCAAATCTATAGTATACCATTACATGGACGACATCTTGTTATCCAATTCAAACATGGATAACTTGAACAGATTGTTTGAAGAAATAAAGATACTTTTACCTAAATGGGGATTGCAAATCGCTCCTGAAAAGATTCAGAAGGGAGATTCTGTTAATTATTTAGGTTATAAAATAGGTTTGCAAAAAATTAAGACACAAAAAGCACAAATTAGGAGAGATCGCCTACAGACTCTTAATGACTTCCAAAGACTGTTAGGAGACATTTCCAGTCTATGACCAGCTATTGGGATAACACCTGATCTAATAATTCATTTGAACAAAACCTTGGATGGTGATAAAGATTTAAACAGTCCCAGAGAATTAACAGCTGAAGCAGAAAAGGAACTGACAATGATTGAGGAAAAATTACAACATGCACATGTGGACAGGGTGAATCCAGAGCTCGATTGTATTCTCGTCATACTACCATCAAAAAGTTCTCCTACAGGAATTTTAATGCAGAGAGATGATATTATTTTGGAATGGATCTTTTTACCACATAAACCAAGTAAGAAACTGAAAACTTATGTGGAGAAAGTATCTGAGTTAATTATAAAAGGCAAGCTGAGACTTTGTCAACTAGCAGGCATAGACCCAGCAGAAATTATAGTGCCTCTCACTGCTGATGAACTAAAGAAATTATGGGAAGATAATGAACCATGGCAAAGAGCTTGTGCTAATTTTTTGGGAGACATTAATAACAACTATCCAAAAAGCAAGAGGCTTAACTTCATAAAGAGAACTTCTTGGATCCTTCCTCGAATCATCTGTGATGCTCCAATAACTGGAGCCCGTACATTCTATACTGATGCCAATAAATCAGGGAAGGCAGGTTACAAATCAGAAGACTTGGGTAAGGTGGAACAAAGTCCGTATAATTCTGTCCAGAAGGCGGAATTATATGCCATTCTTATGGTGCTAAGGGATTTTAAAGAACCTATTAATATAGTCACTATTCACAATACGCAGAAAGAGTTATTTTACATATTGAAACTGCTGAATTTATACCTGATGATACAGAACTAACCTCATTGTTTCTCCAGGTTCAAGATTTGATCAGGAACAGGCTTTGCCCTATGTACATAACACACATCCGATCCTATACGGGTCTGCCAGGTCCTCTAGCACAAAGTAATGCAGAAATTGATCAATTATTGATTGGCAGTGTGCTACAAGCCTCTGAATTTCATAAAAAACATCATGTTAATAGCAAAGGTTTGAAGAAAGAATTTTCAATTACATGGCAACAAGCTAAGGAGATTGTAAAGAAATTCCCTACTTGCTCTTTCTATAACCAAACGCCACTGCCTGCAGGGGCTAATCCAAAGGGCACCCAAAGGAATGAAATCTGGCAGATGGATGTCTTCCACTTTGCAGAATTTGGCAAATTAAAATATGTTCATCACACCATTGACACTTATTCAGGCTTTCAGTGGGCAACTGCTTCAAGTTCAGAAAAAGCTGATTCAGTAATCGCTCATTTATTAGAAGTCATGGCTATCATGGGTAAACCTACACAAATAAAGACGGACAATGGTCCTGCTTATGTTTCTAGGAAAATGAAACGGTTTTTTGATTATTACAATATCAAGCATGTTACAGGTATACCATACAATCCTACAGGTCAAGCAGTCATAGAAAGATCAAATCGAACTATAAAGGATATGTTGAACAAACAGAAAGGGGTGGAAAACACCCCCAGAAATAGATTACATAATGCTTTGTTAACCTTGAATTTTCTCAACGCTAATGAGAAGGGAACAATGGCTGCAGAAAGACATTGGATAATGGAAAAGTCTACTGAACTAAATCAACCAGTTTATTTCAAGGATGTGCTGACCTCACAATGGAAGCCAGGAGATGTGCTACGTTGGGGAAGGGGTTTTGCTCTTATCTCCACAGGTGAGGAAAAATTGTGGATACCATCAAAATTAATAAAGGTTCGGTTTGAAGAAGAGAAGCCACTTGGAAAAGATAAATAACAATTCTTTCATAAGGATGGCGAACATACTGATGGTAAGAAATACAGATAGGTTGGAGGCAGGGTTCTTTTCTTATCTCCACAGGAAAATACTCATCTTCAAAGAAATTAAGGGACCCTGAATATTTAATTACTGATGGATGGACACATTTTGTAAGTATTAATTTATATATATATATATGTCTTATTAAAATTTTCTTTATAAATATGTAGAGCTGGTTTTGAAGTTGGACTCTGGCTCAGTCCCTCTCCAATTCCAAGCCTGTTAGTAAGAGAAAAACCCAGAGTTTCTGTCTCATGTCAAGAGCCATGATATGGGACAGAAAGAAAGAAATATGAGTTTAGAAAACATCTTTGCTTTTCTTCATATCTATCATACTTTTCTTTCTTTTTTTTGAAAATTTAAGAAGACTTTTATGCATACACTGACATAAACACATTAACACAGAGATACATTAGGAATGGCTGTCTGCTAGGTTTGCACTCTAATTTTAAACTCCATGCCTTTACGAGGTCTTGCCATTTCTGATCAAGGGAGTGGGGTGACATGGTAAGGAGTATGATCTATCATACTTTTCATTGAATATATCTATCATGCCTTTCATTGAATATATATATATGTATGTCTATATATGTCTATATGATTAATGTTTAAGTTTTTCACAATGAACAATGAGTTTTTCCTGAAGTGACATTTGAAGTTTCCAGGAAGAAGATGGGGCCCCACAACAACAACTCTACCTGGTTGATATGATGTCATGATACTGATAGCGCTACTACAAGACCTGTTTTGGATACCAGCTGCACAAGACGATCCCAAATTGGTTAGCTGAAATGGTGCACATCTTGTACAACATTCTGGCCAGACCTCCACAAAATACTCAGAGACTATTTGCAATTTTAAAAGACATTGATCTTGAAATTTAACCATCATTTTACTTTCACAGGATCCCCCAGAAAGAACGTCGCCCCCATGACAGCTGGAAGTAATTCTAGAGGACGACGTCCCCTCTCCCAGTAAAGTTTACCCCTGGGTTTAGGTACATCATTTAGGGGTTGGGAGGTTGGGGGAGGAATTTTATAAGCTCAGGGATCATTTTGGAAAAAAAAAGAGGGAATGATGGGATAATAGATTTATAATTATGAGTTACTGCTTTTAGACAAATATATTGGTATTGATTCTTGTATATTGATACAAAGTTAAATTATATTGACTATTGTATGCATGCATGTTTCTATGTCTGTTTAAAACATTTTTATGTATTGACATATATTGTATTGATAAATATATATTGTATATATTTACCATATTGCAGTGTACATTTCTACCTCTGATTAAGATACTTATATAATGTTTGTATATTGATATATATTTACCATATTGCAATGTATATTTGTACAGTGTTTATATTTGGAGGTCATTATCCTCATTTGTTACACAGTTGTTTATTGTCTTAGTCTTTAAGTTAGATAGATATTGAGAATTATATAGATAAATAGTCATCTAAGTTTGTCATTTATAATTAGACTAATCAGGTTCTCTAGATATATAGAGATTATACTCAGTATAGATAGATAATCTATACTGCTCTTCAAAGAGCTGTAGAAAATGGCCTTTAATCTAACTCAGAGTTTCGTGATAGTGAGACACAATTGCTCCTGGCAACACCGCTCTATTCCCGAGAGAATGTTGAGCACCAAAGACACTCCACCTGGAGCCTTTCTATTTGGCAGAACTGGCCTTTGGGCAAAGAAATGCCCATACCTCAACCACTGACAAAGATACAGAGCATGCATCAATGGATAAAACAGGACTGTCATATCCTGCCAAGACAGGGTAAGATAGTTTTGAAAAGTTCCTTGCCTTTAATAATGGTATGTCAGTTATGTTAGGCCTTAGCCAAAATTGGTTGACTCAACATTGCAAACGAGACTTTGGGTGATTGCCCAGGTAGTCAGTTGTCTCTGTCAATTGTTGCACATTTTGGATATATCTCGTTTGTTGAGTAGTGTTTATTCCCTTCTCAGATCTTTGACGGAGTTGAAGATTATATAATTGTAGTTACTCTCTACATTATTTGGACTCCTTGAGATAGAATGTTTAGCAAAGATTTTGCTCTCAATATTGTTTGTTATATTTATTATTTGTTGTTATTGTATATAGTTGTATTTGGTTTGGTTCTGTCTTATTTAGACAAAAAGGGGAGATGTAGGGATAAGTCCCGCCCCTTGGGGGGCGTGTTTGCCTCGGGCTAATGTCTGCCTATAAATTTGGCAAGCGTGCTCCCAGCTGTCTCTTCTGCTTTCCTGGTCTCCGCGGGAACGGTGGTTCTGTAAGTCCATTTCTACATTAAAACTATATATATTTTTACAATTTGTCTGCATTCGTTTACGCCGCTACACTTCAGAGTGCTCAAAGGGAGCCAGCAGGAAATCTGTGCTGGAGATCAAGATCTGTAGCTAACCACCACTGCCAGGAACAGGGCTTTCTTCCAAACAGTGTAAAGATCCTTCCTGAGAGACAGGGCTTCAGCCAGCAAAGAGTCCATGTGCCAAGTCTCAAGGTGTCTATGTGGGGGTGCGAGGCAAATAAGTTTTACTGGTGTACCTTGGGTATCGTGAAGACTTCAAGATTGTTACTCCTCCTGGACACACCATGTGAGACAATTGTCCCCAACTCTGCCTTTCCTTCACTCCTCACTGCCAGTCTTTGCCAAGGTCATCAGGAAAAGTGATTAATATTAGTTAGGCCACTTCAGCTAATGTAACAAAATCCTCTTTATCCTGGCTTTAACAGTGAAAGTTAGTGATGGGAAGTCTGGGCGACTGTGCTTGTCAGGGTTCTCTAGAGTAACAGAACTTATAAATGAAACACACACACACACACATAAATCTCCTATATGTGTGTGTATGTGCATATATGTATATGTATGTCTATATATATATACATACACACAACATATATGATGGATTTCTTTGTTACAGGCTGTGGTATCACTAGTCCAACAATGACTAATCGAGTTCAGTACACAAGATTGGATGTCTCAGTTGTTCTTCAGAATATGTTGGAAACCCAGAGAAGAAGGCTTCAACGCCAGTGAATAAATGGGCTTGCTAGCAAGAGTGAGCACAAACAAGCAATAAGAACAAGCTTCCTTCTTCCATGTACTTATACAGGGTGCCAGCCGAAGGGGTGGTCTGGAAACGGGCAGAGTTCTGTGAGTTTGAGGCTAACCTGGCCTACAGAGTGAGTTCTAGGACAGCCAAGGCTATACAGAGAAGCCCTGTCTTGGAAAAGAAAGAAAGAAAGAGAGAGAGAGAGAGAGAGAGAGAGAGAGAGAGAGAGAGAGAGAGAGAGAGAGAGAGAGAGAAAGAGAGAAAGAGAGATAGAGAGAATCACTTCCAGGTGTGCCTTGTCATTTGGGTTTCAGTTAATTCCAGATGTAGTCAAGCTGACAACCAAGAGTAGCCACCACAGGGATGGTGGTTAACATTGCTTTGATCTGCTGGCCCTGTTTCTCAATAGGCTCCTTTTGTAAATGTCGTCCTCAGGCCAGTGGCAAGAATGTAGCATTTGGTTCCAGGCTTTGTGTCTGCACTGGACAGTGTCCACAAGAAGAAAGAAAAATCATCTCTGCCAGTTCTTTGGGGAGACAGTCACACATTATCATTAAGCCCCCAGAGGCTTCAAGAACCTTGTGCGCATGCCACGGTTCTGTAATGCATGTGTTTATCTCTGAGCCAGACCAGCAGGGAGATGGCAGGGCCCCTAATCACTCCTACCGAGGCAAGACCACACAAAGGGAGCTAACCTTGATTCCCTGGGGTTGACCACTGTGTGAGGGGTAAACCCTGGACAAAACTGAGGTTTCATTAGCAGGTAAAGAAGAGAAAGGAGGAAGAGGAGGAGGAGGAAGGGGAAGTGGAATGGTTGCTGGAGAAGCAGAGTAATGTTGTTTGGCAGAGGATGTCTTCATTATAATTTTAACAATGATAATTAAAGCTGTGGCCATCATACTGGCCTGCAAATGTCCCCTCTCTCTGCCTTTGGGGCATATGAGACCATTGTACTCTTGGCTTCCTGAATGGAGGTAGGACATGTGACTACATCTGCTCATGTGTTTTAGGAGAGATGAGACATTTGTGCCTGCTGGCTGGAGTGTTTATGGCCAGGGCTAGTTTCTACAAAGTGTTCTTTGCCTTAATCATGAGGGCTAGCAATTCTCCAGCAATGTCCACCTGTCAGCCTCGTCCTCCAAGCCACCAACAGTGACAAACAGTGAAGTGAAGGAGGGAAAAAAGACACACACTTGTATATAGAGATAATTTGCTTTCTCAAGAAAGCCTATTTGTTTTGACTGACACATCTACACAATGTCTGCTTTGTGCTAGGTCTGTGGTGACATATTATAGCTAGTCACTACAAGAGTGAGGAATCAAAAGTGGCACAGACTCCTCCCATCAGCCCACAGATCCCCCAACCTAGGTGTGGGTTCTAGTTTGCTCATCTGTTCCTGCGATAAAAACACTAGCCACAAACAACTTGGGAAGAAAGAGGTTTACTACATCTTATAGCTTAATAGTCCATCACCAGGAAGCCTGCTCCCGCAGGACACCAAGGAACGCTGCTTACCAGCTTGCTTTCCTCGGCTTGCTCAACCACCTTCTATGAAAATCAGGACCCTTCCACATCCACCATTAACTAAGAAAACGTCCTGCTGATTTGCCCACAGAAAGTCTAATGGAGGCCCATCAGTGAGGGTCCCCTTTTCGGGTGACTCTAGCGTATGTCTGTCAAGTAGACCAACTTGACATAGGATGTATCCCAACAGACAGCTCACTCGAGGTCGCTAAGGATGTGTTTATGGAGGCTGCCTGGCTGCACAACACTTTGAAGTAGAGGCCAAGTGAGGTTTTGCCCTTGTGTACAGGAGTCTTTAAAAACTGTGCATTTGTATAGGAGTCATCAAAAGAAAAACTGGGAGGTATGCACAGAAAGGCCTTGATGAGAAGGGAGGGGGAACCACTGTGGAGATAACTCCCCCTTCTGTGGTCAGCTGCCTTGTATTCTAAACTGTCTTTTCCAGACACTTACTTGTACAGTGGATAGCCTTGGAAGATACAAGGTGATTCCTCTAAATTTTAAAGTCCAAGCATAGGAACAGGTTTGCCTCCACTTTGGGAGGAGGAGATGAATCCCTCTCGGAACCAAAATGGGCCTATCTTCTGACGAGTATGACAAAGGTAAAATCTCTTGCAGAGCCCAGCAGGCAGTTTGGTGTCCATAAGAGGTTAGAGTTCCTCATCGAGCCCAAACTTCCCCTCTCACAGGTCACTGGGTGTGGACCAAGCGTCTCTGTGGGAACAGATGCTTATGCAAACATTCAGACTCTCGGCTACTGCTGCAACCACAAGACTCTGCGGCTCCTGCCTGCACTCATGATTTCGAGAGCTCCCTAGCAGGCAAGTAGAGCAAGCAAATTCTCAGAGATTCCTAATCCCTAATAAATCTGTTTTTTTGTTGTTGTTGTTGTTTTTGGTGCAGGTAACATTCCAGATAAAGTTGAGAGGAAACTTGTGTGTCTCTCAAGTTTTCACAGAGGGATAAATATTTTAATATCAACATTCCTGTATTTCTTTCTTACCTCTGGCTGACTCAGATGATTCAAAGTCTCCCAGGCTGGGCCTGGCCTCGCCTCTTCTCACCTCATGGAGGATGATTTCTCTGGAATGTGATGACCACTCGAGAACTGGAGCAAGCAGCTGAAAAGACAGTCTGAGCACACCACATAGGATGCGGCTTTCCAGCTGAAAAGACAGTCTGAGCACACCACATAGGATGCGGCTTTCCAGCTGAAAAGACAGTCTGAGCACACCACATAGGATGCGGCTTTCCAGCTGAAAAGACAGTCTGAGCATGCCACATAGGATGCGGCTTTCCAGCTGAAAAGACAGTCTGAGCATGCCACATAGGATGCGGCTTTCCAGCTGAAAAGACAGTCTGAGCATGCCACATAGGATGCGGCTTTCCAGCTGAAAAGACAGTCTGAGCACACCACATAGGATGCGGCTTTCCAGCTGAAAAGACAGTCTGAGCACACCACATAGGATGCGGCTTTCCAGCTGAAAAGACAGTCTGAGCACACCACATAGGATGCGGCTTTCCAGCTGAAAAGACAGTCTGAGCACACCACATAGGATGCGGCTTTCCAGCTGAAAAGACAGTCTGAGCATGCCACATAGGATGCGGCTTTCCAGCTGCCCCACTGCAAGTCTGTCGCCCTGAGCAGTCTTTGCTTTCTGTTCTCAGTGGTAGAAAAGCTTGGTGTCCAAAGCTTCCAAATCCCATTTGAGAACCCACTTGAACAGAGTGTGGTGTTGGCTCTGGGGGTCAAATATAAACCTTTACATCTAGCCTCTAACTAAGCCAGCTGCCTCATGGGTGAGAAAGATGTGGCAGATATTTGGAGCTCAGGAAAATAAGAGTTTGCAGTCCTTGCCAAAGTGTCTTTTCCCTCTCAGTATCCGAAATTTAGATTACCTGTTACAAGACACTGCAGAGTTATGAGACATCACGTGTCAGATGTAGATGAAAATATATTGAATGAAACAATATATATATATACATGAAACAAAGACACAATGCTAAGTATCCTGCAGGAGATTGAGGTAATCTGGGAAAGAGCTGTTAAAACAGTCTAACCCACTCAGTGAGCAGTCAGTGAAATTAAAATGAGTCTTCGGCATGGCCAACTGTCAACCACTTCTCATCTGAGTCCGTGAGATGCTGGGGAAGCCTTTCCCACAGTGAAAATGAACTATTGCTCAGCAAAGATCCCCACCCATCTATGTCAGGTGTTAAATCCACTCATTCAATTACTCTAAATAATTTATTAAAGCTTCATTATTGTGCCAGTCTAAACCAGATAGAAGACCGTCCCTCAGAAATGTTCAGGGAGATCCATTTCAGAGCGCGGTGTGTGTGCTGACGAGCAAACAGGAACAGTCATCACCTTGGGGACTGAACCACTTTCAGAGGTCTGCTGAGAATCTTCCCTGAGATTTGATGCTGGGCCTGAGCCTTTCAATGCGCTAAAGGGATTTCTCTACCCAAGGAAACCAGCACGGAAGAGGGCTGGGAAAAACTAAAAGACTATTCCAGGTCCAAAGGACAGCATGTCAAGGCCTTGTGGAGGATGAATTTGAAGGACAATGAAAAGAAGCAAGGCCAAAATGTGTAGACAGTATATGCAATGGTGAAATAGATGCGCTCTAAGCTTCAATAGCACCAGCCCACAGTGGTATCAGATCGGTGCCCATTGAGCAAGTGACTAACTGGAGCCTGTGATAAAAAGGGAAAACCAACACTGGGCAAGTACCACAGTGATGATTATTGCATGTGAGGATTATTAATTGTTGCTAAAATTATCTCCCTGTATAATGAGAGAATGAATGATTATAGAAATCCAAAATATCTCTCTTTCACTGAAAGAGAGGGAAGGGCTGGCAGGGCCTTCTCGAGCAACGGCTCAATGTGACTGTCATCACCAGTGGTGGCAGAAGTTGGTACCTGCCCCTCCTGACACAATGTTGTTGAACACATTCCTTCTGAGACTTCCTTGCCAAAATATATAACCTGAATTTCAACATAAGAAAACATAAGAGTAAACCCAAGCTGGAAACTGAGCTGTTAGATAATTCTCTGCATTCATCCAGCTGCCAGGGCCATGGGCGGTGAAAAGTTCAGGAGAGTCTCCAGGCTGGAGAAGACTGGGAGGTCTTGAAACAGCAAGTGGAATCCACGGGCATCTGCAGATGAGTGAGTCGAGGTGTAGTGCACTTTAGTAATAACTTCCTGCTTCTCATGGTTGCTCCATGCTTATGTAAGATGCTCACTCTTGGGGAAGTTGGGCAAATGCCATACAGGAAACCTTTGTGCCATTTTTGCAACTTTTTTGTATGTCTGAAATTATTTAAAAATAAAATGGTTTTGATTTTGTTTTACTTTATTTTATTATTTTTTTTAAAGAGGAAGGTGGGGAGGGCCCAGTATGGCTTGAATGTAGAAAATAAGAAGAGGCCTGTGAGGCAGGCGTCTGGAGACTGCACAGGGGTACAGGAGATGTTAGGGATTGGGATCTTTATTCCCGAAAGTAAAGGAAGACTTTGGGAGTATGTGTGTGTATGTGCGTGTGTGTGTATGTGTGTGTATGCGTGTGTGTGTGTGTATGTGTGTGTATGTGCGTGTGTGTGTATGTGTGTGTATGCGTGTGTGTGTGTGTATGTGTGTGTTGCTGGTTGCAGAAGGTAGGCGAATGGGTTAGAACCAAGTGGGAGTGCAGGTGAGGGAGGTTAGTGAGCAGCCACAAGCATGCTGCGGGCAGGGCACTGCGAGCATGGCTCTGGGGAGCAACAGTCAGAATAGAGATGAACACTGGGACCTCTCGAAACGGAGGAAGTGGAACCCCTGAGTGACATAAGCACAGAGAACTGGAGTGAAGTGGGTGTAAGGATGACTGTGTGCCTATGGCTTTTTGAAAATCAAGATACGGGGAACGAATTCACCCAGCTCAAGTAGACACTGAAAAGAGGTGAGCTCAGCCTGGGGAACTTTGAGGCTGAGGTTCTTTTGAGAGACCCAAATAGTGATAGCAGAAAAACCGGGTCGATTTTAGAAGCTCAGAGGCAAAGTCAAACAGAAATTGGAAATTGGTAATTGAAGTAAATTGCCCTCAGAATAGTAGGAGAAGACAGAGACCTAGGACATGTCACTGGTAACCATAAAAAGTACAAATATTAAGCTTTTAAAAAGTTCTGCATAAACAGGGGAAGGGAAAGAGCTACAAGCACAGGTGAGGCTAGGTCTCGCAGAGGAAACACTGCTGGTGATGAGCAGAGGTGTGTTGATGAGGGTTTCACGGACTAACCTGGGTCTGCATGGAGGTTACCATGTATGTAGGATGTAGGCTAGTTTTTATCAACTTAACACAAACCCAGACCTACTGGGGAAAAGGAAATCTCAACTGAGGAATGCATCTCTCAGACTGGCCTGTAGGCAAGCCTCTGAGGCATTTTCTTCATTAATAATTGACGTGGAAAGATCTAGCTCACAGGGGCTGGGGTAGCCCTGGGAAGGTGGTTCTGGGTTGTATAAGAAAGCAGACTGGGCAAGCCATGAGGAGCAAGCTAGCAAGCAATGTTCCCCAATTCTCTCTACCTCAAGCCATGAGGAGCAAGCCAGAAACTGTGTTCCCCAATGCACTCTACCTCATTTCTTGCCTCCAGGTTCCTGCCTTGAGTTCCTGCCCATTTCATGATGGGCTGTAAGACCAAAGGTGAAATAAACCCTTTTCTTCCTGAGGTTGCTTTTGGCCATGGTGTTTTATTACAACAGCAAAAAGCAAAGTAGATAGAACAGCAGGTGTGGTTCGTTGGGTGGCGGGTCCAGCCTCAGGTCCAGCTGAGATGTCAGCCGTCTGGACTCTGAGTCACTAGGTCAGTGCCAGTGCCATGGTGAGTGGAGAAAAAGCAGCAAAACAACTTGTCCTTAGCAGGCATATTCTGAACTTGACCAGAGGTGCAGGCCACCCCAGAGTCTGTCCCATCCTCCCTCTTTATCTCAGCCTCTTCCATCAAAAGTCCCCAAGCAACATTCAGAGGCTGTACAGTGTCCCTGCGGTTCTTCTGAGTTCTTCTTGTTGGCCCATGCTAACCTTTTCATGGGAACAATACCACCTCTGGCATTTCTATTTTAATGAGAGATTGATCTAGTTCTATTAAAAGCATTTTAAGATTGTAGAACATTCTCTTTGTGACAGCAATTCCAGCTTCTCAGTGGCTTCTCTTCAGGGCTTTATGCTAAAGTCCTAACCAATGTTGTAGTAATTGGGGCGGCAGGGCTGCGTCCCCAACACCCTAGCTGCCGGCTAGCTTATGCCCAAAATAACAACACACAAACTGTATTCATTTAAACACTGCTTGGCCCATTTCTATCTAGCCTCTTCTAGGCTAATTCTCACATATTAATTTAGCCAATTTCTAATCATCTGCATAGGTGCACTTACCGGGAAGGTTCTAGCCTACATCCATCCTGGGTCGGAGCTTCATCGCGTCTGCCTCAGAGAGTGGAGAATGGCATCTCTTCTGAGGCGTCTGCTCCCGAGAGGAGAGCTGTCGAGTCTGAGCTCACTTCCTCTTCCTCCCAGCATTCTGTTCTGTTTTCTCCACCCACCCGTGTTCTAACCTATGAGGGCCAGCCAAGCAGTTTCTTTATTTTTTTAACCAATGACCTTCCTCCATCACAATGTCACATCTTCTAAATGACCCAAAGTCACTCAGAGCCATTTCCTACCTCCTGGAAGATGTTCTGTCTTCCCAACCATAAATAACACTTGTTACTGAAGCAGGAATGGGGAATGAAAAATGCTCCACTATTACATATCAGGCATTATTGATCAAAGAACTGTGTATATGCACCGTGTGTGTGTGTGTGTGTGTGTGTGTGTGTGTGTGTGTGTGTGTGTTGGGGGGCACATGTGTTGTGTGACTGCTTCCTTGGAGATTAAAAAAGTCCAAACTGCCAGAAGTTCCTTAAACAGGAAGGCAAACAATACAAAGTAGCTTCAGGAAGTCCCTGAAACTGGCTATATTCAGTAGGCCCCTCCCTACCAGAGTAAGCAATAAAAGCTGAGATACCCTCTCAGATGAGGGGAGGTGAACTGCAAAGAAGACTCTTGGATCAGATGAGCTGCCTAGGGGAAGCAGAAACCAGCCAAGCTGCCTGGACGAGGTTTAGACCAACTGAGTCACCTGAAAAGGACACTCTAACCTGCTGAGCTGCCTACAGGCAGTGTGCTCGGTGTAGTGCACTCTGGGTTCCCCGCTTTGGTGAGCTGTTCCGCGTGCTGGGGTGGGCCTTGGTGCTGCAGCTGTCTTCTAGTCGTGTCTCCCTGGAAGAGTTTTGTCACCCAGCAACATGTGTATACAAGCGCATGGTGGCCAGAGGTCACACTCAGTGTTCTCCTCTAAGTGCTGTGTATTGAGACAGGATCTCTCCACAGAGTCTGGGGTTCCCAGATTATCTAGACTGGCTGCCTAACACATCTGGGAATCCACCTGTTTCCATGCCGCAGTATTGGGTTGTAGACACACTGCCATGCCTGCCTTGACCTGGGTACCGGGACTCGAAAGCAGGTCCTAAACTTACACAGCAGATGATTTACCCACTGAACCACCTCTCGAACCCATTTCAAATCCTTTACCTCCTTTTCCCACACAGCCAGACTAACTGCTCCTCACTCTCTCAATTTGACTAAATGTTATTCCAGGGCCCTCTCTGTCTTGGCTGAGCTCAGTTTGAGGACTTCCTTTAAAGAAAACCATTTCTTACATATAATTTCCTTCCGTGAACTTCTCCAGGAAGTTTAAAGACAACTTTTGAATAATACATGTTCTATGCCCAATGCTATTGTGAATTACACAAAAAAGAGAAAAGGACAAAGTCATTAAGAAATAATAGAAACTAGAAATTATAATAAACTACCATATGAAAAAGGCAAAATATCATTGCCACATTTAACAAGGCATCTGTGGAACTGAAACAATAGAGATTCTAAAATGATGGAGAGAAACAGTTTTAAACTAGAAAAGTTGCAGATCTATACTTAAACCAAATCTCAAAGCTGGTTAAAAAATTAAATGAATCAAGTGCTGGCATACAGATATATACAGGTCAGAGAAACAATGGGCCCTGTAAAGGACCACACATATATAGATAATTGACTTTGACAAGGGTGTTGAGAAAATTAGGGACATAATGGTCATTTTGTGATGTGTTTGCAACTGAGATTCAATGGACTTACATCCAGAATACTCGAGATATTTGTTATTAACCTTGGATGTTAATAATAAGAAACAATCCAATATATCTGAATATCTGAGCAGACTCTATGTAAAATGTTGGGTGAATGACAACACAAAAAAATCACTTCACGTTATTTGTTACTAAGGCGCTGCAATTAGACGTGCAAAGGAAACCACTACACACCTTGTTAGAATGTTCAAAATTAGGACGCAGACACCCCAGTGCCAGCTCCGGCAAGAATGGGAAGCAAAGGGAGTTTTATAGCTTGATGGTGGGAACCAACTTGTGCGACCACTGTGGACACTGGCTTGGCGCTTTCTTATGAACCTGAAGCTACACTTTAGATGCCCAGGCATCCTCCTCCTGTTGTTTACCCAGGAGAAATGGTACCATTTGTTCACAGAAGATTTGTGGGCATGTGTTCACAGAAACTTAATTCACGATAGGCAAACACGGGATGGGTCCTAATCCTGTTAAAGGGTGAATAAATAAATAAACTGAGTGCTAGTCAGCCATGAATGCAAAATGAACCAGTACTAGTAATCTGTGCAATGGATGGGTCGATCTCAAAAACATGGCTCTGAAGAAACGAAGCTGAGCACATCAAAGAATATATCCCATGTCACTTCATGTATGTGAAATTTCAGAAAGGACACAGCTAATCTATACTGACAGAAAGCAGCTTAAGAGACTGCCTGGAGCTGGAGGGGGAGGAAGCCTGAGTGGGAAGCAGCCCAAGGGAGTCTCCTGGGCTGATCACAGTGGTGGCTTAGCTGGGTATGTGAACCTGTCAGAACCCACCAGAACATGCATTAGAAATAAGCAGATTTTATTAGATTAAAATTGTACCTCAACAAAGTTGATTTTTAAAAAATTTAAACGAGTAGGAAATACTGTGTTGTAAAAACATTGCATCATGGGGAGACTACATAAGGAAACTCCTGCATTCAGGACACTGTCACAGCAGTCTTGAGTCCCTGGAGTCCACAGACTTGAATTCGGTCGGTTGTCCCCCCACCGCCTTGAGACCCCAGTGCTTGGGCTAAGTCATGGGATGTGGACCTAGGAGTTCTGAGCAGCTCAGTTAAGGGAGTCTGTGCTTGACAGCGTTTCTCAATGTGAGGTGTTTTCACAGTTCCAAGGAAGACCTTAATGACTAACCCTAAAGTCTGTGACAGTCACAAACTTTTAGAACCTTCCTGCTTACTGGGTTCTTTGTTCCTGTCCCTGACTCTGTGCCCCAACATCTTCATGGAACAGCATCTGAGAAGATTCAAGAGATCGTAGAGGAACCTAGAGTCTTAGAAAAGACAGTGTGAAACGAGGCATTCCATGGCCACCAGGAAATCAGTGGCTCTACAATGCGTCTGCTCAGTAAGACCTTTCTTTGTGGAAAAACAAGTGATGTCCCTGAGTAATCATAGGATAGAATTTCTAATGAATTTTGTTTTCTTTCATTTCTATAGGGTATGGTCCAAAATCTTCAATCCTAGGCTGTTACCATCCATTGTTGTCTATGGGGTGTCTAGAAAACCCTGTCTCACCATGTAGTTCTGTTTGACTCCCAAATTCAAGAGTCTCCTGCCTCAGCCTTCCTCACAAGTGTCAGGTACAATCCAGTCTTGACCTATGACTGGAAATTGTACCTGACCTGCCATGGGAGAGAACCTGCCCTCAGCCAGGCCCACAGAGGTGATTCATCTGCCATCTCCCTTCATCTTGGAGGACAGAGGGGATGGCTATCAGCTTTTATAGTCCTCATGACTGGCATTGCTCTTGCCTCTTGTAAGCTCTCAAATATTTATTGCTGGATATGGCAGTGTCTGTGCAGGGCTGCAGCAGACACAGGGGCTGAGTCCTTTGTTTCTGTCTTGTGGACACAGGTGAGAAAGAAGCTGTAATGCAGGAGAAGATGGGATGTAGCTCCTATACTCAATGCTGGGCAAGATGAGGACATCTAGGGAGAAGGTTCACATTAGAATAATTGGCACAGAGGTTTGGCTTTGGGTAATAATTAATTATTGGCATTGATTCTTGGGACTCTGGGCTCTGTGGTTAAGGATAAGCAGGGTGATTATATGCTGGTTTTATTTTCTGGCTTTGCTGTAGCAAACTCTACAAATTGGGCGCTCTAAAACATCAGAAAATGTTTTCTCATTGTTTTGGAGGTCAGAAGCCAAAAGTCAGTCGGTTGTCAGGTCCCAGTTCACTCTCAAGGCACTAGGGAAGAACCCTGGCCTGCTCCAGCTTCCGGGGTCACTGGCAATCTCTGACATCCTGTGGCTTGTGGGTTGTCACTCTGAAGTCAGCTTCCTTCATCACCTACCCTTCTGTCTTGCATGTCTATTTTCCTCTGTATATTCCCCCACCCTTTTAAAATTAATTTTTTGAGAATTTCATACCTGAATATTGTACTTCCATCATTTCCACCCCTCCCTGCCCACCAGCCAAATCCTTCTTTGTCTGCTTGCCTACTCCTTTTAAAATTAATGATATTTTCTTCTATTATGATCGCTACACACACGTATACACATGCATGTATAATACAACCTGCTGACTCTGTTCAGTGCTGCTCATGGGCACATGTGTCTAGGGCACATGTATCTAGGGCTAACCACTTGGGACTGGATAACCGGGGGGGGGGGGAGCTCATCACTGGAGAAGACCGAGTCTCTCTCCTTCCACCACCATTAATTGGCTAAAGCTTTTCATCTGGGGTGGGACCTTGTGAGATTTCCCCACCCACAGTGACCTGCCAACTAACTGGTCTTGCATTGTACTGGCCTTCTTAAGGTGATCATAGTTGGGAGATTATGTGGGTGCAGCTTCTCTTGTTTGCTTCTTCCCTCCCCTCCCTTTCCCCTTCCTCTCCTTTTTCTAGTTACTGGGGTGTCTCCTTTAAAGACTGACATTATGAATGTTTTTAAAATATTGCTACAGAAGCTTCATGATGGCTATTTTCATATCAATCTAGAATTCTATCAGAGATGTGAACTATAATGCTTATTACAAACCTTAATTAAAATGTTTTTTTACATTATAAATCATTAGGATACACTTTGTCCATGTTAGATTTTCACTTGAATCTTATATAAAATAGAATGGAATTAGTACATCAGTGTACATGCTATGATATATTTGCAACATTGATTTTAAAGGGATTTTATTAATATATTGATTATACATAATGAGTTTCATTAGGACGTATTTATACACGTAGATAATGTATTTCAACCATATTCACCTGACATTACCCTCTTTTGTTTCCCCCTCATTGGTCTCCTTCTGTTCCCAGCTAGTCTCTTTCTTGTTTTAAAAGTGCATTTCATTAGGAGTACTTCAAGGAGAATGGGTGAGTGCTTATATCTAGGAGCCTGGGCACCTATATCACTGAAGAGAACATCTTTCCCTTTCTAAGTGGTCTTCCATCTTCTTAGGGGGACACTAGTGACTAGATTTCAATGGCACCCTAATTCGGTATGACCACATCTTGCCTGTTTTCATTTACTAAGACTAGATTTCAAATAAGGAGGCGCTGAGGAGATGACCCAGTGGGTAGAACACTTGTGCAAGCACAAGGACCTGAGTTCAGATCCCAGTACCTCTAGGTGGGCATGACCACGCATGCCCATAATCCCAGAACAGGATGAGAAAGACAGGAAGGTCACTAAGGTTTGTGGCTCCAGCCCAGCTCCAGCTTTAGGGATAGAGGACTTCCAGCATCCCACTTTGGCCTCCACTTACCTATGCATAGGGCCATGTACCTCCCCCACGTGTATAGATCTACACACATATACATACACACACAAAAGAAAACACTGATAAAACAAAAATTAAATATCCTGAGGTTCTAGGTGATCATAATTTTGGGGAGAAACTAAGCTTCTACAAATGCATGATGTCCTCTAATTCTCACTGCTAATGTGGAAAGTGGTGTTAATCTCCATTTTATACACAAAGGAATGAAGTATAGAGGACTTACACGGCTGTCCACGGTAACATACCAGGAAGTGGCAGAAACTCAGATGTTCTAACAGACAATTCACTGTGCTCTACCCTTCTCTCCTTAAAACTTCAAAAATAAAAATTGTAAGCTCCACCACTCATTTAGAACAGTTCTGGAAATTAAACATATGCATATAGACTATTAACAGCCAGGAGACCCTTGCTTGTTGCCTTCCAGAAGCAGAGCCAGGGCTACCTCAGACCTGAAACCTGCTTCACTCTCTTCCTGCACAGCTGGGAAGACTGTGCTGAAACTTCTTCCTTATCGCAGTGGAAGTAAAAGGTGAGGATGGTAAGGAATTGATTCATTCACAAGAGCCTACTTCTCATTGATGCCACAGAGCAGCGAACCAGCTAGGTACTTCTCCCAATCCATAGACAATGCTGGTGGTCTCTGAAGGACAGGACGACAAGGCTCCACCTTGGAAGCAGGGATGCTGGACCCTCACCTGACACAAAATCTGTTGGTGCCTTGGTCTTGTACTTCTCAGATAACAGAAGAGTGAAGACATACATTTCTGTACCTTATGAATAACCCAGACTGTGGTGTTTTGTTACCATAGTGCAAACTGACAAAGATATTTACCCGCAAGCTTTAAGGATGTTTGTATCCATACCAGAGTTCGCTTCACAGAGAATACAGAATTTAATGAATGCCAGAAATGGTCTGGAAAGATAACTTTTAAAGTGAGATTTTGGAGACACAGTGTGCCACCGACTGGGCTGAAATGCATAGAGACACCTGTATTGCTGGAAGATGGGGCACAACAGCCCCCAGAATAGCATATGGATGGTGGTGGCCTGGGGAAGGTTGGAGAGTCAGGACGGGTTTACTGTGTGTAGGATATGCCGCCTGCTTGTGACCAGAGGCAACTTGGAGAAGGAGGGAGTTTATGTCATCTTAGACTTTTAGGCCACACTCCGTCACTGAGGGAACTGAGAGCAGGATCTCAAGGCAGGAAGCTCAAGTCGAGGAATGCTACCTCCTGGCTGACTCAGGCTCATGTGTACCTAGGTTTCTTATAGAGCCCAGGACTAGCTGCCTAGGAATGGTGCCCTGGCAGAGGCCTGGCCCCTCCTCCATCAATTAATAATCAAGACAATTCCCCACAGACATGCCCAGAGGCCGTTCTGAGCTAGGCACTTCCTCAGCTGAAGCTTCCTTTCTCAGATGACTCTAGGCTGTGTCGAGATGACAAGGAAACCTAATTAGGGCACAGAACTGCTAGTTAATTAGATATTTCTGGTGAGGGAATGGCTATTACGTGACTAACACTGAACTCACATATGGTAATGAGTCCCAAGGCTCAGTGGGTTATTTCTGCCTTGTGTCGCATTCCCATGTTGTTGGTAGGCGGCAGGTGGAGGGGTGCTCTACTCCATCCTCAGGGGCCCAGGTAGATGATTCCTCCCTTGTGGTGGTACACACTGTCTGCAGGTAATAGAGCCATTCTGTGATGCTGCTGCTACATCACACAGCCCCTCTTTGACCTCAAGAGAGGCTATACGATATATTTACAGAAACACAGACCCTTATCTCTTATTTGGAAATGAATAGATGTCGGGCTTGTTGTGTTACACTATTTCTAGGGAGATATGAATAAATGTCTACTCATCCCAGATAGGGAGCCAATGACAAACCAGAGTCCAAGTTGGTGACCTAATGAGTTTTATTGGATTCCTTAAGTGTAGTGAGGGAGCTGCTCACCCGAGTGGAAATGACTCAGACAGCTGCATCATCAACATGCCCCGCCCTACCCCCACCCGCCCAGCAAGGGTGATGGCTCTCAAAACCTGGAAACCTGGGCATGCATGTGGCTCACAGGCGGTTTGACAGGTCCGAGTGTCTCTCAGAAGTCCTCACTGTTTATATAATCTTGGGGAGGGGACACCTTAGCAACCCTGGTCAGTTTCAGGGTATTCTTAAATCGCCTGAGTGATCTACTTCCTGAGCCTTGAAGACCCTCCCTTTTGGAACATCCTGAGTCTTGATGAGCTCGCCTGCAGGATGGAAAACTTGGCCTTGGAGAAACCACTTCTCAGCAGGGATTGAGAAGGAAAGTGAATGGGGGGCGGTCTGCTTATCGCACGATGAACAGTGTACTGTGGTCATGCTGGTGTGTGTGTTGGGGGTGTTGAACTGAAGTTCTCTGATTTATGATGAAGTTTCTGTAGGCTGATTGGAACTTCATGATTGTAAAAGGTGGGTTCTGCAGATGAGAGCCAAAATTATTCTGGGCTATCTTTAGTCTCCTCAAAGCCACTTGCCATGAGTGTCTGCATCTGGCCTCACATCTCTGTGCTGTTGAGCAAAGCTTTTGGAATGATTAAGAATTCTACTAGCTTCCACTAACCCTAAGGTCAAAAACATCACAGGATCCAGTCTGAAACCTAGAGAAGATAGATGGTTGCCACCACCACTTAGCTGCTCCTACCCACCTTCTATTCACAGTAACCTGAATCTATGTTCTTGGGCCATGGCCACTCATATCTGGTTCCAAATGAACACTTTTATTCCCTTTGAAGCAAGACCGTGTTTTTGTGCTGACATGGGCATGTGTATTAAACGTGGATTCCCACATGGCACACAGAGCGCAGAGTTGCCATGCGGAGCCTGGGTTTCCAGGGTAGGAATATGGGTCAGAGAGTAGCGAGTGGCCGAGAACATGCTGTAAAGAAAACAGATAAAGGAGAGAGAGAAAGCTGGGGGACCCCCCCCCCCCACCCGGCCCTTCTGAGCAGGTGATTTGATAAGACAGCCTTCTTCTGGGTCTCTTTCCTTGCCCGAAATGCTATCTCTAATCAGATTCTCCCAGAACTGGCAGGACAGGGGTTTAAGACTTTGGGAATGACCACTTCCAAGCACTGTAGACGAGAATTATTACGTCATTTCACATAGTAGGCTCCACATTTCTCCTCCTTGACTTTCTGCACCCAGAGGTTTAAGAACTACCGGTGTCCTGATTTCTCCTTCAGTCGTTTATTTTTCTTGCATTAACTAACTCTCCGATCCCACTGCCATTGTGGAAATGCCTCCTTTACACCAGGCTGGGGTTTGCTTCTCCAAGTGTGGCTGGAATCCTCGGGGAAACCAAGGGAGGCCTGGTGAATTTGCTCTAAAAGGTGGACTTTTGGGACCTTCCCAGCATGCACCAAGGCAGCCACTCTGAGAGGGCGTTTAGGAATTTGCATTTTTCTTAAAATGGAGATACCTTGTGAGCCTCATGCACTTTGAGTGTGAACACATAAGACTTCTTACCAGGCTTCTGTTTCAGCTCTGGGGATCTTGGGATGGAGACTGAGTCTCAGGAAGGGATACTTAATGAGGAAGACACACCAGTCCCCAAAGGAGCTCATTGTGTGAGTGCGTTTCCTCTGACAAAGGCAGGCTCTAGGGATGTTGGGGGGGGTAGCTGGATGCTGGCCTAAGAAGCTCTGAAAACTCTTCCTCACTTTACCTCGCCTCAGTGCGACCCTCTCGCTGATTCACCACGAAGGCGGTGACAGGAAAGTAGGTCGGACCTTATCGGATCTGGTATCAAAGGACACTGGGTCCTGCTTCCCTGGCTGAGGACCACCGGCCTCCTTTGCTTCCTTCCAAGTGACTTGTCTCTGAATTGGAATGTTTCCTAGGCAACTTGCTAATAGTATTAATACTATGTAGAACTGTATAGTCAGAACCTGGTGGTTTCAATTCCATGAAAAGGCAAGTACTAAACATCAGAAATAGAATAAAAAATTTGCTAACTAGAGAACATTTGTGAAAGGAGAAATAAGCATATTTTCTCCTGCTAGAGTTAATTTCTTAGAGGGCTCAGGAACAAAGGATTCCAGTCATAATCCCCCAGTCACGTAGTAACATGAAACCAAGGGCACCTAGGTCGCACAGCCAAGCAATGGCCTATTCCCAAAAAGAAACTCGAAGAGTGTGGACTCAGTCTGCCCCACCATTCTCTGGTATGGTCAGGAACTCGTCTTTGAACTTCATTTTGCTCTGCACTGCTGCACACAGGCCTCCAGTGAGCACAGTGTTCCACCGCGGGGCTGGCAACTCCAAATGTCAGGACTCTTTGCCCTTCAGAAGGCTAAGTGTCAGAAGAAAGAATCATAGCCTTACCTTCTACCTCCAGCCTGGGGCTGAGCCAAAGCCACTGCCAGGCCACACTGCAGGTCAGATGCACTTGGCACATGAGAAATTCTGTGGAAATCTGGGGATGACAAGTTCATAGGAAGATGTTCTGCAAGCAATACAAAGGTTGGCATGGCCATTAGGACAGTCAGAAGCAGGCGCTTGTGGATGCTGTGGCCAGTGTCCCCCTCCCTGGTTTTCAACATGTGTAGTAATACGAGCGGCGGGGCTGCATTCCCAGAACCCCGGCTGCCTGCTAGCTTATGCCCTGAAATAATTACACGGACACTATATTCTTTTAAACACTGCTTGGCCCATTTCTATCTAGCCTCTTCTAGGCTAATTCTCACATAATAATTTAGCCAATTTCTAATCATCTGTGTAGCACCGCTAGGTGCGCTTACCGGGAAGATTCTAGCCTACGTCCATCCTGGGTCGGAGCTTCATTGCGTGTACCCAGGAGAGGGGAGCATGGTGTCTCTCTGAGCTCACTTCCTCTTCCTCCCAGCATTCTGTTCTGTTTACTCCTCCCACCTATGTTTTAACCTATCAGGGCCAAGCAGTTTCTTTATTGCTTTACCAATGAAATCAACAGATTGATATATGACACTCCCACATCAAACATGTTTCTCCAGTTCTGGGGGAGGCCTTGGTATGCTCTATAGAGGGGGAGTCTGAGATGTTCAGTGTTGACCTCTATCCCCCCTCAGTGGTGTGTGTGTGTGTGTGTGCATGGGTGTGTGTGTGTGTGTGTGTGTGTATGTGTGTGCATGTGTACATGGTTGTGGAAGCAGAGGTTGACGAAGGACTTCTTTAGGCAGTCTCATCTGAGTCAGGGACTGTCCCAAACCAGGGGCTTACTGACTCATAGACTATCTGGCTAGAGAATTCTAAGAGTACTCTTGTCTATGCCTCCCTAGGGCTGGAATTATGTGGGCGTTTGGCCATGCCTAGCTTTTTACATGCATGCTGGGGATTAATCTCAGATTCTCGTGCCTCTCCTAAGTATACAACAAGAACTCTATCCTTGGAGGCATCTCCCCAGCTCTTCAGTGCTAATATTTCTAAAGAAATGGATGCTAGTTTTAAAAATTATGAATGTGGGTACTGAAGAGATGGCTCAGCAGTTGGGAGTACTTACTGTTCTTGCAGAGGGTCTGATTTCAGTTCACAGCACACATATAGAATGGTCACAACTGCCTACAATCCCAGCTCCAGGGGAATTTGACGCCTTCTGTCCTTGCTGGACAACTGCACCACATGTACATATTCACACAAACACACACACACACGCACACACATGCACACACACACACATACACACACACACACACACACCTGAAAAATAATAAAAATGATTCTTTAAAATGTTACAAGTCAGAAGTTGTTATACATATACATACTTCTAACCCCAGCACTTGGAAGACTGAGACAGGAGGGGCCTGAGTTTAAGGCCAGCCTGGACTATATAAGGCAACCCTGTCTCAAAAAAAATTACTAATGTAATACGTGAGTTTTTAAAACTTTTAAATAAAAGAGAAGATAATAAATAAAAATTTATTTGCCTTATGTCTTCTTATGACTTGGTTTAATGGCCAAATTGGCACAACCTAGAGTCACGTTTTATTTAAGAATTGCCTGTGGGGCTGGAGAGATGGCTCAGAGGTTAAGAGCATTGTCTGCTCTTCCAAAGGTCCTGAGTTCAATTCCCAGCAACCACATGGTGGCTCACAACCATCTGTAATGGGGTCTGGTGCCCTCGTCTGGCCTGCAGGCATACACACAGACAGAATATTGTATACATAATAAATAAATAAAAAAATATTTTAAAAAAGAATTTTCTGTGAATGTACTTGTGGGGGATTATCTTGATTATTAATTGATGTAGGAAGACCCACCCATCATGGGCGTCACCATTCCCTAGACGGGACCTGAACCATGTGTAGCAGAAGAAAACTAGATAAGAACCAGCAAACAGGATCCTCAGTTTTCTTCTCTTCTGATGGCCAGTGTAATGGGAACAGCTGTTCAAGTTCCCGCCTTGATTTCCCCAAATGTGGACTGAAACTTGAATTAAAAGCCAAAAACCCTTTCTTTCCTAAATTTCATTTCATCAGGGTATTTGTCATTTCAACAGAAATGTGAGTAGAACACCACCTGCCTTAGGTAGATTCTGTTGCTGTAAGAAATCGCTATAACCAAGCAACTTAGGGAGGAAATGGTTTGTTTCAGCTTACAGATCACAGTCTGTTATGGAAGAAAGCCTGGACAGGGAGTCAAGGCAGGATCCTGGAGGCAGGAACTGAACGGAGACATGGAATGGAACACTGCTCACTGCCTTGTTCCTCATGGCCTCCTCAGTCTACATCCTTGTACGACCCATGGTACCACTCTCGCCAGTCATCAATCTAAAAATGCCCTACTGCTTGATGGAGGCAGTCCCTTAGTTGGGATTTCCTCTTCCCAGATATGTCTAGGTTTGTGCCAAACTGATAAAAACCCACCAGTACACCACCCAACAACCGAATGATAACCACTATGAGTAATTTCTAACACATCCTTCCGGATATTTCCATGCATGCTAATATGTGAAAAATACATATTCTCACATATGTTAAGCACTGTTATACAAGCATTAAACTCACTTTAATACATATTAGATTTAGTAACAATTTCATATTGTATTTTGCTTAAAAACACAAGTTTACTTTATTCTTTTTAACATCTTCATGGTATTCTTTTCAGCAACACACTTTATATTCCATTTCTTTATTGATGGACTTTCAAGCTATATCTTTTTTTAAAAAAATATTACAATGTTGTAATGCAAATTTTCTTTTGTGTACAGTTTTATACTTGTACAAGCACATCTGTAGGATCAACTCCTAGAAGTAAGGTTGCCAAATCAAAGGGTGAGCATCAGTTCTTTTGTAGACATTATCAATTGTTCGCCATAGAAATATTTGGAATATTTAACCACCAACCCATGAAAGGGACCATTTCTCTACATCCTCATATGATCTACATTTTGCTAAAACTTTCAGTCTTTTATGTTGGTATGTAAAGAAACAAAAAGGCTATTTGTTTGAATTTGCCTTCCTCCCATAAAGATCCTAGTTTCAAACCCTTAGAAAAAAATCAAAGTGCACTGTGCTGATTTACCCAGTCAATTGAAGAGCAGACACTTGGGTTCGGTCGCATTTTGTACAAAGAGTCCCTTAACTTTATTCCCATCGTGAGCCGTGTGGCTTTGGAGCAGATCCAAAGATGCCACACGAGGGAATACTTGCGAGTGTGGCTCCAGCACCAGGCCTCGGTCTGCCCCCTGCTCTGGGAACACTTGGGAGTGTGGCTCCAGCCCCAGGCCTCGGTCTGCCCCCTGCTCTGGGAACACTTGCGAGTGTGGCTCCAGCACCAGGCCTCGGTCTGCCCCCTGCTCTGGGAACACTTGCGAGTGTGGCTCCAGCACCAGGCCTCGGTCTGCCCCCTGCTCTGGGAACACTTGCGAGTGTGGCTCCAGCACCAGGCCTCGGTCTGCCCCCTGCTCTGGGAACACTTGCGAGTGTGGCCCCAGCACCAGGCCTCGGTCTGCCCCCTGCTCTGGGAACACTTGCGAGTGTGGCTCCAGCACCAGGCCTCGGTCTGCCCCCTGCTCTGGGAACACTTGCGAGTGTGGCCCCAGCACCAGGCCTCGGTCTGCCCCCTGCTCTGGGAACACTTGCGAGTGTGGCCCCAGCACCAGGCCTCGGTCTGCCCCCTGCTCTGGGAACACTTGCGAGTGTGGCCCCAGCACCAGGCCTCGGTCTGCCCCCTGCTCTGGGAACACTTGCGAGTGTGGCCCCAGCACCAGGCCTCGGTCTGCCCCCTGCTCTGGGAACACTTGCGAGTGTGGCCCCAGCACCAGGCCTCGGTCTGCCCCCTGCTCTGGGAACACTTGCGAGTGTGGCCCCAGCACCAGGCCTCGGTCTGCCCCCTGCTCTGGCTCACCCATCCTGGTGCTCTCCATGGTAGCCTGTCATCTGCACACTGACCGGATGCTGGACCCTGACAGTGTCAGGCTCTGGTGACACAGAATGCCAGCAGGGCAACCTCCTGCCTGTCCTCTGTGGAGAGGTCTTGAGGACCCACCATCCTGGAGCTCACAGATATCAGGTGGATCCATCTTCAGTTCTTTCTCCTTATCTCTAGCCTGTCCCTTAAGTGAACTATCAAGTGTCACAGCAGTTTTGAGTTAGCAGATCTAGGGATAGGATGCCAGGCTTTCAATCTAGGTACAATTTTCTTGCTGATTCTCATCTTTTGCTTCTTGTTGATGGCTTTGTTTACTTTTGCCAACATGACAAAGAATACGAGCAGAGACTCATCTCCTGCCTCTAGCTGCACTGTACAGTATTTATGTATGTATTATTTATTTTGCAGTGCTAGTGATCAGACCAGGGCCTTCCACATGCTAGGCAAGCACTCCCTGAGCAGTTTAATGGTAACCTATTAGGCAATCCCAGAGAGTGATAGGGCAGGCCACCACACAGAAAGCATATTGGATGTGGGGGCAGCCTGGTGGCATCCCCTTATCCCCTTCCTTTCTCTGCTCCACTGGTCTCCATGTCATGAAGCTTCATTGCTCACATTCATGGATCTGATACATTTAACTCACATAATTAATTACACCCTACAAGCCCTCTGTGCTTTAGGGGTCACTGTCGCGATCACTGCAGGTATGGGTAAGCCTCCAGCTGTCCCGCTGCAGAAAGTACACATTTCATCCTCAGCTCACAGTCTGTGAACTAGAAGCTCTAGGATTCTTGAAGCTCCAGAAGCCAGTGATTGTCCCACATTGGGCTGTCACACAGGTCTCCTAAGCAGACTCACTCTTCGGCAGAGGGACTCGGAAAGGTTATGCTGGTGTAGTGTACGGAGAGCAGTGTATTCTCAAGGCCAGGGCCACTACAGAGGTGCATTGACTGTACACGGGTGTGCTTCTTTAGATTGCCAGCAGACACGGCTGTGGAGGCAGATGGCCACACTCATGGAACAGCCTGAAGTCAGTGACAGCTAGCTGTGAGAACACAGAACGGGGACTCCATGCTCACTGGACAAATCAGATGGAAGAAGAGTCAGGGAGACTGTTCTCTGCATTCTAATATTCCAGCTCAGCCGTGCTATAAACATTCATTTGCATCTCCGTAATGGGGGAGACAGGAAGGATAAACACTGCGTTCCAGTGATTCTTGCAGTGTTTCTCTGGGCAGGATGGTTTATGTCTAACAGAGGCCTTCCATCTGGGCCATAAATCTGCTCCAGAGGCAGGTAAGGACAAAGACAACGTGTATGCTGAGCACATAATGAAAGAGTCACAGAATCCAAGAGTGTGACCACAGGATTCTCAGCTGAAGAGGGAACAAATATCAAGACCATTGAAGGATAAGGAGTGTGTTTTCCAGATTTAGTTTACAGAAAGCAGAGTAGATGGAGAAGTTGAGTGACAGCAAGATAAATACGCTCAGGCATTCCTCTATATGGAATGTTCTGCAAGAAGGCCAGGCCGACTCTTCAAAAAGGAGAATAGGGGACCTAAGGCATTGTGCAAACTTGCACTAGGCCCGTGTTCAAAGATCAATGAGATCCAGCCACAAAAGACTCTCAAACTATCTAGAGACTCAGTGTAGTGCTCCGGGGTGAGCGTTTCTAGACATCACCATGCCAATGTGGTCTCTCAGGGAGATGTCTGCTAAAGGAATTAGGTATAGAGCATTATGGTGCACATGGCTTGTTTAGAACTTTCAGAGAGACAGAGATGTATTATAGATGGTGAAATCTTAGTGAAACTGGTAGTTCTGGATTGAGTCTAGGTAGAAGATACCTAAGAGTTTGGTTGACCTTGTGTCTTGGACTCCATTGACCAGCATCATTAAGTCCAAAGATAGAGCTCTGTAGTGGGGCCTCTAGACACAGGGCAAGTTGTAGAGGGACATTTGGAGTAAGAAGATCTTTCAGTAGAATGAATGAAATCATTCTGCACACAAGGGCAGGTTCCTTGACTAGAGAGAAGAGTGTTCCGTGTGGCAAAGCCACGGACAACTCAGTGAGGACAGCCAGGCTGGGTGGACTACAGCGGAAACCAACACTGAAGTCCTGGTGGAAGAAGAGAACTGGACTTTCAGATTGCTGGGGAGTGGGTTAGTCACTCTTCTTACTGCTGAAACAAAGCCTAACTTTAGCAACTTTGGGAAGAAAGGGTATGTTCTGGATTCAGTGTGAGGGTGCAGTCCCGTGTGTGGGACAGCAACCATCTTTACACTCCCGCTAGCTCACTGGCCCCAAGTGGGAGCGTTTATTGGGCTAAGCTATTTGGTGTGGTGAGTGCAGTTAATGCTTGACTGTTTTGTGTTTCACTGGCTCTCAAGGTTGGATCTTGATTTTTTTTTTTTTTATCATGGATAATGTCAAGTGTTTTAGGCAACGGGTTAGTTTTCTTTTGAATTGGTCATTCCACATCATACTAAGGAAACAACACATTGCTTGGACTTCATAAATATTTACAGCTAGAATTTACCAATGTGTAATTCTTAAAAAGGAGGGGTGGAATATTGGTTTCTTCTTCTTTGCTGCAACAAAACACCCAATAGAAACAAATCAAAAAAGGAAGGGCTTATTCTGACTCAAAGTTCAAGGATTTGTGCAGAGAACCATGGCAGCAGAGACTTGAGGCAGCTGGTCACTTGTCGATTGCCTTGGCGAGCTACTCAGTCTAGGGTTAGTAGCCCACCTGGCAGTCAGTTATTCCAGGGTCACGGAGAGGCACTACCTGGAAGATATGGGCTAGGAGACAGGAAGAAGGCCATGCAAAGTTTGTCAAAGCCTCCGTTTATTAGGGACGAGATACAGCTTTTTATAGGGTAAGGAGTTGGGGGATGGGCACAGGGTTCTGGGCTCTTGCCGCGTGGTTCCCGTTGGTCACATGGTCCTCGTTGGTCACATAGGCAGGAGGTTGACACACCTAGTTCCCTAGATAGTTTAGAATGCGGGGTGGGTTCCGCTAACAGATAGCTCTCATTAACAACCAATTTGGGTGTGGGGTAGGCTCTGTCAATAGAACCATTCTTAACACAATTAGGGGTGTGGGGTTCTCTGCAGACTCCCCAGGGTGATGGTTCCTGTAATGATTTTAGGAGGAAATTGGCTCCTGACAGATCCCCCTTTCTTTTATAAAGACAGGTAGCTATTAAGTGAAGGGCATCAGGTCAGAGTCCAACCATGGTGTCAGATCTAAAGGAGAAGGGACTGGGACAAGGAGAGACCCTCCTCTCGAATGGTGAAGCAATTTACCTCTCCTGGGAACAGAGGGGTGCCTTATGATTCTTAGGTCGAGTGGGGACCAGGTCTTTATCCCCCTTACCCGTCCTAGGATTCCCAGTATCCTGTCTTAGGTTGGGGGATTTCCTGCCACAAGTCACCCGTCCTTGGAGCTCCTCAAATGAAAGGTATCTAGCGAGATTTAAAGTAAACAGATCACAGGTCACCCTGTCTTAGGCCATGTGGAGTGCACCCCTCTTGCCTGTTACCATGCCATGTTGAGCCAGTTTCTACAACCTCTGTATGGTGTGCTGTTCAGGCGAGGATCCACACTAACTCCCGTCATTGGGCCCCTGTGTCTATCACTAATGAAAAGACTGTGAGTAGCTCCTCAAACAAAATATAATGATATAATTTTGGGCACCAATAACTCCATCTTCCAGACAAGAAGAGAGGGCATTTTCCAAACCCAGTATTCACCTTTTAATCTGGCCTTAGGTATCCTCCTTCCTAAATGCCTACTCCACAATAAGATTATGAGTGCTGCCTGCCAATAATTAGGGCAGTGTAAAAGGGATCTAAATCTAAAATTTTTAACATATGCATTAAATCCAAACACTTTACAGCGTGTGTCAGACTTTTCCCAACATCTATAAGCAGTTATAAGTATCAGGTCAATTGTAGTAAGGGCACAATGATATACATTGTTGTTACCAAATACCACCAGTTCCAGTCTCTGAGCAACAGTGACAGGAACCCTAATCTTCCCCCTTCTTAAGTGAAGAAGCATTAATATTTTAATTAAAATGAGTTTTGTGCCAAAGATTAAAACTGTCTGATGTTTAGTCCGCATCAGAGGATTCCTGAGTGAGGTGAGCTGGAGTCAGCTATCTGAAGCAGCACATCCTGGCACTTATCTCAGGCCAGTCTCTCTGGACTCTCTAGGGGCAGAATTGACACCCTGCAGAGTGGTGTAGCAGGTTCTGTTATCAGTCACTCCTCTCCTTGGGGGCAGGAAAGGCCGGACCAAAGACCTCTCCCCAGTCTCCTCTGGAACTCCTCTGTGGGATGTCCGCAGCCACGACATTAGATCCAGCTTTTCTTTTCTTTCTGTGAAAAAAGCATAAACATATCCTCGACCCCAAATATAAATAGGTCAGGTTTTTTCATAATGCATTGCAAGGGCTTTTCCACCTTGCCTTAGCAAAGGTTAGCTTGGTGTTATCACGCCAGATCCGTTTGCATCAGGATCTGCTTGCAACTTTTTCTGAGTTGCTTTCAAGGAGGTCTTTCATAAGAATATTATAACTAGGGCTTTCACCATTGTATATCTAATTAAAAGTTTTTAAGCAATCCCCCTCTTAAGTTTTAACTCTGCCTTGCAGATAGGAAAATGGAAAAATGAAGCATTTTTTGACTAATAATGCTGGCCTCATTAGACACCAACATGTAGAAAAATGAAAATAAATCTATATCCATCTCCATGTACAAAACTTAAGTTTAAATGAGCCAAAGGCCTCAGCATATAAAAATTATGTTGAACCTCACAGAGAAAAATTTTTTGAAGTATACTTTGCCATATCTCAAACACAGCCTCAGTGGCATAAACATTTGGAGAAACCATAAATCTCCTGAACTGAGAAACTTTTGTATAACAAGGCTGTATAGTGGGAAAAGATCTTTATTTATCATAAATCCATTCCAAAAATATATGAAGAACTCAGGAAATTAGTTATTAAAAATTTTAATCCAAAAAATATTTGTTATAGTCCTAAACTGAAAACTCTCAGAAGAACTTAAAAATGACTGAGACACTTAAAAATGCTCAAACATAACATCCTTTAGCCATCAGAGAAATGCAAACCAAAACTCTGAGATTTTATCTTATCCTTGTAGAAATGACCAAGATTAAAAATTATTATTAACAATTTATGTTTAAGAAAATGTGGTTAAAGAAAAAACTTTTATTGCTGGAAGTGTAAACTGGTGCTGGAAGTGCATACTGGCACAGCCACTTTTGGATCATACCTAGTATTGAAAATCCTGGATAAACCAGACTCTCCCAGCAGGAAGAGAAGAACCAAAAATCCAGGGCCAGCCGCTTCAGCTGGCCTAGGCACCCTGTCCTAGGCACCAGCTGAAGACAAAGCCTTGACCTCGGAAAAACAGGTTTTCCAGCTGCGATTATCACAGTACTGTTTTAGGAACTAGCGGATTAGAACCTTGGGAGTGGTCCTGAGGCAGGAGAGCTGTCCTCCAGAGACCACCACAGGATTTTTGGAATTTATGACCCTCCCGGACCACTGGGGTGTGGCCCCTTTCCTCAAAAATTTTTTCTCCTGGTCATGGGGGTCGAACTCCTCCCCCACCAACCAAGGCCACATGCGCGACCTCAGCAAGGATGGTCTCAGGCGAGCTATGGGGCAGCTGCGCCATCCCAAGACCTGAGTGAGAGTCTCCCTAGCACTGAGGGATCCCCATTCTGTCTATTTTTTAAAATTAGGCAAATATCTACCTCAAAACTTAGCAATACCCCTTTTGGGCCTAAATACAAAGATGTTTGACCAAACCATAAGGACACGTGCTCAGCCATGCCCATAGCAGAACCATTTTATCATAGCCTAGAATCTGAAAATAACCCAGATGTACCTCTTTTACATCTAGGATAAATGAGACATCATCCTTTTAAATATCCATGAATACCACAAAATATCTTGGAGTAACTCCAAGCAAGCAGGACAGACGTTTTGGGTCCCGTCATCTCTGCCTGTGAAGGCGGAAATGTTTATTTTTAACCATTATCATTTGTTAGAGTATAACTCTGGCCCTTGATAAATTTAATTAAGAGGCCTGAGTCTCAGCAGACCACCTTGAAGCCACACCTGGCAGCAGGAAAGGACCTCAAGCTGAAACGATACGACTCCCACCCGAGAGCGGGCCGTACAAATGGAAAAACTTGTAGGATAAGAACTTTAAATCTTGAAAGATCCCCTACCTTCTTGCGAAAGCAGAAGAAACACAGCAAAAATGACAATTTCACTGAAAGCAGTTTACAGATTCAGTGTAAATGTCCATTAAAAATTATAGCAACATTCCTCATAGAACTCACAGATTTAATGTAAATGTTCATTAAAATTATAGCAAAACTTTTCACAGAACTCAAAAGAACAATATAGAACTCAAAAGAACAATCTCCAACCTTATACGAAAGAAATAAAAACTCAGGATAGCCTAAACAATTCTAAAAATCCTCTGAATGTATCACAATCTTTGATTTTAAAACTTTCCTACAGAAACACAGTGCTGAAATTAATCTACCTTAGATATAAACTTCTATACCTACAAACCAAAGATTTTTGACCAAGAAGCAAGATTTTTAAAATGGAAAAGAAGCATATTTACTGTCCTAAATGAAGCTGCAGCTTTTTGAATCTAGATTTCTGTATAGCAATCCTGCCTGTCAGCTTTTGCTCCATATGGCAGGGGGTTAAAGACATAGGCTCTCTAGCCCTAGCAGCCAGCCTGCTTGGCAGGCGTAGCTGTGTGGATTGTACCCTAACTTCTCGCATCTCGAGGGACTCCCTTTTGAGTCCTCAAGCAAACACATAAAGCAAACATATGAATCTCTGTTTTTGACTCTTACTCCTCTCTCCCTGAGTGATTGATTAAATTCCTGTATGAATTTCTCTTCCCTTGAAAGTCCCATATCTTTTTGGACGACGGTGAGTTTGCGCCTACCTTGTCCTGCAGATCTGTCTGAGTTCTACAGCTGCAGAACCTTCTGTTTTCTTCTTGTTGTCCCGGGACTGCGCGTTGTCGTCCGATAGTTGACCGTGCTCCGCGTCGCTGGTTCGGGTGCCACTGTTGATTGCCTTGGCGGGCTACTTAGTCTAGGGTTAGTAGCCCGCCTGGCAGTTCAGTTATTCCAGGGTCCCGGAGAGGCACTACCTGGAAGATATGGGCTAGGAGACAGGAAGAAGGCCATGCAAAGTTTGTCAGAGCCTCCGTTTATTAGGGACGAGATACAGCTTTTTATAGGGTAAGGAGTTGGGGGATGGGCACAGGGTTCTGGGCTCTTGCCGCGTGGTTCCCGTTGGTCACATGGTCCTCGTTGGTCACGTAGGCAGGAGGTTGACACACCTAGTTCCCTAGATAGTTTAGAATGCGGGGTGGGTTCCGCTAACAGATAGCTCTCATTAACAGCCAATTTGGGTGTGGGGTAGGCTCTGTCAATAGAACCATTCTTAACACAATTAGGGGTGTGGGGTTCTCTGCAGACTCCCCAGGGTGATGGTTCCTGTAATGATTTTAGGAGGAAATTGACTCCTGACAGTCACTCTGCATCCACAGTTGGAAAGCAGAGGGGGGGGGGGCGTATTGCTCAGCTCACTCTCTCCCTTCCATGAGTTCAGGACCCCAGTCCACGAGATGTTGCTATCCACATCTAGCTCTTTCTACCTCAATAAATACAATCTAGGTAATGCATCCTAGCTATGCCCAGAGAATTGTCTCTTTGGTGATTCTAAATCTCGTTAAATTGTCAATCAATGTGAACTATCCCAGGGAAGGAAGGCAGGATAACACTACTTCTCGTTAAGGAAAGAAACAAAGCTACCACCTATGTTACTATGAGCCCATGAAATAAGATATACTTTAATTCCAAACATGGAGCATGAGCACAGAGAGGGTAGTGGGCTACAGGGCACCCTGCTTAGTCACAGGAAATCACATGACGGCATCCCTGCAGAGACATCTAAGAGGTCCAGGAGAGAGTAACATATTGTCAAAGCCTGGATGCTAACCTCTCTGGTATCTTCTTAGTTTGCTAAGACTTCGTGGTGAAGTGTTCAAGAATTATATTTGTGACGTCCATAACAATCTAGGATGGGTGAGTTGCTCTCTGTTGCTGCTCAGTCCCTTGCTCTATCTAAGCCTCACTGCAACATAGGGAGGCTGTCACAGTACCTCTGGTCCTCTTTCTACACCCAAACCCGGGCTCGTGTTGAATCAGCAAAATTATTGGTCAATAGACTCAGCTTGAAAACCAGTCCTTATCTGAGCCTTTTAGGTGACACCAGATTGAGAAAGTCCAGATTGTACAATCTAGAGTCAGCTCCAGACATCTTCAAATTCCAAAGGTTCCGGCAAAGCAAATACATATGGATTCCAATAAAATTCTCTGGAAGTAATAGTGAGAACCGTGTGAGCTAATTCCAGAGAGGAGCATTCATAAACCAATGTGAAAAGCCCTTGCACAGTGACTGGATGGCATCTCAGTCTTTGAATTCTTAGAAAGCTGAGTGGATCAATGTTAAAACATCCACACATTTCCAGAGAGGATCAAAAAGACAGAAAAGACCAGAGCAAAGGGACTCACAGCTTAGTGCTTGCCTTCACACAGCTTACGATCCTGCAGCCCTCTGGGGTCAAATGGCATCCAGCATGGAGTTCCCAGGAACAGTTCATCGGCAGCAAGACTTCAGGGGAGGAGCCCTGGTGGTTCACAAGGGAGCAGCAGTAAGAGGTAGGGACTTCAGGGGAGGAGCCCTGGTGGTTCACAGGGGAGCAGCAATGAGAGGTAGCTCCTTTCATTGGGCACAATTAGGTACTGCTAAGAAGCTCAAACCTCACATTTTCTGGTAGCTACCCCAGAAGTCAGGCCCCAGACTTTATCCACATCTGAAAGTAGATCTGAAAGATTCAAGATTAAGACTCCTCAGTGGCTTTCACCTGACCTCTGTTTGGGTCTCTGGAAGCTGGCCAAAGACGACTTGAGAATACTTATTTTATTGAAGAAAAGAAGCAGAGACCAGTGGAGAATGGGCAATAAAAGGAGGCAGGCAATACCTGTGAGCTGTTGGTTGGGCACAGCACCGCTGAGGACCCTGGGAACCAGCATATGACACAGACCTGAGCAACTGTGGGCAACGGTATGGAGTCTGCTGTATTCATCCACTGGCTGGTGCCGGTGGTCAGTTGAGAGCTGGCTTTAGCGGGTGTTAAGCCCCTTTCCACCATCCAACCTGGTAGTTCACACCGAAGAAGCAGAAATGGTACTGTTCAGTGTGAGGGAGGGGCAAGTGAGGGTATCAATCAAGCAGGCCCTCTGCCATGTCCCCTCTCAAGATGACATGACACAGCAGATTCTCTTAGAAACTATGGTAACTTGACATTGTTGTCTATAAATTCTCATAGTGAGAATTCCTGTCTGTATAGACATAAGTTCAACCCCCTTGATGCCCTCTAATACCTCTTTGCAAAACTAAACTTGAAACATAGATGGCCATAAAGCAACTAAACTCAGAAAGCTTTGATGTTATAAAATTAGTGGTTTTTTTTTTATCCGATACCAAGAACATTCCTTAAAAAACTGCAATAATTTCAGGAGTCAACTAAATCTCGCCAGTTATTGAATTGTGGAGGTGGGCAATTATTCAATCAGTCTGGCTAAATTTAACTGGGAGAGGAAACAGACTTAGCAGGCAAATCAGAAATAGATGCAGCAGAGGGCCTTCAGCTTCAGTCCCAGTGATACCCCAACATGCAAGGCATCTTGGTGTAGGATGGGAGAAACTGAGCCATCTTGGGTTAGTACAGGATAGTTGGGCAGGTGTACCTAAAGTATTGATGCTGCTTGTTCATGATCATTTACCTTATTGTATCATAAACAGTTGTTTTTCTAAATATGATGCTGAGAGACTGCGGAGAGCATCAGCAATGCCTGCTGGGAAAGCTGCTGCGCAGGGGAGTCGCCAGCATGCAGCAGGGCCAGATGGCTTTCAGCATAGCGTTCCACGAACTTTTTCAAGCAGGGGAGAGGTGAACTCCTCCATCTCGCAGGCTTGTGCCCTGTATCTGTCATGAACGCAAGTCTTGTTCTTAACAGTCACTCTGTGTGGTCACACTAATCCCCTGATTTTTACCTAAGCGTGGGTTCTTCCTGGCGATTATTGCTTCCGGGTTGTTGTGGCCTGACCTCGACTATGCCACTCTCTTGGTCTGCCGTGCTCTCTGCTGGCTTGGGTCTTGACTTTATCTTCTTCTGTGATTTTGTGAGACTATCTGTGCAGCTCCTTGGACTGTTACCATTTAAACTGTGTTTATATTTTTTAAAAAAATTCAAAAACTGTATAAAAGTTAGCAATTAAGTAAGAGAGGGCTCAGAAACAAGTAGGATTCTTGTATACACTTTCATGAGCCAAATTGGAGTGGAAAGAGATGTAGAAATTCAAACTCCAATATAAAGAAATGAAGCAAGCGAATGATTTTAAATATACACAGCTCCTCTGGTGAGTGGCTTCCTGTACGCTATGGTCTGTGATTCAGTGGGCATTGCAGGCCTTGCAGGGAGTCAGCGATGGAACAGCAGAGTGAAATCCTAGCTAAACCTTGGTGTGTTTTCCATGCACAAAACGAGAGCGTTTCTAGTTTCTCCTCCTCATGTTTGCTCAAGACGCTGGAGGCAGAACCTTTGGGGTTCAGTTACTATTAGGCTATTTAGCTATTGGTTAATCAGTTACGCAGTTAATTAGTGGTTATTATGTAGCTGTGTTTACTCTGCTAGGAGAATCAAAATCAAGAGCCCAAGCATACAGATCAAAAGTCAAGAAGTCAAGACTGTGACACTGCCAAGACTTCACTGGCTCTGAAGGGACTGCCATGACAGATGGCGAGTCAATTCTGGGGATGGCAAGACAACAAAACCAAAGCAAAACAGAGGACCCAGAGCCTTTGTGGAGAAAGCTACTGAGCCCCACCTGCCCCCTTGTTGTTCAGTCAGGCCTGTTCCCCTTCCCACAAAGGATTGAGGAAATAGTATGCAGCCCACAGGCTGTCCTGGTTTAGGGTATCCCTTGAGCGCCATCCCTACATGGTTGATTGAGATGTTAGGGTAGTGTATGAGACTTTTGGTTGTGCTAACAAATACTTGAGAAAAGGAGGAAAGATTTATTTGGTTCAGTTTCTGTCTTTCTATGCTGTGAGGCAAAGCATCAAGGTGGAAGTGTGTGGAAGAGTCAAGCTATTTCCTCATGGCAGCCCAGGAAAAAAAGTGACAGGAAGAGACTTGTACAATGGCATATGTTTCTAAGAAATGGCCCAGTGCCCTTCTTTCTGCTACTTCCCAACCTTGCCAATAATATTTTGAACTCATGTTATGGTTAGATCCAATCTCTTATAATCTCCATATGGGGACAGAACCTTCATCACATGAACCATTTTGAGGGCTACTTCACATCCAGACTATAAGAGGAACAAAGAGAAAAGACACAGGCAGGCCTGCTCTTCAAGAGCATCGTTACTCTTTATATGTTTATAATCCAACATTTGCCACTGTCTAGTGTATTCCTACCCAAGTTCATGCTCACCTGGAACCTTGGAATCTGAACTTGGTTGCAAAGAAGATATTTGAAAGTGTTTAGAATTCTGTGATAGAGCCACCCTGGACTTGGGGCCTTTCCTAATTCCAAGGCCTCAGACCCCTAGAGAAGGGGAGAGGCCATAGCAAAATATGAAGGAAAGAAAGTGATGTGATGATTGAAGTCACAAGTAAAGCAAAGGTCATTTGGGGCTACCAGAAAGACGGAAAAAAAAAACTCTCATGCAGCCTTCAGAGAGAACAAGGTCCTGCTGACGTCTTGATTTTTACATTTCTGGTTTCTAGAAATTTCTGCTTCTTCAAGTCATTCATTTTTCCACTTTTCTTTGTTTTTTATGGCAGTCACAAAAAACTGGTCCAAACCTGAGGAATGCACCCATTCCCTCACAGTTTTGAAAGGGGAGGTATAATGAAGATGTTTTGCCCTCACGGTTTTGAAAGGGGAGGTATAATGAAAATGTTTTGCCCTCACGGTTTTGAAAGGGGAGGTATAATGGAAATGTTTTGCTTCCCCATTTGGCATTTGTTTGTGTCTGCTTTATATTACTACACAACATAAAAAATAATTACCATGAAACATCACTTGCTTGTCTTCTGTCATTAGAGCGTGCACACCAGGAGCTATGCCCAGTGTGTAGGAGACACCCACCAGCTATTTTTGTGAGTAAATGAAGAATATGAGATAGGGTAAAGTCCTGGTGCTTGTTGAATACATTTTTCCACATAAGGGACAAAGTGAGAAGGGTCCACACATGCCAGGGACAGGAATAGTGAAGGTGTACAAAGCAGAAATCAGGAAACACACACTGCTTAGATGACAGCCCAGACTACAGGTTCAGCCAGTGCCTGGAGTGACGTGATAGGGTTCATTGTCAGCTTGACAAGGTCCAGAATCAGGCAGAAGACAGCTTCCCAGCATACCTGGGAGGAATCACCTTGGCTAGGGGTGCCCTCTGGGCATGCCCGGAGAGGCTATCTTCATTTACTAACGTCAAGGAGATGGGGAGACCAGCTCACTGTGGGTGGCACCATCCTGTAGCTGAAATCCTGTATTGTATAAAAGGGAGGAAGTAAACTGAGCACAGGGACTGTGTTCAGAGATCAATGTTTCTAGCTCTGAATACATTTCCAAGTGCAACCAGCGGCTTAAGCTTCCTCCACCTGACTTCCCTGATGTAACAGACTGTACCTTTGACTTCCCTGCCGTAGCAGACTGTACCTTTGACTTCCCTGCTGTAGCAGACTGTATCTTTGAACTATGAGCCGTAGCCAACCCTTTCTCTTCTAAGCTGCTGTTGTGTTCCATCACAGCCACAGAAGCTAGACTAAAACAGTTGGAAAGAAGAGGGAAGGCAGGTTGGGCCCTAACACAAAGATGCCCCTTAGTGGTGACTTCAGCTGATCTTAATCAGGAAAAAGCACATGGGTTTAGTAAAAGCAGCAAAAACAAATTTTAAAAGACAGGAGGAGACACAGTAGCAGTGACCGATTCAAGAGGTAAGGGATGAGTGGCATAAAGGTCAAGTGAGAGACAGGAAGGTCCAAGGGGAAGCCACTGGACGCTGAAACACCTGTACGACACATGTGCTAAAAAGGCCAATGCATTGCAGGCTTGTGCCCCAGCTTACGGCACTGTACGTAGGGCACCTTCAGGAGGTCACCAGGGCAATGCCTTGGAAGGGTGCACTGGCATCCCACTCATTTGCTTCCAGAAGCTTCCTCCATTTTCAGTCATGATGTACCATCCACTACAGGCCCAGAGTAGCAGGGCCAAGTCAACACTGACTGAAAGCATGAACCCAAATCAAGCTTTTCCTCCATTTCAGATGCTTTAGCTCGGGTATTGACATTTATCACAGCAGCAGAAGACGGCCTGAGGGTGCCACTGAGGAGCAGCGTTGTAGAGCACACAGGGTCTGGAACAGAGCATGAGCATCTGGTGCTGCACAGTGTGAGGGTGGTGTGGTGGTTTGAGACGCCTCCGAAAGTTTTGGGCATTGGTATACTTGATCCTCGATGGTGACTGTTTGGAGAGGATTAGGAGTGTGGCCTTGCTGGAGGAAGAATGTCATTGAGGTTGGACTTTGAGGTTTTGAAAGACTATTGTCATCTTGAATATACGCTCTCAGCTTCCTGTTTGTGGAAGATGTGAGCTCTGTAATGTTAGTCCAGCCAGCTGCCACTAGCTATCTCTATTCTGCCTCATGGGCTACTATTTTTCAGGAACCATATGCCAAATAAATCCTTTCTTCTGTAAAGTTGTCTTGGTCATGGGGTTTTACCACATAAATGGGAAAGCAAATAGGATGCCCGGAGTGAGTCGCAGGTGGAAGACGCAAATTCCAGTGGAGACGCTTGGTGTCAGTTAGTCAGATGGGTCAGCAGGGAGGTATAAACTGTGGCGGCATCAGCATGAACAAAGCTGTGGGAGCAGGAAGGAAAGACAGCCGTTATGAGCACACTAGACCTCACTGTGCAATCAGAAGTAGTTCACAATGCGATCCCCTAGGGAGAGCTGTCTTTCATGGGAAATCTTTGCACTTCTAATGAGTTTGGTTAGTGGTCTTTTATAAAGTGCATATACCATAAACCCAAAACTACTAATACAACAGAGTAGACTCCGGGACACAGAACAGAGCACTCATCGGAAGGAGAAGCACTCAGTGCTCCAAAATAAACACAGGAAACAGGGTGACAGGCTCCAGACTGGACCTAGGAAACAAACAGGGCTTCCTGTTAGTGAAATAACAACAACAAAAAGAACAAAAAACCTTGAATGTTTGAAAATATCCTGCATCCTGTAAGAACCCCATAGGGATTACTGTTGGGGGAATACATCATTTTTCTTTCATGTAAATCTACCTTGGTCCTTGTGTGGTTCTGACCCAAAGGAGAGAACAGAAACTGGACAGTCTGTGAAAAGTGTTCTACAGGCTGCTTTTCAGGACACCGGAGCAGAACCCCTAGACCTGCAATGACCTTCTGCTTCAGTAGAAGCAAGATGTTCAACACAAGTGAAACCTGAAGAGTGAGGACAGAGCCTCGTGGTCCTAGGTTGGACAGGAGGTTGCTGTCTGCAGTTGTAGGCACTTCCCCTGTGGACCTGGGTAGCAGCCTGAGTTCTCCTTTGTTAGCTTTGTCTGTGCCAAGGTCCTTAAATCCCTCTGTTATCATCCTTGAGAGAGAAAAACTACCTCTTGCCTATTTGTCTGTGTACCTACAATAAAGACTTTCTTTTTTTGCAGAAAAAAATCTGCACCATTGGTTCCTGCACACACCAGACAGTAAATTCTTGCTTTGTATCAGTAGTAGAATGATTTTTCTCTTGCTAATCACCTTTGGTTAAACATTCCTTAGAAGGGGACTAGTTGAAAAGAGAAAGGGGAAGTGGGAGAGCCGACAAGCCAAGAACCAGGGCAGGGGTGAAGCTGATAAGAGCGAGTTCAATGCAGGCACGAGCATGTCAAATAAAACCCACTGCTTTTTACAGTGAACAGAGTTGATTTAAACATTGTCTGGTTGAAGAGAACCCTATTTATAAGTGGGGACTCATAAAGTGACTATGGGAAGGTACCAATTGTTTAGGAAAGGCAATCAGTTCACATCTCTTTCCAGATCTAGCATCCAGCATGTGCTATCCTACAACTCATGGTTCACCCACCTGCCACCGGTCCATTCCAGCGGAGGAGCCTTCACCTTCCAGATGGATGGCCTTGACCTTAGCCCTGGTCTCACTCAACTGTCTGTGTCCTCCAGCTCTTTCTTGTCCTCTCTCTCTCTCTCTCTCTCTCTCTCTCTCTCTCTCTCTCTCTCTCTCTCTCCCTCCCCCTCTCTCTCTCCCCTCTCTCTCCCTCCCCCTCTCTCCCCCCCCCCTCTCTCAATTATGGCAAAGAGGACCCAGGAGAGATATAAAAAAATTAAAGCATCTTCTTCAAGGAGGGGAGGCAGGAGAACTAAGGGGAAATGGAGGAGCCGTGAACTTGTGGCAGAGAAACATCTACACCAGAAAAAGAGGAGCAGGTCCTTAAAACTCAGCTGGGGTTGTCTTCTTACCCCAACTTTCTGTATCATGAAAAGCTTTTGGTGGTTCTTTCATCTGGAGATAATGGTGGTTAGGGGGACTCCACCGAAGTTTGCTGGTAGAATCATCATAGCTCTGACAAAGAAATCCAGCCAGGAAGAGATATGTACCCCAGCAGAATATGGAACCAGCAATGACCTTTTCTAAAGCAAGACACTGTTTGCCAATGGCACATCTATCCATTGTGATGCAGAACCTACTGGGATGCAAGATGGACATTACACCTTCATCTACTTTTCTGTTGCTGTAGTTGCATATGGGGAAGTGGTCCTCCACTGAGAGACATTTTCAGCCCTTTTTTACATTTTTAATTACTGAAAATTTCAGATGTAAAAACAAAACACACAGGTGAGGAGCGGTTTGTAGCATCTTCCAGGCTCAGCACTGTCCTCAGCATCTGGAAACACCATTCCAAACCTGCTTTGTTTGTACTCTCCCACTTTCTTCCTCTTTGCGTTCTCCTCTGTAATATTCTAAAGCAAGTCTCAGGTAGGATATTATTTCCATAACCTCATTGCCCCACCCAACAACATTATATTAAAGAAGCTTTCATCTCATTGAATCAACAGCAAGTTGCACCAGTTTTTAAAGCCAAAAGAACAACGAGGATCCAAGGCCCAAGCGCTGGTCACTCAGCTCTGAGAACTGGATTCCTCTGCACAGAGACCAGCATATCTCTCATCATCATCCCCAACTCTGAGGCACAGGCCCTCAGAGGAAAGATCCAGCTGTTGTTGCTCAGCAGGTAGGCAATCACAGCTGCAGTCCTTTATTCTTCCTGAGTTTGCTTTCCATTTTGGACCAGAATTTATTTACGTTGTGTGTTGTAGACAGAACCATGGCCCCTGCTGCTCACCTCTGGACCACCGGATTGCATGCTGGGACAATCTGAGATCCTCACAAGGAATTAATCAAGTTGGCAAAGCCTACGGGACAGGGGATGACTCTGTGTGGAGTCCTTTGGATCTCAGGGTCTCTCATCTCCTCCGTTACAGTCTGAAGTCTGGGCTTCATATCCCTCACTTCCCAAAAGCCTGTTGGAAGGCTGCCAGAGGAAAGAGGACATGTGGAGAAAATGTGAAAGAAGATTCTCAGACTTCCACATGCTCCCTTGGGGAGCATCGAGACGCAGGGCTTACCTGGTGCCATCCCAGTTCCTGTTTTAATGGCTCATCATATCCCGTTGCGTGGTTGAAGCCCCAGCTCTGTGTGTGTATGCTCTGCTCTGTGTGTGCCTGCTGTAGTTCCTTTTGAACGAGTCAGCTGCAGGGAAGCTTCCTCCAGACAATCCACGTTCATTAAAATAGCAGAAAATGAGGTGGTGACTGGATCACGCTGCACAGGAGAGTGAGAAAGATTGTGGGAGAAGAACAAAGGCAAACACAGGACTGGGCCCCCGAGCTCTGCAGCTGTGGGAGCCTGGGCTGGGAAGAGTGTTTATTTTAGCTTCCCAGGCTTGCTGCTGCAAGACTGTGCCGCTCCTCATGGTGACATGTGGCAGTTAGGCAGGAAATGTCACAGTAGAGGGAAGGCGGTTTTTAAGTAACAACAATTGCCAACTGGGTTAACTAGATCACAGGATCAAGATTTAGTTACCCATAGACTGGAGAACAAAGACACTGCCGAGTCCTATAAGGCCAAACTCAGGCCATCCAATGAAGAGGTTTTTGCTAAGGAGGATAAGCCTTTTATTTAAAGTCAAATCAGTCTTTTAAAAACATTTTTACATTTATTTATTAATTTATTTTGTGTGCGGGCGTACACATATCAAGGCATGAGTGTGGTGGTCAGAAGACGATTTGAAGAGTTGGTTCTCTCTGTCATGTGGGTCATGGAGACTGAACTGAGCTCTTCAAGCATGGCAGCAGATGCCTTTACTCGCTGAGCCAATCTGCTGGCCCTAATTTTAATTCTTTTCAGTTGATATAGAAAGCACAATCATTTTAATGGGTGCACATTGTATAAATGTCTATTTCCTGATCTGCTTTGTCTCTGTTTTTGGAGACAGAATCTTATTATGCTGTCCAAGCTGGCCTGGAAGTTGTTATGGAGATCAGGCTGGCCTTGAATTCATAGAGATCTACCTACTTCTGTCTCCCAGGGATTAGAGGCCTGTGCCGTCATGCCGAGTATCTTTAGCCTTTGTTTATGGTGGAAAAATCCAGACTTTCTTCTAATGTTTTGAAGACGTGGAAATAACTTTATCTAAAGCCACCCAACTGCATAATAATAGTACACTAGAGCCTGTTACTTTTATCTAAGTGTAACTGAGAGCCCACAGATAGGAAAACACCACCATTTCACTGTTGGATATCGACCATTTTACCAGATCTGGGCTGCTGCTCAGCAGTAGAGTGCTTGCCTAGCATGTACAAAGCTCTGGGTTCAATCTTCAGGACACATCATCAACATAAAATAACAACAACAATAATAAAAAGCTAAGCAGTCAAGAACTATTCTTAATAACATACCAACATGTACATATACATGTATTTATCTTCATTGTTTTACCTGTTTAAAACACTATATATAATATTTCAGACTGGAGATGACTCTCAGTTATGAGTACTTGTTGCTTTTCCAGAGGACTCAAGCTCAGTTACACCTGTCTGTAATTCCATTTCCAGAAGATCTGATGCTCTCTTCTGACCGCCACTGGCACCAGGTTTGTACACAGTACACAGATATACATCTAAACAAAAATCTATACACACCAAAGAATTAATATAGTCATTAAAAATGTTATGTATTGTTGGAAAACTTATTTTTCCTGATTTCTCCCACATGTTCAGTTGAACACTGCTGGTTTGAATCAGACTGGTTCCTGAAGGCTCATATTTAAATGCCTGGTACCCAGTTGATGAAACTATTTGGGAAGGATTAGGGGGTGTGGCCTTGTTGAAGGAGGTGTGTCATAGGGAGTGGGTTCTAAGTCACAGTCTGTCGTTGGAGGAAAGTCAAAATGGCAAGAAGAGAAACGACTACTCAGATTGCATCCACAGTCCAGAGCAGAGAGAACCAACCCCATGAGGAGCCCCAGTCAGGAGTGAGGGGGGAATCCCCCAGTTCCAAGGCTGTCACGGAGTCAGCAGACACAGATAGGTATTACTCCCTTAACCCACATTTAGTAAGAAGTCACTTGTTACACTCAGAATGAGACATGTCATAATCTGAATGAAGACTGAACCAGTAGGTAAGCAGCATGAACAATAGCAGGGATGCTAGAATCACCCGGCAGGGGTTTTTAAGCAGTCATTTGAGGGGCCAGGTATGCAGTTTGGTGGCAGAGTCCTTGCCCAGTAGTCATGAGGCCTTAGTTTTGGTCTCCAGCACTGGATAGAAGACAAAAAGGACCTACTAGCCTTAAATGTCCCAACAGCAATCACAGGCTTACTAGAATCAAGCAAAACATAAGACAAAACAAAATAAGGAAACCAGCAAAGAAATATCAAACTTTCAGCAAAGAAACAGAAAATATAAAGAAAAAACAACCGCAAAACTTAAACTTATAATTGAAACATGTAATAACTAAAAATTTAAAAAATTGTGAGTAGGTTCAGTGGTAGAATGGGCAGAAATGAAGAGGGAACCAGTGGACTTGAAAGTGGAACAGCAGAAACTGCAAAATGAACAACAGAAAAACATACTCCGAAAGCGTTTGTCAGAACCCTAGACATGTGGGGCTGAAACAAAGACCTAACACATCACAAAAGGATTGAGGATGTAGCAGAGGATGATGGTTTAAAAGCTGCTCCACATTTGACAGTAGACATAAAACTGCAGAACAAAGAGGCTGGGTAGACTATTGAGATGCCCCCTAGGCAAGATCCTGCAGACTCATCACAATTAAACCTCTGAAAGTGGAAAGCCATGCAAGGTTCTCTCTCTCTCTGTCTCCCACCTCTCTCTCCTTTCTGTTTTTACTTATTTATTTTAAAACAATCTTTTCTCATTTTACATACCAATCCCAGTTTCAACTCCTTCCCTCCCCCCCCCCCCCCACCTTCCTGCCATCCCTTTCCTCTTCCACTTCTCAGAGAGGGTAAGGCTTCCCTTGGGAATCAACAAAGTCTGGCACATCACTTTGAGACAGGGTCAAGCCCTCCCTCCTATATCTAGGTTGAACAAGGTATTCCTCCCAAGAGAATAGACTCCAAAAAGCCAATTCAAGCACTAGGGATAAATCCTGGCCCCACTGCCAATTATCCCACAGACTGCTTAGGCCACACAATTGTCACCTACATTCAGAGGATCTGGTTTGGTCCCATGTGGGTTCCCAACTGTCAGTTCAGAACTCCCACTAGCTCAGCCAGGTCAACTGTTTCTGTGGGTATCCACAGACCCCTTTTCTCATATTATTGCTCCTCCCTCTCTTTGACTGAACTCTGGAAGATTAGTCCAGTGCTTAGCTGTGGATCCCTGCCTCTGCTTCCATCAGTTGTTGGATGAAGGTTCTATGATGACAGTTAAGGTAGTCATCAATCTGACTACAGCAGGGGAAGGACAGTTCAGATCTCCTCTCCTCTCCTCTATTGTTTGGAGTCTTAGCTGGGGTCATCCTTGTGGATTCCTGGGAATTTCCCTAGTGCCAGATTTCTTGCTAGCCCCATAATGGCTCCCTCACTCAAGATAACCCTCTATATAAATAAAGAAATAAAGAAAAAACTATATTATCATCTTATTAAATGCTGATAAAACCTTCAACAAAATTCAACATCCCTTCACGATGAAGGTCTTGGAGAGATCAGGGATACAAATAATAAACATAATAAAAGCAATACACAGGAATCCAACAGCCAACATCAAACTAAATGGAGATGTGAATCGACTAAAATCAGGAACAAGTCAAGGCTGTCCACTCTCTCCATATCTATTCAATATAGTACTTGAGGTTCTAGCTAGAGCAATAAGACAACAAAAGGAGATCAAGAGAATACAAATTGGAAAAGAAGAAGTCAAACTTTTGCTATTTGCAGACAGCATGACAGTATACATAAGTGACCCAAAAAATTCTACCAGAGAACTTTTACAGCTAATAAGCACCTTCAGTGATATGGCAGGATACAAGGTCAACTCAAAAAGATCAGAAGCCCTCCTATATACAAATGATGAAAGGGCTGAGAAAGAAATCAGAGAAATATCATCCTTCACAATAGCCACAAATAGCATAAAACATCTTGAAGTAATACTAACCAAAGAAATGAAAAACCTGTAAGGCAAGAATTTTAAGTCTTTGAAGAAACAAATTGAAAAAGATACCAGAAAATGAATATATCTCCCATGCTCTTGGATAGGTCGGATCAATATAATAAAAATGGCAGTCTTACCAAAAGCAATCTACAGATTCAAGCAATCTCCATCCAAATCCTAACACAATTCTTCACAGACCTCTAAAGAATAATACTCAATTTCATACGGTAAAACAAAAAGCCTAGGATAGCCAGAATAATCCTGTACAATAAAGAAACTTCTGGAGACACCACCAGCCATGACTTCAAGCTCTACTATAAAGCTATAGTAGTAATGAAAACAGCTTGATATTGGCACAAAAACAGACAGATGGACCAATGGAATCTAATTGAAAATCTTGATATTAATCCACACACCTATAAACACCTGATTTTTGACAAAGAAACTAAAATTATACAATGGAAAAAAAGAAAGCATCTTCAACAAATGGTTCTGGCATATCAATATGGACGTCAACAAGTGGAAGAATGAAAATAGATCCATATCTATGCCTGTGCACAAAACTCAAATCCAAATAAGTCCAGTCACACTGAACCTCATAGAAGAGAAAGTGGGAAGTAGCCTTGAACAGATGGGTACAAGAGACTACTTCCTAAATATAACACTGGGACATTCTTAACAGCAGTAACAGAGAAACAACAGCTTGCATTTGGAAGACAATTCTAACAACCATGACTTTTTATTTGGTTTTTAGGGACAGGGTTTCTCTGTGTAGCTTTGGAGACTGTCCTGGAACTAGTTCTGTAGATCAGGCTGGCCTCTAACTCACAGAGATCTGCCTGCCTCTGCCTCCTGAGTCTTGGAATTAAAGGTGTGTATCATCACCGCCTGGCCCTGACCGTGACTTCTCATAGGAGACTGCTGGGACCAGAAGAAAATGGCTCACTCTTAAAAAGCCAAAGCTAAAAACCCAGCAGGGGCTGGAGAGATGACTCAGCCCTTAAGAGCATATGCTGTTGTTCCAGACAGCCCAGGTTAGGTCCTCAGCACCCATTCCAGGTGACTCACAACCACCCATAACTCCAGTTCTAGGGCATCTTCTGGTCTCCAAGGGCACCAGGCACTAACATGATGTGTAGACATACATGCAGGTCAGCATTTACACACATAAAATAAAAATAAATAAAGAATTTAAAAATACTCAGCATTAGCTGGGCAATGACAACAGAGGTCTTTAATGCTAGCAATCTTTGAGTTTGAGGTCCACCTGGTCTACAGAGCAAGTTCCAGGACAACCAGGATTACACAGAGAAACTCTGCCTCAATAAAACAAAACAAAATAAACAAATGAAAATGCCCAGAATTATCCAAGCATAATCCTCATATCCAGCAAAAATCTGCTTCAGGAATGAAAAAAAATAATCTTCAGATAACGGAAAGGTAAGAAAAATTATCCCCACTAGGGATGCTCAGGCAGAAGAGCTAAAGAAGATCATGGGACAGAAAAAAAAATCACAAGAACAAAAAGAAAACAAACATGGAACATGAAAAAAGGACAAAGCAAGTGGTTAAAAAAAAAGAGGAAAGAGAGAGGAAGGGAGAGGGGAGAGAGTAGGAAGGGAGAGGGAGAGAGGAACATACATGAGTAAAAAGTACATTTTCCTTTTCTTAAATTTTTAAAATTATGTTCAGTGATTGAAGCAAAAAGTGCATTTGTTCTTGCTGATGTGACTATAAATGTACATCAAGGAAATTATTTAGATAGTTATAAACCAGGCATGTTGTAGGGTCCAGGTCTACCCTTGTTCTTGGGGTTCATCTTGAGGACAGTTTCTGGTCAGCCAGCTAAAACATTCTGTTTGTTCTGTGTTCCCCTGCCCCACCTGGTGATTAGCTGTAGGGCATTGTTGACTCCATCTTTGGTGTGGCAATTTCCCACTTGCCTGGGCAGGAATCCTTGTGCAGCAGCGAGGTATATAAGGATTTCCCCAAAGTTGAATAAACGGCATTCGGCTGATCTCCTTTCGGATGACCCAGGTCTCTTTGTGTTCTTTCAATCTCCAGGTCCTTGCCCGACTTGTGCGTACAGTACAGTGGCATGCAAACTGTACCGAGGGGGTAACACATAATCAGGTGTTACAGCAGGTAAAGGGTTTAAAGGAAGATGAGGTTCTACATGCCATTCCAACTGGCAACACGAGAAGAATGTGCTGGTTATTTTATATAAGTATAATGCATAAGTAAGATGTTTAGTGCAACTACTAAAAAAACTATAGAAGAGATACACTCCAAAACATTAAACAGAACTCACCCCAAAATGTTATCCTAGAAAATGTTAAAGTGGCTCATAGGATGAAAGGAAAAGCCGAAAAATCAATAAAATAAAATTGATGACTTACTTTTAATGTGTCAGTATTATACTGAGTGCTAATGGACTGCATACAGTAATTTAGGGGCAGAGATTGGCAGGGTGGACACAACATGCTCCAGCTATATGCTGTCTCTAAGAAAGTCACCTTAGGGGGAGGGAGATGGTTCAGTCAGTAAAAAGCAAGCAAAAGAACCTGAGGTCGGATCCCCAGCAACCATGGTCAAAGATGACTGTAGCAGTGTGAGTCTCTAATCTCATTTCTGGGGAGGTAGGGACAGGTGTATCCTGGGAACTCATTAGCCACCTAGTCTGGCTGAATCTGGGTTCAGTGAGAGACCCTGTCTAAAAAAATCTAAGGAGGTGATCAATTGAGGAAGACAATTGAGGAAGACATTTGAGGTTGACCTCTGACTTCCACACACCTGTACGCCCACATGCACAAATACACACAGCACTCACAAAAATAAAACCAAAGTCACCTTAAATATAATTATACAGACAGATTAGAAGGGATACAAAAGAAGTCATGTTGATGAACAGCGGGCTGGGTTCCGCCACCCGGATCACAAACATCTAGCTTAGCCCCGGAAATAACAACACACAAACTGTATTCTTTTAAACATTGCCTGGCCCATTAGTTCCAGCCTCCTATTGGCTAGCTCTTACATATTGATCTAACCCATTTCTAATAATCTGTGTAGCCAACGAGGTGGCTTACCAGAGAACATCTTAACCTGCAGCTGTGTCGGGTGGGAGAATCATGGCGACTCACTGACTGGGCTTCTTTTTTCCCAGCATTCTGTTCTGTCTACTCCGCCTACCTAATTTTTTGTCCTATCAGGCCAAGCAGTTCCAGGACAGGCTCCAAAACTACAGAGAAACTCTGCCTCAAAAAACAAAACAAAACAAAAACAAACAAACAAAAAAAAAGAATTAAAGCTCCACAGAATGCATTCTTCAGCAAGAAGATAAAATCAGGAGTCACTAAGTAACACAACAGGACAGACTCTGAGACCTGGAATCTAACAGCACAGTTCTAAATAATGCAGACACTGAAGAAGATATTTAAGAAGGCATCAAATGGAATGAAATAAAAACAGCATTTGTGACTGGTAATACATTAAAGCAGCATGCAAAGGGAACACTTTAAAACTAAGATTTACCCTTGAAAGTGAACATCTCAGATCACTCATCTAAGCTCGCATGCTAAGAATCTAGAAAAAGGGAATAATGGATGCCCAATGCAAGTATATATCCTTCAACAATGAAATGGCTAAGCCAACCTGTGAATCCATATTGTGGAATATTGTATGGCAATTGAAAAGTGTCAAGTTTTTGGTACTTACAATAATCTGGAAGGATTTATAGAGAACTTTGTGGAATGAAGGAAATCAATTTTGAATGTTTCATGCTTTATAATTATAGTTATACAAACATGACTATAAAAGACAATACTACAGGATGAAGTGACACAGTAGCAGTTGATGGAGCTTAGTGGGTACAGGGACCAGAAGTAGGTGTGGCTGGAAAAGATCAACAAGAGGCTTTCATGTGAAGATGAAACTGTTCTGCCTCCTCTTTAATATGCATTTATTTGGTTATTATTTTTTAATTTATGTACCTGTGGAGGCTGTAAAAGGACATCAGATCCCTTGGAACTGGAGCTACAGATGGTGTGGGTACCCAATGTGGATGCTGGGGACTGAACTGAGGTCCCCCAGAAGCAGAAAACACTCAGTCACTGGACCATCTTTCCAGGTCCCATGTTCTACACTTTGACTTTATCACTACTAAACTAACATTCCCAGTGAGGATACCCAGGGCTAGAGTTGGGCAAGATGTTAACCACTGGGAAAAACTAGGTAATGATTATATGCAGTGTCTTTGCAATAGTCCTTACAAGTATATGTAGACCCAAAATTGTGTCAAAATAGCAGATTTAATGTGTGTGTGTGTGTGTGTGTGTGTGTGAGAGAGAGATGTGGGAGTGTCATATATCAATCTGTTGATTTCATTGGTTAAGCAATAAAGAAACTGCTAGGCCCATTTGATAGGCCCACCCTTAGGTGGGTGGAGTAAACAGAACGGAAGGCTGGGAGAAAGAAGCTGAGTCAGGGAGTCGCCATGGTTCTCCCACTCCAGACAGTCGCAGGTTAAGATCATTCCTGGTAAGCCAGCTCGTGGGCTACACAGATTAATAGAAATGGGTTAGATCAATATGTAAAAGCTAGCCAATAAGAAACTGAAACTAATGGGTCAGGCAGTGTTTAAAAGAATACAGTTTCTGTGTAATTATTTCAGGCAAAGCTAGCCGGGTGGCCGGACACAGCCTGCCGCTCTGTATTTCAACGTGTGTGTGTGTGTGTGTGTGTGTGTGTGTGTGTGTGTGTGTGTGTGTATACAAGAAGATAGACTCACTGGGATTCTGAGGGTTCATAAAAAGCTGCCCCCCTTCCCTAGCAACCCTTATAAATGCCCAGGGAAAGGATATGGACTTCATGTTCCCCACTGACTAATTGTTCTTGTAGAATGATATCCACAACAACGCAGCTAATCACAGCCCTAGCTGCAGCGTTAGAACCCTCTGGGGACTTGAGAGCATCTACACAAGGACTCCATAGCCCCTCCCTCATCCAGGACACTGTTCATCACTGTGTGTCAAGCAACGATATCTTCGATCACTTCAAAGCCACGTACATGTATGGAGAAACAAGCCATGAAACACCTGTGGCTGTTCCCAGGCAGAGCAAGCATCCCTTTGAGGGTCCTTAGTCTCATTTTCTAAAAGAATTTAAACACAGACTCCAAAAGAAGTTTCAGGACAATTTTCTTAGAGATGGACAAAATCAACAATTAGAGGCAAGCAGAAAATCCTGGAAACTGCCAGGAGGGGAGCTGGAAAAGTCTTCTAAGTTAGGGTGGAGTCCAAGAGAGAAAGGCCAGTGATGGAGGAAGCAACCTAGGAATGCAGGGTTGAAGATTCAGATTCAGACAGTATTAGACCTCAGGCTTCTGTGTTCCAAGACTGCACAGACATACAGTTAGGAACAGAAACAAATGGTTTACTAAGAAAGGGAAGGGACTCCCGAGAATGGAAGTGGGATCGTGAACTGTAGAAAGAGTCCCTATACCGTGCAACCACAACCATAAGGTTGTATGGCCCTTTATTGTCTCCCTCTTTTTGGGTTTGTATTTCCTTGGCTCCCCCAGAACTTCCACACAAGTTCTGTTTGTTATAGAGGCCTGGTTAGGAAAGGGCTTCCAGGCTCCTCTGCAAACTGGATTTTTTCATATGTTAATCTCTCCCCACTCATATTTTTTATTTACTATTTGGTGGGTTTTTAAATTTATTTATTTATTTATTATTCTTCTTTTAAATGTATTTATTTGTTTTTTATTTGGTGTTTTTTATTTTTAAATTTATTTTTAATCTATTTTTATCTATCTATCTATCTATTTTTGTTCTCTGAGCTTTATACAGCATCAAGATGAAAGCAAGCTAAGAGAAGGGCTGTAGAAAGTCAGGCACTCCCTCAGCCTGCCCTTAGGGACTCAGCTTACTGCATCTAGTTACATCATCACAAGTTGCCAAGCCTTTAAATGGTCCCTCTCTTGCTCTCTCTGGTTCCCTCCATCTCCCGGTCTGGTCTCGCTCTCTCCCCACTGTCTTTTTCTCTTTCTCTGTCTGCTCTATCTCTCTCCCATGTCCACACTCCAAGATAGTCTCTCTTTCTCTCCTGAGATCTGCCAAGGAACTCTGCTGCTAAACCCTAACATTGGTTCAGCTGATAAATCAGAACAAGAACATTTTTGATCATTGCCAAGAATTTGCCCTAGGATTCCCAATTTTCTTGTGGTTTTATTTTAAGCAAGTAAAACGAATCTATCCTATTTCTTAAATTTTTGAAATATCTATTTTGCTATTTTTTGAGAATTTTATACATGAATACTGCATTTTCATAATTTCTACTCCATTTTGAGAATTTTATACATGAATACTGCATTTACATAATTTCTACTCCATTCGCTGCCACCAGTTCTTCCGTAGTCTTCCCAAACATTCTCAATTCCATGACCCCTTCTTTAATTATAGTTATGATTGTATCACATGCAGACACATTAACCTACACACATGTATTGCTGGTACGTACATGTGTTTAGAGTTGACATTTGGGACTGATTAACCCATCATGCGGCTCACTCCTGGAGAAGACTGTTCTTGTCTCTTGGCAGCCATTAATGACCTGTAGCTTTTTTCATCTGAGAGTGAGGCCTTGCAAAATTTTCACTGTCCACACTAGGATGTTAGATGATGTCACTGTGTGGTTTAGGCAACCATATTGTTGAAATTTCATGGTCCAGCTTCTTTCTTAATGTTTCCGTCTTCAGTCCCCACTGTCAAGCCACATGGCCACTATTCAAGCTCAACCATAGCTATTTCTCAAGCGTGTTATCTCCTTTTCCACCATATATTTTGCTTTTTGGTGGCCAAGAATATTTTAAAACAAACCTCCTCCAAGTATGACATCATTTTGACTCCAGTACTTTAGTATGTATCTTCAAAGGACAAGAGCTCTGCTTGTGTGTGCATAGCTGTGCATGCTCACACACACTACTAAAAGGTAACCCTGCCCAGAATAAATTAGCTGCACCTGCCCAGGGACAGTCTCAAATGCCTTTTAAAGTTTAGATTGGAGGGATTTATAGGAAGGAGAGAGAGTTGGCAGGACAGAAGGGAAATATAGAGGGAAAGAGTAAGAGTAATATAATCAGATTGTACTCTACAGGCTGTCTTAGCTAGGGTTTCTCTTGCTACGAAGAGACACTGTGACCACAGCAACTCTTATAAAGGAAGACATGTAACTGGGACTGGCCTACAGTTCAGAGGCTCAGTTCATTATCATTATGACAAGAAGCATGGCCACATGTAGGCAGACCTGTTGCTGGAGTAGGAGCTGAGAGTTCTGCATCTCGATCCACAGGCAGCAGGAGTAAAACAACTTTAGGCCTAGTGAGCACCTGCCACCTCAAAGACCATCCCCACAGCAATACAGTTCTTCTGACAAGGCCACATCTACTCCAACAAGGCCACAGCCCCTAATAGTGCCACTCCATTTGGGCCAAGCATTCACACACATGCATCTGCGGGTCCATTCCTATTCAAACCACCACAGTCCACTCCCTGGCTCCCGGACTAGGCTTGTAACCATAGCAACATAGAAATGCATTCAGTCCAACTTCAAAAGTCCCCATAGTCTATCGCAATCTTACCCTGTTTAAAAGTCTAAAGTTCAAAATCTCTTCTGAGATTCATGAAATCTCTTAATTGTAATCCACTGTAAAATCAAAATGTAAAGGCAGGTCACATACTTCCAATATACAATGGCATATTACTATTTCAAAAAGTAGGGAAAGACCATAGTGAGGAAATATATGACCAGTTGTTTCCAGGACAGGGAGACATTTTCTTCAGTGATGAAGTCAATGGGAAGGTGCAGGTGGGCCCCTAAATAACCCTGGAATTCTAACAAAACTCACTGGTTCATATATGCAAAGACATGAGAATAGAAGCAGACAACTTGGGAAGATGAAGGTGACCCAGTGCGGTAATAACAAAACAAAAGATGGTAATAACATGTGAATATGATCAAAATATATTATATGTATGTCTGAAAATGCCATAAGGAAACCCATTATTATGTGTAGTTAATACATGTTAACGAAAACATAAATTTTTAAGAATGAGTTCGTTAGCTGATTCTGAATCACAATCCTGATGAGAGCCACACAATACTTTTGGGCAAGCTCCTTCCTGAGGCTCTTCCTGTCTGAAGGGTCCTTCCTCTCTGCTTCCCATTCATTTCTGGAAGAAATCCTGCCACAATTTTACAGGCTCTTCCATCTTCTGAATTTCTCTGCTGCTTTCATGTAGTAGTTTGGCACACTCCTCTAGAGCAACATTTTCAAAACTCCTCAAGTTATCCTAATATGCAGCCATCACCGAGATCTGGTAGTCTAATATCTACTCTACAACTTAAGACCCAGGAAACAGAGGTTTGAAGAGGTGGAGAGACTGCTTCCTCTCTCGGAGTGCCTTTACTGGTCGAACCCAATAAGGTCTCCTAGTTCACAGGCCAATGATTTTTTTTCCCACTGAGCTTTGGTGTTAGAAGACGGATGTGGCTCATTGACTCATTCAGTAGTTGGCTAACTCATTCATTCAAAAGCATGTCCTCCATTGGGGCTACAGCAGGGAAGAGATAGGTGTGGCTCTTCCAAATTGATCATGATTTTTCAACACAAATTCTCAACACCATTCCTCATACAAATTGTTCTGGGTCCTTAGACACACTGAACCAAGTTACTGCCACCCCCTCCTCACAGATGACTGTGATCCCTTTAGCAATAACCGTACTCAACACCATGAAACCTGAGCCTCGACCTCTGGCTGGCAGCTGCTGAGAGCCTTGAGGCTCAGTAACTCACAAGCCTCAGGCCCCATAACACACTGATCACAGCCCCTCCAGAATATGGTCTCTATCTACAGGCCCTGGATACTAGCCGCGTGTGCACTTGGGAGGTTGTGGATGCATACTTCACACTCCTTCACATTTTTGCACATGCTCTTTTCTCTTAGAGTGGCTGGTAATAAGGCAACTCCTGCTTCTAGAAGAGTCAGCACTCTCAGGTCAGGCTTCTCTCACTCGCCCAGTGCTAAGTCCTCCTGACACCTCTACTGCTGTATCAGAACAGGACGCTGGTTTCCACAACACACTGCATGCTGTTTGTAGCTGCTCCTTTTTCTGCTGCACACGGAACAGCCAACCATGAGTCTCACAGCAGTTCTCAAAAATGTTCCCTAGACAGAAGCCTGGGCATCATGTAGGGACCAAATGAGAGTTCTCTACCCAGACTTTCCAAACCGGGGACTGGTGAGGTAGGGTTTCTCCTACAGGTCATTCTGATGCATGGTCAGGTTCTATACCCACCCTTTCATGATGCCTTTTGCTTTAGAGGCGCTCCATTTAAAAGGTGGTTAGTTGTCTGAACTAAAGTAATCTTCCCTCTAGATCAGAGGCTCTCAGCCTTCCTAATGTTGTGACCCCTTAGAATAGTTCCTCATCTTATGGTGGCCCCAAACCATAAAATTATTCATGACTATAATTTTACTACTGTTATAAATCATAATGTAAATATATGATATACAGGGTACCTGATATGTGACCCCTGTGAAAGGGTTATTCACCCCCCCCCCCCGGGGTTGAGAACCACTGCTCTAAAGGCAATGAGCAGGTTTGATGGTATTATCTCTACCTATCACTAGAGTCCTAGAGTCCAAGACAGAACAAAAGTCTTCTTGAAATCCCCTACAGGAGAATTATCTTGCCTGGCAGATGATAACTGTCACCCCCTCCTCACAGATGACTGTGATCCCTTTAGCAATAACTGTACTCAACACCATGAAACCTGAGCCTCGGCCTCTGGCTGGCAGCTGCTGAGTGCTCTCCATTCTTTTCATTCTCTTGAGCTGTGTCACTCCCATGATGCCCCTCTTTCAGATTGATGGCTGTTCCAAGAGATAATGGGTCTGAAACAGTTCTGTGGTTTGTTTCCCTTGATACCAAGGTCTGCTTGGTCTTCTCGCTTAGTCAAAAAAAATAAAAAAATAAAAAAGTTTTTTTTCGGGGCTGGAGAGATGGCTCAGAGGTTAAGAGCATTGCCTGCTCTTCCAAAGGTTCTGAGTTCAATTCCCAGCAACCATATAGTGGCTCACAACCATCTGTAATGGGGTCTGGTGCCCTCTTCTGGCCTGCAGGCATACATGGAAGGAATGCTGTATACATAATAAATAAATAAATAAATAATAAAAACAAGTTTTTTCTCTTCTTGCTTTAAGTCCAATATATCTTGTTTCTGAAGATCCACTGGGATCTTCTGGGCTTGAGGAGACCCATTGTTCTTCTTTAAACCCTCAGCCTTATTTGGTTTAATTTTTTGGTACTTGTTTTTGAATGGGCCTGTGTTTTTGTGTACCTCTTTCTTTCCCCCAGTTCCTACTGTCATCTGTTTTGGCTTCTTCCTTCCTTCCTAACCAAAACCAGACAAATTGTTTGTGGATCTCTCTTGACCTTCTGCTCTGTGATTCTGGTCACCAAAGGGGACTTGGCTAAGCCAACATCACCATCTTTACTATATGATGACCTTATATCCCCTAGGGTGGGAACTGGGACTTGATTTGGTGGAAAATCCTACTTTTTCAATGAAAGTTGCTCCAGAGACAGTTGAACGACTGTAACATCTTGGGGTAATTGTTTCTGGAATCTTCCTAGGATCCCTGAGATATTTAGACACAAAGATTAATATGAAAGCATATGCTTAGACTCTTTGTGCACCAGGAGTCTGATCATGGCCTAGAGATAGACAAGGCAGGGCATTTTTAAGGTTGTGATTTTTAAAGGTATTTAAGAAATGATGAAGACTAAGGCTAAAACTCCTTAGGACAGACACTGAGACTTCCCAAGGACAGATGATGTTGGCAACAAAAAGGAAATATCAGTGCTGACTTTTCAAAGTATAAAATGGCAGGTAAGGGGTCCTGTATATCTTAGAAATTATCACTATATCAAAATGTCTTCATATGCAAAATCTAACAAAATTATTAAAATAATTTCTGCGAAATAGGGTTTTTGTTCCTAAATGCATTTCGCTGCATAAAATGGCTCACTATCTAACACATTTTATTGGGACAGATGTATTTCTCTAGAGGTCGGTCTTGTTCATGGTGGTGATCATGAGTCTTGGTGCAGTTATAGGGAATATTAGACAATAAAGTGGGACTCACACTTCCAGGGAATGACAGCCATGATGGACATGGTTGCTGTTGGGAATAAGGGAATCTTTAAGGCAGGAGAGATGGGGGGGGGGAGTTGTGAGTGAGGCTCTGCTGAGTCAGTAACTGTGACTGGTTCCTTCCTAGGGACTTCAGAAGTCGGCTGTACAGCGGAAGGGAGTCATAACTCATCATCTATTAACCTTATCTGAAGTGAAACGATACAACTTCAATTGCCTTCATTTAGGATTTCAGACAGGACACCACTAACTGCCATGTTGGGATTCTCCACTGAGTGTCCACCGTTTAGAGCAGTGGTACTCAACCTTCCTAAAGTAACAGAGTAATTCTTTAATACACTCCCTCACATTGTGATGACCCCCAGAAATTTACGTTAAAAATTATGGTGACCATAAAATTGTTTCATTGCTTCTTCATAACTGCAAATTTGCTACTGCTATGAATTGCAATGTAAGTATCTGATAATGACTCCAAGGGGTCATGATTGAGAATCACTGATTAGAAGTCTCTTAGTGAAACACATTTCCATGCAGGATTTACTCCTGTCATACATGACTAGAGCTTTGTAACCCTATAATCTCAGACATACCCTTGACTTCTTCAAATTCTGCTCCTGGTTTCTGGACACCTTCTATGTGTTCAGAACAGTGAGATTTAACAAAAACCCCAAACACTGTCACAGCATGTTTCCTTTATTCTGTTATGAGTCTAACTAGAAACTGGAAATGAAAAGGTAGCAGAGAGATTTCCAAGGTCCCCACCCCTACATAAAGCTTCTATGTTTCAGTTTTAGGTAATATACTAATCTGCCAGGTTTAAGAGTTTCCTGGTGAAACCCCATCTTTGTCCCTCTTCTAGGGTTTATGCTGGTCGAACTGGGTTCTTGAGAGAGCTTCTCTCCATCATTTTTCTGTATTCATAAGTGTGTTTCCAAAGCTCTGGCTGACTCAAAACAGACCTTTTTCTGTCATACAAATGTCTTTCCTTTCGAAGTAACTTCTCTTAAACTCACTTACTGATTATCAAGGGTAGAAATGGCCTAGTGGGCATGGCTTTTATCTAATGATCAAAGGGAATAAAAAGTAAGAGGAGATACTAAAGCCACAGGGCAGCAGCAGAATGCTATAAAAAGAATACTCTGGGCTGTAGAGAAGGCTCTGTGGGTCAGAGTGACCTGAGTTCAAATGACAAGGCTGTGCAATGACCTGCACCTCCAGCACTAGGGGTAGCAGACACCAGAGACTGCTGGGACTAACAACCACCGTAACTCCAGGTTTAGTGAGTGAGAGACCCTGCCTCAAGAGAGTAAGGCAGAGGCAGATGGAGCAGACGGCACATGGGCTCCTCTGGCCTCTACACATACACCAGGGACACACACACGAGGGCCACATATGCTGGACAACAACTCGAACAGACACTGGGAAGGTTGACTGGTGAGATTAGAATGACCGTAAGATTAGCAGCAGCGAGTTACTGTTCATTTTTTCTGGGCGGGTGGTTACAGACTGATTTGTAGGAGATGTTCCTTGATTTTTATATTCTTGGGTGGCAGGACATAAAATGAGTTATTTATTTATTAGTGTGTGTGGTGTGCGTGTGTGTATGCGTGTGTGCATGTGTGTGTGTGCTTGTGTGTGTGTGCAAATGTGGAATTCAAAGGACAACGTTCAGGAGTCAGTTCTCTCCTTTCTCTTTTGTCAGCTCCAGGGGCCAAATTTAGTGCTTAAGTGGCAAGGACTTTTATCCACTGAACCATATCACTGACCACCTCACCAACCACCTCACCAATTATCTCACCAACTATCTCACCAATTCACCGACCACCTCACCAATTATCTCACCAACTATCTCACCAATTCACTGACCACCTCACCAATTATCTCACGGATCATCTCACCGGCCCAGGGCTTGTCCTTATAATTGTTCTATGAACATAATGTGACTTCAGAAGTGTGTGTGTTTTGTGTGTATGTGTGTTGTGTATGTGTGTGTTTAAAGAATGCCTTGTATATTAGGAGCTAGGCAACAGTTTTTCTTTGCTTTGTTTCGGGGGCTCCGTGGGTCTGGGACAGTCACTTTTGTTAATGGATCTTTGCTGAGGTGGCCCAGTGCAGCTCTAAGCCAGGCACTGTTTTCAGAGCTCAGTCATAATGGACACTGAGAAGGTAAATGTGAAAACAGCCCATGGTCGCGAGCATTATCAGCTTATTCTAAAGGAATCTCATGTGGGTTCTGTTATTTCAAACCAGGCACAGGGTCAGAAATCACAGTGTAGGTGGAGCCGAGGCTCTCACGGAGGGGGGGGGTGTGGATGGGGGAGGCAGCACACAAACAACATCTTCTGGAGAGAGTTGCCGCTGCTGGGGTGGGGGAGGGGAGAGCTGTGATCCTTTGAAATCTGTCCTTTCATTCTCTTTTCCTAATAAGGCTGTCCATAGTCGCTGGCAGAATTAGTCACACAATGCCATTAGAGTTCTCCACACAGAGCCAGCCCGCCAGCAAGACAAGCATCTATTTATGTTTAGTGATCATGATATTTATCTAGTCAATTATTCCTCTCACACAGAACAAACAAGGCTCTGCTTTGGGTGATGATCTGGTCTTCAGCCCATTACAACCAACATGGAGAACAATCTCTGAAATCAGACTGCCTTCCAAAATGGTCAATTTTTTTTTTTACATGTTTACCATGAATACTAATGGTCAATTTGTGAAATCTAACCTGGAGGTGGTGGTTGCAGGAAAATACATGGAATTTGGCCAGAGGCCTAGAACCCAGACTCTTCCTTTTGTCGAGCAGCCTGTATTATGCTTGAGGTTCATTCTCCTCACCCGATTGTCCCTAACTAAATCGAGAATGGAATGTACTCTTGCATAAACAGAACCCAGCTCCACAGTAAAACTGGGGTCAGGCAAGCTGGTAATATCTTGGCATGCTGTAGTGAGAGATCTTTCTGAAGGTGGAGAGGAAGGGCCTGAATCTTCATCGACATTTGTAAAAGTCAGAGAATGACCCAATCCCCAAATCTATCTCATTGTCCTGAGGTCTTCTAAATCCAGGCCTGTGTGTTCCTTAGTAGCCACAGTGCTTTGGGGGTGGAGCTTGAAAAACTCTCCAAGGAGAGGCTCAGGGAGAACCTAACACAGGTCAGAAGAGATAAGACAGGGCTGGGGCAGAAAGACACAGACAGAGACAGATTCCTAGAGGACCGCAGGTAGGGAGTGCACCTTTGTATTACTCTGATCAAATAACTGAAAGAAAGATCTGAAAAAGGAAGAATTTTTTTCTTTTTTGGCTCACGATTTCAGAGAACTTGTATGGAGGAAGTAGAGCATCACAGAGGTCAAAGCAGAACGTCATGGAGGTCAGAGTTCATGCTGAAGGAAGCTGCCTCACATCAGACAGGAGGCAGAGAGACCGGAAGGAACAAGGGATAAGATGTTCCCTGTGGCCCTATAATGACTTACTCCTCCAGCTGGCCCCCATTCTCTCTCTCTCTCTCTCTCTCTCTCTCTCTCTCTCTCTCTCTCTCTCTCTCTCTCTCTCTCTTTCCATTTTGGATTTTATTTTTCTCTTATATTACATCCCAACCGAAGTTTCCCCTTCCTCTTTTCCTCCCAGTTCCTCCTCACACATTCCTCTTCTCCCAGACCCACTCCTCCTCTCTTCAAAAAAGGACAGGTCTCCCAGGGATAGCAACCAAGCATGGCATATCAAGTTATTATAAAACTAGGTATATCCCCTCATATTAAGGCTGGATGAGGCAACCCAGAATGAGTAAAAAGGTTTCAAAAACAGGCAAAACAGTCAGAGACAACCTTGGTTCCATTGTTAGTAGTACTACAGGAACCCCAAGCTATACAACCATAACATACATACGGAAGACATAGGTCAGACCCGTGCAGCCTCCGTGAGCACCTCTAGGCCCTGGTTAGCTGATTCTGTGGCTGTGTTCTTGTGGTGTCTGGGCTCCTCTGGCTCCTACAATCCTTCTTCTTGTCTGCAGGATTCCCCATGCTCCGTCTAATGCTTTCTGCGGGACCCTGCCAGTATCCCCTATTACGAGGAGTCTTCACTGGGGTCACTGTTGTGGATTCCTGAGAGTCTCCACCGCATTAGGTTTCTACCTCACCCCCCAAATTCCCCCAATTCCAGTCATCTGTCCCAGCACTCTCTAACTCCATACCCCCGACTCCTCCTGCTCGCATCCACACTTGCCCCCAGTCTACTCTGAAATCTATTCTGTTTCCCCTTCCCAGGGAGATCCATGCCAGACCCATTTCTTAACATTTCTAGAACTCTCCACAGTATTGTCTCCTTCTGCGAAGGTAGACTTTGACATTTGAGGCTGTGGGAAGCATTGCATACTAAAGCTGTGACAACCAGCAATGCCTTCCCAGGGCCCGCCCAGAAGCACTTGAGCCTTCCATGGCCCTGTCTGGAACCATTCCGCTTGATTCATTTTGCTGCGTTGAGAGGAATTCTCACTCTGTGTCCAAAGAGAGCTTTGTACTCCTCATCGTCCTTCCTCTGCCTCTCAGTGGTTGCACTTCCACTTGGGAGCATCTGAGAAAGATTACCAGTCAAGAGCGGGTAGGTCAAGGACAGGTTTGAATTTCCTCTCCTTGAAAGAGACAGTTGGCTCAGTGGTTCAGAACAGTTGGTGTTCTTCTAGAGGACCTGAGTTCAGTTCCTAGCACCCACATCAGGCAGCTCACATTCTAGTTCCAGTGGATCCCATACTATCTTCTGGCCTCCTTGGGAATCTGCACAAATGTGGTAGATTCACACACACACACCACCACCACCACCACACAAATAATTAAAAAAAAAAAACTTAAACAAAAGACACAGTTACCTGTGGGGAGTTAGAGAAAATGTCTTTTTTTTTCCTAATTTTAGACCACAACAAGAGTATTCATTAGCTGGGGGTGGGTCTCGAGGGAAATGATTAGACATAAATCCAGTCAAAGATGGTTCTGAGATCTGCATTGTGCTGGCAGCATGGAGTCAGCAAACCTACACATCGAAACCTAGCTATTTCAGATGCAATTTGAGACAATCGAGGGAGCTACCACACAAGAGTCATCTGAGGACTCTGTGGCTCAGTTGCCTACTTGTGGAAATGTGGCTGCAGGGGGTGACTCTGGTCAAGGTGAAAACACAGCACAAAGAAATTGTGCCTACTCTGAGCCACTGCTTGAGGACCACTCTGGCTGCTGTGTAATGGGAGGGATGGTGTCTCCCACACATCACAAACCCAACTGATGCCCCTACTTCAAGACTTGACCTGACACAGAAGGAAAGACAGTCTCATCACTTAGAGACCTCGCCTGGAACTGACCTTACTAAAACTAAGACAGTGGTGATGTCGTTGCTCTTGTGACTACCAGGTAACTCTCAGTGCACATGTGCCTGTGCACGTCTGCACACACGTGACTGTGTGCTAGAGAGTGCTCCCCCCCTCACACGGGGGGGGAGAGATTTAAAAAGAATGTTGTTTTTTAGATATTAGAAGAGGCTTGTCAATACAGCATTAATATTTTATTAGGCAATTAATCTGTCTCCTCTTGAAGTTGTGGTATTTGCTTGAAAATGAAACCACTTGAATGTATCCACACATTACCTAATGTTCCCATCATGTGCCAAGAAAGACACTGAGTCCAGCAGTTTCTGAAGACAAGCGTGTTCCTTCGTCATTTGTCTTATTCTAGTTACCAGCAAACAGCGTTGGAATTGCACAGAATGCCAGGCGGGGAGATTGCTAACCACGAGAAGCATGTGTTCACAGCATAAATCAGTCCTTCCTACTTTCTGCCAACAAACCTGTAACCTCATGTGTGCTAAGCAAGGGCTCAAGCCCTGAGCTAGGTCCCCAGGAGCCCTTTCCTTTTTCTTACTGTTGACTTCCAATCTAATTTTGTGGATGTTGAGGAATAACTGCTGGAAGCCTTTTCTGGGACTCGACCTCAGTTCATCGGGGTTTTTACCTGCCGAGCTGCCGCCTTCATTAACCGTATCTTTAATGCCACCCCGAGAGGCAGATTTCATCAGACAGGCCTTGTGGTGGCCCGTCCTTAGAAGCACTCTGCTCAAACTTACAAAGAAGCTGGTTGTCTCTAGGTGGGAAACCCGTGCGGCCCTCTCTCTATTTCTTGTTCCCTTCAGAAGGTACATGATGGGGACGGATGAGCAAACCTACTGTGTAAATTAGCCCCCTAATTGTTTCTGCATGTCTTTCTGGAAAGATGAACATTTTCTGAGAAAGAATAAAAGTGACCACATTTCAGCCCTGTCGGGGGGCTGATGGTCCGTTCCACTTTCTCAGATGTGGAAAACGGACCCTTAGGGGATTAACCGAACAGATCCTAGATGTCAGCTCAGTGGAGCCCCAGTATAGTCTGCCCAGCAGGTCCATCCACAACCCTGTAGCAGAGCTTGGGAGCTGCCTGTTCAACAACAGGACTTTGTAAGAAATTGTTCCAAGAGCCTTTTTTTCAGACCCAAATTTCTAGTGTCTCTCCTCTCCTCTCCTCTCCTCTCCCTTCCCCTCCCCTCCCCTCCCCTCTTCTCCTCTCTCCTCCCCTCCTCTCCTCTCCCCTTCTCTCCCCTCCCCTCTCCTTCTTTTCTCTCCCCTCCCCTCCCCTCGTCTCCTCTCCTCTCTCTCCTCTCTTCTCCTCTCCCCTTCTCTTTCTTTGTATGTGTGTGACTTTATGAGAGTATACACCTTCTGTGACAAAAAGGAGAACAAGAGACGCACGACTGAATCAAATAAGGAAAAGCACTCGAGTTATAAGTGATTTTAACGAAGGCCACTCCAGGGTCCTGAGTGAAATCTGGCCATTCCTTGCATACTTGAGGATGTAGGAAGCTTGGGCTTGGGGAAAGGCTGCCCTGAGGTTGAGCCGGCTCCCTTTGAAGAGCCTTCCTTTCATCTCATTGCTCTGACATAATTCCATGGCTGCATGCAGAGCTGAGGAATGCGAACCTTTTGGAGCTCATCTCCACCTCTAGACAAAGGACACAGTCCTTGCTAGGGGCAGTCACAAGTGTGTAATGACATGGTCAGAGCAAGAAGGAACAGTCATATGCCAGTGTACATCAGCATCATGTGCCTGGGGGAACGAACACACTGAGCAGAAGAGCTGGCCTTAGCTTCCAACTGTCGTCCTTGTTTATTCTCCGGCCTTGTGTTTTCACAGGCCTGATTTTCCTCTTCCTTTTGACCCACTTTGCACCCAGCCAGCCTGCTTTGTTCCACACAGTCTTTTAGGAGAATAATTCTAAAGCGAGACTGCATGCAACTATGTAAACAAATATCTGCTTAGACTTCTGCAGACACAATAGCAAAGCAAGGTAGGAAAAACAGAGAAAGAGGCAGGGGAAGGGAAAGGGGCCAATGGAGAAAGAAAATTCAAGATGGAGGGATCTGAGTGGGTAGGTATAGGTGCTTCTTCATGCAATGCTCTGTACTGTGATGTGTGACAGGTCACATCTGAGCACATGGAACAGGTCACATCGAGCACATGGAACAGGTCACATCGAGCACATGGAACAGGTCACATCTGAGCACATGGAACAGGTCACATCGGAGCACATGGAACAGGTCACATCTGAGCACATGGAACAGGTCACATCTGAGCACATGGAACAGGTCACATCGAGCACATGGAACAGGTCACATCTGAACTCATGGAAAAGGTCACATCGGAGCACATGGAACAGGTCACATCTGAACTCATGGAACAGGTCACATCGGAGCACATGGAACGTGTCACATCTGAACTCATGGAACAGGTCACATCTGAGCACATGGAACAGGTCACATCGAGCATATGGAACAGGTCACATCTGAACTCATAGAACAGGTCACATCTGAGCACATGGAACAGGTCACATCTGAACTCATGGAACAGGTCACATCTGAGCACATGGAACAGGTCACATCTGAGCACATGGAACAGGTCACATCTGAGCACATGGAACAGGTCACATCTGAACTCATGGAACAGGTCACATTGGAGCACATGGAACGTGTCACATCTGAACTCATGGAACAGGTCACATCTGAACTCATGGAACAGGTCACATCGGAGCACATGGAACAGGTCACATCTGACCACATGGAACAGGTCACATCTGAGCACATGGAACAGGTCACATCGGAGCACATGGAACAGGTTACATCTGAGCTCACGGAACAGGTCACATCTGAGCACATGGAACAGGTCACATCGGAGCACATGGAAACCCAGACTGAGACTGGTGGCTTTTTTCCAGCCCAGTGCTTTTCTAATCTTCACTGAGACTGACAGGTGTAGCAAGTATCCAGGTAGCAGTGATGTAAACACAGGCAGGCACTGTTGACAAAGAAACACATCCTGTGACCGATGAAAGTGGAACTTAGGTCCCCATATGTATTGTATAGGGAACCCTGTAACTGCCCAGGTGAAGGGTGCTGCTGGCGGTGTCTGAAGCAGTTTCGCAGAATCTGACTGATGCCTAGAATAACCCCACATAGAGGGGTGCTGGAAGCTTCATGTGAGACACACATGTGATGCTCAATATTTGTCTTCAGTGACCTCACTGCTACTACTGCGGCGTTCTCTTTGGATTCTGTGACTTGGACAACCCGACCAGTTGGTCCAGCCACTCTGGGGCACAGAACATTCTTGGATGTAACCTTGTTTCCTCCAAACTTCTGCCTCCAAAGAAAGCTAGGAAATTCATGCATTAAGACAGTGTGACTCTAGGGAACACTGTGGGGAGATGGTAGGAAGGAAAATGTGGTCCCCACACAGCTCCCACTTGGATAGTGGGCATCATGCCAACTCGAGTCTGTGTTCCTTCTGGCTCTGTATCTGTGAAGGGAAGACTGGCTATTCAACGTGAGCCTTAGCTTCTGCCTGTGTCCACTGTCTCACCCATGGTAAGCTGGGACTCTGGTGGTCACACTTATAAGGTAGATGAGGGGTACATCTCTGGTAGAGAAGGGGAGGCACAGGAGATTGGGTGGGATCAGGTTGTGGGGAGTCTCAGTGGCAGCCTTGGAACCCTGGAGGGAAAACAGTTCTCTAGAGTTGTACGAGGGACAGGTAGGCTGGCAAAGATCTCAGTGGGCGAGCACGTCCTCCGCATGAGTAAGGGCTTACGTTCTACTCCCAGCCTTACCCAGACACATGCACACACGCATGCATGCTCATCAAGACTGCCCGCTCTGTACAATGGCTGTGTGACTCCTGCAAGCAAAGAGGATCTAGACAGAGGCTCCTAACAGTCACTACCAGCCTGGTCTTTATTAACTTAACTTTTTTCTTCAGGACTGCTTTTGATGTCAAGAGTTCCATGATAGGAGAGATAGATCATCAGTTGAAAGTACTGGTTGCTCCTACAGAGGACCCAGGTTCCCAACACTTACATGGTGGCTCTCAACTGTAACTCCAGTTCCAGGGAATCCATGCCCTCTTCTGACCTCTATGGGCAACAGACATATACACAAGACACATACATACATGCAAGAAAATCTCTACAATAAAAATAAAGACATCTTAAAAAAAAAGAGTACCTCAGTATGCTAATATTTGGTCCTGCTTTCAGTAGCCTTAGGATTTGGACCTTCCATGGCCTAATCATGACCAGCAGAGGAAACAATTTTAACCCCAACCCTTTTCCAGCGAGATCCCTGAGTGATCACGTGGCAGAAACATGTTGGGGATGATGAGAAAGTGCACCAGGGACTGTGTCTGATCGGTGCACTGTCGCTGTCTCTCAGAGGCATCCTCTGAGGAGTCCCCCTCGGGGAAAACAGTGGTTCTGTGACTTGCAGGGACTTGACAGGGGTCTAGTTCTGAGGAGACCAGGCTGCAGCTCATGTGTAACAGCACTGAGCCTGGTCTTTAGTCCTGTTGTATATGATCCCTGCAGTCCTGGTAACACTGTATAGATGGTCTGTGCCTCAGTTTACCCATCTGTGACAGGGACTGGTAATATTTGCCTGATAGGGTCCTTATTAAGATGAACTCAGGTGACTCACTAGTAAAGTGAGCATCTGCTAAAGAGATGATAGGAGGTGTGGCTTCCAGGGAGACACACCTCCTTGGAGAAGGTGGGGCAGAAGGACCTAGGAGGCCCAGTCATGGTCAGTCACTCTCACACAGAGCCATTGCTCCTGAAGAACCGTGGGGTACTCAGTCTCAAACAGAAACCTCAAGGACCTTTCCTGTGATCTCCTTTACTTGGTTAGAATTGATCCAAGGCCAGGGCTCCTCTCACCAGCCCAGCAGTTTCTGGAGACTGTTGTCTCAGATGCTACAGAAAGGCAAGCAGTGACATAGACCCTGCATCCAGGCTTCCAATCTAAGAAACTCGCAGACTGCCTAGAGCTATTGCTCCATATGATTATGGGATGACTCTCTGAAATGTTGTTTATTTTAAAAAGCCGCTTTGAATGGGGACAGAACCCTTGCAAATGTAAGAACCCAGACCCTGGAGAATCCTGTGAAAAACTAATACAGCTTAAAAGCTAAAGGCTGCTTAATAGAATCCAGCACAGAGTTCTGGTTCTGGCTGCGCTTCATACCAGCTAGGCAGTCCTGGAGGAGATGCTGAATTTCGCTGAGCCTCAATTTTTCCTTAAAATATGATGCGAGTAACAATGATAGCTTGTGCTGAGACTGGCTAGGGCCATGTCCACTAAGCCATAGTAAACTGTAGTTCGTAAGGAATATTGCTGTAGTAGAAAGCAAAGCCAAATGATGTGAGAACCTCGACGGTTCTCCACACCAAGTGGGTCGTGCTGCAGGGAGGAAACCCTCTTGATCTTAGTGGCTTGTGAGAAAGGGGAAGTTGATTGCTTTCTCCTTTTTCAAAGTTGAAAAGTATGCAGTTATCTAAGACAGAGTTTTATTGCCGTGAAGACACACCGTGACCACGGGAAGATTTCGTTGGGCTACTTAGAATTCAGAGGTTTAGTCCACTATCAGCACGAGGAAACCATGACAGCATGCACACAGACATGGTGCTGGAGAGGCACCTGAGAATTCTACATCTGGACCCATAGGCAGCAGGAAGAGACAGGGAGTCACTGGGCCTGGCTTGAGCCTACCCGCAGTGACACACTTCTCCAACAAGGCCACACCACCAATGGTGCCACGCCCTACGAGTCTAAGGGGGCCATTTTCATTCAGACCATCACAGCAGTTCTCTCCCGAGGAAGTGCTACAGGCGAAGGGAAGGGAGAGAAACACATGAGAACATTTACCCAGCCAGAACTAGTTATATGGCCTGCTTAAACTCTGGGGTTTTGGCGCAAAAACCAAACAAAATACTAAAAATCAAAGTCCATTACCATATCACCAAGTAGCATAGAGCCAGAAAGACACCTCCTCCCTGCCACAAGTCTTTCCCAGGCACTTCTGCACATTAGGAGCAGGAGACACGAATGCACTCTTCAAAGGGGACATTTTTAGTGGTTGTTCTTGGGGACTTCATGTCCTGATCAGCATCTACAAGGCCTGCAAGAATTTTTGATAATCACGGATGGCAATGACGACACTTTTTCCCCTGGTTTTGAGAAACAATCTCATGTATCTCAAGCTATCCTGGGACATGCTATGCAGCTAAGGATGACCTTAAACTTCCCATCCTCTCACCGCCACCTCCTTAATGCAGAGTTGTAGGTGTGGGCTGCCGCATCCCACTCATACAGGTGCCTGGAAATGCCGTGAAACAAGCAAGTTATATCACAGCCTCAAAGTGATAATTTTTGTGGACTCTACATCTTTACTGTAATTTTGAGTGTTGTGTAGCCTTTCTTGTTGGAATCCATAACAGGAAAGGGGCTAGAATATGGTCCACTGTGTGAGAGTCTGTGCCGAATCTGACGATCTGAGTTCTAGCCCTGGACTCGTGGTGGGAGGAGAGAGGTCACTCCACATGAACACTATGAAACACGTGCAAACCTCGCCCCCATGCTCACACCACATGAACACTATGAAACACGTGTAAACCTCGCCCCCATGCTCGCACCACATGAACACTGAAACATCTGTAAACCTCGCCCCCATGCTCACACCACATGAACACTATGAAACACGTGTAAACCTCGCCCCCATGCTCGCACCACATGAACACTGAAACATCTGTAAACCTCGCCCCCATGCTCACACCACATGAACACTATGAAACATCTGTAAACCTCGCCCCCATGCTCACACCACATGAACACTATGAAACACGTGTAAACTCGCCCCCATGCTCACACCACATGAACACTGAAACACGTGTAAACCTCGCCCCCATGCTCACACCACATGAACACTATGAAACACGTGCAAACCTCGCCCCCATGCTCACACCACATGAACACTATGAAACACGTGTAAACCTCGCCCCCATGCTCGCACCACATGAACACTGAAACATCTGTAAACCTCGCCCCCATGCTCACACCACATGAACACTATGAAACACGTGTAAACTCGCCCCCATGCTCACACCACATGAACACTGAAACACGTGTAAACCTCGCCCCCATGCTCACACCACATGAACACTGAAACATCTGTAAACCTCGCCCCCATGTTCACACCACATGAACACTGAAACACGTGTAAACCTCGCCCCCATGCTCACACCACATGAACACTGAAACACGTGTAACCCTCGCCCCCATGCTCACACCACATGAACACTGAAACATCTGTAAACCTCGCCCCCATGCTCACACCACATGAACACTGAAACACGTGTAAACCTCGCCCCCATGCTCGTACCACATGAACACTGAAACACGTGTAAACCTCGCCCCCATGCTCACACCACATGAACACTGAAACACGTGCAAACCTCGCCCCCATGCTCACACCACATGAACACTGAAACATCTGTAAACCTCGCCCCCATGCTCACACCACATGAACACTATGAAACACGTGTAAACCTCGCCCCCATGCTCACACCACATGAACACTATGAAACACGTGCAAACCTCGCCCCCATGTTCGCACCACAAGTTTCATAAATAAAAATGTGGAATATATTTAATTCATAAAAGAAATGAGAATACGACCAGCAATGTCTATCTTAACATTTAAAGCCAAATGTAAAGAGGAATGCTTAACCATCGGCTATCACCAGCATTTTCACCTTGTTATTACATGTGTTTATATGTGTGTTTGCACCCTGACGGAGGCACACACATGTGTGTCTACATACACATATATGCAGAGGCCAGAGTGTGCTGTTGGATATCTTCCTTCATCTCTTCACTCATTTACTATAACAAATCTGTCATTTGAACACAAAGCTCCCAAGTCTGGCTGGTCTGTCTAGCCAGCTCGCCTTGGTGGCACTCTTGTTTGCCTGCTTGAGCCCTAAGATCACTGGTGGTTGCCACACCTGTCTGACTTTTGTCATGTGCATGCTGGGAATCCAAACAATGATCTGTGGGCTTGCTTGGCAAGTGCTTTATCCACCAAGCCAGCTCCATATTCCTACTTGTTAAAAGATTCATCATAATTCTTTTTAATGTGTATTTTTCTTCTATGGTGAAAATGTCAAACATACATAAAGCAAAAATGATGGCACAGAAAAAAAAAACCTTAGCATAAAGGTCAGAGGTCATTTTAGCATCACATCTCTTCATATGTATCTCCAAAAAAAGAGACTATTTAATCTTAACCGTGATACTGTTATCACACAGTTATCCCTGTGTCGGGGGCTGGGGTGTAGCCCACTGGTGGAAAGCTTGCCCATCTTGCATTAGCTCCTGGTTTCATCCCAGTACATTTCTCCCTAGCTGTGGTAAACCCACCCTCTTGTTGTCATTGTTGTCTTCTTTTCCATATCTGTCATTTATTTGGTTAACACTAACTCTTCCAACAAACAGAAGCTCATCAGAATCTTCTAGAAGCACACATACTTTTGTTATGTTTTTCGAGAAGTACAGATTCTCCTAGACATTATACACATGGAACCAAACATATTTCCTCAGCACATGCAAGAGAAGCATTGCTTCATGGGCAATACCATCACTGCTGGAACAACATACCTGACAAAACAAAATACTTAAGAAAGGGCTTGCTTTTGGCTCAGGGTTTGAAAGGATGCTACCCACCATGGCAAAGACTCAAGGCAGGAAGTGTAAGAGTCTGGTCCTGAGTGTCTGCAGTCAGGAAGCAGACTGATGAAAGCTGGCAGTCAGCTGACTTTCTCTTGTTTTCCTTTTTATTCAACCCAGGCCCCCAGCCCATGGGACAGTGCTGCTTACACTCAGGGTGGGTCTTCCCTCCTCCTGGGGTAGACCATCCTGGAAACACTCTCACAGGCATACCCAATGGTGTGTCTCCTAGGAGGTTCTAAATCCAGTCAAGTTAACGATGGCTGGTGGGAGAACAATGTGGCTTTGTTAGCTGATGTCTCGGTGAGGGTATCTGCAGCAGGGTGCACACATGCTCCAGTGCAGAGGCCTGTCCCCAAAGTCCTCGGGTCCCAGAAAGCTTTGTTGGGGATCTTATATCCTATCTCAAAGTCAGGGGTGAAAATGAGGTCAGAGTGGAATTTCTCAAACACAAGTGCACCAGGATAGCTCCTTTCTCACTGAAATGCATTTTGGGGTCTTTCATTTATGCATAATCTTGCTTTGTAGTTATTAAAATCAGCAGAGATGCTTATTTTGGCTTGAGGATCATGCTGGATGCTAATCTGCAAAACGTTCTATCTCCTTTAGTGCATTGTCAGATCAGAAAGTCCCCCCTGCTCCAGAGGACCAAAAAGAACGAGGGGCGCTCACATCCTCCATCTTCAGCCAGGAGCCAGAGTGTAGTGGAGGTCAAACTTCATTTCAAAGTCAGACTCCCCAAGGCTAAGTCCAGCTCTCCAGCTTACTACTGTGTCCGTTCACACACATTTGCCGGGCCTGTTTTTATCTGTGAAGTCTTTACCTGTGTTAAACTTTCCATTTTGAATTTGCTTTATTCTAAGTGGGAGCCAGTTGAGATCTGCAGATTTCTTTTGGGTCACTGTGTCTCTGGATTCCCACTAAATTATAGATGTCCCCATTTCTCCCGTAAGCCACTAATTGATGGCAGAAGTTGGCTGTTCTGCCCTAGAGATTGCCCCATGCTCTAGAAGGACTGTTTCCTTCCCCACGACTTACTTTATTTATTTATTTACTATTATTATTATTATTATTATTTTTTGGAGACAGGGTTTCACTTTATCTTTGGAGCCTGTCCTGGAACTCACTCTCTAGACCAGGCTGACCTTGAACTCAGAGATCTGACTGTCTCTGCCTCCTGAGTGTTGAGATTAAAGGCCTGCACCATCAATGCCTGGCTTACTCTTTTCTTTCAGTCCTTGTTATTGTGGGTGGAGCTGAGAGCACGAGGCTGATGTAAAGTCAGCTGTCTTGGTGAGGAAGACTTCTGAGTGGTGGGAGGCCCACGAGCAGGTAACTGCTGTCACATTGAGCACAGAGTACGCTGCCCAGTCAGGCCGCCTGCAGGCAGAGGTTGCTAGAACTCAAGCTGTCTCTGCATAACTCTGAGGCTTTCATGGGGTCCCTGGGTTTCTATCAGTACCTCATTAGCGGCTGCGTAAGGTTCTGCTCAGTAGGGCAGTGTTTTTTCCCACTCACCAGCTAGGTCTTCTCCGTGAGGTGAGGGCCACTGGGTCAGTTAGGCACACTGTGCATGGGGAGGGCCCCACAAGTAGCTTAATGCTTTCTTAACCACTTGCTTTCAAAGTCAGGACTGAGCCCAGCAACAGCTAATTGCAGCGGTGTCCAAAACGGATTTGGTTGTTTCCTGGAGATGGGACTTCCAAACCAATGTGAAGATGACAGTGACGACAATGATGATGATGACGAAGTTCTTCTGTGTTTCAGTGTCACAATCAGCTGTACTTCAATCAAGCTCATCCTGCCAGTGACTCATGAGAATCCTTTGGTGTGGGCTCTGTTGTCTCTCTCACGTGGTCCTTGGTCTTTGATGGCTTTTTTGCATTTGGACCCAATAAGACACCTCAGTTCCATTTGATGTTTGTTGCCCCAGACTTGGAAGCTAAGCCATTTCTCCAAGTATCCCTGCTTCATTTTATGGCATCTGCAGATTAAAACTTTAAAGCATGAAATACGTGTCTCTTTAAGTCCTTTGGGCTGAACATGATTGATAATCTCTATCTCTGTCCCTCACTTCAAAGCCCCACAGACAGTGCTCGGTGTATTCCAAAGGACAGAACAGATGATGCTCTGTGGTCTCCACGGAAAGAAGTGGGCATGCCAAATGTGTAAGTAATTTTATTCTTTATTTCTCTAACCCAGTGGTGAATCTGAGACCTAATAGATACAGTGAGATACAAGCTAAGGCAAATGCTAAGCAGGGAGGGATGGGGACACAAGCTGCAGGCTGTTGGAGATCCAGGAAGCCGAGAGATTCACAGGAAAGGACCAAAATATGGGTGACAGGAACTCAAACCCTGATTACATGTAAGCCCAGGCACCTGCTTCCTTCCTCTGGAAAAGTTACTTTCTTAGAAGGAGAATACAGCTTGTGGAAAGATACCCAAAAATCAAAGATGGAGGGAGGGGACCCATAAAAAAGATTAGTGAAGGACATCCCAGCCACCGATGCAGGGACAAACACAGGCAGATCCGCTCCTGCCTGTGTGTGACCTTGAGGTCTACCCCAGTTTAGAAATGACGAGCTGGTCTGATGAATGAGCAAGGGAATGTTCACGCCAAAGGGAAACTTGTGCAAGTTATGTCAATAAGCCAATTGCCAGTTGAGACCTTGAATTACTTGGTGCTGAATCCAGAGGGGAGTCTTTCCAAGATGAGAGACTGACCTGCTAGTTGGGCGTGCTGAATCGCTTGTCATTGTGACAAGACAGAGGAGAACAATTGAAGGAGGAAGGCTTCATCATGGCCCATGATTGCTTACTCCAGCTGCTACAGGCCAGGGTAAGGCAGAACACTGCACCAGGGAGGCCATGGTAGGGCAGGGCTTTGTGGTGGACAGAGATGTAGAGTGGAAGGACCAGGGGACAAGACACCCTTCAGTGGCATGATTCTAATGACCTACTCCAATTAGGCAGGTCACATCTTTCAATAGTGTCATCAAAGTTTGAACCTATTAATGGGTCCATCATTCAGGGATCATTCTAGATTTACCAGCCACAACAAGGCAAGGTTTGATATCTTCACTAAGGTACCCAGTTGGCACAACAGGTTACTGTTTAAACAAACCAGCACCATTCTCGGCTCTTCGCCTTTCTCTTGTAGTGGAAAGAGCCCTTCCCTGTGGAGCATAAGGACTGAGAGTGGCTAAAACTGTTCTCTGGGCTCTGGTCCATCTGCCGAGAAACACTGTTCAATTAGCCGCTCTCCTTCATAAACCATGTGGTCTACGGCACGCTCTGAGTCCCTGCCATCCAAATAATTTGTATCTGGGCAGTGACTGCCCAGAGTTCTGCAAGTCATTTCCCCTGCTTCGGACCATACAAGGTTAGGGTTTGTGTGTCTACTTCTCTGCAGGGTTCTGAGCACTTGGCGCTGCAGTCTTTCACACGCAATTCAAAGGCACCCAGGGGGAAGAAGTGTGGGGGAATAAAACCCACATTGAATGTGGGGAGGGGGGACACGACTCTGGATTAGCTCAGGGAGTTTATCCAGGTGGGTTTGATGACATACTCTGTTCTCAAAGCCTGTGTTCAGGCACAGCCCCAATCTATCAAACCGACAGGGAGCTGGCACAGGGCCGTCTGGGTGGCCTGCTGATGTCGGTCTATGCCTGTCTTGACAGTGTTTCCCAGGGGCACAAAAGCAAGGGAGAGATGGTTCCAGCGATAAGCATGGTCAGGTGTGCTGGCTCCTGAGCATCGGGTCTGCAGTCACGTTGCTCCTGAGGGGTTTGGCTCCCCAGAAAATAGACCAATTGTTGGGTGTGGGGGCAACTCAGGCAGTTTCGTTTCTGCATCCTGCACCTCTCTCCTCCTCAGCTTTATCCCTGCAGTGATGGGGACAGCTTAGCAGCTCACTGTTGGCTAACTCGCGGAGCCAGAGACTACAGAAATGGGGCCGGGCAAAGGTCTCACCTGGGGGCTCCTCATGGAAGAGATCCTATCTCTTTTCTCCCAACAGCAGCGTACCGCATTTGTTCATTTGTTTACGGTGATGGGACTCTCACTATATACACACGATAATCTTGAGTTTATAATCCTCTGCGTTAGCTTTTCCAGTGTCAGGATCACAGGGATGGGCCACTACTCTGAGGATTATTTTTTATTTTAAAAGAAAACAAACTATCTTTTTTTCATTTTACACACCACTCCCAGTTCCCTCCCCCTCCCTTCCCTCCTCCCATTCCTTCTACTTATCTTCCCCCTAATCCATTTCTCAGGAGGGTAAGGCACATTGCTATAGAAGGTCGTCCCTACTATATCTAGGCTGAGCAAGGTATCCATCCAAAGAGAATAGGTTCCCTAAAAGCCAGGATATGCAGTAGGAATAAGTCCTGGTGCCACGGCCAGTGTCCCCCGCAGTCTGCCCCAGCCATAAAACTGTCACCCATATTCAGAGGGACAAGTTTTAACCTGTGCTGTTTTTTCCTTGTTTGGCTGGAGCTGGTGAACTCCCATTAACTCAGGTAGACTGTTTCAGTGGGTGGTCCCCATCATGGTCTTGACCTCTTTACTCAAATTCTCACTTCTCCCACTCTTCAACTGGACTTTGGGAGCTAAGTCCAGTGCTCTGATGCGGGTCTCTGCATCTGCTTCCATCAGTTGCTGGAATGAACTATTATTCTATGGTGATATTTAAGTCATCAGTTTGACTATAGGGCAAGCCGAGTTTTGGCCCCCTCTCCTCTATTGCTTAGGGTCTTAGCTGGGGTCATCCTTGTGGATTCCTGGGGATTTCTCTAGAACCAGGTTTCTTGCTAGCCTTATAATGGCTCCCTCAATCAATAAATCTCTTTCCTTGCTCTCATCTCTGTCCTCCCTCCATCTCAACTATCCTGTTCCCTCAAGTTCTCCTCCCCTCCCCCCTTCTCCATTCCTCTAAAGGGTCTTTACTGCAAAATCATACTGTGTAGCTGGCAAGGGCTTCCTCTCTGGAACTGGGAGGAAATTAAAGGGTGGGATCTGGAAAGGGCTTCCTGTACTAGCAGTTAGAACTTCCTCATAAAGGGGCGTGTTCAGTGGCAGCAGGCAACACCAGCCCCCCTCGCAAATACTCACATGACCACTGAATTGGCTTTGCAAAGCTTCTGGCTCCATTCAGGGCCTGGGGAAACTCACAAAGTATCCGAGGACAAGGGCATCTTCATATATCCCAACAATGGTTTCTAACTTCTCTGTGCCTGTGCTATGCCCTTTATCTCTGCTGGAAGCAAAATGAAAATCTGGCAGTCTAGTTGGGTATGGTGGCACTGTGGAGACAGAGGCAGAAGGGTCCCTTTGAGTTAGAGGCCAGTCTGGTCTGCAAAGCAAGTTCTATGGGGGTTATTGAGACCCTGCTTATTTGCTTTTTGGGGGATGGGCCAGTGTTTGTTTTGAATCTGGCAGCCATCAACCTACCTGCCTCTCAGGGCTGTCAACCTGCAATGCTAATAGGGGACTGTGCTGATGTCAACAAGTCTGATAAACACAGAAGCAAGGCCAGCGCTCAGAGTGACTCATCCCTCATTTCCTCTGTGGGATCTGCTGTCTCCAAGACCTCCCCTACAGTACCTGCTTCCCCTCCTAGCCCACGGCTGCCACTGCCATTTCTTGTCTTCTCTCTCTCCTGCTTCCAGCTCCTTCCTCCTTTCCTCTGCCTACCTGTGATCTTTTCAAGCAGTGCTTCTAGGCCACGTGATCAAACACTTCACAGAGCACCTGCGTGCTCCAGTACTATTCCTGATCCTGGGGCTGGGAAGTAAGACCTGAGCAGAGAACTGGCAGACCCCAAAACTTAGGGGTTAGGTGCTACTAAAAGAGGCAAAGAAGCAGCTGCGATGGTTCTAATGATAAGGGCCCTCAGCAGCCCATTGGTGGAAGTGTTTATGGAGGATTAAGAGGTGTGGTCTTGTTGGGGGAGATGTGTCACAGGGGCAGGCTTTGGGGTTTCGAAAGCCTACTGCCATCCCAGTGTTCACTCTCTGACTCCCACTTGTGGATCAATATGTGAGCATTCAGCTGTCCCTGCTGCTGGTCTTTTCTCCATCACCACAGACTCTAACTCTCTGAAGCAATAAGCCCAATAAATGCTGTCTTTTATACATCACAGCGATAGGAAAGTAGCTAAGACAGCAGCTACGTTCAGAAGGTGGCGGGTGCAACAAAGAAGATAAAATGGAGAAATGAGACAGAAAATGATAGTTTTGACTAGCTTGATCAAGAAAGGGTTGGGTTTTGTTTTTGAGAAAATATTATAGACATCAGATTACAGTGTTGTGGGGTTTGAGACAGCCGTGATCAGATTGGGAAAAACCAAGGCAAATGTAAAGGTCCTGAGACGGCAAATAGCCAGCGAGATTCAGACAGAAGAGGCTGGGACGCAGATGGAAGGTTACTGTGATGGAAGACTAAGGTGGGAAGCCGGAGGCTCAATGGTGATTCCAGAACTCAGACAGTGCAGGCAAGAGGAGGGGTTCAAGGTTATCGTTGGCTACATTGTAACTTAGAGACCAGCCTGGGCTCTGTAGAACTAGTGTCAAAACAATAGCACAACCAGACAAACAAAAGCAACAGCAACTAACCAATATTTGAGATCTGGAGGCTGGGGTGGAAGTGGTTCAGATTGAGGGAAGACTCAGGGCTCTGAAATAGGTGGGATGAGACAGCGCATGCCTAGGGAAGCATCTTCAGGTCTTGTGTGTGCAATGGAGAAGGTATTAGGAGAAGAGTTGGGGCTTTGGAGGGAACTAGAGGCAATGACCCTTAGACCAGTGGTATGGCAGAGGGGAAGGGAGGATGCAGGAAGCCTCGGGCGACGATGGCTGGTAAATCAAACACACTAAGGAGAGAGATTTCCTCCACACTCCCTTTCCTTTCTCCCTTTTCTCTTTCCTTTATCTTTTTTCCCCTCTTTGGTGCCTCTCTTCCTCCTTCCCAACCATCTTACCTCCCCTCACTTCTCAGTGGCATAGGGCTATATACTGGAGATTGCAGATGTAGGGAAACATCAAAAGTTGTTCTTGGCTACAGGCACAACAAACCTGCAAGATATATTTCTTTTTTAAAAAAAACAATTTTTTTCTTAAGCTACATATTTTTCTCCACTCCACTCCTTTCCTCTCCCTTCTACCCTTTCCCATGATCCCCATGTTCCCAATTTACTCAGGAAATTTGTTTATTCAGAAAATGAAAGATCTCCCGTGCTCTTGGGTAGGTAGAATTAACAAAGTAAAAATGGCAAACTCACCTAATGCAATCTACAGATTCAATGCAATGCCCATCAAAATCCCAGGAAAATTCTTCACAGACCTCAAAAGAACTATACTCAACTTCATATGGAAAAGCAAAAAACCCAGGATAGCCAAAATAATCCTGTAAGACATATTTCTAGAAATGAGAAGAAATACTTCCTTTAGAGAAATATTCCATTGCATGGTGTAAATGAAACCCTACTCTAGAGTGTAGCCAACTCAACAATGCCAGATTTCAGACTGCTAGCCTTATTGGCTGGTTGCTTTTGGTCAGTGCACAAGTCAGACCATAGCCCACAGTGAACTCGCTAGGAACAACAGTGATTCTTAGGCAATCCAAGTGAGACGACCCAAGATAGATGAGTACAAGGCTCTGAATGCCAGGGAGAAATCAAAGCTAGAGAGAAACTCAGAAGTCAAGATAATATAGAGTATTTAGGACCGGGAGATTAGCTAACTGCTCCAAGATGGGCAGGTGAGAGTATGAAAGGCTCAGGAATAGAGTTGGCTACATCTCAAGCTTAGCAACAGGAAGAGAAACAAAATCATCAAAGGGTTCTCAGAGAGCTCCTGGGAGAATGGCAGAGTCATTCTATGAGGAAGAACCCAGTCTTGAGGGGAAGCAACTACTTCATGGAGTGGAGATGAACCACAGAGTGCAGCCAGCGTGAGTCCAGCAAGTGTGAGCGGTGGATCTGGCAAGAAGGATGGAGGCTGTGGGATGCAGGATGCTGGCAATGCAGAAAAGGAGGCTGAGCTGATTAGAGAAAGAGAAAGAGAGTGAGAAAGAGAGGAGAAGGAAGAGAAGGAAGAAGAAGAAGAAGAAGAAGAAGAAGAAGAAGAAGAAGAAGAAGAAGAAGAAGAAGAAGAAGAAGAAGAAGAAGAAGAAGTCGTCAAATCACTGGGACATTTTCACGGAAGAGTCACAGATGAGGGGGTATAGACATGCTGATGGTTAGCCAGGAGAGAAAGGGCAAGGCTGCTGTGAGAGAAAGGCAAGCATGGCAACTGTCCTGAGACAGGCAGCCCAGTACAGATGGCAGAGGGTGGGCACAGAGGGCATGACCTCCCATCACTTGCCTTGAATTAAGGCAGAGATTGATTGACACTAGGAAGGAGTTTTGGTGTGAGGAGAGGAAAGGAGAAGACAAGGCAGGAAGTAAAGATCCCAGGATATGGGAAGGAAAATGCAATGGCATTATAGGAGCCCACACAGGTTAAGTGTGCATTTGGGCATCCCTGACCCAGACTACCATATTTGAGTGTACGAAGGGTGGAATAGGCAGAGGGTTTAACTAGAGAGAGAAAACAAGGAAGAGAAGGGAAGAAGGAGGGGAGGTGGAGCACTGGAGCAGACCTAGAATGTGATGATCTTTGGGAAAAACAAATAAACCTGTCTTAGCTCATTTACAAGGGGAGAAAATAATGGGACCCCCCCCCCCTCTCTCTCTCGCCTCTCTCTCTCTCTCTCTCTCTCTCTCTCTCTCTCTGTCTGTCTCTCTGTCTCTCTCTGTCTCTCTCTCTCACACACACACACTCACACACGCACGTGTGTGCTCACGCTCGGGCATAAGCACCTATAAACTAATAAAAATGTAGGAAGAAGATGAACAAGGAGCAGCTGCAGACAGACTGCTCCCAAGGGGGATATCATGCAACTAATATCTTGCATTGCTAAGATATTAGAAATGCAAATTCTAACAACAATAAAATCCAATTGGATTGGAAATGGTTAGAAATACACCAGAAATAGCTGTGGGTCATACAGCTGTCAGAATTGAAATTGGCACAACTTTCGATTGGGTAATTTAAGGTCATTTCTCCCTACCCAGTAATTCCTCTTGTGATTGATTTTATGCAAAACAAACATGCAAGTATATATTTTTATATATGTTTTGTGTGTGTGCGTGTGTATTTGTGTGTGTATACACACATGTGTATGTATTGCTTGAAGAGGCCAGCTCCACTGGAGTTGGAGTTATACACAGTTGGGAACTGACTGTCATGAGTGCAGGGAACTGAACTTTTGTCCTCTACAAGAGAAACATACACTCTTAATCCACTAACATACATCTAGTCCTATGTTCTTTGTTTTAGTAAAAAAGAACACTGTTCTGATGTTCACTATTACTAAACTGGTGACACAAATTATGGGAAGAAATAAAATAAACCTGCTAAAACATTAAAACATGGAGTCTGATCTGCTTCGCCTGACAGAGGGCTGGGAGGAGCTAGGGATGCTTCGAGAAGACACAGAATTCAAGGTGACAGCCTTGGAGGCAGAGTCCCGACTCATCAGACTTTAAATCCCCCGGCATCTTGACCTTGGGTTTCAAGCCTCCATAACTGTAGGAGATACACTCTATTACATGTACAGTCTCTAGCAGTGCAGACAGACTGAGGCAGAAGTGGAAAGAATCTGGTGACCAAGGGATGTTTCCTCAGTACGTAGACCGTGATTCTGCTTGGTTTCCAGGTACAGGAAGGTGTCTGCATTGCTAAGAAAGTTTCTAAGATTCCCGGCTCTCACGAGGGAAGTGTCACTGTTCTTTCCCATGTCACAGCCTCAGTAAAGAATTGTTTGTTAGCACACTTCATGCCCCTCTGTAACGCACACTTGCTCTGGTCTGTTGACACACTCACAGGAGTGTGCCAGGACCGGGAAGTCTTCAGCTGAGTCATTCGTTCAGATGGCTGGGCTGAGCACAGAAACCCCATTATCCACACTCTATAACTCTCAGTCACATAAATCGATAAACGAATGAGTGAGGATCGATGTTTCATACAAAATGTCTGTTTGCTGAAATCATCTTCATTTGAAGTGGGCGTGTATGAGACCCCAGCGCTCTTAGTGACCACTCTTAGTGTGTGGTCTGGGAACCAACAGCATCGACACCCTGTGCAGGTCGATGGGGTACACACTCTTGTCACTCACCTGGTGAGGCCTGCCTTCATTTCATGTGCCTGCTGACGACCCTTCATGAGGGAAAGGGCTTGGCTTCTGGCTTTTGTTTTGTCTTTTCTTTTCTGGGTTCAGTATCCTTCTTACGTCTTTGGTACCTACTTATGGGATTTAAACATGTTTCGTGAGAATGGACCGAAAGAGTTGGTTCTGGTCACCTGTAAACTTTTCCAGCCAGAAGAGGTTTTCCAGATGGATTTAAAAGAAAGTAGTGGTTGTGTGTGTGTGTGTGTGTGTGTGTGTGTGTGATGTGCATGCATGTGTTTACATATGAGTACGCACGCCACAGCAAGTAGTGTCTGTGTATAGGGAGGTAGTCGGAAGAAAACTGCAGGTGTCAGCTCTTGCCTTTCACCTTTCTTGAGACACAATCTCTTGTTTGCAACTGTGTGCTCCAGGCTAGCTGGCCTATGAATTTCTGGGGATTCTCTTGTCTACCCCACATGTCACTATAGGGTCGATGGGATTACAGACATGTGTTACTCCATGCAGCATTGAATGGGATCTGGAGATTTGTACTCAGGTTCTCATTTCTGCTAGGCAAGTGCTGAGCCATTCCCAAGTGTAAAGTTTTTGGATTCTGACACTGTGGCTGGTCTTCGGTGCTGCTTGTGGCTTTGCCTGGCATGGCTGCCCTGATTGGTCAGCAGGAAGGCCTAAAGGCCCCTCCCCAGGAGACTCATCGAGCCTCTGCACCCTCTGTACACTCTGCACCCCCACCCCACCCTGGCACCCTCTGCACCCTGCACCTGAAACAAGACTGGGTGGCCCTAAGCGACCACTGGGGGAGTGAGAGTCCATCTGGCAAGTAGCTCAGAGCTCCATGTGGCTGCCAAGGACAGAAAAAAAAAAAGGCAGCAGTCTGGCCCTCTGCTCTGCTGGCCTGCATCGCTAAAGCCCCATGAAATCAGGCCCTGCCAGCCAACTCCTCACAGGCAGGCCAGGGCTGCCTCCGCAGAGCTGTCTGGGATTATGATTGAGGGGCCCTGGCAGTGAGCAATGGAAAACGGGGCCTCAATTCCAAGCCCAAGTCACGGTTGGGAGGCTCCAGCAGTGCCGACACACGCTGTCCTCAGACACGGTGCTGAGGCTGGCCTTCGCCGCTCAGAGCATGCCCAGCGCAGTATGTGCTTGGGTGACAGACGGGAGGATGCTCTGGTCGATGAATCGCAAAGTTACCCTGGCTCTGCTCTGAGGAGCCCGGGACAGCGAGCGGCACCTCGCTGCCTCCCTGCTAGCTACCCCTAGGCTCTTACCATTCTCTCACCCCTTAGCCTAAAAGAGATCTAAGCTGTGCTATGATTTTTCTGTCTAGTTAGAGAAATTAAAGTTAATGACTGGGGCAGACAGTGCTTGCAGCCTCCCCACCCTCCTGAACTTGTCCAGTGGATTTCTGCCAGTATGTCTGGAACAAGAGAGATAAGTATAAGCCCATGTTAATTGTATCCAGGGTTGCTGGATAAAACTGAAATTTGATAAGGAGGTAAAATGGTATTACACTGTGGAAAAGTTGATGGTTCAGGAGCGTGTTGTAAATACATCAGATGCAAACCCAAGCTGCTTTCTTAATTGAAGGATTCAGGTATGGACCAAGATGGGCCCATGGGCCCTGCAGCTGCTTCCTGGAGTTGCTGATGGTTCAGCCTGTGACCTTTCCCTCATTTATCTGCTGGCAGAAATCAGTAATGGGCAAACCTCAATTTAATCGTTTTCTTCAGAGCCAAGCCATGGCTGTTGCTCTCCTCGCCGTAGAGGAGCCGATTCCATGAGCAGTAACAAACATTCACTTGCTTTTTACTTTACATATGATGAGGGAAGTGGTTTTTCCGTGTGTTCCTGGGGAAAAGCGAAAGAGGCACCTTTCAGCAGGGAGACAGGCATGCTAAGAGGACCAGCCGATAGGGATGGGCCACAGGGTCAGCTGACAGAGTATGCCAACGCTGTTGCCTGTATGCTGTGAGATCTTGTGCTCAGATTATGCTTTTTGAGTCTCAGCTTCTTTAGCTGTCAAATGGGGACAGTCATGTGTGCTAGTCAGATATCTGTGACTGTGACAAAATGCCCAAAGTACCAAACACCCAACTAAGAAAGGCTCTAGGCGTTTCCAGAGACTGAAAAATGCAGGAGGAGATCACTGTCTTGGCGGCTATGAAGTTTAGATTCACAGACAGATCAGCCTAGGAACTAGACCTAATGGAATGACTCCGATTTCCTGCACCATGGTCTTTAAAAATTTTTAATTGCATTTATTAATGTGTGTGTGTGTGTGTGTGTGTGAGAGAGAGAGAGAGAGAGAGAGAGAGAGAGAGAGAGAGAGAGAGAGAGACCGAGCCACCTCCAATGCCTGGTAGTTTGGGTGCACAAAAGCAGGCAACACTTAGCAAGGCCCACTCTGATAGGTAGCCAAAGAAGAGTTAAATGAATCCAACAAAAAGCGTAAAATAAAACTCACAAGAGTTGGTCACACGTGGTTTTCTCATCCTTTCCAAAGGAAAGAAATTTCTATAAAGCAGTTGTGTTTACTACGCATCTGCTCTCGGACTCACTCACAGTTGCTGTAAAAGACTATTTATGACCCAATAGCTCCCTTGTTTACTACACAGATGACATCATCTTGCCATATTGTTCTACTAAATCACATTTGCCCCACTTTGCTGCATTTGTTATCAAGCCTGTGGCCTAGGCAAAAATGTCCTATAAAAGCAACCCAGGAGGTAATAAATAATGTAAAACTCCAGCCTCCTTCAGGCTTGATGGTCTTCTTCCAGCTGGTCCCACCCTTGGCTCGGAGGAGAAGCCTTCTCTGCCTGTTCCCTCAGAAGTTCTCCATAGAAGCATCTGTCCTGCGGAGTAGGGCAATTCTGCTGTTGACACACAGCCTTGTGGGACTGGAGTCCCTTATGTTAGCTTACTTTCCATTAGTAGATGAAATACCCGAGGCTGGGTGCTACAATAAGGAAAAGCAACTCATTTAGCTCACAGCCCTAGAGGATTATGGCCTTCTGCTTGGTTTTGGTGAAGTCCTCATGATAGATGACATCACAATGGTGAGGGCACATGCCAGAGTCACAGAAGGCAAATGGCTAGCTCTTTTTGTGGCAACTGTCTTGTAAGACCCAATCAGATTCTCATGAGAACTACATTCAATTCTCTTGAGGGCAGTGTCTCATTAACTACTTCCTATGAGGCCCCACCTCTTAGATGTCCCACTGCCTCTTGCCAGCACCACACAGGAGCCAAGTGCCTACACATAAACCTTTAAGGGGCAAATCACATCCAAAGCAATCAAGAAGAGTCGGGACTAGATAAAGTTCACTGCTCCTGTGTTTCCCAGCATGTATTTTACCCTCTTTAGGGAAAGCATGCCACCCTGGGGAAGGAGGCAAGATTATGGCTTCCCTTTGAGACCACCATTCAGAGCACTGAGTCTCTCTAGTGAAGGGACAGCATTGACACGGATGGTCAGTGAGCTCTGCAGAGCGCAGGCTCAGGTCTGGGGTCTGTATCCGAGAAAAACAGAGGGCCATTGGTGGTTTATGCACCTGAGTGGTGGTGCTTAGATAAGCCCAAAGAAAGGCCTGCTTCTAATTCCACACGTTCCAGCAAGTGCTTCCCATGAGTTCCCTTCACGGTGAGCTGACGTCATGCTTTGGTGTTGCTTGCTATCAAAGCCGCCTCTCTGTAGCTGCGTGGTCTCGAGATTCTCATACTCCTCACCTATAAACACACAGGCCACACCTGTCCTACGGAGCCAGGCCATCAGCTGCACATGTGAAATCTCTACTCTGAAGCAAGACACAGATGAAACTGACACATTTCCCAGGCCTTCCAGAGCTGGTGTCATAGACGGACTCAATTTCCACGGTCACACTAGCTCCTGACGAGGACTAGAAAGAAGCTGTCATCAGTGACACCATTCCCTCTTCCCTTAGAAGGGTTCCGAGATGAGCCTTCAGATGCCCCCAAACTTCCCCCACATTGTGGTTTCCTTCCTTTGCACAGCCTAGGCAAAACGGAGTCCTGTGATCCTCCTAACAGAAGCAGGAAGTCCCTTCAGTTCCCATCCCTTTCCACTCCTAGCAGCCTGGGAAACAACAGGAAGGCCAGCTGCCTCACTGCCCACTCTTGAATCTGCACTAGGCATTCTCCAGGGCTTGATGTCTTTAGAGAATCTTTGTGTGGGTCTGGAGGCAAGGGCTCTGTAAAGATAAAATACACAACAGAACCCAAAAGGCTAGGTTGTGGCATCTCTCAGGACTTGAGCAAGGAGCCTTGAGATAGTCTGTTACATCATATCCACAGCCATTGTCAAGCACAGAGGAGAAGAATGCATCCATGGTGCCTGTTTGCTTTCTTTCTACTGTTTTGTATAGGGCAGGACACACACACACCCCTTACATAGAGAATGGTGTCGTCTACAATGGGCTGGGTCCTTTTACATCAATCAACAATCAAGACAATCCTCTCTAGACATGCTAAGTTGTGGCAAGTTGACATTTAAAATTAAACCAAACAGTATCCTATTCTACCTACTTTCCTTTCTTGATATTTGTTTGACTAACAAAGCACCCAATTAACAGGGGACACTGAGACAATGTCCCAGATACTATTGTCACATGGAACATCACTCTGAAGGTCATAGAGCAACACCATCTTATGATGCTAGTTGATTCTGGCTGGCCATGGCAAAGGTGGTTTGTCCTTGTACCGCAGTGAAAGGGCATCTCAAGGGCTGGTGGGCCTGAGGCATTGGTGGTGGGTGGCATGTTCACACATAAGGTTGGTTATGACATGTCTAATAGGATCATGGACACCCGGAGGACTGAGTCTGTCTGGATCATGAGCTGTGGACCCCAGTGTGGCAGTGTCAGCAAGTGATGCTCACAACATGACCTGAGTTCCTCAGCTCACACTCATTGGAGAACACCAACACAGACTGTCTCAACATCAAGACAAAGGTATGTTTCTGACCTGTGTTCCTTAGCTCACACTCATTGGAGAACACCATCACAGACTGTCTCAACATCAAGACAAAGGTATGTTTCTGACCTGAGTTCCTCAGCTCACACTCATTGGAGAACACCATCACAGACTGTCTCAACATCAAGACAAAGGTATGTTTCTGACCTGTGTCCCTTAGCTCACACTCATTGGAGAACACCATCACAGACTGTCTCAACATCAAGACAAAGGTATGTTTCTGACCTGAGTTCCTCAGCTCACACTCATTGGAGAACACCATCACAGACTGTCTCAACATCAAGACAAAGGTATGTTTCCCATGGCCAAGATGGATCTCTGGGCTTTGGGACCCACTTAAACTGTATAGTAAATGACTTTCTGGAAAAATTACACATGGAGACAAGAGAAAAATCTTGAAGCTTATAGACTCAGGCACCATAAGCAGTCATTCATAGATGCTTGTCTGAGCTTTAAATGCAAACTCAAGATCGTCTCTGCTCCCGCCTGAGGGAATCCTCCTTGCACCAGCCAATACTATACAATACAGCGTAATAAGGATGAAGGTCCCCAAAGAGGATGCTGTTTTGCACATTGTAGCATATAGAGAAATCTTGGTGTGAAAGCATCCTGGTGGGTGGGCCTAGGCCAGGTGTTGGTGGGGCAACTCCAGCCCATCCCACCCTTGTCACGGGCACTGCTCTCTGCTTCAGACCTAGTCTCGTGGAAGCCTGGAACGTAGGGGCTCATGGCCTCTGCTTACTGAGTTTAGTGGCCAAGCACTCTCTCTTTACTGTGAGCCTATTTTCTGCCATTAGCTGGGCAGCCCCCCAATGAGCAAGCAAGAATAGGTCTGGGAATGGCTATCCACACGTACGAGCCAGAGTGCAGGCGGACCACGTGCACATACAGATGGAGCCTGTCCATGTGCAGAAGAAGGGAGGATTTTGCTCTTGTGCACGTGGAGACTGCCCACATGAAGTTGGAGGGGACTATCTACACACAGAAGTTGGTACAGATGCAGCTGTCTGGGTGCAAGAGCAAGTCCATGTGTGGGTGCCAGTGCACACCCGGGAGTCTGTACACAAGCAGGTGCCACACTGAGCACCAATGGCCATGAAGACTATGCTATCACTTTTCCTGGCTACCATGTGCACAGCACATTGGCCTCCGCTTTGAACTGAAAAGCTAGGAAAGGGAAAAGCATTGGGAAAAGATTTCAAAGTCTGAGTTTTAAAAACATAGTTCAAAGCTTTGCCTCTAGGTCCGAAATGAAAAGGGTGAGTGGAGTTAGAAAATGAGATGATGTTATTGTCCTAGGAGAGGATCCCACAGCACACAGAAGCACATGGGTAGTGCCTGCTCACCTAGCTCCATCTCTTAGTTATTGCTGGGTTTCTAGGAACATGGGTGGTTGAAAGCCGGGCTCTCCTTAGCTGTGGTGGAGGCAGTTAATGGGCAAGTGCCACAAGCTATGCAGTGCAGGAGTGCCAAAATCCAATTGGGGAAATGGATCGGACCATGAGGTCTCCTTGAATACCCTCCTGCCGTGCTGGAAGGAAAGCATGGGGCAAGAATCTCCGTATATCTACGCCCTCCCAGAACCGCCTGTCATTTCTAACCTGACACCTCTCAGACTCTGGGATGGTTTACAGTGATGCTCTGCCAGCTCAGGATCTTACCCTCAGGTGGCCGGTTTGTTCAGCTCTCGGTGTCATGAGATGACATTTGAAGAGCAGATGAGGAACCAAGCTGTTGGGAGAATGACAGCCCTGGCTGTAGGATCAGGGAGCCATCTCAGCTGACCCAAGCTGTGTGGCATTGCAGCTGAGCCCTAGATGCCAGTGCTGGAGGCGCACCACTCCTCCGTGCATGGCATGCATTGCTAAGCTTCACTTTGAGAAATGCACCGCTCTACATTGCTAACTTTGGATCTGTCTCGTTCCATAGCCCCAAGCAAAGGTCTAGCATGTCACTCTGGAATGTGAGAATGGGGAGTGTTTACTAATTCTTAGCACTTGAAATCTCAGGAGAAAGCAATGCAAATAAAATTCTATTTTGACAACCTATTTTGAGATAACCTGAGGAAATGTGGAAGCGGTGCCTTGCTAAGGTTTAGCAGCCTGTCTCAGTGACATGACCATCCAGTAGGAGCGTCTCAAAGCAAAGTTCTTACTATTGGCGACAGGCACACACATTGCTAGGCCTGAGGCAAGAGCCCAAACAGAGCCCTGCACACTATGTGTCTAGATACTTACAGGCCATAAGTCAGGAAAGCATCCTGTTAAATTAAACAAAATATGTTCCTCCTGGTTGCTTTGAAAGAAGTGCCCCTCAATAGAGATCCTGAGGGGTTAGATGTGGAATTTTCACTTCTTGGACTTTCCACACTGGAATCCAACCTCGAGAAACCTGATCTTGTCTGGGGGCCGTTGCTTGGAGTTTGTCCCTTTGTCCATGACTGGTACCAGGATCCTTGGTTAGGCTTAGCTTATGTGCATATGTTAGCACACATATTCAAGTTCTGTCCACCTGTGCCCCAAGGGAGTGACCAGGAGTGTGTGATGTGCACCTCTTGACTCTGAAGACTTGAGAGCTGAAACTGGACAAAGACAGGCATTTATCTCCACAAACTAAGGGACTGAAGGAGAGCTGGTCAAATCACACAATCTGGGGAACACAAAATTGTCCTTAGTTCAGAAAACAATGGTTCAGGGGCCCCAGGACCAGCTTCCATTTTAGTAATGCTTTAAACGGACTCACAACACTTCCAAAGTACTGCCTGGACAATTATAGGATTGTTTTACAGGTGAACTTTGTAAAATAAAATCAGTGTCTCTCATGCAATTTCTTCCTTCCAGCCATGACAACACCCACAGAGTCATGCACTCTGTAGAAAGTTCCCTGAGCTGTGGGTGTCAGCAGTGTTCCTGGGGGGCTCTTATACAGGACCCAGGTGGATGGACTCTGTTCTCTAGCCCCTCACAGAGGCATCCCTAACACCTCCAGAGAATGAAACACTGGTAAACTGCATCATGGCTACCCCCCCACCAGGAAGCAACAAATTCTTACTAGGAAGGGCATTCTAGGGGCCCATGGCGAATGTCACACCTCTCTTTTGTCTAAGCTAAGTCTTTACTACCTCGGACCTGAAGCTGGCCTTCCTGCTTGTATCTAGGGTGAGGATGTTCAGCACCATCTCAGTGAGCCATGTCACCCCGTTGGGAGCAACTCCACAAAACCAGCGACATAGCTGTGTGGTGGTCTTCTCATGGAATCCACATCTGAAGAGCTGGGAGAAAAGCAGAAGGGCCTTCTTAGACGAAGGAGAGGGACGAAGACCAGCAGAATCCAGTAGGGATTAGCTGGCTTGGGATAAACTGAAGTTTGGGAGAAGCACCGGCCAAAAATGGCTTGGGTGATCCCATTCCAAAGAAAATCAGCATGAGGAAAGGGCTGCTCTGGATGATAGAAATGTTCATGAAGCAGGAGAATCTGGTCAGTCATCCAGAAAAGAAAGCACCGACATTATGAAAACAGTCTAATCAGGGAAACAAAAAGACTAGTGAGGGCAAGCTCACTTTCTGCATCTTGTTCAAATTCCACAAAGACTCTGAGGGGGGGAAGGGAGGGAGGAAGGGAGGGAGGAAGAGAGAGAGAGAGAGAGAGAGAGAGAGAGAGAGAGAGAGAGAGAGAGAGAGAGAGAGAGAGAGAGAGGAAAGAGAAAAGGAAAGAAAGAAAAAAGAACGAGAAAGAAGAAAGAAGTGAGGGGGGGAAGGAAGGAAGGGAGAGAAGAAGGGAGAAAGGAAGGAAGAAAACTCTCCACTGTATGTTTTGAGAGTCACACAAAGAAACAGGAGTGAGTCAGCAGGTGGATTTGTGGATTTGTACCAGACTATAGGTGTTCAGTGGTTTGTTCTATATTTGGATTCCTTATCTCACATTTGATCTTGAACAGTAAATCACAAGAAGCTTATCATTTATAAATAATATGAATCTTGGAAGGCAGGTTCTACATTTACAAGAATGTGGCAGAGTATAGCAATAAAGAATTGAGATTAATTGGATATATGATGAATGCATATACAAGTAGTGTAGGCGGCAAGGGACTTGACTAAGTAAGAATTCAAACACTGAAAACTCAAGGGTACTTAATTGTTGCTGGAGGTTGCTTGTTTGTTCCTGGATGCCCAGACCCCTGAAATAACCAAACAGAAAACTGTATTATTTCAATCATTTCTTGTCCAATCTCATAAGTGTATTGCTAGCTAGCTCTTACATCTAGAATTAACCCATTTCCATTATTTTATATTTTACCATGAGGCTCATGGCCTACTGGCTATGTTACAGCTGGTAGCTCACATTTTCCCCCTCTGGTGGCTACATGGCATCTCTCTGACTCCACCTCTTTCTCCCAGCATTCAGTTTAGTTTTCCCCGCCAGCTCTATTCTGTCCTGTGCAGACCCCAAAACAACTTCTGTATTCATTAAACCAATAAGAGCAGCAAATATACAGAAGGACCTCCCACACCACTTAGTCAACTCTAAAATCTGTAAAACCTCACAATGTAGTTACCCCAAGATGTAAATAGCATCACAGAGCACACTGAGAGAAAGAAATAAAAGTAAGCTATGAAGGTCTTGGCATCTCTGCCTTAGCATGACTTTCTCTGTTGCTGTAACAGAATGCCTAATGATAAGTGTTGGAAAAAGAAAAGAGGTTTACTTGGCTTGCAGTTCTGGTGGCAGAATGGTGAGTATAAGCAGTATAGTGAGGATCTGTCAAGGGCCCTTGGGCTACATCACAACATGATTGGCTGCAGAGAAAGCAGGGAGGGATGGGGCTCTTCGTTGTAGTAATGTGTCCCTGTGAGTACTAAGGTCCAGGGAGACCCAGGGCACTATAATCACTTCACGAGGGTTGTTTTGACTTTGTCACCCCCCCCATTAGCTTTCACTACCATGGCACTGGGAACCCCAAGGGACAAACTGTATCTCGACCACATCAAGGTCTGCCTTGATGGACAGCAACTCTGGAGCGCTGTACTTAGCAGCTACCTAGTCCAGGGAGAGGCGGTTCGAACAAAGACCACCATGGGAACAATGCATTTTCAGATTGTTTGATGAGGCTCAGGATCTTGAATGTGAAACAGGACTTAAAAGAGACTTTCTGAGTGTCCTCTGAAACTTGACAGCCATCACGGGGAGAAAGGTAACATATGCTTCTATGATACTTCATGCTGGAGGAAAGATCAGGAATCTTGACTGTAAATTTTAAGAACTTCAACTCAATATGGGGTAGACTTCTCTAAAATCAACATCTTGTATAACAGTTAGCATCCCAGACCTGGAAACGGCCATGTTGGGAGGCTGCAGAGGTTTTGGAATCCATGGAGATAGAGTGACTGGACACAATGGAGAATTCCTAACTGTGGAAATTTTAAGCACTGTGGCAGGCTGTAACTCATGAAATTAAACCTTGAAGGCAGCTGTCTACTGCCCGACGGTAACGAAGGAATGGCTCTGCTCCCAGAATTAGATTACTTTCCCTCTTTCATATGGAAGATTGGTAATAAATCAATAGCTTTGCTGTGCCTGGATGAGGTTCTGGCTTCTCACACTGGGAACAACAGGCTCTCATATGCCTGCAATGCAACTGGGATAAAATTAACGCACTTCCCATATGGTCAGGTGTGCAGATGAGAGTCCACGACTTTACTCACTTTTCCTCGATTGGGATGTTTCAGATGCTTCAGCATCTGCACTGTTCAACGTCTCCTACTGATAGCTGATGAGATGTTGAGATGGCCCAGGAACTGACTTTTTGTACATACTCCTCCATAAAACCCATAGCAGCTGCAACAGCTGGCTGTTTTCTGGAAATTTTCCCTCTATTACTTTTCACACACACAGCGTGGCACCTGCAAAGGTGTGCCTGTGATGACCTTATAAAAGCTTGCCTTGGCGTCCCTCTACACACAAAGCACACGTTCAATGAGAAGCAGATGAAGCTTGAGGTCATAAGTGGTAGTTTGCCAGTGAATGAGCAAATAACAATGGATGCCCATGTCTTTAGGCAAAGGCACTAACGATTGTGAAATATACACTTGCTGAGGAAATATGAGAACGCCTACATTTTCACAAACTTAAGAAAACCCTTGAGTATTTGGAGCCCTGCAGGGGTGAACAAAACATGCCAAGTGCTTACAAGACTGATTTTCATGAGAAAGTGACTCACTTTGCCTGTGTATTTCTGTGTCGCTATGGCTCTGGTAGGCAGATGCTACAAGGGATCCTCCAAGGCGGTCGGAGGCATCAGTAGATTATACTGATGCTGCCAACTCTGTTTCCAGCCTTCACTGATGACATATTTGCCTTCATTAGCTCACATTAACATACTGAAATGAAGCTTACAGACCATGGCAGTTTGATACGTGGTGATTACTCTCTGGGTGGGTGTAGGGGCTGCACAAGTACATGTGTGCATGCATGCAGAGAGTCTAGGCCTTATGTTTTCAGAGAGAACCTGGAGCTCACCATTTGGTTAGACTGCTGACTGGCATGCCCCTGTCTCTGACTTCCTAGTACCACGGTTGCAGATATATGCCACCACACCTGGCATTTTTTTTCTTTTTTTTTTTACTAATTTATTTATTTATTTATTCTTTTTTTTATTGAGAAAACGAGAAAAAAAAACAAGTTTCCACCTCCTCCCAGCCTCCCATTTCCCTCCCCCTCCTCCCACCCTTCTCCCCCTCCTCCCACCCTTCTCCCCCTCCCCCCACTCCTTTCCCCCTCCCTCTCCAGTCCAAAGAGCAGTCAGGGTTCCCTGCCCTGTGGGAAGTCCTAGGTCCTCCCCCCTCCGTCCATATCTAGGAAGGTGAACATCCAAACTGGCTAGGCTCCCACAAAGCCAGAACATGAAGTAGGATCAAAACCCCTTGCCATTGTCCTTGGCGTCTCATCAGCTCTCATTGTTCGCCATGTTCAGAGAGTCCAGTTTTATCCCAAGCTTTTTCAGTCACAGTCCAGCTGGCCTTGGTGAGCTCCCAATAGATCAGTTCCACTGTCTCAGTGGGTGGGTGCACCCCTCGTGGTCCCGACTTCTTTGCTCTTGTTCTCCCTCCTTCTGCTCCTCATTGGGACCTTGGGAGCTCAGTCCAGTGCTCCAGTGTGGGTCTCTGTCTCTATCTCCATCCATCACCAGATGAAGGTTCTATGATGATATGCAAGATATTCGTCAGTATTGCTATAGGATAGGGTCATTTCAGGTTCCCTATCCCCAGCTGCCCAAGGAATTAACTGGGGACCTCGGCTTGAGCACCTGGGAGCCACTCTAGGTTCAAATCTCTTGCCAACCCTAAGGTGGCTCCCTTAACTAAGAATTGTGCTTCCGTGCTCCCCTATCCAACCTTCCTTTATCCCAATCCTCCTTTTTCTCTAAGTTCCCCCCTTCCTCCTCTTCTCCCTTTTCTCTCCCCATCTCCCCTTACCCCCATCTCACCCCACCCCTAAGATCTCAATTTTCTCCCCAGCAACTTTGTCTACTTCCCATAGCCAAGAGGATAACTATATGTTTTTCCTTTGGTTCACCTTCTTACTTAGCTTCTTTAGGATCACCAATTGTAGGCTCCGTGTCCCTTATTTATGGCTAGAAACCAATTATGAGTGAGTACATCCCATATTCATCTTTTTGGGTCTGGGTTACCTCACTCAGGATAGTGTTTTCTATTTCCATCCATTTGCATGTAAAATTCGAGAAGTCATTGTTTTTTACTGCAGCATAGTACTCTAATGTGTAGATATTCCACACTTTCTTCATCCATTCTTCCATTGAAGGGCATCTAGGTTGTTTCCAGGTTCTGGCTATTACAAATAATACTGCTATGAACATAGTTGAACAAATGCTCTTGTCATATGATAGGGCATCTCTTGGGTATATTCCCAGGAGTGGCATTGCTGGACCAGCACACCTGGCTTTTTAAGTGAGCTCTTCATGCCTGCACTTCAAGCATTTTACCAGCTGAGCTACCTCCCCCACCTCCTGATTGTAATTACTCTTACTCCCTGGACAACTCCCCACCCCAAACCCATTTAAAATGACTTTTCAATAAGACTTTTTAATAGAGAAAAGAAACAGCTTCATAACTGCCAGATTCAGTGTTTTCTAGAATGGGTGAGTTATAAGTGGTCCTTAATCAGAAAGCAGATCCAATCTTCTTAGGATAAATCAATAACTGATTCATCGGGCCAGCCAAGAGATGGAGAAACATTTGCCTGCAGGCCTGATAATCTGAATTTGATCCCTGATCCCACAGGGTGGCAGAAGAGGACTGACCCCTGAGAGGTGTCCTCTAACCTCCACCTAAGACCCATGGCGCTCATATACCTGTGCACATGTGTGTGGCACACACACACACACACACGCACACACACACACACTTACTTATAAGGGGCCTTTGCTCCCGTCCTATGTTTGTTATCCATAAGCCTGTAGATTTGAAAGCAGGACTGAACTGTATTATTGGAGTATGTGACAAAGAGTCACAGAAATGTCCAGCTCTCTGTGAATGCAGACCAGCTGCACATATACATGTATGTTTACCTGCATAAACTGTGAAAGGTAATTCTTACTGCCTAATGTTAATCAGAGACCTCTGTGGGTCTGGGCATGAGTCTGGGACCACTGAGGAAGTAGGCCTGAACCAGGACCTCTGTGGGTCTGGGCGTGAGTCTGGGACCTCTGAGAAAGTAGGCCAGAACCAGAGATCTGTGGGTCTGGACCCAAATCTGGAACCTATGTGGGAGTAGATGTGAGCCAGGAACTCTATGGGTCTGGGCATGAGTCTGGGACCTCCAAGAGAGTAGGCCAGGACCTCTACGAGAGCAGGCCCAAGGCAGCAATCTCTGTGGGAGCAGGCCCCAACGATCCCTGGTAGTACAGAGCAAACCTCACTAGTGCCAAACGACTTCCAGGAACACAGAGTGACCAACGAGCTGACTGGAACCTTAGCCCTGACTGCACCGTGATGAACAACCATCTGAGCCTTGGATCCACTGGCACCTAGAAGATTGATCACCAGAGTCTCAGGCAGCCCCAACTATACCAATCAGAGGAAAAGATGGGTACACAAGGTAAGAACACACACAACACCACAAAGAGCAATACGACACCAAGTAAAAACAAGTGGTCCTACAACAACAAACTTGAACAACCAAATATAGATGAAGCAAAAGAAAATGACCTAAAATATAACTTTAGGAGAATGTATGAGGCCCTTAAAGAGGAAATGAAAAGTTCCCTCAAGAAATGGAGGAAAAGACAAACAAAAAATTGGAAGACAACAAATCCCTTAAAGAAAACCAAGAAAAAGCAAATATGAAAGAAACTATTCAAGACTTGAAAACTGAAATAGAAACAATAAAGAAATTATAAGCCAAGGGAATTATAGAAACAGAAATCATGAGAAATCGATCAGAAATCAAAAATGCAAGCATAAACCGCAGAATACAAGAGATGGGAGAATCTCAAGTGCTGAAGATACAATAGAGGAAATAGACTCATGAGTCAAAGAAAACATTACATCTAACAAAAGCTTAACCCAAAATATCCAGGAAATATGGGACACCATGAAAATACCAAACCTAAGAATAGTAGGTATAGAAGAAGTCCAACTCAAAAGCACAGAAAATATATATAACAAAATCATAGAAGAAAACATTCCCAACATAAAGAAAGATATGCCTATGAAGATACAAGATGCTTATAGAACACCAAATAGACTGGATCCAAAAGGAGTCCCCTCACCACATAATAATCAAAACACTAAACATACAGAATAAAGAAAAGACTACTAAGAGCTGCAAAGGAAAAAGGTCAAGTAACATATAAAGGCAGATCTATCAGAATTACACCTGACTTCTCAATAGAAACAATGAAAGCCAGAAGGTTCTGGTAAAGTGTTATGCAGACATTAAGAGACCAGGGTTGCCAACCCAGATTACTATACCCAAGAAACTTTCAATCACCATAGAAGGACAAAACAAAATATTCCACGACAGAACCAGATTTAATCAATACCTAGACACAAACCTAGCCCTACACAAAGTACTAGAAGAAAAACTTAAACCCAAGGAAGTTGGCTACATCAACAAAAACACACACAATAGATGATCTCACAGCAGCAAATCCCAAAGAAGGAAAACACACACACACACACACACACACACACACACACACACACACACTCTCTCTCTCTCTCTCTCACACACACACACACACATCACCAACAATGGAAACTAAAATAACAGGAGATAGCAATCACTGGTCATTAATAACCCTTAATATAAATGGACTCAACTCACCTATAAAGAGACACAGGCTAACAGATTGGATATAAAAACAGAATCCATCCTTCTACTGCAACCTCATACTTCAACACTCCACTCTCACCACTGGACAGGTTTGTTGGACAAAATATTAACAGAGAAATAAGGGAACTAACAGATGTTATGACTCAAATGGACTTAACAGACATCTATAGAATATTTCATCCAAACATAAAAAAAATATCTTCTTCTCAGCACCTCGTGTAACCATCTCAAAAATTGACCACATACTAGGTAACAAAACAAACCTCAACAGATACAAAAAAATTGAAATAACCCCATGTGTCTTATTGGATCACCATGGCTTAAAATTAGAATTCAACAGCAACACTAATTTCAGAAAGCCCACAAACACTGAATATTAAACAATGCTCACCTGAATCATCAATGGGTCAAGGAAGAAATTAAAGATTTCCTAAAATTCAACTAAAATGTCTCCACAACATACCCAAAGTTTTGGGACACAATGAAAGCAATGTTAAGAGGAAAATTCATAGGACTAAATGCTTACATAAAGAAACTAGGAAAATCCTACACTAGTGAATTAACAGAACATTTGAAAATTTTAGAAAAAAAGAGGCAAACTCACCCAAAAGAACTAGACAGCAAGAAATAATCAAATTGAGATCTGAAATCATCAAAATAGAAACAAAGAAAACAATACAAAGAATCAATGAAACAAAGAGTTGTTTCTTCTAGAAAATAAAATAATAAACAAGCTCTTCCATACTATATCCAAACTAACCAAAAGTCAGAGAGAGAATATCCACCTTAACAAAATCAGAAAGGAAAAGTGGGCTATAACAGCAGACATGGAGAAAATCCAGAGAACCATTAGGTCATATTTCAAAAACCTGTACTCCACAAAATTGGAAAACTTAAGAGAAATTGACAACTTTCTAGATAAATATCACTTACCAAAATTAAATCAAGACCAGATAGGCAAATTAAATAAACCTATAACTGCTAGAGAAATAGAAACAGTCATCAAAAGTCTCCCAACTAAAAAAAAAAAGCCCAGGACCAGATGGTTTCAGCTCAGAATTCTACAAGATTTTCAAAGAAGAACTAATACCAATACTCCTCAAATTGTTCCACACAATAAAAACAGAGGGAACATTGCCAAATTCTTTTTATGAGAGTACAATTACCCTGATACCCAAACCACATAAAGATATTACTAAGAAAGAGAATTACAGAGCAATCTCACTCATGAACATTGATGCAAAATACTAAATAAAATACTGGCAAATCAAATCCAAGAACACATCAGAAAAATCATCCACCTTGATCAAGTTTGCTTCATTCCAGAGATGCAGGGGTGGTTCAACATACAAAAATCTGTCAATGTAATGCATCATATAAACAAACTGAAAAATAAAAACCACACAATCATCTCATTAGATGCTGAAAAAGCCTTTGACAAAATCCAACATCCCTTCATGATAAAGGTCTTGTAGAGAGCAGGGATACAAGGAACATACCTAAACATAATTAAGGCAATATACAGCAAGCCAACAGCCAACATCAAACTAAAATGGAGAGAAACTCACAGCAATCCCACTGAAATCAGGAAAAAGACAAGGTTGTCCACTCTCTTCATATTTATTCAATATAGTTCTTGAGGTTCTAGCTAGAGCAATAAGACAACAAAAGGAGATCAAGGGGATACAAATTGGAAAAAAGTCAAACTCTCACTATTTGCTGATGATATGATAGTTTACGTAAGTGATTTCAAAAATTTTACCGAGGGACTTCTACAACTCATAAACACATTCAATAGTGTATAAGGATGCAAGATTAACTCAAAAAAAATCAGTAGCCCTCCTTTACAAAGAAGATAAATGGGCTGAGAAAGAAATGAGAGAAACATCACCCTTCACAATAATTACAAATAGCATAAAATATCTCAGAGTAACTCCAACCAAACAAGTGGAAGACCTGTATGACAAGAATTTTAAATCTTTGAAGAAAGAAATTGAAGAAGACTCCAGAAAATGGAAAGATCTCCCATGCTCTTGGGTAGGTAGAATTAACATAGTAAAAATGGCAATCTTACTAAAAGCAATCTGTAGATTCAATGCAATGTCCAGCAAAATCCCAGCAAAATTTTTCATAGATCTTGAGTGAACAATACTCAACTTCATATGGAAAAGCATAAAACCTAGAATAACCAAAACAATCCTGTACAATAAAGGAACTTGAGGCATCACAATCCCTGACTTCAAACTCTACTACAGGGCTACAGTACTGAAAACAGCCTGGTATTGGCATAAAAACTGACAGGAAAACCAATGGAGCCAAATCAAAGACCCGGATATTAATCCACACACCTACAAACACCTGATTTTTGACAAAGAAGCAGAAGGTATGAAATGGAAAAAAGAAAGCATATTCAACAAATGGTGCTGGCATAACTGGATATCGACATGTAGAAGAATTAAAATAGATCCATGTCTATCACCATGAACAAAACTCAAGTCCAGATGGATCAAAGACCACAATATAAAGCCAACCACACCGAACCTCATAGAAGAGAAAGTGCACTTGAACACACTGGCACAGGAGACCACTTCTACATATAACCCCAGTATAACAGACACTAAGAAAAACAGTTAATAAATGGCACCTCCTGAAACTGAGAAACTTCTGTAAGGCAAAGGATATAGTCAACAAGACAAAACAGCAGCCTACAGAATGGGAAAAGATCTTCACTAATCCCACATTAGACAGAGGGCTTGTCTCCAAAATATACAAAGAACTCAAGAAATTAGCCCTCAAAAGAAGAAATAATACAATAAAAAAATGGAGTACAGACCTAAACTCTCAAAGAGGAATCTAAAATGGCTGAAAGACACTAAAGGAAATACTCAACATCCTTAGCCATCAGAGCAAATCAAAACAACTACGGGATTCCATCTTATACCTGTATAATGACCAAGATCAAAAACACTGATGGCAACTTATACTGGAAAGGATGTGGGGTAAAGGGAACACTCCAGCATTGCTGGTGGGAGTGCAAACTGGTACAGCCTCTTTGGATATCAGTATGGCGATTTCTCAGAAAATTAGGAAACAACCTTCCTGAAGACCCAGCAATACTGCCTTTGGGTATATATCCAAAAGATGCTCAATCATTATCACAGGACATGTGCTCAACTATGTTCATAGCAGCATTGTTTGTCATAGCCAGAACCTGGAAACAACCTAAGTGCCCCTTGACTGAATAATGGATAAGGAAAATGTGCTACATTTACACAATGGAGTACTACACAGCAGAAAAAAATAATAATCTTGAAATTTGCAGGCAGATCAATGGATCTAGAAAACATCACATTGAGTGAGGTAACTCAGACCCACAAAGACAAATGTCATATGTACTCACTCATAATTAACTTTTAGGCATAAAGCAAAGAAAAACCAGCCTACAATTTACAATCCCAGAGAACCTAGACTACAAAGAGGACCCTAAGAGAGACATACATGGATCTAACCTACATGGGAAGTAGAAAAAGACAAGATCTCCTGAGTAAATTGGGAGTATGGGGACCATGGGATAGGGTAGAAGTGGAGGGGAGTGGAAGGGAAGGGAGTGAATAAAAATATATAGCTCAATAAAAACAATAAAAAAATCAAACAAAAAAAGAATTAGCCAAATGCAACACATCTTGGTTCCCATACTTCAGAGTCCTAATTTAGAGCTGCAAAGGGACTCAGACACAGTTCTGAAGTCTGCAGGGCTGTGTTATGTGTGTGGGAACAGCCTCCACCACTGCCTAGGCTAGAAATCAGGCCATTTAAAGAGGGATTTCTAGAGCTAGGGCCCAGACATATGTATTTTCTAAGCTACACTGCTATCCCTTACGTGGATTAAGATCAAAGAACCTCTGTTCTTTGGCCCAGTCCTGTTATCTTTGATTCTTGGGTCCCACAGAAGCAGAAACGCAGACAGGCTCGTTATATTACCCTTTTAAGTACAGGCTAAGTTAATTAAAATGCTTGAAGCCAGAAGTCTCAGATCCAGGAATTTTCCCCAAGAATAATGCAACACTCAGCAAATAGAACTCAAGGGTAAACATCAGCGGGTGTCTGTTTTCTGCTTGCTGTCCACATGTCGGCTAAAGACACTTCAAGATTTAGTGCTCATGTGTTTTGCTCACTGCCGCTCAGCTGATGTCAGGTGACCATGTTTGCCATTGCACCATCATGTTAACACTCAAACAGTTTCAGATTTTAGAGGTAATTTGCAATTTCAAGTCAGAGATGCCCAGCTCTTAGAAATAACCAGGAGGAGAAAAACCATAAAGTTATTTTGTGTGTGTCCCTCTTCCATATTTACTGCTTTGATTGGGTTTCCATTTTTAGTTGGATCCTCACTTCTGCTCAAATCAGTGCCCTAAGTCTTCCCTGTCACATAACCCAGTGGTGTGTGATTGTGATTCCAACTATTTCTTCTTAACACATTGACCTCCCCTTGCTGGGATTTCAGTTTTATCCTTGTAACAGAGTTGGGGGTTCAGTGACACTGTTCCCACAATGGAAGTGTGGACTTTAGGCAAAGGGAAGAGAAGGCATTCTGATCCAAGAAAGTCTCCTATGGTCCTGGGAGTGACCCAGTGCTGGCAGTGCTGCCTTTTAAAGTGGATGGACCTAAAAGAACTGGCTCAGTGTCTCTTTTGGGTCATTGAGGAAACCACACACAGGCCCTGTCCTCAGAGACTCAAACTGTTCCACCAATATGAGTGCTTTCATGCAATGAAAAGATAAAACTTTTGATGGAGGAAGGTCATTGGTTAAATTAAAAGAAACTGCTTGGCTCTCATTGGTTAGGAGATAGGTGGGAGGAGTAAACAGAACAAAACGCTGGGAGGAAGAAGAAGTGAGGTCAGACTTGACAGCTCTCCGCTGGGGAGCAGACACTTCAGAGAGAGACGCCATGCCCCGCTCCCGGGCAGACACATGCGATGAAGCTCCGACCCAGGATGGACTTAGGCTAGAATCTTCCCGGTGACCGGTGCTATACAGATGATAAGAAATGGGTGCGAGAGTTAGCCTAGAAGAGGCTAGGTAGAAATGAGCCAAGCAGTGATTAAATGAATACAGTGTCTGTGTAATTATTTCGGGGCATAAGCTAGCCGAGCCAGGCGGCTGGGGTGTTGGGGACGCAGCCCCGCCGCCCATATTACTACAAACTTTCTTTTTCTAAAAGAGAAAATAAGAAAGATAGTAGTGATGATTACGCTAAAGAGAAAAATTAAAATTTATAAAATATATGCCGCACTAATAAGTTAACATCTTTAAATGCTTTGGGGGCATGTGTGTGTGTGTGTGTGTGTGTGTGTGTGTGTGTGTGTGTGTGGTGTGTGTGTGTGTGTGTGGTGTGCTACAGGGATTGAACCTTAGGTCTTGACCATGCTGGACTAATGCACTACTACTGAACTATTTCCCCAGCTCTTTGGTTTGTTTAAGATGTATTGCAAGAGCAACGTTTTCTGCAAGGATGCTTTACTATATGATAAGAAAACACAAATTAATGTTTTCAACAAGAGCATCTAGGCTCTAAGACAGAAGATTCAGGCTGTCTGGTTGACCAGCCCCTGGTGCCGTCAAGATGAGCAATTTCCCCGCAGATACCCTCTGAACTTGCTTGTAGAAAGCACACCTGCTCAAGGAGGTAAAATATGTCGACACACCTCATGCCTCAGTTTGGCAGAGGCTGTACGATTCCTCCAAGGGAACAATACTGGTATGTGGGAGGTGACATGTCTAGGTTATTGTCATGTAACTGACATCCATACTTGATCAGAAGCAACTAAAGGAGAAAAGGTAGACCATTGTCTATGGTTTCAGGGGATGACAGCCCATTCTAGCAGAGGAGGCGTGGCAGTGCATGGTTGAGGGGCATATGGCAGTGGCTGTTCTCACAGTGGGGGACTAAGAAGTAGCAAAGCCAGGACCATGGACCAAGGGAGAGCCCACAGTACCACCCTTAGTGACCTACTTGTGCCAGCCAAGTCTTACCTCCTAGAGAACACTCAGCCTCCCAAAACCTCCTAAAGAGAAACAATTTAACAGGCGGTGATGGCACACGCCTTCAATCCCAGCACTAGAAAGGCAGACACAAGTAGATCTCTGTGAGTTTGAGGCCAGCCTGGTCTACAAGAGCTAGTTTCAGGACAGCCAGGGCTACACACACACACACACACACACACACACACACACACACACACAGAGAGAGAGAGAGAGAGAGAGAGAGAGAGAGAGAGAGAGAGAGAGAGAGAGAGAGACAGAGACAGAGAGAGAGAGAGAGAAACAACCTACCAGTGAAGATGGATGCTTTAGGAAAGAAACATTTTAAACACTTGTCTTAGGGAGACATTCTAGATTAAAGCTCTAACATAACAGCTGGAAGAATCTGTTCCAGAGACAGGGCACCAGGTCCTGACTGGAAAAGTGGTTCTCAGAGCTACTGGGCTGCACAGCTTAGGACTGGTTTGCTGATGTTTGCTCAGCATCATGGGTTTTGACAATCATTTACAGATTTTGAAACCTACTTGCTCGTGGCTCAAGGAAGTTTGGGAAAGGGTTTAGTCAGAGTAGTCTACTTGCCCCAAGAAGATGAAAGGAGTAAAGCCAGAGAAATGCGAGGAATGGCAAGGGTGGTGTGTTCATCTCTGCATGATGGGGTGACTCTCTGTGTAGACATGGCTAGCACAAGCCCATGGGGAGAGGATATGGTCTCAAGGGTTTCTTTAGTGCATAAGACGTTCAATAAATTCTTACTGAAACTGCACTAGAGAGTCATACATGAGCCAAACAGAGCCAGCGCAGGTCAGGGAGTTTTGTGTTAGTTAGTGCAGGACTCAGACAAACAAGACTGCAACAAATAGGAAAGTTATATGGGATGGAAATGTGTGCTGGGCGCTGGAGCTAGAGAGAAGCAAGTAGTCAGGAGGTGGGAAGATTCATTGGGAGGTGGGGGTGGGGAGTCATTTCCTGGGCTTCTCCAGGTTTGGAAGGGAAAGAGGTGCCCTGTGGTCATTGGAGGAGAATGGATTTCTCTAAAGGGGTGATGAGGGAGTGAGGAGCCAACAGAAATGGAGAGGGCAGACCAGGAGCCTTACCCTCAGCCTGTGAGCAGCAGAATGAGGCTGACGTTCTTCGTAGCCTGAATGACCTAATAAGGCTTCTTCCATCTTGTTTGCCCACAGCCTGGCCCAAAAGAAGATTCTCTGTTCTCCCTAGCAGGTGCTGCCAAGCCCAGTGTTTAGGATTTCTGAGCACTTCTAAATGTTCTAGCCAACATCTCCATGTGATTTTCCTCTGAACAGTGGGGGGGGAGGGAGGGGTGAGATGTCCCAGGCAGAAGAAAGGTTATTGTGAGGTAGAGGAAGAATAGAGGCAGCAGGGAGGAAGAGAGCTCAGGGGGTAGCCAGGAGAGAGTGTTCTGTCTGTCCCACCATTGGGTTCTCAGGAAGGAGAGTGCTGGGACTGCTGACACTCTCAGGAGAAAGGTAACTGAGGAAAGCAAACCACTGAAGGGAGACCATTTGAAGACAGGGCTCATGGTCCCACAGCTCCTCGCTTGCCTCACCAGGGAAGAGGGCCAGTATTCTGGACAGTGGGCCAATGGATTGCCCCTTTTCTTTTAGATTCATTGTCTCTTGGTGCTGGAAGCTTCTAGAACATAAAGCACAAGCTCCCTACTTGAACTGAGATGGTGGGGGCCCGGGTAAGGCAGGCCTCTGGCTTGTCAAGCCTTTGTATCTAAATTCAATTCTAGGCTGTGGTTCTGAGTCACAATAACCCAGATCTGCATTCCCTCAATGAAGCAGGGAAGAGGTCTGTTTGCTTGTTTGGTGCCACCGAAGGGCACAGTCTGAAGACTAAGAGTCCCTTGGAGAGAGGAAACAAAGCCAGTCAGTGACAACTTCATTTCCTGCCATGTCTTTCTGTCTGAGCTGGGCCACCCATCCAGGAGGCCAGGCTCATAGGAAAGCTCTTTCAGCATAAGCTCTGTGCACACACAGTAAGCAGCACTGGTGTGAACATAAGTGGAAATCCACGCCCAGCAACTGGCTGAGTCCTCAAGCTGGCAGGGAGCATGCCTTCCACGTTCCTGTCTGGTACAGTGTGTTCCTCAGTGCTGTGGTAGACAGCAGGTTTACAGAGAGACCGGGAGCCCTCACTCAGGACACACAGGGCTGCCTCAGCTTGGGTCTTAACTTGCTCCGAGGGTTTGGATACAGCCCTTTGCCTCCAGGACCTTTGCTTATGATCAATGTGATGTATGGTCAGGTTGCAACAGCATTTCTAGATGTCTAATGGTGGAACCAGATTAATCCAGAGAGGCCAGGTCCCAGGGCCAAGGGAAGCAAAGGCTCAGAGGGGAGGGCCCGTGACCCAGTGAAGTGGGAGGCGAGGGCCCCGACTTCATTCACAGCATGGGTAGTTTCCTTAGATAAGAGCTATCACAGAGTACTGTGCTCGAGTCTGCTGTGCTGTGTTGTGCCCCCACACTATGCTACATCATACTGCACTGTGCTAGACCACCCGACATCCTCATCCCAGGATACTCTGCTTCCCCGGCCTCTGCTGTGTTATGCCACACTGCTCTACACATAACACAGCTCGTTACACTGTACCAAATTTGACTCCACCACATGCTGGCACGCTCCATCCTCCTATCATAACAAACTATCACATTATATCATACCATATCTCACTACACGATAACACACTCTATATTACACTACATTACTCTATATTAAAATAAGCAATGTCATACCATGCTTTACTATACTGAGCTATATTACACTACTCTATATACTACACTAAACTGTACGGCTCCACACCATACTCTGCTGTACTCCACTGTGCTATACTGTCTTGTACTGCACTACGCTGTGCTATGCTGTGCTATACTCTCCTATACTGCACTATGCTGTGCTATACTATGCTGTGCTGTGCTATGCTGTGCTATACTCTCCTATACTGCACTATGCTGTGCTATACTATGCTGTGCTATACTCTCCTATACTGCACTATGCTGTGCTATACTATGCTGTGCTGTGCTATACTCTCCTATACTGCACTATGCTGTGCTATACTATGCTGTGCTGTGCTATACTCTCCTATACTGCACTATGCTGTGCTATACTATGCTGTGCTGTGCTATACTCTCCTATACTGCACTATGCTGTGCTGTGCTATGCTATGCTGTGCTGTGCTGTGCTATGCTGTGCTGTGCTGTGCTGTACTGTGCTGCGCTATGCTGTGCTGTGCTGTGCTGTGCTATACTGTGCTGTGCTGTGCTGTGCTATGCTGTGCTGCGCTATACTGTGCTATGCTGTGCTGTGCTGCGCTATGCTATGCTGTGCTGTGCTATGCTGTGCTATGCTGTGCTGTGCTATGCTGTGCTATGCTGAGCTGTGCTGTGTTGTGCTGCGCTGTGCTGTGCTATGCTGTGCTGCGCTGTGCTGTGCTATGCTATGCTGTGCTGCGCTGTGCTGTGCTGTGCTGTGCTGTGCTATGCTGTGCTGTGCTGTGCTGTGCTATACTGTGCTGTGCTGTGCTGTGCTGTGCTATGCTGTGCTGCGCTGTGCTGTGCTGCGCTATGCTATGCTGTGCTGTGCTATGCTGTGCTATGCTGTGCTGTGCTATGCTGTGCTATGCTGAGCTGTGCTGTGTTGTGCTGCGCTGTGCTGTGCTATGCTGTGCTGCGCTGTGCTGTGCTATGCTATGCTGTGCTGCGCTGTGCTGTGCTGTGCTGTGCTGTGCTGTGCTGTGCTATGCTGTGCTGTGCTGTGCTGTGCTGTGCTGTGCTGTGCTGTGCTATGCTATGCTGTGCTATGCTATGCTGTGCTGTGCTATGCTATGCTGTGCTATGCTATGCTGTGCTGTGCTATGCTATGCTATGCTGTACTATGCTGTGCTGTGCTGTGCTGTGCTGTGCCATGCTATGCTATGCTGTGCTATGCTATGCTGTGCTGTGCTATGCTGTGCTATGCTATGCTGTGCTGTGCTGTCCTGTGCTATGCTGTGCTATGCTGTGCTGTGCTGTGCTGTGCTGTGCTGTGCTATGCTATGCTGTGCTGTGCTGTGCTATGCTGTGCTATGCTGTGCTGTGCTGTGCTGTGCTATACTGTGCTATGCTGTGCTGTGCTGTGCTGTGCTATGCTGTGCTGTACTGTGCTATGCTGTGCTATGCTATGCTATGCTGTGCTATGCTGTGCTGTGCTATGCTGTGCTATGCTATGCTATGCTGTGCTATGCTATGCTGTGCTGTGCTGTGCTATACTGTGCTATGCTATGCTGTGCTATGCTATGCTGTGCTGAGCTGTGCTGTGCTATACTGGCTATGCTATGCTGTGCTGTGCTGTGCTGTGCTATACTGTGCTATGCTGTGCTGTGCTATACTGTATTATGCTGTGCTGTGCTATGTTATGCTGTGCTATGCTATGCTGAGCTGTGCTATGCTGAGCTATGCTATGCTATGCTGTGCTATGCTATGCTGGGCTGTGCTGTGCTGCGCTATGCTGTGCTGTGCTGTCCTGTGCTATGCTGAGCTGTGCTGTGCTGTGCTATACTGTGCTATGCTATACTGTGCTATGCTATGCTGTGCTGTGCTGTGCTATACTGTGCTATGCTGTGCTGTGCTGTGCAGAGCTGTGCTGTGCTATACTGTGCTATGCTATGCTGTGCTGTGCTGTGCTGTGCTGTGCTATACTGTGCTATGCTATTTTGTGCTATGCTGTGCTGAGCTGTGCTGTGCTATACTGTGCTATGCTATGCTGTGCTGTGCTGTGCTGTGCTATACTGTGCTATGCTATGCTGTGCTCTGCTATGCTGTGCTATGCTATGCTATGCTGTGCTATGCTATGCTGTGCTGTGCTGTGCTGCGCTATGCTGTGCTGTGCTGTCCTGTGCTATGCTGAGCTGTGCTGTGCTATGCTGTGCTGTGCTGTGCTATACTGTGCTATGCTGTGCTGTGCTATACTGTGCTATGCTGTGCTGTGCTATACTGTGCTATGCTGTGCTGTGCTATACTGTGCTATGCTGTGCTGTGCTGTGCTGTGCTGTGCTGTGCTGAGCTGTGCTGTGCTGTGCTATGCTATGCTGTGCTGTGCTGTGCTATACTGTGCTATGCTGTGCTGTGCTATACTGTGCTATGCTGTGCTGTGCTATGCATACTGTGCTATGCTATGCTGTGCTGTGCTGTACTGTGCTATGCTGTGCTGTGCTATACTGTGCTATTCTGTGCTGTGCTATACTGTGCTATGCTGTGCTGTTCTATGCTGTGCTATGCTATGCTGTGCTGTACTGTGCTGTCTATGCTATGCTGTGCTGTGCTATGCTGTGCTGTGCTATGCTATGCTGTGCTATGCTGTGCTGTGCTGTGCTGTGCTGTGCTATGCTGTGCTGTGCTGTGCTATACTGTGCTATGCTGTGCTGTGCTATACTGTGCTATGCTGTGCTGTGCTATACTGTGCTATGCTGTGCTGTGCTATACTGTGCTATGCTGTGCTGTGCTGTGCTGAGCTGTGCTGTGCTGTGCTGTGCTATGCTGTGCTGTGCTGTGCTGTGCTATACTGTGCTATGCTGTGCTATGCTATGCTATGCTGTGCTATGCTATGCTGTGCTGTGCTGTGCTGTGCTATGCTGTGCTGTGCTGTGCTGTGCTGTGCTGCGCTGCGCTGTGCTATGCTATGCTGTGCTGTGCTGTGCTGTGCTGTGCTGCGCTGTGCTGTGCTGTGCTGTGCTGTCTATGCTATGCTGTGCTGTGCTATGCTGTGCTGTGCTATGCTATGCTGTGCTATGCTATGCTGTGCTATGCTATGCTGAGCTGTGCTGTGCTGTGCTGTGCTATACTGTACTATGCTGTGCTGTGCTGTGCTGAGCTGTGCTGTGCTATACTGTGCTATGCTATGCTGTGCTGTGCTGTGCTGTGCTATACTGTGCTATGCTATACTGTGCTATTCTGTGCTGAGCTGTGCTGTGCTATACTGTGCTGTGCTATGCTGTGCTGTGCTGTGCTGTGCTATACTGTGCTATGCTGTGCTGTGCTATACTGTGCTATGCTGTGCTGTGCTATGCTATGCTGTGCTATGCTATGCTGAGCTGTGCTATGCTGAGCTATGCTATGCTATGCTGTGCTATGCTATGCTGGGCTGGGCTGTGCTGTGCTGCGCTATGCTGTGCTGTGCTGTCCTGTGCTATGCTGAGCTGTGCTGTGCTGTGCTGTGCTATACTGTGCTATGCTATACTGTGCTATGCTATGCTGTGCTGTGCTGTGCTGTGCTATACTGTGCTATGCTGTGCTGTGCTGTGCTGAGCTGTGCTATACTGTGCTATGCTATGCTGTGCTGTGCTGTGCTGTGCTATACTGTGCTATGCTATTCTGTGCTATGCTGTGCTGAGCTGTGCTGTGCTATACTGTGCTATGCTATGCTGTGCTGTGCTGTGCTGTGCTATACTTTGCTATGCTATGCTATGCTGTGCTGTGCTATGCTGTGCTATGCTATGCTATGCTGTGCTATGCTATGCTGTGCTGTGCTGTGCTGCGCTATGCTGTGCTGTGCTGTCCTGTGCTATGCTGAGCTGTGCTATGCTATGCTGTGCTGTGCTGTGCTGTGCTGTGCTGTGCTGTGCTATGCTATGCTGTGCTGTGCTGTGCTATACTGTGCTATGCTGTGCTGTGCTATACTGTGCTATGCTGTGCTGTGCTGTACTGTGCTATGCTGTGCTATGCTATGCTGTGCTGTGCTGTACTGTGCTATGCTGTGCTATGCTATACTGTGCTATGCTGTGCTGTGCTATGCTATACTGTGCTATGCTATGCTGTGCTGTGCTGTACTGTGCTATACTGTGCTATGCTATGCTGTGCTGTGCTGTGCTGTACTGTGCTATGCTATGCTGAGCTGTGCTGTGCTATCCTGTGCTATGCTATGCTGTGCTGTGCTATCCTGTGCTATGCTGTGCTGTGCTATACTGTGCTCTGCTGTGCTGTGCTATGCTGTGCTATGCTATGCTGTGCTGTGCTGTGCTGTGCTGTACTGTGCTATACTGTGCTATGCTGAGCTGTGCTGTGCTATCCTGTGCTATGCTGTGCTGTGCTGTGCTGTGCTATGCTGTGCTATGCTATGCTATGCTGTGCTGTGCTGTGCTGTGCTGTGCTGTACTGTGCTGTGCTGTGTTGTGCTATGCTATGCTGTGCTATGCTGTGCTATGTTGTGCTGTGCTGTGCTGTGCTGTGCTATGCTGTGCTATGCTGTGCTGTGCTATACTGTGCTGTGCTGTGCTGTGCTGTGCTATACTGTGCTGTGCTGAGCTGTGCTATGCTGTGCTATGCTTTGCTGTGCTATGCTATGCTGTGCTATGCTGTGCTATGCTGTGCTATGCTGTGCTGTGCTATACTGTGCTGTGCTGTGTTGTGCTATGCTATGCTGTGCTATGCTGTGCTGTGCTGTGCTGTGCTGTGCTGCGCTGTGCTGTGCTGTGCTATGCTATGCTATGCGACGCTACACCACACTGTTTTACATTATACTGCATTTCACTCTACTGTGCTTGAGGTGACAGACTCGGTGTAAACCCAGATCGGAAAGAAAGCTTTCACTGTGCAACATGCAGAGAAGGCAATGAAGGGGGCTTTCTGGGGCCTTGCTCACCAGCACTAATTCCATTATTCATTAAACAACCCCGAGCAGTGCCAACCAACATGGGCAGTGTTAACTTTGCTTATTTAGGAGCTTGAAAAAAATGTCAAGAATTCACAGGCATAAATACTGCTCCCAGCTCCTTATTTGTCTAGAGAACAAAACAAGTTTGCTCCAAGGAGTCTGTGGCTCTGACCCACGCAGGCAGCACAGCCTCTCTGTACCTAGGACTGTTTCTTCTCCTAGCCGAGCCTGTGCTCCTGGCCACTGAGATATAGCTAAGCAGGTAATGTCCCATCCAACCCCAGGGTGCTGCACACAACCAGAAAAGCAGCTCTGCCACTGGACTCCATTCTCAATAGATGATGTACTTGTATGTTGCAATGTTTACAAGAAAACTTGAGCTCTGTGGCACATGGCAGCACAGAAATCAGAGTGTGCGGCAAGCACAGGCTCTGCTCCACTTTGTGAAGGGAGGGCTTGAACTTTTGATGACCTGGATGAGCCAGAGTAGCCCAACAAGACTGCAAGAGGATGATAGGGACCAGCAGCGGGACCAGGTCTCCTTCAGGGAGCCTGCGTACTAGGACCAATATTTGTCATCTTCCTTCCCGTGCTTTCTGTGTGAAACAGACAGGGCCAAGAGAGATCTCAGTGGCCAGTCACGTTCTATTCCTAATGACAGGAAGAGACCAACCACTGTGTCACCGAGAAAATGCTGAGTCTCAAGCTTCAAGGCTGTGTATGGAGGGAGAGATTGGCCAGTTCAGCACTGGCCTGCCTGGTGGCTTTCTGATTCTTTGCTTCACTCAACAAATATCCATCGCACATCCACCAAGTGCCTGGCACTGAATTAGAAGCTTGGGTTACACCAGTGAACAGCAAGAGTGCAAATCCCCTACTCAGCGGAACCTCTGTTCTATGGACCATATGTTATGTCCTTGATCTCTTGAGAGATGTGTTCTTTGGGACTCTGAGGAAATGAAGGCACGGGAATGTGGCTGGAGTGTGAGACACTATGCTGAGACAGAGAAACTTCTCAAAGACATCACCTCCCATGTCTGTTTCCTCATCATAGAGGGGGTAGTAACAGTTCCTTCCTCCTTGGGTTAGACAGTTGCAGGAAGGCTGGTGCAATGCCCAGTGTAACTCCTGGCACACAGCCAGGGGCTGCGGTGTTGTTAGTCCTCAGCCTGTCACAGCTCTGCAGCAGCTCCTTCTTCCGGCCCTCAGTTTGGTTGCCATGGTACTGTGCTGGGCGCTTCTGTAAGATGTGCCGTTGCCAGTGCCCTTTGCCTGCCCTTTGTCTGGTACACCAATAGGGAAGGAATGGCCAGTTGTCCTCGAGTCCACAGCAATGATCTTGGCTACTCCTTGTCAGGTGGCTCAGAGCTACCTCTACCCTCAGGTCAGCCTCGTTGGGGCCTTTTTCTCTTTTCAGACTTGTCTGGAAACATATTCATGGTGAGGAGGCTTATACTGTGTCTTCTATCCTGGCACTCCCAGTTTCTGGAAGCCTTACTATTGGATAGCAAGGCGTAGTTCTGCCTTGGACTGTCTGTGATTGAGGCTAACTATTCAATCTCTCCGGCCTCAGAGTCTGTCCCAGTAGAATAGAAACAGCAACGCTTACTGCTGAGGGATGCTATAGGGTCAGGTGAGACAGAAAGGCAGAGGACTATATAATTTAAGACACTCCGGGTTTGTAGTACAGCTCTAGTTAGTGCAAATCACTGTCTACCCAGCTTGTCTGATCATGCGAGCTCTGTATGATATATTATATATATATACATACATATATATGTTTGGAATGTTATAATGAAATACCACAAACTGAGTAGCTTATAAAGGCATTGATTTCTCACCATCCCAAGGACTGGGCAATCAAAAATCAAGATGTTGGTGAATCCTGAGTCTTGGGAGTCATTTCCTAGGTTCACATTTGCTGTGTCCTCATGCAGAGGAAGGAACAAGAGAAGCAGCATGCATCTCTTTCATAAGAACACTGGTACTGTCACGAGGCTCTGCCCTCAGGACCCGGTTGCACATCACTGTGGGCTTAGGCTTTACTAAAGGAAGTGAGGGTTCAGGTGGCGTTTATTTCTCAGTGTCACCATGAGACGTCATTCCTGCCCTCTGGCAACCCTGCAGCCCCCTGGCAACCCTGCAGCCCCCATCACTCGGAGCCTGTGCTGCTCCGTGCCGCCACTCTACAAAGGACCATGCCTATTCCCACGGATGAGCAGCTGCCACGTCCCTCGTGAAAGCATGCTCATATCGTGTCTTGTCGGCATTGTTTCTGGAACTGTGACTCAAAGACAAATTTAAGACTTCCTGTCTGCTGGGACTTGTGAAATACACAGCCCTCCCTCCTTTTCTACTGCCTTTCTTTCCAAAGTTTCAGTTATCTGCAATCAATTGAATGTAGAATATTAGATCAAAGTTTCCAGAAATAAACAATCACACGTTTTGAATTACATGTAGCTCCCAGTCACTTGTTTAATCTTGAGCTGGCTGGGCCTATCCAACCCCCAACTGCTGCTCAGTAGCCACCTGCACTACTACTAGATCAACTATCCTGATATACTATTTGTGAGGCAGGCGGGCGGGCACAGGGCTCGCCTAACAAGCTGGAATTGCACTTGACATAGGCCAGCAATGAACTTGTAAGACTCCCACCTGCCCTGAGCTACACGCACACTCCATGCCAAAGAATGGAATAAACTGCTCTTCTTTAAAGAAGAAACAAACTTGGGGGCTGGAAGGATGGCTCCTAAGAGCACTGGCTGCTCTTGCAGAGGTCTTGAGTTCAATTCCCAGCAACCGCATGGTGGCTCCCCGCTGTCTATAGTGGGATCTGGTGCCCTCTTCTGGGGGCAGGTGTACATAAAGAGCACTCATACATAAAATATACTTAGACATAAAATATAAAATAAATAAAATTAAAACCAGAAACCCTTGTTAACCCCCTTTCAGGTCAGTTTCCATCCAAGCTTCTACCAGAATACACCTGGAATCTAGAGGGCTGAACCAGTTTGGGGTATCTCCTGAGTTCCTTCTGTTGCTGTGATGAAGTCTGTCCAAGAGCAACTTGGGAAATGAAATGATTTGTTCTGGCTTACAGGTTGCAGTTCATTGGGAGGGAAGTCATGGCAGGAATCTGAAGGCAGGAACTATGGAGGAACCCCCCTTGATGGCTCACTCACCAGCTCATGAGCAGCTAGCTTTCTTGTATATCCCACGACCTACCCAGGTAAGGTACCATACTAGAGCACGATGCTCTGCACCAGCTAACAGTCAGGACAATGCCCCACATAGAAGCCCACAGGCCAATCACAAGGACCATTACTCAACTGAGACTTTTTTCTTGAGGTGTTTCTAAGCTGTGTCAAGTTAATAGTTATGCACGGAAAGGCAGATTGTGTCCTTTGAGTGAACTTTTAGGGCTACCCTCTGTTTTCATCTTACACTCATGCATAGTTAGTTGACTATATTGTTGAAATTATATGCATTGTGGGAAAGGATTTACATAATAGGAAAGACAAACTTATATACCCCAAGCCTGTCCCTTAAACAGAGAACCAGCCGTGCCACACCCCTGAACACCTAACAGTCCCCCCAGGGGAAAGGAGCCATACAAGGAAGCACAGAACAAGAAGGAGGGCCCTTGAGTCTTCCACTGAAGGAGATCATGTGCCGCTCCTGCCACTTTACAATCTTTGTGCACTTGTTCAGTTCTTTGAAAAAAGTGCCAAGAACCCAAAACATCAGGTCAGTCAGCAAGCCCTGGGGAACACCTGTGTCTGAGAAGCAAAGTCTAGGGTGGCTTTTCCTGGGGAGCTGGAACAAGCACTTCTCTCTTGCCCTGCTCAGGCTGCCCAGGGCATGTGACCCACATGAGCCCTAACACCTAGCCCAGAACGCCCTAGTCTGGAGTCAGACCACAGTAAGCTTTCTTGCCTACCCATGGTCCCTAGGGGCTCCAGAGGACCTTCACAGTTGCTCAGCCATGCACTGTCTGCCTGGGGAGCTTCAGGCTGCTGGATGGGCTGATCAGGTTGGGCAGGAGAGCCACATGGACTATCCAAAGGCCAGGCTTTTTCCCCCGATTATTGCAGTCAAACAATGAAAGTATTAACACCTGATAGAGGAGTGTTGGGTAAAAGGCCAGGGCAATTAGCATACCCCTCCAGTCCCTATTTTTAGTGAGGTTCTGATTATAATCAATCATGCGATAAGAGTCACAGATTAATTGGATAGGGAGACCAGAAGGATAAGAATAGAGATGATGGATGCTAATGAGAGCCGGTGAGAAAATGAAGCAAAGGCCACCAGAATGTAATGAGATCTGTGGTCCAGAAAACATCCATCTCCACACTCTGGTTTCCACAGCCATCACAGTCCTTATCTCAGTTTCTCCTCTGAGGGGCGTACTTGCTTAGCGTTATGTTCAGTAGTGGCATTGCTAAACCAAGGCAGTGCCTGTCAGTAAGCTGGGCTTTCCAGAATTCAGGCTTTTGGGTAGAACTCTCCAATCTAGAGAGGTTGATCCTATGATTTATTTTAACTATTGTAGAAGTAAAACTATCCCAATTTGGATCTTCTGCTTCAGGAAGCCTTGCAGCTGATGTGTTTGGGATTTTTAGTACCCTAACCTCCCCCATAAGGAGCCCCATGAGACCATCTGGAGAGACCACTGGAGGGGCATTAGTGGGGGTGACCTTGAGACTACATGGCAAAAGAGAAGCCCAACCATCCCAGTATGCTGGCTGGAGCCCACTAAATAGCAGAGTGTCCAGCTGAGAGCCCCGAGATGAGCAAACTGGGTAGGCCAGCAGGACCAGCCGAAGGACAAGTCAGCTAGGTCCAGCCCTGCCTGAAGAACCATCAAGAATAACAGCAGAATGGTTTCAAGCCGTGTATTGGTGTTGTTCATTATGAAGCAATAATAACCCGAAGAACACAGTTCTCGGGGCAAATATAGCTCCATCTCTGAAGTAGACCGAAACGAACCACCATCTCTGTGTGCTAGGATCTACGAAGAAAGAGGAACAAGTGGGGTAGACTCAAGACAGATTGTGGAGATTCTCACATGGCTGTAGAAGGGCTGGTGCGTTCAAAGGCACGTCGGTGAGGACAGCAGGGTGCTCCAGAGTGCTGTGGTCAAGTTAAAGGCAGTTTGCTGATAAACCAGAAAGAGCCACTCCTGAGGATAAAGGGCAGTTTTCTGGAGAATTCTTTCTCACTTGGGATGCAAGTGAGAGATGACTAGGACCCCAACAGCAATGCTGCTCTGGTCAGAACCCCGGTGGGCAGTGCTGCTGGTTCACACGGCCGAGATAAGCTTTATCAGCACCCAGTGAGAAGGACCGCTCTCATAGAAATACCCAGAACAGTGTTTGACCAGGAACCTGAGTACTATGGCCCAGACATGATTAACACACAGGATTAACCATCATTTCATTCATCTGCATAAAACCAGTTTCCTTAGTTGCCCCTGCCCGGGGGATATGTGCATTTTGGAGAAAGAACCAGAGTAGGAAGTAATGATACTTGAATCTTTATCCGTTTTCACTCACGTATCAGTGAATCTGTTCCTGTCTCTGAGCCTCAGTTTCCTCACAAGGCTACTTTGTTGTCTAGGGCTATCTTTTACTCTGGTACAATGGAAACAGCTTTATCCAAACTCTTATGGACAAAACTAAAATGCTGGGGCCCTGGGCCTCATTGTTCTGTCTGTGCTAAATATCAGTAGAAATGAATTTTGAAAGGATTCTAGGTACTGGATCAGGACAATTTATTATTATTAAACAACAAACACTTATGTGATTCATTACATGACTGTGATTTTCATGCAAATATTCAAAATTAACATCCTTAAAAAAGTAAAACTGTTTATGGTCACTCAACTCTATGCAATTTTCATGATCACTCAGCTTTAGGCAGCGTCCGTGGTCACTCAGCTGTAGGCAGCATCCATGGTCGCTCAGCTATAGGCAGTAGCTAATGTTCTGGTTGTCCTGGAACTCTGGGTACTTGGCACTAGGGTCGCAGTTATCCATCCCAGCTTCACCCCATCCCAGCTCCAGGGTGGGCATGATGTCATCATCTAATGGCTGTGGAACAATCCTACCATGGTGATGCCCTATGAATGTTGATGTGGCTCCTGGGATAGGTGTAGTTATCCCCTAGGACAGAGCCTGGTGGCTATGTCACCCAGTGAGCTGTGAGTGAACATAACCAGATCCCTGAGCTGTTGCAGGGTATTGATCTCACTGTGAAATTTTGAGACTGTTAATAAAATTAGCCTTGGATCAGGGATGGAGTCAGGACTAGTGATAGGAATTAGTCATAGAGAGGTCGAAGGAGCCAGGAATATGTATAGAGAGGTGCACAGGAAGAAGTAGGAAGTAGCTTAGAGATTTGTGGTCTTCTTATTGGTTTGGCACAGGTAGAAAGACAAGTCTCTTGTTGGGTCCCTGGCAATTAAAAGGAATGTCAACTGGTTCTTTTTGGCTTCTCTGATCTAGCAGGTTTTCACCCCAGCATCTGACTCTCAAGTCTTTATTGGTAAATGGAACAATAGAGACTTAGTTAAAACCTAGATTTGGTAGCTGTGGCCAAGCCAGTGCTGTCAGGACTGGAAATCCTACCAGACCATAGTCTTGCTCAGGCAAGAGGGAGCTGACTGCAGGTTTCAAGGTGCAGACTATAGTAAAACATCAGTAGTTTCACATACGGCCACTACGCTGACAGAAAAACAACCCTGGGCAGCCCCAAACTGCAGCCCATTTTCCCTTTACCCTTTGGTTTATAAAATGGACTGAGAACCCCTTTGGTTTTCTAACCTTTTGACTTAGCCTCTACTGGTTTTCTCCTGGAGAGTCCTGACATCTCTTTCACGGTTAAAATATCTGCTGTTTCTCTCCAGAAGTACTCTGATACCTCATTAGCCCCAGAAAGGGCTACAGCTGCCAATCTTTCTACCTCAGCCCCTTGATCGATGGATCGTGTGAGACCTTTTTCTCTCTTCACAGTCTGGGATGTACTACTCACTGGGGGCTCAGCTGGAAGAGGGTGTTCTGCTCCCATGCTGCTGAGGGCTACACCTTTGCAAAACAACTCAGGTCACAGGTTCACCAGAATCAGGGCAGAGCTGGGCAAGACTGCTGACAGATGATCGTGGGGCGTGGATCTGCTTCCTATCATGTTCAGGGTTACCCTGGCCAATTCTTTGGGTTGCAAGAAATGAGTCCACGAGTCTGATCCATCTTCTAGCAGATGTCTTGGCTTTTTCATGAACACTGACAACCCCGTTACAGGGCTTCCATAGGATGTGTGCTTTAGAGAACAGGAATTGTGAGGTATGATTTGCACACAATACAAGGTATACAGCATATATGGTTTCAGGGCCAGCTATGGGCTCTCATGTAAAGGCACTTGCTGTTGAGCTTGATGGCATGAGTTCAGTGGTAGAAGGTGAGAAATGACTCTTGCAAGTTAGCCTCTGTTTTTGCACACATGTTGGCACACATGTGTGTATCCCAATTAAAACAAAATAGTCATGTATATGGTTCAAATATGTGTGTGTGCACGTGTGTGTGTGCATGCATGTGTGTGCACACGTGTATGTGTGTGCATGCAAACATAAGCACAGTCAATATGAGGAACATTTTTATCACTCCTAAACTTTTGCACATCCGATTGTCATCACCTCCCCTGCAATGCAGTCCTGACACTACTGATTTTCTGTTCTCTGTAAACTAGTTCGCCTTTATATAGCGACCTTAGACCGTGTTTGCAGATTGTGTAAGATAAAGCCAGAGCATCCTACCAGCCAGGATGGGCATCTGGAATGTGGCTTGCTGGGCCAACTTTATTTGTACTGCCCAGGTTGGAGGCAACCCATCCAGAGATACCCTGCACTACTTCTTCATCCTCACAACCTCATCTGAGCCTTGTTGAGGCTCTATCTTTACCCCCATTTTTCCACCACCCCCATAATGGGAGCCCAGTGTGTTTTCTTGGCATTCATCTGACAGTTGGGAAAGCAAACAAAACTGAAACCCTTGGAAAAACATCTTCACCAAAGAGTCTGCTGATCTTCCGGGAAAACTAGACAGGAAGTGTGTCCTCTTGGTTCATTGTGACATCCCAGAGAATGTAAATGCCAGTCCCCTCCACAGCTGGCTTAGGATTGCCCTGACACAACCAGAGCAACATCGGGTTCCCATTATTTCCCGGCTGGATGCCCCGTGTGCTCTTTCCCTTCCTTATTAGCTTTTCTCTCCTCATCCGGTCCACTCCAGATTTAAGAGCACGGGAGAGGGGGTAATGGGCTCATCTTTTAATCATTTCCTCCTCTCTAAACCTGTCTGCTTCTTTGTCCATGTGCAGAACATTTTTTATTACAGGCTTCTGGATTCCAGATATCATCTGACATATAGTTGTTATTCTTCCCAGGAAAAACACTTCCACAAAAGACTAACTGGTGGTAATTGAATATGTCTGCAAAGGAGGGAACATGACATGGTGACTGTGTAAGCCTGGGAACATCCATCCACCTTCCTCTGGCTCCCTGATGGGCCTCAGGCAGGCAGTGCAACACCCTGGCTCCTCCTGGGGACATAGGACAAAGCTGTGGCTTTCAAACTGTGGTTCTCAGACAGGTGGCATTGGTGTCACTGAGTACCATTTGTTACCTACTGGTACATAACAGGCTACAGTTGAGGAATCTGTTGTGAGCTATGGGATCTAAGGATTCGTAAAAGTGCTAACTTTAGTGCATAGTGCTTTAGTAACCGTGTCAGTTTTCTTTCTTGGTCCTGTGACCAGACACCTGATGCAAGCTGAGAGAGAGAGAGAGAGAGAGAGAGAGAGAGAGAGAGAGAGAGAGAGAGAAGACTTACTTTGACTTAAGCTTAGAGTTTATAGTAGATCATGGTGGGGGAAACATGAAAGCTCTTTATTGTCCTTTGGGCTGTGGTGGCAGAAGCCTCTGGTAGCTGGTCACACTGCAGTGTCAAACAGGAAGGAGAGAGGTTGGCTAAAAAGCAGACTGGGATGCAACCTTCAAAGGCCTGCCCCAGTGACCCACCCCTGTCAGCAATACTTTCCATCCCACAACTTTAACAATCTTCTCTAAACGCTACCAACCAGGGAACTTGTATTCACACACATGAGTCTATGGAAGGCATTTCATATCCAAGACACGGAAAATTCCAATAACCACCATTTCTCAAAGTAGCTATGGGTGAGGAATTTGAGAGCATTCGTCTGGGTGATAATAGGGGTGTGTCTCGGGTGGTTGCCATCATCGTGTGATGCAGGCTGATGTACCTGAATGCTCTACTGGGCCTGCAGGATCAAGCTCAACGAGGCTCTTTCCAGTGTGAAAATGTTGTGATGAGTTCCCAGGAGAGCCCATTTCCTCTCTGTACTGCAACTGGCTCCCCCAAAGGCAGGAACTGAGGGACAGAACACAGAACCTTCTGTACCTTTCAGCACCTTGCTTTGAAATCCCACGCTATCATTGCCATTGGATAGTTAGAAACAAGTCACTAAATCTGACCTGCCATTCAAGTGGGAAGAAAGAATGAAGGGTCATGTCACGATCTCGAGTGAGAAGCCCTCGTGCGCTCAGATATCTGAACACTTGGTCCCCAGCTGGTGGCTCTGTTTTGCAAGGTTTAGGATGTGTTCTCGGGACAGGCTTTGAGTATTCATGTTGCCGCCATGTCTAGTGTGTCTCTCTGTTTTGAGCTCACAGTTGAGGACATAAACTCTCAGCTTCACATGCCTGCTGCTCACTGCCATGTTTTCTTGCCACCCAGGACGCTTATCCCTCTACAACAGCAAGCCAAAAGAGACTGTTCCAGAAGCTTCTTCTTTTTGAATCATAGCCTCAGAAAAGTAACTAGTACAGGTGAAGTATCAGAGAGTTTGAGATAGATATTGAAAATATCATACCTGGCCAAGAACTGTGATTCCTTAGCCCCGGGTACAGGTCCCTCAGTCTGTCTTCACCAGCACCTGGGTGGTTCTGCTGCAGACTAAAGGTGGGGAACCACCATCTTAGACTAACGAGCACTGAGAAAATCTCAGCACCCTTGTGGAGAAGGATACATGGCTTCCCTTGCAGAGACCTGGCACCAAGGGTGGAGCCCATCTCCACAGATGCAAAATCAAGAAAAGAAATTACCCCCACTACAACCCAGAAGGGAAGCAGCCTAGCTAATGTATCTTGCTGGACTTCTGCAGAACTTTACAGTATGTATTGCACAGTAAGGTTCAGCGTCCCTAGTGACTTGTCATAGTAGCAACACAGATCAAAAATGAGTAAGTTCTTGTCTGGATTTTCCTTTGGTAGAATGGAGAGAGGATGTCAGAGTTAGGGTATCTATTGCTGTGATTTAAAAAAAAATCAATTGTGATTTTTTAAAAAATGACCAGAATCAAGTTGGGGTGGAAAGGGTTTATTCCATCTTATGCTTCCACGTCATAATCTATCACGGAGGTAGTCAGGACAGAACTCAAACCAGGAAGGAACTTAGAGCATGATTGGATAAGGGTCATGGAGGATCTCTACTTACTGGAATACTCTCATGGCCTTCTCAACCTGTTTTCTTATAGCAACCAGGACTACCAGCCCAGGGGTGGCACCGTCCATAGTGAGCTGGGTCCTCCCACATCAATCAAGAAAATGCTACACGAGCCATTCTGGTAGGATTTTCTTAAATTAGGTCTCCTCTTCCAAAATCTATCTAATTTATGCCAAGCTGACACCAGACTGGCCAGCACGGTCTGCTTCCTTAAGTATTTCCCCAAGGGGCAGTGTCTTGCATCTTGGGTGGCAGATGGGAAGTGAGGAGCTTGAACTGGAAGTGGGCTGGGCTAGAATCTTCAAAGCCCTGCCCCACCTCGTGTCTCCCAGAAGGCATCAGCATTAGGGGCTTTGCCCCCAGAATGGTGTTACTGGAAAAGTATGGCGCCTTTAAGCTGTGCAGCCTATGGAAGGAAGTTAGCCATTAGGGGTGTGCCCCTCATGGGGACTTTGGAATTCCATGCTGATCCTCTCTCTCACTTTCCACTTTCTCTAGTGTGTGCTCCCTAAGTCATTCGCTGGCCTGAAACAACAGGGCCGGAGGACCATGGACTGAAACCTCCAAACACAGCTTTCCTCTTTATGGATTGCTCATCTCAGGAATTTTGTTCCAGTAGTGGGAAACTGAATAACTCAGGTGGATGTCTGGTTTATAGCAGATTCCATACCTGTATTTTCTCTTGTATAAGAGAAATGCCTTTGGACCACAAGGTCCTTAACAGCAGCTAATGGCCACATACAGGTAAATTTTAATTCAAATTAATTAAAGTTATGTAGCATTCACAATTTAGTTTATTACCTAAAAAATGGTGTGTACGTGTGTGTGTACATGTTTGCAGAGGCCAAACAAGGGGACCAGACCTCCTAAAGCTGGAGTTACAGGCAGTTTTGAGCCCACTGATGCGGGCCTTGGAACTAAATTCAGTTCCTCTGGAAGAGCATCAAGAGCTCTTAACTGTGAGCCGTCTCTGCAGATTACAATTCTGTTCCCAGTTTTACTGCTCACATTTCAAGGGCTCCAGAGCCAATGTGATTAGTGTCTAACCCACTGGGCAGCACAGGGGCAGCACATTCCCTCAGCACAAAATCTCTAGTGGCATGGCCTTGCTCTGAATTTCAAATAAGTTTTGAAAACAAATCCCATTCTATATGTTGGCCATGAAAATGACTGCATATGTGCAAGTATATGCACACACATACATATAAATACACATATATGCATGTATTCATACACATACATACACCTACACATGCATGCATTCAAACACATGCATACACACATACACATACATGTGTGCATACATTCTTTTGATTCTGCTGATGGGCATTAAAGTGAGGCAGTAGGGCTACCCTTTAGTGCCGTACTTGTACTTATGTGTACAATGGGGTAGTTAGGCTTCTGAAAACTGAAACTCTTAGGGAATGGAAAGTTGTTGGTGACCAGAGTATGGCACTGAGGGGTTCATCCATATCATTGCTTAAGGAGGCCTGGGGAGCAGAGTAGAGCTGTCACTCAACAATAACACAAATCTATTGTGCTCATTGTATTGTTTTAAAGCTGCCACTGAGTTACAGAGCAGAGGGAGCATCTGGGCATCCTGAAGCCATATGGCGAGCACTTCACCACCTTGTCCCCCTCCTGTCTTCTACAAGAAATTTGGACAGGACTCCTTTCTGCAAAAGACCACAATTAGAAGCAAGTGATAATGGCATTTCATTTAAATTTTCCAAAGAGCACTCGGCTGGAGTTTCTGTATGGTCATAAATTCTTTAAAAATGCTCCAGAATTCCTTTCAAAGGATGCAGTTCATTTGAAAAACAATGTGTTGGATGATGACTTTTCTCCTAGGATTAATCAACTATTTTGTATTTTTATTGTCAGAAATGCTGGGGTTTTTCCTATTCTCTCTCTCTCTCTCTCTCTCTCTCTCTCTCTCTCTCTCTCTCACACACACACACACACACACACACAGTACTTGTGTATTGTAGTAAAATATTATGGCACTTCTGACCCAAAACAATAAGTTTGAAAAAAAAAGGAGGGTGTGTTTGATAGTTTCTTCTGGTTTTATAACTCTCAAGCCCCAAAGGGCTCCTTAAGAGAATTGATGGCCACACTGGTTCCAGAGAGGCTGGCTGGCTTTGCAACAAGAGCTCACCTTTGATAGGCAATGTGAAGAAACTGACTGTAGGGAGTGTTAAAAATGTTGGATGTTGGGGGCTCAGCTAGATTTCAGCAAGTAGAAGTGCTTTGCAAGCCTGATGGCCAGAACTCAAGCTGGATCAGCCGTGAAGACATCTGCCATCTCGACATGCCCCTGGGAATAGATGGGAGGTGGAGAGAGGAGAGTGGACCAGAAGCTCTCTAGTCAGTTAGCCTGGAGTATGCAGCCTGGCAGAGCTAGCAGAAGCCGCACTTCGACAAGGTGGAAGCAGAGAACTGACTCCCGACAGCTGCCCTATAACTTCCATATGAAACACATGTGTGGTTGTACTTATACCTCTCTTGTGGTCAGAGGCTGTTCATTCATTTCTGGCCACTCTGACTCTAAATAATCACACAGAAACTGTATTATTTAAATCACTACTTGGCCAATCACTTAAGGGTATTCCTAGAAAGCTCTTGCATCTTAAATTAACCCATTTCTAGTATTTTATATTTTACTACGAGGCTTGTGGCCTACTGGCAAGGTTCTGAAAGCTTGCATCTTTCTCCCCTGGCAGCTACTTGGTATCTCACTGATTCTGCCTTCTTTCTCCCAGAATTCAGTTTAGTTTTCCCCACCTAACTCTTTTCTGCCCTGCTACAGGCCCAAAGCAGCTTCTTTATTAATCAATGGTAACCACAGCATACAGAGGGAAATCCCACATTACCTCCCCTTTTCTGTCTAAATGAAACAGAAGGTTTTAATTTTAACATAGTAAAATTACATATAACAAAACAGGTATCTAGTGTGGGACAGTTCTGTGTTCTGTCAATTATGTTTTAAATAAATGCTGGTTGGCCAGTAGCCAGGCAAGACAGACAGGTGGGATAACCAGAAAGGAAGTAGAGGCGGGACAATGAGAACAGGAGTATTCTGGGAAGAAGGAAGCTCTCCCTCCAGTCCTGCCCAGACCACAGAAGAAGCAAGATGTGACCTGCCCTGCTGAAAAATATACCTAGCCATGTTGCTAACATAGATAAGAATAATGGGTTAATATAAGTTACAAGAGTTAACAAGAAGCCTGAGCTAATGGGCCAATCAGTTTTATAACTTATGTGTACCTTCTGTGTGATTCTTTGGGACCTAATGACTATGGGAACTGAGCAGGAGGGAAACCCCAACAAAGCAGGCCCTCATGTTACAGAATGGTGCCCACGTGGACAACTCTATCCACATAAAGCCTGACAGAGCTTGGGAAGTAATTCTGGGCAGAAAAGAATAGAGTAAATCATGTTTTCTTGATAGTAGCAATTTCTCGGGTCTGCTCTGCTTGCTAGAGGCAAGCGAGAGCTCTCATTCAAGAGAGGCTTCCTGACTCCACTTTAGCTGCAAAACCTTGCAGCTCTTTTAAGAGATTCTGCTTACGAAACATTTAAAGGGTGTTGATGAAAAGGTGAGGTGTTGTGGGAGCTCCTTCAGCCAATAGCCTTTAAGATACCAGCCCACTTGAGCATGGTCTCTTATATAATTACCGAGGTAAAGTGTATTCTCTCTCTCTCTCTCTCTCTCTCTCTCTCTCTCTCTCCCTCCCTCCCTCCCTCCCTTTTTTCTCTCTCTCCCTCTCTAATAAATAACAACAGACTTGGGACCGGAAAGGTGGCTCATTGGTTCAGAGCACTTGCTGCTCTTCCAGAAGTGTTAGGTGACTCACAACTCCAGCTCCTGGACATCTGACACCATCTACTGGTGTCTTCAGGCAACCCCCCACACAACACACATCTGTTGAGCACAGCCACTAAGACTCAACGCGAGATGGCTGCAGCCACCCTTCTACTGCTGGCAGGGGCTCAGGAGCTTTTGGGGGGAGGTGTTAATTTATGAACAAGGTGCCTTCTTTAGAAGGTAAGCTTCTTTGGTGGGTTTGCACAGACATGTGGCATTGTTTGATTGTGTAAGTATTTTCAGTACAGCTTGTTCAACAATATTAAAAGTGTTTTAAGTCTACATGTCTCTTCACCCAGAAATGTAACTGCTAGCATTTTATTCAAGAGGATTTAAGAACTATTTGTATCCACATTCATGAAAACATCCACTTATGACAAAATCTGAAGGCTTCCTTGGTCTCCATTACTTGGTGACTCTTTGAGAGAAAGTGTGCTCCCATGAGAAAATGTCACCATCAATTTATATCCAGGTTTATGGTCACCAGCACTGGAGACTGTCAACAGAACAGCAAGGGTTTCTTTCTGATGGAAAATGCACATGTGCTTTTCATGCAGATAGGAAAATATTGGCGAGTTTAAGAGAAAACACTCCCAGCTGCTACTTAGTCCCTTAGGCCTGGGGTGGGACTGAGGCTCTCCGTGTCCAGGGTCAGGCACAAGCAAGCTCTACTGCTGAGCTGTGTGGCCAGCCTTGCAAGTGACTTAAAAAAAAATCCTCCAAACCTGCCCACCCACTTGGCATCATTCTTTAACTAGAAGCAAGCTATTGTTGTTTAATTAGAAGCAATAAAAAAGTGGCATGGAGATGATGTACCTTAACAGCTAGAAATGGGTGTACTTCGTGTACTGATTGTACAATCCATGTGGCTGGCATTTGCTGGGCAATTGTGCAGCTGCCTCCAGAAAAGAACAATCCTCTTTTTTCTTTTTCTTTCTCTTCTTTGAGATAGGATCTCATTGTGTAGTCCTGATTGGCCTAGAACTTACCATGTAGACCAGGATATCCAGAACTCACAAGGATCCCCATTTTCTACCTCCTTATTTCCTAGTACTGGGGTTGATGGCATGTACCCCGTTTTCCTTTTAGAAGTTAAACTTCAGCACAGATTAGATCTATCTATCTCTGTCTGCCTGTACATACATCTATCTATCTATCTGTCTGTCTGTCTGTCTATCTATCTATCTATCTATCTATCTATCTATCTATCTATCTATCTATCTAATCTGATCAGATCTGAGCCAGACACTTGAAGAAGGGAAACTCCTACAGGAACACTCAGAAGCCAACACTATACTGGGTCCCAGAGACAGAGTGTAAGAATATCCTCATTAAAGGGGTGGGTGGGGTGTTGGTGGAGGCTGCTACTTCATTTCCTGGCTGCCCAGACTCCCAAAATAAGTGCACAGAAACTGCATTAATTAAAATACTGTTTGGCCAATAGTTTAAGTATATTTCTAGCTAGCTCTTATATCCCTAAACTAACCCATCTCCATTGATCTGTGTATGGCCATGTGGCTGTCCCTTACCAACAAGGTTCCAGTGTGTCTGTCTCCTGCAGGCAGTTACATGGCTTCCCACTGACTCTGCCTATTCTCTCTATATGTCTCTTTCAGCCTTTCTTTATTCTGTTAAGCCATTGGCCTAAAGAAGCTTCTTTATTCATTAACCATAAAATCAACACATATGCAGAAGGTCTTCCCACACCATTTCCCCTTTTGGGAGAGAGAGAAAGAGAGAGAGAGAGAGAGAGAGAGAGAGAGAGAGAGAGAGAGAGAGAGAGAGACTTGCTACTTTAAAAAGAATGATTAAGACTTTTTCATTTAAACTGTGAATTGGAACAAAGAGAGTGGTCATCAGAGGAAGTGGCCATAAAGGGGGCAGGGTATGGGCCAGAGCCTGAGCAGGGCAGAGCAAGTTCAGAGGGTAGAGGATGCATGGTTATCATTTGTGGGTTCCAGGACAAGGCTGCTCCACTTCACAAGGTGCTGAAGAGCGGCCGTTCACAACACACAGAAGACGGAGCTGTGAGGGCTGCTATGCTGTGATGTTCAGGTGTAGCTGAGGACACTACAGGAGATGGGGTGGCAAACTTTATAAAACAGTCCAAAAGAAGCTTCCTGACAGGAAAGTGTCCTGCATATTCTCCTTCCCTGACATGGAGATCCCAGCAGCAGTCAGGGCTGGCTCTGGGAGACGGTGAACACTGCAGACAGACGTGGAATTGAGGAGGAGGACACCTGCAGGGGATTGGGGTGTGTTATAGGAGAAGCAAAGGCCTTGAGGCCTCAGGCCGCCTAGAGTAGAGCTAGGTGGTCAGTGAACTGCCTCTGCCTCCCTAAGTCCTTCTAGGCAATACGTGGTCTGTCAGACCTCAATCCGTGGGCACCTCCTGAAAGTGAGTTGGTGTGGTCAGAGAACAGTGTGACCCTGCCAGAAACCGCAGAAAACGAGCCGTCAGCCATTCTGCACACCTCCTGAGGTTACACAGAGATCCAGATGACAACCCAAGCTGCGTTTAAAAACATGAGTAAATCCCACAGGTCCCAGCGTAGAAGAAATGTCCTCTGTTGAGCATCGGCCAAACCCATGGTGTGTTTGTAAAGCAGCTGTAAGCACTTCATCTTAGACCCCTGGCTTCAGGCCAGGACTCACCAGGCAGGTCAGTCCCAAGTCCATGATATCACTCATGAGGGTGAGCCTGGCCAAGATGCTGTTCTTTGCCTTAACAGGCATATCCACAGACACCACACATGAGCACAGCGTGACAAGCAGCGTTTAAGAAGCATGTGTGGGACTGGAGAAACGGTTCAGTACATAAGAGTCCTTGCTATATAAGTATGGGAACCCACAAAAAAACTAGGTTTGGCCATATTTTCTGTAATCCTAGGGCTAAGGGGGATGGATAGACAGGAAATCATGTGGCTTGCAAACTGCCAGGCAGGGTTGAAGTCCAGCGGGAGACCCTATCTCAAGGGAGCAGGTGAAGAGAGGCAGAGACACTTGGCATTCTTCTCTGGCCCATGCATGCATATATGCATATACCACACATAGGCACACATACAGGTACATATGGTACACACACACACTTCCAATTCTGTTCATATAATCAGAAATGTGAAGGATTATGGATAAACAACTTGCTGTTTCAAAAAAAAACATTACTTAACGTCTCACATAATCTACAACAGTGAAGTTGGCTAGAGCTCATGCTTACCAGCAAAACTGAAATAATCATGTGGAAAATTGAGGAAAAAAATACTTTCAGCCAAGGGATTCATTTGGATTTGGGCAATTTGTAGAACGACTCTATGTTTATGGCTTCATGAATTGAAAACGTCTGTCTTATTTCTGAGGGCAAAATGCAATGTTGCAAAAGAACAACAGCTCAGGGTTTGACTGGTAAACACTTGAGTTGCAGACATCTTCATGCCTGGGATTCTAGAAAGATTTTGAGAGGCAGCGTGTGCCTGCTGAAGATGGCCATTTTGCAGTACGAGGGAACCCATCACCTTTGTAAGGAGCCATGTCACCTCAGTAAGGTGCTAGGCAGGTGTTAATGGGTCTCAAGTGGAAGGTTCTTAGTCAGCCTGAGGGAGCCCCTTGCCCTGCAGTGGTTAGGGGCTGCAGAAGGGCCGACCAGGGCAACTCTGCCAGCTGTGAACATGAAGGATGAGGGCATGGGCTGTGATCTTGGACAGCTTGTAGGAGCTAGAAAAACAAGGAAGCAAGGCAGGCTCCTGCATGGCAACCACATCCTCAAGATAAATGAGCCCTGCAGCCATTTCCAGGTGCTTACTGATACCATGTAGCCACCCAGAGCAAAACTCAAGCCAGGATCTAGGCTTCAAACATGGGCAAATCACAGTTCCCATGGTAGAAAAATGCCCTTTGCAGAGGAACTCTCAGATAGGAATGCCACTGCGCAGACACCTTGGTGTGTGTGTGTGTGTGTGTGTGTGTGCGCGCGCGCCTGTGTGTGTGTGTGTGTGTGCGCGCGCGCCTGTGTGTGTGTGCGTGTGTGTTTGTGTGGTGCATGCACAGGTATGTGTGTGAGAGTGTAGGTGTGCATATGCCATGACACACATGTTGAGGTCAGAGACCAACCTATTGCCTTGTCTAAGACAGTTTCTTTGCCGTTCACTGGGCTTGCTGGCCTGGACACTTCTGAGGTTTCCCCTGTCTCTGTTGCCTACTGCAGATGGATTTTTCACATGAAGACTTCTTTTATTTTTGGTTTTTTCAAGAAAGGGTTTCTCTGTGTAATCACCTTGGCTGTCTTGGAACTCCTTTTGTAGATTAGGCTGGCCTTGACCTCACAGATACCTGCCTGCCTCCACCTCCTGACTGTAAAGGTGTGCACCACTACCACCAGGCAAGACTTATTAATTATGAAAGTTTGGCCCTTAGCTTAGGCTTGTTCCTAGTTAGTTCTTATAACTTAAATTAACCTATACATCTTAATCTATGTTCTGCCACATGACTAGTTACCTCATCTCTCCTGACTGACCATTCTGCTTCCTCAGTGTCTGGCCGGCCAGCCACTCTGCTTTCTTTTTCCCAGAGTCCTCTACCTCCCACTTAGCCTCTTCCTGCTTAGCTATTGGCCATTCAGCTCTTTTTTAAGCCAATCAGAAGGTGCCTTGGTAAAGACACATCTTCACAGTGTAAACAAACACTCCACAAAGGTCCACATTGCTGTAGGAATGCCGGGGTTAGATGTGTGTGCTTTCACTACTAAATTGTACATGGGTTCTGAGGATTCGAACTCTGCAGGTCCTCGTGCCTATGTGGCAAGTACTTTACCCACAGAGTTATGTCCCCAGCCTAGCACCTTGATTTTAAGTCAGTGATAGCTGAACTAAATTTCCAACTTCTAGAACAGGAAGGAAGCACTGTGCTGCTAACCCACTGTTCAAAGTGACTCCTCCAGCAGCAATAGAAAGCTGATTCCAAGCCATGTTCATGGCACAATGGGGATTTATTAGACACTTAAAAGCCAATTTCAACATGGTAGATTTTTATTTTAATGTTCTCACTGTTGAATCTTATATCCTGGTTTGGGTCTCCTCATTTCTCTCAGGATGATGTAGCCTAAAAATGTTCTTGACGGGCTATAGGTCTGAGAAAGGAACCTGGGATTGATGTCCAAGAAGACCCTCTCTGTAAATCCAAGGGAAAGCTAGCTGCAATCCTGGGGCGTGTGCAGTGAGAAGATGCTGTAGGCATGGGAACTGGGTCATGAAGAGAGATGTAAATCCCTGAAACCATTTTTAATGAAACATAAACACGGAGTTAGCTCAGGGCCAGTTTCTGGGTGGTTAGTTTAAACTTTGGCAGTAAGAATAGAGAGGGGAAAGTCTCCATTTTAATGGCATCCAGATGTTCGCTAGTCCCAGTGACATTTTTTTCATCATTTTTTGTTAATATTTTTATGAGCAACATTTTGGTGTAATATGTCCGAATTGGTGGCTTTCAGTGATCAAATAAATCCAGCAAAGAGTGAGCTTCGGGCTTGTCTTGTGCATCCCATCATGCTTTACTGATGAACAACTGGCTATTAGTAAGGCAGTTGGAATTTTCTATCACACGATACTATCTGAGGAGAACTGATTACCAAACATACGTATGAATTGTGGCATTCTACTTAATGTCTGATGTCACAGCCAATACCTACAAGAACCTGAAAATAAGAATACCAGGTAATAACACTCTCTGTGGACAGAGTGAAGTCCATTCACACCAATTAAAAAGTATTTCAATATTTAAATAGTTAAAAAAAGAATTAGAGATGGCCCCATCCCTCACCACGAGTGTGGAGAGCTGAGGGGGTGGTCCAGTGGCCCAGACTGACCAGCTCAGCTACCGCCCAGGCCCACATCCTGGGTCTTGGGTTGGCTCACCCTGACATCTACCCCATCTATGACCTGCTGGAGCACATGAGGAGATGGTACTGTTGAGGGTTAGCCACAGGAACTCCATGACTCAGGGCAACAGCAGGATGTCTGGGAGTAGTTTTGGTGAGGGTCCAGTGCTAACGCTGTGCCAGAGGCCTTGGCCAAGATCATGACTCATTGCGAAGAGCATCTGCAGGCGAGGTGGACGAGGTAAATACAGCGTGACACACCGCAGCTCCAGGGTCACTAGGATAAATAAAGCGGTAGAGAAGGGGTGGGGAAGATGGGGGAGTGAGGTCATTTGCTGTTTGTTTTAAATTAATTTAGGAGGGGGCATTTGTTTTGGGGGGTGCTGCAGGCGTGAGGGGCAGATAGGGGGACTGGGAGGTGAGTGAAATTAAGGTGCATGATGTGAAATCCCCTAAGATTCAATAAAGAATTATAAAACAAATGAGCAAAATTGATTTAAAAGAGAACAACAACAAAAAAGACGTGTTGGTGTCTGTGTCTGTGTGTGGGGTGTGTGTGTGTGCATTAAAATACTTGCAAAGGCCGGAAAAGCATGCAGGATCCTTTGGAACTAGACTTAAAGTGTTTGTGAAGTACCTGAGATAGGTGCTGGGACCTGATCTCCTGTTCTTTAGACTGAGTCATCTCTCCAAACAGAGTAGTAATTTTTAAAAGCACACTTTTAAAATTTGAGATTAAGAAAAAACAAGCCCTCTCCTCTGAAGCACAGTGTGACTGCGCGCATCAGGCACAGATGCGCGCATCACGCCACCAGCTGCTCAGCGTCTGCCTTGAACACCATGTGACGTGTGTAAGCAAGTCTGAAAGGGGGTCCTTGTAAAGAATGGGGAGAACATGGTTGACCTTTCTACAAGCTTGTTCTGAGAGCCGTGCTCGACAGCCATCTTGAATCGAAAAGGAGATGGCTCTAGAAAGCACAAGGTGGGGAGGCTAGCTGTCACTTGCTGGTATAGCCACATTAGAATGGAGCCTAGGGCCTATTATTTCTTGTCCATTTGTAAAGAGCTTCATTAATAACACACTCATAAGGCATTTCTGTTTCGTCTGGCAGCTTCCATTGGGTGTTTTTCTTTTAATCTGTGTTCACATGCATTAGCATGATGGGCTAATTTTAGACTTTGAATCCCCAGTGTTTAGTTTCAAGGAAATTAGGAGCTTAGGCAACATGCCCCTTGCACTCACAGACTCAACTGTCTGTGCTTACTGAAAATTACTAGAATCTCTTTGAGCCTTTATATTTTTTACTACAACAATAATAAATTATTTGGTGCCGTACTGTCTTTAATCACTTCCTCTACCGCCCACCTCGTAGAGGACCACGGAGTGGCACTGAGGGCAGGCTGAAGTTCTTTACTAGAGCCGTTACAAAGAGGAGATGTCTGTGCAGACTCCACAGCGCAGACGGAGCATCTTCCCATGCCCTTCCTATCTTACCTGTCACTCTGGTCAGCAAAAATGGCATCCGCAGCAGCTCTCACTAGAAGGGAGCCAGAGACAGTGAGGGCAGGCTCCATTGCAATGACCAGCATTTGTGGTGAAGGTTTTATAAAGTTTCTCAACTCTCATTAAAGACTTTTGAAAACTTAACCAGGGGCTGGAGTGAGTGATGATTCAGCAGAGCGCTTGCTTTCTAAGCTTAAGGACTTGAGTTCGGTTTCAAGAACCCACCGGGAGAGAGGGAGGGGGGGAGGAGAAGCCAGGCATGGTGGTGTGTACTTACGATAGCCACTCTGGGAAGAAGAGGCAGGTGGGTCTCTGTGGCTTGTTGGCCAGCCAGTCCAGACTATTTAGCAAAGTTTGGGTCAGTGAGAGACCCTGTCTCAAACAAAACAAAACAAGACAAAAAAAAACCCAGGGCGGATGGCACTTGAGGAACAACATATGATATTGACCTCTGACCTCCACTTGTACACACATGTACTTCTCTCTACACACACGCATACACACACACACACACACACAAATTTAAGACAGGAAAACTTAAATCATGGGGCCGATTCTTTCATATTTTCTAATAGAGTAACACTACATAGCCAGCCCCTCCCTACTGTCCCATATTCGTATGTTCTGAACTGGTAAATTCAATTCAATGGGAAATAATGGGGAAAATATATCTACAGTATTTTTTTCCTCATTATTCCTGAAAAATGTAGTATAACTACTAACAACATGGCAGGCAGGCAGGGACATCTAAAGTATGCAGAAGGATGTGAATAGTTCCTAGGAAAGTAGTAGACTGTAGCAGACGGAACTGCAGCAGGCACGTATGTCCATGTCCATAGGGGACCCTGGGGACCGTCCTGCCAAGGAGTGTGGAGCAGGTTGTGCCTGCTCTAAGCTGACTCCACAATGTGATAAGCAGTGGCTTTCAGGCTGCACTTGCCCTGACGATCCCATTTCACAAAGCCGTTCTCTGTTTTAAGCACAAATGCTGGAGCCAATGGCTCCACACCCTGTTAGTAAAGCAAGCAACTGTCTTTTGCCCAACCAAACCTGGATGCGGTGACAGCAAACTTATTGTAGGTAAAGGTCCGAGTCACTGCAGGGTTTGAAAACTCACCCAAACATCCCACCAATCCCTACTCTGGAAAGCTCCACCCCCAAGAAACTATATAAAACCTGCCTCCCCTTCAGCCCCCTGCTGCTTTTCACCCTAGCAGAGTTAGCCACCCTCTTGTGTCTTTCCCAATAAATTTCTTGTGTGAGGTTTGTTGTGTGGTGTGACTGTGTGGTATTTCTTGGCTCCCCATTGCCAGGATGCCTTGCTCTTCGGAGCTGTTACCACTTGTAGGGGAAATCTCTCCCATCACTGCTGCAACACATGCTCTGGGAAAACTTTCCCGCAGAACTTCAACACTTACACTTATTCTTGCCAATAAAATACTAGGAGCTATGGATTTGCCAGTCAGAAACATATGAACATATGGGCTGATTAAAACCACACCACAAAAACCAGGTCCTTAAAGTTTTTGAACACAGTGAATCAATGAATGATATAACCTCATCTGCCTCATATAAGATGAGGGATTATCTTGTTTGAGACTTTTACTGGGAGACACAACACACACACACACACACACACACACACACACACACACACACACACACACACACACACACACACACATCTATTTGTCCCAGACAGGAGATCCACAATAGCCTAAAGACTTCTACCAAAGTCCAGCTTGATGAATCAAGGAGTTCTTATTAAAGGTTACTAACAGAAGTGTGGGCGAGGGGCTCCCCACAGGAACTAAGATGACTCAATGGTAGCTGCATCACTGAAAAGCTTGCCCACAAGCCCACCACGGCTTGGGTGATGACTCACAATGCTGCAAGTCCACAGCTCTCTGCATGTCTGCGGGGTAGCTCAGCAGGTCAGACACTGGGCAGCAGTCTCCTGCTCCGGTTACTGTTTACCTCTTCTGTAACTGTGGGAGGGGCCATTCTGAGTCTTGTAAGTTTCGGCTTCCCCAGACGAATTAAGTTTGTTTGCTTCCTGAGTCTCGAAAGCCCCCCCCAACCCGAAGCTCCTGGAAATTGCCCTCCAACGTGTGTGTCTCAGCCTGGGACATAGGTGGAGACCTCTGATGAATCACCAGGCCTCTGCTGCCCGCATCATGGGACCAAGTAGTGACTAACTCCTGACTCTGAAGGACTTCAGTTCATCAGGTCCCCATTTGGCCAGGCCCACTCACGTTTTTATTGGTTCAGGTGGGCTCTGCCTCTCATTCCGCCTATCCTTGGATTAGCTCTGCTCCCTGAAAGCTCAGTGACTGTGTTTACTGATGTCTATCATACATGACCACCTGCGGTGACTCTGCATCTATGTCTGTAATTGGACATTTCTTTTCCTCCCACCAGTTCCCAAATAACCACCCAGAAACTTAATATAAATTATGAATGCTTGGCCAATAGCTCAAGCTTATTACTGGCTAACTCTTACATTTAAATTAACCCAGATTTCATGTCTACTTTGCCACATGGCTTGGTGTCGCTTCTCTGTATTTCTTAGAGACTCTCTGACTCTGCCCTTCCACTTTCCAGAATTCTCCTAGTCTGGTTCTCTCACTCAACCTCTTCCTGCCCTATCAGCCAATCAGCTTTCTATTAGTAAATGAGACTAATACATATTCATGGTGTACAAAGAAATTGTTCTATAGAATGTGTCAGCTCTCTTCTTCTTTCAGGGAGGCCATTTGAACTACGGTGCTTCTTCAACTCTTTTTTTGGTGCTCAATTGACAGTTAATGCCATCAACTGCAGAAATGCAACACAGTCGCACACTATTACCTCAGCAGGCTGAGGAACTCCTTGATCTTTTAGGGACCTCAACTCAGGTGAAGCTGGATCATTGGCTTTGACACAGAGAAGAATTTCAGGATAAGCTACTAGGAGGCAGAATTCGGATTTATTAAACAAGACTTTTAAAGGAGGCTTTAAGCAGGAGGGTCAAGAGAAAAAATATCAGAAGATAAGATGCATGCAAGGGTAACCCACACAATATCACAGGATGGTTCCTGGGGTGGGAGGTGGGGGCCGTGGCATCTGGCACCTGACAGGATTACAAATGATGAGGTAAAACTCTAGATCACTGGGAGACAGGAAGGCTGTGTTTATTGTAAACAAAATAACTATCTTGTTTGAGATTCCCAGAAAATGACTTGGAGAGGGCCTACCCAAAATCATACACAATCACACTTTGTGCCTGGATCATTGCTGTTTTAAGGTAAAATACCTATATGAAAGAAATCAAGCCTAAATGTCAACAGCCTTCACAGCAAATGTTGTTAATTGTGCCAGGATTCTTGCTTATCAATTGGAGAGAGGCTCTGGGGTAAGGACAGCTTTCCTTCTCATGTCTCCATAATTCTCCTTGTCTTTCTGTTCTGTCTCAAATGTTAGTAATTAAGAATGAAATAAAAGAACACATGACTGTTGTACAATATTATTTTAAGATGTGTTACATTAATTTATGCTGTGGAACATTTCTTTAATGATGCAAAAATGTGTTGCATTCTTTTATACTGCATTGTTTAACTCTGTGAAGCTGTGTTACTTTGCCTGTCTAAAAGCTGAGTAGCCAATAGCGAGGCAGGAGAAAGGATAGGCAGGACTGGTAGAGAGAATAAATAGAAGAGAAATCTGGGAGGAAAAGATCTAGAAGGAAGAGAAGGAGGACACCAGGGTCCAATCACCCAGCAAGCTACGGAGTAAAAAGTAAAGGAAGGAATATAGCATACAAATGAAAGACCACAGGCAAAAAGTGGACAGGATAATTTAAGAAAAACTTGCCAGACGTAAGCCAAGCTAAGGTTGGGCATTAAAAAAGAAAAACCTCTGTGGATGTGATTTATCGCCAAGCTGGGTGGCAGCCCCCACCCCCAAGAGCCAAAGAGAAACAAACAAACAAAACCAGCTATATGTGACTACCGGTGGCCATGCCAGTCAAATGAAATCAGTAGTATTTGGTGAGTTAAAGCTAATAAAATTAATATAGCTTGTGAATCTGCTATTTTGGAAGGGATCAAACAAATCTACCCACGTTTCTGACATGGTGCATTCCAGACACTGAGGAATGAGATTCTCTCTGGTCCCCTTTGACACCCAAGCTCCTCAATGTGGAATTCCAGCATCTGTAATCTCACTGTAGGCTGTGTAATCGCCAAAGCAAAGAGCATTATTCCCCTGCTCTCAGGAAGCCAGTCCTCTGAAAGGAGAGAAAACATTCCTCTGCTAACAGAAGTCCCACTTCCCCTCCTCGCAGTCAGCATGCAGTGACCACCCTAGCCCAGACCCTTTGACAGGTTCTAGTATTATGGGATGTGAGGGGTAATGAGAAAGAAGTCCCATCCGGATGATACACAGTGATGTGATATATAAAGAGTAAGTAGACACAAGTCCCGTTCAAATTCTAAACATTACTATCTTCTTACATTGCTTACCCTTCCTTCCACCCCTCAAAACAATCTAATGGGAGCAGCCAAGGGCCAGGCCTTATCTTTGCACCAGATTGCACTCCCCCAGATGCAGTAAGTGTCTTGTTTGTGTTAATGCTTGGTAACCACCAGCACATTCACCTCTTGCTAACAGTGTGGACAGGGCAAGAGAAAAGGGCTGTGTAGGAGTAGCCAGTTGCAGAGGAGGGGCAGAATTCAACCCAAACTTCTCTGGCTTTGTATACATTTGGCCTGAGGGGTGGCCAGAGGAATCCAGTCTCTCCTGTTGAGATCTGTCAAGTTCACCTTTTCAACTGGGTGGGAAGGCTGTCTGGGGAATGTGAAGCATTCCTACTTCATCAAAACGGGAGTAGTGCCTGAGAAAAGACAGGAAACCCCAGATCTGAGAAAATTCCTTGACGCTCTTAAGGGTTTGTTGTTTCTGTTTTGAGACCTGGCTGACCTCAGACTTTCCATCATCCTGTTCAGCTTCCTGAGTGCTGGGCTTACAGGTATGCAACCACACCTGGTTCTCCACGAACTTGGGATCCTAGTAATACGTTCCCTACCCTCTGTCTGCAGGCTCAGAACAGCTCTGGCTGCACCTATAATGCCACAGAGCTCTCTCCCTCTCAAGGTAGCCATTCCTGGGCTATTAACAGGATTTCCTATTGAGGTCACAGTTATATTAGAAGCCATAGCGTCAAAGAAAGAACAGAGCCTACTCTCAGTTAGTCCACAGGGCACAGGCAGTGTCTGTCAGACTGTCGTACTTGGAGAGACCCTGTTCTGTCAACAGCTTCTTGTGACACCGTTTGGAAGGTGGAGAATGACTGTGCACCAGGATGAACAAGTAAATATCACCTCTGCCTGGCACCCTCCACGCAGCTCAGACTATGACTTATTCTTGGGAATAAGTCTATTTGAGTAAACTGAGACTGGGGTGGCAAATGAGGTTATTAAAATCACATCAAGGAAAACAGGCCAAAAAGCAGGTTACACTTCCACATTGTTGTTCATCAGCAAAGGAAGGAAGGCAGGAGAGGAATCCAAACAGGGCAGAAGCCCGGAGGCAGAATCTGATGCAGAGGCCATGGAGGGGTGCTGTTTAGACTTGTTCCACATGGCTTGCTCAGCCTGCTTTCTTATAGAACCCAGGACCACCAGCCCAAGGATGGTGCCACCCACTATGAGCTGGGCCCTCCCCCACTGATCACTAATTGAGAAAATGCCTTATAACTGGATCTCGTGGTAGGCAGGTTGCCAGTTGAGGTTTTCTGATGACTCTAGCTTGTGTCAAGTTGATACACAAAACCAGTGAGTGCAAGACCCAGGAACCTGTTGGACGTACCACACCAAGGGAAGAAAGGGATGTGGCTCCCTCATCTGGACCTCACAGAGTGGTGACCACCCAGCACTGATTCCAATGGCCCTATCAGCCTGTCATGTGGCATCCTGTGTGCATCAGGGGTCAGACAGGCAGAGAACTTCCAAACGTCCCTGGAGCTTCAACTCTCCTTGGTTCCATGCTGTTGTCGGAACCAATCAGCAGCCACCTGCCCATGCACCTGTCTGCCCAACTGCATCGGTCCTGTACAGACCTGGTTCTGCCTTTTCCCCCAGCAGCTGGCTACCTTCTCTCTCCGCTCTTCTAGGAGTAGACAGTAACTTCTCCCCTGCAGACTTGGGCTGTTTGCCCTTGACTCTACTGCATTTCCCTCAGCTTACTCCTGAAGCCGTGACTTCTGCTGCTGAGTCTTTAGCTTGTACTCGTTGTACAAGCTGCCTATTAAGCACTATAGATAAATCTACTGTGTGCTGTGAGAGCTAGTATTAGTGTGAGGATTGGACTCATCTATGTAAAAACACAACTCTCACCTCAAAGGCGATGAGCTAATTTATTCTAGAGTCAAATATGGGTGACGTGGCCTTGGAATAGAGATTTAGGTTATTTCAAATTCTGTGTTCCCATGGGCAGAATTTTATTAGGCTTTTATAGTAACAGGATATAAGTGATAATCAAGATGCTTTAAATATATTGGCAGAAACATCAGAGAGGCAGGTTCCAGCACAGTGCAGAAAGCTCAGCCGTAGGCCTCAGTTAGCTTTCTTGTTGGAAGCTTCTGACGTGCTGTTAATAAATTCCAGAAGATTTTTTATCGATTAGCCACAGGATGTTTGATCCCACATAGAAGCGGGCAAAGAACGGCTACTTAGGGGGCAAGAATAACCCAATATAATTGTAATCAGGCTCTGGTCTTGCAACAGCCCACTCTCTACATCACGGCTTCGTTTAACCAGTCAACCAGCCTTGGCAAACACAGGGACTATGAGGACCTGCCTTTATCTCAACCAGGTCACCTAGGTGACAAACTGCCATCCGTGAAGCAGAGCACCTGCTGACTTTGCTGCTGTCCATTACGCTCTGACCTGGAGAAAGACACAGGTCTGTTCTCTATTCCTGGCAGAGTGCAACACCGGGACATCAAGTCAGAACCCCTGTGGCTGATAATCCCAGTGTCTCTTTCACAGGGATGTCCCTTAGAAATCTTGTACCTACTCATATTTTCTTGTTTTGACTCAGCCTTCCTTCCTAATGAGTCCCGAACCTTGGACTGCCTTAGCTGGAGCAAGAGAAAGTGGAGCTAATAGGTTCTCTGGAAGGAGCTATTATCAGTAAACACACTAAGTTGACAACAGGCAGTGGAGGGGGAGGGGCTTCTCATCTGGCTGTCAGGACAAAGAACCTTTAGATGGCTGAGGTCCCTGGGGCCAGCAGTCATTAGGCTGGCATCTGAAGGCTCAAACGGTGCTTTGAACAGAGTGGGCTTTATGTAGCTAGGGTGCTGTGGCTGACAAGGCCTTGGGAAGCACATCTGAGTGCTCTCAGGGCATCCTTGCCCTTGGGGTCCATACAGCCATCTCTGGAGACAGTTTGACTTGACAGAGAGAAGGCCTGAGAGGGGGCTGTGAAGGGATGTTTTGACAGGCTGCAGACTGATGGAAGCCCTTCATCCTTATCCATTCCTTTCCTGTTACAACTTGTTTAAAAAGAAAAAAGAAAAATAACCACCACCACCACCAACAAAAACCGTCATATAGAGAAAAGGCCATCCATGGCACAGGATCGATAATCTCAGTAGTACCATGAGACATCTGCCTCCATGCCTGTTGTAGGAATATGGGCAGGAGTTTTCAGGTCAACCCAAAGACTAGGGGCATGGTAAGTGGGCTACACTTTAAATCTCTCTCTCTCTCTCTCTCTCTCTCTCTCTCTCTCTCTCTCTCTCTCTCTCTCTCTCTCTTTCTCCCTCCCTCCCTCCGTCCGTCCGTCCATCCATCCATCCATCCATCCATCCATCCATCTATCTATCTATCTATCTATCTATCTATCTATCTATCTATCTATCTATCTATCTATCTATCATCTATTTTTCTTTCTTTTTTCCTCCCCCCCTTTTTTCTTCTTGGAGACAGGGTCTCTCTATGTTGTCCTGACTAGCTGTGTAGACCAGGCTGGCCCTGAACTCATGAAGATCCTCCTGCCTTTGCCTTTCAAGTTCTAGGATTAAAGATGGGTGCTGCCGTGCCTGGCTTTCTGCATTACTTTCTTCAGAGAGTAAATAATTATGTCACTATTTTTTATTTTAAAATTTTATATACTATGTGTGTGCATTACTGTATATGTATGTATACGTGTGGGGGTGTGTGTTTGTGAGTGTATGTGTATGTATGTGTGTATGTGTGTGTGTATATGTGTGGGGGTGTGTGTTTGTGAGTGTATGTATGTGTGTATGTGTGTATGTGCGTATATGTGTGGGGGTGTGTGTTTGTGAGTGTATGTATGTGTGTATGTGTGTATGTGTGTATGTGCGTATATGTGTGGGGGTGTGTGTTTGTGAGTGTATGTATGTGTGTATGTGTGTATGTGCGTATATGTGTGGGGGTGTGTGTTTGTGAGTATATGTGTGTATGTATGTGTGTGGGGGTATGTTTGTGAGTGTATGTGTATGTATGTGTGTGTATATGTGTGGGGGTGTGTTTGTGAGTGTATGTGTATGTGTGTGTGTATGTGTGTGTGTATGTGCATATATGTGTGGGGGTGTGTGTTTGTGAGTGTATGTGTATGTATGTGTGTGTGTATGTATGTATATGTGTGGGGGGGTGTGTTTGTGAGTGTATGTGTATGTATGTGTGTATGTGTGTGTGTGTATGTGCGTACATGTGTGGGGGGGTGTGTTTGTAAGTGTATGTGTATGTATGTGTGTGTATGTATGTATGTATATGTGTGGGGGTGTGTGTTTGTGAGTGTATGTGTGTATGTGTGTGTGTGTGTATGTATGTGCGTATATGTGTGTGGGGGGGATGTATTTGCAACAAGTGCCTGGTCAGAAGAGAACGTGCAGGAACAGTACTCTTTTTACCCGGTAGGTTCCAGGGTTTGAACCCACCAGCTGAGCATGAAGGCACATGACTGGAATCCTTGCAATAAGGAGGATGTCTTAGGATCATCCTTAGCTACGGAACAATCAAAAATAAAACAAAATCAAATTAATCAAAAATAAAACAAAACAAAAGGAATAATTAAATCTGCACAGGCATATTTGAATTTTGGTCTAAAAAGAAAGTGTGAGTGACATTAATTGAGCCTATCAATCGAAAAAATAAGAAGATAAAATTTACCTCCTGAACAAACCAGAAAAAGGCTACAAATCTACCAATTTTGAAAACCTTAGCTTAGCTTAGCTAGGAGGCGATGTTTTCTGTGGGTGTAGAACATGTTGTGCAGGGGGATTCTTTTCCCTATCTGAGCAGCTTTTAGATGTCAGCTGCAAGCAATGTACACAAGAGCTTTATTTTATTCAAGAAAATACCGAATGCTCGAAGATATACGTCTGCTGTTGGGGTGCATGGTTGCTATGTCGAAGCCTTGAGTCACGCTAATCTCCAACTGTCTTGTCATGACAGCGAAATCGAAGGGAAATTTATATAAAAATCCCTTCTGGCTCAGTGGTTAAGAGCATTGCCTGCTCTTCCAAAGGTCCTGAGTTCAATTCCCGGCAACCACATGGTGGCTCACAACCATCTGTAATGACGTCTGATGCCCTCTTCTGGCCTGCAGACATACACACAGACAGAATATTGTATACATAATAAATAAATAAATATTAAAAAAAAAATCCCTTCCCTGTGATGTGCTCATAGATGAAAGCATCCTGCACTAGATGAAGGTGGCCGCTCACATGCCCTTCGCAGAAAGTGGAGGTTAAGTTCTGGCTGGCTGAAGCCAGAGCTATTTCTAGAGAGAGACTGGAAACATACCTTTTACTTCTTTCCCCATTCTTTTTGTAACCAGCCTGGTAGGGATGAGAGGATTTCAAAGTGACATGTGTCCCTCGGTTTGGCTAATAGCCAGTTGAAACCACGGACTCCAAGAAACTAGACTCCTCTACCTCCCCATCCCACTTCCTAAGCCACTTCCTGGACCAACCGGAGGGGGAACTTTTCTACACAAAGGCTGCAGCTTATCAGACCACCTAACAGAAGAGTCAGTGGTGGGCGGGACCACACCTTGATGGAGATTGCTTAGCTATGCATAACTCTGGCCCACTCAGCTTCATGTTAGGACTGTAAAGAAAGCCTGGAAGGTTCACTGAGACTCTTTGTCCCTCTTCTCAGTTTGGCCACGTTGAGCAACTCTTCCCTTTCTCTGCATTTCACTACTGCTTTGCGGCTTTGACTTATGGAGGATGGAGTGAGCAAACTTGTTGTGACTGTGGCTCTCATGTAGTGTAAGTGTTGGCTCTTCTTAGATGAGTTCATCTGGAGGAAGCACAATTTCCTTGCTTCTGTTCTGCATAGGTTTAAGTAGATACTGAAGGCTCAGAGACTGCTGTTCTCCTAAGAGATGAGTTCTCCATTTATTTTTGAAGCAAATGTGAACAAACAATTCATGCCAAGATTATGAACTATCAATGTGCACAGCAGAAAGGTCTCTGGGCTTTTCATCCACCAAGCTACCATTCTATCCACAATCTGTTCAGTCATCCTCTACCCAACCTTCAACCACCCCAACCTTCAACCACCTATTACCATCCAGTTACCATCCACCATCTATCATCCATCTATTTATCTATCCATCCATTATCTACCCAACTATCTATCTATCTATCTATCTATCTATCTATCTATCTATCTATCTATCTATCTATTTATCTAGCGATGGATCAGTGGATCTATTTATCCATCCATCCAAACATCCATTATTCATTATCTGTTTATCCATCTACCATGCATTATCTATCCATTGTTTGAATAAGTTTGTTTTTGTTTCTTTTGCAGCAGAGTCACACACAGCCCAAACTAACCTCTAAGTCAATACGTGCTGAGGCTGGCCTTGAACTCTTGATCCTTCTATCTCTACTTCCTAACTTCTGGGATTATAGGGATCTGCCACAACCCTAGATTTATTACTATTACTTTTTTAGTTGATGGAACCACTCGAGTCTAGAGAAAATGAGCGTGGCCAGAAGATCCATATATCAGGAGTCAGAGAATCAGTTTCTTTGGTTACTTCTTTCTTTTTCTTAGAAGTGGAAAAGAAGAGGCAAGGTCAGGCTGGGGGTGAGAGGGACTAGAGATATGGTTCAGAATTTCCTGTTCTTCTAGAAGACCTGAGTCTTTCCAGCACTCATCAGGTGGCTCACAACTGGCTTGGTTGTTTTTGTTGTTGTTGTTGTTTGAGACAGGATTTCTCTGTGTAATAGATGTCCTGGAACTAACTCTTGTAGACCAGGCTGGCCTCGAACTCTCAGAGGCCTGAATCTGTCTCCCAAGTGCTGGGATTAAAGACGTGTGTCACCACTGTCCGGCCAGATGGCTCATGACCTGTAACTCCAGATGTATGGGTTCCGCTGCCCTCTGGCCTCTGAAGGCACCTGCACACTCGGCATACACTCTTACAGAGACATATGAATACAAATAAAAACAAACCTTTCAAAGAAGAGAGGGAGTGGGAGACACTTATCAGAGGCCTACACTATTATGGGTTAATTTTTGTACAGTAGTGAATTCCAGGTGTGTCTGTGCTCTTGTTTGGGTTGTAAGTCACTTTCAAGGTCTCCCAGTACCGGTTGGGAAGATAGTGATCAAGTAAGACCACGAGACCCTGCAGACAAGTAGGAGTTTTGTTCATGGTGTACACATCCCAACACCATGGTCTATAACCCTGGGTCCGTAGGTTGAGCAAGAAGTAGACTGTTCAATCAGCTAGTCCAGGAGGAGGCAGCTGAGGCTCAAGGAAGAAAGCCCCTTCCAGGAAGCACACTGGGAGAAGGGTGAACTTAACCCACAAATGGCAGTTTATTGCTTTCTAGAGAAGCTGGTGGAAGGGCTTCCCTGTTCTCAGCTGGGCCTGCGGTGTGAGTTACAAATGTGCTTCTTGTTTTGTTCTTACCAGAAAAAGCCCCGTTCCTTTATCACCCACTTCCTCTTTATCAAGCCGGAATGACCCCTGGCCCTGCCTCCCATCCTAGGGCTGTCTGCACGCTGTTTCTCTGTTTCAGCTTTGCCCTCTGCTTTAGTTTCTGGGCTGGAATGGGACCAAGGTCAGGGTGCACTGGGCTTTCTAGGAAGCCTGCATTTCTGTAAGGCTCAAATGAAGGAACTGTGGTGTGGGATCCAGCAGTCTCTTTCATCCGATCACACCCACTCCCACGGTCTCCACAGGCCCAGCTCTGGCCCAGTTCCACTTCTGCAGACGCTCTGGGAAACAGCCCTGGTCTCAGGGACTCTGATCTACTTTGCCAGGCCTGTTCTTCATCCACCTAAATTACGGTGGCAGTGAAGATAAAAAAAGAAGACAAAATAAAAAGTCATTTTTTCTCTTGCCCAAACATCGAAATTCTTTGAGCCTTTCATTTTCTCCATCCTTTTTCTTTTCTTTCTTTTTCTGATAAAGATGAATAATGGCTCCTGTCGCTGTGTTTATTGGCTTAGCATTTAGGGTCATAAGAATGTAAGTGTGACCCTCAGAAAAATACATTTGTAGCATGAATAAGATTATTCCTTTCGTTTAAAAAAGTCCAGTTATATGAGGAAGAAAGGGTCTCCTTGACTCCCTGAGAGTAGCGTGAAGTACAGAGCAGAGAATCTGCCTGTGTGGGTTAGCCTCTCGGGATTGGGGTGAGACAACTCTTTGGGGCCCATTTTAGTCAGGTTAACTTTAAATGGTTCTGTTTCAAACCAAAGAGCTGTCTTATTAAATGTATTTACATTTGTCAGGCTTGGTATTTTATTCATTAGCTGACTTACTCCTCTCTTTCCTGCCAAATTCTCCTTGTGAGGTGCGCTTCACACACTGCTCCTCCCCTCCATTTCCTCCCCAGCTGGCCTGTAATCTGTCACTCATCCTCATCCTTCTGCCCAGCGACGATCTTTGAGTCAGAAAGCTTACTTCAGGCCAACTGATCAAACTCGCACAGTGTTCTTTGTCCGTGGGCCTTGCCTGGCCTTTGGCACAGTGCCATCTCATGTCTCCTTTCTTCCGGTCTCCAGTGGCCTTCTCTTCTGTACAGAGCTGTCCACCTCTGGGGTGTTCCCAGAGCTTGGCTCTGGCCTCTAGACTTTGCTCTGTGTATTGATCTTGGCTGAGTAGTCTATCTCCAACTGTCAACATTATTTATTAATTCTCAAGTCCACATTCTCCGTAACCCACTCCCTTTGAGGTCCCGGCCAACATTTGAAACATCTGTAACCATAGAATTGTTTCGATCTGGCATCTGAAGCTCAGCAGAACACCTACGAATCCCACCTCCAAGTCAGCTTCTCTGCTGGGGGCATTAAAAGGTCTTGGATTTGAAGCTAATTTTCCTTTGGGAAACATGGTGTGTGTGTGCGTGTGTGTGCGTGTGTGTGTGTGTAACATCTTAGATGGACTGACAGCCACGTGGCAGGTGGGGGCTCTGAGAAGGATCTCGGGCCCCAACCATAAACATGCAAACAGCATGGTGGGGCCTCTGAAGAGAGTTCAGGCCCACAGGGCAGTCCTGTAGTCCCTTCTTACACATCTCAGAGAATGGTGGAGGTTTCATGTAGCCAGGCTGTCTTGATTCCTGGGCATCCTGGGGAGGAAGAAGAATTCCAGGAGTAGGGACGTGTGCCCCTGAGGAGGTGGGGGAGTGAGGAAGAGGAGTAGCTCCTGTGGAGGTGCACCTGGTCTATGGGTGGCAGGGGATACGTCACCACCTTTTGCCCTCTTGCGACCCAGGGAATCTGGCAGCTTGAGGTCTGTAAGTTTCCTCTGGGAAGTGAGAATGGCACTTGTCATCCTTGTGAAATCTGTGCCGAGGTAAAGTCCATTTACAGACTCGTGGACAGTAGGGTGTTTCACCTTTGCTCTAGTGGCAGGGATCCCAGAACCGGCTGTGAGAAAGGCAATAAAAGGTTGTGGCTGGGCATGGTTTGAGTGGTGTCTTGTCTGGGATGCTAACAGCCACTACCATTTCCTCTCCCATCACCAGCACTGGAAGGCACAGAGCCTTCCCTCTTTGACCTCATTTCTTGAAATATTTTTTTGGGGGGGATGGCAGTGCTGAGGATCAAATTGAGGCCTTGCACTAGCTAGCCAAGTGCTCTGCCATGAAGCCGCATCCCAGCTTCTCCCTGGACTGTGGGCGACAACCCTCCTTTCCCATGCCATCTCGCCCTGGGGTTTGGCTCAGAGTTTGGCATACCAGAGGTCTGTACGCATTTGCGGAGTGACTAAATGCTCTCTTTTGTTATCTACTCTCCCTCAGCCATCAGTCAGACTCCCGTCCACCCGTGAGTGGGTGTGTCTGCAGAGGCTCTTCAGAGTGTTACCCAGCTGAGCTGTCTGGGTTGGGATCGTGTCTCGTCTCTTCCCTAGCTGGGTGACTGGAGCATGTTATTTGACCTCTCTAAACTCAAGGGTTTTTGTTTGATTGGCAGTTTAGCTGGGCTTGTAAGGGTCCGTGAAGATCTCACGTCAGGTCAGCAGCACATGGATCAGCATCTGGAGGCCAAGGTCCTCATGGAGTGATCCTGCGGCTTCTAGGTGTGCTCCTGAGGCTGGGGGTTCTGGAAGGGTTCAGCGACTGCTCTGTTTGAGAAACAATTCCAGAACAATTCCATGGCACAGATGGAGTGGGAGCACAGCCGTTCTCCCTGAACCTGTGGTCTCTTGTTTTATCAGTGGGATCTTCTTTGAAGGAAGAGTCCTACAACTTTAGACAGGTCTGACGTCTGTGATGTGGGCCTGGAAGCCAAGGAGCCTGGGCTCTGTGAGGCTGACAATAGGGAAACTGCAGGGATCCGTTGCTGTGATCATTCTCCTTTGAGTCCATGTGGAAGTGGTGTATGCAGAAAAATGTGTTTCTTAATTATGGAGACTCACCTGACTAACCTTTTGCGGAAATCATGGCAGCAACTACCCAACCTGTTGGGAGCAGTGAACCCCCAGATCCTGAGTTTCTTTTAAACAACTTGTTTTCCTCTGCTCTGAGACAGCCTGCAGCTGCTCTGAGCATGAGACCCTTGGGAGTTCCTGACAGGGGAGTGATTTCTGGTGGGTTTGGCTGGGGCATGGCTATCAGTTAAGGATCCCTATATGAGATGCCTCAGGACACAATAAAGGGGGCATTCTTGGGGCATTCCTGTTTCAAGGATGACCCGTGTCTCTGTCTGTGTGTCTTTGTGTGTTTAAATCTCCAGGCCCTTGCCCGGCTCATGAATGGTCCTGTAGTGCAGGCACTGCAATACAGGAGTAGTACTGTACTGCCAGTCACGTGGTACAGGTGGGCGGTACACCAACCCTCTGTTCTACTGTTGAGACAGTTCTCCAAAATACCTGTCTGTCATTCCATGAGCCAACACTAGGTCTCCCTTGGCTGTGGCATAAAAATGAAATTCCTTTACTGGGAACAGGAAGCTCAAAACCCTACAGATTCTTTCCCTCCCTCCCTCCCTCCCTCCCTCCCTCCCTCCCTCCCTCCCTCCCTCTTTTCCTCCCTCCCTCTTTTCCTCCCTCCCTCTCTCTCTTTCTTACTTCCTAACTTTCTTCTTATTTATTCTTTGTGTCTTTCACATCATGTATCATTCCATTCATTTCCTGTGCTTTCATATCTGCCCTCTGCCCTTGGGACCACCCACAAATAAAATTTTAAAAATTAGGAGAATAAAAGAAGAAGAAAGGAAAAGATCAGTCTCATTATGGCAGCTGTAGTGTGACACAGTGAGCCATGTGGTCAACCCCTTTGTCCCTGTGTCTCTACTTATAAGTGTTCATTGCAGAGCGTCATTGGTCTCATTCAAGGTCTCTGGTGTCTGCTTCATTATTGATGCTGGGCCCTTCCTGGGACTCCTCTTGGGTATCCTGTTGTTGCCCTGTGTCATGGAGATCCTTCAGATTTGGGTCTGCAGGACCGGATCCTTTCCATGCTGCAGCAGATCACAGATGGGGTGGAGGTTGGGGTGGACCAGCTCATAGTCCTGGTTCCGGTCCTGGGTAGTTGCAGGGCTGGTCAGTCCACCAACTCGCCCTCATTTCTGATCCTACCTGCCATGTCATACCTATCTCTAGGCAGCTACTCCTTACAGGACCCAGCACTGGGTGTTTTACATCACCCTCTGGTCCTACGATGCCCCTTCCTCCATCTCGCCATGCACACTCCCAATACATGGGACTCCACACGCCTTTCTGCCCATGTTTGGCTCTGCGTCCCCCTGTGTGAGTGCTGAGGGAACTAGCTGCTCAACTCCTTCTCGGGTGATTCCACCGTCACCAGTCTCAGGTCTTACCTGATGGCACTGAGCTCATCATAACTCAAGGAGCCCACTGAGTTCGTTCAATCTGGTGGCACTTACAGCAGCCTCGATTCCTTTACTCATAGGAGGGTGGGTTAAAGCAGTACCACTTGTGATCTGTCTACCCCTTTCCCTCAGCTCTGGGTTCCCAGATTAACCTGGGACATCTTTTAGGTCACAGGACTGGGGCATACTGGGGTCTTATGCAGCTGCCTGCTTTTTCATCAGTGGCTCTAAGCTAGCCTTGACTGGAATGTTTAATGAATGTCTTGAGAAATGTCAACAGGCTGAGAACTGCTGCTCTTTTCACGACAGGAAAAGAAGTCCCATCAACTGCCCCCAGAAGGCAGCTTTATTCTCTAGACCTGTGGTTGAGCCCCGTCCACCGGCTCCTGATACAGGCTTGGCAAGGCTGGAAGGACCGTTCAAACCACAGGCGAGAGCGACAAGAGCCATTGCACAACTTGCAGCTAAAGTGGGAATGCCAGAGCTCCTGTCCAGGTCCCACACCCAGCCCCACTCAAAGCCATCAAGCCAAGGCACTTTGTCTGTCCTGTGTCACCTGCCAAAGATTTCTTTGCCTGACAGGTGCCAATGTGCTAGTGACATGGGTGTTTCATGACTTCCTCTTTTGAGACACAAGAACCATGGTGCGGACGGCTTGGTTGATAGTCACAAATTGTCCCCAGGAAGCTTTCTTAGTTGGCAAGTATAAAGCATAAGAGGTGTTCGGTGCTTCAGGCCCAGAAATCCGAGGAGGCCCCTATTTAGATGGGGTAACAGGAACATCCAAAACCCAGTGAAATGACTAGGAAATGATGCTTCCTGTTAGCTCTAGTGCAAGCTGCTGTCACCTGGGGGAGAGAAAGCCCTGGAGGAAGAGAGGGGACAGATCTCCACATGCTGTTTTAGCGGGAACAGGACCAACAGAAAAGATGGGTGGGGATGAGCCAGGTAATGAGGAAGATCAGTCCAGCTCTGGCCAAGAGATAAGAGGAAACTGGATTTGAACTCAGAAACTGTCCCAGAAATTTGAGCAGGCACTCAGCTGCCTGGGAGCTACTGTGTGTTTTTTCTGGCACGTCACTAACCTGTGTTCCCAGATGGAAGCCTGCAGAGGGGTGTCAGGATGACACACATGACCCAAACCCTCGTCAGATGTCACAGAAGGACTACAGGAAAGGTCTAGCTTGGCCCTGGTCTCCTATACCTCATTTCCTGTGACCATCCGTTTCCATGTTATGAGGTGATCTAGAAACCAAGAAGGAAGCCTACAGTTATGAATAAACAACTTTCTTCTCCACAGTACCTAGGGACTCTCGTGTCCTTTTATTTCCTTTCTGTTTCTTTGTTTAATTCAAATCTCAGCGCAGGAACACACCTGTAAGAGTCGGCTATTTTATCCGAATGCTTTCCCTTTGTCATCTGCCAACTGTGAATTCATTCACAGTGTTGGACAGGGAAGGCTAGGAAGGCATGGTGTGTATAGGTGTCTGTTGCAAATGTCCTTCTCAGTGTGCCTTTGTCTGGGACTGTCAGGGAGCACTGCAGCTTCTTTAGTCCATGTGAGCTTTGTCTTCTGTTAGTGAGTTGACTGACCTTAAATAAGTCAATTAGAACAGCCTATCCTGAAAGCATCGTGAGCAGCAGTAAGTCCTTTTGGAGTAGCTCTAAGGACTGCAGACATGCGCATTGACCTCTCAGCCACTGAACTAGTAAGTGGTTTGTATGTCTCAACTGTGTACAACTGGATGAGGACAAAGTATTGTTAGAGTATTTAAAATGCATTTGGGGGAGGGGCGACGGAGGAAGAGAGGCTTGGTCTGACCTAGGCTAGACCAGGCTTATTCATGGCAAGGGGGCATTTTTGCCACCCACATGTGCAGATAGCCAAAGTGCCTACAGAGAAAGATGGGATGTGGCCCTTTATGAAGGTGAAAGTGACTTATGTGGTCTGCAAGGGAATCTGGGAAATGTAGTTTTTCAGCAGTAAAATGAATGGCTCTGGGCAGCAAGCCCAAGGCAGTTTGATTTTCCCACAGCAGACTCTGTGTTGGGAGTGAACAGTCCAGCACTCAGACTGCTATGAGATAGACAGACCCACAAATCTCCTGATGAGGGATACATCTGTTTTCCATCTCACAGGCTTTCTTTTCTAAGGCTGCTTTCACTCTGGGGGTCCCTCCTATCTAGGGGCAGCTTATCCTATCTGGAGAGGTTCATCTTCTTAGGCCAGTTTCCAGCATTCTAAGAGGCCATGTCTTCTGGTATAGTCTCATTCCTAAGGGTTAGGAGGAGCGTGCATAGCTTATAGCCATGAAGCTTTTGGTTGGACCTGCTCATCCAACATGGCTTTCAAGAGAAGAATTTCAAGAGAAGGATATAAGCCCTTCAAATCTGCAAGTTGCAGAGGGGTGAGAGACCTTAAAAGGGACCCCAGGGAATTCTGGTGTTCCAGTGAGAAAACAGCCCTAGGCTCCAAAGCTTCCGGTCCTGAAGGACCGGCTTTTGACTCTGGTGACAATGTATGAGCCTTCACACTGGTCCAATACAGCAGCCCTGCCTGGGGAGTTCTGTCCATGATGTGCTCACTGTTACTGACATCTGCTTCTCCTGCTTACCTCACGATGGTAGCTCCACCATGAACAGCACTGATTCTCCAAAGGGGAAGACAAACAAACAGACCACAACACTGATCAAGAGTGTGTGGGAAATAAGCCCAGACGGTCACAGGCTGAGAAGTCTGGGAGATTCATACTGCTTCCGGGAATGCTCAGGTTGGGGAGGAGATCCACAATTCTCCAGGCCCAGGTGTGCTTGGGCCATTGCCAAACGATGGGCAGCTATTGTTCTGAGGTGGCTCTTGAATCGCTGGTGTCTTCCCCGATATGTTTACCTACACAGCTGTGCCAGGCCTGGCAGCTGCTCACAGCTGCTTCCCTGGAGCTGCATGTGACTCGGGGAAGGACTTTTTGCTCAGTACATTTGAACACAATGGGATCTAACTCTATACATGTGCCTCACGCTCACCAAGCACAGATCCAGGACTTTGGGGGCCAAAGCTCATTCAAGTTGGGGATCAGCAAACAAACATAAAAACATGAATGCACAGGCAAGGGCAGGGCCTTTGAGCACCTGGGCAGCCCAAGGCCCTGTTGATTTCCAGAAGTTATATGGTCTCTGCCTCCCACTGGCTGTCAGCAAAGGGCAGTGGGCTGTTTCCAGCAAGCTTATGCTTTGGTAGCTTAGCCCCAGTGCACTGTAGGTGGGAACAATGGTTCTTGGTGGATTCAGAAGCCTTTGTTGCCATCAACATCTAAAATTTCTCTTCAAATATAAGCATCAGAGGGCAAAACATGTTCTATAATCTTCAAGAAGCTGTAGTTGTGCCCCCAGCCCCAGACACATTTTTCTTGCAGCCTCATCTCCCCCAGGTTTCCGAGTGCCTGGCACATGGCCAGAGAGGGTTGAGTGAATGCTGATGTGCAGAATTAAATGGAAAACAACTGCACCTTAGAGCCCCAAGGGAATTCTGCGGTCCTGATGGGCTAAAAGACGTGAGGGGATTCCCCTCCTCTGCTGAGACTGGTTTGTTCTTGTTTTGCCTGGAGTACAGTGACAATCTCTCCTCATTTGTCAACAGAGAGAAACACTTCTGGGCTGGCCTCCAGAGTGATGGAGGGGCCCTCAGAGGGACGATTGGCACACTCAATTGTGCCTCTCAAGAGACGTTGGTGTTAGAGGGCCTGTGCATTTCACTGTGTTTGATTTATTGGCTCTAGCCAGACCAGCCTGGGCTTTTTGTCTGAGGGGAGTCCAGGAGGCACGCTCTGCCAGTCCTTCACTAATATGCATCGGCCAACACTTTTCTCTGAGGGGCAGGGAGAGAAAGGACAGCGCCTTTATCTGCAAGCTAACAGAAGCCCCAGGAAGCGAGGATGGCATGACATTTTGTCTGGCTTTGATTGATGGAGGAGAACATTGATACAGGGGTGAGAAAACTGCAACAGTAGAAGCTTCTGGAAGAGTTCACCTATCACCCAGGGTTTGGGATGCTTTGGATGGGATCTTTACGTGGTGATTCCAAATGCCACATGAGACTGTGACCTAGGGAGACAGTGCAGGAAGAAAGGATTCCATGCCATATTAGTTTGCTTTCTGTTGCTGTAATAAACACCATGACCAAAGTGACTTGGGGAGGAGAGGGTTTATTTTAGCTAACAGCTTATAGGTCGTTATGAAAGGAAGGCAGGGCATGAACTCGAACAGGAACCTGGAGGCAGGAATTGAAAGAGAGACCCTGGAGAAGAGCTGCTTCTTGGCTTGCCCAGTCTGCCCCTTATAGAACCAGGACCACCTACCCAGGATTAGCACTGCTCTCAGTGAGCTGAACCTGCTCACATCAATATCGATCAAGAGAATGCCCACACAGACTTGCCTACAGGCCATTACTGGTGGGGGTGTCTTCTCAGTCGGTGTTCCTTCTTTCCCGAAGACTAGATGACAAGCTTGTGCCAGTTGACAAAAATAAAAAATAAATAAATAAATAAATAAATAAATAACCACTAAAAGACTCACATTTGAAGAAGTAGGCTCAGGCTTTAAAAGTTACCAGGCATTTCCCAAAGGCACCGGGGCAACGGTGATGAAGACTTTAATCATGTCACTGAACACAGCCCACAAGTGGGCAGCACTCAGATCGCTTCAGGAGGAGCCTTGCTGGAGGATTGGCTGGCATGTCTCTTACTACACACAAGAAAGAAGCAGAGCCTAAAGGTGCATCCTCTGTACAGGGCTCTTCCCTGAAGTTCTGGGGAGGGGGGAGGGGGGCGATGAGGTGGACAAGAGAGGGTGAAACACTTCAGGCAGGAATTTTTGTCTTTGGGGACAAGAGAGATGGGGACCACCAGGCACCATTCTGTGAGGTTCAGGAAGTCTCTGGGAAAATAGCGGTGTGTTATAACAGTTGTTACTATGGTTAGGTGTCTGCCTCAGTCCTACACTTGCTACTTCCCATGTAGTTTCAGTGTCTGAATTCTTGGTTATCTGATGTTCCATTGCAAGTGGGCTACCACTTACATTGTGGGTGACAGACAGGCCCCACAGCCTGGGTTCCTATGAAGCTGCCAGCAGTATGGTGGTTGTACGGCAGCTATTGGCTCAGAAAACAGGATGGTAACTGGACAAGCTTTTTACTGACCGAGCTGCATCCCATTGCAAGCATGTATCTTGTCTGAAAAAATGAAAGGGATAGGTGTAAGTATGGAGGGTCCTGTTTTCTATGCTTACAAAAGTTGTTGTGAAATATGTGTATATGACATAATTCCCTGTTATTTGTCTCTAAATTCTCTCTCTAGTAAAATTTATGATTGATATGAATTTATAAACCATCTTCAGCTGAGGTGCCCGTCAACAGATGAATGGATAATGAAATTGTGGTTTATATAAACAATGGAATTTTATTCTTCAGTAAAGAAAAAGGAAATTATGTCACTTGGTGGAACATGGCTACAACTAGAGACCATCATACTAAGGGGAACAAGCCAGATTCTGAGAGACAAAGATGTATTTTCCCACACTCCTGGATCCTAGATCTTTTTTTTGTCATGGCTGACCTCAAACTCACAATCCTCCTGCCTCAGTCTCCCCAGGTGGTGGAATTATAGGCAGGCTCCATCATACCTGGCTGGCTTTCAGAGGTGTGCGGATGTTTTGTGTTGCTGGTTAAAGTTTCTTATATCTGGATGCATGGATATTTCTGTCTTCCTTCCTTCTTTCCTTTCTTCTTTCTCATATATATGTATGTATGGTATGTGCACATGTGTGTAGGCACATGTTTGTGCAGGTGTGGAGGCCAGAGGCTTATGTTTGGGTGTCTTCTTTGCATTGAGGCAGGGTCTCTCACTTACCTTGAGCTCGCTGATTAGGCTATCGCGCTCAGCTAACTTGTTCCTATGTTCCGAGCACCCAGTGTCTCTGTGGACATGGTGCGCACTGCACCCATTGAGCCATCTCCCCAGGCCCCTGGAATCATCGACATTTCTAGCGGTTTCTTATCTTTATCTGTTCCATGTGAATTCTGAAATACTGCGTTGTCATTTTGATGAATAAGTTTAAACCATGTTTCCTTGAGTACTCAGTGTCCTTTCAAAATAGGCTCTGTAGCAACTTTTATTTTTGGTCCCCCTATTGAATTTTTTCTGTTTAAAATATGTTTTGAATCCAAACTATACCTCATACTTCCCAGAGGGTCCCTGAGAAACCACAAAGATTTATTGTTTCTTCTTCTAGAAAGAGAATGATTTTTTAAAAAATTAGATTTGTTTGTTTTCTTATCTTTTCCTGTCTGTTAAGGCCAGGTCCATGCTAGACAAGCTCTCTATCTTCAACAGTCTCCACTGCTTCAGAGCTTTATGGAACACGGGTTAAAGCAGAGGACGCTTGGGCTTCCTAGGTCAGTGTTACTCAGTGTGCGGTGTCAATATAATATGTTCTGGAGGTTGGGGTGCTTACAGAAGGGCCTCAAGTTTGCCCCCTTTTGCTCTCTGTAACACACTCTTGCTCTTGTGTAGCCAGCAGGTAGATCTGGCGGATTAACACTCCAATGGGGATTTTACTTTGCTCTGTTCTGATATTATCCATTACCATAATATTAACTGTAACTACACAGCGTGTATTCTTTAAAAGGGAAATGAGCTGATTTTATTGATAGCCTGTTGTTTAATATATCTATACAGAAGGACTTTTTCTTTTCTTCTTGTTAATAAATAAATTTTATGGACAACATCATGTGTTTACAGTAGTCATTTTGAAGTGTCTATTGCAACAGCATTGTGTATGTTCATATGGCTGTATCATCACCATGATCATCCATTCCAGAATTTGTCATCTTCCCCAGCTGAAGCACATGCTCATGAAATATGATCTGTCTGTCCCATCCACCCCCAATCTACTCTCTGTCTCTACAGATTTGGTTAATGCAGGAACCAGTGTTAGTGGAGTTCTGCAAACTTTGTCTTTTATGACAGGCTTAACCCCCTTAGCCGAATGTCTTGAGGGTCATCCATGGTGACGTATGTTTCAGAATTTCCTTCCTCTATAAAGCTGAGTGATAGCTCACTGTACATATTTACTGCTTTTGATTAGCCACCCACCACTTGGGACCCTTGAGTTCAGTGTTGATTATCGTAAATAGAGCTTCCAATGTGTACAGAAATCTGTCTGTAACACTCAAATGCGTCAGATACCATTTTTTAACATGAGGGGCTGCTCGTTGGGGTTTCTGTCCCACCCAGTACCCCACAGCTGGCAAGGTCCCAAAGAAAATCACACAGAGGTCTTCAGAAGATTATAAACTGATTGGCCCATTAGCTTGGGCTTCCTATTAGCTCTTATAACTTATATTAACCCATTATTCTTATCTATGTTAGTCACACGGCTCAGTACCTTTTTCAGCAGGGTAGATCGCAACCTGCTTCTTCGGTAGTCTGGGCAAAACTGCGAGGGAACTTCCTGCTTCCCAGAATACTCCTGTTCTCTTTGCTCCACCTCTACTTTCTGTTTGGTTTTCCCACCTATACTTCCTGCCTGGCCAATCAGCAATTATTTAAAACATGATTGACAGAATACAGACAATTATCCTGCACCATCTGTCCAAGCCTCTGCTCTTGATTACTTTGTGTATGTACCCAGAGGTAGAATTACTGACAATTTTGATTGATTTTTTTTAACAGAAATATGTTGTTCTAGCTAACTGGTGTTGGAGGATGCTTCTGTCCTGCCCAATCCTACAATAAACACATAGAAACTATATTATTTAAATCACTCCTAGGCCAATCACTTGAGCATATTGCTAGCTAGATCTTACATCTTAAATTAACCCATTTCTATTATTTAATATTTTACCATGAGGCTCATGGCCTACCACCGAGGTTCCGACTGGCAGCTCTCGTCTTTCTCCTCTGGCAGCTCCATGACTTCTCATTGACTCTGCCTACCTTTTCTATATATCTTTTCCAGACTGGCTATATTCTGTTAAACTATTGATCAAAAGCACCTTCTTTATGAACCAATGGCAATAAAACATATTCACAGCATACAGAGGAGAATACCACATCACCTCCCCTTTTCTGTCTAAATAAAAAGGAAGGTTTTAACTTTAACACAGCAAAATTATATACAATAAAACATCTATCTATCAAGCAAGAATTATAGTTACAATATTTATATCTACTTTATCCTTTATCATAACTAAGGAAAACTATAATTATAACTATCTATTCTTCAACTCCATCAAAGACTCCAGAAGGATATAATATTACCTAAGTAAACAGAAAGTATATTGTAAGCAACTTCTAAAACTCTAGAATTGACAGAGACATCTCATTGACTGGACAGTCACCCAAAGTTTTTTTGTAACTTTGGGGCATCCATCTTCAGCCTACAGGCCCATAATATCTGGCCAACTTTTCCATGAAACAGGAAATTTCAAAGATAGTTCCACCTATATTGACTGTTTGTCAGTCACTTTTTTCTGTGTCCTACAGAATGTCTGGCAGACTCTTACATGAAGCAGGAACCCCAAAGGATGGTCTTACCTTTAGGCAAGTTCAACAGTCTGTGGGTCCATACAGCATAACATCAAGTATTCCAAGAAAGAGCAGTTTCTTGTGCAAATGGCTAACAAACTCCATTAAGGAGCTCTTTGATGCCCATCATCCTCTTGAAGTAATTGGTGCTGCCAGGAGCAGATGTATCCCACTGTCATGAAAAGTCCTAACTTCTTAAAACATTTTAAATGCCATATTCTGAAGGTCTTTGAAAGATTTGAAAAATGCTTATCCATCTGAAATATATCTCTGTACATGACCCTATATTAACTTATATTTCTTAATTTTATATTACATTTTAAGTGAGCTGCACAAACACAATACCTTAATCAAGAGCAGAAATATACATATAACAAAATTGACCTTAAATTTGTATCAGTAAACCAAGATCCACACTAATGCAAATCTCTATAGCATATCCTCCTTTAAATATAAACAAACATTTGTAAACAATCATTTAAGGAATTTGGGCACAGTTCTCTCCAAATTGCTTCCTCCTTTTTGTTGGTAAAATAACTTTTGGGGGGTGTTTGTGGCAACCTTTAGGGGAGTCTTGGCCCATGAAACCACATTAGTCTGAAAGGAATCCATAGATTTTCATCTTCTGTAGAAACAAAAGAAGAATCTCTTTTCCAAAGCTACATATTTTTGGACCCAAATTTTGAAGTCAAGATACCTCTAAAACATATATGTTGGCTTAATTTAGCAGCTTGTACAATGAAATGTCTCTTTGTATTTGACTCATTTACAGTCAAATAATTCAAAGAAAACACATAATCCAGACTCTCTGTGTATATTCCATCTTTACATAGCTTATTTTTTACTTCTTTAATCTATGACCATCAGTACTCTGCCTTTTTAAAGACTTTGTTTTATTTTTAAAAACCATTTACTTCCTTTCATAACTGTCTATATTCTTTTTCTTCTCTCTTTCTCAAGCCTATATATATTTATTCAACACTGTGACCCCTTTAGAGATCTTTTTAAAAAAAATGAATTGGTCTTTATGATGTATCTGTAATTATTTTCTGACCAGAAGCACCTTTTTTTTTTTTAATGCTAAGCAGGCACAGGTAGGACCAAGTCTGCAGCTCTGCCTACTGGCTCTGCCCAGTCCAATATGCTGGAGGTCTCTGAGAGCCATTCTCTCTACCCCAGATCCAGGGTCAGGTCATAGCAGGTCTGTGTTGCCATTAAGCAAGTTGTAGCTCTGTGCTCACAAACCCCATGTAAATGCTCTGTAGCCGGACGTCCCAAAAGAGTCAGGGTTGTTTGTGTAACTAGCACTAACCAAGAATGCTTCTTAAAGGAGCTGCACAGTTTTCCCTGCTACTGCTGAGTCAGGAAGCCTTCTCTTAAAAGAATCGTGCCTCTGCTTGCTTCTAGCAAACAGAGTCCACCCAAGAAAATGCTGCTACCAAAAGTCATGATTAACTCTGTTCTTTTGTGTCTAGAATTCCTTTTTAAGCTTTCTCAGGTTTTACGTGGATATAGTTGACCATGCTGATGCACCAATTTGTTGATGGAGGTTTCCATCCAGCCCGGTCCTGCAATAAACACACATAAACTAAACTATTTAAATCACTGCTAGGCCAATCACTTAAGCATATTGCTAGCTAGATCTCATATCTTAAATTTACCCATTTCTATTATTTTATATTTTACCATGAGGCTCGTGGCCTACCAGCAGGGTTCTGACTGGTGGCTCACATCTCTCTCCTCTGGCAGCTCCATGGCTTCTCACTGACCCCACCTACTCTCTCTGTATATCTTTTCCAGCCTGATTATATTCTGTTCAGTCATTGACTGAAAGCAGCTTCTTTATTAACCAATGGCAATAAAACATATTCATAACCTACCGAGGGGAATCCCACATCAAACTGGTGGGGATGCATGCCTTTAATTCCAGCATTTGGTAGGCAAAGGCAGGTGGATCCTGTGAGTTTGAGGCCAGACTGGTCTGCAGAGTGAGTTTCAGAACAGCTAGAGCTGTGACACAAAAAACAAGTATGTTGTTTTTCGTTTTGGCCATATCCTTTTATATTCCGGTTACCTTCTGTTTTGTTTCTGGGTTCTCAATAATAACTAGCCTAATAGTCTGAAGAGCTTCTCCCTGTGATTTCTGATAATTGATTGGTAGTCCTGTTCAACTTCTCTGCAAAATTAGAGCCCTCCCCTATTTTCATGTGTTTGGTATGTATGCATGTTTGTATGTGTTTGTGCATGTGTCTGTGCACATGCATGTATGTAAGAGGCCCAAGATTAACATTAGGAATAATTCATAATCCCTCTCCTATAGTATTCATTGGAGCAGGGTCTCTCACTTGAACCTAGAGCTTGCCTGTGTGTCTAATCTAACTAGCCAGCTTGCTCTGGGGGATCTTGTCTCTGCCTTCCAGGACTGCAATCAGAGGTGTCTATCATACCAGTGTATCCAGATTTTCAGTTCTCAAGCTCGTATGGCAAAAGTTTTAACCACTGAGAAATTTCTTAGCCACGTTTAAAGTGTCTCAAGGCAGGTTTTAATATAGATTTAAGTCTATATTAAAAGGGGAGAACAGACTTCAAAAGAAAGAATCACGTCTAACTGACTTAACAGTGACTGCATATGTAATTTCGGTGGCTTCTGAAGTTACACTGTTAAAAATTATTAAAAGATTAAATAAACATATTTTGATATTTTTATTTTCATCTGAAGAACTTTTCTTTGGCAAACAAACAGGCACAAAGAGGTTTATGAGGTGTGAGGTACAGTCTGATTGGTCTAGGGTGTTAGGGAGTCCTGACCACTCACTGTAAATTAGTGGTATGACATTTTCCGGATTCTCAGTGAGTAGAAATGATGCACTCCTTTTATTTCTCATGACTACTTAATTCTCCACCTTTCTGCGCTGCCTCAATTCCCCTGACTTATTCACTTAATCCTAGGGATGAAGGATGTTTATCCCCTTTCTGTCAGCTTGTTTTCACCTGTCTTTTTCTCCCGTTTTCAATTCACCTTTGCACTTAACTGTGGGAATGGCTTTGCCGCTGGCATCAGCCTCACCAAGCTGCCCCATCTTCTCAAAGCCAAGGCAGCTTTGTGACTGTGCTGCTTCTCTTCGCCTGGGAGTTAGCACAGCTGTCTTTAAACATCTAATGGGCTTCGGAATGCAAAACAAAACAAATAAACAGAAACAAAACAACAACAAACTCCCAGGATAGCTGGAAGTAGAAAAATAACCATGCAACTAAGGTCATTTCTAGAATGTCATCTTTACAAATAAATTCTAGGCACCAAATCAATAACTCAGCTGTTAAGAGCTTATGTGTTCCCCCAGATGTTCTGAATTCAGTTCCCAATGCATTGGGTGGGTCACAACGGCCTCTAACTCCAGATTCACAGTCCCCAAAGCCATCTTCTAGTGTCAGAGGGCACCACTCCTGTGCACACACTCACGCACAAGGACTTTAAGAAGCTAAAGTACATTTAGTGAGATTGCACTGAAGAGTAGCAGGCTTCCTCTATGGGCTAATTAGCCCAAGGCCTTTGACACCGTCCTCTGCTGGGGTGGGGGTGGCCTTTCTTAGAATCACTTCCTGCATGCCGGGAATCTCAGCTGAAAGGGGACTTGCAGCAAGAGGAGCCCCCCCCCCCCCCCCCCCCGCCTCCCCCCAGCTGTCAGAACAGCAGGGAACTGGTGGAAGGGAGTCTCTTGAATTCCTAGCTTGTGACAGGGGCACCTACAGGACAAAAGAAAAGTAAATAAACATAGCTTTTGGAAAAAGAGATTTTACATCCTGGTTTCACCTCAGAGTTTTGATACATGAATTAACTTGCTGACTGTGGGCCTCGGGTTCTAAGAGTTCTTGGCTCCTTTATGTAAATTAGCCCAAAGAAAAACACTGAGAAATTTATTTTTCTTTTTAATATGGATAACCAAAATTAATGTTTGATAATTATTTCTAATGAGCAATTCTGTTTACAACTAGAGAGTGAGGGCTGGGTAGATGGCTCAGTGGGTAAGCTGCTTGCTCTTTAAGCATGAGGACCCAAGTGAATTCTGACGCCCAGCACTGGCAAAAAAGCCGGGTATGTCAGGGCACTTTTGTAACTCCAGTGCTGTGACCAGAGACAGACAGATCCTGGAGGTTTGCTGGCCAGTCAAAAAAGAGTGAGCTCCAGGTTGAACGAGAGATATTCTCTGTCTCTGTGTCTCTGTCTCTGTCTCTCTCACACACACACAACTGACAGTGAGACAAGAAATGGCATTTATTTCTCAGTTGGATCAGGCCTAATAGAGTAGCTGAACAGACCATGGCCCCAAATTCATACTGAAAACATAACCCCCAAGTAATGCCATGAAGCATTCGTCCTCTGAGAGGTGATGGGGTCATGGGAAATTAGTGGCCCTGCAAAAGCATAGCCAGATACTCCACTGACCCTCCCACCACAGAGGATGGTAGAAAGGAAGGCCATCCAGGAAGGAGCTGCCATTCCCAGCTTCCAGAATGAGAGTTCTGTTGCTGTGAGATACCCAGTCTTTGGGACTGTGCCACAGCAGCACAGACGGACTAAAGGACCACTCAATACTTACTGAATTATCTATAGGTTTTCTGTGTTTGGCTCAATATTGTCTACTGCTTTTGGCTCTAATTCCCTGAATTTCCATGTTAACTTGTAGATTTTTTGTCTGATACAGATATAATTTAATGTCTTTGTATTAGGAAAGACAGCACCTATGTCATTATTTGATTGCCCTATAGAAAATGAAAGATGCTGAACTTAAATTAATAATCAACATCCCAACGTTCTTCCAAGCTGGCATGATAAACAAGCACCATCTTTAATCAAAACACGTCCCCCTTTTCTTATGAGAAAAGATCTCATTAAGTTGCCCTAGTTGGTGTGGAACTTTCTAACATAGGTAGGCCTTGATCTTGTGATCCTCCTGCCTCAGTCTTTGGAGTAGCAGCAGGAATTACAGTTCTGTGTAACCAGGCTGGCACAGTCTTAAACTGCGGCAACCTTGTCTTTATGTGATCTATTAGAACTGTACCTTTCCTTCCTTAGCCAGGCAGAGAACTCTTGGATCCACGCAGCTGGTGCCAACTTTCACACTCACTCTTCCAGACCATTTTCCTTTATAAAGAGGAAACTGAGGCTGGCGGAGGACAAGCAGTTGGATATAAACACTGCAAACACTGTGTGCACACAATGCTCCTTTCTGCCCATGTTCATGTCTCACAACTCTGCCTTGCTCCATTTTGTAGGATCCCCCTTGCTGTTGTTGCTCCCCTAAAGGTGAATGGCCGCCCTCAGGGCTTCTTGGTGGAAAGAAGCAAAGGAAGAGGTATTTCTGGAAGCAAGTGTCCTGGGAATTGCTGGAGAAGGCTGTTGGGAGGTCAGAGGCAATGCTGCCCCTGTGGCTCTAAAGGAAGGGAGCACTCTCCAGAGGTGTGATTCCACTCTCCTGTTTCTAAGCTCAGGCCACAGGGAAACACTGTCACCGTCACGGCCTCTGAAGACCTTCTCTGGCAGCAGTGACCTTTGTTGCCTTTGGCAGATTTATATAGGACATGTTCAAGAAGGGATATGACATGAATTTGGCAATTTTGTTCTGAAAGCCCCGTGCCTTCCGTGTGGGCATTTCTGGTCAGAGCCTTGTTTTTTCTTTTCATTCATAATAACTGGACTTCCAGGGGGTTATTTCTTCTTACAGATTAAGGAAATTTTCAGAGCCAAATTTCAGGTCTTTCCTGATTAAAACAAAACACACAATGAAAAGATCATGGGCTTGGATTTGAAAAGAAGCCAGGGACACAACACAGAAAAAGACAGCTATTATTATACTTCCTAACAAAGCCAGTTGTTTTGGGGGAAATTTTTTATAGCGAAGAAAAATTGTACCACCTCACAGCCCTTCTTCCCATGATCAGTGGTCTTTTACAGAAGGCAAGAAACAGATACCGTGAGAGGCTTAGGCTACTGTGTAAAGCGAATTTGGAACTACAGTTAACTGTGCTTTTCTAAGGTCTCCTGCCCTGGGTCTTTCAGGAAGCCTTGGGAGATGTGAGCAAAGATCCCTGGCTCTCTGTCCCTCGGTGGCCCAGGGGAAGCTACCTTTCAACTCCAGGTCACTGATAAGGTGGAGTCATTGTGTCCAGCTCACCAGAAGCTGTGAGGATGATGAGGAAGGATAAAGATAGCTCAGGCTCCAGAGCTTCCCCTAGGCAGCCCCAGCAGCACCTAATATTCACAATTGCCTCTGAGCTAGGAACTATTCTTTCTTTTTCCTATTTTATACTAGGGAGACTCTTCCATTTGACTATGAATGGCCATAGGATAATGTTTCCTCATGTTTTTCCCCAGCTGGTGGTGCTATATGGGAAGGTTCTGGAACCTTTAGAAGGTGGAGATTTAACTGGAAGAAGAGGGTCTCTAGGGACAGGCTTTTGAAGGTTATGTAAGTTCCCTCTTCTCCTCGTCCTCTGTTTCCTGGACTGCTGCAATAGCGATATAAGAGTCTCAGCTGTGGGCTCTTGCCACCTCAAGCGATGGATAGAAACCATGGACCAGTCTTTGCTCCTTGAGTTGATTCTGTCAGATTTTCAGTCACCACAAGGCCAAGTAATGGAGTTGAGGCTCACAGTGAAGTGATGAACTCTGGCCAAATGTGAGCAGTGTGACTTCAGGACTTGTGTTCCCAACATCTTATGTCACATCCCCTGCCCAGGACAAACATATAAAACAAGTAAGCTGAGGTAGGGCTTTCACTGGATCTGTCCAAGGCAGGTGGGTACTTGCCTTTTCTATATGAAACCAAAGCCACAGCAGCTCAATGCTAGCCATGAACTATCCTACTAACATAGTCACTGACAAACTCTTAATAGAAAAATCTACATCTTTTACAAGACATGAAGCTGGCACAGCTGGACTGAAGTAAATTTATGATAAAACTTTCCTTTCCTATGATTAAACAACATTCAAGGTCTGAAGAGAGGGTTAAGAGCCCTTGTTGGTTTTGCAGGGGACTGAAATTTGGTTCCCAGAATGCACAAGGGCAGAACATAGCCATGTATAAAGAGGGGATCCAGAGAACACATGCAACACACACACACACACACACACACACACACACACACACACACACACACAGAGAGAGAGAGAGAGAGAGAGAGAGAGAGAGAGAGAGAGAGAGAGAGAGAGAGAGAGAAACAAAATAAATACTTTTAAAGACAAGTTCCAATACTTCTCTCTACTTGGCCCAACCTTTACACTCCTTGTCTCCCTCCCATGCCTTCTAGTCTGTAGACTCTTCTGCGGGAAGACGTCTTCAGTTGCAGAAATATTTTGAACATCTCTTTGGCTATTTATTGACAAAAATGACCTTTACTTTATTTAGCAGATGTTCACGCTTATTCTCTAAGTAGTTAAAGATACTTATAGATAAAGATAATGAAACCTTGGCTATTGTAGCACCCAACTTCTTGTTGTTCTGCTTGGGAGACTGAGGCAGGAGGACGGAGGGGTCTAGAGTAGCCTAGGCTAGTCTGGGAATCCTGGAATAGAAAAACCAAACCAAACAAAGTGTTGTGATCTAGATCTCTAATCCTAACACTTGGGAGGTAGAGGCAGGAGGATCAAGGATTTATGGCTAGGGCATCAGTCAGATACAGGTGAAACACCTGTCACTAAGCCTGGCAGCCCAAGTTCTGTCCCTGGGACCCACAAGTTGTAAGGAAAGAATTTATTCCTGCAAGCTTTCTGGAAGCTGTCCTCTGACCTCTGTGTGCACACGCACCCACATGAGCGCGTGCAAACACACACACACACACACACACACAAAGCCCTACTGTGTTGTGACTTCGCAGATCTACCCATACCTGGCTCCGCCATTCTCCCTGTCAGATAAACTGTAAATCACAGATATGGAGCTTATTGCCACCCTCTGAAAGGACACAAAAGTCAGATTCTCTCCTGTGCTTGGGGATTTCTCTGGAGGCTGTCCTCTAGGTCTCCTTTACTTGTCCCTGTGACTGTCTCTCTTTTACTTTAAGATGTCCCTCTTAATGAAGCTTTCCTCCAGGTTTCATTTAAAGAGCCTGGAGAAAGGTGAGAAAGCCTCGCCATCCCTCTGGGTCCCATCATGTTGGCCCAATCATGGCTTCCGTGTTCCCAAGGCTCTCTCTCCTAATAAAGCCCATCTCCGAAGGGTGATTATGTGTCAGCCCCTTCCAGGAACCCACCAACCATTGTGCTCCCCCCACCCAGACATCTCCAAGAGACAGAAGGGGGCTGCTGGGTGCCTGCCCCTGGAGAAGTGAGTTCTTCCTTTTCCACCCCAACTGGTTGACTCTAGATTTTTGTCATTTCTGGGCTGGTGTGTAGTGTTGGTTTTGGCAGTATGGTGAGCATGTCACAAGAGCAAGAACATTGTTACTTACTTGACATGGTCACATTGTATTTACTCAAAGACCTTGCTTTCCAGTCAGTCACCCACTCATCAGTCAATAAAGGAAGGAATCCAAGCAAAATAAGTAAGAGGAAATGAGATTTGCAAACAACCACAACAAAAACCGATTGACAGCAAAGTACTGGAAAAGTGTGGCTGTGTTTGGGTTTGGGCCGTGCATGCACTCGGTGGCCAGGACACAGCCAGCATGTGGAGCCCTGGAGGAATCTGGAGAAGGTGAGTCTGCAAGCCATTTACGCTTTACGTCTTTACTGAGAGAACTCTTGCTTCTCATACCAGCTATCACAGTTGCTGCTTTCTCTTAGGCTGGTTCACCTCCTAGTGACAGGAGATGAACTATTTGTGGTGGGGAGAGAAGAGTGATTACAGATTTGACCCTTAGTCTGGCACTTTCTCATAGTACTGCATCCTGGGAGAGTGGAATCTCAACACTAGTGACAGTACAGAAATCCTCTTCATGTGTCTGTCACCCACAGATAGGCCTAAGGGCATGAGGATGAGGAAGAGATAAAAGTCCTCTGCTTGAGAGAGGAAGAGTTTGCTTATCAGAAGTCCCGAGAGAGGCGTGGCTGAGAGGCGTGGCGTCCAGACGCAGCAGAGAGGCTCGGGATTCAGGAATAGGCTTTGGGGGACCGGCGCGGTGGCGGCAGTGTGGCGGCAGACGCAAGCGGTGCAATGGGCACGCAATAACGAGAGCAGATCGCCCCACTACAATTAAATCAAAGAGGTAGGCCTTTTGTTGGCGAGGTCACTGGCAAACGGGGAGCCTGGGCCTGTCCTGAAGACCCTTCGGAGGGGTGAGAGGGTTCTTGGCCTGCAGCAGGAACCAGGAAACAGAACGAGGGCATTTTGTAAGTGGAGCCCTTGGCCAGCAGGGAAAACTGATCCAGTTTTAAAAGACCCATTAGATAGGATCAATAGGAGGAGATGGGCAGGCGCCAAGGCAAGATTCACCCAATAATCTGAAAAAACATGAAAACACCAGAACCCAATGATATTACAACAGAAGTATTTGAACACCCTAACACAGAAGAAGTGGAAAAAATTGACTTTATGAAAGCAATAAAGTTCCTTAAACAACATGTAAAAAACGCCCTTATAGAAATGGATGTATAACAAAAAGTTTGAAGAAATGAGTAAATACGCACATGATACCCTGGGAAACGAAGAAAAAACGATCAAACAGGTAATGGAAACAGTTCAAGAATTGAAAACTGAAATGAAGGCAAGGAAGAAAATACAAACTGAGGACCAGCTGGATATGGAAAATCTAGGTCAACGAGCAGAGTCTACAGAAACAAACATAATCAATAGAATACAAGAGATAGAAGAAAGAATCTCAGATGCTGAGGACACCATAGAGAAAATAAACGAACAGAGCAAAGAAAACAGCAAAGCCAACAAATTCTCAACACAAAACATTCAGGAAATATGGGGCACGATAAAAAACCAAACCTAAGAATAATAGGAATAGAAGAAGGAGAAGAGTCACAGATCAAAGGCCCAGAAAATATTTTGAACAAAATTATGGAAGAAAACTTTCCCAACATAAAGAAAGATATTCATTTAAATATTCAAGAAGCATACAGAACACCAAACAGACTGGATCAAAGAAAAACATCTCCTCACCATATAACAATCAAAACACAAAATATGCAGGTTAAAGAAAGAATATTAAGAGCTGCAAAGGAAAAAGGACAAGTAACTTATAAAGGTAAACCGATCAGACTTACACCTGACTTCTCTATGGAAACCATGAAAGCCAGAAGGTCCTGGATAGATGTACTGCAGAAGCTAAGAGACCATGGATGCAAACCCAAACTACTATACCCAGCCAAGCTATCATTCACTATCAATGGAGAAAACAAGATATTCCAGGATAAGAACAAATTTAAACAATATGTAGCCACAAATCAAGCCCTACAGAAAGTAATAGAAGGAAAATCGTAACCCAAGGAATCCAACATCCCCAACACTGCCTACAATAACTCAGGCATCTAGCGACCCTTCACCAGCACATCTCAAAGAAGGGAGACACTCTACTACCAAAAACAATAAGAATAACTGGAGTAAACAGCCACTAGTCATTAATATCACTTAATATTAATGGGCTCAATTCACCTATAAAAAGGCACAGGCTAAGAGATTGGGTACGAAAATAGGATCCAACATTCTGCTGTTTGCAAGAAACACATCTCAACCACAAAGACAGGCATCTACTCAAAGTAAAGGGTTGGGAAAAGGTGTTTCAAGCAAATGGTCCTAAGAAAAAAGCAGGTGTGGCCATACTAATTTCTAACAAAACTGACTTCAAACTAAAATGAATCAGAAGAGATCGAGATGGTCACTTTATACTCATAACAGGAACAATTCATCAGGATGACATCTCAATCCTGAATATCTACGCCCCTAATATAAAAGCACCCACTTATGTAAAAGAAATATTACTAGAACTCAAGGCAGATATCAAACCACACACACTAGTAGTAGGAGACTTCAACACACCTCTCTCTCCAAGGGACAGGACAATCAGACAGAAACCTAATAGAGAAGATCACTGGGTGTGTTCATCCTCCTCTCTTTCCTCACATCCTTGGAGTATCAAAACCTTTCCCCAGAATTCTCTTCTCTCCCTCTGCAGCCCAAGAATCCAGAGCAATCTGGCTGCAGCTCATGCTGTGGAATTCACACCCTTCTGCTGAGACCTATAATAAGGGCTCCATTCTACATCATGGGCATGAATTCTCCTCAGGGTCACCGAATTACCACCGTGCTGCTGTCTGGCCATCTAGTGAACTTGTTTTGTTCCAAAAGAACAATCTGGGGCAGGAATGCTCAGGGGTTAAGAGCACTTACTGTTCTTCCAGAGGACCCAAGTTCAGTTCTCAGCACCCACATTGGAAAACTGAGAGCCTCCTATAACTCCAGTTCTAGAGGACCCAATGCCATTGGTTCCCTCAGACGGCTGCAATCACATGTACCCACCACATGTGCATAATTAAAGATAATAAAAGGTGACAATCTGCCTCAGTGCCCCGTTGAACTCCAAACCCCCAAGCATTCCCTGTGTTTTTTCTCCTCTTTGACACTTCCCTAGGAAGGAAAGTGAAGGCTCGTGTGATGACTGTCAGCTTTTGAAGACCCACTCTCCAAAGCAGCCGCTCCACTTCATGCTCCTTAGTGTGGTGTGAGGGTCAGTGCCTAGGTCTCCACCAACACTTGCTGCTGTCTGCACTTTCCTTACAGCATCTTAGCGGTGTGGAGTGGTCTTGAACTGTGGTTTGGATTTTCATTTATCTTGTGACTAATGACATCAAACACCATTCATGAGCTTACTGGCTGTCTGCAAGCTTTCTTTTAGTTGGATGTCTTAATATTGGGCTATAATACAAATCTCTCATCAGAAAAGTAATTTGCAAACATGTTTTTACTATTCTTTGGGTTTAAAAAAATTATTTATTGTGTTCTGGAAGCAGAGCAGTTTCTCATGTTGGCTACTTGTGCTGTTCGTTGCTATATCTAAAATCCATTGTCTAACCTAAAACCAAACAATTTACTCTAGTGTTTTATGCTGAGTTTTAGCTTTAGTTCTGTGTCCATTTAGATCCAATTTTCTTCCCATCTGCCTTCTAATGTTCTTCTTTCTATGTTTGTGCAATTGTGTTCCCTTTTAGTACACATGACCCCTAAGTATATATTTCAGCTGATTCTAGTACATGAACCCTCAATGTATTCTGAGTTATAGATTTGTAAAAATTTGTTTAGAAAATTTATAATCTACAGCTGATCATCTAAGGCTGTAAGCAGGTAGCATAAAGAACTCCATTTTACTTGTTTTATCTGCTTACAAACAACACAGTCTGATGGAAGCTGCGGAGTGCCCCCTCAACGCCCCATGTCATGTTAGGAATGAAGGATTCATTGCCTCTGAATACCAGCAATGACCCTAAGACTCCCAACCCCAATCTCCAGATTTTAGCCTCCAGGGGTATCAGCTCAGTTGAATAGAGCTGCTTTGCCTAAGGTTCTGTCCTTCCTGGGACAGACCACACTCAGCTCAGACTGGCATAGGGTATGAGTACTTGACCACCTTACTCCAACTCAAAAGACTTGGGAAAGGTCACTCCATAGCAAAGCCCCTGATGTGTCGACTGGTGTCTCCTAAAACATGACTGTAGCTCAAGCTCCTAGCCTAATCCTTTTATTCCCTCCCCAACTCCACAATTCCCCTTCCCTTCCCAAGTTTTTTTGTTTTTTGTTTTTCGAGACAAGGTTTCTCTGTGGCTTTGGAGCCTGTCCTGGAACTAGCTCTTGTACACCAGGCTAACCTCAAACTCACCGAGATCTGCCTGCCTCTGCCTCCCAAGTGCTGGGATTAAAGGCATGCGCCACCATCACCCAGCTCCTTCCCAAGTTTTTATCTTAAGAGTGTATCATAAGAACCTATGCTTAACCTGGGCTGGGGAGAAGCTCAGCAAAGTGTTTTCCATACAAGGTTGATGACCCGAGTTAAATGTCTAGATCAATAATAATAATAATAATAATAATAATAATAATAATAATAAGCAGGGTGTGGTGGCATGTATTGTAATCCCAGCTCTGGGAACTTGTTGGCTAGACAAGCTAGCCTGGTTGTGAGCTCCAGGACAGTGAGAGACCCTGCCTCAAAAAAAAATGGCAAAGATGGTAGTTGACCCTCTTGTTGATAGTGGTTGATAGTGAAGTACACACACATACACTCAAAAATACAAACATACGGGGGTGGGGGGAGAAGAATCCTTACTAAACTAGATTCAGTTTCTCTATGCCGAAGAATTCAACCTGTTATAGAACTGCATTTCCCATCCATGTTGGGCTCTGCAATATTAACCTCTATGAAGTCCCTATGTCTGAAAATGCATGCACAGACTACCACACCGGGAGATGAGTGCAGCAGAGCAAGAGCTGATGGGGGTGAATTTGGTCTGCCTACTGACGGTGCTGTTAGATCCTAATCAGGCTGCCATGTCTGAACTCCAGGTTCTCACTCACAGGAGTGTGAGGATACGCAGTCCAGGGCTTAGGTTATGAAAGGACATCTGGAGGGCAGGGATTTGGGTTCGTTTCATGTATTGCTGAATGTCTAGTGCCTAGAACTGCATTTGACACAAGGACACATCCAGTAAGCAGTTTAAGCACTTTGTGAGTTAATTAAGGAAAAGTGCACACAAACCTTGCGGACTTTTCTGATGCATGTTTACTGTCCACAGAACAGGTCATGGCTGTTTCTGAGAGGAATTGAGGGAGACCGCTTCTGTGTAGCAATGCACGACTTCTTATTTCCCATGCTGACTGGCATCCGTCCAGCTGCTGTCGCTCTGTTGCTGAGATCTCTCCACCAAGGCCCAGCACGCACTTAAGGACGATTGTCAGTTCATTTCCCTGGCCTTTCTTGTCATCTGGGGTATAAGTCTTACATAAGCATGACTTGCAGAAGAATATAAGCTTCCCCGCCTATTTGACTAAAATGGTGAAGGCTCATAAAGCCCCAGCAAAATGAGGTTTGAAGGCTTATTCTTCACAATATTTTTTTTTTTTTTGCAAAAGAATATGAGCTTCACTGGCTATTTTATTAGAATGAGGCAAGGCATGTAAACTCCCAGAAAAATGAGGTTTGAATGCTTATTCCTTTATATTGTAGGATTTCCTGATGCTTTTGAGAGGAATCTGAACACCAGCCACATATAAATAAGATAAAGGACAAGACAAAGAAACAACACTTACTGTCCCTCATACCAAGACGTGTGGTGGCAGAGGTCCTTTTCCTTTTTAAAAAAATAAGAATTTCATACATGCATATAATGGGTTTCAATCAAACCAACCCCCCATTCCCTCCCATCCTATTCCTTCTCTGTCCCTTTCTCCTCCCCCATCTTAATCCACTTAGTCCACTTATGCTGCCTGTAGATTCGTGAGTGCAGGATCAGAGAGAGGTAAACTCTCAAGGGTTTCATCCCTAAAGAAAATGTAGTCTGCCTCAGAATCCATCCATTGCCAATAGCTTCTTGGGTAGGGGTGAGACTCATGGCCCTTCCTCTGTCCATATTTTGACTTGTCTGGTTAGATATTATGTCTACAGTCACAGCTGGGAGTTAATGTGTGTGAGGGCCCTGCCAGGCCTAGCAAATATCGCGTCCCTGCAGAATCCACCACCTTAGGTATTGAACTGTTCTGCCTTCCCTGGCACAGTGATCCCTGAGCTGGGGATGGGAGGTGTGATGCAGACGTGCAGTTTAGTGATGAGCACTCCAGGCTCTTTCTGTCTGCACGATGACTAGCTGTGGACCTCTGTAGCAATTCCCATGTATTTGTAAAAGGCATCCTCCAGCAGAATAATCGTAGGTTCTCCCATGTGGCTTATGGCACAGCCATAGGGTTTTTATTTATTTTTATTTATTTTTTGGCTAAATTAGCAGTGCAAAGCATGGTTTATGTCTGTGGAACATTTTAAATCTGAACAGAAAGTGGTTTATTCCTTCCATGGCAATCATGCCTCTACTGCACCAGTGGACATATGTTGCCAAGCCGGTCATTATTGTAGCTCAAAGAGTTCACAGGTGGGTAAGAATATTGCTAAATGTTTTTTCCCCCTGGAAGTATAAATAGAACCTGGTGAAAGACCAGGATAAATCCAGACCCCCTAGCAGGAAGAGTAGAGCCAAAAATCTAGGTTAGTCGGTTCATTGACTTTGTTCCAGGAACTGGCTGACCACAAAGTTAGATTATAATCTTGAGAACAATCTTGAGAAACGAGGAGTTATCCCCTTGTGATTATCACTGGTATTTTCGGAATCTTCCAATGACGCCCTCCCTACCCCCTTTGGGTTGTGGTTTCTTCCCTTAAATACCCCTTCTCCCAGGCACTCGGGGTCAAACTCCTTTACCCCTGTGTGGGATATGAGTCTTGGCCCCAGCACGCTGGTTCTTGTCAATAAACCTTGTGTGATTACAGCAAGGACCGTCTCTCCGGAGTTCTTGGGGGGTGGAGTTATCCCGCGATTTGAGTGAGAGTCTCCCAACCCTGGGGGTCTTTCACTGGTACTTTGAGAGCTAGCCAATAGGAAGCTTTTCAGTTGGTACCAGCATGGTCTTTCCATATTCTATGACTCAAAAATGTAGTGTCATGGGCAATAGGAATAAATTAGCAACCAGGTTGTGGAGAGTAACCAAGAGTGATGACAATAGGCTGTAATGTTGGAGGGATCTATGGAACCTCTCTGACCACAGTCTGAAAAGAGGCAACCCATACCTAGCACTAGGCCTTTCCTATGGTGGTTACATTGGATAATAAAGGTCTCCAAGGCTGTATCACTGGAGTTGGATGTTGGGCTAAAAGGCATAGTCTCTGCTGGTACAGAAACTGCAGTGGACAGCAACAGAAGCACCTTCTATATTCAGCAAAAGCTTCAGCCATGGCTGCTGTTCCTTGCACAGTCTAGCTAGAGAGAAATGTGTCACCATAAAGGCTAAGGAAAAGGAGAAGACAGAGCTGCATGCTCCAACTGTGAGGACCTGACTTTGCAAACTCCATTTTAGAGAAGGGGCTTCATCTTAAGCAATATAATGAGCTGGGAGGTGAGCAGATCTCAGCTCCAGAAATGTGCAGGGATTATAGATTTGAATGGTTACCCTGAAAATAGCCGATTAAGGAGCTAAGAAGCAGGGTCATAAAATGTAACGAGGTCCAGATGTTCCCAGAAGGCATCCTGTCCTTGAAGATACCGTCTCAGTTATTAATGACTATGTTAGGGTTTTCACGCCCAAACCCTGACCTATGGTTTCAGAAACCACCTTACCCTATGCTCTCCTTATCCCATGCCAAGACAACAGGACATCAACTCCCCTGACTGTGGCCGTTCCCTTTTAAAGGATGCCCTTCCTCAGACTTCAGGGCTGCACTTCCCTCACCCACTGTGTTGGGGGCTACAGGTTTAGCCCAAATCGAGTTTGAATATTAAAAACCTTCTTGTGCTTTACATTGGAATCCAGTTCTGTGGAGTTTCTTTTGGGGGGTAGTTAACACAAGCACATAGAGAAGGATCTGGATAGGATGCAGATGATGACAGCTGGGGCCCAGCAAGGAGCTGTGGAGAAGGCGGCACCCAAATCCTGCCTCTGTAGTTAGTCACACTTCTCTTGAGTAGAATTAATCAATACAACTGCACAATTACTCTGCATACAGTGAGGGTTTGACATATCATACCTTGTGAGGTAGTTACCGTGGTCAGGTTAGCAAACACATCCACCAGCTCACAGTCCTCCCTCCCTTCCTTCCCTTTATTCCTCCCTTCCTAAGCTCCACTGTTTAAGCAGGTTTCAAGTTTGCAGTTCAGTGCTGTTGACTGCACTCAGCACCGTAAGCTCCTCAATCATCACCTCAATGGATGCTCAGTTCTATAACTACCATTTCCCATTGCCTCCAGACTCAGCCCTGGCAAACTGTGAATGCTATGCTTCTGTGTGTTTGACAGGGTTTCCCCACATAATGTGAGGTCAGGCAGTGTTTTTCTTTCTCTGTCTGATTTATTATATTTCATTCAATGTCCTCCAGGCTCATCCATATTGCTGTAAAAATGGGCTTTCCATATTTTAAAGGTTAAGGTTAAATACTATTTCAGGATGTGTGTGTGTGTGTGTGTGTGTGTGTGTATGTGTGGTGTGTCCATGCAGGAACATATGCATATGTACAACATTTTCTTATTTTTGCTAGGGCTAGGGCAGAATTGAGTCAAGTTCCCACTATGCCTCCCAGGCTGGCCTTGAGCTTTTGCTCCTTCTGTGTTAGCATCTGGAGTTTTGAACTCACAGGTGGATGCTTCCACACCCAACACCTTATTTTCTTCCTCCATTTATTTCCCAAGGTGAGGTAGAATAGAGGGATGAGGAAAGAATGATTAGGAAAAGTGTAGACACAGAGAGAAGGAGTCCCTTTCCCAATAGCCAGCTGAAGCCTCTCCCGAGCCTGGAAGAAGGGATCCAGCATGGTTAATAACAGTGAACAGTGGTTGAAGGCCTTCCTCCATTTCCCGCTGCAAACCTACAATATTATTTTAGGAATCTCATCAGAAACTCCATTTACAGGGAAAGAACATGTTCTAAAAAGCCTTGCAGAAACTCAGAGGTTTCTAGTTTTTACTTTATCCAATTTTAACTCAGGCCAAGGCATCAAAGAGAGAGAAAATATGCATGCATGAATGTGTGTGTGTACATGTTTCTTAGCAACATTTGAGAGCCATCAAAACACTGTACATGGCTAAAGCTAAAACAACGAATTGTCCCCACCCCCTTGAATTCCAGCCACACTTGGGTATGTCTTACTTTCTGAGATTCTCTTAGAGGAGCCACACCAGCGCTCTTGGTGTGTCCTGTTTTCTTCTCATCTGCTGTCTCCTAACCCTCACGTTGGAACCTATACTAAAGGTATCTTTAGTAAAACTACCAACTCTGTTCCATCAGACCAGCTAGCCCTGAAATTCAAGGTGAAAGCCAAGGATTAGGGATCTCCTCAGTATGCTGGCGTGACAGCGCGGGTTGCATCCCTCTTTTTCTTCACCAGTAACAAATGGCTGGGCTGGCAATATGGCTCACTGTATAAAGGCACTTGTCACCAGATATAATGACCTGAGTTCAATCTCCAGAAGGCACGTGGTGGAAGGAAGCAACAGACTTCTGCAAGTTCTGATCCCCACACTTGCTGTGCTGTGCATGTAAACACACGATACATTAAAAAAATGTACAAGGAAGCAAAAGGAGGGAGAACATGAGCAAGGAAGTCAGGACCGCGAGGGGTGCGCCCACCCACTGAGACAGTGGGGCTGATCTATTGGAAGCTCACCAAGGCCAGGTGGACTGGGACTGAAAAAGCATGGGATAAAACCGGACTCTCTAAACAAGGTGGACAATGAGGGCTGATGAGAAGCCAAGGACAATGGCACTGGGTTTTGATCCTACTTCATGTTCTGGCTTTGTGGGAGCTTAGCCAGTTTGGATGCTCACCTTCCTAGACCTGGATGGAGAGGGGAGGACCCTGGACTTTCCACAGGGCAGGGAACCCTGACTGCTCTTTGGACTGAAGAGGGAGGGGGAGAGGAGTGGGAAGAGGGGGAGGGAAATGGGAGGCTGGGAGGAGGAGGAAATTTTTTTTTTCAATAAAAAAAGAAAAAAATGTACAAGGCTCCATCCAAAATAAAAGAAATCAGAGTCTCTGCAGTTTGGGACAGCGCTTCAGAGCACAGTGCACGGGTGCTGCTGTTTCCTCTCTGTGTACAGCAATGGGCTCAAGAGGTCCTATGGTGATGCCTGCATTTCAGTTTTTGGAGGAACCGCTCCTCTTATATTTTCCACCTGTGTTTGGAAGAGCAAACATGATCTAGGGTCGCAGAGAAGTGAGGGAGGGCACTCTAGGAGACAGACAGTGCCACCAGAAAGCTAAAGGAGCTTGATGTAAGGAAATGGGCAACAAGGGAAATTCACCACAGGTCATGGTGGGAATGCCAGGTTCATGAACACATTAAAAATCCAATGAATTATGAAGTGTCTTCTTACTCATTTCTTTTTAAAATAACATTTTAAATTTATTTTTTGAAAATTTCATCTGCTTATGCAATGTCTTGTGATCATATCTGTCTACCACTACTTTTATCTAACTCGCCTATACCCACTAGTCTCCATCTGTCTTAGCTAGGGTCACTATTGCTGCGGTGAAACACCATGACCAAACGCAATTGGGGAAGAAAGGGTTTATTTGTCCTTCCATTTCCACATCATAGTCCATTACTGAAGGAAGTCAGGGCAGGAACCTGGAGGCAGGAGCTGATGCAGAGGCCATGGAGAAGTGCTGCTTGCTGACTTGCTCAGCCTGCTTTGTTATAGAACCCAGAATCATCAGCCAAGGGATGACACCACCCACAATGGGCTGGGCTCTCCCCCATCAATCTAATTAAGAAAGTGCCCGACAGCCTTGCCTGCAGCTGTCCCATCTTTTAGAAGCATTTTCTCAGTTGAGGTCCCCTTCCTCAGATGACTCCAGCTTGTGTCAGCCCACCCTCGATCATCATGTCTTCATTACTACTACTACTACTACTACTACTACCAGCGTCCCAGTCCAATTGTGCTGTATGCACATGGATATGGGGTCAAGAACCGGGGCGAGGATAACCTACCAGTAGTCACACGCCCCAAAGAGAGTGCCTTCCCTCACTCAGCATTCCTCAGCTGCCAATAGCAACCCTGTCAACCCTCACATTAGATTTTGTCCCCAAGATCTCAACAAAACTTTTAAGACATTGCGAGTAACTATGAAAAACATACAAAAAAGTAAATTGTCGAAAAATTGAGCTTCTGGTAATCATACAGGATTATGTTTTTTGAGACTACTTTTCACTGTGTATTGTAGATCAGGCTAGCTTCACAGAGATCTGCCGCTTCTCCTTCCTGAGTGCTGGGATAAAGGCTTATACCAACACATTTGTTCAGGGAGAGAGAAGGGTGGGGGAGCAGAAAACCTGCTATATGATTGATTCCTCCTTTATCAGCCAGGGATGGATGCCACTGAGCCCTTGTGCGAAATCAGCAACATGGCAGAGGCACGGGTGAGATGTGTAGGACACTCAGTGCACAGCCCTCCTTGGCAGGTGCTCCCTGGAGCCTTCGAGCTTGTGGCTACCCTCAAGCGCAGGTCCTTCTCTTACCATACTGCAGGCTCTATTAACAGGAGGTCTTTAATCTCTTTGCTTGTTTGGTTCTGGCGTACATAAGTAGGAATTTGGATATTATCAAAGGAACTTTCTAGAAATCATAGGTGATGGCAGTGGGACTAACAGAAAGACCAACAGAAATGGCAGAGCTGGACCTGCCTCTCTAGGTTGGCTCTGCTGAAAGCTGGAGCGTCTAGTGGCCTGAGCTGGTGAAAAGCTGAATTCCTCCATTCAGGAAGCGCTTTCTGTATTCAAAGCAGCTTGAGAGAGGTGAGCAGGACACTTGTTTAAGCACAGTTGGGCAGTTTTAGGAAGTCTATAACAAAGCTTGGAAATTTTCCATTGTTTAAGTTGTTTAAATGAGCCAAGTTTCTATCTGAAAAACCCCAAAGCCATGGCTTGTTGCAGGGAGCGTGGACAGCTTACTGCCCTGCAGAGCTGGACAAAGAAGGCGGACACCGAGTGAGCACGCAGCCCTGTTGTGGGTCAATGCTGGTCTGCTGAGCTGGCTCTGCTGGATGTGTAAAACTTCTTTTCTTTAACTTGTCTTTATCCCACAGAACCACTTATCGAGGCTTCTTTTACCTCCGGCGCTCACTGTACCTCCTGTCCGCTGGCTGGAGGCTGGAGCTGTTGTCTTGCAGACCCACTTTATCCCACCAACTGCACAGACCACAATTATCTTCTGTAATTTCTGTGCCTTTACCCTGCCCCGCCCCCGACTGTGTGTGTGTGTGTGTGTCTGTGTGCGTGCGCGTGCGCGCGCGCGTATGTGTTAGGGATCTGAACTCAGGTTCTCATGGTTACACAGCATCCATTTTCCTCACTAAGCCATCTCCTCAGCCCTGGTCCCTTTCTCTTCATGCCCATGCCTACCCTATTTAGTTATCTTTCACTCCAGTGACTTTAGTCTAGATGAGAAATGAAGATTTTTCTTCAGTTCCTTTCCATCCTCCACATAGTTGCATGATTATCCTAGACCAGTTCTGGCCTGTTTTACTCCTCAGAGATATGGGTGCTGTCTCAAAGTACTTGTAGGCTTTGAGAATGCGAGGCAGGGCACATGCCCTGGTTGCTGAAACAGTTTTGAATGGCAATTCCCAATCACTACTACCTCCATGGCTAGAGCAAGGTCTTCTGTAGCTTTTCCTTTCTTCCACAGGATCTGCATAGCAGGTGATGAGAGCTCTACTCACCTTTCCGCGAGGGCTGCCGTGAAGTCCGTCCTGTAACTGAGGTGGGAGTAACACACACTACATTAGCATGTGGTTAGAAGACATTGGTAGTCTGAGGCTGTTTATGCTGGCAGCATAGTTTAGCTCATCCTGCCTGACATCGTCTTTCCCATGGCTTCAATCCCAGGAATCCACCTTGTGGAAGGAGAGAACCAACATCCACAAGATGACCTAGGACCTCACATGCACCATGGTGCTCAAATACCCACGCCTTACGCGCATAACAAAAGAAAATTTAAAAAGAAATAAGAAAGAAGAGGCGTAGGAAGCACCCATGTTGTTCCACACACCTCTACTCTCTGTCAGAACAGAGCTCTGCTTACAGCTCTGCCCGGGCAGTCTCAGATGCGATTTAATTTGCTGGGCGCTATAAAAGGTCAGGGTATCTTTTAAGAGTTCCAGGCTTCAAGGAGCTAAAATCTGGCAGGAACCATTGAGACTTCATGGATTCTATAGCAGCCAGCAAGGACAGTTGTGCTACATGGCTCCCACCACCACTGTGAGGACTGAGCCACCTGGCTTAAAAAAGAAAGATTTGCTCTGACTCCTGTCTCAGATGTTTTGAACATGACTGGTCCTGTTGCTTTAAGGCCTGGCCAGGCAGCCCATCACGGTGGGGATGAGTGACAGAGTGAAATTCACCTCAGGGAGAGGAAGAGGAAGGAGAGAGAGAGTCCCTCTGTCCCTCTCAAGCCTGCAGGAGGTCCTCTCAAAGCCTTCATGAGCTTCCAATCACACCAAAAGAGGGGTTGAGCCTCAAGGGCCAGCCTCTGGGGCACACTTCACATGCAAACTAGAGGTGACCCCTTGAGGGGCACAGAAAGTGACTGGGGAAGAGGCATGAGACATGAGTAATGCGATGTGAGGCAGGAAAATCTGGCAGTCTTCATCTAAATAATGGGGTTGGAGGTAGACATGGTGCAATGGGGACCAGAGACGGGGAGAGCACTCAAGAAGAATGGTCTGTGTGTCAAGGAGTGGGGGTGCTCAGGAAGAGGACTGCTGCCTTTAGCTCAGGTGCCCTGTGTGCTGAGCTACATACTGGGAAGCAGGCAAGGCAGACAGCTTAGGGTCAAAGGTCATTCAGCATTGAATTAAATGGTTTCAACTTGAGTCTCAGGAAAATGGTGCCTTCACCGCTGACCGTCTCCCCAGCCCTCTTCTCCTGTCTCGAAAGCGCTACAACTGCTATGGGCTGCGTCTAGGCTGGGGAGATGGTACCACGGTACACCACTGTTCTAAACCTGTAATAAATGCATCCGTGTTGTGCTAGGAATGGAAAGTTGAACGGGGGACATGTGTTCATAAGATTTAGAAGAGGTAAAGAAATGGCGGTAGTGAAGGGTCTGAACTCCGAGGTCGGCAGTCACTGTTGGCCCTGCCGCTCATTTCCGGTAGTCTCTCCTTTTCACTTCTCTATTTATCTTTGCATTCCATGTGTATGTACTTACTTATTTGTGTATGGGCGTATCTGTGAAGGTCAGAGGACAGCTTGTGGGAGCTGGTTCTCTCCTACCATGTGGGTCCGAGGAATGGAACTCAGATCATCATGTTTGGCCGCTGAGGCCGCTGCACCATCTCACCAACCCTATTTGTACTTTTAGGTGCTGATGGAAACAACAGACCTATTTCTGGAAGGGCAGTGGGACTTGCTCGTGACGGTCACTCTTGATATGCTCTCCTTGGCATGGCTTCCACGGGCACTGAGTGATCTCTTCAGAGACAAGTTTCAAGACTGAGCTTTAAAGAGGTTCAGGTGAGCGAGGTGAAGCATTAGTCACTCCCATAGGGTGTGCCTAGGCTGGACACTCAGTTGTCTTAGAGGAATAATAAACCTGGAAACCCTATGTGGGCTGATCCCAGCCTATACAGGGAGGTCTTCGCATTTTAATGCACAGTGAAGTTCCTGTGAGATCAAGTCCACACGGCCAGCAACGTGTTCCGAAGTCTAGCATTTTGCCTCACAGGAACATTCTACAAAATTCATTCATCAAGAAAGATCCCTGTTGACTGGAGGCTCTTGGTGGTTGACTATGGATTCCTGTCACTCATTCTACTGAGCCTTGTTGCTGGTATTGGTATTGTTTTTTGTTTTTCTCCTTTGAACAGGGACACTGCTCAATGTCATGAACAGTTAATTTATCCTGTTGGAAGTATACTCAGACAAAAATGCAGTTATGGTTACTTAAACACAAAGGTTTGTTCTCTTTTGTTCTAGACATAGATAGTTCTATGAAGTCATCAAAGGGCACAGTCTTCTGTTTTTGCATTGCGAGCTGTACATACGCTGAAGAGTATATAATGACTACTAGATCTCCAACCATTACTGTCAAAATTCTATGCAAGAAACAAAACAACCAAATTGATCATATTCAAAAGGTTAAACAAAGTTGGGTGTGATTCAATAATAGCCCAATAATAGCTGAGCAAGATTTCCCAAATTACTCATTACTTCTGTCCTTCCTATTGATTAAAACTATTTTCTTTTTAATAGAACAAAGTTTCCGTTTTAACAGTAAATTGTTTCTCAGTGCACCCCGATGTAAGCTTCCTGAGCAGCCAATCCCCAATACAAAGACCAGAGCATGTGCCACTCCCATAGCTTAGAGGCAGCAGATGGAGAGACTGGACTTAGACAGTGACTATTCTTATGAGCCAACATGCTTGTGTGCAGGAAGGATATGTAGACATGCCAGTTCTCCAGATGTTCTCATGTCAACTGCAGCAGGGGGATGCCAGCCACTGGAGTTACCTGCAGCCTGAGTTCCTGTCCCTCTTAGGGGCCTCCTTTCAGGTTAAGTGAATCCTTGACTCTGTCATAGCAAAGGTTTCAGCAAGAGATTCATGGAAGCAAAGTTGGTGAGTTCATTAGGTATTCAGAGTCATTCAGCAAAACAGCAGAGTCAGATCCCAAGTCAGGGGTGGCTTCTCACATGAGTCCCACCCAGGGCTGTTGAGAAGGATGTATGTGAGCTGCTGTGGCTCTCAGTCACATGTCTAAAAAGGTGTGATTTGTAAGGCTTTAAAGCCTGCATTGAAGTAAAGCTGACAGACAAGCTGACTCATTTCTCTTAGAGTTTTCTTTTGGAAGTGAAGATGCAAAGTGTTTTTTTTTTTTTTTGGTGCAGTGTGCTGTTTAGATTTAGGGATGAGAGAGGAATGCTATCACTGCTAAACTCGGGATTACAAACCCCCATGCCCTGAGTAGGCATGGTTCATTTGCTGTTGTGAGAACCCAGGGTTCACGTCACACATCTTTAGGAAACCACACACTATGTCTGTAGGCAGCTTTAAGGTTGCCGGGGTGTTGAAGTTTCCTGGCTGTTAGGCAACAGGCAAGGCAAACAAGTCCCAGACGGAGGGGCTTCTTTTCTCTCTGGTCCCCTTCGTTTTCCCTGTCTGTCCGTCTTGCTCTGCTCTGACTGTGGAACAGACCCTGCATCTTTGCATTTCCACCATGGTATTAGGTCCATGGGTTTGTGGTTTAAAGTCTGAGTTTTCCTGAGTGAGCTCACACTGAAGCAGCCATGCTCAGGAAAATTTCCTCCAGCCGCCTGTGAAGCAACTTATCCTGCTGTGGCTGTACAGACACGACCCCCCTCCCCCCCAGCAGTCCTAGCAATCTGGGTCAGGTGGCCCCTGGAAAAACTAACTGTGGCAAATTTCTGAACATAGTCAGGGGGTTGTCTTTCTCTCTGTGTGATCTCTGTTTTGTTTTTTAAAAGGAGGCTCTGCTCACAAGAATGAACCTTGTCCAGACAGTCTCTTCCCTTCTCTCTTTCACATCTTCCTACACGAAAGACCAAGAGCCTCTGTTTGAATGGAAGGTTTTCTGGGGCATTTAATTTTCAAAATGTTCAGACCTGACTGAAGCTCTCTCTGGTGGGTTTCAGCCGAAGGATGATGTGAGCCTGGGCTTGGATTTTCTCAACCAAGCAGAGCAGGCAAAGTTTTAGCCAAGTCCACATATGGTGGGGATTTGATGAATAGTTTTTGGATGGATTGATTGAATCTTATTGTGCCAGATCAAACAGCATCCAAAGTGTGTGGGAACCAACCAGAGCTCTTTCTTTTCCTCATTAAAATGTGTCCTTGTAGTATTCTTTGACAACTTCAGACACACTACAATGTATTATGAACATATTCCCCATTACCCATTACCCTGCTTTATCCTCTTCCTCTGAACCCCTTCTTCTTCTCAGCAAATCCCCCTCCAGCTGTGTGTGTGTGTGTGTGTGTGTGTGTGTGTCTCACTGAGTTTCATTTAGGTTGCCAGCATGTTCACAGCTGTGTGTGTGTGTGTGTGTGTGTGTGTGTGTGTGTGTGTGTGTGTGAGAGAGAGAGAGAGAGAGAGAGAGAGAGAGAGAGAGAGACTCACTGAGTTTCATTTGGGTTGCCAGCATGTTCACAGCTGTGTGTGTGTGTGTGTGTGTGTGTGTGTGTGTGTGTGTGACTCACTGAGCTGCATTTGGGTTGCCAGCATGTTCACGGTGTTGTGTTATTTGCAAGAGCATGATCAACTCTGCTGGAATGCTTGGTCACTTGCCTGAAATTCACACCATAGGTTGGTCCACCCTTAGGAAATCCATTGCTCCCCAAAGATCTATTGGCAGTTAATGGCTGTGAGGGGGTGGGGAGCCAGTTTTCTTCAGTGGTGCAGCCCCTGGTCAGTTGTCCATGGTCTGCTAAATAACCCAGCACCACGCATATGAAGGCAATCCTAAGCTCAGTGAGTCTCTCTCTTTCTCATGCACACATACACACACCACACATATCATACGCACACATATACACACCATACACACATGCACACACACAGCATACACTCACAGGAACACTCCCCCACACACTGTATACATACACCACACACACAGACACACACAGACACACACACACACACCATACACACATATTAATGGGTAATGGGGGAAGGAATATGACTGAAATACATTATAGTGTGCATGAAATTGTCAAAAATTAAATTTTTACAATTAAAAAGAAAACACAGTAGGAAACCATAAAACAGTCTCTACACAGATTTCTCGGCACTGATTTACCTCCAAGTACACTCTCCTGCTCCTTGGTACGTTGCCCTCTTAACTGAAAAGGAAGGGGCTTCTCCTCATTTGCCAGCTCTTACCTCCTTCTGGTTTCTGGAAAAAAGCCACCCAGGCAGAAATGGATTTGCTGAAGTGGGAAACCTGAGAGCCAGACTTAAAGATGTAATTGCCACAGAAAAGCATCTGGCTGTCAAGTGGCAGGGAGCAATCTGCCACGTCTTTCACCATCTGAAGGCTGCTTTGCTCTGTCCACCTGGATGGCCCCTCCCCGCTCTCTGTGCCTGCTAAGCGAGGGGCTGTCCGGACCCTGTCTCTGCAGAGGCACACCGTCCTCGCAGACCTGTGCGGAATCTAGAGAGTGAGTTAGCTCTTGAAGACATCAGCTGCTAGCAACACTTCCATCTGGAAACTTCTGAGTTTTAGTGGGGAAAGCTGCTTCCTTTTAATGATTATTAACATTCCTTCCAGGTCTTATTTTTGCTGTTTTCCTAAGAACACCACAAGATGGGGCAGAATGCATCAGACGGGGGGGGGGGGGGGGAACGACGACAAATCAAACACTCCACACTAGCTCCAAATAAGGTACACTAAGGTTTTTCTTTATTAAAAGGGAAACTCATAGATCACAATGAGGAAACAGGAATGGGGTCCAACATCCAGGTGTGGTGAGCAGGAAGAGGCTGAGTGGACACTTCCGAGGGGTTTTTGGTACCCACAGGCCACGCCCCACCTGGTCCAGCCTCTCAAAGTCCACTGACTGAAGGAGGTTCCCCATCACCACAGGGTTGAGGTAGGGAGGACCAGAGGATGGCCCAAAGCTCTTGAAGAAGTTTCTGACCTGAAGTTCCAAACCATGTGAATTACTCTGGAATAGCCCGTCTAATAAAGAGTACAGAGGAGCCAGGTTCTGGGTAGAACCACCACTTAGGGACTGTGAAGTCACAGCCCTGCAAGACTTCTTAACTCTCACCTCAGCGAGAGAGTTACAGGAGGGTGTGGCAGAGCTCTTCAGGCTGTGGGATCCTGCCCTGCAGAGTGACCAGTGTCTAGCACCTTAATGGGGCAGACTCACAAACTAAGAGGGACCAACCCTCATTTCACGAGGACACTTACGTCTTTGCTGGGAGAAACTCCCTCAGCTCTTGGAGAATCACGAGCAATGCACATCCAACACGGGTCCCAACCTCCCAGGTCCTGTTAAAACTACAGATCCGGGACGGGGCCTGAAATCCATCCTATTTAACAAGCTCCCAGGGGATGCTGCTGGGATGGGTCATGGACTTTCTTGGACTAGCAGAGCCCAAGAGCACAGCAGGTCATTAGTCCTGGACAGAACACCACATAGAAAACAGCACCCCAGGGATAGTCTTGGGATGCAGGAACAAGCTGCTGGCTGGGCTGGATGGAGTAGAAAGCAGAGGAACAGCTGTATGGTGTCAGCCTAGGATGGACAGCCGCCCCCATTTGCCTGAGTATAGAAAACCCTATTCCCTAGAACTAAGCATAATACTTCTGTGATATTTGCCAAGTAACACCCAGCTATAAACACACAGTCCTTCCCATGGCTCATTTGGTGGGTTGGCCGAGTTTATACTTGAGTTAAAGTGGCAACCATCAGTTTCGTATCTGGTCCTCGCTGCCATGCTTTAGGAAGGAAGATAACTTTTGATAAAGCTTATTTTATGTGTGTGTGTGTGTGGGGGGGGGGGCACTGTGATTATCAGTCTTCGCGGGAACTTTAGCTGAGCAGGGCCTTTGCTTTTCTACCCAGAACATGAAAACGTTCTAACCATGTATTTCAGAAGAGCGGAGTGTCAAAACCCCATTGGAGTCCCAGAGAAGCCAGTTTTCCTATGGGCTGAGACCCACCCCTTCACATGACAGTGAATTGGCTGGAGTAGTTTTTGTAAAACGTCTGGTTCAGTCCCAGCCATGGCAATCCCGTAGCATCCCTGGGGTCATATTCTTTGTCATATCTGGAGGATAAATAGGCTATGATGTGAAGGAAAACAGAACCATGTTAACTGGAATCTGGGAATGGGGTTGGGCGTGGGTGGACATTGGAGACTGGGTATCCTGGACTCACGTGGAAATGTCACATTATCTGCTATTATGCCAATTCATAAGCTAATCAGTATAAAATGCTTGGTGCGCAGACTTCCTCTTCAACCAGGCCTCTGAGGTCTTGCTTAAAGAGCTGGCCTCGTTAGCTACAATCAACATCTCCCTCACACCTACCACCCAGGCCCTTCGTACAAGACTTCACTGCTGCGTCAGAAGGATTCATTAGATTTGACATCTAATTTTCCTGCCCAAGACACTGAAGTATCAGTGGATGCTTCTTACAGATCTTTGCTCCTAACAGTTGAGACTTACATGGGACCAGGCCTTGGCTCCCAGGAGCAGGCCACCTGAGCCAACAACTTCCATGTACTGCTCTGGTCATGCAAAAAAAAAAAATCTTATTGCTTGCTGCCTGCCAGCTGGAGGAAGCCCTCACACCTGGGTGATGGGAAGTGGCAGTTTCAACAGTATTCCCCCTTTCCTGTGCTTCCCCAACTTCCTTTCTGGTTCCCTCCTCCTCCTCCTCTTCTCTCTCCTTCTCTCCCCCATCCTGTTTGCTGGTTTTCTTTTCCTCCTTCCCCCTTCCCATCCTCTCTTTTCCCTTCCTCCTGTATTTGCTCCTCTCCTCCTCCCCTGTCTTTCTACACCCGTGTTTGAGCCTTGCCTTTGTTAGGGTTTCTATTGCTGAGAAGAGACCCCATAACCACAGCAACTTTTATAAAGAAAACATTAATTGGTCCTGGTTTACAGTTTCAGAGGGTTAGTCCATTGTCATTATGACGGGGAGTGTGGCAGCGTGCTGGCAGACATGGTGTTGGAGAAGTAGCTCAGATTCTACATCTTGTAGGCAGCAGGAAGTCAACTGAGACACTGGGTGGTATCCTGGGCATAGGAAACCTCAGAACTTGCCACCACAGTGACACCCTTCCTCCAACAAGGTCATGCCTATTCCAACGAAGTCACACCTCCTAATAGTGCCACTCCTTTATGAGATTTTGGGGGCCAATCACAGGCAAACTACCCAGGCTTCTTCAGTTTTTATAAGAAGTTTCATCAAATAGCCTTCAAAGTACCCCTAAAGAGAGAGCTCTGGGTTTGGACCGCAGTTCTCAAACTCTACATGAGCAGCTTGGAGGTGCTCACCATGTAGGTTTAGAACCCTCCAGCTGATCCCACGGGACTCACACAAGGCCACTACTCCACACTGCCAAAGCCTACAGTCCCCGAGACTGTGAAAGCTAAGACCTGTGGGCAGTGGTGTTGGTGGCTGGGACTGCAAGGCCCGGCAGCACAGGCTGCAGTTCTGACCTTGACACTGTGCTGAGCATTCTCACCCAGGGCAGCAATGTCTCGGTGCCCACCACATTCCTCTGTAAACTGAAGGCTTTCTTTCCTGAGATGATTGTGAGGGACAGTGACAATCGGTGAGCTCAGTTCCTATACCAGAAACAAGTAAGGGCTCAATAATGGCCCCTTTCCTCAGAAAGCTGAAAGGAAAACACATCAGGGGGGCCATGGACAGTGAAGTAATGGGGATGAGATGGCATCTGTGAACATAAAGGGATGGACCCTTCCTGAATCCGCTGCATGTTGTCACAAAGGGTTGGTGGCAGAACAGAGCTGTTTGGAGCAGCTGGGACAGAAGGCAGCTTCCACCAGCAGCTGCACGGGTGCTGAGGGTCTGAGCACTAGAGCTCTCTAATTCCTAAAAAGATCTCAGAGCCCAGGGAGACGAAGCTAGGCACCTCCAATGGGCCATGTGTAAGCACTGAGCATCTCCAAGATGAAAAGCTCTTTTCTCAGTTTGGCTGATAGTTGGAAACAACAGGTTTCCCCATGCCTCTATTTTCTTCTTCTTCCTTTTTCTCCTCCTCCTCTTCATCCTCCTCCTCCTCCTTGCCCTCTTCTTCTTATTTTTATTTGATAGAACATTCTTTTCCACCTCACTTTGCAGCGTCCCCTAGAAGCATTTGTCCTGCTTGGAATTTTCCACAGCAATTATAGTTACCCCAGCTGTCACCCCTGATGCCTCTGTTTTCACTCCCAGGGAGAGTTAGAGTGCCCTGTTTCCCTCCACGGGAATACACACTCCTGCTAGTTCCATTGGCCTTGAGCCATGCCAGACCTTCAGAAATGTGGCTCGGGCACTCTGGGACTGCCTTAGTGACCACCATTCTCCCCTCCTGCCCCCTCTAAGCACATGGCTCCGAGGCTCTGGAGGAACTTGGAGAAGTGAAGTTTTGCCTGTGAAAGTCACATTAGTTCTTTGGTAAATCTCCCCACTCCCTTTCTCTTCTGACGTTTCCCAAGTGCTCTCAAATCATAAGGCTGATGCTTAGGCCTGTTTATTTGTAGTCCAATCCTTCCATGGATCAATCCCAGCATCTTAGAGAAGACACAGTCTTAGGGAAAAGAAAACCACCTACCGGACTTTGCACAGAGGACTCCTGGCGATGAGCGAAGGGTTTGTGTCGATGCAGTGTATGGTGATAATTTCTTTTGCTGTGCCTCTCAGATGTCACGACTGACTTGGTGTCTCCTTAGAATGAAGATAGAAGGGCTTGGTTGGCATACACACCCACCCACCATGTCTTCCCTTTAAGATTTCAAATATAGTACCACTATTTTTAAAGACACTTGCTGTTCTATTTTTACCCTTAGAGCATAGGCACTAACCTCAAGTATCAACAGATGGGGCTCCATGAAAACCAAATGCTTGGGAAGGTTTCGGAGGAGGTGTGTCACTGGGAGTGGGCTTTGAGGTTTCAAATGACTCAAACCAGTTCCGGTGTCTCTTCTCTGTCTCATGGCTGTATCTCAGGATATGAGTTCCCAGCTACTGCTCCAGAGCCATGCCTGCTGCCACGCCCCTGCTGTGATGCTCATGAACTCTAACCCCCTGAAGCTGTAAGCTTCCAACTAAACACTTTCTTTTATAGGCTGACTTGGTCATGGTGCTTTCTCATAGCAATAGGAAAGTAACTAAGATACTAGCCATTGGGAAATGCAAATTAAAACTATTTTGAGATATTACTCCACCCACGTCAGAATGGCTGTCATTAATAATTTTGACAACAAATATTGGAGAAGTTGTGGAGAGAAAGAAATCCTTACTCACTGTTGATGGGGGAGTGCAAATGAATACAGTCATTAGGGAAATCAGTTTGGAGATTTCTTTAAAAATTGAAAATAGAGCTGGACATGGTGGCACATAACTTTAATCTCAGCCCTCAGGGGGCAGAGGCAGAGGCAGACAGATCTGTGAATTCGAGGCCACTGTGGTCTACAGAGTAAGTTCCAGGACAGATGGGACTACACAGAGAAACTGTGTCTCAAAAAAAAAATTGAAAACAGAGTAGAATAACCGTATGACCCAGCTGTTTCACTCCTGGGCACACACCTGAGAATGCCATACCTTGCAATAGAGATATTCGCACCCCCATGCTTACTGCCACTTTATTCTCTGTAGCAAGGAATTGGAATCAACCTAGTTGTCCATCAGCAGATGAATGGATAGTGAAAACCCGGAATCTATAGAGATGGAATACTACTCAGCTCTAAAGAAAAGTGGAGCCAGTGACTGGCAGGAAAATGGATACACTTAGGATGTGTAGTGAGGCCACACACTCTGAGAAGGAAATAAATTTCATGTCCTCTTTCCTATGAGAAATTGAGCCAATACTATAAGTTCATATGTAAATGAATATACAGATGGACACAGAATAGCATGAAGAAAAGGGAACACGAAAGTTAAGTATAAGAAGACAAGGAAGGACTAGATGCAGGTAACAGACATGAGTTATGAAAGAGAATATAAGGTTAATTATTTCTCTGGCTATAATTCTGTCATGGATGTTTAGTTTTGGTGGTGGATAAGTGCATAAAATATATTTGATAGCAAGTGTGTAAAATGTGACACAAAGCTGCTGGGTGGTGGTGGTGCATGCATTTAGTCCCGAAACTCGGGAGGCAGAGGCAGACGCAGGCAGATCTCTGTGGGTTCAAGGTCAGCCTGGTCTACAGAGAGAGTTCAAGGACAATCAGGAGTACACAGAGAAACCCAGTCTTCAAAAACCAAAAACAAACAAACAAACAAAAAGGTAATGGAAGCTCTCTCTAGTCTAACTGTATTTAGCTACATAGACTTTAGCTCTGATTAATTTTCATGCATGATGTTTTTATTTACTTGCAAGGTTTTTTAATAATAACGTTTATAAAATCAACAAACAAGCTAAAAAGACATGTGGGGGCTATGCTGTGGCGGAGCAATGCAGGGAGCTATTTGAGCTGCCTACATTAGAATTTGTTCTTAAACTTCCATGAGAAAAGTATGTGCCTAGCCATGAGCATTTGCCCAGGGTCTGGGGAGAGTTCCAGTCCCAGTATGAACTGTCTGAGCTGTGAGCTGGAGATGCTTGGTTTGGGCACAGGAAGACTGTGGAAGAAAATGGGGCTGGCTGTAGTCGGCTGGCTATAATTAGGGAAAGGGAGCAGGTTACAGTCTTGTCTTAAATGTCCTCCACGGCCCCATGTACTTAAGGGTTGCCACACAGCCTGTGCCACTGTGAGCAGTGGGGCCCAATGGGACAAAGTTAGGTCATTGGAAGGGGTGCACTTGACAAGGGACCCTAGGGTCCCAGTCCCTCCTCACTGTCCTACTATTCCTGGCTCACATGAGCAGGTATCTTCCTGTCATCAAGTACTCTCTGTCATTTGTCCTTTCCACTAGTCCAAGAGCAGTGGAGTCAACTATTGCATCTTTATGGCCTAAAATCTCCAAAATGGTAAAGTGAAAAAAATCCCTTTCTTCCATTAAGTTGGTATTCTTTGATATTTTGTCATAACTGATTAACATGGGGCAGGACCTGTAAGTGGAATGTTGGAGATTCTGCAAGATCAAACTTTTAACTTGACCTTACCTCAGCCTCTGTCAACTTCTGCCATATCAATAACCCATTGTGCAAACACCAGGTAAGACGCCTCATCCCTAGAAGATGCTCTTGAGCAGGTGTACAGGTCCTTGTGGGCTCACACACTAACTTGGTAAGGCTTGCAGAGGACACCTGCCCAGGTGAGGCGTGGACACAAGGAGCAGCAGCACATCAAACAGCTGCTGGACCAGGGCCATGGCTCCATGGCCGCAAGGCCAAACTGGAGAGTGGGCTGTATGTAGTAGGAGATCCTATGAAACCTATGTTGGATAGGGCCCAGCAGCATCTTGGCTTTCGTCATCAAAACTCTGAGTGACAGTGGGATGATACGGGTCAACGTGGAAGAGTTTCTGGGAGATGGACAAAGTGGAGAGAAGGCCAGACCACTTCAACTTTTCAGCTTCTCCTATCCCTGGCCCCATCCCCTGCCCCAAAGACCTGGTTTGTCTTTTAGAGATGACTAATCCATTGAGAATGGAGATGACTTCCAACCAGTTTCTCGTCTGGACCCCACTGGTTCAAGTTAGTAGAACACCATATCGCTACAGAAGGGGCAACCTTGTGAGACCATAGAGGGGAAGGCTCTGGCACTCTAATTCGATTTTCTGTGCCATAGATATGACTTGATAACAAGGTCACTGAGGGGAATCGAAGTGGAAGCACGTGAGTGTCTCCATGAAGCACTGGCTAGGGGGGCTTGTTAAAGACACTCCTTTGGACTCACACTTCAGGTCACTGAGGGGAATCGAAGTGGAAGCACGTGAGTGTCTCCATGAAGCACTGGCTAGGGGGGCTTGTTAAAGACACTCCTCTGGACTCCCACTTCAGGTCACTGAGGGGAATCGAAGTGGAAGCACGTGAGTGTCTCCATGAAGCACTGGCTAGGGGGGCTTGTTAAAGACACTCCTCTGGACTCACACTTCAGGTCACTGAGGGGAATCGAAGTGGAAGCACTGGCTAGGGGGGCTTGTTAAAGACACTCCTCTGGACTCACACTTCAGGTCACTGAGGGGAATCGAAGTGGAAGCACGTGAGTGTCTCCATGAAGCACTGGCTAGGGGGGCTTGTTAAAGACACTCCTCTGGACTCCCACTTCAGGTCACTGAGGGGAATCGAAGTGGAAGCACTGGCTAGGGGGGCTTGTTAAAGACACTCCTCTGGACTCACACTTCAGGGCTGCTACTCTTGAGGCCAAAATCAAATGGGAAGAAATCCGAGTCTACTGTAGTAGTTAATTTTATGGTATAGGAAACCTAAACAGGGAAGCTGCTGTGCTCAAACAGGTACCAAAGAACGGAGGATCAGAAGGGTTTACCACACAGATGGCTCCAGAGGAGCCACCTCCTTAACACTAAGCATCCGCACAGGGGTTTGGTAGTGTTTGTAGGTTTTCAGCATCATTTAAAACTATTTTTTACACCATGGGTTTGGGTTTAAGTTGCTATCAGTCTTAGAGGGTCTATGTGACTAAGATTGCAAATGAGAAATATCCATCTTATGATTAGCCTGTTTACAGAAACAGATAGAGTGAAGGGCTTATGGCACTCTTATTTTTGTAAAAAGGGTAATTGCTGGCACTTGTTATATCAGATACCCGTAAGTAACCGTTTCCTGCAGGTGGTCTCTGGGGTCCCATTTCCTCCGTTTGTTTTTGTTCTGACTTAATTTTCCCCTATTAACGAATCAGCCTGACTGGGCCATAGGATGTTTAGATAGGTCATTAAACATTATTTCTGTATGTGCCTGTTGAGGCGTTTCTGGCAGAGATGAGCCTTTGAGTTGGAGGACTCAGTAAGCAAAGGGCCCTCCTTATAATTGGCATCGCCCAGTCACTGAGAGCAGAGGGAGGTGGAATTTGCTCTCTGTCTGATTGCCTGAATGGGAATTCTGGCCTTCTGCTCGTGGTGCTCCTGGTCCTTGGGTCTTCAGTTTGAGACAAGAATCTACAGTGTTGGCTCTCTAGCCTCTGAACTAGACCTGTCTATATTCATGTTGACCTGCCACACTGGCTACACCGACTTTCCTTGTCCTCTAGATAATGGGGCTGCTTAGTCTCTGCTGTTGCTGGTTGTGGAGGTTGCGAGTGCTGTGGTCCACCATCAGCAGCTGAAGTCCAGGCAGGGTCTGTGTGTCTATTCTGTCATTGCTCTCTGTGTTAGCATCTCTCATTCACCGCCCCTCCCCCCTTCCCACAGTGATTTACTCCTCTGGGGTGGCCTTTCTCACCCTCCTGTTACAAATGCCATCTGCTATAGATTAGAGTTAGGTTCAAGAAAAATGCCTCGCCTACCTCAGTTGCTGAAAGCCAGTGGGAGGGCTATTAGGGTTTATAAGAAAAGAGGGATGGTGGTTTTTCTGGTCGCTGCCTGATTTCTGGAAGGGAGAAACGGTGAACTAACTCATCTTAAGATCTTAATACAACTCCTGCTGGTTATAGTCCCCAATCCTGTTTCCCTCTTTAACTTTCCAAGGTCAAATCCCAAGAGCTGGTGATCCTATATCACTTGGAGTAACTGCAGAGGCCTCAGAATGTCCTGCAACTCCTGTGTTAACTAAGCTTGGTGGCATTTCCCTGCCATTCCACCTCTTGAATGGCCAGAGCAGGAGTATATATTATAAGTTAGAGAGTTCTTCTAAGAACTCTTAAGAGTTCTTAGTTCTAAGAACCTGTCTCCAAACAAAACCCCAAACAAACAAAACAAAATCCTTAAGTTTATGAAGACTAAAAAGTATTTGTGAAGATGTGACCCAAGTCTGTACTCACGTCATCTTTGGTATCCTAAGTGGCACCCTGCTCTAGTCTTGGCCTCTCTGCTATCCCCAAATAGAGCCCTACTCGCCTTACTGGTCTATTATCTGGAAGATCCCTCTCTCAGATGTCTGAAGGATCCCTCTCACGCTTCCTCAGGTCCCACAGTCTCCTCAGCAAGGCTTCCTGGGTACCATCTGCAGGGGTGCTTTTCGTTCTCTACCTCCCATCTCTAGCCTTGCCTCATGGTTCCCTGAGCGCCTCATATAATCCAATTCCGACACATTTGATTATTGATTTTGTGTCTTTTTCCTGTGAGAGCATGAACTGCACATCTCTCGGTCCCTTCTGTGTCCCCATTCTCTGTCACAGGGCCGTGTTGATGCTCACAGGACTGTTCTGTAATTGTGTACTTTCGGGTCAAATTCTTTTCCTCTGCCAATGGCAGACAAAGGCCAGCCTTATTGGAAAGAGAGTGCAGTAAACCTGAGATGACCGTGGGGGCTCACACTGCCCTGTTCTATTGCCTTCATGACTGACCTAACAATTCCCAGTATGAAATTTATAGAACTTAAAGTGTGTAAGAATCAATTTATTCCATTTGTCTGCATCTCAACTTAGCTTCAGTTCCCAGGTCATTTCTGCTAAGAACCTCAGAATTCTTTCTCTCCTTGAAGTAGTGACTAAAAAAAAGCCAGCGGTTTATGTCACGGAGGAGCCAGTAACACTGACTGTCATAGATACCCTTCACAGATCAGCAGTCACAATCCCTATTGTAGCTATGAGGAGACCCCTGAATGTCATAGATTCCCATTACAGATCAGCAGCCACAATCCCTATTATAGCTATGAGGAGACCCCTTGTTTTCTTCTTCGTGTCAACCTAAGTTCTGGTGACTCCAGTATTCCCACAGCACTCAAAGACACAGGCATGGTAATATTGCTTCAGCGTCATGCTGGATTTCAGTCATCTCGGAAAGCTTATCACAGGGCCCAGTGGAGAATTACCTCCTAGACAGCTCCCTAAAGGTGAGAACAGAGGCCCCCCAGCCTTCTGAGTCCCACCAGGGCCTGATTACACCCCTCTGTCATGTGAGAAAGAGTTTTCTCTGAAAGGTAATAGGAGCAGAAACCCAGAGCTTTGAAGTATGGAAAGGAAGGACAGTGGGGTGACGCTGCCTCTCATCATGGAAGAGTGGCGGACACAATGCCTCTGGGAGCTGAGAGACATCTTCCAGGCTCTTTTGACTGCAGCACTGGTAGTCAACAAAGAAATGAGCTTCCAAGCCCTGTAGCCACAAAGAACCACACTCTGCCAGCACTAGACTGGGTTCGGCTAAGAGCACCTGGTGGCTAATTGCAGTTAGAGCCCTGGTGGCTGTTGTCTCAGCCACTCACAGGTGGATCTGCTGTACAGCAGCAAGAAGCCAAAACAGGGCACAGTCAGAGCATTGTCCCTAAAAGGTACTTGATGATGCTTTAAAAAATGCTGTCCCCTTTGGCTGCTGAATATTGGGGAAATACCCTGTTAAAGAATGAGAATTCTGTGCACTCCTCCAGCTCCCTGCACTAACCAGCTCCTACCCCTCCCAGCTCCCTGCATTCTCCAGCTCCTACCCCTCCAGCTCCCTGCATTCTCCAGCTCCTACCCCTCCCAGCTCCCTGCATTCTCCAGCTCCTACCCCTCCAGCTCCCTGCACTAGCCAGCTCCTACCCCTCCAGCTCCCTGCACTAACCAGCTCCTGCCCTCCAGCTCCCTGCACTAACCAGCTCCTACCCCTCCAGCTCCCTGCACTAGCCAGCTCCTGCCCTCCAGCTCCCTGCACTAACCAGCTCCTACCCCTCCAGCTCCCTGCACTAGTCAGCTCCTACCCCCCAGCTCCCTCCATTCTCCAGCTCCTACCCCCCAGCTCCCTCCATTCTCCAGCTCCTAACCCTCTGGCTCCCTCCATTCTCCAGCTCCTACCCCTCTGGCTCCCTCCATTCTCCAGCTCCTACCCCTCCAGCTCCCTCCATTCTCCAGCTCCTACCCCTCAGCTCCCTGCATTCTCCAGCTCCTACCCCTCCAGCTCCCTGCACTAGCCAGCTCCTACCCCTCCAGCTCCCTGCATTCTCCAGCTCCTACCCCTCCAGCTCCCTGCACTAGCCAGCTCCTACCCCTCCAGCTCCCTGCACTAGCCAGCTCCTACCCCTCCAGCTCCCTGCATTCTCCAGCTCCTACCCCTCCAGCTCCCTGCACTAGCCAGCTCCTACCCCCCAGCTCCCTCCATTCTCCAGCTCCTACCCCTCCAGCTCCCTGCATTCTCCAGCTCCTACCCCTCCAGCTCCCTGCATTCTCCAGCTCCTACCCCTCCAGCTCCCTGCATTCTCCAGTTCCTACCCCTCCAGCTCCCTGCATTCTCCAGCTCCTACCTCTCCAGCTCCTACTCCTCCAGCTCCCTGCACTAGCCAGCTCCTACCCCTCCAGCTCCCTGCACTAGCCAGCTCCTACCCCTCCAGCTCCTTGCACTAGCCAGCTCCTACCCCTCCAGCTCCCTGCATTCTCCAGCTCCTACCCCTCCAGCTCCCTGCACAAACCAGCTCCTACCCCTCCAGCTCCCTGCACAAACCAGCTCCTACCCCTCCAGCTCCCTGCATTCTCCAGCTCCTACCCCTCCAGCTCCCTGCATTCTCCAGCTCCTACCCCTCCAGCTCTCTGCATTCTCCAGTTCCTACCCCTCCAGCTCCCTGCATTCTCCAGCTCCTACCTCTCCAGCTCCTACTCCTCCAGCTCCCTGCACTAGCCAGCTCCTACCCCTCCAGCTCCCTGCACTAGCCAGCTCCTACCCCTCCAGCTCCTTGCACTAGCCAGCTCCTACCCCTCCAGCTCCCTGCATTCTCCAGCTCCTACCCCTCCAGCTCCCTGCACAAACCAGCTCCTACCCCTCCAGCTCCCTGCACAAACCAGCTCCTACCCCTCCAGCTCCCTGCATTCTCCAGCTCCTACCCCTCCAGCTCCCTGCACTAGCCAGCTCCTACCCCCCAGCTCCCTCCATTCTCCAGCTCCTACCCCTCTGGCTCCCTCCATTCTCCAGCTCCTACCCCCCCAGCTCCCCCCATTCTCCAGCTCCTACCCCCCAGCTCCCTGCATTCTCCAGCTCCTACCCCTCCAGCTCCCTGCACTAGCCAGCTCCTACCCCCCCAGCTCCCTGCACTGCCAGCTCCTACCCCTACAGCTCCCTCCATTGCCAGCTCCCCACTGTCACCAGGCTGAGGTAATTTGATTTTGGCTATTGAGCAATGGCAGCAAGTGTTTTGTGGCACTGCTGAAATGAGAAATCACAAGCCAGATGCCTCTACCACCCCTGTCTTCCCAGTGAGCAGATGCAAGGGAGCCAGAACCTCCCTTCACCGGGCTGCGAGAGGCAGTCGGGAGCTGAGGACCATGCCAATCTGCTGCACTCCTGCTTTAAATTTTAAACTTGCAGTTAATCTTAACCCACTTCAGACATTCATTCTTTGCCTTAATACGAGACTATCAAAGCTTATAAAACAAAAGAGAATCCTTCATCTCAAAAATGGCTTTCTGTATCCTTTCATCGCCTGATGAAGGTTAATATTCAGGAGGATGCCTATCTGTCTTTGGATTCACCTTCTTATTTAGCTTCTCTAGGAACATGAATTATAAGCTCAATGTCCTTTATTTATGGCTAGAAACCAAATATGAGTGAGTACATCCCATGTTCCTCTTTTTGGGTCTAGCTTACCTCACTCAGGATAGTGTTTTCTATTTCCATTTATTTGTATGCAAAATTCAAGAAGTCCTTATTTTTTACTGCTGAGTAATACTCTAACATGTATATATTCCATACTTTCTTCATCCATTCTTCTGTTGAAGGGCATCTAGGTTGTTTCCAGGTTCTGGCTATTACACACAATGCTGCTATGAACATAGTTGAGCATATACTTTTGTTGTATGATAGGGCCTCTCCTGGGTATATTCCCAAGAGTGGTATTGCTGGATCCAGGGGTAGGTTGATCCCGAATTTCCTGAGAAACCGAAACACTGCTTTCCAGAGTGGTTGCACAAGTTTGCATTCCCACCAGCAATGGGTGAGTGTACCCCTTTCTCCACAGACAGAGACCCACATTGGAGCATCGGACAGAAATCTCAAGGTCCAAATCAGGAGCAGAAGGAGACGAAGCACGAGCAAGGAACTCAGGACCGCGAGGGGTGCACCCACACACTGAGACAATGGGGATGTTCTATCGGGAACTCACCAAGGCCAGCTGGCCTGGGTCTGCAAAAGCATGGGATAAATTTGGACTAGCTGAACATAGTGGACAATGAGGAAGAATGGGAACTCAAGAACAATGGCAGTGGGTTTTTGATCCTACTGCACGTACTGGCTTTGGGGGAGCCTAGGCAGTTTGGATGCTCACCTTAGGAGACCTGGATAGAGGTGGGTGGTTCTTGGGCTTCCCACAGGTCAGGGAACCCTGATTGCTCTTCGAGCAGATGAGGGAGGGTGACTTGAGGGGGGGAAGGGGAGGGAAACGGGAGGCAGTTGCGGGGAGGAGGCAGATATCCTTAATAAATAAATAAATAAATAAAATGGCTTTCTCCCACTGGTCCTAAGACCCCATTTTTGGTTGTTTGTTTGTTTTCATTTTTCAGGAGTTTCTCTCTCTCTCTCTCTCTCTCTCTCTCGTGTGTGTGTGTGGACATGCATGTAGGAGCATACCATGATTTTGTTCTATTGAGACAGAATCTCTATGTTACATAGCTCTGGCTGTCCTGGAACTCACTGTGTGGACCAGCCTAACTTTGAAGTCAGAGATCTGCCTGCCTCTGCCTCCCTCTGTGTTGGAATTAAAGGTGTGCGCCACCACCCTAGGATCCAGTGACCTTTTGTGTAATTAGTACATGAAAACCCCCCTTTTTCCTCTTCTTAAAATTCTGTACTGATTTAAAGCTCCATCCTTAATTGACCCTCCCAGTGGCTGCTGGGGAGCTTCACAGCCATGCCCCCCCCCCCCGTGACAGTAGTAGCTAACAGACACTTACCTTGTCACACCCACTGGGTTTCACGGCTCTGTGAAATGCATTTTTGGTATTATTATTGCCTTTGGGATTGCTAATTGTGTCTGTATGTGTATATAAACTGAAAGCCTTGTGGGAAATGGGAACACTTCCCCTACCCCCCAAAAAAGAGACATGAAGAAGAAAGGTGTTTGAGTTAATTTGTTCATCCTCAAATCCCTTTTTCGCTTGCTGTAAGCATCCTGTTCTGAACCCCCAGGGGGTGCTGAGCCTGCAACTCAGAGTCCCTCGATACTTTTGTATGTCTATGAGAGCCTCATAGGTGTTGTCTCTGCTTAGAGTGTGCACACTCCTCAAATGGGTGATTCTTCCAAATGCTTCCTTGAGTCAGCTTCTCTCAGGTCTGCCCTATGCCCTGTCTTTGCCCTCTGCATGCCCTGCTCTCTCCACGGCAGCCCTCCACACTCTTCTATCCAGCGACTTTGACAGCTTATAGTACTCTGTTTTGTGGTTGTTGTTTCTTTTGCCATCAGAGCTAAAGCTGCTTGAGTGGCTCAGAATCCTGAAAGGCTGTGAATCCATCCTTCTCATAAGCTCATCAACTGCCCTGCCATAGTTTAATATAGTTGGCGGAAGACACGAGACTGCCACGTCAGAGACAAAGGACTTCACTTCCACCGTGCAGAAATGCATTTGCACTGATGCCCTCTCACCTGCCAGTGCCCTGTGGGTTACGTAGATGACGGTGCCACACGTTTGGAGGGCTCACCATCATGGCAGGGAAATACTTTGCTAAGGGAACCTGAGCTCTAGTAATGACATATGAGCAAAGTAGCTGGGCGCTGGCCTGAGGGAAGACATCTTTATTATACTAGCTGATATACAAGCCTGATCTTCTCTCTGGCGAAGATGCTATCTTTGTTTTCCTTGAAGAAACACTGCACCTTCTGTTAGGTACAGAGACGGAAGAAACTAATGGAAACACCTTCTGGTGCTCCATGCCTGTGACCGTAGAATGGGGGAGGTGGAAACAGAAGGATTTTGAGTTTGAAGCTAGCCTGAACTTACATAGTAAGGCTTGTCTTCAGAATGAACAAGACCCAAAGCAGTGGCAAACAGTCACCCAGCTCAGGGTAGCAGTGGTGAGCAGAACTTCACAGCCCTTAGGAATGTTCTACCCATGCCAACCCCATCCTGTCTCTCAGCTCTGAGTCACAGAAAGAAAGACAGTTTTTTGAGAAGTAAAAGAGAATTGAACAAAGTTTCCAAAGATATGTTTTGAGAAGGTAACATACAGAACTCAAAACAAATCCATGGATAGGCTGGTTGGAGCACTACACCTGGTGAAAACTTTCCTGCTCCCATCCCACAAAAGCTGAACAAAACAGAAAGAATTCTCCAAACTGAAAGAAAATCAAGTATTAACAGTCTCACTTTGTATATAAGGAGGTAAAGGCAGCTTAGATGAAGGATGTTTACCTAGAATCCAGAGACTTGGGCTTGAATCTTCCCTCTGGCATTAATTAGATGCCTGTGTATTTCACCTATATCCCAGGTCAGAGTTTAGGCAAAAAAATAACTAAGTCTTCTTGATAGAGTCTCCAGATTTCAAACTTTGAATTGTTCCAGTTCAGGGCCAAACCACAGAGAGACACTGAACCCACTCAGAAGCCCCCGAGGCCAAATCCTGCCTAGCATCTGTGAAGGCGACAGTGTAGTGTGCAGTTGCACAGTTCTCAGAGATGAGAAACAAATGACATGTTGTCTGAGATCTGGCTTCTGCACCCTCCACCCTTTGTCAGCCAGTGGAGTCGGTGCCTTTTCTAATTATCCCATCCACAGATACTCGTGGGGTCATTTCTGTTTCAAGGGAAGCCACAGGTGTACCCGCGCAAAATAAATGCAATGCAGATATCAAAGAATATTTACCACTTTAATGATAAACTTACAGAACCAAAGTTTCAGCGTAGTACAGGTAGGGAGGAAAAGAGAGCGAGCCGCCTCTCCGCGCACCCATTTATTGGCAGGCATTCGCCTGAGGCAAACCCCGCCCTCTAAAGGGGGCTGTCTTAACCCTACATCTCCCCCTTTTGTCTAAATAAGACACAACTAAACCAAATATAGCTATAAACAATAATAACAAATGATAAATATAACAAACAATATTGAAAACAAAAGTTTTGCTAGAGAGTAACTACAATTAAATAATCTTCAACTCCATCAAAGATCTGAGAAGGGAATAAATATTACTTAACAAATGAGAGATATCCAAAATGTGCAACAAATGACAGAGACAACTGACTGCCTGGGCAATCACCCAAAATCTCGTTTGCAATGTTGAGTCAACCAACTTTGGCTAAGGCCTAACATAACTGACATACCATTATTAAAGGCAAGGAAACTGGTGTGGGACAATTGTCTGTATTCTGTCAATTATATTTTAAATAAACGCTGATTGTCCAGTAGCCAGGCAGGAAGTATAAGAGGGACAACCAGACAGGAAGTAGAGGCAGATCAATGAGAACAGGAGAATTCTGGGAAGAGGAAAGCCCATTCCTCCACAGACCTGGCCCTACCACAGAAGAAGCAAGATGTGACTACCTTGCTGAAAAAGGTATCAAGCCATGTGGCTAACACAGATAAGAATAATGGGCTAATATAAGTTATAAGAGTTAATAAGAAGCCTGAGCCAATGAGCCAATCAGTTTATAGTTAATGTAGACTTCTGTGTGATTTCTTTGGGACTTAACGACTATAGGAACCAGGCAGGACAGAAAACCACAATCAACAGGGAACTACATAAGGGGACACATGGTGATCTCTGGAGGTTTACCATGACCCTTTCTGACAGCCAGTGAAAGCATGGAGCTAATTGCCATCACTGCATGGAACTCAGATCTATCAACAGCTAGAGAATCTGGAGGAGGACACTGAGCCTGGACACTGAGCCTGGGATGAGCTCAGAGCCCCAGCAAATGCCTGTATGTTGGCCTGTAGGAATCTGAGCTGAGGACCTGGCTAAGCCATGTCCAGATTCCTCACTACAGTTGCTTGAGATAAGGAATGCCACCATTTTGTGGTCACTTGCTGCTCAGCAATGGAGACTGAAAAGAACTCTCCTTTCTAGTTTGAGTGTATTCCTGTGTTACAAACTAAATCTGTAAGTTAATCTGTTAAGGACATTTGGAGGTAAAGCTGATGTGGGATTCCCCTCTGTATGCGGTGAATGCTACTGGTTAGTAAAGAAGCTGCTTTGGGCCTATTGCAGTGCAGAATACATCAATGTGGGAATTACAAGCAGATAGAGGAGGAGAGAGCAGGCAGAGTCAGAGAGAAGCCAATTAGCTAATGCAGGAGATGCTGGACCCTGGATGGAAACTTACTGGTAGGCAACAACCATGTGGCAATACACAGATGAATAGAAATGGGTTAATACAAGATATAAGACCTAGTCAAAGAAGTATGAGCTAAGAGGCCAAGTAGCCTTGCAATACTACAGCTTCTGTGTGATTATTTAGGGTCTAGAAGGCTGGGAAATGAACAAGCAGCCTCCGACTACAGATTGGCACCAATGTGGTACTTACTTAATCCACATAAAACCTGAGAAAGCTTGGAAAGGAATTCTAGATACAAAAGAACAGAGTTAAGCATGACTTCTTGGTAGCTGGCATTATTTTTTTTTCAGATGGGCTCTGTTTGCTGGTAGTGAGCAGGAGCCCTGTGGCTCCTTTAAGAGAGGTCTTCCTGACTCAGCACTGGCAAGGAAGGTTACTTGGATTCTTTAGGAGCCAGCTTCCTGGTTATTCAATACAAACAACTCTGACTCTTTCAGGAGGTCTGGATATGGAGCACTTAAATAGGGTTTGTGATCAGAGTGCTACAACTTGCTTAAAGGCAACATAGACCAGGTGTGTGCATGAAAACGGGGCTGTGGGCTTCCAGAACTGGCACTAAACAGACATCCACCATGTTGGATGGGGCGGAGCCAAAAGACAAGGCAGCCTTAGTCATAACTATACCACTTAGCATTTTAACAAGTGGTCTAGGTCAAAAAATTATTACAGATATTCAATAAAGACAGATAAAGATGAAAAAGACCTCTTAATGAGTCACTGTGTTGGGTAAATATATGCAAGCTTGGGAGAGAAAAGAAAAAGAATATACGCAGTTATAAAAAGAAATAAATAGTTTTTTAAAAAAGTAAAGTCTTTTTTCTTTTTTTTAATTGATTTTATTGAGCTCTACATTTTCTCTGCTCCCCTCCCTGCCTCTCCCCTTCAACCTTCTTCCATGGTCCCCATGCTCCCAATTTACTCAGGAGATCTTGTCTTTTTCTACTTCCCATGTAGATTAAATCCACGTATGTCTCTCTTAAGGTCATCATTGTTGTCTAGGTTCTCTGGAATTATGATTTTTAGGCTGGTTTTCTTTGTTTTATGTTTAAAAACCACTTATTAGTGAGTGCATATGATAATTGTCTTTCTGGATCACTCAATCTGATGTTTTCTAGATCCATCCATTTGCCTGCAAATTTCAAGATGTTGTTTTTTCTGTTGTATAGTACTCCATTGTGTAAATGTACCACATTCTCCTTCTTCATTCTTTGATCAAGGGGCATTTAGGTTGTTTCCAGGTTCTGGCTATGACAAACAATTCTGTTATGAACATAGTTGAGCACATGTCTTTATGGCACAATTGAGCATCCTTTGGATATATACCCAAAAGAGGTATTGCTGGGTCTTGAGGAAAGTTGTTTCTTAATTTTCTGAGAAATCGCCACACTGACATCCAAAGGGGTTGTACCAGCTTGCATTCCCACCAGCAATTCAGAAGAGTTCCCTTTACCCCACATCCTCTCCAGCATGAGTTATCATTGGTGTTTTTGATCTTGGCCATTTTTACGGTGTAAGATGGAATCTCAGAGTTGTTTTGATTTGCATTTCTCTGATGACTAAGGAAGTTGTACATTTCCTTAAGTGTCTTTCAACCATTTTAGATTCCTCTGTTGAGAGTTCTCTGTTTAGGTCTGTATTCCATATTCTTATTGGATTATTTGTTCTTTTGAGAACCAATTTCTTGAGTTCTTTGTATATTTTGGAGATCAGTCCTCTGTCTGATTTGGGGTTAGTGGAGATCTTTTTCCATTCTGTAGGCTGTCATTTTGTCTTGTTGACTGTGTCCTTTGCTTTACAAAAGCTTCTCCATTTCAGGAGGTACCGTTTATTAATTGTTTCTCTCAGTGTCTGTGCTGCTGGGGTTATATTTAGGAAGTGGTCTCCTGTGCCAGTGTGTTCAAGTGTACTTCCCACTTTCTCTTCTGTAAGGTTAAGTGTGGCTGGCTTTATGCTGAGATCTTTGATCCATTTGGACTTGAGTTTTGTGCATGGTGATAGATAAGGACCTATTTTTATTCTTCTTCATGTTGATATTCAGTTATGCCAGCACCATTTGTTAAGTATGTTTTTTTCCATTTGATATTTTTTGCTTCTTTGTCAAAAATCAGGTATTTAAAGGTGTGTGATTTTTTAGCATCTAATGAGATGATCATGTGGTTTTTATTTTTCAGTTTGTTGATATGGTAGATTATGTTGACAGATTTTCATATGTTGAACCATCATCCCTGCATCTCTGGAATGAAGCTGGATTGATCATATTAAGTTATTTTTCTGATGTATTCTTGGATTCAATTTGCCAGTATTTTAATGAGTATTTTTGCCTCTATATTCATCAGTGAGATTCTCTTTCTTGGTAATGTCTTTATGTGGTTTGGGTATCAGGGTAATTGTAGCCTCATAAAAAGTTTGGCAATGTTCCTTCTGTTTCTAATGTGTAGAGCAATTTGAGGAATATTGGTATTAGTTCTTCTTTGAAAATCTTGTAGAATTCTGAGCTGAAATCATCTGGTCCTGGAATTGTTTTTGTTGGGAGACTTTTGATGACTCTTTCTATTTCTTTAGTAGATATAGGACTGTTTAATTTGCTTATCTGGTCTTGATTTAATTTGGTAAGTGATATTTGTCCAGAAAGTTTCCTTTAAGTTTTCCAATTTATGGTGTATATGTTTTTGAAATATTACCTGATGATCCTCTATATTTCCTCCATGTTTGTTGTTATGTCCCCCTTTCATTTTTTAAATAATAATTTTATTAATTTGGATATTCTCTCTCTGACTTTTGGTTAGTTTGGATAAAGGTTTGTCTATTTTGTTGATTTTCTCAAAGAATCAACTCTTCTCATTGATTCTTTGTATTGTTTTCTTTGTTTTTATTTTGTTGATTTCAGCTCCTAATTTGATTAGTCTCTGCCATCTAGTTCTTTTTGGTGAGTTTGATTATTTTTGTTCTAAAGTTTTTAAATGTTCTGTTAATTCACTAGTTTGGGATTTTTACAGTTTCTTTATGTAGGTATTTAGTGCTATGAACTTTCCACTTAACACTGCTTTCATTGTATCCCATAAATTTGGACATGTTGTGTGGTCATTGGAATTTTAGGAAGTCTTTTATTTCTCCCTTTATTTCTTTCTTGACCCATTGATGATTCAGGTGAGCATTGTTTAATTTCCATGTGTTTGTGAGCTTTCTGTAATAAGTGTTGCTGTTGAATTCCAGTTTTAAGCTGTGGTGATCTTATAAGATACATGGGGTTATTTCAACATTTTTGTATCTGGTGAGGTATGTTTTTTATGTATATGTGGTCAATTTTTGAGAAGGTTTCATGAGGTGCTGAGAAGAAGGTATATTCTTTTCTGTTTGGACGGAATATGCTATGGATATCTGTTAAGTCCATTTGAGTCATAACATCTGTTATTTTTCTTATTTTTCTGTTCATTTTTTGACTGGCTGACCTGTCCAGTGGTGAGAGTGGAGTGTTGTAGTCTCCCACTATTAGAGTGTGGGGTTTAATGTATGAAAGCTTTAGAAGTGTTTCTTTTACATATGAGGGTGCCCTTGTATTTGGGGCATAGATGTTCAGTATTGAGATTTCCTCTTGAAGGATTTTTCCTGTGACTAATATGAAATGTCCTTCTTTGTCACTTTTGATTGATTTTAGTTTGATGTCTATTTTGTTAGATATTAGGATGGCTATACCAGCTTGTTTTTTAGGTCAATTTGATTGGGAAAATTTTTCCCAACTCTTTTCTCTGAGGTAATGTCTGTCTTTGAGTTTGAGGTGTGTTTCTTGTATGCAGCAGAAGGGTAGATTCCTTTTTCATATCCAATCTGTTAGCTTGTGTCTTTTTATAGGTGAGTTGAGTCCATTTATATTAAGGGATATTAATTACCAGTTATTGCTAACTCCTGTTAATTTAGTTTTCATTGTTAGTGATGTTAATTTGTGTGTTTTGTGTTTTTCCCTTCTTTGGGATTTGCTTCTGTGAGATCATTAATTGTCTGTGTTTTTCTTGATGTAATCAACTTCTTTGGTCTGCAGTTTTCCTTCTAGTACTTTGTGTAGGGCTGGGTTTGTATCTAGGTACTGGTTAAATCTGGTTTTGTCATGGAATATCTTGTTTCGTCCCTCTATGGTGATTGACAATTTTGTTGAGTATAGTAGTCTGGGCTGGCATCCATCATCTCTTACTGTTTACATAACACTTGATCAGGTCCTTCTGGCTTTCATTGTCTCTACTGAGAAGTCCGGTATAATTCTGTTAGGTATGCCTTTATATGTTACTTTGCTTTTTTTCTTTGCAGCTCTTAATACTTTTTCTTTATTCTGTGTGTTTAGTGTTTTGATGATTATGTAGTGAAGAAACTTTTATTTTTTGATCCAGTCTGTTTGCTGTTCGGTAAGCATCTTGTATCTTCATAGGCATATTTTTCTTTAGGTTGGAAAAGTTTTCTTCTATGATTTTGTTAAATATATTTTCTGTGCTTTTGAGTTGGACTTCTTCTATACCTATTATTCTTAGGTTTGGTCTTTTTATGATTTCCCATATTTCCTGGAAATGTCATGTTAAGCTTTTGTTAATGTTTTCTTTGACTAATAAGACTATTTCCTCTTCACTGCTTAAGATTCTGTCTTCCATCTCTTGTATTCTGCTGGGGTTTGCTCTGCCTCCATGGAGTTTGCTATCTCAGGCCTGCTCTGGCCTAGGTTGTTGTCCCAGGCCTACTTCTGCAAATGTCCTTGGTCTGGACCACTTCGGATCCCATGGAAATCACCATTCCAGGTCTGCTCCAACTCAGATCACTGGCTCAATTCTGCTTCTGTAGAGTTCACTGCCTCAGGCCTACTATGGCCCAGGTCGCTGGCTCAGTCCTGCTCCTGTAGAGTTTGCTGCCTCCAAAAAAGTAAAGTATTTAAAAGAGACAAAAGTACAGACAGATATAGATTAAAGGAGTAAAAAAAAAATAGGCATGTAAAGATGGAAGATACACAAAGAGTCTGGATTATGTGTATTATTGTGCTTTCTTTAAATATTTTGACTGTAAGTGAGTTAAGTACAGAAAGATATTTCATTGTATGGGATGCTAAGCTAAACCATTATATATATTTTAAAATTATCTTGACTTAAAAATTTGTGTCTAAGCATATGTTGCTTTGGAAAAGAAGTTCTACTTTTGTTTGTACAGAGGGTGAGAACCTAAGAATTTATTCTAGGCTAATGTGGTTTAATGTAGTAAGAGCCTGTAAAAGGTCTTTAAAACCCCTAAAATTTCTTTGCCAACAAAAAGCAGGAATCAGTTTGGAGAGAACTATACCCCAATTCCCAAATATTGTTTATAAATTTTTGTTTTACATTTAGGGGGGACATAATATAGAGATGAACACTTTGCATTGGTATGGATCTTGGTTTATTAATCCAAATTTAAGGTTAATTTTGTTATATGTCTATTTCTGCTTTTGATCAAGGTATTATGTTTGTGCAGTTCATTAAAAAATGTAATGTATAATTAAGAATATAGGTTAATAGATAATCATCTGTAATAGTAAAACTTTTAGTCATGTTAGGAAAGTTTTCTAGATATAAAGAGATGTATTTCAGATGGATATTCTTCAAACCTTTCATAGACTAACAGAATATGGCATTTAAAATGTTTAAGAACTTAGGACTTTTCATAATGAGACACATCTGTTCCTGGCAACACCAAACTACTTTAAGAGGATAGTGGGTATCAAAGAGGCTTTTTATGGAGTTTGCTAGCCATTTGAGCAAGAAACTGCTCTTTTCTAGACTGCTTGATGGTATGTTGTATGAACTGAACATGTAGGATCCACAGAAAAATGACTGCTGAACTTGCCTAAAGGTGAGATTGTCCTTCAGGATTTCTGATTCATGAAAGAGTCTGCTAGACATTCTTCAGGACAGAGAAGAAAGTAACTGACAAACTGCCAATATAGGTGGAACTATCTTTGAAATTTCCTGTTTCATGGAAAAGTCTTCCAGATACTATGGGACTGTAGGATAAAGATGGATGCCTAGAAGAATGTTACAGAAGAACTTTCAGTGACTGCTAGGTAGCAAGATGTTTCTGTCATTTCTAGAGTTTTGGAAGTTGATTACAATATACTTCCTGTTAACTTAGGTAATATATCTTTCTGGAATTTTGATGGAGTTGAAGAATAGATAGCTATAATTATAGTTTTCCTTAGTTATGAAAAATCTGGATTATATATAAAACTTTAGAATCACAAAGGTAGAATAGACGATAGAGTATTTTCCTTAACTTGCCAAATGTAAATGGACTAAATATTGTAACTATAATTCTTGATTGATAACTGTTTGTTGTATGTAATCTTGCTATGTTAAAGTTAAAACCTTTCTTTTTATTTAGACAGAAAAGGGGAGGTGATGTGAGATTCCCCTTTGTATTCTGTGAATGCCATTGGTTAATAAAGAAGCTGCTTTGGGCCTATTGCAGCACAGAATAGAGCAAGGCAGGAATTCCAAGCATATAGAGGAGAGAGTAGGCAGAGTCAAAGAGATACCATGTAGCCATTGCAGGAGACAGATGCTGGAACCTTACCAGTCAACCATGAACCTTGTGGTAAGATATAAAATAATAGAGATGGGTTAATTTAAGATGTAAGAGCTAGATAGAAATATGCATAATTTAATAGGCCAAGCCATATTTTAACTAATACAGTTTTGTGTATAATATCAGGTCTAGGCAGCCAGGAAATGAACAAGCAGTCTCTGCCAATATAAAGCCTTTGGAGGAGATGGCAGCATAAAGGAGGATTTACCCAGCTCTCTGTGTCAGGACTGTTGGTCCATGGCTGTCATCTCCACTGTTTCTAGGTCACAGTGAGACAGGACAGCATGGCGGAGGGTGTCATGAAATTGAGGTGCTCACCTCATGGTATCTAAGAAGCAGGAGGAGACAGGAAAAAGCTGGGACCAGGACATTTTTTTTTCCAGAACATGTTCCCCAGTAACCTTCTTCCTTCAGTTAGCCCTTTCCCCCATGGCCGACCACCTCCCCAAATAGCCCCACCAGCTGAGGATCCTGCTTTTAATACACACACCCATGGGGGACATTTCATATTCAAACCATAATGAGAGTTAAAAAGCATTGGATGAAGAAGATGTGAGGGTGGGCCCTCAGGCAGGTCCCGATTGTTTCATGAGAAGGGCCTGACCTAGTATGCTTGCTAGATTTTATCATGCTCTGACACAGTCCTTGAAGGGTGTACTTCAACCTTCCCCCATGTTCTCTCACTCTCTCCACCTCCCTCCTGTCTCCCATTGTGAGCTTCAACAGATGTTCCCATCATGATACTCTGCCTAGACCCAGAAGCAGCAAAGCCAAGAGACCATAGGCTGAATCTACATTACAACCCTGTGTGGACACAGTGCCCTCAGGGATCCTGCTGAACCATACCTCATATCATGTGGAGGAGCTTGTGTGAGCACACATGTGGTCTCTAATTCCTACCTAACCTCCTCCTTCCCAGGACACACGGGGTCTAGGCTGTTCACTCTTGCTTTAGTTCTGGAGCTTTAATAGCCTCTGAGCTCTATTTCCTTTCCTCGTTTTTTTTTTTTTTTTTTTTTTTTACAATGCCAGGCCTGGAGCAGGGATCAGGCACTGTACCAGCTGGAGGCAGAGTTCCCTGGTGGGTAATGATAGACCATTTCTTTACGTCCATCAGGGGACACATGTCCACTTTCCCAACACAGTGAAGGAAGTCAGTTGTCGGGGAGTGATGAGGTCCAAACTCTGCATGCAGTGTATCTTCCTCGCAGATCAAGCACTGGGCTGTGCACAAACTGGACTTGCAGTTTTCTTTTATTTCCAGAGATAGGAAGAAATAATATATTCCCACAGTCAATCTGCAGAATCCTTGGGTCCTTTCTGAGAAACTCTGAAGACACACTGATGGAGCTCTAATTCTGACAGGGCAGCTTCCAGTCCCCTCAGGCACTGGCGGCTCCAGGGCACTCCATCAGTGCACAGACTGAGCTGCCCATGCACACATGGCTGGAGGGCTTGCTTGCTCTTCCTATGGACTCTTTTCTCCATATATACAATCCCCTTCCTCCTGCCAAAGCTTGAGCAAGAAATTGTCTTTGGCTTCCTGTCCTTGTCATCGGCCCTTGCCAGAGACATCTTGGGAACCAACGGTCTAGAACTTGCTCACAAAGAGGACAGGTCCACCTGACTCTATCTCCTACCTCTTACTAAGGCCGTGGGATTTCTGAAAGAACTGGGATGACGTTGCCTGCCCGTCTCTCTCAATTTCTCCAGGAGCCTCCTCTCCTCGCTCTTCCTTCCCCTCTTCTCCAGCTCTTCCTTCCTTATCCTCCTCCTTATTCTCCCCTCCTCCTCTTTCTCCTTTTGTTCCTCCTCTTCCTTTCCTTTCTTCTTCTCCTAGGTTCAATGACTAACATCACAAGAAATAACATGAAATGGAGTTAAGAATAAATACAATTCAAGACAATAGGAAATTATCATCAACTTCCAATGGTTGGAGTCGGAATCCAGGGCAAAGCTGCGGTGTTAAAAAGTGGTTCTCCTCACTTGCCAATAAAAGTTGCTTCATTGTCCAAGCTGTCAGCTCTTCACTTTCTTTGTCTTTTTAAAGGCTTATTTATTTTATTCTGTGCATATGAATGCATGTTGCATATGTGCAGCGTGTGTTCTCCATGCCTCCAGAGACCAGAAAAGGCACTGGATTCCCTAGGATGGAAGTTACAGATGCTTGTGAGGCATCATATGAGTGCTGGGAACTGAACCTGGGTCCTCAGGATGAGCAGTAAGTGTTCTCATGCACTGAACCATCTCTCCAGTCCTCTTATCTCTTCTATGTATCAACAACATAAAAAGTGACAGGTGAAGTCTCAAGAAAAGCTGGTCACCATGTCTGGCTGGCTCTAATGAACAGTCCTGGTGATAGTCTCTCCTCTCTCTCTCTCTCTCTCTCTCTCTCTCTCTCTCTCTCTCTCTCTCTCTCTCTCTCTCTCTCCCCACCCCCCCTTTCTGAGGCTTTCAAGATTTTTATGGTATTTTCAACATTTTGTCCAAGTCTAATAGATTTGATAAAATTAAACAAACCAATAAGGAGAGACTGATCAGGGAAGTGGCATATTTTTGAAAGGCAGAAGAGGACACTTGGTCCAGAATGTGCCCAGAGCCACCCTCACCTGAGCCCTTCTCCTACAGAGGCACATAACATCATTAGTCTAGTTTAGTCTACTCTGAGCTACTCAGGTAATAGTTTTCGTTAGGCTTGTGTTGAGTCTGAACTATCTGAATGAATGCTCTTCTTCTGGTTGGGGTGTTAACTCTTTCCTAATTGAGAGGCCTCTCCTTTTTTTCTTTGGAAAACTTTGATGGTGTAGTCTGCGGTAACTTGCATCTTTCCCATCTTATATTCGTTCTTCAGCGCACGGGTATTGAGTTCCCTCTCCTGCTGTTCTACTGTACAACCCTTCGACTTTCAGGATCTTGGTGCCCTTTGACCCCATGGCCCTCCTCCCTGATCACCACCTTCTCCTAGCTTTCTTGTCCCTCCCTTGGAGAAACCACATTCCTTGGATTAGTTTCTTGGGTCTGCTGAAACAGAATATCACAAATGCATGGCTTAAAGTAGTAGGAGATCATTTTCTTATAGTTCTGGAAGCTCAAAGCCTTGGATCAAGATGTCATCAGGTCCTTGCTCCCTCTGGAGGCCACTTTTGTCCACACCCCTCTTCTAGCTCCTGGTGGCTCCTTCCACTCTTCACTTGGGGTAATCTCCACCCCCTCACCATCTCCGCCTCTGTTATCTGGCCCTGTTCCCTGTGTTTCTTCTGTGTGTGTTACTGTGGTTTGTGTCCCCTAAAAGCTCATGCAATGAGGACTTATTCTTTAGTTTGGTGCTGGAACCTTTAGGAGACAGGACCTAGTAAGAGGAAGATGGGTCACTGGGGAAATGCCCTAGAAGGGGGAATGTGGAAACCCCAGCTTCCCTTCTTCATCTCTCTTTGTATCTAAAAATAGCACGAGGTAGAAAGTGCCTTTCTCCACCATGCACTCCATCATGATGCTCGGTTTCACCCCAGAGTCTAAAGTGGCAGGGTCCCCTGGACATGACTAAAGCCCTTGAAACACAGTGCAGGAGGGCCAGTGAAGGAAAACTCCGGCCTTGAGATCAGAGCCAAATAAACATGCTCTGCCCCTAGCCAATGCAGGAACTAAAAACCAACCAACTCCTGAGCGTGAAAAGCAACCAATGTCCAAGTTTGTCCCAAGCTCTAGGACTGAGATCCTACCAACCCCCACCCCGAAAATCTCCACCTTGGGAAGTTCCACCCCTAAGAAACCCTATATAAGCCCTGTACCTGTTCAGTTCAGTGCTGCCCCTTTTCCACCCTGGCAGAGGCAGCCACTCTCCTGGATTCCTTCCTCCCAATAACTCTCTTGAGTGAGGTTTGTTGTCATGACTTTTTTCCCATGGAGGCAGAGCAGAGATGTAACAACTTTTGCCCTTTTGCCAGAGCAGAGCTAGAATGGTTCTTGCTGGAGTGGAGCAGAAGTGCAGAGCTGTAACACTGTGGCTGGGGAGACTTTCCCTTGCTGGAGCTGAACTGCTACCCTCCAGGGAAGCTGAGCAGAGCTGTCACATCCTCACTAAGGAAACCCTTTTCTGCTAAAGCAGAGTTGTTATATTTACATTAGCCAGGCCTTTCCTGGAGCAAGGACTGTAAGGCTTTGCTGTGGAAACTTCCCCCCACTGGAACAGAACTGTAACACTTCTATTAGGATACCATTCCCTTCCCAGCTGCAGGCAATCCTTGGTTTCCGACTGCCAGGATTCCTTTCCCTGCAGGGCTGTGATGCTTGCACCCAGAGCCCAAAGTGGCAGGACCAACCGAACATGGATTGAAGCCCTTGACACCCAGAGCCAAAACTAACTTTTCTTCTAATAAATTGATCATCTCAAGCATCGGGTCACAGAGATGGGAAGGTGACAGAAAGAGATCCTGGTGTTTAAATCTCCCTGGTAAGGTAGACACTAGTCATTGCTTTAGCCCTTGCCTTAAGTCTTAGCTTCATTGCATCTGCAAAGATCTTGTTTCCAGGCAGCACTGTATTGCCAGACTCTGAGGGACAGGACTCAAATACCTTTGGTGGGAACAAAATTCAACTTACAGTATTTCCCAAGGTTCTGCCTGCCCTTAGCTCATTTCTTTCCTTACCCTGACTGTCACACTTCAAAGTTCTAATGATCCCCAGGCTTTCTCCATCCCTCCACTGGATCTGATGAATGCCTGAGTGGACTAGTGGAACTGAAAAAATTCCACTCCGTGTGGGAGCTTAGAACATAAGCCAGATGTTGCTGCATGCGGTGGCAGAGAGCTTGCTCAATGCACAGAGGACACAGAAGGCGTCTTCAGAAAGAAACGGATAGGTTCATGGCTTAGGGGTTCCCAGGGTCCTGAAAGGTAAAAGCAGAAAATTCAGAGGCTTCACCAGAGAATAATTAACAGATGTGTTTTGAGATATTAGATATTGAGAGATATTAGAAAGAGACTCAAAAGGAAACTCATGGGAGAAAAAATGCATTTGCCATAAATGCACACGATAAATAGGAGCTGCTGCAGAGGTAAAACAACATGGTAGAAAGGGAAGACAATGACAAACACATTTGATTAAATGACCAAACCCAAATGGCCAACAGGCAACAAAAATAACCAACAGAGGGCTGACAAGATAGCTCAGCTAATGAAGGTACCTGATGCTAAGTCCAAAGACCTGAATTTGATACCTGGTTTCCACATAATGGAAGGAGAGAACTCACTTCCCAATTTGTCCTCTGACCTCTGTATGCATGCTGTGGCATGTGCCTCCCCACCAAAATAAATAAGAAACATAATTTTAAAAAAATAACTAAATGCAAACCAAACACTGGAGTTTGTGGATTCTACAGTGTTGTTTCTTAAAACCACTCCTACTGTCAGAATTGAAGATATGTAAAAATAATTTCTGTCTTACCTTCTTTTCATGGGTTAGAATTTTATCATCACCCTGCATTCTCACAGCTATGACTGGAATGTTTGTTTCTCCCCCAGATATATAGGTTAACATCCTAACTCAGGCGAGGCAGGGAGTGACACACCTGTCAAGAGCAAGTTCTGTTCCTGCAGAGAACCCAGGTTCAGTCCTCAGCACCCATGTTGGATTCCCCACAACTACCTGAGACTCAAGTTCCAGGGAATCCAACACCATCTCTTGGCCTTTATGGGCACTGACACAATCTATATACATAATTAAGCAAAATCTTAAAAGTAAAAAGAAAGGAAAACAAAACCACCAACTACCCTCTAAGATGATATATTAGATATGGGTGCTTTGAATTGGTCATGGGGGCAGAGCTCTGACAAATGGAACCAGCATGCTGTAGAAGAGGCTTCACAGAGCCTTGCCCCATTTGTCACCTGAGGACATAGTAAGAAGGCAGAGTCTGTGAACCTCACAGTGGCTTTCCACCACATGCTGAAACTTCTGGAGTCTTCCACACTCTACAATTGTAAATAGTTTCTGTTTTTTATGAACTATGGGTGATGGAGGAAGGCTGCACAGATGTGCGGACAACTGAATCCACTGAAAGCCTGAGAAAGCTTGGGAAAGAATAAAGCATGTTTTCTTGGTAGCAGCAATTTCTCAAGTCTGCTCTGCTTGCTAGAGGCAAGCAAGTGCTCTCATCTAAGAGAGGCTTCCTGACTCAGCTTCAGCTGCAAAACCCTGCAGATCTTAAGAGGTCCTGCCATGAAACATTTAAATGGTGTTGATGGCCGGGCGGTGGTGGCGCACGCCTTTAATCCCAGCACTAGGGAGGCAGAGGCAGGCGGATCTCTGAGAGTTCAAGGACAGCCTGGTCTACAGAGTTATTCCAGGACAAAGATATACAGAGAATATAAAATAAAAGTAAAAATAAACAAAATAGAGTTAAAATAAAGCTGTACAAAGATGGAAAGTAAACAGAGAATTTTGATACTGTATGCTATTATGCTCTCTTTAAATTGTTTGAATGCTGAGGAAGGAGCAACAGCTCCTAAAAGATATTTGTTTATAAATGCCGCTGAACTAATCCAAAGTAGATATTTTGAAAATACCTTGACTTCAGAATTTGGATCTAAGGATATGATGCTTTGGAAAGGAGTTTCTTCTTTTGTTTTCACAGAGGATGAAACCTTGTGGATTGCTTTTATCCCAATATGATAGACCACGCCCTCCTGAAAGGTTGCTGTCATTTCTAGAGTTTTGAAAGTTGCTTATTTCTTGTTTACTTAGGTAATATTATATCTTTCTGGAGTCTTTGATGGAGTTGAAAAATAGATAGTTATAATTTTTCTTAGTTATGATAAAGATAAAATAGATATAAATATTGTAATTCTTACTTGATAACTGTTTTGTTATATGTAATTTTGCTATGTTAAAGCCTTCCTTTTTTGTTGTTTAAACAGAAAAAGAGGAAATGAAGGAGGAAGGTCATTGGCTAATAAAGAAACTGCTTGGCCTCATAGGTTAAAACATAGGTGGGAGGAGTAAACAGAACAGAATGCTGGGAGGAAGAGTAAGTGAGCTCAGAGGCCATGCTCCCCTCTCCAGGGCAGACACGATGAAGCTCCGACCCAGGATGGACAAAGGCTAGAATCTTCCCGGTAAGCGCACCTTGTGGTGCTACACACATTATTAGAAATGGGCTAGTCCAGGTGCAAGACTTAGCCGAGAAGAGGCTAGATATAATGGGCCAAGCAGTGTTTAAATGAATACAATTTGTGTGTTGTTATTTCGGGTAAAGCTAGCCAGAGGTGGGAGCTGGGTGGCGGAACACAGCCCTGCCGCTCCTTCAACATATAGGTCTATGATATTCTGTGAGAGTGGTGGAGTGGGACAGAGATGTGTGAGGACAGTCGGCTCCACTGTGGCAGGAGCCAGTTGGTGCACAATGAAATTCTAGGCCCTTTGTTCAGATGGCAAGGGAAAGTACTGTTACGCTCCCAACGTACAACAGTTTGGTGCTTTTTCTTTTCTATGACATGCTTTGGTTGGGCATGACTGTCACCTCTCACAGCTGCAGGGGCTGCATCTGCAGGGGGAGTCAATAATCTGGCTTGTGGCCAGTGCAGCCCGCCAGCTCCAAGTTTATCTGCCCGTGCTCCATGCCATGGGGGTGTGAAAGGCAGGTTTCTGTTCCTAGCACCCCGTAGTCCTGACTCCTGCCCACAGGGATTGGTAAGGGTGCCATCCTCTACATCAGGTCAGTCTTGGGTACTCTGATAGAGAGAGCACGGTGGGGTGCAGCGCCGTGACGCCGCCATCTTGGGGGTGGAGATAGCGGCTGTCTGGTCCCACTCTGAGAACCCATAATTTGTAGACCCTCTGAATATAGTGACCCTATTGCCAACAGGGTCTGTAGGCAGAGTTAGGACTTATGGTGACATTTGTCTTACTTTAATCATTTATCCATTGCCTTTCTTAGCTTGGTAGGCAAGCTAACTTTGATTCCTTTAATTTAAGGACAATATGGTTTTAGCCATTTGCCACAATAACTCTCCCTCCATGACCACAGGCTCTGCATCTGCAGTTGAATTGACTTCTAATGGAAAGTATTTGGGGAAAGTTACAATGGTACCAAGCATGTTCCTGTCATCTTCCTCCTTCCCTTTTTTTCTTAATCCCTTTTTTTTCTTTTTGGGACAAGGTCTAACTATGTAGCCTTGGCTAGCCTGAAACTGTCTGTGTAGACCAGGTTGACCTCAGATTCACAGAGATCTGCTGCCTTTGCCTCCTGCGTTCCTGGATTAAAGGAATGTGCCTGACTTGCCATCATTTCTTAAACAGTACAGTGTAACCACTGTTTGCATGATTTTTGCTTTATGTGAGATATTACAGATAATCTAGAGATAGAGTAGGTGGAGAATTCATACAGGTGATGTAGAAATATGTGTGATTTCAGATGAAGAACTTGCTTGAGCATTGCTGCATGTCAAAACCCCAGTGTCTTGAAACCAATCTGTTACAGGGAGAGAGGGCCTGCTTTTGGTCCTGACCGCCCTGCTAACTTACACCCGAAATAATCACACAGAAACTGTATTCATTCAAATACTGCCTGGCCCATTATCTCCAGCCCCGTATTGGCTAACTCTTGCATATTTGTTTAACCCATCTCCATTAATGTGTATCACTACTTGACTGTGGCTTACCAGCATGAGTCTAACCAGCATCCATCTCGGGCAGGAGAACCATGATGTCTGCCACACTGCCCTTCTTCCCAGCATTCGGTTCTGTCTTCTCTGTCTGCCAAAGTTCTGCCCTATCAACTAGGCCAAGGCAGTCTCTTTAATAACCAATGAAAGCAACACAAACACAGAAGGAACTCCTACACCATTTCCCCTTTTCTGTTTAAACAAAAAGGAGGATTTTAACTTTAACATAGTAAAATTACATATAATAAAACAGTTATCAAGCAAGAATTACAGTTACAATATTTATATCTATTTTATCTTTTATCATAACAAAAGAAAATGATAAATATAACTATCTATCTATTCTTCAACTCCATCAAAGACTCCAGAAGGATATAATATTACCTAAGTAAACAAGAAGTAATAAGCAACTTCCAAAACTCTAGAAATGACGGAAACATCTCACTGTTTGGACAGTCACCCAAAGTTTTTCTGTACTGTTGGTGCACCCATCTTCAGCCTTCAGGCCCATAGTAATCCCTTGAGGACCCTAATGTTTACCTGGATTTGACACCATTTTGCCCTTTTCTTATAGGCTCTTGTCTTCATTCCATTCCATTCCATTCCGTTCCATTCTGTTCCATTCCAAGTTCACACATGGTGCTGGTGAGGAAACCTAGGACTCTTACATGCTAGGAAATGCTCCACCCCTGAGCTTCCTACATGCTAAGAAGTGCTCCACCCCTGAGCTTCCTACATGCTACAAAGTGCTCCACCCCTGAGCTTCCTACATGCTACGAAGTGCTCCACCCCTGAACTTCACCCCCAGCTTTTGATGCTGGAACTCTGCTACTTTTAGTCTAGCTAGCTTTCTTCCCTGTTTTTGCTGAACTATGCCTTTCTTAACGCTTTTACACAGGGTTGACATGACACTGCCCAATAACTTTTGTACCGGTCCCCACTCATTCCTTGCTGATTGGAGATGTGATCTAAATACTGAAAAGGAGAATGTGAAATTCACAAATAAGCCTCTGAAATGTTAGTAGGCAGCAGATAAGCTGCTCAAGAAATGATGCTGACTTGGTTCTTTCACCATTAGTCACAGTGAAGAAAACTAGGGAGAGTCTGACCGTCATGGCCTTTAGAATGGAAGGAACTTGCCCTGGGTTTGCAAAACTGGACAATATCTTAACCATACTTTACATGGCCAAGAAATGGTTATGAATTTGAAACAAAATTTTCCTAACTATCCCCAATTTAAAAATTGAAAACAAACACTAATCATGTCAGAGAAAAGAGGAAATCAGTTTCTGGGGAAAATGGTTTTACAAAAGGCATATTGTGGTGTAGTAATATGGGGCAGCAGGGCTGCATCCCCAACACCCCATCTGCCTGCTCGGCTAGCTTATGCCCCGAAATAATTACACGGACACTGTATTTTTTTAATCACTTCTTGGCCCTTTAGCTCTAGCCCTTACTGGCTAATTCTGATATCCCGATCAACCCATCTCTAATAATCTGTGAGCACCGGTCTTACTGGGAAGATTCTAGCCTAAGTCCATCCTGGGTCGGAGCTGGGGCATGGCGTCTCTCTGAGGCGTCTGCTCTGGAGAGGAGAGCTGTGGAATCTGAGCTCACTTCCTCTTCCTCCCAGCGTTCTGTTCTGTTTACTCCACCTACCTATGCTCTAACCAATAAAATGGGCCAAGGCAGTTCCTTTATTAGCCAATGACCTTCCTCCATCATTGTGGAAGAGAATCCGAGTGGAACTCAGCATCTATGCATGAGTTGTTTTTCCGGACTTTTTGATAATTTTTAGTTTGTTAACATTTGAAAACTTGTAATTTAAGATTGTATCACTTATCATTCTAATAAGCGTTGCTTTCATAATAAATTATTAAGTTAATATATGTCTTAAAATGAGGCCCCAACAGGTCCTGGCTAGCTTGGGTCCTAGGACAGACACATGGCTTCCCATGTTTTTAAATCTGAGTTGTGGTTGAAGATTTCTAGGCCTGGTATATACTGGGAGACCAAAAAGAAAAGCTTTCTCAGCAGCTCTGGACTCAGAAAAAGGCTTTGGTCCTAGGACAGACACAAGCTCAGTGTGTGGGATGATGCTGTCTGGGAGGTGAACAGGCTTCGGTCAAGCTACGAGCACAATCCAGAGATCAGGGGCAAAAGAGAAGAAAGGTGAGTTCTGGGAGGAGGGACAGGGGGTGAAGACGTCAGCCTTGTCTCACAACCATTGAGAAAATTCTTATCATAAAAATCCGAATAATGGCTCTAGGGCATCCCTTAGCCCGTTCTGCTCTAACCCCATACTGAGGCGCCTTCAGCTGCAGGCCCCCAGCTGTGACCAAAGCCTTTTTCTGAGTCCAGAGCTGCTGAGAAAGCTTTTCTTTTTGGTTTCCTAGTATATACCAGGCCTAGAAATCTTCAACCACAACTTAGACTTAAAAACATGGGAAGCCATCTGAGTACAGCATCCTTCTAGAATCTTTGGTATTTTTCTCTAGAGCTTGCAATTGTCTTACCAATATGTAACTCAGCCACAGGCAATTCTTTTATTGACTTGTTCAGTACTCACAGACTTTGAACTTTGTTTCTGTAGAAACTGCTTTTTCCTGCACTATTTGACAAGTGGATATCTCATGAATTAAATCGCATAATTGTTATGCCACACCAAAGGGCCACAACAGATCTGGTATCAAGTACAAAGGAAGTTAGAGACCCACAGTTAGCTGCTAAAAGTAGGAGGCAGGTCTATTAAAGACAGCTCACAAGCCCATGGATCCCCTGGCACTAAAGTTTCCTAAGCGCATCTTCCTGGGGAAGGGGAATGTGGTTGAACTAGTGCAGCTCAGGAGGAAACTGGTTAGGCCAGTTTCTACCCCAATCAGTCAAAAGGAAAGCCATGCAAAGACAGATGGGAATTGCTGACCTCAGCAGCGTGAGAGCAGTGGGTAGACAACTCGAGGATTTTTTAAAAATTCAAAGCCCCCAAGAAGGTACATATTAACTTACTTCATGTAACTTTGGAAGATCTAACTTAGTAGCGATATTGTGGATGCCAGAATCACTCTCCATGTTTCCTACTAAAGAGGACAGCCTAGCCCTTGACACCTACAGCAGACACTGGGTTTGTCCTGCTGCGCCTCCTGTTCTGAGAAGCCCTCCTTGAGATGGAGTCCATGGGGTGGCTCAGAAGTTTCTGGAGTGACTCCGTACTAGGTGCTTTCCTGTTGGGGGTGAAGTGAGTTGATTAGATGACCCAGGTCATTTCTCCAGCAAGAGGGCCCCACCAGTGGCATCTAAGCTGGAGCCTGGAGCTGCAATCCACTCTTTTCCACGGCTCCCAGCCTTGAGCCACGGGAGAGCGCACCCATCTCCAGACACAGTGAGGTCAGCCTTGATTTACCCTGGTGATCTTGACTGGTACCTCCAGATGACTCAGACTTCTCAGAGCCATTGCTTTAGTTTTTCCCAAATGTCACGTGACTTTCCTACCTTCTTCCAACCCTGCTGCCCTCACTCAGTTCTCGCCTCCCCTGCTCGCCTCTGGCTGGTTTACTTACTTCAATCCTCTTCTTACTCTTTTTCTTTATAGAAACAACAGAGATGGATCTAATAGTTACTTCTTTGCCTAAAATCCTTGACAGTAAATCCCCCAAACTCCCAGAATAAAGCCCCAGAATAAACCCTGAATTCTCCTTGCACACAGGCCCCAAGGGAGCTGGCCTTGCTTGAATGGAAAGACTGCTAAGGAGGGACCAGGGCTCTGTGCACACTGAAGGCCTCTACTGCTGAGCCCAATTACCAACCACTTGCTTGGACTTCTTGCTCTAAGGTCCTGTCATTCAAAGTCCAGGCTTTGTCCTGTGTCTTCTACCCTTTTGTAGATGGCCGATGACACTTGTTCATGGTGATTTCCTGTAGCCTTCATCGTCTGAGAAGCTGCTCACCATGACAATTGTTTCAGCATAGAGATTCCTGTGTCCTGCCCCAGGTCCCCAGGCCCCTCCACCTGCCTGTATTCATGATATTCACAACTGTACCCATTTGCTTATCTTTCCCTCTGGGGGGAAAATGAACACAAAGAAACCTGTGATCTCCTCAAGGTGTGGGGCCACATTTCTAGTTTCTGCATCTAAGGGACAATATGCAAAGTACACAGATGAAAGCATTTATTTTAGTTGATGGAGACACCCCTTTGTGGTGGTCAGTTTTAGTCATCAACTCGGCACAGCCTAGAATCACTTGGGAAGAGACTGTCTACATTGGGTTGGCCTGTGGGCGTACCTGTGGGCATACCTGTGGGCGTATCTATGGGCGTACCTGTGGGGAAACTGTCTTAAGTTAATCGAGGTAGAAAAACAGCCTACTGTGGGTAGCACCATTCCCTAGGCAAGGGGACCTGAGTCCCCTAAGAGTAGAGGAACTGAGCTAGCACAAGCAAGCAAGTGAGCATGCATGCATTCATTTCTCCCCGCCCTTGATGGTGGATGTGATGCTATTGACTGGAGTCCCTGTCCTGACCTCCCACAGTGACGGACTCTAACCTGGAATTGGGAACTGAAATGATCCCACCCTCTTGAAGCTGTGATGCCACTGACTGGAGTCCCTGTCCTGACCTCCCACAGTGACGGACTCTAACCTGGAATTGGGAACTGAAATGATCCCACCCTCTTGAAGCTGTGATGCCACTGACTGGAGTCCCTGTCCTGACCTCCCACAGTGACGGACTCTAACCTGGAATTGGGAACTGAAATGATCCCACCCTCTTGAAGCTGTGCTTTCTCCAGAGTATTTTGTCACAGCAACAGAAGGGAAACTAAAGCACTCTCCAATTATTTTTATTTTGGAAAGTTTGTTTCAAGAAAAAAAATACAAATTAAAATCTGAAGCAACACAGTGTGGCGAGATCTACAACTTTTCTAGACACCATGGGGGCTCTTTTTAGTGGGATCTCTGTAGGAAGCTTACAAATAAAGATGAATGGTGGATTGCATTGTCAGTATAGGTTAAGAAAGAGCAGAGGAGATGGGGGTATGAGGTGGAACAGCTGGGAGACAGCATTCCCTTGCCTAGGAGTCTTGGTGGCTGTCAAGTTTCCAAGCAGAATGACTCTGGAAGTGCTGGGTGCAATTCCTAGAATAGGAATGGCCCTCTGTTTATGCCCACTGTTGGGATGAAAGGCTGTGTTGGCACAGGACAGAATGTTCCAGCACAGGATATCTATGTGAGAGCACTGGTTATAAAAGGAAGGGAGTGTCTTTCATGGGAGTGAGCTTGGTTCTTAACTACAGCACTAGATAAAAGGCCAAGTAACACTGTCTGTCTTACGCTGAGATTCAGTGTCTCTGGCTTCCATTATCAAAGAGCATTCTCTGGGTTTTCCCTCCTAAGCCACTCACAAAGGTCTCTCTCAGTTAGGCAGATTAACCAGGCACAGGAACTGCGCTGGTTTGTGATGTAAGTTTCCCTGCCCATGAGAGCCAGCTGTCACTGTGCCATTCATGCCCAGGAGGCATTCAGCATGATTCACCAGGCATCTTGGGGACAGAGGGATGGAGCCTGCAGTTTGCAGGGGTGTTTATGGGCCCTTTCCCCCACAATTCCCCTTGAGCAGCCGAAGCCCAAGTAGAATCAAAGCCACAGCTGGTGCTGGGTTTGCCCCTCCCTCCCACAGTCCAGTCAGTCTCCTGCACAGGTGGTTTAGATGAGGTTTCTATGCACTGCTTGAAACCCAGGGTCAGCCAGGATTTGTGAAACTTGTCCTACCTCGTGCGACAGCCTGACCTCGTGCTGGTGGAGGCAGACCAGCATGATGCTCACTCTTGTACTCAGGCAGGATGACCAACTGGGCTTTTATGGGTTTCCTACCAAAAGAATTACATTTGAGGAAACCTTATTACTTAGTAAAACAACAAAACAACAAAATCAGACAATTGGCTGATGCCTTCAAGATGGCTCAGAAGGTAAAGTCACCTGCATCTCAAGCCCAATGACCCGAGTTTAATCCCCAGGATCCTTGTAAAAGCAGAGAGCCTCCTTTACAGAGCTGTTCTCCGAGCTCTGCCTGCATGCCCCCACACATATCACACACACACATAATAATAATAAAAATTGTACTTTTAAAAACTTCCTACCTCCAATCCCTGAGAATGGTGCCTACGCCCTTTCCCAAACTTCATGTCCAGATGTTCGTGCTTACCTAGATTTGTGCTTTTCTTGATGCTGTCCCTTCTAAGCACAGCAGCTCAATGCAATGCTTAGCCTTTTCCAGTGGCTGCTACCCAGTTCAGTGCCCACTGTGTGCCTCCCTTTGAAGGAGTCCCTATGGGTATTTAGTGTGTCTTTCTCTTGGCCAGTCTTTTTGAGGCTTCTTATATAATGGACTCCTCTGGAACCTCTGTAGAAGATCTTTCCAAACTGTCTCAGACACAGACCTGGCCAGGAAGCATGGCCGTCATAAAATAAACCTGATTTGGAACACAGAAGAAGCAGTGCTTGTCAAAAACAATGTTTGTCCTGCACGTAGGAGTTTTCAAAGATGCATGAAAAAAATATGTGTGTGTGTGCTTAAATTTCATTCTACTTCTGAACCCCCAAGCCTGCTTGATGACCCAGGTGCGAAGGTAAGTGTCAGTCCAGATGGTATCCTGAATTGTTACCGTGGAACTATCTCTCCACTAGAAACTTCTAAGCATAGAAGCAGTTGTCCTGGTGGCTTGGACTGAGCCACACAAAACTGGTCCTAAGCAAGCCCAGTAAAAACAGTGTGGTGGGGGCTGCTTCTGGGCTGCCTTTGATGAGGTGTGAGCAATATGCATTCCACAAACGACAGACACAGACAGCCTGAATTTGAACTTCACAGGGTCTGTTTATAATTCATTGTGCTTGAATGTTCTGATTCCCAGTCTGAGAGATGCTTCCAAGCTTACTGATTTCTGCCGTCGGTACTCACAGAGAGGGTCCAGGCACTTCTGGCTGAAGAATTTGGACATTGCTCCCTTACTAGGATTTATGACCAAAGGGCAGAATCCCAGGACCAATCACTAAGAAAATGTATCCAGGCCTATGTGTTGAAACCAATTCTCTTTTTCATTTATCTTTGCAGACATTCACTTCCTGCCCCAAGAACAAATTCAAGTAAGGAATTAAAACAAAACAAAAAGCCCTCAGCGTGGACCGTGGCCACAATATGTCCTTATCTGAATAGTCCAAATGGCCCAAGGAGAAGCTGATCTAAATTGACTGATTTCTCTTCCTACCCACCAGATTATGATTCATTGGGAAAATGTTCCTTGCAATTTTTAGAGCCTTTCCAAGCACTGACCATACTAAAGGGGCCTCGGGGTCGGGAGCCAAGTCTTGATGTGATCCTCGGTGAACCTTGTTGCAGGGCGAAGCTTTCGTTTGGAAGACTGAAACTTGAACCTCAGCCAAGCCTAAGTGGAGGGAACACCCTCTGCTGATTCCTCCAAAAAAAATCTACGCTGCACCTTTGACCTTCATTACAGATTGTGATGGTTAGCTTTTGTCCCACTCAAAAGTGTTTCTTCTTTTACAAAACATTGTGGTTTTTACAGAAAAATTTGGCCAAAGTATCAAATTCTTGTCTCATTTAGGCTAAACACACTAGATACAATATCTTCTGCGTGATTTTATTTCACGTTTCTCTTTTCGGTCCTAAGAATGAGCCCAGAATGTGGGAATGGCTGTACCACTGAGCTACACCACAGTTCACGCCACATGAAGTGAGTTTCTCTGAGACAAGCCTGTGGCAAGACAACTCCTTCTTAGGCTCTGCGCTCAGTCTGAGCCACCTGGCCGTCTGCGAAGGCTTGCTGACAGAGTCCTCCATTCCAGTAACTTGGATTTGACTGCAGTATAGTATGGGCAAATTCCTACATAGCACCAACACTCACCCAAACTGTAATCTGAATCCTGTTCCAGCCAAGGTCCCAGGACTCTGTGATTCTCCTGCAAGCAAGCCATCTCATAACATAGCCTCCGAATCAACCCAGGAGGAAAGGCTGGAGAGAAAGACTTGGTCCAGCACAGAATGTAAGATTTCAGAGAAGAGCTTAGGGTCAGGACATCATTTCCCTCTCCCCTCTCCCCCTCTCTCCCCTCTCCCCTCTCTCCCCTTTCTCCCCTCTCTTCTCTCTCCCCCAATCTCCCCTCTCCCCTCTCTCCCCTCTCTCCCCAATCTCCCCCTCTCCCCTCTCTCCCCAATCTCCCCTCTCCCCTCTCTCCCCTCTCTCCCTTCTCCCCCCTCTCTCCCCCCTCTCCCTTCTCCCCTCTCTCCCCTCTCTCCCCTCTCTCCCTTCTCCCCTCTCTCCCCTCTCCCATTTCTCCCCTCTCCCCTCTCTCCCCTTTCCCCTCTCTCCTTCCACTCTCTCCCCTCTCTCCCCTCTCCCCTCTTTCCCCTCTCTCCTCTCTCACTCTCTCTCTTTCCACTCTCTTCCCTCTCCCCTCTCTCTCCTCTCCTCTCTCTCTCCCCCTCTCTCTCCTCTCCTCTCTCTCTCTCTCTCTCTCTCTCTCTCTCTCTCTCTCTCTCTCTCTCCCTCTCCCTCTCTCTCTGACTGAGAAACAGAAGACAGAAATGCAAGTCTATTTGCTGATGAAGGAGTAACTGTGGGCTGGAGAGGAGCTGTTTCCCACTTCCCAGGCTTAGACTCAAGGCTTAGCCACATAGCTCCAGCTCAGGACTTAGAAGCTTTGTGCCAGGTGGGTGCTAACTGTGACACTTCACTGCCAGTGTGTACCACATCCTGACCTCAGCACTGCCAACGGTGCTAGCTGGTGTTTCTCCATGCCCTCAGGTGTCACCACTAACACCTGAGGGGCTAAGGGGGGCCTGGGCTTCCTCAGTGTGGGCACCTCAGGCTCTGAGGTTCTGTTTGCCTGAGCATGAAACGCCATCCCTGTGCAAATTCCTCAGCACTCATCCCGTTTGGTATCGAGTTTAATTTCCTTCCCTTTCCTTCCTTCTTAGCAATGTGGGCCGCACGCCATTCCTCAGCGAGTCTGTCAGCGATGAATATATTGAAAGATGATGAGAGAAAGGAACTTGGCCACCAGCCAGTGGGTACAGTAAAAGGATGGAAAGTATTGTGTGTGAACCCGAAACTGCACTAAAAGGTAAAGTCGATTGAAAAGGAAAGTAAAAATCAATCAATAAATAAAAGGAAAAGAATCCCAGTTTTCCAGTTCCCGAAGTGTCTTGTGCATTTGAAATGTAAGGGACCACAGGCTGCCTCTTATGGTTTTTGTTTAGAGGGAATTCAATTGGCTATGAGTTTATATGCCAGCCGTGCCGATGCCCCAGGGCAGATCAGAATTCAGTTGACTACTCCCCCACGATGGCACACACTTGTACTATGTATAGCCAAGGCTGGGGCTATGGCATCACTGAAGTGGTTTCAGAACAGACAGGACCAGCACTAGGGCCAGTGGACTGCCTCAGCCACTGGAAAGTGGCCCCAGCTCCCTTGTTCAGGCTTCCTGCCCCTTCTCTTTCCATCCCATAGATGCTTAAGAAAGGGGCATGGAGGCCAAGAAGGAAACTAGAGCTCCAGATTTCCATGTGGCTAGCCATCGTCCCTTAGTTAGAACAGGCCAGGCAAGCAAGGAGCCAGTCCCTGTGGAACATTCTCCACACAGTCATGTGGCACCGTTTTGCTAATGTCAGATGGAATCAGGGGCGGAAGAAACGTGCTAAATTTTCTGCACATTAAGTAAGATTAAAATAAATATTTCTAAGAAGAGCTAAGCACACATTCCTTGTTTCTGTCCCTGAGCAGGAAAATACATGTTGGGCATGTACTGTGGTATACGTATACAGCTGCACGTCTTCAAGAACGGCTGAGCGCTCACATCTTGATCTGAATGTTGGTGGCAAAGAAAGAAAGAGAGGGACACTTGGAAAGGTGTGGGCTTTTGGAACCTCAAACTCCATCTCTGGTCATGTGTGTCCTCTAGCCAGGGCACATCTCCTCATCCTTAAACAGAGGACCAAGTATTCAAATATATGAACCTGTGGGGACCATTCAAGCTAACACTGGCATCTTTAAGGTCCTAAATTTCCCCTCTCATTGAGAGGAGAGAGAGAGAGAGAGAGAGAGAGAGAGAGAGAGAGAGAGAGAGAGAGAGAGGAGAGGAACAATCTTAAAATAATGTATATGATCTGTACATTGAACATATTAAAGTAAATGATTGGTTGGGAAATTCTAGGTTTCTTCCTTAACCAGGTACTTTGGCAGTGACGAGTTTCATCCTTGAGTGCCCTGAATCTGGCAACTGAATTGTGTAATCAGCTGTTTTTCAATTGTATTAATCTATACCCTAAAGAAATTTGGAAAACTGTTATGTTGCCCTTTGCACATTTTAAAGATGGCATTAAAGTTTTCTCTTCAAAATTTAAATAACTACAAAAGACAGGATTTCCTGTATAATGTAATTGTTGACATTTCGAGATAAAATACTTCCATTATGCTTTGAGATATATTTTTTGGAATGTAAACCCAAAGGGAGGTTTGGTAATGACTAACATCCATTCAAAATACATAAAGATTCTTTTCTCAAGGTGTGAGAAATTTAATAACTTTCTAACTGTGTTTCCAATATAAAATTTATTTCAAGAAAGTATTTTTTGCCATTTAAAATCTGTATTGATTACCTGGCTTATTTCTTTGGCACAGAAATGTGTTTAAATGGGTTGGAGAGATTGCTCTGCCAGTAAAGTGCTTGTGTGCAACCCTTAGTCTGAATTTAGCCTTGCAGAACCTACATAAAATCCCAGGTTCTGTGGCTTATGCTTTCCATCCCGGAGGAAGCAGAGACAAGAGGTGTGGTTGCTGGTTTTAATTGCCATTGTGATGCAATCTGGAATCTTGGGAGAGTTGCAATGAGGGCTGTCTAGATCAGGTTGGCCCGCGGGCACATCTGTGGAGGGCTGTCTTGATCATGTTAACTGATGTGGGAAGACACAGACTGAAAGGGGGCAGCACCGTTCCCCGGGTTGGGCGCCTGAGCTGTGTGAGAGTAGAGAAATGGAGCCGAGTGCAGGTGTGTGCGTATCCATCCTCTTGACTCTGATTGCACATGTGCCCAACGGTTTCAAATCCCTGCCGCCTTAACTTCTCAGCCATGATGAACTGTAGCTTGTAATTGTGAGTGAAATAACCCTTTCTCGCCGAGGTGACTTTCTGTTGGGGTATATTACCACAGCTACAAAAACGAAACTAAGACAGGTGGGTGATATAGGTATGAATAATTTGCATTAGTATAGATTTTGCTTTATTTATAGAGATTTAAGGTCAATTTTGTTATATGTATAAATGTTTCTGATGTAATTTTTACTTGATAACTGTTTTGTTATATGTAATTTTGCTATGTTAAGGTTAAAGCCTTCCTTTTTTTTGTTTAAACAGAAAAAGGGGAAGTGATGTGGGAGTGTCATATATCAATCTGTTGATTTCATTGTTTAAGCAATAAAGAAACTGCTAGGCCCATTTGATAGGCCCACCCTTAGGTGGGTGGAGTAAACAGAAGGGAAGGCTGGGAGGAAGAGGAAGTGAGGTCAGACTCCACAGCTCCCTTCTCCGGAGCAGACGCAGGAGAGACGCCATGCTACCTGCTCCAGGGAAGACGCACACCATGCCCCAGCTCCGACCCAGGATGGACTTAGGCTAGAATCTTCCCGGTAAGCGCACCTAGGGGCGCTACACAGATGATTAGAAATGGGCCAGAGCAGTGTTTAAATGAATACAGTGTCTGTGTAAATATTTCGGGGCATAAGCTAGCCGGGCAAGTGGCTGGGGTGTTGGGAATCAGCCCCGTTGCCCCATATTACTACAGGTGGGCTCCTGGAATTTGCTGCCCACTGATTCCAGCCTGCTCCGTGAGCCCCCATCCCACTGAGAGACACTGTATCAGAAAACAAGAAAAGGTGGACGGCTGTCCTAGTTTGTGCTGTGTGATAAAACAGTGACCGAAAGCAACTTGGGAGGGGGGAGAGTTTGTTTAGCTTAGGGGTTATAGTACATCATCAAGGGAAGCCATGACAGGAGCTCAGGTGTGACCCTGGAGACAGGGATGGAAGTAGACGCCATGGAGGGAAGCTGCTTACTGGCTTCCTGCTTACAACTTGCTCAGCCTGCCTTCTTAAAGCACCCAGGACTACCTCTACCTATATGGGCTGGATTCTGGTACAAGCATTAATCAAGAGAACGACCCCCCCCCACACACCACCACATAACCACAGGTCAGTGTAATAAAGGCAGTTCCTTGATTGAGGTTCCTTCTCAAGTGACAGTAGTCATGGCAAGTTGAGAAAAACTAGCCAGCATAACAACTCTTGAGAAATTTCACTAAGACTATTCTCTAGTCTCTATGTACATAATCACACGTACACAAGTGTCATTTGAACACATACATATACACACACATGAATAAACATACACACAGGTAAACCTATACACAAAAGAAAAGCATGTAAAAATTATGTAACAAAGGTCTTCTGTTTTTAGTTATTGTTATTTATTTTTCCCTTTTATTGAGAATAGTTTTTCTCACATAATACATGCTATTTATGGTTTTCCTCCATCTGCTCCTCCCAGTTCCCTCCTTTTCCCTCCTGGCCAGATCCACTCCTTTTCTGTGTCACACTATAAAATAAACAGGCTTCTAAGGGATAATACTGAAATAAAACAAAATCTACGAAGATAAACCCAAGAGTGACACACTGGAATAAGATGAAACAAACAAACAGGAAAGGAAGCCAAGAGGAAGCACACGAAACAGATCTCCACTTGCTGACACACGCAGGAATCCCACAAGAACACTAAACCCAAAGCCATAATGTATGTGGAAAGGCCCTGTAGAGTAAAAAGAGAAAAATAAAATAAAATTCAATTGCTGTAGGAATTCCTACAGCCCGTAGCCTTTAAGTTACCCACCCACTTGGGCTTGGCCTCTTATACTATAAATGCTGCTGTAAGCATGAGGTCGCCCTCTCCTCCAGCTGTGTGATTGGTTGCTGTTACCCGTTTGAGTAGAGGACTGTGGTCTGTGAGTCTACCCCTAAATAAATAACTTTTTATTATAGTCAATTCTGAGCTAGTGTGAGATTTTCTTTTTAGGGTCTGTCTTCATTCCATTAGCTAAAAATTTAAAAAATAGGATAATTTTTAAAAAAATAATAAAAAGGAAAAGTCCTGACACAACGCTGTAAGACAAGAAACTTCCAAAAATGCTTTTGAGTTCATTTTCGGTTGGCTATATCGACTGTTGGGCATGCAGTCCACCCTCAGGAGTATTTTGTTTCCCCAGTGAGACACCCTTGGAGTAAACAACATTTTCAGTTACAAGTGGTTATCAATTAGAGGTTGTTTCTGGGTCATGGATGGGGACATGCGTCTGTTTCTCCTTTTAGCTCTAGGGCCCCATCTGGTGCAGACCTGGGCAGGCCCTGTGCATGCTGTCAGCCTCCGAGTCCCTGTGTGCACCTATCTTGTTGATTTACAGGGCCTTGTTTTCTCAGTCCACGCTGGCTCTTACACTCTTTCCACCTCCTCTTCCTTGGGGTTCCTTGAGGCCTGACAGGAGGGCTTTGATGGAGATATCCCAATAGGGTTGGCTGTTCCAAGGTCTCTTGTTCTTTGCATAATGTCTGGCTGTGGCTCTGTATTTGTTCCCATCTGCTACAGGAGAAAGCTTTTGTGATAATTGTTCAGCAAGGCATTGATCTATGAGTATATCAGAATGTCACTAGAAGTCATTTTATTGATACTTAAAAGAAAAGTAGTATTTGATTTTATCCTAGATTCCTGGACTATCCAGTCTCAGGTCCTAGTCACACAAACAGTACGAAAATAAATGTACGACAACCCACAAGCTAAACAAATCCTTCCTCCTCCCAACTTGCTTTTGGTCACTGTTTTATGGTTTCAAGCTTGGGGAGCGGGCCTTAAGTCAAATAAGTATTCCTTGGTTGCTCCCACAAGCTCTGCGCCACAGCTGTCCTAGCATATCTTGCAGACAGGACAGCATTTCGGATCAAAGGGTTTTGGCTCTGTTGATGCTTACATTTCTCCTTCCTGTACCAAAGACGCTAGCACATAGAGTAAAGGCTCCATGTAGGCATCTACTCAGCTTCTCCATGTTCAGTGAGTTGTTTAGCTGTTGTCTTCATCAGTGGGGTCTTGCTGTCAGTTTTATTAGTCTGTGGAAAGAAATTTGTAGTCTTGGCAACAGACTGGGCTGTTTGGGGGTTCCCATGGGACCCCTTTGGTCAACAACTCAATTTAACTTAACCCAATCCCAGTTCTGGAAGCCTCATTTGGTGACAAGAGATGTCCAGCTGGGACTCTGTCTTCTCCATTATTTGGTGATTCCATTTTGATCGCCTTTATACATGTATTCATTTTAGGAAGCTTCTACTGCTCAAATAGTCCTTAATTTTAGCTGTCTCTCCCCATGTGTCTTCCCTTTCTGCCCCCTTTCCCCTTGATCCTCATGTTCTAGCCCCCCCCTCGCCAGACAAATCCATCCATATCTATTTTTTCTATTTCCTTTTCCAAGAGAGGCCTCCCTGCCCCAAGTCACTTACTCTACACCTAACCTCTGTGGTTCTAAAAATTGTAGCTTGGTTATCATTGACTAAACAGCTAATATCCACATATAAATGAATAATATCATATTTGTCTTTGTAGTTCTGGGTTATCTCACTCAGGATAATTTTTCCATCAACTTACCTGCAAATTATATGATTTCATTTTTAGTAAACAGCTGAGTAATACTCCACTGTGTAAATGTGCCATATTTTCTTTATCCATCTGTTGGGAGACATCTAGATTGTTTCCAATTTCTAGTTATTCTGACTAACGCAACAATGAATGTGGTTGGGCAAAGGTTCTTGTGGAGGATGACGTGTTCTTTGGGCATATGCCCAATAGTGGGATAGCCGTGCTGCTTTCCATAGCGGCTGTACAAGTTTGCGTGCCCACCAGCAATGCTGAGTGTTCCCTTTCCTCCATATCTCACCAGCATGAGCTGTCACTTGCTTTACTGATCTTAGTCATTCTAATAGGTATAAGATGGGCTCTTAAAGTATTTGTGTTTGCATATCCCTGGGGACTAAAGATGCTGAGCATTTCTTTAAGTGTTTCTCAATCATTTGAGTTTCCTCTTTTGGGAAATCTGTTTAAATATGCACCCCATTTATTAATTGGATTCATTCTTTTCTTGATATCTAGTTCTGTGAGTTCTTTATATATTTTAGATTATTAGCCCTCTATCAGAGATGTATTTGGTAAAAAATCTTTTTTTCATTCTGTAGACTGCTGCTTTATCTGAATGATGGTGTCCGTTGCCTGACAGAAGCTTTTCAGTTTGAGGAGGTCCCATTTATTAATTATTGATCTTAGTGCCTGTGCTAATGACATTCTGTTCAGAAAGTCTTATTCTGTGCCAGTGATTTAAAGGCTATTCCCCAAGTTCTCCTCTATCAGTTTTAGTATCTGATTTTATGTTGAGGTCTTAGATCCATTTGGAGTTAAATTTTGTACAGCGTGACAGATATGATCTTTTTGGATTCTTCTACATGCAGTCATCAGTTTAGTCAGTATCACTGGCTGATGATGTTATCTTTTGTCCGGTGTGTATTTCTGGCTTCATTACTAAAAGTCAGGTGCCATAGGTGTGTGGATTTATGTATGAGATTTCAACTTGATTCCATCAATTAACATGTCTGTTTTTGTGCCAATACCATGCTGTTTTTTATTACTATTAGTAGTATCATTCGAGGTCAGGCATGGTGACATCTCCAGCAGTTCTGTTATTCAGGATTATTTTAGTTATTCTGCGCTCGCTCTCTCTCTCTCCCTCTCTCCCTCTCTCTCTCTCTCTCTCTCTCTCTCTCTCTCTCTCTCTCTCTCTCTCTCTCTCCCTCCCTCCCTCCCTCCCTCCCTCCCTCCCTCTCTCTCTCTCTCTCTCTCTCTCTCTCTCTCTCTCTCTCTCTCTCTCTCGTCTCTCGTGTGTGTGTTTACATATCAAGCTGAGAATTGTCCTTCTAAGATCTGTGAAGAATTGTGTTGGAATTTTAATGGAAATTGCATTAAATATATAGATTTTTTGGTAGAATGTCCATATTTGATATACTAATCCTACCAATCCATGCCCATTGGAGATCTTTCCATCTTCTGATCTCTTCTTCAATTTCTTTATTGACTTGATGTTTTATCATGTAAGTCTTTCACTAGCTTGGTTAGAGTCACCCCAACATATTTTATATTATTTAAGGCTATTATGGAAAAGTGTTGTTTTTCTGATTTCTTTCTAAGTCTGTTTGTTATTTGTATATAGAAAGGCTACTGATATTTGTGAGTTAATAGTTTATCCAGCAGCTTTGCTGGAAGTGTTTATCAGCTGTATAAGTTACCTGGTAGAATTTTTTTGGGACACTTACGTATACTATCATATCATCATCTGCAAATGAGGATACTTTGACTTCTTCCTTTCCAATTTGAATTCTCTTGATCTCATCCAGCTGTCTTTTGTATTGTTTTTATTGAGCTATATTTTTTCTCTGCTCCTCTCCCTTCCTCCACACTTTCCTTCTACTCTCTCCCATAATCTCCATGCTCCCAATTTACTCAGGAGGTCTTGTCTTTTTCTACTTCCCATGTATGTCTCTCTTAGGGTCATCTTTGTTGTCTAGGTTCTCTGGGGTTGTGAATTGCAGGTGTTTTTTTTTTTTGCTTTATGGCTTTATGTCTAAAAGCTGCTTATGAGTGAGTACATATGATATTTGTCTTTCTAAGTCTGGGATGCCTCACTCGATGCAATGTTTTCTAGATCCATCCATTTGTACGCAAATTTCAAGATGTCAATTTTTTTTCCCACTGTGTAGTAAGTAATTCATTGCGTAAATCTACCACATTTTCTTTATCCATTCTTTGGTCACGGGGCATCTAGGCTGTTTCCAGGTTCTGGCTATGACAAATAATGCTGCTATGAACATAGTTGAGCACATGACCCTGTGGTATGATTGAGAATCCTTTGGGTATATGCACCCAAAAGTGGTATTGCTGGGTCTTGAGGTAGGTTGTTTCCTAATTTTCTGAGAAATCACCATACTGATTTCCAAAGTAGCTGTACCAGTTTGCACTCTCACCAGCAATGGAGAAGTGTTCCCTTTACCCCACATCCTCTCCAGCATAAGCTGAACTATTGCTCTAGCTAAGATTTCAAGTGCTATATTGAGCAGGTGTGGAGAGAACGGGCAAACTTGTCTTATTCCTGATTTTAGTGCAGTTGCTTTGCGTTTCTTCCCATTTAAGTTGATCTTGGCTGTGGGCTTTCTGTAAGCTGCTTTATCATGCCCCTTATATCCCTAATCTCTCCAGGACTTTTATCATGAGGGGGCATTGGATTTTGTTAAAGGCCTTTTATGCATCTAATGAGATGATCATGTGGTTTTTGTCATTCAGTTTACTTTATATGGTGAATTACACTTATTGATTTTTATATGTAGAACTATCCCTGCATCTCAAGATGAAGCCTGCTTGATCAAGGTGATGCTTTTGATGTATTCTTGAATTCAGTTTGCAAAATTTCATTGAGTATTTTTGCATCTGTGTTCACAAGGAAAATTAGCTTGTGATTCTCTTTCTTTTTTAACTTTCTTTTTAATTTATTCTTTATGTTTTTCATATCATGCATCTCAACCCCATTTATTTCCCTGTCCCTTAATAGTCACCCTCTGTCCTTTCAACCCCATCCAAATAAAATAAAATTTAAGAGAGAAAAGAAATCAGAGAAAAAAACCAGTCTCTTCATGGGAGCTGCAATATGGCACAGCGAGTCACCCAGCCAACCCTTTTATCCATATAGCTTTACTTGCAAGTGTTCGTTGCAGAGTCATTATGATGCTGGGTCCTCACTGGAAATCCTCTTGGTTATTCTGTTTTTACCCTGTGTCATGGAGGCCCTGCAGTTTTGGGTATGCAGCAAGCAGGGAGCTGTGGGACTTAGTTCAGTGATTGGAAGGAATGGAATCCTCTCTGAACCACATGAGCTTGGAAGTGGCCCCTTCCCCACATGAGTTTCAGAAAAGACACAGCCCTGGCAGCTGCTTCAGTGCAGCTCTGAGAGGCCCTGAGCAGAGGACTTGCCTAGGCAGTACCTAGACTCGTCACCATAGAAACGGGGAGCTGTACTGGAGAGACGACTCTGTGGTCAAGAGCAGAACAGACTTTTAGGAGGCCATCCCGAATGCAGAAGACACAACCACCTAGGGAGCCCTTCTCTGTGCAGTGTCTCCATTGGGCACCATGGAAGAAAGGAGATGAGTAAGGCTCCCTTCTGTCCATCATGATACACATCGTACCATGTTTGAGAAAACACTGAGATTTGGGGGTAGTGCTGTGCACGTCACAGAGAAAGCGCTAGGTCTCCACATCCTATTCCTTCCTAACGCCAGGGTACTACTTGCCTATCTAATCACTGTGATTGCCAATGTCAGCCAGCTCTGCTCCCTGTTAAAGACTCCCCACTATCACTAGGGTCACCCACAAATTCCTTTCTCGGAAGTTTGGGGTCCTGTTCCTTTTCCTCTCCTGTCATCTGTGTTACTTTTGAGGGAACCCGTGATGGTTAATTTTAATTGCCATCATGACACGATCTAGCATCTTGGCAGAGTTGCGAAGAAGGCTGTCTAGATTAGGTTGGCCCGTGGGCACATCTGTGGAGAACTGTCCTGATCATGCTAACTGATGTGGGAAACAGACTGAAAGAGGGCAGCACCGTTCCCTGGGTGTGTGAGAGTAGAGAAACTGAGCTGAGTGCAGGCGTGTGCACATCCATTTCATTTGCTTTGATTGTAGTGTGCCCAGCTGCTTGAATCCCTACTGCCTTGACTTCTCCATGATGGTGGATGACTAACCCAGAAGTAGAACCCTGTTCTCTCTCAAAGCTGCTCTTGTCATAACTACAGAAACAAGACTAGTCAAGAGTTAAAACCTCACAGACCCATGTGTTTCTTATGTTCTCAGGAATAGATTTCTTATTTCTGCCAATCGTGGGCTACTGAGTGAACCTTTGCATTCTGAAAATTCATATATTGAAACACGGCCCCCAGCTAATGGCATGTGAATGAGAGGCCCTTGGGAGGAAAATCAGGCCGTGAGAATCATGAAAGGGTTCAGCCCTTCGCCTGTCTGTGGATCAGGAAGGTGTACTTACTATTGTGCCTGCTGATCTCAGATTCCCAGCCACTAGAACCCAGAGCAATGGGTTCCGGTTGTCTTTAAGCCACCCTAACTGTGCTATTTGGCTAGGGCTGCTAAGCCCTGAAAATTCAGTCCCCTGATTTGTTGAGTAGAATCTGTGCCAAGGCGCTTGCTCTGCGTCTCAGCAGGGTAAATGAGAGGGCATAGCAGCCATGTGCTGTCTGGCACATCTGGTCCTCTGGATGCTGTAATTTCCTTCTGTCTTCTGCAGTCTCTTGTCCCTTGGGTAGAGTCGGGGCTCTCTGTTTCTCAGCCTCAGGGTTTATGATACAAATGCCTTATTTAATGACGCCTTTAACGAGCACTCATCATTTTCAAAGTTGGGATCTCAACTTTATTTTGTTCCTGGCAGGATGATTTATGTCATACCATGTTTTCTCCTGCAGCCAGCCCTATGCTTATTATGTCTTCAATTATGCATGACTGAGTGTCTGTGTTCTCGGGTTATGCAGCTGGTGCTATCTGGAAAGGAGACCCAGTGTTCTACATAGCCGCTTGTAGGGACCGAGATCCAGGCCTATTGCTTGACAGAGCCTGTCTACTTTGGAGATCTTGAATACCATGTGCAGAACTGCTAGGAAGGCCAGCCGGGCAGGCTGTGGCTTGTCCCAAGGAAAAACGCATCCAGGTACCATGCTGGCTAAGCTGGAAGGTTTGCCAATGATTGGAAGACCAATACAAAGAGCTAGATAAAAGTTGAAGAGATGGCTCAGTGGGTAAGAGTGTCGCAAAGCCAAGTACTGAGTTTTAGAACCACAGCATCCAAGTAAGAAGCTGAGTGTTGTCTGAAGACACTAGTGGCAAGAGTGGGGAGAGCGGGGTGCAAGAGAATGCTGGAACCTGGTGACAAGAATCCAGGGACGGGGTGAAGGAAGGGCGGGATGAGCAAACGGCAAGCTTCAGGCTCAGCGAAAGACCCTGTCTCAAAGGAATAGGTAGGACAAATAAAGAGGACACCTGATGTTCTTCTCTGAATCCGCTGCTGCAAGCACCTTCCATACACATCCGTGTGTGTACACACATATACGATACACACAGAAGCTATGTAGACAGTTGCACACAGCTGACCCTGCAGTCTGCAATGGGCAGAGCTGGAGGTAAGGTGAAGAATTCATTATGGATTCTTTAGTACTGATCAAACTGAAAGATGCGTCTGGCCAGAAGTTAGAAATTCCCAGTGAACTAGCGTGACTCCACAGTAGAAAGTAGCTGTTAGCTCCTGGAAACCCAGGGCACAAAGGGAGCCCACACTGTACCCCTTCCTGACTTAAGGACTTCAGTTCCTGCTCCATCCCACACTGCAAGTAGCTGGGGTAGGGGTGGGACAGTGCACAAGGACCACTACGCTCAGCTTGCTCTGGTCAAAGACTTCTGAAGGCATTCATTTATTCTGTTACAAGTGGAGGTGATCTCCCAGGGTAGGCATTTTAGGGAGGCACTATGGAGAACATTCCTGCCATGTGGGAGTGTGAAATAGTCCAGTATATGTCTGGTCTGATGCATTTGGGAGACAGCGGCATCTTGAGACAGATTCCTGAACGTGAATGGGGCCAGGCTGCGCTTTACTGAAAAAAAATGGAACATGGCAGAGTTTGACCATAACATGGAGCCCCCAGGCACCGGCTGCTCCAAGTCAATGGGGAGCACAGCAGGGGGCGGCAGTGGTTCCTTCTAGTGGGTGAAGGGGAGATGGGTTTCCCAGGAGACAGGAGTCAGGCTGTTGGAGGAACCGGAATGGACTCTGTCGTGCAGGGGTTGGGGCTAGGGGAGTTCAAACGCAAGTGCTGGAGCTTCTGTGCAGGTGAAGACCTCTGGTAAGACAGAGCCAGGTCTGTGGGGTGCTGTCTTATTTGGGTTTTCATTGCTGTGGAAAGACACCATGACCGCAGCAACTCTTACAAAGAAAACATTTGATTAGAGTTGCTTGCTTACAGTTTCCAAGGGTCAGTCCTTTAGCATCCTGACGTTACTGGACCTGAGAGAGCTACATCTTGCAGGCAACAGGAAGTCAAGTGACTGACTGGCCAGTATCCTGAGCATAGGAAATCTCAAAACCCCACACCACAGTGACACTTCAGCCACCAAGGTTATACTGCTCTAACAAAGCCACGCCTCCTAATAGTGCCACTCTCTTGTGAGATTATGGGGGCGAATTCCATTCAAACTACCACAGGCACTAAGTTAGCTTCCAAGAAAACATTTGAAGGAAGCAGGGGCAGAAAATGGTTGTAACTAGGACTCCTAGCCCAAAGCAGAGGAAGCTGGGAAAGCACCAAATTAGGGCCGATTCTGCTTTGCAGGGCTCCTGTCTTCCCTGAAGTTCAGCTCTGCAGACCAAGTAACAAAGCCTTCAGCCTACAGAAGACTGCAGGGATGCTCCCAGGTGCTCCTAGGCCAGCGGCTTCTGAGCCCACTGTCTCGGCCCAGCTGAGCTGATGGCTCATAATGAGTCAGTAACACCTACCACTAAGGATGAAAACGCATGGGATGCTGGGGTGCTGGCACAAGATGAGTGGGGTGAGCAACAGTGTGTTTCCCCCAGATGTTCCTGCCAAATGGTCTTCATAGCCCAGGCTGATAAGAAGTAAAAGGCTCTCCCCTCTTCCTCCTCTGCTAGTAGAACTGTCTATGCATGTTTATGAATGCAGGGTATGTCCACACATATATCCCTTCTCATATCTTTCAATGTGCACTGACCTTTGCTAGCCCTTAGAACATCACAGTACATTTTGCTGGCATTTGTAAGCATTGCCATAAATTAAATACTTTAAAAAGTACATGTCTCTAAAAAGAATTACTTGGGTTTTGGCAAACAGAGACCTATTCCCAAGAGAAGCATCCATTTCTTTTATTGGAGGAAAGAAGAAAGTTTTTGTGAAAACGAGGTTCCCTTGCACATCACGGTGGATGGAGAAGTAGACACAAGAGAGGCAGCACGTACTTTCCCCACGCAGCTGAACTGGAAAACAAGATAAATATTTGGAACAGCTCATATGTCAGGAAGACATACACAGGCTCTACTTATTAAAATAACCGTTGTGTCCTGGTGCCATGATGTGGGCTTTTATCTTCAAAGCAATTTATGACTGCTCATGAAGTGACTTGGAACAAAAGATCAGAAATTGGCGGGAGGTCCAGAGCCTACGATTTGGGGCAGAATGGATGTGACAGAGATCAAAGAAGTGCCCCAACCCCCAAACTTTGTCAGTAGGTCATCTGGGAGCCTGAGAGGAAGCTGTGATTCTGCTGTGGGAGGTTTGTTCTGTGCAGTGGAAAGCCACAGTTCAGGGATAGAGCAAAGGGCTCTGCTTGCTTTTCACAGGTCCCATCCCCCTAGCTCTTCCTGCCCATTGTAGGAGAGCCAGAGTAGGTAAGAAGTTATGTTCTGCACCAGGGTCTCAAGGACCATATCATCCTCAAGTGAGAAAAGAAGTCCTGGATTCCAAACACAGCCTTGCCATCGCTCCAGTCGGGCCCCATGTGTGACCCTGAAACAGTGATGACGTGGGTGACAGGTCTCATAATGTGCTCAGTTTTGCATGACTTTCTCTGCAGAGCATGCTCTGTGATCACCTATCAGCTCTCAGAGGAATATATTTTGATCTCTCCCTTTAACAGGTGAAGCAGAGGATGTGACAAGCTTAGTCATGCCACTGCTGTGGTGGTGGGGTTGGAGTTCCTGTTGGGAGTGAAGCTGGGATCATCTCCTTCCATCACCTCTACACCAACTGTCTATGACAGCAGTTTCTGTCCAGTTGCTGAGCACGCAGGGGGTATTTGAGGATTATAGAGAAAATGGCTTTTTGGTCAACTGTACAGCTAGGATCAGAGGGCTGACTGGCAGACTTTGGATCTCAGTATGGTACTAGGGATGGTTAGGAGCTTTTTACTGCTGGCCCATGGTAAAGTACGTTGGCCCTGACCCCACCCTCTTGGAGCACTTGCTCTCCACCCCCCACAGGGCTGTCCTGCTGTCCCTCAGCCCACACTTTCTCACCTTGCTCTTCTTTGTGCGCAGCTCTCACCCTTTCCATGACTCTGCCTAAGACATAGATAGGATGCTCTCGGGTTCTCTGTGACCTCCACCTTCTGACTCCCTGTTTTTCTATTAGAAACACACACCCATGATGTCCGGGAAAAGGGCAGGTTACCCCGGACTCAGAAGTCAGCTACTCTGTGACAGGCTTTTCTTGGGGTTGGGACATAACTTGACCGAGCTGGGCATTATGGTCTGGGAGCTTCTGGTTGAAACAGGAGCTGACCACCGAACAAGTACATCATGTCTCTGCTCCTAAAAACAGGCTTGGAAGGCAGCTCAAGCTGGAAAGGATTTCTCAAAAGGGAAGTGGATGATTTGGCAGGCATCTGGGTACTAGTCTGTCTGGGCCCTATAAGAGAAAACATAAACACATCTAATCATAGAGTTATTTGATTTGGTTTTCCAAGAAGTAACAACTATGGGCATCTGTGAGCAAGAGGACATGTTGAAGGACAGAGTCCTCGGAGGTATGTGAAAGTAAGATTACTGAGAAGTTACTGCTGGGAACAAAGGATCTGCTACTTGCACAAAGTATAAATCTGGGCTGTGTTATATCCGCCAAAACCTTGATTTCATCATGTGTAAAGTGTGGGAAATAGCAAGCCTGCCCTCGTAAGAGGTCTACTCCACATGCATGTCTTGGGCCCTTAGTCCAGGAGGGGCTGAGGCTGGCCTTGTTTTAGACAGTAGAGTATGGGTCAGTAACCGCCCACATATCTGTCACGTGCCTTGCAGCAGGGCCCTCCAGGGCTTGGTCAAGGCAGACCTCCTGTCCCGCTGCCCACTCTCCAGAAGGTTCTCAGCCTTCCTAATGCTGCAACCCCTTACTGGAGTTATCATGCTGGGGTCACCCCCAACAATAAAATTATTTCTTTGATACCTCGTAATTATAATTTTGCTACTGTTATGAATTGTAATGTGAATATCTGTGTTTCCCAATAGTCTCAGGTGACCCCTGTGACAGGGTTGTTTGACTCCCCTCCCCCATACACAAAGGGGTTGAGACCCACAGGTTGAGAACTGCTACCCTAGACCTTCATTAACCCAAGGGCCAGAGTCATCCACAAACTCAAAGCCAGACTGGAGGAGAGAAGAGAGACACTGACCTATGTGCAAAATTCATAGCCCCATCTAGGGAAAATCATATTTTCATGAAGCATTATAAAAATATGTGGAAATCCATGATAACATACCAAAAATTTATATAGGCTTATAATGACATTCACCAGTACTCGAACCAAAGGGTACCTAGCTGTTGTTGGGAGGGATGGAGAAAGGGTAAACAAAGCAACACTGTAAGATGGCTTTACATCAAGGTCTGGATCCACAGCCAGGGTGGTCTGTGGTCAGGGCAGGCTGGGCTCGCAGCCCTCACAAGCAAAGGCCACAGACCCAGAAGGAGGTGTTCAAACAGACCTGTTCCTGCCAGGCCTCCAACTTCAATCGACCTGGCCTTCAGTCTAACACACACAGAGATACACACACACACACACACACACACACACACACACACACACACAGCAGGGGAGGCTTCTTTATTACAAAACTGAAGCACCCTTTTAGACACTAAAAACAAAACAATTTAAAATGTTTGTACCATAGCAAGGAAGTATATATTATTTATTTGGAAGCTTGAACGACTGTAAGTATGTCAATGTGTGTGTGTGTCGGTTGAATATGTGTGTCGATATATGTGTGTGTCTGTGTGCACGAGCGTCACACATATGTCAGCTCATGTTGATGTGTGTGTGTCCATCAGTGCACACACCAGTGTGTACATCAGTGCATGTGTCAGGGTTATTTCCACGTGCTTGTGTGTACAGCCACGTGTGCTAACAGAAAGTCTCTGGCCCTGATGCTAGCGCAGTGCACATGTGGCCTTGACTGCCTTGGTCTCGCCTCTTTCCATGACACTAGTGACAGTGAGTGGTCTCCGTGTTGCTTTTGACATTGCTAAAAGCAGCAGGTGTTGTTTGTCTTCATCTGGAGCCGAGGCTGGAGGCCTCCATTAAAGGAGACGATGGCTACGCTAATGTTCTCTGTAGATGGTGACTCCAGCAGCAGAATTTCTGCCTTGCAGGGAGGACAGAGGGCCCTCCTGGCAGTCAGGCACAAACTGAGATCCTGGACAGTGAGGCAGTGGGTGAGCTCCCTTGGGGAGTGTGTGTGTCCGTGGAACAGAGTACACTCAGGTGAGCTCCCCTGGGTTGTGTGGGTGTGTGTGTGTGTGTTTGGAACAGAGTACACTCGTGTGAGCTCCCCTGCGGTGTGTGTGTGTGTGTGTGTGTGTTTGGAACAGAGTACACTTGTGTGAGCTCCCCTGGTGTGTGTGTGTGTGTGTGTGTTTGGAACAGAGTACACTCGTGTGAGCTCCCCTGGGGTGTGTGTGTGTTTGTTTGGAACAGAGTGCACTCGTGTGAGCGCCCCTGGGGTGTGTGTGTTTGGAACAGAGTGCACTCGTGTGAGCTCCCCTGGGGTGTGTGTGTGTGTGTGTGTTTGGAACAGAGTGCACTCATGTGAGCTCCCCTGGGGTGTATGTGTTTGAAACAGAGTGCACTCGTGTGAGCTCCCCTGGCGTGTGTGTGTGTGTGTGTGTGTGTGTGTGTGTGTTTGGAACAGAGTACAGTTGTGTGAGCTCCCCTGGGGTTTGTGTGTGTGTGTTTGGAACAGAGTACACTCGTGTGAGCTCCTGTTTGGAACAGAGTGCACTCGTGTGAGCTCCCCTGGCGTGTATGTGTGTGTGTGTTTGGAACAGAGTACACTCGTGTGAGCTCCTGTTTGGAACAGAGTGCACTCGTGTGAGTTCCCCTGGCGTGTATGTGTGTGTGTGTTTGGAACAGAGTACAGTTGTGTGAGCTCCCCTGGGGTGTGTGTGTGTTTGGAACAGAGTACACTCGTGTGAGCTCCCCTGGGGTGTGTGTGTGTGTGTGTGTGTGTGTGTGTGTGTGTGTGTGTGTGTTTGGAACAGAGTACACTCGTGTGAGCTCCCCTGCGGTGTGTGTGTGTGTGTGTGTTTGGAACAGAGTACAGTTGTGTGAGCTCCCCTGGTGTGTGTGTGTGTGTTTGGAACAGAGTACACCTGTGTGAGCTCCCCTGGGGTGTGTGTGTGTGTGTGTGTGTGTGTTTGGAACAGAGTACACTCGTGTGAGCTCCCCTGGGGTGTGTGTGTGTGTGTGTTTGGAACAGAGTGCACTCGTGTGAGCTCCTGTTTGGAACAGAGTGCACTCGTGTGAGCTCCCCTGGCGTGTGTGTGTGTGTGTTTGGAACAGAGTACAGTTGTGTGAGCTCCCCTGCGGTGTGTGTGTGTTTGGAACAGAGTACACTCGTGTGAGCTCCCCTGGGGTGTGTGTGTGTGTGTTTGTGTGTGTGTGTGTGTGTTTGGAACAGAGTGCACTCATGTGAGCTCCCCTGGGGTGTGTGTGTGTGTTTGGAACAGAGTACACCTGTGTGAGCTCCCCTGGGGTGTGTGTGTGTGTTTGGAACAGAGTACACTCGTGTGAGCTCCCCTGGGGTGTGTGTGTGTGTGTTTGGAACAGAGTGCACTCGTGTGAGCTCCTGTTTGGAACAGAGTACACTCGTGTGAGCTCCCCTGGTGTGTGTGTGTGTGTGTGTGTGTGTGTGTGTGTGTGTGTGTGTGTGTGTCTTTGGAATAGAGTACACTCGTGTGAGGTCTCCTGGGGAGTGTGTGTGTGTGTGTGTTTGGAACAGAGTACACTCTTGTGAGCTCACACACAGTAAGCACGCGAGAGAGGTGGGGTCACATTAGCTACAAAGGAAGCAGCCAGAGGGGCCATCAGCGCTGTAGGAGTTCAGTCAACAGCATCATCACTGATGGGCTTGGGGTGCTGGTGTCCACTGAGTGCCTCACCTCATAGGAAGTAGAAACATTAAGGCCCACCAGACTCCTACGCTACACCCAGCTCCCTCCAAGACCTGTCTGCCTCTTCTTCCTTTGGCTGGGGTTGCAGAGAGAGTAAGTTGCAGGAGTGGAGATATCTAGGATCTGCTCACTAAGCAGAAAGCAGAGAAGAAAATTTTAAGTATGCGTGTTTAAGAGAAGCAAATGTCTCCCTATGGGAGAGGCAAAGGCTGGCCGGGACTGCACACTGGGAGTGGGTGTATTAGGAGAGGCAAAGGCTGGCCTGGACTGCGCACTGGGAGTGGGTGTATTGGGTGTAATAGGTCATAAGTACAAGCTACAGAGGCAGAGAGAGGGCAATTAACATAATAGTAACATTAGACCTGCAGCCCCAGGGCTAAGACTGAGACAGATGTGAACTCCTTAAGAATTCCCCTAAACACATTCTTGTTCATTTTTCACTATATGTCTAAGTTTTATTTGCAAATGATTACACGAATGCGGACCCCTTGGGAGTCTTGAGCGCGCCAACTGGGCTGCACAGGTAAAACTACTGAGGGCCAAAACTCTCCTCTCGAACTGACTTCTCGCCTCTCCTGACGGGACGCAGTCGGAAAACAGACACTGCTGTATTCCTGCCGAGAAGGCTGAAGGAGGCCTTGCCCCAGGGCATGGGCATACCTGGAATGTGGCCATTCTGTAAGAAAGCTGAGGTGGACTCCTCGGAGAAATGTCCAGACATTTGATTCCATCACAAGCCAAATGAACAGAGGAAAAGAAACTTTTCCTCTTCCGTTCTGAGACCAAGACCTACAAACTGAACTTGCTAGACTATCAGCAGAAAACAACTTAGAGATATTTTGCTACTTATATCTGTATATGGCATGGGGTTTCAGAAATTGAAGCAGAAAAAAGAATCAAAGATACAGTCAGAACTTGGAGCTTAACAAGGAACAATAAATCCTGGAAATATGATAAGAAAAGGAAGAAGGGACTTGGGGTGGGCTGCTGAACTGTGGGAAATTGACTGGGAATATACAGGAGAAACTGGGGGATGGTGAGCTCTAGAGTTAGAAGTCCTGTAGCCCTGCCCCCGGCAACACCTCCCCATCTCAGAATGTCCTCTGCCTGGCCTCCTGTCTCTACTTCCCACAGTGCGGGAGGCTGGGGGAATAGTGCACACATGGTTAGACCGAGGTTTTATGTGGGTGCTGGGAATCTGAGCTCAGGTCCTACTACTTGAACAGCAAATGTTCTCATCCACCGAGCCTTCCTCTCTCTACCCTCCCCTAGGTTGCTGGGGACTTAGTGGATGGATTTCATGTTCCGTAAATCTGCCATTAAATTCCATGGGTATGATTGTGTTGTTTGATTCTATAGAAAAGCATCTTGGCTTTTACCTGACCCTGCTGTCCCATTAGCAATGACATATTGTGGTGTTGCCAGTTACCAAGAAGGGGCTAGGGAAGGGAGAAAAATACATGTGCAAAATGTTATCAGATCATGGATGGATCGAGTGGTGTTCCATAGTGTTCTATACACTTTTCTGTAAGGTGGACTTTTCTCAGATGAAAAGTTGAAGGGTAAGATGTGCCCTCTTTTTTTTTCTTATATTTGCCCCCTTTCCTTTCATTTTGCCCTGAGACAGAGTCTCACTGTTCAGTTCAGATTGGCTTTGAACTTGAGGTCCTCCTGCCTCTGTCTCCCAAGGGCTGGAATTACAGATATTCATGTCCATGTTAGTTAATTTTTTTTGTATTTCTGAGGTTGGCACTAGAGCCAAAGAAGGACCAGTTGGTACTATTCTCATATAAGAAAACCAAGAGAAGGGAAGGCGCTAGCTACCTTGGTTCAGCACCTACCATGAAGGAGACTCAGAGTGAGTACCCGCTCCCAGTCCATTTGCTGATATTGTGGTGACTCCTGACTGTGTCATAAAAATACCTGCTGCCCCAGGCACCAAGAGTCACATGTCTGGCCTATAGCTAACTTAGTATAGGACAAGAGACTAGTAATGCTGGTTGTTTAGCATGAGTGAGCCCCCGCCCCATACAACACAATTTTCTCTCTCAGAAATAAGGGCCTCTCCTAATTCAGGTTATTCAAGCACCTCACATGAACTTGGCCATGACTGCAGTTTCTTGACTTAGTTCTCCAGAGTGAAGAAGTCGTTAGGCTTTTGTTCAGCAATGACTCACCCCAATTCTACAGCCGGGCAGAAATAACTTTAGTAAGCTATTGTGCTAGTTATTTCTCTTGTCACACTGACAAAATAGCTGACAAAATTAAGGAAGGAAGGGCTCCATTTGGCTCCCAGTTTGAGGGCACTGTTCATCATGGTGGGGAAGGCATGGAGACAAGAATGGATCTCCTGGGGCAGGAGAAGCCTGAGGCAGCTGGTCACGCTGTGTCTGCAGTAGGGAAGTAGAGAGCAATGGGTGAGGATGCTAGGCTCTTTTCCTCCTTTTTGTTCAATCTACTTGCCCAGGCCATAGGGATGGTGACAGCCATTCCTACTCTGTTGAGCCTTCCTGGAAATATGCCCAGAACAGACACACCCAGAGTTGTATTTCCATGGTGATTTAGTCACTGTTCATTTCTGTGAAGAGACACCATGACCACTGAAACTCTTACAAAAGAAAACATTTAATTGGGCTGGCCTACAGTTCCGGAGGTTTAGTCCACTATCATCATGGAGGGACATGAGAGCATGCAGACAGATGTGGTGCTGGAGAGGCAGCTGAGAGTTCTACATCTGAATCCACAGCAGCAGGAAGGACAGAGACTCTGGGCCTGGAATGGGCTTTTTGAAACCTCAAAGCTCACTCCCAGTGCCAGACTTCTTCCAAGGTCAAATCTTCTAATCTTTTCAAATAGCACCACTCCCTAGTGACCAAGCATTTAAAGCTATGAGCCCATGGGGACCATTTTCATTCACACTACCACACATGGTGATTCCAAATCCATTCAAATTGACCATAAGATTAACCATCTCAGTTACAAATAATGTTTCCTCTTCCCTTAACCCACAGAAGCAAGACTTGAAAGAGATCTGCTAGACAGGTCCCTATAGGAGACTGTCCAATACCCTGCCACCTATGCATGACTGCAGACATCCTGTGCTCTGTGTTTTGTGTAAGCTAACTATATATGTAGACGGAGACTGCTTGTTCATTTCTTGGCCACCCAGACCCAAATAATCACACAGAAACTATATTAATTACAACACTGTTTGGCCAATAGCTCAAGTTTCTTATTAACTAACTATTACATCTTAAATTAACCCATTTATGTTATTTATAATTTACCACAAGGCTTGTGGTTGGTTTCCTCTTATTTCTTATGCAGCTACATGGCATCTACCTCCTCTGCAGCTACATGGCATCTCCTTGACCTTACCTACTCTCTCTCTATATCTCTGTTTGAATGTCCTGTCTTGCTTTACTCTGCTAAGCTGTAACATGAGGTCCTGCTTGTTGGGGTTTCTGTCCTGCCCGGTTTCCACAGCCTTTTAGCCCCAGAGAAAAATCAAACAGAGGATCTACATAAGTTATAAACTGATTGGCTCATTAGCTCAGTCTTCGTATTAGCTCTTAACGTATATTAGCCCATTATTCTAATATATGTTAGCCACATGGCTCAGTACCTTTTTCAGTGGCACAGGTCACATCCTGCTTCTTCAGTGTCTGGATAGGACTGCAGAGGAAGCTTTCTTCTTCCCAGAATACTCCTGTTCTCATTGTCCCACTTCTACTTCCTGTCTGGTTGTCCCACCTATACTTCATGTCTGGCTACTGGCCAATCAGTGTTTATTTACAACATAATTGACAGAATATAATTGTCCCACACAACTAAGCCATTGACCCAAACAGCTTTATTTATCAACCAATAAAAGCAACACATTATACAGAAGGGCATCATCACACATCATATCCCCCTTTCTGTCTAATTTAAAAGGAAGTTTTAACTTTAACATAATAAAATTACATATAACGAGACAGTTATCAAGGAAGAATTAAACTTATAATATTTAGTCTATTTGTATCTGGAAAGTTTTATAACTAATTTATCTTTTATCATAACTAAGGAAAACTATAACTATCTGTCTTCAATTCCATCAAAGACTCCAGAAGCATATAATAAACCTACTCTATTCTGGGCTATTGTGGAATCTTTTGTACGCCAACACATGTATGCAAGTATTTCTAACTTCTCCCCCTAGAGAGATCACTTACTCCTTAAAATGCATCTCCACTCCCAGTACCACAAAAAAACTGTATGTGTGTCTGTGTGTGTTTAAAAGGTGTATTAGTTAAGGTTCTCTAAAGGAACAAAACTGATAGAATAAATATATTATATATTATATGTGCAATATATGTATATAGGTAATATAACATATGCAATATATGTATATATGTGTGTGTTTGTGTAACAATATATCTTTGAATATTTGAAGGGGATTTATTAGAATGCCTTACAGGGTGTGGTTCAGGAAATCCAACAATGGCTATTCACATTGGAGAGGTGGAGAAACTGGTAGTTGTTCAGGGCATAGGACTGGATATCTCAGCAGTCCTAATCAAGTACTGAAGACCTGAAGGATTCCTAGAGATCTGATCTTCAGCCTATGTTGGAATCTTAAAAAAAAATCAGGTAAATAATTTCCTCCTTCCAAGTCCTTTTAAATCTGGTCTGCCATCAGAAGGTGTGGCCCAGATTTAGGACAAGTCTTCTGGATTCAAATAATCTGATTGAGAAAACCCTTCCGGGCACACACAGTGGCAGTCAAGTTGACAATCAAAATTATCACAGCATGGGCTGCAGAGATGGTTCCGTAATTAAAAGCTCTAGCTGCTCTTCCTGTGGTCCTGAGTTCAATTACCAACACTTACATGGCAGCTCAAAACCATCTATAACTGTAGTCTAATGGAATCAGATGCCCTCTTCTGGTGTGCCAATGTAGATGAAGATGAAACACTCAAGTACATAAAACAGATAAACAAATCTTAAAAGAAAAAAGATTATCATGACAGGACAACTTACTAAACCCCTTATAAACAGAGACTTCTCATTTGTTTTTTGATTGCTCATACTGGAATAATCACACAGAAACTATATTAATTACAATACTGTTCGGCCAATAGCTTGTGTATTTCTAGCTAGCTCTTATATCTTAAATTAACGATTTCTATTAACTTATGTATTATGAGGCTGTAGCTTAGCAGGTAAAGTTCTAGGGACAAGAAAAGTGGATCAAGAAGGCCAAAATGGAAATATCAGAGAGAGTGGACTTCTCCCAAGTCCACCAAGGTCAGGGTGAGTGGGCATGAGCTGTGGGTAGAAAGTGCCCCCTGAATAGACAACAAACCTGTCACCCCTTAGCACATAGAACGCACAGGGATAGTATAAGGTAGCAAGATGATGACGTCACTGCTCATGCAAGCCGAAGTAAACGCCTTCTTTGGGGATAGCTGGTGAAAGACCATGCTGTGGGAAAGGCAAGTGTCCCTGTCTAGCCTGGCCACTGGCCCAAAGTTGCTCTCTCTCTCCCTCCCCTCCTAAATTTTAATAAATGCTCCGTTTCACATGCTTTGGTCAAGGGTTTCTCTTGTGTCCCAGCAACTTCCCAGGATGAGTGATGGCCTTTCAATTTGTTTAGTATATGTTCTTTCCCTGTCAGTGCAACAGTTGACACGGAGAGACCAGAGCGAAGGCAGTCACCAGTGGTCTGGCACTAGCCCTTGAGACTCTTGGATGTTGTTGCTGATGCTGGTGGTGGGTTGTGTGTGTGTGTGTGTGTTTAACTTTTTGCTTTTGTTCATGTTTTGGTTTGATTTTGTTAAGTAACCACGGTTAGATTAGAATTTGTGAGCCTCCTTTCTCCCATCTAATGGAGGGACATCCCAAGGGCTTGGTTCTTTTTGTTAAACTCATTGTAATCTTGAAGAAATTGGAAATGATTGATAGATGGCTACTCCCCCCACCTTCCTACCATCAGCATAAGCCTTAGACTGAAATTGGCCCCCACTGAGAGACTTACTTATGGAAATGTTAATTGGCATACAGGCCTCAAATAGCTTCACAAAGGCCCCTTCTTGCTCAGGTGTCCAAGCACCCTGTATTAACAGTTCATTCAGGTAATAAGCAGTCCACAGTCAGAGCTTTCCTGGCTTTAGGCTATAAACACCCTCCCAGACCAAAGGTCAGAAACTGGGAGACTGAAAGAGACCCCAGAACTAAGGGTACTAGCTACCATCCTCCCTGTACAGAGGCGATGGTCGATTCTAAGATATTTTCTCCTCATCACTAGCCAGACTTCTTTTCATTTCTCCGACACAAGTGTATTGCTGACATTCCACACTGGGCAACAGGCCATTGCTCTTGATCTTGGAAACCCTACGGTTATTGGGGAGAAATATGTTCTTGAAATGGGTCTTCGAAAAATTATTCCTGAATCTAATATTTCTTTTTCTCAAGATACTGGTTTGGTGATCATTTTTCCCCATCCAGGTTGAACACTCTGTGGAAGATAATTGCTTCCAATTAGGCTACTGAATCTACATTTCCTCAATGGGCTGAAATGCGTTTCCCTCTCAGATCAATGGATAGATGTAAGATGTTCCTATATTTGATACTAGAGAACCAACAGCCTAATTGAACTACTATGATCTGCTAGTTCAATAGTTATTCTGTATCTTTTATACTGCTTCCCAGTCAATAAATACGCAGAAACAGATAGAGATCAATATACCAATTTTAACATTTTTTTAAAAAGTGGTGACTGCCCATGATTTGGCCTGTGTTACTGGGGGAGGCATCACATTCAAGTCACTCTGGACAGTAAGAGGAAGAATTCTCTACTTATCACACTGACTACTGCCCCCCACCCAACAGAGCTGATTCCATACAGGGGATGGAGCTGGTGCCTGGGAATTCACATTGCCCACAAGCACACAGGGGCTACTGCTGCTGGTGCTCCACAAACCACTTAATAAGGCTAGAAGAGGAGAGGAGATTGGTAAAGGGAATAGAAAGACAAGGGAGGAGGAGACAGATGAAGGGGGAAGAAGAGAAGGAGAGGAAGGGAGGAAAGAAAGGAACCAGTGACGAGAGATGGAGGAAGGAAGAGAGCATTGGAGAGAGAAAGGAAGGGAAAAAACAAGGGACCGAGCATGTGAAAGGAGGGAAAAGAGAGGAGAAAGAAGGGAGACAGGGTGAGAGAGAAAAGTCAGATGGAAATAAGAAGGGAACTATAGGCTCATATATCTGAGTGTTTAGTCACCAGAGAATAGAAATCTTTGATTGGATTAGAAGGATTAGGAGGTGTGGTCTTGTCAAAAGGAAATGTATCTTTGGGAATTGGCTTTGAGGTTTCAAAAGCCATGCTAGGTCCAGTAGCCCCCTCCCTAACACATACCTGTGGGTCAGATGTAGCTCTCAACCACTTTTCCCACACCATGCCAGTTGCCATTCTCCCTGTCCTGATGATATAATGGCTAAGCCTCTAAAACTGTAAGAAAGCCCCCAGTTAAATGCTTTCTCTTGTAAGAGTTATTGTGGTCCTGGAGTCCCTTCATAGCAATAGAACAGTGACTAAGACAATGGCTTTGTTCAAGGCTGTGCCTGAGTTTGTTCACCAAGCCAGCTGTGGTGGCACACTCCTATGATGGCAGCACTTGATAGATGGAGACAGGAGGCTCAGGAGTTTTAGGTCATCCTTTTGGCTATGTATTCAAGTTCAATGTCAGCTTGGTCTTCATAAGACCCTGTCTCAAAATAAAATTTAAAAGCACATCTCTAATAATAGTGTAGGTGGATGCCTCTTTGAACATTTCAGACCCTAAAGTTTTCTGATACCCCCTCCTCATCCTGGGCATCAGTTGCACCATGCATCTCCTGGGAGAGGATGGAATCTTCCATGGGTTTCACCTGGTGCTGTTTGTTTCTGTCCAAAACAATACAAGACCGCTGGAGGGAGTTCAAAGCGGATCAGTGGCCCCCGAGCAGGCCAGACTGTGGCTGATTTACAAAGCTGGAGGGAAGAGCTGGGGAGACACAGATGTCACCAGGGATGGCAACCGTGCGCAGTGGACAGTGGCTGGCGACAAGTGACCAAGTGACATGTCTGCAGGACATTCTATCAACAGGGGAAGAGAGCACGGCCCACACCACAGAGTGGGCAGCTCATACAACCTGCTCTTGAGACAATGTCTCATGCCAGCCTGCAGTGAGAAAGCCTTGATTTTCAGGACACTGGGACACCAAGGAGTTTCCTAACATCCTCAACCAACCTTTCTTTTTTTTTCTCTACCCCGTCTATTTTTTCATAGGGAGTCTTAATTGGGGTTTCTGTTGCTGTGAAGAGACACCATGATCATGGCAATTCTTATAAAGAAAACATTTGATTGGGGCTAGCTTATAACAGAGGTTAGTCCATTATTACCTTAGTGTGTGGCATGCAGGCATGATACTGAAGAAGGAGCTGAGAGTTCTACATCTTGATGTGTACCCAGCAAAAGCTACTGTGTACCACACTGAGTATAGCTTAAGCATAGAAGACCTCAAAGCCTGCACCCCCTCTCCAGTGACACACTTCTACCAACAAAGCCACACCTTCGAATAATTCCACTTCCTATGGGGGCCATTTTCTTTCAAACTGTCACATAGGGTCTTATGTTGCCCAGGATGACTTTGAACTCTCAATAGCTGAGATTATCCTTGACTGTGATCATCATGCCTCCAACTCCTGCTCCCAAGTGCTGGGATTAATCACCCTGACTGACTCAGGACACAAGATCTTTTCATCCTTAGCCTGTCTAACTGAAAGCAGCAGCAACAGCGGTATATTTAACCTGCTCAAACTGAAGAAAGGATATAAAAGTATAACAGGGCCCCAGACTTAGAGGCCCAAGACTTTAGAGTAACTGAATAACTGATTCCAAGATATAAGTACCATTTAGGCTGTAAGACTCAGCATGCCAACAGCACTACCTGCCAAAACTCAAAGGCCTAATCTACCAAAGTCTGTACTTCTGGGAAAGTCTCTAATTGTACTACTCTTGCTTTTTAGCTTCTGTGGTTCTGCTTCTAGCTGACTAGTCCTGTTAACTAAGTATGCCAGCCCAGAACATGGTTTTGTGATTAAAAGTTCACCTTGAGAAAGGCTTGGGCTACACTGGGATCCTAAATACTCGGTGTAGTTGACGCATGGCTAATAAAGACTTTCTATTGTCTTAAACCCATGTTTGAGCAATCTTCTCTGGTGAATAACCCACAACATTTTCAGAGGTCCCACTGAGATCCCAGAGACCAGATCTCAAGACAGGGATCTCAGAAACCCTTCAGAACAAGAAGAGAGCAATGGTCAGGGGACTTCTAGGCAGGTGCATAATCTGAGAAGCTGTAGATCCCCAGGGCTCTTTTTGATCAGTCACTGTCTAAGGCTTCCGAGGGGTCTGACGCCACCCAGAAGGAAACAAATTAGAAAGTCGTCTGATCCAGAGGTTAAATCTAGTTAAGGCATTTTCTGTATGGACACATGGAAGAAGTTGGATGCGGCTCCTCATTCAGTGTCTAGGATCCATGTGAGATTGTACTGGATCCTTCTGTCTGTCCAGGTATATAAATGTGTGGTGTCCACTCCTGATTGTCTCTACTTTGTCTCTCTGTGTGCCATTGTGTGTCTGTCCTGTTTTTCTGTATTGACCAAGGCTCTCTCTGGAGTGAGAACACCTTTAAGGCCTGTGCCACTTCCTGTTAGGGATACAAATCCTTTTGGCTCTTTCAGGTCACCCAGGGAAACTTTAAAAAGCTCCACCTATCTCATTCCAGGGGCAGGAAGGCATATTGCTTGACTCCTGCTCATGTTCAGGGATGGTCCCTATGTGGAGGTTGGGGCGCTGGGCCTCTCATCCAGGTACCCCTGCAATCTAAGAGAATGCACACACACAGGAAGGAGGAAATAGTTCCCCCAGGTGAGCATTCTCTCTGCTCCATTTTGTGTCTGCTCTAAGCAGTCTCAGGGAAGGGCAAGCGTTCCCCTGGGCTAAGCCTGAAGGAAAAGAGAAAATTCCACTCCTTTTTCTTTCATGATTTATGTTGCCTTTTAAACCAATAATCCATAAAACTTACCATTCTCTGAAAAAAAAGTAAAACAAACAAACAAATGAAATAGAAGCCAGTGCCCCTGGCTTGGGTAGGGAAGTTGCTGCCAGACAATACAGCCTGGAGAGAGCAGTGGCCAAGGTGACTTTAAACAGTTTCTGCTAGGTCCTTTCTAGAGGATTGAAGACAGCTGCCAAAAGGGTTTACTCTCTAACTCACTTTGGCACCACATATTAGAAACAAGTTTTGAAAGTTAGAAAACTTTAAATGTGTAAGTAGTTGCTGGAGATAGCTTAAAGGGTGTCCAACAACAGAGAACTGATCGAGACAAGACCTTTTGTATGAACTAAAAGCCACCAGCACCTTCTCTGATGAGTTACAGACACCCAGAAAAAATTTGGAGTCTCTTCCTCTGTCAGAAGAAATCAGTCCCCATGTGTGGCCCAACACCAAGCTCCTATAACTGTTCAACTAACCAGTTCAGATAACTCCATCCAGATAAAAATAGCCAATGATCCTGGAAAGAAAAAGAGAAATTTCAGGCTATATTGTCTGGCTTGAAGAGACAGGTGCCCTCGTGACCAACCAGTCACCCTGGAATATGCCTCTACTGCCTGTGAAGAAATCTGGACTTCTGATGTTCATGAGTCTGATTCTTCTAGAGAAACATACACTCTCTTGGACCTGAAAGATGCATTCTTCAGCCTCCCATTGGCAGAGGTGAGCCAACCCATCTTTGCTTTTAAATAGACAGACCCAGAGGGAGGTTACAGAGGGCAACAAACATGGACTAGTTTGTCCCCAGATTGTAAAGCACTAAATGCAGACTTTCTGCCCTTCTACCAGAGGCTTCCTGGGAAAATCGATCATGAAAGGACCACTGAGGGACTGTTGCTAGAGTTACAGCTCTTGGGCTACAGAATATCGGCTAAGAGAGCCTAGTCTTGTAGAAGGCTACTTATCTTGGCTACCAGCTGAGGGCAGGCAAAAGGAGCCTGTGTTGTAGGAGGCTGCTTGTTCGTTTCCTGGCCATTCAGACTCCCGAAATAACTACACAGAAATTGTATTAACTAAATCACTGCTTGGTCAATCACTTAATCGTATTGCCAGCTAGCTCTTACATCTATAATTAACCATTTCTATTCTTTTATATTTTACCACAAGGCTTGTGGCCTACTGGCAAGGTTCCAGCTGGCAGCTCATATCTTTCCTCTCTAGAGGCTACATGGCATCTTGCTGACTCCATCTTCTTTCTCCCAGCATTCAGCTTAGTTTTCCCTACTTGGCTCTATTCTGCTAAGCCACTGGCTGAAACAGCTTCTTTATTCATTAACCAATAAAAGCAACACATATACAGAAGGACCTCCCACACCATTTCCTCTTTTCTGTTCTAATAAAAGGGAAGGTTTTAACTTTAATATAGTAAAATTATATATAATAAAACAGGTATCAAGCAAAAATTACAATTACAATATTTATATCTACTTTATCTTTTATCATAACTAAGAAAAACAATAACTATATATTCTTTAACTTCATCAAAAACTCCAGAAGGATATAATATTATCTGAGTAGACAGGAAGTGCATTTTAAGCAATTTCCAAAACTCTAGAATTGACAGAGACATCTCACTGCCTGGATAGTCACTCAAAGTTCTTCTGTAATATTGTAGCATCCATCTTTAGCCTATTGGCTCATAGTATCCAGCAAACTTCCACGAAGCAGGAAATTTCAGACAGTTCCACCTATATTGGCAGTTTGTCAGTCACTTTCTTCTGTGTCCTGCAGAATGTCTGGCAGTCTCTTTCATGAAGCAGGAACCCTGAAAGACTGTCTCATGTTCTTTAGGCAGCTTCAGCAGTCATTTCTCTGTGGGTCCTGCATGTCCAGTTCATACAGCACAACATCAAGCAGTCCAGGAAAGAACAGTTTCTTGCCCAAATGGCTAGCAAACTCCATACGGAGCCTTTTCAGTGCCCATCTTCCTCTTAAAGCTATTGGTGCTACCAGGAGCAGCTGTGTCTCATGTCATAAACTGTCCTAAGTCCTTAAAACATTTTTATTGCCATATTCTGAAGGTCTGTGAAATATTTGAATACCTAACTAACTGAAATATATCTCTGTATATCTAGAAAACTTAACTAACATGACTAGATGATTATCTATTAGCCTATATTTCTTAATCATCTATTACATTTTTAAATGAGCTGGACAAACACAATAGCTTAATCAAGATCAGAAATATAAATACAAAGTATAACAAAATTGACCTTAAATTTGTATCAATAAACTAAGATTCATACCAATGCAAATCTCTATGGACTATTCCTCTTTAAATGTAAATAGACATTTATAAACAATCATTTAGGGAATTTGATCATAGTTCTCTCTGAACTGCTTCATGCTTTTTGTTGGATGAAGTACTTTTGGGGTGTTCATGGTGACCTTTCAGGGGATCTTGGTGCATCAAACAATATTAGTCTGGAAGAATTCCACAGGTTCTGATCCTCTCTGGAAACAAAAGAAGAACCTCTTTTCCACAGCAACATATCCTTAGACTCAAATTCTAAAGTCAAGATACCTTTATATTGGTTTATCTTAGCAACCCATACAATGAAATATCTCTCTGTACTTAGCTCCTTCATAGACAATAAAATTCAAAGAAAACACAATAATATACACAATCCAGAATCCCTTTATATATTCTATCTTTATGTGGCTTATTTTTCTTTACTCCCATTAATCTATGACTGTCTGTATTCTATCTTTTTAAAGAATTTACCATTTTATAAAAAAATTCACTTGTTTTTATAAGTGTCTATTTTCTTTTTCTTTTCTCTCAAGCCTATGTACATGTATCCAACACTGTGACTCATTTAGAGGTCTTTTCCATCTGAATTTGTCTTTATTGCATATCTGTAATCCTTTTCTGACCAGGACTGCTTTTTTTAATTAATTAATTTGTTTATTAAAGATTTCTGCCTCCTCTCCTCCACCGCTTCCCATCCCCCCCCCAATCAAGTCCCCCTTCCTTGACAGCCCGAAACCAATCAGGGTTCCCTGCCCTGTGGGGAGTCGAAGGACCACCCACCTCCATCCAGGTCTACTAAGGTGAGCATCCAAACTGCCTAGGCTCCCACAAAGCCAGTACGTGCAGTAGGATCAAAAACCCCAGTGCTATTGTTCTTGAGTTCTCAGTAGTCCTCATTGTCCGCTATGTTCAGCTAGTCCGGTTTTGTCCCATGCTTTTTCAGACCTAGCCCAGCTGGCCTTGGTGAGTTCCGAATAGAACATCCCCATTGTCTCAGTGTGTGGGTGCACCCCTCGCAGGGCTGAATTCCTTGCTCGTGTTTTCTCTCCTTCTGTTCCTGATTTGGACCTTGGTATTTCAGTCCGGTGCTCCAATGTGGGTCTCTGTCTCTGTCTCCTTACATCGCCTGATGAAGGCTAATATTCAGGAGGATGCCTATATGTTTTTCTTTGGGTTCACCTTCTTATTTAGCTTCTCTAGGATCACAAATTATAGGCTCAATGTCCTTTATTTATGGCTAGAAACCAAATATGAGTGAGTACATCCCATGTTCCTCTTTTTGGGTCTGGCTTACCTCACTCAGGATAGTGTTTTCTATTTCCATACATTTGCATGCAAAACTCAAGAAGTCATTGTTTTTTACTGCTGAGTAGTACTCTAATATGTATATATTCCATACTTTCTTCATCCATTCTTCCATTGAAGGGCATCTAGGTTGTTTCCAGGTTCTGGCTATTACAAACAATGCTGCTATGAACATAGTTGAGCATATACTTTTGTTGTATGATAGGACATTTCTTGGGTATATTCCCAAGAGTGGTATTGCTGGGTCCAGGGGTAGGTTGATCCCGAATTTCCTGAGAAACAGCCACACTGCTTTCCAAAGTGGTTGCACAAGTTTGCATTCCCACCAGCAATGGATGAGTGTACCCCTTTCTCCACAACCTCTCCAGCAAAGGCTATCATTGGTGTTTTTGACTTTAGCCATTCTGACAGGTGTAAGATGGTATCTTAAAGTTGTCTTGATTTGCATTTCCCTGATCGCTAAGGAAGTTGAGCATGACCTTAAATGTCTTTTGGCAATTTGAACTTCTTCTGTTGAGAATTCTCTGTTCAGCTCAGTGCCCCATTTTATAATTGGGTTGATTAGCCTTTTACGGTCTAGTTTCTTGAGTTTTTATATATTTTGGAGATCAGACCTTTGATCTTTGTCTTATTGCCATGAAAAGTCCTAAGTTATTAAAATATTTTAAATGCCATATTCTGCAGCCTTTGAAAGATATGAAGAATGCCTATCTGAAATATATCTATGTACATCTAGAAAATCTAACTAACAAGCTTTATTATTATCGATGATTATCCATTAATCTATATTTCCTAATTATACATTACATTTTAAAAATGAACTACACAATCACAATACCTTAGTCAATATTATAAATACATATACATATAACAAAATTGACCTTAAAATCCATACCAATGCAAATTATTCATACCTATATCATTTCCCCCTTTAAATGTAAAAGAACATTTATAAACAATATTTGGGAACATGGGCACAGTTTTTTCTCTCCAAACCGCTTCCTGCTGAATGGGGGCGCTGTTATTCAGGTCTTTTATGGGATAACCTGTCAGCTAGGTTCATCTCAGTCGGCACTTGAGCAAAGTAATTTTTTGAGGGTGTTCACAGCAACCTTTCAGGAGGGCGAGGTCTATCATACCATATTGGAATAGAAGAAATCCATAGAGTCTCATCCTCTGCCAAAACAAAAGAAGGACTTTTCCAAAGCATCATAACCTTAGATCCAAATTCTGAAGTCAAGCTACCTTTAGAACATATGTGCAGGTTCAGCTTAGCAGCCCATATAATGAAATGTCTCTCTATACTTAGCTCCTTCACAGTCAAAAATTTTAAAGAAAACACAATAACACAAAGAATCCAGACTGTGAATTTTCCATTTTTACGTGGCTTATTTTTACTCTATCACTTTACTTTATTCTGTCTCTTTATAAACTTTACATTTTTTTAATATTAACTTTATTCTTTATATTCTTTTTCTTCTCTCTCCCAAGCCTACGTACATTCATCCAACACTGTGATCCATAAAGGTCTTTTATGTCTGAAATCTGTTCTATTGTGAATCTGCAATTTTTTTACTATCTAGGAGCACTTTGTTTACGCTTTAAAATCACTAAGCGCTTAAGAATCTAAGCTGTGACAATTCCTAGGTCAAAAACAGGTACTGCCTGCTTGCCCCGCCCAGTCCAACATGGCGGACCTGCTCATGCCTCTGATCCTTGCACATTGCACCGGTAGCATGGTGGAGCTGCTTGTGCCTCTGAGCCACAGCACACAATGACTTCCTTTTAGACACACAGCTAGTCTAGTTGCCATCAAACAAATCGTAGCACTTTACTCCAAATGCTCCATTCAAAAGCTCTGTCTCCTGCAGGACCCAGACAGAGATTGCAATGGCGGCACAGCCCAGAAAGCCCGCATTTTAAAACAGCCAGTTTTTTCCTGCTGCTGAGTCAAGAAAATTTCAAAATGGAGGATGTACCATTTTGTGCTAGCTCTGGCGCCGCCAGGTAGGAGCGGCACTCAGCACTCTAATTCTGAGACTGAGCATGCAGCACAGAAATTCTTTTCATCCAAGTTACAGTCAAATCTGACAGGCAGAGCACTGCACAGTCTGAAAACACGTCTCTGTATGGCGGCAGGAATCCGCCATGCTCTTCTGCCTGCCTAAGCCTGATTCTGCCGTCTGCCCAGGTAAAGGAGAGGAGCGCTGAGCCATCAGCACGGTCTCAGAGCACTCTCCTTCTGATCCCAAGTGGGAACACAAACATCCAGTCCCATAAAGCCATTGAAATGCTTTAAAGCCAGAGTTCACACTGGCAGCACAGCCCCAAGAAGCCATACTTTAAAATGACACCGTTTTTTCTGCTGCTATTGCTGAATCAGAAAATCTCTATACAACATGCCACCAACAAACAGCAAAAATCTGTGTTAAACTCTCTCTCCTTTATTTTAAAGCCTTCTCAGGTTTTTAAGTGGATTTAGTCCATCACGTCTGGGCACCACTCTGTTGTGATATGGAGTGGCGGGGCTGCGTCCCTGGCACCCGGCCACCCACATGGCTATCTTATGCCCCGGAATAATTACATGGAAACTGTATTCTTTTAAACACTGCCTGGCCCATTAGTTCCAGCCTCTTATTGGCTAGCTCTTACATATTGAGCTAACCCATTTCTAATAATCTGTGTACCCCACGAGGTGGCTTACCAGGAAAGATCTTAACCTGTGTCTGTCTGGAGTGGGAGAATCATGTCGACCCTCTTGACTCAGCTTCTTTCTCCCAGCATTCTGTTCTGTCTACTCCGTCTACCTAATTTTATGTCCTATTAAAGGGCCAAGGCAGTCTCTTTATTTAACCAATGAAATTAACACAAAACAGAAGACTCTCCCCCCATGATGGTATAATTCTGCATTGAAACCATCTTGTCCAGGGCTTTTTTTGGTAGGGAGGTTTCTGATGACAGCTTCTAATTCCTTGACTTATAGGTCTATTTAAATTGTTTACCTGGTCTTGATTTAATTTTGGTACAGGGTACTTATCTAAAAAAAAAAAAGTCCATTTCTTTCACAATTCCCAATTTTGTGGCATACAAGCTTTTGTAGTAAGATCTGATGATTCTCGGAATTTTCTCTGTGTCTGCGGTTATGTCCCCCTTTTCATTTCTGATCTTGTTAATTTGCATGTTTTCCCTCTGCCCTTTGATTAATTTTCATAGGGGTTTGTCAATCTTATTGATTTTCTCCAAGAACCAGCTTTTTGTTTCATTGATTCTTTGGTTAGTTTTCTCTGTTTTATTTTGTTGATTTCAGCCCTCCATTTGATTATTTCCAGTCTTATACTCCTCCTAGGTGAGTGTGCTTCTTTTTTTCTAGGGATATCAGGTGTGCTGTTAAGTATAATGTGAACTTTCTCCCTTTTCTTAATGTGAGCACTTAGTGCTATGTACTTTCCTCTTAGCACTGCTTTCATAGTGTCCCATAGGTTTGGATATGTTATATCTTTATTTTTATTGAATTCAAGGAAGACTTTAATTTCTTTCTTTATTTCTTACTTGACCAGGGGGTGGTTCAGTAGTTGAGTGTTCAGTTTCCATGAGTTTGTAAGCTTTCTGGGGTTAGAATTGTTGTTGAATTCTAACTTTATTCCATGCTGATCCAATAGTACAAAGGTGGTTACTACAATTTTTTGTATCTGTGGATGTTTGCTTTGTTACCAATTATTTGATCAATTTTTGAGAATGTTCCATGAGATGCTGAGAATAAGGTATATTCTTTTTCTGTTTGGATGGAATGTTCTATAGGTGTCTGTTAAGTCTATTTGGTTCATTACATCTGTTAGTTCTCCTTTTTCTCTGTTAAGTTTGTGTCTGGTTTACCTGTTCATTGGTGAGAGAGGAGTGTTGAAATCTCCTACTATTAGAGTGTGGGTTTTGATGTATGCTTTGAGTTCTAGTAATGCTTCTTTTACTTATGTGGGTTCTTTTATATTAGGGGCTTAGATATTCAGGATTGAGACTTCCTCCTGATAAATTGTTTTTTTTTAATTAAAATTTTCTGCCTCCTCCCCGCCTCCCATTTTCCTCCCCCTCCTCCCACTGCTCTCCCTCTCCCTCTCCAGTCCGAAGAGCAATCAGGGTTCCCTGCCCTGTGGGAAGTCCAAGGTCCTCCCCCCTTCATCCAGATCTAGGAAGGTGAGCATCCAAACAGGCTAGGCTCCCACAAAGCCAGTACATGCAGTAGGATCAAAACCCAGTGCCATTGTCCTTGGCTTCTCATCCACCCTCATTGTCTGCCATGTTCAGTTTGATGTATGCTTTGAGTTCTAATAATGTTTCTTTTACATATGCAGGTGCTTTTATATTAGGAGCTTAGATATTCAGAATTGAGACTTCTTCCTGACCAATTGTTTGTGTTATGAGAATCAAGTGTCCTTTATCTCTTCTGATTGATTTTAGTTTGAAATCAATTTTGTTAGATATTAGTATAGCCACACCCACTTGTTTCTTGGTCCATTTGATTAAAAAAAAACCTTTTCCCAACCTTTTACTCTGAGGTAGTGTAGGTCTTTGAGGTTGAGGTGTGTTTCTTGTAAACAGCAGAAGGTTGGATCCTGTTTTCGTATCCATTCTTTTTACCTGTACCCTTTTATAGGTGAATTGAGTCCATTGTTATTAAGTGATATTAATGACCAGTGGTTGTTAACTCTGGGTTTTTTGTGGTATTGTCTGTGTGTTTCCCTTCTTTGAGTTGTGCTGGTAGAGGGTTGTCAGATGCTGGGTTGTTATGAGTGTTGTTAGCTTCCATCGTTTGTGGTCTTCCTTCTAATATTTTCTGTAAGTCTAGGTTTGTGGCTACATATTGTTTAAATCTGTTTTTGTCCTGGAATATCTTGTTTTCTCCATTGATGGTGAATGCAAGCTTTGCTGGGTATAATAGTCTGGTCTCTCTTTTTTTTCTTTTTTTTTAAATTTATTTATTTATTAAGGATTTCTGCCTCCTCCCCGCCACCGCCTCCCATTTCCCTCCCCCTCCCCTGATCAAGTCATTCTCCCTCATCAGCTCGAAGAGCAATCAGGGTTCCCTGACCTGTGGGAAGCCCAAGGACCACCCACCTCTATCCAGGTCTAGTAAGGTGAGCATCCAAACTGCCTAAGCTCCCCCAAAGCCAGTACGTGCAGTAGGATCAAAAACCCACTGCCATTGTTCTTGAGTTCTCAGTATTCCTCATTGTCCGCTATGTTCAGCTAGTCCGGATTTATCCCATGCTTTTTTAGACCCAGTCCAGCTGGCCTTGGTGAGTTCCCGACAGAACATCCCCATTGTCTCAGTGTGTGGGTGCACCCCTCATGGTCCTGAGTTCCTTGCTCAGGCTCTCTCTCCTTCTGCTCCTGATTTGGACCTTGAGATTTCTGTCCAGTGCTCCAATGTGGGTCTCTGTCTTTGTCTCCTTTCATCGCATGATGAAGGTTAATATTCAGGAGGATGCCTATTAGTCTGGTCTCTTAATGTCTGTAGCACATCTATCTATCCAAGACCTTCTGGCTTTCATGGTTTCCATGGAGAAGTCAGATATAATTCTGATAGGTTTCCACTTATATGCTTCTTGTACCTTGATAGGAATATCCTTCTTTAGGTTGGAAAAGTTTTCTTCTATAATTTTTTGAACATATTTTCTGGGCCTTTGTGCTGTAATTCTTCTCCTTCTTCTACCCCTATTATTCTTAGGTTTGGTCTTATCACCTGGATGTTTTGGGTTAAGTATTTGTTGGATTTGTTATTGTCTTTAATCGCTGAGTTTATTTCCTTTATAGTATGTTCAGTGTCTGAGATTGTTTCTTCTATCTCTTGTATTCTGTTGGTTATACTTGTCTCTGTAGTTCCTGTTCATTTACCCAGATTTTCCATATTGAGCCTTCCCTCAGTATGTGTTTTCTTCATTACCACCATTTCATTTTTCAAGTCTTGAGCTGTATGCATTACCTGTTTGATTGCTTTTTCTTGGTTTTGTTGGGTATCTTTGAGATATTTATTCATTTCTTCTACATTATTGTTTGTCTTCTCTGTTTCTTTTTTATTTATATTTATTTATTTATCTATTAAAAATATCCAACTCCTCCCATCCTCCCATTTACCTCTCACTTCTCCCAGTCTCCCTCCCCTTCGCTCTTCAATCCTCAGGAAAGTCAGGGTGCCCTGCCCTGTGGGAACTTCAAGCCCCCCCTCCACCCAGGTCTAGGAATGTTTTTTATACAAACAGACTAGGCTCCCAAAAAGTGAGTACATGCAGTAGAATCAAAATATGGGCCCTTATCCTTGGCTTTTCAGTCAGCCCTCATTGTCAGCGATATTAAGAGAGTCTGGTTTTGTTCCATGCTTTTTCTGTCCCAGTCCAGCTGGCCTTGGTGAGTTCCCAATAGATCAGCCCCACTGTTTGATTGCTTTTTCTTGGTTTTGTTGGGTATCTTTGAAAGACTTTGTCATTTCTTCTACTTTTTTTGTTTGTCTTCTCTGTTTCTTTAAAACAGCTTTTCACATCCTGTTTAAGGTCCTCTATTATTTTCATAATGTTATGTTGAAAGTCGATTTCTTCTACTTATTCTGGAATAGGATATTCAAATCTTCTTGTTGTGTGATCCATGGACTCTGGTGATGTCATGTTGCCTTTCAGGTTGTTGGAGGAATTCTTGCGTTGGTGCCTGCCCATCTCTTCCTTCAAATGCAGCCAGGAGAGTCTTGGCATCTTGGTCCAATCCTTCCTGTACTAACACTCTGGGTGGATCTTCTCAGTGCAGAAGCAAGAATTGTTCCTGGACCAAGGACCTCACAGACAATAGGATATGCTCGGGGTATGCAGGGTCATGTGGAACAAAGAAACCCCTGCAGCAAGAGCTGGTGGGCCCCTGTACTCCTTTTCCTGATGATCCTCCCCACCCCGGGATGGTACCCACTCACCATTCTGGATGGTTCTCTTCAGCACAGGGACAGGGACTCCTGGAAGTCCAAGGACCCCACAGACAAAAGGGTGAACTTAGTGGGAGGGGAGGGTTATGTGAAACAAAGAAGCCCCTGCAGCAGGAGCATAAGGTGTGTTGCACTCCCTCACCACTCTGGGTGGATAGCCTCAGTGTAGGAGCAGAAACTGTTCCTGGGCCAAGGACATCACAGACAATAGGGCAGGCTTGGGGAGGCAGGTTCATGTGGACAAAGAAGCCCCTGCAGCAGGAGTTGGAGGGCCCCTGTGCTCCTTTCCTGGAATGCCCTCCCAACCCCGCAATGGCACCCAGTCACTGGTCTGGATTGTTCTCAACACAAGGACAGGGAATCCCAAACTTGACTATTATAGAGGATTATCTATTAACCTAAATTTCTTAATTATACATTAGAGTTTTAAATGAACTACACAATCACAACACCTCAATCAAGAAAAGAAATATTCTTAAAACAAGATTGACCTTAAATTGTATAAATAAAACAAAGATCCATACCAAATGCAAATTATTTGTATCTATATCATATCCCCATTTAAATGTAAAAGAACTTTTAAAATGATATTTGGGACTATGGGTATAGTTTTTTCTCTCCAAACTGTTTTGTGCTAACTGTTATTTGGGTTTTTTTATGCTTTATCTCAGTCAGCAGTTGAGTAAAGTAAGTTTTTGAGGATGTTCGTGACAACCTATCAGGAGGCCTTGGTCCATGAAACCATATTTGCCTGGAGGCAATCCACAGGTTCTCATGCTCTGTGAAAACAAAAGAAGAACCTCTTTTCCAAAGTAACTTAGACTCAAATTTGGAAGTCATATACCTTTATTATATACATGCTGGTTTAGCTTAGCAGCCAATGAAATGTCTCTCTGTATTTAGCTCCTTCACAGTCAAAAAAAGCAAAGAAAACACAATGAAATACATAATCCAGACTCTATGGGAATTTTCCAGTTTTATGTGGCTTGTTTTTCATTACTTCTTTTCATCTATGACTATATATACTCTGTCTCTTTAAAGACTTTACCCATTTTTTAAAGCATTAACTTTATGACTCTTCATACTCTTTTTTCCTTTTTTCTCTCAAGCCTACATACATTTCTCCCACACTGTGACCCATTTTTAGGTCTTTTATGTCTGAATCTGTCCTTACTGCGTTGTCTGTAATTTTTTACTGTCTAGAAGAAATTTTAAAATGCTAAGCAGCTTGGTAGCTTGGTTTTAGCTTCTCTGGATGTTGGCTCTGCCTTTCTCCAATTTTAAAAAGGTGGAAGCACCACTACTGTTAGCTCTGGTGCTGTCAGGCAGGAGTCATGCTCAGCAGTCCAACCCCAAGAATGAGTGTGTAGGACATTAACCCTTTTTTTCTGAGTTACAACCAAATCTGCCATGCAGAGCACTGCACAACCTGGAAGCATCTCTCTGTATGGCAATAGGAATTGGCCATGCTCTTCTGCCTGCCCAAGCCTAGTAGACCTGATCCCACTGCCTGCTCAGGCAGGAAGAACCAAGCCATGGGCATGGTCTCAGCTACTTTCCTCCTGACCCTGAGTGGGCACACAAACACCTGAGCTCACAAATGCCCCATAGCCAGAGTTTGTACCAGCAGCAGCGCCCAGGAAGATTTGTTTTAAAATGGCGTGGCTGAGTCAGGAAAATCTCTCTGTGGCACTCCACCAGCAAACAGCAAAAGCTGTGCTAAACTGTGTTGTTGTTTTTTTGTCTAGAAGGAATTACTTTTTAAGCCCTCTTGGGTTTTTTTTTAAAGATTTATTTATTATGTACACAGTGTTCAGCTTCCATGTATGCCTGCAAGCCAGAAGAGGGCACCAGATCTCATTACAGATGGTTATGAGCCACCATGTGGTTGCTGGGAATTGAACTCAGGACCTCCAGAAGAGCAGTCCGTGCTCTTAACCTCTGAGCCATCTCTCCAGCCCCCGCCCTCTTGGGTTTTATGTGGAATTAGTTGATCACGTAGGAGCGCCAAGTGTTGTAGGGGATGAGGGAGAGTCTGCTTTTCGTCCTGGCCATTCAGCTAGCTTACACACAAAATAACCACACAGAAACTTCAGTCTGGTGCTCCAATGTGGGTCTTGGTCTCTATCTCCATCCATCCATCCATCCATCCATCCATCCATCCATCCATCCATCCATCCATCCATCGATCCATCCATCGATCCATCCATCGATCCATCCATCCATCACCAGATGAAGTTTCTATCTTGATATGCAAGATATTCATCAGTATGGCTATAGGATAGGGCCATATCAGGTACCCTCTCCTCAGCTGCGCAAGGACTAAACTTTGGGTATCTAGAGTTCCTTTTCAAGCTTAATTAGGTTTTACATGGATATAGTCAACCACATTGGAGCACCAATTTGTTATAAGGAATCTGCTTTTTTTTTGTTTCTGGCTGCTCAGATCTGAAATAATCCCACAAAACTGTATTAATTAAATCACTTCTTGGCCCATTAGCTCTAACTTCTTATTGGCTAACTCTTACATCTTAATTTAACCCATTTCTAGCAATCTGTGTATCGCCACGTGGCTGTGTCTTACTGGGTCAAGTTATGACTGGCTCTGCCTCCTTTCTCCCAGCATTCAGTTTAATTTTCCTCACCTTGCTCATTTCTACTCTGTCACAGTCTCAAGACAGTTTCTTTAATAGCACATTAAATATTCACAGCATACAGCATATTCACTCATCCACTTTGTTTCTATACTCTACTCCATCCTCTACCAGGCCCTATTCCACAGTACCCACTCTTGTTTTAAAGCCTTGAGCTGGGTTCCCATTCACAGAGAGACAACCTGATGAGGGAATTAATATGAGAGCTCTAGAGTCAGTAGAGCAAACCTGGCTTTACTTTTGTCTCTGCATCCAATGCTGAGTGTAAAACCTGAGCAGACAGCTCAGTTGACTGGCCTGTGCTTCTCCAGGCATTCCACACCCAGATGGTGCCAATTTGTGCAGGGGATAAAGGAAATGTATTTGAAGAGAGCTAAAGTAAAGAAGAGACTTTTCCCAGTAGTGAACTGCAGGCATCCAGGAAAAACTTTCCAGAGGCAGGGAACTGGGAGACTCAGTTTGCAAGCTGACCTAAAAGAATTATTCCATAGCTGATCACAAGGGGAGTGAGGGAAGAGCTAGACAAGTCCCTGCTCTGCACCTGGCCCCCAGAGCATCTCTGTCAGGCTAGGATGTACAGGATCATTGGGTTTACATTCAAACAGGCCTCATTCTTACAATTTGTTTGCCTTGTGGGAAATGGAATGAGGCTAGGTAAAGAGATGATTCTAAGTAGGAGGTGGCATAAACCTTGGGAAAAGCTGCTACTAGTGAGGATTGAGCATCGGATGGGTGGAAACAATCTCGTGAGGTTCAGAGAAAAACCTGAAGGGTAGAAACTTTGGAGTCTGACAGTTCAAGTTCAAGTTGCTTTTATTTGTTTGTTCAGTTGTGTTTTTAATCAGGATTTCTCCATGTGTCCATGGCTGTCTTAGAACTTGCTCATAGATCAGGTTGGGATAAAACGCAGAGTTCTGCCTGCCTCTGCCTCCCTAGTTCTGGGAGTAAGGTATGTACAATCACCACCCTGCCAAATTCAAGGACATGACTTGTGACAAGACGTTAACGTCTCTGAGACTGTTTCTTCATTGAAAAAACCCGAGAAACAAAGACAATCCAACTGTTGTGTTATTCACTCCTAAGTGGGCCTAGACTCAGTGGAGCATAAATTTTAAATAGTACACCTCCTCACTCTAATTAATTTAGCTATTATGGGGTGCCTGTAATGTTTGCATTTGGGAGATTAAGGCAAGAGAATCTCAAGTAGAAGTTTAGACCCAGCTTGATAGAGAGAATCTGTCTCAAAAACACACCAAAAATACAAAGAATTACTAGTATTGAGGGGTAAGGTGGGAGTAGATTTCTTGTACTTTTTTGGAGGAAGATAACAAAACCCAGCTATAGCTCCTTACTCTAAAACTCTATTCACCATAAGAAACAGATGGTGTGGGATTCTGCTCTGTATGCTGTGAATATGTTTTATTGTCATTGATTAAAAAGGAAGCTGATTAACAACTTTACCTAAGAGAGTAATGCCAGGTGACAACTCCAAACTGAGATATAAAGAGAAAATAGGCAGAGTCAAGAAGAAGCCATGTAGCTACCAGAGGAGAAAATGCCCGGAACTTTACTGGTAAACCATGAGCCTCATGGTTAAATATCAAATAATAAAATTGGGTTAATTTAACATGTAAGTTAGAAATACATTCAAGCTATCGGCCAAACAGTATTGCAAATAATGCAGTTTCTGTGTGATTATTTTGGGTCTGGGTGGCAAGGAAATAAACAATCAGCCTCCAGCAACAGGCAGATCTCCTTCCATCATCTCACCCCACTCACCCAGGGCGTGAGGAAGGACAGGGCCAAGATATCTGTGGGTGCACGTGTATATGTGTTTATCAAACTATGTGTGCATGCACGTGTATGTACATGTGTGTGTGTGTCTGTGTGTGTGTGTGAGAGAGAGAGGGAGAGAGACAGAGAGAGAGACAGAGAGAGACAGAGAGAGAGACAGAGAGAGAGACAGAGAGAGAGAGAGAGAGACAGAGAGAGAGAGAGAGAAACTTAGTTCTCCTACCGTGGTCAGCATGTCTGGGGTTCTGTATCCAGTCCTAAATCAGACACTGTGGCCTATGAATAAAGTGACCCATCCTTATCAATTAAGTTGTCCAGTTATTCATCCTCACCTCTCACCAACTGCCCCATCCACTCCTTTCTCTGTAGCTTCCCACCAGATGTGTGCTTTCTCACCTCTGGCTGTTTGCAGGTACTGCCTGTCTTTCTGGCTTACTTTGTCTTCACTGTTCTCCAACTTAGAGCCTATAGTGCTAGCCCAAGTCTGACACATAAGCCTTCTGTGTGCTCCAGTAGTTCCCTGTACTAAACATACATAGAATGTGACCAGTGTGGACATGCTGACCATCTGATTTGGGAGGGTTATATCGTATGGTTGCTGAATAGTGGATCTTGTCATGAGTCTACTGCTTGTCCTAGTACATGGTTGTTGACTAGATAACAAAGGAAATCTATCCAGCATTTAGCTAGATGATAACAAAGTCTGGGTGTAAACATAAGCATATTGCATTCTTCTCATTTGGTAATGTAGGGGTACTTACATAATTTTATTCTCAGCTATGAGTGGTTCTCTCAATCTGCCTTACTGGTTTATGCTAACCTATTTCTAAGCCTTTGAGATTGAGCATATTACTCTTGCTTTTCTGTCTAGGTTCTGCTCGAATACATCCTTGTTCCTTGTAAGCTCCTCCTTCAGGATCAGTATGCTGACATTCACAATCTATGTCAGGAAGAATTAAAAACATATGGAAATTTTAAAGAAAATCATTTTCTGAATGATGACAAAAATTTACTGAAGTGTTTGCATATTTAAAAGTTTTCTATTAAAATGCACTAATTAGAAATAATTCATTTAAAACTCTTTATGGCATCAGTAGCTTTTTGGTGGATTTTTAAGGTGGCAACCAGTCCTTTTGTCCAAGTGCTACCCCCTTAAATATTATTCATATCACTAAATATTTTGGTAGAGAGAAAAAGCAGTATATTAATGGTTTACATACATTTTTCTCCTCTGTAAAAATTTTATGCTGATCCCTCACCTACCCTCCATTAACTTCTCATAGTTCCTCATAGAGGGATGGGACCTTATGAGCCTTTCTCAATGAATGATGGAGTGGTGAAGCCCCAGTATTATATATCTCTGCTTCAGGAAAACAGCTGCATGGAATTCCTGAGTGCAGTCATTGTGTCCTCTCCTGAAGACCCAGTTTCAGCAATTCTCTCCCAACTCTGACTTTTATATCCTTTTTGTTCCCTCTTCTACAGTAACACCAGAGCCTTGGGTGCTGTTGTGGTGGTTAATTTTTGCCAGTTTGACAGAAACCTAGACATAATGTGGGATGAGGGAGGGAAATTCTCCATCACATTTTCCTGTAGGCAAGTCATTGGAGTCATTTTCATGATTAGTGATTGATGTAGGAAGGTCCAGCTTACTGTGGGTAGCAGCATCTGTACAGAGGGTCCTCATTCCCATAAGAAAACAGGCTGAGAAAGCCATAGGGAACAGGCCAATAAGAAGTGATGCTCCTTAGCCTGCCTCTCTCTCTCTCTCTCTCTCTCTCTCTCTCTCTCTCTCTCTCTCTCTCTCTCTCTCTCTGTATTTGTGTTTTTGAAAGACAAGAAAGATATGTAGAGGTCAGAGACACCATCTGGGAGTTGGTTTAAATCTCCTATCATGGATTCCAGAAATGGAATTCAGGTTATCAGACTTGTATGGAATATGGTCTTAGGTGCAGAGCCATTTCAATGGCCCTTTCCCCATGTTTTCTTTCCATTAAAAAATAAAAACAGAAGTATTTTTTATATTTCTCTCCCTCCCTAAATAAGCAAATGCTTGTAAAATGCTAGCTAGTAAGGAAAACATAGGGCTGTGCATGAGCTTGGGGGTAGTGTGAGCTTGCCTCATACATGGGTCCAGAAGAAATCATTATATATCCCCTGCTCTTTGATTTATTCTCATGTGTTGTATATAACCATATATAGGCCTATAGGAAATTTTCTTCAGAATTTAAGATTTCTTATAACTCAACACTAGAATGACAGCCCAGTGACACAGAGGGAAATAAATGGATCTGAAGAGAAATTTTGTTAGTATTCAGGTACACCCTCACACAGCACCTCACACCATCTGCCTGGCTATATAGCAAATGGTATCCTGTCCCTTTAAGAGACCCTCCGTTCACTCTCAGTCTCTCTAGTGCTCTCCCTCTCTTTCTCCCTCCCCCTTTCCCCTCTCTCTTTTTCTCTTTATCCCCCACTGAGGAAAGCAGGTCTCAGCCTCTTTTCCTTCTCCCTCCTCCCTCTCTCTCTGTTTCTCTTTCTCTCTGTCCCTTCCTCCCACCCCTTCCTCCCCACTACACCTCCCCTTTTAATAAAACTTCGCACTCAATCTTCATCTACATGGCATATTTGTCTGTCCCTTACCAGCCGCGGGTTGAACCTCACCCACATACCATGGGACCTGGAAAGATTTCCAAATGTCCCACTGGCACACTGGAAGATGTTCAACACCATCAGCCATCAAGTGTTGCAAATCAAATTTCAATGAGATGATACTTGATATCATTAAGATAGTGAAAATACAAAAGATAAGTCAATCCCGATGGCACAGCTCTACAATTCCAGCACTTGGTAGAGGAGTGTGTGTGTGTGTGTGTGTGTGTGTGTGTGTGTGTGTGTGTGTGTGTATCACATATGAGTTTGAAGCTGGACAGCAAAATATGGTCTAAAAATTGAAAAGTACATGTTGCATGCTGAGGATATAAGTCACAGATAAAGCACTTGTCTAGCATGCACAGGTGCTGGGACACATGTGAGAGTGTAAAGATGCCATAGAACAGGAACCTGCTACATTACTGCTGGAATGTAGATTAAAATGGTGCAGCCACCAGCACCTGAGCATTTATATAAGAAAAAAAGGAGATACCCCAATTACCTACTGCTTGATGAGTAGGAAAACAAAGGGTGGTCTGTTAATACAGTGGTCTAGTTTCTAGTCATGGAAAGGGGTAGAGAAAAGATGCATCCTATAACATGAATAAATATCACAAACATTAAGTTCAGTTGAATGTAGCCAAAGGACTGAAGAGTGGGACACTTCTTTATTAGATGATTTGATTTCTCTTTAATACCCAGAATGAGACACTGGAAACAGAAAGTTAGAGTGGTAACTAATAGGTGGTGGGGGTCTGGAGGAATGGAGAGTAACTGCTAATGAATAAAGTGGTTTCTCTCAAATGACAAAATTATTGTAAAAGTAAAAAAATGATGGTTGCATAATTTTAAGAACATAGTAAAAAATACCTACTGGCTTATATACTTTAAAAGAGTGAACTTACTACATAAATGTATTACTTCTCAATATCTACAGATCACATTTATCTCATGTCCATGTTTGTTTTGTCTGCATCTATGCATGTTCACTGTGTGTCTAGTGCCTGCAAAGAGACAAGAGGGTGTTGGATCCCCTAGATATAAATATCTGTGAGCTTCCTTCCATTTGGGTGTGGTCCTAGGTTGAAGGGTTTGTGCTGAGAGGTATTGAGGACTACTTTTTTCCTCCAGGGGCATGTAGAGTACCTTCCAGTACAGTGAACTGTGGTTAGTAGGTGAATAATGTAGTTAGACACCAGCTCAACTTCTCCATATTCATTGACAGAAGTGTTACCTCTAGAAACAAGACCTTAACATCAGCTTGTGTGAGCAACCAAGAGCCTTGGCAATAGCCTGTGCTATTTGGTGGTTTCCATGGGTCCCTTTGGTGAATGACTCAAAAGGCTGTAACCTGTTCCTGGCACTGGAGGTTTAATTTGGTGGCACTAGATATCTAGTTGAAGTCTTCTCTCCCCTGTTGTTTTTTGTCTCCCTGTGGATTCCTTTCACATATGTAAAGGAAGATTCTAGGATAGTCAGTGTCCATATAGTTTTTCAAAGGGCCTTTAGTATTGGTTGTCTCTCTCCATTTTCCTTCCTTTACCTTTCTGTCCCATCCCCCTTTCATTAAACCATCCAATTCTAGTTTTCCTTAATAACTACATAACACTATAGACTTTTTCCTTTCCTTGAGAGATACTCTCCTTTCTCCTGGTCCCTTACTAGGTTCCATACCTCTGTGGGTATTCAGATTGAAGTTCCCATATCATCAGAACCTTAACACCTTTAAAAGAAAAAACATACAATATTTGTCTACATGTACTGAGCACTGTATGCTTTTGTCACTGGAGTCTGACATGGGCATGCACAGAACACACACGTGGTTCACAGCTGCTGAGTACCATTGTGAGCTCATAGCACATCACAATGCCCCTGTAACTGTGTTGCTAAGGAGGAAGCAGAATTCAGCTCACACTGAACCAAGGATCTGCCCAAGCAGGACGCTTATTTGGTTTAGTGGGGAGTCTTAACTAGATTTTGAACGTTTACTTGTTGGATTTGGGAGGGTGCGGGTGGCGAAAGGGGAAGGCAGGGAGGGATAGTAGGGCCAGGAGGGCCGGGAGGGCTGGGAGGGTCAGGAGGGCCGGGAGGGCCGGAGGAGGGTACGGGGTTGTCAGGAAGGCCAGGAGGGCCAGGAGGGCTGGGACGGCCTGTGGAGCCTTGAGCCTCAACATGCAGGAGGACTTCAATTATGATGCCGTTACCATTCGGGCCCCTCAGCGGACTCGCTGGTATACCCGCCTGTGGTCTGCATGCCGGAGTTGCGGGTGCTTGTGTCGAAAAAAGCAGCGATTTCCCTTGCACCGTATTGGGTATGATCCCGTGGGACGGTTCCAAATGGCGGCCGGTGTGGGCAATGTCGCTTTAGTGGAGAGATTGATCAAATCCAGTGAACATCATGTTAACGAATGCGACAGGAGGGGCAGGTAATGGGGCCTGAGGAGGGGCGAGGGGCAGGAGGGGCAGAAACTGTTGGGGACAGTCAGGGTCTACCAGGGAGAAACATACCTTCCAGATCTGCAGCCTGTGGGAGGGCAGATGTCATGCTTAAGGCTCTTCTTTCATGGAGACCTCTGGGTTTGTACCTGCTTTAGGCTCCTAGGCACCTGAAACCTGCACACCTTGGAAGGGCATCTCTGAGACTTTCCTTAAGAGAAGCAAAACAAAGAACTTCAGTTAGTTTACAAATCCCTTTACATTGTCTCTTTTAGAGCACTTTATTGAGGGCTTTACAGGAATTTAGCTAAGAAAACCACATACATCTTTTTATGTGTACACTTAAAATTTTTTAGGTTTGAGTGTTTTGGCTGCATGTATTTTCAGTGTACCACACAAGCATAGGAAGAGGGTGTTGGATCTCCTGGAACTGGAGTCATGGACATTTGGTGATCTGTTGTGTGGGTGCTAGGAATCAAACCCAGGCCCTCTGCAGGAAAAACTAGAGCTTGTAAATGCCAATCCATCTCTCCAGCCCTTTAATGTATATGTTTTTAATGCTATGTTATATGCAACACAGAAAATTGTATCATAAGATAAATTTTCACATAAAAAGCCAACTCAAAGCCAAAAAAAAAAGAATTACCAAGAAATCTTGTCTGTTTCATGCTTGCTGAGGGATTTCATAAGGAAATTTTCAACTTGAACTATAACTCTGTCCCCTGGCCCCTTATATACATGTGCGTGTTTTGGTACATACATGAAGGCTAACGGTTGACATTCTCTTTGAAAATTTCTTTTCATCTCATTAAAAAAATCATATGTGTGTTTGCACCTGTGCCTCACACATGCCAAGCAAGTGTCTGAAGGTCAGAAGAGAACTAGCGACAGCTGTGTTCTGCCACATTGTGGATTCTGGGGATTGAACATAGGCCATTGGCTCTGCCAGTAGGTGCCCTACCTCATGAACAACCCTGTGGTTCCTCCACCTCAGCTTTTTAGACAGATTCTCTCACCCAAATCCTTGCTGTGTTTGACTGATCGTCTTGGAGTATACTGATTGACCTAGACTTGCTGGCAAGCAAGATTTGGGGATCCTCTTGTATCCACATCTCCAGCACCAGATTCTCAAGGTGCTGGGGGTTCTGAAGTTGGGGTCTCAGGCTTGCAGGTTGAGTGATTTCCCAACTGAGTTGTAACAATCACTGCGGTCCTCTTTTTTAGTCCTTGTTTCCTGTTTTTCACTAGATTATAGGCAGGAAACAATGACCCTCAACAGTAGATTCTCCATAGCTCACATGCTTCTTGATCATGTCTGTAGTTCTGAGGTTATTTAGTCTATAGTTATTCAGTCTTCCAAATTAGAGCTTCATGCAAATAATAGAAATGTAAATTATTGTTTCAAAGTATTTTTGCTTAATAAGTGTATTCTTTAAAAACACTGAATTTTCCAGCTGTATTTATCCGTTATGCCAATCCACTTATTCCCTGCATGTAACTTAGATATCTACTGTACAGCATACAAATCTACTAGCTTTCAAGACCTTCTCATTCTTTTTTTTTTCTTTTTTTTTTATTGATAAAAGGAGAATAAAGAAAAGAAAGAAAAAAAAACAAATTTCCACCTCCTCCCAGCCTCCCATTTCCCCCCCCTCCTCCCATTCTTCTCCCCCTCCTCCCACCCCTCTCCCTTTCCCCCCACTTTTCTCCCCCTCCCTGTCCAGTCCAAAGAGCAGTCAGGGTTCCCTGCCCTGTGGTAAGTCCTAGGTCCTCTCCCCTCCGTCCATATCTAGGAAGGTGAACATCCAGACTGGCTAGGCTCCCACCAAGCCAGTACATTGCGTTGGATCAAAACCGCGTGCCATTGTCCTTGGCGTCTCATCAGCCCTCATTGTTCGTCATGTTCAGAGAGTCCAGTTTTATCCCATGCTTTTTTTGGTAACAGTCCAGCTGGCCTTGGTGAGCTCCCAGTAGATCAGCTCCACTGTCTCAGTGGGTGGGTGCACCCCTCGTGGTCCCGACTTCTTTGCTCATGTTCTCCCTCCTTATGCTCCTCCTTGGGACCTTGGGAGCTCTATCCAGTGTTCCAGTGTGGGTCTCTGTCTCTATCTCCATCCATCGCCAGATGAAAGTTCTAGGATGATATGCATGATATTCGTCAGTATTGCTCTAGGATAGGGTCATTTCAGGTTCCCTATCCTCAGCTGACCAAGGAACTAACTGGGGGCCTCAGCTTGGGCACCTGGGAGCCCCTCTAGGGTCAAGTCTCCTGCCCATCCTAAAGTGGGTCCTTTAACTAAGAAATGGGGTTCCGTGCTCCCCTATCCAACCTTCCTTTATCCCGATCCTCCTGTTTCCTCAAGTCCCCCCTCCTTTCCTTCTACCTTTTCTCTCCCCATCTTCCCTTACCCCCATCCCACCCCACCCCCAACATCCCACTTTTCTCCCCAGCAATTTTGTCTACTTCCCTTATCCAATAGGATAACTATATGTTTTTCCTTGGGTTCACCTTCTTACTTAGCTTCTTTAGATTCGCCTATTGTAGACTCCGTGACCCCTATTTATGGCTAGAAACCAATTATGAGTGAGTACATTCCATGTTTATCTTTTTGGGTCTGGGATACCTCACTCAGGATAGTGTTTTCTATTTCCATCCATTTGCATGCAAAATTCGAGAAGTCATTGTTTTTTACCGCAGCGTAGTACTCTAATGTGTATATATTCCATACTTTCTTCATCCATTCTTCCATTGAAGGGCATCTAGGTTGTTTCCAGGTTCTGGCTATTACAAATAATACTGCTATGAACATAGTTGGACAAATGCTTTTGACATATGATAGAGCATCTCTTGGGTAAATTCCGAAGAGTGGTATTTCTGGGTCCAGGGGTAGGTTGATCCCGAATTTCCTGAGAAACCGAAACACTGACTTCCACAGTGGTTGCAGAAGATTGCATTCCCACCAGCAATGTTCAGTCAGTTTTCCTGATGTTCTATAAATTTAAATATTGAAAACAAGGAATGATGCTCAACTGAATCCCTAGTATTTTTTTGTCTTTAAGCTTTTTGAAAATCAAAGCAAGGGAGCTATAATACCAAGGGTTATCTCCTTCTGGATATATTTGCTCAGTTTTGGTGCTAATTCATGGAGGTATAAGGCAAAGCCATTTGCTACCACCTGGTGTCTATATTAACATGGACATTCTGTCTATTGACTGAGGACTATGCTGTGTCCCTATTGGAAGCAAATATAGAAACATTAATTCTGGGCATTGAGAAATGAAAAAAATTAAAGTATTGATGAATGAAAATTTAGATTTTTGTTTGTTATTGCTTTTCTAAATATGTTTACATTTCATAGTCTTAAGAGCTGAAATTAACATAGATACATGTGACCTTTAGAAGTGTCATGGGCCTGTGGATTGTGTCATATTTCATTGGATGTAAGGCACAATGGACTGCATGGTGACCTTTTATTTTTATGGTAGCAAAGTAAAAAACATTGCCAATTATATTCATAAAATATGAATTATAAGTGGCAGACATCAACGATGCTAAAGTGTGAAATAAAGAGTAAGGTGGGTGCAGTGGAACTGCCTGCATTCCTACCTACTGGGAGGATTACCAAGTTCAAGGCCAGCTTAGGGGATATAGCTTTAAAATATTGTAAAGATACTTGAGTAAAAACTTTCACATCTGCAGTAGGTAAAATTCTGCTATTTCTCTTCATTGAAATATTGTGTTTGTTACCATTAGGAACAAATTGTAATTGTATCCAGCAACACTGAGCTGTCAGGTGCTGGAAGCATTTGTACGTGCTCTTGAAGATGTGAGTTGAAGCGTCACAGCAGCACTGTGTAAGAGAGCTGCAGTGTTGAATCCCCATTCTACAGATGGAGAGATTGATTTGTAGAGCTCATAGGAGGTCTGTGTTGTAACTAGTAACACTCGGATATTAGAGTAGAATTCAAATCCAATCTGAGTTCAATCTACTGGGCATTCTCCTGTTATCCAGAGAGGCTGCTCTGAGGAAGGGTGAAGCTTGTGATAGAGCACTCACCTTGAATTGGACAGCCATGCGCTATATACCTAGCACAGAAAATGAACACCCGAGTAGAGAAATAAGTAAATAAGAAAATTTTAGTTTCTTCTCTTACATCAGAAGGAAATGCACATTGGTGTCTACTTGAGTGTGCCTTTACATAATAATCTGTAATTTCCTAAAATGTCCTCTCAATTTGTAGGAGTCCACTTCACTACGCCTCTGCCCATAATCATCCTAATGTAGTAACGTTGCTATCATCCAACGACTGTACCGATATTAATATGAAGGATGATGAAGGCTGCACACCTTTAATTAAGGTAGCTATTGGGAAACACTTTTGGTATAAAATGGATTAGAAATTATCCTCATTTGGTTTTTGTTGCTGTGATGAAACACTAGCCAAAACCATCCCAGGAAAGGAAAGGTTTATTTGGCCAAACAGTGCTAGTGAAATCCTTTAATATCTAGGTGTGGTGGCACACCTCTGAAACTCTACCACTTGGAAAACTTTGGTATAGAGGTTATGAATTTAGGAAAGTCTGGGTACTTGAGAGGGATAATATGCATGACCTAAACAATTGGTCTGATCCAAGGGTAACGAGTCAATTGAATTGTTGGAATGCTTATTAAAGTTCTTGATTTCAGTGTCTCTTTCTTTATCCAATACCCACAGGCCGCCCAGCGGGACAATGTAGAATGCCTCTCTATTCTACTCAGGCACGGGGCTGATCCCCACATTGTAGATGCCAATGGCGATGCTGCCCTCCACCACGCCATTTGCAGAGGGAATATACTAGTTGTCAGCAAACTCCTGGAGTATAATGTAGATATTAAAGCCAAAACAGAGGTAAGAATCATTCAACTTCATTCACAATGTACTTCCAGCAATAACACTCAGATCACTTTCCACATTCTGAAGCACAAGCAGTCTCATTGAATCTGTTCAGAGTAAAGCATCTGTTTTTGTAGTTTTGTAGGTAACTTAAAGGAACTCAGCACAGCACATTTTGTTTCAGACTTGGGCTTTTCTTTAAAATTCAAGAAGTAAGGGACTTGGGCCCACACATACTTCACATACACACAAACAATGGAAAAAATAATTTTAAGCTAAATGTCTGTAGAAAAAACAGAAATCTGTTGCAATTAAGAAGTTACTGATGTGACTTGTCCCTCAGAGATGAAGCTAGAATGGGAAGGTCACAGGCACACAGGTATATGTGGAAATTTGATCATTGAAGAAAACATGCTGAGAAGATATTTTCACTTAAATTTTTCAGATTTTATATGTACATAACAAAGGGGCCAAAATGGGACTCTGTCTTAGACAAGGAGCAACTCCATTGTAATTAACGACCTAAGACTGAATCCAGGACGTTCCCCAGTCAAGTTTAGCCAATTGGGTAAACAGTTCCAAACCTGGCCGTATAGGGCCAGGAGACCAGAGTTGCAGGATCTGGCTGCTACTGACTATATGTGACAGAAAAATCCCACAACGGATGAAACTGTTACTAATTCTGTCCAATCAACATGCCCCCCCATGTATCTGCTCCCTGACTGCCCAATTATTGAAAAGATGTTTAAAAGATTAAAAAAATAGAATTCCCCACGTCCACTTTAAAAGGACCTGTATGTCTTTGTCCGTGGTCCTCATTATCACTTTGTATGGGTGATGGACTGCTGCATGCTGGCTATTTCTGAAGAATAAGCACTCTTTGTGTTTACATACCATTTGAGTCTGAGGTTTTCCTCCAGCACCTTTTGGACCACTACAACAGGAAACAATGTTTGGTTTGGGAGAAAATTTTTAGGTTAAAAAAATAGTTTTGAAAAACAGATTGAGAAACTGCTCCAGAGATGCCACTTGAGTTCATTCATTCAAGAGAGGCATAACAAATCTATCTCTACGTTTTAGGATTGGGGCAATGGAGGCACATCTCCATGGAGCTAAGAAACTTGGAACCAGCAAATGTTTGTGGGAAGTTCTGGAAATAGTGGTGTTCACGGGCATTGTTGGACAGGGGAAGATGTTTCAAAGAAAAGGGAAGCCCTGTGTGTGTGAATCTGAAAGGAAAATCTATCCCTTTGTGACTCATTTTGTTTACAAAAATATGTGATACATTTTTCATTTGAGAAGCATGTCAATTTATAAAGTGAAATTTTTCCTTTACAGTATGGGTTGACACCCTATAAACTCGCTTTGTTGGAAAATCAACTTGAAATGGCGCAGTTTTTAATTGAGAACGGTGCAGAAGCACCTTCGGAGCTTACACCAAATAGGTACCGTTTCTTTTTGCTGTTCTTGAGGGTGTCATTGCTTAAGTAATGAACACTAAAATGCTAGAGGGAATATGGCTTCAACTCATAAGCACGTATTGAGAAAGACTATCAAACAGGGCGTGTGAGCTGGAAAAGAGACTGTTTCAACATAAAAAAAGGAACAGTGTGTACCAGGGCTCAGCTTCCCATTTAAAAACAAGTTGTCATTTCTAATCTGATTTGATTGGCAATTTTCTACTTGTTAAGGCAACTTCACATTAATGTTGTTTACTTTGAAAAGTTTCAACTTTATTTTCAACACTGAAATGTATAGTTTTATTAGTTTTAGCCTGTTCCTTATATATTTTCTTCTTATATATGTTCAACTTAATTTTTTTTCAAATCATGTTGTCTCTTTGATCACTCACTTTACTTTAAGTGAATTTTGAATAAGCAAATAGATTAGGGTATCCATCAATTAGATGATATTACCAGATGTTATTATTTTTTCCCCTCTACTCTCTGAAATATCTTGACACTGTGTTAGTCAGATGTGAATCTGTACACCCAAACTCCTGAAACAGCTAATCTGGATAGGGACACTTGTCCAAAATGAGTACAAAGAACTAAGACTCCATTGAGAAAATGTCTCCATAAGATCTGGTTGTAAGGCATTTTCTTAATTAGTGATTGATGGACAAGGGCCCAACACATCATGGGAGGTGCTGTTCCAGGGCTCATGGCCCTGAGTTCTATAAGAAAGCAGAATGAGCAAGCCAGTGAGCAACTCCCTCCCATGGCCTCTGTAAGCTCCTGCCTCCAGCTTCCTTCCCCATTTGAGTTCCTGCCCTGTCGTTCTTTAATGGTGGACTATGATGCAAACATATAAGCCAAATGAATCCTTTAGTCCCCAAGTTCACTTTGGTCATGGTGTTTTATTACAGAAATAGCAGCTCTAAATACTTGGTATTTAAGATGAGTTCAGCATTAAAAATCAAATGATTACCTTTTTTGTTTATACATGCAAGTTTAAAGTCAGATGAATTAAAAAGTAAAGCCTGTGTTTTGTGTATTTTTTATTGAAAATACACTTTGGACATACCATATGTTCTAAACATGGTTTAGCATCCTCATCTTCATGTACTTGTTTTTGTGTCAGAGGACGTGCATGCACTGATATTCCCAACCAAAACACAGTACAACAATGTGTGATGGCTTTGTCTTCCATCTTATTTGAGGCATTTTTTTTTTTATTTTTATTTGGCACTTGGCCACTTACTCCAGGTAAGCAGGCTGGGAAGCCTCTTTGGTATCTTACTACCTCCACTTCCTTTGTACTATAAAAGTGCTGGGATTATAGATACATCACACAGTGTCTGACTTTTTGTTGAATTCCAGGTATTCAAATTCTGGGCTAATGTGACAATTATGTATACCCACTGAGCCATCTATCTGGCTCTAAAGCACTCAATTTTTATTTTTTTAATTAATTAATTAATTAAGGATTTCTGCCTCCTTCCTGCCACTGTCTCCCATTTTCCTCCCCCTCCCCCAATCAAGTCACCCTCCCTCGTCAGGCCGAAGAGCAATCAGGGTTCCCTGCCCTGTGGGACGTCCACGGACCACCCACATCCATCCAGGTCTAGTAAAGTGAGCAACCAAACTGCCTAGGCTCCCCCAAAGCCAGTACGTGAACAGTCAATTTTTAAAAGAAGAGTTTGAGCCTAAATTAAAGAGGTGGTTATAATTATGTAACTAAGGCTTCTGAGTGCAGAGCACTTTCAATTAAACCTCTAATCCAGTTAGAGGGCCTGTGTTTCCCTCTAAGAAGAACCATTTGAGATCATTTATTCTTCCTTTAATACACGATAGACAGAAATTTGTAAAGCTGGTAATTTTGATGAAAATAACATGGAATAGCACAGTTTTAGGAATTCATGTATAGGAACATGTATCAGGAATAAAGTGCTTATCACACAAACCCAAGATTTCAGAGTTCAACTCCTCAGAACACAGAAAGGGCCTCATGTGCATGTGTGCATCTTAACCTCAGGGAACCTTGAGGGACATGGGAGATGGAGACAGGAGACTGTCTAGAAAGTTATACTTTAGATAGTCTTGCTTTTTACAGCTCTTAACAAGAAACTCTGTCTCAAAACTAAGTTAGGAGGCAAGGACTGCCAGTCAAGGATGTCCTCTGACCTAAAAAACATGCACTGGGATCAACAGACACAAATGCATACACAGATGTGAACAGGAACGCATATCAAATATAAAGATGAAAAAGTAATTTAGATTGTTGATCTAATAACACTGGGGTTCATTATCTGCTAAAAAGACATTGGAAATAGTGGTCAAGGTTGAAGGTTTTCTTAGTTTTCTGGAAATCACTCCAGCAGCGGTGCTATTTTGGACAAGGTTCACACCGCAGGTGAAAAGTCCCCTGATGAGCTCCAAGACCGTAATGACAGCCAAAGCAGAAACTAGGAAAATAAAGCTGCTGGTCCAGAGTATCCTGGCAATAGGCCCTGAAGTACAGCAGTCTTAACTGTGACCTGGAAAGAATATAGCTGACAAAAGAGTGTTGCTTTCCTTGAGTTTGGAAGCTGGTTGTGAGTTACAAAGACTCAGGATTACACAAAAAGGCTTATGAACAAAGAAACAGCCAAGCGGTGGTTTCAGCATTCACACATGAAAGAACTGTTAAAACAATTTGAAGGTACCACAACTGTCACAGCTTCTGAGAATGCAGGCAGAAGGGTACTTAGAAGGAAAAAAAAATACTTTTTCATATACTGACCATTGAGAGCATAGTACTCAACAAAATACCTCCAAAGGGTTCTGACAGATAGGACTGTGGGGCCATAGGGACAAGCAGGCAGATGAGTGGAACAGGAACTCTGACTCCACGAGCATAGAAATACAAAGTTACTGGAACATTCAAAGCAAATCTATGGAAAAAGCACTGCTATCATTGGTGTGTGTGTGTGTGTGTGTGTGTGTGTGTGAGAGAGAGAGAGAGAGAGAGAGAGAGAGAGAGAGAGAGAGAGAGAGAGTTTTAATCAAGAGCTAAGTTTTCTCTGTTTCTTCTCTGTGAGGGAAGGCAAGAAGGACAGCAGTCATTAATCATCACCAACTGTTGAAGAATTAGTTTAGAGTTCTTAGGCTGGGTCTTTAATCCAGAAACTTGGAAAACAGGAGGCACAGAGATCTCTTTGATTTTAAGACCAACATGATGTATATAATGGGATTAAAGTCAGCTGGACTGCATAATGAGATCCTGTTTCAAAAAATTATTTGTAAATATCTAATGTAAGATATATTAGGGACTCAAAAATAAAGAATTTAGAAAACATGCTAAGTGTTTTTATATGAATAGTTAAATGATGATCACTTTTAAACATATGTCACAGTGGAGGAACAGCTGCAGTAGAATCAGAACAATCAATGAAAACGTGTGCCAACTTTAACAAAGGTAAGAATGACATTAACTGCTTCTACCTTCCCTAAAGAAAATAAGGAAGAGTGAAGATTTTAGATCCCCAAAAAGGAGTTAAGGCAATCAAGGATAAATGCAGTTCTGTGGTTTTCAAATATTCTGAAAAGTCAGAATTAATTAAGAAATTATTTCAAAGAACTTTCAACTGTGAAAATATATTGTCAAAACATTGCTTATTTTATATTAATGCTGATATCTGTACTGCCGTTGAATAAAGGAGAAATCAACTTTATGCACATGTGTCCTCCATAGTCACATTGCAACAAATAGGATTATTAGAAATACATATTCTCCTTCAGTTTTATGACAAACTTTGTATTTTGTACTGCATAACAGTACACAGGTAGGTGTCACTAGAATGTCATTATGTCACAAACCAACCTCAGTAATCAATAACTTTCATTAAATAATTTCCTACCTTATGATATAATTAAAATCTTCTGACCTCTTTAATGTCTGAGCAATTTCTCAATTTGGACAGTTTTGTCCTACTGTATAATTGTTTTCTTTAGAAATCTCCCATTTTAGGGTGAAAGCTTCGTTCCATAATGAATGTATTGAGTTTATGAAGACTTATCAATCCTGACATGTTTTCCTTTTTCTTTCTTTTCTTTCTTTCTTTCTTTCTTTCTTTCTTTCTTTCTTTCTTTCTTCCTTCCTTCCTTCCTTCCTTCCTTCCTTCCTTCCTCCCTTCCTTTCTTCTCTTCTTTCCTTCTTTTTTGTTTTGTTTTGGTTTTCTAAAGTGCTAGACATTGAGCACAAGGCTTTGGGAGCATTCTAGGCAAGCACCCTACCCATTATCTCTGCCTTCTGTTTTTATTAAATAGAACATGGTAAGGGTGTATATCATTTCCATGCTTCAAAGCATGATTCAAGAATAAAAATTGAAAGAAAAAGCAGAGTGTAGAAAATGACATCATTCTGTATTTCAAAGAATTGTCTGCTTCTCCATTGAGTCTGGAGAGACTTTGTGGCAGTGGCAGGAACACCACGTAGTATTTACTTTCAGTAACTGTCATCCCAGTGTCTTTTATACCTAAGTTGCCAGTGGCAACCACACTAGGTAGTGCATCCAAAACCCTCTTCCTCAAGAGGTAAGATGAAGAGAGTCAATATTATTGTAATGGAGACAGCTTTGTGTCAATTTATTATGAAGTTTTCTGTTCATGGCATTTGTGGTGGTGAGAACTGACTGAGGCCTCCTGCATAATAAGCCTAAGTTTCCTACTGAGCAGCAATCCCAGTGCACTAGTTGGTGGCTCAAGTGACCTTCCTGAGTCATGAGGAATGCTTATAAGCACATTAAGTTTCTCTGACTTTAATCAAGACAAAAACAATGAATGAAGGTTTCATTTCATTTTTGTTTTCTTATGTTTATTTTGGTTTTGTGAGACAGGGTTTTCCTGTGTATTGACTTTGAGCCTAACCTGAAACTCATTCTGTAGACAAGGCTAGGCTTGAAATTACAGAGATCTGCATGTCTCAGTTACCAAGTGCTAGGATTAAAGGAGTGTACCATTACTGCCCAACTCAAATGTTTATTTCTAAAAACAAGCTGCAAGTGTCTAGGGAAAGATTGAGTGAGTTTATTGTTTACATATGTAAACATGTACAATGATCCTATGTCAGAAGGAAGCCCATGGAATTTGCTGCTCCAGTCTCACAGCTGCTTCTTTGATGCTCTTGCACCTGAGGTAGAGCTCGGGATTATTACTTCCAAGGGAGGGATCTTTCCAGTAATTCATTTTAGGGGAGATGATGCCTGCTATCATGAGCATCCTTTAAGCTGCATATAAGTCTGGGAACACAGATGGAACTAAGGATATTCTTCCCTCAATGGGGATGAGGCGAGGAAGCCTGTTGCACTCCCTTGAGCTGTTATGTAAAAGTCTTTGCCCCTCTTCTCTTTCTTTCTGTTAGGTTATACCCTGATACAAAAGACAGAAGTCATACATCTAGTCCCAGTGGTAGCAAATTGCACCATAAAATGAACAATTTTAACTAAAATGCTGAGCAAGATTCTTTGTTTCCCTGAAGAACAAGAATGTGTATAGGCTCATGGATTTTTTTCCATTTTGAATCTGTTGTTTTGTTTGTGAGACACAGTCTCATTTTTACATAGTTCTGGCTGTCTTGGGAATCACAGGGATCGACCTGCCTTTGCCACCCATGTGCTGGGATTAAAGTTGTGTGCCAATATCTATACTCTAGAATTTTTCTCAAGTGTCATTATCCCAAAGTCAAACAAGAACCACAGAAGCTATTTTGTGACAATTGATGCTTATACTGGTAAGGATGCTGTTCTCCATCTGTCTGAGAGAGATCCTTTAGGATCATCTCAATTGTTTATGGGTGGGTGTTTACCTTTAAGTATTATGCTTGTTAAATTTAAGTCTTCTTTGATTTGAAATATAAAAAAAATGTATGAATTTCACATGAAGACATTTCTTACAAAAAGTACTTATTCTAGAATAATCTAGATTCATCTAAAAATTATACTATGCATCTAATAATTTTATATGTTATATTTCTTTAGCATTGTAATGAACTAATTTTGATTTTTTCAGAAGAAAATTTCAGCACTGACATAATGCCTTCTTGCAGGTAAGGTCTAATGATATATAAAGACTAAGGAAATTCAAAGATAACAAGCTAATTATTGGTTGTATTCTCAGATAGATACCAATTTATACACTCAATTTTTGTGTTGTCTTACAATCCCCACAGTATTATCTGTATTTTTAGACTGAAAATTTATTGTTTTTAGATCATGTGCATGAGGTTTATACTCAACCATCATTTCCCCTGTACCAATTCTGTGTTTTGGAAAATGAGCTTCCTAATGTTTACCACACACACTATGTCCATCTAATACTCCTTGCCTTTTCAAAAATTGCTGAAATTAGCTAGTGAACTAGATCTTCATCGCATTTGTCTTTCTGATAGCTGTCAGTATTTGGGATCATTCTGCATTATCAAAGAGTGTTACAAGAAATCAACATCCCCATTCTCTCAGTGTGTGGGTGCACCCCTTGCGGTCCTTAGTTCCTTGCTCGTGCTCTCTCTCCTTCTGCTCCTGATTTGGACCTTGAGATTTCTGTCTGGTGCTCCAATGTGGGTCTCTGTCTCTGACTCCTTTCATCGCCTGATGAAGGTTAATATTCAGGAGGATGCCTATATGTTTTTTTTTTGGGGGGTTCACCTTCTTATTTAGCTTCTCTAGGATCACAAATTATAGGCTCAATGTCCTTTATTTATGGCTAGAATGTTCTATTGGGAACTCACCAAGGCCAGCTGGCCTGGGTCTGAAAAAGCATGGGATAAAACTGGACTCACTGAATATAGCGGACAATGAGGACTACTGAGAACTCAAGAACAATGGCAATGGGTTTTTTATCCTACTGCGCATACTGGCTTTGTGGGAGCCTAGGCAGTTTGGATGCTCACCTTACTAGACATGGATGGAGATGGGTGGTCCTTGGACTTCCCACAGGGCAGGGAACCCTGATTGCTCTTCGGGCTGACGAGGGAGAGGGACTTGATTGAGGAAGGGGGAGGGAAATGGGAGGCGGTGGTGGGGAGGAGGCAGAAATCTTTAATAAATAAATAAATTAATTAATTAAAAAAAGAAATCAACAAATTGTTTGCCTCCTTTGATACCATCTCCACATGCAGAGGTCCTTTTGTTCTGTGTAGGACCCTTTTATAGATGGTGGAAGATCCCATGCCTTCCTCCTACCACAGTGCTTCATCCATCACTTGTCCATTCATATGAGCTGTTTTCTACAGTAATGAAGTCTCTGGATCTCAGTAGATTATCTGGATGTAGAGAGCCAAACTGTGGCGTGGTTACTCTTTATGTGTCTATAAAAGGGGCTTTGTCTTCCCCATCAGTAGGACATGAACATAGAGTAGAAGGCCCCTTCTGTCAGTGATCTGCTATCTCAGACACTGATTTGGCAGAAAATTAAAGGTGGTATGTCAAGCTAGTTCTGTGCTCATCTTAATTGATTACTTCCATAATAGAGGACAATTGTGTTATCATTTGTGGGAACATGTATCATAAAACATTTGATACACATTAGTAAATTGCTTATTACTAATGATTTATTAATAAATTACTCCAAGTTAAAAGGTCCAAAATGCATCACAGTTAATGTCCAAAGTGCAGATTCATAATTTACAGTATCTACAACTGTTCAAAGACACACCTTGTAAAAACCATGTTCCTTTCTACTAGGAATTCTAAACTGTCTCAAGCTAATAACCTGAAATTATCCACTGAGTTTTATTGCTGTTTGTTCATATTTTTATCTCATTAAGTTAATAGCAATGCTCATTTGGCATAGAAACAGGCTGATTGTGGTTTCAAGATTCACTCATGAATGGACTTAAGAGACAGCTTGAGCATATCCTAGGCCATTGTATCTTGTCAGAGTGCTATCAGAAGTGCTATCTATGGTCCACAAACAAACCTTGTGAGAGATAGCATCATGTGCATTGAGAGCCCACAAAGTAACCTGAGAGAGAGGGGTTCTGTGATGCTCTAGGAGAAGACGATGACATGACAAGTGGAATCGGGGTACTAATTACATTGAGCACAAGAGTGACTATCAGTTACTACAGCATTAAATAAGTGCTTTGGAAAAACTAGTCTCTTTCTTCGTGTGTGTGTGTGTGTGTGTGTGTGTGTGTGTGTGTGTGTTTCTATGCTTTTAGTGGACTAAATTCTTTTTTTCACATGAGAAAAAGTGTTAAGGAAATTGTCAACAAACCTAATTAATGGATTGAAGGACAATTTAATGGCTGATGGTAAATCGCTAATGTATTATAGGAAAATATTTGGTAAATGTTTTTATACGAATATTAAAATATTACTTTTTAAAATATGCCACAGTGCAGTAAGACCAGCAAGACAGCTAAAATCCCTATTGAAGAAGTCTTTCCTGATTAAGAGAGGTAAGAGTGAAGGTGAATACTTGACTACCCCCTCCCTAATTTCAAATACAGCTTGTTTTTTTTTTCAAAAATATGAACAGAGGAAATAATATAGCAATGTAATTCTATCTTCTTTTGATTTGCCTTCAAATGTCCTTTCATTCAGAATTATTTAAGAAGTAGTTTCTGATAAATTGTCAGTCTGAAACTATATCATCTGAAACGTTTGTTTATTTAATGTCAGCCTCTGATGTACACGGTATCTTTGTATAAATAAAAAGATCTCTAACTAGTCCACAGTATGTGTCCTCTATGGTCATGTAACAGCAAGTTGGCTTGTTATAAATGAATTTTTTATTAAAACCACATTGTGTTTATGCTACATATTATTATATACATCAATGTCAATGTCAATAAGATGATCATTTTAAAAAACCAAAAATACAGTATTCAATTACTTTAAGTTTTTTGAGGACTAAATGCTAATAAGTTTTTCTGGATTTTGCTCCTTTCTATAATTTCCCAATTTAGACATAGTAGACAATTCACATATGGTATTATGTTTATCTTTAATTATCTGTTATTTAATCTGAATAATCTTGACAAAAATCTTGACCTAAGAAATAATAGACTTGCTTAACATTTTAAAGAAATGAATGGACTTTGAGTCCTGTAGGCAGTTCAGGGGATAGAACACTGCTGTTATAAACATTCTCTGGTAGGACACACCCTATTGACTATACCACCAGCACCTTTTTCCTTTGGTTTTATTAGTTTAAGATATGATGATACTTGGTTTATATGCTGATAGACATAATTTCCAGAGCAATTTGCCACAATAGGAGGAAGGCAGAGAAAGTGCATCGTTCTACAGTCGACAACACTGATTGGTCCATTGAGTATATGGTATCTATCTAAAAAATTGTTCATTTCTTTTACATTTTCCAATATTGTGTAGTACAGGTTTTGTAGTATGACCTAATGATTCTCTGAATTTCCTCAATGTCTATTGTTAAGTCCTTATTTTTCATTTCTGATTTTGTTAATTTGGGTGATCTCTCTCCATCTTTTGATTAGTTTATATAATGGTTTGTCAATCTTGTTGATTTTTTTCAAAGAAACAGCTCTTTGTGTCATTGATTCTTTGTATTCTTTTCTGTGTTTCTGTTTTGTTGATTTCAGCCCTCTGTTTGATTATTTCCTGTCTTCTACTACTTCTGGGTGAGTCTGCTTCTTTTTTTCTAGAGCTTTCAGGTGTGCTGTTATGTCACTAATGTGAACTTTCTCCATTTTCTTTATGTGGGCACTTCGTGCTATGAATTTTCCTCTTAGTGTCCCATAGGTTTGGATATGTTGTGCCTTCATTTTTGTTGAATTCAAGTAAGACTTTAGTTTCTTTTTTTATTTCTTCTTCAACACAGGGGTGGTTCAGTAGTTGACTGTTCAGTTTCCATGAGTTTGTAGGTTTTCTGGGAGTAGTATTGTTGTTGAGTTCTAACTTTACTCCATGGTGAGCTGATAAGACACAGGGGTTTACTCCAAATTTTTGTAACTGTGGGGGATTGCTTTGTTACTGATTATGTGATCAATTTTAGAGAAGGTTCCACAAGGTTCTAAGAAGAAGTTATATTCTTCTTTTGGCGGGGGCGGGGGGGAGTTCTATAGATATCTGTTAAGTCCATGTGATTCATTACATCTGTTAGTCCTCTTATTTTTCTCTTAAGTTTCTGTCTGGTTGTTCTGTCCATTGGAGAGAGAGGAGTGTTGAAATCTCCTATTATTAGTGCATGGGGCTTGATGTATGATTTAAGGTTTAGTATTGTTTCTTTTAGTATGTGGGTGCTCTTATATTTGGTGCATCTTGATGAATTGTTCCTGTCATGAGTATAAAGTGTCCTTTTCCATCTCTTCTGATTGATTTTAGTTTGAAATCAATTTTGTTATTTATTAGGGTAGCCACACCTGCTTGTTTCTTAGGTCCATTTGATTGGAAGGCCTTTTCCCAACCCTTTACTCTGAGGTAGAGTCTGTCTTTGATGTTGAAGTGTGTTTCTTGTAAATAGCACAAGACTGCATTCTGTTTTCATAACCATTCTCTTAGCCTGTGTCTAAGAGTAGATTGATTTAAGCGAAATGAATGACCAGTGGCTGTTAACTCTGGTTCTCTTTCAATAGTGGTGTTTGTGTTTTTCCCTTCTTTGGGTTATGCTGGTAGGGGTTTTCCTGATTTCTGTGATATTGTGGGTATAGTTAGCTTCATTGGGTTGAAGTTTCCTACTAGTACTTTCTGTAAGGCTGAGTTTTTGGATATGTACTGTTTAAATCTGTTTTTGTCATGGAGTATCTTGCTTTCTCCATAGATGGTGAGTGAAAGCCTTGTTGAGTATAGTAGCCTGGGCTTTTATCCATGGTTTCTTAGTGTCTGAAACACATCTATCCAGGACCTTCTGGCTTTTATGGTTTCCATTGAGAAGTCAGGCATAATTCTGATAGGCTTACCTTTATATGTTACTTGACCATTTTCCTTTGCACCTTTTAAATATTCTTTCATTATTCTGTATGTTCTTTGTTTTGATTATTATATGGCTAGGGGATGCTATTCTTTTGATCCAGTCTATTTGGTGTTCTGTAAGCTTCTTGTATCTTCATAGGGATATCCTTCTTTAGGTTGGGAAAGTTTTCTTCTATAATTTTGTTGAATATGTTTTCTGTGCCTTTGAGCTGGAGTTCTTTTCCTTCTTCTACTCCTATTATTCTTAGTTTTGGCCTTTTCATGGTGGCTCAGATTTCCTGAATGTTTTTTGTTAAGAATTTTTTGGATTTAATGTTATCTTTGACCAATGAAAATTTTCTTTATAGTATGTTCAGCACCTGAGATTCTTTCTTCTATCTCTTATATTCCGTTGGTTATACTTGTCTCTGTAGTTCCTGTTCATTTACCCAGATTTTCCATATCCACAATTCCCTTGGTTTGTGTTTTCTTTATTACATGTATTTCAGTCTTCAAGTCTTCAACTGTTTCTTTCACTTGTTTGATTGTTTTATCATGGATATTTTTGGGTTTCTTTGAGGGATTTATTAATTTCTTCCAACTTTGTTTGTCTTCTCTTCAATTTCTTTAAGGGAGTTTTTCACTTCCTCTTTAAAGGTATTCATCATTTTTATAAAGTTACATTCAAAGTCGTTTTCTTCTACTTCTGGGTTAGGATGATCAAGTCTTCCTTTTGTGTGTCCACTGGATTCTCATGTTACCATGTTATTTTTTTAGGATGTTGGAGGAATTCTTGCATAGGCACCTACCCATCTCTTCCATCAAATGAGGCCAGCAGTGTCTTGGCATCTTGGTCCAATCATTGCTGTGGCTGTCTCTTAGGTCTCCTCAGTATTGGAGCAAGCTGTATTTCAGAATTCAATGGAGCTTGCATGCACTTGGGGGCCCTCAATATTGGAACAATCTGTGTTTTAGAGTTCCACGGAGCTTGCAGGTGAACAGGCACCACCTTGGATTTTTGTTGTGGTAAAGAGGGTTGTTGGAGGTCTCCCACCTGCTAAGCCTCATTGGCAACCCATTTGTTGGTGGGACCAACACTCTGCTTCAGCCATAGGCAATACTAAGGAAGTTATATTACAGTTTATATACTGTGAATAAAATAAACAAGAATTTGCTTTATTCCTTTTCAGAGGGTGTGCTTTATGAGCTTGAGGCATTGTCTGTGGGAACTCTGATGTTTCTTGTAAGGTACTACTACCATGGAATTGCTGCTTGGTCCCCACGTTTCTTCCATGCTTCTTACCCTAGAGATACAGTTCAGTGTGCATAACTACTGCAGGGTGCTTTGCAATAGCTCTTACCATGGAGGTGATAGCTATTGATGCTGAATTTCTTTGCACTGCCCATTTGTGAGGGACCAGAAGCTAGAACTGAGGGGCTTCTGCATCTTCCTCAGAAGCACTTGAGGAGAGTACACACCTTGACCCCTCTCTGGAGCTTTGCCAACCTATCAGTTTGAAATTCTTTGCAGGGGCCTTTGTCCTTGGTATGCTTGTGGGGTTTTTTTTTGTTTGTTTGTTTTTCATTTTTCTATGCTGCAAAGGGCAGTCACCATAGACTTAGCTTCCTTGTGTCTGGAATTTTCATCTTCAATGGAATAAGGTCAACTTAAACCTTAGAGAAACTCTTTTCACCTCTATACAAGATGAGTATGCTCACTTACAATTCTCCTACCACTAATAGTCCAGAGACAAAATCAACAGCAGCAACACTGTGCTACTACTGTAATACTTCAGTTTGTGATACTGATTCTGGTTAAGATGTCTATAGTGCTCAAGATCATAGGTGTTTTATACACCAATTTATTATAAGTAGTAACTTTTGAAAAATTTGTCTCATTTGAAACGTACAAAGAAGTCTCAATTAATTGTTATCCATATATTTGTTGTCTATAAATCAATATTCACTTTAAATTTTAGCCTCATTTGGGGACAAAGTAAATGTAGTAAAAAATATTGGCCTTGGCATTTAATGCTCTTATATTTTACAATTGATTATAACATATTTTGTTTTTCTACTTTATAGCTAGTCGAAGACAAAAAGATCAGATCTCACTCAGGTAAGAATGTCTGGATTCTAAAATACATTGAGTATGTAGAGAATATAAAGTTCAGAAGCTGCCACCATGTTTTTTTCTGTGTAAAGCAGTTTCAGCTTCTTGATTATATGCTAATCAAAGCTGAATATTTATCTATGGAGAAGCATATAGTTTTAAATAACTGATTATTCCTCTGATACAGCATGAAATGCTATAGGACTCCCTGTCTGTGGAGGTGATTCAGCGGGTAAAGTACTGGCTGTGCATATGGGAAAATGGGAGATGGATTCCCAGGGTCTATATGAGGCCTGTTGGTCTTGTGCGCTTTTAAAATTCTGGTGAGCTTATGGTGAGATTGCAGGTGGAGACAGAGCATCCCTGACATTTTCTGGATTGCTTGCCTGAGGTTTGCATTCATGAGTGAGAGACCCAGCTAGTAAACTAATGTTTAAGGTTAGGGTCAACTCTCAAGTCTATATTCCAATCACCACACCTATACACTGGCATGTATGTACCTTAAATCACACATACATAGGAATACACAGCATATACCATATTTTGCACATATATGTAAAAGGATCGATTTTCAAGTCATTAATTTTTTTCACTAATTTGTTTGGCTGAGTTGTCTGTGTGAAGAGTGTGAAAAATATAGCAAGGTTCAAAACTCTCCAAGGCTTTGCTAAAGATCACCTCAAAATGGCCTTATAGACATGCTTCTGTCCAGCAGGTTAATAGTTCCCTTAATGAGTTCCCCAACTATGGTGAATCACAAGGTAGATGAAGTTAGAAAAACAAACTGGTTGGTCCAGAGCTTACCAACCAGAAGCCCTGAAATTTGGAGCTCTTAGCTGTAGTTCAGATGGAGTAAAGCTGAGGGTGCTTTATTGCTCTGCAGTGCCCTGTAAATACTCAAGACTTGTGCAGGAAGTAATGGCTGTTGAATATAAAGAGGATCATCATAGATCCAGGTGGTTTGGGTGCATGCTTTTAATCCTAGCACTCAGGAAAGTAGAAGCAGGCAGATCTGTAAGTTCAAGGCAAGCCTGGTTTACAAGAACCAGTTCCAGGACAGGCTTCAAAACTATAGAGAAACTCTGTCTCAATAAACCAAAAAAAAGGGGGGGGGGGAAGAATTTCATCATGTACTTGTGCACAGACTTCCAATAAAGCAGCTTCAAATCACCAAAATATGGTGAATTCTGATATTGTTGGTAGCTTGATGTTTAGATTTTTAGATGTTTGATGTTTAGATCAAGATGTTGCTCCCAAAGCAATTTCTTGGGAGAGAGTGAGTGACTAAATGTAATGCCTAAAAAGTTTCTTGACAGAAAACAGGACAAGGTGCTTTAGGTTTAGGGGAAGAAATGAAATAGGAGCATTAAGTACTTAGAGCACAAAACAATCAGTTACTGCAACCATCAGAACAAAGTATGTGGTAAAACCGCCATTCCCCTGTCTTGTGTGCTTGGATGTGTGTGTGTGTGTGTGTGTGTGTGTGTGTGTGTGTGTTGTTTTAATCAAGAGCTAAATTTTCTATGTTCTTCTCCATGAGGAAAGGTGGAAAGGAGAGCAGTCATTAATCATCACCGACTGTTGAAGAATGAATTCAGAATTATTTGGCTGGGCTTCTATCCCATGCCTTTAATCCCAGAATGTGGGAGGCAAGAGGCATAGATCTCTTTTATTTCAAGACAAACATGAAACATATAGTGTATTAAAAGTTAGCTGAAATACATAATGAGATCCTGTTTCAAAAAATGTTTTTGTAAATATGTAATGTAAGATGTGTTAGGGACTCAAAAATAAAAAATTTAGAGACATGCTAAGTGTTTTTATATGGATAGTTAAATGATGATCACTTTCAACATATGTCACAGTGAAGGAACAATAACAAGAGAGCCGGAGCAGAGAAAGAAAAAGTGTGTCACCTTCAATGATGGTAAGAATTACTCCATCTGTCCTACCTTCCCTGAAGAAAATAAGGAAGAGTAAAGATTTTAGATTCCAAAAAAGAGTTAAGGAAAACAAGTATAAATAAAGCACTTTCAAGTGTGAAGTATTTTTGTCAAAACATTGCTTATTTCATTTTAATGCTGATATCTGTACAGCCTTTGAATAAATGAGAAAACATCTTTACACAGCACATGTCTTCCATAGTCACACTGCAGCAAATAGGATTGTCAGAAATCCAGATTCTCCTTGAGTTTATGACAAATGCCTTGTATTTTGTACTGCATATTGCTACACATCTCACTGCCACTAAAATGAAATTATGCCACAAAAACCTTAATCAATTATTTTCATTAACCAGTTTCCTACCTTATGATGTAATTAAATCATCTGAGTTCTTAAATATCTGTGAAAGTTCTCAGTTTGGAAAGTTTTGACATACTGCATAATTGTATTCTTTAGAAATCTCCTACTTTAGGGTGGAAGTGTTTCTTTTACAGTGAATGCATTGATTTTAGGGAGACTTCTCAATCCCTATATGTTTTCCTTTTCTTTCTTCCTTTCTCTTGGTCCCTGCCTCCCCTCGTTTCCTCCACTCATCCCTAAATTCCTCCCTCCCTCCCTCTCTTCTTTCTTTCTTTCTTTCTTTCTTTCTTTCTTTCTTTCTCTTTCTTTTCTCTGAAGTGCTAGAGGTTGAACATAAGGCTTTGTGAGCATTCTAGGCAAGCACCCTACCCATTATCTCTGCCTTCTGTTTTTATTAAATAGAACATGGTAAGGGTGTATATCATTTCCATGCTTCAAAGCATGATTCAAGAATAAAAATTGAAAGAAAAAGCAGAGTGTAGAAAATGACATCATTCTGTATTTCAAAGAATTGTCTGCTTCTCCATTGAGTCTGGAGAGACTTTGTGGCAGTGGCAGGAACACCACGTAGTATTTACTTTCAGTAACTGTCATCCCAGTGTCTTTTATACCTAAGTTGCCAGTGGCAACCACACTAGGTAGTGCATCCAAAACCCTCTTCCTCAAGAGGTAAGATGAAGAGAGTCAATATTATTGTAATGGAGACAGCTTTGTGTCAATTTATTATGAAGTTTTCTGTTCATGGCATTTGTGGTGGTGAGAACTGACTGAGGCCTCCTGCATAATAAGCATAGGCTTTCCCACTGAGCAGCAATCCCAGTCCACTAGTTGGTGGCTCAAGTGGCTGTCCTGAGACATGGGGGAATGCTAAAAAGGCACAATGAGTTTCCTTGACTTTAAACAACACAAAAAATGAATAAACATTTCATTTCCTTTTTGGTAGGTTTATGTTTATTTTAGTTTTGTTGAGACAGGGTTTTTCTGTATGTAGATTTGGAGCCTGCCCTTTAATGTATTCTCTACACAAGCTTGCCTTGAACTCCCATCGAGCCTCCTGCCTCTGTTTCCAAGCACTGGGATTAAAGGTGTGAGCTACAACTGCCTGTTTCATTTCTAAAAGCAAACTGCAAGTGTACAGTGAAGGAGTCAGTGAGTTTATTGTTTACATATGTAAACATGTACAATGATCCTATGTCAGAAGGAAGCCCATGGAATTTGCTGCTCCAGTCTCACAGCTGCTTCTCTGATGTTCTTGCACCTGAGGTCGAGCTTGGGGTTATTACTACCAAGGGAGGGATCTTTCCAGTAATTCATTTCAGGGGAGATGATGGCTGCTATCATGAGCATCCTTTAAGCTGCATATAAGTCTGGGAACACAGATGGAACTAAGGATATTCTTCCCTCAAAGGGGATGAGGAGAGGAAGCTTGTTGCCTGCCCTCCCTTGAGCTGTTATATAAAAGTCTTTGTCCCTCTTTCTTTCTGTTAGGTTATACCCTGATACAAAAGACAGAAGCCATACATATAGTCCCAGTGTTAGGAATTTGCCTGATAAAATGAACAATTTTAACTAAAAGGTCCAACAAGGTTCTTCGTTTCCGTGAAGAACAAAAATGTGTATAGGCCTATGGATTTTTTTTTTCAATTTTCAATTTTGTCCGAGTGCTAGCAGAAGACACAGTTTTATTTTTATGTTTGTGAGACACAGTTTTATTGTTATGTAGTTCTGGCTGTCTTGGGAATCACAGGTAAGTGTTTGTTTTTAGGTATTATGCTTGATAAGTTTAAGTCTTGTTTGACTTGAAATAAACAAAAAGGATTAATTCTACATGAACAAATTTCCTACGAAAGAGTATTTACTCTGGAATAGTCTAGATTAGTCTCAAAAATGGATACTATGTATCTAATCATTTTATATGTTATATTTATCTAGCATTGTAACAAATTCATTTTGATTTTTTTTTAGAAATACATTACAATACTGATAAGAAGCCTTTTTGCAGGTAAGTTCTAAGAATAAAATAATCCTAAGGAAATTCCAAGATAACAAGCCAATTATTGGTTGTATTCTCAGATAGATACTGATTTTTACACTCAATTTTTGCTTTGTCTTACAATCCCCATAGTATTATCAATGTATTTTAGCCAGAAATACTGTTGTTTTTAGATCATGGATATGAAGTGTATACTCAACCATCATTTCCCAAGTACCAATTCTGCATTTTGGAAAATGAGCCTACTGATGATAACCACACTCACTATGTCCATCTGACACTCCTTGCCTTTTCACTTTCCTTCTGAAATCAGCTAGTGAACTAGATCTTCATCGCATTTGTCTTTCTGAGAGCTGACAGGATTTGGGATCTCTCTGCATTATCACACAGTATTACAAGAAGCCAACAAATTACTTTCTTCCTTTGACAGCATCTCCACATGCAGAGGTCCTTTTGTTCTGTGTAGGACCCTTTTATAGATGGTGGAAGGTCCCATGCCTTCCTCCTACCACAGTGCTCCATCCATCACTTGTCCATTCATGTGAGCTGTTTTCTACAGTAATTAAGTCTCTGGATCTCAGTAGATTATCTGGATGTAGAGAGCCAAACTGTGGCATGGTTACTCTTTATGTGTCTATAAAAGGGGCTTTGTCTTCCCCATCAGTAGGACATGAACATAGAGTAGAAGGCCCCTTCTGTCAGTGATCTGCTATCTCAGACACTGATTTGGCAGAAAATTAAAGGTGGTATGTCAAGCTAGTTCTGTGCTCATCTTAATTGATTACTTCCATAATAGAGGACAATTGTGTTATCATTTGTGGGAACATGTATCATAAAACATTTGATACACATTAGTAAATTGCTTATTACTAATGATTTATTAATAAATTACTCCAAGTTAAAAGGTCCAAAATGCATCACAGTTAATGTCCAAAGTGCAGATTCATAATTTACAGTATCTACAACTGTTCAAAGACACACCTTGTAAAAACCATGTTCCTTTCTACTAGGAATTCTAAACTGTCTCAAGCTAATAACCTGAAATTATCCACTGAGTTTTATTGCTGTTTGTTCATATTTTTATCTCATTAAGTTAATAGCAATGCTCATTTGGCATAGAAACAGGCTGATTGTGGTTTCAAGATTCACTCATGAATGGACTTAAGAGACAGCTTGAGCATATCCTAGGCCATGATATCTTGTCGGAGTGCTAGCAGAAGCAGGAATCTATTCTATGGTCCACAAACAAACCTTGTGAGAGATAGCATCACGTGCATTGAGAGCCCACAAAGTAACCTGAGAGAGAGGGGTTCTGTGATGCTCTAGGAGCAGATGATGACATGACAAGTGGAATCGGGGTACTAATTACATTGAGCACAAGAGTGACTATCAGTTACTACAGCATTAAAAAATGTGCTGGAGAGAAACTAGTGTCTTTTTTTAAATAATTTTTTATTGAGAAAAAAAAAGTTTCTGCCTCCTCCCAGCCTCCCATTTCCCTCCCCCTCCTCCCACTCCTCTTCTCCTCCCCCCACTCCTCACCCCCTCCCTCTCCAGTCCAAAGAGCAGTCAGGGTTCCCTGCCCTGTGGGAAGTCCAAGGTCCTCCTCCCCTCCGTCCAGGTCTAGGAAGGTGAACATCCAAACTGGCTAGGCTCCCACAAAGCCAGAACATGAAGTAGGATCAAAACCCCATGCCATTGTCCTTGGCTTCTCATCAGCCCTCATTGTCCGCCATATTCAGAGAGTCCGGTTTTATCCCATGCTTTTTCAGTCCCAGTCCAGCTGGACTTGGTGAGCTCTTAATAGATCAGCCCCACTGTCTCAGTGGGTGGGTGCACCCCTCGTGGTCCTGACTTCCTTGCTCATGTTCTCCCTCCTTCTGCTCTTCATTGGGACCTTGGGAGCTCACTCTGGTGCTCCAGTGTGGGTCTCTGTCTCTATCTCCATCCATCGCCAGATGAAGGTTCTATGGTGATATGCAAGATATTCGTCAGTATTGCTATAGGATAGGGTCATTTCAGGTTCTCTATTCTCAGTTGCCCAAGGAACTAACTGGGGACATCATCTTGGGCACCTGGGAGCCACTCTAGGTTCAAGTCTCTTGCCAACCCTAAGGTGGCTCCCTTAACTAAGATATGTGCTTCCCTGCTCCCCTATCCAACCTTCCTTTATCCCAATAATCCCATTTCCCCAAGTTTTCCCCATCCTCCCCTTCTCACTTTTCTCTCCCCATCTCCCCTTACCCCCATCCCACCCCACCCCACCCCTAAAACTAGTGTCTTTGGTGTTCTCTCTCTCTCTGTGTGTCTCTCTCTGTCTCTCTTTCTCTCTCTATCTCTCTATCTATCTCTGTCTCTCTCTCCCTTGTGTGTTTCTATGCTTTTGGTGGACTAATTTCTGTGGACTAAATTCTTTCCTTTCTTTCACATGGGAAAAGTTTTAAAAAGTGTCACCAAACCTAATCAACTGATTGAAGGACAAGTTAATGCTTGACTGTAAATCTCTAATGTATGTTAGGAAATCAAACAACAAATAAAGCATTCGGTAAATGTTCTTTTATGAATATTAAAATATTACTTTTTAAAATATGCCACAGTGGCATACGACCACCTGGAGAGCTGAAATCAATACTTAAGAAGTCTCTTCAGATCAGTGGAGGTAAGAGTAATCATGAATGCTTGCTGCTACTTCTCTAGTTTCAATAGCAACTTAATTCATTCAAAAAAGGAACAAAGTAAATAAGGTATAAACGTAATTTCATTTTTTAAAATTTGCCTCCTAATGTTCTTCACATTCAAAATTATTTAAGAAATGATTTTCTAAGAAATTTCAGTATCAAACTATATTATCTGAACCATGTTTGTTTATTTAACATGAGCCTCTCATGTACACAGTATCTTTGTATAAATATAAGGACCTCTAATTAGTCCACAATATGTGTCCTCTAGAGTTATGTGACAGCAATTTTGAATTTTTCTTTCATTTTTATAATAAATATATTATATTTATGCTACATATATATTAGTATCAATAAAAGGTGATCATGTAAAAAACGGAAATACAGTATTCAATTACTTTCATTAAGGATTTTGAGAACTAAATTAACTACATTTTTGTGGGTTTTGTTCCTTTCTGTAATTTCTCTACTTAGACATATTAGACAATTCACATATGGTTTTATGTTTATCTTTAATTATTTGCTATTTAATCTGACTATTTCTTGGCATAAGAAATAATGGGCTTGCTCAACTTTTTAAAAAATGAACTTTGAGTCCTGTAGGCAGAGCTGCGGATTGAACATTGCCATTCTAAGCATTCTAGACTAGCGCTCGCCCTAATGGCTATACCGCCAGCACCTTTTTCCTTTGGTTTTATTAGTGTAGGATATGGTGATACTTGGTTTAGATGCTGATAGACATAATTTCCAGAACAATTTGCCACAGTAGGAGGAAGGCTGAGAAAAGAGCATCATTCTGCAGGGGACAGCACTGACTGGTCCACTGAGTCTGGATAAGATTCTAAGAGTGGGAGGAACACTACAGAGTTTGGGCTCTCCGCTGTCACCACAGTGTCTTCACACCTACCTTGCCTATAGAGAGCACAGCATCAAGTGAATAGGAGTACATGCAGTGTAGAGGGTCTGAAAGACTTTATTGAAAAGAGTCAGTATTATTGTAATTTGGGTGACTGTCCTTTACATTATTTCCACACTAAATTTCCTTTGTGGTGACGATGGTTGATGGAGGTCTCTCACATGCTAAGCCTCACTGGCAGTCCATTTGTTGTGGGACAAATGCTCTGCCTCAGCCATAGGGAATGACAAGGAGGTTATACTGCAGTTCCCATACTGTGAATGAAATAAGCAAATATTTGCTTTATTCCTTTGTAGAGGGCATGCTGTTAGCATGCAGTGAAAGCTGCTCACTGAAGCTGTGTATGTGTGGACACAAACATTTCCTGTGAGGTACTACTCCCATGGAATTGCTGCTTGGTCCCCACATTTCTTCCATCCTTCTCACCCTAGAAATACAGTTCAGGGTGCATAGCTACTGCAGGGGGCTTTCCCATAGCTCTTACCATGGGAGGTGATAGCAGCTAGTGCTGAGCTTCTTTGCACTGCCCATTAGCAAGGGACCAGAAGCTAGAACTGAGGGGCTTCTGCATCTTCCTCAGAAGCACTTGAGGAGAGTACACACAATGTCCTCTCTCTCTCTCTCTCTCTCTCTCTCTCTGTAGCTTTGCAACCCTGGCATCTGGAAATTCTTTGCCCTTGGTCTACCAGTGTTTCTTAAGTTTTGCTATGCTGCAAAGAGTGGCCCTCATAGACTTAGCTTCCTTGTATCTAGAATTTTCATCTTCAACAAAATAAGTTCAACTTAATCTTTAGAGAGGCTCTTTTCACTTCCATGTAAGATGAGTATGCTCACTTGCAATTCTCCTTACACCACTAGTCCAAAGACAAATCCAGCAGCAGTAACACTGCTACCAATTAACACTTCAGCTTGTGATATTGATTCTGGTTAAGATGTCAGTTTCTCTGTTTAATAATGCTCATGATCATAGGTGTTTTGTACACCAATTTATTATTAGTATCGACTTTTGATAAAATTGTCTCTGTATTTTAAACCTACAAAGAAGTGTAAATTACGAGTTATCCTTGTGTTTATTGTCTCTACATCAGTATTCACCTTGAAGGCTACACAGATTCAAAGTATATGTTAGTAACGAAGCATTGGCCGTGGCATTCAATGCTCTTTTTTCTACAGTTGCTTATAACATATTTTACCTTTCTACTCTGTAGATAATGGAAGAAATCAAGACCAAATCTCACTCAGGTAAGAATGTCTGGATTTTAAATATAATGAGTATGTAGAGAATATAAAGTTTAGAAGCTGGCACCATGTTTTCCTCTGTGTAAGACAATTTTAGCTTCTTGATTATTTGCTAATGAAAGCCGAATTATGCCCTAGATACAGTGTGCAATGTTTTAGGACTCCCTGTCTGTGGTGGTGATTCAGCAGATAAAGTGCTGGCTGTATAAATGGGAGAATGGGAGATGGATGCCCAGGGTCCACATGAGGCCTGTTGGTCTTGTGCGCTTCTAAAATCCTGGTGAGTTTGGTGAGACTGCAGGTGGAGACAGAGCATCCCCTCACATTTTCTGGATGGCTTGCCTGGATTGCTAGCCTGGGGCTTGCATTCATGAATGAGATTCAGCCATATAACTAAGGCTAAGGGTGAGGGTCAACACCCAAGTCTGTACTCCAATCACTACACCTACACACTGGCACGTATGTATCTGAAATCACACATACTTACATAACACGCCATGAACATATATGTAAAAATATTAGTTTTCAGGCTATTAATCCTGTTTACTAGTATGTTTGAGGCAAGTTGTCTGCTGGGAAGTGTGTGGGCAAAACTCTCCCAGACTTTGCTGAGAGGATCACCTCAGAGTGGCCTTATAGACATGCTTCTGTTCAGCAGGTTTATTTCCCTCTTAATGAGTTCCACCTCTGTGGTGAATCCCAAGGTAGGTGGAAGTTAGAAAAAGAAAGTGTTTGTTTCAGAGTTTGCCAATCAGAAACCCTGAAATTTGGAACTTTTAGCTGTAGTTCAGATGAAGCAAAGCTGAGGGGACAATGTTGCTCTTCAATGTCCTATAAAATGACTCAGAAATACCCTTGAGTTAAAGAGTTTCAACATATGCATGTGGACACACTATCAAAACATAGCTTCAAGGCCCCAAAATATGGTGACTTCTGAGACTGATGGCAACTTAATGCTTAGGCATAGAGTACATTTCATGTTTTCCCAAAGCAACTCCTTGGGAGAGAGTGCTATGAAATGAAATGCCTAATTTTTTTTTTTTTTTTTTTTTTTTTACAAAAACAGGCTATGGTGCTTTAGGTTTTGGGGAACAAATGAAATAGGAGCATTAAGTGCACAAAACAGTTACTGCAACCATCATAACAAGTGTGTGCAAAACTCGCCATTCCTCCCTCTTATGTGTGTGTGTGTGTGTATGTGTTGCATGTGTGCATGTGCCTGTGCCTGTTGCATGCTTTGCATATTTCTCTGTGCAGACATGTTGTAATAAGAGTGGCGGGGCTGCGTCCCCAGCACCCCAGCTGCCTGGCTAGCTTATGCCCCGAAATAACAACACACAAATTGTATTCTTTTAATCACTGCTTGGCCCATTTCTACCTAGCCTCTTCTAGGCTAACTCTCGCACCTGGACTAGCCCATTTCTAATAATCTGCTGTAGCCCACTAGGTGGCTTACCAGGGAGATTCTAGCCTACGTCCATCCTGGGTCAGAGCTTCATCGCGTGTGTCTGCCCAGGAGCTGGGAGCATGGTGTCTCTCTGAGGCATCTGCTCCCGAGAGGAGAGCTGTCGAGTCTTTGAGCTCACTTCCTCTTCCTCCCAGAATTCTGTTCTGTTTATTCCTCCCACCTATGTTTTAACCTATGAGGGCCAGCCAAGCAGTTTCTTTATTTAACCAATGACCTTCCTCCATCACAGACATGAAGGAAAGAGGAGGATATTGGTGTCTTGTATCATTCACTAACTTATCCACTTGACATAAGATCTCTGACTGACCCTGGAGCTGGCCTGGCAGCCAACAAGCCCAAATGGTAGCTTCTCTCTTCCACCCCCAGTACTGGGGTTACATGTGCATGTGTCCATGCCCAGTTTTTTATGTGGATGCTGAGGATTCAAACTCAGGTTGATCTGTGTTGGCAGCAAACATTCTTATTGACTGAGCCATCTCCCAAACCACTGGCTTTTTAAATTTTAATTTTTAAATAGAACTATGAGTGAGTCTTCACTGAATGTTACATAGATTGAGACAAGTTGAAACTGCCAAAGCAAAATTTTTTAAAACGGGGGTCAACATTGAATTACATAAATGCAAAAATGTCACTTAGTGCACAGATAACAAATCTTTCAAGAGAGATGCTCTAAGGACCAAACTCACCCCTCACTGCATGTTTTTATTCTAAAGACTCTCTGAAAACCCTCATGTTACAACAGAGGACAAGGCCACCAACACTACCAAGGTAAAATTCTCCTTCCTTATGAATTTTGTTAAAATGTAGCAGTACTCTACCTATCACAGTTTTATATGGAAATTTGGTCAGAGAAAAGTGTTTGGTGTCAGTGAACCATCCTTTCTATAAATTCCAGTGAGCAGTAAGTGCTTGCAGATAGTGGTGGCCCAATAAGAGAATGAACTGGAAACACAGGGAGGGGAAGACTGAGTGCAGTTCTCATATATTAGAAGATGCCTGGTGCTTGATCAAGGATGGTTTGCAGAAATAGATACACATTAGACTGATTTTAAAAACAACTGTGGTGATACATCTGAATACATTTTAGAGGGTCCGGTTATTGTAGTGGTCCAGGCATCATGCAGGTGCCTTTCTCTCAGCATAATGGCAGGTGGGTTTTCTCTTCCTCTGGATATTCCTATTTCAGGATCATAGATTCACGTCTCCTCTTTTGTCTCTTTTCTTCTGTATTTACATTAGAAAGAAATTTAGCTATTTGTAATCTGTTCAACCGAGTTTTCATTATGAAGAGATTACAGTGTATTTTCTATTTGATTTCACTAGGAGGATATTGACAACTCTTCCTCCAGGTACACGGTAAGTATTTTTCCCCAATTAGCCAGCAGTTGTAGATGTGAAGATTCAATTACCATATAGTAACACTTTGGTTTCTGGATATTTGCTCTGTATTTGACAATAATATACACTCTGATTATTTGTTGTTGTTGTTGTTTTTTTTTTTTTGATGTTTTTCGAGACAGGGTTTCTCTGTGACTTTGGAGCCTGTCATGGAACTAGCTCTTGTAGACCAGGCTGGCCTCGAACTCACAGAGATCTGCCTGCCTCTGCCTCCCGAGTGCTGGGATTAAAGATGTGCGCCACCACCGCCCGGCTGATTATTTGTATCATGTTCACCTATTTAAAATATTTTAGAGTTATACTTATCATTTATGTGTTCATAGTAAAGTGACCTCATTACTGTGAGCTGCTGGAGGTTAGGAATCCTGTTTGTAACCTGGAGCCTTAGAGTAAGGGTTGTGTGAACCAGACATTGAATATTAATGACTTTTGAATGGGTCTCAGCAGAAAAATGGGTTTCTATAAAGCAGTTTCACAGATCCTATGATATGGAGGACAGTAGTGAGAGTTTATTTATAAGTGAAAAATAATATGGATTTTGCCTCCCAAACATAGAAGAGAAACACTGATGATAGGGGGCTATTAAAATTAATAATCATCTCATATAATATTCAGAAAATTTAAAACATAGTGAGTTCAGTTTAGTCTCAATCACAGGGAAAGGCCAAATTTCTCAGTTCATGATTTTCTCAATCTAGCTAGTAAGGAATAAAGTAGCTTTGATATTGTGCACCCCAAATCAAGAGTTCATTTCCTAATCAAACTAGGAAAATTGACCCTCTGTCTTTTCATTGCAGATCATACAGAAACAAATTTTGTATTTTAAGAAGATCGCTGCAATGAAGAAGCAGGACCAAGAAGGTCTTAGCAAATCAGTAATGGACCTAAGTACTCTGGGAGAGGCACTGCCTGAATTCTCTAAAAAGAAATCATGCTTGATGGTAATTCCTACTAATTTAAAAAGTAACATATTTGCCTGTGAGGAGAATGTTGACTTTGTGTTTCTATGTCTGTATAGTTGCAAATCATGTCAGAGAAGACAAAGCCTTGAACATATCTTTCACCTCCACCATACTCTCATTCCTATGAATACCCATGCTAGCCTGTCCCCTTCTAAGACAGTAGTTCTCAATATTCCTTATACTGTGAACATTCAACACAATTTCTCATGTGGTGATCCTAACTGTAAAATGATTTTTGCTGCTCCTTCATAACTGTAATTTTGCTAATGTGATGAATCATAATGTTGATATCTGTGTTTCCAGAAGGCCTTAGATGATCTCTGTAAAAAGGTCCTGTGATCCCCAAATGGGTTCACAGGTTGAGAATCCCTGTTCTAAGGTATAAGTGATAGCAAATTAGACTATGGAAACAAAAATCAGAAAGTGAGTAACTTTTATTACAGTTGTGAAGGACTCATGAAATACAGAGAATAAAAAATAAAGACTCCTGGAATCATAACTGTCAACATAATGCACATAACATACATACAATGTTTTAAACTGATTTATTTTATGTGTATAAATATTTTGCATGCATTCTTTCCATTCACCTTTTGTGTGCTGCCCATAAACATCCAAGACAGCATTCAATCTCCTGGAATTGGTGTTCCAGATGGTTGTCAGCATATGTGTGGGTGCTGGAATCTAGTCCAGGTCTCTGCAAGAGGAACAAGTGTCATAAACTACTGAGCCATCTTTCCAGTCCCCAGAATGAATATGTTTGATACACAAATAGAGAAGATGATCAGTGGAAATGAGTAGTCAGTCTCAGGATGTTTGCTAACTTCCTAGCCCTAGGCCACTTTGACACATTGAAATCCAGAGAACACAGAGGTGGCACAAAGAGCAATAGGAGGCTGGGCATGTTGGTTCACACCTTTAATCCCTGTATTCATGAAGCAGAGGCTGGCTGTTCTCTGTCAGTTCAAGGACACCCTGGTCTCTATTTATTTGAAGGATGGGGGGAGGCAAGGAACATGTGCACCAAGCAGAAGTGTGGCGGTCAAAGGATAATGTATATAGGGCTAAGTTTTCTCATTTTAGGCTCAGGTATCATTTTCAAGTTATCAGTTATGCTGGCAAGTGCCTTCATCCATTTAGCCATCACACTGGCTCTCTGATTTACACTTGGACTGAAATTTTGTAGCACTCACACACACCACCACCACCAGCACCACCACCAGCACCACCACCACCACCAAACAAGAGAAAAAGAGTGACAGAGAGAGAAGGGATATCATGTGTTTGAATACATTGTTACCTTTTAGGAGATTGGTTAACCTTTGGGACGGGATATGGTCTGGTTAGCAGAAGGTTGTCTGTGGTGGGTCTTAATGGTTATCACTACTTCTGGAATCAGTTCTGAGTTCTCTCCTTCCCTGTCTACCAGCATGTGAGAAGCAATAGACCAGTGTCACAGACAAAGCTTCCCTGTTGGCTTTACCTACTTCAACTGCTGCAGGGAAAATCAGTCAGTTAGAGCAGGGAAGGCAAACAGTAGTTTCCTGTAGACATGAGCCTTCCTCCCTTGATTAAATAATCTCTGTCAGATATTTTGTCACAGCAACTATAAAAGTAATAGCCTTCTTTGTTTTTTATTTATTTATTTTACTTTTTCTTTTATTCTTTAAGACACTTTTTTTTATTTTACATACCAATCCCAATTCCCTCTCCCTCCCTTCTGCCTGTTCTCCCAACTCCCCATCACCCCACTCCCCCTCCCCCACTTCCCATTCATTCCTCATAGAGGATGAGTTCTCCCACAGGGAGTCAACAAAGTCTGTCATATCCCTTGAGGCAGGACTAAGGCCATCCTCCCTGTATCTAGGCTGAGCAAAGTATCCCTCCATAGGGAATAGATTCCAAACAGCCAGTTCACACACTAGGGTTAAATAAATACTGGACCCACTGCCAGTGGACCCACAAAACTGACCAAACCATATGACTCTCACTCACATTCAGAGGGCTTAGTTTCGTCCTGTGGCAGTTCCCTAGTTGCCAATCAAGAGCCAGTGAGCTCCCACAACCTTGGGTCAGCCATTTGTAATGGAAACTGGCAATTGGTTAAGTAGGGGATACAAACAGAGTGAGCTCTTCTGCTTGCTTTACAAATGGATAACAACTAGCTAGTTACCTTGAACCATCTAAATTCAACATTAGGAGAGACAGGGGCAGACTTGACATAATTATTACACTTAATAAAACCATTAGTAACTGTAATTTTAATATTGTCAGAACCAAACTCAAATGCTCTTTCTTTTAAGCCTAATCCAACTTGGTTTCTAAATTAATATTAGCTATTATATATGATCAAAGTGAGTCATTGGTCAAGGGAGGTCTTAGCAGGGAGACAGATCTCAAGTGATTTTAATAAACAGACATTCAGTTGCCAGACATCTTCCAAGATTTCAGTCAAAATCATTAGCATATAAATTGACAATGATTAATACAAATGTAAATTTTAGACTAATGTCGAAATTTTAGGCTGATACAGAAAGTAAATGGTACTGTAATGAGTGTGGCAACCATGGAGTTTTCCCCTTGGCGTGAAGGGACCAACATCTTGGATACGCAAAGGATTAGAATACAAACCACAATATACAAACCACAATATCACTAACAGAAATGAGATCTTAGCATATTCTTGAGTCAAAATAAAGCAAAAGGGCAGTTGTTTCTATGCTTCAAAGATGTGACTGAAATAAAAACAGACATCACTTTTACAATGTTAGATTTGCATAAAACCATATTAATACACGAGTTTTCCAGAACCCATTACCTGGTGATTGCAGTGTAATGAGTATAAAATCACCACCTGATCTAGATAATGTCAGTTCCCCAGGCTAACAGAATACTAGGCAGAAGTCTTCATGAAGAGCTACAGTCAGACATGCTGATAAATGACACAGGCTTCAAAGGCACAAAGATGATGCTTAGCTTAGGAGAAAGAAAAAGCTCACATCACAATGAGTTTTTCTCCATTTTCATTCTGAACTGATAAAAACCAATCTCTACCTCTATCTCTGTTTTCTCTCCTCTCTCTCTCTCTCTCACACGCACATCTTTTCATTAAAAAGCTAAAACACACACAGAGACACAGACACACACACACACATATGCCAGCAGTTCAGAGCCCTTAAATTGCAATCCTATTGATCTGAGTTCCATCCCAGAGAACACAACAAACAACAAGTGTCTCACATACGTAATCTCAACACCCCTAAATCCAGATTGGAGACTGAGAGAGTAGAACAGCTCTGAAACCTACAAACCAGCCAGACTGGAACACACAGAGGCACAGAAACATTGAGAGACCATGTCTCACCCAGTGAAAGCAGAGAGCCACCTCCTGAAGGTTATCCTCTGCCCTTCACACACACACACACACACACACATGCATGCATGCACGTATACACACACGCACTAGCATAAGACAAACTGGCATATTAATTCAAGCACACAAGCAAACACACACTCCAATAGTAATTTTTAAGATGATACAAAATTGATTAGTCAGATAATAAATCATGTCTATATATTCATGTGTACTCTGTTGTGTAACTAACATATAAGGAAAATATTTCCAGGGTCTTCTCAGTCATCTTCAGTGTTTCTAATTTCCATGTGACATGTGTCCTGGAAAACTATACTTGTACCATGTGGCCCTTTCATTCCCTTTTTATAACTGGCTTAAGCATATTTAGTTAATGATGAAGCAATGAGTGAAACATACGGCGTGTGAAAATGTGTCTAAAGCTCACAAATCTTGAGCTTTGATGTGTTCACGGTCATCATTCTCAAGGAAACCAATGAACTGAACATTTTCACATGATGCCCTTAAGCAGTTTGGACACACATGTAGTATGTGTACTTTCTCATTTGTTTTCCTTTACAAACAATGCTTCTCAAGCTATTTTGTTTATCATCTGCACGTTACATTGTTTGATCATGTTGGGTAAGCTTTGGAATGTTTGAGTTTTACACATAAGTAGCACAAATCCTCCTCAAACCTGGTACAGAAAGGTAAACATAGACTACTAAGTTAGGAATCTCCCTGAGATGTCATGAATGATTAAGGCCTAGCATCATTATTTGTAATTAGAATAAAAGTTGGGGAGGCTCCCCTCTGACAAACAGCATCAAATACATTTTCAAAACTGTCACTTCCTAAATGTATCTGATTAAATCAGGTGGTGTTCTTTGTATCCTATCTAAGCAAACATGGAATTGTCTCAACTCTTTTGGCATAATCCACTGTGAAATACCCCTTCATCCCTTCAAATGCATCCTTCAGGCTCTGTCTATGTCATTGGATGATGGTTAGATTATTTTCTATTGCTATAATAAAACACCATGCCCCAAGCAACATCTAGAAGGAAGGGTTTATTCAGAGTGTGGCACATGGTTCCAATGGGATACATACAATTTTATCACCACCATGATTCAGACCGGCAGGCATGGTGCTGTAGCAGCAGCTGAGAGTTACATTTAACTCTATACAAGAAACCAAGGGCTCACTAGAAATGGCACCAGTCTTCTGAAACCCAAGACCACACAACTCCTTCAACAAGGCCACACCTCCTAACTTTCCCCCCAAATAGTTCCACTACCTGGAAACCAACATTCAAATATATGAGCCCATGAGTCTGTTCTTATTCAAGCCACCACAGAGATGCTGGAACAGGCCATTGCATTCATCAGCCATATATAAAAACAGTCATAGCTAAGGAGTAAGAGTTTGGATGGCATCTCCCAGAACCCTTCCTTCAGCCCCAGAGTTTCCATCTGCTGTGGGTAGTGGCACACTTTATTCATGCATTTCAAAAGTCACCCTCACTATTCTGTTACCCGGGGAACCTAATGGGCAATTGTGAAAGCCATGGGGAAAGCAGTAGTGTGGTGCAGAAGAGCGAGGTTCTTTTTGTTTCCAAAGCCCCCAATTGTCACATTCTCTTAATCTGGATGGAATGTAAAATCATTGTCATAAAGACAGAAGAGGACACATTGTGTCTTTTTTTTCTGTCTTCCCATTATAGAGAGGTAGCAAAGAACAGAAGAAAAGAAGGCATAAAGCTGAGCAGGTCCTCTTTTAAGATTCTCAAACTCTGGGCCTTTGACTAAACCAGAATGGAAGCAAAAGTTTCAGGATATCAGCGATTATAATGATAAAATTAGCCTGAGAAAACAAACATTTGGGAACTCTAAATCAAGACATTAACAGATAAGCTCTAAAATGAACAAAAATAAGTGAAGTTTTCAATGAAATCTAACATCTCAAAATTTCCTTAAAGGTTGAAACAAAGAAGGGAGAAGGTTTCCTTCCTCCATCCAATATGCATGACATCGTGCCCCAGCCTCCTGCCCATGCCGATGTGACATCAACTTCTCATGTTAGTGAAAGAAGTGACAATCGTCAGTCATGTGAGGATACTACTGTTAACACCACCAGCGTTAGTGAAAGAGGTAACAATCTTCAGTCATCTGAGGAAAGTAGTATTAACACCACCAGCGTTAGTAAAAGAGGTGACAATCTTCAGTCATCTGAGGAAACTACTGTTAACAACACCAACATGGATCACACATCTTCTCTAAGTACTTATACTGGGCATGCAAGGGGGAGAACACATGCTATCCCTGAGCTTGCTCCTGGTAGCCACACTGGTGACACCATGGACCCTGTGCAACATTCTGACCCTGTTCTTGATACCTGCTTAGAAGAGAACACAGTGTCTTAGCTTCACTACTGACCAGGAATCTGCTCTTGTTTGTATCCCAGCTGACGCGTTGGACCCTCAGAATGCTTGTATGCGGGTTACTGCTTCAAGTACTGCTGACTGCACCAGCTATGCAGGAAATACTCGCTCCAAGGCGTTTTCAATTTGGGCAGTAACCACATCCTTGCTCCTCCTAACATCGTTAATGTGGTTGCTGCAGTTGGTGGCTTTGATGATGACGTGGGTATGGAACCTAATTTAGAAATCCTGCACAGTTAAAGTTACAAGGAGCTTAACAAGGTAAGTTAGACCACACCAATGGATTAAAATAGATAAACATTTCTGTGCAGGAAATCCAATTCTCTTTGGCTCTAATATGCATGATGATAAATAAATTTCATACTTTGTATAGGACTCTTTAGATATTACCTATAACTAGAAAAAATGATTATCTTTTCTAGTCATATTGACAATGCATCACATAAAATTAACAAAATCAGTTTAGTCCAACCAAACTGATCAAGTAAAGTTGGTAAGCACACAGTTGTCTTTCATGCTGAAATGAGGAAATGATTTTCACCCTTAATGTGAAACTTGTATTTTCTGAATGGCTAAGCAGGGAAATATAACTGTTAGATATTAGTTGTTATTTTTCTGTGTCCATACACTGTGACTTATGTGGACAGCAGTGTTTTGGAAACAAACACCCCAAAAGAAACAACCTCTGAGAATAAAACTAATGAAACAAGACTCCACATTCTCACCGTTCTCAAATACAATGATCCTCATTGTGACATGACACTACATAGGATTCTACGGGTGATGCCTCTGTTACTGCTTATCTTGACGATGCCACCAATGATGTTCTTGATACTACTGATAATTCTTCCTTTTCTTTTTAGTTTCTGCTGAACAACCTATGAGGAGCTCCTGTCATCAAGTGACAATTTGTCAGAAATATTTTTTGAAGTTTTCTTTCATTTTATTGTTTGAAGAATATTTTCAGTTTACTCTTTGACATTTTAATGTATGTAGTTCAGATCATCCATGTTGCTCAGATCTTCCCCATCTCTGTCCTCAGCCTCCATCCCATCCCCTAACTTGTCCTCATCCCATTTTTTATCATTTATCTTAAGGAATAAGACTTCCAGTAGGATTCCCCACAGCCAAGTGCATGTGGACATTATCAGTTGGACTAATTGAGTTATTAAAAAAGGGAGAGAGACATAACATCCATCTTTCACCACTTTTGCAGATAAATTACATATAGTGTTTTGTTCCTTGAATTACTGGCCAGGCATTAAAACATTAAATCTTATCTGATTCTACAGACCTTATTATGCTTTCAGAACATGTAAAGCTTGCTAAACTTTCATTCACCTATTTAAAGATGTACTGAACCTGCATCTCCAGAGAGATGACACAACTCAAGGGGATACACAATTCAATAGGAATTTGACTTTATCTAGTGGAACATACTGATAAATTCTGAAAGATAAACAAAAACACTTTGCTACTTGGACTTTCTCCCTTAGTCCTTGATCAGAGGTCTTCTAGTTGTGCAGAATTCTAAGGAGATTAAAGAGCTGTAATGGAGAGTTGAAAGGAACAAAGGGTCAAAAATATTTCCAAGAGGTCAATAAATTCATTATTCTGCCATCCGATAAAATATTGAAATCAATTTCTTTCTAGAATGAATTTTATGAGATTTCCAGAAAATGAGTAGAGTTGCTCATTTGTAACAAAAGATGACAAATATTAGATGCCGAGTTTGCCACATCTTTATGAATACAAATACAGATATGTATGGATTCCTTGGCACCCTATTGTTCAACATTCTGGAATTAAAAATTCCACTGAGAATTGTTGAAGCTAAGAGGCCCAGCTAGGGCTAGAATATAAAAATCAACATGGCATATGTCTGTGGGGGTTTATATATGTACAATTAAAATACCTGGTCTTTTAAATGAGCTCAAATTTATTCAGAATGCATGATTTTAAAACTGTGTTTTTGAGGAAGCATGTGGAATATACTGCAGGGGAGGAAAGAATACTATCAAAATATGTCATAAAAATAAATTATAATGTATTTCTGGTAGCATATAATAATTTAGTTAGTTCCTTTTTAGTCCACCTCCTTTTGTACTATTCTAAAAAAAAACTATTAACCTGTTGTACATTATTTTGAAAGATTAAAGATATAAGACACCTATAAAATGATGTTATTATGATGTTATTACATTGGCTTTCAAGTGACAATCTGTCAGAAATATTGTATAAAATTTAGAAAATTTCCTCATTTGGACTTTGGGAGCTCAGTCCAGTGCTCCAATGTGGGTCTCTGTCTCTATCTCCATCCATCGCCAGATGAAGGTTCTATGGTGATATGCAAGATATTCATCAGTGTGGCTATAAGATAGGACCAGTTCAGGCACCCACTCCTCAGCTGATCAAGGAACAAACTGGGGACATCTCCTTGGACACCTGGGAACCTCTCTAGATTCCAGTCTCTTGCCAACCCTAAAATGGCTCCCTTAATTAAGATATATAATTCCCTGCTCCCATATCCACTCTTCCTCAATCCCAACCGTTTTATTCCCCCAAGCTTTCCCCACCCTTCCCTTCTCACTCTCTCTCCCCCTCTCCCCTTACCACCACCTAACCCCCACCCCCAAGCTCTCAATTTTTGCCTGGCTATCTGTCTACTTCCAATATCCAGGAGGATAACTACATGTTTTTCTTTGGGTTCACCTTCCTATTTAGCTTCTCTAGGATCACGAAGTATAGGCTCAATGTCCTTTATTTATGGCTAGAATCCACTAATGAGTGAGTCCATACCATATTCATCTTTTTGGGTCTGGGTTGCCTCAGTCAGAATAGTGTGTTCTATTTCCATCCATTTGCATGCAAAATTCAAGATGCCATTGTTTTTTACCACTGAGGAGAGAGAACATGAGCAAGGAAGTCAGGACTGTGAGGGGTGCACCCACCCCCTGTGATGGTGGGACTGATCTAATGGGAACTCACCAAGGCCAGCTGGACTGGGACTGATGGAACATGTGATCAAACCAGACTCTCTGAACATGGCTGACAAGGAGGGCTGACTGAGAAGCCAAGGATAATGGCACTGGGTTTTGATCCTATTGCATGTACTGGCTTTGTGGGAACCTAGTCTATTTGGATGCACACCTTCCTAGACCTGGATGGAGTGGGGAGGACCTTGGACTTCCCACAGGGCAGGGAACCCTGACTGCTCTTTGGACTGGAGAGGCAGGGGGAGGGAGGATGAGGGGAGGATGAGGGGAATGGGAGGAGGGTAGAAGGTGAAATTTTTAATAATAATAATAAAAATAATAATAAATAAATAAATAAATAAAATCCATACTTATTCTCAGAAAAAATAGAAATTTTAATGTTAAATATTTCTCTGAAAATTGATACATTGAATTTTGTATATAAGTTTTTAGTAGCTTTTCATTAAAATGTGCTATGAAAATATTTTAAACTGCTTCTTTGTATTGTACAAGCTAATGGCATGACCTCTTGGTGACATGTTTAAGGAGAAAGCTTCTAGTATAGCTATCAGAGATAGAATAGACAGCGGCATATCAAATTACACAGAGCAAAAATAGATGTTGGCTGAACATAGTCAACTGCACCTGCCTATGATAGAAGCAGAAGCAGAGCAGAGAGGCAGATGGAGAGAGACAGAAGAGGAGACACAGAAAGACGGAGAGCAACATAGAGACAGGAGGAGACAGAGAAATAGGTTTAGAAAGAGAATGAGAAGCTGGGATAGGGATGCTTCTGAACTGGAGGGAGTTTAGGGTAGGGAGCAGGGTAGAAGACATAGAACACGAGCATGGACTCTGACATGTACAGTGGGTACTAGTTCTACTGAAGGAGCCTGGAGGCTAGTCTGTACCTTATTATAGTAATAGCCACCACAGATAGTCAACTTTTCCTACTGCCAGTGATAAGAGAAATGACCCCTTTGAGAAGAGGAAGTAGCTTCACAAGAATGTTGGATTTATCTATGCTCCAGAAATCTTCCAAAAGTCCAGGTTGAGCCCATTTCTGGGTATCTGGGCCTGCAATTGCAGTTTTGGAAACTGGAGTTCAATAAATTTTAGTGGATTTTCCAAGGCACAAACCAGTCATGTTGAGGTTTCCATTCTCACACTGCTCTCACATGAGTAAAAACACCACCCGAACTACTCTATTGGCCTTAACATCCATAGAGGTAAACTGTGGCTGCTTACCTGCATTCCCTCTTTACTTTTTATGACATTTCATCACCAGCACATATTAAGTGAGCAAAGTCCCTCACTGAGGGTGGAGCCTTATGAGCCCCTTCCTGTGTATGATTATCATTGTGTCCTGGACATCATTTCACAGAAACAATCTACAACCTCTGCCTCTCTCTTCCAAAGTGGTCCCTGAGCCTTGCAGTGTGTTGTAATTCAGATGTCCTGCTGAGGTCTGAGAACTGCACAATTAGGTATTCTCTAAATTTTGGCCAGGTGTGAGTCTGTACAGTCAGCAGAGTCCACTTCCTAAAGAAGCCTCTCTCATTAGGGATCACAGTTGCTCAAATGTATAGGTGTCAGGGAGAGTACGTAGAAGGCAGCTTGATGCCATGTAATTTTAACAAAACAACAACAGAGGGCCTATTGTGTGGATTCACCACATCAGTGATTAACTCAGAGTCACCACTACTGCATCAGCATGGCAGCAATGACTTCCACTGGGAGTCATTTCCAGGTTTGAATTTTCTCCATGTTCCCTGTCTTCCCTCCAAATCTGTGCCTTTCTGAAGAAGTGTGTCTGTCCCTTTGTCTGGTTTTGTGTGTGTGTGTCTGAGTCTTTGTCTGTCCCTCTGTCTGTCTGTCCCTACATTTGTCCCTATGTGTGAATTTGTGTGTCTGCCCCTTTCTTGCTCTCTCTTTTATTGAATTTCCCCCATAAGAATCACATGGGGAAGGAGTGGGGTACTTTACAGAAATCATTCATGGAGTCTTACAAGGGATTAAGGTAGTGAGCACAACTAAACCCAATTCATCCAGACATAAAAAAAAAATTACAAATACCATGATTGCCCAGTAATGCTGCTGTGCCCAACTGTTTTGGTGGATACTCATTTAGAAGTGTTTTCAACCTCTATGTTTGCTCTTTTATACAAATGATATACATGAATTGTTCTGGATCAGGGGCACAGAAGAAGACATAATTTAACATTACAATTAAGTATTAGTTTAGTTTGTAAAAGGCGGCTATTATGAAGACCAAGGAAAGTGGTGGTAATTGTTACATTTTTCTCTTAAAAGTTGGATAAACAATCAATTTGAGTACACAGTAGGATAGCAGCCTTATGTTTTAAGTGACCTCAAGATGTGTTATGAACTCTGGCTGTGATGTCAAGCAAATGTTCCAGTCTCTAGAATAAGACATATTTTCATATTACATCACCATGGCCTCAGTCATTGGGCTCTTAACCAAGTTTATAGAACCAGCCAAGAGTTCCCTACTGTGTGGTAGACCTAAAATCAAATCACAAATTTCATTGTTCCTATAAGAGTCAACACACAGAGAATATCTTGCCAGGCAAGTTGTCACACGCAGGGTCACACGCAGATGGGTAGAGTCATTGCCAACTTCCCTCATCCAGTAGCTTGCACAGAAGTTCTAGTACTGTGAAAGCTAGCCAGCATGGACATAACATGACTTCTAAATATCCTCTATCCCAAGTGTGTAGTGTGTTCAAAAGAGTCCTACAATCTAAGTCTCATGTGTAAATGAGGACATTGGCAAGAGCTTGTAATGTTTGACAGGAGCCCCTCCTTGCTTCACAGCTCAGAGGGAACTATCCTATAGTATTGGGGTCTTTGTTTAATAAACTTAATCTTCTGGGAGGAACATTATCCATGCATGCGGGGCTCCTTCATTCAGTTGTTTTACTTAGGCTTCCAAGGATGAAGCTTCATTCATTAGGCTTGGTGACAAACCACGGTCCATGTATGGAGGTCAGAGAATCATTTTCTGGGTCATTTTCTTATCTTTTACTATGTGACTTCCCAACATCAAACTTAACATTATATGGTTGGCATCAAGAACCTTAACATGCTAAACTTAAACAACTTAAAATGTAATATTTGTCCAAAAGGATTTTTTCCTCCATGCATACTTTTGGTTACCCCTTTCCCCAACACCACACTTCTTCCATCCCTGGTTAAACCTTTCCACTTGCAACATTCCCTCACCCCGTCCACAGTGCATTTCTTCTGCCATCCCACTCCCCTCAAGGCCTGTTCTCCTCTAAGGATCCATTTCATGCTTTCTGGCTTTAACAGGTATTCTAAATTAAAAACATTAATCTGAGAATTCAAAGCTTGGAACCACATGTAAAACAGAAGGGACACAGAAACATTCAGTCCATACAAAGAACCAGGGACATCATTGGCAGCGTGACAGATCCCTAATTACCAAGGCATCTGGGGCAAGCTTAAATTCAAGGGCATTTGAGCCACACCCTCATCTCATTTGACCTAGGACAATCCTTACCACAAACAATCCAGGACCACAGCATGGCATGAAGCAAGACAAGGACCCGTTTTAATGACCAAGCAACATGGCCATGCCTTAATACAAAGAATGTATAGGGTGCTCCAGATCTTATCGTGACATCAGATATTTTTTTGCCAAATAAGATGCTATATTGCTTGAAATTTTTTTTGGATATCTAAGCTGTGAAGAACAAAGAAACTTTGGAGCATCAGAGGAAAACAACATGAGAGAAGGTGTTAAAATGGACTAGAAGAATAAATCTTGCATGAGAGAATTAGGAGTGAAACATCAAGAGTAAAGACAGAGTTAGAATGAGAGATGGATAAAGCAGGGAGGGTAACAAAGGGGCATCATGAAAGCACCATGAAAGAATAAAGAAGGAATCCCTCAGAATAGGTCTGAGTGTACATTTCCTAAGCCCTCAGATAAAAAAGTTTCAGTTTGTGCTACACTGTCGACTTTCCTTTCGGCACTGTCACCAGCCTGGAAGCTGGTTCTTTCAGACTGTTACAGGCATCTTGCAGTGCACGCGCCATGCTTGCTGGTACAAGTGTCAGTCTCACACAGGATATGCACCATGAGTGCTGCTGCAGTTGTGTCAGCCTCCTGCAGTACATGCAATGGAAGTGCTGGGCTACTGGTTTGCATTTGGGGCAGTGCATTCACAGTGAGTGGTGAGACATAGACATGAACTTCTGACAGTACCTGCCCCATGAGTGATAGGTTAGCTATGTGAGTCTCCATCCATACATAAACCATTGGTTCTTCAGTCTTGCTCAGTACATTCACATTATTGCTGGAGTTTAGGCATGATCCTCCCCCAGCACATGCATCATGAGTACTGTGAGACTCATCTAAGTCTCCCACAGTACATACACATTCAGTGCTGGTTTCCACCCATAAGCCCACAATAATTCCTGAACAATGAATTCTTGGTTTTAAGTAAGAGCTTCCAGCAGGACATGAACCATGAGTGCTAGATACAACCATGATCCCAGCACATTAAAGGGAAGCTCATGCTTAAAATCCAGCACTCATTGTGAATGTTATGTGTGAGACTCAAACCAGTAACTGAGCACAAGTCATGTGTATACAGCAAGAGCCTCATGCCTATATCCAAGCCTTCATGGTACAAGCACTATCGTGGGCTCGTGGTTGTATCCCAACACTCACTGTGCATGTACTGTGGAGGGCTTACACGTTTTCAAACACACATGGTGGTGTACTGTGACAGGGTCATAATACATCCCAGCATATACTGTGGTGCTGTTATGTCTAGCTCTCAGCATTAATAGTGCATTTACAATGGGAACTGGGCAGCTGTATTGCAGCACTTATGCTGACTCAAACCATCAATCCATCATTCTTATTGAAAATAGTGTAGTGGACTTGTGTCCTCAACCATGTTCTCATTGGGAATGTACTGTGCCATAATGAACTCCAAACTCAAGCTGCATGCACTGTGGGTGGATCATGCCAATAACCTGGCATCCGTTGTGCATATACAATGGTAGGCTTATAGCTATAACCCAGAACTGATACTGTATGTACTTTTGGAACGGATTTTCTATTACCCAGCATTCATGGCATAGGTACTGTTGTGGGCACATGGCTGTAACCCAGCTCTCATGGTACATACTGTGGGATGTAACAGCGTAAACGAATGCAGATAGATTGTAAAAATATATACAGCTTTAATGGGGAAATAGACTTACAGAACCACTGTTCTCACGGAGACCAGGAAAGCAGAAGTGATGGCTGGGAGCACGCTGGCCAGATTTATAGGTAAACATTAGCCTGAGGCAAAAATGCCCCCTAAGGGGTGGGACTTATCCCTACATCTCCCCTTTTTGTCTAAATAAGACAGAACTAAACCAAATACAACTATATACAATAATAACAAATAATAAATATAACAAACAATATTGAGAACAAAAGTTTTGCTAAACATTCTATCTCAAGGAGTCTAAATAATGTAGAGAGTAACTACAATTATATAATCTTCAACTCCGTCAAAGATCTGAGAAGGGAATAAACACTACTCAACAAATGAGATATATCCAAAATGTGCAACAATTGACAGAGACAACTGACTACCTGGGCAATCACCCAAAGTCTCGTTTGCAATGTTGAGTCAACCAACTTTGTCTAAGGCCTAACATAACTGACATACCATTATTAAAGGCAAGGAACTTTCTTAGAACTATCCTACCCTGTCTTGGCAGGATAAGACAATCCTGTTTCATTGTCATAAGTTGAGGTATGGGCTTTTCTTAACCCAAAGGCCAGTTCTGCCAAGAAGACAAGCTCCCAGTGGAGTGTCTTTAATGCTCAACGTTCTCTCGGGAGTAGAGTGGCATTGTCAGGAGTAATTGTGTCTCATTGGCACAGAATTCTAGGTTAGATTAAAGGCCATTTTCTACAGCTCTTCGAAGAGGCTGAAGATTATACTATCTATCTTGAAGACTAAAAGAATAAAAAACTGCAATATATGAAGACAATGATCTTCAACTGTAAACAATGTCATTACATATCAAATGTAAACAATGTTATTATATAAATAGTATCAGAGGTAGAAATGTACGTTGTAATATGGTAGATGTATCAATACAATGTAGACAAAGTTATAAGCATACTCTTATACAAAAATAGAGGTAGGAACACTCACATTCAATATTCAATATATCAATATACAGGAAATAATACCAATACAATTTTCTATAAACAGTAATTTACAAATACCAATCATCCCATCAAACCAGTTAATCCCCCCCTTTTTTTGAAAATACCCCTAATTCCATATAATATCTCCCCATCCCCTCAACCCTAAACTAACCACTAAAAGATGTCCCTAACCCTGAGGGCAAACTCTGTTGGGAGAGGGGACATCGTCCTCTAAAGTTTCTTCTACCTGACATGGGAACGACTTACTTCTTAGGGGCTCCTGTGAAAACAAATGATGGTAAAATTCCCAAATCGATGTTTTTAAAATTGCAAATACTCTCTGAGTATTTTGTGCAGGTCTGGCCAAAATGTTGTATAAGATGTGCACCATTTCAGCTAATCAAGTTGGAACTGTCTTGTGCAGATGGTACCCAAAGCAGGTCTTGTAGTAGTGTTATCAGTATCATGACGTCATATCAACCAGGTGGAGTTGTTGTTATGGGGTCCCATCTTCATCTTGGAAACTTTAAAGGTTACTGTAGGGAAAGTTGTTGTTTGTTATGGGAAATTTAAACATTAACAACAAGGACATATGCTGACATATAAAGAAAGACACAGATATGAGGGAAAGCAAAGGAAGTTTATCAAGTACATAATTATTCTTATTCTGTCCCATTTCATGGCTCCTGACCTGAGACAGAAACTCTGAAATATCTCTTATCAACAGGCTTGGGATTGAAGAGGGACTGAGCCATAGTCCAACTCCAAAACCAGCTCTACATATTTATAAAGAAATGTTTAATAAGACATATATATATATAAAATTAATACCTACAAAATGTGTCCATCCATCAGTAATTAAATATTCAGGGTCCCTTAATTTCTTTGAAGATGAGTATTTTCCTGTGGAGATAAGAAAAGAACCCTGCCCCCAACCTATCTGTATTTCTTGCCATCAGTATGCTCGCCATCCTTGTGAATGAATTGTTATTTATCTTTTCCAAGTGGCTTCTCTACTTCAAACCGAACCTTTATTAATTTTGATGGTATCCACAATTTTTCCTTACCTGTGGAGATAAGAGCAAAATGCCTTCCCCAATGCAGCACTTCTCCTGGCTTCCATTGTGAGGTCAGCACATCCTTGAAATAAACTGCTTGATTTAGTTCAGTAGACTTTTCCATTATCCAATGTCTTCCTGCAGCCGTTGTTCCCTTCTCATTAGCGCTGAGAAAATTCAAGGTTAACAAAGCATTATGTAATCTATTTCTGGGGGTGTTTTCCACCCCTTTCTGTTTGTTCAACATATCCTTTATAGTTTGATTTGATCTTTCTATGACTGCTTGACCTGTAGGATTGTATGGTATACCTGTAACATGCTTGATATTGTAATAGTCAAAAAAACAGTTTCATTTTCCTAGAGACATAAGCAGGACCATTATCTGTCTTTATTTGTGTAGGTATACCCATGATAGCCATGACTTCTAATAAATGAGTGATTACTGAATCAGCTTTTTCTGAACTTGAAGCAGTTGCCCACTGAAAGCCTGAATAAGTGTCAATGGTGTGATGAACATATTTTAATTTGCCAAATTCTGCAAAGTGGAACACATCCATCTGCCAGATATCATTCCTTTGGATGCCCTTTGGATTAGCCCCTGCAGGCAGTGGCGTTTGGTTATAGAAAGAGCAAGTAGGGAATTTCTTTACAATCTCCTTAGCTTGTTGCCATGTAATAGAAAACTCTTTCTTCAAACCTTTGCTATTAACGTGATGTTTTTTATGAAATTCAGAGGCTTGCAGTACACTACCAATCAGTAATTGATCAATTTGTGTATTACCTTGTGCTAGAGGACCTGCCAGACACATATGGGATCGGATGTGTGTTATGTACATAGGGCAAAGCCTGTTCCTGATCAAATCTTGAACCTGGAGAAACAATGAGGTTAGTTCTGTATCATCAGGTATAAATTCAGCAGTTTCAATATGTAAAATAACTTTCTGTGTATTGTGAATCAGTAACTATATTAATAGGTTCTTTAAATTCCTTAGCACCATAAGAATGGCATATAATTCTGCCTTCTGGACAGAATCATAAGGACTTTGTTCCACCTTACCCAAGTCTTCTGATTTGTAACCTGCCTTCCCTGATTTATTGGCATAAGTATAGAATGTACGGGCTCCAGTTATTGGAGCATCACAGATGATTCGAGGAAGGATCCAAGAAGTTCTCTTTATGAAGTTAAGCCTCTTGCTTTTTGGATAGTTGTTATTAATGTCTCCCAAAAAATTAGCACAAGCTCTTTGCCATGGTTCATTATCTTCCCATAATTTCTTTAGTTCATCAGCAGTGAAAGGCACTATAATTTCTGCTGGGTCCATGCTTGCTAGTTGACGAAGTCTCAGCTTGCCTTTTATAATTAACTCAGAGACTTTTTCCACATAAGTTTTCAGTTTCTTACTTGGTTTATGTGGTAAAAAGATCCATTCCAAGATAATATCATCTCTCTGCATTAAAATTCCTATAGGAGAAATTTTTGATGGTAATATGACGAGAATACAATCGAGCTCTGGATTCACCCTGTCCACATGTGCCTCTTGTAATTTCTCTTCAATCATTGTCAGTTCCTTTTCTTCTTCAGCTGTTAATTCTCTGGGACTGTTTAAATCTTTATCACCATCCAAGGTTTTGTTCAAATGAATTATTAGATCAGGTGTTATCCCAATAGCTGGTCATAGACTGGAAATGTCTCCTAACAGTCTTTGAAAGTCATTAAGAGTCCGTAGGCGATCTCTCCTAATTTGTGCCTTTTGTGTCTTGATTTTTTGCAAACCTATTTTATAACCTAAATAATTAACAGAATCTCCCTTCTGAATCTTTTCAGGAGCAATTTGCAATCCCCATTTAGGTAAAAGTATCTTTATTTCTTCAAACAGTCTGTTCAAGTTATCCATGTTTGAATCGGATAACAAAATGTCGTCCATGTAATGATATATTATCGATTTGGGAAATTTCTTGCAGATCATTTGCAATGGTTGATTCACAAAATATTGGCACAAGGAGGGGCTATTTAACATACCCTGGGGGAGGACGGCCCAGTGGTACCTCCTTGAAGGTTGAGAATTATTATAAGTAGGCACTGTGAAGGCAAATTTTTCTCTATCTTCTTTTTGTAAAGGTATAGTGAAAAAACAATCCTTTAAATTAATAACTATGAGAGGCCATCCTTTTGGTAATAAAGAGGGCAAAGGGAGTCCAGATTACAGAGGGCCCATAGGTTGAATAACCTTGTTGATAGCTCTGAGATCTGTCACCATTCTCCATTTACCTGATTTTTTCTTAACCACAAATACAGGAGAATTCCAAGGGCTGGTAGATTCTTATATATGTCCAGCATCTAATTGCTCTTGTACCAGCTGTTCTAAAGCCTGTAACTTTTCCTCAGCTCAAGGCCATTGCTTTGTCCATATTGGTTTCTCAGTCAACCATTTTAGAGGCAAGGCTGTTGGTATCTCTGAAGGGACATCAATTGCTTGTTCTTGAACAGCCTGAATGGCCGGTTTTCTCCGTTTGTAATATCTTTTAATATTATTCTCAGAAATATAGGCTCTAGAAGTAGCAGGAATGTTAATTTTGGTATTCCATTGTTGTAATCGGTCACGACCCCATAAATTCATTGCAATATTGGCTACATATGGCCTTAATTTTCCTATTTGTCCCTCTGGCCCTATACATTCAACCCATCTCATGCTCTGCCTTACTCAAGATAGGGTTCCAATTCCCAGGAGCTGAGCATTTACATTCTGAAGAGGCCAATACAGATGCCAAGATTCTGGGGTAATGATACTTACATCAGCACCTGTGTCCAGCAGGCCAGTAATAAAATGCCATTTACACACACTCTCAGCTTAGGTCTTTGATCATTTATAGAAGTTTGCCAAAACACACGTAACTCATCTTTCTGATCATTATTGCTTGTAACAGTGGGCATGGGGCTTCCTAATTGTCCTGACAAGGCCGTTCTCTGCAGTAACTGGAAATGACTGAACCATGTTTGCCATGGGGGCCTGTGAGGCCCCCCTCACGTTTCCCATCTGTATCAGGTTGCCTCGTCTATCTCTTGTAAATCTACATTCATTCATCCAATGTCTGCCTTTTCCACATCTTCAACATAACCCTGAAGGCTGAGTCCTCCTATTTCTGTTATTTCTAGAAGATGCATTATTATTATTTCTGAAAATCCGTTGTCTACAATTCCTTTTCATATGACCCATTTTGCCACAATTAAAACATTTGGTATTCTGGTGTTTCCTTATACCATTGGAAATTGCTTCTTCTACCCATGCTTCTGTGCCATAGTCAAATGTATCAACATTCAGTGTATGCAAGACCCATTCTTCCAAGGGCGCTGATCTGAACTTTAAAGGCCCCAAAATCTTTTTGCATTCCACATTTTCATTTTCATAAGCCAAAGACTCAATCATTATACATCTTGCTTCTGGATCAGATATTCCTATTTATACAGCCTTAGTTAGTCTTTGTAAAAAGTCACAAAAGGGTTCTCTCTGACCCTGTTTAACTCTGACAAATGATTCCATTCTCTGTCCTGGGTCTTGTACCCTGTCCCAAGCCCTTAAGGCTACTGTAGTACACATGGAGAGTGTGTTTTCATCCAAATTAGCTTGTTCCTGAGGGTCGGAAAAGAGCCCTTCACCTAGAATTTTATCTAGGGAAATGTCAATTCTTTTCACTTTTTCCTGCTGTTCTAAAAGTCTAGCCTCTTGCCTGAATAAGCATTTCTATTTCAATTGCGGTCCACTCTCAAGTACCGCAGAGCTCAGCTGAAGCCAGTCCAAGGGGGTTGCTCTGCTTGTTGTGGCCCAAGATTTTAGCATCTCTTTAACAAAAGAGGCGCGCATCCCAAAAGTCATGAAGCCTGTTTAATTTCTTTGAGGTCATTCATACGGACAGGCTCCCATGTATCCTCCTTGATGAGGACAGGCTCCCATGTATCTTCCTAGGGTTTCTGGAACCAATCGCCTTCTCTGTTGTTATTACTGGAAAGGCAGGTAGAGCTGTAGGTAGAGCTTTGTGGAAATTGTCCCGGAGGGATTTACCCACAAATGTCATTAAAATTTGCCTTTCTACCCTTTGCTCTTCTTCATCAGAATTTAGAAATTCCTCAATCTTTTCAATTCTATTCACTATTGCCTTCTGCAATGTCTGTGTCTCCTGTCCAGAATTATGTTCCAAAGCCTTCATTGAGGATTCTAAAGTATGAAGTTTGTCCATTAGAGATAACTTCTCATCTTCGGACATAATTTTTATGGCATAAAACGTGCCTTCTTGTATTGACAATCTTTCCACCAATCTGTCATAAGCTTTAGACAAAATTTGATTGTCACATTCAGCAGTTTTGATTCTCTCAGTTAATGTTTCAGTTCCTACAGAAAGGACTGCTGAAGCTTACGATCCAAATTCCATAGTATTGAATTTCTCCTTAACATCAGCCTGTACCTTTTCTAAATTTTGCTCAGTTAACCGAGTCATGTTAAACAAAGATCTGTTCTCTTCCTGGAGAACTTCAAACTGATTCTTGAGAAGATTGTTGTCATTCTCAATAGTTTTTAAACATTCAACCTCTGCCTTAAGAATCTTGGATTCATCTCGTAAAGACTTTATCATAATTCTATTATCAAACCTCATAGTACCAAGGAAAACTACGAATCCCAGAAAGATCCATAGATGTGGGGTGCTAGACACCTCTTGTAAAATCTTCCACATGGTACACTCAAAAAGGCTGTTAAAGTCCTGAATTGTAATGTTTTCAGACATTTTATTTATAAAAGAATTTTTTTTACCTGCAATGACCGGTTCCTGCCAGTGGTGGCGAAAGAGTCCACTTGAGTCCACGTGGAGAGCCAGTGTGAAACAACTCAAAACCAAAATTTATTGTTCTGCCTGAGGAGTTAGAGTGGTTGCGGAAGGGGTCACTTTGAATCAGACCAAATCTGCCGCTGTGGCGGCTTTTGTTCCAAAACCGCAGGTACTTGAGCTCCCGGGGTTCCGCTCCAAACGCCAAGGCAGGCAGGGAGGGGTTAATTGCTCCTTCGAGCAGGTGGGGTGGAATGGGTGTGTGTGGCCGAGTGTATCTCAGACTCGGCACTGGGACCCGAGTCACAAATCACAAACTAAAAAGCGGCACCCAGGAGCGTGCTGTGTTAGCTAGCGGGCTAAGCGCTTGGAAGGTGCTTCCTGAGCTCCAGTAGCTAATCTTGCTCTCAAAGGCGAGCTTGCGCCCCTGTTCCAGGGCGGGGGCAAGATTGCCCGATGTTGGACGCCAAAATGTAACCGCGTAAATGAATGCAAACAGATTGTAAAATATATACACAGCTTTAATGGGAAAATTAGACTTACAGTACCACGGTTCCCGCGGAGAACAGGAAGCAGAAGGGGCGGCAGATTTATAGGTAAACATTCACCTGAGGCAGACACGCCCCCTAAGGCTGGGTTTAACTCTACGTATACTTTTAGCTCCTTTATCGAAAATCAGGTGTCCATAGGTTTGTGGGTTAAAAGGACTGCTTCTTAAAATGCTAAGCACTTCTTAAAAACCTAAGCTGCAGCATTGTTATGGCAAATACGGCCCTGCCTGTTTGTTCTTCCCAGTCCATCATAGTGGAAGTCCATTCACTGCCTCTGAGACTGCAGGTGGAAGCCATGCTCTGTTGCGGGAGGTCCTCCCACTCCTCCAGCCAATAGCCGCTGAGATACCAGCCCATTGGGGCGTGGTCTCTCTCCCTTTCAAAAAGCAGCCACTTCCCTCTCCTCTCTCTCTTCACTTCCTGCTCCCCTGGTGACTAGACTCCTGATTGCGTAGAGGGCTGTTGCCTGGGACAGTGATCTGTAACTTTTTTCCCCTTTAAATAAATATCACCCTATTAATCATAATCCCAAATTGGTGTGGCATTGTTTGTGACTTACGCCTTCATTTTGGCACCCAATGTTTGGTTTTAGAACCTCTCCCGGCTCGCAGCCGCGAGTTCGGCTTGGCGGCCGGAAGTTCGGCTTGGCGGGCGCTAGTTCGGCTTGGCGGGACCCCTTGCTTCCTCAGCTGCTGCCTGTGCTCTTCTCTACCCCTGGATTCTGGGTTTCTGGTTCCGTCTCTGGAATTGATTTAATTACATTTACTTTGTTGAGAAACTTGTGTTTTCCAGTTTTTAACATCTACTAAGGCACTGAAACAGGACCATGTTTTCATCGCGATTCTGCAACAGCGCCACCTGCTGGATAATAGGTAATATGGCAATTTTCGTTTCTAACGCAAATTTTACTGCTTTGTTTTCACTAATACAATGGATTAGTAATTTTATATTTACTAATACAATGAATTACATCATACAAGGTTTATATGATTATGGGAATACCTTAATTTCCTTGTTACTAGGCTTCAGTTTTCTTTTCCATATTCTATCATTAAGGAAGAATATGGCACTCCTAAGAATGATAGAATCTTTACGAACTAATAATGAACAACTAATTGGCAGGATTAAAATTATTGAAAATCAGATGTTATCTGAACAAGTGGATACTATGACAGACAAAATTGATTCCATATCCAAGGGTATTAGAAAGTTACCTGAAAGGGTGCAGGCTGTTGAATTTGACCTTTAGACTTTATCACAAAGTTTTGATAAGGTAACAGACAGAATGTACCTCCAAGATGGGAATCTACATGATATACAAGAAAAGTTTAAGGAGGACATGTTATCTTTGAAGGAAAAAATTAAAGCTTTGGAATCACAGGTGCAGAATGGGGACCAAAAAATCGATACCTCAGTGAAATCACTGGAAATATATACAGGTCAGGAGATTCAGGATTTAAGAGAGACAATGATAAAAAGGTTTGAAAAGATTGGAGAAATTATTGCAGCTGGTGAACAGAGTAAGGAGGCACAAGGACAGGATACAATGCCTCCACCAGCTATTAGAACTGGCTTACCCAGGGTTCTAGCGACATACCCTATACTTAATTCTGACAAAGCGTCAACTTCTAAAGGCTCAAAGGGAGTCAGAGAAGCTAGATGGACACCAATAGCAATGAATGATCTGAAAGAAATTAAGCAAGCTGTTGTTAATTTTGGCTTGCACAATGCATATGTAAAGGAAATGATAAAGACTTGGGCTTCTAATGCTAGAGCGACCCCCCATGATTTCCATCAGTTAGTGTCTGCAGTTTTAGATAATGGACCTTCCTTGATGTTTGGAATTTATTTCAGAGAAGAATCCAAACATATGGAACAGCAAGGAAAAGCAAAAGGTATTGAGGTTTCCCAAGATCAAATTCTTGGTGCAGGAGAATATGCTGATCCACAGGTCCAAGCTCTTTATGACGATGAAGTACTGTGTCTATGTCACCAAGCAGCTTTAAATGCTTGGAATAGGATACAAGATCCAGCAAAAAGGGTTGAATCATATACCAGAATTAGGCAGGGACAGAGAGAACCCTTTATTGACTTTTTGCAAAGATTAATTAAGGCTCTGGACATAGGGGTAACAGACCCAGAAGCTAGACGAGTACTTCTTGAATCTCTAGCTTTTGAGAATGCAAACATAGAATGCAAAAAGATAATTGGGCCTTTAAAGTCTAGATCAGCACCTAGATGAATGGATTCAGCATACGATGAATGTTGAGACGTTTAGCTATAATGATGAATCTTGGGTAGGAGAAATGATTTCCAAAGCAATGAGGAGACATCAAACTGCCAGGTGTTTTAATTGTGGTAAATTAGGACATTTGCAAAGGGATTGCAGGCAAAGAATTTCTAGGAATAATATCTCTTCTGGGAATGACAAAAATAGGAGACCTCGGCCTTCAGGGATATGTAGGAGATGCGGTAAAGGCAGGCATTGGTCCAACGAATGTAGGTCAACAACAGATAGACGGGGCAATCCGATATCATCGGGAAACTCCTTGGGGGGCCTCTCGCAGGCCCCCAAGCCAACAGTGGCCCAGTCATTCCCAGTCACAGTGGAGAACGTGCCTCACCAAGAAAATTAAAAGCTCCAATTTCTGCTGTAAAAAGTAATACTGGTCTAAATGATGAATTACGTGTGGAGGATGAGTCAAAAAACCCAGTAGGACAGAGTAAACGTATATTTTGGCAGACTTCTATTAATGATCAAAGACCAAAGCTAAGAGTTTGTATAAATGGCGCTTTTATTGAAGGCTTATTAGACACAGGTGCGGATGTAAGTATCATTACCCCAGAATCTTGGCATCCGAATTGGCCTCTTCAAGAGGTAGATGTTCAGTTCCTAGGAATTGGAACCCTATCTCGTGTAAAACAAAGCACAAGATGGGTTGAATGCATAGGGCCCGAAGGACAAATAGGAAGACTAAGACCATATATAGCCAATATTGCCATAAATTTATGGGGCCGTGACCTGCTACAGCAATGGAATACCCAGATTAACATTCCTGTATTTCCAGGAATTCATAATTCTGGGAAGGATATGATGAGGTATTATGGAAAAAGATCACCAGCCATTCAGGCTGTACAAGAACATACAGCAAATACCAAACCTTTAGAGATACCAACAGCCCTACCTTTAAAATGGCTAACTGAGAAGCCAATATGGATCAAACAGTGGCCTCTAGCTGAAGATAAACTACAGGCATTGGAACAGCTGGTGCAAGAGCAACTAGATGCTCACCATATTGAAGAATCAACCAGCCCTTGGAATTCTCCTGTGTTTGTTGTAAAAAAGAAATCTGGTAAATGGAGAATGGTGACAGATCTAAGAGCCTATCAAAGTAATTCAACCTATGGGCCCACTACAATCTGGAATTCCTTTGCCTTCTCTGTTACCAAAAGGATGGCCTCTTGTAGTTATTGATTTGAAAGATTGTTTTTTCACTATACCGTTACAAGAAAAGGATAGAGAAAAATTTGCCTTCACAGTGCCTACTTATAATAATTCTCAGCCTAATAAGAGATATCAGTGGACTGTCCTCCCACAGGGTATGCTCAATAATCCTACACTGTGCCAATATTTTGTAAGTAAGCCATTGGAAATAATTTGTAAACAATTCCCCAAGTCCATCATTTATCATTACATGGATGACATCTTGTTATCTGATTCAAATAAAGATACTTTAGAAAGGATGTTTGAAGAAGTAAAAAAAGTCTTGCCTAGGTTGGGATTACAAATTGCCCCTGAAAAGATTCAAAGAGGAAACTCTATTAATTACCTAGGTTACAGAATAGGGTTAGAGAAAATTAAAACGCAAAAGGCACAAATCAGGAGAGATCGCTTAGACTCTTAATGACTTCCAAAGATTGCTAGGAGACATTTCCAGTCTACGACCAGCTGTTGGGATAACACCTGATCTAATAGTTCATTTAAACAAAACCTTAGATGGTGATAAAGATTTGAATAGTCCAAGAGAACTGACAGCTGAAGCAGAAAAGGAACTGACAATGATTGAGGAAAAAATTACAGGAGGCACATGTGGATAGGGTGAACCCAAATCTTAGCTGCATCCTAGTCATATTGCCTTCCAGAATTTCTCCTACAGGGATTCTAATGCAGAGGGAAGATATTATTTTAGAGTGGATATTTATACCTAATAAACCAAGTAAAAAATTAAAAACTTATGTGGAAAAAGTCTCTGAATTAATTATAAAAGGTAAGCTGAGACTTCATCAACTAGCAGGTATAGACCCAGCAGAAATTATAGTGCCTTTTACTACTGAAGAAATAAAAAAGTTATGGGAAGACAATGAACCATGGCAACGAGCTTGTGCTAATTTTTTGGGAGAAATTAATAGCAACTATCCCAAAAGTGGTAGACTTTACCTCATAAAAAGAACTTCTTGGATTCTTCCTTGAATTGTACATGATGCTCCAATAACTGGAGCCCGTACTTTCTATACTGATGCAAATAAATCAGGGAAAGCAGGTTACAAGTCAGATGAATTGAGTAAGGTGGAACAAAGTCCTTATAATTCTGTCCAGAAGGCAGAATTATATGCCATTCTTATGGTGCTAAGGGATTTTAAAGAACCTCTTAATATAGTTACAGATTCACAATATGCAGAAAGAGTTATCTTGCATATTGAGACAGCTGAATTTATACCAGATGACACAGAGTTGACTTCATTGTTTATCCAGGTACAAGACATAATCAGGAACAGGCTTTGTCCAATATACATAACACACATCCGGTCCCATACAGGTCTGCCTGGTCCTCTAGCCCAAGGCAATGCTGAGATTGATCAATTATTGATTGGAAGTGTGTTGCAGGCCTCAGAATTTCATAAGAAGCATCATGTCAATAGTAAAGGCCTAAAGAAAGAATTTTCCATTACTTGGCAACAAGCTAAGGACATTATAAAGAGATGTCCTACTTGTTCTTTCTATAATCAAACACCGTTGCCTGCAGGGAGTAACCCAAAAGGTACTAAGAGAAATGAAATCTGGCAGATGGATGTGTTCCACTTTATGGAATTTGGTAAATTAAAATATGTACACCACACCATAGACACGTATTCAGGTTTTCAATGGGCTACTGCCCTGAGCTCAGAAAAGGCTGATTCAGTAATCACACATTTATTGGAAGTTATGGCCATCATGGGTATACCTGCACAAATAAAGACAGATAATGGTCCAGCATATGTATCTAAGAAAATGAAATGCTTTTTTGATTATTACAATATAAAACACATTACAGGTATACCAAATAATCCTACAGGTCAGGCAGTTATAGAAAGATCAAATCGTACTATAAAGGATATGCTGAACAAACAGAAAGGGACCAAAAATACCCCCAGTAATAGATTACATAATGCTTTATTAACCTTGAATTTTCTTAACGCTAATGAGAAAGGAACGACAGCAGCAGAGAGACATTGGATAATGGAAAAGTCTGCTGAACTAAATCAACCGATTTATTTCAAAGATGTGCTGACCTCTCAATGGAAGCCAGGAGATGTGCTACGTTGGGGAAGGGGTTTTGCTCTTATTTCCACAGGAGAAGAAAAATTGTGGATACCATCAAAATTAATAAAGTTTCGATTTGAAGAGGAGAAACCTCTTGGAAAGGAGAAATGACAACTTATCCACAATGATGATATTCATACAGGTGGTAAGAAAAACATATAGAATGGGGGCAGGGTTCTGTTCTTATCTCCACAGGAAAACACTCATCTTTGAAAAATTCAAGGGACCCTGGATATTTGGATACTGACAGATGGAAAAATACCTGCCCAATAGGAAATATCAAGAAAACTGAAAGGGTTGTGTAAGTAATATTAAACTATATTTCTAAATTTATAAAGCTGGTTTTGAAGTTGGACTCTGGCTCAGTCCCTCTCCAATTCCAAGCCTGTTGGTAAGAGAAAAACCCAGAATTTCTGGAGTCTCTGTCTCATGTCAAGAGCCATGATATGGGACAGAAAGAAATATGAGTTTAGAAAACATCTTTGCTTTTCTTCATATCTATCATACTTTTCACTGAATATATCTATCATGCCTTTTATTGAATATATATATGTATGTATATATAGGTCTATATGATTAATGTTTAAGTTTTTCACAATGAACAATGAGTTTTTCCTGAAGTGACATTTGAAGTTTCCAGGAAGAAGATGGGGACCCACAACAACAACTCTACCTGGTTGATATGACGTCATGATACTGATAGTGCTACTACAAGACCTGCTTTGAGTACCAGCTGCACAAGACAGTTCCAACTTGGTTAGCTGAAATGGTGCACATCTTATACAACATTTTGGCCAGACCTGCACAAAATATTCAGAGACTATTGGCAATTTTAAAAGACATTGATCTTGAAATTTAACCATCATTTTACTTTCACAGGATCCCCCAGAAAGAACGTCGCCCCTATGACAGCTGGAAGTAATTCTAGAGGACGACGTCCCCTCTCCCAGTAAAGTTTGCCCTTGGGTTTAGGGACATCATTTAGGGGTTGATTATAATTAGTATATGATTGAGGGTTGGGGGAGGAATTTTATAAGCTCAGGGATCTTTTTGAAAAAAAAAAGAGGGATGATGGGATAATAGATTTGTAATTGTGAGTTACTGTTTTTAGACAAATATATTGATATAGATTCTTGTATATTGATACAAAGTTAAATTATATTGACTATTGTATGCATTCATGTTTCTATCTCTGTTTAAAACATTTTTTATGTATTGACATATATTGTATTGATATATATATATATTGTATATATTTACCATATTGCAGTGTACATTTCTACCTCTGATTAAGATACTTATATAATGTTTGTATTGATATATATTTACCTACTGCAATGCATATTTGTACATTGTTTATATTTGGAGGTCATTGTCCTCATTTGTTTCACAGTCGATTATTGTCTTAGTCTTTAAGTTAGATAGATATTGAGAATTATATAGACTAATAGTCATCTAAGTTTGTCATTTATAATTAGACTAATCAGGTTCTTTAGATATATAGAGATTATACTGAGAATAGATAGATAATCTTCAACTTCTTCAAAGAGCTGTAGAAAATGGCCTTTAATCTAACTCAGAGTTTTGTGGTAGTGAGACACATTTGCTCCTGGCAACACCACTCTATTCCCAAGAGAATGTTGAGCACCAAAGACACTCCACCTGGAGCCTTTCTTTTTGGCAGAACTGGCCTTGGGGCAAAGAAATGCCCATACCTCAACCACCGACAAAGATACAGAGCATGCATCAATGGATAAAACAGGGCTGTCTTATCCTGCCAAGACAGGGTAAGATAGTTTTGAAAAGTTGCTTGCCTTTGAAAATGGTGTGTCAGTTATGTTAGACCTTAGCCAAAGTTGGTTGCTTCAACGCTGCTAATGTGACTTTGGGTGATTGCCTAGGTAGCTAGTTGTCTCTGTGATTTGTTGCATGTTTTGGAAGTTGTTTTACTGAACTTCTTAATTACCCAGGTAACCTTATTTCCCTTCTCAGATCTTTGATGGGGTTGAAGACTATATAAATGTAGTTACTTTCTCTGATGACTTGGCCAAGTTATTTATTATACAAGACCTAAGCTAGTTAGAATAGGATATTTGTACTTATTGTATATAATTTCATAGTAGGTTTAGAACTCTCTTATTTAAACAGAAGGGGGAGGTGTTGCGGGAGGTCCTCCCACTCCTCCAGCCAATAGCCGCTGAGATACCAGCCCATTGGGGCGTGGTCTCTCTCCCTTTCAAAAAGCAGCCACTTCCCTCTCCTCTCTCTCTTCACTTCCTGCTCCCCTGGCGACTAGACTCCTGATTGCGTAGAGGGCTGTTGCCTGGGACAGTGATCTGTAACTTTTTTCCCCTTTAAATAAATATCACCCTATTAATCATAATCCCAAATTGGTGTGGCATTGTTTGTGACTTACGCCTTCAATGCTCATCACCTCAGCTCTGGTAACCAGTTGGCCCACGCTGCTAGCAAGTAACTTGCTGCACACTGCCCACAGACCCCATTTAAGTGCTCAGCCTCCTGAGAGAGCCAGAGTTCACACTGGAAGAATGGCCCATTTCAAAATTGCATGGCTTTTTTCTGCTACTGTTGAATCAGGAAAACCTCTCATAAAGGAGCCACTGTGTTAAGCCATGCTTAACTCTGTTGTTTTGTGTCTATAAATCTTTTTTAAGCTTTCTCAGGTTTTACGTTGGTGTGCCAAAAATTCTAGACACAGAAGAACTGAATTAAGCATGGCTTCTTGGTAGCAGCATTTTCTCAGGTGGGCTCTGTTTGCTAGAGGCAAGTGTGTCTCATTTAAGAGGGGCTTCCTGGTTGTTTTAGCTGCAAAAACCTTGCAGATGTTTTAAGAACACCTACCAGCAAACATTTAAATGGCATTTATGAATAGTCAACAGCATGCTTCTTGGTTGTGGCTTGGACCTTGAACTCCATAGATTTCTGGCAATAAACATGGTTCCAGCCAATACCTCCACCAAAAGGCTAGACTCTCAGCAAGCCAAGGGATGGGGTGGATCCATCCATCAAAGTCACAGCACTAATCCTAGCCATATTTCTTAGCAAATTAATGACTCATGTGGTTAGAAAATGAAAGATAAACAGTAAGGTTAGATTCAGACAAAGAAAAGCTCTAAATGATTTAGAGTATGTTTTAAAATATATGTAGTCTTGAGAGAGAAAATAAAAGGATAATGTCCCCTAAAAAAGAGAGGGACAGAGAGAAGTTGGGTGTGGTGGCACACAGTTTAAATCCCAGAATTTGGGAGGCAGAGGCAGGCAGATCTTTGTGAGTTCAAAAACAGCCTGGTCTACAGAGTGAATTCCAGGACAGCCAAAGATACACAGAGAAGCCTAGCTAGTATCAAAAGACCAAAAATTAAAAATAAAAAATAGAGTTTTAAAAAAAGAAATAGAGTTCAAAATAAAGCCACATAAAGATAGAAAATACACAGAGAGTCTGGTACTCTTTATTATTGTGTTGTCTTTGAATTGTTTGACTGCTGAGGAAGGAGCAACAGCTGCTAAAAGACATTTAATTATAAATGCTGCTGGATTAATCCAACCTATATATGTTGAAAATGTTTTGACTTCAAACTTTAAGTCAAAAGATATGTCACTTTGGAGGAGAGGTTTTCCTTTTGTTTCCACAGGAAATGAGAGGCTGTGGATTCATTATGGGTTAAGAAAAAATAGGTTTGATCAAGTAAGACCACCTGAGAAATCTCCAATAGTAGCAGATAGCCCAGATATCTGAGTTCTACATCAAGAACAGTCTCAGTAGTCTTCGGGTTTTATGTGGTTTCCCACAAGGACTGGGTGTAGTAATAGGAGTGGCGGGGCTGCGTCCCCAACACCCCAGCTGCCTGCTAGCTTATGCCTGAAATAACAACACACAAACTGTATTCATTTAAACACTGCTTGCCCCATTTCTATCTAGCCTCTTCTAGGCTAATTCTCACATATTAATTTAGCCCATTTCTAAACATCTGTGTAGCACCAGTCTTACTGGGAAGATTCTAGCCTACGTCCATCCTGGGTCGGAGCTTCATCACTTGCATCTTCCAGGGAGCTGGGAGCATGGCGTCTCTCTGAGGCATCTGCCTCCGATAGGAGAGCTGTCGAGTCTGAGCTCACTTCCTCTTCCTCCCAGCATTCTGTTTTGCTTACTCCACCCACCTATGTTCTAACCTATGAGGGCCAGCCAAGCAGTTTCTTTATTTTTTTAACCAATGACCTTCCTCCATCAGACTGGGCAGGACAGAAACCCCAGTCAACACCTTGCCATGCTCCCAGCCACCCAAGAGCACTTCAGTAAATGTAGGCATCTTTTATTTGGTCTAATATGGTCTGATTAGAATATTTGCATCAGCAGAGAGGCTCATCTTAAAATTATTTCTAATATATGGAGGTTTCCCACCAAGGGGTCTGTTTTCCCATGGGCTTAGTGCCACTTGCTGCAAAACACCCTTCTTGCACACTCTCCACCAGGCTAACATCAGCTTTGACTCAGTGGGTTCCCCTTTTGGAGTACATGGCCTCTAGGGTTAGGGGACCCATCGCTATTCAGGCTTTCCAATGAAGTCGTGGCTGTGCTGGAAGTCTGACCCATGTGGCTAAATAGGGCTTAGCTGAGATGAGACGTGGGTTATTGGAGACATCTGCCACTCATTTCTTGTGTATGTGTACCCGTTTTGGTTCAAGAGTTGTCCCAGTGGATACACTGTGATAGACTTGAGTCCCAATAGGCATGGGCTTTTAGATGGGTTCCTGCCATTCAAAGCCAATTACTCAAATGCCCGTCAGTGAGCTTTAACAAAAATCATTTCAAATTGGGGCTATCTGGCATCTAACGCAAAGCAAACAAAGCTCCAAAAGCCCATGGTTTCTGCTGCATGCTCCCACCCCACTTCCCCCGGCTTCCCCCCACTTCTATGTCCTGCTCCCCTCCCTGTTTCTCCTTCCCTGCTTCTTTGCGGCCTGTGGTTTCTAAATGTGTGCTCCTGTCCCCCTTTCTCTGCTCTCCTTCCCCACTCCTCCTCCCTGCCTCTAGCTGTTTAAAGATTCTCTAAACCAAATCTCTTTACCTCTGTCCTTCCACTCTCCTGGCTTCTGCCACCTAACTATGCCAGGATTTTAAGTTGGTCAGCTGACACAGGTTCCCCTTAGAGTGTCTGCTAAACTACACCAGGATTTTAAGTTGGTCAGCTGACACAGGTTCCCCTTACAGTGTCTGCTAAACTACACCAGGATTTTAAGTTGGTCAGCTGACACAGGTTCCCCTTACAGTGTCTGGTAAACTACACCAGGATTTTAAGTTGGTCAGCTGACACAGGTTCCCCTTACAGTGTCTGGTAAACTACACCAGGATTTTAAGTTGGTCAGCTGACACAGGTTCCCCTTACAGTGTCTGGTAAACTACACCAGGATTTTAAGTTGGTCAGCTGACACAGGTTTCCCTTACAGTGTCTGGTAAACTACACCAGGATTTTAAGTTGGTCAGCTGACACAGGTTTCCCTTATAGTGTCTGCTAAACTACACCAGGATTTTAAGTTGGTCAGCTGACACAGGTTCCCCTTACAGTGTCTGGTAAACTACACCAGGATTTTAAGTTGGTCAGCTGACACAGGTTTCCCTTACAGTGTCTGGTAAACTACACCAGGATTTTAAGTTGGTCAGCTGACACAGGTTTCCCTTACAGTGTCTGGTAAACTACACCAGGATTTTAAGTTGGTCAGCTGACACAGGTTCCCCTTACAGTGTCTGGTAAACTACACCAGGATTTTAAGTTGGTCAGCTGACACAGGTTCCCCTTACAGTGTCTGCTAAACTACACCAGGATTTTAAGTTGGTCAGCTGACACAGGTTCCCCTTACAGTGTCTGCTAAACTACACCAGGATTTTAAGTTGGTCAGCTGACACAGGTTCCCCTTACAGTGTCTGGTAAACTACACCAGGATTTTAAGTTGGTCAGCTGACACAGGTTCCCCTTACAGTGTCTGCTAAACTACACCAGGATTTTAAGTTGGTCAGCTGACACAGGTTCCCCTTACAGTGTCTGCTAAACTACACCAGGATTTTAAGCGGTCAGCTGACACAGGTTTCTAAACGTGTTTTGTTTGTCTGTCTGTTAGAATAATGGGGCACAGTATACTTGTGTAAGCTTGTAAATTTATGTTCCTGTGTGCATGTGTACTCATTTTAAGATAACTCCAGACTAAAACAGCTCTGAAGAAATACAAACACATGGGTAACCACCGTTTTGAACCCACCACCACCTTGGGTAAGAGTATCCACGTGTGCTAGCATTCTTTGACTTTTAAAATATCCCTTTTTATCTCCTTACAGTTACTAGCATGAGTAAGCTGTAACTAATTGGATAAGATACACATCTAAATTTAGCTTATATGCCCAGTAGCTTATATGGTCAGGAAGAAAGCTAAACAAAGGAGATTTGATTCAGATTTCTTGTTTTGAAAAAAAGGGGGTTGTTATGGGACAATGATCTTGTACCCTGTAAAGATTTATCAGTTGCATTGCTTTAATAAAATGCTGATTGGCCAGCAGCCAGGCAAAAAGTAGGGGTGGGGCAACAAGAGGAAAGGCTGAGTCTACAGTCATCACCCAGACACAGAGAAAGAAAGATGAGAATGCCTCATTGATAAAAGGTACCAAACCACATAGCTAACACAAATAAGAATTATGGGTTAATGAAGTTATAAGAGTTAATAAGAAGCCTGAGCTAATAGGTCAATCAATTTATAATTAATGTAGACCTCTGTGTGTTTCTCTGGGACTGAATGACTGCAGGACCCAGGCAGGACAGAAACCTCATTGGATTGCTGCCATCCTTCAGATACCAACTCCAAAGACCAAGAGACAGGTTCCAGAGTTCCTAGGTGCAGCCAGATATTGCTGCTTCTGGAAACCAGAGTCTGTGAAAACAGTAAGGCCTCTATACACTGGCACAAAAGAGGGGGCACTAAGCCCCTAATCTGGTTTATTCTAAACAAAAGGTATTTAAGGCTTTAAAAACAGTACTGACTTCCACTCCAGCCCTAGAATTTCCAGATGTCTCAAAACCTTTTCATCTGTTTCTCCATGAAACAAAAGACAAAAGGGGTTTTAACCCAGATTTGGGGCCAGGAAAATGCTCTATGACATACCTGTGCTAACGACTGGACCCTGTAGTCACACAAGGGTCCACCTGTGTAAGAGTTGTGGCAGCTGCTACTAGTTCAATGAAAGAAAGCAAACAAGTTAACTATGGGTCAAGTTCTTATACTCACTGCACCCCACAGCAAGGTTGATGTCCTCCTCTGAGGAGCATCAGAATGCTGACTGGCTAGTGACTGTGTGACCCAGTACCAGTCCCTACTGCTGGCTCACTCTCAAATCTGGTTTAAGAAACCCACTGCCATCGATTAGGCTACCCTCTTGCCTGATGACACAGGTGCTCATCCCTGACAGAAGATGGAAGATGAAACCAGGAACATGGGAGCTGCAATAGTTTCTGTGACCAAAATGATTTGGGCCCAAGCCAGGCACCTCAGCCCAGATAGCAGATCTGACCCAAGCTCTCAGATGGAGAACCATCATATACATGAACCATCAGTTGGTACAATTTTATGTGCTTAAAAGCTCCTGAGAAAGGCTCCGGGCTACAGTGGAAACCTGAACACTCAGTGTATAATAAAGTTATACAAAGACTTTCTCTTGGCTTAAACCCATATCTAAGCAGTCTTCTTTGGTGAATAATGTACAACAAAGGGGTTGCAGGAAATCCTGAATCTACCTTGTCATTGCTCTCAAGAAACTAATGTTAGCAAGATAGGTGGTAGTACGTAATTGTAACAAAGCATAGAGGCAGGAGAATCGTGGTTTGGGGGTCAGTTTGAGCTCTGTGGACCTCATCTAAATATCCAAACAAATAACTAACCGTCTAATAACTATAATTATAACTATAACTAATAACTATAAAAACAAATAACTAATACCTCAGAGTAGGGGTTCCTGGAGCAGATACGTCTGTCATGGGACTATCCTGTGCAGTGCAGGGTGTTGAGCGCCATCTCTACCTTCAGCCACTAGATAGCATCAGGAGTTCCCCATGGTCATAATCAAAAACATCTTAAGATGTCAAGTCACTCCAGTATGAGAATCAACATTCCAAAGTGATATGAGCCTGGATTCAGCTCCCTGTTGTGGGCTAGCTCAGAGCCTGGACCTTTCACGTGGTAGGAACATCTTGGCAGACTGAGCATAACCCACTGCATCTGGATGAGATTTAAATGCACTCTTTAGTGTTTATTTAAAAATGGCCCATGTTAGACTGACTAATAGATGATCTTTATCACAGGGTGCTTTCCAAGGATCACTTTGACTCTGTGTCATTTTCATCTGAGGCTTTAATTTTGGAATGTGGGGAGCAGGAGCATCATTATAGTGACTCTACTGCTCCTGGGATTCCAATAAAGACTAGTGGGGTTCAGTGTATTGTGAACATGCAGGCTGGAGAAGGGAACTGAGTGAGACTACAATGTAAAGAACACATGCATGGAACTTCCATATCCATAGTGTGTGAAGATAAAGTTTGGGATTCTGTAATAAAAAGACCAAGAAGATGGTGCCTTCAGGAAGATGGGCATTTATTCCTGTCTTATGTAATATTCCCACGTTGCAAAATCCCAAGATAGCCCCAATAATTCTGTACAATAAAGGAACTTCTGCAGGCAACACAATCACTAACTTCAAACTCTACTACAGAGCTACAGTACTGAAAACAGCCTGGCATTGGCATAAAAACAGACATGAAAGCCAATGAAACCAAATTGAAGACCTGGATATCAATCCACATACCTATGAACACCTGATTTTTGACAAAGAAGCAAAAAATATCAAATGGAAAAAAGAAAACATATTCAACAAATGGTGCTGGCACAACTGGATATCAACATATAGAAGATTGAAAATAGATCCATATCTGTCACCATGCATAAAACTCAAGTCCAAATGGATCAAAGACCTCAACATAAAACCAACCACACTGAACCTCATAGAACAGAAAGTGGGAAGTACACTTGAATGCATTGCCACAGAGAACAACTTCCTAAATATAACCCCAGTAGCACAGACACTGATAAAAAACAATTAATAAACAAATGGGACCTCCTGAAACTGAGAAGCTTCTGTAAAGCAAAGGACATGGTGGTCAACAAGACAAAATGGCAGCCTACAGAATGGGAAAAGATCTTCTCCAACCCCACAGCAGACAGAGGGCTGATCTCTAAAATATACAAGGAACTCAAGAAATTAGTCATCAACAGAACAAATAATCTAATAAAAAAAATGAAGTATAGACCTAAACAGAGAACTCTCAACAGAGGAATCTAAAATGGCTGAAAGACATTTAAAGAAATGCTCAACATCCTTAGTCATCAGAAAAATGCAAATCAAAACAACTCTGAGATTCCATCTTATACCTGTAAGAATGGCCAAGATCAAAAACACTGATGACAACTTATGCTGGAGAGGATGTGGGGTAAAGGGAACACTCCTGCACTGCTGGTGGGAGTGTACACTGGTACAGCCTTTTTTGTATATCAATATGACAATTTCTCAGAAAGTTAGGAAACAACCTACCTCAAGACCCAGTAATACCACTCTTGGGTATATACCCAAGGATTCTCAATCATACCACAAGAACATGTGCTCAACTTTGTTCACAGCAACATTATTTGTCATATCCAGAACCTGGAAACAACCTAAATGCCCCTTGATCAAAGAATGGATAAGGAGAATGTGGTACATTCACACAAGGGAGTACTACAGAGCAGAAAAAAATAATGACATCTTGAAATTTGCGGGCAGATTGATGGATCTAAAAAACATCATATTGAGTGAGGTAACTCAGGCTCGAAAGACAAATATAATATGTACTCACTCATAAGTGATTGTTAGACATAAAGCAAAGGAAAACCAGCCTACAATTCACAAATTCCAGAGAACCTAGACAACAAAGAGAGTCATAAAAGAATGTAGCCTACATGGTAAGTAGAAAATGACAAGATCTCCTGAGTATATTGGGAACATGGGGATCATGGGAGAAGGTGTGAGAGGGATGTGGAAGGGAGTGGAGAAAAATATATAGCTCAATAAAAACAAATTTTTTTTTAAAAAAATTGTGCTGTTGAACACCCAGGAAAGTGAGGAGAATGTCTCAAGGAAGGAGACTGATGTCTACTAAATGGGAAATTCACATTCCAAAGGAATCAATCACCCCTGCATCAGGAAAGGAGCTAATACATTTTAAAATAATCTATAAATGGTACAAGATTTCTTCAAGCCTTCCATTCAGTCCTAGACTTTGGGTCAGGCTGTTCAGAATCTTCTGTAGGAATCCTGAGCCATCCTGAGGTGACCCACCTCAGGGTGAGATTCTTTGGAAGCAGAGTTGAGTATTTCCTTCTTTAAGAAGCCGTGAGGAGCCTCCAGGAAATGCAAGGAGTGACTGGAAGTGGATCACATGTGGTGTGTGGCACAGAGACTAACAGACTGAGGCTGCTTCCTCAACTCTCCCTGTAAGATGGAGCTGACTCTATGTACCCAAGGCTGATGAAAACAGGAAAAATCCAAATGGATACAGCCTTGAAGCACCTTAGGAATATGTGTCTCTATCCATAGATAAGCTGCCACTCCCAGCCCTGCTCCGAAACCCTCACTTTCCGGTGAACACAAATGAACTGGAGAGGCCCACGACTGTACAAAGTGCTGAAAACAAGTGACAGCTGAGTGCTTAGTCATCAAGAAGCCATTGGTGTTATCCCCTTCCGGGCTCCAGGAGCACAGAGGGGGCACCCACAGCCAGGCATGGGTGGAGGAGGGGCTCAGCGGTCTTGGACCGACCACCATTGTTGAACTATCTCCTAGAGAGACAGAGAAAGGGGAAGTCACTGATTCCAGTTGAGACCTTCCCAGGCTCCAGTGGATAATCTCAGTCCAGTGAGAACTGAAGGCCCCAATTAAACCAAATGGGTCACCCAACAAAGCCAAAGGGCAAGAAACTGCCAGGGAGGTGTGTGTATGTGTGTGTGTGTGTGTGTGTGTGTGTGTGTGTGTGTGAAGAGATAACCAGAATGCATTAGACACCTGTAGAAAATTGTCAACTACCTGTTAGAAACCAAACAGAGCCTCTCTTTGCTCTGGGTTTTGGTTCAGGCTCCTGGGCAAAGTCCTGAATGAGATCCAGGTCTGGGAAGGTCTAGAGAAGGGAACAATGTTTGGGCTGCCTACCTCCTGGACGACCCTGGGAAGGAAATTTCTTTAAAAAAGGAAGGGGGACAGAGGACAGGTCAGAGTGGAGATGGGGAGGGAGTTGAATCCAAACATCTGAGAGCAATACAGCCCTTCCTGAGGCTCATGTTCCCCAGGAGTGAAGCTGGCCTGGCGTACATCCAAGCACAGCCAGGTCTCTAGTACCTGTGCCTCACTTCAGTTAGATGTCCCTTAGCCTTCTAACCCTCTTCACACAGCCAGTGTCCCATCCCTGCTTCCAGAAGTGCCACAAATAGTGAGAGCTGTCTTGGTCATATGACCCTTGCCCCAACCATGGGTTTGAGAAAAGAGTAGATTAAAAATACAGCCAGGGCTCCCTAAACCCTCTGTATGTAGAATCTCTGCTTAGCACAAGCAAATGACATGCAGAATTTCCCATGTTTTACAGCTTTCCATGATTCTAGAAAGGTTCTCTGGGCTGGATCTTATATATCCCAGAAAGATCAATGGGTCTGATCCACATGTGGTGTGTTCTTGGAGAGTGTGGGACCTCTAGTGGAGTCTGGGAGAGGTCTTAGGTCAAGAAAGGGCTGGGTCATTGAAGGAGATTGGGGGACCCCACCCTTCCTCCCCCCTCAGCTTCCTTGCTGTGAGGTGAATAATGTATTCCACCACAGGAGCTGCAAGTCACCTTTTCTTTTTGAAGTTGGTCATCCGGCATCTGTTACAGTCTGAGAAAACCGGCTGCCACTGAAGGGATGCTTCTATGCAGCAGCTGTCGCCTCTGTGGAGAACCAGCAAAGACTGGGATTTGTCCTCATCAACCCAGGAGCAGAAACTCTGAATCAGCATGAACAGGAATGCAGCCTTTTGAAGGTACATCGGGGCCAGGACCAGGATGTCTTCCTCTCCCTCCCAGATGGCTAAGGGAAGTCTCAGGACAGAAGATGTGATGAGGAAGGCCATCTGCAAGCTGTCCACCTGCAGGTCGGCTATCTAAAAGCTGAGTATTAGAATCTCTATAAAGGATTCCTGGGCTGTCTATCTGGCTTCTAGAGAAATGTGATTTCATGTTATTCTTACAAAAGTAAAAATGGCATGTCTGGCCCCACCTTTGTTGAACATCCCTCTGTGTGTGCCCACTTCTGCTCCAGCATGAAGGGCCATTCAGCCAGTAGTGCAGACATTTCTGGTGGGAGAGCACCGGTACTATGCCCTGGGCTCTGTGGGAGGGTCAGTCATTACTCCTCCATGGCTCATCTTTTTCTCAGCAGCACAGCACAAGGGCCACCTCCACCTTGGAGGATCCAGTTCTCCCAACTAGAGGCCCCCACTCACTCACCACATCCTCCCTGAGAAATGCTAGCCCCAGCCTGAACAAAAAAGCTGCTCGTCACAAGCCCAGGACACAAGAGCAGACTTGAGCCAGCTCGCCTGCTCCAGGCTTCCTGAAGCTCACAGAGGTGTGTACTGATTGGGAGCTTTGGGTTGAGAAGTAGGCTCACGATTGCAAAGACCTCTTGAGGCTTGAGGACCCTGATTTGTGACCCTGAGGCTCCCTTGCATATTGCCAGTAGATACTGGGCCTGGGCCTTAGCTGCAATGGGGGTGCTGGACAGCTAGGAGAGCCACTATAGAGTTAACAAGTAGCAAAAATAATAGTGGGTGCACACACTCTCTCACACACACGTACCCCTCACCACAAACATTCAGAATACACAGACAAGATGTGCAGCACACACAGCTTCCAGGTGTGCAGGACAAGTTCCTGGGACACACAATCTTTACACACAGTAGACAAGCACAGTCTTCACTCTAAACCCTACACCCTGCGCTTCTGAGGGACATTACCAAGCATTTTCAAGAACTAACCAGCAGGGGACAGCATTGCAAAGGCTTTAAAGACCGTCTTAATACCCACAGGTAATAGGCAGGAAGGGTTAGCTACATTCATGATGACATTCATGGCCTACTGCATGCTAGGCACTGTGTCTGACAGCTTCTAGTGATAAAGAAAGCAGAAATAGTCTTGTTTTCCATGATTAAATTTCTGTCTTGGTAGAGCGGTACAAGCCTGTAATGCCAGCACTCTGGAGGTCAAGACCAGACAATTTAAAGTTCTAGGTCAACCAGGGCCATAGTAAGACCCTGTCTCAGAAGGCCAATACTTGGACTAGTAAGATGACTTCGTGATGATAAAGATGACTAAGGTGCTTTTCACCAAGCTTCACAACCTGAGTTTGATTTCTGGCATCCACAAGGTAGAACCTATGGCCTCAAGTTGTCCCATGACCTTGCTGTGGCTCACACATGCAATGCATACAAATTAAATATGGAATAAATAAAAATGTTAAGATTCAAAACTAAAATTATCCAATCAAGAGGAAAGAAGACTTCATCCAGAGTTCTGTGTAGCCACGTCCTACTTGGGGTCTTCTCTCTAGCCGTACCACTGTCCTGGGCTGTATGGCTCTAGCCCTTTTCTGTCACATGATGTCCCTCCCGAGCAATATAGTACATTAGAACCAGCGTGTGCTGCAAAGAGAGTCACACAAGCGGCTAAGCCCTCTAGCAATGCCATTCAGAGAAATCGATTCAATGACAGACATTAGGTGCAGTGTAAACGTGGGAGCCAGTTTACATCCCTTCTTCCTGCGAAGTGGCCCCAGGACTGTCTGCACAGTCAGCACAGTTCCAGCGGGGATGGCCACACTGCAGAGTCCGGGGAGGACAGCCATTACCACTTTGTGTGCTTCAGAACTGGAATCCCAACCTCAAATTCCAGTCTGTTAGCATCATCTTGAGGAGCTGTTTAAAAGTGACCTAAGCAAGGACTGGAGAGAAGGCTGAGTAGACAACGTGCCTGCTGCTGCCCTTGTGGCAAGTGTGAGGACGTGAGTTCAAATCCCCAGAACCCATTGAGAAGTTGAGCAGGATAGTGTGTATCAGTAATCCTAGAACTCTTGTGGTGAGATGGGGGACAGAGACAGGAGGATCTCTGGGAGCTTGAAGACTGGATATCCTGGTGTATGCAACAGAGACCCTGTGTCAAACAAGGTGGAAGATGAAAACTGACCCCTAAGGTGTCCTCTGACACCTATCTACATGTGCATCGTGGCATGTGCATGTATACATGCGTGCGTGCTCACGCGCATGCACACACACACGCAGAGCAGTCTGAAGTTAGAATCTTCTGCACGGAGTCTCTTTTATTACTAAACATGGGCAGTGAGATGGGACAGTCGTGACAGTCTGACCCCAGCTCATCGGTCCCTGTTGTCCTCTGTGCCCAGGACATTTGCATCCCTTAGGAGGTTCTTGTCATTTTGTTCCCCGCCTCCACTGCTGTCCCTCCAGGGCAGCGCTTTCAGTGTGAACACTGGGAGATGAACTCCTGTAGTCCTCCTGTATGAGCAGAACAGAGCCAGCCTCACTGTTCCCTGCACTCGCAGAGCAAACTCCTGGGTCAGGGCACACACTAGAGTGGTTTGGTTTGTGAGACAGCACTCCTGAATGGCGCCAAGAGCAGTACCACAAGTTTAGACAAGGTTAGCCCCCATGACCTTACTCCCAGCCTCCTGAAGTCACCTCTTAAGGTTCTACAGTACATTCCAACAGCACCGGCTGGGGACCAGGCTTTTGCCACGTGGTTCTTCAGGGGCAACGCAGGCAAACAACAGCAAACCTCTTGTCCTGGTTAGCAGGATGACTACTGGCTAGCACTGTGCATTTGCCGGGGGCACACTGTGCTAAGCCCCTCCCATGCAGCCTGTCAATCCCCAGATCACAAGGTGCCACTTGCTGCAGACTCTGTCTGGCTATAAGGCACACTTCCCAGGCCGGAGTCCAAGAACAGACCCCTAAGAGCCTCTTTTTTGTGCGAGACTGTTGTGGCCAACTGCCTCACAGGACTGGGATCTCCAGCCAGGCCACAAGTGCCTCTCGCCCGAGCTCCTTCCTGGCACAAGCATACACTGCCCTCTAGTGTTTCGGTGACGCAGGCCACCTCCCCTATGTTGAGTGCTCAAGGTGTCTGTCCTCCTCCTCTCCTCAAGGGCTGCAGGGACCTAGGACCATCTAACTCTGAAGAACTCTCTGTTTCTCAGAGGCCTCTCCTACATGGCAAGGGCCCCTCGTGAATAATTTGGCTTCCATGTGCTGCCCAGGACTGCCATGCCCCTTCAGCAATTCTGCTTTTCAGATGGCACGTTTCCTCTGGGGACGGTTTTGGGCATCATTCCTCTGTATTTATCATATTAAATAATTATTAAATTATTAGAGAAGAGGGAACTGCAGTAGAGGAAATGCCTCCACCAGATTGCCCTAAGGACAAACCTGTGGGCCATTTTCTTACATAATGTTTGATGAGGGAGGGCCTAGGTCACTGAGGGCAGTGCCACCCCAGGGCAGGTTATCCTAGGGTGTGTAAGGAAGCAGGACGAGCAAGCCATAAACAGCATTCCACCGTGACTTTTCTCAATGGACTATAAACTAAGAAATGTGAGCCAAATAACCCATTGCTCCTGTGTAGGGTGGTGGCGGCACATGCCTTTAATCCCAATACTGGGGTTACAGAGGCAGGCAGACCTCTGTGCGTTCAAGGCCAGCTGGTCTACAGAGCTAGATCCAGGACAGCCGGACAGTCAGGTCAGTTGTTACACAGAATAACTCTGTCTTAAAAAAACCAAACCAAAACAAAACAAAACAACAAACCAAACAAACAAACAAACCAAAAAAAAAAAAAACCCTTTCCTCCGCAAGTTGCTTTCTGGCCATGATTTATCACAGCAACAGAAACCTTCAAGATAGCAGGTACCATAGTGGTCATCTGTCTTGGTAATCCAGAGGGCTAAGGGTCCATCACCATCCTGGCAGGGACACAGGGCAGCAAGTAGCAGGCATGGCTACAAGTATAACTCAAATGACAAGCAGGAAGCCAGGAGAACAAACTCAAATGGCACAAATCTTTAAGTTCTCAAAACCTGCCCCCAGCACCATAGTTCCTCCAGCAACACCACACCTCCTAAGTCTTCCCCAAACAGGGCCACCAACCAAGGGACATGCACTTAAATGATAGAGATTGGGTATTTATCATTTCAACCACACACTCTCTATACATCGACATGTGGCTGCATTTTCAACTTACATTTCACAAACTCCAATGCATGTCCTGGTCTCCATCTTTATAGTAACCAAATAGTTTATAATGCTGGGTATAATGCACTCATGTTATGGCGGAACTCAAGAGGCTGAGGCAGGATGGCCTTGAGTTTGAGGCCAGCCTTGGCTATATAACAAGACTTTGTCACAAAGCATGTATGTGTATGTGTTCAGAAGCAACCCATTGGATAGCATCTCTCTCTCAAGCCAATGGTAACGGAAGAATCACAGATCATGAGCAAGGTGGTCAAGGTGTATTCGTGAGCCCCACTTGGCCATGCAGATGTATGTGCTCGGGTGACACTCCTTCAGTGTGTGGTGCGTGACCCTTTCACTAAGCAACAGCTCTGTCTGTCATTTGAACTGTTGCTTCAGAGGTAAGTGAAGCCACTGAGGTGTGCTTTGGAAGTACGTAACTCAGTCATTGTAAAAAGGAAATGAAGCATTCTACAGAGGTTAGCTTTTTCTCACAGTATGTCCCTGCGTGCATGGGATGGGTGCAATTACAGCTGTCAAGCTGTCCTCAGGGAGACACACCTCTGCAGGGAAGAGCCACTCTAAAATTCTGGCGGGCGTGAACTCTGCAGCCCTGTGTTCATCCACCTAAGTTCACGCATAAAAGGCCTCTCCCAAAGACAGAGGTCAGAGGTCACACCTCACCAGTCCCTCGCTGTTCTTCCCTAGTTCAAGAGAGAAAGGGTGGATCATCGGCATGCGTGTTCTTCAGGGCAACTCAGGTGGCGGCTCAGTGATGGGTGCTTGCCCAGTGTAGGGCTTGGGATCCCAGAGAAAGAGATAGGAAGTGCCAGGGAGGAGGAAAGCCCATGTGAGGCCCTGCAGTGACTAGGTTCTATACTTATTCTCTCAACAGCAGCGACGAGTTTTCCTTTGGTTTTCTAACTTTCTCAGATTCGAGGTCCAACATCATAAATACAGTTTCCACTTTGCTAAACACAGCAGTTTAAAAACAGCGAATCTTCCGATTAAGTCGCCATCACACTTAGGCCGCTCATCATTTAACAGCACAGGTGGCATCTAGTATCCACATTGCTCTGGGAGTGGGGTGGGGCTGTGGTTTGGAGGCCACCGTCCTGCAGTGGCATCCAACATGTGACTTGTTATGTGAAGGTCTGTCCGGGGCTGGTGTGGGTCCCCACGGGACTGCGTGGGAGTCTTTGGGCAGCTGCCTTCCCTTAGCTTGACGTTCTGCCGTGAGCAGGGTGGAAGTGTTTTGTTTTTTTTTGTTTTGTTTTGTTTTTTAAATCATGCTTTGCCTTTAGAGTTCACACGCCATTGTTTTGTGACTCGCTCGTCACTTGCGAAGTTTGGCTTTGTTCACTGTTCCCAGTAACCAGGTCAGGGACCAGCCTAGGTGTCCATTAGTGGCTGCACGGATAAAATGAGGTATATCTCCACAATGGAGTATTGTTCAGCCGTAAAGAAGAATAAGGCCCTGTTGTTTAAATCAAGCTGTATGGGATTTCATCATAAGTGAAATAAATATGAATAAAATGAATAAAGATGAATAAGTATTACAGGCTGTATTTCGTATGAATAAAAGAAGACAGGAGGTCAGACACTGTGGTACACATCTCTAATCCCAACAGTCTGGAGGCAGAGGTAGACAGATCTCTGTGAGTTTGAAGCCAACCTGGTCTAACTAGTACATTCCATTCTAGCCAAGACTAAACAGTAAGACCTGCCTCAAAAAAAATAACAAATAAACAAAAAGACTTGAGGCAGAAGAGGGGCGACTGGAGAAGTATAGAGAAAAACCAGGAAGGGCAAGGAAGATAGGTGAATGATGGGGGTTGGTGGTGCCCACCTGCAACCCCAGCTCGGGAGGCTGGGGAGGGAACACAGAGGCAGGGCCAGCATGGCCTAGAGAGTGAGATTTTTTTTGTATTGACCCTCTCACCTCCTAAAACCTTAATGATTTTCTGTTATCAAGGATTTATATAGACTTTAGTGGCTTAAGGGAACTCATGTAAACTAGATTTACAAAACTAGGTTTTGTCTCTAAGTCAGTTAAAAAGCCTCACCCCACACTGGAAGAACCCTGAGCCACTATTGCAGGAGCAAGGACTCATGCAAACTCCTGCGGACTCAGCAGTGTTTGAGGGGAAGAGGTCTGCGCCTCCAGGGAGTGGATGGGAATAGGGGCTGTGTTGTAGGATATTTGCACACCATGTAGGCATATTGTTGTGACTGGTGTAATAAAAAGCTGAATGGCCAATAGGTAGGCAGGGCTTCCAGGCAGAGAGAGTATCTTTGGAGGAAGAAAGGCGGAGTTGCCAGCCAGACACAGAGGAAGCAGGACGGGCAGTGCACGCCACATGAAAGAATGTAGATTAGGAGATATGGGTTAAGTTGTAAGAACTAGTTAGGAAAAAGCTTAAGGTAAGGCTGACCTTTCACAATTAATAATAAGTAAGCATGTCATTATTTGTGAGCTGACGGTCTGAAGAAAAATCAGTCTACAGGGCTGTGTGCGCTCTGCTGGTTTTCTCCACCCCTAGATTCGTTCTCTGGCCAATACACCCAGTCCACATGTGTCCCGGGATCTGTAAATGTGTCATACAGTCCCTGTAGACTGCCCCTTTCACCCATGGCTGGTCCTTGGTGCCAGTGAAACACTCCTGAAAGTGCCCTTGTCTCTGAGCATGCTCAGTTTTTGATGAGATGGATCTTCAGTGTGCTTGGGTGGAAAAATCCTGTCTCAACAACTTTTCCCAAAATCTGGCACACACATGCTTGATGTGGGATGTCCTTCTGTATATGTGTTGCTTTTACTGATTGATGAGTAAAGCTCTTTCTGTCAATGGCTTAGCAGAGTAAAGGCAGGCAGGAAATCTGAACAGGGAGAGAGAGAATAGGCAGATTCGAGGCTACACCATGTAGCCACCAAAGAAGGAAGATGTCAGAACATTACCAGTAAGCCACAGCCTCGTGGTGATACATAGATGAATAGAAATGGGTTAATTTAAGATGTAAGAGCTAGCTAGAAATATGCCTAATTCATTGGTCAAACAGTGTTGTAATTAATACAGTGTCTCTGTGAGTATTCAAGTCTGGGCAGCTCAGTCTCCAGTCACACATGCTCCTCTGCCTGACCAGGTCCGTCTGGCCCAGGGAAAGAATGCCAAACCTCCTGGATGCCAGGCAATACCTATGGCCACTGCCTCTAATGGCGTTCACTTCCATAGGTAAGTCTCTGGACCTCCTTGGAGCTAGTTTGACCATTTGACTTCTTAGAAATGGAGTATGTGTTTATAAATGTACGACCTCCTGGAAAATTCTTCCAAGGGAATGAATTTGTCTGGGGGAAAATTTTTCTCGATAGCTATGTAGCAAGTGCTGGTGAAAGCTGGCACTCCAACACCCGTCTTGGTCCATGGGGTTCCTTTAGGATGGAAGCAACTACATGAAGATTCTGGGACAGAATCTCCATTTTACAAAGAGGCCAGGCCTGGACTGCCTACTTCTATGTTCATTCAAATGGTGATAAAAAAAATAAGCTCCCAACTTGCTTAAACAAGTTGAATGCTGTACTGGAATGGATAACTGCACCATGGTCACAAACATGCAGTATTGTAAGAACTCTACCTTCGTAGTTTCTAATTAAATAGGGTTCTCTTATCTTGTCAGGAAATAGGAGGCTAAGATGAGCAGCATGCACATGGCTGAAGAAACGGCTTGGATCCTGGATGGCTGCAAATGATGTGCCCAAGCAGTCACTCACCCTCCCTCAGCCCGCTTGGTGCCCATTAGACTAGTCAACACAAACAAGATGTGGCACAGATAATGCTTGTTTCTGTCTTCATGTTGTGTGTTTGGAGTGCCCCAAACAAATGCTAAGTAAAGAAAGGCACAGTATCTCTCCACAAATATAAGCTCAGAGTATTCCAGCAGGGCTGAGCTGGGCAGAAACAGTAGCAGTCAAGGCTGCAGGAAGCACAGGACAGAGTCAGTGAAGAAAAGAAATAGCAAATGGAGGGTCTGGACTCTGTTTAAACTCAAACTATAGTTGGGCTCTCCAGCTGAAACCAAAGCAGTGGCCACCGGACCCATGGACCAACACTGGTCCCCACGGAATGCTGTCTCCCGATCCCTGCATTATTGTAAATCCAATAATTTACAGCCTGCAGACGACTGACTGAATACCCAGAAAAAAGGTCACATGTGGGTTCTAAGCAAACCTGACAGGAGCAACTCGGCTGCTGAGAGCATGTGAAGACCTCAAACTCCACACTGCAGGACAGGCCATCTGCAGGGACCACTGACTGCTGTGCTGAGGGCTGCAGTCAGGCTCATAAACACCCCATGTCCTGCCCCCAAATTCAGTACCACCAGCCCTGAGTGGATGCAGAGTTACAATGAGGCAAGAGAAGTGGGAAGAGGACCACCCTGGGAGGTAACAATAGCAGGGCTCCAGTCCTCACGTCCGGATTCAGACCCACATAGCCACAACTTCCAACTATCTTACTTTCTTCCCTGCAGGCAGGGCAAAGATATCTATGAATTCCAGGCTTGCCAAAAACTAGTCACCGAATCCCAAGCTGGAAAAAAGATCATAGAAAGTTCAAACCCCTTTTCCCATTCCAGGGTGGGTGACCAATTAAAGGCTGGTTAAGAGCAGAGTCAGTTCTAGGGTGGGACCACCAGGCCTAGGAATTGTGTTTAATTTTACAGTGTTGCTTTGGTGAGGAGACTTTTCATTTGTACCTTAATCTGTGAATTAAATTATCAACCAAGTGGGAGAAAGTTCTTACTTTGAAACTGACATCTTAATGTGAACTGAAATTTTGGATGGCCTCCAAGGTCCCAAACAAGCAAGCCTGAGCCACACACACATGCCATCTTGGCAGAGAGGAGACCAGCCTATAAAAGTCAACGGAGGAGACAGAATTTCCAGCTGGAAGGAAGGATGCATTTCTGTTTAAAGTTGTGTGTGTGTGTGTGTGTGTGTGTGTGTGTGTGTGTGTGCAAGAAGTTTTCTGTGGATTCACTGATGTATGTGTTGTGTGCATCTGTCTCATAGCACACACGTGGGAAGCAGAAGTCAGCCCTCTCCTTTCACCATCTTGGTCATCAGGCTTATGGCCAAGCACCTTTACCCACAGAGCCATTTCACTGGCCAGTTTTTAAAAAGCCAAGAATAGCAGCTTGGTTTACTATTCTAATTAGCAGCAACAGCAAGCCAAGAGCATGATGGGACATGGAGTTCCTCTGAGCTTACAAAACAGTCATGATGGACAAGCAGAGCCCCTGGAAAACAAGGATCCTGTAGCAGAAGCCTGCAAAGTTGTTGACAGAGATCAAAGAAATACACAGAGGTCTAAATTAATCATAGACTGGTTGGCCTATTAGCTCAGGCTTCTTATTAATGAATTCTTACATCCTACATTAACCTATAATTCTTGTCTATGTCAGCTACATGGCTTGGGATCTTTTATCAGTGAGGCATTCTTATCTTGCTTTCTCTGTGTCTGGCTTCCTCTCTGATGACTGCCAACTCTTTCCTCTTCCCAGAATTCTCCTGTTCTGGTTGCCCCACCTCTCCCTCCTGTCTGGTCATCCTGCCTCTACTTCCTGCCTGGCTACTGGCCAATCAGCATTTTATTAAAGCAATATACCTGATAAACCTGTACAGGGTACAAGATTATTGTCCCATAACACTTCCCCCACTTTTTTTTTTCAAAACAGTAACTTTGAATTAAATTTCCTTTGTTTAGCTTTCTTCCTGACCATTATCCATAACAACTTGTAACCAACATTCTAAACAAAGAAAAACATCCATAATCCATTTTTTGGAGAATGTGGGCATAGTTTTCTAGGCTACTTCCTGCTGATTGGGGGCACTGATAATCTTATGGGGACCTAAAGAAAATTGAGAATTATGATCAACCCTGACCGGAGTATTCTGTGAAGCTTGATCAACTCAGTCAGCAGTCTTGAAACTGTTCTGGATATAGAACTCAGACATCTAGGCCATCTGCTACTATTGGAGATTTCTCAGGGGGTCATCCTTGATCAAACCTGATTTTCCTTAACCCAGAATGAATCCACAGCCTCTCATTTCCTGTGGAAATAAAGTAAAAACCTCTTCTTCAAAGTAACATATTTTTTGAGTTAAATTTTGAAGGCAAGGCATTTTCAAAATACATATGTTGGATTAATCCAGTAGCATTTATAGTCAAATGTTTTTAGCAGCTGTTGCTCCTTTCTAAGAAGTCATATAATTCAAAGACAACACAGTAATATACAGTATCCAGACTCTCTGTGTATTTTCCATCTTTGCATGGATTTATTTTAAACTCATTTTTTTCTTTTTAATTTTTATTTTTTTGAGACAGTGTTTCTCTGTGTATCTTTGGCTGTCCTGGAACTCACTCTGTAGACCAGACTGTCTTTGAACTCACAAAGATCTGCCTGCCTCTGCCTTCCAAGTGCTGGGATTAAAGGTGTGCGCCACCACATTCAACTTCTCTCTACCGTTTTTAAAGGACTCTATCCTTTTTCTTTTCTCTTCCAAGCCTACATATATTTTAAAACACACTTTAAACCATTTAGAGTTTTTTTTAAATCTGAATCTATTTTTACTGTATATCTTTATTTTCTGACCACATGAGTCTTTAATTTGCTAAGCAATATGGGTAGGATTAGAGCTGTGACTGTGATAGCTGGATCCACCCCATTCCTTAGCTTTCTGGGAGTCTAGCCTTAGGCGGAAGTACTGGCCAGAGCCTTGTTTATTACCACAACTCTATGGAGTTTCAAGGTCCCTGCCACCACCAAGAAGCATGCTGTCAGCTATTCATCAACACCATTGAAGTGTTTTGTGGCAGAGCCTCTTAAAAGAGAACCGCAAGGTTTTTGCAGCTAAAGCTGAGTCAGAAAGTCTCTCTTACACGAGAGCACTTGCCTCTAGCACACAGAGCTCACCTGAGAAAATGCTGCTACCAAGCTGTGTTTAATTCTGCTCTTCTGTGTCTGAATTACTTCCTGAGCTCTCAGATTTTATGTGAATGTAGTTGTACATGTTGGTGCCATTGTTGTAAGGAGGCTGCTTATTTATTCCCAGCTGCCCAGACTCCCAAAATAACCATTCAGAAACTGTATTAAATCACTTCTTGGCTCTAGCTTCTTATTGTCTCTTACATATTAATTTAAGCCATTTCTATTAATCTGTGTATCTCCACGTAGCTGTGGCTTACCAGTAAGGTTCGGGCATGTTTGTTCCCAGTAGCAGATAAATGGCATCTCCTGACTCCACCTTCTTTCTTTCAGCATTCAGCTTAGTTTTCCCCCAACTAGCTCTATTGTACCCTATCACAGGCCAAGGCAGATTCTTTATTCATTAACTGATAAAAGCAACACATATACAGAAGGACCTTCCACACCACAAAGTGCCCTAGCAGAACTTTCTCCACTATGTCAAGCTTGGCTGCATTCTCCATGCTTTGGGTACCCATTCATGCAAGGGTCATTTCTCTATGTCAGATGGCTCTATCCTTGCAAGAGAGGTAGATAAGGAAGCCAAGAACTGATAGTGATCCAGGAGTGAGTAGGAATTTTTACCCAGTCCTTGGAATGATCCATAAGTTACTCATCAGTGAGTCCCTGTGGAAGACGTCACACTCAGAACCTTAAACCCTAATGAGTCCTGGTGAAGAGCAAAGGTGCCTTGTCGTCACCTGTGCCTGCAGCACCATACCCTGAGCCACTGCACTTGGTATACAGGCAGCTTCTGTACCAGTCAGATCGTAGACACACACGGCTTTGTGAAAGTTATCCAGAGCACAGGTTAGCCATCCTGAGATGCTGTAGAGAGAAGCATGCTCTTTGGAGGCCTCCCTCCTGCCATTCCACCTGCTGCTTTGCTGTTTTGCTTTGCTCGGTGTGACCCTTTCTCACCTGCCTTGACCTCCCATTACTCAAGAGTCTCCTGGACTGCCCCATTTGGAGGTGACCACAGGGCAGTCTCCAGAACCCTTTCCACTTGCCTTAAGAGCTAAGGAAGCTGGGCAAAAGGGTGAGCATGCACGGTTCTTCTGGGTTCCAGGGCCTTACCACATTTTATGATTTTTGGCATGCTCAGTTTGCCTGACAGGCCTCAGGGGAAGCTGGAGTGGCAGCTGACCCAGATGGTAAGTTATTCATGGATGTTTACCATCTGGATAGAGGTCACAGGTTTCCCTGACTCTGACATGTGCTCTTCATTGCCTGGTTCTGCTTCTTGCCCTGAACTTGCCTTGGTCTCCCTCTTGTTTAGTGTCACCTGGGCTCTGCTGTGAGGTGTGGGTGCAGAGAGGAGGACAGGGTAGAGGCTGTAGCAGCAGGACAGCTCTGTCCTATGAGAAGGCTTGCAGCCTCCTGAGCCCCTCCCTCACCTCTATTACATTAATAATTCCAGTTGAGATAGATGCTCTCAAAGTCAAGGCCACCAACGGCAGTAGTTCAGGCTGCCTTTCACGATGCCGCTGAAGCCTGGATTGTTGTAGTGAGCAGGCAGTCACACCACAGGGACCTTTTCAAGGGGCTGCGGTCTGAATTTATAGACTTGACCTCACCATTCTTCTTTTAACAAAACATACAGGCTGGGAGCAGTCTTTCTATGGTGGTATTTGATCATTTCCCCCTTCTTCCAATTGAGGGTCACAGAGTGAACCAACCCACGGTCTGGGACAAGGACCCTCCACCATTCAGGCTCTTCAAGGGCTATTTGGGATGTGTCTCTTAGATCCTGTCCTCCCACACACAGACGTGCAGGAGGTACAGTCAAAAACAAAGCAGAAAGCAGATGACCCCCTGCTCTAACAGCTTTGGCAGTGCCTCACCCTGACTCCAGGTGCCCCCCACAGCCAATCCCACAGCCGGTGCACCCCAACACTAACAACTGCTCACAAGATGTCTACTCCCCTGGTAACTCTGGAGGAGGTGTTGGGCTGTCAGTGATGTATTTGTTACTTAGTCATTTCAAACGAACAGTGAACAGTTCACTTGGGCAGACACACTCTGGGCGCCACAGGCTGACGGCCAGCAATTCTTCCCCGGCTTTCTGCTCCGTCAGAACCCAGTAAGGGAGCCACACTACCAAAGGTGATGCACATTACCTTTATTAATAAAGGAAATAAATGTCTATAATTATGGAAATAATTCTGATGGTCCCATCCAGGGACTGGCTGCATCCCTAGAGGGTTTCCTGGGATTACAGAAACACAATTGAATATGGTAAAGGCTACTTCATCTTCAATCTTTCAGAAAGTTTTCCCCAAAGAGGCCAAAGACCACCATTTCCCCCTCCCTTCTGCAATTCCAGAAACAACACAGGCACAATCCCTGCTATAATTTTTAGATAAAATGGTCAAAATTATAACTTTTAATTTTATAAGCTCCAAATTATGTGTAAGAGAAAAACAATTGACAAACACAGAATACGAAAAACTTTCAACCAACGGTCATGGGCATGCGTGGAGTTTACATAGGGAATCATGGTCAGTATTGAACTCAAGACCTCAGCAAAACAATTTTTGACCAGATATTCATTACCTTGGATACGAAAAGTTAAAGGTCAAATTTTCAAGTTACTAAGTTCAATGTTACCACTTTCTTCCAAAAATAAAAAAAACATTTCATATGGGCTTAAATCTGGAAAATACTGAGGTTAAAGTATAAATATTTGCTATTTTGACTGATGGCTACAGGAAAGCATGACATATATGACTTCGAACAAGACAAAATGGAAGAGCATCCCATTCTAGACTGAGATACGTAAGGCACGACAGCTTTCCTTCAGGATCCTTCTATTTCTCCTAAACAGTCTTTAGATGGTATCGGGTCATTTGACGGGAAGTCAGTACAGCACCAGTGTGTACACGGACATGCCCTGGGGTCTGCATGTGTGGGCATTGCACATCACCAACCTGCTAGCCTGCTGCCCCAGGGAGACCTAGTCCCATATCGGCTTCAGGAGCAATGGTATGGACTTGGATTCTGCTCTGTGTGGTCCAGCCAGAACACGTGAAGTTCTTAGGAAATAAAATAATATTATGTAGATACAAGGCCATGAAAGTCTGTCTCGGGGCCAGAGGACAGACCAGCCATGGACTCACACTGGAAAAATCTGACGCGTCTGAAAACTGATTAACAAAATGTCTCAAAACTTAATATAAAGAGGGAAACAAAAAAGAGGAAAGGAGAGAGAGAGGGGGAGGGAGGGAGGGAGGAGGGAAGGAGGGAGGGAAGGGATAAAACCTTTGGAAAATGTTAGCTAGCAAGAATACGTTCCTCAGACAGAAGGGCGAAATGCATGAAGTATGCAGGCAGATGCGGGAGTGGAACCCTGGGCCTCCTGACCCTTCCATCATGGCATATGCATGGAGAATGCTGCCTAGGTACGGTTTCTAAGCACTTGTTAGAATATGCAAGATTAGTTCATCAGGATCATTCTAGACAAAAATATATCTTTCTGTAAAGGAGCAAGGTGGCGGGCAAGAGAAAAGTTTCTTTCTGGGGCAGATTCCCCACAGAAATACAAGATGAAACTATGGAGTTTTGGCAAGTCATGGCTGCAAAACGTCCAGGAAGTTGTTGGTCACCTGGAGAGGAGTGACTTGAAGTGTAAGCCCACAGCTCCATCTGCGAAAACATCTTTGTGAGTCTGACGAGCTTGAGATCAGTCCTCACTAACACTGTGAAACTGAGTCGCAAGGAACAGAGCTGAGGGTGGAGCAGGGATACGGCTTTAGAGCCACGGTGGGTCCTTTTGGGTCCCTCATATACACAGGTATAGACTCTTAAATAAAATAGCACTTCCTTAAAAATCTGCCACCTAAGAACTGTTTATACATCATAGAAAAATAGCAACTTTATAAAAAGAAATATAGTTACTTTGTTACCATGGTCTGTTTTAAACCAGCAATTATTTTTCATATAAAGAATATCTAAACATTCACACAGAAAGTAAAACCTAGGGAAGACTGAGTGCAAAGCAGAGCGCGGCATGTTTGCTTCAGTGCCAAGTGAATCACTTCTGGGTGAGTTACAGCCTGAGTGTGACCCTAGGAACACAAAGAAGCTGCTGGTAGCAGTTACTTAAAGTTACCCCACGCTGCTGAAGGTCGAGTAATAAAAATGGGTCATACACACTCACTCACATTCCCCTTAAACCGTATGTGTCCAAATACCACGCAGTTGCCCAGGACACTTCTAAACATGAGCATGGGCTGGGCAGATGCGGCAGGGAACGAGTGACATTATGGTCCAATCAAAATCACCCACCATATTTGATTTTTCACATAAAACTGGATTAACACCAAGCTATTTACCCACTTGGCCTAATCCACCAGGAAGGGGAACTGATGTGAAAACTCTTTTCTAAATATAGGAATTATGTATCCATGCTATAAAGCCATATGATGTCAGCACCCCAATGCTTTAGCTCCACAACAATTCTGCAGGGATGGCCGATTTTCCACTGATGGGGAAGGAGGAGTTGAGACACTGAAAACCCACAGCTTCCAGCTTAGCCTGGACGAGACACCAGAGTTCACAGAGAACACTCCGTTAGCCAAGGTGGTAGGGGCTACAGCAGCATCCGTCACACCCTCTCCACTCGGCTAGGATCATACGAATCTGAAAACAAGAACGAAGGAAGGTCAGAGGGACATTCACCTGCCATATTTTATGTTTAAATTCTCCAACTCTACATAAATTGGAGAACAAAACTCACAAGTATAGAAAACTGATTTGTAGACACTTCAGCAAACTTTGTTCACCAGGGAGTAAAAGACTATGGCTGAAACGTGTAGTTATTCAGTATACTGATGGCCCTCCCTGGTGCTCATAGTACAATATAAATATAAATATAAATAATACACTCACCGGCCCTTTACCATCAGCAACGTCCTAGCCTAAGGCTGAATCTTTCTGCTGTTTTCTTTGTGTGTGTTCCTATGTGTGCACCCAAGTGTGCACAGAGGCCAGAGGTTGATATTGGAGGTCTTCCTCAATTGCTTTCCACTTTGTGCCCACGTTATTTTTAAGGTAATGTCTCTCGCTGAACCTGGAGCTCACTGGCCTGATCTCAGCATTGAGAGTACAGGCATGCTGCTACGGCTGGCTCTTCTGTTATAGAGATGTGAACTCTGACCCTTGCATGCCTATCCCTCCTTGAGAGGAAATGAAAGCATCTTTATGGACAAATCCTTTTTTTCCAGGCTTGGGGAACCTGAAATGTCAAATGCATGGCCAGAAGGAAGAGATTTCCTATCTCTAGCTGCTCCAGCCAGCAGGCAGGACTGGGACGGTTGCTTGTCCGTCAGCACACCTTCTAGACCTTCCACAGCCTGCACTGGAAAGTCTCACGTTGAGCTCTGGTGACCTGGCTCTCCCTAATGGAGCAGGTACCGTGGGACAGTAAGCCCAGCTGCCATGGATTGGGAAACACGTGCTGCTGAGCAGAGCTCTGGAAGCCAGGCCCACCGTGTGCTTCCTGAGCTCAGAGTTCCTGCCTTAGCATTCTTAAATTTTTATATAAAAAAGGTGGCTAAATCTCTAAGAGTACAAGATAGCTATTAAAACAGAGATTCCTCAAAACATAAAGCAAAAGTAGAAGTCCTCTATGATTCAGCAATGCCACTACTGGGAAAGGAAATCAAAATGACCGCACATCCATGCTCTCTGTTCCGCTTCTACAGCACTGCTCATGCCAAGAACAACCCATGTGTCCGACAGCAGATGAACAAGTAAAGAAAATTTTTGTCTATACATAAATATACACACAGTGGAACATCATTCAGTCTCAAAAAGGGGGTAGGGACCTTGTCAGTTAAAATGACACATGATGAACCTTGGGGACATTATGCTAAGCTGAGAAAGCACAACACTGCATGCCACATGTAGAATTTTTTTAAGTGACAACTGTATTCCAGGAGCTGGGGTTGGGGAAGGGAGGAGGCACTGGAAGAGTATAAACTGCAACTGTAAGATGCACAGGTGCCTGAGGTCAGCACATCAGGGTGGATGCAGTGCACAGCGCACGGATTCTTGACTCCATCAAGAGGCGGCTGGATGGTGGATATGCTAATGAACTTGATCATCTGACTTAGCATACACTATATGGTCACTCACACACAATGTGCATCTTAAAGATGCTCTTAATGTCAATACCTCAACAGGGATAGAGAAAAAGTAACAGCAAGGCTTACCATAGCCTAGACGGTGATTTGTAAAAGCCTGCAGGATGGCACGATTTTATAGAAAACAATTAGGAAAGAAAGCTCCGAAATGCACCTGGAGAAAGATGCCATGTGAAGGGCCTCCTCCCACCGCCTGCAGCCTAAAGCCACACCACGTCCTGTCCCTGACTGGCACACACTTGCATGCCAGGTACTGTGCTGGAAGCACACTGCAGGTGCCACATGCTAGAGAGACAGGCTAGCACTCGGGGAAGACACTCGAGCCTGCTCATGTGACAGAGCGCCCCAAGGCCACCTGGCTAAAGGAAGTAGAGTTCCCACAACTTAACACCTCTTGACCCTGCCTTAGAAACACCACATGACCACACTAGAGGAGAGTTATTGCTCAGTACTATATGTGGGGTTCAAGGTATCTGATTCTGAGGATACAGTGGAGTTGCTAATGACGGAGAATGTGAAGCGCCTCACCCCTAACCAGGGAGAGGGAGGCCTGGGAGGGACCAAGCCTCAAATCACACAGGCACTGGGCACTAAACTGCTCCCTTCAGTTTCTGGTACACAATGTACCCGTATCCTAAGACGGACTCAATGGAGTCATGGAAAGAATTCTCTAGAACAATAAGTTCTTTAGCTCACAGACAGTCTAGGTCCAACAAAAACAGTGTGGGCCATGTAATGTTATTTTACAGTTTCTGATAACCACATTAAAACAAAAAGAAGCAGGTGAAATTATCTTTAATAACATACTTTATTTCACCAAATATACCTAAAATATATTATATTAATCATTCCAGAATATTATCATTCAACATGTAACATTTCAGTGTAAAAGTATTAAGGTATTCCAGGTTCTTCCGTATGGAGACTTTGACAGCTCCGTGTGTATTTTATATCTCTACAACTGTCTGGCACTTCAGTTTCAGGGGATCTGATGCCCTCTTCTGGCCTCTGTTGGCAGACAGATCTTCGTGAGTGGAGGCCAGTCTTTCTACAAAGACAGACCTCATCTCAAAACAACAACAAAAAGTAAAATAACAAGCTGACAAAGAGCCATCGGCAGGGCCACTGGCAGGAAACAAGCGCACAAACGTTCCGGATCCAGCATGTGGCCCTGCGCTGCGGCGGCCAGGCTGGAGCGCTCCATCCTCAGAAGCTGTTTACAAGGACAATTTCATGTGATGTGTTCTTAGCCAACTAAAACAATAATATAATCATTCAGAATACAGGACAAGATCTTGATTCTTAATTGAGAAAGCTTCTGGGTAAACTCATTATTTAAAAATGAGTTTGATTGATTTTTCATGTATTCATTATTCTTGTGCATGTCTGCAGACCCCTGACTCTATGAGCTGGGTTCTCTCCTGGCTTTTACCTGGGGCTCAGAGATGCATGTAGCCCTGACTGGCCTTCAAGCCTTCAAGTTCTTTCCATATCAGTGTCCTAGGTGCTGGGACGGCAAGCGTGTGCCACCACCCTAGCAAGAAGGATCTCTCTATGGAACCATTGCCAGCATTGAGCCTAGGATACCCAGGGAGCTTAGGACACCCAGGAACTAGTCATGCTACTCATGGTCACATGGCTGCACAAGCACCCACTCTCCAGCCCAACTCCTCACCTGCACACCACAAGTCCTGATCAGACAGCTTCTTCCTTAGCACTTCTGGATGCCCATTTTCTTCTTGCGGGATGACACCCTGAGAGACATGACTCTTGGTGGCCTTTAGGTGGTCGGGCTCCTCCGTGGAGTCCGCACTCCTGGAGCTCAGACACCTCATCCGAGACAAGGAGCTGATCTCCCTCATTCTCACCAAGCGATCTGTGTCTGCCCTCCTTGGGGGTGACCCCAGTTTCTCCTGCAAACTCTCGATAACTTTGGAAGGGCTTCGGAGCCTCTTTTCGGAGCCTACCGCGCCTGCAGTCTTCTCCATGAAGTGGAACAGAGTGGACTTGAGGGGTGCCTTTGCCTCCTCGTCCTTTTTCTCAGGCTCAGGACTGGTGGCATGGCTTCCCGGGAACCCGTCTACATCTGAGCACACAGAAGCCTGGGGGGCCCTTTCCCCTACAAAGAGGGGACTCTCAGTCCAGCCACACTTTCTCCTGCCATAGAAGGCGTCAGTGCTCACGGAGGAGCCCCCGGATGGTGCCAAGTTGGGAGATGAGTCCTCTCTGGACGACTCTGGGCTGCAGGCACTTGCACCGTGCTCAGGGAGCTGCCTCTGTCCTCCTCTCCCGGCACCTGGCAGGAGGGACTCCACAGCTACTTCAATGCCCAGGATCCTCTCCGCCCTCTCCTGCAGAGACTCACTTGGGAAGACTTCCACTGTACTCTCTATACTCAGAGGTTCTGGTTTGGAGACCCTCTGCTCTTGTCCCAGTGGGAGCCCCAAAGACCACAAGTCTGGGGTTGAGAGGCCTCGGTACTTGTCAGCGAGAGGCAGGAGGACCTCCGTGTCTCTTTCCTCACCAGTATTCACCTTTGGAGGGGTCTCTCTGTCCAGCTGCACGGACCCTAAAGCATCACTGACTTTGGTGAGTTCTTGACTTCCTCTCAGTTCTGCCAGATAGAAAAAGGGGGCTGTTTCTGTGTCACTGGGAGCCATCCTGCTTAGAGGACTCACGCTAATGTCCCGCTCATATACCCCATTCGGAACCTCCCGGCTTCGCTGCTCTGCAACCAGGTTTTCATCTGCCCACTGGACAAGCACGCCTCTGCTGTCTTCCTCCCGTGACTGGCCCAGGGACTGAGGATGGGCACTTGGGGAGCCAGGTTTTGGTTCCTCTCTCCAGCTCTCTGCCTGGAACCCTGCCTCGAGCGCTGGTGCTGCAGGCTGGGGCTCTGTTCTCTTTTCCTGGCTGGTTTCACAGCTCCGGGTCTTGGCTCTGGAGTCAGGACTATCCTGGGGCTGTTCGGCCTCGCTGCCCTCATTACTGCTCCCACCGCTAGCACCATGGCTTTCTTCCTCTTCCTGAAGCTCCTTGTTAAAGCTTTCTAACTGACTTATCAGATCCCAGGGCCTGCGGCTAACTGGTTTCAAGAGAAACTGACCGAAGAGCTGTGTGCTGTTACACTGGCCTGCTGTAGGCTCCCCCTTCACCACCTCTGGCTTGGGTGCAGGGCTGGCCCTAGGAGGCTGACCAGAGGCCCCTTTTGGCACAGATGCCTGGTTTGAGGCTGAGGAAGTCCTTGAGAAAGCACTGTTTCGAGATGGGCTGAGGGACATCTGGCCTCGGAGGTGAGGTCCACTGGGCTTTTGATTTTGGTCGCTAGATGCTGAGGCTGCATGCACACGTACTTCGGAAGCAGTGGGCTCTGGGCATGTTGGGGTCAGGGCTGCATTGCCGGGCTCTCCCGGTTTTATGGCAAGGGGGAGAAGTGAGCTCTTGGTGTCTTCAGGGAAACTGGTTTGGGTCTGCTGATCTCTGCACTGGTAGCCTGGCCATGAGCCAGGAGGCTGGAGCTGGCTGGGTTTGGTGAGGTGGAGGATTCTGAGGTCATCAGTTTGACTCAAGTCGTCTGGCTCCCCCATACCTTGCCTTGGGGATGTTCTTCTCCAAGCCATGTTTCCCATTAGGGCTTGCAGCTCCAGGTCAGTGGAAGACATACTCAGCAGACTCTGCTCTTCCAGGGCTGCACCCTGACACAGTCTATGTGTCTTATCGGCCCCCAGCTTCAAGTCATTGTTGTTCGTATCCGTGTCTGGCAGAAGTGACTCAGATTTAACTGGGACAGAAACCAAACAAAATATGGTTGCGTTGGTTTTCTTCTTTGAACTTTTCTTGGTCTGAATCCCAGTTTCAAACTTTCTAAGCTTAGTGTAGGTTTTGCAGGTACCCTCATTCTGTGGCTGTGGGGAGGAGGCATGACTTTCTGCCGGACTGTCTCTTACATCAGCCCCTAGTTCTCTCATGACACGCTCTTCTGCTTGGCTGGGGAAACCTCCATGTTCAGCATCCATGGGGACATGGCCATGCAGCCACCGCGGACTGGAGCGGGCAAAGGCTGAGCTCTGCTCACTGACTGACAGGGGTGCTGGCTCCTGGGCAGCAAGGCGAGAGCTGTAGGGTCTGTCGTCAAGCTTCGCCCCCTCGTAGAGTTCCGGCGGCTGAGCAAGCTTGATGTGTCGGATCCGCGGGTCATCAAATGGGATGTACTGAACAGAAGCCCCTTGGGTGGCAACATAGGGGTGTGGAGGACGACCTTGACGGGGAGAGCCAGGCGTGGCACTGTAGAGGTTCCTAGCTGCAAGGGAGCCAGAAGGAAGTGGACAACTGGCCTCAGCCTTCTCAGGCGGTCGCTGCTGTTGACTCTGGCTGCTGCTCAGATGCCTGGGCACAGGATCTTCAAGGTAGGGGTTGGGAATGTGCTGGGGGGGTGACTTGTATGAAGGTGGAGGCACATACACTGGAGGCTCCAAGCCAGTATCCAGCATACCCGGCTCAAGCCTGGAATCCTTACTTCTTGTTCGGTAGGAGCCACGTGGCTCCCTGTGCTGGGGGTCCTGAAATCCATCTTCTCCCTTGGGCTGTGGCTGAGAGCGGTGACACTGGGTCTTAAGGGGTTTCCCAAACTTAGGCCTAGGAAAAGGGCCTGAAGAACTAGACTTTTCAAGGTTCTTTGTGGGTTCCAAAGGTGCTGGGCAGCTGGGAGTGTATGGTGGCGCTTTGGGGATACCTGTTAAGTGCCCATCACGCAGTGGAACAGGAATTTCTGTGAAACTCAGGCTCTCAGGAGAAAGAACTCGAGGCAATGACTGGGATTTTTTTTTGCTCTGAGATATGGGCATGTGGTCTCCTTGAACGAACTGGTACAGATCCCGGAACATTTTCTCTCTCTCACCATCAGACACTTGCCTCCCTAACTTCCTTGGCTGCTGCCAGGTTTCTGGGCACACATTCTGCCACTTGGCAGGAGCTGGCATCCGTAGCTCTTCTTCCCAAACAGCCTTTCTCATCACATGCTCTGTCCTTCCTGCGACTTCCCATGGACTCTCTCTCACATGGATGGGTAGACTGTGCGCCTGAGCCATTCCTCTGATTTCTACGTCTTCTCGGTCCCTGGAACCCTCCTGCCTTCCTCTGCTCCTGTAGGTGTGGTCACTACCAATATGAGGCTGAGAGGACCATGCTAAAGAGGGTTGATTTAAAAACCTAAAAAACAGAGAGGCAGATGTTATGTGAGGCAAAACACACCCTTGTCGACTTCAATGATGGACACTGAAGGTCAGGCTTGGGTTACCCCCACCTTTGAAAAACTGGTCTCTGCAGTAGTTTGAATAAGGCCCCCATAGGCTTAGTCACCAAGGAGTGGGACTATGTGAAATGATTAGAAGGATTAGGAGGTGTGGCCTTGGTAGAGGAAGTGTGTCACTGGGGGTGGGCTTTGAGATTTCAAAAGCCCATGAGTAGCCCAGAGTCTCTCTCTGCCTGTGGATCATGATGTAGCTCTCAGCTACTGCTCCAGTGCTGACTTGCCAGCATGCTCCCTGCCATAATGATGATGGACTAAACCTCTGAAAATGTAAGCCAGCCCCCAATTAAAGGCTTTCCTTTCTAAGAGTCCTGGTGTCTCTTCACAACAGTAGGACAGTGATTAGGACAGTCCCCAGTCACAGGACTTTGCCAACTGTAAACAGGAAACCTGTGTGTTGTCACCAAGGGCCAAGTGGCAGGAGCAAGCTATCCACAGGAACACCAGGGATTCTGGCTGTACTAGAGAGGACACAAATCTCACAACTTCCGAACCCTTGGATTAAGGGAGCACCCCAGAGGAGCAGCCTAGATCACTTGCAGCGCAGGCCAGGCATAGCCCAGATCAACTGAGCAATCTGAGGAGTCTGCTCTTCAAAGCACTGCACCACAGCACGTGAGAGAACCATTGAGGGACACCTATGAGGCACTCCGCCAGGTTCCAGGGTACCTTTCCTGTCTAGCTCAGTGCTACTGGATAAGATACCATACTATACATGGGTTATGTATACTGTCCTCTCAGCCCCGTATTGGTAGCGACCACACCTACAGGAGCAGAGGAAGGCAGGAGGGTTCCAGGGACCGAGAAGACATGGAAATCAGACTGTTGTCTTGGGAACTTACTTTGCCAGGGATTGCACATTTGAATCCAGGGGATTTTAAAATCCTAGTGCCCAGGAGTATCTTAGTATATTATGGAATACTGTTTATCCAGAGAAATGAAAGGAGAAAGCCCAGGCAATTGGCCACTGTGTTCTGTTTTATTCATTTGAGTTTTTCTATTGCTGTTTTATTAATTTGTTGATGCAAGGTCTCAGGTAGCACAGGCTGGCCTTGAATGCCCAATCCTTATGCCTCTTCCTCCCAAGTGCTAGGATTACAGGTACACACCACCAAGTCCACTAGCACTTGATGTAAGTCTCAGTTCATTGAGAATAAAGTTTTACAAAAGGAATGAGTAGATCCTGGAACACGCTGTCAAATTCACCTTAGATAAACAACTCCAATTTATAGTCGCCCTGGTATGTAGAGGACAGACAGGCTTGCAGAACTGTCTTGGCTCTGCTTATAATCACTTTTTTCCTCATAAGATAAGTGAAATCAACCTCTCACTATTTTAACTTCTATCATTTTGATTGCTGGTAAATCCCGCCCCCCACACCACCATGTGCTCTCCCACCCCTTGTCTGGAGGTGTAGCTGCAGAGTGATGACCCGAAAGCCACCAGTTCTGCGTGACTACAGCACACCAGCACATAAAGGTCTGGGAATGGACCGGGCAGAACACAGCTGCTATGCATGGGGTCCTTGGTGAAGTTATATGTTACTCTGACCATTGCTGTTCTTCCTTTGAAGTTATTGACTTCCCTCAAAGACAGAGTAGGCGTCCAAACAACAGGCGGAACAGCCGCTGTCTGCAAACCTTCATCAGTGCTGGAGGTTGAGTGTGCCTCGCTGAGAGGTCTACTGCTTCTGCGCTTGCTGCCTGGATAAGCCATCAATCTTTCGCTGCCTTCTCAAGTTTTTCTCATTAGCTTCTGAATCCTCAACAGAGAACTGCCTAGATTAGGGTCTATATGACTCGTCACTCTGGAAGCTATTGCCAGTGGTTTCCTTGAACACCACCTACCCATGCAGGTAAGCCAGCCTGGTAGTTCTAGAGCCTGCAATAGACAGCCAGTTCAGTCCAGTGACCCTGACTGGAGGGCAGCAGTCTCACTTCTGGCAGCAAGTGTGCTCTGTCTCCTACCATTCTCACCCTCAGTGGTCTGCCCACTTTATATGGGGCTTGCTGACTTTTTAGAGGACGTCACAGTGTGGGTCTGGCTTCATGGTGAGCAGGCTTAGGGAGGAAGCTGAAAACCCAAGGTGCTGTTTGTGCATGCATATGCCATGACCATGACCAGAAACAGACAAAAATGACATAAACAGGGTGAGAATATCAACAGAGTGTGACAGTTTTATGCTCAGTGCAGAAAAAATGTTATCATCTTCACTTTGTCAAAAGTAATCAAAATCACTAAGTATCCCGGGTTAAATTCCAAGTTACAGAAAATCCAGATCCATCTGGGGTATTTAAAACAAACTATTTTCTTTTTATAATTTTATTTATGTGTACATTTACTTGTGTGCATGCATGCCAAGAGTACAAGTGTCCATGGGACAGAAGAGGGTGTTGGATCCCCTGGAGCAAGGCAATTGTGAGTAGCTTAATATGACTGCTAGGAACAGATTTAGGTCACGGGTGCTCTGACTGTGGAACCATCTCCCAGCCCCATAAATAATCTATTTTAAATATCAGTCCATATAATACAGAAAACTGTGATGCATTCCTAGACATAGCAGAGCACACCTAGAACCCCAACACTTGGGAGTTTCAGGTAAGATATAACTACATAGTGAGACCCTGCCTCAAAACACCAAACAAGGGGCAGGAACGTCTTAGTAAGAAAAGGTGCTTGCTGCCAAGCTTGATGGTCTAAGTTCCATTCCTAAAACCCACATGGTGGAAGCAAAGTTCCAACTCCTGAAGGTTGGACTCAATTTCACACCCTCCCCACTCCCACCCCACACGCACGCACGTGTACACACACACACACACACACACACACACACACACACACACAATCAGCAGAACCCACACAGGGCATGTTCTGTAAGATCTCCTTCAGACAAATCACCATAAGCATATTCTCATGAGTCAAGTGCTGCCTCACTGCACTTTCAAAGCCACAGGGATGTTCACTAAGGCTTTTGAAAACAGACAAGGGGAGATCAAATTTCTCTTTAACAAAAAACAAGAAACTAAAGATTTAACACAGATATTGTTGACAATGGACTCGACACAAGCGTGCTGGGCACACTGCTACAGGGTGGGAGAGAGCTGAGACGGCGCGGTGTGAGTCCAGGTGACACCCGCATACACAAACACACACGCGCACACACACACACACACACACACACACACACACACACACACACACACACACACACACAGGGCTACGCCGAGTTCCCAGAGGACAGGATGGGGAGGAGGCAGAGCAAGCCTTGCTACCAGTCCGACATTATCATGGGCCAGAGTGATGAAGCCAACAGAGTAACTGATAAACTGCCTGGGAAGTATCTGAAATACAAACATTAGAAAAATAACACATCTCAAGGAAATTAGCAGACCTACTCCCTGGTTCTGTAAGGTAACTAAGAGAAAAGTTAGGAGGAATCTGTGCTCCATCACAAGACTCTTTTCTCAACCAGAGAAAAGACTGGGTTGTTTTTTTTTTTAATTTTTACCTTGTTGTTTTCTGCAGTGTCTAGGATCAGACCTACAGTGTTACACATGCATGGCAGCACTGAGCCCGAGCTCCGCCCAGTCATGTAAGATGTTTTATTCTGTGTGACTGTTTTGGGGGGATGCACATGGAACAGTGCATATGTGAGAGTCACTTTTCTCCCTCTACCATGTATGTGTCTGCGCTTAAACTCAAGTCAGAGGGCTTGGTGACATGGATCTCTACCCTTGACCCACTGAGTCATCTTGCTGGGGCACCCTGCCTTTTTTAAAAGCAAGTCTAGAGGTTAGGAAAACAAGATGGCATCTAGGTAAAGCTCGGGCTGAGTGAGCGCTAGGACTAGTTACACACATAGTTCAGGATGGGTGTGGCAGCCCACCTGCAACCCCACAGGTCGGGTGGCAGAGGCAATGCACAGGGCAAGCTGGCTATCAGACTAGAGAGTCAGCGAGCTCTGAGTTCCCAGGGAGAGCAATCAAAGATGACACATGATATCACCCTCTAGCTTCTCCACACACATGTATATGCACCCTCATACACATGCCTCCACATACATACACACATTCACACACACACCACATACACAAGCTAAAAACAAAAAGATAAGTCTAGTACTCAGAATGGAAAGCACTGGTTTTAACTGTTGTCACATGCTCTGCCGGGATTATCTCCTCAGTGCATTCCAGGGTCATTATGACTAACTTGTGACCATCTGGGCACAGGATGTATGTGTGGTCTAGTAAAACAGCCAAGAAGCAGAGTGCGGCCTGCAGACAGACCTGGGCTCTGTGCAAAGGGAAACACAGGCTGCAGGGGCAGCAGTCTAGCAGGAAATGCTACCACTGACTCTTTATCACTGAGCCCGCTTTTCACTATGTCACCAATGGCTGCTATCAGAGTACATGATGGTATTTTCAAGAATTTATTGTTTTTTAATTGTATATATTTGGACTTTGAAAATATGCTAAATGGAGACATTAAATGAGGAGTGAGGGAAGTCTACCCAGGGACTCAGGTAGTCAGTGTGCACAGTGGCAACTTTGGGAAACACAGGTTGCTAATACCTATACAAAAGCCTATGAAGTCAGTGAGCAGCATCAACCTGTGGAGTCCTGCACAGGGGCTTGGGCTCCACCAACAGAAGCTCATACTAGGAAGAAAACGGGCATCTGGAAGCCATCCCTGTCACGGTGTTGTAGGGCCACAATGTCTCTTCCACGCTGAGGTAGCCCTGGGCTTCAGCTGCTCCCACATGAATGCCAAGATTCTTCTGAATCACCTCACTGCCTACTGGTGCAGTAACAAGGAAAGGACAATCTTGGGCCAGTGTGATGGCTCAGTGGGTAAAGATACTTGCTGCTGAGCCTAGCCACCTGACTTGGTGCCTGGGCCCTCACATGGTGAAGGAATGGAACTGACAGGCTGTTCTGACTTCTACTCATATGCCATGACATGTAGTGTTGAGACACTACAAATAAACATATTTTTAATATAGAAAGATAGAGGAGCAGTAGGGAGGCAGGAAAACGGGCACAAAAAGGACCTAAGACCTGAGTGGCAGCAAAATAAAAACAATTTGGAGGGGCAGGCCACCAGAGCCCAGTGGCTGCTGTGCAGGGTGGGCTTCAGTGCACATGTGTTTCATATGTCTTCCTGAGAACGCATGCTCCACCTCCGAGTCATGTAAGATGTTCATAGGAGTTCCCCTCATCTTACTGATTAAGTGACAAGGTCATACTGATGACGTTGGAGTGAGCAGGAAGGAGACACTTTTCAGACTCTGTGAGGACCTGTGTCTAGGCTCCTGTGCCCACCGGCATGCTAATGGCAGATCACCTTCTCACTCTCGGGGAGCAATAAACCCCACAGTATAACCAGTCTCAGGGCATCTTTTCAGGGAGAGAGAGAGGCATCAGAGCATTGACTCCCCAGTCACACCAGCAAGGAACTAGCAGGGCAGAGGCTGTTCCTCGTGTGGCGTGGCCTTTCACATCTGGTGCTGGTAGTAGCACCCAAAGCAACGTTTACTGGCACCTCTCTGACTTAGCTTTAGGGAGGTGAGCAGACAGGAAACCAAGACAACGATGCCAGGAGTGTGAGCACTTCCACCCTGGCTTAGAAGGGCAGCATGGGTTTTAAGTGTCAACAGCACAACTTGCTGACTGTGCACACCTCCTGCTGAGTCCTTAACCTCCCTATCGCCAATGCCTCACTTCTACAGTAGGGTCAATAACAATTCTGCCTTCGGGAGTTTGTTGGGAGAGAAATGGTGAAATAATACAAAATGCTTTGCGTGGTACTGAACATGGAGAATATTGTTTTTGCTATTGCTAACAAGTTATGACAAGTTCTTGGTGGGCAGGAAATGTCAACATTCTTTCTTCCCATCCAAGGGAAAGGGGCCCAGGCAAGCGCAGAGGAAAGCAGCAAATCAGAAAGCCTGTCAAGATGCGATGGCTATTTGAGTACACATTTTCTTTTTTCTAGGCTGTAATCCACAGACTTGACAATAGCAGGAACTGATGATCCCGCTGAGTGTCCTAACAAGATGCTGTCCCTCCCAGCACAGCTGCTCGCTAAGGAAGAAGCTACACCCATTTCCACAGGACAATGCAGAACAGACCAGTGTTTGGTTTATTAAAACCAAACAGGAAGGGCAGCATCCACCCATCTGCTCCCATGCACATCTCACAGGTAAGGCAGGCTATTCTAGGGGACCCTACTTCCTCTAATGGGAACTAATTCATTTTTACCAGGTTCAGTCCGCCCAGTGCCACTGAAGCCACGAAAGAACATGCTCAGCTAGCTCCCCACTTCCCACTCCCGTTTAGACCAGACCCCTGGCTTCCATGAATTTGATCACTCAAACCATGTGTCTGGCCCACTGCTCTCTAGCAGCTGAGCTTACACTGGAGATGCTCACACAGACCTGAGGGACATCCCAGAAGCCACCTATGGCCACTACTGAGCTGCACGCATGGGTTTTTCTTTGCTTCTCCTAAAGGATTTAGGACATTCCTCGTGGAGGCAAAGCAGTGATGCACAGGGATCCACTCAGTTCTTGCTCAGCCTCCTGTTTCCTGCTCAGACTGTCCAGTGGATTCCCTACCTCTCAGACTCACTCAGATCTCTAGCTAAAGACAAGTCTTGTCATGAACAAGCCTTTTGGTGATGCCACGGCTGCCAAGACACAGGAAGGTCTCTGGAAGTCCTTCCTCACCACTATGCTTCTGTTCTGAGGAGCTACCTGGCCTCTTGCTGAAGCAAACTCTGCAGCAGAAGGCAACGTGGTATACTTCACAGGAGACACTGGGGACCTAGGTGCGCCGGAACAAGAACAAGTGCCTTGGAGGAGAGGGAAGGAGAGGCCTGGGGCTTTGCTTGCTCAGGAATCTGCATCATCTCCTATGACGAGGCCAAGCCACAGTACCCTGTTTTGAGGATATAAACCAAGCCCCAAAGATAAATAAAGTGTGTGGGCTTAGAACTGTGGAAAGAGAAAGGGATACAGAAACTGATGTCAAATTTAAGCATTTACACACTCCTTATTTTAGAAAACCATTATAAATAGGGTATGATTTGAGAGAAGTTGAAAAAAAAAAAACAAATGAACTGTTTACCATAGCCAGTAGCACCGTTGAGAAGGGATGTTTATCCACCTGATAGAAACCACCCAGGATGAGAGCCTGGAGCCACCACATCAGAGGCTCCTCAGCTTCTCAGTCTCTAATCAGTCACGATGCTGCTACTGATGGATAATTACAAGTTAGCCCCAAAGTTAACTGACAAGACCAGAAGAAAAAAACAACCCGGATTCCCTGGGTGAGGCAGAGCGGAGCCTATTGTGGTGACTTCCAGATCCGAGCCTCAGTGCTGCTGAGTTACTTTACAGCTTCCTCTGATTACGCCAGCCCACAGGAAGCACATTAAGGAAGCCCGTGAAGGCTGATAAAGCTCTCCACATATTTTAATGGGAGCTAAGGATCAACCTCACGAGAAGCATGCAGCTCCCTCCACAGAGTCCCATCTACTTTCTCTGCGTGTTCATGTGCGCGCACTCATGCATGCATGTGCCCATATGTGTGGACTGTATGTGTGTGCTTATACGTGTGTGCTTGTATGTATGTGCTCATGTGTTCTCATGCACATGTACGCTTGCATATTTACCATGTTTGTGCTCACATGTACATGTTCCTGCACATGTGTGATCATTCATGTGGGTGATGGCAAGCAAGCGTTGGATGTGGCCTGTTGATTTTTCTGTCCTGTGTAAGTGAATTTCATGTGGAACCCGCTGCCAGTTTCACAGTCTAAGGCCACTGGGGGACCCTAAGCCTCCAGGCCAGCTCTCTGAGGGGGCTGCTGATGTAAACAGGGAAAGGCTAGGCTTGTGAAGAGTGGTGGATGCTCATGTCTGGGCTGCGCTCTCACTTTCTCACCACTCACGACAGGATGTTTGGCAACAGCCACTTGGAAGCCACAAAGCTCTCCCAGGTCAGCATTTCATTGTGGGGAAGGCATAAGAGCATTCAGAGTGGCAGCAGGGGCATGAGGTGGCTTGCTCTGATCTCAGAGGCTGACCAGGAAGCAGAGACTCCAGGCTAGAAGCATCAGACTGTAATTCCCAAGGCCCTTTCGAATATGGGATTCCCCTCCATATGCTGTGAATAAGTTTTATTACTATTGCTTAATAAAGAAGCAGCTTCGGCCTATGGCAGGACAGAATACAACCAGGCTGGGGGCGGGGGGTAGAGTCAGGGAGACACCATGTAGCTGCCAAAGGAGGCAGATGCCATTTAACTGGCCAAGAAGCAAGAGATAACAAAATATGAGCCTTGTGGTAAAACACAAAATAATTGAAATGGGTTAATATAAGAGCTAGTTAGAAATACACCTGAGTGTTGTAATTAGTATAGTTTCTGTGTGACTATTTGAGTCTGGGCAGCCAGGAAACAGACGAGCAGCTTCCATGGTGCCAGCATGGGCAACTGCATCCACATAGAACCTGAGAGAGCTTGAGAAGGGAGTTTAGACATAAAAGAACAGAGTTAAGCACAACTTCTTGGTGGCAGCATCTTTTTTTTCAGATAGACTTTGCAGACTGCAAGCAGAGGCGCCTTTAAGCAATGGCGGCTTCCTGGTTCATGCTAGGGTTTGTGAGCATAGTGAAAGGGCAGTGTCCACTTATACCTCTCCCCAGGGGCCCACACCCCAAATAGATTCCACCAATGAGAAGTCCAGGACCCCACAGAGCAGTATCTCAACCTAGGGACTGAGAGCTCAGCTCCTGAGTCTGGAGAGGACATTCCACATTCAAAGCACAGCAGGGCCGGATGCTCAAAATCTCACGGCCCAGAAGCTGCCTTAATGCACAACCCTCTATGGGGAGCTACAACATCCATGGCTCACCAGCTGTGCAGGAGACACACCCTGAGGCACATGCTGCTGTGTCAGAACTTCGGAGAGATGGGGAAGGGCAGCAGGGTGCTCTGCTGTTAAACCTCTGTCAGAGTTAGCTTCAGCCGTCAATCTGAAACAGACCTAGAGTCACCTGGGAAGGAGCCGCCTCACCTGAGGAACTACCTCCATCACAATGCACTGTGGACATGTCTATGTGACAGATTTTTTTGATCATTGATTGATGCAAAAAGGTCTGGCCCACTGTGGGCTGTGCCACCCCTGAGCAGGTAGGCCAAGGCTGTACAAGAAGGAAGCTGAGACATGGGCTTGGGAGCAAGCCAGTCAGCAGTGCTCTTCTGTGGTCTCTGCCTCAGTTCCTGCCTCCAGGGTCTGCACTGAGCCAGTCCTGCCTCCTTTGATGATGTAACGAGCCCTTTCCTCCCCAAATTGTTTTTGTCATGGAGTTGTATCACAGGATCAGAAAGCAAACTATGACAATATCATGAAAGAGAAGAATACGATTGTCCTGAACCTCTTTCTGGGTCATAGTCACTGTCCACACAGGGAAAGGGCTGTCCAGCACACAAAAGAGTCAAGACCACTCACAAGAAAAAAAAACAGGGTGAATTATTCCTCTACTAAGGTTCTACCACTTCAGAAGGTGAAGCCTAGCTAGCAGACAACTGTTAGGATTTATTGAAGGCTAGACTTATTCCAGGTTCTGGCCTGGTCTCTCTGCACACTACCCAACACGATGTGAAATGCTCCCACTGCCATGGACCAGACTTTCCCTCCATGCCTTCTCCACCATGTAAACCTGCGATCTCTGGAACTGTGGCCTACAATAAGCCCGTTCTCCTTAAGCTGCGCTGGCACAGGTGTGAGGAAAGCGGTCAGTTCAGCTTATCAAGCAGGCCAACACTCCTCTCCCTCACCATGGAACCTTTCCCCAGCCAACCCAAGGCTGCCAAGACCTTCACCACTCCCAGAACCTGGCACATTGAAATACTTAGTACTTCCACAAATGCCTGGGTGCCAGACTGGCACAGTGAGTTTATTAAAGAATGAATACTTAACAAAGTGAAAGTGCTGGCAACTGGAATTAGCTGAGTAGCGGATATATCAGTAAGGTATCAGATTTCAGGACATGGCAACCCCAGAGGCCAAGAGAACGTGCTAGAGAATTCAGGGACAGGAACTCCCATGGGGTAGACCTGCAGTGGTGGTGCTAAGAAGGCAGGGTCACCAGACGGACAACTGGAGACCCTGGAGACAGACCTGGGGATGGGGTGGATCACTGGCAGCAGTTAAGGCAGACTGGTCAGGCACAGGTGGTGCCCTGCAGGGCCTGCTATGAAACCAGGTAATGACACAGGCAAGAGAAGAAAGCTAGGCCCTTGGGAGTGGTCACACAGTCGGGCTCAGAGCCTATCGTCTGTGCTGTCCAGCCATAGAGTGTCTGCAGACATAGAGATCCAGAGAGCAAGTTCTCTCTAGTCATTAATTTAATAAACTGTATACAAGTGAGAAGTGACTCTTGGTCCCATCTCTGCCATTCGAGCACTCATGATTTTAGCAAGTTCTCACATTTCTCCACCTCTGTTTCTCTGGAACTGCTAATCACTCTTGTCTTGGCTGCTCAGCAGCATTTGATCTAATGATGGTGAGAGCCCTGGGCAATGTCTTCAAGGTTAGGAAACAAGTACCTTGCATGCTTGCTAATACTTCAAAAGAACTCTGGGCTGATGTTCCAGCCAAGCACCAGGGCATGGGCAACTATTCCTTGCATTTATATGTAACTGAACAATGGCCACAGAAGAGCAAGCTGCACACATTATCTAATATATGCAGTGTGGTGTGGTGTGGTGTGGTGTGATGTGGTGTGGTGTGGTGTGGTAGCATGCATTCCTTCAGTGTCTCCTCTGACAGAAGAGGGTGGAGGACATGAGGTAAAGACAGCCCAGTGCTTGGCAGCTGGAGGAAGAGCTCACCAGCTGCAAGTGTGGCCAGAACTTTTGCTACTGTGGGGAGGCAGCTAGATGCTTGGCTTCTGGCCAAGCTAGGTTCCCTCCACTGCCACCCACAGTAGCCTTAGCAAAGCCACCAACACTCTCTGGACCTTAAGTCTTCCTCTAGGAAACATTACTATCTCTCCAACCTGCCAGAATAAAACAAGCACCTTCCCACTTGCTACAGGCTTTCCACTCGCACCGACCTTCACCTTTCCCAGAATGAGAGACCTCACTGAAGGAGCCTTGCGATTTGCCTAGTCTCCTCATAGTTTGGAGTAGGACATTCTGAGCCCCAGGTGCCCTGCACACCTGGAGACCAGGCCACCAGAGGCCACTGTTGGGACAGGATGTGCTATAAGCCCATAGCTGCACTGGTCAAGGAACCAAAGGCTGCAAGCTGGCAGAACACCACTTACTCATTCCGAGCCAGGATTCGCATATGCTGGGGTGTGCTTGGTTTCACCTTAGGCTGAACTGTTTGAGCTGTTCACACTGACACCTGTTTGTCTCCCCCAGAGCAAGTTCTCCTGAGGGGAAATAGTTCCCTTCATGCCTGCCTCCTAGAGATGACCTTCTCGCTTCAAGTGTCATTTTGCTGTCAAAGGAAGAAAGTGCCTTTCCCCGTCATTCAGAGAATACCTGTACATGGCCCCCAGGCTTAGGCACTGGCATGGATTTCTGCAACCAGGTATGTCTTCTCTTTCTACTCTGTAAGCTACCCTTTCTACCCAAAAGCCACTATCTGCTATCAGCAAATCTCAAAATCACACAGAAGAGGCATCTTTGTTATCCATATGAAAACATGTCTGTGTCACACAGTCACTCATCTGAACACTCAGTCATGACACAAGGCGAGGCAGCAGCTTGTATGAAACTGAGGCAGGGCTACCTGCTGGATCTCAGGGGCCTGATCCTACACATGGGATAGAAAGCCCGAGTCCAGGGTTCAAAGGCATTTCTATATATCCAACAAGCACCGGGTATAGGGTTCAAACTCTGTAGGAAACACCGAAGAAACAAGGATGGGGCCAACCTTGCTGTCTTGTGATCTAAGCGGAAAGAAAGATAGAAGCAGCACAAAAACAAGAGGAGAAAATCATCCCACGCTTGCCGGCCAGCAGCGTTCTCATAACCCTCAACCGACTTGTCTGCTATGAGAAGGCTTCTGGGGGGTCGTGGCTGACAAGCCTAAGAAGTAGCATGAATTCTGAAGGGCTTCCTGCCTTCAGCATGGAGTCCCCCCTGAGCCCAGCCCCAGTGGTGAAGCGACTAGGAAAGAAAGCTCAGCGTTACGGCACAAGGCAAGAAGAACCCACCACATTTTGTCATTGCCCGACATTCAAGGTACTGAATGCCCTTTAGAGTCCTTCCACTGCTGTCTGAAAGCTGGAGACAAGCCAGCTCTTCTCTGGAAAGTTGACCTACGACTACAGAAAGCTAGTTCTTGCCCGTTCTCTTAGTCCAACATTGTTTATTTCTTTGGACACCAGCTTCACCTGTCTCTTTATCCCCTCTGGCTGGTTATAGCCAGTTTCACAGCATACTGTCCACCTAGAGCTCTGCTTTCTATAGACTTTCCCTGTCCCAAGATAAGCCCAGCTTGATGGAGGGATGGCGTGAACTAAAATTGTTTGGAAGGGTTTGGGGGCTCATTCTCATGTTCACTAAGATTCCTATTTTCACCACCCAGGCAACCCACCCTCCTATTCTATCCTAAGGAACCCCCACAGGTAGACCTGTGTTCAGATAGGACAACCACTGAAGGACAGCATAGGTGTAAATCCAAGTTGGGCCAAATATAGGGAGTACACACCCCTTTCCAACTCCCTGAATCTACAAACCACTGAACTACATCATGAGGAAGCCAATCATCCTGGAGTGTGGGGTGGGCATGAATGAGCTCTACAGGGTTCCAGGATGCTCCTTCTACAGCTAACCACTTCACAGAGAAGAAAAGCAGAGCCAGGAGATGTGCTGCTGGCCTTGGTGACTCTGTTTACACACCAAGGGGAATGAAGGTCTGCACCCAGCCCCGGGCTGACTACAGCCATAAATCAGACCCCAAATGCAGCCCAAGCAAAATGTCTTTGACATCCCTTCCCCAACCCAATCAATCAGGAATAGCTGATTTACTTACATATAATGCCAAACTCCCAAGTCAAAAGAAAGCACTGGGCCAACAGGACGCTTACCCTGCCTCAGGAGCTCTGGAAGCAGAAGTGCTCTGGCGCTCCCCGTGGCCTCTTGGCTTGCTGCTGCGGCTCTCAGAGCTCCTCACATTCCCTGTCCCCAGGGATGTCCTACTGTGGGCATGGGCTGTAGGGCCATCCTCATATCCATTCAACAGGCGCTGGTCAGCTCGGGTTCTTGTCCTCGTTGGCCGGCATCCCTCTGATTTGTCCTCACGCAGTGCTGAGACATCTCGGGCTGGCTTGTATCCATGAGAAATCAGGAGATCTTCCACACTGTACATGGCGCAGTGTCATCAGAGCTCACGCAGCTGAACCATCATGGCGGCAGGACCCATCACTGGAAGGGCAACCAAGAGCTGCCTTTATGAGTGCCCACACCAAAGCAGACACCATCCTCCCCAGGCCTCCACTGGTGAAGGGAAACTCACTGTGGCCACAGAAGCAATTGTTAGGAAACATATCTGGCAAGCATGCAGATGTGATGAAGTTGCCTGCTCCTGCCAATGGGAATTCTCCCTGGATCCCACACTGTTCTGCTGACCACTGGGTACATGCCCTTAGAACACACGGACAGAGATATCTCTGTGGTCAGCTTGGGGGTGATCACACTTTGTAGGTCTGTAACTGTGCATGGTGTCCGTCTAGATTGCAGAAAGCCGGAAAGGGCGTTAGTGACCTCAGAGAAAATTTCCTGTCACCATTCCTGACACTACTTCGTGACGTTCATGGATTCACAGATGGGATGTTCACGTATACAATCAGGAAAGATTCAAGGAAGAAGTATTTGTTCAAGTCAACTTAGCAAGGACCTTGGCTAAGAACAAGAGAAAAGAGGTTGCAGCACAACTCGGGGCTGTGTGAATGTGGAAGGCGGCTATTTAGCCAGGGGTTTTGCTGGCTACATCCCCAGCATCCAGAAATTAATATACATTCTGGAAATACTTGTAGAATGGATGCATGAATGAGAGAAGAAGCACCGGGGCAACATTTTGAAGACTAGTTAGAAGCTGGATAGATACACTGCATTTGTCAATACAGAAGTGGGAAACTGGGCATTTAAAATGGACTCTGGGCATGATGACCTCAGGAGTAAAACCATGTCTTAGAGACAGACTCCTGGTGATCCAGGGTAAAGGGTCCTTACCTATGAGTATGTGTCTTCATACAGAGATGGTTATATGTATCCCTTCCTCAAGAAATATCCATGTGGGCCACTGTCCCACTGGGGTTTGGTAAATAAACCCAACATCCCTATGTGCCCACAATTCAGAAAAAAACTTCAATGGGCTAACAACCCATGCCAAGGCATATGTGTCTTTTAGAAGAGCTCCAGCTTTCAAAGTGACCTAGGATGACTGAGGTCAAGGAATCTCTGATGTTGAAAGTCTTACCTGTTTTACTCTCTGGGGCCTGCAACACACAGGTAGGAGTAGAGTCTGGCTTCAGTGCTCAGGGCTGAGCCCCCAGCTGACCCATAGGCCTTACCCATAACCCCAAATGCCAAGTGGACCCTTCACCTTTACCCAGCGTGGCCTCTGCTGTTTCCACATCCACGTGAGGCACGGACCCTTCTCCTACAGGTCCCTGTGCACTGTTATTCTAACACCTATGTTTGGTTTGATTCTGTGAAGTTGCTTTCCATTTAAAAAGGAATGGGCTGCCTCAAGAGGTAGCAGTTTACTCCAGACACATTAACTGCAGTGGCCGCAAGATGGACCAATGAGGCGAACCCATGGGGCCCGGGAAGTGAAGTACACCTTCCACGCTGCCGTTCTCACTCTAGGCGTCTGCTGGAGGAGGCCACCAGGAATCTCTGTGTGTTTGCATCTAGTGAGCTTTTCTGTTGTTCCCACATTCTTCCAGGGTCTGCACCCTAACAGGAGCTAACCACTTAGTGAAGGGACTTGTGTCCCAGAGGGTTCTGTCACTGGGAAGAGGAGTCTAACAGAAGCTATTGCAGATGGTCTGCCCCAGTAGCCGAGGTGGAGGGCGGATATGAAGTGGCTGTGACATCACGAAGACCCGTGTTTTCCTTAATAGCAAGCCCATTTTCTCATATGCATACGGATCTGCTACTTACCCCAAGAGAGGCTAGGTGACCCAAGCAGGACGCTGCTGACTTAACTGCTGCTAGATTTCATGGCACCCTGTGAAGATCACAGGACTCAAGGGTAACCCGGCAAGCTGATCCAGGGAATGCCTCATGGGGCCTTCCGTCACAAGCTCTTCCCTAGTTTGGTCTTGTACAACTTGGACTAAGCCAAACAAGTCTTTTCATTAAAACAAACTTTGTAAGGCAGCATACACAAAGAAGAAAAACTGGGTCTATAAAAATTCTCTTTTCTTGTATAAAAGGTTTTATGCTGAGCATGTAATTAACATTCTAAGAATAGTTAAGATAATGCAAACTCTGGGAATTTCATTCCTGTCTTCTAAACATTTAAAGGCAGGTGAAGTGCGCTGGAGTGCTGCTTGCTCTTCCGGAGGACCTGACACTGCACACACACGTGCCAAACACACGTGCATAGAAAACAGCCTAAAAAAATAAAGGCAGGAGTGGAACTCTCAAAATTTGGGAAACAGAAGTGAAAGGATCTGTGCATGTTCAAGGTCAACTAGAGAGAGAGAGAGAGAGAGAGAGAGAGAGAGAGAGAGAGAGAACAAGCAAAAATCCCAGAGAACAAACATTACATTTCAATGAAAAAAAAAAAAGCCAGAAATCAAACACAACACTGAGTGGGAAGGAAGGTCAGGTTCAACCCCAAATACCCTTTGTTTACCTCTATTGGTCTGGTTTAAATTATGCTTTCATGAGATGGGACCAAAAAAGAAATGCTTATTAGCATGCAGGCTCTCATTTAGGTGGAGAAGGAGGTAAACCAGAGCAGCAAGAGGGCTGAGGAGTCAAGGTTTTCTCTCTGGGCTTTGTGACTCACGTAGAGATCTAGTTTCTATCTTACTATCCCACTGTTCCCCTTGGGAATGCTTGTGACCAGCTAGGAACTGTTCAAAACACCCTCCTGTAGGTCCACAAAACATTTCTATTCATAGTTAATTTATTCTTTACTCTCCTTGCCCTTTAACCCCAATAAACTCTCTCTACAAATCACAAGAAAACCTTGCTTTATGTGGCTCGAGAAATGGCCCAATAATCAGAAGCGTTACTGTTCTTTCAGAGGATCCGAGTTTGCTTCCTGGCACCCCATCAGGAGGCTGCAAGGAACTCCAGCTCCAGGAAGTCTGACAGTCTCTTTTAGACACATGAGCACATGCGCGTGCGCACACAGACACACACATTAAAAAATAATAAATCTTTAGAGGAAGAGAGAGATGGCTCACTAGTTACACGGGCGCTTACTGACTTTCCAGAAGACCTGAGTTCAGTCCCCAGGATCCATGTTAGGTGGTTCACAACTGTCTGTAACTCCAGCTCCTGGGGATCTAACACCTCTGGCTTCCAAGGGTATCTGCACTTACATGCATATACCCATCCACACAAACAAACATGCATACACATAGTTAAAAAACAGACACACTTTTAAAAATAGTAATAAATCTGAGAGGGGCGAGAGAGAGGGGGAGAGAGAGAGAGAGCGATGAGAGAGAGAGAGAGAGAGAGAGAGAGAGAGAGAGAGAGAGAGAGAGAGAGATTGATTTGCATTGTAAGTAAGTGTGCAATCTCGGACACCTAAGGGATAGAGTGGACAGCCTGTGTGTATCTGCCAGGTGACAGAGGCTGCACTAGCTGCCTGGGAAACTTATTTCCCTTTGAATTCCCAGGAAGAACCTGATGCAGGCAAGGCTATTTCCACTTCACAGATGAGAGTACCGAGGTTGCACATCCAAGGTTGCACAAAGTCTAAATGGCAGCCCTTACGTCTGCACAGGTCTGTCTAGGATGGCAGTCCCGGCGACTCGTTTAGATCCCTCCATAAATATCTCTCTCTCCTCCCGATTAACTAGCTTCCTGGTTTACAAAATAATGCATAAACACAAACAAGGAAAGAAAAAGATGTGGGGGCCTCAAGTTTACACCTAAGTGTTTAACAAGAAATCCTGATTTACTGTTTAGGTGAAGGTGGCTTTGCCGCTCTTTACACACGTCGTTCCTCCTTTGACTGAGTACTCCACGGCAATACTAGTGTTAATTTTTAGACAAGTGACAAAGTGAGTTACTCAGAAACACACCACTCAACTGTATGGTGACCTTCACAGGCCGCTAAGTCACTGTGGGTTTTGGTTCTTCCTAAGTAGCCCATTATGTAAAACCAAAAAGCAGATAGGCCAGGAGAACATCCAAACCAAATGAGCAAGGGGCAGCAACAAAGACCTTGCATTCCTAAAGGAAAAGAAAACAACTGCTACCTGCTACGCTGACAATCTGGACTCTGCACAGATACTGGGAACTGCAAGTGGCCTGGGGAAGGATAGAGTGTTCTTTGGTGGACCTGATAGGAAGAGCAGAGGAAGAGTTAGAAAGTCCTCTGATGTGCAGGGGAGCTGGCAGAGAAAAGGATGGGAAAGAGGGCACGGAAGTAAGCTTCTGAAAAAATGCCAGGTATGACTTGGTGTGACTAGGACAACAGTCAACCCATTTGTAGAAAGTATTTCTGTTTCAGAAGACAACAAATAATTTGATTTTGATGCAGCCCACCTTTCTTGGCTAGTTGTATGTCAACTTGACACAAGCTAGAGTCATCAGATAAGAGGAAGTCTCAATTGAGAAAATGCCTCCTTAAGGTTGGGTTGTATCAAGCCTGTAGGGCATTTCCTTAATTGGTAATTGATGATGGAGTCCATTGTGGATGAGCCATCCCTGGGCTGGTGGTCCTGGGGCTCAGATTTTTAAAAAAGGAAAAGAAAGCAGGCTGAGCAAGTCATGGAGGGCAAGACAGTAAGTAGTACTCCTCCATGGCCTCCGCATAAGCTCCTGCCTCCAGGTCCCACGCCACTTGAGTCCCTGCCCTCACTACTTTAGCTGATGCACTGGGAATGAAGTAAGTTTCTTCCAGTCAAGGTGTTTCATCACAGCAATAGTAACCCTGACTAAGGCACCACCCATTCACCACAATTTCCTTTTCCTCTCAAATCACTATGTATTATTATTATTATTATTTATCAAAAGACCAGTTTTGTCCCTTTCAAAGAACCTGAGTGAAGCCACTTAGACAAGTCAGTCATTCTTCTATGGGTCACAACTCCTATGGGGTGGCATATCAGTTCATTAACAGTACACAGTTCATAACAGTAGAAAAATTAGTTATAAAGTAGCAACAAAGTAATTTTATGGTTGGGTGATCACTACAGCATGAGGAACTGTATTAAAGGGTGGAAGCATTAGAAAGGCTGAGAACCATTGACTTAGACCAACTTACTGTGCCAGATTTCTGAGTTCTATATCACCTGTGTCCTTAATATTCAAATGACTGAATTATAAAATCAGAAGCCGTTGTTAACAATGCCCTTGCATTAGGATGGAGCTGTGCTTCCCAATCCCACTGTCCCTGAGCATGCAGTGGGGTGTGGGTAAAATGAGGGAGAGAGAGAGAGAGAGAGAGAGAGAGAGAGAGAGAGAGAGAGAGAGAGAGACTGCATGCCAGTGTGTGAGCTGTGTATCAGAGTGTATGTGTGAGACAGAGTCTGTATAAGAGAGTGTGTCTGTGTTTAAGAGTTGCTTTTCTGTGTTTGGCTTGTATGCGTTTGGTTTGTTAGAGAGAGTTGTATGTGTATGAGTTGGGTGTTTTGCCTGTGTGAGTTGTGTTTGAGTTGTATGTATATGTGTGAGATGCATGTGTCCAGATGGAGCCTGAAAAGCAGAGCTTTGGATCCCTAACAGAGCACACTGGACAAGCAAGCTGTTGTACTGAGGTTCTTCACAGCTCTGGAAAGCTCGACCCCCCTCCAGCCTGTCTCTCATATGACCACAGAAAAGTAGGGAAAAAAAGAATAGCTAAATAGGTCATGTGCAGCTAAAATCTCTGACCTTGGCCTCATTAGCACCCATGCAGAGGCCACCCAAGAGAACAGAGGCAACGGCCACACAGTGAACAGAACATTGTTTCTACAACCAGCAATTCTTCATTCCAAATAGCACACTTGTTCCAGCCCTTATTCCTCAAGGTCTGTGTTTAGCAGTGGGTATGAAGGACACTGGAGAATATAGAGACAAACCCACGTGGTCACACCCTCCACGGTGATGGTATTATTTCCAGTATGCTAAGTCCCATCACTTGCAGGAGAGTGGTAAACAGATGCCATTTAATTGTTATCAATTTCTTCTCCCTTCTCATTTGTAAAAATAACATTTTTTATTTTTGTATTTGTAGTCCTAAATCTTCCCACGATAGTAAGGGGAGTGAAATATCAATAAACTCATTGCCAAAACAAGAGCCTTTCTTTTAAAAGTTTGCTTAGAACATGACTTGAACATGAACATGAAGAGACAAATACCCAAATACAAATCTGAGAGAAATTCACTCATCTGAAATCAAAGAAACCAAACCAAATTGCTAAAAATATAAAAAATTAAACCAAATTGTGACCATTCACACCCCAGATTAGCAAAATTTGAAAGTACATATTTTTATTTAGGTGTATGTGTGTTTAGAGCACCAGATGGGGCTGTCAAGTAGTTGCAAGTCACCTGTTAGGGTGCAGGGGACTGACCTCAACTCTGGGTTCTCCGCAAGAGCAAGACAGTCTTTGGACCACTGAGCCATCTCTCTAGCACCAAACATTTGTGAAAGTATATTTGCTACTGCTGAGAGCACAGTAATCTGTGTGTTTTGAGTGTGTGGGAGGGGTGTGTGCTTAGGAGCCCCACCGGATGGTACCTGCCTTTAATCACAGCAGTGCGAAGCTGAGCCAAGAGGTTTGACAAGTCAACCTAGACCACACAGCTAGATTCTATCCCAGGAAAGCAAAACAAAGAAATGATGAGATAAGAAGTAGTAAGAGCTCTGAAATTCTATGGACTGATAGTTTCACTTCTTGGGACCCATCCTAATGACATAAGCAGAGGCCCATACATATAAATCTAATGCTATTTATATAGTTTTACTCATGATAACATGTTGAATTAGATGTTTGTTTGATGAGACATTAAGTACATTGGGGGTTGAAGTTTGCACAAACAAACATGAATAAAATTTTTTCCAGGTATTTGAGGCACAGAGAAATGTCACATCTGACATGGGTGTGGAGAACTGAACTTGGATCATCAGCAAGAACAGTAAGTATTCTTAACTACAAAGCCATCTCTCCAGCCCAATATACTACTTTATCATTAATCAGCACTCATGAGCAGTTATCACACTCATTACATTGTAACTTAAATTTTATCAATATAAGCTATTAGTTTAATATATTGTCAACAAGTAATAATGGAATTCCTAAGGCAGCTTACCCCTGACAAAGCTTTAATAACCTGGTAAGTGAATGGTTGTTTGTCTCTTTCTAGTAATCTTTGGTTTGTATTCTAGTTTAAACCCTTTTCAAGCAAAGGCTGTCTTAGGTAGAATTGTGCAGGTAGGCACCTTTGAAAACACAGTTCCCGTCAGGGAGAATCAATGGCCATCAAAGGAATGTTGAAGGAGGAATGAAGGAATGGTAAATGACATGAGGCTCTGGTCCCACCTGCTCCTGAAGCCTCAGTCCCACGCTCTGATGATGGGATCCATTCTAACGGCTCCTTAGACGATGCTGCTCTCTAACGCTCCCCCAAACTCCACAGCTGGATCCACTGACATCCCCCGCTCCAGGTGTCACTGGCCCCTTAAACTACCGGCAGCTCAGTGCAAGTATTTGCTGCACTGACCATGTCTAGGTCTAATGTTATGATCAATAGATAACAAAGTGCCTTCTTTAAATAAGGGGTAAACAGCCAAGCCAGAAAACAAGCCAGAAAGGCCTATGTTGTTAGTGGCGTGTGCATGTGTAGAGCTTTCTCCCCGTGGAAGAACTGTGTGTTTTATCACGAACAATGGGCCATCATTTCCCTCTCTAATCTTAATTATTAAATAACTGCACAGCTCCAGTTGAAGTCCTGAGACAAGAAGTTCTCACGAACTTGTTCCCATGTTGCTCACTTGTGGAAGCCATGAAGAGCATATGCAATCTGTGAAGTGATCGCTTTGGTAAGACAAGCATCACTGACCTGACTTTTCTTCAGGTAACAAGGGCAACAAAACAGGCGGGAAACCAGGCGAAAAAAGCAAGCGGTCTTGGCACACTGTTAATGGTGGGTCAGAGAGTGGCAGGGGGAACACAGTGTCAGATGCCACGTGCTTTAGGGTTTAAACAAGCATTGCCTCTCCTAACCCCATTTCCTTTATCTCCACTAGGGTCGGGGACACACACACCTCCAAATTCTGTGTCACACGATCAAAACTTTGGTTACTCCACTGCATTTTTATGAGACTCTAAGTACCTCATTGACATTTCTGTATGATTACAAGTTATTAAGAAAAGATAAAAACCAAGTAAGATTTTTCTTTTTAATATTCTGTTTGAGGGGGAATGTAAAATCTGCAATAGTTTGAAGCTTTCTAATTTTATCCCATTAGCATAAGCCAACTGTCCCAGGAGAAGCTTCTATTAAACTTATTGTTATTATTATTACTTTTTTAAAATTTAAAATACCTTTAGAATAAAAAGTCAACATATTCTAAAAATGTGAAGGCTCAAATTATTTCATGTAACTTTTACTTACTAAGAGTCATGAAGTTATTTCAAAAGTAAACATTACAAAATTAAGTGATTTGGTAAAAGAAAGAAAAGGTTCCTGGTGACTTTGCGGTGATAATGGAGCGGCTGATGTCCCACCTCCCCCAGAATACGCTCGCTTCCATTCTTTCTTCTTGACTTCTTCAGCCAGCGAGTACCTTAGTGCCTGCTCACAACGGTATGACGGCGCAGAAGAGCCAAGCTTTGTCAGTTATACTATACAGGCAGAGCCAACCACAGCCAAAGACTCCCAAGAAAGTGGTCTGACAATAAATCTTTGTGTATCTAAATCACATCCTCTAAAAGTCATCAGAAAATATAGTTATAGAAAGTAAAGGTAATAAATACATTTTAAGTAAGATCCTCCAAACACAAATTAATAAAAAGGGGGTAGGGGGTTGTGTTTAAAGTATGTAGTAGAGTCAGAAGGTGGGTCTTCCTTTCCCTGACCTCTGGCTTTAAGAAACTAGTATCACCCAGCATTCATCACGCTAGCCAGGCTCTGGAAGCCAAGGCTCCACTAGGAAGATAACCCTTCCCACCCAAGAGGTGAAAACTAACATCTGTTACAACCAAGAGAAACTGCAGCAAGGATTTGGCCACAGTCTGGGGGAGGGGGGGTTTCAGAGATAAAGTCTTGGCTTATCAAGTAAAACCCACACAGAACAATCGTTTCAGCCCAGCACTATGTTCTGAACTCTCCAGATTAGTTACCGTCAAGTCTCGCCAAGCTCATTAATGCAGACAGAGACTGGCCTCGGACCATGCTCCCTGTCTGCTGCTTCCAAAGGAGAGGACTCTCCCAGCAACGACAGGGGACCTGCAGGAGCCACTAACTCCTGGGCTTTGGTGCTAACAGTAAAGATCGGGTTTATTTTTAAATTGCCTGCCACAAAACAGATTTCTAGTATCTTTTCAGATTTGCTTTTTTTTTAACTGAAAAATTGACCCATTATCTATTTTCTTTGCATATCTCCAAAGGCTAGTTAACCTTTCCTAGTGAGGGAACAACATCCAGCAGGCCTCTGGAAGCCACGACCTCTCAGATGAGTTACCAGATAACTCGGATGAGCCTGTCAAGCCCTCCAGAGCTTGGGGCTGCTCAGGCATGGCCCATGTTCCAAGAGGTTGGAAAAACAAACTTTCCTCTCCCTACAACTGAGTTCCCTCACTACCCTATCTCCCTAAGTCCCTAGCGCCCTCTGGACCCTCACCTCCCAGTCTTGGCAGCAGAGGGTTTGCAGCAGGAAGGTCCCACAGATTAAAGGCCTCTGTTCAACAAATATTTGCTTGCCCACTGCAGTAGGAGTGAAAGCTTGCCCCACGATGGTCTGCCTAGCATAACTGGGAGAGACCTTCAGGAAGTTTGCCCAAGCGATGAGGAAGATTAGACCTACTATCAAGGTACGTCCAAAGATATAGAACATTGTGGAAAAACCAAAGAAAAATTTCAAACTCCCAATTTTACAGAAAAAGTCCAACACAACTCCCATGAAAAGAAACCTTCACAAGACTCCCAAAGTCCTTTCTGTAGGTGTTCCTGTTATATTAGATGGCCTCGGTCCACCTGACAAAAGACTGGTTTCCTGAGTTTTAGTTACTTGGGCTGAATATACTCTACTTTTATCTTTTCTATCCTCTATGCAAAGCATTTCAGGATGCCAGAATCCCACTACTCACCTCCCTCTCAGGGCTCCTCCCATCTTCTAAAGCTCACTCCCAATCCCTAGATATCTTTCCTTTCCGAGTCTGAAAAGACAAAATTCCAAAGAAAGAAAACACGAATCTGTAGGAGAAACAGATTAACTGTCCCGGACAGGAAAAGCCTGGAAGTTGTGTGGTCCAGCCAGAGCCAGCCACGCAGACTTGGGCAGACAGACCACAGTGGAGCACAGATGAGACCCGGCTGGGGCACCGCCAGGCTGAGCTGGCTGAAGTTCCCCGCTAGATATTTTCCTCTCTAAGAAGAACCCAAGGCTCTCAGCCTCTTCGGCCAGAGACCGGAGGCGGGAGGGGGGCGGGGGGGGTGCGTGGAGGCCGGAGTCCCGGGTCACCGGCTGCGGGCGGGGGGCGGGGGGGGGGTGCGAGGAGACTGTGGCTGGCTGGTCTGGGCGTGGGGACGCGGGCGGCTCCGTCCCGTTGAGCGGCTTAGCGGACTGCCAGCCACTCCCCGGCGGGTGGCGGGGCCGGGCGGGGACCCGAGCGGGCGCGGCCACTCCCGATGTCCCACCGCCGGTCCCGCGGGCCAGGGCGTCGTGGGAACCGGGACTGTCAGTCCTGGGATGGAGGGTCCGCCAGATCGCGGCACGGGACGAGAAAGAGGCCCACGCGAGACCCGCGCCCCACGAGAGCCAACGCCACCCTGGCCTCCTCCCCGCGCCGGGCACCTGAACGGGGACCTCAGTCCGCGGGACGTGGGGCCGGGCTGCCACCCGCGGCGCGGACGTCCCTTCACGCCGAGGCAGGGACCCAACAATGTCCGGGCTAGAGAAGTTGGGGGCGCGCGCGGGAGGCTGAGGTGGGGCCCGTGGGACGCCAGGGGAGTGAGCCGAACGCACAGCTGCCAGGACTTACCGAGCGGTCCCCGCATACTGTCCCGCGCCGCAGCCGCTGCCGCTTCGGCCGGCCGGGGACCAGCACGAGCCGCCCCGCCTGCTACTACCCGGCGGAGCATGCTCGGAGAACAGCCGCACGCCCCGCCCGCCGCCCCACATCGCTCCGCCCACCGCCCAGCATCGCTCCGCCCACCGCCCGACCCGGCTAGGTCCACTGGGAGAACAGGCTTAGGGAGAAGGCTGCACCTGGACCCAGGCTGCGTGAGCTTCAGAGACAGAGTTAGAGAACAGAGCAGCAGCATTCTTACCCCTCGTGTTTGGACCATGTCAACCCTAGGAAAATGTATACACACAACACACACACACACACACACCATGGCACGATGGTGGAAAGCACTGATAAGAAAGCAGAATAGTCTTTTACAGACTAGGAGCCCTGGAGATCCACTGCTCCATCCTCTCCTGGGGGAGGTGAGGAGGGCAAGGATGGGGGTAGCGTGTGCAGGGAAGGATTTGCCACATGCAGGGTGTGGACATAGAAGCCAGACCCCACTGAACACTCCCGACACCAGCCTGGCCCCCCTTTTCACTCTTGCAACAGCAGGACAGAGAGCTCAAACTGCTGTACGGACGTGCTGAAGTTCAGGCTCTGGAGGGCACAAAGAGGACATAAAATGGTAAACTTTGCCGAGGAGTGGGAAAGAGTTCAGGAACATTGGCTAACCCAGAGACCATTGTGTTGACACGTCTGTCTAGAGCCATCATACAGGGACGAGTTTCTTCCGTGGTATATGCCACTGCCAACTCACTGAACAAACAAACTTTTGTTGTGGGACACTGCATGAGTCAGGGTCTGTAAAGGTACCTGATAAACCAATATATATTTGGTTTCTTTCACGCTGTGACCCAAGTAGTCCAACAATGACTGTTTCCTGACTGAAAGGTTCTGGTGAAGACTGGCTGTCTCCGCAGCCCCACTGTGATGACGGTCTTCCAGGGAGGTCCTCACCAGCTTCAAATTTCTGGTCTGCACTGGAATCCTGAAGAAGTGGGTTCTAACACCAGCAAAGAAATAGATCAAGAACAGAACAGAGAACTGCCCAGTGAGAGGGAGGGTAAGCATGAGAAGAGCAGAACCCTCCTTCCTCTGTGGCCTTTGTTCTGCCTGCTACCAGAAGCTGTGTCCAGATTCAGGGTGGGCCTTCTGACCGCTAGTGATCCAATCAAGAAGAATCCCTCACAGGTGTGTCAGCTGCTTGAGGTTTAGTCAAGTTGACAACCAAGATTAGCCTTTGAAGATACCCATAAGTACCTCTTTTCTAAGATACAATCACATAGACTCCATTTCCATAGACTCCACGTATCTGTGTCCTTGTATGCTTACCCACAGGCAGCCAAACATTCCTGCAATCAGCTTTTGAACTGAGATTAAAATGTGTCTGCCCACAGAACAATGTCATGTTGTGGAGTTTTGGGATCAATCACACCAAAGTTCCATAACGAAACTAGGATGCCATACAGCTTCAGCAGAAAGAAACACTGATGAGATACTAAGAAACTGGACAAAAAAAAAAAAAAGAAGAAGAAATAATAATGTTTTAGCAAAAAAAAAATAGGCAAGACAGAATTAATCAGGAAAAGGAATGATACTGAAATTCTTCCATTCAAAAGAAGGCAACTTTGCAATTTCGAGAATTTTTCTGTTTCCTCCACCCCTATCTAAGTGTTGGGTCTCCCCTTTGTTCGGGATTGGTGTAGCATGCACCTGGCTCCAGCGCATTTTAGCAATACCTAAGGCTCGGTTTCACACAAGAAACAGAGGCAAACTATTGGGAAAGGAGACTGTAGTAGCACAGGTAGGGGTTGGAGCTACAGGGAGAGGGTCAGGAACAGAGGTGGGGAGATTTTGAAGATCTGAGAACTGGAAAGTAAGGTTCAAATGAACAGATGAACGTGATCACCTGGACAACAGGTGTAAGAAGACAGGTGGAGGTAAAATGTAGTGGGGAAAGTCACTTGTCAGATACTTGTCACCACTGTGCAGACATGTTGTGAAAACAGGCACACATCAATCAGTAAGGATCTAGAGCCTGTATCCCAGCACCCAGGAGGCTGAGATAGGAGGATGAAAAGTTCATGTCAGCCTGCTACATAACAAGATCCTGTTACAAAGATAAATAAACACATAAATACAGAATAAGTAAAATGTAAACAGTCTGTGAAAACATTTATAAAAGTACGCATATATGCATGCAGTCTACTTGATATGCACATTTATATACATACACATGTTTATAATTATGGATTCATATTAGAGAACATTTCTTCATAAGGCAGGCTGTGGCAATACAGAAAACACCTGTATATATTTTAATTTGACCATAGAGGAATAGCATGCCTTCTCCAACCTACCAGGCTCACAGTCGCCATGCGCTCTCCAGAAATCTTCAGTTCTTTTCCTCTCATCCACTGATGTTGAAGGGTTAAATTGTGGGGAAAATACCCATTGGTTATGTATTGTAAAATATGCAATATGGTGGAAAACAACTTTCGTCACAATAATGTTAGAAACATAAGCTGGAGAGGACATGCCGGGTCCCAGCCCGGATGCTCAGTGTCCCCACCTTCCTCTGAATCCTGGACAAGAGATTTCACAGACTCAGGAAGGAACTTAGATTATTGAGTCATGGGGCAGATGTGCAAATGACTAGGGAAAGAATACTTAACAGTCTGCTTAAGGAAATTAAAATAAAAAAGACGAAGCCCTGGCTTCTTTAACTTGATGCCTTTTCAAAGCTCCAGAGCAACCCGTGTGCACCCTTCCTTCAGTTCCATCTCCGATGACCACAAAGCGTCCTTTGGTTAATTTAGATAGTCTCTGATTTTTTTTGTCTTTAGTCTGTAAAACGTTCCCATTTGTCATCTTTGTTTAAAAAGATGAATGTTCTTGATAAAAGCTTGTTTCCCGCTTGTTGACTTGTTGTGGAAAGGCAACGGTGGCTATGTACAGAAAAGAAAGGGCCTTGGGTCAACAGGGCCATAACGCTTGATTAGGTATTGCTACGTGTCCCAGCCATCCGGACGCTGGACTCCCTCGTTAGTTTGCCATAAACTAGACATCAGTTTTCCTGAAGTGTTCTCGAGTCCAGGAGCCATGGAAAGAGTTTGGCTAGTAGCTTCCTGGCTTTATTAACAAACTACATGATCAGAGTTCTCATTGTGTGTGTGAGTTTCTGAAATCTGCCCTCCAAATGTCCAGACCATTTCTGAACACAGCAAACTTTGAGAGACAAGGACCAGATCAAGCACAAAAACTGGAAATACCTACCATGTGTAGAGTACCTAGGTTCAATGTGCAGAGCCAGAAAAAAAAATGTACTGGAAATTGAAAAGTTTCTGCATCCTGATAAACCTCTCCACCGATGCAATAATCCGAATTAGATCAAATCAAACCAATTTAGAAAAGGCCCAGGTTTAATGGCTACCAATGCTCCTGGGTGACTTTCCAGTCCCCCCAAGAGGAGCCAGGGAAGAAGACTGGAAAACCATGTGGTTATTCTCCGGGGTGCAGCTTAAATACCCAGTGGGGGTGGTCTTAAGCATCTCTGGTTCTCTGGTGAGGGGTCATTGTTTGGTGGGCTTTCTCAGGAGGGGGGGTGGAGTCTGAACTGAGGCAATGCCCAGGGGAGGAGACTGGGGATGGAACTTCCACCTGAACATCCCAGACTCTGATATATGGATGCGAGGTGCTGGGGTGACACTTCCAACCAAACAGAAGTAAGCTGTGCTGAGAGTCTAGAGTGATTGGCATTTAACACACACACTGGGAATGCAGTAGCCATTGGCATCACTGTGTGAACAAGCAGAGTCTACAGCACTGTCTTCCATGATGGCTTAGACTTAACACGGAAACATATTTCACAAATGTTGAGACTAAGAAAAGGTAAACACTTTTCAATTACACTTAAAAAAAATCCACATGGTTACTGCAGGAGGGGAAAAGCCATTTTTAATTTTTAATAATTGGCTATCTATGTGTCAGATTTTTCCCATGTAGGGCTACACAGGAGAACAGCTACTCCCCATCTCCCAGACTGTGTCAGCTCTCACCACGGCAGAGCTGCTGGTCGCTGGTGGTGGGAGCCACAGTCCAAGCACCCCTGGCCTGCATTCAGTCATGCCTTGCCAGACTCTTAAGGAAAACTCTTGAGTGCTGGTCTCTCCTGGGAATGGTTGGGTCTGGCTGGTGTCTCCCTAGGACAGAGAGATGCCAGGGTAGATTTTAGCAGACCGAGGTATGACCAACAGTAGAGGGGAACCTCAGGCTCCCTCTTTCCTTTCTAACACCAGTCAATCAAGAATCAATCAAAATTAGCTCAGTACTTTTTAACTCCACCTGACTTTATTTTTGACATGGGAAATATGTGGGAGTCTGCAAGATGACTCAGTAGGTGAGGTTCCTGCTGTCAATCTTGACAACCTGGTTCTGATCCTAGAACTCCAGTGGTGGAAGGAGTGAACTGACTTCAGTAAGTTGCCCTCTGATCTCAATGTGTACACTATGGCATGCATGTGCACACACACACACACACACACACAACCAGGTAAACAAATGTAAATACAGCCGGGCGGTGGTGGCGCATGCCTTTAATCCCAGCACTTGGGAGGCAGAGGCAGGCGGATCTTTGTGAGTTCGAGACCAGCCTGGTCTACAAGAGCTAGTTCCAGGACAGGCTCCAAAACCACAGAGAAACCCTGTCTCGAAAAACCAAAAAAAAAAAAAAATGTAAATACAATTAAAACGGGAATTATGTGACAACTGAAGGGGTGGGGGTGCAGAGGTGAAATACCTACTTAGTATTCTTGTGACCCCAGTACTGCAAACAAGCAAAAATAAGCTGTTTACCAAATATTATAGTAAGAACGCCCCAGGGCTGGGAATGCTGTTCCGTTCACAGAGACCTTACCCCGGATTCCATCTACAGCCCTGCGTGCAACTTGTAATTCTGGATGTGGAGATTGGAAGATTAGAAGTTCAAGGTTATCCCAGGGCTAGTTTTTACTACATACTGAATTTGAGGCTATCCTGGGCTGCATGAGGCTCCATGTCAAAAATAAAATAAGGTAAAAGCTTCTGTTAATAAGAGAATATGAGGCATATTTTGTTAAATCTGTGACATAAAGCAAGACAAAATGACATTAAGGTGGAGAGAGGCAGGAGGATTAGTTTTCTGTAGACATAATTAAGGAGACCCACAGGAGCCTGGGATAAAGGTAACAACTATTTATTAATTTGGGGGATAAACTCACAATAAGGGCAGAGAGCTGTGGTCCTCTGTGGCTGCTAGAAACAGCAAACAGAACTCTGACCACCAACCAAGCGGGTGTACAAGCTTTCTGTCTGCACTTGTAATACCTCAGACCACGCCCTAATGGGCTGGTATCCAAAAGGCTATTGGCTGAATGAATTCCCGCAACACTTTATCTTTAGTCTTTCTCATTGGCCAGACTCTTTCCTTCCATATTCATGAGGGTAGAATGCTTATGGAGTTGTTTGATTTTGAAGTAATTATTCTATTTGTGTTGGAAAGGAGATAATCTTTCAGAAGAAACTTTTATCCCATTACTAACCTTCCCCTCAAAATCTTCTACAGCATTTACCAGCTTTCTTTCAACCACTGTTACAAAACCACCCATGACAATCACCTTATACACAAGGAAGTTTTTCTCTGCTGTGGTTTCAACTCATTATCCGCTGGTTCCATTGCTTCTTAACCCTTAGTAACATAGAATATCGTGAAGACTGGTGCACCCTGAAGCAAACCTAACCTCTTCATGGTTACTAGAGGTCAAAAGAGAGAGGAGGGGTCAGGCCTAAATATCCCCCACAAAGTCCTGCTCTTAATGACTGTGGTGGTTGGAAAGAAAATGGCCCCCATAGGGAGTTGTGCTATTAGGAGGTGTGGCCTTGTTGGAGGAAGTGTGTCACTGTGGGAGTGGACTTTGAGATCTTCTTTGCCCAAGCTATGCTCCGTGTGGCATAGAGTTGCTTCTGCTGCCTGTGGATCAAGATATAGAACTCTCAGCTTTTTCTCCAGACTCATGTCTGCCTACATGCTGCCATAAAGATAGTGGACTAAACCTCCGAGACTGTAAGCCAGCCTAAACTAATTGTTTTCCTTTATAAGAGTTGCCATGGTCATGGTGTCTCTTCACAGCAATAGAAACTCTTACTAAGACAATACCCCAAATTTTTTTCTCCCAGGCCTTATCTGCAAAAGGTTTTACCTTGTCCCAAAAGCACCATTGGCTGGTAGCCAATTCTTTAACACATGAGCCTTTGGGGCATATTTAAGGTCCAAGCATAACAAGCCACTAGCATTTCAGGATAACAACTTTTGATTTTCCTTTTTTTATTTCTTTCCCATTTTTGTGTAAATGTATATGTATGCATGTGTGTGGCCACGTATGTGATGGTGCATGATCACATGTGTACATGTTTGCATATGGAGACCTGAGTGTGCTGGTTGGTTTTTGTCAACTTGACACAAACTTGGACAAATCTGGGAAGAGTAACCTCAACTTAGAAAAATGCTTCCATCAGATTGCCTATAGGCAAGTCTGTAGGGCATTTTATTGATTAATGATTGATGTGGGAGGGCCCAGCCCACCACAGGTGGTGCCATGCCTGGACAGGTGGCCCTGGTGGTTTAAGAAAACAAGCTGGGCAAGCCAGCAAGCATTACTCCTCCATGGCCTCTACTTAGTTCCTGCCTGCAGTGTCCTGCCTTGAGTCACTGCTCTGGCTTCCCTCCGTGGTGGTCTATAAAGCATATGCCCCAATGAGTGCCTTCTACCCAAGTTGCTTTGGGTTGTGATTTTATTACCGCAATTGACTGAGGTTGAAGTTGGAAGTCATTCCTGATGACTCGTCCATCTTATTTGTTGAAGCAGGAGTCTCTCGATGGAACCCCAAGCTTACCTTTTAGCTAGTTTTACTAGCTGGCTTGCTCTGGGCAGTCCCTGTTTGGGTTGTCAGAATTATAAGTGAGCTGCTATGCCCACTGGACTCTTCTGTGCATTTCTGGAGAGCTACACTCCAGTCCTTGGGCTTTTCTTGGAAGCATTTTAACCTAGTCCCGGATTTTCTTAATTGTCATAAATGCTTGACTGAGCTGTTAACATCTGGGTTCCCCGAAGAAAGGAAAGTACTTTAAATCCTCCGTGCTTGTGTTTGGGTCTGTATCTTTTTGGCAGCGATTAGTCATAGATCAAACCAAAAGCACAAAGTCGGTTACATCTGCCTGTGGTTGACCAGTACCCAAACTCTGAGACATGTCTTGTTCTGACCTGCACACTCTGCCTGGCCGAGGATTTCCCTGCAGTAAATCAAGCTAGTCAGGTACCAGACATCTCAGGGTAACTAAGTCAGCTGCAAATCTCTCTGAAATGGAGCTGACTAGCCATCAGGGAGTCATGCCCTGCCTGGCTAGGCCTCTTAGGAGGAAGCCCCAATAAAAGTGGATGATGAGGTCATCCTCCAGAACTCTACCTTCTAACTGATCCAGAGTTCCCCCATGACCCTGCATGACTCACTCTGCCTGTCACCTGAATCCTTTCTTTCTGTGACATTAACCTCTTGGTATCAACATCACTCACCTTCATAATACACGACCCGGGGCTGAAAGTATAAGAACACATGATTGCTATGTGAGGCCCTGGATTCAATCTCCAGTATAAAACCAGGGAAAAACAACCAAAATAAGCAGGTAAATAAAAAAAAAAAGACAATAACAAACATTCTTAAGGTACTACCTAGCCACCAACCAGGTTACTTAAGCAAAAGCCCCAAATAACCAGCACTTTCAGAAATGTTTAGATTTTGACTTCTTTGTCCACTCGCTTTAAATCTTTGGCGGTGGTGGCAGAGGCTCAGTGGTTACACACATCTACTGCTCTTTCAGAGGACCCAAGTTCAATTCCCAGCACACACATCAAAGGGCTCACAACCACCTGTACCTCCAGCTCTCAGGGCAGTTGCACCCCTGGACTCTGTGGGAACCTGCAGTTGTGTGCAGGTACCCACACACAGACATATGCACATAATTTAAAGTAAAAATAAATTTAAGCAAATCTGTGGGGTTGTGTTCTGCTTTAAGCCAGTCAAATGTCTTCTTCTTAGCTTTTTGTGAGCCTGGGTACTCTGTATATCAACAGACCACATGCCAGTGTTCTGTTTAATATAACAACAACAAATCACATTCTCTAAAGAAAATACTGCATGAATAAGAGATGATTAGCAGTTTGTAGAAAGGTAGCTGATTTGTATGGAATATGACTGGGCAAGAGTGATAGATTAAATGAAAAGGTACTCTCACTGTTGGATTAAAAGTAAGTCTTTTCTTGCTGAAACCATATCTTTGAGTTCCTGCTAGCTGTGGCAATGTATCCTTTGCTATGTGCCCTCCCTCTTCCTGACCACTGGCTGCATTCTTCCCAATCAGCAACTGATAAGCTCCTACTGGGTGCCTCCTCTCTGCACTCAGCCTTCATCTTGACAGAGATACCTGTAGCAACTTCCTGAAAGGATGCTTTGAGAGCAAGTCCCAGGTCAGCAAGAGCTGCCAGCACTTCTTGCTTTACCCTGACCGATGTGTGCATTCATTCTTTGGTCTATGAAGTTTTAGAGCCTTCCCTAAAGTTTTTGATGCCTGGAATGTGAATTAGGACTTTTGCTGAAACCACCAAATACCTAGAGTTTACCATAACTAATGAGCCACAGATGTGGTGTTAAACCCGGTGCCACCTCTCTTCCCTCGCTAGGCACCAGACTGTGAAGCCATCATAGGATGTGACCTTGGACGTAGCACAGCCAAACAGATACCTTTTCTGTGGCTATTCCCGCTTTATTTAGTCAGTGGGCTCATCTAAATTTGAGGTTATCATAAATTTTATATTTTAAAGACTTATCTATTATTTAAAAAAACATGTGTGTTGGAGGTCTAAGTGGGATAGATGAGGGTTCCAGAAGCCTTTGGGTTTTATATTTTAAAGGTTTACTTGAAGTATAATGAATTTCCTAGTTACTAATTCTTGCAGCTACCGTACAGCCTTGGGTTCCCTTTCCAGCAACAACAATAATAGTAGCAAAAATTAAAATCCAGATTTATTTTCCTTCCCTGAAAGTTTTTAATTTACATTTATTTGTTTACTGTGGGTGTGGGTATTGATGTATGTGCCGTGGCACATACAAGTAGGTGAGAGGACAAGCTGGGGAAGTCAGTTCTTCCTTCCACCATATGGGTCCCCGGGGATCAAATCAAGTTTTCAAGGCTGTGCAGCAAGTACCTTTACCTGCTGAGCCATTTTGCTGATCCAAGACAGGTCAGCTCTTACATGTAACTTTAGACACTAAAATAAACACAACAAAAGGAACCCCACAAACACTAACTTGACTGCTTTGTGAAAACAAAATCTCCTCTTTTCTATAAAGACAGATAACCTGCCGCTGGTATTAAAAGTGCCCACCTTATCCAGCGTTTAAAAAAAAATATCATGAAACATCTTTAACCTGGCAGTTAATGACCACTGCTCCTCAATAAGACTTAAGCATTTAGCCTTCCCATTTTTCAGTAATGTGCTCCATCTGTGTCCCTGCCACCACAGACACTTTTGCTGTAAGATTTGACACAAGCACGTGCGCCCTGCAAATGTTCTCCAAAGCACAAGACCTCCCTTGCTGTCTGGCCTGAGCATCCTAAGGACATCCTGACTTTGCATGGTAAGCTGCTGAAAAAGGTCCTGGGAAGGGCTCACGAGGCCCCACCCCTAACTGAGGAGCCCTTGGTAGATGGTGGCTGCTGGGAAAGAGAAGTGGTTTTTCTTGAGTGGGTCAGCCATTGTAAGTTGTCTGTGAAGTAGCAGACAACCTGCATCCATGCTCATGCCAGTAGCCACAGCCAAGCTTCACTTGGGGTGAAGGCAAGAAGTAGAGTAGTTTACTAGGGAGAAGAAGGGGTTTAGAGGGAGTGGGAGGTAGATAAGAGGTGTCAATGGGGGGAATATGATCTATTTATTTAAATATATGAAAATATCAACAAGTGTCTGTTTAAAGGTGCTGCCTGCAATTCCTTTCAGTATATGCCGGCAGAGGAACTTCTGGATCATATGGTAATTCTATGTTTAACTTTCTGAAGCAGCTGCACCCCTTTACAGCCCCATCAGCCCTGGAGGGTTCCAGTCGCCCACATTCCTGCCAGCGCTGTTGTCTCGTATTCTGTCCTTTAAACAGCCAATGGGATGGGTGGGAAGGAGAGCTAGGTGGGGTTTAATTTTCATCGCCATACTTTTTATGATTGAATCATTAAGGATAAGGCTGCATTTTCCTCAGCTCCTGGGAGCTCCCCTGGCACAAGGTGTGGGTGCAGCCCATTTCCTGACAAGTCTCAGGGCTGCAGTGCTGCGACGTCAACTTGTAACCATCATGCCCAGAACCACACAAAGAGGGAGTGGGACAGAAGCAAGGCAGACACTTAATCGAGAGGGCACCCTGCCCTCAATTACAAGACAGGATGAAGGGGTACCCTCCTTTTTCAATATAGCAGCTTCAGAAAGTTGTCCCAGTGCAGACGGGCAATTCTCCCATCAAGCCTGTGGAGGTAGCAGAGGCAGACAATCTCATGACTGTCTGAACGGAGGGACAAAAGCACCCACTTAGGCCATGAGCCTTTTGAAGAAGCAGCTGATTGCTCTGAGCTGACAGCAAGATCAGTAAATTACACCTAGGGTACTAGAAAGAGATGGATCTGGAGGCATCAATCACACGAGCCCTTCCTGTAATGACTGGCCCATGGCAACAGGCCTCCTTTATGCTTTGACATAGAAAGGCCATGGAGCAGACTGCATTTCTCTTTAGAATGAACTATAATGGAGCTGTTGCCGCCATCACTCCTCGATGATGCTCCAGAGGAGGGTACCTCTGATTCTGGGGCTGATACTGGCAGCCTTCAGAAGGGAAAGGTCGCAGCCCATGCTCTTAAGTACTTCCCTAAAAGATGCCCGGATGTCTCGGGCCTGTGCACGCATGCTCCTGAAACTGTGAGATTTATTTGATGCCATGGAGGTAGAGGAAGAAAATCAATAGAGGCAAAGGTTCCTCAAAGCTGGCTTGAGGCTTCACGTCTTATACAAACTCAGACCAACAGCAATGAAACTGTGCTTTACCTGCTGTGTTGGCCCAGGTTCCAGATCTACCTTGTCAGTGGGTCAGGAAGAGTGATATTTACAAAGACCACAAAGGTAAAATCCAACTTTGAGTCACAGAGAGGACAATATCACCTTTGAAAGCCCACCACTAGGAACTAGGATTGGGTGTGGTAGAACACTCCACAGATAGATAGATAGATAGATAGATAGATAGATAGATAGATAGATAGATAGATAGATAGAGATGGATAGATAGATAAATAGATACATAGAGGCTTTTTTTAAAAAAGCTTATTCTTAATGACCCACTTCCATCAGCCAGCTCCTATCTCCTAAATGTTCCACAGCCCTCAAAGTAACACCGCAAGTTGAAGACAGAGCATGAAAATACTAGCCCAAGCAGGATAATTCACATCCAAACCATCATGGTCTCTAACAAGAGCTAAAATACAGATGGTCTGCTTAATTGCCATCATTTTTGTCTTCACCAAACTTCCCCGAGAACTTCTTCCAGGCTGCTGCTCACCGATACAAACAGTACTTCAAAATCTGAGAGACAGCATCTTCGCAGACGAGAATTCTGAAGGGGCAAAACTGACTTTTCCTCCCGTTCAGTGAGTGTTCAAGCAAACCACTAGGCAGCGTCAGGATTCATTCTGTCTTGCCTTGATCTAGGAATCAGCCAGCAGTTCCGAGAACTCCTTGAGGAGCCCCTTTACACCTTTGTTTTCTGCCAAGAGTTTTATGAAGATGTCCTTTCTCATTCTTGCTCTCTCTTTGGGGCTATTTAAAAAGTTAAATAACCAATGAATGGTGATGGTGTCAAATTTGAACTCAATTGTTTTCATTACCTATTCTCATAAGCTGTAGAAACATTTTTAAATTTTAGGAAGTGGGGCAGACATGAAATCCAGTGTGGTCTGGCTTTCATAAGTCCATGGAAACAGAAGCATATCACAGCCATCCATCATAGACGTGATACTCAGTCTGCCCAGCTGCCCTCTTCTCTTTCATGTTATGTTTCATGTGACCCAAGGACACCACTTCTGAGACTTCCAGCTTTGAGGCAAATTCAGCCCTCATCCTCCTGCTGTCTCCTCTTCTCACAGCCAGAAAAGGCGAAATCCGGTGTCTACATTCTTCCAACCGCCTCTTCCTACACATCCCTGCAACTTTGGCAATACTTTCCCATCTGGAAGTTGCTCTTCATTCCTCCTGACTTGATCTTATAATTCCTGCAGTGTTGAGTCTGTCTGATGGAAATCTTGTTCTGAACCACCCGCTGCTCAGCAAATTAACAGAGAGACTTTGTCCATCCACGTTTCCAGCTCCCAAGAGTCCTGGAGTGAAGTTCTTGACCCAAGGCCGCACAGATGATCAGCCCCTTCCTTCTCAGAGGACAGCCCACCTCTCTGTAATCATTCAGTGCCCCCCACAGACTCTTCCTCTCTGCACCACTCTGCTGGACTCCCTCCAATTGTCTAGCATGAGGTCCCAGCATGCTCTCCTCCGGCTGGCTGCCCAGCCATGGAAGCACCAGCAACTCTTTGCCCTTGGTGCCTGATGCTCCGCTGGCTTCCCAAGTGCCATTTCATGTGATACAGGAGTCTTGCTCTCGGCTCAGGAAAAGAGGAGAACAGGTTCTTTCTAGCAGAGCAGCCCCATGTCAAATCCCTGGAGAACGATGGGCCACCAGCCTATCAGAGGTTTCTTACTGCTGCGCACCCTGGCTTCCCCTGGTGAAGGTAGCTGCACTCCTACACTCTGAGGTCAAGCTTAATTTGAGGGCATCAGTGTCACTCAGGAGTAATAAACCATTACGGGAACCACATGAGCCCATACTATGACTAGGTGAGCTGGAGAACAAAGAGCAAAGAAACTCAACAAAAGGCAGCTAGTTTTTGATATTTTCTATATAGTAAGCAGGCAAGATGTCTACAAATGACAAAACTGATTTAAGTTACCTTGGTTGAATATTTAATTGGATCATCGAACTGAAGGAGTTGAAGAGACAAGCCAGGTAAACAAAGGCACAGAGCTAGTGGAGGCCAAGATTCAAGTACCCCAAGACTTCCCCTGAAGACTCTGTGTCCATCTGGAACGCAGTGGCTTCCATATCGAGTGGGCACACATTCAGAAGCTATGATCATGTGATCACCCCAGCATTGCCTATGGCTCTGCTGCAGTAAGGCAATCTTCTGTTTACAGAGGCGGTAACTGTGTGCCTAGCTGCAGGGTCAGTATGTATAGGAATTGCTTCTTTTGCTGAAATTTAAACTTAGCTACAGTCTTAAATATTATCTCTTTGTGTTTAACTGTCATTGTGCTTTTACCTTTTTTTCTTGGAAATGAGTAATTATGAATAGATATTTATGTATCTCACATATAATAGAAATGATAGAAACCTTAAAAGGTACCCTGGAAACAGATGGTAGTTTTAGAACAAAACAGATCCATTAGTTGTCAAATCCAGCTTTCCGTAGGATGAAAAATAGAGTGGGTTCTCAGGTGGCGCTAAGAAAAGCTTCCACTTATTCTAATACCTCAGAGTACAGGTACTCCTGTTTAAAAAAAAATGGCATGGAGGCCTATGATGGCTCACAATTAATGACTGTCATAAACTACAAAAAAAGAAAAGAAAAGAAAATGTTTATCTGATCAAATCATGTGAAACTTAATTCAAACAACGTATTTCAAAGTGGTATACTTGACTTGGGACCAAATGGCACAAGTTTCCAGATAAGTATAGTTTTCCTGTCTCCGTTCACAAAAGGGAGGCTGAGCTCTCATTTTATTAGAGTCTTTTTGTGATGAGAGAAGGTTTTATCATCTCTACAGATAAAGGAAATGGGTTTTCCAAGGCCAGACAACTGTTTCAACTAAGAGCAGGAACTGGGAGTCAAGTCCCTGATCTGCTTCCTTTCTCACCTCCACCGACGCTGAGCAGCCGTTTCCCAGCAGGCTGCATGCACCGAGACTGCCATCAGACCTTACATGTGTGTGTGTGTGCATGCGTGTGTGCACATTAGAGGTTGATGTAATATGTACTCTTCCTTCATCTAGTCTCTGATGTTGACCTCTGGCTTCCTCATGTACAGTAACACGTGTGCATGCACTCACACACACCTATAGTGTATATACACATATACACACTCTCAAGGAAGAGGAAACGTAAACACAGAACAGCCATGAATCATACCAGGAGAAACAGCTAGGACTAGAACTAGCTTTCTACCAGACTCTTCATGTGATTTGAGCCTTTCCTCCCTCGAGGCTGGTGGACAAGTTGGTGTGATTGACAAAAGGAGCAGAGCACTCCTCAGAGCAGGAACCAGTGTCTGCTCCTGAGCTTGGAGTGAACTGTACTGCATGGCCCAACTGAAAGCTTGGGTCTGTCTGTTTGTGGATGTGTCCAGGATATTAGTGGGCCCAGAATGAAGCTCTGTCTGTCTGGAGTATACCAATATCCTTAACTTGAGGTTTCAATGGTGCATTTTACTTGTCAGATCTGTGTCCCTGGTCTTGTGATGTCCTATGTGAAAATCCAACTACAGTGTAGAAGTCGCTTTGTTCCAATTGATTGCTTTTGTAAACAGGGAACCATCTGTCTCTTGTATGCTGCGTGAAGCAATTGTGAGGTCATGAGAATACTCGCATGACCCTGAAAGACAAACTGGATGAACCTGAGAATCAGTGTTATGGGTGAGTTATACATTTTCATCTCTCTGTTTTCAAGTCGCACAGCAGATCCCTGCTGTCAAAATAACAGTGGGATAAGGGTAACACAATGACTCTCAGGTTTTTTAAAGTGGGGCTGGGATGGCCATGTTTCAGATAGAATTTGATTGTGTCCCCCCAGTCTTCATGTATTGACATCAAATCTCCATTGTGAGGCATTAAGAGCGTGAAAACATAATCCGGCTGTGGTGTTCAGAGGTGAGACCTCTGGAAATTGGCTGGGGTTAGATAAGGTCATTAGGATAGGTCCCTCATGATTGAATCATATTGGCTTTATAAGAAGACATATACATACACAGGCAAAGATCTCTGCCATGAAATGCTCTTTGGGACTCTGCCAGCAAGGATACCAGCACCAGATGAGAGCATTTGAAATTCTGGAATGCTGAGTTATGTGAACCTCTTCTCTATATAAAGTTTGCTTGTCTCAGGTATTTCATGACAGCAATGGAAAGCTGACTAATAGAGCCTTGGGGAGGATCCTAGCTCTTCCCATGAAGAACAGCATACTGCAGCGGAGAAATGTCTCAGACTTCTCTCCACTACTTCTATTTTTGGCAAGGGGGCCAGTGGCACCTGATTGACAAGTCTGAGACAAAGAGCTAAACATACTCAGCCAGCATCATCCTGTTCCCTTTCTTTGAACACGTACTTGGCCAATTCTCCAGAACCATGCAGCATTTCTCTTGTTGTTGGCTAGGAAAACCTATCTAATTGAGGAGTAGGATGGTTAGCATTAATTGCCAAATTGACAGACTCTAGAATCACCCGGGAGAAGGGTATCTAGCACACCTGTGGGGGATTACCTAGATTAAGCTATCCTCTGAGAATGTCTTGAAGAATTATCTTCATTATGTTCATTGACTAGGAAAACATATCTCAATTGTCAGCAGGGCTATTCCTGGGTTATGTAAAGTGGAGAAAGTGAGCCAGGCACCTGCAGGCTTTCGTGGCCTCTGCTTCTTGCCTTTCATGCCAGATGATCAGCTCCCTCAGGCTCCTGCTTCTGTGACTGCCCTGCCACAGTAGACTATAACCTGGAACCATAAGCCAGACAAGCCCTTTCTCCCTGTTGCCAGGGTACCTAACAGAGCAACAGAAAAAAAGACACACAGACAAGAAATAAGCATATTGGTTTTTTGTTTGCTTTTGCTTTTTCTGAGACAGGGTCTCAACTGTGTATCTCTGACTGACCCGAGACTCTCTGTGTAGACCAGGCTGGCCTTGAACTCACAGACATCTGCCTGCCTCTGCCTCCCAAGTGCTGGGATTAAAGTGTATAGCACCCTGCCTTCCTCAAAGCCCACTTTTTAAAGTAGACTTAAATGTCATTCTCCATTTCATTATACTGGTGGCTGCAAAAGCATTTCTAATTTAGGAACACAGTAACAGAAACCTTGGCACTTGGCATCATTCTATCAGAAATACAATTTCTTTACTCATTTTTTTCTGAATGTGAGAAAGGAAAAATAGGGGTAGGGAGGTTGGAGGGATTATTTATTCATCCACAGTGGAAAAGGATCAATTTAGTGCCTTGAACATTTTCCAGATTTTACTTAAAGTTGATGAAGGTTGAGAATGGTTCTAATGAAAATAGTCAAAGTAACCTGGGTACAAAATTATACATAGAACGGCTATTTTAGAGTTGATCCCTCTTCAGACTCCCAAAGAGATCGTTAGTGTTCAAACAGTAAACCTGGCAGCCATGCTCACCTCCAGAAGTTGAAGGAGGAGCCACTGTTAGGGCTTCCAGAACACACTAGCCTTCCCAGTCTGCAGGCCTTCTGACTCGCCCCTTAGCAGAGCGAGTCCAGTAGCCAGCCAGCCCAGCCTTGGGTTCTAAAAGCTAGTTTCAGAGACAGCAAGATAAAGGCCCTGATTCAATTTCAGCCTCTTTTTCTTTTAAGCATAATAAAATTCAGAAATACAATGCACCAAAGTCAGAACCTGGGTGAAGTCCATTTGTTTTTCAGACATCCATGGGAAGACGAGAAGACAAGCCTGGAAGATAAGCTTCTGCCCAAGGAGGTCTGCAATGTACGAAGCAGGCTGTCAGTACCAGGGGATTGAAACGCTCAGTCTACATGGGAAATCTGTCAAGCCTTGGCTGGCAGTTCTTGACTCTCTTTTGGGTTCTGTGGTGAACACAATGAATTGGGATGTGTGAAACTTTGAGCACTGGGCTGAGCTGAGGCTTCCATGTACTTGAAAAAAAAATCCCCTTCTGTTTGTATAGCAAGAGGGACAGGGGCCTGGGCGGACTTTTTCCATCCATGCTGAGTGTGGTACTGTTCCGTCCAACAGTAGATCTGAACTATGGAGTGGTATTGAAGACTCCCTGCTAGGAAGCAGAGCTCATTGGTGAGCCTCATCCTCCAGCATCCTGGAGTACCTCTTTCCTCCCCACCTGCTCAGGCTGCCCCATTTGGCAGCCACGTTCCCAGTGACTGCTGTGCTCCCATCTGCCGTGTCCCTGCAGAACATCAGGGGAGAGATGTGCTCGGTGGATGCTTCTTCCACCTTTGTTTCTTCTGTTTTTTACTAATGACGCCTAGGGACAGAAATACTGGGAGACCTTTCAGGAAATCCCTTCTGAATACTTGAAAGCATCCAGGTTCACTAGCTGCTGCTTAGGACAGCCAAGGGTTACCATTATTCTCTTAGCCAGTGTTGTCTGATTTATTCAAAGTGGGGAGAACTCACTGCAGATGAGTTAATCACTTGGAATAGAACAGCAGATGCCAGACATCTAGTGAACAGCAAGGCTTTTCTGTATTTTGAGGCTTTTAAAGTGCATGAATGCTCACACACACAGACACACACACACACACACACACACACAACTCACACACACACACACACGTAAAAGTTTGCTGTATAAAGTTTATCCACAGCACACAAAGAAATAATTATTTCAAAATGCATTCAAAATGGCTACTTCCTTTTATTTTGACTTTTGTTTATGAAAACAGCCAAAAAGACTGCATTTATAACGTGCTGAATTTTCAGCGAAAATGAGAGAATATGTTCACAGTTTCTTCTCATCTTAACTGGGAATTATTTAGGTAAGTGTTAATATCTATAGTTTAGGATGAGATATGCTTTTTAAAGCTGCGAAGGCCAGCAGTATAGTGAATGATGTTCTGTTTAGTCCTTTGTGTCAAAAGCTAGTAGTACCCCAAATGCCCCGGAGTCCATAAAGGTCTCGAACAGTTTCTCCTTACTTTCAGTGTGCTTGGAGAACTTTTTATGGTAGAGTATTTTCAGAATTGATAGAGAGCTGCCTGGGGATGAGTAAGTAGAGGTGATTAGGAGAAGGAAATGTATTTCTCCTGCATTTCCTTCTCATCTCCTCCCAAATCCTTTTCCACATTCAGTCAAAGGTCTGAATTCATTCTAGAAACTGAACACTATCAGGCAAGGGAAACACACCTATAGTCCCAATTCTTTGGGAGCCTAAGGCAGGAGGATTGAGAATTTGAGGTAAATCAGGACTACCTAAGACTATCCCCGCAAAGAGACAAACAAAACTATCAAAATTCAGTATGGTAAATATAATAAGCCTTTGTGACTGAAGAGATGGGTACAAGCCAGCATCTACATACAAGTTGAGTGTGATTATGCATGCCTATAGCCCCAACATTGGAAAGTGGAAACATCTGGATCCTGGAGGTTTGGTGACCAGCCAGCATAGACAAAGCAGAGGGCTTCAGACTCAATGAGAGACCCTGCTTCAATACTTAAGGGAGAGAATACTAGAGAAAAATATTTAACATATTTCCATGGCCTCCCCATGGCCATGGGTTTATATCCCCACCCCAACATATATTCAAAATAACTTCAGCAGCACCCCCCCCCCCAAGACTCAGTGAGGAAAATGTAAATCTTTGTGATATAGCTATCCCCACAAGATGGGAGGATAGACTCTTACCAGCTCAAAGTTGACTTCTGCCTTAATGAACATATTATTGATAAAAATTGGTAGAGGGCAGAGGAGAAAACTGGAGGCAAACCCTATGGCAAGATTAGAGATGCTAGCCTGGTGCAGGTGCCACCATGAAAGACACAGAGCGTGGAGCTGGATCCTGGTTCAGCCAATCTCACGAATCTCTCAGGTCTGTTGACTTATTCAGACCATGGGTGTGCAAGCTTGTCCTGACCTTCCATTCTAACTCTGGAGGAGTAACAATAGGGTGAGTTAGAGATGGGGTGGGGTGGGGGTGGTGCTGGCGAAGAACTCAGCAATGTGATGTCTGACAGTTGTCTGGCATGATTAAAAATCCTTAAACAGAGCTAAGCGAGGGGACGTCAAAAATAGCTGTGCTTCTGACGAAATTCTAATAGTATACCGTAGTTTCTGCTTTCGTTTCTCTTTAAAGGAAGCTGCTGTCAAAAGTTGGGCTGAGATTTGGTTAAAGATAGGTGGCAGAGACACATGCAGCTGACGTCAGAGTTGCTCTGAGGGCTGTAGGAGGTCAGAGCGTGGAAAGACGCAAAGACGTGATCACCTGCTTGAATTTCCCCCACGACAGCTATAGTGATATTTTTAACTCTATTCAAGTTGTTAAAAGTCAATTTAATTTGGGGGTGAAATCAAAACACGAATGCTCTGCCACACACAGGAAACCCCTAGAAGGATAAAGAAGAATAGAGAGGGCACGGAGAAGCTGGTAGGGAATTCAGCCACTCTTCTGTACCCGCAACAGCTCTAGAGTGAGGGTGTGGGTGCCAAGGCAGCCAGCCACTTATTCCTGTGTAGCCAAAGCTTGTGGAGTTCAGTATCAAGACAGCAGAGCTCTGGGAGTGTCTATGGGAGCCAAGGCTGTAAGAATTATATCTGCTCAACCATCAAACCCCAAACTCTGCTGAGAGTAGCCAGTGTGGTTCCTGTAACCTAGTCACAGTTGGAAGCAGAACCTTGGCATTTGAAGACTTACCAGTTCAGGCTTTGACTGTCTCTGAACAACCCCTTGTGACATGTCATCACTGAGGCCCAAGCATCGAGATTGTGAGAGCCACGCTTGGGAAGGACAGCGAGTGATTAAGCCTGGCATTGTGGTGCTGCTTTTCTGCTCAGTCGTCCTTGCTGAGAAATAGGATGCCATGTGGGGGTAAACACGTTCCCACCACTCTTCATAGATGTCTGTGGCTGGAGACTCAGTTCCCGGAATGGTAATGTTGAAGTCTTGGGACCTTTAAGGGGTAAAGCCTACTGGAGGGATAGGGGCAGTGACTGGGTCATGGACACTTTTGTGCTGGGATAGTGCTGGTCTCAGAAGAAGTGAGAATGGGTTAGATTCTTCGACTGGGTTATGGTAGAACAACATGAGCCTACCCTATGGTGTCTCCCACCCTCTATGATGTAGCTGGTGGTCCTCATCAGAGTGGACCACCCAACCGTAGACTTTCAGACTTCTAAACCGTGAACTAAATAAACCTCTTTTCTGATCAAATAGTCAAACTCTGTTACAGTGATACAAATGGGCTGAGTCCCTAAAGAAAACTTAAGCTAATTTTGGAAGTGAAAAGAATGCAAAATGTTCTCAGCCAGAGGTTTTGCCAGAAAATAGATACTTTACATACTTTTAAAAATAATGTCCTAAGTATAATTACCTTTTTTCTATTTATTATTATTATTATGTGTGTGCACATGTCCCGTGGCACACATGTGTAAAGCCAAGGACGGCTTCCTCAAGCTGTTTCTCTCCTTCCACCTTTATGGGGGCTACAGAGATTGAACTCGGGTTATCAGGCTTACGTGGAACATGCCCTTAGCTGAGGAGTGATTTCTCTGACCCCTTAAGTATAACTTAAAAACTTGTAGAGCTGGGAGGAGTTGATAGAGGGGTGGAAAACAAGCAAACACTGCCTTGGAAAGACTAGCCTCGGATATTGAATCTATGGGCCTGTTCACTTAGAGGCATGATAGAGCCATGCCCAGTGTACGTACCAAGATCACACACAGCAGGAGTCTATCTGTCTTTGAGTGGTTTTAAATGCTGATAAGCAAACAGTTGTCTACTGGATTTTCTAAGTAGATTCTTATAGTATATTAATGCTTTGACAACTGTTGCTGTCGTCCATGAATTATTTATGCTTCTAGTATTAGCTGCATTTAAGGTACTCTCCGGATTTTGGTTCTGAAGACTTAGAACTGCTATACCAAAGAAATGGTGGCATGTTCACCTGCCTATAAAGAGGAGAAAATCACCCCCAAGCTGGCCCCGTTGAGACCACAAAAATGCAGAGAAAGAAGCTGGAGTCTGGTTTATAGGGATGCTCAATGTCTTCCATTCACCAGCTCCTACAGCTACATCCTGAGCTGTAGCCACTGGGCTGTAACAGTTAGCATTTCAGTGATGCTCTGATGTGTAGGGTTGTGCTCTGACTGCTGGCACCAAAGTCAAGGGAACCCTGAAGACGGAGCACAAATTCAGCAAGTATTCGGACATCCATGCTCCACAAAATCACCCCTGGAATTAGGTGTTGTGGTTGCAATCCCAACACTCAGGAGGTTGAGGCACGAGGATTATGAGCTTGTTACCACTGTCTAGCAAGACCCTGTCTCAAAACAAAAACAAGCCATGCTCAAGGCCGCAAAAAGCCTGGCTCCTGGGCACTGAATTGCAGAGCACTTTGCTAAGCCCGCAAGTCACTGAGTGTGGCACAACTGCTCCCCTCTGAAAGGAAAGAATGCTGTGCTTTCAAGTCTCTTAAGAGCTTTCTCATTACCACATTGAAAGCAAGAGGAAATTCACTAATGGAAACAGGGTAGGATAGCCCACTCCGGTACTTAGAAGGCAGAGGCAGGACAGAGCCTGGGCTCACAGTGAGTCTGTCTGTCAGAAAAGAGAGAGGAAGACTTCATGAAGTGCCTGGGGCAGGGATGCTAATGTTCTGTGGACAGACAGTCACCTTCTTGGGAGCAGAGGATTTCTTTTGTGGTCTGTGTTTGCCCTGTGCAGTCTGGGTCCTGCTGGCTGGTAGATGAAAAGCCAGCATTCCTAACACTCTGGACTAAGGCATGGTCTTGCCATGTAAACGCCAACCACTCTACTTCTCTTCCTTCCCATGAGTTTCCATATGTAGTCTGCCCCTTCTCTGCCATTTTAAGCCCCCACCTCACACTCAGGGAGGTGTGGGCATTTCCTATCATTGCCTCCTCTATCTTTGCACATGGCAGCCTCATCTGGAGGAGAACGTCTGTTTCCCAGCAGAAGCAATTCCATTCTAACCATCCATGTAGGTTGCTGGCCCCAAGAGATTTGGATTTAAGTTAAATCAGGGTGAATTTGAGCTGCTGCCTGGCAGCCCTGATGTGATTCTGGGAGCCGCTCTCCCAGCATTCCTTTGGTCCTGACACCTACTCTAAGCCCTTGCCTGGCTGGTCCCACCATTTTTTTCTCCTTCACTCAACTTAGAGTTCTCAATTTGGCCCCATGGGTGACATCTTTTCTCTTGAAGTTATTCTCTGATTATTTACCCACTGTTTTTCTTCTACGCAATTTGGTAGATAGGTAGATTATTAAAATCAATTTGTCCTGGGGGCATAAGTCCTGTTTTTTTTTAAATAAGGTAATTTTTGGGCCAGTTCTGTGGCCTTGATAATAGATGTCACTGCCCCAGCCTTGGGAACTTGGTATGTGTGCTACACAGGAGCCCAGTATCCTACCTCATCTCTCTATGTGTGCTACACAGGAGCCCAGTATCTGCCTCATCTCTGTATGTGTGCTACACAGGAGCCCAGTATCCGCCTCATCTCTCTATGTGGTCTACACAGGAGCCCAGTATCCGCCTCATCTCTCTATGTGGGCTACACAGGAGCCCAGTATCCGCCTCATCTCTCTATGTGGGCTACACAGGAGCCCAGTATCCGCCTCATCTTTTGTATGATTTTTGTATGTTTATATTTGCACCAGACCTGGTGTGACTTTAACCTTGATTGAAGGAATGTATTTCATCTTCTACCTAGTTGCACCTCATGTGTCCTTCCTGGTATCTAAAAATTTACCTTGATGTGTTTTCTGTTCTTGCTTGATGGTGTCTGTGCTGATTAGCGCCAACTGTCAGCTTGACTCAAATCACCTGGGAAGACGGTCTAAAAGACAGATTGTTTACACTGTGTGAGCCTGCGGGCATGCTTGTGTCAGATGCTCTTAAGTTAATTGATATGAAAAGACACAGCCCACGGTGGGTGGCACCATTCCCTAAGCAAAGGATCCTGAATTGTATAAAAACAGAGAACTTGAGCTGAGCACAAATGAGCAAGAAGGTCCGCATGCCTTCCCTTCTCTCTGCTGTGGACTATGGATGCCACGTGACTAGTCCGCATGCCTTTCTTTTTCTCTGCTGTGGACTATGGATGCCACGTGACTAGTCCACATGCCTTTCTTTTTCTCTGCTGTGGACTATGGATGCCACGTGACTAGTCCGCATGCCTTTCTTTTTCTCTGCTGTGGACTATGGATGCCACGTGACTAGTCCGCATGCCTTTCTTTTTCTCTGCTGTGGACTATGGATGCCACGTGACTAGTCCGCATGCCTTTCTTTTTCTCTGCTGTGGACTGTGGATGCCATGTGACTAGTCTACATGGCTTCCCTTCTCTCTGCTGTGGACTATGGATGCCACGTGACTAGTCCACATGCCTTCCTTTCTCTCTGCTGTGGACTGTGGATGCCATGTGACTAGTCCACATGGCTTCCCTTCTCTCTGCTGTGGACTGTGGATGCCACGTGACTAGTCCACATGGCCTCCCTTCTCTCTGCTGTGGACTGTGTACGCCATGTGACTAGTCCGCATGCCTTCCTTTCTCTCTGCTGTGGACTGTGGATGCCATGTGACTAGTCTACATGGCTTCCCTTCTCTCTGCTGTGGACTATGGATGCCACGTGACTAGTCCACATGGCTTCCCTTCTCTCTGCTGTGGACTATGGATGCCACGTGACTAGTCCACATGCCTTCCCTTCTCTCTGCTGTGGACTGTGTACGCCATGTGACTAGTCCACATGGCTTCCCTTCTCTCTGCTGTGGACTATGGATGCCACGTGACTAGTCCACATGGCTTCCCTTCTCTCTGCTGTGGACTATGGATGCCACGTGACTAGTCAACATGGCTTCCCTTCTCTCTGCTGTGGACTATGGATGCCACATGACTAGTCCACATGCCTTCCTTTCTCTCTGCTGTGGACTGTGGATGCCACGTGACTAGTCCACATGGCTTCCCTTCTCTCTGCTGTAGACTATGGATGCCACGTGACTAGTCCACATGCCTTCCTTTCTCTCTGCTGTGGACTGTGGATGCCACGTGACTAGTCCACATGGCTTCCCTTCTCTCTGCTGTGGACTGTGTACGCCATGTGACTAGTCCGCATGCCTTCCTTTCTCTCTGCTGTGGACTGTGGATGCCATGTGACTAGTCTACATGGCTTCCCTTCTCTCTGCTGTGGACTATGGATGCCACGTGACTAGTCCACATGCCTTCCCTTCTCTCTGCTGTGGACTATGGATGCCACGTGACTAGTCCACATGCCTTCCCTTCTCTCTGCTGTGGACTATGGATGCCACGTGACTAGTCCGCATGCCTTCCTTTCTCTCTGCTGTGGACTATGGATGCCACGTGACTAGTCCACATGGCTTCCCTTCTCTCTGCTGTGGACTGTGTACGCCATGTGACTAGTCCACATGGCTTCCCTTCTCTCTGCTGTGGACTATGGATGCCACGTGACTAGTCGACATGGCTTCCCTTCTCTCTGCTGTGGACTATGGATGCCACGTGACTAGTCAACATGGCTTCCCTTCTCTCTGCTGTGGACTATGGATGCCACATGACTAGTCCACATGCCTTCCTTTCTCTCTGCTGTGGACTGTGGATGCCACGTGACTAGTCCACATGGCTTCCCTTCTCTCTGCTGTAGACTATGGATGCCACGTGACTAGTCCACATGCCTTCCTTTCTCTCTGCTGTGGACTGTGGATGCCACGTGACTAGTCCACATGCCTTCATTTCTCTCTGCTGTGGACTGTGGACGCCACGTGACTAGTCCACATGCCTTCCTTTCTCTCTGCTGTGGACTGTGGACACCACGTGACTAGCTGCTTGAAATTTCGACTTTGACCTCCCACACACAGCAATGAACTGTGACTTGAAATTCTAAGATGAAATAACTTTTTCTCTCTCCAAGTTGCTTTTTTGTCAGTACATTTTCTCACACAAAGAAATGAGACTAGAACCGCATCCCAGGTCAGAATACCAGTTTCTCCCAGGCAAGACCCAAATCTTCTCATCTCTGGTTCACGAAAGCCTGGAGCATAAAAGATGCCCAGAAAGTCTTAGTGGCACTTTTTTTGTGCAGCTAAGTTCTGCAGGGAGAAACCTTGCAGCACCCTAGAGCCCAGCCTTGCCCTGGATGAGACTGTGTTCCTAGAGCAGGGTAATGCAAAATGATCAAGATAGAAAGACATCATTGGATGTCTTCATTCCGCAGCGCCTGAATACAGCTTTTGTCTTTCTCATTGTATCTGCTTTATTTTTCTAGATAAAGTGGACCTTACCTCTTAAGATTATGATAGATCTTATGTGAACTGACCACAGTTCAGAAAATCAGACAAGACAAGCCGATGTTCTACTTTTTCTCTTGCTGTCAGTCAAAGGCAGGATTCAGTACACATAAGTCATGTAGATGCCACGGGAGCTGCTGCATGGATGCCCTGCTGGGTCCACTGGGATCTGGGCTCCTGATGTATGAGCATCCACAACTCTGGACCCCAGTTTCCTCATGTGTCAGGTGTGAGCTGTAAAGGCCTTCACTGACAGAGTTATGACACGGCTCAGTACAGGCGGCAGGCAAACCCCATGCTTAGGGTGGTGATGGGGGTCTAGGCAGGGGTCTTATTCTTAAGCTGGTACTTAACAACAGTCAAGCAATCACTAATGTGCTATTCCTGGCACCTCGCATGACTTTCAAATAACATTCAGCTGGAACAGCTTCCTTCTATGTGTTCTCATTTGCTATTCTGGGCTCAGAGCGGAGAATGAATTTTCTCTAGAAAAATGAAAACAAAAAACCCTCTCGAACCAGGTCCTCCTGCATGGACCTGGCCCGCTAAGGCTGACGGGTGAGTGGACAAACGTTTGGGTGGGCCATGGAAGTTCTCAAGCCGTCAGGGCTGCAGGCATGGATGTGACTTGCTGCTATTTGGAGATGCTGTGGGAAGGTGAGTCAGGCAAGAGCTCTGATTTTTCAGTGAGCAAATGTAGAATTTTAATTAGCTTCGAGTCCATTCTCTGCTGGAAATAGCAGAACTCTGAACATTTCTTCAATAGCAGTACAGTAGTTATAACAGTTCTGCAAGGAATAATTTACAGGATGTATTTTTGTTAGCTTAGTGGAACAAGAAAGGCCACATCCAGTTCTAAACTTGATTCAGGCCTAGACTGGCTGTCAAGAGAGTGGTTAGCAGGACCGGTGTCAGGAGCAAGGATCATCTGGCTCGTGTTTACCGCAACATGCGACAACAGGACGTCCACCTAGACGCTCCACACACACTAAAATGTGCGTCCCGAGCAGCCTGTCACAGGGGCTGTTGCCACACGTGGTCAACCAGAACTTGAAATGGGGTTAGTTGTAACCAAATCTGAATTCTTAGCAGCATTCATAATTTTTTACTGCATTCAGATATAATGAACTGAAATTTACAGAGCCACATGGCTACTTTCACGGGACACATATCAGTGAGATTGCAAGTGGGGCCCCCTCAAGCCACCCCACTGTCTGGAGAACCAGCCAGGACTAGAGGAACCTGCATGTTTGCTCCCCCAAACCCTGTTTCTTGGCATAACTAAGCAATGAGTTTAGTCCGATGGCAGGGTGGAAACGTCCATTTAGAAACAGGGATGGGCAGTGTCAACAGCCCCAAAGGAAAACATCTGAGAACAGACTTGAGAGGGGACATGAGGACTAGGGGCCTTCATATTTTAAAAAGAGAGCATTTGGTGTTGTGGACCACCAGTAGAATGTGGATTTAGGGATGGATGCTTCAGTCAGAAGATGGAGACAATGATCAAGCCTAATTCAGACCCATCAAAGCAGCAAGCAGTGACTATGTGGGTTTGCCTTATCTGGAACACATACCTTCCCGTCCCATCTTATCTCCCTAAGTGGAAACTGAAGCACTCCATCATGTCCCATTGCTCTTGGGGGTAGAATCTCACATACCTGCATCTGCCTGAGGTAGCTAATTTACTATCTATATCTCAGTTTACCTGGTTGTTCTCCAGCTCTACAGCTTATCCTGTTTTCTGAAGATATAACCACCCATCTTCCATGTAACTTCTATTAGCGGATTCTTGCACCTACCCTAGGCCTCTCCCCTGGCTGCCTTCCAGACGCCCTCAGATCTCAGGTTTGGGAAGCAACTAGAGCCCCCATATGCAGACCTGGTCCCCTCATTAGTCCTGTCTCCCTCTGAACTGTCACCCCCAGTCTCTGCTGAACACATCTTCACTGTGAGCTTTGCTCACTTGTTTTCCCAAACAAGCTGAATTGGGTCTGGCCTGATTCATTCATCTTTATATTCCCTGAGCCTGAACAGTGCCCAATAAAGCTAGGTGAAAGTGAATGAATTCTATTTCCTAACACTTCCACATCTTTTAAAAGCCTCTTCAGTCTCCGAGGTGACTCATATTCTCTCCAAGCACCATTCCAAAGTTCTTACTGTCCAATAATGGATTGTCATGAAAGCCTCAACTTGAAACTCCACCTACGTCTTCCTTCTCCCCTCCACTTACCACACAGTCTCAGAATCATCCCATTTCCCTAAAGTTAAGCCCAGAGAGATGGTGTTGGCAGACTGGCGTGCATCTGTGACCTGTTCTTGGCAATGCTGCTGGCTTTCTGTTTCCACTGTCCCCCATGGTCCTGTCCTTGACAATGTGGCCATCTTTGTGCTTTCACAGCCTCTTCTCTCCAACCTCCTGGGAGCCCTTGGCCTCCTCACCTACTTTATCTTGGACCCGTCTATTGTCTTCTTCTAAACTCCCAATTTCATTTTGTTTTTTTTTATTAAAAAAAATCTTTGAAAATGGAAATAAAACATAAACTCATTCCAAGCTCTCCTCAGTCCTAATCCACCTGAAACAAGAAACACCATCACAAGGAAGGTCTCAGCTGAACACTGCCAATACTTCAGAGCAAACCTCCCAGATCCACATTTCCTGTTTCGTTCCACTTTCCCTCTAAAGATCAGGATGAAAACTCACATTGATCCTATTTCTCTTTTGCCAGTCCAAACAGTTGGCACTGCATCAGCTTCTTTTTTCTAGGATGAGTTTCTTTTCCCTATTCTCTCTCTGACCTTCACTTTTGAATAGCCCTTGCTTCTTACCAAATTCTTAATATAAATTGCTCTTCTCCAGCTCAATTTTTTGTTTTTATATTTTGAGATGGCTAAAATCACTTTGTAGTCCAGGCTAGCCTCTACTTATAGTGATCCTTCTGCCTCAGCTTCCCAAGGGCTGGAATTATAGGCCTGAGCCACCAAGCCCAGCTTCACAGTTTTCTTTAGTGTTTCTATTCCCTTACTGTGTGCTGGGCACTGTTCTAGGGACATGGCAATGAGAGAGATTTAAAAAGCCCCCATCCTGGCATAGGCCACATTTGTGTGTGTGGCAGGGGGTTACTGGGGGTTGAACCCAAGTCCTTATGTCCACTAGGCAAGTGCTCTGCAGCTTAGATACAGCCTCATCCCTACAGACTGCATTTTATGAAGAAATAGGTATAATATATACATGATGGTATACATATATATAATAGTTATATAAATAGGTATATGTATATTATATAATTATTTTAATATAGATTATAATAAGTTATATAAATGTTATATAAGAATTTTAAAAGCCTGGCTCTATTCTAGTATAATATTCACTATAGAAATTGTAACTTTGTTTTTTAAAGACAGAGTCCTGTCATGCCATATTAAAAATTCTTATTTCCATTGCATTTTGTTTTAATCAAAGGAAAGGATTACACACGCACTGCTACAGAGACAGCTGTGCAGTCCCACCAAGAACAAGATACTGACACACATTTGAAATTGCAGGGAAGGGAAGAAACCCTTCATTCCCTGATCCTGTTCGTATGTGTTTCTGTCTCTGTCACACACACACACACACACACACACACACACACACACACACACACACTATTATTACCATAAGAACCCACTGACAGTGAACATTTAGGGAATCAATCCATCAATTCAATTCAACAAACCTTCTCTGCTACTTGTTTATATCGTAATAGCTAGCAAATTACTGATATACTCAGCAACGAACAGGATCTGCTTTTAGTTCCAAGGAGTTTGCTGTACAACACAGAAATCACCATTCTGTGTAAGGCGAATCTGAGGTACCACTGAGGTGCCTAGGAACTAGGGACGCACCCAAAGACTGGATTGCCCGGAAGAGGAGACAGAGGAAAGGACATCAGGAATGGGGGAGCTCCAGGAGGAGGGGTTCTGGGGCTGAGAAGGTTGTAGAGAGGGAGGGAGAGGAAAGTAGCCTGGGAGCTGCAGACATGCTGAGGGTCTCCGGCCCACTTGGCCACAGGCTTTAGGAAGAACAACTTAATGAGAAAAAGCTTCTTGTCTATACTCCTGGGAGAAAGAAGCGCAGGCTGTAGCTGCTGCAGAATGGCGGCTGGGCTCTGTTCTCGGGGCTCACCTAGGATCACAGCTTGTAGGGGTTGAACTGCTGAGGGCTTTGCCTGCATTCACTCATGAGGTTGTCACAGTGCTCCTGTGGTGGGGACCTTTGATTCTGCTTATTTAATAGATCGGGAGATTGATGCTTAGAGAAGGGAAGTTAATGCCAAAAGATGAATGAGGAGGGCCACCATTGTTCATGCTATCCCGCTCGCAGGGCTAAGAGGGTCTGTGCTCCTTTGTACAGTGTTCCTTTGGCAGTACCTTCTTGAGGAGGGAACACCTAGAGAGAAGTGACTTTGTGACATTCCCAGTAAACCCTGTATAGAAAAGGGTGAAAGAGAACACAAAACAGAAACTCCTGTGTCACCAGCCCTGCAGCTGTGACTTAAGTCCCTCCTGCTGACCTCTCTCTGCCATTCACAGTCCAAAGTTTCATCTTTAGTTGACACATGCTGAAACAATATGATTTGATATTACTTTGAAACCATACAAATCAGTAAAGCGAGGCTATTATAAAATAATCCACCCAGTGCACGGAAGCCTGGCACCATGCAGTACTGTTTTGTGTCTGCCGACTGCAGCAAGCAGGTTAGCCATGACAGAAGTAGATGGTCACGTTTGCTGTCTGCACACATCAAAGGCGATTTTACAATCTCTGCATCAAGCATCAGCCTAGCAACTGATATCTTACACCTGGAATTCTGTCTAATTCAGCCTTAGCCTGATGGTACTACCTCCTTTAAGTGTTTATTTCTTAGAAGCAACGTCTAGAAAGAATTGGCACTCCCTCAGGACAAAGTGGCCTTTGCTGCTGAGACTCCAAGCCATAGTTTCCGAATAGTAGAACCATAATTAGGAAGGTGTCACTTTAAGGAGACACGGTGACAGGGGCAGGCCAGTACACGCTCTGTGGAATGTTGTCAACACAGCACCCACACAGCCAGAAGGCGACTTGGATGAACACGGATTGTTTGCCTATAGGAGTTCCCCATTCTTGTTCCCCTAGTGAGGCTTGCTAAGGATGGAGCCCAGCCCAAATGCATGGGGACCACAGCTGCGCGCACAGGGCCGGATGGCCGATGGCCCAATGGCCCACCATCCCACTCTTGCCTCTCTGAGCTTCTCTTCTCTGCTTACTGACTGGCTGTCCTGGTGCCCTCAAGAATGCAGACAGGGTCTCGTGTGTCCCTCCCAGCAGTACTGTCTGTGGTCTCCACAAATGATTGTTAACCAAATGAAAACTAATTAGACATTAAATTAAATAAGAAAATACATCTGCTTACCCATGAATAAATATGATTTTATGTTTCATACTTCAGATAAAAATTATATTTAAGTTTTAAACAGTTTTAAACAAAGAAATGCTGTTTTAGTGTATTGTTCAATGAAATTATCCCATTAAATTATACCCTTTCTAAAGCATTTGGTGGATTCCAAGCCTTCTAAGTGTCACTAACATACTTTACACACTGTATTGTCTGTATGTTTGACATGTTTTTCAGAAGTATTTTTCTAGATATAAAATTAAAATAGCTCAGTAAGAATAAAGTAAGGGTAGGGAAAAGGAAGGGATAGGTTGGTGGAAGGGGAACCCCAATATTTCAGAATGAGCAAAATCCTCACATTTGCTTTTGAACTGCTTGAAGTTCAACCTCCAGAAACTTTAACCAATCCAAAGGTGTGCACCTCTACCCCGAAGCGCCACTCTTCTGCCCGTGTAATGAGTGTGCACCCTACCCTGGAGTGCTGCTCTTTTGTCTGGGGCAGCTTAGTAGACAATGTTCCTAAAATATGCTAAGAGCTGTCTTCTGTGAGGTGTCAGGGGATCGGGGTGGCTGTCTCCTGGCTCTCAGAAGACCTCTCTTTATTCCAGTTTGCAGTGAAAAATGTAGATATCCCTGTGTCCTTGAGACCAGGACACCTTTGCTATGGGGAGACGAACACTGTATTAGAGGGAGGCCCAGGCATGGAGCAGTATTCAGAACCCAAGAAGAAGCTTCTGAGGGAAGACTCCCATGACCGCAGAATTCAGCTCCTCATGTGAGCACGTTTTAGTGTCCACAATCAGAGGAAGATGGCTCCCACCAGATTCCTCTAACACTTTTCAATCAGTCCGGGAGAGGAAATGTTGACCACTGAGTGCTCATCCGGAAGGCAACAGTTTCTAGCCAAAACAGCAAACACCTTCTTCCAAAAACTCACATGAAAAAGTGAATTCCCAATGAAGAATAAGGGCCTCTTCCATACACCCAACATGGGGAGGAAAAAGCATCTCTGAGGTGCCTTTGGCAAGTTCCCATGAGTATGCTAGACAGAGAATCTTCTGGGATGGACTTTCTTACAAGACTTCTTGGCTCAAGTTGTCTGACTGCAATGAAGTGAGCTGGAGTGGAAACAGGAAGCCTTGGGGTTGCTCTCCTCTCCCCAACTCCTCGGTGCCACTCCCCACACCCCCAGATCCCCAGATTTCACAACTTAGTTCCCTAGTTCATTCCCCTCAGAGATGCCACAGAATGGAAGAGAACACAGAACACAGAGGCCGCCTTAGGGAGGTGTTGCCAGGAGCGCGCGCTCTCTCTCTCTCTCCTCTCCATCCTTCCCTCCTCCCTTCTCTCTTTTCTCTCTCCTCTCTCTCCCCTACCCGCCTTCCCTCTCTCCTTTTCTCCCTCTCTTCTCAGAATCTTTATTCTTGTCTCCTAACATCCTATGCCTCTATAAGATACAGAGCTACTCCTGACCCACCCCTTTGGCATGAGCCTTTAGGTTTCTTGTCTCCCCTCTTTCCCTTCCCCTAGCCTCCCTTCCACCATCATTTCCCCAGCTCTCTGTGGCAGAAACTCAGAGTTATCTCTGATCCACACTCCCACTTCCTCCAAAGTCTCCTAAACTTGGATTTTTTTCCCCTCAGTGTTCCCCTCTTCCTTTTTTCTTCCCGCTATGCTTTGCTGTCACCTGGGGTGTAGCTCTCCTCACCTCAGATAGCAATAATCTTGGAGTCACCTCTCTGCCGTTGCAACAGAGCGATGGGTGAAGGGTGGAAGGTTGACAGACCCCCCAAGGGAGGGCAGATGAGGACTGTGGGGTGGGCCAGCTCAGACTCTCTCCTCACAGTGCTGCTCAGACTGTGGATCTGCTTTTACAGTCCTAGATCCAGGACTTTGGAATAACCATCTTATATCCCTCTCATTTACCAGAGACTCAACAACACTGAACACTTTCGTAAGTACCAATTTCCAATGATGGCCACAAGGACACACTGGCCTGTGTAGAGCTCATGCCAACCCAGGAGCAGAGAGATCACATCATGTTTATTTAAACAAAGATGTTCACAAAAAAATAAAGCCAAAGAAAGGAAATGAAAGTCAGTGGGACAAGTGGCCAAGAAATACAGGGCAAGATGCTCACTGTCACTGGGAAAATGCCATGCAAATCCACAGCGAGATGCCACTCCACACCCACCAGGAAGGCAGAATTGTGAAAAAGAGAAAGTAAGCATTTACAACAAGGATGTGGAAGAACTGAGTCCTCCCACAGCAGTGGCTGGGATGTGAAGACAGCTTGGCTGGTCCTCAAAAAGATAAACATAGAACTACCATATGATCCTGCATTTCCACGCCTACATGTGTGTCCAAAAGAAGTGAAATATGTGTTCATGTGAAATCTTTCATACCAGTGTTTACAATGCCACTATCCACAATAGCTAACAGGTAGAGACAGCCAAAATCAGAACAAACTGGTGAATGGTTAAACAAAATGTACTGTACCTGTGCCATGGAACACCAGGCAGCATACACCAGCCATACAGCATAGCAACACACTGGCACATACCACATCGTGAATGAAGGTTAGAAATATACTAAGCAGGCTGGGGTGTTGCTTAGTGGTAGGTGGCTTGCCTAACATGTATGAAGCCCAGAGTTCCACCCCAACACCACAGAAATTAAAAATTAAGTAAAATGAATCAGATACAAAAGACATATAATGAAGGATCCCATGCAAAGTAAGAAGAGCTCGGGGAAAGCTCAAGAGGGTCTCCGGCACTGGCGTGAAAATGAGGCAGGGTGACTGGCCGGTGGGCATAAGGTTTCCTTTGGAGGTGATGGAAATGTTCTAGAACCAGATTGTAGCAATGGTTACACAAAATTATAAATGTATTTAATGCCACTAAATCACCCACTTGGAAAACATGACAAATTACACATCCCAAACACTTTAGTGCAAGGTTTAAAGAAAGTTAACTAGAGTGGTTTTAAGGTGTTCTAGAATAGGAGTATCAAAAGCTTAGCTGATGATGTAGGGTTTGGGCAGAGCCCTGAAGAGAGGTCACGAGACTGGCAGTAAGCTAAGAGGCTTCAGAGAAGAAGCAGGCAGCTCTGGTAAGTTTGATCACAGCCTCACTCTGTGTCCCCAGAGTGGTGTCCCCTGTGCCCAGCCCCTTTTCTCTAGAGGTCATTATTTCCCATTTCACCCACACACAACAGGGCAACAACTACTGTACTGCCCCCCAATATCTCAGCTGCTTTTAGCTGTTTCTTCTCTGGCCCTTGGGGTGACCTCTGACCCTTCTAGGCTCAGTCTAGGGACTACTTTGTCTTGAGCAGCTTATGCTATTGTGATCCAGGGAATGATGGTTTCAGGCTGAGGCCCAGAGCCCCAAGATTACCATCCATCTGGACAGGGCCTGGGAAGCTCCTGCTTCCTCACCTGTGAAATGAGACCTGTGGAGGACAGCACTGATGATTTCAGGGTGCTGCCACTGTGGTCCCTTCAACTTCATCTACATTCTGTGCCTTAAAAGTCAGCAAGACATTCTGCACTCCCTGGTCCTCCGTGGTGATTGTCTAAGTGATGTAGGTGGGAGTCAGGTGCATGACGAATACCAGGGCTGGCTCTGATATTCTTAGATAAGCCTTCCCCACCTGTGACATTCCAATACAGTGCGGAGAGTGTGCTTGTTTGACTGACAGCCAGTTGATCGATTGAACTGGGTCTAGCAGCTAATAGGAACGAAATTTTCTTCAAGTGAGAGGCAGGGGGAAGGGTGGGGAAGAGAATGAGGAAAGAGAGATAATGAGCCAACGAATACCTTATTCAGTCATGAGCTGTGGTGACAGATTTCATAGGCAGAGAGGCTTACAAAAGGAGGGGAGTGGATGGTGGCAAGGTTTCCAGAAGAAATGGTCCATCTGGTGGATGAATCATTCTTTTCCTCTCAGAGGAATGTAGTTGGTGGTATTCAGAGAAAAATGTTAACAAGTTACAATAGACCTCAGGAAGATCTTTAATCTATCACTGGAGAAAGGTGTAGGTTTAAAAATGACTCAAATAGAACACACAAGAACAGATTTCACATTTTAAAATGGAATAAGATAAATACAGTAGAGTCCAATTGCTTAAAGAGAAACAGCAAGGGAAAGCAGACTGGTGTCACTCTGTGCAGTGTCTAGGACCACTTCCGAAAGGGCTAGTCATGTGACCAGTCCCTGGGCCACTTCCGAAAGGGCTATTTATGTGACCAGTCCCTGGGCCACTTCCGAAAGGGCTATTTATGTGACCAGTCCCTGGGCCACTTCCGAAAGGGCTAGTTATGTGACCAGTCCCTGGGCCACTTCCGAAAGGGCTAGTCATGTGACTAGTCCCTGGGCCACTTCCGAAAGGGCTAGTCATTTGACCAGTCCCAGGGCCACTTCCGAAAGGGCTAGTTATGTGACCAGTCCCTGGGCCACTTCCGAAAGGGCTAGTTATGTGACCAGTCCCAGGGCCACTCCACCCAGCAGAGGATTATTTGGCCTCCAAGGAAGCTGCATCCTGCCTATGTGGGACCTAGACACCCAGCCCTGTCTCCACAGAGAACGCCCTGCATTTCTCTCCACAGAACTTATGTCTTTGTTCCTCCTTCAGAGAAATAGAAACAAACCCTTTCCTCATAAGAAAGCCAGAGAGCAGAGACTCCTTCTGAACCCTGTTTCCTTAATCAGCTTTTCAACAAAACAAGAAAGAAAGAGGAGGGGAATGTTTACCTGAGGAGATCTCTGGTCCTCTGTGTGAGTCTACCGGTTCTTCCGAAGCCACCCGAAGCCTCTGCTGAGAGTTTTCTAAATCCCAAATCTGCCCTTGGTAGAAAGAAGCTCTGTGTGTGAGCTCAGAATAGAGGCTGTTATTTTACCCACGAGGTCCCCAGACAGCCGGAGGAGGGCTGGGCTGAGGCTCCTTGGCACACAGGTGCCATCCACCTCCAGACAACAGAACACTCCTATTAGATGTGAGGCTAGGCGGGGGATGCAAAGAATCCTCAAGCCCACTTTCCCTAAACGAGAGGTTAAAACAGCCATTTTTATTTTTTTAAAGAGGAGGTAGCACATTGGTATGCCTTGCCAAGTAGTCTATGAAGAAGTCTAGGGCTGAGCTGTGCTTCCGGAATGTGGAGTCCTGCACTCAGCACAGGGAAAGTCAAGCCTGTTGGCTGCTTGTCTGCTCAAAGAAGGAAGCTTTAGTAACAAATAACAAAGGTGCAGTGCTAAGCTACACGTTCAGCGTACAGAGTCCTTGTCCTGTGATCCCCCGGATGCAAAGGTGAGGACAGAGCTACTGTGGCTGTTTTACTAAGGTTGACCTGCAGACGGGCAGGAGTGGCCGAGGGTGCATGTGCACACCTTACCTCCTGAACAGCTCATGCAGCAAGACTGCCTCATTTGGGTCAGTAGGCGCCCTCCGCCTTGGGATTGGGCGAATGCAAACACCGGCTTTGAACTTGAAGGAGGTGATTTATGGCACGGGATCAGCAGAGAGAGCAATGCCTGATGGAATGACCAAGGAACAGCTCCAGGCAGCCCATCCCAAGTGCCAAAGGGGTTTAATTCCACTTTTGGAGAAACCCAGGGTATTCATGTTAAGCAAAGTCATAACTCAGTTTTATATAGAGTCTTTTATCTCAAAGGAGTTGGAGATGCTTTTGTACCAAAATGTAAATTATCAAAGGCACCGTCACCACAGGGTTGAAACATGTCTCCTGTCTAGGAGCAGCTGCCCAGGTCATAGCCAGTCAGTCCAGAGCCAGGGTGAGACAGCAGGATGGGCTGCCAGTGACACCCTGCAAGAGAGCATGGCATCTGTGCTTCTCAGCACATTCTTTCCTCCACAGGCCCTCTCCAGCCTGGGTCTCAACTTCTTCCCCAGTCACTCTGACTTCACCTGGCAACTTCTTTCCAGTCCTACGCTGAGGCCCAGACTCAAATTGTGGCCTCAGAAAGGACCTGGTGAACTAAAAGATACATGAAGAGTCTCAAACACGGACCCTCAGAGCAAGGCTTAGTTGGTGTTTTCTTGGACCACATGCCAACCATAGCCTGCCTTTGTCAATGAAATTTGGTTGGTCAGCGAACACACTCATTCTCAGCTGCTGTCCTCGAGAGGACACCTTGGACCTGTTGAATTAAGCAGATGCTTGCGGCTCTGATGCAGCCATAGCCTCCCACAGCCCTTAATCACATCTGTATAGCATGTAACACCTCACACAAAGCAATGCAATGTGCTAAGAGTTCATACTCACTGCTCACGGAATAGCGGCAGAAAAAGGTGTGGAATATGCTCAGAGGAGATGCAAAGGTTCAAAAATCTTATTACATCTATTCGCTTTATGTACATTGGTTTTGTTTATTTTGTTTTGTTTTGCACATTGTTTGTTTGTTGAGAGAAGGTCTTTAAGCTGCTGTCTTGGAACTGTGTAGCCCAAGCTGGCCTTGGATCTACAGATCTGCCTGCTTCTGCCTCCTGAGTGCTGGGACTAAAGTGCACACCATTCCTCACCTGTGTGTGTACTTTTTAATGCATTATTTTTGTTTCTTGGGGAGAAGAAGAAGGAATAAGAAAGTTTTCTTTTTCTATAATCTCCAAAGATAAGCCTTAACACTAACTCCATGATAGAGCCCTAGGCCTCCAACTTTATTATACCTGTATCTGAGAGCTTATTTTACAGAGATCACTGTCTAGCCACACAGATACAGGCTATTTGACTTCCCACACAAGAAGGTGTGCCCACAGGAGACCACTTCCTACGTATAACCCCAGCAGCACAGACATTAAGGGCAACATTGAATAAATGGGACCTACTAAAAATGAGAAGCTTCTGTAAAGCAAAGGACACTGTCACTAAGACAAAAAGGCAACCCACTGACTGGGATAAGATCTTCACCAACCCCGCAACAGACAAAGGTCTGGTCTCCAAAATATATAAAGAACTCAAGAAACTAGACTGTAAAAGGCTAATCAACCCAATTATAAAATGGGGCATTGAGCTGAACAGAGAATTCTCAACAGAAGAAGTTCAAATGGCCAAAAGACACTTAAGGTCATGCTCAACTTCCTTAGCGATTAGGGAAATACAAATCAAGACAACTTGAAGATACCATCTTACACCTGTCAGAATGGCTAAAATCAAAAACACCAAAGATAGCCTTTGCTGTAGAGGCTGTGGAGGAAGGGGTACACTCATCCATTGCTGGTGGGAATGCAAACATGTGCAACCACTTTGGAAAGCAGTGTGGCAGTTTCTCAGGAAATTCGGGATCAACCTACCCCTGGACCCAGCAATACCACTCTTGGGAATATACCCAAGAGATGCCCTATCATACAACAAAAGTATATGCTCAACTATGTTCATAGCAGCATTGTTTGTAATAGCCAGAACCTGGAAACAACCTAGATGCCCTTCAATGGAAGAATGGATGAAGAAAGTATGGAATATATACATATTAGAGTACTACTCAGCAGTAAAAAACAATGACTTCTTGAATTTTGCATGCAAATGGACGGAAATAGAAAACACTATCCTGAGTGAGGTAAGCCAGACCCAAAAAGAGGAACATGGGATGTACTCACTAATAATTGGCTTCTAGCCATTAATAAAGGACATTGAGCCTATAATTCGTGATCCTAGAGAAGTTAAATAAGAGGGTGAACCCAAAGAAAAACATATAGGCATCCTCCTGAATATTAACCTTCATCAGGTGATGAAAGGAGACAGAGACAGAGACCCACATTGGAGCACCAGACTGAAATCCCAAGGTCCAAATCAGGTACAGAAAGAGAGAGAGCACGAGCAAGGAACTCAGGACCGTGAGAGGTGCACCCACATACTGGGACAATGGGGATGATCTATCAGGAACTCACCAAGGCCAGATAGACTGGGTCTGAATAAGCATGGGATAAAACTGGACTCGCTGAACATAGTGGACAATGAGGACTGCTGAGAAGTCAGGAGCAATGGCACTGGGTTTTGATCCTACTGCACGTACTGGCTTTGTGGGAGCCTAGGCAGTTTGGATGCTCACCTTACTAGACCTGGAAGGATGTGGGAGGTCCTTGGACTTCCCACAGGGTAGGGAACCCTGACTGCTCTTTGGGCTGATGAGGGAGGGGGACTCGATTGGGGGAGGGGGAGGGAAATGGGAGGCGGTGGTGGGGAGGAGGCAGAAATCTTTAATAAATAAATAAATAAATTTAAAAAAAAAAGAAGGTGTGCCCAGAACTCTTACCTTTGAAACCCCTCTCCAATCCACCTTCTTTTGTTCCTGTTTTCCTTGTAGTTCCTCGGTATGCAACACTGTCTACTTCTCTGCTTGCCTTTCTAATTGGACCACCAGATTCCTGAGAGCAGAAACTGGAGGATAATGTGTTCCAGGGAAGCCCAGGTTACCTGGTGAGTTTAAAACCAGTATGAGCTATACAGAAGACTATGTCTTTAAAAGAAGAAGGAAGAGGATGGATAAGAAGAGAGGTGAAAAGAAAGAAGAATCAAGCTCACTGTGCTTACCTTTTTAGCTCTCCTCTCCTCAGAATTCAATACAGTAAAAGGTGAGAAAGGAACTCTTCGTCAACGGTGAACACAGAAATAACCCAGCCAGGCTTGTTCTACAGTAGTCTGCGAGGAAATGAGCTAGAAGGCTTTTCTGATCTTCTCTGAAGAGCTTCATAAAATGGTCTTCCTCATGGGTGAACTTGGATTTCTCTTCCTAGCCCCTACCCCTACATGGTACTGACATTTACACTTTCTTGTGTTAGTTGGTCATCTAATTTTAGAAAAACAAGAGAATCTAACTCATTCATCTACACAGGAGCTTTGAAGGCTGTGGTGTCAGATACAAAGGAGATAGCACACGCTTTGGCTTCACTTATGACTCTAAGGTGTGGACATTCCCCAGGTCCTCTAGCATGACACCACTAGAAGACAACGCTATACCCCATGGCTAAGGAAGGAAGCTTGTCCATCAATCCAGGGCATGAAAGGCAACTCTATCGTGGCAGGTGCCGTTGGTAGGAGACTGCCCTATAGGTGTTATCAATTCCCTTGGTGTTATCCAGAGTCATGAATGCAGCAATACCTGAAAGTGCTGGGCAGTGGGCAAAGGCTGGACATTCATCACATGCAGGGCCACCTGGCACCTAGTGGACAAACAGCTTTCTGTTGGCAAACGTGAACTTCTCCACACTGTCTCCTCCCCCAAGTGGCAGCCAGACTTTATTTCTTACAACCAAGAGTCGCACAGTGACATACATCACAAAAACCACAACTCATTTGAAGTTAGGAGGGGCTAGAAATGGGATTCATTATGGCATTATTTATTTTAAAAGGCCAGGAATCCAAGCCAAAAAAAAAAAAAAGATGCTTCCCCTAATGGTACATTTTACCCCACAGGAAAGCTTACAAGTAGCAGGAAGAACTAGAAACAGAAAAGAACTAGAAACAGAAGATGTGGCAACTTAGGAACTATTAAGAGCCGTGTTGAATAAATGCAGACAGCAGCAGCTGATAGTATACACTTCCATCATAGGCGCTGGAACCTTAGCAGAGGCTAGACGGGTCCTGGAGGAACAGGAGTTGAGAAGGTGAGGGGATGTGGCACTCAGCTGCTCTCTTTGGAGAGTCTTTTTTGCTTCTTTAGCAGTGTCTGCATGATCAATATTCTCCCCTCGCCTTCTCACTCCTCTCCCCTCCCCCTGCCTTCCTCTTTACCCTCTTCTCCCACCCCATCCAGAACTAAGTAGATACTGGGAACGGACAGACAGAAACCCAGGACAGAAAACCATCAAGTTTTGAGACACACAGAAAGGATTAAAAGGGTGGAATGTAGTTTTAAGAAGAAAACAAGCAAGTCTATCAACTACATAATAAAGAACTTATCACTTCTTAGGTTCCATGTAGAGATAGAAACGTGGGGTTCTATTTTATCTTTAAACATTTTTATTAATCCTCTGAGAATTTTATATATCTATACAATGGATTTGATCCCCTCTATCTCCCACTCCTCCTCCAACCTCCTAGAACCTCTTATGTGTCCCTGACAAAACTTCAAGTCCTTTATTAAAAACTCACTGAATCTAATTATGGCTGCTTGTGTGTGCACAGTTGGCACACAGGCAACCTACCAGAAGCTACGTCCCTGGGAAAAACTGACTCTGCCATTTCCAGCAGCCATCAACTGTCAATAACTTCTCAGTTAGGGGTGAGAGTGTGTGTGTCCTTCCCCATTATGCTGGCATGTTGATTGCTTGATCTGTGCAGATCCTGTGTAGTCACAGCTGCTGTGAGTTCCACAAGTATGTTGAGATTTTATTTTGTTATTTATTTATTGATTGATTTTATATGGCTGTATTGATGTTTTAGCACTAGGAATTGAACCTAGTATTTTGCACTTACTATGCAAGTACTCTATCATGGAGCTGTGTCCCCAGCCCAATATTGATTTATTTGGGTTGTTGAGAGGGGAGTTCCCCTGTGTAGACCATGCTGGTCTGGAACTCATACTGTCCCTCCTGCCTTTGCTTCCCTGCAAGTACAGACATGGACCAACACCTTGGGCAGCAGAGCATAGGACTTAAAGTTGCCCTTTGCAGTTTCAATACTTTGAGACACTTTCTGTAGATAGTGGGGCTTCTTTCTTGCCATAGTCAGCAGAGAAAGAGGCTGCAGCTAGGGGATGAAAAATTATCTGCTCAAGGTTGGGCTGGAAGCATCAAGTCAAGTTCTCTGGGGCCTCCATACTAGGTTGGCTTCTAAATAATTAAAACAACATCTTATCAGCTGATTGGAAAGAAGAAGAGAATTAATGGGAGTAGATGGGGACATAGTGGGTATTGGGGGATAAATATGGTTGAAATATATTATGTACATGCAGAAAAATGTCACAATGAAAGTCATTATTATGCATGATTAATATATGCACACAAAAAAAACCACTAAGAAAAAAGATGGCAATTTATCAAAGCCAGTGCCCCAACGTGCAGGCTTGCCTACTGTCCCTCCTGCTGGTGCGGGGTCTCTTATTTGCCATCAGTGAGCCTTCCTGCCCAGAGGCTGCTCACACTCTTCTTTGATTCTCAGGCTGACAGAGACAAGCCAGTGGATTATCCTATCCCCTAGGAAGCACTGCACACAGAATCCGCTGTCTGCAGATGCTACAGTGAAGGGACCTACTCAGAAAGCAGTTGGTGGAGCAAACCAGTGATGTGTGTAGGATTTCCCACAGTGTCTACCATATTTTAAAAACTATATAGTAACATCCTATTAAAGGGAGAAACGAGAATCTCAAGTTCAAGGCTAACCTATGCTACAAAGTATATTTGAAGCCATTCTGAACTACATGGTGGAACTCTATCATAAAAGAAATGATACAAAATAGAAGAAAAAGAAGACCCCGGCTAATAGCAGGGCCAGGATTAGCAGCAGTTAACTAATTGGCTGGGGTTAGAAACAACCCCATAACAAATTCTCCCTTAGAAATTAGAAACAAGAGAATGAGTTTTATCTTTCTCCTCTTCCTCTTCGAAAGTTGCTGCTTCCCCAGTTCTAAGTAATATCTGTGGCTTCTTTTTGGCCTATTCTGCAAAAAGACTCAATTAGTATGTCTTCTTTGAGGGTTTAATTCTTTCCAATCAATAAGTTTCTGGAGGGGGCTTGTACATGGGCTGCTGATCCCTGCTCAGGTCCTCCAGTAAGGTGCAGGCTGGGAGCTGGGCCACTCAAACACTTGGGCATCCTAAACCTGGAGGGCAGTAAAGTTCTGTGGAGAAGTTTCCAGTGAACTGCATGGGTGGGGAGCCATGAAAATAAGAGGCCAGCAGGCTTCCAGGTCATGTGGTAGCTCTGGGAGCAGAGGTTTAGGACTCCCATCATGTTCTAGATAGAAGGCTGGGGTTGGCAGGTCCTGCCTACTGCGGCCCTGCTGGGAACTTCCTAGGCTCAAAGGAAGGAGCCAGAGTCAACATTATGGGGTCTGCAGGGCTCTGCTGGGTGAACTAGAGTAGGAAATTACCCAGGTGGATCACAAGACCATTCAGATGGGATCTTCTGGATTATTCCATGTGGCAGTGGTTCAGCTGTGAAGGCACCTATGCCAGCCCCGAGGCCACCATAACTGTTAGTGCAGTGAGGCTGTGAGCTTGGGGAACAGTTTGAGCCTTCCTCCTACAGCATGAACCCCCTATTATCAGCCGGGATGGAGAATCCAGTAATGTGGACTTGCCAACAGCACACTTGAACTTCCTGGATTCTTCCCCTGGAAGCTGACAATGTTAAAGACAAACTTTGCAGTAAGTTGAACAAGTTGAACATGTGCGTGACTGTGTGACTATGCCCTGCACAGATCTCATCATGATGAGCTGCGATTTAGCAGCAGCCTAAACCAACTCAATGGAGCACCCGCAAGAGGGGAATATAGTAACATTGAATTTTATATATTATGTTTTTATGGAAATGAATGGAAAAAATCTGAAATGACAAAAAATCATACTTTCTGCTCTCTTCTTTAGCCCCCTCTCTTTGTATCTGCCTCCTTGTCTGGGCCTTCTATATATTTGACATCAAATCTGTTTAGGAATGATGTAGATCTAAGCTACTTGATTGCAAAATAAACTCGGTAGTACTACATACAACTTAGGTAATTGAATGCCAACTCCTGCGTCTCTCTCTTACATGGAGAACTGTTAAATTCACACAATGGGTGTTTAACCTATATACAGATGTAGATAGTATCTAATAGTGGTGTTGCTCACTCACTCAGTCATTGCTTACCACGAACACCACCAATGGTGCAAAGGTTCATTTTGAAAAGAAAGTGGAAGAATAGAAGTCTGGCCCAGCCATTAAGAGCACATACTGCTCATCCAGAGGGCCCAAATTCAGATCCCAGCACTCGCATGAGCTGGTTCACAACCTTTCACAAACCCAACTCCAGGTCTCCTGATGCCCTTTTCCAGTTTCTGATGATACACCACCACTACCACCATACATGTGCATGTGGCACACACACACACACACAATAATAATAATAATAGTAATAATAATAATGATAATAATAATAATGAATTTTGAAAGAAAAGGATATGTATCCATCAGTTTCCCAGGTCATTCCCTGGCAACATACTTCTGTTTCTTTGGTGAAGGTTTTGCGTACATGCACATACAATGTGTTCCCTTTTTCTAGTCACAGTCTATGTTACCACACTCAGCTATTTGTTTGTTCATTTGGCGGGTACTTATGGAGTACCTGCTGATACCAAGCGTTGGGACACAGTAAGTTCCTCATGAAGTTCATGTCAAGCCTTCCTATATAGACATGGAGGTCCATGATGGACCATTAATTTAGTAACTGGTACCTCTGTCTAGACTTGTGAATTGCATTCTATGAATGTTTCCTGTCTCTTCTGTCAGAGTCCTCTAAAGGATGGTGATTTTATTTCATTAATCTTTGAGTCGTCAGCATCTACTCAGTACATTGCCCTAAATGTACAAGCTAATCAACAAATGGTTTTTATTGATTTTAGTATCATGTCATTTTAGTAATTCAAAACAGAAGACTATGAAGACGTACCTGAGGACATTAGTGACAGATTAGCAAGGGTGCAGGCAAGTGTCTGAGGGAAGCTGGCTGGGGGGTCCTGCAGCTTTGGATACGCTCCATAAGTAAATTGACACTCCTCTGTCAGTCACTAGAGTGAAGCATGATGGGTATGGTAGTTGTAGTAGTTAGGCTTGCTCCTTCTGAGCACATGCAAGTATAACATAAGGAAAACCATTACGAAGCACTGCTCTGCATAGAAATTGTCCTCTGTGTTAGTCAAGGGAAGGGACTGTCTTTCAAAGGAAGAGAAATGAAAGCTGGTATGTCATCTAGGAGGCATCTTCCGAGGAACTGTCTAGATCAGGATGCCTGTAGGGTAACTGTTTTGGTTACTAATTGATGTGCTAAACTCCAGCCTACTATGGGCAGCAGCGTTTCCTAGGCAGAGGTCCTGCATTCTATCAGAGAGGTGTAATCAAGCAAGCAGGCCCGTGTGCATTCTTTCCCTTCTACTCTTGATTGTAGATTTGACAAGACTAGATGCTGAGCTCCTACCACTTCCAACTGTTGTTATTCGAGCTTGTAACTTGCAATTGTAAGATTGATAATCTTTTCCATCAGACCATTTATCACAGCATCTCAATGAAACTAGAATATGGTCCTGTTTCATTTTTGTCAACTTGACCCAAGGAAGAGAGACTTACTGAAGAATTTTCTCCATTAAATTGGCCTGTGGCTATATCTGTGGGGGCATTTTCTTGATTGTTAATTGGTATAGCAGGGCCTGAGCTCTATAAGAAAAGTAACTGCTGAGCAAGCCAGGGGAAGCAAGTCAATAAGCTGAGTTCATCTATTATCTCTGCTCCAGTTCCTGCCTTCACCTTCCTGTCTTGAACTCCTGCTCCAGCCCCCCTCAGTTATGGACTGTATTGTAACCTGTAAGATAAAATAAACCCCTTATTCCTTAAGTTGCTTTGGTTGTAGGGTTTCTCACAGCAATAGAAACAAAACTAGAATGAATTCCACCCAAAGTCTTGGTTATCTCCATGTAAAATCCGTTAGCCAGCTGGACATTGGGGTGCGCTTCTGCAACACCATCACTAGTGGGGCAGAGCAAGAGGACTGAGTTTGAAGCTAGCTTGGACAGCAAAGTGAGACTCTGTCTCAAAAATCAACTGACTGAACAACAAAATTGATTAGCAATTAGGAATAGAGGTGTTTAATTCGGAGTGGATGTGATGTAATATATAAAAACAAAGAGGTGGTATCTTCTTGTATGGAGCACCAAAGCAACCAAACCTTTTCTCTGACTCTGGTTGTGTGCACTTGGAGTTCTCCTTGGGGAGAAAGCCTTTCTGACTCTAGGTGAGTCTGCTTTCTAAGAGCTGAGACTTTGACTGACCAGCTCTTCCCAGATCGCTCCAGTTGTTCTTCAACTTGACCTCTTTTCACACGTCCCTCCTATAACTGATCTTTAGGATGTATCACTGTTTTCCCTAGAGACATTGATTTTCTGGGAGCTGATGTAGCAGGGCATCCATTAGTCTAAAGAGTTTTTCTAAGATACTGTACCAGAGGTTGGGGGAAGGGAGGCAGCCCTTGGTCCTCCCTTGGGGATTTGTAGTTGAGCCAACAAAACTTGTACATAAAGCAGGGAGAAAGTGATGAGAATCATGGTGGGTTCAGATACTGTTTAGGATGGTCCTGGAAACCAGAGGTATAGAAAGGAGAAAACAGGGTCAACAATGTCCCAGAGATGAGACAGAACGAGCAGAGAAGGGACCAGATGTTTGGAATGGAGAGTCACATACACAAGTTCCTGGAAATAAATCTGAGTTACAGATCACAGAAAATGGCTTCATAATCCTCTTTTAAGAACACTGCTCACAAACTGGAGATTGATGTCATTTAGAACTTAAATCAATAGTTCCCAACCAAGTTGAATTTGGAAGACTCTGTAATTATAGGTTTAATTTCACATTGTCCCACTTCTTTCTTCCCTATATCTTCAAAGGGCTTATCAGGATGGCATCCAGGCCAGAAATATACCAAATTTCCCCTTTGTGTGGCTCTGAACATTTCTAGAGTTTCCAACTCTAAGGTCAGAAAATACTTAAGGTCAAAGATTTCATGAGCCATATTTTTGTGTGGATACTCAAGAGAAGTGCATACAGGCTTTCTGACTGGGCCTGTCTACCTGGAAACTGGGCAGAAAGGGAGCTTATTAAAGGACTTCACCACACCCTATCCTGTGCTCACTGTCCCTGCTGTGGCTTTGATGCCATGTGATGGTGTGGCTGATGTATATTATATGTAACACCCTCCCTCAAGAAGTTCCATTCATTCATAGTGTTTAAGAAGGAGTCAGACTTGGCTGTGAGAATCTAGCACAGTGTGGACAGTTTCAAAAAGCTCTTAATATCAGCTCATGGGAAGAAGTAGGAGAAAATGATGAGGCACTGGAGGAGATCAAGTAGGACCCTTAACTGAGGTGTGGAGTCATTGACTAGTTTTTCATCATAGCTGTGCCGAGAATGACATCTACCCACACCCAGAGAATCAACCAAGATTGTCATCGCTGTGGGTTTTTTTGTTTGTTTGTTTGTTTGAAAAGTGACACACAGAAAGAGAACAATGCAATTAGGTAATAAAACGAGCTCCAGAGAGCTGGGTATGGCATTGCAAGCACCCACCTGTAATTCCAGCACTTGAAGTGGAGGCAGGAGAAGGAGGAGTTGGGAGTTTAAGGTGAGCATGGGGAATATAACCAGACCTTATCTCACAAAACAAAAAGAAGAGGCGGAGCATGGGGATGAAGAGGCCACAGCAGCAGCAGGAAAGACAGATAGATTGGTATATGCTTGCCATGGAGGCATAAGGATCCTTACGAGTTCCAGCTTCAGCACCCAACTAAAGGGGAGGGGAGGAGGAGAAAAGCAGCAATAGAGACCCTGTCTCAGAAAGAATAAGGTGGAGAGAGACCGAGGAAGACATGTGTTGGAGGTCTCTGGCAAGCATACACACAGGGTGTGAGGCAAGAGTGGGGAGAAAGAGAGGGGAGAGAGTGGGTCAGGATGCAGGGCATCTTCAGCAGAGGAGCTGGAGAAGGGGAAAAGAGATGAGTCCCAGAGAAAATGAACTGCTTCCAGTTCTTTCCAGGAGAAAAAATGGGCAGAAATCAAATCTGGGGAAGTGTGTAACGAGAGCTATTATAAAGGGAAGGGGACCTTTGTGAACCATCAAGGCTTCAACAAGACACAACTCTCATTTCCAGAGGGAGGTATATTTACTTTTGTTTTCCAGGGCTAGAGATCAAATGCAGGGCCTTGGGTATACTAGGAAAGTCTCTACCACTAAGCCGCAGCCCAGCCTGTGTCCAGTTGACCCTAAGGAACACTGACTGGTGAGATGGGTGGATTCTCTTCTTCCTGAGACATTCAAGATGAGGACATTCCAGAGGGGAAAGAGAGAGGTGGTGGGAGCATGGCATCCTTGAAGATCTGGTCATTCGGGTTCTCTTGTTCCCTTAGAAACGAAGGGGGTTTACATTAGTGCCAACAGAAGCCAGTCTTTGTTCCTTCCCACTCATACCCTGGGCCCATGTGGACTCTTACCATTCTGTCTAGATCCCCCTCTCATCACAACATCCTCCTGAAGCAAGGTGCCATCTACATGTTCAAGGTTAGTCAGCTGTTTGTACATGGGGAAGGATGGAACTGGTTTAGGGCACTGGAGTCCACTTCTGAGTGCCTTGTTCTAACCCACCAGGAGAGCCTTGCTTCCTTTCCAGCCTGCTGCTGTTTGCTGTGCTGGGAATGGAATGCAGAGCCTTCCACAGGCTAGACAAGCTATCTCCCAGTGAGCCATGTCCCTAGCTTCCATTCCAGATTTTATCTCTCCCATCTCTGACTCATTGTGCTTTAGGGAGGCAGGAAGGGGGTGTTATAGTCCTTTACTTGAGACGTTTCTGTGTGTATTTTTTAAGCTTTATTAAAGTTTAATTGCTAACTATAAATATATTTATAGTCCACAATGAGATGTTTTGATGTATGTACACATTGTGAAATGATTAATCAAGCTAATTAATTTGTCCACTGACTCAGATACTTACTTTGCTTCTGTGGTGAGAACATTTGAGAACATTAACGCTAGTAATCATTTTTAACTCTGTAGTATGCTATATTAACAATAGTCATCAATATAATCAAGCTCTTGGACTTAGTCCTCCTAACAATTTTTTGTCCTCAGCCAATGTCTTCCCAGTCCTCACTGACTTGATGTCCTAGTGGTCTTCTGCATCTGGGAGGTCAACTGCTTAAAATGCCACCTATAAGAAAGAGGATGAGGACTGGAGAGATGCCTCAGTGGTTGAGGGCACTTACTGCCCTTGCAGAGGAGCCAGACTCAGCTCCGAGCCTCCACAATGGTGACTCACAAACACTTGGAACTCCATTTTCCAAAGAACCGATGTCTTCTTCTGGACCGTGTGGGCACCTGCATGCATGCAGTGCACATAAATTCAGGAGGGGACACAAATAAACATGCATTAAAAAATATTTAAAAAGAAAGAAAAAGCTTGAGAGTTTGGGACGATGAAACGGCTGTGTGGCTTCAAAGTTAAAGCTCTGGTCACAAAACCTTACAACCTGAGTTCAGTCCCTGGCCCCAATTACAGGAGGTGAGCATGTGTGAACACGCACACAATAAATAAATGCAATAGAAATACAATGTGAAAGCCAGTTGTGTTGGCTCATACTTGTAATCCCAGAACTCAGGAGGCTGAGGAAGGAGGATTTTGAGTTTGAGTCCAGTCTGTGCTAAACAATGAAGGCCTACTTTAAAAAAAAAAAAGGAAATGAATATTTTCAGGGAGGACTATTTCTTTCCCAGATACCAGCAGTGAGGCCCTAGGCCAGTGCTGTACACTCCAGCACATAGCCTGGGGCAGTAGGCCACAGTGCTGTGTTCCCTGGAGCAGTAGGGTCTGGAGGGTGTGGGCAACTTTCTGGAGCTATCTTATGATCCACTTTGTGTTGTGAGCTAGAAATAAAATTCATTATTAATTTATATCCTTCTGCTGTGTTCCAGAAAAAACTTGAGGTAGTTAAAGGCAGAATTCTTAGTTTCAAGCAAACTAATGCCCCTCCCCTCAAGATCACCGAAAGGCCTACAGATGTGTTCACATTCACTAACAGGTTGCTGCAGCTAACGTTGTCCTTGTCCAATTGTAGAAGTAATCAGGCGAATTGAGTGAAAGAATAACTTACCCTTACTTTGGTGGTGGCTGGGAGGTGTGGTGTTGCTACTCCTGTCATCATTTTGACCAAACACCTAATAAAAAAACAGCTTAAGGGAGGAGGTTTATTTGGCTCATGGTTCAGATGCTAAAGTCCATCATGGTGGGGCAGACATAGGGGATGGTCACACTGCGTCTGAGGGCTGGAAGCAGAGAGGGATAAATGCAGGTCCCAGCTGGCTTCTTTCTTTTGTTCTTATTCAGTCTTCTGCAGCCCATGGGAAGACATGGGCATTCATTGTGGGTCTTTTTACCCTCACACCCCTCTGGAAACACCACAAGGTCACACCCAGAGCCTCAAACCTCATGAGTGCGGCTAATCTTTCTTAATCCATTTCAGGTGGCAGCTGAAACTCGCCAGCATGGATGCCTTTAGTCTACTAAAAAGGGACGTTCTCAGGGTGGGTGCGCTTGGGACAAAAGACATGACAACCAAAGAGCAAGGCCCCCTGACTGTTTGGACAGTTTCCCTCAGCCAATGACAAATGGACTGATGAATGGCAGTGTATTGGCCTCATGGATGGTTCTAGCAAACAGATACAAAAGTGCAGGCGTAACATAGAGGCACCTCTTAGCCAGGGCCAAGACGCCTTGTTTCTAACACTGTGTGATGGTAATTCTCTCTCTCCTTCCCTAATGATGCCTTGTTTCTAACACTGTGTGATCATAATTCTCGCTTTCCTTCCCTACATGAGAGCCATTCAGGAGAAAACTGCTCAAAACATCCGTGGGCCTTTTACTTCAGCACCTTTTGCTCCTTCTGAAGACCCTCACGCAGAGTCAGTGCAAACCACCAGGTCAGGACTAGAGTCTTTGCAGCCTAGCAGAGCACAGACAGAATGATGGACAGGGAGGGAGGACAGAAATGCCTGGGAAAAACATAGTAGTAACTTGTCATCACAGAATATCAAACAAACTGAAGTTTTTCACATTGCTTTCAATTCCTCAGGAATTGCAGAAATGACACAGTTACACACATGCGTGCGCACACACACACGCACACACACATGCACACAACACAACACAAGGTCCAGGGTGGTTTTTTCAGACCCCTGGAAGCCCAGCAGTAGACATGGGAAGGGCAAAGAATCCCTTGTCGTAATACCAGACGTGCTGTCTTCTGGAAGGCAAAGGTCTGGCCCAGGGAGCGCTCCATCTCCACAGACATTTAGGCCTTGCAGCCAGACAGGGGGACGCCATCTGTCTTCAGAGACAGATCTAGCTCAGGTTCTAGTTCACAGCTGACTAGCAGATTAGCTTTTACCCAAAGCTAGTATGAATGACAGTGTCTGGATTATATTGTCGGATTATATTGTAGGCTCCCAGTAAAGCCCCCTCCCACCCTGCCTTAGCACAAGAGTACACGCTCCTGCCCAGGATGTATTAGATGGGCATAGATCGCTATAACGGCTTATCTACTCAGTGATACCAAATGAGATTAAATCACTGGAAGAGCCCAGAAGCAACAGGAACCACAGTGCCCATTCCCAGATGAGGGCTCTCCATCCCTGCATCTGCCTCAAGGCCTGCGCATTGTTTCATGAATGATGTGCACACACACACACACACACACACACACATGCTCACCTTAATGATTGGAAGGGAACCTCGAGTCCAGGGACAATCTCACCTGAATGGAAAATATAAGCAGCTCTGTCCCATGACAAGCCACGTGTGCAGAAATGGTAGTCATCCTGAGACCCTTGTTGCAGCTCCACCTGCCAATTTGCTGGGGAAATAAATTAAAAAGGAAATGTGTTATAATGAGTCTCTTTTACCCAGCTGGAAACCATCTTTCCCATGACACCCTGGTTCCCACATGTCCACATCTCTAACTCCACAAAGATATGGTCACCAAGTCACAGGAATTCCATGCAAACTCTTATGGTTTTTCCCATAGGCATAATTAGACACTGTCCATTTCAAAATATCGACTTGACAGTTTCTAGCAAAATAGCCATGTTTCTCCTGTTCTCTCTTTGTGTCTAATGCTAGGGTGTTGGGAGAGCACTGAAGAAGAGGGAAGTGGAGGAGGACAGAGAACAGAGGGAATTCACAGTGGCTTGTGGGTAGCCCCATTGGTAGAGCACATTCTCGGCCTTCACACGGCTGTGGGGTCCATCCCAGCTCCAGACAAACCAGCAAGTGGATTGCTGGAAAGAAGTGACCAAGTCCCTTTCCACACACTGCCTTCGTGTGGGATACTTGTCTTCTGGTTTCAGGCACTTGGGATTTCTGTACCTCTGGTTTTCCAGTTCCACAATGGACTACAGGCAACTATAAAACAGTGTCGGCCTGGAGCCAACTTAATCTGTCCTACAGTAAGAAGAACCATGCTGCCTGCTGACAGCAGACAAGGCAAGAAGCCAACCCCAATTTGATGACAAACTTTGGCCTTCATAAGGCGCCTGCAAACTGGCCATATGTGCATCTGGGTCCCTCATATGCAGAACATGAAGCTTGCAGCTGGGAGTCGCGGAGGAGCAGGCCCATCATTCTTCTGAAATTCGATTTAGTTCTGAATTGTCACTTTAAGGCAGTTTTATGTGATCTGATTTCCTGCCTTGAAAATAGCTGCAGGTTAGAATCAAGTGAGGGCAAGAGACAAGAAGAGCTTTGTGCTGAGTCTGTCCAGTTACAGCCCTATATCAGGGTATCAATTGGCCAACGTGTCCTTGTGATGCTGGGGCCATCTAGATTTAACGCTCTAGCTGAAGGTCTGAAAGGCCTCCGCACTGCAGACCACAGTCTAAGGATCTGTTGTTCAGGAATGGCTCAGCTGAGCTCAGGTACACCGGGGGCTTACTCTGGAGAGCCATGGAAGGCAAGCACGGGCCAAGTTCATGTGCAGACACTACACATACATGTGAGACTGTAGATTCCCAGGGGCAGATATAGTGGCGGGGCGCTCACAAGGCTATTGTGTGAACCCCACAGCTTCTAAAGACATCTGAAACAAAAGGACAGCCCTGGTTCCTGGACACATCCACCTCATGGTCCTGGGTATGTTAGTAACTTTTCTTTGACTGTGAGAAAAAACCATGAGCAAAAGCAAGTTAGAGGAGAAAAGGATCTATTTTGGCTTCCCGTTCATGATGGTCTAGAGTCCATCGTGATGGGGAAGGCACGGCAGCAGGAGCAGGAAGCTAGCTGACCACATCATCTACACAGGAAGCAGAGGCAGAGGGCGAGTCACCTTGAAAACCTTAAAGTGCACTCTTAGTCTCCTATGTCCTTCATCAAGTCTCCACCTCCTACAGGTTCTATAACCTCCTCAAACGACACCCCTGACTAGGAACCATGTGTCCAGACATGTGCTTCTATGGGAAATAGGTCTCATCCAACCCATCACAATGGACAGGAGAACCAATGCTCTGTCCAGACAAAGGGGGGCAGGCACAGTGTGCTCAGGGAGTGAGTGCCATTGCCTCTTCAAAGCTCAACTCCCTCCCAGAAGCTGGCCTAGGCTCAAAAAACAGGGTACACAGCCATACACTCTTAAGTAAGGGTGGGTTGTGCCAGACAAGGTAGGATAGTATATACAGACAAGTGCCTAGAGATCAGACTTGCTCGGAATACTATAGATGCCATACATGTAGACCATTGAGGTCTATATACACACATCAGATGCTATACCATCTATACCACACACATAAAAGCCCATATGTGGGTGTAATGCTACAACACATGCACATAGAAGAGCATACACACGTCAAACATGAAATCACATATTACACATATCCATGCACACCCATTATACAATTCACATACACCATTTCACATACATGTATACATATACAAATACCACCTACTTCATATACATGCCAGTCACACAGTGTATATATACTACACCAAATGTTCTAGATATGCATGCAAAAGCACATGTCACACACACTACATATGCACACACACATCACACACACTTAAGAATAACAAGTCTAGATTAGGCTGAGATAGGAAGAGCCCAACCTAAACTCTGGAGCCCCAGACTGAACAGAGACACTGCATCCCTGCTGCTCCTGCCGTCATACCTGCTCCGTCACAATCAGACTGTGTCCTCTGGAACCTTGGCCCAAAAGAAACCCTTTGCATAGCACACCTCAGGGGCACACACTACACACGTCACACCCAGCACGTGTCTTCCACACCTCCGATCTGAAGCTGACTTTGAGGCATTCGGTTGTTGCACACTTTTGGTTCATTTCCCATGCACTTCTGGTTAGCAAGCAGTAATATGGATTCCTCAGCAAGAACTGCCTGTCTGATACAGAAGCTGGCAAAGTGCCTCTGCCAGCCTAGAGCCCATGGACGGAAAGCAGGAGGGTACAGAAATAAGCAAGGAGTCTGTGGCCTCAAGTCCCAGCCAGGTGACAGCAGCTGTCACACGGGGAGAGAGAACGTCTGAGGTTGGCAGGCACAGGAAGTCCATCATGATGACATCAATAATTAGCAACCACCTTCTGTGAAAACACACTGCTGTTGTTGTTAAGATTTATCAAAAAAATAAATTAATTAAAAAAAAGATTTATCTTACTTTAGTCATGTGCATGTGTATGGTGTGTGTGTGTGTGTGGAGTATGTGTGTATATATGGTGTGTATGTGGTCTGTGTGTGTATGTGCGTGTATGGTGTGTGTGTGTATGTGTGTGTATGGTGTGCATGTGTGGTGCGTGTGTGTATGTGCGTGTGTGTATGTGTGTGTGTATGGTTGTGTGTATGTGTGTGTATGGTGTGTGTGTGTATGTGTGTGTTTGGCATATGTGTATGTGGTCTGTGTGTATGTGTGTGTATGGTGTGTGTGTGTATGGTATATGTGTGTGTATGGTGTGAGTGTGTTATGTGTGTATGGTGTGTGTGTGGCATGTGTGTATGTGTGTGTATGGTGTGTGTGTGTGGTGCGTGCGTGTATGTGTGTGTATGGTGTGCGTGTGTGGTGCGTGTGTGTATGTGTGTGTATGGTGTATGTGTGCGTGTGTGTGTATGTGTGTGTATTGTGTGTGTATGTGTGTGTATTGTGTGTGTATGGTGTGTGTGTGGTGCGTGCGTGTATGTGTGTGTATGGTGTGCGTGTGTGTGTATGTGTGTGTATGGTGTGTGTATGTGTGTGGTGCGTGCGTGTATGTGTGTGTATGGTGTGTGTGTGTGTGTATGTGTGTGTATTGTGTGTGTATGTGTGTGTATGGTGTGCGTGTGTGGTGCGTGTGTGTATGTGTGTGTATGGTGTGTGTATGTGTGTGGTGCGTGTGTGTATGTGTGTGTATGGTGTATGTGTGCGTGTGTGTGTATGTGTGTGTATTGTGTGTGTATGTGTGTGGTGCATGTGTGTATGTGTGTGTATGGTGTGTGTGTGTGTATATGGTGTTTGTGTGTATGTGTATGGAGTGTGTGTGTTCAAGTAGGCCAGAGGTGTCAGATTCCCTGGAGCTGGAGTTAGGAGTGGCTGGGAACTGCCTGATATGGGTGCTAGACATTGAACCCGAGTCCTCTGGAAAAGCAATATGCACTCTTTAAGCACTCAGCTGCCTCTCTGGAACTCAGCAGATGGTTAACTTTGTCAGCACGACATAATCGAAGTCACCAGGGCAGAGAATCTTAATAAGGGCTTGTCAACTTTGGGTTGGCCCTTGGGCATATCTGTGAGGGATTATCTTGAGTTAATTATTATTTGGGGGTTCACTGTGGGTGGCATCATTTCCTAGGAAGAGTTCCTGAAATGTGTAAGGGTGGGAAGATAAAGCTGAGCACAAGCACGCCGCCTGCGTGAATTTCCCTCTCTCTGCTCTGAAGTGTGCACGGGGTATGACTGGCTGCTGCCAGCTCCGGACACTGTGGCTTCCGCTCGGTGATGGTCTATAGCCTGCAGCTGTGAGCTAAATTAGGACCCTTTCTCCCTAAAGTTACCTTTCCCCAGGATATTTTATCCCAGCCACAGAATGAGATGAGGGCACCTTCCGCTTCCATGTGCCTGTTCACTCGGCCCTTCACAGGCCAGGCACACGGCTAGATGCACTGTAGAGTGCAGCCTCTCATAGACAGGGAAGTAAAGGCACAGTGTGCCCAGTCTGCTGTTGATGGGCAAATGCGCGTGGAAAGTAGGGTGGCACAGCTGTGCCAAGCTCCAGAGCCCTCGTGTTCTCCTCTGAACTGTCCTCCCGTTCTATGGGAAGGGGTTTTACCCTTGGAGAAAAGATCTAGAGAAAGTTATCCCAGTAGAAATCAAGGGGGTGAGATGAAGCAGATGAAAGTGGAGCAAAATTTGTTTCTAATCAAGCCTGACACAAACATTTAAATTGGGAAGTAGAAAAAGACAAAATCTCCTGAGGAAATTGGGAGCATGGGGACCATGGGGGAAGGCTGAAGAGGAGAGGAGAGGCAGAGAGGGGAGCAGAGAAAAATGTAGAGCTCAATAAAAATCAATTAAAAACATTTAAATTGTATTATTATCTGCCGAGTTGCGAAAAAAACAAAATACTTCAACATGCCAGCCACAACCACCAACCTCCGAGAACACACAAAAATGTTGCTGCCTTTGTAGGCATTGGACTGCATTAACTCGGCACTCTGTCCACTGCTCCAGTCAGTAGTGGGAAGCAGTCCCTCCCTGGGGATGTTTGGTCTGAGAGATTTCTGTCTCCTGGGGGCTCTCACTAAGAATGGTTTACAGGAAAGTGCACTATTGCCGCAGCTCCCTGGTAAACCAGTGTCTCCACAGCTGTCACGTCACCAGGGAAGTTCCTCCTCCCCAACTCCCATCTTACGACTGATGCTCTGGTGAGACAACGTGCGCTGATGTGCTAAGATATGTGTCAGTGACTGAGTCTGGGGCTAGGGTCATGCACGGGCTCAGTAGACACCACTCCACATGTCTTCAGTCCATTTTAAACTGTAGGAAGTTCCTTGAAGGAACGCTTTCTTTAAGGAAATTTAAACCAATGAGAACAAAAGCAAAGTCACCAAAGTAAGACCACCTAAGAAGAGACAGCTAGACCTGCAACATTCCTGAACCTGCATCCCTAAATCTTCCTCTCAGGAACCTTGCTCTGGTGTAAATGTCCCACTAAAAGTCACATTGAAGTTGCATGCCCATGGTAAGGTATTACCGTGAATCCAGATTGGACCCTTAGGCCCTGGGCCATGGGAAAGAGCCACCAACATGCCCTGGAGCACTCAATGGATTCTCAAGGGAACAGCTTTGCTATTGTAGTGACCTACCCCTCCCTGGCAAGATCACCCCATGTCCCCCAGGTTTGCTATTGTAGTGAGCTACCCCTCCCTGACAAGATCACCCCACATTTTCCAGGTTTGCTATTGTAGTGACCTACCCCTCCCTGACAAGATCACTTTATTTCCCCAGGCTTGCTGTTGTAGTGAGCTACCCCCCCCCCCAAGATCACTCCATTCTCCCAGGTGATGTCTTCTGCCACATGATGGAGCCAGAAGACCATGCCCGGGGCTACAGAAATGGATCAGTGAGTAAGTATTCACTGCACAAGCATGAGAACCTGAGTTCAAATCCTCAGCACTCACATAAAAACCAGACAGAGTGACATATGCCCGTAGCCCCAGCTCCAGGGTGTAGAGACAGGCCGATCTCAGTGGCTCACTGGGGAGGCAGTCTGGTTAAAACCACAAGCTCTAGATTAAGTGAGAGTCTGTCTCAAAAACCAAGATGGAGATTGATTGAGGAAAACATCCTGCCGACATCCTCTGCCCACCGCACACATATATGCATATACCACATCACACACACACACATACGCGCACACACACACACACACACACACACACACACGCTTAAATTTCCCAGACTTTGGACCAACGAGTTGTGTAAACCTTTATTCATTATAAGTTACTCAGCACATAGCATCAGTTATAGCAACAGAAAACAGACTGAGATGGTTTCCTTTTTAAAACTCTGGCTCAAATATGGAGAAAACTCCCTCCATTTGTTCCCTACACACGGTGCCACCGCTCTGGGACACTTCGCTAAAAGTTGGTGGTCAACGAGAGAGGAAGAAAGTGACAAACGTGCAGTCAGATGGCCTCAAGCCACTGTCATCTCAGTGTCATCTTCCTGGGACCTCTGCTTACTTATCCTGACCTCTTTCAGCCTAGAAGCAAACTCACAGGAAGGTGAAGGGGCACAGCTCTCTACCCAGCACCCTCTCTACCCCACTCAGCCTCTAGGGTATTTATTTCACCAGGCTCTGGAGGCCCTGCTTCGGGTGGCTGCAGGGAGAACCCAACCTCACTCCTGCTCAGCAAGTGCTCGACCACCGACCCAGTGCTCTTGATGTTGCTGCAGTTTTCTCTCTACTTGTGTGGTGTTGCCCAAGAGTGAAGACAGCAAGTTTAACCTGCAGAAATGTTGAGTGCACTTCTGTCTGGGTTGGGTGGGCAACTCTACTTCTGAATATCAACAGTGTAGGAAGAACACTCACACCGTCTGGCAGATTCAATGCTGGTTTCATGTTCCCCACTGCACATGACACCGCAGTCATGTCTGCATCACAGCCAAGTCCTGTGCACATATGGAGGCTCCAGAGGGGCCCCTTCCGCCCTGGCTGCTCTTTGGTGACAGATTACTCTCTGCTGGGATAAATTTATCAGTACTGCAGTGTTGGTGGAGTGTCTCTACTAGTCCAGACAGCCAGGAAGTCTAATCAAGGACCAAGTATTACCAGGTCTCAGTTCAAGCAGGGGCTATGATCAGATCTCACATGGGGCTGGGATGGTCAGACCCAGGCTAGCAAGTGCACTGATGGCTGGAGAGGTTGTAGATGACTCAGAGGAAGGCTGAGCTAGAGGGAGACATCCTCACATCCTCACGTCCATCCCTTTCTACATGTTCCTAAATTCCTAGCTCTGCCCTTGTCCCCTCCCTGACCTCATCTCCTTATCAGAAGAGGTTGTGTAAGTCTGAGGTGTGTCCACCAAGTTCATCAAACAGAAGCAATAGACTGACAGTGTTGCCTTCTTTAGGTTTTACTATATTTATTTATTTGTTCTCTCTCTCTCTTTCTCTCTCTCTCTCTCTCTCTCTCTCTCTCTCTCTCTCTCTCTCTGTGTGTGTGTGTGTGTGTGTGTGTGTGTGTGTGTGTGTGTGTGTGCCCCTGCCACAACATCCCTTCGGAGGTCAGAGGCCATCTCAACGTATGGGACAATTTCTCTCCTTTCACCATGTGGGTCTCAGGGACAGAAGGACTTTGGTTGTCAGATTCGGTGGCAAGCGTCTTCACCCACTGAACCATCATGCTGGCCTTGCATTCTATTTTTAAAGGAAGCTTCTCACATAATAGTGCCTATAAATTTAAAGCACATTCAAGCCTATATTTTTCTGTGTATTCTAGAGTGCACTGTATTTCTTTATCTGGCTGCCAGGAGGGTGATCCCTACTGGGTCCCTAATTACTATTTTTATTACATTTAAGAGACTTTGAAAAAAATCTGGTGATTTGCTTTGCTTTGTAATTAGATGTTGTGAATAAATAAGATTTTTAATGTGATCTTGCAATTTTGTTTAAAAGTCACAAAGACTCAAAAATGAAAAGCTATGTCTGAGGAGGCTGAGGCAGAGAGTGTATTAAGTCCACATGTTCGAGGCCAGCCTGGGCAGCAGAGGGAGACCCCCACCTCAAAACAGCAACGATGACAGTAACAACAAGAAAACAGACACGGATGACCTTAAAAGTATCTCAGTGGCAGGGCACTTACCCACCACGCAGGAGACTCTAGATTCCATCTGTAGCCCCAGGAAAAGCAGCAAGGTGAAGATGTGGGATGTGACCGCTAGCTCACTCTCTAAACACAGTGGTTGTCAAACTCTGGTCCACTCTGTGGAAGCCACAGAGACCTTCTCTGGGAGTCCATGGATTTCTCAATGTTTACGTCTGTGTTGGCATACAAGTACGTGCACCGGTCGGTGCTGAGGTTTACAGGTGAACTGGTCTCCAGATGTTGCTGCTGTTTGGGGAGGTCGAGGAGCCTTTGAGACATGAGGACTAGCTAGCTAACATTAGAACAGGGCTTGAGGGGGATGCCTGAGAACCCTTGGGTTCCTGGCTGCCGCCATGATGGGACCAGCTGCCTCACATTCCTACCACCCTTGACCAGAGCTGATCCTGCCACTGGTGGCTTTCCTGACATGGTAAACTGTGCTCTAAGGAAACAAGTGTCTCTTCCTTTACGTTGCTTCTTAGATATTTGCTCACAGCAGATAAGACTACGGGTGTGTTAGAAGCCTACTACACTCTGCTGCTCCACCTCAGAGGGAGACATTTCCCTTATAATGGGCCGGATAAAACACTGAGTGATAAGCACCAGGTTACTCTTCAGACATTGAGTGCGAGGAAGAGATGGACTGGGAGTGCAAGAAAGGCCAAGCCAGCTCCTAGCAGAGAGGGATCAATGCACTGGTCTGCGCCAGCCCAGCCCAGCCTAGTCCAGCCCAGCTCAGCCCGGCCTAGCCCAGCCCAGACCAGACCAGACCAGACCAGCTCAGCCCAGTCCAACCCAGCCCAGCCCTGCTCAAGCCAGCTCAGTTTAGCCCAGTACAGCCCAGCTCAGCCCAGCCCAGCTCAGCTCAGCCCAGCCCAGCTCAGCCCAGCTCAATCCAGTTCAGCCCAGCCCAGCTCAGCTCAGATCAATCCAGTTCAGCTCAGCCCAGCTCAGCTCAGCTCAGCTCAGCCCAGCTCATCCAGTTCAGCCCAGCCCAGCTCAGCTCAGCCCAGCTCAGCTCAGCCCAGCTTAATCCAGCTCAGCCCAGCCCAGCCCAGCCCAGCTCAATCCAGCTCAGCTCAGCTCAGCTCAGCCCAGTCCAGCCCAGTCCAGCCCAGTCCAGCCCAGTCCAGCCCAGTCCAGTCCAGCCCAGCCCTACAAAGACTCTGCTCTGAGGTAGGAACCTGGCCTTTCTCTGCCTTCACAGGCAACTGAGGTGGCTCAGGTCTGCGCTCATCTTTAATCACAGGTGAAGGAGGCTGTGCTCTGATACCTTTCCCTGCACCAGGTCAAAACACCTCATTCCTCTTAAATGGGGCTGCTACCTTCAGCCCCACGTTTCTTCACACTGAAGCTGAACTCCATTTTTATCTTGCTACCACGTCTTCTTCCCAAAATGGATACTGAGCAAAAAATGGTTTAAGCTGTCTAGTTTAATTTCCAAAGAAATCCTTGAATGGAAACAAGCCCCAAAGTATCACTTAGACTGAGCATGTCTGGCTGGCCTGTCCTCCATGCTGCTTACCTGCAAGCTCCATCCCTTTCTTAGTTCTCTCTTCTTGGAAATATTTAACTTTAATCTCTCTTCAGCTTTCCCGTAATGACCAGAAACACCCATAAGTGGGAATTGGAAGCATTCACCTCTGACCGACTTTGTCTTGTCCAGCCATGGGCAAAGGTTTTAGCAGTTCCCTCTGCACTCTTTGTGGGGCCCCAAGAAAAAGGGGGAAGACGGGACACATGGCTTAGATGGTCTAAGCACAAGCATGGGGCTTAGATTCCAGAACATGTGAAAGAAAAAAGATGACAGGTACGTGCCTGTAACCCCAGTGATGTCGGAGGTATAGACAAGAGGACCACTGGGGCTTGCTGGCTGCCAACCTAGCTTCAACCACAGTGAGAGGTCTCAAGGGAATAAGGTAGAGATTTATACAGCAGGACACTTGACATCCTTCCCTGGTCTCGGCTTGAGTGGTCAGGTATGCATATGTACCCAACCACACAGGTGCACGCAGCACTCTGGGGGTGGGGAGAGGAGGAGAAGGGACTCCATCTATTCGGGAAGAAGGAGATTGCCCCTATCTGCAGGCGGCATTAACGTGCTCTGCAGATGAGATGCCGTGGTTGGGGTGGGAAACGAATCTGATGGCTTCTACTTGCCTCTCTGAGTAAATACTGGCTTACAGAGGGAACTAGAGCTCTCGGAGCCCTAAATATGAACTATTCTTACAGGCAAGGAAATAAACCCATCTGTCTGGGCATAGTTTCTGTGTGTGGGCCTGGCTTAGCAGGACCAGCTAGGGAGATAAATTAGCCTTAGGAGGGTGTTGCCAATGTTGTGTCTGCCACAGAAGTCCATTTGGCCGCTGAATAGAGTGGATAAAGTTCTTCCTCTTCCTCCGCGTGTGTGCGTGCGTGCATGCGTGTGTGTGTGTGTGTGTGTGTGTGTGTGTGAGCGCTCACACATGTGCACACATACACACATGCTATGGCACACATGTGTAGGTCCTCCCCCTCCATCTGGCTTGATGGAGGCCTCTTGCTGTTTTTCTGCTGCATGTGTTAAACTAGCAAGTCCATGGGCTTCTGGGACTTCTCTGCTCTCTGCCTCGTCTCCCCCTCAAGAGTACCAGGGTACAGATGCTCGTGCTACTGGGTTCATCTTCTAGGTGGGTCCTGGGGATTTGATTTTAAGTTTTCACACTGGAGCCACAGGTACTTTACCCACTGAGCCATCATTTCAGCCACATGAGTGGATTTTCTTGGCAGATGTCTCATCAAGGGCACTCATCAAGAACGAACTTTGGAGATAGGCAGATATGAGACTTTTACTCTGTGTCAGTATATGCCACTTTGCTTTTGTCTGCTTCCGTTACGTGTGGAGTGGAGTGTCATGGTCACTGTGCTATGTCTATGAGAAGACACTATGTCCAAGGCAATTTACAAAAGAAAACATTTAATAGGGACTTGCTAACAGTTTCAGAGGGTTAGTTGGTGAGCATGGTGACAGGCAGGCATGACACTGGAGCAGTAGCTGAGGGCTCACATCAGATCCACAAACAGCAGACAGAGAGATTATGACTGGGCCTGGCATGGACCAGTGAACTACCTCCTCCAATCACGCCATGTCTTCTAATCCTTCCCAAGCAGTCTACTGCCTGGGAGCCGACCTTGAGTCTATGAGCCTATGGATGCCACTTCATGGAACATCCAAAATAATTTATTTATAGTTTATAATAAAAGCCAACTTATCTAGAAGTGCCATTTTAAATGCTGACTAAAGACATAGACACATTTCATTACTCTCTTCCAGGTTGTCTACTTGTCTCCAAAATTAATTCTAAGGAAAAATATTAATATGTATGATTTGCTGATTTGCAGGGGTGTCCTTAGCTGTGAGAACTCCTTCAGTCAATAGCCTTTCAGATACCGACCCCCCTTTTGGGCGTGGTCTCATGTACTAGAAAGCAGATGAAAAGTGTGTGTGGACCTCTCGGCTGCTGGATTCTGTTCCAGTTCCCAGCGCACACAGGGGTCTGCGGATGGCTACTCTTTCTGTGATTTAACCCCAGATAAATAAATGTTCGTTATACTCCATTTTGGGCTATTGTGGAAGTATTATGTATGCCAACAGTCCTTGGTCTGTCAAAGCTAAGATACATGCAGAAATTTAATTTTAAAATATTAAAACAGGGTCAGTGAAAGGGCTCGGTGTGTAGGAACACTTGCTGCCAAGGCTGAACGCCTGAGCTCTGGCTCTTAAGCCCACATGGTTGGAGAGAGAACTGACTTCCCCCAGTTGTTCTCTGACTTCCACCCATGTGTTGTGGCACATGTGTGTGTGCATGCACACACAAACACACACACACAAATAAAACAGATAGTTGAAGTGTTAAAGCAACTGGCTTTTTTCTGTTTGGTACTTAAAGGAGAACAGAGACAGATGAAGTCAGCTGGTCATAGAGATGGCTATGCTCTTAGCTTTAGTAGTTTGTACAACTTTTGAACTTTTAAAAGTTTATGTTATTTTTATTTATGTATCTGTATATAGGTCTGTGTAAGTATGTGCCAAAACATCCAGAAGAGGCCTTCAGGGCCCCTGGTCACTTGGGTAGTGCTTGTGGAGACGGGTTGTGGTCCCACCAAGACATCCGGAAGAGGCCTTCAGGGCCCCTGGTCACTTGGGTAGTGCTTGTGGAGACGGGTTGTGGTCCCACCAAGACATCCGGAAGAGGCCTTCAGGGCCCCTGGTCACTTGGGTAGTGCTTGTGGAGACGGGTTGTGATCCCACCAAGCTTGACCTCCACAAGCTTCCAACACAACATCTTCTTATCCCTTACTTGGTCCACATTTCTCAAGACAACAAACTTCATATCTTTTCTGCATGCAATCCACACTATCTCGAACACTGGCAGGTACATTGTACTGGTGCTGTTTTTCACTATCTGACCTCTGACCTTGGATTTTTACATGGCATGGTGTTTTTACAAGCATTTGTCACCTAGCCTTCAGCCTCAGTGGTGACTAGGAATACCCTGAGATGGAGAAGTAAGGCGTGTTCTGTGGCCATAGTAGAACTGCATCCATTGGAGCAGCAAGAAATGGATCCACCTCTGCCAGCCGAGTCTCCCTTTCACATAGTGGACCAGTGGGCCCACCAGAGGACAGATTTCTTTCACCTCTCGGTGGCCAAACAGTTTACACATCAGCTGATCTGAGTCACTTGCTGCCAGATGGCCCTTCCTCCCTCTGTCCCTCCTTCCCTTCCTCCCTTCCTCCCTCTGTCCCTCCTTCCCTTCCTCCCTTCCTCCCTCTGTCCTTCCTTCCCCTTCTCCCTTCCTCCCTCTATCCCTCCTTCTCTCCCTCCCTCTGTCCCTCTTTCCCTTCCTCCCTTCCTCCCTTCCTCCCTCCTTCCCTTCCTCCCTTCCTCCCTCCCTTCCTCTGTCCCTCCTTCCCTTCCTCCCTTCCTCCCCTCCTTCTCTTCTCCCATTCGCACTCTTTCTTTCTTTTTCTGTCCTGGAACGTCTTTGTAGACCAGACTGGCTCAAACTCCCACAGATCCCCCTGCCTCTGTCTCCTGAGTGCTGGGATTAGAGGCACATGCCACCATACCTGGCCTGATGTGCTCTTTCTAAAGAGGAGAATGTTTTCTTGTCCTGGGAATTTTTGTCCTCTGTGTGTTTAAAAGGCAGAGCTAGTCTGGGTTAAAGATGGTTTTTGTAATAGATTCCTTCATACAAACATAGAAAGGGAACACAGGAGAAACGAATTGTGAGCCTTCCTTGCATGCGTCCTCCTGAGCCACGGCTTCAGTCCGAGTCTCTGATAGCGGAACTTTGCTACAAACACTGCTGTCCTCTGCACAGAGTTGTAACGACATAGTGCTTCTTCAAAGAATCTATCAAAGAGCACTGGGCCCCTAAGCTGACTGTACCATCACTTCGACTTCACTTTCTTCTAAATCTTGTCTTCAGCTGAGCCACCTCTATCTGGCTCGCCACTTCTCTCTCGTCTTCCGCACCAGACATTCATCCTCTGAGAGCTCCCCATCAGCTCACAACCTTTACCTTGAGGGAAGAGTAGAGTGAGCTGAGGTACCTCAGTCTCAAGTTGACACCAGCGGGCAGGTAGGACTGGGTACCAGGTAGGAGAGGACGCTAGTCTGGTTGCCTCACTTTGTCTGTACTTCCTGCTAGAGCAGAGGCTGGGTAGAGTGTGAACTTGGCTCAGGGCTGAAGAAATGAGTGTCAGCATGGAGGAGGTGGAAAGACCTGGGTAGGTAGGTACACATACGGCAAGCACGAGAACTGTTTTTTGTTTGTTTGTTTGGTTGGTTGGTTGGTTTTTGTTTTTGTTTTTTTTAGCTTTTAGGTATAACTCAGAGTTATTTTTTCTTTTTTCTGTTCTTTTTTTTTGTGGTCATTGTTATCAAAAGGGGCTTCCTGATCCTATTCCATAGTTACCCTGGAATCCCCCCGACTGTTCCTCATGTAGAAACAACCTCATACATATTTTCCTCTGATGGTGTTGAACCCAATCAGAGATTAGGACAACTTGAAACAGACATGAACTCCCTTCAAGGTGCAGCCACCCCCCCTCCACACACAGCTGGAGTTTTTTGCTGACTGATCCCCACGTGTTTGGAGGTCACAGCCAACTGACAAAACACTTTGCCCGTGATGGTGGCTTAATGACAAAGAGGAAATCTCTTATAGACTAGTGGGATGGCAAAACCCATCCAAAAATCACAACTTTGTGTTACTATAGCTGCAGGGAGCTGCTGGGTGAGGGATTCTTCTATTTCCACCATGACTGTTTCAAAGATGACGAACCAGTTACGAAGTATAGCTCAGTCCTGCATGTCACACGTATCCTATTCCAGGCCAGTAGGGTCCTGTACGTTTTATGTTCCCTAGTCCAGGACAGCCCGGTCCTGCACGTCATAACACATGCATGCTATTGCTGATGCCAGGCTTTCCTAATCAAGGCCTCCATCACCAACGAGCTCATTCACTACGGGAATGAAGGGAAACCAAACCCAGTTTACAAATCCCTGCACACAACTTGCTTCTGACAGCATTTCCTGGTGCGCTTGCTCCTCAAAGCTTTGGAAATGTCGAGAGCAGCAGAGTTTGCAGGGAAGTTTGTGTAAGGATTGTTTTCATAGCCTGCTTCAGTTCAGCTCATTTACCCTTCTCATCAGATCCAAAGGTGAACCATGGAGGCTGGAGAGACGGCTCCGTGCTTAAGAGCATGGACTGTACTTCACAGGACCCAAGTTTCATTCCCAGAAGCTCACAGATACTCGTAACTTAAGCTCCACAGGGTTGGACACCTCTGTCCCGTTCAGACCCCTGAACTTATGTGCACAATGCCAGCCCCCATTACCCCCCCCCCACCACACAAACATATTTTTTTGAAGTTTTTCTTTTTAAGGTGAACTTTTAGACTGGGAGGTGCATTGATTTTAAAAGTTGAAAATGAAGAACCTGGTGTCCCTATCGAACCCGAACCATATGAGGGAATAATTTGGGATCGAAATCAAGCCAAAATGCTACTCAAACTAAATGCTACCTTATCAAACTAAGACTTTAGGGCAGCAGATAGAACCAAAGCAGACTAGTTTTTCCTTAAAAACAAAATATACTTGACCTCAGAACCCTTACAAAAGCATAACATGACGTTTACTGTGTCGGTCAGATTCCTTGACTGTGGCAAATATCTGAGGCCAAGCTGAAAGCAGGAAAGGTCTGCTCTGGAGATTTCAGTTCTGCTGCTGTGGGCATGGGGGAGGCGACCCCGAAGAGGAGGGAGTGTGTGCAGTAGACTGTACACGTCAGTCAGGAAGAGATCAGGGTGTCCCAGCCCCTTCTGAGGACACACCATGGTGGTCTGAAGACTTCACACTAAACTTCATCTTTTCAAGCTTCCGCCTGTCCCGAGAAAAACAAAGCCCTGAGCACAGCGTGTACTCTTTTGTAAGACATGTATCTAAACCAAACATCCAAATCGACCAACTGGATGTTTTTCCTATGGTTCTACTTCCTTGTTCCTCTCTTGCTACCCTTCCTTCCCCATCCAGTCATGGGATGGGAACACTCATTCTATTTTGTAGAATGGAGAGTCCCAGTGCAAGAACTGCAAAGGGAAAACAACACCATCTTTATGTCTGTTGGATTTTTATTCATTGACATGCAACTAAGTAGTTCTTAATCTCCCAAGAAGCAGATTAAATTCATAAACACAAATCATCCAAGGCTTATCTGCTTTGCTCCAGCCAGAGCAGCTTGCATGGTTGTTAAGTTTCTTTGCTATCATCCCCTTTGCCTGATGGGACAATCGCTCTCTTGGTATGTTGTGTGACCAAAGCCAAACCTAAGTCATCTGAATGAGGGGTTTCCCTGCTGATCTTGAGGGAAAAAGCTACCACATTGTGGGTATGTGGGGGGCTGTGGGCAGCTCCAGAAGCTCAGAATGGCTCGCAACTGGCCTCCAGGGGAAGTGTAAGGACCTTAGACCTATTGTCCCGAGTGTATGTGCCATGCACATGTGTATGTAGGTGTGTATATGTGGATGTTGATATCAGGTTTGTTCATCAATCACCCACCCCCACATTAACTTTTGAGACAAGGTTTCTCAATCAAACTAGAGCTTTCCATCTTGGCTAAGTTGACTGGCCAGCAAGCACCAACAATCCTCCCCAGTACTGGGGTTACAGATGTGCAGTACCACACGAGCCTATGACACAGATGCCTGCGACCAGACAAAAGTATTCATTATAATATGCCGAGCTCTCTGCCAGCTACGTCAGCGCCCCAGCCCTGCTCCTAGAGTCTTACAATTCTGGGTAAGCTTAGAAGGGGACTCAGAGCTCCACAAAGAATTTGCCTCATCGAACAGCCAAATTTCATGCAGGCCTTTTTGAAGGGCATTTTATACTAAGTAGATTTCTTAATAAATACAGCCACACTGGCTCCCAGAGCTGTATTGTCCCACTTCTACTTTGGTGGACCAAGGAGGGTGTCCAGGCCTCATCCTTTTCCTTCAGTATCTGTTCACTCCGGAAGCTGGGCGTCAGTTCTTTGTTGTTGGAATTTTTAAAAAGATTTTATTTTGTTTTTATTCCTCTCTCTTTCTCTGTGTGTGTGTCTGTGTGTGTGTGCGCGCGCACGCGCGCACATGCGCGCGTGCGTGTGCATGTGTGTTGGGACCCGACCTTCTCAGTCATCTACAGGAACAGTGCTTGCTCGTACCCTGAACCATCTCTCCAGTCCCCGTTCTTGTCCTCCAACTCCCCTAGTTCTCCTCTTGTGTTAAATTCCTTGCTAAGTCTTTTTCCCCATTTCCTATTAGACTACTTATCAACTTTAAAAATTGATTCATAGAAGTTATTTTTAAAATGCTTTTTCTATTATATAAATTGCAAACACAACTTTTGTATGTTTTATATTTTTCTAAAACGTATGTTTTTATTGTCATCTTGTAGTCAACATATTTTTATGTGTTTTTCTATTTCAAGTTTGTAAAGTATATTTTGTTTTCTCACAACATTTTGATAGTTTTGTTCCTACATTTCTGCTCCATTTCCATCTGGAGTTGATTTTGAGTCTGTTACTCCTCCATCCACCCTGACCAGACCCATGCACATCTGACCCTGCCTTGGGCCAGGTCACCAGCAACTTCCATGTTGCTGAGTCAAAAGAGCTCTGTGGCCACATTGTCTTTGACGTCTCTGCAGTGTTTCTCGGAGCAAGGCTGGCTCCTTTTCTGTAACACACCTCCCTTGCTGAGCACGTGACAGCACAGCTTCTTAGCTCCCCCAACACCTCACCAGTCCTCTGGCCTCCTCAAGAGGCATCATCTTTCTCCCCAGGTCTAAGAATTCAGTAAGAGACACTCACAGTTGGAGCCGAAGTTTATTTACAAAGCAAAGCAAACACTCCAAAGAGATGTGTATGGGCTGTTCTCCAAGGCTGAGTCAGAGCAGGGATGGCGGGGCTGCTACTGCTGCTGCTGCTGGTGGTGTAGCAATATCATGACTTCTACATTGTGAATATTTTTTAATAATAAAAGAAGAGAGCAATCATTTTCCTTATTATCATAAACTCTACAGTTGAATGTCTCAGTGTTCTTTTGCTGTAAGGTACACCATAACCATGGCGACTCATAAAACAGAGCATTTAACTAGGGCCTGCTTACAGCTTCCGCCCATCATCATCACCATGGGGAGCATGGTGGCTCGCACACAAACATGGTGCAGGCAGCAGGAAGAGAGAGGCACTGGGACTGGCTTGGACTCTGAGGTTTCAAAAGCTAGTGACACACTTCCTCCAACAAGGCCACACCTATTCCAACAGGGCCACACCTCCTAAACCTTTCAAAGTGCCACTCCCTTGTATCCTCATTCAAATCTGTGAGCCTAGAGGGCCATTCTCATTCAAACCATCAGAGTCCAGTTCCCACAGCTGGAGAAATCACAGGAGTCAGGACAAACCGAGGGTAATGGAAAAACCTTGCCTGGGAAAAACCACCTTCTGATCAAGTTAGGTGGACAAGATCTCACCTTTAAGATCTTTCCCTGTGCTCCTTCAGAAAAGCCCACAAAGGTGTGGGGTACAGCAGGTCTGAAGCACAGGGCAAATGTGTGTTAACAATGCCGAGGTCTTTTGAGGCCCTAATCTTTTGTTAGAGCACACGTGCGGAAATGCCCCTGCACCCTGCCAAGTTCAGGTTTGTTATAAAAGGAATCTACTTGTAGCCTCGGGGACCGGCAGTCATCAGGCAGTCTGGCTGTCAGGAGACATAGCCTCTAGAATAGCTGCAGTTGACTTGGTTAGCTTTTCAGTGTGCCCAGTGGCTAATCTTGGAACTACTTTCCACTGAGATATTTTGGCATTATTTTTTTTTAATTAAGGCTTCATGGTGGAAGCTGTGGCCAGAATGTTACAATGATGTGACAGCCTATACAAAATGACATTGGACTTGGGCTGTCTTCGGGGACTCTCTTCTCCCAGTCCACTGCTCATGTCTAACCCTACCATACTCTAGGTTATATATTTGTGTATATATTAGTCCTCACGACACTTCCAGGGTGCTGTCTTTTTTAAAGATCTGCATGTCCCCACACCCACCTGCCAGTTCTTTTGGGTTAATTACAGCCACCCTCACACTGAGTGTTTGATGCTGAACTTGGGAATTTTTTCACCCTCTGTCCCAGACCTGCTTTCTTCCTAGCCTTAGCTGGATCTGCTCTTTTGATTCCACTGAGTCACCCAGGTATCTTTCTCTTCCCTCGAGCTCTTGAGAATTCCAAGTTTCATCTATCCATACACTGTGATTGGATCCGTTGCCCTTTCTCTCTATCAGTACACTGTGATTGGATTAATAGATTCATGTGAAAAATGTCATATTAACGGAAGTCATATTAGTTCCTGTTACCTTGGATACTGCCTCCATGACCTGCTGAATTTCTGGCCCACTCTAGTCTATCCTTCAGGACAGGCTGCCTGTGTGCCATGAATTCCCCGAAGGGTGGGCTAGTCAAAACTACTGAGGTCCACTCTAGTCTATCCTTCAGGACAGGCTGCCTGTGTGCCATGAATTCCCCGAAGGGTGGGCTAGTTAAAACTACTGAGGTCCACTCTGGTCTATCCTTCAGGACAGGCTGCCTGTGTGCCATGAATTCCCCGAAGGGTGGGCTAGTTAAAACTACTGAGGTCCACTCTAGTCTATCCTTCAGGACAGGCTGCCTGTGTGCCATGAATTCCCCGAAGGGTGGGCTAGTCAAAACTACTGAGGTCCACTCTAGTCTATCCTTCAGGACAGGCTGCCTGTGTGCCATGAATTCCCCGAAGGGTGGGCTAGTCAAAACTACTGAGGTCCGGACAACCTCTGACTTCATTATCATCCTACATGCAGCTAAGCAACAATGACCCCAGAGCTGTGGCAGTCAGACAATTGCCATGACAACAAGTGGGGAAAAAAACACTAATGGGGTAAAAAGAGGTAGAAGTCCCAAAAAAGCTCAGCCTCTTCTCAGGAAGACACATCTGCCCCCGCCTTCTCAGCACAACAGAAATGGCTTTCCCACAGCCCCGGAAGCCAGAAATCCTAGGAGGTATTTCACAGTTGAGAAACAGATCCTGAAAAGCTACCTAACTCAAAGAAGTACTCCTAATTCCTTCATAAAAAACAAAATATCTGTTGTAAAAGACTTTCTTGTAACAGTCATTATGGAGACAAAAACCAGATTATACACAGATCAAGAAAGTTTTATTCCTGGGAATCAAGACTATGGAACTAATTTCAATGCAATATCTAATTGAATTTTTGATGTTCATATTTGTTTACTTTTATATATTTATTTTGGTATGTAGTATGTGTCTATTTTCATGTGTGTACGTGTGTGCGTGTGTCTGTGTGCGTGCATGTGTGAGTGAGTGGGTCGGGAGGCTGCCCTCAGGCATCTGTCTCTACTGCTCTCCACTGTGGTTTCTGAGGTGGAGGTTCTCATTGAAACTGACTCACCAGTTGGCTAGGCTGGCTGGCCAGTGCAGGGGTCCTCCTCCCTCTGCCTTGTGCTGGGAATACAGCAGTGCTGCCATTTGTTCTTTCCCTGGGTTCTAGGGATCTGAACTCTGATCCTCAGCTTGTGCTGGAGGCACTTTACCAGCTGAGTCAATCCCAATACCCACACTTATAGGAGTTAGGAGTCTACAGGCTAGCGCACTGGGTAACGTGCTATGGATTGCCGTCAGCCAGGAGCGTTGTCTTGGAAGAGCTGGGACATCCTGTTCTGTTTTCCTGTTTCGCTGTTTATGGGCTTGATGAGCACCCAGACCCTCGGGATGGCCTGCTGGGGCACGGCACTCCCCAGGCTAAGTGGCTTCATGTTTGTTCTCCCACCAGTGGCTTGGAAGAAGCCTGTTTTTCCTCAGGAAGGCTTTTGGGAATCTCTCCCCAGTCTTGGGCAGATAAGTTAAAGGTTATCTTATCTCTGTAGACACACTGATCCTAGCAGGACAGCCCATTACCTCCCCCAAAGAGTCTGGAAGTGTCCAGGACAAAAGAAGCCATTCTAGGTCTCTAGGAATAAACTGCACAGAGCCAGAGTTGGGGTCATCTGTTGACACCAGCCCATTATTCCTACAGTGACATTAAACATAGATAGTTCTCCAGGGGGTTTCCAGCGTGCCTTACAGCAGAAGGGTCAACTGTGGGGTGGTACCTCTGCTGTACCTACCAAGAGAACACGGTTCTGAGGTTTGAGCTTCATTGTCCCAAGCTGTGTTTCAAACACCACCTGCGCAGAGGCAGCCCACGTCTTCACCTGCTTTTTAGCTGGGTAGTCTTCAGGCATTCACCTTTTCCTACCTGCTGCATGACGTTCCGCTCGGATGTCAGGATGAAGGGTTTCTCACTGGTTCCGTGACTCAGTGATTATCACACAGTGATGAATTACATTCTGCTCATCTGACCCTCTGATGGGCTAGCCTATTTTATCATCTTTATGTGGTTGTGTCTGTATGTCCATATGTGATCTGTCTTGGTGCCCATGGGGGAAGAAGATGGCACTGTCACTTATATCACAACTGGACCTTAACCCTGAGAGACAACCCCAGGACTCATCCAAACAGCATGCTGCCCAGAAAGAGATTTTTATAGCGACCTACTTTCTAAAAATCAAGCCATTGTACTAAGAGAGACATGTGCCACAGAAGGCCACATGTGGTGGTGATGTGCCCTCCTGCCTGGCTCTGACATCAGAGTGGCCTTGCCTGTGAGATAAGGGGAGGATGGAAAGCACCCACGGGTACAGCACAAATAACTCAGTCAGAAAGAGGGTGTGCTATGAGCATCTCAGACATCCATGGAACAAAGGTCATTCATAACTGAACCAAGTCCAGGGTCACTCAGGGTCGAAGAAATCCCATGCAGCTCTATGAGAAGAATGGGGCGAGCAGCCCGAGCTGGGCTGGGGCAGGCACCTGCTCACAGCAGTAAGGGAAAGGCACGTGCAGATGGATTTCTGGTTTTGGAAAGAGAATTGACAAACTGTATTCTGCTTTTTCTTTTAAAAATAAGCTTGTTATTTTAGTAGCCTTCCTGAAAAACCAGCACAAATATAGTGCGGAGTCCCATATGCCTGCACCCAGCAGGCCCGGGTGTGAACACTGGTCACAAGTCGCAAGCCAAGACTGACAAGTCATCACCGACTGAAGTCTGTTTTCACCTGATGTGCTCCTTCTGTTTGGGATCCCACCAGTGAGCATTCTGTGACATCAAGTCTGGTCCCCTTCTGCTCCTCTTCACTGTGGTGGCTCTCCAACTTTACAGAGGCCTTCCCTCGCATGGTCTTGGCAGTGCTGAGGTGCCCACAGCAAGTACTTCAAGGCACAACCTCCAGTTGATTCTGCCCAATGGTAAGAGGCAGAGGCTGCAGGGTTCGGAAAGGTGACGGCAGAGATAGGCAGTATGCTCATCACATCTCCTCCTTTTTTGAGACGGGGTCTCACTGTGCAGTGTAGTCAAGGTTGGCTTCAAACTCAACATCCTCCTCGGGCTCCAGCTGGGATCAGCAGCGCACAACCACGTCCCACTCAAAGGCTTTCCTTTGCCCCGTATTGTGTTTAATCTTTTTAAAAAACACTAAATCATGTTTGTTTACAAAATCAGTGTTTTGCAGCAGAAGCAGTTTTAAGCCCACTCTGTAGCCAAGATTGGAGCAAAGTGCAGAGGATAATTTACTTACCCCACGAGGCAGTCAATTGCTATTTTTCATTGACTGCAGTTTTATGATCTAGAGAGTGAATCTCATGGCGGTAAAACTTTTATGACTTACATTAATTCAGTGTCCTCAACTGTCACGTTTCTCAACTTGCTGTCAAGCTACAGAACTATATTTTTAGGATATTCCTAAGTGAAGCACTGTGCAGACTTACCAGGAGAAATTTACAGCAAAACTTTCTGAGAAACTAAAGCCAGTACAGTCTCATGTATGCATACACATGCACACACACATATGCATGCAAGTACATATATACAGGTACACATGCATATACACAAGCATCCACACATACACCTACATATTCACATGCACACACAAGCACACACACAAAATCTCATACACAAGCACACACAGCCTTGCATGTCAGAATCTGGGAGATAAACACCAAGAAAGTGGCCAGAAAGTGGTCATTAATGTAGTACACCTCTCTCCCAGTTGTCTATAGCTTGGGCTTTTCAGAGCATGCATCCCTGGTTGAATGTAGCCCAAGTTGATCTCAGTCTGCCCCTGTATGTTAGCCTCTGGATTCTGCTCCTTCAGTGTTTCCTATTTTCCTGCTTCACAGAGGCAGAAAAGCAGGAGGGAGGGAGATGAGAAGGAAGGAAGGAAGGAAGAGCAGGCAGGGGAGAGGGCTGAGCAGGACAGGAAGAGGAGGCTTCATCTTAGGTTGCTCAAGGTTAGGTTCTGGGTCAGCTCATCTCCTCAATTCCCCACCTCTGGGTGTTCAGTAAGCAACATGACCAAAGTCGCAGTGACATCTATCAGGGAAGGAGACGCCTGCAGGGGCATGCCAGCGATCAGACTAAGTGCCCAGGAACAGGTCCGTTTTCATTGTTATGGAAGAATTAAAGAGTAGAATGGTGTGAAAGTCAAACAAAACCCATGTTTGTTCAAAAGGGACAGTTTTATTGGAATTATTAGGAAGAAAGCTCTAGAGCAGGCATGCTGTAAATCTCAGCAACTGCCCAGAGGACGAGAGTGGAGGACAGGAAGAACATCATAGCACCTGAGTTAAGCAGGCATGGAGGTCTGCCACGTGGTGGCAGGCAGCAGATGGCAGAGACAGGAGCCTTAGAGAGAGTCAGGAAGTCCAAGGTACTAGAAAAGGCAGTAGGCTCTGGCTAAAAAGAGACAAAGAAGAATAAAAAATAGTTATGTCTTTCTGAGCCTAACTCAGAAAGGCAAACACCAGCGAAACCTCATTGCGGCTCCTAGGGACTGGGCAAGGGGTGGGAATTCTGGAAAGGAAAAAATACGTTATCTCGTTAAAGGGATAACCATTCCACCCATCTCTTTAGCATGTATTACGGTAGGACCAGTCCTAGAATCACCATAGCCAAGTGATTGTTTCATGTAACAGGATTAACTCATGTCTTGGGTAGCTTGGAATGTGAAGTCTCTACCCAGGCCAGAGATGTCAGTCTCTTGACCATAAGAAATTAGTTTTCCCTTAATGGGCCTTGACTCTTGCTGGGTCATTAAGAAAAGGGAAGAAGCCAGAGGCAAGGCCTCCCTTGCTGATGGCTTCTCCCAGTACGCCTTGTGTTTGTTTTATCTATTTTGTCTCATCTTGAACAACACGTTCTCCCTCTAATCACTATCATCTGTTCGCTGAGAGATGTTTAACTTTGTTACTGTGCTAGCTACTCACTCAGAACAATACCCAGGGCCTGAGTTCTCTCAATTCCTAAGTCTTCTCTTCAGGCAGAGATATTTGTATTTCCTGGGTGTGTTGGTATAAAGATATATTGACATAAACTAAATATACTAAAACTTAGCTTTCGTATGCTAAAACGTTATCTTTTCTGATTCTAAAAGAAGTCAAGGCTTCTGTGGATCGTTGAAAATAATGTGCACTGTACACAGATCTAATGAGCCAATCCATCACTGATGGATGCAGCTAGTATGGGTCGCTGTGTCATAGCTGAGCGCTGGTTTCTGGATCAGAGGTGGATGGATGCTCTGTGTGACCCGGGTCATCTTTGCAGTACTAAGTGGTAATGGCTGACTCCAGTCCAAGGTTGCTCCTCAAATATCAGTGGAAAGCTCTTCGTGTTACATCCTGAAGCTAACAGAAGCAGCCCCTGTGTGACGGATACAGGCCATATTCATGGAGGAAGAACTTTGTCCGTGGATGGTCTACTGTAACCTTGTCCTGTGCACATCTCTGCCCTAAATGCCGTGCTCGGGGCAGAACAAGGTGACACGGAACAACATCAGGGAGGGAGATGTCAGTAGAGATTCTGTGGGCAGTGAACATGAATTTAAAAAGAAAAGAGGTAAGATAAGAAAAATGAAAAGCCAATTCCCAATGCCTCCCTCCCCCGGAGATGTCATACTATCTTTCAAATGCTCTTAGCGTGTGCTATCAACACAGGCATTTATTTATTTACTAAATTGACCTAGCGTGGAAATGGAGTTTGTGTTTTCTAAAACCAGTTATCTGGAGAAGCTTTCTAGGATTTTTTTTAAGTAGCCCCGATCCTGCTGCATTCCAGGGCTCTGGGAGAGGATAGTTAAATACCGTGTTCCCATCAAGCGACCATAGAGAAAAGACAGTGACATTCATTTGGAGTGCATTTGTTTCTTTTTCTTAATCATTTTTTCCCAAGCATTAAAGCTCCCTGAGAGCGGTCAACATACATGTTCTGTTTGATGCTAAATTTTCAGGGCCTAAAATAGGCTTGGCATGTTGTTTGTTGTTGATCGTGTTGTGAATTCAAAACTGCCTTTCGGATATTAGTGGGACCAAGAAACAAAACACAGAGATTTATGGGAAGTACCAAGAAGTAGTTACTGGGTTACCCTAGGTTGGAGTCAGAAATTCTAGATAGTCACCATTCATCCACTCTCTGATGGAATGAAGAGACACTGGAAGGACCTGGAGGCACAAATGTCTGGTGACAGTACTGGGGTTGTGGGGCAATCCTCCTTGTTTCCACTTCCTCAGGCCTCAAGCCACAGTTGTAGCTGAAGGCACCTGGAGGCAGGAGAGGGAGCCGAGCAAGGTGTCTAGTGCCCTACATAAAGCCTGCCGAATTGGAACACGGGGAAACCTGTTTACAAGAAGGAAGTCTGGGCTTCCGGGACAGCCCAAGCCTCCGTCATGCACCACACACTCCAGATTGTCTGCAGCTGCCCCGCAACACATTAGAATACTGCAATGCACACGCTTGGTGATTTAACGCAGGGGGTACATTCGATACCTGAAGCTGCAAATGACCCAAAAGCCAAAGCCTTCTGTGCACAGGACTGCTAACCTCCGAACTCTGTCCCCGATCTTCCTCTTTCCTCTCGGCAGGGTCCTTCTGACACACTCTCCTGCAATTAGCCACATGCTCCTGTCTACTTCCTTGCTCAGGGACACGGAAGCCTGGAAGCCCCCGTCAGTCCCCTTCATACCCTGCAGTCCAAAGATATCAGTATGAAAATCAGACAGGGGCCTAAGCAGTCATCTTCCCTGAGATGAATCACAGTGGGCCTGTTTCACAGCCGCCGATCCTAATCAAGGCGCGGTCCTCTGACACAAGAATCAAGCTGCCCTGCTCTGGAACAGGCTCCGGCCCTGTTCCAGCCTCCAGGCTAGCAAGCATGCAGAGAGCCTTACGTATGAAAAGCTCCCCCCTGCCTAGTGCTTCGAACCTGCGCTCTTCTCTCCACCACACAGAGGGAACTTGGACTTGATACCAATTAGATGGTTCTCTTGTGGTCAAGTGGCTAATATTAGCAAAGTATGGGTGTGGTTTTTAGGTCGTCCGATGCCAAATCCTGAATTAAAAGACATGGTTTGGGGACTGGAGAGATGGCTTGGTGAGTAATAGCATTTGTTCTGCTAGCATGCGGATCTAAGTTCAAATCCCCAATGTCCATGTAAAAATCAAGGTATGGCTGCACATGCCTGAAACCCCAACAGGGCAGAGAGCCACAGAGGACACCTGGCGCCCTTCTCTGGTCTTCACCTATGGGCATGTGTGTCTTCATATCCACATACTCACATGCATACATTACACACACGTTTACACACTAGAACAAAAGAAGAAAGATGGTTTTGGACTCCTGAACTCACTGTTTCCTTCATCCCAAGTGCTATGATTATAGGTATGTGCCATTATGCTGGGATCTTAATTTCTTAAAATTGTAGTGTGTGTGTGCGTGTGTGTGTGTGTGTGATGGTGGGAGTACTGAGTGATTTTAATCACTTAGCCATCTTATTGGCCCTTAACACAATCAAAAAATAATTTTTAAGTTTTGTTTTATATGTATGCTTGTTTTGTCCACCATCTGTGTGCCTGGGCCTACAGAGGCCACCAAAAGAAAGCACAGATTTCCTGAAACTGGAGCTACAGATGCTTGTGAGTCACTACATGGATGTTGGGAACTGAACCTGGGTCCTCTGCAAGAGAAAAAAGTGTTTTTAACTCCTGAGTCATCTCTCTAGCATTAGAATTTAATGATAAATTTAATTTATAGAATGAATTTAAAAATTGTATTTGGGGCCCAGAGAGATAGCTTGGCAGCTAGGAACATTGCTGTTCTTTCGGAAGCTCTGGGTTTGATTCCCAGCACCCACAGGGCATCTCACAACCATCTATAACTCCAGTTGCAGGAGATCCTATACCTTCTTCTGGTCTCTATGGGCACCAAGCATTCACATGGTGCACATACATATATGCAGGTAAAATAACCATACATATAACATAAAATCAGATAAATATTTTTAAAATTATATACAGAATATACATGACATGATTTAATAAAAGAAAAACAAATTCCAACTCTTCCCTTTTCCTCCCCAGATTTAGTACTGTCCCTAGACTGAGATTCTCAGCACATCCTGAGTCTTGAAAAAAGTCTTTGGAAGGAAGTGGAGGACACAGTGCTGGCATCAGCAGAGGAGAGGTGTGTGGGAAATTCGCGCAGTCTTCCTGCCTTTCTTTACTCTGCCTCTCACAGATGAGCACTTGCTCCCCAGACCCCAGCCAACCACAGCTTTAAATTTACATTTTATTCAGTTTTTGACTAAGTAATATTTATAGATGGAACAAAAGTCAGATAGCAGGAAGGAACTTGAGATAAGACAGCCCCATCTTAGCCATTTAGGCCTCCTTCCCAGGAAAGCAGACTTTGGCATCAGACTGTCCAATAAGTTATGTCACAAGAGAGAGAGGGAGAGAGAGAGAGAGAGAGAGAGAGAGAGAGAGAGAGAGAGAGAGAGAGAGAGAGAGGCAGGGAGGGAGGGAGGGAGGGAGGGAGGAAGGAAGGAAGGAAGGAAGGAAGGAAGGAAGGAAGAAGGTGGAGGGAGGAAGAAAGGAAGGAAGGGGATGGAGGGAGGAAGAAAGGAAGGAAGGAAGGAAGGAGGGAAGGAAGGAAGGAAGGAAGGAAGGAAGGAAGGAAGGAAGGAAGGGGGTGGAGGGAGGAAGAAAGGAAGGAAAAAGCAGAAAGAGAGGATGAAAGAGGCAAGGAAAGGAGGAAAGGAGAGAGGAAGGAAAGGAGAGAGGGAGGGAAGGAGAGAGGGAGGGAAGGAGGGAGAGAGGCAGAGAGGGAAGGAGAGAGGGAGGGAGGGAAGGAGGATAGCAGGAAGAGAGAGAGGAGGGAAGGAGGGAGGGAAGAATCCTAGACCTGGAACCTCGTGTTCTCACGTAATATAAAGTCAAGAACAACCTTGGGCTGGCGAGGTGGCTCATCAGGTAAACATGTCTACCGCTGTGCCTGATGGCCTGGGCTCAATCTCAAAGACCCACAGGTGAAAGGAGAGAACGAGTCCAGCATAATGTTCCCCAAGTTGTTTTCTGACCTCCACATGAGCTTCGTGACACCCACAACAGCCCCAATACACAAATAAATAAATAAATGGTGCAATTTAAAACTTTTGTTGTTGTTTTCAAGACAGGGCTTCTCTGTGACTTTGGAGCCTGTCCTGGAACTAGCTCTTGTAGACCAAGCTGGCCTCAAACTCATAGAGATCTGTCTGCCTCTGCCTCCCGTGTGCTGGGATTAAAGGCATGCTCCACCACCGCCCAGATAATTTAAAACTTTTTATGGGGCTGGAAAGATGGTTTAGCTCCTTCAGAGGACCCCAGCTTGGTTCCAGCATCTGGGTGAGGACCACCCACAGCTCAGAGTTCCCTAGTGCCTATAACTACAGCTCTAGAAGACATGAAGCCTCTGCCTCTGAGGGCACCTGCATTCAAATGCACATACCCACACAGAGACCCACATCCACGAGTGTAATTAAAGATAAATCTTTAAATTATACAGATATGAGATGCCCGTCAATGCTGAAAATTGATCTTGGACCATACATGTGCTAGGCAATATAGCCAATGGGATATGACCCTAACCTCCCCACATAAAGCTTTAAAAAGAACAGTCTTACATCATTAAACCCCAGTGTCCCCTTCTGGACATAACAACACTGCCCCTCACAGATATGTGACTCATTTATAAGGGTTTCTGTGTGTACTGAAAAGGTAAAACATTACCCAAATCAATAATTGCCCTTGAAAAATTCATAATTTTCCTATTACCATCAAATATTCACTCACTGTATAAATTTCTAGCTACCCCAAATATCTCTCTCTCCCTTTCTCCCTCTTTCCCTCCCTCCTTCCTTTTTTCTTTCTTTTCTTACTTAACTTACTTATGGAGGTAAAGTCTTATTATATAGCCCGAGCTGGCCTTAGTCTGGGTACCTTAGCCTTCCCAGAGCTACAATTACAAGCATAGGTTGCTATGCCTGGGCAGTGTGTTTACCTGAGACCCGATTTTAGGGAGGTCACTATAATCATTGACAGTACATTTAAATCTCGTTTATCTATGGGTTCTCTCTCTACCCCACATACTGCCACATACACACAAGCATGCATATACTTTGGAATTTATTTGTTGAAGAAATCAATCTGTTAATCCTATAGCATTTCCAACAGCCTGTATTTTGAAAACAAAACCCTTAGTATATAAACAGCACAACATTTATTTTGTACTTTGTGTCAGTGATCCATTCACAAATAGTTATGGAGGGCCACCATTGTTCTAATGCTCAGGAATAAACAATAAACACGACAAACAAACAGAGCGCCCTGCTTGGTGTTTTGTGTGTGTCTCCGTGTGCTGGCTTTATGGAAAATATAACATTTCCCATGAAAGAGCAGATTCTGTTTGGTAAGCAAATTCCTGACAGTCAATTGCCAGTTTGGAGGGTAGAACACTTATAATCTTGATAGGTAGATACAATTCCAGTCCAATTAAGTTACACCCACTTCTACTCCCAGCAGCACTTGGGGGAGCCTGGGCTCCCTGCTCTCTCACCAAAAGAGGGGTGAGGCTGTCTGACATGTTAAGGGGAGAAAGTGTTTGGTGGACCCTTCATGCTGTTTAGCCAAGGGGCAAGATGAAGGTAAGATTTTAGGTCTTCAGGACACATTTGATCCCCTCTTCTGCACATTGATTCTCTGCATTTCCTGTGAGCCGCCTTCGGTCTAGACTACAGACACTAGAGAGGACACACTAGGTGAATACGCTCTTTGCCAACAAGTCCAATGTGCTTCCCCCGATGATCTTTGCCCTATGACTCTGTGAATGAATGGTGACATCCATTCACTTACACACTTTTGTTTTTTCAAGGGCAGCTGGAGAGGACAAACATGGGGTGCATCTGAAGTCAGGGACTTCAAAAAAAGTTCAAAAGCTGCTCCTCCATTGTCACCAAGTGGGGCTCAGGTTTGATGGTGAATGCTGAAACCCGTAGAGCCATCTTGCAGGCCTAAGAATGTAGTGAAGTTTATGAAGCAGAACATGGTTGGCACATGCTTACTATGCTATTACCTGGAGGGCTGAGACAGGAGAATGACTGCAAACTCAAGGCCAATCTGGTCTTCACAAGAGTTTCAGCCTAGCCAAAGTTACCCAGTAAGACACTGAAACCACACACACAAAAAAAATGTAGCCCAACTCATACAACTTCGGCCTCTAAGAGTTTTATGTCAGAAATTAGAAGAAGCCCACATTTCTAGTTACCAGGTTATGTCACTGGTAAAGGCTGAAGTTAATCTATAGCAGTGTTTATAGCAGTAAATAACCCCAGAAATGCCTGTTTTCACAAAAAGCCAGTTTCTTGTTCACAGAGTGTGTCCAGTTCAGACCTGCTGAGTCTGCTCTCATTAGGAGACTCAAGCCCCAGCGTCCCCTTGTCATAGAGATTAGCTTCCAACGACGTGTCAGGGAAAGGAATTGTGGCGAACTGTCTACCCAGCCATGCGGGGACTTCCACTCACAGTTCATTGGGCAAAGCAAGTCCTGTGGCCTCCTGAGCTCCAGGAGTGTGTGTGGCAGGGGTCGAAGGAGGACTTACAATATCAGGGGTGTCCAGGAGAAAGAGGGGAATGTGTGTGAGCCGTCTTTTCTAACTGACATCAAAGTGAAGGCCTCCTTTCTGTGAGTGCCTCCCCTTCGGCACTCCTGATGCTCTGGAAGGCCAATAACACGGCTCACGTCCCTCTCTGCTTAGACTCTGTACCTGACCCAATGGGTCAGATGCTCAGAGAGATTCCCCTGCTTCCTCAGTCATGACCTGTGGCTTTCCATGTGTCCGCCTTTGGTGTAAAGAATCTTCTTTCTCCAGGCACTATAGGAGACAAGATGACATGGTCACCCCAAGGCAAGTTTAGCTTTTGTGGGGTGCAACATCTGGAAAAGATGCATAATTTAATTTGGGTCCTTTGTACAGAAAAATAAACAGTCTGTATCCTGCAGACCAAATGAAAGGTGTGGGTTGTTGACATAGTGGGTCTTTTCAGGTTTTGCAGAGTCAATGGATCTTAAAACTTTCAACATAAACAATGAGAAAATTAAAACAAATCCTTATGGAGCATAAGTGATAGGAACATTTTCTTTAGCATGAATCATGAATTAATTATGGCTCCTAAATAAACAAAATGAATTCATAGATCCAGCAGACAGAGAACACGAGGAAGCCAGCACCTGACTTAGGCTCAGTCACAGCGTGGTAATAGGTTAGGGGCGCAGCTTTTCTACTTGATAGAATATAATCTCTGTCCAGTGGCTTCAGGTAGCTGAGGGTCTGTGTTGAGGAAGAAGAGAAGTAGGGACCTGGATGGAACCTGAGCATGGACGACAATAAGTACCCAGGCAGCCATGGGAAAGAAAGGCTATACATGGCAACCCAGGGTGCAGGAGTGAAGCTGCCCACATAGCCCAGGGGAACAGTGCATGTGCCTGGTGGTCTGCGCAGCAGTGGGGATTTCTGTGGTATCCTGAGATGAGATGTTGACAGTTCGTGATGGGCAAAGGCTTGACTGTCTTTTTGACTGACTTTTGGATACCCAGGTGATGTGTTCACTGGAGAAATCAGAACTGTAAGGACAGATGCTGAATAAGTTCTTACCTTAACAGACTGAGGCATGAAAAAGATGAATATCTGGCTTGGATTGGTCAAGTTTATATTATTTTTTATTAAAGGTGTGTGTGTGTGTATTTGCTTATACATACAGGTATCCATAGAGGCCAGAAGAGGACATTAGATTCCCTAGAGCTTGGGTTACAGTTAGTTGTGAGCCACCCCATGTGGGTGCTGGAAATGCAACTTAGGTTACCTGCAAGAACAATAAATGTCCCCTGCCACACAGTTTTTTTGACAGAGTCTCACTGTGAAGCCATGACTGACCTGAAACTTACTATGTGGACCAGGCTGGCATTTAACTCATAGAAATTCACCTGCCTCTGCCACCCAAGTACAGAGGCTAAAGGCATGCAATACCAGGCCTGGCCTAGAGTAGCAAATGCTATTAACTACTGAACCATCTCTCCAGCCCCATGAAGTTTTGTTTTGTTTTAAAGCAACCGTAGTAGGCAGTATTGTTTATTCCAAACACTTGTCGGTTCTGCCTACATTCCGAGGCCTCTCTCTGCAGCTCTGCCTCACTGGCAGGGACGTCATATCCATCTGGGTTCTGCACAGCAAGTAACTCTATTTGTGTCACTGCATGGTTCAGCAATTGTCTTATTCTCTCTGATGTCAGCATAAGAGCTGTTCCTTAGGTCTGTGTTACAGAATGAAACCTGCAGAACAGATTAGAGGAATTGTTAAGTAGTTGGGAGCACTTGCTTCTGTTGCAGAGGACACAGCCCTGGTCTGATTCCTAGCACCCACATTGGCTCACTCACAATCACATGTACTAACTCTAGTTCCGGCAGCTCTGATTTCGTCTTCTGGCCTCTTGGTGCACTTACATGTACTCAGTGCACATACAGACAAGCAGGCACACACATACACATAAAATAAAAATAAAATGCTAAACCAGCACTTGATACTGTAATGTTAGAGGCCATTCCCCAGTGTGTTATGATTTCACTTAAGCTGATGTTTGTGGATGCTGGTTCCATGAGGGTAATGCTGATTGTGGTGGTCTGAATGAAAATGGTCCCCATCAGCTCATAGGGAGCACTATTAGGAGGTGAGGCCTTGCTGGTAAGTGTGTCACAGGGGTGGGCTTTGAGGCCCAGTGTGTCTGTCTCTGCCTGCTTCCGTGGATCTACATGTAGAACGTTCAGCTACTTCTCCAACACCATGCTTCCCACCATGATGCTAATGGACTAAGTCTCTGAACTATAAGCCAGCCCTTTGTAAGGGCTGCCATGGTCATGGTGTCTCACCACAGGGAAAAAGAAAAAGAACTAAGACACTAATTAAAAACAAAAGTCTGGAATAAGCACTACAACTATTGATTATATACAAGGACTAAAAAGAAGATGAACGTTCCGAAAGGAGTTTCCAGTTTGAAAGCAGAATTGAAAAAGAAATATGAGTAACTAAAATATTCTGAAAGTCAAAGCTGGGGTAAAGCCCAGACAGGTGGTGGTGGTGTACTCTCAGTGCTGCGGAGGCAGAGACAGGGGGATTGGGCATTCAAGGGCATCTTAGGCTACACAGAGTGGTCCATCTGGGCAGCATGAGACCTTGTCTCAAAAAACAATTGAACAAATATGACATAAATGGATAAAAAAGGAGCATTGAATGGGAACCATTGAAGGACCAAAGCATTTGTAACCTTCCAAGCCTGCAGGACTACCTTCTCTTTCTGGAGAGGGAAAAGCAGAAGGTCACACACAGTGGATGGGGAGTGCCAGGCACACGTAAAGTGTTCAGGTGACGTGTTCATGGAGAGGAGCTAGGCCGTTTCTCCCACCTGCCTCTGCAAACACTGGTAGCCAGACCTTCCTCTTCAGCAAAGAGATTAGGAGAATCTAAGAGGGAAAGCTCAAGATCCTGGTGTTAGGTGTCCCCAGCAATCATTCACCTACACCACAGGACAGTGAAAATGAGAAAGTCTCCATCACAAACTCAGAACCACCAGGCAGTCTTGAATGACTGATTCCTAAACCGTGAGAGAAAAGCACTATCAGATGGCAGAGAAGGTGGGAAAAAACCAAGTCAGGTTTAAGATAATACAGAAAGATAGAAAGTCATATAAAATGAAACATTTAACAAAAATGTATGGCATGCATATATGTCTTATTATTAATGCATACATAACAGCACTTTAATAATAGAGACTATATATGCATATGCAAATACAAACATATACATCCTCGGTGACATAAAAAAAATTTGTAACCATGACAAAAATATGGGATAATTTTAAATTTTTTACTTTAAAAATTGTTTTGGGGCTGGGTATAGTGCACATGTGGCAGTCAGAAGATGAAGTGCAGGAATCAATGTCTGCTCCCATCATGTGGGCTGAGACTGAATTCAAGTCTTGGCAACAAGTACACTGATCTGCTGAGCCATCTTGCAGGGGCATGGCATATATTTTTTAGAAAGTAAACATATAGGCATTCATAAAATAAACAAAATATCTTAGAAATCCAAAATAAGGTTGCAGAAACAACAACAACAAAAGAGCAAAAAGAATTAAAAAAACTCAGTAGAACAATGTAAAGAAGTCTCCTCTATGTTGAAATCTAGGAAGATTAAAATGTGCAGAGTGAAGATGATAAATCAAGGGCCAGCCCAGGTGGCTCAACACCAAGTTTTGGAAAGAAAATGTGTGAAGAAGTTAGTAGTGAAATGACTCAGTAAATTTTTCAGTCTTGGGAGACAGGAGTGTCCAAACTGACCCCAAAGAACTCCTGTGTAGCACCAAACCATGAAGACCTCTACAAAGTCCCACAAGTTCCCTGCAAGTGAAAAATGGGTCACACTAGCATCAACATTCTGGGCACTGGATTTCTTAAGAGAACTCTAAGCAAGAAGATACTCTAAGAAAAACTGAGGCGTGAACTATTGTTTGATATCTAGCAAGAATACCAATTGAGTGGCGGGCTGAAATAAGGATGCCTCAAGACCTGTGAAGACCTCAACAATTTTGTCTTCTGAGAGGCTAATGAAAGAAAGATTCTATCGAAATGATACAGTAAGTGAAGAAAGAAGATGTGCAGAATATGCTGGAAAACCAGCACACAGGGAGAAACAAAAGTGCCCTTGGGAGAGGGTCCACAATGACCACACAAGGCAGAGTCCAGAGAGGTTCATGAGTAGGATATTTCCCCTATCCATATCTATTTTATTTTAGTTATATTTTCTCATACAATATATTTTGATCATATTTTCCTCCAACTCATCCAAGAGCCTCCTCACCTCCCTACTCACCCAACTTTATGTTATTTCTCTTTTTTTTAAAAAAAATCAAACAAGAAATAAAAAGCTCCATAAAAACAAAAATCAAAATAAATAAGCAAAAACCAAATAAGACACACACAAAAAATGCTAAAACAAAAAGCTGGGCAGTTGCCACGCATGGGGCCTGCCCTGGGTATGACCAGGATATCCAGTGATACTCCTTTGAAGAGATCTCATTTCCCTGGCAGCAGGTCTCAAGTCTCATTCACAAATCACTTCTTGGTTACAGGTGGAAACCCAAGTCTGCTTCTCCCCCTCAGTGCGGGAACCCCATCTGGCTTAAACCTGTGTAGGTCTTGTGAATGCTGCCACAGTCCCTTTGAGTTCATGTGTGCATCTGTACTGAGGTGTCTGGAAGACATGTTTTACTTGGGGCTATTCATCACCTCCGGCTCTTGAAGTCTTTCTGCCTCCCCTTCTTCTGCTTAGATCCCTGAGCTCTGACAGGAAAGGTTTGATGAACAATTCCACTTAGGGCTGAGTACTCCACATCCTCCTGTTCTCTGCACACTGTCCAGTGGTGGGTCTCTGTCTAATTCCCATCAACTACAAGAAGAAACTTCTCTGATGTGGGTTGAGTGAGGCACCAAACAATAAGTATAGCAATATATCATTGGGAGTCATTTTATGTTAACAGAAGTTTCTGTCCCACTGGGTCCTACAGCCATTTATCCCAAAGAAACACACAGAGGCTTACTTTAATTATTAATTGGTTGGCCTATTAGCTCAGACTTTCTTATTAACTAAATCTTATAACTTAAGTTAGCCCATAATTCTTGTCTGTGTTAGCCATGAGGCTTGGTATCTTTTATCAGTGAGGCATTCTCATCTTGCTTCCTCTTGGTCTGGGTGACAACTGCAGACTGAGCCTTTCCTCTTCCTAGAATTCTCCTGTTTTAGTTACCCCATCTATACTTCCTGCCTAGTTGCCCCACCTATACTTCCTGCCTGGTTGCCCCACCTATACTTCCTGCCTGGCTACTGGCCAATCAGCAATTTTATTAATGTAATACAAGGGACAAATCTTTATACTCTGTAGACCATTTTCCCACAACAATTTTATTTCTATATTCTTTTAACAAAGTAATAGCATTAGGTTTTCCTCTAGGTCTCTAACCTATTTACTTTCAAGTTTATGTCTTGAGTATGAATTTCATCCATGAAGTGGGCTTTAATGCATTTTTTAAAAAGTGGTTGGTTATTCCCACAGCATTTGTGCCACTGTTGCCCCAGCATTTCTTGCAGGAAGGTTGCCACTGTAGATCACAGGCTTTGTAGCTCAGTTGATGATTATCTTTCTCCTCTGGTAGCATAGAGTGCTCTCCAGTACCATGAACAATAATAGCCAATAGGAGAGAAGCTTCTCAGTAGGCACAAGCTCAACTTCTTCATGTTCAATTACACAAGTAAGTGTCTTTAGCAATAGGACTTTACCATCAGATTGTGGAGAGCAATAGCCCGTGATTCTTAGGCAGTTCCATGGGATCCCTTTGGCCAATGACTCAGGCCCTATATATAATTTTTAAATTTATTCTCTATTTAAAAAAAGTAAGGCCCTCCCCCTGCTCACCCCCTTCCAGAACCTCTTCTTTTTTGTATTCAGCTTCTAAATGTTACATATTTATATTTCCATGTGCTAGTTCACGACATGTATCCATTGTGAAATGTTTATATCAAACTTAGGGGTTGAAAACGTTCAAGATCCTTTCTTGTAGCTTTCTGAAATATTCATTGCCATCTGTGGCCACTCTGCTGTCATAAGCATCCCAGAACCATTACTCCATTTTCCTTGTACCCTGGTATCCACTTGTCAGACCTTCCCATTCCTCTTCCCTGCTGCTTTCCCTAGGCTAGTTTTCTTTTTCTAATTATGCATAAATGTTTTATGTTGTTATATATAATGTGCTTCATAAAATTTATCCTCTTAATTTGAAAAAGAGTCAAACAGCTGTGGATTTTCAAAGCCTGAAGAATCTCTGTGTATGGGCATAAAATGGTCCTTAAGCTCTGGGTGGGGTAGAACTGAGCAAAGCATGCTGAGCATTGCATGCACAAAGATGGTATTCCATTCCTGGGGCTCAAAACAAGCAATCATCAGTCAATCACAAATCCAGCGTGTTTTGTGAGATGACAGGAAGTGGAGGGAGGAGACAAAATATGTGTGTGCCACAATGCTTGAAAAGCCAAAAGGGACACATATACACATGGATGCATATGCGTTCATACACATGTTTATATACATGCACTCACACATATGCATATTAACACATAAACTCACTCCTGTGTACACACTCACACATTCCCTCCTAAACACATACAAACACATCCATGGAAGAAACACTAGGAACTGATGATGCCTAGCTGGAAATGGGTATCTCCAGGGGCACAGAGGATTGTGACATTCCACCCTCTTATAGTTTTGAATTTGGAAACCCTTGAAATGTCTACGAATCCACAAAATTTTGTTCTATAAGAAGAATCTTGGAACCAAGATGTCTGCAGGGCCAGGCATGAGTCTGGGACCTCAGAGGGAGTAGGCTTGAGCCAGGACCTCTGTGGGTCTGGGCATTGGTCTGGGATATCAAAGGGAATAGGCAGGAACCAGAAACCTCTGTGGGTCCAAGCGTGAGTCTGGGACCTCTGAGGGAGTAAGCCTGACCCAGGTCCTCTGTGGGTCTGGGCACACCTGAGCCTTGGATCTCCTTGGGAGTAGACTGGAGCCAGAGACCATTGCAGGACCAACTCCAAGACAGGGACCTCTGCAGGAGTGGATCCAGACCAGGATTTACAGAACCAGGTCAAAGCCAATAACCTGGGCTAGAACAGTCCTGAGACAGCAAACTCCAAGGGAGTGGAGCAAAGCCCTGGAGTACTGAGCAACATCCAGGAACACGAAATGGCAAAAGAGGTAACTAGTACTGTGACACTAACTGTACCACAGGGAACAACCATATGAGCCTTGGATTCACTGGAACCTAGAAGATTAATCAACAGTCCCAAACACACATATTAGAGGAAAAGATGAATAGAAAAGGTAAGAACATACACACAACACCACAAAAAACAACAAAACATCAGTAAAACCTAGAGACCCTACAACAACAAGACTTGAACAACCAAATATAGATGAAGCAGAAGAAAATGACCTAAAAAATAACATCAGGAGAATGTTTGAAACTCTGAAAGAGGAAATGAGAAATTCCCTCAAAGAAATAGAGAAAAAGACAAACAAAACATTAGAAGACATCAGCAAATACCTTAAAGACAACCAAGAAAAGGAAATTAAACATATGAAAGATACTATTCAGGACTTGAAAACTGAAATAGAGGCAATAAATAAAACACAAATCGAGGGAATTATAGATACAGAAATCATGAGAAAATGATCAGGAACCACAAACACATGCATGAACAGCAGAATACAAAAGATGGAAGAAAGAATCTCAAGCATTGAAGATACAATAGAGGAAATAGACTTGTTAGTCAAAGAAAGCATTAAATGTAACAAAAGCTTAACCCCAAATATTTAGGAATTATGGGACACCATGCAAAGGCCAAACCTAAGAATAATAGGTATAGAAGAAGTAGAAGTTCAATTCAAAAGCACAGAAATTATATTTAACAAAATCATAGAAGAAAACTTTCCCAACCTAAAGAAAGACATGTCTCTGAAGATACTAGAACCTTACAGAACACCAAATAGACTGGATCAAAAAATGCCCTTGCCACATAATAATCAAAACACTAAACATACAGAGTAAAGAGAGAATATTAAGAGCTGCAAAGGAAAAAGGCCAAGTAACATATAAGGCAGACCTATCAGAATTACACATGACTTTTCAGTGGAGACAATGAAAGCCAGAAGGTCATGGTCAAGTATTATGCAGACATTAAGAGACCACAGATGCCAGCCCAGACTACTATACCCAACAAAACTTTCAATCACCATAGAAGGACAAAACAAGATATTCCATGACAAAACCCCATTTAACCAATACCTAGTCACAAACCCAACACTACACAAAGTACTGAAAGGAAATTCCAACCCAAGGGAGTTGGCTACATCAACAAAAACACGGACAATTGATGGTCTCATAGCAGCAAATCCCAAAGAAAGGAAAAAAGTACAAATTAACATCACCAACAATGAAAACTAAATTAACAGGAGATAGCAACCACTGGTCATTAATATCCCTTAATATAAATGAACTCAACTCACCTATATAAAGGCACAGGCTAACAGATTGGATAAGAAAACAGAATCCATCCTTCTTCTGCATACAAGAAACACATCTCAACCTCAAAGACAGACATCATCTCAGAGTAAAGGGTTGGGAAAAAAATATTCCAATCAAATGGACTTAAGAAACAAGTGGGTGTAGCTATCCTAATATCTAACACAATAGACATCAAACTAAAATCAATCAAAAGAGACAAAGAAAGACATTTCATATTAGTCACAGAAAAAAATCCATCAAGAGGAAATCTCAATACTGAACATCTATGCCCCAAATACAAGGGCATTCACATATGTAAAAGAAACACTTCTAAAGCTTAAGTCACACATTAAACCCCACACACTAATAGTGGGAGACTTCAACACCCCACTCTCACCACAGGACAGGTCAGTCAGATAAAAAAAATTAACAGAGAAATAAGGAAACTAACAGATGTTATGACTCAAATTCCATCCAAACAGAAAAGAATATACCTTCTTCTCAGCACCTTATGGAATCTTCTCAAAAGCTGACCACATTCTCGATAACAAAATAAACCTCAACAGATACCAAAACACATGGAATAACCCCATACATCTTATCACCATGGCTTAACTAGAATTCAACAATACTAATTCCAGAAAGCCCACAAACACATGGAAATTAAACAATGCTCACCTAAATCATCAATGGGTCAAGGAAGAAATAAAGGGAGAAATTAAAGACTTCCTAAAATTCAATGAAAGTGACCACACAACATACCCAAATTTATGGGACACAATGAAAACAGTGTTAAGAGGAAAGTTCGTAGCACTAAATGTCTACATAAAGAAGCTGGAAAAATCCCATACTGGTGAATTAACAGAACGTTTGAAAACGCTAGAACAAAAAGAAACAAACTCACCCAGGACAACTAGATGGCAGGAAATAATCAGATTGAGAGCTAAAATCAACCAAATAGAAACAAAGAAAACAATATAAAGAATCAACGAGACAAAGAGTTTGTTCTTTGAGAAAATCAACAAGATAAACAAACCTTTATCCAAACTAACCAAAAGGCAGAGAGAGAATATCCAAAATAACATAATCAGAAATGAAAAGGGGGACAATAACAACAGACACCTTATTTTTTACAAAGAAGCAAAAAAAATAAAATGGAAAAAAGAAAGCATATTTAACAAATGGTGTTGGCATAACTGGATATCCAACATGTAGAAGAATGAAAATAGACCCATACCTATAATTATGCACAAAACTCAAATCCAAATGGATCTCATCGTAAAGCCAGCTATACTGAATCTTATAGAAGAGAAAGTGGGAAGTACACTTGAATGCATTAGCACAGGAGACAACTTCCTAAATATAATCCTCACAGCACAGACACTGAGAGAAACAATTAATAAATGGGACCTCCCGAAACTGAGAAGCGTCTGTAAAGAAAAGGATATGGTCATCAAGACAAAATGGCAGCCTACAGATTGGGAAAGATCTTCACTAACCCCACATCAGACAGAGGGCTGTTCTCCAAAATATACAAAGAATTTAAAAAATTGGTCATCAATAGAACAAATAATCCAATAAAAAATGGAGTATAGACCTAAACAGAGAACTCTCAACAGAGGAATCTAAAATGGCTGAAAGACACTTAAGGAAATGCTCAACATCCTTAGTCATCAGAGAAATGCAAATCAAAACAACTCTGAGATTCCATCTTACACCTGTAAGAATGGCCAACATCAAAAACACTGATGACAACTTATGCTGGAGAGGCTGTGGGAAAAGGGAATACTCCTGCATTGGTGGTGAGAATGCAAACTGGTAAAGCCCTTTTTATGTCAGTGTGGCAATTTCTCCAAAAATTAGGAAACAACCTTCCTCAAGATCCAGCAATACCACTTTTGGGTATATATCCAAAGGATGCTCAATCGTGCCACAAGGACATGTGCTTAACTATGTTCATAGCAGCTTTGTTTGTCATAGCCAGAACCTGGAAACAACCTAAATGCCCCTTGACCAATGAATGGATAAGGAAAATGTGGTACATTTACACAATGGAGTACTGCACAGCAGAAAAAATAATGATATTTTGAATTTTGCAGGAAAATAGATGGAGCTAGAAAACATCATTTTGAGTGAGGTATCCCAGACACAGAAAGACAGTTATCACATGTACTCACTCATAGGTGGTTTTTAAACATAAAGCAAAGAAAACCAGCCTACAAACCACAATCCCAGAGAACCTAGACAACAATGAGGACCCTAAGAGAGGCAAACATAGATCTAATCTACATGGGAAGTAGGAAAATACAAGATCTCCTGAGTAAATTGAGAGCATGGGGACCTTGGGAGAGGCTTGAAGGGGAAGAGAGAGGTAGGGAGGGGAGCAGAGAAGAATGTAGAGCTCAGCTATAGAAAAAAAAAGAAGAAGAAAGAAAGAAAGAAAAAGAAAAGAAGAAGAAGCTTGGGAGCACAAGCCAGAGCTGTGGAGGAAGCCGGAACATGTACTACTGCAGAAGCAAAGTGGGAACTACCTGCCACAGAGAGGGAACTTCCTCTCCGTGAGGAAGACTGCTTCCTACACAGTTAAAACAGACTTCTGTCTGATACCTGGACATGGTGTTGGGGCGAGGGGGGCAGTGACCTTACGGCCCTTGAACAAGGTTTAGTGTGAAGAAATTCTACAGCAGAAGAAATCGACCAGCACAGACGAAACTCCTGAGCAAAGCAACTTCAGGAAGGACGTGTTCCTTTTCAGTACACCGTTTCAGCAGTTTCTGTCCTCCGTCCTTGAGTCCTCTGATTCTGCATCTGTGGAGAGGTGGAGGAAGGTCAGATGATGGGCACATAGGGCAGAGGCTGCTCACCTTATGGTGGACAAGCAGGTAAAAAAGGAAGGGACAGGAGGCCAGGTCTCCTTTGGAGGTACAACTCCAGTAACCTACTTGCTCCAGCCAGGCTGTCTCCCACTGGAGGTCAGGAGACGACTTTGTGGAATTGGGTCTTTGTTTCTATCATAACATAGACCCAATTTTGAGAATTAAACTTGGATCTTCAGACTCATTCAGCAAACACATTAGCCACTGAGACGAGCCCCTTCTTTTATAGAGAAATTGAGCCCCGGGTGTTAATCGAACTGCTTGAGGTCCTCAGACAGACATTCTGAGGTGGACACGGCCTCCTGGCCTCTGGCCCAGGCCTTTGCACTGCACACTGCTGCTTAGCAGAGGACGTGCAGTTTGTTCCCCCAGAAGAAGGTGGGTTTCTAGTAAAAGCACCAGCAGGATTCAGTTTGGGCAGCATACCAGGAGCCTTTGGCACTACCACCCATGAAACAAGTTTTCCCGGGCAGGATGAACGGAATGCGAGGTTTAGGCATAAGGACAGCAGCACTCGCACCCAGGGTGTAGGTGTTGTTGCCACAGGCCATCTCCCACAGACAGAGCCCCCGGGATTGTCAGGGGAGTTCAGCAGGGCACGTCCAGGGCCACATGGAGCTGAGTGGCAGAGCAGTAAGGAGCATGCATGGAGGTGACCAGCTTGGGTCAGTCCTAAGCGTGGATGACTTGGGTCAGTCCTAGACCAGATAGTGACTCCACCCAAGTGCACACTTCTAGAGTCTAATACAGCAAGTGGTCAGTGATGTGTATGATTTTAGTTGTGCTTCAAGGGGGGAAAAATCACTCATTCCCAGAGCTAAAACTCAAGGCCACTCTGAGGGAAAGGAGAACACTGGGCTCCAGTCCTAATGTCCTATGTAGCAAGCTCAAGGTCAGAGAGGCCTCTTCCCAGCTTTCAAGAACAAAGCTTGTAGGCTTGCAATCTCCCATCCAGCCCCCCCAATCCAGCCTCTCAGAAGCCAGCAGGAAGCCAGAGTGCATAAAATAAGGCTGCTCTTTGGGAAGCCACCTTGGAGGCAGTCTTCAGCACCTGCCCAACAGTCAATGTGCCAGACAGTAATGCTTTCTCTCTGAGCCAGCGCTTGGAATGCCCAGCACTCTCTACCACACCCTCTGAAACCCTGTGAGCTCTGTGGAGAGAACATAAACACCAAGCCATATGGAGAATCAGGTTCAAATGGCACGTTAAGAAGGAGACCTCAAAGGACCAGGTGGGCATCGAGACCATGGCTTGGAAGAGATATTAGGCCTCTGGGCCTTTGAGAGCACCAGTGGATTTGGGGTCTTTCTGCCACAAAGCCTTCTCCCACACACCATTTCTCCCTTCCCCTGTTTGTTTCCTAAATATTGTCTTCAGCCTAACCTTCCAGAGAAACCTCCTTTCCGGGTCTCTGTGAAGCTCAGGATTCCCAGGTGTCTGATTTCCGCTCATAGCAAACCCCCTGCAGGCAGAGTGTCTGCCAGCTGATTGGATTTCCTGAAGGAGAAGTGAGGAAACTCGATTAGTAACTCAATCCTAACAGCATATGGTGGGTTGGAATGAGCTCCAAGAGGCTCTGAAGAGCTAGAGATCGCATAGTGGCCTCTCTGCTACCGCGGGGCAGTATTGGCAATGGGGACCCTGGAGGCCTTTTCACCTAACACCGTCCAGAGGCTCTCAAAACTGTTCCTAAATTCCCTTGCCCTCCTGCATTGATGTTTTCCTTCTGGGAGCTACCAAGCATTCCTGACTTGAGAGTGGTTACTCCACCCCATCCCTGCCACCTGCCCTGCTCCCTCTAGCAAACTGACCCACCATATGACTGGTAGCACCATGGCCTCCCTTGGCCAATGTCATTGAGTCAAAGCAGTCGCTTTGAACTCTTTTGCTCTTTTAAGTGTATTTCCTTCCAAGACATGTTTTTTTGTGTGTGTCTATGTGTTCCAAAAGAGCACATAACTGGAGGTGAGGTGGTTGCGGGTCATCCAGCATAGGTGCTGGGAGCTGGACTCCAGGGGTCCCTTGCAAGAGCAGCACGCTCTCTTACTGCTGAGCCATCTCTGCAGGCTTATTTATTTCTGTTTGCTTGCTTATCTATCACATGTACATGTGTGTGGTATTCTGCATGTGAGTGTACATGCTTGCGTTTGAGTGGGTACACATGCATGCATATATACAGGGGTGGAGACCAGAGGGAGACGTCAGGTGTCTCCTTTGATGTCTACTTACTGAGGCAGGATCTCCTGATAGAGCCAGAGCTTACAGATTCGGCTAGTCTAGCTACCCAGTTTGCCCCAGGGATCTCCTAAGGCTAGAATTGCAGGGTGTGCCGTACCAGTTGTCTTCACACTCACACAAGTACTTCATTCTCTGTGCCATCTCCCCAGATCCTGATGATCCCATACACATATACCGTGTGCTCGCCCCAAACCCTCTCCTCTACGGCTCCCACCTCTATCAAATCCCCTCTTCCCAACCTGTATCCTCCCCATAGTCACGACATTTGGTTTTGTTTTGTGGTCCATTTAGTTTAACCAGGTCCATCTGGGTGACCATTGAGTTGGGACTACCCATTGGAGCCCAGAGGATCACCAGGGGGTACACAGTTAAAGGCAAGGATTTCCCCCTTTCGCTGAATACATCGGGAGGGTGGGGCTCCTCCCCCATCCACATCTGGCTGTTGATGAGCCTATTTTTATGCAGACCAAGGGCAGTCAGCCTGTTATTGAGAGTTCATGGTTGCATTTGTATTATATCCTGAAGACTTTACAGCCCTTCTCCCTGTCTCTCATTCTGTGCCTCTTTCTGTGTCTCCTCACAGCCTTTCCCAGGTCTTGGAGGAGACAGTATAAATGTCTAGCCGAGGGCTGAGCTCTTAGCCCTTGCTTGTTTTCAGCACCTTGTGCATCTGTGAGTCTCCACATTCACTACTCTTCCTGAAGGAGAGGCTGCTCCACTGAGGCTGAGGTGGCAGTTGTCTCTGGGTAGAAGCATCTATATATACTTAGGGACAGTTAAGAGCTATGTCAGTGTCCTCTAGGGCCTACGGCCCCCACCCCCATGGAGTGTCAGGCAGGTGGACAGTGTCATATATGGATTCTCTTGTGTGGATCAGCCTCCTTATTTCCTTCTAACTGTATATCCATTATACAAAAGGATAGGCTTCATTGCGTCTTCATACATGAATATCATGTGCTCTGCTCACATACACACCCTGTCACCCTTTGTGTTTACCCCACCTCTCATTCGTCACCTTCCTTTTCCCAAATAGCTTTTCTCTTTTCATGTCATATGTATGTGTATGACATATGTGTGTATAATTTAATATATTTCTATCTAGATTCTGCATATTAGAGAATATATTTGTCCTTCTGAGACTGACATATCATGCTTCACATGGTGAGTCCCGATTCCATCCATTCTTTGCCAATGGCATATCCACCCCTGCATGAGATAGTCTCACCCTGCAGGGCCAGTGCGGAGAGCCCCGGTGCGGAGAGCCCCGGGAGTCAGGCATGGTTTCTGCCTCCCACGCCAGACCCTGTGGGGACAGTTGCTTGCTGCGCAGCCTGGGAAACTGAGCTCTCTTCTGCCTTTTTTGGAGATGGAGCGATTGAGTTTGTGTTCTTGGGAAAGATACGGTGGAGAATATGCTTTTCATTATGAGCTCGGAGGCAGACGAGGGGAAGGGTCAAGCTCCGGTCTGCGGAGCTGATGCTTCAGCACCAGTTTCCATTGCGGGCAGCTGTCTCCCATGTACAAGCCTCTTTCTCAAGAATCAGAACTGTGAGATCGGGACCTGGGAAGCAGAGGCCTGGAGAAGGGTTCGTCTCTTCCGTTGACTTGGGGTTTTCCTCTCCTTTTCTTTGAAGCTACCTTAGCTCATTGTTTCTATTTTTCATCATCCTGGACATACAGTTCCTGCCCTCACCTTCAGGGCCCGGGGCCCTGGCCTCAACTGTGCCCAGTTGTCCAGAAGGCCGACAGCTCAGAGGCATTCCAGCCCAGGCGCCTCTCCTTGCACATAGAAGGACACTTTTGCCATCTGCTTTCAATGAAGTGTGGATTTCAGTACATAATATGGAAACAAAAAACGGAAAAACCATCGGGGTCCCTCCTGCAAAAACAATCATTATCCCCTGAAATGAGCACTGGGGAACTTCCGGGAGTGGAGCCCATCACTATTAATGAAGAAGAATTCAGACAGGAATTCTGGCGGGGCAGGACAGAGGAGAGGGGAGGAAATCTGGAATGCTTTGACTCACCCAGAGTTGAGCAGAGTCCCTTAACAGAGCAAGCAAACCAGTTGCACAGCCAAGGCTGTGGAATCTGACACCAGCCTGGTTTCTCTCTGACTCAAGAATGTGGGTTTGCTGGCCCCAGAGCTGGGGCGGTGGGCTGAATTACAGAGGCAAGACCCAGAACTCAGCCAAGCAGGAGTGGAAGCCAAGACGGAAAACACTGGAGGGGCCGCAGTCTGACCAGGGGTCTACCCGGCAGGATCTGCAGCCCACGAGCGCTAGTCTTCAGAGAAGCCTCATGCCCGGTTGTCCTGAAGAATATGTTGATCTTTCCTTCAGTCCCTTTCACTTAAATGCTGAGGATGGTGCACGAATAGAAGCTCTCTAAGTCTACGCTTCTGCAAGCAAGAAAAGGAAGCTTCGAGAACTCTGTTCTGGGCAGAGAAAAGGAAGTGTCTCTTTACCTCAGCAGGTCAAGGCATTTGCTGGAGTTTGATCCCTGGGACCCACACAGTAAAAGGAGAGAACAGACTCCCGCAAGTTGTTCTCTCTCTGTCTCTGTCTCTCTCTTGCGTGCGCCTGCGCACGAGCGCACGCACGCACGCGTACATACACACACAGACACACGATAAATTCTTAAAAGAAAAGAAGAGAAAGAGAGAGAGAGGACTGTCCATATGCCCTGAGCACATAGCAAAGACAGTGATAAAGGAGACCCCACAGTGTCTTTGGTTCCAGCCTCCCCCAGAGAAAAGTTCACCCTGCCCTTCCCAGAGAGCAGTGCACATCTGCAAGTTATGCTGTGAGCACAGGACTGAGAGTCATGCGTTGTGTACATGCATATGTGTGAAAACCTCACTTCCCTCTCCTTGCCCACGAATGCCTGAAATTCTATACCTAGTACTTACTCCTTTCTTTCCTTTCTCTTGAGATCCTCTCATTGCAGAGACTCAGGCTTTCTGCTTTATCAGGAAGCTGAACTGTCAGGGAGACCAGTTCTCAGCATTCCAGCCTCTTCTTTGGTGGAGGTGTTAATGGGGTGGCAGCCAGAACCCCAAATACTGACTTGGCCCTAAAGCACCTTGAAGCAGAAAGGTACTTAGAAGAGGGCTCAGCTCGGCTGCACAGTTAGCTTGATGACTCGCATGGGGTTCATAGTGCTAGAGATAAGTTTGGGGGTCACAAGATTGAGACCATCACTCCAACTGAAGAGTCTCAATGAGGTAACAATTTGCTCTTCATCCAGAGGGTGTGTGACTCACAGAAGCGGGGGAACCTGCACCCCCAGGCAGGAAGCACACTTTGTTTTATTCTAATGCAGGTGAGGCTGTGTCCTTTCCCCACTGGCTAAAAGGATCAGCACAAAGGAAATGAAGGGAAGCAGAAAGGTCCAAGAACACCACAGGTCGTCCTTTGTGAAGATGGTTTCACCCATTGAGTGAGTGTTAAAACATTTGCATACCGTTTTACAGGATGGGGAAAATAAAAGAATTTGAGGTCCTTGCTGTACACAGAAGCCGTACAGTGTTTGACAGAAAAGACTAATAGTAAGTGTTTCTTACACAACTCTTTGTGCAATTAGGGAACAGGGCAGGGAGTGAGCACAGGAGAAAGTGGCCCCAAACCCCCTGCGATGTTTATTCGAGGAGAGCCCTCCATTGTTAGACAGCTGGTTTTCCAAGCTTGAATTCTTGTAATAGGTTCTGCTTCCCAATCTGTTTGCTTCATTCCTGGGACTATAACAAAACACCTTGAGACTGCGTAGTTTATAACAGACAGAATTAGTGGGACCGGGTCCTGGAGAATAACGCTAGTACTTGCTTGGCTTCTGATGAAGACTTTGATGCATGGTAATATATATATATATATATATATATATATATATATATATAGATAGATAGATAGATAGATAGATATAGATATAGATATAGATAGATAGAGAGAGAGAGAGAGAGAGAGAGAGAGAGAGAGAGAGAGAGCACAAGTGTGCTGTGCTTGCTCAAATCCCTCTCTTCTGATGACATCATCGGACCTGGCCTCATGACCTCATGTAGCCCCATATTTTCCCCAAAGTCCCCACCTCCAAGTACTATTAACTTATGCTCTAGGGACATAGGAATTTTGGGGAACATTCTCAATTCACAGTAACACCCCACTCCCCAGTACCACACTTCCCAGTCATGGGCATTTCAGTGTGTCTGGAGCATTTCTCTGCTAACTGTTCTAGCATGCTTCTGTGTGACTTTTCCTAGGTCCTCACCATCACAGAGACACTTGTTGCCACAAGTGAGGTGGTACATGAGGGTGCCCATCCCTGCTGTCCATTCCTCAGGCTTCTTCCATGACCATGCAATGCCCACATACATGTCTTTTGTCACCACTTCCCAGAACATAGATGTGACTGAGAACAGCCCACAGAAGCAACCAGGCCTTGGCGCAGGCACACGCTAGACCAGTGTGTGCTGTGTTACAGTGCGGATGTCCTCTGTTATTCCTAGGCTGACTGAGGATGCCCATGGCTGTGAGGATGCAACTCACCCACCCCAGCACAGGGAAGGACGACTTGTTCTATCGTTTGGCAGTGCGGGTGGGGAAATGAGGGAAGTGGGAGGGTTGGGAGACTGGAGGCTTGGGGGTAGATAGTTCTATGCCAACTTGACACAAGCTGAAGTCATTTGAGCAGAGGGAACCTCAATTGAAGAGATGCCTCTATAAGACTGGACTGTAGGCAAGCCTAGAGGGCATTTTTTTTAGTGATCGATGGAGGAGATTCAGCCCTTTGTAGGTAGTGCCTTTCCTTGACTGGTGGTCCCGGGTTCTACAAGAAAGCAGGCTGAACAAGTCATGATGAGCACTCCAGTAAACAGCACTCCTCCAAGGTCTCTGCACCAGCTTCTGCCTCCAGGTTCCTGCCTTGAGTTGTTTCCTGACTTCCTTTGATGATGAGCAGTGATGTGGAAGTGTAAGCCAAACAAGTTCTTCCCTCCTCATGTTGTGTTGGTCACAGTGTTTCATCACAGCGATAGGAATCCTAACTAGGGGGTAAGGTGTGGACCAAGCTTCCCGGAGACTCAGTGCTGTGGGGTGAGAGCATACGGAAAGCAGAGCCTGGTACTGCAGGTGCTGCAGGTGCTGCAGGTGCAGGGAGCAGGGCACTCTGTGCCACCCAACTCTTCCTGTCCCTGGAGACACCATATGAACCCCGTGCAGAGAGTCAGGGCTCTGAGAATCCCTGTGCTAAACAGGTCTGTAGTCAGTCCAGCAAAGGCAGGAGACATTGCCAGCTGATGAGCTGGCACTGACAGGTCACTGCAGAGCCTCAAAATCCCATCTGACTTGACATATCAGGAAAGCTAAGCAGCTACCTGCCACACACCCCCCTCTCTTCATCTCCATACAGAGCATTTGCTTTGACATTTACTGTTATTTTGTTGGTGAGAACATACTAAACATGGACTATAATCTCTCATTTTACATGACTTTTTAGTTGTGCATGGGTGTGTGTATATGAGTGCCTGTATCTGCAGGGGCAGAAGATATTAGATTCCCATGGAGCCGAAGTTACAATTGGTTGTGAGCTACCCAACATGGTTGTGGAGAACCGAACTCAGGGCCGCTGCAAGAGCAACACAAACTTTTTATTTATATTTATTTATTTATATTTATGTGTGTCTGTGCTTTGCTTACATATATGCCTACACTACTTGCATGCCTGGCACCCCTCAGACACTAGAAAAAGGCATGGATTCCCCTAAAGTAGAATTGCAGATGATTGTGGGTTACTATGTGGGTCCTAGAAATAGAACCAGAGTCCTCTAGAAGAGGAAGCAAGGCCCTTACCTGCTGAGCCATCTCTCCAGCCTCTCTTTCTCATTTGTAACATACTTCGCAGTAGAGTTTGTTGAAGATGCTACATGCTCATTAGACCATCTGAATATAATCATTGTGCATAAATGAACCAACTGAGATTGTCCAAAGCTGAGAGGGAAGTCAAGGGATTTAAAATACTATGCTATCTTTTTGACAAAAGATTCTTTTTGTCTTTGGAGGTATAATTAGATCATCCAGATGCTTAAACAGTTCGACAAATCTGATTCCTATGGTTGAAGGTCAACAGGAGCTAAGTGAGCCTTGTGCCTGTCCTGTGGATCCTGTGGATCATTCATGCGGCTACAGTAACAAGGCAGGGTTAGTTATTTTATTTCAGTGACCTGGCCATCCAGCGCAGAAGAAAGAAAGTTATGTATAGTAATAGAAATGGCTCACAGTTAGCTAGAGGTCACCCTGCACCGAGCATAGTCTAAGCACACCCTTTATGTTCCCTAACTCCATTTTCGAAACAAAAGGATGTGGTAAGAAGTACTATCATCACCTCCATTGTGTGCATAAGAAAACTGGGACGCAGAGAGGTGAGCCGCTTTCCTCAAGCCATGGTCACTTAGTGGGATCACCACAGACCCCAAGGCGCAAGGTCCTGTCCTGTGCTCAACTCCTTTTATCGCCCACCTTGTTTATTAATGGACTCAGCTGATTCACCATGGCTGGCTGTGTGCTGCCACCCTGAGGAGGATTTCCTGCCAAACTGGATCAGGGAGAACCCCGGGAAACCAGGAAACCCAGAGAGAATGTGCAGCCCGGGTCTATGCCTGTCTAAGGAATTACCTGAGTTCTCCCTCTGCAGCAGTGATCCACCTAGGACCACGAGCCACGGCAAAGGGAGGGACGGGCTTTCTGGAATCTGGTGTGTGAGACCTCTGGCGGGAGCTTGACTCTGAGTCCAGCCCAAGGGCCGATGTACGACAGGCTGACCAGCTGGCTGGTTCATCTGTACCCAAAGGAAGAACTGGTGATAAAAATGTGAGCATGAGGGAGGGGTTTGAAAGCCAGGAACCCGAAGAGCAGGCAGAGCTACAAGAATCTGCAGAGGCAATTCAGCCTTGCAAGCTGGCTGTCCCCGAAAACCATTGACCTTGGAGGGGCCCTGGAACTAAGGCTCTGTTTCTCCTCTACACCTCTGGCTTGGCCAGGCCCAGTTCCAAAGCATGTGTATGGAAGTCACAGAACTTCGGGGAGTCTGTTCTGTCCTTCTACTGTGTAGGCTGTGGGGACTGAAATCCTCTCTACTCCCTGCTTTGCCTCTTGCCTCAACAAGAAGAGCCTCTATGGATGTCTATTCCAAACAAACCTGGTGAGGCTAAGCTGCTCTATTTCCAAGACTGTTTTCTCAGTTCTAACGAATCACTCATGAAGGGACTTTGTGAGTGTCAGGCGGCCTACATGGAGCTCTACCCTGGTCCTTTCTGGCACCCCTGTGGGCCTTGACAGATCACCTGCTTAGTGCCCAGAAACTTTGCATGGCAAGGCTTGAGTGTCTGTCTCTTGAACCATCTCTTCAAACTCCATCCTCCGTTGGGACAGGTAGTGCCTTACGGGTTATGACAGAGCTGGGTCTCGTGTGTACCCACCGAGATCCCCAAACTCTGGCAGCTCCCGTAGAGCAAGGTTTTCCCTGCAGAGCGGTCCAGCCTCTATCCAGTTTTTCTTCATCCTGCCAAGGAACAGCTGTCATAACTGGGAGGGCTGGACACTGAGACCCAGTTCAGCCAGCCCTGCCTATCCAGGTGCAGTTAACAAAGGAAAACAGAACGGGAGCCTGATTTTCCCAGCTGCCCAAGAGGGGAAAGGAAGTTGGCTCTGGGAATCATACAATGCCATGTGAACAATTCAAGGAAGGAACTGCTCAAAGGAAGTGACCAAAATAGCCCAGTGGACCACTGCCTGCTGCGGACCGAGAACATGGAAGCCCATATCTCTACCACATGGGGCCAGAGCACATTTCAAAAAGCAAGGGGAGTTTTCCCAGGGAGGGGGGGGGGGGACTGGTGCTTGTGAATGTTGACTGCTGTGAGCTGTCCTTAACAGCCAAGCCCAGGAAGGAATGGCTCTGGAGGAGTCGATGGGGCCCTGGTGCAGGGTGGGCTGGCTCTGGAGCGGTAGATGGGGCCCTGGTGCTGGATGGGCTAGTTCTGGAGGGATAAATAGAGCCCTCGTGCTGGGTGGGTGGGCTGGCTTGCAGTGAGAGCTGCCTCACTCTTTGGCTGTGTCCACGGTGAGTGGTGGAAGCATGGTGCTGAGCATGATAGGCAGGTGATGCCCTAGATGTGAGCATATGCCTCTCCTCTGCCCCAGAGGTAGACGTCCAACAGGTATTAACACAGCACTGGTCCGAAGCCAGGGAGGCAGGTGCTTACCAGCAGGAGGATGGCTACAGACTGTGGCTTCTGCTATGTGGCGCTCTAGAGAAAGGTGCTCCTTGCCTTGTTTGAATACAGAGGCTACCACCTGAGTGTTTCCCCTCTCCCTCCACCTAGTGGAGTCAGTTCCAATCACCTCTCTGCAGAATAAGTTTTCAAGACAGCAAGAGCCAGTTAAGGCAACACGGAGCCCAGGAGAAGCTAAACTGTCTTTTCTATCACATTCATTATTCTTGGCTTCAAAGGACTCAAACGTGTTTACAGAGAGAACACGAGAGTTCTCTGTGTTTATTTGAAAGTACAGACTTTAATAAACAGGCTCTTTTTAAAAAGAGTCCAAACAACGCGCAGGGGAAACAACCTCCTTTCTTTGTTTTCAGCATCAGTCAAAACATAACACGCCCCTTGGCTTCGGTTTAAATGAGTTTTGTTTCTCCACCGAAGTTCACCATTTATAAAATACATTTGAGCATTGGCTTTGATCTCTCCACTGGCGCAGCTTGAGGTTGGTTCAAAGTTCTGTAGCGTTAAACACAACCACATGTGACCGGGGCGATTCGTGTGTACCAGCTGCCAACGTGTGCTAAGCAAAAGCAGCACTGGGAACCAGAGACGTAGGTGAAGCCAAGATTAAGGGTGTGCCCCCACTCCAAGGCTCCCGCCACAGTCCCGTGCCTGCTGGCCCATTCCTGTCAGACACTTTCACCAGTGCAGAGTTGGAGGAAACGGCCAGGGTCCTCATTCCACCTAGCAACACTCTTCAGAGTCTTAGTGATGGACACGTTGATGCCAGTGCAAATCTTTGCAATAAAAAATAAAACAAAACAGAGTTGGCCAGACTACACAGCAGGAGAAGGGTTTGCCATGCAGTCCGAACAGCCTGAGTTCAATCCCTAAAATCCATCACAGGAGGAAACCAACTCCTGAAAGTCATCCTCTGACCTCTACATGTGAGCTGTGGCATGCCTGTGTGATGTGGGAGGTGATGTATGCTGTGAATATGTTTTATTGGCATTGGTTAATAAAGAAGTTGCTTTCAGACAATGGCTGAACAGAGCAAAGCTAGGCTGAAAGAGATATATAGAGAGTAGGCAGAGTCAGGGAGAACCATATAGCCGCCCACAGAAGACAGATGACCTTGTAGAGATACAGATTAATGGAGATGGATTAGTTTAGAATATAAGGTCTAGCTAAAAATATGCTTAAGCTATTGGCCAAACAGTATTGCAAATAATACAGTTTCTGTGTGATTATTTTGATTCAGGGCAGTCAGGAAACGAACTAGTAGCCTCTGCATACACACACACACACACCTTACACACACTGAGTAAATTTAATTTAATTTAAAAATTAAAAATAATGCAATTAAAAATGGAACCATTATGATGGCATCTCCTAATAACTCAGTTGGTAAGATCAGGAGTTCAGGCCATTCTTAGTTACAAAGTGAGTCATGTAGCCCAGGTTACATGACTTAAACTCAAAAGCCCCAAACAAACAAATACAAACGAGCTCAATTAAATTAAAATAAAATAATTTAAAATTGGGGGAGGGAGAGGAAAATGGGAGGCAGTGGCGGGGAGGAGACAGAAATCTTTAATAAATAAATAAATAATAATAAAAATTTTTAAAAAAGTAAAATATGTTGATCTCAGACTTTTAACTTGAGGAGAACTACTAATTAATAATGCTTTCAGAGAGAATGAATTAGCATATTGTTCTATAAAACAGAAATCTACAAGCAAATCATGTTTGAAAATCTACCCATATTATATTTCAGTTTACTAACTAAAACAAAAATGAAACACATTTTTAAAAAAAGAAAAGATGAGAAAAGTTTTATATTGCTTAGCTACAAGAAACTAAAATTGGTGACTGGAGAGATGGCTTCGTGGTTAAGAGCACTGGCTGCTCTTCCAGAGGACCTGGGTTCTATTCCCAGCCCCCACATGGCAGTCGGTAACTAACTGTAAATTCAGTCTTAGGAGATCCAACACTGTCAAACAGATGTACATGCAGGCAATATACAAATGTACATTAGGTAAAAATAACAAATTATTTTTAAAAGAAGCTGAAAGTATAAGCATCTAAAAATCTGTGTTTGTGTGCATGCATACATGTGTGTGCATGTTCACTTATATGTACAATGTCAACATAGATATAGACAGGAAGTCTGGTTGGTAGATAGATGAGGACAGATAAGTATAATTTCAAACTCAACCTAAGATAGATGAGCAAATTAAGAAGTCACGCTTGGTGGTGCACTCCAGTAATCCCCAATGCAAGAAGCAGACACAGGAAGATCATAAGTTCATGAGAGGCTTGGCGACCGGGCACAAGAGCCTCAATAATAAGGAGGTGCATAAATAGATAAGATAAACAACATCAAGACGGATTCCACTAAGAAAATTCTTTGTCCTCTGGGGCTATGGAGACTGCCCACCTGGAAGCCTTGGCCAGTGTCTGTCACTCAACTACAGTAACCTGTCTGTCTGCCTGAGATACCGTGTTTAATCCTGGATCTTTGAACAAGTCGTGGTGTTCCGGGCCCTTGTCAATGTGGGCCTAATGTTTTGTGAAAGACCATGATTCATCAATAACATGAGAGATTAGTTTGGCACCTACGTGGAAAGTTTTTTCTTAAATTGGGGTTGGTGGAACTCTTAGCTAGGTGTGGTAGCACATGCCTTTAATCCCAGCACTCAGGAGGCAGAGGCAGGTGGGTCTCTCTAAGTTTGAGGCCAAGCTGGTCTACAGAGTCAGTTCCTGGACATACAAGGCTTCACAGAGAAACGCTATTAAAAAAAAAAATCAACTCTTATTGGTCATGGTATTGGTGTGGTACAAAGCAAGAGGGCAGCTGCTGAGAGTGAAGAAGCTGAAGAGGATGGGATAGCACATGACGACATGTTGAACCACTGAATTCCTCCATTGCCAACCCACTCATTCCACACTTACTGGAACTTGAGAAACAGTATTAGTAATGGGTTTGGGGGATAGCTTAATTATAAAACAATCATTTACTCCACAGTCCACTCATTCAGAGCAAGCCATGCAGTAACTTTTAGACTGTTTTCAGAATTGTGCCCTTGTACCCACAAATGGCTTTTAAGCATTTCTGCCACCAGCAAAGAAACCCTTTAGCTCACAGGCCTGGATTAGTTACTCTTCTCATTACTGCACCAGAACACCTGACAAAGCATCTTGAAGGGGTCCAGCAAGGGGTACAGCCCACGGAGGACAGAAGGCAGCAGGAGCATGGCAGCTGGTCACTGTGTCTATGGCGTAGAGAGTGATGGGAGGGGAGCTAAGCCATAAGACCTCAGCAAAGCTGCAAATGGAGACTGCGTTGGTTTCCCGGCCACCCAGACCTAGATAATCACACAGAAACTTTATTAATTACAACACTGTTTGGCCAATAGCTTAGGCATATTCCAGCCTAGCTCTTACATCTTAAATTAACTGATTTCTATTAATCTGTGGTATACTGGTAAGGATATGATGCCCTTCTTTGGCAGCTACATCGAGTCTCCCTGCATTCAGTTTAGTTTTCGCCACCTACCTCTATTCTGCCCTCCATAGAGCAAAGCAGCTTGTTTATTAAGCAATGGTGATAACATATTCACAGCATACAGAGAGGAATCCAATCACACATTATCTACCCTTTCCTATCTAAATAAAAAGGAAGGCTTTAACTTTAACATAGTAAAATTACATATATAAAACAGTTGTCCATTTACATTTGGCAAATTAAGGAAAATACTCTGTATTATCTATCCTATCTTTGTGAGTCTAAAGTTTCATATCTAATTTATCTTTTATTATAGCTAAGGAAAACTATAATTATAACTATCCAGTCTTCAACTCCATCAAAGACCCCAAAAGGATATAATATTACCTAAGTAAACAGGAAATGCATTGTAAGCAACAATTCAAAGATGTTGACAGAGACATCTTGTTGCCTGGACAGTGACCCAAAGTTCTTCTGTAACATTGGGGCATCCATCTTCAGCCTACAGGCCTATAGTATCAGGCAGACTTTTTGATGAAGCAGGAAATTTGAAAGACTGTTTTGCCAATATTGGCAGTTTGTCAGTCACTTTCTTTTGTGTCCTGCAGAATGTCTGGCAAAACAGGAACCTCAAAGAACTGTCTCTCACCTTCTTTTGGCAAGTTCATCAGTCATTTTTATGTGGGTCTTGCATGTCCAGTTTATACAGCATACTGTCAAGCAGTCCAGACAAGAGCAGTTTCTTGCCCAAATGGATAACAAACTGCATAAGAAGCCTTTTTTTATGCCCATCATCCTCTCTAAAGTAATAAGTGCTGCCAGAAGCAGACATGTTTCACTGTTGAGAAAAGTCCAAGTTCTTAAAACATTTTAAATGTCATATTCTGTAGATCTTTGAAGTCTTAAAGATTATCTATCTAGCTGAAATATATTTCTATATATCTAAAAAACCTAACATGACTACAAGTTTGACTATTATAAGTGACTATTACTCTGTAATTTTTAATTATACATTATATTTTTAAATAAGCTGCACAATCATGATATCTTAATCAAAAGCAGAAATACATAGACAGTGTAACTAAATTGTTCATTGTTCTTAAATTTATATCAATAGACCCAAGTCCAGACCAATGCAAAGTATTCATCTCTGTATCACATCCCCCCTTTCTTTCTTAAAGAAATTGACTGTGCCATTAATCAACTATAACCAACTTTAAAAAATGAAAATAAACATTTATAAACAATCATTTTGGAGATTTGGACGTTATTTTCTCCAAACTGCTTCTTGTTATTTGTTGGGTGAAGTATTTTTAGGGTTCACAGAGACCTTTCAGGGAGTCTTATTCCATCAAACCAAACATTAGCTTGGAAGGAATCCACAGGTTCTCATCTTCTGAGGAAATAAAGCAGAATGTCTTTTTCCAAAATAGCATATTCTTAGATGCAAATTTTGAAGTAAAATATATATGCTGGTTTAGCTTAGCAGGTCCCAGAATCAAATGTCTCTCTGTAGTCAAGAATTCAAAGAAAACACAATATTATCATAATCCAGACTCTCTGTGTATTTTCCATCTTTGCATGGCTTATTTTTTAACTCTATTACTTTTTAATATTTATTTTATTATCTTTACTCCTTTAATCCATGACTGACTTTTCTCACTCTCTTTCTTCTCTCTGTCTTAAGCCCATGTACATTTATCCAACATTGTGACGCATTCAGGGGTCTTTTTCATCTGAATCTGACTTATTGTGTATCTGAACTCCTTTTCTGACAAGAAACATTCTTAAAATGGCAATCAGTGTGGTTGTGCTGGCTCCACCTCTCTCCATCTTTTAACATGATGGACATAGTTCATTGCCAGCTCTAGGACTACGGGGTGGGACCCGTACTCACCACCTCAACTCTGGGAAGCAGCTGGCCCGTGCTGCCACCATAATAACTTGTAGCATGCTCCAAAAGAGCCAGAGCCATCTGTACTACTATCACGAACCAGGAAGCCCTCTCTTAAAGAAGCCACACAGCTTTTGTTGCTAATGCTGAGTCAGGAAGCCTTCTCTTGAAGGAGCTATGCAGAGCTTATCTGGAAAAAAATGTGGCTACCAAGCACTTGTACTTGACTCCCATTTTTGTGGTTCTAAAAGCTCTTTTTTTCTTAAGTTTTTTTTAGTCTTATGTGGATTCATGCCCCATGTTAGGTGCCATATATGTAGACAGAGACTGCTCATATGTCTCCCAGTCACCCATACCCAAATAATCACACAAAAACTATATTAATTTCAAGACAGTTTGGCCTATAGCTTAGGCATATTCCTAACTAGCTCTCATATTTTAAAATAATTCATTTCTATTAATCTGTGTATCACCACGACACTGTAGCCTACTGGTTAGGTTCTGGCATCCTTTGGCAGCTACATGGTGTCTTCTTGACTCTGCCTACTCTCTTTCTATATTTCTCTGTTCAGATTTCCTGCCTGGCTGTATTCTGCTAAACCATTGGCCAAACACCTTTATTCATCAACCAATAAAAACAACACATATAGAGAAAGATATCCCACATCAGATAGTTGACCTCTTCCAAAAGGCCCCACCCTAAAGGGTCCACAGCCTTCCAACACAGTGTGCCAGCTAGAGACCAACCAAGAGATCCAACGCATGAGCCTATGAGTGACATGTTATACTGAAACCATAGCATACATCCTCCTATTCACTCTGGCCTGAAACCCACACATTTCTCTCTTCATGGAATTGTCCATATTTCAAAATGGAATCAGAATGCACTGTCTTTTCAAGCTTATTTCCTAGTTGTTGTGGTCCATTTATACTGTAGTATGCATCAGTTCTTCACTGCTTTTTAAAGATGAAAGATGTTCCACCATGTGTCTACACCATATTTTACTCACTTGTTCATCAGTTTCTAAATATTTGGTTGTCATCAATAATTATATTATGAATATCATGTTAAGGTTTTGCATGGTCATATTTTTCAGATCTCTGAGGTATATAGCTCAAAGTGGAATTTCTGGATTATTGGGTAATTATTCATTGAAAAGTCTGTTACCTACAACTAAAAACATTCTGATACATACCTAAATGTCTTAGTTTGCTTTATGATTGCTGTGAAAAAACACCATGGCCAAAGCACCTTGGAGAGGAAAGGACTTATTTTACCTGGGCTTACAGCTTATCATCCAGGGAAGTCAGGGCAGAAGCACAAAGCAGGAACCTGAAAATAGGAACTGAAGTTAAGTGGAGCCTCCACATAAATGAAGAAAATGCCCTTTTCACAGGTCAATAAATAGTCATTTTTTTTCAGCTGAGGCTCCATCTTCCCAGATAAGCCTAACTTGTGTCATGTTGAAAAAGCTTCACTAGAATATTAAATAATATTAAATGCCTTGATGTCTGCACATACATACACAGTTGCCAGTGGACGGCCTCTCTGTCAGGTAATGTACATCAGACCTATCCAGAGTCATTTACTGTTGGAGCCCGTGTGGGCCCAACACAGATTCCCCAACAAGACTGGAAAGGACTCGCGAGGAATAATCAGACATAACTTACACGGTCATCATGGAAGGGCCAGATCTCTCTTTATTCTTTAAACATCTTATATATCCACATCAATTGAGGGGGGAAAACACATTAGGTTGTCTCCTAGGCAACCAGGCGCCTGGGCTCAAGCCATGTCTACATCTAGCAGTCAGGTAGGCCATGAATTATCATCTCTATAAGACATCCTCCAAATTACAAAGGGAGCAAGCATTGAACCTCTAAACTCTTAAGTCATCAGCTTTAGTCAACATCTCTTCTCAGGTAATCTACATTTCTAACAAGTACATCCTTGCTATTGTTAGGCAGAGACAGCTTGTCTGCAGAACTACGTGATCAGCTCAGACTGGGCCTATGGCTTTTGTGCCATACAGAAATATAGGCCTACAATTTATTTTGTTTAATTTTTGTAGACCCCTCTGTGAAGTGATAAATATCTCAGAACCCTGAGAAACTATGATGGGGCCCACAACCCCGTGGTCAGAGGAGGACAGTGCAGCCTTCCTATGGGTGCACATGTCATCCCCTAGCCTCACCTGAGTGCTCCTTTGTTGCATGAAAAATTTGGTAACCTCAGGAGTATTTTTTAAAGTATTAGTTATTCCAAAATAGGTTACTTATAGTTTTTTTTCTCTATAAGCTTCTATCCCTTATCAAATTTAGAAGTGTATTTTCAGCAAGTTGGAAGGGATGAGACACAATATTCTGGAGGTTAGAGTGGAAGGAATGAAGAAGGAAGGAGAAATGAGGAAAAGACACACACCAGCTTTTAGGCCCTGTAGAAAACCGTCTCTATGCCTTTCAAGAACACTGATAGGAGGGTCATCTTGCCTGCTGTCCTTGCTGATTAGATTGGGATAGTTTTTTTTTTTTAAAGAAAATAAAACAACTTTGTTTTTATTTAATTGTGTGTGCGCACGAACACAAGTTTAAGTGCCCATGGAGACCAGGAGAAAGCACCAGATCCCTTGGAGCTCAAGTGGCAGATAGTTGTGATCCACCTGGTGTGAGTGCTGGGAATCAAACTTGGGTCGCTGGAAAAGTGTGGGAAAGTCACGTGAGGCATTCCAAACAAAGAGGGTTTAATCACATGGGGAACTGTTTGCACAGGTGTTAGAAATCTGAAAAGACAAAACATAGATTCTTGAACAACTCAAATATTAAAACCATAGAAGCAGAGGGACTGTGCAGGCCTGAGCGTGCTCAGTGGTAGAACACTTGTCTAGTGTGTATGTGTGCACAAGATTCTGTTCCTGGAAGGCATGGTGTTATCAAAGACCAGGCCATGATGAGCAGCCTCCAGCGCTGTCCCTTGACCATTGGAGAAAAGATTAGCCCGCTAACGTCAGAGACGTGGCAGTTGGAGCCTACTGATTGCACGTGATGAAGCACTGAGGAGGAATCAGAAAGAGAGCGAAGTCTCTGATAGGTTTGGATCCCACTGTCCAATTCTCTTCAGTGCTTTTGATTAACAGACATATCAGAAAGCTGGAAAAGGAGATTGAGAAATGTAGTTTCCCAGTCTCAGTCCCAGGATCACAGAACAGAATAGAGGCTGCCCTCTCTGTTCATTCTCAAGCTCTTTGGTCAATATCCATGTCCAATCTATTCTTCCTTGACATTTTGCACAGCAGTAACAACTTGTTTCCACTTTGAGACATAACAATCTTTGCTAAAGATGAAGGTACTCCAAACAGGTGAGGAACAGAGTCCCCACGGTTCCGTCCCCATGTTAGAGTGCTGGGAATTCTTCTCTAACTTCTCTCCCGAGGCCACCGTGCTTCTGTAAGCCAGAGATGGAATTATAGGGTTAGATAGCAACAACAACAGAGCTTCTGCAAAACTGGTTTGTCAGTCATTTCCAGCATCCTACTGAAACAGATGCATCCCCTTTGCTATGAAATAGTCTATGACCAGAACTCATGAGCACGGCCAAGTTGTTCCAGACATCCACGGACAGTAATGTTGCCAGAGCATTGCAGGGAAGAGGCAATTCCCACCTAGACTAAGAGTCCATTTCGACAGGACTAACAACTTCAACCTGTCCATAAAGGGGTCCAGTGAAGTTACCCTGACTGCAGGTGGCCCTCACAACTGGTACTCAGTGTGTATCTCTGCTATCAAGAGATTCGGCATTTTGTGGTGCTACAACTCGGTTTACCTTGGTGAGGAAAAGGCCATATATGGAGCAAGGCCTGTGCTGCTAAAATGGATATATTGCATTCGGGCCATTGAGTCAGCAGCAGAGAGGCAGAGAGGCAGCTCTATCCACAAGCAGAGTACATCCTTTATTCATCTGAGTATTGAGAGCTTACTGGAAATGTCACCGAGTGAATAATCTAGGAAATATCTTCATTCCCAGAGCCCTCTCTGAGACACCCACCCCCACACCACTTCACCAGTTTCCGGGGCTCCAGAGATGTAGAAAATGCCAGGATTTCATTTCCAAAGCAAAAAAGAAGTTGCTGAATCTTGTACCTCCCACTATCAGGAATATCTATAGATTCTACATATCTATAGATCCTGTGTGGGGTGAGTTAGCCCACCCATAGCCGAGTTGTGAAGGCTGGAGCTTGCCATTTTCCATTTGTAAGTTCTCTCGTGGGTCAGAAGCCACCATTTGACCAACACAAGCACTTCGCTGCAAGCCGGCACTGATAGTTAGTAGTGATGATGTCCCTGCAGGCCACACTTGACAAAAGACAGAATCTCATCTGGGTCTCGGAATTCTTTTTAACTTAGCGACAGACACGTCGCCATTGTATTTCTTCCTGAGACATGCTCCATTTCCAACACCCTGATGAAACAGACTTGGCAGGGCTGAAGATATTCTGAAGAGACACACGTGTCCCTCACTATGGACCCCAATGATCAGATATTCCTCCCCAGGAACCTTGTGCTGAGAGGAGAGAAGGCCTAAAGCCTGGGCCAGCCAAGAAAGAGACTGATCACTTGACAGGCCACCTTAGGGATGGGCAATGGCGGGTAAGTGGTGGGCAGGACCACACCTTGCGTGGGGACTGCTTAAATATGCTTAACCTTGACCTTGTATTTAAATGTCACCCTCACCTCAGGGCCCAAAGATGAATGGGGAGTCATTGACTCTCCCTGTCTCTTTCCAGTAGGTCCACATTGAATAAATCTCCCTTTTCTGATTATCACGGTTACTTTGGCTTTTTTAATTAGCTTATCAAGGGTGACCTAACCCTTTTTGTTAAAGCGCAGGCTGTGACAGTGGGAGGGCATGAGTCATGTTCTAGTCAAGAAAACAGAAAGTGTGCCAGGCACACCAAGCACAGAATCAGCTCAGCAGGCATGGGGAGCAGAGTAAACAGAAGGCTGAGGCTTGGGAAACCAATAGGTTTCCTAGCAGGCAGGAAGGACCACAGCTAGGGCTCTAGAGGGACAGCAGAGTGCGGGGATGGTCTTGGACTATGAGAAGGTGCTCCATTCGGATGGCGGTGGTGATGGCGGTGGCAGGGGATCCAGTGCAGCTCATGCACCACTGCTGATGGCTGGAACTGGCAGTGGAGCAGATCTCCTGTGGGCAGCTTTGCTCTGTTGCTGCCCGGGTCTTAAAGATGGCCATTCACAGGCTGAGCCTGGTGCACAGAGTTGGGACTTCAGCTTGCTGGGCTTTTGTTCTTTTGTCAAGGCGGTCTGGCCACGACTTAGATTTGGGGTTAGTAATTCAGCCCAGAAGGTAGTCAGAACACTGAAGGGGACGTTAAGGTGTACAGAAATCTCTTGGGGTAAGAAAGAGGAGAGAGCATGGTTGGCTGTACCGTCACAACGGGACTCCAGCACAACTTGCTATCGCTATACAAGCACAGCGTGGCCTGAGGGAGCATAGTTAAGGGGGCAGCTGGGAGTTCTTCCATGGCTGCTGATTGGCTTTGGAAAGCAGGAAGGCAGCCCACCCTGCCCCTTTAAGGGCCAGCTGGCAGGGGAGCCTAAGAAGGGAAGCTCAGAGAGCTTCTTCAGCCTAAAGAAGGGAAGGGACCTGGAACAGAGACAGCAGGGAGACAGTGGAGATGGAGCAGAAGCCGAGGCCAACATGGTCCTGAGACTGACAAGCCCCAAGAGGCAACTTGGCCTTGTTTAATTTAAAATGGTGGGTAGCATCATTGGCCATTAAAGGTAGTTCTGGGCTAGTAAATAGCTCAGCCAGTAAAGTGCTTTGCCATGCAAGTGTGAAGGCCTGAGTCTGCTCTCCAAGCCCAGATGGGAAAGCCCCATAGAACTGAGGTCACTTAGTGGGTGAAGGTGACTGGCACCAAACCCAACACAGTGAGTTTAGTCCTCAGAACCCACATGGTAGAAAGGGAGAACTGAATCCTCAAAATTATCCTCCACACATGCCTGGATTAAAAAAAAAAGAATGAAACAAACAGAATAAGTGTATTTAAAAAAAGGCAATAATCCCAGCACCGAGGAGGTGGAGACAAGGGGACTCCTGGGGGTCCCTATACAACCAGCCTAGCCTAACTGAAAGATAAACTGAGCCAATACCTACGCAAATGCGCAGAGCACCCCGGGTGCTATTTTACCATGAGGTGTTGCTGAGACAGCCGATCCGCGTTGAGAAGCTGCAAACAAGATTTGTCTGCCCTGAAATATGTCATCCCGACTGCACATTCCATTCAGATAAAATCACGAGTGAAGGGAAAAGTCCTGGAACATGTGCATGGCAGACAGGCTTATTGCCACCCGCCAGGCCAGACAGCCATGCAGCTCTGATCTCTGAATATGAATCAGATGGCAGGTGCTAAGGCAGTGAGCCTCCACCTTCCTGATGCTGCGACCCTTTAATACAGTCCCTCGTGTTGTGGTAACCCCTTTCTTATTTAATATGCTATGTGTGTATCCCTTAAGCCAATGCAAGCAAATTTCATTTCCTTTGTTTTGGTTGACATGCAGTATTTCATGTCATGGATGTACCATAACTTCTTTACCTTCTATCAGTGGATAGTCTGGTTGCTTCTTGAGATTTGTCCCAATAACAATGAGGCAAAACATTCTATGCACATTTATTTTTATACATTAGTACTTTTATTATGTGGTAGGTTCACACACTTGAAGCTGAGAGGCAAAATGTATCCATTTGCTTCCTCTCTATCTAGGAGCACATGCAATTTATACTGCTTGGCAGCTCACTTCTGACTATCGCAGCCATTCTCCTGCATACTTCAGCATGACTGCTAAATGGCACAAAACCTCTGCCATACCGAAAATAATGTAAAGTATTTTATAAGATCACTGATGCTTAATACATTTTCAAATTTCCTCAACTATCCATTAGAACTTTTGTTCTGGCCTGGATTCAAGCTAGATTAATGTACTACATTTGATTTTTATATCTATTGTTCTCTGTTTCCTGTAGAAATGAAAAGTCTATCCAAGTTTTTGCTTTTAATGACATCAGTGTTTAACATGTCTAGTCACAGTACCTTCTAGAATATATGACACCATGGAGCTCTCTGATTATTCCACGCATACTGTTTAACTTCCCCCTTCAATTCCAAAGTGCCCGAAGCTGGAATTTACATCTAGAGGCTTGTTGGTCTTCAAGGCACTCACTCCATCAAGAACAACACGATGAACTGCACGCGAGCTGAGTGCACAGCCAGTCTCTGCTTCCACCCTGGTGCTGGGTCTGTACCCCAGCCGCACGGCAGTGCAGTTAGATCCGCAGTGCTGGTCTCGCAGCTGCTCTATGCTTCAAGCTTTTTCTAAGTTTTGCCAATTCGATTGTCTTCTTTTCAGTGGTTTGCCCTTGTTGTGCTTTCTTGACTGCTGAGGAAGTTCATTAACTGGAGGGTTGTTCATTCCTGTGAACTGTAGTTTTGTCTTCTGTATTTGGTGCATATAACTCAATTTAAAAATTTTGCTCATGTTCTCTGGGGGTAAAATAATAGCAGTTTCTTTTTCATCCTTGCCACCGTATAATGAAGATGTGTGGTAGGCAGGAGATGACTTGGGCGCATGGCCCTGCCCGTCTTGGGCTCTTCCCCTGTGCTTCAGAAAGACAAGTGGGAAGGCAGCCTAGTCCCCAAAGCCTCCTCAGCTCTGGGAAGGACACAGTCACTTCATTGGTGGGGCAGGCACATAGCATCACTAGACAATTCTTGGTTGGATAAACACTCTCTGGAAGTGGCATGAGAATGCATAGCCATCTCTGCCACCATCCTTTGTCTTATTTTCCCATGGGATTTCTTGTCTTTTGCTGTCCTATGAACAAGATTTCTCTGTACACACAAAGGTTTGGCATTTATATGCATTACATTTTGTGTTTATGTGTATTATTCATGCTTAGATTCTATTTAGTATCTTTTGCTGAATAGTTTAAAACTTTTTGTTCAGGTAAATATGTGTATACATACACACTTGCACATATAGGCACACATGCAAATATATACACACAAATACATAAAGTTATATATATATTTCCTAGTGTAGTATAGATTTTTCTTTTGTTTATTGATTTTTGTGTTTTGTTTTGTATTTTTGAAACAAGAGCTCACTTAGTTCAGGCTGGAACTCGATATGTAGTGTGGGTTGGCCTTGAACCCCTGGTTTTCCTGTGTCTACCCCAGGTGTTGTGATTACAGGTGAGCGCTACCTCTAAGAAATTACTGCTAAAATGATACAAATAGCAGTGCAAATTTTCTTCTGGAATTTCTGTTATATAACTTTCTGTACCTTAACCAGTCTGGACTTTTTCTTAATGTAGTATAAATTAAATTCCAGGTTTGTTTTCCTCTACGCGGATAGCACCTGGTCATCACTGGTTATCAAACATGCTGTCTTTTCTGAGTTGCTTTGTAGGCCACTGCTAGTATGCTGTCTTGAGTTTCCAGACATCAACAATCTAATTACAAGCTCCATTTTTGTCCACTGACTTTTAAACCTTTGCTTTTCTGTGTAAGTCATACAATGTTATATTTAGCTCTAAGAAAATTGGAAGCCCATTGAAATTGCCTTAAAGTAACTTGGAATGACTGACAGGTTTTCCTATGAAAACTTCCCAGAGAAAAGCATGGACCATGTCTCCATTTACTCGTGCTTTTGCTATTAAGTACTATTTAACAGTTATGTTCATAAGCATGATGAACATTTTGATAAGTTTACTTCTTTCGATATGTTACAGTTTTTCACATAGAAACAATATTTACGTTTTAAAGAGTTTTCAGGTTCTCCATTCTGTGTGTGCATGTGTGTGTGTGCAGGTGTGTGTGTGTGCAGGTGTGTGTGTGTGCATGTGTGGGTGTATATATGTAGGTGTGCATGTGTGGGTGTGTATATGTAGGTGTGCATGTGTGGGTGTGTATATGTAGGTGTGCATGTGTGGGTGTGTATATGTAGGTGTGCATGTGTGGGTGTGTATATGTAGGTGTGCATGCGTGGGTGTGTATATGTAGGTGTGCATGTGTGGGTGTGTATATGTAGGTGTGCATGTGTGGGTGTGTATATGTAGGTGTGTATATGTAGGTGTGCATGTGTGGGTGTGTATATGTAGGTGTGCATGTGTGGGTGTGTATATGTAGGTGTGTATATGTAGGTGTGCATGTGTGGGTGTGTATATGTAGGTGTGCATGTGTGGGTGTACATGTGGAGGTCACAGGACAACTTGAGGAGTTTGTGCTCTCCTTCCACAATGTGGGCTAGAGGGATTAAACTCAGGTTATCAGGTTTGACAGTAGATACCTTTAGCTGTTGTCTTAGGGTTTCTATTACTGTGAAAAGACACCATGACCATGACAATTCTTATTTTTAAAAAAAAAATCACAACCTTATGGTTCAGAAGTTTAGTCCGTTGTCATAACGGTGGGAAGGAAGGCTGCACCCAGGCAGACATGGCAGGCACTGGAGAGGAAGCTGACAGTTCTACATCCAGACTGGCAGACAGCAGGAAAAGAGTGCCATACTGAAACTGGCTTGAGCATCTAAGATCTTAAAGCCCACCCCCAGTGACAAGCTACCTCTAATGATGCCACACCTATTCCAACAAAGCCATACCTACAATAGTGCCACTTCCTATGAGCCAATAGGGCTCATTCAAACTACTGCATTCTACTCCCTGCCCCCCTGCCAGGCTTATAATATCATAATTATAATCTATTTAGTTCAATTTCAAAAGTCCCCAGAGTCTATAGTGGTCTCAGCAGTGTTTAAAAGTCCAAAATCCAAAGTTTCTTCTGAGCCTCATGGCAATCTAACTGTAATCCCCTGTAAAATCAGAACAGAAAGAGATCACATACTTCCAATGGCATAGAATCTATATCACCATCCCAAAACTGGGGAAAGTGAGGATAGTGAGGAAATACTGGACCAAAGCAAGACCAAAACTCAGCAGGGCAAACTCCAAACTCTGCATCTTCATGGCTGATGTCAAAGCGCTCTTCAGATCTCCAGCTCCTTTCTGCTTTGTTTTCTACAATACACTCTTTCTTGGGCTGGTTCCACACCCTGTTAGCAGCTTTCCTCAGCAGGTATCCCGCAATTCTGGCATCTTTAATATCTTGGAGTCTCCAACACAATTCATGCCATGGTCTCTCCAGGCCTCCATGCAGGGACACCCTTGCAACATGCATCATCTTAGTGGCTTTCCTCAATGGCAGAGGCAAATTCCCTAACCCTTTTCTGTATATCTTGACTTTAAAGCCAGAACTACATATCTGAAACTAAGAACTTTTGCTTGCTGGGGCTGGAACCTGGTCCCCCTCTTTGAACTATCTTTGCATAGTTTTTTGTTGTTGATTGTTTCCTTTACAGCTTAACCTTTTCTTTAACTCCTTTTTGCAAGTTGGAAGCTTAGCTAACTGCAATCTTGCTCTGAGGGCACCACTCCCTTTATTTCATTTAGCATCAGGCCTTTCTCTAAGCCTTTTATCTCTTTGAGCAGAGAATTTGGCTCCAAAAATACATTTTCTCCTCAAACTGTATATTTTATTTTCTTCTTTGTCCAGGTTGTTATTCTTTATAAAGATATGGTAGAGGGAAGGTCAGTCCCACAAGGGGCAGCCCGTCCCACAAGGGGCTGCAGTGGGTCACCCGAAGCCTCAGCAGGTACCCTTGGCAGGTGGGAGACCATGGTGGGTGAGAGACAGACAAATACAGATATGCCATGCAAAGAGAGTTTGGGTATAGAGTTTATTTATTGGGTTAGGGAGGGAAAAAGGAAGGGGGAAGGGGAGAAAGGGGAAGAAGTGAGAGAGGCAGAGAGAAAGAGAGAAGGAGGAGAGAGAGAAAGAGAGAGAGAGAGAGAGAGAGAGAGAGAGAGAGAGAGAGAGAGAGAGAGCCTCTTCAGAAGAGGAACTGGAAGAGAGAGAACACAGGCTGGAGGAGGCTGAATGGGATATCCACTTACCTCTGCAGAAGGAGGAGTTGATTGGGAGTGGTTGGGGCTTGCTTTTTAAAGGGACAGGGTACCCAGGTGACCAGCCAACAGATCATAACACAGCTTTCTCCTTTTTATTCTAGATATGTATGAAAGTGATAACTAATAATACATGGCACAGTTAGCACTAGGCTGTCTTGAAATGTTCTCTACTAATGCCATTAATACAAAACTCTTCAATTTAGCCTCTGGCAAATTTTTAGGCAGCCACTTTCTTTGCCAAAATATCATAAAAATGGTCTATAATACTTACTAATATCCTTTCCTTCTGAAACCTCTTAAACTGAGTCCCCACAGCCCACAGTCCTCAGCACTGTCTTCCATACTTCTACTAGGATAACCCAGTAAGCCCCACTCAAAGTATTCAATTGCTTTTTTCAGCAGGGGAGGGTCTGTGACCTTCACAGGCAGCAGAGTGACAACCATGAGAGACAAGAAGGTAGTTTGAAACAGCGCAACTCAGTAGCTTCAGGAGTCTAACCCTTAGCTGCTCATTTTAGATATATTTAAACATAACACAATCTGGTGAAAATATTCTTGGATGATTAACTCAATCCTTCATGTACAACAAAACATGCCTAGATGTTTGAGGATCAAAGTAAAGTAAATACAGATCAAATGTGACTACACCAGATTCTGTGCAAAGTATATATGACACTTTCCTTAAAAATCGATTCCACCAACTGAATGAGAGAAATGAGTTTGAGAGAAGGGTCTAGAGGAAGGTCTGGTGTTGAAAAGTCTTCAGCCATACAGACTGTCCAAAGGTTGCCAAGCTAGAAAACGCATCCTCCCCAGCCTTCTGGGCAGAAAACAGGTTTTACATTCGGTCCCTTGAAGGAACAACCCCACATGCTTGACATTCCAGGTGGACGTCTGTGAGCACAAAGACTTCCATGCCCTTGTCTAATCCAAAGTCTTCCAGATTTCACCAACAAAAAGTATATCCAGGCCAGTCGAAACAATACACCACTTCCTGGTACCAACTGCTGTCTCAGGTACTGTTTATTGCTATAAAGAGACACCATGACTAAGGCAACTCTTAAAAAAGAAAGTGTTTAATGAGGGACTTGCTTACAGTTTCAGGTTGTCCATGATCATCTTGGCAGGAAACAGACATACATGGTGTTATAGTAGTAGCCAAGAGCTCTGCATCCTGACTACAGATGGGGGGGGGGGGTAAGAGGGAGAGAGAGGGGGGAGGGGAGAGAGAGAGAGAGAGAGAGAGAGAGAGAGAGAGAGAGAGAGAGAGAGGGGGAGGGAGGGAGGGAGGGAGGGAGGGAGGGAGGGAGAGAGGGAGGGAGGGAGAAGGAGGGGGGAGAGACTGAGCCCGGTGTGGATTTTTAAAACTCAAAGTTCATTCTTAGTGACACATCTCCTAATCTTTTCCAAACAGTTCATTAACTGGGGGCTAAGCATGCAAATCAATATATTCTTATTCAAACTACCATGGTTCTCAACATAGAGATAAGGAGTGAAGAAAAACAGGATACTTGGAAAGTTTGTCATTATCAAATGTTTCATTAAGTTCAATTATATTTCAAAAATGAAAGCAAAATAAAGACATTTTCAGAAAAACAGAAGCCAGAGTCAGAGCAATAGGAGATGTTGGCTATAGTCAATGCTAACTAAACAACGTTCTTCAGGATGCAGGATAACAGGAACACCTCATGTCACTTTCTTTCCTGTTGCTGCAACAAAAACAACCCAAGAGAGTAAGGATCTATCCAAGGTACAGTCCATCTTGTTGAAGTCACAGTAGCAGGTGCTCAAAAGCTGGTCATGGCATTCACAATTGGAAAGCAGAGAACAATGAATTTAACCCCAGTGCTCAATACACCTCTCCACTGTATCCAGTCCAGGATCCCTCTGCCTGAGTGGGACACAGTAGCCGTCTACACCTGCCAATAGGAAAGATGGCTTTGCCTGTCGTCACCATCGTGATGACAGAGATCTCCATGTCATCCCCACAGATGCGCAGAGGCTCCTCTGCCAGGTCATTCTAGATTCTGTCAAATTGACAGGCAACACTGACAACCATCATGGAGAGAAAACTGGAACTGCAGAGAACAATGAAGAACAATAGAAATGGTAACTGTGACAAGACTTCTCTTATAATATGATTGTTAATAAAACTTATATTGTATTTTCACTGGGCATGGTGGTGCATGTCTGTGATCCTAGCACTTAGAAGGTAGAAGTGGGAAGATCAAGAATCCAAGGTCAGTCTCTGATTACATGGTGAGTTCAAGGCCAGTCTGGGGTGGGCAATACAGGACTCCTGCATCTCAAAATATGAACAAAAACATTGTAATTTGAGGTGTATAGTAGATATAATTTTTCACACCCAACAACTAGAGCACAACGGATGAGGCCAAGAAATTAACTGCACAACATTTCTTCCATTTGTTAATTCATACAATAACTAGAATATGGGCATAAGGGGGTTCATACCGGCATCCTGGAAGCAACTTCCAAAATATAACTTCCAGCCTCAGTCTCAGAAGAGTGAAACATGAATCAAATTGACAGCTGGGAGTCTTTAAGAACATTGAATGCTTGTGGTTGCTTGTTACTGCAGCAAAGATTGGCTAATACGTTAGGGTTTGAAAATGGGAACAAGAACGGGTAATTAAATCTTGGCAAATCCATTACCAAACATAAAGCCCACTAAACCATATAGTCTGGCCAGGTTCAGTGGCTCATGCTATAATCACTCAGGGGATGGAAGCAGAAAGATCATTTACCAAGTAAGCTCCAGGCCAAACTGGGTTACATAAAACCTTATCTCAGAAAAAAAAATCTTACACCTGTAAGAATGGCGAAGATCAAAATCACTGATGAGAGCTTATGCTGGAGAGGTTGTGGGGTAAAGGGAACACTTCTGCATTGCTGGTGGGAATGCAAACTGGTACAACCCCTTTGGATGTCAGTGTGATGATTTCTTAGAAAATTAGGAAACAACCTTCCTCAAGACCCAGCAATACCACTTTTGGGTATATATCCAAAGGATGCTCAATCGTGCCACAAGGACATGTGCTCAACTATCATCATAGCAGCATTGTTTGTCATAGCCAGAACCTAGAAACAACCTAAATGCGCTTTGACTGAAGAATGGATAAGGAAAATGTGGTACATTTACACAATGGAGTACTACACAGCAGAAAAAAATAACGACATCTTGAATTTTGCAGGAAAATAGATGGAGCTAGAAAACATCATTTTGAGTGAGGTAGCCCAGACACAGAAAGACAATTATCACATGTACTCACTCATAAGTGGTTTTTAAACATAAAGCAAAGAAAACCAGCCCACAAATCACAATCCCAGAGAACTTAGACAACAACAAAGACACCAAGAGAGACATACAGAAATCTAATCTACATGGGAAGTAAAAAAAGACAAAATCTCTTGAGTAAATTGGGAGCATGGGAACCTTGGGAGAGGGTTGAAGGGGAGGGAAGAAGCAGAGAGGGGAGCAGAGAAAATGTAGAGCTCAATAAAAATAAAAAAAGAAGCAGGTGATTTTATTTTTATTCTTAGAAAAGCAGTTTCCCCATACTTATTCTTATGTTTGCAAACTGGTGGGGGGGGGGGTAAGTCTTTGGTCCTCAATTCCATCGAGACTGAAATTTTAAACTGAGAAAACTAGTATTCACACACAAAAAATGACTACACAATTTGAAGCCTCCTGAGATAATTAAGCCCACTGCTGCGGTGATCTTCTCTGTCTTATTCCTGCTGGACAGTCTCCACATCTTAGCTGGGGCTCGCTCATAAGTGGTAATTCACTGTCCCTTAAAGGAAGGGAGTGAGCTAATGAACGATAAGTGAATAGTTTGGCTGGTGGGAGGAGTTAACCCTGGCTCTGATGGAGATAAATTGGCAAGGCTCTGAGTGCCCTTGAAGGCCAGGCAAAAAACCTGATTCACTTGGTAATCAAGTTTAGGAGCAGAAATATAACAGGACTGATGTAAGACTTTAAGACGAATCAAGAAAGGCTGGGGTCAGGCATGGTTGGTGACACATGCCTATAATCTCAGCACTAGGCAGAAAGGTAAAGGTTTGAGGTCCCTGGGCTACATAAGGAGATCACACTGAAAGAGGGGAGGGGAGGGGAGTGGAGGGGAGGGGAGAACAGAAAGGAGGAGAGGAGAAAGGAGGAGAGAAGATAGCACAGGAGAGGGAGAGGAAAACAGTGGGGAGGGGAGGGGAGACCAGAGGGAGGGAAGAAGATCAGAAGGGAGAGGTGAGCAGAGCAGAAAAGAGGAGAAGAGGGGAGGTGAGAGGAGACCAGAGGTGTATAGGAGAGGTCCCTGGAGGTGCTCAAGAGAAAGAGATGGCTGGATTTGCACAAGATAGACTCCAGACTGTAGAAGTTGAATAGAAAAGCTGAAGACACTGTGGTTCACCTCCAGCTGTCCTCAGGTAGAATGGTGAGGCAGAGATTTAGTTCTTGGAGAAGCTTTTAACTGACCTCAAGGGGGTAGGTAGGTGGCTTTAGCAAATGCTGTCCTTTACACTCTAAAAACAACATCCACATGGACAGTTGAAAATAAAGCTTCAAATCTCCAGAGATGAACTCTAGATTTGCAGACGTGGCTCAGATCTGGACATGAGAGAGAATGGTACCACCTAGGATAAGGGAACTTAGCAAGAGAAAAAGAAAAGAGACTTTTGACAAATGGCCTTTATGTTTACATAACCCTACTTGGAGGAGGAGAATTGGACCAAGAAGAGAGAAAACAGGGCAGAGACCAGACAAAGGGAGAAAAGGGGACGCCATGGTGATGCTTGATGACTCGGTGAGAAGCATCCAGCACCTTCAGCGCCTAGATGATCATCCCGACTGGGCAGTATATCCGGGCGCCCATAAGTAACTGATTGCGAAGGCACGAGCACAGCGCATTTGAGGAGGCTGCACTGGCAAGATGAAGAGCAGCAGGGCTATGGCCGAGCCAGCTGAAGAAAGGAGCAAAACGGGTGACTACAGGTGGGGGGAAAGGGCCAGACGTCACGTGACTATCTCAGAGCGAGCCGGGGCAGCTGCTGCTCGGTGCTGGCTTATCTTCCCTGCACTTCAGAATGCAGCTTCAGTTTCCGGGGAAGGCTTATCCCTGCTGATTGTCTAGGTTCCCTGGCTGCAACTGCGGAGCGAAGCAAAGGCAGATGCTTTGGTGTAAGCCCTGGACACCTTGAAGCTGGGCTTTTGCCGCTCTGCCCTTTAGTTTAATACTATTCTGTCTTTTAGCGGGGGCCCTAGGCAGATACTGTTCACCCAGTCATAAGGCAAGGAGATCAAAGTCAGGAAAGGGCCTGCGTTCCTGTCGCTCCCAAGATAGCCCGACATTGCTTTGTAAACCTGTCAATATCATTCAGCTCCTGGGACTCGATGGGAAAAGCTTTCACGGGGTGCTAACTGTTCCAACAGAATCCACAGCATCTGACCTTTACATTTTCCTTGAAAATGAAGCACAGTTAGCTTACTCCAAGGAGCAGGCGGGCGCGGGGAGGGGGATGAACACAGAGATAAAGGATTTTTGTTTTAATTAAGAGACAAGGTCTCAACTCAATGGCCCTGGCTAGTCTATGACTAATATGTAAATTAAGCCACCTTCAAACTCACAGAGATCTACCTATCTCTGATTCCCTTGTGCTGGGTGAGCACTTTTATCTGAGATAAAGGATTTTGTGTCTGGAAATCCCGTGTATGGAAATTGCCGGTAACTTACCCTTGGGGAGTTGTACTTCAGCAGCTGTCCTGGAGATGATGGCGATGAGGGCGCACTGAAAACCAGGGCTGCTCTGGTCCCGTTATCCATATTTTGTCTTCACCCTAATGCTATTTCAGTGGGGAAGATGTCCCTCCCCCTTACTCACAGACCAGGGGACTCCGGCTTAGAGATGGTAAGAAGGTGGCCTGGATCTTAAATGGGGCATCTCCCACTGCCCACCTCACTTTATTTAAGAATCAGTTTCTCAGCTGTCCTTGCATTCATCCTGTGGTACAGGCTGGTCTCCCTCCTATCACCCTGCTGCTGCAGCTTTCAGAGTGCTGTGCGTCACTATGATCTGGTACATAATAATAATGATGCTAATATTTCAGAACCCTTTTTAGAAAAGACCCTACTGAATCGTTGAAATGAGTTATTGAAAAAACAATTGAGACAGACTCTCTTGTATTATAGGCTGGCACTGAACTTGCTGTTTCTGAATATAGCCTTGAACTCCTAATGCTCCTGCCTCTGTCTCCCACATTCTGTGATGACAGTTATGCACCTCTGTGTGCAGTGAGACTCCACCTGAGCTCGCCCGGATGACCATCACACTAGTTCCCACAATGGCCAAGTCTTCCAGAGTGATTGAGCTGGAGAATCTCTTCTTCCCTTGGCTTTGAGGGGTGGAGCGCAAATGTCAGTCACCCACATGGGGAGAGAGCAGAGCCAGTAAAGACGCGGGAGCAGAGCACAGAGCCAATAAAGACACAGGAGCACACATTTGGAGGGGCCTGTGCTTCATTGCGCGTGTGCCAGCTCTGCTGTGCAGCTCCTGACTGGTACCTTGACTACTGGTAAAGGACCGTCTGTGGCCTCTCACTCCATTTTGGCTCCTTCACCTATCTGGGTCATTCGTTACCTCCAAGACCTCTCTCATAATGGTAATTTTGTATATCAACTAAAGTTCATCTTTCTCAAGTTTTCTGTCAATTGTCTTTTAACTCATTACAAGAAAATGACTCAACAACCTTTCGAAATTATCTGATCAAAACCAGATGAGTTAAGAGCTATGCACATGCTGCCCCTCTCCTCGAGGCAGGAATGCCGACGTTCGCATGTCTGTGCTCTGGGATGGGTTGGAGTGTGTGTGGAAGTGAGATGATGCCAGTCAAGCAGTTGACCAGAGAAAATCACAGGAGACAGAAGGCCTGGGCCAGGGTACCCCATGCTTCATTCTTTCCCACAAAGATCAGTCATGGCTTCTCAGAAATGACCTTTCTTGTGGTGTGATGATAAGTGCCATTGAGTTTGGGGACAACATCATTGCTTTTCTGTAATCCAGAAAGTCCTTTATGCAGAAGGGCTCAGAGGGCATGATGATTCTAGGAAAGGGAGCGAGATCAATGCAGCCTAAGAGGCTTTATGCTCCTTTTGTACTGGGGGCATGGCTTGGTGTTTGCTGAAAGATAGCACAAGCTGGCTGAATCTGTTTTCTTTTTGGCCTGGCTGCTCAGAGGTTTGGAGTTACATCAGATGCTTTCTTAGTTAAAGTTTCATTACTGTGAAGAGACACCATGACCATAGCAACTCTTATAAAGGGAAATATTTAATTGGGGTTGGCTTACAGTTTTAGCGGTTTAGTCCATTGTCAACACGTTAGGTCATGGTAGCAGGCAGGCACACCTGGTGCTGGAGAAGGAGCTGAGAATTCTACATCTCCATCTGTAGGCAGAAGAAGGAGACTGAGGCACATAGAGCATAGCCTGAGCATATGAGACCTCAAAGCCTGCCCCCAGAGTGACACACTTCCTCCAACAAGACCACACCTCCTAATAGCGCCACTCCCTATAGACCATCCATTCAAACATGAGGCCAATGCCTATTCAGACATCACAGATGCCCACCTGTGATCAAAGCTCTGTGCCCTACACCGGGCATGTGGGCTCCTATTGCATCCTTGTGACCTTTCCCCCTTTTCTTGGTATTTATTTATTCTTCTCTTATATATTACATCCCAAGTACAGTTTCCCCTCCCTGCCCTCTTCTAAGTCCCCGCCCATGTTTTTCTCTCCCCCAGATCCACTCCTCCATTTCCCTTCAGAAAAGAGCAGGTCTCCTAGGGTTATCAACCGAACACAGCCTAACAAGTTCCATTAAAACTAGGTACATACCCTGATATCAAGGTTGGATAAAGCAACCTAGTAGGAGGTAAAGGATCCCACGAACAGGCAAAAAAGTCAGAGATAATCTCCACTCCTACTATTAGGAGTCCCACAGGAATACCCAGCTACACAATAATAACATATCTGCAGATGGCCTAGCTCAGACCCATACAGGCTCCCTGATTGTCACTTCAGTCTCCGTGAGCCCCTATGAGCCCTGCTTAGTTAGTTCTGTTCTTGTGGTTTCCTTGCCCCTCTGGCTTCTACAGTCCTTTCTCCTGCTCTCCCACAGGGTTCCTGAACTCTGCCTAATGTTTGGCTATAGGTCTCCGTATCAGTTGCTGGATGAAGCCTCTCTGGTGATGACTGGGCCAGGCACCAGTCTATGAGCTTAACAAAATATCATCAGGAATCACTTCATTGACTTTTTTTGTCAGTCATATTTAGTTGTAGCCTGTGTCTCTGGGCTATCCAGTCTGTTTCCTTGCCATCCAGGTCATGTCACACATGGGTTCCCTCTCGTGGCATGGACCTCAAGTTGGGCCTGTCATTGTTTAACCACCTCTACAAGTTCTGTGCCACAATTACTCCAGCACATCTTTCAGGGAAGTTTTTAGACTGGATTAATGTATCCATCAGTAATATGTCATCTTACACCTGTCAGAATGTCTAAGATTAGAAACACAAATGACAGCTCATGCTGACAAGGATGTAGAGTAAGGGGAACATTTCTCTATTGCTGGTAGGAGTGCAGACTTGTACAATCACTTTGGGAGTCAATACAGCAGTTCCTCGGAGAATTAGGACTCCTTCCATCTCAGGATCCAGTTTGACCTCTCCTGGGCATACACTCAAAGGACACCCCGCCCTACCATGAGGACACTTGCTTGACTATATTTATAGCAGTTTTATTCATAAATCTGGAAAGTGAAGACAACCCAGACTTTTTTCTTTTTTATATATTTTTAAATATTTATTATGTATACAATATTCAGAAAAGAGCAGGTCTCTTTTTATATATTTTTTAAATATTTATTATGTATACAATATTCTGTCTGTGTGTATGACTGCAGGCCAGAAGAGGGCACCAGACCTCATTACAGATGGTTGTGAGCCACCATGTGGTTGCCGGGAATTGAACTCAGGACCTTTGGAAGAGCAGGCAATGCTCTTAACTTCTGAGCCATCTCTCCAACCCATCTTTTTTATATTTATTTTTTTAAAAAAACTATAGATTTTTTTTAAGATAAAGTCTCATGTAGCCTCGGTTGGCCTCAAGCTTGTTATTTAGCTGTTGATGAACCTGAACTTCTGGTCCTCCTGCCTCCACTCCCACTTTCTAGGATTACAAGTATGCTCCACCATGCCGAGAAATGCTGGTGGCTTCTTATTCTATATGAGTTGGCATTCTATGAGTGTCTTTGACATCTCAGGCTAAGAAGACATAGGTGTCAGGAAAAGAACAGTGACTAGCTTGAAACACTTCAAGGTTCTCTGCCAGCAGGCTGTCTCCAGGTCGCACATGAGCCAGCAGGTCCCAGGGTGCTTCGTGCAGATATATGCTGCAGGCGACCTGACCTGAGCCCAAATATAAATATAAGAAGGGAAAACCTGCGGAGTGTGCCCGTAACTGCAATGCCAATTCAGTGGAGCTGCTCTGTGGGCGTTGTGTGGCGAGCCTATGGTGTGAAGGACGAGTGTGCTGCTGCAATGCCTGCCTGCCCAAAGCATCTCACCTGTGTGACTCTTCGTGACACAGAAGCTACGCCCCAAGGTCTGAGAGAAACAGAAACTCTATTCTAGATCTTCTGTACATTGATATTGTTGCCATCTATGGCAATTCTGCAATTCCACCTTTTTCTTTTGCCTATATTTGAGGTTATTTGTGTGGGTGTACATATGTGAGGATGTGTGTACATTTGTGTTTGTGTACATAAAAACCAAAAGTCAACCTTGAATGTCATTCCTCAGGAGTCATCCACAATGGTCTCTCTTGGCCAAGAGCTCTCCAATTAAGTTAAGTACAACTGCCCAAGGATTCCTCTGACATTGCCTCCCAGAACTGGGTTTGTAAGTTTGTGTTTAAGGGGCGCCAATCTGTAAAAGGGGGTGAGACCCCTTGTTCTGGCCACCTGGCTAGCTTACACCCAAAATAATCACACAGAAACTGTATTCATTTAAATACTGCCTGGCCCATTATCTCTAGCCTCTTATTGGCTAACTCTCACATCTTGATTTAACCCATTTCTAATCATCTGTATGTCACCACAAGGTTGTGGCTTACCAGGAAAGATTCAGCATGTCTGACCTGGCAGCTCCATGGCAGTTCTCTCACCCTGCTTTCTTCCTCCCAGAATTCAGTTCTGTCTTCTCTGCCTACCTAAGTTGTGCCCTATCAAAAGGCCAAGATAGTTTCTTTATTCAACCAATGAAAGCAACACATAGACAGAAGGACCTCCTACACCAAGCTTGTATCACCCACGCCTGTCTTTTAAAGTGGAATTGATCTCAGATTTTCAGCACTAAACTGACTGATTCCATCCACTAGTCCCATCAATCCATTCTGAACATGAAGAAACCAAGGGTCACAGAAAGTCAACTGCTTTGCAGTCAATTGGCTACATGAAAACAGCAAGGTATGAGTTAAAGTCCTAAGACATCTTTTAGCTTACACGGTATTCTGGCCTTGCCCACTGTCTGTCCATACCTCTCTTTCTTCAGGCATCATATGCCCAAGGTGTTGTTTTTTCCTTCCTGGGTGAAGGTGCTACATGGTCTATAAAATGCTTTAATTCTTCAGAGGGGAAGAGCCTTGAAAACACAAAGCCACATGGATAAAACAAAAGACTCACAAGACACCTGCCCAGTGAATTCAGAGTCCTTGTGAGATCCAGGCATCAGATGTCAGAGAACAGATCTTGCACCCAGAGAGGCATCCATGAATGTCATAAAAGCTTATGGAAATTCCTGGAAAAGTCTGTCAGCCTCTGTGAAACTTTTGTAACCACAACATTTAAATGCTGCCCTGGGTCTGGCCAGCATTGTGGGTACACTGTGCTGTCAGCCCGACAAAGGACCCCTGTGAACAGGTGCAGAAGTAGGATACTGAGAGCTATCCTTCATCACCTGACCTGTCTCCAGGCATCGACAAGGAAACAGAGTCACCAGGACCACACACCACTCTAAGCTTCCCTGGGAACACAGGAGAGACCACATACCTTCACATCAGAGCAATCACTAACTAGCATTATGGTCTGAAATAAGCTCCAATCATTTTCTCTTTTACACCGTTCTCCCCACCTCCCCTCCTCATCTGATACGACTGGCAGAGGTTTCTTGGCTCCTCTAGTCTTGTTCTTTTCTATCACCAACTCTTGGCACAGGCTGTGCCCTCAACACTGGAACAGTTTCTTCCCCAGATTGCCTCATTGGCCCCAGTTTTCAGGTATTTCAAATTTAGTAAAGTCATAATTTCTGAGAGGCTCTTGGATGACATGTAGCAACTGCTGTGGAATCCTGTCATGCCTCTTGGTTTGTTAACTTACATTGGTGAATTTATCATCAGTCTCCCTGGAGACTCGGCTGTGTTACATATGCACACATCACTCTCCTATCTAAATAAGGTCCACCACAGTGCAGATGATCTATAAATGGAGAGGTAGGTATGTGCATATGGGGTAGTAGATGAATGCATGCATTCATATATAAATATAGATAGATGTGTGTGTATATATATATGTATATACATGGATGTGTGGAAGTATGGATGTGCAGATAGGTAGGTGCATGGATCTATAAATGGATGGGTGGATGGATGGATGGATGGATGGATGGATGGATGGATGGATGGATCTATGGATGGATGGGTGGATGGATGGATGGATGGATGGATGGATCTATGGATGGATGGGTGGATGGATAGATGGATGGATGGATGGATGGATGGATGGATGGATGGATGGATGGATAGATGGATGGATGGATCTATGGATGGATGGATGGATGGATGGATAGATGGATGGATGGGCGGATGGGTGGATGGATGGATGGATGGATGGATGGATAGATGGGCGAATGGTTAGATGGTTACAGGATAAATCTTTCTTCAAGAATGAAAATATAAATTGGGCTAATACTGTGACAATGACAATAATTAAAAAAAATCCTGAAGTAGGCAATTCTTCAAAGTTTAAAAAAAATGTACATTCATGGCCTAAGGAGTGTCTCAAAGGCAGAGCACTTGCCAGGAATTTTCAGCTTTCTTCAATCCCTAGCACTGCAAAAATATAGTTTCATATATATTTATAACCCAGTGAAGTACATGTTTATTATAAAAGTCTGGCCCTCTCATCTTATTGGATATTTTTGCTTTGGAAGGAGCAAGTCATATCCTCCTTCCTGTCACTTTTCACTTGGGTAACCAATCTTTATTTAGATGCTTTACTTCAGATTTCTTGTTCCAAACTCAAAAAGTTCTCATGAGATTGATTTCACACATGACATAAGTAAGGCCACACAGCGGTAAAACTCTAGTCACAATGCTGACCCCAATGTTGAGGACCATGTTCACATTTATCTAGTCACAATGCTGACCCCAACGTTAAGGACCATGTTCACATTTATCTAGTCACAATGCTGACCCCAATGTTGAGGACCATTGTTCACATTTATCTAGTCACAATGCTGACCCCAACGTTAAGGACCATGTTCACATTTATCTAGTCACAATGCTGACCCCAATGTTGAGGACCATGTTCACATTTATCTAGTCACAATGCTGACTCCCAATGTTGAGGTCCATGTTCACATTTATCTAGTCACAATGCTGACTCCCAATGTTGAGGACCATGTTCACATTTTTCTAGTCACAATGCTGACCCCAATGTTGAGGACCATGTTCACATTTATCTAGTCACAATGCTGACTCCAATGTTAAGGACCATGTTCACATTTATCTAGTCACAATGCTGACTCCAATGTTAAGGACCATGTTCACATTTATCTAGTCACAATGCTGACTCCCAATGTTGAGGACCATGTTCACATTTATCTAGTCACAATGCTGACTCCCAATGTTGAGGACCATGTTCACATTTATCTAGTCACAATGCTGACTCCCAATGTTGAGGACCATGTTCACATTTAATAATGATGTGGTGTAGGCAGAGACTGGTTGTTAGCTTCCCAGCTGCCCAGACCCGAAATAATCACACAGAAAGTGTATCAATTAAAAAACTGCTCAGCCTATTAGCTCAGGCTTCTGATTTACTAACTCTTACATCTTAAATTAACCCATTTTCACTAATGTGTGTATCGCCATGTGGCTTGGGCCTACTGGTAAGGTTCAGTCCGGCATCTGTCTCCTTCAGTGGCTATGTGGTGTCTTTCTGACTCCACCTTCTTTTCTTCTCTATCTTTGTTTGGAATTCCTGCACTTCTCTATTCTGTGCTGCAATTGGCCCAAAGCAGCTTCTTTATTAACCAATGGTATTAAAACATATTCACAGCATACACAATCCCACATCAGCATGGCTCCTTATTTTTAGACTTTATAGATAAATGAGGTTTCCTTTGCTCATGTGATCTTTGAGGAGATCATGTCTACTAAACATGGTGCAGGCTCTGGTGAGGCCCCAGGGATGCATCACCTATGACAAGAGCACACGGGCATAACTATATTGATGGGCCACCTCAATGTTTAATTCTATGATCAGGTTGCCATTGGGAACCTGAAGCTAATTCTTCCCTCAGTCAAACTCATGGCCCTACAGAACAGGAGCATGTTAAACCAGAGGCTCCCCAAACCTCCAATCTGCGGACCCATTCATAGCACAGCACAGATATCATTTTAGAAGCTCTGATTGTCAACAGAACCAGAACTGGCAAGAATGAGCGGTGCAGTTGAAATCGCTCTTGTGCAGTCCTGATGAGGTGACTGACTTCACTGAGCTGCACAGAGAAATTACTGGTTTGTGCCCCAAAGACACTAGAAACAGTTAACATGGAAAGAGGACTTAGGTAATCCCCAAAGCAGCTCCTTGAATCCCAAATGGCTGGCTTAGTCATTCTTAGGTTGATTGAAAACCTAGGCCAGCCAGGTGGTAGTGGCACACACCTTTAATCCCAGCACTCAGGAGGCTTCCATCTTCCTAGAACTACGTTGGGCCACAAAGAACTCGCCCTACCAGGAAACATAACAAAGAGAGGACCCACCTAGTAATCACACTGGAGAATCTGATCCTAGCTCCTCCAATACAGACTGAGGTGAGATCCTGCCTCCCGCTTTGCTCCTGACCTCTCAGGGAGTGACTTGGCACAGAGGTCATTGTGTGCACCCAGAGGACTGTGGCTCAAGGCCAAGAAAAGCATAGGCAGCTTTGTTCCGCATGGAGTCTTGAACACATCCCTACAGCCCCAGGGAACTCACTAAGACTACTTAGTGTGAATTCCTACACTTTACTCTAAGTATTTTGTACTACTTAAAGCCAGGAGCATAGGAACCAAAGTTTTGTTCAACGATCCACTTGTGAAATACAAACAGACAGCAGCACAAATGGATGTTGCTCTTTTGTGCACAAACACTTAAGTGGGAAACGAGAGAAGAACTGACGTCAGGATGAAGTCAAATAGACCCTCTGTTCACTTGGCTAGTGGTCGCTTTCAATATACTCTACCTATTCAGCATCAGTATTTTTCAGGACTGGGATATAGTTCAGTGTTAGAACACTTGTTAGCATGCACAAGACCATGTATTTCATACCCAGAACCATACAGTAAACAAACAAAAATCAGCTGTAGATGCAAAATCAGAACTTCCCAAATCAGGCAGCTGTCCATTGCAAATGCAGGCGCTCTGCTCCCAGGACTCCCAGTGACCTGCCCCTGCAGGACTCTGCCATCCTCCTTGTCTTCTAGGGATTATCCTCTCAGACCCATGTCCCCTGAGTTCTCTGCTGACCCCATCTCCTGCCCTCCAGCTTTTCTCTCCTAAGCAGGACACTCACTATGCATGAACTAGCTTAATAGATTCCTGCTCCCACTCCCATGATACCAGGCACAGGTGACCCCCCCCCAAGTTCCCACAGTCCTCCACAGATGCCAGGTCAGGTGCAACCCCCATGACTCTCCTTGGTGCTGCTCATTCCCCTACTTTTTTGTTCATCTCACCCCGAGCTTACCCCCCACCCCACCAATCTCAGAAGACTGTGCCTCTGAGTTGAATAAAAGAATAGCTAACAACTCAGGAGGACGTCGGGAGGCAGAACCGCAGGTGAAGCAAAGGAATACAGGTTATGAGCCCACACTCAGCTGCTGACAGAGCTCCTGTGCCCGGAAAATATGGAAATCTGGAAGTCTTTGCCAATCTGGACCAGTGCCAGCTGTAGGAGACCTGGACTCTGTGTGTGTGTGTGTGTGTGTGTGTGTGTGTGTGTGTGAGAGAGAGAGAGAGAGAGAGAGAGAGAGAGAGAGAGAGAGAGAGAAAGAAAGAGAGAGAGAGAGAGAGAGAGAGAGAGAGAGAGAGAGAGAGAGAGAGAGAGAGAGAGAGAGAGAGAAAGAAGGGAGAGAAGAAGGGAGGGAGAGAGAGAGTCTTACTGTTTAGCCCAGGTTGGCCTTGGCCTTGCAATCCTCCTGCTTCCTGCTCCAGTGAGTCCCAGGCTGCAGACGTATGCCACTTTACCCAGTGTCCTGGTTGTTTTATTGTTGGTTTTGTTTTGTCAGTGTGCCACAGCTAGAGTTACCTTGGAAGAGGACCCTCCACTGAGAAAACATCCCCATCAGTCTGCCTATAGATAACTCTGTAAGGCATTTTCTTAATGATTGATCGTGGGAGGCCCAGCCCACTGGGAGTGGCGCCACGCATGGGCAGTTGGTCTCGCAAGACAACTTGTGTTAGAGAACCGAAAAGGCCGGGGAAACAAGACAGTAAGCAGTGTTCCTCCATGGCCTCTGCTTCAGCTCCTGCCTGAATTCCTATCTCGAGTTCCTTCCTGACAGGCTGTGAGCTGTACAGCAAGGTGAGCCCCGTCTTCTCCAAGTTGCTTCTGGTCATGGTGTTTATCACAGCAATAGAATCTAAGACTCTCAGCAAGCCATGGACTGCCCAGTGTGGCTGTTAGACACAAAGTCCCAAGGCTGCTCAGGGCAGAAGCTCTCGTTCCATCCACAATGGGCAGACCATGTGGCCAGGACTCCCTGGGGTTTGAGAATGAAAGCCTGGAGAGGGGAGTGGGTGGCTGGAGAAAGCTGTGCTGTGGGAAGGGACCTAAAGGCCATAGGTAAAAAGGGGGAGCCCTTCCCTCACCAGAGTCATGCACAAGACTCATTCAAAATCTACCACAGTCTACTGCGGAGCTGATATCTGTGGGTGGCAAGCTTCTCTATTGCTCTCCTTTCCCCTCCCCCAGAGGAGGGGAGACCTTGGAAAGAGAAGAGAGACCAGCAACAAATAATCTGGCACTCCAGCAGGATTTCACAGCCTTGGATTGGGCGTCCACACCGTGTTGGGAGAAAACATTTGTCTAGTGGATTCAGACCTAAAACCCTTAGAGAAACAATGAATAAACAAGAGCGCCGAGGGTTCTGCACAGCCAGCAAGCAGCCCACAGGAGTCCGCGGCCTTCCTCCAGAACTGCAAATGCGGGCTGGAATCTCTTTGAAGTGGCAAGCCTGGGCTTTGAAATTCATCCAGTTTTGTACTCTGCCCATTAATATTTATTTTATTATGAAAATATTGTCCTTTCTTCTGCAGATCGAATCCAATGTTCCAGGGAGGCGTGACATGGGAAGACACAGCCTGGTTCAGCTGTACTGGATTTCAGTAACCAGGTATCCAGCACCACTAAAAGCATTTAGACAAACGCTTCCTGGCTCTGGGGCTGCTATGGAGGGCCGAGAGAGACAACAATGATCCCAGGCCCTGGGTGGCAGCCAGAGACGATGCAGATGTGTGTTCAAAGTTGAACCAGGAAAAACAACTGTATCTGGGTCACTCTGTGTCTCATGGGGCAGCTAATACCCTGCCTGCCCTTCACACACCCTTCATTAGTTCTGGAGTGAGGCAGTGTTACCTAGATGTGCAATGGCTGGGCACTGCAGAAGCATGCTGACATTCAGGTAGATGGCTGTGCTCCAGCCACACAGTCATAGGGGAGCCAGGCTCATGGTGGCTCTGCTGCCTTCAGCATGTATCCCCCAGGCTGCACAGGAGAGGAAATGAGTGTATCCGAGCATGCATGTGAAATTTTTATAGACCAGGCCTGGAAGTGGGGCATGCACACTGCTCACATTCCATTCATAAGCCCTTGGTGACGTGGGCCTCTGACAGGAAGTCTGGGACAGGAAGGCTAGCTGTGTGCTCAGGAAAGGACAGAGCAATTCTAAGCATCAGTGCTTTTGCAATGATAACCAAGGCCAGAAAATCCCATGGAGCTATGTGTGAGTCTAAAATAAATTCAGCAAGGAGCTTCTGCTTGGGCTGTTGTGGGGTATCCACCGGAGAAGACTATGAGGACATAGGTTCAAGCCAATAGGAAATGTTTTATTAGACAGCTGGAGACTGCACTGTGTGTCTGGGACCCCAGTACAATCCCAAGCTTTTCTCAGGATGGGCTTCTAAGCACAAAAATCACATTCTGGGTTGATACACCTCAGTTAAGAAGAACAGTTAGCCAGAAGTAGAACTCCAGAAGCCAAAAGGCAAGGTTAGTACATTTAGGGGCTTACCCAGAGCTATGATTTGATGGATGATCTATTTTGGCAGGTGTTTTAAGACTGTCCATCATGGTGTCGGTCGTGCTAAAGTCTGGGGACCTGCTACACCGTCACCAGAATGTTTCTGGAGGCTCCTCAGCCCTTGGCAATATTCTAACTATATAATAAATTCCAACAATGAGTTGTGGGAAGTTTGCTGGTTCTACTTCTGGGCATCCCTCTCCCAAGTTTGCTCTGCTCCAGTTCCAGACCTGCTGAACTAGAGTTAGTACAAATTTGTGCCCATCTTTGGAGTTTATTGGACTCGATGAACAAGTGGTCTAGAGATCTCCATTTTCTTTCTAAAACTTCCTTCCACTCCAGCCTCTTCTAGTGAGCTACTGCACCCCTGACAGAGTGGGAGCAATTTGCTGTGCTGTTCAGGTTTGAGCTAGCTCATGCTGTCTGTCTTTCACTGGTCCAGACTGGTCTGGGGAAATTACCCACATGGAATAGAAAGAAGAAAATTAGATAAATGCAGTTGTCTAACTATAAGTACTTCTCTAGCACAGAGGACATAGAAAGGCACTATTTCAAAATAGTAAATACCAGTCATCAGCACACGGGCTTTCTCCTGCACATATGGAAGGAAGTGTTTGGTTGAGCTAAAGGCTCCAAAGGAATAAGGTCCATCATGGTGGGGAGGCATGGCAGCCATGGTGGGCATGATGGCAGGAACAGAAAGCTGAGAGACCACATCATTATCTTCAAACACAATGCAGAGAGAGTAATCTGGAAGTAGGGCAAGTCTATAAAGTCCAAAAACCTGCCCCCATCAGCACTCTTCCACCAGCAAGCCAGCCTCCTAAACCTCCCCAAATAGAGATACCCACTGGGAAGAAAATGTTCAACTACTGGAGCCTATAGGGGCATTTCTCATTCAGACCACCACAGATAATAGACCGATTTTCTGGTGGTTTCTCACTGAAAGCTGAATGTCCCATTTGCATCTCTCAGCAAACAAACGTGGGCTACAGATGTCTAGCTGCCCTTCCCAAGGCCAACAACCACATTGGACAGACTTCTGTCTACAAAATAAGACTTACAAAGCATGGGATCAGATGAGTCTGCCTTTTCCTTCTTTTTTATAATTTGTCGCTTTCATGTGTGTTATATTCAGAGTTCCCCTTTTGACATTCATCGAAAGCCACTATGCTATGTAACCCTGTTGATAGCTGGACTCCAGTTAGCACTAGAATTAAGGAAGCCATATAACCATTATCTATTTATATCAAACAATTGCCAGGAACAACCAAAGTAAAATGTAGATTTTCATGTTTTTGTGTAAAGATTTGGAAACCCAACTCTTGGGGGAGGCCACTCATTCATTCCCAGCTGTCCAGACCCAAAATAATCACTCAGAAAACATATTATTTGCAATACTGTTTGGCCAATAGCTTAAGCATATTTCTAGCTACCTCTTATATCCTAAACTAACCCATCTCCATTAATCTGTGCATCACCATGAGGTCGTGGCCTATCGGCAAAGTTTTGATGAGCTCCAGTGGAAGCGTCTGTCTCTGGAAACAGCTACATGGCTTCTCCCTGACTCCACCTATTCTTTCTACATATCTTTTCCAGTTTGGCTATATTCTGTTAATCCACTGGTCAAAAGCAACTTCTTTATTCATTAACCAATAAAAGCAGCACATATACAGAAGGACTTCCCACACCATTTCCCCATTTTTCTTTAGATAAAAAGGAAGGTTTTAATTTTAACATAGTAAAATTAAATATAGCAAAACAGGTATCAAGCAAGAATTATAATTACAATATTTATATCTATTTTATTTTTTATCATAACTAAGGAAAACTATAATTATAACTATCTGTTCTTCAACTTCATGGAAGACTCCAAAAGGACATAATATTACCTAAGTAAACAGGAAGTACATTGTAAGCAACTTCCAAAACTCTAGAATTGACATCTCCCTGCCCACACAATCACCCAATGTTCTTCTGTAAAATTGGCGCATCCATCTTCAGCCTACAGGCACATAGTATCCAGGAGACTTTTCCAAGAAGCAGGAAATTTCGAAGACAGTTCTGCCTATATTGGCAGTTTGTCAGTCACTTTCTTCTGTATCCTGCAGAATGTCTGGCAGACCCTTTCATGAAGCAGGAACCCCAAAGGATTGTCTCACCTTTAGGCAAGTTCATCAATCATTTTTTCTGTGGGTCCTGCATGTCCAGTTCATACAGCAAAATATCAAGCAGTCCAAACAAGAGCATTTTCTTGTCCAAATGGCTAATATACTCCTTAAAGAGCCTCTTTGATGCCCATTATTCTCTTGAAGTAGATTGGTGCTGCCAGGAGTAGATGTGTCTCATCGTCATGAAAAGTCTTAAGTTAATAACTTAAACATTTTAAATGTTTAATATTTAAAATATTTAATAAAATGTTTAATATTCTGTAGGTCTTTGAAAGGTATGAAGATTATATATCAAACTGAAATATATCTCTGTATATCTAGAAAACCTAACTAACATGACTACGAGTTTGACTAGTACAGATGATTATCTTTTAACCTATATTCTTAATTATACATTACATTTTAAATGAGCTGCACAAACACAATACCTTAATCAAGAGCAGAAATATACAGATAACAAATTTGACCTTAAATTTGTATCAGCAAATGAAGATTCATACCAATGCAAATATCTCTATTATATCCTTTTAAAAATGTGACTCATTGTCAAATAGATCTTTCACTTCCTTGGTCAGAGTTACCCCCAAGATATTTTATGCTATTTGTGGCTATCGTGATTTCCCTCTCTGTTTTTTTATCCTTAGTGTATAGGAAGGCAACTGATTTTTTGGAGTTGATGTTGTATCCTGCCACATTACCAAAGGTGTTTATCAGCTGTAGGAGTTCTGCTGGCCTTGTTCTTAAAAAGGCATGGGATAAAACCGGACTCACTGAACATAGCAGACAATGAGGACTACTGAGAACTCAAGAACAATGGCAATGGGTTTTTGATCCTACTGCACGTACTGGCTTTGTGGGAGCCTAGGCAATTTGGATGCTCACCTTACTAGACCTGGATGGAGGTGGGTGGTCCTTGGACCTCCCACAGGGCAGGGAACCCTGATTGCTCTTCAGGCTGACAAGGAAGGGGGACTTGACCGGGAGAGGGGGAGGGAAATGGGAAGCGGTGGCGGGGAGGAGGCAGAAATCTTTAATAAATAAATTAATTAATTAAAAAAACACAGCTAAAAAAACTTTAAAAAGAAAATAAATATTTATAAAAAAATGTGACACATTTATAGGTCTTTTTTAAAAATCTGAATCTGTCTTTTTTGGGTATCTGTAATTATTTTCTGACCAAAGCACCTTTTTTTTAATGCTAAGCAGGCATTGCTAGGACCAACTCCATGGCATTGCCTGTTGGCTACACCCAGTCCAACATCGTGGAGGTCTATTTACTGTCTCTGCAAGCTGTGCACACCACCCCAGTTCCAAGTGTGTAGCAGGTCTATGTCAGGCCATTAAGCTGTTTGTAACATGCTTCTTACAAACCCCATTTAAATGCTCAGTCTCCTGAAAGAGCCAGAGCTGTTTGTGCAGCTAGCATGCGGTTTTTGCTGCCAACACTGAGTCAGGAAGACCTCTCTTAAATTTGCTGCCAGAAAACAGAGCCCATCCAGAAAAAAAAAAATGCCAGCTACCAAATGCCATGCTTAACTCTCTTCTTTTGTGTCTAGAATTTCTTTCCAAGCTTTTCAGGTTTTACGTGGATGTAGTTGGAACATGTTTGTGCACCAATCTGTTGGGAGACTGCGCATTCATTCCCAGCTGTCCAGACCTGAAATAATCACACAGACACCACATTATCTGCAATACTGTTTGGTCAATAGCTGAAGCATATTTCTAGCTAGCTCTTATACCCTAAACTAACCCATCTTCATTAATCTGTGCATCACCACAAGGTCATGGCCAACCGGCAAAGTTTTGGCAGGCTCTAGTGGAGGTGTCCGTCTATGGCAGTGGCTATATGGCTTCTCCCCGACTCCACCTACTCTCTATATATCTTTTCCAGCTTGGCTATATTATGTTAATTTATTGGCCAAAAGCAACTTCTTTATCCACTAACCAATAAAAGCATCACAAGTAAGGACTTCTCATACCACCCAACCATTATTAACATATGAAAATACCAGATTTCATATGCAACTTTCAGGAAACTAAAGGATGAATAGGAAAGAAGAAGAATAGGTGGATTTCTGCCTGAACAACCCTAGTACAGCTCTTTATGGTGCTGGAAACTGAGCCTTAGTACATACTGAGCAAGTAGTTCTGTATGCCTGAATTACACCCCATTAATTCTAAGGGTTAAGTTTAATGTTCCTGCTAAAACAAGGTACACAATTGTAGTTATGCAAAAGAAGGGATGCTTAGATCAACATAGCAAATAGAAATCCTTTAAGGACAAAGATTAAACTGAATAGATGAATGTTCTCACATAAAGGCATGATGAGAAACTACATGCAAGATAGGCATGATGATACATGTCTGAAGTCCTAGCACTGAGGAAGTAGAGATAGGAGATCAGGAGTTCAAGATCACCTTTGGTTATATAGTAAGTTTGAGGGGCCAGCCTATGTTAATGGTCTGTCCTGCCCCTTTAAAAGACAAGTCTCACCCACTCCCCTTTCCACTGAGGCAAGCAGATCTTCCTCCTTCTTCCAACCTGTGAGCTCTCTCTCTCTGCCCCTTTCTTTCTTTGGAAGAGGTAGTTGTGGCCTCCTTGTCTCCCCCCCCCCCCCCCGTCTCTCTCTTCTTTCCCCTTTCCTTCCATAAGCCACTAAATAAACTATATTTACATTCTCTGCATGGCATCTATCAGTCTTTTATCTGCTGCAGTTTCTTGTGGGACAGGGCTGCCCTTCGGGAACCGCAGAGTTTTATCTAAACCATTACATTGGTGCTCTGTGACTCAGCCAGGCTCTGTCCATGTTCCCTCCCACCTGCAGGTGGGCCAGCTGAGGACATGTGGAACCCTGGGCTCAGGAACCAGGTGTCTTCACAACAGCTCCACATTCTATCTGCCTGAAATCCGACCCCCATGCACACCAGCAGCTTTGGTGGTGAGCTTTCCCTTCAGTCAGCTCAACCATTTCTCTAAACCCAAGGAACCGACCATTGAGCTCCGGGCAATCCTCTGGTGTTCCTAGAAATGGGGGGAGCCCCCAATCCCAGCCCTCATGGCTACAGTTGAGCCCTTCACTGACATCATCTCTGGTTGCTTCCCATAGCTAAAAGCATGACCAGATTAATCTGGTTGTTCCTCCCGTGCTAACACTGCACACCCTGAGTGTTGCATTCACTTTGGGACCCAGTCTCCCTCGGTTGTGTTTTTTCTTTCTCTTTTCTTTTGGACCACTCATAAGTGGTCTCTGCTGTGAGAGACCCATCCAGGATGGCCTCTAGCCTCTGGCTTCTGAGTCACCCGGACCAGGGCCAGTCAGCTTCATTAACATCCCGCCTGTAGAGAGAGGACGTTCTTCTTCAGTTCTGCAGTGTTCATTTGCTGATTCTGCAGGTTTCCACATTTCCAGCGATGAAATATAAATCCTCAAACCATCAGCCACCTGTCTGTAAGTGTCATGCCAGTGGCCTGCCAGCTCCGCTTTTCCTCAAACTATCCCCGCCACCCACATGCAAACGCTCTGCTGGTGTCCTGCCGGCTCTGCTTTTTCTTCCACTGGGCAGCCCCTTTCCCACCTGTCTGAAAACACTCTTTTCCTCTTCCTCCCATTCCTTCTATTCTATCTCTGCCACCATTACTGCTGATCCCACAGAAACCAACAAGATTAATTGGATCCATGAGGCTGCGTTTTCAGGTCCAGCCTTTGTTCCCTACAAGCTGTGGTGGTGTGGCAATGGGGCAGATCATGCCTCTAGGTCTCTCTTGTTACTATATTTAAAACTCCCATGGCTCAAAAAAATGTGGCTTCTCCATACAACACGTGACCACCACCATCTTAACTGAGGGCCAGGTCAGGTGACTAAGTCCCACCATCTTTACTGAGGAATTCCCTTTCTGGTCCCCCAGTGCTGAGTCTGTTACATGTGTGTTTTGTGCAGTGGCATGCCTTTATTAGCCCATCAAAGCATCCACTTCACCCAATTCCTATTCACTGTGTATGTATGTACATTCATGTAACTTAAATACACCTATGTTTACTGTTAAATGCTATAATTGTCTGCCCATTATATCTCATTCCAGACTAACAAAGCTAAAGAAGTCTCATGTTTTAAATTGGTATGTACTTTTAAATCTCTTACAAAAATAATATATATTTAATCCAACCCTGCTTTAAAATATATATTAAGTTGTTCTCTACTATTGTCAATTCTGCTGTTAACCTTCTATTGCAAGCAATTTTTTCTTCTTTCTGTCTTTTACAAGTATAAATCTTACTGTTAAGTTGAGAGTCAGTACAGTCAAGCATGGACTCAGCTCTCCAGGCAGATTCTATTCAGGTCAGATATATCAGGTCAGATACAACTTTCTCAGTTTCCTGGTACTAAAAACCTTTTTTCCTAAACTTAACTTTGTCCTCTGTCCTGCCAATACCTTATACAGGTCTAAGAGACACCGGATATTTCTTACCACAAACACCAGACAGAAGCAAAGAGACCAGCTATGACAGAATGTAACGAGCATCTCAGGTTCCACCCCTCAAGACAATGTCCACAATAAGCAGGAAGTAGTCTTGAGAATCCGCCGTCTCAATTCCTTTAACCTGTTGTGCCTAACCTTCCAGATGGGAATGTAATGATCTGTCCTGTACCTTTAAGAGAAAAGCCCCACCCACTCCCCCCCTTATGCCGAGGCAAGCAGATCTTCCTCCCTCTTCCAGACTGCAAGCTCTCTCTCTGCCCATTTCTCTCCAAAAGAGGTAGCTGTGGCCTCTTCACCTCTCCCCACTTCCCTCCCTTTCTCTCTCTCTCTCTCTCTCTCTCTCTCTCTCTCTCTCTCTCTCTCTCTCTCTGTGTGTGTGTGTGTGTGTGTGTGTGTGTGTGTGTGTGTCCTTTCCCCTTCCCTTTCATAACCCACTAAATAAGCTATACCCACTTTCTCTGCATGGTATCTCTCTCTCTCTCTTACCTGCCATGGATCCTCATGGGACCAGCTGACCCACTGAGGTCTGTAACTTAAATGCACCTATGTTTACTGTTAAATGCTATAATTGTCTGCCCATTATATCTCATTCCAGACTAACAAAGCAATAAGTCTCATGTTTTAAAGTGGTATGTACTTTTAAGTCTCTTACAAAAATACTTTATATTTAATCCAACCCTGCTTTAAAATATATTAAGCTGTTATCTGCTATTGTCAGTTCTGCCATTAACCTTCTATTGCAAGCAGTTTTTTCTTCTTTCTGTCTTTTACAGGTATAAATCTTCCCTGTTGAGATCCAGTACAGTGGAGCTCGGAACCAGCTCTCCAGGCAGATTCTATACTGTAGTCATAACTTATCCAAACTGCTCAGAGAGCTGGGGAATATGGAATTTAAATATTTAATTACTTAAAAACTCTTCATAACAAAAAGAGGCAGGTTGGCTCCTAGCAGCATCGCTCTATTTCCTCTAAACAAGACAGAAGGCAAATGGGCACAAAACAACATCCATCTGTAGTTCACTTCAACTTCCAAGTGCTGGGAGAAATTCTAGATCCTACTAATTATTATAATTACCAAATATAATTAATTTTAGATATTATCAATATTTATAGAAAAACTTTCTTGACCATATGAAAGACATGAATCTGTAGATTCAAGAAGTATAGCACACTTTTTAAAGGCCAACAGAAGACATATCATGTGTGACTGGAAAACCAAGAGGCAAAAAGAGCTTGTTTCAGTGAGCAGCAGACTGCCTCTGACAGCCTCGGGAAGGCAGAAGAGAGAGGCCGAGATGTTGGTGTGCAGACCGAATGATGTCATTCTGTGCTTACACCCAATTTACTATTCTTGAAGACTGAGAAAGTCTTAAATGTTTTCAGACAAGTCAAGGCCAAGAGCTTTCCACCCACTGACTCTCTTGGAAGGGGTATGTTATTTCTTGTCACTATGGCAAATACCTGACAGCAATTTAAGGGAGAAAATATTCTGTTTCAGTTCATGGTCGTGGGAAAAGCATGGCGGTGTCCACAGTGGCACAAGCATGGTGCAGAGGTTCTCTCCATTATAGCAGACTGGAAACAGATGATACGGGGAAGAAGAGTGGTCTGTAGCTATCAAGCCCCATCCCTGGCAGTGTACATCATTCCCAGCCAGGCTCTGGGCCCCAGCCGCTCTACAATGCCCAAGTCAATACCACCAGGTAGGGACAATATTCAAACCCAGGAGCCTATGGGTGACTTTCCATTTTACATAGCAGGGCATCTAAAGGGATTTTTTTTTGAGGAAGAAAATTAAACTCAGAGGAGACAGACCTAACCTTGAAGTAAGAGCAAACATTCGGGGAACTAAACGAGCATCAGATGCTCTGTAGAGCACCACTCTCAGGGAAGAATAAGATTCTGGGTGAAGGCCTGTGTGAGTTGAGAAAGGATTCAAGGATGGAAGCAAAGCATTGGCAGGTCTGTGTGCTGTGCAGGAAGGCAGGAAAGAATGCCTGAGGAGAGATCTCAGTAACTCAGAAGGTCACCACTAAAGGAACAGAAGCAGAATATGAAACCTGCCAGGCAGTAGCCACAGAAGAGCAAAATCATCCAGGCAGAGAGCAAAAGACAACAAAGAACAAAGTTATATTGAATATGTAGATGTATTTATGATGAGTGTGTACATACATCTCATAAACACAAGCTGCAAGAGTAGGCATAATATTCTTAAGTCATGTGACTATAAAGTATGTAAAATGTATTAAGTATAAATGGTTAAATTTACATTAGATTTAATTTCATTTCTGGAAAAGGACAGGAACCGCTGAAGATTGGGTGTAAGTAAATATAAACTTGGGGAGAGTTCTTGTCTCCACTTCTAGTTTAAGACAGTGAGAACTGAGCTGTGGCAGAGGGCTGAGCAGCGTGGGCGGATCCCTGGATTCATCCCCAGAGCTGCAGCAAATCCAAAGATAATAAGAAAATGTTAATGATTTCCCACTGAGACCATTAGTGCTGAAGGGAGCAGGCTGAAGAGGCATTCTTTTCAAATATTGGTTTTAAAGTTATTATATATAAATTTTCTGGGATACAATTTGGAAAATAGATCACAAGGGCTGGTAAGACAATCAGCAGGTGAAAGTGCCAACAAACTGGAGACCCAAGTTCAATTCCTGGGACCGGTGTGATGGAAAGAGAAAACTGACTCTGACCTTCACACACATGTGGTGTGGTACATGTGTGCACACCCACATACACAGTAAATAAATAAATTAATATTTGAAAACGTGAAAGAAAATAGATGGTAAATATTTAAAGTATGTCCTCTCAGTAAATAAATGTTTGGTCAAAAGTGAGATCCTCTAGCCCCCTGACACCCCTATATCCAAGGACTCTGGGGTGTTTGGGTTGGAAACATCACCCCAGCCCTGGCATTCATCTTTGGGGCACCATCGCAAGCCCCCTGCCCCTAGGAGTTGTCTCGGTCCAAAAGAACACACCATCTTCGGGTTTTATGTGGGTCGTACCCCCCACCCCCCATCTCTCTTTCCCAGCCACCCGGGAGCCCTGCAGTACACATTGGCATTGATTCAGTCTAATTTGGTCTGATCAAAATTATTTGTGTCAGCGGAGAGGCTCATCTTAGGAATATTCCTAATAATAAATACAAACTGAGAAAATAATAAAATATATATGCAAAAATATATCTATACAATTATCTATTAAATGTATCAAATTATAGTATGGAAAAACTTAATATCTAAGTGTCCAGCTATTACTAGTACTGATAATAAATGTTTATCAAGTCTACTATGTGTTGACACTGTTCCAGACATTTTACAAATTAGCATACTCTTCTTTAGTAGCATTTAAGGCTGGCTACATTATCCTCTTTGTTTGAGAATGTGGAATTTAATAACTTGCCTTAAAGTCTACAGAGCCCAGGGTAGACAATAGGTAAGATTTATAAGCGAGAACTGCAAAGCCCTCTCAGGAGTGAGGGTGGGCAAAGCCAGAGGTAGCACTGAGGAAGAAACCACGGGGGAACTTGGACACCAGAGAGACCATCATGCAAACACGCACGTTTAGGTACGCTCTGTGCTGTTTCTTATTCTCCAGAGCAGACTGCTTTCCTGGGTGGTGTTTTCCTGTCCCAGCAGCTGGCAAGCTCAACTAAATTGTAAACTTATAATTTCCCAGTCAGTTTAGAATTCACGTCTCCATCAGATTCAAATCCATTCTTTTTTTTTTTCTTATAAAGGAAAACATTTAATTGGACCTTGCTCACAGTTTCAGAGGTTTAGTCCATTATCACTATGGTGAGACATGGTGGTGTGCAGGCAGAAGTGGTGCTGGAGAAGGAGCTGAGAACCACCAATCCTGAAGTTTCAGTTTCTAGTTTTATAAACTGTTGCTGATGGGGAAGGGCCCTCAATGCTCCTCAAGCTGCTGTGCTCTGGAAATTTGGAAGCAGAAAGCTGAGCATGTGCTACCAGCACGGGCAGCTGGTCTTCCTGCTTTACCTATGTGTTTCTACACAGGAACACACACATGAGCATTCCTAATGCTATCTAAAAGAAAGAACACCTGACTTCAAAAGTAGAGCATGGAGGGCGAGGGTTGAATAGTTCAGTGTTAGCGCATGTTTGCTTCCCAGGCATGAAGCCATAGGTTCAATCCCCAGCAGTGTCCACAAAAAGGAGAAGAAGAAGGAAAAGAAGGGAGGCTAGGTGGGTGGAACTGAGTCAAGATGAGAGAGAAGGTGGAAGGATGTCTTGAAATTTTATGAGAGCTAAGTGGTAGTGAAGAAATTTCTTGGATTCTTTGGGGCTTGGAGCTGGATGAGGAACGGGCCTGCACAGGGTGTTTCTGCTCTTCCCAGAAGAGGGGGCGGTGGCTTTTAACTATATAAAGGCATCAATGACATTGCAATCTTTAGGAACAAACAAATGCAGTAGGGTTGTGAAAGGAAGAGGTTGCTGAACTGAGATAATGTCCTTGACTTAAAGGTTCCCTGACGTAAGCCTGCAGCTGTATGTCCTGCAACAGGCAGGCAGCAAACATTCACTGAATGCATGTCACTTAGCTGGAACCTTCACTAAATTCCTCAATTCATGTATTTTTCATTTTTTTTTTAGTTAGGCTCTCGCTATGTAGCCCAGGCTAGCCTTGGACTGGCGGCAATCCTCTTGCCCTGGTAAGTAGGTTCTTGGTCCCACTTGCCCGGACATATCTTGCAACACTGTAGATGGTGTTGTGTCGTAGTGAGAGGACATCTTTATTTCTACTCTTCAGGGTCAGAAACTTAAGTTTTGGGGTGGGGAGTGAAGGGGAAGGAGGGGTGAGAGGGATGAGGCACCTTCAGAAAATACCCAAGCCTGGTTGCATGTGCATCTGAGAGGTTCTTCAGAGTGACCCGGAAATTCCTGGACTAGGGGCTCCTCGCGCCTCTCACAGACCTAGCACATGACTGGGCACCTTGAGTTAAAATGCCACTCTTAAAGTGGATTTTAGATTTGTTTGTTTGTTTAATTTTAAGTAAATTTTTTTGTTTGTTTTGTTTTTCAAGACAGGATTTCTCTGTGTAGCTTTGGAGCCTGTCCTGGAAATTGCTTTGTAGACCAGGCTGGCCTTGAACTCACAGAGATCCGCTAGTCTTTGCCTCCCAAGTGCTGGGATTAAAGGCTGCACCACCATTGCCTAGAGGATTTTAAGATTTTTATCTATTATGAGTTCCTTTCCTCTTAGTTGTTGAGATGCAAGGAAGACCCTGTCTAACTAAGAAGGCAAATATTTTATCAAGAAGAAATGAACCTACAAAAAATGTCAATAAAAATGTTTTTTCTTTGTCCCTAGCTCCACATTTAATTAATTTAAGAACTTTATTTGGTTTCTTGTCTAAAGTAACAACCTCAGCCAGAGTCAGGCTGCTTCACAGGCAGGTTCTAGGAAGCACTCTATAAGTGGGCGACACCCCCAACCCTCAGGTTTTAGGGATACTTTCTGTGTGTCTCAGGCTGGTCTTGAACACATGATCTTCCTGTCCTAACCTCTTAAGAGCCACTGACCTGACCTCTCCAGAAATAGGTTCAAAAGCTACACTGTGATGGTGACATCGCTCTGGATTCTCCCACATTAGCCAACACAGAGTGGAACCTGGAGGAAAACAAACAGCACTGAGCTCTCGTCCAGGGCACCACCTTTCCAGTCTCCACATTGCTGAAGGGATCCAAGGCTTTAATCAAAGCTGCAATTATTTACAAAGAAAATAAAATACGCCAAGGCAAGAAAGAAAGAAAAAGTAAAAATAACCTTCCTGGGGCATGTTCTATGAAGACCAAGCACAAAGCAGAACTTTGAACAACTACACACAGCAGAAATGATCCATCTCATTTCAGTTGCCTAGGAAGTTACGGTGGAAAGGAGATTAAAATACCATTTATCAATTAGAAAGGAACATTCCGGGCCTGGGGATGGAACTGATACTTAGGCCCTGGGTTCATTCTCCATCCAAAAGGAAAGAACCAGTCAAGGGTTGTTTTTGCTTCTGGTATTGAGAGCCCTCACTCCTGCTCTGCTTTCTTGAAAAGGGCCTCGTGAATTCTTGGGAAGCAGGCAGAGATGACAAAAGGGTTGGCACAGGGAAACCTGTTAAAAGTCTCACAATTATGGGTCTCACAGTTATGGGTCTCACAGTTAAGAGTCTCACAGTTATGGGTCTCACAGTTATGGGTCTCACAGTTATGGGTCTCACAGTTAAGAGTCTCACAGTTATGGGTCTCACAGTTATGGGTTCATCTAGCAAAATTGGGCTATGCTATGCTCTGTGCGGTGTTTTCAACCTTTCGTTTTCTTGCCTTGTCTAGGACTTCAAGGGTCATAGTCTTCAGACGTGTTGAAAGCAGACATCTTTGTCCTATTTTAGTCAAAGGGGAAGAACTCAGTATTTCTGTGCCAAATGTTAGCTGTGTTTGTAGGCTTATCACACACAGCATTTATCAGATTATGATATTTCTTCTAGGCAGTTTACTGAGCTTTCATAATGAGTAGGTGGATGGGTGCATTATTCATGCCTCTGTTTTACTCCGACTTTAAAATGTAAAATGTCATAGTTGTAGAATAAATACCATTTTGGTACAATGTGATAACTGCACAAATGTTATCAGTTGAGTATTCATAATTATCAAATTTGACATATAAAGTGCTCTAGAATCTGAAACTTTTAGAAAACCGTGAATTGTTCAAATGTGTTGTTTTGAGTTTGGGGGTTACTGAGATGGCTCAGTGGGTCAGGGCTTGTCCCACTGGGTGGGAGCCCAGTGCCTGAAACCCACATGGCAGAAGGGGAGAACAAACTTCCCAGAGCTGTCCACTGATCTCCACACAAACACCATAGCAGGTGAGGACATGGGCACACACACACTTAATAAATGTAAGAACAAGTTTTATATTTCATGATATCAGATACACAAATAATATTGTACCACATCCAAATTGGGCTTAATCTCAGGAGTATGTGATCTGTCTATACTGAATCTCTAAAGCATTATAAACATGTTTGTAGGTTCACACCTATTCATGATCAAGATCCCCAGAAAACTAGAAGTCGAAGGCAACATCCTTAGCCCAGAAGGTACATTCGCAGAAGGCATAGAGGCACTGAGACTACAGATCAGAGCAGGCACTGGGCCATGCCTTCCATGCTCTACTTGAGGGCATTGCTAGCGCTGCAGGCCTAGAGAATGAACTTAGTGTCTACACTGACTAGGAAGAAACCTAACTATCTAAGCTGTACATGCCAAAAATCCTTATGAAGCTAACAACGTCAAGAAACCCCCAAGAAACAGAATTTGCAAACGTCACTGGAACCAAAAATCCAACTGACAATTCAATTGGAAGTGTAGTTTCTTACACAAGGACTTTAAGAATATGATGAAGATGTAATATACTTATAAACAAATCTTATTAAAGCCCTGCATGGAGAAAATTGTTTATTTGTATTAAAGAATAAACAAAGTTAATATAGATAATAAGCTATTCTTAGATAGAAAGATATTGATGTCAGATTCCCCCAACTCCAGTACACACTCAATGTCACACTGCTTTAAAGACTAAACCGTGAGGAAGTTGCAGCTCTTGCAGAGCAGTGAGCCTGGAACTGCAGCCATGAAAACGTTCAGGATAATCCTAACCCAGCCCCAACAGGTGCCCAGTGGACCCCCTCCAGCAGTCCTGGACCTGCAAGCAGCTGTGGAAAGGAGACCCCAACCCCCCGCAATACTCCAGGGGCAGTCTGAGTGCTCTGTGAATCCAGATACTGAGGTCTGGCATGGTCCTGCACCACCAGCTGTTACCCATGAGGAGGAAAACATCTGGAAGTCTGTGCTCCAAACAGGCCCTGGGGCCGGCAGACCTGTGGGTCTCCAGGTCTGTCCTGACCTGGCCTGGCGGCCTCAGAGAAGGCACTCAGCTGACCTGTGGGTCTCCAGGCCCGTCCTGGCCTGGCGGCCTCAGAGAAGGCACTCAGCTGACCTATGGGTCTCCAGGCCCGTCCTGGCCTGGCGGCCTCAGAGAAGACACTCAGCTGACCTGTGGGTCTCCAGGCCTGTCCTGCCCTGGCCTTCTCTGAGTGCCTCAGAGAAGGCACTCAGGTGAAGCAGCAGATATGGTCTACTCTGCAATCCTCTAAAAGGCCTTAGGTACAGGCCTGGTGTCCCTGTGCTGCTTTCCTGCAGGCTCCTTCCTGTCTTTGTTAGCATGTCCTGTTTTTAATGGCTCTCTCTTATAAAATAACATATTGCTAAACACAGATGGCTCAGCAGGTGAAGGTTGCCGCCTGGTCTGACAAGCTGTTTGACTTTCCAGCACCATATGATGAAAGAAGAATGAATAAAGGGGCGAAATGAGTCAAAATCTCTTGAAGAACAAGATGAGGCAGTGGTGTTGATGTGGATTGTCAACTTGGTGGAGTTTAGAACAACCACAGAAACAAACCTGTCGGGGCATTAACTGAAGTAGGAAAGCCTTGCCTAAGTGTGGGCAGTACCATTCCATAGGCTGGAATCCTGAATTGAGTGGAAAGGAGACGGTAAGCTGGACACCAGACCAACATTCATCTCTCTCGGCTTCCTGACTGCAGGCGCAGTGTGACCAGTCGGCCCAGTCACTCACCAGGAAGGCAGGTTCACAGTAAGCCATCTAAAGAGATGAGAGGAATAACTGTCTCTAATGAGATAATGTCTTCTTCCTTTCCAGGATGTCTGCCCTCAGTACGGTTGCTACACAACCACCATGGGGCTTTGTTAGCTAGGTCTGTCTTTCCTTCGGAGGCTCAGAAAGGCATAACTTCTGCTTTTTTCTCTCTTCTGTTTCTTGGGGTTGTTTGTTTTCTTTTTCTTTCAGACACTAATCAGAGCCTCAGATGCCTTCACTGGTACTTCAGGCTTTTCCATCCTTTCTCTCAAACATCTCTCCCTGCCATGTGGCGGCTCATCTGCCAGGCTGACCTCCTTGCTGGCTTAACTTAAATGGAATGGTTTTCTAGCTTCATCTTCACCATCTCTTTCTTAGACAGCTATCTTCCCAGGGACTTTCCTTTCAGAGTCTAGTAAAATTGTCCTTGAACTTTAAAAAAGCAAAGGAAAAAGGTAATAGAAACAGGAGGGCTGGTGATAGGGCTCTGAGGGTAAAGTGTCTGCTGAGCTCAATCCTCAGAACTCGTGTAAAGGCTGGGAGAGAGAAGTGGCCCACGGTTCTGTCCCCTACCACCGGGGTACTGTACTGTGGCCTGCCCACACACCCATACATAATATTAAACCAATAAAAGTGCTAAGTGCTAAAAAGAGAAGGCAGAGAATACCGGAAATGAGGAGGCAGAGAGGAGACAAGGGCCCCTTGAGCAGAAGACGGATGGGAGGCAGGTGCCTCTGGGCTGGGCAGGATGGGTGAATGGAAGGGAATTGGTGGATTAGATCTGGGTGCACAGGCAAGGAAGTAAATTAAGTCAACTTTCAATTTTTCATTCAGACTTTAAGAAAAATCACTGGGCTTAAAAATAATAAGCTGGAAGGTGATTCCAAAATAGGACAGGAAGATGCCTGAGATTGCATAGGGAAGAGTCAGCTTTTTATACTGTGATGTGGGGCTTTCTCCTTTTACATGGTAGGGCATGGAACCTAGTGTCTAGAACACAACCATGGAGCTGTATGTCCAGCCCATATAATATTTAAAAAAAAATATTAGGACCCTTTAGTCTCCACATCTGATAGGGATACAAGTTGCACAAACACACATAGACACACACACACACACATGCACACATACACGGGTAATAGGATTCTGCCCTTCATAATAGGTTTCTTGGCCAATGCAGTATGCTAGATCAAGCCAAACTGAAAAAGTACAACAGGCTTTTTTAAGCAAAGCAACTCCTGGGTGAGTTCTCCAGTCCTGGATGTCAAAGCCAGAGAAGCCACACCCCAGACCTAAAGCAGGGAGACACTATAGGTTGTAGTCAAGAGGTGATGACATGGCCACCAGCTGGCTTTGTGCCCAAGTACGGTCAAAAGCTGAGCTCTCAAGCAGGGACCGAGGTGAAGACAACTTTAGGGAAGGACGCTGTAGAATGTGGAGAAGGAGTGTAGAACTGCTATTTTTGGTGCCTTTTTTTGTTTCAAAGACTCTCTGAGTAGGCAGGGTTTGGAGGTAGAGATAGAAATGGGGCTTTCTGGATCATAGAAGGGCAAGCTGAAGGTTCCAACCAAACAGAAGGTTTCACTAATCCCACCCGAAACAACACCCAGACTGGTTCTGAGTGAAGAATGGGAACTAATGTGTGGTCTGTAGATTATTCTTTTCCTGGCTATGGCCAAATACCTGACAAAGCAGCTGAAAGGAAGGAGAATTGCTTAGGTCCATCATTTGCAGGTCAGTATATCATAGGTGGGGAAGACAGGGAACATGGTTGGTGGGAATGGGCAAGGATGTAACGTCAGGAGCAGAAGGCTGCTGTTCACATGTTTGTAGAGGCAGCAATAGGAAGGGGTGGGGCTAGGAGCCGGGGGATGGCTCATTCAGTAAAAAACATTTGCCACGAAGGCCTGACAATTTGAGTTCCATCCCTGAAACCAACATTAAAAAGCTAGATGAGGGAGCCTGAGACTCATATCCCAGCATACCCATTGAAGAAGAGAGCCGGAGTAGGAGGGTTGCCTGGCCACTAGTGTGGAACAGGCAAACAGCAGCACCATCAGGAGAGACCCCAACTCAACAAGGCAGAAGGTGAGAGACCAACATCTAGAAGTTGTCCTCTGAGCTCCACATGCATGGACACACAGGCACACAGGAACAGACACACAGGAACATACATACGAACAAACAAAAGAAATTGGGTTGGACTGTGGTAGAAATAAGTTTAGGATCACAAAGAAGTGTCTTCTAGACAAGGCAGACTATATTGTCTTTTTTTTATTTTTTGTTTTGTTTTTGTTTGTTTGTTTTGAGACAGGGTTTCTCTGTAGCTTTGAAGCCTGTCCTGGAACTAGCTCTTGTACACCAGGCTGGCCTCGAACTCACAGAGATCCGCCTGCCTCTACCTCCCGAGTGCTGGGATTAAAGGCGTGTGCCACCATCACCCGGCTGCAAATAATACTCTTGATCAACAGAAACTCTTGTGCTGGGGAAAAGCGAACACTCGGAGGCAGGAAGTGCATTTGGCTTTTATTCTAACCCAGGCAGTGGCTGTGTCTCTTTCCCATTGACTAGGGTTGAACCTCAGAATCTTATTCAGGTAGTTAGTCTGAAAAGTATTGGCACACAGAAAATGAAAGAGGAAGGGGTCACTGCTCCAGGCCATCAAATTCCTAGAATAGAGTCCTGGACCTTTACTCCAAGTCCAGGACTCTATTTTTACAGGGTGGGTTGGATTAAAACATTTGCATAAAAAGTCTTACAAATTGAGGGAGATGAAAAGATTTTAATTCCTTGTTCTAAACACAAGTTTTACAGTATTTGATGGAAAAGACTCATAGTTGATATTTCTTATAGGCCTATCCAAAGATAGACCCCACAGCATGCACAACCTTTTAAAACAGTGCCACCTGCTGGAAAGACCAAATAGGACATTTTTCATTCAAACCACAGAATGGTCTAAATTGCTCTAAAATCACTGGACGCAGAGGAGAAAAACTATCATTGAATGAGCTTCTAGAAAGCTCCGTGAAGCTACTATTTGAGATCCCAGGGTGGCTAAGTATTTTGCCTGAGCACTTGTGTGGCCCTGGAACCTGGAAGTGCCTGCCACCGCTGTGTGGCTGGAACCATAACAGTAGTATGTGAATTTCATAGATTAAAAATCCCCAGTAGTGCTGTCTTTGTCATACTGAGTGCTTTTATAACGGAGACACCATATAGCAACCCTCTGCCTGCCTGTCAGTGACTGGCTTCCTCTGCCCAGAGATGCTGTTATTCTTTTTTAAAGATAAAAGGGAGGAGGGTGGGTCCCACAAGGGCTAGTGGCAGGTGATCCGAGGCCTCAATGGGTCCCCCAGGCCTCAGGGGTCACCTTGGTGGGTGAGAGACTGAGGTGGGTGAGAGACAGACAGATACTCCATACAGAGAGAAAGTTTGTGTATAGAGTTTATTTAGTGGGTTATGGTAGGAAAAGGAAAGGGGGAAGGGGAAAAGAGGGAAGAAGAGAGAGAGGTAGAGAGAGAAGGGATAGAGAGAGATAGAGAGGGGTAAAGAGAGAAAACAAAAGTTACCTCTTCAGGAAAGAGATGGAAGGAGAGAGAACAGGCTGGAGAAGCACTTTCCTTGGCAAAAGAGGAGGGGTTGAAAGACAGCAGGACTTGTCTCTTAAAGGGACAGGGTACCCAGGTGACAGACCAGGCCAGCAGATCATAACATTCCCATCTCTTTCTTATAATAAAAAGGCAGGAAGTTAGGCACAGAAGGTTAAAGGAATTGGGATGGCAGATTCTCAAGACTGCTTCCTGCTTATTTGTGGGCGTCGTCTTGGGGTGGGGGGATCTGAGAAAGCTGGGTGCTGGTCACATCCTAGGGTAGCTGGTCACTTTACTCCTGCCCAGGATTTGTGGTATAGAACTGTCCAGTGTTCTTGAACCTTACAAGGTGTTGGCAGAACAGAGGACAAAGCTAAGTTTAGGAAGAAAAAACTTTCAGGACCAGGGAATTGAGAAGGGTGTATCTGACCTGTTTAAGGTGGATCCTTCAATTCGGCTCTCTGGAACTCACAAGAATTTTTTGAGTTTGTGAAAACATAAGTTTTAAACAGCAGCATGTCTATATCAGAATGACTGTGATGGGTATTTTTGCATAATGAAAAGTATCTTTAAGACTATGAAAGGCAGCATGAGAGAGAATTCTGTTAACTTGTAGCTTTTTGAAATTTGGTTGGTTAGGCTGTCCATTTAAATGACCTCTCAGCTGTCAAACTGCATCAGAGATCTTTGAGAAGAATAAAATTTTACTTAAGTTATTGATTAAAAAATGACAGTTTTTTAATTACTCAGTTGTCTACCTACAGCCCCTCTTCAGGTTCCCCCATGGCTGTTGAGGGTCACATTTGACTTTTGCTATTTAGCACAGGGCCTGACAGACTCTAGAAGATCCTGTGGGCTAAGAAATCTGTAGGAAGACAAACCTACCTTGGCCTGAGCAGCTAGGCTGCTGATTCTGTCCACATCTAGAGATCTTTAGTTTAGATGAAAGTAGTTTTGCCCAGTGGTCAGCACTTGGCAGTTGATGAAGTGAATTGCAGATGGACGTTCTGTGCCCATCTATATTCTGTCTTCTTTGGAGGAAGTAGAGTGCTGTTGCTAAGATCCAACCTGTCTCTTTTTGTTATGAAAAGTTTTTTAATAATCTTGTTGGTTTCCGTGGGACCAGTGGTAGTGGTGGCAGGGATAGAATAGAAGGAATGGGAGCGAGAGGAAAAGAGCGTTTTCAGATGGGTGGGGAAGGGGCTGCCCAGTGAAAGAAAAAGCAGAGCCTGCAGGACACTGGCAGTGTTTACAGGTGGGTGCCCGATAGTTTGAGGGTTTATTTTCCATAGCTGAAAACATGCAAAAACAGCGAACACCTCAAGGCCTGTAGGGGAATGTCTTCTCTTTATAGTCAGGGTGATAATGTAACCTGACTGGCTCTAGTCAGAAAGACTCGGAAGCCAGAGGCTAGAGGCCACCCTGGGTGTTTTTCATAGCAGGGGCCACTTATGAGTGGCCCAAAAGAAACACACACGCATACACCACACACACACAAATCCGAGGGACCCCAAGTCCCAAAGTGAATGCACCACTCAGCGTGTGCAGTGCTAGCACAGGAGGACCACCCTGGGCATTCCAGTCACATTTTTAGCTATGGGAAACAACCAGAGGTGAATGTCAGCTAAGGGCTCAACTGTAGCTGTGAAGGCAATGGTTGGGTGGGGGTTTCTCTCCATTTCTAGGAACACCAGAGGGTTACTGGAAGCTCAACGGCCAAGGCATTGGGCTCAGAGAAACAGTTAAGCTGACTGGAAGGGAAAACTCATCAATCGAAGCCACTGGTGTGTGTGGAGGTCAGTGTTCAGGCAGATGGAATGCGGGGTTGTTGTAGAGAAACCTGGTTCTGGGTCCCAGTCATCAGTTGCGGGAGGGGGGCAGGAGGGCCTACTGAATCTGATGGCACCAATGTAATGGTTAGATAAAATGATGCAGTTTCCACAAGGGGCAGCCGGTCCCACCACCCAAGGCCTCTGTGGGTCCCAGGCAGGTGGGAGGCAGTGGGTGAGAGACCTTTGTGGGTTGGTAGGACAGCCAGTCCCATGAAGAGCTGTGAAGGTTAGAAACAGAGAAAACGCCATGTAGAGAAAGTTCATTTAATGGGTTATGGAGGGAAAAGGAAAGGGGGAAGGGGAGAAGGGAGAAGAAGACAGGTAGAGGGGAGGGAATAGAGAGAGATAGAGAGAAGTAAAGAGAGAAAGAAGAGTTACCTCTTCAGGAGAGAGATGGAAAGAGAGTACACAGGCTGAAGGAGGTGGGATATCTGCTTCCCTCTGCAGAAGGCAAGGGGTTGGGGGAGGGTGGGGCTTGTCTCTTAAAGGGACAGAGTACCCAGGTGACAGACCAGGCCAGCAGATTATAACAGCAGCTTCATCCTCCCTAGGGCTGAAGCAGACACAGAAAGCTGTGAGTCTAGGAGAATTCTAAATGAGGGCTTGGCCATCCTTCATTACATGTCTGACATGGTTCTAGTTCCATCTATCCAGCTCTAGAATGGTTTATCTGTTCACATAATCACAGGACATGTGTCTCCATTACTGTGACAGTGGTTTATCTATTCACATAATCACAGGACATGTGTTTCCATTGCTGTGACAGACGTTATGGTTTTATTTTTTAAAACCTCAGTTAGTAGACAAAGGAATGGGTTCAAAGGGACATTTTCATGCATGCTTTGCTCTTATTTGCCCCCATTGTCCTTTCCTCTCTAACTTCTTCTCCCACAAACAGACCCTCCTGCCTTCATGTTACACACATTCCATTACCCCAGCTTGCTCTCCTCCCCCAGCTCCACTGTAAAACTTTCTCCCTTCTCATTCCTGCTCTTTCTTGCTCTACATGCCCTCTCTTGCTCCCCCCCACACACACACACACACTCGCACACACTCACTCACTCAGCTTAAATCTAGACACTCTATGAGGGAAACTATGCATCTTCTGAGTGTGGCTTATGATCTCCAGTCCCACTTATTTCCCTCAAATGTTGAATTTCATTCTTCTAAGCTGAAGAACGGAAGCAAGGATGCACTGAAACCACCAATTATCATTTGACTGGATATTTAACTGCTATTATTTAACTGAATATATTCATATGCATTTAGTTGTTGTCTTAAATCCTCTTCTGTCTTTAGCTTCTGAGGGTCTTTAGGAATCTTAGTCAAATCCTAGACTCCTTTACTATTCATGCTTATTTATGTTCTTTACTGGTTCTGGAAACCTTGTCTTCAGTCTCAGATACTCTTTCTTCTCTTGGTCGACACTCTTAGTGGTGTTTTCCACTGGTGGGTGCCTTTTTTATTATTCATTGCATCTTACGTTTCCAACATTTCTTTATCAAAATCTCAATTTCCTCCCAAAATTTTCCTCCAGTGTTGCCGGTTATTTTCTCCCAGATTGATCTTCCCACCCAGTTTTCTGTCTTTCTTCTGAGTCCCTGGTTTCTCTTTCCAGAGAGTTTATCTCTTTGTCTGTATCCTCTTCTGGATCACTGCTCTTTTTTACTAGTAAACTTTTGAAATCTAACCAGGCATTGTGTGCCTGTTGTCAGCCACACAGGATCTAGAGTCATCTCTGAGACCGATCTCTGGTGGTATCTATAAAAAAAATTCTGGTTAAGCTCATAGAGGTGGGAGGGACCACTCTGCGTATGGGCAGTACCATTCCATGAGCTGGGTCCCGAACTAAAGTAGAAAGCAGGCTGAGCACCAGCATCCATCTCTCTCTGCTTCCTGATTGTTAACAGGTGTGATCAGCTGCCTCATATACTGCCATGACTTCCCAGTGAACTGTACTCTCAACCGGTGAGCCAAAATAAATCCTTCCTTTGAAAGCTGCATGCACCACCATACCCGACTCTAAGCTTTTCTTTAGTTCCTTTTCACAAATTGAAAATTTAGCAGGGTGGGACCTTGCCCTGAGGTCACCACTCCCTTTATTCCATTTCTTAATCTATTTATCTCCTTGAACACAGCACTTAGCTCCATTCCCCTCTCTGGTGCCCTTTTTCTCCTCAAATGCTTTTCCTTGTTCAGCATGCTTCTTTTCATTATAAATATTTATCACAATTAACTCTAATAACCACAGGGCAGATTCTATACTAGGCTATTTTGAGATTTCCTCTGCCAATGAATGGAATTAATCCAAAACTCTTCACTTTAGCCTCAAGTAGACTCTTTGGACAAGGGCAAAAAACAGTCACATTCTTAACCAAAACATCACAAGACCAGTCTCTAGGCCCTGTGCTAACATTCTTCTCCTCTGAAACCTTTCGATGCTCACATTTCATCAAATCATATTTCACCACTGTTGTCTTCCATGCTCCTACTATTATGCCCCCATTAAGCAGTGCTTACAGCATTTCACTGCTTCCCTAACCCAGCCTCCTCCCAATGTTCATACTCTTTCAAACAAAAATACAGTCAGGACTATCACAATACCCCAGTCTCTGGTACCAAATTCTTAGTTATAGTTTTTACTGCTATGAAGAGGCCATGGCAACTCTTATAAATCCAGGTGGCAGCTTACCATTCAGAGGGTCAGTCCACCACCATCATCATGGCAGAGAGCATGATGGCATGCAGGCAGACATGGTACTGAAGAAGTAGCCGGGAGTCCTACATCTTACAGACAACAGGAAGTCAACTGAGACACTGGGCAAGATCCTGAACATAGGAAACTTCGAAGCCCACCCCCACAATGACACACTTCCTCTAACAAGGACACACCCACTCCAACAAAGCCACAACGCCTAATAGTGTCACTCCCTATGAGATTATGGGGCCAATTACATTCAAACTACCATGGTATGGACAGAGAAGTGAACCTTTCTAGGGGGCAAAGGAAACTAAGAGAAAGGGGGGTGCGAATAGGCTTGGAGGATGAGACAGAGATTACCAAGATTTATATGAAATGCATACTTGTACAATATATGCTTATATGAAAAAATTTTACAAAGCCATATCCTCCATAAATCATACTAAACTTTTATGTGTGTCTATTATACAACTATTGTTTATTAGGGTTTGTTTTGTTTTTGTTTTTAAGATGGGGTCTTACTGGGTAGCCCAGGCTAGCTCTGAACTAACTCAGAGATCCAACTGCCTGGGCTTCTGAAGTCCTTGGATTAAAAGTGTGGGCTACCCTGCCAATTATTATTAAGTGTTTTACCATGTTGTCTTACTCTTTTTAGATGAAGATGACATGTATTCCCTATATTTTGGAATTTAATATAAAATAAGGCAAGTTTTGAAGCTATCTGTTTTAAATGACATTCTACACAATAATAATCATCTACAATTTTTAAAGTTACATATGATTTACAGGAGCATCAACAGCATGAGACACTTATGAATAAATGGAACACTTTTGCAAAGCCTGTTGTCCAAATGGTGTCAGATTATGGTGAAAGAAATTCAAGACCTGAACATAGGCCTCGTTCATGGCTCAGAAAACAGAAGCTAAAAATCTCACAGCAGCCAGGCATGGGGATGTGTAATCCAAGCACTAGAGAGGCAGAGCAGGTGAACTTCAAGATCAAGGCCAGCCTAGGCTACACAGAGAGTTAGAGGTTAGCCTAAGTTACATAGAAAGACTATCTCAAAAATCAAAATAAAAACTGACCAAATAGAAGCAGAACTTATTTAACAAAAGTTATCTATGGAGTTAAGGCAATTATACCCTTTTGATCTTTCTGCTACAGTTCCTTAATTTTACCTCACTATTAAACTTTTAAATATGATTATCTTGTTTTCTCCATTGTTGTATATTAATTATACATAATTCTGGGTTTCCTTATGACATTTTCATCACATACATAAAGCATTTTGATCAATCACACACACCATCACCACCACAACTGATATGGGAGGGCCTAGCTCACTGTAGACTATGCCAGCCCTAGGCAGGTGAGCCTGGGTTGTATAAGCAGCTGAGTAGGTCAAGGTAAACAAGCCAGTAGGACACATTTCTTTGTGGTGTCTGCTTGAGTTCCTGCCCTGCTTCTCTCAATGGTGGACTGTGGTATGGAAGTGTAAGCCAAAATAAAAGTCTTTGCTACCCCAAGTGGCTTTTGGTCATGATGTTTATCACAAAAGTGAAAGCAAACTAAAAAAGAAATTGGTACCTTCCTCCAGTAACTTCCTTCCTCCAGCATGGCTTCGTTTCCTCCCATATACCCTCAAACAGCTGCCAACCGGGGGCCATGTGTTCGAGTGCGGGAGCCTATGGGACATTTCTTCTCAACCCCAGCACAGCTTTCTTGTTTCAGCTGATTGCACGCACTGGCCTGTGTATGAGATGGTATGTAGGGGTGAATGCACCCTCTCAACATGTCCGATGCACGCACTGGGCTGCAGATGAGATGGTATGTAGGGGTGGATGTACCCTCTCAACATGTCCGATGCACGCACTGTAGATGAGATGGTATGTAGGGGTGGATGCACCCTCTCAACATGTCCGATGCACGCACTGTAGATGAGATGGTATGTAGGGGTGAATGCACCCTCTCAACATGCCCGATGCACGCACTGGGCTGCAGATGAGATGGTATGTAGGGGTGGATGTACCCTCTCAACATGTCCGATGCACGCACTGTAGATGAGATGGTATGTAGGGTGGATGCACCCTCTCAACATGTCCGATGCACACACTGTAGATGAGATGGTATGTAGGGTGGATGCACCCTCTCAACATGTCCGATGCACGCACTGTAGATGAGATGGTATGTAGGGGTGGATGCACCCTCTCAACATGTCCGATGCACGCACTGTAGATGAGATGGTATGTAGGGGTGGATGCACCCTCTCAACATGTCCGATGCACGCACTGTAGATGAGATGGTATGTAGGGGTGGATGCACCCTCTCAACATGTCCGATGCACGCACTGTAGATGAGATGGTATGTAGGGGTGGATGCACCCTCTCAACATGTCCGATACACACACTGTAGATGAGATGGTATGTAGGGGTGGATGTACCCTCTCAACATTTCCGATGCACACACTGTAGATGAGATGGTATGTAGGGTGGATGCACCCTCTCAACATGTCCGATGCACGCACTGGGCTGCAGATGAGATGGTATGTAGGGGTGGATGCATGCACTGTAGATGAGATGGTATGTAGGGGTGGATGCACCCTCTCAACATGTCCGATGCACGCACTGTAGATGAGATGGTATGTAGGGGTGGATGCACCCTCTCAAGATGTCTGATGAGGACAATTTGGATAGGAATCTGATTTTTCCTTTTCAGCACTGACACAGACTATTTCCAGAAAGTTCTCTGTAGTCAACCTACATCTGAAAGAAATTTTCTGCCTCTTTTTGGCTGTGACTGAACCAGACTCCATATTGGACCAATAATTATTTTCATAGGTTGCAGCCCAAGTGATTCTTTTACAACATGGTTACAAGCATATTCTTTCTAAGCCAGCAGGAATTTCTTTCTCTAACTACCTAAAGAGTCATAAGTTTAAGGACAATTATGCCACCACTTTGCCTCTTAATGCCACCAAGTCAAGTGAGTGACAGCTCCTGTTCCTAGGTTGCAGTCATATCAAGACTGGAAATCCTGCAGTCTGCTCTGGCCCCCACATTGTGCAGACGTCTGAATCTTTCTTTTAGAAGTCTAAAGATCTAGAGTGGAAGCTGAGCTTTGAAAGGTTCCTTGCCACCGTTTCCACCGTCAGACTGTGGAAGCGTAAGGAAAAGAAGTCATGTTTACTGCTCACCACATATGTGGCCTTTGTCTAACTTTCCGCACCTTAGACAGGAGCCACATTTGAGCAAAGAGGAGCTATGAGGAACACAGAACCAAAGGTGAGTGCACTTGTTGAACAGAACGGCTTGAGGGAGAGTTCTGGAATGTTCCTCTGTGTGACTGGGTATGCTTCTGATGGCCTTCCAAAATGCATATTCTGTATCTCTCAGTACTGTCTGGAATTTTCATTTTTAAAACCAAACATATTTTAGCTGCACAGGATTAAAGCAGCCCACAGCTCAGTATCTGCATTTAAGGCATAAAGTATTTCCCCTTGAATCATGAGCCACATATTTTATTAATCTATGAATAAAATTTATACCAGGGCAGTGCTGCACATACTTAATCACAGTCAGATCTTTCTTCCTCTAGAAGATCTAATATGGCTTAAAATGGGAACTACAGAAGGCTTTAACATGATGGGACATTTACATTCCAACATCGCCTAACACGACTTTCATCCAGCAACCACAAGGCTTTGAAGCATCGCCTTTCTCAGAGCTATCAAAAGGAACAAAATAACTCCAGCTTTCTCTGGTTTTATTAAATGTGTATACTTGAATTGGTCTCTGGTAATCCAACAGCGCTAAAATGTATGTAGCACATTATAATTATATACGGAAAACTAAAATAGAGACACCATTCTTTATTCTGTTGCCACAACAAATGTAGGGTAATTATACAACTGAAAACAAGAGATATGAATTAGTCATACATTACAGAACTGACTCATAAGACATACACACATCTCAAGTATTTTGTGCTTGGAAAAACACATTTAAATCTTCACTGTGGGATAATGTTTTAGGATGAAGGAGAAGGCTCAGTAGGCAAGAGTGCTTGCTGTGCAAGAAAAAAAGACTTGAACTGAATCCTCAACACCCACGTAAAAACTGCCCCTAGTTGTATGCCTACAACCCCAGTGATGGGGGCCAGGGGCAGGGTGTATATTTGCAACCTGTGTTGGGGACAGGGGCAGGGTGTATGCCTGCAACCCCAGGGTTGGGGGACAGGGGCAGGGTGTAGGTCTGTAACCCCAGTGTTGGGGGACAGGGGCAGGGTGTATGTCTGCAACCCCAGTGTTGGGGGACAGGGGCAGGGTGTATGTCTGCAACCCCAGTGTTGGGGGACAGGCAGGGTGTATGTCTGCAACCCCAGTGTTGGGGGAAAGGGGCAGGTGTATGCTGCAACCCCAGTGTTGGGGGAGAGGGTCGGGTGTATGCCTGCAACCCCAGTGTTGGGGACAGGGATAGATTGACTCTAGAAGTAAAAATCAAGCTTTACATTCTATGAGAGAACCTGCCTCAAAACATAGGTACAGTGGCAGTGGAAGGCACTCAGCATCCTCCTCTGACCTCCACAGGTCACATACAGCACATGTCCCCACTCCCACAGTAAAACAAATAATAAAAAGATACCTTAAGAACTTGTGCTAAAAATTGAAAGATTTTCTAATGTCTTTTTAAGGGTTTATTTCTTTTTATGCATATGTTTGCCTGCATATATGTACACACACACATCACACGTCCAGTGCCCACAAAGCCAGAAGAGGCCACTGGATTTCTGGGACTGGAAGTAAAGATGATTGTTGAGTGGCTGTGGCTATGTGGATACTGGGAATTGAACCCAGGTCCTCTGCGAGAGCAGGAAGTGCTATAAACGGCAGAGCCATCTCTCTAGCTGTTACCTGTTCTCTTAAGAAGAGCTAAAATGCTTCATTCTTCATCTTTACCAAGACAAGTATTTGGGGGGACAAAATGGAAGAAAACTTCTATGCTCCAGTCATTTGGAGTGTCAGTGTGGTTGGGCACTAGTACACATTCACATATGGCACACACTCAGCCTTGAGTTGCGGTAGGTGTCAACCACTTCTGTCAGTTTGACAATGCTGAACCTCTAAAGCACAGCATGCTCCCTGCTGTGGTGGTGACAGAGTGGGCTTGGCTCCAGTCGCATGTCTGCCTGCACCACAAGACCAGGCTGGTGCTGAGACAGCACTGGAGTCTCCTCGCACAGAGGGGAAGTCAGAAAGCAGCAGAATCCCGAACAAGAGCCAGGGGCTAGGGTTCAAACCTCAAGGGTTTTCAGTAAAAACAGAACAGATAGATAGTATCCACCACCACTGCCGCTACAAATGAGGAAAAAAAAACAACAAAAGCCAGCAGCTTGAAAGTGTCGGAATGCTACAGGGAGCAACAATCACAGGTCTGAGACCCGTGCCGAGAGGGCCAGCAGGCAATGAGTCTGGGGTATGCTAGAGTGGGCATGCGTTGAGCATGCCTGCCTAGGGCTGCATCCTTCAACCGGTGCTACAACCTGGAAACCAGGCGCTAGTGGCGCACACCTTTAACCCTAGTACTTGGGAGGCGGAAGAGGGCAGATCTCTGAATTTGAGGCCAGCCTAATCTACAGGGCCAGTTCCAGTACAGCCAAGGCTACACAGAGAAACCCTGTCTCAAAAAACAAAAACAAACAGCAAAACAACAACAACAAAGTTGAGTAAACAAAAATTAGACTCTGCACTGAATCTATCCTCAAAATCTCATGCCTTTCTATAACAAGGTGACCCAAGAGCGTGAGTACCCCCAACCTCCTGGAAGCAAAGCAAAGCCTTCCATGTGAAGGCGCAGGATCCTGCCTTGCAGACAGTGGCACCTCATGAGAGAATGTGAGTACTACCAAATTTTGCTCCACAGGAAGCAGTACCACACGAACATGCAAAGCCACAGAGGAACAGGCTACCAAGGTATGCAACTCAGGCCTCAAGCAGCTGTGCACAGGAAGTCCAGGTACTTAATCGCAAGGTTGTTCAAAGCATTGTTAGTAGTATAATGATTATTCCCCTAATAACTACATGCAGTATTTTGGGGAAATCAGACAATTTTTTGAAAGTGTACTTATCTTCTTAATAGAATCTTGAGTTCCCCTTAAGGAAATGCATGATGCATTCTGTGTAAGAAGCACGGTTCTCTTAACTTTTCTATGCACAGAAGTTTTCATTTTTTTCCTGAAAAATGTAGAATGGAAAAACAAAAAAATCCGATTTAAATATAGCTTAATAAATTTAAAGTTAGATGTAAAAATGATACATTGTAGTACAGGTCAGAAGTAAATGCAGAGATAAAAGGAGAGGCTAAGAAAGGAGATAAACAAAAAGGTTTTAACAGATAGATGTAGCTGAACACAGAATAAAGATGAATGGAGCTAGAGCAATATTTAAAAATAAACAAAGGCACTTGGGGAGCCCCGGTACTCCCCAGAAGACTGGTATTAGTTGAGGTGATGGTTTGTTCCTTAGGGTGATCAACGGCACTATGGTCAGGACAGTTCTTACCTTCTGTGGCACTGCATGTTTCTGAAGACACAGCAGAGTGTACGGGATTTGACTTGACTGATACAGAGGTGGCAAGTCAGTGGGTTATACATTCGAAACAACTTCTCACGAGTCAACTGTCCAAACATGTGAAGGCTCTATGCAGGCTCATTATTCTTTTCAGTCTAATTTCACCATGTTTAAAATTATCTCCCGAAGTTTGATATGGTTAGGGGTGCATCCTGCAGGCCATCAGCCAGCTTCAAGGACAATGTTTACTGCCAGTTTTCAGAGTGGAATGGAAGGAAAATGCCTTCTTGCTCAGCCCAGGCACCATAAACATATCCTAGTGTAATGAAAACCCCAGCTGCATTCCTGTGCCAAGTCCCAGTCACTGTCCTGGAGAAGCTTCCTAACTAGACCCAGCCAGTTTACACATTAGAGATGGTGGCAGGGAGCACAATGCACCCTAGATTTGTGATGTTTTCATTAAACAGCTTCGTTTGATTCAACAGCATCCATTATGCTAAGTTTTCAATGCTACACACTTCCAAAGGAAGCCAGACAAAACAATCTAGAATTTCAACAGTTTAGACTCTATGAACACCAAGTTTGGTACAGGCTGGGTATCCCAACTCCAAAATGCTTAGAACCAAAGTGATTCAGATTTCAGTCACTCACATGGGAATGACAAAAGAGAATTTTTGTTTTGCTTTTTGAGACAGGGTTTCTCTGCAGCTTTGAAGCCTGTCCTGGAACTACTTTTGTAGACCAGGCTGGCCTTGAACTCAGAAATCTGCCTGCCTCTTCCTCCTGAGTGTTGGGATTAAAGGCATATGCCACCATAGCCCAAAGATGCTTTGGTTCTTGAGCCCAGGTCTCCATGGAATCCTAGTTGGCCCTGAATTTCTCACTCCTTCCACCTCTGCCTCCCTAGTGCTGGGACTGAAGGAGTGTGCATTGCTACCCAGCTCTCAAGTATACCTTTTAATTTCTTTTAAAGTTGTGAGTATGTTTGTGCATGAGCATGTGGGTGCACAGCCTGTGTGCAGGCCAGAGGTCAATGCTGCTGTCCTCCTTCAGATAGGATCCCTCACAGGACCTGCGGCTCTTTGGCTGGGTTGGCTGACCCCAGGTTTCCAGGACCTGCCTATCTCTGCCTGCCCACACCGCCTCAAGGTTGCAGCACCTTTATGGGGACTGGGAAACACTTGCTCAGCAAACATTTTACCTACTGAGCTGTCCACCAGCCTGACACTCTTTAAAAAATATACCTCAGCACCATATTCTGTTGTAGGATGAAAGTGTTTTAACACACTCATGTAATGGAAATAATAATAAAATAACAATAATGTAGTAATAAGAGTGGCGGGGCTGCATCCCCAGCACCCCGGCTGCCTGCTAGCTTATGCTCCGAAATAACAACACACAAATTGTTTCATTTAAACACTGCTTGGCCCTTTAGCTCTAGCCCTTACTGGCTAATTCTGATATCCCGATCAACCCATCTCTAATAATCTGTGAGCACCGGTCTTACCGGGAAGATTCTAGCTTATGTCCATCCTGGGTCGGAGCTTCATCGCGTGTGTCTGCCCGGGAGCTGGGCATGGCGTCTCTCTGAGGCATCTGCCCCCGAGAGGAGAGCTGTCGAGTCTGAGCTCACTTCCTCTTCCTCCCAGCATCCTGTTCTGTTTACTCCTCCCACCTATGTTTTAACCTATGAGGGCCAGCCAAGCAGTTTCTTTATTACTTAACCAATGAAATCAACAGATTGATATGACACTTCCACATCACTTCCCCTTTTTCTGTTTAAACAAAAAGGAAGGCTTTAACCTTAACATAGCAAAATTACATATAACAAAACAGTTATTAAGCAAGAATTACAGTTACAATATTTATATCTACCTTATCTTTTATCATAACAATGGAAAACTATAACTATAACTATCTATCTATTCTTCAACTCCAAAGACTCCAGAAAGATACAATATTACCTAAGCAAACAAAAAGTAAGCAACTTTTAAAATTCTAGAAATGACAGAGACATCTCGCTGCCTATACAGTCACCCAAAGTTCCTCTGTACCGTTGGGGCATCCATCTTCGGCCTACAGGCCCATAGTTTCCAGTAGACATTTCCACAAAGCAGGAAATTTCAAAGGCAGTCACTATCTGCTTGTCCTGAAGAATGTCTTGCAGACTCCTTCATGAATCAGGAACCCCAAAAGATCATCTCACCTTTAGGCAAGTTCAGTAGTCCTTTCTCTGTGGGTTCTCTGTGTCCAGTTTATGCAATAGTCCAGGCAAGAGCAGTTTCTTGCCCAATGGCTATCAAACTCCATAAGGATCCTCTTCGATGCCCATCTTCTTCTTGAAGTAGATTGGTCCTGCCAGGAGCAGACATGTCTCATTGTCATGAAAAGTCCTAAGGTATTAAAACATTTAAAATGCCATATTCTATAATCTTTGAAAAATATGAAGAATGCCTATCTAAAATATATCTATGTACATCTAGAAAATCTAACTAACATGACTACAAGCTTGACTATTACTGATGATTATCCATTAACCTATATTTCTTAATTATACATTACATTTTTTAATGAACTACACAATCACAATATTCTAATCAATAGCAGAAATATGCATATACATATAACAAAATTGACCTTAAATCTCTATCAATAAAGCAAAATCTATACTAATGCAAATTATTCATATCTATATCATATCCCCCTTTAAATGTTAAAGAACGTTTATAAACCATATTTGGGAACATGGGTGCAGTTTTTTCTCTCCAAACTGCCTCCTGCTGAATGGGGGCGTCGTTAATTAAGTCTTTCATGGTATAACCTGTGTGCTAGTTTCATCTCAGTTGGCAGTTGAGCGAAGCAATTTTCTGAAGATGTTCACAGCAACCCTTCAGGAGGGCGTGGTCCATCATACCATATCGGAATAGAAGAAATGAACAGGGTCTCATTCTCTGTGAAAACAAAATAAGAAACTCCTTTCCAAAGCATCATGTCCTTAGATCCAAATTTCAAATTCAAGGCATTTTCAAAATATCTATGTTGGATTAGTTCAGCAGCATTTATAAACAAATATCTTTTGGCATCTGTTGCTCCTTCCTCAGCATTCAAACAATTCAAAAGAGCATAATAGCATACAGTATCAAGATTCTCTGTGTATTTTCCATCTTTCTGCAACTTTGTTTTAACCTCTATTTTGTTTATTTTTACTTTTAACTTTTTGCTTTTTGAGACAGGTTCTCTGTATCTTTGACCTGGAATAACTCTGTAGACCAAGCTGTCCTTGAACTCTCAGAGATCCGCCTGTCTCTGCCTCCCAGGCATTGGGATTAAAGGTGTATGCTACTACACCTTGAACTCACAGAGATCTGTTTGTCCCTGCCTTCTAGGCACTGGGATTAAAGGCATGTGCTACCACATCTTGAAGTCACAGAGGTCAATCTCCCTCTGCCTTCCAAGTGTTGGGATTAAAGGTGTGTACTACCATACACAACAACTCTCTTCCTTTTTTTTTGTTTTTTACTTTAAGAACTTCAACTTTTAGTCTGCATATATTTTTAACACACTGTAAACCATTTAGAAATTTTCTTTATTTTGAATCTCTCTTTACTGTATATCTCTCTTTTTCTGACCACATGAGTCTTTAATTTACCAAGCAATATCAGTAGGACTAAAGCCATGGCTTTGCTGGCTAGATGTAGCCCATTCCTTAGCTTTCTGCCATTCCAACCTTGTGGCTGAGGTACCAGCCAGAGCCGCATTCAGTGCCACAAGTCTAGTGTTTCAAGGTCCCTGCCAGCAAGCGAGCTTCAGCAGCCTGTGCTTGCAAACCGCATGAACCGCCTGCGTAAAAGAGTCAGAGTTTGCCCTGGCAGGACAGCCCAGAAAGCTGGCATGTTTAAACGGCGCAGCTTTTTACCTGCTACGGCTGAAAACCGAAAAACATGCGTTCAGCTTTTCGTCAACACCATTAAAGTGTTTCGTGGCAGGACCTCTTAATGAGCTGCATGGTTTTGCAGCTAAAGCTGAGTCAGGAAGCCTCTCTTAAATGAGAGCACTTGCTTGCCTCTAGCAAGCAGAGCAGACCACAAGAAATATGCTTTACTCTATTCTTTTCCAAGCTTTCTCAGGCTTTCTGTGGACTCAGTTAGCCACACGTCTGGGCGCCATTTGTAGTTATAAGAGATGCAGGGATGCATCCCCAGCACCCCGGCCGCCTGCTAGCTTATGCTCCGAAATAACAACACACAAATTGTTTCATTTAAACACTGCTTGGCCCTTTAGCTCTAGCCCTTACTGGCTAATTCTGATATCCCGATCAACCCATGTCTAATAATCTGTGAGCACCGGTCTTACCGGGAAGATTCTAGCTTATGTCCATCCTGGGTCGGAGCTTCATCGCGTGTGTCTGCCTGGGAGCTGGGCATGGCGTCTCTCTGAGGCATCTGCCCCCGAGAGGAGAGCTGTCGAGTCTGAGCTCACTTCCTCTTCCTCCCAGCATCCTGTTCTGTTTACTCCTCCCACCTATGTTTTAACCTATGAGGGCCAGCCAAGCAGTTTCTTTATTACTTAACCGATGAAATCAACAGGTTGATATATGACACTCCCACATCACAATAACACTAAGATGGAGGATTCTCTGCAGCAGACACTGTCTGGGAACTGCTCCATCGGAATTCCTGAAGCTCACTGTTATGTTTATATCCTTTGCAATCTGTACCCACAAATAACTGGACTCACCGTGGAAACCAAAATAAGCCTTTCAAACATTCCAAATAAACATCCCAATGCCACACCAAGGTGAAAAATGATTTCTAGATATGTTTTATTCTCTTCCAAGTATGTATTACAAAGAGGTCCTGATTAACATAGAACCCTACGATCCGTACTTCCTGCCAAGGGACTCCTACAGCTTTCCTCTTCCACAAAACATAAAGTGAGAAAGAATCATGCAAAACCAAAGCCAAACTTCATCTACGCTGAGCCTACGCCATTCACTTTGCTATTAAGACTAGTTGGTGAGAAGGAACGATCAACTGAAAACACCCAGGTTAGCACATCAACCCGGCACGACTGCACATGCACAGACACACATACACACACAATGGAGTTGTGATATACTAAAGATATGAGAAAATACATTATGTGTAGCCTATATTCAGTTAAATACAGCTTAAAACTATTGATTATGGGGCTCAGATATAGCTCAGTGGTAGAGTGTCAGCCTAAATGGAACGTACATGTATCTAGGCATAAAGTAATCCCAGTAATAACACACACACCACCACCACCACCAGCAACACATACACCCCTGCTACAGACACACACACAAAACACCTACTTTGCTGTAACAGGACAGGAATGTTTATAAAACCTTTATTTTAAAATTGTATACTAAAAGTTTTAGCCAGGTGTAGGACTCACACCTGTAATTCTAGCACTTGGGAGACAGGCTCAAGTTCAAAGTCATTTTCCGCTACATAGTGAGCTCAGTCAGTCAGAGCTACATGAACCCTGTCTCAAAACAGAATTTGTACATTAAAATTCATCGCATAATTACATCTTGATGTGAAAAGACAGACTATCAGTATCAAGGTAAAAGAGAATAGGTTAAAAATTTATAAAAAGAATACTGACATATATACACCTTATGTGCTTAAATAACATAAAATAAAATCTACACAAAAGAAAATGTGCGGCTGGAGAAAGAAAGTCACTGCAGCTGGAAACGTTCAAGCTCTACCTCACACAAGGAGCTCCAAGGACAAAGGAAAGCACCCTTTGCTGGGTACCGCCGGTAGAAAGAAGCTGCTGCTTTCTTGGCATCGGCTCTGAGTGGCGAGAGCACACTCGTGAGCAGATTCGCTTCAGAAATCCATAGTTGCCGATTTCCTCAAATATCCCAAGTTCATTAGAATTCTGTTCTAAAACTTTAAAACCACTAAACGCTCCAAGTTTGAATTTTGAGTAGCAGGAAGAATAATTGTAGACTATAAACTCTGAAGCTAGGGGCTAGGACTTACATTGAGGTGGAGTGTTTGCCTAGGACAATGTCCCCAAAGTCAAGAGAGCAGCAGCAGCATAGGTAAGTACAGGGTGAGCATCCCTCATCTCAAACAACCAGAAAGTCCCTGAAGTGCTAAAACTCCAGGGTGGAAAATCGTGAGCCACTTTCACAGATAACATCAGTAACAAATAACAGCAGGGCTACACATCCACAGAGCATGGAGAAGTGAATGCAGTGTGTGGACCTGGTCCTGCCCAAGGTTCGTCATTAGGCACACACATAGAGGTTAACTGTGTCTGCTGCGTTTGGGATGCTGGCGGTTCAGCCTGTAGCACTGACTGTGTCAGGCGTTGACCAACACCTTTACTGTACCTCAGGTACACATCCTAGAGCAGTGGGCACTATTACTACTCCCATTCTGAGGCTGTAACAACCTCAGCCAAGGACAGCGACCTGCCATGAAGCCAAGTTTTAACTCTGGACCATTGATATCTCTAGGAAAGCTACTACACAGAAAACAATATAAAATATGTCTCTGTAAATGTATTTATTTCTTACAGAGAGATCTCAACAAGAGAAGTGAAGTAATATTAGAAATACTATTCACACTTCAGTAGAAATGGTTTTATTTTTGAAAACAAAAATAAAATTAGATTTCTAAATAAAATATAGTTTAAAGCACAATTTATCTATAATTTACATATCTGACTTAGAACACGGATGTCGTGACTGTGTTGGGAGCTGCTAAGCTGTCAATGACCCAGAAAGTCGCAGCTGCACTTTACCTCTTTCTGGATGTATGTACACAGCATGGAGGGACCTTTGGGGGGTAGGCTGTACGGGGAGGGGAGGGCTGGTAGGAGATGGAAACCAGAGAGGGTGCTGGGAGGGTGGGAAAGGCTCACAAAGACAGAGTCTATACAGGAACCCATTGTGAAACCCACTACTTTGTATAGCAATCAAAAAAGAAAACACCTAATAAGAGAACTCTGGCTGAAAACACAATATAGATATTAAAGAGTATTACCAAATATTGGAATTTTATTGCATTCATCACCTGTACATGGGGATAATTAGAAATGTTTTGAAATTATTTCCATCTAAAAACTGACAGAAATATCAACTAATTGGCTGATAAAACTGATTTTACCATATACTTTGCAGAGTTCAAATATGTCTCTTACGTATTCTTTGCCACTGATATTTTAATAAAATTTCACCTGATTGGAAAGAAATATTCAGAACTTCAGGTCAAGTAAAAGCGTAATGAGATGGTGACAAATGGCATCAGATAAAAGTTAAGGCCTGTCAAAGTTCCATGGCTGTTCTTCCCAGGATCCAAAGCAGCTGCCATCATGCCTGTGTACTGATTGCTCTCTTTCCCTGGGTGCCTTTGGAAATGTCTGTACTGCTACTTTTTATGGATGCTAACAAACCTTTGACTTTTTCACTCATTAGCTTTTTCTTCTTCTTGGAGAGAGATGGGTAGGCTGCCCCAGGAGGCAGCAGGAGGGCGGCCAGCCCCCAGGGCTGCTTACTTGAAGGGGAAGGCTGACCCTTATCTTCCTGTTCTAAGATCCAGGCACTGTCTCTGGCCAAATCCACAAATTTCTGCAGCTGACTCTGACTCACATTCTTGCTTATGTTGAGAGATGTCTCAAAAGGGTTCTGGATGTGCAGAGGAGAGGAGTCGGGCTTGTTCTGCTCCCTTCCCTACAGATGACAGAGAAGAAACATACATGTAAGAACGGGCTCACAAGGCCAGCGGAAGTCAGACAGCAAAAAACTGCTTTCCCAGGGTTCCGGCTACGTTCGCATTTATACGAGTGAGTATATAACCGGCTTTTTCTTTTTCCCACGTAGTTTGTGGTATGCTGTGAAGAAAATTACTTAGGTTTATGATCTATGAATGATGATGTCAATGCTCAGGTGATAGGTATCTGGACTAGGTCAATAACAAAAATCCTCTTTACATATTACAACTACTTAAAAAGAGAAGGGCTTGGAGAGAGGAAGGAAAAAAGAAGAGAGAGAATATAAATAAAGTCAATCTTTATAAAGTGGCATGTGCTAAATTAGGCCCCAACAGCTGAAAGTGAGGGAAGTAGTAAAATCTATCCATCCTTAGGATGTCCAGAGTCAGCACACACCTGTAACCAACAAGCCCAAGGCCAACAGGATGCATTTAGCAAAATTTGTCTCAAAAATAAAATAAGATAAATTCTTCCACTGAGCACATCTTTATTAACCAACTATATGTGAACTCTGGGGACGCTATCACATCTGGAAGGATACAGTCTCAGCATCAAAACAACAGCAGATGACAGAGCTCAGTCAAGCGCCACAGCCCATCTCAGTTCCGTCTCATGACCCTTACACAAACCTGAGCATTTAGACTGCTTTAGGAAAAATCTAATTAAAACTTTGGTGGAGCAGCGTTAGTTTGTAACAAATGCTGACACATTCTTTACCTGTCGAATATTTATGGAATTTTTATTGAAAGCGAAATTGCCAAAATACTCAAAAAATTCCTTCAGTAGTAATTCTGCAAGAAAACAAGATAAAGAAAGTAAGAGGAAAATCTGTGTGAATCTGAAAAAGAACAAGAAAGGAAAAAAAGACTTACCTAATGTTTCTGTGTTTCCTGAAGGTTTAATTTTACACAAGTCCCGGATAAATGTACAATTATTCCCGTCTAGGATACATCTATCTTCAGCATCTTAAACACACAGAAGCAGAGTTTCAGTGTAACGTATCTCCTACCTCAGAACAGGAGTTAAACACTGATGTCCTTCTATTAGTCATGTTCATAGATTTTAAAACTCCACTTAAAGAGAATCTGAGATGGTCAGAAAACAGAGAACCTAGTGCTACATGTCCCTTATTGTACTAAAATTAACTTCTAGCAACTCAAAGCTTTTAATCTATCTCCAAACTAATCAGTTTTCTAGTTAAAAATGAAAACATGCAGTTTCTACTTTCCAATAAACAAACTTCGGGATGTCTTTAATTAATTAGCAATTGATTTTCTTTTCCATCCTTAACACTGTTTCTGCTTTGATCCAATGGCACAAACTAGTTGTTCTAAGAGGGCTAAATTAGACCACCCTTTCACTTTCCTACTGGCATTGTATCGTGAGACATAGTCACTGTCTTTACTTTGTTAAGTCAACAGACACCATGGAACTGCTCAGCTACTCTCATCCCTACTCCAATACACAACATACAGGATGATTCTCCAAAGCAAACTGGAGTCTCACAGATCTAGCCTGCAGTACCTCCTGTCTGAATGCTTCTGAATTCAAGCCACCTATTGAACTCACCAGACTGCCCAGTTTGACCCATAACCATATCCATTCTATAGCAGAAACTTAATAATCTGAATGACTGTGGGGCCTACATTCCCCAGGGAAAAGCTAGAAAGAGATAATAAATAAGGTTCCTTCAAGCCTGTCTCCTTTTTACTGGTTCTTACATTAAAAAAAAAAAAGCAAATAAATTACTGACATATTTCCTATCCCCCAATGCTATGCGTTCTCCTGCTCGTTTGCATCTGGAATATCTGCCAAAGTCCCACTTGTTGGAGATTTACTATTAGTTTGGTGCTCTTGGGAGGTGGCAGAAACATACTGAGGACACGCACGTCTTTGAAGGAAACATGGAGACTTATCTCTTCCTCTTTTGCTCATGTTCCACACCCTACAGAGCTAGCGTGCATCCTCCACTACAGTGTGCAGCTTTACATCCACCACACAGCTATATCAACACCTCTACTCCTATGAAATCTATATACATGCTTTTTAATATGCCAAGAGACTAACAGATTAAACATTTTGTGACAGCATAATTCAAATATATTCACCATCATTTAACCGTTATGCCTTTTTTTCCCAGGAATGTCTCTGACTTAAAATATTACTAATAAAGGAGTCCCGTGGAAGCCCCTAAACAACCAGGATATTGGTTGCTCTCCACAGCCTGATAGTAAGGACTTCCTGCTGAAGACAACACCTGCATAGCTCACTGATGACAGAGAAGCCAATTTGGTGTCTACCTGGAACCTTCACCCCTCCTGACCAGTGTTCACAGTACTAGAAGTGCTCTGTATACTATCCGAGGAGAAAGGGAAGACAAGCCTAGCTACAAACTCTGGTGATGGTAACCTGCCTGCATGATACTCTGGTGCAATAGTGGTACAAAAGCCGTGAAAACACCCAGCTACACTGTCTGGAACTAAGGCCCACTCCATGAAATGGAACCCATTCCCGACAAGAACCTAAGTCTTGCACAGGTCCTGGACACAAGGGGAAAACCAAATACAACTGTTCTGCTAAAAGAACATAGCAATTAAATGACTGCTGATGACATTCTGATGTGGGAGGGCCATCTGTCTATTGTTATTTTCATTGGTTAATAAAGAAACTGCCTTGGTCCTTTGATAGGACAGAAAATTAGGTAGGCGGAGTAAACAGAACAGAACGCTGGGAGGAAGTGAGGCAATCGCCATGCCTCTCCTCTCTGGGTCAGACGCAATGGAGCCAGCCGCCAGGTCAGACATGCTGAATCTTCGTGGTGCTACACACATTATTAGAAATGGGTTAATCAAGATGTGAGAATTAGCCAGTAAGAGGCTAGAGCTAATGGGCCAAGCAGTGTTTAAAAGAATACAATTTGTGTGTTGATATTTCCGGGGCAAAGCTAGCCGTGAGGGAGCTGGGCGGGAAGAAAAGCAGGACTGCCCGCAGCTCCTTCTACAACATTCTGCTATACTCATAGATGAATATCTCGCTCAGCCATCATCAGAGATGGGAACAAACAGAGACCCATAACTGAACAATGTGCAGAGAGCACGAACACTCAGGACGTTTTCATCAAATTCAGAGAACTGCAAAGAAAGGGCAAAAAGACTGTAAGAGGCAAATGGGATGAAGACAACGAAGAAACAAGGCTGCTAGACACAACAGGACTGAGTCACATAAAAGGATTCAGAGACTGCAGCACAGGCATGGGGCTTACAGGTCTAAATTAGATAGGGTCCCAGTGCTGAGAGAGGAAGTAGACACAAGCCTCCATCCCTGACCCACCAGAAGCTATCTCTAATTGATAACCCAGTGGGGTTTCTCTGGGTACACAGATCACAACCAGAAGATGGCCAACACAAAGCAAATGCAAAGCTGTCTTTGGAGGGCTGCTGCCTCGCGATGCTTTCTCTGAGCATCTTTTCCCTTACAGACCCTTTGCTTACACAGCACAGATTCCAGTTATGTTTCCATGGGTTTTCTGTGTGTGCCAATGTGTGTGTCTCAGCACAGATTCCAGTTGTGTTTCCATGGTTTCCGTGTGTGCGAATGTGTGTCTCAGCATTTGCAATCGTTTCTTGTGCTTTTTCTTCAGCTCCATTTTTCTATGTTTATTTTTATTTAGTTATATTATTTATTATTATTTTTAGCTGCCTATTTGTATTCTAATAACGTAAAAAAATTGTTGATTTGGGTAGCTGGGGAAGTGGGGAGCATCTGGGAGGAGTGGGGAGAGGGTAAACCATTATCGAAATATATTATATAAAAAATTTTATTTTCAATTAAAATTACTAACAGAAAAATGAGCCACACTAAAAATATTTCTATAAATATCAATAAAAAATCCAGAAACTTTATTCACTTTCCTTTTCACTAAAAAGATTTTATAGAAATATTGAAACTTGAAAGCAATTTGATTTAAGGTAAGGCCATCTTTGTTTTTTCCAGACCTTGCATTCAAGCCTAACAAATGTTTTGTTTTTCTAGTGTTTCCTCTTCTTTCTCTCCCTGCTCTTTTTCTACTTTAGGTATCCCCCAGACAACGTGGACACAGGCCAACAGGATAGGCATCAGCCACCTTAACTACTAAAATGGAAGAGGGGTGAAGATTTGGTGGAGAAAGGGAGAAGTTAGTGGAAGGCTGGGGGAGCAGATAAGTGTGACCAGAATGTATTACGTACATGTATGAAATTGTCAACTAAATTAAAACAGACAGACAGACAACTGAACTACACCTAGTAGGACATCACCTCTTCTTGAGTACCCAGAGTGCAGGTCTGAACATTCTGAATGAAAGGGAAGAACTAAAATGACTTTAGAGAGAATACAATTGTAGCAATCCCATTGTACACATAAGTTACAGTACACAGCACATGAAATACTGCGGTATTGTGGGGTGAGGGAGAGAGCAACCGAAGAGATTCACCAGTCTAGAAATAGACCCACACAAATATGGGCAATTTATTGTCATTGATTTTGGTCAAGGTACAAAAAGAACTAAAAAGAGAAAGTGGACCTTGATTTCAAAACAAATAATACAAAAATAATTGAACATTCACACGTCAAAAAAACCTAACTTGAATGGATAACAGGTCTAAGTGTAAAACTATAAAACTCACCAAAAAAAAAAAAGTTCATTGTCATGACCTAGGGTTAGGAAGGATTTACAAAGTTTTGTAATCTATTAAAAAAAAAAGCTGATTTATTCAGACCCACCACAATTAAAGGGCAAATGCCAAAAGAATCAAATCCCATGGGTCAGTAGGACTTTCAAAAAGTGGAGTGCATCCCCCAAAGTTTGTAGAAACAGATCTGAGTCCTCGCTGCAGAGCTACTGACTCAGACACTCTGAAAAAGCGGTTTTGGTGACTATGCTATGGAATGACAGCCAAATGACAGCCATAGCAACAAGATATGCATATGGAACAGCCCAGGCTCACGGAAGCTGGACAAGAAAGGCCCATCAGAGGAAAATGCGCACACAGCAGCACAGGTAGAGAGGGGCGTGGTCACCTGACCTGCGACCAGCAAGATGGGAGGATGCCCACAGGCGTCAAGGGAGGAGGAAAGAGGAGGAGGAGGGTCACAAAGGGCAAGCACAGAGTGCTGACAATGTGAGCTTTGGTCTCAGCCTAGATTCTGAACAACCTACAACAAAGTTCTAGGAGTTCTGAAAGATGCCCCAGGAATTAAAACACAAGCAAGAAAACAAAATAATTTTAGAGAGAACTCCCAAGATGTCTTACAGTTTTGACTTTAACACTGTTTTTACCCTTAGCCACAGACGTAGTCGACATCAATACTAGCCTTACTAAAGCCAGCAAACAGGAACGCCATAACTTTTTATGCACACGAAGAGGAAAGGTTTTCTGATAAGTTCACCCCAAAGTGGTCTCCACTACACTTTAATAGACATTCGTCTAAGAAAAGTTCTTCCACAGTGATTTTAAAACCAAAGACTAAAAAGTAAAAAAGTAAATCCTGCTTTGTACTGACAGCCATATCTACAATGTATTATAGAGAACCAACTGCCAATCAACCGGAAATCAATAGTTGTACTGACTGACAGCCATACCTACAATGCTTTTTCTTAGGTCAAATGTGAACAACACTAACATTTCCAGAAAGGGTTACTTTTGATTTGAATTAAGCGAAGGTAACAAAAAAGACATAATTTAATCTGAGAGAAGAGACCACATTCCAGGTAGAAAAATGAGTTATGACTAAAGGAGCAGGTATAAAATATTCTGAGAACAATCATAGTATGGGTGGGTAATACCAGAAAACACCAGCTTAGACAAGAAATGGGTTTAAATATTAGCAAGTAGTTCACAACTCATTACAGAGGAATAAAATTCTTTTCAGGGTCATTTTAAACAGAGAGGACCCATATACACTTAAGAATTACCGCGGGGCAACATGTACAATGGGACAACTATAAAGTATGTACACACTTTCTACATAAGTGCTCCTGGAGTGATGTTTCCTATCTCTTCCAGAACACTACCCAAAGTTCAGTTTATTCATAACATAAATAGCATGCTGAATTTACAACACAACATACCTAGGGCTGACTGTAAACTAAAATACATCTACATTGAGAATCTTTAGAACACCAGGAAGCAATTTCAGACACCCCAGTGCTGGCCGGAGAGAATCAAACCAGGGAAGCCTGGGGACTGCTAAATGTGTTTTCAATTTCATCTCAGACTGGGTCAACGAAGTGAGAGGCTTCAGCTGTTCGAAAGCTATGGTAAATATTTTGCAAGCTGACACCATAAGGGCACAGCTCTCAATTCCAAAGGCCTAGCTAGACAACACCAGTTCTTATGATGTATGGCGAATACACACAGACACACATACACACCACTTAAAATTTAGATTCAGTATTAAAATTTACATCCATTTATTTTTAGATTTAAAAATCAAGACGACTTACAAATATACATGCTTTGATCATACATCATAAATGTCGATCCAGTGTCAAAAGGAAGGCCACTTCTAGTCTTACCTGCTAGGGATTTTAGGGAATCCAGAGTTGGAAGAATGGGGGGCGATCTTCTCTGAAGGAAAAAGATGACCATCACTGTTAGGGAGAAGTTTGTAATCCACGCACCAGGAATACTGCTTGTTAACGAATGTGCTCGAGCCCAGCATCGCACACTGAACACCAAGGCTCTGACTCTTGAATCCAGGGAGCCATATATATAAAGGAGTTCAGAACTTTTCAAAGCAATACTTCAAAACAGAAAAGGTAAAATAGAAAACAGAAAAATCTTCAAACCTGGAGTTAGGGTACAAATCAAATAAAAGACAGACAACTGGGAACAGATCTAAGTGTCTCACTGTCTTTTGCTTATATTTTGAACACCATAATTAAACCAAAAGCATTATGCAGCCAGACATGATGGCAAGCACCTGCAAATCAGGTGGAAGGTGGAGGCCTAGGGACCAGGAGCTGAAGAACAGCCCCAGCTATAGAGCAAGCTGGAGACCAGCCCGAGTTACATCAAACCCTGTCTCAAAACCAACCAACCACCACCACTGTGTATCCAAAATGTTCAATTCAATGTAAATGCTCAACTATTGACACAGCCACCACAACTCCTACACTCTTAAAACTAGAGACATCCACAATCAAGCTCTGAAACAAACTGTTTATAAAGTCAAGCTCCTAAACATGCAAGTGCAATGTCTAAGGGTTCTTCGTAACTGACACTGTAGACAGGAACACTGGGAAATGTTTCTGCATTGAAGCCTCACACCTTACTTATCTAGTCCTTTGCAAACAAGCTGTTCTACCCAGGAAAACATTCTACTCATTTGATCAGGAAAGTATCATTCTGAAATTCTTAATTGTGAAGGGATCAGGTGGGGGTGGGTACTGGGAGAGATACAGGAATGGGGGGGGGCATGTCATGGGCAATGGAAACCTACTGCAATGGAAACTCCCTGGAATCTATGAGGGTGACCCTAGCAAAGACTCCTAGGAATGGGGGATACGAAGCCTAAAGAGCCATTTTCTGTAACTAGGCAAGGCTTCCAGTGGTGGGACTGGAGCATCAACCCAGACACAAAACTTTTTGATAAACAATCTGCTCTGCCTCCAAGATGTGTTGGGGTAATAGTGGCCAACCAATGGCAGGTCCATAGGAAGTATAGTATGTATTTTAATTTTTTATTAAACTTGGTTAAAAAACACAATGACATTATACCACATGTTACTTGAGGGCAGTCCAAAAGTACTCAGCGACTTGACAGGAGAGCTAAATAAAGCTGCTCTAAGCTAGACCTCCAGTCACAATTACTCATCTAACAAACAATAGGTACCAGAGTGAGTGAGCCCAGGAAAAGTGTTCAGAGTATAAAAGAACTTGTTCTTCACAGCCCACTTTTTCCTAAGCTACTGGGTGGCTAGCTAATATAGCACTAATACACTGAAGAGAAACTTAAGAACCTCAAGTTGTTCTGAGCATTTTCTGACCCAAACCATCACTTACTACCGTAGTATTCAACAGAGACAATGCCTAGAGACACTCAGGTGTCAAACTGAAGATGTACTTCTATTTTCTAACATAAAACAGGCAGCACAGGGTAAGAGTACATTTCTGGGGCTGGAGAGATGTTTCAGTGGTAAAGAGAGAGCACTAGCTTTTTTTCCAGATGACCCAGGTTCAATTCCCAGCACCCACATGGTGGCTCACAACCCTCTGTAACCCTAGTCCCATTAGACCCGACACCCTCTCTGGCCTCAGGAACAAGGCGCACATGAAGTACACATGAAGTGCATGCAGGTAAAACACACATATGCATTAAACAAAAGTAAAACAACTAAAGGAAGGAAAGGGGGAAGGAGAGGAGAGAGGGAGGGAGGAGGGAAGGAAAAAGGGAAGAAAAGATAGGAGGGACAGGATCTCATCGTCCTATTAACATCTTAACACAATACTCTAATATTTTGTTTAGGAGTATACTCAACAGTATATTAAACAATAATACTAAAAAAAAATTCTACTTTACAATCTAACTGTTCACCTTTTTAAAAAACTTTGACAGTTTTGACATAACTTAGGATGTAGCCCAGGCAGGCCTCAAATACACAATCCTCCTGACTCAGACTCCCCAGAACTGAGATTACAGGGGTGTGCCATTACCCCCGATTTAGTGAGTTTACATTAAGATAGACAGATAAGTGATAGATGGATAGACAGACAGACAGACAGACAGACACATACATACACAGGTTGGCCAGTAGGTCATTACAGAAGTATGTCTAAAAGAATTCTGAGCTGTTTTTAAACAAGAAAAGTTTTAAATTGATACCTTAGAATAGTCACAATTTAGTGAATAAATTCACGAGGTCATACCTATTGTTAGTAGTCAAATCACACTGAAATCCAGAGGCCTGATGGGAGAATCTCACGAGGGGACATCGAGCATTTAGTATTTTCTGAACACCCACACAGCCAGGGCCAAAGTTGTCAAGGCACTCTCCTATTACAGACAGGATCTTCTGGGTTGCAATCCTTTCTGAAGGAACATTTTTCACTTGAAATTCCATCAAAAAATTCCCTGCATTCTAAATATAAAAATATTGATAATTATGAGATTTTTGGAAAAGGGAATTTTTTAAACTTTGGGGGGAATGAATGATTTAGAACTTAAAGAGTCTAAAGAACCTCTGGCAAAACAAATCAGCACCGAGACACATGCAACCAAAGCAAAACAGACTCAGGGGTGCTTGGTATCCTTAAGAGTTTTATAAAATACGAGGTGCTAACTTGCAAAACACTGACTTTCTATAACCAACACGCATACTACAGTTGAGTGTGTACATTAAGTATGAATACACACAGAATCACTTACACATACATTCTCTGCACATACATACACATGCCCTTTCCACCCAGCCACTGCACAATGGACCCATTAATTCACAGTGTGGGGAGAATACAGGCAGATAAACAGCAGATCAACAAGAAAAAACAAGACACAGAGGCTTCCTTAGACAGAGAAGGTCAATGGAAAAGTAAACAAAGAAAAATGACAAAATGTCATTCATCAAAAAAAAAAAATCAATACATCTGAAATCAACTCATCCCAGGATGGCAGACCAGAATCAGAGCAGACAGTAGAGAGCGAGGCTAGACTCACTCACACATGCAAAGGAAATGGAAGATATACACATGGCACTACAAAATAAAAACAAAACAAACACACAAAGAAATAAAACAGTTCTGCAGACTTGGAGGCAGATCGTTGGAGCTGTGAGGAATGGCCAAGAAAGACAGACAGTGAAGCTGCTCTGGGCATGTGTGGAGGGTGAAGCCCATACGGGTGTGCTCTGTATATGAACAGAGGCTCCCAGATCATTTTTAGGTAGAGACAGAAAAGGCCATAAGGTCCACACCTCAGTTCTCTATGGGGACACAAAGAACAGGCAGAGAGAGTGGCAGGCAGCCTGGCTGCTGGGGAGTGGTAAGTAGAGCTGTCACTGGATTCAGTTCAGCAAGCAACAGACAGCTGATGAGTAAACCCAGAGATCTGGGAGACTGTCTGTTACCAAGGCGTAAATGCGCTTAGATGAACAATATAAAAAGCAAGAGAACACATAGGCTCATCAGATCAACAGATCCTGCACAGAAATAAAACAATGTGCAGATGATGGAAAACACATCAACAATGGGCAAAGGTAGGAGACTGTCCATCAAATAAAACTCAGACAGAGTGGGGCGAGGGAGACAGCTCCTTTGGTAAAGTGTCTACACACAACCAGTGCTTGCTGGTCAGCTTGACTAGCCAATCCCTGAGTGCTAAATTCAGTAAGATGCTGTCTCGAGACAGAGGAGAGACATAGGGAGATGCCCATGTTGAACTCTGGCCTCCACAGACAAGGACACACATGTGCACGTACACCCCATGTGCACTCACACATTACATACTCAGAAAAAACTGTAGGAACAGCTAACTCCGTGAGTGCTTCTCATATGGCACTACATGGTGGAAGAAAATCTAATGAAGAAAAACACAGAAACTAAGCATACAGCCCAAACCAGTCAGTTGGACAACAGGAAAACACTACTTGGGACACAGTTACTAATTTTCACTTCTATTACCTAAATCTTGCAACATACATTCCTTTCTATCAGAAAAAGCCAAATAGAGAAAACCAAAAGCAGATGCAAGCTTACTATTTCATTCTAAGGTTTTTGTGTGTGTGTGTGTTAAGTTCATTGGCACATTTCATAAACAAATTCAGAAACACTGAAATTTATTATTTCAATTAGTAAGTGACTCTCCATTTATTCCTCAGTAAACAACCTGTTAGTTCCTGTCCATCACTGGGCATCATACACAGTAGTTTGAGACCTAGAAATTGGGTCAACACACACTTCTAATTCCCTCAACTTAGGCTGAAGAATAAAACCATCAGACAAAGAACTATAAAACAAGGTGAAGTGCCAACAAGTTCAGAATTGGACAAACTACAACAGCAACATTTTAGAAACTTGGCAAATTTAAGAGTGCTTAAATTGTTACTATTATTTTTTTCTATTGGTAAATCTATGATGATCTTAAATGAAGATATAGTCTTAAACCCAAAATCCAAAAAAAATCTTTTTTTTTTTTGAAACAGTTTCTCTGTGTAGCACATGTAGAAGGGACATGGTAAGTGACTCCATGTTAGACCAACATAAAGAAATACTTTACAACGCCAAATAATCTCTAGTAGATAAACTTCATTCTTTAGTTATCATTACTAAGTTAGAAATCAACAACTATAACTTTATTAAGGTTCAAAGATTTCCTAAATTTTCTGATTTCTTATAATGGTACAAAGGAATAATTATTACCTTATGAACATCGGGTTTTCTAATTTCATCTAAATCTAAAAACATGTCCAAATCACATCCTAATTTGCCAAATGTGTTCACTGAGGAGCCAAAGGGCCAAATGACACAGCCGGGAAAATATGCAGCAGCTATGTCCTCAATGAGAGAGCAGGTGAGATGGCGGAGCCGGACATTTTCCTCTGTGAGCTGGAAGGTCTTCAGGAGAGTGTGCAGCTGATCGTCTATCTAGCTGGCCGAAGAAAAAGCAAAAATACACAGATATTTAGGTTTATACAACAATGTCATTTTCACTGCTTTGGAGATTTATCTCAAAAACACATTATTTTTTCCTTTAGTCTTAAAAGTAGATTTGAAAAATAAACATTTTGCATGTGTGCACTCACACAAGTGTGCATGTGTGTGTATGTAGGGTGTATGGGGATGTGTATGTGGTACATTAGTGTACACAGATGCTTTAGCCTCTTCATTCACGAGGAGATCAAAGGTCAACATGGGTGTCTTCCACAATTGCTGTCTATCTTATTTTCTGAGACAGGGTCTCTCTTTGAACCTACAGATCACCATTTTAGCTAGACTTGCTTGCCAGGGAGCTGCGGAGATCTACCATGCCCATGCCACCATCCCTGTGCTGGGATTGCTGGCACTCACCATGATGCTCTGATTTCACATGGGTGCTAGGGATTCAAACCTGGATCCCCACACTTACATAGGAGCAGTTTTTCCACTGAGCCAGCCCCCAACCCTTAAAAGCTGATTCTTAAAAATACTACTAAAAGCACTAGTAAAATACAACTTGGCTAAACTACTCTTTGCAGGCAAAAGTATAAAATACTGTTTTAGAAAAAGTCAGAAATTACCCTAAAAGAGATCAAAAAAAAAATTAGCCAAGCAAATACACGTTTTAAAGTACATCTTGACCAAATAGATAAAGTCTATGAACACAAGAATGGCTTGTAGTAAGGACATGTAATACTGCAATTCACTGCTCTGAAAGAAATCAGGAGGAAAAATACATAAGAATTTTGATATCAGAAGGCAGTTGCCAAGATAAGCTCACAAGCTAAACTCAGCAGCTATCTGACAGGCTAAGAGTCCATCAACTCTTAGCAAAAAGCTGTCCTTGGTATCACTATGTATCCATCATCAACTCTCACCTAGCAAAACTAAACACAGTACCTTCTAAACATCAATGTAACTGTGGTGTGGGAAGACCTTCTGTCTATGTGTTGCTTTTATTGGTTAATGAATAAAGCTGTTTCAGCCAGTGGCTTAGCAGAATAGAACTAGGCAGGAAAACCAAACTGAATGCTGGGAGAAAGGGGCGTCAGGGAGAAGCCATGTAGCTGCCACAGGAGACAGAAGCCTCTACTGTAGCTCACTGAAACTTTGTTGGTAGGGCATGACCTTGTGGTGCACAGATTAATGGAGATGGGTTACTTTAGGATATAAGAGCCAGCTAGCAATACACTTAAGCTATTGGCTAAGCAGTGTTTTAATTAATACAGTTTTGTGTAATTATTTCAGGTCTGAGCAGCCAGGAATGAACGAGCAGCCTCTGCCTATATAACAAAGTCCCAGAACTTTTATAATGCACAAATATACATTTAAAAATCTGAAGTTACATGGAAACTCACGCTTTCTGCATAATTCAGCAATTCAAAAAGTTTCTTGCTTGAAGGAGGCGACTGGTTGCTTGTCTGTGCACATAACTGCTCAGGTATCTTATTAGATAGATTTTTCAGCTTTAAGTTCAAAAAACGTGACTTAAATGGAATTGCAGACTCTGTGCTCATGTTTGGAGTATGTGCTTCACTCTGCAAAGAGTTTACACTGTCTTTTTGACAAAATTCTACAACAGCATAAAAGCCCTGGATGAAAGGCATGAGAAAAAGAAAAAAAAGGAACATGTTTCATAATGTTATAGTCAACACATTAATACAGCATACTTAAAACAATGATACTGTTACAAAATACAATTTGATTTTATAAATGATACAATTCTAATACAACTCATTACAAGTAACTTAGGAAAAGAAAACATTACAATGCCCTGAGAAGAGCACTGTAACAGGACAGCACAAGCTCAGATCTCCCTTTCTGCCACCATCTAAAGCACCAGACTCTAGGGCAGCGGTTCTCAAGCCATGGCTCGCCATCAAATATCTTGTATACCAGATATTTACATTACGATTCATAATAGTAGCAAAACTTCAGCAATGAAGTAGCAACAAAATAATTTTATGGTTGGGTCACCACAACATGAGAAACTGTATTAAAGGGTCGCAGCGTTAGAAAGTTGAGAAGTACTGCTTGAAGGTCTTCAGATTTATGGAATCACTCCATTAAAAGTTACCAACAATTCCAGCTTGCTTTTCTGTTGTTTTGCTTTTTATAATGCTGGGGACTGAACCCCGGGTCTCCAGTATGCTAGACAAGTGTTTCATTACTAAGCTATGTATAAGGTACAGTTCTAAAACGCTGCAATAAGGGTTCCTTTTCTCATAACACAAGGAGGGAAAGCCACATTAAAGAAATCAAGGAACAGGTTGAATACCAAGAGATCTTTGTTCACATACTACAAAAAGCAACAAAAACTACCTCCAAAAGCAAGACCATCAAGTTAGGTATTTCGATACATACAAAGCTCTCATAGAAGAAATGTTTATTAATTGGTCCATGCTGGGATAAATACTTGAGAAACTTTTTCTCATTGATATTATTTGGGCAATGTATCAAAACAGTCCGCTGAGCCTGTTCTCTTCTCTCCTTCTGCACCTCAGAGAATCTCTTTTTGGGGATCTTGTCTTCAGAGCCTACAAATGAGACAAAAACATTTCTACTAATACACACATAAAATTTAAAACACATGCTGATAAAGTATATGAAGATTATACATGTGATTAAAATAATTTTATTCTAATCACATATTTAAAATTTATTCATTGTTTGTGCACAAACATGTCTATGCATTGGCACACATGTGGAGGTCAGAGGACTTTTGGGGTAAGTTCTCTTCTTCCACTATGTGGCTGATAGGGATAAAATGTAGGTGATCAAACTTGGCCATTGGCACCTTTTTAATCTAACTGCATGTTTTGTCCTTTCTTCTTTTTAATGTTTATTAAGACATATTAATCCCAGCACTGGGAAGGCAGAGACAGGTAGATCTCTATGAGTTTGAGGCCAGCCTGGTCTGCAGAGCAAGTTCCAGGACAGGCACCAAAGCTACTACAGAGAAACCAAACTACAGAGTGTCTCAAGAAACCAAAAGGATACTCTAGCCCTCGTTGGCCTGGAACTCACTATGTAAACAACGCTGGCCTTAAACTCAAGAGATCCTCCTGCTTCTGCCTCCCAAATGCTGGGATTAAATGTGCCATCACATTTGGCTTATTTTACTGTTTTCTGTGGCTATCAATAAAATTGTGATTTGGAATACTTGAGATACAACGCTGAAAATGGTTCTGTAAGACCCTAAAAGCAAAAATAATAAATTAAACCATTCATTTACCACTTGCTTACACACACACACACACACACACACACACACACACACACACACACACATCAAAACCTGTACAATCTATAATACTGAAAAACATAAAGGAAATTAAAGTCTTGATCTGGCTCAAACAGTTAATACCCAGTTGCTGTTGGTTAAGCACTCTATCACAGGGAAATTAAAATCTAAGGTTGGAGATGTACTTCAGTTAGTGCAGTGGATCCAATCCTCATTACAACATAAATTGGATATGAAAAGTACCTTTTCATATTGTCAATGGAAAGGGAGAGATTGGGGTTCATGACAGTGCAAGCTGCGGAACCCTAAACTGTCCTCATCAGCACCAGCTCAAAGCCAAGTCTCTTATGGCATACCAGAACTCTGGCTTTGACCTCACTCATCATTTTCAAACAAGCAGAAACATCACTCTTATCCTCCTGTACGAGATGCTAAAGACACACTCTTTCACGTGTGCCTCCTCTCCACTCTGTGTCAGTTCTCAACACTCATCTCAGGCCTGTGCCATCACAATAGCCATTCTGTTTTGTCCCACTTATGACGGCTCCACACTACTGCCAAAATGATCTCTTCTACCTGTAAAGTCAAGTCTAAATAACACAGCCTTAGCTGCCTCCTTCCTCCTCAACATCATCATCCTCTCTCTGCCCTCAAAGTTCTCACATATGGCACTGCCCACAGTTACCAGCACATGTTAAGAACCTTCTGGCTTTCAACCCCTGTTGGAATGCCCACCTGCTCACTTTCTGTCCGGCCAACCTCCATTCAGCCTTCAAATTTTGCTCAGGTGTATGAAGACTTCTGCCACTCCACAGTAGACTATCTCCCCCACTTCAGTATCTACAAAGGAGTGCAATTCGTAGGGTCGTTATGTAATATCTAGTTAGCAGTGGGAAGACTACCTTTTTCCATGTTAAGGACAAAGACTACTCTACTTCTGACCTTAGACTGCTCTTCCTCTCTGCCCTCATTTTCTTCTTCTTTTATGCAATAACCTCTGCCTGAAACACCTCACCACTTTTTGGGTATAATTACCTCTAAACATTCTTGCTTCTGGTTTTTACTGAGGCTAAATTGGTGTTCAATTGCTTGCTATAAAAGTAAATTAAACAGTTTAAGACTGTATAAAATGAAAGCATAAGTAGCTTCCTGGCCAAGATACACTTTCTTCTCTTTTGAGCATCTGGTTACTCAGTATGCCCCTCAAGAGTTTGCATATTCATTCAGCTACATTATCCAGATGACACAAAAGTGAAACAAAATCTACAGTAAAGGAAGAGGATGGCCTCAAAGTCGGGAGAATGTTATTTATGTTTTGCCACTGGAAAGATGGGAAAGCTTGAACTGGAGAGTCAGACTTGCTTTTTTTTTTTTTCTTCTCATCTATAAAAAGGAGTCAGGGATGAGGAGAGGGTTCAGTGGTGTTACAGAAGTTTGGCTGGTTTTTTGTTTTGTTTTTTGAGACAGGGTTTCTCTGTAGTTTTTGCACCTGTTCTAGAACTAGCTCTTGTAGACCAGGCTGTCCTCAAACTCACAGAGATCCGCCTCTCAAGTGTTGGGATTAAAGGTGTGCGCCACCACCGCCTGGGTAGCCACAGAAGTTTAAAGAACATAATTCAGATCCCCAGAACCCAAGGAAATGCCAGGCAGGTATGGAAGCACTGTCATAGAGAGAGGGCTGGTTCCTAGAGCAACTACTGACTCAAGTCACTTCTTCACGCTCTGGGTTTGACTGAGATCCTGCCTCAGTAAACAAGACGGAGAGCAATGCCAACAGTTCTCCAAATCAACTACATCCTCGTACCCACATGCCCACACCCATGCAAAACACACACACACAGAAAATCCATACAAGAGACTTCGGCAGAATCCTTATTTGAATTTGCAGGGTTAAGAATTTCCAACCCAATCCATTCACTATTTCAACATGCAGCAAACTTCTTGCAAACACCATCACACCATACAAAGTTCTTGGGATGGAAGAAAGGTTCAGTGAGGATGGAATCTCAATGGACGAAGTGTATACATTTAGAAGGCTCCTGTTAAACAACGGATGCATATCTGCTACCAAACAGGTTAAACTGAAACACCAAAAGAATAGATGCTTTCACAGGCAGAGGGTTCCAGGGGCCAGGAAAACTGGCTGTTCAGTAGGCTTTGGTGTATTCAGCCTTCAGTGACATCATATGGGCATTGCACTGGCTAGTTTTATGTCAACTTGACCCAAACTAGAGTCATCTGAGATGAAGAACCCTCACTTGAGGAAATGCCTCTATCAAAACTGGGCTACAGTCAAGTCCTTAGAGCATTTTTTAAATTAGAGGTTGATGTCAAAGAGACCAGGTATTGTGGATGGTATCACCCTGCGCTGGCAGTCCTGGGTGCTATAACAAAGTAGACTGTGGGAGCTGGCACTAATGGTTTTGTGTGCTGTGGTACAGATGCTACTGCAGGGAGATGATAAATTGAGAGCTTTGGCAAGCTGGGAAACCAAAACATTGAGTGGATCCAGAACAGCGACATTTGCAGAGGCAGAACCGAGCCAGGGAACTGGGCCAGAGCAGACCTGAGACAGCAAACTCCATAGGAACAGGTACAGGGGAGCAACTGCTGAGTGAGTGAGCCACAGCCAGAGACCTCTATGGGTCCGGGCGTGAATCTAGGACCTTCGAGGGAGCAGACCTGAGCCAGACCCCTACTGGTCCAAGTGTGAGTCTGGGACCTCTGAGGAACTAGGCCTGAGCCAGGACCTCTGGGAGTCTGGGATCTCCAAGAGAGTAAGCAAGAACCAGAGACATCTGAGGGAGTAGGCCTGAGACAGGTCCTCTGTGGGTTAGGGCTTCGGTCTGGGACCTCTGAGGGAATAGTCAGGAACCAGAAAACTCTGGGTCTGGGCCCTCCAAGGGAGTAGATCGGAGCCAGAAACCTTTGCAGGATCAACCCCAAGCCAGGGACCTCCGCAGGAGTGGATCTAGACCAGGAACATTTACAGAAACAGGTCTGAGCCAGCAACCTAGACCAGAGAAGGCCTGAGGCAGTGAACTCCACGGGAGCAGAGCAAACCCTGGGAGTTCTGAGACCTCCAAAAATACAGAGTGACCAATGGAGTAAATGGAACCACTTTCTAAATATAACCCCAGTAGCACAGACATTGAGAGAAACAATATATGGGACCTCCTGAAACAGAGAAGCTTCTGTAAATCAAAGGACATGGTCAACAAGACAAAACGACAGCCTACACAATGGGAAAAGATCTTCACCAACCCCACATCAGACAGAGGTCTGATCCCCAAAATATACAAAGAACTCAAGAAATTCGTCATCAAAAGAACAAATAATCCAATAAAAAATGGAGTACAGCCGGGCGGTGGTGGCGCACGCCTTTAATCCCAGCACTCGGGAGGCAGAGGCAGGCGGATCTCTGTGAGTTCGAGGCCAGCCTGGTCTACAAGAACTAGTTCCAGGACAGGCACCAAAGCTACAGAGAAACCCTGTCTGGAAAAACAAAAAACAAAAAACAAAAAAAAAAAAAATGGAGTACAGACCTAAACAAAGAACTCTCAACAGAGGAATCTAAAATGGCTGAAAGACACTTAAGAGAAATGCAAATCGAAACAACTCTGAGATTCCATCTTACACCTGTAAGAATGGCCAACATCAAAAACCCTATTGACAACTTATGCTGAGGTTGTTGGGTAAAGGGAACACTTCTGCATTGCTGGTGAGAATGCAAACTGACACAGCCCCTTTGGATGGCAGTGTGGCGATTTCTCAGAAAATTAGGAAACAACCTTCCTCAAGACCCAGTAATACCACTTTTGGATATATATCCAAAGGATGCTCAATCATGCCACAAGGACATGTGCTTAACTATGTTCATAGCAGCATTGTTTGTCATAGCCAGAACCTGGAAACAATCTAAATAAATGCCTCTCGACCGAAGAAGAGATAAAGAAAATGTGGTACATTTACACAATGGAGTACTACACAGCAGAAAAAAAAATAATGATATCTTGTAATTTGCAGGCAAATGAATGGAGCTAGAAGACATCACTTTGAGTGAGGTAACCCAGACACAGAAAGACAATTATCATATGTACTCACTCATAGGTGGTTTTCAAACATAAAGCAAAGAAAACCAGCCTACAAATCACAATCCCAGAGAACCTAGTCAACAATGAGGACTCTTAAGAGACTTACATAGATCTGCTCTACATGGGAAGTAGAAAAAGACAAGATCTCCTGAATAAATTGGGAGCATAGGGACCGTGGGAGAGGGTTGAAGGGGGAGGGGAGACTCAGGGATGGGAGTAGAGAAAAAATGTAGGGCTCAATAAAAATTAATTTAAAAAACATAAAATAATAAAAAAGAAAGTAGACAGCACAAGCCGTGAGCAAGCCAGTAAGCTGTACTCCTCCATGGTCAGATTCCCGACCAGTCTGAGTTCCTGCCTTGGCTTCCCTCAGTGAAGTGGGGGGGGGGGGGAGTAAAAAAAAAAGTAAAAAAAAAAAACCCCTTCCCACGTTGCTTTTGGTTTTGGTCGTGGTCTTTCATCACAGTACTAGTAACCCTAAAACAGATTACCAAAAGATACGCTGGGGTCAGGGGTGGGGCAAACGCCATTGGGTGCCAACTTTGTTACTCCCACCGCACAGGAGCTCTGTGACGAACTACAGACACTCGCCGACTGTGTTCCTGGTCTAATATCTCACTGCTGAGCGCCGGAACCGTCTTCACAGCGACCAACGCCCCGCTGGCTTTCCGCCAGGCCTCGGGGGTCCGGCCCCTGGCCAGCGCCGCTCGCCCTCCGCCCGCCTCGGCCGCCCCCAGCACCTGTCTGCGCACCGCCTAAAGGCTGCTCTTCGCTCCCGAAGTTCGCGGCTACAGTCCCTGGACAACTGAAATGCCTGGGAATAGAACGCTGGACGCGGCTCCTTCTCTGGGAATGCAGGGGCAAACGGGTCAAAAGCCCCACGCCGCGAGCCGCCATTGTGAAGGCAGCAGGAAGTAAATGCCGAAGGTTAGCGGCTGAGCTTGCGCGCTTAGAGACAATACAACGGGAAGCCCTTTGGGTCAAACTAGGTAGAAACTTTCGCGTTGAAAGCAAAACTTTGGATACCAGAATGGAAACCCTGAAGTTTGCATATACTTACATGGTCTGAATTTAACAGTCTGTTTGCCTGCCTCGCTGTATTCTGGTGAGGTGCTACTACTCCATTACACAGAGTTTAGCTTGCTGTGCTTTATTAGCATTGTGTTGAGGTGGAAAATGTATGAGTCTCAGGACTCAGACTCTGGTCAGACTTCCAACGCTATTGTTTTGTCACTAAATAGGCAGTATAATAGCTTCTTAAAAAGTGCTACATGTTGGGGGCGGGGAGTTGTGGGGGGAGCAGGAGAGAAGCGGGAGGAGGGGATTTGCCAAATGAACTTCCCCATTTATCAGTTTGCGGACTTTGGTGGGTTGTTTCTACCTTTTGACTATAAAGCTAAGAATATTCGTGTATGGTGTGTGTGTGTGTGTGTGTGTGTGTGTGTGTGTGTGTGTGTGTGTGAATCTGAAGGTCAGGTGTCAAAATCAGATGTCTTCCTCTCTTGTGTTTATCTTACTTTTTGACAGAATTTCCCTCGTGGACCTGGAACTCACAGTTTTGTCTGGAGTGACTGACTAGCTAGACTCCTATCTTTGCCTTCCTTCACCTGGATCAACTGACCTAGGCTTGGGTCCTCTGCGAGAACAGTGTGTATTCTTACCTGTTTAGCTACCAACTCAACCCCTATTTTAACACTAAAAGCATAAATTTATTTTGCTATTTATTTATGCATGTATTTGTGACAGAGTATATATACACATATGTGGATGGCTACAGAGGCCAGAAAGGGCATAGGATCTCCTGGAGCAGGAATTACAAAATTGTAAGTGACTCCAGGTGGATACTGGAAACTGAGCTAGGGTCCTCTGCAAGAACAGCAAGTCTCTCCAGCCTGGTTTAACCTTTTAAGAAACTCCTAGGCTATAGCAAACATTTTGTCAGCCACAAGTTTACAAATAACAACAGAGACTTCTTATTAATTATGAAAGCTTGGCCATTTGGCTTGTTCCACCAACACTTTTAGCTTATTAACCTGCTTTTGTTAATCTACATTCTTCCACATGGCTTAGTTACCTCCACTCTGTACTATATGCCCTTTTCAGTGTCTCCTGACGTCTACTGTGTGCCTAGATTCTTCTTTCCTCTCAGTCCCTCTCTTTCCCAGAAGTTCTGCCTATTCTTTCCTGTCTAGCTATTGGCCATTTAGCTATTTATTAAACCAATCAGAAGGTGCCTTAGGCAGAAACACATCCTTACAGTGTAAAATATTCTGCACCCATAGGGTTTGTCCTAAGGGGCTCTCTTCACTGCCACCACCAACACCTGGGGTTTTGAAGTGTTGTACATCTTGACTTGCCCTAAAGGTACTGCATTCATTGACACCAGCAATGCATGATATTTGAAGTTTTGTAATTCTTGACAATATTTGTAAATTTTGGTTTGTGATATTAGTGATTGTTCTGTAGCAGTGGCAAAACACCCTGACCAAAGTAACTTATAGAAGAGTTATTTTGGAGGCACAAAAGAGCAACCACTAAGGGAGCAGGCTCAAGCCAGAGAATTTTACAGCATGAGGCATGAGTCAGGAACCTCCAAGGGAGCAGGCCTGAGCCAGGGACATTTGTGGGAACAGGCCTGAGCCAGCAACATCAGCCAGAGCAGGCCCCAGGAAATGACCTCCACAAAAACAGGCTCGAGTCAGTTACCTCCTCCAGAGCAGACATGAGGTAACAACCTCTACAGGAGCAGGTACAAGGGAGTCACAACTGAGGGAGCAGGCCTGAGCCAGAGACCTCTCCTACAGAATATTGGCTAAGAAAGCCCAGCTTTGTAGAAGGCTACTTATCTTGGCTACCAAAAGGAGCCTGCCTCAGAGTAGGATTGCTGCCATCCTTCAGATCCCAACTCCAAAGACTAAAAGACAGGTTCCAGAGTTCCTAGGTGCAGCAGGATATTGCTGCTTCTGGATACCAGAGTCTGTGGAAACAGCAAGGCCTCTATACAGCGTCACAAAGGGGGGCACTAAGCCCCTAATCTGGTTTATTCTAAACAAAAGGTATTTGAGGCTTTAAAAATAGCACTGACTTCCACTCCAGCCCTAGAATTTCCAGATGTCTCAAAACCTTTTCATCTGTTTCTCCATGAAACAAAAGACAAAAGGGTTTTTTTTTAATTTATTTATTTATTATGTATACAACATTCTGCCTCGATGTATGCCCGCACGCCAGAGCAGGGTGCCAGATCTCAGTACAGATGGTTGTGAGCCACCATGTGGTTGCTGGGAATTGAACTCAGGACCTCTGGAAGAGCAGCCAGTACTCTTAACCTCTGAGCCATCTCTCCAGCCCGACAAAAGGGGTTTTAACCCAAACTTTAGGGCCAGGGAAATGCCCTGTGACATACCTGTGCAAATGATTGGACCCTGTAGCCACATGAGGGTCCACCTGTCTAAGAGCTGTGGCAGCTGCTGGTCGTTCAATGAAAGAAAGAGAACAAGTTAACTATGGGTCAAGTTCTTATACTCACTGCACCCCACAGCAAGGTTGATGTCCTCCTCTGAGGAACATCAGAATGCTGACTGGCTAGTGACTGTGTGACCCAGTACCAGTCCCTACTGATGGCTCACTCTCAAGTCTGGTTTAAGAAACCCACTGCCATCGATTAGGCTACCCTCTTGCCTGATGACACAGGTGCTCATCCCTGACTGTCAGAAGATGGAAGATGAAACCAGGAACACGTGAGCTGCAATAGTTTCTTTGGCCAAAATGATTTTGGCCCAAGCCAGGTACCTCAGCCCAGATGGCAAAAATGATTAATCTGACCCAAGATCTCTGATGGAGAAAAGGAAAGTCCACCACTATATACAGGAACCATCAGTTGGTCACTTTCTTATATGCTTAAAAGCTCATCCTGAGAAAGGCTCCGGGCTACACTGGGATTCTGAACATTCAGTGTAGTTGCTGGTTGGCTAATAAAGACTTTCTATTGGCTTAAACCCATGTCTAAGCAGTCTTCTTTGGTGAATAATGTACAACAAAGGGGTTGCAGGAAATCCTGAATCTGCCTTGTCATTGCTCTCAAGAAACTAATGTTAGCAAGATAGGTGGTGGTGGTACATAATTGTAACAAAGCATAGAGGCAGGAGAATCATGGTTTGGGGGTCAGTTTGAGCTCTGTGGACCTCATTTAAATATCCAAAGAGATAACTAACCGTCTAATAACTATAATTATAACTATAACTAATAACTATAAAAACAAATAACTAATACCTCAGAGTAGGGGTTCCTGGAGCAGATACGTCTGTCATGGGGCTGTCCTGTGCAGTGCAGGGTATTGAGCGCCATCTCTACCTTCAGCTACTAGATAGCATCAAAAGTTCCCCATGGTCATAATCAAAACACCTTAAGGTGTCAAATGTCCCCGGATGACAAAGTCACTCCAGTATGAGAATCAACACTCCAAAGTGATATGAGCCTGGGACTCAGCTCCCTGTTGTGGGCTAGCTCAGAGCCTGGACCTTTCACGTGGTAGGAACATCTTGGCAGACTGAGCATAACCCACTGCATCTGGATGAGATTTAAATGCACTCTTTAGTGTTTATTTAAAAATGGCCCATGTTAGACTGACTAATAGATGATCTTTATCACAGGGTGCTTTCCAAGGATCTCTTTGACTCTGTGTCATTTTCATCTGAGGCTTTAATTTTGGAGTGTGGGGAGCAGGAGCATCATTATAGTGACTCTACTGCTCCTGGGATTCCAATAAAGACTAGTGGGGTTCAGTGTATTGTGAACATGCAGGCTGGAGAAGGGAACTGAGTGAGACTACAATGTAAAGAACACATGCATGGAACTTCCATAGTTATAGTGTGTGAAGGTAAAGGTGAACTGCTGTAACAAAAAGATCAAGAAGATGGAGTGAAGAAGGATACTTAAAAAATCCCACACTATCTCAGAATTGAGTATACTAGAGGGTTAATTATTTAGGGGTAGACTCACATATCACAATCCTCTGCTGGAACAGGGAACAGTAACCTGATACCACAGCCGAAAATGAGACTGGATGCATGCTTTATATTGGCATATATAGTATAAGCAGCCACACCCAAGTGGGTGGGTAACTTAAAGGCTACTGGCGGTAGGAATTCCTACAGCACCTCCCCCTTTTGTTTAAATACAAAAGTGCTAAGCCTAATATAAAGTTATATACAATAAGAACAAATATCAGGTATAAAAATTAGAATTACTACCAGAATAAACAATATCAAGTAAGAAACATATAATAAATGTTTCAATAATTATTCTATCGTAATGAGTTTAAGTCTTGTATAATAAATAACTTGGCCAAGTCATGAGAGGCAAGTAACTACAACTATCTAGTCTTCAACCCCAACAAAGACCCAAGAAAGGAAATAATATTACTTGAGTAAGCAGGAAGTGCAATCAAGAAACTTCCAAAACATGCAACAAATGACAGAGATAGCTGGCTACCTGGGCAATCACCCCACGTCTCATTTGCAACGTTGTAACAACCAACTTTGGCTAGGGCCTACCATAACTGACAGACCATTTTCAGAGGCAGGAAATTTTTATCCTGCTTGTCCTGTCTGGACATCTTGCATTTTGTCAATGGTCAGTGCATGATCAATTCCTTGCCCAAAGGCCACTTTTGCCAAAAAGAAAACAAGCTCCAAGTGGAGTGTCTTCAGTGTTCAACATTCTCTTGGGAATAGACCAGTGCTGCCAGGAGCAATCGTGTCTCATTTCAACGGAACTCTAAGTTATTTAAATGCCATATTCTACAGCTCTTTGAAGTGGTTGAAGATTACTTATCTATGCAGAATACAATCTTTTTAGATGTATCTAAGGAACCTAATAAGAATAACTATAAGTATGACAAATGGATGACTATTGACCTATGAATCTTAATACCTATATAACTTAAAGACTAAGACTTCATATTAGAATATTAAGCAATCTTTAAACAACTGTGCAATAAATAAGAACAATGATCTCAAATTGTATAAGTATCTTGATCAAAAATAGAAATGTATATTGCAATATGAAAAATATATCCTAAAATTGTATCAGTATACAAAATGTCTTAAGCAGACGTAGAAGCATACATGCATAAAATATGACAAAATAACTTTGTCTAGACATACAACTATTATAGACAAAAATAGGAACATATTCAATATTATTTAAGTTTGTATCAATATACAAGAATCTATACCAATGTAAATTGCCTATAAATAATAGCTCACAAGTATTCACTCCATTACTCACTATTATTATTAGTGTGAGTAAGCTCACACTAATCTATTATCCTATCCAATTTCTTCTCTTTTTTTTCAAAGAGATCCCTGATTCTATATAATTTCCCCCTAACCCTCAATCCTATACCAATTATACTCAACCCCTAAATGATATCCTTAACCCTGAGGACTAACTTTGTTGTGAGAGGGGATATTGTCTTCTAGAATTACTTCCAGCTGTCATAGGAGTGATGTTTTTCCTATGGGATCCTGTGAAAGTAAAATAATAGTTAAGTTCAAAGATTACTGTCTGGTATAATTGCAAATAGTCTCTGAGTATTAGGTAAGGTTTATCGGAGATTCCTATTTGGATTCTGGCCAGAACATCGTAAAAAAAGAATGCACCATTTCAACTATCCAAGTTGGAACCATCTTGAGCAACTGGTACTCAAAACAAATGTTACAGTAGCACTATCAGCATCATGACGTCATATCAACCAGGTGGAGTTGTTGTTGTGGGGCCCCATCTTCTTCCTGGAAACTTCAATGATTACTACAAAAAAATTTATTGTTCATTGTGGTGGTGTAGGACAATTGTTTATAGTCTGTCAATTATGTTTTAAATAAACACTTCTTGGCCAGTAGCCAGGCAGGAAGTAGAGGCAGGACAACCAGACAGGAAGTAGAGGTGGGTCAATGAGAACAGGAGAATTCTGGGAAGAGGGAAGCTCCCTCTGCAGTCCTGTCCAGACACAGAAGAAGCAAGATGTGACTATGTCGCTGAAAAAGGTACTGAGCCATGTGGCTAACACAGATTAGAATAATGAGCTAATGTAAGTTAACAAGAAGCCTGAGCTCATGGCCAATTAGTTTAGATTAATGTAGACCTCTGTGTGATTTCGATTTCTTTGGAACTTAACAACTGCAGGAACTGGGCAGGGCAGAAACCTCAGACAACATTGTAAAAAACCTAAACATTATTTATATAGATATATACAAACATATATATTCAATGAAAGGTAAGACAGAGACGAAAATAGGTGTGAAAAAAAGTAAAATTTTTTCTTCTTTCTGTCCCATACCAGATGACTCTTGACATGAGACAAAAACTCTGAATTTTTCTTTTAACAACATTATTGGATTTAGAGAAGTACAGAACCATTGTCCAACTCCAAAGCCAACTCTATATATTTACACACACACACACACACACACACACACACACACACACACACAAACACACACACACATTTTGAATATAACCTTACAGGTTATATTCCTTTTTCTTGATGATCCTTATTAGATAGTTATTTTTCCTTCTGTCAGTGTCCAAACATCCAAGGTCTCTTCATTTTTTGAAGATGTGTATTTTCCTGTAAAGACAAGAGCAGAACCCTGCCCCAATCCTATATGCTTTCCTTACCACCTGTATGGTTGTCACCATTATGGATGAGTTGTTATGTCTCTTTCTCAAGAGATTTCTTTTTCACTTAAATCTTCTGATTTGTAACCTGCCTTCTCTGATTTATTTGCATCAGTATAAAATGTACGGGCTCAAGTTAATGGGGCATCAAGTACAATTTGGGGCAGAATCCAAGAAGTTCTCTTTATAAGGCTAAGTCTATCAATTTTGGGATAATTGTTATTAATTTCTCACAAAAATTAGCACAAGTTCTTTGCCATGGTTTATGATCTTCCCATAACTCTCTTTTTTATTTCATTAGTAGTAAAAGGCACTATAATCTCTTCTGGGTCTATGTATGCTAATTGGCGAAGTCTCAATTTACCTTTTATAATTAATTCAGAAACTTTTTTCACATGAGTTTTTAATTTTTTACTTGGTTTATGTGATAAAAAAGATCCATTCTAAGATAATCTCATCACTCTGCAGTAAAACTCCTATAGGAGAAATTCTGGAGGGCAATATGACGAGAATACAATTAAGATTTGAATTTACCCTATGCACACGTGCTTCCTGTAATTTCTCCTTAACAGTTGTCAATTCCTTTTCTGTTTCAGCTGTTAATTCTCTGTAACTATTCAAGTATTTTTTATCATCTAAGGATTTGTTTAAATAAATTAGTAGATCAGGTGTTATCACAACAGCTGGTCTTAGACTGGAAATATCTCCTAACGACCTTTGAAAGTCATTAAGAGTCCACAATCAGTCTCTCCTAATTTGTGCCTTTTGAGTTCTAATTTTCTCTAAACCTATTCTATAACCTAGGTAACTGACAGAATCTCCTCTCTGTTTTTTTTTTTCAGGAGCAATTTGTAATCCCCATTTTGGCAAAACTTTCTTTACTTCTTCAAATATTATTTCAAAAATATCCTTTTTTTATTTTTTTTAATTTATTTACTTATTAAAGATTTCTGTCTCTTCCCCTTTGGATCAGACAGCAAAATGTCTTCCATGTAATGGTAAATTACAGATTTAGGAAACTGTTTATTATTTTCAATGGCTGACTTACAAAGTATTGGCACAGAGTGGGGCTATTGAGCATTCCCTTTAGAAGGATAGTCCATTGGTATCTCCTAGTATGCTGAGAATTATTATAAGTAGGCACTGTGAAGGCAAATTTTTCTTTGTCCTTTTCTTGTAAAGGTATAGTGAAGAAACAATCTTTTAAATCAATAACTATGAGAGGCCATCCTTTAGGTAATAGAGAAGGCAGAGGAATTCCAAATTGTAGAGGGCCCATAAGTTGAATTACCTTGTTGACAGCTCTTAGATCTGCCACTATTTACCAGATTTCTTTTTAACAACAAATACAGGAGAATTCCAAGGGTTTGTTGATTCTTCAGTATGGTGAGAATCTAGTTGCTCCTGTACCAGCTGTTCTAAAGCCTGGAGTTTGTCTTCTGTTAATGGCTACTGTTTAACCCATATTGGTTTCTCAGTTAACCATTTTAAAGGTAGGACTGTTGGTACCTCTAAAGTTTTGCTAGTTGCTTTGTGTTTCTAGTACAGTCTGAATGGCTGGTGACCTTTGTATATAGTACCTTATAATATCCTTCCCAGGATTATGAGTTTCTGGTACTTCAGGAATGTTTATCTGGGTATTCCATTGCTGCATCAGGTCACCACCCCCTAAATTCACTGCAATATTAGCCACATATGGCCTCAGATTTCCTCTCTATCCTTCTAGCCCTATGCATTCAACCCATATTGTGCTTTGTTTTACTTGAGATAGGGTTCCAATTCCTAGTAATTGAACATCTGCATCTTGAAGACGCCAGTATGGATGCCAAGATTCTGGAGTAATGATACTCACGTCTGCACCCATGTCTGTCAAACCTTCAATTATAATGCTATTATTCACACTCTTAGCTTTGGTCTTTGATCATTTATAGAAGTTTTCCAGAATATATGTTTCCTATTTCCTATTGGAATTTTTAATTTATCCTCCATGTTTATTCCATCATCTAGAACAGAAGGCTCTAGATTTTTTAATTTTCCTGGTGAGACATGTCCTCCACAGTGACTGGGAATGACTGGGCCACTTTTAACTTGGGGGCCTCTGAGAGGCCACCCAATGGTTTCCTGATAGTATTAGGTCGTCTGTTCTTTTGTTGATCTGTATTCATTGGTCCAATGTAGGCCTTTGCCACACATTCTACATATATCTGAAGTCTGAGTCCTCCTATTCTTGCCCTTCCCAGAGGAGATATTATTTTTAGGAATTCCTTGTATACAATCCCTTCTCAGATGTCCTATTATACCACCACTAAAACATTTGCCATTTTGATGTCTCCTCATTCCTTTGGAAATTGCTTATCCTACCCAAGATTCAGTATTATAGTCAAATGTCTCAATGTTTATTGTATGCAGGATCCATTCATCCATTGGTGCTGATCTAACCTTTAAAGACTCAAGTATCTTTTTGCATTCTAAGTTGGCATTTTCAAAAGCCAGAAATTCAGTAAGTACTCACCTAGCATCTGGGTCTGTTACTCCTATTTGTACAGCCTTAGTTAGTCTTTGTAAAAAGTTACTAAAGTGTTCCCTCTGGCCCTGTTTAGCCATGGTATAAAATTCAATTAGTTTTCATAGTTCTTAAATTCTGTCCCAAGCATTTAAGGCTGCTTTGTGGCATAGGGACAAGATTTGTTCATCATAAAGAGTTTGAGCCTGTGGGTCAGCCTAAGTATCCTCACCAAGAATTTGATCTTGGGAAGTCTCAAGTCCTTTTGCTTTTCTCTGTTGTTCTAAAATGTTAGCCTCTTATCTGAAATATCATTTAAACATCAGTTAAGCCCCATCATCCAGGACTGCTGAAACTAACTGAAGCTAGTTGTGTGGTGTGGCTTTAATGCTAGAAGTCCATGTCTTTACCATCTCCCTTACAAATGTGGTATCCAAGCCATAAGTTACAATTGTTTGCTTAATTTATTTTAGATCATTCATTCTTATAGGTATCCATCTACCTTCTTTGGATCCTTTTAGGCCTTTAGAACTTGATGCTTTTTCAGAGTAGATTATAGGGTAGGAAGCTAAAACCTTGGGTAAGTCATCTCTGACAGCTACTGGTGATGTTGAATCCTGTCCTTGTACCTTCTTTCCCTGCTAATCAGCTCCAATAATTTCTGCAATTGTTTCAAATCTTTTTACTGCTGTCTCTTGTAAAGTCTGAATCTCATGGTCTGTATATATGCTAGTGATTTCATTGAGGCACCTAGCCTCTGATCCTCATTCTGCACATATGATTCCAAGGTCTGAAGTTTTTCCTTTAAAAATAACACTTTATCCTTGGACATTATTTGGATAGTGTGTAGATTGCCAACCTGGAGAGATACTTTATCTGCTAACATATCAACTTTTAATTAATTTTGATTATTAAATTCAACAATATGAATTCTTTCAGATAATTTCTCAGTACCCTTTGACATGGATTCAATTTTGTCAGTCACAGTACCCTTTTCAATAGTATTAATTTTTTCAGGTAACTTTTGATTTTCCATGGTATTAATCCTGTCAGCTAGCTGTTCATTATTAGTCTGTAAAGACTGTATCATTTCTAAAAGTGCCTCATTCTTGGCTCTGTTATCAAACCATTTTCTTAAGGATATAATATGAAGAAAAAAACCTGAATCCTAATATCCAATAAATGGATGTATCACCATAACCATATAAGCCTTGCAGAACACAATCCATAGTTTTAGCAAAAAAGTTACTGAAAGTTTCACTGGTAATGTTGTCTGCCATTGTATAACTTTCAAGTTTATTGATTTATTAATTACCTGTTATGAAATCTGGTAAATTGTTTTAGGTGTAATAATCTTTATTGTCCAGCAGGTGTCATGGTTGCAGAATTGCAACTAGAAGTACAACCTGGAGCCATGAACCAGTCCTGAGCGGCTTTGGTTTCCCTGCCTTGGTGCTGGTTAAATACAGAGAAATAGTCTTTGCTTGACAAATTAAAAGCAATTAAATCATTACCATACATGGAGCAAGAATCCCAGAACTCAGGAGCCAGGAGTACAAATTGGAAGTTGTGCAAGTCACCGCGTGGCAGTGGGGGCGGGGGGAGGGGGCATGCATGTGTTTGGGAAATTTCCAAGTCGCTCCACTGTGGTGGGGGTTTTACATAAAAACTGCCTAGTAGGTAAGCAAGTCAAGCGGTTGGGGGTGGGAAACTTTCTGGGCTATGGACTGGTTAGGCCTTTAAGCCTAAAACCCAGTAGGTGTGGAGTTCAGATCCACGTGGGGCACCAGATGAAGAAAGACATTTAAAAGAAATCTCACACTAGCTCAGAATTGAATTTAATAGAGGGTTATTTATTTAGGGGTAGACTTACAGATCACAATCCTCTGCTGGAACAAGGAACAGCAACCAAATCCCACAGCTGGAAAACAGGCCCATGTGTACCTTACGTTGGCATATATAGTAAGAGACCACGGCCAAGTGGGCGAACAATTTAAAGGCTACTGGTGGTAGGAACTCCTACAGCAATGGAGCCTTTGGGAAGATGGGCATTTATTTCTATCTTATGTAACATTCCCATGTCCTGGACTGGCTTTGCTGAATTGATGAGAGTTCTGAGAATTATTGCTGGTCCTATGTGTCCAGAGTGTGACTTGATCATCCCCTATAATGCTGCCGTTGTCTAAGGGTTGAAGGCAGATCATGAAATGTCACTGAAGGCCAGAGGAAAGAGGAGAAAGTGACAGAAGGGACAATTATTTTTCTTCTGCTCACATCCCCTGATGACACCTATGTACCAAGCCACACTTGGTCACAAGGAAAGTGGGTATTGTAGACTTTAACTGTGCAGTCGACACAAGTGAAGGAGCCAGAGACCTTTTCAGGGACTGGGCCCAAGCCAGGAACCTCTGTGGGAGCAGGCTGGAGTCAGGGGCATCTGTGGTATCAGACCTGAGCCAGCAATCTTTGCTGGGGAAGGCCTGAGCCAGCCACCTCCACCGAAGCAGGCCCAACACAGCTACCTCCACAGGAGCAGGTACAAGGGAACGAGCACTGAGAGAGCAGGCCCAAGCCAGAGACGTCTGCAGGACTTGGGGCCAAGCCATCAACATCTGCAGAAATAGGCCCAAGCCAGGGACATCTGTGGGAACAGGCCTGAGCCACTGCCCTCCACTGAAGAAGGCTCAAGTCAATGACCTCCACTAGAGCAACGACCTCCACAGGAACAGATACAAGGGAGTGACCGCCAAGGGAGCAGACTTGAGTCAGAGACCTTTGACAGACTGGCCTGAGATAGGGACATCTGCAAAACAGTCCCAAGCCAGCAACCTCCATGGGAAAAGTCCCTAAGGACCTCTAGGATTGCAGAGTGACCCCAGAGAGTGCTGAGCAACCTCCAGGAACATCAAGGGACCTCTAGGGTGACTAGAACCATGGAAGACTACAACACGAGGAGCAACAATCGGAACCCTGGATCCACTGGCACCTGGAAGATCGATCACCAGAGACACAGCCCCAACTACACTAATCAGAGGAAAAGATGAGTAGACAAGGTAAGAACACACTCAACATCACAAAGAACAACATGACAGCAACCAAAAATAATGGTTCTATATCAGCAAGACTTGAACACCCCAATATAGATGAAGCAGGAGAAAATGGCCTAAAAAATAACTTTAGGAGAATGTTTGAGGCACTTAAAGAGGAAAAGACAAACAAAAATAAAAGAAATCAACAAATCCTTTAAACCAAGAAAAAGCAATCAAACAGATAAAAGAAACAATTCAAGACTTGAAAACCGCAATAGAGATGCTAAAGAAAACACAAACAGAGGAAATTATAGAAGCAGAAATTATGGGAAAACAATCAGTAACCACAAATGCAAGAATAAACAGCAGAATACAAGAGATGGAAAAGAGAATCTCAAACATTGAAGATATAATAGAGAATATAGACTCATCAGTCAAAAAAAATATTAAATCTAACAAAAAACTTAACACGAAATATCTAGGAAATAAGGGACACCATGAAAAAATCAAACGTAAGAATCCAAGAACATATCAGAAAAATCATCCACCATGATCAAGTCACCTTTATCCCAGAGATACAGGGATGGTTCAACATACAAAAATCTGTCAATGTAATCCACCGTATAAACAAACTGGAAAAAATGATCATCTCATTAGATGCTGAAATAGCCTTTGACAAAATACGACAGTTCTTCATGATGGAGAGAACAGGGGTACAAGGAGCATACCTGATGTGGTATTCCCTCTGTATGCTGTGAATACCACTAGTTAATAAAAAAAACTGGCTGGGCCTGTGCAGGGCAGAATAGAGCTAGGCAGGGTAAACTAAACTGAATGCTGGGAGAAAGAAGGTGGAGTCAGAGAGAAGCCATGTAGCCACCACCAGAGACAGACACGCTGAAACCTTGCCAGTAAGCTATAGCCACGTGGTGATTCACAGATTAATAGAAACGAGTTAATTTAAGGTAAAAGAGTAAGCCAGAAATATGCTTAAGCTATTGGCAAAATAGAATTATAAATAATATAGTTTTTGTGTAATTATTTTGGTGACCTGGGCAGCTGAGAACAAACAAGCAACCTTTCCCCAACACATACCTAAACATAATAAAGGCAATATACAGCAAGTCAATAGACAACATCAAACTAAGTGGAGAGAAACTCAAAGTAATTCCACTGAAATCAGGAACAAGGTTGTCTACTCTTTCCATATTTATTCAATATAATACTTAAGGTGCTAGCTAGAGCAATAAGATAACAAAAGGAGATCAAGGGGATACAAATCAGAAAAGAAGAAATCAAACTCTCACTATTTGCTGATGATATGATAGTTTACATAAGTGATCCCAAAAATTCTACCAAGGAACTTCTATAACTCATAAACACCTTCAGTAATGTGGCAGGATACAAGATTAACTTTAAAAAAACCCAGTAGCCCTTTTTTACACAAATGCTAAATAAAATAAAGAAACATATTATCTTTCACAATAGCCACAAATAACATAAAACATTTCAGAGTAACTCTAACCAAACAAGTGCAAGACCTGTACGACAAGAACTTTAAATCTTTGAAGAAAGAAATTGAAGAAGACACCAGAAAGTGGAAAGATCTCCCATGCTCTCGGGTAGGTAGAATTAACATAATAAAAGTGGCAATCTTGCCTAAAACAATCTACAGATTTAATGCAATGCCCATCAAAATCCCAGCAAAATTCTTCACAGACCTTGAAAGAATGGTACTCAACTTCATATGGAAAAGTAAAAAAACACAAGATAGCCAAACCAATCTGTACAATAAAGGAACTTCTGGAGGCATCACAATCCCTTATTTCGAATTCTACTACAGAGCTACAGTACTGATAATAGCCTCGTATTGGCATAAGAACAGACAGGAGGACCAATGGAACCGAATTGAAGACCCAGATATTAATCCACAAACCTACAAACACCTGAATTTTGACAAAGAAGCAAAAAATATAAAATGGAAAAAAGAAAGCATATTCAAAAATGGTGCTGGCATAACTGTATATTAACATGTAGAAGAATGAAAATAGATTCATATCTATCACCATGTACAAAACTCGAGTCCAAATGGATCAAATACCTCAACATAAAGCCAACCACACTGAGTCTCATAGAAGGGAAAGTGGGAAATACACTTGAATGCATTGGCACAGGAGACAACTTCCTAAATACAACCCCAATAGCACAGACACTAAAAGAAACAATTAATAACGGGACCTCCTGAAACTGAGAAGCTTCTATATAGCAAAGGACACGGTCAACAAGACAAAACAAAACTGTACTTTTTGTTCCCAACTTTATATATTCCTGAGAAGACTTCTTCTGGATACGAGGCTCATATTTGATTTGAAAAAATATTTAATTCCATTCTGTGGGTTTTTTCACTTTAAAAACAATTCATCACGTAGGGGGACACATGTGGAAATGGGGGGGCGGATAGTTTGCAGGAGTTGATTCTCTTCTTCTGCCATGTGGGTACCAGGGATTGAGCTCAGGTCACCAGGTTTGGTAGGAAATGCTTTTACCCACAAAGGCCTCCTGTCCACCTCCTTTAATCACTTTGTTTGTCTGTTTGTTTTGGAGACAGGGTCTCACTATACAGCTCTGACTATCTTGGAACTCACAATGTAGCCTAGGCTAGCCTGCTGCTGTTTCCTAAGTGCTGGGATCAAAGGCATATGCTACACCTAGCTTCTGGTTTTGCCTTCTTAATGGCCAGATTGCTATAACTCTGCAGTACATTCCTGTACAAAAGCCTCTGAGAGGGATCCTGTCCTTTGCAGTCTTCCTGAGAGAAAGTCTATATTCATGTTCCTGAATATCGGGGAACCAGGAGTATGGGTGACCCCCCAAACAGCTGCATCATCTCAAAATCTCACCCATCATGGATGTTGATTTTCTGAAAGCTGTTTTATTCATAGATAGATAGATAGATAGATAGATAGATAGATAGATAGATAGATAGATAGATAGATAGATAGACTCTGTAGCGTGGGCTGTTCTAGGGGAGATGTAAAGAAACATTTATTCCTGTCAGATAGTGATATAGGTAGTCCTTCTGTGTATGTGTTGCTTTTATTGATTAACAAATAAAGAATCTGCATTGGCCTGTGATAGGGCAAGTAGAGCTAGATGGGGAAAACTAAACTGAATGCTGGGAAAAAGAAGGCAGAGTTAAGAGAAGCCATGTAACCCCACCAAAGACAGATGCTGGACGGAACCTTGCCACTAAGCCACAGTCAGTTGGTGATACACAGATTAATAAAAATGGGTTAAATTAGATGTAAGAGCTAGCCAATAAGAAGCTAGAGCTAATAGGCCATGCAGTGATTTAATAATACAGTTTCTGTGTGGTTATTTCGAGTCTGGACAGCCTCCTACTACAAGATAGGGCACCAACAACAGACCAAAGTACCATTTACTCAAAGTACCATTTACTCCAAGTCTGATTTAGTTAACCAATGAGTTTGTTATGATCTACAGAGATAGGTGAGGGTCACTTATAGGAGCATCAGTGACCCTGAAGCAGTCACTTCACCCAAGAGACTCACACTAGCGTGGATGAGGACTTATCCATAGTCCACCTTCAGTCAATCTCCACACATTACAGACTCTAGCACCTCCTAAGGCTGAGGCCACATGTAATACAGACAGACAGGAGTAGCTGGATTCTCAGGTGAGTTCTAATAATACTTCTAAACCCCTTTCTCTATGAGGGAGGTCAGCACCCCAATCTTGGGGTCTCTTGTGAATGGTCATAGCTGATCAGATGGGGTGATATGGGCTGTTAAGCTCAAAAGACTGTGTTTTATCAGACACACACATACATGTTTCTTTAGATTTTGTATGTATAGTTTCTCTGTATGTGTCGTATGTTTGTGTAGGCATTTGCGCCATAGCACCCACATGGAGGTTAGAGGACAACTTTGGATGCCGGCCTCATCGTCCATCCTGCTTGAGATGGGATCGCTCATCGTTCATCACCACATACACCAGGCTACCTGGTCCACGAGGTTCAGACAATTCTCCCGCCTTTGCCTTCCGTCTTCCCATACATGTGTGCATTTCAGGTTTTACATGTCCTCAGATTTGGGATATAGCTCAGTGATAGATCACATGCTTGTCGTGTGTGATAATGCTGGGTTCAATCGCACACTAAGTAAGCAAATGAACAGATGAATAAATCATGTGCTCAAACTCCATTTTAAAATCATGAAAGCCTTATAATTATGTATTTAAGTTGTATCATTATTCTAATTGTGCAGTTATGGGTTTTCTACTGAATTTTTAAACCACCACATGAAGCTATTAGCTCTAGATATCCATGTACAGGCTCAGAGCCCAAACCCAGTAATCTGAATTCTGAAATATTCTACACGTAAAACTTTTCTGGCCTCTCGCGTTACACCGTAAGTATGGAGTTCCACATGTGACCTCATGGAACCAGTCTGAGTCAAGATGCAGGGGCACTGAAAATACTGTATGGATGAACTTTTTGACTGCTTGCATGAAGTATACATGAAACAGAAATGAATTTTATACTTAGATGTGGGTTGCTCAAATATCTCATATATGCAAGTTCTCCAATTATGAAAAGAATTTTAAAAGTTCAAGTTAGTAATGGCCTTTCCTGTCAGGTAATAGACACCCAAACTGTACTTTAAAGCATAAACTTTTAAAAAATTATACTTTCTTGCTCTTGTTGAGCTTATTAGAGAAACTGAAATTGTTTAAGATGGATACGATATGCTATGACATAAAATTTACAAACTATGTCTGTTTCTCATCCAGCAAGCCACTTGCTTTGTGTGTTCAAAGTGTGTACTATCTCTGTTACTGCCAGTTGTACTGCTATAGCCTGGCCTCCTGGCTCTGGCAGCCAGCCTTTCACAAGGCCTTCCTGGAACGCTATGTTGGGTTTTGCTGTAACAATTCCAACCACACACTAAAACTCAGCAAGGAAGACTAAGTGGAAACTGCAGGTGGGAAGAAAGTTGCCAAAGTGGCTTCCCGTGGCCGCATTCTGCAAATCCCAGGCTCTAAGGCATCGCCTGAAGGCAACTGAGCTGTCTTGTCAGTTTTACAGATGCATGCAGACCTGCAGTGAGAACATGTTGTTGACATAAAACGACAAAGAAGTCTTTGACATCGCACGGAGTCTCTACTCTTGCAGCCAGAAGGGTGCTGTTGGTGCAGATGTCCCTCTGCATCCACAGCGACGGTGCGGTCCAAGAGCCTCAGTGGGAGCCTGCGACAGCACACGCTTCCCTCTGCTGTGTCCTCTGTGTGCACTATGATAAATTTTTCCTGTTTTGCATGTGAGGCATGCTGAAGGTGCCAGGCCAGTGCTCATGTACTTTGGGGCTGTTTTTAAGTACAGCAGTGATTGTTTGAACACAAGCACTGGAGTGAGACCATAAAGTCTTAACACTACACAAAGAACTACAGGTAGCTAAGGATGCTGAGAGGAGGAGACTTAGTCTCCCCCAGGGAGAGCACACCAGTTAGCTGTCCAATATCAGAGTCAAATATATATACATACATATCTGAATGCAATAACAATTAATAAAAAAAGAGACCATGAATTTGAAAGAAACCAAGGTGGAGTGTATAAGGTTTGCGGGAGAGAAGGGAAGGGGAAATGAGGTAATTATATTAATCTCAAAATTAAAATTATTTTAAAATCCAATATTGGTAGAGTACTAAGTGACTGGTGGGGTGGAGTACTCAGCCTGCAGACTGCAGACAGGTAGACAGTTCACATCCAGAGAAGATGATGGTGCATGGTGCAGAATGGAAGGAGATTTTTAGAATGACACATGATTTTATTTATTTATTTATTTATTTTTATTTATTTATTAAAGATTTCTGCCTCCTCCCCGCCACTGCCTCCCACTTCCCTCCCCCTTCCCCCAGTCAAGTTCCCCTCCCTCGTCAGCCCGAAGAGCAATCAGGGTTCCACCTCCATCCAGGTCTAGTAAGGTGAGCATCCAAACTGCCTAGGCTCCCACAAAGCTAGTACGTGCAGTAGGTTCAAAAACCCATTGCCATTGTTCTTGAGTTCTCAGTAGTCCTCATTGTCCGCTATGTTCAGCGAGTCCGGTTTTATCCCAGGCTTTTTCAGACCCAGGCCAGCTGGCCTTGGTGAGTTCCCGATAGAACATCCCCATTGTCTCAGTGTGTGGGTGCACCCCTCGCGGTCCTGAGTTCCTTGCTCGTGCTCCGTCTCCTTCTGCTCCTGATTTGGACCTTGAGATTTCAGTCCGGTGCTCCACGACACATGATTTTAAATTGATGAACTGTTTGCTTCTAGAACTTTACATTTAACATTTTAGGACTGAGATTGACCACTGGAAAAGAATGAAGTGAAATTATGGGTCAAGGGGGACTATGTGTGTGTCTGTCTAGCTTCCTACCTATCTGTGTGTCTGTCTGTTGATGAGCTTATTTCTATTTAAATGCGATTGCCACCATTACCATTCAAAACAGTGGCCTGGACCTTCTTCTGCAAGTTTTGAGGCCTATTTTACACTTCTTGAGGTTTGGGTAGTGTCAGTGTTTATGGATCTTAGGTACGGCTTCTGCCATAATGGACAATCCCCAAGATCAAGGATGAAAAGTCTTATCTTGTCCGCTAACACATGCCTTTTCCATTAGGGCCACACGGGGTCGCTGTTGACACGGTGGTTTTATTTGGTCCACCAAAGCAGGGAGGGAGCTCAGAAGAGCTGTCCTGATGAAGATAACTTACTTTACACTTGAACTTATTATTGCCAAGACCATATTGTGTCTAGCTGTGCCTGGAGATGTTATTATACACCACATTTTATGGAAGCAAAAGTGGAAAAAGTTTAAGTAAAATGGCCAAGGTTAAAGGGAGTGTTCTAAACCAGGTTTGACTGAATTTCTCAGAAGAATGCCTTAAGAATGTTCATGATCCAGTAATTGCACCTTTGGAAACCTACTCTTTTAGAGATGTGTGCACTCAAAGATTTCCTATGTTAGTTACAACTGTCGAAAGCAGTTTGCCCACAAATCAGAGTCTAGATTACACTTAGTGAGCACTGGTTCTAGGTGATCAGAGGTCTAAGAATTATATTTACTCAGCAGTCCTTCAAATAGACTCCCGCCCCATCCCTCTAGGATATCAACAGTATTTGACACCCATATCTTCCTGATCACTAAGGAAATGCTGGGGCCTAGTTCAGATGGAGCACCTGTCCAACTTGCACAAGGTCGCAGGTTCAATTTCCAACATGGTAGGTATCTAAGGAAACAAAACGTGCTGCTGATTAAGAAACAGTGCGGGAGCTAGGTGGTGGTGGTTCAATTCTTTAACCCTAGCACTTGGAAGGCAAGGGCAAGCGGATCTCTGTGAGTCTGAGGCCAAGATAACCTATAGAATGAGTTCAGGACAGCAAGGCTACACAAAGAAACCCTGTCTCAAAAAACCAAACAAAATAAAAACCCCAAACAAACCAGTTAGAAAGTATGTGGCTAAGGTGATGGCTCAGGGGTAGAGAGCACTTGATGCTCCGCAGAGGATGCGCATTTGGTTCCGGTGCCGACAAAGGTGTTTACAACCACAGAAAGCCACAGTTGTAGGGGCCTGCGGCCACCTTCGGGACTTCAAGGCACCTGCATGCAGGTGGTGTGTGGTCAGACCTTTTCATTGGGAGCATCGACTCCCCAACAATGACACGGTGACTTCTTATTAATTCTGAGAACCCTGCTGTTTGCTTAAGCTCGTTCCACCAGCTCTTAAAACTTAAATTAACCCATTTCTATTAATTTACTTCTTGCCTCGTGGCTTTATTACCTTATTATCTGTACTACCCATGCCGCTCCCTTTGTGCCTAACGGGTGACACTCTGCCTCTCCACCCTTCTTCTTCCCAGTGTCCTCTCTGCCCAGAAAGTCCTTCCACAGCTACTGGCCATTCAGTTTTTTATTAAAACAATCTTCACAGTGTACAAAAATTACCCCATGGCAGTGGTGTGCACAGCAGCAAGCAGGCTGCATTGGCTACTTTCTGCCACTGTGATAAAACTCTCAGAGCAAAAGCGACTTAAGGAAGGAAGTTTCCTTTGACTGAGTTCAGAGACTGGATGTCCATAATGGTGGGTAGGCATGGTGGCAGGAACAGGAAACCGAGAGATCACATCTCAACCACATATAGGAAACAGAGAGAGCAAACTGGAAGTGAGGTGAGGCTCTAACCCTGAAAGATCCCCAGTGATGTACTTCCCTCAGAAGGCTGCCGTCAGAGAAGTTCCATCGCCTCCCCAAACAGACCCCATCAATTGGGATCAAGCATTTAAGTACATGAACCTGTGAAGGACATTTCTCATTCAAACCACCACACAGGCACAGACAGATACATACGGAAGCTTTAAAACAAGCTGCTTTACTTTTTACTTTTGATAGTAAGAAATTTATAAACATTAAAGTATGAAAAAATCAGTGTCTTATAATAGATAATTATTCTCTCTGTCTCTCTATGTTTTTCCTTCCCTCCCTTCCTCCCTCCCTCCTTTTCCCTCTCACTCTCCTCTCACTCTGTCCCTCTTTCCCTCTCACTCTTTCTCTCTCTGTCTCTCCCTCCCCCACCCTCTCTCTCTCTCTCTCTCTCTCTCTCTCTCTCTCTCTCTCTCTCTCTCTCTCTCTCTCTCTCTCTCATACACTGATGAGCATCTCCATGTGGAAGCCAGAGCATGATGTTCCCCCTTTATTCCTTCGGAATGGGGTTGGGTCTCTCAATCATTCATGACTTACATTTCAGTTAGGCTGTGGCCGGCTGGTGGGCTCCAGGGATCTGCCTGTCTCTGCCCTTCATCCCCCAGTTCTGGAGTTACAGGCACACGTGGCCTGACTTTGACACGGGTATTGGGAATTCAAACTCAGCTGTTGATATTTGCTCAGCAAGTGCTCTTGCCCACAGAGCCATCTCTATAGCATGGTAATTGCTGTTATAAAAATGTAAATATCTGAAATTATAAAAATAATTGCAGTATTATTCATTCTCTGAGTGAGAAAATTGAAGTACACCCAGAGTAAATAATTTTAACGTAAAAGGGGTTGAATGGAGCTTTTGAGCAGCTCCAGCCCTGAGAACTCTTCTCCACTGGCCGGGAGAGACCTCTGGTCCCAGGTCAGAGCATTGGCCAAAGAGGCCAGCCCGTTGTTTTCCTTAAATCTCCTTCGCTCCTCTGAGAGACTTTGTATTGACCATCAGGGTTTTATGTTTGGAGGCGCTGGTGATGAAACTCGGTACATGCTAAGCAAGCGCTCGCCTTCGAAGGGAAGTCAACTTATAATAATGAGTGCTTGACCTTGAACCACCACATTCCACAGAGGGACACGCAGCCAGCAATGAGGAATTACTCAGCACATTCTTGCCGCATTGAAACTCTGTTGTGTCGTTTCTCTTATAAGATTTATTACTTTAGATTTGTGTGAAAGCAATGAGTTGCAGCACAGCATTTTTGCCAGGCTTCCGTCTTGTTATTTTCCTCCCCAGCAGGTCCCCCACACCCTCCACCTGCTCCCTTTCCTCTCCCAGTTCCTCCCATCTCCTGCTCCCTCTTCTCATGCATTCCTTTCCAATCCCTATTTCTCTCTTCCCTTAAGCTCTCCTCCTCTCCAGCCACAACCCCCTTCTAGTTTCGTGACCTATGCACACACATGTAAACACACACACACACACACACACACACACACACACACAAATTTAATTGACCCAGGAAACTAGGTTTTACTGTGTATCCCGGGCCAGCCTCAAACTAGAGATTCTCATGTCTCATCCTTCCAAGTACTAGGATTGTAGGTGTGCAACACTACACCTGGCCAAAAGCAAAGATCTTCCGAGGACAGAATCGAGGGCTGAAATCGCGATGCTCAGCCCCTCTCCTCTGTAGCTCTGAGCCCCTGGCAATGACTTTGGCTCCCTTAAGAAATGCCATGGCCAGCAAGCTACAGCGAGACTGGCTCCTGCCTCGCCCGGAAGATAGGCCTCTCGATGGTGACAGCATCTGGGAGCAGTCTCATTTTATTTCTAGGGACAGAGTCTGTGACTGTGTGTGTGACACACACACACACACACACACACACACACACACACACACACACACACGTGAGCTCACACAGGATAGAGACTGTGTGATTTATATATGTATACATGTGTGCATATGCATGTGTATGTGCACATAGAGGTCAGAGATCAATGTTGGTTGTGTTCCTTGTTTATCTATTTAAAATGGGAGGGGCACCAGCTGACAGCGGACAACTTTGAGGAGTCAGGCCTTTTCTTCCACCTTTCCAAGCATTCGGGGTTGAGGTTCAGGTCACCTGACTACTAAATCAAGTACCTTCCTTCACCTGCTAAGCTATCTCGACAGTATCTCTCACTGAACTAGCTCTCAATGGCTTGGCTAGCCTGGCTGGTCCGCAAGTGCCAGGCATCCTCCTGTCTCTACGTCCCCAACACTGGGGACTCAGTGCACAGTGTTTTACGTGGGTGTGGGATCAAACTCAGACCCTCACGTTTGTGCCACAAGCACTTACTGGCAGAGCCAACCCCTACCCACAGTTTAACCCAGTTAACCCAGTAAACCCCGTTTAACACAGTTTAACCCAACCCCTACCCACAGTTTAAACCCAGTTATTTTAAGTACAGCTATTTTAAGTTCAGCTACTTCCAATCGCTGCATGGGTTAGGACAAGAGAAGTCTGCCTAATAAGCCTCATGGAAGGACCCAAAGACATTAAAAGCCTGTTTTTATTTTTTTTTCTTAGCTGTTCCTGGACTAAAACAGAAATCACTCACTGAAGGTCCCTGAGACACAGAAAAACATGGTCTTAAAACTGACCTTTTCCGATGTCCCTAACGCCCCTGCAAACTATGTCAAATATTGACCATTTTCTCGTTGGGTATTTCCTTTAAAATGGCCTGCTGCTTATCAGTCTCGCACATTTTTTCCCAAGAACTCAAGGGAGATTTGCAGTGGGATAATCCAGTTCTCATGCTAAAAATGAAACCCCACAGACCTCGTGATGTAATGAAGAGAGTGTAACAACAGAGGCTCTGAAGGAAACCGGAAGATTGGGTATCTTAAAGAGAAAAACCACACAGATACAGCGCTGGCCTGCCGAATTGCTGACCAGGTTTCTCCACACACAGAGCTGGGGTTTCTGTTAGTAACTGCAGCCCTGCTGTGTTCCTGCGTGGGAGAGGTTACATGTCTTTTCAATGTGATCTCTTAAAGTTGCCTTAAATTTTTTATTTTTATAAAAATTATTTTTATATTTTAATATTTTTACACGTATATTAAACATATAAACATATATGTATATAAAACACACATATATGTTTTGTATTTCATGTTGAAACAGCAAACATGCCTATGTAGTGTTCTGGGTCCTGCATAAGGAATCTAGAGCCTGGGCGAGCAAACTGCTTTTTAAAGCTCACAGCTAGTGAAGGGCAAGGAGATGTCTGCATCCCTGTGGGATTCAGCACTGGAATCTGTGTTTTCAAGACTTTCCACGGCACAGGGACAGTGTGTGTGCGTGTGTGTGTGTCTGTGTGTGTGTGTCTGTGTGTGTGTGGTTGACTGCACTCTGTCCCAACATGTTAGTGGGAGTTCCACAGAGTAATCTTTTGTCACATACACATACTGGCCAGCGGCTGACAACAGCTGTCTTCTTTTATGGCTCTCCACTGTACTTTATGAGGCAGGGTTTATCAGGGAACACGAAGTTTTGTCCAGAGGGCTGGTCAGCAAGCCCCTGTGACCCATCCATGCTCTCCCTAGCTCTAGGGTTACAGGCACACACAACTTCATGCAGAATTCGTGTGGGTTCTAGGAATTCAAACTCAGGTGCTCACGCACAGCAAGCACAGGGCTCACTGAGCCATCACCTCAGCCTCCAATTCTGTTGCTTGCTAGTACTAGGAGTCTAGTTGTTGCTCCTTGGCCTCAGCTTACTCATGTATAAAACGAAGTTAAATCCCCTCTGGGATGTTTGATTACTGTGGGGTTCCTACCATCTAGTAGTAATGGATCTCAGGCCTTGACATCCAGTGACTTTGACCCGGTTCTTGTCATCTCCAGACACTGTCTCCATGTAAGGGCATCCCTCAGAAGGTCCCCTGTGACCTCTGGAAGATCAAAAGAATTGGTCTCCACCCGTTCACTTTCATCACTTTGTACATGTTTTCCAGAGCACTTGTCTCAAGCTGGTCTTACACACAGCTGTTTACCTGTCCAGTCTCTCTCTACCCCTGACCCATCTGCAAACTACTGAGTTTTGTGCACCGCTGTCCCCAGCACTGGATGTGGTGACAAGCAAGTTGTTTTTAAAATGACACAGTGGGAGCTGGACTCGGGGGTACACAGCTGCAGTTCCTGTATTTTAGAGGCAGAGAGAGACAGGATCAGGAGTTTGAGGCTAGTCTGGTCTCCATATTGAACTCTAGGCAAGCTGGAGCTACTTCTCTGTCTGCTAGAACACAAGTCTCTGTCTGTCCATCTCTGTCTCGGTCTCTATCTCTCTTTTTTAAATATGTGTGGGTACTTTGCCTTTTTGTGTGTTTGTGTACCCCATTTGTGCCTGAAACCCACAGAGACTAGAAGAGGGTTTCAGTTCCTAAGAGCAGGCACGTAGCTTCAGGAGTTGAATTCAGGAAGGAGCAGCCACAGTTCTTAACCACTGAGCAATCTCTCCAACCCAAGACCTTGTCTCAAAATAAAGCAAAATAAAAATAAAATAGCACAGCGGCAATGCTTCCTTGCAAATTTGATTTTATTTATTTTAATACTTTTATTACGTGTGTGTGTGGTACAGAACTCCTCTTAAGAAAAACTTCAAGGAGTCTGTTCTCTCCTTCTATTATGTGGATCCCAGCGATTAAACTCAGGTCTTCAGGTGTGGGGAGCAAGCGCCTTTACCTGCTGAGACATCTTTACAGCCCAGCAAAGTTAATTTCAGAAGCTATTACCAGGATTGTAGAAAAAATGCCAATGTTTGTGCATAGTAAAAAAAATCAGAATAAAATTGCTTAAAACATTATGAGATTAAGAGCTTTTTTTTTTCCCCTTCCTTCTTTCTTCCTTTCTGCTGGCCACAGGGTAATGGCTGGGAGTAAGTTAGCATCATTGTTTCAATTTTCCAGAACGTCTTTATAACCACAAACTGTTTTGTAATCAGATTCATATTTCCAAGAAAAAAGGAGCATGAACTTTTAGTAAGCTGCCAAACTTGATGCACTGCCCCCCCTTCAGCATTTCTAAAGCGAGCGTGTTAACTCACCTCGACTTGTTAACTCACCTCGAAGACCTTTACTTATGCTAAAGGCCTATCCACACCAACTAATAACAAAACTGAGCTTTAGATGGAAATGATGAATCACATCTGGGAGGGGACCTCAGAAACTTCCCCACTTTTAATTGACTGGAGCCAGGACGAGGCATCTTACCTAGACCTGTCCAGACAGACATCTGTGCCCCACGACTCTGCTCAGGGAATCTGTGTTAAGAGGGTGATGCTGGGAGGAGCGATCCAGAAGCTGTTTTAACCAGTGTGGGCTCAGGCAGCAAAGGGAGGGAGGGCAACCAGGTCTAACTGACAGCAAAGCTGTGGACAGAAGTGGGGAGGACGATAAGGAGGGCTTCATGGCTGACAGCCATCACGGGTGATGTGGTGCTCCCTCCACAGCCGTCACGGGTGATGTGGTGCTCCCTCCACAGCCGTCACGGGTGATGTGGTGCTCCCTCCACAGCAGTCACGGGTGATGTGGTGCTCCCTCCACAGCAGTCACAGTGATGTGGTGCTCCCTCCACAGCCATCACGGGTGATGTGGTGCTCCCTCCACAGCAGTCACGGGTGATGTGGTGCTCCCTCCACAGCCGTCACAGTGATGTGGTGCTCCCTCCACAGCCGTCACGGTGATGTGGTGCTCCCTCCACAGCAGTCACGGTGATGTGGTGCTCCCTCCACAGCCGTCACAGTGATGTGGTGCTCCCTCCACAGCCGTCACGGTGATGTGGTGCTCCCTCCACAGCAGGCATGAGTGATGTGGTGCTCCCTCCACAGCCATCATGGGTGATGTGGTGCTCCCTCCACAGCCGTCATGGTGATGTGGTGCTCCCTCCACAGTCGTCATGGTGATGTGGTGCTCCCTCCACAGCAGTCAAGGGTGATGTGGTGCTCCCTCCACAGCCGTCACGGGTGATGTAGTGCTCCCTCCACAGCCGTCACGGGTGATGTGGTGCTCCCTCCACAGCCGTCACGGGTGATGTGGTGCTCCCTCCACAGCCGTCACGGTGATGTGGTGCTCCCTCCACAGCCGTCACGGTGATGTGGTGCTCCCTCCACAGCAGGCATGAGTGATGTGGTGCTCCCTCCACAGCCATCACGGGTGATGTGGTGCTCCCTCCACAGCCATCACGGTGATGTGGTGCTCCCTCCACAGCAGTCACGGGTGATGTGGTGCTCCCTCCACAGCCGTCACGGGTGATGTGGTGCTCTCTCCACAGCAGTCACGGTGATGTGGTGCTCCCTCCACAGCCGTCACGGGTGATGTGGTGCTCCCTCCACAGCAGTCACGGTGATGTGGTGCTCCCTCCACAGCCATCACGGGTGATGTGGTGCTCCCTCCACAGCCATCACGGGTGATGTGGTGCTCCCTCCACAGCAGTCACGGGTGATGTGGTGCTCCCTCCACAGCAGTCACAGTGATGTGGTGCTCCCTCCACAGCCATCACGGGTGATGTGGTGCTCCCTCCACAGCCGTCACGGGTGATGTGGTGCTCCCTCCACAGCCGTCACAGTGATGTGATGCTCCCTCCACAGCAGTCACGGGTGATGTGGTGCTCCCTCCACAGCAGTCACGGTGATGTGGTGCTCCCTCCACAGCAGTCACGGTGATGTGGTGCTCCCTCCACAGCAGGCATGAGTGATGCGGTGCTCCCTCCACAGCGCTCACGGGTGATGTGGTGCTCCCTCCACAGCAGGCATGAGTGATGTGGTGCTCCCTCCACAGCCATCACGGGTGATGTGGTGCTCCCTCCACAGCCATCATGGGTGATGTGGTGCTCCCTCCACAGCCATCACGGGTGATGTGGTGCTCCCTCCACAGCCATCACAGTGATGTGGTGCTCCCTCCACAGCGCTCACGGGTGATGTGGTGCTCCCTCCACAGCCGTCACGGGTGATGTGGTGCTCCCTCCACAGCCATCACAGTGATGTGGTGCTCCCTCCACAGCCATCACGGGTGATGTGGTGCTCCCTCCACAGCCGTCACGGTGATGTGGTGCTCCCTCCACAGCGCTCACGGGTGATGTGGTGCTCCCTCCACAGCCATCACGGGTGATGTGGTGCTCCCTCCACAGCAGACATAGGTGATGTGGTACTGCTTTCAATTGATACAGAGTCTTAGGGTCTAGCACTTAGATGCTAGTGGCTACATATTTTTGAGGTCAGTAAATATAGGTTAAAATTTGTCTTTGTATGTTATCTGAGCATTCTTAGATACTTAATACTCCTAAATTCATACTACTCAAAGATAAAATAGTGTTTGCTTATTATTTTGATAGCTGACAAGTAAGTGAAAGTCTTGCCCTTTTCAGAAGCTCCATATGAAGGTGTCCAGAGTTGGTTTCACTTTCCTCCTGCTGTTAGAGTTGTAGATATTAGAAAAAGAAAAAAGAAAGCAAACTCACTTTTTCCCTTTATGGAAACAAAGAAACTGAAGAGTGCTTTCTCTTGGCTAGAAGTTCCTAGCTTCAGCCCCTCGCACTCTGTAAAATTCCTGTTTCATGATCACGAGTCTGCACCTTGCTGAATGACATGTCCCAGGGGTAGTTACTGTCCGGTTCCCAGAGCAGACACTGCTCAGTTTGGTCTATCTGCAGGCTCTCAGCTCCATTCTCAGTCATTGATTCTGGGATCCCAGCTGCTCAGGAGAGACAGAATCCTACCCAGAGCCTCCCCAGACACTGAAGGCTGCTGCTTGTGACACACCCCTTCACTCCGCGTATCTCCCCAATCATACCATGGGTACACCTCAAATAGATGCACTCCACCTCCTCACATCCGCAGAAACACACACTCCTTCCCCAGAATCCTTTGCTTCCCTAGACGCCTGGGAATCGGGGACACCGTGGCAGGGTTCCTGAGATGAAGTCCACCCCTTTCCTTGGAGACCTAGAGGAAAGAATCCCAGACTCTGTCTCCTGGGCCTGGGCTCCCACCAGAGTCCCCGCTGTGCTTCTGTCTGCGGTCGTTCAGTCTATGCCCTTACTAATTCTCCTAAGAAACGTCTTACCCCAAAGGACAGTCTGTCCCACTGTGCTCCAAACCCAAAGGGCTTCCATTAGGAGGCAAGCCATAAGCATGGGGTGGAGTCCTGAGTGGCTGTTTTGATTTGTCACTGTAACAGAGTATCTGAAGAGCAAGTTAAGAAAGAGGAGGCGTATGCTGGCTCGCAGTTCACCAGGTAGAGTCCATGCCAGCCATGGAGACTGCAGCAACTTGGTTGATGGTGGCAGGTGCTTGTGGTACAGTTTGTTTACATCTTGGTGGATCTGGAGCAGAGAGTATGCTGGGAGTGAGGCTAGGTTGTCATCCTTAAAGGTCTGGTTCTGATGATGCAACTGTGCCTTCCACCCCAAGGTGCCCACTGTATCTCAAACAGGCCCCTAGAAAGCAAAGCCGGTCTCCTCCTCAAAGACAAACAAAACCAGTGTTCTTTCAGAGAATCTCTTCTCAGAAGAGCAAAATGAAAGAGTGGAGCTAGGGCACATGCCTAAAATCCCAGCACTTGGAGTTAGAGGCAAGGACATCAGAGGGACCTTAGTAGAAAAGAGGTTCGGAGTAGCACCCTGAGTAGAACAAGGCTGACCTTGGAGCGTTCCCCAAGCTACCCAGGGAAGCCCTTCTACAGCTGCTGTAGAAAAACACCAGCTGTGCACAGAATATGCCTGTGGGATACAGGAAGTTGTTTGATTTTCAGGTCAGATGCACATGGTTTCCTTTGGATTCTTTTTTATCTCACTTAAATCTCCCAGGAAAGTGGAGATGACAGTTCACACCTCAGGATGATCTCAAGGGTCAGAGGAGACCGATACTCCTTCTAAGGCACTTGGAAGATGGCTAGGGTGGTCATGTATGCAAAATGCAATTTTATTTTATTGTTTGTTGAAAAGGGCTCAGGGGAGTTATAGTTTGCTTAGCCTGGTCTCTTATGATCCTATTTCCACCTTCAGAACGCCGGGATTATAGGCATGAACCACCACACTTAGGAATGCTATTTGGATCTGGTTGATGTCTGTGAAGACACCTCATGACTGAAACAGGGAAATCGAATCATCTCTGTTCTAGGAAAAAAATATGTTCTGCTGGACATTAAAATATAAACTTAATTTTAAAAAGAAACCCAAGAGATGGCTCATTGGTTAAAGAGCTTGCCACCCAACTGCAAGGACCCAAGTTTGGATCTCCAAAACCCATTTAAATGCCAGGTGAGCTCGGTGGTCCAGCTTCTGAGATTCCCCAAAGCAAACTGGTAGCAGGACTAGAAAGCTCTGGGTTTGATTGAGAGATGCTGCCTCAATGGATAAGATGAGTCACCAAAGACAGATTTCCAACAACAACCCTAGAACTCCACCACCATGCAGACACACCACACTTACATGCATGTCTAGACCCATGCAAAAAAATGCACCACACACACACACACACACACACACAGATTCCCTGGAAAAAGGTACCAAGTCACATGGCTAACACAGACAAGAATTATGGGCTAATGTAAGTTATGAGAGTCAATAAAAAGCCTGAGCTAATAGGCCAATCAGTTTATAATTAATGTAGACCTCTGTGTGTTTATTTGGGACTAAACAGATATGGGACTTGGTGGAACAGATACTGCAGACAACAACTATCTGGCCAGCTGGTTCTTAATTTAAATATTATTTTTATTGTGTGTACATGTGTGTCATGGCTTAGGGGTCAGAGCACTCCGGAGGGAGCCCTTCTCTCCTTTTGCCATGTATGGCCCAGGAATTGAACTTATCCCATCAGCTTTAGCAGTGTGTCAAGTGCCTTTACCACTGAGCCATCTTGCTGAGCCCCAGCTAGTTTTTTTCACACGCCAGTTTCAGTCTTGCTTTACCCTCGTCACCCGCCTCATTGCCTGTGTTTGAATGAATCCCCTTTAAATGCAGGCATTTGCCAGCATGAAACTGGGACCATGAGAGTTCCTCACAAACCCTTTTAGGTGGGATTCTCTGGTCCTTACAGAACAGGTGTCACGTGTAGACATAGTCTTAGCACCCTGCAGCAGTAAGCAGACAACAAGTTCTGATACATTTGGTTTATTTTGTGTATGTGCGTGGACCACAATGCCCCCAAGGGGGTTAGAGGATTGTGCGTGGACCACAATGCCCCCAAGGGGGTTAGAGGATTGTGCGTGGACCACAATGCCCCCAAGGGGGTTAGAGGATTGTGCGTGGACCACAATGCACCTGTGGGGTTAGAGGATTGTGCGTGGACCACAATGCCCCCAAGGGGGTTAGAGGATTGTGCGTGGACCACAATGCACCCATGGGGGTTGGAGGATTGTGCGTGGACCACAATGCACCTGTGGGTGTTAGAGGATTGTGCGTGGACCACAATGTACCCTTGGGTGTTAGAGGATTGTGCGTGGACCACAATGCACCCGTGGGGGTTAGAGGATTGTGCGTGGGCCACAATGCACCTGTGGGTGTTAGAGGATTGTGCGTGGGCCACAATGCCCCCAAGGGGGTTAGAGGATTGTGCGTGGACCACAATGTACCCGTGGGGGTTAGAGGATTGTGCGTGGACCACAATGCACCCGTGGGGGTTAGAGGATTGTGCGTGGGCCACAATGCACCTGTGGGTGTTAGAGGATTGTGCGTGGACCACAATGCACCCGTGGGGGTTAGAGGATTGTGCGTGGGCCACAATGTACCCGTGGGGGTTAGAGGATTGTGCGTGGACCACAATGCCCCCAAGGGGGTTAGAGGATTGTGCGTGGACCACAATGTACCCGTGGGTGTTAGAGGATTGTGCGTGGACCACAATGCCCCCAAGGGGGTTAGAGGATTGTGCGTGGACCACAATGCCCCCGTGGGGGTTAGAGGATTGTGCGTGGACCACAATGCCCCCAAGGGGGTTAGAGGATTGTGCGTGGACCACAATGTACCCGTGGGTGTTAGAGGATTGTGCGTGGACCACAATGCACCCGTGGGGGATGGAGGATTGTGCGTGGACCACAATGCACCTGTGGGTGTTAGAGGATTGTGCGTGGACCACAATGCACCTGTGGGTGTTAGAGGATTGTGCGTGGACCACAATGCCCCCAAGGGGGTTAGAGGATTGTGCGTGGACCACAATGCCCCCAAGGGGGTTAGAGGATTGTGCGTGGACCACAATGTACCCGTGGGGGTTAGAGGATTGTGCGTGGACCACAATGCACCCGTGGGGGTTAGAGGATTGTGCGTGGGCCACAATGCACCCGTGGGGGTTAGAGGATTGTGCGTGGGCCACAATGCACCCGTGGGGGTTAGAGGATTGTGTGTGGACCACAATGCACCCGTGGGGGTTAGAGGATTGTGCGTGGACCACAATGCACCCGTGGGGGTTAGAGGATTGTGCGTGGACCACAATGCACCCATGGGGGTTGGAGGATTGTGCGTGGACCACAATGTACCCGTGGGGGATGGAGGATTGTGCGTGGACCACAATGCACCCGTGGGGGATGGAGGATTGTGCGTGGACCACAATGCACCCGTGGGGGTTAGAGGATTGTGCGTGGACCACAATGCACCCATGGGGGTTAGAGGATTGTGCGTGGACCACAATGCACCCGTGGGGGTTAGAGGATTGTTCGTGGACCACAATGCACCCATGGGGGTTAGAGGATTGTGCGTGGACCACAATGCACCCATGGGGGTTGGAGGATTGTGCGTGGACCACAATGCACCCGTGGGGGATGGAGGATTGTGCGTGGACCACAATGCACCCGTGGGGGATGGAGGATTGTGCGTGGACCACAATGCACCCATGGGTGTTAGAGGATTGTGCGTGGACCACAATGCACCCGTGGGGGTTAGAGGATTGTGCGTGGACCACAATGCACCCGTGGGGGTTAGAGGATTGTGCGTGGACCACAATGCACCCGTGGGGGTTGGAGGATTGTGCGTGGACCACAATGCACCCGTGGGGGTTAGAGGATTGTGCATGGACCACAATGCACCCATGGGTGTTAGAGGATTGTGCGTGGACCACAATGTACCCGTGGGTGTTAGAGGATTGTGCGTGGACCACAATGCACCCGTGGGGGTTAGAGGATTGTGCGTGGACCACAATGCACCCGTGGGGGATGGAGGACAGCATTTGGGAACTGGTTTTCTCTTTCTGCCTTGTGAGTCCCAGAGATTTGAGTCAGGTTGACAGGCTGGGTGGCAGGCGCTTCTATCCAATGATCTTGCCTGCGCCAAAGTGCCATTTGGAAGCAGATGGCAGGACCCTGTCAGGCACAATACCTAGAACTTGAGCCACTCAACCTCCACAACTGTGAGGAAGTAAAGTTTTTACAAATTACCCACTCTCTGGGAATTGTGTAATAGTAACACAAAACGGAGTAGGAAAGAAAAAGACAGATCTTTTTTTTTTTTAAAGTCTCATTCACTTAGTTTAAAACAAAATACCCAGGGATGGAGAGATGGCTCAGGGGTTAAGAGGACCCGAGTTTGATTCCTAGGACCTACATGGTGGCTCACAACCACATGCAACTGCAGTTCCCAGACCCAATACCCTCTGCTGGCCTCCTTGGGTACTACACACATGGTGCACAGACAGGTGCAGGCAAAACATCCCCACACATAAATTTTTTAAAAATCTTTTTTAAAAGATAAAAACCAAAAAGGCTAAGCACATCAATTCTGAATCTGTTGAAATAATCACAAAAGTTTCTTCTCATGCTGCACAAAAAAGAACATCATTTTGATGGAGGCTTAATATGTCTTTTTTTTTTTTAAGGACAGAATAGTTTTCTCTTCACTGACCATTTATGCTTGCATGTACGGGAGCAGGATCAAGTTGTACAGTCTTTTAACCAGTTCCTTCACATACCTAAACAGTGCATGGGAACAGGTCCCTTGCATGGTGGACACCACGCTATGTGTGCATACTCTTGCAGGTGCTGTGTACACTTGGAACAGAGAAGGCTGTGTGGTCAGTAGGAAAAGGAGAGGTAAGAGGCAGGAGTGATGGTCAGTACAGAGTCTCCTCAAGTCCAGAAGGGGGGCTACTATACAACCTGGCCCCAGGCAATGTGGGGAGACGGACGGCAGGAGGATCCCTTCTTTCTCCCTCTCAAAATATGTCACTGAGAGCGGATGCAGAGTCTGAGGACAAAGCCTCCCACAGTCCTGGGGAGCACCCTGTCCTCCGTGGTCATTTTAGAAGGCCATGCCTAAAACACAGAGGTTTACATTTGAGGGTTGAGTGAAGAAGCCCAAAGCAATGGTTTCTGATTTCCAAGTGTAGCTCGAGGAGCTCAGATTTGGGGAAATCACAACAGTCAACATGTAAAATTAAAATCAAAGCCTAAGGGTTAGCTTTCTGCAGCTAACTGGTGGTCTCTGCTCACACACAGGCCCAGTCACACATAGCCTTCATGGCCAGACAACTAGCTACTGAGCTCATCCAGGGAACCCCCTTCCTAATGTGGGATTCCCCTCTGTATGCTGTGAATACCACTGGTTGATAAAGGACTGCTTTGAGTCTACAGCAGAGCAGGGCAGAAAGAGCTAGGTGGGAAAAACTAAAGTGAATGCTGGGAGAAAAGAGGAAGAGTTGGAGAGAAACCATGTAGCCCCGCTGGAGCCAGATGGAACTTTAGCAGGTAAGCCACAGCCACATGGTGATACACAGATTGATAGAAATGGGGTAAATTAATATGCAAGAGTTAGCCAATAAGAAGCTAGAACTAATGGGCCAAGCGGTGATTTAAAAAATACAGTTTCTGTGTGATTATTTTGGTACTGGGCAGCGGGAACCAATAAGCGGGCCCCTCCTCCAACACCTTCCCTTCCCTTCGCTACCCCTCAGAACTCCCACCAACCTCAAGAATCCATCTCTGCTAAGGCCCCAAATCCCCCGTTTAGTGGCTCTTCCAGCTCTGCACACAGATGTCAAAAGCTGATGAGTTTATGGAGGAGGGCAGAGGGGATGGTCCTTTCCATCCTCATCTGCTCTCCTCTGCCACGATCAGTCCCAGCAAAGATCTGAAGGGATGAGGACAAAGCCTCGCAGGCTTAAAGAGCTGACTGTTTCCATATAGACTGGCTCTTCCAACCCCAAAGGTAGGCAGGTGAGGGATGAAGCTCCAGGGTCTTTCCCCTTTCCAGTAGCATCGGAAAAGTCTCAGCTGACTTCAGGGGCAGTGCAGAATCTAATGATGCCCTCTGTGGTCCCCCACGAGTCTGATGAGCACCCTGAGTCTGATGATTTACCCTAAGGTGCAGGGTGTGATACTTCACTAACCAGCAGCTGCAGAACACACTTCTTGTAGTGATGGACAGGGGGACAGTCCATCTCCCTAGAGAAGGAATTTGGTATCTTGGGTCCCAGAGGAATATGACTAAAAGTGAGGGGTGGAGCACCTAGTGGAAAGCCTTGGCTGTTAACTCGAGGACATTCCATCCTAGGGGCTGCTGTGCCTTTTAGGGGTGTCCTAGGTAATTGCTCTGACAAAACCTATGTGTTCCACATGAAAGAGCTTTGTTATACTGAAACACTAAAGGAGAAAACGTTCAGTCATAGCTGAATCCACACATGGTTACAAGAAATTTAATGTTAGCCGGGTGATGGTGGTGCATGCCTTTAATCCCAGCACTCAGGAGGCAGAGGCAGGCAGATCTCTGTGAGTTCGAGGCCAGCCTGGTCTACAAGAGCTAGTTCCAGGACAGGCTCCAAAGCTACAGAGAAACCCTGTCTCGAAAAACTAAAAAAAGAAAAGAAAGAAAAGAAATTTAATGTTAATGAAAGAAAAAGAAAGAAAGGCTCTTTTTAAAAATCCAAGTACAACTGTTTAAACCATTTTACCAAGATAACGATTTATATTTACTGCTTGCATGTGTGCATAGTTTCTTACTGGTGGCTCCTGTCAGAACCAGTGAAGAGATCATTACTGGAACATCCTAGTAACAAATGCAACCACTTCAACATAAAACAACATAGAAAAAAACCTGTACTCACAAATTGAGCTCAACTTCCTCTTAATCTAAATCATATCTTATAAAGCTTTCTTAAAATGGAGCAATTAGTTTTCTTTCCTCAGTATCTTGTGTTTTAAATACTGAATACAGAATACTGAACTGTTGCTTTTACTAGAATGGAAAGAATCATCTTCCAATTTATTCTAGTTTATTTTGTTCGCAAAAGTCTGTATTTTATTTCATTTTTGCCTTTTTGAGATGAGATCTTGCTATATAATCCAGGATGGTATTGAGCTTAGAAACATTATTTTAAAATTGTAATTATATGTATGTGTGTTGCTCTCTCTCTCTCTCTCTCTCTCTCTCTCTCTCTCTCTCTCTCTGTGTGTGTGTGTGTGTACAACTGCAATGCCTAAGAACATTGGATATCCTGTAAATGGTTGTGAGTTTCTTGTGTGTGAATCAAATTTGAGTCCTCTGCAAGAGCAGTAAACATTCTTAAGTGCTAAGCCATGTGTTCAGCCCTTGGCATTGAACTTTTGGTCTTTCTGTCTCAGCCTCCCCAGGACTGGTATTACAGATGTATGCCATCACACCGTGCCTGGCTATATTTTATATAGATGGTAAAGACTGGAAAGCAGTGCCTTACAGTGAATATACCAAAACATAGACATACTTCCAATTACATGGGTTAGTGGACAATCAAGTTGTTTGTTAATAATTTTCTTTCCTGAATGAGAAAGTAAGCAGAAATGAACTCAGATTTTCTAACTGCAAATTCTAAACGCATTGCTGTCCCAACCTAAGGGGAAAGCTCTGGGTAAACTGCAACTAGTTACAAGGCAACTTGTAAGTGCACTTGGTCACTGCAGAGGCCTTCGCAAGAGCTGGATTCCCAGTCTTCGGGAGGAATCCGACGCCAGCCGGGACTGCCACAGGCTAAACACGCATATGCACAATCATGGATAAAATAATACAGATGCCTCCAAGCCCCAGTCAGTGGCTCTCCAGGTTCTGGCTTCTCATCTCGAAAGTTTAAAGGTCGTTTAGCCCTGGTTGGTGGTGCACAACTGCAGTACCAGATACTTGTAGACCCAACTACACAACTACCACATGTACACACATACACACACACACACACACACACACAAGCCCGCACGTGTTTTGCTAGCACGCATCTGAAAAGAAATGTAATGAAAGAGTGAGCACAGGGCTTTCTTTGCAGTGGCATTCTCTTTCCAATCTGTTCAGGGTTGCTAAGTTCAGTGCTGCCTTAGACTTCAAAAAATGTCTGAAAGTAGCCTGCCATAGAGATGCACGCCTTTAGCCCTACCACTCAGGAGGCAGAGACAGACAGGTGAGTCTCTGAGTTCGAGTGTGTTCCAGGAAAGGAAGGGCTACACAGAGAAATCCTACTTCGAGAAAGACAAAAACCAAAATGTTTGAAAGTATTCTAATTCACTCCACAACATATCATAGCACAGCTACTGCTTAAGGCAAAGCTGTATTGGGGAGGCTTCTGTAGAGAAATCGGGGCTTACTTCCCAGACTACACGTGGTGTAATGAGCTCACTAAAGGGGGCGGGGCATGGCGTGGTTCCACGGTTCTATTTTTAAAGTGTTTATAAGCCCATCCTTTATTGCCAAAGACATCAGGAAAGGGAGAGACAAAACTCACGCAGCAGGTCGAGGCAACCTCTGTGCTAATCTGGGTTTCCACAAAGAAACTAAAGAGTAGCAGTACTTTAGTTTCAACCCAGACCCGCATGCTAGTCTCTCTCATCAGTGCTAAAATCCACGGAGTTAAGCCGCAGAGCAGCCGGGTGCAGGCGGCTTGGTTGGTGCGGACTATGCTTGCTCGCTCTCTGTGAGAACCGAAAGGTCAAGTTATCCAAAAGGGGGACTAAGAGGGATTCCTGTAACCACCAAAGTGATGCCCAGCCTCTCTCAAGTCACAGCACTCACGTAGCGCTCTCGCGTTTACAGAAATTGCAGGTGGCTTTCTTCTCCAGGGAAATTTAGTCTTGCTTGTATGACCCTTAAGGCTCCATAACGCGGGCACTATTCCTCATCCAAACTTTCTGTCCTACCTCTACCAACAATTTCTTAGGATGTCCTTGAAAGGGCAATTCACTGTCCTCAGAGGAGTTGTGGAGAGATGGACTTAAGGGGCGTTTTGAACTTGATGAGGGCGGATGAGCCTGGGGACTGCAAAGAACAGAACGTGCAACTCAGTCATAGGGGCGCTGGCTTCATAGCTCAGCCTGGGTTCACCAAGTCCCTTATGGTGGGATGGAGATTATGCCAATGTGACCTTTCCTCTTGTTCTCTGGGATCTTGCAAAGTACTCAGCTTCTAGTAGGTTGTTGATGCTTGGGCCTTTGGAGGGAGGAGCAGGATAAGCAGGGGTGGACCACTGGAGTTCCTGGTGGTGCTTTTCTTCTAGAACTGTCTTTGGACCTCACCCTTAGTAAAAAGGAGCAAACCCCTAGGGGCCAGAGGGATCCTAGCAGGCAAGTCTTACAGTGGAGCAACGTCACGACAAAGATCAAAACTAGTTGTGCTGGCAAATAACAGCTCAGACGACTTTCACCGAAACATTAAAACCCAGCTGGGAGTCGCGGTAAACTGCACTAGACTCTCCACTGGTCCGGTGTAATTTAACTGAATCCGGGGTAGTACGGTCTTGGCTACTGGCAATCAGCTCGCTACCTCACAAGCCTCCTGCAGCGACTGTGAGAGCGACTCCGGGCGGGTCCTGGGGGTTGGGGGTAGGGGGAAGGACGCGCTTTGGCCGCAGATTTGGAGCCGAAGTCCCGGGCAGGGTGGGTCCGCACGGTCGCTCCGCCCAGTCCCGCCCCCATCTCCACCCCACTCCCCCGGGCCGGAGGGTGGGAGGACGGAATTTCCCAGCGCGGGGGCTTTCGCGTACCGGGCTAGCCGGCAGGCCCTTTCTGTTTACGGAGAGAAAGGGGAAATGGAAAAGGCGGGGAGGAGGCTGGCGTCTGCTGCGCCGCCCCGAGGCCGGTTCAGACGCCGGGAGTCAGGGGCCCGCAGCGCACGGGTGCCCCAGCGGCCGATCGCCCGCTTTCAGGCGACCGCCGCCCGCCCTCGGGGACGCCAGCACGCCTGGTTCCCGCAGGCAAGCCACCCACTGCTTACTGAGCCCGGTTTCCGGACGGGCACGCGGGACACTAGGTAACAGGGATTTGGGTGCTTTGGGTGTGTTTCGGGGGCGCCCACTCTGAAACGGAGCGTGCCTGCCACCAGAGGAGCCTTTGGTGGCCTGTTGCGCGCAGGCAGAGCTGGAAAGCACCTTGCGCAAGGCCGCGGGAGGTGTGGACAGCCTCACGGCTCCTCCCCCTTCCTCCTTCTTCCCGGATCCCAGGTGACCAGTCAGTGCAGGCCTGGGCTGTGGCGGGGGAAGTGAGGACCCGCGCTCACCGCGTCTCCTGCGGGGGACGCTGCCTGGACAGCTGCACTCTGGTTGCTGAGCCTGGGTGAGTGCAACTTGGAGGCTGAAGAACCTCGCTACCATCTCTCTGTCGAGGGGCACTTTTACAATATGCAAGCTCCTAAAGGCTCGGTTATTTTAAGGAGCCAGGTGGTCCGGGAGGGAGTGTGGGAAAACATATTTGTGTCTAGAATGGGGGTGGTGGTATCGGTTTTTGATTTAAAAAAAATAAAACTGAGAGGAAAAAAAGCCAATACTTGCTTAGCATTGTAAGGTTTCCTGCTGAGGCGCCAAACTCTGATGAATTGAGATTAGTGTGTTCTAGTTCTTAAAGAGTTATCCCATAAGTGAATAAAAAGGATAGTTGAGGTGGCTGGAAGTTTGGAACTGGATTTGATTCTGCAGAACTGGAAAACATCTTTCTGGGACTTTTTCAGAAGAAATATATATTAAGAAGTGTGTCCCGAGGAGTAATGGGTTGTTTCAGTGGGGGAAAATCCTTTTTAAAAATGGGAAGTAGCACAAGGTATCACTCGGCATTGCCAGGCAAAATACCAAGACTGTATAGTCTGCAGTGACTTGCCGGGAAGGTTTGATTTTGTGGATGGAAGCAGCTGAAAGCCTTACATTCCAGTTTTTTTGATTTTTACAGCTGCTTTCTGAAATAATTCTAAGTTGATTTCTAGTTAATGTTTTGAAGTTTCACAACCTAGCCCTTGACTGCATTTGCCACAGCTGTCTCTAACGTTGTCCTAACTCTCCGTTCTGCTAGGAGGTAGGGATTTTATACGAGGCTTCTTATCCTGACTCTAGGAGCAGTTGCTTGAGGCTGAGCATGTTTGTCACTAAACTGAAATGCCTTCACCATGCATAGAAAAGGGGCTCTGGCTCAGAGATCCTTAGCACTGTGGTCTACTTAGTTGAGGCAGGAGGGTGCAGGGTCTTTTCATGTTCTAGAGGCTGTTGGGGCATCTGGGTTGCTGGGCAGCAGATCTATGGGACAAGAGCCTCTCAGGAATTGAGCAAGCACTACAGAAGGTCTCAGAGTTAAACACTCCTCCAACTCCTGTCCTCTCTCCTCTCCCTTCTGTCCGTGTGTGTATGTGTGTTCATGTCCCTGCCCAATATGGTGTGTTATGGTGTGTGTGTGTGTGTGTGTGTGTGTGTCTGATTTCTTAGGCTTTGAGCAAAGCCTATGAGAAGACACACATTTTGCTCAAGATTTTCTGCAGGATAAAAACCACAAACTAGTCTTCCTTTCTAAAACAGTGCGGTGACTTGGAACTGTTTGTATTCCACCTCCCCCCCCCCCCCTTCTTTCATGAGTCACACACTTTAAGTTAGGTCATTTATTTGATAATACAGTTTGGGAGCCATGGGTCCTCCCTTCACTCAAGGGGGCCCTAAAGTCAGCCACTTTTAACTTCTGTTTTCCTAGTAAGTTCTCCAGTGATAGAAACTGCAACCAATAGACCGTGAAACTGAGCTAGAAGGTTCTCCTATCAGCTTACAGAAGTCACTGTGTAACTTGAAAAACTGGGGATTTGAATCACAATCTTCCTCAGATGTGTGAGCTGTCAGAGAAGGCACTGTCTGGACCAATGTCTAGATTTAAGTGTGGTGATAACAAACATCCATCACTTCATGGGTTTGGGCCCCTGTCACCTTTGTTTCAGCGTAAACAGTCTTTAAAGGCTTACCAGGAGAAGTCTGGGGCACAGGCAGACAAACCCCTCTTACAGCTGAGAAAGGAGGCCGGCCACGCGTCTGCTGAGCTAGGTCTGCATCTCCGCACTTGGCATAGCTTTACTTACTACATACCAGGCTAAGTCGGGCACCCTGTACACAGGAGGTTCTTTAACTGGATGGTAGATGCTATTATTAGCTCCACCTTGCAGCTGGGGGAAATCAAGGTACAGAGAGCTTGAGATACTTGCCCAACATGTCATAGGTACTGAGGCTGGTGGTGAAATTTGGCCATAAAGAGGAATATTTGGTGTGACCTGGATGCTAGGTGCTTTCCTCAGAAGCAGTTTGTACATCAGAGGCACATGACTTGGTCATGTGTTCAGGTGGCCCCAGGTGGAAGTTTCCAGGATCTTTGAAGTTCCAAGTTGACACAGGTGTATGGCTTTGGCAGAACGAATAGCTTTGTTACTTTGTGTGTGTGTATTGGTGTAATGTCTGCAGCTGTACATGGTTGTGGATACAATTCATGCAGGTGTACATGCATGGTGCTTGTATGTGCTGGTGTATGTGAAGGCTAGAACCATACTTTTTGAAGCAGGTCTTTCACTAAACCTAGAGCTTAGGGTACAGCTGGAGTTGCTAGCGAGTGAGTTCGAGGGAGCCACCTGTCCCCATACCCCAGCTCTGTGATGCTTGCCAAGCACCTGTGTCTTTAAGAACCTGGAGTATCTTCCAGAGAGGCTATGCTTTCTAGAGCAAGGTGGTTTAAATCAGACAGGCTTTGAAATTCTCTTAGATCTCTTAGCTGCTCTTATCTTTTCTCCTTTGTAGTGGAACTGAGTTATCTCAAGACCCAAGGGGAACAGAATCACTTTTTATTACTGTTTGCCTTCTTTTGTCACCTGCATTTCCTAAGTGTGGCACCTGATCTTGTGGGACTGAGATGCCACCCCTGCTAGTGAAGTCAGTTGATCGTCAATGGTGGCCTGCTTCTAGCACATTTAGCTTTCCTGGCTTCTTTCTACCACTAAAGTTTCTCCAGGCCAGTTGATCTAGGGATGAACTTAGCTTTCTGGGACCTTCAGGATGCATGCTTTGTGCTATTAAAAATTTCAGGTGTCACGAGGGAACTGTGACTCACAGGTCGAGAGTCGCCTTTCCCATCCCTGTTCATCTTTGGCACAGCTACGGCCCCGGAGCCCTTTCATTTCTTTACACCAGAGTCCCCCACAAATTGAATCTCTCCCTATCGCATTTGCTCCAACCAAACTCCATTTTACGTGCCCTCTTCTCTCTTGAGACTTAGCTTCTTTGCCAAGTTAGTTCCTGAATTTTAGTCAAGTAGTTTTTTTCTTTAAAGCCACCGTGATCTTTCTGGGGAACAACAATGGTGCTCAAGGTCGGTAGTTATAAAAAGCAGGCGCCTTTTAAACTGGGGAGACCCCCTGGACTGCTCTTTACTGTGTTTGTGTTTAGCGAAAGTTTGTTTGCAGTAGCTGGAGCTGATGCCACAGTGAGTAACTCCCGAGCACTCTGCATCTCAGGTTTCCCCCTGCAAAGTGAGCTGGGCTAAAGATTATCTAAGGTCCCATTGAACTTGGCACTGCCCATTTGAATTCGCACATGCTAGTAAAGAAGAGTCCTCATTATGGACAGGGGCACAGAGCAGCAGATCCCCAGGCCCTGTGATCTCTAGTTCAAGCACATTATAGTGAAAGAAGTATTTGTGCTTTTTGTTTTGTTTTTTAGACGCCCCAGCAGGCACCACAGTGATGGAGTACATGAGCACTGGAAGTGACGAGAAAGAAGAAATCGATTTATTAATTAAGCATTTAAATGTGTCGGAAGTCATAGACATAATGGAAAACCTTTACACGAGTGAAGATCCTGCAGTGTACGAGCCCAGTCTGATGACCATGTGTCCCGACAGTAATCAAAACAAAGAGTGCTCAGAGTCGCTGCTTCGGAGTGGCCCCGAGGTGCCCTGGCTGTCATCTGTCAGATACGGGACGGTGGAGGATCTCCTTGCATTTGCAAACCATATATCTAACACCGCAAAGCATTTTTATGGACACCGACCGCAAGAATCTGGAATTTTATTAAATATGGTATGTTTCTTCTGACCCGTCAAGTGCTGTGTGTTCAGCTTTATTGGTATGGCTTCATTGAATGCAGAGTGCCATTGGAGGGGGCTTAGAATGGCTGCCAGAATGTAATTATTGGTGAGAATCACCTCTGTGTTAAAAACGAGAAGGGAATCTTCACACAAGCTGCACTTCAGAAATCTATAATTTAGTAGTAATTCTGTGATGAAGCGATTATGAATATACTTTGTTTTTTCAGAGGTAGGGCATGCTAGGTCAGTACTGCACCCCTGAACTACATCCCTAGCCCTCACAGATGTATTTGACTCACTCATATCCACCAAAGACAGGGTCTTAATGGGAGTCCACCAGCCAAGAGACAAATAAATGCTGTCTTAATAACGTTGAAAACCGAATTATTTTCTCCTCTTACCACATTTAGCTGAATTCAGTTCCTACAGAAGTGCAACTTATAGGTAGCAAATATCTGTTTACAGATTCACGAGTGATGGAGTTACTTAGCTATCCCAGGTATGCAAGTAGTCCAGAATATTGTGACAGCTCTTTGTTGTCAGGTGGAGCTTAGGTGCGCCCAGCATTCTGGCAGGTCCTTAGTGGGTTAGAGGTGAACGCGTGGGTGATGGTTAAAAGGTGACTTAATTTTGTAAAAAGGGCAGCTTGCAAAGGAGTAGGTGGTGAGATGTAAACATGGTGTTGATAGAGGCGGCTCTCTTTCCCTTGGTGTGTACCAATGGCAGCATGGCCCGTGCTGGGGAGCTGTTACTGAAGAGCCCGAGTTGGCACAAAGGAAATAATAATAATAACAACAAATAATAATTTTAATTGCCCTACATCCATTTAATGAAAAACAGCACAGTAATTTAGGTCAGCTATGTAGTGAGTTGTTTTGTCAAGAGTCAGTTGTATCTGGCGCAGCACAAAGCAAGCTCACGTGTGGCATCGGGGTGTGACTTCCTTTGGTGTGGATCTGCCACGCTGCACTTAACAGTGAACTGAAAGCTTTGTCTTTATAAATGGGAAGTCCTCATTTGCAGCAGAAGGCATACCTGACTTCCACAGCCAGAGTGAAACCAGAGGAGTATGCTTCAGAATAATGCCCATGTGGAGAGCGGCGGGCACAGAGCTCATGTTCTCTCTCATTTCCCAACTATTTGGTAGAGACACGCAGAGTCAACTAATCGTCCTTGCTTGCAGATGTAGAGAAATTTAGGCGTACTTGTCCTCACTGAAGAGAGATGGACCATGGTCTGTGTACACAAGGGAACGCTAGGAAAAGTAGCTTCTAGCTTCTGTATAGGAGCAGAACCAGAGAGCAAATGCAGAGAGGGCCGGAAACCACAGTCATTAGTAGGAAGTAAAAACTTGGTCAGCAGAGGCACAAGTCAAGTACTGTTTGTCATTCCTTGCCAAGGAACCTGTGCTTAATAAATGGGCAAATCCAAACTAAAAAGAAAATTTAAGAATCAAAGATACCATAAAGGCAGGGGTCTTAAGAGTCTTTAAAAGCACTTGTATTTTTTTCAATGGTGAAGAATATAAAATGTAAAGCAAGAAGATATAAAAAGTGGAGTGGTAGGGAGGGAATGGAATATACTCACAGGCATGTGGATCTGGCCCCATTAGGCCTGGGGACTGTGCCTCTGGGGACCGTGTTTGACATTCCTGTCACTGGCATGAAGAATGGAACTCTTCCCAGGGCTGGTGGTAGTCTGTTACAGCTCTAAGAAGTGATTGCCTATTTGTTGGTCTTCAGTCAGAGCCAGTCTTGCTTTTAATATCATTGATTCTGGCATGGTGCTTTCTGTGGACCCATCCATCCCATAGTCAAGACCTTTCCCTACTCATCCTCCAACTACAGGCTTGGCACAGTTGCATACTTTGGGCTAGCTTTGTTATTCTTGCTCTCTCTGCATTAGAGAATTAGCTGCCGCCTAGATTAGGTCCTTGGTAAAATGTATCCGATAAAGCTTCCTACATAGGGTAGAATCCTTTATGCAAATATTCATTTGTTCATTGCTAGACATAGCTGGGACAGCCACAGTGTATCAGGCTTTTCCAGGTGCTAGTTTATGTCCCGGGGAACGCAATGCCTGGTGTGTGAACAGGTAACACAGATAGCACTGTGTGCTCAGCCACAATGTGTCTACACCCTGACAGCCTTGGGGATGCTTAGACAAGATCTTTCACATCCATGAGTGTGAAGAAGGGAGGGGAAGAGGAGGATGTCGGCACAGACTTCCAAGAAGACTTGGTGCCTTTGCCAGGCTGTAAACATCAAGTTGTAGTCAGCTCAATGAACTGAAGGTTGTTTCAGGTGGAGACCGCATGTATGAAGGGTCAGAAGCATAGAGACCTGTGTGTTCAAGCAGCCAACACCCACAGTGCTGCAAAGTTAATTAGGAAGGGTGGAGAACTACAGATCAAAACAATATCACAAAGCGTGGGTATGTTGGATGGGTTCTCCCTGGGTGTGTATTTATATGTGTGCTCTTTCCCTTAAAATAATATATGTTAAAGATTGCACTAGTGTCCAACAAAATCCAAGGAAAGAGCACCAGGAGACCAACCTAGGAACTGCTTTATGTCAGTGCAGTTATTTATAACCAGTCCATATTGATCTGGGTAGATTTACTGATATTGGGTAGAGTCCCCAAGCAGTCTACTCTGGGGGTTGTATGTGGATCTGAACCCCCCCCCCCCAGCCTGGATTCATTTACCACACATCCTGCTGGGACATTTGGAGTGATAATCCTCAGGGCTTAATCATGGAGTCAGAGCTGCTCAGAGTGAAGAGTCCAGCCTTCTACCTGATGTTTGAAGCAGGCAGTTTATAATACTGGATAGAATAGTCTGGTTTCTTCCTCCAGACCTATTAGAAAGAGCCATCACTTACTGCGTCCAGTGCCTCATTTGTCAAGGTCTGATCATAAGAAAGTTTCTTCTTATATACAACCAAATCCATCTCTAACTGCCTCTCACCTTAGAGTCTCCTCTCTGTCCCACTCCCACCCAGCAAGTCCATATGATGAGTAGCGGTCATAGCTGGAGTTCTGAATTAAGAACTTGGTATGTTGTTTGCCTTTGAAAAGGAAATTCTTACTACTACCTTGTCACCAGGAAGGTAGGAGAGACATAGCTTTGTCTTTGTTTTTAGATCGTCTGCTTCCATGTATGCAGCTGAAGACCACTTGTACTTCATAGGAACCAAGTCACACAGCTCACTCAATAAATACCTAAGTACTGGCCCGTATCATTTAGTACAGATAACAGCAATTTGGATGAGGGACTAGAAAGCTTATGTCTAGTGTGTGCCCTTGAAAACGACTTTGGTAAGTTGGAGGATTGGCAGAAATAAACAGCAAGGTTCTACAAGATTGTTTAGAGGGGACCCCAGAAAGGAGAAAATTAAAGATAAAAATGCATGTCAAACTCAAGCAGGGAAGACCTGGTGTTAGGGAAAGAGCCAGGACTCTAATCTGCACACTGCCTGTGACTTGGGTCTCATCCAGCGAGTTCAGGAGGCTTTGAAGAACTGAGTCTGCACCCAGCATGGCTATAATTACAGCCTTCTGGAACCCCAGGGGCTCTTACACAAAGCTCTGGCTTTGGAGTCGTACGGACCTGAGTGCAAATCCTAATTCTGGCACTGATTGGAGTTGCTTCACCCCTGGAAGCCAGCCTCAGCTGTGACATGGGATAAAAATAGAACCTAGCTCAGGATGGCTGCGGACTTTAATGAGAGAATGCAAAACAGCAGCACCACACCTGGTCCCTAATTAGTTGTGTGTGGCAGCTGTCCCTCCCCTCTGTCCCCTTGCATAGAATAAGGGGGTGGAGCTGGGTCATAGCACACTTAGTTGGTGAACATGGGTCAAACCCTGCGATGTTTAGCTAGAGTTCTGTGAATGGTAAGAAGGGGACCCAAAGCCAGTGCTGCCAGGGGCCTGGCTCTGTCTAAATATGGAAGAGACCACCATCACAATATCCTCAGCATCCTGCAAAGTGAGGTCTCCAGTGACAAGAAGCGACACTTATTTGGAGAGGTAGTCATCATATTTTAAATGAGACAAGACCATGGTTTCTGTTTACTTCCTGTAGGGACCCGTATGGGGTCCCTCTCAGCAAAAGCACCCTGTAAATATTTAAGATTTAGATTTAGTGATATTCGTGTTTCCAAGTTATGGGTTATTATTCACGTCCTTTCCCGAGGAACGGTAAGCGTTTGTTTGAGGACTGTAGAGCTATTTAGCAATGATGGAGGCTGAGCAGTCCTTTGGTCAATAGGTCCTTGGCTGTGATTAGAAGCCTAGATGCACCTGCAGTAGGATTGAGTGCTTCTCCTATGGGATAGGCTTAGGGGTTCCATAGTCTCTTCAGCTCATGAGGTAACTCAATACTGTTTCAATCAGAAGTCCTGGTTTATTATCTCAGGCCACAATTTCAGTAATCACACCAAGGAAACAGCTGGCATCTGGGGAGACTGTCCATTAGAACACTTCAGACATTTTTTTTTTAAAGCCTGTGTTCCAGGCCTTGTTTCCCAGGGACTATCATTTTATTTAAATTGTGATATTCACTTTCTATTTATTTATTTGTTTGTTTATTGTTTTTGAGACAGGCTTGCTAGGTAGCCCTGGCTGGCCTGGCCCTCCCCAGTACTGGTATTTCTGTAGTGCCCACCGTAGTGGGCTTCAGTGGCCATCCTCCGATCCCACATTGCTCTCAGGATATAGCTCTTGATGTTTGAGATGACTGGTTTTGGTTTTGTTCTTTGTGTTGAAGTGTGTGTTGTTTGTTGTTTGGTTTTGTTGTGCTGAGTGTCAATCCCAGGACCTTGTGCACACTAGGCCTGTGTCCTACCACCGAGCCACACTCCCGGCCCTGAAACCCCTCATTTTGAAAGACCTGATATAAAGGTTTTCTTGTCCATGAACCCTCAGAAGTCTGGACCCGCCTCTCTCTGCTTATGGCTGCCTCCTCTGCGCCAAGCATCCCAGGGCGCACAATAGGCACACTGTAAAATGGAGTGAGGAAGCCAAAGAGAGACAACTCTGCCCTTCCTTGTTTATGTAGCATTGTTGACTCATGCCTCTGGCATCGCACACTGGTCCCACGATCCTCCCTGAGCCTCAGGTAATTTCCACACGCGTTCTCTGTGCATCATGCATGAGTAATAGCTGTGCAGACGAACAGGTTAGCGCATTTTAATAGAAACAAGTCAACCTCCTTATTTCCAGTCTTTGGGTCACTGTCATCAGACTCCCTAGAGAAATAAGTTTGCAGCTTCTCTTTGGCTCAACTATTCATCAAGCATTTGGAAATATGAGCAGGTTGGACCAGGAACTTGTGTCTGTTACAAGCTTTCTCTGTCTTGTTCAAGTTCTAAATATAGCTGGTAATGTCAGAATGACGCACAGCACCACTGCACGGCACAGAGTGCTTCTAAAACAGCCTGTCTGGAGTGGGCTTCACCTCAGCCTCTGTGTCTCCTCGCAGGTCATCAGCCCCCAGAATGGACGCTACCAGATCGATTCTGATGTTCTCCTTGTCCCTTGGAAGCTGACGTACCGGAACATCGGCTCTGGTTTCATTCCTCGGGGGGCCTTTGGAAAAGTGTACTTAGCCCAAGACATGAAGACCAAGAAAAGAATGGCATGCAAACTGGTGTGTACATCCACACTGTGTGTCTGACTTCCTGGCTTTGGGTTATTTACCATGACCCAAGATTCTACCCTTACCTCGTTTTGCTTAAATTTCTTGTCCCAAAGTGTCTGTAATTTCTGGAGTGGCTGGTGGCCTGGGGCCATTCAGTTCCTATATCTCTACTTAGGTGACTTGGAGCTTATAATCTAATTAAAAAATGGTTTGAAGTGTTTAGCTTAGGTAATACCGTGTCCCGTAGTTGGGAGTTGGGGGAGCTCACCTGAGATGGAAGAGCAGGTCTGTGTGTAGCTTCTGTCCCCTGGGGAGGGTCCATAGCAGGCAACAGAACCGAGGAAAACTGGATCTGGTTTCTAGGACTGACTCAATACGTACAACAGCTGAAAAGTCCCCGTCTCTTATTAAGCAATGACTGTTTAACATCAATGTATTGCTGCTTCATAAGACCCTGGAAGTGAAGACCGTGCACATCCGGAGTGACCCAGTAACTCCTCTGCTTAGTGACACCCGCCAGAGAGGTGTGTGCATGTGCGTGACTGTTCTCTCTGTTCATCTCAGCATGTTTGCTGAGGTGGCATTCTGGGAACTTCCCAGATACTGATAGATGGAGATGTATGCCCTGGAACGCTAGACCACAAAGAGAACAAATGGTTCACAGCGAAAGCAGCGTGGCTGGGTCTCAGAACCCTTGAGTTCAAACAGTCAGACACAAAATAAGGTCTATTGTATGAGGTCCCATTCATATGAAGTACAAAAACAGGACCCCAAATCTGTTAAGTAGATGCTGTGATCATGGGTCCCCTTGCGGCATAGTGACTGAAAGAGTCGGGAGGTTCCTGGGGGAGCCTGGTCCTCTGATTTCAGTTGGGAATCACAGTTGTAGGCCCAGTGGACAGTCCACTGCGTTTGACACCATTTTACAGTGTGAAGACATTAAATATCACTTTTTACTCTTTTGTGATGCTTGGGATCAAACCCAGAACCTCACTTATGCTGGGCAAGTGTTCTTCCACTGGTTATATCCCCAGCCCGAGGGTGGTGTGTGCTCTTGAGTTAGCCTTCTGCCCAGCACAGTATTTGGAGCTGTTTTAAGAGTCTCTCTGCTCCAGGAACGCTACCCTATCACAGCTCTTGTGGGCGAGGACGAAGTTTTCATGGGATGTGGGGATGGGTAGGCACTTACCTTACAGGAACTAGCGATTTCATATTAACACACAATCAGGTGAAATATTAAAACAGGCCACAGTGTTCTGGGGCCGTGGAGGTAGTGTGAATTCCTCACAGGTCATTCTCTTAGGTCATTTGGTATTTTTAAACTTTGTTTGGATTCCTAAACTCTAAATGAAATGAGTTTTTTTTCCCATACCTAGTTTTTTATGTTTAAAAATTTATATCTAAAGATGACATAATATAGGAGTAGGTCTGGTAAACATGTTTTGATATCACACTGCCCAGTCTTACACTTACATGTCTAAGTGTCCTTGTGTTAGTTTGGCTTTTGGTTTGTGGGTTGATCTGTGTGGTCTGGTTATTGTTTGTTTTATCATCTTGAGGTTGTTTAGACTCTTGCCCGTGTTTTGTGTTGCTAGATCCCTGTGGATCAGTTTAAGCCATCGGATGTGGAGATCCAGGCCTGCTTCCGGCATGAGAACATTGCTGAATTGTATGGTGCCATCTTATGGGGTGATACTGTTCATCTCTTCATGGAAGCAGGCGAGGGGGGCTCCGTTCTGGAAAAGCTGGAGAGCTGTGGGCCCATGAGAGAATTTGAAATTATTTGGGTGACGAAGCACGTTCTCAAGGGACTCGATTTCCTGCACTCCAAGAAAGTGATCCACCATGATATTAAACGTGAGTGGTGGGGTAATGGGACTCACCAGATTGGAGACACTCAATGGCAGGTGGGCAGCTCCCTGCCAATACAGCTCATTTTCCTTTTCTGTGTTCCTGAAGGAGCTGATAGAATGAAGACCGGTCACTAAAAATGTCAGCAGTTGGAAGGGAGGGTGATGACAGAGCAGCGGTGCCAGGATTGTGACCACACATCTGTGGCGCATGCTGCCTCTGCCCTTGTATACTGCTTTAAAAACAGTCATGCAGGATTTAGGGTGTGGCCCAGTGGTGGAATCCCTGCTTAGTGCACACAAGGCCCTGGGTTTGATCCCCACCACACACACACACGCATGCACACACACACACACACACACCATACACATATATATATCACACAACACGCACACACATCACACACATCCACACATGCACACACACACTACAGGAGGACGGAAAATGGGAGGGAGATTACTTAATGCAAACATGTAGTCATATTTTTGAGTAAAAAATATCTTCTCTTTAAAAAAATATCAACCTCTTTAAAAAAATTGCTAGAACTCAGGTATGATATAGAAGTAAAACAAACTCATTATAAATCTTTAATACCTACTGAGAAGCACAACTTGAACCAGAAAAAAAAAATCCTTAACTTTTTTTAAACAACAGTGACTTGATAGCAGCCGCCTGCGTCTTAGAATGTGAAGCCAAGCCTCAAGCTTTACCGGTGGTTGTACTCTTCTCGGCCCACGCTGGGTGGGTTCTTGACAGCCTCCAGGAATCCTCACCTGGCCTCTCAGCAGCACGGTGCTTGTGGGTGTGCTACGCCTGTGTCGCTATTAGAAGCATTGCACTCTGCTCTGATTGGACCTCATTGTTCTAGATGATGTTTTCATCTTGTGTTGGGACGTATTAACTCACATTAAAAACCCTTCTCGTTGCAGCCAGTAATATCGTATTCATGTCTACAAAAGCTGTTTTGGTAGATTTTGGCCTAAGTGTTCAAATGACTGAAGATGTCTATCTTCCCAAGGATCTCCGAGGAACAGAGGTAATTGTATTGGTGTGAAAATTGTTGTTATCTTGTTAAGAATAAAATGATATTATAGAAATGCTGCAGCAAAGAACAAAGTAGGGGTAAAATGACAACATTAAATCGTTGTCACCAGAGCAAATTCATGTTACCATTTACCCTTTTCCTCTACTGTTCATATGATAAGACTTCACATATATGATAATATTTATAGACATTTTCTATTACTATGTTTATCTACACAACACAAAGCCCTTACAGACAGTCCCGTGCTGGAATAGAGGACCAGTTGAGCATCCCTAATCTTAAAGTTTAGAGAACTATGCAGGAGCTGGAGAGGGTTGAATAAGACGCTTGCTGCACAAACCTGAGGACACGAGTTCAGATCCTGAGAACCCACATAAAGCCAAGTGTAGTGATCCTGGACAACTGTGGTTAGATGGGAGACAGACATGCATTTTCCCAATAGCTCACAAATAGCCTGGAATACACAACAGTAAATAAGAGATCCTGGCTCAAGGTAGGAAGTGTTCAAAATGCAGTGTCATAAACACACACGTACACATACATACACACACACACACACCATAGGAATGCACACACCAGACAGATGGAAAGACACACAAAAGATTTTATAAAAACCCACATATGTATGCTAGTATTTCAAAATACAAACTCCCAAATCTTAGAGGTTTTGGTTCTAAGCTTCTCAGACGTGGGATACTCAAATTGTAGATTCTGAATCCATCTTTTAAAACTGTTGCAGAATGATAGTCAAAATAGCTCACTCAGTGCTTTAAATGAACTGTTTCTCCTTCATTGGTGTTGAATACTATTATTGTAGCAGAGGGGTGATTGCTGCTATCCTGTTTTACAATAAGGTAATAAACACGGGGCGATTATAACACAGTGCCTGAAGCTGCACAGTTACACAGATCCCGAACTTGAGTTCTTGGAGAATAAGGATTTAGTTTCGTATTTTCTTAATCCTTATTTTTTAAGGATTTGAGCTCTAAATTCTGGGTAACTTTTTAGCACAACTAGCATGTTATTAGATGCCAACCTTCTCTGAGTCTTGGCTCAGTTTGTCTCTGCTGTCCTGGCTGTTGCCATGTACTGAGGTCTGACCTCCAAGACCTGTCTGTCTTTCATCCAGGGATAGTGTCAGCCTGAAGTCGTGAGCACAGCACACCTTGTGTGAAGCTATGGTGATAAAATTGAACTAATCTGTGAATTGAAACCAAAACTAGACCTGGAAAGCTCTTCCTGGAGCTAAGTGAACTTCTGGAATTACTTTACTTAGAACAGACTGGCTTGAAATGCATAATCCCCCTGCCTTAGCCTCCCCAGTGCTGGCTCACACTGGCCCTGTAAACCTCTTTTTAAATTAAAGAATGTTTATTTCCCTTCTTAAGAGTACTTTGCCACAGCAGAAAGTCTGATCAGCCTTAATACGTAGGCCATTGTCTTTAAAAGGCATTTCAGCTCTTTTTGGCACTAGTCAGGAGTTCAGATCCGGGACATTCCACCCTTTTCCCTGGAACCAGTTTGAGAAACAGACTATTTATGGTATCAGAGGAAAAACTACCTTCTGCTTCCTGGCAATGCAGTCAAGTTAGAAATTATGCAATGTTGGAGAAAAGCTTGTATTCCTGGGATTCTCCACCAGGAGGGCTGGGTATAGAGTCACACATCTCAATCATCAATAGGGTTTCTTTCTTTTTGAGTTTGGGGTAGCTCAGGCTAGCCTCAAATGCATCGTGTAGCCTAGGCTGGCCTTGCACTCAATGTCCTCTTGGCCCTGCCTCCTGTGTCCTAGGGTTATAGGGCATCTAGCACCCATCCTGCTCCTGGGGAGGAGTAACTGATGAAGTCTTTCCAGCTAATGCTGATTTCTGTGTGTTTGATGTAAAATGGGCCTTGGTGTCTCTTCCTCGGTGCTGCACGCTGCCAGCTGTCTCTCTTGTGCTGTCTGCACAGGGCTCACCAACGATAGTTTGATTAGGACCAGTGTGACAATGATGGGGAAGTCCCGATGCAACTTTTCAGCAAGCCTGCTTTACTCCTTATACCAAAGAGCAAATCAGATATTACGACGCAGGCAAGCAGGCAGATTTGCTTTCCGTTGGAGTGCAGTTCTGGCTGTTGGGATGTCAATGACTATTTCAGATCTCTGCAGTACAGCTCACAAACACAAACTTCACCCCTGGATCTCTCTCTCTCTTCCTCTCCCTCTCCCTCCCTCTACCCCTTCATATTCACAGTGTTCTGCTGAAACATGTCATATCTACCCAATGTTAACCTGGCACGTATTTATTTGTTTTTAGCTACATGGCTCAGAGGGGAAAAGTTAGGAAATATAAATAACATACTAGAACTATTTTGCTGTGGTTTTGTTCTTTATTTTTACAGTTCTTACTTTTTCTTCTGATTCTAGTATTAACTTCTCTAAGTAACACAGAATGAAGATGTACACATGTGTTCATGCAGACACACCCATGACAGCCCATGACCGTCTCTTTTCCATGCTATAAAACACAAAGGCCTTGACTCTGACTTCAAGTTCCCCTGCACTTTGCTCATTCTTTAGGGGTGAGGGGGTGCTGTCAGATCTGACCCAAGCCTTCCAGGCAGCCAGCCCAAAGACAGACCTTCTGAGCTGCCTCCTCTGGCTCTTTCGGGGGGTGAGGAGGAAAAAACATTGAACTGGAAGCTCCTGGCTGTGTGCCAGAGCGCTTGGCCTGCACCCAAGCCATCATGCCAGATACTGCCAGCTCCCAAATGTAAGCTGGACGTGCAGGCATGTAGAATTGTGACACACTCACGCATACAGTTTGCTTTGTCCCTACTCTGTATGGGGAGGGAGGCAGACGTCCTCTACTGACAGCAAGTACATAGCATTTCTTTCTGAACTGTGTTTGATTTGGTAAGAAACTTCAACAGGAAGTCCATTCTCTTGGCAAGTTGTGGATGTGTAACTCCTTGTTGACCATAGGGTGCAAAATTGGCTATTTAATTTTTTAGCCCTGTGATTGAGATTGTGTTTATTTTTTTAAAAAAGTCGAGAGACACATGCTGTTCTTCGTCTTCAGGGAAAGGGGTGGACACTGAGCTCAGGGTCTCCTCCCCGATGAGGGCAGAAGGAAGCCACAAGGAAGTGTGTTTTAGGAAGGAGTTGAGCAGGCTAAGATGGGGAAACTGGGCAATTTCCCCAGCTTTTGTAAGCTAATTTGTACTTATTTACTCAGAAATGAATTCTGAGAATGCTAACCCTTTCCTCCTGTTCACATGACAGCACAGAAGCTTTTAAAGCTTAAGAAGGCTATGTATTTTATCTGAAGGACTCAGGCTCAGGAGTGTTTCGTGCTTTTGACCTCTCTCCCTCCTTTCTCCTCCCTTTCCCCTTGTCTTCCTTTCCTTTCCCTTCTTTATTTTCTGTTTTCTTTTCTTCCCCCCTCTCCTGTTTCTTCACTTCTTTTTCTTCTTCCATTTGGTTTTGGAATGTGTATGTGTTGTTGCTGTGATATATCTTGAGGATGGGACCCAAACTGAAGAAGCACAGGGTTTGTTAGCCTGAAATACAGCTAGCAGGGTGTTCTCAGTGTGGCTGTGTTCTCAGTGTGCCCTGTCACATGAGGTCATATGTGGAATTTTCCACTTGTGGCATCATCCCACTCAAAAGCTCCCAGTTTTTGGAGCCCTTTGTACCTTCAAATTAGAGCTATTCTGCCTGTAAATTAGGATGCTAACACTTTATGTCTATGCCAGCCCTGACTACAGATTATTGGTGTCTAGGGCTTTCTTTGTTTTCTCTTCCATCTTAAATTTAGAAAAATAAAATTTAGAGAATTGCCCCACTTGCTCAACATTGACTTCTGAAATCAAATGCAAATTATGCTGTATTTTGTTTACTAATTAATTTTTTACAATGCTTTTGTTTTTTATGTTTTTAGACAAGGTCTCAGTCTGTACTCCAGGCTATCCTGGAGCTTGTGGCAATCTTCTCGCTTCATGCTCAGAACTTAAACACTGTTGCTGGAGCAGGCATTTGGTACTTACTCACTGGGACTTAGACACTGTTGCTGGAGCAGGCATTTGGTACTTACTCACTGGGACGCTTCCCTCCTAAGCCATTGATATAAATGCCCTGCAGGATTTTGTCACTTTTTGGCAAATAAATGGGAGAAGTATGTGTGTAAGTTTAAGTCTGAGAAGAATTGGTATTTTGATAGGCAGTTGTATATAACTGATAGCATCTGCAGAACTCAGAGCAGTGGGAGTCAGCAGCTTCAAAAATCTCGGTGCTTTGAGGTCTCATCTCTGGGAAAGAGGTGTTCTAGAGGACAGAACATCTCAGGATTATCCTTGGCTCGAGGGAGACTGCAATAGTATTCCCTTTGAAAGACAGAGCACGCAGCAAATCTCGCAGAAGCAAAGGAGCCAGCTCCTAATACTGGATGCTTTCCTTGTCTTTTTCAGATCTACATGAGCCCCGAGGTGATTCTGTGCAGGGGCCATTCCACAAAAGCAGACATCTACAGCCTGGGGGCCACACTCATCCACATGCAGACAGGCACCCCGCCCTGGGTGAAGCGGTACCCGCGCTCGGCCTATCCTTCCTACCTGTACATAGTAAGTGAGAGTCGCTGGGCTGGGTGAGGCCCAGCATCTCAGTAGCACACCGAGGAGATGAGGTGGAGGTAGAATTGTGCCCCACGAGAGGCGTTTGCAGTTCCATTGTTAAAATGAAAGTTAGTTTTCATGGAAATGGACTAAAGTGAGAAGTAGCCATGATTCGTATGCTCTCCCATTATACTTCCGTGTGATAAAACATACTTAGAAGGACGAGAGTCCTACAGCTCTGTAAGCCAAGGAAGGTGCATGTGTTCTTTAAAATGTCGCTTTTAGTAAAAGAAAATATAATGTTATTGCTTTCTGCTCCCCTCAAATTCCCTTCCCTCTGTCTGATAGCCTGTCCTAGAGTAGGCATGGGAAGGAGGCAGAGGCAGGCATTTCCTTGTTGCTGCAGCCTCCTTTGGACCCCCCACCCCATCCCATGAGAAGCTGTCACTGCTAATTCAAACCCAGCACGTGCTTTTTGCCACATTAAACCAAAGCTGGTTTAAGCACTGCTAGGAAGTTGAAGGGTGTTTGCTAGGGGTCATGCAGTGGCAGGTGGGTCACTCCTCGCTGTTTCAGTGTCTGTCTCTATGCCGTCCATGCTGACAGAGCTGGTTTGTTGGCAGATCCACAAGCAGGCCCCTCCCCTGGAAGACATTGCTGGTGACTGCAGTCCAGGCATGAGGGGACTGATAGAAGCTGCCCTGGAGAGGAACCCCAACCACCGCCCAAGAGCAGCTGACCTACTGAAACATGAAGCCCTGAATCCCTCTCCAGAGGACCAGCCAAGATGTCAGAGTCTGGACTCCGCCCTCTTAGAACGGAAGAGGCTGCTTAGCAGGAAGGAGCTGGAACTTCCTGAGAACATTGCTGGTAGGTTCCCCCCCCTCCCCGCGGTGTGTGTGGGGTGTGCCTGTGTAACTGTGGAGCCACTAGCCCCCCCTCCTCTGTCCACAGACACCTCTGATGTGGGTCATGAAAGCACTTGTGTGTGGAGTGGGGGTGGGGGGTGAAGGCCAGACATGGTGGCACACACTTGTAATCCCAGAACTTGGATAGGGCAGTTCGAAGTTCAAGGCCAGCCTCTACTACTTGAGACCCTGTCTCAAAAGAAAAAGCTGGGTGTGATGGCACAGGCAGGAAGACCAAAGATCAAGACTTGCCTGGGTTACAGTGTGAGTTCAAGGCTACCCTAGGCGGCTTAGTGAGACTGTCTTGAAATAAAATGTGAGAAGATGCTGGGGTTGTGACTTGGAGGCAGAACACTGGGATGCACAAGGCCTGAGTTCCGTTACCTGCAGCACACACACACACACACACACACACACGGAGGAACCAGGCACATCTTGGAAGATTAAGACAGGAAGATTGCCTAGACAGTAGCACAATGTAGCGACACTTACCTCAAACTGATGCAGAAAGGGGAGTATCATTATTTGAGAAAGTGAGTGGAAGCCGTAGGAAAACCCGCAGTCAACTCACCGATCCCCAAAATTCTAGCCAGTTTCAGGGTGCACGGAGCTAACACAGTCACAGGGTGTTGCCTCTGGCTCACCTTATTTGAATCAGAAGCTATCAGTTGACTTTAGAAACAGATGGAGAGACGGCCCTGCCATTGGGAATGTGTGGGGTTCTGGATTATTCGGTGCAGAGAAAACACCAGGTCTGAAGTCACCTTGCATTTTGCAAATCTGCTGCTTGAAATCTGCAAGCCAGCTATGAGTCCTTCCCACCTAGGAGGGTCAGTACACCCCAGAAGCCTAGCTATGCCTAGAGAAGGCACCTTTTGTTTGGTTTTGATTGAGCTATACATTTTTGTCTGCTCCCCTCCCTTCCCCCTCCCTTTCTACCCTTTCCTGTGACCCCCATGCTCCCAATTTACTCAGGAGATCTTGTCTTTTTCTCCTTTGAGAAGGCACTTTTTTCTTCACTCATGTAGGCCCAAACTCAGAGGTCAAGCCTGGTGTACCTCTTTCTCTTTATACTTGTCTGATTTCTCTGTACCTCGTAGGGGGGAAATGAATGAAAAACATGCCAGAGTTTCTTCCTAATTCCTTTTCTTTGTTGGCTGTTGGGACCCTGTGATCTATGTGAGTGTTCTAAAGGCGTCTGCGACAACTGGCCTGGGCCACTGTCTCTCGCGCCCCACAGGGTTGTTTCTTCACAGAAGGGACATGTAGTTGTCACATGCTGGGCTCCCTATCAGTTTTGTCATTGGTTTTTCTCATTGTCTCCATGTTCCTTCCATAGACTCTTCCTGCACTGGCAGCACCGAGGAGTCTGAGGTGCTCCGGAGGCAGCGTTCCCTCTATATAGACCTCGGAGCGCTGGCCGGCTACTTCAATATTGTCCGGGGGCCACCAACCCTGGAATATGGCTGATGGATGGCCTTGTTGGCAACAACCTACAATAGACATTTCTCTCTTGAATGTTGGCTTGCAGACCTTGCACAGCAACTGTGGAGAGTGAATTTTACCCATTTTTAGGGGGGCACTGAGGCCTCAGGTGACACGTGAATGTCACTGCAATGCCCCCCCCCTTTGTGAAGCTCTGTCATGTCCCGGGGCCCAAGGTTCTCATTCTCAGGTGGTGGGACTGGACAGGAGGGATCGGAGAGCTCAGGGAAGGATCCTTTCTGGTGACAATTCCATTCACTGTGCACTTTGCTGGACATGTTAAAAATAGCCATCAGGAGATATTAACCTGAAACTCCTAGTTTGGGTTCTTATTTAAGCATGGGATCTTCATTTAACCCAGAAGACCTGTTCTGTGTATATATTGGTGTGTATTATATGGTAACTCTGTGAGCCTTGGGGGGCAGACTCCAGGATAAGGTTAGTCATTGTATTTAGGGTGAATAGAGAAGCTGTAAGGTTGCAGCAATACACTGAGCTAGTGTCTTACAAATGCCGACGCCCTCAGAACCACCTGACAGCAGGCCACTAGTGACAGTCTCTGTTATGTTCCTATGGAAACACTGTATACTGTACATGCTATGCTTAAAATATTTAAAACACGATGTTTTTGAATGTGGGTAGAACTATGTAAACCACATAATTTCTGTACATCCCAAAGGATGAGAAGTGTGACCTTCAAGAAAGTGAAAACTTTTGTAAATTCTTGGTGATGCTACATTTATAATTCATGAGCCTATTTTCTTTAAAGTGTTTCTATATTAAAATAGCATACTGTGTATGTTTTATTCTAAATTTCTCCATGAATCTTTCATATATATGTGTGTGTATATATGTATATTTTAACATTGTAAAGTGTTCTTATTTAAAGTATATTTTTACATTATGCAAATGAAACTCAACATTTTAGTCCAATGTGACTGATCAAATAAATTGGACAAACTGAGTATTTTGTCTTAATTTTTGAAGAGAGCATGCTTCTCAGATGAGTCACAGGGTTGGGATAGATTTTGGAGGGAATGGTGCATCTCAGGCTGCCCCCCCCCCTGCTGCTGCGGGGCTGCCTTTGTGACATACAATGAGGTTTACATTCTTCTGAAGGAAGCTGAAGCATTTCGAGGTTGTCTGTTTTTCACAAGAACACAGAGCAGCTAAGAGGTGAGAATGGTGTTGAAGACTAAACCTTTCTGAATTCAGAACTCAGGCCCGTTTTTAGTCTGCTACTTGGGGAGTAATCATCTGTGAGGGAGGCTCGGCAACATTGTGGGCTGCAGTGCCCTAGGTGAGGACACAGGTGTGGTACCCAGAAGGATGACAGAACTTCAGAACTCTTCACTTGCATAACCCCTCCGTGACCCCAAAGGAAGCCTGAAAAGACTTGGATGTGCCCTTGATTTGGAAGTTTCTATTAAGTGCATCTGAACTGGGAGCTCCCCTGGGCCGTCCTGGCATTGTCCTCTGCCTGAAAAACGCAGTAACTTGATCTCCCACTGATGACGCACTTCTGTGCTCTAACTCTTCAAGGCGAAAGTCTGTGTTTGTTGGGGGGCCTGAGGAAATATTCTGTAGGTCTGAAGCCAGTTGGTGGTGGCCTTTAATCCCAGCACTGAGGAGGTAGAGGCAGGCAGGTCTCTGTGAGTTCCAGGCCAGCCTGGTCTGCAGAGCTCGTTCCAGGACAGCCAAGACTATACACAGAAATCCTGAAATCTTGTCTTGAAAAAGAAAAGAAAAGATTGCTGCATGCCAAGTTCCACTGGCAGCCAGGTAGAATGTGCCCAGTTAGATGCCAGGTCTGCTAATGGAGAATTGAAGTCTGCTGGGAGCCACTCTGAGGAAAGAACCGTAGAACCGCGTTGAGTCCTGCAGGGTGCACAAGGAATAAAGAATCCTGGCATTCTGAACTATCTAACCCCACTAGAAAGGAAGCATATTCCATTTTGGAATTGTTAGAGGATTCTCTATTGCAATTTATATTACCTAGTCTCCAAAAAGATATTTCTGGGTAAATGACATTTTAACTTTTGCCTAAGAGTTAATTTTTATTATTTATTTTGGTATGAGGGACGGAACCCAGGGGCTCACATGTCCTAAACAAGTGCTCAACACTAGGCCACTTTTGACTGTGCAAAACTGCTTGGTTTTTTGAGTATCACAATGTTTATTGATAGATACAAGTATATATAATCAGGGCATGAACTTGACTTGATAAATGAAGTAGGCTTAATTTCAATACTGTAATAAGAGGGACCAATTCATATTTTCTCCATTTGTTTCACACTCACAAAAACCATTTCAGGGGCATTCAAGATCTCTCAAAACTGATCAGTTTTGTGCAAGTAAACCAGGTTTCTTTATAAAAGACTTGTACACTTGCCCAGGCTTAATGATATTAAAATCTAGCACATAAAGCCCATTGCTAGAGTTAGAAACAGAGGCAATATTCTGTTATGGCAGCAGCCATCAACAACAGCTAGGAATTTTCTGTGACAAGCAAATGGGCAATCAACAACTCAGGTTGTTCATGAGTGAAGTGTATCTCTGCAGTGCTCAGTGTTGCTACTCAGTTTCTACCTTAAGACAGCCCATGGTGAGTGACTGACTGCCTCTGCTTGAGAACATAATCACTGCACGCCGCTGATAGGCCGTCTGCACCCAGGTTCAGAGCCCCACAAAGCTGCTTTTAAAAACCCGTTTCATCTGTGCCGCTCAAGAACGTGATCCTCAGCATTTACGTAATCAGTCACCGAGTCAGCCTCTCCCAGCTCTCTTGGGCCAGAGAGGACCACCAACATGAAGCACATCCATCTGACAAGCAGGGCTTGTGCCTGCCATTGGGAAGGAGAGGCTGGGTAGATCAGAAGAAGAAGGGCGCATGGTTCTCCTAATCGATAGGACCCTGCCCAGGAAGAACAGCTGCCTCTTCAACAGCTGGCTCATGAGCTACAGATTTCTGCTTCCTAGGTAGGAAATGAGCTGTGTGACTATTTCCTGGAATAAGGGCTACTCATTGCTATTTCCTGGAAGAAAAGAGCCTGTCCTTCGCTTTCTCATTGCTAGGATCAGCTGTAGTAATTTGGCCAAATTAGAGACATCTGCTCCACCACACCTGGAGAGGTGTTCACAGAGAGTGATCTGATTACCCAGGAAGCAGTAACTGACTTTCTGGAAATACTGACGTTCAATTGGCTGTGAGCAGAGCAATCTCTCAGTACAATTCTGCATGAGATGACCTGGGTTGACTTTGTAATTGGACCTACGCTGGGAAAAAACCCAAGATTATGAGAGTAGAGAATTGATATTATCATCTTTAATTGTTATCTTAGCTTTAATTCATTAATTCTAACCATTCGATGAAACTTTATCTTCCCATATGAATGCAAAATTTTGCTTGTGTGCGTGTGTATGTGATGTATACATATCTATGTATGTATGTATGTATGCGTGATAAACATGTGTGTGGACAGTGAATGTTAGTACATGTGTGTATTCATGCATTTGTAGGCTGGAGGTAGACAATGGGTATCTTCCTCCGTCACACTTATCTTTTGAGGCAGTAGGCTCTCACTGAACCTGACACTCACCGATTTGGCTACACTGGCTGGCCAGTGAGATCTAGGAGTCTGCTTGTCGTTACACCCTCAGCACGTGGTTGCGGACATGCTCTGCTGCATCTGGCTTTCTGTGTGAGAGCTGGCAGTCTGAGCTTAGACCCTACTGCATACACAGTAAGTACTTTACTGAGCGAGCCACTGCCTCAACCCCATGAAGGGAAAATCTCACAGAGTGGTTTATTTGAACATGTCTTTGTAGTAGACCATGTATAAACTCAAATATTCTTGACATTTTTTTGGCTTTGACATTTTTTACTTCTGAGACATCAAGGGAGATGCAAAGGAAGAATATTTTCTGCATGAAGAAGGATAACAGGCAGCACTGAAGCCTCAAAGCTAGGAGTAGAGGGCACTTGTGGTTCATCTGCTCCCTAAAGGCAGATGCCTTCTCTGAACCCTTAAGAGTGAGGGCAGCAGAGGTGACCGCAGATAGCAACAGGAGTTTCTTCTGGATAGTCTGGGTCTAAATGAAAAGGAAATGGCCCATGATGCACCCCCACCCATTTGCACACAAAACACATTTGCACACGCACATATGCATGCTCACGGATACATGGACATCCACATGTCCCCTCCTCTCAAGGAGTACCTCCATTAGGTCAGCCCAGCAAGTGGGAGAGAACAGAATGTTTGGCACTTGCCTATTCAGCTTCTCCCCGTTATAGTTACATCCCGACCTTACCTACTAGTAGGTCCCCCTAGAAGGAACTGATGGTTATTCTGTGGATACACAAAGTAGTGATTCCGCAACAGGAAACATACACACAGTAGCATAATTTATACACATTTATGTGTCCTTTTGCTAGGACAGTCCCCAGCTGTTACAGAAAGAAGTGTTTCACTAAGAGCAGCTCTCGGCATGAGTCTATCTTCGGAGGCAAAGCTATCCCCATCATCCCTTCCACACAGGAGGCTCTGCTTTGACTGTCCTTGTGCGTCTCATAGTTCTTCAGAAAACTGAGGGGCAGAGTTGCATCTGGTCATTGACTCATTTCTTAGGAAACAAAATTGAATGGTACACAACTTATCAATCTGTCCCAGGGCCATGCTTGCTTGTTCAGAGAGCAGGGTTGGGGAGCAGAGCCATTGAGTTCTAACCTCAGGATTTTACTAACAGAAAACACTGTTGTTTTTTGCTTACCGCTTCTTCTAATATCCTTGCCTGGGAAATCCCAGAGCAGAAGCAAGTAAGGCATCACATTGTGCTCATGCTAACTTTGGGGTGTGAGAAGTTGATAGCTATCTGGCTAGACTGATCGAGGTTCTCTTGTAATGACAGCGAAGGACTAGACCTGCGGCCACTTGATGCCAGCAGTAGTAATTCAGAATTGGTGAAGGGTGGAGGTGGGAAGAGAGACCAAATCCAAATGGAATTATAGAAGTGATAGTGTTTGGGGATAGAAAGCTGAGTCATGACCTCCTCACTGGATTAGTGGGAAAGATTGTTAAACCATGTATGCCTAGGGGTCTCAGATGCTGTGTGTGGAGCTCCATGACCACACTCCATGAAACAACTCTTTGGCATGTAAGAACCCTGTATTAGTCAGGGCTACTCTTGCTGCGATGAAACACCATGACTAAAGCAGCTTTGGGAGAAAGGGGTCTATTTGGCTACCTCTTCAATTTCACTGTTCATCACTGAAAGAAATCAGGACAGGAACTCAAACAGGGCCGGAACCTGGAGGCAGGAGCTGCTGCAGAAATCACAGAGGGGTACTGCTTACTGGCTTCTTCTTCATGGCTTGCTCAGCCTGCTTTCTTATAAAACCCAGGACCACCATTCCAGGGAAGGTACTACCCACAACGAGCTGGCCCTCCTCATCAATCACTAGTTAAGAAAATGCCCTATAGGCTTTGACCTTATGGAGACATTTTCTCAGTTTAGGGACTCCCCCCCCCCATTTTTTTTTAGGTAATTCTAGTTTGTGTGTTGTCAAGTTGACATAAGATCAGCCAAAACAGACCTTTTGTGTTAGTCATACTGGAGTGTTCTTGTTCTATTAAGGAGCAAAAGAATGTGAGATCTCTGAATTTGGCAGTTCGAGGCCCTAGTGCTCTCAGAAGAAAGCTCTTCCAAACGGGCCCAGTGCTAGAGTTGGCGGTGTGTCAGGAGAATTGCTTTCTTCCAAAATTTCCCTTGTTTTCCACCCTGGGGACAAGTTCCAAGGCAAGGGCTATTGTTGAGTGCATTATTGGTGACGCCCATACCTTTGCCTGAGCCGAATCGAAGTTGTGAGAGGCTGGGGAAGCAGGTAAGACACAGGCTAGCACATGGCTGATGCTCGGGTCCATCTGCCTCCAAAATTAGTGGCCTTTCGACTAAATTGTTCTGCTCTGTGAAATCCCTGGAGAAAATGGGGGAAAGAAATTATTTACCAAAACTTATTAAAATAAGAACTCAACCTGTATTAGAGGTGGCTTGTTGTATAACCCCAGCACTTGTGAGGTTAAAGTAGGAAGATTATGAATTCAAGGTCAGCCTGGGCTACCTAGTGAGACTATCTTAAACATGATCAAAAATAAATAAAATAGGAATCCAAGTATGATGGCATATTATTCAATTTTTAGAAGTGACATTATTACGTTGCTGCAACATATCAAAACAAAATAACTATAGAATGTGCTCTTCATTCCTTAAGCATTTTTCATTTCATAAGGCAGTGCTCTCAGGAACCACAAAAACAACACAAACAGGTCACGTGACATAGTTAAGCCTGACCGTGAGTGGTGCAAGCTGTGTGTGCGTCTATATAGAACTGAAGTGGAGGTACTATCAGCTGTAGTAACTCACAGGCCAGGAAGGACCGGTACCATCAGTGTTGTTCTCAGGCTGACCTTCCCGGGATAAAGAGAGTGAAGTGGAGCTTAAGTGTGTGTGTGTTATAGGAGGTTCAGTTCCAGGGAGCAGGGAAGCATGACCCGAGACAAGGCAGACAGACATCAGCTGTGGGGGTACAGTGCACACTGAACACTCCATTTCAGGGAAAGGAGAAAGAGTTTGCTTGTTCTTTGCTGTGTCTTCTCGCTCATTGGTCAAGCATTTCCCAGGAGTATCAATTCCGCAGATACCTATTGAGGAATATTATTTAAAAGTGTGTTACTTTTGTTTGTTTATACTGTGTTTACCTCTGTGAAGCTGTAATACTTTACCTGTCTAAAACACCTGATGGTCTAATAAAGAGCTGAATGGCCAATAGCGAGGCAGGAGCAAGGATACACAGGGCTACCAGGCAGAGAGCATAAACAGGAGGAGAACTCTGAGAGGAAAAAAGAAGGAGCAAAGAGGGGAGGACAACAGGGGCCACCCACCCAACCCCAGCCAGCCATGGAGTAAGAGTGAAAGTAAGATATACAAAAATAAGAAAAGGAAAAGGCCAGAGACAAAAGGTAAATGGGATAATTTAAGAAAAACTTAACACAGGCTACATTCCCTTACGTTGTTATTAGAGATGAAAGCAACATACAGTAACATTTGTCTTGGGCTGAACCAGTCCTTTAGGAAAAAGGGAAGCCACATCCAGGAGTCTCTGTGCAAAACTGTTAAGGAAATACAGAAATGCACTTCCCAGGTGCTGATGGTGATAAAATCCATCAAGTGAAAATCATGACCAATGCTGAGAATGGTTATGGCATCTTTGGTGCCGACTGGGCATTTTGGCCAGCCGGAACTCGATACTCCCCTTTGATTCTGGTGAACGTGGTGTCCAATTGCAACCATGTTTTCATTTACTTCTTGCTTGTTTTGTTTACTGGTATGGGGGATTGGACCCAGGGTCCCCCACGTTTCAATCTAGTGTTAAAGACTTGCTGTTCCTTTAGAAGATGCTTTTATTTCCTACCCATTAGGTTCAGAATTCATTGATTTATCCTCAGAAAAATTGTGTCAAGTTATAAATAGTGCAAAAGCAGGCTCGCTGGCACTCTCTTGGCGGACAAAAAACAGTTCAATGATTGTTAAATCCTCGAATGGGTGATGACGTCAGCTCTGCCGCTGCATCCACACTGATGTGCAAGGTCCTTTTGAAGCATCTTACCTATTTGTGGGAGGTAAATACCTCATGTACCCAACGTCCACTGGAGCCACTGAATATGGTCAGTTGAGCACGAAGCTGTGTGTTCCCACAGGCGGTAAGACCTCACTGATGTAAAGTGTAATTCAGCAGAGACCAAGGAAACTGAAGGCACTATCTCAGAGCCTTCTGCACACGAATGTCTGCAGCTTTACAGAGTTCACAGCTATTGGCTACGGTATGCAGGCCAGTTAAAAGGCTCAGCAGGTAAAGATGATAGTCACCATGCCTTAACTACCTGAGTTCAATCCCCAGGACCCATGTGGTGGAGAGCAGCAACTCTACAAGTGTCTTCTTACTTCTGCACACGTGTGGCATGCATGTGCTCAAGTACACACATACACATGTATAAATAAATGTAACACAAAATATTAAAAATTAATTAACTTTTTAAGCAAAAGGAAAAAATGAAAAATGTAATAAAAATTAAAGTTAATATGGAATGTCCTCAGCCAACTGCTAGCAAAGATGAGCAAAGTTATAGATGAATATGATAAGACCAATTTCTCACAGCCATTGACAAATTTTTAGGAATCAGAACTAGGGAACAGAAATAAATTTATGGTTATTTACTTCACAGACAAATATGTGTAAACAATTTTTCTTCTCAAAAATATAGCATGCAATTGAAATTAATCATTTCTCTCTGCGCTATTTACTATATTTATTTTGCTTTTACTGGCATTAGCATTTACTTTAAACTCAATATAGAAGAAAGTTCTCACTGTCTGTTCTTCGTTTCTGGCTGTAATTGTAATCTACTTCATTCCATGATTATGACCGAAGAAAATTTGTCATAGAAAACAAAGTGATGCTGAAGTGATTTTGCCCTGTGGATGAACTTATGGGAGGCGTGCATGGCACCGTGTAAGGAGGCCTGGTTTGGAAAGGTCCTGGCGTCACTGGATGAGTTCTTAACTGTAGACCGAAGTTTGAGGCTTGCACTGGAACTTTGCTCCTACTTAATTTCTCAGACTCGGGTAGATTGGAGCGAGACTCACAGAGCATGCAAGTATTGGAGTCTGTAGTCCATATGTGTCACACAAGCAAGAGCCAAAGAATTCTAGTCTATGGAACTCCTTCCTGTGCATGAAGGATCATGGATTCCTGGTAGGACACAGAGGGTATGAAGACACACTAAAAAGAGACTGAAGACAAGCTTACTTATTAGTGTCATATTTCTGCAAGAGTTGTAAAATTTAGAATGGGGGTTTTGGTGTTTTGGTTGTACATAGCCTGGTTCTTAAGAAATTATAAACCATGAAAATGGGCAGTTTCCTCAACAAACAAAACACATTTAATGTAAGAGGAAGCATATGATGAGGAAAGATGACAGAGAAATGGAGGGTACCACTTTCCCCAGACATCGTGAAGCATCCCACACACTGGCTCTTTAAAGTCAAAGCTGAGAGACGTGATTCGGTGATTACAACATGGAACAGCTCAATGGACTTCTGCACCGAGCATCAATTGCAGATCCGGCAGGGTCATCTGACTGAAAACAGCCAGGCCACTCAAGAAGGAGGGCGGTTTGCTTCCTTCCTCTTATGTTCTCACTGGTGGTAATTAAGAGTTGAGCAGGAATAACTTTTTAAAGGCCCTAGAGAAAGAGGAAGTGCCTAAAAAAGAGCGGGTGAGGGCTTGCGATGTTTCCCGGTGCTTTCTCCCAGGGGGAGTGCTGGCTGTAGAGGCTCTAAGTACACAGAGTGGGTCTCTCTGCTGTGAAATGCATGGTTGGATGTTCCTTACAGTTTCTGGAAGGTTCCCCCAGAAGGTATGATAAACACCAGTGGCCACGTTCAGGTATTTGGATATTAGCTTTTCTTTTGAAGAACTTTTGTTTAGTTTCTGATTCAGAATGACCATCCATACATAGGAGCCACTGCTTCTGCTTCCATCCCTTTATGATACATTGCATGTCAAGTCTGGGCAATTACTGAAGCCACTGTCTCAAACTCTCCATTTCTTTGTGGTGAGAGCATTCAAAATCTCTCTTCTCATCATTTTCAAATACACAGGATGTTCTTATGAACCGGCGACCCCATTTTGTGCCCTAGAACAGAGGGCCATGTCCTCCCTCCCAGCTGACTTTAACATTGTAGCCCAAGGCCAACCTCTCCCCAACACTCTCAAGCCCAACCCAGCCTCAGGCAAACATTGTTCTAGACTTTCCTTCCATGAAACCAGTGTTTAAAGATTCCACATCTGAGTGAGGTCAAGCAGAACTTGTCTGTTTCAAGCTTGCTTCACTTAATACGGTGCCCATTCACCTGTATTGTTACACAGGGTTTCTTTATTATGCCTTCTTCAATAAACCCTATCAAATATATCAGTTTCTGACTTCTATTACTGACATGAAATATTAATTAGGGCTGAAACAAAGAATGAAAGAGTAAATACGTGGACAAGGCCAGGCTACTCAAATACTGTCCTGAACGTTTGGTTGGGGTGCAGAGCCTACCACGTTATCTGCAGCATTGCCTGTTGTGAGGGCCTGGGAACAACAGACGACTACCGGAGTCACCTACAAAATACACATGCAGATTTTATGTTATCAACATAAAAATCCTATCATGAAGAATAATCATAAAATGGGTTTGTTCGTGATCTGTAAAAGCTGCCTAAGTAGCCAATCTGAGAGTGCTTTAAAGGAAATCTCCCTTGCTGTTCTTATAGAATATAAACTCAATACCTGCATTTCTCTCCTTTACAACTCCTCTGATACAGGCTTCGAAGCTTCTCTCCCTCCCTCCCTCCCTCCCTCCCTCCCTTCCTCCCTCCCTCCCTCCCTTCCTCCCTCCTTCCCTTCCTCCCTCCCTCCCTTCCTCCCTCCCTCCCTCTCTCCCTCCCTCCCTCCCTCCCTCTCTCCCTCCCCTTCCTTTTCTCTCTCCCTCTGCTTCCTCTCTCCTTCCCCTTGAGGCTTCACCCAGCTCTCCCTCTGCCTTGAATGTCCTCTACTGCACAAGAGAACTCTGAACATTTTCAGATCATGCTTGGACCCTCTATTACCACCCTCACAAGAGCAGTTTGGGGAGGAAGGGCACTAGCTTCTCCACAGTGTCACCATTACCCTGTTTCTGCATGGGAGAGCTGGAGACAGTGGCCAGGACTGCTGTATGTCCAGGGCCTGAGTCCTTCACACATGCGAATGCCCAGTTAACTACTTAATTAATGACTTTAATGTGGAATGAAAATGCAAGATCAACAACCATCACATGATTATAGTTTTTTAAAAAGAGTAGATAAGTAAGACAAAAATGTTGGTATTTTCATTGCAACACTCTGTTGTGGTTACGTCTTTTATAATAAGTCTTTTATAATTTAAATAATAAGAAAATTATTTATTTGTTGCAGTTATTAAAAACAATTTTAATGTGTGCCCAAAAGGGGAATGATCTGAATTCAGCATTGCAGTTAGGAACTGTTTCAACTATAGTGCCTGTAAGCCTACTTTAAGTTTAAAAAAAAAGAAGCCTGGAGAAGTTTTGGGGGAAGGGAAGTTATGTTTCTATAAACTATCCTGCTGCAGGCCCAAGCAACGACAGGCTTTCACACTGAGTGGGGAAATGAAACAGGTTGCTGACAGCTGTCAGCCACAGGCAGGGGCCACCCTGGGAAGAAAGCAGAGCATGTAGGGAAGGCTGTGGGTAGGGAGGAGGTAGAGCGAGAGAAGCAGGATCTCTGGGTAAGGACACGCTAGAGAGAAGTCTTAGCATGTTGAGAAAGTAGCCAAGGATAACCCAGTGCAGGTGTAGGTGGGAGGAGGGTAGCTTCCTAGGTTTAGCTGGAGGTGGTGAGCAAAGAACAGGTCAGAGATTCTGTGGATCTCAGAAGGCAGCAGCTGTGCTGTTTGCATGGGGACAGGCATGGCTCCTAGGGTGAGCAGGGGACAAGACCTGAAGGAAGACTCCAGGGAAGCGCAGAAAAGGATGCCTGTCCCTTGACAGAGGGAATGCCAGTTTGTGTGACATAGAGCTGAAGGTGCCAGAAAGAATGGTGTCAGAGGTGAGGGGCATGTGGGAGCAGAGGGAAGATGAGGAAATGGACTCACGTGGTGAAACTCAGCTGAAAGTTGACTTGCCCATGACTAACCTAGTGAGCAAGAGATGCAGCCTGACCCCAGGAAGAACTGGAGAAACAGGCAGTGAGCATGCGGAAAGAAGAAGCTGTTTGTTGTGTTAGAAGAAACTGGGTGGAGGTGTGTGTCAGAGCAGCTGGCTTGTCTAGTAGGCGGGGGCAATAGGGAAGGGTATCTTCCAGGACCTTCTCAAAGGAACAGTGACAGCAGCAAGGGGAGCTCAAGGGAACTGCATCCTTAGAATGCTACAGGCAGGCAGACAGGAACATGAGGGTGGCTGGCCTGAAGCAGAGGGAGCCCTGGCTGGGTTCCCCTGACTTTGTTGGGCAGTATCAGGCTCCAGGAGCTCATAGCCCTGCAACTCCATCCCTCCATAAACTACTCCTTCCTCCTCCTGACAGTTCTGATCAGGTATAAGGAGGCAGACTCAGGCAGATTTCTGCCAAGAGTTTTGGACCTTGTGTTTTTAAGACCCAGTGTGCTGAAATTAGTTATCGCCATCAATGCACGTTGTGCCAGACAATAATCACACGCCTTGATGGAACAAACTGAGCATCCTCCCTTGTGCAGCCATTGGTCATTGCGGATTGAAGATCTCAGCAGAGACTGGCTGGGGCCAGGGCTCGTATTCTCACCCAAAGCCTTGTTCTGGCAGGTGCTGTGATAACAGCATATTCAGGAGACTTTGGTACAAGCAGGATGCCTTGCAGGGATCCAGACAAAGGTGTTCACCAAGACCTGCTTGGTTCTCCCGGTCAAGGGTGACCTCAGGGTCACTGGGCTTTCATATTCCAAGTTCACACATAAGCAATGATGAACCATGAGTCATGCACACATGGTGTGAATGACTTTGGGCCTCATTTACAGCCTTAGTTTCTCTGTATTCCAAAAGAAATCAGGAAACAAAACTCAGCACAGGGAGTGAAGCCTAGTTCCCTCCCCTCACACACACTGTGACCATCTTAAAATCGATAGAATTGATGGAGAACCATGAATCAGGCCAGAGACAGGTCAACTTAGTTGAGACTGGTAGTTGGTTCTTTTCCAGGAATGGAGGTGGCTCCAGCCCAGGTTACCTCCAGCGTCAGTTCCCTGTGTCAGAGACAATTTTCTTCTTGTTTTGTTTTTGCTGCTGCTGTTTCAAATTCAAGTCCTGGCTCGGGGAAAATGGGATAGGTGTTATATCTTAGACATCCCCTATTTTTTAAAGAAGTCTGGTTTTATGGGACAATGGGTGTAAGATATAAGGGTGCTTTTCCCTAGGTTCATTCCTTTGATAGGCACTGGTAGCAGGTAGGGTGGTTTATTTCCTTCCAGGGCCTGTTTCAAACTCAGTCTCCTGCGTAAATGTTAAACCCGTGAAGTGAAAACAAGAAGGCGCTACCCCGACGGCTCAGGGGAGGGACACAGGTGTCTCTCGTAGCAAAGTTCTGTTCCCTGTGCAGAGTGGGGTCACAGTTACGGTAAGGCTAGAATCACGATCTCAGGAATCATGTCCTTTGGCCTAGGAAGGTCACTTATCCTGGACAAGCATGGAGGACTTGGTAGCACTCAGGTTTCTAGCTGTACTTTTTCTGCGCTCCACCACATAACAGCCCTCTCATTTCAACGAATTTTCTTGGCTGTTTGGACTCCTCTCTTGAAGTGGCCTGCTTGAGTTGGAGTCAGTCTCTCCTGGTCACATGAGTACATGCAGGCCAGCACAGCACAGTGCCGGCATTTGCAAGCAGAACGTAATTCTGTGGTGAGTCCCTGCAAAAGCAGACTGTGGGGTATGGGTATTTATGACCCAAGCGTTCTCACCTGGCTTTGAGGCAGGTCTGGTGAGTATTTTCGGATCTGGCAGCAGGCTGGGGTAAGATGTTGAGCAAAAGGTGGAAGGCTATGGCAGCTCGGGAAGAGCAGATGGAGGACCCCAGGGCAGCACTTTGGTTGTGGGGATGGCTGCTGTATATGAGTGCAATTCCATTGGCCTTGGCTGTGATGCCATCACAGGCTCAACCACTCATTCTTGGAGTTTGTCCTTTAAAGCATGACTTTAGCTAGTCTAGGAGACAGGCAGGGACTTGCAGTACACGTGACCCAAAAGACATGAAAGTAACATGCAGGCTAAAGGACTTCTTCATTCTGGCAAGACTCAGATGTAAGTGGAGCTCACAAAGGAGAACTGGCCGGCCTGCAAATGGTGAGCTCACTCTAAGGCCACAGGCCTACAGTGAGCTCACTCTAAGTTCCCCTTGGGACCAGTGTGGTTTACAACTGCTATTTTGGTATAAGTACTAACAGCACTTACTCTCACTCTCAAAATATCCTGATTTGAAAGGTAAAAATCTATCATCCCCTAGTGAACAGGTAAGAAGATTCAGTGTCATAACTGAAGGGAGGTGTGGGTTTAAGGTTCCAACGTGGAAGCAGATTGATAACCACTGTCCAAAGAGTAAAAAGAGCTGAAAGTGGTGGCTTTGGAGTGAGAGAAAAGGAAAGTGCTGCCCATGCTGGGAGGACAGAAAAGGGAGTAATCAGGGGTTCACAAAACAGGAAGGAGAAACCAGAGAAGCTGCCAAGGACAGAACTGTGCACCCACTGTGAGGTCTGGGGAGCTCAGAGCCACAGGGCCACGCACTTCTGACAGAGTGGGGTGACCTTGGAGGATCCTGAAGGATCACAGATGGAGACAAGGTGAGTCATGGAGGTAGAACCGGACTGGGTGTATCCAGGGTCTGAGTAAGTCACTCAGGCAATTGGATCAGCATGTGTCACAGGCTGTCTCTAGAGTCCTTCAGAGGATGACAAAGGAGTTTGCACGCTGAAGCCTGGGCCCATGCAGAGAAGGCTGCCAGCAAGTTCTTGGAGGATGCTGTCGCTCTGAAGGCCTATTACTGATTTATGCGTTTGCATCTGCGAAGTCTGAGGAATATTAAGCATTAAGACTTGTGATAGGAGTGGGGAAAATGTGTAGCTCAATAAAAGCAATAATAACAATAAAGATTTGGGATAGGAAAGCTAGAGGAATTGATAGAGAGCAGTTGGGATTACCCAGAGGACCTAACGACAGATGGCAGAGAGCTGTGGGCTACAGAGGCAAGAGCTTTGGGTTCACTAGCATCTGTGCTACCTGCTCCGTCTCATGCCAGAATTCTCCAGCCACACATGCTGCCCAGACTGCTTCCCGACACTATGCCCTTTTCTTTTCTCCAAGGAGAGGGAGGAAGGAAGGGGCAGGGCCAGTGCCATGAAAAAAGGAACAGAACACCGCAGAGACAGACTAGGATTTGACCGGATATAATTCATTATACAGAGATTTATCAACTTGACTCTCCTGTTACTTTGCATGGCACCTTCTTGCCATGGATGCTACTGTCCAAGTCCTCAGTGTCATTTACGATGGTCAGTTGGGGTTGAGAGGCACCTAAGAAATTAGCAAATATAGTCTGGGTAAGTCTGTGGTAAGCTTCTAAAGAAAACCTTACACGGTCAGCAAAGTAAGTGGAAAGACTGTCATGAAAATAAGGACACCACCCAAGGGGAATCAGGAGGGACCCATGAAGTAGAGCAGGGGGAACTGATACCCACAAGGCTAGCTTCTTTTGTGGGGAGGGCATATTTTACTGCTGTTGTCCGCGGCAGTCAGATTCTGCCTTCTTCCTCCTTTGATGTGAACTTCAGTGACTCTCCTTGGGATACTCAACCTTTCCTCCTCTAGCTGGGGCTGCCTCCTGAACCCTCTTGTCTTAAGTCTCTTGGGTGGATACCGAGTTTTCAGCTCTCTAGCATTCAGAAGACCAGGGCAGGCATATTCAGCCTCCGACAGTAGAAGTAATGTAATTAATCCCACTTCCAGCTAAATACCTTCTATTGGTTCTGTCATTTGGAAGACTCTGCCTAAGTCTAAGCCTTAACTTGGTCCATTATCCCAGAGTACTATGCTCTCTCTGTAGTTCACATTGCATGGCCCCTCCCCTTCCTTCCTTCTCCTGCAATGAGTCAAACAAGCCCTACCAGCAAGGCCCATCTAAATGCATCACTCCTTTCCTTAAATGCAGGGGTTTCACGTTCTTCTAGCATAAGCTCAGGTTTCATAACCCTGCTGTCAAGGCCCACAGTCACCTTGCCCCTGTCCTCTGCACACTCTCTCTGTGTGTCCTCTTCATCCCAGTGTTCTTGGCATCCAGCGCAGCATAGGGGTTCTCTTGCTTCCAACCTCCACACACTGTATACTCTGCCTAGAATGTCTCTTCCACCTTCTAGCTCCTCCATCTCACATCCCTTAGGGATTGGCACAGCCATCCTCAGAGAGCCCCAGTCCGTCCCGTCTGTAGCCTTCAACTGGACCCCTTCAGGAAAGGCTATGCCTTTCCTACCTGTATTTGTGTTCTGAGGACATAACATGTGCTTGTGTGGGCAAATTAATATCTCAAAGAGTGAAGAAGGAAACAGCAGTAAGAAGTAGAACGACGGAGTTTAGCATCAAAGTACAGGAAGTAGAACAGGTGAAAAGAGTGAAGCAAAGATTTGAAGAGGAGCTTGAGAGATGGCTCAGCTGGTGAAATGCTTGCTGTGCATGTCAGGTCCCCAACACTCACAGAAAACCTAGAGAGTGCGATGGTCCATGCTCAATCCCGGTACATGGGAAGAAGAGTCAGGAAATCCTGAAAACATGCTAAGTATCCTTATTAGCTGAATTGGGAAGCTGTGGATGCAGGGGAGAGACCCTGCCTGAATATATAAGGTCAAGACTGATGCAGAGAGAGAGCTTTCTGATGTCAACCGCTGGCCTTCACATACGTGCACATACACACACACACGTGTACCCCAAATGGTAACCTGTATATCGACTGAACAAACATATACAGCAGAAAAAAAGATATAGAATGTGAAGAAACAGAGACCGTCGCCCCCAGAAAGTAGGGAAAGAGAAAGGGGCTTGAAGATGGGACCACACTGGCGCTGTGAGGGCTGGCGGCGACTGCAATCCTGGGAAGATTTTAAAGCAACATGGGAAAAAAATGATGGCAAGGACTCTTGTTTGGTGGGATCAGTGAAGACAGCATGTTTATTTCACCCGAATCAAATCATATGGAAACCAGAAAGGAAGCAGGAAAAGTCAAGTTCCATTGTGACCCATACGGCCATGGAGGCAAGGAGCTCTCCCACTGTGCTGTGTATGCAGTTAGAGCATCTACACACCTCACCCTGAAGACACATTTGTGATAGTAACGGAAGGATGAGAAAGGGCAGGGGGAGAGCCAGTGGTAGAGCACTCAGGCCCTGGGTTCCATTCTCGGCACTGCCAGGAAGTAAATAACATGACCTCTCTTGTGGGGTTGTGAGGGCCCTGCTCCTGTGCCTTCTCCATCACACAAACATTCTGCTGGCGTTTGCGAACATTCACATGCCAATTAAACCCAATAAGCGGCCATTCATAGAGAATGTGACGTGATGAACAGATTATTTCCTAATGCCCATAACTGTGGTTTCCTCATGGAATTATTTCTTATGATGTCCATTTAGAAATGCTGGTCATTTCAGACATGAAAACCACATTTTAAGGGAATATTATAAAACAGGGCAAATCAATATAGCGCAGACAACGAAGCACAAATAAAGAAGGAATACTTATGTGTTAAACTTCTGTGACGTGAGAGGCACCCCTGGGGTGATTGCTGTAATTTTCTCAGTGATTTTTTCTTATTCAAGGCTTGTGTCTCTTTCTTCTTTATGTCTAGGTTGTCTTGGAAAGATGCCGTCATGATTCATTGATGAGAAAAGCTGCTGTGGTCACAGTGTTAGAATTTGGTTTGAGTAGAGCACATGTGGTGGGTGGCATGAGACCCACTAGAGGACAGGTTTGTCCCCTGCGGATGCAGCGTTCCACCCAGCGGGTCCCAGAAAAGTGCCAGGGGCTAAGTGTGGTATGGGACGGTCAATGTTGAAGTAGATAGGGATTGAGTTGGCTGAGCCTGAGGGAAAGAAGCAACCTCCATAGTGAGTATTTTGTGTGGGAGACTGTGTTCCACCTGTCTATAAATGTGGTCCATAGTGAGAAAGCACGGTGTGTGTGTGCGTGTGCATGTGTGTGCATGTGTGCTTGTGTGTGCATGTTTGTGTGTGTGTGTGCGCGTGTGAGTACGTGTGTGTGTGTGCGTGTGTGTGTGTATGTGTGATTTCTTGTTTCAGACCTGCACCATAATGGGCTGGGGAAAACAGCAGCTACCAGGTCTCCAGAGAATGGCTGTGCTGCCAGCTGGCCTAGCCTTTGGCTGCTCTGTGCTGCTGCCCAGCCACCTCCTGATATTCTTTACTTTGTGGTCCTTATCAGTCTATCTTCTCAAATTGCCCTAAGCATAAAGTAGTAAACTTCACTTCCTCGGAACAAAGTGTTTACATCCCCATCGAGACTATCTGCTGAAGCCAAATCCCTAGAACACTGGAATTAGAAGGAAAGTCTTCAGGGGCTGTTTACATCAGGAGGGTAGGATCCCGGCAAATGGGACCAGTTCACTCTACACAATACAGATCCCACAGAATTTCCTTGTTTCTTCTGGAATGGTCTCACGTGATAGTAAGAAGATAGCTGGCCACTGTACTGGGCCTACCTGAGACCAAGTGTGCCAGTATCTTGATCTTGAATTTGTCAGCATCAAACACTATTAGAAATATAGTTTTTTTATATGTAATAAGTTGCCCAGCCTATGACATTTTGTGATAGAAGCACAGGCAGACTAAGAAAAGGTTGTGCCTTGGGAGATACTTTTGCTTCTAGCTAAGAAACACAATAATGTGTATGAGAGATTGAACTCTGACCTCTGAGTAGAAAATAGTGTGCCAGGCTCTGTGATGCCAAAAAATGCTTTCCCGTGGCTTCACTATCTAGTTGGAAGACTCCTTTGTTTGCAGTTTTGAAAACTGGAAGTTATATGCAGAGAAGTGTGCAGATTGTGCCAAGCTGTTCAGTGTTTGACTGCTGGAAAAGCTAAAACTCCACTGTAAACAAAGACAAGAAAAAGTGAGTGTGATTGTTGCCACTTCGGTCACCTGACACAAATGCTCTGGTCATCAGAGACCACAGGGCAGGGCAAGCACCTTGGTCAGGGGCATTTGGGGAATCACTGTGGCGTGCGACTCTGTCAACAAGATTTGAGAGGGAACTTTCCCAGGTCCTGCAGTGACCACGGTTCATCTGGTTGGACAGACAACAAACACAGCACCCTAACCACTTCCCTCCCACACCTTCCCTACCAATCTCAAGCTCTTACACTAACACCAGAGGCTTCACATGAACACCTGGCCTATAAGTCACACTACACCATCCCATCACCAGCCTCATCGAGCCAACAACAATGCAGGACTGACTGACTCCAACACGTAGATGTTTTCTGTTTTGATCTCGTGGCTGTAAAGTAGTGGACCGATGGTATGCTAGCAGGAGAAATCACTACTAGGATTCAGATCAGAAGGAAACTGGAGCGAGGACTAGCAGGGGCTGTGGACACAATCCAAGACAGGGAATCACTGATCTAACAGGAGTACACCCACAGTACAGTGAGGGATGAAAATGGATGGTTATTAATGACAGATTTTTTTCTTTTGGAAAGTGATATGTAAAAAGCTTACCCTGGATGGCTTCTCTGTAAAACGTAACAAGATTTCAATGGAAGCCCCTTTGGTGATCTGGAGAACTTGGCTAGAGTACCAAGCATCAGGTGTCCACAGAGCTGTAAGTCAAAGAAGCTCCTGTCTGGGGTATCTAATAGCTTCTGCAGGATTTATGGAGACAATAACTGCGGGCGTGAACAGCGTGAGGCAGGTATGCCACAGCCAATTCTGAACAGCTACGAGAGTCACAGGCTTCATCACAGGGCGGTGTGGATCTAAAGCGGCTAACATTGTGACCTTAACTGTCTGAAACGTCACCTAGTGAGTAGAGGGAAGCGTGTTCATCCCTGGCTGGATACGTGGCACAGCGGCACAATGCTTGCCCAGTATGTGCAAGGTCTCAAATACGATGCCCATCACTGAAAACAAACAATAAACTGTTGCAACCAGTAATTAAATCATGAACATAGGGGTAAAAAAATGAGACACCAGGGACTGGGGAGACAGCCTAGCCTGTGAGGTTCCTGCCACACATTCATGAGGATCTGAGCTTGGATCCCCAGCATTCATGTGAAAGTCTGGGTACAATGGCACACACCCTGCACTCAGGAGGAAGAGGCAGGGGGAGCCCTGGGGGCCCTGGCAAGTCAAGATGCTTAAATCAGTGAGTTCCAGGGTTAGTGGGAAACCTTGTCTAAAATCAAGCTGGAGAATTAACCGAGGAAGACGGTCACGCCTGGCACCCACAGTGGTGCATGAATAAACACGCAGACACACATCTACCCCTAAACCACCACTGCCACACACACATATATGCATACAGTGCATGAATAAACACGCAGACACACATCTACCCCTAAACCACCACTGCCACACACACATATATGCATACAGTGCATGAATAAACACGCAGACACACCCCACAGTGGTGCATGAATAAACACGCAGACACACAATCTACCCCCTAAACCACCACTGCCACACAAACACATATGCATACAAAATGTGAAGCACGATTAATAAAAACTCAGAGAGAAATTAGGGGTCAACCTGAAGGGCAGAAAAGCAAAGCAGCCAGCCATTGGCTCTTACTCGACCTCAGTCTGAAAAGGCTATCCTGCCTCCAGGAATCTCAGAATGAGACTGAGACTGAGAACTGTCCCCTCCCATTTTATAATCCTCCCTAGTGCTAGGATTAAAGGCATTTGCTGCTTGGTTTCTATGGCAACTAGTGTGGCCACAGGGATTAAAGTGTGTGTCACCACTGTCAGGTCTGCAAGGCTGACCAGTGGGACTGTTTACCCTCTGATCTTCAGGCAAGCGTTATTTATTAAAATACAAATGAAACACCACTGCAAAAAATGAGTTGGCATAGGTAGAAGTGATTGACGTAAAGCAGAATTCCCTAACCTCTTCATATTTTAAGGTGTAGAAATCGAAGGAGAGGCTGAAAGAAAAACTCATTCTTATCTGGAGTGTGAGCCAACAGAGGCACTGGGAGATGTGACGAGGAAAGCAAACCTACCATAGGGAGATAAGACCACCCTGCAGGTGCTCTATCCTGAACCCCACACCACAGAGATACACTTGCATCCATCTAAGGGTTGACAACTTTAGTGTCTTTCGAGGTCAAGTGACGATTCAAAAGATTAAATAGGAGAAAATAGACTGAAGTGCTCTGCACACTGACCTGCTCACAGACCTGCACACAGACCTGCACCTGCTCACAGACCTGCACACAGACCTGCACCTGCACACAGACCTGCACCTGCACACAGACCTGCTCGCAGACCTGGTCCAGTTGCTCAGGTTGTAGACACTGCTCACTTTGTGCACCTTTAGCCTATGTGCCTGCCCCACCCCCTTTTCTCTGGAGTTTCCTTTCTGGTGTTATGGAATGCCCATTTCTGTGGGCTCCATCCTAGCCTCTGGGAGCCAAAATAGGAAAAGGATTCACTCAGCAGTTTCTCTGGAGTCAAGAGTGCGAACCGTTGACCAAATCTAGGCTGACTGAATGTTCTCATCAAGAACTGCCCATTTTGGGGGTGGAGGAGAAACTTGGGGCAGTTGGAGATGCAGGATGGTGTCAATTGGCAGACACCAGGCAGTCAGAGCAGGAGCTAAGCACTTCTGCTAACGCAGCCCAGCGAGGGACAGCTTCCTCTCAACGGCCACGTCTGCTCTGTCCGGCTGCCCAGACTCTTTTGGCCATGCTATGTGGTGCTGTGAGTCATTTGGTATATTCCAATAAGTTGATTATTTGCACACATTTACTGAAATTGTTGTTTATTAGTTGATGTATTTTCTTAGGTAGCCAAACATATTTTGGGTGTACCTCTTTTCCTAAATTTTCAAGCCATCAAAATATAATCATAAAAATGAAGATGAAAAAGGAAAAGAAAAAAACATGCACGTTGTTGTTTTCAAACACATTATTGAACTAACTGTCTTGAGGACAGGAAATAGAAAAACAGCGGGTGGCCTTATCAACCATGGCCTGTGTAGTCAAAACCACCGTTCTTGTGATTTTTCTGATGCCCTACTTTTACTTCTCTGAGCTAGTACTCATGAAAGCCTGACAGTTTTCTTCTGAGGTGATCTCAAGTTCTTCAGCCTCAAATAGTACTCAAAGCAATCTGCAGAATATGCCCCAAATCTTTCCAAAGATGCGCAGCCTGCACACAGTTTCATTGCCCCCCTTTTTTTGTCAAGATATACAAGTGTAATATATGCTCTAGCCCGGGTGTTGCTTGACTATGACAGAATGTGAAGAGGCCCAGCAGGTGGGAAGAATGTCTTAGTTAAGCAACTCTAGTCGGAGAGCCTAGAACTTCAGATTTGCTAGAACTTCAATCAGCTCTTCTTTCCCGGGGTAAAGGTGGCAGGGGGTGAGGGACTGTGTGTACAGTGTGATTCATCTGAGGAGAAAACTGGCTCATTTCTTGTACTTAGGAAGTGGTTTTGATGTAGGAAGGACCTCATTCACAGAGTGGCAGGCAGTCTCTGCACAGTGGCTGCTCTAAGGCTTGCACGGCCTCCTACTGACAGGGTGGACCACCAACAAGAACACGTCATGGTGGTGCAGGTGAGCCAATGGGAACATTGGACCACTGTGCCCCAACATATGATGCATGACTGCAGAGCAAAGAGGCCCCAGATCTAGCCTCAGGTCAATTCCTTCCAAAGTCCTGGGTGAGAATGGCGTTTTAGGCTCCAAGTTTAGCTTATTTCTTTCTTGTCCCCATGGCATGAAAACTTTCCATTTTCTCTTTGTACTTTTCTGGATTATCTGAGTACTTTCCTGATCTCCCTTCCTTCCTCAGCCGATGTGGACTGTGCCCCGACAGGCTGCCTACCTCCTAAAAGGAACTCTGTAATCTGCTACTACCCTTGTGATCATTGTTCTCCTTAGAGCTGAGTCACACAACGAGCTAGATTTTGCCTTTCAAAAGTGAACACTGGTGTGGTGGTGGTGGTGGCGGTGTGCGTCTGTATCTGAGTGTCTCTGTGTATGCTTGTGTGTGTCTTCATCTATGTGTGTGAGTCTGTATCTGTGAGTGTGTGTGTAAGTCTATGTGTGTCTGTATCTGTGTGTGTCTGTGTGTGTGTGAGTCTGTGTCTATGTGTGTCTGTATCTGCTGTATCTCTGTGTGCGTATATATCTTTGTGTATCTGTGTGTGTGAGTCTGTCTATATGTATCTGTATCTGCTGTGTCTGTGTTTGTGTGTCTGAGCATTTGTTTATGTTTGTGTGTATCTGTATCTATGTGTGTCTGTATCTGTGTGTGTGAGTCTGTATCTGTGAGTGTGTGTGTAAGTCTATATGTGTCTCTATCTCTGTGTGTCTGTGTGTGTGTGAGTCTGTGTCTATGTGTGTCTGTATCTGCTGTATCTCTGTGTGTGTATATATCTTTGTGTATCTGTGTGTGTGAGTCTGTCTATATGTATCTGTATCTGCTGTGTCTGTGTTTGTGTGTCTGAGCATTTGTTTATGTTTGTGTGTATCTGTATCTATGTGTGTCTGTATCTGTGTGTGTGAGTCTGTATCTGTGAGTGTGTGTGTAAGTCTATGTGTGTCTGTATCTGTGTGTGTAAGTCTATGTGTGTCTGTATCTGTGTGTGTCTGTGTGTGTGTGAGTCTGTGTCTATGTGTGTCTGTATCTGCTGTATCTCTGTGTGTGTATATATCTTTGTGTATCTGTGTGTGTGAGTCTGTCTATATGTATCTGTATCTGCTGTGTCTGTGTTTGTGTGTCTGAGCATTTGTTTATGTTTGTGTGTATCTGTATCTATGTGTGTCTGTATCTGTGTGTGTGAGTCTGTATCTGTGAGTGTGTATGTAAGTCTATATGTGTCTCTATCTCTGTGTGTCTGTGTGTGTGTGAGTCTGTGTCTATGTGTGTCTGTATCTGCTGTATCTCTGTGTGTGTATATATCTTTGTGTATCTGTGTGTGTGAGTCTGTCTATATGTATCTGTATCTGCTGTGTCTGTGTTTGTGTGTCTGAGCATTTGTTTATGTTTGTGTGTATCTGTATCTATGTGTGTCTGTATCTGTGTGTGTGAGTCTGTATCTGTGAGTGTGTATGTAAGTCTATATGTGTCTCTATCTCTGTGTGTCTGTGTGTGTGTGAGTCTGTGTCTATGTGTGTCTGTATCTGCTGTATCTCTGTGTGTGTATATATCTTTGTGTATCTGTGTGTGTGAGTCTGTCTATATGTATCTGTATCTGCTGTGTCTGTGTTTGTGTGTCTGAGCATTTGTTTATGTTTGTGTGTATCTGTATCTATGTGTGTCTGTATCTGTGTGTGTGAGTCTGTATCTGTGAGTGTGTGTGTAAGTCTATGTGTGTCTGTATCTGTGTGTGTCTGTGTGTGTGTGAGTCTGTGTCTATGTGTGTCTCTATCTGCTGTATCTCTGTGTGTGTATATATCTTTGTGTATCTGTGTGTGTGAGTCTGTATCTGTGAGTGTGTGCGTGTAAGTCTATGTGTGTCTCTGTGTGTGTGTGGAGGGGTGGAGTGCTGGAAGTGGAACACAGGCCCTTGTAAGTGTGCGGCAGGTGTTCTGCTCTTTCACTACGTAGCCACAGCCTTTTCCCAGGAGGCCCTTACCATGGCCCACCACCACCTCTGTGTCACCAGTGTTAACACTGCTGTCCACATTAGCCTGCCAAGAGGCCCAATGCAAGGGGATTTTGTGAGTCTTTCCGGGAGGGCAGGGGGTGTGGCCTACCCCCCCCCCCCATTTCTTTGCAGTAACAAAGTTGTGTTGAAGACTGGATGGCAGGGGAGCCAGGAGGTGCGTGATTTCCATTACTACAGGAAATGTCGTTTTTGCAGCTTGTGGCTGCCATTTCTGTGTGGCTGTAAACAATACCTGACGGAAACAGCGGGAGGGAAGAAAGGCTAGTTTAGGCTAGTTTAAGCTAGTTTGGCTTCCAGGCATCACAGGGCTTTAGGCTTATTGAGTTAGATTGCTGTTAGATTGGAAATCCGCTGTTAGAAGTCATCCGAGTTTACTGAAGACACCTGGGGAGATGTCAGTGGGGTATAAAGTCATGAGACAGTCCATGACATCATAGCTGCTGAAGACGAATGTATGCACACACGTATGTGTGTATATGCCGGTGTCCATACGTGTTACACACTTCCTTTGCTGTTAGTGGTGCTGGTGGAGATCGAGCCCAGAGACCCAGGCATGCAGAGTGTGTGCTCCACCACTGACCTGTGTCCTCAATTCTTAATCCTTTGTGTGTTTGAAGTTTTGTTTAAAAGCAGCGAGGGATTCATTCAAAGCAATTCAGCACACGACACTAGAAATTAGCAGTAGAAACCGCTTTAGACACACTGGGCTGGTGCAGCTTTCTTGCTGCTGCTCTTGTTTATTACACAGAGAAAAAGCCCCTGGCTGTGAGTGGGAGGAGAAACCAGCCCAGGCATTCTCCAGGCTGATGGTGGCTGATTCACTGCCCAACCCCCACTATAAGGTTTGTCCCTAGTGGACAGGGTATTCCCCCTGTGCCATCCTGGGCCTCAGTGAATCATTCCTGAAACCAGAGTTTTATATCTAAGTCTAGTGAGTGTTGACCCTCGGGGCTGAAGTGATGAAAGGCTACTGAACACCCCTCCCCCACTTAAAGGTCAAAGCTTTCCTCTAGAAAATACTCATCTCTGCCCGGGAGTATCTGCCTGATGTCACCCTTGCTATGAACTTCAAAGAGGATGTTTCCTAAAGATGCAATCTACTCAGTGTGACAGTCATTCTAAGGATGAGAGTGGCTCCAACAGTGAGCAGACACTTCAGTGTTTACAGACATTAAGGAAGGTGCCAGAAGTTCAGGGGTCTACCTCACCTTGAGCTGTCTCAGCCTACCTCTGTGCCACAGGAATGGTGAACAGGACACAGGCGATCACCCTTGCTCCCAGCATGCCAACAAGACCCTCAGGAAGCAGCCCTGCTACCCCCGTGCCACCAATTGCTAACCAGTGACTGGACTCTGTTGCTTATGCCTCTATTCTTCCTCTTGCTTAGCAAGCTGAGGAAATTTGGGCTCAGGGAGATGGAGCGACTTTTTCACAGTCATACCTACCATAGCTGGGCTGACTTGGAGGTCCTCTTCTTGCTGCACCTCAGGTATCAAGAAATTCTATCTCCTACAAGGCATTCAAAGCAAATGTCTTGAAGACCAAACACCTATGAGAGGAGTCTAGTAAAGAGAAGAAAGCAGAGTGGCACAGGGTTCCATAAGTAAAGTTCCTTGCCACCAAGCTGGTGACCTGAGTTCTATCTCCAGTTCAACTTGTCCCCTGACTTCCACATGTGTGCTGTAGTACACACTTGCTCCTTGTTGTAGGAAGCCGCTTGTTTGTTCCCGGCTGCCCCAAAATAATCACACAGAAACCTTATTATTTGTAATACTGTTTGGCTAATAGCTTAAGCATATTTCTGGCTAACTCATACATCTTAAACTAGCCCATCTCCATTAATCTGTGTCTCACTACAAGGCTGTGGCTTACTGGGTAAAGTTCCAGAGTACTCTGGTATAGGAGGTCCTTCTGTATTTGTGTTGCTTTCATTGGTTAATAAAGAAACTGCCTTGGCCTTTTGATAGGGCAGAACCTAGATAGGTGAAGTAGACAGAACTGAATGCTGGGAAGAAGAACAGACAGGAAGACACTATGGATCTCCTGCCTGGGACGGACGCTAGTTAGAATCTTTCTGGTAGTAAGATCTAATGATTCTCTGAATTTCCTCTGTGTCTGTGGTTATGTCCCCCTTTTCATTTCTGATCTTATTTATTTGTGTGTTCTCTCTCTGTCGTTTAATTAGTTTGGATAGGGGTTTGTCGATCTTGTTGACTTTCTCCAAGAACCAGCTTTTTGTTTCATTGATTCTTTGGATTGTTTTCTGTGTTTCTATTTTGTTGATTTCGGCCCTCAGTTTTATTATTTCCAGTCTTCTACTTCTCCTGGGTGCGTCTGCTTCTTTTTTTTCTAGAGCTTTCAGGTGTGTTGTTAAGTCCCCAATGTATGCATTTTCCGTTTTCTTTAAGTGGGCACTGAGTGCTATGAACTTTCCTCTTAGCACTGCTTTCATTGTGTCCCATAGGTTTGAGTATGTTGTCTCTTTATTTTCATTAAATTCAAGGAAGACTTTAATTTCTTTCTTAATTTCTTCCTTGACCCAGGTGTGGTTCAGTAGTTGACTGTTCAGTTTCCATGAGTTTGTCGGCTTTCTGTGGGTAGCATTGTTGTTGCCTTCTAACTTTAATCCGTGGTGATCAGATAGGACACAGGTGGACACTGATCTTTTTTTGTATCTGTGGAGGTTTCCTTTGTTTCCAAGTATGTGGTCAATGACCCAAAAAGAGGAACATGGGATGTACTCACTCATATTTGGTTTCTAGCCATAAATAAAGGACATTGGGCTTATAATGCATGTTCCTAGAGAAGCTAAGTAAGAAGGTGAACCCAAAGACAAACACATAGGCATCCTCATGAATATTAACCTTCATCAGGCGATGAAAGGAGACAGAGACAGAGGAGCACGGGACAGAAATCTCAAGGTCCAAATCAGGAGCAGAAGGAGACGGAGCACGAGCAAGGAACTCAGGACCGCGAGGGGCGCACCCACACACTGAGACAATGGGGATGTTCTATCGGGAACTCACCAAGGCCAGCTGGCCTGGGTCTGAAAAAGCATGGGATAAATCCGGACTAGCTGAACATAGAGGACAATGAGGAATACTGAGAACTCAAGAACAATCGCAGTGGGTTTTTGATCCTACTGCACGTACTGGCTTTGGGGGAGCCTAGGCAGTTTGGATGCTCACCTTAGGAGACCTGGATAGAGGTGGGCGGTCCTTGGGCTTCCCACAGGTCAGAGAACCCTGATTGCTCTTCGAGCAGATGAGGGAGGGTGACTTGATCGGGGAAGGGGGAGGGAAATGGGAGGCGGTTGCGGGGAGGAGGCAGAAATCCTTAATAAATAAATAAATTTAAAAAAAAAGAATCTTGCTGGTAAGACAGTCATGTGGCAATGCACAGATTGATGGAAATGGGTTGAATTGGGGATGTAGGAGTTGGCCAATGGGAAGGTTGGAGCTGATGGGCCAGGCAGTGCTTAAATGAATACAGTTTCTGTGTGGTTATTTTGGGTGTAAGCTAGCTGGGTGGCCGGGACCAAAAGCAGGCCCGCTCCTCCCTAAAACAGTACTCTGCCTTCTTCCAGCATTCAGCTTAGTTTTCTCTTCCTAGTTAAGTTCTGCCCTGTTATAGGCCAAAGCAGTTCTTTATTTATTAACCAATAAAAGCAACACATAGACAGAAGGATCTCCCACACCAGCTCCTCACCTCCAAACACATATATAAACACAAGAAATAGTAAAATGTTTTAAAATGAGAGCTAAGAGAGCAAGAACAGTTGCCTGTGTTTTACCATGAAGTAACTCTGTGTGTGTGGGGGGGGGGGGTGCTGAGGTGTTTCCACTTTTCCCAGGAGGAGAATGTGGCCCATGATCTCAGGAGGAGAATGTGGTCCATGATCCCAGGAAATATGATCTGTGATCCCAGGAGTTGTGATCCGTGATCCCAGGAGATGTGATCCATAATCCCAGGAAGAGAATGTGGTCCATGATCTCAGGAGGAGAATGTGGTCCATGACCACAGGAGGAGAATGTGGTCCAAGACCCCAAGAAACGCAACCACACCCTGTCTCATTCCTTATCCTCCACCCTCTGCATAACGCCCCCTTCCACTCTGGTTTTGTGCAGCATCCCCTCAATCTGGGTAGTAGACATCTTCCATTCTCTCTCCTCACTTCTTGGAATTCTTCTTGGGTCTTCCTTGGTTCTTTTTCCTTGTGGCAATCTGCCCATGCATTCTGTATTCTACCTTATTGTTTAAATGTCTGATTTACCACCTTAGATTGTACACAGCCTGAGATGAGGCCTAATAATTTGTGCTTTTGTTTAAAACAATGAATGGTGAGATATGTAGGTAAGTCTTTGAGAATATTATTAATGTTTGGTGTCATTCAGCATTCCGTGCAGCTCCTCCTGGAGTTAACTGGACTGTGAACTAATTGTTTGCCGACTTTCCCTTGAGCTTTCCAGTCTTTATGAATCACAAGTGTATTAGTTACTTGTTACAGTAAAAAAAAATACCCGAGGTCATCAGCTTATAAAGAAGAAAAGTGGGTTTTGATGCATAGATATGGCAGTTTTAGTCTATGTCTGTTTGGGGTCCGTGTGAGGCAGTAGCGTGGAGCAGAAACACACCGTGGAGCAAAACAGCTCTCATCACTGCCAGGGTATGAAAAATAGTAAAAGGAAAAGACCAGGGCTCCCCCACTCCCTGCAAGGCCATATTCCCAACAACCCCAAACCTCTTACCAACCCCCCTCCTAAGGTTTCCACCACCTCTCTAGGCTGCACCAGAAACTAAGCCTGTAACATGCAGAGCTTGTGGAACATTCCAGATCCAAGCTCTAGCACTGAGAATAGCTTCTTGATCTCAAACTTTACAGAAACAATGCTGTGTCGTGTGTGTTCTTCAGCCCTTCCTTCCAAACATTAGCATGTGTGGCTGTGGTTAGTGGGTTGCTGTAGGGAACTAGGTGCTGTATGGTAACTCAGTAGAGACTATCATAATTTATTTAGCCCCTCTCTGAGAAGTGGGTATTTAGGTTGTTTCTGACTTTCTTACTTTTTAAGCAGTTCTGGTACGAACAACATTTTTGTCCACTGGAACAGTGTGTGGGACTCCGGGCTCTGAGTTTATATATGTGTGTGTGTGTGTGAGTCTAAGTTGAAGAAGCCCTTTCAATTCTTAATATAAAAATTATTTAGAAATGCCATTTTGTCCCTGACGATCAATTTTATCATATACTTGTAGCGGGTTTTATGATGGTATAACTTCCTTTATTCTCACACTGCAAGCCAGCGTGTACCTTACAAACAACTTACCTCCCTCAGCTCAGTGCTGCCTTTGTTGTCTATTGAGGTGCCCTGGTTTAGCCTGGGATTTCTCTATTGGGCAATATGTACCAACTCAGTGGTTCTCAGGCTTCCTCATGCTGCGACCCTTTCATACAGTTCCTCGTGGTGTGCTGACCCCAACCATGAAATTATTTTGATGCTACTTTATAGCTGTAATTTTTGCTGCTGTCATGAATCATGATATAAATCTCTGATAAGCAGGATATCTGATATATGAACTCCTATGAAAGGGACCCCAGAGGGGTCACACCCCACAGGTTGAGAACCACTGTGTTTATGGCACCTTTAGATAAAAACTATAGGTGTGCAAATAATAATTTTGATAAAAAATTCTGTTATCATATTTGTCTTGTTAATTCTTGGGTATTGTGGACCTTATTCTTTCTATATATTTTAGACTAAACTTCATGTTTTGTGACAGAATTTGTGATTTCACTTCCAATGCATTTGCTGTACAGATGAGCTTGAAAGAGCCCATTTGGACAGCCAGCGCGCCAATCCTTGAACATACTTCCTTCTCTGCAATTCGGTGTTCCCTGAAATCCACGGCGCCCAGACGTGGATAACTGTATCCACATAAAGCCTGATATAGCTTGGAAAGTAATTCTAGAACAAAATAAAAGCATTGCGCCTGTTTTCTTGGTAGCAACAATTTCTCGGTCCTGCTCTGCTTGCTAGAGGCAAGCAAGTGCTCTCATCTAAGAGAGGCTTCCTGATTCAGCTTTAGCTGCAAAACCCTGTAGCTCTTTTAAGAGGTCCTGCCATGAAACACTTAAACGGTGTTGATGAAAAGCTGAATGCATGCTTTTCAGTTTTCAGCCGTAGCAGGAAAAAAACTGTGCCGTTTAAAAATGCCAGCTTTCAGCCGGGCGGTGGTGGCGCACGCCTTTAATCCCAGCACTCGGGAGGCAGAGGCAGGCGGATCTCTGGGAGTTCGAGACCAGCCTGGTCTACAAGAGCTAGTTCCAGGACAGGCTCCAAAGCCACAGAGAAACCCTGTCTCGAAAAACAAAAAAAAAAAAGCCAGCTTTCTGAACCATCCTACCAGGGCAAACTCTGACTGTTTGAGGCAGAAGGGCCGACTAGAGAGAGAGGACTTGAGTGTTGTCTGTGGACATAATGCTGCAGCTTGCTTGCTGGCAGGGACCTTGAAACGCCACAGAGTTGTGGTAATAAACATGACTACAGCCGGTACCTCCGCCATGAGGCTGGAAAGCTAAGAAATGGGCTGGATCTAGCCAGCAAAGCCACAGCTTTAATCCTACCCATATTGCTCAGTAATTTAAAGGCTCATGTGGTGAGAAAAAGAGAGATACAGTAAAGAGAGATTCAAAAACAAAACAAAACAAAAACCTTTAAATGATTTAGTGTGTTAAAAATATATGCAGGCTAAAAGTTAAAGTTCTTAAAGTAAAAAACAAAAAAAAGGAAGAAAGAGAGTAGTTGGGTGTGGTAGGACACACCTTTAATCCCCAACACTTGGAAGGCAGAGGGAGATTGACCTCTGAGACTTCAACACGTGGTAGCACATGCCTTTAATCCCAATGCCTGGGAGGCAGAGACAGACAGATCTCTGAGAGTTCAAGGACAGCCTGGTCTACAGAGTTATTCCAGGAAAAAGATATACAGAAAACCTGTCTCAAAAAGTAAAAATAAACAAAATAGAGTTAAAATAAAGCCACACAAAGATGGAAAATAAACAGAGAATTTTGATACTGTATGCTATTATGCTCTCTTTGAATTGTTTGAATGGTGAGGAAGGAGCAACATCTGCTAAAAGATATTTGTTTATAAATGCTGCTGAACTAATCCAACATAGATATTTTGAAAATATCTTGACTTTAAAATTTGGATCTAAGGACATGATGCTTTGGAAAGGAGTTTCTTATTTTGTTTTCACAGAGGATGAGACCCTGTGGATTGCTTCTATCCCAATATGGTATGATAGACCATGCCCTCCTGAAGGGTTGCTGTGAACACTTTCAAAAAATCACTTTATTCAACTGCCGACTGAGATGAATCTAGCACACAGGTTATACCATGAAATAGCTGATTAACAGCACCCCCATTCAGCACGAAGCAGTTTGGAGAGAAATAACTGTGCCCATATTCCCAAATATTGTTTATAAATGTTTTTTTTTTACATTTAAAGGGGGATATGATATAGATATGAATAATTTGCATTGGTATGGATTTTAAGGTCAATTTTATTATATGTATATGTATTTCTGATATTGATTAAGGTATTGTGATTGTGTAGTTCATGTAAAAAATTTAATGTATAAGGTTGTTAATGGATAATCATTAATAATAGTCAAGTTTGTAGTCATGTTAGTTAGATTTTCTAGATGTACATAGATATATTTTAGATAGACATTCTTCATATCTTTCAAAGACTACAGAATATGACATTTAATGTTTTAATAACTTACAGTTTTTCATGACAATGAGACACATCTGCTCCTGATAGCACCAATCTACTTCAAGAAGAAGATGGACTTCGAAGAGGCACCTTATGGAGTTTGATTGCCATTTGGGCAAGAAACTGCTCTTGCCTGGACTATTGCATAAACTGGACAACGAGAACCCTCAGAGAGAGGACAACTGAACTTGCCTAAAGGTGAGATAATCTTTTGGGGTTCCTGATTCATGAAAGAGTCTGTGAGACATTCTGCAGGACACAGCAGATAGTGACTGAACTGCCTTTGAAATTTCATGCTTCATGGAAATGTCTCTGGATACTATGGGACTGTAGGCTGAAGATAGATGCTCCAACCTTACAGAGGAACTCTGGGTGACTGTCCAGGCAGCGAGATGTCTCTGTTATTTCTAGAGTTTGGAAGTTGCTTATTTCTTGTTTGCTTGGGTAATATTGTATTCTTCTTGAGTCTTTGATGGAGTTGAAGAATAGATAGTTAGTTATAGTTATAGCTTTCCTTAGTTATGATAAAGATAAAATAGATGTAAATATTGTAACTGCAATCCTTGCTTGATACCTGTTTTTGTTATATGTAATTTTACTATGTTAAAGTTAAAGTCTTTCTTTTTTTTGTTTAAATGGAAAAAGGGAAAATGATGGAAGAAGTTCACTGGCTAATTAATAAAGAAACTGCTTGGCCCTGATAGGTTAGAACATAGGTGGGTAGAGTAAACAGAACAGAATGCTGGGAGGAAGAGGAAGTGAGGTAAGACGCCTCAGACAGACGCCATGCTGCTGCTCTCCAGGGAAGATGCAATGAAGCAAGCCGCCAGGTCAGACATGCTGAATCTTTCCCAGTAAGACTGGTGCTATACAGATTATTAGAGATGGGTTGATCGGGATATGAGAATTAGCCAGTAAGGGCTAGAGCTAATGGGCCAAGCAGTGTTTAAAAGAATACAGTTTGTGCGTTGTTATTTCGGGGCATAAGCTAGCCAGGCGGCTGGGAGCCGGGTGGCAGGAATGCAGCCTGCAGCTCCATCACTACACACACACGCACACACAGTCTTTGGTGCATTTCATGTGTTTGCTGAGCCTACTTCCCAGATGTAATGGGGTTTGCAAAGCTGCAGCTGATCGGAGTTTCTTCTCTATCCACCCACCGAGCTGGGCATCCCCAGTTGTCATGACAACACTATTCATTACACGTCACCATCTGATTGATAGAGGGCAACAGGTCAGAGTGACAACTCTTTGAACATGTCGTCAGCTCATGAGGCTCCCACGTATTGAGTCTTCACCCTCCCGTTTTGCTTCATGCGCAGAGCTACCGTGGACTGACCCCTGCCAAGCTCTTCGGCAACTTCTCTTGTAGGTACAATAGACAATCGCTCTGGACTGATCACTGTCACCTTCCTGTTAACCTTCAAGGCTCTCATCTTTGTGAAATTTCCTTTAAAAAGACTTGGGTCTTTTATGTGTGTGAGTGTTCCGCTTGAACCATCCAGCACTGCACATTCATTAACAGATGCTGGGGAAATGTATTGAAGACATGGCACAGTGTCCCCGCTGTTTTAGGACCAGTTTTGAACTGAAGAAAAAACTTTGCTCAGATTTGTTTGTTGTCTAGTGTTATTTCCATAGTATAAAGGTCAATATAGAGAAATGAGGGGCTAGAGAGATGGCCCAGTGTTTAGAGCACTTGCTGCTCTTGCAGAGGACCTGGGCTTGGTTCCCCGCACCCACATGATCGCTCACAAAATGTCATCTCAGTTTGGGGAGCCTCCTTCTGACTTATTTGACACGACACACACACGGTATAACATACATAAATGCAGGCAATACACACATATAAAATAATGCAAGTAAATTAAAATATTTAAAACAAACAAATGACAAGAACTAAGTCACTGGAAAAAGCATAAAATGACAGTGTGCTTTAAAGAGATGTTTGTATAACACAACCACATCCATGAAGAATGCAGTCCAGGATGCAAAAACCATAATTGCTTTGTCTTAACCAGTAGAAGTGAGAACAGATGATGATTATTGAAAACCACTAGATTTTCTGTGATGTGTTTCTCTGAAATGACAAACAAAACAATTTAAAGTTTATTTGTCCACCATGTGAGTGTTATGGGAACATTCATGTGTAGCAAGTACATTTAGAAGTCAGGGACGCCATGAGAAAGTCTGTTCTTTCCCTTCTGGGGACTGAACTCAGCTTGGCAGCAGGGACCTTCACCCTCTGAGCATCCTGCTAGCCTCCAGACAAATTGAAGCTTAACCACACTTCAAATTTAAAGCAGCCATAACAGCATATCACCCAAGCTTCTCACATTTCTGTCCATGTCTATGAGCCTGATTTTAAGTCACTTGTTTGGCCTTAAGATAAACTAATTTTGCCAACATTTTATGTTTATTTTATGTATGCATGGTCAATGTATTAGCTCTGCCCATCGTTAACCCTGCTGGACTGTGTGAATTTGTTCCTGTCTTCTATCAGCTGCCCTGTGTTTCTCAGGAGGACTCTACAAAACCTGGTTGAGAATTTCATTCTCTTCTTGAATTAAAAGAACCATGAGGTGTTTTCATCCCAGCATCCACTCATACTCCACAGGCTGCACTATTGCCCAGTAGCTCTGACTTCACACCTGACTGCAGCGAGGTCCTCATGGTTTGTGTTTGTTCCTGCACCCTGTGGTTCCCCACTCTGCCTCACACTTTCTGGTCACCATCATTTCCTTTCTTCTGAGAGACTTTAGAGTTTTTGACGTTCACTTAGTGGCAATCACCTCGGCTTCCCCGTGAAAGTCCCTCTAATTTATGTTTTTATTCTTTTAAACTGGCTTCTGTGGACAGGCAAGTCCAGGTTAATGGTCCCCTTCCCATAACCTCCAGATCACAGAGGTTCGTTCACAGTTGCCCAGTTTACACTTTTGCTATTGAGAAGTCAACTGTTCACTGTTTTTTTATTTGCTTGTAGATGTCTTTTCTCTCTAGAGAAAAGCAAACATCTAGAGATGTTTTGATATTTTGAAAATTATTTTAAAGCTTATAAAGAAATGCATTTAAGATAATAATGCTTGAGTTTGCCAGACTTGCTAAATAAATTACATCAACTCTCCAAATGCCCAGGTTTGGTTTCCAGTATTGCTTCCACCTGCCTTCTTCGTTATTGCTCTTTTGAACGCGACCCATGCTGCACACTGAACCTGCCGGGCTATGTGTCAAGTTCCGTGTGTGTGTGTGTGTGTGTGTGTGTGTGTGTGTGTGTGTGTGTGGTGTGCCAGCATGCTGTCGTGTCCTTCTTAAATTTTGTGCTTCTATGATATTTTAGGTCATTTTTCTCACGTGTCTTCCATTTTACTAATGAGTTCTTTAACAGTGTCTAATTTTCTGTATACTCTTAGGTCTTTAGTTGCAGCAGTTATATTTTATTTGATTATTACAACAAATGAAGTACTTTAACTTTTTTCATTTACATACGTGTGTGGCTGTGAGCATGTCACAGTGCACACGAGGGTGAGAAGACAACTTGTGGAAGGTGGCTTTTTCCTTACACTATGTGGCTTCCAGGGTAAACTCAGCTGTCGGGTTTGTCAACCATGCCTTTACCTGCCGAGCACCTCACCCACATCAGTTGAAGAATTTTAGATATGATTCCTGTTTTCTCTTTCCACCCACTCTTCCTCCTGGCATCATGTCTCCCGAGAATTTTTGGCCATGAGTTTATGCTTTGGGAAACTCTCTTATGGAGACGGCAGAAGGCCCTGTTTGTTTGTGCAGACGCATTTCCAGATTGCGTTTGTGTTGCTCCTGCTCAGCAGTGAGAGCACAGCCATAGCAACAAGCCCTTGAGCTAACACGCTACTCTCGTGCTGCTCCTGCTGTGTGCTCCACGCCGACCTGAAGACTGACCAGTGGCCAGAGTGCTTAGGGAGGTGCGCTTCAATTTCTGCCTAAAGTCTACACAGAAGCACAGTATACGCAGAGCAGTGTGACTTAAAATTGAATTTTTTGATCACATTAATTTAATTCAATTGTATTTGTGTGTGTGCATGCATGGGTGTGGACAACCATGCCACAGTGGATTTGGGGAGGTCAGAGAACATTGTGGCAGATATTAGTTCCCCACTTTCACCCTGCAGACCCAGAGGATCAGACACAGGATGGTAGGCACCCCGTCCACTGAGCATCTGCTGTCCACTGAGCATCTGGTCAGCGCCGTGGGACGTTCTGACACAGGCTGAACACGTGCAGTGACATGGCAGGCTGGACTTGTCTGTCTTCTCGAGAATTGTCTGCTGTGTGTGTGTGCGTGCGATGGGCATTTTCCCCCAAGTTTCAGAGGCATGAGATCATGGAGTAGTTGTCTGGATGTGCCTGGCTCATCTCACGTATATCTCCCGTGATAGGCAGTGTCATTGCCTCAGCGGTTAGGGAATGTATTCAGGGTTAAGTTGGTGATTCAGTAATTAAAGCTTTATTCTGGATGCTTCTCGGTTGTCAAATGTATCCTGATATAAATGGTGTATGTGGGGAGGACCGGGGCAGTCAGCTAGGTGAACAGATATTCCGGCTCAGGCTCTGCGTGTTACTGGCATGTCCTGGGCCTGGCGTTTCAGGAAAGCTGGCAGAGAATGCCTGCTGCTGCGGCTGCCGCTCTGTGGTCAGCCCCTTCCGAGAGCTGTGTCCAGGTTCCAGGAAAGGCACATGAAATTTGGCACAGCTCAGAAGGCTCACCACAGTAACTTCCTGCTTTCCAGCCCCGGATGGCTCATTTCTGGGGCCTGATCGAGGCTGGGTCTGCCTGGCCCCTGAGTCCTAGGCTCAAGGGAAAGAGAGGCTCAAGGCAGAACCTGCTTTTCATATTCTTTGACCCCTGTGGCTGGGGTTCCTGAGCGCTCACCAGTGAGTTGTGCTATCTGGGCCAGCCTCGGCTATCAGATGTGCAAACACTTCTGTAAAAATCCAGCAAGTGAGACTGCAGGGAATAAAAAGATTGTGTTTTGCTTTTGCCTGTCCGGTCAGACAACCTATTGACCCAGAGGCAAGGGCTGACCCAGCTGCTCTCAAGTCCTCAGCTTTGAACTTGATTTTGAGAAGAATCTGGGCAAAGACCCAGATTCAGCATTGTGGAGATAAACAGACTCCTGAAAAGCTGTCCACACGTGTTGAATGTCAACCATCTGAAGGCCAGAATAAGACCTGTGCCAGGGCAGCCTTCATGCCCCTTGAGGCCCACATTTCCAACTATGTGAGCATCTGTTCAAATGCCCCCAAGGGGAATATTTCTTAAGGATACTTGACTATGAATTCTGTAACAAGCAAAGTTAAATTTAAAAAAACAAGAAAGGACAGTTCTCAGGGGTTTCCTATGTCAGAAGGCTCATGCCAGGCTCCTGGTCGTGGAGAATCGGGTGGCTGAGAGCCAAGAGACAAGGTGACCAGGACCAGACCAAGGGCAAACCAATGTTCTGACCCTGGTGTGTTTTCTGCCGTCTCACAGACTTCCCTGACAAAACACAGAAGCAAAGATCACATTCTGGAACCTTCTTACTATATACATCCCTGCGTGACTGCTTGGGTAGCTCAGCTCTGAAGCCAGTCGGTTCCTGCACAGAGCAGTTATTTGAGTTAACTGTATTGTAGAGGGCTGGTGGCTCCCTATGAGATCCAAATGAGGCAGGAGAGAAGATATTTAGGAAGTGCAGAACAGAGAGCCATGCTGCAGTAGAAAGTCATCTCTTACGCTGGGTGTTGTGTATCTAAGAGCATGCTGGCTCGCCATGAATTTCACACACACAGAGGGTCAATGGTGTAACAGTGCACACTCCACTCCCCAGCTGTCCTGTGTACCTACAGGTTCTTTCATCATGGGCTGGAGGAGGGTACTAGTGTAATTCCAGATCAGCCTTGTCTACTGGCCTCTGGAACTCCGACGTATTATAGTAAAATTGCCCGGAAGACTTACAACTTTTTACTTAAGGAACTCTTGACCTTGGGGAATTGCACAATGCAGGGCTGCTGAGTTTGGCTTTTTGCTCATAGCTGTGGGCGAGAGCACTATATAAGCTTTTTCCTATCAACCATTAAATGACTGTGATTTTTTTTTCATGGTAGCAAGATGGAACTCAGAACCTTGAGCATGGATGTCTGCTCTGCTACTGAGCTACACCCTCAGCTTTGGTTGCTCAGTTTGATTTTGGTAGTTTTCCTTATGTAGCCCACAGTGGTTTTCTCTCACAGTCTTAGGGCCTTGCTTCCTGAGAGCTGGGATCACAGGAGTGGCCACACCTGGCTAGGGCATGCTCTGAGTACGCCTTCTCCCAGGATTCTGCAGGCCGGACTGTGGACTCTCACTGCTGGACAGGCAGCAGCTGCAGAGGAAACGGCTGTTTCTCTACACAGCCTGCAGGATGAGCAAAGTTCATGCCGGAGCCCAGAGCATTTGAACCTGGCGTGGCTGCTTATTTGCTGAGCTTCATTCTCAGCAACCAAAGCTCAAAAAGAGGCCAAGTCTGGCTGGCTGCTAAAGATTTACTTCTTTGTGTTGTACACTCTGAGAATCTCTACTCAGGAAACGTCTGTGGGTAAAAGAAGAGAAAACACCAACTATCCGGAGTGATACCTACCATGACCTACCCGCAACTTTAGCTTTCGATTGTCACAGAAAGGCAGACGAGGCCCCGGATGTTTCAAGATCCTGGCGGCCGTGTGTGCTGCTCTGGGGAGGGTTTTGTGCTTTTGTCTGTGCGCAGCTCTCGGGTGTTGCTCTGTGAAGTCTGCTCATGAAAGTGAATGCCATGGAAATGCAGTCACCAAAGTTCAGGGAACAGCTCTGGGTCTGCGGATGCAGGTGATGGTGTTCTCATGCTCTGTGCTCATAGGATTCTCAAGTGTCTGCTTCAGAATTAAATGTTGTTTATTCTAGAATCACCTTTGAAAAAAAAAACAGACACACTGGGACATCATCCACTGTGGAAAACACTGTGTCAGACACTCTAATGGTGGGCCCAGTGAGGTGGCTCAGGACGTGAAGGCGCTGCCTACAGAACTGACAGCCTGGGTTCCATCCCTGAGATCCACAGGAAGGGGATAGAGATAGCAGACAGTTGTCTTCTGACTCTCACGCTAGTGCAGCAGTACATGTGCGCCAATATGTGTGCATGCACGCATGCACACATGCACACAAAAATGAGTAGGTTAAAACCTTTAAATGTTAACTTCCAAGTTTCTTTTAAAAGAAAAATCCACATGTGTTTCATTAGAGAACTGTTTCTGTCTTGGCAAACGTGTGATGCCATCTCGTGGTGAGTTTTCGATATGCAGCCTCATCTCTGCGCCATACACACCCGTCCACCCAGGACAGGAGAGGAACCCCACAGAACCCCACAGAACCCCACAGAGCCCCAGGGAGCTGGGCCACACATCCCTTCATTTTATGACTTTCACCCTTGTAGGAAGGTGGCCATAGCTTTACTGGAATGTCTTGCATTTCCTATGGGCCATACATTGTCTGTGGGTTAAAGGTGTGGTCACTGTATCTTCTACTTTTCTCACTGCTGTGATAGAAGGGAAGCAAGGAAGCAAAAGTTTACCTAGGCTCCCAGTTCTGGAGGACAGAGTCCATGATGGCAGAGAAGGCATGGCAGCTGCAGAGGTCTGGACTGTGATGGTGGGAACTTGTGACTGGTCACAGCATGGGGCAGGTAGGAAATGCAGACAAACTGGAGGCAGGGCCAGGTTATACCCAAGGCCCATCCCTTGTGCCCCATGTCTGCTAGCTAGGCTGTCATCCCAAAGGCTCTACAAATTTCCTGAGGGTTCTAGTGTTTAGACTGAGCCTTTTCATCTAGGGACCAAGTGTTCAAATCCATGAGTCTGTCAGGATGTTTCACACTCAAGTGTTCAAATCCACGAGTCTGTCAGGACGTTTCACACTCAAGTGTTCAAATCCACGAGTCTGTCAGGATGTTTCACACTCAAGTATTCACACCAACCTTGGACATCCTACTTGGGAGATGGCAAGCTAAAGTCAACTTTTTGCTTATTATTAACCTTAATGCTAGCAGTATTTGGTGCTAGGGATTGATCCCAGGTCCCTCCCAATACAGGCTAACGTGCTCTATTGCTCATCTAGATGACACTAAAACAATTATGTTTAAAAATAAAAAAGACTTAGCCTCTAAAGCACAGATTTGTTCTACATGGTAAGAAATTTTACCTTCTTGATGGCTTTTTGTCGGAGCCTGCTCCAACAAAGTCAGTCAGGATACCTAGAGATGGGATCTGAGGCTAGAGAAATGTTGTATTGAGAGAAATTGAAACAGAAAACACAGGATTGATTTGGGAGGTCTGTCGGTCAAGCCCAACAGCCCTGAGTCCATTTCTCAGGCAGCATTTATACTAATTACAGGCAAAAAGCAGATCAAAGACCAGCATAATCAGCTAACCATCTCCCTGGACTGTCTTTGGGAGAAGAAGCAAGTAGCCTCATTACCTAGCCCATGAGTCCTGCTAGCAGAAAACAGTTTTTATTTCTTTAACTGGATGTGTCTTTGGCTGGTATTCAACAGCTTGTGTCTTAGTAGATAATATGTTCTCTCTCATGGGCAAAATGCTCTTTCCCATGGGCTTAATCAGAGCCTTCTCACAGCCCTCCAGGGTGCTGGAGCAGGCAGAGCGGGCAAGCTTGTTCAAATGATTGTCAAGTCAGAATGGACTCCAGACGGAAACTGAGTTGCCTGTGGGCTACCACAGCTTTTGGGTTTCCAGTGACCGAGAAGTTTCTCCTCTGTCTTGTTTTATCCATTAATTCAATCCAGGGACACCCCCAACACAGGACATTTGTGGGATAATGGGGGGACATGGTCCTGGCTCCCTGTACAACTTTTATTAAAGCACGGGTTGTGACATAGTGTCACAGTGTGGTGGGAATCAAAACAAAATAAACCAGAACAGAACACACAACCAGGTCTGGCCGGGGAATAGCCAAAGTATGAGGGTCTCACCCAGGAAGGGGAGACCACTGGGGAGCCACGGCAAAGGGCTTTACTTTTGCAAAAAGAATGGGTTTAGTGGGGGGAAATACCACTGTCTTGAGTCACTCGTGAAGGTTGGAGGTCAGGTGAACAGATGCAGGTCCAGCAAAGAGGGGCTGTGTGATGGTCCACGGAGATGGTGGGTTCAGAAAATGCTACCCCAAAATATGACTGGAGGTGACAAGACCATGACACCCTAGAGCAAACTGCATGGGGTATTTAAAGCCTTCAGTTTTCACTGCAGACCCAACTGTGGCTCTGAAAAGCTGGTTGTCTGTGAAGGGAAACAGGTCATGAAGGAAATCTACAGTAGGAGGAGCGTGTGTCAGGAGGAAGTCCACTACGGTGACCTCATCACTGACTACTATCTACATGACAACCTTCACACTCCAGAACCTTCCTCCCCTCCCATAGTAGGTTTCTCTACCCCATAACCACCCCAAACCTTCCTCCTTTCTCTAGCTTAGGACGCCCTAGAAGCTTCCATCATTGGACCCTTCGTCCTGTCTTTTGTTTTGTGGAATCTTGGTATATAGACACCCAATTAACACGGTTTTCCCTTGTTAGTTTGTCTTTTATCTATTTCACTTATACCCAGCCTCCAACCTTAGAAGGGCAAAGGGAAGCTCTTTTTCCCTTTGTGTACAGAGTCCTAGGTGTCAAGGTAGAGTAAATTCTGTGGTTTTTATTTCACCTGCAAGATTCCCTGGTTTGGAGTGAAGATGGTACCGGGGTGCCTTGGTCTAGTCCTTTGTACTACAGTGTGTTAGAACTTGAATTAGAAACATCCCCACAGGCCTATGGTTTGAACACAACATTCCAGCTCCACTTGGAAGACTGGAGCTTTAAGGGGTAGGGCCAGCCTGGCAGAGACAGGGAGTTCAGTGTTAACCTCTGAAGACTCAGGCCTACCTTTTCTTCTTTCTATCGCTCTCATGAGAATGTGCCTCTGTACCTTGTCCACTGCCACTCCTTCCCCACCACCAAAACCTCCCCAGAAACCAGGAACTAAAATCAATCTTTTCTCCCCTTGTCTGCCAGGCATTTATTTTATCCACAGGATGTGATAGTAACTAGGACTGTTCCCACTGCCAAGGTTTCAGTTATTCAGCCGTGGCCCCAAAATATTAAGTGGAGAGTTTCACGAAGAAAAAATTTGCAACTTTTAAATCATGGTTAGTAGAGTATGTTATTGTAATTGTTATATTTTATTGTGTTATTAATTTCTTAGAGTGTATAACACACATTAAACTTTATCATAGGTATGCTTAAGCAGTATAGAAATATAGTATATGCCAGCATTAGTATTCTCCATGGCTTCAGACATCCAGGGGAGGTCTTGGAAAGCGTCACTAAGGACAAGGGGACAGTTTGCCACATGCTCTGGGAAACCAATATTTCTCAACCTTTGGCTTCTCTGTGTTTTCTAAAATATGCTTATATCTATTTTATTTATTTCTATCTGCTTGTCAAGCCGAGCCTCATGCCTTGCCTTCTCCTCTCTTCTTTGGACTGCGGGATTTTCCCTTTCCCCTGCACTGTGCGTCAGGAAAATTTCCCGACTGGTGCTGTGCCTTGCATTGTATCACTCATCGCTAATGGACTCTGAGGCTCCCTTCCTCCAAGTAGGACTCGCACTGTGGATGCCTGCGGCCAGGGATACCCAGGTTCTCAACACTGGCTACCAGAGAAGGCTTAGGAAAAGCACCTGGCACCACCCAAGGGACTGGAGTGGGGCAGTTCCATGTAGGCCTTCCCTTGACTGGGTGACTTCCAACCAATAAGTAATATTTTTATCTTAATTCCCTTGTCTGAAAAACAAAAACAATAAAAGTCTTAGAGCCTGTTGGGAAGATTGAGAAGAAGCTCCTGGGACATTCTGGAACGTCCCCGGATGCTGAGTCTGGGAGAGTCTGGCACCTGTGTTGTTAACCGTCTGCTGGGAATAATAACAGAGATCCCCCAAAACGGAAACTAACTTTTCAAAGGTAAGGAGCCTCCCTTTTATTAGGGGCATTTACTTATTAATTTTTAGACTTTACTGTTTGAGAATTTCATATATGTATGTAATGAATTATAGTCTTATCCTTTTACCCTCTCCAATTCATATCTATGTCCTCTAAAATACAACTCCCTCCCGACTCCCTGTTCCCTGTCTCTTTTTAAAGAACTCACCCTCTAAATCCATTTAGTCCTGCTATATGCTCATGGGAGTGGGGTCACCCACTGGATCGTGGGCTCTGCCAAAGCTCAGGAAACATAGCGGAATGTAAGAGCTGAAGGGTGGGGAGCAGGGCTGTGACTTCTGCCATCTGGACATGGCATGAACTCAACAGGACTGTGAGGTAGCCATCTGTACTGGGTCACTCAGTGTGTGGTCTTGATTGTCACACCAGCATCCACGACCCTGCAACAGCGGCAGTAGCTGTGGTTGTACAGACCTTCCATCTTGCAATCGCCTCTCCTCAGAACCTTCCTCTTGGTACATGCATTATCAGAAATCTCCTGTCTCTGCAAAGGCCACCTGCCTCACCACAGACCCGAAAGCCATGGTGGCCTATATGACCCTGAGCTGACACCTTCCAGGCTGTGAGCCGCAGTGACCTTTTTCCCCCTAAGCTGATCATTTGAGAAATCTGTGACAGAGTACCTCAGGCAGGCTGGGGTTCACAGATGGATGGCAAGGCTTCAGAGCTCCATGATGGATGGGTACGTGCCAACAGCTCCAAGATGGACAGGCGCGTACCAACAGCTCCATGACAGACGGGCACGTGCCAAGAACTCCATGACGGAAGGGCACGTACCAACAGCTCCATGATGGATGGGCATGTGCCAACAGCTCCATGACAGACGGGCGTGTGCCAATGGCTCCATAACGAACGGGCGTGTGCCAACAGCTCCATGACAGACGGGTGTGTGCCAATGGCTCCATAACGGACGGGCGTGTGCCAACAGCTCCATGACAGACAGGCGTGTGCCAATGGCTCCATAACGGACGGGCGTGTGCCAACAGCTCCATGCCCAACCAAGAGGAAGCTGATTCTGACTTGGGGCACAGATAATCAATAGACAGGAGCTGGTGGCCCCTAAGTGTGGTTGACAGGGGAGCAAATGTGTCACAACACCTGCCTGTCAGCATAGCCACCTGCTGCTGACCTCCGCTGTGCACCGGGTTCTCCTTTATGGCAGCCACAAAGCCCTTGGTGTCCTTTTTAGAAGAGTAACTGAAACTCAGAAGATTCGTGACCTTGTGAGTGGCGAACGCAGGCTGCAAGCTCGGCTGTGGCTGCTTCCCAGCACCGGATCCTTCTGTCGTCATTTGTCCAAGGGCAATGACAGAGGTGGCTAACCCAAGGACTTCCCTGGAGAGTTTCCCTTCCCACTTCCAAAGACGATAAGAATACCAGTTGTCCTGAGAGCCTTTGAACTTCTAGAACTTCTGTCTTGAGCACTAACTAAGACTTTTGCCCAGTACTTACATGCTCCTTGTATCCGTGGGGTCTGCCTGCTCTTGTGGTGCTGTGACTACCCACGCCTCAAGCTTTGCACTGCTAGGCGGCAGCCTGGCCCTGGGCTGCTGTGTTAGGTGCTTTACTTCAGACATTCCTGCCGTCTCCTGCCGGTCTGAGTTGTCAGTGATGGACAATGGGAACCCAGCACAGCATTTCCAGGTGGAGACTGAGAAAAAGGACTGTTGCCTCTGGAGAGTCCTTGACATGGGAGGGGAAATAAGGCTAAAATTTATGGACTAAAAATGTAAGTTGTCTTTGATACATTTGGACCTGAGTTTTGTACACGGTGATAGATATGGGTCTATTTTCATTCTTCTACATGTTGATATCCTGTTATGCTAGCACCATTTGTTAAATATGCTTTTTTTTCTATTTGATATTTTTTGCTTCATTGTCAAAAATCAGGTGTTCTAACATCTTTGATTCTGTTCCATTGGTCCTCCTGACTATTTTTATGCCGATACCAGGCTGTTTTCAGTACTGTAGCTCTGTAGTAGACTTTGAAGTCAGGGATTATGATGCCTCAAATCACAATCCCAGAGAACCCAGACAACAATGAGAACCCTAAGAGAGACATACATAGATCTAATCTACATGGGAAGTAGAAAAAGACAAGATCTCCTGAGTAAATTGGGAGTATGGGGACCATGGGAGAGGGTTGAAGGGAGGGGAGAGGCAAGGAGGGGAGTAGAAAAAAATGGAGAGATCAGTAGAATCAATAAAAAATGTAAGTTGTCATCATCATAAAACTTGAGCAGAAGGGAGTTCTTCATTTAACGTGACGACTGGTGTGTGTGTGTGTGTGTGTGTGTGTGTGTGTGTGTGTGTGTATCTGTCTGTCTGCCTGGGGAACCAAAGCAGCCAGAGTATGACTGCAAGCATGTAACCCTAACATGAAGATGAGTGAACTTCTCTGAGTTTGAGCTCGAGCTGCAAAGCCTCATCCACTAAGTGAGAGAGAGCAATGCCTCCTATCCTCACCGGGAGGGAGGAGTCCATTTGACCTTGGTCAGATGTCAGCATCGAGGAAGGCTGGAGAATGCCAAGGCCTGTTTTAATCTAGGGCAAAGGGCTCCTTGACTTGGCAGTCATGACACAGCCATTAGTCAACAGAAACATCTGTGCTCCTCTAGAGGCAACATCCATTGAGGAGAGGGTCTGTGAGCCAGTGACTTTCTGTTACTGGAACAAAGGCCTGGGATGGATGACCAGCTTAGGAGTGAAAGGTTTGCTATGGTTCCCAGATTTAGAGGTTTCATTTACGATTGGTCATCTCCATTGGTTTGGGCTTGCTAAACTATTATGTTTAGGAGCATGCAGTCGAACAAATGTTTCCTCATGGCAGAGAGCCATAGAGAGAAAGGGAAGAGGAAGAGTCCCATGAGATCATTCAAGGGCACAATGCTAATGACCCAAAGGTCCCCTGCCGGGTCCCATCTTGTGAAGTGTCCATGACCCTCTAATAGCATGTTCAACATGAGGGGCTTTGGATAATTAAGACCCACACCACAGAAGACCAACTCACCAGAAAATTCAGAGAGAGAAACATTGCCCCTTTTCAATAATTTCTTCACACTGATCTATCTTCCCTCCTGAGGACAGTCTACTGACTTTCCACGGAGAGATTTTTCAAAGATTTGAAATATTCAGAGATTCTCCTGTTCTTTCTGCCTTGTTACAGCCTCCAGCTGTTGCTTATTTGGTCCTTTGAGATGTACTTATTTCCTTTTGAGCACAAGCAGAATGAAGCTCTGGATGTTAGGGGACAAGTTCTATCCCAAACCAGAGCGCAGTCATCTTTGGGTGTGAATGAGGTTTTAGCTTACCATGCCAGACTCTGTGAGTCACCTTGCATGGCGTCACCGCCATTTGAATGCTTTCACTTGCTTGGGATTTATTCTGCCCAATAATACCCACCATCCTATGTGTCTGTGGCCAGCTGCTCGGCCACACAGCCTCACCCAGAAGCAATGCTTAGCAGTCTGCTATTTACCCACCTCATTCGGTGTCACACTGGCTACCATGGCTCCCAGGTGTCACCTGATGAGGAAGCCACAGCTCTGCTGACTGAAGCAGAGCCTGTGCCCATCTGAGTGCCTGATGAGTCGCTGCCTTCACTGTGCTAAGCATTAATGCTCACTTAGCGTAGCTTTTGGTACACTTTGCCCTTTGCCCCAGATTGGGAGCCAGGCTGACATTTTCCTGGTACAGTCTTTTCACAATCTGTAGATTTCAACATTTGAGAGCTCAGAACACCGAGAGTCTCCAGTCAGCCAGTGTAGCCCCACTTCTCAGCGCTCTGGCAACTTCTCCCTTTTGGAGTTCTTTCTCCCCTTTGGTCTTTTTGACATTACAAACTAGAGATAACAGAGAAGTTTCACTGAAATGGGCTTTTTCTCCAGCTCAGAACCTCCTAGGAGTTTCACGTGTGGTCCCACTGCCTTTCTGCCTGGCTCTCTGGAGAGTAAAATCTCTTCATTCGGGTGAGGACTGAGTTTATCTGCCTTGACTGGGCTTGGGAAACCGCATTCTGTCCTATAGGTTCCATGTGAGAGTTTGGACAAGGTCACCCGGTTTCTGTACATAGTTCACCAACTCCTGGTCTTTTCCAAGTTTAGGGTCCAGTGGCACAGGTGGGCATGGGATGTACTGGCTGCTGGCCAATAGCTAATAGGCCTGGAAGGAAATGATTTTCCAGTGCTTAGAAGCACCAGTATCTCTTTCCTATTCTTCCCCTTGAAGCTTCCTAAGACACGCTGGTCGGGAAGTGAGGCCACCTACCCCAAAATGTACTCTGTCTACCCAGACCCATGGCAGGAAAGGCAGCGAGACTGGGAGTGGTCATACTTCAGAGACAGGAAGGAGCAACAGAAACAAGCCCGGAAGTTGGGGACTTGGAAAGAACAGAGAGAATCGCCATCTGCTCTTCCTGCCTTGAGCAACCCTGCCTCACATGTCCCTGAACCTTGGGTGGGACCAAGACTGTGGCAAGAATGAGAACACTCTGGGTGTGAATCAGCCCAGGGACTTTAGTAGGTGAGGTTCATGCAGCTCTGGAGAGTGTAGTGTAGAGCCTGGGAGTTTCATCTGGGAACAAAGAACTGACCATGGAAAAAGACTGGGACATTCCTAGTTTTGATGGATATATATATATATATATATATATATATATATATATATATATATAGTATTTTCCTTACTATAAAAGTCATGCATTTTTTACAAAAGAATGGGTAATTTCTGAATAGAAAAAGAAGAAAAATTATAGGCAGTTCATATCATTTTTTGTTTATTTTGAGACAAGGTCTCACGATGCAGCCCTGACTGGCCTAGAATTCATAGATCAGGTCAACCTTGGGTTTGGCAGTCTTACAGCTTCAACTTTTCAAGTGCTAGAATTACAGGCATATGTCACCATATATGGCCACATTGAAAACTTTTTTTGAGACAAGGTCTCCTTCTGTACCCCAGCTAGCTTGAGAGCTTGGTTCTCTTGATCGCTTCCTGAGTGCTGAGGTAAAGGAAGGTCCTACTACATCTGCTCAGTCCAGAAACAAGCTATTGGTGCTCTAGTAACTCTTTCTAGAACTTCTTGTAGTCAGGCATGGCATTAAAATAAGTGGCCATAATGATAATGTGTGTATTGGCTCATTGATTGGACAAATGTGCATGGATGCAATATGCTCATCATAGGGATGTAGGAGCACGGTATAGATGGAGACCTCTCTTCTCATCTTATCATAGGGATGCAGGAGCAGAGTATAGATGGGGACCTCTCTTCTCATCTTATCATAGGGATGCAGGAGCAGAGTATAGATGGAGACCTCTCTTCTCATCTTATCATAGGGATGCAGGAGCAGAGTATAGATGGAGACCTCTCTTCTCATCTTATCATAGGGATGCAGGAGCAGGGTATAGATGGGGACCTCTCTTCTCATCTTATCATAGGGATTCAGGATCAGAGTATAGATGGAGACCTCTCTTCTCATCTTATCATAGGGATGAAGGAGCAGAGTATAGATGGAGACCTCTCTTCTCTTCTTATCATAGGGATGCAGGAGCAGAGTATAGATGGAGACCTCTCTTCTCATCTTATCATAGGGATGCAGGAGCAGAGTATAGATGGGGACCTCTCTTCTCGTCTTATCATAGGGATGCAGGAGCAGGGTATAGATGGGGACCTTTCTTCTCATCTTATCATAGGGATGCAGGAGCAGAGTATAGATGGAGACCTCTCTTCTCATCTTCTTGACTTTAATCTTACAAACCTAAGACTATTTTCAGATGTGAAGTCGGTATTTAAAACTGTACAACGGTATACAGATAGGATATAATTATTACGCTGCAGTCTAGTCTATTAGAAGTTGAATATTAGAAGACTTGACACCTTAATTTGTAGTCATTAATCGTCTAAATAATTACATACTCTTTTTATATTTTCTTCATTCTGTTGATATCTTGTAAAATAAATGCATACTTTATTCACACTAATAAACAATTAATGGCATCTATCAAAATATACTCACTGAGTACAGAATGGTAAGAGAAATGTAGGGCTTCTCCTGGGAAAGTAAAGACTTAAATAGGGAACCCAGGCAACCAATAGACAAGGATATAATCACAAAACACCATGCTATCACAGAAAGTAAGAGCGGGTGAATGTTTGTGCAGGTGGTGGGGAATAAGGGTTCCTTGGAGAAGTCACCGAACCTGGGGGCACATGCACAGACATATCTCCGTCCAAGCTGAAGGAAAGAAGTGACTCAAACTGAGAGGTCAGGCCACAAAGACTGCTTGCCTGGCAGCAGATGGGGCAGGTGGGCGACCAGTTTGATGGATAGAGAAGGCATGTAGAAATGTTTGCTCTATAACCTGCTGAGGACCATAGTAAGAGGGAAAAGTTAAACCTTCATTAACCACTGCCAGGAGATGTTAGGGAACCAAATCCTTTGAAAATTGGTAAGTAAATCGGGTGCTGGTGGCACACACCTTTAATCCCAGCACTCAGGGGGGAGAGGCAGGCCGATCTCTGTGAGTTCGAGTCCAGCCTGGTCTACAAGAGCTAGTTCCAGGACAGGCACCAAAGCTATACAGAGAAACCTTGTCTCTTAAAACAAAAAAAACAAAAACAAAAAAAAATCAACACCAGGCTGTTTTCAGCACTGGAGCTCTGTAGAGTTTGAAGTCAGGGATTGTGATGCCTCCAGAAGTTCCTTTATTATACAGGATTTTTTTTGGCTCTCCTGAGTTTTTTGCTTTTCCATATAAAGTTGAGTATTATTCTTTTGAGGTCTGTGAAGAAGTTTGCTGGGATTTTGATGGGTGGGTATTGCATTGAATCTGTAGATTGCTTTTGGAAAGATTGCCATTTTTTACTATGGCAATAGCATACCATACCCAAGAGCATGGGAGATCTTTCCATTTTCTGGTGTTTCTTCAATTTCAGTCTTCATTAGATTTAAAGTTTTTGTCATACAGACCTTCCACTTGTTTGGTTAGAGTTACTCTGAGGTATTTTATGCTATTTGTAGCTATTGTGAAGGGGGATATTTCTCTGATTTTCTTCTCAGTCCGTTTATCATCTGTATAAAGGAGGGCTACTGATTTTTTTCAAGTTAATCTTGTATCTTGCTACATTACTGAAAGTGTTTAGGAGTTGTAGAAGTTCTTTGGTAGAATTTTTTGGGGCTCTTATGTATACTATCATACCATCAGCAAATAGTGAGAGTTAGACTTCTTTTCTGATTTGTATCTCTTTGATCTCCTTTTGTTGTCCTACTGTTCTAGCTAGAACCCCATGTACTATATTAAACAGATATGGAGAGAGTGGACAACCTTGTCTTGTTCCTGATTTCAGTGGGATTGCTTTGAGTTGCAAGATCTCCTGAGTAATTTGGGAGCATGGGGACCATGGGAGAGGGTAAAAGCGGAGGGGAAGGGAAGGGAAGGGAGGGGAGTGGAGTGGAGAAAAATATATAGCTCAATACAAACAATAAAAAATTGTTGTTATATGCAATCTTGTCAGTACATGTGATCTTTCAGGTTTGACTAAGGAGGAAAGAAAGAAAGAAAGAAAGAAAGAAAGAAAGAAAGAAAGAAAGAAAGAAAGAAAGAAAGAAAGAAAGGAAGGAAGAAAGGAAGGAAGAAAGAAAGGGCAAACATTTATCTCGTGCCTCTGGCTAATCAGTTAGCTAGTAAAGGGGAATATCTTTTAGTAGAAGTATTCTAGGAGGGAGGCCATGACTAAAATAGCACCCTCCTGCAAACCCTTTCTGAATCAATGGATCTAGGCAATATGGTCACCACCTGTCATTCACACAAAACAGAGACCTCCAGATAGTGTGCTCTGGAATCTCATTAACACCCTTATAACTATTCACAGGAAATGCAAGAGACAGACAAATATGTTAAACAGTGGTGTGAGGATAGATGCAAATGGAGTACACAGTTCAGGTTGTGGGGGAAGGAGGACTAAATTAGTGAATCCATGCAACCTAACACAGTCCCTGACGCCTTCCAAACTCCAGCTCCTGTGACCGTCACTAGTGTCAGTGTTACTAAAACAGCAAGAAAGCTTTCCTTGTACTGCCTGGCTACGAGGAAGCCACATAGCTAAGATGACCCTCTGTGAGCGGTCATATCCCCAGTTTTTATTGTGGAGGAAGTGAAAATCAGGAAGGAAAAGATAACTTTATGGTTACTGGATAAATACTCAGAGCCACTGAATTTGAATGCTAAATAGCATGGGACCTTAGTCAGAAGCCCACATGTTAGGATTCATAATGATTCTCTTCCATCCTATATATTTTATACATTTTAAAAAGGATAATTTATTTACTAGAACAATCTTTGACTTACGGTCTCACAGCACTGTACCTCCTCCATGCTTCCCATGAGTCTCACATCCGTGTGGCACATTTGTTACAGCTAAGGAGTCAGTCGTACACACTGCTGTTTCCTAACATTCACACTTATTAAGATTGTCTTAGCCTTTACCTCATGTCTGTCTTTGGTTCTAGGATCCTATCAATTCCATGTCTGTGTAGGTCCTTATAGGCTGTGACAATCCCCGGGGTTTCATCATTTTTGACGACCTTGGCCATTTTGAGGCCTACTAATCTGGCAGTTTGTATAATATCTCTCAACTGGGATTCTTCTGATGTTTTGTTTATTGTGGTTAATCTAGAGCTATGTGTTTGAGGGAGAAAGAGAAGATAAGAACCCCCTCTTGTCTCATCATGTCAAGATCACACCTTATCAACCTAGTTTGCTACTGCTAATGTTGGCTGACCGTCTGATGAAGGGGTCTGCCAAATTTTTTTCTAGAAGCCAAATTTCACCTCTTCCGTTTTACTTACTGTACACTTGAGGAGGTCACTGTGTGCAGCCCACACTGTGGGGAAAGGGAAGCAATGCTTCTCCTCCTCGGGAAGAGAGTCTTTGCACAAATTATTTAGATTCTGCTTAAGGCTCTATTTCTTATCATTATTTATTTAGTCAATCATTTATATAAGTATGTGAATCAGGTAATGCATTAAAGATAGCTTAAGAGAGGGCACCAGAATATCCTGATGTCCCATTAAGAGATAAAAACAAGGCAACTTGTTTTTGGATTAATTTCACCATGAGGGAGCCCGAGTTTGAATTCTCCACTTTGCTCCATCTTTTTATAGTTTGTGGTGATTTCTGTAATCTGCTGTGTGTGTCTGTGTTGATGCATATAAATGATGACTGTCCCTAACAAAAGACTTTGATCTGTACTTATTGAACAGAACAGAAAACATGGCATAAGAAAGAAATGAGGGACTCTTTGCAGGAATCCCGGATGGGGTTGTACTGGGGAAGACTGACCCCGACTGACCTGCAAAAGCACTCAGCACTGGAAACAGGTGCTACCGAGCTGTGTCCCCACGCTGCTTTCAACATTTAGGATGGGAATTTGCTTTGTTTAAGCTTGCTTCTAACCTGTTAGCTGCTTCCAGCAAATGATTACAACACATACACGCGCACACACACACACACACACACACACACACACACACACACACACACGTACACACACACACACACACACAGAAAGATCAGCAGTATAGAAACTGTATAATTTAGGATTAAATCTATGTATTTAGCTTAACTTTGTAAAAGCTTATCTCATGGGAAAATCTAAGGCACAGTAAGGTTGGTTACGCTGCTATCGCAAAGGTGAGCTAAATTTAAACAGGCTGAGTATCCAGGGGGGCAGCAGGCTAAGTACATATGCTTAAATGAGCTCAAGGCATATGAGTAAGCTGGCTGCAAAGTCTAGCACAAGTTCCTTCTTTTTGGAGTAAAGATTTTTTTCATAAAAATGTATCCTCACAAGTATAAACTTGATTTCTTTTATGCCTTCTTTGACTTTTTAAATGTCAAAACAAAGAAAAACAAGCAAACCCTGTTTTTACAATAATACATGTAGATTTTACAATAATACAGTAGGTTTTATAATAATACATGTAGGTTGCTCATATTTTGTCATCCTATAAAATACTACTATAATGCACGTGTGTGACTCTGTGTGTGTGTGTTTGTGTGTACACTCACAAGTGTGTATGCAGGAGGAGGCTATCAGTAGACATTGAGTTTCTTTCCTCTACTGATTTCCACCTTACTTTTTGAGGCAGGTAAGGAGAAATTGTGAAAAAGTTTGAATGTTATACCAAGGACTTTCATATTAGTAATTCCACATTAGGGGCCCATGTGACAAACTTTAAGTAGACTAGTGCCAGGCAACCTTGTTTGCTTCCAATTTCCAGGAGGATCTATATATGTTTTTCCTAGGGTTCACCTTGTTATTTGGCTTCTCCAGGCTTGCGAATTATAGGCTTAATGTCCTTTGTTTATGGCTAGAGTCCACTAATGAGTGAGTACATATCATATTCATCTTTTTGGGTCTGGGTTATCTCACTCAGGATAGTGTTTTCTATTTCCATCTATTTGCACGCAAAATTCAAAATGTCATTATTTTTTACTGCTGAGTAGTACTCTAATGTGTATTCCACACTTTCTTTATCCATTCTTCCATTGAGGGGCATCAAAGTTGGGAGCATGGGGGTGGGGTAGGAGTGGGGGTGGGGTGGGGGAAGGGGAGGGGAGAGAGAGAAGGGAGAAAGGAAAGACTGGAAAGAGCTTGGGGAAGTAGGAGGTGGAGATGGAGGAAGGGTGGATATAGGAGCAGGGAAGAAGATATTTACATTAAGAGCCATTTTAGGGTTGGCAAGAGACTTGGCTCTAGAGGGGATCCCAGGTGTCCATGGGGATATCCCCAGCTAGGTCCTTGGGCAGCAGAGCAGAGGGTGCCTGAACTGGCCTTGCCCCACTATCACACTGATGATTATCTAGAATATCACCATAGAATCTTCGTCCGGCGACGGATGGAGATAGAGACAGAGACCCTCTTCAGAGCAATGGACTGAGCTCCCAAGGTCCAGTTGAAGAGCAGAAGGAGGGAGATGAGCAAGGAAGTCTGGACTGCAAGGGGTTGTTCCACCCACTGAGACAGTGTTCTTGTTCTAATGGGAGCTCACCAAATCCAGCTGGACTGGGACTGAATGAGCATGCCATCAAACTGGACTCTCTGAATATGGCTGACAATGGGGGCTGACTGAGAAGCCATTGATAAAGGCACTGGGACTTGTTTCTACTGCATGTACTGGCTTATTGGGACCCTAGTCTATTTGGATGCAAAGCTTCCTAGGCCTGGATGTAGGGGGAGGGCCTTGGACTTCCCCAGGGTTCCCTGCCCTCTCTCAAGCAGGAAGTAGGAGGGAGAAGGGTGAGTGGGGGAATGGGAGGAGGTGAGGAAGTGTAAATTTATGAATGGAAAAAAATAAAAATATTGAAAAAAAAATAGATCAGTGCCATAAGAAAGCAGGAGACACCTTCCCATGAAGGAGCGTCTTGGTGTACACACTCTCTGCTTCTCTAGGCTCCCTATGCCAGCTTCCAAAGAATTACTCTAGCATCTGCAGTACTTGAAGTGAGTTATACTAAGCACTCAACTTTTACAGGACACTCAGAACTAAATCAGAAGTCACTGGGAATCGATTCTTCTTCCTTCTCTGTATAGGCACCAGTGAAGCGTGACTTTTCTATATTCCTTGACACAGGGTCATGGCCCCATTGCTTTGGCTAACGAGGCAGCAATAAACTCAAGTAAAGATTGTAAAAGCATGTCTGTGTTAGAGCTTCATCTTGCTGTTGTCCTTCAAAGAAAGAAGTCTAGGCTTCTCCTTGAGAATGAAAGGACACATGGACATTCTCAGCTAGTGTCACCGTGAGATGTGTGAGGCTGTCCAGCAGATGACCTTGACTTCAAGAGGGATTCCAAGTGAGACCAGCAGAAGACCTGTTTAGCTGAACCCAGGCAAGGCTCTTCTGTTACACTGCATCAGGACTGATGCAACTATTGGGACAGCTCATTGTACTGTCCCGAGCCCATGCCGATACAGAGTAAGTCCTGGGGAGGACGAGAAGAGAGGCTCAACACAGAAAGCTGTGCTCATACCGTGACCTAATATTTACAATCAATAACTGTGCTGTCGTTTTGTGTTTCTGACATTGCTTCTTTCATCTTCTCCTCTTCATTTCTTTCATAGTGACTTCTCCTTTGGGGTTAACTCTGCACGTCCCCTCTCTGCTTGGGGAAATACCAGAATGTTGACATTCCCTTAGCCCTGTGGACACCCCGGCAGCAATTTAAATGTAGCCCCATTGCTTCTGCTTTTCGATTTCTTAAAGGGATCCCTTAATTGGGAAAGAACCATCTTTAGATTTCTAAATATTTTTTAGTTTTCTCCTGAGTTTCATACACAACTCCCTGTTATAATAATTCCCTGAAACTATAGAAATCATCCATAGACATCTCTCCCCAAGACTATCTTCCATATAATAGGGATTATGGCTCAGCAGTTAAGAGTACTGCCTGCTCCTCCAAAGGTCCTGAGTTCAATTCCCAGCAACTACCTGGTGGCTCACAACCATCTGTAATGAAATCTGGTGCCCTCTTGAGGAAGAGACCTGGTCAGTCCTCATCAACTTAGACCATGAAACCCAATATGGACAAGTTCAATAGAACCTTCATATACAGGCTGCCCATTCATGCAAAAAAAAAAAACTATGGAAAATGAAATCAGAATCCCCTGTCAGGACACCTGCTCACCAAGCCGTCTGTGTACTGGTTAGCTCTAAGTGGCATCTCTAAAATGTGTCTTCACTCAGGAACTATCTATGTGGTTTATTTTAATTACAGGGACTGAATTCTGGGAAGCCTCACTCATGTCAAGCACGTGGTCTGCCCCCATGTGCAACCCCTCCCAAGTGTGCTTTCTACACAGCTTTCATGGTGTGTGCTCTTTCGCCATCGTGCCTGCAGTGACTGAGCTAGTCTACCTCAGCTCTGTGGGGGACTCTGAGGATACACCATCTGCTTTCCAAAGAGCAATGTAAGGAACAGAAAAACAATATTAAGTCGATACACTAACAACAATATAGACATATATATCAGACATTATGGGAGCAAGGCGCTGTGTGTGAAGGAGACGCATGGGTTGAGTGGTATAGATGAGAGCTAGCTGTGGGGAGCGTGTGGGACACGAACGGGCTGCTGGAGTCTGGGGCATGGGGAACTGAGGCAGGGGTACACAGGAAGGATGCAGAGCAAGTCAGGTGTATCACGGCAGAGGACAGGTGGAGAGTGCCTAGCCAGTGGTCAGAAGAACCCTGGGGCTCCATACAGAAGAACAGGCAATGTTTCATCTTCTCACACACAGTGTCCCTTCTCAGCAAAGAAATGCTGAAGTGGAGGAACATACGCTTGATTGGAAGAGGCAGGGAGATGTTGTGGGAGGCTGATGCCTCTGATGTCTCCGAGAGAACAAGGAACTTAATTAGGGGTGGAGCTGGAATGAAAAGAAGATATAAATGAAAAGCATTTGGAGGTCGGCAACTTGTCATTTGTTATTTTTGGATGTGTTACATCAAGGTGGCACACAGGCAGATGCACTATTATGGAAACTCAAGGCAGGAGCTTTCCCCTAGCAGTAGGAGAGTGGCTTCTGAGGCATGCCGCCTCTGTCTCATGGGCCAAGCCAACCGCTCACCGAGAGAACATAATAAAGTTCTTGAGCTGCGTTGTGTCCAGTGAGTTGATAAGAAGCCTGGCCATACCCTGCCTACATCCTGCCACATCCAGCACCTATCCATTGTGTTAATTCCCTCAGTCTCACTACCCAGGCTGACCTCTCAGTGATCCTCTTGCCTCGGGTCTTCCAAGTGCTTGAATTATTGGTGTTGGTCACCATGGCTGACTGTAGTCTTTATTAATATTTTAAAAATAACAGGCAGTGGGGATCATTGGAGGGGGTGGAAGGGGAGGGGAGAGGCAGGGAGGGGAGCAGAGAAAAATGGTGAGCTCAATAAAATCAATAAAAAACAAGATGCAGACTCGTGGCCGGAAATGAACTCATGCATACTCTAGCCACACTTTATCTGTCTCACTTTGCAGGCACCTGGAGTCATGCTAAAGGAATGAATATTTGCCCTGGCAATATTTTAACGTAAAAGGGCAAGAAAAGGAATGTAATATACAGGCTTATAACTAATTGATGTGGGAAGCAAGGGGGAGCTTAGAGTGACTTCCAGGGCTCTGGCTCTAGTGGAAAGGTAATGTCAGGGCCTGAGTCAGGGCCACGTGAAGAGGAGCAGGCAGCCATCAGCCAGTGGAACTGTGACAGTCACTGGCTTGGTGCTGTGCAGAAATGAGCAGTTATAATTGGCCAGCTGGGATGCTTTTCTTGGCTTTGTCCCCCATTTCTACTGTTTATGTGAAGGAAGGAGTCTGCTGGGTAGAACTAAAGTGACAGAGTCTGCTGTAAATTCGTTGAGACATTGCTGGGGTAGATAACGTTGCAGATGCTCTAACCAGTGTGGGCATGATGTCTGAAAACAAGGGTGTGGAGAAAGAGTTCTCTCTTGAGGCTGAGATGGCCTTCGTCACAGGTTACTGTTCCCAGAGTCTTCTAAGGAAGGCAATTCTTCAGGAATCCATTAGTCAGAAAAGATTTTATTTTAGTTTTTAAAAAGATACCTTAGTTAAATAAAATACAGTTATTTCTGGAGAATTGGAGTAACCCCTCTGGTTACACTAGCCATGTGCAGGTGGCGAAGGGCCTATGGCTGATTCTACTCACCTCACCAGACTCCTACTTTGACAGTGTCGCTTTCCCCAGTCAAACAATGGAGTGCACACACAACTAACAAAGATAAGGATGAAACATAAGAAACACAAAACCTTTTCTGCTTCTCTGCTTTCCAATATAGAACAGGCACCTTCCTCTGCAAAGTATCTTTGCAGCAAGCCAGCTTCATCAATGCATGTTCTGCTTCTGTCTTTAATGCAACCAGAAGTCCTTTAGTTCGATAGATGCTCGTCTCTGAGACAGACAACACTGAGAAGCAACATGAAAACCAAGAATTCCACATGCTGCTCTATTTTAACCACATGCATTAAAATAGCTTTCGGGGAGGAACAGCTCTGCCTGGAGTTTCCTGGGGGCTGACAACTCACATCTGGAGGCAGCCTGCACCCACTGGGGCAGCAGAGATCACAGATGATCTGCTCACATGAATGAACAGAATAAACCCTCCTCTCCTACCCAGAGCAGTTGATGGGAATGGCTGTGGCTCTTCTAGATTGGTGAGCTGACGTATGGAGCGTGCAATATCAGAAGCGGAGGGAGGCCAAGGTGAATTCCTCTGTTCATGAGAAGTAGGCAGATTTGAGGGTCCATTTGGAGAGGGGGAAGATGCCCAGCTGGAGGCCAGAAAACGCTATCAAGAGAGGAGGAGAAAACTCAAAAACCTTTGGAGCCTAAGATGGGCTTAATATATGTGATGTGCTCTGAATATCTAGGAGTCTTCAAAAATCTTTTAAGAATCATTTGTTGGGGTTGCAGAGATGTCTCCAGAGCTCTGGCTGCTTTTCCGGAGGACCTGGGCTCGATTCCTGACACCCTTATGATAGCTCACAACTGTCTGTAACTCCAGTTCCAAGGTATCCCTCATACAGACACAACAATGCACAAAAAAATAAAAATAAAAGTAAATAAATTATTTAAAAAATCACTTGCAGATGCTTTTAAGGGAAGTGGGCTCCTGTCCTCCACACAGAGGAGTTCTCCACATCTGAGTGTTCGTATCCGGATCCCTGCACCTGCGCACTAACCAGAAAATTTGCCAGCGGCTCCATAAAGTTCACTCCTAAAATCCGTCAGTGCTAAGTCACACTGCTTCACTTTAATCTCAGATTTTAGGTCATGAATTTTGTTGGTCTTACCTGTGCCTACACTTGTAAAGAACAGCATTGATCCCACCCACTGTTTTGTGGGTGACAATCTCCACCTTATCTGCTGGACCAGGCATTCAGGCAGCCCCACCCAACACAATCCCCACGACAAACAGTGTGAAATTCAAATCTTGCGAAATCAGTGGGTTTTGTGAATGTGTTGAAAGTGGCCTAGGAGGACAGCTTGAGGCATCTGCAGAGTCACCAGAAATGAGGTTCTGACAGAGTTGGGCCAAGCTTACAAAAGAAAGAGAAGACTCTGCAGGGATGAGGGCATATGTTGTTCCAAAGAAGGTGGTTTTACTCTCAAAGTATGACAGGAAGTCTTCGGGAAACCAGTGTTTTCTCTGAGCTGCTCTACAGGTCCACTGTGAGACTGGATGTGTGGCAAGGACAGTATGACTTTGCCATTTGGTTTACCCTGTTAGGAGTTAGCACTGGCCAGGACTTCCGCCTCTTCGGTCTCACATGCCAGGTGCGCTTCCCTCCATGCCGGGCTGCTCAAGGAATGCTCCAGGCACGCCTCATCTGCACACTTTTTATTACTTACTCTAAAAATTTAATGTAAGAAATATAAAGCATAAACAAGCATATAAAAATTATACATTAAATCCTTACCACTGCCCAGATGCAAACAGTATTGCCTAGATAACATTTTATGTGTGTGGCATATGCATGTAATTATGTTCATGAGGCATGTGCGCATGTATGTGTATACACGTAAACATGTTCATGTGTGGTGTGTGCACTTGTCCACTGAAAGCCAGAATAAATGGATGATGTCATGTAAGTACAGGTTTGGTGAAAAAATTCTACTTCCTGTAAGAAGCCGGTGAACCCTTTTCTGTAGCCTTGCCTCTCCATTGTCTGTGGGAGGCACAGACGTCCGCACACTGCGTTACCGCCTTCCTCAGCCGTTGCTCCGCTGCAGCTATGCAGCCGCAGAGATCTCTGAGCTCATCACGAATGCCTCCATCCTTCCATCCCCACACATTTTCATGGCAGTTGTTTACAGGGCTAAGGAAAATCATTCCTTGCTTCCTATACAGATCATGTTGGAAGTTAGAATTAACCTTTAAAATTTTTATTTTCAAATCCCTATGAAAATAAACACAAGAGTAACAAACAGCACAAGTCATGTGACCTTTAACAGGCATGAAATTCTGCCAGAGCCCGTGTCCCAATCACTCAAAAAGTCTTCGGGACTGAAGAGCAGGCCCATCTGGGAAGCATCTTTAGACGCCGCCTGCATGCTTGACTCTAGGTTCTCAGAAATAAATAACGAATAAAATGAACCACTGTCCTACAAACTGTGGCCCACGTAGGACTACATAGTGCAATAATAAAGAGACAGGCAGAGTTGCCAAGGGGTACAGAAGCAGACAGAAGGATTTTTAAAGAGAGAGGTTGGGGAAGACTTCACGGAAGATGTGGATTTGGGGAGACCGGGCTTCTACAGGCTGAGTAAAAGCAGGACGTCCACTGGCCAGCCAGAAGCACAAGGTGTGGCTTCCATGTAATGTGTGATCCTGTGTTGCTGGGCTGTGAGCTCCTGTGGGGGGGGTGCCTGGGAGTGCTGAAGTCATTTTACAGGCGAGGGCTTACTATGAGGCCCATGCATGGCAGGAGCTCAGAGATTGGTTATTGGGGGGAGGTAGTCAGGGAAAATGAGGAAGGGAAGGTCTGGTGGGTAAGAGCAGGCAGCTAGACACCCTATGTTGTGGTGAGATAGGAACCATACGGCTCCCAATCCAAAGAGGAAGTATGAGAGATGTGTGCATGTGTGCATGTGAAGGTCTTATATGTTGTTTATTAGATTATACTTGAGAATTTACTTTTCTTTAGTGCTAATATTAGAAGTGTTATGTTTTTAATCTTAAATTCTGCTTGGCATTGCTAATGTGGAAAAACCATTGATTTTTTTTTTATTGACACTGTACTCTGTGATCTTGTGGAAACTGCTAATTAGTTCTGGGAGCTTCTTTTGCTGTTGTTGTTCTTTTACATTCTCTAAATAACTGTGTTCTTTGGGTATAAAGATAGTCTTACTTCTTGATGGATCTGCAAACTTTCTATTGCCCTTTCTTATCTTATTCCATTAACTAGGATTTCTAGTTACACTGTTGGAATGAGGTGGTAAGAAGAAGCACTCTTGCTTTGCTCATGGTAGAGTTTTAAATTTTTATTTTTGATCTATAGAAACACAATTTATTTAACACACATACATTACGTGTGTGTTCATTCAGTTTTTACATGTAGTATTCGTAGTTATCATTTGTGGTTGCATATGATTCAATCAAGTAATATCCAAGACTTGCCTGAGCCTTCTCAATTGTTTCATTTATACAATGTTTATTATTCTTTGTGATTTACATATTTCTACTGGGAACAGCTTCGTGTGTTCAACTACTTTTTGCTGCAATTCTTGCTTTGACTAAATTTATAAGTATGGGTCAAAGGAAACAAACATTTTGTGTGGCCTCGCTATTTTTATTTTGAGATGTTCTTCATAGTGCATGTTGGTGTATGAAACTTGAGGTGATGCACACACTTGTCACCTAAACTCAGTAACTTGAGCACACACTTATTAACTACAGTTTATCCATTGTTACATCAAGGTACTGTAGTGAAGTTGCATTTTAAGATAAACAAAATAGGAGATGTTGAAAGGAGTGGGTAGGAATTTTACAGAATTAGGAGCTTCTTTGTGACTGGTCACTGCTATAGTGTGAGTACTTTTTAAAGTACTGTGTGAGTGTGTGAGTGTGTGTGTGTGTGTGTGTGTGATGTGCATGTGTGTGATGTGCACAGGCTTGAAGGTGACCACAGATGCCAGAAGAGGACGTCAGATCCCCTGGAGCTGGAGTTACAGGTAGTTGGAAGTCACCAGATGTGGGTTCTGGGAATTGAACCCAGGTCTTAAAAGAGCAACAATTACTCTTAAGTACTGAGCATGCTATAGTCGTGGGGCTGAGAACCATGTATGGGATTAGTGCCCTCACATAAGCCTGACTTCCTTGTATCTTCTTTTCTCCAGTTTTTGTTTGTTGTTTCTGAGAGAGACACTCGGGTAGCTCAGGCTGTCTTGAGCACTCTCCAGCTGAGGATAACCTTGAATCTTCCTGAGACATATGCTCAGATTCTCTCTAACTACAGCTGGAAGTTATTACCTTATGGCCATGAAGAGGATTACCTCCCAGAGAAGGGACCACACACTGGGGAACCACCATCATTCCAGACACATATGAGAGCCACGCCTCACTCAAGCATGTGGAGCTGATCTTCATCCTCAACTGTGACCCTACAGACAAGGCTTCCTGGACAATCACTGCCTAGGGGCCGCGCTGTGTCCTTGCCAGGCAGCTTGGTCATTACTGTACCAGATCTGTGAGCTACCAGTTTATAAGGAGCGAAGTGCACTTGGGCAGAGTTTTAAGGTTTCAGCTTCTGATCAATTGGCCTCACTGCTTCTGGGCCTGTAGCACATCCTAGCTGCAACCACTCGCCTTGTGACTGTGTAGCATTGTAAGGAGGAGTTTGGGGTTCCATAAGCATCTCCAAAGGCATGCCCCTGGACCCAGAATTTCTTCATGCTCCACCTCCACAGGGGTTCTCCAATAATGTCAAGTGGGGGCAAGTCTAGTGCATGGACATTTGAGGACAGAAGCTAGAAAACATGTATCTCCTCCGTATCCTCCTTAACTCTTACAACTCCGTAAGGGATGTAGTAATGCTGTGTCTGTTTCATAGATGGCCCAAGAGGTCTTTGGAAAATTAAATAAGCTTATCAGAGCTCTCACATAGTAGATCTCAGAACCAAGATCTGAGGCAGGCTTGCATGCTCAGTACCCATGCACTGACACATAGTGACATGCCCAGGGAACTGAAGAGCTGCGGTTTGCTGACGTGACAGTTCTTTGAAGATATCTTTATGGTGAAAACCCTTTCTTAACTGCAGTGTGGCACTGTAATGAAATGATTTGGCAGCTGACAAGCTGCTCTAGTCCAGTGGATAGTTAGGTACGGTGCAGGGAGCTTGGCAGGGTGTGTGAGAGGGCTAGTCCCTGGCTTTGTTGTTCAGGTGATTATGTGTTTGCCATAGTCCCTTTCTGAACATTCATTTCCCTCATGATAGCACCCTACATAGGTTAGGAAGTGTGGCTTTCCAAACTTCCTTTTTCTAATTTAAGGTGAGGTAATGTGAACTTATGCAACCAGCACTTGCCTTTAGAAATGTATCTAAACGTGGGTTTCTGCACAATCAAATGCTGCCAGAGGAGGACACAGGGACTGTGCTGATAAAGGTGCCTCCCAGAGGCCTGGCTGTGACACATAGACCTGCTCCACTGGACCAGACACTCTGCAGGTTCAGGTCATGGGAGAGATTGGCAAAGCCAGGTAGGAAGGGCAGCTGCCTTCAGGGAACCACCAGCATTGTTGAGGTGCTCAGTAGGACCGTTTGCTGTGGCTAGACATGGTACAGGCTGCTGCTGCTGCTGCTCCTCCTCCTGCTGCTGCTCCTCCTGCTGCTGCTGCTCCTGCTGCTCCTCCTCCTCCTGCTGCTCCTGCTACTTACTCCTGCTACTCCTGCTGCTGCTCCTCCTCCTGCTGCTGCTCCTCCTCCTGCTGCTGCTCCTCCTCCTGCTGCTGCTGCTCCTGCTGCTGCTCCTCCTCCTGCTGCTGCTCCTCCTCCTGCTGCTACTCCTCCTGCTGCTGCTCCTCCTGCTGCTGCTCCTCCTCCTCCTGCTGCTCCTCCTCCTGCTACTGCTCCTCCTCCTGCTGCTGCTCCTCCTCCTGCTGCTGCTCCTCCTCCTGCTGCTGCTGCTCCTGCTGCTGCTCCTCCTCCTGCTGCTGCTCCTCCTCCTGCTGCTGCTGCTGCTCCTCCTGCTGCTCCTCCTCCTGCTGCTGCTCCTGCTGCTGCTGCTCCTCCTGCTGCTGCTCCTGCTGCTGCTCCTCCTCCTGCTGCTGCTCCTGCTGCTGCTCCTCCTCCTGCTGCTGCTCCTCCTCCTGCTGCTCCTCCTCCTGCTGCTGCTCCTCCTCCTGCTGCTGCTCCTCCTCCTGCTGCTGCTCCTCCTGCTGCTGCTGCTCCTCCTGCTGCTCCTCCTCCTGCTGCTGCTCCTCCTCCTGCTGCTCCTCCTCCTCCTGCTGCTCCTCCTCCTGGTGCTGCTCCTCCTACTGCTGCTCCTCCTCCTGCTGCTGCTCTTCCTCCTGCTGCTGCTCCTCCTCCTGCTGCTGCGGCTCCTCCTGCTGCTCCTCCTCCTGCTGCTCCTCCTGCTGCTCCTCCTGCTGCTGCTCCTCCTCCTGCTGCTCCTCCTGCTGCTGCTCCTCCTCCTGCTGCTCCTCCTCCTGCTGCTCCTCCTCCTGCTGCTGCTGCTCCTCCTGCTGCTGCTCATCCTGCTGCTGCTCCTCCTCCTGCTGCTGCTGCTCCTCCTCCTGCTGCTCCTCCTGCTGCTACTCCTGCTGCTGCTCCTCCTCCTCCTGCTGCTCCTCCTCCTCCTGCTGCTGCTGCTCCTGCTGCTGCTCCTCCTCCTGCTGCTGCTCCTGCTGCTCCTCCTGCTGCTGCTCTCCTCCTGCTGCTGCTGCTGCTCCTCCTCCTGCTGCTCCTCCTCCTGCTGCTCCTCCTGCTGCTGCTCCTCCTCCTGCTGCTCCTCCTCCTGCTGCTCCTCCTCCTCCTGCTGCTGCTCCTCCTGCTGCTGCTCATCCTGCTGCTGCTCCTCCTCCTGCTGCTCCTCCTGCTGCTGCTCCTCCTGCTGCTGCTGCTCCTCCTGCTGCTCCTCCTCCTCCTGCTGCTCCTGCTGCTGCTGCTCCTGCTGCTGCTGCTCCTGCTGCTGCTCCTCCTCCTGCTGCTGCTCCTGCTGCTCCTCCTCCTGCTGCTCCTCCTGCTGCTGCTCCTCCTGCTGCTCCTCCTCCTGCTGCTCTCCTCCTGCTGCTGCTGCTGCTGCTGCTCCTCCTCTTGCTGCTCCTCCTCCTGCTGCTCCTCTTCCTCCTGCTGCTGCTCCTCCTCCTCCTGCTCCTCCTCCTGCTGCTGCTCATCCTGCTGCTCCTCCTCCTGCTGCTCCTTCTCCTCCTGCTCTTCCTCCTGCTGCTCCTCCTGCTGCTCCTCCTCCTCCTGCTGCTCCTCCTGCTGCTGCTCCTGCTGCTCCTCCTCCTGCTGCTCCTCCTGCTGCTCCTCCTCCTGCTGCTGCTGCTCCTCCTCCTCCTGCTGCTGCTCCTCCTCCTCCTGCTGCTCCTCCTCCTGCTGATCCTCTTCCTGCTGCTTCTCCTCCTGCTGCTGCTCCTCCTCCTGCTGCTCCTCCTCCTCCTGCTGCTCCTCCTCCTGCTGCTCCTCCTCCTCCTGCTGCTCCTCCTCCTGCTGCTGCTCCTCCTCCTGCTGCTCCTCCTCCTGCTGCTCCTCCTCCTGCTGCTCCTCCTCCTGCTGCTCCTCCTCCTGCTGCTCCTCCTCCTCCTCCTGCTCCTCCTCCTGCTGCTCCTCCTCCTGCTGCTCCTCCTCCTGCTGCTGCTCCTCCTGCTCCTCCTCCTCCTCCTCCTGCTCCTCCTCCTCCTCCTGCTCCTCCTCCTGCTGCTCCTCCTCCTGCTGCTCCTGCTGCTGCTCCTCCTCCTTCTGCTGCTCCTCCTCCTGCTGCTGCTCCTCCTCCTCCTGCTGCTCCTCCTCCTGCTGCTCCTCCTCCTGCTGCTGCTCCTGCTGCTCCTCCTCCTCCTGCTGCTCCTCCTCCTGCTGCTCCTCATCCTCCTGCTGCTCATCCTCCTGCTGCTGCTCCTGCTGCTGCTGCTCCTGCTGCTCCTCCTCCTGCTGCTGCTCCTCCTCCTGCTGCTGCTGCTCCTCCTGCTGCTGCTCCTCCTCCTCCTGCTGCTCCTCCTCCTCCTCCTGCTGCTCCTCCTCCTGCTGCTGCTGCTCCTGCTGCTTCTGCTGCTCCTGCTGCATGAGGCTCTCCAACAGTGAAAGGGTTGAAAGGATCTTGGAACAGCAGAAAGAAGTGTCAGTCATTCACCATCAGAAACAAGTACTGCTAACAGGTAAACATGGGTTCTTGTGAGGAGGTTGACAGCAGCTATGCCTACCACAGTCTTGTGCACTGTCCTGACTGTTGTTACTGCCATTCAGCCAACAAGTTTTACCTTATGTTGGAAAGAAATACAAGAATTAAATCCCAGCCAGAGGCTTCCAGAATCACAAAGAATTTATTCATGCCCCCCCCCAAATCCCAAACTCCATGCAAGCAGTGGAGAATAAACTTAATCAACAGTATAAAAGCACATAAATATGTCTGTACATGTATTGTCCATAATTTCACCCAAAAGTTTTCATTTATACGATAGGAAAGTGTGCTTAGGTTAAGAACAAGCTCTGTTTTGTCTGTAATGCTGTTATTTTTATTTTTAGAAAAAAGGATCAATGAAAACAAGTAACATTATAAGGCATGGGTTCACCCCCCAGTGCTGGAGAGAAAGGAAAAGAATGAAAATCGGGAAAGAAGGGGAAGGAAGGAGGATGAGGAGAGGAAGAGAAGGGAGAGAAGGGAAGAGCATGGAGTGGAAGAAAAAGAATGAAGGAGGGTGGTGGTGGGGCGAGAAGGCAGGAAGGGGAGGGAAAGACACAGCAAGGGAATGGTAGTGTGTTCCAGTGGTACACACAGATGTTTTATGTAAAACTCCTTAGCCTGTAATTATGTTTTCTAAAGTTTAAGAATCACAGTGTTTAAGGGAATAAACGAAGGTAGAATTCCAGAAAAGAAATGGTTAATAGTCAGTGATGAATACAGCTGCAAGGACACACAGGACTGATTTTCTTTTTTCTTTTTTTTTATTTTGTTTTTGTTTTTCATTCAAAAATTTACACTTCCTTCCCTCCTCCCATCCTCCTCCTGCTTCCCCACTCACCCTCCTCCCTCCCCCTTCCTGCTTAAGAGAGGACAGGGAACCCTGGGGAAGTCCAAGGCCCTCCCCCTACATCCAGGCCTAGGAAGCTTTGCATCCAAATAGACTAGGGTCCCAATAAGCCAGTACATGCAGTAGAAACAAGTCCCAGTGCCTTTATCAATGGCTTCTCAGTCAGCCCCCGTTGTCAGCCACAATCAGAGAGTCCAGTTTGATCACATGCTCATTCAGTCCCAGTCCAGCTGGATTTAGTGAGCTCCCATTAGAACAGACACACTGTCTCAGTGGGTGGACCAACCCCTCGTGCTCCTGACTTCCTTGCTTGTCTTCTCCCTCCTTCTGCTCTTCAACTGGACCTTGGGAGCTCAGTCCATTGCTCTGATGAGGGTCTCTGTCTCTATCTCCATCCATCGCCGGATGAAGATTCTATGGAAGAATGGATAAAGAAAGTGTGGACTATATACACATTAGAGTACTATTCAGTGGTTAAAAACAATGACATCTTGAACTTTGCATGCAAATGGATGGAAATAGAAAACACTATCCTGAGTGAGGTAACCCAGACCCAAAAAGATGAATACGGTATGTACTTACTCATTAGTGGACTCTAGCCATAAACAAAGGACGTTAAGCCTATAGTTCCCAAGCCTAGAGAAGCCAAATAACAAGGTGAACCCAAAGATAAACATATATAGATCCCCCTGGAAATTGAAAGCAAACAAGATTGCCAGGCAAAAGTTGGGAGCATGGGGGTGGGGGTAGGGGTGGGAGTGGGGTTAGGGGAAAGGAAGAGGGGGAGAGGGAAGGGAGAAGAGAAAGACTAGGGAGAGCTTGGGGGTGTGGGAGGGTGGAGATAGAGGAAGGGCAGATATAGGAGCAGGGAAGAAGATATCTACATTAAGGGATCCATTTTAGGGTTGGCAAGAGACTTGGCTCTAGAGGGGATCCCAGATGTCCACGGGGATGTCCTCAGCTAGGTCCTTGGGCAGCAGAGGAGAGGGTGCAGGGCTGATTTTCTAACCATCTCGTGATAGGAGCGTCCTAACAGAAAGCCGAGAGGCCTCCACAGACCCTGGAGACCGAGGGAGAGCCGGTGTTCTCTACTCACGAGTTTGGTCGTGTGGTTTTCCCAGACAGAAGAGTGAGCCTGAGGGTTTCAGCCCTCACAGCTGACATTATTGGGAAGGGGAGTTTGACAGATGTTTCCTCAGGGGACATTGATGCGGGAAAGTAGATGGCAATCTGAAAGACTCTCTGGTTTTTTCTTAAAATATTAATAAGTCAGTTTGCCTCTGATTTGCTTGGTTGGCACAACTCAGGGTTATTTATTTATTTACGGCCAGGATCCTGTTAATGTGACTTATTGTTCTGATACTGTGTGTTTCACATTTCCAGACAGCCTCGAAGGGGGCAGAGTGTCCTGGATTAAGTGTGTCAATGAAATGGGATTTTAAAAAACGCCCCCCCCCCAAACAGAATCCCAGGGATTTCCAAAGGGCAGGGGCCCTGGTGTGAGCACCAGCGGCTTGTGGGAGGCTTGCTGGCGATGTTAGCAGCATACCGGCTGGGCTGTTAGCAGCATATCGCCAAGTCCTGGCTCTGTCATGTGCCCACATATATAAAATCAGTCATAATTTACCTGTGTCACAAACTGCTTTGAGAATGGCAAGACGCGCTTGAGGAAGAGTTCAGGATTACGAGCTACATAAGAGCCAACTAGTCTTATTCTTCTCCTCCTCATTTCAACCTGCTGGCACACCAGTATTTGTTCTGGCTTCAGTTTAATCAAAGCCCTTACTCTCACATCCTTTCCTCAGTTTTTAAACGTCATTTTGTCTCTGCTTATTCGCTCTCCAAAGATGAGCGCCCAGTAAGCCGAGGCCTTGTATTTCTTCTGGAAGTTACTCTATTTTCCTTTATAATTAAAAAACAATCACGAAATGGGCGTGATGATGCCTCCTGTAAAGTAGACCGGAGCGTGCCAAGATCGGCAGCTCAGGAATCGGAGATCAGTCTAGGCTGCCCAGTGAGACCCTGTCTCAAAAAAAAAATACCAAAATAAAATGGTCACTTGTGGAGTGACATCCCTTCCTTCTTTACGAGCCCACCCTCTGACCTGAGAGTGTTACAGTGGGGATTCACTGCTTGGCACTCTGCTGTAGGAAGAGCCTTCCCCTCCCTGTGTCAATCAACTCATCCACTTATTCACTGATATCAGCATGAGCTCAGTGTGTGATGGTTCATCGCTGCCATGACATCATCATGTCTGTGGACAACAGTACCCTAGACCACTCTGTGACCTTCTGACACACCGTATCATTCTTGCGGTTTTCATTTCCTTCTGGCTTAAACCGTTTGTCCTTATTGTTTCCCTACATTATCCATTTGTTTGGGATACAGGCTTAGAATGCTACAGAGACACCAACTGGTGAAGAGGAGTCTGGGTCAGAATTAAAGAACTGTCTAAGAAGAAGATGATAGCCAAGGCACCGCTTTTCTGGCCATTCGATGGAGAAGTAGGAAGAGACAGAGGGATGGGGAGACAAAGAGAAAATGAAGAGGGAGGGAGGTGTCAGAGAGAAAGAAGAGGAGGAGAAGAGCAAGAGAGAGCTGCAAATTTAGGAAATTTATTCACAGTGTGAGACAGTCTGCCTTTCTTTTTAACTCCAAGGACACCATATACTAATCCCTTGCATGTTTGCCTCCCTTTGGCCTATTGTCCCTTGCTTGCTCTGTCTGACCTCTCTGGACACCTACCTGAGAGCCTTGCTCCATCCTCTGAGGCCCTGGCTGGCGCGGAATTCCCTGTGTAACTGAGGGTGACCTTTGCCTGGTTTATGGTGAGCTGAGGCTTGAACGCAGGGCCTTGTGCACGCCAGACAAGCATGCTAGCAGCTGTATTATACCACCAGGCCTTAACTCACATGTCTCGTCTTTCTGATGAACTCAGTTTGAGAAGCTACTCCAAAGAATGGGCAAGCACAAAGGAGCAAGTGTACAGCTCCTGCACCTGAGGCCTGTGATGATGACGTCAGGTCAGCTGCTCATCCCTTTGCATCCAGCCCAGGTACAGATGGCTATGTAACCCAGCGACTGTACCTGGGCCCTGAGAAACCACACCACTGAAGTTTCTTTGCGCCATTCGGCTCCTTAGAACACTGGCAAGTGATTAACTTTTAGAACTTGCCTGTCATCTGTCTCAGTCTCAAAAGCTTTTTGGAAAGTTCTTGACCAACTAGAGGATGATTGATATGAGCCATGGGTCCGTTTTCTTCAACCAAGTGAGAACACCAACTTTGCCAAATTTTCTTTTACCATATTGTGCTACAAAGAAGCCATCCCTCTGACGTTCCCATTTCTGCCACAGTCCAGTCAGGAGCCAGAGTGTCTCCCCACTGAGCCGTCTGCTTCACACTGGCAACCTCAGAAGGTGCCGGTTATTCTGTGGCTTGACTCTGCGATGTGTGGTTTATTTTTCCCATTGACACCCAAGGAAGAGGAAACAGCCTGGGAGACAGCTTGTGCTAAATTGATTTGGTCTCTTCTCATCCCAGGCGTCGGTGAAGCCTCTGTTTTCCTTTTTATTTCACTGTTGTTTGACACATCTGCTTCCTGACATGGCCTGCTGGCGGAACTAGTGTGGTTCAGTGCCCTTGCTGTCGGGTCCTGTGAGACACAGAGCAAAGCAAGAACTACTCTCACCCTCTCCTTCCTTGTGGAGCTGTGCCAGGCCCCAAGTCTTGCTGCCCCGTGAAGCCAAGTAGAGGCTTGAAAGGGTGGTTGGCACTATTCAGATGTCAGAACCGCAAACTCCTTGGTGGACCCAGGCACTTGGCTAGTCTCTCAAACTATGCCTGAACACAATTTACCTCTGTTTTTCCTGGGATCCACGGATGGTGGGCTAGAGCACCACTTACTGGAATTGAAAGACACATACAGACTAGATGGAGCACTTAGAGACTGGAGACTTCCCCAGGAGACTGCAAGGGTTGTCTAGGGAGTGACCAAAGGAAGGTGTAGGGGCACGGGGAGCTAGGTTTTGGGAACCTACAGGAGGCCAGAGAAGACGGTTTCCAACAGCTTTTCTGCCTACACTGCTTTCACGGCCCAGGCTGTGGATGCAGGTTGGGGAGGAAAGCGTTTGAGTGCTGTGTGCAGAGGCTTCTGCCTGGGTGGATGGAGAGTTTTCCTCACTTTCGGGAATCAGTGCTCACCACTGAAACACTTGTGTTTGATTTTTGACTGAAGGAAATCACAGTGCTCTTCAGAGGTAGGGCTCAGCCAAATCTTCCCCATAGGTGGTGTGGAGTGTGTGTGTGTGTGTGTGTGTGTGTGTGCGCATGCACACATGTGTGTATGAATGCGTATGTGTGTGTGGGGGCATGTGCATGTGTAAGTGTGTGTGGGTAGGTCTACATAGGGTGTCTTTCACTAATCACTCCCTTCCTTTCATTTTCTTAAGAAAAGATGTCTCACTGAACACAAAGCTGATTAATTTGGCTGGACAGTCTAGCTTCTGGAACTGTCCTGTCTCTGTCCCACCCCCACCCCTAAAACTGGGGTTTCAGATTCATAGCAACACGTCCAGATTTAATGTGGATTCTTGGGAACCAAACCCAGGCTCCCATGCTGGCAGTGGACATTATTTACCAGCCGAACCATCTCTCTAACCCAGATCTAGGGTTCCCAGTGGGCAGAGGGTGACTGGGAGACCCTGAAGATGTTTTGGTAGTGGTGTGACGGCACCTAATGGATGAAGAAGGGTGGGGATGCAACGGGACATGAGAAGAAATTGTCTGTGCTCACAGTGAGGGGCAGGGGCTGGGCCGATGACTCAGTGCATAAAGGGAGTCGGATCCCCAGCATTCCCTTAATGCCAGCATCTCACCGTAAGTCCAGCACTCAGGAAGCAGAGGGAGGAGCAAGTTGACAAGCTACACTAGACAAATGCACAAGCTCTGGGCTTGCTACACTAGACAAACGCACAAGCTCTGGGCTCAATTGAGAGGTTCCATCTCAACATAAGATAAAGAGTAATGGAGGAAAAAGTTCAACACCAACCCATGACTTACACACACACACACACACACTCACTCACTCACTCACTCACTCACTCACTCACTCACGTGTACCCAAATATACTTGCTTGGACAAACACCATGACCAAAAGCAATTTGGAAGGATTGGGCTTATTTCCGTTTACAGCTTGTAGTCCATCATGAAGGAAGCCAGGGCAGAAACTGAGGCAGAAACCTGGGGCAGGAACTGAAGCAGAGGCCATGGAGGAGCACTGCTTACTGGCTTGTTCCCCATGTCCTGCTTAATCTGCTGTCTTATACACCCAAGGGGTGGCTCTGCTCACAGTGAGCTGGGACCCTCCACATCATCAAGCAAGAAGATTGCCTGTACACTTGTCCACAGGCAATCTAATAGAGGGAATTTCCTAACAGATTTCCCTCTCCCAAGAGTACTCTAATGTGTGCCAAATTTATTTTTAAAAAATCCTAAATAACACATACATACCCACGTACAGGCAAACATGAATACACATATGTACAATATATACAATGCCAAATAAAAAGAGAAAGTATTACATCACATCATAAACATTGCATACGCATTGCACATTTTGGATGTAAGAAAATCTGGGATTAAAAACTTATTGGTTATTCCTACAAACCCTGGGTTTCGCTTTTAAGGCCCCAAGATTTTCTGGCAGTTCTTGTCTGTGTGGTACATGACACATCTACTCTTCCCTGGGACACTCAAGATTTGCTTCAGGAGTTTAGAACCTACTTTTCCCCCCCACTAAGCCTGCTGCCTAGCATCTCAGACCCCACTGTCAATTCTCCGAGCCTCAGAGAAAGACTGCTGTTCCAGGCAGGGGGAGGTCCCTTTGCTTCTCTGGTTCAGCTTGCTCACCTAGAGGCTGTCTACACTCCTGTGATGTCATGGCGTCCCCAAACACAAGCAACCTTTCTCTTAGGACTCTAAGGGTACTGTGTTACCCTATTTTCTTTTAAAATGAGAAGACACAGGGCAAAACCAGTATAAAAACACCGGATGTTTCCCAGACTCAGGATATAGTGCTTCTTTCTCTGAAGGTGAGGTATCTGGGAACAGCTTAGGGACACTCTGGGTCTTGCAAATGACAAAGCCATGCTCCTCCAGCTTCTCCTTTATTTAGTTACGGGTGAAGGCAGGTGACTGTCTTCCACCAGTCCTCCCACCATGTCTGTTTGCCCACAGGCCTGCCGCCATCATGGTCGCTAGGATAAACATGGAGGGCTTGTTTGACTTGATTGCCAGGGACACGGTTTCCCTCTCTTCCGTATGAGGCAGGCTAGAAATACAGGGACACTTGGGTGACTATGAAGAGACAGGAGCACCTCACCCTAGAGTCCTGTTGGAGCCTCCTGCCAGGAGGGAAGCAAGAGTCCTGGCAGGCCCTCAGATGCTCACTTAATAGCCTGGACGGGTAATTTTTCTACGAATCTCACTGGAAACCCATTTACAGGAAAAGTACTCGCCCTGTGCAGTCCCAGGTGCCTGATTCCACCTCATCAGACCAGAATTCTACCTTACTGATCTGAGAGAGAGAGAGAGAGAGAGAGAGAGAGAGAGAGAGAGAGAGAGAGAGAAAGAGAGAGAGAGAGAGGGAGGGAGGGAGGGAGGGAGGGAGGGAGGGAGGGAAGGAGAGAGATAACAGTGTTGCTTAGCAAACTTCTAAGATGCAACTTAGGAGCCGCCTAAGTGTTGACTGCTGTGCTTCTCCCTTGGGAGCCTGTGCTGGCACTTGGATGCATCTTACTTTTTCTTTTGTCTTGGGGAGCATTGCATGTCGGTATATCTTTCTTTGAATGCCCTTTCCTTAACACTCATGTTTAAGCCTCTATTTAAAAACCTTTAATAAAGTTTCTAACTGTACTTCCTCACAAACTGGCTTTTCCTGTGGTTCTCAGTGTCAGGAGCTCAGATTCTGCTTTGGCCTGAGCTGAGGTCCCTCATGATCTCCTCAGGCCCTCAAGGAGTGGAGGTGTCACAGAGAGTCTCTGTCTCTGTCCCCATGCTGCTGACAATGCCAGTGTATCGTCAGTATTGTGTAGGGCAGTGGAGGCACGCCTTAAACAAATAAATCTGCAGATTTACTTGTCAAGCTTACCAGCCTGGTGTGGTGCACACCAGCTAGAGAAAATGGAGAAGCCAGGCCTCAGCCAGGACCGCACTGCAGATTGGACCTGCTTCTGCAATGTACTTCCTGTCTTGTGGATGGGCAATGAAAAGGAAGGTCACTGGCCTCCCAAAGAGCCTGCAGCTGTAGGAAAAGCTAGTTCAGGTGAGTGGGGAATGCCCGGGGATTCCCCGGGGGCACTGGCTGCTCAGGTAGTGACCTGTGGGGCTCCCTGAGTTTAGCTGCTTCTAACAATTGAGGCCTAATAGTTGTGGTAAATGGAGCTGGGTCCTCAAGAGCAGCTGCTGGGGCTTCCCCCCTGAAAAGTTTACTTCCAAATGACTGAGTGGGGACAAAGAGGCAGAGGTGCCTCCAGGGTTCAGGTGGCTGTGGAGCCTCAGGTGTGTAGATCTGTGGCCGCCAGCTGCTCACCTTCAATGCTCCTCCTCAGCTGATTATAATTCTGTGGAGTGACTCTTCATGCCCTGAAATGAAGGCATAAAAACTGCTTTTTAACTTTCTTATACTTTGGGCACCTTTTTGAGACTAGGTGAGTTGACCTCTTCAGGCACATTCCATCTTTATTAATTAAGGGTTTTATGAAAGATGTTTATTTTTTCATATACAATGTTTATTTTAAAAATTTTTAAGTATATATTCTGCCTGCATCTATGAATCATGCAAATGCCTAGTCCCCACGGAGGCAGAAGATGGATTTGAATCTCTTGCAACTGGAGTTACAGATGATTTGCGAGCCATCATGTGGATGCCGGGAAGAGAACCTGGGTCCTCTGGACAAGCCACAGCGCTTCATTGCTGAGCCACTTCTCCAGCCCCAGAAGATGCTCATGTCGTAAAGCAAATGTTGAGAGTAGACACTTTGAACTGTGGAGTACTTTGCTTCGCTCTGAATTCCTTATGATGTGAGAACTAGGCAAACGGCCCATAAGTCCATCTGTATAAGCTGGACATTTGTCATTTTCCCTGCCCTTGCCAGATTCCTTTCTTGCAGTGGGAGTTGATGCCTTAAATTTGGCTGACCTCGGGTGTGAGGTCTGCCTTGCTGTCTTTGGAATCAGCTCCAAGAGTTCTTGGGCTTCCCTCGTCCGCGTGTCCTGTATTTCAGGTCTGCTTGGGGAAGAGGACTTGGTGGACTAATCCATGGGACCACAGTCCTGTGCTCTGTATTTTAGCACATCTGTATCTCAGGTAGGGACCCATAGTACCTGGCACCTCCACTGTGGTCAGCACAGGCTACCTAACACAGGCAGGATACCTCGCCTGCTGTCACCAACACTTGCCAGCGAAGCCACAGCCCCGTCGAGGAGACAGACCCACCAACAGGAGCTCCTCTGAATGCACTTAAGTTAGTTCCATTTCTCAACACATTGACCAAGGGAAGGAGGACTTATTTCAGATCTCAGGTAAATGAATGCTGTCAGTCTATATGGCAGAGAAGGCAGCAGCGAGAGACTGGGTCCTTGGTACTGGCCAGGAGGCAGGAAAGGGGAATGCAGTATCCGGCTGGATCTTCTCTTCTTCCATTTTCCCTGTAGTCTGGTATGTCAGACACCCAATTCCTCTGTCCAGGGTAGGCCTCCCCTTCTCAGTCAAACGTTTCTGCAACACTCTGAGAGACCCAGGGTTGGACCTCTTTAGCATCCTCAGTTGAAAAGTGATAATGAAATTAACCCTCAAGGGGTCCAGATAATATTGCTCACAGTTTTAGTTTTGGGTATTTACCCTCAAAGGCTCATAACCACTGAGAAGAGTAGCCAAAATAACTGCTGAAACCTACCAAAAACCACCCCAAACTACATACCACTTTACAAAAGTGAATTCACTAAATCTCTGGAGGCTGATGGAGGGGCTTCAGAAGCCACCTAGAGAAAAAGCATTTATTGGCATGGATGCTTTCACTACAATAAATTATAGAGAACATGCTGGGGTAAGCTGTGCATTTGAGAGGGTTTTAGGAGTGTAAACTTGAATGTAATTTGAGTGTAGATTTGAATGTGATTTATCTTAAAGACTTGACCGTGTGTTACCTGTAAGGACACCGTTCTCGTTCCCTCCGGATTTTACCTGCTGTCCTTTATGAAGTCACAGCATCGTTTTGTAAAGATGGGCTATCTTCAGCCATTGTTTCTTTCCTTAGACTGCCCCTAGTGAATTTTATCTTCCTTGTCCTTGTCTACCCCCTAGTGTCATAAGGGGATAACTACAAGGGACAAAGGAATACCTTAGAGTGAAGTGCATAGTTTAGGCAAGGTGAGATAAGGAAGACTGTCCTCTAAATGAAATTTAAGGGAAAATTGACTCTTTACCCTCTTCTGCATATGTACACTTGGACATGCATATGATTTGAATCAGAGGAATTATGGGAAGAAACATGCTCAAAAGCAAAAAGGTTATGAATTTAATTGTCTATCAAATAGGGAACCATCCAAAAATTAAAAGAATTTTTCAGCAAAAAGAGAACAATGAAGATCTTATGATCCAACAATATGCAGTGGATGGGGCCATCATAAGATCTTCATTGTTTCCTTTTTTGCTGAAAAATTCTTTTAATTTTTGGATAAAGTTAAAACAATCAGAAACTCACCATGATCTAGGAAGCTAAAATAATTTCACAACAGAAGCAGTTCAGGCAACGGAGGAAAGTGTACCAAGTAGAGATGGGGCAGTCAGCCAAAGGACTGGAGAATCAGGGGCATATCTATTGTGTTCACCCCCAGTTTTTCTTCCTTGGGGACTCGGGGTATGGTCTTAGAGGTACGATGACTTCCAGAAAAGCAGTTTCCCTTGGTAGAGAAATGCCACCTCTCTCTCTCTCTCTCTCTCTCTCTCTCTCTCTCTCTCTCTCTCTCTCTGTAGTGGAAGCTGCGGGCTGCATTCCTGCCACCCTGCTCCCAGATGCCTTGGCTAGCTTATGCCCCAAAATAATGACACACAAACTGTATTCATATAAACACTGCTTGACCCATTTCTATTAATGTGTGTAGCACCGAGGTACGCTTACCGGGAAGATTCTAGGCTATGTCCATCCTGGGTCGGAGCTTCATCGCGTCTATGATGTATGAGCTCACTTCTTTCTCCCAGCATTCTGTTCTGTTTACTCTACCCACCTATGTTCTAACCTATGAGGCCAAGCAGTTTCTTTATTAATTAACCAATGACCTTCGTCCATCATTTCCCCTTTTTCTGTTTAAACAAAAAAAAGGGAAGGCTTTAACTTTAACATAGCAAAATTACATATAACAAAACAGTTAGAAAGCAAGAATTACAGTTACAATATTTACATCTACTTTATCTTATAACCATAACTATCTATCTATTTTTCAACTCCATCAAAGACTCAAGAAGAATACATTATTACCTAAGCAAACAAAAAACAAGCAACTTTCAAACTCTAGAAATGACAGAGACATCTCGCTGCCTTGACAGTCACCCAAAGTTTCTCTGTACCGTTGGGGCATCCATCTTCGGCCTACAGGCCCATAGTATCCAGAGACATTTCCATGAAGCAGGAAATTTCAAAGTCAGTTCAGTCACTATCTGTTGTGTCCTGCAGAATGACTCACAGACTCCTTCATGAATCAGGAACCCCGAAAGATCATCTCACCTTTAGGCAAGTTCAGTAGTCCTCTCTCTGTGGGTTCTCTGTGTCCAGTTTATGCAATAGTCCAGGCTAGAGCAGTTTCTTGCCCAAATGGCTATCAAACTCCATAAGGATCCTCTTCGATGCCCATCTTCTTCTTGAAGTAGATTGGTGTTTCGAGGAGCAGACATGTCTCATTGTCATGAAAAACCCTAAGTTATTAAAACATTAAATAGCATATTCCGTAGTCTTTGAAAGATATGAAGAATGCTGATCTAACTGAAATATATATCTATATATCTAGAAAATCTAACTAACATGACTACAAACTTGACTATTATTAATGATTACCCATTAACAACCTATACACATTACATTTTTAGATGAACTACACAATCACAATACCTTAATCAAGATCAGAAATACATATACATATAACAAAATTGACCTTAAATTTAAATCACTAAAACAAAATCCATATCAATGTAAATTATTCATACCTATATCATATCCCCCTTTAAATGTAAAAGAACATTTATAAACAATATTTGGGAATATGGGCTCAGTTATTTCTCTCCAAACTGCTTCCTGATGTATGTTAATCAGATATTTCAGGGTATAACCTGTGTGCTAGGTTCATCTCAGTCGTCAATTGAGTGAAGTAATTTTTTGAGGGTGTTCACAGCAACCTTTCAGGAGGGCATGGTCCATCATACCATATTGGGATAGAAGCAATCCATAGGGTTTCATCCTCTGTGAAAACAAAAGAAGAATCTCTTTTCCAAAGTATCATATCCTTAGATCCAAATTCTGAAGTCAAGGTATTTTCAAAAAAGCTATGTTGGATTAGTTCAGCAGCATTTATAAACAAATATCTTTTAGCAGATGTTGCTCCTTCCTCACCATTCAAACAATTCAAAGAGAGCATAATAGCATACAGTATCAAAATTCTCTGTTTATTTTCCATCTTTGTGTGGCTTTATTTTAACTCTATTTTGTTTATTTTTACTTTTTGAGACAGGTTTTCTGTATATCTTTGTCCTGGAATAACTCTGTAGACCAGGCTGTCCTTGAACTCTCAGAGATCTGTCTGTCTCTGCCTCCCAGGCATTGGGATTAAAGGCGTGTGCTACCACACCTTGAAGTCACAGAGGTCAATCTCCCTCTGCCTTCCAAGTGTTGGGATTAAAGGTGTGTCCTACCACACCCAACTACTCTCTTTCTTCCTTTTTTTTGTTTTTTACTTTAAGAACTTTAATTTTTAGTCTGCATATTTTCAACACACTGTAAATCATTTAGAGGTTTTCTTTGTTTTTGAATCTCTCTTTACTGTATCTCTCTCTCTTTTTCTGAACACATGAGCCTTTAAATTACTGAGCAATATGCATAGGATTAAAGCCGTGGCTTTGGCAGCTAGATCCAGCCCATTCCTTAGCTTTCCAGCCTCATGGCGGAGGTACCGGTTGTAGCCATGTTTACCGCCACAACTCTATAGCGTTTTAAGGTCCCTGCCAGCAAGCAAACTGCAGCATTCTGCTCACAGACCACATTCAGTCAGATTACCTGCTTGAGTCTGAGTCAGAGTTTGCCCTGGCAGGATGGCCCAGAAAACCGGCATTTTAAAACAGCACAACTTTTTTTCTGCTATGGCTGAAAACAAACAAGCATTCAGTCGGCTTTTATCAACACCATTTAAGTGTTTCGTGGTAGGACCTCTTAAGAGCTGCAAGGTTTGCAGCTAAAGCTGAGTCAGGAGGCTTCTCTTAGATGAGAGTGTTTGCTTGCCTCTAGCAAGCAGAGCAGACTGGAGAAATTGCTGCTACCACGTTGGGCACCATTCTGTAGTGGGAGCTGTGGGATGCATTCCTGCCACCCTGCTCTCAGCCGCCTTGGCTAGCTTATGCCCCAAAATAATGACACACAAACTGTATTCATATAAACACTGCTTGCCCCATTTCTATTAATGTGTGTAGCACCAAGGTGCGCTTACTGGGAAGATTCTAGCCTATGTCCATCCTGGGTCAGAGCTTCATCGCGTCTGCCCCAGAGAGCAGAGCTAAGGTGTATGAGCTCACTTCTTCTTTCTCCCAGCATTCTGTTCTGTTTACTCTACCCACCTATGTTCTAACCTATGAAGCCAAGCAGTTTCTTTATTAAATAACCAATGACCTTCCTCCATCATCTCTCTCTCTCTCTCTCTTTGTCTCTCTCATCCTATGCGAACTCTCAGCTAGTACCACACCTGCCTGCCTGTTGCCATGGTTCCTTCCAAGATTAGGTAATGGATTCTAACTAACCCTTTGAAACCATGAACCCCAACTAAACTCTTCCTTCTATAAGTTACCTTGGTCATGGTGTCTTATCAAAGCAAAAGCAAAGTAACTAAGATAGGTTGTATTGTTATTTGTTCTGAGATGTCACATCTGAAGTCCACAGCCTTCCACTTGCCTAAGTTCATGTGGGAGGGGGAAGAGCATCACTGGGAGCACTGGGCCCCACACACTACTTCATCTGAGTGAGCAATTTCACCCCTTACCTCTCTCTGAGGATGGGGTGGGAGCAGGGGGAATGAAAGGCCATAGTCCTCAGACTAGAGACTGAGCTGTTGAGTAGTAGGACTTCCAGAAAAGCTTAGAAACAAAACCACATATTTGATTTCATCCGAGTCCATATCCCAGGGATTGGAATGCCCAACTGCCCATCTCCCTAAGATGACATCAGGCAGAAAGAACTACAGCTGTCTATTTCAGCAAGCCCACACTTTCCCCTTGGCAGGAAAGCCGGGATCTCAGGAAGAATTTCTCCCCAGGTTTGCTAGTGTGTTTGCTTGCAGTAACCAAGGATTTGGAATTTTGATGACGCAATCTTTCCTGTTGCCTCTTTCTTTGATGGGTGTATATGGTAGAGAGATTAAGTCATTTTGCTTCATCTTCTAACATACTTCTCTGACCTGAATGTTTCTGCAACATTCACCCAGCAAGGTTAAAAAGCAACCTTACTGGAATCATCTTTGTAACTAATCGCCCCCCTTATTTGTTGAGCCTCATGACCGTCAAAGTGACTTGCAATCAGGGGAGAGCTGGACGGCAATTTCCCTATACTCCCCAGTAGTCCGGGCTCAGCTGGAGGCCACTGTACCGTGGCAACTTCCATTTCAATGACATTATTTCTAATAAATGACTAGCCCGTGGTTTATGGGGTGTTTCTGGCCCTGGCTCAGTATAGCCAGCAGGAGTTGGGGGCAGGGCTATTTCCTGTCCTCTTTACCCAGTGGTTTCTGCTTCACCGTGAAAGATCACAGGAGTATTTGATGTTGGTTCTTGGAATGGCAATCGGTTAATTAAAATCACCAAGCGTCTGAACAAATTGAATGCACACCACACATCATTGGCAGCAGGCTGGAGTCAGAAAGTCAGGCCCAAAGCAGCCCTCAGCAGGGCAGGGACCAGGAAATGCCTCTTCTTAGCCAAATTCTCCATCTTCAGTAATAACAAGTGGCAGGGGTAGGAGGAGATGAAGATGCAGTGGACATTCACCTTTGCCTTCTGGCCACACATCCCTGGTTCTCCTACCAGCAAAGCTCTTAACCTAAAGAGTAGTCCTGGAGGTGGAATCCTCCTCATTTTACATCCACTTCTCTGAGTGTGGAAACACTGTGGGAGAGGGAAGGGAAGAGAAGAGGTCTCTGGAGGGTCTGACATCATGGTGCTTACCAATGGTCACTTTGAATGGAGAAACACAAAGCTTGTACCGAGTGGGGTCCCAAGTGATGTTTGCATGAAGAGACATGCTCACCAAGTTTCACGTATGGAGACCCTTCTTTCAGTGGTCTTGCCCTTGGCTTTGACCTACCTCTGTAACCATCACGTCTGAGATTAGCAGGGTGGAACCAGAAAGGCAAAGTCTTTACATTGTCATGTCATTACAAGTACCGGCAGGCCGGAGTTTGTGCTCTGTTTACCAAGGCCCTCACATCAAAGGTACTTACAGGATTGCAGAGCTGCCGATAGGCAGTCTTCCGGTGCAGGCAAGACGACAGAAGCATTGTCATCTGTTTCTGCATCGAGGAGATGAATGAGGTTACAGTCCCTCTTCATTGCCGGACACCAAACAATCCTGTCAAGGGTGTCGTGAGCACACGTTTGCAACTTCCATGAGTAAGAACACTGAGGGATGAAGCTGCTTCTGAGGATCATGGCCTGGGCCTTCATGATGTAAGATGTAATCTGAGGTTTTATTTATTTATTTATTTATTTATTTATTTATTTATTTATTTAAGATTTCTGCCTCCTCCCCATCACCGCCTCCCATTCCCCCCCCATCAAGTCCCCCTCCCACCTCAGCCCAAAGAGCAATCAGGGTTCCCTGCCCTACGGGAAGTCCAAGGACCACCCACCTCCATCCAGGTCTAGTAAGGTGAGCATCCAAACTGCCTAGGCTCCCACAAAGCCAGTACGTACAGTAGGATCAAAAACCCATTGCCATTGTTCTTGAGTTCTCAGTAGTCCTCATTGTCTGCTATGTTCAGCGAGTCCGGTTTTATCCCATGCTTTTTCAGACCCAGGACAGCTGGCCTTGGTGAGTTCGAGACAGGGTTTCTCTGTAGCTTTGGAGCCTGTCCTGGAACTCACTTTGTAGACCAGGCTGGCCTTGAACTCACAGAGATCTGCCTGTCTCTGCCTCCTAGTGCTGGGATTAAAGATGTGCGCCACCACTGCCTGACTGTAAATTACAAATGTTTCTCTATGCGTCTATTATCCTGCTTGAATATCTTCACATACATTCAAATTGTTGAATATAATTGGCCAGGAAGGCTAATTACATATGATCTGTAAGCCCAAATGTTCACATATGTGTGGAACAGGGCTGTATCAGAACCACGTCTCCTGGGGTTCATGAATAAAAGAATTGACAGATCCATCTGAGGACTCAGCTTTGGCATAGCAGGTGAACCTTGAATCTCGGTGCCACTAATTTGGGGGTAGAAGGAAGACACACGACACCAGGCTTCTACACCATTTTATATTCCATTCATATTTGCATCACATTATTTAGTGACAGATGATCCTAAGTTTATTTTTCATGTCAAAGACATTTTATCTCAGTCCTCTTGCCCTTCAGTGTGATGTTCAGGTAACTGAAAAGTTGAAAATGTGGACAAAAGGAACAGCATGGGTGAGCTGAGAGGTAGATGCACACCTGCACAGCGCATGTGCGGACATCAGAGGGCAAGGCCAGCGTCTGTTCTCAGGTGCCTCTACCTTTGGCCTGACTTCACATTTAGGCCAGGAAGCTGGCCTGGGAGTTTCCAGTTATCTGCCTACCAATGCCTTTCCTCTCAGCATGGATGGGATTAGAGGCTCGTGCCAATGCACCCAACTTTTTAAGGTGAGTTCTAGAGATTCGAACTTAGGTAATCATACTTCTGAGACAAGCTTTCTCACCAGTGCCTAGATTTGGATATGAATGTGATCATTTTAGAACCAGAAGAGCTCGTGTGTGGTTCACCATTTTCCTCTGTGCACGCAGGGAGGCAGGGGCCAGGCATTGTCCACGGGCACACAGCCTGCCTGAGACAGTTGGAGAGAAATGATGCTGTCCTCCTTTGCACTCATTCTCCATCTCTTCCGCTCTGCTAATTTCTTCCCCCTTATCTGTAAACGCCAGCAGATTTCTCTCTCCCGTTTCAAATATGTAAATAAGCACCCGAAACACTGAAACCAGGCCCCCCTTTGCCTCTGTGGCCGCCCAACTCCTCTGTCTTATCTCCATTTCTAAGAAAGTGATCTCGGCTGGGCTTACCCAGCATGTTTTCCACCTATCCCCAACAGTCAGTGAGCTACTTCCTGTCCCAAGCTGTCTACATTTCTGTTTTCTTGGTGACACTACAGCTCTGTTGCTTGATGCTCATGGCGTCTTTGATACCACCCTGCCCTGCTTCTGCTCCTAGTTCCCATGTCCTGTGAGAACGCTTCTTCTTGCTGCCTGCATTCTACAGCACACGGTTCTTCACGGAGCCACACCTTCCAACGTGTGGTTAACTACAAAGTAGGTACAGCGACTCTGCTGTAATGAACTGCACTCTGCACGGCACTGCTGGGCCTTGAACTGGGGTAGCCAACCTTTCTCTTGGGAGTCTCCACATGAAAGTACTTAAGGATCTTTTTCTTTTTTCTTTTCAGTATGTCCAGAATGCAAGTCACTCAGAACACCAGCCTCATGCACACTGTAGACAGTCATTAAATTATTGATCAAGTAAGATTTCCTTGGAATACTGAAGGGAAACACGCATTTGAGACTTGCAGGGGCAATGAAGTCATAGCCACTCAAAGTCTGGAAGTTGGAATATAGACTACAGCCTGCTTCTTATAGCTCTGTGGTGATAGCACCGGGTCCTTCCTGGGTAGGTGTGTTCTCTAACTCCACCTAGTGGACACCCTAGGCATCCAGAGAGCCTTCATCTTTTAAATAAAAATGTTCACCCGGACAAAGATGTGCACTGTAGAAGGACCTACCAAACGTTCTGCACAGAGAAGTCGCTCCATTTAATCTCTGCAGAAGGGAAGGTTCCAGTCTCCCCATTTCTCACAGCAGCAAACAGAATGAAACAAAGCATGAAGCAAGTTGCGTTACAACACAGCCTTCCACACCTTTCCTTTTTTAAAAAATAATTCTGCCTGTTTCATTTGGAAGTTGCTGTCCCAGCTCATTTATTAAAGAATATGAACAAGCAACTGATCTTAGTAAGAGTTAGCAAAGACTAACTCTACCAAGGACCTTAGTACTTCTAACCAACACAAGAAGACATGCAACATCTAGGCTTGGCTCTGACTTTTCAAGCATGGGTCATTTAATCCTTGCAACTACCCTTGAGGGCATGCCTCTGCTGACTTGCCTTCCTTGCAGCACTGCTAGCCTTGCCAGCCTGAACAACACAATGCTCAGACTGTAGGGTGAGAATCCTGTCACCATTAAAATACTTCCTATTAAGTTGGGAGTGTAGCCCCAGCCCCTGGCCTGGGAGTTGCATTAGTCTGGACTCCAAATCCCAGCATGCCAGGTCCTGCCTCTTGCAGGGAGGGGTCAGGACCACTTTCACAGGGTATTTAAGTGGCCTCCTAGAGGAGAAACTTGTAGTTTTCCGGTCTGCATGGGCTCCCTGCTGTCCTGTCTCCCCGCCATGGCCATGTGCTCGGTCACCCGAGAGAGTCATTCTTAATAAAACAATGGGCATTTTGATTTGGTTTGATTTGATCTAATTGGATTTCTTGAACCAGCAGAGCTATCTAATTTTTATCACTTCATACATAAAAACCACCAAGGGACAAATTTCTCTTGAATTTAGGATGTAGGACTGAGTTGTATCGGGTCAACAGTGGCATGTGCTTGGGGGCCGCACATTGTTCTTGTTGTTTTCCCATTTACTTACTTGTGTGGGAGTGCGAGAGATGTTCATATGTACATGTTCACATGTGTGTGAGGGATGTTCATATGTACATGTTCGCATGTGTGTGAGGGATGTTCATATGTACATGTTCACATGTGTGTGAGGGATGTTCATATGTACATGTTCACATGTGTGTGAGGGATGTTCATATGTACATGTTCGCATGTGTGTGAGGGATGTTCATATGTACATGTTCACATGTGTGTCAGGGTGCATTGTGGGAGTGCGAGAGATGTTCATATGCACATGTTCACATGTGTGTGAGTGCAAGAGATGTTCATATGTACATGTTCACATGTGTGTGAGGGATGTTCATATGTACATGTTTACATTGTGTGAGGGATGTTCATATGTATATGTTCACATGTGTGTGAGTGCGAGAGATGTTCATATGTACATGTTCACATGTGTGTGAGGGATGTTCATATGTACATGTTCACATGTGTGTGAGGGATGTTCATATGTACATGTTCACATGTGTGTGAGGGTGCATTGTGGGAGTGTGAGGGATGTTCATATGTACATGTTCACATGTGTGTGAGTGCGAGAGATGTTCATATGTACATGTTCACATGTGTGTGAGTGCGAGAGATGTTCATATGTACATGTTCACATGTGTGTGAGGGATGTTCATATGTACATGTTTACATGTGTGTGAGGGATGTTCATATGTACATGTTCACATGTGTGTGAGGGTGCATTGTGGGAGTGTGAGGGATGTTCATATGCACATGTTTACATGTGTGTGAGGGTGCATGTCATGTGTAGGAGCGTGAGACATGTTCATATATACATGTTTACATGTGTGTGAGGGATGTTCATATGTACATGTTCACATGTGTATGAGGGTGCATTGTGGGAGTGTGAGGGATGCTCATATGTACATGTTTACATGTGTGTGAGGGTGCATTGCGGGAGTGTGAGGGATGTTCATATATACACGTTCACATGTGTGTGAGGGTGCATGTCATGTGTGGGAGTGTGAGAGATGTTCATATATACATGTTTACATGTGTGTGAAGGTGCATGTCATGTGCAGGAGTGTGAGAGATGTTCATATGCACATGTTTACATGTGCATATGTACATATGTGAACTTGTTTGTGAAGACAGGCAGTCAATGTCATGTATCTTTCTTAATCATTCTATATTTTAAGACAAACTCTCCCATTGAATCTGGTATTTGTTACAGCAAAGAAGTGTCTAACATATGGATATAAATCATTCTTGAGAGGCAACTCAGGTGCGGTTTCTCAAAAGCCATCCTATTGGTTCTTTGTCTTTCTTTGTTGTCCGTGTGTGTGCAAACACAGAGATAGGCATATGCTCAAAGAGTTGTCGACACAGCAGCTGAGGGCAAAGTTGAACGAATACTGTTCCTGTCTAGGTCATTTAACATCAGGGAAGGGAAGGAAAGAGTAGAATCCCCTTTGCTGGGAGCACTCCCGTTTGCTGGAAACACTCCCCTTTGCTGGGAGCACCCCCCTTTTCTGGGAGCACTCCCCTTTGCTGGGAGCATGCCCCTTTGCTGGGAGTACTCCCCTTTTCTGGGAGCACTCCCCTTTGCTGGGAGCACTCCCCTTTGCTGGGAGCACTCCCCTTTGCTGGGAGCGCTCCCCTTTGCTGGGAGTACCCAGTGTTCCCTGCTGCATCACAAGACTCTCCAAGTTCTCTAGCCACAAGCACTTCTTCCTTCAAAGACCCAGTGTGCTTTTCTCTTTATCATAAATCTCGACATCAGATTACACACTCACAACATTTGTGGGCTCTCTGGGTGAAGCCACATGGTTATTAACCCTAGCTACAACCAACAGGGCTTTAAAAAAGAACAGAGCCAGATGGGTGACAAAATGTTTGACAGAAGCGACTTAAAGGAAGAAAGGTGTATGTGGGCTCATTCTCTCCGAGGGTTCAGTTCTCGTTGAGTTTCCCTGGGAACTTGTAAAGGTGGTGGTAGGGCTGTGTGTCACTATAGCTGGTGGAAGGAAGGGGTGGGTGTAGAGCACATGCACACAAAGCTGTGACCAGGACACAGCCTTCAAAAGCACCTACTTAGTCATCTCCTTCTTCCTACTAGACCCTACCTCCTACCATCCCCAGAACCTCACCCAATAGCTCCATCAACTGGGACCAAGCATTTAACACGAGAGCCTGGGGGAGAGATTTATTATTAAAAGCAAATTACCAGATACCCTGAAGACCTGTAAAACACACACACACACACACACACACACACACACCCCAAAATCCCCAAACCACCTCTGCTCCCCCATGCTGTCACCCTCCGTCAAACAGGACAATGTGACATTCCGCTAAGACCAATGCCTGTATGTCTCTGTCTCGTGTGCATTTGTCTACGCTTTCGGGCTGCAGATTGCTGAAAGCTCTCCCCTGGTGGCAATCCATCACCATTAGTAATAAGAACCTGTAATGTGTCATAGAAGTGTGATGGACGCCATCAGAGCAGGGGTGCGAGGGGCAGACCTCTCAAAATCTGTGAGTTCTGAGACAAGCATAGAGTGTGAATGCATAGCTATTTCTAGAATAAACGCACCCTGGGGCCTGCAGGGTGCACAGAGGGTCAACGACCTTATTTTATTGGAATGTCAATCTATTTCGTTTTTTATCACACTTGGCGTTTCTCTGAGCTAATTTCCTCCGTAAAGTGTGGAGCTGTTGTGATTTGTGTGGACAGAGGGCCCCTAAACTTCAGGGTGCTCAGCCTGCTGAGCTCTGGAAGCTGCCTAGCCTGCCCCAGCTTAGCATGTTAGGTTTGGCATGGAAGCCACAAACATTCACATGATGTGGAAAGCTAATGTTTTCATTCTTTCAGGAGAGGCGTAAATCCTCGGGCTGACCCGGTTTCACTGGGAAATGTCTTTTGGCTCAGTTTTCTGGTCCTGTCTCTCCACGTCTGAGCCAGCTAGTTTCATGGCAGCAGCTGCAGACACACTATGATTTAAAAGACACTTTCTGAAAAGCCAGTCGATGGGCTTCAAGGGTAACTCATGCCAGCCCGTAGGAAGAGAGACACTCACATTGCTCACTTCCCCATCGTCCTTCAGGCAGAGGCAAAGGGGACCTCCCCAGTTTCCAAGTGGCCCATCCAGGAAGACTGTCCCTCACACACCTGTGGACTGCTCCTTCTAATTTTCACGTTTCTAAATTTATGTGCAGAGCACTGCCCTTTGGTATGTGTGTGCAAACTATAATGACCAAATCAAGGCAGGTGGCACTTCTATATAACCTCGTATCTTCTCCAAGTGTTGGGAATCATCCCCCTTTCTCCTTTAGTTATCTTGAAATCTATAATGCATTTCCATTCAGTGTGGTTGACCTACTGTGTTGCAGGATACCAGAACCATTTTCCCGACTAACTAGGTTTGTGCCCAGCCTCTCACTCCCTCCTTTTCCTTCTCTTTCTCGTCTCAAGCGTCTTCTGTTCTATTCTCTGCTGCTAGATGATCAACTTTGAAATATTCCTTGTGAAAATCACAGATATGCGTGCTGCTCCTTCCAATCAGTCCCGCTTCTTTTGAACGGTAGAGACAAGGTGCAGAGTCCACCTTGGAGCAAACAAAAGGTGAATCAATGGCAGAAGTGTGGTGGGCAGACGATGGAGTGTTGTCCAATCACACAGAAGAAGGAAATCCCATTGCTGATAGGAAAATGGAATGGATGCAACTGAAGGATATGATGTTGAGTGAGATAAGCCAGACACAGAAAGGCCGGTCCTACATGCCCCCCCTCTGTCTCTCTGTCTCTCTCTCTGTCTCTCTCTGTCTCTCTGTCTCTCTCTGTCTCTCTCTGTCTCTCTCTGTCTCTCTCTGTCTCTCTGTGTCTCTCTGTCTCTCTCTCTGTCTCTCTCTCTGTCTCTCTCTCTCTCTCTCTCTCTCTCTCTCTCTCTCTCTCCCTCTATGAGGCAGAAGCTAAAACCTGTCACCTGAAAACAGGATATTAACCCCTGGAGTTTGGGTGGGAAAGGGATGGTCTGGTGTGATCAGTGCACACTGTATGCATATAAAATACCATCCTGGAAACCATTAGTGCATCCAGCTAGGATGCATTAATAGTCTTTAAAAATGAGGATCTCTTCTAGGTGTATTTCACAGTGTTCTGGGTAAAAATTCCATAAAAAAATGAAGCCAGACACAAATGCTCCAGATAAGAATGTCTTGAGTACCACTCTGAAGGACAAATGGCTGAACTCCCAGTCAAAGGTCATATGGAAAGATTGCCTCTCCCTCTAGCCCAGCCTCACGGCCACACTGAGCCACCCTCTAGCCTGGCTCACCAAGCCAGACCTGCAGGTTTGAGTTCACATCACTGCTGGAGAAAACAGCTTCCCAGTCCTGATGGTAGGTTACAGTGGGAAAATCCCCATGTAAGTCGCTATTCTCAAGCCATCTGCTACTTAATTCTCATCATTTCCTTAAATCCTACAGCAGGGTTAGTGCTAATGAGACCCTCCCATAGCAGGTCAGCTCAGGAGGTTGTTGGGGAAAGCAGAGGTACAGTCGGGACGGCTTTCTTCCTGACATCTGCTTTGACACTTGATATCTACAAGCTTTGGCCAAGAAGGGAAGGTGGTTAGGAAGCACTCAAACTCTGCCAGCATCTGCGCTTACAAAAACTGAGTCACCAAAGTCATCACAGGGCAAAGAAAAGAAATGGCTACCCATCAGCAGCCCACTTGCTGGATAGAGCCCAAGGAGGGATGCATGGCTGAGACTGAGGTTCCACACCAAGCCACTTTCCTTCCTGGCCATGGAAAGCTAGCTCTAAGATTTTGGCCAGAGGCGAGTGTGCTGGGATAGGGGGCTGGGAATGGAGCTGTCAGTCACAGGACAAGCAGATGTCACAAACCTGGCTGTTTCCTCCTTCTCACCCGCCTCCTTTCAGTACTTAGGTGTGCATATCGAACATCACTGATGATGTAAGAAATACCTAGCCTTGGAGGCTGGAGAGGTGGCAAGCAGTCACGTGTGCTGGTTTCTCTAGAGGACCAGGATTTAATTCCTAGCTCCAACCTGGCAGCTCACAATCATCTGCAACATCAGTTCCAAGGCATCTGACTCCCTCTTCTGGCCTCAGTGGATACCAGATCCACAAGTGATGTGCATACATATATGTAAGCAGAAACACTTATACACCAAAGTCAAAATAAATCTTAAAAATTAGCATGGTTTTATACAGGACAGAACTATATTAAAGCATCAGAGACATGCATCTCTAGCCACATCAGACAGATGCAGTGAACAGATAGCTCGCTCTCACCCCCATGTTTCTCTATTCCCTTCCTGCAGACACAGAGTAGGCACTGTGTCACCAAGTCACATCATGGAGACAGTTGCCTTGCCACGTGGCTGGGATGTGCACTGTATTTTGTATAGAAAACATAGGTTCTGGTTAAAGCAGGCTGCTCAGAGCTAGGGAATACTGGTTCCCACAGCAGAGACGAGTCTACAGCCATGAAGTATGTTGATGGAGAGTGTTGTGAAGACGGAATGAAATTCTCCCTGGAAAGAACAGGTCAGGGATAGCTGTGAGCACACAGGAAGGGAAGCCCCTGCGGTCACTGCAGAGTACTGAACTCCACCACCTTTCCATGACAGTTTCAGAGCCAGCCCCACACAGACCTGGCCACTCAGTCTCCCCACTCTCTTTTGTTGGCATGGTGCCTCGCCTGTTTTATGGTTTGTTTTACTGGCATTACAGATTTAAATGTCCTGATTTCTCATAGGTTTGTAATTTCCTGGAAGACATAAGTTATGTTTTGATGTTTAGGTTGTGCCCTCCACACTTGGCAAGAAGCCTGTCAGAGTGTAAGCTAAAAAGAATAGCTTCCTAGACAGAGAAAACACAAGCCCTCCTCTCCTAACAGCGAGGAGTTTGTAGTCCTTTCTTTTTCTCTTTGCCATTTCCGGTGCTCCTCACACTCTCACAGGTCTCTTTTGTGTCAGACACCAGGTCAGCCTCAGAAGAGAGGAAGGCACAGATACCACACCTGCCTTTGGAAGCTCAAAATCTAGTAATGAGACAGACCAAAAAGGAACAACTAAAATATGGTATGGTATGAGCATGTTGGGCATGCCTTGACTCCCAACACTCACAAGCTGAGCCAGGAAAATTAAGTTTAAAAACACCCTGAGTCACATAGCAAGAAATACACACACACACACACACACACACACACACACACACACACACACACACACACACACATTGTATTACGAAACGTTATTTTATGTGTGTGGGTGCTTTGTCTGCATGTGTGTCCATACTCCTCATGTGTTCCTGGTATCTGAGAAGGTAAAAAGAGACTTTGCACTGTTTTCCCAGCTGCCCAGACCAGAATAATCACACAGAAACTATATTAATTACAACACTGTTTGGCCAATGGCTTGGGGGTATTTCTAACTAGCTCTTACATCTTAAATGAACCAATTAAATGAACTATGTATCACCATGAGGCTGTGGCCTGCCAGTAAGGTTCTGGCATCTTTCTCCTTTGGCAGCTACATGGAGTCTCTCTGGCTGTGCCTTCTTTCAACCTATGTTCAGTTTAGTTTTCCCACCTCGCTCTGCTCCCCCTGCCATAGGCCAAAATAGCTTCTTTCTTAACCAATGGTAGCAAAACATTCACAGCATACAGAGAGGAATCCCACATCATGAGGATGCTAGAAGAGTGTGTTAAATCCCATGGAATAGAGTTACAGATGGTTGCAGGCAGGAAGAGTAGCCAGTACTCTTGACTGCTGAATCGTATGTCCAGCCCATTATTATACCATGTCCAGAGGCCTGTGTACACATAGTTAGATTCCTGATGGTTGTGCACACATGGGGAGTTAGATTCCTGAGGGCTGTGCACACATGGGGAGCTGGATTCCTGAGGGCTGTGCACACATGGGGAGCTGGATTCCTGAGGGCTGTGCACACATGGAGAGCTGGATTCCTGAGGGCTGTGCACACATGGGGAGCTGGATTCCTGATGGCTGTGCACACATGGGGCAGTTAGATTCCTGAGGACTGTGCACACATGGGGGTCTGGATTCCTGAGGGCTGTGCACACATGGGGAGTTAGATTCCTGAGGGCTGTGCACACATGGGGCAGTTAGATTCCTGAGGGCTGTGCACACATGGGGGTCTGGATTCCTGAGGGCTGTGCACACATGGGGGTCTGGATTCCTGAGGGCTGTGAACACATGGACAGTTAGATTCCTGAGGGCTGTGCACACATGGGGCAGTTAGATTCCTGAGGGCTGTGCACACATGGGGGTCTGGATTCCTGAGGGCTGTGCACACATGGGGGTCTGGATTCCTGAGGGCTGTGCACACATGGACAGTTAGATTCCTGAGGGCTGTGCACACATGGGGCAGTTAGATTCCTGAGGGCTGTGCACACATGGGGGTCTGGATTCCTGAGGGCTGTGCACACATGGGCAGTTAGATTCCTGAGGGCTGTGCACACATGGGCAGTTAGATTCCTGAGGGCTGTGCACACATGGACAGTTAGATTCCTGAGGGCTGTGCACACATGGGCAGTTAGATTCCTGAGGGCTGTGCACACATGGGGAGCTGGATTCCTGAGGGCTGTGCACACATGGGCAGTTAGATTCCTGACGGCTGTGCACACATGGGGAGCTGGATTCCTGATGGCTGTGCACACATGGGGGTCTGGATTCCTTGAAGCCCCTGGTAAGCAACAAAAGCTAGGAGAAGCAAAAGGCAAAGTCCCCTGCCATTTATTTGTTCCATGCTGGGGAGGAAGCCCAAGGCTTTGCACAAGCTTGACAAGGACACCACCACTGTTGCATCCTCAGCCTGTGTTTTCCAAAGCAGCGTTTTGCTCTATGAGCTATGCTGGCCTGGAATTCATGATGGCTCTGCCTCAGCCTGCCGAGGGCAAAGAGTACAGGTGCTCACTGCACTACCTGGTTTAACATGCCGGTGGGCCTAGAGTCTGCTCTCTTCCCGCGGGGCCTCCTGGGATAGGCATTTCTCTGGGTGTTTTCTAAGAACTACATTTCTAAAACGCCTTATAGGAATTTTGTGTGACTAATGAATTGGTAAGTAAATTATTTTTTTCTAAATTCAAAAGCAGGAGAAAAGAAAATGATGCTGTGGTTGCTGCTTCTTTTACAGCTGATGGTTTCCAATATCCTTGCAAAACCCAACTATTGTGGAAAAATCTTTTCTCTTCCAGACAGGGAGAATTAAAAGCCTAAGTCTGGGCTCTGGGTCTACTCACCAACCATTCCAACTTCCATTGTAGTACTCAAGAACAGGATTATAAATGTTAGAGTTCATATAAAGCTTCCATAATATAAAGAGCTCTGGCATTAATTATGATGTGACTAGTCACCCCACTTACTAGTATTGGATTTTAGCATTAGGCTGAGTCTTGAAAATCATTTGGGTTTTTGGTTCTACATGAAAAGAAATATAGCAAAGGTAGAGCGTCCAGGAGGAATCTGATTCTTTGGGTTCACAAGGGGTCGTCTGACTGTATACACCTGTCCCCTGCCCTGTCCCCTACCTAGCAGGAAGCTTTAGTAACTTGTCACCACTCTCCTATGGCCAGGATCTTAGCTTCCCCCTCCTTCTCCCTCCGTGTGTGTGTGTGTGTGTGTGTGTGTGTGTGTGTGTGTGTGTGTGTGTGTGCGTTTGTGTGTGTGATCTGTGTGGAGGTCAGAGGACTGGAAGTCAGTTCTCACATTCCACTGTCAGAGTCTTTCTTGCTGTTTCTGCCTCTGTGATGTGCTGTATAGCCAGGCTAGCTGCCCACAGAGCTCCCAGCAAAACTGTCTCTGTCTCCATCTCACCTGCAGCAGTGTCAGGATTACAGATGTGCACCACTGCACCCGGCCTTCCCTGTCTCCCTCTCACCCTCAGGAGTGCCGGGATTACATATGTGCACCACTGCATCTGGCCTTTCCGTGGTCAAACCTGTTAGACTCGGGTGGCCAGCACCTTCCCTGCCGAGCCATCTGCAGGGTGTTTGCTCACTCACTGTGGAGTGTCTCCCCAGGGTGTTTGCTCACTCACTGTAGAGTGTCTCCCCAGGGTGATTGCTCACTCCCTGTAGAGTGTCTCCCCAGGGTGTTTGCTCACTCCCTGTGGAGTGTCTCCCCAGGGTGATTGCTCACTCACTGTGGAGTGTCTCCCCAGGGTGTTTGCTCACTCACTATAGAGTGTCTCCCCAGGGTGTTTGCTCACTCACTATAGAGTGTCTCCCCAGGGTGTTTGCTCACTCACTATAGAATGTCTCCCCAAGGTGTTTGCTCACTCACTGTGGAGTGTCTCCCCAAGGTGTTTGCTCACTCACTGTGGAGTGTCTCCCCAGGGTGTTTGCTCACTCACTGTAGAGTGTCTCCCCAGGGTGTTTGCTCACTCCCTGTGGAGTGTCTCCCCAGGGTGTTTGCTCACTCACTGTGGAGTGTCTCCCCAGGGTGATTGCTCACTCACTGTGGAGTGTCTCCCCAGGGTGTTTGCTCACTCCCTGTGGAGTGTCTCCCCAGGGTGTTTGCTCACTCACTGTGGAGTGTCTCCCCAGGGTGATTGCTCACTCACTGTGGAGTGTCTCCCCAAGGTGTTTGCTCACTCACTGTGGAGTGTCTCCCCAGGGTGTTTGCTCACTCACTGTAGAGTGTCTCCCCAGGGTGTTTGCTCACTCTCTGTAGAGTGTCTCCCCAGGGTGTTTGCTCACTCTCTGTAGAGTGTCTCCCCAGGGTGTTTGCTCACTCACTGTAGAGTGTCTCCCCAGGGTGTTTGCTCACTCACTGTAGAGTGTCTCCTTCCTCCTTTCCTCCTCTCACCCACCAATCAACTTCAGTTTTTAGAAGTCCACCTCTAAGCTCTGTGTTTCCCGCCCCTCTGCTTTCAGGTTGACATCTAAAATTGTCACTGCCAAACAAGTAGTTACAAAGTATCAGTCTTTAGTTTACTACAAATAGTATTATTAATGACAAATAAACCTTTCTTGGTTCTCTTTACATTCGGATTCTAAAATATAACACCAACTACGTCTTTGTGCTACCTAGAATTACTCATTAAACACAGAAATTCCTTAAAAGTTAGAGCCTTTATTTTTAATAACTATGTTATATTTTATTTTCTTACCTAAATGTCAGTCCAGTGCATTTTTCCCCTAGAAAGTTTTAAAATTGGTAACCCACCCAATCATGTTTCTCCACAATACACATAGACATAAAACAAACATTTCAAATGCCTTTTTCTTTCTTTGGTCCTTATAACATAATCAGTATGCAGCCTGTGGTTTTTATAACTGGTTATTAAATGTGAAAATAAAAGTTTATTGGAATCCCATTTGCTGAGATGGCTTGGGAAGAAGTAGTTTGTAGGGACATCGAGCTGAAATTTTGATCACTCTGCTCACTTCTACAACTTGGCAATGTATTCTTGCAGTGGTTTGAATGGGAGACACAGGGTCTGCTTTGGTCACCCAGAGCATGGTGACTCTGAAGGGAGCAGGGAATGGAGGACCAGACACTCAGGAAGGTTTAGATGGAGTCACGTGAAGGCTGAGAACATACCATGGATTTCTTATTTTTTTTAATTGCCATATTTATTTGTCTATTTATTTATTTAGTGACAGGGGTGGTATTTATTGCCACCACACAGGTGCAGAAGTCAGAGAGAACTTACAGGAGTTGGTTTTCTCCTTTTACTATGTAGACTTAGAAGTAAAACTCAGGTCCTCATGTTTGGTGGTGAACCTCTGCCCACTGAGCCATCGCACTGACCCCGGAACATGGGTTTATTTAAAGGGTCCTCCTGTCTCCCAGGGCTGCACCAAGCAGCTCTGAACTTCTTCGCTAGGCACCATGGGACTCCAGATGATTTCTCTCTCTTCCCTCTTCACACCTTCAGGGGAAGGTGTGAAGCTACTTGAAAGGTATAATTTCAAAGAAATTGGTAGAAGCATCATTTAGGTTTGATGCAAACAGGGAGTTGTCTCCCCAAGACTGATTTGAAAGTGGCATCACACTGTGTTGTCACCAGATGTTCACACCGACCTCTGTGACCAGCGGTGGAGCAGCACTATGTCACCCTATCGCCCTGCAGTGCGGAGTCTGTCTGTCTGTCAGACCCATCTCAGGGCAGACAGTCAATCATCAAATGGTCTAGCTGACCTGGACAGTCGTGCGAGCATGGTCTTGCTGGCTTCATATAATTATGAGATAATTTATGGCAACCTGCCACCTTTTCATCTCAAAAGATCAAAGGTGAAATAATACATGGAAAGTTATTAATAAAACAGTGACATAGGTGCTGTTCTGAGGCTACTTGCTCATAGCAAAATAAATAGTGGTTTTTGAATACAGTTCATTCTGAATCACGGAAACTGCTAGGTGAATACTATCAGGTAAATGCTGAGTAGCACTCAGTTTAGTGAGAGCTGTGAAAATCTAAAACTAGGGCTGGAGATGAGGCTCAGTGGTTAAGAGCACTGATTGTCCTTCCCAAGAACCTGGGTTCAAGTCTCAGCATCCACATGGCAGCACACAACTGTTGCTCCAACACCCTTACACAGATATACATGTAGGAAAAAACATGAATGCACATAAAAAAGGAAGAAAGAATCTAAGTCTATGAGTTGACAAGATGGTTTAGCATGGTGAAGGCACTGATAGCCGAGCCTAATGACCTAAGTTCAACTCCTAGACCTCCAAAGTATAATAGAGAGTCCACTCTTGTAGGTTGTCCTCTGACGGGCATCTGTGCACCATGACACAGTCGCCCCCCACCCACACAATAAATAAAACACACTTAAAGTAAATTTGTTATGTTTATTTGCTTGTTTGTTTGTTTTGAGACAGGGTTTCACTTGTAGCCCTGACTGGCCTGGAATTCTTTCTGTAGGTCAAGATGGCTTTGAACTCAGAGACTGCCTACCCTTCCCTCCCAAGTTCTGGTACTAAAGGCTTGTGCCACCATGCCCTGAAGAAATTTAATTAAAATATTTAAAAGACTCTACAATACTAGTTACTTTCCAACATGCAATGTTTATGAAATGGATCTTCCTTCATTTTGTTTGAAGAGGCATTTATTAATCATCTCGTTGGCCTCTAAACAATGGATAGTAACTGCCCACCCACAGTGAATCTTGTTCACTGGGTACCAGGTTGCTAAAAGGCTGGTGTGCACTATCTAAAACACGCCTTCCTAAACTGAGTCATATAGAAAAATGATTTGGAATGTGTTTGGATCCACTTAGGTTTCAAGAACAGAATACTTCAAACTGGAGTTTATAAATGAGATACTGCATTGCCCACAGTCTGGATGCTGAGAAGAACCGGGTCAAGAGGCTGGTACGTTCAGTTTAGTGAGGCTTCCTCCTCCTAGACAAAAGCATCTGTGTGTCCTTGTGTGGAGAAAAGATCACTTTGTAGGGGTGCCAATCTCACTCAGAGGGGCAGAGTCCCAGGTCCTCACTGTCTCCCCAGCCTTTCCTCCTGATAGCACTGCTCAAAATTATGTTTCAAAGTATCAAATTTTGGAGGCCATCTTCAGACCATGACACACTTAGAAAGCAAAGTTTACTGTTATTCTCCTTCTGTTTACAAAGCGTCTCTCCCCTGAAGCAACAGTTAGCACGCCATTCAAGGTTAACCTCTTGAAGTTGTAAATTAGCTGAGCTGGGCCTCCAGCTCAATAGATTCATCATCTAACTAAAGCACCAACATCGTCATTTTTCTTTTCCTGATGAGACTGAGGAGTCCAGAAGGCTTCAGGAGACAGTGCTTATGTCGGGGCTGTGAGGCTAGGACTGATGTGGGTGTTCTCTCTGATGCACACCTGCTGAGCGATCACATTTTTTCATAGGAGAAAAAAAAAACATGGTGGCGCACGCCTTTAATTCCAGCACTCGGGAGGCAGAGGCAGGCAGATCTCTGTGAGTTCGAGACCAGCCTGGTCTATAAGAGCCAGTTCCAGGACAGGCTCCAAAGCCACAGAGAAACCCTGTCCTGAAAAAAGCAAAACAAAACAAAACCTATTTAGGTAGAACAGTGCCTAACTGATTTGTTCTGTCTGAAATGGAGGCTCCCTGGTGTGGAGTTGCACATCAGACACCTAAGAGACTGCTGGCCTGAGCGGAGACCCAGAGGCCTAACTGAATGGGAGGCATCTTCCAGCCTTCTTCACTGTGTTTGGCTGTGGACACGAAATTATTTTTACCACTTCTGCTTTTCAGTCTCAGCATTGTGGAGACTCCTGCCATGTTGCTGGCTGCCACATTTCTCTCAGGAGAAACACTTATTTGTGTTGTATGTCTACATAAACTTTCCACAAGATGGTGGGCAATGCTGTAGAGAATCTCTGCTTGGAATATAAAAGGCCTAGCTCCCAGGTCTGTCTCCCACAGGCTGACTAACTCTGGCCATGTCAGTTTCTATCTCTGCTCCACTCTGGCCCATGTTGGAAGAATGAAGAAGATGGGTGCTGGTGTTAGCGGCAGCAGGGGTGGTAGCAATAGCACAGATGTATTAAGCAGAAAGCGGCAAAGGCAAGCAGGGCAAAAGCCACAAAGTTTCCCTTGGACTTCTGTACATCTGGCCTGTGCAGGAAGAAGACACCTACTCTGGGGGGAGGGGCTTTTCTCCTTAGTTAATTGGTCCAGAGATCTGCCCATTGACATGTCTCCTAGATGATTCCTAAGTCAATTAGCTTAACAACAAAAATTAACCATCACACCTCCCTCCATTCACTGGGCCCCATCTTAGCTTCCAATTTCAGTCTTAAAGATGTCTCAGTATATCAAGAATAGATCTTGTGTCCTAAGCGTCAGTGGTGCATGGGCAGTGAGCGGGCCTCTAGGGTTTCCAGTCCATCCGGGAAAAGGAACTATAGGCTCCTACGTATTTTTAAACCTTAGTAGAGCAATGTCATGCACTAGATCAGTGGTTCTCAACCCGTAGGCAAATAATAGATATCCTGCATGTCAGATATTTACATGGTGATTCATAACGGTGATGCATAACTGCAGTGCTGAAGTAGCAATGAAAATGACTATGACTGGAGGTCACCCAGTTGTGAGGAACTGTGTTAAAGGGTCAAGACGCCAGGAAAGATGGGGATAACAGCACTAGACCTGGCCCCAGCAAGGTGCACATTGTGCCTCCGCTCTCCAGGGTAGCAGTGTTTGGAGGGGGCCCATGTGGGCATCTGGGACACGGGAAGTGAGTGTTTGTGCACAGATTGATGTCCCTTAGAGAAAGTGAGTTGTTAGTCACTGTCGTGAGACTGGACTGGTTCCCACTGAGTCGGTTATTGAAGACTTTCCCCTCTCTGCCTTCTGTTTTCTGTGATGAATCAAACCAGCACGGGGTCCCCACCAGAGCCAGGCCGAGGCCATCACCATGCACTCAGGCTTTCAATCTTCAGAGCTGCAAACTAAATGAACCTGGAAAGATCATCTCCGAGTTTCAGGAATGTTTACATAGTAACAGAAAGCCATTGCAGACAGGTCCTTAACTAGAAACCCCACCGGATTCCCTAATTCGGGAATGGTACCTCAGCAGAAGCTCTCTGCTGCCAACTTCCTGTTTGGAGGTTGCATTTCTTAATTTTCCGCATTCCACGGCTGCAGTTGCCCTGACTTTCTTTGGGGTACCATCTCCCTATTTCACATGATTAGTGGACCTGCAGTGAAAGCCACGTGCCTCCCTCCTACATCTGACTGCAGACCCAAGGGCTGATATCTGTCTCTGACTCGCTACGGCAAAATTCCTGCTGGTGCCACTTTTGTGTGGACCTCATCTTAATGTGGAGCGAAGCACTGGGCCCGAGAGCTCCTCCCCTTTCTGATTGCCTGGTAGTGGGACACACTCTGCAAAGCACTGCCCCCCCCCCCAGCTCCTCCCTTTCTGATTGGCTGGTAGTGGGACACACTCTGCAAAGCACTGCCCCCCCCCCCAGCTCTTCCCCTTTCTGATTGGCTGGTAGCGGGACACACTCTGCAAAGGTGGAATGGAAATGCAGACTATCCGGAGGCCATATGACATGAACAGGCCCAAGGAAGGGAAGTGAGAGATGCTGAAAAGACACCTTGGATTCCGACAGACAGGATTCTTTCCTCCCTGCTTCCTCTGAGACGTTCCTTGTAGCATTCTCGGCCTTCCAAAGGAAGCAGATTCCTGAAGTTTAAATAATTTCTGCCTAAAAAGAAGGCATGAGTGGGTTTGTGCACAGAGCAGAAAGAACATCAGCCCAGAGCTGCTGTGTGGAGCGGGAAGTGCATCTGTCCAGAGCTGCTGTGCGGAGCGGGAAGAGCACCAGCCCCAGCCCAGAGCTGCTGTGAGGAGCAGCAGTGGTCCACAGAAAGCCTGTGCTCCTCACTACACAAGCACACTCACAACTGACACTATCTTAACCTGCACAAGCACATGGCTTTTGCTATTGATCGTGTATCATGTCCGTGATAATCATGTATATTCTCCATGGGATCACTTGAATCACCTTCTATTTACATGACAGTAAACCCCTGGTACCTAAAATCTGCCTTATGACTGAATTGCCAGTTTCCCAAGTGTGAAGATTACATGTGCTATAGTTACCCAGTAGCTGTTACAAAGGGGTTTAGTGAGTAAGTGCCACTAAATTGTTGTGTGCCAGTAAACTGGTGTGTGCCACAAACCTCTGTTCTTCCAACAGGGAAATGCCAACAGACAAAGCCTAATTTGACAAACCAATGAGTTTACTGGAGCTACTCATACAAGTATGATGAGGAGTTGCAAAACCAGGAAGGATTCAAAGAAATCTGCGTCCCGGAAAAGCCCACCCCAACCTGGGTGATAGCTCATGAAACTTCAGCCCTAGAACTCTCTGTACAACTTGTAGGCAGTTCAACAGGTGGGAAATCCTCCAGGTGGTTCTGCTTCTCAGAGTCGTCTCGCCTGAAGTCATCTACTTGTCCATAACCTTGGTGAGGGGCCTGTGATCCTGCTAATTTCAGGAACTTCTTGAGACTTATGAGTCTCCCTCTTCCTGAGACTCATGTGACTTCCAATTCTTTTCTAGAGAGTGTTTTAACTTGACTTCTTGAGCATTAAGGAGACTCCCTGAGGGATGGGATGGTTCAAGTCTGAAAAAATTGCTGCACGATATAAGAAGATAGGAAGAACAAGTTGTTGTGAGGAAGACCCACAGAACAAAGAAAGAGTTAAAGGATAGTATTGGAGCTATTCCTGAAAATGTACTGTAACCAGAGAACCCAAAGGAGAGGTCTCATCCAGGACAAGTCCACAATGAAAGAAGAAACACCCATGCAACTCCTTGAGCTATCACAGAAGCTCATACCCTGGTGGGGTTACTATAATAGGGTGAATAGGGCAGTTTGAGAAGCAGAAACTATCTTTCTCCCCTGGGTTTAACTATCTACAATGCTGCTTAGCAACCATCTCAAGAAAGACTCTCTGAGTCCTAGTATCACAGTGTTTCTAGCAGAAAATAGCAAAGTCATTACTCAGTTTAAAAAACCAATGAGGAACCAAACTTGACATCAATAAAATTATTAGACTTCAAGAAAAACTCAGAGTTTGAACTATTCTTCCAAAAGTAAAAAATTTCTCTTTAACATTTTAACTAGTAGAACAAAAGCTGGTTATTAGGAAGAATATCTTTTACATATTATTTAGAAGCAAAGTATCTACAGAGTTACATTTTCTTTAGAAAATTCTTTAACTGTTTTTTAAGGCAAAAGTTTTTCATGAACCTAATCTTAAATATAAACCCATTCACATGCCACCAACTATACACATAGCATTACATACAACACATTATATGCAACCTTACTGAGGTTTGGGTCTAAAGTGTCCCCCACAGGTCTCATTTATTATAGCTTAGTTTCCAGCTGGTGGAGCCAGCCACAAAGAGGAACTGATCTTGATGGGAAAGTCTGTGGATGGAGTCACCATGAAGCATGATTGGAAAGGTAGCACCTAATAGGAAGGAATTCGGCCACTGGAGCATGCTGCAAAGAGATGTACATTGCCCCAGGCTCTTGCTTTCTCTTGCCTCTCTTTTTGCTTTTGGTCAATACAAGATGAGCAGTTTTCTCACACCACAGTGCCCAATCTCATTAGAGACCCAGAAATTCAGAAGCAAGTGATTGAGACCTTTGAAACTGTGAGTTGAAATACACCTTTCTTTCTGATTGTTCTCATAGGCATTTTGTCACAGCAACAAAGACATAGTTAACATAACATTGCACAACTATATTACATATGTAAGAACACACGTAAATACATACACAGAGACTACTATATATAGTCAGTCCTCAGTATCTCAGGGGAATTAATTCTACGATTCCCACACAATCTCAGGATACCAAAATCCATCCATGCCAAACTCTCCTGGTATAAAATGGTAGAACTTTAATTTGTGCAAAACCTCCTGTACATTTTAAACTATCCTTAGGTCTCTCACAGCACCAAGTACAAAGTGAAAGTTGTTTGCTGTTAAGTTTCTTGTAGTTCTTTGTGCATGCTGGGCAAGCATGATATTATTCCTGAGGCTTTGGTTTACTACACAGCTGCCAGAAAAAGTTTATATTCCCTGAAGACAGAGTCTAGGTTTTGGTATGTTCATTCTGAGGCTGAGTGAATTGGGGGAATTGCCCTGCTCAGCACCAGTCCCAACAACAAGGAGTTTCGTGGTGAGGTGTTGGTGAAGCAGCCCCAAAATGCTGTGGAGTCCTTTTGGAGTGTGAAAGAGATTGACAGCAGCATGACCCCGAGCTCCCACATCTGAGATCACGGATGTGTGTCCATCTTTGCGGGCTAAGGCCGCAGATTGCAGGTGAAAGATGACTGAGGGGTCTGAAAACACAAGCACAAGTCTGCGCAGGAAACCCTGCCATGGCCTTTCCCTCAGCGGAGTAGCAGTCCACTCTCCCTCTAAGCTAAATTCTCTTTCTTTTGGAACCTAGTCATGGAAGAGGGCATGCCATGATCTAGCTGTGCTCTGGGCATGGGTGCAGCTTAGCAGCAGGCTGAAAACCTGCTCCAAAGGAAATTCCTAACCCAAGGTTCCAACCATTGTAGATAGGATCTCCTGATGTCCCTTAGCCCAGCACACACACACACACACACACACACACACACACACACACACACACAGCCTTTCACCAAGGCACCCCTGACAAATGTCAGTCAATCAGGGGTCCTGAACCTTAGAAATCCCTCACCCCAACTGATATTATTATAAAAAAAAATCACCCAAACTGCAGTCAGGACTTTCTGATCCTGCCAATGCATTGGCCTCATGGAGAGTCCGAGTTCCAACTTGAATAAGAATAAAGGCTTTCCTCTTTTTCATACAGGACTCAGCTTCCTTATTGGTTGGTGGGGGGCTCTGCGATCTGGGCATAACAGGTCTCCTCTACAACACACTTGCAAATTCACTGCTCCCTCCAAAGACAAGAGCCTGAGGAGTCCGTCAGGAAGTGGGAATTTGCCTTCTGGAACACTGTGGAGTCAGGATGAGGCTAAATGTTCTGAGAGGAACCCTTCTAGTGAATCAGTTTTGCTGTGGAAACAAGTTCCTTTCAGGTCTGAGGAACTCTCACAGCGGCTGGGAGAGTCTGTCCCTTTGTGGAGCTATTTCCCATCATCCCAATGCTTCCCACTGAGCCCTTCTCTTCCAGCTCTTTGAACCATTGTGCGGTTCTTGCTGCCACGTTCCCAATTGGTGGTGCTATGCTCTCAGCCGAATATCGCCTCTAAGACAGAAGCTTGCACGGTCCTAGGACGTTGCCGCCGAGGAGTAGCAGGGGCTGTCTGGCCAGCCCACCCAGGCTGAACCCAGCTTCTAAATTGTGACTTGGCAGTTGATTCTGTTCATTAAAATGTTCGCTCCAATGAACTTTGCCTGAGTCTGCCAAAAGTGTTTATAATGACCACCATACAATCTGCGTAAGTCTTAGAGTTAATTTCAGGGGGTCTGTTTTTGATCAGATACTAAACATTCTAAATATGAATATATCTTTTCCATGAGCGGGTGTCAGTGTTGGCGACTTCCTGGGCACTTAATTTTGCTGAGTAGGATTGCCCTCCTGGGACTGGTTGCTATGCCACAGGGGACAATGGGATTCCTCACACAGTGGTGGCATGGGATTTAGTACTTATTTTCCCAGAAGGAGGGCAAACCTTGACTCTTGCATCCTGGGAGCTTCTGGAAATTAAAGTTAATCCACAGCTTGACACAATAGGACATAATTAAATTCCTTCCTAGGCAGACAGGGACAAGGCTGTGCTGTCTGGCTGCTGGACACACAGAAGCGTTCTCACCTGACAGAGCAAAGCTCATTTTCCAGCACTGAATGTAAGTCTCTTTCCCAAACTGTGTGTGTTGGGCATAGACATCTCCTTAGAATCAAATTAAGCTTGTCTTGACCTTCCTCTTGTGGGGCGGAGCACTGTCAGTCAGATGGGCTCCCCAGCTTGATGTCTGCATTTATGGAATTTCCCATCTCTTCCTTATTTCTTTTTCATTAATATCTATGTATTTCCTGGTTCATAAGGCCATTTTCACACACGTGGATCATCTCACTCGACTGTGTTCCCCAAATGCCTCACTGCCTGCCTCCTTTGTCTCCCTTCCTAGTTCCTTCATTTGCTTTGCTGCTTTCATTTCTCCTTTAAGGCTAGGTACACATATGTGCGCTTATGTGTCTGTATGAATCTAGGACCCACAAGTGAGAGAAAGCAGGTTTGCTTTCAGAGACTGACTTAATTTGTTAGTATGATAATTTTCATTTACAGTCATTCCTCTGAAGACAACATAATTTTGTTCTTCTTTATGATTAAGTACAAATTCATTGTGTCTCTGTGTGTGCATGTATGTATGCATATAAATGCATATATCCCATGTTCTTTAACCCTTCCTATGTTGATAGGTACCGAGGTTGGCTCCATAACTTAACTACTGTGAGCAATGCAACAACCAACACTGGTGTGCAAGTGTCTCTGTGATATGTTGACTGAAGCCCTTTGGAGAAATACCCACAAGTGGCTTTATGGGGTCACATGGTTGGTCTATTTTTAGTTGTTTTTTTAAAGAACTTCCATACCGATTTCCATAGTGGCTGAGCTCATTTACATCCCCAGCATTGTATAATCAAGAGATCCCCACACCCGTGCTGCCTTTTGTCATCTTAATGACTGGCATTCTGACTGGGGTGTCATAAGATTGTGCTGTGTCTTTCACTCATGATCCTCTTGCCTCGGACTATAGAGAGCTTGAACTACAGGTGTATGTCACCACAGCAGGCTTCTGTTTTTATTAAAAGACAAATTAAGCTTTCTTTCTGTGTGGGCATAGGGTTTATGTGCCTTAGACTTGGCAGGGTGTAGGGCAATCTGATGCTGTCTAGCTGCTCCACTTGCTGAGGGAAGAATGGACTTCCTATTTCTCTTAAACAACAACAGGTTCCACAGATTATACACATGTATGAAAATGGCCTTATGAATCAGTAAATACATAGATGTTCATAAAAAAGAAATAAGAGATGGGGATGGGAAATTCCATAAATGCAGACATCAACTTCCTACAACATGATTTCTTTCATAAACAATAATAAAATTCAGCCACATTCCTTTATTATAAGGTTGATAGCTTTTGGTGTATATATGTATGTGCCACAGGGCATATGTGAAAGTCACTGGACAGTTTTAAAGACTTGATCCACTCCATCCACCTTTACAGTTGGGAATTCATCTTAGATCATTAGACTTGCTTAGCTGTCTTGGTAGCCCCTCCTTTCTAGGTTTTTGATCAAAAAAAAAATCTGAGGCAGGAGCTTTGAAAAAGAATTGGTGGATAAGAGATCAGACTGCTCTTCTAGAGGGCCTGGTTTCAGTTCTTATAACCTGTGTTTCAGGGCTCACAGGGGCCTACAACTCCAGCTACAGGATGCCCTCTGCTGGCCGCCACAGGCACTGCACTCATGTGCACAAACCTACATGTACACACACACACACACACACACACACACACACACACACACACAACTTTTTAAAAAGTGAAAATAAAATCTCAAAACAAAATCTGAGGAAGTGGAACAAAGACAAGTACTTACCATTTTAACCAGTTCTGGCCTGGGTCAACAGGAGGGAGATCAGAGGAAGTCAGCTGACTTCCTGGCTTGGAAGGTACACACTCAAAGGAGGGCGGGGGTGAGTTCAGGTCCCAAGCATGGGGAGTTTTCATTTCTCTCTCTCAAAGCCCATGGGTCCTCTGGAGCCTGTGGGTGGCATTGTTGGTGAGATGTGTGTGATCCACACACAGATGACTCATCTCCGGCGTGGGTGGTCCTCGAAGACCCTCTAGAAGAGTCTCGATTGTTTTGAAGCTTCCGTGATGCTGCTAGGGCTCTCCTGGGGCCCATCAGAGGTTTGCTCTCTCAGGCACTGAGAGCCAAATCCTCATTACCAAGGTGAAGCCAAGGTTAGGTTGTTCTGGCTCACTTCTCAATAGCAGGGGAAATAATTGGTTTTTCAAATACAGATCTCCCGGGGCCTTCTGGAAGGCTATCCGTTGTCTTTGGAGCCAAGGTTACAAAGGGAAGCAGTAGCTGGTCCAACAAGGTTTCTGATCACTGACAGAGAGGTGAAGGGAGAGTGCCAATGACATCTGAGTACTCACCTGGGTCTTTTGGGCACATGCTTCTCTCCTTCCACGGTCATAGAAGCACACAACTTTCCCTTGTTGTGGGGCCACCTACGTGGGGCCAGGGACACACTTACTCTGGTAGTCTGATTATGCTTGGAAGCCTGCCCCATGGCTGCTGCAATTCTCAGGACTCAGGAGGACCCATGCCGGATGTTAGAGGCTGGTGGTCTTTGTTCCAGTAAGGTCAGGGATGAGTCTGTCCAAGCACACAGAAACTCCAGCACTAAAAGTGGTAGATCTTGATGGTCTGCTTTCTGATGTCTAACCTCTAACACATAGAGAGATGTCAACAGCACCCCTCATTATATCAAGCATCCACTACCATCACTAATCCCAGCTCCCTGTTTTGAAGCTTGAGCCTAATAATAGGTCCTCTGTGGTGCCTTGTTTGACTAAGGAACATAATTCTGCCATGCAGCTCCCTGAGTGGAAAGATAAAATCTACACGGTCAGAAGTTGTATCTTTCACACCGACTGAAATCAAGTTACTAATGAGTTATCGGGACAGAGTGTGCCATCAATAGCAGATCCAAGAAGATGGAAACCTATTCTAGTTAAGGAGGGGGCTTCTGGGTATGTCTGGCTGCCTGTGAGCTTGAGAGTACGTTATTTGAGGCACTGGCTTCTGCGGGTCAGCTGGGAGCCAGCTGTGGCTAAGAGGGAAGTGGAGCATTTGGGGAGAAGAATAAATTAGTCTTGGAACTACACCTTGACTACTACCCAGGTAGAGAAGGTCTTAGAGAATGAGCCAAAGATCACAAAGAGTGGGATTGGGGAACATCAAACCTTGGAAATGCAGATGGGGCCAAAATGGCCTGAAGCCTATTATCTGTTGCTTTTTTATTTACTGTGACCTGGCAAACTTAACTTGAGGAAGGGAGAGTTTACTTTGGGTCAAAGTTTGAAGAGATAGAGTCCATCAAGAGAAGCAAGGCATGACAGCCGGAGCATGAGGCAACTGGTCATGTATCTCCCCCTGCAGGAAGTGTTGTGCTCAGCTCACTTTATCCCCTTCCAAGCCCAGGGGCAGTGGAACCACACTCAGTGTGGCTCTTCCCTCCTCAATTAAACACCTCTGGAAACTCCCAAGACACAGCCAGAGTCTCCTAGGTGGTTCTGAATCCAGTCAAATTGACAGCAAAGACAGACCATGACAAGCAGCTCTCATTTCCTCCATATCAGCATCATAAGGGCATATCAGCCTTACCTGGTCCGTTTATTGGCATGTGCGTTCTTAATCTTAGTGGCATAAGACATGGCTAGAAAGAGACTCTGGGAATGGTCGTGGTGTTCACAGAGGATGTTAGAAGCTGGGCTAATTGAATGAGCCTAGAGGACTTAGATTATTACCCAGAATCCCATTCCTGTGCAGTCAGAGACCTGAGGAATGCAGGGCACTGTGTAGAGACTGCTTGTTTTCAGTCTCTGGTTTCAGAGAAGTAGGAGGTAAGCTGAGCCAACAGGACTAAAGTTAGCCCCGGGACTGTGGTGTTTGGGGTTCCACCAATTTGTTGTTGCTGTCCGTGGATCTGCAAGAAGATTAGGGGCCCATCTGGAATAAAACAACTCAAAGGGCCATTTACCTACTCAGGGCTTAGAGGATGAAACTACGAAGAAATCAATTATATATTATCTTCATTTTATGTCCTGGGTATGCTATTTGGAAGTTCTTTTTTAAATTGATTTTATTGATCTATACATTTTTCTCTGTTCCCGTCCCTTCCTTTCCCCTACACTTTAACCCTCTCCCATGGTCCTCATGCTCCCAATTTCCTCAGGACATCTTGTCGTTTTCTGATTAGATATATGTATGTCTCTCTTAGGTTCCTTATTGTTGTCTAGGTTTTCTGGGATTGTGAACTGTAGCCAGGTTTTCTTTGCTTTATGTCTAAAAGCTACTTATGAGTGAGAACATATGATATTTATCTTTCTGGAACTGGGTTATCTCACTCAATATGATGCTTTCTAAATCCATCCATTTGTCCACAAATTTGAAAATGTCATTATTTTTTTCTGCTGTATAGTACTCCACTGTAGGTTGTTTCCAGGTTCGATTATGGCAAACAACGCTGCTATGAACATAGCTGAGCACACGTCCTCATGGCACAATTGAGCATCTTTAGGGTATATACTCAAAAGTGGTATTGCTGGGTCTTTAGGAAAGTTGTTTCCTAATTTTCTGAGAAATCGCCATACTGATATCCAAAGGAGCTATTCCAGTTTGCACTCCCACCAGCAATGGAGGAATGTTCCCTTTACCCCACAACCTTTCCAGCATAAGTTGTCATCAGTGTTTTTGATCTTGGCCATTTTTTTTTGCCCATGTTTAATCTCCATTTATTTAAATACCCCAATGCCAAAAGGTAGGACTGCTATTTTAAAAAAAAAATGTTGGCCATTCTTACAGGTATAAAATGGAATCTCAGAGTTATTTTGATTTGCATTTCATGATGTCTAAGGATGCTGAACTTTTCCATGCGTGTCGTTCAGCCATTTTAGATTCCTCTGTTAAGAGTTCTCTGTTTATGTCTGTACCCATTTTTTAATTGGATTATGTGCTCTTTTGATGATTAATTTCTTGAGTTCTTTGATATTCTGGTTATCAACCCTCTGTCTGATGTGGAGTTGGTGAAGATCTTTTCCCATCCTGTAGGCTGCCATTTTGTCTTATTGACCATATCTTTTGCTTTACAGAAGGTTCTCTTGATGGACTCTATCTCTTCAAACTTTGACCCAAAGTAAACTCTCCCTTCCTCAAGTTAAGTTTGCCAGGTCACAGTAAATAAAAAAGCAACAGATAATAGGCTTCAGTTTCAGGAGGTCCATTTATTAATTGTTTCTCTCGGTATCTGTGCTACTGGGGCTATATTTAGGAAGCAATCTCCTGTGCTGATACATTCAAGTGGACTTTCTCTTCTGTGAGGTTCAGTGTGGTTGGCTTTATGTTGAGGTCTTTGATCCATTTGGACTTGAGTTTTGTACATTGCAATAGATATGAATCTATTTTCATTTTTTTACATGTTGATATTCCGTTATGCCAGCACCATTTGTTGAATATGCTTTCTTTTTTGCATTTTATATTTTTTGCTTCTTTGCCAGAAATCTGGTGTGTGTAGATATCTGGGTCTTTGATTTGGTTCCATTGGTCCTTCTGTCTGTTTTTATGCCAATACCAAACTGTTTTCAATACTGTAGCTCTGTAGTAGAGTTTAAAGTCAGGGATTGTGATACCTCCAGAAGTTCCTTTATTGTGCAGGATTGTTTTGGCTATCCTGGGTTTTATCATTTTCCATATAAAGTTTAGTACTGTCCTCTTGAGGTCTGTGAAGAATTTTTCTGGGATTTTGATGGGCATTGGATTGAATCTGTAAATGGCTTATGGTAAGACTGCCATTTTTACTATGTAATTCTACCTACCCAAGAGCATGGGAGGTCTTTCCATTTTCTTGTGTCTTCTTCAATTTCTTTTTTCAAAGATTTAAAGTTCTTGTCATATAAGTCTGCCTCTTGTTTGGTTAGAGTTTCACCAAGATAGTTTATACTATTTGTGGCTATTGTGAAGGGTGATGTTTCTCTTATTTCTTTCTCAATCCATTTATCATCTGTGTACAGGAGGGCTACTGATTTTTTTTTAGTTAATCTAGTATACTGTAATATTACTGAAGGTCTTTATGAGTTGTTGAAGTTCCTTGGTAGAATTTTTGGGATCGCTTATGTAAACTATCATATCATCATTAAATAGTGAGAGTTTGACTTCTTCATTTCCAATTTGTATCCCTTTGATCTCCTTTTGGTGTCTTATTGCTCTAGCTAGAACCTCAAGAATATTGAATAGATATGGAGAGAGTGGACAACGTTATCTCGTTCCTGATTTCAGTGGGATCACTATGAGTTTCTCTCCATTTAATTTGATGTTGGCTATTGGCCTTTATTAGGTTTAGGAATGTTCCTTGTATCCCTTCTCTCTTATAATAAATAAGACCTTTATTATGAGGGATGTTGAAGTCTTTTTCAGCATCTAGTGAGATGATCTTGGGTTTTTTTTATTTTTGAGCTTATTTACATGGCGGATTACATTGACAGATTTTTATATGTTGAACTATCCCTGCATCTTCTGGGATGAAACTGACTTGACCATGGTGGATGATTTTTTCTGATGTATTCTTGGATTTGATTTGCCAGTATATTATTGAGTGTTTTTGTATCAATGTTCATAAATGATATTGGTCTATAATTCTCTTTCTTACTAATGTCTTTATGTGGTTTGGCTATCAGGGTAATTGTATCCTAATAAGAAGAGTTTGGCAATGTTCCTTCAGTTTCTATTGCATGGAACAATTTGAAGAGTATTGGTATTAGTTCTTCTTTGAAAATCTTGTAGAATCCTGAGCAGAAACCATCTTGTCCTAGCCTTTTTTTGATTGGGAGACTTGTGATGACTGTTTCTATTTCTTTAGCAGTTATAGGTCTATTTAATTTGCTTATCTGGTCTTGATTTAATTTTGGTAAATGATATTTATCCAGAAAGTTGTCCATTTTCTTTAAGTTTTCCAATTTTGTGGAGTACAAGTTTTCAAAATATGACCTGATGATTCTCTAGATTTCCTCTGTGTTTGTTGTTATTTCCACCTTTTCATTTCTGATTTTATTAATTTGGATATTCTCTCTGCCTTTTGGTTAGTTTGGGTAAAGGTTTGTCTATTTTGTTGATTTTCTCGAAGAACTAACTTTTTGTCTCATTGATTCTTTGTATTGTTTTCTTTGTTTTTATTTTGTTGATTTCAGCTCTTAGTTTGATTATTTCCTGCCATTTATTCCTTCTGGGTGAGTTTGCTCTTTTTGTTCTAAAGTTTTCAAATGTTCCGTTAACTCACTAGTGATTTGTAACAGCAGGCCACTTGTTCATCACAGCTGCCTAAAACTGAAATAACCACACAGAATCTGTATTAATTAAATTACTGCTTGGCCTATTAGCTCTAACTTCTTATTAACTAACTCTTACATATTAATTTAACCTATTTCTATTAATCTGTATGTCACCATAAGGTCATGGCCTATCAGCAAAATTCCAGCACGTCTATTTTTAGCGGTGGCTCCATGGCATCTCCCTCTGACTTCACTTCCTTTCTCCCAGCATTCTGTTTAGTTGTCCCCACCAACCAAAGTTCTACCCTATCAACTGGCCAAGGCAGTTTCTTTATTCATTAACCAATAAAAGCAACACATAGACAGAAGGACCTCCCACACCACTAGTGTGGGATTTTTCCAGCTTCTTTATGTAGGCATTTAGTGCTATGAACTTTCCTCTTAACACTGCTTTTGTGTCCCATAAATTTGGATATGTTGTGTGGTCATTTGAATTTTAGGAAGTCTTTAATTTTTCCCCTTGACCCATTGATGATTCAGATGAGCAATGTTTAATTTCCATGTGCTTGTGGGTTTTCTGGATTAGTATTGCTGTTGACTTCTAGTTTTATACCATGGTGATCTGATAAGGTACATTGGGTTACTCCAATTTTTTTGTATTTGTTGAGGTTTTCTTTGTTACCGAGTTTGTGGTCAGTTTTTGAGAAGGTTCCATGAAGTGCTGAGAAGAAGATATATTCTTTTCTGTTTGGATGGAATATTCTATAGATATCTGTTAAGTTCATTTGAGTCAAACATCTGTTAGTTCTCTTATTTCTCTGTTCCTTTTTTGACTGGCTGACCTGTCCAGTGGTGAGAGTGGAGTGTTGAAATCTCCCACTATTAGTGTGTGGGTTTAATGTATGATTTAAGCTTTAGAAGTGTTTCTTTTACATATGAAGGTGCCCTTGTATTTGGGTCATAGATGTTCAGTATTGAGATTGTTTTCTTGATGGATTTTTCCTGTGACTAATATGAAATGACCTTCTTTGTCTCTTTTGATTGATTTTAGTTTTAAGCCTATTGTGTTAGATATTAGGATAGCTACACCAGCTTGTTTCTTAGGTCCATTTGATTGGAAAAAAATTTCCCAATCTTTTACTCTGAGACGATGTCTGTCTTTGAGGTTAAGATGTGTTTCTTTCCTTGGGTTCACCTTCTTACTTAGCTTCTTTAGGTTCACCTATTGTAGACTCCGTGACCCCTATTTATGGCTAGAAACCAATTATGAGTGAGTACATTCCATGTTCATCTTTTTGGGTCTGGGATACCTCACTCAGGATAGTGTTTTCTATTTCCATCCATTTGCATGCAAAATTCGAGAAGTCATTGTTTTTTACCGCAGCGTAGTACTCTAGTGTGTATATATTCCATACTTTCTTCATCCATTCTTCCATTGAAGGGCATCTAGGTTGTTTCCAGGTTCTGGCTATTACAAATAATACTGCTATGAACATAGTTGAACAAATGCTTTTGTCATGTGATAGAGCATCTCTTGGGTAAATTCCCAAGAGTGGTATTGCTGGGTCCAGGGGTAGGTTGATCCCGAATTTCCTGAGAAACCGAAACACTGACTTCCATAGTGGTTGCACAAGATTGCATTCCCACCAGCAATGGATGAGGGTACTCCTTCCTCCACAGCCTCTCCAGCAAAGGCTATCCTTGGTGTTTTTGGCTTTAGCCATTCTGACAGGTGTAAGATGATATCTCAAAGTTGTTTTGATTTGCATTTCCCTGATTGCTAAGGAAATTGAGCACGACCTTAAGTGTCTTTTGGCCATTTGAACTTCTTCTGTTGAGAATTCTCTGTTCAGTTCAGTGCCCCATTTTTTAATTGGGTTAATTAGCATTTTAAAGTCTAGTTTCTTGAGTTCTCTATATATTATGGAGATCAGACCTTTGTCTGTTGCGGGGTTGGTGAAGATCTTCTCCCAGTCGGTAGGTTGCCTTTGTGTCTTAGTGACAGTGTCCTTTGCTTTACAGAAGCTTCTCAGTTTAAGTAGGTCCCATTTATTCAATGTTGCCCTTAATGCCTGTGCTTCTGGGGTTGTACCTAAGAAGCGTTCACCTGTGCCCATCTGTTGAAGGGTATTTCCCACTTTCTCTTCTATCAGGTTCAGTATTTTCGGGGTGATATTGAGGTCTTTAATCCATTTGGACTTGAGTTTTGTGCACGGTGATAGATATGGGTCTATTTTCATTCTTCTACAGGTTGACATCCAGTTGTGCCAGCACCATTTGTTGAAGATGCTTTCTTTCTTCCATTGTATACTTTTAGCTCCTTTATCGAAAATGAGGTGTTCATAGGTTTGTGGGATAAAATCCGGGTCTTCTATACAATTCCATTGGTCGACTTCTCTGTTTTTATGCCAGTACCACCCTGTTTTCATTACTGTAGCTCTGTAATAGAGTTTGAAGTCAGGGATGGTAATGCCTCCAGAAGATCCTTTATTGTATAGGATTGTTTTGGCTATCCTGGGTTTTTTGTTTTTCCATATAAAGTTGATTATTGTCCTCTCCAGATCTGTGAAGAATTTTGATGGGATCTTGATGGGGATTGCATTGAATCTATAAATTGCCTTTGGTAGAATTGCCATTTTTACTATGTTGATCCTCCCAATCCAAGAGCAAGGGATGTCCATCCATTTTTTGGTATCTTCTTCATATCCTCTTGGCTAAGGGAACTAGACAAAATTGCCGGGGAGAAAATTGGGATCTTCGGGGTGGGGTGGGATGGGGGTAAGGGGAGATGGGGAGAGAAAAGGTAGAAGGGAAGGAGGGGGGACTTGGGGAAACAGGAGGATCAGGATAAAGGAAGGTTGGATAGGGGAGCACGGAACCACAATTCTTAGGTAAGGGAGCCACTTTAGGGTGGGCAAGAGACTTGACCCTAGAGGGGCTCCCAGGTGCCCAAGCTGAGGTCCCCAGTTAGTTCCTTGGGCAGCTGAGGATAGGGAACCTGAAATGACCCTATCCTAGAGCAATACTGACGAATATCTTGCATATCATCATAGAACCTTCATCTGGTGATGGATGGAGATAGAGACAGAGACCCACACTGGAGCACTGGACTGAGCTCCCAAGGTCCCAATGAGGAGCAGAAGGAGGGAGAACATGAGCAAAGAAGTCGGGACCACGAGGGGTGCACCCACCCACTGAGACAGTGGAGCTGATCTACTGGGAGCTCACCAAGGCCAGCTGGACTGTTACCGAAAAAGAATGGGATAAAACTGGACTCTCTGAACATGGCGAACAATGAGGGCTGATGAGACGCCAAGGACAATGGCACGGGGTTTTGATCCTACTTAATGTGCTGGCTTGGTGGGAGCCTAGCCAGTTTGGATGTTCACCTTCCTAGATATGGACGGAGGGGGGAGGACCTAGGACTTACCACAGGGCAGGCAACCCTGACTGCTCTTTGGACTGGAGAGGGAGGGGAGAGGAGTGGGGAGAAGGGGAGAGGGGTGGGAGGAGGGGGAGAAGAGTGGGAGGAGGGGGAGGGAAATGGGAGGCTGGGAGGAGGTGGAAATTTGTTTTTTTTTCTTTACTATTCTCCTTTTATCAATAAAAAAATGAAAAGAGAAAAAGATGTGTTTCTTGTATTCAGAAGAAGGATGGATTCTGTTTTTGTATCTAATCTGTTAGCCTATGCCTTTTTATTTGTGAGTTGAGTCCATTTATATTAAAGGATATTAAGAACCAGTGATAGTTATCTCCTGTTAATTTAGTTTTTGTTATTTGTGATGTTATTTTGTGTTTTTCCCTTCTTTGGGATTTGCTACTGTGAGATCATCTATTGTCTGTGTTTTTGTGGATGCAGCCAAATTCTTTGGGTTGGAGTTTTCCTTCTAGTACTTTGTGTAGGGCTGGGATTGTAGTTAGGTATTGGATAAATCTTGCTCTGTCATGGAATACCTTGTTTTGTCCTTCTATGGTTTTGCTGGTTATTGTAGTCTGAGCTGGTATCCGTGGTCTCTTAATGTCTGCATAATACTTGGCCAGGACCTTCTGGTTTTCATTGCTTCCATTGAGAAGTCAATTATAATTTTGATATGTCTGTCTTTATATGTTACTTGGCCTTTTTCCTTTGCAGCTCTTAATATTCTTTCTTTATTCTGTATATTTAGTGTTTTGATTATTATGTGGCAAAGGGACTTGTTTTGATCCAGTCCATTTGGTGTTCCATAAGTTTCTTGTTCTTTATAGGCATATTCTTCTTTAAGTTGGGAAAATTTTCTTTAATAATATTGTTGGATATATTTTCTATGCTTTTGAGTTGGACTTCTTCTATCTCTATTAGTCTTAGATTTGGTCTTTTCATGGTGTCCCATATTTCCTGGATATTTTGTGTTAAGCTTTTGTTAGATTTAATGTTTTCGTTGATCGATGAGTCTATTTCCTCTATTGTATCTTCAGTGCTTGAAAATCTCTCTCCCATCTCTTGCATTCTGCTATTTGTGTTTGCATTTGTTGTTCCTGGTTCCTGATTGCTTTCTCATGATTTCTGTTTCTACAATTCTTTTGGCTTGTATTTTCTTTATTGTCTCTATTTCAGTTTTCAAGTCTTGAATATTTTTTTTCATATGTTTGATTGCTTTTTCTTGGTTTTATTTAAGGGATTTATTGATTTCTTTCAATTTTTTTGTTTGTCTTTTCCTCCATTTCTTTGAGGGAATTTTTCGTTTTCTCTTTTAAGGGCCTGAAACATTCTCCTAAAGTTATTTTTTTAGATCATTTTCTTCCGTTTCATCTATAGTTGGTTGTTCAAGTCTTGCTGTTACAGGGCTACTAGTTTTTAGTTTTTAGTTGCTCTTTGTGGTGTTGTGTGTGTTCTTACCTTGTATACTCATCTTTTCCTCTGATTGGTGTAATTGGTGCTGTCTGTGTCTCTGGTGATCAATCTTCCAGGTACCATTGGATCCAAGGCTCAGATGGTTGCTCCTCATTGTGCAGTCAAGGCCACGGTTTCAATCATCCCATTGATCACTCCATGTTTCTGGTTGCTCAGCGCTCCCGGGTGCTCCATTGGGCCTGCTCTGGCAGAGGTCGCTGGCTCCGACCTGTTCAGGTAGAGGATGCTGGCTCGGACCTGATACCTCAGAGGTTGCTGATTCACATCAGGTCTGGCAGAGGTCTCTGGTTTGGGCCTGCTCCATCAGTGGTGGTTCCCTCATAACTGCTCCTATGGAGGTCACTGCCTCAGGCCTGCTCTGGCAGAGGTAGCTGGCTCAGGCCTGTTTCTGTAGATGTCCCTGGCCTGGACCCACTCCTGTAGAGGTCCCAGGCTTGGGCCTGGTCATGCAGAGGTCTCTGGTTCCAGCCAATCCCTCAGTGGTCCTTCCCTTGTACTTGCTTCTATGGAGTTAGCTGCCTCAGGCCTGCTCCAGCCAATCCCTCAGGGGTCATTCCCTTGTCAGTATGCTATTTGTAAAAGTCCTGGAAGCTGCTGTGGCTGGTTCTTGCTGGAGAAGGTAGGTGCCTGGGAATGTGGTGGCAAACTCTCCTGGCCTCTTCTCTCTCATACTTCCTGTATGCCATGAGTTAAAGGCATATCAAGACACACTGCCTGAATGAGGACTGGGCCCTCTGGGTCCATGAGCCAACCCCCTTAAGTTGTCTCTATGGGATATTTTGTCATAGAGGTGAGAAAAGTAATTAACAAAGACTGAAACCAAACCTACCCCCTCTAAGAACGTAACTCCAATCCAGAGCTAACAGTTGTACTGTTTCCATGGTCAATAATAAACCGTCTTACATCCTGAGATTATGGTGATAGCATTATGATACTCCTCCATGGCAAGCAATGAGCTGTCTGTCTGTTAATTTTTATTTTATTGCCACAGATATGGCGGACCCAGAGGAAAGTTATGCAGGGCTGCTGGTGTTGTGAGCCCCAGACGGCCAGCTCCAGAAAGCCAGCTCCAGATGGCCAGCTTCAGAAGGCCAGCTCCAGAAGGCCTTGTGACTCCTCAGGAGCATTGCAGTCTCGTCTCCAGTCCTGACTGCTCTGTTTGTCGCAGTAGGCAGAGGAAGGCACAGGCAGATGACTGAATCTGGCATCTTGAACTCAGGTTCTCAGCCAATGGTTTTTGGCATCAAAGCAGGAGGCTCCCTTCTCAATGGTCTGCATAGGCCAAAGACTCCATTAGGTGGGGATCACACTCCTAATTTAGAGAGTCTGAGCCTGTTGGAGTTTCCTCTTCTGATTTGGAGTTTGCCCCCAGAAACATTGTGCTCAGGTTGAATTAATTCCAATTGAATCTTGCTCTCTCTGTGATTGGAAAGACATTTCCATTTAATCTTTCTTTTTTTTCTATCATTGTTTTTGCTGCTGAATTTTGAGAAAGGCTGCTGTGTACCCCAGGTTGATTCCTTACTTCAACCTCCCAAGTATTAGGAGCACAAGTGTGTGCTATAATCACATCACACCCAACTCATCTCAACCATTTTGGCCAAAGTTTATCCATTATTTGGAATGCGATCAGAGCTGAGGTTTCATAGTTCCAGCATGATCCAGCAAGTTCCTTCGTCTGTGTCTAATGGCTGTACTGAGACTCTTCGTTCTCTCACCAAGAGGGAAGTTCAGCCATTGCACCCATTGTGCACACTGGGACAGATCCTGCTTGGTGTTTCCACTCCCTCACAAGAGGAGTGCTGTATCCACATCTCTTGGCAAATCAGTCTCCTGGGTTCTCTTGACTTCTTCTGAAGGCCACATGTGTCTTCTACAGAACAATCCAGCTTGTCCAGCTCTTTGGAGCACTGGCAAGTGACAGTTGAGACTGGGGTTTCACAGCCCAAGGCTTAGCCATTCTTGATGCAAGAGTGGAGAGGTTACCTCCGGGGAGGAGCTGACTGTGGCAAGGACTGAATGCCAATTAGATTCTCCATGATTTATCAATGAACAGCAACAATCATTTAAAAATAACATTTTAATTTGCACTTTGATGTTGGTGGAGGAAGTGTTTCTGCTGTTTGAGAGAGGAGCTATGAATGGGCTCTTCTCAGAAATCCAGGAAATTCCTCTGAAATTAGTATTGCCCATTAGGGTAGAGCTAGGAAACACAGTAACTAAAAAAATAGAACCAAATTTCCATACATAGTTTCTTCCTTCCTTCCATCCCCTCCCTCCCTCCCTTCCTTCTTTCCTTCCTTCCTTCTTCCCTTTTACGGGAGGTCCTCCCACTCCTCCAGCCTATCACCGCTGAGATACCAGCCCATTGGGGTGTGGTCTCTCTCCCTTTAAAAAAGCGGCCACTTCCCTCTCCTCTCTCTCTTCACTTCCTGCTCCGCCGGCGACTAGACTTCCTTCCTGGTTGTGCAGAGGGCTGACGGTGATCTGTAAGTTTTTTCCCCTTTAAATAAATACCACCCTATTAATCATAATTCCAAACTGGTGTGGCATTGTTTATGACTTACGCCTTCAATTGGCACCTAACGTTTGGTTTTAGAACCTCTCCTTTCCCCGCTTGGCTGCCGGCTGCGAGTTCGGCTTGGCGGGAGCCCTCCCTTCCTCAGCCACCGCCTGTGCCTTGCAGCGGCGGCCTTGGCCTCCCCACGTGGATTTAAACTCCACAGGCCCGCGGAGTCTCTGCCCGCGTGGTTTGCTCTTTTCTGAGTCGTTTTTAAATCTCCCTTGCAAGCACAGCTCTTAAGTGGCGCGAACCAGAGCACGCAGTTGCTGAAAGCTGCAACCCCTCAGGGTGACTCTGTCATGTGGAGGCATAAGCGGCTTCCAGGTTGCTCTTCTCTACCCCTGGATTCTGGTTTCTGGTTCCATCTCTGGAATTGATTTAATTACATTTACTTTGTTGAGCAACTTACATTTTCCAGTTTTTAACAAATAGTAGGTGGACTCTGAAACAGGACCCTGTTTTCGTCGAGACTTGGCAACGGCGCCACCTGCTGGATAATAGGTAATATGGCAGTTTTCGTTTCCAACGCGAATTTTACTGTTCTGGTTACCAATACAATGCAAGGTTTATATGACTATGCGGATAACTTAATTTACTGGTTACTAGGTTTCAGTATTCTTTTGAATATTCTATCATTTAGGAAGATCATGGCACTCCTAAGAACCATACAATCTTTACTAGAAACTCATGCAGGTCAGGAGATTCAGGATTCAAAAGAGACAATAATAAAGACAATAATAAGAAGACTTGAAATGATTGAAGAAATGATTGGAGCTGGTGAACAGAGTAATAAGGCACAAGGACAGGATACAATGCCAACACCAGCTATTAGAACTGGCTTACCCAAGGTTTTAGCGGCATACCCTATACTTAATTCTGACAAAGCGTCAACTTCTAAAGGCTCAAAGGGAGTCAGAGAAGCTAGATGGACGCCAATAGCAATGAATGATCTAAAAGAAATTAAGCAAGCTATTGTTAATTTTGGCTTTCACTCTGCATATGTAAAGGAAATGATAAGGATGTGGGCTTCTAATGCTAGAGCTACCCCCCATGATTTCCATCAGTTAGTGTCTGCAGTTTTAGATAATGGACCTTCCTTGATGTTTGGAATTTATTTCAGAGAAGAATCCAAACATATGGAACAGCAAGGAAGAGCAAAAGGTGTCGAGGTTTCCCAAGATCAAATTCTTGGTGCAGGAGAATATGCTGATCCACAGGTCCAAGCTCTTTATGATGATAAAGTACTGTGTCTATGTCACCAAGCAGCTTTAAATGCTTGGAATAGGATACAAGATCCAGCAAAAAGGGTTGAATCATATACCAGAATTAGGCAGGGACAGAGAGAACCCTTTATTGACTTTTTGCAAAGATTAATTAAGGCTCTGGACATAGGGGTAACAGACCCAGAAGCTAGACGAATACTTCTTGAATCTCTAGCTTTTGAGAATGCAAACATAGAATGCAAAAAGATAATTGGGCCTTTAAAGTCTAGATCAGCACCTATGGATGAATGGATTCAGCATACGATGAATGTTGAGACGTTTAGCTATAACGATGAATCTTGGGTAGGAGAAGTGATTTCCACAGCAATGAGGAGACATCAAACTGCCAGGTGTTTTAATTGTGGTAAATTAGGACATCTGAAAAGGGATTGCAGGCACAGAATTTCTAGGAATATTATCTCCTCTGGGAATGACAAAAATAGGAGACCTAGGCCTTCAGGTATATGTAGGAGATGCGGTAAAGGCCGACATTGGTCCAATGAATGCAGGTCAACAACAGACAAACAAGGCAACCCGATACCATCGGGAAACTCCTTGAGGGGCCTCTCGCAGGCCCCCAAGCCAACAGTGGCCCAGTCATTCCCAGTCACAGTGGAGAATGTGCCTCACCAAGAAAATTAAAAGCTCCAATTTCTGCTGTAAAAAGTAATACTGGTCTCAATGATGAAATATGTGTGGAGGATGAGTCAAAAAACCCAGTAGGACAGAGTAAACGTATATTTTGGCAGACTTCTATTAATGATCAAAGACCAAAGCTAAGAGTCTGTATAAATGGCACTTTTATTGAAGGCTTATTAGACACAGGTGCGGATGTAAGTATCATTACCCCAGAATCTTGGCATCCGAATTGGCCTCTTCAAGAGGTAGATGTTCAGTTCCTGGGAATTGGAACCCTATCTCGTGTAAAACAAAGCACAAGATGGGTTGAATGCATAGGGCCCGAAGGGCAAATAGGAAGACTAAGGCCATATATAGCCAATATTGCCATAAATTTATGGGGCCATGACCTGCTACAGCAATGGAATACCCAGATTAACATTCCTGTAGTTCCAGGAACTCATAATTCTGGGAAGGATATGATAAGGTATTATGGAAAAAGGTCACCAGCCATTCAGGCTGTACAAGAACATACAGCAAATACCAAACCTTTAGAGGTACCAACAGCCCTACCTTTAAAATGGCTAACTGAGAAGCCAATATGGATCAAACAGTGGCCTCTAGCTGAAGATAAACTACAGGCATTGGAACAGCTCGTGCAGGAGCAACTAGATGCTCACCACATTGAAGAATCAACCAGCCCTTGGAATTCTCCTGTGTTTGTTGTAAAAAAGAAATCTGGTAAATGGAGAATGGTGACAGATCTAAGAGCTGTCAACAAAGTAATTCAACCTACGGGCCCACTACAGTCTGGAATTCCTTTGCCTTCTCTGTTACCAAAAGGATGGCCTCTTATAGTTATTGATTTGAAAGATTGTTTTTTCACTATACCGTTACAAGAAAAAGATAGAGAAAAATTTGCCTTCACAGTGCCTACTTATAATAATTCTCAGCCTAATAGGAGATATCAATGGACTGTCCTCCCACAGGGTATGCTCAATAGTCCTACACTGTGCCAATATTTTGTAAGTAAGCCATTGGAAATAATTTGTAAACAATTCCCCAAGTCCATCATTTATCATTACATGGATGACATCTTGTTATCTGATTCAAATAAAGATACTTTAGAAAGGATGTTTGAAGAAGTAAAGAAAATCTTGCCTAGGTGGGGATTACAAATTGCCCCTGAAAAGATTCAAAGAGGAAATTCTATTAATTACCTAGGTTACAGAATAGGGTTAGAGAAAATTAAAACGCAAAAGGCACAAATTAGGAGAGACCGGTTAAAGACTCTTAATGACTTCCAAAGATTGTTAGGAGACATTTCCAGTCTACGACCAGCTGTTGGGATAACACCTGATCCAATAGTTCATTTAAACAAAACCTTAGATGGTGATAAAGATTTGAATAGTCCAAGAGAACTGACAGCTGAAGCAGAAAAGGAACTGACAATGATTGAGGAAAAATTACAGGAGGCACATATGGATAGGGTGAACCCAAATCTTAGCTGCATCCTAGTCATATTGCCTTCCAGAATTTCTCCTACAGGGATTCTAATGCAGAGGGAAGATATTATTTTAGAGTGGATATTTATACCTAATAAACCAAGTAAAAAATTAAAAACTTATGTGAAAAAAGTCTCTGAATTAATTATAAAAGGTAAGCTGAGACTTCGTCAACTAGCAGGTATAGACCCAGCAGAAATTATAGTGCCTTTTACTACTGAAGAAATAAAAAAGTTATGGGAAGACAATGAACCGTGGCAAAGAGCTTGTGCTAATTTTTTGGGAGAAATTAATAGCAACTATCCCAAAAGTGGTAGACTTAACCTTATAAAAAGAACTTCTTGGATTCTTCCTAGAATTGTACGTGATGCTCCAATAACTGGAGGCCGTATGTTCTATACTGATGCAAATAAATCAGGGAAAGCAGGTTACAAGTCAGATGAATTGAGTAAGGTGGAACAAAGCCCTTATAATTCTGTCCAGAAGGCAGAATTATATGCCATTCTTATGGTGCTAAGGGATTTTAAAGAACCTCTTAATATAGTTACAGATTCACAATATGCAGAAAGAGTTATCTTGCATATTGAAACCGCTGAATTTATACCAGATGACACAGAGTTGACTTCATTGTTTATCCAGGTACAAGACATAATCAGGAACAGGCTTTGTCCGATGTACATAACACACATCCGTTCCCATACAGGTCTGCCTGGTCCTCTAGCCCAAGGCAACGCTGAGATTGATCAATTATTGATTGGAAGTGTGTTGCAGGCCTCAGAATTTCATAAGAAGCATCATGTCAATAGTAAAGGCCTAAAGAAAGAATTTTCCATTACTTGACAACAAGCTAAGGACATTATGAAGCGATGTCTTACTTGTTCTTTCTATAATCAAACACCGTTTCCTGCAGGGAGTAACCCAAACTGTACTAAGAGAAATGAAATCTGGCAGATGGATGTGTTCCACTTTATGGAATTTGGTAAATTAAAATATGTACACCACACCATAGACATGTATTCAGGTTTTCAATGGGCTACTGCCCTGAGCTCAGAAAAGGCTGATTCAGTAATCACACATTTATTGGAAGTTATGGCCATCATGGGTATACCTGCACAAATAAAGACAGATAATGGTCCAGCATATGTATCTAAGAAAATGAAACATTTTTTTGATTATTATAATATAAAACACATTACAGGTATACCAAATAATCCTACATGTCAGGCAGTTATAGAAAGATCAAATTGTACTATAAAGGATATGCTGAACAAACAGAAAGGGACCTAAAATACCCCCAGAAATAGATTACATAATGCTTTATTAACCTTGAATTTTCTTAATGTTAATGAGAAAGGAACGACAGCAGCAGAAAGACATTGGATAATGGAAAAGTCTGCTGAACTAAATCAACCGATTTATTCCAAAGATGTGCTGACCTCTCAGTGGAAGCCAGGAGATGTGCTACGTTGGGGAAGGGGTTTTGCTCTTGTTTCCACAGGAGAAGAAAAATTGTGGATACCATCAAAATTAATAAAGTTTCGATTTGAAGAGGAGAAACCTCTTGGAAAGGAGAAATGACAACTCATCCACAATGATGATATTCATACAGGTGGTAAGAAAAACATATAGTATGGGGGCAGGGTTCTGTTCTTATCTCCACAGGAAAACACTCATCTTTGAGAAATTCAAGGGACCCTGGATGTTTGGATACTGACAGATGGAAAAATACCTGCCCAATAGGAAATATCAAGAAAACTGAATGGGTTGTATAAGTAATATTAAACCATATTTCTAAATTTATAAAGCTGGTTTTGAAGTTGGACTCTGGCTCAGTCCCTCTCCAATTCCAAGCCTGTTAGTAAGAGAAAAACCCAGAGTTTCTGGAGTTTCTGTCTCATGTCAAGAGCCATGATGTGGGACAGAAAGAAATATGAGTTTCGAAAACATCTTTGCTTTTCTTCATATCTATCATACTTTTCATTGAATATATCTATCATGTCTTTCATTGAATATATATATATATATATGTCTATATGATTAATGTTTAAGTTTTTCATAATGAACAATGAGTTTTTCCTGAAGTGACATTTGAAGTTTCCAGGAAGAAGATCGGGCCCCATAACAACAACTCCACCTGGTTGATATGACGTCATGATACTGATAGCGCTACTACAAGACCTGTTTTGGGTACCAGCTGCATAAGACAGTTCCAACTTGGTTAGCTGAAATGGTGCACATCTTATACAACATTTTGGTCAGACCTGCACAAAATACTCAGAGACTATTGGCAATATTAAAAGACATTGATCTTGAAATTTAACCATCATTTTACTTTCACAGGATCCCCCAGAAAGAACGTCGCCCCCATGACAGCTGCAAGTAATTCTAGAGGACAACGTCCCCTCTCCCAGTAAAGTTTGCCCTTGGGTTTAGGGACATCATTTAGGGGTTGATTATAATTAGTATACGATTGAGGGTTGGGGGAGGAATTTTATAAGCTCAGGGATCATTTTGAAAAAAAAAAGAGGGATGATGGGATAATAGATTTGTAATTGTGAGTTACTGTTTTTAGACAAATATATTGGTATAGATTCTTGTATATTGATACAAAGTTAAATTATATTGACTATTGTATGCATGCATGTTTCTACCTCTGTTTAAAACATTCTTATGTATTGACATATATTGTATTGATATATATTGTATATATTTACCATATTGCACATTTACCATATTGCACATTTCTACCTCTGATTAAGATACTTATATAATGTTTGTGTATTGATATATATTTACCTACTGCAATGTATATTTGTACATTGTTTATATTTGGAGGTCATTGTCCTCATTTGTTTCACAGTCGTTTATTGTCTTAGTCTTTAAGTTAGATAGATATTGAGAATTATATAGACTAATAGTCATCTAAGTTTGTCATTTATAATTAGACTAATCAGGTTCTTTAGATATATAGAGATTATACTCAGTATAGATAGATAATCTTCAACTTCTTCAAAGAGCTGTAGAAAATGGCCTTTAATCTAACTCAGAGTTTTGTGGTAGTGAGACACAATTGCTCCTGGCAACACCACTCTATTCCCGAGAGAATGTTGAGCACCAAAGACACTCCACCTGGAGCCTTTCTTTTTGGCAGAACTGGCCTTGGGGCAAAGAAATGCCCATACCTCAACCACTGACAAAGATACAGAGCGTGCATCAATGGATAAAACAGGGCTGTCTTATCCTGCCAAGACAGGGTAAGATAGTTTTGAAAAGTTGCTTGCCTTTGAAAATGGTGTGTCAGTTATGTTAGGCCTTAGCCAAAGTTGGTTGCTTCAACGCTGCTAATGTGACTTTGGGTGATTGCCTAGGTAGCTAGTTGTCTCTGTGATTTGTTGCATGTTTTGGAAGTTGTTTTACTGAACTTCCTAATTAACCAGGTAACATTATTTCCCTTCTCAGATCTTCGATGGGGTTGAAGACTATATAGATGTAGTTACTTTTCTCTCATGACTTGGCCAAGTTATTTATTATACAAGACCTAAGCTAGTTAGAATAGGATATTTGTACTTATTGTATATAATTTCATAGTAGGTTTAGAACTCTCTTATTTAAACAAAAGGGGGAGGTGTTATGGGAGGTCCTCCCACTCCTCCAGCCTATCACCGCTGAGATACCAGCCCATTGGGGCGTGGTCTCTCTCCCTTTAAAAAAGCGGCCACTTCCCTCTCCTCTCTCTCTCTCCACTTCCTGCTCTGCCAGCGACTAGACTTCCTTCCTGGTTGCGCAGAGGGCTGACGGTGATCTGTAAGTTTTTTCCCCTTTAAATAAATACCACCCTATTAATCATAATTCCAAACTGGTGTGGCATTGTTTATGACTTACACCTTCATTCCCTCCTTCCCCTGATTCCCTGAATTCTACATCTTACCCATGTGTGTACTGAAGCTTTGGTACACCATCCTTTCTGCTAGAGGTGAGACCAGAAATGAAGGAAATGTGTTGAGTAATCTACTGGGCGTGAGGTTCTATGTGGCAGGCACTTTAGTTTATTTACTACTGAAAGTAGCACTGGGGCAGGGGCAAGCACTTTACCTTACACTAGAGAGCAAAGATATGGCCAACGTGCAGCAAGATGTGAGTGACCGGAACTTGATCAAAGTGTCTGCTTCCCAATTCCACAAGCCCCTGGCTAGCTGAGAGGAGAAGGTGTGAGCTCTCCAGGATCCCTAAAAATCTAGTAGGCAGATGCAGGGGCATAGCGCCAAACTTGATTGCTAATTGGAAAAATGTGGACAGTATAATGACAGGTAGAAAATGAAAAGGGGGAGGAAGAAAGTGGAAATGAGAGAGTCAGAGTCACACGCTCGGGCCACGCAGAGGGAGGCCTGGGACACAGGAAAGACACAGACAGGGAAAGCCTGTCCCTGCAGTCTCTAACAACTGCTTGCTATTTTATTTTTAGTGCAAAAGTGTGAGTATGCACTGTGCCTGGGTGCTATACTAACAATGACAAAAAAATCTGGACCGCCAATGCATTATCCTCTCTAATCACTAAGGTTTCCCTTACAACTAATGAGCAGTAGACCATCTGTTAGAGAAGTCATCTAACTCTTAGTGATCCTTCCCCTGTAGACTTCCATTCACACACACACACACACACCCAAACACACACACATACGTGCACACGAACACACACATACACACAAGCATACATACACACTCACACATACACACACACAAACACATACAAGCATACATACAGAAACACACATACACGCACACAAACACATATATACACACAAATATACAAACACACACATATACAAACACACACACAAACACATACATACACACATACACAAACACTCACACATACAAACACACACACATATACACAAATATACAACCCTCCCACACACACACACACCAGTGATCACCCAGCATGCTCATGCTCAACACTCAATTCGGTTTCCTGTGAAAGGCATCGGGACCAGAACTTATAATCTTAAGGACCAAATATGTGCTTAGACCTAAAAGCAGTCATACTGTCTAGGCAGGGTTATGTAAACTCCTTCTCAGAGTATTCTTAAGAAGCATTGTTTGTTTGACTTGGGAAGGATTTATGAAGTAGAGTGCTTTTGACATCTATTTCAAATACATGTGAAAGTGTCGTGTGTAAATTAACTTCCTCTTAGGGGGGTTACAAAGTGAGGCAAGATTGGTTCAGAATAGTGGGAACTGAAGGCTTTGCAAAAACTGGGAGGGCTGGGAGACCAAGGCGTAGGTGCTTTTTGCTGTAGTGGGTAGAGTTGCCAGGGAGCGGACCCTGCGGTGGGCATAACTCATGATGATTCAGGAATGTGGGGAGCCTCTCACCCTAGGCATTCCCTGTGTTCCCACATTCACTACTCACAGCTGCTAAAGTTCCCGTGAGGTGCAAGCTACCAAGGTCTTTGTCTTCCCTGCTTGATAACTACGTGTTCAGTCCCCATGCCAAGTCTCCTGTCCATACTGATGGTACAAAACAAAAAAGACTTCTCATCCCAAGGACAAGCCCCACTGTCTCTGCACTTGCTCAACAACTATTTGGAAACGTCCGGGTGAATATTGACATTTTACCAGATCTGCGAGGTGACTGACACTGAGGGAACTGAGCCCCTCAAGCAAAAGGGCGGAGATAAGCACCTTCCTCCACACCTGCAGTCCAGGTACACAGCAGTCTTAGCTGGAGAACAGCCTGGTTGACAGTGATGTGTACAGGCTTCAAGGGCCAAGGGACCCAAGGGTCCAAGCTCTGGTTCTGCCCCATTCTATCTGTAAGACTTTCCCATGCTCCTTAGGACCTGCAGCCTATGTTTGGGTGAGTCATCCAAGAGTTACACATGGGAAGATGACTGAAATGTAAGCTCTGAATAGAAGAGTTGCTACCATTATTTAACAAGTACTTGCTCATGAGCCAGCCAGGTGGCTCAGAGGGTAAAGGACTTCCACTCAGGTTGACTGCTCAAGTTTGCTTCTCAGGGCCCCTATGATAGAAGCAGAGAACTTAATTATGCACATTGTCCTCTGACCTTCACAGGTGTGCTACGGCATAAGTTCCTCCCCCCATGAAAATGTGAAGTAGATAGATAGATGATAGATAGATAGATAGATAGATAGATAGATAGATAGATAGATAGATAGATAGATAGACAGACAGACAGGCAGATACTAGCTCTTGTAGACCAGCCTGACCTCAAACTCACAGAGATCTACCCGCCTCTGCCTCCCAAGTGCTGGGATGAAAGGTGTGCGCCACCATCGCCTGGCTAATGACAGATATTTTAACAGTGATTGGTGACCACTGTGTCATTCTCTCATCGGCTTAGGACTTTCAGACTTTCAGGTAGTTTTGTCCTGATTCCCAGCGGCAAATATGCTAGCTTATAACATGCCAAGGGATAAATACTTCATTTTCTTGAGGTGCCTCTCCATAAGGGGAGATTCACAGCCAATAATCTATTACTAACGCGAATAAGAAAACTGTTTATGTGGTTGTGCTGGAATGGAGGTCACAAACTGAAATTCAAGAGAGGGAAAGGAAGTGTCCTATGCTGTCAGATGTAGTGTGGCCTGTGTTGTCTCAGCCCACTCCTCCACAGACAGCCCTGACAGCTTCCCAGGGGAAAATCTGAAGGGCTTCTCCTCGGAAGGACACATTCAAGCTGACTGGGCTAAATCAACAGACTGAGAAATATTGATGTGTAAATCAGAGGGAAGCTATTGCGCTGTGCGGCCCATGTTTGGTTTAGACTGCTTTTGACTTTGAGATGAGAAAGCCGACACTGTATGTGGTACTCCCTGGAAGCGTGGGAAACCACACATTTAGACAGCCAGCGACCTGCAAATATTTGGGTTAGTTTTTTCCACACACTGATAAGTTCTAGTTTTAATTTCTTCCCAGACTTACTCCACTACATTTTTATTCTGCATTTTGTTCTGAGAGCCCATTAAATCCAACACACACACACACACACACACACACACACACACACACACACACACACACGTCTCGCTGTTGCTTATGTGATTAATAGAAACCAAATGCCCCAGTAGCTAGCCCCTCCACACTGCAGTCTTTCCTTTCCCACTGATTTGAGTCTCTCCCCATGAGCTCATATTCTTCTCTGTCCCTCCACCCCAGGCTGCAAATGTCTCCAGTCTAAAGGTCTTTTGTCAGCCACACTTAAAGACTCCCGTCTTCTTGAAAGTGAACTTGCCTGCCTTGTTTCATTATTGGCAGGGCATTCCTCACAGACGGGGACCTTGACCTTCTGAAATTCTTGTTTAAGATTAGATACCAAACGCAGCAGTCCACAGGAGAGCTAACAGACAGCTTCGGTACACACAGCGAGACCTCCGGAGGGGTCAGGTTATTAACTCACGAAAAAATGTGGATCTGATGGCCAGACAGGATGTAACTCACATTTTGATCTGCTATTGGCACTGGGGGGCGCTGAGTCCCAAGGAGGGAGTAGCCCAGGATTTGGTTCACAGGAGGCCTTACTTTGGAGATGTTTTTTCAAACACATGAATGTCATTGAGCCCCACCGTGGGATTTGAGAAGCTCTGCTCAGGCCTGCTTCTTTTCTCCCCCCTCTACTGCCTTTTCCCAATGCAGTGTTAGGCTGTTCCAGAAGTCTAAAGTGTTCCATGGCTGACAGCAAGACAGAGCTTAGAAGGTGTTCTGGGACTTTTCCTGATAGGCACCAAGAGGCCGTAGAAATGGTCCATTCACGGCCGGTTTGGAGAACCAGTGGGCTTACTGGTGTTACATGGTGAACATGAATGAAGAGTCACTTACAGGGACCTGGGTGACTTGAAGTCAATTTGTGGTGGGAAAAAGAAATCTCACTCCAACATGGATTATCACTCACAAAAGGGGCACTGAAGGATTCCCACTGCCAGGCAACCTTGTATTTCCTGTATGCTCCAGCATGCCCCAGGACCACAACTAAAGGGACTGGAATCTCAGGGGAGGGTCTAGTGACATCTCTCGGATTAGCCAAAGACCCCAACCACTAATGTGTTTCCTACTTTTTCATTGTGTGACTGCAGGGAAAGAAAGGCCTTTTTCTAGGCATTCAGAGCAATTGTTTCATGGTGGTGGATGGGTCAGTCTGGCCAGCAGGAAAGAGTCCCCTCCAGCAGAAGTCAGTTTGGTTTCTTGTGTCCATAGGAGATACGTTAAATTTGCAAGTCTACAAGTGGGAATCCAGTCTAGGAATGCATGTCGTTTATTTGGCATGAACATTGGCTAATAAATGTGTTGTTTTGTATTGGACAGAGACTTTGCTTCAAACTTTGCTGAAAAATCTGAATTTTATTGATTAGGCCTTGAGTAGCAGGTTCTTGAGCAGCTCAGATGCCTCCACTGGCCCCTCTGTCTGTTGATCAGCGTTCTGTGATTCCTGATACTCATTCTCTGTTTGTGTTCAGAACCCTGTGTTTGGTGTGGTAGGGTGTTTCTGAGGATCCGTCTGGTGTCTCTCCCTCCCTCTGTCATTTTCTTGTCCACACAGCTAAGAGGCCACTAGGTGGACCCCTGAATGTGACCACGCCTCTCTATTCTGTGTGACAGGAAGCTGGCAGGATTTCACAGAGAGGATAAGAGTGTTTTTCCATCATATAGACAGACATCATACGGTTCTGACACATTTACATCTGGTGGGCATCTATGTGACCCCAAACTCCTTATTCACTGAAAGCTAGAAATCTGGGGAGGCCATTCTTTTTTCTTCCCAGAATACACTTAACATTCATAGGAAAGACATAAAAGACAAAAATATGTTAAATATTTGCACTTTCTTTTAAACATTTTTAATTTGTGACTAGCACACAAAGAAATAAGTTTCATTTTCAAACATGTATTATACTTGATTCTTATTTGTCCCTTACTGCCTTCCCCTTCTCCTCCCTTCCTTCCCATCTCCCCTTGCGCTGCCATGACTGCACGCTCCATGGTCTTCTCTGTCTCCTTTCTTTTTTCATGCCCCCCGACAGGCGTGCACACATACACACTTAAATCTAGGTCTACATGTGAGACAAAACATGTGTACTTGTCTTGTCTTGCTTATTTTGCTTAATGTGATCGATCTCACTGCAAATGACAGGATTTCATTCTTTGTTACAATTGAATAAAACCCTCTTGTACGTTTCAAAGCATCTTTTAAAGACACTGTCTTTAACTTTGGAATTGGTTTACTTTTATGCCAGCACACCAGTGTTTCACGATGGCACCTCCATGTACAGCTCGCTTCTGCTGCTGCCCTCCCTACCGCATCCCCATCCTCTGCCTTTTGATGCTCTTCCATCCCAGGCCATTCCCCTTTTGTTTCATGATACAGGCACCACACCAGTGCATGGGTTTGTGGATGTCTACACTGGGGGCACAAGCTTGACTATTTTGAATGGCGCAGCAGCAAGCATGGTGGGAAGGTGTCTTGTGTTCATTTTCTGAGTTAGACATTCCAGAGCCCGTATCTGGGCAGGAACTTCAGGAGCAGTTTGGGTGACATCATGTTTAGCTGACTACTCAGTCCAGTTATTGTGGCCCTCACACACCGGCCTTTCCCCAGCCCCAGAACTTAGTCTCACACGAGAAAGTACCTGTAATTCATCACACTATCTCCCCAGTGCTGACCCCTGACCTCACTGGGTGGATTCCTAGAATTCTCTCAAATTTTGGGTATTAAAAGGAACTTCTGAAAGTGCAGAAGTGTGGTAAGGATTTTAACTTCTTTTCCCCAAGCTCTGGAAGTAGTTGAACTCCAGTTCTGGCTTCAAGCCACCGTGTCAACAGCCACCACCGTAACAAGCTGTCCTTTAGGGCAGTGGAAGGTGGCACGGATCCCCGCCACTGTTGTGACTGTGATTGGGAGGCCCTCTGGGCTGAGTCAGAACAGCAACAGTAAAACCTTACGAGTATGAGCAACGTGGAGATGCTAAGTGAGACACCGTACGGCGGCACCGATCAATCCCATGAGATAACATTAATATACTGTCTGAAGATTATCAGAGATCTGAGGGGTTAAATTAATGGCCATGCTAGATAAAGTGTGAACTGAAGGCTCCCTGGCCCAGCAGGCTGAGTAGGTCACTGATGGAGGAGATAGGCAGGTCCCTGAGAGTGGGAAGAACAGTCAAAGTCATGGAGATTTCTCATTCTCTGCCTGGTCCTAGTCGACCTGTGTTGTGCTCAGTGCCCTCAGTATTTTGGATGATTAAACTTTAAAGAGCTTGTAAAGCCAGCTGCTGAGTCTAGCCTGCAGTTGGAAGAGATTTAGAATGTATCCTATACAGTAGGTCACTAAGGTCCTCAGTGCTTCCTAGCTGCCCAACTTGTCAAGGTGGCACTCAGCCCCGGCTGCCAGGACAGGCAGGGATGACTTTAAAATGCCCACATCCTTTGCGATTAGGTAAATAAGGACCTCTGAGGGTGGACCCCAGATGGCGCATTTGAGGAGCCCTAGGAAGTTGCTGGTCAGCTGTATCCTGAACTTGTACCTGAGCCAGCTCCCTAAGAATGGTCCACAGGAAGTGCTCTTGATGCCCTTAGCTCAGGGCTACATGTGAAGAATCTCAATATCTAGGGGATGCTATATCAAATTAGGTTATTTTAAATTTAGAACCAACCAACAGCTTCTCTAGGATGAGGGAGAAGCCTTAGGATCCCTTAGACCAATGGTTCTCAACCTTCCTAATGATGTGATCCTATAATACAGTTCTTCGTGTTGTGATGACCCCAACTCTAAAATTATTTTCATTGCTACTTCATAACTGTAATTTTGCTACTGTTATGAATCATAACGTGAACATTTGTGTTTCCCTATGGTCTTGGGAAACCCCTGTGAAGGGGTCACGATTCACAGGTCGAGAACCACTCTCTAGACTAAGTTACAACTACTGAGCATGGAATTTTGCAGGCCAGGGAGCATGGCTGAAGATGGACATTATAAAGTAATCCCACACTGGCTCAGAACTGAGTACAATAAAGGGTTTTTTATTCAGGGATAGACTCACAGACCACAGTTCTCTGCATGAATGGGGAACAAGAACTGTATCCAGCAGCAGAGAGAGAGCTTTAGGCTGCATTTATAGTATAAGAGAACGTGCCCAAGGGGCTGAAGGAGTTCCCACAGCACATGGCTTTCTTCAAAGGTCTTCAAAGTTTCTAAGATACAGATCAGGAGTTTCCAAAAGCCAATGTAGTTATTACTCCAAGAGCACCTGGGGAGCAGAGTTTAGGATGCGAGACTTGGACAAGATGAAGGCAAATGACAGGGAGGGGCTATTAGCAGTCTTGTTGTCAGGGCCACAGGCCCACAAGGTAGACCTGAAAACCTATGAGTCAAGCTGAGAACTTAGTGTTTGGGTTTTGTTTCTGGCAGTGCTGGAGACTGAACCCAGAACCTTGGGGATGCTTAGGCAAGTACTGCCCCACTAAACTGCAATCTTAGCCCTGAATTGGTAGTTCTTTAAGAGCTTCCTACATAACCGTCATAAGCAGCTGTGACATGTCACGGTCTGACATGTTCTCTGTGTTCAGGTGAGGCTGTAACCACAGCTGCTCCTTCAGCTTGCTCTGCCCTTCCACAGTGATAGCTGTTAGCTGTGAACCATCCACAGCTTGGGACCCGACCTTCTCTACAGCTCTCAAGAGCCCCACCATAGCTGTCTTCTATTCCTTCGCCTCCTCTTTATTCCCTCCCTTTCCCCTTTCCCTTCTTGTCCCTCTCCCATGTCCCTTAACTCATTGCTCAAAAGGATCTCCAACATGCTTGCCTTCTGCCTTATATTACTAGGGCTCACAAGAGGGTCAGGGTTCAGCAAACCACTTAAGTATATTCTAGAAACTGAGAAATTGAGTAATAACATTTAAATCTCTACTTTCACACACACACATACCACTTATGATTTAATTCAAGAAAGTCTGTAATGAACAAAATTTCAGAATTTCAAAATAGAGCAAAAATCATCCACAGCACCACACAGACCACTCTAAGGCCTCAGGCATGAGAAATAAATATGATTTTGTCCTCGTGTAACTATTGCTTTAATTTAGTGCATTAAATACTGCAAGAATTGGCTTATCAAAGTGTGCAGATATTGGTGATGCCCAACTCGCATGCAGCTGGGACATATCGTCCTGTGTGCTGAGTCAGGTCTCACAGCCTGCAGCATTCACTGCAGTGTAAAGTTCATGTGAGTGTCTGCTAGGCTGCAGAATTTAGGAAACAATAAAAGCCCAATAGTCTGAATGTGTTCAGGATCGGTGTATTTCCCCTCTGTTATCTTTTCAACTGGCTGGCTGAATGTAAAGATCCTTTGTGTTTATCATAAAAGTGGATGAGAAACTTGCTTTCTTATTAGTTACTTACAAAAATCTTTAAATCAACTTTACTCATTTTTTGAGAGGTTTTGTAGCCCAGACCTTGAACCCTTGTGTAGCCACCAAGACTGTCTTTGCACCCCCAAGCAGACCACAATACTGCGAAGGGACAATCTGTCACGGACCGAACCCTGCAAATCTGTGAGCCCTGGCTGCAGAGACAAGCAAGGAGGAAATGGGTGTGCTCTGCGCTCTGCGCTCCCTTGGTCATTTGGTCCATTGCTTTGTGGTAGGAAGTGCATCCCAGAAGACCGCGTTTGCCTCGTGATGAGCAAGGATCAGAAGGTGACAGGAAGGTGCCAGTGCCTCAATATCCCTACAGAAGACACGTTCCCAATAATACAACTTCCTTCCATTAGCTTTCTCTCCTGAAAGTTCCGCCATTTCCCCAAAGTGCCACAGGCTGGTGACCAAGCCTTGAATACACTGGCCTTTGTGTGACACTCTAGGACACTAGATATGAACTTTTCTAATGCTGTGACTCTTTTTTTTCCATTCAAAAATTTACACTTCCTCCCTTCCTCCCCCTCCCCTCCCGCTCTCCCGCTCACCCTCCTCCCTCCTGTTGTGGTGATCCCAAGGCATAGTTTTTTTTTTTGCTACTTCATAACTGTAATTTTTCTACTGTTATGAATTGTATTGTATGTATCTGATATGCAGGACATCTGATCTATGGCCCCTGTGAAAGGGTCACTCCCATAGGTTGATAGCCACTGCTCTAGATCTAAACTACAGCATCAAGTAAAACTTGGCTCTTTATAACATGAATATCTCAGCTGCTTTGCTAGAGTAGTAGAAAACTGACTTGCCCAAAAGGCTTTTGAGTATTTGCTGCTGAAAGGCCCGGCTCTGTCTCTGTCAGATCCGAAGGGCCCAGCGGTCACTGTCGGTGTGACTGTGACTGTCAGCACAGCACCTCTAATTGTGTGACTTACAAGCCGAGGCGTTCTTGTGCGCATTGCTACCTAAGTATTTCTTTTCTGCATTGTGCTCTCTTGACTCTTTTCTCACTTTTAAGAAAAACGAGCAAAAGCTTGGAAGACAGACAGACAGGCAGTACCGTATTCTCTAGACAGTTTTCAGGGACAGACAGACAGACAGGCAGTACCGTATTCTCTAGACAGTTTTCTGGGACAGACAGATAGGCAGGCAGTACCGTATTCTCTAGACAGTTTTCTGGGACAGACAGACAGGCAGGCAGTACCGTATTCTCTAAACAGTTTTCAGGAACAAAACGCATTTTCTTAGGTTCAGTATTTGGTACTTTCTAAAATGCTTAAGTTTAGAAAAAAATCATAAGCTGGGGGGGTTTTATTTACTAGTGATGCAATTTCTGTTTATCAGAAACAACAAACAAACAACTCCAAAGCATGAGGTTCATCTTCTCGTATGCATCAGGTTCTACTGATTCTGGGCATCTTAGCGCCAACTAGTCATAAATACACAGCTTCTCCATCTGTCAGAACTGATTTTAATATTTTTAAATTTATTTATTCTGTGTGCTTTGCCTACATGTATTATGTACCACGTGCAAGACTGGTACCTAAGGGAATTAGAGGAGGATGTCTTATCCCTTGGAAATGGATGTCCGGATGATTGTGAACCATTGTGTAGGTGCTGGGAACTGACTCTGGGTCCTCTGTAAAGGAAAATGCTCCTAACCGCCAGTCACCTCTTCAGTCCTCAGAACTGGTTTTAGTACCTGCTGACTCCCTCATTAGTAAATGAACTCAATATTTCATATTCAAATGAAAACTCCTAATTACCTTTTTTGGTAACTGTATTTGAGCCCACGGACCTCAGAAGCGTGGACGTGTTTGGTGTCCTGGATGTCTCTGTGGATGGTACACATGCACCAAATCACAGCTTGTTACATATTCTCTCTATCCTTCTCTACTTCCTTGATCAGGTTTCTCTCTAGACTTGGGGTTGACACCTGAAGGAATGGTTCACTCATTGCTTGGAACAGAGGCTGGGCCACAGAGGAGGATGCACTTCATGCATTTGTCTGAGAAACAAGATGCAAAGAAAGTCTGAGAGCATAGAATCCTTGGTAGGGTGGGTGGTACCAGAAGATAGAGATGGGACGCAATGGCCAGCTAGTCTGGATAGTTGGGGAGGTCAAGGTTCAGTGAGGAATGCTGTCTCAAAAAATAGAATCAAGAGTTGTTGAAAATACTTAACACCAACACTGCCCTGCACATACTTGTGCACACGTACACACGCACACTCGTATAGATGCACACTCTCGCACACGCGCGCACAAACGAACACATACGACACACACATACACACACTGAATTGACTTGAGGATTGAGAACAATTCACCCTTCAAAGTCTTAGCTTGAGGAAACCTAATTAAGCCAATTAATTAATCAAGGCCAGGCTTCAGCCTCTTTGAGGGAGTGTCCCAGCGACTGCAGGAGTGAAGCCTGGCCAATAGTTCCAACAGAGTTCCAGTAGCCCAAGCGACTTTGTCTCAGCTCTCCCCTCTTCTCCCTCAAATGTGGATAACCCGAGCTCTGTTGAAAGCATCCCCAGGGTATTTTGCTGTAAACTACCCCTGCCCAGAGAAGCTGCGAATCGACAGAACAATCCAGGGCCTAACTCTCTCCAGCTCAGCATAGGGCTGCATTGTGTGAGGGTTCTTCCCCTCTTTCTACCGCCCCCACCCCCGCTAGACTTTTAAGTTTTAAGCTCCCAGCAGTCACTGAAATGTCTTTGGGGTTGAAAATGGCAACTGTTAACAGTTCTTTAAATCTCCCTTTTCCCAAGTGTTTCTTGGGCGCCCACTGGCAGACCTCGTTTCAGGGCGCAGAGTACACAGGACCCTGTTCCCTGACCTTACCTCAGGCCCCTCCCCTTTTCTGCCTCCCCTGTCCTCCTCCCCCACCAGCTCCTGCAAATGAATGAGCTGTGGCTGGTGGGTGACAGAGGAATGAGGCTGTGCCTCTTCCCAGCTTCTCCGCCACCCCAGCCAGGCAGGTTCAAAGCAGCAAGTTATCTCGATTCCATATGTGCCTGAGCCCCAGCAGCCTGGCTTCCCCAAGAGGTCAAAAGTGCAGCCTAGGAGCTCAGAAGGGAGCCCAGCCCTGTACTAGCCAGAGTGTGGGCAAAGCACACTGGGACTCCGCTGTTTTCTCTCCACATCCTCCTCGCCTGCAAAGATAAGGCTCTCTTCAAGCTCCTGTCCTTCCCTGCTTTCCGTTCCTTTTATTCCAGACTGAGGCAGTTCTTTGTGAAGGGGGGGGGGGGTGCACAAATATTTAATCTTCTCCAATCTGCCCTCTTGCGCAGTCTGTCAGCTCCAAACTGCTCTGTTTGCTTTAGTCAGTAACAGGATACTGTTTTGAAAGGCAATGCAGAAGTCGGATCACTTCTGAATCTGGCCTTTATTTTTGTATGAATGCTTTTCAAAGTAACTATAGATTTAGATTTTTTTCTTCCTCACCAAGAATTGTGCTGCCAGTGTGGATGGGGTAGGGAGCAGCCAGGAAAATCTAGCCACAGAGTTGGATATTTCTTTGTGGGCTTTTTAAATTTATTTTTTCCCTATAGCTTGGAAATCACAGTTGCAGAGAGGCTTTAGAATAAACCCAACCACAGCTCCACATGGCTCTGTTAGTCAGGATCAACTCCTTCACCTTGGGAGCAAGTCATTCATTAGCGCATGCAAACTAAGGTCGCTCCTGAGAGGAGTTTGCACAGCCTGCGGAAAGTCGCCAGCTAGACATACAGGAGAACCGGAAGAGAAGAGGCTGAGCTGCAGCAGCAGCCACTCTTACAGTCTGCATCGTGACATGCATTTCCGCTATCGTGGCAATCCCTTTTCCATACTGCGTATGGCCCTCATCCCTCCCATTGTGCAAGAGACATGCAGCCCCAGGTACCTTGTCTGTGCACATGGGGCTGGCTCCAGTACTTCTTCAGAGCTCTTTGCTCTGTTTAGTATTGGCTTTGATCTGTGTCCAGGGACGGTGAAACTGTGATTTGCCATTACAGTCCCAACCAACAACAGATAACAGACCTGCTTCTAACCTCCGACAAACTCGCCCGTGAGCAGCCCTAGTGCTCTCTAAACTCACGGGATGAATGAGACCGTAAATGCGTTGAGGACTTCGGATGAAGTTGGGAGCAGAATAAACAGTGAAAGGAGAAAGGGCATTTTGTAGCATTTGGCTTAGAGTCCGAGGCTAAGGCTGCTGTTGTTTGGCTGGCAGTCACAACTGCAGCAGGAAGAAGTAAGCTACGGGCACTGTGAGGACGTGCATGCTCCTTTACGTGAGCATTTGGAAAACAGTTCGAGCAAGATACAAAGTAAAATACTTTATGTGGAGTAGATAAAGTAGAAGTAAAACAAAAAAAGTTGTAGCTATTAAATGCTGAGATTTCACCTCTGTAGTTTTGGAAAATACTTTTTTGTGTGCTTCATGAATAATACAGATTTCTATTGTAATCAGAAATTAACTAGCACCATGAGGAAAAGAAGAGCCGGGACAGTGCCGCAGCCTGGTCTACAGTACAGCAGCAGTGAGGAGCCTCGGTGGTCCGTAGTGTCCACTGTGGGGCCCTGTGTGTGTAGAGAGAATCATTCCCTCTCTGCCAACCAAAGGAACAGTATGCTTCTGAGTCAGCCAGAATCCTGTCTGTGTGAAGAAACACCAGGGACAAGACAGGATGTCTTTTGGTTCAAGGTTTCAGGGACATGAGTCATGATCTCAATGATGAGGCAGTGCCAGGAAGCAGGAGAGGAAGGGCTAAGAGCCTCAGTGTCCCTGTGCAAAGGCACACCACCAGGGGCGCGCTTCTCCATGAAGGCTCTACCTTCTAAAATATTCTTAATTTCTTTTTGCACAGTTGGAATGTATGCGCAGGCAGATGTGACTATGTGCATGTACAGAGATCAGAGGAAGACATTTATTTTCCTTTATTTCCTTGAGACAGAATCTCTCGTACCTGAAGCTAAGCTGTTGGGCAGTAAGTCCCAGAGATCCTTCTGTCTTCTCTCCCATAGGGCTGAATTACAAGCTCAGGCAGCCAAATCTAGCTTTTTGAAAGATGTGTGCTCTAGGGATTTGAACTCGGGTCCTTAAACTTGCACGCAAAGTGCCCTTACCTGATAAGCTAGGCCCCAACTTCTGATGTTTCTAATAGTTTCCAGTAGCACTATGAGCTGGAGACCAAACTTTCAACACAAGAACCTTAAAGGAACATTCCAAATATAAAGCTTCCATAATGCCTTCTCTCCTTCTCTCCACTGATCTTCTAGAAGAATAAGCTTAGATGTTACACTGAGGGTGTGGAGACGCTTCCCCAGTTTGCACCCAAGTGACCAGTAGAAAATGAAGCTTGCTTTCCTCAACCCCAAGGCTATTGAGAGCAACATTCTGAAAATAAAAGCATTATAAATGCACCAGGCCGCTTGCATTCCGTCAGTCATTCCAGGCCTTCAGCAGAACCAAGTGGCACCAGAGTTTGGACAAGAAATTATTACAAGGTCATTATTGCAAAGGGGTTTGTGAGAAACCAAGGAAGTGAAAGAGAAAACCCAGGCCTCAAGGAGTTTACAGATCTCTGAGGGTCAGAGAAGAGGGAAGAGTCATGCGGGCTGAGCTCCAGCTGCAGCAAAGGAGCCAAGTTTTCCAACCTAGGCAAGAACTAGTGCCAACCATACCTAGAGGGGGAATGGCATGCTAGCCCCAGGAGGTGCCAAGGAAAATGGCGGACAGGACCAGAAAGTGCTGAGGAGCACACAGAGCAAGCTGGGACACAAAGCACAGAGATGCTGGGGGAGGGGGTTCTCAAGAACCAGTCCCCAAAGGGGGAAAAATGTGCCCATAACACACCCCTAATATTAACCATCTGCTCAGTGCATCTGGGAGTCCTGCTGATATGGTGGCCGTGAGGAAAATTAAGAAGGACGTTTGCTTCCAGGTGTCATGGAAACCACAGGCAGGAAAAGAATGAGGGCTGCAGCCTCACTACTCTGGACAAATAAAAATAACTTAAGAGTAGAAGCAATCATTTTCTCCTGCATTTCTCAGGCATTAATTATGGAAAATTGTATTTTTGTCCTAAATTAGTGTTTATAGAAATACTGAATAAATAAAATATTTGGGGAGGAAAATAGTAAGATTGCACGCTTGGAAATTTTATGAGTTTACAAAAAAAAAAAAGAATCATGTAGTTCCAGCAAGCTTCCCATTATCTTGGACTTTGGAAGTTTTTTTTCTTCCCTTGGCCAGTGAATGACTGGCGCCACGTCTGTGCCAACCTCGCTCATTAACTTGGTGCCACTGGTTTTAATGAAGTCGGAGGCTCTGCTAGGCATGAGGCCTGCAGGACAGATGGATGACCGGGCAGTAGCAGTGAAAATACATATTTATGGACTTCCATAGGCATGGGTTATTGGTTTAGTGAACCTTAATGGATTTTCCCTTTTGTTCCCAGTGTGTCTCAAGTCATCTTATAGAACTGTTTTTCAATTCTTAAATGTGTTTCAAACGCTTTTTCTCCCACGGTTTATGATGCTTGTGAAATTGTGACAATAGTGATGGGTATTCTCTGGCAAGCAGCTGTTGTGTTCTTCAAAGATTAAGGATGCACGATAAGTGAGTGGGTATGAAGAGAGCAACAGTCAAAGCTGGGCAGTGTCAACAAGGGACCATTGAAGGGTTTTGTAGGTGTTGGGACAGCACTCGTCAGTCTGTGGGGACTTTGTTCAGATGGAGGCTTACTGCTTTGTAACCATTTCTCCAACAAACCTCAATTTTGTGCAGTCTAGATCATACTGTACTCAACAAGAGACTAGTATGTTCACCTCAATTTTAGAACAAAGCAGGTTGAATCAAAGCTTCAACCAACTGTGTCCCAGAGGAACAGAAAGATGTGTACAGGAAACGGGACATGAGTTTCCCAGGTAGAGCCATGTTGCTTGCATCGGATGATGGAGCCGTGCCCATTTCCTGCAGAGCCATCCTCGAATCAACATCCTGGACATCACCCCAGATTGCTGTCCTTAGGACACTGCAGCGTGGTTTAGACTCCTTTCATGTGGTCACCAGGTTCCCGGGCAAGCAAATCCAATCTGCACGGCTTGAGATGAAAACAATTTTGTCATTGTATAGAATGAGGCTATGGCTTGCTGAAATGACAAGATTATATAGGAATGAGAGGCTGGGGAAGGGACGTCCATGAGCTAAAGTTTAGGGTAAGGAGCTGAGAAGAGCCAGGGATTCTGTAACAAGCATTTGCTATGCTGGAAGAACCTGGAAGTCAGCATGCGCTTTGGAATGCTAATAGAAACCACAGATTACCATTTGCCTGGAGTTTCTTTGCAGCCTAACAGTTATGTGGATGATCTAATGTTGCTTTGGAATTTGGTAGATTTAATTCAAGTGGATATTGTAGTAACTAGGGTCAGTCTCTAGACCAGTGGTTCTCAATCTTCCTAATGTTATGGCCCTTTAACACAGTTCCTCAAGTTGTGCTGACCCCCGACCATAAAATTACTTTGTCGCTACTTCATAAATAATTTTACTACTGTTGTGAGTGGTAATGTAAATATCTGATGTGCAGAATATCTGATATGTGACACCCAAAGGGGTCGCAGCCCACAAGTTGAGAATCACTGCTCTAGATGTTGGCGCTAAGAACTATGATTACATCTTTTATTCCACTAAAGCTGCCATCAGGATTCCACCAGGAGGCAGGAGTGTCCTCTCCGGCAGTGTTGATCTGAGGAAGTGCTGAGAGGACCCTGACTGAAAAGAATGGATGGCCACATGCTCTAGGAGATGTAGCGGTTGGCAAACTGGCTGGCAGCTCCTTAAGGGTCCTTCCAAGTGCATCTTTTGCCCTTCAAAAGTCTCATGCTTGAATGAGCAGAGACATCAGGGATTCACACTTAGGAACCTTTACAGCAGAGAATAAAAGCTCCTTTTCTCTAGGCCTTAAACATTCCGGAGACATTTCTGCAATTCTTCACACCATCAAGGCATTTATGACATCACTGAACTCTACTCCGGGAAGTGAGATATAAACAGAAATATTTATTCCCTTTAAACACCACTTGGATTCCCTCGTCAACTCTGAGAAGGGATACTGTGAGGGAAAGGGATCCATGTGCATTGCAAATCTGGGAAATAGCAGCCATGCATCCTTGCGCCTGCTCCAGATCAGGAAACCTCGCATCCTTTCTTCCACTCAGACATGTCCTTGCCCTCGCAGTGTTTCTTCCAGCCCTGCCTGAGGAGGAGATGGAGATGGTAAGAGCAGAAGGAAGCTTGCCTCCCCCCATGACCTCGGGTGGAACCTGCTTCAGACATCCCAAGCTTCCTTTCCTCTGTCTCACTGTCATTCCTTTCTGGGTCTCTCCTCCCTCACCCCACCTCACTGCCTGCCTTCCCAACAAACAAACTGCATTTTTAAAGGATGGATCACTGACAGCCACAGCTCCGAGCTACAGAATGGGTAGCCCGATTGGGAAGCTTTATTAGAAATATAGCCACACAATCCTACCAGAAGCGATGTACAGATTCAATGCAATGCACATAAAAATTCTAGCAAAATTCTTCAAAAAATCCACGATAGCCAAAACAATCCTGTACAATAAAGGAACTTCTAGAGGCATCACAATCCCTGACTTCAAACTCTACTACAGAGCTACAGTACTAAAAAACAGCCTGGTATTGGCATAAAAACAGACAAGGGGACCAGTGGAACCAAATCAAAGACCAAGATATCAATCCACACACCTACAAACACCTGATTTTTGACAGAGAAGCAAAAAATATAAAATTGGAAAAAAAAGAAAATTCAACAAATGGTGCTGGCATAACTGGATATCAACATGTAGAAAAATGAAAGTAGATCCATATCTATGGCCATCCACAAAAAAGTCCAAATGGATCAAAGACCTCAACATAAAGCCAACCACATTGAACCTTATAGAAGAGAAAGTGGGAAATATGCTTGAACGCATTGACACATGGAACCACTTCCTAAATATAACTCCAGCAGCATAGACACTTAGAGTTTCTGTAAAGCAAAGCATACAGTCAACAAGACAAAATGGCAACCTACAGAATGGGAAAAATCTTCACAAGCCCCATATTGGACAGAGGGCTGATCTCCAAAATATACAAAGACTTCAATAAATTGATCATCAAAAATACAAATAATCCAATTAAAAATGAGGTACAGACGTAAACAGAACTCTCAAGAGAGGAATCTAAAATGGCTGAAAGACACTTAAGGAAATGCTCAACATCCTTAGCCATCAGAGAAATGCAAATCAAAACAACTCTGAGATTTCATCTTATACCTGTCAGAATGGCCAAGATCAAAAATACTGACGACAGTTTATGCTGGAGAGAATGTGGGATAAAGGGAACACTCCTCCATTGCTGGTGGGAGCGCAAGCTTGTTTTGGATATCAGGATGGCGATTTCTCAGAAAATTAGGAAACAACCTACCTCAAGGCCGAGCAATACCACTTTTGGGTATATACCCGAAGGATGCTCAGTCGTACCACAAGGACGTGTGCTCAGCTATGTTCATAGCAGCTTTGTTTGTCATAGCCAGAACCTAGAAACAACCTTAATGCCCCACTACTGAAGAATGCATAGGGAAAATGTGGTACATTTACACAATGGAATTTTACACAGCAGAAAAAAATAATGACATCTTGGAATTTGCAGGCAAATGGATAGATCTAGAAAACATTATACTAAGTGAAGTAACCCAGACCCAAAAAGACAAATATCATATGCTTTCACTCATAAGTGGCTTTTAGACATAAAGCAAAGAAAACCAACCTACAGTTCACAATCTCCTGGAATCTAGACAACAACCTAGACCCTAAGAGAGACATACATGGATATAATCTACACGGGAAGTAGAAAAAGACAAGATCTCCTGAGTAAATTAGGAACATTGTGACCATGAGAGAGATTTGAAGGGGGGGGGGGGGGAGAGGCAAGGAGGGGAGCAGAGAAAAATGTGGAGCTCAATAAAAAAAAATTTAAAAAAGAAAATAATCACCCAATTAAAAGAAGAAGAAAGAATGAGAGAGAGAGAGAGAGAGAGAGAGAGAGAGAGAGAGAGAGAGAGCCACAGAGATGAAAGGGTGCGCTCAGAAGTGGATACTGCTAGTTGTCATTTACAGACTCGACCATTTCGTCCTCGCTGCTGTTTATTGCCTTTTTCCACCAGATATTTTATTGCACTCTCTAAATCTCACACAAATTTAGCGCAAAGTCAGGCTCCCCGTCCTCTGCTGTGTTGGTAAATGGACCCTTTTCCTTCACATGACAAGACTCTTCCATGCTTGTGCGTTGTTCTGGACCCTCAGTCTCATGGGGGTGAACATAAACCACGCATGTTCCCTTGCTTGGACTATTCTGCAGACACCTGCTTTGCATGTCCACCCCAGCCACTAGGAACAGATACACACTGTAGGTCCCACCCAGGTCATCCTGAGTCTCCCAGGGAGGCACTCACCAATAGTTCATCCCTTGCGTCTCCTTCACAATTTTCTTAGCACAGAGAATGGCGTCTGTGAGGTCATCAGTAATCAAGGCTGCAAAAAAAGGAGTACGGGTTAGCGGGGCCTTTGCTGTCTGAGGAGTCCCTACGCCTACGCCACAGCTTCTGTGCTCTTCTGGAGGGGCTCAGAGAGTTGTGACTTTCCCTACAGAGAAATATGAATTTCTTTACCAATAATGGTGTTTGTCTTCAAGACTCTGCTCACCTTGGGCTACCCGAGAGTGATACAGTGCTGAAAATTTGGGGAGCTTCTTTTAGAGGATAGTGAGAAGCATTAAAAAAAAAGTTTAGAATTTATATATATATATATACATATATATATATATATGTATATATATATATTATGTGTGTGTGTGTGAGAGAGAGAGAGACAGAGACAGAGAGAGAGAGACAGAGAGAGAGACAGAGACAGAGAGAGAGACAGAGAGAGAGACAGAGAGACAGAGAGAGAGAGAGAGGTCTGTGCTGGTGCCTGCAGAGTCCAGAATGTTGGACCCTCTGGAGCTGGAGTTTTAGATACTTGTGAGCTGCCTGATTTGGATGCCGGGACCTCAGGGTCCTCTGGAAGAGCATCAAGAACCCTTAACTGTGAAGCCATTTTTTGTTGTGTCCTGCAGAATACATGTAAGGCAGGGCAGTGCAATGCTGTCTGCACGCAGATCCCTTTGACATCTATGCCATGTCTATCAGTAATGACCAAACCTTCATCTATTGTAATTTTCCGGTTTGTACATTAAAAGAATTATCCAAGTGAGCACACTTCTTTCATGTGAAGAAAATGTAGAGTTTGAAGCCAACTGCTCCATTCTTTATTAATTTGTCAAACAAAATCTTTCAGTGGAAATGTAATCCTTGATTGTTATTTTTTTCCCTCTTTTCTGGAAGTGATCTCCAAATTTCCTTGACATAAACATTACAGAAATTGTCATACAGAAATGAGAAGTCTAGCATTTTTTCTAGCAAAGTGGGTTCTCTAGGCGCAGATCTGTGGACAGAGTGGTTGTTCCTAGAGTCTGGAAGCTGGGGAGGAGACAAGATATTGGTCACAGCACAAACTTGCAGAAGTAAGACAAAAGGGTGCTGGAGATCCAGGGCACGGCATAATTGAGGTATTTTGTTTGTGCTGTAACGAATAAAGCCTGTCTGAAGCTCAGAGTGAGGAGCTAGCCACACTAGTTAGCCATGGAGGCCAGGTAGCGGTGGCGCACACCTTTAATCCCAGCACTCAGGAGACAAAAGCAAACGGATCTCCGGATCTCCGTGAGTTCAAGGCCACCCTAGGCTACACTGGATTGATCCAGTCTCAAAGAGAAACAGAGCCAAGTTGGGGGGGGGGGGTCATCACTGGGGAAGTGGAGATGGGAAGTGATATGGCTGGATGAGAGAGGAATAGAAGGTGAGAGAAGGCAGGAGCTCAGCATTCAGTCTAGGACTTGTTGAGATAGGATACCCCATTCGGTTTGAGGATTTTATAGACATAAGAACCAGTGGCTGCTCTGCTTCTCTGACCTTTCAGCTTTCACCCCCAATATTATGTAGTAAATATTGTATTATACACACCATATACCATGGATCACACACACACACACCACCTCTCCAAACCCCTACCTCGCACATACACACATATATCCAACACATACACCACACACATACATACCATACACACCCTATGCACACATATATAACACAGATGCCACACAAGTACCAGATCACATACACCACATATACAGTACACACCTCATACACACACCACACACACAATACATACTCTCTCCACACCATACACCATCCCCATGCCACACCCCCACCACATACATACCCCCCACACCATATACATACACACCATACCCACACACATATACACACCACACACAAATATCATAAATTTACCACACCCCTTTGTATACATATCACACACATATAAAACACTCACAAATACCTGGTAACTATGGCTGTTTCACTATCTGAGTGTAGACATCACTTCATAATATATATGGATCTGAAACCATCACATTGTATACATACTTTACATAGGGTTTTGTGAATTATACTTAAATAAAGTTGAAAAAGATAATACACAGTAATCTTAATTAACATTAAATCTACCTGAAACAAGCCTTAGCCTCTCAATTGTCTTAGCTAGATCTCAGGTGCGTTGCCACCTGGTGGCTTTCCCATTATGTAGTACAGAAGTCCCATACTCTATTGGACAGCTCTAGAAAGAGACAGAAAGAACTCACTGGTGTCTTACGAGAATTGGCTCTAAGATGTGAATATCAACGCTTTGAAATCAAGGTGCTCATCCTCCAACATTTACAACAGAAATGCATTTACTGTCAGAAGGAAATGGCCAGAAAGAAGAAGCATGACTTGAAATGTCATGTTTCAATAAAACATCACAATAGGGAATTGTTTGTAAATTTGCTAGCAGTGAATTGTTCCTCCACTCGGCTGATTTCCTTCCAGTTGTATTACTTTTCTCAGAGGATCAAGGTAGTCACATTTCCCCTAGGCAAATTTATTCAAAATGTGGCTTATTTTGATTCTGATTTAAAACAAACTACCATTTAGCAAGGAAAAACAGGAACCACAACAAAAAGAAAGCCAGAGACAGGATTGTGCTGAGGCAGGAGCTGCTAAAGCAGTGTGTACAAACCCTAAACAGAAGCTAAAGAATAGAAATTTAGTTTAGAATCTCCAGGAGCAGCAAAACTCCAGCCGCTTGGAGGTCTTGTCTCTCAAGACATGCATCTACAGCAGCTGTCCGTTACCATGGGTTAACACAGCAGGTATCTTTAGGAAAATCCCCATTCACTTTCAGAACAGTCATTTCAATGGGCACCATCATTGTCCCTGACAACTGAGGACCCATTCCCAGTGAATGAGCCCGCGTTTGCAAGTGGCTTGGGATAGATTTTACAAGTGACATTGGTGATGTCTCAAGAAGTGGGAAGGGAACATCACACACTGTGAAGAGGAACCTGCCATGTTCCATTATTAGAGGACAGGAGTATATCCCATGCACATGGGAAAACAGTTTGAACCGTGCCTAGGACTTGCTTCTTGCCACAGCAGGACCAGAAGGTGGGGGCTAAGGAAGAGAGCGCTGTGGGGGAAGTCGTTTGTTGGCCTCCTTAGTGTGTTCCTAAGTGCTACTTAGAGCTGAGTGGTGGCAGCGCATGACTGTAATTCTAGCTCTCCGGAGGTAGAAGCCAGGAGGGTATGAGTTTAAGATCAGCTTCAGCTATATAGTAAGGTGGAGCCCAGCCTGGATGACAGGAGACCAATAGAATAATAAAGAAAAAGTCTCCTGAAAATGACTGGATTAGCTTAGTGTTAAGGAAGCCTGGGGCTGAGAAACAAGGAAAAGATGCAGAGCTGAGACATTGAAACAGTGAAATCACCACAGAGGGCAGCAGAGGGGCGGAAACCGGGGAGGCAGAAGACTCTTTGGAAGGATTCATGCCTATAATTGTTTCTGCCCAATTTACCTTAAATAGACAGAATTGTCTAGTCAAACAAGAACAGGAACACTTCCTCAGGAGCAGTATATAATGGAATAGTTCACTTTACAACAGAAAATAGAAGGACCTGGTACCCAAAGCAGTTTCTCATCTCCAGTTAACACGTGTCAAAGTCCGCGTGCCTCCCCCTTCCTCCCCTGCCTCCCCCTTCCTCCTTCTGCTTTCCCCTTCATTCACCTGCCTCCTCTTCCTCGCCCTTCCTCCCCTGCCTCCCTCTTCCTCCCCTGCCTCCCCCTTCCTCCTTCTGCTTCTCTCTTCATCCTCCTGCCTCCTCTTCCTCCCCCTTCTTCCCTCTGCCTCCTCCTGCCTCCCCCTGCTTCCCCCTGAATAATGACAACCTCCATGGTTTTGGTTTACATATCTTTTTCTTCTCTGAAGTACCAAAGGCCAATCAGATGTCCCGCTGTTGAATAAGATTAACCTACATGGACTATACTATATGGCGACACCAGCAATCGCCTTTCCTGCAATCATCTTTCATTAGCAAAACCCATGCTTTAGAAGAAAATAAAGACTGCCATTTTATCAGGAAATTCATTAATGGTGTGTGTGTTTATGTATGCATGCATATACATGTATGTTTAATTTATATATGTGAATATTTACTTTGTCCATCTTCTGGTGCCCTAGCAAAGTATCTGGGACTAAAAATTTATAAATAAGACAATTTTATTTGGTCCATGATGTTGGGACCTACTGGTGAAGGCACGTGACAGAGGACATTATTGGAAGACAGCATGCATGCTCACTGCAGCCTCCCTCCCCATTCTGTAAAGTCACTAATGTCCAGACAGGGTCTCCATTCTTTTATCCTCATCTAACCTGAACAGCTTTTCCAACACCCCTCTTCAAAACACCAGTCCCATGAATTTGGTATTGTTTCTAACACACAAACTTGTGGGGAACACATTTAAACCACAGCAAATACATCAAAATAAACTCTGAGGAGTTTGAGAAAGGGAAGAATGGGTTTTGGGAAGACAGTTTTTAAATGAAAGAGATTGTATAATTTTTGAAGTGGTATGAAGTCCGCATTCTTCATAGATATAAAGTCATGTACCTTGTGAAGATATCTAGTGCTAACTCATTTCTAGGGTTTCATAACAAATGTTATAACACATGGGACAAAAGGACATTGTTCCCAATTACAGCCTTTCTGGCCCAAGGCTGAGGTTCAGCAGTCACTGAAGGCTGCTTAGGGTAGAAAGTCAACATCCTGCTTTCTATTTTAAAGCTGTGTCTAAAAATTCCATCCTGGGGATGGAGCACAGGATTCTGTGCATGCCAAGCAAGTACTCCATCACTGGGCCACAGCCTGGCCCTCCATCTCCAGAAGATGCAGAAACAGTTATGACCATTCTTTAGTGCTAACCATCAACCGCCAGTGCTTTTGCTCCCTACACAAGGATGAGCTTGCATTTCCCAAGACTTCCTTAACTGGAATTAAATTGGGATAGTATTAACTGAAGGAATTCGGTTCATATCAAGTCAAACATATCTGTGATAGTGAGAAGAATTTTTCTTCCTGCTTTCAACAGCCAGAAAAATAGGACAACATATGCAAAAAGCTTATTTTCAGATATTGGACACCCAGTGGTACTGTGTTGACCTTCCAGAGAGAAAACAGAGGCATGGAGCCCTGTGGTTGTCGTGGGTTTTGCTCAGAGAAGAATAGGTAGCTCAAAACAGAGATAGAACAGAAGCCCCAGGGCAGGGATTTGTGGAGAATATCTGAACAGCAGGCAGAGCACACTTCAAACAATCAGCATGAGCCAAGGACCTTACTCCCTGGGCCAGGCAGGAACAAGTGCTCTGGGACTGCACAATAGCAGGGCTCAGAAGGCTGGGAGACTTACCCTGTTTCTAGCCACTTAGGAGGAAGAGACCTATCTGAACCTATAGGGCAGTGATTCTCAACCTGTGGGTGGGTCATGAGCCCAAGGAGGTGTGTGAGTCCAAACAACCCTTTCATAGGGGTTGCATATCAGATTTTTTTGTATGTTGGATATTTATATTACAATTTGTAACAGTAGCAAAATTGCAGTTTTAAATAGCAATGATAATGATTTTATGGTTGGGGGGTCACCACAACATGAGGAAGTGTATTAATGGTTGAGAACCACTGCTGTGGGGCATTCCAAACATGCCAGGAGAATCATGCTTTGATAGAGAATGAACTCTTAACTAGTCTAGAACTCTGTCATGGTATTTAAAGATGAATTCAGGAGCTTGTCAAAATCCAACAAGGACTCCCTCCTTACGGGAACAAGTCAGACACCCACTAAGTCTACTTAAATACACTAGCTAGTAGCCAAAAAAAGCTATTATGTAGAAAAAGAGCTGTCAATACATAACACATAATAAGGATAAAACATTCAATGCAAACAAACAAATATGCTATCAGATGGAGTATGAAATAATTTCCTATCACTAGGCAAAAGAAAGATATGGGATTCAAGTTTGATAGATTCGACACTTCAGGGGAAAAGATCAGAGATTTTGGAGACAGAATCAGTGGAAAATACTAAAACTAGAACACCTGGGAGGAACTCAAAGAGGCTGAGAGGACATTGAGCAAAAGGCTTGTCCAAGTTCGAATCTAGGAGAAGCAGGCGGAAGAAGGATGGAAATGTTTCCTTTCCATCTAAAATCTCATGTATATATAGGGATGTATATATGTAAATATATAATAATCATGCAAACATTTTCGCATTTAAGGCATTTTATTACTGTATGTGTACTATGCAGAAATTGTTTCATACATTTATTTTTGCATAAACTCTCTCCAAAGTGAAACCAAAATGGAATCACTTTTAGACAGAGAAAGCTGGGCATGCTTGTTAGGAGATTTCCACCACAAACCAGAAACAGTTGAAAGAATGATTTAGGCTAAATGAGATGAATACTCCTTAGCTGCCTGCCCAAAGGACTCTGTCCCAGGAATGAGGAGTGAACGCTGAAAGCGGAGCATACGTCACATGCAGCGAAAGCTGTCTCTGTTATAAAGTGTTATAAAGCCAGGTAATTACATAAAGTGAAAACAATAGAATTCCTTGAGGTGCGCAACATGCAGAAATAAAACACATGGGTCCAGCCTGAGATAAAATCCCATAAAGCAAGGATCGTATTCAAACCTCAGACAACATACATGTATATGTATGCTGCCCAATGGTTGACACCAGGGGGTCTTCTGTCACTTCCTACTTTTTGAGACATAGTTTCTCACTGAAACTGGAACTCACTGATTGGCTAGAGTAGTGGCCATGCAAGGCCCAGGATCCTCTTCTTTTCCTACTTCTCATTGGGATTATGCCAGTGTTTTTATGTTGGTTATGGGGGGATCCAAACTTCAGTGTTCATATTTGTATAGCAAGCACTTTGCCGACAAATTCTACCTCCCCAGCCCTTGTTTTTAAATATAGCCCTATTGGAAAACATTCAAGTCTGACCATTTACATATTTTTATGGCTGTTTTCACACTACATTATGGTTTAGTAACTGCAACAGAAACCATATGGCATGCAAAACCTAAATAAAATATTTACTGTGTGGCCCTTCAGGAAAGCAATTGCTGACCTAGGTTCAACCACTTAATACAAATATGTAGTTGCCAGAATGGACACAAAAGGTAGCTATGTTCTGCCTATAAAAACTTACCTTTGGTACCCAGGCATAGATGAGGTAAAGCAAAGAATAGAAGGAAATTGACCATGTAGAGCCTTCCCAGAAGAAGCTGCAGTTACAGTCACGCTATTCTACAGTGTTTGTGTAAGAGATGGTGCCCTGGTTAAGGGGAGGAAGGACTCCAGGGAGAGCAGGGCTAACCCACTGAGAAGACCACCATCATTAATATGCACATACCTAAAGACAGAGCTTCAGAAATCCATATATTAGAAAGAAATCAAATCTATGCATGGACAGAGACTCCGCTTTCATTCCCAGCTGCCCAGACCCAAATAATCACACAGAAACTGTATTAATTACAACAATGTAGCATGATTAATAAAAACCCAGAGACAGACTTTGAGGTTCAACTTGAAGGTAAGAAAAGAAATACGGTGAGCCACTGGCTCTTACCTCATTTCTAAATGATGCTCCTGTCTCCAGAAATCCTTAGAATGAGACTGAGCTGACCTGTCTCCTCCATCTTATATTCCTCTCTAGTGTTGGGATTAAAGGTGTGTACAACTAGTGTGGGATTAAAGGTGTTTGTCACCACTGCCTGGCTGATCAGTGCGGCTGTTTTACTCTCTGAACTTCAGGCAAGCTTTATTTATTAAAATACAAATGAAATATCATTACAACTATGCTATCCACTAATTTAAGGATGTCTTTCTCACTCTTCACAGAACTAAGACAAGAGAAGACGTAAGAGGCACTGTTTGAACATTCAGCTGATAACTACAAAGCACCCAAGCTTCCTTCACATGGAGACAAACTAAGTGCTGGAGAGCAAAGATCCATTTTTTTTTCAGTCTGGAAACCACATAGATTAGCCTCCCTGGGCCATGCTAAGCATTCCCTCGGCCATTATTCTTTGTTGGGTCCTGGTTGCTGGCTCAAAGCCTTGTTATCCTGATTTGCGTCTTTCTTTTTCTTGCCTTGATTCATCCTCTTGTGAAAAACCTTCTCTGATAGTGTTATGAGAAAATTACATGGCAGCTGTGCTAGAACCTTCCTCCACATCTGTCTTCTCTGTACTATGTGCACTGGCAAGCAAATCCACAGAGAAGTCAGCAATGGACTTCCATGTCCCTTGGCTTCCAGAGGCTTAAGTCGGAGTGAACACCAGTGGAGAAGGGGGGAGAGAGAACAGTGAGTCTGGGATTATTTCCCTCTATATTTTTTTTTTAGGTCACTTGATATAATTCTGTTTCCCAAAGGGAGGCTGTGTCTCCTCTACAGATTCTTCAGGGAGAAACTGGTCACAGCCCTGTTTTTATTTTGCTTTAGGTTAGGGGATGGCAATGCCTGCTCTTTTCAGTCCCCCACGTCACCACCCTCTTTGTTTTCCAAAGAAAGATCATTCACTCTTTAACAGTTGGGTTAAAGTCTTTCCTGGATTGCTGGAAGGTGTTATGGGTGCTGCTGGAGGAGAAGGGCGATCTAAAGGTCATCCTTCAAGCTACACTAACAACCAACCTGACAAGAGAGGCCAAGAGTGTTGTGGAGAAGCCAAACACTTTTTGATGGGATCTAAGACCTGCTTCAAAGATGAAACCCATACCTGGCACTCTTGACATGGCTGAGAGACTATGGCCATAGGGCGAACCCAATTCTATCATTGCGCTAAATGGACATAGTATGAAAATATTTTCTAATGACTTGTTACTATGCTCATAGACAGAACATTATTAGGTTCTCGCCAGAGAAGCTTCCTTTTTTTTTTCAGCAGATGACATTACTATTGAGACTCTCAACAGGCAAACATGAAGAGAGGAGGAAGGACAGTGCTCAGCCCACAGCGGGACATCCATGTCAGGCCCTCCTGAAAGTCTTAGGGTCTTTACAGAAGAGGAGTCAGAAAGGTCTGCAAAGTCAGAGGTGACAAATGACTTAAGGGGACAGTTTTCCAGACCCCGCAGGTCGGACACATGTGAACTCCTTGCAGCAGGTGTGACAACATGCATAAGGCGGTGCAAGCTCGAGTTAGAAACAAATCCCAGCGTGGAAAGGGGGGGTAAGAACGAACTATCAGCAAGGAAACACTGGCATTCGCTGTCTGCTGGGAGAGTCCGTTTTCCTCGGTGATGTGAGTCCTGGCAGGTCAACCACACTTTACACCCGACTTCTAAGACTGCTTGAGCAACACAGACTAGACTCGGTGGAGGAAAGAAAGAAAGAGGGGGGTGGGGGGAAGAAAGAAAGGTCAAAGTTGAGTGTGTTTGTAAGGGAGGGGTGGATCTGGGAGGAGTTAGGCTAGAGGAATAGTTTTTAGTTTTTAGCAACTTGCCTACAAATGTGTTCACGATATATTCAAAATGTATCAACGCTTTGACTGATATAGGAACTTCTATGGGAAGCTATTCTTCTTCAAAGGTTTGGGCACATTGTTCCTCTTCTACTACCAGAGTTGCAGTTGAGAAATTTTATGTTGCTCATTCTATGCTTAATCTTTGGTATGGACCACAAGCCCTCATTTTCCTAGTGAAAACGCACAGTGGATTTCGTTTCTCTTTACTGTTCTGGAGTTTGGGGAGTATGCCTGAGTGTGAGCCTCCCTTACATAGTAGGTCTCACGTGCTGTGAGTGGACATGGGAACTTCATGAAAGATTCTGCACTCCTCCTCTCTCCTGTCAAGGGTCATATCCTTGTATTTTGTAGTATCGTTCATTTTCTTGTCAGTATTTCTCCTGTTTTCTCTCTCTCTCTTTCTCCCATGTTGCTATTAGAGATTTCCTCATGGTGTTTTTCTTCTCTACTTCTGCAAGCGTTCCTTTCTGCCACTGCTTGCTAAATCACAAGAGCTCTTTCTTCATTTTGTTCTCAAGACACTCCTTTTCCCTAGACTGTGCCTTGCCCTAGCTTTCTCAGTGACTCCCAATGAACACAGTGACTGTAAGTAGGGATGAAGTGTATTAGGTTTCTCTTTCTGCCCAAGCAAATGGCCCCCAAGCATCATGGCATCCACAGCACAAGCTCTCCTTGTAGTTTCCTGATGGGGCAATGTGGGATCAGCTGTGTTAAAAATCATGCATTGGCTCATGCTTTCCTTTTGGAATGGTCTAGGTGAGAGCTCGCTTCCTTGCTTGTTTGTGTTTTGATAATATTTAGTCCCCCTCTGGTTGTAGGACTGAGGTGTCTGCTTGCTTGCTTGATATAATATAGGAGACACCCCTAGCTTTTGCAGGCCACCCACATTGCTTGGTTCATGTCTCACTCAACTATTTTCCAAGACAGCAATATTGGTTGAGTCTCTAATCTTTGTCTCTGTTACTGCCCCCCTGTGACCTCAAAAGGCAGACGCTCTGCTTCCAAGGACTCACGTGCTTACATTGGTTCTAATCATTTCATCAGATATTTCTCTCTTGCACAAACTCAGTACACACAGTCACAATTTTGAAGTGTTTTTTGCCAAGTAAGGTCATACACTTATTGGTTTAAGGGATGAAATGGTGTATTAGATGTTTTCTTGTTGTTATGAAAAAAAATAAAGGGAAAGGAATGAAAGATTTTTGAGGGGAATCAGTCCATCATGGTGGGAAAGGCATGGGTGGCAATAGGAACATGAGGCAGACTGTCACCATTGTGTCCCAGTACAGAAGCAGAGAGATGAATGCGCTCAGCTCCCATCTCCTTTCACTCAACTTTCCTGGTTTTTTTTTCTTTTCTTCCTTTCTTCCTTTCTTCCTTTCTTCCTTCCTTCCTTCCTTCCTTCCTTCCTTCTTCCTTTCCTTCTTTCTGTCTTTCTTATTTGTCTGTTTTTGAGACAAACTCACTATATTGCTCTGGATGTCTTGGAACTCATTTTGTACACTAGGCTGGCCTCAAACTCACCTATCTCCCGGGTGCTGGGATTAAAGTGTGCATCTGTGAGCCTGGCTCCTTCCCGAGTGCTAAGGTTAAAGTGTGTATCTGTGAGCCTGGCTCCATTCACTCTTATTATCCCATCCTTGGAAGGGTGCTGCCCACATTTTGGGCATGTCTTCCTTTCTCAGCTAAACTTCTCAGCAAACCCCCTCACAGACACGCTTGGAGGTGTGTCTCATTAGTGCTCTAGCTGCTTCCTAAAGCAATCGAAGAAATCATTGAAATCAACCTCAGCAGAGAACAAACATTCTGAAGTGCCCTGTTCAGCTCTGGGTGCAGGGAATGTGCTGCTCTGATTACCACACTTAGCAGGTGATGGAGGAAGGTCATTGGTTAATTAATAAAGAAACTGCTTGGCCCTGATAGGTTAGAACATAGGTAGGTGGAGTAAAGAGAACAGAATGCTGGGAGGAAGAGGAAGTGAGCTGAGAGGCCATGCTCCCCTCTCCCGGGCAGACGTGATGAAGCTCTGACCCAGGATGGACGTAGGCTAGAATCTTCCCGGGAAGCGCACCTCGGTGCTACACACATTAATAGAAATTGGCCAGGCAGTGTTTAAATAAATGCAGTTTGTGTGTTGTTATTTCAGGGTATAAGCTAGCCAGGCGGCCGGGAGCCGGACTGTGGGAAGAGGCCCCCAGCTCCTTCAACAAGCAGGAAGCCCCTACTACAAGCTCCTAGAGAATGCAATGGGACTGATCTGCCCCTCAGCAAGCTGAAAAGTCTTATCAAAGATAGAGATGGTTTTAGCACAGAAGATAAAAAATCAAAAAGGCATCTTCTGTGGACCATCAATAGCTCTCACCTGTAAGATAGTACGAATTTGTTTGAAATGGATCCAGAAGAAAAAGAAATTAGAATCAAGGGGGAAAAGCAGACCTTGGGCCTGCCAAAATAACGTTTTCTATGAAGGGCTAGTAAATAGCTGGGTGATTTGCCCCAGAACGTGGTGACCATTCTATATTAATGTTGGGTATGAACACTCAATAAATCGATGCCTGATTCAGCTCTCTATCTGCTTACCTTGATGAAACAAAAATTAATTAAAACATAGTTTGTTTTCTGCTCCCAAAGAAGTTGACCCAGAGTATTTTCTGACTGATTTCAGTCCTGTCCTTCATTCTTTGCATTCATATCTTTAATAAGTGAACATTTATTGAGCCCCAACTATGGCCAGATAATGTACTAGGTACTAGTGAATTAACTAGGAAGAAGAACACAGCAATCTTCCCGGATCTTCCCCACCTGTGTCATAGCTCTGCTTCCTCGCCTGCAGCCCCTCCCTCTATGAGCACCATTGCTACTGAGCTCTGCTGGGCAACTGTGTGAAACGGCAACATGGGATCGGTTGAGTTAAATTCATGCATAGACTCCTAGGTTTTTCTTCTCCAACGTCTAAGGAAATGTTTTACCTAGAAAAGAAAAAGTTCAGTGCACAAAGATCCTCGCTTCTGCTATGCACTTGGCAAGAACACTTTCTCACAATGGTTACACTGAGGTGGTGTCCTCTTTGGCCTCCTTCATGCTATTCTTGCAAACCAGTCCTCTGCAATCAGTGCTAAATGGGATGACCATGGCTGTCTGCCCACTGCAGGCAGAAATCAAGGCAAACTTCTTAGACGGGCAGTCACCAACCCCTCTACCGGCAGTTCCCAGCTTTTCCTACCATGTTTGCTGTGATTCTTCAGGATTCTCTCCTTCCCTTTAGGAAGAATGTGTCAACCCCCTCCATGCAGGTCTTTGTTTGGCCATTAGCTTTGCCTAGAATGACTTTTCTCTGTCTCTAGATTCTCAAGTCCTGTTTGTCTTCCATGTCCCCATTCAGAGTTTTCCATGAGATTTTGTTTTTTTCTTTTCTTTTCTCTCTCTCTCTCTCTCTCTCTCTCTCTCTCTCTCTCTCTCTCTCTCTCTCTTTTTTGTGGAACCAGGCATTGACCTTAGGGTCTCCAGCATGTCAGACAAACTCTAAATGCCACCGAGCTAGATTCCCAGCTTTGAAAATTTCTTAAAATATCATTTACCCCTGGAGCCCACATCAATCCATCCATCCCCTCCTGGCCAGCCATCGAGTTAGCTTTTCTATCAGCACACACTCTCTTGGGTGAGGCTTGGTAAAGCAGAGCTCAGGCATGTTGTGTTTTATTGTTTTCTTCTCTCAGTCCGGGTCACACTTGTCTCCCGTGAGTAACAGGGGCAAAGAGCAGCAAGCAAATCCTAGTTTAATTTCTACTCTTTAAGCAATGGAAGCTGAGCCCCATTGTTGTAATCCACACAAAGAAACATAGAGTTCAGTGCACAAAGACCATTGGTTCTGGTGTGCACTTGGCAAGGAATGTTTCCATTCATAGGGAAAACCGAAAGGTTTCAATGCAGGGGAAAACCTAGGTCATTTGCTCGGCCCTGTTTTCGTGGAGGGCTTACTAAAAACTGCTCTAGGACGAATAAGACGTTAGCAAAACTATGCCATCGGAGAAGCTACTGAGTCCTCTGCTGGCCCAGGAACAGACTTACGTGTGAATATGAACTCAGAGTTTTAAAGCAGATGCAGACATACCTCTTGTGATCTATGTTCTTATCTTTGCCCCTGAAGATGAAGAATTTGAACAAACAGAAACAGTACCTGAGCAGGCAACATGGCAGTGATTTTTCTGTTGCAGTCTTACATTTCTGCACCACGTGAAGCTGTTTATCTGGAATATGCCATAGTCAGTGCTCCCGTCCTCCAACACTTTCTGGACTGTGGTGTTGTAGTGGCTCTCATAATAGGCCATGCAGATCCCTGTGTGGAGAGAGAAGGATCTAAGGGAAGCACAGTCCCTTAGTTCAGCCTGCCTTATGGGGTGAATTTTTTTATACATGCTATGCACTGGCCCCCTTCCAGCAGACACGTGGACGGGGTGCACAAGGGAGAAATATCAGCAGGACACGGGAGTGTGTACAGGAGCAGGGGCGCCAACCGCAATCTTCACAGCAGCCAGTGACGGAGCCTTCTCGAGGGAAGCTAGTGGGATGGGTGGTGTCGTTGTTCTTTTCCCTCCCTGTGATCATAACCCCAGGACTCCAGCAATGAGAAACCAAGGACTGTGGGGAAACAGAGAGAGGGGTGAGCGTGTGCAGCTTAGGAGAACGTGTGAAGAGCTAGCAGCCTCTCCGGTGGGAGTGGAACCTGGCCAGGCTGGGGACATGGAGATCAGGACCTCCAGGCTGACGCTCATAAGCTAAAGTGGAAGGAGCCAGGAGGCGGGGAGAAATCTCACAGTTTCCAAGGCTAAATCCTCCGTAGTTGTCCAGGCCAGCCTTCACAAATATTTTTGCCAGTTTACATCGAGTGTAGACTTTGGATTCTGCAACGACGCTGAGGCTGATAATCAGGGCCAAGACGCCGGCAGCCTTCATCCCCAAGTCCCCTAGGAAGCCAAGTCTGCCAAAAGAACCGGAGAGCGGTCAGACAGCCTTGATTCATCCTTGGAGCACCGGTCACCAGAATTTCAGAGCATAGCCATCCTGGTTGGCTGTGGGCAGCCCCACTTTAGTACTTCTTGCTGTGGGCACCCCCACCTGATTTAGTCCTGCCTGTATTAAGCCATTCTGAACCTCTACGGGGGTGGGGAGAAAACAACTCAAATATAAAACACAGGGCAGGGGTAAGACTGGAGGCTCTTACTCCTGTGTCCTTAGAATCAGACTTGGAGAAATGTACCGTTCCTCGCTGACATCCAGGTAGAAATCCAGATGTTCACCTTAACTCTCCGTATAGGCGAGGAAAGAAGAACACACCGAGGGAGCGAGGCATTCTCTACATACGCACTCATAATTTTGGCAGCCAGAGATGGGACAGACGAGTGCCTGTGGGGACATTGGGCTTCTGGTCTGCTGAAGGGTCTATATCCCTGCCATGCTCCTATTTAGATGCTTTTCCAGATGGGGAGGTGCTAAGAGAAAGCCTGTCTCTCGTTCGACATTACAAAAGGATGTGGTGAGTTTTTTTGAGAGGTCTTCCTCATTGCCACCCCAGTGGAGGTCCCAACATGTTTGGCTTCTAATGATTTAGAGGGGAGAGAAGACAATGGGTCACATGGGTGGGAAATGTTGGGGCGTACAAAGGTACCTGGTAATGAGTTATTTAAATGGGGTGCAAAAGCAAGAGTTGCCTTTCTTGCTGGTGACTGGCTGCCAACAAGATCTTTCCCATCTAAATAACGCCTTCTTCAAGTGGCACCAAAAACTCTGCTGGAGTGAGGCTGGTCGGGTATTTCTGATAATGGCTCAGGACACTAGCTCAAGATTTGGAAAGTTTTTGTCTATTAATGTTTTCTGCAATTGCCTAGAATCTTCCCAAGGTGCTAGTCATTTCCATGGAGATAGATTCCCCAGTTGAGAAGTTTGAAAGCAGGGCTCGGTGTGCAAGTATGGACTAGCAGAAACCACAGTGCGTCTTCTAGTTTCTAAGGAATGGGGTGCCTGGATGCTGGTGAACAACAAGGCTCAGAAAATTAGACCTATTTTTCCAAGTAAGGTTTTATTAGAACCGGGGTCTGCCTGGATGGTGGTATATTGTGCTTGACTATTTCCACAGTGCAGTTCCAGGCCCCAGAAACCATGTCAGACTGTAGAGGTCACTAGAATACCTACAGTACTCTCTGTCTCTTCGTGGGAAAATGTGCTGCCCTGTGACTTTACACTAGGTACAAGAAGACAGACAGATGATGTATGAGATGCAGAGCCTACATATCAAGTCAGTTTTCATCAATTGCATCAGAATCTGCTCTGAAAAAGATCAAGACAATAATCACAGCAGGAGCAGCCCTCAGCATACTGTTCAGCCACTCTGAAGCCAGGGCTTACCCTTGTGGGGCAGGTAAGATGGCTGCGATTCCACTCTTACTGAGAAGGCAAATTTCCAGTGCCATCTGTAGAGCAGTTTCCTGGGTGATGGGGAGAAGGAACTGATTCTACTTACTCAGTCAGTGATCCTTAGTTTCCAGGACCTTCCTGAATCCCCTGAAGCCATTTCTGATTCTCACAAGGCACAAGTGATCCTTCTCTAACTCAAGGGCCTTTCCGTAGAGCCTTGGCAAAGGAAGGATTCTTGTCACCTTTGTTTGCAGCTGCCTGGAGGTTCTAGAACTCCGAAGTTCTCAACAGTCTTGTTCGATGTCTCCTCCCTGCCTCTATTTTATTCTTCCCAGTCAACAGCCTGATCCACGAGACAGCTCAGCCAGGACCTCCCATGCAACTGAGGTTACCTTTCTAAAATGGCAGTCTTCAAACTTCATTCCAAGCGAGCAAGAACCCAGAATTCCAATCGTAGGTTCCTACATGTCCATGTTTTATCAAGCATCAACATTATATAAGTTAAAAATTTAAAGATAGAGGTAAAATTAACATTAAAGACTTTAACAGCATAAATTTATTTGCTTTAAGTCAACTGTTGTTAATAAAATAATTTTAGAAAAACAGGAGGCTTCAAGAATTCAAGGAGACCTTAACAGCACCCAGAGGACAGGAATACAATGTTAAAGTGCAAAAAGTCCCCCAGTAAGATGATTAGCATTCTTTCATTATTATTGAAAATGCTGACATGACACAAAAGGTCTGGCCACAAGCCCATTTGTCCTCAGGCTTCAATGCGACAATACATCAAAATTTTAATTGAGATATGCAGGTCTAGTTAGAAGGCTATTGCTGATAGTGCTTAACTAATCACTATATTTTCTTAAATTTCTTCTGCCAATAATACAAATGTTTGGCCAAATTTTTATTTAAGTCTGCATGGTACAATATTGTTCAAAGCTAGACTAACATGTGCACACTGGAGCTGTCTTTTTCTTCTAACATGAACATACTATAACTAACAGCCTCACACATAAGTCATTTTTTACTTTCTAAGAATGTCTGTAGGACCAGTTCCTGGGAAGGGGATTTCAGGCATTTTTGACTTTGTAATGTCAGATTGTCTTCTGTATAGATTCACGTTAGAAGGTGGGGCTTCTGCCCCACTTCCTGCCTCACACAGTATATCACCAAATGTGGTTGTGTTGCCAGTATGAGATAAAGTATGGTTCTCAGTGGAGTTTCAGCTTCTGTTTCTCTAGTTTCAAATAGTTTGAGTATCTTTCGTTATGTGGACTCTGTTCGTGGATGCCGTGAAAAGTATGGAGACTCATTCTTCAAAGGCCTTTCAGCAGCTTCAGCCCAGATTTTACTATTCAGCAAGACCACAGGAACAGCTGAAGAATCTTTTCTATTTTCTTTCTAAAGTACCTACTTAACATTTTTGCAAGCTACAGAAAAGATGTACAAAAACCACTCGTCTTCATATTTTGTAACGGTCGCTTTCTTATTGCTGTTTTAATATACAGTGAGCATATACATTTATATCTAATAAAATGGGTGGGAGATTTATGTGCTAATGACAAACCAAAGAAAATCTAAATGGAGAAAAAAGACACACCAGGCTCACAGGCTTATATTAAGATTTGACTTTTGAGCCAGGTGGTGGTGGTGCATGCTTTCAATCCCAGTACTTGGGAGGCAAAAGCAGACAGATCTCTATGATTTCAAGGCCAGCCTGGTCTACAACGTGAGTTCCAGGACAGCTGGGGCTGTTATATAGAAAACTAACTCAAAAAAAGAAAGAAAGAAAGAAAGAAAGAAAGAAAGAAAGAAAGAAAGAAGAAAGAAAGAAAGAAAGAAAGAAAGAAAGAAAGAAAGAAAGAAAGAAAGAAAGAAAAAAGTTAGTTTGGCTTCCATATTTAGTAGTCTCTGGTTAAAATCCCAGAAAGTCGCTTTGGAAGTACCAGTCAGGTTATTCTAAAACATTTTTGAAAGAGAAGAAGAGCGGAACAGTTAAAGTGTCCTGAAAGGATGGTGAATGGGAGGCCCACAGTGACCAACTTTAAAATAACACAAAACTGCCTCAATCAAGGTGGGGTGACTGATGAGATCAACTTGTGGGTCAATGGGACAGGATGAGAGCCCGTCAGAAGACAGCCAGCTGAATGGTGGAGATATAGGCATCATTAGATGAGACAATGTTCCTTTTGACAAATGGCTGGAACAGTGATGAACAACAAAAGGAACAGAAGAAGGCACTGAAGGAGATGTGCCTGACACTCTACACAAGGCATAACTTGTTCCTGGTCAATGACCTACTTGTGACAATCAAAATTGTACAGCTTCTGTATGTTAACACCAAGAACCTCTAAACATTGTGCTAAATTTTATTTTGTGCTAAAATTTCATTGCCAGACTTATTTAATGAAACAATTAAAAATTATAAACTGTACTTGACCAAATCAAAACTTTAGCTCTTTGAAAAATGCTGTTAAGAAAATGAAAAATAACTAGCCTAGTTTGTAAAAATATTTACACATCACATATCAGGTAAAAAGCCCTGTGTCCAGATTATATACATATCTTAAATTTCAACAATGAGCAAACAGCCCAATAAAATATGATCAACAGTGACCAATGGGACATCTCTATCACACCTCTGCAAGGCTCAGTGGCCATCATGAAAGAGGAGGCAGAGAGGCCTGGAGTGAAACTGGCTTCTGAACATTAGGGTACCTCCACTCTCCTGAACTCACAGCTTTCCTCCCAGAACCTGGGCAAAATTAAGGCACCAGCATTTCATCATGCAGTGGGAAGGTGATGTAGGTGAGTCTTCTTTCTATGTGTTGCTTTTATTGGTTAATTAATAAAGAAACTGCTTGGCCTGATAGGGCAGAACATAGGTGGGTGGAGTAGACAGAACAGAATGTTGGGACGAAGGGAAATGAGTTAGATGCTTTGAAGCTCTGGCCCAAGATGAACATAGGTTAGAATCTTCCTGGTAAGCCACCACCTCGTGGTACTACACACATTAATAGAAATGGGTTAAAGTAATATATGAGAGTTAGCCGAGAAGAGGCTAGATATGATGGGCCAGGCAGTGTTTAAATGAATACAGTTTCCGTGTTATTATTTCGGGGCATAAGCTAGCCAGGCAGCCGGGAGCCAAGCAGGATGAAAAGCAGGATTGCTCACCTCATCACTACAGGGAGGAGCTCTTGAGACTCCTCCCCTAACTGAGGAACCACTGACAGTTGGCAGTTGCTGGGGAAGTCAGTTTTCCATAAGGGTTTGGCCCCTGGTAGGTTGACCAGTAGATGACTCCACACCCTTGAGTTCACAGTCTGAATGAATTAGATTTTGTGGGTTGTTATTACTCTTTAAAAAAAAAAAGGACACAATGTTGGGAGGGGATGGCAAGGCAGGGATGGGCCTAGCAGGAGTTAGGGAGGATGAGAGAGTGATGAATGTGATCAAAATGTATTTAATATATATGCATGCATGTAAAATTTCCAAAGAATAAATAAAATGTACTTACATTTTCCTTTGAAAGAACTGAGCAAAACCATCTGTAATAGGTGCATCAAAGAAGGATATGCAGGTAGCAAAGCAGTTGAGTAGATGTCTCCCATCATCCATTGCTAAGTTATTTCTAAGACCATAATAACTTATTGCTTCAATGCAAACTGAAATTGATGACAACAAACTAGTTGCACCCAATAAAGCCAAGAAGAAGAAAGAATATTTATTCCTTTCTTGCAGAATGCAGCGTGGCTTACACATTTGGAAAGTGGCTGGATAAAGTTTCTTGCATCGTTAACACAGGCTTATGGTAGAAACCAAACTGCTCCAGGAAACTTATTCAAGTGAATAAAAAAAATGTGTTTACACAAAATTAAACAATGCTTGTAGGATAGCTTTATCAATAACCATCAAGAACTGGAAGCAGCACAGATGTCCTTCAGCATGGAAATGTAGACGTGAGCTTTTGTACATCTTACAGTCATGGACAGCAGTACTGCTAGTAGATTTATCTTCACAACCACACAGATGGTGCAGATGCCTTTTGTTAAGTGAAAGCAGTCTAGTCCAAAGACCACATATCAAATGATGTCAGTTATATGGTGTTATGAAAAGGCAAAAGCATGGGTGTAGTAGCCAGGTAGTTGTGGTGAGTGATCAGGGGAGAGTTTGATGACAGAGGGTCTCGTCAAGAAGGCACTGGCAATATTCTCTGTAGTAGTAGCGTGATGGATACCTGACTTCATGAGTGAGTCAAAGCTCATAGAACCACACAGCCCTAAGAGTGAACTTCTGTGTGTGAGTAAAGAAAACTCAGTCAGAATGTGGGGCTTCCTGAGATGGGCTTCAAGTGTAGCAAGAAGAAAGACTTGCTTGCCACAAATGCATGATGGACCTCCCCAAGGGACATGAAGGGAAGGCCACTAATAGAACTGGAAAACAATGTTTCTTTCTGACTACTTAAGCCTAAAGACAAAAGATCTGTACAGAAATACTGCACTTTGGTTGTTACCTTGTTTCTTAGATAGAAGAAGGGTTATCAAGTCTATAAAACTGTTCTAAGGACCATGAAAAGCTCAGTTAGGGTTATCAATTCTATAAAAGTCTATCAAGAGCTATCAAATCTCTACAACTGCTCTAAGGATTATGGAGGGTTCAGTTAGAAAAGTGCTTCTTACAAAGTACAAGGACCTGAGTTTGGATGCCCGGCACCCATGTGGAAAGCTGGGCACTGTGGCATGTACCTGTAATCCTATCCTTAAAAAGATGGTTTCAGAATAATCTGGAGCTCGTTAGGCAGCTCAGTGGGTTCCAGGTTAAGTGAAAGTCTCAAAACATTGGAAAGCAGCTGAGAAGAAGCCTGCTGACCTCTGTCCTCCTCATGCACGCTTACACACACATTCAGTGACACACACATGCACATGCACACTTGCGAAACTATGTGTATACACTAGAGATAAACAAGTTTATCAATACATTGTAGCTAATCAGATTTCACTCTGTCAGGGGAACTACAAAGAAACAAAAGAATAAATCCTGTGATGGTGGATGAGGATAAAAGATATCATAATTTACCTGGGTACCATCTATCCTCTGTGTGCACCTCTATGTGTACCTGTCATCCGCCTGTGCACCACGGATCCTTTATCCATCATATATCATCTACCTGTGTACTATCTATCCCTTATCCATCACCTATCATCATCTACCTGTGTACTATCTATCCCTTATAAATCACCTATAATCATCTACCTGTGTACTATCTATCCTTTATCCATCACCTATCATCTACCTGTGTACTATCTATCCCTTATCCATTACCTATCATCTACCTGTGTACTATCTATCCCTTATCCATTACCTATCATCATCTACCTGGATACTATCTATCTCTTATCCATTACCTATCATCTACCTGTGTACTATCTATCCCTTATCCATCACCTATCATCATCTACCTGTGTACTATCTATCCCTTATCCATTACCTATCATCTACCTGTGTACTTCTATCCCTTATCCATCACCTATCATCATCTACCTGTGCACCACGGATCCTTTATCCATCACCTATCATCTACCTGTGTACTATCTATCCCTTATCCATTACCTATCATCATCTACCTGTGTACTATCTATCCTTTATCCATCACCTATCATCTACCTGTGTATTACCTATCCCTTATCCATCACCTATCATCTTCTACCTGTGTACTATCTATCCCTTATCCATCACCTATCATCATCTACCTGTGCACCACGGATCCTTTATCCATCATATATCATCTACCTGTGTACTATCTATCCCTTATCCATCACCTATCATCATCTACCTGTGTACTATCTATCCCTTATAAATCACCTATAATCATCTACCTGTGTACTATCTATCCTTTATCCATCACCTATCATCTACCTGTGTACTATCTATCCCTTATCCATTACCTATCATCTACCTGTGTACTATCTATCCCTTATCCATTACCTATCATCATCTACCTGGATACTATCTATCTCTTATCCATTACCTATCATCTACCTGTGTACTATCTATCCCTTATCCATCACCTATCATCATCTACCTGTGTACTATCTATCCCTTATCCATCACCTATCATCATCTACCTGTGTACTATCTATCCCTTATCCATTACCTATCATCTACCTGTGTACTATCTATCCCTTATCCATCACCTATCATCATCTACCTGTGCACCACGGATCCTTTATCCATCACCTATCATCTACCTGTGTACTATCTATCCCTTATCCATTACCTATCATCATCTACCTGTGTACTATCTATCCCTTATCCATTACCTATCATCTACCTGTGTACTATCTATCCCTTATCCATCACCTATCATCTACCTGTGTACTATCTATCCCTTATCCATTACCTATCATCATCTACCTGTGTACTATCTATCCCTTATCCATTACCTATCATCATCTACCTGTGTACTATCTATCCCTTATCCATCACCTATCATCATCTACCTGTGTACTATCTATCCCTTATCCATTACCTGTCATCATCTACCTGTGTACTATCTATCCCTTATCCATCACCTATCATCATCTACCTGTGTACTATCTATCCCTTATCCATCACCTATCATCATCTACCTGTGTACTATCTATCCCTTATCCATTACCTATCATCAATCTACCTGTGCACCATCTATCCTCTATCCCTCATCTGTCCTCTGTCACCTATCCTCTCTTCTCAGGAGCAAACATAGGTATGTGTGTATATATTAGTCCACATACACTTATTTCTTATCTCTGTTTCTTAGAGAACCTAGACAGTGGCACTCCAGTGGCAATGCATGCACACATTGCCCAGAACCAGCGTCTAGTCTTATTCCCACCCCAATAAGCCACAACTCTTTGGAAAATTGGCTGGTTTTAGACCAAGGGCAGGAAAAATAAGCAAGATGAGCCTGAATCATCTTGTTAGTGTAAGAAAATAAGGAAATATTTAAAAAGAGAAAAACAGAGGGTGTGGAGTGGTTGAACTTATCAAAGGGACAGTAAAGCCAAGCTAAATGAAGTCCTCATGGCCAGAACTGACACAATTGAGCAGCAAAATAAACAGTAATGCCATGACATTATAATAACCAAGAAAGAAATCCGTACTGCGGAGTGCGTATGAGTGAAGGACACAGAACATGTTCTAGGGAGAAGGCATACATGCTACTTTATAGAAAATTCCAAATGATCTTCAAGGATTATTGTTAAGCTCCAGGAAATAGAGTTTAATTCTCCTCCCTTCCGGTAGGGTCTGGGCTTAATCCCTGTTCCCAACAGACCTGGGAAAGCAGCAATGCTAATATCATGGAAGAAGCCCAGCAGACTGCTTCAGCCATGTGACTTCACCAGAAATGGGTCACTGTGGTTTTATTTCTCCAAATCTGTAGCCCCAACGTGATCCAAAGTCATTGGTGAGAATGCCAGATAGAGAACAGCGTGGACCACACCTGGCCAGTACTTCTTGAACTTGTCAAGTCGTGACAAGTGACCCAGGGAAGTGCTCACAGACAGGGAGAGGCAGAATGGTAATGACTAAATGCAGCTAACAGGATCCCGGAAAGCCAGGATCTGAGAACTGGTGCACTGAGGTTGAGGGCTGTGGTTAGGCCTCTGCATGCTGGTTTCTCAGCTCTGACAAACATGCTGTGGTAACCTGAGATCCTCTGTGAGCTAAGCCTGGGGAAGCCACAGGGGGCCTCTGTGCCTCTGGGCATTTTTCTGTAGATCTAAACTGAATTGAAAACAAGTTAGAGTCTTCTGATTAGTGTGCTGCCATGATTCACCAATCACAGAAAAACTCAGCGAACACAAAATGTTTGACTATTATTAAAATGAGTAAACCATCCTCATATGTGACAATCTTTTTGTTATTTGTCAATGGGAAATCCAACAAACAGATTACCTAAAAGTTTAAAGTTCATTCCTCCTGATAAGTTATTGCAAAGATTCTATTATTTAAAGGCCATGTTTATATAAAATTAAGCAAGCCCAAGAGGTGGGATGTGGTGGGATGCTCCAGACAACTGGGGATGTACCTTGAGGACTGTGGGCCTCTGGCCCCTGCTTCTCCCTTTGGTTTCTTGGCCGAGATGAGTACTTTCATTCTTCCATGTCTTCCCAGAATACTGTGTTGCTTCACTACAGGCCCAATGCTAAAAGGACAACTGATTGTGAATTGGCACCTCCAAAACTGAGTTGAAACCAACCTTTTCTCTTCATAAGCTGATTGACTCAAAGATTTTGTTATAGTGACAGAAGCTTCCTAACTTTTACAGTTAATTTTGGCTATATAGTCTGAGTTTGTAATTTTTATATCATGGTGGGGATAGCCTATCCCTTCTATACTGAGATATATTGTCATCTATTGTTACAAACTAAAAGAAAGGAATAGATGCATTATTCTTATCTGGAGCCATAGATAGGAAGACAAGGACGCACAGCCTAGTGCAGAACAAACACCGACACAGCTGAACTGACTTATGTGTTGATCCGCAGGGGCAACTAAGTAAGAGACACTAATCCAACCCAGCACAGACCCAGCCATCACAGCCGTGCGAAGGCAGGGTGGCCTCTAGTGTGTGTAGTGTGTGCAACATGTGCGCATCGATCGTGCAAATCTATGGAGCAGGAAATGCAGTTCTTTCGCCGTTTTTCAAGAATTCCATCCTGAGGTATTTTGCACACTCAGTGCCGTGATCCACCACTCAAACCTAATTCCAGATCTTCTGTGAAGCCAGCACTTCCTGTCCTCTTCTCAGCCCTGGTCACCATCTGTGCTTTCTTTGGAACCTTAGATTTGCCTCTTCTAGACCCTTTCTTTTTTTAAAAAAAATTATTTATTTATTTATTATGTATACAATATTCTGTCTGTGTGTATGCCTGAAGGCCAGAAGAGAGCACCAGATGTCATTAAAGATGGTTGTGAGCCACGATGTGGTTGCTGGGAATTGAACTCAGGCAATGCTCTTAACCGCTGAGCCATCTCTCTAGCCCTCCAGACTCTGTCTTAAGTGGGCTCACAATGCCTTTTTTTAGTGGTGTTCTCCAAGAATGATCTGGGAAGCACCTATAAAGGGAGTTTGTCTACTGAGTAGAGTCTATGTAAGAATCCGGACTAACTACCTATGCACCCATAGTACCGCCAGGGAAGGAAACAGTATGCCTAAGCCTTCTGTCTTCTAGTAGCATAGATGATGTGTCTGACCACCCCTTTGGGTTCAGTTAGGCAACATGACAAGTGAATCCACAATAGTGTGTTAATCACTGAGGCTGTCTCAGTAAGCGAAGTCTTCCAGTAGACTTTAATACGTCTGTCTCATATCCACAGAGACTCGATCATGTCTTGGCACTTACATTGTTTATATAAAATAGTAGCATAATTGCATGTAACCCGTGGGTACGCTTCTAACTGCTATAGATTGTAACTCCTGGTGGGATAAATGCAGTGGCAATAGTTGCCCCACATCATGGACAAGATGATGACGAGCAAGGAGCACATGTGGGCTCAGATGTGATTCTTTCATAGTTTAACGTTTCCATTCTGAGGCTGAACTCGTGGGTGTGGAATCTGAATTCAAAATGCTGGGTCCAAGACACCTTCAGTTTTCTAGCCATTTTACTTTGAGACTGTGGTAGGGAGTGGCACTATAAGGAGGTGTGGCCTTGTTGGAGGGGGCTAGATGACACACACCTCTAGACCTTGAGGCTGGAGGGCGCACCTTTAACATGGGCCACATCTTCTGTTGGAAGTGTGTCACGGTGGGGGACTTTGAGGTCTTGTTCTCCGGCTTCACTCAGTGTGACAGTCAGTCCACCTTCTGTTGCCTGCAAGACGTAGCGCTCTCAGCCCCAGCAGCACAGCTGCCTGCATGCTGCCATGCTGAGAACGGACTGAACCCCTGAAACTGTAAGTGAGGCACCTCAATTAAATGTTTTCTTTATAAGAGTTGCCAGGGTTGTAGTGTCTCCTCACAGCAAAGAAACATAAATAAGACAGAGACTAAAAGCCGCAGGGAGGTGCCTCAGTACTGCATCCCCTCAACTATAATAGAGATCTGAACCATTATGTGGGGTGAGCAAACCCGTTCCTATCCCCGGGTCCATGTGAGAGCTGGTGGGAGGGCAAACTGTACAGCTCCTTTGGGTATCAGTATGGCAATTTCTCAGAAAATTAAGACACAACTTATATAGCCAAAGGATGCTCAATCATACCACAAAGACATGTGTTCAACTATGTTCATAGCAGCATTATTTGTCCTAGCCAGAACTTGAAAACAACCTAAATGCCCCTCTACCAAAGAATGGATAAGGAAAATATGGTACATATACACAATGGAGTACTACACAGTGGAAAAAATGACATCTTAAAATTTGTGGACAAATGGATGATTCTAGAAAACATCATATTGAGTGACCTAGACCCAGAAAACAAATATCACATGTACTCACTCATAAGTGGCTTTTAGACATAAAGCAAAGGAAACCAGCCTACAATTCACAATCCCAGAGAACTTATTCAACATAGAGGATTGTATGAGAGACATCCAGGGATCTAATCTATATGGAAATAGAAAAAGACAAGATCTTCTGAATAAATTGGGAGCATGGGGACCATGGAAGAGGGTAGAAGGGGAGGGGAGAGGAAAGGAAGGGAAGGGAGAAAATGTAGAGCTTAATAAAGACAATTAAAAAGAAAAGTTGTCACTCTCAGAGTAGTGGTATTGGATTCCCAATACCTACATGGCATCTTACAACCACCTATAACTTCACTTGCAGGGGATCCAATACTTTATTCTGACCCCTATGGGCATATAAATGCATGTGGCACTCACACACACACTCACACAAGGGCAAAATACATAAAATAAGTCTAAAAAATAATTCAAGCTCTGGAATCAGATTGAAAAATATGGTTGTTTGGTTCTGTTACTGTGGTCACAGGACACTGTGGGACACACATGGCAGAGGCCTGCTCGCTCCATGGTGACCAGGAAGTGAAGTCAGAAAGGGTCCTGATGTCCCTTTGAAGATTATGGACAATTCCTAACTTCCTTCCTCCAGGCTCCACCTTTAAAGGTGCTGCCACCTCCCAGTAGTGCCACAAGCTAGAGACGAAGCCAGCAGTATATGGTTAGTTGACATTCAATGTCCAAATTTGCCTGCATTTCTTTTGTTTGATCTGGAAAATGTAATAATGGCAGAGCCTTCTTTAATGGGAAAACGCATGTGAGAAAATGCCTGGCATGCAAGACATGCTGATCATCATCATTAGTAGAGATCCCCTTCTCTGACTGTCACTGTTACCACGGTGAAAACCAAAGCCTGCTGCTATTACCAAGGCTTAGGGATGAACAACTTGCAGCCCTTGTCAGTTATTGTGATGAAGAACTCTGAAGCCGTTCAAGGTGGAGACTCACTCCTCAGTGGCCTCCAGGATATTGCCGTCTTAGGTTGACAGAGTGAACCAAGGCTGTCTGGATGCACTCGGCCAGTGACAGACTAAATTTCACCTAACTTTTGAACAAACCAGGATTCTCAAAACCTACTGTAAGTTAGCAGGAGTCCAGCCGGCTTAGCTCTGCCTGCAGGTGGCTGGTGTGACCCCAAACCCTCCTGTTCTTTGTGTCATGCCCCCTGGCTCTGGGCCTTTTCATTATTCTGACATTTGTGGCACTTGACACATTCAAAATGTGATGTGGGCGTGTCATATATCAATCTGTTGATTTCATTGGTTAAGTAATAAACAAACTGCTTGGCTGGCCCTCATAGGTTAAAACAGGTGGGAGGAGTGAACAGAACGGAGTGCTGGGAGGAAGAGGAAGTGAGCTCAGACTCGACAGCTCTCCTCTTGGGAGCAGACACCTCAGAAGAGACACCATGCCCTGCTCCCGGGCAGACGCGCACACAATGAAGCAAGCCGCCAGGTCAGACATGCTGAATCTTTCCCGGTAAGACGGGAGCTACACAGATTATTAGAGATGGGTTGATCGGGATATCAGAATTAGCCAGTAAGGGCTAAAGCTAATGGGCCAAGTAGTGTTTAAATGAATACAGTTTGTGTGTTGTTATTTCCGGGCATAAGCTAGCAGGCGGTCTGGGTGCTGGGGACGCAGCCCGGCCGCTCTTATTACAACAAAAATGAGTTTTCTTAAAGGTCCCAAATACTTCAGACTATTTTGTTTTCAGTGTTTAGGACAGTGGGATAACATCCATTATTCCATGAAAGAAATATTAGTTTGCTAATATTTATGCTATATCACATACTTCTTCAGTTGTGCATGCCCTATCCCTGGAGCCTGTGTTTGTGTGTGTGTGTGTGTATGCATGTGTGTGCTCGCGTTGTGTGTACATGTATGTGCATGCATGTGCGTGTATATATGTACGTGTGTACTCATGTGTGTACTCGTGCGTGCATGTCCATGCACGTGCATGTATAAATGTATGTGTTGCTCACTTGTGTGTACACATGTGTGCATGCATTCATGTGTGTGTGTGTTCAGAGCCATTGCATTACATTCCTCCCTGCCGCCAAATGCCTGGCCATTGGTAAGCCTCTTTTCTTTGCCAATGTCTCTGTAATCCTTCCCCATTTTTATTCTCCTATGTCAGCATGTCACATTACAGCCATTCCCATTTTTCCCTTACTCCAAGATAAATGCAAACAGAGCTTGCCCTGTGGCTGAACCCTGCACAGCTTCTCGAAAGGAAAATGTCGGTGTGGCATGACTTTTTCCACCATTCAATCCAACTGTGCACTCCCAGAATAGGAAAAGTCAGAAACTTAGCAGGCACACGAGGGCTGGCTCCTAATGGTCGTGGAAAGGTTGTTTCTTTGAGCCAGATAGTAAGTAGGAACTGCCAATCAACCACTTCTAGCTCTGGGCTTGTGCCTGAAAAGAATTGTGGCATCTCTGGGGAGAATCCCTGATAAAGCTTCCCTTAGGGAATGGGGCTGAGTTCTGTGGGAATAAACCAAGGGACCCTGCTTCCCTTTCTGTCATTTATTTATTAGTCTGAAGTTTGTAATAACTTGTAAGCATGTGTTTAAAATTCCAGCCAGCGTTTATCTCTAGCCTCTGTGTCGGCAGTCTCCCAGGGTGAGAACCGTGGGTAGGACTGTCTGGTGACCTTTAGAATGTACAGTTTCGATTCATGAGGAAAAATAATCACAATAACAAATCTGGATTCTTAAAGTTTATAAATTAAAGAAAACCAGTTATAAACAAATAATAAAATTATGAAAATGAGATTTCATTTTTTTAAGCAGGAAAAAAAATCCCCAAAATATCATTTAATACTTTAGTGTTCAGAATGCAAATTCGGAACCCAGACAGTTACCTTGCTATCTTTGAATATATAGCCCAAAGTTCAGCTCTAAATAACACTCAGCTGTTTATGAATAAATGTTTGTGTTCAAATAGCTTGTTCTAAGAAGGGGGCCCCTAACTGTGCTTGTTAACACCCCTATTTCACTTCAGTGCTTAGGAGGCTGATGCTAGAGGATCATAAGTTTCATGCTAACTTAAACTACATACAAAGTTTAGAGCTAGCCTGGGCGACATAGCTAGATTCTGTGTAAAAAAAAGGTGTGTGTGTAGGGGGTGTAGCTTGCCTAGCAAGCATGAAGCCTGGGTTTGATCTCTAGCGCTGTATAAAACTAAACACTGTGATGCATGCTAATAATCCTAGTGTTCAGAGTGGGAGTGGGGTGGGGGTGGGGAGGGGAGGGCTCAGGGGCTCCAGGTCATTCTCAGATGCATAGCAAGTTTGTGGTCAGTGTGGACTCTAAGGGACTGTATCAGAAAGGAAGTGGAGAGGAAAGGAAGGTGGGGAGGAGGGGGAAAGCGGGGAAGAGAAAGAAAGGGGTTCCCAGTAGCTGGCACTTCCTCCTGATGGAAAATGTCAGCATTATATTGAGTTAATAGGACACATCTATGAAAGTTGAGTTAGCAAATGAACAGCAATTAGTACGGAGAAGCAGCCTTCCACAGAGCAGACCCTGTGGAAGTTCAGTGACAAGCGCAGTCACAGCGTCTCTTCCTGGACAGAGCAGCCTTCTAGCACAGTCCACAGGAACACGGGTTCTGCTCTAGCCCAGCACCCTTCTGACGAGTTAACTGGGATGTCTACTTTCGCTCTAGCTGGCCCACCTTGACAAAGAGTCTTCTGCCTCAGAAGTTGCTATTTCTTTCACAGTCTCTAGGAAGTAAAGTTTCTCCAGGAAGTCAGTCAAAGTTCCCTTGCTGCTTGCAAAGCCTTGCGCTCCAGGACCTGGATTTAACTGCTACTCTGTTTAAACAGCCATTGGTCTGATTCACCAGCCCTCACTCCAGATCTCTGATTCCACTGTGCGTGGTGTGGGATTTTACACATTCTAACATTTTGACAAATGAGAATACTGGCTGAAAATCTGAGTTTTCATGGCAGAGTTCATGCCACTAACAAGGCTGCATGGGAAAAACCCAGGTTCCAAGACTGCACGGAAATTTCATTCGCCAACCCAGATGTGGTAATAATATTTGATATTAACTCAAGCAAGCATTCCACGGATGTTAAAAGTCATGGGCACTTCCAGGGGGTGATTATTTCTAATTTCATTTGGGGGTTTGGGAAAACCCTTGTCTCTTTAGATTTTTCCTTTGGCTGGGAGCAAGGTTTGGGAGCATTTGAATCTCCTGTCTCCGATTTGTGCAAGATCCACTTATTTTCCTAACCATTCCCAACTCCACTAACCAGAGGGAGAAGACAGGCGAAAAGGGAGCAGCATCTTCTTATTTTTTAAGGCTGCTGTTGTGGAAGAATTCCAGGGAGATGTTAAATGATTTGCAAAATGGAGGTTTGAGGTTTCACTGGGTTTAAACTGGTTAGCCTTCCCCGAGCCCTGTGAGAAAACACAGTCAGATGGATCTTGGTTTTCATTTAAGAAACCAGCAGCTAGCTGCCTTTGGGATTCCTCCAGGGTCCTTTGGATGTCCTTGGACTGAAGGAAAATCTTGCCTTGTGGTATTGTTTGCTCTTGGGCACTGGGAGTGAACGCAGAATTCCATGCATGCTAGACAAGTGCCACACTGCTGAGCTCTGTCTCGGCTTTTAAAGTGTTTCCTTGTGGTTATATGTGTGTGTACACATGTGCACATCTGTGTGCGTGCATATATGTGTGCATGTGTGTGGGGCAGGCTTGTTGTGTGTTGTATTGTGAGTGGTGCACACATTCAAGGACATGGTTTTGTGCATCTTTGTGGATGTGTAGGAGCGGGGGGGGGTGCTGTTGGGTGTCTTTCCCCATCACTCTTCACCGTATTGTCTCAAGAAGGGGTCTCTCTCTGCCTCTGTCCCTCTCTGTATCCCTCTCTTCCCTCTCCCTGACTTAGACATTCCTTATTTTGGCTATACTGGATGGCCAGCAAGCTCCCAAGTCCCACCTCCCCAGTCCTGGGGGTTATAGGTCCCCTCAGCCACGCCTGGCTTCACCCTCTTTTAACTTTTTGTGTTGAGACAGTGTTTCTCGGTTACGCAGCTGGTTTTGAGCTCAGCCTGTAGCCTTGACTTTTATCACCAGGCCTGCTCTGCCAGACCTGACTTGTCCTTTCATTTTAAAAATACGATCCTTCATAATGGGAAACTGTGCCTTTATCTACTGAAAACAATGCGCATCATTTGATTTTTCCTTCTGGAAGATGTCCACATGCTATTTCCTGGAAGCAGTTGCAATCCTCACTTGTTATGGGTCTGGTTGTCTCGGCTTTTTCTTCCCCTCTGTGTTTGGAAACACACCACACAGCCCGTGACCCGGCAAGTAGATAGTATGTATGTATGGAAAACGAAGAAAAAGCTCAAAGGAGCTGAAGACCAGAGCTTCACTCTATTTAGACAGCTCAGGCCTTTAGGAACACAAGGACGTTTTGAAATGCTGGATTTATTTGGTTTAGAAAATCCAAGGACAATCTTGGGTGTAGGCATCACCATTCTGCTCACCACAGCTCTGCCCAGAGGCGACCCTGCTGGTGCTTGCGCTCAGAGCCAGGCCAGCACCAGCTTGCTTTCCATAACCTTGGGCAAGGCGAGGAAGAGCACAGAGCCTCGGAATCTGCCCCAGAGATCTAAACGGAAAATCTGATGCCACTCTGCCCCTTCGGAAAATGTGAATGGTGCTCAGTCATTGGCCCCAGGGAATATTCCTAATGTTGAAGACAAAGCACAGGTGATGACTTTGTTTTTAAAAATGTCTGAAATAAAATTTGAAGTTCCTACATGAGAAAACCCGTCCCAGCATGTGTTCTTCCCTTGACACAGCTAAGGCATTTCATATGTTTATAATGAGTCTTTTAGTGGTAAACATTATAAACATGAAGCGGTTACATTATTATAAAATCTTTCCCCTATAGATACAATTAACTTACATCCAAAAGGCACCGGTTCAAAGTGAATCTGCAACATCAGGTTTCTAGCTCGGAAAAACACGATATTAAAGCTTTCTATTGTAGCGTGGGCGGTGTAGACGACACTCCATTTACCACCTGGTTCCCTGCCTTGTGTTCGGAGCTGGCCTGAGGAATCTTATAGAGTGGGTTTTTATTTCAGCATGTGCCAGCTCTTATATCTGTGGGGAGCCAAGTTCTAGTAACTTTCTTCTATTCCTGCCAGGGTATTTTAGAGAGAGCATATCTTAGGTGTTAGAAGGGCTGGAGCTGGAGACTTTAAATACCAGCCAGGAGCTTCGCCAGGGCCTCCACTGCCTCCTTTCCCTCATAAAATTGCTATCTCCATCAATCTGTGTTTATTTTTCTTTCATGTTTTAATTTGCTTAATGGACTTCGACTGAAGATTTCCCTCAAGGACTCAGGAAAGTCAAGCCTAGTAAACCCTAAAGACCAAGCTGTCCTAGGCAAGAATTTTGGGGAATTACTTTGCCTTTTGTCATGTTCGTTTCAGAAACAGTGACTACAGAGTAGACTGGCCCTCACCTGACACTTGGAAACTTGGGAAGCCGTCATCAGACTGGCCAGATTCCTGCCTCTCCTCCCTCTGTTCTTCCCCTCTCCTGACATTCTCCCCACACCTTCTCCTACTCACTAGAAAAGGCGCCCTCCCCACCCCGCCCAGCTGCTGTTGTTGTTAAGGAATTTATTCAAGACTGAATGATTTGGTAAGAGCGGGATCTGGGACTCTAAAGTGCTAAGGAGGTCATTAGCATAACTAAGGAGGCAAAGGAGATTGGGGTGTGTGCATGTAAAAGGAGGAAGACTTTATCAGTTGTTTTGAAACAGTTATCCTAGGCTCCAAGGATTCATAGCCAGGGTGGCAGCGGACCTAGCAGAGATGGGAAGGCTATACATCTTTGTTTGTGGCTGTGGGTTTGTCAGTTTTCCATGATAGCTTCTGTTTTCAGGTAAACTTCACCTGAGAGTCACACCTCTTTGACCTTCAGGACTGTGTTTTCCAGGTCTGACACAAGCTGCTCTGTTTGGGCCCAGGGAACTTTCTTTGGCTGTAGGAGTTAGTGCAATGCAGTTTGGTTGTACACGGCGTGGAATTGTCATCTAATGGAAACTGGCTAACACCCACAACTCTCCACTACTGCAGGGCTTCACCCCAAAGCCCACTGACGGCTGTGATGGCTTCCAGCTTGGTGAGTCCTGCTTTGTTTCGTGCCTTAGGAAACAGGAGTTTCTTTGCTTTTTCTTCTCAACTGTCCTGAGGGTTACATACAGGTCCTGAAGTGTTTGTACCAATGTGTGGACTGTAGTTTCATTGACAATCACATACCAGTAAGAAAATCAAAAGCAGGTTCTCGGTAACCAAAATTGTGTTCCATCTCATTTCTCGTGGGACTGCTTACCATTCGCGAGGTAAATAAGCTGCCCCTGCCCATCTTCATCACCAGTTTATCCTTCCAAAGAGAAACCCAGACTGTTCCAGACTGTGGACCATCTCGCCACAGACACGCAAAAGCCTCACTTCCTTGTTTCCCTCCAACAGGCATAAGTTGTTTTTTTTCTGGTAAATATTTGATGTCCTTATATCAATATTGTCTTTGAAATGGGTACATTTTGACCCAGTGCCAGGAATATTGTTTTGTGAGAAGAATAATGTCATTTTTTAAATCTCAGATGTTTTCTTTTAAATGTTTTATAGTAATAAACATCTCTGGAGTAGCTCGTTATTTTGAAACATAATTTGAAGAGGTGGATAGAGGACACATCGCTCTTTCACGCAGTCTAGAGAGGAATCCTCACAAACTGCCCACCATATGTATGATCCAAGCTGGAACAGAAAGGGTGTGGGTGGCATTCATCCTTCAAGACCAAATATCCTGGAGCCTGGAGACCATTTATAATAATCTCAGAGGTGATGTTTTCTAGACAACGGAGACTTGTCCCCAGGTTGAAGCTTCTGATGGGTAGTTTTCTGGTTGTCTCAACAATTTCTTCTTGTATCCTTATCCTTATTCCTTGGTACCTACCTTAGTACTGCCCTCCAGGGTTGTTCTCTGCTCTGCATGAAAAAGTTTAGCAGCAGTTAATAAAGTCTTGCATCTGAATGTATTGTCTGTGGCTTAGGCTTATGAGAAAGTTGTACAGTGGATGACTGGCCCGATCAGGGAGCACCATGGGGGAGGACGTGATGTGAAAGGAGCACATTCTTCAGTGTAGGAAGAAAGCTACTGCTGGCTCCATCGCAGACACCCTCATTTCCAGTGCCTGGGACTGAATTTAGCGCCGCCCACAGGCTGGGATGGCTCTATAGAGAATCTCCAGCCCCCACACTTGTCAAAGAGCCTCCTTCCAGATCAATTTTGTTCCTCAATATCAGTTAGAATCTAACCATTTGTGGTGGCTATTCTTGGTTGGCTGCTTGACTACATCTGGAATTAACTAAAACCCAAGTGACAGGGTACACCTGTGAGAGATTTTTTTCCTGGCTACCTTTTCACCACGCACAGAGCACGTGCCTTGCTTTTGGCTGCTTTAAACAGAGTGAGCAGCAGCCCTTCTCCTGCTGCTCTGGAGATATTTGCATGTGGGTTTGCTCAACAAAGCTGTAGTGTGTAGAACAGTTCAGTTTGTGAAGTGAGTGGCCACATGTCCAAGTGTTTTGAGGTGCAGGCCCATCCAGGAGGCTGCCTGGGGCCTGACCTCCCTTCGTTTGTTCAAGCCATTGCCCTCTAGTGATGGTCCGTGTTTTCTCTCTCACAGCTTTGCACATGTATCCAAATGCCATGCACATAGATTCAAAGACATGGAAGGAGAATCCAACAACCCAACCTTCCCCATCTCAGGGAAGCAGAGCTGTGGGTTCTTTCTGCAATGTGGTGAAAACAGAGCCCATTTTCTTCTAGTCAGCCTGTGGTTGAGCACAGAAGCTTCTTTTTCTCTGAGGCCATCAGAGAAATGACTCAGACTCAAGTCAGCTTGCTTTGGCTCCTGCAGAGCCCCGCACAACCCGGCGTCTCTTGGCCTAGACTGCCAAGCTTTTGTTTCTGTTTTGAATCTGGGTAATAGATACAGGAACTCATAATGATAACTCATTTGCCTGTATTTTAATGTTGGTGTAAGAGTTCGACTACACTTCTGAGCAAGCTGAGTAAGCAGTTGGCCAGTCAAGGCCCTTTGGCTCCTCCCTGCACACCAGTGTGTTTTCAGCACTGCGGTGCCCGTCTGCAACTGTTGAAATAGGAGCGGCGGGGCTGCATCCCCGGCACCCGGCCACCTGCGCAGCTAGCTTTACCCGAAATAATTACACGGACACTGTATTCTTTTAAACACCGCTTGGCCCATTTCTATCTTGCCTCTTCTAGGCTAACTCTCGCACCTGGACTAGCCCATTTCTTATAATTTGTTTAGCCCACGAGCTGGCTTACCAGGAATGATCTTAACCTGCGTCTGCCTGGAGTGGGAGAATCATGGCAACTCCTCTGACTCAGCTTCTTTCTCCCAGCCTTCTGTTCTGTTTACTCCTCCCACCTATGTTTTAACCTGTGAGGGCCAAGCAGTTTCTTTATTGCTTAACCAATGAAATCAACAGATTGATATATGACACTCCCACATCATGCCACCATCTTTTCTAGGTGATGGGTGATTGCTGAGGGACCTACAAGGGGTGAGTTTTCTGGGGCTGCTTCTATGAAGTCCCAGTGAGGTTCCAGACTATCTGGTCCACACTGTTGCTCGTAGTATTCTTTCCATCATGACCTTTACCTTACTTTGTGGAAGTTACTCTCATTTCCATCTTGCAATATTTTCACAAGGGGGTCACAGGGTTATGGGGTCTTTCTTAAAATAAAATGGGGGGACACATTGGGGTGTAGGGCTTAAAATATGCTGATGGTGAAGTAGAGTCACCCTTACAGTTAACCCCATGATGACCCGGAAGTGGCAAGTAGGAGAAGTGCGGCCAAGGAGATGACACGTCATTATCCTGTGGGCTTGGGATTCCCTCAGTGACAAAGATGAACTGCTCTCAGATCCAATAGGACTCCCTGAAAATGAGCTAGGGTGAAGGGCAGAAAGCAGGGATCCCTGGTCCCCAGTTCTGGTCTGGCTGTCCTTTACCTCTGAGACCAACCAGAACCTCAGAACTGGAGCCAGCCGGAGCCCAATGGATCCCCCTCTCATTTCCACGAGTTTCCTAGAGATGGAGCCTTGGGCTGTATTTCCTACACAACTACAACCTGCAGAGGCTGCATGCGCTCAGTTTTGGAGACCATTACCTCACTACTCTGTAGCAACTTCTGAACTGAAACATTCCATCATGGAGAGAAACTCTCTGAGACTCAGGAAATAAACAATGCGGGAGTCTCAGGAAGTCCCTGAAGCCAGAATTAACAGGCTGGTGTGTCCCTAAGGCTGTGCATTTATTAGATATTCCTGAGCAGTATTGATGTTTGTAAATTATTCAGAGAACTCCAGAGATTCAACTTCATGAGTCATCACCCAGACTGGGGCAGGTTTCCAGTGATTCCTTTGAGTCATACATATTAGTCTAAGTAACTCTCATCCATACTCCTGTAGCCACCCCAATGAGTCCATTGATTCACGAAAATGTACTTGATGCTGTCATTAATTGGGTCTGTCTTTGGTTCTCTATATGGCTTGAAGAGATATTTGATTACTTCTTCCCAGGAAAGGTACCACGACATTATCAAGTTCAACCTGCTCATGATGGCTTATAGTCAGTCAGACACTATGGCACAAAGTCAAAGGGAAGGTATCCGTTCAGCATCCTCAAGGCCAAGTTCTCAGTACCTTGGAGATTTATTTGCCCCAGACGGACAGAGAGCAGGGAATAAGAGACAAAGAGAATAGAGGATGACAGAGAAAATGAAGGGAACAAGGGAGAGGGAAAGGGGTATTTGTCCTGGAGCACAAATGTAACTCCTGATCTCGCTGATGGTTCTCCAACTGTAACGTCTGTATTACCCCCTTGGTACAGTTCGCGTACCACTGTACCACATGCAAGCCGGGCGAGGGCCTGGAGATTGAAAGAACACACAAGAGATCTGGGTCACTCGAAAGGAGATCAGCTGAATGCTGTTTATTCAAACTTAGGAAAAACCTTAAATACCTAGCTGCTGCACAGGCAGGTGGGAAATTACCACACCCAAGGTGGAGTCAACAATGCCCTACAGCTAATCACCAGGCGAGGCAGAGGAAGAGCAGGAACAAACAGAAAATGCTGCCTGGCCAGAAACTGTCCTCAAAATGAACCCAGGGAGCAGGGTAGACCCATGGGCCCTACAAAGGACTGCCTCTGGCTAGAGAGGAGACAGGTGGCACACGGGAAATAGCAGTTTATAATGTTCAAAATGAGGTGTTTAATTTTGATTGGGCATGTTAATGAGGTAAGCCAAAGGTGACTTTTGCTTGTTGGACTTCAGTACCTTGATAGCTGGACCTTGGTAGTCAATCTCAGGAGGAGGAAGTGGCCAAATTAGGGAAGAGACCTTGGAGATGTATTCTACCAGGTGTTTGCAAGGCAGAGGGGAGGAGGGGGGAGGGCGAGGCCTGCCAGAGCCATGTGTTCAGGTGGGCCAGTGTCCCTTCACAAAGAAGGTTCAGAGAGAACAGAGACTTTCAGCATAGTATAAATCCATCTGGAGTACTAACAGAGGGGTAGAGGGATGCAGATTTCAATAGAAGGCTGGGAAGAAGCCTCACTGGGAGCAGGCAGTAGAGTGTGAACAACATTGGAACTGGGGGAAGTGAGGGGGTGCACAACTCCAGCAGTAGGAAATTTGCTTATGTTCTGAGGTTTGGCTCAACCTGGCCCTCCTAGGCCCTCTGGCACTATACCTGAAAGTGTCAGGCAGGGAGGTCAGTGTGCTCTTCATAGTTTAATATTTAAAACATTATTTGGGGTATGGAACCCAAAACCCACACTTGCCAGATCAGTGGTCTGCCCAAAGCCCCACCATGCTCTTTAAAGACGATGGTGAGGAAGGACACCAAAAAAAGGAGTGGTTTATTTTCCTTAGCTGACAAGCATTTCCTACTTTATGGAAACTGCTGGAATGTATTTTTAAATGGATATATATATATATATATATATATATATATATATATATATTCAAAGCAAAAACTGAGAAGGAAAAACAATCTCACTTGAACTAGTTGAGTGGACTTCTTTGACATAATAATTCATTTAACATGACTTGTCAAAAATATTGACATGAGTGAGGTGGGCCCAGCACCTTATAAGCCCTGACAGACAAAAGAAATGTGCTCCCAACCTTCAGGAACAACAGCGAACACCACTGGCTGTACATCCCAGCCCCTATCAAACACTTTATTTACCATGGTTTTATCCATAACTACTCTTTCACAGATGATTCCCCCCACCCTAGTCCTCTGGCTCCTCATTTTTTCTCCATTGAACAGGGATTAGGCTAGTCTTCTCAAGCCTGCCTTTCCCTGGCCTCCGGAGCAGCATTGTTGCAAGGATGCAGCGCTGTGAAGGTGAATGGCCCAACGAATGGAGGCTGTGCTTCCCTTTGCTGGGATAGAATTCGGTGCTTTACAAAGGCTAGGCTGTGAACTACTGCCAAGCACCACTCCGGCTCTTCACAGCAGGCTTGATAAAGGCTTCGGGCCACCACATTTTATAAATGTATCCTTACTTAATCAATACCTTACCATTAAAGACTTCATTTTTAATCTACTCTTGTTATTTTGACGGTAAAATGTCATGATCGTATGTTTCTATTTTTGTTGGTTTAACAGCAGGGTTGGTCATTTTAGAGCTTTGGATGTCTAGTAAGCAACTTGGCTCCTAGCTGCTCAGAAGTTACTGACACTGTTAGAATCCAGCAGTTTATTCCAGACAGAGCTTTATAGAGATGAAAATGCTGTTCTGCCCACTAAGTACAGTCATTCCTAGCTTACCTTGTATAGCAGGGCACTTGACATACAAGCTGATGTTACTATCTCAATCAAACGCAAATGCTTTTACAGTCAATGACACAGAAACCAACTAAAGCTACTTTAGACAAACAAGGTACTTTCTCTTACACAGCATGAATATAGGGTTAAAGACTCCAGAGCCCTAGACCAGAGGTTCTCAACCTGTGCCTCACAACCCCCTATGGGTTTGCCTATCAATTATCATGCCTATCAGATATTCACATTACGATTCATAACAATAACAAATTGCAATCATGAAGTAGTGACAAAATGATTTTATGGTTGGAGGTGCCCATGATGAGGAACTGTATTAAAGGGTCGCAGCATTAGGAAGGTTGGGAACCTCTGCTCCAGATTTTGTCTGATAATCACAGTATAGCTTCTGCTCTGGGTTTCACATTCTCATTCAGGAGAGTAAGAAGCAAAATAAAAGCCCCTGATTCTGCAGGTGACATGAGCACAGGCTGTCCTGGTGATCTAGGATATATCCCGTAGGTGATGTGAGCACAAGTTGTCTTGGTGATCTATGATATACCCTGCAGGTGATGTGAGCACGGGCCGTCCTGGTGATCTAGGATATATCCCGTAGGTGATGTGAGCACAGGTTGTCTTGGTGATCTATGATATACCCTGCAGGTGATGTGAGCACGGGCCGTCCTGGTGATCTAGGATATATTTTCCACAGCTCTTCAGGGCACTTTGCACCTGCGTCTGTGGGAGCAAAACTGAGTATGGAGTGTCTTTAGCTTTTATGGTCAAAATAAATGGTGTTCGAGATAGCCCAGCCCACAGGGTCTGCCATGCCAGCACTGCATGTAACTGGTCAAGCCTCCCACAATGCTTTGAGTTGCAGAGACGTGGCTTTGATGTCACAAGCTGTACCCTTCCTGGACTCCCTGATCATTAATGCTAACACCATGAGGTTTGTACAGAAAAATTATTGTGAAAAATCATCTTAGAAAAGAAAACAATAAAAAACTATTTTTGTATATTAATTTTGTAATTGTTTTCTAATTTTGTGTGATTTTTATTTTCTTTCTTTTATTTATTAATTTAATATGAAAATAATGGGGTTTATTATGAACAACATTTTTGTATGTGTCTTGGTGTTTTATTCATCTTCCTCTTCACTGTTCTTCTACCCCCCACTCCCCTTTCTAGTTTCATGACATACTCATGCACATTCAGGCACATGTATCTGCACATTTACATCTAGGCTTTGCATGGGGGAGAAACGTGCAATGTTTGTCTTTCTGAGTCTGGATTCTTTTCTTTAACATAAACATTTCCAGGTCTGTCAATTTTCCTGCAAATGACACTGTTTGATTCTCTTTCACGGCTGAATAAAATCCCACAGCATAAATTTGCCACATTTTCTTCATCCATTCCTCTGTGATGGACATCCTGGATGACTCCTTCCTTAGCTACTGTGGGTGGTTCTGTAACAAACAGGAATGAACAAGTGTCTCTGTCATGTGTGGATCAGATATGTTTTGGGTATCTCCTCAGGAGTGCAGCTGGGTCAAATGGTAGCTCTATTTGTAGTGTTTTGAGGAACAGCGACATTGATTTTCATAGCGTCTGTATTAGTTAACATTCTCACCTTTCCTTACGTTTCTGCCAGCATTGCTTTGTTTGATTGACTTCTTTGTTCTCCTGATGGTGGTCATTTTGACTGGGATGAGATGGAATTTTAAAACGGTTTGAATCTACATTTCTCTGAAAACTTAGGATGCTGAACAACTTCACATGTTCACAAGTATTTTTGGCAATTTGTGTTCATTCTTTCACAAACCTTTTCTTCCCCTTCAGTTTGTGAGTTCATTTATCGACTGGGAGATTTGTGACTTTGGTATACATTTTTTTGGAATTTTAAAAATTATTCCAGATAATACCCTGACTGATGCATAGTTGGCAAAGACGTTTGTTTTCATTGGCAGGTTGTCACTTTACTCTGGTGATAGTTTCTTTTGCTTTGCAAAAGCAGGGTTTTTTTAATTTGAATTTTTAAAAAAATGAATAGCATAAAATCCCAATGTTGAAATGTAAGATTGGTAAATTATTTTCTAGGAAAAGAGCACAATAACCCAATTAATGATTAACTTGATTTTTTCTTTATTTCCTCCTGAAACATAAAAATGAAGAATTACAGCTATTGTGGAAGAAAATAGAAATATGTCAAAGTTTTCAAATTCACATTCAGAAAGGGAACAATTAATCAAACAGTTTTAACAATTGTGAATACACACACATGGGCGAGTGGACCTGGGCTTTAGAAGAAAGCAGGCTGAGCAAACCAGAAGAAGCAGCACGTCTCCAGGGCTTCTGCTTCAGTTCCTGCCTCTGGGTTCCTGCCTTAGGCCCCTTTCCTTCCCCAGGATGCTTGGTTGGTGTCTAAACACAGCAACATAGAAGCAATCTGGGAGCAACACTGAAGAAATCCAGGGGGAACTTAACACATTTCTACAACGAAAGTACTTCTGGGACACAGCCAAGGCAGTTCTAAGACAGAAGTTTATAGTCATGGGTGAATATATTAAAAAACCAGAGTGGTTTCAACTAAATAGCCTACGAATGCAACCAAACTCAAAAGTAATAGATGACAAGAAATAATAAAGATAAAAGCAGAGATGAATAAAATTCAGACTAAAAGAAACATGCACAGACTCAATCAAAGAAAGAATTGTTTCTTTTAAAAGATAACAAGCCAGGCATGATGGCAGTGGTACACACCTTTAAGTCCAGCACTCAGGAGGCACTGGTAACTGGATCTCTGAGTTCAAGGACAGCCTGGTCTGCACGTAGAGTTCCAGGACAGCTAGGGCTACACAGAGAAACTGTGCCTCAGAAACACACACACACACACACACACACACACACACACACACACACACACGTAGAAGAGAGAATAAGACTGAGAAACCAAACTAAGCAAAAGGATGATAAAGAAGACCCAAATGAAGGAAATTAGAAAAGACGGTGATATGACTGCTTCTGTTAAAGTCCAGAGGATCGTCAGGAAATACCTTGAAGATGAATACATTCCTTGAATATGTTCCAGGACAAATATGGCCTGCTAAAATTAAACCAAGATCATATAAATATCGAATTTGAACAGAGACTAGAGCCTAAACAGCAGTGTGGGGAGGATCTCTTCCCTACATTGTCCAGTCTGATCATTAACTACATAAAGCATTTGTAGATTTAATAAGAACCAAACAGCAACTCATGACTCCCCTGTCTGTTTCTCTGGTGGTTGCTGAGGGTTTCCATGGCTCTGCTGCCTGCGTGTTTCTTGGTTTGTGAGCCACTCACTCATCTCTCTTACTCTTGGTCTGTGTGCCATGTTCAGATATGTTACGTTGCAACAAGTCTTTTTCTACAACTTGCACCATGCTTAGGAAAGCCTTCAGTCTGCAGTGCTAGGGATGGACCCCAGGGTCTGGAAGGATCTGGAAGACAAAGGCTCTGCCACAGAGTTAAGTCCCCGGCACCTCGCTGTCTTCAGACCAGTATTCACATATAGGGTTAGCAATACTTGTACAATTTAGTAGAACATGTGCAGGTTTAGTACACCTGTACACATTAGAACCAGCCTGTGTACACCCTAATGGATGACGCTATGATAAAAGCATCATATATCAGCCTTAGATCATCCTTTAAATCAATGCTTCTCAACCTTCCCAATGCTGGAACCCTTTAATCAATTTCCTCATGTTGAGGTGACCCCGACCATAAAATTATTTCATTGCTACTTCATAACTCTAATTTTGCTACTGTTATGCATCATAAATGTAAATACCTGACAAGAAAGATATCTGATATTTGACCCCAGAGGGGTTACAACCCACACGTGGAGAACCATTGCTTTGAAGCATCTACCCTGACCATTTGACTTCTTGTTCATTCTGACCCAAATACTGTACTCATTTTATTATTGTAGCTTTATTACACATTTAGTGCCTGGTCCTGCAAGTCTTCTCACTTGTTGTTCAAACGATTTGTTAGGTGTTTCTCATTTGCATAACGTTCTTTGTTCACTAGCATGCTGATTGTAATAATGGTGAGTCGAGCATGGTAGGAACCATGAGGGGCCAGAGCGCCCCATGTCTCAAACGCCATGGGCCAGGGAGTCCAGCTTGGATTCTTGACTTCTGGGCATTTTTACAGAGCTCACATCGGAGGTGAATTGTGGCCTGTTTCCAGGGCAGGCTGACCTGGAAACTGCGGAAGGCTCCGGAGAAACTGACAGGTAGTTTTCATCATCAATGAATACTGATTTTCCCTGTAACCTCAGAGGATTCACCAATTCCTTCACTTTTCTCTGGCAAACTCCATCAAGAATCCTGACTTCAGAGACTTACAGACACATTCCCAGGAACAATCAGGGCATGGAAAACACACTAAAGTCAGCAGTAACGGGATTTGTGTCTTCCGGCTTCTTTGGTTTTAAGTGAGTATCTATTTTTAGCCAGACATAAGGTATGTCTAGCCTTTACTTTTCAAGGCTCATACACTGTGCCAGGCATGTGGTTTAGACAACGGGGACCTACCTGATGGAGTGCCTTGCATTCTTGGGGCTGGAGCGACCTCGCTCTAAGGACATACTCCCAGAAGTCTCTCTGCTCCATTCCATCATTTTGATCCATGTACCAGATTCCTGGGCTTGACACATGTCAAGAGATAATTCACATGATTGCCAGCTTGTTTTTGACTCTGTTTAAAAATATGCAATAAACCTTTACAGTATGGCTAGCATGACTGGGGGTTGGTTTTGAATTTCAGACGACTGAGGCTAGCTGTGCTAATGATTGCCTTTGGAGCTATTTTCCGAGCTCAGCCAGGGTCTCTCTCATCAGCATCTCTGAGCAAGGATGGCCATGCTCTCCCACCCAGTGTCACCTCCTCCACTCCCGGTCCTCAGTTGTAGCCCCCAGAAGGTACAAAGGATGGATTTGATAGTCCTTGTGAGGCAAATCAGACCCCAATCTAAATGAAACCCCCATTTCAAGGAATCCTGTCCTCTGCTGTGATGCGGCTGGGAGCGGTGGAGGAAGCCTGGCTTTTTCTAGACTCATCTTGCTGAGTTAGAGTTTTCCAGGAATCTGTAAACATCTTTCTTTCTCCCCCCTCCCCATGTCAGCTGTCCAATTGCCTGCTCCTCCTTTTATTATCTCACTTACCCTTATGGCAGTCAGGGTCAAAGAGACTGAATGTAATTGCTATAAAATAATCTTCTTGTTTTGACAAGATAAGTCTTGTTCTCTGTAAGTTTTATTTTCCACAAATGTTTACAATGTTTATCTCAGAGAGACAGAGCGAGAGAGCGAGCACGCGCGCATGATAAGAGATAGATGCTGGAGCTCATCCAACCTCTTTCATGAAATCTTATATTTATAGGAGAACACTGCAGCATGTGCCAATGTGTTGGATGTCTATCTTCATTGAATTGTTTATGTTTATTTTATGTGTATTAATGTTTGCCTTAATGTGTGCCTGTGCACCACATGAATGAGAGACCTGTGGAGGACAGAGACTTTGAGGACCAGGAACCAGTTATAGAAGGACCTGTGGGAACAGAGACCTTGAGGACCAGGAACCAGTTACAGAAGGACCTGTGGGGGACAGAGACCTTGAGGATCAGGAACCAGTTATAGAAGGACCTGTGGGGACAGAGACCTTGAGGACCAGGAACCAGTTACAGAAGGACCTGTGGGGGACAGAGACCTTGAGGACCAGGAACCAGTTATAGAAGGACCTGTGGGGACAGAGACCTTGAGGACCAGGAACCAGTTACAGAAGGACCTGTGGGGGACAGAGACCTTGAGGACCAGGAACCAGTTATAGAAGGACCTGTGGGGACAGAGACCTTGAGGACCAGGAACCAGTTACAGAAGGACCTGTGGGGGACAGAGACCTTGAGGATCAGGAACCAGTTACAGAAGGACCTGTGGGGGACAGAGACCTTGAGGACCAGGAACCAGTTACAGAAGGACCTGTGGGGGATTGTAATGAGCATGGAAACAGATTCCTCTGAATGAATAAATAAAGGGGAATCTGTAGTGGAGATAGAGCAGGACATTTATATAATAAGAATGAATGTAACTTGGTGTAATGTAAAAGCATCTCTTCTTGTGTGTGGTATGGAAAATTACTAAGGTGAAATATTAAGAAAACATTTGCCCGCTTGATGGCTGCCACACCCATCTGGCCCTGCCAGATGTGGGGGCTGCACCCAGCAACTGTGGTAACGAAATAATCTTGCCACACAGGAGAGACTCCCACCCTTCTGTGGCCAGTTGATACTGATAACCTAGGACATCTGGTTATCGGAAGGATCAAACGAGGGGCAATTTCGTACTGACTTAAAAGAGGTGGCTGAAGCAGGACGGTTATCTCACTTCTCACAATGGCTCTGGCACCAGGCCTCTGTGGAAGAGAGATCCTCCTAGCCTGCCTCCCAAAAAGCAGCAATATTGAATGCCTTGCCTAAACATTTAATGATCTGTCTCCTGAGTACAGAGCTTCATCTTCCGAAAACAGATATTTAACGCCTTGCATCCCGAATGCAAATCCTCATTCCTTGAGAGTGGACACTGAAGGTCTGTCTCCTGAGAACAGACTAGATACTCTGCCTTTCAGAACGCTTTGCCATCCTGAGAGCAAAGCTTCGTCTTCTGAGTAGACAGAATGCTTTGCCATCCCGAGAGCAAAGCTTCATCTTCAAGAGTAGAGAACTAAAAGCCTTGTCTCCCAAGACACAGTCACCCGAAAGCCGAGTCCAAGGCCCTACCCTATACCAGCCTGGAACGGGACATCGGAACCTTATCTCCCGAGCACAGACTATGGGGTCAAGAGTCGATCTATGCTACCCAGCCCCCAGTGCGGACAAGAGCCCAGCCTAAAGAAATTAAAAAAGCCCCTTTTAAGCCAGGGAATACCAGGTCCTATGGTGCTATTTCATGTGTGTACGAGATGTTAAGAGAAGAGCATAGATGTGTTAATACATATGTTTAGTGTGTGAAATGTTAAGAGATATTTTATGGATAATTGATAAGATTAGGAAATGTTAATGGATAAGTTAAGGTTAAGAAATGTTTTATAGATAAGTAATAGATAAGTTGTATTAAGGTTAAGAAGTGTTTTGTGGATAAGTGATAAGTTAGATTAGGTTATGAATTGGTTTTATGTATTAGGTTTAGTAGAATAAATAATTGTGATATTGAATTGCCTGTGTGTTGCCCATTATCAATCCCCCATGCCTATTAAGATTGTAACTCCCATTGATGCATTGGATATTGAAGTTGCTAGTAAAGAATCATTATAAAAACAATTCTCTTGCTTGGTCTGGTTTCTCATCACTCTCTGGGGAGAAGGGCACAGAGTCCTCATAGATATTACTCGAAAAGAACCTGGAGCTGAAGTTCCCCAGCTCGTAACAGGGACAGAGGACCTTGAGGACCAGGAACCAGTTACAGAAGGACCTGTGGGGACAGAGGACCTTGAGGACCAGGAACCAGTTACAGAAGGACCTGTGAGGACAGAGGACCTTGAGGACCAGGAACCAGTTACAGAAGGACCTGTGGGGACAGAGGACCTTGAGGACCAGGAACCAGTTACAGAAGGACCTGTGGGGACAGAGGACCTTGAGGACCAGGAACCAGTTACAGAAGGACCTGTGGGGACAGAGGACCTTGAGGACCAGGAACCAGTTACAGAAGGACCTGTGGGGACAGAGGACCTTGAGGACCAGGAACCAGTTATAGAAGGACCTGTGGGGACAGAGGACCTTGAGGACCAGGAACCAGTTACAGAAGAACCTGTGGGGACAGAGGACCTTGAGGACCAGGAACCAGTTATGGAAGGACCTATGGGGACAGAGGACCTTGAGGACCAGGAACCAGTTACAGAAGGACCTGTGGGGACAGAGGACCTTGATGACTGCTGAGTTGCTGAGTCAGTGCTGGAGAGTGGACTTAAGCACTGATCCATCTTTCTTTTTAAAACACTGACAAAGGACTTTCTTACAGACCTGTAAAGGTGTTTGCCACCTTTCTAATAGCTGGCTTTGGGCAGAACAGCTCACATAAGCAGTCATGAAATAATGTGTCTGAAACCCTCAGTTAAGAACACCACTCAGAATGCACCAGGCTATCTGTGTGCCCTTCGTTTAAAATCTGGGTGGGAATAGGATCTGGGTTTCAACCACAGCACAAAGAAACCAAGGGTGGACCAGAAGTTAGTTCAAGGTCATCTTTGTCTGTGCGCCTGTTTGAATTTGAGGCTAACCTAAGCCATTTGAGGCTCTATCTCAAAAATCAAACTTTTAGGTACTCCCTGCCCTGTTTGAACCTTTCTGGAATCCAGGTATGGGTATATTGGAGGTGGGGCAGGTGTTGTTCCTGGTGGGGGGAGGCATAAATTGCTGTCTCTTTTTTCTTATGTGAATATCTGTCCACTAGTGAGCCTTACACTCATCTCAGAAAGCAGATTTGGCTATTTCCGTATTTTGCCTTCAGTTTTCTGTAAGTACTGCACCCCCGCCCCTACACACAAGCTTCATTGTGCTTAAACTTAACAAATGACTGGTCCTCTCCTTACAACAAACTTAATGACTTTCACTAAGACCGCATAGACAAACGACAGGAAAAATAAAGGGCTTGGTATCCATCCATGGGCATATGGTCTTTTTTAATTTTAAAATTTGTGTTTGTGTGTGTGTGTGTGTGTGTACTTTGGAAAAAGTCAGTTCTCTTTTTCCACCATGTAGATTTGGGGGATTGAATTTAGATAGTGTGTCGTTGTGGCAAGTACCTTTACCTGATGAGCTATCTCTCTGGTCCTAAGTGGTCTCTGAATCAGACAATTTCATTGGATGATAGAAAGGTGGACCAAGAAAAATATTTCTTTTATTGTATTGAAAACTGCAAATTTCTCGCATCTCTTCTGGTATGATTGAGAGCATCTGCAAGATCACGTCTAACTGCAGCTGGAGCCCCAACCCCACATCAGGAAAACAGAACTTCTTCCAGTCCTCGTGTTACCACTCGAGCTCCTGGGCGTGAGTCTTATCTGGCCTTTTTCTCTTCAGGAGAGCTGGTTGAAGGTGTCAGTTCTTCCCTGGGCCAGGGTGACTTTATGCCCATTCCAGTCGGCGTGAGAGGAAGGAAATGAAGGTCTTTGATAACAACGTAATGGAACCTGGACTAAGTGGGGTGTCATAGAAGGAGACTTCCCGAGTGACATTTTAACCTCTGAAAGGCAGTAAATCTTGACTCACTAGAGATTAAAGTGTGCGTGAGAGTTATTTTCTTTAAGCACTGATGTTGAGTCCTATAACATGGTTTTAACCCTGGTCTCTTCAGGACAGAAGCTCATGCTAGTTTACTGATATTTCTGAGTGGGGCTCTTCCGAGTCCCATCTGTCTACTGTCTTAGAAGTATATGTGAATACATATACTTTCTCAAGATTAAACAATATTATTATTGCCCATCACCCTTTTGGGTATTGGGTTAAAAAATTACAGGCAATGCCTGAACCTCTTGAGTTCTTTTGAGTGTGGGAGTGGGAGCACAAACACCATTTCCATCACAAATACCTCTGCCTGGCATTCAGCAACAGAATGGAGTCCCCAGGAGGCATCTGACAGCACTATCTGAACACCCTGAGTGTAAGCCAGGACACTGAGGGCCTGTGATTAAGGACCTTCGGTGCTTTGAGACATTTTTTAGCTATGACGGTGTTTTAGATAGCATCTTCAGGTATTAAAGATGGCTTTGTCTATGTGCTGGGCAAGCAGATCTAAGCCCCCAGGCTGTGGAGGGGAGCTGAGAAAAGGCAGGCTTTTGGGCGGCTTGCCTTGTAGACCAGGCTGGAGAGAATGTGTCCCCACCCCCATCCTGTTGCTGTGGTCTGCTCAGGGCAGCCTGATGCTATCAGCATTCTTGTCAGGGTCTGTCTGGGTGATGGGTGATTAATGAGCTGTAACTACAGCTATCTTTGACAAAAAACAGCAGTGGCTTGGGGTAAGGGAGGCTAAAGAGAGTTCATTATCTAGACTCTAGTCCTCATAAAAGTGCCCGGGAAGCCTTCTTCCATGCAGCCAGGTCCCCCGTCTGTAACAGAGCTTTCCTAACTAAAACAAAGCGTATTTCACCACGGGCACACTTGCACATCTCCCCTTCTTCCTTTTCCTTTCCTCCTTTTCCTCTTTCTCTTTCTCCTCTCCTTTTATTTTTTCCCCTGTCTCCTTCCACCTCGCTTTCTCTTCAGCACTTCCCAAGACTTGCCATCTTCCTTTGGTGACCCTGGGCTAGTGTGCCACGGTAAAACAGTAAAAGCACAGCTTCCAGCGATGGTGTGAGCAACTGCGGAAAAGGAGAAATGAGGAGTTTGCATTGAAGACGTTAATTGTCAGGATTTATTCACTCTCCAGGCTCTCCCGTGTCTGGTCTGGGCAGTTCCTAATTTGTTCCAGTGGCCAGCCATTCCCTGTAATCAAATTGCTGCCTGCTTCATGGCTGTAGGTGTCATGCTGAAATCCAAGCTGGTCATATTTCACTGCCAACGTGAGCAATTACATTAGCCTTTTAATATGTGCTTTTGTCCAGTCAACAGCTGCTGTGAAAGCTCTTGTGTTAGGACTGGATTGTAAATAATCGGCTGCCTGAGTATTTAACCTGCTGTAATTCCTCCCCCAGCCATCACACAGCCACGCAGTGACAAGTCCAAGAAATGTTCTGGCTGCATGCGCAGGTCAATCTAAGGTTTGGCCATAAGGATGTCTATTTCCAGTGGCAGCTCCAGGTGCTCCTGAAGCACCAGCCCAAATTCCGTACCTCGTCAGCATTGCTGAACCCATCAGCACTCCTGGCCCTGTGTTCAGGCCGTGGCCCGCTTTTCTATGGCAGCAGGTCCTAATTCTTCACAGCATCCATGGGTACTGGTCCTTCATCCTATGCAGAGAAAGACTGCAGAGTCTATTTGATGAAGTGATTGGCTGCATACAGCATCCTTTTGGAATACTTCAGAGCCAACAGAACCAGGTCCCATTATACACTGAACAGAGCCAGGACACACTGCTGGGACATCGGGGTGGCCTTTGCTCTCAAATGCTTCTTCTGCAGTGGCAGACAGGCTAATGATTTCCCAAGGACACAGATTCACTCTTAGGATGGAAAAAGCAAAGCGGGGCTTGAGCTCATCTCTGCTGTCTTTAATCATCTGCCAGATCAATAAACGGCACCTTGAGCCTGAATTCTTGAAGGCGGGTGTCTGCGAGAGAGCCCCAGTGTGGTAGGAAGCCGGGTGGAGGCAGGCCCAGGCTTGCAGCAGGCCATCCAGCCCAACTAGCAGATCCCTGGACTAGCATGCCATGGAAGATCAAAGGCACTACAAGGCAATGGGCACACACCCTCTGGAAAATGGAGGCAACTCAGATGTTCATCCCAAGGGAAGAGAGCAGACTGGAGACACCAGGGGCCTTCCAGACAGAGGATCTGCCTTCTTTGCTTTCTGTTGCTGTGATAAAGGCACTAGGACTTAGCAACTTGTGGAAGGGTAGGTTTATTTTGCTTATACAGGTAGTCATGGACCATTATCAAAGAAGATAAGGTAGGAATTCAAGGCAGGAACCTGAAGGCGGGAACTAAAGCAGACACCAGGCTGGATGTTGTTTATTGGATTGCTCCTTTGTTTTCTTATACCAACCAGGACCACATGCCCAGGTGTGGTACAGTCTCCACTGAGCTGAGCCCTCCCACATCAACTGTTAGTCAAGAGATGCCTACAGTTACAGACTTGCCTCCAGGGAACCTGCTGGAGGCATTTTCAAGTTCTTCTTTCCAGACATCTCTAGCGTGTATTATGTTGACAAAAAGTTAACCAGGACAGGATCCCTTCAGAGACTATGAGTGAAGAGAAGTGCCAGGCTTCATTGCACACGGAGGCAATATCCACGACTCATGCCTGAGCTTCCCTGGTCTGAGAAATACCCAGGACTCACGCTTTGGGCTCGGTTTGTTAGTCTACAGAACTATTACTATCTGCTCGGTAGTGTGAAAGACTGGCCGGGGTGACATTGTCAACATCTGTCATGTTGGGGGTAGGTGATGGGTGGCTGATAACTTTCCCCATTAGCTCAACCTTTTTTATTTGTTTGTTTTGGGAAAGGGTCTTAATCTGAGGTCTAGTCTGGCCTTGAACTCTGCAGTTCTGCCACTACCCAAGTGTTGCCATTGTAGGCATGAGTCACCAGGTCTGGCTTCATCAACCTCTTTGAAATCCACTCGAAGGGTTGATGCTCAGCCAGGCTGTGCAGAGAGCAGACCTATCCACTCTGATCATCTAGACCACTATTTTCCCAGCTCCTAAATTACTAGGTGTTTTCATCCCTCCTGCACACTGGTTCAGAGAGATACCTACTCAGCAACTCAACTCATTCAAGGTTCTCTTGGGTAGGAGTTGAGATAGCTCCTCAAGAACTCTAAATTCTGTAAAAGTTGTAGCAACCCCCCAATTCAAAATACAAGTGTGGTTAAGCCATAAAATAGATGCAGTGAAAAGCAATTGCATTGTTATTTGCTCAAGATACTGCCTTGCTTGGTGGTTTTGTGATGTTCCCTGTTCATTATCTTTGAAACAATTCCAGTGCTCCTGCTTGGCTGGCAGCTGAAGGATGTGCTCAGCCTATATATACCAGGTAGTTCAGCTCCAGTTCTGTCAATTATCCTTACTTAGCTTCCTCCACTCACCTACTTCACTGTAGGACTCGGGGTCGAGAGATGGAAAGGACAGCTTAGAACATTGAGGGCCACCAGTCCCCAAGAACCCTGGTTGGGAAGGTTGTTTAGAGCACAGAAATAGAATTTAGACATTTCAGAATGCAAAGGGCTTTGTATTCATCTGGTGCAGGACGTTGTCCCTGCGTAGCAGGTACAAATGACAAAAACTGGTCACATGGACCCAAGGCGTGTGGAGGGCAGAGCGCTGGGCCTGGATTCAGAAGACCTGAGCATTCTTATCTAGTAGAGAGGAACTCCTCTACTCTTTGTGGGGCAAAGAGATAACATATCTGTGAAATCATCTCATCAAAACAAAATGGATGGGACAAATCTGAAAGGAAATGAGCGATATGGTCTATTCCATTTACACTTCTTAGTAATAGTCATTTTAAAATTCCAGCATCTTCAGAGTTCCATTTGATCACAGTATTCATTGGGTAAATGCTGCAAGGCCAGTTGTTCCATCTCTTGGATTCTTTACTCATAAAAATCAGAATATTAATTATCATATAAAGATGTAATTTTAAAAAAGGAAAAAAGAAAGGAGGAGGAAAGAAGAGAAAAAGGAAAGAAAGAAAAAAGGAAGAAAAAGAGGAAAGAAGGAAGGAGAAGGGAAGAAAGGAAGGAAGGAAAGAAAGAAAAGAAGGAAGAGAAGAAAGAAGGAAGGAAGGAAGGTCAGTATTTTGAAGGTACTTCTGAGCCCACGTTCCCAGGATCTACACTGTATGGCTCACAACTGTTTGTAACTCAGCTCCATAGGAGATCTATGTGGGTACATACACACACACACACACACACACACACACACACACACACACACACACACACACTTTTTTTCCCCTGAGACAGGGTTTCTATGTGTAGCCCTGGCTGCCATGGAAGTAGCTCTTATAGACCAGGTTGGCCTTGAACTCACAAAGATCTGCTTGCCTCTGCTTCCCTAGTGCTGGGATTAAAGGCGTGCACCACCGCCTGGCTCAGACATACTTTTAAAAAATATTTTAGAATATCCTTTACAAACTTTGGTACAACTAGAATGCAAATTGCTTGCGGATTGAAATGGGGATGTGCTGATTAAACGTCAGAAACAGCTTCTGATTAGTGTCTATAACGGGGCCTGGATGTTCCCTCCAGTGAGATTTGTGTGGGGTGGGGCTTGGCAAGAACTCCTATCTCCACAGCACGCTTAGATTTTTTTTCTCAAGGATGTGGGGACTGAGTTTATGCTTGGATTCCATTCAGTAGTATAGCCAGCGTGGAAGGAAGGGCTAGGGGAAGACTTGGCTATTTGGAAGCTAACTGGCAGTCTGGCAAAGGGATTCTCATGTTACTGTTGATTTCGGGGCATCTGAAGCTTACAACCTGCTCTTTTATTTTTGGCATGGACTACAAAAGCTTTCTTAGAATTGAAGGGTACAAACCCTCTCAGAGATGGCTGAGCTGACTCTAGAGGGTGCCCACGTGGCACCCCTTTCTGCCATCCTTCTGGCCTCCAGGTGTGTTCTGTGGCTGTGCTTGGGGGCTCCTTAGACAAGACTTCTGGCCCCTACTTCACAGTCCAGGAAGTGGGCTCCCGAGTCCCACTCTATCTGGTAGGACAGCTGGGAGAGTTGTGAGATCCCAGCCACATTCCTCAGCCCCTTGAAAAGACTCGGGTTCACCAGGTGCTTTTTGAAAGCCCCTTGTAGGCTTCACACTCAGCCTGGGTGTGAAGAGGACAGACTTTCTTTGTCTACTTACCTTGAGGACCACACAGGCTTAAGTTCAAATGCACAGGGTGTCTAACTCCATCTCCTCCTCTCCAGAGGAGCCCAGCCACTTCCACTCCACTCTCCCTCCCCTCAAAAGCTACTTCCGCTTGCTGGGCAATTGGAACAGGCCTGCAGCTTCATCTTCCCCTTTCCTCAGGACTCCTTTGTTTCCTCAGGACCACAGTTTAATCTCCTAAATTTGAGTGACAGTGAAAGGCACATTGGTGGGAGGAGAACAATGACTGACCAAACGTCACCAGGCACAGCCCTGGGCATCCGCAGGACTACCCATGTGCAGTGGACATTGCTCAGGCAATTCTGATGCGGAGCTCAGGCTCCCCCACCCCTACCCCTCCTGAAATTTGCATTTATGTACTATTTATTTTTATTTAGTTTATGTATTATGTGTGTATGCATCATTTAGTGTATGATGTATGTGTGTATGGTGTATATGTGTGTGTGAACTTGTGTGTTTGTGTTAGTGCATGCATATACATGTCATGACACACATGTGGAAATCAAAAGACAACATGGGTGCTTTCTGCCTTGTCTGAGACGGCACTTCATGTTAGTCCTTGAATATGCCAGGCTATCTGACCTGTGAGACTGATGGAATTTTCCTGTCCCTGCCTCCCATGTCTCTATAGGAATGTGGGATCAAAGATACACGACTCTGTTCAGACTGACATGGGTCCCTGTGCCTGCATGGCAAGGGTTTTCCTCCCTGAGCCACCCCCTCCACCTGTTTATCCTCCTCTCTTTCCGGAAGTCCTACTGAAGAGAGTTTTCTGCCGGAACACCATTGTGGCTCCAGATGGGAACTCACAGACGCTCTATTGAGCGCCCTTTCCGATTAAGGCCTTCCCATTGAACTAATTAGCACAAGGATTAAGCCCAGTTCCTGTGACTTCCTCAGGAGAGCTGCGGTTCATGGGAGGTTTTAGACAGATTCCCTTTATGCCTGGCCTTCCCTGTAGGCCTCCTTGGGGTCATGCATTTGGCAGCCCGGGTTCCCACCTACGTCAGTGGAAACCCTGTGGGCAGAAAAAGGGCTGGCACTCTGCATACTCCCACGCTATCGATCCAAAACAGGGTTGAGAGTGAGTTGTGCCAGCCAAGGTTTGATTGTCTGCATTTTTCTAATTACAGCCTTTCCTTTAACTAGTGATACTGGTGGGATCAATTTGAGTAATCCTTCTCATACTTACAGTAAATTTGTTTGAAAACATCAAATGTGAACACAGACTTTTATATTGAAAAGACATTTTGTTACACAGTTTCTAGACCTCAGGAATATCAAACAGAGAAACAGCAAAGACTGACTTCTCTGCCTAGTGTACTGTGTGGGCCTGGGACAATATTTAAAATGTACACAGGAAAGAGCGGGGGAGAGCATGATCTTGTACAGAGGATGGCATAAGAGTCACCTAGATTTAAAATATTTACAATAGAAGGTCTCAGACATTCATAAGCAAAATAAATAAATAAATAAAGCGAGGGACTACTCCTTTCACGGAGCAACCGCTGCTGTCATTCGGCCCACATCTTCTACCGCGGGTTGGGTATCTTTGCTGGCTTTCTAAGTTGGCCTCGGGTCTGAGATGAGAAGTACAAGCTCCAGTTCTACCTAACCAGGCTCGCACAAACACCTTCCTATTTGTTTTTAACCAAGAATCGTTGACTTAAAATTTGAGATGAAACACGTTCGGTTCCTTTGTGTCTCATTGTCCCCTGTGACTTAAGAAAAGCTGAATGTTCTTCCACTGAAGTCTCAAAGAAATCCCAGATAAAGAAGAGTTTGACTTTACGTTAACTTAGGAGTAGAGAATGCTGCCTGCTCTCCCACTGGAAGAAAGACTCCACCCAGTAGAACTGGACTGGGGCATTCATGCCGCACTAACTCTGCTCTCCCACTGGAAGAAAGACTCCACCCAGTAGAACTGGACTGGGGCATTCATGCCGCACTAACTCTGCCTAAATGTGCAGCGAGGACTTTTGCATTTGTTAGTGGTGGGATGTCTTTGAGGATAGGGGCAGGGCTTTGTGCCACAAAAGGATGTTGAAGAAGTCTTGGGCTCTGAGAGGTGACCTCCCAGAGACTTATTCTGAACTGCTCTCACCGCAGTGAACACGTCCCATGCTGGGACATCACTGTTAGGCAGAGGGTCTTCCTCAATGAAGGTTACAAGCGTTTTGAGCCAGATGTCACATTAGCCTTGTATCCTAGGACATAATTTTGCCTTATAGTTTACTCTAAAGAATAACTTTTGAAAGAAATAACCTGAAAGTGTTCATTTTTTAAATCAATAAATTGTTTCATATTTCCATTCAAAAAAGTGATTCACAAATATCATGATGGAGTTTTCCACCTACTCAGGACATAGTGGTTTTTTTTTTTTTTGAGTCTGAGTGCCAGAAGAGAGACAACCACAATAATGGAACAAATTAAAAAACAGACTCACGATCTGCCTGTAAAATATACTAAGAGGAACACAAGATGGTTCCTAGCAGCTTGGCTCCCAGTAGCCCCGAACCAGAAGGAGCCCAAGGCCTGTCTGCAGCCGAATGGATCGATACATGCTGAATACTGCCCAGAGAAACAGCAGCCTGCTGGCCCCCCACATCAACGCGAGTGGAGAGGCAAAGCCTCACAAGAGTATGTACTGTGCAAAGAGATTTCCCTACAGAGAGGCATGTATGGTGACAGACCCCGGGAAGCTGTTTTATCAGCTGTGTCACTGACTCTCAGGAGAAACGAGGACAGTGGTACCTAGCATCCTGCAGCAGTTCTGCATTTTGATCTTGGTGTGTTTATGTGTGTAGAAATTCATCTCTCTGCACATGTAAGATTCATGCCATATACACATGTAACTCAAATTAGAAAAAAAATTAAAAAGAAAGCAAGCACCGCTGTTTATCGAGTGCTTACTGTGTGCCAGGCAAGTGCTAAGCACATGAGGCTTTGAAACATTCAGCAATTTACCACAGCTTCCAGACCCTGGGAGCCAGTTCAGCTCCCAGACCCCACTCCTGATAGTCCCTGCCTGCCCTGCAGCCTGACAGCTAATCCTCAGCCTTGTTGGACTGGGCCCAGCTGTCCTGGCCTCAGAGCTGAGCAGGTGGGCTGGGGAAGCAGCAGCGGCTTCTCTTGAAATGTCTGTTTGATAACAATATACCTCTGTTGCTGTATTAACGGAGCTGTTAAAACATTTCCCTTGCTGTTGGCTATGTCAGAGGCCTTTGCCAAGACTTGGGGACAGTGGTCTGATTGTTGAGGGAAGGAACTCGCTGGAGGAGCAGTGAATGGTGTTTTCAATAAGGCATGGAGGTAGGAACAGAAAACACATTATTTATGGAATTCCTTCTCATTCTGACAGGACGCTCCTTTGAGGGAAGGAAAGTCAGACACAAGGTTTCAGAACACACACAGTCCTTCTGTTTACTAAAATTCCCTGTCTCAACTAAATTATTTTAGTTAAAGTTGTTAAAAGCGGGAGGCTTAATTAATAAAGCCATTGGTAATAGTGACCAAATGGGCATTTGTTGTATTCATATTTATCAAATGAGGGGTCAAATACTTGAACCCCATCCTCAGTCCCAAAAGATGAAAGAAGAGAGAGCCTGGGGCTGACTATGAGATTCTCACCTCCACTTTCCCCATCCGGTCCCCTCCCATGTCGCCTCCTTATCATCAGGTCCACTTTCTTCTGTGGGCAGAGTCCAGCCTGGTCTACCACGACAGACTCAAGTCATGCTGAAAGCAGATTCTCTGTCCCTGAACACTGCCACCTCAGGCGTGCCAATTGCCTTCTGGGAGGTCCTCAACCTGTGGGTTGTGATCCCTTTGACAAACCTCTGTCTCCAACATGAGGAATGAAAAGGGAGGTGGAGAACCTCTGTCTTAGGTGCTCCTGATTTAAAACTGCACTCAGCATCACCTTCAGGGGTGCTGCTAAGATGGTACTAGAAAGGGGATTTGCTCCAAGGGGACCTCACACCTTGGATGCAGCTGAACAAGGACAACAGATGCTAATTTACCAGGGATAAATGAATGCTTCTCCTCTCCTCCAGAAAACAAAATATGAACACAGGATTCAGGACCAACTTCTTAACGACTTTGCTTCCTTAGCTGGGTGTAAACTGGCTCCATGGCATGCTGAGCTTTAAGCTCTGCCATGTTTCAAAATCTGGTAGATGTAAAAATTTTCAATTGAGTCCTAAGCTGAAATAAGGAATCTTTAACAAATAAGAACCAAAGAAAGTGGGGAAGCCTGGCTGGGCTTCTATGACTCAGGGCTGACATAAACATGGAGGAAAGACTCCCTTCTTCCCAGCACAGCAGTTATGGCCACCAGGAGCTTCCTGAGCTACCAGGGAATCTTAGGCCCCTCTCTGCATCCTTGAAGCTCTGCCATTCCACCTGTCCTGGTACAAACACTAATTTCCATCCCTGTCCCAGGTCACTTAGTCCTGCACCAACATGATTTTGCATTTGAGTTAGAAAACTTTAAAAAACAAATAAATAAACAAACAAAACAAAACCAAAGCCCAAGGCTTTGGTACATCCAGCCCAAGCGAAACATCTCAGAACAAGGTCTGGCCAGAATTTGGTTAAGGGACTAATGACTTTTTCTTTGATCATTGCCGGCTCTTTCCTCTTTAGCCAGTAGGTGGCACTCATGAGTGAGGAGCTAGCTAACCATTGAGAAAGCTAGGATACACGGCAGGGGCCATCTGCCATTGTTTGCATCTGCCATTTCAGATAGGCGACAGTTTAATGACAGACAGCAACAGGCATGACAGGTGACGCCATTCATTCTGAGATAGCAATGATGACAGTGGAGACTCTTCTGTGAAGGTTGACTTTACTGACCAAGGTCTAACCATACAGCAAGCTTGCACGGGGGCTGTATTTTCAGACCTAAAGTCACATAGGGCTTAGCTACAATTTTCTCTCCCGAGGCTCTTTCTTATCTAAGCCTGCCCTGCCCTTCCTGGGTCACCAGTTCACCCAGTCTGTCTGTGAGGAGCTTGGCCCTGGCCTTCCCCATCAGGCATACTGCCATTAACACAATTCTTGCCAGGCTCCTGTGGTCTGTCTTGCTAAACATCTCCTTATTCCCACCGCCTTCCTCAGGATAAGACCTCAAAGAACCATTGTACTGTGTATCCTCAAAATGGTCCTGTGTCCTTGTAAATCCCTCAGGAAGGTTTATGTGACAGGTGCTTTACTGTCCTGTCTGAGAGAGGTAAGGACAGTTCAGAGGCTGAAAGAACACACAAGACTTAGACTCATAACCAGAGTTATTAGGAAACCATGAGATGTAACTGCTCTGAATTAAATGCTGCTTCTAGAAGCAGTTCAGGAAAAGCCATCAGGAGTATAGCACCCTCTTTCATCTTTTTTTTCCCCTGGTACAAACCAAGACATCTCAACTTCAGCGCTAATTGACAACTGGATATGAATGATTCTGTTGGGCATGGTGCCTACCTGAGTACCATGACTTGAGTGGAATCCTTGACTTCTACCCATTATGACATTTAGATGCCTGTAGCTTTTCCACTCCAGCTGTAATACCCCCCCAAAGTGCCCCAGCTACCACCTAATAGCGCCCCCGCCAGGCCCCAATTGCAAACAGCATCCAGGAGATGTGGATTATTTTATGCGTTCAGCTAGTGGGGTAAAGTCATGTGTCTCTGCTTCCAGCACTTCAAGTTTGTTTCTGAAGGTTCTGAGTTTCCGGATAACAGAGAAAAAGTCAGTGTGACAGGGACTGACCTAAGCAAGAGGACCGTGCTGGCATGCTCAGATAATGGCTATGGTCCGCTGGGCTGTTCTCCTCCTGTTGGACTACTTCCTGTCCCACTATTGTCTTGATTGCTTTTTTCTCCTTTCTGCTTCTTTTTTTTCTCTTCTTTCCTCCCGTAGTCACTGTTTTCCTTTTTATCTTGTCCTGAACAATTAAGTCCATTTGAGATGGTTTGCCAAATTAGCCAACCCCAACACCCATGGGCACATCTTTCATCTCTGGACATAAGCATTCTTTTCTCTGGGTCCCAGGTCCTTCTTTGCTCCAATTGTGGACTTCCAAGCTGTGTTCAGAAGGCAAGTTCAATGTAGTCAGGCAATGGGCTGTGTGAACAAGTTTGTTTCTAGCGGTATTTTCAAATTCCAAATCTATAGAAGCTCACTTGCAAGAAAAGAGAGAAAGCCATCAAGATGGCACGGTCCTAACAGTTAGCTAGACCCACACCATGCATGGGCAGTACTGGAGTACCTAAGGTAGGTGGGTAGGGCCTACCAGACTGCATCTTTTTCTAGGTGTCCATGAAACCACTACCGGATACTCAGCCATGTCTCCCGCCTTCCTAAACGATGCTGGGGGAGCAAGTCAGGTTAGACTGGGTGACAATGCAACACTGAGCATGTGTGGGCCTTGGTTTCTCTGATGTCTTTGCCAGCTCAGGACTTCCTTTTCTGCTTCCAGTGCAGCAAGGCTGCGGGGCCTTTCTGTCTGCAGGTGGGGTTCAGAAATTCGAAAGAGTCCTGTAGGGGAGAGAGAACTATATCCAACCAACCTGCGTATTTGCGCATGTGCTGATTCCCAGGCCTCCCGGGGTTGCTCTTGGCGATGCACTTTGTGGAATATTTGTTTGCCAGGCTTCTAGATGGTTAGGAGCTAAAGTTGGCTGAAAAACTACTGTTTTGAGTGGTTTCTCCCTCCCCTGAGTTACTTTTCTTTTAAAAATAAAGTTTTAAGCGTAAGCCCTACATTTCGTGCCAAGCCACAGAGTTCAATTTAGCATTTTGGGGTAGCCATTTTAATTTATTTTTACCTTGTATTCTTTGACTTGCAATCAGGATCACGGCACCGGGAACTGGGGATTTTTCTATGATGGCAGATATGAATGTAAAGAAGTGACATCTTTTAAGAATATTCCTCTTCTGCAACCTCGGTGAAACTCTGAAACACAGCTTGCTCCAATCCTGAGGGGACTTAAGAGGTGAGTGAACAGCCACACAGGGGGACACCCCACTCTCTAGGACCTTCACAGTGGGACAAAACCCTAGGACCTTCACCCAACTCCCTTGTGCTTTTCTAGCCAGCCAGCAGGAAGTTTCCTGCAGGTAGACTCCCCCAAAACTCAATCCCATTCACAGGACTCTCCAAGGTACTGGCCCTACCCACCTAAGAGCTTGCTACAATACTGAGAGTACCAAGAGCTTGCTACAATACTGAGGGGACTAAGAAGGCGAACCAGGAGAGAAGACTAAGATAGAAGGCTTATAGAGACCTCAGAAGCTTCCTGAGACACAGACATTGACAGTACAGAGCAGATTAAGAAAAACTCTCAAACACTCAGACAGCCACTGCAAGGATTGGACCAAGACACAAAGGCATTGCTGGCCTCATTTGAAGGAAGAGATGGGTAGGCGCCAATGCAAGAATTCATCCAACAACCTAAAAAGCAACATGGTAACACCAGAACCCAGTGGTCACACAACAGAAAGACTTGATCATCCTAACAAAGAAGAAGCAGAAGAAAACAACTTTAAATGTAACTTTATGAAAATGATGGAGACCTTTAAAGAGGAAATTAAAAACTACCTTAAAGAAATGGAGGAAAAGACAAACAAAAAATTGGAAGAAATTAATAAATCCCTTAAAGAAACCCAAGAAAACCAAGAAAAAAAAAACAATCAAACAGGTGAAGCAAACAGTTCAAGGCTTGAAGACTGAAATAGAGGTAATAAAGAAAACACAAACTGAGGGAATTCTGAATATGGAAAATCTGGGTAAATGAACAGGGACTACAGAGACAAGTATAACCAAGAGAATACAAGAGATAGAAGAACGAATCTCAGGTGCTGAAGATACTATAGAGGAAATAGACTTATTGGCCAAATAAAACATTAAGTTCAACAAATTCTTTTTTTTTTTTAAAAATATTTATTTATTTATTTATTTATTTATTTATTTATTTATTTATTATGTATACAATGTTCTGTCTCTGTGTATGCCTGAAGGCCAGAAGAGAGCACCAGACCTCGTTACAGATGGTTGTGAGCCACCATGTGGTTGCTGGGAATTGAACTCAGGACCTTTGGAAGAGCAGGCAATGCTCTTAACCACTGAGCCATCTCTCCAGCCCCCCAACAAATTCTTAACACAAAAGATCCAGAAAATCTGGGGCACATGAAAAGACCAAACCTAAGAATAATAGGGATAGAAAAAGAAGAACTCCAGCTCAAAGGCACAGAAAATATATTCAACAAAATCATAGAAGAAAACGTTCCCATCCTAAAGAAGAATATCCCTATGAAGGTATGAGAAGCTTACAGAACACCAAATAGACTGGATCAAAAAAAAGTCCCCTTGCCATATAATAAAACGCAAAATATATAGAATAAAGAAAGAATATTAAGAGCTGCAAAGGAAAAAGATCAAGTAACATATAAAGGTAAACCTATGGGAATTATACCTGACTTCTCAATGGGAACCATGAAAGCCAGAAGGTCTTGGGCAGATGGAGAAAACAAGATATTCCATGACACCAGATTTAAACAATATATATCCACAAATCCAGCCTTACAGAAAGTACTAGAAGGAGAACCCCAACCCAAGGAAGCTAACTGCACCCATGAAAACACAGGCAACAGATAACGGCCCCACCAGTACAACCCAAAGAAGGGAAAAACACAAACACTACTACCGAAAGAATCTTCCATGGAGCCACCTCCTTCCTTTACAATAGTTTTGTTTCAAAATGTATCCATCCTCAAAACATGTTTAAATTATCTGGTGAGAGTACTACTGGCTCGTCCAGAAATCAATACCAGGAAAAGCAAAGACATTTCATTCCTCGCTGTTTCTAACTGATGAAGCTCCCAAACATCCACCAATCATGTGTTCAACAAATACACTATCAAAAAGAAACAGGGTTTCTTTCCAAAGAGGTTTTAAAAATATAATTTCAGTTTACTGTGGCATTCTCTGGAAGGAATTGCCAAGGGACCCACATATGTGCCCCCAGGACACCACAATAAGCTAGTGTCATAAACTCCTCAGACTCCCTTAAAGCTCACAGGGCCAGAGTGGAGCCATTTTTGCGATGAGTTTCCATTTCGGACGCTTAGCATGAAGGACTGTGTGTAAGTTAACACTTCTGCCACCTACAGATATGAACTAACATGGTACCTATGTGGGATGACAAAAAGCAACAAGGACTGGGTGGCAGCCTTCCTTTGTCAGCTCACTCTACTGGTGCTCAGCACTAGGGCTGTGAGACACCACAGTCTGATGACCAGGGCTTCCGTTTGCAGATGCTGAAACCAATTTGTAGTGTAATCTGCCACCCAGTGTGCCTATGATCTCAGGGAACTACACACAGTTTTCTCCTTGGTGAAAACTAGTTTTAGGTAAGGCTTCAGAGGGCTTCCGTGGGGATCCAAAGTCTGCAAAGTGCTGGATGCTGGGCTGTTGGAACAGTGTCCTGTGCCCCTGCCCATTCCTTGTCTCACAAGACTGGCTTCCTGAGCTCTACAGTGTCGGGGCCTGGCCTTCCTGGAGTTCTATCCTTCACAGTCTTTCCAAAGCACATTAACTAAAACCATCTCTGTAGAGGCACTGGGGTAGTATCACGCATAGCTCAACATCCTCGAATCCAAAATTTCCCCAGGAGCCCCGTGGTAGTTAGCAAGATACGTAGGGGCAGCGACTCACCTCAGCTCTGCAGAGGACTGAAGGCTTTCCGCACCACACAGATGAGAGCTGTCTGGTGTTGAACTCTAACGGGGTGGGGGTAGGGAGTCAGAGAGACAGCCACACCAAAGCTGGGGATACAGAAAGGAAAGAAGACACACGAAAGTCCCTTCCCCACATGTCTGTTGCAGGCAGTCGGCTGCTTTTCTGGAACAGATTTTATCCAGTACACCAGTGACCAAGGCCATCTGCCTTTGATCTGTTTCTCCACTGCTAAATTTGCACACACCCTCTCATTCTTTCTTCTCTCTCCTTTCTTCCTTTTGAGTTTTAATTTCTTTTTAATTCCTGTTAGGTCTAATTATAACAAGCAATGTGCTTCATGGCGAGTTTGAAAAGAATCCAGATTAGATAGATACTCCCCTAGGACCCTGGATCCCCCCATCCTGACCCCATCCTGACCCCATATCCCCTGTATGGGCTCACTTTTCTTTTAACCTAGGAGTCTGGTGTTTTACATGGAAGCAGCCTTCGCAAACACAGTCCATGATTGTATTTTGAAATTCTTAATAATGCCTTTTATCTCAGTGTAACCAAAATATTATACTCTCACCATGCAATTGATAGAGGTTAAGTATCCTTAGTGCAAACTCCAGAAATCTGATCCTGTTGAGGCACAGACATTATACAGCCAGCAGAAAACACCACCCCCAAAATCTCTGTTTTTATGCGCAAAGCTTACAATTTGCTGTAAAATTGCCTGTGGCTATGAGGACTACGTGAATATAAAACAAATAAATTTCATGTTTAGCCTTGGTTCTGTCCTTTAGTATTTCATCAGGTAAGTACAAATATTCATAAATCCAAAATTCCAGAATCCCAAACCTCTTATTCCAAGCATTTAAAAATTGCACGTGTGAATCTGGAGAGATGGGTCAGCAGTTAGGACCACTGGCTACTCTTCCAGAGGACCTGGATTGATTCCCAGCACTCACCGGCCAGTTCACAGTGGTCTGTAACTCCAGTTCCAGGAGATCTGATGCCATCTTCTGACTTCTGCGGTCACCAGGGCATGTATGTGGTACACAGACGTACATGCAGGCAGGACACCTATACATATAAAATAAAATAAGTAGATCTCTTTTTAATATTTTTTGGTGTGTGTGTGTGTCATGTGTCTGGAAACGTGTGGAGATCAGAAGAAAATATCTCTCTCTCTCTCTCTCTCTCTCTCTCTCTCTCTCTCTCTCTCTCTCTCTCTCCATGCGGGTTCCAGGAATTGTGCTGGAGTCATCAGGCCTGATGCTGAGCAACCCCACACTGTATTCAAACGACTTGTGTGAATTTTGCATCGTGACTTTAGACTAGTGCCGCATTTGGAGTTCTTGGGAGCGAATCTTTATGGTTTGTTGTGTACAGTAAACCCACAGCACCTTCCAGGGGCTGATGTCTACCGCACTCACCAGCAGCTGTCGAGGATGAAGACAGGCTGACACCTCGTCTGGCCTGAGACCACACTGCTGGCATGCTTCAGAAAAGACTGCCGCGCGTCACTCCAGCACCTAGCAAACATAGATGATAAGTGTATTTTATTTTTAGCTTTCTTCTGCAGTGCTCCTTATTTCAAGAAGGTGTTTTGTTTCTAAGATTCCCAAATGTGTCCCTTGTCATTTTGGACATGACAGAGCGGTACAGATAGCACAAGAAGGTAAAGGTCCTCCAGTCTGTACCTCAAGTTCTGGCTGCTATGTCTGGGGTCACTTATCCCCAAAACCAGATGCCCCGGGGATTGAGAGGAGTTTCAGCAATTCTCGTTAAAGGTCCAACAGATGGGATCTGTTGGAAAGGCTCCAGATCTGCAGAAACTTGAGCGCTTGTTGGTGAGGTGATTAGATAGGACCGAGAGCCCCTGAACACGGCAAAACCTCAGAGTGTGGCCACATGGGCTAGACTTCTAAACCTCAGAGGGCTGACAAATGGGAGACACAAGACAGTCATCAGAGCAGTGTCTTCACCTTATGAGCTCATGTGGAGTTGGCAGCGACCAGAGGTTTGGCATCACATTCAACCCTCAGAGATGGGGTGACTTTGAGATCGTGACTCTAGAATTTGGGACTACAGCATTTTTTTCCATTTGCAAGATAGAGGTTTCAGGATCTGTGTCTTAGGGCCCCTTTGACGGTGACTAAGTAGGATAATCTAACTTACTTGGCATTGCCTCTGGCAAGAGAACAGACTGGAAATCAATGCCAGTTGTTTTCATTGCTGGCCACAGTGTGTCTATTGCATCAGTGACCAGATAGCACTGTGTGCCTGCTCTGGACCACATGTTGCACATGGCCCTGGCATGTGATATGTTCTCTCAACATATCTTTTCAACATGACTGTGTTAAAAACTTGGCATGTAAAGTTAGGTGGGTCAAGAGCTCTATCTCCAACTCTAACTCTAAGCTTCTCTGTGGATCTAAATTACATCGCTGTCAAGCACGTTCCTGGGAGGTAAACGTGTGGATGAGTCAACAGATAGGCTCATGGCAGACTCTGCAGCAGCTGGCAGATGCCCTCGGACTCCTCTTTTCACGCCTCCAGCCCAAATCACAAGCTGCAAGTTCATCTCTTGGACTTCTCGCTGCTGCCTGTTAAGTCAGGAACTCCACAAAGCTGGGGCTTTTCAAACAGAGATGAATGAGCCGCTGTCCCTGAGAGCCTTTGTAGATGAGCGAGCACAGTGCTGTGGGAGCCTGGAGACAAAATGCAGCATGATTTGAGAAACCAACTGCCTGGACTTCTCCAAGTCCCCAGAGGGAGGCAGCAGTCCAGGCTCAGCACTTCCTGTTCTATTGGAGGCCGTTTTGCAGAACTGGTGGCGAGACTTCCATGGGGACTTGAGGAGCTGGGAGCAGTGAGCATCACGAGTGGGATGAGAAGCAGGAACTGAGCTGAGGTCAGACTGTTACGTTATGAAGGTGAGGTCACACAGCCCATTAGGTTTGAGCACCCACCCTCCTCTGGAAGCTTTGTTTGAGGAGACTGTGGAACCTTAGGGACAGAGGGTCTAACTGGCTGATGGTGGCCTTGAGGCTTAGGACCCAGACCCACCTTGAGCCCGAGTTCTTTGCATCTGTATCCCCTGGATATGAGAAAGATGTCCAAGCTCCCACCAACACTACTGAGCACCCATCTGCCTTGGTGGGCCACCTCCCCTTACACCACAAACCAAGTACATCTCCCCCTTAAGCTGCTTCTGTCTTGTATCTTATCATTAGAACACACACAAGAAAACTAATACGTTAACATATGAGCATAAAGGGGACATTGTCAGTGAGAACTGGGCTGTCTTTGGAGACACACATTGACAGGCTCACAGATGTTGCCATGTTATCCAGGGGTACTAATTTAATGTGGTGTGGGTAACACTCTTGGGGTAGAATTGATGCCCAAAAGCTTACTTCCAGGGAGCATAGGAGAAACAAGGAACGTCCGTTCAGCAAAAGCAGACAAGCTAAAAAAAAAAAAAAAAAACCTTCTACTTTGGGTTATTTGCAGCACTGGAACTTTTACTGACTCCTGGCCTGGTAATTTGTTCCCCTTATTGTTGGCATGGATGCTGGTGAAGTCAGCAGCATAAAGGTGCATTTAAAAAAAGCAAAACAAAATTAAGGAAATGCCACAGAAGTGACAACATGTAGCCTAAGTTCGCCAAAGCAGGTTCTAAAACTGACTCGGTTACTGTGGCTTATTGGCCACATGGACCTTTTTAGCATTTTATTTTCTTGACCGTATTTTGGGTTTAAGGCTAGACCCAGTAACGAAGATTCCAAATTAAGCCAAACCAGCAGCACTGGTGAGTCAGCTGAGCATAGCTTCCCCTGTCAGACTGCAGGGCACGCTCGGGGAAGCCGTAGCAAAGGCTACCTTGCAACCCTTTCTGCACTGTGATTAGCCATTCGATTCAACAAATTGTTTACACCACCCAGACTTAGCTCCCTCTCAGCAGAGTGAGCAGGAGGTGCTTACTGCAGTTGTTGGATCAGAACTCAGGGATTATGTTTGAGTTGTGCCCTGACTCTGTCTCTTACTGTCTAGTGAGTCCTAAGACCTCTGCTTTCTCCCCTATGTTGTGAGCTGTCTCCAGGTTTAGCCAATGATTTCTTCCTGTTGCCTGGGGAATCTGAAGGAACTGTCTCATGCTACTGTCGATGAAACAAACCTTACCACCCCCTAAAACAAAACAAAAAAAAAAGAAAGAAGGAAGAAAAGCTTATTGAGTTGAGGGGAAATAGCTGGAAACATTTACTTATTTATTATAAAACAACTGGCCCCATATGCTATGAATTACTGTGAAGATTCCTAACTAGGCAAGACAGGAATATACTGTCTTGATTATTGACATCAAGTGCTGTGTTGCTTTGAACGTACTGCCTAGAATGCCTGATGTGGGAGTGATTTCTTTCTAATCTGTTGCTTTCATTGGTTAATTAATAAAGAAATTGCCTAGGCCCATTTGATAGGCCAACCCTTAGGTGGGTGGAGTAAACAGAACAGAATGCTGGGAGAAAGAAAGCTGAGTCAGTGAGTCGCCATGATTCTCCTACCAGACATAGACACAGGTTAACATCTTTTCTGGTAAGACACCTCATGGTGTTACAGGGATATTAGAAATGGGTTAGATCGATATGTAAGAGCTAGGCAATAAGAGGCCAGGCAGTGTTTAAAAGAATACAGTTTCCGTGTAATTATTTCGGGGCATAAGCTAGCCATGTAGGCGGCCGGGGTGCTGGGGACTGGGGACGCAGCCCCGCCGCTCCTAATACAACAGGGTGGAGCCCGACGTGATGGACTAAATCCACTTAAAAACCTGAGAAGGCTTAAAAATAAGGGAGAGAGAGTTTAACACTGATTTTTGCTGTTTGTTGGTGGCATGCTGTAGAGAGATTTCCTGATTCGGCAACAGCAGCAGAAAAAACGCTGTGTCATTTTAAAGCACAGCTTCTTGGGGCTGTGCTGCCAGCGTGAACTCTGGCTTTAAAGCATTTCAATGGATTTTATGAGACTGGATGTTTGTGTTCCCACTTGGGATTAGAAGGAGACTGCTCTGAGACCGTGCAGATGGCTCAGCGCTCCCCGCCCGCTCCTGGACAGACGGCCGAATCAGGCTTAGCCAGGCGGGAGAGCATGGTGGATTCCTGCCGCCTTACAGAGACATATTTTCAGACTGCGCAATGCTCTGTATGTCAGATTTTGCTGTAACTTGGATGAAAAGAGTTTCTGTGCTGCACGCTCAGTCTCAGAGTTAAACTTCTGACTGCGGCGCCAATGTGGCCTTGCTTTGTGCCTGAAACTGTGCTCAGCTCAAATGGATCTGAGGCAGGAGCAGCTGCTCCATGCTGAACTGTGCTGGTCGGCAGGAATTATCGTAATTACTGAAATAACAGAGCAGATAAGGTTTTGATTAGGCAGGACACAGGCAGTACCGTATTACCTGTACATGGTGCAACTTAAGTTTTTAAGAACTGCTTAACATTTTAAGAAATGCTCCTTTATAGTAAAAAATGTTACAGATTCACAATAAAACAGATTCAGACATAAAAGACCACACTGTTGGATGAATGTACGTAGGCTTGAGAGAGAGAAGAAAAACAATATAGAGATAAAGTTAATGGTTTAAGAAAAAGGTAAAGTCTTTAAAGAGACAGAGTACAGATAGTTAAGAGATTAAAAGAAATAAAGAAAGATAAGCCACATAAAAATGGAAAGTTCACAGAGAGTCTGGATTATGTACATTGTGTTTTCTTTAAAATGTTTGACTGTGAAGGAGCTAAATAAAGAGAGACATATCATTATATGGACTGCCAAGTGTAACCAGAACGGATATCATGAGGGTATGACTTCAGAATTTAGGTCTAAGGATATGATGCTTTGGAGAGGGTCTTCTTTTGTTTTCACAGAGGATAAGACTCTATGGATTTCTTCTATCCCAATTTGGTATGATGGACCATGCCCTCTTGAAGGGTTGCTGTGAACATCTTCAGAAAATTGCTTCGCTCAACTGCCAACTGAGATGAAAGTAGCAGGTTATACCATGAAAGACCTAATTAACGACGCCCCCATTCAGCAGGAAGCAGTTTGGAGAGAAAAAACTGCGCCCATGTTCCCATATATTGTTTATAAATGTTCTTTTACATTTAAAGGGGGATATGATATAGATATGAATAATTTGCATTGGTATGGATTTTAAGGTCAATTTTGTTATATGTATATGTATTTCTTGATCTTGATTAAGGTATTGTGATTGTGTAGTTCATTTAAAAATGTACTGTATAATTAAGAAATATAGGTTGTTAATAGATAATCATCAATAATAGTAAAGCTTGTAGTCATGTTAGTTAGATTTTCTAGATACATAGAGATATATTTCAGAGAGGCATTCTTCATATCTCTCAAAGGCTGCAGAATATGGCATTTAAAATATTTTAATAACTTAGGACTTTTCATGACAATGAGACATGTCTGCTCCTGGCGGCACCAATCTACTTCGAGAGGAAGATGGGCATTGAAGAGGGTCCTTATGAGTTTGATAGCCATTTGGGCAAGAAACTGTTCTTGCCTGGACTGTTGCATAAACTGGACACAGAGAACCCGCAGAGAGAGGACTGCTGAACTTGCCTAAAGGTGAAATGGTCTTTCGGGGTTCATGACTCATGAAAGAGTCTGCGAGACATTCTGCAGGACACAGCAGATAGTGACTGAACTGTTTTTGGAATTTCCTGCTTCATGGAAATGTCTGCTGGAAACTATGGGCCTGTAGGCCGAAGATGGATGCCCCAACGGTGCAGAGGAACTTTGGGTGACTGTCCAGGCAGCGAGATGTCTCTGTCATGTCTAGAGTTTGGATTTCTTATTTGCTTAGGTAATATTATACCCTTCTGGAGTCTTTGATGGATTTGAAGAATGAATAGATATAGTTTTCCTTAGTTATGATAAAAGATAAAATAGATATAAATATTGTAACTGTAATTCTTGCTTGATAACTGTTTTGCTATATGTAATTTTGCTACGTTAAAATGAAAGCCATCTTTTTTGTTTAAACAGAAAAAGGGGAAATGATGTGGGAATGATTTCTTTCTAATCTGTTGCTTTCATTGGTTAATTAATAAAGAAACTGCCTAGGCCCATTTGAGAGGCCAACCCTTAGGTGGGTGGAGTAAACAGAACAGAATGCTGGGAGAAAGAAAGCTGAGTCAGTGAGTCGCCATGATTCTCCTACCAGACATAGACACAGGTTAACATCTTTTCTGGTAAGACACCTCATGGTGTTACAGGGATATTAGAAATGGGTTAGATCGATATGTAAGAGCTAGCCAATAAGAAGCCAGGCAGTGTTTAAAAGAATACAGTTTCCGTGTAATTATTTCGGGGCATAAGCTAGCCATGTAGGCGGCCAGGGTGCTGGGGATGCAGCTCCGACCTCTGCTTTCTCCCCTATGTTGTGAGCTGTCTCCAGGTTTAGCCAATGATTTCTTCCTGTTGCCTGGGAAATCTGAAGGAACTGTCTCATGCTACTGTCGATGAAACAAACCTTACCACCCCCCTAAAACAAAACAAAAAAAAAAAGAAGGAAGAAAAGCTTATTGAGTTGAGGAGAAATAGCTGGAAACATTTACTTATTTATTATAAAACAACTGGCCCCATATGCTATGAATTACTGTGAAGATCCCTAACTAGGCAAGACTTAGGAATATACTGTCTTGATTATTGACATCAAGTGCTGTGTTGCTTTGAATGTACTGCCTAGCATGCCTGGAGCAGTGCCATCAGGAGGCCCTGGAGCAGCGTTGTCAGGAGGCCCTGTATTTCTGCCTGTGAAGCAGCAAGTTTGTGTTGGGTACAAACCAGCACCCTCAGTGATAAATGAGAATAAACTGGGGGCTCTTTGCCCCTCTCACTGTGAATTTTAAGGGCTTCTCTAAATTTGAACTCAGTTTTTCAGATCAATCTTGCATGGGGTGTTCTGTGACCACCAAAGTGGGCAGTGTCATTCCTGGATCCTAGGTCCTTCATATCTTCTCTGACATGAAGCCAAAGATGTGCCTGAGTCTCTTTCAAAACTGGTATGTGACAATGACCCACACGGTGCTGGAATGTGCACCTCAGTTGCTTGTCACAGCCAAGATGACTGAATAAAATTAGAAGCTGGCAGTTTCCAGGCACAGGGAGCCTCGCTCATTTCCCTGAGGGATTCCAAGGATGGGTGTTCAGCCATGGGGCCTTTAAAGTTCTACTATACGATCCAGAGAGGAGGTTCAGCAGTTAAGAGAACTAGCTGCTCTTCCAGAGGTCCTGAATTCAGTTCCCAGCAACCACGTGGTGGCTCACAACCACTTATAATGGTGTACAACTCCCTCTTCTGGTATACAGGCATGCATGCAGATAAAGCTCTTATATACATAAAATACATAAATAAATAAACCTTTTTTTTTAAAGACAAGAAAAGAATGTTCTGCCCTCAAAGTTTACTGCTTCAGTCCCCAAATCAGGAGGCGCATGGCTCATGAAAATATCCAGACAGCATGGAAAGATGTGTTTCTAAACTGCCTAACTTTCTGCTGGGATGCTGCTGATAACTAGAGACTTTTAAAATGTACACACATGGGGCCGGAGAGATGGCTCAGCACTTAGAGGGAGTGCCCCTTGCAGAGGACCTGCGTTTGTCTCCCAGCACCTATCTGTGCGGCTCCCAACTGTCTGTAACTCCATCTGCGGAGGATCTGAAGCCTCTGGCCTCTGCCCATGCCTGGTCTCATGTGCACATACCTCCCCAACAGACACATTCGCATAAAATGAAAAACAAAAAATTAAAATTAAGTTTTTAAAATGTACCTGCAAAATTAACAAGGTAAAAATTTTATGCACATTCTCTTGTTTATTTTTCTTTTGTTACTATGTTACGTTATGTTTCTTGTGTTACTATGGGAACATGAATTTGATGGTATCATTACTTTTCATGAATGCCTGGCATTCCTTTGCTCTTTCTCTGACTGATGCCTTCTCTAGGTTCTTTCCAGATTTTTGTTTAAAGGTTGCTATGACTGAAGAATATTCTTCTAAATATACTCTACAATGTTTTTCCCTTGGGTTACAGGGTAACATGCTGACGCTCATTGTCAAATTGCCTCCTAGAATGACTAGAGATTTCTGCTCTCACCAGCCTGGGATCCATGGCCCAGGTGATACTCAACAACAAAGAAACAAAATGTTTCCCTCAGCCCCCTAGTTTCTCATCTGGATTTTCCTTCTCGCATCTAACTCAGAAGCCTGGCATGAATTGTTGGATTCACATTAAGAAGAATTATAACCTGGACGAGGATACGTGGGTCCTCGGGCTAGATGGTGAGAAACTAGAAATGCTGTCCAGGTCTAAACCCTGAGACATGGGGACGGAAGCTAAGGGAGAGAGCGCTGTTCTGTGAGCATTGTGTGCTGTGCTCTGAGTTACTTCAAAATTAGGTTCTCTGAAGGTCAAAGCCTCATCAGCACCCACTAACACACAGGCAAGTGTCACTTTAAGGGTCACTTCCGGAAGCACTGGATGGAGTCTAATAGCCCAGTGAGTTTCCCATAGCGTGATTCCCAGCACACCATAGACAGTTGATCTGTGGGATAATACTGGGAAATTCCTTTAAGTGGTTTAATACTAGTAAAAAGTCATGTGCTAGAAATAAGAATTAGTTAGTAGGTGAGGAGTGTAATATCAAAAGGTAGATTCTTAAATCAGCTGGGCTCAAAGAGACCCATAATCAGTCTATCTTATGAACACAGGAATTATTAAAAATAAATTATGCATATGTGTGTGCATGCATGTGTACGTGTGTGCATACATGTGTGGCACGACACATGTGTGGAGAGCAGACAACTATTCAGAAGTTGTTTCCTTCCTTCTAGCTTGTTTTTGAGGCAGGGACTCTGCTGTCCTGTGCACCACGCCAGCTGTCCCTCAAGCCTCTGCTGTCCTGTGCACCACGCCAGCTGTCCCGCAAGCTTCGGGGTAATTCTTCCGTCTGGCCTCCCGTCTCACTGCAGGAAAGCTAGGATTACAGATGTTCACCACTGAGTCTACTTCTCTCCATAGGGTTATGGGATTGACCTAGGATAGTCAGGCTAGCACAGCAAAGGTTCTCACTGATGCGCTGTCTCTAAAGCCCCTAGAATAGACAATATTTGGTGGTAGTAGCCAAAAGGGCTCTTGGGGTTGGAGCTTTAACTTCTCAACCCATGGGTTCTGGAAAAATATGGAAGGACAGTGCCCCTTGTAGCCTTTGGAATTTAGATAAGAATTAAAATGCCAGTCGAGCCATGGTGGTGCACGCCTCTAACCACAGCACTCAAGAGGAGGAGGCAAGTGGATCTCTGTGAGTTCGAGGCCAGTGTGGTCTACAAAGCTAGTTCCAGGAGAGTTAGGGTTGTTACACAGAGAAATCCTGTCTTGAAATACACCCCCCACCAAAAAGAAACAGAATTGGAATGCCATTTGTAGATAGAGGACTTGGAACCTCCTTTTAAGGTCAGAGCAGTTAGACTGAGTAGGCTCTTTTGGAGCCTGGGTATATTCAGAAATAGAGGACACTTTTGTGTCCTCTGAGTGGCATGAGGAGGCTGGAGGGCCGTGTCCCCACTGATTGTGGAGGATGTGATAGCAGTGTCCTTCAGTGCAAACACTCCATGAGCACATCACATTCCCCACATACTAGCACCTCCCTGCTCTCCACCTGGCTCATGACAGCAAGCACCAGACAGGAGTGCAGAGGGAGGATGCCCTGCGGAGTCTGCCTTTATCGGGAGAGGACAAGTGCAGCAGGAGGCCCCTGGCCTTCTCACTGCCTTGACATAGACAGGCTGTGCAGGAGAAATCTGGTGGAACCTCCAGTTTTACAGTCAGACCACTTGGCACCAGACTCCCCTGTGTTTGGTGACCTCCCCAATTGCTTCTTACCACTCTTGCTCCTTCTATAGCTTTCTAGGAGCAAATCATGGAGGCCAGTAACAAGTCCAGTGAAGGGTCTTCACACTCACCCTAACATACGTTGTTTAAATTCTTACTGTGCACTTGGCACTGTGTGGGGCTCAGGGGATCATATCTCTCCAGTCTGAGAGACAGACACATACGCAAATAACTGTGTCATAATTATAAACACACTTGAACTGACAAGCCAGGTGTCTGCCATGTGATGTTAACCTTCTTAGCAATCATCTTTCATATTCATATTCAAGTTGAATCTTTCTACAGCATATGCAGACCAAGCCTGGACTTCATTCTGCAGGGACAGACGACGAATGGCAAGCACCGTCTCAGCCATTCCTTTGACTAGACGGTCATAGTTGAGTCCAGCACGGACCAGTCTGGTGCAGAAAGGTGCTCTTGCAGGGCTTTGTATAAATGCTCCTGGAAAGTGAAGCACGTAAGCTGGTGAACTGGTCTCCAAGCAAGCTGCTTGGCGGCTGGCTGGCATTGATGCTGCATCAACTAGCTGAAACAGAGCGAAAAGTTTCCCTGGTATCAGCACGTGAGACAGACCATGTAGAGCAGTGCTTCTCAACCATCCTAACGCTGGGATCCTCATGCTATGGGGACCCCAACCATAAAAGTATTTTCATTGCTACTTCATAACTGTAATTTTGCTACTGTTAAGAATAATAATGGAATATTTGATATTTGACCCTTATGTAAAAGGGTCACTCAACCCCAAAGGGGTTGCAATCCATAGGTTGAAAACTGCTCATATAGAGCGAGCATTCACTTTTAGACTTCTTATAAATACCCAAAGAAAGGTCCCACAGGGAAATTCAAATGAGTCTGAAGCTCAGAGGGTCAGAGTGACAAGACTCTTTAAGTAGAGGAAAGAGAAGCAAAGGCTGAAGTCCAGAGAACTCAGTCAAAGAGGAAAAAAGTGAACTCAGAGAGAAAAAGAGGAAACCAAATTCAGAATCTGTGCAGGAACCTATGGGATAGAAGAAAGCACATCTGGGAAAATCATGGTCCACAGAGTCCAAAAAGGCGGAGAGTCAGTGACCATGGTCCACAGCATCCAACAAGGCAGAGAGTCAGTGACCATGGTCCACAGCATCCAACAAGGCAGAGAGTCAGTGACCACGGTCCACAGCGTCGAACAAGGCAGAGAGTCAGTGACCATGGTCCACAGCGTCGAACAAGGCAGAGAGTCAGTGACCATGGTCCACAGAGTCCAAAAAGGCGGAGAGTCAGTGACCATGGTCCACAGCATCCAACAAGGCAGAGAGTCAGTGACCATGGTCCACAGCGTCGAACAAGGCAGAGAGTCAGTGACCATGGTCCACAGAGTCCAAAAAGGCGGAGAGTCAGTGACCATGGTCCACAGCGTCGAACAAGGCAGAGAGTCAGTGACCATGGTCCACAGCGTCGAACAAGGCAGAGAGTCAGTGACCATGGTCCACAGCGTCGAACAAGGCAGAGAGTCAGTGACCATGGTCCACAGCATCCAACAAGGCAGAGAGTCAGTGACCATGGTCCACAGCGTCGAACAAGGCAGAGAGTCAGTGACCATGACACCCAATTCTTGTTTTACATCACATGTGTCACTTGTGTTCTTGGGAAAAAGGGTGGCCCCTGTGTGGGACAGGAGTTGGCGAGTAGACAGCAGCTGGAAGAGTAAGATTGAGATGGAGGCAGGATGTGAGAGGATGTGGCTGGGGAAGAAAAAGGGTTGCCATCAGGAAGTGCAGGGAGGACACGGAGCACAGTGTTCTTTAGAGAATCAGGTGGGGACTCTTCGAACAGGTGTATAGGCCATGGGGAAACTTGAGAGAAAGAGAGAGAACCTGAAAAGGAGAGGGTTGAGCCCACTGTATAAACTGACGATATGATTATCCCATGCTATGGGAAGGTTTTGTTATGAGAGAGAGAGAGAGAGAGAGAAAGAGAGAGAGAGAGAGAGAGATGGCCGGGGCTCTCTGGAGAAAGGGGGACTAGCAGCAGGTATTAGAGGATGTGTAGTAAGGAGGGTGAGCAGAAATGCTGGCAGGTGCCCTAGGTGTGTGTTAATGGGAGAACCACATAGGTAGGGAAATGACTCCTTTGGTAGGTGTGAACTGGCTTCGGATGTTCCTGAGGCATGCTGGTTTTTATCCAACCACCAGAATCCTCCTATAGTCTAGGTTGAACTAATTTCTGAATATGTGGACAAGCTTTTGGAGTTTGGGGAACTGGAGTTTTCTTTGAGCCTGACACTACAGGGCTGGGGAGGACTGAGCTGCAGGTCTGGGTGCGAGCCTGCTGAGTTTTGAACAGGAAAGGCAAACCGCGTGTCCCTTAACTGGAAGTAGGCCAAGTGTAGATGTGGGTGAGCTTGCTCATCTAGAGCTGGAAGCCAAGAGAGTTCACACCCAAATCCTCAGTCTTCCCTTAGAGAGGGAGGCCCAGCGAGGGTGAAAGGAGGGAGGATGCCCTCGGATGTGACAGCGCCTCAGCTCACAGTTCGCCTCCCAGGCTCAGGGGAGAGAATAGCAGCTTAAGAACTGGAAAGATTTGAAGACCTTCAGACCAGAGTGGAGATACACCAGGGGGCTGCCATGCTGTGTGTTCTACAACATAGGCCTAGCAACTGTGACCTTTTGGATTGTCCAAGTGTCACCATGAAGAACGGCTGCTTCCTTCTGAGACTTGAGGCACATGAAGCACAGAGGAAGAAATACATTCAGAATCCTAGCGAATATCTGTGTGTCAGGGAAAGGCAGGGAAGAGGCCTGCAGGGTCCCTTCCCCTAAAGAGCTTTGCTGCAGAATATTCCTCTACACTGTGTGAAGATGTGTCATTGTGATTGGTTTGATAAAGAGCCAAATGGCCACTAGCTAGGCAGGAAGCGGTTAGGCGGGACTTCTGGGGACAGAGAGGACTCGCAGAGGGAGAAATGTGGAGTTGCTAGCCCTGACACAGAGGGAACAAGACATGCAGGAGAAGAAATAAAAGCCAGGAGTCACATGGCAACATGTAGATGAATAGAAATGGGTTCGTTTAAGTTATAAGAGTAAGTGGGACAAGCCTAAGCTATAGGCGAGCTTTTATAATTAATAAGTCTCTGTGCCATTATTTAGGGCTGGTGGTGGAAAAGGAAAATCCATTTACAGAGCTTGTTTATCACAGTAAGCCGAGAGGATAAGAAACTAGTGGCTCACATTGCCTCCTGTTTGTTTTCTTCATGCTATTCAGACAAAGCTAAAACTCAGCCTAGGATCCTGGAATTAAAGGGTGAGAAGAAGCCTAAAACTCCTGTCATCTGGCCTCTTAACGAGGGACATTAGAGGACATTCCTTGTCTCCTTCATGACGCTCCAGTGTCTTGCAGTCCTTGAGGAATCTCCACCCTAATGGCAGACTTCAAAAGAACAATGTGGAGAAATTATATTAAGGAGTTCAAAAGAAAAGGAGAAAGAGAAGGACTCGTTTCTTTTTTTTTTCACTGCTTCGAATTTCTCCCCGCGCTGCCAATTGGACATGCCACTCTCCAGCACCCTAAGGCACTTCAGAAAACCATTAAGTGTTTTGATGTCCTGGGTTTAGGGCTGATTGTGTTTCGGCCAGATCCAGCTCAGCCTCCTCTGAGGCTGGCATCGTTTGCCCGCTTTCCTGGTACACATGTCCGTGCACTCAAATCCATGTAAATATGTGGTAGGCATCTATCCATTCCACATGGGGTTGGCTTTCATCTCCCTAAAATCATTTGAAAACTCTAAGAGGATGGCTATCACTCAAGTCGAGTTTCCTTGTAAATACATTCTGGTCATGAGGGACGGGAAAAGATGAGCGAATTCGAGGGGCCACATTTTGCCATGGTTCTTCGTTTCTGTGATGGTTATGCTCTCTGCACATCTAGAGGATTTGGACACGCATTCATTGTAATGGTGCTTCCAGCCCCTCACAGCAATGTTATTCAATGCACATGCACCAAGGTGTGGTGTCTCAGAGTCGGGGGAAACGCAGCCTGGAGACAGAGATGGCCATTTTCTGACTCCCCGGAGAGGCATGCATTGCTTTTCATTGTCACGATCACAGAGTGGAAAGTTCCCATCATTTGAGAAGTGTGTTATTAGTGCTTGAAGTTGGACTTTGACACCCTTTCCCCATGGACATTAAAAGTATAAAGACTATGCTTCCTTCTGGATAAACACAGACCACGACGACAGTTGTCTTTCTGCAAGCACTCCACAGAGAAAGCCACATCCCTAGCATCCAGCCTAAGGTCAGGGCATAAACCAATTATCACACAGTTCTAAAGCCTGCAGCTCACTGGAAATTCTTTCATGCTCTATATGCTACTTCTGTTCCCTATTACTAAAAAGACAGAGCAGGAATTTAGCCTCCTAATTGGGTTTAGAACAATCAAACATGAATGAATTCCTGAAGCTCTTTTCCTTTGGGTATGTGTTTAGGTCTTATTCCACAGCCTCGGCTGACTTAGGACACATAATGCTTCTACCTCGGCCTCCAGAGAGCTGGGATCCAGGCTTGTCTTACCTCACCCAGCTTCTTGAGCCTCACAATGGACTGACATAAAATTGCTGTTTGTTTGGTTGTCCATGGTCTACTTGGAGCCAGCAGGTCCAGTTTTTAGTCAGTCACTTGCTTGGCATTCAGGAAGCAGGGGACATATTTCTTCATGTGTCCTGAAGATTCTTAAAGACCTAGTTCTAACAAACCAGTCAGGGTACCAGGTCAGCTTCAGCATCAACCTTCTCTTCATTGAGAAGATGCGTCTCCTGCAGCTGCTGTGTGTGATGGAGGCGAGAGAGAGGCGCCTCCCCGTGGCCTCAGCCTCACCTCCCAGCTCGGCATTTTCAGTCTGCAGGTATCCAATCCTCATCCCTCTTCACCATGTGAGGAGCACGCATGCAAACGTTGGGCATGCCCTCCACCTCCCAGGAGCTCACCTTTGAGCAGTGACTCTGAGTCTCCCACCGTTTCTTCTTCTGAACAAAGGAAAGGAATTCCTTGTTGTCTGTTTGGCCACCAATGCAATTTATTTTTCATCTTTCCAAACTATGAGAGTGGAGAAAGTTCTTACAGAAGTCACTTAACTTTTGATCTGAACTCACCAAAATACATGTCTGAATCCTATGACTAGGTTAGGATTTGGAACCAAAATGTTCATTTTGAAGACAGCTCTAAAATGACCCATTATTAGATTAAGCTGATTCTAATTCGATCAGCCATCTCTTGACATAAAGAAGGAAAAATCTATTTTTTTTTTAAAAAAAGTGGCAATTTCTAAGAAACTGGCCCCATAATCTTAAATTAAAAGCAGGTTTCCACACGTTGGACTCATGCCCCTTGAGCCTTTGGTATTACATTTGGACTATTTGGTTAGTTAAATAATGGTAACAAAAGAAGACAGAATAGATTATGTTAAATAAAGGGAAATTTAAGAAAGTAATTATGGGATTAAGTTGGGCCAGGAGGTGAGGGTTGTAAGTAATAAGATCACTGCTATTCAAACACAGTGCTATGTCTCCATCTGGCATGGGGCTTCCCGGATAACGGGATGCTTTAGCCCACTCCTAACTTGAGAAAGGGGGAGACTTTTACAGGTTCTGAAATATCTTGTTTGAAGTTGCTTAACTTCTTATGTTAAGGAAGGTATTGGCATTCTATAAAACAGAGTAGGAGAGTTGTCAGTTCAGGTGGGGGAGGCGTGTGAAGGCAGAAAGTTCATTTTCTGTGAATCTCGTAGACTACCTTGTCTACTTGACTAATCCAGGGATGTCTAAGAGAGAAACAAATGTGAAATAGAACCTTCGGGCCATTGGGTCCTAGGAACTTTTATCTTATGTGAAAGCCATGAAAACAAAAACCAGAACACTGGACACTGCTATTTCCAGTGAGAATGAAATGTCTGCCCACTGCTCCTGTGAGCCCAACTGCAGCTTAGAAGAGGCCATACCCCAGAATGAGAGTGGGGGAAGAACGGACTCTGCTTGCTTCGCACACTTCTTTCTATGGTGTTTTTCTAGTCCCTCCAGCTCAAGGGGGATCCCACATCCAGTCTTCACGATTGCACAACCAGTGCTCTGGAGTGCAGAGCCTTCTTCACGATTGCACAACCAGTGCTCTGGAGTGCAGAGCCTTCTTCACGATTGCACAGCCAGTGCTCTGGAGTGCAGAGCCTTCTTCACGATTGCACAGCCAGTGCTCTGGAGTGCAGAGCCTTCTCCTCAGCCTCTCCAATTGTCAATCTTATGCCATAGCGTTTTCTCAGAAAGTTCTGGAAGGATAGAAAAAAGGTGGGCTCTGAAAGAGAAAAGACAAGCTGAAAGGTTTGTTACTGGCTGACTCTGTTCAGATAGTTACAGGAACCTTAAAAGTTCTAGCCTTTAAGACCTCCTTTCAGATTTCAATTAAAGATGCCAGGAATGGCTAAAGGGGGGCTAAAGATCTGAGGGTAAAATGTCTACTCACAATGGGAATCGTCTGTCCATGTCGATTTTTCTCTCTTCAATGCATCCTTCTCTTTGTTTCACCCGTTTATGTGTTCCCTTTGCTCTACATGGTTCTTAGTTCTACCCGTTACAAATGTTCCCAGTCAAATATACCCTGAAAACCAACAATTCCCCAGTGATAGTAGGTTCAGGGCCCCATAGGAAACCAGATAAAGGTTTTCACTTCTCTCTCTCTCTCTCTCTCTCTCTCTCTCTCTCTCTCTCTCTCTCTCTCTCACACACACACACACACACACACACACACACACACACACAGATCTGTGGGAGTGGGTAGTACACATCCCATGAACTTCTTAATGGAGAAAGTTAGTTAAGAAAGGAAGTAAATCATCAGGGAATTCTAGAGGAGAAGGTTAGTGCACTACACTACATTTTTAGGTAGTAGAAAGAGCTAAATGGTTTGTTTTTAGTAAAATTATGAATAAAACACATATTTATTGTAAATCAGAGTGCTGCTTTTTTCCTCTCCCAGCATGCATAGAATCAGGTAACCAAGCAACCTGCGAAAACAGTCAGGTAGAAGCCATGGATCTTGATCAGATAGCACATACCCCAGACGCTGCAGTTTCCATGGGCCTTGGTCTGGAGTTAGACTTACTCCTCTAGGTGGTAGAAACAAAGCAGGGGCCCAGGCCTCTCAATAGTTAGCTCTGGCCTTTGCTGTTATCAGCTGTTCTTTTCATGGGGTAAAACCAGAGCAGCAGCTTGGGCAGGTAGTCATTCTGTGTCCTTGGAGATCTGTGAGTATCTTAGATGGGATGCTCTTTTCCTAGACCCTAAACTCTGACCAAATGCCTGCTGATAAAGATAATTGCAGGAAGGCAGATCTCTGTGCTTACCTAGGAGAGAGGAACAAGGTCTGGTGGTGGAAAACTGTTTTTACATGTAGCCCAAAGGCATAGAAAACAGTCTGAACTAGGGTATTAGTCCCCAAATACGTAACAGAAAGGAAAGTCAGCTACAGCGAAAAATCTACAGCAAAAGACAGCCACTTTATTCACAAAACGATAACGGCAAAAAGCCTTGCCTTTTGGTTTAGCCTTTCCCAGATCCCTTGATTCTAATAAATTGCTCTTGAAAACATGGCTGAACAATTACTGTATAATGTTGTGGCTTGTAGCAATATAACAGTCCCAAAGTGACACAATCAGAGAGAAGATGGATCTGTGGGTGCCTGGCAGGAGCTGGGGCCATGAAAGAGGTCAGGAGAACTTCCCTGAGAGGATGACTGGATTGTTATTGCCTTTTTATGGAAAGAGTTGCAGAAACCTCAAATGTACATGCACAAAATTTCACACACACACACACACACACACGCACACACACTCATATGCATGCACAGGCACACACGCATGTGCACACACTCACATGCATGCAAGCAAGGCACACATGCATGCACACACACAGAGCATGCAAACACTGGTGAAATCCATATAAACCTTTGAACTAAGGGTCTGTAAATTAACCTCAGGAGAAGCTGGGCAAAGGAACTGTCTATGACTCCTCAGTTTTGCATGAGTTTATAATAATAATCTCCAAGAATTTAAAACTCATGTACATAAAATCACAGTCCATCGATAATGTCACAAATGTTGATGAATGCAGTTTTGTGTCATCTTTAGTAATTGCCAGATTTTAGTCACTGGTGTCTCTTATTTGTCCCTCTTCCCAGTGTGGCCACATGGAATAAAACCCTTCTCTGTTCTTCACTGCTGTGAGTCTGTTTACCTGCCTGGCGAGCACACATGAGTGGCTGAGCCCAGCTTGTGAGAGCTGCCAAGGCCCAGTGGGTTCTGATACTCTCAATCGGTACCAGAAAGGCAGATAGGGAGAAGATTGCATTGTTATTTCAAGGTGGAGGATACCAGAGCAAGCTTGTAACTTAAAGGGAGAAACCCAGAGGAGGGACAGAGATCTGATAAAACGCACACTTATGTTAATGCCAAACCCACAGCCTGTCTCCCTGTAACATGCCTCCTCTCTCAGGTGCTTCAGATCCTCTTCCAAACCTTCAGTCCCTTGTCCCTTCTCAGTTCCAGGGACCACAGGTTCATCGGAGGGCAGCATATTTTTCTCTTCATGGTCTACAGCCTCTGTTCTGTTCTGTTTCTTCCAAAGGTCATGGGCTTTTGAAAACAGTCTCCTTCACCGACCTCTGCTCACAGCAATCCCCCAGCTCCTCCAGCTTTCTCCAGACATAGAGAGATGGTCTCGTTCATCTCTAGTAATGTCACGTGATGCCAGCATTATTAATATTTTTGGGTTTTTTTTTTTTTACAACATAATGGTTTTAGTAATTATTTGGGAATTTCATGCACTCTGATCACACTCTTTTCCTGTTCCTCCCAGGTACACCCTCCACCTTGCACCTTCCTCCAAACAAATAAATAATTAGAAAAACAAAAACAAACAAATAAACACCGAGTCCAATTTGTGTTGCCTCTGTACTCACTGGAGCATGGTCCAACTCCCAGCGGCTAACCCCTTGAACAAACTAAGTCCTTCACCCCCATCCCCTGCCCCTGCCAGAAGCCATCAACTGTAAAGGGCCAAATTCAACATCTCTATCACATTTTTAAAAGACTCTCTTTAGTAATTTCATGTCTGTGTCTTTTGGGGAGCTTGGCACAGAAGCCTTCCATGTCTTTCCTTCTCAGTTATGAGTCTGCAGTCATCGATACCACCACAAAAGATGCCTCCCCGCCCGTTGTAAAAGATGCAGTCAGCAGCAGCACGGATCAGGAACTTAACATGGTTTCCAGGAACAGCACAGATTGTGGGCATCAACAAGGCTTCCAGAAGCAACACAGATCATGGAAGTCTTTCAAGGAGACCCAGAAAATGAGCCATTCTTTCCAGAGTGAGCTTGTGGATGGGCAGCCCATCTGGAGGCAGGCCCTGTGTGAGCTCCGTGCTGTTGTATGTCACCTTGCCCTCAGGGCGGCATCCCTCCAGTTCCTAAGGTGTGATGTCTGCACCCCAATAGTAACACTACCTGCCCCACACACCAAGTGGCGTGAGAAACACAAGTGCATAAGGCATCTCCAAGCTGCTGAACTGGGGCTGTGGGGCTGGGTCTACAGCCCACTGCACCATCCCATCCTGCAGCGATGGAGCGATGTGATGAGGCAGGCCCAGTGGTGGCCGGGGCCTTCTGGCGGCCTGGTGACCTGCTCTACGGGGCAATAATGTTCTCCTTTATCTCCCCTGGCCATGGTCCCAAGCCTGTAGCTGCCACCATGTCTCTAGTTCTGCTTCCTTTGCCTTGTGCACCCTATCACTTAGACATCTTTATTCTGGTCAGAATAAAAACATTCTCTGTTTATTCTGTCCCCCTACATTTTAAACCATTCTCATGTTTGCAACTAACATTTTTAAACAGACTTATTGACATTTATTTTTCTGTATAAAAACCCTTATGTGGTGGCCACAGCTGGAGCCTGGGTCCTTTGAACAGAGACTCTGGTGCAGGTTTTCACAAGATAGTCAGTGAATTCCTGATAAGGAGACTTGGTGAACACAGTCTCTTTCCAGAGGTCGGGGGCCAGGTAGCTGTAGGTCTTAGAGATGGCATCAAAGGTGGCCTTGGCAAAGTTGCCCAGGGTGGCAGTACAGCCCCTGGCTGATGTGTAGCAGTCATCAATGCCAGCCATCATGAGTAGCTTCTTGGGCACATGAGCGGAGACTATGCCAGTGCCTCTGGGGGCAGGGATGAGACGCACCAACACAGCGGCCTGTCACTTTGCAAGGAACAGTGTGGGGCTTGCCAATCTTGTTCCCCCAGTAGCCTGTCCGCACAAAAACAATGGAAAGCTTAGCCAAGATGATGGCCCCTCGGATGACAGCAGCTATCTTTTTGGAGCACTTAACACCGAGACCAACATGACCATTGTAGTCCCCAATAGTGACGAAAGCCTTGAACCTGGTCCGCTGGCCTACCCCAGTCTGCTTCTGCACTGGCGTGATCTTCAGAACCTCATCCTTTAGGAATGCTCCCAGGAAAAACAAAATCAATAATCTGGGTCTTCTTAATGGGCAGAGAGAACAGATAGATCTCCTCTAGGGATTTGATTTCCATGTCCTTAACCAGGCGGCCCAGCTTGGTGACGGGAATTCACTCCTTGTCTTCAGCTTAACCTCCGCGAGCCCCGCGGACTCGGACTCGGCCCCAGCCTCGACCATGACCACGGCCCATAAGTCTGCAAGGGGTGCACCTACACACTGAGACAATGGGGATGTTCTATTGGGAACTCACCAAGGCCAGCTGGCCTGGGTCTGAAAAAGCATGGGATAAAACCGGACTCGCTGAACACAGCGGGCAATGAAGACTACTGAGAACTCAAGAACAATGGCACTGGGTTTTGATCCTACTGCACGTACTGGCTTTGTGGGAGCCTAGGCAGTTTGGATGCTCACCTTACTAAACCTGGATGGAGGTGGGTGGTCCTTGGACTTCCCACAGGACAGGGAACCCTGATTGTTCTTCGGGCTGACGAGGGAGGGAAACTTGATTGGGGAAGGGGGAAGGGAAATGGGAGGCGGTGGCGCGGAGGAGGCAGAAATCTTTAATAAATAAATAAATACATAAATTAAAAAAAAAGTCCTCTGCTGAATCCTCCGCTGAAGGGGCCACGTCCTCCTAATCCTGGGACCCTGGAACTTGGGGCTCTATCGCTGCACCCGCGTCATCCGCCGTTTGGTGTTTTTCAGAAGAAGAAGCGCAGCTAACATTTTAAATTACCCACATATTAATCACTTTGTTACAAATGTTCTCGTGCTGCTAGCTACTTTTTCACCAGTTACTCACAGTTAAATAGCATTTGTGTCTTACACGCCCCTCAGGCTGTACCTACTCTAAGTTACTTCATATTATCTAAAGCAGTAGCTTTCCTGCCGGGCCTTGCCCTGGATCATCCCACTGTATAAAACTGTCCAGTTTTGACTGAATTGCTGAGATGCGTTGTCTTCACTCGTTGGACCAAGTAAATTTCAGCCATCTGTTGAGCACAGACCATGGCACAGACGGAAAACTAACTCTATGCAAATAAACAGGAACTCATCTGAGTTAGGAACACAGGCACATGGGAGTATTGGCAAAAGCCGCAAACACAGCAACACAGCATCCAAAGAGCTAAGCAGCCCCTTCACTTAGGTCATATGAAGGAGGGAGCCCCATCTGGGCACAGTGGCTTCCTCTGACCCATCATCAGACCGTCCTCACATCATGGGCACACTTCCAATCCTGCCCCTGAAGAGTCTGTTCAGCACTGTCTCCCTCCAGAGGGGCCCACTGCAATTGCTGTTTGTCTGGAAGCAGGGCTGTACCTTGGACATCATCTGTATCTTGTAGAGAACAGTGCATCTGTTAAAGGAAGGCCGCTTGTTTGTTCCAGTTGCCGAAATAATCACACAGAAACTGTATAAATTAAATTACTGCTTGGCCCATTAGCTCTAGTTTCTTATTGATTAATTCTTACATATTAATTTAACCCATTAAGATGTAAGAGCTAGCCAATGAGAAGCTAGAGCTAATACACCAAGCAGTGATGTAAAATAATACAGTTTCTGTGTGGTTATTTTGGGTCTGGACAGCCAGGACTGAACAAGCAGCCTCCCCCAACACCTTTCTTAGCTGTTCTATGACTTACATACCTGTGTGTGGCCTGAAGCCTACAATCTGAGATTTAATTAAGAACAGAGTCATTGAAAATAGAAATAAAGAACCCTAAGACAAATTCTTAGAAGTAGGAGGTGGAAGGTTTACAACCAAAAGACTATAAATACTTAAGAAAACATTATCAATAGATTATAAATTGTATGATGATAAATTTACTTCTGTTTTGTTCTTCCTGGTACCGAATCCATGCATGATAAGAGCGATATTAGTCAATGACATATTTATTGAGTGACTACTCTGCCCAAGGCCCCATGCCAAGGACTTTCTGGTTCTTATCATCTTTATTCCTCAAAAAAAAACCATCCTTCTTACTTTTAAGCTTCTGCTCTGAAAGAAATGCTGACATCAAGAGATTAAGTAATTAATTTGCTCAAATCCACAGAGCTACAGAGTTAATGTACTGCATTTGAAACCTGTGCAGTCTGGCCCAGCATTGCAATTGAAATAGGGTGATATTGTCCTCTAGAGTGAAAACAGCATGTGAAAGAATAACCACGGCAGGAGTTCCACACTACAGAGGATCCTGAAGAAACAGCATTGAGTTAGGGAGATACCAGCTGTCTCTCTCGAGGTGATGAGGGGCCATTATCTTGTAACGTCTTCTAGGGCCAAGGCCATTGTGCAGCATCGTGGGCTCCCTGCCAGTTGTGCTAAACTCCCAGAAGCTGCACCACAAAAATAAACATTTTGGCATATTTGTTCTTTCTATCTGTCTCTATCTCCATACACATATGTATGAGTTATGAGTTCATATACATATACGTGTACAACACATGTGTGCATACATATGCATATGTACTTACTTGCCCACATGTATGTTTAATCATTTCTAAGTAAACTGTGGCTATTCCAGTCAAGCATCCTGGAGACATCAGTATGTGCCTCTTAAGAATAAGGACACATAAGTGACCACGCTTATATGTCACAAACCAAATCTATATCATTTAACATTTTTAAGAACAACATCTTCAAATTTGCAAGCAAATAGATGGATCTAGAAAAAAAAACATATTGGGTGAGGTAACCCAGACCCAGAAAGACAAATATCACATGTACTCACTCATAAGTGGCTTTTCGACATAAAGCAAAGAAAAAACAGCCTATAGTTCACAATCTCAGGGAACCTAGACAACAAAGAGGACCCTGAGAGAGACATACATAGATCTACAGAGGAAGGAGAAAAAGACAAGATCTCCTGAGTAAATTGGGAATGTGGGGGTCATGGGAGAAGATAGAAGGTGAGAGGGGAGGTAGAGAAAAATGTGTAGCACAATCAAAACAGAACAAAAGAATAATTTGATTATGCATGCTAAACATCAAGTTCTAAGATGAACAATTGACAAGGTCACGACCTGGCAAAGCCAATGGTGCAGCTTCAGACCGAGTCAGAGACCTGACCACAGGTAAGGAAACGGTGCAGCTCCAGCCCCAGTGCAGCTGAAACCCAGGAAGTGAATGCTTCACTTCAAGCCCAAAGCAGAAGAAAGTGGGAGGAGCTCTCTCACATGAGGTGAGGGAAAGTCAGTCTTTCTGCTGTGCCCAGGATGTCTGGACTTGGGCAAGGCCTACCACAGTCGGGAGTGGACCTTCTCGCGTATGACTCCAGTGTCCTTTCCGTCAGAAACCTCACAGGTGTGCCCCATTAAGCTCAGAGGATTCCAGCCTGGGCACCTCCTGTCCCAGGGAAGACAACACATATCATTAACCAACACAAGATGCTAGGGTTGAGCCTTTCTTTAGTGTGGGGTTTCACTAGTGAGCTGGTGGTGGCAGAGGTAAATCAGCAGGCACGTCAGCCAGTGTGTATGGGAACTTTGGAACACTTCTAGTAGAGAATGCACCGTGTACCTGGGACATTTTATAGATGGAAATAAGCAAAGTTCTTCCTAAGCGTGGAGGCTGAGGGTGGGGCTTTAGGCAGGGAAGCAATTAGGTGCACAAGTGAGGCTTCTCTTGGCTGTGAGAGCGCACAGCGCAGGGTTAAAGGAGAACATCCGCTGCCCACTGATGTTTGGGCTGCCTGCCGGTCAGCTTCCTTCAGAGGAAGTCAGAGAATGGGCAGACTTTACCCCCAATGCTCTTCTAACACACACACACACACACACACACACACACACACACACACACACACGAGTTTTCCATAAGAGCGTGTCTCCCATGTGAGGAAACAGGACTGAGAGAAAGTGTTTGCTATGTGTCCAAGTGAGTGCATCCCCACAGCGATGTGTCCAAGTGAGTGCATCCCCACAGCGATGTGTCCAAGTGAGTGCATCCCCACAGTGAACACCGTCGTGTTAAAGCTTTTGTCCATTCACTTTCAGGTGCTATTGTCCTGCATTGAGCCAAGAGGATGGAGACCATGGCATCCTCAAGAGACTTCTAATCACTGCCTCGGATGCTGGAAGAAAACAACCCCTTCAGCCTTCTACTAGGTGAGATCAGTCATGAGCCTTCTGGAATACTAAGTACTTTACACTGTAAACAGAGACTGTACTTTCATTTTTCTGTTGCCCAGACCCGAATGATCACACAGACACTATATTAATTACAACACTGTTTGGCAATGGCTCAGGCATATTCCTTGCTAGCTCTTACATCTTAAATTAAACATTTCTATTAGTTTATGTATTGGCACGTGGCTGTGACATTACCTCATTTTCTACATGTCTTGTTTCTTCAGCCGCTGGCTGGAATCTCCTTGACTCCACCTACTCTCTCTCTCTCTCTCTCATATATATATATATATATATATATATATATATATATATATATATATATTCAGATTTCCCACCTGCTTTTACTCTGCTAAGCCATTGGATGAAACAGCTTTTTAAAAAATCAACTAATAAAAGCAACACACATACAAAAGGACATCCTACATCATTCCATGGGTTTTTTTTACTGACCCTACTCATTCTGTAAGACTAGATGACCTCGAACTCAGAGATCCATTTGCCTTTTCTTCCCAAGTGCTGGAATTAAAACTGTGCACCACTACACCTGTAAATTCTTTGAGATAAGCTAAAGGAGCTAATGCTTTCCATACATGAAAAGATAACATTCAGGGAAGGTTTTTTTCAAGTTTAAATTTTTGGTAAAGCTGGGACCCGAGGTTGGAGCTGGTTTGGTGTTCACTGAGAAAACAGTAAAGCCTTGAAATCAGAAAATTTAGATGTGAGCCTTCTAGGGTCTTTTAGATGCCCCATAAAACTGAAATCATCACTCCTGTCTCTCCCACCTCCATAGAGGACAATGACTTCCTCGGTGTGCACCAGTGTCCCAAAAATCAAAGCCTGAAGCTGGGAGTTTCATTCATCAAGCCCACTTGTGCTCAGAGCTCACCACGGAGAACTGCAGTGAATGATCTGACAGATTGACCTGTGAGCCGCCTTGCTCAGCAACCCGTGCACATCCGCAGGAAAGCTGCCTCAGCTCCCAGAACCTCCGAGGAAGCAGTCTCAGGGTGTTACATATGAAGCATATTCGCTATCCTCGGTGGGGGGGGGGGGGCTGTTTCATATGTAACAATGTAAAGTCTTTTCTAGCAAGTTGTGAGAAAGTTATGTCCATAAAAACAGTAATTGTTATAATCTAGTATTATGCATAATTATCCTAAAATATAAATATATATTACATACTTGTTTCTACAAGAAAGACAAGAGCTATTTTCTGGTTCTGAGGCCGTCTTCGCCTCCTGTAGGTGACTGACTCAGCTGGCCTCCAGCATCAGCACACCCACTTATACCATCATAGAAACCCAAAGGGGAGCGCCGGCAGATTCAAAATGCACCTGTTTTAAAAAAAAGTCTGAACCACCTTAAGTTCCCTGGCAAAAGAATAAGTCCTTGTAAGTCAGCAGAAATTCTTACTCATATTCCAGAAGAACTTAGTCGGGCTGGTGCCCTCAGGGCCCCAGTGGAGCATCACGGATCTACTCCTTTGTTTCTCATGACTTAATCTACCTGAAGCACCAGTCAAAGCATCTTCCTTGAAACTGGGTGAGCCTTTCTGAAAACTTTAATAGTGATGGTAGAGATATATGTACATGTGTGTGTATCAACATTGACCACAAAAATACCAGCATTACACAAATATAGGAACAGCTGTGACTTTTAAAAAAAATGAATTGACACTTCTTTGAAAGTTTTTAATAAACCAGAATGAGATAGTGTGTTGGGTAGCACTTGCTGTGTAACAAATCACCTGCTAATGTGACCCAATTAAACTACAGCTGTTATTCTTTTTAACCCACATACCAGTTGCTTGGAGGTGAGACTAGTCTGGTTCTGAGGGACTCCTCGGTCTTGCTAGGGCTCAGTGACATTGTGGGTTCAGATATACTTTGGCAACTAGTTGAGTGACTTGTGTATGACAGCTTCTTTGGGGTGGCTTGGTCCTTGTGATTGATCATCCCTGGGCCAGCTATCCTGCTCTCCTCTTCCCATCTGACCTCAGAATAAGTATACTTTGACTTCTGAGTTTTGGCATTGGTTACAGTGTAAGGTTAGAAATGGGGGTCTCATCAAACCATGCAGGCCTACCCACACGGGCAAGCTCCACTGCCAAGACCCCATCTGTGAATGTCTAACTCTCTCACAGACTCTCCAGTGCCCGGACTCCAGGAGAATGGCCTGTGGTGTTCTCGGGTCCCCAAGGAAGTCTAAGGCCCTCAGGTTGCCCAACTCTGGGACATGGTAGACTCCGAGGGCTCCTTATGTGCTAGATGCATCTCAAGAGTATGTGGTTGTGCTCTCCACTTCTTCCAGACCCTCAGAAACCTCTGCAAAGGACCCAACTCTGCCTAGTGGGCCTCACCTCTCACCAGAGCCCCCACCAAGCAGCTGTCTGTCTGTCTACTCTTGGTCTTAGTAATTTCCTTAATAAATCTCTTACTTCAAAGGAAAATCTGTCTCAGTGTTGCCCCATGTTCAAAACTTTCCATGAAGCAAGTCAGTGGGCAAATTAACGCATGGGTAACAAACTTAATTTCGTTTTCTTCTTTTATAATTTATTTTTGCTTTGTGTGCATTGGTGTCTTGACTGTCTGCATGCCTGCGAGGGTGTTAGATCCTGGAGTTACAGACAGTTGTGAGCTATCATGTGGATGCCGGGAATTGAACCCGGGTCCTATGGAAGATCAGCCTGTGCTCTTAACTGATGAGCCATCTCTCCAGCCTCCAGAATTAGTTTCTGGCAGGAGAGGCTTCAAGGACTTATCTAGGAGGAAATAAGACACTGCAATTCATAGGACTCCAAGGCTCAGAGAGGTCATAAGCCCATGGGAAGTCGCTCAGGATCCTGCATTTATTTCTGGCTTTTTTCACAACTGTTTCTGTAGAAGAGGTCACAGACTACAGTGAACCTGATGGTAAGGACCACAGCCAGACTGCAATGAAACTTCAAAGGGAGTCTTTAAAGTTTAAACGTCTTAGTTGAACCACAAAGAATACAGTAGTAGACTAGTGCGTTCCCCTTCTGAGAGGAGCGCCGACACAGCAGATTAGCGCTCTCTGAAGAAACTAAAAAGAAGCTTGCTTTTCTTTTCAGGCTCTAGAAAAACAAAGGTTGGCCTCCTCCTTCTTTTATGTATCACAAGGAAGCCACAAGGCTGCTTTCTTCGGAATGAAAAGCATCCATCTTTCTCTCAGTCATCAAGGGAGTTGGTAACACTGAGCCTTTAAAGTGGGGTTAGATGCTGTGACCCTCTGGGGATGGGTATCAGTAAGCTGTGCCTTCTATGCATCTTTTACTGTTGGGGAAGGCTGCTCAGACCCGAAATAATTACACAAAACTGTTTCAATTGAATACGGCTTGGCCAACAACTCCAGTGTATTCCTACATCTTAATTTACCCATTCCTATTATTTTATATTTACCATGAGGGTTGTGGCTTGTAGTCTGGTGGCTACATGGCTTCTCTTTGACTCCGTCTACTCTCTCTATATCTCTTTCAGCCTGGCTTTACTCTGTTAAGCCATTGGCTGAAAGCAGCTTCCTTATTAACCAAAGGCAATAAAACATATTCACAGCATACATCATCTCCCACATCCCTTTAACTCCTGGGGTCACATCTGACCAAACAGCTGGATGACTTGGATGACGGAACTTCTGGTTAATCTAAAACAACTTTTGACCCCGAGTATATAGCAATATCAAGTTACCAGAAGGAAAGTCTCTGTAGGCTACTAATCACAACACCTACACACATCTACACACTCGTGGGTACATGGTTTATCCACAAGTAATCATAGAGACAAACACCCCAAATGGATGAATTCATTCTTTTGATAAATGTTATAGGTGAGTTTTATTTCCTTGTTTATAATTTTGTTTAGTGAGCTAAAATTTTCTACTACTAAAATGTTAATACAAACAGAGAACTTCTACACGGCCCTACGCCTTCATGGACATCCGGACGGAATGAGCCAGTTATTAGAAATGCCTACATGCCAGTCCTAGTCACAAGAGCTCGGTTACAGATCAGCCTAGTAGGGCACATGAGAGCTGAGCAGGTAGGAAGGACTTCAGTCAAGGTACAGTGGAATCCTGTCGTTTTCAGGAGAATAGATGGAACTGGAGATCACGCTGATCGCAATAAGCTAGACTCAGAGAGGGGTATTTATGCTTTCTCTCTGGTGGGGAAAGCAGAGACAGAGAGGAAAAAGATGAAGGTGTAAGAGGGGCTAGTAGAGAAGGCAATGGTGAGAATGAGGAAAGAGAAGAGGGTGTGAGACCTAAAATGACAAAGAGGAATACAAGTATACATGGAAGTGTCCCATCAAAACCCATTCATCTGTGCAATTAACACATACTAATAAATAAAGTAAAAACATATATTAAAATGCAGTTATTTATATCATAAATAAAACAAAAAAGAAAATCAGTTATCAGTGGAGGCAGATGACAGAGGAAAGTAGATTTAAAACTTTGAGAAATGGTGTAATCCAGGTAGGGGAAAACAAAATTATTTTTAACACTGTCCTCGCTTCCCATGAACCAAGCCGCAGAGAAGTAGAGGCACACTGCTGAAAAAACACAGCTGTATCATGGATGGAACTCAGCCACCAAAATATCCCGTGTCAAGATGACTAATAAACAGGACTTAGCAGGGGAATGTCTTCACGTCCTTGCTTTACTGTTTGTTCCACTTCCCAACCTGGACAGGGTTGTAGGCAGAAGGCGAGAAAGGCATTTGAGGTGCCCACGTGACTCAAGTCTTCCCTGAGTTCTCTTTTCCACTCCACCCAGCTACTCCTCCTCTCCATGGTGGTCTTCAACAATGGCCTAAATGGTGTGCAGTTATTAATCCTGCTTCTCAGCTTGATGTGGGATGATCCACTAGGAGACACACCTCTGCACAGGTCCCTGTGGGTGCTTCCTAGAAGTCTTAACTGAAAGGGAAAGACTTCTCAAGCATGAGAGCCACCACCCCAGAGGAGCTCAGATACCAAGTCTGAGGGGGAGAGCCGTCCTGTATGTGTGCTCACTCTTGCTTCCTTTGGCTAAGTGCGTTTACTCTGTTGCTGCTGTAGCTGTCCGTGGAACCTGCTTCTTCCAAATAGCAACATGGACTGAAGACCCGTGCCTCTCCAGGAATCCTCCAGTTTTCAGCACCAGAGTGAGACTAGTGAGGCATGGAACTTCATGGGTTGGGCGGTTACTGGTTCTGTCTCTCCAGCAGGAAGATACCTGAGTCATGTCAGGCAATCTAATAAATCTCCTTTGTAATGTACGTTCATTCTATTGTTCTGCTCCTCGGTAAAACCCCAACTATTACATCACCCAGTTTTGTCCTGTCCTAGGCTGTAAGTGTAATGACAAGAACTGAACGTTGTCCATAGTGGTTAGCCTCAGGACGATGCTTAACATTTAGTGCAGGCCCCTTTAACGGTTTCCGACTGAGGAAGTGGACTATGTTTACTGCCTTTTCCGATGGGCTCCAGCCATCCCCAGAGGCAAGACCCAAGGGGCAATGTGGAGACACAGGCTTTGGCTTTTCGCTTCCTGCCACAGTCCCAGTTGACCTACTAACTAGTACTGTACAGGAAACTTTATAGGCTGTTCAGAGTGCCTGCTTGCAGGCACAATTGTCACCTGGGTTTTGGTCTCACAGTCTCATGGTACAACGAGCAGAGTCTAAAGAAATGCAGCTGACTTTCCAAACTAGCAGGTAACATGGGTTGGGAGTTCCCATAGCACAAAGAGTTGGAGCTCCTGAAATGGCATGGAACACAGAAGATATACCTCTCAGCCATGATTGGGCCACTCCTGACACCACTGAGGTCTATGGAGCACCCAGTACTTATCCCATGCACCCCAGTGTCAGCACCCAGTTTAGGTGATAGGGACATAACTTCCAGGGGTGGGGGGTGTCTTGAATACTTCTCCAGGGGCCCTGTTGGCATCTGTTTCTGCCAGACGACAGCCCAAATCATTCAGTGTGAGCCCCTTGGGGAATTGTTTCTTGGCCCTGCCAGGAGACTGTTGACAACAGGGAAGGGATGTTAGGTGTGGCCAGAGGAGTGAGGGCACAGAGGTGAGCAGTGAGCTGAGCGATGGAAAGGAGTGAGCTCCAAGAGAAGCCAAAGTGCTGAGAAGCTGGCCTTGCAGGGATTGGTGCTAGCTCTCTTGATCTGACATGTCCTGTGGTCATTGTTCCCTCCTGCGGACCCCGCGCATGCCCTCTGGCCTGTGTTCTCTGGTATTAGCACTACCAGACAAACCGACTTCCTAAGTTTCCCTCCAAGAGATCATCCAGGTCCTGCTTGAATTCTCCCAGGGACAAGATGCTTGGTCCCTTCCATCCCCCCCTTTTTTAACAAGAAAATTCCAGCACTGGAAAACTTGCTTATGCGGGAGAGAGGTCTAATTTTCTACGACTCCCACATGTGGCCTGATGTCTGGTCCCATGGAGACAGGATCTATCTAACAGGGACATCTGCCTGGGAAACCTTGACAACCTTGTTCTTTCTGCCCTTTTAACTGATTTCCAAATTCTCAGAATTCACGTTGGCTTGTCTGAAAATCTCTCCAAACAGTAGTGCTCCCAAGCTGCACAGAAGCGGTGGAGAAAACAGTATCCCTAAGATAGCCCACGTGATTACTTTAAAATCACATCCTCTGTGGATTGTTTACATCAGAAAATGAAGATGGGAGGTGGGAGCAGGGACTCAAAGTAGAATTTCCGGATCTCAGCTACAACTCTATTCGCTTTTGGCAGCAACTTTAACAGCAAATATACTTTATAAGCTTATTCTCATTTTGCAACCTAAAAATAATGCTCATAATTTTATCAAGCTAGGGATAGTGGAAAAACAATGAGCATATATAAACAAAAATCAACAAGCCTTATGGTCAGAAAAGTCCACAGCATCACAGAAATGAAAGGCCAGTGGCGACCCCTGCCCAGGGAGTGTGCCTAGGGTCCTGGCTGTCAGCTACCTAGAGATCCTCTTCCTAGACCTGACCACACAGTTAGCTGAGGAGTCACGCAGAGAAAGGAATCTTGGGAAGAACTTATTTCTTTTATTCAGTTCATGTGGTGGGGCTTGTGGAGGGGTTGTTACTCTTGACATGAGCTTTGAACGTAAAGAAACACAGACTCCACGGTGTTCCTCATCCTGTATCAGACTCCTGCAGAAGCCATGTCACTGTGTAGGCATCAGCTTCAAGATATATCTCTACCTGCGGAGGCTGTAGTGTTCCCGGGTGACCTTCACCCCCATACCACCTTGAAGCATGTCCCCTCCATTTTCAATGGCACGTCAGTACCCTTGTAAATCTCCAAGCAACAGGAACATTTATGGTCAAGTGGCACAAATGCTGAAAATTATTCCCATGTAATTGAAACTCTATGTGGATTTGACAAATGACGTGCAGGGACTGTCCAACTGCAGCCTGAAGGAGGAAGGCTCTCCCTGGCTCCTGGGAGGCTGCTCAGCTACCTGTTCACTGCCTTTCTGCTGGTCCTGAAACAACCTATAGGGAGCTCTTCCTCCGCTGTTCCCATTCTTTGGGAGGGATGAGTGTGAATCTCGGGTACCACCCAGGCTGGGTTAGGTTTTTCTAAGATGGGCTTGCAAAGGTGATTATTGTGTGGGGAAATGGACCCAAGCTGTAAATAGGCAGCTCCCTCCCTCGGCTTGGGAGAGCTCTGTCCATTTCTTGTAACTCAGTTTTCCTGGTCCTTGTTTTTTCTGAGCGATGAACATTCCCGGGGCTAAGAAGCCATAACCATAAAGATGAAAACTCTTGAAAATTAAGTGTTGCTTTAATCTTTCCAGACAGCTCAACACTCCCCCACCCCACCCCACCCCACCCCCAATAACTAAAGATCTTCTCTGCCCTCTGTTTCGATGTGAAAAAAGGGAATCTCAGTGGCTGCGTCCACATTCTTCTCATGGGACAAAGAGCAGGGATGGGAGGAGGATTCATTTCAAAGTGAAAGATGCAGCCCTTAACCCGTGTCACTTAATCTGTGCCAGCTCGAGCAGACTCTCTAATGTTTACTGGATTCTGATCAGAGATAGGATGTCAGCCAGGGAAGGGGAAGCGGGAACCGTGAGAATCAAGTGAGGGGCTTGTTGTCCGGGTTCCTGGGATGCTGCCTCCCTCAGACTCATCGTGGGAGTGATGAAAGCTGCCCCTGGGCAGTGTCTCACAGGAGACAGAAAAGCAGAGGGAGTGAATAACCTCATTTTGACCCATCAGGGCCCCCATACACTGGGCTCAAGTGTGGGCCCCAGAACCTTGTGGACCAGGATCTGTGACTTTCTTTAGTTGCTTACCCAGACTGTACTTCCAGAAAGAAGGAAAGAAGCATTTTGGCCAAGAACCCTAGGTCATCTCTAGGGAGGCTGTGGTTTAACTCCATTCATTCACTCATGACGTGGTGGATTCATTCCATTTTGGGGGGGAGAGGCTTAAATTTTACCCTCTGCTACATCAGTCTTTTTTGCTTTTTGCTTTCCAGAGTATCAGATGATTCCACACCCGACCCCATCCTTCCATATGACTTTCTGTTCACACAGCTGTGAGGGTTGAATCTGAACAGTAGCTGCCTGTGGGGGTCAAGTTATTTGTTGGAATAACAATACTCAGCTGAGCATGGTCTTGTTATCTATAATCCTAACTCTGTAGAAACTAAGGCAGGAAGATAACAAGTTCAAAGCCTTCTGGGCTCCATAGTGAGCTGCAGGCCAGTCTGGGCTACAGAGTAGAACACTCTAAACGAATGAATAAAGAAAGGAAAAATTGTTTGTGGGGAGGAGTGTACTACGCCAAATTATTTGCCTTCATTTAGGTGGAAATTAACTTAAAATATAGTTTTAATCAATTTCTGAACAAGTGGGCATATTTAGCTAAGCAAGGAGAGCTCAGGTCCAGGCAGACTGCAGCGACGGTCAGAGGCAGGGGAATGGACCCTAGACGTCAGGGTGGTCTTCAGGGCTGGGTCTTGGGCACAGAAGTGATAAAGTACACTCTGCTCAGCAGGAGTTTCTGTGGCCAATTACTCTGCCTTAGCTAATGGCAGGGCCTCCTTTCTCTGCACTTACTTCTAAATCGGAGAGGATAATATCATCTGCAAAGACCCACAGGCCTCATTTCTAGACAGGAAAAATCCCCCTCATTATCTTCTTAAATTATTTCCTGTGGGTTCCCCTCAAGTAATACCACTAAGCTCCTGCCGATCCGGTTCCCACTGACACATGGGAGTGGCCCCTCACAGAGGGACACTCAAGGGCCCAACGTTTGGCAGACAGATATTCAGCTCAGGCCCATCGTAAAGAAAATGAAAGCCTTTGAACGATTCTAAGGGGAACTGGTGAGTGAGTGTACGCATACACTGTTCCACAAAAGACAAGCTGCACCCTGCCCCTCTGGGTTGGTCCCATGCTGCAGCATGCTCTCTCGGGAACCACTGAGTACAACCCACCGGGTTTACTCACAACATTGGAGACCCTGGTGTACATTTAGCTTATTAGCATCAGAGATTAATAGCATCTCAAGTTTCCAGAACAGCTTGTAAATTTTTACTTCCACATCCATAAGTCCTCTACAGGACACCACTGGAAGGTTCATCTGATAAGAATGCTAAGGATGCTGAGGCTCAGCTGGCAGTGACTGATAGGCTTGGTGGCAAGAAGGAACCAGAAGAGCCTGGTAGAGGCCCACACTGCTGCTTTTGGGAGGTTCCACCCAACTCTCTGAGCCAAGTTACCTGTAGGCTCTCCTTGCTTCTTACCACGCAGCTCCTCCTGCTGCTGTCCTTGTCATCTCACAAACACCACAGCAAAGGGCCATCCTTCCTAGGGACAGAATGCCACATATGCTGGTCTCGTATTCGGGTGGTGATCCGGGGAAGGAAGAAACAGTGACGCCGTTAGGAAGAAAGAGAATGCCGAGTGCAGGCCAGTAAACTATGAGAGAAACCCAGAGGTAAGGTGTCTGGATGTCCCCAAACTGCTCCCAGTATCAGCAAGAACTGCTCTTCCCATCCACTTCCCAATGACGTGTCCCCTTTTCTTCCATTCTCCTGCTCTGCGCCATGATAGGCCTCCGGTGCATTCTGCAGAGGTCAGATACTACTCATGAAAAGTTAGCTGAACCTGCTGGCCTAGAAAGCCAGCACCAGAGATCTCTCTGCATAGACACTATGGGGCAGACACTCTGCCTGGTATGATAGCCTCTGAGTGGGCTGAAAATGAGGCATGGCCCTCCTGTGCCCATGCTTCTTCCTCATGGCAGCTTCGGATGTCTCTGCTGCTCTGTAGAGTGCATGCTGTGTGCTGCCGTGATGGGCTGGGGCCTTGGTCCGGCCGTGAACAACTTGTATTTCCTTCCTGTCTTAAAGACGTACTTTTCTTTGTGTATGTGTGTGCATGTATGCCGGCATCCAAGGAGGCCAGGAGAGGGTTTAAGATCCCTTGGAGCAGAAGTTACAGGCAGTTCTGAGTTTCCTGACATTGGTGCTAGGAATAGAACTTTCTAAAAAGTGTTCTTAGCTGCTAAGCCCTCTCTGTAACCCCAGCTTGTAGCTGTTTGCATTTTCGGGCGCGCTCACGGTTTCACAGTTCTCTGTTGAACCTGTCACCCTATCCAGAGATTTGGGTGGCTGAGTTGACTTCTCCGCTGTTCATGTAGTTTCATAGACAAAACTCATTTTAGCCGAATGTGGCAGTGTGCATCTGTCATCTGGGACTTGGGAGGCTGAGGCAGAAGGGCCAGCCTAGGCAGCGTAGAGAGGCCCTGTCTCAAAAACTAAAGGAAGCTAATGGACAGCCACAAGCAGAGATTCTACTTGCAGGGTAAGAAGGTTCCCGCAGGAAAGTTTGACTCCCAGAGAAACGAAGCTGCAGGGGTCTCAACTTATCCAATGTTTTTATTTTGATTTTTTTTTCAGACTTCAAGAAGCTGGAGAGTTTGTTTTTACAAGCTTCTCCACCATCATTTGTATACTGAGTCTCTTTGAAATAGTTTCTGTGATAAAAATCTAAAAAGCTACACTGTAATCAAAGTTAGATATTTGCAAATAACCTGTAATGTAAAACCAGACACAACCACGCTGTTTACAGTCTCTCGCAGAGCAGAGCCCTGTGGTGGCTTTTTGCCAGACTTGGGGAGAAGTTTCCATTTGCCGGCTTTGTCCTGAACCGCACGGATGCAGACGGGCTATTGTATATTACAAGCAACCATACTTGTGTGCCCTTGGTTCTGCATTTTCTCTTTCAAAATTGTATTTTTATTCTTCAGAGTGGTAGGGGCCACATCTACTTAATGCCTTCTGTTAGTTTTAGCCACAATGTACAACCTGGGGATACTTTCCTGGGTCTGCTTATCCTGCTTTCTTTCTAAGCAAGACAGAGTCTCACAGCTGGTACTTGGTAAACTATGAAAGTCAAAAATCTGTCACCTAAGTCACTGTTCGCAATTACTCAGCTGGGCTAATTAGACCAAGGCAGAACTATCCAGGCTCCCAGGGGAAGGTAGGCAGAGGCATGGGGTTACGAAATGTACTCCTGCTTCCGGGATGTCTTTCAGGCTAAACCGGCGAGAGCAGCCAAGAGCTAGAACTGTCCTCTTCTCTGGGGCCTTCTCTCCCCTCTAGCTGTTCCTCACCTGCTGGCCACAGGGCAGTGAAATGTTGCCCTGCCCACTCCCCACACTAAGGGACTCATTTGTACTGCTGCCTAAGATCAGCCTGTGAACAAGGGCCTGATCGCAAAAGCTTTCTCAGTACTGAGGAGTCTGCTGGGTCAGAATCCTGTGATGACATGCAGTAGGAGCAGTCATCAGTCAAACCTGGGATGACATACAGCAGGAGCAGTCAACAGTCACACCTGGGATGACATGCAGCAGGAGCAGTCACACCTGGGATGACATGCAGCAGGAGCAGTCATCAGTCAAACCTGGGATGACATGCAGCAGGAGCAGTCAACAGTCACACCTGGGATGACATGCAGCAGGAGCAGTCACACCTGGGATGACATGCAGCAGGAGCAGTCATCAGTCAAACCTGGGATGACATGCAGCAGGAGCAGTCAACAGTCACACCTGGGATGACATGCAGCAGGAGCAGTCAACAGTCACACCTGGGATGACATGCAGCAGGAGCAGTCAACAGTCAAACCTGGGATGACATGCAGCAGGAGCCGTCAACAGTCACACCTGGGATGACATGCAGCAGGAGCAGTCAACAGTCACACCTGGGATGACATGCAGCAGGAACAGTCACACCTGGGATGACATGCAGCAGGAGCAGTCAACAGTCAAAACTGGGATGACATGCAGTAGGAGCAGTCACACCTGGGATGACATGCAGCAGGAGCAGTCAACAGTCACACCTGGGATGACATGCAGCAGGAGCACTCAACAGTCACACCTGGGATGACATGCAGTAGGAGCAGTCACACCTGGGATGACATGCAGCAGGAGCAGTCAACAGTCAAACCTGGGATGACATGCAGTAGGAGCAGTCAACAGTCAAAACTGGGATGACATGCAGTAGGGGCAGTCACACCTGGGATGACATGCAGTAGGAACAGTCACACCTGGGATGACATGCAGCAGGAGCAGTCAACTGTCACACCTGGGATGACATGCAGCAGGAGCAGTCAACAGTCACACCTGGGATGACATGCAGCAGGAACAGTCACACCTGGGATGACATGCAGCAGGAACAGTCACACCTGGGATGACATGCAGTAGGAGCAGTCAACAGTCACACCTGGGATGACATGCAGCAGGAACAGTCACACCTGGGATGACATGCAGCAGGAGCAGTCAACAGTCACACCTGGGATGACATGCAGTAGGAGCAGTCACACCTGGGATGACATGCAGCAGGAGCAGTCAACAGTCACACCTGGGATGACATGCAGCAGGAGCACTCAACAGTCACACCTGGGATGACATGCAGTAGGAGCAGTCACACCTGGGATGACATGCAGCAGGAGCAGTCAACAGTCAAACCTGGGATGACATGCAGTAGGAGCAGTCAACAGTCAAAACTGGGATGACATGCAGTAGGGGCAGTCACACCTGGGATGACATGCAGTAGGAACAGTCACACCTGGGATGACATGCAGCAGGAGCAGTCAACTGTCACACCTGGGATGACATGCAGTAGGAGCAGTCAACAGTCAAACCTGGGATGACATGCATCAGGGGCAGTCACACCTGGGATGACATGCAGCAAAGGAAGCCAAACCTGGGATGACATGCATCAGGGGCAGTCACACCTGGGATGACATGCAGCAAAGGAAGCCAAACCTGGGATGACATGCAGCAGGGGCAGTCACACCTGGGATGACATGCAGTAGGAGCAGTCAACAGTCAAACCTGGGATGACATGCATCAGGGGCAGTCACACCTGGGATGACATGCAGCAAAGGAAGCCAAACCTGGGATGACATGCAGCAGGGGCAGTCACACCTGGGATGACATGCAGCAAAGGAAGCCAAACCTGGGATGACATGCATCAGGGGCAGTCACACCTGCGATGACATGCAGTAGGAGCAGTCATACCTGGGATGACATGCAGTAGGAGCAGTCACACCTGGGATGACATGCAGTAGGAGCAGTCACACCTGGGATGACATGCAGTAGGAACAGTCACACCTTGGATGACATGCAGCAGGAGCAGTCAACAGTCACACCTGGGATGACATGCAGTAGGAACAGTCACACCTGGGATGACATGCAGTAGGAACAGTCACACCTGGGATGACATGCAGTAGGAGCAGTCAACAGTCAAACCTGGGATGACATGCAGCAGGGGCAGTCACACCTGGGATGACATGCAGTAGGAACAGTCACACCTGGGATGACATGCAGTAGGAGCAGTCAACAGTCACACCTTGGATGACATGCAGCAGGAGCAGTCAACAGTCACACCTGGGATGACATGCAGTAGGAACAGTCACACCTGGGATGACATGCAGTAGGAACAGTCACACCTGGGATGACATGCAGTAGGAGCAGTCAACAGTCAAACCTGGGATGACATGCAGCAGGGGCAGTCACACCTGGGATGACATGCAGTAGGAACAGTCACACCTGGGATGACATGCAGTAGGAGCAGTCAACAGTCACACCTGGGATGACATGCAGCAGGGGCAGTCACACCTGGGATGACATGCAGCAGGGGCAGTCACACCTGGGATGACATGCAGTAGGAGCAGTCAACAGTCAAACCTGGGATGACATGCAGCAGGGGCAGTCACACCTGGGATGACATGCAGTAGGAGCAGTCAACAGTCACACCTGGGATGACATGCAGCAGGGGCAGTCACACCTGGGATGACATGCAGCAGGAGCAGTCAACAGTCACACCTGGGATGACATGCAGTAGGAGCAGTCAACAGTCAAACCTGGGATGACATGCAGCAGGGGCAGTCACACCTGGGATGACATGCAGTAGGAGCAGTCAATAGTCAAACCTGGGATGACATGCAGCAGGGGCAGTCACACCTGGGATGACATGCAGTAGGAGCAGTCAACAGTCAAACCTGGGATGACATGCAGCAGGGGCAGTCACACCTGGGATGACATGCAGCAGGGGCAGTCACACCTGGGATGACATGCAGCAGGGGCAGTCACACCTGGGATGACATGCAGTAGGAGCAGTCAACAGTCAAACCTGGGATGACATGCAGCAGGGGCAGTCACACCTGGGATGACATGCAGTAGGAGCAGTCAACAGTCACACCTGGGATGACATGCAGCAGGGGCAGTCACACCTGGGATGACATGCAGCAGGAGCAGTCAACAGTCACACCTGGGATGACATGCAGTAGGAGCAGTCAACAGTCAAACCTGGGATGACATGCAGCAGGGGCAGTCACACCTGGGATGACATGCAGTAGGAGCAGTCAACAGTCAAACCTGGGATGACATGCAGCAGGGGCAGTCACACCTGGGATGACATGCAGTAGGAACAGTCAAACCTGGGATGACATGCAGCAGGGGCAGTCACACCTGGGATGACATGCAGTAGGAGCAGTCAAACCTGGGATGACACGCAGCAGGAGCAGCAGGGGGGTGTTAAAGAGAAGGAAAGTCTGTGTCACCTTGGGCTGCTGTAACAAACACCTTGGACTGAGTGGCTTAAACAACAGAAAGTTCTCCATGCATTCACTATGTCACATGTACCCCGTCACACACAAAACAATAAATAAATAAATATGGAAGTTTTTTTAATAAATTGTTTTTTTTTCATAAGTTAAGTTTTAAAAATATTTATGTTAAGGGTCTGGACCCAGCAAATGCCAGAGAGCCCTTGCTTTTTATAGCCTAATTAACTAAAATTTATACTTGAGTCAAGGGGATTGTGTTTCACTAAGCACCCGCACCCCCTAAAGCCAAGAACTCAGGGCTGTGGCTGTAAGGGTGCTCCACTGGGCTTCCCCAACAGGGATTGGGGGAGAAGCGGGCAGTTGGGAAGCTCCTCAAGTATGAAGAGCCTTTAATTCCCTTACTTCGAGTGGATTAATCTTCCTACTCTCTAGTCTGTTTGGTGCCCCCACAGTCCTGCCTTGTCTCATCCCTACAGCAGCCTTGGGCTGTCGATGATGACTGGCTGTTGTATTTGGACCTTAAATGTCCCCAAAGGCTCATATATCCAAGGCTTGGTTCCCCGCCAATGGCTGTGTTGGGAAGCAGTAACACTTTTAGGAGGCCAGGCTGCGAGATTGGAAATTGTTGTTGGAGGAGGGGGTCATCCTCAAGGATGGTATTAGCCCCTTTGCCCTTCCTCCCACTCTCTGCGTCTCAGCTCTGTGAACTGATCAGCTTTCTCTGCCACCTGCTCCCACCACGATGCACATGGGCCCCAGGCAGCAAGGTCAAGCAGACGGGCACTAAAGCCACAGCCAAAGCAAATGCTTGCTCTTGAGCCGATTATCTCAGGTGTTGGTCACGGCCGAAGAAAGCCCAGACATTGCTTATCATCCATCTTCAGGCCCCGTGTTTTCCTCGGGTTGTACATTGAGGACATGAACTCTAAGGCTTCTTGTGGGGACATCCTGAGGACCATCACAGACCCTCACTTCCTCTGCCACCCTTAAAAGTACGTAAGACTGAGGATGTATTTTCCGTCGGCTTGGAATACTCCACAGCTGAGGAGTGGGCAGCTGATCGACAGAGAGACTGGGGGGAACCTGATCCCGAGTGACAGCGTGCCCATTGGCATGGGCCACTAGGATAATGGCTCATTTGTCCTCCTCACGTGTTCCAAAGTGGCATGAGAAATTTTAAGAAACTACAACAGGATCCTTACCAAAGCCCGGCTTCCTGTTTCACTCGTGGATTCAGACCTGTAAAGAACTAGGTTTCAATTTTAATTTGTAAAAGTTCCATATCAGTCAATGTGGGGAGAATATGGAGATTACCCAGGTGTGTTCAAGAATCTGTGCAACATAACCAGATGTTTGCATGACTTCCAGTATTTCAGGACCAGAGGCCTCAGCTGCAGTCTGTGACTGGCCCACCAAGAAGGGATGACCTTCTAAACTGGAGCAAGTAAAAGTCAGCCTCTTTTACCAGAAGAGTGAGGTAAGGATGGAGAGGAATGGACATCCCAGGCCCTAAGCAAGCAGGTCCTTCCTTCTGGAAGTGGGTAGGTTTGCCACATATTCAAGGCCCTGTAATTCCAGATCCATGGCTCCTGTAGAATGCCTCAGAAGAGCCCAGCCTTCAGATGTAGCCATGTGGATAGTGAAGAAGCCCCTTTGCTGGGGTCAGTGGGAGTCAAGGTTTTTGAGGTCTCAGCTTTCCTACCAACTGCCCTTAAATTTTGTTGATTTACCACCTAACCTTTTAAGACTGCAAGTTCTTGACTAGTGAAATGAGGTTAAGCAAAGTGATCTAAGTTTCTTTTCAGCTTGTTATTCTAAGTAATCAGCAAGGCAGTTGGTTAACCAGTCAGGGCACTGGGGCACTGAGGGTCCACTTTTGCACGACCTTGGCTTCCTCAGCTCCCAGAGTTAAGTTTGTTCTGCAGGCACAAACGCATGAGCATGCCGGCAGAACTGATTTTCAGACCTAGTCCTATTTTCTCTGGTCCAGTGACAGGATCATCCCCCAGGGTTTGCACAGACCTTGGCTCTAGTACACACTGGATGGGAAGGAGGCTGCCCCATGCTTTGAGAATGAGGAATGAGACTTTTTTCTGTTATCCAAAGGCCATAGGCCATTTTGCCTGATGCTAAACACAGTGAAAGGGACAGACTCAGCCACAGAGAGGTGCTTGTCCATGGGGCTGCTCCCCTGGACAGCATGGGGGCCCTGAGCTCTCGCTTCAGCGCCTGTAATGAATGCTCCACGTTCAGGCCGGTTAGTTGGAACCAACTTTTACTTTTGCCCTCTTGGCCCCAGTGAGAAATGTAGGGAGCATTTTATTAGTCATAGGCACAAGGGCTCTGGGCGGGTCAGCCAGAAGGCGAAAGCTGCGGGAGCTGGTGCAGGTAAGGCCTGTGCAGCATGCTGGACCCAGCATTAATTAGAAACACTGGTCCCCTTGACAGAGCCAGCTTGTATAAGCTGTTGAGGCCTGTGTTCACTTCATAAAGATGTTTTATATGGTATTCCTGGCAACAGCTGGACACTTAAAAAGAAAAATAAAAGAAACATTATTGGTAGCTGAGGCAGGGAGAAGTTGCCTTCTTTGCCACTCAGGTGTCCACACGCTCCTTTCTCTAAGGCCAGGGATGGCTGTAGAAGTTGCTTCTGCCTTGATGAGCTTTTAGAGAAGGATGCTAGCCTTTCCGAACACTGGCTTGCTGAGCTGGAAAGTGGAGACAATAATACCTGTTCCCTCGTCCCCTGAAGAAGTAGTTAAATAAAGCCGAGTCTGTGCTCTGAAGTCTGCTCTGGACTGGTGAGTATAGGGGGTTTCTTGCCTGCTAACTTTCAGGCCAGAAATTAAGGCTAAAATCCCAAGGCCAAAGCAGTGATTGCCAAAATCCCTGGGGAACATTAATGAGGTTGGGTGGGCAGAAGTCAGAGATGCGTCTCTGTTCTGCAGTACAGTGGAGGTGCTACCTGCCGTAACCATGTGAGGCCTAACATCAGTAGCATCAAGTCTGGAGGATCCTAGGTTGAATGCATGCTGGTCTCCTACAGACAAAGCTTGCCCAAATTCACCTTCTAACCAACCTTAGCCACCTGGGGGGAAGCAGATAGAGGAAGCTTTCGATGGGACGCCAGAAAGGAAAGGGAAAAAGAAAGGCAATAGCACAAAGCCGTGGAGAAGTTAGCCAAGCGTGGTAGTTAATAAGCTTCTGACTTTCAGTTTCAGCTCTGCATCAGCAAACGTCCCCAGGAGTCAAGAATATCACTTTATTAAAGAGAGAAATTGCTCCAAAGACATACCAGGTATGTTGAAAAGCCGTCGAGCATGTTGAGGGAATGAGGGGCAGACACAGAACGCTGGCGACTCAAAGAGACAGAAGCTGGGAAGGGAGTTATCCCTCCAAGGCCCTCAAGAGGCCATTGTATTTCTGTCCTACTGCCTGCCTGTAAGAGTCACTAGGGAGACAACTGAAGAGGAAGAGGCGTATCTTCTCCCAGTCCTGTCCTTGCTAAGTCTCCCAAAGCAACACTGTTTTGCCTGGCTGTGGCAGTTGATTCCAGTGGTAGGGGTTCAAGCTGCTCCCAGCACATGTATAAATGGCCGTATGCATTTCCAGAGATTGCCTCACCAACTGGCTGGTAGCCCGACACAGGTCAGAATCTCAGTGCATGAAGCTATACCCAGCCCTAAGTCTCAATCATTCCAGTCATGTGTGCCCTCAGTCCTCTTGATGGCTCCTTTATTCCAGGGTCTGTCTCTTTGCGACCCCAGTGTTCTGGATCTGCTCCTTCATTCCTTCTGTATACTCAATGGTGTTTCAATATTCTTAGTGTGTCGTTTGAACAATTTCCCTCTTTAAACAATTGGATAGCCCCTTGCTGGTGCAGAAAAAATCACAGTGTTCTCTACTGAGCAAACAGCGTCTTAGACAGCAGTTTCCTTGGTGGTGCTGCTGTGAAGCCCTGCTTGTATTTTCTTGGGTTGTTTGTAAAAAGCATCCTAGTGAGGAAGGGCTACTGAGACCAGCCGGCAAAACAGACTTGGGGATTGGGATGCCACCACAGGCAGAGAAACAGAAAGCTTATAAGTTCTAAAAGAGGGTGCCCCTTCATCTGCTCTGAGCAGTATCTCATCTGGACTTCAGGAATCAGTATGAGGAACTCTGGAGTCTCCTTCCAAAAATTGTACCCCCGCATCTTCATCAACAACTCTCAAATCTTCCCTCTGTGAGTCAAGCGTGTTGGAAAGCATCCTTGTGCCAAACATGAAGGCTTCTGTAAAGACAAACAAACACAAAACAGAATTAGTGGTAAAAAAGAACCCATCTGTCAGATCTATAAAGACAATAAGAGATGCTCCAACTTGGTAGCAGACCATTTAGTCTGTGGGAAGAAACTATGAGATACCTATCTTTATTTTCAACAAAGTAAATATTTAAAAATATAAATGTTGTATATATTCCTCTGTTCCAGCTGGAAACAGCAGTTGCAAAACAGTCTGAACCACAACTGAGGAATGGCGAAGAAACTCGAAGAGAAAGCCACATTGCTCTGCTGTTGCGTATGAATGCCTGCAAGTAAATTGCTTTCCTGTAGGACAAGAGGAAACTATGCCGCTGAGGGATGTAAGAGCAAGGGTGTGTCTGTTCCTTGAAGCCCTGGGTAGCCTGGGATGGAAGTTGTCACCTGCCTGTTTCTTGTTCTGTGACTGACAGACAGACAGCCATCAAGGACAAGGACAACCCACTCAGGTCCCAAAGGTAGCATCTTTCCCTTGGATAACTTTCTCTGTACCCAACAGTGGTTTCTTTGATTTCTCAAGGGTAGGGGATCTTCTGTAGAGGGAGTATTATCATTCATAAGTGTGTGTGACCAAGGCTACTCTCTGGAGGGGCAGGAGTGGGCCAACCTAGACCTCGCTGGGTCCCCTTGGCAGGTGAGAGACAGACAGACAGGCCATGCAGAGACAACTGGGGCAAAGCCATTGTTTAGTGAGTTAGGGAGGGGCAAAGGGAGAGGAGGAGGAAAAGGGGGAGTAAGAAGGGAGAGATGCGAAAGCAGGGAGAGATGCAAAAGCAGGGAGAGATGCAGAAGCAGGGAGAGATGCAAAAGCGGTCTCTCCAGAGGAAGCAGAGAGAAAAAGAGAGAGACTGGAAAAGAGGTGGGAGTTCCTCTTGCCTCAGTTGAGGTGGTGGTGGGAGGAGGAGGTTCGGAGTGGGCAGTCACTAGAGTCACTCACTGTGAGTACCCTCATCACAGTGCCCCTGGAGTGACTGTGTGTACCCACATCACAGTGCCCCTGGAGTCAGTGTGTGTACCCACATCACAGTGCCCCTGGAGTGACTGTGTGTACCCACATCACAGTGCCCCTGGAGTCAGTGTGTGTACTTACATCACAGTGCCCCTGGAGTGACTGTGTGTACCCTCATCACAGAGCCCCTGGAGTGACTGTGTGTACCCTCATCACAGTGCCCCTGGAGTCAGCGTGTGTACCCTCATCACTGTGCCCCTGGAGTGATTGTGTGTACCCACATCACAGTGCCCCTGGAGTGACTGTGTGTACCCACATCACAGTGCCCCTGGAGTGACTGTGTGTACCCTCATCACAGTGCCCCTGGAGTCAGTGTGTGTACCTTCATCACAGTGCCCCTGGAGTCAGTGTGTGTACCCACATCACAGTGCCCCTGGAGTCAGTGTGTGTACCCACATCACAGTGCCCCTGGAGTCAGTGTGTACCCACATCACAGTGCCCCTGGAGTGACTGTGTGTACCCACATCACAGTGCCCCTGGAGTCAGTGTGTGTACCCACATCACAGTGACCCTGAGTCAGTGTGTACCCACATCACAGTGCCCCTGGAGTCAGTGTGTGTACCCACATCACAGTGCCCCTGGAGTCAGTGTGTGTACCCTATCACAGTGCCCCTGAAGTAACTGTGAGTACCCTCATCACAGTGCCTGTGGATTGACTGTGTGTACCAACATCACAGTGCCCCTGGAGTCAGTGTGTACCCACCCCACAGTGCCCCTGGAGTCAGTGTGGGTACCCATATCACAGTGCCCCTGGAGTGACTGTGTTTACCCTCATCACAGTGCCCCTGGAGTCAGTGTGTGTACCGAAATCACAGTGCCCCTGGAGTGACTGTGTGTACCCACATCACAGTGCCCCTGGAGTCAGTGTGTACCCACATCACAGTGCCCCTGGAGTCAGTGTGTGTACCCACATCACAGTGACCCTGGAGTCAGTGTGTGTACCCCAATCACAGTGCCCCTGGAGTGACTGTGTGTACCCACATCACAGTGCCCCTGGAGTCAGTGTGTGTACCCCAATCACAGTGCCCCAGGAGTCAGTGTGTACCCACATCACAGTGCCCCTGGAGTCAGTGTGTGTACCCACATCACAGTGCCCCTGGAGTGACTGTGTGTACCCTCATCACAGTGCCCCTGGAGTGACTGTGTGTAATTACATCACAGTGCCTCTGGAGTCAGTGTGTGTACCCACATCACAGTGCCCTGAGGTCAGTGTGTGTAACCACATCACAGTGCACCTGGAGTCAGTGTGTACCCACATCACAGTGCCCCTGGAGTCAGTGTGTGTACCCACATCACAGTGCCCCTGGAGTCAGTGTGTGTACCCACATCACAGTGCCCCTGGAGTCAGTGTGTACCCCAATCACAGTGCCCCTGGAGTCAGTGTGTGTACCCACATCACAGTGCCCCTGGAGTCAGTGTGTGTACCCACATCACAGTGCCCCTGGAGTCAGTGTGTACCCACATCACAGTGCCCCTGGAGTGACTGTGTGTACCCTCATCACAGTGCCTCTGGAGTCAGTGTGTACCCACATCACAGTGCCCCTGGAGTCAGTGTGTGTACCCCAATCACAGTGCCCCTGGAGTGACTGTGTGTACCCACATCACAGTGCCCCTGGAGTGACTGTGTGTACCCACATCACAGTGCCCCTGGAGTCAGTGTGTGTACCCCAATCACAGTGCCCCAGGAGTCAGTGTGTACCCACATCACAGTGCCCCTGGAGTCAGTGTGTGTACCCACATCACAGTGCCCCTGGAGTGACTGTGTGTACCCTCATCACAGTGCCCCTGGAGTGACTGTGTGTAATTACATCACAGTGCCTCTGGAGTCAGTGTGTGTACCCACATCACAGTGCCCTGAGGTCAGTGTGTGTAACCACATCACAGTGCACCTGGAGTCAGTGTGTACCCACATCACAGTGCCCTTGGAGTCAGTGTGTGTACCCACATCACAGTGCCCCTGGAGTCAGTGTGTGTACCCACATCACAGTGCCCCTGGAGTCAGTGTGTACCCCAATCACAGTGCCCCTGGAGTCAGTGTGTGTACCCACATCACAGTGCCCCTGGAGTCAGTGTGTGTACCCACATCACAGTGCCCCTGGAGTCAGTGTGTACCCACATCACAGTGCCCCTGGAGTGACTGTGTGTACCCTCATCACAGTGCCTCTGGAGTCAGTGTGTACCCACATCACAGTGCCCCTGGAGTCAGTGTGTGTACCCCAATCACAGTGCCCCTGGAGTGACTGTGTGTACCCACATCACAGTGCCCCTGGAGTAAGTGTGTGTACCCACATCACAGTGCCCCTGGAATCAGTGTGCTTACCCACATCACCGTGCCCCTGGAGTCAGTGTGTGTACCCCAATCACAGTGCCCCTGGAATCACTGTGTGTACCCACATCACAGTGCCCCTGGAGTCAGTGTGTGTACCCCAATCACAGTGCCCCTGGAGTAACTGTGTGTACCCAAATCACAGTGCCCCTGGAGTCAGTGTGTGTACCCAAATCACAGTGCCCCTGGAGTGACTGTGTGTACCCACGTCACAGTGCCCTTGGGGTCAGTGTGTGTACACACATCACAGTGCCCCTGAGTCTGTGTGTACCAACATCACAGTGCCCCTGGAGTCAGTATTTGTACCCTATCACAGTGCCCCTGAAGTAACTGTGAGTACCCTCATCACAGTGCCTGTGGATTGACTGTGTGTACCAACATCACAGTGCCCCTGGAGTCAGTGTGGGTACCCACATCACAGTGCCCCTGGAGTCAGTGTGTGTACCCTATCACAGTGCCCCTGAAGTAACTGTGAGTACCCTCATCACAGTGCCTGTTGATTGACTGTGTGTACCCACATCACAGTGCCCCTGGAATCAGTGTGTGTACCCACAACACAGTGCCCCTGGAGTCAGTGTGTGTACCCACATCACAGTGCCCCTGGAGTCAGTGTGTGTACCCACATCACAGTGCCCCTGGAGTGACTGTGTGTACCCACATCAGAGTGCCCCTGGAATCACTGTGTGTACCCACATCACAGTGCCCCTGGAGTCAGTGTGTACCCACATCACAGTGCCCCTGGAGTCAGTGTGTGTACCCACATCACAGTGCCCCTGGAATCAGTGTGTGTACCCACATCACAGTGCCCCTGGAGTCAGTGTGTGTACCCTATCACAGTGCCCCTGGAGTCAGTGTGTGTACCCACATCACAGTGCCCCTGGAGTGACTGTGTGTACCCACATCAGAGTGCCCCTGGAATCACTGTGTGTACCCACATCACAGTGCCCCTGGAGTCAGTGTGTACCCACATCACAGTGCCCCTGAAGTAACTGTGTGTACCCACATCACAGTGCCCCTGGAGTGACTGTGTGTACCCACATTACAGTGCCCCTGGAGTCAGTGTGTACCCACATCACAGTGCCCCTGGATTGACTGTGTGTACCCACATCACAGTGCCCCTGGAGTCAGTGTGTACCCACATCACACTGCCCCTGGAGTCAGTGTGTGTACCCACATCACAGTGCCCCTGGAGTCAGTGTGTGTACCCACATCACAGTGCCCCTGGAGTCAGTGTGTGTACCCCAATCACAGTGCCCCTGGAGTGACTGTGTGTACCCTCATCACAGTGCCCCTGGAGTCAGTGTGTGTACCCCAATCACAGTGCCCCTGGAATCACTGTGTGTACCCACATCACAGTGCCCCTGGAGTCAGTGTGTGTACCCACATCACAGTGCCCCTGGAGTAACTGTGTGTACCCAAATCACAGTGCCCCTGGAGTCAGTGTGTGTACCCAAATCACAGTGCCCCTGGAGTCAGTGTGTGTACCCACATCACAGTGCCCCTGGCGTGACTGTGTGTACCCACGTCACAGTGCCCTTGGGGTCAGTGTGTGTACCCACATCACAGTGCCCCTGAGTCTGTGTGTACCCACATCACAGTGCCCCTGGAGTCAGTGTGTGTACCCTCATCACAGTTCCCCTGGGGTAACTGTGTTTACCCACATCAAAATACCCCTGAGTCAGTGTGTGTACCCACATCACAGTGACCCTGAGTCAGTGTGTACCCATATCACAGTGCCCCTGTAGTCAGTGTGTGTACCAACATCACAGTGCCCCTGGAGTCAGTGTGTGTACCCTATCACAGTGCCCCTGAAGTAACTGTGAGTACCCTCATCACAGTGCCTGTGGATTGACTGTGTGTACCAACATCACAGTGCCCCTGGAGTCAGTGTGTACCCACCTCACAGTGCCCCTGGAGTCAGTGTGGGTACCCACATCACAGTGCCCCTGGAGTCAGTGTGTGTACCCTATCACAGTGCCCCTGAAGTAACTGTGAGTACCCTCATCACAGTGCCTGTGGATTGACTGTGTGTACCCACATCACAGTGCCCCTGGAGTCAGTGTGTGTACCCACATCACAGTGCCCCTGGAGTCAGTGTGTGTACCCCATTCACAGTGCACCTGGAGTGACTGTGTGTACCCACATCACAGTGCCCCTGGAATCAGTGTGTACTCACCTCACAGTGCCCCTGGAGTCAGTGTGTGTACCCACATCACAGTGCCCCTGGAGTCAGTGTGTACCCACATCACAGTGCCCCTGGATTCAGTGTGTACCCACATCACAGTGCCCCTGGAGTCAGTTAGTACCCACATCACAGTGCCCCTGGAGTTAGTGTGTGTACCCCAATCACAGTGCCCCTGGAGTGACTGTGTGTACCCACATCACAGTGCCCCTGGAGTCAGTGTGTACCCACATCACAGTGCCCCTGGAGTGACTGTGTGTACCCTCATCACAGTGCCCCTGGAGTCAGTGTGTGTACCCTCATCACAGTGTCCCTGGAGTCTGTGTGTACCCCAATCACAGTGCCCCTGGAGTGACTGTGTGTACCCACATCACAGTGCCCCTGGAGTCAGTGTGTGTACCCACATCACAGTGCCTCTGGAGTCAGTGTGTGTACCCACATCACAGTGCCCCTGGAATCAGTGTGCTTACCCACATCACAGTGCCCCTGGTGTCAGTGTGTGTACCCCAATCACAAAGCCCCTGGAATCACTGTCTGTACCCTCATCACAGTGCCCCTGGAGTAACTGTGAGTACCCACATCACAGTGCCCCTGGAGTCAGTGTGTGTACCCTCATCACAGTGCCCCTGAAGTAACTGTGTGTACCCACATCACAGTGCCCCTGGAGTGACTGTGTGTACCCTCATCACAGTGCCCCTGGAATCACTGTGTGTACCCACAACACAGTGCCCCTGGAGTCAGTGTGTGTACCCTATCACAGTGCCCCTGAAGTAACTGTGAGTACCCTCATAACAGTGCCTGTGGATTGACTGTGTGTACCAACATCACAGTGCCCCTGGAGTCAGTGTGTACCCACCTCACAGTGCCCCTGGAGTCAGTGTGGGTACCCACATCACTGTAGCCCCTGGAGTCAGTGTGTGTACCCTATCACAGTGCCCCTGAAGTAACTGTGAGTACCCTCATCACAATGCCTGTGGATTGACTGTGTGTACCCACATCACAGTGCCCCTGGAGTGACTGTGTGTACCCACATCACAGTGCCCCTGGAGTCAGTGTGTGTACCCACATCACAGTGCCCCTGGAGTCAGTGTGTACCCCAATCACAGTGCCCCTGGAGTCAGTGTGTGTACCCACATCACAGTGCCCCTGGAGTCAGTGTGTGTACCCACATCACAGTGCCCCTGGAGTCAGTGTGTACCCACATCACAGTGCCCCTGGAGTGACTGTGTGTACCCTCATCACAGTGCCTCTGGAGTCAGTGTGTACCCACATCACAGTGCCCCTGGAGTCAGTGTGTGTACCCCAATCACAGTGCCCCTGGAGTGACTGTGTGTACCCACATCACAGTGCCCCTGGAGTAAGTGTGTGTACCCACATCACAGTGCCCCTGGAATCAGTGTGCTTACCCACATCACCGTGCCCCTGGAGTCAGTGTGTGTACCCCAATCACAGTGCCCCTGGAATCACTGTGTGTACCCACATCACAGTGCCCCTGGAGTCAGTGTGTGTACCCCAATCACAGTGCCCCTGGAGTAACTGTGTGTACCCAAATCACAGTGCCCCTGGAGTCAGTGTGTGTACCCAAATCACAGTGCACCTGGAGTGACTGTGTGTACCCACGTCACAGTGCCCTTGGGGTCAGTGTGTGTACACACATCACAGTGCCCCTGAGTCTGTGTGTACCAACATCACAGTGCCCCTGGAGTCAGTATTTGTACCCTATCACAGTGCCCCTGAAGTAACTGTGAGTACCCTCATCACAGTGCCTGTGGATTGACTGTGTGTACCAACATCACAGTGCCCCTGGAGTCAGTGTGGGTACCCACATCACAGTGCCCCTGGAGTCAGTGTGTGTACCCTATCACAGTGCCCCTGAAGTAACTGTGAGTACCCTCATCACAGTGCCTGTGGATTGACTGTGTGTACCCACATCACAGTGCCCCTGGAGTCAGAGTGTGTACCCACATCACAGTGCCCCTGGAGTCAGTGTGTGTACCCCATTCACAGTGCACCTGGAGTGACTGTGTGTACCCACATCACAGTGCCCCTGGAATCAGTGTGTGTACCCACAACACAGTGCCCCTGGAGTCAGTGTGTGTACCCACATCACAGTGCCCCTGGAGTCAGTGTGTGTACCCACATCACAGTGCCCCTGGAGTGACTGTGTGTACCCACATCAGAGTGCCCCTGGAATCACTGTGTGTACCCACATCACAGTGCCCCTGGAGTCAGTGTGTACCCACATCACAGTGCCCCTGGAGTCAGTGTGTGTACCCACATCACAGTGCCCCTGGAATCAGTGTGTGTACCCACATCACAGTGCCCCTGGAGTCAGTGTGTGTACCCTATCACAGTGCCCCTGGAGTCAGTGTGTGTACCCACATCACAGTGCCCCTGGAGTGACTGTGTGTACCCACATCAGAGTGCCCCTGGAATCACTGTGTGTACCCACATCACAGTGCCCCTGGAGTAAGTGTGTACCCACATCACAGTGCCCCTGGAGTCAGTGTGTGTACCCACATCACAGTGCCCCTGGAGTGACTGTGTGTACCCACATTACAGTGCCCCTGGAGTCAGTGTGTACCCACATCACAGTGCCCCTGGATTGACTGTGTGTACCCACATCACAGTGCCCCTGGAGTCAGTGTGTACCCACATCACAGTGCCCCTGGAGTCAGTGTGTGTACCCACATCACAGTGCCCCTGGAGTCAGTGTGTGTACCCACATCACAGTGCCCCTGGAGTCAGTGTGTGTACCCCAATCACAGTGCCCCTGGAGTGACTGTGTGTACCCTCATCACAGTGCCCCTGGAGTCAGTGTGTGTACCCCAATCACAGTGCCCCTGGAATCACTGTGTGTACCCACATCACAGTGCCCCTGGAGTCAGTGTGTGTACCCACATCACAGTGCCCCTGGAGTAACTGTGTGTACCCAAATCACAGTGCCCCTGGAGTCAGTGTGTGTACCCAAATCACAGTGCCCCTGGAGTCAGTGTGTGTACCCACATCACAGTGCCCCTGGCGTGACTGTGTGTACCCACGTCACAGTGCCCTTGGGGTCAGTGTGTGTACCCACATCACAGTGCCCCTGAGTCTGTGTGTACCCACATCACAGTGCCCCTGGAGTCAGTGTGTGTACCCTCATCACAGTTCCCCTGGGGTAACTGTGTTTACCCACATCAAAATACCCCTGAGTCAGTGTGTGTACCCACATCACAGTGACCCTGAGTCAGTGTGTACCCATATCACAGTGCCCCTGTAGTCAGTGTGTGTACCAACATCACAGTGCCCCTGGAGTCAGTGTGTGTACCCTATCACAGTGCCCCTGAAGTAACTGTGAGTACCCTCATCACAGTGCCTGTGGATTGACTGTGTGTACCAACATCACAGTGCCCCTGGAGTCAGTGTGTACCCACCTCACAGTGCCCCTGGAGTCAGTGTGGGTACCCACATCACAGTGCCCCTGGAGTCAGTGTGTGTACCCTATCACAGTGCCCCTGAAGTAACTGTGAGTACCCTCATCACAGTGCCTGTGGATTGACTGTGTGTACCCACATCACAGTGCCCCTGGAGTCAGTGTGTGTACCCACATCACAGTGCCCCTGGAGTCAGTGTGTGTACCCCATTCACAGTGCACCTGGAGTGACTGTGTGTACCCACATCACAGTGCCCCTGGAATCAGTGTGTACTCACCTCACAGTGCCCCTGGAGTCAGTGTGTGTACCCACATCACAGTGCCCCTGGAGTCAGTGTGTACCCACATCACAGTGCCCCTGGATTCAGTGTGTACCCACATCACAGTGCCCCTGGAGTCAGTTAGTACCCACATCACAGTGCCCCTGGAGTTAGTGTGTGTACCCCAATCACAGTGCCCCTGGAGTGACTGTGTGTACCCACATCACAGTGCCCCTGGAGTCAGTGTGTACCCACATCACAGTGCCCCTGGAGTGACTGTGTGTACCCTCATCGCAGTGCCCCTGGAGTCAGTGTGTGTACCCTCATCACAGTGTCCCTGGAGTCTGTGTGTACCCCAATCACAGTGCCCCTGGAGTGACTGTGTGTACCCACATCACAGTGCCCCTGGAGTCAGTGTGTGTACCCACATCACAGTGCCTCTGGAGTCAGTGTGTGTACCCACATCACAGTGCCCCTGGAATCAGTGTGCTTACCCACATCACAGTGCCCCTGGTGTCAGTGTGTGTACCCCAATCACAAAGCCCCTGGAATCACTGTCTGTACCCTCATCACAGTGCCCCTGGAGTAACTGTGAGTACCCACATCACAGTGCCCCTGGAGTCAGTGTGTGTACCCTCATCACAGTGCCCCTGAAGTAACTGTGTGTACCCACATCACAGTGCCCCTGGAGTGACTGTGTGTACCCTCATCACAGTGCCCCTGGAATCACTGTGTGTACCCACACCACAGTGCCCCTGGAGTCAGTGTGTGTACCCTATCACAGTGCCCCTGAAGTAACTGTGAGTACCCTCATAACAGTGCCTGTGGATTGACTGTGTGTACCAACATCACAGTGCCCCTGGAGTCAGTGTGTACCCACCTCACAGTGCCCCTGGAGTCAGTGTGGGTACCCACATCACTGTAGCCCCTGGAGTCAGTGTGTGTACCCTATCACAGTGCCCCTGAAGTAACTGTGAGTACCCTCATCACAATGCCTGTGGATTGACTGTGTGTACCCACATCACAGTGCCCCTGGAGTCAGTGTGTATACCCACATCACAGTGCCCCTGGAGTCAGTGTGTGTACCCCATTCACAGTGCCCCTGGAGTGACTGTGTGTACCCACATCACAGTGCCCCTGGAGTCAGTGTGTGTACCCACATCACAGTGCCCCTGGAGTCAGTGTGTACCCCAATCACAGTGCCCCTGGAGTCAGTGTGTGTACCCACATCACAGTGCCCCTGGAGTCAGTGTGTGTACCCACATCACAGTGCCCCTGGAGTCAGTGTGTACCCACATCACAGTGCCCCTGGAGTGACTGTGTGTACCCTCATCACAGTGCCTCTGGAGTCAGTGTGTACCCACATCACAGTGCCCCTGGAGTCAGTGTGTGTACCCCAATCACAGTGCCCCTGGAGTGACTGTGTGTACCCACATCACAGTGCCCCTGGAGTAAGTGTGTGTACCCACATCACAGTGCCCCTGGAATCAGTGTGCTTACCCACATCACCGTGCCCCTGGAGTCAGTGTGTGTACCCCAATCACAGTGCCCCTGGAATCACTGTGTGTACCCACATCACAGTGCCCCTGGAGTCAGTGTGTGTACCCCAATCACAGTGCCCCTGGAGTAACTGTGTGTACCCAAATCACAGTGCCCCTGGAGTCAGTGTGTGTACCCAAATCACAGTGCCCCTGGAGTGACTGTGTGTACCCACGTCACAGTGCCCTTGGGGTCAGTGTGTGTACACACATCACAGTGCCCCTGAGTCTGTGTGTACCAACATCACAGTGCCCCTGGAGTCAGTATTTGTACCCTATCACAGTGCCCCTGAAGTAACTGTGAGTACCCTCATCACAGTGCCTGTGGATTGACTGTGTGTACCAACATCACAGTGCCCCTGGAGTCAGTGTGGGTACCCACATCACAGTGCCCCTGGAGTCAGTGTGTGTACCCTATCACAGTGCCCCTGAAGTAACTGTGAGTACCCTCATCACAGTGCCTGTGGATTGACTGTGTGTACCCACATCACAGTGCCCCTGGAGTCAGAGTGTGTACCCACATCACAGTGCCCCTGGAGTCAGTGTGTGTACCCCATTCACAGTGCACCTGGAGTGACTGTGTGTACCCACATCACAGTGCCCCTGGAATCAGTGTGTGTACCCACAACACAGTGCCCCTGGAGTCAGTGTGTGTACCCACATCACAGTGCCCCTGGAGTCAGTGTGTGTACCCACATCACAGTGCCCCTGGAGTGACTGTGTGTACCCACATCAGAGTGCCCCTGGAATCACTGTGTGTACCCACATCACAGTGCCCCTGGAGTCAGTGTGTACCCACATCACAGTGCCCCTGGAGTCAGTGTGTGTACCCACATCACAGTGCCCCTGGAATCAGTGTGTGTACCCACATCACAGTGCCCCTGGAGTCAGTGTGTGTACCCTATCACAGTGCCCCTGGAGTCAGTGTGTGTACCCACATCACAGTGCCCCTGGAGTGACTGTGTGTACCCACATCAGAGTGCCCCTGGAATCACTGTGTGTACCCACATCACAGTGCCCCTGGAGTCAGTGTGTACCCACATCACAGTGCCCCTGGAGTCAGTGTGTGTACCCACATCACAGTGCCCCTGGAGTGACTGTGTGTACCCACATTACAGTGCCCCTGGAGTCAGTGTGTACCCACATCACAGTGCCCCTGGATTGACTGTGTGTACCCACATCACAGTGCCCCTGGAGTCAGTGTGTACCCACATCACAGTGCCCCTGGAGTCAGTGTGTGTACCCACATCACAGTGCCCCTGGAGTCAGTGTGTGTACCCACATCACAGTGCCCCTGGAGTCAGTGTGTGTACCCCAATCACAGTGCCCCTGGAGTGACTGTGTGTACCCTCATCACAGTGCCCCTGGAGTCAGTGTGTGTACCCCAATCACAGTGCCCCTGGAATCACTGTGTGTACCCACATCACAGTGCCCCTGGAGTCAGTGTGTGTACCCACATCACAGTGCCCCTGGAGTAACTGTGTGTACCCAAATCACAGTGCCCCTGGAGTCAGTGTGTGTACCCAAATCACAGTGCCCCTGGAGTCAGTGTGTGTACCCACATCACAGTGCCCCTGGCGTGACTGTGTGTACCCACGTCACAGTGCCCTTGGGGTCAGTGTGTGTACCCACATCACAGTGCCCCTGAGTCTGTGTGTACCCACATCACAGTGCCCCTGGAGTCAGTGTGTGTACCCTCATCACAGTTCCCCTGGGGTAACTGTGTTTACCCACATCAAAATACCCCTGAGTCAGTGTGTGTACCCACATCACAGTGACCCTGAGTCAGTGTGTACCCATATCACAGTGCCCCTGTAGTCAGTGTGTGTACCAACATCACAGTGCCCCTGGAGTCAGTGTGTGTACCCTATCACAGTGCCCCTGAAGTAACTGTGAGTACCCTCATCACAGTGCCTGTGGATTGACTGTGTGTACCAACATCACAGTGCCCCTGGAGTCAGTGTGTACCCACCTCACAGTGCCCCTGGAGTCAGTGTGGGTACCCACATCACAGTGCCCCTGGAGTCAGTGTGTGTACCCTATCACAGTGCCCCTGAAGTAACTGTGAGTACCCTCATCACAGTGCCTGTGGATTGACTGTGTGTACCCACATCACAGTGCCCCTGGAGTCAGTGTGTGTACCCACATCACAGTGCCCCTGGAGTCAGTGTGTGTACCCCATTCACAGTGCACCTGGAGTGACTGTGTGTACCCACATCACAGTGCCCCTGGAATCAGTGTGTACTCACCTCACAGTGCCCCTGGAGTGACTGTGTGTACCCACATCACAGTGCCCCTGGAGTCAGTGTGTACCCACATCACAGTGCCCCTGGATTCAGTGTGTACCCACATCACAGTGCCCCTGGAGTCAGTTAGTACCCACATCACAGTGCCCCTGGAGTTAGTGTGAGTACCCCAATCACAGTGCCCCTGGAGTGACTGTGTGTACCCACATCACAGTGCCCCTGGAATCAGTGTGTACCCACATCACAGTGCCCCTGGAGTGACTGTGTGTACCCTCATCACAGTGCCCCTGGAGTCAGTGTGTGTACCCTCATCACAGTGTCTCTGGAGTCTGTGTGTACCCCAATCACAGTGCCCCTGGAGTGACTGTGTGTACCCACATCACAGTGCCCCTGGAGTCAGTGTGTGTACCCACATCACAGTGCCTCTGGAGTCAGTGTGTGTACCCACATCACAGTGCCCCTGGAATCAGTGTGCTTACCCACATCACAGTGCCCCTGGTGTCAGTGTGTGTACCCCAATCACAAAGCCCCTGGAATCACTGTCTGTACCCTCATCACAGTGCCCCTGGAGTAACTGTGAGTACCCACATCACAGTGCCCCTGGAGTCAGTGTGTGTACCCTCATCACAGTGCCCCTGAAGTAACTGTGTGTACCCACATCACAGTGCCCCTGGAGTGACTGTGTGTACCCTCATCACAGTGCCCCTGGAATCACTGTGTGTACACACACCACAGTGCCCCTGGAGTCAGTGTGTGTACCCTATCACAGTGCCCCTGAAGTAACTGTGAGTACCCTCATAACAGTGCCTGTGGATTGACTGTGTGTACCAACATCACAGTGCCCCTGGAGTCAGTGTGTACCCACCTCACAGTGCCCCTGGAGTCAGTGTGGGTACCCACATCACTGTAGCCCCTGGAGTCAGTGTGTGTACCCTATCACAGTGCCCCTGAAGTAACTGTGAGTACCCTCATCACAATGCCTGTGGATTGACTGTGTGTACCCACATCACAGTGCCCCTGGAGTCAGTGTGTATACCCACATCACAGTGCCCCTGGAGTCAGTGTGTGTACCCCATTCACAGTGCACCTGGAGTGACTGTGTGTACCCACATCACAGTGCCCCTGTAGTCAGTGTGTACCCACATCACAGTGCCCCTGGAGTGACTGTGCGTACCCTCATCACAGTGCCCCTGGAGTCAGTGTGTGTACCCTCATCACAGTGCCCCTGGAGTCAGTGTGTACTCACCTCACAGTGCCCCTTGAGTCACTGTGTGTACCCACATCACAGTGCCCCTGGAGTCAGTACCCACATCACAGTGCCCCTGGATTCAGTTTGTACCCACATCACAGTGCCCCTGGAGTTAGTGTGTGTACCCCAATCACAGTGCCCCTGGAGTGACTGTGTGTACCCACATCACAGTGCCCCTGTAGTCAGTGTGTACCCACATCACAGTGCCCCTGGAGTGACTGTGCGTACCCTCATCACAGTGCCCCTGGAGTCAGTGTGTGTACCCTCATCACAGTGTCCCTGGAGTCTGTGTGTACCCCAATCACAGTGCCCCTGGAGTGACTGTGTGTACCCACATCACAGTGCCCCTGGAGTCAGTGTGTACTCACCTCACAGTGCCCCTGGAGTCAGTGTGTGTACCCACATCACAGTGCCCCTGGAGTCAGTGTGTACCCACATCACAGTGCCCCTGGAGTGACTGTGTTTACCCTCATCACAGTGCCCCTGGAGTCAGTGTGTAGACCCTCATCACAGTGCCCCTGGAGTCAGTGTGTGTACCCACATCACAGTGCCCCTGGAGTCAGTGTGTGTACCCCATTCACAGTGCCCCTGGAGTGACTGTGTGTACCACATCACAGTGCCCCTGGAGTCAGTGTGTGTACCCACATCACAGTGCCCCTGAGGTCAGTTAGTACCCACATCACAGTGCCCCTGGATTCAGTGTGTACCCACATCACAGTGCCCCTGGAGTCAGTGTGTGTACCCTCATCACAGTGCCCCTGGAGTCAGTGTGTGTACCCTCATCACAGTGCCCCTGGAGTCAGTGTGTGTACCCACATCACAGTGCCCCTGGAGTCAGTGTGTGTACCCTCATCATAGTGCCCCTGAAGTAATTGTGAGTACCCTCATCTGAGTGCCCCTGGATTGACTGTGTGTACCCACATCACAGTGCCCCTGGAGTGACTGTGTGTACCCTCATCACAGTGCCCCTGGAATCACTGTGTGTACCCACACCACAGTGCCCCTGGAGTCAGTGTGTACCCACATCACAGTGCCCCTGGAGTCAGTGTGTGTACCCCAATCACAGTGCCCCTGGAGTGACTGTGTGTACCCACATCACAGTGCCCCTGGAGTCAGTGTGTGTACCCCAATCACAGTGCCCCTGGAGTCAGTGTGTACCCACATCACTGTGCCCCTGGAGTCAGTGTGTACCCACATCACAGTGCCCCTGGAGTGACTGTGTGTACCCTCATCACAGTGCCCCTGGAGTGACTGTGTGTACTTACATCACAGTGCCCCTGGAGTCAGTGTGTGTACCCACATCACAGTGCCCCTGGAGTCAGTGTGTACGCACATCACAGTGCCCCTGGAGTCAGTGTGTGTACCCACATCACAGTGCCCCTGGAGTCAGTGTGTGTACCCACATCACAGTGTCCCTGGAGTCAGGGTGTACCCCAATCACAGTGCCCCTGGAGTCAGTGTGTGTACCCACATCACAGTGCCCCTGGAGTCAGTGTGTACCCACATCACAGTGCCCCTGGAGTGACTGTGTGTACCCTCATCACAGTGCCCCTGGAGGCAGTGTGTGTACCCACATCACAGTGCCCCTGGAGTCAGTGTGTTTACCCCAATCACAGTGCCCCTGGAGTCAGTGTGTGTACCCACATCACAGTGCCCCTGGAGTCAGTGTGTACCCACATCACAGTGCCCCTGGAGTCAGTGTGTACCCACATTACAGTGCCCCTGGAGTCAGTGTGTGTACCCCAATCACAGTGCCCCTGGAGTGACTGTGTGTACCCACATCACAGTGCCCCTGGAGTAAGTGTGTGTACCCACATCACAGTGCCCCTGGAATCAGTGTGCTTACCCACATCACAGTGCCCCTGGAGTCAGTGTGTGTACCCCAATCACAGTGCCCCTGGAATCACTGTGTGTACCCACATCACAGTGCCCCTGGAGTCAGTGTGTGAACCCCAATCACAGTGCCCCTGGTGTAACTGTGTGTACCCAAATCACAGTGCCCCTGGAGTCAGTGTGTGTACCCAAATCACAGTGCCCCTGGAGTCAGTGTGTGTACCCACATCACAGTGCCCCTGGAGTGACTGTGTGTACCCACGTCACAGTGCCCTTGGGGTCAGTGTGTGTACCCACATCACAGTGCCCCTGAGTCTGTGTGTACCCACATCACAGTGCCCCTGGATCAGTGTGTGTACCCTATCACAGTGCCCCTGAAGTAACTGTGAGTACCCCCATAACAGTGCCTGTGGATTGACTGTGTGTACCAACATCACAGTGCCCCTAGAGTCAGTGTGTACCCACCTCACAGTGCCCCTGGAGTCAGTGTGGGTACCCACATCACAGTGCCCCTGGAGTCAGTGTGTGTACCCTATCACAGTGCCCCTGAAGTAACTGTGAGTACCCTCATCACAGTGCCTGTGAATTGACTGTGTGTACCCACATCACTGTGCCCCTGGAGTGACTGTGTGTACCCACATCACAGTGCCCCTGGAGTCAGTGTGTGTACCCCAATCACAGTGCCCCTGGAGTCAGTGTGTACCCACATCACTGTGCCCCTGGAGTCAGTGTGTACCCACATCACAGTGCCCCTGGAGTGACTGTGTGTACCCTCATCACAGTGCCCCTGGAGTGACTGTGTGTACTTACATCACAGTGCCCCTGGAGTCAGTGTGTGTACCCACATCACAGTGCCCCTGGAGTCAGTGTGTGTACCCACATCACAGTGCCCCTGGAGTCAGTGTCTGTACCCACATCACAGTGTCCCTGGAGTCAGTGTGTACCCCAATCACAGTGCCCCTGGAGTCAGTGTGTGTACCCACATCACAGTGCCCCTGGAGTCAGTGTGTGTACCCACATCACAGTGCCCCTGGAGTCAGTGTGTACCCACATCACAGTGCCCCTGGAGTGACTGTGTGTACCCTCATCACAGTGCCCCTGGAGGCAGTGTGTGTACCCACATCACAGTGCCCCTGGAGTCAGTGTGTTTACCCCAATCACAGTGCCCCTGGAGTCAGTGTGTGTACCCACATCACAGTGCCCCTGGAGTCAGTGTGTACCCACATCACAGTTCCCCTGGAGTCAGTGTGTACCCACATTACAGTGCCCCTGGAGTCAGTGTGTGTACCCCAATCACAGTGCCCCTGGAGTGACTGTGTATACCCACATCACAGTGCCCCTGGAGTAAGTGTGTGTACCCACATCACAGTGCCCCTGGAATCAGTGTGCTTACCCACATCACAGTGCCCCTGGAGTCAGTGTGTGTACCCCAATCACAGTGCCCCTGGAATCACTGTGTGTACCCACATCACAGTGCCCCTGGAGTCAGTGTGTGAACCCCAATCACAGTGCCCCTGGTGTAACTGTGTGTACCCAAATCACAGTGCCCCTGGAGTCAGTGTGTGTACCCAAATCACAGTGCCCCTGGAGTCAGTGTGTGTACCCACATCACAGTGCCCCTGGAGTGACTGTGTGTACCCACGTCACAGTGCCCTTGGGGTCAGTGTGTGTACCCACATCACAGTGCCCCTGAGTCTGTGTGTACCCACATCACAGTGCCCCTAGATCAGTGTGTGTACCCTATCACAGTGCCCCTGAAGTAACTGTGAGTACCCGCATAACAGTGCCTGTGGATTGACTGTGTGTACCAACATCACAGTGCCCCTAGAGTCAGTGTGTACCCACCTCACAGTGCCCCTGGAGTCAGTGTGGGTACCCACATCACAGTGCCTGTGAATTGACTGTGTGTACCCACATCACTGTGCCCCTGGAGTCAGTTTGTATACCCACATCACAGTGCCCCTGGAGTCAGTGTGTACCCACATCACAGTGCCCCTGGAGTGACTGTGTGTACCCTCATCACAGTGCCCCTGGAGTCAGTGTGTGTACCCTCATCACAGTGTCCCTGGAGTCTGTGTGTACCCCAATCACAGTGCCCCTGGAGTGACTGTGTGTACCCACATCACAGTGCCCCTGGAGTCAGTGTGTGTACCCACATCACAGTGCCCCTGGAGTCAGTGTGTACCCACATCACAGTGCCCCTGGAGTGACTGTGTGTACCCACATCACAGTGCCCCTGGAGTGACTGTGTGTACCCACATCACAGTGCCCCTGGAGTCAGTGTGTACCCACATCACAGTGCCCCTGGAGTGACTGTGTGTACCCACATCACTGTGCCCCTGGAGTGACTGTGTACCCACATCACAGTGCCCCTGGAGTCAGTGTGTGTACCCCAATCACAGTGCCCCTGGAGTCAGTGTGTACCCACATCACTGTGCCCCTGGAGTCAGTGTGTACCCACATCACAGTGCCCCTGGAGTGACTGTGTGTACCCTCATCACAGTGCCCCTGGAGTGACTGTGTGTACTTACATCACAGTGCCCCTGGAGTCAGTGTGTGTACCCACATCACAGTGCCCCTGGAGTCAGTGTGTGTAACCACATCACAGTGCCCCTGGAGTCAGTGTGTACGCACATCACAGTGCCCCTGGAGTCAGTGTGGGTACCCACATCACAGTGCCCCTGGAGTCAGTGTGTGTACCCACATCACAGTGTCCCTGGAGTCAGTGTGTACCCCAATCACAGTGCCCCTGGAGTCAGTGTGTGTACCCACATCACAGTGCCCCTGGAGTCAGTGTGTGTACCCACATCACAGTGCCCCTGGAGTCAGTGTGTACCCACATCACAGTGCCCCTGGAGTGACTGTGTGTACCCTCATCACAGTGCCCCTGGAGGCAGTGTGTGTACCCACATCACAGTGCCCCTGGAGTCAGTGTGTTTACCCCAATCACAGTGCCCCTGGAGTCAGTGTGTGTACCCACATCACAGTGCCCCTGGAGTCAGTGTGTACCCACATCACAGTGCCCCTGGAGTCAGTGTGTACCCACATTACAGTGCCCCTGGAGTCAGTGTGTGTACCCCAATCACAGTGCCCCTGGAGTGACTGTGTGTACCCACATCACAGTGCCCCTGGAGTAAGTGTGTGTACCCACATCACAGTGCCCCTGGAATCAGTGTGCTTACCCACATCACAGTGCCCCTGGAGTCAGTGTGTGTACCCCAATCACAGTGCCCCTGGAATCACTGTGTGTACCCACATCACAGTGCCCCTGGAGTCAGTGTGTGAACCCCAATCACAGTGCCCCTGGTGTAACTGTGTGTACCCAAATCACAGTGCCCCTGGAGTCAGTGTGTGTACCCTCATCACAGTTCCCCTGGGGTAACTGTGTTTACCCACATCAAAATACCCCTGAGTCAGTGTGTGTACCCACATCACAGTGACCCTGAGTCAGTGTGTACCCACATCACAGTGCCCCTGGAGTCAGTGTGTGTACCCTATCACAGTGCCCCTGAAGTAACTGTGAGTACCCTCATAACAGTGCCTGTGGATTGACTGTGTGTACCCACATCACAGTGCCCCTGGAGTCAGTGTGTACCCACCTCACAGTGCCCCTGGAGTCAGTGTGGGTACCCACCTCACAGTGCCCCTGGAGTCAGTGTGTGTACCCTATCACAGTGCCCCTGAAGTAACTGTGAGTACCCTCATCACAGTGCCTGTGGATTGACTGTGTGTACCCACATCACAGTGCCCCTGGAGTCAGTGTGTGTACCCACATCACAGTGCCCCTGGAGTCAGTGTGTGTACCCCATTCACAGTGCACCTGGAGTGACTGTGTGTACCCACATCACAGTGCCCCTGGAGTCAGTGTGTACTCACCTCACAGTGCCCCTGGAGTCAGTGTGTGTACCCACATCTCAGTGCCCCTGGAGTCAGTTAGTACCCACATCACAGTCCCTCTGGAATCAGTGTGTACCCACATCACAGTGCCCCTGGAGTTAGTGTATGTACCCCAATCACAGTGCCCCTGGAGTGACTGTGTGTACCCACATCACAGTGCCCCTGGAGTCAGTGTGTACCCACATCACAGTGCCCCTGGAGTGACTGTGTGTACCCTCATCACAGTGCCCCTGGAGTCAGTGTGTGTACCCTCATCACAGTGTCCCTGGAGTGACTGTGTGTACCCACATCACAGTGCCCCTGGAGTGACTGTGTGTACCCACATCACAGTTCCCCTGGAGTCAGTGTGTACCCACATCACAGTGCCCCTGGAGTGACTGTGTGTACCCACATCACAGTGCCCCTGGAGTCAGTGTGTGTACCCACATCACAGTGCCTCTGGAGTCAGTGTGTGTACCCACATCACAGTGCCCCTGGAATCAGTGTGCTTACCCACATCACAGTGCCCCTGGTGTCAGTGTGTGTACCCCAATCAAAAAGCCCCTGGAATCACTGTGTGTACCCTCATCACTGTGCCCCTGGAGTAACTGTGTGTACCCACATCACAGTGCCCCTGGAGTCAGTGTGTGTACCCTCATCACAGTGCCCCTGAAGTAACTGTGAGTACCCTCATCTGAGTGCCCCTGGATTGACTGTGTGTACCCACATCACAGTGCCCCTGGAGTGACTGTGTGTAACCTCATCACAGTGCCCCTGGAATCACTGTGTGTACCCACACCACAGTGCCCCTGGAGTCAGTGTGTATCCACACCACAGTGCCCCTGGAGTCAGTGTGTACCCACACCACAGTGCCCCTGGAGTGACTGTGTGTACCCACGTCACAGTGCCCTTGGGGTCAGTGTGTGTACCCACATCACATTGCCCCTGAGTCTGTGTGTACCCACATCACAGTGCCCCTGGAGTCAGTGTCTGTACCCTCATCACAGTTCCCCTCGGGGAACTGTGTTTACCCACATCAAAATACCCCTGAGTCAGTGTGTGTACCCACATCACAGTGACCCTGAGTCAGTGTGTACCCACATCACAGTGCCCCTGGAGTCAGTGTGTGTACCCACATAACAGTGCCCCTGGAGTCAGTGTGTACCCACCTCACAGTGCCCCTGGAATCACTGTGTGTACCCACATCACAGTGCCCCTAGAGTGACTGTGTGTACCCACATCACAGTGCCCCTGGAGTGACTGTGTGTACCCACATCACAGTTCCCCTGGAATCACTGTGTGTACCCACCCACATCACAGTGCCCCTGGAGTCAGTGTGTGTACCCTCATCACAGTGCCCCTGGGGTAACTATGTTTACCCACATCACAATGCCCCTGAGTAAGTGTGTGTACCCACATCACAGTGCCCCTGGAGTCAGTGTGTACCCACATCACAGTGACCCTGGGGTCAGTGTGTGTACCCACATCACAGTGACCCTGAGTCAGTGTGTGTACCCACATAAAGTGCCCCTGGAGTCAGTGTGTGTACCCACATCACAGTGCCCCTGGAGTCAGTGTGTGTACCCTATCACAGTGCCCCTGAAGTAACTGTGAGTACCCTCATCACAGTGCCCCTGGATTGACTGTGTGTACCCACATCAAAGTGTCCCTGGATTGACTGTGTGTACCCACATCACAGTGCCCCTGGAGTGAATGTGTGTACCCACATCACAGTGCCCCTGGGGTCAGTGTGTGTACCCACATCACAGTGATCCTGAGTCAGTGTGTGTACCCACATCACAGTGCCCCTGGAGTCAGTGTGTGTACCCTATCACAGTGCCCCTGAAGTAACTGTGAGTACCCTCATCACAGTGCCCCTGGAATGACTGTGTGTACCCACATCAAAGTGCCCCTGGATTGACTGTGTGTACCCACATTACAGTGCCCCTGGATTGACTGTGTGTACCCACATCACAGTGTCCCTGGAGTCAGTGTGTGTACCCACATCACAGTGCCCCTGGAGTCAGTGTGTACCCACATCACAGTGCCCCTGGAGTGACTGTGTGTACCCACATCACAGTGCCCCTGGAGTCAGTTTGTACTCACCTCACAGTGCCCCTGGAGTCAGTGTGTGTACCCTCATCACAGTGCCCCTGGAGTGACTGTGTGTACCCACATCACAGTGCCCCTGGAGTCAGTGTGTGTACCCACATCACAGTGCCCCTGGAGTCAGTGTGTACCCACATCACAGTGCCCCTGGAGTGACTGTGTTTACCCTCATCACAGTGCCCCTGGAGTCAGTGTGTGTACCCTCATCACAGTGCCCCTGGAGTCAGTGTGTGTACCCACATCACAGTGCCCCTGGAGTCATTGTGTGTACCCCATTCACAGTGCACCTGGAGTGACTGTGTGTACCCACATCACAGTGCCCCTGGAGTCAGTGTGTACTCACCTCACAGTGCCCCTGGAGTCAGTGTGTGTACCCACATCACAGTGCCCCTGGAGTCATTGTGTGTACCCCATTCACAGTGCACCTGGAGTGACTGTGTGTACCCACATCACAGTGCCCCTGGATTCAGTGTGTACCCACATCACAGTGCCCTTGGAGTCCGTTAGTACCCACATCACAGTGCCCCTGGAGTTAGTGTGTGTACCCCAATCACAGTGCCCCTGGAGTGACTGTGTGTACCCACATCACAGTGCCCCTGGAGTCAGTGTGTGTACCCTCATCACAGTGCCCCTGGAGTCAGTGTGTGTACCTACATCACAGTGCCCCTGGAGTGACTGTGTGTACCCACATCACAGTGCCCCTGGAGTCATTGTGTGTACCCACATCACAGTGCCCCTGGAGTCAGTGTGTTTACCCCAATCACAGTGCCCCTGGAGTCAGTGTGTGTACCCACATCACAGTGCCCCTGGAGTCAGTGTGTACCCACATCACAGTGCCCCTGGAGTCAGTGTGTACCCACATTACAGTGCCCCTGGAGTCAGTGTGTGTACCCCAATCACAGTGCCCCTGGAGTGACTGTGTGTACCCACATCACAGTGCCCCTGGAGTAAGTGTGTGTACCCACATCACAGTGCCCCTGGAATCAGTGTGCTTACCCACATCACAGTGCCCCTGGAGTCAGTGTGTGTACCCCAATCACAGTGCCCCTGGAATCACTGTGTGTACCCACATCACAGTGCCCCTGGAGTCAGTGTGTGAACCCCAATCACAGTGCCCCTGGTGTAACTGTGTGTACCCAAATCACAGTGCCCCTGGAGTCAGTGTGTGTACCCTCATCACAGTTCCCCTGGGGTAACTGTGTTTACCCACATCAAAATACCCCTGAGTCAGTGTGTGTACCCACATCACAGTGACCCTGAGTCAGTGTGTACCCACATCACAGTGCCCCTGGAGTCAGTGTGTGTACCCTATCACAGTGCCCCTGAAGTAACTGTGAGTACCCTCATAACAGTGCCTGTGGATTGACTGTGTGTACCCACATCACAGTGCCCCTGGAGTCAGTGTGTACCCACCTCACAGTGCCCCTGGAGTCAGTGTGGGTACCCACCTCACAGTGCCCCTGGAGTCAGTGTGTGTACCCTATCACAGTGCCCCTGAAGTAACTGTGAGTACCCTCATCACAGTGCCTGTGGATTGACTGTGTGTACCCACATCACAGTGCCCCTGGAGTCAGTGTGTGTACCCACATCACAGTGCCCCTGGAGTCAGTGTGTGTACCCCATTCACAGTGCACCTGGAGTGACTGTGTGTACCCACATCACAGTGCCCCTGGAGTCAGTGTGTACTCACCTCACAGTGCCCCTGGAGTCAGTGTGTGTACCCACATCTCAGTGCCCCTGGAGTCAGTTAGTACCCACATCACAGTCCCTCTGGAATCAGTGTGTACCCACATCACAGTGCCCCTGGAGTTAGTGTATGTACCCCAATCACAGTGCCCCTGGAGTGACTGTGTGTACCCACATCACAGTGCCCCTGGAGTCAGTGTGTACCCACATCACAGTGCCCCTGGAGTGACTGTGTGTACCCTCATCACAGTGCCCCTGGAGTCAGTGTGTGTACCCTCATCACAGTGTCCCTGGAGTGACTGTGTGTACCCACATCACAGTGCCCCTGGAGTGACTGTGTGTACCCACATCACAGTTCCCCTGGAGTCAGTGTGTACCCACATCACAGTGCCCCTGGAGTGACTGTGTGTACCCACATCACAGTGCCCCTGGAGTCAGTGTGTGTACCCACATCACAGTGCCTCTGGAGTCAGTGTGTGTACCCACATCACAGTGCCCCTGGAATCAGTGTGCTTACCCACATCACAGTGCCCCTGGTGTCAGTGTGTGTACCCCAATCAAAAAGCCCCTGGAATCACTGTGTGTACCCTCATCACTGTGCCCCTGGAGTAACTGTGTGTACCCACATCACAGTGCCCCTGGAGTCAGTGTGTGTACCCTCATCACAGTGCCCCTGAAGTAACTGTGAGTACCCTCATCTGAGTGCCCCTGGATTGACTGTGTGTACCCACATCACAGTGCCCCTGGAGTGACTGTGTGTAACCTCATCACAGTGCCCCTGGAATCACTGTGTGTACCCACACCACAGTGCCCCTGGAGTCAGTGTGTATCCACACCACAGTGCCCCTGGAGTCAGTGTGTACCCACACCACAGTGCCCCTGGAGTGACTGTGTGTACCCACGTCACAGTGCCCTTGGGGTCAGTGTGTGTACCCACATCACATTGCCCCTGAGTCTGTGTGTACCCACATCACAGTGCCCCTGGAGTCAGTGTCTGTACCCTCATCACAGTTCCCCTCGGGGAACTGTGTTTACCCACATCAAAATACCCCTGAGTCAGTGTGTGTACCCACATCACAGTGACCCTGAGTCAGTGTGTACCCACATCACAGTGCCCCTGGAGTCAGTGTGTGTACCCACATAACAGTGCCCCTGGAGTCAGTGTGTACCCACCTCACAGTGCCCCTGGAATCACTGTGTGTACCCACATCACAGTGCCCCTAGAGTGACTGTGTGTACCCACATCACAGTGCCCCTGGAGTGACTGTGTGTACCCACATCACAGTTCCCCTGGAATCACTGTGTGTACCCACCCACATCACAGTGCCCCTGGAGTCAGTGTGTGTACCCTCATCACAGTGCCCCTGGGGTAACTATGTTTACCCACATCACAATGCCCCTGAGTAAGTGTGTGTACCCACATCACAGTGCCCCTGGAGTCAGTGTGTACCCACATCACAGTGACCCTGGGGTCAGTGTGTGTACCCACATCACAGTGACCCTGAGTCAGTGTGTGTACCCACATAAAGTGCCCCTGGAGTCAGTGTGTGTACCCACATCACAGTGCCCCTGGAGTCAGTGTGTGTACCCTATCACAGTGCCCCTGAAGTAACTGTGAGTACCCTCATCACAGTGCCCCTGGATTGACTGTGTGTACCCACATCAAAGTGTCCCTGGATTGACTGTGTGTACCCACATCACAGTGCCCCTGGAGTGAATGTGTGTACCCACATCACAGTGCCCCTGGGGTCAGTGTGTGTACCCACATCACAGTGATCCTGAGTCAGTGTGTGTACCCACATCACAGTGCCCCTGGAGTCAGTGTGTGTACCCTATCACAGTGCCCCTGAAGTAACTGTGAGTACCCTCATCACAGTGCCCCTGGATTGACTGTGTGTACCCACATCAAAGTGCCCCTGGATTGACTGTGTGTACCCACATTACAGTGCCCCTGGATTGACTGTGTGTACCCACATCACAGTGTCCCTGGAGTCAGTGTGTGTACCCACATCACAGTGCCCCTGGAGTCAGTGTGTACCCACATCACAGTGCCCCTGGAGTGACTGTGTGTACCCACATCACAGTGCCCCTGGAGTCAGTTTGTACTCACCTCACAGTGCCCCTGGAGTCAGTGTGTGTACCCTCATCACAGTGCCCCTGGAGTGACTGTGTGTACCCACATCACAGTGCCCCTGGAGTCAGTGTGTGTACCCACATCACAGTGCCCCTGGAGTCAGTGTGTACCCACATCACAGTGCCCCTGGAGTGACTGTGTTTACCCTCATCACAGTGCCCCTGGAGTCAGTGTGTGTACCCTCATCACAGTGCCCCTGGAGTCAGTGTGTGTACCCACATCACAGTGCCCCTGGAGTCATTGTGTGTACCCCATTCACAGTGCACCTGGAGTGACTGTGTGTACCCACATCACAGTGCCCCTGGAGTCAGTGTGTACTCACCTCACAGTGCCCCTGGAGTCAGTGTGTGTACCCACATCACAGTGCCCCTGGAGTCATTGTGTGTACCCCATTCACAGTGCACCTGGAGTGACTGTGTGTACCCACATCACAGTGCCCCTGGATTCAGTGTGTACCCACATCACAGTGCCCTTGGAGTCCGTTAGTACCCACATCACAGTGCCCCTGGAGTTAGTGTGTGTACCCCAATCACAGTGCCCCTGGAGTGACTGTGTGTACCCACATCACAGTGCCCCTGGAGTCAGTGTGTGTACCCTCATCACAGTGCCCCTGGAGTCAGTGTGTGTACCTACATCACAGTGCCCCTGGAGTGACTGTGTGTACCCACATCACAGTGCCCCTGGAGTCATTGTGTGTACCCCAATCACAGTGCCCCTGGAATCACTGCGTGTACCCTCATCACAGTGCCCCTGGAGTAACTGTGTGTACCCACATCACAGTGTCCCAGAATCAGTGTGTGTACCCTCATCACAGTGCCCCTGAAGTAACTGTGAGTACCCTCATCTGAGTGCCCCTTTATTGACTGTGTGTACACACATCACAGTGCCCCTGTAGTGACTGTGTGTACCCTCATCACAGTGCCCCTGGAATCACTGTGTGTACCCACACCACAGTGCCCCTGGAGTCAGTGTGTACCCACATCACAGTGCCCCTGGAGTCAGTGTGTGTACCCCAATCACAGTGCCCCTGGAGTGACTGTGTGTACCCACATCACAGTGCCCCTGGAGTCAGTGTGTGTACCCCAATCACAGTGCCCCTGGAGTCAGTGTGTGTACCCACATCATAGTGCCCCTGGAGTGACTGTGTATACCCTCATCACAGTGCCCCTGGAGTGACTGTGTGTACCCACATCACAGTGCCCCTGGAGTCAGTGTGTGTACCCACATCACAGTGCCCCTGGAGTCAGTGTGTGTAACGACATCACAGTGCCCCTGGAGTCAGTGTGTACCCACATCACAGTGCCCCTGGAGTCAGTGTGTTTACCCACATCACAGTGCCCCTGGAGTCAGTGTGTGTACCCACATCACAGTGCCCCTGGAGTCAGTGTGTACCCCAATCACAGTGCCCCTGTAGTCAGTATGTGTACCCCAATCACAGTGCCCCTGGAGTCAGTGTGTACCCACATCACAGTGCCCCTGGAGTGACTGTGTGTACCCTCATCACAGTGCCCCTGGAGGCAGTGTGTGTACCCACATCAGAGTGCCCCTGGAGTCAGTGTGTACCCACATCACAGTGCCCCTGGAGTCAGTGTGTGTACCCCAATCACAGTGCCCCTGGAATGACTGTGTGTACCCACATCACAGTGCCCCTGGAGTAAGTGTGTGTACCCACATCACAGTGCCCCTGGAATCAGTGTGCTTACCCACATCACAGTGCCCCTGGAGTCAGTGTGTGTACACCAATCACAGTGCCCCTGGAATCACTGTGTGTACCCACATCACAGTGCCCCTGGAGTCAGTGTGTGTACCCCAATCACAGTGCCCCTGGAGTAACTCTGTGTACCCAAATCACAGTGCCCCTGGAGTCAGTGTGTGTACCCAAATCACAGTGCCCCTGGAGTCAGTGTGTGTACCCACATCACAGTGCCCCTGGAGTGACTGTGTGTACCCATGTCACAGTGCCCTTGGGGGCAGTGTGTACCCACATCACAGTGTCCCTGAGTCTGTGTGTACCCACATCACAGTGCCCCTGGAGTCAGTGTGTGTACCCCAATCACAGTGCCCCTGGAGTAACTCTGTGTACCCACATCACAGTGCCCCTGGAGTGACTGTGTGTACCCACATCACAGTGCCCCTGGAGTCAGTGTGTACCCACATCACAGTGCCCCTGGAGTGACTGTGTGTACCCACATCACAGTGCCCCTGGAGTCAGTGTGTGTACCCACATCACAGTGCCCTTGGAGTCAGTGTGTACCCACATCACAGTGCCCCTGGAGTGACTGTGTGTACCCTCATCACAGTGCCCCTGGAGTGACTGTGTGTACCCACATCACAGTGCCCCTGGATTCAGTGTGTACCCACATCACAGTGCCCCTGGAGTCAGTGTGTACCCACATCACAGTGCCCCTGGAGTGACTGTGTGTACCCACATCACAGTGCCCCTGGAGTGACTGTGTGTACCCTCATCACAGTGCCCCTGGTTGACTGTGTGTACCCACATCACAGTGCCCCTGGAGTCAGTGTGTGTACCCACATCACAGTGCCCCTGGAGTCAGTGTGTGTACCCCAATCACAGTGCCCCTGGAGTGACTGTGTGTACCCACATCACAGTGCCCCTGGAGTCAGTGTGTACCCACATCACAGTGCCCCTGGAGTCAGTGTGTGTACCCACATCACAGTGCCCCTGGAGTCAGTGTGTGTACCCACATCACAGTGCCCCTGGAGTCAGTGTGTACCCACATCACAGTGCCCCTGGAGTCAGTGTGTGTACCCTCATCACAGTGCCCCTGGATTCAGTGTGTACCCACAGCACCGTGCCCCTGGACTCTGTGTGTACCTTCATCACAGTGCCCCTGGAGTGACTGTGTGTACCCACATCACAGTGCCCCTGGAGTCAGTGTGTGTACCCCAATCACAGTTCCCCTGGATTCAGTGTGTACCCACAGCACCGTGCCCCTGGACTCTGTGTGTACCTTCATCACAGTGCCCCTGGAGTGACTGTGTGTACCCACTTCACAGTGCCCCTGGAGTCTGTGTGTACCTTCATCACAGTGCCCCTGGATTGACTGTGTGTACCCTCATCACAGTGCCCCTGGAGTGACTGTGTGTACCCACATCACAGTGCCCCTGGAGTCAGTGTGTGTACCCACATCACAGTGCCCCTGGAGTCAGTGTGTGTACCCACATCACAGTGCCCCTGGATTCAGTGTGTGTACCCACATCACAGTGCCCCTGGAGTCACTGTGTGTACCCACAGCACAGATGCCAAGGAGAGGCTTTCCTGTTGCCCAGATTCTGTTTAGTTGGCGAAATGGTGTCTCTTGGTCTTGAGGGTTTTTTCTTCATCTCTTGTAGCCAAATCCTATTCCCCAGGGGAAAACTTCTGCCTTAAACCCGTCTTGTGCTTCTCGGAAGCCAGAGGACATAGACTCTGGGTCGAATGGGGACAGGTCTTCTATGAAGATCAACTTCTCTCCAAGGTAGATGGCAGTACAACCCTGTGCTCTCTGTGCTCGCCTGTGGATGTAGTGAAATCTAGAGTTTCTCTCAGCAGCCACACTCCCTTCTGCTGTGATGATACTGCTTTACCCGTGAGGTTAGAGTATTTGGGGCCTCCCCAAAATGACATGTTAGAACGCCAAGGTGATAATATTGAAAATAGGGCTGTGGAAAGCCACTCAGTCACAGGGTGGAGCCCTCATATGTGGTGTTAGTGTCCTGAAAAGACCCCAATTTATTCCTTCACTTTTTTTCCCACAGAGGAGAACAGAAGACACCATCTCTAACCTGGAAAGCCGTCCTTGGGCGAAACTGAGTCTGGTCCATTGATCTAGGATGCCCCAGCTTCCAGAGCAGTGTGAGGGCACTAGTCCATAGGACTTTATATCACAGGTCAATGAATGAGCACCGAGAACCTCACTGGCTTCTGTGTCCCAGGATGCTGGGAACACACTTCTTCCTGGGATACCTATGCTTCGCAGCTCCCAGTACTTCTGCTTGCCGTAGCCACTTGGCACTCACCAGTGGCTTCTGTCAGTTTCTGGCCAATCAAACCCTTGCCACAAAGCTGGACATTTCTTCTCAGAAATGTGGTTTCAGCTCTAGCCTCTCTACACCAGTAACATGTGGTGGCTTCGTGGGCTCCCCACTTGTCCCTCCTGAGGCTAGATGCTGAGTCATACACCAAACAACAGGATACTGTGCCCTCTCCCTCCACTCCAGACTCCTCCAGGTCCAAGAACTCTCAGCACAGGTTCTCAGAACAAGTTAAGCAACAAATGACTCTACAGTGCTGTGGTGCTCAGGGCGTTTAAGAAGGCTGGGTTGAGAAACACGCCCCTTGGGTGAGAGGACAAGGTAAAGCAGTCATGTGCAGTTATGTGTTTCAATACAATGCTTATAACACACTTGAACTAATTCTCCCCTCAGGACTGATGATTGAAGCCAGGACCTTGTTTATGCCAGGCAAAGCCTATACCATCAAACTATATCTCTCAGCCTAAAAGCAATCTTACATTAGTAATATCCCATACTAGGGAGAATAGCATAGTTCTATGAACATGCGAGTAAACTGAGGCAGGAAGTGATCCTGAGATTCCTCACATGGTTGCACTTGAAATGGAAGTAGGAGAAGGTTCTGAGGGTAAACTCACTGCCAAGCCAGATGACCTGAGTTCAATTCTCAGAAACCACACGCTGTAAGGAGAAATCTGACTTCCCCAAACTGTCGCATGACCTCTGTATGCACACCTCCCCATGACACTCAGTAAGTACGTATATGCCATTACAAACTAAAACTAAAGCTAGCATTTAGCCTGAGGCTCTTTCTGTTCTGCCAGAATTCCTGCTTTTCTGGGCTATCTACATTCAAATGCAATAGAATTGTCCTCAGGTTTCGGAGACCAGTAGAAGCTGTACAGAAGATGCTCCTCAGAGGCCAGTCATGGGTTTTCCTGAGGCTCTGCTGCTGGAAAGCTTCAGAACCTGATTTGTATTGTTATTGTGTTCCTTTGAACTGATGAGGGATGGGGCTGGAGAGATGGCTCAGGGCTAGAGAACACTTGTTGTTCTTCCACAGGTACCAAATTTGATTTCCAGCATCCACGTTGGGCAACTCACAACTGTTTGACTCCAGGACATCTGACACCCCCTTCTGGCCTTTTCAGTAAACTGCACACATGTGGCGTTCACGCACGTGCACGCGCGCGCGCACACACACACACAGAGACACAAATGAAAATTAAAATTTTCCAAAAAAAGGAAACCTGAAGTCATGTGTACAGTTTCATTTAAAATATTTTTATTTTATTTTTAAAATTATGTTTATGTGTGTCTCTGTGTGGGTTTGTACACGAGCATAGTACCCAGATGAGGGTGCTATTCTCCTGTAGCTTTGATTACAGACCACAAGAGTCACCTAACATGGGTGCTGGAACTGTACTCAGCCCTTGCAAGAACAGCACACACGCACACTCTTAGCCACTGAGCATCTCCCCAGCCCCCCCCCCCCCGAAGCTTTCATTGCTATTTTTTCCTTATGGTCCCTTGAAGCCAGCATGGGTATCTCCTTCCCTGGGCAGGCTCTGGGCACCTGCAGGAGAAAGTGGCAGGGGCAGTACCCAACTACAGCCCCAGTATACAGGCTCCTCCAGCATGAGCTTGCATTTCTCTGAACTTGTTCCTGCCCACTGGGAGGACCAGTGTAGTTCTGGGACTGCAGTAGATAATGTTCAAGAGCAAGGCTGCAGGAGCCCTGGGATCTGGACAGAGGAGCAAAAGGCTTGGACTAGCCTGCTAGGAAGAAAGAGGGGTTGGAGAGTTGATTCAGTAGTGTGTTCAGCAAACGTCTGCTGCTCAGCTCATGGCTCAACTTGTAAGTTACTTATAGCTAATGTTTTCAGTTTAGGTTTGCTATGGTAACTTTAAATACATACACGATAACTGATGTTATGGTTAATATTGACCCTCTGTTTCAAGCCCTGTGTTTGCTATCATTGTTCTCTCTTTAAGGCTGTGTAGTGGACACTACAAGGCATTACCCAGACCCTCCCAGGAATGTCTTATCCTCCCTCCAGTTTCTGGAACTTATAACTGCTGAGGACTTACATCTAAGGTCTCCTCACACAATTACCCTCAGCCTAAGGGAGCCGAGCTGTCTAGTATTTCAGTCATTGGGTCAGCAGAGGGAGAGAGGAAGTGGAGGGGATTGTAAAGCCTGGCCTTCATTTGCAACCACTCTAATTGGCCAAAACCTTCCCTTCCCTCCCCTTCCCTTCTTCTTCTGAGTCCCTTTTCTCCTCTCCTCTCCTTTCCTCCCAAGAGTACCCTGCCTCCTGCTGAGCAGCTAAGGCCTCTGTATAGTGAGTCTCAGCTCTATTTTGGCACTGTGTTCTGAACCCCTTTCCTAAAAAGCCACGCTCACACAAAACTCCGTCTTGAGGTTTCTAGGAAACCCAAGCTGTGGCAGAATAGCTAACCATCCTTTACCTGTGTTGGGTTTAAGTCAACCTATTTAGGTGCTCCTGTTCCAATTGTTTCAATCAATCCCCTTCAGTGGTTTAGTTGGTTTACCATTGGTGTTGTTTTAATGTGCCTTTGGATTCCTTGTCAAACTCTCTTCCTTTGACTTCTTACCCTGACACTGCTAGAATGATGCTTCCAAAGATGCCTTTGGGATTTCATTGTACAGCTCTTTGGAGCTAACACAACCCTGCTTGCCCATGTTCGGACTGTTGGAATCCTCTGCACCTCCTTTAGCAAGTCAGGCTCCACCCTCACCTGCTCAAGTGGCCTAAGGGATTACAGCTGAAATGCTGGTGGTCTCTGACCACTCTAGACCTAATACTAAAGACCTTTATATCTCCATGTTGGGACTTCTGGCTAGCCTTCTAGTCAGCCATCTTTGGCATGTTGAGAGACAGTTGATCCAGAGAGATGTTTCTAAGTGTCAGGCGACTGTGAGGGAGATGATGGCTGAGCTGTGCCTTGTCTGAGACTGCTCACATTCCACAGTTTATGTGCTCCCAGCAGGACGTTTCTGAAGAAAGTAATACTTGAGTAAATTTTCCTCTTGACGTAAACCTATAATTTAAAAATTATATATATTTAGAGAACAAGTCAAAACAGGAAGTGCATTCCCAAAGTGGATGAAGGTATTTGTGGCTAAAATACCTCCGCCATCATAGTAGACACGTGTCACTTACGTTTAACTAGGAAGACTAGTACAGGAATAAAGAACGAAGGAGCCCGCGTACTCCTGTGCTCCAGTCAGAGAGTTCCGAGACTGGAGGTAACTTTCTCGTTGTGGAAGGCTGGGTGCTCCTCACCCCGACAGAAGGGGCCATTGCAAGAGTGAAGTCTGGGTTGAGACAAGACAAGAAGCAGAGGAATGTGTGTTTTCATGGGGAAAAAAGTAAAGGACAAGAGAATTAATCTAAAACTCAGAGAGTCAACGAGGAAGGAAAACAAAACTTAATGAGGCAAAGGTCATTGGGATTATAACATAAAAGCCCTTCAACTAAGTTTCATCTTGCTCATTTGCTTCTGTGTATAAAAATTAGTTCTCTGGGAAGACGCATCCAGGTCTAAACCACTTCCTACACATATTCTTTATTATTGGCATTTATTTATGAGTGATTGTACTGTGTACCCTATTCGGGGCTGGAACTCCTGGCTGTTCTGCCTCACTTTCATGTGTGGTAGGATTGCAGGTATGTGCTGGCATGTCCAGTTACAAAATATGTTACTGTTCAAAGAAGGAAGTTAAGTCTGCTCTTAGAGGCCAAAAGACAGACAGAAAAATCAAGTATGAAGTCTAGATCTAAAAATAAACAAAACTCAAATGATATCGTCAAACCATAGCAGGTTTTCCCAAGTGGTAATTTTCTCTGCTTTCAAGTGTCCTGGAGCCGCATGGTGTTTGCTGTCGCTCAGGGGAAAGAAAATCCAGATACAGAGGTGCTGTGTGTGACCAGAGAAGCATGGAGGCTGTCCGTCAAGAGTCCCCAAAGTGGCAAATGGAGGGCGGACCACATGTGTGTTGTGGCCAAGGTTCCAGCCGAAGGGAAAGCAGCTTGAACACCCGCCCCTTTCCCGTTCTGGCCTCCTGCAGATCTGGTAAGCTGCAGTGAAGGAAATGGCTTCACCATCAAAATGTGATTTGTGCCACATGGATTGACTTTCCATTCATCTTTGAGCTTTTCAGAACATGTATCATACAGTAATTTGTAAATAGCACATATGCAGTAAATATTTTAAATAGAGAAGAAAAAATAAACATATTAATTAATGCTATTTTTATACAGCCTAGATACATGGTTTTCCATGGTTCATCAGATCTGGCTGGCTGTGGAGGGCAATGATGAACCTCAGCAATCCCAGGTTTCTGTGTTCACATTCCTATCCGGTCCTTGTCCAGAGTGTGTTTGTACCCAGGGATTACTCTAAAGAACAGACTATGGTAAAATAAATGGGACCAGGTTATAAAGACATAATAGCCTCTGTCTGGCACATCATCCCGCATTCCCTTGTTTGGTCACCTTGGCAGAAGCCAACTGCCATGTCCTGCCTCATGCTTTGAAGAAACCACAGAGGGGAAATCATTGAGTGTGTCACCGGCCACAGCCAGCCGAGAACTGGAACTTTCATCCAATGGTCACGGAGGATCCCAGTCACCTAAGAGTCAATGGGTGAGCCTGGGAGTAGATCCTTTCCCACTTGGGCCTCAACCCCAACAGTTCACACTGAAAATGCTGCTCAATAACTAGATGTGGGATTCTGATCCACAGGCATGACAAGTAACTCCTACTGCATCCACACACAAAAACCAATGTTTTCCAGCCATTTCATTGCTGTTGAGACCGAGATCACAAAAGACCAACCAGACTGCATAGACACTCGTAAAGAAGACAGCAGTGATGTGCTTAAGATGATGCTTGTCAAACATACGGGGTTGATGGCTATTTGTTGCCTCCTTTATCAACACCTCTGCATCCTTAATCTTTAACATCTTCATAGACTAAGACTTTTTATTTTGTGTGTAAGAATGTTCTGTCTGCATGTCTGTCTGTGCACTATGTGTGTGCCTGGTGCCTACAGAGGCCAGAAGGAAGTATCAGTGTTCCCTGGAATGAGAGTTACAGATAGTTAAGAGCTGCCATGTGAATGAAGGGAACTGAACCTGGTTCTTCTGGGAGGTTAGTAAGTGTTCATAATGGATGAACTGTCTCTTTGGCCCTTTGAGAATGGTATTCCCTCCCAGCAATATCACTTTTGGGTGTATACCCAAAGGATGCTCAATCGTACCACAAGGACATGTGCTCAACTATGGTAGTAGCAGCTTTGTTAGTCATAGCCAGAAACTGAAAACTACCTAAATGACCCTGGATGGAAGAATGGATAGGGAAAATGTGGTACATTTACACAATGGAGCAGTACAGAAAAAAATGACATCCTGAAATTTACAGGCAAATGGATGGATTTAGAAAACATGATATTGAGTGATGTAACCCAAACCAGAAAAGACAAATATCATACATAGATTTTAGACGTTAAACAAAGAAAACCAGCCTACACAATCCCAGAGAGCCTAGACAACAATGAGGACACTAAGAGAGACATACGTGGATCTAATCTACATGGGAAGTAGAACAAGACAAGAATCCTGAGTAAACTGGGACCTTGGGGACCATGGGAGAGAAAGGGAGGAGAGCAGAGAAAAATGTATAGCTCAATAAGATCAATTTTTAAAAAAAGAAAAAAAAGAGAGAATGGTAATCCCTTAACTAGAGAACTTTTTCAAAGAATAGGATTGTAAGGCATTCCATGTTCACTTAAGCAAAAATGCGGTGTGGAGGTGAGGGTACCAGAAGTAATACTCAATGCACTGTTGATTCTTTCTTCTGAGAATCGTGTCGCAAATATTTATTCTTGAGGTTGTTTTTTAAGTAACAATGATTCAAGAAGCAACTTCCTTAATACACTTGTGTGTGTGTGTGTGTGTGTGTGAGAGAGAGAGAGAGAGAGAGAGAGAGAGAGAGAGAGAGAGAGAGAGAGAGAGAGAGAGAGAGAGATGACTCTCTCTACCATGTGGGATCTAGGAATTGGATTCAGATCATCAGTCTTGGTGGCAAGCACCATACGCATTGAACCATCTTTCTGACCCCCAAAGGTAGCTTCTTAATACACTTTCTTCTTATTTGGAGAAATAAAAAACAATTATAAATACAATGGTATTTCCCCCTCCTAATGATGTGCTTACTACAGCATTTTCCATGGAGCGACAACAGTGCCCTGAACAGCCGCTTATGTGATGGAATGCAGCACTTGGATATGTGGACGCTTCATAAAGAAGCCATTTAGAAAATTCCCTGAAAGAATCTAGCACTCTAGGAAAAGAAGAGGTTCTCACACTGCAAAATCCGAAGCATCTCGTCTGTAGAGATGAAGTATGATTTTCTGAAAATTCCTTAAGTGTATCATAAAAGGAAGCATGAGATGAGTATCTCGATGGGACTCTCCTCTATGGTGACCACTGTCAACAAATGGCCTTTGGAAAAACTCTGGCACAGAGGTTCTGTGGAAAAGTGTGTGGTGGGGAAGCATCACGTACTGAGTGGCTCTTAAGCAGGGAGAAGTTAAGTCTGGCATTGGTGGAAGAAAGAGAAGTTTGTTTCTCTTCTGAGCAAAGACCAACTAGTACGGTCATTGTCTAAGGCAAATGTAACTTGATGTGAGCTCCCTGCTCTGAGCTAGCACATGACAACTTCTGAACTGGGTAGATACGATCGTCTGCCATAGTGCATCTGCCATGTAAATACTACCTTCTCTGCTGAATACGTGAAACTGGAGATCAGAGAGACAGATGAACACAGTCAAAGTCATCCAAAGTAGAAAAGGATTAGGGTGAGATTCAACCTTAGGTTGTTTTGATTTAAAAAAAAAATTCTGTATACTTTTGAATATATTCCTGACTTCAGATACAATGTAAATTCCAACCTTATGTCCACAGCTTTCACCTAGAATGGGGATCCACAGCTCCGCGTAGTCAAAGGCCACGAGCCCCGTCATCATGCTACGAGTGTAAAGAGAGAATGGCACGAAGGTCAGAAGGACATGAAGGCCCCAAACAACACAGAATTTGGAGACGGTCGAAAGGACCTTTGTGAGGTCCTCCTCTTGGGTGTCTCTGAGAGGGAAGTCCAGGCTATGTTTAAATCTTATTTTTTTGGGAAAACATTAATGTTTCTTTGACTCTTAGGATTGAAGGAGGAGGAGGAGGAGGAGGAGGAAGAGTGTGTGCTTGACCCCGCTCTAATTCTCTGCAGCGATTGCCTGTTGCCCGGTGCAGCGTACCCTGCCACAGTTTTGTTGCCGCCACACAAAGGTCTGTCTAGCTAGCTATTTATTTACTGTCTGCTAAAAATCACCTTGTGAACATTTCAGTCTGTCAGCCTGTTGTACTTCTGGTGACTGTCTTATATTTCCCATCATTCTTCTGTTGATTTTCTCCTCGTATCTTCTACTTTCCCTCATTAATCCCCCTAAACCCTGGGAGGTAAGAGTGGGCATACAATTTCCTCTTTATTCTAAAATACTGTTTAGAGTTTTGCTTTGAAATTGCTTTTAGGACTGCGTGGTTGGCTTGCCTAAGTGAACCTGTAATAAACACTGCTGAATTCTCCCCAAATTACCTCCAAGAATTACCTGCTTATCTGGAAGTCCCATCAATGTAATTTTAAGGGATTTTGTTTTGATTCTGCGGCTCTGAGTCTTTGAACTTCCCTGCCTTAATTCTTCAGTCTTTCCACAGGAAAGGCTCTGCTGAGAACGGGCACACTGCAGTGTGTTTCCTTGTAAATGCCGAAGACCGTGTTCTTGTTTCTACTTTGGTCCGTGTGATCCCAGCTCCAAAGGAAGCTAGATCTCCAAGATTAGGACAGTTTAGTCTGGAAAGGAGACTAGTTAGAGGGGACATGATTGAAAGCCGCTTACAGTGGGGAGCGTGCTTGGGAAACAGAAATCATCTAGTTTTAATCTTTCCAGAAACCCAAGGAGGAAACAGTCCATAAACTGAAGGAAGCGAAGACTTGAACCTGAGCTGTGAGTGCCTTTGGCGGTCTTTAAAGGTGGGCGCCCCACCGGTATTGTTAAAACTGTTCTGTAAAGAAGAAAACTGAGATGAAGGATAGCCCTCAAACCTGCACCACCTTGTCTGGGTGGGGGTTGTAAGCAGCTCACCCCCATGGCTTCAGCTTCAATTCCTGCCTTCAGTTCCTGCTCTAACCTCCCTGGGTGATGATATAAATCCTTTTCCTCCACGAGTTGTTTTTGGTCAATGTTTTATCAATACTATAGAATAAAAACTAAGTTCCTGGGTTTAGACTCTGCCTCTTGGTCTCTCTAAAGATGATCTCTCTAAACCTTGGTGTTTTCTTGTATTAAATAAAAATAGTAAGAGAAGATATATCAGAGGATTTGTTGGAAGATTTAGTACAGGATGACCCCCCCCCCCCCCCCACACACACACACTAAACTATTTGGGTTGCTGTCTCAGGAAGAGAAGGGCGAGGAAGGATAATGGCATGGACGGGGCGATGGAGACAGTTGTCAGGAAGAGAAGGGTGAGGACGGATAATGGTGTGGACGGGGCGATGGAAACGGTTGTCAGGAAGCAGCATTTATTCTGGTGAATGTGTGGCTGGGGGAGGGGCAGTGACTGTCACAGGGATGTCTCTCCACGTAGTTTGTGAGCAGCAGGAAGATAGTTGCTGCCCTGCTGTGGCCATGTGTTGCCTGTGTTTGCTGACACAGGCTGAGCTGGATTCACTGACTATCCACAGGAAAGGGTGAAGGTGAAGTTGAAGCTAGGCAGGCAAGATGGGGTCACCAGCATAGGTTCAGCTTTTTGCAGAAGCATATGGAGCCAAGAGATACGAGGCCAGGAACATGGATTAGAATTTGTACCTTACCAAGCATGTACCGGGATGTGATCTCAGACTTCCCCTTAGTGTTCAGTGGCCCTGTGGCCGCTAACAGAGCTGGAGCCATCAGGGAATGGTGCAGACTCATGGCACCTACATGAAACTGAACCCCCTTAACCTTCCTGGGTGTAGCTGGACCCTAACCCCTTAACCTTCCTGGGTGAAGCAAGCCCTAAACTCTTCCTTGGGGGAGGGGGTGAGAAGGCACAACATCAGTGAACACTGACGCCGGGAGTCTGGCGAAAGGAATAGGACAGACTCACTTACTTAACAACTGGAGAAAGCTTATATACTCTCCCAGCACCCATATGTTCCAACCTGTTGACATCGCATGGTCACCCCTCATTAGCTAGACACAACCAGGACCTCTGACAGCGCCTGCCACTAGGCCCTAACACACCTTAAAATAATATTTTACAACACCCAAGCAAAAGTCCTTCCATCTATACAGACAGTGCTGACTGTAAAAGGTCAAAGGACACCACACATAATGCTCTGTGCACAGAAGATCCTAAACAATATGAGGTGCACAGTGAAGATAAGGAAGATGGAAAGATGGTGGGGGTGGCACAGGAGCCTGTGTTGCTCCCTGCTGTGTTCTTGCTCTGGGCATGAAGTAACACCGTATTTTTTTGGATAATTACTCTTTAAGGAAGTAGCCAGGGATTGTGGTAAATAACTGCAATTCTAGTTCCTCAAGAGATTGAAATAAGAGGCTCACAAATTTAAGGCCAGCCTGGGCTATGTAGCAAGGCCCTGTTCTAATAATCATAATAATAACGATAATAATGTGAAATAAGTAGAAGAATGTGGCTATATGACATCAAGGATGGTCACAACAGAGATGGTGTTCTCTAGAAGGACTTCAGCCACCTGAAAAGATGCCTGTGGAAGAGAAGCAAGCCAACACTGGCAGCCAGCTGGTCGAATTTCCCCAGTTCACCTCCACATGCCAGCTCCTGGGACAACTGAGCTCTTGTGTTTGTGTTCCTTGTCTTGTTAAGAAAAGAATTTAAAGAGGCCTATAGTCAAGATATATTGTATGAGAAAAGAATCTATTTTCAATAAAAGTTAAAAAATGAAAAAATAAAAATTTAAAAGCAGATTCAGAAAGGAAGTTAGAGAGTTTTATTAGAGTTTGAGAGAAGGATACAGTACAGACAAGTAGAAAAATCGCAACAGTAGCAAGAAGTGGATTAAGAGGTTAGAGAAACAGAGAGAAAGGCCAGAGCGTCAGGGCAACGTGCTGAGGGATGCTGAGCCGGGTCTGAGTTGAGAGGGCACCCAGGGCAAAGGACTGCACCAGGGACTCATGGTGAGAACAGAAGGGAAGCAACCAGTTAACAAAGGAAACAGACTCCGGAGAGTGGACAAGAGTCAGGGAGCTGAGGGAAGAGCCCCAAAGTGTCCAGCCATGTGGCAGATAGGTCTTTATACTACCTTACTATAGTCCAGCCTCTGCCTCTCTTGTTCATATTTCAAAGCCCCCATTCGAACACATGCTCCAAAATACACGTACTTCACTTCTTAAACACAGCACCAGGCTTCCAGGCTTTCTCTGCAAGCTTCCTTCTTTCATATACTGGTCTTGTTACTTCAGTCCCAATCCTCCTGACATGCACACCATGACACATGGCGTTCTGGGAACAACAGAACTCTCCAGTGAGAAGGCCTCTCCATTATTGCATCACTGGGTGCAATAGGTACCCAACCTTCCTCTCCTCTTCACAGAGGCTGGCAGCGGGCCCTTGCTGGACTTTGGGAAGTCCCTGAGGACCTTAGGTGATGGGGGCTGATGAAGGATGTTAATGAGGCCCTGTGCCAATCCACGTAGTTCCCGTGGAAGGTAAGATTTTCAGTAAAAGAAGTTCCTTTAGAAAGTCGAGTTGGGGGTAGGGTCGGGGGGGGGGGGGGCTGGACAGAGGCTGAGACCCATTGCTGTTCATCCAGAGGACTCAAGCTCAGCTACAGACTTGCAGGTGCCTGTAACTCCAACTCAGAGGCACTTCCCTCCCTCCCTCATCCGGACTCCTTGGGCACCTGCACACAGGCAGCATATGGATACACACAGACATGAAAATAAAAATAAAAGACAAATATTTTAAAATAAAATGGGAGTTTAAACATATGTTAGGTTTTCCACATACTCTTATGTTTTTGAAATCACATCTAGGGATTTTTTTTCACTAGTTTTATTTCTAGATATATGTGGATATGCAATTGTAAAACTAACAAGCAAGCAAATACATAGAGATCCACAGGAATTTGTTTTCCCAGTTTTTAAGACATTTGAATGACAGCCTCCTAGAGCCCAGCCACACAAGCAGAAGCTGCCATGGTTGACACTGGGATTTGCACCCATTGCCAGGCAGGCCCCTCCTATACCCTGCCTAGCTGCACCTCCTTCCTTTCACCCCTGCCTATCGTCCATCCGTTCATCCATCCCCCATTTCTATACTGCCATTTCAAAAGTCTCAAGCTGGGCCCATCTGACGTGCTCTTTTAAATTGTCATATTTTAGTTCTGTGTAACTCTCTGGGGATCCATCTGGGTTGTTACGTACATCAGCCATTCACTACTTTTTAATTACTGGATATGATAATGACATAGTTTATTTGGCCATTTTTCGACGGAAAGATGTCTGAATATTTTCCAGTTTAAGGTCATCATTAAGAAAGTTGCTAGAGTGCTGGAGAGATGGCTCAGAGGTTAAGAGCATTTGATTGCTCTTCCAGAGGTCCTGAGTTCAATTCCCAGCAACCACATGGTGACTCACAACTATCTGTGATTTGATATGGTGCCCTCTTCTGGCCTGTAGGCAGAGCCTGTATATATAATAAATAATAAATCTTAAAAAAAAGAAAAAGAAAGTTGTTATAATCAGTCTGGTACATATCTCCATATCTTTAGACTTTGCATGAATGAAAAATAAACTTGTCATGAAATATTTTGGTTCATTCACTAACAGCGAACTAATCCTATGTAACACTAACCTTTTCTGCATTAGACGCTATAATAATAGCTATAAATTTGTTGGTGGGATATAGGTATGTCTTGCATGAACACACGTGGGGGCAGAGGACAGCATTGGGTGTCTATATGGCAGGCATCTTTTATTCGAGATCACCTTTGGTCATTTGCCACCTGCTTCAGGTCCTCCTGCTTGACAGGCAAGTACTCTGCTGCTTGAGTCATCTCCCCGACCCACTAGTACAAATTCCTTAATGCTTTTAGATGTTGGTGAGGCAGGAAAACAGAAGAGGAGGGGAAATTCCAGAGATTAGTATATGAAAGGCTGGCATCCTTTGGTCTAGCTGGGCTTCATTCAGCTGAGTGAGCATACTCAGAAGCAAGCCTGCATTATAAACCTTGAAAGAGGCAGATACTCTGTTAATGACCCATAAAAGATCACTGCAGACCACAGCTCAGCCTTCTCTACTGTCTTGACCTGTGAGAGCCAGGCCTCTATATTTCTCTTTTAGTAAACTATTTGCACCCCTATAACTGACTGTGTTTCTTTGTACTATTTATTGTAAAAGGCAAGAGAACCTGGGAATTACAGTGCCTGGTCTAAGGATTCACACACCTGATATGCAACACTGGTATTGTATGTGCCAGCCAAGAGTGGGCTGCCTGCGATGTGTCAGACACCGTTCTACATGCTGAAAGTGCTAACCCATCAATCCGCTGGTCATTCGAGAAGGTTGCTCATGTCTCATTTTATGATTCTACCAATGACCATACAAAGGCTCTGAGATGACTTAGCTGAAGACACAGTAGGAAGTCCTGAGGTTGAAGTTCAGCTGGGACCGGAAGCAGGAGCTGCAATTTTAGCCACTCTGTTCTGTTGTCCTTCAGATCTGTGGTTACAAAGCCCCTATGAGCGCTGTGGTTTCAGAGATGACCTCTAGTCACCTGTATCTCTGTTCCACCAAGGTCCTGAAGTCCGATTTGCAGGGTGTAGTTTAGTGTGAGAGCCTGTTGGCTCATTGAACTCCAAAATTAGTGGATTCACCCATCCAGTAGGCAATACTGAACTGCAGCAGGCTCTTCAAGGCAATACGGAACTGCGTTGTGAATTCTTATGCAGTGAGAGCAAGGGCTGAAGGAACAGATGGGAGTTCAAGCTTTCTAAAGATGGCTCCTTCACAAAGAGCAGGACACTCTGCTGTATATGTTCACTCCCCAAATGTTCCGTATTTTAAAATATGCTATTCCATCTTCCCAGAAAGGAAAGACCAGAGAGCCTTGGGAGCCAGTTAACTGCACTCCTTTATGGTGTCCCTTTTCCGTATAAGAGCAGGGAACTAGCATTAGAATACGTCCTGGTATGTCAGATTAAGGCACTATGTGATGTGATTGTGTCAATGCTTTCTTAGAATGTTCTCATCTATAGGAATTCATCCTGGCAGAGTTGTGTGAAAGGAAACTGGGGACCACAGCAGTTCAGATGCATGTCCAGGATGATAAAGCAGTTGCTATGGGACTGGATCCCATGCCACATCCCTGGTTCTGACTCTGGTTGCTCCTCTCGAGTTCAGGCAATCCACTGCTCTTGGAAAACCCCATTGAGTGGGAGAGTGTGAGAAGGAAGAGGGTTCCTGTTCAAATCATTCTCTGTTGTATAGTCGCACATAGTAAATATCCCCAGAAAAAGCCCACAAAATCAAAGTAGGCCCACAATGAGATTTTAAAACTTATGCTTTACTGATTTAATTAAACCAGAATTGAAACATGGAATAAAAATATATCTAGAAGAAATAACTTATATGTACTTTATAAAGCTAACCTAAAAATGCAGAAGATTACTCCTTACTTCTTTTCCTTTTTCATTTTTAACAGAAATTTTGTGTGCATTCATTTTCATGTTGGGAAAAATGTAGGGCACATGTGAGGCTTTAGTGTTCGCTGTCAATATGACAAAATCTAGAATTATCTGGAAGCTAGGCTTCTGAGCATGGGGGGTTACAAGAATGTGGGTGTGGTGTGGAGAGGGAATCTTGATTATGTTAACTGAGGCGGGAACCCTGCCCCCACTGTGGGTTTAGAACTGTGTAAAGGGAGAAGAGAAAGTCAGCAGAAGCATACACTATCTACACTATCACTGTCTTTCTGAGCATGGATGGGGAAGTGATCAGTTTCCCCAGCTCTTGCTGCTGTTTCTGGGATACAGAGAAACCTTTTCTCCCTAAAGCCTTTGGTGGGAGCATTTTTATCCCAGGCATATGAGAAGAAACTAAGCTATCATATGACTGAATCGCCTTTTCTTCTGAAGAGCCAGTTGGCTGACACAAATTTGTTGTTGGTGCTATCGTCCTAAATGAGATAACAAGGCCACCGCTGGAAGAGAACCATCACCCTATGAAGGGGAAATCCACCCTTGGGCTGTGTTGCTTAACTTTGAACTGATGGCTGATCATTAGAACACCATCAGATTAGTTCAATACAACGCCTGAACAAACCTCTGCAGGAACCATTGCTGAGGAGACAGGGGTGTTAAAGTGATATTGCCACTGAGATGAGGGATGGATGAGGGTTGGGCCAGGAGGCAGGAGCTAAGAATGCTTCTCTCTGCTCCACTTATTCCTCATTAATCTTATTTTCAGAATTTTTCTTGAAACAATGGTCAAGCTCTTGTTGTAATTAGCACATGAATATTTATAAGGGGAATTTCTATTTTCAGAGGGAGAGATGTGTTCACTGTGTCATTGAAGTGACCAAAGTCACGTTTACACTCACGCCTTTCTTGGACCATAATCAGTGAAGTTTGGTGGCTGCATGTTGTACACAGAACCAATTGTTTCGGATGAAGAGGAAACATGGGGACGGGATGAAGCTCACTCCTGCTGAACCATTTCATTTCAGACTGACTCAGTGTTAAGACCCTGAGGCACATACTGCCTGGTCCTGCTTTGTCCAAGGGCCTTGTATTTAAAAAGGCTATGAAAGAAATGAAACAGAAGGGGGAGGGGAGGCATGGAAAGAGAAAGGGAAGAGGAGGAGGAGGAAGAAACCGCGGGCAGCTAAAGTGATTGCTACTCCATTGGCATTAGTCCCACTGTTGTGGGAGTGGCAGGGCTGCGTCCCTGCCACCCAGCCGCCCACATGGCTTATGCCCCGAAATAATTACACGGAAACTGTATTCTTTTAAACACTGCTTGGCCCATTAGTTCCAGCCTCTTATTGGCTAGCTCTTACTTATTGATCTAACCCATTTCTAATAATCTGTGTAGCCCACGAGGTGGCTTACCAGGGAAGATCTTAACCTGCCTCTGTCTGGAGTGGGAGAATCGTGGTGACTCCCTGACTCAGCTTCTTTCTCCCAGCATTCTGTTCTGTTTACCCTGCCTACCTAATTTTATGTCCTATTAAAGGGCCAAGGCAGTCTCTTTATTTAACCAATGAAATTAACACAAAACAGAAGACTCTCCCTCATCATTTCCCCTTTTTTCTGTTTAAACAAAAAAGAAAGGCTTTTACTTTAACATAGTAAGATTACATATAACAAAACAGTTATCAAGCAAGAATTACAGTTACAATATTTATATCTATTTTATCTTTTATCATAACTAAGGAAAACTATAACTATCCATTCTTTAACTTCATCAAAGACTCCAAAAGGATATAATATTACCTAAGCAAACAAGAAATCCAAAACTCTAGAAATGACAGAGACATCTCGCTGTCTGGACAGTCACACAAAGTTCCTCTGTACCGTTGGGGCATCCATCTTCAGCCTTCAGGCTCATAATATCCAGCAGACATTTTTATGAAGCAGGAAAATTTAAAGACAGTTTAGTCTTTAAATCTGCCATGTCCTGCAGAATGTCTCGCAGACTCTTTCATGAGTCAGGAACCCCAAAAGACCATCTCACCTTTAGGTAAGTTCAGCAGTCCTCTCTCTGCGGGTTCTCTGTGTCCAGTTTATGCATCAGTCCAGGCAAGAACAGTTTCTTGCCCAAATGGCTATCAAACTCCATAAGGAGCCTCTTCAATGCCCATCTTCCTCTTGAAGTAGCTGGGGCTGCCAGTAGCAGACGTGTCTCATTGTCATGAAAAACCCTAAGTTATTAAAACATTAAATGCCATATTCTGTAGTCTTTGAAAGATATGAAGAATGCCTATCTAGTTGAAATATATCGCTATATATCTAGAAAATCCAACTAACATGACTATAAGCTTGACCATTATTGATGATTATCCATTAACAACCTATATTTCCTAATTATACGTTACATTTTTAAAATGAACTACACAATCACAATACCCTAATCAATATCAGAAATATATATATATATATATACAATATAACAAAATTGACCTTAAATTTATATCAACAAAACAAAACTTATACCAATGTAAATTATCCATATCTATATCAGTCCCACCATCTTGGCATTTGTTTTCTATTTACACCATAAGCTTTTTGTTCCTCTAGTCCTACTTTTCTCTTTTTCTTGGATAAACTGGATGCTTTTTAGTATTTTATTTGGGCTCTTCTATTGACTTGTGAACTATATCTCTGTGGTTGATCTTATAATAAGCATCTTTACATCCCCTCTACTTTCACATAGTATTTAATTCTTTACTGACAATATCAGAGCTTTTTTCCTGAGTCAGACAAGTCACTCAAACTGACCACGATTAACTTACCATGTTTACTCTCTATGTTTTTACTGTCACAAGTGTCGTATATGTGAAGTTAGCCGTATATCCGCACATGCAATGGCTTTTGGTATCTTTTTTACTTTTGTCCTTTCTCTTGGCCCGTATTCTTTCCAGTAGCTCTAGGGTTTCATTTTGTATATTTCACTTCAGGTTGCAAAATCTCTAACATTTTCCATGGTGTAAGCACAGAAGAATCTTCACACTCAGGTGAGAAATCAAGGCCCCTGGGCATCTGTTAGACTAGATGTCTGTGACTAAAGTCTCAGACATGCTCTTAGGGGGGTGTGTCGGTGAGAGACGAGGGGCTGAAGAGAGCACTGTGACCTGGGCAGGAGTCTGGTCTGGAGTCTAACATTAGATGAATGTCTTCATTTGACATTATTTCCTGTAAATGAAAAATATTATCTTAGTATACAATGTTCTGTACATTTTTATCTTTCTAACTTTGTTCTTTGACAATTTCATGCACGTATATTCTAATACATTCTAATTAATCTGGCCCCAGTCTCTCCTACCCCTGTCTGTCTTCCCTCCTCTCTACAAACCCCTTCCGCTCATTCATGTCTTACTTTGACAGATTAAACATTTTATTTCTTTGTTGTTTCTAGTTTTCCTAGGAGAAGCCATCCAGTGAACTTACAGAGATGATCTTAATGTTTCTTGAATAAAATATTAATATGGTAGCTCACATGCTTGAATGGGTGATGTTGAACCGACCATGGATTCTGAGAACTAGCCCTGCTTGGTTGAGGCACACAGGCGCCTCAGATGACTTCAGGACCCTGATCTCTTCTACTCACTTGCAGAAGGCTCAGCAGGTAAAAGCATTTGCTGCGTAAACCTGGCCATCCGAGTTCAATTACAGAATTCCACGATGGAGCTGGAACTGACTTTGAAAGTTGTCCTTTGTCCTCCACACACACAACAATAACAACAGAAATTAATGAAGAAGAGAGTGTGGAGAGAGTTGTTGCCCATTTTTCTAGAAGACTTTTCGACTCTAGCTGCACTTAAGCCCTATTATTCTTGCATCTAATGCATCTCCTAAATTATTCATCTTCTAAATGTATCTACTAAACCCCTACTATTCTTGCATCGTATGCATCTAGTAAACAGTCTAAATTCTGGATAAAATGGGATTTGAAGAAAAGCATGTCCACCTCGAGGGGGTGCCCCCTGTGCAGGATGCACAAGGGAGGGAGGGGAAAACCAGAAGGGAGGGCTGTTGTCCCTTTGGCCTTCTCTTTGCCTTGCTTCCTTCCTTGCTCTAGTTAAACTCTCAGCTGCTTCCATTGGTACTGTGTCCCATGTGGATTCTTCAGGACAGAACTGAGCTGCAGCTGAAGTTGAAATCCCAGGAAACTGGAGTCTTGAATGGTAAAAGCTGTGGTAGCAGCAGACGCCGAGAGCAACTGGCTCTCAAAACTCAATTGCCCAGCTGGTGATGACTCCAGCACCCAGTGAGATCTCCAGAGGTTTCTTGCTGCTTATGATAGATTTTCTGATGAGGGGAATAAAAAGAACAAGCAAAACAAAACAATCCCTTTCTTCTTTCTCTTTCTCTCTCTTTTTTTAAACAAACATATTAAGCTCAACAGAACCAAGATTTAATGTTCTTAGAAAACTCACACCAGAGGGTAGTAGAGAAAAATACATACCTCAATAGAAACAATTTTTAAAAAAGAAAAAAAATAAAAATAATGTATGCTAAGTTTCAGAGACAGACTAAAACTTGGAAGAGTGCTCCAAGGAGAAAGCCAGGAGTATGAATATGAATCTTTTACCAAAATCTCGGAAAGACCAGACAGTCAGAGTATGAAGCCACAAAAGGGCCACTTCATGTAACGAAGGGTGTACCACAAGGGCCTCTCCACCAAACCACAGGGCCGGGGAAAGTTAAATATGCCGCTCCCAGTTGTGTGAACAGAAGCCCAAAGCATGGAAGGGCTTCTTTGTGGCAAAAAATAAAAAGTTTTGTCTAATGAAATGACCCCCTAGGAAAATTTACTCCAAGGCCCACATATTTCTTGGGAAAGATTTTCCAAAGAAATAATGCCAGCTTGATCAAAAAATGAACAGATAGAAGACAAGAATGAGAAAAGCCATCCCAGTTGGTAAAATCATTCAGCTCCAAACATTTGTTAACTTTCATTGTAAGAAACAAAGAGTGCTTCAGATGGTTGGAAGAAGATTCTAGAAGCAGATCCCAGAGCCATAGAACTGTTTCCAGTGTTTAAACCTAATCAAGGAGCTGGAGCTTGCAAAGTTTCCCTAGCTAGATTTTATCAATATGGACCAAGCTCCTTCATGATGGCGGTCGGGGACCAGTGGCCCATTCATCAACAAGACAGGCATTGGAACTGTTGGGTTGTTGTTATTGTCAGTTAATTGGTTGGGTTTTGCTTTTGTTTTTGATGTTTTGTTTTGTTTTTTTTTAAGACAGGGTTTCTCTGTGTAACAGCCCTAGCTGTCCTGGAACTCACAGAGCTCTGCCTGCCTCTGCCTCCTGAGTGCTGGGATTAAGGGAGTGCACCACCACTGCCCAGCTAGTAATTGCTGTTTTAATGCTTCATCCCTGATTGTATGTTTGTGGACCATAATGTGTAACCTTTACAGATAAACCAGTTAAGGGGAACTCCATTGAAAGACACCATTTTCCTTTTGTATGAATTCTACTTCCACTCCACTGTGGGGTTTTTGGAGAGAAAGGAGGGGTTGAGAGGATTTCATGCAGCCCAGGCTGGCCTTGAATTTACTATGAAGGAGAGGATGATCTTGAACTTCTGAAGTTCTGATCTCCTCACCCTGCCCATAGAGTACTGGGGTTACTGGCATGAGCCCTTATGACATATTGCTGCTGAAATCCACGGCCACCCTTACTGCTGCTTTCCATGGATGATTCCCCCTCCTTTTTTCTGACTGTTTTTCAAACTTTTTTTTTTCGAGACAGGGTTTCTCTGTGGTTTTGGAGCCTGTCCTGGAACTAGCTCTGTAGACCAGGCTGGTCTTGAACTCACAGAGATCCGCCTGCCTCTGCCTCCCGAGTGCTGGGATTAAAGGCATGCACCACCACCGCCCAGCTCAAACTTTTTATTTCTACCCAATTCTATTCTTTTTGGCTTTATGCAATTTAGTTATAATGTGTTTTTTTGTTTCTTTCTTTCCTCCTTCTCCTCCTACTTCTTCTCTTAAAGATTTGAGATTGTTGAGTGACTTGTATCTGTGAATTTGTAATTTCTATCCAATTTTAAAAATTCTTCAGTATCATTTTTTTGAAAGTTTCTTCTGTCCCTCCTCTCCTTCTTCTCACAGAACTCAATCACAAGGCCTTCTGCTGTGTTTTTCAGCTTTTCCACTTCCTGATGTCCTGTTCATTATTTAGATTGTTCTTTCTCGTTGAGTTTCATTTGGAATAATTGTGTTGCATACTCCTGTGTGACTTTTACCAGGGATGCCTGAACAAATGTCTATTCACTCTAGGTAGATCACTGATGACAGACCAGAGACAGTTCCCTACAAGCATAGCTTAGTGAAGCCGTGATTTAATTGGTGTTATTTATAGGAGTATGATTGAGGGGTCCTTGTAGCAGCATATTCAATTCAATGACAGCTCCATTATCAAGAGAGTATGGGATCCCTGTGCAGGTGCAGTCAGTGGTTGGTTCAAATGCCCTTTCCCCATAAACTCTTATTGCATATATAACCTGAGCCAGGGGCCTTGTGGATACTGTAACTGTCAGGCCTTGTATGTTTCATGTAGTTCTGGAGTCTTATGAGCTGCCCTCATCCTTTCATTTCAAGCAGGAATGTTTCAACTCACGGGCAATAGATACAGAGAGCTCTCAAGTCTGCCTATCTTTCCTTTGACTGCGTCTAATCTGACATCCATAGCACACGTACTTTCATCTCACACACTGCAGCTTTCATCTCTAGGCGTGTAACTCAGGTTTTTCTTAAAAATATGCCTTCCTCTATGCCATTTTAAGCTATAGAATAGTGTTAATAGTTGTTCTGCTAATTAATGAAGAATATTTGTATTTGTTTTTGTCACTTTTGATTGCTTTACCTCTGTGCTATATGATATATTTTTTCTACTGTTGTTTACACCAGACAATTAAAACATTTTTAAAGATTTATTTTTATTGTTTAGTTATTTGTATGTATATATGTTGAAGGGTCACATGTGCAGTTGCTCATGCAGGTCAGAAAAGGGCATTGGCTCCTCTGAGGTTGAATACAGGCCTTGGTGAGATGCCCATATGGGAGCTGGGAACCAAACTCTGATACATGCCCTTGACCATAGGGCCATTTCTCCAGCCCACGCCAGGTAATTTTTACTTCACGCATTATAACTGTTATCTTGTTGCCCCCTTATATTTCTATATTCTTATATGACTTTTAACCTTAAATATTTGTATTACTTTTACATTGATTTTGAAAACATTTGAGCTTTCTGGATTTATTAATTTCATTATTTGTGACTGACTACTCTTAACTATTTCCCACCACTGAGATAAGATTCTTCTGTAAGATTCTTCCATGTTGCTAAGAACTCATTCAAGCCCTCTTCTCCATTTCTTTTGTTTGTTTTCACACAGAGATCTGCATTAAATGGGGAAGAAAAGTTAAAGTGATTGCTTTTGGACTCAGACAGCAAACAGCAGAAGGTGCACATTTTGGTCACATATGCAGTATTCTGCTTGCCTGTGTGAGCCACAGTGTGCTTGCTGAGACTTGAACTCAGGATCTCTTGAAGAGAAGGCAGTGCTCTTAACCTCTGAGCCATCTCTCCAGCTGAAGGTGCAGTTTTTAAGAGTAGAAGACAGGGAGGTCTGTGTTAGGATGGGCTAGGATGCAGCAGTAAAGGAGAAAGGGGCTGGGGAGAAGGGGAATGGGACAAGAGAAGAGGGAAGGAGGTATTTGTCCAGAGGGTCAAAGGACTGCCTCTGGACAGAGGGGAGGCAAATGTGGCTCATAAGCAAATGGGAGCTATAATAGTATAGGGGGAAACCCTGTGTTAGCATGGGCTGTTTCATTTTAATTGAGCATATTAATTAGGTGAGCCAAAAGGAGCTTCTGACTGCTGAACTTGGGTAGTTAGCCTCAGGAGGAGGGATGTTTCATGAATGTGCACACCATCCTTCCCCGGGGGCCATACTAATCTTTGTATCATTCCGATTTTACTATATGTGCTGCCGAAGAGAGCAGCCCTCTTCTCCATTTCGTGTGTTGAAGCCCTACTTTCTTTCTCTGACTGACACTAGCTAGATTGGAGGCATTTTAAGGCATTTTAAGAGAGTAATTAAGGTTCAATGGGGTTTTATGAGTTAACACTTCTGATACAGTAGGATGCCAAGATGTCTCTGTGCCATCTGAGGACACATTGAGGTGACTACCTCAGGAGGAGACCCCCCTCATCAGAAGTCTTTATGTTTACCTGTGAGTTGTTTGTGTGATCCATTATATGGAATTCTGTCATGAGAGGTTCCTCTAACTAGTACTCGGGCGATTTGTAAGGTTGTCGTCTCTAGATGGGGGAAGCACCATTTCCCACTCTGTCTGAACAGGAGTGTGACTCTCTAATCTGTGGGTGCATGGAGTGACTGTAGGCCATCCTGGTTGACACAGAGATCTAACTACCTCTGCCTCCCAAAGTGTCATTAGAGGAATATGGCACCGCATCCAACTGGCTTTTGTCTTTTTCCCCCCTTTTTTCTTTTGCTTTGTTGTGTCTTTAAAAGCATATACCTACAAGTTTTTGTGTTTTACTTGTTACCATATTGTGGCAATAAGAACTTATGGAAAGTCAAGCTTGTAGTAACAGAAAAGAAAACACACTTTAATAATGACTTTTTATATTCTTAAAAGCAGGACTTACAAATTCTTTCTTGCATATTTTGTAATTCTGTGGGTCAAATAAGAATGTTCTGTGGTTAAGGCAGACAAACACCCCCTCACAGTATCCTCACAGAGGCAGCTAGCAAATAAGAGATACGGTTTTGCCTTCTTAAAGGTGCTTGTTGGTACATCCGGGACTGCCACTGACTCGTTGAATGATAGCAGCCCCTCTTGTACATCACTGGAGAGTGAAAACTTTTTCTTGGATTTAATTTGGTCTCTGTGTACTGCTGACCATTTTGATCTTCTTCAAAACCATTTGAAAGAAAACAAGTCACGAAGAATTGCAGCTGCTAAGCAGCATTGACAAAGCTGATTTCATGATTTCATGTACTGAACACCTATTATAGATCAGGCACTGTTCTAAGTCATTCATTTTGGTAGCTCATTACATAGCTTGGTTTGACTGGTCAACTTGGTACAGCCTAGAATTACCTGGGAACAGAGCTTTAACGAAGAACATCTATCTCAGGTTACTCTGTAAACCAATCGCAGTCCATAGGGTAGCCTGTAAACCAATTGCAGTCCATAGGGCAGCCTGTAAACCAATCGCAGTCCATAGGGTAGCCTGTAAACCAATCGCAGTCCATAGGGTAGCCTGTAAACCAATTGCAGTAGATAGTGTAGTCAGTAAACCAATCATAGGCAATAGGATAGCCCGTAAACCAATCACAGTAGATAGGGTAGCCCACAAACCAATCGCAGTCCATAGGGTAGCCTGTAAACCAATCATAGGAGATAGTATAGCCCAGAAACCAATCACAGTCGGTAGGGTAGCCTGCAAACCAATTACAGTCGGTAGGGTAGCCTGCAAACTAATCACAGTGGATAGGATAATGCCATACAAGTGGTTGCTGATGAGCAGTAAAGCAGACGCTGTTTCCTGAAATTGCCTCTGGAGAGATTTGCCTCTGTGCCCTTTACAGACTCATGGGCATTGCACTCTTGTTAGGCAATGTCCCAGTAATGATGGCATTAATTGATGTAGGAAGTTAGAGCCCACTGTGGCAGTGCTGTTGCCTGGGAGGGTCCTAACTCTATGAGGACAGAGGACTTGCTGAGCAAGTAGCAAGCTGGGAACATGTATTTGTTCCTCTCTGCTTTTGACTGTGGATGCAATGTGACTTCTGCTTGTGTTCCTGCCTTGACTTCTTGTGACGGGCAGACTGTGACCTGGAATTTTAAGGCAATTAAGTCCCTTTCTCCTCTATGTTGCTTTTTGGTAGGATTTTTTTTTATCATGCAACAGAAATGAAACTAGGTGACTCTTTTAACTTCATTACATCTATGGCTACACATCCATCCCCCCCCCCCCGCGCCCGCCACAAAAAAAGCCGCAGGAGTCCGAAGAGTCAGAGACCCTCTGTTCCCTCGGAGGCCAGCTTACTGCTATTGCGGTGTCACCATGCATCCCTGGCTGGTCGGGAAGTCACAGAGCTACATGTCTGTGCCTCCCCGACCCTGGGATCAAAGACTAGTACCATGACTGTTTTAATTTAATTCACTGATAGTATCCAGGTGACTCCCTGGATGGCGCAGACTCTTGTGCCAGCTTTCTGCAAGCCACCAGCTTCACCTGTGCTCCTGAGCTCTTGAGCTCATTGCTGCTGGGAAGACTCCACAAGCTCTGGGAGCTATGGCTTCAGGACACTTAGGCCAAGAAGAGCTGGTGTATGCCCACAGCACCTCAGTCAGGAGCAGGGAGAGCCTGCCCGGAGAGCGCAAAACAACTCTTGGTGATCAGAGTGAATGTCGCCATGACTGAAGGACGCCAGCCCTGTTCTTGTGCCCCTGGATACAGCAAGAGCCAAACACAAGTGCAAGGATCAGCGGGCTCTCCAGACAGTGCCACTGGACTTTGTTACTGGCGAAACGCCACAGATCCTGTCTTCTTCCCACATGCAAAGTCCCTGCCTTTGGAGTGAGTAAGCGAACAGCATCCTCAGGCTGTAGACCGAGCCACCTCCCTGAGCCTTGGCAAGAGTAACCCTAGCTAAGCTGCTGCCCCAGCTACTGAATAAAGGCAGAGAACATCACTGTGCTGCAGAGGCCCAACCCAGCCACAGGGCAGAGGAAGTCCCAGGAACACCCTGTCCCTTGCCTTCTCCTGCCATCTCCCAAGGGGTTTGCCTTTGATCTCATCACAAAGAACTCGGGGCATTATAAACCATTTATCCTCTAATGACAAGAAGACAGACAAAAGTAATTAGAGATGAACATCAAATGGCTCTGCCCAGCTCCCCAGCAAAACCCAAAGAGGCCAGGCTGAGTCAGCCAGCTCCAGAAACAAGAGTTGACTTCAGGTACCTAGGACGCCATCTGTTAGACTCAAGGTCCTTTATTTGGAGGACAATACCTCAGTGAAGGCCACTTCCCCAGGACTCCTAGGCACTTCTCCCATTTCCAGGCTCCCCTCTGAATAATTCCACACGCCACTTGTTCTCATTTCAGATGCCTGTGGGTTCTAGACTTCTTTTGTCTCTGTCTTTGACTTTTGACTGGTACCCCAGTATAACCCCTTCCGACTTAGTGAGGATTTCTTTCTAAAAATATTGTAGAGTCTAATTGTTGTGAGTGCACAATGTTACAAACACGAGTGGACATGAGTGCCTTTCCTCAATGTCAGAAGTAACTGTGCAACAAGAAATTCAAAAACTGCGTTGCTTCCATTGGCTGCAGTTTGCCAAGCAGTCCCGAGTCCTCTGGATTATTGACTAAGGCCCACGGGTTCCTTCTTTCCAAACATTTAATAGTATCAACTCTTAGATCGCTCACTGCACAGCTCTCGCTAAAGCTGTCATTTCTCCATCTCCTTGTATTTGTGGATATTCATAGGTTATAGAAAGGCCACAAAAGGTTAAAAACATTGCAGCATCCTTTGTGAAATTAGGAGTGAGTTAGTTCTCAGCCTGTGACTCCTAAGTAGTGACACGCACATGGTGGTGTTTCCATGCCCACAAAGTAGCATTACCATACAGCTTCTGTGTTTGACGCTGCTTGTAGAATGGAATCTCAGGGCAAGGCACAAACTCACCTCAGCCCTAATGTCAAACAAGCAGGCTCCAGGAATACAGCTGTGAATCAAAACAATGACCCCCTATATCGGCACTCTCTGGGGCTGGGGGGAGGGAGCCCCCAACAAAACACTCGCAGCTGTCTGACTGGGTGACAGCGGTAAAGTTCCTGTTCTGGAAAGCACAGAGCACGAGCTCCCTCAGACAGAACTTGGCTGTCAGCGTCCGTCTGCAGCATGCAGCTGAACTAATTGTGTCTGAACCCTCTGTAAAATAACTGTTTTGTGATTTGGACCCGAATTCTTGCCGGCTCTATGGATTTTTACATTTTAACTTCAAAGAAGTATTGAAATCAAGAAGTCTCTTCCTTTTTCCAAATAGCCCAAGTGTATCATTTCCACGGGTCTCAGCTACTAGTTTTTTCCAGTTGCTAGGAAAGAGAAAGTCCCCACCGACTCCTCAGTTCTCTGCCTGGAAGCCTGAACTGGGAGGTCAAGAGCACAGGCAACAGCTTCATTGCTCTGGGGCAAGCCTCCAGCCACACCCACCCAGTGGAGCCTGCTGGTCTCCAGAAGTCATTATACACTTAGCATCCTCATTAATTTTTTCCCCTGTGAAGTGCCTCTGATGAATGTGAGGGCTGTGGGCTGAAACCATCCGGGCTTTTCCTGATAAAAGGTTCTGTGTTCAATTTTCTAAAAGTGTTCTTAGAGATCGCCTAGTTTCCTGCCTCTTCCTAAGAAAGAACTGCGCTTAGGAGGCCTTCAGAGAGGAAGAATTCAGTCCTTTTGGAATGGATGCTTCCTGAAGTTTGGAAGGAGAGGCTCTGGGGACGCTTTGGAGACTTGGAACTTTCCGGAGGCTGGCCACGTAGACGGAGCCATCATTATTTATGACAGACTTAAAAGCTCTATAAGCCAAAGTCTGCTTGGCTTCTGCCTTGGCCTCCATCCTGACTCTCACACAGGCTCTTATGTGTCCTGTTGAGCCCAAACCACCATGCCCTTTTAGCTTTCTGTGATGGCATCTACATGACCCAGGGTCCTCTAGGCTCCAACCTCAGCAACCACACTGATAGAGGGCATCAGCTGTCTTAGATGTCCTGGGCATGAGCCCGGGGCTTTATAGCTAGAATCCACTCAGGAAACTGGGGTGACTTTGAGTAGCCCAAGCATCAATTACAAGGCTTTGCCGCAGTGGATTTTATTAAGTCCCAGGGACTGTGGAGCATTTGTGGCAGCTTTGCAGCTTTAACTGTCCTTCAGGAGTTGGAGAGGCTGTGGATGTGTCCAGGGTGTTGAAACAATGTTTTCTATGTGGGCCTTTGGAAAGGACTCTGGAGCATGAATAAAACGGTTCCTGTATTCTGCGATCCTGCTGTGTCTCCAGCCCTGCCTCAGTCACTCCCTGCCAGTGTCTAGGGACTTGGCTGTTCTTTTCAGTCCTGGCTTAAACATTTGCCTCTGGTACAGGATAGCAAAGGCTGACCTCTGCACACTGATGATGTTCACCATCTGCTTCACACCGTTTGCCTTCTGATGGCACTGCAAACTGCAGCTGAGCACTGAAGCTAAGCAGATGGGCTCCGGACAGATAGGAGGGGTCCATCTGCATGGCCAGCCTCCCAAATATTCCAATGCATCAGTCACTCACAGACCCTGAAGACAGCTGGCTTTATTTTTGATCCACCCGTGTCATGGGTGATGGCATTTTGGGTCCTGAGACTGGAAGGGGGAGAATTAGGCGGTGGAAATGATGTAAACACAGTATTCATGTATGAAATGCCCCCCAAAAGAACCCTAGAGGTGTGAGAATCAGGGGAGGATGGCTGGGAAACCACCTGCACTGTTCCTAGCCAGTGCCTCTTCCCTCACCTCCCTATGCTTGAATAGAATTTGTTTTGAGTAGTTTTTGTTTTTATTTCCTAAAGCTAGCCACAGGGCACTGAAACTTTCAGAGCCAACAGTCTCTGATGCCTGTTCTAACAGTCTAACGCTCAGGTACCAAACTGTTATAACATTAACCCATAGCTTGAACTCTCACTGAGAGCCAGGGGGACACATTTCATGGCTAGGTGTGGTAGAATCTAGTGTCTTGTGAAAACAAGCCAGGCAGGGTTGAAGGCAGATAGCAACAGGCTAGGAAAATTGTTCAAGAAGGGAGAGATTCGGTTAGACACGATTCAACATCTTATCCAGGTGCAAGAAGGGAGAGATTTGGTTAGACACCATCCAATATTGTGTCCAGATTCAAGAATGGGAGATATGGAGTCCTTTCTAGGTCTTCACACCACACCTCTACAGCTCCCTAGGCCTGCTAGAGAAGTAGCCAGAATATCCTTGTAGGTTTGAGATGTTCTCTTGCTGAACCATTTGTGGTTGGTCCAGAGACTTCTGCTCTGGATTGCCTGATGAGCTGAGAAAGTCTCTAAACTCTCTTCCTCCTTACTTGCACCCAGGGCCTGCACCCCGGGTCACCAGGTTACCCCTCACTAACCTGGAGAAATCAACAGTTCATTCAATGCCTGAAACTTCACAATTTTGCCTCCCAGAAGCCAAGATGACAGTGCAATGGTATTTGTGATTCCTAAAGCCTTCTTATTAAAATATTAGATCCAGGAAGCCCTTTGTCATATAAACCATCAAACAACTGACTCACTGGTTTTAAAAGATTTTTTCAATCCTTTTGAAGACAACTCTGCTTATGGGAAGTGTGGTCAAATTGCTACTCCGTTTGTGCATTGTGTAACCCCTGGGCTCCACACACGAAAATATCAGTCATGAGAGGAAATCTGGGTGGCCTTTCAAAGGGAGCAGATAGAACTGTGATATGCGGTGATGTGGCCTGTGCATTATCAACTCAGGTATGAATGCACTGTGAGGTCATACATCCTTTTAATACTATAATGTTTGAATTCAAGACTCAAGGCCAGAACCACATGACACTGAGATGGGCCCTTTTGATCACCAAAGGGAGGAAACAGACTCACAGGACAAGGATTCTAGACCAGATGTCCATGTGCACCTATAAAGCACTGACTCAGTTATGATTGGTGAAAATCATTGCTTGAGTTTAATAATACATTGTGGAACAAAATGAACTTGGGTCTGCAGCTCTTGTCAATTATGGTATCTTGGGCACTTAACCCCTCCAAGTCTCAGTTTTATCATCTGTAAAATGGGCCTTTATTCTCCCTGCTGGATAGGGCCATTGTGGAGACTGAAGAGTCCTTAGTAAGTGTTCACCAATTCTTCCTTCTCAGCATTCACCTATGTAGTGAAGGATTTGGTTTTTTTTTTTGTTTTTTTTTTGCTTTTAAGTTTATTTATTCTTAAATTCATATGCATATGTATATATATATATATATATATATATATATATATATATATGGATGTGTGTGTATACCAATGACCATATCTTCATTTGAATAAATAATGGTAATCTCAACTTGTCCAAATTGATCTTGATACTCTATCCCACCCCCACATACTCCTAACTGTTCTTTCATATTCTTGAAATTCTTATATTCAGCCAATCTTCAAATAATATCTGCTCCTATATGGTGCTCTCTATTGTCCTTTTTTTTTCAGTTTGATACACTGTTTATTCATTTGCTTCTTCATCAATTATGTGTTGGATTTTGGTTTTTTTTTAATTTATTTATTTATTAAGGATTTCTGCCTCCTCCCCGCAACCGCCTCCCATTTCCCTCCCCCTCCCCCGATCACGTCACCCTCCCTCATCTGCTCTAAGAGCAATAAGGGTTCCCTGACCTGTGGGAAGCCCAAGGACCGCCCACCTCTATCCAGGTCTCCTAAGGTGAGCATCCAAACTGCCTACGCTCCCCCAAAGCCAGTACGTGCAGTAGGATCAAAAACCCACTGCGATTGTTCTTGAGTTCTCAGTATTCCTCATTGTCCTCTATGTTCAGCTAGTCCGGATTTGTCCCATGCTTTTTCAGACCCAGGCCAGCTGGCCTTGGTTTTTTGCATACAAATGGATGGAAATAGAAAACACTATCCTGAGTGAGGTAAGCCAGACCCAAAAAGAGGAACATGGGATGTACTCACTCATATTTGGTTTCTAGCCATAAATAAAGGACATTGGGCTTATAATGCATGTTCCTAGAGAAGCTAAGTAAGAAGGTGAACCCAAAGACAAACACAGAGGCATCCTCATGAATATTAACCTTCATCAGGCGATGAAAGGAGACAGAGACAGAGGAGCACGGGACAGAAATCTCAAGGTCCAAATCAGGAGCAGAAGGAGACGGAGCACGAGCAAGGAACTCAGGACCGCGAGGGGTGCACCCACACACTGAGACAATGGGGATGTAGTGAAGGATTTGCATGAGGTTTTTATCTTTGAGATTGTAATCACCAAGAATCTTCCCATTTTTAAAATTTAACAGTCCTTGGGCAGGACTAGTTCAGGCATCTTCCTTCCTCTACAGTTCAACCACACAGTCCCAGGAGCTGCACAAAAGCCATCCATTTCTGCTTCCTCTTTTTACAGTGACCACAACAGAATCTTGAAGAATGCCTATTCTGGACATTCAGAATAGAAAAAGCACAAGGTCTGTAGGGATGGTGGAAGACCATAGTGGACATTCTTAGTGAGAGATGCAAGGAGCCAGGCTACAAAGGGGAAAGACATACCATACCTCAGCCTGGAGCCACTCAAATCCACACGTGACCAGGATGAGGAGTAAGGAGGGGAGAGCCATGAGCAGGAGGAGAGCTGAGCTGGGTGTCTCAGCTCTGACACATATCACTCATGTCTGAGCAGACAGGGCATCACATAAAGGAATCACTGAGCAATCACTGCTGATGCTTGAACTCTGTTGTTGCAGAAAGACAGAAGGTGCCTATGATGGCTATTCTTGGTTGTCAACTTGAATACATCTGGAATTAACTAAAACCCAAATGACTGGGTACACCTGTGGGAGATTTTTTTTCTCAGTTAAATTATTTGAAGTGGGAAGACCCACGTCTAATTGGAATCTTTGAGGTGGAAAGAATCACCTTCCATCTGGGCCACCCCTTCTGTTGGCAGCCTGTATAAAGGACGTGGAAGAAGGAAGATTGCTCTCTCTTTTGCTAGCAAGCCCATACCTTCACTGGCATTAGAGCCTGTTTTCTTGGGGTTCCAGTATATACTGAAGACCAGTTGAGACATCCTGCTGAATAACTAGTGTATTTTTGAACCTTCCTTTGGTAGACAGCCATTGTTGGACCGAGTGGGGCTCAGGCTACAAGCCATTCTAATACATTCCTTTTACACACACACGTATATGTTTGTATTCTGTATGTCTTTATTCAATCAGTTCTGTTCCCAGACAACCATGACTATACAGTGTCACTCCACTCAAAGTATTACAGTTTTCAGGGCAGTAGCAGCAGCAACAATGTCACCAAAAAGCTGGTTAAAATGTAGACTCTGGGAGTCTGCTTTATCACTGCTGATTTAGAATGTATATCTTAGCAGGACTTGTGAGGACGGAAGTATTTTTGTCTCTGCTGAAATTCATGTGTGTGTGTGTGTGTATTATTTATTTTATTCTTTATTTTATTTCAAGCAGGACCTTGTATATGCTAAGCAAATTCTCTATTACTGAGCTATGTCTCCCATTCACCTTTTAAAAACTATTTATTTACTTTATATGTATGCATGTTTTGTCTGCATGTATATATGTTTGTGCACTACATGTATAAGGAGGCCAGAATATGGTATCAGATCCTCTGAGGCTGGAGTTACAGGCAGTTGTGAGCTGCCATGTGGGTGCTGGGGATTGAACCTAGGTCCTCTGGAAGAGTAGCCCGTGCTCTTGAGCTCTGAGTCATTTCTACAGCTCCTCCAATCATCTTTTCACTTTGTTTAAGTTGCCAGGCTCCCTATGAACTCGCCCGGCAACCAAAGCAGTCCTTGCTCTTTCCCCTTCCTGTCTCAGGTCAGCAGACAGTTGCTAAGCTGTACAGTTCAACAGGGCGGAACTCACACACTGAACCTGTCCTAGAAGAATGGAGTCCATTAAATGAGGTCATAGCGTGGGACCTTCCTGATTAGTGCTGTCTTAGTTGGGGTTTCTGTTTCTGTGAAGAGACAGCATGACCATGGCAACTCTTACAAAAGAAGACATTTAACTGGGGCTGCCTTACAGTTTTGTGGTTTAGTCCATTTTCATCATGGTGGGACATGGCAGCGTGAGTCAGGCATGGTGCTGAAGAGGCAGCTGAGAGTCTATGTCTCAATCTGCAGGGAGCAGAAGGAGACTGGGCCACACTAGGTACAGCTTGAGCATATGAGACCTCAAAGCCCACCCCAAAGTGACACACTTCCTCCAACAAGGCCACACCTCCTAGTGCCACTCCCTATGAGCCAAGAATTCAAATACAAGATGCTGTGGGCCATTCCTATTCACAGTGCCTTTAAGAGAATTAAGAGATACCCTTCTCTGTCATATTCTACTATAAAACACTGGAGCCTGTAGTCTTGATGAGCAGCCTCCCGGGGCCACACTGTGGTGTCTCTGGTCTATCCAGCCTCCACAACAGAGAGATGTGTGCTTCTGTTGTTTATAAATAGCTCCGTGCCTGGCATTTTGTTATAGCAGCCTGAATGGATTAAGATGGGACTCCAGGACACTTATTCAGTGATATCTGAGGATTGCTGGTTGAATAGATCCTGCAGACAGAATCCCTTATACCACCTCCCTAACATCAAAATGTCTCCAGAATTATCTGTAACCAAAAATGTGTACTGAGAGTTGCCTGGGAAGAAAGAGAAGCTGTGGCATTGTTTCACAGTGGCGGCGGGGGGGGGGGGGGGAGGGGGACCTTTAAGCTCAGTGTCAGTTGGCACACACTGGGGGTGAGGCAGAACCCTGAAGAGGGTTCTGCCTCTTCACTCCTATTCATGGGGCATGTTGGCTGCGCAGGCAAGGGAATGAAAACTCCAGCATCTCGCCTCTTGGCTGCTGGCGAGGGCATGGCGTAGATGCGCAGATCTTGGCTCACCTGTGCAATCCGTCCCTCAGAGGCAAGCTCACACATACTGAGGCAGAAAACCAGGAGTGAAGGACGGATCATTTTGTATGTAGCAGGGAGGCACTTAACCTGAGCAGAGAAATCTGCTCAGTCTCATTCTCCCACGCCCACATTTTAAGTGTCTTTCAAACGCTTTTCCTAAGTGTAAAACAACCCACTCATTAGTAGATATTGAAGAACACAGCCTGCATCAGGTTGCCAGCCATTTTATTTTATTCTTAATTATTTTCATATTTATTGTTTGTCACTAGTGTATTTGTGTGTGTGTGTGTGCCTGGCCATGATGCCCATGCAGGTCTGGGGACAGCTTTGGGGTAATTTGTTCTCTCCTCCCACCTTTACACGAGTTCTGGGATCCGGCTATGGCTGTCAGTCCTTTGTAGTAAGCATCTTTACCTACTAGCCAGCTCACCTGTCCACTGCCTGTGGATTGATAGGCACCCATCACAGAGGAGGACATGTTCACAGAGCAAACCCGAATGGAATTTCATCCAGTTAGCCCACAGTTCATCCTCGGCTACCCCCACAGGACACACTCTCCTCACTCTGCCCCCCAAAGGACACACTCTCCTCACTCTGCCCCCCAAAGGACACACTCTCCTCACTCTGCTACCCCCACAGGACACACTCTCCTCAGCAGCAATTGATGCTGGGTGCCTTGCTGGGGCCCCGTCACGGCTAGCAACAGGGAACACTGTCCAGGTGACAGTCTCATCTCATCCTAAATGTCTCCCACCCATCTTCTCTCACTCATGACGTCCCCACTTGATTTATGGCTAGAGAAACTAGGTTAACTCAGCATAATGGCAACCCTTCCAGGCCCTAGAATGATGATGGGAAAGGTGACTTAGACTAAGCCACTAGCCCAGCCTCCCTGCTGGGCTGCACTCACATTTTCTGCCCAGTTGGGGTCAAGTGAAGTGATGTTCCTCAAAGCTTTGGGAGCTTTGCTCTAATTGTCATTGCTATTCTAATTGAATGGCTCTCTGTTTCCCCCCATGCTCACACAGGAGATGACCACACCACGAGCCCCTGGACAAAGTTTTATTGAGCTACACTCAAAGGCGGAAGATCTTTTGAAGTAGAGGTACTTATATTTAGACAGAAAAGCAATCCAATAAGAAACATTTTCTAACTGGGTGGTGGTGGCACAAGCCTTTAATCCCAGCACTCAGAGGCAGAGGCAGGCATATCTCTATGAATTCAAGGCCAGCCTGATCTACAGAATGAGCTCCAGGACAGACTCCAAAGCTACAGAAAAACCCTGTCTCAAAAAACAAAAACAAAAAAAAAAAAAAGAAAGAAAGAAAAAGAAAAAAGAAAAGAAACATTTTGTACATAATGAGAAAGCACTCAGTGACTAACTTAAAACCACTGTGTTCTTCAGCCTGTAGCGTTATGCTGCTTGTTAGGGCTTCAGGGCTTCAGGCCCCGCCTCAAACCCTCAAGTCTGAACTCACATTTCTACAGGATTTTTTGCATACATCTTGGAGATGGAGAAGTTCTATTTTAAGCCTTGTCAAGAACGGGTACCTGAAGCTATGTGTCCCAGGGATGCGGACCCACTCTCCTGGCATCTCTGTACCAGCGTGCCCCACTATTTCCACTCAGGCGAGTTATTTCGTGCAGGATTGGTTTTTTAAATTGTGGTTATGGTGTTTGTGTATTTCATGCATGATTCTTCCAAACAAAAACACCAATGAATGGAGCCTATGATGCACGTTGGGAGCTAACTGGAACCCCTGGTGGGTCAATGTCATCTTATTAACTCTTCCTGTGCAAGTGTGAGAGGTGCCAACCAGTGATCAACCCCGTTTCTGACATCCCAGGAAGGCAGCATTGGGCCAGGATGCTGGTGGTCATGGGGAAACTGGAGGCCTTGCCTGGCCCAGAGACGACAAGAAAGAGTAAGAAAAGGAACTTTCCTCTGGCCTGGTGACCGGGACTAACAACCACCAACGATTCAGCGGACATCGTTCAACACTGAATGGGCATTCCTTTACAATCTGATTTCATCCTTGGGTTTGGGATAAAATCGGATGGATTACAGGGGGACCCCACTTTCCAAATTCTCTCCAATGAGTTCTGTAACAACCCCTCACCTTGTGAAACCTGATATTTTCTTCAGATTTCTGTGGACTCCAAGTTTTTCTCAGTGTAGTGGCCCAGTTCCCTTCAGTACTCTGAACTCAGTTCCCTCCAGTACTATGCTCCCGTTCCCCTCCAGTACCTTGACCTCAGTTCCCCCCAGTACTCTGCCCCAGCTCCCCCCAATATTCTGGCCCCTGCTCTCTCCAGTACTCTGGCTTCATTTACCCCTGTTCTGTGCACCATGCATGTAGAGCATCAGTTCTCAACCTGTGGGTCACGACCCCTTTGACAAACTGTATCTCTAAAAATATTCGCATTACAATTCTTAACAGTAGCCAAATTACAGTTATGAAGTAGCAACAAAAATAATTATCTGCCAGGGGGTCCCCACAACATGAGGAGCTGTCTTACAGAGTGGCAGCATTGGGAAGGTTGAGAACCCCTTGAGTAAAGGACGGAAGCAGAGCTATGTAATCATGTTCAGCTTTCCTGGAATCAGTTCCTGCTTCTACTGCTTGGGAGTCAAGAACATAGCTCACCTAAACTGTGACTGTGTTTTCTCAACTGTGAAGGGAGCTTCCCATAGTATATCCTTGGGAAGTGGCCCTGCTGGGTTATTTTAAATTAATGGTGTGGTTTCTGTTCATGGTTTCATAGGGTGGCAGCTCACCACAGTGGAGAAGACATAGCGATGGCCACGGTGGCGTGAGTGTGTGCCTGAGTTTTATTCATGTTGTAACAGATCAGTAGGGAATGAGCAACGAGAATCAGGGGAGAGTATTAGCTTGACAGGCTTCCACCAGCCAGGCCCCTCCTAAAGGCTTCACAGTCTCTTAAAGCAGTTCGCTGAGCTGAGGACCAAGCATTTAAAACATGAGCCCGTGGGGAGTATTTTAGATTCAAGCCATAGCGATGAGTTAACGACTTGGCCTGTGTAATGTGCCTAGGGCAGTACCTGGCACACAGTTAATTAGGCTAGGATCATTTTTACAGTATCAGATCTCAACTTTAACTTGTGCCTTTTTTTTTTCCTCAGAAGGGAAAAGGAAGCATTAGATTGCTGCTAGTCACGAAGAAATTGGATCTATTCCTCTCTCTGCCCTAAGTCATAGGGTCTTGGAACCCCACCCACAAAGGAAAGTGATCCATTTTTGTTAAGTATAGACCTAGAGTTCAGGGGGTCCTGGGGCTCCCTGATGTATAATAACACAAGCTGACCTCTTCAGTGAACTCAAGGGACTGGACCATTCACACAAGCAAGAAAGGAGAAGGGCTTTTGCAGAGCGCTGGATCCGGGCAATGAATGCTTGTACTTATAACAGCTGCTGGCTCAGTTCTCAGCAGCCTGGCAATAGCAGGTTCAGCCTGAGGTCAAATTCTATTGAAGTTGGCAATGCGATGTAGGCTGCTGTAGCTCGTGATAACCCCAGCGTTTCCTTGGAATTCACTACGATCGTGCTCTCCAACCTTGGCGTTGTGCCTCCCGAAGTTGACTCAACATTAGAACCACAAAGCAAAACAAATGAGTACTAGGTGAAGAGAGAGATCCCTTCACCACAGCATGGACCAGTTCCACGGCAAGGGGCCAGGGCCCAGTCCACGCACTCGTGTCTCTTCACATCTGCACAGAGATGCCTCTGTGGTTATCTGTGTCTTGGTCCCTTATTCATTGTGCACTGCCAGGAGTCCATGTCACATTAGCCCTTAGGAGTTGGTTACTCTAGCGGTTAATACTCATGGTCAAGAGAAGTGCAGAAAACTACAACTGAGGACCTCAGTCCGTGGAACTTCATACAATAATAAACAACAGGAAAAGAATCTGGCAACGGTGAACCACTCAGAATACAAGCTTAACCAAAAACCCAAATCTATTTTCAGAAATGATTTTAAAGAAAAAACAAACAAAAAAAAAAACAAGCAGAAAACAACAAAAGTCTTTTACAAACCCAAAATGATAGTATTTATGCTGGCTAGTTTAATGTCAGCTTGACATAAGCTAGAATCATCTTCAAAGAAGTAACCTCAGTTGAGATAATGCCTCCTCCTGTGGGCAAGCCTGTGGGGTATTTTCTTGATTGACAGGGAGGGTTCAGTTCCCTGTGCGAGATGCCACCCCTGGGCTGGTGGTACTGGATGCCAGAAGACAGCAAGAGGGAGCAAGTCTGAGGGAACAGGTCAGTAGTCAGATACCCTCATGGCCTCTGCTTGGTTCCTGCCTTGAGTTTATGCCCTGAATTCCCTTCATGGTGGATTGTGATTGGGACATGTAGGCTGAAATAAACCCTTTCTTCTCCAAGTTGCTTTTGGTCATATGTTTTATCACAGTAATAGAATCCCCTATTAAGACAATATTTCCTGATTCTTAGAGAAAAAAATTAAGAAAGAGCTGGTCTTTTAAAAAAAAAAAAGCAGATAATTTTGATTGACACCATGCTGAGCAATTACATATGAATAGAAAAATTCCTTACTTGTGGTAATATTATGGTTCCATGAAATTTGGGTACCCCAGAACTCCAAGATAAAATAGAGAAAACAAAATAAAAACCTCTCTCAGACCCAGGATAGAGCTTAGTGTATGTACCAGGGTCTGAGTGTCTTCGTGCCTCTGTCATAACACAGGTGAGGAAACCATGAATGTCTGTGGATGATTTGTGACCCATCTTCTATTTAAATAAATTTAGTAGCTGTTAAAGAACAAAGGACAGAAAAGATGCCAACCAATTCCTCCCTTCAGGATGGTGACTTCTGACATGTTCTGGGCTACAGGTCTCAGCCTGTCTGCTCATCCGACCAGTGATTTCGAAGAATATGCAGTCATTCTCACGCTACTACAGGTGGAAGGATGGGAAGAATGGTCAGTGATTAGTATGAGTACATATTGTTGACTATTTGTCCTGATTTTTTTACAATTATATTGTTTCTTTAATATTTCTACAAAGCCCTTACTCAGAAAGCATTAAAAATTCAGGAGGAACTACCATTTAATCAAGTTTTTATGAATGAGTCTGTCCTCAAATTGTGTTCAATCATGTGTGCTTCTCATTCACACTTAGCCACCCTCGTGGAGAATCTATGAGTTTATGCATAGTTCTCTGAATACAAGGTAGATGGGAAAGCTCTTGGTAGACCTGTGGACCTAAACCCTTTCTTGTGATCAAGTGTTAGGGTCTGCATGCATTAGAAACGAGAGTGCTATTGCTGATCTACACCCCAGCCCTCAGCTTCTTCAGGCAGGAGCTCGTAGTGATTATTAGGCTAGCCTCAAGCTTGTCATTCTCCTGCCTTTGCCTCACAAATCCTAAGATTACAGAATTCTGCCAATCATGTTTATAAAGCAAACTAAATTTGTTCAAAAGGATTTCACCTGCCATCTTTTCTTCTTGAACTGTGACTTCAAACTTGGCACACTCAGGAAGGTGTATCTTGCATTGAGCATGCTTGGGAATACCTCCAGGTCAGAAGTGCTTCCTCATGCAAATGCAGAAAGCTTCCCAAATAAAATCTCCACACTCACCTTAAAGAGAACACTGCTTTAAAATGTTATTCAGTGACCTCGGCGCCCTCCTCACCTATCGCAAGCCATAGTCTTCCTCCACTCCTGTTGCCTGGCTGTGATTTTATAAACTGTAACCAGGTTCTAAACCCAATGCATGAGGTTATATCATGCACATCATGGAAGTCCCATTAAGGGAAAGCTATTTCCTCATGGTCAATCAAAAGAATGTGTGAAGAGATGCCATTGTCTCTTCTCTCTCTCTCAAGAGTTAATCCAGTTGGGCCTGTCAATCACCTAGCCAAGGGACCACCAGTAAGGAAGGCTGATTCTCCTCAGGCCATGCTAAAGGGATAAGATGAGTAATTATCCCTTTAATTAAATCATTTACAGCTTTCCTGTTCTGGGGGTTTTCCCTTAACCCCTAATAAAAATGTCCTCAGGTTTCCTTCTAAGTCTGTTTTTAAAATTATTCTATTAATAAAGTTAGGGACCCCAAAAGAGATCCCCAACTTCCCCTGTAACAAGTGGCACACATGAGACTCCCCAAAGTTTTCAGTAACTCTACAGACAGAGAAGACACTGCTAATGAGTGTAAAAGACTTTCCTTATTATCTTCACCTCCATCATTTGAAGCACTTCCCTGCATGCCCGGCCACCTGGCAGAGGAAGAAAACGTCTCTCCATGTGCTAGTAATGCACCTATGACACTGAGCCTAGATAGTCTTTAAAGCAGCAGTTACTGCCTGAAATAAAGCCCACTGTTAATTATGACGGGCTGAAATCAGTATTCCTCCCACGTGGTTTTTGAATGTCAGCTTTTCAGCACGTTCCTTAGCCAGAGGTACATTTTGCAGTCAAAGGCTCCAGGGATCCCAGTAGAAGGTCATGGCTCAGAATAAAATCTTGGCAAGGCGCTGTCTGTGCCCTGCCCTCACAGCACCAGGGCTGGCACTGGCTGCTGACTGGGTCTTGAATCCGCTGGCAGGAGTTATCTGCTCCTTTGTTTTCTCTTGGCACATGGTGCTTGTAGCTGATGCTTCAGTTCTCCAGTCTGTGTAAGCCATCCATCTTCCCTTCATTTCTGGTACTGTGAGAAAACATTCTTCAAAAAAATCAGTCCAGAAAAGTGAGCCTTACAGATCTAGGTTAGGTTTCAGTCCATCATAATGGGAAAGTCAAACCAGAAACCGAAAGTAGCACATCCTAGCTGGAGTTCAAGAGCCAAGAAAAATGAATGAATGCATGCATGCTGTTGGTGATCAGCCCTCTTTAAATACTCTTAGGCAATCCAGGACCCAAACCTAGGGGATGGTGTCGCCCACAGTGGGTGAGTCTTCAATTAGTCAAGACAATCCCCCAAAGGCATGCTTACAGACCAGGCCAAAGGAGACACCCTGCATTGAGACTCTCTTTCGAGGTGATTCTAAATTGTCATCTGTACAATTAGAATCAACCATCAGTATTTAATATTTCTTTTCTTTTTTATTCTGTCCTTCTGAATGGGCACCACTGTTTATTGGTGTTTATATTTAATATTTCTAAAGATAATATCTTTTTTTAAAATGCACGTCTAAACTTAGTCTGTCACAACCTGAAACATGCATCAAATCTAAGGGAACTTTTTTTTTTTAATTCTGAGAGCTATGGAAGGCTGTCTCCTGTGACATATTTCAGAGATAGCGCCCTCACTGAGTCTGGCACCCAAGCGAGGCTTTTTAAAAATCATTCAGCGCCAATATAGAATCTTAAAAATAGTGTATAAAAAGCTGATCCTGACTAAATATGCCCCAAAGCGTTTCTGTCTGCCATCCTTCCTTTGTGGGGCAGGACTTTAGCCTGCAACGGCTCATTGACAGACCTCTTGGAAGTATAAACTGGACCCCACCACGGCCACAGAGAGTGAGACTGCGCATGTCACTCTGCTTAACATTGTCTCCGCTTGCAGGATGAAGACCCAAGCCCTCCACGTTCCCTGCAAAGCTGTGCACGAAGCTCTTTCTGTCTGTTTTTCCAGTCGTTTATCCGCGGCTGTCCCCTACCTGTACCTTTTGTAACATTTGCCACCATGTGGCACCGTTCTCTCGGCCTGTGTGTGCACTGTTCCTTCTGCTTTGCTGTAGGTTCTGTTTCTTTTTCTTTTTTCTTTTTTTTTTGTTGATTCTGTTTCTTTTTTTAAATTTATTTTTTCATTGAGAAAAGAAAGAAAAAAAAAAACCAAGTTTCCACCTCCTCCCAGCCTCCCATTTCCCTCCCCCTTTCCCCACCTCCTCTCCCCCTCCTCCCACTCTTCTCCCCCTCCCTCTCCAGTCCAAAGAGCAATCAGGGTTCTCTGCCCTGTGGTAAGTCCTAGGTCCTCCCCCCTCCGTCCATATCTAGGAAGGTGAACATCCAAACTGGCTAGGCTCCCACAAAGCCAGCACATTGTGTAGGATCAAAACCCCGTGCCATTGTCCTTGGCTTCTCATCAGCCCTCCTTGTTCGCCATGTTCAGAGAGTCTGGTTTTATCCCATGCTTTTTCAGTCACAGTCCAGCTGGCCTTGGTGAGCTCCCAGTAGATCAGCTCCACTGTCTCAGAGGGTGGGTGCACCCCTCGTGGTCCCGACTTCTTTGCTCATGTTCTCCCTCCTTCTGCTCCTCATTGGGACCTTGGGAGCTCAGTCCAGTGCTCCAGTGTGGGTCTCTGTCTCTATCTCCATCCATCATTGATTCTGTTTCTTAAGGCACCTTTAGAGTTAAGCTTGCGGAGAAAGTTCTCAGGAAAGAATTCCTAGAATTTTTGCCTGGAGCAAATTTCCTGCTGAACATGGCTGCTGTCCCTGGATCTTTCCGGGTGGCATTTACTGATTTTGTAATTATATGCTTGCGCACACAAGGTGGGGTTGTTGTACTCCCTGCACTGAGATTTCTGCTCTAGAAAACATACCTTGAGAGTGAATGGGAAAGGAAGATTGCTTGGTTGCCTGTTCTCGGATGTCAGCGTTCTCTCTGGCTCAAGTCAAACTCCCTGAGACTGCTCTGCGGTCTGATGCTCTTGCTCCTTTGGGGGTTGTCATAAAAAGTCTCGGGAGGCCGACTCCTACCACCCTACTTTGACTGTCCCATCCCTGTGTGGATGAAGCTGCGGCTGGCTTCATTGCTGAGTGTGTGATAACATGAGCATAATACATAGCCCAGAGCTTTCCCTTGGAAGTGGAGCTGTCTGAAGAAAGTGGTCATTGCACAATGTCCCTGTGGTTGCCACACAAAGACGGGTTCCTAACTGTGGAGGTCCACCATGGTTAGCATTGCCTCTCATGGGGTTGCTTACATTCTCAGGCCTGAGGTTCAGTACTTGGAAGCTAACTCACGTGCAGGTAAAAACCGTTTTCTCTAATATTATATTAATTCCTAGTAAACCAATATTGGCTTTGCTTCCTCAGTCCTTTGTGTCAGAACCTAGTCATTAGTCCATAGAATTACGAGCAGAAGCAGCTCTCTCTCCACCTCCCAGCTTGTTGTAGGTACACTGGAATTTCAAACTCAGGTAACCAATCATGGAATTCTAGGATTGGGAACCCAAGTCCTCATGCTTTTGTGGGAAGCATTTTATGCACCAAGCCAACTTCCCAATCTGAGATTTCATCACAATAAATCTTGAAAATTGACTCCCTCAAATGACTGTAACTCAAAATTCCATTTTGATATGCAAGAATCAAAAGAAAACCAACTCACTTACTCCATGAATGGAATAGAAAAGAGCATCTGCACAGTGTTGGTGGGTACACGCCTGTAGTCCCAGCACGGGGGAGGTCGAGGCAGGGTGAACAGAAATTGAGGCCAGCCTGAACTACGTACGTAGTGAGACGGTGTCTCAAGACAACACAAATCAAAACCAAAACCTTCTGATTCTAGATGTATGAGCCGAGGCAGCCCAAATGGGATGTTTGTTTAGACTTCATCCTGGACACAGTACCTGGGTGAAGAATATTTTAGTTACTGCTTCGAGGAGGGAAGGTAAGACTGTACAAATGGGGACCCCGCTTCTCTCCGCTGTTGGAGCTGGGAGAGTGGGGGAGTCAGACATTGTGCAAACAAGTAAGTAAGCATTCTGTATACTAGTTTAGAAGCTGGACCATAGAGAATAACTAGAATGGGGTGGTTGGGCATAGCTGGCAAGGGGCAGGGAATACTGTTTACACACGGTTGATCAGGCTAGGTTGGGATTGGTGGGATGACATTTAAGCAGAATTGGATGGAAGAGAGGGAGTGAGCCATGTGTAAATCCTGAGAAAGAACATTCTAGACAAAGGGAACAGCCAAAGTAATGACCTCTAAGGTCGACTTGAGCTTCCTGTTTCTGAGAACCAAGCAAAACAAGTGGAAAAAATAGGAGAACGGAGGTGGCAAGAAGCACAGGAACCCTGAGGTTTTCGAAAGCGTTGGAGCTCTTGTTTAATCTGAAACCGCTGGAGTGAGTGAGTCATAACCTGATGTACGCATAACTGAGTAATTCACCCGTTGTTTTTACTATGGCAAGCTTGTATGCACAGTGGAGTCAGTGCATGTGTGCAGTGTGTGAGCATCCCATGAGGCCATCTATGTGTTGATCATTTCTGTATTGGGAATTTCCTTTCTTCTAATGCTCTGAACTATATCATAAATGGTTACAACTGATAGTTAAACTAGGGTGTCGAGGGTGGTCTACTGCCTCCATCTATCCACTCCATCTCTGTCCTTCCCAGTGTCTAGTGACAATGAGTTACTCTTTTCTTCTATGACATTGGCTTTCTTGTTCCCACAAATAAGACAGAAAACATACTGTGTCTCCCTGGGTCTGAAGGAGTCTGTCATTAAAGAAACGAATAACAAAGAACCGTCTCCATATATACACAACAGAACATTCTTCAGCCACAAACAAGAATGAACTGTCATTTGCAAGAACATAGCTGGGATGACCTGGGTTTGAAAACATCACTCTGGTTGTTGAGTCTGAAGATGTGATGACTGAGGGGTGGGTGACAGGGACACAGGGACACAGGGGTCTACTGTGGGAGTCCAGGGAGAAGCGTGTTTGTCTGAAGCAGACATTTGAAGAAGCTGTCACATGTGGGGAAGGCTTTGAAGGAAGAAAAAGAAAGGGTACAGGTGTTAAAGACTTGGGCTTTTGGAAGAGAAGTTGCTATTTAATGAGAAGGCAAATGGGGAGTGGGAATCTTGGGAGGAGGATATACTAGGGAGTTGAGTTCCAGGCACTGAAACTAGGTAGAGAAGCCAAGTAGCCACCTGACTATTTGAGTCTGAAATTTAGGATGGACCCCTGAAAACTTCTGCCATCAAGTTGATGATCTGAATTGAGCTGTTAAGGCTCATGTCTTGGCACTAGTACACATTTACCTGTTCTCAGTTGTCAGTGAGAACCCCTACAGCTACGAACTTGTGAGATCCTTGAAGGAATGCCTTTGCTTGTGCTTACTTTCCCGATACATAGTATGTAACATGATGTTTATAAGACAATCCTGTCAGAAAAGGAATGTGTGTGTGAGCCTGGAGACATTCAGTTTGCATTTCTGACTCTGACATGCAGAACTTGAGGGAGGCAAATGTGGGCTTATACTTTCAGTCCAGGGCAGCTATCACCATTGTTTTGATCTGAGACAAGGCAGAGCATCATAGCCGAGCTGTTCATCTCATAGTGGCAGCCAGGAAACAGATCCAAGTTACAGGGAGAGGCTGGGACAGTCATAACCTTCAAAAGCATGCCCCCAGTGAGCTACTTCCTTCAGTTAGATCCCTGTTCTGTAACAGCCCACTAAGCAATGATTACATGAATGAACTAATCCATTCATGAAGTTCCTGTAAGAATGTAATGCTAGAATCTGGCCTCTGCTCAGGCTGCAACATCTGCAGTGTTCTTCCCCGTTCACAGATACCAACATGCCTACTGAGACACTGTCCATGAGTCTCTAGCACGCGCGCGCACACACACACACACACACACACACCAGTCTTATCTGGGAACTGAGTTAACATCAAAGGGCCGATGGCATATCATTGCCTTCTACCCCTTTCTTGCTTCCTGCCTGGGAATCAGAGAACCTGGCTGTGGGCTCCTACTTTGAACCTCCTGCATCCTCAATAAATAGGAGAGGCTCCCTCCTCCAGCATGTGGGCTCTGGTTCCCTTCAGAGACCTTACCGCACATTTCCTCATACTGTCTGTCTGCTGCCTGGCCCTGGCTCTAGGATCTTAACCTTCCTGGGAATCCCCACCATGCTAATGCTTCTTTCTCTATCTGCCCATGGCATCAATAACCATTCTAATAGACCCCTTATTTCCCAGGAATCTGGCTCAGTGTCTCTCTGAATCACCAGCCCCATCCAAAACTTAGCAGTTAGAGCTCTCATGATTCCATCATCATTCAGCCATGAGATGGAGGACCTGGGACCACACCTTCAACACTTGAGTCTTCTAACATTTGGATAATTACAGTTTGGATAATTCATATCTCAACTGTCACATGTTCTAATAAATAGTCAGTCTAATCACACAACATATCCAGAGTTTATAAATGCTAAATATTAAAAAATATTTTACCAAACCAAGCATATTTTTCATGTACATTTGTTTTTTCAAATTTCAAAAACTGCATTGTAACTTGGATAACAAAGTCAAAAACAAAGTCAGTAGGAAAACCTGTGTACGGAAAAGGAAGGCAAGCTCCAATGACATACTATATTCAAAGGAATTTTTAAGTAGATAGGTTTTTATACAATCTTACTATATATATATATATATATATATATATATATATATATATTTATATATTTTAGATATAGATGCATCGTAAGAGAAAGGAATATAATTTAAGAAATTATCTGTACCCTCAGGAGACTTTAAAAGCTAATTGACTAAGTTAAATGAATTTAACTGTAATCCCAGCACAGGGCATGGCTCAGCGTGGTTTTATCTGCTCTCACACCGTCCCCAGCCGGGATCACTGCACTGGTATCTAAGGAGGAAGAAACAGAAGGAGAGAATTCCCTAGAAAGTTAACAAAAATAGGAAAGTCTTTCTGCAAAAAACAAGCAGACAGTTTCCAGTGAGAAGGTCTTGCTTTCGTGTCTTTGCTCAGGACAAGGCTGACAGTTTTGTGTTCCACCTCTTGGCAGTTCACAATGGTCTAGACAGCATCGGTCTCTGTGTATGCCCCTGTATCTAAACAGTTTCCCTAGTGCCTGCCTTAGTCTAGAGCTCCATGAATCTAGCTCTGTTGTCCATCTTTGGCTCCTCCTGGCTTCATTTCTTCACATACTCCAGAAAATAGAGTCCACAGGCAGGATCTTAAACATTAATCCCAAATTATGTTGTCATTGTCTTTAGAAAACAAGAATTGTTTAACATTGTGTAACTGGTGACTCAAGTTTTCAAAGTGCTTCATACTCTGGACTCCAGCCTCTTCAGGACGAGTGTGGTGCAGAGCTGAACTCGCCAGTCTCCAGCAGGCAGTTCCAGAGCAATCGTTTGTAGGAAGAGTCCCATCCCAGCAACTTCTGGAAGAGAAATGTAAACTGTTTCTTTGTTGCTGTTTGTGGGGTTGTTAGGTAGGGTCTTGAGGTCAGACTGATTTGAACTCACAAAGTAGCTGAGAGGATCTAAACTCACAAAGTATCTGAGAATGACCTGAATCCCCGATCCTCCCACCTCAACTTCCGTACTGCTGGCGTCTCCAATGTGCGCCACCGTGCCCAGCTTTGAAGGAAGACTTCTTGTTGCCCTGCAATCATTTTGATACTAAGAATATATAGTCATGCTGAAAGTTCCTTTGTTTACATATTTAAATGATTTCTCACTATGGACTAAATGATCTTGCTTTTTTTTTTAAAGAAAAATATATAGGACCAAAAGATATCGTGGCGGAAAAGAGTGCATTCTACACAGCATGCGGTCCTGGGTTCAAATGACCAGACTCTCTATAAAAACTGGGAGTGGTCCTGCACACTCCTGGAACTCCAGTGTGAAGGCAGAGCATGAGGAGAGGATGACCCCTGGCATTTGCCGACTGCCAGCTCAGCTCCACACTCAGTGACAGACCTCCCTCAAGGGAATAGTGATAGAGTAGAATTCCTCATGTCCTCCTCTGACTGTCAAGCATACACTCGTGTACCCACTATATACACACGTGCATGCAGCATGCACACATACAGGTGCACATGTTGTACACACATATACACATGTGTATATACCATATACAAATACACATATGCACATTAATATAAAGGTGCACACATATATACCATTCATAAATATATACAATAACACATACATTAACACACACGATATACATGTGCATATATTGCACATATACAACATGCATGTATACACATGAGCATATGCCACTCTGTGTATATATACATATATACGTCATCTTTACATATAAGATACACATATGTTCATGCCTATGCACACATACATATATGCGTATACATAGTTCATACATACCACACACAAAAACACACATATAAGTGATAGTATATAATTGAGATTCTCAGGCCTCTGACAAGTTTCTTTGGATTACTTAGGGAGGGCTAAGCAGAGAGGTACATTGGGGAGCTCGTTTCCAAACAGTTTGCTTCACCCCTCATTTCTCTTACGTGTCCGTGGCCAGCATCAGCTCTGCCACTGGACAAGTCCAGCTCTCTCGTGTCCTGTTTAGACAGATTTTGGTGGAAAGCACAAACTGTAAGAGATAAGCCTCTTGAGAGATGTCTTCCTTGGCCCCCTCCCTGGCTGCCGCAGGGCTGGCAGATAGGCATCAGGGACTCTGTGTGTTTTGGTGTATGTTCAGAGATAAGGACCACTCTGCCATGGAGCAAGAATGAGTGGAATTCAACCATTGTATTTATTACCGGGGTTTCAGTTTATTAAATTTCCAGAATGTTCTCTCAGTCATATTAAATACGAGCTATTTCTTTTTCCCTTGAAGCTTTCTGATTGTTACCCATTCCACAAATTCCCCTGTGACCTTTCTTAATTGTTTCCCAGGCTCAGTCTTTTTTATTAAAAAAAAAAAAGATCCCCTGCCTATATTTCAGCATCTTGGGAGTTCAGCATTAGCCCCTAATCATCATCCTGAAGCGCTTTTTATAAAACTGCTACTTCTCTTTGCACAAATTATTGCACGATTTTGAGGGGTTTAAGAATCCCACCGTATATGTTAACCTAGGAGTAAGACTGACTTGGGCAAACTAGGCTGGCTAATTTAAACTTGTCTTCACCGCCTCCCTCCTGGTTCCCAGGCCTCTAACAATGGTGGAAACACAAATGTTTATTTTTAAAGCTCTGGAATGATTTAGTTGGCTTTCTTTAGCAGTACTTCCCCTCTTCTGAAGTGGCAGCATCAGATAAGAGACCACTAGTAAGAACACTAGAAAGTCCAAGTCGGTGTTGTTATAACTTTGCAGGAAGCCAGCGAGAACTTGCATCTCTTGAATACTCAAGCCATCGATTTCTCGTCTCTCATTCCTCGCTGTCCTCCTGTCAAGACCAGGACTCTGCTGCCTGCTCCCCAGAGCCAGGCACTGCTCTCAGACTTGGGCCATCATTTAAGAAACCCCAAGACTCAGGGAAGGGCTACGGTGGGTCCTGCTTTCCTGTTCTGGTGTCTGCACTCAGGGAGCAAGTTCAGTGCAGAGGCACAGACAAATCTGAATCTTCATCAGGCAAAGTCAAAACAGCCTCCCGCTTTCTCAGCCGTTTCTGGGCGCAGGAGCACAGTGAACACACGGAGGTAATTCTTCCAGTGGCAGAAGGACTTGTGATCGTCTCAAAGATTGCATCTGAGTATCACCCACACATTCCAATGTAATTGGAGGTGATGCCTGCAGCCCCACTTCCACAGAACAACCTATGCTGTTGTTTCTTCCAGAAAATATTTTAGGTAGGTTTCAATGAAGCTTTCATAAACAATAAGGCTGTTAAAATAGAAAATCAAAAAGCATATAAAAGGAAAGGTTTTAAATAGTTACTGTAACTGCACATTAGCTGTAATTCCCTGTTTCCTGGCTGTGTGGGGAAAGAGGAAAGAATGAGTTACATTGTTTTCAGTGTGGATGGAAAGGAGCTCACTGCTGTTTAGAAGGAGCCCATTTACCCCACTTTTCATGTTTAATGTGTCATGTCCTGTGAGCCTGTACATGCATCATAGCAAAGGTAGAGAGGCTTCATGGGGCTTTCTTCATACGGAAATAAAATCTAGAAACACAACAGCAAAAGTATCCCCCCCCCAAAAAAAAACAAAAAACAAACGAATCTACTGTCCCGAGAGGCGGGGAAACCACAGGGGCAATGAAAAGGAGCAGAGCACTTTCTGCAGACATCTCCAGGCCCCAGCAAGCAGAGGCTGTGGATTTCCTACCAGATAAGGCAATTTTAATGCTGCTTCTTAAATGCATGCAAATGAAAGCTTTCATTTTCTGTGAATAAAAAAGAAATAAGGACCAACAACAATGGCTTTCACTTTGTGAATGGCGTATTTTAGAATTTCTGAAAAGACTGAAAATGATGAAATGAAAGTGTGCAGAAGCCACACAGGGCTGGAGAGATGTCTCAGTGGATAAAGGACTTACTTGCAAGTTTGAAGACTTGAGTTTGAGAACACAAACAGCAAGAAAAAGCAAGGTCTGTACTCCAACTCCCTATAGAGACAGGAGGTAGAAACAAGATTTCCCAGGCTTCCCATGGCCAAGCAGTCTGGTGAACGCAACAGACAAAACAACAAAGAGACCGTCTGAAATAAGAGGACACTGAGGACCAACACCTGGGGTAGACACACCCTCACACACACTTTCTTTTCTCACACTCAGACACTCCCTCTCACGTGTCCTCTCTCATGCACATTCTCACACTCTCTCACGCATACATACTCTCTTTCTCTCTCTCTCTCTCTCTCTCTCTCTCTCTCTCTCTCTCTCTCACACACACACACACACACACACTCACACACACACACACACACAAGCACTCACACATAGGGTTATTATAAAGCATGAGTCCCTGGATGTGCTTGATTTAATGTGGAAATAATGTTTTTTGTATTATTGCACTCCGTGACTGGAACCAAATCTTGTCTGGCCATTGCTTTTGCAAATGTAATAAAATAAAGAGCATCATGGAACCAGAAAACAGCAGTGCCAAATTTACAGTGCTCAGAAGAGAACCATGATGCCGAGAAATATTCTGAGGACCGTCTGGATGCCGAGAGAGCCTGCAGGTCAATAGTCTCTGAATGATAGCATCCCCCAGGAGAACTGATGGGGATTTCTGTGCAGCAAGAATGCCTGATGTCCAGGAATGAATACTATTTCCAGGAACTCAAGCTGAGCCACTGGAGATATGGTAACTAGATGCCCCCCAAATTTAACTTACCTGACATTGTGGGAAAACTTCTACAAAGCTGTGTGCCCCGTGTAAAGCAAGGACTTTAGCCGAGAGAGCTGAGGACAGACATGGATTTGGACTATGGCTTCCAAACTATATAGTCTGCATCAAAAAGTCACCCAGCAAAAGGGACCATGGGCAGATTGCAACAAGGCTGAATGCCAGAGAAACAATGAATCACGGAAGAGAACTGTGCTGTTCTCAAGGTCAGCGCCTTAAATGCTCCCCTCGTTTCTCACATACAGCTTATCTGTCTTTATCCAGAGGTGTCTTACTTCACTATTTCCCTAGGATTGAGGGGAGGGCTTAGAGGGCACCTGCAGCACGAGAGTGAGAACTTGAGTTCCCAGAGCCCGTACAAACCACGGTCATCCCAGAGTCCTAAAACAAAATGGGAGGCAAAGACAGGAACCCCTGGGAGACTGTAGGCTGCTAGCCTGGTGCACACAGTAATGAACCAGAGATCCTGTCTCAAGCAAGGTGGAAGGCAAGGACGGCTGTCCAGTATTGTCCTCTGACCTGTAACTGAACACCATGACATGTGTATGCCAAACCAAGAGAGAGAGAGAGAGAGAGAGAGAGAGAGAGAGAGAGAGAGAGAGAGAGAGAGAGAGAGAGAGTCTTGAGTTTCATTTCACTGCAATAGAAAAAGAGAAAAATGATTTTATTTGTGGGGGGGGGAAACCAACAGAATAGTGAGTATGAGAAAATAGTGAAACAGTGGTACATATAAATATTTTGGTGACCTGTCTGGATGCTGATGGAGACAGCAGCAGATAATACATGGTATATGTATATGTAATATTTTTGTGACCCATCTGGATGTTGATGGAGACAGCAACAGGTAAGTTCTCTCTGAAGACAACAGGAATGTTGACCACTTGTCATAGAGCCAGCTGTTGTGTGGAATATTGGTTTCTAGCAGCAGATAGAAAAGAGTAAAGTGAAAGCTATATAGAATTCCAGGGGACTAGTGAGATGGCTCGTTGGATTACGGGGCTTGCCACACAAGCTTGTCAACCTGCGTTCTATCCCTGGGACCCACTTAAAGATAGTTGGAGTGAACTAATCCCATAGGAATTGTCTTCTGACCTCCACATTTACACTGTGAACACTAGTCCTAACACACACACACACACACACACACAGAAACACAACACCACAAAGACATTTTTAAAATAATAAAGAAAGAATTCCCAAAAGCAAGAGGCTAGGAGACATTTGCAGGAACACAATGTGTTCATGGAGACAGTGTGAGGCCAATGAGAATTATTCAGATACTGTGGTGTGGGACTGTGGTCTGTATTCTGTCAATTATATTTTAAATAAATGCTGATGGGTCAGTAGCCAGGCAGAAAGTATAGGTAGGACAACCAGACAGGAAGTAGAGAGGGTCAAGGAGAACAAAGAATTCTGGGAAGAGGAAAACTTGGTCCACAGTTGTTGTGACCCATCCACAGAAGAAGAAAGATGTGTTTGCCCCGCCAGACAAGCTACTGAGCCACGTGGCTAACATAGATAAGAATAACAGGCTAATATAAATTGTAAGAGTTAGTAAGAAGTCTGAGATATTAGGCCAATCAGTTTATAGTTAATGTAGACCTCTGTGTAATTTCTTTGGGACTTAACGACAGCGGAAACCAGGTAGGACGAGGACCAGGTGGGACAGAATACCTCAGTCAACAGGACTGAAATGCCTAGGTATGTTTTTTCCAACATCATTGTCTTAAATTCAAACTAAAGTCAAATATTTCTCTACTGGGCAACATACAATATCCTCATTAGCTTTCAACCCTCAGGACAACAGAAACATTCACAGCGGTGCTTGGTGAAAGGAAAGATATGATTGGCACTGAATGGAATCCTACAACGTTGGGGACAGAAGGCATTGGCATTCACGCTGGGGTGGGGTAGAGAGGAGAGGGGCAAACAGAAGGCCTGAGGGAGCAATGAGACCTTCAGCAGACACAGGAAACCACATCTGAGGACTGGAAGGGATAAGACATCAAGAGTCAAAAGGTGGTGGGTTCTGCTTACACAGTGTAAGGTGGGCTATTTACTTATTTAAAATTTGAAATGAAACTGATTCAGAATTTAAAGGAATTTCAAAACATTAGGATCCTGCTGCTCAAAAGCCGCCTTGGCTGTTTACCTGTAAAATGGGAAGGATACAAGGTAATCAGCAGATTGCACGCAGCTCCTCTGGTAAACACATAAGCTATTACTATTTATCAAACGGCTTTGGGTAGTGCCCGTAGAATAACCTCAGCTCTGTGGACAGCCTGTCCTACTGATGGAGTGATTCAGCTAATGGTAGCAGTTAGGCAACTTTGAGATTTAATGGTTGAAAATCAATACTGTTCCTAAATTTCCCTATATGCTCATTGAGAGGTGAGCAGGCCTCTCCTCCTTCCCTTTGGATTGGCCTAAGTCTTTTGTTGCTTTGATAGGCATGCAGGATAAGTTTCTTGGGTTAGGTCTTAAGATACTGGAATATTTCACGTCTAGCTCTTTATCATTTGATCCGGTAAGAAATGCAGGCTCAGTGAGACTACTTCATGGGTAAAGGCACTTGTCACCCATCAACTAAGTTCAGTCTTTGGAGCACACTTAAAGGAAGGAGAGAACTGACTTCCATAAGCTGTCCCCGCCTTCAGGCAGGGAACCCTGATAGCCCTGTGGGAAGTCCAAGGACCATCCACCTCCATCCAGGTCTAGTAAGGTGAGCATCCAAACTGCCTAGGCTCCCCCAAAGCCAGTACGTGCAGTAGGATCAAAAACCCACTGCCATTGTTCTTAAGTTCTCAGTAGTCCTCATTGTCCGCTATGTTCAGAGAGTCCGGATTTATCCCAGGCTTTTTCAGACCCAGGCCAGATGGCCTTGGTGAGTTTCCGATAGAACATCCCCATTGTCTCAGTGTGTGGGTGTACCCCTCGCGGTCCTGAGTTCCTTGCTCGTGCTCTCTCTCCTTCTGCTCCTGATTTGGACCTTGAGATTTCTGTCCGGTGCTCCAATGTGGGTCTCTGTCTCTGTCTCCTTTCATCCTCATTCAGGAGGATGCCTATATGTTTTTCTTTGGGTTCTCCTTCTTATTTAGCTTCTCTAGGATCACGAATTATAGGCTCAATGTCCTTTATTTATGGCTAGAAACCAAATATGAGTGAGTACATCCCATGTTCCTCTTTTTGGGTCTGGATTACCTCACTCAGGATAGTGTTTTCTATTTCCATCCATTTGCATGCAAAATTCAAGAAGCCCTTGTTTTTTACTGCTGAGTAGTACTCTAATATGTATATATTCCATACTTTCTTCATCTATTCTTCCATTGAAGGGCATCTATGTTGTTTCCAGGTTCTAGCTATTACAAACAATGCTGCTATGAACATAGTTGAGCATATACTTTTGTTGTATGATAGGGCCTCTCTTGGGTATATACCCAAGAGTGGTATTGCTGGGTCCAGGGGTAGGTTGATCCCGAATTTCCTGAGAAACCGCCACACTGCTTTCCAAAGTGGTTGCACAAGTTTGCATTTCCAACAGCAATGGATGAGTGTACCCCTTTCTCCACAACCTTTCCAGCAAAGGCTATCATTGGTGTTTTTTATTTTAGCCATTCTGACAGGTGTAAGATGGTATCTTAAAGTTGTCTTGATTTGCATTTCCCTGATCGCTAAGGAAGTTGAGCATGACCTTAAGTGTCTTTTGGCCATTTGAAGTTCTTCTGTTGAGAGTTCTCTGTTCAGCTCAGTGCCCCATTTTATAATTGGGTTGATTAGCCTTTTACGGTCTAGTTTCATGAGTTCTTTATATATTTTGAAGATCAGACCTTTGTCTGTTGCGGGGTTGGTGAAGATCTTCTCCCAGTCAGTGGGTTGCCTTTCTGTCTTAGTGACAGTGTCCTTTGCTTTACAGAAGCTTCTCAGCCTCAGGAGATCCCTTTTATTCAATGAGGCCCTTAATGTCTGTGCTGCTGGGGTTATACATAGGAAGTGGTCTCCTGTGCCCACGTGTTGTAGAGTACTTCCCACTTTCTCTTCTATCAAGTTCAGTGTGTTCAGACTGATATTGAGGTCATTAATCCACTTGGACTTGAGTTTTGTGCATGGTGATAGATATGGATCTATTTTCATTCTTCCACAGATTGACATCCAGTTTTGCCAGCACAATTTGTTGAAGAATCTCTCTTTATTCCATTTTATATTTTTAGCTCCTTTATTGAAAAATCAGGTGTTCATAGGTTTGTGGGTTAAAGTCAGGGTCTTCTATTTGATTCCATCAGTCGACTTCTCTGTTTTTATGCCAATACCAAGCTGTTTTCAATACTGTAGCTCTGTAATAGAGTTTGAAGTCAGGGATGGTAATGCCTCCAGAAGTTCCTTTATTGTATAAGATTGTTTTGGCTATCCTGGGTTTTTTGTTTTTCCATAGAAAGTTGATTATTGTCTTCTCCAAATCTGTGAAGAATTTTGATGGGATTTTGATGGGGATTGCATTGAATCTATAGATTGCTTTTGGTAGAATTGCCATTTTTACTATGTGGATCCTCCCAATTCAAGAGCAAGGGAGATCCTTCCATTTTCTGGTATCCTCTTCAATTTCTTTCTTCAAAGACTTAAAGTTCTTGTCAAATAGATCTTTCACTTCCTTGGTCAGAGTTACTCCAAGATATTTTATGCTATTTGTGGCTATCGTGAAAGGTGATGCTTCTCTGATTTCCCTCTCTGTTTCCTTATCCTTAGTGTATAGGAAGGCCACTGATTTTCTGGAGTTGATCTTGTATCCTGCCACATTACTAAAGGTGTTTGTCAGCTGTAGGAGTTCTTTGGTAGAGTTTTTGGGGTCGCTTATGTATACTATCATATCATCTGCAAATAATGAAAGCTTAAGTTCTTCCTTTCCAATACGAATCCCATTGATCCTCTTATGTTGTCTTATTGCTATTGCTAGAACTTCAAGCACTATATTGAAGAGGTACGGAGAGAGTGGACATCCTTGTCTTGTTCCTGATTTTAGTATGATGGCTTTGAGTTTTTCTCCGTTTAATTTAATGTTAGCTGTCGGCTTGCTCTAAATCGCCTTTATTATATTTAGGTATTACCCTTGTATCCCTAATTTCTCCAAGACCTTTATCAAAAAGGGGTGTTGAATTTTGTCAAATGCTTTTTCAGCATCTAATGAAATGATCATATGGTTTTTTCTTTCAGATTATTTATATGGTGGATTACATTGATAGATTTGTGTATGTTGAACCAGCCCTGCATCTCTGGGATGAAGCCTACTTGATCATAATGGATAATTTTTCTAATGTGTTTTTGGATTCGGTTTGCCAGTATTTTATTGAGAATTTTTGCGTTGATATTCATGAGTGAGATAGGCCTGTAATTCTCTTTCTCGGTTGGGTCTTTGTGTGGTTTTGGTATCAGGGTAGCTGTAGCTTCATAAAAGGAATTTGGCAATGACTCTTCTGTTTCTATATTGTGAAATACATTAAGGAGTATAGGTATTAGCTCTTCTTGGAAGTTCTGGTAGAATTCTGCATTGAAACCATCTGGTCCTGGGCTTTTTTTGGAAGGGAGATTTTTGATAACAGCTTCTAATTCTTCGCGACTAACTGGTCTATTTAGATCGTTCACCTGGTCTTGGTTTAGCTTTGGTATATGGTACTTATCTAAAAAATGTCCATTTCTTTTGCATTTTCCAGTTTTGTGGCATACAGGCTTTTGTAGTAAGATCTAATGAGTCTCTGAATTTCCTCTGTGTCTGTGGTTATGTCCCCCTTTTCATTTCTGATCTTATTTATTTGCGTGTTCTCTCTGTTGTTTAATTAGTTTGGATAGGGGTTTGTTGATCATGTTGATTTTCTCCAAGAACCAACTTTTTGTTTCATTGATTCTTTGGACTGTTTTCTGTGTTTCTATTTTGTTGATTTCTGCCTATGTTTGATTATTTCCAGTCTTCTACTCCTCCTGGGCACGTCTGCTTCTTTTTTTCTAAAGCTTTCAAGTGTGCTGTTACGTCCCCAATGTATGCTTTCTCCGTTTTCTTTAAGTGGGCACTTAGCGCTATGAACTTTCCTCTTAGCACTGCTTTCATTGTGTCCCATAGGTATGAGTATGTTGTCTCTGTATTTTCATTAAATTCAAGGAAGACTTTAATTTCTTTCTTAATTTTTTCCTTGACCCAGGTGTCGTTCAGTAGTTGACTGTTCAGTTTCTATGAGTTTGTCGGCTTTCTGGGGGTAGCATTGTTGTTGCCTTCTAACTTTAGTCCGTGGTGATCTGATAAGACACAGGTGGACACTGATATTTTTTTGTATCTGTGGAGGTTTCCTTTGTTTCCGAGTATGTGGTCAATTTTTGAGAAGGTTCCATGAGATGCAGAGAAGAAGGTATATTCTTTCCTATTTGGGTGGAGTGTTCTATAGATGTCTGTTAAGTCCATTTGCTTCCTTACCTCCAATAATTCTCTTAATTCTCTATTAGGTTTCTGTCTGATTGACCTGTCCATTGGAAAGAGAGGTGTGTTGAAGTCTCCTACTACTAGTGTGTGTGGTTTGATGTCTGCCTTGAGTTCTAGAAGTATTTCTTTTACATAAGTGGGTGCTTTTATATTAGGGGTATAGATATTCAGGATTGAGACATCATCCTGATTAATTGTTCCTGTTATGAGTATGAAGTGTCCATCTCGATCTCTTCTGATTGATTTTAGTTTGAAGTCAGTTTTGTTAGAAATTAGTATGGCCACACCTGCTTTTTTTCTTAGGACCATTTGCTTGAAACACCTTTTCCCAACCCTTTACTCTGAGTAGATGGCTGTCTTTGTGGTTGAGATGTGTTTCTTGCAAACAGCAGAATGTTGGATCCTGTTTTCGTATCCAATCTCTTAGCCTGTGCCTTTTTATAGTGAATTGAGAGCATTAATATTAAGTGATATTAATGACCAGTGGTTGTTTACTCCTGTTATTCTTATTGTTTTTGGTAGTAGAGTTAGTGTGTCTCCCTTCTTTGAGTTGTGCTGGCGAAGGGTCGCTAGATGCCTGAGTTATTGTAGGCAGTGTTGGCAATGTTGGATTCCTTGGGTTGCGATTTTCCTTCTATTACTTTCTGTAGGGCTGGATTTGTGGCTATGTATTGTTTAAATTTGTTCTTATCCTGGAATGTCTTGTTTTCTCCATTGATAGTGAACAATAGCTTGGCTGGGTATATTAGTTTGGGTTTGCATCCATGGTCTCTTAGTTTTTACAGTACCTCTATCCAGGACCTTCTGGCTTTCATGGTTTCCATAGAGAAGTCAGGTGTAAGTCTGATCGGTTTACCTTTATAAGTTACTTGGCCTTTTTCCTTTGCTGCTCTTAATATTCTTTCTTTAACCTGTATATTTTGTGTTTATATTATTATATGGCGAGGGGATGTTTCCTTTGATCCAGTCTGTTTGGTGTTCTGTATGCTTCTTGAATATTCAAAGGAATATCTTTCTTTCTGTTGGGAAAGTTTTCTTCCATAATTTTGTTAAAAATATTTTCTGGGTCTTTGAGCTGTGACTCTTCTCCTTCTTCTATTCCTATTATTCTTAGGTTTGGACTTTTTATTGTGTCCCATATTTCCTGAATGTTTTGTGATGAGAATTTGTTGGCTTTGCTGTTTTCTTTGATCAGTGCATTTATTTTCTCTATGGTGTCCTCAGAATCTGAGATTCTTTCTTCTATCTCTTGTATTCTATTAATTATGCTTGTTTATGTAGGCTCTGCTCGTTGACCTAGATTTTCCATATCCAGCTGGTCCTCAGTTTGTGTTTTCTTCCTTGCTTCCTTTTTAGTTTTCAATTCTCAAACTGTTTCCATTACCTGTTTGATCATTTTTTCTTGGTTTCCCAGGGTATCATGTATGTATTTACTCATTTCTTCAAATTTTTTGTTATACTTCTCATCCATTTCTATAAGGGATTTTTTTACATGTTGTTTAAGGGACTCTATTGCTTTCATAAAGTCAATTTTTTCCCACTTCTTCTGTGTTAAGGTGTTGAAGTCCTTCTGTTGTAAGATCATTGGGTTCTAGTGTTTTCATGTTGTTTTTCAGATTATTGTGTGAATTTTTGCCTTGGTGCCTGCCCATCTTCTCCTATCCATGCTATCTAATCGGTCTTTTAAAACCGGATCAGGTTTCTCTGCTGGCCAGGGGCTCCTCTTATAAAATGCCCTTGTTCTGTTTCTTGGCTTCTGCCGGGGGCCAAGATCCCTCTCACCCCTCAGAAGGGTCTTCAGGAACAGGACCAGGCTCCCCGTTTGCCAGGGACCTCGCCAACCAAAGGCCTACCTCTTTGATTTAATTGTAGTGGGGCGATCTTCTCTCGGTGTTGCGCGCCGGTCCCTGCTACCTGCGTCTGCCACCGTGCCAGTCCCCACTGGTCCCGGCCACCTGTGGCCTGGTTGCCTCCTGCATCGCCTGCCCGGAAGTTACTGTTTTCAATATGACCATGGTTCATTTCAAGCTCAAATATAAGATTGCGTTGTGAGGTCAAACATATATCTAACAATGCCTTGAGGGAACAACAAAAGACACAGAAACCATATGCTGTGTTTTCTAGGATGTGTTTCTTTTTGTTCTAAAATGTAAAAAGATCACTATGGGTGCCAGTAGTCTCAACCATGCAGAAACAATACTCCTCAGGAAGGCCAAACCTGCTTCCCTTGTTCTTTTTCTTCCTTCCATTGTTATCTGTGCTAACTGCAGTTACCTCAGCATCCAACACAAAAACTCATTTCTTTTTATTTTTAACCAGTGCAGTTCAGAAATCATGAGAACTTGGTCTCTACAATGGAGTGCTATTTCCTCTCCACTGGAAAATGGGAGCCCAATCAGAATGGCAAGTGCAGACTCTGGAAAATCTTTTGGAGGAAGTGAGACCAACAGTCCGCCCTTGAAATGTAACCACCTGCTTGTGTTCTGAAAGCTTAAGGAAGCCTGTTATTGTCACAAATGAAGCTGTTCTTCCTTCTCCAGGCTTATGATGAGGTTCTAGTCCATGTCCTCACATTTAGGAAAGAATTTGGGGTCAGTGTGAAACATACTTTATCCCATCTAGTCCAACACTTGAGTTGGAGAATATGTTTGGTTAAGTGGCAACCTATTTCCTAACTAGCTCTTCTAGAATCATCCTTAAGACACTTAACACACAGCAAAAAAAAAAAAGGCACAATTCTCCAGGGATGCAGAGGACTTCTCTTCAGCCATCCATGATCCTCTGTGAAAATGTTCAAATCTACAAAGGCCTGGGCCAAATGGCAGCCCCAGGGATGCTAACACAGCAGGGAGTTTCTCACTCAGTCCAGGTTCTCTTCCTCACTTCCCGTAAGCACTCACCTGCTCTCTTTCACATCATGTCACATTCACAGAGACAGACAGAGAATTTCTGAGTCACGATGAGTTATGTTGGTGACCCAGATTTGCCACTTTGCATGTCTTGGAAATGCTGGAAGTTTCCATTCTCTCGCGTGTAAAATGAAGAAATCATAAGGATAAAATGAAACACAAGTGAAATTCTTAACACACAGCATACAGTAAGTGCTCAATAAATGTTAGCAGCAGACACAAGTTAGACATTATTATTTCCATTTGAAAATGTAAGTCATTTAGTTGGGATAGGGGAATGAGGACAGAACTTAGATTGAAACCCCAGTCTCTATGACTTGAAACACAGGAATGCTTGATTCTGAGCTGTTTTGGGATTTGGTGTGTGTTGATGTAGGAGCCAGGCCAAGCTTAGATTCTACCAGCAGGACTAGAAAACACCTGTGACAAGAATCCGGCAGTTAACGGCTAGTTTTGATTTATTCTCCTGCTCATTTAATTGACTTAATGTTCCCTTGTAGCTTGATGGGATCATAGTTGGGTAGCTCAGGGAAAGGAGTCTTCTCACTTTAGTATGGGACAGTCGATGGTCTATGAATTCTTTCTCTTGCTTCTTAGAGAATTAAGGCCAGAAATAGAAAAGGTGTCAAACACAAGAAAACTAGTTGACATTGTCTCCTCCCACATTAACTCTGTGAACCTAATTTATGGAAGTCCTTAGCTAGATAAAGACAAAGGGTCCACCCTGAATATCCCTCAAGGGTCATTTGAAAACCACTAGAAGAAACTGTAGGAGAAAATGAAGGCATGATCTGGGGCCAGCCTCCTTGACACAGTGCACTTCTAAATAAGAAGCATGGCTCACCATTGCCCAGAAGTCATGGCAATGAATTCTACAATATTGTGAGTAGCCAATAGCTGGCTTATGGACAAGTCTGCCCTCTCCTCGTCTTCTTTAATGCTCTTCTTCCACGTAGAGACCCTGGTGCTGTGGGTGTCCACTATCCAATCCAGGGTTAACGTGCTCGCCAGTTACAGTCAATTGGCTTCCCCATACGAGTGGTGGCTCATGTGCAGTAGGGGAGATGCTGTTTCCTGAAATCATCTTCAGAATGGCGTGTCTCCATGCCCTTCACTGACCCCACGGGTGCTGCTGACTTGTCTGTCACTGGACACATCAGTAATGACAGCAAGAAATATACATTAGTTAGAAATACCCAGATTAGACTTTTAGAGGGAGAGTGGGTTCTTAAGCAGCCTTCCAGGGCTCCTAAGTAGCATCTAAACAATCATGGGTCTTATATAGCTCAGTGTTAGTTCATAAAATAGTGCTGCTGGACCTGGGTGACTGGCTCAGAGGCTGGTTGATGCTTCATGCCCGTGTGCCTACTGTGGGAACTGGGAAGAAAGTGGGGTTAGAGTGACAGCCCTTCCCCTGCCCCCGGAAGCAGCCTCGTTAGTGAGACTTAAGCTTCACAAAGGTATCTTTAGCTGATCTTGGAACAAGTTTCCTTCTATTTTTAAGTCTACTGTGGATTGTGAAACTGGCGTCTCTGGTGATGACTTCAGAAACATATGGCAGAGACGGGGAACTGGTACCACATGCTGATGCTACAGGCAACTAATAGCGAACTGGAAGGTCTTGAATGATCTAACCTCTTGAGGTGAGGGAATTGGGAGGGAAAGAGATGAGGGGCAGCTAACCTGGTCACCCATGGATAGCTTTCTCACTCTGGCAGCTCCAGGAATGTCATGGGCACAGGAAATACAAACTGCCCTGAATTGGATGAACAATCCCTCAGCCAGGCTCTGGTTCCAAGCCCTGTGTGCCCAGGGATGCCCCTCTGACTGCAGATTCTCATGCCATTTCTTCCTCCAGAGGTCCTCTGCAGGTCTGGCATGCTGGTCTTGCACCCGGAGGAAGAAGACAGGCAAAAGAACAAGTCAAAACTGGGCCTCGTTACCTTACCTCTCACCCCCATCTTCACCTTTGTTTCCTCTACCCTGCCCACTGTATCTTTTTATAATTCAAAGGAGGCTGAAAGAATCTGTCTTACTATCTATGCCCTGGTTGAGCTCGGTGGTTCAGGGAAGAAGCCCCAGCTTGGCACTGGCTCTGTTAGAGCCCTGGCTGGGAGCCCAGGTTCATGGTAAATGCTTTGTCATCTTAGCTGGTTCTTGATCTTAGACTCTGCTGTGATTTAGAAGTAAAATCCCGGCCTCTGCCCACAGCCTAACAGTCCAGCTTGGTTCCTCTCTTCTCCATGTACTGGGATCAGCAGGCTTATCTTGGAGAGACTTCTTGGAATGATAAGTCAGTTTATCTTGGAAAGATTCCAGCAGAGAATTCCGGCCTCACCCCAACACCCTGACACAGTATACTCGAGGAGCCATAGTTCCTGATCTGGGAATCGTTTGTGTAGCAATCACCCTGGGTGGCAGAGCTGGCTGTCCAGATGGCGGGGATTGCATTTCAAGAACATGTCACTTTCTACAGAGAGCTCCAACTTGCCGTTGGATTCTTAGTGCATCCCTGAAGTCACGGAGCCTTTGGAGATGAGGCTTCGAGGCTGGAGGCAATACTGGAAGTTGGAGCATGATTATAATGTTGAATAAAACCCAGAGACGACAGCTCTAATTATTATGAAGATGCTTCACCCTTATACTATATTCAACATTAGTTAAATCCAATTGCAGTCACCCAGCATCCAGCGATCTCCTTCAAAGCCATTTCCACAAGGTAGCAAATGAGCCATCTTGTAACCTCATCAAAAGAAAGGAAAAGCCTTCTTGTGGTGAGCTGAGCCTCAGACCTGCTGTCAAGAGGGTACACTGGATATTGGATGGAGGGTTCTGAGGGAGAGGGGGTAGGCTAGTGACTTTAGCTACATTTCTTTTTTAAAAAAAATACATTTATTTTTATTACAATTGATTTAGTCTCTCGTTTCTGTTTCTCTCTCTGCCTCTCTCTGTGTGTGTGTGCATGCGTGTGTGTGTGCGCGCGCGTGCGTGCGTGTGCCATGGCAAGAGTAGAGGTCAGAGAACAGTTTATGGGAATCAGTTTTCTCCTTGGCAATGTGGGTCTTGGAAACCAGCCTCAGGTCATCAGGCATGACAGGAGGAGCCTTTACCCTCTAAGCCGTTTCACTGACCCCCAAAGTTGGCAATACCTGGTAAAGGTCAATACAGCTTTGAGGCTTCCACGGCCTCCGTTTGCTCACAACTGTGAATTAATTGGTGCAGACTGCGGTGTACATGGTCTGCCGTGCAGTGGCTCCAGTGTCAGTGCCGGGAGACTGCACACTACATCGGGTCAATGTGTCTTTAGCTGATCCAGTTCAAGTAGAGAAATCCTGGTGTGCAGGCTATGACTACCCTAAAACTGTCCCCGTGCTCCAAACCTTCAGCAGGAAACCTCCTCCTGAATTGGGACGGAGTTTAGCTAAAGGCCCTAGTGCTATGACAGAGCCACTGCAGCGTCCCTAAGACAGACTTGGCTGTCTCTGGCCCTCAAGTCAGGAGATCCCTAGGATGGTGTCTTAAAAATAACGAATTTGCTGCAGAGCCAAGGAAATAATCACACCTGAAGCTAGTGTGCTGTGCTGAACTGCTGGTTCACAGGGAGGAACCCTTGCTTTTTAATAACAGATATAAAAAACCAGTATGACTGAACTTAAGAATAACTCCAGGTTTAATTCTATATATGCATATATGTGCATGTATGTATGTATACATATGAACTAATTTTGAATAAATAACTACCACAATGATAAACTTGCTTATTCTAGACAGATTTTATAGGACCGTTATCATTTATGTTAGGTATGGAGGGAAAACAGCAAGTATGTAAATTAGATAGAAATTAGAGCTCCAATAAGCTTCATCTTCTTTTTAGAAAGAGATAAAAGTAAAATGAGTGCGAGCTATGGCTTCCTGTTTAAACGGGTTTCTTCTGGTGTTGTAATTTTATTAGCAACTTCTTGAGTTTATTGAGAGTCAGACGATTTGTCTCAGAAACGACACCAATGAATAAATTATTCTCTACTCTCTATTTAAACACTTATCCTACAGAATACTTAATATCTATGCAAGTATATAGTCTAACGTACATTCTAAATGTACATATCAGCAATGAACAGTGCAGCCTAAGTGCTTTCTTCATGTCACAAGTGTCAAACAAAATAGTGATAGTTCATTATTTTATATTGAGTTACCACCTTTGATACTAACAACTAGATAAACTAAGATGGCATCACTCTAGCTAAATGCTACCCCTTCGGCCATATCCAATCCTGTCCTATCGTATCATCTACTTGGGGAGGCAAATAGATCCCCACCAGAGGAGATTTTCCTAAAGAGGAGAGTTCACCAGAGCCACTGTAACAAGGATATCCCTTCTGTTATACACAAAGGTGGCCTGGATAGTGCAAATCTGGCCTTCACCCACCTGCCTCCTACTGCTCACTCCTCCACTCCTGTCTTACAGAGCCAATACTGGTTCCCTTTGGAGGCATGGAGGCTGCTCCCCCCCCCCACTGCATGATTTTAGTTGTGACTAAAATCCAACTAAATCTCTAACTAAATTTGTGGTGGTTTTGTCTTTTGAAAAAAAGCAGTAATAACTCCTGAGCCCCTTTTTGGTTGATGTGAAGCTGAGAAGGAAATAAACCCAGGCTACCACCTCTCATTTTCATGTACTGATTGGGTGGGGATAAAAGCCCACAGTTTTCATTTTTCAAAAAATCACAAGAACAACATTTAAATCTAAGATAACAAGAAAGAAAGGATGAAAGTAACCTCAGAGGCTTACGGAGACTTAGTCTGCACAGATGCCTAGGCTCTCCCTGGTTTTTCTTTTAATCAAGCAAAACGATCCTCCCTCCGTGGAGTCTGACCCCAACTCTTTATTCCAGTAACGGGCAGCCCTTCTGAATGCTGTGATTGTTTTCCTTTTCTCTGGAAAACTTTGATCATTCACAATGACTACAAGACTTGTTTACCTCCCTGTACCAGTTAAGACCATTGTCATCTCTTTGGAAACGGGCATTTTTGCTCTTTTGTACATGACACAGTTCTCCTGTGTTGGCTTCTAATAGCCGACTTAGAGTCATGGGCTGAAGGGCTACTTCTTTCTGTATATTCCTTCTGCCTTCTCAACTGTCCTGTGTTGACTTAACAGCACCCAGATTTCAAACTGAGAGGACCGGGTGCTTCAGCCCAAATCCTAGAGGGCAGAGATGACCTCTCTGTGACCAGAGCTCTCTAGTGACTAATTTCCCAGTTCCAGCTGAGGCCACCAGTGTCTCAGAGTATTTGAGAATATCTATCCTGTTCGTAATTTAAAGAAAAATAGTGTGTGTGTGTGTGTGTGTGTGTGTGTGTGTGTGTGTGTGTGTCTGTGTAGGTTTGTCCCTGTGCCCATAGAGGCCAGAAGAGAGCATTGGATCTCTTGGAGCTGGATTTACATGCGGCTGTGAGCTGTCTGATATGCGTGCTGGGCACCAAACTCAGGTCCTCGGCAAGAACAACATGTGCTCTCAACCAATGAGCTTTTCTCCAGCCCCATAGCCTGTTCTTATTCACTGATGTCAACAAGTGACGGTTTGGATGCACAGAAACATTTGTTTTCTAAGATGTTCAGCCTAATTAAGTTTAATTACCATATTAACAGGATGATAGACTGATTAAAGAAACACTAATATTCAGACTGAGGTGATGGCTCGGTGGGTAAAGTGCTTGCCAAAGATAAGGACCAGTTAAGTTCTTTAAAACTTTTAACAAGCCAGGGATGGTAGAACGCATTGGTAATATCTGTGCTCCTATAGTAAGATGGGAGTGGAGACAGGAGACTCTGAAAGATGGTGGACCAACCAGGCTGGCATCCACAGTGATGAACAATAGAGCAATAGACCGTATCTTGGACAAAGGAGAAAGCAAGGATAGAGGAGCTTGTCCTATGACTCCCATAGTCATGCCAAGATTAGAATGTGTCCATGCTTACCACCCAAGCACACACACACATACACATAGAGGCACACACACAAACATTGGGAAGAGCATTGCTAGGTTACATGAAACCCAGAAAAGTCTGTTCACATATCCAGAAATGTTACCTCTGTTAGACTTTAGGCTCTTGTGTCTTTCTTAGTCCATCTGAAAAACAGACAAAATCAATTAGCAACCCTTTTACCCTCTGGCAAAAAAGACATTTCTTCAAGAATGCCTTCCAGAAGCCATGGATTGTTTGGCTCTTGGCTGTTTGGCTGTGCAAAGGCTTAGACAGAACTCCCAGGCTTCCCCAGGAGATAGGAACTGGCTCCATTCTGTCTCTCTTCTACCTTTGTCAGCTTGCTCTGCACCCCCCAGGGGTGAGGACCACTGTCTGTCCCTATTTGGGGTCAGCTGTGAGAAGACAGATCTGTTTAATATTTAGCGTCGAAGAAAATTGGCTGAATCAAAGATGAAAGGACTCAGCACCAAGTGATGGGGAAAACAAAAACAAGTCACGATTGCTTCAGTATTTCCATAGAAAAATAAAAATGATAAAAAAAATTGTAGGTGAGAGGAAGAGAAATGGGGAGAGGGGAAGGAGGTGAGAAGTAGACAGGGAGAAGAAGAAGAGGGAGTGAGGGGGAAAAGAGAGGTGATAGGGGAGAGAGGAGAGGAGAGAGGAGGATAAGGGACAGGGTGGAGGAAAAGAGGAGGGAAGGGGATGGGGAGCAAGGAGGGAAGGAGAAGGGTGGCTGACAGGGAGATGGAGACTCATCTGGATGCACACACTGCTCAGAAGCACAGCTATATTCAGTTTTCGATGCAGGTTCCCCCTTTACTGATCCGGAGGTTGGTAGAAATTGGGAATCTTGACCCAAAATATGAATTCTGATTCAGTGAATCTGAGGGAAAGATGGAAGTTCTGCATTTCTGCCAAGACTGCAAGAGTGTTGTTGCTGTTCTTCTCCAGTAACGTTCTAGAGTGCACTAGCTTTCTGCAGAGGGTATGAGCTCAGCAGATCTCAGCTTGCGTATGATTATCTGCTTCAAAGCTATCCCTATAAGACGGTGAAGGAAGAACTAATGCTGCACACAGGAAATAACAAAATGAGAAAGAATTGCTTTGTTTAATGTAACATTTTTAAAAGAACTTAGAAATCCCATGGGGGAGGGGGAAACCTGAACAAATTCATCATGGTTTTTACTCAACCAACTTTGTGGTGTTTCAGATAGAGGACTTCTACTGTGAGGCAAGTTGAAGTTGATTGCGAATGATGAGGCAATTATTGTCCTCCCATGGACTGGAGCACAGTAGAATATCTTAAACTGGGTGGATCTTCAGGGTAATTGGTAGCACACATCTCAGGGAAAAACAAGCAGGGCCAGGCAGACCAGAAGAGTATGGAGCTGAGCGTAATTTCAGAAGAGCTACCAAGAAAGCCACGCCTTTTTCTTGATGTGGACACAGAGGAAGGCACTTGAAGTTCAAAGTCACATCAGTCACTGCACTCACTTGAACTACAATAAAACTGACAGTCCCGTAAAACTGACTGTCCTGTCCCCTGGGACTTAGTGAGGCTACCTTGATCAGTTCAGAACTTCTTAATCATGAGGTCTCACTGGTTTCCTTTGCTATGTGTTACGGTCCATAGTAGACACATGATCCTTAGATAATGTAAGACTCTATAGGCTCCCTAGATTTCAATGTAGCCTAAACTCATTATTCAATTTATCAATTAGAAATTAAAATATTTAAATACTAAATGGCACCCATTATTCCTGGCCCAGGGCAAACACGTCCTCCTCTATATGTGTTGCATCTTGCCTGTTTGTACTTCTACATGATTCTGATTCATTGCCCCATCTCTAGTGTCAGGAGCTATGTCTAGACCCTGCAGCCATGGTGTCCACAGTCTCCCTGATACCAGCTTAGGGCCACACATATGGCAGTTGCTAGACAGATATCGTTGCTGTGACTTTGTGTGTAACAAAAATCCCAGTATTCCAGCATCCTCTGTCTCTGTTCCAGTACTTTGTTGCAAATGTAAAAGAAAGATTTGAAAGAAATATAGAGAAAAGAACCTTGCACTCATGACACCATTGATGTCTGCTCTTGTAGTCATCAGCCCTGTGTAGTTCCACCACAAAGTTCCAGGACTGTTTGGTGAGACAACTAGAACCTCCACAACAGGTTAGGTTGGGTCAGCCTCCTTCTGAACTCAGTCTCTCCCTCTCTCTCTCTCTCTCTCTCTCTCTCTCTCTCTCTCTCTCTCTCTCTCTCTCTCTCTCTCGTGTGTGTGTTTGTGTGTGTCTTTGGAAGTGAGCCACAAAGATGTTCGTAGTTCTCTAAAGAGACTTGGATGGTAAGAACTGAAGTTTTGGTCCAACAGTCAGTGAAGGGCTCAGACCTCCTGCATCCAGTCACGTGAGGAATATTAGCATATTTCTCCTGCCAGCCCTTGAGATGAGACTGCAACTCCAGATAACATTGCAACCTCTTGTAAGACCTTGAACCCAAGCCACCAAGAGTCACCTGTCCATCCTTAATTACAGACCCACAGAACGTGTGGAGTAAGAAACGTTTAATTACTAAGTATCGGGACAAATTTTCTACAGCAGAAGATGCTAACTGCCCTGAGATAAAATGGCCATAGGGAGGCCTTGTGTTCTAGGTGTTTATCCCTGCTCCAGATCATAGGGTGGGAGGTGGTGATACCCATGAATGTGGTCTTTGAAAGACGGACTGCTATGTCCCCTCATCCTACTCATTGTCTCCTTTATCCATGATGCCCAAGAAGACTTTGTCTTCTATAAACTTGAGAACTCTATTTTCTATATCCCATAGCTTCTGCCAACAGGCCAACAGTCTTGTAATTAATCATGTGCTGGAACGACAAAATGAAATAATATGTGTTTCATACCCAACAGATTCATTTATTTTAGAATGTTTATTTGGGAATGTTCTATGATTAGTGTGAAAGAGAGTTTAGCTGCAGGGATGTTATGCCCTGTGTTGCTGATTTTAAGTGTGAATTTCTAGAATACAGGGCTCTTGTCTCTTCAGTTGGCTTTCAATAGCCTTGGGTCTTATACCACATAGGAATGACTCATTCCATTATGAAATAAACATCACCTTCACAATGTGATTCCATGTGACATAAGATTCCCAAACCCAGTTCAATGCTTGATCAACAACAAACATTCCATGGCCTGGGCGACTCTATGATAATAAAAAGCAGTTTAGATACCACTGTACCATATATTATAATGAAATATTTTATATACAGTTCAAGCCTGTCTTTACCTGATGACAAAGAAAAGGACAGAGAAAGTCGTGAGCTAAAGCTAAAGGACCCTTGTTTGGTTATGAGTGTCCAGATTAGTTGAGGGTGGAGCCCTAGACTTGGCCCTGCACACTGTCTGTATTTAGATAGAGGCTTGCTTAGAGCACAGGAATCACTGACTACCTCAGTCTGCAGACAGTGAGCTGGTGGTTCAGCTGTTGCTGGAGTTGGAACATAGGAGAAAGAATTGCTGTCTGCTTGTGTATTATAAGATAATGGCATGTGTATTGTTGAACCAGCTAACTGAAGGCTGGTTCATCTGAGAGTAAAATATACAAGGGTTAAAAACAGGAAGAGAATGAAGCAGGCTTTACATCTTAAAGCAGCTTTCATATTCAGTTAGTATTCCACGTGCATCCATGTACCTACCTGCATTTCTTACTTAGACATACTACATCCAGATAAAACCAATGTAAACACCTGGACTGGAAACACATCTCATACCTGAAACTCCACTTCCTGAAATGAAGCAGACTCAGTGTGGCAAACATGGTATTCTGGGCATAAAAGTATAGCATGTCAAGTTTAAATCCACCCTTTCATGAACAGGCCTGTGTGGCTATACTGACATCTTTTTCGCCAGATAGCTCATTGTGAGGCTTTGCCAGTACAGAATAGTAGGCAGAGACTTGAGGAGGGCAGAAGACCAGTCTGATTGTTATTCCCTGGGCAACAGCAACCACTAGTTCTAGAGCAGCTCTTCCAGAACTAGCCTCACGCATCCTCATCCCTGACGCACTGACAAGGTCTCCTCAGAGGATGACTGGTAGCCTGAAGCCTCTTTTCCAAGTTCCCATGATGTCAATGGGTTCCCCTCTGCAGCTTCACACTTTAACTCCGGGGCCATTTCTTGAAGATTCTGAGTTTTGGCAATTTTTCCCTCTTGTCTACCATTTCCAGCTCTAGAGCCGACAACTGCCACAGAGTGCTCAATACCCTTGCACCACATTCTGGCTTTCAAACTCTACAGTGACATCTATGTTAACTGAGAAGAGACTGGTACACTATTGTTGTTGATGTGCACACACACACACACACACACACACACACACACAGAGAGAGAGAGAGAGAGAGAGAGAGAGAGAGAGAGAGAGAGAGAGAGAGAGAGAGAGAGCGCAAGGATTTTTATGCCCTATCACAATTTCTACATATAGATATAAACTGTCCATGATGAGTGATAGCGCCTTAAACTAAATTATCTTTTATAAAATGCTAATAGAGTTCTAGTTCCTGAGTATATTTTGATGTCACAGGTGGGCTTTAGCCTCCTCTTTCTTCCTTCTTCTTCTCCTCCTTCTCCCCCTTCTCTCTGTCTCTCTCTCTATCTATCTCTGTGTGTATATGTCTGTCTATCTTTCTCTCTCTCCATATGACCATGTAGACAAATCACTAGCTTTAGTCTTGTGAAAAATTTTTCCTAATAAATACAAGGCGATTAGAGGAAGGCTTAGCACAAAATGTTGCACAATTTTGGTCCTTTTAAATTTCCATAACCTTAGGGAATTCTATTCTCTGGGTATTATGCTTTTCTTTTTGAAGAAACCTGAACCAAGAAATCATAGTTTTGAAGATTTAAGAGATTCTAAGTATATTATGATTAAGTTCCCTGAAACAGACAAGATATGGGACCCTGCAAAGATAAGTACCATCTGTATACTGCCCTGCTCACTCCCTGACATGGGAGCTGGCTATGTATCTTTTAGTTATTCTGTTCATAGAACACTAGAAAAAATGTCTCAGTGGGAAGATAATGGGTGTTAATCCATCTTGAGGTAATTCTCCTGCTAATGACAATCAGAAAACCTGGAGAAATGTTGTTTTTTTAAGATCTCAAAGACAACAAAAAGCTGATCAAGATTAGATTTAATCAAATCAAGAATAAGACAGAATGTCACAGGTATGAAAGGACAAACTAAGTTTTAATGGCACCTAATGCGATCCTTCAGGTGTCAAAAGCTCACTAAGTGTGAGCAGGACCCTGACAAATCTTTTGATCTTTAACTGAGCTCCAAAAAGATGAACACCAGAAGGGAAAAAAAAGCACATCAGGTCCCATGTGTGTGGCCACTCAGCTCCAAATCATCTGAGTGGCACGGAAGATTCCAACCCTGAATTGGATTAAGGTATCCCAGGAGCACCACTGTGCTGAGATTATTGGGAAAAGAAAATAACAAACAACAAAATCATTCTCTAGAGGAAAAGTGTGCCATTCTTACATTGTTTCAGGTCCAGTGACCAAGATAAAAACGAAAAGATATTCCAGTAAAAAAAGAAACCAGATAACATAAATGGAAACAGAAAATGTGTCAACATATAGGGACTCCGGATGCTGGAATTACCAGACACATTGATGAAATGACCATGCTTACTATGTTCACTGGAATAAAATAAAAACAAGTTTCAGCATTTTGGAAGAGAACTACAGAGAACAATAGAGACAAATTGAACCAAGCAAAAGTTCTAGAACTGAAAAGCACAGAACCAGGATTTAGTAACGTGATCAGAGCAGGGGATAGACACAGTGTAACAGAGTATCAATGAGGTGGAAGTATAAGAAAGGAATCAGAAGGCTGGAGAATGCAGATGCAAGAGTGAGAAGGGAAATCATTCCAGACAGAGGTAAGGGAAGAAAGAAAAAGGATGTAGGAATGTGCGGTGATATGTGGTGGGAAGCTGGCTTATACGACAATACTCTTAACCTTTAAGTCTTCCAATGCATTTGGAACGATAATACCCACCACCTTTGGAGAAGAAGAGATTGAAGGAGGAATAGGAAGAGAAGGAAAACCACAGCACACTCAGCCCCTGCCTTGAGTATCTTCTGTGGGAATAACAACTGGCTTCCCTTCCTTATCTGTCAGTGATTCCTTACCAGACAGGAAAAAAAATCTAGAAAACACAGAGAAAGTTGAAGACTAGAAGGAGGATTCTTTCCTATGTCCTAGGAATGATCAAGTGTGAAAAGTATACAGCAGGCCAGCCTGGTCTACAAGTTCCAGGACAGCAAGGCTACACTGATTAAATCTTTCTCCAAAAAGAAGGAGAAGGAGGAAGAGGAGCGTCCTCATCATAGTCTGGGCTTGGTTCCAGAGTTTCCTGGATCCTGACTCATAGTTCTCATGACATTCTAATGTAAGTACTATGTGTTTGTTTATCAGGAAAACAGGGGAAATAAAGGACATTGCCAGTGACTGAGGGTGAGTGGGGTCTGGACTTGGACACACCTGGCTAGCAGCAGGGGCTTTGCCAATTCGTCCAAGCCATTCTCACATTCTCACATAACACATCCATGGCGATCTCTGAAACCTCTAGCTGTAGCTTCGCCAGGCTCACTAGAAAAGGGTTCTGCTTTTGGATGACATGCCATGAATTATAACTCTGTCTGGTTTACTTCAGGGCAGTGAGTGGATCACTGGCATTAGGTACTGCATTATGGATTTGGAATATTCCCCATAGGAACTTGGACTTTAGCAGAGAAGACAGGTGAGTATCCAGAACCACAAACTGATCAGAAAGCAACACCCATTAAGGAGGAGGCTCAATGACTCTGTGGATGAAGCCGGTTGTTCTGGGGAGTTGAGAAAGTGCTCTGCCTCCCAGAGCAGGAAGACAGCACCAGCTCTGTGCCTGGGCAGAGCAGACCCATGGGAAAAGACCAGGGCAGGGGCATGAAAACTTCAGTTTGAAAGCAAATGTTTTGCAATTTTTCTTAAAAAAAAAATTCTGCCTTCCCTTCCATCTCTCTCACAAAGGACAGCAAAGGAGCAGAAACACAAACTTGACTCGTGTGTCCCAGATGCAGGCTTCAGTAGCCCTTCCAGCTTTGCTTCCAAGGGGTAGGACTATCAGCAACACCTCACCAGAAGGAAGTGGACCCTGGCCTGATACTGGAAACAGGAGCAAAAGCAGATGGTGGAAGATTTGGCTTGCATTTCCCCCATTGCTTCACCTGCAGATGAGTGTTACAGAAAAGACTTGACGTATACATTTTCCTGGGGCATCAGGGATGAGCAGGCACATTAAACTGTTATTGGATCTGAAGTCTGTACCCTTTCTTTTGGGAAGTCATCAGACAGTACGTGAACAAAGAGGAAGATAACAGGTATCTGGAGTGTTTGCTCAAGCATAAAGAGGGGCCCAAAATATCCACATTGATTTATTCCCCATTGGATTTGTGCCATTGATGTCAGTGAGTCACTTCTGCTTACTGAATCATGAGCCCCAAAATGCCCCTGTTCCTGGGGGACTGTTCCTGGGGGACTGTTCCTGGGGGACTGTTCCTGAGGGACTGTTCCTGGAAGACAGTTCCTGGGGGACTGTTCCTGGGGGACTGTTCCTGGAGGACTGTTCCTGGAGGACTGTTCCTGGGGGACTGTTCCTGGAGGACTGTTCCTGGGGGACTGTTTCTGGAGGACTGTTCTTGAGATGTTCTAGCCATCATCAATAAAGAAGCAAACACAAACCTCAACATGGAGTCTCTGAGGTCAGTGGAACTATAGATGGTATGCATTCATACATGTTCTCTGTGTGTTGTGTGTGTGTGTGTGTGTGTGTGTGAGTGTGTAAGGGTGATCTGTGACTATAGACGCATACCGTCAAAGCCTTTGCTGAATAGAGACACCTTTAATGCAGAGGGCATTTGGATCCTGCTGACTTCTATCAGGTTCTAGTAGGATCCCACTAGATCCTCTTTACTATGGTCAACAATGCCTTTAGACTCTGCCCTTGTGACTGGATGCCACCCCACTCTCCACTCCTCATTATTTACCATATTTCCAGTATAGCAAGTGACCAAGAACTTGTGGTCAGGGAGGGAAAAAGAAGTTGGGTGAATGAACAAGATGGGTCCAATGTTTCAAACCAGATATCAGGGCCGTGACGAGAGCATCCAATCTGCTCTAGTTAAGTGGGGTGAGTCTGAATAAACACCATGATGGCAGGACCCTCTAGGACTAAAACAGAAATGGAACTCTGCTTCCACGGGGCTGCATTGTGATAAACTCTTCACAACTGAACATATCAGAAGAAGAAACTATGATAGGTATCTATAAACTGCACAGAGACTAGCCTGGCATTGTTGTTGGTGTATGCATGTCCATTCATGCTAACACACACACACACACACACACACACACACACACACGTGTGCGTGCAAGGTTGAAGCCAGACCTGGGGCTCCCAATGAGCAGGAAGGATAGGGTTGGCTGCAAACAAGAGGAACGAGGTCAGACCTAATTATACTTGACAGAAAGAATGAGGCCAGGAGAAGTGCAGAGAGGAAGGGGCAGGATTCGAATTGGTAGAATCCCTAATCACCGACTTGTTCTGTTTGTTTGTTTGTTTGTTTGAGATAGGTTTTCTATGTAGCGTGGGAGCCTGGCCTAGAACTCACTCTATAGACCAGGCTGGCCTTGAACTCACAGAGATCCGCCTGTCTCTGCCTCCTGAGTGCTGGGATTAAAGGCGTGCGCCACCAAAGCCCAGCACCACTGGTTTTTTAAAAGTCCACCACGCTAAGAAAACAAATTCACTAGTAAGATTACAGATAACAAGATGAGTGGGAAGTGAGGATTGGCAGAGAGCCAACTGGACTACAAGACTGAACTTACCCTGGGACCACAGAGACATCCTCTTCACCCAACCTTCCCCTGCAGCCTTAGTGAGGCAGGAGGCAGGCTCCCCCCAAAGCGCAGAAATGAGGTTTGAGAGCACGCATAGAGCATTTCCATTAGCGACACCAACCTAAACCCAAGCAATAGCAATGGCATTTCCTAAAAGAACGGCCAGTGCAAGAGGAAAGTGTCTCCGGACAGCCTGTGGCGGAGCGTGATGACCTGATCCCAGGGCACCTGTCCAGGAGCGAGACTCTTTCTAGAAAATCGGAGCATCAATCGGAATAGCTTTCTGATGGGTCTTTTCCTACCATTGAGGAAAGCCCACCAGGACAGAATGTAGGATAGGAGACACACCATGAATTAGAGCCCAGGTACCCCTGAGCCTGCTCAAGGACAAGTTCAGACCTAAGTAAAGCACCAGCCACACCCTGCTGCTGAAGATTTTCCTTTCTAAACTCCACTTCGGGCGTCGAGGGAGACTCAACACTTTTCTGTCTGGTGTGCTGCAAATGTGTTCTTCACTTAGGCAAGAACTGCCATGGCTGACTCTGACTTCCTTGATTTAGGGGGAAAGCAGGACAGTGATTGGCAGGAGGTGGGAGGGGCAATTTGTTGCTGAGCAGGTAGTATCTAGACGTGGCCCAGACTTGGTAATCTAGTAATTCTGTTGTGAGGAGGCCCTCCAGGCAAGGACACTCTGCAGCTTCGGTTTTGATCTCTGTCAGTAATGAGATGCCAGTGGCCTAGACTTCAAAGCCTCGACAACTCTAGATAATCTGCTGAGAGGCCCCCAGAATTTCAAGTGATCTCTCAGACTAAAGTCTGAAGGATTACATAGACAACAGAATGGATGATGGAAGAGGCCTCGCTTGTCTGATATCTGCCCTTTGATTTCTCTTAAATGGCCTCGGTTTAGGTTTCCAAAGGGGCAGTCTGGGACTTCTATAGCCTTAACATTGAAGATTAGGATGTCAGAGAAGACTGCTGGGAGGGTACCGCCTGGGCCACGGGGACACCCGTAAATTTTAGCTTTCTTCGATTCTTTTTTTTTTTTTAAATCCTGTTTGTAAAAACAGCACCACTCTCTGGCTTCGGCAATGAATGTGGTGCCAGGTGACAACATCCAGCCTCTGGGGGAGACAGGGTTTTCCTGCCCAATGCAAATGTGCAGAGATTCCTCCCAGATTCCTTTGAGGTTTAATCTCTTTTCTGAGACAGTTGTGCACTCAAAGCAGGGAGGAGGGCAAAAAGGCCACAGGCTCTGAGAAACAGGTTATAAAATATCATGAGCATTCATCTCTAGCATCCCTCCAGTTGAAAGCATATAATTTTTGAGGCACACGGTACCAAGGAACAGAGTGTTTTTATGTGGGACCACCTCACTCTCTGGAAGCAAAATGGCAGGGCAAGCTCACTCCTCATGACCAATCTTGTGTTAACCCCAGGTGGGGTGGGGCATGTCAGTTCCCAAGAAAACACATAAGACCCAACTGGTCAGAGGCAACCACTGATTCATCTGCTTAGAGAACTGTGTGAATAAATACTTTACAACTTCTTCCCATATATAGAATTTACAGCATTTCTTGGTTAGAAAGCCTAGAAAATCTGCAAGTGGCTGTGTTGACATGTGTGTAGTGGCAGGATGCTGGCACCCGCAAACATGTGTGTCCCATCCCTTGCACACAGACCCCTTGTAGTAATAGAAGCGGCGGGGCTGCGTCCCCAGCACCCCAGCCGCCTGCTAGCTTATGCCCCAAAATAATTACACGGACACTGTATTCTTTTAAACACTGCTTGGCCCATTATATCTAGCCTCTTCTCGGCTAACTCTCGCACCTGGACTAGCCCATTTCTAATAATGTGTAGCACCGAGGTGCGCTTACCGGGAAGATTCTAGCCTACGTCCATCCTGGGTCAGAGCTTCATCGCCTGTGCCTCAGAGAGCAGAGCTATCACGTCTACCCGGGAGAGGGGAGCATGGCAACTCTCCAGAGAGCAGAGCTGTCAGGTCTGAGCTCACTTCCTCTTCCTCCCAGCATTCTGTTCTGTTTACTCCACCCACCTATGTTTTAACCTGTGAGAGCCAAGCAGTTTCTTTATTATAATTAACCAATGACCTTCCTCCATCAACCCCCAGCCTCAAAAGTAAGAAAATCAGAAAATTTCTGAAATACCTCGTGCAGGTTAAACACCTCTGTTTTGAAAACCAAAACCTGAAACTTTTTTGAAGAAAGATGTGTCGTCTCAGGCAAAACCCCACACCATGGGCCAGCGAGATGGCTCAGCAGGCAGAGGAGTCTGTCATCAAGTCGGGCAACCCAAGTTTGATCCCTGGGACCCACGTGGTGGAAAAGGAGAACTAATTCCTGAAGCTGGTCTTCTGACTTCCACATGTGTGAGTACACACACGAAAGAAAGAAAGGAAGAAAGGAAGAAAGAAATCTAAAATTTTAAAGAATACCTTATACCACGAAATTATTTCATATACAAAATTGTCAAAATATGAAATTACCTTCAGGTTGTGTTTATAATGCCTATATGAAAATAAGTTGATTTCTTAATTATAAATGGGTTCCATATCTGAGATAACTCATTACTTATATGCAACTGTCCTAAATCTAAGGGATGAAAAAGTCCTAAATCAGACATTTCTGGTCCAAACATTTTGAATAAGCAGTACCCCCTGCCTTCTCTTCTGAGGATGAGCTCTTTGTTGGTTTCTTACGGCAAGAGGTAGATGCTGTGGGCCGCAACTATATCCCCAGGCCAGTAGGCGCTTCACAGTGTCCCTGCTGGATGCTGACCATTTTGGCCATGACAGCTTGTGACTGTAGTGTTCCCAGACATCCGGTAAATATGCAGGGGCCCAAAAGAGAAGTTCTTGTTTCACCGGGAGAATCTGACGTCCTTGGAGGTGTGGTGACCTAGCTGGTTTGACATTGCTGGTATGGCCGATGACTTACAGTCATCAACATTCTTTGGGTGCTCACAGGTCCCTCACCACTAGAACAAGGCCACCTGCCTTGTTGAACAGATAGAAAGTGAGCAGTTGGGAAGGGACACGGGTCACTTCTGGGCACTGTGGTAGCTCCAAAGCAAATGGGTCTTCTCGACCTCTCTCTCCTGTCCCCAGTGGTAGGTAACTTGGTGGCAAAGAAAGTGAGGCCCTAGAACAGGAGCTCCACAGGGTAGCATGAGTCACCCTATGGAGCAGAAACCAGCTGAGCCACACTGAATTGCCAGGATCACCTTGCTTGATGAGCATCAGCAGAGGAGTGTTTATTGCAGAAAGTAGCTATACTAGCTTGGCTTCCCCTCTGCTATTGTGATAATCCTGACAAAAGCCACTTAATTGTGAAAGGGTTCACAATTTCAGGTTACATTATGATGGAAGCCACAGAGGCAGCTGGTCACATCATATTCCCAACCAAGGGCAAAGAGCAGTGGATGTTAGCATTCAGCTTGTTTTCTCCACTTATATAGCCCATGTTTCAATCACAATTAAGATGGATCATCCCAAGACATGATCAAAACAACCCCCCACATGCGTGCCCAGAGCCCCATCTCCCAAGTGAGTCTAGATTCTGTTGTGTTGATAATTGACATCAACCATCATACTAACCAATGCTATGCGAGTGGCAGAGCTGTCCCTTTAGATTGGAGGTCTTACTCTAAACCTGGGTTTGGCTTGCAGTTTATATGTAAGTGGTCATGCTGGTTAAAAACACAAGTACAGAGACAGTGGGGAGTGGAGGAAGCCCTGCAAGAATGAAGTCCTGAGTGAATGCATGCTGTGGATGGGCACAGCCATGTAAAGAGCCCAGTAGCCTCAGATCCACGGGGGTATTAAAGTCTTTGCCCCAGGGTGAGGGTCAAAGAGATGGCAAAGCCTTCCTTGAATGCAGTTGACAGTGTGCGCAGAAAATGCCACCGTAGCTTTCTTTCCCTGGATCTTCACAGCCTTCTAGGACTGCTCTCCAACAGAGACTGCCCCTACTGAGACTAGCTAAACCATCTCCTTAATCCAGCTGTACACCACAAACTCTGCTTGCCTCATTTTTCTGTACCTAATAACGTACCTCCTTGTCCATCTGTATGCAATAACCCTGCCCTCTATTCAGTTCTGACTACACAAAGCACCCCAAGCTGCCGGGATGCTGCAGCCATTCCACCTGGTCCTAGCATTTAAAGAAAGATGTGTGGTCTTGTGTTTCTCTGTGTTTATCTGTCTGTTTTTAATCCATTCCCTCACCATTCTAGTCAGTTCTTCTGAAGCCTTGAAGATGGGGCAAGAGACACAATCACTTGCATCTGGTGTCACCATCCCCAGGTAACTTCCCTACCTTTCTTGTTGTTACTGCTTGCTTGTTTTAAGTTGGGGACCTGCCTTGCTTACCTGCCGCTCCCTGTACTCCATGCCTTTGTCTCTAACACTTACCACACACGTGTTAATAGGTGTTTCTCATCCCTGGCTCATGGAGGTTGAGCGACCCATAGTTGCTCATTAAGTGTTTATTTGTCCAGATGAAACTGAACAGAATCCTTTTCATTCTTTCATTGGCTTCTTAACATACAGACAGAAAGACCTAATATATAGACAGAAATACCTAACCAGCCCCCACTGAAAGACCTCTGTAGTCTGGAACCAGGCCCCACTGAAAGACCTCTGTATTCTGAGTGATAAATATGCTGCATAGGCCCATGTTAAGGACTTGGCTCCGAGGGTGGTACTAAGGAAGGTGTGTGGAACCTTTGGGAGTGTCACCCTTGCAGGATCTAAAGATCTTTGGCAGTGTGACTTTGGAGGGAACATAGGGACCTAGCAGTACCCTGCTCTCTTGTTTGCAATTGCTGTGGCTTCCTGGCACTCCAACACCGGCAGGAAAAGTGGCCTTGTGTGAGACAGCCATGCACACCTCACCGTTGTCTCTGAGCACCCACCAGAGGGAACCACAGAACCCAAGAGCCAAAGCAACCCTTTTATCTTGAACATTAGTTATATCAAGTATTTCATTACAGCAATAGAAAACTGACTAAAACAGAAACAAAACAGAAAAGGGCCAGAAGAAAGCAGACTTTGTGTCCTCGTTCCATTTCCATGGTCTCTGCAATGTCACTAAGATGCCTGAGCCTTCACATGGAACTGTGAGAAACAGCCAGCACTGTTTCTCTGAGGTTCCCGAACTCAGCTCTGTCCTGCTACAGAGTCTGAGGTGCCCTGGCTGAGGTGTGGAATGTGCTGGTGTCTGGGCAGCACCTCAGTCTTCTAAATTCGCCCAGAATGATTTTAATCTGCCCTGTAGGGTTCTGCTGCTCAGTCCACATCATGAACAAAGAACTGCGAAGTACTTGAGGACCTGCTTGTGGGGCAGAGAGAAAAAGACACAGCGTGTCCTCATCGACACCTGACCTTGGAATAGGATCCAGCGTGCAGCTCTGACCTCCGCAGGCCTCAGTATCTCTTTAAACCCCATCCTGTGGCACTGGCACCCTTACTGTACCCTCAGTTCTGCATCCTCAGAGAGCTCCTAGTAGCAGCTTGATCTGTATAGTTGCCTATGTGTTTTACATGGAATTTAAAGCCCCTCAGACCATTGCTGGACAGAATAGGGAGGACAGCTGTCTTTTCCCCTGAAGACAATGACAAGGCAACCCAGGTTTCTGCTGGGACCATGCTACAGAGAACGTCAGCTTTGTCTGTAAACCAGGTTGGCCTGCACCACAGTTGTATGTATGACTCGGCTGTGTGATGCTGCTGTAACAATATCAGAAAGGGAACCACCGAGGTTCTAGGCTCTCTTCATTCTCCTTGTGCCTTCACACCACACCCCTCTGGTGAGCAAAGCCCATTAGCATATCTGAAAACTAACTGGAATTGTATGGGACAGTGTCTTCCTGGGCTCCACAAGACATACCAAGTGGAGGGATAGCCTGTAACAATGATTCCCTAGGATCTCTCTCTCCTCGTGCCTATTAGGTGCTGGAGATAGCAGTCTGGACCAACCCTCTGTGGGTCTTTTCATCCCTCAGCTCTGTGATTGTGAGTTGAATCCTGGGTCTGAAACTTCACACAAATACCATATCCAATCAGCCAGCATCTCATCAAGATACCCTTCTGGTACTTATATGACCAACTTGAATAGTCACATCCAAGCTTTGTGTCACATATGGATGAAAACTATCGTGTCTTCCAGGTGGGACTAGAGCTGCACACTGGAACTGGCACACTGTTAGGTCTCAGCTCACATGCATCCAGAGCTACACCGATGGTGGTGTCGTAGGCACTGGAGATGAGAATATTCAAGACAGAGCCTCCTGGTGTATGCTCTGAAAGTGAGACAACACACACACACACAGAGAACTCAGCCAGTCACTTAGGATCCTGCACGCAGCGGCCTTTGCCAGCTTCTCAAGGCCAGGTGTGCTGCTCCTGCCGCTATGAATAAATATTAAATGTTGAGGTTTGGGTGCTCAAAGCAGATGTCAGCCAGAGGTGAAGAAGGGATGTCTCTGGAAGCCATAACCAGGTCATCCTTGAACCTCCACTGACATTGCCCCTGCCTGCCCTTGGTCCTGTCCCCAGCTCCAAGCACACTCAGTTCCTGCCTTGCCAGTTGTACTGAGGCCTATCAAATATTTACACTGACTTTTTCAAATGTATACATTATTTACTTTAGATTCTATAAAATATTTACATGTCATGCTAAATATACATCATATTTCTGCTGCACTGTATTATTCCTGCTTCAGGCCAGGAATTTTATGGTAGAACATTTCCCAAATCATGAAGAATTGTGTCAAAGCAGAGTCAAGAGTAAGCACAACAGGCGACAGAAATGATGGCTTCCCACAGCACAGAGAAGTCCCCCACCCTGCCGCACCCCACACCCCGAGAGAAGCAGTGCAGCCAGCAGGGGTCCGAAAGAAAACAACTGTGCTATGTTTGCCTTCACCATTGCCCCTCCACTCAGTTTCTCAGCACCAATGGGCACTGCGCCCCAGGCCACGCTGAGTTCACAACTGGCAGAAGATCCTACTCACCACTGAAGTCAGCCATGCCAGCTCCATGAAGGCACCTAAATAAGTGTATTCATGGCCCCCAAAAAGCATTAGGAAAGCCTTGCACTCTGCCTAGACTTCCCACTGGCTGCTCACCTATAGAAGGGCTACTATACCCACCACCTATCCCATGGTAAGGTCTAATCGTACTGACTATGAATCCAGATCCTCATAATCTGTCCTTTTGTATTTTATCATAACATATGACATAACTCAGTGTCATAAAACTGAGTGTGTGCTTCTGAGAAAAATGCCACACAGCCTGCTTACTAGTCATGGAAGAGTCAAGGGGATCACCCACCTCCAAACCTTTGCTCATCCTCTTTGCCCTTCTACAGATGTCTCCAGGAGAATACTGAAGGTTGGCTTTCAGCTTGGTCTCGGCTCTCTTTCCCAGTGGATCCCTGCCTCTACTTTGAGAGCAAGCTCTGATATCACTTCAGGGCAACTGTATCCTCAGGATCAGAAACATGATCTTGATACAACTCTTTTGCAGATAGACGGATCGTACCCAGGTGTGGGCACTGTGCTATCAGGGGCAAATGAATACAACTTGAGAATCCATAATCCTCTGATACACTCCTTCCACAGATAGAAGAAGAATCTTGCCAATGACATATAACTTCATTGACTGAATAATAGCATTATATTATTCCTGCAAATGCCCTTGGAACCTCACTGCAGTGAAAACCAATGTCTCTATCATATGGGAAAAAATGGCTTCAGCCATCTTTCCCTATAAAGATATGTGTCATTAGTTTTGGCACAATGCAAGCTCAGCTAGCTTCTATGACTTGCCCCCAACTGTATATCCTTATAAAAAGAGACTTTTCTCAGCATTGGGACCCATTGGCCCTTCTGATCTTCCCTGCTTGCAGACACTATGTCTATCTTTTTCCTTAGACACATAGCACATTCAAGGTGCCTTCGGAAGAAGAGACTGGAGCCTCATCAGAGACCGTGGTAGTTTGAATGTAATTGGCCCCTATAAGCTTACAAGAAGTGGCAACTATTATATGTGGCCTTGTTGGAGGAAGTGTGTCACTGTCAGGGCAGGCTTTGAGGTCCCTTTTGCTTAAGCTTTAGTCAGTGTCACAGTCCACTTCCTGTTGCCTTCTGATCAAGATGTAGCCAGCACCACGTTTGCCTGCATACTGCCATGGTCCCTACCATCCACCATGCTCCCAGCCGTGATGATAATAGACTGAACTTCTAAACTGCAAGCTGCCACCTCAATTAAATGTTTTCCTTTGTAAAAGATGCTGTAGTCATGTGTCTCTTTACTGAAGTAGAAACTTTAACTATAAGAAATGCTGTGGTCATGTGTCTAAAAGATGCTGCGGTCATGTGTCTAAGAGATGCTGTGGTCATATGTTTAAGAGATGCTGTGGTCATGCGTCTAAGAGATGCTGTGGTCATGTGTATCTTCACAGCAGAATAAACCTTAGCTATAAGAGATGCTGTGGTCATGTGTCTAAGAGATACTGTGGTCATGTGTCTCTTCACAGCAGTAGAAACCTTAACTAAGACAGACACCATTGCAGACACTTTAATTTGGAGCTTGAAACCTCTACGTGGTGAGAAATAATTTTATGCTTATTAGCCCAAGGTATTTAATTATTGTGTGAACAGTGTGAACAAAGAGTCTAGCTGTCATTTTTGTCATGGGTGGAAAGTTACTTTGTAGGAAAAACCAGCACTTTATATATTAGTCTTGCGAAAACAAGGCTCTACTTGTCAACAATGGCTAAACTGATGTTACCACTCTTCAGAGTGCTCAAAAACACACTCTAAGCTGGACAGCTTATAGACCACAGCAATTCAGTGCACACAGCCCCGAAGATGCAGGGACCTATGGAATGGGCATCTGGCAATGGCCTGCAGCTTTCTGGTCCAGATGGTAGGAAGAATGGAATCTTTCTGTCTAGGGCCTCCCATTCAGGAGGGCCTCACCTTCACGGTCTACCCACTTCCTGTGTGTTAGTTGGCTTCTCATCACTGTGGCAAATTAACTGGGCCAAACAACTTAAAAAGAGAAGCATTTATTTTGGCTGATTCCTTTGGAGGTTTCTGTCCACTGCAGTTGGCTCCATTGCTTTGGGTCCCAAGTGTGCTGAGGCAGAACATAACAAAGATCATGTCTTAGAGGAAAGTGGCTTACCTCTTGGTGGAATACAGAAAGAATGAGAAGGAATGTCATGAGAAGAGATGCCTTCAAGAGTGTGACCTCAGTGACTTCCTCTAATGAAGCCCCGCCTCCTACATTGCATCAAACTTGTCAATAGAGTCAATGCCCTCGTGAGCCAATCACCTCTCATTAGTGCCACCAGCAGAAGACCAAGCCTTAAATACGTGAGCCTTTTGGAGAGATCCCAGAAGTGTCTGTGTTGAAATTTAGGAATTCAATGTGAAGGGAGGATTCATTATCTCAGACCACAGTCCTAACACCCTTGACATTTGTTTCACACTTAAAACCAAAGTACAGAGTTGGCCAGAAAGAGACTCCACTTTCTCCAGCCCTCAGCCATCCCCACCTCAGTGGTTTAGTTGGGGCAGCATTGCTATGCAATACTTGTATGACCCAGGACAGCCAGGGATATGTCTGGGAAAAGTAACTGCCATCTCTTCTCAGTACAGCCTTGGCCAGTTCATGGGATGAATCCTGCCCTCCAGGTTACCCACCCCCATCAGTGCCAGAGACTCAACTGGGTCCTCGCTCACCCTGCCAGGTACATCATTGGGGTATGAGTTCTCCCTGGGGCTCGGGCTTTGTATGGAATGCCCAGGAAGGAAAGGTGGGAACAGGAATGTGTGTGTGTGTGTGTGTGTGTGTGTATGAGAGAGGGGGGAGAAAGAGAGAGAGAGAAACAGAGACAGAGAGAGAGAGAGACAGAGAGAGGAGAGAGAGAGAGACAGAGAGAAGGAGAGAATGAATACAAAAGACTAAGTCCCAGAGATGGTGACAAGCAGTGAGAAGAGGACGTACTTGGAGCCTCACGACCTTAGTGTCCTCAAGGGAGGAGGTACCCAGTGTGGAGAGCATCTCTGCCAAGGTATCAGATGGAAACCAGAAGCTGTTTGGGCTCATCCCATCAGCATCTCACCTTCCTGATAGTTGGCCACTCTCCAAACCCTTGGGTTTTGCTAATCCAGCAATTTAACTCTGAACATACAGTCCACAAATCACAAACCCTTGGGCTTTGTTGAAGAAGAATGTCATCAGCCAATTCCAAGTCTGGTCTCAGCTGGGAGGCAGGAGCGGTGTTACTCCCGGTACCACACACCTCTCTTGTCAACCGAGACATAAGCTGGAGTTATCTAACAGGAGCCCAACAGAGAAAATAGCCCTCATAATATTGACCTGCAGGGTATTTTCTTAACTGGTTATTGGTGTAGGAGGGCCCATCCCATCACGGGCGGTGCCATCCCCAGGCAGGTGATCCTGAGGTGTATAATAAAGCAGGCTGAGAAAACCGGTAAGCATGTCCCTCCACTCTTCTGTTCTTGCCTCCAGATTCCAGCCTTGCGTTCCTCCCCAGACTTCCCTCAGTGATGGAGGACCTGAGAGCTGTGAGATTAAATACCCTCTTGTGCTTTTAGGGAGCCTGGGATTGGAGAGAGGAGACTAAAGATATTCAGCAATTTAACTATGAACATAAAGGTCAAAAATCACAAAGCACAAAGCTTCTGAGACCAGTCCAGATGGCCACGTACTACCCCATCCCTAGCGGCAATCATGGCAGGGAGGAGAAGGGTATTTCAGTGTCCTGGGGCAGCAGGCTGGCTTAACTGTTCTTGGATAGTTCACTTTTTTATTTTGTAAATGATTCTTATTCATTTTCTTTATGAATTTAAATGGAGAAAAGTATATGAGACATAATGTGTTTTTCTAAAAAATATCAGACTGCAGCTCTTATGCAAATGCTCCCAAGGTCAAGTGAGAGATTATGGCCATCTTCTGCCTGTGCCATCTGCCTCATGGTGACACTGCCCCCCACCCCCACACACACACTGCTCCATCTACCTCAGAGTGCCAGAAAATACTCTTCCCCACCTGTCCCACAGCCCCCCGTGCCTTAGGTAGGGGTGTCCTTTAACCTTCACTATGGGAATACTTCAGTTGCTTCTCCAAAGCTGAAGCCGCCTGTATCTAGTTAGAACGGCATTAGAGACAATGATGGTTGGGCCGGGATGAACATCTGAAATCTGAGTGAAAAGTTGACCTCACCAGTTTTATGTTTGTTTGTTTGTTTGTTTGTTTGTTTGTTTGTTCTCATGAGTCATAAGTGGAAAAATATATTGGATTTCAAAGTTCTCAATGGTTTAAGGGGAAAAATCATATATCCATATGGCATATAAGTATGGAGAATTATGAAGGGGGACACAATGGCCATGCTGAGAAGTCCAGTTTTAAGCCATTATCCAGTCAAGAGCTATGGACGACTTTTGTCCCATACCAAGCATCCCCTGCACCAAAGGTAGCTCCCCATTGAACTAAGTTCCCAGGAGAGGCTCAGGGCCTGAAATGGTTAGGTTACGCTGGGCCCAGCCTGAGGTGTTCAGTGCAGACCTACCACTGGCTCACTCTAAGACAGGAGTCTGTCCTTGACCCTAGATTCTGCCCTAGGCAGAACCAGTCATTGACTACTGCCAAGTGGGGGAGGACACCTGCAGGGGCCCAACACTGAGAAGATGAAGACCCAGGTGAGGGTGAGCTTGGAGCCCGGAGACTGTGGTGCCCTGCCTGGTGCGCACTGGCGTTGTGGGACTCTGCAGGGTTCAGAGGACAGTGCTGCCAGTGTCCACTCCCGTGTCTCCCTTAGCTTTATCCCCACTATAGCCAAGGACAAAGGGCTTAGAGACAAGGTTTTTTTTTCCCCAGAGCAGGACCAGGTAGCGGACTCAATTAATCTATCAACAGATCTTAATTAAATCCCTGCTGGGTTTGGTATAGGGTGTTGGGTGGGAGACTAAGAAAGCGCCATCATTTTCTGAAAGGGCCCACTGTCTACCTGGGCACAAAATCACACACAGCACACTGCCATCAGCTCTCAACCTTGGGCCTCCTCCCACTGAATGTGATTTAAGAGAGAGATAAGTGCAGGTCAGGGCTTCTGGGGCAGACTTCAAGGGCACCAGGTAAGATTGCAATAACATAGCTGGAGGCTAGGCCTGCTTTATGGGGGACTGAGAGCAGGCAGTTAGATAGGGACTCCAGAGGTTTGGGGGATCTTCAGAGGGCAGCAAAGGACACCAGATCTTGAAAGGACTGGGAAATCTATATGTGTTCAAGGCACTTCTGCATGGTCGGTACCAGGCCTGCAACAGGGACCCCAAGGAGAAGCATCTCATTGAAGCAGCTCTGCTCTTTGGGCCTCATGTGCCTTTGTGTGTTTTCAAGCGCTGTACTTTCGTAGTCTTTCTTGAACTGACTCTGGGTCTGTGGAAAGGCTAGAATGGGTTTTGAAAAATGTGTGTGTGTGTGTGTGTGTGTAAACATACCCACCCCTGTTGACGTATTCGGTCTGTACGATAAATAACCAGACAAGCTCAAGAACAACAGATATAATTTAATAATTGAAAAAGCAGGGAACTCACACTACAAGAGTTGAAGATCAGAATATCCAAAATGGTCCAGCGAGCACCGCGTAGAGAGAGCACATGTGCCTACCTACCCCGGTTTTTCTACCTGGGCTCCAGGCGGCCACACCCTAACCAGATGTGATTGGTTGAGCTTCCCCGTTTTGTCTAAACAAGATTGATCCAAACCCAATACAACTATATACAATAGGAACAGATACCAAATATAAAATTACAAGCAATAAATAATATTAAGCAGGAAACACATAACAAAAGTTTTACTAAGCATTCTATTTTAAGGAGTCTAAATAATGTATTGAAATTAAGTTTAGCTAAATCATGAGGAGGGTAACTACAATTATTTAATCTTTAACTCCATTAAAGATCTGAGAAGGGAAGTAATATTACTTGAGTAAACAGGAAGTACAATTGAGAAACTTCCAAAATGTGCAACAAATGACAGAGACAACTGACCACCTGGGTAATCACCCAAAGTCTCATTTGCAATGTTGAGGCAACCAACTTTGGCTAAATCCTAACGTAACTGACATACCATTTTTATTTTTTTATTTTTGGTTTTTCGAGACAGGGTTTCTCTGTGGTTTTGGATCCTGTCCTGGAACTAGCTCTTGTAGACCAGGCTAGTCTCGAACTCCCAGAGATCCGCCTGCCTCTGCCTCCTGAGTCCTGGGATTAAAGGCGTGTGCCACCACGACATACCATTTTTAAAGGCAAGAAACTTTTCAAAACTATCTTACCCTGTCTCGGCAGGCTACGACAATCCTCTTTTTTCCATTTACGAATACTCTGTATCTCTGTCAGTGGCTGAGGTATGGGCATTTCTTTGCCCAAAGGCCAATTTGCCAAGAAGAAAGGCTCCAGGTGGAGTGTCTTTGGTGCTCAACATTCTCTCGGGAGTAGATGGGTGTTGCCAGGAGTGATTGTGTCTCGTTCCCACAGAACTCTAGGTTAGATTAAAGGCCATTTTCTACAGCTCTTTGAAGAGGTTGAAGATGATACTACCTATACTGAATAGATACACTGAATCTCTATGTATCTAAAGAACCTGATTAGCCTAATTATAAATATGACAAATATAAATGACTATTGATCTATAATTCTCAATACCTATCTAACTTAAAGACTATGACAATAAACAACTATGCAATAAATAAGAACAATGACCTTCAAATGTAAACAATGTATAAGTATCTTGATCGGAGGTAGTGGTGTACACTGCAATATGGTAAATATATATGTCAATACATAAACAATGTTTCAAACACAGGTAGAAGCATACATGCATACACATTTGGTATAATTTAACTTTGTCTCAATATACAAGAATCGATAACAATATAGTTGTCTAAAAACAATAACTCACAAATACCAATCTATTATCCCATCACCAATTATCCTTTTTTTTTTCAAGAACACCCCTGAGCCTATAAAATTCCTCCCCCATCCCTCAACCATATACCAATTATAACCAACCCCTAAATGATGTCCCTAAACCTGAGGGCAAAGTTTGCTGGAAGAGGGGACATCGTACTCAGGCCAGAGCCTTAAAGGGCTCTAAAAGCCTCACGTGGCACCAGGTGTTGACATATTCAGTCGGTACAATAAATAACCAGACCAACTCAAGAACAACAGATATAATTTAATAATTGAAAAAGGGGGGAACTCATACTACAAGAGTGGAAGGTCCGAAATCCAAAATGGTCCAGCGAGCTCCGTGTAGAGAGAGCACAAGTGCCTACCTACCCCGGGTTTTCTACCTGGGCTACAAATGGCCACACCCTAACCATTATTGGTTGAGCTTCCCCATCACACCCCCATGTGCATACACCACAGCATGTATGTACAGAGGTCATAGGACAAACTTGGGTGTTGGGTCTCATCTTCCACTTTGTTTGAGGCACGACCTCCTGTTGTTTACTGCCGTACACCAGACTAGCTGGCCCCCAGGCTTCTGGGGAATTCTATCCCTGCCTACCGTCTGTCTCAGACAGGCACACTAGAGTTGCAGACCTGTGCTTGAGCCCACTTTTGATGGGCTCAGGGTTCTCACACAGGTCCTTCTGCTTACATGACAGGTGTTTGGCCTGCTAGACCATTTCCCAAGTTCCTAGGATGACTTTTAATTTCTGCACTGGGCCCTGGTTTCTGGTCTCCCTACTCGTTCTTCCTGTTGATTTGTTCTTGCTGTTGCCCAGGCTAGTCTCTAACTCCTGGGTTCTAACTATCCTTCTGCCGTAGTCTCTTTAGCAGCTGTGACTCCAGGCCTCACACCCAGCTACTCTCTACCTCTGGAGGGGAGAGAAAGAGGGACGGTTGGGGTCCGGGAGTGGGAGGAAGGAGACAGGGAGAGACAGAGTGGGAAAAAGAGAAAACTGAATGAAAAAGGAGACTATATGTGTCTTCTGGGTGCTGGGAATCAAAGCCAGGGTTTGCACATGTGCGAGGTAGGTGTTCTCCCGCCAAACTTTATTCTAGCTGAGAACTTAAATCGTTTAAATGACGCCAGCCTTTCCTGGGCCTGTGAGGAGAATCCTGGCTTCTGTGTAGATCTTGGTTGTCCCACAGCTGAGGGGGGGTTATCTGTGGGAGCCAAGAGTGGGGGATGTCCCGCAGCTGAGAAGTGGTTATTTATGGGAGCCAAGAGTGGGGGATGTCCCACAGCTGAGGGGGTGGGGGTTATCTGTGGGAGCCAATCTCTGATAGAAAGGATGGGATGGAATAGCAAGGATGAGTGGAAGAGGGTGAGAGATGGATCCCCACAGTGACCAGCCCTGGAAACAACACTCATCCGTTTCACATAGATTATGCGATGGTCATTCAGTTTAGCTCCTTATGCTTATTATATCACTTAATTCTCAACATGTTCTCTGAAATAGATACTATTGTCCTATCTTCAGTTGAAGAAGTTGAATCTCAGGGCAGTTAGGTGCCTTGTTCTAAATCATACAGCTATAAATGTTGCTACCTAGATTCACGTTTCTGCCTGGCTAGAGAATGCCCAGTACGCGATGGAGTGCGGATTGGGGGGACAAAAAAGGCTGAACTGAATTTGAGGAGCAACATGTAGGAGGTTGTACTTCTTAAAGAGGGAAGTGTGTAGAGGTCAAGAAGTGGGCAGACAGAAGTTTGAGGGTGAGGAGCGAGTGGATATGCTGGGGTTCCTCAGCTGGGCAATCAGCTGTCTTCTGGGACGGTGGGCAATGTCCACTGAGTTACACATTCATGGGTCCTGAGTCCATGGACTTGGGTAGTGTATGCAGTTTGCTTCGCTGCTGTGCAATCTTTTCTGGAGGTTTCTACTCTTGGGTCAGTGACTGGAGAAGTTTCTGGAAGATTTGGGACATTTGGGGTGCTAGAGAAGACTGAGACCAGCAGGTGCTGAAGAGGTTGGTGAACAGAAGAAAGTGAGGTGGACATCTCTCAGTTAAGACAGTGTGGTGTTTGAATAAGAATGGCCCCATAGACTCCTATGTTTGATCTGCGTAGGCATCAGAGAGCGGGATGACCTGACAGGGGTTACAAAGTGTGGACTTGTTTTAGGAAGTGTGTCTCTCGGGGAGGACTCTGAGGTTTCAAGCCTAGGTTTCTCTTCTCCTTCTGCCTGCAGACCCTGATGTTTCAGCTGTTCTCCAGCACCACATCTGCCAGCTTGCTGCCAGGCTCGCAGCCATGACTAAAGCTCTGAGACTGGAAGGAAGTCTCAGCTAAATGCTTTCCTTTATAAGAGTCGCTGTGGCTGGGCGGTGGTGGCGCACGCCTTTAATCCCAGCACTTGGGAGGCAGAGGCAGGCGGATCTCTGTGAGTTTGAGGCCAGCCTGGTCTACAGAGAGCTAGTTCCAGGACAGGAACCAAAAGCTACAGAGAAACCCTGCCTCAAAAAATAAAAAAATAAAAAATAAAAAAGTCACTGTGGTCATGGTGTCTTCACAGAAACAGAACACTGACGAAGACATACAGCAGTGTGGGTCATTAAAGGCATCAAGGGAACGAAGAGTTTTACATCATCGGGAGAGTCCTGACTGGGGCATGACTTCTGATGGCAGAAAGAGTCCTCAGGCCTCTGTGCTCTGAGGAGTGCCTTTCCCTCAAGGGCGTCTAAGACATTAGGAAAGAGCCAGGTCTTAGCAAGAGGAGGGTAGAACATTTTGGAATACTGATTACTAAACAGAGAAAAATGATCCATCCTCCTGCTGTATCTGAGGTCCCTGTGGGAGACAATGATGATGATGTGGATATTAACAAGAATGCATGGTCCTTGTGGATTTTCAGCCTGACAAAGGCATTTGGCAAGCCAAGAATCCCACCCCCACCCAGCAAAACCCCTGAGACTGACGTGTCTAAGTGCTGTTATGACAAAAGATGAAAGAAAAACTCCGGTAATATATAACTATATTAATGAAGTGTGTGTGTGTGTGTGTGTGTGTGTGTGTGTGTGTGTGTGTGTAAGAGAGAGAGAAAAATAGAGAGACAGACACACAGAGACAGAGACACACAGAGAGAATATGAACACATTAATCTAGCCTGACAAGTTGCTAGAGTGTCCCTGTGACAATAGTAACCAAGCCAATGACTGTAACAAAATGTGTTAATCTGAAGAGAGAATGTTCCAGATACAAAAGGATTCTGCAGGATACTAAGAATATCACAATTTATCCACCATGGAGCTTATATTAAAATATGGAGATGTACTTGAAGGTGGGCTGGGAGAGACTGGGACATGGAAGAAGAAGAATGATAGAATTTAAAAACGCAAGAGAGGAGTTAGCCAAGGCGCCTATGGTGTGGTTGAGAAAGCAGGGAGACCATGTGAGATTCTAAGAGTGTCGCTGGCCTCAGGCTTCCGGCAGGGCCACCAAGGGCAGCTGTTTCCAGCAGCTCTGTGCACTGAACTCTAGCTCCGGAGGCCCCATCTTTAATAGAGAGACAAACAGAAGCTTCGAATGTGGTGGGCTGGTGTTCCCCTCCTCTGGTCAAAGTCATTCTCCTAATTCTTAATGTTTCTGCTGCCTCAACTACTTGACTATGCCAGTTTAGCACCTGTGAGCTGTCTGGGCCAACCGGAACAGCTAGACTATTTGCCGCTAAATGTCAATACACTTACTGCAGTTGAATACAGCATGATGATTCTGTTTGTGTGGTTGCTGTGGGTTTAGGCTGCCTCTGACATAGTCTCCTGAAGTCCCTACATTCTGGTGCTTACTCCCTTCCTGGGCCCCTCTTCTTGAGCCGGTCACTTGCTTCTAATCCACAGGGCTCAGCAACTCCAAAGGGGCCATCCTTTGATGATGAAATGACAAAGGCTCTTTACAGTTGAGTTTCTCCTGTTGGCTCTCAGGAAGCAAGTGGCTTTGTTGGAGGGGTTCACACAGCACAGAAATGAGGAAGGCTGCTAGACAGCGGGAGGACCCAAATTCCTCCCCCACCAATCATGAGTGGCTGTAGAAATACCTTCTCCATTCCACCTCCATGAAAGGACAGTCAGGTGATGCCTGTGAAATCTAGATGGCGTCTCTTGACCCTCACAAAGTACGAGACAAGAATGCTTTCAGCCACTGTTTGGAGATTGTTTTGGTCATGTTGCCACAGATGACTGGTGTGGTTAAGTACTTAAAGAAGATTTGCTATTGGTAGGCCATTACTCAGAAACTAATGAACAAAAACCCATCACCCCGGGTTGCTAATATAAGAGATGTGAACCCTTCCAAGGTTCCACCGTGAGCTGTAGCAGATGGTGTTTGGCTAGCATGTGGCCCTGTTCCTAACTGCTCTGATTTTTCCAGAGATCCATCTGTCGTTTTTGGGCAAAATACTGATAGCAAAACACTTTCTTCCTTTAGTTTGATGGAATCAATGGTAGTGATGCTCCAGTAATCCCAGCACTGGGGAGGCTAGGTATGTATGATCACTAGTTGAAGGCCAGCCTGGAACACATAGTTTAAAGTAAGGATCCTGGGCTACATAGTAAGAAATCATTTCAAAAGAAACTAATCAATAGACATAGATTGATAGATGATAGCTAGATCATTTTTTTTAATCTGAGGAATAAAGATTCTATCTTTCCCTACCCGGACTCCATACATGTTTAAGGTCTAACAACAGGAGTCCTAGGGCTTTAAGCTTTCACAGTGACCAAACAATAAAGGGGGTGAGAGGTCATTTTTTGTAGTGGTGACTTGAGAGGCCTCCTGAGGATAGGCTAGGGCATTAGTTGGCTCCTTTGGTTTCTGCAACACCCCCAGTTCTCATCCCTCTGCCCTGGCACGCTGTACAATCATAACCTTCCTAATGAATGCCCTTCGCCCTTGTCACATACCCTTGCTTCCCACAGCCTCCTGTGGGATCCATGTGTACAATCCTTAGAACAGGCTGGAAGACTATGTGACTTTCAGGTGTGTCCAGGGTTGTATTTGATAGCAGATTGCAAAAATATTGCTGGATATTTCAAACTGCTTTTCTTTATTTTTCTTCTTTTATTGAAAATAGATTCTTTTCTCATATATTATATGCTGCCTCTCCTCTCCCAGCTCTTCCCCACCTCCCCTTCTATCCAGATCCACCCCCTTTCTGTCTCTCATTAGCAAAGAACAGGCTTCTCAAAGATAACAATAAAACATAGTAAAATAAAATATAATAAGATAAAACAAAAACTATCACATTAAAGTTCAAATGGCTTTTCTATGGATTCTAGTAGGACTTACCTGAAGGATAATCTACTTGTTAGAAATCTGTTAATATGATCTAATAGGACTTAACTGAAGGGCAATCTACTTATCAGAAATCTATTAATATGATCTAATAGGACTTAACTGAAGGACAATCTACTTATCAGAAATCTATTAATACAATCCCTCAGGAAAACCACTGCTGCTACAATTAGTTAAAAGTGGGGAAATTGCAGTCAAACCCAAGGGTTTTTGGAAAACAGAATTCCACATAACCACACTGGATGGTCTTCTCTCTGGCTGTGTGTTCAGTTGCACTGCTGACCCAACTCACAGGCATAGGCAAGCCCTTTCCAAAGGGCACTCCAAAGGAACAGATCCCCAGATACAAAGTGTACCTCCCAGCCTGGGTTGGGTCCCCAGAGGGATGATGTCACACACCTAAGGTGGCTTCAGCTTTCATCATCGCCTGGAGTCTGCTGGTTTATGGTCTGTGTTTCCCAGGCTCCTGATCTTATTAACACGCAAACATTTACTGCTTTTAAACTGTGACCGTAAGACTGGATGACTAATGGAAAAAAGGGAATCTTCCCCAAGTCATACCTGTCTTACTGCGTACCTGTAAGGATTATTTTCAAAATGATGCCATTAGTCCACTTAGTTTGTCAAATAAGTACTTCTGCCAGTGAGAGTGGATTGGAAAATATGCTTTATGTACAGGACTGAGTCAGGAGCTCAGTTCACAGCCCAGACCACAGAGAGACCTCTACACAGGAAGAGCCAGCTGATTCGAATTTTCTTTATAGAGTTTCCGTATTGGTGGACTGGGTTCTGTTCTCTTAACAATGTTTTTGAAGTCATTTGCAGGTGATTCTACAATTGCATGAAATAATCTGGAAGACAATTTCTCATTTGGAATGTGATTTGAAAAGGGAAAGATTCTGTAGAGTTTAAACATTAGGGCCTTGGATTGTCTCCAAAGAAAGTTTGGGTATTTATTAGTATTAATCCTGAGAGAATCAGAGGACATAATCAAAGATTATTTTGAAAATAAAGTTTCCTTCTAACTTTTCTAGAAGGTTTAGGTCTTTTGTGGGGTTGTTGGTTGCTTGGCTGGTTGATTGATATTTGTTTGTTTGCTTGCAATAAAAAAAGATAGGGTCTCATTACGTAGCCATATCTAGTCTGAAACACACTGTGTAGACCACCAGGCTGGTCTCACAGATACCTACCTGTCTCAGCCTCCCAGGTATGGTATTAAAGGCATGGGCCACCATGCCTGGCTCTTTCTAACGTCTGTAAGGAACAAAACAGAGTAGACTATAGCTGTGATGTCATCTGACCACTGAAGGAAAGCAGGGACAGGGGACATTGACTGGCTGGCTCTGCCTTCCCTAGACCCCTCCAGATCCTTCAGCTATAGCCATGCAACAAGCCCGACAGGAGTTTCCAAAGCTCTCCTCCTAATCAGGCAAGAGAGCTAAGTATCATAAAATGTTGGAGGCAGACACTAAACTTGTTGAGCATAAATGCATAAATAGATATTGTATGAGATGAAGCCGAATATGAAGCAGAAAGTAAATTGTGGAAGGAGAGTAGAAAGAGTGAGGGGAAGGGGTTGTAATGTTGGCAGAAAAGCTGCAGGAATCTCACTAAGAAGGTGGCATTTGGGTCACAGAGGGTGACCTGTGTTGCCTGAGAAGAACATTCCAAGAAGAACCTCACTTCTCAAGGCCCCAAGATAAACAAGCTTGATGTTCACCAGAGAAGATTGAGAAGTCTGAAAGTCAAGAAAATCAGAAGACCCATGTTTGAGAAGCCGGGGGTGAGGGAGCACACTTTATGGAAGGGGCATATGTCACCCACCTCAATGATATTAGTGGGCTAGGAGAATGAAGGACAGAACTGACCCTGGGTACAGCAGAATGGAGGCCACCAGGGGTCAGGAGCAGAGTCTCGTTGTACAGAGTTAAGAGTAGAAATATGACAGCTGTAGTTTGATGGGCGACCAGGAGCAGACAGCAGAAATGATAAAATGAGTGCCTCTGGGATTTTTGCCACAAAGTGAGGGAGAAAAATGAGACATCAGCTAAAGTGGGCCCGACAGCAAGAGTCCTTCCTGTTTTTAAAGGGAAAAAATACCGTAATCTCTGTATATATGCAGTGACAACTAACAGCCGGGAGATGCTGATTTGGGAGAAATGCCATAATCTCAGTGTATACACAGTGACACCTAACAGCCAGGAGATGCTGATTTGGAAGAAATGCCATAATCTCTGTCTATTCGAAGTGACGCTTAGTAGGCAGGAGATGCTGATTTGGGAGAAAAGTCATACACTAGCTGGGATAGTGCTCTAGGTCAGGCAAGTGACACTGTCACTTGTTCCACAGTAACTAAGAAAGTGAGTGGATGTGATGTGAATTTGGGCAAGCCTTTGTTATCCATGACATCTTGGGGGACAGAACTTCTGTGGAGAAGGGGTGAGGGCTGGGGAAGTGGAGCTGGAGATTTTCTGAGAAAAATAACTTGTTACCCCAAGGCACAGAGGTTGTGAACTAGACTCATAAGGTCACAGGTATTTTGCAAGGTGACTGAGGAATTGAGCACTAATTACATAGATCATGTGACCTTCCAGATAGAAAGTATTTGCTATATACCTCTTTATAGAAATAGCTCAAGATCTTCTTTAGCGTAGTCTGCTCCAGCTGCTACAACAAAATAGACTCAAATAATAGATATTTATAGCCAGGTGAGGGGATTCATGCTTATAATCTCAGCACTCAGTAGGCTGAGGCAGAGATTGTCAAGAGTTTGAGTTTCAGACGACACACACACACATACACACACACATATCATTATCGTCAATCTCCCTCTGTGTGTTGTGAATATCACTGGTTAATAAAAAAAACCTGTTTTGGACCAATAACAGGACAGAATAGAGATAGGCAGGGAAAACTAAACTGAATGCTGGGAGAAGGAAGGCAGAGTTTAGGGAGAAGCCATGGAGCCGCTACCAGAGACAGAAATGCTGAAACTGCCGGTAAACCACAACCATGTGGCAATACACAGATTAATAAAAATGGATTAAATTATTTTCTCATTTTATATACCAATCCCAGTTCCCATTCCCTCCCTTCCTCACAATCCCTCTACTTCCTCCCCACTCCACCCCCCATCCACTCCTCAGGATAAGGTTTCCCATGGGAAGTCAACAAAATGTAGCACACTGCTTTGAGGCAAGACCAAGGCCCTCCCCACTATATCTAGGCTGAGAAAGGTATCCCTCCAAAGAGAGTGAGTTCCAGAATGCCAGTACAAGCAGTAGGGATAAATCCTGGTCTCACTGTTAAAGCCATAACAACTGTCACCCAGATTCAGAGGGCCTAGTTTTGTCCTATGTTGGTTCCCCCACTGTCAGGCTGGAGTTGGGGAGTTTCCGTTAGCTCGGGTAAGCTGGTTCAATGGATAACCCCATCATGGTCTTGACCCCTTTGTTCATATTTTCACTTTTCTGTCTCTTCAACTGGGCTTAAGGAGCTCAGTCCTGTGGATGTCTGCATCTGCTTCTATCAGTTGCTGGATGAAGGTTCTATGATGACATTATGATAGTCATCAATCTGACTACAAGGCAAGGCCAGTTCAGGCACCCTCTCCACTACTGCTTAGGGTCTTAGCTGGGGTCATCTTTGTGGATAAGTTCTGTTCTTACCAGTGCCATGTGTGTGACTGAACTGCAACCTCAAATTCAGCCCCTGGAGTCAAAGGAGGACTTACAGAGTTGTCCTTATGACGGTTGTCTTCCTTCATGAGAGGAGAGACTTTGGACACAAAAGAAAGATCAAGAGAAGAGGCAGGGAGAAAAAAGGCATCTATAGGATTGAGGAGGAAATAACCTCAGATCTCCAAACTATGAGGAAGTCAGATGCTGAAAGAACATCCATCCCCAGTCAACAGTCAGCAGCCCCAGCAAATTCTTTGTTAAAACCAACTCCCTCTCCTATCTCTGCTCACAGTGGCCTCTACGAGGACTGATGAGAACCTCTGTTCACAGAGTAAACTTGGACCGAATAGGAAGCAGTGTGAGAGGGAATGTGTGTGTCCTTCCCATCTTTCCCCAGTGAAATCATCAGGCTTAGTTATAGCTGTCCCGAGGTGAAATCTCAGGCAGATCACAGAGCTCTCCCAAGGCATTTTGTTCTGTCTTGTCCATGTAATTAAAAGAGATATATGCAATAATCTGCCCTCAGAATTTGAGTGACGGCCGGGACACTTCCCTTCTGAAGACAGCAGCAAGGCAAGAGGTGTGACAGGCTTTCTGTCACTCTGACAGTTGACTTTCCTGTCTGCCCTCTTGTTGGGGGCAAGATCGGGTTTTAGGCAATCTTTCACATTCTGTCCTCTGCACAGAATAAGGAAGTGTTCAGGCTTCGTGCTAGTATCTCTGGCTGTGAACCTCTTACTGTGCCTCCAGTCCCTTAGGCCTGTACCTGGCCACCAGATTTCTGCTTCTCTCCTGAGTCTCCACAGAAGTTTGTCTAAAGCGGATTTTTTTTTTAGATGACTTTAAGCCAGCTCCTTTCCACAGATCTACTGACCCCCTAGGTGAAAACTATGTGTAAGCCATGCTGGGGATACAAATAAACACACACTCGACAAAACCTGTTATCTTGGTACCAATGGGCACTGAGGTCCATCATGGCTAATGGCAAACATCCAATCTCAGTTGCCCGAGGGCTGTCCGTGCAGTCTAGGAGGGGTCTTCTACTCCCACTGCCTTTCCCATGTTGAGGGAACTTGTTAGCATCCTGCTCTTTTTCCTCCTTTAATTCTTGGTCTTTTTAGGCTGGAATTTGGATTTCCCCAATACACACTTAGCATCTCCTAGAATGTAGGGGCTCCAAGATCATTGTCAGTAATCTTTGTGCTTTCAGGGTAGACTTTTTGTGACAACCTCTGGCTCTAACCCTGTGCTGTGGGCCTGATTATAGTCATCTGATGTGATTGTGGGATCTGGTGCTCCACTGGGGCTGTAGGTTCAAGTGGAGAGCCCGACCACAAAGCCTCGCATCTCACTGACTCATGCATGCCTCCACCTGCTCCCCATCTGAAGGCCCCTTCTCTAGCTAAGAATTCCCATAAGGTCACATTTGAGGAAGAAGGCACGCCCATTCCTGCAGACACCACAGCTGCCCTGCTGCCCTTCATGGGCATTTAGCAATGTAATGTTTCACACCCAAAACACCTCAGCCAACCGAGATACTTCAAGATGACAAGAGGTAGCGAGCAGCCTTATTCTCCTGGTGGCACCATGCTTTGCTGGTGCGAAGCTAAAATCCACAGCTTTTGCCCAGAGTTATGGTGGATCCACTGTACACATCTGTTGGAGAACAGCCTTAAGGCCCACGCTTCCTCAACCTTGGAATCCTCAGGCTTTTGTTTCGTTTTTAGCTTTTTTTGTTTGTTTGCTTGTCTTTGTTTTCCCATTCTTCTCCTCAGGCTTTGGAAACTCTTCATTAATCTGGTCTCTCCCCCTTCAGGGATTGGTCATTTAAGAAGGGAGGGTCCAGAGCAAAAGTGTCTTTGGGAGACGTTAAAGACCACTGCATGTAGACCAAGTAGCCATTTATACATGCCCACAGTGCCCATCACACAGGCCACACCATAGGCCCCGTCTTAGACCTGCCCCTCCTATTGCTTTGAAGGATGAACTCAAAGAGATGGGAGTTACAAGCCTGAATGAGATGGTGGGCAGGCTTCCAGGCAAGGGCGGGTCCCCATGTGGATTCTGAATCCAGTTCTGTGCTGAGCGGTCAGCTTTCCTCTTTTCAAACATCAAATGCCAGTGTTCTGCAACCGAAGACATTCTGAACCTGTCACAGCATGTAGGCACGAAGAGAACCACATGAAAAGAAGTTCTTTTGAACCTAGGCTGGGCTGGGCTGACTTGTTTGTTTGTTTTGTGTGTTGTTTTAGTTTAATACTTTTCAGTATCAAAGCCCATTGCTGGATTGTTTTTGGTGCAGCAGTGAGAAATTCTGTCTCCAAGCAAAGGTCACTGGATTGGGCTTTTGGATTTAGTGACGGTGGAGGCTATAATTTTTCTTGCTGGCAGCCCTGGGCTGCTGGGGAAAATTATAAAAGAGACATTGTGCCTCCCTTGCCGCATACGCTGAGACCAAGGAAATGGAGGGAACGGAAAGTGACGCTTGTCCGACTGTGACTTAAAGTTGTTTGCCCAAATGAGGGCGAAACAGCTTTCAGGGCCAAGAGGAATCATCAGAGCGATGAATCAATAGGGCTGGGAATGTCAGCCCTGCTCATGGAATCCCAATGCTGAAATTACCCCCCCCCCATCACCACTTTGTTGGTGTTTTACATAGAAATGTGCTTCCACGGTCTAGGCAGCCACTTAGAAACATCACCTAACTGTCAATGCTGACCTTGGTCCCTGCCATAATGGTCTGACACGCAGTTAATACGCAAGTTCAGAACCCTGGACTGGCCTGCACCACAGCTGGCCTGAGCTGGCTTGGGTTGGGCCAGCTGTGACTGGGAGAGACCCAAATAAGGGACTCAAGTGCTATTTTCTGGCAAGAGCCAGGGAGCCCAAGCAGAGTCGACTAAGGAATTCATTACCTGAACAACTTCAGCTGAACTTTGAGAGACATGACACAGCCTGGGCAACAGCGGGTCCAGCCTGGCCTGTCGCCTCCTGCAGTGGTGCTGGTAGACAGCCCGGGTGTAGACAAGCGGGTCCAGCCTGGCCTGTCGCCTCCTGCAGTGGTGCTGGTAGACAGCCCGGGTGTAGACAAGCAGGTCCAGCCCTAGCCAGCCAGCAGCCTCCAAAAGAACAGTCGCTGTGCCTAGGCAGGATGGAAGGGGCCCACCTCTGAGGCAAACAACCCGCCGTCCCGAAATCTCAGTAGCAGCTCCTGGGCTAGAAGAACAGTGCATATGGCTTGCGTGCACCGGACTTATAAGCTGGAGGCCAGATGTGGCACCTGAAGGGCTTTTGAAGCTACACTCAAGGTTGCTCCCCAGCTCTGGGACCACAAGGCATCCACACAGGCCAGGGAAATTCTATGCCAGCAGCTGTGAAGGAGTTTCAAAGCTTCCAGCCAGAGCTGGAGGCTCCTTGCAGGTGCCAAGGACTAGAAAATTGCCCTCTTTCCTAACGGAACACTGCTTTTCTTCTGTGTGCCAATTCAGTGTTAATACTTCCCCATGATGGAATTGGTCTGTAAGGACTTCTTGCCCTCACTGCAATGGCTCCCATGCACTTGTCTACCACAGGGAAGGGAAGGAAACCTAGACTCTGATCCTGGCCCATGGAAGGGGACAGTGTCCCTTTACTTTGCCAGGAACTGGAGGCAGCTGGAGTCATATGTAGTCTCTGACTGTCCTTAGAGGAGAAGGACAGACTCATGATAGTGGTTCACGTGGACTGTTCTAGCACATCAAAATACTGCAGTTGCTTGTTTTTTATGTTTGTTTTCTGGGGTTTTGTTTGTTTGTTGTTTTTTGGCTGGAGGGTCATGCTTTGGAGCACAAACGAGATACCAGGTTTGAAGTACCCCAACTCTGAAGGGCAGAATGACTAACTTCAGCATTCTGTCCAATATTTTCATGATTCTATCACCCTCATGTGACAAGTAGGAGAAAAAAGGCTGCTGTGACTCATTCATCATCTGAGGTTGACCGTCAGGAACTCAGGCTGGGGGCAGCTCGCTTTCTGCACAGTTCCCACTTTCCTCCCTGTGACCTCACGTCCATTAGTGTCCACAGCCAAGAAGATTTTCAAAACACTGGGGAGATGGAGACATCTTAGCTCATTTTACATGCTAGGAGAACTATAGCCAAAGAAAGAACCAGAAACTGTTTCTTGGATTGTTGGGGTGCCTTTGGTGTCCCACAGATGGCCCAGTCATCCCTGAATATCTTGGAGACCTTGGGAGTAATGCTCTGCTGAGTTCTTTTCTGCTCCATATTTTAACTTCTCATGTGTGTGCTTTGCTTGAATAGAATATCCACGCATATATTAATCTCCTCCAGCTCCGATTTTCAGGGCCCTAGCTAGAAAAAAAATGTGTTGTATGTACAAAATTATGCTCATATAGCCAGGTCCTTTCCTGCTAAATACAATTGCATGTCTTCCCCCACCTTAACTCTGTTTATCTGCAGGTAAGAAGTCTCCTAAGTAGGAAAGACAAAAGATATGGGACTGGGATACCATGCCAGACATAAAAATTAGTGGGACCTCTTAGGGTGTCTATTCAGCTTGTCACAGCTCCGTCCCACTTTCCTGAGTGACTTGTTTAACTTTTGGAAGGGATCAGATGTGCTGTGGTGTAAATAATATTTGAACAAGAGGGAGATTATTAAGTTGCCAACTAAAAAGGCATTTGAAAGATGGCCCATTACTGTGTTTAAACACCCAGCATTAGTGCTCTTGGAAACCTCTTCACATGGAGTAGTCATTTAAAAACAACTCTTTGTTCCACAGGAGGTGCCCGGCTCCTGCCTGACAGCCAGCACTTAGGGGAGTGTGGAGACTCCAGACAGCCTTATCAATTGGCAGACTGGGCACTAAGAGTCAGGTCCACTTATTCTGCCTGGAAACCACAGCTCCCACCCACAGTGAACATGGGCTCCAGTTAAGTGCTTAAGGTGTTTGGAGAACCTGAGAACAAAGTGTGCACCATTAGCTGAGGCAGTGCTTATGGCCTGGACTCTGTCTGAAGGGGTTTTTGGTTTTGTTTTGTTTGATTTTGTCTTAAGAGAGGAGGGCCATGCCATACTTGCAGAAGGGGAAGTAAACATTTCCAAATTTCTGATTTCTTCCCTGATTAGTTGGAAGGGGCTAAGGGAAGGGGGGCATCCAGCTCCAGTGCTAAGAATGATGTGTGCACTGTAGATGACCTGGGAGAGCCAGGGAAAGGCAGCGGAAGGGTACATGGCTTTTTGCAGATTTAAAACTCCAGAAGGCCACCTTTGATCACCTGCAAGAACCAGGCATGGAAACGTAATTATTCCTTTCTTCAATTAACTTGGGAACTAAAAATAATCTTCTATTAGGTGAGTCGTTGATGTAGGTGGGTCATCTGTCTATGTGTTACTTTCATTGGTTAATAAAGAGATTGCCTTGGCCATTGATAGGACAGCAGCTTAGATAGGCGGAGTAGACAGAACAGAATTCTGGGAGGAAGAAAGCAGAGTCATGCAGACGCCATGAAGCTCCAGCCCGAGATGGACACAGGTTAGAATCTTCCTGGTCAGCCACCACTTTGTGGTGTTACACAGATTATTAGAAATGGGTTCATCAAGATGTGAGAATTAGCCAATAAGAGGCTGGAACTAATGGGCCAGGAAGTATTTAAATGAATACAATTTGTGTGTTGTTATTTCGGCTGTTAAGCTAGCCGTGCAGGACAAAAAGCAGGCCTGCTCGCCTCATCACAAGTTGTGATTTTTTTCAAAGCATCAAACTCCTGTTTTGTTTTCATGTGTGTGTGTGTGTGTGTGTTTGCATGTGTGTATGTTGTATGTGTATATGTTTCTGAGACAAGACATAGCTAGTCTAGCACAAGAATTCATTGTTTTCTATTCCTGACTGTGGATATAACTTGACCGATTGACTTGAGATTCTGTCAGTCAGACTTCTACACCACAATGGGTTATACTCTTGAACTCTAAGCCCAAATAAAGCCCTTCTCCTTTAAAGTGTTTTGTCAGGGTGTTTTATTGCAGCAACAGGAAAGGGCACTACGATATCAAACTCCCCAACAAGCAGAAATGAGGCTGACTAGCCATTCCTGTATTGCAATCTCAAAAGTATGTTCTGGAATCAAAGAACCTCCGTGAGACAGTACGAGAGCCTTAAGCAGTAGTACCAAACTTCACTTCCTTCCTGTGAAACATGGAGATGGGGTTACTGCTCAGTGATGTCAGGAAGCTTGTGTACCCAGCTCTCTGTTGTGCCTAGCTCATGCTATGACCTCCAGAGAATGACCTTTCCTTAGGCCACCTTGGGAAGGTCCCCAATTGAAGCTCCTTGGTCTTAGCTTACCTTCATTCTAGGATGGGAAGAGTTCCTAGGGTACATGCCCAGTTCCCTTGGCCCTAACCTCTGGGTAGGGAACAAAGAATCATAAGGGTCAGCTCATGCTTCAGCAGTATCAATATCTGGTGTGGGCCAAGACAGTCGATGCTTGGACACCTGGAGTTCTATGAGTCTGAGCAAAATGACTACACAGGATATCTGGGGAGCCCCAAAGTCTGCAGTGATATACTGCTGTATCGCTGTTTCTGGCAGCATGTCTATTTTGTGTGATTCTATATAAGCATGGCCCTTGAAATGAGAGGTTAGAGCTTTCACCTTCACTTTCCCCAGCCTGCTGCACCTGCTACCTGTAGCCCTGTGTGCCCTCCATGAAGGTTATAAGCCCATCTGCATGTGTGCCTGTGTCTGAGTGTGCAGGCTCGGTGCCTGCGAGCGTCCAGCCTGCCTAGCAGTCTTCACTTGGGGTGGATAAATTATGTCTCTCTATAACTCTCTCAGTCTCTTCAAACTCTTAGCCTCCCATGACCCTCCTCTTTTCTTGATGCCGGCACTTAGATCTCACACTCCAACACTGAAGGCATCTCCCTTTTTTGTTTGGGCAGAGGGAAGGGGCCACACTGCAGACATTCCTACCAACCCCGTTTAGTCTGATTCCTTACCAACACCACCAGAAGTAGTATAGTCTTCCCACTTCTCCATGGCTTCACATAACCTCCCCCAAAAGACACAAAAAGAAAATTTCTGCCTCCCCTCTGCTCCCAGGTCTTAAACGGTCCAATTTCAATAAATGCGTGGTACTTAAATTTGAACTTTTGTTGGTAAGCCCATGTACTCAGTTCCTATTTCTGTTCTCCCAAGAGTCTCACACAATACTGTGGAAGCATTCTTTGGATGTCTGCCCCCAAGAGTCATCCCCATGGGATTAATTCCACAAATATTAATGGACTGCTGACTCGGGCGTGTTGCAGGTATTCCGCTGGCACTGGGGATAAAGCCGTGAGCAAGCACTTCCTTTATATATGCAGTTTGCTGGCATCAGAAGGCAGCGACAATGATTTACTATGATTAGAGAGACACGGAGTGGAGAGAGGTGACAAACACATTGATTAAAATTCATTGAGCACTAACGGCATGGCTGAGGAGGTGGCTCTCAAGCTGAGATCTACTGGGTATTTTCAGTATCACCCTTTTTGGCCCGGAATGAACCTCATGTGTCTCCTGCCATAAGGGCTCTGAAATCCAGAAAGGATTTTGCTTTATTCTTTTCAACTTTCTCAATCCCTCTACCTCACTTCTTAAAACAAACAAACAACAAAAGCCATGGTCTTGTCCTGTAGCCCATCATTGTCTCGAACTCGTCAAGCACCCGCTTCAGCTTCCCAGGCGCTGGGATTACAGGCTTGCCGCACCACACCCGGCTCTACACACACAGGAATTTTCAATGCCCAAAGGCCATTGCTCCTAAATCACACACTGGCTCCCCAGAGCTCTTTGCTAATGCAGAGCCCAGGAGTGACACACACACATCTTTCCACAGAGCCATCCTGGAAAACATAAATCATCTGTGTGCTGTGGTGCTGCATGCACCATGCAAGGCCCCATTCTTTACCTCACGCTCCATCAACCGCTTCTCTTCACCGCCCTCAAGGCTGTCCCTCCAGGCGGGATTCAGGGCCACGGGAAGCCCCTAATTCAGCAGAGCACTTTCCTACTTAGAAATAATCTAGCAAGTATTTCTCCTGGAAGAATAAGCCATAGAAGTCAGAATTTCCCAGTTGCCCATCCTCTGAAAAGGAAGAGAAAGTTCTGGAAATCAGAAACTCTCATGCTGACTTTATTTGAAGAGACCAGGCTGTGGTAGGGAGGGGTGTTCAATGCTCATAGGTAAGATCATAGGGCCAAATCTTGTAAGTTAAAATCTCTCTAGGGGATGTGCGCTGAACTTCACCAGATATATTTTTATCAAGACAACATGGGCAGGAAAGAGCCAATAAAAATTATATTACTGGGGCGTCTTCTTTTACTGCTATTAGGGCATTTATTCCATGGAAATTGTTACCTTTAGGGTAATTATGCACACACCCTGACATAATGGAGGCCACACCCGTGGATGAAATATCATCACTTTGTACGTATGCTTTCAAAGGGCCAGGCAAAATTGTGTCTGAAGAACGGGATACGTTAGTGCATACTAACATTATTTGCCTTCTAAAGTGGGAAAAGAGACGCTTATCTTCTGTGTTTTAATGCTGAACAAGAGGAAAAAACACAACTAATTTTTGTAGCAATATAATTCTGGAACTGTTTCCCATACATCTCTGACAAATCCACAAGGTTCTGGCACACTGGTTTCCACTGAGTCTCCCCTTCCTCGATCCTGAGACTCTGAGGGTTTCTTGGCTGTGTGAGCATACACAGTAATCAGCATACTTTGCTTTCTGGTATTAGGACCCTGGAAGACTGTGAGCTTTCTCAGGCCAGCTCTTCAGTGTGGAGAGCACGTGCTGTCGTTAGTGACCTGGGCATTTGACTTGATCTTCAAATCGCCAGCTCTCCCAGGCCACAGGATACCAACCCTCCTTTTTGCGACACATATGGAGTCGGGTTTAATGGTTTGTCCTGGGGCCCTATCTGAGGCTGGAATCAAAGCTGACATTCAAAACAAAGAACACCATCATCCTCCCTACAGAACAACGAAAGCCATTAAAAGCTGAACCAGGCAGGACTTGTGTCGCCACAGAGGGCAGACAGGTTTTTTTGGTTGCTTCTGTTAGAGTCAGCTTGATAATTGGGGCATGGTTTACTGGCTAGAGGACATAGAATGCTGAGTCATTTCTTCTAGCATTAAAAACCTTGAGGCAACCCTGTGCTTCTACTTAGGGTCCTGTCTGTTGAAACCCCGTGGGCTTACTCCCCAAGCTATACAGCAGAATCGATTGCATCTTCAGCTCATATATCTATGCAGGGTTATTTCTGTGTTGGTCTAACATGAGATTGAACGGAGCCTGAAGACCCGAAATAAAGACTAATATGTGAGAGAAGCTAGATGGCGAGGGAAGTCTGAGCCCTTGGCCACCTACACCTCCTAGAGAAAACAGAGCACGCTCAGTTCTGCTCACAGAGGAACACTGGAAACCCTTCCCCACCATATACAAACTTGAGGAGATGCATGTTATGTAAGTATCCTATAAAAAGGGCCAGGAGTTCCATGACCCAAGGCTTGCAGAGCTCTTTTCTCAGTCTTGATGAGCTGTCTCTATTTCTAACCATGAGCAGTCCTGCAGGACCAGGCTCTGGTCTTGGCTTCTTGGCCTGTTTTCCCTGACTGTGTGGGGCTTCTCATTCTCTAAAGTCTCCCTCCTCCATTTTCTGTTTGCTGACCACCATTGCAAGAAGTCTGGCCTCTTTCCTGTCTCCGTCACCTCCCACCAGGCACTGCCAATTCTAAAGCTTGCCTGCCTGGCTGCTGTTCTCTCAAATACTAACAAATTTTTATCAAGCTCCTTCCTGAGGACATTTTTTTAAATTTATTTATTTATTAAAGATTTCTGTCTCTTCCCCGCCACCGCCTCCCATTTCCCTCCCTCTACCCCAATCAAGTCCCCCTCCCTCGTCAGCCCAAAGAGCAATCAGGGTTCCCTGCCTTGTGGGAAGTCCAAGGAAACCCCACCTCCATCCAGGTCTAGTAAGGTGAGCATCCAAACTGCCTAGGCTCCCACAAAGCCAGTACGTGCAGTGGGATCAAAAACCCATTGCTATTGTTCTTGAGTTCTCAGTAGTCCTCAGAGAGTCCGGTTTTATCCCAGCCTTTTTCAGACCCAGGCCAGCTGGCCTTGGTGAGTTCCCGATAGAACATCCCCATTGTCTCAGTGTGTGGGTGTACCCCTCGTGGTCCTGAGTTCCTTGCTCGTGCTTTCTCTCCTTCTGCTCCTGTTTTGGACCTTGAGATTTCTGTCCGGTGCTCCAATGTGGGTCTCTGTCTCTGTCTCCTTTCATCGCCTGATGAAGGTTAATATTTCCTGAGGACATTTTAAGGCTCCTTTATTAATGACACCAAGAACCCAAAAGGGACCTCAGTTTCCCCAGGAACAGCGGGAATTTAACCAGAGCTCCAGCTACCGCCGTGCATGATGTCTGGTAGCAGAGGAGTTTGCTCTTGGTCCTCGGGCTCTCCAGCTGTTCTATACGACAGCTCCAACCTCACATAACACTGCTGTCTTAGCCGGGCGGGCGGTGGTGCACGCCTTATTCCAGCCCTGGGAGGGAGAGGCAGGTGGATCTCTGTGAGTTCAAGGCCAGACTGATCTAAAAAGCAAGTTCCAAATCAGCCAAAGATACACAGAGAAACCCTGCCTCAACAAACAAACAAAACCAATAAAAAAAACCCTGCTGTTATTGGGTACCCAAAAGCTGGTTCCATCCCTCCCTCTCCTCCCTGCTCCCTCTTTATCCTCCCCTCCCTCCCTCCATTCTGTCTTTTCTCCTCTTTTCTCTCTCTCCCTTCCTCCTCATCCTCCCCCTCCCTCCATTCTGTTTTCTCTCCCTCCCTCCATTCTGTCTTCTCTCCTCTTTTCTCTCCCTCCCCTTCCCTCCTCCCTCCATTCTGCCTTCTCTCCTCTTTTCTCTCCCTTTCCCTCCCTCCTCATCCTTCCCTCCTTCCATTCTGTCTTCTCTCTTCTTTTCTCTCCTTCCCTCCCTCCCCTTTCCATTTTCAGTTCTTCCATCCATCCTCCTTTTGAAAAAAATATTTGACAAAGAATCTCTTTTTTAATTTTTGAAATTTCATTAACTATAAATAAGTGTGTTTTGCCCATATGTATGTCTGTACAGCACATGCATGCCTTGTGGGGACAGATGCCAGAAGAGAGCATTGGATCCCTGCCCCACACACTAGACTCACGGACAGTTGTGAACTGCTATGTAGGTGCTGCGAATTGAACCCAGGTCCTCTGGAAGGGCAGCCAGTGCCCTGAACTGTTGGGTCATCTCTCCAGACCCCAGGGTGAATCTCTAACAGCTCTCTGTGTGTCTGATGGTTTTGCTCACAGTTTCTCATTCCCCTCCCCAGAGCCCCTACAGTCTGGGTTTTACGCACTGGACTCGCAGGTGAGAAAACTTAGTTTCATGTAAATTCGAGCATTTCCCAAAATCCTTAACCTTTGATCCCCTGTACATTCGAGACTTGAAGCCATATTTGTCTCAGCTTGTTTTTAAGTGTCTTTTCTTTCTATAGGTCCAGCTCTGATCATCAGAAGCAGCTAATACACAAGACAAAGAAACAAACAAAAATCTAGAAACCAATCCAATCAAAAAAAAAAAAAACCTGAAAGATAAGTCAAGCCAGGGTATTGATCAATGGATAGCAAACATCTGTTCATAAGATACATAGAACACATTTATCAAAATGAAGAATGAAGCTTTCCAGTCTGGGAGCTCTGATTTTGTGCCTTTTTTGAGGGGAAACTGGGAGCTCTGTATTTTGACAAATAGCTCAGAGACACTGGGCTTAAGAGACCAGGGATCATAATATGAAAACACACAAGTGGTGGCATTATTTGTTAGTATCTACTTTTGTCCTACCTTGAAGGGGCATACATAGCACATTTCCAGGACAACAACTGGGAGTAAGGACAAACAGAAGCCCCTCTCAGGCAGTGGAAGGTCAGGGCAGCTCCGCCCCAAGCAGCCATTACATGGGAATTCACCTCCCAGCAGTAGTGCTTAGAGCTGTTGAGTAAGGACCATCAGTGTCCAATGAGCCATCGGCACTAAGACAGGTCCAGGAAAGACCTCCTTATGCTTATAAAGGACTGAATCTCTCTTCATTTCTAGAAAGCAGAGGATGTCAATGAACCCTGAAAGCGCTCATGACAGACAAGACTCACGATGAGGACGCCTTTTGTCACTGCCTGGCCTGACGATCTGTTAAAACACAGATGCTTCTGGGCCAGTGGCTCTCAGTTTGGCTCATCAGACCCCACTGGGGTCTTGCTCAGATACACACTACTGGTCCAAATGTCCCTAGATGCCAGCCTGGCAGATCTACTGAGTGTCCAAGATCTTGTGCTTCTTACCAGTGTCTGGGGAATGGCAAGGCCACCGCCCTGGAAACAAAGGAACAAGGTCACCTGTGTTGCTCCAGCCCTGAATCAAACCTTCAGGCTTGGGAGTTCCACTGCTGTGATGAAATACAAGCCCCATAGCTCAGCTGTATCTTAAAGAAAAGGCACTTGATCATCTATTGACCTCTGAGAACTGTGCTCAGGTAAGGATTTCTCACAATGGTTCTAAGTATGCTCGACCACATTTTTTTTAAAGAATAAAAGTAAATAAGTGGAAAAGTCCACATTTTAGGGAAAACTCTATTTATGTCCCATTGTCTATAACTCCAGAGATCCTGAAGACCGTAAAACCACTGTCTTATTCACTCCAATGCCAGGTGATTTCAGTCATGTCACAGAGCACACTTCGAGTCTCGGTGCTTGTGGGGTCTATTCTATTACTTAATATGTGATAATGTGCAAAAATACAAAGATTTTGACAAATCTTTGCCCAGTTGTATTAATTCAGAGATTTCTTTTCTTTCTTTTTTTTGATTTTGGAGTTCTCTGGCCATTTGGGGAGTCTTCTCAATTCTACAACCTCACTCATTCATATCCTCCTCAATTCCAGAAGCCATTCACTCACCCACACCCACCCCATCCCCCTCCCTCTTCTCAGGACTGAGAATTGAACCCAGAGCCTTATGGATGCTAGGCAATCCCTCTGCCAAAAGACTGTATCTGTGACATTAGCTTCTTTGGAGGCTGGGGAGATGGCTCAGAGGCTAAGAGTACATGCTGCTCTCATAGAGGACCTGAGTTTTGTTCCGAGCCTGTACACTAGTCATTTCACTGTCTAGAGCCCCAGTTACATGGGACCCAGAGCCATGGGATCTGGCTTTCATGGGCACCTGTATGTACATGTGTGCCATACATATACTGAAGCACTCATACATAAACATACACAGAGAGTAAAATGAAAAAAAAATACCTCTTCAGTAGATCTGGTCAGTTTTTTAAACAAGAAGAGAGGGATGCATTAAGGTTTGAGAATCTTAAACAAGCACTTTTAGGAAATGACTCCACCACCAAGCTTCACTGATGCTGGGATCCAGCCTCCAGCCTCATAAACTAAGAAAGCATCTCCTGGGTTCTCAGCCTCTCTGATACACAGGCAGCTACCGATGGACGAACTAGCCCATAATACATGAACCTATCTAATAAGCGCCCCTATGATATATGTTCACTCTATGAGTTCTGTTCCTCTAGAGCAGTGGTTCTCAACAAGTAGTGGTGACCCCTTTGAGGGGATCGAATAGCAGATACCCTGCATATCAGATTTTACATTATAATTCATAACAGTAGCAAAATTACAGTTATGAAGTAGCAATGGAATAATTTTATGGTTGGGATCACCACAGCGTGAGGACCTATATTAAAAGGGTCGCAGCATTAGGAAAGCCGAGAACACAGGAACTAGGGTTAGGATTAGGGGATGTGAGTTTACTATAACACTTGAGTAGGCAGTGCTTCCTTTATTTTCAAGAGATGGAAATCATCCTGCTCCAAGCTGGATAGAGAAAAGAGGTGATGGTGTTTCAATCTATAGTACTTTATAACTCGGTAGTTATAACTCCAATTCTGTATTCCAGTTTGGCTTGTGTGAGACTCCATGAGAACCATTATTACTAGCTTCTCTCTGGTTCTTGGACCCTACCTTCATTGGGGGACATAGCGAGTCATCCTCTGAGATAGCTGAGGACCAATGCTCACCAATCTCCCTGGCCAGGAGAGTTGGGGTACATGCTCCCCCAGGCTGCAGGGGTCTGAAATTAAAGGAAACTAGAACTTAGAGCTAGTGGTGAAAGAAGAGGAATGACCAGAAAAATGGGAACAAAGAATGGTACGGTAAAGGGACAGCCATGGGTAGGTCACCAGAAAGAACGGTACAGTAAAGGGACAGCCATGGGTAGGTCACCAGAAAGAATGGTACGGTAAAAAGACAGCCATGGGTAGGTCACCAGAAAGAATGGTACGGTAAAGGGACAGCCATGGGTAGGTCACCAGAAAGAATGAGGATGTGGGAAGAATGCCAAGAGCACTGACTGGGCTTGAGGCATCAGAAAGACCTTCAAACACCATGCTCAGAAAGCATGATTTATTGCGGATGGAAATGTGCAGTTTTGTACAAATTTTGAGTTATTGAGTTTAAAAATGTCAATGCTGAGCATGAAAAAATATGTTAGATGTGAGGTCACGTTTATGTCGTTATCCCTAGAGTTAGGCTCAGCTGAACCAGTTCTCTCTTGCTTTTCCTGTATTAGACAATGAGCTTCTGGCTTCCTAGGATCATCTCAAACGTCAAGTCTGTGTTGTGATGCCCAACAACACCACTACAACTCCAGTCTTGAGATGCTACTACTCACCCATCCTTCTGACCATCCTCAGCAATATGGAGTTGGTTCAAGGAGCTTCCGAAAATGCACAAACATACTGGGAGGCCTGGCCTCAGCTGACCTTACATTTGCCCTTGGCATCAAATGAGCAATCATACCTGAGAAACCTAGAGGGTGAGTCTTGGAGCACTCTGCTCATGGTAGGGTTCATTTTCTGCACAGGACAAGTTGGAAGGACATCAATTCAGTTGAGACCTGGGAAATTCGATGGAGTATTGAGAGCTGAAAGCTCTCTCACCGTGCCAGTAGGTGGCTAGCCAACTTAGTTGTTCAATTAGAAGAGACACTGATCAGCCCAAAGAAAATATGCAGAGAAACCGGGCCTTCCTTCCCATGGTTTGTCCCGCAGCCACACAGCAGCCCATCAGCTGGTTTTAATCTCCAGGGTTAAACGAAAGCAGAGAAACTTGCATCACCTGACATCTGATGTTTATTTGCAAATGTTTATTTTCTTGCAGCACATTATAAACTCCAAGGAAGCATGGACTCCAATCCACCAATGTGTATTTGGGTAGCACACAGATGCTCGATCAATAATGCATGTTTGATATTCTCTTACACACATGATAGTGAAAATCTGAAAGAAGGGATGTAGCAGGAGCTGGACGATGAACATTAAAGAGACTACTAGGAGGAGGGGGTGCATGAGGAGGTCAAGCTCTGTGAGCAGATCAGATGGGAGCATTAACAAACAATACTGATGGAGTGAAAGGTCATTTCCATTTAATACCTAAGAGTCCTGGTTTCTCTTCTTGTCACTAACAGCCTGACAAAAGCAACTTAAGGGAGAAACTGTTGGTTTGGGCTCAAGGTTGTAGGGTGTGGTCCAGTACAATGGGGAAGTCAAGACTATGGTGGAGCTGGCCACAGGGCATCTACAGTCAGGAAGCAGGGGCAGTGAAGGCTAGTGCTCTCTCTCTTTCCTCTCTCTCTCATACCACACACACACACACACACACAGAGAGAGAGAGAGAGAGAGAGAGAGAGAGAGAGAGAGAGAGAGAGAGAGAGAGAGACAACCCAGGACCCACATCCAGGAAGTACTGTCATTCAGTTTCAGTGTCAGTCCCCTATCTCCATTAGCACAATTCCTCACAGATACATGCAGACTCCCCTCACAGGTGTTCCTGGAGGCCTGTCTACTAGATGATTCCAGATTTCTGTTGACAATTTAGATTAGCCATCACATTAAGATATCAGATACTGGTGACATTTGGGTGACTTTATTGAAGCCTCGCTAATGCATGCTCCCTGTGTGCCAAGCAAAGCACTTTGTATGTATTTTTATTTCCTCTTCCCAAACTCCAATTCTGGGAATGGAACCCAGAGGCTCAGGAGCATCAGGTGAGCATTCTACCCCCGGGGCTGCCTTCCTATTCTCACTAAGGCTTAATGCAATCCTGCAAAGTCTGCATTCTTCCCATTTTATAGATGAAGCAACAGAGGCCCCAACAGGCCAAGTCATTTTCCAGGTTAATCAGTGAGAAGTCTGGCATCTGAACTCCGTGACTTGATTCCCATGCCTGTTTTGTCTGATCTATCCCACAATCGGTGTCCTTGTCCTCTGCATAAGGTAGGCATCTTCCACTTGCTAAATAGCCTCTGTAGACAGGATTTCTGTTTACCATTGTCTTCTGTCTGTGAACACACTCATTTATTTAACTAGACTCCTAATGTTAGACAGTTAATGATTCCATTTCCTCCCTTTTAATGTTACAAATAATTCAACAGAGACGGTCCTGGCACATAAAAGTGGTTCATGCTTCTCTAATTATTTCCCCAGGATAAAATCCTGAAAATGTTCTTACTTCAAAGGCTGTAACCATGTTGAAGGCTTTGATAGGTACTGTCAAAATGCCCGAGGGGAAGTTCATACACATGTAGGTCCCTTGTCCTGTGTGGGATTGGCCCGTTTCATCCCGCCTGCTGACACACGAGTCAGCAACCCTCATCAGTTTCTGGGAGCAGAAGGAAAAGCAGCGTCACTGCACTTCGCGTTCCCTTGATTGACGGTGAGTTTGAACGCCTCAAGGACATGTTTATTAGTTGGGTTCTTGATTGCTAGCACACCCTATAATGGTTTGAATATGAAACTTCCCCTGCAGGCTTAAGTGGCGACCATTTGCCTTCCTACCCCCCACCCTCAGCAGCACTAATTTGGATGTTCTGGAAACTTTAGGCGATCCCAGCTGGAAGAGACAGACAGCTAAAATTGGGTACTTGATGATATCCTGGTGCCTTTTTGCCCTGCCTTGGGGGAAAAAAAGGCATTAACAGTTTTACTAGGCTGTGGTCTCTATGAGCTACAGTAATGACCAGTCTGACAAGACAGTTTTCTTTGGCATACCATCTTTCTACCACAGTGCTATGCCCAAGTGCATAGGTCAAGAGACCATGATCTGAGCCCTCTGAAACTGTGAACCAGAATAGGTTGCTAAGTACTGTCAAAAATGCCCCGGGGAAGTTTACACACATGTAGGTTCCTCCATCCTACATAGGACTGGCTGTTTTCATACCATTTACCAACACTATGAACCAGCAATCCTTGTCAGTTTTTGACAGAAAGTCTAAAACACTGTGTCATTCTTTAATTTGCATTACATTGATTGATGGTGAGTTTGAAAACCTTAAAGACACGATAATAGGATAGGTTCATTTCATCCCATTTGCCAACATAAGTCAGCAATCCTAGTTGGAGAAAACCATGTCCTTAGGTTGTTTTTTCAACTTTTAAATGCTTGACTAGTCAGAGAGTTTCCTCTCTTCAGCAGTATTATTGCTTATATAACCTTGGAGAGGGATGAGTCTTGAGAATAATGTAAGTTTCAGGAACTCTCTGAGCCTTGTAAGTTGTTGCTCCTGAGCCTGGTGAGTTTAGTTTACTTCCTTCATCTTAAGAAGCCTCTCTTCACACAGAACGTTTCAATTCATTGGAAAATGCTACACAATTCATTGATAAAACTTTTCCTCTTCTATTTTTGTCCACTGTTGGTCTGATCTACATATTCTGCTGTTTAGACATGAATAGAATAGTAAGGAAAAGACCACTTTCTTGGGCTGCAAGCAGTAGTAAGAAAACTCTTTTAAGTTTCCAACTTTTTTTTTTTAAAAAAAAAAGAAATCTCCAAAGCTACAGAGAAACCTCATCTCGCAATCACCCCCCCCACACACACACACACAAAAAGAAAAGAAGAAAGGTTAATATAGAAGCAGTTTCTTTAGAAAGGAATGTGCCCCCTGCAACCTCTCTGAACTATGCAGTCAGCTTAGGAACAGACAGAGCTCTTGCACACGGCCTGTCCAGAGCGAAGCAGCCTTGTAGCCTACCTGGGGTGGGTCCAGGTTCCCAGGCACATCTGTTTGGATCAGTTCCTATCCCTGAACTGGACTTTGTTGTTGTTTTGTTTAAAATAAAAGTTTGAAAACATAGCATCAGAGCTATCTCAGAAGAGCCGGACTGTGTTTAGAATGAATTGCTCACCATTTACTAGGTAATCACAACAGCAAAAACGTGGGCTACACCATGGTTAACTATTAACCTTTGCAAGAGAGTGGGGAAGGCTTCCTACGCTGGCAACCCAATATTTTCTCCTCCCATGTATCTGTTTCATGCTGGTGTGTTTCTATCCTTGATATGAGTTCCCACTGAGTGTTCCTCTTAATTCAGTTGTTCTCAGCCTTTCTAGTGCTACCTTTCAATACAGCTCCTCATGTACCAAACTCCCAACCATAAAGTTATTTTCATTGCTACTGCAATTTTGCTGTTACAAATCGTAACAAACTGTTACAAACCTGCATTTTCTGATGCTCCTGTGCGAACCCTGAAAGAGTCATTTGACCCTAAAGAGGTCATGATTCACAGGTTGAGAACTATTGCTCTAATTGAACATATTGTTAATTGCATAGAATTTTTCATTTTTGTGATTACATGGTAGTTTTACAATATAAACAAATATGTTATTTGACCCAGCATTCAATGTTTTGACCAGCAACCCATATTCAAAGCAAATTAATTGTGCCTCTATAGATAGATAGATAAATTCTACTTCAAACAAACAAAAAAAACCCTCTTATTTTGTTTTGTTGTTGTTCTTTGGGAGACACAAATATAAATCACATTTTGGAGTAGCCTTATCCCCAATAATTATGTAAAAATGACTTTACCCGTTGCTTCCTTAAACCTTCAGTTTTGTATCTTCACAAACCAGCCCATGACTGCCTGCCAAGCTTTGGAGGACAAGCACCTTTGTCTGCCTGGTTTGCAGAACCCCAGTTCATCTGTAACAAACCGGCAAACCAGTTTCATGAAACGCAAATCCTCCTAACAGAAGGAAGTTTGTTCTGAGTAGGTCTCTCCAATCTGGACCATTCTTATCCCATATGCTGGCACAATGCAGACAGGGGTTAGTGAGGTGCTGTGATGAAATCTCTCAGAACTTCGCCATCCTCAGACACAAAGACAGTGGCCATTCAGGGAGCCTTGGTCAGTGGAATCAGACATCCCAGACAAGAGGTGAACTGAAGGAGAACAAATGGTGGGTGGGTCAAGGACAGTGTCCACAGTGTCTCACCAAACATTCCAGAAGGGTTTGTAGCTGCATTGCCCAATATTTTATGAACACATTCTCATAAAATTTAATCACATCCTCATAAAAAGTTTAAACTCAAACTACATAAAAGTGTGGAGGAGGCTTTTTAAAAATATTCTTATTTTTCCTCTCCCTTCTGTGTGTATGTCTGTGTGTATGTGTGTTGCATGCTCACAGGGTGTGTGCATGTGAGTGTGTGTGTGCATGTGCAGCCTGCATGCTCATGGTGTGTGTGTGCGTGTATGTGTGTGCGTGCGTACAGGCACTTGCCCCATGCACACGAGCAGAGGTAAATCAACAGTGGTGACCTTAGAGTTACTTCCCGTTTCAGCTGTGAGTTGTGGCTGACTGGGGCTGTGTTTGATCTATGCAATCAGAAAACACTGTGACCAACTGGGGCATAGTCATCCTCCAGAGGTGATGTATTATGGGGAAATCCAAGGCAGGACAGAATTGGGTCCACCTTTGACTCATTTAAGCCTCGCTTTTCCTCATAACTTACTTTACCACTGAGCTCTGCCCCAGGGTCCTCCGCCACAAGCCTCATCTTGTAGTCTAACAGACTCTAGTGTTGTTCCTCCTACCCTCAATGGTCAGATCGGGAGATCTTGACACCTTCCTCAACTTCAAGGTTGACTCAAGATGCTTGTAAACCCCTGACACAAGTAGTTACAGCCAGTGAGTCCCAATGGGGGTCATGTTAGTTATTTTACTATCTCTGTAGCCAAACACCCAGTACAAACAACTTCAAAGGAGGATTTGGCTTTGCTCTGTTTCAAGGTTCAGGCTGTTGTGGACCCGTGTGCTCTTGTGGACCTGTGTGGTCGGGCAGACACTAGTGAGGCAGAAGCCTGAAACAGAAAAGCACTCCTTCCTGCTTTCCTCTTTGCCAGCCTGCAGACCATGCCTCTCACACTGAAGGCTCACTCTGGAATTGTGCTCAGTAACACCAGCCTCACAATCTCCTAGGGGATTATAAACAAGGCAAGCTGGCATGAGGTTTAACCAACCACGTATGTGTCAAAGGGCACCTGGGAGCAGACCTGAGGGCACAGTGACCAGACAGCCATCGTATGCCACCCCCTGCCAGGCCTTGGGGCCTGGGCAACATAGTAAGGGTACCAAATGAGCCAACACCCATGCCTTAATGTTGAGACATCCAGATTTTAAGTATGGTGAAAGCAAGCATTTTCTTGAAGCAAGGTATTTCCCTTTGCATTCCTCTGACCTTCAGCTATCGGCATCCTTCCACTTCTATGGTTAGTGTGGACACTGTGAAAGTATAGACTCCTTAACAACCTCATTGTGTGTTTATTTTGTGGAAGAAAAACCATTCAAATATACCCGTTAACACGGGATTTTGTGGTGATGTCATTAGCAGCAGAAAACAGCCCAAGCCTATTGCGCTCAGACATTCAATTAGCTTCAAAGAGAGAAACTTGTTCTGTTTTGATTCCAAATAAATTTTGAGCTCAAATGTTCAATTTATATTTCAAAGATGGGGTCACTATCACCCTATGGCCCAGCCTGTCTCACCAAATATATTCACCCTCTTAAAATGTCAGTAAGATATTTGTGACAGCTGGTAGAATCGTCATATATTTCAGGAGTGAGACTGGAATTTACGAGCTATTTCATAGATGAGATTTCCCACTATAGCCCAAAGACATTCTTCTTCATTTGGAGGTTTCACCATCGCCTTTCTATGACCCATGACTTTTCATAGTTAAGCACTGGAGTGAGCAAATTAAATGAAGTGGTTAATTTTATAGGTGAAAAGTAGCTGAGGACCTGAGTCTCTTTTGATTGAGACTACAAAATCTATATTTGCCCAGTCTTCGTGTCATTGCAAACAGCTATGAAAGTCTGAAGTACGAAAACTTGGCTGTAATAAAACTGGTCATTTTGTGTCGTTAATGAGGTTTTACAAGATGTTATCAAGAGATGGCTCATTGGACTGGCTTCATTGGGGTGCTATCAGAGCCAACACCCTCCGATGACCCGACGTTATGTCAGATCTGTCAACATAAAAGCCATATTTCTGCTGGACATTTTCCTACCATAAAAGTAATGTAGGGATTCTTCCTCATATTTGACTGGCTGACCACACTGTAAGTGAAGTATAGCAGCTTCCAAACTTCACTTTCTCAAGCATCCTTAGCCCAGCCTTGGAGTGATTTTGTCAGTGTTGTGACTGGCTCATTCTCAGCACCACTGAGATGTGCACTCAGACAATGAATAGCCCTGGCCCACTTTCCATTACAGAAATGAAGTCTTCTTGGATGGGAATTTTCCCTCTCACCTGGTTTAGAAGAAGTTCAGTGCCCAGACTTAAAAGTAACCTGTGTGAAACCTTGTTCTGTTGTGTGGGAACTGGAGCCCTGTTCTGTTGAGTGGGAACTGGAGCCCTGTTCTGTTGAGTGGGAGGCTCTCTGGGGTTTGCACTTGTTCAACTCAAATGTGCTTTGTCTCCAAAGTTCGGGCATTGGAAAGCTGGTCCCCAGGGATGTGGTATCTAGAGATTGTCATGGTAACTCTGATAAGTGATACCTATGGGGAAATCCTTTTTGATACACATATATGATGTGTATGCATATCATATATGTACAAGTCTTTAAGCCCATGTGTGCTTGTGTGTGGAGAGGCCAAATGTTGACATCTGCTATCTTTATTGATAACTGACTGCTTTATTAACTGGGGCAGGGTCTCTCATGGGACCTAGAGTTAACTAATTTGACTAGTCTGGCTGACAAGCTTGCCTACGGGCTCCTCTGGCTGCCTGTAGAGTGGTGGGGTTACAGGGAAGCCTCCATGCCAACCTGGCCAGTGTCACTTGCCATGAGGTGACATAGCCACAAGGACCCTCCTCAGAGCCTTCACACTGTTCAGCCTCCAAAATTGTTAGCTACGCTCACATATCTTTTCTTCATAAGGTTAGACTGACCCCGTGTATTTCACTGCAATAGCACAGAGTATGCAAATATAGCTGCCAGGACTGCCTTGTTGAGCGTGCGCATGAGAACCTAGGCTGTGGTTTGGCACAATTTAAATAATCAATACACATTCTTTAAAAATAAAATAAAAAATGAAACCTATCTTAGGTTTTGCACTAAAATCACACACACACACACACACACAAAGAGCCAGGTACTTGTGGCACACACCTTTAATCCCAGCACTCAAGAGGCAGAGGCAGGCGGATCTCTGTGAGTTTGAGGCCAGCCTGGTCTACAGAAAAAAATCCAGGATAGCCAGGGCTACTCAGAGAAACCCTATCTTGAAATGCAGAAACAAAAAAATCAAATAAAACAAGAAAGATAAATTTTGATCATGCCTGCCAATTCCCCTTCCTACCACACTGAATCATGTTAAACTGTTGTTTCTGTAAGCTAACAATTGGGAAGTGGCAAATTCATTAAAGTCAATATTAAATGGAGGCCCAGAAAATTCAAGGCCATATGCTGACAATGTTAAAATTAGTATACATGCTGGGTACACATAGCTTCTTTACCAACATAGATCTGGCCCCCACTGTTGCTAAGACAACAGTAACCCTGTTGATAGTCTGTGTGCTCTCTGCAGTGTACACAATAGCCTATGATATATGACTCCACACCTCCATGAACCGGCGACCCCACCGTCAGAGAGACCAGACTCGCTCCCTTTGCTCAGCTTGGCTGGACACCAGGTGCCAAGTCTGGAGATAATATTATTCTGCAGAGCCGGCATCTGGCTGGAAAATGTTGGCTGCAGCATCGCTCATGACCTGCCTTGGCTACTGGAGGCCTTGGGGTTATCTTCCCTTCCTGAACTTTCATCTTGAAGGTGATGACATTGAATTTGAGAGATGAAGCGCTTGCTGAAGGTCACACAGCAGGCCCAAGGCTATCAACTCAAGACAATGGTACGCTTTGTCCAGGAACTCTGGTTCCTCCCTCCCCAGGCTTCCTACTCGTCAGCAGAAATCCACCATTTCAGACAGCCTTTGGGTGGGGCCTTCTCTTACCATGGATGCTCTGAGAGATGACTCCCACTGCCTGCCCTCTGTGCTGAGGAAGACAGGATCCCCTGAACATGGCCTCCATAGTCACTGTGCTTCTGGCTGGATGCTGAGGTGTTCTCTTACCTGTTAGTCCTGTTCCTTGAGCTTCTGTGGCTCTCCCAGGATTCCCAGCTCCTAGTATGTGTCTTCTCACAAGAGCTGACATTTTGGTACAACTTGCTCTCTACCTAGCTGACTTCTGTCCGGCTTCATTGCCTGATTCACAGTTTTTGCCTGTGCCCTCATTCTGAATCACCCTCTTCCTTGACCCCCTCACGCTCTCTGAACACTTCAGGCCTTGCTTCTGGGGCCTAGCTCTACCCTCACAGTGACCCAAACCCCTGCATGACACCCTTTACTGGAATGTGTTTCTCTAATACTGGCTTTGACATTTCCTCACGCACTGTGAACTATGCCCCACACAGACATGAGGTTGATGTGGCCATGTTTGTTCATTAGCTCATTACGATTATTCAGTTTCTATTTCTAGAGGCTGGGAAGCATGAGGTTACAGTGGCCTTATTCAGTGTCTGTAGCAGGCTTCTTGCTACATTCTCACATGGGTGAGCAAGAGAGCCTAGCTAGCTAGAGCCCCTCAGTTACTAATTTCTTCTTAATTTTATTTTTAAATGTCTCTCTCTCTCTCTCTCTCTCTCTCTCTCTCTCTCTCTCTCTCTCTCTGTGTGTGTGTGTGTGTGTGTGTGTGTGTGTGTGTGTGTGTGTGCAAGAAAGAGAGAAACAGACAGAAAGACAGAGTCCAGCGAAGTTGGATGCTGGGAGCTAGGACTGTAGGCAGTTGTGAGCTGCCAGATGTGGGGGTTGGGAATCAAACTTGGCTCCTCTACAAGAGCAGTGCATGCTCTTAAGCCCTGACCCATCTCTTTAGTCCCCTATTTCTTTGATAATTCTGTTCTTAGAAGGTAATTATCATGTTGGGTCTTAGTGACATATGAACGTGATGGGCACATGTATTAATGCACACCACTGAAATGTTTTATGTTTACATTATCCTCTCTGGGTTATAAAGCACCTGTCACCTCTACTCACAAACATCCCTAGTGTCTTAGAGTCCTGTCATCAAAAGGTTCTTTCAGGGGTGGCTACGATACTACCATGAAGGCCAATGTTGGGCAAGAGAGTGTTTGAAAACCTTTCCCCTTGTTAATGCCACTGAGAACACCAGATTCATCAGGTCTTCAGCTTTGAGGAGCTCACATCTTCCTGGCACTCCATATGGTTTCAATGAATGACCAGGTTCTGAAACCTGTCTACGTGCATCAGGGAGGCTGGTGAACCAGTGCCCAGTTAAGCCTCTGCCATGCCCTTTAGTGCCCATCAATGGTCGCCAGTGGTGACTTCTCTATTGCTAGAAAGTTTGTCTTGTCCTGAACCAAATCTAAATATGATCCACAAATTATCAACAGAATTCAAATAAACATAAAAGCAAGGGCTAGAACATTTTAGTTCTTTCATCTGTAGCTTGGAAAATCTGAGCAAATGTCAATCATCTCTCTCTTGGAGAAACACTTGTTACTGTATGCTTTATCTGGGGGAAATGCTGATACTGTAATGGAGCACAATGAGATCATAATTGTATTGGTTTCTACTGAGCAGAACAGATCTCTATGGTTCACAATGGGAAAAATGTTACTATAACTCCTACTTCTGCTCCTGCTTCCCCATTTAGGCCTGGACTCCCATTGGCTCAATTGCTCCTTCTATAAATGGAATAATCTCTATTTCTACCAAAGCCAAAGGGCAGTTAGCATTATTGAGAAAGAAGGCCCTCAGCAGTGGTCGGGAAGGGCAGAACCTGAGGGTCACTTTGGAATAGAGTTTCTTACAGGCTTGCTCAATCATAGGAGATTAGAGTCTTCCTGGAAGATTCAAAGACATGTTTACTCTCGGAATTTAGCCTTTTTAGTGTGTGCATTTGTGTGTGTGTGTGTGTGTTATATGTAGATTCAAGTTAACCTGTCCACGTGTGCATACACACCCTTTATGGAGGCCGGGTGTTGTCTGATCATGCTTACTTGCTTACACTCCACTTTTTGAGACCCTATCTTTCACTTAACTGTAGTTCATTACTTCAGCTACTCTGTCTGGCTAATGATTTCTGGAGATCCGGCTGTCTCTGCCCTGCAGTTCCCCCACACCCCACACTAGGGTTATAGCTATGCACATCAATACCCAGCTCTTAAGTGGGTGCTGGGGACTTGAACTCAGGTCCTCATCCTGTGGAGCAGATACTCTCTGTTGAGCCATCTCCCTGTATTTAACATGCTTGCTTAGAGAGACCAGGAGGAGAATTGAAAACACATATTTGAGAGACCTGAGAAGTGGGGTCCTTCCTTCGCTTCAGAGAAAGCACCACAGTGTGACTACTTGCTGTGCTAGGTTCTCATCACTCTGACAGATGCCTGACAGAAGCAGCATAGGGGGAGGCAGGCTTGGGCTGATGGCTTCCCGCAAGTTCTTCTTGGTGGCACAGAGCAGTTGGCATCATGGCAGTCAGGAAGCAGCAAGAGGAAGTCTGCACCATCAGCTTCCTTCTCCTCCCTCCCTCATCCCATCCAGTCCTTCAGACTGGGAAAGAGCTGTCCACACTCAGGTGCAATCTCTCCTTTAATCGGTGTTCTCCAGAAACTATCTCACAGACCGAGACCAAGGTTTTCTCCACTACTCTTAGATCTGTCTCAATCCAATCGAACCGACAATCAAAAATCAACCATGATGTTTACCCACAGATTCTGGGAAGCCTTTAGCTGGATCCAAGTCACTCCGGACTCTCTAGTGCAGGAAGCGCTGTGTTGTGTAGGTGGGCATGAGCTTGGTGCACACATAACCATCTCTGGCTGTTTGAGACACGATTGTTCTGCCATATTCCTGGAACCTAGCATGGCCTGCGTAAAGATTCCTGGCATCAGTGTAGGAGTGCAAGGGTGACTTTAAACAACCACTAATGACACAAACCACCAGCCACACCCAGTACTTCCAAAACAAGTCACAAACAGGAATCACATGAAAAGGCTGTTTAAAGCATCGATAGATAGATAGCTCCCAAGCAGCTCCAGATGGAAGTACCAGCTTTCAAGACTGCAGCATGGCCGAAGCCTGGGAAAGGCTGGTGCTCGGGCCCACCCTGCAGCTGCTGTGCCAGGCTGGCTGTGAACGATCCCAAGTGACCCTCGACTGGCACTGGTGGAAGAGCTGCCTCCATCACCCCACCCACCTCCCACTGCCCAGGCTACAGGCCTGTCTGCTAGTCACAGAAATGCCCAGGTCACAGGCAGCTCCTGGACATATGCTTTCGCTATTCTGTACTTGTTAAAATATACTAAAATGCTCTTGAACTGGACAGTCACAATAAGAGGCAGGGGGATAAGAAGGCTCTCCAGCGAGGCTGTCTACTGCAAGCCTGGCTGGGACGCTGCACTTGGTGGCCATGTCCATACTCAGCTCGTCTGTCTCCTATCTGGCCACACTCAGCTAACTCATCCATTTGCTGTCCACATTTCGTACAAGGCAGCCCCATGCACCATGAGGCAGACACACAGATGCACGAGGCAGAGATGGAGATTTATCGTGGAACTATGCCATGCTCACAAACCTGGTGAGAGAGATGGTGACAAGGGCTAAATGGTTCTATGCATGCGAGCAAGTATGTGCACACTTTTGCATACATAGCGCCGTCACATTTAAGGGAAGTTACTGTTTAATAAAATCAAAGCATGTTCGGTGATTGCATAAGTGAAGTGAGGAAAACAATTGACCATTTCATTGGCTAAATATGGACGTGATAATAAGCCAGAAGCCGCCAAGCGCTCTTCAGTTTCAAACTCCCATGAGCTTTCCTTTTATTGGCACACAGATACATGCACTGACAACTGACATGCTAAACATCTTGAAGATGTCACTCCAGGGGGATTGAAAACAGTGAAAATTTTCTCTTCGCTTCCTCATTCCCTATCCCTCCCCCTTCCCTGCTTATTTTTGGTATGTCTGTGTGTGTGTGTGTGTGTGTGTGTGTGTGTGTGTGTGTGTGTGTGTGTTTGTCTCTGTGTGTGATGTGTGTTGGATTCACTGAATCATTTGCCTGGTAAGTGCTCTATTATTGACCAACATCCTCAAGGCTCCTCGCACCTCTTTCCAAGTTCTTGATCTAGAACATGACACTGTTAAGTCTGCCTCGGCTGGTCTTGAACTTTCTGTAAGCCTGGCAAGCCTGAATTGGTCATCCTGCTGCCTGAGCCTCAGGCATGTGCTGCCAGGCCCTGCTGAAGGCATACATTACTTCCTTACCTTCTGAATCTGCTTCCCTTTATCATTGCTTGTCAACCTCTCCCCGCATGGCCCCAGCGCAGGGGCCAACAGGAACCTGGCACTTACACACTCCACCAGACAAACCTGTTCCTAGGCAGTGACATTCAGGGAGAATGTTGCGGTAGAATGACATGCTGTCTTTAGCCTTTGGCTGTGAGTTCAGAAGACCAACTTGTCAGGTTCTGCCTCGGGAGAAGGCAAAATCTAAGACAGGGAGAGCAGCCTCTTAGCTTGGGCAGAAAGGAAGATGGCTTGAAGTCCAGAAAAGCCCTAATAGTGAATGCCCAGTGTGGGAGCTGAGAAAGAAAAGTCACAAGTTCAAGGCTAGGTGTGGCTACATCCTTGGAAGATGGTTCCTAAATCAGGATGGGAAAAGTATCCTTGCCACCTGTGCTGGCTGGAAGCCAGGAGTGAGTGCAAAGAACTTCCGAAGCAAAGGAAGTATTAAATAGGTCACCCTAAGCTCTGGACCTCCAATATTCTTTCTGCTGGTGCCTAGTGCAAAGCTAACGCCTCTCTGCACGGTTCATGAACCCGTTTGCCTGCGCGCTATGTCAACAGAACTCTGGCAGCATTCCACCCTCTGGGGCAGTGCCCAAGCACTGTGCAGAGCAAGTGGCAGCTGTCAGTGAATGCAGGATCACAATGGGAGCCATGGTCACATTCCCGAGTTGTTTCTGGGGTCCCCCTCCTGCCTGCCTTCCTCATGATACTCATGGCACACTGACTTGAGGTAAACTGGCCAGTAAGACGTGCTTGTTCAAAGTGAGATGGGCAGGGTTCTGAACAGTTCCTGCCATGGTTTCAACCTGAGATGCTACCCACAGGTTTGTGTGTGAACACTTGCTCTCCAGCTGGTGGTGACAGTTTTGAAGGTTGTGGGGTGTTAGGGAGGTGGGACTTAACTGGCAGCTGTAGGTCATTAGGGATTGGTCTCTGAAGGTTGTCAATCAACAAAATTCCTGAAGCTCTCTGCTTCCTGACAGAGGGTCGCACCACAGTGTCCTCCCTGCCTTTAGTGACTGAAATCCCTCTGAATAAATAATCTTCTCCCTTGGGGAGCCTCTGTCAGAACTTTGTCCCAGTGACCTGAAAGTAGTAACGTTTGAGAAGTGACACAGATCTCTTCTCCTTAGAGTCACCCTTCTTCTTAATTCTCTTCATCTCCAGGGCCTCGTGACCTTCAACCTCTAGGTTTATATGCTCTCTGGGTTCTGGGTTCTTTAATTTCCTCTAATAATGCAGCCTTGATTGAACATTTCCAATAATCCTGGAAACTCTGAGGGGAGCTGGCTGGGGTAGATTTGAGCACAGCCAGGAGCTGGGAATAGAGCCGGTAATTCAAACTGGAAAGCCATGTGGTCCAACCATCCATCACCAGTCACGATGGAGTGTCTCTTCACACTACATAATAACATGTTTCTTGTAGTTGGGAATATCAGAGGTGATAATAACCATTGATTCACAGGTAAATGTAGCCAAAAATCAAGTAAACATGAACTTAGGGTTGCTGTGTGCTGTCGTTAGAATGAATCAAGTCCCCCATTTGCTTGTGAAGTTAAACACTTCGTTCCAGATTGGTAGCACTATTTGGAAAGGTTGGGGGAGCCTGGGCATTTTGGATGCTCACCTTAGGAGACCTGGATAGAGGTGAGCGGTCCTTGGGCTTCCCACAGGTCAGAGAACCCTAAGTGCTCTTCGAGCAGATGAGGGAGGGTGACTTGATCGGGGGAGGGGGAGGGAAATGGGAGGCGGTTGCGGGGAGGAGGCAGAAATCCTTAATAAATAAATTAATTTTAAAAAATAAAAAAAATTAAAAAAAACATTCTAAAAAATGCAGCATATTAAAATGTATCATGCTGAATACATCTTTGAATTATCAAAAGAAACCATCATAAAGATTTCTAAGTTATGCAAAAAAAGAAAAAAGAAAAAAGAAACTTCGGAGGTGAAGCCTTGCTGGAAAAAGTAAGTCACAGGGAAACGGGTTTGAGGTCTTATAGCTTTGCCCACTTTCTGTTCTGTGTCTGCTTCCTATGTGGGTAAAAATGTGATACCCAGGTTCCTGTTCCGGCTGCTATGCCTTCCTCACCATGGTGGCCTCCATCCCACTCGAACCATAAACCCCGACAAACTCTATTCTCCTCTAAGTTGCTATGGTCATGGAATTTTAACATGGCCACAGGAAAGTAACTGATACACTATGACTTAGATCTTCGGAGTGTGTCAAGGTCTGCAGGGCACAGGACAAACCTCTGCTTGGTGCTGCTGTGAGCTAGAGGAGCCTCTAAGCGTCAGAGCCTAGGAGGATGACTTCAGGTAACTGGGATGAGCCCTCAAAGGAGACAGTGCAACCTAACCCCTACTTCTTTCCCTCTTCCACTTATTGACTGTGAGGTGCACAGCCTGGTCCTGCCACAGGTGCCCTCTTGGATGTGATGTCTCACCCAGACAACAAGGACAGATGCTCACCAACTGAAGCCTCTGAAACTGTGAATAGAGCTATACCTCTCTATTTTAAAAGTCAATTTGTAAGACATTTGTTAGAGCTTAGGAACTCTGAGTCTTACTGGGGCTGTATTTCACATTTGAACACATCAGCTTAGAAACTCTGAGTCTTACTGGGGCTGTATTTCACATTTGAACACATCAGCTTAGAAACTCTGAGTCTTACTGGGGCTGTATTTCACATTTGAACACATCAGCTTAGAAACTCTGAGTCTTACTGGGGCTGTATTTCACATTTGAACACATCAGCTTAGAAACTCTGAGTCTTACTGGGGCTGTATTTCACATTTGAACACATCATGCCTTTTGCTGTTATGACAGTAAAGGAAACTGATGATGAGTCCAAGTTCAAACGCTTCTGCAAATGTGTGGGTGAACATCACCTAAGTGGTAAAGCATTTATCTGGCATCCATAGTGCTTTGGGGTCTATGGCTCTATATCCAGCATTAAAATACAATTGAATAGCATCAAACTAGCAAGCATGCATTCCTGTCCATTTTCAGCCCCCGGCATCCTTTTCCTATTCACACTCCATCCTCGTGGTTGGCATGACAGGCTGTATCAGCTGTATTTGTGTCACTGTAACTAGACAGTTGAGGGGAGGAGGGACTTGCTTCAGCTCACAGTTCCAGGGGTTCACATCCTATCATGGAGAGGAAGCATGGTACAGCTTATCACATGTTGGCAGTGGGAGTGTGTGGTGACTGTTCACATCAGAGTAGAGCAGGAAGCGGGGAGCACAGCATGAGCAAAGGGTCGGCTGTAACCTTCAACAATCTTGTGTTCCATGTCTATTTCTGCCAGCCAGGCCCTCTCTTCTAAAAATCCACAGTTTCCAAAAATAACATCAGCAGATGGGGAACAAACATAAGCTTAGGGGGCCACTTTCGATCCAAACTGTGACACAGGCATATTCCTTTAGTGAGGAAGTGCCATGGCTACTTTAGAAACACAGGACTGTGAGCGCAGAATAAACCACACATGCAAGTCAATGCAGAAAGAAGGGAATATTTATCAAGATCTTGTTTTCTGTGAAGTTATAATTCATAAATTGTCCATCAGGAAGATTGTCATTAAAGTTAAGACTTTCATATTGGCTTTTGCTTTCTGTGTATAATATTGGCCCTTGATGTCAGGTGCCACTTACTTTCTGTGTGTCAAAAAGAAATCAGCATTTGTCAAAGTGGTAGCTGAGAGGGCACAAAATTGCCTCTTTAATAACAAAATTCTCATATGTTTCCTAAGCCTATGGGAGCCATAGTTATTTTCGTGTGGCGTATTGAAAATGAGTTGAAGTTTTGCTAAAGAACTAGAAGGCTAAGATAAGGAAGGAAGATTGAAAGGGGATAACTTGTGTGGTTAATGCAAGGGGCATTGCAGGTGTCTCCCCTGGTTTTGGGAACTCCTTATCTTGAGGTTCCTCTTCCCAAGGTCTCAACCCTACTGCAGCCATCTTTCCTTGCTTTTTTATTACCCATCAACCACTTCAACACCCAACTGCTCTTAAAAGAAGAGAGCCCATTGCACCATGGCCTTCCTGGGCATCTGAACAGAGCAAAAGGCCAGAAGTCCACTTGCTTTCTGACTGAATGCTCCATGGCCAACACACTAAACACCTCCAATACTTTCTCAGTTTCTCCTTATCCCATCTCAAATGTCAATGTCCCCACTTGTTCTTCCTTGCTTATTTCTCCCCTTACAATATGGGTCACCAGCTAAACTCCCAAACAGTGCCCCTCCCCTCAGATTGCCTTCCAGATGGTTACAGGCCTCTGGAGCAGGAGCTCCAGCAAGGGTGGCAGGGCTGGTGTGTGTGTGTGTGTCTTGGTCCTTTCTTAGTCAGAAATTGATCCTCTGAGAAAATGCTTTCCTATGAAGGGATGAGCTGCTTCTTTGGGCAAGAACAGAGGCAACCCGCTTAACAGGATCCACACCTCAGATAATACAGTATGATAAGCTGAATAAAGTCTGTTCAGGGGGGTGTGGAGTTTACTAACTCTGAAGGACTATGACATTAAAAGGAGAGAAACAATCTGGGTCTTGGAAGCTCCTCCACAGCCATTAAAGTATTTTAGCCAGAAGAAAGCACAGGCTAGGGTTCATGTTTGGAGCTCTCATAGCTATTCTAGAAGGTTCATCAGGAGGTGAAGAAACAGCACTTGCCATAACCTTTGACAATGCCTCCTAACATCATCTGTCCAACTAAAATGCATTTATAATCCTAGTATTACGATGGTTATTAGAAGAGAGAATTCAGATTTGGATGACAAAATTTAGAGTGTTTAGAGCAGCATGGAGAAAGATTTAAAAGTCACTCGGTGTCACTGTAAAGGGAATGAGACTGTTAAAATGGTAACTCAGTAACATCTAACACATCTAATGTGTCACATCGGGGGTGCCATGCCAACTTTTATCTGACATTATGTGTTTGCTTGTTCTTTTTTTGAACAAGAATCTTGCTATGTAGCTAGGGCTGGTCTCCATGATGGGACTCTTCCAGCCTTGTATCTGAGTGCTGGGAATATGAGCACACATCATTGTGTGGCTAGTATCATGTCTTGAAGATGCAATTGGGCATTAGTAAAAGTACATATGGACTAAGTTGGCTCAGTCTTTGTGTATAATCAGCTCACACCAACTTGTCACAGTTTATTACTCAGTGTATGTGCTGTCAAAGCAGGCATCAATTTTGTAAGCTAACTTCCAGAATGTATCCCAAGAAAGTATTCCGGTAGATTCATGTATAGATACATAGGCAGAGGCCACATAGAAAGAAGTTCACTGATGTCTCATATTTAGCAGGAGATTGGGAATGAATCAAATCGGTGAGCAGCAACAGTGCTTCCAAACAATGGAATGTTATCCTACCATTTAAGTGCTGTTACTGAGCCCTTTTTATCCCTGCTTCTCGCGACACCCACATTCCGAAACTCTTTCTACTCTTTTCCCCCCCAGCAGCCCTGATTCAAAATACACTTTCTATGTCACCTGGGCATCATACCACAATCCCTGTTGCTCTGCTTTTTTAATGTATTTCAAATGCCCAGAAAACGTCTGGACACAGCGAACACTCAGTGAATAAGCACATACTGCAGGACTGTACCTGGTACACAGCTTCCGGGTAATGCGGTATACACACTTTGGGACCATTTAAAGCACCTTACAAAACTCTTTCTATAAAGATATATGTATATACATTCATATTTAGAAGTGACGTCCTTGTTGTGTGTGTGCACTTGCTTGCGGCAGCCAGAAGGCAAATAAGGATTTTCCTCAATTCTTTCTCCATGTTACTTTACTCTGAGGCAGGGTTTCTCATGGAACCTGGAGCTCACTGTTCCAGCTCCCCTGGGACTAAAAAAACCCCGAAACCTCTCTCTCAGCTCCCCAGAATTGGGGTTACAGGCCCATGCTGGAATAGTTTACTTTCTCGTGTTCAGTTTTGGGGATTGGAACTCGGGTCATCATGTCTACACAGCGAGCACTTGCCACACTGAGCCACCTCACGGTCCCTAGAAGTGTCTTTTGAAAGCACATGAAACATACTCAGGGGGGATAGAGAAACCATCTGCCACAGGCAGCAGGCCCCAGCGGAGGACGGTATGTTTATCCTATCAGAGCTCGGGTAGAGTGTCCTTCAGTCAGGATCTCAGTTTCTATGAGAGCATTTCAGGATGCTTCCAAAACTAAACTTAAAGTGATAATGAAAATCAGTAGGAGGCCTGTGAGACAGCTCACCAGATAAAGGCACTTGCCATAGGGGCTCGGTGACCTGAGTTCAGTTTCCTGAACAGAACGGCAGAAGGAGGGGGCACTCCAAAAAGGGTTCTCTGACCTCCACACTCAAGCTGTGGCACATACATTTGTGCACACACATATAACAATAGTACTGGTTAACTTTTAAAGTGGATATTGGAGCCTGGCTTTTCTGTTGTCATGTTCTCAGTGTTGTGTTGTATGGAAGCAGTTCATGAGACAAGCCTGAAAAAACCTGTTAGCAAGACTCGTGTATTAATAATGTGACCTTCTGGCACCTCAGAATGTCTCCAGAGCTTCCTTCCTGGGAGACCCCGTGGTGGAGAAGGTCTGGAGCAGTTCCGGTGAGCATCATAGGTGAGCACATGAGAGCCAGGCTTGGAGGCCAGTCAGAGGCAACCATGCCCCTGTCTTGAGAAAGTTGAACTTGTGCAACCTTGTTTAGTAGTTACAGCCGAGTCCAAGGAGACAGCCAACTTCATGTCCTCCTATTCCTGGGCGAGGAAAAAACTAAAACAGAAAATTACCTAGAGTTACACTGTGGCCTGCAGTCCCACAGCTAAGACGAGGACAGGCTTCGGGACTCGGCCGTCAGTTCTGATTTGGCTGTTGCACATTACTCAGGGTCCAAGCTGACACCCAGGATTCAGAGCTGAGTTGGAACAAAGCCCTTCTGTTTCACATGCAGCGCTTACCTTGAAAGTTGTGTCTTTTAGATTGTTGTTGAAAAGCCCCAAAGTCTCAATGGCATTAGGGAATTCTCATGCAGGTCAACTCCATTGCTGGGACTATTACAAATTGAGTTTTTTTCCCCATGAGCCTCTCGTTTAGCCAGCTATCTTCTATGTCCTCAAAGAAACAGTTCATTTTCAAATCTCACCTTCTGCAGTTCCCAGTGAACTGAAAGGGTTGGAGGAGGGGCAGAGAGTGTGACAGGGCCCGAGTCTGAATAAAGCCCTGAGAATGTCCAGTGAGGCCTGGGGCCTGGCTCCTGTTTTCCCCACAGGCAGCCCTATGAAAGAGCAGCAGAAGCAAGATAAAGGCCAGACATCAGCCTGCCTGGCTCCCAGAGCCCTGGCACTGATGGGGAAAGGAAAACTCAACTGAGATTATCCTGAATGTTCTCAGATGCAGCTCAGTGAACGCCTGGTGTGTCAACAAAGAGAGCTTGTTTCTTGGGGGGCTTCCTGGGCCAATCTGAGTCAGAATCATTGTCACCAGTAGCTGGGGTGGAGAGCAGCATGCCAGCAAAGAAGAGAGGCCTCCAATCCATCCCAGGTTGTTTGACCGCCCCATCTTCTCCTGCTTACTAATATAAGCTTCAATGGGGGATGTTACAACAGTTAAGGTTTTGATTCTTCTTTTCTTTCTTTCTTCTTCTTCTTCTTCTTCTTCTTCTTCTTCTTCTTCTTCTTCTTCTTCTTCTTCTTCTTCTTCTTCTTCTTCTTCTCCTCCTCCTCCTCCTCCTCCTCCTCCTCCCCCTCCTTCTCCTACTTCTCCTACTCCTCCCCCTCCTCCCCCTCCGCCCTCCTTCTCCCCCTCCTCCCCCCTCCTCCTCCTTCCTCCCCCTCCTCCGTTTGGAAACAGGATCTCACTACGTACATAGCTCGGGCTAGCCTTGAACTTGTGGCAATCCTCTTGTCTCTGTTTCCCGGATGCTGGAGCTACAGGCATGCAACAGAGCATCCTGTCAGGCTTTGATTTTGCTCAAGAAGTTCTCAACCTGAGCCAAGGCAACCAGTGCTCTTTCCTTTCTACTGTCCACTGTTTTCCAGATTATTCTCAAGTTAACTCCCTTTGCTGTTTAGAGGTTGGAGAAGTGATTCCAAAGACTACTTACTGCTCCATCAGAGGACCAGAATTCCATATCAGACAGCTCATAAATGCCTGTAACTCCATATCCAATGGATCCAATGGACCCAATGCCCCTTTCTGGCCTCTATGAGTCCTCACACACAAAAACAAACAAACATAGAATTTTAAATGTTTTTAAGGTGAGGATGGTCTTACTAGCTGGCCCCACTTTCTGGATCCCCCTTAAGAACCTCATAGCCAGTTATGTTTGGATATAGACCCTCCCCAACGGCCCGTGTAAGAAGAGTCCAGCAACATAACAAGCCTATAGTTCTGCCATTGACTTCTCTTCCCATTTTTCATCCAAGCAAAAGACCAGACAAAACCACACCTAACAACCACCTTAAACTTTTCTTTAACAGTTACCTTGGCTCTTGTGTGGCCCCTGTCACTGCTCTGCCCACAACACAGGACATTCGTGCTCTGGCAAAGATCCTGGAGGCTAACGTAGCCATATGTCTTTGTTTGCTCAGGAGCACACGCTGTTCTGCTGTAATTATTAATAGCACCAGTGTTTGCTCTCACACGTGCCCCGGTGAAAATAAATTATTTGGTTACTCTAGTGATGGCCTCTCGGTAGCCAAGGCCTAAGCTTCTCTTCTTTCTCCACATTTTTTGACGATGCTGCAATACTTGACAGTGCCAGGCAAGCCCGCAGCCCTGCTCTCACTAGCAGGACACCACTGTACTGCTTTGGGGTCTCCTGGGTCTCTGTCCCGGTTTTTGTTTTAGTGAGATTCTCCTTCCTTAATGAGATTTCATTTCTTTCAATAAAATGTCCTTGTGCCTTGGGGGACTTGGCACAGCCTCTTGGTGATTCATAGGCTCTCCTGGGACCGACCATCTAACCCCAGATCCCCAGTTCCAGTCTGACATCTGAAGATTACTCTGTCTCTGTCTGTCTGTCTCTCTCTGTGTGTCTGTGTCCACACCCATTCTCTAAGGCTCCAGTTCCTTGTTCTCCCTAAGGAGTGTCCTACCAGCCCCACAAGGTCACAGTGTTCATTATTTTCTTCCTCCTTCGCATGAGTCATGGTCAACAGTGTACATTTTGATTAGTGTTGTGCTGTGGCCTCACTGTGACCGGTCCCCAACAACCTGGCCAGACATATGCCAGATAACTCTTAGAGCTGGGGATTAGTGAGTACATCTAAAGCCACTGTGCTCTAGAGGGACATTTTTGCATCGGTAGCTCAGGGAAGCAGAATTCTGTCTGGGAGAAGGGCACACCCATTAGAAAAACTTAGCACAGTGAAAGTGACTTCAGCAGCATGAGGAGACATCAGCAATAATATTAAAAGTGCTATAACACTTATATATTTATATTATTATATTATATTTATTATATATGAATATATATTTATATACATATAAATATATACACATATAAATATATACACATATAAATATATACATATATATATTTATATCTGGAGAGATGGCTCAGTGGTGAGGAGGCTACTGTTCTTGCAGAGGACTTGAGTTTGGTTCCCAGTACCCAGATCAAGCATCAGTCATGGGAGCTGGAGTTGAGATCGGGTGAAGGAGCATTCCTCATCCATGCAAGAGGGCCTGGCGGGCTGCAGTGGGTTAGAGTTCACTGTCCCCACCAGCTTGACCTCCCAAGTGGCTCCTGTAGCTCCTGTTCTCCCTCTTTTTAGTGTGGGGGAGTCGTTTGCTGTGTGACTCTTGGTCCTGTGTTCACCACTGAGTGTTGGTCATGAGCAGTGCAGAGGAGCTGTTTAGTTCAGAGGTTTCAGAATCAAGAATCACATTTAGCTGGGTGTGGTGGCTCGGGACTACAATCCCAAAGAACTCTAGAAGCTGAGACCCAAGGATCAGATCAGCACAAACCTGAATCCAGCCTGGGATTTACCATCAGTTTCAGGACAGTCTGGGATACAGAGCAAGACTGAACAAAGAGTGAGACACATTTGGCTCCAAGGTAGATATCAAATCTTGAACTTGGAGATGGTTTCTTAAGACTTTGATGTACTCTGGTACTCGGGAGCTATTTCACACATAGGAGGGGATGCTACCATTCATGCATTACAGGCTCAATCTTCACACACGCCTCGCCCACACCAGTAACACAGCTTCCCATAAAGGTGGGCACCTCCCTACCCCTTGTCATTGGCTTTGGGCATAGTCATGTGGTTGGGTGGGGCTGACCATGCTCATGACCTGCTCTGAGCTCTGACAGCAGAAACTCTGTGCTTTCTCCCTCCTGTTCAGCTGCCCCTGCCTAGGCAGGCAGGTGTCTGGAGATCCAGTGCCAGGCCTAAGGCTGCCTTGGAGACAATGCTGAATTTAAACATGAGCTAAGTTCTCCTTTCCCCATCCATTTTTTCAGCCAAATTCTTCCAAACTCTCTGAACCTCTGATACTGCAGGTTTCTTTGAGAGCACCCAGCAAAACAGAGATTTAGAAATTGTAGACAGAATATCCGAAAGGTGGCACAGTACACAAACACTTGTGTTTGTCCTACCATTGACAATGACACTATTCAGAAAAATACCTAGTCTTTTCATTGTCCCATAATTTAAATGTGAAGAAAGTGGACTGGGGGAAGATAGTTCCTGCAGCAGTCGTGGAAGGAGTAGAGCCCTGATGCTCTCCTTTGCCTCTGAGTTTGCCACTTGGGCTTTGTGGTGAGAAGCTCAGAGGCACGACATGCTGGAGTGCTGTATTAAGATTCAGTACAGGCTGGGCGCAGTGGAACACACCTTTAAATTAATCCCGCACTCAGGAGGCGAAGGCAGGCAGATCTCTGAATTCAAGGCCATCCTGGATCTTCAGAGTGAGTTTCAGGACAGCCAGGGCGACACAGAGGAACTTTGTCTCAAAACAAAATAAAACAAGCAAACAGAAAGATTCAGGGTGACTCCAGAAGACAAAGTCAAGGTCATCTTCCCCTCTGCCCCCAGGGGTTAATTGTGAATATTCTTTCACTTCATGCTAAGGGTACAGCAATGAACAAAATGTACATCCTCCTCATGGAGCTGACAGGGAGGGACACGCCAATGATATGCAATGGCCAGAACTGGTGAGGGCCGATTCACACACTGACAGGCGCAGCCTTACCCAAACAGCAATTCTCTATTTTTATTTATTCTTTGCAATGTCACACATGGATACAGTGTTGATCATATCCACTCTGCTCATTCCCCTCCTCATCCTAGCTACCCCTAGCACATCTCCCTCATCTTTCTTTCCTATATGCAACCCACTGAGTCCAACTAGTACTGCCCTTCTGTGCATGGGTGTGGGCATGGACAACCTGCCAGTTGGCCATACCTCCAAGGAAAAGTGACCCTCCCTCATCCAGCAGCCAATGGTTCCTGAGTTAGGGCCGGTGCTTTGGGAACCCCTCCCACAGCCATGCATGAATTTGAACTGCTTTGATCTTGTGTAAGTAACCACGGTTGTCATAAGTGTGTGTGTATGTGTGTGTGTGTGCAGCCATTCTATGTCCAGAGCATTCCACCGCTGTCCTTCCCTTCCTCTGGCTTGTACATTTTCCCACCCTTTCTTCCTGACGTTTCCAGAGTCTGGTTGCCGGGGAGCAGGAAGAGGCTGATATACACGGGCAGATTAAGATGGGACACTCAGGCTATTGTTCTCAGCACTTTGACGGGTCTGTCTCTCCAACTACTGCTCCCATGCCAGATCAACGCTTCTCTGACGAAAGCTAAGAGCAGCCCAGGGCCATGGGTATAAACACGAACACCGAGCAGACAAGCAGTGCTGCTTAACTTTGGGTGTAGCTCAGACTTTGCATGCTTTGCTGGTGATGCAGTCATTCACACAGGTAACTGACTATCATATGTATAGGATGGAGTCTGTGTAGCTCCGACTGCTGCAGCTTTGCCCAGGTACCTGGAAGACATTTTGGCTTCCTTGGTTGTTCGGTTTCCTCCACTCTCTCCAATTGAGTACAAGTTAATTGTTACACATTGCCTAACAACAGAATTGTATTTTGAGCACAATGGTACAAAACCTCTTACTACCTTCAGATCACACTGACAGGAAAGTGAGTCAGGGCACTGCACTGGAGGCCTCAGACTTGCTGTAACATCCTGTTTCCCTTGAATTGGCAGGATTGTCAGTGGCTGATACTCAAATATAATCTAAACCGACCTCTGGTGCTGTCCTTCTTCCAGGACGCAGAAGGGAAGTACCGTGCTCTAATTCAATCGGCAAACGCTAGAGTTTGCTATGCGGAGACTTTGTGCTAAGAGTGTGCACAGGAGAGAACACAGCCATTGTACGTAGGAGAATTCTGGTCTAGGATGAAGCTGGGAGAGTGACTATAAAGAGAATGTGTGGAAAAAGGAAAGAGACATCAAACAAGACACTCACTTCAAGTGAGATAACTGTACGCTTTCCCACCAGTGTAAGAAAACCCATGAGGCACTTCAGAGATGGCTCAGCGGTTAGGAGTGCTTGCTGCTCTTGCAGAGGACCTGACCTCAGCTCCCGGCACCTGCACTGGGCAGCTTGCATCCACCTGTAACCCTAGCTCCAGGACACCTATCTTCTTCTGACCTCCACGGGCACCTGCATTCATGTGCACAGAGACACTGGAACACGAGTAATTAAAAATAAGTCTTTTTAATAAAACCATCTTCATGAGTTGCTTTGAAAAGCTAACTTAAGGTCCAGCTTTTCTTAGGGCATGTAGAAGTACAGAGTAGTGAAGAAAAAGTTATCTTTGAACTGGATGTGACAACTCAGATTCCCTCTCCCTCCCAGTCTGTGTGTGTGACCACACAGAAATCCTCTAGCCAATCTGTGCCTCAGTTTTCTAACCTGGAAAGTCAGGATGGCAGTAAAAGTACTTGGTGTATCCAGGTAAAAGCAGACAATTCATTCAGTTATCAAGTAGTGTTTGGTTTGGTTTATGCAAACAAAATACCCAGATTGTTGTCTGAAATGCTGCATCCCACCCAAAAATAGACAGCGTAGCCTTGGCATTAACCTAGCTGCATGGTCAAGGAGCAGTTTGAAATCATGATGTGCTATATATAGACTCTCTTTCCAAAAATGTACGGATGTCTGTCTGGAGACTCCAGGCCGCTAATACCCCCAAATCAGGATTCCATTTTCACATGGCTTTTTGTTGTTTTGTTACTAATATTAGCTCTTTCAATGATACTTGTTTTCTGGGGCACACGACTTGCTTCTGTTGTCTTAGTTCTAATTACTTACTGTTACCTTTAACTGATACTGCAACTATCCACACATTGCTAAGCAAACTACTTGAAAGCCCCACCTTTTAAATAAACAGGAATTATGTTGGGGCACATCAGTACGCTCAGTGTATAACATAAATTTTTATGAAAATGCCCTGCGTACAATAAACACATACAATAAAAGCAAAAGGAAAGACAGAAGGTGCTTGGGTGATATTCACGCAAAGCTTCCAATCTCAGCACTCAGAAGGAAGTGTTGCGCACTTTATCTACATGCCTGCAGTCTCAAATTGCTTCTCTGCAACGTGGCGAATATTGTTTTTCTAAACCATGTTTGTTCATACATGGTTTGTTTTTCAAGGGCTATATTCAGATTACATCTAATAAGGAATTCTGTATTTGATCATTCCAAGGAGGTGGGACCCTTCATAGCATGTTGACAGACAAAGAAGAATTTAATCGGGAGATCTATAGTCGTTTTTAGTATGTACAGAATAGCAAAGTTCAGCCCCGTGCTCTACAACATTTCAGAACGGGAGCTCTAGCTTGCCGCACCAAACTCCTCACAGTCTGCTGATGTGCTGATGAAGCTAACCGCTCACTCAGCGAACTGCCTGATGAGAACATTCGTAAAACAGCCAGTTTTATGTTTTATGTCTTCAATATACTAATCCAAGCAATAGTCACATTTTAAAAAATCCTATTATCTGTTTGAGGTTTCCAATAAAAGATTTTACTGACATGATAGTTCAGAACTTTGTATAAACTACAGTTGCCCTGAAAGACGCACGTTTTCTTAGTCACTCAGCTAATGACAGAGGAATGCACACTTGAAAGGAGTGAACCCTAGTTTTCCCTTTAGAGACCATAAATGTAAGTAAACAGTGGAGCCTATACATTGTGTTCAAGGAGTATCTTACAGGGGCTGATGGGTTAGCTCAGTGGACAGTGTTCTGCACAAGTATGAACGCCTCAGCACACAGGAGAAAGCTGCACGCAACGGTGCATTATCTGCACCCCAGAGCTAGTGGGACAAACATAGCTAACAGCTGAATGTAGTGCTGTGTTCCTGTAACCTCTGCACTTGGTAGAGGAAGGCAGGAAGATCGGGAGTTCAAGGCTAACCTCATTTATATAGCAAGTTGGAACCCAGAGTGGCTACATGAGACCCCATTTCAAAAGATAAACAAAATGAAATGAATAAGAAGTGTTTTCTAAAATTTTTCTTTTTTAAACCCTGTTTTCCAAAACTTCATTTAGTAGTGCAAATGTAATTAAGTAGGTTGGTTTTCTTTGCTCCAAGCAGAGTAAGGTTGTATCTAAATATCAGAGCTCACCGAGAATTCGCCTTCCCAAGTTAAGTGACTAGAGTTGGTTGTGAATGCTAATGCTGGAGGTGTGGTGACCCACGGCCTGCTGTGGTGATGGTGGGTGACCCCAATGCTCTACTCTCACCCTCTGATAGTTCTTCCTAGCTAAAACAGGGAAAGAACCCTCAGAGATAAATTATAACATACATGAACTGGGCTCAACGGCTATCTAAGAACATTTCAGTCTATAAAGAACACACCTGGACAGTTTCCTAAAATTGACCAAATTATGAGACACAAGGGAACCTTAAAAAAATAAAACAAAATGAAATCACTGCCTAAATTTATCATAATATCATAGTGCAGAAACAAAAATAAATAGCAAAAACAAAAAACCTCAGAAACAACAGAACCACATGGGGAGGGTCTTGATGAGGAATTATCTAGCTTAGGTCGACCTGGCTATGTGTGGCGGTGTTCTGTGGTGCCAGTCTACTGTGGGAGGCACCATGCCCTAGGCAGGTGGCGGTGAGCTGTAGAGCAAAGCTATCTAAGCATAAGCCTGCCCACCAGGCATAATGACAACCTTCATGTTCCTACCCTTGTTTTTTTGCTGTGGAGTGAGTTCCTTCATCAGAAGTAATGCTGAATTGACTAGCAAGGAGGTCTGCTTCAAGTTCCTACCCTGACTTCCCTCAATGATAAACTGTGATCTTCAGACAGAAGTCAAATAAGCCCTTTACTCTTTTATGCTGTTTTTGATTATTCTGTATTTTAAAACCAAGCAGCTCACAGCCAATCTATAAGTTACAACTGTTATAAATAATATTATAAAGTTCATCAATCCATACTTACTTAATGTTTAGCTGCCACTATTGATTGATTATTGCTTGGCTATATTATTTCAGTAGAGGAGAGAATGGTGATTTTCTAAGCCTACCCACCTATCTAATTTTATGTGTGCAGATTCCTCTCTAAGACAGAGACTTCTCCCACCAGCTGGCTGCTTTTCCAAGTGTAAGCCTCATCCCTTCTCCACCATGTTAAGGCTGCTTTCTCTCCTAATGGACTTTATGTGTTTCCAGTCACTGGACAGCACACATAAGTCTGTAATAAATATAGATATCGCTTCATGCTTCTGCCAGTGTATCTTTGAGACATATTTCTACAAATAAGTTGAAGTAAGGGGTTAAATGCAAAATTCTGTAGGTGTTTTCAGCTTCCCTATATAGCGATTTTCTCACTCCTTCCACACAGCGATTTTAAAGGGAGCATATCTTAGCTTTGCTAACAGAATGAATCTCAAGAATTCTGGGGGTTCGTGGGCAGGGCATGCACGTGGAGGCTTCCGATGGATGCCCGTGTCTCCTTCCTTATCCCGTACCTTTTCTGAGACACAGTCTCTCTAGACTGACTGACCCGAGAGCTCTGGCCTCTGCTTGGCTCCACACCACCAGTGCTTTTCGGACTCTTGGGGAGCTCTGTGTTTACACACATATGACCCATGGAGGCCAGGAGACACGGGATCCCCTAGGACTGAAGTTACTGGTGGTCAAAAGCCAACATATGAGTGCTGGGAATCAAACCTGGGTCCTCTGGAAGAGCAGCCCGTGCTCCTCACCATTGAGCCATCTCTCCAGCCCAGGGCTGGGAATGAGAATGCAGTACTCAAGCTTGTGCAGCAGGCCCCTTACTGACAGAACCGCCTTTTAGGCTCCAATTGGTCAGTCTCAGAACTTTACTTCACATTTATATTGTTTTGAGTAAGCCACCATTTGCAGCATTTTGTTAAAATTTTTCATTTCTTTTCATGAAGGACTAATTCATTTTGTCAGTCTTGAGCTGTTGCTGTCTTTGCTCTTTTTCTGAACGCCTTCCTAGCCCAGGATAATAGCCTGCTCCCCAGGAAGTTGCAATGACTTTCTTGGGTTAGTCTTGTTTTTCTTTACATTGTTGTTTATTTATTGTTTTCTTTGTCTTGCGATGCCTAAAGCTTCGCCTTAGCTTTACTGTGCCCAGCTTTATCTGAGCTCTTTCTTACTGTGGCTTGACCTTCCTTTGTAGATAGATTTTTTTTCTTCCTGTACTCACATAGTTTTGTTTTTGACTTTTAGATCTGTGGTCCACTTGGATTATACCTTCATATATGGCACGGGGAAATATCTCAATTTTTCATCAATTACCTGTACACACAAAAGTCTTCTCCACTCACAAATTTCAAATCTTCCATGATCATGTGTACAAGTTACAGTATGATAGACTTGTGTTTATTTCTAGATATTTTAGCTGATTCCATCAGTCTAGAGAGTTAGTTTTCTGCTTCTGCCATGTGAATGCCAAGAATCAAACTATTGGTGTGAGGCTTGGCAGCAGATCCCTTTCCTCACTGAGCTGTCCCACCAGCCACAGGTTGAGGTCACGTATCTAGGGAGTCACCATGTACGCTTTGTTCCTGACAGAAGGGAATCTGCTATTCTCCACAAGCAACATGCAGGCTTGGCTTACTTCATCAAATTAAGAAAGTTTTCTCAGCTCCTAGGTTGAGTGCGGATGAGTGATAAATTTTGTCAAGTATGTTTTTCGAACATTATTGAAAATAATCACATGCCTTTTCTTCTGAGCTCTGTTCATGTAATGAATCATATTAAGTCATGCTAAAAGTTAGCAGTTCTATAGAGACAGCCACTTCTGAGTATAAATCCCTTATCTTTATCTGGCAGTGAGAGAAACTTGGAAGGAGGAAATATTTTTGAGCTGTTCAGTATCAGCAATCATCCTGACTCTCTGCTAAGTTTCTGGCTTAGTTCTTGGTGTGTAAGCAAAGAAAACTATGGGGCTAAGCATGAGCCCACTTTGTGAGCATTGGTAAAACCCCACGTCCTCACTGCCTCCTCCACTCTCTGCTTGGCACACTCACAGTCAGATTTAACTTTTCAAAAGCAGGGCCTTAAGACCTCCCTGTCTTGTGGGATCTGTAACAGTGCACTCAGAGCCCCATTTCTCAGCAGACAGCACAGCTCCAGAGCACACGGGCAGATCCAGATTAGACGCAGGCACATTGTCGCTTGGGAACGACGCCCAATTCCAGAAGTGAGAGATCAGCTTTATAAACCAGCCACCCACCCTCGCAGGAAGAAAGCCGCAATCAAAACCAGACCTTCCTAGAATTATAAATCTGATTCCTGTCAGCAAGGGCAACTAGTCTCTGAGAAATTCAACTTGTTATTATTTTCCCAGTCCCTAATGCCACACCAGAGAACTGTGTCAAACAAGTCCTTCACATGTGTTCCTCAGGTAGGGAACTAAAAGTGAAAATCTTGCATGCTGGCATCTGATGGGGCACTGGACTTCACTGACAGCCCTGGGAACTCGGAAGGAGGAATTGGGGTTCCCATGTGAGTACTCTACCCCTCATTACTGAGCTCTGTGGAGAACGTTACCCTTTATTGTCCTCACAGAGCAGTTACTGAACAGACCCACACATCTCACATAACTCCTTCTTCATAGCATGGAAAAGGTATGGAGTTAATTAAAGTGGCTTTGGAAAGTGGAAAAGCAACTTTGAAAATACCCTGTGTTTACGAGCACTCACAGCTCACACACTCACATGTGCACATCCCATGTATCATACACCCAGAAGAGGTGACAACAAACCAAGTTTTCACGTGCATTGTCAAAGTGAAGCCCCTCCTTTTAGTTGGGTCTTTTTGTTTCTTAGGCATGGGAAGCTCTCAAAGATATTTTAGCTTATCCCCTCTCACCCTGCCCTAAAGTCCCTTGAAGCAAGACAGGAGAAGGAAGTTAACAAAGTCGTATCAATCAATGTGTCTTTAATTGGCTTTCTCAGGGCAGAAGACTTCCTCCCTCACCTTCATCCTGATATTTACCACCCGACCTTCCATCACCTCCATCAGAGCCTCCACCGTCTCCATTATTACCACCATTGCCATGACTACCACTGTCAGTTTCTCATTTCCATTAGTACCTCTGCCACTTCCATCCTGGCCTCTGACATCTGCTCTTTCACCGTGAACATCAGAGTCTCCACCACCACTGCGGGACCTTGCCTATCGTGAGCATCTCCATCAGTACGTCCGTCCATCAGCTCCCTAAGGACCTCTACTACCTCCATCAGTACTTTGACCTCCTCAATAACCCCTTCATCTCAAATAGGACTTCTCCCATTATTTCCACCATATCCATCAGCCCCTCAACCCCCACAACCTATACTATGTTCTCATTCTTTCTCTTATACCTATATCTAAAGCAAATGCAGTGACCTGGACACTAGAACTGAATTAGTGACCCTGAGGTTCAGATTGTCAGAAGTAATGCAGCTACTACTGATATATCAAAATGACATTACTCTCGTTTCCAAAACCACAGAGATATTTTAAGTATAAATAATGATAAAAAAATAATCCTGAGACCCAGGGCCTGGGTGAGCTCTCAGATTCTTTCTACATGCACGCCCTTTGCTTTTACCATTTATTTATATCATACTTAGCACAAATTCTTCATATTGCCATTGGAGCACACTTCCTCTAGTGTCTTCTTTGGTGGAAATGGAGCCCAGCTGGTTACCCTGTTCTTTACAGTGATCTCTACAATTTAAAGATGTTTTTCTGCATCTAAATCCAGCCTTCTAGCGTTCTAGCCTCCAGACAATACTCCTCAATGTCAGGAACACACGTTGCTTCTCCACATCGTCTTAAGTATGTCAGTGTTTCTGACCTTGAACTCTGAAATTGCTATCTTTCAAAATCTTTGCTGGGAAGGATACCAAAGGGATTTCAGGAGAAATTCGAGTAATGAAAGCATGTGCCTCCCTCCCCAAGAAGATCCCAGCAGATGTGCTCTGGAACAGAACTGTGACACTCTGATGTTTTTGCTGAAGATAAGGCAAGCTCATTCTGGCCTAGCCTATGGGATGCGTCTGTCCCCAACCACTTTCTAATCCCTTGTGTGTCTCCTCATCCCCATGTCCCTACTTTGCTCCCACTCCCAATCAATTTCTCCTTTATTCTGCTGTCCAAGAAGCAACAGGCCAGGATGGGCTCCAGGAAAGACTACACTCACTCACTTCTGGACTGGGCACGAAGCTTCAAGGGATCACCAAGGAGTCCCCTGAGAATGGCCCTCCCTCTGGCAGTGTTTCCTCCTCTGGCATTGATACAATCCCCGAACCAAAACGTCCCCACAAAGGAAAATCCCTTTTTAAACACAGAGCAGATGGGACATTTCTCAAAACCTGACTGGCCAGAGTCTCAAGTTCAATTGTAGCTTCAAACTTCACCCTCCCGAACATCACCAAGGGGCTGACGCAAATGCATCTCCTTCCCGCCCTGTGCTCTTTCTTTCTGGCCTTGGTACACCTGGTCACACCCACTTCTCAGTCACACAGAGTCCAGCTGGGACAGGACAGTTCTCAGAGGCCCTCAGTAGGAGAGCAGCCACCGGTCCAGAGGGAGCGTGAGAGTCTCTTGAAGACTTGATTCAAGTGGAGTTAGGTTTTGCATTATGTTTATTAAAAGATTTGGTTTGAGAGCCATGGGCCTTTGGGACTAAGAGGAAGAGAGAACTTGCTCATGACTCTCCTCTGGTACTTGTCACTTGCTCCTTAACTGTATGTGCCTCAGTTTTCTGATCTGTGAACTGGAGTCAAGAACAACTCTCACTCAGCTGCATGATGCATAGTGAGGGAGCTGGGATGCACGAGGTTCTTTGGGCAGTGCCTAGGAAAACGGTAAGCACGTCAATAGATCAACTTTGGACCACAGAGCAATGGGCAGCCTGCTGATCCGTTTTTGACCCTTAGGACTTAATTTCTCATATTATTTTTAGGAAAGTGGAATAAAAACAAATCATCTTAGTTTCTTTTTCATTGCCGAGACCAGACCGTCTGACAGGAGACACTAACGCGGTGGCGGGCTTGTTTGGCTCATGTGTGAGCGGCTACCATCCATCAAGGTGGGAGGCCTGGTGACAAGAGCATAAGGCAGCTCGTCTCATGGGCGAATGCTGGTCACCAGCTCCTGTCCTACTTTTCATCCAGGTTAGGACTTCCACACATGGAATAGCACCGCTCACATTTGGGGTGAGTCTCCCCGCTTCAATTAATCCCTCACAGACTATTCCAGAGGTTTGTCTCTTTGGTTATTCTGCATCCTGTCAAATTGACAACCATTATTAATTTTCCTTAGGTTGTGCGTGTATGCACATATATATGCATATAAGATATGTGCATATCATAGAAGAGAGGTAGAAAGGGAGACACTGAATAAACAAGATGCAAGGGGATGTAAAGATTACAGTAGAGCTCCTTCCAGTCTGTAGCGTGAGCACAAACACCTTGATGAACGGGGAAAGATCGCGCTCATGGTCACTAGCCTTCACGGAGAAGGTTGTTCCTCTGCACTCAGACACTGCTGTTGCCCAGTGTTAGACAGTGCTTCCAGCTGTGCAGAGTCGGCACTTACAGAATGTCCTCACCACTGGCAGCCTCCCATCTTGTCCCTAGTTGCTTTTTGAGTGGTTTCCACTTCAGATATGAGTGTCCTGTTATATGAGCATGAGGCTAGGGAGAGAAGGAAGCCACCCCAGCTGTTTCAGTGTTCAGCCTGCAGCAGGCTCGCCTTCCACTCTGCAAGAGCCCTTCTCCTCCATTCCTGTTTCCTTCAGGCTGCTCGTCACACAGTGGCCGAGTCATCTGTCACCAGGCCGCAGCAGATCTCACCACTTCAAACCCTTAGACTGTCCCTAATGTTATTACTGTAAAATCCCCATTAAAAAACAAACAAAACAACAAAAAAAAAAGCCCTGCCTATTTCCTCAGTGAGTTAATCCTTTGAGTTTGGGGGTATTTTTTAATATAAAAATTTACTAAATTTATTTTATATGCATGAGTGTTTTGCCTGCATATATGTAGGTGCATCACACATGTGCTTGGTGCCCACAGAGTTCAAACAAAACTTGGATTCAGTGGAACTAAAATTATGAATGGTTGTGATCCACCATGACAGAGCTAGGAACCAAATCAGGTCCTCTGCAAGAACAACAGATGTCTTATCTACTGAGCCTTCTCTCTGGGCCCAGTCCCTGATTTTTATGGAATTCTGTGATAAGACCTCAGTGATTTTTACCAGTCAACGACACTGGCTGGTTCTCCTCCCATCTGACCTTCCTTGTGCCTTATCCTGTCTACATGGGGCTTTCCATATTGTTTTTTCTGCCCAGACAACTTTTCTCTTCCTGTCCAGGCCCCGCTCACTTAAACGTTAGTTTCACAGGAAGAATTGCTCCTATCAGCCACCTGTCGAGGTCTGGTCTCCTGCTTGATGTGATCACAGGACCCTGTACACTTCCATCAGCACAAGACAACAAGCAGTGGACATAATAACTTATCTTCCCTGCTGGTGTAGGCTCCACATGAACAAAGACCACAACTAACTTTACTGATAGTCACAGAGCTGCTAGGTGTTCCAACCACTAATAAATAAACATTGAATGGATCTGAACCCTTTCTCATGTTTACAAGGTAGAGACTGAGAAAAACCAGTAACTTTAGGCCTGATTCCTTCAGTCAGCTAGTGAGTCAACCATGCATTAGGCATGACTAATATTCCCCTTACCTGTTGGCCATGGCCACATAGTCCGTCCTTTCCTATCAGGATCCGCCTAAGGGTTCACAGAAAAGAAATGGCGAGGATGGCTCAGCAAACTAAACAGCCAAACCATGCTCTCATGACTTCTCCTATTTGCAGGGACGTGGGAGGCACCAGCAATGCTGTCTTGATGCTTCCTTTCTCTCTGTAGAGTATGTCTTCACAGAAAAGATCTGGTGTCGAGACTTCGTGTACTACAAGTAGAAAACCCAGGCTAGTCAGAACCTGAGTGTTCTGTCAATCATACACTAAGTCTACAAAGCATCAAAAGAAAAGACAAACCATGGTGACCACTTGGAATTACATGAAATACCAGCATTAGGGAAGGTGGCCTGCCCAGGGCTGCACTCTGGAGAACTCAGCCCTTGACCTCTGTGGAATCCTGTTTTGACCTTTCATATGAATGACAACAGGAAAAAATATTCCAATCAGACCTCATGCCTGTGGCTTTGTCCCCAGGGCTTGACTTCAGCCTACAGAAACTGGAATTAGAGTTTGCATCCTTTGAGATTGGAAGCCTCTGTCCTGGAGTCTGTCTCTTTGCCACTTTTGTTTATGTTGCAGTGATAAAATACTCTGACAAAAAGCAACTTAGGGCAGGAAGGGTAGTTTTATCTCATGATTCCAAGGCGGCAGCCCATTGTAGCAGAGAAGTAGAGACAGCAGGTACTTCCAACAGCTAGTCACATCACACCCACAGTCGAGAGCAGAAAGAAATGAACACACGTGTGCATACTGCTGTTAGTTTATACTACTCTTACACACGGAGTGGTGTGTCTTCTCACATCAGTCAGCATGGTCAAGACAGTCCTGCATACATGTGCTCACAGGCCATCCTGATCTAGACACCCCTCACTGAGATTCCTTTCCAGGTCATTCTAGATTGCGTCAGACTGACCATCACTGTCCCCTTCTCCATCCCTGAAAATGAGGGGATGCTGCTGATGGCATCATGCTGCCCCTGAATTTGAGGCAACACTTAGCAGGCTGAGCACTTGGCAAGCCAATCTCTAAAATTTCTGATGTCACAGTGAAGACCAAGGATCAGTTGGTGGTCCTGAGGCTTAATCCTTTGCCTACAGAAAGGCCAGCCCCAAGACACGTTCTCTCACTCTCCATTCCTGCTGCCGATTTCTTGAGTGTCTGATTTGCTTCCCACACATGTCCCTGTGCTCTGTATCGTGTGAAGATCCTGCGCAGAGGCATCTTCCCATCCCGTCACTTTGAGCACATCGATGCTTTCCATCCATATGAAATTCCCCGCATACTTCACGTGAGGACACACGGAAGTCAAGGGAACAGGCAGGTGCCATTTCTGTCTCTGAGTTCTCTTTTGGCTGAATCAAAAGGAGGAGATTATGAAAAACTTGCCATGGGGCTAAATTATGTGGAACAATCTGAAATCAAAATACACATGATGTGAGCTCCCTGCTTCTTTGTGGACTTTCTCCATTTTCAGTCAGGCTTCTTCTGATGCCCTAGAGCATTGTGGGAAGAAAAGGGCCTTCCAGAGCAGTCCAGGGAGAACTATAGCGGTGTTCTTTTACCTCTAATGGAAAGTTTGCTCTTTCTTGTATGCTGTGAATAGGAATTTTCAACTAAGTAAAATATTTAGATAACCTGAACATTATTTTCCCAGACCCTTTAAGATAAAGAGGACCCCGTCCATCTACAGGAGCACAGCAAACATAGGACGCAGGTGGAGGGAAATAGTTGCTTTATTTAAGGCAGACGATCACGTCTCAGTACCGAGTACAGAAAATCAATTTCAAACTTTAGTCACCCGACACATCAGACTCTTACAGAGGTTGAAGAGTTTCGTTTTTCTATTTCCTCCACAAAACCTCTCTCATGTTTTGGGATGAGGTTTCCCCAAATCTAATATCTCGAGCTCCCGAAATGGCCCCTTCTCAAAAATGATTTGCTCTGATCCACTGCATTTTCTGGTGAGGTGCGATTGGGATCAGGGGAGCAATGGTCTCTAAGAATGAATGGCAGCTGTTCACCAGGTAGCTCCGAGAAAGTTTGCAAAAACAGATAAGAATTTAAACAGGAATTTTTTTTTTTCAGCTTAATCAAATTTAGATGTCCTGGCACTGGCTGGAATTTGTGCTGTGGATCGTAACTTGCAGGTGGCTTCCAAATGTGGACGGCGTTCCTAAAACAGGAAAGACTTTGGTTTTGTTTGTTTCTATTGATAATAATAATTTAAAAAGCACTGGATTCACTCCCGTTATCTGTGAGTAAGAAAGTCAGCAAGTGAACTAGGTGATTCTTCTGTTCACACAGCTTTGAGAGAGGTTGCTAAGTGGTCATCAGTGGGCAGACAGCGAGACTGGAGGCTCTCACGTAGTTCTATGCATGCCTGGAAGACTATCAGGGAAGCCATGAAGAGCCCCCCTCAATCACCCTCTCTCCTCCCGAATTGCTTCTCTGGCCTCTCATCATAGCCTATCAGACAGGAGATGATTTCTTATGTGTCAGGTTGGGCTGCAAGAAACAAATTAAAAGTTGCTTTACCTTTTCAGTCTGGGCCTGGGGACTGGCGAGATGGTGCAGGGATAAGAGGGCATACTGCCTTGCAGAGGACCCAGTTTAGTTCCCAGAATCCAGTCTGGTGACTCACAGCTATCCATAACTACACCTTTAGTAATCCAGTACCCTCTTCTGGCCTGTATGGGCACCAGCACCCACGGGCACACACCACCATAAAGACATATACACATGTATATACATAATTAAAAATAAAATAAATCTAAAAACTAATTGGGGCCTGAACTCTGTCACAAGGTCACTTCCAATTATACCATCAGGTCTTAAAGACTGCTCAGATACAAGAGTAGGAAACAGGCTGCCCCTCTCAAGGTGGTAGAAAGACAAACAGAGCGCACACCAGCTTACCCTGCCCCACAGGCTGTAGGGAAGACATCCAGACTGAGAATACCATGTTATTTTCAGGTAACCCACAGTCAGTATCAAAAGAGCCTCTGGTAGTGAAGACCCCAGACAGATGGCTTTAGTTATTCAAAACAACTCTCAATGCAGAGATCGACCTCAAAATTACAATTTATAGAAAGTTCCATGTTTGATTGCCTCATATTCTTTTCCCCTTGGGGTGAAACTCACAAAGATAGCCACTGGTCCTATGGTCTCACTTCTTTAACTGCATTAAGGATGCTCACCAAGTCCACTGAAAAGGAAATCTGATTTCGGTATGTGAGTGGAGGGGAGCCTTTTGCTCCCCTACTGGGATGGTGGCCTTAAGCCAGTTTTCCACTGTGGACACAAAGAGGAAGGAACCAGCCTATAATTTGTAGCCCTTCCCACCCAGAGCTGGAAAGTTGTTACTGCTCTGTCATAGATGCCAAGCCATGGACTGTGAGGGCTTGAGATGCCATCTAGCTTTGTAGCTTCCTCGCCCCCTCTTGGACAGATTCCCAATGTTGTGACTATAACATTAGCTGTGAATGACCAGAAATTTTTTTCTTCTAATTCTAGCTCAAGTCCCAGCCTATTGAGAAAATCTCAGCTAAGATGGCTGAAACAGAGGACAGTTTCCATTGTTCCTCTGCATGACAGGACCCCTGGGTCCTCACAAGTGGATGCCCAGACTCCTGCCTCCACTATATCCTGAACACATGCAACCTCAGGCCCCAGCAGAGTTAGGAATTAACCAGATTTCCAAAAGGTTGATATCTCTATGGTAACTTCCCAATAGCTTTAAATGTTCCTAGGCGATTACTTTCTTGGCCAAAAAAGAGAGAGAGAGAGAGAGGGTGGGAGGCATAAAGGAGGGAGCAACTTTGGGCCTAAGTCATGAAGGTCCACTGTTCTTAGAAAATACACTGTTGGTACAATGCGTGAAGTGCTGGCTATGCAAGTATAAAGGCCTGGATTTGAACTCCCAGGACCGGCGTGAAGACAGGCACTGCATACACATTCATAATCCCAACACCTCCATAGTGAGATGGAGGCAGAGATGGGCACACGTGAAGACAGGCACTGTGTACACATTCATAATCCCAGCACCTCCATAGTGAGATGGAGAGAGAGATGGGCACACGTGAAGACAGGCACTGCATACACATTCATAATCCCAACACCTCCATAGTGAGATGGAGGCAGAGATGGGCACGTGTGAAGACAGGCACTGTGTACACATTTGTAATCCCAGCACCTCCATAGTGAGATGGAGGCAGAGAAAAAGAGGCCCCAGAAGCCAGCCTGCCGGGATGTATAATGGTGAACAACAAAGAGATCCTGTCACAAACAAGATAGAAGGCAAGGGCTGACACCCAAGATCATCCTCTAACCTCCACATGTGTGCCATGACACGTGTGCACACCCATACTCACATCTCTCTCTCACTCTTTCGCGCTCTCTCTCTCTTACACACACAGAGATGGAGACGGGGGGGGGGAGTATGATGTGGGATTCCCCTCTGTATACTGTAAATATGTTTTATTATCATTGATTAATAAAAAAGCTGCTTTGGCTATGGCAGGGCAGAATAGAAGTAGGAAGGAAAATTAGACTGAATACAGGGGAAAAGAAGGTGGAGTCAGGAAAATGCCATGCAGAAAGATGATGGAACCTTACTGGTAGGCCATAGTCTTGTGGTGATACATAGGTTAATAGAAATGGGTTAATTAAGATGTAAGAGCTAGCTAAGAATATACCTAAGCTATTGGCTAAACTGTGTTTTAATTAATATAGTAATTAACATAGCAATTAATATTTGGGTCTGGGAGGCCAGGAAACAAAGTGAAGTTTCTGGCTACAAAAGTACATCAAAATGAACATCTCTAAAATGGAAATACAGTGTCAATGCAAAATATGTCACTTGGTTTATAAAATGCAAAGGAATTCATATCAGGAGCACACTATTGCAGGAGCAAATCACACATTGATCAAAACATGTGAGCCCGTCTGCTTGTTTAGATTCTACAAATGAGCACTCAAACTTGGATATAGCTCATCAGTGGTGGATTTTGCAATGATCTCTATGGTAACTGTAGCATGTCTAATAGCCAGAGAGAAGAACTTTGACCTAGGAGGAGTGATTTCCATGGGTGTAACAGTTACAGCATTAGAGGTGATTAGGAAACAATCCCATATTGACACTTACTTAGCAGCCAGCATGTAGAACCCAGCGCTAACTCAAGATCATACCCCATCACAGGCATGAGCTTTCTAAGTCGCCCTCACCAGCTCCCTCTGTGTTCTCTGTGGTGTCTGCTTTCTGGGATGGCCATCAGTATTAAAAGAGTGATCCTACCAGCTTATCTGGAATAACTCACTGGATTCTTGCAATGCCATTTTATAGACTGAGCTTAAAAGTGGTAAGTGAATTTTCCAATCAGACTAAGTGCAAGTGGAAGATGTGGTAGCCAGGCTCCAGGAAGGCTCCCAGTAGTCTTCCTGTCCTGGTTCCCACAGCCTCCTGTTGTCCCTTCTCATCCTATGGGAATGGTAGAATTTGGCAGTGGCGATGTGGAGGAATCTGGTCAAGCAGCCTGTGTGGGTGAGCTGTCTTGGGGGCCAGTCTCCTAGTCCTGATGAGTCTTTGGGCAGCTAGAGCTCTGGCTCAAATCTTGATTGCATCTTCCTGAGAGACTCTGCAGATATCACTTTGAAAAGGATTGTTCTGGGACAATTTGTTACTCATCAATAGATCATTAACACACAACGGCATGATGCATTAGCTGACCTACATTAAAACTTTTCTTTAGTTTTATCTAATTTTTCATTTATTCATAACTCTTTTCAATATATTCTCTCATTGCCACAGGTATAAAATGGATCATGATTGGGATGGTAACTTTTGACTCCTCCTTGCCTCACTAGCCAACTGTGCTCCACCAATGCTTGTGTGATGCTGCTCCAGCCTGGAGGAGCACGTGGTCTACCCAGAGGGAAAGCACCATCATCAATGTAAAGGAACAATATCCAAGGTACAGAAAAACAAACCGGAGAAACAGGCAAGGGTATGCATGCCAGCAGCAGAAGCCTGTTCTTGAGAGAGAGTGGGTATCAGCTGGACACTAAACAGTGAATGGATCTAATATAAATCATCAGAGACAGAAAAGAAAGAGTAATGGTGTCAAGGACTGACAAAGGAGTCAGCAAAGACAGAAGCAAAACTCAGAGCAAGGAATATACTAGACTAGCAGCATACTGACCAGACACCAGTCTTTCCGAGGCGCCAGGCTCCTGGAGCAGGTCAGAAGGAATCAAGGGACTTGTTTCTCTGGCCAGCACCTTCGTTTCTAGGTGCTAGTGGCTAGGTTCTGCCCTGTACCTGCTCCCTTACATCCTGCATGCCTGAAGAGAGTCACGTGGCTTTCTAGAGTCCCAGTTTCCTCAACAATAAGCACACTTCCTCACCAGGCTGTAATGAGAAACTTCTGCCCACTGAGGAAAGTGTTCTGAGCACCAGCTTTGCCTGACACTATTCTGTGCTCTTGGGATGTATCTGCCAATAAAAGCATCCCAACATGTTGGCTGGAAAGATGGCTCTGCCTGTCCCAGGAGCACCAAGAGTAGAGTTCAGATCCCCAGAAACAACATGTGAAAAAATCTGGCACAGCAACTTACAGCTGTAACTCAAGCATAGACAGGGAAGCATGATGCAGAGAACATGGGTGTCTGAGAACCTGAGAATACAGGGAGGGAGGATAGAGTGGGATGGTGATGCCCAGGAAGACCTCTGTGTAGAGAAAGGGACACCCTGCATGGATTCAGATGGAGTTAACCCAGCAATATGCCTTCTGTATATGAACTTCTGTCTGAGAAACTTGAACATGGATGTGTTCTCTGAAATCCACCCTTCTTTCCTTCCTCCTCCCTTCCTCTTTCCCCTCCCCCAGAATCTCTTATTCTCAGTTCCTCCATCTCTTCTCTACCTCTTCTTTTTTTCTTTCCTTTATTCTCTACTAATAAAAGCAGTCAGCACTATCCACTCTGTCCTTCCAGATTCTTTGAACTGTTAGGGCAGGGGGCAGGGGAGCAGCCAGCAGTTAAAAAGACTTGCCCAAGCTCAACATGGTGGCTCTTCCTTGTCATCACAGGACTTCATGGGAGGAGGCAGGAGGAGTGCCATGACATTGAGGCCATAGAGCAAGAATCTGTCTCAGAAAAACAAGTAAAAGAAAGAAGAAAAAGGGGGGAGGAGGGAGGGGATGAGGAGAGAGACAGAGACAGAGGAGAAAAAATATGAATATATGTGGTCAAGAACACACTGCAAAAAGCTACACAAGTTTCCAGCCCATGAGGAGTCCCTTGGGTGTTTTGTGCCAAGTCCAGGGTGAGCTTTCCTCTTTGCACTGAAGCATCTACTCGACAAAGAAAGGCATCTGACATGGAAGTGAAATTGTCACACATAGGAGTCAGGTGACATTCCTGCCTGTGGCACCTTGAACTGTATTATCAGGAGGAAACAAGGCAGCAGGGTCATGTGGGGAGCTGTCTGGTTACTAATCCAGCTTCCCCAGCCTTGCTCATTAGAAATCACTGGGTAGAATCCACAGAGGAGGAGGTGGCCACTGAGACAGTGGGTGGCTTCTCTGCAGATGGCCCTGCCATGTAGTCAAGTACTGATATATCTTTCTGAATTGGGAGCTACATGACTGTCCTGTCAGGACAGTGGAAGGCTGTGTCCATTCCAGGGCACTTTGCTGTGAGATACTGCTTTAGTACACTGTATAGATTTGTCATCTGTCACAGGAAGTATAGGCGGGGCGACCAGACTAAGAGAATTCTGGGAAAAGGAAAGGCAGAGAGTCAGTCATCAGTCAGGCACAGGAAGCAAGATGAGAATGCCTCACTGAGAAAAGGTACCAAGCCACATGGCCAAATATAGGCAGGAATTATGAGCTAATTTAAGTTGTAATAGCTAGTTAGTAACAAGCCTAAGCCATTGGCCAAACAATGTTGTATTTAATATAATTTCTGTCTGTTTCTTTGGAACTAAATGGGTGTTGGACTCGGCAGAACAAAAACTTCTGTTTACAGCATCCAAAGAGAATGCTATTAAACCCAAGGGAAAGTAAGGTCCTCTCTAAAGAACCTCCTGAGGAATCACCAGTCTCAGTATCAGATGTACAGAGAAGGAGCCCGAGACTCAGACATGAATGCTGTCCACATCAGGGCCAAACCCAACCTCCTGGGCCCATAGTCGTTTTCTGGGACAGTGCCAGCTATCAGACTGAGGGGTTCAATGCACAGGACTCTACCACAATCCACTGACATCTCACTGTAGAGATGGCTCATTTACAAACCAGGAAACAGAGGTTCAACGAGGCCAAGAAACCCTTCGGCGCCTCCTAGCCCTTACTGTGGGTCCCTACCTCCTTTTTTCTGAAGTTCTACCAATGTATGTAGGGCTCCGGCCCATTCTGTAGCCCACAGCCCACGAGGTGTCTACTTGGTGGGGCTTAGGTTCACCGCTATGCATAGTGGTCCCTGAGACAGATTTACTTACCCAGTAGCTTCCTTTTTGTTCCCTTTTGAACTGTTTCTTTGTTTATGGGGGTAGGTCTCTCTACATTGTACAGGTTGGTCCTGCACTTGCAATCCTCCTGCCTCAGCCTTGGCACTTGGTGTCACTGTCACATTTAACAACCTTTCAACAGCTACTCAAACTACCTTTTTCTCCAGCAAAAACTCAAAGTGACCCATGTCCTCCTGGGAATGTGTACTAGAGAGGCTTGTCAGGGAAAACACAGAAAGCCCATATATAAAGGACACTTCATTTTTCTAATTTACCCTAATTTGTTTCTTTTTGTGTTTATTTCTCTTTTGCTTCTAAGAGCTGCATTTGTTTCTATGTACTGCCAGCTGGTGCCTCTGAGCCTCCCTTTGAATCTGAACCCTCCCCAGTGTAATTCCAGCGATACTTTTACGATTCAATTTTTTATTTGAAAAAATTGGTGTGTGTGTGCGCGTGCGTGTGCACACACGCATACATGTCTGTGTTATGAATATAGATACCCAAGGAGGCCAGAAGAGGGTGTCAGAACTGAGAACAAAATTCAGGTCCTCTGCAAGAGTAGCAAGCACCCTTGATCTACCTATCCAGCCCCAAATATCTTCTTTTTTTTAAATGCTTTATATATTTTTATTTTTGCCTGCATATATATCTGTGTCGGATATATATATATATATATATATATATATATATATATATCCAATACCATGCACATATATACATGTATATATACACCACACACACACACACACACACACACACACACACACATATATATATATATATATATATATATATATATATATATATATATATATATATATTGGATCCCCTGGAAATGAAGTCACAGACAGTTGTAGCTACCATGTGGGTGCTAGGAATGTAATACAGGTCCTCTGAAAAACTCCTAATCATTGAGCCATCTCTCCAGCCTCCCCGCCCAAATGCCTTCTTTAAAATCACACACACACACGCACACACACACACACGCACACAGTCTTTATATTGGTGTGAGTGCAGACACGTGTATGTACGACACCTCAAGTGTAGGTCCTGGCCTTCTACTTGATTGGAGGCAAAATCTCTTTTGTTCAGGGCTGCACCTGCAACCTTGTTTGCCACTGATCTTTTGGCGAGACTCCTCTGTCTCTGCCTCCCACCCTGAGTGCTGAGATTACAGGTGCATGCTTGGCCAGTTCCAGCCATGTGTGGATGTTGACTTCAAATTCAGTCCCCATGCTCCTTGCTTACGCAGTAAGCGCTTTTCCCAGTGAGCTTCTTCCCGGCCCAAACGTATCCATTCTGATTAAGGCAGAGCAAGTTTCTGCTGCTGGAAAGGAGTCCAGTCATACTGTATATAAATATTTAAATAAAATTCATTGATTTACACTTACCCAGAATCCATTTAAGTATAAAATTAGATGATACAAGTCTCATGATTTTTATGAGAGAAAAGACAAAAGGCAGGAACCACAAGAGCTTTGTTAGTTTTGCTTTTGTTATTTATTATTTTTTAATGTAAGGAGGGTATTGAGGACAATTGTGCACTTCTCCATCTGTCTAGAATACTAATATTTTTGTCATAAACACCCTGTATGGTTAGACTACTCTGTGCCTCAAACCTTTGTCCAGAAATGAATATGTGCGGTGATGACAATAGGAATCTTAAGAACTAAATATATGCAGTGATGACAATAGGAGTCTTAAGTCATCTTACTCTCTACTCTTCTTATTCTATAGGACAAAAGTATTTAATTTCCCTAGATCCAAAACTGAACAAATACTCTGTGGGTAATTTGACATTTATTAGGGCATCAGAACAGAATGTGTCTCAAGAGAACCCCACAGACTAGAAAAACCCCTGGTAAAGAGCCTGACTGATCACCCCATGATAGGATCTGAGCAGAAGCTGGGACAATGTCCTCAGTACCTAGGCATGCTCCTCTGGTCCCTCGCATAAGTAGGTTGTCTGGAGGTCATCTTCTGGGAGCCGACACCATCACTTTAGTTTGGATCTGGAGTGTTTCCCACATGCTAAAGGCTTAGTCCCCAATGTGGTGTCAATGGAGATACAGGGGATATTGAGAAAAGTGGTTTTATGTTGTAGGATAATCATTTTGCATGTTGTGAAGAGGTGTCTCTGACAAGGAACATTCTGATTGGTTTAATAAAGAGCTGAACAGTCAATAGTTAGGTAGGAGAGGAGAGGTGAGACTTCTGGGTAACGGTAGGAACTCTGGGAAGGAATCAGAGAGGTGGGGATTTCACCAGTGAGACTCCTAGCAAGTCGGACATACAGGATGGAGGCGCTGTAATGAGCCACAGGACAGATGCAGATTAATGTGTCATCAAGTTTTAAGAGCTAGTTGGAAAAAGTTCAAGTCAAGGCCAAGCTTTCATAATTAATAATAAGTGTCATTATTCGAGAGGTTGTAGTCAAAAGGAAGTGGGCTTACAGTTTTACGGAGGTCCTGAAGTAACTGGTATACACCACTGAAGGGAATGGGGCCCGTCTCCTTCTCTGTGTGTGTTCTTCCTAGAGTTGTGGGGTTCACTCTTCTACATGACACCCCCCCCAGTGTGCTGCCTTACCTCAACCCAAAGGAACAGGCCAACCGATCACAGAGTAAGATCTCCAAACCTATGAGCTCCCCAAAGTGTTTCCTCTTTTTAAGGTTATTAAACTCCAGGGTTCTATGGTAGTGCCTGAACGTTAACTAACACAGCCCTGTGGGACGTATGGACAAAACAACGCAGCATCCCTAGATATCCCCGATGTGACAGCCAGGTCCTGCATTTAGACCCGGACTAGAACTGGGTCCAGTGTATCAAAATGGGGCTGAGGTGTGTGCGTGTGTGTGGAACTCTGCAGGCAAGAAAAGTCTAACTACCATTCCCACCACCTCTGTCTAGAGGAAAGCCTTCCCTAAAGCTGCCTTAACAAGCAATGGCAGCTAGAAGAGGAGATTTGTTTGAGTAGCATAAAAGAAAACACCAGTGGCAAGTGGCCCTCGCTCCTCTTACACACATCGTGTTCAGCCTTCCTAAAAGCTTCTCACATGGAAAAACATGCTAACTGCTGGGCAGGGTCCTGCTCACTCCAGCAAACACAAGTCAAATGAATGAGAACGGCATTGTGTAAATTGACATTTTTTCACATTGTTTTGTGTTAGCATGGAGGGTGTGTAAATGAGCACACACATATGTATGTGTGTGGCACACTCAACACAGCACTTGCACGGAGGTCAAAAGGCAACTTGCAGGAATCAGTTCTCTCTTTCCACCACACCACGTGGGGTCCAGGGATCGAACTCAGGTCGCCAGACTTGGCAGCAAGTGCGTTTACCCACGGAGCCATCTTGCAGGCTCAGCAGTTTACAATTTAAAAACCCCCAAACCTCAACACTTTTGTGCTGTAACATATGTCCCCTAAACTAAGCATGTGACTTCTGGACATTTGCAGGGTTGGCTTCATGAAGTTAGAGAGTGGCAGCTGAATTCATGAAAGTCGGGGGTCAGGGAGGCTCTGTTGCCCTACGGGCGTGCCCCCTAAACTCTGGAGCTAGGCTTTCTTCTGCACGGCCTCTCCTGCCACTTTTCCTTTGTTAATAGCAGTGTGCACCGGAAAAGGCTTTCGAGCAAACCAAATATAATTAAGTGTGTTTTTCCAACATATAATGTTGCAATAAAGAGGCAAATCCTAGAACTGTTTTCCTCCAACCATTAAGCAGCCTCCAGGGAGGTATGGTTTCCTTTCAAAGTAAACTGCATTTCAATTCATAGGATGGTTTTACTACCCGAATTGGACTAAATAATTGACAGTTTTGGCGTCAATTCTCCTATTGTCTGAGAGCAGTCCGTTAATGAGACTGTGTGGAAAGAGGGTAGCCTGAGAAGAGCCGGTGAGGCTTCCACCCACCGCTCTGTAAGGCATCTCACCTTCCCGGCCACTCTCTGAGACTTAGATATGATTGCCACATTTCAGTCACTTATAATGTGACGCACATTCCAGCTTGCTGCTAAATGGCAGCGTTCACCCAGTGAAACAGAACATGGTGACATTTGGGTACTGCATTATAGATATATTCCAGAGCACAGTCCCCTGAGGGTCAGAGTAAAGCACACTATAACACAGTCTGCCTCTTTAATGTAGAATTTATAGATGGATTATTTTTCTGTTTCTTTGAGTTTTGACTTTGTCTCCATCATTTCATTCTGTCACCTGTCAAAAGCACTCAGCGTCACTTCCTGGTACAGTGCACCTCTGAGGAGAACACAGACATTGGCTCTCTGCTCCTGAGCAGTTCACACTGTTCACTTCCTGGTACAGTGCACCTCTGAGGAGAACACAGACATTGGCTCTCTGCTCCTGAGCAGTTCACACTGTTCACTTCCTGGTACAGTGCACCTCTGAGGAGAACACAGACATTGGCTCTCTGCTCCTGAGCAGTTCACACTGTTCACTTCCTGGTACAGTGCACCTCTGAGGAGAACACAGACATTGGCTCTCTGCTCCTGAGCAGTTCACACTGTTCACTTCCTGGTACAGTGCACCTCTGAGGAGAACACAGACATTGGATCTCTGCTCCTGAGCAGTTCACACTGTTCACTTCCTGGTACAGTGCACCTCTGAGGAGAACACAGACATTGGATCTCTGCTCCTGAGCAGTTCACACTGTGCTGGAGGGGGACGTCAGGGTTTCACCATGCTGGGTTTACAATGGAGCCACAGCCCAGCCTATGGCCCTGTCCTAAGGAGGCAAACAACACAAATAACAGAATAAATATGAGCCTGAATATGTAACTATCACTGTAAATCAGATCACAGCCACGGCTGTCCGCCCCCAGGTAGTGATGGGGCGACTAAACAGCCTACAAAGAGAACCTTTGCACTGAGAGAGGGGCAGTGAAATGGTGCTGACGTCTTCCTAGGAGCCCGCAGCTTGGCCCTGCCTTCCCAGAGGCATGTGTGCTCTCCTCTTCTAGGTTGACTTGAGAGAGGCAGCTCTCGTTTCTTTCCTTTCCCATCTTCTTTTCCTCCTCAATCTCTACCTTTCCTGAGCATCACCTTAGTGAACTTGAGCTCTTGTGTCTCAATGCTTGGACACAAACAAGTTGCGGCTGCACAAACTGGCCCTGCCTTTCCACACTGTACATTGTCATTAGACAGTTTTTCCAGAAATGGAAAATTCCAGCAGGAGGAAACAGATGCGCCGGAAAGAACCGTGCTTGCGTGCCTCTCTTGTGAAGGCATGCTATTGGCTACAGGTGAAAATGTATAGACAAATAGACATTCTATCTGGGGAAATCATTCCTTTTTGCTATCCCAGAGATGTGACTCCAACCACGAACCCACAAAGCACAACTTTGCTTAAAGCACTGTTTCTTAAATAGCCTAGCAAATGGGTCAATGCCGTGTGTGTGTGTGTGTGTGTGTGTGTGTGTGTGTGTGTGTGTGTGTTAGTGGGTCAATGTTACTGTGTGTGTGCATGTGGTAAGGGCCACTATGTGTGTGTGTTCACGTGCAGATATGTGTGTGTGCATGCACACATATAAAGAAACCATAGGTCACTGCTGGTCACTTCCTCTGTTTCCATTCACTTTGTATCTTGGAGATAAGGTGTTTCATTGAGCCTGGAACTCATCATCCCGGGAAGACTCCCTGGTGAGCAAGTTCCTGGCATCCTCCTGTCTCTGTATCTCCAGCACTGGGATTTCAGGCAAATACTCCCGTACACCTGGTTTTTAATGTGGGTGGCAGGGATCAGAAATCAGGACCTCATGTTTCTTTGACAGGGACTTTAGGCACTGAATGTCTTCTTAGCCCTGTCGATGTTGCTCTGGCCTTCACTGATAAACACCTGCCTTCTTTAGATACTGGATGTGATAATACATGCCTTTAATTCCAACACTTGGAAGGCAAAGGCAGAATACCATATTTCTATGAGTTCAAGGCCATCCTGGTCTATATAGAGTTCTAAGCCACCCAGAGATGCACAGTGAGACCCTATGTCAAAAAAAAATCCTCTTGTAAAAGCAAGTGCTGCTGGGGCTGGAGAGATGGCTCTGTGTCTAAAAGCACTAGCCACTCCTCCAGAGGACCCAGGTTCAATTCCCCATACCCACATGGCAGCTCATACCTGTCTGTAACTCTAGTCAGGCTGGAGAGATGGCTCCGTAGCTAAGAGCACTAGCCACTCCTCCAGAGGACCCAGGTTCAATTCCCCATTCCTGTCTGTAACTCTAGCCAGGCTGGAGAGATGGCTCGGTGGCTAAGAGCACTAGCCACTTCTCCAGAGGACCCAGGTTCAATTCCCAGCAACCACATGGCAGCTCACACCTGTCTGTAACTCTAGTCCCAGGGCTTCTGACACCCTCACACAAGCATACATACACCAATGAGCATAAAATAAAAATAAATAAATAAAAGATTGATTTAAAGAAAAGAAGATAAAAAATGAGCACTATTTTGCTCCTAACCCCTGTAGAGCAGCAACTTATGGCTGTGCATAGTTAAGAAGTACTTTCCTTTTAGCCCCTATGAATTCAAACCTCCATTCTACAAAATTTACTATGTGCCAAATAGTAGTTGTGACTTCTTGGTAGAGACACCTCTTGCCTGGACCCTACATCACAGTGGCAGTCAGGTATGCCACAGGCACCTGTACCAAACTTTCATATCTGGCATTGTTGGCTAAGCAAAACTAGCAAATTCCCTTACATCTCTACACAGTTCCAGAGACTTAATGTTTTTTAAAGATGTCAGTCACTGGCCAGTAAGATGACTCAGAAGTAAATGCACTTGCCACCAAGACTGACAATCTTGGTTGGATTCCCAGGACCCACACGGCAGAAGGAAAGAATTAACTCCTGAATGTTGTCCTCTGACCTCAAATACATGCACGATGTAACATGTGCCCCCAAACACACAAAATACATAAATAAAAATTAACTTTAAAAAATTCAATGAAATGGTACCTTAAGCAGCTGGGGACTATTAGTAACCATAACAACAAATTAAATCTCTCCTCTCCGGGCCAGAACTATGCATGGCTCTTCAGACTAAAGCATACTAGGAATGCTTTCATTCAGAATCACACAAAACACCACAAGGGAAAATGCAGAGCTGCTTGTGGAATGGCTATCAGCCTGGTGGGACACATCTTGTGGAACTGACCAGCGACAGAGGCCTGCGGTGCTACAGCAAGTGCATGCAGGAATTGAGTGGGCACTTTCCCACAACCTGTGCAGCCACGGCTGTCTTCTTCCATACTGTGACAGTGCCCACCCTCCACTCCCAGAGTTTTGAAGGGAAGATTATGGAAAAGGACTAGGAAATGAGCCGCCAAGAGCACAGACACCAGAGCCAGCAAAGGGTTCTAGTGGCGGGGAACCCACCTGTACAGCTAAAGCTTAACAAACCAAGCTTGAGCTAAAGACCACAGAGAATTTGTCAGCTTTTCCATGAATTCTGTAGTTGGAAATGAGCTAGGGAGGAGAGTTAGCCAATTAAAGCAAGAATCTGACACTCAGGAGAGTCCTCTAATAGGTGAAGCTTAGCATGACCTCCACGCCAGTGGTTCTGAGAAATCTCAGAGGATGGGAGCAAAACACCCAACACACAGAAGTTCCAGTGCCATCTTGTGGCTTCCAAGGGCACCGGCACACATGTGCACATACACATATAATCTTTGAAATCTAAAACAGTGGTTTAAAGAAGCTAACCAGCAAGGAATAAGTGAAACGTGAAAATAAAAGTGGAATACAATTTAAACTCCCCAAAAAGAGAAAATACTTCGGTGTAAATCTAGCACAATGGGTATACAAGTTTATATGGTAAAAAAAAAAAAAACCGAAATGCTGATAACAGAACTTAATATAATCTAAACGAGAGTGGCAAATATGATATATATATATATATATATGGCTTAGAACCCTGTCTGTCTGTCTGTCTTTCACTTGTTTAGTTGGTTGGTTTCTCTTCCTTTGTTTGTGATGAGTTCTTTTCCAGTGAGCTACATTTCAACCCTTGGCAATATCCACAGAGTAAAGAAGTCAATTCTTCTCAAATCAATATACAGACCTAACTGGTTTCTATTAACACTTCAGAACAATTTTGATAAATACAAACAAAGTTTCTGTGAAACTTGTATCAGCAGGCAAGAAAGTGAAGTGAGCAGAAACAATTCTTTAAAAGGATGAACAGTATCAGCTATCTTTGCTTCCAGCTCATCTCTTCAGCTACAGCAATCAAGACAGGACCTTGGCAGAAGGAGTGACAGGCCAACCAAGGAACCAGAAAAGAACCTAGAAATAGACCCAAAGGATTCCTGGCAACAGAGTTCTGATAGAGTGCAAAAGACACACCATAATTGAAAAAAAATCTTTTCAACAAATGACAGTGAAATAATTAGACTACCACACACAATATAATATGAAACAAAATCAGACCTCAGCTCTCCTAATTAGAGCAACAAAGGACCTGCAGACATTTCACTTGAAAGGGTGCTACTTGATACATGGACCCATAAAATATATTCACCATCATTCTCCACTAGGGGATTGATAATGAGTTGTCACTATTTTCCCAACAGATCTCACCTCAAAAAAAGATCAGCAACAACAGCAAATAGTGGCAAAGATTTGGGGAAACTGAGCCATTCAAATGTTGTTAGTGGGAATGTTAAAGCATACAGTCACTCTGAGAAAGAGTATGGTGGTTTCTTGGAAATTGGAGCATATAGATACATTATGGAACAGCATCCGTGTTCCTGGGCATTTGTATCAGAGAAATAAAACCCTGGATGCATACACAAATGCCACAGCAGTGTTTGTAGTTGGTGTGTGTGTGTGTGTGTGTGTAATACCACAAGACCTAGTGCTGGTGACAAAGCTGCACCGCAGATCAATTGGTGCACGTGCACAAGAACCTGGGTTCCAATCCTATTGCACACACACACACACACACACACACACACACACACACACCCTATTTCACTTGGCCTTCAATAAATATATAGCTAAACACACTATGGAAAGTGTGTTTATATATAATATAAACATAGAAAACACTACTTGCAAATGGAAAGGAGTGCTCTAGAGCCGAGTGTGGTGGTGCATGTCTATCACCCCCACTTCTCAGGAGGTTGAGGGAAGAGCACCACCAGTGTCAGGGTAGCTACAGAGTGAGTGGCCAGACTGGGATACATACCAAGACCTCACATAGAAACTAAGATGTGATAAGCAATTGTTGAACAAAACAGCCTAGACAGGTATTTACAGCATTGGACTCAGTGGGACAAGTATATGATATTGTTTAATGACAAAATTGCAGATATAGAGAACGTATCTGTAGCTGCTAGAATGTCTTAGTGTTTCTATTGCTGTGATAAACACAATGACCAAAAGCAGCTTGGGGAGGAAAGAATTTATTTCATCCTACACGTCCAGGCAACAGTCCGTGGATGAGGGAAGTGGGGCAGGACAAGGCAGGCATTTGGAGGCAGCAGCTAATGCAGAGGCCATGGAGAAATGTAGAGGGCGAGAGAGCCTTGTTCTCAGAGAAGCACTAAGAGAACCAGGAGTGCCAACTAAGTTTACTTCCTGTCTAGCACCTACAGGCCCCCCCTCAGAGGAGTGATGTTTCCTCAGCCTGCCTTCATGTAGTGCCCAGGACCACCAGGCCAGGGACCATCCCCCCTACGGTGAGGTGGGCCCTCCCACATCAATAATGAATCAAGAAAATGCCCACAGGCCTATCTAGTGGGGATATTTTTCAGTTGAGATTCCTTCTTCCCAAATGACTCTAGTTTGTGTCAAGGCGACATGAAACTAGCCAGCACATACAGGGTCTGGTCATGGGCACAGGAAATAAGTCTGCTGGGGCTGAGGAAAACTGGTGTGCCCAGGAGCTTGCTGCAGAGCAGCTTAAAGGGCATGCCAAGCTTCAACCACCTCCAGTCTTAAAAACTCTCTTTCGCATTAGAAAAACCTATCTGTGGAGTTTAAGGCTCCATCTCATCTCCAAGTTGCCTTCAGGACTGGCCCCTGCAGCCTGGGAGTGCAGTGTTTTCTGCTGTTAGTGATGTTCTTCCCTGTGTTCATTTAAAGGAGACATGCCTACTGACTTCACACCCTTTGTCCTCACCAGTATTTCTTAGGGTGAATTTGGAAACGCCACACTCTGAAATGGTTTGTAGCTGACAATTCTGGAAATGGCATTTTTGGACCAAACAGAGGAGATCAGACTTCCTCCCAGCAAGTCTCCTTCTGGTAGAAACTGAACGGATATTAAGGTAGTGTTCTCTTGGCGTGGTGCTGCACATTAACTCTTCGTGTTCTGTACGTGGAACTCACATACCACAGTTTTGTTCTGGAGCCCTTGCCAAGGTTTCCCTCTTGTCTGAGGCCAGGGCTTTTGGCTGGAATTTCATAACTAAATATGCATTGTTTCCACTGGGTTGTAGCAGAAATAATGAGGTAAAATGGCAGCTGGAACAAAGCTGCTTTTGTGACCCACGACTGCATTGACACTGCACTTCAGTGGCCAGAGCTTGAGAATTCGCAGCCACTGGTGTGCAAGTCCATGAGGAATGCTCACCAATACCTGGGTATCCTTGTGGGATACACCTACCAATACCCAGGCATCTTTGTGGGACACGCCCACCAACTCCAGTTTTTGTGGGACTTGATTATCTTAACTTCAGAAACCTCCAACCAAGGCCTATTGGGTTTTACAGTCTGTTAATATAAAATTTCTTTTATTCTTGTTTATGTGGATGCATGTTTCTGTCTACCACACTAGTGCTGATGCCCCCGAAAGCCGGAAGAGGAAGGACGTTCATCACATCAGTAGGGAGCTACCAGATGTGGTTGTCGGGCCCTGAACTGGGGTTCTCCAGAAGAGCAGCAAGCACTCTTAGTTAGGAGCTGTCTCTCCAGCCCCATAGAATGTTACTATTTAAAGGGGTACTTCATGTCTGTGTTAACAAACCTACAAGGCCCATAGCCTATTTGAAGGTGACAGTCCTATTCTTCTCCCCTCCCCAACCTCTCTCCTCCTACTGCCAAGGTTCTGCTGACAAGCCCTTGTCCTGCTTCCTGTAGCCTGCTCTGCCATGATTTGCATATGGGCCTGAACTGTCTCTCCCTCAGGGCTCATTCTTCTCCGTATTTATTTACTCTATAATTTGCTATTCCACTTGGCCTGGATGTCAGGAATTCAATAACTTTGCAAAACACTTTTTAGCTTACCAAAGGGAAGAAGATAGGGAACCTCCAGTTAGCTGGAGATAACAGCACATTGGTGTGAAAACAAATGGGGGTGGAGAGGAGATGTGCAAGGGAAACAAAAATAAGTGTGCAAAGGCTACAAGGAAAGTTTACTTTGTAAACTAAATAAATAAGCTTGGGGCTGGAGATATGGGTCAGTAGACGACAGCATTTGCTGTACATACGTGAAGGCCTGAGTTCAAATCTTTATGTCCATGTGCAAAATGTCAGGTATGGTCACGTACACACCTGTAATTCTAGCATCATAGCAGACGGAAACTGGAAGACCACCATGGCATGCCAGCTGTCATCCTAGCTCCAGGTTTAGTGAGAGACCCTGCTTCAAAGGAATAGCAATAGAGAAAGACACTTGGGTTCCACAGATAGGCACACACACAGGTACATCACACACACACACAAATGCACGCACGCAGGTACACCACACACACACACACACACACACACACACACACACACACACACTCAGATTTATAAATCTATTGAAGATCTATGAGTAGGTCCATATGGCATATCTATATCTGTCAAGAAGACTAATGTTCATATGCTCTTGACTAGGAAGCCTTACTCAGCACACATAAGGCTATGACGAGCTTCCGCACCTGTGGACCAACAGCATCACGCTCTAGGATGGAATTCTTTGATAGAATGAAGTTTGATTCCGAACAACTGAATCTCCATCTCTGGGAGGGGAGAAACCCAAGTTTCACCCATTCCTCCAGGCAGGTGACCAATTACACATGCTGAAGTTAAAGTCCCTAGTATCAAAACTGCTCGAAGGCTACAGCATGTTGTGGGATGAGTCATGCTTCCCTCTCCCTGACACAGCAAGAAAGGTGCTTTCTGCTGGAAGAAGGAGGTCATCACTGGAGCCCGGCTGAGCTGGCTCCCTGAAACTGGACTTCCCATCCACAGATCCCCAGACTAAAGCGTCTTTAGGCACATCCTAAGCAGATCACAGCACACACAACTCTCGCCAAATCACTGTTCTTATAAGTTCGGAAAAAAGCTGGGGCTCCTGGGCAATGCCAAATTCCTGGTTCAAGAAAGACTAGGGTAAGAGTAGCAAGGCCACTTTCCGTGCCACTTAAAAAGAAAAACAAACAAGCTAAAAACTCCTCAGTTTGCCTTCTGAGACCCTACAAGTCCAGGGGCTCCCCCTCTTCTTTGCCTCCCTCCAGTACCTCCCAGCTCATTCCCACCACTTCCATCTCTCTGCCCTCCAACCCTTGCCTTAAGCAGGTCATTTCTTTCCGTCTTCCTGCCTCAGGACCTAGGCACTTGCCTTTTGTTCTGCCTTTGCCATGGGCTCTTGGAAAAAGAAGTTATTTCTCAACTTTGCAGCCTCGGGTGCAAGGTCTTCTCAGAAAGAAACAGTGCCCCTTCTCCTGCCCCTACTGGGTTTCAGTTCAGCTTTTTGTCTCAACCTGCAACTACTTTGTTTTCTCCACAAAGATGTTCGCACCATGGCAGCAAAATCTTGTTGCTGCTGCTCACCCTCTAGTATCTGTTGACAGAACGGCTTCAGAACAGTAACTCCTCTTAAGTCCAAGCCTTGTGAAGGGAGGATTCTCATTTAACCTGGGGGGGGGGGGGCAAGGGATAAATATTTTTTTCTGTGAGTTCTTAATGAAGCTCCTATCCTGCCTGGCATCTGGGGTCAGTCCTTAGTGTCCTCCCTCAGCCTGGTCTCCATGGTCTGAGCCATGTCTGAGCAGGAGGGGAGGGACACCCATGGCTTGCAGGGCATCCACTATGGGCCAGGATGTCAGTACTGGGAGTGGCCTGAGCTGAGTACCAGGCACGACTGTTTCTCTGAGCTGGGGCCTCTTTCTTATCTATTGCCACTGGAATTTGCCTTAGCTTTCTACCTCAGCCCCAGACCTTGCTGCCTCTAGGTCTGGTCCTGACACCCCTGGAGAAGCTGGCGCCCTGATATGTGTGCTGGTGGCCTCCCTTTGTGTACTGAATCCTGCCCCAAGAAATGAATGTGGTCTGCCAAGAATGAATGAACAAAAAAAGGAAGGAAGAAGCTGCATAGAAATGGAAGTTATCTCTCCATCCCCACTCAGGGCAAGGCCCAGCATGGTCTCTTCCAAGCCCCACAGCAGCCATCAACACAGGAATCACAAAAGCCCCCAAGTCTGGACCCTAGGGCCTCTCCACGTGTTGGTAATGTTCACTGGCACCTGAGAGGGATGAAGTCCAACAAAACGGAAAGTCAGCTCTCTGGACATCTGCCAGTTTGTAGTTCCCACAGGGGAGATGAGGCCCTCATCACCCCAGGCACCTGGGTTCCCATAAGTACCACCTTTCTCCACAAACTTCTATCTCTGTTCTCAATGCTTTAACAAAATCTCTTAGACTGAGGAGTTTGTAAGTAGTAAGAATAATTTCTCCCAGTTCTGTAGGCTCAGAAATCCTCCATCAAGACACTTGAAGGTTGGGTCAGTTTGCTTTCTGTTCCCAGTTTTCTGTTTCTTGGTGTTTCTTCATGTGACCAGAAGGGTAAGGAGGCCAGACCTGCTCTAGTAAGTCCCTTTCTACCACGTGTTGGAGATTTCCAGCAAGTTTTCTTTTAACATCATTGAACTCTTTGGCATATAGCATGTAATATTAAGAAGTAACTTAGGTTTTAGCTGCAAACATGGTTATTTACGATGCTGGCACCAGGCATTGTTGCACACAGCTGTAATGCTAACACTGGAGAAGACGGGGAGCTCCAAACCTGCCCCGGCTACCCAGAGAGTCCGTGAGCCCTTTTATCAAGACCCTGTTTCCAATCATGAGGAATGAGTCCTCCTAACGGCCTCACCCTTAGAGGGCAATGTGGGTCTTGGAAGAACACAAACATTGAAATGACAGCAACTCTTCACATAGCAAGGTCTCCACCACCTTGAGTCTGAGAAACACATGGGTCACTTGGACAGATGCTGAGGGAGGGAGAACACAGTAAAGTTGGCACTCCTAAGCACAGCACAACATGGCCTCAGAGTCAGAAGATCCTCATTCTCCTTGATTCTTTGCCAGGTTTTCATAAAGCAAAGAAAATACAATTTCTATCACCAACAGCATCTGAGGTGCTGGCATAATGCAGTTGGTTGTCCAGAAGAAGAGAAAGAACCAAGCACAGCACCACCAGGCGTGATCCATTACAGGCCGCTGGGACATGCTTCATTCTACCTAGCCTGCTATTCAGATTCAGAGTCATCACTCAAAGAGGGGCACCACCCCTCTGACTTCTCATTTCTTTGTGAAAGGCTGCACCTTCAGGTACCATATTGTCTCATCCTCACAATGAAATGATGGCACCTTAAAGAGGAAGAGCATATCCTATACTTTAAATTTTTTCTTTTAGGATGCATGAATAACTTTGAAATTAAAATATGAGGGTCTGGAGAGATGTCTCAAGTAGATAATATGCTTGCTGTGCAAACACAAAGACCTGAGATAGGACCAACGATACCCATGTAAAAAGCTGGCCATGCACAGTGACACATACCTGCAACCCCAGCATTGGAAGGGGTGGAGACAGGGAAATGGAGGGTAGGGCTTGTTAGCCAGGTTCATCAATCAGAAACCTCTGGGTTCCCTGAGAAATCCTTTCTCAGAATATTAAGATTGAGAAGCATAGAGGAAGTTATCCTAAGTTAGCCTTTGGATTCCTCACACACACACACGCACGCACGCATGCACGCACACACAAATGCATGTACACACCTATAACACATGCACAAAAAATACACAAATAAAATATTCTCTATATGCAATATAAGAAAAAGACAGTTTTATGTTCTACTGGGAACTCACCAAGACCAGCTGGCCTGGGTCTGGAAAAGCCTGGGATAAAACCGGACTCTCTGAACATAGCGGACAATGAGGACTACTGAAAACTCAAGAACAATGGCAATGGGTTTCTGATCCTACTGCATGTACTGGCTTTGTGGGAGCCTAGGCAGTTTGGATGCTCAACTTACTAGACCTGGATGGAGGTGGGGGTTCCTTGGACTTCCCACAGGACAGCGAACCCTGATTGCTTTTCGGGCTGAGCGGGGGGGGGGGGACTTAATTGGGGGAGGGGGAGGGAAATGGGAGGCGGTGGCGGGGAAGAGACAGAAATCTTTAATAAATAAATAAATTAAAAAAAATAAAGTACATTCACAAAAAAAAAAAGAAAAAGACAGTTTTAGAGCAAATGACTAAGATGCTAGATTTCCTTGCAACAGAGAACATTCATAACACAGTCTTAAAACTACCCTTGTAAGTAACTGGGGAAAAGGTACTCCCCTCCCACAAAGACAATACATAGCAGGAAAATTTTATTTAGACCACAAATGGCTAAAAGCCATTTGAAAATTTGGTCAGCCATGCAAGTTATTTAAAAAGTCCAGTTTTAAAGAATAAAGAATGCTAGGCTTGAGGGCCCCTTTTTAGGGGACTGGTGCTGTCCTGTTTCGGGAGGTCCACATCCCTATGGTATTGCTGTCCTGTTTCAGGAGGTCCGCATCCCTATGGTATTGCTGTCCTGTTTCGGGAGGTCCGCATCCCTATGATATTGCTGTCCTGTTTCGGGAGGTCCGCATCCCTATGGTATTGCTAGAAAATGTGCTCAGCATAAGGCGTTAGAAAGCACAAGGATGTGTAGCCAGAGGGAAGAATTCATTATGGGGTTTTGACACATATGCCAACTGAGCTATAAATCCATTCAAAATACTATGCCAGTACTTACTGACATGAAATAAAATGTGTTAATAAGCAACTTCATTACAGAAAATATATAGAAATATTATTAGCATCCTGTTTTTACAAAAAGAAGGCCAGTGTTAAATGATTTCCTGTTTAAAATAAATAGCTGTGTTTGTAGATAACACATCGGCTCGTCCTCTTTCTGTGTTTGCAAACTAACTAGCAACAATCATGGCAAAAGACTTCCTTACCTGTTTGTATCAACAATAGGATAAGACATGACCCACCAGAAGAAAACATGCCTTTGACCAATGAAGGAAGTTCTTTTCCAAGGGAACAGGGCAGTCGTGAGATGTGTACAGGAGACTGTGGTGGGAAGAGTGAGCATTCCAGGCCAAGGAAGGGAAGGTGTCCATGGGGAAGCAGTGAGGTTACCCATGTCAAATGGAGCTAAGATGGCCTGCAGGGGAGCGGGGTCTCTGTCTCCCACTTCGTAATAGAGAAAAGAAAGCACAGCAGTGACCTCTGACCCCAAGCCTTCAAGAAAGCTCTCAACCTTCGTCAACCTAAGATTAGTCAGAAAGATGTATTCTCAAGTAGCCAGAACTTAGCTCAGATAATAGATGACCATGGTCAAGTTCAGAGCTCTATGTTAGCATTTTGGTGAGAGTACGGAACATGTGGGGTGCACCTGACCTTGGCTTTCTCAGCGAACCTGCAGCACAGCTGGAGGCTGAGAATGATTCCGTAGAGTCCACTTGCCCAGAGCCTGGAAGTCCAACTGTTTTTCCAAATGGAGCTAGTAAGAATCATCCAGTGCCCCCCCCCACCCTGCCCAAACCCCACCAGATCCAACTCCCTCCCCAACCATGAGCTCCATCTTAACTAGCACTTACAACATTGCTCTAGAGACCCCCCAGGATCCTCGTGCAAACTTTCTCTAACATTTTGCTGACTTAACCACATGATGGCCAAGGAACCTGAGTGAGAGTGGGAAGGGCTCACAGTCCTCAGAGCCGAGAGATAGTATGTGGCTCAAAAATGACCCTGCAGGGCCACATGTTCAAGGCCTGGTCTCCAGCTCCGCGCTACTAGAGGCAGCAAGCCCAGAGGAGGTTTTAGTTCATTGACTGAGAGAGCCTGTACTCTTTTTTTCCTGGCCATGATATGGATGGCTTTGTTCAACCAAGTGTTCCCACAAAGCAGTAAGATACCTACCCCCTCCCCCGCCCCATCACCAAGATGGCCTAAAACCTCCAAAGCCACGAGCAAGTGAACCTCCTCTCTCTGAAATTTCATTATCTCCAGTATTCACTCAGGTACAAGAAAGCTAACGAACACAGCAGTAAGACCTCTTCTTGTGACAGCCAGGAGCTAGGTCTACGCTGAGAAGTCATTATACCTTGGTAGGCTCCATTCCCTCGACAGGTACCCTAGGCCTTGCATAAAGAAAGAGCAAAGGGATAATCTTCAGGGAAATCTGCTGCCGAGGTGTGTGACTCTGTAAAAGACTGGGTCCAGAGAGGCCTGAGGGGGTGTGTTCTGATCAATTTCCTCCCAATGCTGGCATATCATCCTCCTGCTCCTCCTCTTCCTCCTGTTCCCTCCTCCCCATCTTCTCTTTCCTTTTCCCTCCCCTCTCTTCTCCTCTCCTCCCTCATCCTAGATTAGGCACCTCTTCACCTCCTCTTCCCAGGGTGGACATCCCCTCCCCTCCCTTCTCCTTCCCTCTTCTCTCCCTCCTCCTCCAATACCTCTCCTTGTTTCCCAAGCTGCTCCTCTCCCTCCTCTTCATCCCCATCTGCTCCTCTAGCCTCCTCCTTCTCTTCTGGAAGTGACTGGGTTAAACCCAGACCTTCATGCTTTCTACGTCAGCCTCCGGCTACACCAGAACCGGCACAGACTTTTTTGCATCTCTCAGGGCATGTAGCACGATGCAGTCTCTCACCTGCCCAGCTCCACAGACAGTGCTTACCACACCTCACAGGGCCTAGTTCATGGACAGTTCTGATGGGGGCCACCTCTCTGTTAACTTACAAGTGCACCTTTCTAGCCAGGCATGGTTTATCACAAAACAAAAGATGCTGAGGCAGGAGGTTCACAAGCTGGAGACCAGCCTGAGGCGCATAGCCAGACCCTTTCTCAGTAAACACAAACAAAAAGACAAACAGAAACGCTACCTTTCTAAGTCTCCCCCTCACTTGTTATTCTGCCCTCACGGAACTCCCAAAAGCAGCAAACCTGATTTCCATTCTTGCTATTCATTCTCATGCTGATGTGGTTTGAGGAAGAAAATAAAGAAGGACAGCAATGCAATTACAGAAGGACTCGCTGAAAGCCTCCACTGCGCTGTTGGCTGTGGGGGACAAACACTCACACCTGACATGAGTCCAGCCGGGAGGAGGCCACCAGAGCCAGGCTGCCACTGCACAGATAGAAATCTGGCAGCGCTGAGAACCCAACTGGCCTTGACAGCTACTCAAGAGGGGAAGGGCCAGAAAAACTTAATTTTCTAAAAATATCATTTTCAAATATTTTTTCCCTCTCAGACTGTAGAATTGAAATATTAGCATAATTAATGCGCTATTAAAGGATGGTTTGCATGTCACTGCTTAAAGAAGGGTCAGACTGGTTACTCTACAATTCTTTATGGGCACAGAGGGCAAAGAGCAGAGAACCCCCACAGACGCTGGTGATGACAGTGTTGCCGCCCAGAGGAAGTGCCCCATCCACTCATCAGGGGACGACTTCTCTTAGGCTGTGTGCACGCTGGAGTTCAAACCTTCCTTACTCAGGCTAGGCGAGCACTCCACTACTGAGCAACACCCCAGCCTGGTTCCTCCTTTGTGAGCTTGCTCTTGAGACTGTTTGGTATATATGTCAAGGTGATTCCTTCCATATTTAACTACTTACCCAAACAAAACCACGGAAGAGGCAAGAAACTCCAACCAATGAAACAAACACACCTCTTGATTACCACAGTTTATTGCTTCACCCCCTTAAAAGTTTCAATGTATGTGGCTCACTGGTAGAGTATTAGCTTAGCATGCATGAACCCCTAGGTCCATCGATAGTACCACAGGTGTGGTGAAAAGATGGGGGAGAGGGAGAGCAGAAAGAAGAGGAGGAGGAAGAAGCAAAGGGGAAGGAAAAAGGGGGTAGAAAGGAGGAGCAAGGGGAGGAAGGAGCTGGTGGTTGGTAGCGGTGGCTCAGGACAGAACTACAGACAGACAACAGAAGATTATGGCTTATTTTCAGATCCAATAAGCAGCTAAAGGAAAATTCACTGCTTTCTTAAAAGAAAATGCCTGAGCGCCTCTGAGATTATACTAGAGAATAGGTTCTAGAGGTACTTACATTTTTCCTATAACCCATGTAACCCAGAAATAAATTTCTTCTAATCCAATATTTTGTGGTAAAATCATTTACCCAGCCTCAGCAGGGGCCCAGAGCCTCCAGGGCTGGAAAGTCGTTTGCTATTAACACTGGGGCATCCTTATTAAATTTGCAAATGCTGGCACTTAGTGTGCATGTGTAAATGGCCCCTCCTCAGCATTTTCCTTCCTTTTCCCTATTAGCAACTTTTCAAGTTCTTTAAGGACAAGAGCCTGGGCAGATTGTCTGTGTGCCCAGGGTACACGCAAAATACCCCACTGAGTGGACAGTTCATAAATATTTGTTAAGTGAACAAATTCTTGAGTAAAGCACATTTACACAATGCATGTTGAGGGGACACAAATAATTCCAAATGAAATATGGACTTGCAATTCTTGCGGGGTGAGCAAACACGAGGAGGCTCAGTGTTGAAGACAGACAGCTCCTGAGGTTGTACATCCTCACACATTACACATTGTTTTGCTCTTCCTTGTCTTAAAAACTGGGAAGCAGTTCTTTCTTATTGAGGAAAAAAATATTGTTTTATTCAAGCAAAATCAGTAGCAAAACAGAAAGCGCAAGTGGTTTTTCTTTTCCCTCCTTCTGCTACAGGGAGTCCGTCAGCCACGGCACCTCTGACTTTGGCCTGCTCAAGCTGCTCAATTCATGTCCCCACAAAATTAAATACCAAGGTGAATTTATGTTTTAAGACACTCCATGGCTCAATAGTAGACCAGATGGCCCTTGAAGATCCAAACATTATTGATCCTGGGAGAGCAATCTATTCATTACGCAGTCACCATCGATACCTGAAAATGCACACAGGCAGGAAATGCGCAAGTGACTGAGACTTTCATGCCATTTATCCTGGAGACATTATTTGAGCAAGTCCTTTTTAGAGTGACTGCAAAGAGGTAATGGAAACATTGCAAGAAGGGATCGATGAGGAAAGGGTCTCGGAGTCGACACAGGCAGAGGACACACTTGGGAAGAAAGAATCAGTCTGCCAGAAAGAACAACCTCAACCAGACTGCACTATGGTGTCTAAAATGAGGCACAAAAATCCTACAGTGGGAAGGTAAGTGACCTCCTGCAGGCACTCTTGCAAAGACTACAGCACGAAGGTAGCCTGGCGTCATCTTCTTCTACTATTGAAAGATGACAGCTCAGGCCACGGGAATCTCAAGATCATCATAAAGAAAAAGCAATAGTAACGTAGAAATCAGACACAAGTGAAATGAGCACCTTTGGCCTCAGTCATACTTTGTAAGAATCTCGTGAGTGCGGTGGACGATGGACACTCCTGCTCCAACCAAGCAACAAGGAAGTTCTACGACCCTGAACAACGCACAAGGACAATGTCATCCTTGTGTGCTGTGTGACTCTTACCAAACAGATAATACCTTAAAATGTCTGTATGAAAACCTTTGGAGGACTTGAAAGGTATCTGGTATCTGGTGAGAATCACACAGATGCTGAGCTGAGTCAATTAGTAACTGCCAACGTCCCTCTTGTGGGACATGCTTACCAAGTACTGCATGTAAAACAGGAAGTAAACCTGCTTCATGGCAACCGAAATGTGTCCACCAACTGTGCTTCTCAGTTTTACATCAACTTATCACACGCTAAAGTCATCTTAGAAGAGGGAACCTCAGCTGAGAAAGACGGTCCTACCAGATGAGCCTGTGGAACATTTTCTTAATTGATGATTGATGTGGGAGGGCCCAGCTCACTGTGGGCAGTGTTGTCCCTGGGCTGCTGGTCCTGGGTGCTACAAGGAAAGCAAACCGAGCAAGCTATGGAGAGCAAGCCAGTAAGTAGCACCATTCCGTGGTCTCTGAATCAGCTCCTACCTCTAGGTTTCTGCCTTGTTTGAGTTTCTGTCCCAATTTCCTTCACTGATGGCCTGCAACGTGAAGTTTAAGATGAGACGAAGCCTTTTCTCTGTAAGCTGTGTATGGCCATAGTCTTCCATCAGAGCAGTAGAAATTCTAACTAAGAAGCAATCAATCTGTGTTTCAACAAATCCACAGATGTCGCCAGGAGAGGAGTGTGGTTGTAGGCTGAAGTCAACAATGCATTTAGAGCCTTTGACTTTCAAGGTAAAGGGCAGCCTTGGAAAATGATGTAAATGTTACGAATCAGATTTTCAAATCCTGCAGTGCACAGAATGCCTTTGCTTGCTTACTCAAGAAGCCTGTGACTCCCCTGCCCAGCTTATGATTTGACGTCCTCTTGTTGCACCCCGTCTTTGAATTTGTCCATCTACAAAGTAGCATGTACAGTCGATAAATCTGTCTTCCCAGGGTCATTGGATCAAGAACTAAATCAACCCATAGAAGGGTACAGATTCCGGGCTCAATCCATATGAAGCTTTTACCCTTACAAACCTGTAAGAGACAGACTGAGCAGCATGCAGTTAAAATGGCTGCCCAGGTAGTGACCACACATCACTGAAGCAGAGTGAAGCAGTTGGACAATGCTTCCCTAAGGGCCTGGCACCACGGTGGTCACCTGGAACTCTACCACTTCAGAGGCTGAGGAAGGATGACCCTGTGCTTGAGGTCAGCCTAGGTTAAAACAAAAGAGAGTTCTTGACAAGCCTGGGATAAAGATAGTAGGAGTCAATCTCAAAAACTTAAGATAGAGGGATGTTTTCTGAGGACTGTTTTTTGGTGTGAGAGAATTGTCAGTATTCTGTCAATCATGTTTTAAATAAATGCTGATTGGCCAGGCAGGAAGTATAGGTAAGAAAACCAGACATGAAGTAAAGCTGGAACAAAGAGAACAGGAGAATTCTGGGAAGCAGGAAGCTTCCTCTGCCACTCTTTCCCAGACGACCAAAGAAGCAGGATGTAATCTGCACCACTGAAAAAGGTACTGAGCCATGTGGCTAACATAGATCAGAATAATGAGTTAATATAAGCTACAAGAGCTAATAAGTAGCCTGAGCTAATGGGCCAATCAGTTTATAACCTATGTAGACCTATGTGTGATTTTCTTTGGGGCTTGCCAGCTGTGGGGAAGTGAGCAGGACAGAAACCCCAATAAGCCGCCCCCCTCATGTTATAGTATTTGATATTTTTTTCCTTCGGTTTCCAAGATACTCGTGTGTGTGTGTGTGTGTGTGTGTGCATGTACGCACACATGCATGTGTGTATATGTGTGTGTGTGTTAAGTTTGAGCTCTGTTGTTAGGAATGCTCCTAACCTTCACATTATACTTTGTAGATGTTTTTCCACAGTATCTTGACAATGAAGGTTCTTTGTACTCCAAATTCTTAGGCACTTTTTTTGAATGTACTAGAACATTTATTTGAGATTAGATTTTTCAGTACTTTGAACACAAGAAGGTGACATCAATGGAAATATTGGAGAAAAGATGGGAGCTATTGGTGATGAATATCCCAGAAGATGTAACAGAGAGAACATCAGAGTATCAGATCACAGGTGGCAATGATCCCTCAGCAAGGGGAGTCCTCAGAAATAAAGACTGAAGCTCAACCAGACGCCTACAAGTGAACATTCACAGCAATGCCCACCGACTGGCGAATGGGCAAGCAAATGCTGTCTTAAGCTGCTGTACCAGTCACTGCTGCCTTGCTTTCTGTTGACCTGCATGCCCTTTCAACCCTCACGATCATCTTCCTATTTAAATGATTGTCTTAGGGGCTGGAGATACGTCTAAGCAGTTAAGAACCTGTGGTGCTCTTGCAGAGGTCCAGGCTTAAGTCCCAACACCCAGACTGGGTGGCTCACAAATGCCCAGAACTCTCCAATACACTCTTTAGATCTATGATAGTTCCTGTACTCATTTGCATATACCCAGAAAACAGACACAAGTAGACCACACATGCACACACACTGACACATACACACTTAAAAAAAAACAACCAAGTTATTATTTTAGGAATCCCAGCACTTGACGGGTGGAAGCAGGAGAACAAGAAGTTCAAAGTCATTTTTAACTACCCAGCCAATTTGAGGCCAGACAAAGAGAATCTGTCCCTAAAAATTTTACCATTGCCCATTGTATGAAAGTATGATATTACTAATTTTTTATATATTAAAAATTAGTTAAGTAAACAAATTAGTGTCTTAGTTACTTTTCCTGTTGTTATGCTAAAATCATCTTGCAAAAGTAACATAAGGGAGAAAGGTTTATTTTGGCTCACAGTCTATCTTGGGAACTCATCCTGAATTACAGTTTGAGGGGGCAGTCCTTCGTGGTGACATCACTTTGAGTCTGGAGTCAGGAAATTGTGCACGGTGATTCTTCCCCTTTATGCAGTCCAATAGTCCAGCTCTGGGAATGGTGCCACTCAGTGGGCTGTTCCACATCACCTAAGCTAATGTAACGAGCCCTCACAGGTGTGCCTGGAGAGGTGTCTCCTAGCAGGTGTGCCTGGAGAGGTGTCTCCTAGCAGGTGTGCCTGGAGAGGTGTCTCCTAGCAGGTTCCGGACACTGCCAAGCTGGTGGTCAACACTGACCATTACAGCTACTGGGATAGTTCTTGGCACCTGCCCCACCATGGATGCTTGCTCGCATTGATTCTTATAGTTATTCCTGTTTCATGAGTCATGGGAGATAATAAACACGTATATTCTTCCTGCACCTCTCTCCTCCACACATGGTCTCACTACATAGTTCTGGTTGGTCTGAACTCACTGTGTATATGAGGTTGGCCTTGAATTCAGAGGTTCACCTGTCTCTGTCTCCTGCATGCTGGGACTAAAGAAAGATGTGTGCCACCACACCTGGCCCCTGAACATTTCTTTGTTGTGGACATGGTAGGCAGAGGGACAGATAAGGGGAGCATGTTCTGAGCTCACCACAGTAGACAGAAGATGAAAGGAACAATGAATTATTGAAAACTTCAAAGGATAAATGCAGAGGCAAGGTTAGGACATCCCCGACCTGCATCTGCCTCTTGTATTTGTTCTCTCTCTACTCTTTAGCTGAATATCTTTGATCATGTTTCATATGACAATTCTGAATCCTTCGTTTTTCTATAGAAAGAAGGGAAAGGTCCATTCTCTTTTCTCCTGCATAATCTGGGGAGATTGTATATAGGGTCTAGACTGTTTCTCCTGTGTAATTTGGGGTTATTTTCTATAGGGTCTAGACTGTTTCTCTTGTATAATTTGGAAAGATCGTCTATAGGGTCTAGACTGTTTCTCCTGTATAATCTGTGGAGATCATCTATAGGGTCTAGACTGTTTCTCCTGTATAATCTGGGGAGATCGTCTATAGGGTCTAGACTGTCTTGGTGTCACAGTTCTCTCGGCCTCACAATGCAGTCTGGGTAATAGAAAACACAGTTTTGAGAGAAGTGTCAGATCTAAGGAAAGCTCTCCCTAGTTTTCCCATAAACAATCCTCTTCATATAAAATGCCATGCACTTGAGGAGCATCCCGCACTCCCTTCTGCCATGTCTCTCTTCCCTTCCTCACAAACAGCTAATGTCGGGAGCTTAAAGATGTGTCTGCCTCTTGCCGTGAGATGAGCCCTGCCTGAAGCTTTTGAGTGAGCGTGCTGTGATCTGTTCAGAAGCTACTCCCACACAGGGAGGTCCCACAGTAACTTCACTGTGCAGCAGCACACGAGAACACCTCATGAAACCCCAACCCAGCACACCAAACTCTGCTTCCCTGAGCTTGCTCTGGAAATATATTTCTCTGAATCCATGCCACCTCGGAAAGGAGAAAAATGACAGACACATATAATGGAAGGAAAGAGAAGCCTAGATGATTCCTTTTGAAATGCCTTACTTGTGCAAATTTTATTAAGAAAGCATAGGTAGAGATGATTAGGGCCTTAGAATGCACCCATGCAAATGAGCGTGTTAGGAAGCTTTGGATTTATTAGCTTCCCTCCCTGCCTGTTGTTCCCCTGGCAACATGGCTATGTCATGGGACAATCACTGTTTGAAATAACTTAGTCTGTTTCTTCAAGGAGCCACAACTTTGCTTCCTTTGCTCCTCCAGCGTGGCGAACAGATGAAGTCTTTAGTGAAGGTGTTTTACTGACTTGAGTTTGAGCATGTCAGGGACCCCAGTGCCTCGGAGCCATGAGAATGACACAGGCATCCCCCGGTCCCAGTGCTAAGGCTGAATGTTGATAAGCTAACATCAGGACATGCAGAAAGGGTCAAGAGCCACCTTCCCTCCCAGATGCTGGAGGCCTGTGCAGAAGCCATCAACCACATCTTTCTCCTCTGGGATGACTGCTCCTGAGGCTGCTCCCTCTCAGAGACCATCTAACAAGATTAGCTAATCCTCCTGAGTTCCCAGGCTGCTGGCGGTGCGTCTCTACCACGACACATAACCCAGCTGATCCCAGTTTTTCTCGGTGTGTATCTGTCAATCTCTGAGGTGTGCAAATCACAGCACGCCAGAATCCATCAGAATTTCTTGTGCATTTATCACTAATTAGTCACTTCATAGTAATTAACTGATAAAGTGTGGATATGGATTGATGAGTGGATGGCATTTCTACTGAGGGGCAAGGAAAGAGACAGTGTTGGGATGGGGGTAGGAGAATCACTTTCCACACTCCCACCAGGGGAAGCTACTGTGTGATGTGGGATAAAGGGTAGAGCGCATAATTAATAATTATTTAAAAGGATGCTTGAAATCAGATTTTCACGGTGATGGACACAAGAGAGGTGAGATGGGGCCTTGTACAGTCAAGAATTCAAGAAAGAAAAGCTGGAAAGGAAAAGCCATCTTCACTTTGGAGTCACTGACCTGGCGAATCACCTCCACTTCCATTTTCCCTCTGACCTGAGCCTTTGATGACAGCTGACACCAGGAGTATACTGGAAACGCCACGCCCTGGTTTTCTCTCTATATTTATAGAGCTTTTTAGCACAATGGCATTTTCATCAAAGCACTTTAAGAGCTGGGCACACCCTGACACACACATGAGCTCCATGAAAGCAATTGCAAGTTCCCAGCAGCCCCGGGCCTGAGCTGGCAAACAGGAATGCTTTGGAATACACTCCCTGGCCACAGGCAAGGAGCCCAGCTTGAAACTGGAGGGAAGAATGACATCAGGCAGGGCCAGCCAAGTCCCTGCTGAGAGGCCCTGACCTGTGTTTCTGGAAGGCAACTTAGACTTTACCAATGTTGATCGTGTGCCAGAGCCTGCGAGGCTCTTTACATGGTTTATCTCTTCTAATCCTAAAACCATTCCCATTGTACTAGCAGAGAAGCTGGGGCTAAGAGGCAAACCACCCGCCTGGGGCATTCACCAGCAAGAGCTAAGGGCCCACCTGTCTCAATTGTCTCATGCCTTTTTGATGTTGCCCTGATACCTGATCTACATGTAACAGATGAAATACAGTTTTTAAGATCACAGGTGCATAAGATGGCTGAGGGTTCATTTGTATCGCTTGACTTAAAGACCAGCTTGGATATCTCAGTATAATCCAAAACCAATTCTGAAATACCCCCCAACCAAAGTTGAAATTTTAGTAAGTAAGACAGTCCCTTCAAGGTTCCCCCGAGCCCCTGGTGAAGTTTTGCTGGGAGTAGTCAAATCATAATTTGTCTGTATTACAGTTTTTATGTGAGATATTCCCACAGGCTCGGGGACAGGAGACTTGTCACCTGATGGACTTTAGAAGCCCTATTAGGTTCTGAGGGGTCTGATCTAATCAATGAATTCAGAATCTAATAGCATGAGAAAGTGATAGAGCTTTGTTGTGGGAAATGGACCACAAAGGGCATACCCTAAAAGACATAGTTCATTCCGGTCCCTTCTGTCTCACTATGTCTATGTCTCTCTGCTTTCTGGTCCCTGTGAGGTTCTGGCACATTCTGTGTTTTTGCTTCAAGCCCAAATCAAATCTGTGTTGTTGAATCTTACATGTGTGCACATACATGCCTATGGGTGGAGTCAGTGGTGGGCATCTTCCTTCACTGCCTTCTCACTTCAGCTTTTGTTTCCGGGTCTCCCACTGAACTCCCAGACTCGGTGGAGTCTATGGCCAGCAAGCACCAGGGATCTTCCTACCTCCATTTTCTCAGTGCTAGGATAACTGGAGCCTTCTGCTCTGACTGGCATTCTGTGGGTACTGGGAATCTGAATTCAGGTTCTCGTGCTTACGTGGCAAGCAGTTTAACAACTTAGCCATCTCTCCAGTCGCCTTATTTTTTAATAATGGCTATTTAACAGCTAATTTGCAGATTTTCCAGAAATTTAGTACTGAGGTCTTAGGATTTCACGAGCTGGCATCTCATTGAAGCCGCTGCACTAATCCAAGGGCGTAATACTTGTTCCCGGGGCCAAGTTGTTAGTAGGGACATGATTGAAAGGGGTCAGATTTGGAATATATAGTGATGGGGCAAAGACTTGCCAGTAGGTCCACGTGGAATAGGAGAAAGAGAAGAAAACCTGAGGTGCCACACCTGCCCTTATATCTGGCTCATTGCTCTGCTCGCCGCGCGGGCCCCACGGTGCAGGTGCGCATGCCACCACAGTGCAGGTGGTGAAAACACCAAACTCATCTTGTCTCTTCTCTGTCATGCCCGTCTTCCAAACCTGCTCAGTGCAGCCATCTTTGGCACCGCAGCCTAGACTGTGAAAGAGCCCTGGAATTGAAGGCTTTGGCCATCTGCCTTTACAGAGCAAACAAATTGGCAGAATTCTTACTTTCCAAGTTTCTAAAATTATCACCTTTACTTTTGAAAAATGGCATGCTTGTTTTATTTTCAAAAAAAGAGAGAGAGAGGGGAGAGGAGTAGGCAGGACAAAGGGGGTATGGAAAAGAAAGAGGAATAGAAACGAGAGCACAGAACGGGGAGGAAGAAGAGGACAGGAAAAGACACGGGAAGAAGATGATGGTGCGGGCCTGGAAGAGTAGCACAGTGTGTCTGTTTCGGGCACAAACAGCCCTTCCGTGTTCTTTCCTGTGTTTTTAGCCACAATTCAAGTTCTTTGTACTGAGCATACATTAGACTATGTATAATAAAATTCTAGAGGAAAAATAAGGATGTATCGATTTTTTTCAACTACATGAACTGAATTCAGCTTTGAAAGAGGGTCTTGGGAGGAGGTAGCCCTGTCAGGGGAACTGCATTAGAAATAATTATGGAGACGACAACATAGCACAGGACACAGAGCAAGCAATCAGCACTGAGTGGCATGGTCCTCTCTCTGCTTAGGATGTAGACAGTGCGCATGTCTGTCTGTGAAGTGGGGCTACAAGCACTGCTGTGCCACACCTCACCTCTCCTCCTTGAATGGTGATGATGATCAAAGACGCAGGCAGAAATCAAACATTTGCCAGTCTTGCTAAAGGATTACGTGTGTGGTGATCACAGGCTTTACTGCAGAACTTTGGTGGAGGAGGCTGCCATAATCACATACAAAGAAACATCCATGGCCTTCTTTGTAAAGAAATTAAAAATTCCCATCAGAAGTTCTCCCAGTAGGGGTGGGATAACTTAGACGCCTGGACACCTAAACACACCAGCTGCCTCCGGGAAAGTCTTTAATCAGCGTGATCTGGAGTCACTCTGACTCAGCACGTTAATTCTGTACTTGAGAAGCCTTACTGAAAATAATTAAGAAGGGCCTGCCATGGTCCAATGGGGAGTGGCAAGCTAAACCGACACCTTGAGTCAGGAAGCACTACCTGCTTCCTCTCCCTCTACGCCTTCCTCCAGGCGGTTCACTCCTTGGAGAGACTGAGCAGGCCCTGACCTGCTAGGCAAGCTATGTCCATAGGTAGAGCACAGGGAGCCCTTTGTTGGGGTCAGCAGAGTGTCCTTCTGGCTCTGGGCACTGCTGTGCTCTGGGCAGCCCCGTGACCCTCAGAAGAGACATTTCATATTGACAGCCTCAAAGGGTTCCTGTGTTGATCAATAGCAACATTCCTCTCCTGTCTTTGGCTAAAAGCTAAAGAGACAGGCTGGAGCATATGCGATTACTAGAATTTAATTATATATCACATTGATTTTTAATTAGAACCCTTGTGGGGGCCTCGTCTATTAAAGTATTTCAGCTGGCAAATTGCTCTACCTACTCCATCAAGTCATTTGAAATGTGCTTCTTCTTCTGACCTCTGACCTCCTTGATGAGGAAGAAAACCTGCCAAGCAACCCACTCCAGGAAGGTAAAGAACTGGAAAACAGTCACTTCTCCGTGCCCCATCCACACTCCAAACTCCAGCATGTGAGACACTAACTTGGAGAACCCACAATGAGTGGCTTCTTCATTGGGGCCTTGTTAGGCTTCAGTCCAGTTAAGTCTCATCAGGACCCATCACACAGGCTATGGTCCTTAGTCTCAGTTATCCGAGGAGAAGGTCCCAGTCTGGCTTTAAAATCAGATCTGCCCAGTTGACCATGTTTCCAAGTATAGCAAGAATGCTCCAGGGAACTCACGGTGCCCCAAAACACATGCTTGGCAGACTGGAGGCAAGATCCAAGGTCCCTTGCACAGAAGGCCTTAAAGACATCAGCCTTGACTCCTAGAATTTCTGCCTTCTCTACAAAGTTACTCTGGCATTTAAAAGTTAACCAAAGTGACTACTCAACTGTCCTCACTAGTCAGTACTGCTATCCAAGATACAGGCAAATGCATAACAGCTTATGCCCTCCTACATGTAACAACATGATTCCATTGATGATGGGCTACAGGTTATGGGATGACTGTATCCTAAGTTGAAAATGAATTGAATGCCCCAGTTCATGCCCCTTCCTAGCCTAGCAACACTATATTATCAAATACTGGCTGCTTTCCTTATAACCTCAAGGCCACCGAAGGGCTCGCTGCCATTGCCCCACCTTAGGGAGATATTGCATCTTGTTTTGATAGCTAAGGGAAAGATCTAAACTCCAAATTTGAAGTTCCAACTGAGTGCACATGGTCTTCACACCACCATGAGGGTGAAAGCCATTAAGAACAATGATCATAAGCCAGGGATCATCTGTAATTCCTTTAATCTCAGCATCAGCTGCATTCCAGGCAAGGCGCCTGCACCATTTACATGACTTGTCTCTGATGCATCTTCATTTTACAAGCAAGAGAACACAGAAAATCTAATCAGTCAGCAGGAGACCTGGTGTGGGGCTACACCCTGCCCTCTCCCTTTTCCTGACTTCCTCTCGCACCACCCACGTGACACCTCCTTCACACCCCAGGGACAAGCAGAGGAGCGCTGCCAGCCCTGTGAAAGGGCTGCCATCTCCTCACTTCCTTTCTCCTACACTGCCCTGCAGTCAGACTCATGGCTCTGGCCCACTTTCTTCATGACTAACCCTACTGACTTGAGTGAGATTGCCTCACCTCTCAACATCTGCCCAGACTCTCCTGTGTCCATTCATCCATTCAACCCACGACACACCTCGGGAGCTTCCATGCCACGCCAGCCACTGTGTTACTTGCGGGACATCACTGAGTGGGCAAACCTTTGTCTTAGACCTAGTTAGGGGAGATAACCCCGATAAACAGAGCCCGGGAATAACCCAGAAAAGCTGATCACTGCAAACAGCATAAGAGCATGAGCTCGCCCCAAAAAGCTCTAAATTCAAAACTTGAAATATGGCTTCTGCTAAGTGCATGTGGTTTCTACACCCCGGAAAGCAGGAGAGTCGTTGCATAGATGCTGAGTACCACTGGAAGGACCTTCTATGCTGCTCCTGAGTAGAGGCTCCTAGGTCCTAGGATCATCATGAATGATTTACTGAAAAATGTCCAGCAATCCCAAGCTCCATCATTTGCTACACACGCACACACACACACACACACACACACAATGCTGTTTTCTAATGAGAGTGAGAGTGGGTGTTTTCCTAGGTCTGTGTGTGTGCGTGCTCAGGTAGCCACAAAGGTCCTAAAAGAGAATTAGAGGGCATCGAGTCCCTTGTAGCTGGAGTCACAGGTGGTTGTGAGCCACCTGCCATGAATGTTGGGGTATGAGCTCTACCTTTATGATATATCAGCAAGTGTTCTTAACCCCAGCACCATACTGGCCCTTATCATCTTCCTTTCTATATTACTCATTTATCTCTGCCAGACTGTTAGGGTTGTGATCTGATGTATCCCAAAGGCGAATCTGTTTGGCCCCAACGTATGGCATCAAGAATTAGCATATGGGGTCTAGTGAAAAGTCAGGCCTTAGCAGGGTGCACTCTTGCAGGGAACCTGGCTCCTGGCTCCTCTGCTGTCTCAAGTGTCCCAGTCATTAGGAAGTGAGCAGTTTCCTCTGTCACACACTCTGTCATGGTATGCTGCCTCACCACAGACCCGGTAGGAATAGGACCACGTGACCATAGACCGAAATTGTGTGCCAAAAAAACCTGTCCTCCGTTTAAGGTGTTTGTCTCAGACATCTTGTGTCAGAGACAGTGAGCTGACCGCCTTCATTCTCCATGCTAGTCGCTGGTCTTTTTTCATGCGTGTGTCTTAGCACTGTTAGCTGACTTGTCCTAGCCAAGCAGGGGAATGCCACCATGGACATTCTTACAACAGCACAGAGTGCTACCTCCTAGCTAGGAGATATGAAGACTGCACACACGTTCTTCCATCCATACCTGAGCCTTCAAAGTCAGCACGTGCTGCAGCCACCAGCAGATCTGAGTGCTACCACAACCTCTCAGCAGCCAGCACGGAGGGGCACCACTCTGCAGGGAAATCACACGCGTGCCATTCTCTGAACTCAAGAACCAAAGTCAGCACATGCAACAGGGCTGCTCAAGATGCCCCAACAAGTCTGAACCTGAGGGAATGCTTTATAGCAGCCGTTCTCAATCTGGGGGTCACGACCCCTTTGGGGTAGCATGTCAGATATTCACATTACAATTCATAACAATAGCAAAATTACACTTATGAAGTAGCAACAAAGTAATTTTATGATTGGGGATCACTACAACATGAAGATTAAAGGATCCCATCAGTAGGAAGACTGAGAAAGGTCACAAAAAGGGGGTGTCCCTTTGGGTCATGCTTTGGTGTATTCCTGAGTGTCCAAAGAAGGAGGTAGAGGGACATTTTGGGTGGAAAGGGAAGCACTATGAAGTCAGAGACAAGGAGGGTAGTGATGTATCCACAAGCTAAGAAAGTCTAGCAGCTCCTGGAGCTGGAAGTAACAATGCTCGGATTCTCCCCCAGAACCTCCGCAGGAACCCAAGCCTCCTCCCACGCTTTGATTCTGGCCAACCAAAACTGAACTTCAGGCAAGAGAAGAAAATTTGAACTTATACAAGATTAATTTGCCTGTGTTAAGATTCCGCTTACTCTTCTGTTACAGCAGCCACAATAAACTAACGCGTGTGTCTCTGAACGCAGCAGCGATCGTGGGAACAACGTGAGTCCAAAAGTAATCCTAACCAGAACTCAGAACCCAACTGCCAGGTTCTTCATGAGACGAAAACTGAAAAGTGTCGTAAGAATGAGGAATTAGGGAAGATAATTCTCTAATCCGTCCTTTCTCCCAACGTGTATGTTCAAAGAACATGAGCAGTACAGTATGGAACGTTTCTCCAATTGCTTATAAAAAAAACCCCACCCCACCACTTGGGGACGTGGGTATTATATTCTTTGTTTTTAAAGATTTATTTATTTATTATTCATACAGTGTTCTGCCTGCATGCATGCCTGCAGGCCAGAAGAAGGCACCAGATCTCACTGATTGTAGATGGTTGTAAGCCACCATGTGGTTGCTGGAAATTGAACTCAGGTCCTCTGGAAGAGCAGACAGTGCTCTTAACCCCTGAGCCATCTCTCCAGCTTTCCAATTCCCTATTAAGGTTATTCTCTATTCTCCATCCACCGCCCTCACCTTCCCTGGGAGACCTGAGCACGAGCAAAGGGGCTCCTGTGGAGCTTTGTTGCTACACATTAGCCAGCAAAGGCATCCTACTGCAGAAAGTAGGGCACAAAGGAACTGGAGAGGGACCCTGTGGGCTGCAACTTGAGGTGCTATGTGTTGTGTGGTTTCCTCTTGGGTCATGCAGCTGGGGAGCAGGATAGACTTCAGCTTCAGTATTGAACACAGAGCCATCCATGTGCGCCAGTCCACTGGTTTTTAAAGACGTGTGTCTAAGAAGTTCAAATCTTATAGAACAAACAAGCAGAAGCAATCCCATTTAGATGAAAAGGGCAGAAAACATGTCTGGAGCTTCCAGCAGGCAGACGACAAGGACATGGTGTACTTCTGTCCTTTGTAACTGTCTTCTGCAAGAAGCCCTATTCTCTAGTGCCTTCTTTCTGAGAAATGCCTTGACTTTGACCTATCTGCAGATCCTGCGGCCGTCACCTCCCTCAAAGAAGCCATTCTCCATCTTTTCCACTGGTTGTAGAGGGCTGCAAACTCTCTGAGCTCTGGTATGATCCTAGAATTTCTTTCTCTCCTGGATATTTCAAGCTTTCTTCTCTAAGTAAAACATGAGTGATAGCGCATTGCTACCAAACTTCATTGTCTACGTATACTATATATGAAATATATACATAAATAAACATATGTATATATGCAATATATACATAAATAAACATATGTATATATGTAATATATACATAAATAAACATGTATATATGTAATGTATGCGTAAATAAACATATATGTATATGTAATATATACATAAATAAACATATGTATGTATGTATTTTGTTATGTGTGTTTATATGCTATCTATTATTAATATATACACACATACATATGTATATTGTATGTGTATACAATGCTCTTTGGTAGTCTCAAAAGCTTGTTACTGAGCCAAGTGTAATGGCACATTCTGCAATCCCAGCACTTGGGAGAGAGAGGCAGGAGGGTCTCACAGACTTGAAACCAGCTTGTGCTACACAGCAAATAGAGAGGAATGGAAAGAAGGAGAAGGTTTCTGAATACATTTCAAGGCATTTTTCTCCCAGAAATTCATAAATATTTAGCTCTCCTTCATATTATTAGCTCTCATGTACAAGACTGGAAAGAAGTTACTGGAATTCTGCTGTGACTTGAACGTGAATGCTTTCCACAGACTTCCATGTTTGAACACTCTGTCCCGGCAGTGGCACTACCGCAGGAGAGTTCAGAGCCTCTGGGATGTGTGTCCTAGGTAGCAGAGGGGCTTGCTGGGGGCAGACCCTGAAGTCTAACTGAGTCTGATAGCAGCTCAAGGCCTCTGCTTCTCCATCTGCCAAGATCTGACCACGGCACACCCGCCACTCTCAGAGCCTCATGCCTCCCCTGGCAGGATGAACTCCAGCATCTGAAATGTGACAAACTTCTCCTTGCTTTGTTTCCCTGGAGTATTTTGTCACACTGATGAAAACAGCTATTAATATTATCCCATAACACACACCCCCACACACGTACATACACACACACACACACACACGTACACACACACACGTACATACACACACACACACACGTACACACGCACACACACACACACACCCATTCTTGGATTTAAGAAAGCAGCCCCTTGTCGCTCTCTCAGAAGAAACTAGGGAGACACAGTGAGTCCGCAGATAAAAGCTGAAAGCTGAACACACATTTCACAACCTGCTGAATCTTACAGATTTCCCCAGTGATGATCTTCACCAATAAAAGTCTGCTTTACTTTGGTTTAGCCCCAAATTTTTCTCATTTAAAGGTATAATTGCAAAATACGATGACCTCTGTGTAAGGGGAAACACTTGTTCTAATAACCACAATAATTTTTTTTCAGAGTCAGATCAAGACCTGGATCCCAAATGCAGATTTAATAGTTTCTAGTAGTGTGGATCTGAGCAGTTAAACATTTCTTTTGCTGTTATGGTTTACATATGAAGTATACTTTAAAGAAGTTTTTGTATTTTATATTAAAGTATTAGCATTGCTATTTTAGAAGCCCTGGAAGCGAGGCTTATTTAGAAGTATGTCACAGGGTTGGGGGGAAGCTTGTCCTTAGGGGCTATATCTTCTATTTTTTTTTTTTTTTTTTTTTTTTTGCTTTTTCGAGACAGGGTTTCTCTGTGGCTTTGGAGCCTGTCCTGGAACTAGCTCTTGTAGACCAGGCTGGTCTCGAACTCACAGAGATCCGCCTGCCTCTGCCTCCCGAGTGCTGGGATTAAAGGCGTGCGCCACCACCGCCCGGCTGGGGCTATATCTTCTAGTAACATCTGTGTGTGTGTGTGTGTGTGTGTGTGTGTGTGTGTGTGTCCTTTCTTTTTTCTTTTTTTCTTTCTTTTTATTGATTTTTATTGAGCTCTACCTACTCCCCTCCTTACCTCTCTTCCCTCCCCATCAACCCTCTCTCAAGGTCTTCATGCTCCCAATTTACTCAGGAGATCTACCACAATAATTTTTTGAAGCAAGAAAATCCTAATTTTTGAGCTAACTTTATTTGTTCATTGACTGTGTGTATGAGTGGGTTGCAGTGCCAGGGTGCCAACCTGTCAATGCCAGTTCTTGGGCTTGGCAGCAAGATCCTGTACCCTTTAAGCCATCTTGCCAGGCCATTAGTTGAACCTTATTTTTAATTCCTTTAAGATTTTGTCGGAATTTTAACTCCTATAAAATACAGTAAATACAATTTTAGTATTACTATTATTAATGTTGGACTTCTGCTTCTGAGATTTCTTCATATACCCCAGCAGATCTCTCTCCTTTCCCCACAAATACGCCCTTTTGTGACATTGAGTAGCAGACAGGTATTTCTCCAGGAAGCTGTGGAGAGAGACATTCAGAGTCCTCTTGGCTTCTCTATGGATAATAGAGGCCAATTATAGCCTCAGGACATCACTGGACAGGAACAAATACACAGGTACTATGTGTGTAACTACACTAAGCCATAACTAATTTTAATTCTGTGAGGCTTGCCCTCCCAGACTCCCAGTGAGTCGTGCTGTTTATTTGTTTGCAGTTCAGCAATTTGTCTTTTCAAAGGCACACATAGATCTCATTGTGATTTCCCTCCGTACACAGACACAACCACAAATGACTAATTTCATTGCTTTTCCAAAACCAAGGATGAAGACAAACCCTCCATTCTAAGGTAAGCACTAACGTCTTTACACCTATGAAGAGAAGCTGGCCAAGATGGGATTTTCTTTTTCTTCCCCCACCCACCCCGCCCCTTTCTTCGGAGAGCAACTACAGAAGTTCCAGCTAAGAAACTTCCTGGCATCATTAACACATTAATGTACAGCCAAGAAGACACAGGAAGATGTATGAGTGATGCTTGCTCTAAGGTGAAGTATAATTCCTTGAATTCACAATCCAAAAGGACGAGAAGCAGCAAAGGAAAGACTGTTCACTTCCCGTCTGTGGTAAGAGATGGCCTGTGTCGTGACGTGGACCCAGGAGAGCTGGTGGGCTGACCAACTCAGCTAATTCTCGGGCCCAGATCCAGGGCTTTGAGATGGCCCACCCAACATCTGCTGCCTCTGTGAACTGCTGGAGCCCATGAAGGGCCTGGTCCTACAGAACCACAGCTGCAGGATCTCCGTGACTCGAGGAACAGAGGATATCTGAGGGGAGTCCTGGTGAGGGTCCAGTAATGATGGCATGGCAGAAGCCAGAGCCCTTGAACCAGACCAGCAACTCATTGCAATGAACATTGGATAGTAAAGCCGTTTGAATAAAAGGATATGGTGACACATTGTGTCACACTGCAGTTTCCACAACCAGGGTTTTTGTTGTTGTTGTTGTTTGTGTTGGGTTTGTGTTTTTTTTTTAATTTTTAATTTTCTTTTGGTGAGAGGTTACAAAGGAGAAGGGTAGATATGGAAGGACTGGGAAAAGAGTGGATTGGGATGTATGACGTGAAATTCACAAAGAATCAATAAAAAATTATGGAAAAAGAAAAATGATATGGAGATAATGAAGAGGGAGCAGTTCATCAACTTTATTTTCTTGCAGGAACTGAATTACCCCGTGAGTGCAGCTTGGCGTTCAGGTTCGCCCTTCTCTATATGCATGACAGCTTGTCCACTAATATAGCTGCTGTTGGCCTGCAGAATTTCAAAGGCCTGGCGTCTTTCTCTAGACTCTACTGTGCTCTGAAGGATAGCAGTTTACTTCTGAGATTTTTTTTTAAAGGAAAATGTATGGGATGTATTGACTTTCTATATCAGATACTAGAGACACAACAGGAAGAAAAAGACAAAAATGATAAATAAGGTGGATTATAAAGAGGAAAAACACTGGTGTGATTAAATGAAGACAAGGTGGACATGAGCCACCACATTAATTAAGAAAGTCTGTAGGTGGCAATGCTCCTGGTTTTACTTTCTTGAGGAGACTCCAGACAATGATGCTTGGATTTTTGAAAGAAAAAATGTAAATCAGGTACTCATATCAAAACTTTACTATCATTAAAATTATCCAAATGCAATGGATAAGAATATTAATGCCCACCCCATGTCCACAGTGCTTAGCACCCTTCACCCTGTAAGGACGGTGGTCTCAGTGAGGAGACTGACACAGACCTAGAGCTGGGAGCTAAAGAGGATTTCAGGGGCTGGGGAGATGGCTCAGCAGGGAAGAGTATGGGCTGCTTTCCCAGGAATCCCAAGCCCCCGCACCCACTACCTTAGCTGGACCTGGCACTCTCGGGCCTACATAGGCACCTTCACACACACACACACACACACACACACACACACACACACACACATATTAAAATACATATAAAAATTAAACTTTCAAAAGAAGGTTTGAAGATTTTAGTTTTATTGCCAATGTTTTATTGACTTAAAAACAGTGCAAGAGAATATGAATTTGAAAACTTAAAATTTGAAACCTGACATTTTCAGATGGCCAAAATATAGGACTTGGTTACATCATCCTTCTTCCATTCTCCTGTTTTATATTTTTCTCAGAAAAGAAAAGGAAGGGGAAAAAAGAAAGCTATTAAAGCCCCTGGCTTCATTTGAGCTGCAGGCTAACTGTGCTAGCACATTTGTAAGTTCCAGAACCATTCAAGATGAATCCCTGAAGCCACAGAGCAGTTCAGGGCGTGTACAGAGTGAACAGAAAGCCGTTACACACGCTCCACCTGCTATTCACAGGTAAGGAAACTATCAGTGGAAGGGAGCACCCAAGGACCAGGGTCCAATGCCTTTTAAACGCGGTGGCTCTAACAGCCGCATTATCTTGTGCTGTACCCTGGTTTGAATTACTTCTCTCTGGCTCCAGTATGCAACTAGTGGAACAGAGATGCCAATATAGAAACTGCTTTAGCCAGGGGTCATCAGGGGGCTACCCAATTAGAGAACCCTTCACAGCCACGGAAAAGAAAATAACTTCTCTGTCATAGCAAGGACCCTCCCCATGGGAGGCAGAACAATCAGCTCTGTGTTAGTCTCCCTTACCGTGTGAGGAAATCATGGCACACAATGAGAAACATTCACATTGCCTTATGGGAGTGAGGAGTGGTGTGTTGCCCTTGCGATTCATTGCTCACTAGAACAACCAGCTGACGTCACTCCTCCCATGAGGAAGGAAAGAGTAATTGTAGCAGCAGGGAAACAAAGTGGCTAATCTGTAGGTAGACTGAATTTGTATGTCCTCGAGTGGACATTTCAGGAGAATGCACTCAACCAAACTCCACGTCCAGCAAAGTCAGAGCTATTGGACAATGGAAGACTGCTTGAGTTATGTCTCCAGTTTCCAGGATATGATAAATTATCCAGAGGAAGCATCGTAAGGAAGGAAAGGTTTGTTTTGGCTTATGGTTTGAGGATACAGTGCACCGGGGTGGGGAAGGCATGGAGGCAGACGTATAAAGTGGCTGGTCCATTGAGTGTACAGTCGGGCAGCAGGGGCGATGAACGCCGGTGCTCGGCTCGTTTACTGTCTTACTCACCAGTGCTGCCCTCCTTTAGGGTGGGTCTTCCCACCTCGGCTGACCTAATCAAGAGAATGACTCACAGAAACACCAGGGGCTTGCCTCCAGGTGACTCTGCACCCCTGTAAAGTTGGTCATGGACACTGGCCATCACACAGTCTTCTGGCTTACCTGCCGGGTTTCCAGCAGTATGCCAGCTGTATGCTAGCTCGTGTTCTTCACTGCAGGTCAGGAACGGCTCAGAGAAAGCTCCAGATTAGGATTTCCAAGACAAGACAAAAGCCAAGCCTGGGCAGTGGCAGGAAGGGTGCAGAGCAGCTTACGTATCTGGGGGACTTTAAAGGTGAGATGAAGAGGAGTGTGTGTGGATGCCTACACAAGTGTGTGAGTCAAAGTCTAGTTTCTCATGGCCACAGAGACTTCCAAGAGAAGCTTCCTGGAAGAGATGAGACGGGAAGCAGCAAGGCCAGTCCCACACACAGCCGCCACTACCACACCGTGACTACAGTTATTCTAGGAGACAACACCTTTTCGTTCACAGCCTTGACTAAAAGCCCTACTATGGTCCATATACCGCTCTGATGGCCAGGATAGGGCAGTCTGACCATTAGTTCTGGCTTCTGGCTCAGTTCTGTCTAGACCATGGGGTCCAGGTAGAAGGATAGGTCCTAGGGCAAGGTAAGCAAGAAGGAAATGTGTTCGCATGCTAGAGTGGAGGAGGAAGAGGCTCAGAGAAGTTCAAGCCCTGCCAGACAACAAAGGTAAGGAAGGGGAGATGTGTGCAGAATGCAACCCAAGCGTGGCCACGGCTGGAGGCGCAGATGGCAAGCGTGGCCACGCTGGAGGCTCAGATGGCAAAGCATGAGGCTAGGTAGCTGACTATTTTCCACGATGGTAACAAAATACCTGTGACAATCTAGTTAAAAGGCAGAGAGTTCTGTTGTGGATCCTGGTTTCAGGTGTTGCCACCCATGATTGCATGGCCCTCTTGCATTGGGCCTGTGACAGAGGAAAGCATCCTGCGAGACTAAGAGGCAGAAGACCAGTGACTGGGAAGCAGAGGGGCAGGGAAGATGATAGGTCAGGCTACCCATATCCTCCCCCAGAGTGTACCTATAATGACATATATACCTTACCGCTCCAGGTACTCACCTCCTAAAAATTCCATCTCCCAAAAGTGTCAAAGCTAAAAACTAAGCCTTTAACACTTAGGCATGTGAGGGACATCCAGGATCAAACTACAGCAGGCAGTGTGAAGACTTTGTCTCCAGAGAGCCTGTGGTTTGTTGGCGCTGGTCATGGAGATGGGCACAGCAGCTCAAAGCAGCCAAGTTCTGGTAGCAGCATCTTCTCAGTGCACGGTGAAGAGGACATCGCCTGCGGGGAGATTGCCCAAGGGCTCCTAAAACGTGACTTGTGCAGGAACTACGCTTCCTTCCTACTGTCGTCTTCAGGTACAGAACAGAAATACAAACCTGTCTGAGTGAGGGAACACACTTCATTATACCTACCTGACATTTAGTACACTGACTAGGGATGAATGCTCCCTTGGGAAGAGATGGAAAAGGTAGAGAGAGTTAAATAACAAAAATAGCCAATCACAAGACCGCAGCACACAGGGGATAGTCCTCCATTTAAGAAAGCTTGGAGCCACTTCAGAAGGGAAGAGTCCAGACAGGTAGGCTGTAGATGGAAGGACAAACCCTTATGCCACTTCTAGTTCAGACTCTTAAGTCTCAGGAGTGAAATTCCTCTTCAATTCCTGCCTCGTAGGAAGCACTGGAGCCCTGCACACCTCCACCCCTGCCTTCACCTGGTCTGCAACTTCAGTCTGCTCTGCTCCACAGCAAGCTGCACCAGTGCCCAAGGCAACAAGAACCCATTCTCCCTGCAATGGACTTTAAAGCCCTGGGTTAATCCCTTTCTCCCAGGGATGATTTACAGCCCTGCTTGTTGACCTTGACTGGCTCATTTGGAGCTGTCTGTAAGCTAAGCTTTAACATTTTCAAGTCTTTTCTAGAAAACTACATTGGGGGAGGATGTTTGTAAGCCATAGGAGCTGTACATCACTGTTACAAAGCCCCCAGAAGACCAGTCAACATTTGAACCTTTCAAGTAGTAACTACCTGGGCCAGCTGACCCAACACGGCCTTCCACTGATCCATGACCTTGGTCCGCACCTGTTGCTTTCCTTACATCTGTATTTCAACTTATCTGATACTATCTGGATCTAGTTCCTGTGTCCTCCAAATTCATCACCTCTTTGGTTTTGATCTTTAAAGCTTTTATATTAAAAGATGCAATATAAAAATTAATGACCTTGTGTCATGGGAAGCCAGGTATTTAGTGTGTTGTCAGCCGGCATTATGACCGTGAGTGCGATGGTAAAGTTTAAGATGAGTCACAGAAAGCAGAATTGCATGTGTGCTCAGATAAAGGCATCAGCAAGAGCTGTGAGGAAGAGTGTAATGAAAGACTAGAGCAGATGACGACATTCCAAAAAACCCATTTCTCTTCAGCCAGATGCAATTTGAAATAATGATAGGGTTATCTAAATCCAACTGGGTTCTCTTTTTCTTTCAGCTCTGATGACAAAGACCCTGTATAGACACAGATCTTTTGTCTCTATAAATGTTCCAAAAGTGAGACAATGAAGGGACTTCGTCCCTCAAGGCCTATCTATAAGAATCACACTTGCCAATTTCTTTCCTAGATGTCCAAAAGGACCATGTCGCTCTTGAGACTGTGATGATGCACAGCTCCCGAGGAGACAGACTTTCAGATTGGGAGGGACACTGGATCCGAAGCCTGGAAATCCCACCTTTTTGTCTTGACTCTTGTGGAGAAACTTTGGTCAGATCACACAAGCCTGCTTATACCTTGCTTTCCACACACAAGAGGAAAAGTAAAAGTCACTTGTCCTGTGTGTCTGCGGCTTTGTTGTAAGTCTACCTGGAGGAGCGTAAGGTAACATTGTAGATGCTAACCCTCATTATTCCCGGCCTGCCAACCTCCACCTGAGCACATTACCTAACATCCCCTCCCTTCCTCCCTGAGAGGGGCAATACCGTAAATCTAATGTCTATAAAAACAATCTGGACTGGCGTGACTGAACAGGACTGGGAGGTGGAACTGATTAAGAGTCTTTGGCTCTCTCCGCCTGAACCCTGTAATTACAGCGAGCTGTAAACCACTGCACAGCAGTTTGAGATGAACACTCTGGCAAATAGCACAGAATTACAGGGTTGGAAGAGTCCTGGGCGAATGGCTTTCCCAGCTCCTTCAATTTACAGATGAGGAAACTGAGACTCAGGATGGTGAGGCATTTGCCTGGGGCTATAGAGGCAGCCATGAGGATACTGAGTCAGGAGCCCGAATCTGACTCCTCATCTTCTTTCCCTTCCTACTGACATCACATGATTCCGTTGATCTGAACACTTGAGGCAAATGCTGACATAGAAACTTCTTTTACAACAATGGTCACTACCGTTGGCTAACACACTCTGTCACTGAAGTGATGGCCATCCTTTTCTTACTGGCTTCCATTGTGAAATTAGGAACTAGTCATCTGAAAAGGTCTCTCTTGTGGGTTGGGTTGCTGATGTCTCCACAGCAATAGTGCTTACTTCTTGAAAAAAAGACAGGGCCACACCAGCCATGGTTTTAAACTTTTAAAACTCTGCATCTAAATTTGGGTTGCAGGCCTTTTAGTTGGGATTTTTCATAAGTCTGCATCTTCCTAAGCAATTTCCTTGTCTAAAGGATGGCAAAACAACTCTGAAAACTTTGTAAATTATAAAATATGGGATAAGTACCATAATTATTGCCCTACAAGCCCCACAGCAGCAGCATAAGCCAAGCCATCTGAATAAGACTGGTTAAAATCTGCAGTCCCACATAGCACAGCCCACGGCGGAGGACCACTGTTGCTCCCCACTGCCGTTGCCTTTTGGTTGAGACCTAATCTTCTCAGCTCTCTCCTAGGCTTCCCGCTGCTCACTCCGTCCCCACTGGCTTACACTGGGACGACCTAACTGCACGCTTTCAGTAACCAACTCTCTCCAGTTGCTCACAGAGATGTTGATGTTCTTCATACACATACATTGAAACATGCTAAAAGAACGGTACCGTATTAATTAATCATCTCTGTTTGGCCTATTAGTGACAGAACGGCTCTGTTAGTCAGCTGCCTATCGCTGTAATGAAATACTTAGGGTAATTAATTACATTGTTAAGACAAAAGACTTATTTGGGCTTACAGTTTTAGAGAGTCCAGTCCATATTGCTTTGGGCCTATATAACAAAACAAGCCTGCTTACCCTTTGCCTGGAAACAAAAGAATTAAAAAAGGGACCAGAACCCCACCATCCCCTTCAAAAGCAAAACCTACATGACATAAAGACCTAATTCAAGGTCCAATCTCTCATAGGCTCCACACCCTTACACACCGCCACCTCAATCCCAACCCCATCCCTGCCCAAGAGGAACACATTGGGGACCAAGTTTTTAACACATGAATCTTCAGAGGACACTTAAGATCCAAAATATTGGTCTAGGGAGGCAACTCAGCAGCTCAGAGAGCTTCTGAGTGAGCATAAGGATCTGAGTTTGGATCTTCAGTGGCCTGACGAAAGGCATCAGAGATTGGCTGTAAACCCAGCACTGGGGAAGAGAAGCCTGGAAGAAATCAAAGGCTTGCTGACCAGCTGAGCTGGTCAAACAGTGAGGTCCAGGTTCAAAGAGAGACCTTGTCTTAAAAAGGAAGGTGAGAAACAGTAACAGAAGATACTGGAAGCCGACCTCTGGCCTCCATATGATGTGGGAGTGTCGTATATCAATCTGTTGATTTCATTGTTTAAGCAATAAAGAAACTGCTTGGCCCTGATAGGTTAAAACATAGGTGGGAGGAGTAAACAGAACAGAATGCTGGGAGGAAGAGGAAGTGAGCTCAGCAGATGCCATGCTCCCCTCTCCCGGGCACACGCGATGAAGCTCCGACCCAGGATGGACATAGGCTGGAATCTCCCTGGTAAGCCACCTCGTGGGCTACACAGATTATTAGAAATGGGCTAGTCCGCATGCGAGAGTTAGCCGAGAAGAGGCTAGATATAATGGGCCAAGCAGTGTTTAAAAGAATACAATTTGTGTGTTGTTATTTCAGGGCATAAGCTAGCCAGGCGGCCGGGGTGCCGGGGACGCAACCTGCCGCTCCTACTACAACATCCATATATGCACGCCCAGTGAGTGCACACATGCAGAAAGACAGAGATAAACAGAGATCGAGAGAGGCAAAGGCAGAAAGACCCAAACTATGCTTTCTTAGGTGGAAAGGTATTGAAAAGGTGCTGGGACAGTTCTTGAGGTCAAAGGCAGAAGTAAAGTTAACAGTGACTTACCAGTAATGGGACTGTGATCTCTCTTCCCATGGCTTACCCTGCTTCTCTCACTGAGCTGGTTTAACCCTCTCTTATTGCAGGAAATCCCCTGCCATTGTCCCTTCTGCAGCACAGGAGATAGCTACATCAGGTCACTTTGAAATCTGAGCAGGACTATATATGCCCTGATCGAAATTTGGAGTGGAGGAAAACAACCCATGTTTTATCACATGGGCTGACACAGCCTCGAGCATAGTCACTTTTTAAAAATTTTTATTAGACATACAGATAACCTCAGAGGCAGGAAGGGGGGTCAGGTCCCCTGGAGCTAGAGTTACAAGAAGTTTGGAGCTTCTCAACCTAGTGCTGAGACCCAAACTTGGATTCTCTGGAATAGCAGCAAGTGTTTTTAACCACTGAGCCATCTCTCCAGCCCCTCAACTGTAACCTCTTACCTTCTAATGAACTTATTTGGTTTAGAAATGAGAGTCTTAGGCAGCCAGAAGCATTACATATCTGTGAGGCACCAGAAACAAATATACACTATAGTTTTTAAAGCTTCACTTTTTGTTGTTATTTTATGTAGTCCAGGTTAGCCTTGAACTTGCTATGTATCCAAGGATGGCCTCAAGCACCCTGTCCTCCTGTCTCAGTCTAAGTCCTAAGATTAGAGCCCTGCATCACCATGCTAAAACTGTGGCTTCGTTTTCTTCCCTAAGCAAAGAACTCTTGACATGTTACTATTACAGACTGTTACCTCAAATCAGTGACCAAAAGGGACAAAGGAAGATCAGGTGTGACCCAGTCAGACACTCCCTGTTTTAAACTAGCATATTGGTAATGCCTGCCAACCTGAGACCACGTTGTCCAAGCCAGAAGGCTAAGTCCCTGTGGAAGGATTAAAACAAGGTTCCTTCAGCCTCATCCTTCTGGTATCTGTATGCTCCTGCATCCGGTGAGTAAGACCCACTCACGTCAGAAGATAATTCCAAGCCCCAGCAGGGTTACAAGTGAGGTCCTTGCAGGGGACTCTACCTTCCCACTGTGGAAAGAGTGGATACTGACTTTTCCTCCAGGGCAGAGACTCTTAAGCCTTAATAGGGGCAACATGTTTAAATGTGGTCACCGCACCAGAGTTTCCAGAGTTTGGCTGCACGTCAGGGTCAACTGGAAACCTATGAACATTCCAGAAATCAGGCCACACCTAGACAGTGAGATCCCACACAGGCACCAGGAGTCTTTGGCTTGCCAAGTACTTTCAGTGTTCAAACAAGTTTGGGAAACACGACTGTGACCCAGGGTTCTCAGTTCTGAGAACACATGCTGGAACCTTCTGGGAAGATTAACGAGAATAATGAGCCCAGGTCATAGCCCATATCTAAAGCCAGAGCTGGAGTCTGGGAGGAGAGAAGAGGGGGCTACTGGATGTTTATTGAAGCTGACTGGCTGATTAGTCTCAGTCGTCCCCAGAGATTCTGAATAATAGGGTCCAAAGTGATGCCCAGGAATCTGCATTTCAGGAAGCACCTTTCCCTGCCTCTACATCCCCTCAGCAACCATAGCTCACTCCGCCCTCACTTGGAGAAGCATTCCACTTAGCCCCCGCCACTGCTCAGTGCTACCCATAGACCAACGGCCCTAGAATTCTCTTAGAGTTTATTATAAATGCAGATCATCAGACCTTGGCTCCGGGAACCCCATCTGCTGAGAGAAAATCTACTTGTTTTTAATATTGTCTCTCTCTCTCCCTCTCTCTCACTCTATTTTGTGTGTGTGTGTGTGTGTGTGTGTGTTTGTGCACTTGTCAGAGAACACTTGTGAAAATAAGAGGGCCGCTGAGGACCCACAACTTCCTCCTTTGTCTGAGACAGGTGCCCGCTGCTGCAGATGCCAGGCTAGCTAGCCAGTGAGCCTCTGGGCATCGCCCTGTCGCCCTGCCCCCCTACTCCTGTCTCACAGGAGGAGGACTTGGATTACAGACACAGATGCTATCACGTCTAGCTTTCATGTGGATACTGGGATCTGAACTCGGGTCCTCACGCTCCTTCTGGGCTCAGTGGCGAAGCATTTTACCCACTGAGCCCAGAAGTTAACTTTATACAACATCCCGGGGCTTTCTCTCTGCAAATTAGAGCTCTTGCTTACCCAGTGGGGTCCCCAGGAGCCTTAAAACCAAAATGCAGACCCGCATGGGGCTCTGTGTTGCTCTCCTTGGCTAGAGGTATGGCTGCAAGGGGGGAAGAGTCTACAGTTTAGAACAGCTGAGGTTGCTTCTAGAATCTCTGCATGCAGGGTTGATGACTCCTTTCTCCTCTCAGCTGGGCTTGCAGACTCTAGAAGCCAGGCTGTGCCATGGACTCCTGCGGCCTTGTTGAGGTTTGAATAGACAATGTTTCCCACAAGCTAATCCGCTGTGTGCTGTGCACGAGGATACTGAGTGCTTTTTAGGAGGTTCTAGCAGGGGAGCAGTTCCTCCTATATCCTCAACTAAAGACATCTTCCACTCTGACCCAGCACACAGCTTTGAGAGGGGCAGGAAGAGCACAGCGAGGGAAGGAGGGGACACCCGCCTAGTCAAATCAACCAAATCTGCCTTGGTGACATACATAACAGCAAATACATTCACATCTGTGCTGCGTACCTGGACCCCAACTAAGGTTCTACTATCTAGGGCCTGGCAGGAGGAAGTAGTTCACTGGAGGGTGGGGAAGGTGGAGGTGAGCCCCTCCTCTTTCCTGTTTCACTGACTGCATCCTGTCTGCCATTAGTAAAGAAACTTACTCCTCCACAGAGTCGCACCACCAGATGTCCAAGACCATGGGTCACGTGACCATGGACCGACTGCTCTGAAGACAGGGGCAAAATAAATATTTTATTCTTTCGTTTCTCTCAGGTATTTTAGCCAAAGTGATAGGAAAAGTAATTAATATAAAATTGTGCTGAAAAGTTCCCTATCAGTATAGTCTAGTCGGTGTCATGGCTGGGCCAAGTCTAAATCCAAAGCCTGCTGTTAACTCTAGTGACTAAAGAGGCATCGTGGCAGAGTCTCTGTTTAGCTCTGACACACCCTCAGACCTTCCCTCTCATGAAGACTGTCTTCCTGTCTCATCAGGTACACAAGAGAAATTGTCGGCAACAACCCAGATATGCAAACATTTTTTTAAAGCAATGTCTCAAAGTTCAAACTCCATCTCCTGAAAAATGACATAAGGATCTAGTCATGGGACAGACCTGTTGAGAGACAGAAGCTTATCTGGGCTTCTGTTTGCTTCATAGGGAAGATAATGTTCCTGAACCACGCCAGCGGAGCTGAGCCAGCGGAGCTGAACAGGAGGATCTCTGAAACCACACGTCGTGTGTGTGGAGGGGGGTGAAGTATTGCCTTGTACACAGTATTGCTCAGCAAATGTCTATTTCTTTTTCTCCAAACCTTTGCAGCCCCTGTTCTGTCTTTTGTGGAATACACCCTCTTCAACATGAATCCTTTTAGCTGCTAAGTGTCTTTTCTGCCATTCAGACTTGAAATGTAAGTTTCTTGTGAGAGAGGAACACAATAATTGGTCAATTAACGCTATGACCTCTGTTCTCTACCCCCAGACTCACTCCAGCTGAAGATATATGTGTGTGTACACATGCATGCCCATACACATGTGTAAGTGTTAATGTGTGTGTGGTGTACACGTATGTGTGTGTACTTGAGCATCTTTGCATGCCTGTGTAGAGGAGAATGGCCAGTGTCCTGCCCTATCATTCTCTGCCTATTCCTTTGGGACAAGCACTCACTAAGCCTGCAGCCAGGAAGTCACAGCATCCCCTGTCCCTCCCCTGTGCCCCAGCACTGAAGTTGCAGGCATGCACTAGCCTGCTGCTTTTTTTTATTGTGGGTGCTTATGTGTGAACTCAAATCCTCATGCTGGTACAAAAGTCTTCTTACCCACTGAGAGTCTCTCGAGCTCTCCACTCCAGCCAGATGTTGGTTTTCTGTGCCCTGTACCGTGTGTGTAGCTCTTCTCCTCTTGTCATTATTTCTAAATGACACAGCACAGCAACTATTTACACAGCATTTGCACTGTAGCAGGCATTGTAAGAAATCTAGATAAGATTTAAATTCTACAGAGGGGTCGTGTTGATTATATGCAAATATTCTACCTTAGAGATAAGGGCTGGAGGCTGGAGAGGTGGATCAGCTGTTAGAGAACACTTCCTGCTCTTGCAGATCACCTGGGTTCAATCCCCAGCACCTGTCTGGTGGCCAACAACTGCCTATAACTCCAGTTCCAGGGTAACCAGTGCCCTCTGACCTTCTCAGACAGCAGTAAAGAGTGATTTCCAGGTCACTTTAGACACAACCTGTTTGGTCAACGCTGAAGAGACGTCTGTGCTTGCCTTTGGCTCTGTGAGACAAACAAGGGCCTTGACTCACAGGATGCTGAACATGTTGCCTAGCTACTTTTCTGACCAGCTATTGGCCTTCCTTACTCAGAGTTTAGTTAATCTTTCTTTTAATACATTGTATTAGTATAACTGTGTGATTTTAATTATGAGTTACTTATTTTCATTAAAAGAAATGTCAAAAGAATGTTGTCCCTACAAAACAATGTTAGCATTTTGAAAGCTAGAAAGAGAGTGGATTGCTAGAACAAACACTGTTATCAAATTATTACTAGGTGACTAGACATCTGGTAATGACTAACTGAAGATTACAGAATCTGTGAGGAACCCAAACCACGGTGACTTCGTAGGGGTCTCCAGTTGTGTTTTACTGGAGATGAAGCATGCTCCTCTAGAAGAATGAGATTTACAAGAAAGATGTGGAGCCCCAAGTAGGAGACCCTTTTTGCTAAGCCGTTTGCAAAGCTTGATGGGCAAGTAACTCTTTTCATATAAAGGCTAAACTTGTTTTAAAGTGCATATACATATGTGTATGTACATGATTATTTGTATGTTTCCATGTAATTTTAATGTCTCCTTGCTGCATAAAATGATACCTTTACTTTTAATAACTGACCCAACTAACAGTTTTAGTTAAATAACTTAAGAGGATTTCTACCTTGACACCAAAACTCAGCCCCAGGTTTAATCACCTCAAATACCTCAGCAGATTAAACAAAACAGTCACCACGTGAAGAGAAATGTTGTTATTGACTTTTTCAGTCTAAGTTTATTTGTTTACAGTTCAGATTGAGAAAGCGAGATAACAGTGGCCTTGTTGAGTTCAGGCCTTACTGAAGAAGGCAGCAGATCACCTTAATCACCGAGACTTACAATGAAGACCCTTGGGGTTGGAAAGATGGCTTAGCACTGGCTACTCTTGCAGATGAACGAGTTCAGTTCCCAGCACCGGCTTGGAACAGCTCCCTCCACTGCTACTCCTGCGGGAGCTGACCCCTCACAAACACAGTCTTCTAAAATCCTTCACTATTACAAACTCTGGTGTTTGATTAATGTCTGCATTTTTAAAAAAGAAAAGCAAAGAACATACAGTCCTTGTGATTAGCTAACCCCATGAGGTCTATCTCCCTGCTAAACTGAGCCACCTCTTTGTTTTTGTTTGTTTTCTGACCTTTGTCTACTAACTTGCATGTTTGCAGATAATGTCTTAGTCTGCTCAGACTAAACAACTTCCTTGTTCTCTGTTCTGGAGACTGGGAAACCGGAGATAAAGGTTAATGTCTAAAGAGGCCTAGGGCTCCTGTTTGCTGGCTCCTCAAACAACAAGGGAGGGAGGGAGGGAGGGAGGGAGGGAGGGAGAGAGGGAGGGAGGGAGGAAGGGAGGGAGGGAGGGATGAGCAAGCTCCCTGGTGAAAACTGTTAAGTATTTTTCTTTAAATAACCAACTTCTTCACCAAAACAAATCAGACGGAACTAAAAGATACCCAGGTTTAATGGCTGCCAGCACTTCCGGGTGGCCCCTGGAAAAAATAGAGAGGGAAAAAGGGAAGAGGGGAGACCATGTGTTCATTCTCTGGAGGGGGGGGCAGTTTAAATAGCCTGTGGGAATGGTCTTGACCTTCCCTGGGGAGGGGTTTCTCAGAGGTGAAGTTCAGACTGAGGCAAATCCCAGCAGGAGAGAGTTTTGAAATGGAACTTTCCTCCCAACATCCCAAAATGGATGACAGGGGGCTGAGTAAAGCCTCATCTAGCTTTTGGATTTTTTCCCCAAAGTTCTAGAACTGTCACCTTGGTGAGTAGGTTTCCACATGAATTCATGGTGGACACAAATGTCAGACCACAGCAACACCAGTAGAAAAGTGAAACCTGCTTCGTGTGTCTGATTTTACGATAGGACTTCCTACTAGTGTTCATAAATTGTGCTCCGTGTTCTCCACTGTAACCTGTCTGTGGCATTAGGTCATCCCAGTCCCTTAACTAATGGCCTTTTCATTATTGTCAGAGTTACACCCCTGTAAACGATATTAAGGAAGCTTTTTTATTCACAATTCCTTGTGCAATTGCATGACTTTTATGCGATGGATTCTGAGCATGGGACTTGGGATTCATGCGCTGCACCTTTCGATGGCGCCAGCTCTGCTAAGAAGCAAACTCCATTCTCTTGCTCTCCCCATCAGTTTTGAAACGGGAGCCATCTTGCCACTTTAGTTAACTCTATGTCACCTCATCCTCCCACTGGCTCCTCCAGTGACCTTATCCTGTGTTCTAGAGTATTAGAAAATGGAAATAGAGTAAACTTTCTGTAAATGAAGACTACTCATTCATTCCTGACTGCTCACTGGCTGGTGAGATGTCTCAATGGGTAGACTTTCACCAGCAGCTAATGATCTGAGTTCAGCTTTGGTACTCATGCGCTGAAAAGAGAAAAACAACCCTCACATTGTCCTCTGGCTCTACAAGCTCATGTGACCTATACTGTCCCCACCACATGCATGAATAAATTAGTGTAGTGAGTGCTGTGGGACCATGGTCTACATTCTGTCAATTATATTTTAAATAAACGCGGATTGGCCAGTAGCCAGGCAGGAAGTATAGGCAGGACAACCAGGCAGGAAGTAGAAGTGGGGCAATGAGAACAGAAGAATTCTGGGAAGAGGGAAGCTCTTTCTGCAGTTGTGACCCAGCCACAGAAGAAGCAAGATGTGACTGCTTCACTGAATAAGGTACAGAGCCACGTGGCTAACATAGACAAGAATAATGGGCTGATATAAGTTGTAGGAGTCAACAAGAAGTCTGAACTACTAGGCCAATCAGTTTATAACTAATGTAGACCTCTGTGTGATCTCTTTAGGACTTAACAACTGCAAAAACTGGGCAGGACAGAAAAACTCAGACAACAAGTGAGAAATCTAAAGAATATATCTTTAAAACTATTCTAGAACAGTTCGTTAAATAATAGATAAGCAATTGTCTAGCTTTGAAAAGTTTGATAATTTTTACATAAAACCCTAATAGAAATATAGAGATATTTACCATTTGTTTTTAACCTACTTTCGTTTTTCATTTCTTATACTTTTAAAAACTTCTAGTATCTACCCTGGTATTGCCTTTCCATGTTTGAGATTGTTCAGTTTTCTCTGTGCTAACAATTACCATATGTTAGAGTGAGAATAGACAAGAGCTTCCCAGTTCTCTAACCAGTGGTAGGAAACCGTCCAGTGCGGCTGTGTGGGAGATTTTATCACGTCAGGTACCATGGACTTGGCAGAGGTTGGTCAAACATCAAATGAATGACTGGAGGAAGAACAGCTAAGCCTTCAGTAAAAAGCTGCTATTCTAGTAGCTCAAGTGAGTAAGAATGTGAGAAACACTTGCTGCTGAGATTCTGACGAGCTGCAGCTTTCTAGTATTTTGTCGTTTTGTTTTTTTTAATTCAATTCTGAAGGTGCAGAGCCACACAACCCACTTTCCAGGCCTAGTTTGGCTCAGATATGAATTAGATAGGTATCCGGCTGTAACTAAGACACTGTTTGATAAATGTCGGATGACATTTAATCTAATGGCGAGTGTACTTGTTTGCATTTGCTGGCAGTTCAGGTGTAGTTACGTCACAATAGTGGGGTCTGGCAAACCCTTGCCTTAAGTAAACTGTCCAAGTATACTCCACTAACTTTGGCCTTGTGTTTCCTGAAGGTGACATTGTTAACTGTTGACAAGCACTGCTGGCAATACATTTAAGTGTTGTTTGCAGAGTCTGCAAACTAACTATTCATTTTATGTTGAAATTGTTTGGATATTTCACATTGAAATGAAAAGCCTTTCTCTGGAACATTTTAGACTTGAATTTTAAATGCATGAAATGTAATTGATTTTTTGTAATATTTTAAATAATTTTAATAAACTCAGATAAAAGACTAAAGAAAAAAAGAATGTGAAAAAAGAGAAAGGCAAAAGGTCATGTTTTCAGAGGAAAGCTCAGGGTGCCAACTTAGAAGTGAGGGGATGTTGAGAACAAATGTTCCAGTGCTTCCAAAGTTTCGGGGCCTCGATAGAAGGAGGGGCAAACCCAAACACAGTCATACTAATTCCTCAGTCCTCTGCAAGCTGCTGCAGTGGTCCTTCGCACTTGTAGCCCTTTGTGTGTGGGTTGGCTAAAACTTGGAAAATCGGGAGCATTAGAAAGGTTACCTGGAAGCCTGATTTAATGGTCCAAACATAGAACAGACACCACTGAACACAAAACGCAATATAGAAAGAATGTGTGTGTCTAAGTCAGTGTTGTTTCAAATGGCCGTTATCAGAGGAAATCAAACCCCCTGACTGGGACTTGGTAGAGGTGAAGACAAGCATCAGATAGATGACCGCAGGAAGGACATTTAATCCTTCAATAAAAAGCTGAGATTCTGTGAGTTGAGAAATGAAGAATGAGGATGTGAAAAAAAGAAGGCATTAACCAGACAATTCTGGTTATCCTATACTGATCAAAGCCTACAGACATTCCAGTCACCTAGCACAAAAAGCCTTGCACAAGGCCACCTTACGGGTCTTATCTCTATGTGGGGAATCAGTGATCCAGGCCCTCTCCATCTTTTGACGGGGAGAGCTCAGCATTGATCTTCATGACTGCTGAATCCTGGAAGGAGCTGTGTGCTCTGATACAGTGTGTCTAAGGACCAGATCTATCCCATTGGTGAGAAGTAGTCATATGTCCTGGTCAGATGCAAAGGAGACTGGGAAATATCGGCATCCTCCATATTCAGAAGATTAGTTACTTCTCTGTTAATGAGACGGAAGAAACTGACATAAAGGAACGAAGGGGGTGTTTGTCTTACAGTCAGTCACCGCAGGAAACCCGTGACAAGAGGAGCATGAGACTGGTCCGTCCGGAAATAGAATGATCGCATTTCTTTCACATTCAGGAAGCAGAGAAAGAAAACAGGAATGGGATTAGCTATTCAAAACCCACTCCCAGGAATATACTTCCTCCAACAAGGCTCTGCCTCCTAAAGATCCCATGTTCTTTAAACAGTACCACCACCTGGGGCCAAGTGTTAAAACACACGAGTTTAGGGGATATTTGACAACACAAAGAGGAATATTAACTGACATTTGGTAAGCATGTAGCATCCTCTTTGCCACAGAGACCTATAAGTTACATAAATAGTAGGACAAGCCTGTAAGAATAGGTTTTAACACTTGTTGAATTTAGAAATTAGTACTAGGGGCTGGAGGGATGGCTTAGCAGTCAAGAGCACTTCCTGTTCTCCTAGAGGGCCTTTGTTTGATTCCCAGCACCCATGTTGGGCAGCTCACAGCTGCCTGTAACTCCAGCTCAGAGGGATCCAAACCCTCTTCTGGCTGCCACAGGTGTTTCACTCACATGCACATATACACACAATTAAATGATAATAGTTAATTAATAATAATAAAATATTTTAAAATAAATTTGTAATAGAGGCTGGTGTGTATAAAAGCACTGGGTAAAGTGTTTTTATTGTACAAGTCTGGTGACCCGAACTTAATCCCTGGAACACACACACACAATATGAATAAATAAATGAACTAATCAGTTAATATTTTAAAAATAGTAATAAGTTATTTGTGTAACAAGTGAAAGTTTTGTTAGACTACATCCTCAAAAGCAAATGGAGGCTTGGTTACCAGGAAAGTTTACCCCATTAGCACCTGGATTCCAGATTCCTTGGGAGCCATTAAAGCAGAAAAATGTCTCTCTCTAATGGACTTTTGTCTGATCATTTGGGAAAGACTTTGGTCCCTTAAGAGTCAGCAAAGATAAGAATCTATTTATGACATTCCTTCTCCTAGGCGCATTCTGGGGCCTTTCCAGGTCAGGGGGAATAAAACGGGTAGCCTGTGTAAAGTTATCAGCAGTCAGAAGCAGGGTGAGAGCCACTGTTGTCCGACTATGCTTCTCTCGAGTGCACTGGGGTCAAGAGGTCTTCCCATTAGACAGTGCGTCCCTCGCAGGGTGCTGCAGATTGGGGTTAGGGGTGGCTAAAGATAGTCGAGTAATTTGACTAAATCTCCTAACCCAGAATTCTTCTCTAAGCCAAATCAACAGAACAGATGTGGCGCTCCATTAGCCTGTGGTTGTTGTAATTACCCACCAACGTGCCTTGCGGGGATTTAGGGACGCATTAGCCTTCATTCCCAAAGCAAAACCCACAAGCTGGCCAAATGGCTGTGCTCTCAGGACACCAGAGCTCGAATTTCCAACCTGCATGTGTTTTGTTTTGTTTTGTTTTGTTTGGGGGTTTTGTTGCTGGTGGCGTTGTTTAAGAGAAAATAATTAGAATTCATTGAGGATACCTTCAAGAGTAGGTTCACAGACTTAGAGAAATAACAGTGACTGCTAAAAATCTCACCTGCTTCTTAGCTCTTAGGCCATCCAGAAACTGTCCTTTCAGCTGTAGCGTTTTGCTCCTGTCCCTAAGACACAGTAGCTAAAGGACTTTCAACAGTTTCAGCCTCCCCTGTGTGCTGTAGCCTCATCTGTACAGGAAGACGACTGAGCCAAAAGGATGATTGGAGCACTGAGTTTACAATGCAGACTGTCTGGCACACAGTGGGCACTCAGGAAAGCTTAGTCTTCTTCCCTCCCTGTTCCCATTTCTATGTCTTGCAAGTATTCTTCTAAGCCATTGTCCCAATCTTCCTCAAAGTCTGGTACCCAGAACGTACATACAGCTGCAAAGACAGCATTTTCATTCCCCATATCCCAAGTTCAGCAATTAGTCTTTGCTATAACTACCAACCAGGTGTGATCATTGCAAACACAAAGTATCTGGTATAATAAAAAGTTATATATTCATTTGAAAATATGCTCGATACTTTTGTGTACAAGAAATGACAAAACTTCCAAAAGTCAATGAAAGACTACAAACAAAAAAATCCAATAATCTGGAAAAATCCAACTAGCATCAATTTAGAAAGAAAAGGGAGGATAGAGGGAGGGAGGGAGGGAGGGAGGGAGGGAGGGAGGGAGGGAGGGAGGGAGAAGGAAAGAAGGAAGAAAGGAAATTCCACCAAATAAATCATGATGAAGATTTGAAAACAACATATAAAGAAAAAACTTTTTACAGTAAGAAATAAATTATGCTTTATCTATGGGGGGGAACACAACACAGTTTATGTGAAACAGTTTTCTTTTTTGAACCTATAAAATCCAGAAGACAGTGCTAAAGCAAACAAGCTGGCAAATGCCAAAGGGCAACCTGGCCACAGTCCCTGACAAAATGTAGGAGAAATGATGATACTCTCAAATTAGGGGAAACTGAGAGAACTTCCGCTAAGAGACTGGCTGTTCAAGAAGACTAGAGTCCCTCTAAATAAAGACAAAATGACCACAGAAGAAGGCTGGGACGTGCAGAAAGGAAAGAAATAAGAAAATTAAGAGTTAGATTATTATTTCATGATATTCTTCAGCCGCATTTTTGGTTAACATGAGACATGCACTACCATTTCATGTGGTACACAACAAAAAGAAAGGAAACCAAATAATCCATTTGAATTCAGGAGAGTGGAAGCTTCTAAGTAGAAGCAATTTCTCCATTTAGGGAGACACCTGGAATGTTCCAAAAGGACTGTGACTAAATCGGTGTGAAATTCAAAAGCTGTTCAAGCAGTCCACAATAAACCAAGAAAACGGGAACAGAGCAATAAAGTAAAAAACAAAATGGCAGCCAGGGGCAGTGATGGTGCACACCTTTAGTCCCAGCACTTGGAGGCAGAGACAGGCAGATCTCTGTGAGTTCTGTGGCATAATATAGATTAATAAAAATAGGTCAATTTAAGTTATAAGAGCTATTTGGAAAAAAAGCTTAAGATAAGGCCTGTAGAAGGCTGCATTCCTGCCCCCCGGCTCCCGGCCGCCTGGCTAGCTTATGCCCCAAAATAACAACACACAAATCGTATCCTTTTAAACACTGCTTGTCCCATTAGCTCTATCCACTTACTGGCTAACTCTCACATCTTGATTAACCCATTTCTATTAATGTGTGTAGCACCACAAGATGGTGGCTTATCAGGAAGATTCTAACCTGCGTCCATCTCAGACAGGAGAACTATCGTGTCTGCCTCACTGCCTTCTTCCTCCCAGCATTCTGTTCTGTCTGCTCCACCCACCTCTATTCTGACCTATCAGGCCAAGCAGTTTCTTTATTAATTAACCAATGAAAACAACATATAGACAGAAGACCCCCCTACATCAAAGGCCAAGCTTTCATAATTAATAAGTCTCCATGTCATTATCTATGAGCTGGCAGCTCAAAGGAAAGTTTGACCACACACAGACACACACACACCCACACACACACACACACACACACAGAGTTTGGATAAACTATGAATTATATCACTATCTATTTTCTAATTTGAGAGGTTTTTTTTTTAAGACAGATTTCTTTGCTGTTTGTTTTGTTTTGTTTGATTGAGACAGGGTCTCATGTAATCTAAGTTAGCCCCAACTTTCTATGTAGCAGAAGTTGGTCTTAAAATCCTGATCCTCCTCCCTTCCTTTCTGAGGCTAGGATGATTTTGACACTGTGCTATCATCAGGCAAGCTGCTCTTTGGACAAGCAAATGAAGAGGCACCAGACTTCCTTAAATGTTTCTTTGCAGCTTCCTGATGCTCTATGTTACCACCACAAAACCAAAAGCCAAATACAGGAGTGAGCACTCCAAGGAATAATTGTTTCTGTAAAAATATGTATTTTTTCACATTTGTGTTCATTTTTTTCCCTCCAGAGTTCTCCAGAAAAGAAAAGGCTGTAGCTAGGATAAAAATAAGAAGTAAAGGGTGCCGTTATTTGGCCACTAAATGACCCTCCACACTTATCATGCGATGGAAAATAACTTATCTGGATCATGAACAACGATAATTTTTAAAATATAAACATAGGAGAATCCTTAAGGTATTTTTCGGTTCTCTTCCATGGCAGTTTAAGTGGAACAATTGGTATGGAGATGGTGCAAATAGCATTTGAAGAAATGGGGGCGTGAGTCTTCAGAACATGGGAAGAAGGGAAGAGGATGCTGCGCTCAGACAGGAAGAACTGCTCAGAAGGAAACGCTCCTGCAGTAAGATGCCCTGAAATCCCCACACTCAAGACAGAGCAAGAAGACCTCAAGGTCAGGACCAGGCTGGTCTGCACTCAGAGACCTTAAGTCAAAGCAAACAAAACCAAAACTACAAAGCCAAACAAAACTCACAAAAAAGAGCCCACTGAAATCACTCTGATCTTAAATCTACTTGATATAGAATAGGAGGCCTGATTCCACCTGGGTAGGGGCACAAAGAAAAGAACAGAAAATGTGAACTGGGAGGGAGATGCAACTCTGATGCTCCCGTCGCCAGGTACAGGTCACGTGACACTGGCTCTCTTACCCAGGCAGCGATTTCTTCCCGTCACCATCAGAAATAAACACAAATTACTCTAGAAACTGGGCTCTGCGCCAGTTGTTTGTGGAGAATGAAACGGCGGGGGGGGGGGGGGGGGGGGCAGGAAGCGGAGTCCTGGCGCTCTGTCTTAAATAAATTGTCCTTCAGGCCAGTTCACTTTTTCCACAAAGAGAGACTCCATCCTGTCTCAAGTTGGGTTTTGTTGTGTTTTTTTTTCCCTAAAAGTTTATTTCTGCATCTTAAAATTCATTTTAGAGATTCTATTTAGCAAAGAAGAGAATAAAATCATTTAATGACTAAAATTTTGAACCCTAGCAGATGAAATTATTTGTGTAGATCATTAGAAATACATGAGTGGCTGCTGCGGCTTCCGGTCTGGAGAAGCCTCATCGGTAAACACGCTTTTGAGTTGTTTCTCAAACTGAAGTGACAAACACCTAGTTCTAGACTTTATATTTCCAAAGTAACCGGTTTTTGTTTGTGTGTTTGTTTGCATGAAATTTTTTAAAAAAAAATCTTCATTTGGAAGTTTTAAATGTGAGGATATTTGGGAAATGTCGGGGGAGGGGGGACCTCTGCCAAGGGTTCTGCAAATAGTTGCATAACCCTCTTTTTATCTGAGCTGTTGACCCAGTCATTCATTCTATGTTTGCTGGGGTGAGCTCAGCAAGGCTGGTTGCCAAGGCAACCATAATCCGTGAACAGAACTGACTCCATTGGTGGTCAGTTACAACATGCTTTGTCCCATCCATGTCCTGTAGCCGAATGAGCAGTGACAGAAAGCAAGCACCTTCAGTAAACATGACCTAATGAGAGCCATGGCCTCAGCTGCCCGGGAGGCACCGGAAGAAGCCTGCCAGGAGTCAGGCCTGTCTCCTGGACAGAGCTGTTGCCCCACAAAGGAGCCTAGAAATAAATGTTCTCTTGGTTGATGCATTTAATGACATAAAACCATCCTATTCTCCTTGGGGGCCAACAAATTGTCTTTCAATTTACTGTTCTTTTCCATGTGTTGTGTAATGAGGACAGCAGGGGATGATGGGTAGCCCTGAAGGCCATGACTCCACCTGGGCCAGGGCATGGCTGTGCTATTATGTGCCCTTCCTCAGAGCCAGCAAGCCCGCCCTTCTTTAGGAACAATCTCCCCCCTCCCCTTTGCAAGCAGCAGCCCAGGGACAGTGCAGCATGGGGACCCCTGCAACCCGGACCCAAGTCCTTGTGCAGATTTGAGCTCAGGAGCCAAACTGTGTATTGTTCCTGGTGGAAGAGGGCCAAAGAAAGACCTTAAAGACTGAGTATTTGTATCTTAAAATATTGCTATTGTTCAAGGCCCAGATAAACTTCACCCTTCCCTCCATGAACTTTATTAGCCTGACCTGAAGTAAGGATTCACTGCCCTGGAAGAAGTGTGTTGGGTGTCTCAAGCATACACTTGGTCATTCCATTGTTTTGTGGACAGTATGAGTTCTGATACTGATCATTTTGCTAGCAAATCAAGTAGATATGACTCACTCAGACAGCACACTAGGGCCCAGTACAGTGTCTGGAAGAATGAGAGGGAGGATGTGCACACTGTTAAGGTTCTGGATTAAGAAAGGATAAGTAGCATTTATCCATGACTTACTAAGTGGCTGCGCTTTCTGCATATTGTATTCACTTAACCCTTGAAATGCCAGCCCTCTCCACATCCTGGCTATGGCCTACTGTGACCACTTCCCAGCTCACCATTTGGTACAGCAAGCGGTTTAGGTCAGACTGTGAATAAATGGCAGAGCTGTGACCAGAACCTGGAAAAACAATAGCAGAACCATGGTGACAGCAGACCTGCTGGCTTGTCATGGTCCTAGAAATCCAGCCGTTTGAGGCTCTGGTAAAAACTCCCTTCACCAGAATCATGTTTGCCACAGGTAGCACAATCTTGCTAAGGAAACATCCATAGAATTAGAACTAATTCTTCACTCCAGAAAGAGAGAGGGAAAAGGCAGGCTTCTCAGAGGAGTGGGGTCCCAGACACCAATCTCAGTGTGTATTCCCAGCAAGAACTCAGGCGGGTGGTGAGAGTTCATGACGGGCATCCTTAGGTTGCTTGATCTTATTTGTGTAGCCTTCAGCTGAAATAATTTCTGAATTCCGTAGAGAAAGTTCCGGACTTATAGATACTGTGCAGCCAGAATAAAAAAGTGACCATAAAGCTCTTGCATGAGCTCTTCCACAGCTCTGGTTCTAACCTAACAAAAATTAGCCAAATTTGTCATTGTGCCCGATAAGTATCCCTGGTAGTGGGTCCCTCCTCTGATGCGTCAGACTCCCTGATACCATGTTCAAGGTATTATTATTCCTCATTATTCCTCAGCCATTAAATTGTATGTTGTTACTTTAATGAGTGTATTGCTGGCTAGTCTTTTCTTGCAACAGCATGTTCTTTCATGGTGTTGGGGTAGAACCCAGGGCTTCATGTATGTAAGGCAATCCACAATACCCCTGAGCTGCACCTTCATCTCCATGGGTACTCTGAAAAGATGCACTGGGCATAGACAGTCTTAGCCTGCACATCCACACCATGGAAATGGATACGACCATGTGCGTGGGAGACCTGTCACCAGCCGTACCCTGACATCACAGCTTTCCCTCCTGCTAAAAGTCTTGTCAGGCTACTGATTGCATTCCAGTTTTGACCTCCTACAATAGAAAGGAAGAAGTAAACAGCTTGTCACATGTGAAGAGCTGTCAACCCACTCTCCTGCAGAATTTGCCACTGCCATGGTTTTGAGGACAAGCTCTATGGGTCCTACAGCCATGCCTGGAGTTGTACCACTCACCAAGAAGTAGGACGGTCATAATTCCCACACCAGGTCTATGTCATACAGCTATCTCCTTTGAATACTCTTCCTGGTCCAAGAGATCTTTCTAGAACACTGTTGTGGTTAATTATAACACCAGCAAAGCCAGAAAAGACATCAAGCCCCTTATTTCTGAGTATGATGCTGGGTACTCAGCCCTGCTTTAGCCCAGGGAGCACCTTAGCCGAAGTCTGAGACCCACACTAACTAGCTGTATAAGTTTACATGTGATTTCAGCCAGTAATAGGTTAACACAGCCTGACTTCTTGCTTGGGCTGACTTAGCACAGCACCCAAAATGATGTTTTCCACACATGGGTGTTCTATGAGCACTGGTGACGAGCTTCCACGGGCACTGAGATATCAGCCTTCCTCCAACCCCAAATATGAGACAGTCTATTAGTAACAATCTAGCCCTGGGCATGCCCTGTTGCTAGACTCTTATTTCAAGGGTCCTGGGAATAGTCTTCCTCAGATAGTTTTATAAATCAGAGGCATGTAAGCAGAGCTCTGAATTGGCCCCTGCCCCCACCTCCACCCCCAGCCACTTCTGGCCATGCAAGGGGGGACCCATGATGCATTGGGAGCCACCCACACTTGGGCTGTATTCTCGGTGGTGGCCCTGATCCAGTCACAAGCTAAGGAAGAACTCCCGGGGAGATGAATGTCATTACAAATCTTGCCCTCAACATGAAATGCCAGCGATTGTTTATTAAATTGCTCTTCAAAGAGAAAACACTGGCAAGAAAGTGTCATTAAAATGGAAGCAAAAGGAGCTGCTGTGTCGCTCTGAGGGTGCTTTTCCCCATTAACCCCTCACCAGTGCAAATGAAACGGCCAGCAGGAGCTTCTGGCCTGCAGCCCCATCAATTACCTGAATTTCAGTTTGGGAGGGGGAGCTCAGACAATCCAAATTAAGTACTTGCAAACATTGCCAGAAGAAGAAGAAGGAAAAAAATCCTTAACCCTAACTCCAGTGTCTCAACTCCAGCTTAGGACAAATTGCATTATACATGAGCAACATTAAAACATAAAAGACATACCCTCCAGTGAGAACCTTACCCAACGTTCCCCCAGTAAGCAGAATTAATCACAGGGAACAATTACCAGCCCCAGTCTGAATATTTATGACATAACAGAAAACTCATTTAAAAGACTCAGTGGCTCATGATTTTAAAACGAGCTGTAGGGGAAAGGCAAGGCATCCCACATTCGCAGTGGAAGGGGGAAACACAGCCTCTGGGTGGATCTGCATTCAGAACCCTCTCTCCCCGTTCTCAAACCAGGAAGTTTCCTTTCTTCTTTGCTCATGGGCACTGGGTAGCTGCTGAAAAGATGTGACATGCTGAGGGTGCAGTGGCCCTGCTCCAATCATATCCTTATGCAACCCAGGCATCTCCACCTTCCTCCACCAGCTGAGTGGTAGCCACTGGCATAGTAATCTTGAAGTCACACTGGACCATGAGTGCTGAGTCTGAGCCCAAGTCTGTGTTCAGCCGCAGAAATGCAGAACCCATCACTGACCTGTTGAAAAAAAGCTTTAGACAGAAGAGTGAAAGGCTTTCTCGTGTTTTTTCATGCAAATATGAGCAGTGTGATTCAAGCAAATGAGCAACAGGCATTCATTCATTCATTCATTCATTGCTTCATCTATTGGCCAAGCACACACCGAGCAGTGGCTATGTATCTGGCACTGTCGAGATCCCAAGAAACAGAACCACAGCCAAGTGATCAAGGAAACAAAAACACCCAACTTCAGCCCACAGGTTCTAAAGGAAGAGAAAGGCAGGTCTGCCTGGCCACTTTAGGCCACACAGGCGGGGCCTAGGCAAAGAAAGTGGCAAGCAATTTTTAGATGATGACTCAAAGGGAGACGGTTCTTCAAGTTACATACTGTTTTTAGAAAGCTTAAGAGAAACTGCATTCAGCCTGCTTAAGTTAACTAAAGCAATCTTTGGGTTTAGGCTAAAAATAGTCTCATTCGATGTGGTATTACCAAGCATTGCAGCCTCCAATCTGCTAGACTGGCGAGATGATGGAGCTGATTACACTGAGCTATGAAAAGTGATTTGGTACTAAGTCATTCGGAGAGTGGCAGCTGTTAGGACCATGTCCATAAGACGTCCATCTCCAGAAGAGATGCCATGAACTCTCCAGTCACCCACCCAGAAGAAAAGCGCCCTTGGCAAGGGGTGCACACCTCTAATCCCAGCATCAGAAGGCAGAAGAAATGGATTCCCCACCAGTCATAGCTCCTCAGGAAGTTCAAGGCCAGCTTGAATCACATAGTGAAAACTTGTCTCAGAGAGAAACAGACAGACAAAATTGTAATGCTTTTCTGACATGCCCACTTTTCTGATATGATACCTGGTTTTGTAGCCTCTGGGTCCATCAGGAGGAGTGCTCTCCCTCCCTTCATTCCTCCCTCTGTCCCTCCCTCCCCCCATCTCTCCCTCAGTCCCTCCCTCAATCCCTTATCCCCTTTGTCCTTCTCCCACAAACATTATTCTGCTGATATCTGCTATACTTCTACCAGCAACTTCAGAGTACTCCCAGCTCTCAAAACACACTTGAAATACTGGTTGTGAAAACCATCCTTTAAAGAGCAGAGTGGGGGGATCGGAAAATACAGATTTGAATATAATGAAGGAGAAATATTGAGCTTCAGGTACTCCTTTTCATATTCCCCCAGTCTTTCCAGGTGCCCTAGCATTCACACTTCCCTTAGGAAAGACCACATAGCAGGCTGGTGTGATGGCTCTATGGGTAGAGACTCTTAACACACAACCCTGACACCCTGAGTTCAAGTCCCAGAACTCATGGTGAAGAACTGGTCCCTGAAAGTTATCTCCCATCATTTACATATGTGCCGTATGTATATGCTCGCTCTCTCTCCCCCACCATCAATAAATAAAATAAAACAAACTTTAGATAAAAGAAAAAAATGTCAAGTATCTCTGCTCGGTGCCAGGTATACAATAAGAACACAAGACCATCTCTGCTCCCTGGATGCCTATGGGGTCACCAAAATGGCTGTATTGACTGATGCAGATGATCGTGTTCTTGAGATACAGGCCAAGCCTTCACACTGTTCCGGACCACATGATGCTCTAATAACAAACACTTCCAAATTCTTGGCTTACAGAAAGAAAGGTTCGTTTCTTACTCATGCTGCAGGTTCACTGCAAGTTAAATGAGTAGGAGGCTGAGGGTGTGTGTGTGTGTGTGTGTGTGTGTGTGTGTGTGTGTGTAGTTCTGTCATTACTGACCTACACAGGAATCCAGGTTGATAAAAAAAAATCCCCATGCTGAGCATTTTTAGGTTGCATGCCAGAGAGAAAAGAATGTTGAGGAGGAGCTCAAACAAGAGAGAGAGAAACACGCCTTCTGTTCTAACTCATCTCCGGGCTGCTCCCAGGACCCCACCTACCCACAAATGGGCTGGGAAGTGGAATGTCGCCATGTTCCCAGACAAGTCGATAGCTGGAGCTATCTCATGCACACAGTGACAACTCTGATAGATACCAAAAGCCAAAAGGCCTGGTCTCTGGCCTCCAGAAAGCTTGCCTGCCAAGACAAAAAATGTTACACATCAAGACAAAAGCAAAGCCCTCTGCTTTCTCTTTAGAAGACAACTTTAACAAGGCCTCGGGGAATAATAATTATTGAGTCATGTATATCATCATGTTGAAACTTCTGGTTTAATTGGGATGTATGTCCTCTGCTTGCCCTCCACTTCTCTGTGGAGCGTCCCCAGACCAGGGAGGAGAAGAAAGGGGTGTAGATGTTCTTATCCATCTGATAAATGTGTGAGTGTCAGCTTCTGACATGGTCGGTACTGTTCACAGACAGTTGTCCTCAGTCCCTCAGCGGTCACACTCTCAAAGGAAAGACCATGGGTACCCTTCCTCACTGCCGGCTGCACAGGCCCTCCAGATCCAAGAGCGAAGCTGAATAGCTCAGGGGGGTGAGAAGCCTTTCAGAAGCCCCAGACGAGAGCTGGAATTTACTCCAGGGCAATTAGCCAGCAATGTTGGCACCTGTGAGGGACTCAGAGCCAGCAGCCCAGCCAGAATGCTTCTCTAATAAACAGGAGTCTGGTTCAGTTGGAAAGAGCTCCCAAAACGTCTCCTCCACAACAGCAATCTCATGCTCAAATACAGTCTCTTGCCTGGGGTTTGGTGGACTCTCATGTGGATTAGCTGTTACCAGTTTAGCTAGATGAGTGCCGTCGACCATAGGGGTGGTGGAAGAAAGTGGCCATGCCAGGTTCTTCTCTGCAACAGTCAGCCTGACTTCCCACTGAAAGCAGAATGGGAACTATTTGGTCTCTTGTTTAGGAGCCAAAGTGAATGGTGGGGAAATAAATGGGTTTGAGTATTTATCTAGGAAGCTTCCTATCATCGTGAGAAGTACCTGAGACAATGAACTGTTGTGGTTTGAATAAGAAATTTCCTTCCCAGGCACCTGTGTTTAGTATCCCTGCTTTGGAAGATGGTAGAGACATTAGGATGTGGTACTGCTGAAAGGGATAGGTCACTGAGGCCATGTCTTGAGGTTTTATAGCTGGGTCCCATTCCTTGTTCATTTGCTATTTCCTGTGCAGCAGCTGGTCTCCTGCTCCTATTACCCTGCCTTCCCATCATGATGGACTGCCCCCCTGAACTGTGAACTCTATGCCTTCCCATCAGGATGGACCGCCCCCCTGAACTGTGAACTCTATGTTCCTGAAATTGCTCCTTGTTGAGTATGTTGCCACAAATCCAGATGCTAGTACGGAAAGAGAAAAGGTTTATTTGGACCCGCAATTTTGAGGCTTCAGTTGGCAGCCAGGTGGACCCATTGTTCTTGGGCCTCTGGTGAGGATGTCTACAGCAAATGGCAGGAAGTATAAGGTAGAGTCAGCTCATATCATTGCAGGAGGCAAACAAAAGCAAGGAAATGACCAGCCACCCACAGCCCCCTTCATCAGCAAGCATCCAGTGTCCTTAAACCCTCCTGCAGGGCCATACCCTTCAAAAGGTACCAAATACCAATAACAATACCATCACCCTCTGACCCCAGATGTCAGTACATGAACCTTGGTGGATGTTTGTGCAAATGATATCAGATTTGAAAACATCTTGACTTGTAAGTGGCATCAAGCAAATATTTTCACACGAACTTCCCAAATACCTGTAGCTGTAATTGAAAGAGATGACCCTATCAGGAGGCTCTGCGTTGAGCCAGCCTGACAGCCTGCATTTCCCTAGTGGTCTCTTCCTTCACCTTGCTTTCACACTGTGGCACGTCATTGACCAGAAATGCCCCCCCCCAATTGACTTTCCAGTTGCCAAATATGGCACATTTCTTATCTGGCTGAGTTCATGTGTCACTCTGGGTCTGGTTATCCTGACACTGGTTAAAGATACTGCAGGCATAATGGGTCTAAAACTGGTTTTGTTTTGGTTTGGTTTTATTTGGTTTTTGGTTTTGTTTTTTTGAGACAGGGTTTCTCTGTGGCTTTGGAGCCTGTCCTGGATCTCACTCTGTAGACCAGGCTGCCCTCGAATTCACAGAGATCCACCTGCCTCTGCCTCCTGAGTGCTGAAATTAAAGATTTGTGCCACCACCGCCTGGCCTAAAAGTGGGTTTAAAAGTCCTAGGTCCTACTCTTAGGAGTAGAGTTATTTAAACTCTTGAATTGATAATTTTCTTTATCAGAAGATAAAGCAATATGAAAGCCTACATAGTCAGGTTCTTATGAGGACTCAGCAGAAGACTACATGCACAGTCCCACAGTGCCTGGGTGCAAGGGCAGCCCTCAGAGTTTGGCAGTTGAGATTATTGGTGGTGGAGACCTGGGCTCGTTTCCTCCTTCCCTGCTTCTCTCTTCCCCGCTCCGGTTTCTGTGATGCCTGTGCCCTGCCATGCACACTCTAGTGCTGGTTCTCACTATTCAGTAAGTGTACTTTCCTCCTCGCGCATCTTGACCAGCTCAGCGGTAGTTCAGACTCAAGCCACTGCTTCCTGAATTGTTGTGATAGTCTTTCCAGAAACATTCCTCCTGGGAATATGTGCTCATGCCAGTTGATTCTCCACAACATCTACAACTAAGGAAAAAACAAAGGCCTTGGAACCTCAACCATGCCGCTCTCCTGATCCTAGGAAGATCGTGTATTCTGCATGTGTGCATGTGTCGCTTGTATACGGTGCTGCAGAGTAAAGCCGGGGCCTTGGAGGTTATAGGTGCACTAACCACTTTTCTTGTGTCTGTGACCAGATACCTGACAGAAGCTTCACCAGGGAGGAAGGGCTCACCTTTGACTCACAGATTGGAAGACAGCCATGCAGTCTGCACGGCTGGGAATAGCAGTGATCATGGTATGTGGCAGCTGGTCACCTAATAGCCACCATCAGCAGGCAGAGAAAGAAGAAAGCTGGCGCCTGACTGACTGTATTCTGTCTGAGACCCAGTCAACAGGCAGTGCCACCCCTAATCAAGGAGACCGCCCTCTTCAGTCAAGCCTTTTGGGAAATTCCCTCACAGAGCCACTGGGGGTTTGCCTCCATGAGGATTCTGAATCCAGCCGACTTGACAATGAAAAGCAACCCTTAGACCACCAAGCCTAGCAACGCAGAGCTTTTAAGGACTTCATTACAACACACGTGAGACACGTCCCTTGGGAAGCCTTTTCCTTGGAAGAACATTCTTTGAGAATCCTTCAACTTTTGTTTCCTAAATGCTGTCTACACGTCCTTGCTAGACTTAATCTAAAGATCACTGTTTGTCAAAAGGTTTACCCTGATTCGTGTTTTTAATTGTAGAAGGGTCTTAGTTTCATTAACATAAAATTGTTCTCTTACTAGGATGAATACCAGAGTCATTGTTCCACTGTGACTACCTTAAACCAGTAGTGGTCAAATGTGTCCTAGATGGAGAAGCCTGAGAGGAAGTAGTGCCCTTTAGAACTGGCTGGGAGACATTGTGGCTCTGCCTACCTCTCCCTCTTGTTGCTCCCCAGCTTCTTTGAAATGTGTGGCTTTGCTCCCCAACACTTCCCCAACAGGATCTTCCACCTTGCCACAAGACTAAAAGCAGTAGAATCCACCAGTTACAGGCTGAGCCCTCTGAGACCACAAGCCAGAAGCAACATTTCCTCCCTTTCGGTTGACTTCCTAGGGCGTTTTGTCGCAGCAGCAGAGAGCTGACTAACACAAGTGACACTCTCACTCAAGGACCTGAGTTCTCCCCATGTTATTGTTCTGCCAACTTCAGTGTGTCAGCTTGATCTGCGCCACCAAAAATATGATGGTCACATGTGGCACCATCCAGGAGACAACGGGTTATCATGATACCTGTTAGTCAAGTATAATCATCACCACTTTATAAGGACGCTTAGGTGCAGATAGGCAAATGACTCACCTTAATCACACAGCTACTAAAGGCAGAAAGAAAAGTCGAACCTGTGTTTACCTGGCTCCAGAGCGCACGCCCATAAATATCCAGTCCTAATCTACCCGAGCCTGAGACCAAATGACCTTGCCCTGGAAGATTAAGTGTAGTACATTCAAGGCTAATATTTTACTCCTACTTTGTAAAACATAGACTTACTCTGTCGACTTTAGTCAGTGTAGTCACAACTGCTGACATTGAGAATGTACTTATATGACACAGATATGCATAAGTTCTCCATCTTTAAAAATTCAGATAGTCCTGTCACATAACAGTAAGCAGAACTGTTTTGTGTGTGTGTGCATGTTTGTATACACACATATGTCATGTAGACATATGCATGTGCAATTCAGTTTTATTGATACAGCAATGAAGGTTTGGGAAAGTTAGACAACAGTCAGAATATACAGCTCATAAGGTACCAAGGGAACATCACAATGACCTACTGAAGCAACATTCTTTCATCAAAAATTCTTAAGCTAACAGATCACCTGCATTAGCAGTAGTAGAAAGCAAAGAGGAACGGCATCACGACCTTCTCAGCAACACATGAAAGTTTCTAGTAGAGAAAGGCATTTGCCACAGGGCTTGTGTTACAACATGCTCACTTCCCAGCTTAGATGCTGTGACAAAGGGACTTGTGGCATCTTCATATTTCTTCCCTCCAGGGACTCAGACACCATCTCCTCCTTCCACATTCCCATCTAGGTGAGCACCAGAGAGATATCTGTGTCCCAACACAGACATCAGATTTGTATTCTACCAGCCTGGATCACATGACCAAGGCTGGACAGCAAGCAGGACTACAGATAACTCAGGTGTGGTCAGAAGAGAAGGTGTCAGCATCGTCAGACTCCTCCCACCCCCATGTCATGATAACCAGTGTCTCGGGAACACAGCAACACCATGGCCTCGTTAGCAATCCTTCCATCCAGCCCTTGTACCAGTGACTCCTCAGAAACGCAGGAAGGCCATCCTCCATCATACTAGGAAATGCGAAGACTGGCCACATGGCTGCATACAGAGTCCCCTGTGGCCCTGGTGTCAGAGACAGCCAGCCTTCCTTTGCTCATTTTCAAATCTGCCAGTGTTTCAGGAGATGAAATAGTTATTAGACCAAGGTCTCCTGACAATATCTAGATGACAGGCGTTCCTGAACATGAAGGTGTGCTCTTATGTCTGCAGCCTAATTTCCTCTGTGGAAACTTGCTGTCAGGGGTGCTGTGCCCACTGAGGTGAACACTTGACTGAGCCCAACACACCCTACTCGGGCACACTGGCTCTACATGCTTCCGTGGCAGGCAGTACGCATGTTCTTAGGGGATGTGTACTTGCAAAGACATACTCAGACATACAGGAATGGAAGGAGGTACAGGAAGACAAAAGGAGATGGTGGGCTGACATCCTAGTGGCATCCCTGCGTGTCTGCAGACCATTGTCCTGAGTGGTGCGGGTGTGGGAACAACTGGAACACTTTTCTGGGAACCCCATGATATCTTTCTCCCAACTAGCTGTGGACCAGCATTTTCAGCAGGAGGGATTAGTTGTCTGCCCTTGCCAAAGCCTGTGTTGCCTCTTCCCTCAGTAGTTCTGGGTGACCCAGGATGTTGGCTTCTTATGAGAAGTCATAGGAGGAATTTGAAATCAAAAAACAGGGAACATTGTCCTTTGTGGCCACCCTACTACCCTTCTCCCACTTCCCTTGCTAATATTCTTCTGCCTTGTTTCAAAGCACCAGGACAAATTTTAATCCTGTTCAAAAGACCATGTGTCTTAAAAATACAGAAGAGACTTGAAAAAATAACAATTCTTTCTTTCTCCTGACTCAGCATCCTCAGTGGAACCTTTCCTGTATATCTAAAACAGGACAGCTACTGATGGGGAACCTCCTTCAGTCAAGGGCCTTTGAGAGGCTGGACCAGGTTGGGCATGGCCTTTGGTACCAAATAGGCGCGCACTTGTGCGCCTACTCTCCCTCCCTCCCTCCCCCCTCCCCCCTCTCTCTGTTTCTCTCCCCCTTTCGGTTCTGTTGCCTGCTCCTGCAGAAGACTGTGATCTGTGAGTCCCTCCAAAATAAAGAACCCTTTATTATACCCAATTCTGAGCTACTGTGGGATGACTTTATTTGCGTTCTCCTACATCTGACACCTAGCATGAGATGTGAGAGTATACAAATAAAATAATCCCACAAGCTACTACCAGTTTTCATAAAAGAGCATGCCAGGAAGGATAACCCTGTGCAGAGGAATCTATTTGATTCTCCTCTGCCCTCTTCTTGTCTGGTGTATGCGCCAGTGGCTAAGCTATTACTCCTGAGCTCAGCAACGCTCATGCATTTATTATCTAGCCATCCATTTGTTCTGGATAAAGTACCAAGAACGGCTGCACAGACTAGGCCTCCTCCCTCCCTTCTTCCCTCATTCCCTTCCATCTACTTCCTATAAACAAGGTTTCCTCTAGCACAGTGGTTTTCAATCTATGGATTACAGCTTCCAAAAGAACATTGGAAAACACAGATATTTACATTATTATTCAAACAATAGCAAAATTATAGCTATGAAGTAATAAATAAAATAATTTTATGGTTGAGGGCCACCACAACATGGGTCCTGACATTAGGAAAGTTAAGGACCACTGCCTATCGCCTCTAGTGGTTCCATCACACTCCAGCTTCCAGACCACCAGAAGGATGCTATCCATGCCCTAGTCTGAGTCCCCGCCCCTTGGGATCAAATTCACCAGGTCCAGCTGAGAAGTGTACTTTCCTCAGGTGTCAGACTTCTTTGATTTTGTTTGTTTGTCTGTTTAGGTTTTTCAAGACAGAGTTCCTCTGTGTAGTCCGAGCTGTCCTGGAACTCACTCTGTAGAGTCAGCAGGCTGACCTTGATCTCACAGAGATCTGGCTGGCTCTGCCTCCTGAGTGCTGGGATTAAAGGCATTCATGACGACCACCAGCTCTAAACACCTGACTCTGTTGCTTCAGATCTTTGTTATCCTGTCTTAAGAGGCAATAGCTGCCCCATATTAACTACTCCAAGGATTTCTTTTTTACGGTACACAGTGTTGTTTCCATTCATTTTCCCAGTTGGCAAGCCCTGCACTGAACTCTCTTTGTTAAAGTCACTGCCGTGACTTCTACCTCATGCCTGGACTGACCTATAAGTCAAACCCAAGAACTCTACAGTGAAAGCACTCAATTGTCTTGTGTCGTAAAAGAGAAAACACAAGCTTTACTGAGCGTGGGAGGAGGGAGGAAGATGGCACCATGGGAGTTGGGGAGGACCCAGCAGCCTAGAGAGGACCTGGGCAGTGAATGACCAGTTCCAGATCATCCCTGCTTAGAGTCCTCCCTCCCCTTCCTTTCCCAACCTGTGCTTCTACTCTGTGAACAGGTGATGTGAGGGGAGTCCTGGGGTTAACACCGGTTGCAGGGGCCATTTCGGAGCGCAGAGACGGACAGGAAGCCAAGCTGCTTGTTAATTTTTATGCTTCTAGGAAGTGATCATAATAACTGTCGAAGAAAGGTTAAGTGAGGTTTCGATGAGAAAATGAATTTGCAGTCTGCCAAGTCTTCAAAGGATCCACTGTCCAAGAATTCCTAGAAGTCTCAGAACTTTTCTGCTAATTAGGAAGTTTTTCTTTCCCTCATCTCCTTGTTCAGGGCAAAAGATAGCAGGCCTACAAAGATATTTTTATTACCACTGGATCATATTGTGTGAGAACTTTATTTTTGCTGTTGGACATAAAAGATTGCTTTGAAAATAAAAGAAAGGTAAAGAAAAAGAGAGTTTATTTGTTCTTCCTAAGGCTGCCAGAGCTCTCAAAACCCCATAGAATGCTCCCAGTGCTCATTTTACCATTCAGACACTGTCTTCTGGGGCGGTGTCTTCCTGTGCTGCTCCTTGTGCTGCATCTTGCCTTTAAAAAGTGGTGCCTTCGAGCTAGTTTGTTCTTCCCACACCCAGCAGCCTCTGGAAGAGAGGCGCTTGCTAAGCTGGGATTAGAGGAAGCCAATGAGAAGAGAAAATGAGAAGGATGACCTGGGACTGTGATGGAGGCACAGCTTGCCCAGCCAGTGTGGGGTGATGCTGACCTGGGACTGTGATGGAGGCACAGCTTGCCCAGTGTGGGGTGATGCTGACCTGGGACTGTGATGGAGGCACAGCTTGCCCAGTATGGGGTGATGCCTGTTAGTTCTTCATTACAACACTGGTGTTTATACAGTCATTGCAGATGCTCTGGTTTGCTATTCCTAAGCAAAGCAGGGATAGATTTACAGGAACCAAACGCTGTTGTAACAACAAAAGCAACTTTAAAAGGCAGTGTAGTTCCTGTAACCAAATTAGCAATAAAGGTACATTTTTATTCCTCCACTTTCAGAAGTGTGTCTCCATTTCCTCTGAGTTAGTAAAGAAATTTGACGCAAACAGACATTACCTGGGTTCTCCTAATCCCGTATTCTTGTTAGGGTAGCAATGGTAGCATCCAGCCAGACAGTCATTGTTCTTTCAGGTCAGACATTGTTCTGAGGAGTTCACGTACATTATCTCTCATTCAATCCTCTCAAAACCACAATGACCTGGGTCTTATCCACACTACAGAAATGAGGAAACGGTTGAGAGTAGACACTGACGAGTCAACCCAAGGGTTCCTAGCTTCCAAAAAGCACACCTAGTGTTTAGGACAGCTCTGCCAGATTCTGTCACCCATGGCCTTGCTTACTGTGGGAAAAGAGCGTCATCCCCTGTTGCGTGATTACAAAGCCAGTCGAATTCAGCACAGTTCAATCTTGCCTTTCACTTTGGAAACAGAAAGTTGTGAGGGCAAACTGTCTTGTTTGACATGCTAGAAATCACTGCAGAAACTCAGCACACACAGCTGTGCCCCGGATGCTGGGGAGTGAAAGACTGGTAGACTCTCTCAGAAGTCTCCACCCCACAAGGCAATCATGCCTGGACCTGAGGTTGTGTCATTGACAGCTGACAAAAGTGGCTTTCTGTGAAAAAAAAAACTGGTTAAAATAATTCCAGACTAACACATGTCAATGGACCAGTCTGCTCTGTGCCAGATCTTGGGCTACAGGTCCAGCAGTGAGCAAGACTGAGATTCCCAGGGACAAACCTTCCCTGCCAAACACTATTGATGAAGGTGTAAATTTGTGATTTCTCAGTGAACAATTGTTGAAACCCTTTAAAATATGTCTATTTTCTTCCTATTTCTTTTTCCTTCCTTCCCTTCCAGAAAAAAAATAAAAATTATCTCAAAGCCATGGGAGTATAGAGTAAGGTAAACTGGGATAGAAAGAGGAGACTTGGTGGTTCAGGGTAGGCTGTCTGAGCCTATGAGTGATGAGGGGCTGTGTGCACGTGTGTAGGAAGCCAGACCCGGGGTGAGGTAAAAACATCTGAATAGAAGACAGACAGAGAAACTGAGGAAAGAAATTAGATACGTTAACTCTGGTTTAGCAAAACCACACCTAGAAATTTATTCTAAGGAAGTAAATTAGGGAAAAGGAAGCTCCCAGTGTACACTGACTGTTCACATGCAAATCTATCTGTCACACTGTTATTTTATAGCAAACATTTGGAAACAAGGGACATATGGCCACAGAACTGAAGTGTCCCTGGTTAACATGAAGAGCATCTTTCATCAAATCCGCTATGTGAGAGCAGAGTGATAACAATAATAAAACGGTTGAACTGAGAGAGACCTGGACTGTACCAACTGGCAGCGACTTCCTGCAGCAAGTCAAAGAAAAGACAAGCCAACAAGAAAGTGAGCCAAATAGCTAAGTTTTTTTTTTTTTTACAAAAGAGAAAACAAATACGTATTTATGTGGAAATGCAGATTAAACCCCACAGGTGTACTGCTTCACAAACACTCCGCGGGCAATGTGCCACACAGGTCCAGAAAGAACGCTCGCTAACAAGCTTAGAGTAGCACCTCCCCTTGCACAGTGCTCAGGGGAGAACAGCTCAGCAAAGTCAGCATTTAACCAACTCTGCTTATTTGTGTGTGTGTGTGTGTGTGTGTGTGTGTGTGTGAGAGAGAGAGAGAGAGAGAGAGAGAGAGAGAGAGAGAGAGAGAGAGAGAGAGAGAGAGGTGCTTCCCCAGTACCCTGGAAGAGCAATCCCACAGAAAGGTTGCTCAGAGGTACTGTGCACAGGAGAGTTACCAATTGAGCAATTTCCAAACACATCCTCCCCTAGAGTTTGAGAGCGGGCCTTCTCTTACAGCAGACCATTACCAGTGCAATCAGTGAAGAGATTAACTGGGCCCCTACCTCAGGGACTCGTGTTCCTGTAAGGCAAACAAAAGGCATGGAGGCACACATAGAGAATCTGTGTGCAGGCCAAGAATACCAAAGACTCTTGGCAAAATTTGGAACTGAGTGAAAGGCCTGAGAGGGGTTCTCTCTAGAGCCCTCTCTGGAGAGAAAATTTGGCCTTGCAAAAACTATATTCAGTTTCAGATAGCTTTCCATTCTTGTGACAAAACACCTGAGGGAATCAACTTCTAAAGAGGAAGGTTTGGGGATGGAATGCTACAGTAGGACACACGGGGGACCTATGGGGAGACGGAGAATTCTACAGTAGGGCACACAGGGGACCTATGGGGAGACGGAGAATTCTACGGTAGGACACACGGGGGACCTATGGGGAGACGGAGAATTCTATGGTAGGACACACAGGGGACCTATGGGGAGACGGAGAATTCTACGGTAGGACACACGGGGGACCTATGGGGAGACGGAGAATTCTACGGTAGGACACATGGCGGACCTATGGGGAGACGGAATGCTACGGTAGGACACACAGGGGACCAATGGGGAGACGGAGAATTCTACGGTAGGACACTATGGGGAGACGGAATGCTACGGTAGGGCACACAGGGGACCAATGGGGAGACGGAGAATTCTACGGTAGGACACACGGGGGACCTATGGGGAGACGGAATGCTACGGTAGGACATACAGTGGACTATGGAGAGACTGAATGTTATGGTAGGACACATGGTGGACCTATAGGGAGATGGAATGTTATGGTAGACCTAAGCTGCTCACCTCACAGTAACCAGAGGCGCAGAGAGACAGGAGGAGGCTGCAGTCCCAATAGCCTTGCTTCTAAGAGCACAGTGGACCAGACCTTTGCTCCAGCTTTCCTAGCCAAGCTGTACCATCTCTAGAGCGATGGTGAACCTAATCCTGCTATTTGAAGCCCACTTCAGTCACAGGAATTGTTTATGGAACAATTGCTCATAATGTATAGAAAATACGGCCAAATACCCACACTCCAGAAAACACTCAAACTGTGTAAGATATTCTGGTAGTGGAAAACTATACAGTTCTGAAAACAGATGGACTAAAGTTGTGCCCTTAGCCCAGAGGACACCTCCTGGCATCCAGATAGATGGGCACCATCTGAATGCTCACTGCCTGCTGATGACAAGCCCTATGCTTGGTAGTGGAATTGGTTTCCTGTTCACCAGGGAACGATTGGCCAGAAATGGACAGTGAACGCTTCCCTGTTTTTCCTTCTGGGGAAATTTTGTCCACAGAGCTCATTCAACCCTGACAGAGTGACAGGGCTAGCAAGCTGTGTGCTCAGTAGCCCCGTGTGGATGGCATCTGCGCTCTACGTTAGCCATCTCTCTGGCGACAGGGTGGAATGAGCCGCACTCCTGAGGCTCAAGGGCCACGACAGACATGAAAGAGGTCAGCAAACATGGATATGAACTCAGTGACTGCATTTGTGCCCAAGCTTCTCAGTTCAGTGCTCACATGTGTGTTCAGAATTGTGTTCCCCCGTGACTCCTGCCACAGGAGCTGATTAAAACTTAATCCGCCCGCAGCAGGAAACTATGCTCTCCCTCTCTCCCAAAGGCTTGGCATAGTTATTACTCAGTGTAATAGCTCATTGGCCTTTCCCTCTCCTCCCCTTTGAAAAGACCGTAATGGCTTAGGGATCTAACAGAGTTCCATTGCGTGCTTGAGAGAAGTGACTCCAGTTGCAAGAGCAAGCCATCGTCTCCACACCCACACGGACTGAGAGCAGCAGGCTGGGTTTGCCCAGCTCACACAGCCTATCTCTTTGTAGGCATCATCCTAGACCTTCAGATCAGCAAGGCCTGGAGATAAAAAGTTGAAGCAACTGGAGATGCAGGAGGAAATGCATAGTTCCAGATAGGGCTCAGCCTGGCGAGGCTAGAATCAAAGGCTTGATACACCTAATACAGACTGTCTGGGTTTGGGGGTATAAGGAAAGGATGGACCTGGCCATGGATTCTGGTTCTACCATCATCCAAAGACAAGAACTCTGGCAGTGTCCTCAACACTGCTTGGTATTCCATCATCAGATGGCGACAACAGTAGTGCCAGTTTTGGGGCAGCAGGGTGGCTCTTCCTTCCTCATCTGGTCATCACTAACCAGCTGTGGCCAGCACTGAGCACGCAGTGCTGTCTTGAAGCACCCAAACTATTAATTAAAGCCTCCGACTGAAACCTGCCTTTATTTTTGATGGAATCCCATGACTACTAAGTCCTGCCTTTCTTCTTTGTTAACACAACCTCCTTCCTCAGACCTTCATGAAAGTACCATGACAACGATTTCAGACACAGAAAGGAAAGAAACTTCATGACCTGGTTGCCTTGGAAACCTTTCAGGATAACTAGAATACATCCTTAGTCATGTATGTGTAACATTAATATAGTAGTGGATGGCACCCACAGTCTTTGCTGGGGCGATTCGGATGTTATCAGAGATGATCCCTAACTTGGGGGAGTTTCTCAGTGATGAGTTTACTTTCTTTGCTTGTTACCTTCTACATGAGACCTCTGTGCTGTCCTAGAATTATGAGCAAAGTATATTGGGCTAAGCCCTGTGTTACTGCTGGTATCTAACAAATTTTCTCAGTGGAAAGTTTAGTTATAAAAGTTGAACCTGACAAATCTAGACCAAGGAGAGCAAAAACAGATCCTACAAACTCACTCCAGGAGAACCACAAGACTCAGAACATCTCTGGCAACCTCCATATGGTTAGGTCTGGGTTAAACTGATGGAGTTATTTGGGCTCCCTCTCCTCCCTACTAGGGCAGGTGCTAAGCAAATAGATGCCTATTAATGATCATAATAAAATCCCCTGATGGCAAGAGTCAAACCATTAGCTCCACACCCAGACAGGCTAGCAACAGAAGGTTAGGTTTGCCTAGGTCTCAGAGCCCATCTCCTTGTGGATACCATCCCCTCTGGGAAAGCTCTCATCTCCACCTAAGCTAATGGCATTAATCATTAGCCAACTCGGAAAGGTTAATGGACCGTTTGAACGAGAGGAATGTTTTATAAAGTCCTTGTTCCTGGGAATCAGAACAGGAAAGCAGGAGAGAGCCTTGAGTGTGACATCACCACTAATGAGCCTCTCGGCCCACCTCATTCCACATGGTAGGATGTTTGGCCTGGCCAAACCAATTCACCAGCACCTCATGGACAGGCAGACCAATGGGCACCTGCACATTCACCAGCGCCTCATAGACAGACTGACCAATGGGCACTGACACATTCACCAGCGCCTCATAGACAGACTGACCAATGGGCACCTGCACATTCACCAGTGCCTCATGGACAGACTGACCAATGGGCACTGACACATTCACCAGCGCCTCATAGACAGACTGACCAATGGGCACTGACACATTCACCAGTGCCTCATGGACAGACTGACCAATGGGCACTGACACATTCACCAGCGCCTCATAGACAGACTGACCAATGGGCACCTGCACATTCACCAGTGCCTCATGGACAGACTGACCAATGGGCACTGACACATTCACCAGTGCCTCATAGACAGACTGACCAATGGGCACTGACACATTCACCAGTGCCTCATAGACAGACTGACCAATGGGCACTGACACATTCACCAGCGCCTCATAGACAGACTGACCAATGGGCACTGACACATTCACCAGTGCCTCATAGACAGACTGACCAATGGGCACTGACACATTCACCAGCGCCTCATGGACAGGCAGACCAATGGGCACTGACACATTAACCAGTGCCTCATAGACAGACTGACCAATGGGCACTGACACATTCACCAGCGCCTCATAGACAGACTGACCAATGGGCACTGACACATTCACCAGCGCCTCATAGACAGACTGACCAATGGGCACTGACACATTCACCAGCGCCTCATAGACAGACTGACCAATGGGCAGTGGCACAGTTCCAGACCTGGTTCCCTAATCTTTCTCTAGGACACTTTCAAAGACACTTAACATTTTTAATCTGCATTTAAATTATCTTTTATTCTTAAATAGTCAGGATAAGCAAGCTGAACAAGAAGATGACAAACCCTACACCCTGACTGAAGTTCTACCCCTCAGGAAAGGATCAACATTGTCTCCCTTGGTTTTGAAGAGGGAAAAAAACTGAACCAGATACTGCTTGTAAACACTTCAGTTGTGTCAAATACTTATAAAATTTTTAAAAGTAAAGACCCAGTTGTTGACTTTGAAAGATGTCTGTGTTTACATTGATGTGAGGTGTGTCTGTCTGTCTCCATACTTGTGGGAGATCGTCTGTAATGCAGCCTATGGGATAAGAGAAAAAGAGACTGAGACTTTTCAAAATCAAGAGTGTCTCCAGAGTGGATATGGTTGTACAAGATTGTAATCCCAGTATTTGGGGGCAAAGATGGAGTTACCAGAATCATAAAACATGGATGCCGTGTCCCACAAACGCCCATAAAGGTATTTCCAAGAACAGCTATGAAGTCCCAAGGCTAGCTGAACCTAGCCTGAGGAGGTTGGAGAGTCATGTCCAGAAAAATGACTAGACAAAGAGATGAGACAGGATGGCTATGAATTCAAGCTGGAGGCTAAGGACTGGCATTGCTCAATGAATGGCCATGAGTAGGGGACTGGCTGTGGGATGGGTTTAGCTGCTAGGAGATGGATGGAGAGACCATGAGACGAGTGCTGAGGATAGAGCCCATAAGAAGTGTTAGGGAAAGGGGACCCATCCACACTGCCCACGGATGAGGTGGCTGGACAGGTAAACAAAGATGGTACAATCTTGTGTGTATCAAAGTGGGTTTCAAAAGACAACCCGACCCAAAGCAGAAGGAATGTGTGTGTGTGTGTGTGTGTGTGTGTGTGTGTGTGTGTGTGTGTGTGTGTGTGTGTGTTGTCCATGTCCACATGGGTCCTCATTGTTTAATCTAGTTGGTGTTTACTTGTTAGACCTCTGCTGTGCCTGGTGTAGGGACATCACTATACACTGGACAGACAAGCTTGGGCCACACAGACTCACTGATAACTAACACCTGACAGTGAGAAGCATCCAGGATGGAGTAGTCGAGGTTATAGCCTGAGAATCCAAAAGAACCACTGAAAACAGACATTTTAGCTAAATTGTGACTTTGACTCCTATAGTGAGAATGTCTAAACTCATGTCAAATTATCTTACATTCTTCCACAGTCTCCTTCAAAGCAGTATGCTCACTCTTCCCAGACAGGCCTTCCCTCTCCTGGGATGATCAAAAGACCAGGTTTCCTTAATTTTCCGGAAGTGAGTGGTATTCTGGGCCAGCCTTATGACTTGAGAATATCTCCCCACTTCTCAATGCGTGTTTCAGAGAATTCCTGAGAGTCGTCAGCCTGCTATCCATCTCTCTATCCTGGAAAAAAGTTTCTTATCCTTTCAGCTCCCTGACTCCCAGGGCTACTTATTGCTGGGTGGCTTCACAAGAGCCCTGGTACCAAACTGGCTTTCCCGGCCACTCTGCCTGCCCACACAAGCTGTCCAAGTACAGACGCAGCTTCGCCTTTAATTTCCCTGAGTACAGCAAAGAAAAGGTTGTTAAAGAAAATTTTGTGGAAGGCTGGGGCTTGACACTATTACAATCCAGAGAAATATTTCCATGCTTATTAACATGGCCCTTCTACAGAGTTCCAGCTCCAAAAGCTAACCTTGGACTCTCCTACTCACCTAATCCGGTGGATCAGCTCAGCCTCCTTCCCCCCAGGTTTAGAGCCTGTTTCTCATCTATGAGTCCAGTTCGACTCCCTCTGCTCCAGGCCTGTGTACTAGACCTGTTTGGCTTCCCCCAATGACTGAAATAGAGGCACTTCCTTCCTCCAAGGACTCTTATTTCTAAGCAGTAGCAGGGTAGCCTTGTGGAGAGCAAACACTGAGCGCAAAGTTCATGACTGCATTTCCATCTGCTGGTCTCCATACCTTCTCAGCAGAGGCTCTGCCCACATTGCATGAAGCTAAACCTTATTCACGACTGTCCTAACTTTTCATCCAATCGAGAGTAGAGAGGACTGGACTACCTTCATGCAGGTAAAGTAAGCAAAACAGACAACTGATTATATGTACAGAGAACATACATATACATGCACACATACATGCATGCCGCTGCAGAGAAAAATCACTGAAAACTAAATCTGCATTCAAAGAAGCACCAAGAACAACATCCTATCAAGACTAAACAGAGCCTCACATTTTGGCCTGCAGTATCGTTGCGCATCAGTAACCATGACCACCACCAGGTAACCCACTGCTCTGGAGAGATCTAAGGTATTTCTGTTGAGCGTTCCCCAAACAAAAGAAGCCCAGACAAACAGGTCCACCTCTCAGCCAGCCCCCAGCGCGGTCGGACAGCCTTGGATGACAGTTCTCAGCCAGCCGTTTCCCAGTGCGGCCTGACAGCCTTGGACGACAGATCTCAGCCAGCCGTCTCCCACCGTGGTTGGACAGCCTTGGACGACATTTTCCCACTGTGCTCACTCACAGTGATGCAGTCAGAGTGCAAAGCATTTTGGAAAGTCCTCTTCTAGCAGAGCCTCTGGGGCCAGGAGCACATTCTTTTAGAACAGCTTCCGTGGTTATAAATCTTTATACCAGGAAGCTGGATTTGATTCTTAACATCAACTAAAGAGCACTTTAAAGCAGGTTTGGCAGCTACAGAACCTCCGATGTGAGGCAATACTTTGCTATACGGGAGGTGTAACTACAGGTCTTAGCAGGTCACAGACCCCCTCTGAAGGCCAAGGCCATGCAACCTGCTTTTTGGTGTGTTTCTTTTTATCTTTATTTCTTTCCTTTTTAATTTTTTTTAATTCTTTTTTTTCTTTCCTCTTGGTGTTGACAGCAGGCCCCGGAGTCTCATGGGTACTAGGCATTCACTCTGTCACTAAGCTAGATTCCCGGACAATTTTTTTTTTAATTTTTGTTCCAAGCCAGGTTCCAATCCTGTACAGGATATAGACCCAGAAGCCAGCTAATCACAGTGCTACATAGGAACGCCCACAGTGAGCACACACATACAACCTGACCTGGGCAGCAGGGAGTAGGTAACACAACTCTGGGGAGGTGACACAGAGGTGCTTCATGGGCCTGTGCCACACGAGTCTAATGGCCTGAGCTCACCCCTAAGAAGCCATGGCAGACAGAAAGGACTTTCGAAAGTTCTCTTGTGACCTCCACACATGTGCCATGACATGTGCATACACACGTATGCGCAGCCACAACCATCCTAATAATAAGAAAGAAACGTGTTTAAAGAGCTTCGTGCAAACACACCACAAGAACTAAAGTTCTCCACGACCAATTTAAAGGCCACGGCATGTGTTTAGGTACATGCTCTGATGTATTTACTGAGGCACTTGCTCCCTTATTTATGGTGTTTTTGAGTACAGCGACATGATCTGAATCTCACCCCCAGAGGATGTATAGTAAGGACCAAAAGATATATTACATTAACCTGTGGTTCCTGACCCTTTTCGTGCCTCATAACATATGTTTTATTATGATCTCGAATTTTCTTTGCATAAAACCTCTTGACTGTCATGCTCTGTAGTTCCCGAGGAAATGCCATCAACATTCACGTCTTCCCTGGGATGTCGCATGCATTTATATGTGATATCATTTTCCCACCCCATCCACGCTGATTAACCCTAGTACTTTCTACTTGAAGCTGATCCTTTTGTTCAATGATGTCATTGCAGCCATCAAACAGGATCCTACCATTAAGGCCCCCCGCCCTGGCCAGGAAGGAAAGAATGAAGGAGTGATGACCATTCCTGTTGGAATTCCACCAGGCCCCAGCATGGCTTAGACAAAGAATGTCTTGGGGCTTCGGGTAACACTAGTTTTACTAGTCAGGCCTCTGTTTTATATTGCTCCTAAAATCCTGAAACACCAATTGCAACTCTACATTTTTCTCTTGCTCAGTGGAAAATGACTCCAAAACCCTTTTCCCGGGAAAATTGAGAAGAGGTAATGACCTAGGAAATTTCAGTTGTGCTGCTGCCGTGGCCGTGGGCTCTCCCCTGTCATCAAAACAGCCCCTTTCGTGCCCAAAGTAAGAAAGAAACCTCCTGGTTGCTGAGCAGTTTAAGACCATGGGATAAACGGAGCTGAGGTATGACTAGGCTTCGGATCTCTACTATTCTGAATCAAAAAGCAAGAGAGGTTAAGAGAATTTTAGCTATGTCAAACTCTCACCTAGACTACTGTTTTATGCTTTTCTTTGACTTGCCCTATAAATATTTTACTGCAACTTTCAAAGTTTATAGGGTCCTTAAGACTTGTAAAAAGGGGGAGTAACTGGAAACCAAGGGCTGGTACCTACCACAGGGATCTTGAATTTTTTTTTTTTTTAAAGATTTCATTGAATAGAGTTTATTCTACCCACGATTCTTTGAAAGGTGACTGGGGTTTTTTTTTTCCTAGCCAAAGTTGTGACTTTGCAGGGGGTTGGAAGTAAAGAAAAGTAGCTTTCCATTCATGGTGGACTCTAATTATTTGAGGCCTTGCTCTCTGCTATGACAGCTCATTGATTTTGGCACCAGTCCTGCAGATCCCAGAGGGCAGGCACTTGAGAGGACAAGAGTGTGTGGTGACCTGTTGCTTCATCCCAGAGAGACCTCAAAGGCCTATATCCCTGGCACTGGCATCCAACCCAAATTCCCCAACACAGAGAAGATACTGGCCCATCCCCCCTCTGATCTCCTCCCTTAGCATTCTGGAAGAGACAAGCCATTGGATTTCAAAGAAAGTGTTTCAGAAGGGCTCTTCTCCAGGCTGAAAGTTTTAACTGCTTAAGGAATGAGCTACTTCTGTTCTCCAGTGATTTGATTTTATTGGTTCTTGAATTAATTATCCTGATTTCTAAATCCTTGAAAATTATTTAGTCTAATCTAGTCAAATTTAATACATCTGCATAGTTAAATACATTTTATCTAATAGTTGAATCTTGCATGTAAATCATTTTTCTGTTTTGTCTACATGTATGTCTGTGTAACACATGCATGTAGTTCCCACAGAGGCCAGAATAAAGTATCAGATTCCCTGGAACTGAGCTCCAGGAGAATTTTTCTTCAATTGAGTGGATAGGTTGAAATTTGACTCCTAAACTGGTGACCTAACACTTCTGCTACAGACATGCACAGCCGCCCTACAAGAAAACAAGAGCTAGAGTTCTGTGGCTTCTAGAATATTCCCAGACACCTCAGAAGCACAGCTAGGCTGCTCATCTCAACAGTGCAGATGAGCCTCAAGCACCACTGAAATCAAAGTCAGGGTTTAAGTGTAAAGAATTTAGAAAAACTCCTGATGTCGTATCAGAGAGACAAGCGCTGATCCCAAAACTTCAGGATGGAGAAGTCTTCTTTGAATACAAAAACTCCAACATGTGTCACAATTTTGCACAATGGAAAATAGTATTCTTCTGTCGGAAGGATTCATCACAGAATGCCACTTTAAAAGCTAAGTCATCTGCAATATGATTGGGAACCCAAGTATTCGACACAAAACTCTGCCAGCTTCTCCATACCCTCAGTACAGTCTGGAAAACACCGTTGGCCTTGTTTTGGTGGGGAAATTTGCTTACCCACCTGAGGGCTGAGTCTGATAGCTCCCTGCCTGTGGAAGGAGATGCCATTCCTCTTCTTTGCTATATTAAGATCTGAGCTTTGAACCCAAGTCCGCTCCGTGCATTTTCGTGGGCTCTGCTGCAAAGCTCAGCACTGAATGGGAAGGAGAAGCCCAAAGAGATCCTTCAAAGGCCAAGACCCCTTCTTGGGAGCATCGTCTTTCTGCTTCTGCTGCTTCGCTGCATTGTTTGCCCTCTTGGGGTCCTAGATTGAACTCAAGGCCATGCACATACTCTGCCAGCACTCTGCCATGAGCTGCATCTCTAGACACAATCCTTCACTTCAATACAACTCGGGAACATTCTTTCTTCTCACATTCTACCATAGGAATTTCATTGTATTTGAAAAAGTTGGTGCCAATGTTTGACTTCCTTGTATCACAGAGAGGTGGAGGTGTCCTTTTACTGCATAAGAGGGAACCCAGAGCCCCCCCCCCCGCATGCTGGGCAAGTGCTCTATTACTGAGCTGCCCCTCATCCTGGAAAAGCTCTTCCCATGTCTTGCTGGGCTGCTTTTCACACTCTGTCTTGTAGGCAATTATTGGAGGATTCGCCTGCATTTGTACCGAGTAACTCAGGTGTGGATGCTGTCACATTTTTCTACTTCAAGCGACAAAATTATACCTTGTGTCTCTGAAGGGAACAACTTGGCATCCAGCTGGATCTGAGAAGATCTAAGTGTGTTGGAGAAACACACTGGTTTCAGTCTAATTCATATGCAAACAATACCAGCTTCAGCTGCTATCCTCTGCCCTGCCTGGGCTCTCTCAGCACTGCCTTCCATCTGGACTCCTGAGTGAGAAGTACTGATTTAGAGCTTCGAGCTCTCACACAACTCAGTCATGAAAATAGGATGGGGCCTTGGGAACAAATCACTTCCTGCCGTCGTGGGGCCCGGACAGGGGCAGTGGCCAGATCTGTTTCATGTTACTTAACAAGGTAACTCTGCTATTTATCAAATCACAGGATGGATGTGGCAAGCCAAGCACAGAATGCAAAAATAGATCTTTCTCCCAAAGCTTATATTTGCTTGTTTCTAAATTTCAAACATGTTCAGAGAGTTTTCTAAGGAGAAAGGCTGCTGTGGTAATACACAGTTAAATCTCAGCACTCAGGATGAAGTGGGAAGATATTCCAAGTTCAAGGCCAGCCTGGACTCAAGAAAACAACAGAAAGAGAGAAGAGACGCTGCTTCTCGGACATCTTAACGAAGAGCGACCAGCATTAGCATGCCTTTGAAGGAGGTTCATTTATTATTTTCACTTATTTCTCAGCAATCACACAAACTGACCTCATCATACAATGGTCATATAGTCGTCACATATGACTATAAAGCCATGAGTTTTCAAAAGAAGCAAACATTTCCTTTGAGACTGTACTCTCTGGAGAGTCTGGCATGCCCCAGTCAGAGGCCTTTTATCTCCAAACAGGGCCAAGATTTCTCTTTTATCTTGCTGCCTTCCTTGCCGAAAACTTCTCTGCCACACAAAGAAAAGCCTACAAAACCCAGTCTAACTTCACCAACACATCAGAAGCACCCTGTGAGCCAGATAAAATCTTCCCCTACAATTTCATTACTCTCTGACATAATTCAAGCAGCTCTCCTTCCCCAGGACAGGATGACTCAGTAAAGACCCAAGATGTTCGTGGAATGAGGTGACGTGACAAGCTCCTCTCTACGCAGATGCCTTTAGCTTTATTAAACAAAGCCATGTGCTTCACCAAACAAAGTTTTTCAATAATGTGTCAAAAGACAGGCTGCAGGAAGAAGGTGGGACTCCACCTGGCTGACTAGGATCTCTCCTAACTCACCATCACTTTTTCGAAGACTTATTTCACTATTTTATGTGCACAGTTTTGGTATGTGTATGTCTACCAAATATGTTCTAGTGTCCACAGAGGCCAGAAGAAAGTATTGAATTCCCTAGAATCAGAGTGACCTTTATAAGTTGCCATGTGAGCACTGAGAACTGAAATCAGGTTCTCTGAAAGAAAAGTGCTCTTAACCACTGAGCCATCTCCTCAGCCCCCAACATCGCTTTTTAAAACCTGAGTCTTTCTGTGTCTCGCTGGGTCTTGCTTCAAGCTCTCCTGGAGCTCAACATCATCCTGCCTACAGAGGCAGGGAATTCCAGGACCCCATGCATGTGAAACCATGCACAGAAAAAGCCAGACATCCTCTAAAAGGAAACTAAGGCCCTGAGACCTTAAGTCACTGAGGAAGAGTGCACCAGTCTACAGCCCAGATCACTAAAAGTCAAAGTCATTGTGGTAGCGACATTTGCATAGCACCTCCACACCCTGCATTTTTATCTTCTGGCTCAGAACACTGAGGCTTTGAAGAAAGATGTCTTCACTGAGAGGCTGAACTGTAATGTCTGTCCCATCGCGTCCAGGAGCCAATAGGGCAGAGACTCTAGCATCGTTCAGTCTGTTCATGGTCTGGCCTGTTGTCTAAGGAAAGACTATGAGCAAAGACACCTCAGTGCACTCTTCCAGCACAGATGTGACTCCTTTTATCGGTCCATGGTGAAAACAACTTCTAAAAAGGATAAACTGAGACTAACCACAGCCACAGAGTTATGAGTAAAAGTCTTCACATGGGTCAGGGATAAGTCAGTGAACCAATGGACATTTACTGTGCACTGTGAGCTTCCTCAAAAGGAGGGCAAATTTACTTTTCCTTTTTTCAAGGGTATAAAAAGGAAGATGGAAGGAAGGAAGGAAGGAAGGAAGGAAGGAAGGAAGGAAGGAAGGAAGGAAGGAAGGAAGGAAGGAAGGAAAGAAGGAAGGAAGGAAGAGACCTAACTAGCATCATGTAACAATACACCTTTTACTGAGAGCCATGTTTGTATTTTTAATTAGCTCCAATGACAGTGGGCAGCTTTCTCTGTTTAATTAACTCTCCCTAACTAAAGAATTGTTGTAGGATTTAAGTTTCATTTCAGTCTTTGATCTGCAATTTTGCTGGGCTGATGTCAGTTGGTTTTTGGAAAGAAAAAAATCCTTAATGTCCCTTAAAACCCCTGAAAGCATGGGGGGAAAAAGCCCCATGCCCCATGGATATTACCCAAGAAAGGATGGATTTACATTAACGTATCCTCAGCAAAAAGAGGAGGAGAAGGAAGAAGGGAAGGAGTAGGAGGAAAAGAAATTAAAGGTTAGCCTGCGCTTTCTAGAGAAATCTTTGAATCTCCTTTTGTACCCAATAATTTTCATTTACTGAAGACATAAGTCTCTCTGTGACTTCTTGTCTAAATCTATCCCTCTCATACTGTGCAAGCTGCCTTATTAAAGTAAAATGATATTGCAATATAAAAGAATTTAAATAATCTTTGCTCCAATCCTAGCCCGTGAATTATTTCAAGCTGTATAATAGGGTATACACCCCTGGAGTATTGTTGTTGTTGTTATTGATTTGGCCTGTGGTTCTCATTTCCCTGCCCTTCACTTAATTTTTTTGATGATTTAAAAAGGTAAAATCACCTGTGCATCTCTGAAGTATGTACTTGGCATGACAAAATTCCCTCATAATGAAATAAAAAAAAAATCTATCCTTAACTCTTTTGGTAGAGTTTGGGGTTTTGTTTGTTTGGGTTTTGTTTTTAAGTAGCTCGTTGTTGGAAGTTGACTTGTTTTCCATAAGAAGATTCTTTTACACATACAAATAGAGGTACATTTCTATGGTGCATTTAGCCTGGAGCTTTTTTCTCTGCTGACTAAATCTTGAAAACTCACTCACACCCAAAGATATTCTAGTCCCTCACATAGCCGTAATGGTTTGCTAAACATTTGCCCAGAGTTCCTCTGAGGCCCCTAGATTTCAGCCATATTCCTACATAATCATTTTCTCCTCCCTCTACAGGTTCAAAGTTCCATTTCTCCCAAGTTCTTCTCGAAGCTCAACTACTATATCAAATTTCCATTTTAGCATAGTGGAACTATCTTGTCCAATCTGCAATTCTCAATCTCATATACAATGATATTTTAATTGTGTGTCTTATTTGCAAGATATCTGATCATGTAGTTTTAACCAAGTTCCTATATTTACTTTGGAGCACCACTTCTTTCCTGGGGCTCATTTGGCCAGTTTCACATTCTGGTGTAATAATATATTATCCACACACTTAGGGAAGAAACTAGGAAAGCAGCCTGTTTAGAAGCATTGTTTAAGAAACCTAGTGGGTATGAAGCCTTTCTTCAGCCCAAGTTGAGATTATTTGATTTTTAAAAAAAGAGATTAATCTACAAATTGTGTCCTTGGGGAACACTTCACAGTGCTGTATTGAGTACCAATACCTTCTTTGTGTAAGGAAGAATGCATCATCAGATTGATCTTTTCCTCCGGATGGAAGATTCTGGAGCCTAATTCCCGCTTCTCAGGGACTGGGTCCCCCTGAGTTCAGGCTTGTAGCCCCCCCCCCCCACACACACACCTCTTTTAGTCACGTGGATCTGACTGACCTAGGCACAGCACTGCCTCTTAGGGCTAACCATCTGTGCCATTTCTCTCCCTTGCCAGGCACTCTGGAGGATAACCATCACCACAGCCTATACAGAAAACATTCCTTTCAGAAAGTCTTGGCTAGGAATCTGATGGATATCTCTAAGTTTGTAAAAACAGAATCCCCATCTTCGAGACTTTGGCTCTTACAAAGGAACTTTTGTTGAGGTAGCCACAGGTTTGTTGACATTGCATTTGTGTTGGGTTGCCTAAAAATGGCTGCCTGGAGCTACTGGCCGCAGAACTTCCTCTGTCTCCTACAGAACTGAGTTCTGAGCCCTTCCCTTAAACTACTTCCTTCACCCCAGTGTTTGTTCAGAGGGGAAGCTGCATTGCTGTGGCGTGTAACCCAAAGGAAACCAGAGGGGACCAGGGAACATTTTGTGGTGGCTTTGGCCCCTGTCTGCTCAACAACACAGTCCCATCACCCCTGTTTCCCCTAGTATAGCTGGGGAACAAAGTACACTTGCAGCTTAGCCTGTTTAAAGCAATCGTTTCTGTTAACGGGAAAGTCTGGCTCGGACAAATTTTTTAAATGAGATTTTTCTGTATGTTTAGTGCTATCCACAACTTCAGCTGAAAAGACTGCCATCTGGGAGTGACGCCTGAGCTGGAGCTCCAATTCTCCCAGGCATCTTCACTCAGTCTGGAGGTTAGTACAGACCTAAACCAGGGAACTTATATACGTCCATCCCATGTAGTCTACACTTCCTCAAGGGAGGGCTAGCTCAGAGTACCAGTTCTGAAAGTCCCAGTGAACAAGGAGAAAACTACATCACCTTTTCCAACAGAATTATACAAGTCATGAGTGTTGCTGCTGGTTGCAAGGAACATCCTACCCAGAGCAGAGGACAAAGAATCTCCCCGGAAACAGTGTCAAGAAATTTGCAGTGAGGTTTTTTTCCAGGCATCACAGTACTGGTATTTTCCAACTAAACTCCTTATAAGACATCCCCAGGACACACACAGACAGTCACATACTTACATGCACACACACACGCACACACACGCACACACACGCACACATACTACACACCTAGCCTGAGCTCAACCTAAAACACTCACTTCACTTCTTGGTTTTCCTGAAACAAGCCTGAGGTTTCTTTCAGAAGCTAAGCAGCTTCTATTTGCATTCTCTATCTGGTGCCCTTCCTACCACTCTATAGTATCTCCATCCACTGTGTGTTCTCACTAAGAGCAAATAAAAGACAACATCAAATTTACATTTGCTTTAAGCATGCTGTATAGAGCACAGAGGATAAATAGGCAAGATCCATCTTTCAGAATCTCAGAATTTCCCCAACAGAGAATAAATCAACAAAAAAATTAAAATCATGGCATGCTTGTCCCCTCCGTGTAAAAGAAACAATCTTTTTTTTTTTTTTAATCAAATCACTGCTTGGCCCATTAGCTCTAGCTTCTTATTGGGTAAATCTTTTTTTTTTTTACTTTCTTTTTTTTATTAATTTATTTATTTATTAAAGATTTCTGTCTCTTCCCCGCCACGGCCTCCCATTTCCCTCCCCCTCCCCCAATTAAGTCTCCCCCCAGCCCGAAAAGCAATCAGGGTTCCCTGTCCTGTGGGAAGTCCAAGGAACCCCCACCTCCATCCAGGTCTAGTAAGTTGAGCATCCAAACTGCCTAGGCTCCCACAAAGCCAGTGCGTGCAGTAGGATCAGAAACCCATTGCCATTGTTCTTGAGTTCTCAGTAGTCCTCATTGTCCACTATGTTCAGAGAGTCCGGTTTTATCCCAGGCTTTTCCAGACCCAGGCCAGCTGGCCTTGCTGAGTTCCCAATAGAACATCCCCATTGTCTCAGTGTGTGGGTGCACCCCTTGCGGTCCTGAGTTCCATGCTCATGCTCTCTCTCCTTCTGCTCCTGATTTGGACCTTGAGATTTCAGTCCTGTGCTCCAATTTGGGTCTCTGTCTCTGTCTCCTTTCATTGTAAAAGAAACAATCTTTTGCCTATTGGAGAAGTCCCAAAAGTTACTGGGGCCATTGGAGCTGTATCCCAGGTCTTCTGAGCCTTCCATGAGTTTTTCTTAGATTCTGTGCAAGGTGCAGTAACCCAGACCTATACTCCATAGGTTCAGTATCCGTCTGGAAAGCACAGTGTGAAATGGAAACCAAGTTCGCTTAGTTTTCTTTACAAAAGTGTCAGTTCCACTCAAGACCCAACTTCCCACCCTGCCAGCGTGGGAGAAGAGGTGCTTTGTCTTGCTCTCCCCATCACAGAAAGCCATTTGATGTGCCTGACAGCTTCTGCTTGCTAATTATGGGGCAAACTTCTCAGCACGAGGCTTGTTGCACCAACAGGTCTTGGAACAATTCAGCAATTGTTTCAGGAAGCTTGGGTACTCAGGGTTGAGGCCTTCCACGCCAATTAGCTCCACTGGTTGTCATGACTTGGAGTTGCTCTACTGACGAGGGACGAACCCTGCACATGGTGATTGGCTCTGTCTGTGTTCCTGGCTGATGAAGAAATAATGAGAGGGGTCAGTGTCCCTCCACTCCTGCTGCAGGAATGCACCAGATCTCTCCCATTTGCAAGTGTTTGGATAGAAATGGCTCCAGAGAAACGTAATGTTTTCAATGTGGCATGTGTGTCTGGGGACTTGTCGTTTTTGAAACAACTATGAAAGGTTACAGTTCACTTTGATTGTGAGAAACTAGTGTTCCTTGAACAACAGAAAGGGAAGAAAGAAAAGAATGAAAATGGATATGCTTACTCCGTGGATGAGGAGCCTCATTTATTGTTTGTTTGTTTGGCTATATGGTTGATTGGTTGGTTGGCTGGTTTGGTTTTGGAGGCAGGCAAAACTCAAGGCAATACAATATTTAAAAATAAAAAGAAACAACAACAAGAAATACTAAGAACAGAGAAAACAAAAGAAGGATGGAGGACCGGAAGTCTGCCAGAACACATTTTTTACTGCCCCGGGCACGGATCTAAGCTGTTTCCTTAAGTGTTCCCTTCATTCTCCCTCCCCTTTGCATAGGGACACTTGAACTTGCCATAACTGGCTTTAACCATGTAGGTAGAAGTTCTCCCTGAGAAGGTTTGCGGGGAAAGGGCAGAAAAACAACCTGGAAGAAAGGGGGCAAGGTGTTTGGTGAGGGGAAGCAGCCTAACGACTACCTGAGTTCGATCCCTGGAAGACATGGTAAAAAGAGAGGTCTGGCATCTAGAAGTTGTCCTCTAAGCTCCATCCAGATGACAGGATGCACACCCCACCCACAGACATGGTAGTTTATCTAGGTTTAAAAAGAGTGAGTGAGGGACTGGAGAGATAGCTCAATGGTTAAGAGCACTGGCTGTTCTCCCAAAGGACTCGGGTTCAACACCCACATGGCAGTTCGCCATTGGCTGTTAACTCCAAGATCTGACACCCTCACACAGACATACATGCAGGAAAAAATAAATAAATAAATAAATAAATAAATAAATAAATAAATAAATAAATAAATGTAAACAAAATAGAAACAAAGAGTCAGTGAAATTTGTGGGAATCACAAGAATATCTATAACACAAGAATATCTATATCTATAAGACTCATACAGGAGAAGAAAATTATTTTCCCAGAGGAAAAATTCTGTATGGATAATTATTCCCTGACTGACATATACCCAACTGTGCAGAGACAAGCAGTTTGTTGCCTTCCCTGTCTGATTTTCCTTAATTAAAATGATGATAGAAGATTACAAAAAGTTGATGTGTTTGGGGTGTGAGCAGCCAAGAAGATGTGTTATTGTTTAATGTTTAGGGTTCAGAGGACTTCCTGCAATCTTTTCTATATCTCTGCTATCATAGTAGCCACTAGCAATGTACAACTAATACCAACCTGATGTGTAGCAAGCACAAAAAAAAATGGATGTTTAATTCTATTTCATTGTAAGACGCTGACCTCTGAAGAGCCAGCTGTAGCTGGTGAGTCCATGTTAGACAGCTAGCCTTCACAGTGTCAGCCTCGCTTCCTATAAAAGGCCAATCACAAGGACTTTAGAGTTCATAAGCTATGGGCTCTGTGACAATTAATCAGCCCTGCTATTAGAGGGGATCCTCAACCATGGCCTCTCCATACCCAAGGTGTGTGCTTTGTTCCCATAAAACATTCTTCACAGAGACAGAAGGTTGGAGCTGGGAGTGGAACTATTGGTAGAGAGCTTGCCTGGTATCCACAAAGTCCCCGATTCCTTTGCAGTCCTCTTGAGCCGTCCTGATGGCCCACACCTGTAGTATACTCCTGTAAGTTCAGCACTGAGGAGAGGCAGGAGGGTCAGAAGTTCAAGGCCATGTTAGGCTGCATAGCAAGAGACCAGCATGTGACACATGAAACTCTATCTCAAAACCTTTACATTTTAAAAAATAAAAACGATAGGGGATCGCTCTAGATCCACTAACAAATTTATAGGTTCTTTTCATGTCTTCTGCTACTAAGGCTGAAAAATGTCTTCATAGTCAGGTGTTAGTGATAACAGGTACTGTGCCAACTCCTCTTGCTGTTCTTGTAACAACCCAAAGAGGGGCTTAACCGGAAAGATTTAGTCTGAACGTCCAGAATTCCAGACCCTGTGGAAAAAAGCCTTGAGGCAGAGTGATTTTCCTCCCTGTGCCTCTACAAAACATAGTCCAGAACTGAAAGGACTTTGGCTCTCCCTTAACGGCTGACCCTGTCCTCAGCCTGCCGTGGCCATGACCTTCTAAGGGTGTCAGCTCCCATTCCACCTCAACCTGACATCACCTGCAAGCCTGACAAACACCCGCTCACTGACCTACAGACCTGCATTCTCCTGTCAACATTCATTGCCACCTTCACTTCATGCCAAGATTTAATGATTCAAAAGGTAAATAAATCAAACTGTCTTTTTACCACATACTAAAGGCAAATCAATACACACAGTTTCCCAGGGCCTCTGACAAGCCATGGTTCATTTTTAAACCTTACCTCAAAAACCGTAACTGATGAGGATAGGATGTGCTGTATCCTGTACTCTGGGGCTCAACAGGGCGAGGCTGAAAAGGGATTGGGTTTCCAAGGCCAAAGGCCTACAACTGTTAGAAAACCTGAAGCAGTCCTTGAAGGAAAGGCTTCAAGTTGATGCTCATTAAAATCATGCTAAAGCCTCTCTCACATTTCTGCCCTGGAGAGCTGCTATATGCTTTAAAGAAAGGCTTTCCTCTCTGAAAAAGCTGCTGGAGAGCAGCACTGAGGCCTTGGGAGTGCATGCTAAACCTTAGGGAAGGACACTGAAGCCTGCCATGTTGGAGGGCACTGAGGCCTTGGGAGTGCATGCTAAACCTTAGGGAAGGACACTGAAGCCTGCCATGGTGGAGGACACTGAGGCCTTGGGAGTGCATGCTAAACCTTAGGGAAGGACACTGAAGCCTGCCGTGGTGTCACTGGAAAATCAATGCAGGGAGAATTGCCCCAAGTTCCAGGCTAGCCTGGTCTGCAAAGTAAGTTCCAAGACAGCCTTGAGTGAGACCCTTGGTAAGAAAAAAAATCCAAAATTAAAAAAAAGAGGAAGAAGGGAAAACAAAAGATTTCATAATATCCTCAAAATATGTCCTTGATCCTTGACAGTTTCCTTTGTGAGATTCTGAAGGACAACAAGGTCTTCCTACACAGCTATAATATTGCACAGTCAAGAACTTATTAAATGATACAGGGTGTCACCTGGGTATTTTAGAAATGACTCACTCTCACTGAAAGTCTACTTGGAAGCTTAATTCTGAACATAAATAATTCTAGACAGTCTGTAATCAAAGCTGGAAGCTACAGAAAGAAGAGAAGGAGTTCCTGCCAGCTCTTTGAGTCTACCAGTGTTTTGTACCCAGTACTGAAGGCACGAGGCCAGTAGGATTATTTTAAGATTTATTCATGTTATCTTATGTGCATTTTGCATGCATGCATATGTGCACCATGTGGGTACTTGGTATCTGCAGAGGTCAGAGGTGGGTGTTGAATCTACTGGAACTAGAGATTATGAACCATTCTGTGGATCCTGGGCATGGAACTGGGCCCTTTGTAAGGGCAACAATGCTCTTAACTGTGAGGACTCTCCGGTCATGCAGCAGGGTCTACATTCTCTGTTTCATGAGGAGAAGAAGACAGGTCGAAAGTGACACACACAGTATATGAACACTCAACGATACCACAAGCACAGCGTGGGAGCCAAAATTATAGCACTCAAGAACTTTCCAATATTGTCTAAAAAATAAAACATTTGGATGAAATAACTATTTCATAATCATCAAATGACAATTTGTCAGAAACTCCGCATCTTAAAGGCAGAAGGAAACTTAGAGGGAACAGACCAGCCCTGTAGTATTTGAAAACAGAGATAAGAAGAAAGTATTTAGTGACTTATTCAATGGGGTCTTAACAGGATGCCTTGATTCCTTACCTCCCTATTGACTGCAGCTCTGTGAGGTCATTGCTCTCCTATACACCTGAGGGGACACACGGTGAAATCAGTAGGCCAAGGTCACAGAGTTAACCAGATGTCTTTGTTGATCTTCGTGTTCAGCATCATTCAAGGTGGGTGACAGATGAGCCAGGGCCAAGTACTTGGAAATGGCATGGACACAGAGGAGGTGAATCTATACCCTAGTTTGTTTTCTGTTGCTGTGATAATTATGCCCAAAACAACTTGGGTCAGGTTATAGTCCATCATCGAAAGATGTCAGGGCAGGAACTCAGAGAAGGAATCTGGAGGCAGGAGCTATAGCAAGGACCATGTAGGAACATTGACTACTGGCTTGTTCTCATGACATGCTCATCCTGCTTTCTTACACAACATAGGACCACCTGCCCTGAGGGGGCACTGCCTCATTGAGCTGGGCCTTCTCACATCAATCACCAATCAGGAAAATGCTCCAGTCTGATGGAGGGGTTTTCTCAACTGGGGTCACCTCTTCCCAGAGGACCCTAGTTTGTATTAAGTTGGGGGGGGGGGGATCAACAGATATCTGGGACAGCCTGAAAAGCTTTCATGAGGGAAACTGGACTCTGAACTAAGACATTTGTTAAAAAAAAAAAAAAGGAAGAAAGAAAGAAAGAAAGAAAGAAAGAAAGAAAGAAAGAAAGAAAGAAAGAAAGAAAGAAAAGAATGGGGGGGGGAGCTTAACCAGAAAGCATGTGAAAATAAAGTCAGAACACCCAAAGGCAAACCACTAAGAGTTCTCCATGTAGATCTGATTCTATGTTCAACACCTAACACTGTGTTTAGATTGCAGGATATTCAAGAATAACATGTTGAACTAATAACTGAAAAGGGACCAGCAGGACTAGGAAAACCAGATGTGATCCAATAATCCAGATATAGAATTTGCCTTAAAAAACAGGCAGGATGTTGAGGCTATTAAAACATGACAGATGTATTCATGAAGGTTTCAATGCCTTGTTGGCCCATTCAGTAGGTGGCCTAAGCTAAGGCTGAAATAGTGTCTGTCTTAATGAGGCTCTCATGAGCCATGTCCACCCCATCAAAGTGCCTAAAATGTGACTTTGATTCCTCTCTGCTTGTCCTAAGAAATCCTGAGTGAAGGCAGGTCTAGTGCCATTTCCACACCAGAGGGCAGCAGAAAAAACACACAGATCCATTACTGCTTCAGACATGTGTGCCACACACCTCTGGCTCATAACGTTGTAGAAGGTGGGGAGAACCTTCATAAAGGTACCACTTGTCCCAGACTCCCTGGTCTGGTGTGGGGGCACAACTAACCAGGAGCTTGCCTGGCACATTTGCCAATCGTCACCATACCAAACCCATGGTTCAAAATCAACATCTCTGCACCATGCCGTTTGGTTTGGGCAGGCAGGACTCAACCAAGTGCCAGCAATGACTCAACCAGGAGCCTGCCAGGCATCTGGGGACCGTTATGGTGAGCAAGGACAGAGTAGAGAAATAGACAAGAGAAAGAGGCAGAATGGTTGATGGGCGGGGGGAAAGGCAGAACTGAGGAGGTGAGGGTGATGAGGAGCAAACAGGCTCATGTGTATGACCTGCTTGTCCAGTGAGTCAAGGTGATATCTGGGCCTGGGCTATTGCCAAGGGCCAAGTCTTTGTCTGAGGCCCTGAAGCAGCCAAGGGGACTGTGTTGATGTTTGTGACTTATGTCACCACTGAGGGCCATGCAAAGGCCTGTGGTCTGGGTCACCATCTGGGGCCATGAGGGTGTCTGAGGACCATGCTGTTACAGGAGTCTTTCTGATTTTAGTGGTCAGCACTGTCACCTGGGGTCATAGTGTCATCTGGGCCAGGGTTTCTATCGATAGCCATGTCTAGGTTTGTGGTCCTGCTACAGCCCAGGTCTGAGCTGATGTCTGTAGCTCCTGTTACAATCAAAGGCCGTGCTGATGCCAGGGGTTTGGGCTACCACCTGGGGCCATGTTTTTGTCCCAGTGCCACACTGCCCCTGGAGCCATGCCAAACCAGCTGGCCTGCATTGCCAACCTGGAACCACTGTGATATCCAAGCCTAGGCTTCTGCCTAGGACTATGTCTGCGTCCATGGTCCTACCACTGCTGGAGGAGTCTGTATTGATGTCTGTGGCCCATGTTGCCACCAGAGACACACAGATGCCTGAAGTCTGGTTCAAAACCTGTAGCCTGCTTGATGTTCAAGAGTCATGCTGATTGTAGTGCCCTTTGCTCTCACCCCGTTCATGGTGTTGTCCAGGTTGTTGTCATGGTTATTGCCTAAGGTCAAGTCTGGGTTCATGGTTCTATGGCAGCCAGAGTCTAAGTTGATATTCGTGGTTCCTGTTACCATCAAGGGCTGTAGAGATGGCTGGGGTCTAATCAGCCACCTGAGACCATAGATGTTCAGCATAGAGATTTCCTCTTGATGAATTTTTTTTCCTGAAACTAATATGAAATGTCCTTCTTTGTCTCCTTTGATTGATTTAGTTTGAAGTCTATTTTGCTAGATATTAGGATAGCTACACAAGCTTCTTTCTTAGGTCCATTTTATTGGAAAAATTTTCCCAACCCTTTACTCTGGCGTGATATCTGTCTTTGAGGTTGAGGTGTGTTTCTTGTATGCAGCAGAAGGATGGATTCTGTCTTTGTAACCAATCTGTTAGCCTGTATGTTTTTATAGGTGAGTTGAGTCCATTTATATTAAAGGATATTAATGACCAGTGATTGTTATCCTGTTAAATTAGTTGTTGGTGATGATGCTATATTGTGTGTTTTCCCCTTCTTTGGGATTTGCTGCTGTGAGGTCATCAATTGTCTGTGTTTTTGTTGATGTAGCCAACTTCCTTGGGTTTGAGTTTTCCTTCTAGTACTTTGTGTAGGGCTGGGTTAGCGGCTAAGTATTGGTGAAATCTGGTTTTGTCATGGAATGTCTTGTTTTATCCTTCTATGGTGATTGAAAGTTTTGCTGGGCATAGTAGTCTGGACTGGTATCCATGGTCTCTTAATGTCTGCATAATACTTAACCAAGACCTTATGGCTTTCATTGTCTCCATTGAGAAGTCAGGTGTAATTCTAATAGATCTGCCTTTATATGTTACTTGGCCTTTTTTCTTTGTAGCTCTTAATATTCTTTCTTTATTCTGTATGTTTAGTCTTTTGATTATTATGTGGCAAGGACCTTTTTTTTTTGATCCAGTCTATTTGGTGTTCTGTAAGCTTCTTGTATCTTCATAGGCATATCTTTCCTTAGGTTGGGAAAGTTTTCTTCTACGATTTTATTAAATGTATTTTCTGTGCTTTTGAGTTGAACTTCTTCTATACCTATAAGTTTGGTCTTTTCATGGGGTATCATATTTTCTGAATATTTTTGTGTTAAGTTTTTGTCAGATTTAATGTTTTCTTTGACTGGTGAGTCTATTTTCTTTATTGTATCTTCAGCACTTGAGATTCTCTCTTCCATCTTTTGTATTCTGCTCTTTATGCTTGCATTTGGGGTCCCTGATCATTTTTCATGATTTCTGTTTCTATAATTTCCTTTACTTGTGTTTTTTTTTAATTTTCTCTATTTCAGTTTTCAAGTTTTGAAAAGTTTCTTTCATATGTTTGATTGCTTTTTTTTGGATTTCTTCCAATTTTTTGTTTGCTTTTTTCTCCATTTCTTTGAGGAAATTTTTCATTTCCTCTATTAGAGCCTCCTAAAGTTATTTTTTAGGTCATTTTCTTCTGCATCATCTATATTTGGTTGCTGAAGCCTTGCTATTGTAGGATCACTACATTTTATTGGTGTTGTGTTGTTCTTTGTGGTGTTGTATGTGTTCTTACCTTGTCTACCCATCTTTTCCTCTGATTGGTATAGTTGGGGCTGTCTATGACTCTGGTGATTAATCTTCCAGGTGCCAGTGGATTCAAGGCTCAGATGGTTGCTCCTCATGGTGCAGTCAGTGCCATGGTTCCAGTCACCCTGTTGGTCACTCCATGTTCCTAGAGGTCACTCAACACTCCAGGGGTCTGCTCTGCTCCTGTGGAGTTTGCTGTCTCAGGCCTGCTCTGGCCTAGGTTTCTGGCTCAGACCTGTTTCTGTAAATCCTGGTCTGGATCTGCTCCTGGATCAAGCAGAGGTCCCTGGCTTGGGGTTGGTCTCGTTGGAGGTCCCAGACTCAGGTGCACCGGGACCTGCAGAGGTCCTGGCTCAGATCTGCTCCCTCATAGGTCCCATACTCATGCCCAGACTCGCAGAGGTCTCTGGTTCCTGCCTATTCCCTCAGAAGTCCCAGACTCACACCTGGACCTGCAGAGGTATTTGACTCCAGCCCACTCCTTCAGCAATTCCTACCCTGTACCTGTATCTGTGGAGTTTACTATCTCAGGCCTGCTCTGACCTAGGTCACTGGCTCAATCCTGTTTCTGCAAATGTCCCTGCCTGGTCTCCTCTTTTTTTTTTTTAGGGACTTTATTCTTTTTTCTTTTCTCCCAAGCCTACATATATTTTTAAACACACTCAAACCATTTAGAGGGTTTTTTTGGGGGTCTGAATCTATCTTTACAATATATCTCTCTTTTTCCAAACACACAATTTAATTTGCTAAGCAATATAGCTAGGATTAAAGTTGTGGCCTTGATGGCTGGATCCACCCCATTCCATAGCTTCCTGAGAGTCTAGCTTTATGGCAGAGGTACTGGCAGGAGCCATATTTATTGCCACAACTCTACGGAGTTTCAAGGTCCCTGCCACCACCAAGAAGCATGATGTCGGCTATTCATAAACACCATTTAAGTGTTTGGTGGCAGGGCCTCTTAAAAGAGCTGCAAGGTTTTTGCAGCTAAAGCTGAGTCAGGCAGCCCCTCTTAAATGAGATGCGCTTGCCTCTAGCAAACAGAGCCCACCTGAGAAAGTGCTGATACCAAGAAGCCATGCTTAACTCTGTTCTTTTGTGTCTAGAATTATTTCCCAAGCTCTCTCAGGTTTTATGTGTATTATGTGGATGTAGTTGTATGTGGATCTAGTTGCCTGTGTTAGTGCCATTTGTTGATAGAGGTTTCTGTCCCACTTGGTCCCACAGCCATTCAATCCCAAAAAAACACACAGAGGCCTACTTTAATTATACAATGGTTGGCTTATTAGCTCAGGTGTCTTATTTACTAACTCTTACATCTTAAATTAATCCATAATTCCTGTCTGTGTTAGCCATATGGCTTGGTACCTTTTATCAGTGAGGCATTCTCATATTGCTTCCTCTGTATCCAGATGAAGACTACAGATTGAGCCTTTCCTTTTCCCAGAATTTTCCTATTCTGGTCACCCTGCCTATAGTTTCTGCCTGACTAATGGCCAATCAGCATTTTGTTAAACCAATAGAAGTGACAAGTCTTTACAGGGTACAAGACCATTGTATCATAGTAGATGGGGAGTTAACTATGTGAATAAAATGAATTGAAGTTTATGTCCTTTACAGGAAAAGATGGATCGTTCCACACCCAGGAAGACTGATCCTTGGATGGTATGCTCAAGAAGCTGGGGGATGGCCATGCTGCAGCAGAAAGAAATGCATTGAAGGTTAGGTCCTTTAAAAAAAACGGTGGATAGTTACACCCAGCAAGGTTGATCCTTGGGGTGGTGCACCTAAGTACCACAGGTTATATGAAGCTCCAGTCAAAGGCAATGAGCAAGACCCAGATCCAGTCCAGCTCAGCTGGCCTTCTTCTCACAACCTGTCAGGAGACAGTAAGTTTTCCAACACCAACACCAAATAAGCTAGGTGTGGCCAAAAACAGGCAGCCCCTGTAAAACAGACAACAGGCATGTCTCCATCAGCGGAAGCCCCTGGATTACCCATATAGTACAACTAATCAAAAAGCTGTACCTTATTAAGTCTTGGATTCCCCCTTATTTCTCTTTTGATTAACTTACTCAGTTGTAAAATGTTTCAATAATTAAAAAAAAAAAAAAACTACCTGTGGCCTCATCGGCTGGGCCTAAGTAATATTTCCTTTAAGTCATCTTTGCTTCAGCTTTTTTTTCATTTTATAAAATTGTTGTTGTGTGCACGAATGACCCCCCTACTGCCACCACAGCCAGTATGTGGAAGTTAGAGGACAACTTTGGGAGGTCAGCTCTCCTGCTCCACCTTGACATGGTTCAGGGACCTAGTTCAGTCACCCAGCATGCAGAGCAAGCACTCTCATCCACTGAGCCATCTTGTGGGTGCATAGTTTTTAAGAAATAAAAAACTTTAGTGACAAAATCACCCCAAGTCAAAGATGGACAGAAACTTGACCAAGACTTCCTAATTTATACAGAACAAAACAAAGCAAAATGTGGAAATGCTTCTCTGTGTGTGAACAGACAGATGTAGTGAACTCCAGCAGAAGGCTGTCCATGTGAACCATCCAACGGCACTGGAGTTAATATTTCTTAGCAAAATTCACACAATTTTAAGCCTTTTTAAGTAATTTTCATTTGCTAATTTCATGTAAGATCCTCTGATTCACAGTCTTTAGAATATTGCCTCTTTGCTTATTCAATTTTCTCATCAGAGTTACACAAAGTCACACAAGGAGTTTGCTCCTTTCTATCCTTTAAAAAAGTTCTATGAAGTGTGTTTATCTGTTCTTTGAAGATCCTGGAAACTTGACTGTGTCTTTCTCATTCGAGGCCTTTCTTCCTGGAAGGGTAGGGAGTCTGGAAGAGCCTGCAGATTGTCCACTCCAGTCAGGCCTCTTGTTGATGGGGGTGCAGTCAGATTTGGGACACATCAGTTCGGGTGATTGATGTTCCTCTGTTTGCAAAGGCATGGACAGAGATCACTTGTTCCAGGTTGTGCGCTGGGCCAGCCTGGTCGTGTCTTGCATGTTCCCTCTGAACAGGGCCCTCTCAGCACAGCTTTATCACGCTCTCAGTCTGGGCCAGTTGTGTTATTTCTTTGTGTCTAAACCCATTAATTGCTAAGCTTATCTTTATGACTTCCTTCCTTCTGCTCGGTCTGCTGCTCTGCCCGGTTTTTTTCTATTGTGCTGTGTTGAACAGCCACTCAGGAAGTCCCAGTCTTTCCACATAGACCATCAACCTATAAATGTTCATTTACAGATCATTCAGGGCGAACCCACAGGCTTGGGGTTGTTGATGCATTATTACTTCCACTGCTCTGAGTTTTTCACTTTTGATTGAGGAGAATTTCAAACACACACAAGCAAACACTGCTTTACCTCCACTCCTTCTAGAAGGCTCCTAGCTCAACATTACCTGCTTTCTAATATGTGTTTTTGGATAATCCAGTTCCCTGGTTGCTTTTTTGGTTTGGTTTTGGGTTTTTTTTTTTATAGCTATCCTGTATGTCCTATTTTTTCTCTTTGAAGACAAATCATAGACTTTAAATAATCTTGTGTCATAGTAGTAGCTTTAAAAAAAGGTGGTTGAATTCTTTCTACAAACATATGATCAGATTTGAAGCAGCCCACTTGCCAAAATATAGCCTTAGATCCATCTACAGTTAAAAATAAATTTTAAAATATTTTTAACACGCTCGTTTGAACTTAGAACAGAGTTCAAGGTGCAGGAAGGTCTAGCTTTGGACAGCCAACTCTGCCCTTCCTTCCACTGGCCTGGGAAGAGGCAATCCCAGCCATACTCCTTGGCCCAAGCAAAGTCCTGCAGGAAAAAGTCACTGCTACAGGATTCCAGAGTTGTCGGACTTCACCACCACCAGCCCAACTGTTTCTAAGAATAGCTTGGTGGAAAAACAAAAATCCTGGCACCAGACACTGGTCTTTCATTGTCTCCAGTTTTAAAATAGAGACAAGCTGGAGCATAAGTGCCCCTGCAAACCCTGTCGGGGTCTCCCCTGGACCTGCATGGGAATCTTGCCCCAGGTCCCAGAGACACAGACCATGCAGCATGACGTCTGCACTGATCGTGACCATTCCGGCTTGTCTGCTCATCAGATGCTATGGTGCTGTTTCATTTTCATAGGAAATTTAGCTGGTGGCTTAATCAGAGGTTGTAGAGGAAAAAAATTACTTTCCTCAGTGTCGGGGCTAAAGAGATGGCTCAGTGGTAAAGGTACTTGCTACTGACTGTTGGCGGACAGCCTGGGGGAGCATAGGAATCTTTTGTTGCATGTGAATAGTACTTCCTAATATGTGGACATCAATGGCTTCTTCACTAGAGTAACATATACACAAGTTAAGAGTGTGGAACTTAGTAATGTCATTACCAAGCTCCACACAGCTCCACCCCGTCAGTGTCGGCAATCTTCCAACCTAAGCATTGGTGTAAGACCTCAGATCATAGTGAGAACATGTGCTTTGGAACTTCACAGAACTTGCTTCTGCTCTGGGCCCTTGGCTTTGGTGGTAACTGCCCATCAGCTCATGCAGAAAATTCTCACTCTCCATCCCCTGACAGTTCTCATTGTAAAACTTCTCTGCTATACTGGGTGACCCCACCTGAGGTCAGCAAGCAGATATGCATTACACCTGCCCACAAGCTAGAGTGTTTTTAACTGGAAACGCTTAGAGCATTTGATTGCACAGAAGCAAATTTTAACGGAATGGAGTAGCATCACTGTTTTCAATTTTGTCGCTCAGCTGTTTCCCAGGATCCATTTGACCTGCACATCAACCAAGTTCTGTAGCTAAGGACCCCTTCCAACTCACCTTCTAGACCCTGGACTTGTGCTCCCCACTAGCACCCAAGAGAACTAGAGGGCAAGAAACAATCAGAGTGAGAGCTGAAATCAACAAAATAAAAACAAAGAAAACAATACAAAGAATCAATGAGACAAAGAGTTGGTTCTTCGAGAAAATCAACAAAATAGACAAACTTTTATCCAAACTAACCAAAAGTCATAGAGAGAATATCCAAATTAACAAAATCAGATATGAAAAGGGGGACATAACAACAGACATGGAGGAAATACGGAGAATCATCAGGTCATATTTCTAAAACCTATACTCCACAAAATTGAAAAACTTAAGGAAATGGACAACTTTATGGATAAATATCACTTGCCAAAATTAAATCAAAACCAGATAAGCAAATTAAACAGACCTATAACTGTGGAAGAAATAGAAACAGTCATCAAAATTCTCCCAACCAAAAAAGCCCTGGACCAGATGGTTTCAGCTCAGAATTCTACAAGACTTTCAAAGAAGAACTAATACCAATACTCCTGAAACTATTCCACACAATAGAAGCAAAAGGAACATTGCCAAACTCTCTTTATGAGGCTACAATTACCCTGATACGCAAACCAGAGAAAGACATTACTAAGAAAAAGAATTACAGACCAATCTCACTCATGAACATGATGCAAAAAATACTAAATAAAATACTGGCAAATTGAATCCAAGAACACATCAGAACCATCATCCACCATGATCAAGTCGGCTTCATCCCAGAGATGCAGGGATAGTTCAACATACGAAAATCTGTCAATGTAATCCACCATATAAACAAGGTGAAAAATAAAAACCACATGATCATCTCATTAGATGCCAAAAAAGCTTTTGATAAAATACAACAACCCTTCATGATAAAGGTCTTGCAGAGAACAGGGATACAAGGAACATACCTAAACATAATTAAGGCAACACAGCAAGCCAACAACCAACACCAAACTAAATGGAGAGGAACTCCCAGTGATTCCACTGAAATCAGGAACAAGACAAGGTTGTCCACTTTCTCCATATCTATTCAATAGAGTTCTTGAGATCCTAGCTAGAGCAATAACACACCAAAAGGAGATCAAGGGGATACAAATTGGAAAAGTGGAAGCCAAATGCTCGCTGTTTGCTGAGATTTGATAGTTTACATAAGCAATCCCAAAAATTCTACCAAGGAACTTCTACAACTCATAAAAACTTTCAGTAATGTAGCAGGATACAAGATTAACTCAAAAAAATTAGTAGCTCTCCTGTACACAGATGATAAAAGGGCTGGGGGAGAAATCAGACAATCAACACCCTTCACAGTAGCCACAAATAGCATAAGAACTTTAAATCTTTGAAGAAAGAAATTGAAGAAGACACCAGAAAGTGGAAAGATCTCCCATGCTCTTGGGTAGGCAGAATTAACATAGTAAAAATGTCAATCTTACCAAAAGCAATCTACAGATTCAACACAATACCCATCAAAATCCCAGCAAAATTCTTCAAGGACCTCGAAAGAACAGTACTCAACTTCATATGGAAAAGAAAAAAAAAACAGGATAGCCAAAACAATCCTGTACAATAAAAGACATCACAATCCCTAGAGGCGTCACAATCCCTGACTTCAAACTCTACTACAGAGCTACAGTACTGAAAACAGTCTTGTATTGGCATAAGAACAGACAGTAGGACCAATGGAACCGAATTGAAGACCCAGATATCAATCCACACATCTTCGAACACCTTATTTTTGACAAGGACGCAAAAAATATCAAATGGAAAAAAGAAAGCATATTTAATAAGTGGTGCTGGCATAACTGGATATCAACAGGTAGAAGAATGAAAATAGACCCATATCTATCACCATGCACAAAACTCAAGTCCAAATAGATTAAAGACCTCAACATAAAGCCAGCCACACTGAAACTTATGAAGAGAAACCGGGAAGTACACTTGAACGCATTGGCACAGGAGACCACTTCCTAAATATAGTCCCAGTAGCACAGACACTGCGAGAAACAATTAATAAATTGGACCTCCTGAAACTGAAAACCTTCTGTAAAGCAAAGGACACAGTCAACAAGACAAAACAGCAGCCTATAGATGGGAAAAGATCTTCACTAACCCCATATCAGACAGAGGTCTGATCTCCAAAATATACAAAGAACTCAAAAAAATTGGACACCAAAAGAACACATAATCCAATAAAAAAAATAGAATACAAACTTAAACAGAGAACTCTCAGCAGAGGAATCTAAAATGGCTGAAAGATACTTAAGGAAATGTTCAAAGCCCTTAGTCATCAGAGAAATGCAAATCAAAACAACTCTGAGATTCCATCTTACACCTATAAGAATGGCCAAGATCAAAAACACTGATGACAACTTATGCTGGAGAAGTTGTGGGAAAAGGGAACACTTCTGCATTGCTGGTGGGAATGCAAGCTGGTACAACCCCTTTGGATGTCAGTGTGGCGATTTCTCAGAAAATTAAGGAGAGGCAAGGAGGGGAGCAGAGAAAAATGTCAATAAAAATCAATAAGAAAAGAAATAGAAAAAAGTAATATTGCGATGGATACATTTAAAATAATTTCATCTACTAATATTATTATTTAAAAACCACTATTGGCTCTTAATTAAGAAATATAAGCTTCAAGGATATTTTCCATAATCTCTTTCAATGCCAAAATATAATTTCTCAGCAGCAGCAGCAGAAGGAGGAGGAGGAGGAGGAGGAGGAGGAGGAGGAGGAGGAGGAGGAGGAGGAGAAGAAGAAGAAGAAGAAGAAGAAGAAGAAGAAGAAGAAGAAGAAGAAGAAGAAGAAGAAGAAGAAGAAGAAGAAGAAGAAGAAGATATTGTCAACATCTTGTCACTGAGCCAGGTTTGTTTTGGCCACCATGCAATATGCCAATCACTGAAAACACAAAGGGCAGAAGGGGAGATTATTAATGAGGCAGTCAAGCATGGCTTTGGTCATTTGACCTCAAACAAATTACCCATCAGACACCTGTGTGGGAACAAGTGACCAGTCAATGCTTTCATCTGGTCTGAGGAAGGCAAAACGGCTCTCAAGCTCCAGAAGAACAACTTGGATGGCCTTCATCCTCGTGCCCCACACATCCCAAGTGTTAAGTCAGCTGTAACATAACTCAGAATATACAACTGCTCAGCCATGCGACCTCCAAGGAAGGCGAGTTTTAACTCAGCACAAAGCAAGAGAACTGAGCCCAGAGAGATTTGCTTTCTAGTCAAAGTTTCACTCCATTTCAATCAATTATAGAAAAATTACATATGATTGATTACATATAAAACTTCATTTTTTTTTTAACAACACTAATCAGAGGCTGTTTTTTTCTGAAGTGTTACCATGGAAACCTAGCTCTACAGTTGAACTGATGTGGTGTTGTCCCTGAAGCACTATCATGGGAACCTAGTTCTACAGTTTATCTGGTGTGGTGAGATAGTTTGTTGTGAGTTCCATGCAAAAAAAAAAAAAAAAAAAACAAAGACAAAAAAATTAGGAACCTAGAAAGACTCAGCTGAGGGACGACTAAACACAAACACATAAACCCACAATTCACGCCTTAGTTGTTTTTCCAATTTGCTCTGTTTAAACCCACTTCAATGCAGTGCTGCAAAGCTGGTTTTGATTATTTTAAAGGGGATTTTCACCAGTTCTCCATGTTCTGTCAGAACTAAATTTTGAAAATAATTTTATTAGTTCTTTGAGAATTGTGTGAATGTGTTTTGATCACATTCACCCTCCCCAACTCACCCCAGACCCGCTCTGCCTTCCTACTGCTCCCCAACTCTCCCCAGGCCCACCGCTTCCCCACAGCTTCCCAAGTCTCCTCAGGCCTACCCTCCCTTCCTACTTCTCCCCAACTCTCCCCAGACGCATTCCCCTTCCCCCCACTACTCCAACTTTCTGTCCTTTTTGTTTGGAACCCATCAAGATCAACTTGCGCTGAACAAATATTCTCGGCTGCCTGGCCTTCCACAGGAGTGTGGTTGGACTTACCAGGAACTATATTCTTAGAAACACTGACTCCCTCCTCCCTAAGCTAATAATTGCCAATAGCTCCTTAGCAGGCTGGACCTTGGTTCCCCACCTCCATGCTGGGATTTGGTCTGGCTAGGGCTTGCTCAGCTGAGTTTTTATTGATGCGTTTCAGTGTTTAAGTTTCAAGTTCCTTCTGCGTAGAAAATTGGTACTTAAGGAAAGTTCTTCTTTATTGTTAATTCTTTCACATGTTGGACATATATGCTAAAGCTTCTTACCTTTGCACTTCTTACCAGGGGCCTGGACCATTGAACACCACTGTGCTTTGTGTAAAGTCTGCCTTAGTCTAAATAATAACTCACAGTATACACGTGCCTCGGTCAAAACATCAGTCATCCGATAAGGAATGTATTTACCTCTTGGGTTACAAGCAACAAGGGAAATAGTTAAGTTTAAAAAAGAATCAAGTCTTCTATAAAAGGCTATGAATTCCATTTTTTTCATTTCATACAACAAAGACTGGCCTAAGTTTTTTTTCATCTAAGTGTTCAAAGTAAAGAATAAACAGTGAATAAAGCAAATCAAAGTAGTGATTCGTGCTAAACATGAGAAATCAGGACCCAACACAGTAAAGAGGCAAAAGCCGTTCCTTAGCTATTAAATAGACAACTTCCTCTCACCCTCAAGTCATAGGCCCCATGGGAGGCTTTATTAACTTAAGGGGCTAAGTTCACATTAATTAGGCCTAACTGCCCTTGACCACTTAAACAGCTAATCTGTAAAAATGCAGCTGTGTGTGTGCAAGTGTGTGTGTGGGGGGGGGGGGGGTGGGTGTGGGTGTGGGTGTGTGTTGACAGGCTTTTTTTGGTCATGTCTCCTCTGCAGCAGACAGACCCCATTAGAAGCATGTATCGTTAAAGAGTACCTAATGACAACACACTTCTGTTCACAAATAGGATATTTCTCATGTTGCAGAAAATTGAAGTAGACTGGCAACTTCCACCTTGCACACCTTTGGCAGGTTTTGTTGTCTTTCACATATCTTCTGAGACAGAGCCTGGAATGCCTGATTTAACACCACTGAGCAAACTCACATGGAATGCCCTTGCCCTCAAAGGAAGCGGGAGCTACAAACAACTAGCCACCCTGCCATCACTACTTCTTGTCTGCTTGGACTTTCTAGCTCAGTTCACTGTCTTGCAGCCCCCTCCAGGGAGAACACTGGGACTTGTGAAAGCTATAGTGCTCAAAGAGAAGGTCACCCCCCCCCTCCAGACCCGATCCCACTCCCCCCACCCCGCCTACTTTACGGGACGTTTAACAAGCAGCAGGGTGGCTGGGAACCTGCTTGGCAGGAGCTGGGGAAGAGTGCACTGCACTGTTGACTTTTGCAAGTTGACTGGAGGCTCATTTGCACACCTTCCATCCCCATGGTGCTCATGAATGGGTTGCTAAGCACTTGACAATGCCCTGAGCAGCCCCTACTAACACTAAAGAGGCAGCAACAGGCACAATCCCACAGGAAAGGAAATAGGAATAATTTTGAGTCCCAGTGAGCTGGGACTGCTTGGTTTAATAACTTCAGACAATCCTGTCTGTTCCTCAGCACCCCTACAGTCCTGTGACAATGTCCCAGGAATTCAAAGGTAAGTTGCCTGGTGTCTTCGGGACATATTTCTTTTTATTTGCAAGATAGTGAACTTTTGCTCCAGCATATGTATTAAGTTCAGCCAGTCCTCTGGGCTCCACTGTTCTTAAGTAAGGAAATTAAAGGGTTGCCGTTATTGTTTGTTTTGTTTTGTTTTGTTTTAAGTAAAAAAGAAGAAGAAAGGATGAGAAGGAACTTGGATATCAGTGGGGGAAACACTGGGGTCTTGAAACACTTGGGTCTACAGGCTCAACAGGAAGCTTTAGCCAGTAAGTAAGTACCCAGTAAGAAAGAGGGGACCATCGGATTCTCCGTGGGATGGAGCCACACTGCTCCAGTGAAGGAGACCAAACATGGCTAAGCACAAGGCAGGGTTGCTTTGGTTTTGCTGACAACTGAGCACAAACACAGTCACGCTTTGATGACAGTCATGATGAACATCAAATCCCAAACAAGAAAACGCTGGGGTCAGGAGTCTGCATCTCTCTCACTTCTATCTGCAACAAAACCCCTGAGCACTGAAGAGACAAAAGGGCTATCCCAGGGCAACAAAACCCCTGCACTGAAGAGACACAAGGGCTATCCCAGGGCTTACTTCCACTGATCTTTTTCTTTGTTCAAGATGACTACCCTGTCAAAGCATGTTGTAGCTCCGCCCTAAGAGAGGGGTTGGTATATTTGACTGACATGGAGAAATCTGGATGTCTATTTGGCACTAGGAACTTTTGGAGTGTCATGTCAGCACCCAAAACTCACAAATAAAAGATCATTTGGATTTTAAAATCATTTACTAAGGATGTGTGTGAAAGTGTGCATATGTGTCTGTGTGTGTGTACTGAAAAATTTAACTTAAGAAAAACATATCACATCTCATGCAAATATAATGCACCATATCATAAACTATCATATCATGTCATAAAATTCTAGCCTTACCAGAAAATAGAAAAAGTAAGCATGAACTTTGTATTTATCCTATAGAAAACAAAGGAAAAATAACTTCTAATTATATTTCATTGTCTGGTACTATAAAACCTATTTTAAATAATAAAGTATAATGTAAAAATTCTAGTAAATAGAAATGTCTAGGAATTTACAATAGAATAAAATTATGTAGTGTTATGTGATATTTTGCTCTTTCTCTTTTGGCTCTTTGCTCTTTTGGGGGCCTGCCACCCAACTCCTAAATAAATCACACACAGAAGCTTAATTTTAGTTATGAATGCCCAGCCCTAGCTTGGCTTGTTTCATGCCAGCTTTTCTTAACTTGAATTATCACATCTATTGTTGGCTTCGGTGCTTTTGTCTTTCTCCATTTTGTATGCCTTTTCTTTTCCTTCTTACTCTGGGTCTGATTGTGTAGCTGGGTGGCTGGGTGTTTGTTCCATGAAGTCCTCCTCTTTCCTCTCTCATGTCCCTTAACCCTCTTTCCCCAGATTTCTCCTCATGTTTATTCTCTCTGCCTGATAGCCCCACCTATTTCCCTCTCCTGCTTTGCTATAGGCCATCCAGCTGTTTAATAGACCATCAGGGTTTTTAGACAGGCACAGTAACACAGATTCACAAAGTTAAACAAATGCAACATAAATAAAAGTAATACGCCTTAAAATAATATTCTTCAACAATGTTGGATTTGTAGTACTACCATATGACCCAAGGGAAAGACTAATACAGCAGTTCTTTGGGGAGAAGCCAGCAGTACCCATCTATTTCCTTTCAAAGTCTCTTCCTTCCTAGACATCTAGAGGACTTGTTACTACATAGAAAATAAATCTTGTTTGTAAACAGAAGTTTCTGTCCTACCTGGTCCCACAGCTGTTCAGTCCCAAAGAAACACACAGGGCCTTATAATAATTATAAATTGTTTGGCCTATTACCTCAGGCTTATTATTAACTGGCTCTTGCAACTTAAATTAACCAAGAATTTTTATCTATGTTTAGCCATGTGGCTTGATACCTTCTCAGTGAGGTATTCTTGTCTTGCTTCCTCTGCATCTGGGTGGCAACTTTGTCTCTCCCTTTTCTCTTCCCAGAATTCTCTTAGTCTGGTTGCCCCACCTATACTTCCTGCCTGGCCAATGGCCAATCAGCATTTTATCAAACCAATATGAGTGACAAATCTTTACAGAGTACAAAAACATTATCGTACCACATATTGATGGAGGTGTTGCTTTCTATGTGTTGCGTTCATTGGTTAATTAATAAAGAAACTGCCTTGGACTTTGATGCCCTTAGGTAGGTGGAGTAGACAGAACAGAATGCTGGGAGAAAAAAGCCAAGTCAGGCAGTCACCATGCCTCTCTTCTCCAAGATGGATGCAGGTTAAGATCTTTCCTGGTAAGCCACACCTCGTAGTGCTACACAGATTATTAAATATGGGTTAAAGGGAGAGGCGCAGTCGCAGCACGCAGTCACAGTGGAGAGGCGCTGCAATCAGGAATAGGCTTTGGGGGACCGGCGTGGCGACAGACGCAAGTGGCGGAGACCGGCGGGGACCGGCACAGAGGCAGATGCAAGCAGCGGGGATGGGCAAGCAATAACAAGAGCAGATCACCCCACTACAAGTAAATCAAAGAGAAATCCCAAGGGGGGACGAGCGGAGGCAGACGCAAGCAGCGGGACCGGCATGGCGGAGGACGCAAGCCGCGGGGATCAGCGCGGCAGCAGACGCACAAGGCAGGAACGGGCGCATAATAACGAGAGCAGATCGCCCCACTACAATTAAATCAAAGAGGCAGGCCTTTTGTTGGCGAGGTCACTGGCAAACGGGGAGCCTGGTCCTGATCCTGAAGACCCTTCGGAGGGGTGAGAGGGTTCTAGGCCTGCGGCATGAACCAGGAAACAGTGAGGGCAGTTGGTAAGTGGAACCCTTGGCCAGCAGGGAAACCTGATCCAGTTTTAAAAGACCCATTAGATAGGATCAATAGGAAGAAATGGGCAGGCGCCAAGACAAGAATTCACCTAATAAACTGAAAAACAACATGAAAACATCAGAACCTAATGATCTTACAACAGAAGTATTTGAACACCCTAACACAGAAGAAGTGGAAATAATTGACTTTATGAAAGCAATAGAGTCCCTTAAACAACATGTAAAAACTGCCCTTATAGAAATGGATGAGAAGTATAACAAAAAGTTTGAAGAAATGAGTAAATACGTACATGACACCCTGGGAAACCAAGAAAAAACAATCAAACAGGTAATAGAAACAGTTCAAGAATTAAAAACTGAAATGAAGGCAAGGAAGAAAACACAAGCTGAGGACCAGCTGGATATGGAAAATCTAGGTCAACGAGCAGAATCTACAGAAACGAGCATAATCAATAGAATACAAGAGACAAAAGAAAGAATCTCAGATTCTGAGGGCACCATAGAGAAAATAAATGCACTGATCAAAGAAAACAGCAAAGCCAACAAATTCTCAACACAAAACATTCAGGAAATATGGGACACAATAAAAAGACCAAACCTAAGAATAATAGGAATAGAAGAAGGAGAAGAGTCACAGCTCAAAGGCCCAGAAAATATTTTTAACAAAATTATGGAAGAAAACTTTCCCAACAGAAAGAAAGATATTCATTTAAATATCCAAGAAGCATACAGAACACCAAACAGACTGGATCAAAGAAAAACATCTCCTCGCCATATAATAATCAAAATACAAAATATACAGGTTAAAGAAAGAATATTAAGAGCTGCAAAGGAAAAAGGGCAAGTAACTTATAAAGATAAACCTATCAGACTTACACCTGATTTCTCTGTGGAAACAATGAAAGCCAGAAGGTCCTGGATAGATGTACTGCACAAGCTAAGAGACCAAACTCCTATACCCAGCAAAGCTATCATTCACTATCAATGGAGAAAGCAAGACATTCCAGGATAAGAACTAATTTAAACAATACGCAGCCACAAATCCAGCCCTACAGAAAGTAATAGAAGGAAAATAGCAACCCAAGGAATCCAACACTGCCAACACTGCCTACAATAACTCAGGCATCTAGTGACCCTTCACCAGCACATCTCAAAGAAGGAAGGCACACAATCTCTACTACCAAAGCAATAAGAATAACCGGAGTAAACAACCACTGGTCATTAATATCACTTAATATTAATCGGCTCAATTCACCGATAAAAAGGCACAGGCTAAGAGATTGGATATGAAAACAGGATCCAACAGTCTGCTGTTTGCAAGAAACACATCTCAACCACAAAGACAGACATCTACTCAGAATAAAGGGTTGGGAAAAGGTGTTTCAAGCAAATGGTCCTAAGAAAAAAGCAGGTGTGGCCATACTAATTTCTAACAAAACTGACTTCAAACTAAAATCAATCAGAAGGGATCGAGATGGACACTTTATACTCATAACAGGAACAATTCATCAGGATGACGTCTCAATCCTGAATATCTACGCCCCTAATATAAAAGCACCCACTTATATAAAAGAAATATTACTAGAACTCAAGGCAGACATCAAACCACACACACTAGTAGTAGGAGACTTCAACACACCTCTCTCTCCAAGGGACAGGTCAATCAGACAGAAACCTAATAGAGAATTAAGAGAATTATTGGAGGTAATGAAGCAAATGGAATTGACAGACATCTATAGAACATTCCACCCAAATAGGAAAAAATATACCTTCTTCTCTGCAGCTCATGGAACCTTCTTGAAAATTGACCACATACTCAGAAACAAAGGAAACCTCCACAGATACAAAAAAATATCAGTGTCCACCTGTGTCTTATCTGATCACCATGGATTAAAGTTAGAAGGCAACAACAATACTACCCACAGAAAGCCGACAAACTCATGGAAACTGAACAGTCAACTACTGAACCACACCTGGGTAAAGGAAGAAATTAAGAAAGAAATTAAAGTCTTCCTTGAATTTAATGAAAATAAAGAGACAACATACTCAAACCTATGGGACACGATGAAAGCAGTGCTAAGAGGAAAATTCATAGCACTAAGTGCCCACTTAAAGAAAACAGAGAATGCATACATTGGGGACTTAACAACACACCTGAAAGCTCTAGAAAAAAAAAGAATCAGACGCGCCCAGGAAAGTAGAAGACTGGAAATAATAAAACTGATGGTGGAAATCAACAAAATAGAAACACAGAAAACAGTCCAAAGAATCAACAAAACAAAAAGTTGGTTCTTGGAGGAAATCAACAAAATCAACAAACCCCTATCCAAACTAATTAAATGACAGAGAGAGAACACGCAAATAAATAAGATCAGAAATGAAAAGGGGGACATAACCACAGTCACAGAGGAAATTCAGAGAATCATTAGATCTTACTACAAAAGCCTGTATGCCACAAAACTAGAAAATGCAAAAGAAATGGACATTTTTCTAAAAAAAAAGTACCATATACCAAAGCTAAACCAAGACCAGGTAAATGATCTAAATAGACCTGTTAGTCGCGAAGAATTAGAAATGGTTATCAAAAATCTCGCTTTGAAAAAAAGCCCAGGACCAGATGGTTTCAATGGAGAATTCTACCAGAACTTCCAAGAAGAACTAATACCTATACTCCTTAATGTATTTCACAATATAGAAACAGAAGAGCCATTGCCAAATTCCTTTTATGAAGCTACAGTTACCATGATACCAAAACCACACAAAGACCCAACCAAGAAAGTGAATTACAGGCCTATCTCACTATATCCACGCAAAAATTCTCAATAAAATACTGGCAAAGCGAATCCAAGAACACATTAGAAAAATTATCCATTATGATCAAGTAGGCTTCAACCCAGAGATGCAGGGCTGGTTCAACATATGCAAATCTATCAATGTAATCCACCATATAAATAAACTGAAATAAAAAAACCATATGATCATTTCATTAGATGCTGAAAAAGCATTTGACAAAATTCAACACCCCTTTATGTTAAAGGTCTTGGAGAGATTAGGGATATAAGGGTCATACCTAAATATAATAAAAGCTATTTACAGCAAGCCGACAGCTAACATTAAATTAAACGGAGAAAAACTCAAAGCCATACCACTAAAATTAGGCACATGACAAGGATGTCCACTCTCTCCATACCTCTTCAATATAGTGCTTGAAGTTCTAGCAATAGCAATAAGACATCATAAGGAGATCAAGGGGATTCGAATTGGAAAGGAAGAATTAAGCTTTCGTTATTTGCAGATGATATGATAGTATACATAAGCAACCCCGAAAACTCTACCAAAGAACTCCTACAGCTAATAAACACCTTTAGTAATGTGGCAGGATACAAGATCAACTCCAAAAAATTAGTGGCCTTCCTATACACTAAGGACAAGGAAACAGAGAGGGAAATTAGAGAAGCATCACCTTTCACGATAGCCACAAATAGCATAAAATATCTTGGGGTAACTCTGACCAAGGAAGTGAAAGATCTATTTGACAAGAACTTTAAGTCTTTGAAGAAAGAAATTGAAGAGGACACCAGAAAATGGAAGGGCCTCCCTTGCTCTTGGATTGGGAGGATCAACATAGTAAAAATGGCAATTCTACCAAAAGCAATCTATAGATTCAATGCAATCCCCATAAAAATTCCATCAAAATTCTTGACAGATCTGGAGAAGACAATAATCAACTTTATATGGAAAAAAAACCCAGGATAACCAAAACCATCTTATACAATAAAGGATTGTCTGGAGGCATTACCATCCCTGACTTCAAACTCTATTACAGAGCTACAGTATTGAAAACAGCTTGGTATTGGCATAAAAACAGAGAAGTCGACCAATGGAATCGAATCGAAGACCCTGACTTTAACCCACAAACCTATGAACACCTGATTTTCGATAAAGGAGCTAAAAGTATACAATGGAAAAAAGAGGGCATCTTCAACAAATGGTGCTGGCAAAACTGGATGTCAATCTGTAGAAGAATGAAAATAGATCCATATCTATCACCATGCACAAAACTCAAGTCCAAATGGATTAAAGACCTCAATATCAGTCCAAACACACTGAACCTGATAGAAGAGAAAGTGGGAAGTACTCTACAACACATGGGCACAGGAGACCACTTCCTACGTATAACCCCAGCAGCACAGACATTAAGGGCCTCATTGAATAAATGGGACCTCCTTAGACTGAAAAACTTCTGTAAAGCAAAGGACACTGTCACTAAGACAAAAAGGCAACCCACTGACTTGGAGAAGATCTTCACCAACCCTGCAACTGACAAAGGTCTGATCTCCAAAATATATAAAGAACTCAAGAAACTAGACCGTAAAAGGCTAGTCAACCCAATTATAAAATGGGGAACTCAGCTGAAAAGAGATTTCTCAACAGAAGAACTTCAAATTGCCAAAAGACACTTAAGGTCATGCTCAACTTCCTTAGCGATCAGGGAAATGCAAATCAAGACAACTTTAAGATACCATCTTACACCTGTCAGAATGGCTAAAATAAAAAACACCAATGATAGCCTTTGCTGGAGAGGTTGTGGAGAAAGGGGTACACTCATCCATTGCTGGTGGCAATGCAAACTTGTGCAACCACTCTGGAAAGCAGTGTGGCGGTTTCTCAGGAAATTCGGGATCAACCTACCCCTGGACCCAGCAATACCACTCTTGGGAATATACCCAAGAGAGGCCCTATCATACAACAAAAGTATATGCTCAACTATGTTCATAGCAGCATTGTTTGTAATAGCCAGAACCTGGAAACAACCTAGATGCCCTTCAATGGAAGAATGGATGAAGAAAGTATGGAATATATACATATTAGAGTATTACTCAGCAGTAAAAAACAAGGACTTCTTGAATTTTGTGTACAAATGAATGGAAATAGAAAACACTATCCTGAGTGAGGTAAGCCAGACCCAAAAAGAGGAACATGGGATATACTCACTCATATTTGGTTTCTAGCCATAAACAAAGGACATTGAGCTTATAATTCATGATCCTAGAGAAGCTAAATAAGAAGGTGAATCCAAAGACAAACATATAGGCATCCTCCTGAATATTAACCTTCATCAGTTGGTGAAAGGAGACAGAGACAGGGACCCACATTGGAGCACCAGACAGAAATCTCAAGGTCCAAATCAGGAGCGGAAGGAGAGGGAGCACGAACAAGGAACTCAGGACCGCCAGGGGTACACCCACACACTGAGACAATGGGGATGTTCTATCAGGAACTCACCAAGGCCAGCTGGCCTGGGTCTGAAAAAACCTGGGATACAACCGGACTTGCTGAACATAGCGGACAATGAGGACTACTGAGAACTCAAGAACAATGGCAATGGGTTTTTGATCCTACTGCACATACTGGCTTTGGGGGAGCCTAGGCAGTTTGGATGCTCACCTTACTAAACATTGATGGAGGTGGGCAGTCCTTGGACTTCCCACAGGTCAGGGAACCCTGATTGCTCTTCGAGCTGATAAGGGAGAGGGACTTGATCGGGGGAGGGGGAGGGAAATGGGAGGCGGTGGCAGGGTGGAGGCAGAAATCCTAAATAAATAAATAAATAAAAATAAATATGGGTTAAAGCAAGATGTGAGAATTAGCCAGTAAGAGGCTGGAACTAATGGGCCAGGCAGTGTTTAAAAGAATACAGTTTCCATGTAATTATTTCGGGTAAAGCTAGCCGGTGGCCCAAAGCCCTCCTGGGTGTCGGGAAGCGGCCCGCAGCTCCATTCAATAACATATATCATAGTAATGGCACAGCTTAAGTTTTAGACTGGGCAAGCAAGCAGGAAGTACCATATTTGACCTAGTAATGCTGCAGCTTAAGTTTTAAGAAGCTCTTAGCATTTTAAGAAGTGCTCCTGATCAGAAAATAATTACAATTATGCAATAAAGACAAATACTGTAGGAATAAGCCCAGCCCCTTAGGGGGCTTGTTTGCCTCGGGTGAATGTTTATTTATAAATAGGGTGCTCTCTCTGCTTCCCTGTTCTTCGCGGGAACCGGTGGTTCTGTAAGTCTATTTCCCCATTAAAGCTGTATATATTATTACAATCTGTCTGAATTCATTTACGCCACTACAAAATACAGATGAGAAACATTGTTGGATAAATGTACGTATGCTTGGGAGAGAAAAGAAAAAGAGTATAAAATAAAGTTAATGCTTAAAAAAGAATAAAGTCTTTAAAGAGACAGAGTACAGATAGTCAAATATTAAAAGGAGTAAAGAAAAATAAGCCACATAAAAATGGAAAATTCACAGAGAGCCTGTATTATGCATAGTATTGTGTTTTCTTTGAATTTTTTGACTGTGAAGGAGCTAAGTACAGAGAGACATTTCATTATATGGGCTGCTAAGCTAAACCAGCATGTATATTATAAAGGTATCTTGACTTCAGAATTTGTGTCTAAGGATATGTTGCTTTGGAAAAGAGGTTCTTCTTTTGTTTTCACAGAAGATGAGAACCTGTGGATTGCTTCCAGACCAATATTGTTTGATGGAACATGACCTCCTGAAAGGTCACCTTGAATACCCTCAAAATAATTACTTTGCCCAGCTGCTGACTGAGATGAACCTGACACACAGGATACACCATAAAAGACCTGATTAACAGCGCCCCAATCAGCAAGAAGCAGTATGAACAAAACTATGCCCATATTCCCAAATATTGTCTAAAAATGTTTGTTTATATTTAAAAGAGAATATGATATAGATATAAACAATTTTCATTGGTATGGATCTTGGTTTATTGATACAAATTTAAGGTCAATTTTGTTATATGTATATGTATTTCTGATCTTGATTAAGGTATTATGTTTGTCCAGCTCATTTAAAAATTTAATGTATAATTAAGAAATATACGTTAATAGATAATCATCTATAATAGTCAAGCTTGTCATGTTAGGTTTTCTAGATATATAATTCGGTTAGTTAATTATTCTTCAAATCTTTGAGAGTCCTTCATAATATGGCATTTAAAATATTTTAAGAAATTATGACATTTCATAACAGTGAGAAACATCTGGTCCTGGCAGCACCAGTCTACTTCAAGAGAAAGATGGGCATCGAAGAGGCTCCTTATGGAGTTGGTTAGCCATTTGGGCAAGAACTGCTCCTGCCTGGACTACTGAACTGAACATGCAGAACCCACAGAGAAATGACTGCTGGACTTTCCTAAAGGTGAGACAATCTTTTGGGGTTCCTGCTTCATGAAAGAGTCTGCCAGGCATTCTGTAAGATACAGAAAAGTGACTGACAAACTGCCAATATAGGCTGAACTGTCTGAAATTTCCTGCTTCATGAAAGAGTTTGCTAAATATTATGGTGTAGCATTAGGACAGGCTTGTTGGGGTTTATGTCCTGCCCAGTTCCCACAGACAGCAAGTTGGGTACCATTCTAGAACATAAGGGCCAGCTCATTGGGGTTTATGTCCTGCCCAGTTCCCACAGCTGGCAAGTCCCAGAGAAAAATCACACAGAGGTCTCCATTAGATATAAACTGATTGGCGCATTAGCTCAAGCTTTGTATTAGTTCCTATAACTTACATTAGCCCATTATTCTAGTATGTTAGCCACATGGCTCAGTACCTTTTCAGTGGGGCAGGTCACATCCTGCTTCTTCCAGGTCTGGACAGGAGTGCCGAGGGAGCTTCCTGCTTCCAAAATTCTCCTATTCTTATTGCCCCACCTCTACTTCCTGTCTGGTTTTCCTACCTATACTTCCTGCCTTGCTACTGGGCCAATCAGCATTTATTTAAAACATGATTGACAAAATACAGACAATTCTCCCATACCACTATGGGCCAGTAAGCTGAAGATGGATGCCCCAGTGATACAGAGAAACTTTGGGTGACTGTCCAGGCAGCAAGATGTCTCTGTCAATTTTAGAGTTTTGGAATTTGCTGGCAATGCATTTCCTGTTTACTTAGGTAATATTATATCCTTTCTGGAGTCTTTGATGGAACTAAAGAATTTAAAGTTATAGTTTTCCTTAGTTATGATAAAAGATGAAGCAGATATAAATATTGTAACTATAATTCTTGCTTGATACCTGTTTTGTTATGTATAATTTTACTATGTTAAAGTTAAAACCTTCCTTTTTATTTAAACAGAAAAGGGGAGGTGAAGTGGGAGTGCCCTCTGTGTGCTGTGATTACCATTGATGAATAAGGAAACTGCTTTGGACCTATAGCAAGGCAGAACTTAGGTAGGCAGGGAAAGCTGGACTGAATGCTGGGAGAAAGAATGGCAGAGAAGGGGAGATGCCATGGAGCCACAGGAGATAGACGTGCTAGAACCTTGCTGGTAGGCCCCAACCTCGTGGTGATACACAAATTAATGGAGATGGGTTAAATTAAAATGTAAGAGTTAGCCAATAAGAAGCTAGAGCTAATTGGCCAAGCAGTGATTTAATTAATACAGTTTCTTTGTGATTATTTTGGTTCTGGGCAGCCATGACAAATAAGCAGCTCCTTACTACAACTTGTTTCATAATATTTGTGAGCTGTTCATAGCATGCAGTTGACTCTCCTTTCTCCTGGTGATACTGTGTGGATTGGTTTCCATGAAAATACCCAGTGCTCAATCACACACATGTACCCACAAGTACTCTGTGAAGAGGGAAGAGAATGGAGGAAAGAAAAAAACCAAACAAGAGAAAAAATAATCTCTTAGGAGTAGTCTAATTCTCAGGTATCTGTCATGTGCTAACCTGGGGGAACAGGCTCCCCAGGTGTGTAGCATCCACTAAAAACAATGATGGGGCTTTTGAGCCCTCGAAGTCCTTCCTAATACCGCACTATCATGGACTTGACTAGAACTGACCGCCCAGACATCATTCCTGCCATGGTGGGCCCCTTTAGCCCCCCATGGTCCATCTAGCTCACACAGATGTAGTCAGATCCACCACAGCAAGAACTTCCTTGAGGCTACACAGCAGCTATAGCTTTGTTTGTTAAGCTAGAACTGCAGCAAAAATACTGAATCTGGGACTTATTAATGCTTTCTATTAAATGTAGCCAGAGAGCTTTGCTGGCTGGATGTCAGCTCAAACCTGCAGTGAGGCCAGATCTTTCTGAAGACAGAGACAACACAAGTACTGAAATCATTTGTCAACCTATGGTGACACTTGCCCTTGATGGCTCTTTATCTTCATGAAACATCACGTGTTGAGTGCGTTTTATAGCTTACACAGAGCCTTAAGCTACGGGAGTTTGTTCAAGGATTTCATAAATTCCCTGGGCCCTAAGATTGACAGGAGGGTGACAGGCTGCCATCCCCTGTATCAGGTGTTCCTACAATATTCTCCCCTAGTTCTGGGCTCCTCACCTAGAAGACACATAGTGCTCAGGGACTACCAGTAACTTCAGCTGCCCAGTTAATGTATAAAGAAAGAACTTGACATACAAAAAATTAAGATTTTTCAAAGTAAGGCTGAGTTCAAGTTATAGATCGTTTTGCAGGGAACAGTGTATATCATGGGCACTGAAGAACCACCCTGCCATGCAACCTTCAACCCAAAACTCAGGCAGTGCTAACCTCTGGCCCACCACGGAAGCCTGAGTTATGAACCTACAATGTCAGAGGACCGTAAGCCCTGTAACATTCCTGAAACTGAGGCTGAGCACACTGAGCACAGGCATAAAGCCAGCTACAGAATGAAACAGCAGTGCCAAGGCTGAACGGAGTGGGCCCAAGCAAGCACTGCCCTTGGAATGCACGTGGTAGTTCGGGGTTACACAACCAGCACCACCACTCTGAAGCGATTGTGGAGACCTTCTGGAGACCTTGGCTCACGGTCACGGCAATGAAGTAAACAGAACCACACAGCAGATAGCTAGGTCTATGGTAATGGGGCTGCTAAGATTCCCTCATGGAGGGAGGCAGGAGGGTCACAGGATGCCCTCTTGAGACTGGAGTCACAGCTCCCTCCTGCCCCTGCTGCAAAAGCTTCTTGCTAAAGTGTGTAAGATGTAAAAAGTTGACCAGGTGGGAGCTGGGAGGCACGGACCTGCCCATGAATCCCCATGCTCAATAAACTTGTTTATTCCCAAGCTGGACTTCAAGGAATCTTACCTGTGCCCTCAGCTTCCCTTTCTTTTTCTCTTCATTACATTCATCCATGGAAAAAAACAACAATAGCCTGGCTTTCACTGAACCTGTTGCCCATACAAACGGCCCCACACCCAGATGCTGGGAGATACGGAAGAAGCGATCATGGTTTGCTGGTCATTTTTAAGCCTACCAATCCTAAAACAATTCCCATCCCTCAGCTGTGGCTGTTTTTAAGCTTTTATCTTTTGCAACCTCCAGGTCCTCCCATCCTCTGCTCAAAGGCAGCAGGGAATCTTGCTGTAGTGGGGACCCCTACCACCAACTCAGTCAGATCCCTGTGGTGTTGCTTCCCTCCCCATCTCAGCAGGGTGCCCCCTTCTTTCTGGGCCCATCTCAGCAGGTGATTGCCCCCTTCCTCTCTGGGCCCTCCCCATCTCAGCAGGTGATTGCCCCCCTCCTCTCTTGGCCCTCCCCATCTCAGCAGATGACTGCCCCTTCCTCTCTGGGCCCTCCCCATCTCAGCAGGTGATTGCCCCCCTCCTTTCTGGGCCCTCCCCATCTCAGCAGATGTCTGCCCCTTCCTCTCTGGGCCCTCCCCATCTCAGCAGGGGACTGCCCCCTCCTCTCTGGGCCCTCCCCATCTCAGCAGGGGACTGCCCCTTCCTCTCTGGGCCCTCCCCATCTCAGCAGGGGACTGCCCCCTCCTCTCTGGGCCCTTTGTCTTAAGATCTCTTCCTCTTAAAGTTTTTCTCCTACTGCTGTTCTCTATTTCTCCTTCATTTCTCATTTCCATCTTTTTCTAGATCAATCCCATCAATACAAACATATTGTGATTGCCACTTACTAATAACAGTAATAATAATAAACAAGACTTAGTGACTCATTCTTTAATCACAGCCTCCTGTCTAGGTCAGCAGTAACTTCAAACTGACAAAAGGTGTGGCCCACTGTGTTTTCATCTTCATCTCATGGGCACGGCTTTGCACAGCTGAGAATTCTTCCCTGCACACTTGCCGCATTCGCCTTCAACAGCATCCTTCCTCCTTTTTTGTGTGTTTTTGGTTTTATTTTTCCTCTTATTTCCTGTTCTCTTTTGAAGATTCACCATCATCTTCTTGACTTTTCAAACACTAGTCCTCAGTCCCTCCAACTCCTTAAAAGTACAAAGAAAGCAACTGATGAATTCTGGTGCCCAACAGTGCAGCCAGACAGATGAATAGGCAATTACTCCAGTGGTGCTCACAGACTGGGTTAGAGTACCAGCATCCCATACCGAGCAGCTTGCAAGCACCTGTAACCCCTGCCCCAAGGCTGTCCAGTGTCTCTGGTCTCCAGGTACTTCAACACATACCTCACATTATTAAAAATAAATTTTAAAAAGAATGAAGACTTATACTGCATTCATGTCCTAGGGAATGAGTAGTAACAATGTATGCTTTCATTGCTTGGAATTAAGTGATGTTTTGGTTTGGGTCTTTTGTTTGTTTGTTTGTTCGTTTGGGTTTTTTGGTTTGGGGGGGGGGGTTGGTGCTGAAGGGAGACCTCAGGGTCAATCTAGCGAATGCCATTTTTATGTTCCTCTGCTAAGCTGTATCTCCAGTCTCCATGTGTAATGCTATAGGTCTCATTCCAGAGCTATCCTGAACCAGAAATTGGTGTGAGCCCATGGTCTGTATTCTATCAATTATAATTTAAATAAATGTTGATTGGCCAGTAGCCAAGCAGGAAGTACAGGCGGGACAACCAGACAGGAAGTAGAGGTGGGTCAATGAGAACAGGAGAATTCTGGGAAGAAGGAAGCCCATTCCTCTGCAGTCCCAGCCCAGACACAGTTGTAAGAGTTAATAAGAAGCCTGAGCTAATGGGTCAATCAGTTTATAGTTAATGTAGACCTCTGTGTGATTTCTTTGGGGCTTAATGATTGCAGGAACCAGGCAGGACAGAAATCTTAACAACAAGAAGTGTCCTCTCCAACTTCCAAAATGCAGTGAGTTCCTACCCAGTGACAAGTAATCACAAGCTGGGGCTTCCTTTCTCCTCTGTGAAGAAGGAGTGTGTTTGTACTGCAAATCTCACAGGAATCTATGGAGGGAAACTATGTATTTTGTTCAATTGTTCTTTGATGTCACATGTATTATTCTGACATAGCACCCTACTTAATAACCACTTATTTCACATGGTGCTAAGCTAATTTATTATAAAAGCCCATGGAAAGAGACCTAAAGTTAGAATGTCTGGTATTTGAGATTCTGGTTTTCTTTGTATTGATCCAAAGTCACTTTGAATAAACTCATGCCCTCCATCGTGAAGAGTGCCAGGCAATTCTTCATTTCAAGTTCACTATCAGATGCCTCTCTTCTGCCAGGGTGTCATCACTGTTATCAGTATTGTTTGGGTTGCACAGATCCTTTTCAAGGAAAATCCAATTAAGCACGGGGTAGTAGTGTTTTCTGCCTTACATCAAGCCCTTGCAAACACTTCTCACACAAACTGAGCTATTCATTACCTTTTGAAGTAATCTTCAAGGAAACACTGGAGTATATTCTGCGAGACTAACTTTTGCACCTCTGCGCAGCCCACTCTATGTACCTCTGGTTAGCACTGTGTTTTGATTTGGGGCCATGGCACTAATTCTCAAAGTTGACTGGTAGGCGTCACTATACAATATTCAATTGCTTCTGTGGAAAGACATTTGAGATTTGCCACATTTAAGAAATAACTATATATATTTTTTAATAGGGAAAAATAGAACATGTCCTTAAAATTTCGTGGAAACTCAGCATTTGTTCATTCAGACCCCCCAAAGACTCCAAGCATTTTAACATTGTTTTGTGGTTAACAGTGGGTGTTAACAGAATAATGAACCTATTACCCCAACTGTGTTCAAAGTCTCCTCATTAGCTGGAGTTCTGGCTTACAACAGAGACACTTAATGCTTCCGTCTGATCAGCTCACTGCTGTCCCCAGCAGCTCCCCAGATTTCAAACACGTCTGGCTTAATGCATTTTTTTCCCTGTTTTTGCTACAATCTGTTTTGGTGTCAGATTGACTCCAGTTTGGGGACTTTGCTGGTTTCTTTTTTAGGCATCAGGCCCTTTCAATTTCTGGATGTGTTAACTGAGGATACAAAAGAAGCATCCAGAACAGATCTGCACCACTGCTACCAACCAGATTAAACATCTAAAGCAACCCCTTCTCTCTTGATCAGTGGAGCAAGAGCAGCCTAATATTTTGAAGTGTATTTTGTTATCTTGAAGTCAGCTAAAAAGCAAATGTTCACCATCCTGAGAACAGACCTCCCCCAACTTTCTCAGGTCAAAAAGAGAGGTGATCGTCCTTCCGTGTCTGTGCTGAGGGCACAGCTTGGTGCCCTGTTTTCACACAGTATCAGTGCACAGCTCAGCTGGGAAAAAGGCTCAACAGTCGGTTGAGTGACTCTGAACATCATAGTAACTGAGCCATACAATCTGTCCAGTTTACAAGAAGAGCCTAAACCAATTTCTGGGTGAGACACAATCAATGCAGTTCCTCAATTTCTTGCTATCCATCTTAAAATTTACCTCTAGCCTTGGGCACATGGACACATGAGCTGTGTGACAACACAGTGCCCACCCTTTAGGGCACGACCAAGGTTGGTATGATGGAGTATGGTGTTCAGAAGTCCATCAGAACTGGAGAAGGGGAGGAGAGCCTTCTGGGAATAATGCAGAGACCTGAAAATGTCTTAGAGAAAGAACCTGAACTTGTGCCTCTGTCTCACTCTCTCGATGGTTGTGGGTCCCCACTCTATACTGCTACAGAAGTAGAAGCAGGAGGCTCACAATTTCAAGGTCACCCTAGACTGCACATCAAGATCCTGTCTCCATACAAACAACAAAAACAATGTCAACTGTCCCATGAAATTGACAGGAAAGCTTTTGGGGAGCCAAGCATGTTAAGACATCCATCTAAAAATGAAATAACATGATTTCATAAACCATATTATTTAATGAAATTAAATCCTTCCTAGATTTATATCCGTCCATTGCCCCATAGCATTAGTTGAACTCCAGTTGAAGTGTTTAGCCTGGACTTAATGGAGCCAAAGACATGAAAGTCAAGGCTATAAATCTTACCATGCTCACACTCCTCTTCTCCCTCCTTGGAAACTGTGGCACAGCTCAGCTGTAGGTTCCTAGCTGTTAGTGAGTGATACTCTGACTTCGGTAAGGCACAGGGTGAGATATACAAGTTCCGACTCCTGGAATCCAACCTGAGCCCCCAGCAGGAATCACTGAGAATGGCTGTTTGGAAGCTTCCAGATTGCCAGGGAAGCCGTAGGTCTCTACACCTGCTGTGACCATCAGAGAGCCGATGGGTCAGGACGACTTGGAGTCAAATGACCCTTTCACAGGGGTCACCTAAGACCTCTGAGAGTATCAGATGCTGCACTATGGCTCATAACAGTGGCAAAATTACAATATGAAGCAGCAATGAAAATAATTTTATGATTGGAGGGCACACGGCATGAGACACTGTATTAAAGCGTCGCAACATTGGGAAGGTTGAGGACACTGCCCAGGAGCTTGGACACAGGTGTGGACTGAGCACAGGCATGGGAAGGCAGCCTGAGACTGAGAGCCTCTGAGGCACAAAGATGTCCTCAGGAGGCCCAGCTTCGCTGCTGGAGCTGGCCAAGGCTCCACAAGCTGTAGTCTTTACAGAGAAGAGCAGTGTCCATTCATATTAGGCACCGTGTGTTCTATGTGGTCACCTCTTCAGGGGGCACTCACACATGTGACACTTTTAAAATTAACAAAAACAAGAAAAAAGAACAAAAAGGAAGAAAGGAAAAGAGGAAGAACAGGGTGAAGGGAGGGCAAGATTCCCGCAAGTCACTTCAGTTACCCACTTAAGAGTCGGGGTGCAGCTAAGCGGACTTGCCTAGCATGCACAAGACCCTGGGCTCAGTCCTTAGCCCAACAATCGAAAAAATGGATGGTGAGATGGACAGACAGGCAAAGGTGACCGCCTCCAAACCTGGTAACACCGGTCAATCCCAAGACTCCCAGGATGGAGCCAGAGAACTAGCTCCAGGATGCTGCACCCTGCCCTCCGCGTGTACATATGTGCACACACATGTGCACACGCACTCACACACACAATAAATGGGGGAAAGGCACAGATAATAAAAAAATGATGACAGCAATGAACACCGGCACAACTGACCACAGTGGCACAAACCTGTAATCCCAAGTGCTTGGGATCCTAAGGCCGGATGAGGCAGGAACACAACAAAATCAAATCAAACCAAGTCATTTCTCCAGTCAGGGCTGAGAATTCTCTCCATCTTATCATTGCTCCTCCACGCCCAACAATGTCCTAAGGTCACCTCAGCAACCTACCCCAGCAGAGGGACAGCGATGGTGCCTGTGGGCAGTTACTAAACACACTTATAAAAAACAAAAGAGAGCTCCTCCACTTTCCTGTGAAGACAGAACAGGCTCACAACGATGGCTAAGACTGATGACTAGACTCACAGACCACAGCGACCCCATCTCCTCCTGCAGGACAGCATGCTGGGAAAACGCCTTCACAATACTCTTAACAATAGAAAAAAAATTTCCCCTAATTCGTTGAAAAGACAAGATAAATTTGCATTTAATTGTCGTCTCGGAAATTAAGTAAGCTTTACATGACAAGTGTTCATATCTTGCTCCACAATAGACTTGAAAACAAAGGGATTACCATTGTTTTCAGCAATTCTCTTAACCCCTAGGCACCTTTATCAGTCCGTCTGCCAGCTTATTATGTCCCCACTGAATATTTCCCATAGCACATGACGTCAGAAACACAAACATCAGAAATCATGATCTCTCCTTGCCAGGAATTTATGCACGTACGTAGGCTGAAAGTTTCAGGACGCTGTGAAGAGGGTACAAATGTTGGTGGCTGGTGGAAGAAAATATTTAAGTTCACCTAAGAATTTTGGAAGACTTTCTAGTGAGGCTTCTTTTCCAACCCACCCCCTTTATGAAAAACAGAAATGGCTAAAAATTTACCTTGGACCAATCTCTGTTGCTACCTTTCTCCTGATATAAATCTGACAACTATTTTTTAAGGTGTGTGTGTGTATGTGTGTGCGTGCTGTCCACATGTATGTGTGTGTATCACACATGTGGCTGGTGCCATGAGGCCAGAGGATAATGAACACTGAAAAGCTGAGTCGGTGATTAAGGGCAGTTACTGCCGTTCTAAAGGACCTGAGTTTGCCTTCCAGCACCTATATCAGTGGCTCACAGCCACCAGAAACTCCAGCCCCAGGGAACCTGGCACATTCTTCTGGGCTCTGAGGGCACCTGCACACACACAAGTGCACATACAAACAGACACAGAGACACAAACACAAAAATTAAAATAAATAAAAAATAAATCTTAGGGGCTGGAGAAATGGTTTAGAAGCTAAGAGCACTTGTTGTTGTTGCAGAAGAACCAGGTTTGGTTTCCAGCACCCACATAGTAGCTAACAACTAGCTTTAACTCCAGCTCTAGAGGCTGTGATACCCTCTTCTGGTCTCCACGAGCACTGAATGCACAGGGTACAAAGGCATACATACAAACCTCTCTCTCTCTCTCTCTCTCTCTCTCTCTCTCTCTCTCTCTCTCTCTCTCCATATATATATATATATATATATATATATATATATATATATATCTCAAAACATCTCTCTCTCACACACACAAACTAAATTTAAAATTATCTATTAAAAAGTTAAACTGTCTTAAAATCACGATTTCAATACAAACAAACAAACAACAACAAAACCCAATTTCATCTGTACCCTCTTCCCCACCTCAAATTGTCTACCCTCTTTAAATACCCTTTAGTAAAATGCTTGTGAGTAAGGTACACCCCACGCACTAGAATAAAATGAAAATTCTCATTTGCCGTATTTTCCCAGTTGTCTTATGTCTTTATTCTGACTTCAGTTTAAGATGGCCAGTCTTTCCAGTTAACCAGGACTCCAGGCTTCCAGGCTTGCACTGACTGTCTCTCGAGCATTCCTCACCCCAAGTCAGCCGAGCGAGACTGAGTTCTGGACTCCTCAGGTGGCTTCCTCTGAGGAGCCTTGTGTGAGCTCGTGCCTTCAAAAGCAGTAATCTCAGAAGAGGGACTTGGCCGAAGGTGGACAGGTTAGAACAGGAAACTGAGCAAGAACAGGAGGCTGGAAGTATCCACTCGTAAGCACCTACACACTCACTATGGAAGGACACACTTGCACTGGGAAGTGAGAAAAAAGAGCTGTGCTGGCTGATATTAACTCTTAGCACATCTGAGGGGTTTGCAGCTTCAAATGATAGCCACGCCCAGGGTGTGGAAGGAGGAGGGGACCCTCGTGCAGACAACCTCCTGCCCCTGCCTGCTGTGGGAGCTCATTAGGGCATGAGTTGTGGGCTGGCCCCTGGCTGGACTTTCCATTCAAATCTTTCATTTTTTTCTCTCTCCACATTTTCCTCACCGCACTAAAATTTCTCTCCAGAAAAGCATTTATCTTTCCTATTGCTGTTTCACAGCCTGTCCTTATTAACAGATCTTCAGGAAGAACTCGCTGGTACCTGTAAAAATATCCACTGCTTTACAAGTGGAACATCACACAAAACATCCAATTTTCTTTCCTCTCCACTCCTTGCTTGACCTTTGCCTGCTGCCCACTCCATTCATAAACTAAAACCCTTTCAACCTCTCTCTCTCCCTCTCTCCTTCCCTCCCTCCCTCCTTCTTTCCCTCACTTTGCTCATCGTCTACATTTTTTTCTTTTTCACTTTTTTTGTTTAGGAAAATTTCATCTCCCATCCTTTCTTCTGACTTCCAGAAACAGATGAGAAAAGACACTGAGACATCTCAGACTGCCTTGAGGACAGTGTTTGTGTGTCTGTATGTATTGTATACTTGTGTGAAAAAAACTGTTTCTTCCAAGTTTCTTGAAAACCTTTATTGTAAGAAGTAACTTTTGTACTTCCTTTTTGTCAGTTTTGGTTATTTGTTTTTTGTTTGCGTAAGGATTCTTACACGCTAGGCAAACACTCGCCCCAAAGAAGTAAATTTAAGCTAGATATTTAGAAATATCGATGCAGGAATTAAGAGCATTTCCTCAAGCTAAAAGTCGGGTGCTTCTTTACTAATAGTGGAGCGTCTTGCCCTGTTAGTCTGTGCTGAAGTTCTTCTTTCTGTGCAAGGCTTTAGGTTCATGTGGAGGTTCATTGAGAGCATCCAAATGCTCCCTTTTTTAGGTTCATGTGGAGGTTCATTGAGAGCATCCAAATGCTCCCTTTTTTAGGTTCATGTGGAGGTTCATTGAGAGCATCCAAATGTTCCCTTTTCTGAGAAAGCCTCAGATTCCTCTCACTCTGAGACACTTCCCCTCTTGCCCACACCTGTCAAGCTGAAGTCCAAATCCACCTGTGCACACAACTACCTCACTCACTCACTTTTCGTTCCTCCAGGCTCTAGCAGAGGCAACAAATTCAAATGCCAGTCTTTATCTGTGCAGCCTAATCTCGGTGTTGTGGACAGTCACAAGATTGTCCCTGCAGTCCTCAGGGCTGTCCACAGGTAAAGAAAGTTGTGGTAGGAGAAGGAAGGCCTCAAGGAAAGCAAAAACCAAGTCAAGTGAGAGCGTAGAGCTGAATGATTAGAGTCACTAGCGTTCGCGCAGGCAGCACCCTCCCCAGATGCTGTACATTTAGAGCTACCTGCCACATAAGGAAGCCACACAACCACTTAGAAAGCTGACAGTGGCTTGGACGAAACTGAGGAAAAAGGGGGCAGTAAAGAGACTCAAGCTACATTTGGTTGCTTGGTTGGTTGACAAGGTCTGCTATAAAGGCTATGTGGGCCTTGAGTTAGCCATTTTCCTGGCTCTCCCTCCAGGTGCTAGAGTGGCAGGTACCAACTGCCACACCAAGCATTTGAGTTACATTTTAGCGGTGGACTAAGTGGGAACTCCTGACACATTGGCTACAGCAGCAAATAAAAAGGCAAGGCAAACCGAACAAGCCATGCACGGGGGATCTATTGACATGAGAGAGACAGAAGGTCAGTATCGAAACAACAAGAATCAGGAGTTCATTCTGGGACACAGTAAATTTGAGATTTGTGTCCAAATGCAACACAGGACTGAGAAGAAGAAGATGGAGCTGGCTATGTGGGTGTGAAGTTGAAAGAAATGTTTTTCACTGAGAATATAAATTGAAGAATCATCAGCAAATAAATGGTATTGAAAGCTAAGGCCAAGTTGAGACCACCCACAGAGAATGTGGCAAAAGTGGGAAAATCTTGCAAGCGCACAGTACAGAGAGGCTGGTAGATCACTGGTGGAGGTCATCGGAATCACTGGGGAAACAGAGATCTCCTGTGAGGCAGTCACCAGCTGCTGATCTGACCTCAAAGCAGCAGAAGAGAAGTCTGGTAGGCGTGGAGAAAGATGAGGCAAGTCTAGAGTTTGTCGTCGCCCACTCCCTTCTAACTGTGCTAAAACTGTGGTCAATATGGCATCACGGTAAGGTAAAGAGACCTTCTGAGATGATCAAACCACAGGGGATAAGTGAGTTCTCACTTTTGCAGGAACTGATTCAATCTCACCAGGGCAGGTTTTGTCCTCATGCTTGGCCCCAGCGTCCTGCTTCTTCTCTGTGAGTTGAACATCATTTGAGTCTCTTCTGAAATCAAGCAGGTACTGTTTGTTATTAATTCTCCAGAATAATAAGTCCATCTTAGTTTTTAATTTACTGAGACTCAGAGTTTTTTCACAACAAAATGTGTTAAAAGCAGTAACAGCATGCTTAGACAGCTTTTCTAAGAATTGTGGACATGAAAAGGAGAGACATAGAAGAGTATCTGGAGAGGTTCAAGAGCATCAAGAAAAGCATTAAGGGGGCTGGAGAGATGGTTCAGAGGTTAAGAGCATTGCCTGTTCTTCCAAAGGTCCTGAGTTCAATTCCCAGCAACCACATGGTGGTTCACAACCATCTGTAATGAGGTCTGGTGCCCTCTTCTGGCCAGCAGGCAAACACACAAAATATTGTATACATAATAAATAAATAAATAAATAAATAAATAAATAAATAAATAAATAAATAAATAAGAAGAAAAGCATTAAGACTGTTTGCGTGCTAATGGAATTAATTCTACATAGAGGAAGGAGGCAACAAGGAGCAGTCAGGGGGATAAAAATGAAGGTACAGAGCCGGGCGGTGGTGGCACACACCTTTAATCCCAGCACTCGGGAGGCAGAGGCAGGCGGATCTCTGTGAGTTCGAGACCAGCCTGGTCTACAAGAGCTAGTTCCAGGACAGGCTCCAAAACCACAGAGAAACCCTGTCTCGAAAAACCAAAAAAAAAAAAAAAATGAAGGTACAGGAAGACATCCCAAACACAAACCAAGAACCCATCTTTGGTGCAGAATGCACCTGTCAACAGAAAGAAAGAGAAGCCACGTGGATGATTATAGACTTGGTAGGAATCAGAGACTCCACAATTCCCAGAAAAGTGAGATGAGACTGTTCACATGAAAGAGGGAGCAGAGACAGAGTGGGCATTCTTGGGCACAGTCTGTGGAGGCAGGAGTCTGCATGCCACAGGGAGGATGAGTGGAATTCAAAGAGAAAGGCAAAGGGACACAGCTGTCCACTTCACAAGCAACGGTACGGATGCACAAGGGCCTTGGGGTATCTTGAGTGTGGGCCTGGGCACACGGTGGAAGTGGCTGCAGAAGGAAGCAGGGTGTAGTAGTTTGAACCTTCTACTGAAGCCAGCCGGGGGGCTCTGGAGGATGTTAAGCAAGAAAATGGCACCACTGGACTGGCATCTTAGAGGAGATTGTTGAAAAGAGTCTAGAACAAAAGTGGAGCAGGAACAATGTGAGATCACCTTGCACCATGGGTGACAATTGTGGAGGAAACAGGCAGACTTCTGAAGTACTGTAACTTGGTGGCCTGTTTGTTTGTCCTGGCTGCCCCTCTAGCTTAGCCCCGAAATAATCACACAGAAACTGTATTCATTAAAACACTGCTTGGCCCATTATTCTAGTATATGTTAGCCACATGGCTCTGTACCTTTTTCAGTGGGGCAGGTCACATCCTGCTTCTTCAGTGTCTGGACAGGACTCCGGAGGAATGGGCTTCCTCCTTCCCAGAATTCTCCTGTTCTCCTTGCCCCACCTCTACTTCCTGTCTATACTTTCCCGCCTATACTTCCTCCCTTACTACTGGCCAATTAGCGTTTATTTAAAACATAATTGACAGAATACAGAATTGTCCCACACCAAAGTACTTGGAAAGAGACAACAGAATTTGAATCAAACTACACTTATTTCAGTTTTCTTAAGCAATTATTACCTGATTTTCTAATCCAGGTGGCTACTGCCATATGTGTGAAACCCTGTGTAGTAATACAAATAATAAAAACCCAGAGGCATATATCAGGGTCCAAGCTGAAGATCAGAAAAGCAAAGCAGCCAACCACTAGAGAGACCTTTTACCTCTACTAGTCTTCAGAATTAAAGAGTGAGATCCTGTCTCTATGAATCCTCACTTCACACTCCACTGAGTTCCTGTCTCTTCCCCTTTATATTCCTCTCTCCGCCCAGCTATATCACTCCTGTCTCCACCTCCCTAGTGCTGGGATTAAAGGTTTATGAACCACCAACTCCTGGATCTATTTCTGGATCGATTTTGTGTAGCCCACGGTAGCCCTGAACTCATAGAGATCCGTCTACTTCTATCTCCCAAATCCTGGAATTAAAAGTGTGTGCCACCACCCCCTGGCCTGTGTGGCTGCTTTGTCCGAAAAACTCAGCTACAGTGCCATATTATTAGGTAGGAGCAGCAGAGACAGCTTGTCCTCTTATGGATGAACATCCATATCTCCTTGTAGATGGTCCAGTGGAGCCACTCCATGCCTCCAGCCGGCCCTCATCATGTGCAGACACAGCTTTGCTGAGGTGATTTCCTTCACCAAAATTAGCCTGCTGGGGCTACAATGTCCTTGCTATGGCCTTCTCCGCAGGGGACACTGACCAGGAGTCATCTCCTGGTGACCTAATGGCTGGGTCACACATAAGGGAAAACTTCAGTGGTACCGTGAATGTGCACAATGATCCACCACACCCTCACATGTTATTGCTCATACATTTAATCCTATCCACTCAGTACTAGGCAGAACAGGGTTATCTCGGGCTATTGATCAAGGATTCTTACGTCTTTTTCACTCTAGACTTTTTTACCTGAGAAATATTATGCAACATAAGTATGTAGGTATATATAAAAAGATATACAAATTAGGCATTTACTAATAATAAATCATACATATGTTTTAAAGTAATTAGGACTGGGGATATAGCTCACTTGGTGGATTTCCTGTCTAGCTGGGTTCAGTCCCCTAACACTGCATCAGTCAAGTACAAGGGCGTTAATTTGTTATCCCAGCACTCAGGATGTAGACATAGGAGGATCTCAAGGTCATTCTTAGCTATGTAGCAAAGTTTGAGGCCAATCTGGACATGAAAATCGGTCTCAAACCATCATCATTTTCATCATCACCATCATCATCATATTTTAGTATATGTTTAATCTTAACATTTATTAAAGAGTAAAACAGATTTGGATACTAATTCTGGGATTACTGACCTACTAATGAGAAGAATTAAATCTTGACTTAGTAGTTGATATGACAGGGTGAAGAATATCTTCAATGTTTTTCAAAAGTGATTGATATTTTGATTTTATAATCATCAGAGTTGAGACTGACACATCACATAAGTACAAAATGGCAGAAGTATATTTAGGGCCAGTTACAAAATTATTGGAAATTATATCCTAATCCCAAACCAAAATTTATTTAATTATAATATATTTATTTATTTGTATACATTTATATGTGCATGTGTATATATATATATATATATATATATATATATATATATATATATGAACTTTTCTTGTTTTGAGGGAAATACAGGCACCACAGCACACATGTGGAGGTCAGAGAACAACTTGGGAGACTCAGTGTTCCCCTTCCACCATAGAAGTTATAGGACTCGAACTCAGTTAGTCAGGCTTGACAGCAAGCATCTTTACTCATCAAACCACCCTGACAGCCCCTGAACAAAATTTTTAAAAAGAAACACAAGTGAACAATTCAGTGTTTTTAAAATCAAACATTCTAACACATACAATTCAAAGGGGCACTAATTTGATATTGTGTGCTGCACAATAATGGAAAGAAAATGTTATGAGTCTTTGCTGCCTATAATCGACCATTACATTTCTCTAAGAACACAAAGCTGTGTGTGTGAAACCGAAACACTGCAGTTCACAACATACCGCGGTGTCACAGCTGAGGTGTTTCAGGCAGTACTTGTTGGCAGTGTTGTCCTGGTACAACTCGTGGTACAAAGTGCACATTGTGTCTCCAGCTCTAAGGATGCAGTGAAGTCGGGTGGTGCAGCACAGGCAAACCCTGCCAGAAAGATCCCTGCTTCATTACACCTTTGATTTTAAATTAATTTTTGGCACTTGGGCATTACCAAACACTTTAGTGTTGCCAAATTTTTCCCTCCCTCCCCACATTCAGTTATGAGGTGATGACCCACAAGCTTGAGAAGCTGGGTTGCAATGTGCTCAGAGAAGCCAAACATATCCCCTAACTCCAAAGCAGAAAAAAAAACAATAATGCCCAAAGCAAAGCCAAGGATCTTCCTAACTGCAGGCCTGGGGGCTATCTCTCATCTTGTCTCTCTCAGAGCTAGAAGCAAAGTTCTGCATTGCCAGCCATAGCCTTCAGCATCTTCCCCTGCAGGGAAGTCATGTGACTCTGTGGTTCCTAGAACATGTGTTCTCACTTAGAAGTCTCTTGGAAAGACCTCAGACCACAGTGGCTCCCAGCCGGTGCCCACACCAACAGAGAATGTTCACCCAGTGTCCTCCTCAGCCGTCCACTGTCCTGCAATGGAAAGAACTTATTTGCAAGGATAAACTGGTTGTTTGCCCTGACTGCATTGAGCAAAACAAGAGAATTCTGTAATTTTCACCAACAATCTCCAATTCCATTATCACAGACATGTACTCCCCCAGGAAGAATTTACAAGCTCTCCCCTCCCCCTTCACTCTTAACACTGGGGTCCTGAGACTACTACACACCAAGTCCCCAGAGACCTTGCAGAGGGTTGAATAAGATACACTCCATATTCTCAGACATTTAAATACTTGGTTCCTGGGTTGGTGATGCTGTTTGCAAAGGCTTAGGTGGCAGGGCCTTTCTGGAGCAACTCTGTCCCTGGGGAAGGTTTTAAGATACATTTCTAATTCCTTTGCTCTGCTGCTGCTTGTGGTACTAGATGTGAGCTCCCAGCTGTTCCTGCTGTCTGCCATCGCTGCCATAATTCCCTGCCTTGGTGAACTCTCGGTGCTAAACCCGAGATTCCCAAGAGAGAGACCAATTCCACAATTTTTGAGCCAGATTTGAAGCAAGCTTTAAATACTGGCCAAGATGATGGGCTCTGGTCAGGTCCGTTCTGGAGTTTCCAGGAAATGACAAGGAGTCACACTTTGCAGAGGCTTACAAAGACAAACCCATAAGACTGCATTTCCCACCAGGTCCAATCTGGGCAAGTACGTATCCTGACATACTTCCTGCCAATGTACCTCCCACCCTACCTAAGTCCCATCCCAACATCATTAATTTAATTAATTATACAAGATTTTTTTTGAAAGGCTTGACTATATTGAAATACCTACATTGGAGGATCACTGGATTTTATGCAGAACCTCAATACCAAGTAAATGGCTAACGAAGGAGATAGAGCAAGCTCCAGGCAAGGATCCTGTGTCAGAAAGGAAGGAGCTCACAGGCCTACAGGGTTAGGGCAGAAGGGAAACTTGGACCATAGCAAGACCAAAGCATGCCGGAGCGGGATGAGGCAGAGACCAGGGTGGGACTTAGTACAAGGCAGTGGGGGTGGGGTCTGAGAACCAGACAGAGGAAAGCCCTGTAGACCATCATGGAGGGAAGCTGGTAAGAGCCTAATCCTTCACTGACTGGACTGCACTCTCTACAATGGTTTCAGGCCAGGTGGCCATGGAACATGGCTTTATCTACAGAGCGAGTTTCAGGATCGCCAGAGCTGTAACACAGAGAAAATCTGTGTCAAAAAGCAAACAACTGAAATGATCTGAGTAGCACCCCAGTACATTGGCATGCAGCAGAGAGCATTTGTGCTAGTCCCTACACCAGAAGCTTCCTAGAAACAAGCCACGGAAAAGGACTATGTATATACCACTGTTAACAAAACAGAGAAAAACAAAACCTTTTTTTTTTTTCATTTATCTCAGTTTTTACATTTGGGGGCTTTTGAAAATTCCTCTTTTCTTTTTGAAGAACACTAATTGCTTTCCTGTCTGCTCATTTCTTTAAATTACCAAAAAATAAATAAAATTTAAAATAACACATCTCTGTTAATTTTGCATAAGTAGATTGCTCCTGACATGGCTTTGCCATTCTATTCTTCGGGCTTGCTCTATAGTTCATGAACATGAGGCTGCAGACAATACAGACAAGATGTGGATGCTCCTATAATAGCGTATCTCTAAGACCAGTTCCTTGCAGGCCCATCAGTCTCTAGGACTCTCCTTCTGCCTTCCATCCGTGTCCACACAGCTGGCTTCCTCCGCTACAGCACCTCATCACCTCCAGAGCCGAGGGAACTGTCTCTTCTTTACCTCATATCTCTCTGCATCATCGAGGTTTGAGCTGAGAACAGCTGGCATACTTACAATTAACACAGGACCTACTTAATAATGGCAGACACAGGAAAACAACAAAAGATGGTGGAGTGTGTGTGTGTGTTTGTGTGTGTGCGTGTGTATATGTGGGCATGTTTGTGCATGTGTGTGTTGGGGATTGAATCTAAGGATTCATTGCCACTGAGCTATATTCCCCAGACCCTATTCCCAGTCTTGAAGAAACAGAAAGAAAAGAAGTTTCTAAGCCCATGAAAAGACCAATGGCAGAAGACCTCCTGAGGGACTGGGAAGCTGTACCTAGGAGGAGCTTGGCCGCTGCTGGTGTCACCCAGGAAGCAGGAAGCAACAAGGAAGATTGATAAATACTCTCACCTCCTACAAGTAAGTCATTAACCAAACCCAGGAGAAAAATGAGAGGACAAGAATGACTTCGTTGCTGCCCTCAGCAGCCAACCTCCTGGGCGCTGAGAAATACAGAAAAGGACTATAGTCCTGGGTGGGGAGACAAGTGAGAGACTATCAGCCGAGTCCCTCCCTACACGTAGCTTCCAGAGAAAAAGAGGGGAGCTGCCTTTAAAATCATTCTGGCCAAAAACATTTCCTTGAATAATAGAGAAAGTCACAGTTGCCCCAGTAAATCATTGTAGGGAAAAAAAATAAGACACAGATTTTAAGAGTTTTGAGGAAACTATTCTTACCTGAAAAAATAAAATTGGAACACATATACATTCAAAACAGACCTTAGAAATTTACTACTGAAACACAATAGGGTTTGATAACTTTATGTTTGATTCTGTTTGTGGTGTTTGGTTTGTGGGGCAGGATGTCCTTCTGTCTCCTGGGCTGACCCTGAATTTGCCATGTAACCTAAATTGGTCCTATTCTTTAAATCCTCCCGTTTTGGACAGCCACGTGCTGGGTGTACAAGTGCAGGCTATTTGCACCCAACAAGAATAACTGCTATAACCTGCACAAACAAAATATTTCCTCTAGTGCTGTGACATACATCCAAAAAAGCATACATTCACTTTAATTCTTACCCAGTGCAATGAATGACTGTTGCAGGGCAGGGGAGGCAGCTGGAGTAGGGAAGCCGTTGGTACTGAGTCTGGATCCCCCAGAAACTATGTCAATCTGGCACCATCACTCTTGTGCAACCCAGAGCTCAACACAATGAGATCCAGAGATAGGAGGGTCCCCTGAAGCTAACGAAAAAGGGGTAGCTTGTCTGGTGGATGCAAGGACAAAGAAGGCAGAAGGCAAGTATTACCACCCAGGACTGCCCTCTGCATTCCACTAGTGCGCCATGGCATGTGAGAACCCACATTTACATCACATACTTGGACACACACACATCACACCGACACTCGCAAAGAGACAAAGGGGGAACAACAATAGATATACACAATCTGATTGTGATCTTTTCTGCCTTTTAAGGGCAGGAAGAGGCAAGCCCAGAGCCTTCTAAGGGCCACTAAGATACAGCACACTCCTGGGTGTGTGCACATTGCAGGCAGCCAGTCTTAGGTGCAGGGGCCTTGCTGTGAACCTCTGACGATGAACGCGCCTAATCGTTTCACCTAATTACATATGTCAGAACCTTTCAAGTTTTGCCTCTGTGTCCTGAAGTGCAGATGTTGGAGCTGTAACGTAGTATAGTCTATATTCTTGGCTGTCGCTAACCCTGCACTTGACTTTCGTATAGTTCTGGTGCGAAGAATGAGTTACATAAGGCACAGACCAGAACTCGATATCTAGAAATAAACATTTATCAAATTTCAACAGTATCAGAACCTAGAGACGGAAAGGTGAGGAAGCAATGTCAGGTGCTCGGCTTCTCAAGTAAGGAAAGGTAGGTAGAGAGTAGGCTATTAACAGCTTGCTCTGAATCACATCCTCAGAAGTTTCCTCTGTGTGTCCTGGGGTGTGTTCTAATCAATGGAGACAGCCCTGATGCCTCTGCACTGGAAAGGAATGAGCATGTCTCTGCCTCCGAATTCTTGTCATAATATAGCTATTGGTTCACTAACTAAAGCTTTTAGTTTCATGCAAACAAACTTCATGAGAATAATAGACTCAACTATCCCCTTAAGCCATCCACACAAAGTGACTTACAGTGTCCCCATTTACTGACGTGCACTGTGATTGTGACATGGAGAAGGGACCTCTGAGGTTGCAGGTTGCTTCCTGCAAGTGTCACAAGCGTTTTACCCACCAAACGCGTATCATTTCACCTGCATGAACAAGCTGGGACCAAAGAAGTGTTAAGGTAATAACCGAAAATAAAGAAAGAAAAGAAAAATTCATAGAGGCAATTAAAATAAATATTTAGGAAGAAATAGCGCTTAAGACAGCACCTAAAGGGAGCAGTACGGATGTGGGTGACAGCTTGTTCTCCCCCTGAGCCTGAGAACCTGAGCTTGACATCTGGAGTTCACGTGGTGAAAGGAGAGAACTGTCTCACGGTGGCTGGTGTGTGTGTGTGTGTGTGTGTGTGTGTGTGTGTGTGTGTGTGTGTGTATGTGTCTGCCTGTGTGTTTGCTTGGTGCGATTTTTTTTTAAAGAAGGAATCTGGAGACAGAAAGAGATATTGAGAAAACAAGGAAGATTATAAGATAGTCTGGTGATGTTTAATGTCCAGAGAAGAAAAAGAAGCCTGGGTATGGAGAACTGGACCAGTGTGTAGAAGGCCATTGTTTCTGTTCTGGTACTGGAAAAAGGGGGAAAGGTGTGGAGGGAAGAAGAGGAGGGGAAATGCAAGGCAGGGTGGCAGGGCATATAAGAGATTAGCTCAGCTGCAACACAAGGCCTGAGGAGCTAGTGATTGAAAGAGGGGGACTGGTGGATAAAGGTGTCTTCCCCAAGGATGGGGCTTGCGGCTTTAAAGGAAGAGCATGAGACATACATGATCACGAACAATGAAAAGATCTGAGGCAGAGGACTCTGCCCTCAGGCCAAATGGTATTTTTACTCCATTTCACTGGTTTATCACCTACTGAGAAACAGCATTGTGAGGACGCAGGTGACTTCAGGGAGTCAGTACAATGGAGCTGTTGTCATGTCAAATAACGGGGTAGTGGGGTGGCAGCCAGGCTGGGGCTGTCTTCTGGGTCTAGCCAAACGAGCATCACTGTGACAGAAACACCTGTTGTGGCTCACTGTTTCAGAGGTCTCGCTGAGGCTGCGCTCACCTCACGGCAGCAGGACACAGAGGGATGATGTCTGTGTTACCATAATCTTTCCCTTTTTTCCATTTTATTCCATCTGAGTCCCCAGCCTATGAAAAGGTTTTGCCCATATTCGGGGTAGGTCTCTGCCATCCGCCTGGTTAATCCTCTCCTGAAACACCCTCACCACAGACACACCCAGGGATCTGCGTTCATCCAGGTGCTTCTCAGTGCCATCAAACTGACAAATGACCGCTACCAAACACAGAAGGCCACAGCGTGCACACAACACTAGGAAATTGGGGGAGGGGGCGTTGAAATGGAAGGTAAGAAGCATATCCACTGCTATCTTCAGTTCAAAAGGAAATGGCTCAGACAGAAAGGGTGTTTCATCTAAATGCAAGACCAGTTTAGTTTTTCTGCCCTTGAGTTTAGCAGAAATATAAAAATAAAATTCCATAATGAACAAGAAATTCTCTGAGCCATCCACAGAACATGAACCTTGAGTAAAGGAAATGGAGGTGGGGGATACTTACACTTAAAAGTTTTGCATCTGTAATTAACTTAGATTTATCTTCAATTTAATTTTCCTGTTCAACTTCCAGAATATTTTAACAGTAAAAGCACCAGAATTACATTTTTTTAAGTAATAAGGAAGTCTGGTACTACTTTGCAAATCAGCGTTTTCAATGGATGTAAGCATTTCCATGTGTCCTTATGCTCCGCTAGCCCCTGACTGCACCCACTGTCTCTCTTTCTCCAGCTAAGCACACTCCGGCATCTGACAGAGACCAGAGTCGCCTGGGTTCTGTGAAGGTCAGCGGCGAGGCTAGCCTAGACGGCTGTCCCATCAGAAGGAGTGGATAATGTCTAAGAGACCTGCCTGAAGACCGTGCAGATACACTTACCAAAGGAAAAGGGGTACAGTTACGGTTTGAAAGTTTCCCCCAAATTTGATTTAATCTTCAAAGTCATATTGTTGATGGTGGGAGAAGAGATCATTGTGGAATGAATAGATGGGCCTTTTGGAGTGATTTAATCTCTTCCTAGAGTCAGGGACTAATGTGGTAATAAGGCAGTAGCTTTGTTAACAGCACACTCTCTCCAGCTTGCTTTCTCTGCTTGTTATTTGTTACCCTAAGATTCACATAGAATCTGCAGAGAATTCCCACAAGCAAGAAGACCCTCACTGGGTGCAATTCCTTGACCTCAGTTGCCTCAGCCTTCTGAATGGTCAGAAAAAAAAAAGCTTGTTTATATTTTAGAGACAGGGTTTTCTCTGTGAAGTCCTAGCTGTCCTGGAACTCACTCTGTAGACGAGGCTGGACTTAAACTCAGAGATCCACCTGCCTCTGCCTCCTGAGTGCTGGGACTAAAAGTGTGCACCACCTCCTGGCCTCTTTTAAAGATATTTTTATTCTATTCATTATTGAGGTGCTGTGGGAGCTCCTTCCGCTCCTTCAGCCAATAACCTATAAGATACCAGCCCACTTGGGCGTGGTCTCTTTTACTATAAATGCAGCGGTAAAGCCTGTGCTCGCTCTCTTGCCGGACTCTCACTTCCGGCTGCTAGACTCTGTTCCTGTTCTCCACTCATGCAGAGGGTTGTGATCTAGGACAGTGATCTGTGAGTCTCCCCTAAAGAAATAACCCTCTATTATACATAACTCTGAACTAGTGTGGAATTATTTTGTATCTCCACATCATTGGGGTAGACATGTGCTATAATGCACACGTGGAAGACAGAGTACAACTTTGTGGTTTTCTCTTTCCATTTTGACATGGGTTCTGGGGATTGAACTCAGGTCTTCAGGCTTCCATAGCTAGTGTTTATCCACTGAGCCATCTCACTGGCTCTGATTTCTTTTCTTTTTAAATTACTCAGTCTCGGGTATTCTCCTGTAGCAACAGAAACAAACTAAGACCCATTAAAAATAAAAGTTAAAAAGAGAGTGCCTTAGATTATGGAGGACCTGGTAAGGATTACACTATGCTACAGGGATGCTTGTGAGCACAGATTCTGGCTGAAGGAGTCCATGCTAGACAGACACAGACTCAGGAGGACCGCAGTGACTTTGGTATTCCATGCAAAGAGCAATCCTGCGTATGAGAGCCAGCGGGGAACAGGCAGCCTGTGATGCTGGCCTGTGTGCCACTCATCTCTGCCACCAGGACTACTTTACTCTTATGCTTGTCATGCCAGAGCCAGAGTGGCCAATGACACCTGGCTTTGTTATTTTGCCTAGTTGGTTTTCGTATGCCCCTTCCTTGGTCGTGGTTACCACCTAGTCCAAAGCTTACCAGACTGTCATGCCTGACATGCCTTTCCTTCCAGATTTACTTATCTCTGACTCTCTTTTCTTTCCAAACCTCTGCTTTTGAGTTCATACACACACTCTCCTCTCTGGACATGGATTCCACACAAACTGATGGACAACACGCGGCTTGAAGTTCCACCCACAGAAAGAACCACCTCTCCTTCTGCAGTTTCCACTCACATGTTGGCAGTCCCTCTGGGATTTTTCCTCTTCCCCTAGTTGGTGAGATGAGTTTGATCTTAGCCAGGGTTCTCCAATAAAAAACAACACATACACACATACACACACACACACACACACACACACACACACACACACACACCAGAATTCCATTGTTTGAAGCTGGAATGTGGCTTACTGGTAGAGCACTTGCCTAGTATACACAAGCCACCGGGTTCAACCTGATAGCAGAAGACAAAATGTGTGTGTTTATAAATTATATTCGTATACATTGTATATTACACATATAAGAGAGGCAGAAAGGCTTCAGAGATGGCTCAGCAGAAAAGAACACTGGCTTTTCTTGCAGGGGATCAGGGTTCAGTTCCTAGCACCCACACAGCAGCTCACAACTATCTCTAACTTCAGTTCTGGGGAGTCCAATGCCCCCTTCTGGCATCTCTGCATGTACATGGTGTAAAGATACCCATGCAGGCACTAGTCGAGACATCCATACACATGAAATAAAGACAGTGAAAAAGGAAGTGTTTTTCTGAAGAATTGCCTTATGCAATTGTGGAGACTGGCATATCTGCAAGGCAGACTGTCGATCCACAGAAGAGTGGACATCATAGGTCAAGGCAGACTGTCAATCCACGGAAGAGTGGACATCATAGGTCAAGGCAGACTGTCAATCCACAGAAGAGTGGACATCATAGGTCAAGGCAGACTGTCAATCCACGGAAGAGTGGACATCATAGGTCAAGGCAGACTGTCGATCCACAGAAGAGTGGACATCATAGGTCAAGGCAGACTGTCAATCCACGGAAGAGTGGACATCATAGGTCAAGGCAGACTGTCGATCCACAGAAGAGTGGACATCATAGGTCAAGGCAGACTGTCGATCCACAGAAGAGTGGACATCATAGGTCAAGGCAGACTGTCGATCCACAGAAGAGTGGACATCATAGGTCAAGGCAGACTGTCGATCCACAGAAGAGTAGACATCATAGGTCAAGGCAGACTGTCAATCCACGGAAGAGTGAACATCATAGGTCAAGGCAGACTGTCAATCCACGGAAGAGTGGACATCATAGGTCAAGGCAGACTGTCAATCCACGGAAGAGTGAACATCATAGGTCAAGGCAGACTGTCAATCCACGGAAGAGTGGACATCATAGGTCAAGGCAGACTGTCAATCCACGGAAGAGTGAACATCATAGGTCAAGGCAGACTGTCAATCCACGGAAGAGTGGACATCATAGGTCAAGGCAGACTGTCAATCCACGGAAGAGTGAACATCATAGGTCAAGGCAGACTGTCAATCCACGGAAGAGTGGACATCATAGGTCAAGGCAGACTGTCAGTCCACAGAAGAGTGGACATCATAGGTCAAGGCTAAAGGAAACCTACAGGCAAAATCCCCTCTACCTCTGGGCACCTGTCTTTTTTTACTCTTGAGGCTTTCAAGTGATTGGACAAGGTTCACTTCTGTTATAGAGGACAAACTGCTTTATTTAAAGTCTATTTAAATCAGTGATATCTTTAAAAATCTGCTTCCCAGCAACATCCTGACCTAGATAACTTTTCCCAAATTCTACCAAACATTTGTCTAAGTATCTGAATGCTGTAAGCCAGACATGTTGGCATGTAAAAGTAGCCATTTCAGGCCCTACATTTCACAGTTTTATGAGGGAGCCAAGAAAAATCATGATGAATTCATAGTTAAGAGGAGAAACTAGTCCATCAGCTTGGACAGTTTTTCACGTCCCTCTACTTCTGCTCAGTCCCACGCTTTCTCTGTGTTCTATGGGTGCTGGGAGACCAACCGGGCCCCGTGACATGTGGACCTGGTTGAACTTTATTCTCACTGTACAGACAAGGAGTAGATCTCGCAGCATGGGAAAGTGCTGGGCCCTGCAGTGTAACATGAGGGCTGGTTTGTTGGGGTTTCTGTCCCGCCCAGTACCCCACAGCCGGCCAGTCCCAAAGAAAATCACACAAAGATCTCTATAAGTTATAAAACTGATTGGCCCATTAGCTCAGTCTTGTTATTAGCTCTTGTAGCTTATATTAACCCGTTATTCTTATCTATGTTAGCCGTGCAGCTCGGTACCTTTCAGCCGGGCAGGTTCATCTTGCTTGTCTGTGATCTGGGCTGGAATGGGAGGAATGGGCTTCCTCCTTTCCAGCATTCTCCTGTTCTTATCGCCCCATGTGTGGTTGACCTACCTATACTTCCTGCCTGGCCAATCAGCGTTTTATTAAAATACATGATTGACTTCTGTATTTTACAGAATTCTTACAGACAATTCTCCTGCACCATTGCAGCAATGAAAAAAAGACAGATACGAAAGAAACAACAGTAGCACATATGGGAAAGCTAGAACTGGGTGGACTCTGCTCACTCTGATGAGGTCCAGACTCTCACACCACAATGAGTTTCCTATGTGCAGGAGCAGCAGGGGTTAGCCAGTCCCAGAAGGAAGTCTCTGTAGGGGAGCAGTCTCGGGCTGCAATCGACCTTAAGGAGGAAGTTAAAGTTGTGGGTTTTGCCCACACTGGTCAATTGTTTGTAAGCACGTATACTTAGACCAGGAGAAGGCTCTGCCATTCCTCTGACCCTCCCCTGTGGAAGCCTACTGCCATTTCCATTGGCCTGAGGCACTGGGGCCCTTGACATGCCCATGTTCATGCCAACAACTCACCCTCACTCAGGACTTCATCTGTCCTCACAAGAAGGTGCTGTGCAGCTGCTGAAACAGAGACACAGTCACAGTTCTATCCAGCTGCAAAGCCTACACTCAACAACAATGACCAGCGCAGCCAGATCTTCCCGCGGGTTCAGCACTAGTTCTTATACCTTGGAGATAACAAAAACTGTTTAATTGGACTTAAAGCCTATTCAGTAGGTAGGGATTTATGCCTAGTACAGCAAACCTAGCCAACTACCTTGTCTGAAAAAGATACAAATGTAAGATGAAACCCTACTCCTGAAAATGTTCTAAATCGGTATAGGTTCTAACTGAATTCTAAATACTTACTATACCCACAGATGAGTGTAGCACTCACTCCTGCAAATATTCTTCTGTGCAGAGTCCCAAAACTGATCAGAATGCAGACAATAAATGACCATGGGGAGCTCAGCACCAATTGGAACATCTAAAACCCAACTCCTACACCTAATGTTCTGGGAACACTGTCAAAGAGGAGATGGAAAGATTGTAGCAGCATGGGAAACCAGGACATCTGCTGCAACAGAATATCTTCTAGACGTGACAGGGATGTTGTACCCTTGAAATCTCAACAATATGGTTGCCTTAGCAAGGCCTGCACACTGATATTTGCCAGTCAACATGCCAGCATAGATGAGGGAAATTCATAAAGCCCCATCCCAAGATGAAGCCTACAGGCAATCACTGACTGCTAAGAGAAGGAGACTCAGTCTTCTCCAAGGAGAAGCTTCTGGTAGGTAATTCAGCCCTAAACACAGGTACATATCAGCAACACTAAATGGAGCCAATAGATTAGATATATATGTAACAACAGTAATTTAAAAGAAGGGGTAATGAGAGGGAGTGGGGGAACAGCGAAGGAAATAGAGAGGGCACAGGAGTTCGAAAAGGCTGTAGACACAGTACTCATGAATGAATTTCTCAAAAATAATTTTAAAATTTTAATTTAAAAATAACATAAAAAGTCTGACTTTGCTGGGCATGCGGGTACATTCCTGTAATCTTAGCATTTGAAAGGCTGAGGCAGGAGAATGACAGGCTTGAAATACCTGGGCTATATAGCAAGGCCCTGTCTCAAAATTAAAATGAAACCAAAAAATGGCAGTTCAAATACTGAAACTGACCTTTATCAATAATAGAATAGTTAATGGTTTGCCTTCCGTTTAGTGAATATCAATTTTTCTTTCCTATAATAAAATCTGAACAATTTCTTCCAAGCCAAAAGGTTTCTAATGGGAATATGGTAGTGTGATTTTAAGGTTTATGGTTTTTTTCTTAATTTTTTTATTGATTTTTATTGAGCTCTACATTTTTCTCTGCTCCTCTCCCTGCCTCTCCCCTCCCCCAAGGTCCCCATGCTCCCAATTTACTCAGGAGATCTTGTCTTTTTCTACTTCCCATGTAAATTAGATCTATGTATGTCTCTCTTAAGGTCCTCATTGTTGTCTAGATTCTCTGGGATTGTGGTTTGTAGGCTGGTTTTCTTTGCTTTATGTTTAAAAACCACTTATGAGTGAGTACATATGACAATTGTCTTTCTGTGTCTGGGTTACCTCACTCAAAATGTTTTCTAGCTCCATCCATTTTCCTGCAAAATTCAAGATGTCATTATTTTTTCTGTTGTATAATACTCCATTGTGTAAATGTACCACATTTTCTTTATCCATTCTTTAATCAAGGGGCATTTAGGTTGTTTTCAGGTTCTGGCTATGACAAATAATGCTGCTATGAACATAACTGAGCACATGTCCTTGTGGCATGGTTGAGCATCCTTTGGATATATACCCAAAAGTGGTATTACTGGGTCTTGAGAAAGGTTGTTTCCTAATTTTCTGAGAAATCGCCACAATGACATCCAAAGGGGCTGCACCTGCTTGCACTCCCACCAGCAATGCAGAAGTGTTCCCTTTACCCCACAACCTCTCCAGCATGAGTTGTTAAGGTTTATGTTTAAAGGCCAGTGAGGTGGCTCAACAGGTGACATGCTGGCCACCAGAGTCTGATCCCTCATGGTGACCCGCTCGGTGGAAGGAGAGACCTGAGTCCTCCAATTTGGCCTTTACCCCTCACACACACACACAATTAAGAAAGTAAGTAATGGGCTCTTAATAACTTGAAAGTATTTCATATCATCCTCCAAATGTTTGCCTAATATTTTATATAACTTTATCTAATAATTATTTTTATATATGTATTTAAATGTTAGCACATAAAATGTATTTGAAATCAAATATGTCTCTACTTCATTATACCATATCAACTTCCTAATAGACAAAAAAGTTAATGTTTATATTAGAGAAAGCACAGAGTGTCTTACATAATAGTGGACTTTTGCCAGTGTGCTGTACATTGGTGTTTCGATGGGGAGATGGCCCTTAAATGTTCTTCTTAGAGTTTCAAGAAATCCCTTCTATTCATAGCAGGAGTCAGTTTTCCTTTAGGCTTTGTCTAAAGGAATAAATGCACTAGCAGTTTTGACAAAAAAAAGTTTTAGTTTATATACAGTCATCTCAAAACTACACACATATTTGCTTTGACTGACCTCAGAAATCCAAGCAAAACAAAGTTAAAGTAGGTATATAAACAAGGGCAGCGGGTTAATGCTTGACGCTTAACTCGTCAGGCTTCTCCCACCACTCAGGAGCATACAGAGCACAGGACGGGGTAAAGTGCTGGCTGTGCAAACATAATGACCTGAGTTTGGATCCCTGGCACTCATGTAAAAGCTGGGTGTGGGTGGGTGTGTCTGGGATCCCAGCACTGCGGGCAGAAAGGAGGATGGAGCTAAGGAGATCCTGGCAGCTTACTGGCCAGACAGTCAAGCCAAAGCAGTCCAGCGAGAGATCCCGCCTCAGTTTCTAAGGTGGATAGCAATAGCAAAAGATCCTGGGAGTCAACCTTTCACCTATACACACACACACATTCACACTCACTCATGCACACATGCACACGCATTAACATGCACACCCATTCACACTCACTCATGCACATACACATTCACACTTACTCATGCACACACACATTCACACTCACTCATGCACACATGCACACGCATTCACATGCACATTCACTCATGCACACACACACGCATTCACACTCACTCATGCACACATGCACACGCATTCACACGCACACACATTCACACTCACTCATGCACACACATTCACACTCATGCACACATACACGCATTCACACTCACTCATGCACACACTCACACACATTCACACTCACTCATGCACACACTCACACACATTCACACTCACTCATGCACACACACATTCACACTCACTCATGCACACATACACGCATTCACACTCACTCATGCACACACTCACACACATTCACACTCACTCATGCACACACTCACACACATTCACACTCACTCATGCACACACTCACACACATTCACACTCATGCACACACGCACATGCATTCACACTCACTCATGCATACACTCACACAATTCACACTCATGCACACACGCACACACATTCACACTCACTCATGCACACACATTCATACTCACTCGTGCACACACACATTCACAATCACTCATGCACACACATAATTCACACTATCACACACATGCTAACATACACATTCACACTCACTCATGGACACACACGTGCACACACACACACACACACACACACACTGAACTTCCCAGAAACAACAGGAGTCAAGCAGTTACCCAGAGCCAACTAGCTAACCTGGAGCTTCCAAGTGCTAGCCAATTATCCAATCACTGCAGCAGTAGAGCAGATAGCAAAGCTGAGAAGAGCTCTCCATAGTGAGCTCTGCTGAGTGCTTTTTAAATTCATATTAAGTAAATAATGAATGATCTCTTGGTGGATTGGTGAGGACATATTTTTAAATTTGTCAAAAAGTGGTATTTCTGAAGAAAGAAACCAGCCAAAGGTAGGTCAGGGGCCAATGTGGAAATCGGGGGAGCAGGCCAAGGAGATAAATGAGGAGAAATGATAAGTATATAAGAAATGAAACCAGCTACTTCATGTGATAACCTAAAAAGCTAATTTTAAAAAGAAAGTAATATGTTTCAAATCCTCTAATTGTTGGGGAAATCTGCCTGCATGCATCACGCACAATGTGGAAGAAAGACTTTTGAAATTACTGACATTTGAGGGATGAGAACACATTTCTAAAAATAAACTTTGGCTGTGGTGGGCTGCTCTCAGTGTCCCTCCTCCCTGTCTCTCCACCCCAGGAGGCTGGAGCTCACCGCACAAAGGGGCTCAGAGAGCGTTACACTGCTTAAAGAACACACGCAAAATCAAGTTGAGCCCTGGCCCTTCTGAGGAATTACTGTGGCCCCTCATCGTTTGCTGTCCCTCTTAAACTTCACGTCAGGATTCCCGGTCTGCAAAAGTAATCAGGCAGCAACCTGTGGCCAAGGAGCATTCCCCGGTGCAGAGGGCAGCATGGGTCCATCCAGGCGCAGACATCCTTGGGATGCTTTGATGTGAGAGCGCAGGCGACCAGCCCTTCTTCTAATGAGACTATCAAAAGTGTCTGCGGAGGGCAGGGGCAGCTGAGGAGTGGCATGCCTGCCTATCCCTGACAGGCAAGCCTCCGGTTCGGTAGGTGTGGTTTACAAAAGGATGCACACTCGTGATAAGTCTTTCACGTTTCTCTTCCCCCAGACGAAGGGAGCCCTTGCAGGAGCCTGTGTCTATGTCCAGCCCTGTTATTTTGGCAGGGGCTCTACTTCTGCCTCCATCACTAAATAAGACTGATGTGGCCACAGCAGCTCTGGGAAAGCAAAGGACTTGTGGCTTCAGCCTAGATCTCCGATTCTTGGCATTCTTTTTGCATTTTTTTCATTAATATAAAATATCAAATTTAACCTGTAACCTGGTCCAAGAGCGGAGCTGTGGAACAATAGATAATTCCAAAAACAGGTTTTTGTTATCACTGCTGTCTGCAACAGCAGCAGCCTCCCCTCTGACCGGGCACAAGAAACAGCTTCTATTTGTCTTTCCAAGACAGGATTTCTGTCCCTGTGTAGCCCAGGCTGGTCTTGAACTCATGGTTCTTCCTACCTTATCTTCCATATGCTAGATTGCTCAGGAAATAGAGGCTTTGTGCCAGTTCTTCCTGCTCACCCCAACAGAACTTCCCTTCACCCCATATTCTCACAGCACAGCCTCTAGAACACAAAGCTAAATCCTTACTCATGGTCAACCCTTAAATCCACCATAGGTGATGCTACCAAGGATGTTCACTGTGTGACTATAAACATGGAGGGAATCAACAAACTTAGAGTTTATCCTATGTTTTCTACATTAGTAAAGCCTCTTGAGCAATCTCAGAGTACCCATGTACTCTACCAAAGCACTATGGTGTTACTTTGGTGTGTCAGCAGTGGGTGGCATGTGTCTGGTTACCCAAAGACATACTCTTCTTTGCCACCAAAATCTTTTTTTTTTTTTTTGCCACCAAAATCTTGTGTCAGATTTTCTAGTTTAAGAAGTAGCACCTGGCCTGGAAGTGTTGTCACATGCTTTTAATCCCAGAACTCAGGGGGCAGAAGCAGGTGGATTTCAGTCTGTTTGAGGCCAGCCTGGTCTACAGAGAGAGTTTCAGGACAGCCTGAGCTACACAGAGAAACCCTGTCTCAAAAAAACCAAAACCAAACAAACAAAAAAGAAGTAGCATCTGTCCAGCTGTGTTTAGTACTTGACCAGCAAGTGTTGTGTTTGACTTAAATGCTAGGCTGCATGTGGTAAAAAAGAAGATGGAGTCCCTGAACTTTATCAGTTTCTTTCAGGAAGTAAACACAGAGTCAGACACTTAGTACAATAGAAAGTTTGGTCACCTAAGGTACAAGAAGCATACAGAGCACCAACCAGACAGGACCAGAAAAGAAATTCCCCTCAACATATAATAATCAAAACACTTAATGCACAGGTCAAAGAAACAGTATTAAAATCAGCAAGGGGAAGAGACCAAGTAACTTATAAAGACAGACCCATTAGAATAACACCTGACTACTCAGCTGAGTGTGGTGGTGCCTGTCCTAGCATTTGGGAGGCAAAGTCAGCCAGATCTCTGAGTTAAAGGTCAACCTGGTCCACAGAATGAGCTCCAGGACAGCCACAACTACACAGAGAAACCCTGCTTCCAAAAACCAAAAGGAAGAAGACAATGATGATAACCTGACTTCTCCATGGAGACTCTAAAACCTAGAAGGGCCTGGACAGCCTACTAGACATATGCTCTAAACTCTAAGAGACCACAGATGCCAGACTACTATACCCAATAAAATTTTCAGTCATAATAGATGATGTTATGCTTGAAAGAAATCCCATGATAAAACCAAAATTAAGCTGTTTTTATCTTCAAATCCAGCCTTACAGAAGGTGATAGAAGGAAATTTTCAAACTGAAGAGGGTAACAACACTCAAGAAAACATAAGGAAAAACATTCAGGAAATATGGGACACAATAAAAAGACCAAACCTAAGAATAATAGGGATAGAAGAAGGAGAAGAGCCACAGCTCAAAGGCCCAGAAAATATTTTTAACAAAATTATGGAAGAAAACATAAGGAACAAATAATCCCAGACCAACAAATCAAAAGAAAGGAAAACACCACACATACACACACACACACACACACACAAAAAAAAACAACAACAGCAACAAAATGATGACAGGAAGCAGAAAGTACTGCTCATTGATATCTCCTATGTCAATGGTCTCAACTGCCCAGTAAAAAGGCACAGACTAACAGAATTGTTGTGAACATAGGAGCCATCCTTCAGCTGCATGCATGAAACATGTCAAGGAGAGACACCACTGTTGTAGGAGGATCTTTTTGTACACTGTGAGTATGTGTCACTCTGATTGCTTTAATAAAAAGCTCCACAGCCAATAGTTATGCAGGATTTTCAGGGCAGAAAGAACTCAGGGAAGAAAAGGGTCAGAGTTCCAAGGAGACACCAGACACACAGAGCAAACAGTGTGGGCTTTACAAAATAAAAGTAATCAAGCCACATAAAAGAACATAGATGAAAAGATATGGGCTAATTTAAGTTATAAGAACTAGTTAGAAAAAGCCTAAGCTATTGGCAAACCTTTTATAGTTAAATTTCTGTGTCATAATTTAGGAACTGGCAGGAAGGATAGAGGAAAAAAGAAAACTTACATACCACCTCAGGGTACTCAGGGTAAAAAGAAAAGTTATTCTAAGCAAATGGATCTAAGAAGCAAGCTGGTGTAGCCATTTTAACATCAGACAAACTAAACTTCAAAACTAATCAGAAGAGATAGGAAAGGATACTCCATACTCATCAAAGGAAAACCTACCAAGAGAACATTGAGGTTCTTAGCATCTATACACCAAACACAGTGGTACCCAAGTTCATAAAAGAAACACTGACACTACTACAGCTTAATTCACACATTAACCCTCACACACTGATGTTGGGTAACTTCACTATCACCAATATACAGGCAATCCAGGCAAAACTAAACAGAAATGTTGGTGTTAACTGACGTCATAAACCAATTGGACACAACAAATAATTGCAGAACATCTCATCCCAAAACAAAAGAACATACCCTCTTCTCAGCACCTCAAGGAACTTTCTCCAAAATGGATCACATACTCAGATAGAAAGCAAGTCTCAACAAATAAAAAAAAAATTGAAATAACACCATTTATCCTATATGATCACCATAGATGAAATCTTGATATCAGCAACAACAAAAGTTTACAAACTCATGGAAACTGAACAAATCACTGATGAATAAAACATAGGTCAATACAGAACTAATGGCGTTTTAGATTCAAATAAAAAAAAATACACAATGTACCCAAACTTACGGGACTCGATGAAGGCAGTTCTAATAAGTGAGTTCATAGCACTAAGTGCCTACATTTAAAAAATGGAGATATTTTATGTTAGTAACTGAACAATACACCTGAAAGTTCTAAAACTAAAAGAAGAAATCACACCCAAAAGGAGATGAGAAGAAATAAAGAAATTTAGGGATAAAATCAATAAAATAGAAACAAACAAAAATTGCAAAAATCAATGAAACAAAGAGTTGGTTCTTTAAGAAAATCAGTAATATTGACAAAACAAACTAGCCAAATTAATTAAAAGGCAGAGGTAGAAAATCCAAGTCAACAAAATTAGAAATGAAAAAGAAGAATAATAGACACCAAGGAAATCCAGAGAACCATAAAGACATACTTTTAAAACCTACCAAACTGAAAAAATTTGAAAGAAATGGACTTTTTCTTGATCCATATCACTTACCAAAGATAAATTGGGATCAAATAAGCCATTTAAACAAATACATAACCCCTAGTGGAAATATAAGCAGGGATTAAAATCTCCCAATAGAAAAGACCCAGGACCAAATAGTTTTACTGCAGAATTCTACCAGACTTTCAAAGTTAAAGTCAATACTCCTCAAATTATTCCATTAAACTTAAGCAGAAAGAACATTGTCCAAGTTATTTTATAAGACCATAGTTACCCTGAAACCTAAAATACATACAACCCCCCAAAAAATACATGCAAACTGAATACAAATTACATCAGAAAGATTATCCAACATTATTAAAGGCTTCATATCAGTGATGTGGGAAAGGTACAGCAAATGTAAATCAACAAATATGATTCATCATATACATAAATTTAAAAAACACATGATCATCATATTATATACAGAAAAGGACTTTGACAACAGACAACACCCTTTTTTCATGATAAAAATCTTGGAGAGATCAGAGATAGAGATACAAGAGACATATGTAAACAGTTTACAACAAGCCTATTGTTAACATTAACTTGAATGAAGAAAAATTCAAACTAAAATCAGGAAAAGACAAGGTTGTCGACTCTCTCAATATCTATGCAATACAGTCCTTAAATTTTTTTCTTGAGCAATAAGACAACTGAAGGAGACAAAGGGAAGAGCCACTGGAAAGGAAGAAGTCCAGTGTATTTATTTGCAGATAATATTAGAGTATACATAGTGACCTTAAAATTTACACCAGGGGATTCCTACGGCTGATAAACAATTTCAGCAAAGTAGTGAGATAAAAAATTAATTCACAAAAATGCCAAATTCCACTGAGAAAAAAGTCAGGGAAACAACAACTTTCAACAACAGCCTCAAAAATATGAAATACATTGGGGTAACTCTAACCAAGCAAGTAAAAGATTTGCATAACTTGTATAATAAAATAACAACTTGTATATTAAAAACTTTAAGACATTGAAGAAAGAAGTTGAAGATGATCAGAAGATAGAAAGATCTCCCATGCTCATGGAACATTAGGATTAACATACTAAAACATGGCCATTCTACTAAGAGCAATCTACAAATTCAATGAACTCCATATAATTCTTCACAGAACTTGAAAGGACAAGTTTCAGCTTTGTTTCAGTTTCATACACACACACACACACACACACACACACACACACACATCAAAAAACAAAAACACAAAACAGGAAAGCTAAAACAGCCCTGACTAATAAAAGAACTGCTATACGTATCATCATCCCCAATCCCAAATTGCAGAGTTATAAAAATAAAAACAGCATGGCACAAAACCAGACATGTTGATCACTGGGATCACATGATTGAGGACCTAGATATAAATCCACACACTTATGGACACATAATTTTTGAAAAAGAAGCCAGAAATACACATTGTAAAAAGATACCTTTTTCAACAAATGGTCCTAGTCAAACTGAATAACTACATGTAGAAGAATCCAAATAGATCATGCACAAAATTCAACTCCAAATGTATCAGAGACAAGATACACTGACCATGAGAAAGTGGGAAATAGCCTTGAATGCATTGCCACAGGAAATTACTTTCTGCACCAAACACTGATAGTGCAGATAGCAACAGTTTGTAAATGGGATCTTATGTAAAACCGAAAAGCTTCCGTACAGCAAAGAACACCGTCATTTGGACAAAACTATACAGCCAATGGACAGCTAACATCCAAACCATTTAAAGAAGTTAGAAAGAAAGGAAAAAAGGAAGGGAGAAAGGAAGGGAGCGAAAGAGGGAGTGGGAGGAAGGGATGGAGGGAAGGAGGGTGGGAGGGAGGGAGGGAAGGAGGGAGGGAGGGAGGGAGAGAGAGAGAGAGAGAGAGAGAGAGAGAGAGAGAGAGAGAGAGAGAGAGATAACTGGGTATCAGGGAGGGAAACAGTTTTTAAATGGCGTACCTATCTAAACAGAGAATTCTCAAAAGAAACCCAAATGGCCAATTGATGGAGGAGGGTCATTTGTCTATGTGTTACTTTCATTGGTTAATAAAGAAACTGCCTTGGCCTTTGATAGGAAGAAAGTTAGGTAGGTGGAGTAGACAGAACAGAATGCTGGGAGAAAGAAACAGAGTCAAGCAGTCGCCATGATTCTCCGACCCGAGACAGACGCAGGTTAAGATCTTTCCTGGTAAGCCTCCACCTCATGGTGCTACACAGATTATTAGAAATGGGTTAATCAAGATGTGAGAATTAGCCAGTAAGAGGCTAGAGCTAATGGGCCAAGCAGTGTTTAAAAGAATACAGTTTCCGTGTAATTATTTTGGGTAAATCTAGCCAGGAGCTGGACGGGAACGCAGCTCCTTCTACAGCCAAGAAACAACTAAAGAAATGTTCGACATCTTTAGTCATCAGGAAAATGCAAATCCAAATTACTTTGAGAGTCCGTCTTACATCTGTCAGAATGGCTAAGATCAATAAAACAAGTGACAGCTCATGCTGGCAAGGATGTGGAGTAAGGAGAATATTCAACATTGCTGGTGGGACTACAAACTTGTACAGCCACAGTGGAAATCAGCATAGCGGTTTCTCAGGAAGATGGGATTCTACCTCAAGACCCCGCTATATCACTCTTAGGCTTGTACACAAAGGATGCTCCAGCCTACCACCAAGGCATTTAAATGCTCAACAAGTTCATTGCTGCTCTATTCATATGGGGGGGTGCTCTATTCAAAATGGCCATAAATTGGAAACTACATAGAAGTCCCTGGAAAGGGACTCTGTAAGCTACCAAAAAAGACATATACACACCAACCCAGTTGCAAACCCTTCAATCTATAATAGTGTCTTCAAGGCAAGATATGCCAGTGCAATAAGGGCACAACACTTATGAGAATAATCAACCAACACATGATTTGACTTAAGGCCCATTCCATAAAATGGAACCCAAACTGACTGCTGCTTGGTGACCAAGAACCTGAGACTAAATAGCCCAAAGATCCAGATGGGGGAAATACTACTGTTCTTCTAAAGGATCATAGCAATAAAAGGACTCCTAATGACCTACTATACTCATAGTCACCATCAGAAAAGCTTTCTCCAGCAACAGATGGGAGCAAATCCAGAGAGAGACCCACAGCCAGACAATATGCAGAGAGTGAGAGACCTCAGAATACTAAGTCCTAAGCAGGACGTCTCCATCAAATCCCCCCCCTCAGAGCTCAGGGAACCCTGTGGAAGAGGAAGCAGAAACAGTGTAGGAACCAGAGGAGATGGAAGACACCAAAGAAATAAGCCCTTTTAAATACAGCAGGACCAGCAGCACACATGTGAACTCATAGAGACTGAGGTGGTATATACAGAGTCTGCCCAGGTCTGAACCAGATGAGGTCATAGAGCCACTCTGGAACCTCAAAAGTCTATTTTCACTTTGGTGAGTTTTATTTACCTACATGTATTAAAATCTCTCAGAAAGTTGGAGATTTTCGCTTTATAAAACGTACACTTGTGCTGACCTCAACCCTGTACGAATTCCTTCCCCGTACAGAGCACAGAAGTGAGCGTTTGGAAATGAACTCAGCACAAACCCTAATTCATCATCTATGAAGATTGTTGGGTGATGCCAAGAAAAGCAAGCTCTCTCTCAGTCCTGAACAAACCAACACCTTGCCATCCCCACTTTGGGTATCCAAGGACAGATATTCCAAACCTAGAGGAGAACACTATCCAGGACTGTTGAAAAGGTTCAACATCCTGACTTCTTTAGAGAAATCCTATGTCACACCAAATCCAATCCAAGACTCAAAGCTCTGTACTCTCTGTGGTTCCCTGTATCAGGTAAAGAAGTTCCAGTTCATATTTCATCTCAACAACAAGGTTCCTGGCAACGAGAAAATGCCTGCTGTTTTCTCTACTGACCTGGGGGTGTTTGGGATCCCAACTAAAGTTCAATAACTTACTCCGATCACCAGAATGAGACTTTCATTAAACAACTGAGTTACTAAGGCCAATACCTGAACATCTAAGTTTCAATTACTATGATGCTTATACTATTTTATCTGAGTCTATATGCTATGCATTCCTTCTGCAAATTTCCACCATGATCTTCTTGATTAACTTAGCTTTTTCTAACTCAAGACCCAGTAGCACTTACATATATATATATATATACATACATACATACATATAACAATATATATTGTTGAGCATGTACAAGGGTGTTCCCCTTTCCCTGCTTAGCTATCAATATATATCATTGTATACTTTCTTATGTGTATTTAGTCTGTCTCTTCCAAATTCAGAGTATAGAACTAGAAGGAGTGAGTTGCTAAATTCTTTAAAACATTCACCTTAGAGCTCTGTTGGAGACCAGTAGTCAATAGAGGTTGTGTGTTCATTAGCTGTGTTAGTTCTTGGACTATGAATGAACCTGGAGAGTGATAACAATGTACCTTGCATATGCTATGATGAAGAACAGGACAAAGCTCTTTCCTCCTTACTACATGAGTTCAGCCAGCATAAGCAGCTGCCCATATTCTATTGTCACTCTGAGTCTTTAGGAGAATGGGGACAAAGTATACATACAACTGCCTGGGGCTAGGCAGGCTGCACAAGTCAAGACTTAGCTAGAACCATCAATGAAAGAAATTAAGGTGCTGGCTATTATGTTCGAGGTGCTTTCGAGATAAATATAGGCAGCTAAAATTGTGCCCTCAAAAACTAGAAGTTTTAGTTCTGAGAGTTCAAAATCAGACATCAATGCCACTTAGCGGGGTTAGTATACTAACTTGAGAACCACTGGAGTGTATTCTCACTTCTACAGAGCACTTCCTTGAAGTTGCACCTTGTTGTAAATGTTTGAGGCCGGGTCAGTCCAGGAATATGGACCTAGTTAATTTTTCTATGCCTTGCATCAAGAAGTCAGTGATGTCAAATCTGCATGTTGACCACTGATATGCCTACAGGGTGTCTTAAGTCTACACTCTAACACTGATGTTTGAGCAATGAGTTAAGTCTATATTTACCCCTGACCTGTGAGCCGTGAAGTCACAGTCTACTTAACCATTGACTTGTGAGCAGTAAGTCATTAGTCTGCTCCTTAAACATTGGTGTCTGAGAGTGAGTCTGTAATCTACACCTTAGCGACTGACATGTGAACAGTGAATTAAAACTTACCCACTGATAAGTGAGCAGTGAACACCACTGGTGTGTAAGTATTTCTGTCAACTGTGCCTCTCCTTATGACTTATGAACATGCACTGTATGATCATTGCTGGGCCACGTCTTAAAAGCAGAACCATGGAAAATGTATATGTATGTGTCCAGTCTTAACAGTGTTTGGTCGGCGTGGCCTTTTAGTGTAGAATACACGTAACAGTCTGCTCTAAGGGGTTTTTCACTAAACATGCCATGTAATAAACTCCTCGACTTCAACCAATGGTGTTCTTATTGTTCCTGTTCCTATGCAAGTGGCCTGACGGAATCAGACAGCATCGCACCACTCAGCAAGTCACAGCAGAACACTGTATTCTGACCCATGCATCAATAAGGAACAATAAATTAGTCAAAATGAGAAACTCTGGTCGCTGCTGAATTTTGTGTGCCTCGAAGATTGCAAGCTTTCAATTTTTGTTCCACTCCTCAGCCATCCATTATCATTTTTCTCTAACCTTTCTGTTGTTGACAAACAACCAATTTTGCAGCCTTTAGTGATCTTGGTTGTGAAAACTCTTGGGCTTTAAAGAATTGCTGGTGTTTTGATAATCGTTTTTACAGCATGTTTAGGCCTACCACACAATTTACTTCACAAACAACCCAATGTGAACTTCATTAAGTTCTGGTGGGAAGGAACAACACTCTCAAGAGCTGGATTATTAAGAAAAACTGAAAGCGACTCGCAGTGGTTCTCACGACTTAGATGCAGTTTGCTATAAATACGCTCAGTGGTGCAGACCGCCAAATACTGTATTTCAGTGTTTGTTCATAAAATGTAATTTGAAATGCATGTAGGATGATACAGCCTTTTTGTAAAAGGAAGTTATTATCTGTGATAAAAGCAGTTGTTGACATTAGAAATGCAGATGCAAGGATCCAGACGGGAAATTTAATAAAAAGAAAACAAATGTCGCAGGGAAAGGGGGTGGGAGGTGAAGTGAACAACACAGAAAAACAAAGCCAGATGTGGCTACAGGCAAGACCTGGGTGCTGACCTTCCACAAGGGCCACTGACAACTCCCAGGAGTAGGACATGGCCCAGATTTAGAAAAGGAAAGTGAAGTGCTGGCTTCATGGCTGCGTGCTGCACCCGACCCCTGCGCACAGAGCTGGGTAGCAGCCTTGAGAAGCACGGCTTCTTTTGTGTCTGAGGATAATCGAGCGCAGTGTGCGCACCGTCCGGCCTCGCATTTCCCCTGCCTCCTCGGCAGCTGTTTTCCAGAAGGCCGCCAAACAGTAGTTAATGAACTGGCTTTAATTACATGCCTAAGAGCCCCACAAAGATGCAAGGCCGTGCTGTAGGAACTGTACAGCAGCATGTTTGAGTTAGTGTCAGATCATCTGTTAAATGTCAGGTTCCTTAAAGGAAACCCAATGACAAGCTCTACCCTCCCTGCACCCACACTGCAGTCGGCTCAGAGGATTGGTGTGGATCCCTAGTTTCTCAGAGATTCCTAAGTTCAACTTCCTGATTATCACCAAACCAAGTTGTTGCATTGTTGAGGGATACGCAGTCTCTGATGTTGAGATTGGGTTTGGGATAATGACTTCAATATTTCCTTTAAGCCAAATGTGTTTTACCCCAGGCAGTTCTCTTTCCTCAATGCCCAAAATAATTTTGTGCCAAAATAAATAGCAGAAATCCTGTAGATCTTCCAAGGATCATGGTTGGCCCCATCAAAATGTATCCATGGACTCAAGGTTTCTCTTCAGTCTGGATTCCAGGTTAGGGAATTTTGGTGGGGCGGGGGGGGGGGGGGCACGGCTGGAGAGACATCTAGGTGGTTTCTAGCACATGTTGTACAGCTATGAGGAACCAGCAAAGTGGGCAGCAGAGACAGAAGGATCACTGGGACATTCTGACTGCTAACACGGTCAAAGAATGTGAGTTCCTTGTTCAGAGAGAGACCCTGCCTCAAAGAAATAAGGAAGATACCTGATGTTCTCTCTCTCTCTCCTCTTCTCTCTCCCTCTCCCCCATCCCTGCCCCCTCTCTCTTACACACACACACACACACACACACACACACACAAAACCAGGGAGGACATGCTGAAAGTGTCAAAGGACAGTCACGTTGTCTGAACCATCTGTAACCCCAGGGCCGCTCTCGCAGGAAAGAAACTGCTGACAGTTCTCCAGGCTCTGGCGCAACATAGCTAACCATGCAGCAGTCATGACAACGATGCCCTGTTGAGTTCTTACATTCCCATCACTCAAGACAAACTAGTCTTGAGTATCACAAAACATTTGTCTTTTTCCTTCCTCTCTAGCTATCATACTGGAAGAGTAAAACTATAAAGGAGCTGATGAGCTTGAAACCTGTGGGTGGTGTAGAAATACTTGGGCCTGTGTCAAACCCATAAAAATTCCACAAGGAAGACAACACCCAAAGGTATGCACAGGCCTTGTAGGAAAAAGACTGAACTTAACCTCAGAAAGGTTGGCTGAATTTCCTGGATCCTCTTTTTAACTGTTACTTTCTGTTTCTGTTTTGTCAAGAAAGAATCTCCCATAGCTTTTGTTGGCCTAGAACTCACTGTGTAGCTGGCCTGGAACTCACTGTGTAGTTGGCCTAGAACTCACTGTGTAGTTGGCCTAGAACTCACTGTGTAGACGACTTAGAATTCACTGTGTAGCTGGCCTGGAACTCACTGTGTAGCTGGCCTGGAATTCACTGTGTAGCTGGCCTGGAATTCACTGTGTAGCTGGCCTGGAATTCACTGTGTAGACAGCCTAAACTTGAGAAGCTCTTCCTGCCACTGTCTGCAAGTTTTGGAATTACAGGCATGTGTCACCATGCCAGGCCAGAGAATGTTTCCTAACAGTATGACTTTCAACAAGAATAAAGCTTTTTTCCAGGTCTTGCCATAAGTATTTTCTTAAAAATAGCCACAGCCACATCAATAGACATAAGATCAGAAAGTTGTATAGCTGAGTTGTTATGATGATATACACATTAGGAAATTGGAGAGATTTTTTACAACATCTATTTGTTTGTAAATAAATATGTGTGTTTGTATGTACACACATGCGTGGGGGTCATGGCTTGCAAGTAGAGGTTAAAAGACAATTTGTGGGAATCATTTTTCTCCCTCTACCATATGGGTTCAGGGATCGAATTCAAGCCCTTGGAATTGGTGGCAAACATTTTCCCCTTGAGTCATCTCACCAGGACTAAGGAAGTTTTTACATGTAAAGTTTCTTGAGTAATGCTTAACAATACTCAATTGCCAGCTGAGACTCACAGACCTGGAACTCTTGACAGGGCTCGTCCTGGGCATTTCTAAATAATCTCTAGAAACCTAGAGCCCAACACCTGGATGTGACCACCTCCCTGTCACTCCTCTGTGGTCTGCAAAGACAGTTTCCTAAGCACACTTGGGCCAGACAGAACATTTTTAACCAAACAACTTAAAGTGGGCACTTTTAAGAGCTGGGTATTACTGTCACTAAGACAGAAAGGCAACCCACTGACTGGGATAAGATCTTCACCAACCCCGCAACTGACAAAGGTCTGATCTCCAAAATATATAAAGAACTCAAGAAACTAGACCGTAAAAGGCTAATCAACCCAATTATAAAATGGGGCACTGAGCTGAACAGAGAATTCTCAACAGAAGAACTTCAAATGGCCAAAAGACACTTAAGGTCATGCTCAACTTCCTTAGCGATCAGGGAAATGCAAATCAAGACAACTTTAAGATACCATCTTACACCTGTCAGAATGGCTAAAATAAAAAACGCCAATGATAGCCTTTGCTGGAGAGGTTGTGGAGAAAGGGGTACACTCATCCATTGCTGGTGGGAATGCAAACTTGTGCAACCACTCTGGAAAGCAGTGTGGCGGTTTCTCAGGAAATTCGGCGTACACACCAGCTGTCCCAGCACCGCTTGCTGCAGAGCCCACTGTCTCCAGCTCTGTCAGCGCTGAGGCCTCTAACATCCGCAGTCTCCTCGTTCCCTCCCTTTCGTCGTTCTTGGCTAGCAGATGCTGTTAGCCTAACATTGCACAAACCTCCATGACCTGCTTCTCCTTAAGACAGACTTGACTGGTCTTATTAATTCACTCTTCCATTTAAATTTGAGAAACGTTTAAATTCTGCAAGAAAAATAAATCCTGTTGGTATTCTTTTCCTGAAGCTGCACTGAATTAATCATCACTTGTAGGAGAATTGCCATTTTTATTGGTGTTTTATATAGTTCTCTAAATGTTTATTCCACTCTCTTGGTTATAATTGAATATGTCATCATCTTCTTCATGAAGGGCCAACACAGCATTTGTCAGACGTGTGCCAGGCATCCTACCTCTGGCTCCCACAATACCCTGTGCTTAGGAGACCAAGCTATTCGGTGCTCATCATCCTTGGATGGACAGGGGTTGCTGTTCATAAGCTGTTGCTGACCTGAAGGAAGTTGTGTTCCCAATCTGGTCTGCTAAGGTTTCATCGCGATGGTTGATGAATTCCATCGAGAGTCTTCTCTGAAGCTATGCCACCATGAAGGCTTGTGTGTTTGTGTGTGTGGTGGTGGTGTTGCTGCTGTTTTCTCCTTAGAGTTATATATAGGATGTAATACTGTTCATTTTACAGTATTAGATCTGTCACTCCTGAAAACGCCCTTCTGCCTTTCAGTCAGGCTGAGAGATGTCTCCATGGATAAGAGCACTTGACATTATGCCCGACAACCTCATTTTGATCCCTGGGACCCACACCCTGGAAAAAGAAGTGACTTCTACAAATCTCTCCTTCTGATCTCCATACGAATGCTGTAGGACAAGCACACACACACACACACACACATGCACACTCACACATATGCACACTCACACATAAATAAATACATGTAAAATGTGACTTAAAACTGATATTGTATTTGTCCACTGTACAAGAGGGAAGTTTCCGGTCCTTGAAAGACTGCAAGCATGAACTACTTCTTCCCTACGTCTACAGCAAATGCTGTTTATGAAAGTCTCTGGGACTGGTGTTGATTTTGTGGAAAAGGTTTTTAACTACTGCCTTAAATTCCTTAAAAATTATCGACTCCTCAGGGCGTTTATTACTTTTTAACCCAGGTTTAAAATCTATGCTTTTCTAGGAATTTTTCCATCTCGACAGTCTTTAAGGAAGACCGAGTGAATCATAATGTTACCTGAAATGCAGCCAGTGCTGCAGCGCTGTGACCTTGGTTCATCCGGTCACATCGCCTTCTTCTTTCCCTTCTTCCTGCTCTACCTTTGGGGTCACCGCTAAGGGCACACATGCACACTCCCTGCCTCTTAACTGTGTTAGACACACTTTAATACAGAGCGGTCCCTACATTTGTTAATAACCACTTTTAACTATTTTTTAATTTCTATGATTTGTTTGAGCTATGGGTCCTCTTTTCAATTGTTATTTCTACATGTATGAAGTTCATTTTAACTTTATTTTTGCCTTTAATTTCCAGGTTACTTATAAAGAGAGAATTTAAACCTTTTAGCCTTGCTTTATGATCTATTAAGCAATCAATTTTCTAACTAATCTATTAACTATTAATCTATCAATTTTTTGGTCTGTCTGGACAGGATTTCTCTGCGTAGCTCTGGCTGTTTTGGAACTCAGTCTGTAGACCAGACTGGGCTCAGTCTCACAGAGGTTCATCTGCCTCTGCCTCCCAAGTGTTGGGATTAAGGTTGTGTGCTACCACCACTCAGCTCTATTCATTATTTTAACTTTAAAAAAGTATGCAGTTTCATACCTAAGCATAATAAAGGCAATATACAGCAAGCCAACAGCCAACATCAAACTAAATGGAGAGGAACTCCCAGTGATTTCACTGAAATCAGGAACAAGACAAGGTTGTCCACTCTCTCTATATCTATTCAATATAGTTCTTGAGGTCCTAGCTACAGCAATAAGACAACAAAAAGAAATCAAGGGGATACAAATTGGAAAAGAAGAAATCAAACTCTCACTATTTGCTGATGATATGATAGTTTACATAAGTGATGCAAAAAATTCTATCAAGGAACTTCTACAACTCAAAAACACCTTTAGTAATATAGCAGGATACAAGATTAACTTGAAAAAATCAGTAGCCCTCCTTTACACAGATATAAATGGGCTGAGAAAGAAATCAGAGAAACATCACTTTTCACAATAGCTACAAATAACATAAAATATCTCAGAGTAACTCTAACCAAACAAGTAAAAGACCTGTATGACAAGAACTTTACATCTTTGAAGAAAGAAATTGGAGAAGACATCAGAAAATGGAAATATCTCCCATGCTTTGGGGTAGGTAGAATTGACATAGTAAAAATGACAAACTTACTAAAAGCAATCTACAGATTCAATGCAATGCCCAGCAAAATTCTTCACAGACCTCGAAAAAACAATACTCAATTTCATATGGAAAAACCCAGGATAGTCAAAACAATTCTGTACAATAAAGGAACTTCTGGAGGCATCATAATCACTGGCTTCAAACTCTACTACAGAGCTACAGTACTGAAAACAGCCTGGTATTGGCATAAAAACAGACAGGAGGGTCAAGGGAACCAAATCAAAAACCCAGATATCAATCCAAACACCTACAAACACCTGATTTTTGACAAAGAAGCAAAAAATATAAAATAAAAAAAAAAGAAAACACATTAAACAAATGGTGCTGGTATAACTGGATATCAACATGTAGAAGAATCAAAATAGATCCATATCTATCACCATGCACAAAACTCGAGTCCAGGTGAATCAAAGACCTCAACATAAAGCCAGCCACACTGAACCTCATAGAAGAGAAAGTGGGAAGTACACTTGAATGCATTGGCACAGGAGACCACTTTCTAAATATAACCCCAGTAGCACAGACACTGAGGGAAATAATTAATAAATGGGACCTCCTGAAACTGAAAACCTTCTGTAAAGCAAAGGACGCAGTCAACAAGACAAAACGACAGCCTACACGATAGGAAAAATTCTTCACCAATCCCACATCAGACAGAGGACTCATCTCCAAATTATAAAAAGAATTCAAGAAATTAGTTATCAAAAGAACAAATAACCCAATTTAAAAAATGGGACACAGACCTAAACAGAGAACTCTCAACAGAGGAATCTAAAATGGCTGAAAGACACTTAAGGAAATGTTCAACATCCTTAGTCATCAGAGAAATGCAAATCAAAACAACTCTGAGATTCCCTCTTACACCTGTAAGAATGGCCAGGATCAAAAACACTGATGACAACTTATGCTGGAGAGGTTGTAGGGTAAAGGGAACACTCCTGCATTGCTGGTGAGAGTGCAAGCTGGTACAGCCACTTTGGATGTCAGTGTGGTGATTTCTCAGAAAATACGGAAACAACCTTCTTGAAGACCCAGAAATACCATTTCTGGGTATATATCCAAAGGATGCTCAATAACACCCCAAGGACATGTGCTCAACTATGTGCAAAACAGCATTGTTTGTCATAGTCAGAACCTGGAAACAACCTAAATGCCCCTAGACTGAAGAATGGATAAGGACATGTGGTACATTTACGCAATGGAGTACTACACAGCAGAAAAAAATAATGACATCATGAAAATTGTGGGCAAATGGGTGGAGCTAGAAAACATCATTTTGAGTGAGGTAACCCAGAACGAGAAAGACAAACATCACATATACTCACTCATAAGTGGCTTTTAGACATAAAGCAAAGAAAAACCAGTCTGCAATTCACAATCCCAGAGAACCTAGACAACAATGAGGACCATAAGAGAGACTTACATAGATCTAATCTACATGGGAAGTAGAAAAAGACAAGATCTCCTGAGTAAATTGGGAGCATGGGGACATGGGAGAGAGTAGAAGGGGTCAGGGGAGGAAGAGAGGGGAGTGGAGAAAAACAAACAGCTCAGTAAAAAAAATTAAAGTATGCCATTTTCTGTGGCAAGTTTCCCACACATACACATTTCATGTGTGTAAATACAAATATAGTCTCTCTAGACACATATGCTCTTCAAATATTGTTTATTAATGATTTTAATGGGACTCTTAGTTATAAGAAATGGATGCTTTAGAAAATTGTCAATTTCTCCCTTGAAGTAGCCCATTTCTGTTTTGTGCATATCTTTAGACATTGAGATCCATAACTTCTTGTTTAACAGAAACCATTGCTAATAGGTTCAAGCTGTCTAATAGGTTATTTTACCTTTAAATTTAGTGTAATAGTACCTTTCTAAATGGCTTCTGAAGACACATGTTTCAAAGACTTGCTGTATGTCTGTAATCCCCACACTCTAGAGGTAGAATCAGTAAGATCTAAAGTTCAAGGTCATGTTAGCTACAGTAAAGGGTTCCAGGCTAGACTGGCCTACATTAAAGCCAGTCTCAAAACAAACAACCACAACCAACAACTTGGTGCTAGCATGGAAAGGTCTGGAGGAGATATTTAAGAGATATGTCCTGGTGACATGTTTTCACTCCTTGGGGCATGCCCAGAAAGGGGAAGGGTTGTGTTTTACTGCCTCTTTTTTCTGTGCGTGTACATGCATACACCTGTGCTCACACATGCATACACATGTGCTCATGCATGCATACACCTGTGCTCACACATACATACACCTGTGTTCATACATGCATACACCTGTCCTCATGCATGCATACACCTGTGCTCAAGCATACATACACCTGTGTTCATACATGCATACACCTGTCCTCATGCATGCATACACCTGTGCTCAAGCATACATACACCTGTGCTCACGCATGCAAACACCTGTGCTCACACATGCATACACCTGTGCTCACACATGCAAACACCTGTGCTCACACATGCATACACCTGTGCTCACACATGCATACACCTGTGCTCACACATACATACACCTGTGCTCAAGCATACATACACCTGTGCTCACGCATACATACACCTGTGCTCACACATGCACACACCTGTGCTCACACATACATACACCTGTGCTCACACATGCATACACCTGTGTTCATACATGCAAACACCTGTGCTCACACATGCATACATCTGTGCTCACACATGCATACACCTGTGCTCACACATGCATGGGCCAGAGGAGAATATCTGTGGAAAGACTCTATTTTCACTTAAGTTTCAGAAGCAGTGTCTCTCACTGAGCCTGAAGCATGCCAGTTTAGAATGGCTGGCCGGCAAGCTACCAGGGTCTGCTAGTGGGCACCTCTCAGTGCCCGGGCTTTGGGTGTGTAGACATTGCCCAGTTTCCACATGAGTTTTAGAGGTTTGAACTCCAGTCCCCCCGCTTTCGCAGAAAGTGTTCTCATCACTAAACCATCTTCCCACTCAATCCTTTCCCTTTTGATTCCTGGCCACAAGGTAAGGAGTTTTGTCCCACCACACTTCCCATCCTGATCTCCTGCCAACCACAAGCCCCAAAACAACAGGGGTTATAGATGGGAACAATCAGGAAAAATATGCCTTTCCTTCCAAGTACTGGCTACCCAGACAGAAGGCTGGCAGGTAGCTTTGCTTCATGGCCCATATTTGTTTAATTTGTTTAAAAGGACACCAGCATACTGAACTAGTCAAATAAAAGACAGAACTCAAGGAGCTGGGGGTGCGGTTCAGGAACAGGTCATTTGAATGGGCATGCAAAATGTCCTGAGTTCCATCTTTAGTACTGCACTCAGAAATAAAATATTTTTAAAAATACAATGAATTCAAAAACATCTCCTGGGTACACATTGCTTACAGCTTGAACACAGCTTACCAAGACAACTTTGAAGGGTGAAAATTGTGTTCTTTTACTGTACCTCTCCCTTATCACCACTCCCTGTAATTTTTTTCAAGTATCATACAACAAAAGTATATGCTCTACAATGTTCATAGCAGCATTGTTTGTGATAGCCAGAACCTGGAAACAACCTAGATGCCCTTCAATGGAAGAATGGATGAAGAAAGTATGGAATTTATACATATTAGAGTACTACTCAGCAATAAAAAACAAGGACTTCATGAATTTTGCATACAAATGGATGGAAATAGAAAACGCTCTCCACTACTTAAGAGCCTCTAAGGTCAAGTTATTCAAGTGTAGTCTAATCATTGGTCAGATTGAAACCCAAAATGAACTTCTAAGCCCCACACGCGGCTTTCCAAGCTCAGCCAAAGCATTCTCAGAATCCCATCCTCAGTCTCTCTAGAACACAAAGCCGAGGGCCAGATGTGGTGATGCCTTTTATCCCAGCACTCTGGAGGCTGAGGCAGGCAGAGCTCTGTGAGTTGGAGGCCAGCTTCGTTCCAGGTCCATCGTGGCGACATACAGAGGCCCTGTCTCAAAAGAAACAAAACAAACAAAGGATAAGCAGAGCAACGTGATGTAAGAGAGTGGCGAACTCAAGAACAATCTAAGCTGCAATGGAAGGCACTGGCTCAAAAAATATTTTAGGCCAATCAACCAACAAATAAAAAATCAAACATTGAAATGTAGTAAAAGGTGCAGGCTGCTTTTTGTACTGCCTAGCTCCCGGCCGCCCGGCTAGCTTATGCCCAAAATAATCACACGGAAATCTGTATTAATTAAATTGCTGCCTGGCCCATTATCTCTAGCCTCTCATTGGCTAACTCTCACATCTTGCTTTAACCCATATCTAACAATCTGTATGTCATCACGAGGTAGTGGCTTACCAGGAAAGATTCAGCATTTCTGACCTGGCAGCTGGCTCCATGGCAGCTCTCTCTGCCTGCCTTCTTCCCAGCATCCTGTTCTGTCTACTCTGCCTACCTAATTTTCTGCCCTATCAAAAAGGCCAAGGCAGTCTCCTTATTTAACCAATGAAAGTAACACATAGACAGACGATCCTCCTACACCATTGAAATATCAAAAAAAAAATTATTCAAAGTGTCAACAAATGGTGTGAGGGTTTTTCATCCAATAATCTCTTTGCTTGTGTTATTTTGTCTGTTGATATAGGGCTTCATTCTGTGAGCAAGTATCACAGCTCAAGTGGCCTTACACTCCCCCTCCTGGGTGTTGGGGTTGCAGGTGTGTGCCACCACACCTAGCCCAATCCATATCTGCTCAGTGGTGTCAGGCTGAGCTTAAGAGGAAGTCGCTGCAGGTGCCCATGCGCCCACTGCAGTGCTTTCTCCAAGCTTTTGTTTTTAGGCTTCTCAAACAGGCAGAAAATGAAGTAACCAGTCTTGGAACAGGAGCTGGAAATTGGATCAACGGTTAAGAACTCAGACTGCTCTTTCTGAAGGCTTGAGTTCAACTCCCAGCACCTATATCCATCCACCGCTCCAACTCCAGGGGATCCAACACCCCCTCTGGCACTCACAGGAAAACTGCAGTCACAGGTACAGACCCACACAGGAACAAAATCAAAAATAAAATATTTTTTTTTAACTTAGAACAGAAGCAAATTCTAAAGTAGACTAGAGATGAGGCCTTTTGGGTGCAGGACTGGACACAGCGAGTAGCGTGGTGTCACCTGATAAGAGGTCCACTCACCTTGGTCTGGTCAGCATTCAGGAAGAGGGGCGAAGAAAGATTTTGAATACAAGCCCAACTTGAGCTATATAATAAAACCCCTTCTCCAAACAAACAAAACTGAACCAAGGTAAAACCAAAGACATGAACGTGATCATCTGGACAGTGCCCTGAAGACCTTGAGAGAAGATAAGATGGGGTGAGGGGGCCAATCAGAAGGATGGCAGAGGCCTCTTTGCAAGGGGCACGAGCAACAAAAGCCTGGGGCGGTGAAGGTGGAATTTCTTCTAGTGTGGGGAAAACAAGAATCCTTGAGAAAAATAGGTCTAATGTCGAAGAAGTGGCTGCCATCCGTCTTTGCTTTGCCAAATGCAAAATCTTCCCTCCAAAGATACTTCCCTCTAACCAGGTCATACTTCCTAACCTCCCACTGGCGGAATCGGTGTTTTCAGGATCCGTCACCTAACCATATCACCAGCAGCTGGGACAAACCACTGACATCTGTGCACTTCAGGAGACATCTCATCTCCAAACTATCTTTCTTTCATTCTCAAAAATCTAGAAAAAGTGAGCCAACGTACACCAGTCAATCCTGTCAATAGCCCATCAAAGAAGCATCCTCACTCACCCTGAGAAACTGTGGAGAATCCAAAGAAAGCCCCTGGAGCAACTGGGTATCTTGAAGATTGGGTAAAGCTGCAGGTCATCACTGGAGAAAGAAACTGGTTTTGCTAACTACACTTGAAAGTGAAAAGCGTTGGGACTGTAGACCCCCAGACCCTGAATTTCCTGTGACCCCTGACTGCCAGAGTAAACAACTTGTTTTCCTATGCTTGCAGCCGCTCTGAACACAAGACCCTCAGGAGTTCCTGATGGCAGGGCAGTGGTTTCTGGTGGGCTTGCAGCTGAGAGTTAGGGCATGGCCATTTAGTCAAGAAGACCCTATATAAGCTGTCCTGGAACACAATAAAGTGGACATTCTTGGAGAATTCTTGGTGTTACCCCCCCACTTTGTGTGTGTGTGTACATGTGTGCGTGCATGTGTGTGTGTGTGCGTGCGTGCGTGCATGTGTGTGTGTATGTGTGTGCGTGCGTGTGTGTGTGCGTGCGTGCGTGCGTGCGTGCATGTGTGTGTGTATGTGTGTGCGTGCGTGCGTGCGTGTGTGTGTGTGTTTCAATCTCCAGCCCCTTGCCCAGCTTGCGAACCATACCGTAGCGTGTAGAGCAAGCATTGCACTACAAAAAGCACTTAGAATGAAACGTTTTCCTGGCTGGAAAGACATGTGCTTGGAAAGCTGCAGATGAGCAGGGACAATTAAAATGCCATGGAAACATCTTGCCGTTCTTGCCTTAAATGAAGCCCTATCTGCAGATTTTAGAAACAAGTGTTTGTTTTTACATCCTGTGTCTTTAATGTAACAAATTTCAGCAGGATGGGGAGGAATCCCGAGATGAAGGCAGAGACAAAGACTGAGGGGAGAAAAAGACACAGAGGAGGGAAGAGGGAGACAGAAAGGGAGCTAGTGTAGAGGACCAAATGTGCTTTGCTGGGGCTGGGAGGAGGAAGGGAAGGAAATCCCACACCTTTGACGTATGTTTGTCTCACTTTTACATTCTGCAAAGAACAGATAAGAAGGTGGCTGGGAGAGGGGCCTGAGGCAGAGGGCAAGGGAGGCTTTAGAACATTTTGATACATAAGCAGAGGGAGGGCTCTCTACTGCTGCTGGGGTTTCTTCTCTGAGTAAGAAGACAGCACAAGCTAACAATGCTATCCCACATCCTCTCCAGTGGAATTTCCTGTGCACCCTCCACCAACTCTGTTCACCAGTATGAAAGACGACAATGGGGTCTCACAGGGACCCAGTCCCAGAACCTGCAATTCATGGTTCCTCCACCTGACCAGTCTCCTGCCTCCTCAGTGCCTGAGGCCCATGGAAAGAACCTTGCTCCAAGCCAAGCAAAGCCAAAACCTGTGCTTTTCCTTGGAGCTGTGGAAACCCTCAACATCCAGCTACTGTGACAAATATTCAATAGCCTTTAGCTTTTACCTGTGGGTGCATCACAGTAGGGTTCTGCTGAAGTGGGGGAGCTATGGGCTTGTCTGCAAAATGTCAACCTCTCTAGCTTTATGGCCTGAACCATTTTGCATCCTCTGGAGCCTGACAAACAGAGTCGTGTTCATAGAGGAAAGACTCCATAAATTTAGAATTGAACTAAAACTGGGGCCAGCTGAGAGGTCACACAGCTCATTAGCACGAAAGCTTGGGTCCTCTGGGATCCTGTCCCAGGACTCTTTCAACTTGGCCACACCCTCTCACTCAAACACTCAGCAGACTTTCCTTCTTCCAGACAGCAAAAATGCTCACTTATCAATAGCTATGGAGACTCAAATTAACACCTATGTTCCTGTTTCCTCTAGTGTATCTCTGGTGGCTTGTATTTTGTTGTAACACTGGGTCTCAAACCCAGGGCTGTGCACATGCTAAGAAAGGCCCTACCACTAAGCTACACCTCAACCCTCTATTCTCTTTCTAATCCATACCATGAGATATCTACAAACGTCACTGAGCTTATAAAACAGAGTCAACTCTTCGAGGGTGCAAGCACGAGACACACTTTCACTTTTATGTGGGGGTGGTGCAGCGGTGTGGGAGCCTAATCATGGAACCTTTGCATGTGCACTGTGGGTCAGACCTAAGGAAGGACTGAAGCAGTGCTGGTGTTAGGATCTTCCGGTTACAACCAAAACCCTAGATACACACACACTTTGATTTTCCTGGTCCAAAATACCAGAAGAGGGAATTGTTCCATCTTATAGGGAGCCATCCTATTGGACAGAGCCTTTGCCAGGTGATTTAATCCTTTTCCTTGCCTCCATATCTGGGAAACAGGGCTAGCACCTAAGCCTAACCATACCTCTCCGAGACATCTTCTCTGAGAAGTAGAATCTCTATTTCCTGACTTCTACTACTACTTCTTCTTCTTCTTCTTCTTCTTCTTCTTCTTCTTCTTCTTCTTCTTCTTCTTCTTCTTCTTCTTCTTCTCCTTCTCCTTCTCCTCCTCCTCCTCCTCCTCCTCCTCCTCCTCCTTCTCCTCTTCCTTCTCCTTGTTCTCTTTTTAAGATTTATCTGGGCCTGGTGACACACAACTTTAATGCCAGCACTCAAGAGACAAACAGAGGAGAAAAATATATAGCTCAATAAAAACAATTAAAAATTTAAAAAGAGGCAAACAGAAAGATCTTTATGAGTTTAACAACAGCCTGGTCTACAAATCCAATTCCAGGCCAGTCAGGGCTCCACAATGGTGTCTCGACATCTCTCTCCACTCTCTCCAAAACGAAAGAGAAAGAGAGAGATTTTTAGTTTTATGTGTACATTTTTAGCTTTGCAGGTATGAGTGTTTTGCCTGTGCATATGTGTGTGTACCGTGCGCATGCCTAATGCCCAAGGTGACCAGAAGAGGGTACAGATCTTCTGAAGCTGAAGTTACAGCCAGTTTATGAGCCCCCATGTGAGTGCTGGGAACCTAATACTGGTCCTGTGAGAGAGTAACGTGTGCTCTTAACTGCTGAGCCATTTCTTCAGCCTGGAATATATTTTCATAAAATTTAAAAAGAGATTCTGTAGTCCAATAAAAAATCCTACAAGAGGATTTTTGGCCACGGCCACTAGATGAAGGAAGTTGCTTCTGAGATGAAAGCTCAGGGACCTCAGAGGCATCTGGATCCTGACTCTGGACACCCCAGGGAGTCCAGCCATGCTTTCTAGAATGAGGTTCTGAATTATACTTATACAACTTAGTAATAAAGCCTTTTTGCTATGTTTTCTTTCTGTGGGTTTCTCTTTCTTGGAATTCATCTGACTGCTGGAACAGAGACAAAAGCACGAGAGGACGGCATCCCTTGGCTGGAGGAGCTCCGCTGCGTGGAAACTGGCTCTGGGGTAGACCGCAGTCCTGTGTTAGTGTGTTCTTCATTGCTGGGGGGAATGCTGAGACCAAAAACAGCTTGGGAAGGAAAGGGTTTCCTTCCTCTTACAGTTTATAGTCTACCATGGAGGGGAGCCAGGGGAGGAGCTCTGGGAGGGAATCGGAAGTCGGCACTGACACAGAAGCCATGGAGAAATGCTGCTTCTCCTCTTACTCCACACAGCTTTCCCAGCTTGCTCTTTAAAGTACTCAGGCCGCTTGTCCAGGTGTGGCACCGCCCACAGTAGGCGGGGCCCACATCAAACACCTCGTTAAAACACCTCACACACTTACCTACAGGCCAACCTGATGGGAGCACTTTCTCATGTGAGTTCCCCTCTTCCCAGATGACCCTGGCTTATATCAAGTGTACTAAAAATAGGCAGCAACAACAGCATCCAAAATAGCATTCTTCTGTGATCTTCAAGTTGGTATACTCAGAAATTTGTGACTAACTTAGGAATAAGAAAAGGTGTGTTTCTTAAATAGGGAAGACAGAGAAGTGGATCTTGAAGTCCAGTTGGCTCAAGTAACCTCAGTTATTTGTCTTCTGACTTATCCATCCGTCTGTCTATCAGTCCTTCCAATATCCAACCGCGCGTGCGCGTGTGCGTGTGCGTGTGCGTGTGTGTGTGTGTGTGTGTGTGGACACATTCATCATTCACCCCTCCATCCTTTCATCTATCTATGAAGGCATACAACCATTGATCTATGATCTATCTACCTATTCTTCCGTCTATCCTCCCACCAGTCCATCTGTCCATCTATCTACACATGCATGCATCCATCCATCCATGCATCCAACCTTCCATCACCCTTCATCCTTTGTGAGATATTATTCTCTGGTAGTTTCTACTACATTTTAAGGAGGAAAGCCCCCAGCTCTGGTATTTTGTCTCTTTGAGGAGACCAGTCTCTCTCAACACTTACATCAGTCTCTGAAAAAAAGAGTTTCTCTGGCCTGACTGGGTCTCACACCCACTCTTTGAGAGGAGTGGGCTTGGATGCCAGCTCTTAATTGGCTAACCCACCAGAAGCATACAAAATTCAACAATATCAGACAAAGTTGTAAGTGATATCTGCTGTGTGGGTGTTTACTGTAATGCAATGACAATGATTTTCTCTGTGGTTTGCAATGTGTATCATACTATAACACCAAGATTCCTAAAACTCTAACAGGCGCTTAAATATATTTAAAGGAAATTTCCCTACTACACACGTGCACACACATGCGCAAACACTACAACTCTAATAGAAATGCTGATTTAAAAATCGAGTTGAAGCGGTGCCGAGGAACATTTTCACAGGGAAGTAAATCAAAGATCTAGCAGATCACCTGATCCCTTGATTTGAAATGACCTTGTATAAACTGCGAGGACCGGAAGAGATGGTGGTTGGTTTAGGCACTCTTTCTTAGGACCATTTTTTAGACACTAAACTCTTTCTTCACTTAGGACCCAGAAGCCCCAGTTCCATGGAATCAGTGAAGTGCAAATGAGTCTCTTGAAAGGTAGAGAGAGGGGAAGAAAGGCTCTGGGTTTTGAAGTACAGTGTGGAGAGTACAGGTCAGCAGGGGAAAAGAAGGTCATTCAAACAAAGACCCCCAAGAGGCCTACAAATGTGTCTCATTTTGTGAGTATTACACGCGCCAGGGAGAGAGGGCAGTCAGGTATTGATTTAGGGAGCGGACCACCAAATGCAACTTCCTGTCTTTCTTTAAAGGCATTGCTCATTACCTTTGGGGAAGAATGAAATCCAGCAGGCCGGCTGGCAACCACGGAGGAGCTGACTGTCCCAGCGTGAGTTATGCAAACCCTTTTTCTGCCTGATCTGTCAGTGCAATTAGGTCGCCCTAAGGAGCAGGGCGGAGCAGAGCCTGGGGAGGGTGGAAATCCGTGCTGAGAAGCCTGCTGTAAGTGACTGGGAGGTGCAGCCCTTCGCTCTTGGCAGACTCTGGGCTATGGTCTGAGGTGTCACTGTCCTTTTGCTCCTGTCCTCCTCTACTTTTGGCTCTTAGAATCCTTCTGCTTTGAGAAAAGTAGCTGAGCACTGGACAAACACCTTCTCTACCTACTCTTTGGCCAGTTGTGAACTTCTGTATTAACCAATATTTGGGGCAGTTTTTTCAAATGCTAACAAGACTATTTCCTATTCAGCCTTCAAACCTCTACAAAGCAGAACATGGTGGCACACAGTGTCCTCTCAGCAGTGAAGGCTGAGACATGAGGAGCACCATTTTTAAGCTTTTAAAGCTACAATAGAGAGAGCCTACTTCAAGATTAACAAACAAGGATATAAAAGTTTTGAAGTCTTTCTATCGGCTTCTTCACCTTGGCACATGTTCCTGGACAGGCCTGGTTCACACCTCCTCTTTAAAAGGCACTTCCGTTTTCCTTGAGAAGGAGTTTCATTAAGCCCAGGATGGCCCTGAAGCCCTGGGCTTTAGCAATTCTCCTGCCTTAGCCTTCACAGCCACTGGGCCCGTGACTGAGCGCTGTCATCGCTGGCTTGAATATACTGTTTTTGTTACCACTTCGTTTTTGCTTTCACGTTTGCTTGGGTTTTGATCCAGGATCTTTCTCTGCAGTCCAAGCTGGCCTCAGACTCACCAAACTCCCTTTTAAATCACAATGCTGTTCACCGAGAAGATTCTACAAGGCACCTACTGCATTCCTGTGTTAATTTAATGAGTCCACAGCCTTCCAGGGTTTCTGAGGCTGGCCTTCCACTTGTGCAAATGTTGAAAGGTGGAGGTTCAGGTCCTCAGAAATCAACAATCTCATTTTCACACTGAATTTCAGACTCCAGCCGCTCTTCTCTTTGCTCCCAGCTTCCATGAAGGAAGCGGTTTCCTCTGCTATAAACTCCAAACGTGATATGCTACCCACCACAGGCCCAAAGGCAACCAACCCCAGATTGAAATCTCCAAGAGTGGAGGCTAAATAAAGCATTCTTTTCAAACTGATCCCCTCAGTTATTCTGCTGCAGTAACTCAAAGCCAATAAAGAAAGCCAAGGAAAACAGGACTTTCTCATCTTTGTAGACTAGGGGAACCTCATGCTCTCGGCTCTCTCTCTGTGTCTCCTTTCCTAGAAAGTGAAGTCAACAAGTAGGGTTCCTTGGTGTGGGTGGCACTACGTTGACCTGGTAGATCAAGCCTAGTTTAGGTGCTCTAGGCAAACCGATGGGTTCCTGTAAATCGTATCCATCAGTGAGCTTTTAGACACATTTCTAACGTCCACTGAAGTCACATGGAAGAATCCTTTGCTATCAAGTGTCAAGGAAGGAGACCTGTTTCTTAGTGGCCATGTGGTTTCACAAAGAACAGAAGTGTGGGCTAGGCATAGCGCACAGTCCTGTAATCCCAGCACTCAGGAAGCCGAGGCATGAGGTGTCAGGGTTCATTCTCAGCCTGAAGTTCACAAGGAGACTGCCAAAGAAGAGAGAAGGGAATTCTTAGCCCACACTCTCGCTGCTGAGTTTTCTCCCTGCTCCTTTAGTTCTTCCTTTACTAGATGTTTCAAATTTCTTGCCAATCGTGGTGGTTCATGCCTGAAATTCCAGCACTCGGGAGGCTTCGAGAAGCAGGAGGACTGTCTTGAGGTTGAAGCCAGCCTGGGCTCCATAGTGAGATCCTGTCTCAAGAACTTAATGTGTACAGCATGAGAAAATAAGAGAAAATATTTATACATTTAAATCCCTAACACTCCTAAGGATAGGATCCAACAGGTCTGCTGCCTTCTTCCTGTCTCCCCTCCCCCTGCCTCCTCCCCTTGCCTCCCCTCCTCCCTGCCCTCCTTCCCACCCCCTTCCTTTCTCCTCTCCCTGCTTCTACCCCCAGCCATCCAGTCTGCTTCCTGGCCCTCCCTTTCTCCCCAAGTCACTCTTGCTAGTCAGCAGGCAGCCTAGTTCGTGTCCAGCCACAGACCCTTTTCCATGATGAAAATAGAAGCATTTTCTGAAATTTCTTTGTTAAATTCTCTCACGTGTGTGCATGAGAAAAAGAGGGAGGGCTTCTCTCAGGGCCCAGAGGAGGTAAAAAGTTGCGTGCTGGTGGCGAACAGCTTTCCTCTTTGTTTATGTTTCTGCCCTGTCCCACAACTGTAAGTGACTCAGACATCCGAAGAGATGGCTTCCAGGTCCGGGGGAGGGGTGGCCTCCGAGGTAGCTGCTGCTCACACTGGAAAGGGTGTTTTGCACAGAACACCTAAAGAATCTGGGAGCCTGTTTAAACCCCAACAGCAGTCTCCAAATTTCATATTTTCCTCTTAATTCTTGTCAGTTCTTGTCTTCTTCTCCATCTAGACACCGAGCAGTATCCTATTGTTGCCAGTAACCTGGGGCAGAACTGGAGTGATTTCTTGGTTCCCACCCACAGACCTCTGCATCATATTTTGAGCCATTTTGTTCAGCAGTGGTGAAATAAGCAAAATATTCTAGTAAAGAAAAATTAGGTGGATAAAAATCATGAGATAGACTGTTCTTTTGTGAAGGCCTTTATATTTTCACATCATGAGATTGTGGAAATAAAGGGTTAGGAAAAGAAGAAGGAAAAGGAGGAGGAGGAGGAGGAGGAGGAGGAGGAGGAGGAGGAGGAAGAGGAGGAGAAGGAGAAGAAGAAGAGATAAAGGCCCTTGTCACCAAGCCTGAGGACCTGAGTTGGATCCCAGAATTCACAAGGTGGAAGGATAAAGCCCAGCTCCCACCCACTGTCCTCTGACTTCTGTGTGTGGATCATGCCATGTTCACACACACACACATATGCACATATGCAAAAAGTGGGGGTCTCGGAGGCAGAGCCCTTGCTTCCATTGCTCCTAAGGGTCTGATCCTTAGTAACAGGGAGAAAGAGGGCAGAGAGGAGAGGGAGGGAGTAAGGGAGGGCACAGAAAGGGAATGAGGGCAATGAGAGGAGGAAGAAAAAAGGGGGAGAAATGAAAGGGTTATGAGAGGAGGCACTTGTTTTGTACAAACCATTAAACATCTCTGTAGGCCCTACTGTTCTCTCTGTCCTGGGCATGTGGGATTTTGTTGACAGTGATTTCTTTTTTTCTTTTTCTTTCTTTCTTTTTTTTTGTTTGTTTTTGTTGCTGTTTTTTCAAGACAGGTTTTCTCTGTGTCACTCTGAACTCACTCTGTAGACCAGGCTGGCCTCAAACTCAGAGATTCACCTGCCTCTGCCTCCTGAGTGTTGGCATTAAAAGTGTGCACCACCACTGCCTAGCTGCTGGCAGCTATTCAAAAACTATGTTTGGGGTTAGTGACAAATAAAATATGGAGTCTAATTTATCTAGTCCCCAAGTGACATTTGTACTTCAGTGACCAAACAGCCCTCTGGGCACTAGCCAGATTTGGGGTGCAGGATGGGATTGGCAAGGAAACATTTTCCGTACTTTTGGGAGGAATTGGCTAAACTAGAATCTATTGCATTTAAAAACTGCCCAGAGCAAGGGGCCAGGTGTGCAAGGTCGCCCCTCATTAAGAAAGGAAACAGTGTGTCCTCCTGAGCCTGAGTCTCAGCTGTCCTTGACAGGGCTCTCCCCTTTCCTGGAGTGTGGAGAACTTAGCCAAACGTCTGCACCTTCTCTGTGCTCTAAATACCAACACGAGTGCTTCCCCAAAAAACTCCGCTCTGTAATATTTCCTCAGTTCCTCCTTGGCCCCCGCTCTGCGCAGCTCTGGATGGCCCTTATCCTGTGGTCACCATAGCTCTGTTATCTCGAGGGCTCTATTTTTAAACAAATCCCTTTTTATCTTCCCTTCCAAGGCCCTTTCCACCGGGGCCTACTGTCTGTTTCAAGGAGGTAACCCCACACGGCAGGCACTCAATAAATATTTGCCAACTGATTTCTGAAGCGTCTGTGTAGTTGGTATCTGGAGTGCTTTTCCTGCATTTAGGTCTCTCTCCCAGGCTGGAGGCCACAGTTTAACAAAGCCAGGCAAGGTCACAGGGAGCCTGGAAAGCTTTTCAAGTTGAATAATGAGAAGCGATGTTAATTACTGACGGGGCCCTTTAGAAGGAAGAAAAACGCTATCTCTTATTAATTTTGCTGAAATGGACACACTCTTGTCCGTGGCTAATGGTTAACAAAAGCCTTCCTTTTTGAAGACAGAACAGAAAGCAACTGTTACCCAAGGACCCCCAGAGTCACCACAGCAGAGACTTCCTGTCCCCACAGTCTGAGCTGGCAGAGATAACCTATCTCACTTTCTTTTGCTTTTTTTTTTTTAAAGGTACAGTTAGGAAACTATCTGTGAGTGCTTCAAAGATTTGGAACAGCACACAGAGGGTTCAGCCTCAGAGGCCAGGCTGGCTGAAGGAGAAAGAAGTCGAGCATACATTTTGAGTGAGAGGGGGGAGCTTGTGAAGAGGGGGTACCGTGTACAGTAGACATTCCTCCAGGTACTGGAAGCACTAATTTACTCAATGAGAACGGTCTGGTTCTGCAGGCTGAGATTGCCTGGCAGGATAAGCCCTGGGAGCTCCAGGCTTCCCTGCTGCTCCAGTGCTTTCCCAGTGCTGTTTTCAACCTCAATGGGGGACTTGGCAGTCTTGAACCTCAAGTGGACCTGTTTAAGCTGATCAGAGGAAGCAGGCTGACAGTGAGCTGATTAGAAACCTCTCCGAGACCCTTCTTTAAAGGGGGAACAGAGTCCTTGATGTCCTTCACCCCCACCAGCTTGCGGAGAGACCTGGTGTGGTAATAAAGAAGAAAGGGTGAGTGAGTGAGTGTGTGTGTGTGTGTGTGTGTGTGTGTGTGTGTGTGTGTGTGTGTGTGTGTGTGGTGGGGGGAGGGCCTGTTTTAGAACAGAGCCAGATCCCTGCCAACCTTCCTCCTCCTGGCCAGCTCTGCAAGGGAGTGTTTGAAGATAACGGAGAGGAAATAACTGATAGGCAGGAGGAGCTAGACTTGAGGAGACAAGAGCAAGCTGTTTTCTTGACCCAGGCTTATCTCAAGCCTGCCAAAACTAGCCATCTATCAGAGACCCATAAATAGGTTACAAACAGAGAGTAAAACGCTACTTTCTACAGTACAAGCTTAGAAAAGAGCATGGCAAATACCACTGGAGTCCTTTGCAATCCACGCACAAAAGTAGTCATCTGTCTCCAAGGGGGAGGTGGGCCATTTAAAAGGCGCATTGTTCCCTAAAAGGGAAGCGTTACTTTTGAGACCTGCTGTACATATATCCACATTCAGGGGGAACCGCTGCAAAACCTCTAGGAGAGGTGGCTAGACATAGGAGAGTTGCTGACAGCGTCTTATAGAGAGAGCATCAGCTCGGCAATCTAAAGACGTGAGCCATGCACCACCCTGTCCACCTCCCTGTCCAAAGTGCCCTTATCAGCAGCAAAAAATGTGCAGGTTCAGAATTTGCTGTGGAAATGCCTGGCCAGTTGACCTAAGATAAGGCTGGCAGGGGCCTGGAGGAGCCTGCAGGCCTCTGGGAAGCTGCCTGCAGAGTCTGGCTCCTGGAATCTGCCCTGGAGAAAATGGCCTGTGCATTGGGGCTTTCAAGCGCAGAAGAGCAGTGTAGACTCCAGACCTTCAAATGAAGATGAAGTTTACAAATTTGCTTTGGATAAATATTATCCTTCCCGTCTCCAGTGAAGAGCTACAAAAAAGACTCGATTCAACTTCTAAATACACAGAATCAAACCTAGACCAACCCAACCTGGCATCACCCTCTGACTCTTCCCCAAATAGCCTGGTGATGTCATCTTCCTCATACTCCCCTGAACCAGCCACCCACCCTCCTAAAAATAACCTCACATGGTTTTAAAAGGGAAAAAGAAAGTCTCAAAATATTTCTTTAAAATGTTTCCTTTAAACTGTCAAGCAATAAAAGTGAGTCCTCTCCTTCCTGTTTACTCGGCTTGAATCTCTGTGTGTGTTGTCCAAAGGCTCTTCAGAAGCAGAAACTGTCTCCCAAATAATGTTAGCTTAGGTCCTCTGATGTCTGAAGCATCCTCGATTTTTGTTTTAAGACCCTTTGAAAGTACAATTATATTCATAGAGAAGGGAAGGACCAAATTAAGGAAATGCTAACACCAGGACATAGATTATTTGAGTGCCCTTTGAGCCCCAGGACACCAGTAAGCCCTCTGAGATATGAAGGGGTAAAACATACTGGGGCAGGGGTAGGGGTTAAATTGTAAAACAAGACCAGAGCATCTGCATTGTTCCAAAGGAAGCCAGACATTGGATGCTCAGTGGGACAGCCCTTGCTTACTACAAGACCCGTGCTGCATAAGTGACATATAGAAACATACAACCAAAGGGACCCTGAGGTTCAGGCAGCACTGGGATCTGCTGACTGCGCTGTGGGTGAAGCCCAGTGTTCCCGACAAGGGGTTCAGGTGTCCCATTTCCCACACTCAAAAGCAGTACCTTGTCCCAGCCCTAATGAGCACAGCAACTGTCAGCTATTTCTGATAGATTCGCAATTCTAAAGCACACCTCCTGAAAGCTGGGGATGCCTCTCCCACTTCCTTCCTTTCTCATAAATTGCTGCAGGTTGCCTTTGATCTCTGAGTAGAGCTTCCTATAAAAAAAAAAAAGAAGCAAAGTAACTGAGATATAGACACAAGCCTTACCCAGAATCCAGTAAAAGATGAGTTAAGAGGCCCCCTGGCAGAGTTGGGAGATTTACTCTGATAATTCTTGACTTAAGACAAACAAAGGGAGGGCAAAGGTTAAAAACTTTGGGCCAAACTTGCCCTGTGTTTAGGAAGGCTAGAGGTCATAAAAACCCAGCCCACCTCCCCAAAAAAATGAGTCTTTAAAAAAAGGGGGAGTCTAATGGGCCCGAGAAGGCTCAGCAAGAAAGTTTGCTGCAAGCTATACATCTGGCAGAGGATTAATATTCAGAATATATAAAGAGCTTTAAAAACAGAAAGTCAAAAAACAAATGACCCTTTCAAGAAATGGGCTTGGAATCTGAATAGAGAATTCTCAAAATAAGAAAAAAAAAGGGGGGACTGAGAAATATCTCCAAAAATGTTCGTCATCCCTGGCTATTAGGAAAATGCAAATCTTTGAAATTTCATTTTCTCCTAATCAGAATGGCAAAATTCAAGGGAACAACCAACAACAAATACTGGAGGAGATGGGGGGGAGGAAGATCTCCATTCACTGCTGGTGGGAATGCAAACTGCTTAGCCACTCTGCAAATCAGTGTGAAGAATCCTCAAAAAAGCTAAAAATAAACCGTAGGAACCAGCTATACAATCCTTGGCATATGCCCAAAGGACTTACCATCCTGCTCCACAGATGACTCGCTCAGCTGTGTGCAATGTCTAGTCACAGTAGGTAGGGAGTGGGAAGAACCCAAATGTACTTCAGCTGATGAATGCACAGCGAAATGTGGCACACATTCACATGGAATACTCTTGTTCAGCTGCAGAGAAAAGTGAACCCAGGAACTTATGGAAAAATGGATGGAACTAGAAAAGATCCCAGTGGATGAGATGACCCAGACCCAGAAAGACAAACACTGTGTCTTCTCTCTTATCTGGGGTTACTAACTCCAAATCTTCAGATATGAGTCCACAACCTGGAGCAACTGCAAAAATCTAGAAAGCTAGGCAACTACCCAGGGCTACTGAAGACACAGATCTTAGACAAGAACCTACAACTGCCACTTATGACCCGCGTAATCCCTAACTACATTCTAAAGAGTTATCCCCATGCCCATAGGGAAGCGTAACTCTCCCTCACCAAGCAAACTTCGCTTGGCAACAGACTCTTTGAAGACTCTACAGAAAACCACAGCTTATCAAAATGCAGAGTGGTGGAGCCCAGTCCCAACTGACACATCTACAACCCAACTCCAGCTCCTAGGACTCAGGATCCACTGTGGAGAGGGGCAGAGGGATTGTAAGAACCAGAGGAATAGAATTAGCTGTGACACTGTCTCCTAGGAATGTGGGGAAGCCCACCAGGAAATCTGACTAACGTGATGCCTATGCGTGACCTGAGCAAGTACTAAACCAACAGACACGTGCACGTACAGGGGAAAGTTCTAGAGACCTCAGCCCCGACAGTGAACTATGGGCAGCTGAGGAATGCTGAGAACAGGAGGAACAGTCTTTCCCGGGGAACAGCCATTTGGTTACATCCAATACCAAACAGACAACCCTGATTATTTGTCCAAGGAACATTGTTCAGTCTGAGAATGATGTCCTTACGTATTTCAGAATGTGCATAGACACACACACACACACACACACACACACACACACACACACCAATAATTAGATAAAAGAGGCCATGTAAGAGAGCACAGGGTCAGCACATGGGAAGGTTTGAAGGGAGGAAATGGAAGGGGAAATGTAATCATATTATAATATCAATATCTTTAATATTGAAAAAAAGTGCTTGTTCCTCAATTGTGAAGACCAGAGTTCAAATCACAACACCGATTCTCTCTCTCTCTCTCTCTCTCTCTCTCTCTCTCTCTCTCTGTGTGTGTGTGTGTGTGTGTGTGTAAGTATATGTGTATGTATGTATCTGAATATCTTTAAAGGCCTTATATCCTTGAGTTATGGATCAAGTGGAGGTGTTTTTGTTAGTTTTGTTTAGTTTTGTTTTGTTTCCGGACCAGTATGGCCTCTCGGCCGATGCAATAATCCAAATCAGACCAAATTAGAAGAATTGGTTTAATGGATACCAGTGGGAAGCCCTGGGGAAACACAGAGAGGGAGAAAGGAGAATCAGGAAGACCACATAAAACTGGGAGGGGGCAGTTTAAATAGCCTGTGGGAGTGGTCTTGATCCTGTCTGGGGAGGGGTTACTGTTTGGCGGATTTTCTCGGAGGTGGAGTCTGGACTGTGGCAACTCCCAGGGGCGGGTCTTGAAATGGAGCTTTCCACCCAACATTCCAACAAGGATGCCAGGAACTGGGGTGAAGCCCCAGCCAAACATTTCAGACTTTTTTGGATAAGGATGTTAGAGGCTGAGGCGATGCTTCAACCATTTTTATTTTACATGTTTTGGTGTTGCCTGCATATATGTGTGCGCCTTACAGTGTGTTTGTGTCTGGTACCCATGGAGGCCAGAAGAGGGATTAGGATACTCTAGAACTAGAGTCACACAAGGTTGTTAGCCACCATGTGGGTTCCAGGAGCCAAACCTGGAAGAACGTCAAGTGCTCTTAAACACCAAGCCAGCCCTTTTTGGCTAGGGTCTGCCCCAAATTTCACCAAGCAAGGCTGAAGCCACCTTAAAAGTAGTGTCCAGGAATAGGACTTTTACAGCCCTCCCCCAGAAAGGCCTTTCGCTTGTCCCATCATCTGGGAGCATGCAAGCCCATCCCCTCCTACTATACCTAAAACCCTGTGGAAATACCTTCCACTTGTTCTCCTTCTAGACAGCTTCTGGACTTTCTTCTGTGTCGCACGCTACCAGCCTTTGCTCCCCAGACACCCCCAACTTCTTCCCGTGTGAGAACAGGGTAGAACACAGTGGTGCAGAAACAATAACTCTGAAACCAGAGGAAGGAGAATCTCTCCAGTGCTGCCTCACCAGGACACCTTGAAGGCAGAGGCCAGTCTTGATCTAAGGTCAGAGTCGGCTGGGGTCAGGAGCTGTGAGATATCAGAAGGTATCACACAGCAGATGTCTCGTGTGTGCCACACATCAGGGTTGAGACAAGAATAGAGGTCTGGCTGGGCAGGGTACCCCTGGGTGGCAAAAGTCAGTAGAAGGTCATCCTTCCTGGAGCGAGGACCTGTGAGAGACTCCTAGAAATAGAGATGAAAACAAAAAGCGGCGAGAAGCCATGGGAATGAGACGGTCAGCTGAGGGCCTTGGAATTATCAGAAAGGTTATAGTCAGCCACTTCTGGTTTTCAAAGAGAGTAGCCGCAGCTGTGTGCAAGACCAAAGAGACCTTAATGAGACCCAAAAGGGCCTTGACTGAGGTTGCCGGAGAAGGATGTTGCCCAAGACTGAGGCAAAGGTCTTGTGTATGAAGCCAGAGTGGCTGCACACAAGGCCACGTGCCTCACAACGAACACATGCAACTACTAACTGATCATTTTGCTTTGTTTCCTAGCCTGTTCCTAACCCAGCCGCGTGCAAACATGAGCGCTGATCAGAGGTTTCAGAACTGTGGGCTCTGATCACACCCCAGCACGCCTTCTCACAGACGGCCAGAACAGAGCCCAGAGGACAGGAATGAAAGCTAGCGTTCCGGCACTAGGCAGAGATCTTCCCACCAAACACAAGGCTGGTCCAGCTCCTCTCTCCACTGATGGCAAGGAGACAGGGAGCAGCAAGTCATTGTTGACGCTGGCATTTGGAGAACCAAGTTACACATATAGACAGATAGAAAGACACAAAAGTATTGCTTTAAGAAAAATAAAACATTTGTATGTATGTGTGTGGCATACTCATGCCACCGCCCCTGTAGAGAGATCAGAAAAGAGAGTTTGGTTCTCTTCTCCCGACAGGTAGGCCATTATGATAAGTGGCAAATGATCTTCCTAATTTACTGAGCCATCACCAATCCCACACGGATATTTCTTTTCTGCATAGGATACAAGCTTGATATGTTCTATACATGTGCCTACACTGTAAGTACCTTTATGTGTCTCTAAGAGGCTTGCTGACAGCTGTTACATGGTGTTCATAAGTATGTAACTTATCTGGCAAGCCTATTACAGATAATGGCTTCTCCTTCACGCAGTTACTTTAGAGAAACCCTGAATGATCGTTATGTCCTTGAACTCCCTGGGGACAGGGTGCTGAGAACAGGCAAGTGTGGACCTCTAAGCACACTCTCACTTCTCAAACGTGTCTCACCTTATCCACTGCCCAAGGTGGGTTGCTTTCTGCACTGAGGGCAACCCTGCCGAGCCACGTACAGCCTGCGGTTTGTATTGAAGGTCCAGCCTCCAAACCTCACCATTCACAGGAATCCTGTGAATTTGGCTTTATCTCTGGACAGGGGACTGCACTCTGACAAGCTGCTGAACAAGCTTGCTTCTCACAGAGCAATGAGACAAATTGAAAAGCCATTTAGTAATAATTCCACCAGCCAGTTTTTGCTAACCAGTTTCCCTTAACAAAACTGCCTTCGTTTTTCCTTTGGTCTAGAGGGGAGGGTGCAGCTTCTGAACTCCAACAGTGTCTGTGTGACAAGACACACAGCCAGGGCACACAACCCGTCGTGCTGGAGCAGTGACCCTGAAGGGCTCAGTGAAAATAGTCAGTTATATTTTAGCTACGAGTAAGACCAACCTAGAGGTGAAAAGACAATCAGTTAAGCCACAATGTTGAGACTCCTGAAATGGAAACCAGCTGTCTCCAAAGGGAACTTTGGCTGCCCTCCCTCCGCACCATGGTGGGCGGCCATGTGGCAGCTGCTCTCCAGCCCGATTCCTCTGCAGAGGACCCAGGGTTCACTAGCTAGAGCAGCACAGGCAACAACACATGGCCAACCTGAGTGACTCTGGGGGACCATCAGAGGGAGGGTGAGCACATGGGAGCGCACAACTGTAATCCCAGGACTGGGGAGGCTGAGATGGAGGCTCACATCTTAGCCTGGTCTGCAGAGTGAGATCCAATCTCCAAAGAACAACAACAGCACAGGAAGCAAAAGCATAAGCAATTCTGGACGAGACGCACCGTCAGGTAAGGAGAATAAGGGAGTCCCTCGGTCACACACTACAGGAGAGGCCTTCTGGAATTTGGAGACAGAGGAGATTCCTCTTGGAGGAATCGATGTATTTCTGAGGAAGTCTGGTCAAATATAAAGAAGGCACTGCGGGAGGGAGCAAGGCTGGTTTGGAGAGTAGTCTACTCAAAGGCAGATGGTTGGGAAGAAAGAATATGTAGGATGCTAAGGTGTAGTTAGAGTTTCATGTGAACACACACACATAAGTATGGGCACACTCATGTATACTCCAAATATAGCACTTAAAGAATGGAAACACAAAGAAAAGCTGGGCGAAGGAAAACAATAGGGCAGGGAGAACAAATGCAAACGCAAGGCAAGGCTAGAATTTTTCCCTTCCCTCTTTTTTTCCTCCCTCCTTCCCTTCTTTCTTTCTACCTTTCTGCTTTTGATATTTTCTGGGTGGGCTGGCTCTTGCTGTATAGCCCAGGCTCACCTGGAGTCTTTCCTAACCCTGCCTCAGCCTCCCAAGTATTTTGACTGCATGCCTGCTTACTAAGAAACTAGAACATTCTCATTAGGGAAAGCCTGTTTTTCATTTTTAATATTTAATAAATATTTCTATTTAGAAGACTTCTGAAAAGGGCTATATAGAATCACGGAAGAAGTCCAGTGTCTGAGAAAATAATCACCCACGTGCTCCTCTACTAAGGAGAAAGACTAATTCTCCCACACACACAGGCGGCCTGGACACTATATAAGGCCATGTGTTCCTCTCGCAGCCTTGAGGCCACGCCATGAACCCACACTGGTGGCACTCTTGCAGAGTGTCAGCGTGGCCTAGAATTAGGTCTGTGTATACACAACCTTGATTATTGCCCACCATGTCTCGAGATGAGGGGAAGCATTCTTCCTGTGAGAAACAAGGAACCAGGATGAGGAAGGAATGGAGGAAAATTATATGTTTGAATGAAGATGGAAAGGCAGCAGAGATGAACATTAAAGGAAAAGGAGAATGTCGAAGCTAAAGTTTCTAAATTACCCTTGGCTCAAAGGTCTGGCTTACCACTGAGGCAGTATAATTATAAAGTTGGCACAAAATGGACCAAGGATCTGGTTACTAATTTCTCACTAGCAATAGCATCAAAACCTTTTTTTTTTTTTTGCCAGTCTCCTGACAAAAACTGTGTGTCTCTTTCATGATGGGGTCTCTAGGCAGAGCTGGTTTCAATCAGGCCAGCCTATAAAATGGTATGCTCTTGTGGTCTCCTTCTCAGATGTCAGTCGAGCAAAGGAGAAAGTGGGGCTTGGGACTGTCAGAGTAACTAGTGGGAAGGAAAAAGAAAAAGTAACATAAATGTTCTCTTGTCTTGTAGATGCTGGACATAGGCAGAGTTTGTCAGAAAATTCCCCAGGAACCTTCTAGTGGATTTGAGGGGGAAAAAATGACCAGAAACATCCCCGTTGTGTTCATGTTTCTGACTCTGATTCTGCTCAGCCTCAACAAGGTGAGTGTGACCTGGTTAGGGCCTGTGGTGTGTGTTCACATCCTCTGGATGTCTCCTGCAAAAAGACTTCCATTCTCACCCCATTCCAGTTAATAAGGACAAGAGACATCAAAGGTACATCCCTGCTGGATTCCTGTTGATCTTGGCAACTCGGCAGCCAGGGACAATTCATTTTCAAAGTACAAAATCCCAACACAGGAGAAAGTGGCCAGAACGTCCACGGGTGGATATTTTTCTCTTTCTCACTATTACTTTTGTTTCCTAGGACATCTAAATGGCAGGCAGGGGGATTTGTTTTGTTTTGTTTTGTTTTGTTTACAACATGTTACCTCTTTTCAGAATCAAGATCCCATGTTCTTTTCCAACGTAACCAAGAGTGCTGGAAAGGCGGCCTGGGCAAGATCATAGAAGACATCCTAACTTGTTTTTTACGTTTTTCTGTAGGCCTGTGGTCCTCTACTTGGGGTGAGTTACCCTCCGTGGAATATAGTAATGGTGTCTGTAGATTTGCATATGTGGTGGGCATCGCCCAGGTGTAGCGAGGGGAGGAGAGTGGTTCTGGCCTTGGTGAGGAGGAGCCCAGGAAGTCAGAGTACCTGCAGAGCAAAGAACAACTGCTGCTTGACAGGTTTCTCTGACGCGGAACGCCACCAGTGCAGAGGTGAAAGCCCTGGGCTTTAGCAGTTCCAGCCACAGTGAAGAGCAGAGAGACTATGGCACTCTGACGGTGTTTCGGTGTGGCAGTTATGGTGAGGGTATAAAAACCTGTGGAGAGGAGACAGATGAGAAACGGAAAAGCCAACATAGCCTTTTGTTAACCAAGTACCTAGAGGGTGTGTTCGGCTAGAAACAGGAGCTGAGAATACAAAAATGAGTAAGTTATGCCTGGTAAGGGATGTGGAGAGACTCAACTCAGACTTTACAAAATGCAAGCTGCTTACGGCCTTTTGCTAGCAATCAGGAGCCTACTGGAATGAAGCCTGCCCTTGATCAGCGGCTAAGGAAATGGAAGAATTGATCTACAGAGTAGATGCAGAAGCCCAGAAAAGTTAAAGACATCTTAGAGGTCTTTACCTAGGGCAGCTGCATGGATATGGTTGTAGTGCATGCTTTTTGCTTGATTGGTTTGTTTGTTTTGTGCGTGTGAGTATGAACGAGTATGCATGTGCATGCATGTGTACGTGTGTGTGGGTGTGGGGTGTTATACTCCTATGTCGAAGGGAATGGAAAGGTGCCTATACTCTAGCACAGAAGCCAAAGGAAGATGCCCAGTGTCCCACTCTTTGCCTCTCCATCTTATTCCCTTGAGAAAGGTTCTCTCACCAAACCTGGCTGTGGAGCTCAGCTGACGACGGCAAGTAAGTCCCAGTGATTCTCCTGTCTCTGCTCTGCACAGTGCTGGGGTTATAGGTAGTTCAGGCCGTACCCCACTTCTACATGGGTGCTGGAGATTTGAACTCAGGTCCTCAGATTTGCACAGCAAGCACTCTTACCCCGAACCACCTCCCCACTGTTGAATTTGTGTTTGTGTAAAGCTCAGATATCTACAGGCAAGTACAAGCAACTGGTGTAAGAAATACCAATGACCACACATTTAAAAGCATGTTTGACATCACTGACCACAGAAATGGATACCAAATCCATGTGTTCACTTTTACCTCTCAGACTGACAAGAAATTTGTCAAGACTGCCAAGATGAAACAAAAATTCCCAGTCTGTGAACGTGGGTAAATTTATTAGACCTTCCTAATGGGAAAGTTGACAGTGGCTTGTGTTTGTCTGGATAGTCAAGAAAATCAGAAGCAATACCATCCACAGTGGTAGGAAAGAAAGGATGTATTATGGAATCAGCTCACATGACATGGAGGCTGGAAGCCCCATGACAGCCATTTGCAAGCTGGAGAGCCAGAGTCGCCGGTGGTAGGACTCACATGCAAAGGCCGGAGGTCCCAGAAGCCAGTGGTGCAAGCCCAGGCTAGAGCCAAAGGCCCGGAAAAGGGCTGGATGGTGGGAACAGCAGACTGGGTTGTAGAGCAGAGGGGATCAGAGGACTTGGGCCTTGATGTTTTAATGCCAAAGGAAGATGTGTACCAGCTTTAGGAGAAAAGGGAGATTCTTGCTTTCTCTGACTTTTAAAGTAAAGTGTGTGTGTGTGCGCGCACACACACATACAGACACATCATACACATGCATACCACTACATGCTGTTTCATAAGACATGCTATCTGGTTTCAGAGAATCCGTATCTAGACTGCTATCCAGCTGTAGAAGTACTGGGATTACAGATGCAGGCTGCTGCATCCTGTTTTACGTGCGGTTTAAACTCAGGCCTTCCTCTGCTTTTTTACTCTTCAAAGAATTGGAAGCTCTATGACAGTAGCCAAAAAAGATCTTTACTCAGTCTGTTGACTCAAATGCTAAGTTTTCCCTGAATTATCTTCACAGAGAAACCCAGAAATAAAGCTTTCCCCTCTCTGAGGTACCCCTCAACCTGGTCATGTTAACATAAAACAATGGCTACACACACACAGACAGACACACATACACATACACATACACACACGTTTTGCTTGCACACAGTGTGTACAATCGTGGGCCTATTACACCATATTGCAGGATGATATTAGCAGCCTTAGTTCCTGCCAACCTGCTCTACCATGTTCCTGTAAGACAGCCTGCTCTGCCATGTTCCTGTAAGTCAGACCACTCTGCCAAGCTCCTGCAGCTCAACTGCCTGGTGCTTTCTCTTTCAGAATTCATCTCCACAGTTGTGTAATGTGTAACTGTATAAAAACAGCCTACGTATAAGCGGTTCGGAGAATCAAGTCTCTTGTTACTAAGTCTGACAACACATGGATACACATGCACAACAAATGGATGAACAATTTCTAAATCACATTTAAATATCAATATACATGCATATATAATAAATAAATATTCACATACATGGTCCATAATGTAAATATTTAACTTAAAAATGAATCCTTAAAAAATTAAATGAGTGTAAAATGTTTCCCTAACATTTAATATAGTTTTGTTTATATTTTACTATATTTAATATAGTGTTGTTTATGTTTAATCAATAGGGAACTGATTAAATTAATTTTACTATTTTTGAGCTAATGGAATGCATATGGCTGCTAAAATGTCATATTTAAAAAATGGAAAGAAAACAAAAAAGAGTTCAGGCCAGGCAGTGGTGGCGCATGCCTTTAATCCCAGCGATCGGGAGGCAGAGGCAGGTGGATCTCTGTGAGTTCGAGGCCAGCCTGGTCTACAAGAGCTAGTTCCAATACAACAAGGATTGTTAGACAGAGAAACCCTGTCTTGAAAAACCAAAAAGATACTAATTAAATAAATAATGGAAAGAAGTGTGCCACATCAATGATAGTAAACTCAGCATCAGACACTGTGGACGTAGCTCAGGTGATAAAGTGTTGGCCTAGCGTCCCCTAAACCTTCCTCTCAGTACCTTACACATTGGGCAGAGAGCAGAGCGGCTCAGCTCGCACTGGGGTGGTGGAGGCAAAAGGACCAGAAGTTCAGAATTATCCTTAGCTGCATGGTGTGTCTGAGGCGAGCCTGATCCAGAAACAAGCAAAAATAAAAACACTCAAACCAAAACCAAAGGCCAAAAAATAAATGTACAACTTATTCAAGTGACCAGAAGCAGACTTTTAAACCACCTGTGTAGCAGGAAGTTATTCATTTAATAAGAATAAAATGTGTAGTGTGAGCCCCTGCGCTCAAATCCCTGCACACTCACCACCACAAAAAGAACAGAAACTTTGCCATGGGCAGACACCAAAGGTAATAGTGATTGCCTCTGGCTGGAGTTGCATGTGGTTTTCATTTTCAATTCTGTATTTTTATTATCTGATCTATTTTGTGAGTATCTTTCTTTATTGCAAAAACTAAAGCCAAAGGCCTTAGAAATATACACACAATACATACTATCTGCCTTCCCAAAGATGATGACCTCTATAGTTCTTGGCATATTAAAGTGAGCTGCACTAAACATAGTTGGCAGTTTAGAGCTAGAAGCTACGGTGGGGACAAGCTCTCAGGGCCTCATAGTGGTTCTGCAGTCTGCTTTTCTACGGCAGCCACCAACCTTGCCTGCTTTGCTTGTTTCTTGGTTGGGAGGAACGGGTCTTAGGTCTTAGTTTGAAAACTAAACTGAATTCATTCTATTCGAAGAGGAAATCTGTGAATGCATTGTTCCTTGGCTCTCTCCTTGTAAACAGGTTCCCAGGGTCAGAAAGATCACACATCCACATCTCCCAACCTTCTCTGCTGTCAATTTGCATATTCTTCTTTTTTTTTTTGGTTTTAGATTTACTTATTTTTATTTTGTACGCATGAGTGGTTTGCTCACATGTATGTTTGGGCATCATGTGATCTCCTGGTACCCAAGAAGATCAGAAGAGAACATCAGATCCCCTGAAACTGGAGTTCTGAGCTGCCATGTGGGTGCTGGGAATTGAACCCAGTCCTCTGCAAGAAAAACAAGGGTTCTTAGTCTCTAAGCCACCTCTCCAGTCCCTGCAGATCTTTAATAAGGACCCCCAGTGAACTACCATGTCCCTCTGATTTGGTCAGTCAGCTGCTGAGCAAAAGTGTCTTGACTTTAGAGAAAACTAAATTGCATCGTTACGACTCCCATCTGGCCAGGGAGTGGTGGCACACACTTATAACAGAACTCTTGAGAGGCAGAAGCAGGCAGATCTCTGAGTTCTGGGACAGCCTGGCCTACACAGCAAGTTTCAAAACAGCTAGGACTATACAGAAAAACCCTGTCTCAAAAAAACAAAACAAAGCAAAAAACAAAAACCAAAGCCCACTCACATCTGAGCCTTGTTATTTTGACGTTTTGACTTTCCTCTCTCCCTGACAAAAAGTAGCCACAATCTCTTCAATGAATAGCCAAGTTTGTTTGCCGGAAATTCTTTCTGTCCTCAGCCTTCCTTTCCAGCCTCCTAATGGTATGTATTTGCCAAGTGGAAAAGCCCAGCACTCTTTGACTTTAATGGGAGCATTTAAACACACTTTACCTACAAAGCTTATCGCTTAGTTACTTAACCTGTATGAATAGGTTAGATATTTTTCCAGTGTTTGTATAAATATGATACCTGGTTTCGAGCTAAGCCTAATAAAAAGGAAGTTATTCTTTACTTAAATTACAGCCATTTCTTTTCATTTGTTTTTATCTTCCTCTTTTTTATGGCCACTTGACTGAGAAGGAAATTCACAAGGCAGATGTGGAAATGTCACTTTATAAATACAAGATTCCGCGGGCATACTGTTGTCCCCGTATTTTAAGTAGAGAAAGGTAACTATTCCTCCAGGATGTGTGCTTTGGCCATGAATCTGAAATCTAATATAAAAATCAAGTTAATGTGAGAAATTTTTTTAAGTCCTGTAAATCAAGCCTTCGGGACAGAGCGGAGCTGCGGCAGGCTGGTGCGCAGAGCGTCCGAGTGTTCCTCATCCCTAACAAAGCACCCCTTGTTTCTGGGTTTCTAAAAGGCTCCAGGCACACATGCATTCCGCCTCTCTGCCAATGGGGACGCCCGCTACTGAGGCTTTGTTCATTCTCACATGCTATATTTACTCATTTTTCAGCAAAAAGTGGCATCTTGAATGTGTGTTCCTGGAAGGAGCCTGAAATCCATTCATAAGGCTTTCAGCTGGTTTCTCCCACACCTCTGCATCCCAGGAACCGCTCCTCCCCGTCCAAGGCTCTGGTCAGTTTCCCATCCAAATGCTGTGATACAGGGATGGGAGAGCCGGCTCCACAGTTAAGAGTGCCCTGCTCTAACAGAAGTCTAGAGTTCAGTTCCTGGGACCTACTATCCTGCTACTCAAAGCTGCCTGTTACCCCAGCACACATACACACATATACATACATCATTTAAAACAAAATAAATCCTCTTAAAGAAATTATTAAACGCCGGGCAGTGGTGGCGCACGCCTTTAATCCCAGCACTCGGGAGGCAGAGGCAGGCGGATCTCTGTGAGTTCGAGGCCAGCCTGGACTACAGAGCTAGTTCCAGGACAGGCACCAAAAAGCTATGGAGAAACCCTGTCTCAAAAAATAAAAAAAATAAAAAACATGCGCAAATGTTTTAGGGTGCCGAGGACAGACAGAAGAAGCCTTGGGGCTAAGTCTACATGACTGCCAATCTGGTTGTTGTTTTGTTTGTTTGCTCATTTGCTTGTTTGTTTTGGATTTTTGAGACAGAGTTTCTCTGTGTAGCCCTGGCTGTCCTGGAACTCACGCTGTAGACCAGGCTGGCTTCAAACTTGCAGTATGACTGAAAGCAGTCTTAAAATTCTAATCCTCCTGCCTCTGCCTTGTGAGTTCAGGCGTTAGAAGCATGCATCGTTATGCCCAGTTAATGGGTTGCTAAAGATGGAGCCCAGAGTGTCGTGCATGCTAGGTCGTCACTCATCCACTGAAACACGTGAATTTGCTTAGGATGGCACAGTCCCCTGCACACGACACAAAACAAATCATTGCCTCAGCCTATTTCCCTAGACCTGCTGCCCTCTGTTTGTTTCACCAAAGGCAGAAGAGAAGATGAGGTCAGCACCAGGCAGAGAACCTTGTGGAAGAGGGGAGCCTTGCAGATGAGGCAGGAGATGGGGGAAGGTGCCAAAGCAAAGCTGACAACCTGCATTTAAGCTTCGCTTACAGACCCTAAGATAATGTGCGATGCACAGCATACAGTGAAGACTGAAGGTCTCAGGCCACCTTGCACCCCTTATACATTTTAATTTTTAAAAGGAAGAGACAACCGGAACATCTCCATCCATGGCAGTGGAAGCACATGCACCTAGTTCACACTTGGCCAACAGAAACAGAGATCAAGCTCCCACAACCCTCAAGGCTCACCCCATAGATCCACTTCCATTTGGACCCCATCTCCTGAAGGCACACAACCTCCCAAAGTGTTACCATCAGCTGACAACACAGCTTGTGGAAGACACCCCACAATCAAGCTGTAACAGTACCTTATCTCCACAATCACCCCGGAAGCACATCTGAGATACATCTAGGAAGGCTCGGCCGCTGAAGAACCAGTCCTCAAAGCACAGAGCTTTTATCCATTGTTTTTTCTCATCTTAAAAAGCTCAATTTAGGAAAAACAATGGTTCTAGTGCTTCAACTGCCTAATAAACTCAGAAAGGCTGCTCCGTACAGCTAATGCAAGACCCAGCAGCTAAAGAAGAGTAGGCTGCCTGAAGTCAGGCATAGCAGCAGGCTGGTGGTGAGAACAAGAGAAATGTGTCATCCAGGAAACAGGAGCGGCCTAAGCATCAGTATTGTAGCATCTCTGAAGGAGAAGTTGGCAGTTGGAGGGTAGGCCTTGCACTGGGAACTATGAAATGAGTGACCTTGGATACATAATTTGATCCTTCTGGGTTCTGTTTCCATCTACAGAAGTGACAGATCCGATAGTCTCTAAAATCCTTCCACTGGAAAGTTGCAGTTCTGATAGATAGTTGTTTCAGCCAATGAAATGGGACAACCACGAAGTCCCAGCTACTCATAAGACTAAAGAGGAGAATCACTAAGTCAGGAGTTTATAAAGCCATCCTAGGCCACACAAGGAGACTAGGTCAAGTAGGAAAAACAGAAATCCATCATTTGTAGGTGGAAACAAGAGGATGAGGAGCCCAAGGTAATCTTTGAGTACATGTCAAGCTTGGAGACAACCTGTGCTACGTAAGACTAGCTCTCCAAAAAAGGAAGGGAAGAGAAGGGAAGGAAAAAGAGTAAACGGAAGTGGGAAGGGATGAGAAAGGAGAGAGTAGCTAAGAAGGAGAGAAGTTGAGGGGAAGGGAACCCCTGGATATTAAATGGGACCTCAGCACTCTTTCTCTCTCTCTCTGAAACATCTTAGAGAACCTCAAAACTTTCACCTGGATCTCACAGAGCTGCAGGGTGACCTCCTGCTGGCCACACTGGGCCTCCCAAGTCAGCAAACACAGGGAAGCCACTGCTTCTCACTTGAACAAGTTACAGAATGCCCAGGCACAGGCCTTCAGGTTTTGGAAGTCTCCAGTTCCCAGAAGTCCCCAGTTCCCATCTTGAGGCCACTCTGACTTGAGCTGAGAGAGCCATATGTGCCGCCTCCGCTTTAGAAGCCAGCTCTAGGACACTGACAGTACTTTTCCTTCTGTCCCTGCTACATGCAGAGGACTGGCTGACCACAGTCAACCCGCTCACCCCCCAAGCCTGAATCTTGAGCCCTTGAGGGTTACCAGATGACTGCAGCGGGGAGAGCTGGGAACAGAGCAAATTCTCTCTGGGTTGTGATGGTTTTGATGATGCACTTAGACAGCTCCCTGGTTACTGGGCCTTTTGAGCACCTGTGGTTCATGACTGTTCTAACAAACCTCTTGGGTTCCTTAACCTTTGTTCCCTCTGGATTCCTACAGGTCACTCTTCCAGGATCAACTTCCTCCTTCAATACTCCTTATGCTTGCTTCAACCTAAATCTCACACTGTGGTTACAGCTCAGAGTCAAGGCAGGATGGAGGCTCATGGATTTTGTTCTAATACATCAAAGGCACTGAGAACTCTAAATGTTATAAAGAGAAAGGATTTGGACAAACAGTCAATATACATTGGCAAGTGTGATATATTCACAAAGAGGCCTCTGGGAAGGCTCCAGCCTGCTCCTCATTGCTCTTGTTCCAAGTCAGGTGTGTGAGAGTGATTCCCAGCCACAGACCCTCAGCTGTGGACTCCAGTTCTTCAAAGGGAGCAGTAATGAGGAGGGAGGGCACAGTGGTAGCACAGGCACAGGCTGGTGTTTTAATATGATGGCTAAACAACCAGCTAAAGAAAGGAAAGAACCCACAGGTAAATACCAGGGGAAACATGGCTATATCTAGCCTCTGAAAATACACCACTCTCATGACATACTGTGTTCTACTTTAGAAGATGCAGTTGACTTAATTCATTTCATACTCAAAATAACAGGATGATTGGAATGCACTCCTGCCACACCCCCCACACTGCCCAAATGAGAAAACTGAAACCTAGAGCCATCCACCCACTTCCCCAGGTCACACATCTACTGCTGAGATGAAGCCCAAGCACTCTGACGCTAGACTCTATCCACTTTATCCCAAAGCACTCTTAGCCCCAGGAGTCTCAGAAGGATGGCGGCCACACTTCAAGCCCATGAGTTCAGTGTTGAGTTGGAGCCACTCTGCTCAAGTCTCCTTATTTACTTCCCTGCCTTGCTTTCACATGCTCCAGCCACGTGCTCTGGACGTCAGACAGCACCCGCAGCCACTCAGCTCCCGTGGAAAGCAGCTCTCCCACCTTCACCTGCTCCGTTTTTATTATCACTCATTTCCGAGCCCAATCCACGCTGCTCATATGCACATAGGTGTGCAAATTCTGGCAAGGATGTAGAGAAAGAAGAACACGTATCCACTGGTGGGCTGTAAACCAGGGCAGTCATGGTGGAAATCAATGCACAGGTTCCTCAAAAAACTGAAACTAGAACAAGTCTGCCCAGCTGTACCTCTCCTGTGCAGGGCTGTGCACCCCAAGGAGCCCCTTGGACATCCGGGTTTATCGCTGCTTTGTGTACAATGGCAAAGAAACCACATCAGTGTTCATGGCCACCGCCAGATGGGTGGATAATGAAAACAGAGTACACACCACGGAATTTTATCCAACCATAAAGACAAATGAAATTATGGATTTTTCATGGAACTAGATAGAACTAGAAGATATTACGCTGAGGTAAGCCAGATTCAGAAAGACAAATACCACATGTTCCCTCCCCTGTGTAGATCCCAGCTTCTAAATGTATGGGTATCTATACAGAAGTGAATATGTGTCTAGACAGAGATGGGAAAGGGGCCAGTGGGGGATAGTGAAAGGGGGTTATCATAGATGAAAGGGTAAAATGAGGGTGCCAGAGAGATGGGGAAGAGGCAAGGATCAGGACAAGGTCATCAAAACCAAACCTGTGTGGAAATGGTTTAAAGAAATCTGTCACTCTCTAAGCTAGTTTAAAAAAATGAAATAAAAAGAAATTAACTTAAGAAGTTATATTAAAGTATTTGGGGGAAATCAAAGTTTTAAATAAACTTAAGGAGCTGGGGAAGGCATGATGTCTAGCTTGGGAACTGCAAACAAGCCTTGAAAAAAAAAGTGTTCACATCCCAGGGGAGAAAGATAACCCTGAACAGTTGAAAGGGGCAGTTACAGAGGAGCAGAGCTCAGATAAGGAACTGGTGATGGCCCTGGGATAAAAGGGAGCTGAGTCAGTAGATAGCACAAGAAACCTACGTGACAAAAACATCCAGAGGGAAACAGGTTCATTGTCTGTGAGAAAGCAGCCTTTTCCCACCAAAAGAATTGATGTAATCAGCCCGGCTGAGGCTGAGAAGTGAGGAAAACCTGCCCCCAGTCCTGCCGCCCACCGTCCTCTACGCCTGAAACAGGAGACTTCTCTTTTTATAGTCTTTTTTTTTCCTGCAGCACTAGAGATGGAGGAACCCAGGACCTCATATACACTAAGCAAACGCTTTGCCACCCTCACCTAGGACACTCTGCTTGTCTGTCAAACAAAGAAATTAGTGAAAGCCCTACAGACTCCAGCAGTTAGTAGCCTTAGGATGAAGTTAGAAGTCCCCAGGCCTGAAGCTGGAGGCTGCAGTTATGTGTTCTGTGGAAATGCTTCCACTAAAGGGCAGATGAGACTGGTTCCAAAGGCAAGAGAGACGGCAGACGTTAGTGCAGACTAGTAAAACGTAATGTTGGGCTTGACCCTAGGGCTGCCAAAGCTGGAGGCAGAAGGTGACAGGCTGAGCCTTTGGGATAAATGAGTTCTGCTCAGGGGATTTGGTTTTTTTTCTGGGGTGCAGTTAAACCTGGACAGAGACCCTGGAGATTAAACATCCTTTTGCCGTTTGGTAGCCCCATTCCAATTAGAAGTTAAGAATGTCCCCTGGAGTTGATGGGAAGGAGACAGAGGTAAAACCATCACACGGACAAAGTCTTATTCACTGGTTTCTCAGTACCACACAAAGGACTTCAGTCTTGATGACTGGCACCCTTATTGTGTTCTCTGGAGTGTCAATATAGCTTTCTAGATGTCCCATCTCACCTAACTCACGTGCCACCAGAGTGATCTTTCCAACCCTCAGATCTGACCACAAGGGCCCAGGACTAGTGTAAAATCAAGAGTTATATGTCCAGTGTCCAGTGTCCCCAGTGCTCTGGGAAGACATGCTGCCATTTCCTGCCTCAAAGCCCTCAGAGCCTCTACTAACTCCAGTGGCCAACAGTGGACCAAATCCTACCTGCAAGATAAGGCTGGCTTTTATATGTGTGGGGGGTTTTAAGTACTTTCTTAAGGAAGGTGTAAAAGAGACACACTTCCCCAACAAAGCCTCCAAGTTTCCCACCTAAATCTGTGGGAAGTTCCTTAGACCCTATGACATGGCAGAGAACCAAAAATCTAAACATGGTATAATGTAAAAGATCTTTCCTGCCCTGCCAGCCTCTCTCCTTCCTGTTGGCCTCTCTTCCCTGTGTTCTCCTCTCCTGTCAGAGAACCATGGGCAGCCTTGAATATACCAGGCACCTCTGTGATGGTCTTGCTCTGGTGCCCTATCCTCAAATGCTGACCACTCACCAAGGCTGAGCTGTCAAGCTCCACGGCTCGCACAGGCTTTATAAGCACACCAGACACCAGATCAAAGGCTCGGCTTCTTCCTCAGCCCTCTTCTCCAGCCATCTCTGCAGTCATTTCTGAAGCCATATCTGCAGCTCTCTCTGCAGCCCTCCCTGCAGCCCTCTGCAGCCCTCCCTGCAGCCCTCTACAGCCCTCCCTGCAGCACTCCCTGCAGCCCTCTGCAGCCCTCCCTGCAGCCCTCCCTGCAGCCCTCTGCAGCTCTCTCTGCAGCCCTCCCTGCAGCCCTCTGCAGCCCTCTCTGCAGCCCTCCCTGCAGCCCTCTGCAGCCCTCCCTGCAGCCCTCTGCAGCCCTCCCTGCAGCCCTCTGCAGCCCTCCCTGCAGCCCTCTGCAGCCCTCTCTGCAGCCCTCTCTGCAGCCCTCTCTGCAGCCCTCTGCAGCCCTCTCTGCAGCCCTCTCTGTAGCCCTCTGCAGCCCTCCCTGCAGCCCTCTGCAGCCCTCTGCAGCCCTCTGCAGCCCTCTCTGCAGCCCTCTCTGCAGCCCTCTCTGCAGCCCTCTGCAGCCCTCTCTGCAGCCCTCTCTGCAGCCCTCTGCAGCCCTCTCTGCAGCCCTCTCTGTAGCCCTCTGCAGCCCTCTGCAGCCCTCTGCAGCCCTCCCTGCAGCCCTCTGCAGCCCTCTCTGCAGCCCTCTCTGCAGCCCTCTGCAGCCCTCTGCAGCCCTCTGCAGCCCTCCCTGCAGCCCTCTGCAGCCCTCTCTGCAGCCCTCTGCAGCCCTCCCTGCAGCCCTCTGCAGCCCTCCCTGCAGCCCTCCCTGCAGCCCTCTGCAGCCCTCCCTGCAGCCCTCTGCAGCCCTCCCTGCAGCCCTCTGCAGCCCTCCCTGCAGCCCTCTGCAGCCCTCTCTGTAGCCCCTGCGTTAACCTTTTTTTAAAATCTTAGCTTTCTGTCTTCCCTGTTCCAGCGTGTGTGTGTGTGTGTAAGCCTACCTGTACATGTGTTCTTTTAAGTTCCAGGATCAAATCCAAAGCCTTTTTATCATATGCATATGGGGTTTTACGTGCATGAGTGTCACTATATGCACCATTTGTGGACCACACAGGCCAGAAGAAGGTATCAGATTCCCTGGAACTGCACATCCAGGTGGTTGTGAGTCACCATGCGGGTGCTGGGAATCAAACCAGGATCCTCCAGAAGAGCAGCCAGTGCTCTTAACCACTGAGCCATCTCTTCAGCCCCCAGCTTTCCATCTTTAAACAGAAACTTGAGTTTAGTAACTTTTAACTCCACTTCATTCCTCCCTTTCTTCCTCTTCCTCCTTCTCCATTGAAATGCAGTTGACTGCAGAGCACAGGCTGGCAGCAGCCTCCAGATGTTGGTGTTTTAGACACAGTGTCACACCAGGTCGAAGGGCCTTTTGTAAGAAAATTGAAGCTATGGAGCCAAACAGTAAACAGTGAGACTCTGCCAAAAGGGAACCATGAGGCTCTCTGGTGTTGGGGGACTGTCATTGAGCCTGGCTCTTCTTCTTTCCTTTACATTGTCTGCTTACATTAGAGGCAAGCATCTGCCGTGGAATGATCTTGGGAGCAATTGCTAAGAAATGGCTTGTAAATGTCTATTTTTAAGAGTAAAAAGTTAGCCATGCTCTGGCAGTGCACGCCTCTAACCCCAGCACTCGGGAAGCAGAGGCTGGCAGATCTCTGAATTTGAGGCCAGCCTGGTCTACAGAGCGAGTTTCAGGACAGCCAGGGCTACACAGAAAAACCCTGTATTGTAAAACCAGAAAACAAAACAAAAATAACAACAACAACCAAAAAAAAACCCCACAAGAGTGAAAAGTTACAAATAGTAAATCCCTTCCACTCAGGACCTCAGTCCGAGGCTGCTATCCCAACATATTCTCACACACACAGGAGCACGTGGGGTAGAAACCAGGCTCTTTGTCTTACAACACTGGTAATATTTTATTGACAACATGGTTTACCTTCCTTGCCATGCATCCCTGAAAGTATGGTCAATTGGACAATGGTGCTCCCCAAAAAGTCACACCCTAATCCTCCAAACCTGTAAACCTTCCATGGTAACAAGGGCTTTGCCGATGTGACCAAGCAAGGAATGGCCCAAAGGAAGGCTGACTGGGGACTGCTCTGGTCTGTGTAGGTGGGCCCAGGTAACCAGGGTGTTCAGACATGACACCACAGTGACAGCAGAACCTAACGGAAGATGTCACGCTGCCGACTGTCACCTGACATTCAAGGGCAGGTTACCCTGAGCAACTGGAAAAGCCCAAGCAGCAGATGCTTCAGTAAAGCCTCAGAAGAGGCCTACCCTGTCAGGATCTTAACTTGAGTAAACTAAAGAAATTAAACTTCAGGGAACCCATGTAACAAAAGTGAGTGTGTGGGATTGACCTCAGAACAGAGAGATAATAGGGTTGTGACTTTCAACACACTGATGTCGGTCATCTATCACTGCGGTCTTAGGACATAAACACACCTGTAAATGGCTGCATGCTATAGACAGAGACTCCACTGCTGCTCTCTCTGCTGCCCTCTCAATGTTCATCAGGACAGGTGAATGACAGGTGAATGTCAAACCCTAGCAACTGTGTCAAACTTCCTCCTGTGGCCTCTACACAGAGCTCCTTTCTTGTCTAAAGAAGCATTTGTCTTAGCCAAGCAGTGCGGGCCTCCGAGGCCAGCCTGGTCTACAGTGTGAGTTCGAGAACAGCCAGAGAAAGTTTCATAAAGAAACCCTATCTGGACAGGGAACTCAGAAGTTCCTCAACCCCCTATTCTTCCTGGGCTCTCTGCAGGGCCTCTACTCCCTGCATACTGCCTCTTTCTTCCTATCCCCACCCAGCTTGCATCCAGAACCCTCCCCCCTTCCGCCCCACTGCCCTCTTTGGGCACATAACATCACCCAGCTCAGCCTGTCTGGGTGCTGGGTCCGAATCCTCAAGGCAACCAGGCGGGCAGGAGTTCCTTTGTTTCAAAAGCCTGCCTGCACCAAGCAAGGTAGGCGCTTTGTTTACGAGCTACCCAACCAGCAGGGAGACCTGATCTCGGTGCCAGGAGAGCCAGCATTGGGGAGAGCCATCATTGGGCATGGAGATCTGATCTCGGCACCAGGAGAGCCATCACTGGGGAGACCCATCACTGGGAAGGTACATCAGTAGGCAAGGAGACCTGATCCTGTAAAAGAAGATCCATAGGGGAGCATTCAGAGGAAGAGATGGGCAGGCGCCAATGTAAGAATTTACCCAACAATCTGAAAAGCAGCATGAAATCACCAGAAACCAGCGACCTTACAACAGGAGGACATGAACACCTTAATCAAGAAGAAGTAGAAAAAATTGACTTTATGAAAGTGATTGACGCCCTTAAACAGCATGTAAAGAACACCCTTACAGAAATGGATGAGAAATATAACAGAAAGTTTGAAGAATTGAATAAATCAGTGAATGATACCCTAGAAAACCAAGGAAAAACAATCAAACAGATAATGGAAACAGTTCAAGACTTGAAAACTGAAATGGAGGTAAAGAATAAAACACAAACAGAGAGCCGGCTGGACATGGAAAATTTAAGTAAACAGAGTCTACAGAAACAAGCATAACCAACAGAATACAAGAAATAGAAGAAAGAATCTCAGATTTTGAGGACACCATAGAGAAAATAAATACACTGATCAAAGAAAACAGCAAGTCCAACAAACTCTCATCACAAAACATTCAGGAAATATGGGACACAATAAAAAGACCAAACCTAAGAATAATAGGAGTAGAAGAAGGAGAAGAAGTGCAGCTCAACAGTTCAGAAAATATATTTAATAAAATTATAGAAGAAAACTTTCCCAACCTAAAGAAAGATATACCTATGAAGTTTCAAGAAGCATACAGAACACTGAATAGGCTGGATCAAAAATAAAAAAATCTCCTCTCCATATAATAATCAAAACACAAAGCATACAGAATAGAGAAAGAATATTAAGAGCTGCAAAGGAAAAAGGCCAAGTTACTTATAAAGGTAAACCTATCAGACTTACACCTGACGTCTCCATGGAAACCATGAAAGCCAGAAGGTCCTGGATAGATGTACTGCAGGACCTAAGAGACCATGGATGCAAGCCCAGACTACTATACCCAGCCAAGCTTTTGTTCACAATAAATGGAGAAAATAAAATTTTCCAGGAAAAAACAAATTTAAACAATACGTAGCCACAAATCCAGCCTAACAGAAAGTAATAGAAGGAAAATCACTAACCAAGGAGTTCAACAATGACCACAATAACTCAGACATCTAGAGACTCTTCATCAACACAACTCAAAGAAGGGAAACACACAAACTCTATGACTAAAAAAGTGACCGGAGTTAACAACCACTGGTCATTAATATCACTTAATGTCAATGGACTCAATTCACCTATAAAAAGGCACAGGCTAAGAGATTGGATAGGAAAACAGGATCCAACATTCTGCTGTTTACAAGAAACACACCTCAACCACAAAGACAGGCACCTACTCAGAGTAAAGGGCTGGGGAAAGGCTTATCAAGCAAATGGACCTAAGAAACAAGCAAGTGTGGCCATACTAATATCTAACAAAGTTGACTTCAAACTTAAATCAATCAGAAGAGATGGAGAGGGGCATTTTATACTCATAACAGGAACAGTTCATCAGGATGAAGTCTCAATCCTGAATATCTATGCCCCTAATATAAAAGCACCCACGTACATAAAAGAAACATTGCTAAAACTCAAGGCAGCCATCAAACCGCACACACTAATAGTAGGAGACTTCACTCCTCTCTCACCAATGGACAGGTCAATCAGACAAAAGCCTAACAGAGAAATAAGAGAATTAATGGGGTTAATGAAGCAAATGGACTTAACAGACATCTATAGAACATTCCACCCAAATAGGAAAGAATACACCTTCTTCTCTGCAGCTCATGGAATCTTTTCGAAAATTGACCACATACTCGGTAAACAAAGCAAACATCCATAGTTACAAAAAAATATTAGTAACCACCTGTGACTTATCAGATTACCATGGATTAAAGTTAGAATTCAACAACAATACTACCCCCAGAAAGCCTACAAATTCATGGAAACTGAACAGTCAACTACTGAACCATACCTAGATTAAGGAAGAAATAAAGAAAGAAATTAAAGTCTTCCTGGAATTCAATGAAAATAAAGAAACAACATACTCAAACTTATGGGACACTATGAATGCAGTCCTAGGAGGAAAGTTCATAGCACTAAGTGCCTACTTGAAGAAAACAGAGAAAGCACACATTGGAGACTTAACAGCCCACCTGAAAGCTCTAGAAAAAAAAAGAAGCAGACTCACCTAGGAAGAGTAGAAGACTGGAAATAATCAAACTGAGGGCTGAAATCAACAAAATAGAAACACAGAAAACAATCCAAAGAATCAATGAAACAAAAAGCTGGTTCCTGGAGAAAATCAACAAGATTGATAAACCCCTATCCAAACGAATCAAATGGCAGAGAGAGAATTTGCAAATTAATAAGATCAGAAATGAAAAGGGGGACATAACCACAGACACAGAGGAAATTCAGAGAATCATTAGATCTTACTACAAAAGCCTGTATGCCGCAAACCTGAAAAATGTAAAAGAAATGGACTCTTTTTTATTTTTAATTATTTATTAAAGATTTCTGCCTCCTCCCCGCCACCGCCTCCCATTTCCCTCCCCCTCCCCCGATCAAGTCCCCATCCCTCATCAGTTCAAAGAGCAATCAGGGTTCCCTGACCTGTGGGAAGTCCAAGGACCACCCACCTCCAGCCAGGTATAGTAAGGTGAGCATCCAAACTGCCTAGGCTCCCCCAAAGCCAGTACGTGCAGTAAGATCAAAAACCCATTGCCATTGTTCTTGAGTTCTCAGTAGTCCTCATTGTCCGCTATGTTCAGCGAGTCCGGTTTTATACCAGGCTTTTTCAGACCCAGGCCAGCTGGCCTTAGTGGGTTCCCGATAGAACATCCCCATTGTCTCAGTGTGTGGGTGCACCCCTCACGGTCCTGAGTTCCTTGCTCGTGCTCTCTCTCCTTCTGCTCCTGATTTGGACCTTGAGATTTCAGTCCGGTGCTCCAATGTGGGTCTCTGTCTCTGTCTCCTTTCATCGCCTGATGAAGGGTAATATTCAGGAGGATGTGTATATGTTTGTCTTTGGATTCACCTTCTTATTTAGCTTATCTAGGATCACAAATTATAGGCTCAATGTCCTTTATTTATGGCTAGAAACCAAATATGAGTGAGTACATCCCATGATCCTCTTTTTGGGTCTGGCTTACCTCACTCAGGATAGTGTTTTCTATTTCCATCCATTTGCATGCAAAATTCAAGAAGCCCTTGTTTTTTACTGCTCAGTAGTACTCTAATATGTATATATTCCATACTTTCTTCATCCATTCTTCCATTGAAAGGCATCTAGGTTGTTTCCAGTTTCTGGCTATTACAAACAATGCTGCTATGAACATAGTTGAGGATATACTTTTGTTGTATGATAGGGCCTCTCTTGGGTATATTCCCAAGAGTAGTATTGCTGGGTCCAGGGGTAGGTTGATCCCGAATTTTCTGAGAAACCGCCACACTGCTTTCCAGAGTGGTTGCACAAGTTTGCATTCCCACCAGCAATGAATGAGTGTACCCCTTTCTCCACAACCTCTCCAGCAAAGGCTATCATTGGTGTTTTTTATTTTAGCCATTCTGACAGGTGTAAGATGGTATCTTAAAGTTGTCTTGATTTGCATTTCCCTGATCGCTAAGGAAGTTGAACATGACCTTAAGTGTCTTTTGGCCATTTGAAGTTCTTCTGTTGAGAATTCTCTGTTCAGTTCAGTGCCCCATTTTTTAATTGGGTTGATTAGCCTTTTACGGTCTAATTTCTTGAGTTCTTTATATATTTTGGAGATCAGACCTTTGTCAGTTGCGGGGTTGGTGAAGATCTTCTCCCAGTCAGTGGGTTGCCTTTTTGTCTTAGTGACATTGTCCTTTGCTTTACAGAAGCTTCTCAGTCTCAGGAGGTCCCATTTATTCAATGTTGCCCTTAATGTCTGTGCTGCTGGGGTTATACGTAGGAAGTGGTCTCCTGTGCCCATGACACTTTTTTAGATAAATACCATATACCAACGTTAAACCAGGACCAGGTGAACAATCTAAATTGACCTGTTAGTCGCGAAGAATTAAAAGCAGTTATCAAAAACCTCCCCACCAAAAAAAAGCCCAGGATGAGATGGTTTCAATGCGGAATTCTACCAGAACTTCCAAGAAGACCTAATACCTATACTCCTTAATGTATTTCACAATATAGAAACAGAAGAGTCATTGCCAAATTCCTTTTATGAAGCTACAGTTACTCTAATACCAAAACCACACAAAGACTCAACCAAGAAAGAAAATTATAGGCCAATCTCACTCATGAACATCGACACAAAAATCCTCAACAAAATACTGGCAAACCGAATCCAAGAACACATTAGAAAAATTATCCATTATGATCAAGTAAGCTTCATCCCAGAGATGCAGGGCTGGTTCAACATACGAAAATCTATCAATGTAATCCATCATATAAATAAACTGAAAGAAAAAAGCCATATTATCGTTTCATTAGATGCTGAAAAAGCATTTGACCAAATTCAACATCCCTTTATGATAAAAGTCTTGGAGAGATTAGGGATACAAGGGTCATACCTAAATATAATTAAAGCTATTTCCAGCAAGCCGACAGCTAACATCAAATTAAACGGAGAGAAACTCAAAGCCATCCCACTAAAATCAGGAACACGACAAGGATGTCCACTATCTCCATACCTCTTCAATATAGTGCTTGAAGTTTTAGCAATAACAATAAGACAGAATAAGGGGATCAAGGGGATTCGAATCAAAAAGGAAGAAGTTAAACTTTCGTTATTTGCAGATGATATGATAGTGTACATAAGCGACCCCAAAAGCTCCACCAAAGAACTCCTACAGCTGATAAACACCTTTAGTAATGTGGCAGGATACAAGATCAACTCCAAAAAATCAGTCGCCCTCTTATACACAAAGGATATGGAAGCAGAGAGGGAAATCAGAGAATCATCACCTTTCACGATAGCCACAAATAGCATAAAATATCTTGGGGTAACTCTAACCAAGGAAGTGAAAGATCTATTTGACAAGAACTTTAAGGCATTGAAGAAAGAAATTGAAGAGGATACCAGAAAATGGAAGGATCTCCCTTGCTCTTGGATTGGGAAGATCAACATAGTAAAAATGGCAATTCTACCAAAGGCAATTTATAGATTCAATGCCATCCCCATCAAGGTCCCATCAAAATTCTTCACAGATCTTGAGAGGACAATAATCAATTTTATATGGAAAAACAAAAAACCCAGGATAGCCAAAACAATCTTATACAATAAAGGAACTGGTGGCGTAAGTCACAAACAATGCCACACCAGTTTAAATTATGATTAATAGGGTGGTATTTATTTAAAGGGGAAAAAACTTACAGAACACCTTCCCAGACAACAACCCTCTGCGCAACCAGGAAAGGAGTCTAGTCACTGGTGGAGCAGGAAGTGAAGAGAGAGAGGAGAGGCAAGCGGTCGCTTTTTTAAAAGGACTGGTATCTCAGCGGCTATAGGCTGGAGGAGCGGGAGGACCTCCTGCAACAAGGAACTTCTGGAGGCATTACAATCCCTGACTTCAAACTCTATTACAGAGCTACAGTAATGAAAACAGCGTGGTACTGGCATAAAAACAGAGAAGTCGACCAATGGAATCGAATAGAAGACCCGGTTTTTAGCCCACAAAACTATGAACACCTCATTTTCAATAAAGGAGCTAAAAGTATACAATGGAAGAAAGAAAGCATCTTCAACAAATGGTGCTGGCACAACTGGATGTCAACCTGTAGAAGAATGAAAATAGACCCATATCTATCACCATGCACAAAACTCAAGTCCAAATGGATCAAAGACCTCAATATCAATCTGAACACACTGAACGTGATAGAAGAGAAAGTGGGAAGTACCCTACAACAGATGGGCACAGGAGATCGCTTCCTATGTATAACCCCAGCAGCACAGACATTAAGGGCAACATTGAATAAATGGGACCTACTGAAACTGAGAAGCTTCTGTAAAGCAAAGGACACTGTCACTAAGACAAAAAGGCAACCTACTGACTGGGAGAAGATCTTCACCAACCCCACAACAGACAAAGGTCTGATCTCCAAAATATATAAAGAACTCAAGAAACTAGACTTTAAAATGCTAATTAACCCAATTAAAAAATGGGGCCCTGAGCTGAACAGAGAATTCTTAACAGAAGAAGTTCAAATGGTCAAAAGATACTTAAGGTCATGCTCAACCTCCTTAGCGATCAGAGAAATGCAAATCAAAACAACTTTGAGATATCATCTTACACCTGTCAGAATGGCTAAAATAAAAAACACAATGATAGCCTTTGCTGGAGAGGTTGTGGAGAAAGGGGTACGCTCATCCATTGCTGGTGGGAATGCAAACTTGTACATCCACTTTGGAAATCAGTGTTTCGGTTTCTCAGAAAATTTGGGATCAACCTACCCCTGGACCCAGCAATACCACTCTCGGGAATATACCCAAGAGATGTCCTATCATATGACAAAAGCATTTGTTCAACTATGTTCATAGCAGCATTATTTGTAATAGCCAGAAACTGGAAACAACCTAGATGTCCTTCAATGGAAGAATGGATGAAGAAAGTGTGGAATATATACACATTAGAGTACTACTCAGCAGTAAAAAACAGGGGCTTCTTGAATTTTGCATGCAAATGGATGGAAATAGAAAACACTATCCTGAGTGAGGTAAGCCAGACCCAAAAAGAGGAACATGGGATGTACTCACTCATAATTGGTTTATAGCCATAAATAATGGTCACTGAGTCTATAATTTGTGATCCTAAAGAAGCTAAATAAGAAGGTGAACCCAAAGAAAAACATATAGTTATTATCCTTGGTATTGGAAATAGACAAAATTGCTGTTCAAAAAATCGGGATCTTGGGGGTGGGGTGGGATGGGGGTAATGGGAGAAGGGGAGAGAAAAGTGAGAAGGGGAGGATGGGGGGAACTTGGGGAAACAGGATGATTGGGGATAAAACAAGGTTGGATAGAGGAGCAGGGAATCACATATCTTAATTAAGGGAACCACCTTAGGGTTGTTAAGAGACTTGAACCTAGAGTGGCTCCAAGGTGCCCAGGGCAATGTCCCCAGTTAGTTCCTTGGGCAGCTGAGGATAGGGAACCTGAAATGACCCTATCCTATAGCCATACTGATGAATATCTTGCATATCACCATAGAACCTTTATCTAGCGATGGATGGAGATAGAGACAGAGACCCACACTGGAGCATCGGACTAAGCTCTCAAAGTCCCAATGAGGAGCAGAAGGAGAAAGAACATGAGCATGGAAGTCAGGTCCACGAGAGATGCACCCACCCACTGAGACAGTGGGGCTGATCTATTGGGAGCTCACCAAGGCCAGCTGGACTGTGACTGAAAAAGCATGCGATAAAACTGGACTCTCTGAACATGGCAGACAATGCGGGCTGATGAGAAGCCAAGGACAATGGCACGGGGTTTTGTTCCTACTTCATGTTCTGGCTTTGTGGGAGCCTAGCCAGTTTGGATGTTCACCTTCCTAGACCTGGATGGAGGGGGGAGGACCTTGGACTTTCCACAGGGCAGGGAACCCTGACTGCTCTTTGGACTGGAGAGGGAGGGGGAGAGGAGTGGGGGGAGGGGGAGAGGGGCGGGAGGAGGGGGAGGGAAATGGGAGGCTGGGAGGAGGCAGAAATTTTATTTTCAATTAAAAAAAAAAAGAAACCCTATCTGGAAAACAAAACAAAACAAAAAATGAAGAAGCATTCACCTCTAGTACCAATAAATAAATTAATGAACAACATTTAAAAATAAGTGTCAGACCAGCCTGGTCTACAAGAGCTAGTTCCAGGACAGGCTCCAAAGCTCCAGAGACCCTGTCTCGAAAAACCAAAAAAAAAAAAAAAAAAAAAAAAAAAAAAAAGGTCAAGGGTAGAGGCCCAAGGAACCGCAGAACCTGCAATCCTTGACTTTCCATCTTTCAGAAAGCATCCTTCTTGGGGTGCCCTTTGCCAGGGTGAAGGCTGGAGGGGTGGTGTGATCTCCCTGACAAAGGACCTGATGTCTTAAATGTAGAGAGCTTCATTTGAGTGCATACTCACAAAGGGCTTCGTATATGGAAAAACAATTTTAAAATAAAGAGGTTTGGTTTTGGTTTTTTTGTTTGTTTGTTTGTTTGTTTGTTTTTTTCAAATCTTGACTCTTTTGGCCTAGATTTTGGAGTGGATGGCAAAGCAAATATCAACTGGAAGTTTTGGTTTTGCTGCAGGGAGCTGGAAGTCGAATTCCCTTCCAAATAGAAACTAAGGCTCAGGGAGAGTGAGTGACTTTCAGAGGGAGGGTCATGCGCTCATTTAACGCTGCAGCGTGTGCCTCTGCATACGCTAGTCCTTATACACGCAGTATATATGTTTGTGTATGTGTGTGTGTGTGTGTGTGTGTGCTCACTAATGTGCATAATATTTAATTCCCGAGCCATCTGAAAGGCTTACACTAGTCTCTAGTCTATCCACGGGCACATTAGTACCAAGTGTCTTTGTAAGCTTTGTGGTACCGAAATAAACACCTGAGATAAATCAATGTGCACAAAGGAAGCTGAGTGTGAGGGTCCTTATCTACAATCCCACCCCAGGGAGGCTGGGGTCAAAGGATTTGGAAAGTGGGAAGCCAGCTGGGCTGTGTAAGAAAGTCCTTTCCTCCCAAAAGGAAAAAAACAAAACAAAAAAAAAAAAAAAAAAAGAAAAGGGAGATTTATTTTGCCTCTTGTTTTGGAGATTCCAGCCTGTGGTTTTTTTGCAGGCCTGTGACAAGGTCATATATGACGCCAGAACGTGCACCACAGAGGAAGCAGCTCACTAAATGACAGCCAAGAGACAAGTGGAGAGAGGAGAGTGTGGAGGTCAAGGTCCCAATGTCTCCTTTGAAGGTGTGCCTCAGTGATCTAACTTCCCTCGACAGAGCTCCGCCTCCCACAGCACAAGCTGTCCCCAGACTTTTAGCTGATGACCGTTTATAGTCCACTTGTCTAGACCATAGGCTAAGGTAAATCGGCCTGCTAAGAGATTAACCTAACGAGATGCGAACAATTTAAACAAGGCCCCATGGGACGTCGACCAACCCCTGAGTACATAGGCCTCTGCGCCAGCCATTCTATGGGTGGAGATGTCTGGGAAACAGGAATTCTAAAGAGCCACAGGGTTGGCCGGGAAGCAGGGAAGACAGCCCTTCTCAGGAGAGGAAGCTGCGCAAACCCGCCTGGATAGCAGTGGGGCTCACCAGAGTCACTAGGCCATTAAGGAGCAGGCACTAGAGTGCTTTTGTGGTTTCATTGTACCCCTCCCCCACCAGTACCTGCACCCCTACCATCCTCCTATGCCACCCACCTCCAAAACCTGTCTAAAATAAAAATTAGTTTAACAAGAAGAAAATGAACCAAAACCATAAAATATTTTCTTTTATAAAGAAAGTCGACTCAGAACTAAGGACGCAGCTCAGTGAGTGTAACTGAGCTTGCCATGCAAGCATGATCACCTGACTTCAAATCCCCAGAGCCCCTGAAAGCCAGGTGTGGTGCTGTGCACATGTCTAATCCACAGAGAGATGGGGGGTGAGGGGTAGAGATTCCCAGAGAGATGGGAGGGGGGTGGAGAGTCCCAGAGACATGGGAGGGGGGTGGAGATTCACAGAGAGATGGGAGGGGGTGGAGAGTCCCAGAGAGATGGGAGGGGGGTGGAGATTCACAGAGAGATGGGAGGGGGGTGGAGAGTCCCAGAGAGATGGGGGGGGGAATGGAGAGTCCCAGAGAGATGGGGGGTGGAGAGTTTCAAAGAGATGGGGGGGGGTGGAGAGTCCCAGAGAGATGGGAGGGGGGTGGAGAGTCCCAGAGAGATGGGAGGGGGGTGGAGAGTCCCAGAGAGATGGGAGGGGGGGTGGAGAGTCCCAGAAACCAACTCATAAGCCAGTAGCCTGGTGTCCTTGGAAGATGAACAGCAAAAAGAATTCCGCCTCAAACATGGTGGAAGGAGAAAACTGACACCCAAGGTTGTCCTCTGACATCCGCCCACACACACACACACACACACACGTACACACATGTACACATACACATGGGCAAGCACACACACACATGCACACACAAATACACGATAAACAAGAAAATGGAGGACTGTTCTAAGAAAGAAGGTCTGGCATGACCTTGGCTACCTGCCAAGGTGGTTCCTCCTGGTTGGGTTCTGAGAAGGGAGTGCCAAGAACGGGACTGTCCCCCAAGGGAAAGTGTCGGACAGGCTCCATAAACCACTTCCAGCAATTTAACAACAAGAAAGATGAGCCTCCACGTCCTGAAAGTCCTACCACCTGGTGACAAAGCCTTTGTCACTTTGCATGGAAGAGATTTTGGAGCAATTTTTAGCGGCCTGTTTATGCCACATTCCTGCCTTATCATCCAGTCTCAATGCATTCCTTTCCTACTGGCAAGGTCTCAGTATTTACACTATTTAGCAATGGCGACAATGCCGTGGGGGTCGCTGATTTTAGAATTATCACTAACAATCCCATACGTGCACCACTGTGGTTATATGAATACCACTCCGTGCCGAATTAAATAACATCAGAGTCAGCCGAGAAAGACTCGGTCACAAACCACTGTTCTTTAAAGACAATATTCCAGCTTTTTGGTCATGCTTGGTGCACCTTTCCTGGCACCAATAGCCTCTGGGGTATTTTATTTTTATATAGAGTGCATAGATGTTCAGATTTCTGTGAATATGCTAGTCTTGGAATGCCTGTCCTTTGTTGGAACACTATGGACCAAACAGTGGTTTGCCTATGAGAAGCGGCAGCTGGTGTGTTTTCCCACTGCCATTTTTCGTCTATCTTTGGACTGTATTGTGTCAGAAGGTTTGGGTTCAGACACTGCTGTTGGAATTGCTGACTTGAACTTCTTTCAACATCACTCAGTGCATTTTGGCTTGGGATTTAGATGTGTGTCCAACATTTTGTACCATTTTAGGTGAAGTGTCCTTCTTAGCACTGATGATCACAAAATTAAAATATTGATCAACTTCAGAAAGCTTTTGAAATTATTCTATGTCCTCCAATACACTATCCAGTGTCCCCAACCCTCAGACAAGACACAATTCAGATAAAAACAAACAAATACATCTCACAAGTCATGTGCTTTCTTTAATAAATGGCAAAATTGTATGTGCACCAAAAGACTGTTTTAGAAGTTTCTTTAGGACTTACTATGAGTAACTGTTTTATTCAGATACCTATCTACACAAATCAATGTAGAAAATTCTAGCAAGAAAAACTTCATTCTAGTGGGAAATGCTTATGAAACCCTGATCAAGTGGACTTTTCCTGTCCCTTAGGCAAACTTCATCTACTGTATGTTTCCTTCTACCCCTTGCAGCTTCTCTGGTTCCTGTTTCTTCCCTAGCAGATGAACACGGGGCTCTGAGGCTAGCCTTTAACTCCTTGGTGACTTCTATTTATCTGTTGTGTTGTTGTTTGTTTTTTTGTGTAGCTTTATTTTTTTTATATATAGAATGGAACTACATTTTCCTTCCAAGATTTGTCTTTGACCACATTAAATATATTTTTTTTATTTTTTTATTTTTAGTTGTTTTTTCAAGACATGGTTTCTCTGTGTAGCCCTGGTTGTCCTCGAACTCATTCTGTAGACCAGGCTGGCCTTGAACTCACAAAGATTCACCTGGCCCTGCCTCCTGATTGCTGGGATTAAAAGAATGCACCAGCAGTGCCCAGCTAAACATATTTTTCAATGCAATTGGTAAATTTCTTTTTTAAAAAACCAATTATATTTTAATTACCAGGAGCATTTCTTATTCTGATTGTTTTTCAGTGGTAACAACTTTATTTCAAAGATCTCTACCATTTGATTTGTTCTGGGAACTCTAAAAAGAATTTTCTGTGTTTCCTCCCTGTGTTTGGCTTGCTTGCTTGCTTGTTTTGAGATAGGGTCTTACTTTGTAGCTCAAGCTGGCATCAAATGTCCAATACTTCTGCCTCAGCCCTCATGGTATTGCAGACATGGACAATCTGGCTAAAACAAACTGTAACTGTATTTACTTTCTTCAGCTTCAGTTCTTCTGTTTGTTCACATTAATCCTGTTCTTTCAAGACACTGGCATCCTCTGATACCCAGCGCTGTACCAGATTTGCCGAAGGGGCAAATCTGAGCTGTGCAGGTAACCCACCTCGTCTTCCTCACACGGAGGCTCCGCACAAACCCGGGCTGAGTGGGCGTATTGACAGCTAGGGTTCCCTCCTCTACAGGGCTGCCAATCCAGACCTCCCCTGGAGTGCCTCAGGCACAGAAAACACTGGCAGGGACTGTACCTGGGCAAGCTGCCTTCTCCCAGCCTCTACTGAACAGGCCCTGGGTGGTGTTGAGCTTTCGTCTTCAGGTCCAGCATCCGTGCTGCCTCCGCCTTTCCCCCACCCAAGGCAGGGTTTCTCTGTGCAGCCCTGGCTGTCCTGAAACTCAGCTGATTTTTAACTGTTATTGTTTGAAATGTGATCTAGCTATGGCAGCCCAGGCTGCCTCAGTTCACTCTCCGTGCAGCCCAGGCTGGCCCTGAAAGTTCCGAGGCACGAGCTTCAGTCTTCCAGCTGTCAGGACCCCGCTGCTGCCTCACACATGGTCTATGCTGTCTTGTTTCCCACTCTTGGGTGCCAGCAGACATCATTTGACTTTGTTCCACTTGCCCCAACAGACCCATGTTAACAATGAAATCGTATAGTACAGGGAGGATGTCCCCAATCCTGAGTCCTCAAGTATACATCGGTGAGTGCTCAGATCCTGACTGCCCTTTGTATTAATGACTCCAATCTTTTTTTTTTTTGACTTTTCAAAACAGGGTTTCTTTGTGTAGCTTTGGCACCTGTCCTGGAACTTGCTTTGTAGCCCAGGCTGGCCTCGTACTCACAGAGATCTGCCTGCCTCTGCCTCTCGAGTGCTGGGATTAAAGGTGTGAGCCACCACCGCCCGGCTGAGTATCTCCAGCCTTAAACCAAGAATCTGCCTCTTGTGTAAACCCGCTGCTTTCTATCCATCACGCTCGTCCACGCTGGTGACTCCCACGTTGCCATTCAGCCTTGCTACGATTTTACAATCTAGATTTATGGAGAAACAGACAATGGACAGTCAATGACTCCAGTTATGTCAGAGGGACTTCAGGAAGGTTAAAGGTTGATCGGTTAGCCCTGTAAACACCCTGAACAAGAGGACACTGGGCAGAGTTTAATCTGTAGAATTCATCTTGGGGGAAAGTCTTCACCTTTTCCTCTTCCTATTCTATCGAATTACAATTTCAGGAAATCATCTGAACGCACACACACATACACATACATTATCTGTTAATTACATATTTGATAATTGTCTAATATGCATATATGATCAATTCGTTATTTAATAGTCACTCGGTTTAAATACATACATGGACATGGTGAGGAGCCACAATTTAATTTAAATGGGGAAAGCCTACCTTTAAAAGGAGAAGTGAAACCTGTTTCAGAGCCTATGAGAGGCTCAGCCAGTAAAGCCCTTGCCACCAAGCCTCTTGTTCTACATGGTAGAAAGGGAGAACTGGCTCCCAAAAGTTGTCCTCTGACTTCCACAGACAGATCATTCCACAAGTGCACATACAAATTAATGAATTAATTAATTAATGCATTTTTTAAAACTACATTTTTATCATTGGAGAGAATTTGAGACATCATTATTATGCAAACATCCACATATTTTGTGGAAGCTTTCTTCTCTAGGAGCTGAATTGTCTCCGAATAGCTAATTCCATCTGAGTATCCTTGAATCTTTGTACCAACCAGATATATTAACAGAGTAGGTGATATTTATAATCACTGGAGAATGAAACTCACTATTTTTTAAAACACCATGGACCACACTAAACTAAGCACACCAAAATAATTTTAAGCATGCCATTTTTTAAAATGTTTCAGACTGTAGGAATCTTTGAAAGTTCATGATAAAGAAGTATTGATAGATAAACATTTCAAATAAATGTCTAAATAAAATATTTTGCCTCATCATAAATAATGGCTTATCCAGATGCTTGAAAGCAAGGATGAAGGGAAGGCTCAGTAGTTATGAGCACTTCCAGAGAACCAAAGTTTGGTGTCTAGGCAACTTAGAAACATCTGTAACTCCAGTTCCAGAGAATCTGACATCCTCAGGCATACTCCTCACACCCACAGATACACACACACACACAGATACACACACACACACAATGAGAACACAGAAGTATAAATAAAACAGGTGAGCACACATGTAAGCAAACAATTACAGGGTAAATGACTGAAAACCACACCCTGTTTGTGGACTAACAACATACCTCATGTCACCATGACACTTGCTGTCAGGCCTGAAGACTTGAGTCCCATCCCCAGAACCCAAACAATGTAAGAGAGAATTGACAACACACATGTTAAATAAGAAAATTTTTTTAAAAATCTCAATTCTCTTTTACTTCATGTTTGGATTATTTGCTCTATCATTCTAAACATTTTTTTTAAAGATAGAGTAAGTTTAGCTTCTAATGTCATTGCAGCAGCCTTTATGTCCTGTAACAGACAGTCAGCTGTAGAACAAGTGCAGCAGGGGAAGTTTTGAGGAGTAGGCAGCCCACTTTCATTAAGCCTCCTGGCTAACCCTTCTCTCTGCACTGAGGGTGCGCTGGACTGGTCCCCTTGTCCAGCACAGAGTGCACACACACAATCCTTGTCTTCAGAACCAGCATAGGGATGAATAAGGCTTCTGGCCAGATTCAGCGGTCCTCTGCAATCATCGAGCGTGACAGAACTGGAAGGAAAACATCTGGCCCAAGGTCACTGCTGGGCTCTGTAGCTGGGAGCATCCTTTGATCTCCCTTCGAAGTCTCTATTGAGCCTAACAGATCAATTAGTTAATAGACCATTCCCACTAGTGATCCCTCTAGCAGACAGCGGAGGGTAGAAAGTTCTAGTTCTCCACCTTCCCTTCCCCATCTACTTGAGGCAGATCCTTCTGTCCCCCTAGAAATAACAGAGTCTTTAAACCACTTCAGTCACTCCTGGGGTACAGGAGCCCCCCTCTTTTAGGTTCCAATCAGGTATGTGCTGGAGCCTCGAGTGTGTGTAAGCACAGCACTCATGGCTACAATTTCATTCCCTGGGTAGTTAAGATTGAGGAAAGTTTGCAAACCATTATTAAAACATCTTCATTGGGTTGGGTTGATTCCCCTGAGGAACTGGAAAGATCATTTTAGTATCTTATTTTAAAAAAAAATCAGAGAAGTGTCTTGCACTTTTCGCTAGGTTCCTGCTAAGCTGGCTGGTTTTCCTGATATTAGTAAGGATTGGTTGTAGGTGTTTAAACAAACATGTTCAAGACTGGTCAGCTTCAAACACTGCTACTTTAAAAAGGTAATAATTATGCATCAGGGAACAAAACTGGATTATTTGAGGATTGGAATATAGAATTTCCATTAGTTTTTATGATTTTAATGAGGTTAAGATAGTGTCTCTAAGGAGCTGGAGAGATGTCTCAGGAGTTAAGAAAACCAGCTGCTCTTGCAGAAGACCCGGGGTTCAATTCCCAGTACCCACATGGCAAAACACGACTGTCTGTAACTGTAGTCCCAGGTTCCAACACCCTCACAAAGGCATACATGAGTGCAAACACCAATGCACATAAAATAAAAATAATTGGGCATGGAAGCGGAGAGGCGTGGTGTCCAGATGCGGCAGAGAGGCTCGGCAATCAGGAATAGGCTTTGGGGGACCGGCGCAGTGGCAGACAAAAGCAGCATGGACGGGCGCACAATAACGAGAGAAGATCGCCCCACTACAATTAAATCAAAGATGTAGGCCTTTTGTTGGCGAGGTCACTGGCAAACGCGGAGCCTGGTCCTGTCCTGAAGACCCTTCGGAGGGGTGAGAGGGTTCTTGGCCTGCGGAAAGAATCAAGAAACAGAGCGAGGGCATTTTGTAAGCGGAGCCCTTGGCCAGCAGGGAAACCTGATCCAGTTTTAAAAGACCCATTAGATAGGATCAATAGGAGGAGATGGGCAGGCGCCAAGGCAAGAATTCACCCAATAATCTAAAAAACAACATGAAAACACCAGAACCCAATGATCTTACAACAGAAGTATTTGAACACCCTAACACAGAAGAAGTGGGAAAAATTGACTTTATGAAAGCAATAGAGTCCCTTAAACAACATGTAAAAAATGCTGTTATAGAATTGGGTGAGAAGTATAACAAAAAGTTTGAAGAAATGAGTAAATACGTACATGATACACTGGGAAACCAAGAAAAAACGATCAAACTGGTAATGGAAACAGTTCAAGAATTGAAAACTGAAATGAAGGCAAGGAAGAAAATACAAACTGAGGACCAGCTGGATATGGAAAATCTAGGTCAACCAGCAGAATCTACAGAAACAAGCATAATCAATATAATACAAAAGATAGAAGAAAGAATCTCAGATTTTGAGGACACCATAGAGAAAATAAACGCACAGAACAAAGAAAACAGCAAAGCCAACAAATTCTCAACACAAAGCATTCAGGAAATATGGGACACAATAAAAAGACCAAACCTGGTGGCCTGCCTGCACCAAGGAGGGTAGGCGCTTTGTTTGCGAGCTGCCCAACCAGCACGGAGGCCTGATCTCTCGGCCCAGGAGAACCAGCGTTGGGGTGAGTTTCTGGCCCGCAGCGCCAGCCAGGGACGGGGATCTCGGGGGTCCCCTGGCCTCCTGTCTTTCTTGGGCTCTCTGCAGGACCTCTATTCCCTGGTTACTGCCTCTTTCTTCCTGGCCCACCCAGCTTCCGTCCAGAGCCCTCCCCACTTGGGCCCCCCGCCCTCTTTTGGCGCGAGGCATTGGGAGTTGGGTCCCAGTCCTCCCGGCGCCCGGGCGGGCTCCACTGCCTTTGTTTCTGTGGCCTGCCTGCACCAAGGAGGGTAGGCGCTTTGTTTGCGAGCTGCCCATCCAGCACGGAGGCCTGATCTCTCCGCCCCAGGAGAACCAGCGTTGGGGTGAGTTTCTGGCCCACGGCGCCAGCCAGGGACGGGGATCTCGGGGGTCCCCTGGCCTCCTGTCTTTCTTGGGCTCTCTGCAGGACCTCTATTCCCTGGTTACTGCCTCTTTCTTCCTGGCCCACCCAGCTTCCGTCCAGAGCCCTCCCCACTTGGGCCCCCCGCCCTCTTTTGGCGCGAGGCATTGGGAGTTGGGTCCCAGTCCTCCCGGCGCCCGGGCGGGCTCCACTGCCTTTGTTTCTGTGGCCTGCCTGCACCAAGGAGGGTAGGCGCTTTGTTTGCGAGCTGCCCAACCAGCACGGAGGCCTGATCTCTCGGCCCAGGAGAACCAGCGTTGGGGTGAGTTTCTGGCCCGCAGCGCCAGCCAGGGACGGGGATCTCGGGGGTCCCCTGGCCTCCTGTCTTTCTTGGGCTCTCTGCAGGACCTCTATTCCCTGGTTACTGCCTCTTTCTTCCTGGCCCACCCAGCTTCCGTCCAGAGCCCTCCCCACTTGGGCCCCCCGCCCTCTTTTGGCGCGAGGCATTGGGAGTTGGGTCCCAGTCCTCCCGGCGCCCGGGCGGGCTCCACTGCCTTTGTTTCTGTGGCCTGCCTGCACCAAGGAGAGTAGGCGCTTTGTTTGCGAGCTGCCCAACCAGCATGGAGGCCTGATCTCTCGGCCCAGGAGAACCAGCGTTGGGGAGAACCAGCATTGGGGAGAACCAGCGTTGGGACGAGCCAGGGTTGGGCACGGAGACCTGATCCCTTGGTGCCAGGAGAGCCAACATTGGTGAGGCCGCGTTGGGTAGGCAAGGAGACCTGATCTGGTAAAAGAAGACCCATAAGGGAGTATTTGGAAGAAGAGATGGGCAGACGCCAAGGCAAGAATTCGCCCAACAAACTGAAAAGCAACATGAAGCCACCAGAATCCAGCGACCTCACAACGGAAGGTCATGAACACCTTAATCAAGAAGGAGAAAAGTTTGACTTCATGAAAGTGATTGACGCCCTTAAACAGCATGTAAAAAACGCCCTTATAGAAATGGATGAGAAATATAACAGAAAGTTTGAAGAATTGAATAAATCAGTGAATGATACCCTAGAAAACCAAGGAAAAACAATCAAACAGATAATGGAAACAGTTCAAGACTTGAAAACTGAAATAGAGGCAAAGAAGAAAACACAAACAGAGGGCCGGCTGGACATGGAAAATCTAGGTAAACGAATAGAGACTACAGAAACAAGCATAACCAGCAGAATACAAGAGATAGAAGAAAGACTCTCAGATTCTGAAGATACCATAGAGAAAATAAACACACTGATCAAAGAAAACAGCAAGTCCAACAAACTCTCATCACAAAACATTCAGGAAATATGGGACACAATAAAAAGACCAAACCTAAGAATAATAGGAGTAGAAGAAGGAGAAGAAGTGCAGCTCAATGGTCCAGAAAATATATTTAATAAAATTATAGAAGAAAACTTTCCCAACCTAAAGAAAGATATACCTATGAAGGTGCAAGAAGCATACAGAACACCGAATAGGCTGGATCAAAAAAAAACATCCCCTCGCCATATAATTATCAAAACACAAAGCATTCAGAATAAGGAAAAAATATTAAGAGCGGCAAAGGAAAAAGGCCAAATTACTTACAAAGGTAAACCTATCAGACTTACACCTGACTTTTCCATGGAAACCATGAAAGCCAGAAGGTCCTGGATAGATGTACTGCAGAAACTGAGAGACCATGGATGCAAGCCCAGATTACTATACCCAGCCAAGCTTTCGTTCACTATAAATGGAGAAAATAAAATTTTCCAGGATAAAAACAAATTCAAACAATATGCAGCCACAAATCCAGCCTAACAGAAAGTAATAGAAGGAAAATCACTAACCAAGGAATCCAATAATGACCACAATAACTCAGACATCTAGAGACCCTTCATCAACACAAACCAAAGAAGGGATACACACAAACTCTACGACTGAAAAAAAATGACCGGAGTTAACAACCACTGGTCATTAATATCACTTAATGTCAATGGTCTCAACTCACCTATAAAAAGGCACAGGCTAAGAGATTGGATAAGAAAACAGGATCCAACATTCTGCTGTTTACAAGAAACACACCTCAACCACAAAGACAGGCACCTACTCAGAGTAAAGGGTTGGGAAAAGGCCTATCAAGCAAATGGACCTAAGAAACAAGCAGGTGTGGCCATACTAATCTCTAACAAAGTTGACTTCAAACTTAAATCAATCAGAAGAGATGGAGAGGGGCATTTTATATTCATAACAGGAACAGTTCATCAGGATGAAGTCTCAATCCTGAACATCTATGCCCCTAATATAAAAGCACCCACGTACATAAAAGAAACATTGCTAAAATTCAAGGCAGCCATCAAACCGCACACACTAATAGTAGGAGATTTCAACACTCCTCTCTCACCAATGGACAGGTCAATCAGACAGAAACCTAACAGAGAAATAAGACAACTAATGGAGGTAATGAAACAAATGGACTTAACAGACATCTATAGAACATTCCACCCAAATAGGAAAGAATACACCTTCTTCTCTGCAGCTCATGGAACCTTCTCGAAAATCGACCACATAGTCGGTAACAAAGCAAACATCCACAGTTACAAAAAAGTATTACTAACCACCTGTGTCTTATCAGATCACCATGGATTAAAGTTAGAATTCAACAACAAGGCTACCCCCGGAAAGCCCACAAAGTCATGGAAACTGAACAGCCAACTACTGAACCACACCTGGATTAAGGAAGAAATAAAGAAAGAAATTAAAGTATTCCTGGAATTAAATGAAAATAAAGAAACAACATACTCAAACTTATGGGTCACTATGAAAGCAGTCCTAAGAGGAAAGTTCATAGCACTAAGTGCCCACTTAAAGAAAACAGAGAAAGCTCACATTGGAGACTTAACAGCCCACCTGAAAGCTCTAGAAAAAAAAGAAGCAGACTCACCTAGGAGGAGTAGGAGACTGGAAATAATCAAACTGAGGGCTGAAATCAATAAAATAGAAACACAGAGAACAATCCAAAGAATCAATGAAACAAAAAGCTGGTTCCTGGAGAAAATCAACAAGATTGACAAACCCCTATCCAAACTAATCAAACGGCAGAGAGAGAATTTGCAAATTAATAAGATCAGAAATGAAAAGGGGGACATAACCACAGACACAGAGGAAATTCAGAGAATCATTAGATCTTACTACAAAAGCCTATACGCCACAAAACTGGAAAATGTAAAGGAAATGGATACTTTCTTAGATAAATATCATTTACCAAAGTTAAATCAGGACCAGGTGAACAATCTAAATAGACCTGTTAGTCGCGAAGAATTAGAAGAGGTTATCAAAAACCTCCCTACCAAAAAAAGCCCAGGACCAGATGGTTTCAATGCGGAATTCTACCAGAACTTCCAAGAAGACCTAATACCTATACTCCTTAATGTATTTCACAATATAGAAACAGAAGGGTCATTACCAAATTCCTTTTATGAAGCTACAGTTACTCTGATACCAAAACCACACAAAGACTCAACCAGGAAAGAGAATTACAGGCCGATCTCACTCATGAATATTGACGCAAAAGTCCTCAATAAAATACTGACAGACTGAATCCAAGAACACATTAGAAAACTTATCCATTATGATCAAGTAGGCTACATCCCAGAGATGCAGGGCTGGTTCAACATACGCAAATTTATCAATGTAATCCACCATATAAATAAACTGAAAGAAAAAAACCATATGATCATTTCATTAGATGCTGAAAAAGCATTCAACAAAATTCAACACCCCTTTTTGATAAAGGTCTTGGAGAGATTAGGGATACAAGGGTCATACCTAAATATAATTAAAGCTATTTACAGTAAGCCGACAGCTAACATTAAATTAAAAGGAGAGAAAGTCAAAGATATTCCACTAAAATCAGGAACACGACAAGGATGTCCACTATCTCCATACCCCTTCAATATAGTGCTTGAAGTTCTAGCAATAGCAATAAGACAACATAAGGGGATCAAGGGGATTCGTATTGGAAAGGAAGAAATTAAGCTTTCGTTATTTGCAGATGATATGATAGTATACATAAGCAACCCCAAAAACTCTACCAAAGAACTCCTACAGCTGATAAACACCTTTAGTAATGTGGCAGGATACAAGATCAACTCCAAAAAATCAGTTGCCTTCCTATACACTAAGGATAAGGAAGCAGAGAGGGAAATCAGAGAATCATCACCTTTCACGATAGCCACAAATAGCATAAAATATCTTGGGGTAACTCTGACCAAGGAAGTGAAAGATCTATTTGACAAGAACTATAAGTCTTTGAAGAAAGAAATTGAAGAGGACACCAGAAAATGGAAGGACCTCCCTTGCTCTTGGATTGGGAGGATCAACAGAGTAAAAATGGCAATTCTACCAAAAGCAATCTATAGACTCAATGTTATCCCCATCAAAGTCCCATCAAAATTCTTCACAAATCTGGAGAAGACAATAATCAACTTTATATGGAAAAACAAAAAACCCAGGATAGCCAAAACAATCTTATACAACAAAGGATCGTCTGGAGGCATTACCATCCCTGACTTCAAACTCTACTACAGAGCTACAGTATTGAAAACAGCTTGGTATTGGCATAAAAACAGAGAAGTCGACCAATGGAATCGAATAGAAGACCCTGACATTAACCCACAAACCTATGAACACCTGATTTTCGATAAAGGAGCTAAAAGTATACAATGGAAAAAAGAGGGCATCTTCAACAAATTGTGCTGGCAAAACTGGATGTCAACCTGTAGAAGAATGAAAATAGATCCATATCTATCACCATGCACAAAACTCAAGTCCAAATGGATTAAAGACCTCAATATCAGTTTGAACACAGTAAACCTGATAGAAGAGAAAGTGGGAGGTACTCTACAACACATGGGCACAGGAGACCACTTATTACGTATAACCCCAGCAGCACAGACATTAAGGACCTCATTGAATAAATGGGACCTCCTGAGATTGAGAAGCTTCTGTAAAGCAAAGGACACTGTCACTAAGACACAAAGGCAACCCACCAACTGGGAGAAGATCTTCACCAACCCCGCAACTGACAAAGGTCTGATCTCCAAAATATATAAAGAACTCAGGAAACTAGACCGTAAAAGGCTAATCAACCCAATTATAAAATGGGGCACTGAGCTGAACAGAGAATTCTCAACAGAAGAAGTTCAAATGGCCAAAAGACACTTAAGGTCATGCTCAACTTTCTTAGCGATCAGGGAAATGCAAATCAAGACAACTTTAAGATACCATCTTACACCTGTCAGAATGGCTAAAATAAAAAACACCAATGATAGCCTTTGCTGGAGAGGATGTGGAGAAAGGGGTACACTCATCCATTGCTGGTGGGAACGCAAACTTGTGCAACCACTCTGGAAAGCAGTGTGGCGGTTTCTCAGGAAATTCAGGATCAACCTAGCCCTGGATCCAGCAATACCACTCTTAGGAATATACCCAAGAGAGGCCCTATCATACAACAAAAGTATATGCTCAACTATGTTCATAGCAGCATTGTGTGTAATAGCCAGAACCTGGAAACAACCTAGATGTCCCTCAACGGAAGAATGGATGAAGAAAGTATGGAATATATACATATTAGAGTATTACTCAGCAGTAAAAACAAGGACTTCTTGAATTTTGCATACAAATGGAAGGAAATAGAAAACACTATCCTGAGTGAGGTAAGCCAGACCCAAAAAGAGGAACATGGGATGTACTCACTCATATTTGGTTTCTAGCCATAAATAAAGGACATTGAGCTTATAATTCATGTTCCTAGAGAAGCTAAATAAGAAGGTGAATCCAAAGACAAACATATACACATCCTTCTGAATATTAACCTTCATCAGGCGATGAAAGGAGACAGAGACAGAGACCCACATTGGAGCACCAGACTGAAATCTCAAGGTCCAAATCAGGAGCAGAAAGAAACGAAGCATGAGCAAGGAACTCAGGACCGTGAGGGGTGCACCCACACACTGAGACAATGGGGATGTTCTCTCGGGAACTCACCAAGGCCAGCTGGCCTGGGTCTGAAAAAGCCTGGTATAAAACCGGACTAGCTGAACATAGCGGACAGTGAGGAAGAATGGGAACTCAAGAACAATCGCAGTGGGTTTTTGATCCTACTGCACGTACTGGCTTTGGGGGAGCCTAGGCAGTTTGGATGCTCACCTTATGAGACCTGGATAGATGTGGGCGGTCCTTGGGCTTCCCACAGGTCAGGGAACCCTGATTGCTCTTTGAGCAGATGAGGGAGGGTGACTTGATCGGGGGAAGGGGAGGGAAATGGGAGGCTGTGGCAGGGAGGAGGCAGAAATCCTTAATAAAAAAATAAGTTAATAAAAAATAATAATTAAAAAAATAAAAAAGTGGTTTCTCTTAGCCTGTGCGTTAGCTTTGAGTTTTGTAACTTAACACAAAATAACTAATAATTACTCTAAAATGGGCTGGGGATTTTTTTCTTTTTAAGTACAGTCACACCAGGGCAGTCAAGAACAACACAATGGGGTCAGGCTGGTCGGCTCACGGGATAAAGGTGCTGTAGCCAAGGCTGACCACGTGAATTTGATCCTAGAAATTACCTGGTGAAAGAGAGAATCAATTCCTCCACACACATACCACAGCACAAGTGTGCCCCATCACACACAATAAATAAATGTAAAAAAATTGATTAATTAAAAAATTAATATATATATTACTGTGCTCCAATGATCTGGAATTTGGGACACCGCCCTGTGTACTTTCCAGTAAGAGTCTGGGTCTTACTTGTGCGCTGGGACCAACTTAAAGCTCACACTGCCCCTCTGGAGACACTCAGCTGAGTGGGAAAAACATAATAACTGTCCCCTACATGCCAGCACCCTAGGGGATTTCAGGAGACAGAAAGCAATTATTCCCTTTGAAGTTGGCATGAATAGAAGAATTAGAACTGTCCTTTGTCCCCAAAAGCTAGACATGGCTACGACATGACAGAGCATGGAGTCTGGTCTGAGAGCAGTGACCCCTTTTCACCTCCTTATGTCACTCCCATCTATGTTCTCAGAAAACTTAGACAGTCCTCAAGGTACCCCTTCTTCTGCCGGGTCACTGGGAGGAGCTTTGGCTTTGTTTTCCATGCTGGTGATTGAAGCCAGGGCAGAGCAGATGCTAAGCAAGCGTTAATAAAGTCCTCGTGATTCACCGACTCTGCGACCCACTAAAGTAAAGAATGACAAAGAACACGTGTCTCCAGGGCCTATAAATTGACTCAGCTGGTAAAGGTGTTTGCCACCAAACCCTGACAACAGGAGTTTGAGCCCTGGGACCCACGTTAAAGTAGAAGGGAACCAACTCCTGCGACTTCCCTTGAACCTCCACATACATGCAATGCACTGTATTTATACACATATGCGCACGTGCACACACAAATAAATGTAATTTTTTAAAAATGTAAAGAAATGTCATTAAGCTTTGCCTCCCAGGAAGCTCCACCCCAAGCTTTGACAAAGAACTGACAAGAGGCCATTGGAGATGGGATGTCTGTTCAGCCGTGGTGAGAAATCGACCTGAGGTAGCTGCAGACTCCAAAGGCTTTCTCATATCTCATTTCCTAAGCGGTGTAATAATTAGCCCCTGTAATTGGGTTGCTAGAAAGTTAACTACCGAGTGTGAATTCTTCAGGGCACCTCAGCGGATGATGTCTGTCGGCTGCCTGATTTATGCCAAGTGATCCACAAGTGAGGGAAAGCCAGAACAAAGCGGTGTGCCAGGGAACCTTCCCGCCAAACTCACCCTCTGACTTATTGAACTCGAGCTCCATGTCTTTGCTGGGGCATCCTTGCCGTGATTCTCCTTCCCGGGACTTTTCAAAAGTTATTATCCTTTCAAATGATCTTCTGGAACTCAGTTGCACCAACATCTTTTCATACTGACCTACCCAGCACCCTCAAGACAGCATATTTAAAGCTCATGTCCTTGACTCAACACTACTAGCTGGCAGAAGCTAACACACACAGTTCTAAAAACCCAAGATCAACTTTGGCAATGCCTGCCTCTTAGCTTTCCAACCCATTTGTGTCCAAAAAGAGTTTTTGTAAAGAAGCACCTAGACTGAGAAAGTGTAGCTCACTAGACACGCTAGAAGAGAGCCTGCGTCTTCCACATCGACCCCCTTCCATCAGTGTCTGCTCTAGATAACAACCCTCCTCCTGAGTCCTCCACACTGACCACCCTTCCATCAGTGTCTGTTCTAGATAACAACCCTCCTCCTGAGTCCTCCACACTGACCACCCTTCCATCAGTGTCTGTTCTAGATAACAACCCTCCTCCTGAGTCCTCCGCACTGACCACCCTTCCATCAGTGTCTGTTCTAGATAACAACCCTCCTCCTGAGTCCTCCACACTGACCACCCTTCCATCAGTGTCTGTTCTAGATAACAACCCTCCTCCTGAGTCCTCCACACTGACCACCCTTCCATCAGTGTCTGTTCTAGATAACAACCCTCCTCCTGAGTCCTCCGCACTGACCCCCCCCCCTTCCATCAGCATTTATTCTAGATAACAACCATCCTCCTGAAGGCAGAACCAGCAAATTCTTCTTTCTCAAAAGTCACTTCATCAAAGTGGCCTGGGTCAAATCTTATTGACGACTTAGTGGAGAATAAACATCACTTGGAAGTCCGCAGGTTGCTTACTCTAGCGGTTCTCTCACCTCAGAAAAGTGTTTTGGTGTGTCTTTCTACAAAAAGAAGACATTTGGGGACTGTAAATTAGTCCTAAGATTCTTTTTTTTTACCAAACAAACAAATAAATAAATCTGTCTGGTTTTGGTATGAGGAGGCATACACGTGCCACTGTGTGTGTGCATGTGTATGTGTGCGTGTGCATGTGTGTGCGCGTGTGTGTGTGCGTGTGTGTGTGTTCTCCTTCCACCATGTGGATCTCTGGGATCCTCAGGGCCTCAGGCTTAGCAGCAAGCATGCTTACTTACTGCGTCTTGCTGGCCTCAATCCTAAATTCTTTCTGGTCTCTTGGGGAAACATTTTGTTGCCTCATTTTTTACACCCTCCTCCTTCTCTCCTGCCCCTGGTCTTATTAAACTCCTTCAGGAAGCCTGTCTTCGGTAGGACTGAGCTTCTAAACTCGTCTGCCTTCTGCCCTGGGAGCTCATTTCTTGCAGACGTCACCAGAACACTCTCGCGTTTCCTCATATACACACCAGGCTGACAGACCCATTTAGCCAAGATCCCTTGACTTATGGACTCTGAGAAGCTTCCTACACTGTGAGCTGGCTGCACTGAGATTTGCCTACCTGCCCTGGTCAAGACCACGTCCCCTTCATTTGGCAGCTATAGAAAACACCTATCCCAGGTTTACAGTAGGTTCTGTTTCTTTTTCAAACTTGCTTAAAATGCTTGTATCATCTTTTAGTGGCACTTGGGATTTCGTGACATACAGTGTAAGCACACACATTCAACTCTAAAAGAAACACTGAATTGAAAAGAATCTATTTACGAAAGAGTAAATCTTACCAAGGTAAACCCAGGCTTTCCTCGCTTAGTCTCCTTTGCTGCATCTCTGTACCCACTCCTGTCCTGAGGAAAGTGTCAAGACAGAATGCTGCTTTAGCCCCAGCATTGTGCTGGCCAAAGGGAAGAACCAGAGGCAATGGGGCTTTCAGAAAACCAGTGATGTCACCGAGTAGCAAAGTCCAAAATACTAGTTTTCTTTGGAGGTCCCATTGTGTTCTCAGTATCAACAGCAACATATGGATTAATTTATCTAATATTTTATTTTATATATTAAGTCATTAGCAACTGTTGTACCTAAGCCCAACCTGAGAAAGCAGGAAATATCCAAAAAACCTTACTGCTTTTCTATCATGTATATGTGTGTGGTATGAATGCGTGTTTGTATATTCAGATGCAGAAGTGCATATACACACGTGTGTTCACATGTGGTATGTGGAGGTATATGCACGTGCATGTATGTATATGTGTTCACATATATGAGTATGCATGCACATGTATGTAGTGTACAAGTTTGTAAACATGTATTTTTGCATCTAGGAATGTATATCTACACATTTGCGCAAGCATATGTGTTCACATGTGGGGTATATATGCATTGGCTTGTGCATGTTTGTGCTTGTGTATGTTTACATGTTAGGTATATGTTTATGCATGTAGCATGCAAGCTTGCGTGCATATGTTCAAAAGTGAGTATGCATGCATGAGTGTATAGTATACATGTATGTGTGTATTCGTGTTCATATGTGTGGGGTATGTGTGCATACATGCATATGATTCACATGCGGGTTATGTGTACATGTTGTTCAAGTATGTGTATATATGGACTCACATGTGCATGTAGGTATATATGTGTCTTCATATGTGATGTGTATATACAAGCATGTCTGTTTGTTCGTGTACATGTATATGCACATGTGTTTGTGCATGCATGTACTATGTGTTCACATGTGGTATATGTGTGCACCTGTGTGTGGTGTGCGTCCATGTTCATATTCACATGTATATGATATATATGCATATGTATATACATATGTGTGTACGGGTTTTCACATGCAGCATCTGCATGCACTTATGGTTTACATGTATTGTCTGTGTGTGTTCACATGTGTGGGGTGTGCGTATGTGATATATATGTAGGGGGTTGTGAGTGCATGTGTGTGTATATATGTATGCATGTAAAGACCAGATATTGACATCTGGTGTCTTCCACCATCACTTTCCACTTCACTGACTAAGGCAGTGTCTCTGACTGCAGACAGTTGTTAGCTCCAGGGATTTCCTGCTGTAGGCAGGCTGTGTGTCTAGATTTTCCATTCAATGATGGTGCTGTCCATCCTTAAGGGTGTTCTTAGGGGAGATCTATCTAAACTGGACCTCAGTTTCCTCACATACCAAAGGACATAATCAATGGGATGATTTCCCAGGCACCTGTAGTTATTATATATGTATATTATATATGTCTATGCCAACCACGGTCTAGTCCAAAGCTCTATCTCAGGCTTCACTGAAGAACTGTGCACACAGGCGAGAATCTACGCAACAGGCAAAAATCCCTGGGAATGTCACATCTCACTTTACTTGTGGGTTTGAGACTGATGTCTCCATGACACCAACCCCAGCAACAGAAGGAACCCTGAGTGATGTCCCTGAACTGGAAGCCTGCACAAGTCAAAGCCAGCCTTGGCAACATGAAGGTAAACATCTTTAGGACTCATTGCTGTTGTCAGACTGTTTCAATTTGCAATGCAAATTCATCTGGAAGCCTTTCTGCCGGGGAACCGGATGGCCCAGGGAATTGGCAGTTGGTAATGAGTTCTGCTGCCTTTCAGGTCTCTGTTACCCATCTGAATGGAGCTCAGCTAATAGGGGATCACCCGATACTGTTGGAAATCTCTGCAACATGAACCAGACCCTGGATCCCCTCCCAAACCTAAAACACCACAGCAGCATATTCCTGAGAGGAGAAAGCAGAGGAAGGCCTGGGTGAGAGCAGAGGCAGATCAGAAATGGGGGCTCAGAGCTGTCCCCCAGAACATTCCAAGTGAAACTTCCAAGGAATGTCAGGCCTAAAGAAGTAGAATTCGTATCTACCTCACATCCTTGAAGGGCCAGGAATTCCAGTGGTGGAATTCTTATTTCCCCCTAATTACTCTCTCGTCGGAGAATCAGCCACGTCTGCAGCAAATTTCAAGCGCGACGGACCTCACTACTTATCTTGTGCTGTGTGGATCTGTATCTTCATCAAGAAACAAAAGAAGGTTTATCATGAGGACTGTACGAGCAAATTAAAATCGACAGACAAATCCAAGAGTTTCCAAGATGCATTTCCGAGTTACGATGTGGTCTGCTGCACTGTAAGAATTTGTAGTCACCGTGGGGAAGCCTTCGAGCAAAAACATGGTGCTAATATCACTTGCTTCCCTGACTGCTCCACTTCCATATTTATATAGCTACTTTTCCTTTACACTCTTCAGTTTATAGTAGCAATAATTTTCCCTCATATATAGTCCAACGAACAACCAATTAACAAATGCCCAGAGCGCTCAGCATTCTTGGCTGTCCAGCCTAGTGGGTCATTAATTTGGTGAAGAAAGGGCTAACAAAGTCATAAACCAGGACTTGAATTTTAGAAGTTGGTTCAATTTTACATTATTAAAAGGGAAAATGTAGTAAAAATAATAAGAGCTTTGCCAAAACTCTACAGCGAAGTCAATTAGCCTCACAAAGGGCACAGAGTCTGCAATAGGAACCTACATTTGGAGCTGCTTAGCCTATTAAGGCAACTCCAGACAGCATCTCTTGCCAGTCATATTCCAGGGCTCCTACTGTGGCCCAAGTTGCATGCCTGCACCATCCTTAACACAAGTCATCTCAGGGCCTTGCTTGGGCCTGCATCTTGAAGATATACACACATGCTTCATGGGTGCATTTTTTCATACATAGAAACATGCTCATCTATCATCAAAAGTTTATATGGCAAATATGAGCCTCATGTGACAGAGAGCAAAATGCATGCTGCATTAGTATAGGCATGCAATACACAAGATGCATGCTGCATTAGTATAGGCATACAATACACAAGATGCATGCTGCATTCGTATAGGCATACAATACACAAGATGCATGCTGCATTAGTATAGGCATACAATACACAAGATGCATGCTGCATTCGTATAGGCATGCAATACACAAGATGCATGCTGCATTCGTATAGGCATGCAATACACAAGATGCATGCTGCATTCGTATAGGCATGCAATACACAAGATGCATGCTGCATTCGTATAGGCGTGCAATACACAACGTGCATGCTGCATTAGTATAGGCATACAATACACAACATGCATGCTGCATTAGTATAGGCATATAATACACAACATGCATGCTGCATTAGTATAGGCATACAATACACTTTTAAGATGCTTTTTAAAAGTTTATTTCAATCAGCAAAATGGTAATGCTAACATTGTACATGTGTTATGTAATAAATTGTGTTCGTAATAAATTGCATTTTCAGTTAGAAATCAGTTTTCACCAGACCTCAAGTACGTGTGTGTCTATGTATATATACATGGTAACACTGAAATATTTTGTTCATTAGTATATTACTGTGGGCAATAAGTATTTTGTTTTGCTCACAACAGGAAAGGCTTAAAATACTAAATAAGATAAGATTATTTTCATAGGCTAGTCTCTAAAATAGTTCTTCAATCAACTATGAGAGTTAACTGATAATTTTTTTAAAAAGGAAAACAAAGATACATTTCAATAAAATCTAATGAAATCTTCCAAGTTGCTTAAATAAAATGAAACTGAATCTCTTCAGCCCCGTGGCTCCGTCCTCAGCTTCTGTCTGAACACCAGCTTTCCAGGGAGACTCAGAACTAATTAACTGCAGTTCTGTCTATATTTTGTTTTTTCTCCTACACTGAAAGACTAGCAGGGGGTTAACCCTGCAGAAGGGAGATTATTAAACTTTAATAAGCCAAGCCTTTGAACCTTTCCACATTCTTTACCATTTTTCTCACATTTCCAGCCCCGGGGTCTACAAGGCATTACAGCGCCCACTTGAACTTTGTGCTGATGCTTTTAGTCACCTTGTGTATTACTTTTCCTTAAGAAAAAAGAGCAAAAGAGAAAGAATGAATGCTAATTTTATAGTCCTTCTAAGCAAAGGAATTCATTTCATTTTAAAAATAAATTTGCAAGATGATTCTTGTCCATTTGAGAAGCAAGCATTTCCAACAGTGCAACTGTTTTCTTCCGTCTGCTGGAGGTAAATTGTCAGGCAGCCCAGCAACCAGCCGCCAATCACAATTCTCTTTCATACAGCAACCTAGCAACCAGCCGCCAATCAGAGCGCTCTTTTCTACAGCTGAAAAGCTCCAGAAGAATGAAAGGGGCTTCACCTTGGAAACTTGAACTCTTGTGGTTGCTGTGAAAGAAAGCCCCGAGAGGAAGCGTCTTCTTAACAAAATTAGCTGCTTACTGGTTCCCCAAAGAAAGGGGTGGTTGCGTATGACAAGAGCAAATAAAATTGCCTTCGGTAGACTTCAGTGTGACAGTTGTTACTCCCCGACATTTTAGCTCCCAACTGCCAATTATTGTCTTTTGCTGTTGTTTTAAGCAAAAGAGCTGCGATTATTCAAGGAAAGCATTGCCATGGGAAGCGTTATAGCTCATGCACCTTGCAGACGCCTGCTGTCTACTATGCCGGTGAAATATGAACAGGTGTGTCAAATAGTGCTTCCAAGAAGTCTTCTGAAAGGGAAGGAAGAACCTGCTTGTTCTCCTCTTTGCTATCATGGCTGAATTCCGGGAGCCACAGTGACCTTCAGTCCAAGTGACAAAAGGAATGAGACTGAGCCCTGAGATAGGGGCCTAGGTGGTGGGAACCATGGCGCTACCTTTCCAGCTACAGAAAACAAAACTGGGAATTATCTTACACATAAAGGAGATATAAAAGATCTGTATTGTTCAGCACACTGTTATACTGGGTATTTATCTTATGAGACAAAATTCAGTCCTAAAGCATCACCTAGCCAGTGTTGTTCTATCTGTAGCGATACTTGACTAGCTGAAAAAGAGGAAGGGGCAGTTCTGGCCCATCCATCCATGATGGAGACAGCTGATGCTGCCATGACTCACATTGCCCTGCTGTTCAGGACTAGATCTCCACATCAGCCTGTTGAGCATAAACAGTTTTACCGAACATCAGCACACGACCTTGAAGAACCAAGAATCAAGAATCAGAAGAAAAGAAAGATGGCTCAGTGGTTAAGAGCACTGGCTGTTCTTGCAGAGGACCCAGGTTTTGGTTCCCAGCACCCACATGGTGGCTCACAAGCAATCTTCTGTAACTCCAGTTCCAAAGAATCCAATACACTCTTCTCACTTCCACAGACATCAGGCATACATGTGGTACATATACATACATGCAAACAAACACTCACAGAATAATTATAAATAATGTATCATATATGATAATATACATTGTGTATATCATATTTATATTGTTTATTTATTGTGTATCCTTATAAAACAATATTTTATTTAAGGGCACTTCAAAAATATCCCCTAAAAAGAAACAAAATAGCATGAATAAATGCAAAATATATGTTTGTACAATTCATATAGTTCCTGTGACTCAAGATCTTGGACCCAACTCATGGCTAAAATGATAAGAACAAAGAGATTTATATCCCAATATAAATTCTCTTGACATATTTTAAAAATCAGTTTTAGTAATATTTCTTTCCCTGTCACATTATATTATAAATTTTTTCTATATTATACATATATGTTATATATCAATAACTATTAAGACATGTCAAGCATGGCGGCACTGTCTGATAATCTTAGAACTTGGGAAAGATTGAGAATTTATTTCCATCCTGTCCTAAAGAGTGAGTTTTCTACCAGCCAGGGCTATGAAATAACACCCTATCTCAAAAAAAAAATAATAAAATAAAATAAATAAAAATCATCAAGTAATAAAAATAGTAAAGCAGAATAAGACACAGTAAATCAATAAAATTATTCCACATCATGTCTAAACACATGAACATATCCAAGCCACAAAGTAGCCGCCCTTTCAAGGCAGCACGACTGGCCCTCCCTTCGGTCTTCCAGCAATCTAATCCACCTTTGGATTAGTTAATGCCACGTCTTAGCAGCATCCAGTTCAAACCCAAGTCCTACTTCCTTCCATCCTCGCCCTAAGCCCCTCACATAGTGCAAATCCCCCAAATCTTTTCTGACACCTTCCCTTGGCGACTCCACAGTCCTCTTCTCTCTCTGTGCAGTTAAGTCAATAAAGTTAGTTTGTTCAGCAGCAGCAATGTGTGTGTGTGTGTGTCTGTCTGTTTGTCTGTCTGTCTGTCTGTGCTGGAAGTCTTTGGTCTTCGGGCATTGGTATGGCAACACAGCAAAGCTTGTATCTTCCTACAACAGAACCCAACTAAATACACCTAACAGTCTAACTGTGACCCAGATGGCTGCAACCGAATGGGAACACCCAAGTCTTGAAAAACTCTAGCCAAGAAACCGAAGCATCAGATTCTGGTGATCAGAATCTTTTTGTACTCTGGTGACAAGTGTGCAGTAACAAAGCAAGAGTAGCTTGGCACCCCTTCAAACGGACAGATGGACAGCCTGCAACATAGACAGGGGTCACTCGAACCTGCTTCTCTCCAGTCCCAACCCCTGCTCTCTCTTTGCCTTCTATCTTCTCATTTTCAAATGTCCAGTGGTTGCCAAGAGTTGTTTGTAAGTTCCTTGAGTCTGGTCTCAGGTCCTAGCTCAGAGCTGTCCCACTCAACGCCCAACATAATTTCCAGTTCCTCTGTATCCTTTCCTGAGGCACAGAACAGATTTCTGCCATTTTACTCTTTTCTTTCACCATCCCATAGCTTCTCATTTATTCATTCTTTTTCTTCCATATTTACTGTTTGGTGTTTTATTGGGGTATATCTTTTCAAATTCTCTGTTTCCTATTCTGTATTTTTTTAAGTTATTTTCTTAGCGGCCACTAGACCTTGAACCCTAAGCTTACAGTGATCTGTTTGAACAGATACTAACTCAGCTTAGAAACACGAAAACACTGCCCGTGTTATTTTCACACATGGTTACTCTTGTGTGAGGTTTTGGTTTATTGACAAGAATTCATTTTACACATGTTATAAATCACAGAGGACACAATGAGGAACTCCCAACAAAAGTGTGACAGTTTTTTTGTCTGGGTTTTTCTCACTCCCCAGCCACCTTCAGTGGCCCAGCCTGAAGGACTCCCTATAGCCTTTCTCTTTGGACAGATCTGCTGTCAAGAGTTCTCTGCTTTTATCTGGGAATCTTGGAATTCCCTTCATTTTTGTATGGTGTGCTGCCATCGTGTTGGTCGGCAGCGCTTTTTGCTTTTGGCATTTTCATCGTCTTCCCGTTGTCTTCTGGTTTCCCATAAGAAAATGGTACGAATGTTCCTGAGAGTCCTCCATTTGTAGAAACGTGCTACTCTCTTGCTGCTTTTAAATGATATATAAAATCTGTAGATGGAAATATGCACACTGGATTTTTACAAGGTGGGATCTTTGACAGTTCAACAGTTCAGCCCCTGGTCTGTTTTTCTTGATTTCCTTTGTGACAGGGTCTCACTCTAGCCCAAGCTGTACCTGAACTCCTGGGAATTCTCCTGCCTCAGGCTCCTGAGTGCTGACACTGCATGCCTGTAGCAGCATTGTACCTGGCTAGGATTTGCTGTTTTGGATTGTCAGTGTCAAGAGTCACCCATTTGTATGATGGCTATTTCAAGCTCTATCTGCGAATATCTTATTACTTATCTCTCATTCTTATTTTAATTTATTATTATTTAATTTACTATTATTTATTTTAATTTAATCTCTGTTCCACTATTTCAGAAGCCAGACAATCAGAGCACATTTCCTTAAGGGAGTGAACCAGAAGGATAGTTATGCTTTCCCGGTTCTTGCAGCTCCCCCTGGGCTTCAGCATTCCTTCACCTCTCAGCCTGGCTGCTTACAGCAGCACCCTCATCCCTTCCAGATGAGCCTACAACTTCACCCCAGGTACAAGCATAGTGTCCTCTGCAGTTCCTCCTGCACATGCACCAAGCCCTGTTTCTCAGTTACAGTGATTGTTCTTCAAAGTCTTCATTCCACCACCTCACATCAGCGGAAGAAACTTTCTTCTCAGCATCTTCTCCCCAAACTTCTGTGTCCTATGTTCACCGGATCGTTTGTCCTTTACTCCACCTGACCACAGACAGCGCACATCTTTCAACAACAACTGGTACTAGAAAACTATGTCAGGCTTTGGCTTGAAAAGAAAAGGGCCAGGGGTGGGAATACTGGTGAGGGTGCCATTGTCTATCCGAGTACCTCAGGGAACTGCCAAAGGACAAAAGACACACAACCAGACACTGACTGGCGGTGTCACTCAGCAGAGGGTGTATCCATGCGTGCGCGAGCACACACACACACACAAATAAATATGTGAGCTAAATAAATAGATGTAATTTTAAAAAATGTTAAGCCAGGTGTAGTGACATACACCTTTGATTCCAGTACTCTGGAAGGCAAAGGCAGGTGAATCTTTAGGAGTATTAGGCCAGCCTGGTCTACAGAACAAGTTCCAGGACAGCCAAGGCTACAGGAGAAACCCTGTTTTGAAAAAAGACAAAGGAAAAGAGAGAGAATAGGAAGGAATGGAGGAAGGGAAGAGGAGAAAGAGGAGGGAGAGCCAGCCGCTCCAGCATGGGGAGTTAGACGTGGCCTTTATAAACCAGGAGCATACCTGAGACATTTCTATGGGCAACGCTACTGTCTGCTCCCCGGGATGTAGTGTAACTGGGTGAACACAACAAGTACTGGTGAAAACTGGGAAACTTTCACGAGTGGATCAGGTTGGAAGTGTTAGAGAAAACAATTACATAATACATTCGAGCTAACCTAAATTACAGCCAATTCTCTTTTATCTACAAAGGTCAGGAAATGAGATATCCTACTTAAATAAATGTTTCATACATAAATATCGCAGATTTGAAAAATAATAACTGGGCCAGAGGTGGCTCATGGAGTAAAGGCACTGCCCACACTTTTGGTGCCCTGAGTTTGTTCTCCAGGACCCACTTGGGTCCTCTGCCCTCTACACCCGCACTGTGACATGCTCTCGTCCACACATATACATAGATTCCCCAAATAAGTCTTTCACAAAAGACTTCATTTGAAGTAAATAAATAAACAATTGTGTTTAAAAGTAATAAACGAAAGTCTCAGGGCCTCCCCCGAACCCTCCTTCACAGTGTTCCAGAGTCTTTGACTGTCTTTGATCTTCTTGAGTACACATTTACAAAGGGTTGCTTTCTCCTAAGATTTATTTTTATTGTTGTGTATGTATATTCATGTCTGTCTCTTTATGGATTTGTGTACATGAGTGTAGTTGTCTTTCAGGGCCAGAAGAGGACGTTGGGTATCCTGGAGCTAGAGTTCCTGGTGCTGGGAACTTAACTTCCAGGCCTTCCAGAAGAGCAGCAAAGGCTCCACGGTGAGCATCTCTCCAGGCCTGTGGAGCGTTTGGGAAGTGTGATGTTCTGATTCTCCACCAGTCACATGGCTTTGTGATCCTGTTCCAGACGTGCAAACTTCGTTTACAGACAAAACAGGGACATTTGTAGATACAAAACACTCTGGGTCATTCCATGTGTTTAACTGCAGAGATGAAGAAAGATTTCTACATCAGACATGGGAGTGAACAACTGTGAGAACATCGTTTCTCAGTACATCCCAGCACGTGGCCCTCCCTGGACAGGCAAACTCATCTATACCTGTCAACAAAGCTGGCTGATTGTGAAAAGAAGCCACACATCTTTATAGCACAAACTCTAGATGGCTTTTAAAGCTTAATTCCCATAACAATGACACTTTGAGCTGTAGTAATGCTATCAAATTTATCATCATAACTTCTAGCCAAGCATTTGTCAACCCTGTAACCATTTGAACAAAAACCATCTGTACTTAGAAGATGTCAACCTCCAGCGTGTGGATACGCATAGCCTGAAATCACCGCAAGAACAGTGTCTTGGCTAGGCTTCTATTGCTGAAACAAACATCAAGACCAAAAGCATCTTGGGAAGGAAAGAGTTTGCTTGACTTTCATATCCGGGTCATAGTCCACTTAGGGAAGCAAGAACTCAAGGCAGGAACCTGATGGGAGGAACTAAAGGAGAAGCAAGAAGGAAAACTGCTTAATGGCTTGCTCTTCATCGCTTGATCAGCCTGATTTCTCATACCATCCTGGACAGCCTCCACGGGTGGCCTCACCCACAGCTGGACAGGGCCTTCCTCTGCTCATTAGCAATGCAGAAAATGTCCCACATACTAGCCAGCAGGGAACTGATGGAGGCGCTTTCTCCATCGAGGCTCCTCCTCCCATCTGACTCCGGCTTGTTTCAGATTGACAACAATCTAGCCAGAGCAAACTAGATCCTGCCCTGAGAACAGGACCAGGGCTCGCTTCTAGCCACCGTCTTGGGAGCACTCAGGTCCAGGTAAAACATGCGAGGCTGTAACAGGATCAGAAGTGTTCTAAACTTGAGTCATCTCTGCTCTTGAATGACAGCTCTCTTTCTGTTCTTAAATTTTCCTTTTCACAAAGTTTGCACTGTATTGTTCAGCTAGAAGCAAGGATGGGCAAAAAATATTGAAATAAAATCATATACATATGCATTTTTACACATGCAGAAAGAGAATGGAATTTTGTAGCTGTCATTTCTCTAGGCCCATCTTCGTCAAGTGATTCAATGGAGATTTCATACACAGGAAGTCTTGCTTGCTTGTGTACTCACTGCCTCCCTCGATACACCTGAAAGCCTGGTGGAGGAACCTGCTGCTGTCCCTGATAGTGCTAGTTCACACTCCAGTGTGCCTTCTGCTTCCCTCTGAGTCTCTGGCTTTCAAGATCAGATAACTAACTTCCTTTCTTTATAGACAGCCAAGCCTCAGTCACCTTCTGGTGACCGTGAGGTCCCTCGTGTTAGATGACAGAAGTAATGAGTCTGTCTTAGCCATTGCTCTGGAATAGACTGCAAGTACGGCCCATAGGTTTGGGGACTCACCTGATTTGCATCAATATCACAGTACCGTGTACTAGGAAAGAGGCTTTCTCAAGTCCTTTCTCTAAACAAGCGGACTTTGCTAGTCAGGGGGCTCCGTGGGCTCCACTCCACACCCTAGTTTGTCCCTCAGTGGATTCTTCCTACAGCCACTGATGCTGGAACTGGTTCTCTGACCAACTGGAACAGTTTGACGGTACCCAGCCCGGGGTCTGCCCTTGCAGCCCTGGCATGGTGTTGGACGCACTGCGATCAGGTTGGTACCCTCACATAATGGAGAAATGAACCATACTGTGTTAACAACCCTTTGAGTCTAGATAATGTATCCTGGCTTTCCCTGGAGCTGATTACCCCGGTGGCATGGGGAGTCCCAAAGGGCAGTCACCAAAGTGCTCAGTTCAGGACTGCGGCTTTGCCATTGACTCTCGGGTCTTCCCTGCTGCTCAACCCTTCCCTTCCTCCTGCCCTGGGTCACCCTCCACAGAAACAGACAAGCTCTCAAGACTTGATTCCACTGCCAGATCTGTTCTGGGGAGAATTTGAGCGAGGATGAGAATCTTTAATCAGGCTTCATAGCTCCGGGTTTTTGTTTTGGCCTATTTTGAGCCAGTCGGGGGTGGGGTCTGCAAACTGTGTCATCCCTGTGCAACAAAAATGTCATTCCTAAGAGCACAGAAAAGAATGGCCTTGGTTTGTGAGTAGAAAGAAGGAAAAAAGAAAAATAAAAGACTGAAGGAAGGAAAAAGAGGAGAAAGAAGAGACAGATGTGGAGAATAGGAAGGAGGGGAGGGTACAGAGATGGGGAGGGGAGAAGAAGAAAGGGAGGAGGAGGGAAAAGAAGGACAGAGGGAGAGGGAGGGGTCGGGGCTGGGGGAGGAAACACACTCTGCCTGTTCTTACTCCTCACCCTCGGCTTCTGCCTGAAGGACCACCTGCTGCACAGCATGCTGTGGGCTCATCTTCTGTGTGCACATCCATCTATGTGTGCCGCCATCTGAGTGGGGTATACTGACTCTGCTTTAACATTTAATTTCTCTTGTCGACTTTGACCAGGTAGGATGTGCAATACATTCAAGTTCTTGTCTTCAATAGGCAGAACCATGTGGAGTTAATAAATTCTAACTTATCCCCAATATGATGAGTAAACGCTACATGAACTTTTGCAAACTTTGCATATTTAAGTGATGGAAATATAAACTTGAGTAATCTTTTCAAATACCAGCTTTATCACATCATTTGCCTAAACAACAAAGAACAGTTCCCCCTGCCTTCATTTCATAGCCTCTCCCTTTCATTTTGGCTCTCGTTAATCTTTAGTAGAGCTCTTCAGTTGAGTGTCTCCTGGGAGTAACATCAGCTTTCCAGCTTTCCGTGGTCCTCCCCAGCTGTGCCTGCCTCTGGATACCAGATTTTATTGCTGGTTCACGCGCTGTGTGTATATTTAACTCTCAGCGCTTCCCCGGACACACTTCCCATCCATCTGCTCACATCCTATGCACACCAGCGCTGGGGTGCAGCTCAGAGGTGAAGCACTATTTTAGCATGTGCCTCAAATCCATAACCCAAGCACTTAAGAAAGAAAAAGAAGTAAAAGGCAAACAACACAGAAAAAAAAAGGTGCAGGCTGGTGGCACAAGTATGGAATCCCAGCTACTTGGGAGTCTGAGAGAAGAGATTCTTGGGTCCTTGAAGGCAGAGTAAGACCATGGCCAGCCTGGGTAACTTAGTGAGAGCAGGACTTAAAGCTTTTAAAAGCCCTGGGATACTAGATAGCTCAGTGGTGAGGGGCTTGCCTAACATGTACCAGGCCTGGTTTTAATCTCCAACAGAGGAATAGAAGAAGGTATGGAAAGATGGAGAGAAGGAAAGGAGGAAGGGGAATAGGGAACGAAAGACAGAGAGAGAGAACAAGAAGGAAGAGAAAAGAATAGAAAAGGAGGGGAGGGAGAAAGGTATGAGGAAGTTGGTTACAAGGAGAAAACCATGGTCTGCCATGCAGTGACCTCTCTGCTAGCCCAAGTCACCAGTGATAAGACTCTGTCTTCTTTTAACAGAAAGGTAGACGTTCAGACACTCTGAAACATGGAAACTTCCTTTCTCTCTGTAAGTATTTCTTACAAGAGTGTAAATGTTGGGAGCTCCTTATAATGATCAGCTCCTAATATCCCTTAGGCCACAGGGGTGTGTTTCAGGGTGGCATCTTCTCGTCTCCTACTCGAATATGTCAAAGCCAGCTCATCCCTGGAGACTGGAAGTCTGCTATTGCTGTATTTCCTTGTATTTCCTTCCTTTCTTCCCATCTCCATTCACCTGCTCTGTGTTTCCAGGGGATTACAAATGACATCAGTGTTTGACAGTCAGGAGAGCAGAGCTGGAGGACCTGTCAGGGCCTGACCAGCTCCTACAGTCCAGGTTCCGGCTAGCCACTGTAGCTCTTCACTCCCCCCACCCTTTGTCCTAGCTGGCTCTGACATCTCCAATGACAGTCGAGGTAGCTTAGAACCCAGCCTACTGGTGGCTTTGTCTGGGGGGTGAAAGACAAAGGGGTCAATTCTAATGGCTCCATCAGTGTCAACACTCTCTTCCGGAACCTTCAAAACCTTTGCAGCAGAAGCACAACTGACAAGTGGCACTGCCCTGTTTAAGCCGCCTCTGTTGCCTTATGGGGAGACAGACCTGTGCTCTTACAAAGCATGGTTCCTAGAGCCCCTCCCTCATCTTTCCCAAATGCTGCAGCTGCATAAATGCCTCCATTCTGTCAACAAAATTTCCCTCCAGCCTCTCTACCCTCCTGAAAACCTTGCGCAGAAGAGCAGCTGGTCTTGGTTTGCTGGAAAGATGGTCACTGTGAGAAGAGCAGCTGGTCTTGGTTTGCTGGAAAGATGGTGACTGTGTTTCTTAGTCACAATGCTCTCATCTTATGACAAGGGTTAGCACCTTTGATTGACAGCTGCCTGTTTTCCCCATTCTGCACTTCATTTCTACATTTGGAGTTAGTTTAGCTGTCTAAGGAACACAACCTACCGTCTCCTGGGAAAGGTGTCTCGGTTGAGGGATTTCCCAGATCAGATGGGCCTATGGTCATGTCTGTGTGGGATTGACTTGATTGGTAATTGATACAAGAAACCCCAAGCCCTTGCGGTGGCACCTGCACAAGTGGTCCTTGGCTCTGTAAGAAAGCCGGACAACATGATCCTACAAATGAGCCAGCAAGCAGTGCCCCTCAATAGTTTCTGTTTCAAGTGTTTGCTTGAATTCTCTGACTTCTCTCAAAGATAGACTGTAGTCTGGCCACAGTGTTTGTCAAAACAACAGAGTGAACCTAGAACCGGTGGTGTTTAGCAAGCATATGCAGCGTTTTCTGTATCCAGCCACCACTGAAGGGATGCTCCAACTTCGGCTGGCATCTGGCATCTCTCAAGCAGGAAATGTCAGGATAGTAGACCTTCATCACCATCTCTGCTAGGTCTGCTTGTTACCTTCAGCTCCTCTCTCCCTACTCCTTGTTGAGATAATTGGGACCACGTTGGGGTGTAAAGCAAAAAAATGGTCGAAAAGGGCCCTACAGGAAACAAACCTGTTTTGTGCTTTTATAGCAAAGTCAAACAGGGGCAAAAATGGGAACCTGGTGCTAATACACAAACCTAGAGTGAAAAGCATAGTGATTATGAACATACCCAACTAGCAGAGGGACAAGCAACTTGCCCTACTGCAAGCCCACCTTGCCTTAGTAGGCCAAGCCAGCCATTGAGCTGCCTGCACCTGAGCAGCTAAAATCACTGATATGCATGGAGACCCAGAAGGAATCTTCTGAAGAAACATTTTCCTAACTTAGCCACCCCCTCTTCTTTTATTCCAGAAGCCAATGGGATAGATTTAGTTTTTGTCAGGGCTGCAGCTCCCGTTCAGCCCCAGTAGACCTAAGTCTTGCTGGATTCCTCTAGGTCCAGTCTCATTTCTGCCATTTCTTGGACCTAAAACCCTGACTCTGATGATAGTATCATAGCAACTAACGAGATGGAGATGGGTCATTTTCCTGCCCACCATTTCTTCATAACGGTATGAAGCCTCATAACACGGTTGCAACGAACATGAGTTATTAGCTCAAATGGCTACTGCTTCCCAGATGATTAGCTCTGGGCAAGATCCATAAACTCCTGATATTATGGTATGGGTTAATAACTGATCCATATAAAGATGATGTGAATCACCAAGCAAAATGTAGGAGCTTCACAGTGTGCTCCGCTTGAGAAAGTCAAAAAATATAGAACATATTTTTGAAACATCAGTGTCTGAAGTGATTTTCAAAATGTTGGTGCTCGAAGGACTAAGACTTGATGATCTTGAAGCATCCTTTCAAGGGGCTCCCTCACTCCCTGATACAAACATGCAGCTGATGAATGATCTTGAAGCATCCTTTCAGTAGGGCACAGCACTCCCTGATACAAGCATGCAGCTGAATCGTGACCACAGGAACTCCGGAGGAGACGAACTGGTAGACTAGCAAAGAGGCCGGAGCCCTGCCACTCACAGTGCAAATGCCCCCTAGAAGAGCTCTTCTCTTCCTAAGCTGGGCCCCTCCGTGCAAATGGACATTAAAGGTATCTGAAGCTTAACTGAATTCATCAGAGCACAAAAGGGTGAGTGGGCACAGCCTCGACCCCAACCCACTGGGGTTAGGATCACGTTCTCTGAAGGGAAGCCAAGCTTTCCTTTTATATTCAAAATCATGAAAATGTATTCAAACAAGATCAAGAGCATACATGAGTTGTGGGGTGCCTGTCAACCCTGAGAGGCCCTGCATCCATATTCTATCCGGCAACACAAAATGAAAGAATGTTGTGATGGTTTGCGTAGATGTGGCTCCCATGCACTCGTGTCTTTGAATGTTTGGCCCATAAGGAGTGGCACCTTTAGAAGATGGGACCTTGTTGGAGCGCATGTGACCTTGATGGAGGAAGCATATCACAGTGGGGGGCAGGCTTTGAGGTCTCATATATGTTCAAGCTACAGCCAGTACACAGCTGCTTCTGCTGCCTACAGACCAAGATGTAGAACTCTCAGCTCCTTCTCCAGCACCATGTCTGTGTGTGTGTGCCACCATAAAGATAATAAACTCAACCTCTGAAGCAGTAAGCCAGCCCCAATTAAATCTTTTTCTTTAAAGAAGTTGTTGTGATTATGGTGCCTCTTCACAGCAATAGAACCCCAAACTAAGACACAGTCAAGTGGATTTGAAAGCACTAACCAAAGGCTGATCCTGCAGAATATGAAGAAGAGAATATTTCCAAGAAAAAAATGTTCCCTAAGGATGTTAGTCTCTGCTCTGTGGAGGCCTGGGGAACAATGATGACTGAACACCTTAATTCAATAGTTAAGCCCTCCTGACCCAACCATAGCGCAACAGGAAACTCCTTAGAGTGAGCCTTGAGAGTGAGAGAAGGTGCTCGTGAAGCCATGTGGTGTACAGAAACTGTGTCCAAAGCAGTGCCCGGAGCAAATAAATATACAGCCTTCCATGCTGAAAAGAACTGACCCTGAACTGTTAAACCAGGACGGAGCACCCAGAAAGGAACAGTAATGATAGAAACAGAGGTAAGCTTGAGAGAAAAGGTTATGAAACTAATACATGTATTAATGAGTTAATTATGGGAAAATAGTTTTGGACACTTGTTGGTATGAGTGATTACATACTCAATGACTAAATGAACAGAGTTGATTTTACAGTGGATTGTGGAGTGTCTTTGCTCCCTCAAAAGATGTCAGCTGTAAAGAAGAGATGGTTTTGTCTTACTCTTGGGCACCTGGAGTGTCATGGTGGGCTGACTGCTAGGCACCTATTCTACCAGGAGTGATGGCTCTCTTGGAGTCCAATTTAATGTGCCTCTGGCCCTCCCCAATTTCTTCCAATCTTTTCTTTCTTTCCCACAAGGCTTAGAGCATTCAATGTATGTGCTCCTCATCTGTCATTTTTTTCTTTAATCTCTTTTTGTAGTAAAATATTCTTTCTGGGTGAGGGGAGAGGGAACAGAGACAAAGTCTGTCTTGCTTGCTGTGTTTCTAATGCTAGAATCATTTCTGGTGCATTTTAGGAATGCAGATAGTAGTGGCTTGTGGTCATAGCTCAGTGGTGTGTTTGCATAGTCCGTGGATCAATTCTCAGCATAGATACATATACTCTGTATATGTGATATATATGTGTGTGAATGTATGTGCATGTATGTGCACATATGCTAATCTTATGTATGTATGTACATCTGTGTAAAATAAAGCAAATGAATGGATGAGTGATGCTGGAAGTAAGAACACCTCTGTGACAAGTATCAGACATGTAGAGAATCTAATCAGGTGACCACTGGGCTTTCTCTGTGTTCCCTCCTTCATCTGACCAAGGATGATTCAGAAAGACCCAGGTTCTTCTGTAGATCCTGACATCAGAGAGGCAAGGACCTCCCCTGACACACACACACACACACACACACACACACACACACACACACACACACACAGTGCCCAGGGCAGCCACAGAAGCAACAACATTGGACTAGTGACCTGCTTTCACACCCAGGGCTGTGGCGTCACCTTAGCTCAGGGTGAGTGCTTGCTCTTCTGATGAGCTTCAAAGATGACCAGGGTGGTGGTCCACCATGGGAGTGTGCACACACACTCACTTGAGCTCCTTGTTTGGAAGAGCTTAAAGTCACAGCATGCGTGGCTCTGAGGCCATGAAAAAGGACCTGCTACGCTGCTGATTGGGGAGACTCTGGATCCCCACTATTGAGGGCAAATAGGTTTCCGGAGTTGTATGGAGGGTGCCAAGGAAGAGAAAATACTTGCTACCCTAAGCTGTGAATGTACTTTATAAACCTTATTGGTGTCTAGTAAATAAAACTCAGTAAACATTAGTCAGGGGTTTTTTTTACCCAAATATGTCTAAAATTACCCATCCTGGAGTCTCCTATTCCACCATGGACTACATGAAGATACACACATTCTCTTACTGGCCCAATAGCTAAAAGTCAAGTGTGTTTCTCCTGTCGTAGGATGTGTCACAGTCTCTTGGAGACCAGGGTAATGTGCACAAAAAGATAATGCATTTGATTTCCATTTGACTATTAATTTTGAACTGTTTTTCTAATCTGATATTAAATGGAATCTGCGGCTAGAGATGTGGTTCTATGGTAGAAAGTGTGACTAGCATGTATGAGGTAAGCATGCAAATACCACACACGCACACACACAGAATCTGTATGGCTATCAGGAATGGAATCATCTGTGTCTTGTTACCCAAACTCAGTTCTGAACAACTTGGGTTTACTCTTTGCTTGCATTAACTATTTGGTAAAGATTCTCCTCAGGACTTGACAATGGGCTTGATGGATAGCAAGAGTCTTAATCGCTGACTAGTCCCCTGCATTTGCTTGGCGTCTAAAGAAGGACTGACTTCCTTTGGAAGTCTGGAAGTCTGCCTTTAGACAGTTCCTGCCAACAAGCCCCGCCAGTGGCACAGGGCACAGGGCTTTTTGCCACAGCACGGTCATTTCTGTCTTGTGGTTTCCAGCCTGCCACTTGGATGCCAAATACTCCCCTGGCCCCTTCACATGAGTAATTTGTCTGGCCAACTCCCCCATGAGAAGACGTTTTAAACTCAGCAAATGAAAAGCCAGAGCAAAGCAGAGCATAAACAGGCTCTGGCCTTTAAGGAGACTCTCCCAAAGATGAACACAAGGAGCCTGGAAGGGTTTTAACCTGCGGCTTCTCAAGGTCCCCTTAACCATGTGGATTCATTCTCTGACTCCCCAGCATCACTGAGCTTTGCAAAAGGATGGAAGGCAGAGGCCTGCCTCTCTCTTCCAGCTCCACCCCTAGAAGCAAGATGGCAACCCTGGCTGGAAGCCCTGCGCTAACGACAGCTCTCAGCCCTGCTCTGAAATGCACTGTGCTCTTCAGAGGAACTCCCACAAACTGGAAGGAAACAGCGTTTAGCAGCTATCCCAAGACAACAACCTCTCACAAACCTGCTGCACCTCGTTGTATCATTCCTACTTTTTGGCAAGAGAGCCTTTAAGAAAAGCTACATACTGTTGCCTCGCAGGATTAAGAGCTTACCTGAAGCATTTTCATCTAATCTATCCACTACTGTCTAATCCCCTGAGTCAGAATGTAAGGAAAAGTTTCTATTCTGACTCAAAGACCACATTCTTAGAACTCCCCCGCGGGGCTCCCCACATCCTACTCACTAAACATTGCAACCCCTGCAGTAACCCCCTCAGTGATGGGTGGGGAGACACAGGAAAACAAGATCAACAGCATCTTCTCTCTCCCCCGGCCCACTTCTGGGTCTGATGCTCCATCTTAAACCTTGACAACAAAGAAGTTCCTCTCCAGAGCTCCAGAAAGAAAATGTCTACTGAGTCAGTGGCACGGCTCAGCCAGCAAGGCCTTTGTGTCTGAGCCTGGCGACCAAGATGACACACATGGTGGAAGGGAGCGCCGGCTCCTACACTCTTCTTCTGATCAGCACACAAGAGCTGTGGCATGCATGCATGTGCACACACGCACACTAAAGAAATAAATAACAGTGAAAAAATCGGGCAGAGCTCAGTGGCAGTGCATGTTTTTAGTAGGCACATGGTTGAGGGCTCAATCCCAGGCCCCGAATATAAACACAAGAATCATGACAGTCACCCACAGCTGTTGTCCTTCCTGTGTATGAGGTGCCCCATAAGCTGCAGCTAACTCTACAGAGAAGGTTGCCATTCTGAGCTCTGCTTTCCAGAAATTTTACACTGGCCCCTGCTCCTCGTTCTAACACAGACTATTAGTACATTGTCATCCCTGGCAGAGAATTCCAGGAACAACCTGATTGCACTATAAAAGATATTCATGTCGCTTCCTCCAGAGTTATCAGGGCTTTTCTGTCTGGCAGGTGTTATTGCTATGTTGGCAGAGGCCTAGATTAGTAAGGAAAAGTTGTCCAAAAGTATTTTCCTAGCACAATAAGAATTTGCAGAATTTCCTAGAAATATCCTCATGGACATGTGACCTGACTCCTCCCTATGATGTCCGACTGTCACAGAGCCTTTTAATGAGAAGCATTGGAGAGACCCATGGGCTTGTTCGGACTGCAGAAGCCTTGGCAACAAGTAAGTCTGGCTTCTCTGCAGAGCATGTGCTTAGCCTCAGGTCAGAACAACCAGACAGACATGTGCAGCTGTGCTTAGCCTCAGGCGAAACATACAGACATGTGCAGCTGTGCTTAGCCTCAGGTGAGAACAGACAGACAGACATGTGCAGCTGTGCTTAGCCTCAGGTGAGAACAGACAGACAGACATGTGCAGCTGTGCTTAGCCTCAGGTGAGAACAGACAGACAGACATGTGCAGCTGTGCTTAGCCTCAGGTGAGAACAGACAGACATGTGCAGCTGTGCTTAGCCTCAGGTCAGAACAACCAGACAGACATGTGCAGCTGTGCTTAGCCTCAGGCGAAACATACAGACATGTGCAGCTGTGCTTAGCCTCAGGTGAGAACAGACAGACAGACATGTGCAGCTGTGCTTAGCCTCAGGTCAGAACAACCAGACAGACATGTGCAGCTGTGCTTAGCCTCAGGTGAGAACAGACAGACAGACATGTGCAGCTGTGCTTAGCCTTGGGTGAGAACAGACAGACAGACATGTGCAGCTGTGCTTAGCCTCAGGTCAGAACAGACAGACATGTGCAGCTGTGCTTAGCCTCAGGTGAGAACAGACAGACAGACATGTGCAGCTGTGCTTAGCCTCAGGTGAGAACAGACAGACAGACATGTGCAGCTGTGCTTAGCCTTGGGTGAGAACAGACAGACAGACATGTGCAGCTGTGCTTAGCCTCAGGTCAGAACAGACAGACATGTGCAGCTGTGCTTAGCCTCAGGTCAGAACAGACAGACAGACATGTGCAGCTGTGCTTAGCCTTGGGTGAGAACAGACAGACAGACATGTGCAGCTGTGCTTAGCCTCAGGTCAGAACAGACAGACATGTGCAGCTGTGCTTAGCCTCAGGTCAGAACAGACAGACATGTGCAGCTGTGCTTAGCCTCAGGTGAGAACAGACAGACAGACATGTGCAGCTGTGCTTAGCATCAGGTCAGAACAGACAGACAGACATGTGTAGCTGTGCTTAGCCTCAGGTGAGAACAGACAGACAGACATGTGCAGCTGTGCTTAGCCTCAGGTCAGAACAGACAGACAGACATGTGCAGCTGTGCTTAGCCTCAGGTCAGAACAGACAGACACGTGCAGCTGTGCTTACTCTCAGGTGAGAACAGACAGACAGACAAGTGCAGCTGTGCTTACCCTCAGGTCAGAACAGACAGACAGACATGTGCAGCTGTGCTTAGCCTCAGGTGAGAACAGACAGACATGTGCAGCTGTGCTTAGCCTCAGGTCAGAACAGACAGACAGACATGTGCAGCTGTGCTTAGCCTCAGGTGAAAACAGACAGACAGACATGTGCAGCTGTGCTTAGCCTTGGGTGAGAACAGACAGACAGACATATGCACCTGGGCTTATCCTTGGGTGAGAATAGACAGACAGACATGTGCAGCTGTGCTTAGCCTCAGGTGAGAACAGACAGACAGACATGTGCAGCTGTGCTTAGCCTCAGGCAAAAACAGACAGACAGACATGTGCAGCTGTGCTTAGCCTCAGGTCAGAACAGACAGACATGTGCAGCTGTGCTTAGCCTCAGGTCAGAACAGACAGACAGACATGTGCAGCTGTGCTTAGCCTCAGGTGAAAACAGACAGACAGACATGTGCAGCTGTGCTTAGCCTCAGGTGAGAACAGACAGACATGTGCAGCTGTGCTTAGCCTCAGGTGAGAACAGACAGACATGTGCAGCTGTGCTTAGCCTCAGGTGAGAACAGACAGACAGACATGTGCAGCTGTGCTTAGCCTCAGGTGAGAACAGACAGACAGACATGTGCAGCTGTGCTTAGCCTCAGGTCAGAACAGACAGACATGTGCAGCTGTGCTTAGCCTCAGGTCAGAACAGACAGACAGACATGTGCAGCTGTGCTTAGCATCAGGTCAGAACAGACAGACAGACATGTGTAGCTGTGCTTAGCCTCAGGTGAGAACAAACAGACATGTGCAGCTGTGCTTAGCCTCAGGTCAGAACAGACAGACAGACATGTGCAGCTGTGCTTAGCCTCAGGCAAAAACAGACAGACAGACATGTGCAGCTGTGCTTAGCCTCAGGTGAGAACAGACAGACAGACATGTGCAGCTGTGCTTAGCCTCAGGTGAGAACAGACAGACATGTGCAGCTGTGCTTAGCCTCAGGCGAGAACAGACAGACAGACATGTGCAGCTGTGCTTAGCCTCAGGTCAGAACAGACAGACAGACATGTGCAGCTGTGCTTAGCCTCAGGTCAGAACAGACAGACAGACATGTGCAGCTGTGCTTAGCCTCAGGTGAGAACATACAGACAGGCATGTGCAGCTTTGCTTAGCCTCAGGCAAGAACATACAGACATGTGCAGCTGTGCTTAGCCTCAGGTGAGAACAGACAGACAGACATGTGCAGCTTTGCTTAGCCTCAGGCAAGAACATACAGACATATACTGTTTTGGTGACACCTCTTCACCCAGACACTTGTGTTTCTTGAAAACAAGACTAAATAAGGTGGCAGATTGATTGTGTTGGGTAGAAGGCCAGGTGACAGCTGGACATGCTAAGTCTCCAGACTCGTTTTCCATTCTATTGCAAGGCCTGAGTGTGAGGCCTTTGTGTTCCTTTCCTCCACTTTCCTGACCTCTTAAGTACGTGTTGTCTCAGAGAATGTTCTGGCTGACTTGTGGGTAAATTTGTCAGAGCTCCAGGCACAGTCATCATCTTCTGTCTCTTGAGTCAGATAGACAGACTTCCAAGCTGGTTTATAGCAAGGAGTCTGCAGACTCTGCTCGATACAGTGGGATGGTGTCCTCTCGAGTCTCTAGAGCAGCGAATCTCCACCTTCCCGATGCTGCGACCCTTTAATACAGCTCCTCATGCTGTGGTGACCCCAGGCATAAAATTAATTTTGTTGCTATGTCATAACGGTAACTTACAAATCTTAGTAGTGTTATGAACTGCAATGCAAATATCTGTGTCTTCCCATAGTCTTAGACAACTCTGTGGAAGCGCCATTCCCCCAGGTTGGGAAACAATGCTGTACTGGAAATAATATGTCTACCAGAGAAAACCACTCACCTTCTCCTGTCCTGATCCCTGAGTGCAGAGCTTTCCTCAGCTGCTCTCATTCAGTTTAGCTCATCCTGGGACTTTCGGTTATTTTCTTTTCTTTCTTCCTTTATTTTATTTTTAAATTTTGTACTAGAGATCAAAACCAGGACCTCGCACAAAGTCCTGACTACTTAATGTGGCTTTATTCCAATTATGTTTTATCTCAATTATAACTTTTTTGGAGGGGGCGTGGTTTTTCAAGACAGTATTTCTCTATGTCGCCCTGACTGTCTTGGAACTCACTCTGGAGACCAGGCTGGCCTCAAACTCACAGAGATCTGCCTGCCTCTGCCTCCTGAGTGCTGGGATTTAAGGCATGTGCCACCACCACCCGGCCCAGTTATGGCTTTTGTGAAAGGTGAATAGGTGAGAAAAGATTGTGTGGAGGAGGATGCTTTTCTACACAAGCTGTTGGGCTCCTTCCCAGGCCAGGAATACTCTTCTCTCAAGGCCTGAGGAAAACATCCTGCAGACATGCAGCGTGAGTTCTATACTTAGCCTTTGCATCTTTTCTGTCTGGTGCTCCTGGAGCTAGGACTCCTTTCTTTGGTCATCCATTTTCTCTCAACTATGGGTGACTCTAAATTTCCTTAGTCAAAGCTAGGAATTTTGCAGACCTGACTTTTGTCACCCCAATTCCTCCCCAAGTCTGTCTTTGTGGAGCTAGAAATCAGAGTTGAGAAGCACCAGGGCTCGCGCGGGCAGTGCCTGCTACCCTGCAGCAGATGCTGGACTCCGTATGTGTCACTCATCTGGATTCCCAAGGCATGTTCTACTTTGTAGGACACACAAAAATCACTAATCCTTACATCCTTTAATGGTATAAAGTTTAAAACCCACAGATTATTAATAACAGATTCTTGCTTATTGTTTCAATATTTCTGAAATCACGCCCTGTAATGAGGGTCTCCAAATACCTTTCTACTGAAATGCCCCCCTAAGATAGGAGGGTGTGGATCATTCTCCATCTATAATACGTGGCACAAGAAAAATATTTTTTTCAGAATAAGAGCTTATGACAATTGTCCTCAGTGCTGTGCTGACTGCAGAGTCTGTGGCCCGTTCCTCAGTTCCCTTCTGCCGTCTGTTTCACTCATGGCCCTCCCAGATACAGCCCACAGACATTCCTTCTGGATCTGTTAGTATGGGTTTATCTGGAATCCTGTCTTTATGAAACAAAGACCCAAAATCCTAGGGAATGCCTCAGGAGAAGGAAGCCGGTGTCACTGTGTCCCTTTAGAGTCTACAGTCAGGGGAAGTGGCTGACTTAGTAGTAAAGAGTATTTGCTAGACAGGCAGTGGTAGTCAACACCTTTAATCCCAGCACTGAGGGAGGCAGAGGCAGGTGAATCTCTGTGAGTTCGAGGCCAGCCTGGTCTACAGGGTGAGTTCCAGCTCAGTCAAAGATACACAAAGTAATCCTGGCTCAAAAATAAGAAAAGAAAAGGGAAGGAAGGAAGAAAAAAAACATTTGCTGATCTTCCAGAAGACCAGAGTTACAGTCCCAGTACCCATATCCAGTGACTCGCAATTGCCTGTAACTCCAGCCTCAGGGGATCTGACACCCTCCACTGGCCTCTATGGGCATCTACACATATGTGGTACATGCACACACACAAACAAAGGGTGGGGCATATACACATAAATAAAAATATATCTTTAAAAAATAAAAATGCCCCAACAACCATAGACTATCTAACAAACAAAAAAATCAACACCAGGCGTGAGAAGACCTCTTTTGAGTTGTTGGTCAAGGTTGTCTAAGAGACTCCCAAAACACTGTAGGCAATTGTTGCCTTTGGTTGCCACTGGAAGAAGAAAGTCAGTCACCATTGCCATGTACTTCAACGCCAGGACCCAAGGAACTGAGATGGACCTGAAAACCTGCTTTTGAAGACTAGATTTCATGGTGCCATGAAAACTTCCAAGGGAGGGAAGCAACCAAGGGTCCCACAATAACCAGCAGCACGTAAGAACCCTAGGGCACAGTGGTGGTGCTTGTATTTTAAAGGTAACCAACAGCTCTCCAACTGGACTCAGACCTGCTCAACAAGAAGGAAACTGTGCCTGATACTGGAAACCTAGCCAACTACCCAGAACTGGTGACGTCACAGAACCTACAGCTGCCACTTTTTTTTTTAAATATTTATTTATTTATTATGTATACAATGTTCTGTCTGTGTGTATGTCTGCAGGCCAGAAGAGGGCACCAGACCTCATTACAGATGGTTGTGAGCCACCATGTGGTTGCTGGGAATTGAACTCAGGACCTTTGGAAGAGCAGGCAATGCTCTTAACCACTGAGCCATCTCTCCAGCCCCCAGCTGCCACTTTTTTAAATCAACATAATTCCTAACTTCATTCTAAACATTTATCCTTATACCCACAGATAAGGGCAGTCCTCACCCTCATCAAAGAGACTTTTCTTTGCAACAGATGGAGGCCATTACAGAAAACCACAACCAATCGAAGCACAGAGAACAAGAGGGGCACGCAGTCCCAAGTATTACATGGAGAGTACTATTTCTGTACCTAACTAAGGCTTAGAGATCACTGTGGGGGAGGGAGCGGGAAGATTGTAAAAACAAGAAAAACAGAAAGTTTGCTGTGAGGTTGTAGCTCCTAGAAGTCAGAGAGGCTATACCCATGCAGTCTTCTACGCGCGGCTGCCTAACAGCACTAGTGAACATGCTAACAGGAAGGAAAGGAAGACATTTCCTGGGACCTCCACCTTAGACAAGGGGAGAACTATGGGCAGCTTGGGAATGCTGCAAAACAGGAAACGGTCTTCCCCAGAGAAGAGCCCTCCGGTTTGTTATCCAATACCAAATTGTCAGCCCTGAGCTCTATATACACAAGTAACATTAAGTGGTGGCTGGAGAGATGGCTCAGTGGTTAAGAGCACAGCCTGCTCTTCCAAAGGTCCTGCGTTCAATTCCCAGCAACCACAGGATGGCTCACAACCATCTGTAATGAGGTCTAGTGCCCTATTGGAGAAGAGACCCTGTCAGTCGTCCTTATCAACTTAGACCATGAAACCCCTTATAGACAAGTTCAACATAACCACCATATACATGCTGCCCATGCTTGCTTCAGCATTGCCAGGGCACAAATTTCATTTCATTTCAACATTAAGTTGGCTGAACAGACTGTACTTACGTATTTAGGAATGTGTGTGTGTGTGTGTGTGTGTGTGTGTGTGTGTGTGTGTGTAATAACAATTAAAACAAAAGAGGCCATGAATTTGGAAGGAGAGCAAGAGGTGGTGCATGGGAGATGTTGGAGAGAGGAAAAGGAAACAGAAAATGATGTAATTTTTTTTAAAAAAACTGGAGCTTAAAAATGAATAAAGATGAAATCTGCAGGGTCGAAATGTAGGCCCAGTGGCAGAACCAAGCTTCCCATGCTTATAGCCCTGGGTGAAGCTCTAGCGCTGGAAGTCACAGAGGGAAAGGTGGGAAAAGCCACAGAGGGAGGCTTTACTATTAGACACAACGGCTCCTCACAAAGAAGCTCAGTACCACACAGATACACAAAACACCACTTCATACGAGAGGAAAATGAGAATATGGATGAATTCAAGTACCACGGAGAGAATGCTGTGCTTTCTGCATAGACTAAAACCAATCATTTAGACTTCATGTTAACTAGGTCAAAAATTTCCCCGAGGACATAACTCAATGGCAGAGTGCTGGCCTAATGTGCCCAAGGCCCTGGGGTTGATCTTCACTTAGCTTCAGTACACTGCATTCGTGCACACACACACACACACACACACACACACACACACACACACACACGCACGCGCGCGCGTGCATACACACACACGCATACACACACACACCTTCCTATTTATAGTAGCAACAATAACATATGGACATGTTTTTCATGGGGAAAAATTAATTTCCAAGCATCAAAGAGAGGCCTTCTAATTGTAGAAATGTGGCCAAGTTAATCAACTTGGAAAATTAGTTTAATGACCAAGTTGTTGGTTATCCCTTCTCCAGAACAAGTTCAAAATGTTACAGATTTTGCAAATAAGAAGCCATCTATCCTGTGAGTCGTCTGGAAGTAAGGAGTCTCTTTCAAGCTCTCTGAGAAAGGTGACCTGGAACCTCTGAAAGCTCATCCTCTATTTTGACAAGAAATCTCAAGGTCGTTTGCTCCGGGACAAAAGGAAAGATCCTTTTTAATTAAGAAATCAATTTTGCAAAAACAAAATGTTTTTGGTCTAAATTCTGAGTCTCTAGCCACAGCTGAGCTGTGTTTAGTGAGGTCTCCTAGGTGGGGTGGCCTGCAGCCCCCAGAAGAGGCACCCTGCAAAAATGAACACCGACCTAGGGGTTGGGGAGGACACCCCTGTAAACCAGGGAAGTGCTGCGCATGGAAAAGATGCCATCCCATGCTCTGGAAACCACAGAACTAAGGCGCCGTGGTCACCAAAGCACATTGCAACAAGCTCTAGACCAGCGTGGCAGCTGGGACCAAATAGATGCACTCCTGGAAGGCAGGCCTGATCGTGGAATGGGTCGTTTTTCTTTGATTTACCAGGTAATGGGGGTGCAAACACAGCACAAGACATCAGGGGAGGTAGGGGAGCTTTTCAGGACAGACAAAGTGTGTGTCATGGAGTCTTGGCGACAGGGCTATTTTGAGGCTCTCTGTTCAGACGCTGAGTTGGCCACATCACTGAGGGCTGGCCTGGAAGGTTTTTCTAAAATAGCCTCCCACTTTGCTCTGAAAATGAAGCTGCAACCATCAATTGCAAGCCAGCCGGTGCTTCCTGGCGGAGCCCTGCTCAGCACAGTCTGTCTGGGAGCCTAGCTCTGCAGCCCCAGCCCCTATAGTTTGCAAAGCTCTGAGCAGTGGTTGTCATCGCAACAGAGCCCTTCTAAATGCAGCAATTTGGGCTCCTCTGTTGCAATCTACTCCATTTTCTAATCATCCGGACGGTAAATTAGAGGGAGAGACATTCCAAAAATAAGAAGATCCACCGCCGAGCTTCATAACTCCGTGTAAGCACACATATCATTTTGGGCCTCCCTGGAGCCCTGAGCAGGTATGATTTCAATAATCAAAGGTTTTTGCATACATTTGCTAATTATCACTCTTGCATCTGAATGTTTGGTTTGAACTTCTAAGTTCCAAGTGCCACTAAGGGTGGGCTTTTGTCACCCAGGCCCCTCCCTGCCTTGTATCCTTGCTCGGCTTCCCCACAATGGAGCACAGACTAGGTCTGTTCCTTCCCTAACAAAGTGTGATTGGGGCAAAGAAAAATAGTGTTTGGGGGAGAGGGGGTGAGTGAGGCATGGTAATTATATTCCTAATCATATGTAATTTAAGAGAAAATGAGTGGATGTGGGAGGCTGGTTAGTCTTGACTGTAATTCCACAGGCAGAACACAGGCACCCTACTGTCACCTGGGTGTCTTTCAGAGCCACCTCAGCTCCATGGCCAGTTAATTACAAGGGAGGGGCGCCTCCCAGCAAGGGCTGCCCTGAATGCACTGCCTGGGACAACAATGGCAGCTCCATCCCAGACACCAAAGTTGGGCCTCAACTGTGTCCCTAAGTCTTCTGAGGCCTGACTTAGGCTAGCAAGGCCTCAGGGAAGAGAGAATGCCCAGGAAAACAGATATCACATCAGCTCTGTGCCTATACCTTTGCTCTCTGCACTTTAGAAATTCCGTTGACTTCATGTGCACCTTGAGTTCACCGAGTAGGTCATTTATTGAATACCAACTGTTAGGCAGAATTCGGCCTGTGTTAGCTCAGCTGTGAAACTCAAGAAGCCCAGACTCCTGGGCTAGTGTGAGGGCTTTGTAAGATAATAAGAAGATGTAAGAAACCCCTGGACACCGCTTGATGCTGAAGTGCTTACTTACTATGAGATACAAAGTTATTGTATTAACTGAATCTAGGCACCGGGGAAGCCGGGGCAGGTGCAGGACAAGAGTGAGGTCAGCCTCAGCTATACAACAAGATTCTGTTTTCAACAAGCAGAAACAGATAAGTTCAATTAGGTTCAATAATTAGCTGAAGTAATTGATCAGTAGTACAGCAGTCCTTTTCATGGGCCAAGCTCGGACTCCATCGTGCCTACACCACTGTTAGGGAAGTTGCTAAGATCCAGTGGAGGTGAGTTGCAGGCCCCCAGGTACTAGACTTGCCATTTTATTTCTTATTTTCAATAATATGACCAAGAAAACTCTATTCTTGTCCACATTTCAAAGAAAAGTGAGGTTTGGAGAGCTCAAACAAGTATCCACAGTTATGCCACTACTTACAAACAGAAGCAGATTCAAAGTCAGGAAATTCAACATGGCAGCCATAACTTAATCAAACATTGCTCTGTTTCTCTCTCCCCCTATCACTACTTGTTTCTAGTCTTCCACATTTAATACAGCTCCAAAGTCATTAGACATCACGAAATGAAACCCTCATGCAAACAACCTGTGACTCGACTGTTGGGTGACAATTGTCCCACAAAGGAACCCTCTCCCCAAGCACAGAGAACCGCCTATATTGCACACAGACAGGTTTATGTAACTGGAAGTCATAGAACTCTAGAATTCTATTTCTAGCTCCTTTATAAGCACAGTCTTTGGACACAGCCTCAAAATTTGTACCTAACATGCACTAGGTATGCAATAGTATGTACCTCACATGCACTAGGAGTGCACCACCTCACATGCTCTAGGAGTGCACCACCTCACATGCTCTAGGCGTGCACCACCTCACATGCTCTAGGAGTGCACCACCTCACATGCTCTAGGCGTGCACCACCTCACATGCTCTAGGAGTGCACCACCTCACATGCTCTAGGAGTGCACCACCTCACATGCTCTAGGAGTGCACCACCTCACATGCTCTAGGAGTGCACCACCTCACATGCTCTAGGAGTGCACCACCTCACATGCTCTAGGTATGCACCACCTCACATGCTCTAGGAGTGCACCACCTCACATGCTCTAGGAGTGCACCACCTCACATGCTCTAGGTATTCACTAGTATGCACTTCACATGTTCTAGGTATGCACCACCTCACATGTACTAGGCATGCACTAATATGCACTTCACATGTTCTAGGCATGTACCACCTCACATGTTCTAGGCATGTACCACCTCACATGTTCTAGGCATGTACCACCTCACATGTTCTAGGTATGCACCACCTCACATGCTCTAGGTATTCACTAGTATGCACTTCACATGTTCTAGGCATGTACCACCTCACATGTTCTAGGCATGTACCACCTCACATGTACTAGGCATGCACCAGAGTGCAGTCATGCACTCACCAGCAAGTACATTCTGAGTGGAAAAGAAAACCCACCTGCCATCCAAAGAAGGTGACTTACTCAGAAACGGAAAATAATTTTTCATTATGTTTGGCACTTGAAATTAATAGCAAAGACTTTAAGCAGATGTCCCCTTGTGTGTGTGTGTGTGTGTCAGAGGGAAGTGTGCTGTGGTATACAAATATGTGTTTTCGTGTACACGGGCTCCTTTGTGGAGATCAGAGGTTGGCATCAGGTGTCTCCTCTTGACTCTTCTCTACCTCATGGGTAAGGAAGGGTCTGTCACTTGACTCTGCACATCACAGATTCAGCTGTTCTAGCTATCCAGCTCCCTCTGAGGATCCCATCTTTGCCTCCTGAGCTTAGGGGACTATAGGCAGGATACCGCGAGCACCAGGCATTTATTTGGGTATTGGGGATTTGAACGCATTTGTACAGCAAGCATTTCATCTACTGAGCTATCTTCTCAGTCCAATATCTTTATTTTTTAATTAATGGAGATAACTTTTTAAACAGATAAGGGGTGAGGAGATGATAATGGTCCAGTGACTGGTGAAGCAAATCCCCAAAAAGCATGCACTGACCACAATGGGACATTCTCCTAATCCACTGATTTACATGTAGAAAATGCAAACTAAAGTGAGAGAAAAAGTGTGAGCTTGGTGTGATATGCTGGCTAAACAAAGGAAAATTATAATTATAAAGTTAGGGAACTACCCCCTGTGTGCGCGTGCATTCCGTGGTTGTAAAGACTAACACAGTGCATTGTGCTTACTAGGCAAACACGCTACCAGAGCTAGAACCCCCAACTCATTCAGAAAGTAAGCAGCAATTACTATGTCTTGTGGTAAAATATAGGATAATAGAAATGGGTTAATTTAAGATGCAAGAGCTAGCTAGAAACACACTTACGCTATTGGCCAAATAGTATTGCAGTTAATATAGTTTCTGTGTGATTGTTTCGGGTTGGGACGACTGAGAAACAAACAAACAGCCTCCGCCTACAAGGTAACCCACTATACCATTTACACACAGCTAATATTTTTTTTTGTTTTTTTTTTTGTTTGTTTGGTAATGCATGTTTGTTTGGTAATGCATTTATTGAACATATTTTTTAAAGTCTGATTATAATGCTTTTTTAATTTATTTATTTATTAAAGATTTCTGTCTCTTCCCCACCACCGCTTCCCATTTCTTTCCCCTTCCCCCAAACAAGTCCCCCTCCCTTGTCAGCCCAAAGAGTTTTTTCTATTGATATGTCTTGTAGTTCTTTCCCTCTGAAAGACGTTTAAGCTTGAAATTTCACCTTCTGGTCACTGGAAAATTGTGACAAAGATTTCTTTTCCTTCAATTTATGAAATTGTAAAATTTTCTCCAAGACTAAAAACATTTTTTAAAATATATCACTGTGGCCAAGTATAGTGTTGCACTCCTTCAAGCCCTGCTCTTCAGAAGCAGAGGCAGGTGACTTCTGAGTTTGAGGCCAGCCTGGTCTACACAGCAAGTTCCAGGTCAGGGCTACACAGTAAGACCGTGACCCAAAACAACAGCAGCAACGACGTCACTGTCACATGGTACAGAGTAGATGCAGGCTTCCAAATGACAAGAATACTTCAGATGTGGTCTTCACCTTCTGTGCCACTGAACTCCAAAGTCTACAAAGCGTTTGCCCCTAAGATCAGAGACAGAACTGAAACTGGATCTAAAAGCCATTCCCCATCTACCCAACTCATTTTGCAGTAGGTAATTTCTATCCTCCTTTGCAGTTAGAAAATGAGTCTTAGACTATATATGCACCCAAGGATAATTCCTTCTACAAACCAAAAGGCAACTCTTGCGTTCTCAGAAAAAGAAAGGTAACATCAAGTTCATACGGCAGCAGAAACGTGATAAATCCACGCAGCCACAGTGATTCCTGCCTAAACTAACAATTCATTTACGGCCACAGTTCACTGCCATTGTCATCACTTTCATGCCTCTAATTACCTTCCATCTGGTTTACGTCTCAAGTTTACAGCGCTTGCCCACTTTGGCTACACCAGTTTACATCTAACACCAAACACATGTTTATGTTTACCACATACCAGCTCTGAGTTCCTGGACTTAAAATTGTATCAATTTATAATTCCATTAATGGAAAACTTATGAGAAGGATCCGGCTCCTTTAATAAAATGAGAAAGAGCAACCATTTGGATGCTGTTAAGAAGGAGCCCATACTGAAGGCTAAATGCTCCAGTTAGATACACCCTGCTCAGATAAGTGGGCCTCTGGAACCGCTGTCTTGGCTGCTAAGAACAGACCACTGCTTGCAGTTCATTCTCTGGCACTCCATGTGGAGGCCTGTGTCTTCATTGGAAGATGATGAGTGATCAAAGAGACTATGAGTATGCTTTGTTCAAAGATGTATCACATTTGGGGCTGGGAGTATAGCTCCATTGTAACACATGTGGCTTAGTATGCATGAAGCCCCAAGTTCACGTTCAATCCCCAGCACACCCATGTGCTTGCTAAGATGTATATACGCAAGCAAATAAGCAAAAATCAGGTTTTTAATTGGGTTCTTGAAACTTGTCATTTTAAAATGTGTATTTCTGTGTATGTGTATACGTATTTGATGCAGAGAATGGGGCAGACATATGAATACCATAGTACACATGGGGACCAGAGGACAACTTTAGGTGTCTGTCCTCAGCTTCCACCTTGTTTGAGACAGAGCCTCTCTTGTTCTCCACTGCTGTAACACCTGACTATGTAGTCTGCAAGCTCCTGGCAGTTCTCCTGCCTCTGTCTCCCATTCCAGCTAGGGGTACACTAGGGTCACAAGCACAGGGATGCTACAGGTCTAGCTTTTATCTGGGTGCCATGGATCTGAAGACAGGTCATCAGGCTTGCAAGGCGAATGCTTCACCCAGTGAGCCATCTCCAGGGCCCTGAGATTACCACATTTAAGGGCATGTTTGTAGATGAAACAAGTTTCAATTTCAAGAATAAAAGGGGCGTGTCCCCAGATGGCAACAGCCTCTCCATATATAGCTCTCTGGCGCAGGCCAGATTCATGTTTGGACATCTATAGCCATTGCTGACCAGGTTCCAAAGAAAACTACAGATAAGAACATTATCTGGATCTTGGGCTGTTTCTGAAGGATTTCAGCTCTATAAAAAACATACTTTGGGAAGTATAAAAGATTAAGGTCTGGTCGCACATGCTTCCTTCCAAATAAAGGAAGAATTACCCCTTTCCTCCTATGCCACTTCTACCCTTTTGGTTAAAGAGCACATGGACTCCTACGTCACTTTATAGTCTTCCCAATCCCCTCTCCCCCTCCCTCCCCACCCAAGAATGCAGCCTTCATTCTGTTGCCCTGAGGATTCAGCAACAGGTCTCAAATGATGGTACAACGCCCAGAGAGATGCCCGTGTCTATCCTGAAGGTAGACGTTGCACACAAACAGGAGACCTCTGATGACTTTCTGGGTTCTGTAGGGAAAGGGGGTTCTGCAAGCCAGGATGGCTGAGTGGCCTAAGGAAGAGGGGACCAGTGTTCTTATCCTGTCAAATCTGTCTGTTCCCATCACGGCCCTTTCCTCCTGCCTCTCCCAGGACTGTTTTCTACTGGTTCTTCAGCAATCTCTAACTCTTCTTCTGTATGAAAAATAAATGCAAACTGGCCAGAGCTTCCTGAGACAGGTTTGAAGAATACAGTCCCAACTCGGTTTACTACCAAGCATTGCCTCAAAAGGGCTCAGCTGCAGGGAAGCTCTGGGAGACTGATGGCTACTGTCTGCACAATTCAAAGGCTGTTGGCCTGCCCACGTGACAGGTTCCTACTGTCTGCACAATCCAAAGGCTGCTGGCCTGCCCACATGACTGGTTACTTTCATGTTCATCACATCTTAGCTTGCTTGCTCTAGGGAGCCTTGGACTTGGACATCATGAGACATCCCAGAGGCAATCGTACAGTCTGGCCACAGTAAGCTGAGCTCATTAGCAACTCAGTTTGTGGACTCTCCCCGCCACTGTCAGATTCTAACACACTGGATGTACCAGGAATTGTGAAAATATCCACTAAAACACTGGCCATTTCGTGGGCCTGTTTGGCTTTTAATGACATTAAAATAACAGATGTGGTCAAGCGGTCCTAGTTATATAAAATAAACTTGGACTTGCCATCATCAGCAAGTATTTCAGCTTGGTGCTTGGAGTCCAAGTCCCCAAAAGTCATAGACTTAGGTGCGAGTACTATTGTAAGCATCACCTTCTTTTTGGTTTGTTTTGTTGTTGTTGTTTTTTCAAGACAGGGTTTCTCTGTGTAGCCCTGCCTGCCCTGGAACTTGCTCTGCAGACCAGGCTGGCCTTGAACTCACAGAGATCTGCCTGCCTCTGCTTCTTGAGTACTGGGATCAAAGGTGTGCAAAACACCACCTAGCAAGCATCACGGTGCAATGGCGGCATTGGTTACAGAGTTGGGCTGAAGACAAGAGACTTTGCTAGTGGCATTGCCATATGCTTTTTGCAGGTCCTTGAGCATTTGTGCACATCCACCGTGTTCAATACCGGCATGTGTGTCAAGAAAAATCACGACTGTTCTGGAAGTACATAACGCCATATTGATGTTTACTCCCCAGGGGCATCCACTGTCAACCTCCCTGTGCCCTATGCAGAGCTCCATCTGATTTTTCTGCTTGACAATGACACACAATGACTTCTCCATTCTCCTTAGCTCTCTGTCTTCCTTCACTTCTGAAAGAGTTTTTCTTTGGAAAAGTCCTTACTGTCTTAACTTTTGCTCTCTATTAACTTGGTTGTGCTTGAAAAATTTTTTATCTCGTGTTCCTTGTTTCCACTTGTTCTTGAGACAGTAAGTAGGTCATTTCCTGATCTGGGGGGGGGGGGGGGGCTGCCAGAGCACAGTGTCTCTGTAGCAGACCTGCTACAAGGCTTCTGTCAGACTCTCCAAGGCTCTGCCTCCTGAAACCTTTCTGCCGTGGAGGCTAGACTAGCTTCAGCAGGTCTGGGAAGAGATAGTGGAGGGTCACAGGGATACATGTCAACACAAATGGTTCCGGATGTGAGTCAAGTGAACACTACAATGGAAGAAATAATAAGGAAAGTCTCCTAGTCACGTCCTACTTTGTCGCTCAAGAGAGGGGTTTTGCCTTCTTGGGGGGTCTATTTACACTGCCTGTTTTGACATTGCCTCAATTGGAGCCCATATTTCATGAACAAAACAAACAGTTTGTGAACTTGAACACTCTGAGGTGGGGGGACTCTGTTAGGTAGAGATCTGATGGCTCGGAACAGAGGTCACCAAGTTGTCTAGCTCTAGAAGAGGAAGTGCCATACCTCCTCAGTGTACCCTCCTACTTATTCCCAAGGTCGGGTTTCCTGAATCCGCTCCTAGATGCTGCCTTTCCCAGTCTTCTTCCCAGGATCCTCTCTGGATACCACAAAGGGTTAATAAGTCACCTCCAGCCTCCGGATCAACTGCCTCAGCCTACACAGAGTCTTTTCTCTTAACAGGAAACTCGATCCTCAAAACCAGTAACTTAGCCTGTGTTTACTGGAACTCCAGGGGCCATGTACACAGTAGTGAGCTAACGACAGCATCAATCAGGCCCCTAAAATGCTTAAAACTACCAATTGGGTGACTTGGTTAGCTTCCATGTTCTTTGTTTCTGAAATACATGGCTACATAAGAAGGAGAATGGCGTAGAAACAGAAGCCAGCTGGGTCCCAAAATCCTTCAGTCACAGCAGCTGATGGTGTAGGGTGTCTCCCAGGGTCTCGGGACTGGAGAATGCTGGATCCTACATCTTCTGCCACCAAAGGGTGCCCTCTTACACATGGGCTTCTGTTAGTGGAGAGGAGCAGCAATTCTGCTAGTGCTATCCTGCAAACTAAGTCCACTAATGCCCAAGACTCTCAGTCCTTGCAGACTCCGTGACAAAACACCTTGGATCAGCAGTTTATAAACAACAGACGTGTGCTGCCCACAATCGGGAGTAGTCCATGATCAAATGACCTCACGTTCTCGGTCACATGGTTGGTGCCAGGTCACAAAGAAAACCCAGAGAATAGCTAATTCTGGTGCCTATTAGCGCATCACAATGTCTGCTTACCCTCTGGTGTTTCTGTTAGAGACCTGGCTTACCTCAGCGCTTCTCACCCTGTCCCCTCCCCTAAACCTCTCCAGCTCAGGACTTTCACTTCCCTTCCCCCAGCTCTTTCTGATATAAACCTGCCATTTTGGCCACAAACTCTCTCAGTTCTCTCTCTCTTGGTCCTCCTGGCCCCCTCTCATGTCTCTCTCTCTCTTTGACTCCTCTCTCACTCTCTTCCTCTCTCTCCTCTCATGGCCCCGTTCAGTCTGGACCCTTCCAGATGCCTGTGATCATGCTCTCCCTCATAGCTATAATAAAATCCTTCTCCTCAAACCTTGGAAGAGTCAGGTCCTCATTCTCATTCAGATGCACCTCCCACATGTCCTCAATAGAAAGCAGGGCTAACACCCTCCCTAATTTCTTTAAGTTTTGGTTATTCTCTTTTTTTTTTGTTTTGGTTTGGAGGCAAAACTCTCTCTCTCTCTCTCTCTCTCTCTCTCTCTGTGTGTGTGTGTGTGTGTGTGTGTGTGTGTGTGTGTGTGTGTGTGTGTGTGTGCATGTGTGTGTATGTGTGTAAATGTGGGTCCTGACCTCTTTGGGGTAGAATGACCCTTTCACAGGGGTCACCTAAGAAAATCCTACAGATCAAATATTTACATTGTGATTTGTAACAGTAACAAAATTATAGTTATGAAGCAGCAAGGCAATAATTTTATGGTTTGGGTCTCACAACATGAGGAACTGCATTAAAGGGTCTCAGCATTAGGAAAGTTGAGAGCCACTGGACCAGCTGAACTTGGATGCTGCAGTATAGTCTATATAGCAGAGTCAAAGGTAGCATGGCTTCCATGAGAATCGTTCCAAAAACTCCCGAGTAAACAAATTAGAACTGTGGCGCTGAGGGTCTAGCTCCACCGCAGGGCAAGCATGCAGCCAGCACCATGCCAGATTCAAAGTCCAGCAGCGTAAATAAGTCCATATCAGCTAATGGGCTGGCGTGTGGCTTAGTAGAGGAGGGCAAACTTAGCCTACAGAAGCTCGGCTAGCAAGAGAGACTTGACACACAAAAAGGAAAAGGGAATAATGTCACTCTAAGCGTTAGCCATTCAGTGAATGATGAATTGAACAAACGGAGGAAGAGGATGAAGCTCAGTTGGCAGAGGGCTTGGCCAGCAAGCAAGAAGCCCTGGGCTTAATCCTCAGCACCACATAAACAAGATGTGGTGGTGCATGCACATAATCCTGACTCCTGGAAGATAGGGAGACAGGAAGGTAAAATGTTCAAAGTCACTTTCAGCTAGATATCAAATTTGAGGCCAGCCGAGGATACAAGAGAGCCTGTCTATAAACAAAACTAAACAAATCTGAACAAATGTCACTTCTTGGGAAAGTTCGCTTCTGCTTTGAATTTTCTCTTTAGTTGGAAGTGTTGGGGTACTCTGGCCCAGAATGACCTCTTCCAGCACTGTATCCCAGAGGGGGAACAGGGACAAAGCAGACCTTTGGGACTGGTGAGGGGAGTTCCTTCAGCATCAGGGAGGACAGATTCAAAGTCAGGGACCTTTTGGGCACATATTAACTTAAGTTTTGCAATCCAGTAAGACTTTAAGAGGAAGGATTTCAAAGCCCATGTGTTTGCCTTGGGGGACCCAGGGCCAGAGCAAAGCTTGGTGCTGATTGGCTGTCAGTAATATAGCATATTCATGAGGCAAGAATGGGGGATGGATGACTCCATGTTTACTGCAGAGGTTGCCACGGGCTCTCGTTTACACAGCTTTTAGGAACGTTCCTTCATATACCCCCAGCTGGACCGGCTTCTCCAAAGCCATTCCCCAGATTGAGTCATTGTTCATTATGTCTTCAGGGGCAGGTTCCATTTGCAATCAAATCCCCATGAAAATTTGTAGGAAAATAACCCCATGCTTTCATTAGATCTACAGTGTGATCACCTGATACATAAAGACTGCTTCCATTTTAGAGGTGAGCTGCAGAGCTAAATTGAGAGTTGACTTAATCCCACGTTTATGAGGTGATTAATGTCCCAAGTAACCAGGCTGGCCGGCAAGTTAATGCCTTTTTCCTTTAACCAAGTGCACAGGGCTCCTTGCCTTTTATCGCAGAGTACATTGCTGCCACTGGGTTTCAACAGGGAAAAGCCACTGCCTGAACTTCCTTTGTGCCAAATGACCCAGGACTCTCTGACTCACCAAGATTCCTACCAGAAAGAGTTGCAGGGATTTGCGGGGAGTGAAGGTAAAATAAATTAGCAGTGGAGAGTGGTTGGAGCGGGAAGGATCCTTCTGAGCATGTTGACTAAGGGAGTCTATGCATGCTGGCGTGACGTACCTTGGCATGACACATGACTGGTGTTTTAGCTTCATTTTTGTCGCTGTGATAATACACACTGACAAATGCATCTTTCAGGAGCAAGGTTACATTCCAGGTTACAGTCTTGTAGTGGCATTTCATTTGTATTTTAATAAATAAAGCTTGCCTGAAGATCAGAAAAATAAAACAGCCACACTGGCCAGCATTACAGACCAGGCCGCAATGACATATGCCTTCAATCCCAGTAACCACACTAGCTTGCCATAGAAACCAGGCAATAGTGATGCACACCCTTAATCCCAGTCCTAGAGAGGATTATAAAACAGGAAGACACAGTTCTCAGTCTCAGTCTCATTCTGAGATTCCTGGAGGCAGAATCACCATTTCAAACTGAGGCAGAGGAAAGAGCCAGTAGCTGACTGTTTTGCTTTTCTGGCCTTCAAGTTGAGCTCCAGTTTCTGTCTCCGGGTTTTTATTAATCATGCTACACAGTCTGTCACTGTGGGGAAGTTAAGGCAGGAACTGGAAGAAGTTGGTCACATGCTCACTCAGCCAGGAGAAAAAGAATGAATTCATGTATGCTTACTGCCTCCGTAGGACCCAAACCAACAGCAAGGTGGCAACAACTTTCAGACTGACTTTTCCCACATCAGCTAATCGAGTCAGTCTCACTCAGGCATGCCCAGAGGTTAACTTGATCCAGACAGTCACTCATTGAGACGCTTGTCTCTAGTGATTCTATTGTGTCAAGTTCATGATTAACACAACCTTCACGCCCAGCCTCCACGGTAGCAGTAACAGCAACTGCATGCTGGGATCTTCTCTCTGCTGGGAATCCTGCCAGGTACATTGGCTGTCTTCTTCTTCATTAGCCTAAGAGACTGATGTGGGACTAGGAGATTCAGCAACTGACCCAAAAAGTAGATCCGGATTTTCCCAACTTACAGCTACCAGCCCCCCATTTCCTAGGAGGCCTCCCTGGTCACATGTACTCTCCCATTACAATGCTTTTAAAAAGAGAGGTTCATCCATTCACAGCTTTATCAGTAAAGAATTCCAATCCTCCCCCTCCCTTCCCTGGTGGCAGAGAGCCTCCCTGCTCTGCCTGCTTGGGCGCTGGGTCCCAACCCCAAGCGTAGGGTAAAGGGGAGCTCGGGGGCTTCTTTGTCCCCATAGCCCGCCTGCAGCAAGCAGGGTGGGCCCTTTGTCTGCGAGCGAACCAAGCAGCACGGAGTTTCGATCAGGGCACCTAGTGAGACATCATTGTGCCCGCCTGCAGCAAGCAGGGTGGGCCCTTTGTCTGCGAGCGAACCAAGCAGCACGGAGTTTCGATCAGGGCACCTAGTGAGACATCATTGTGAGTGCCGCCCTGTTCAGCCTGCCTGGGCGCTGGGACTGAACCCGAAGCTAACCAAGCAGCAAGGAGATCGGAACTGGACTCCAGGAGAAACATCACGGGGGAGTGACATCACTTGGAAGGTACATCAGTTGGCAAGAAGACCTGATCCTGTAAAAGAAGATCCATAGGAGAATATTGGAAGGAAGAGATGGGGAGACGCCAATGCAAGAATTCACCCAACAATCTGAAGAACAACACGAAACCACCAGAAGCCAGCGACCTCACAACAGGAGGACATGAACACCTTAATCATGAAGAAGGAGAAAAAACTGACTTCATGACAGTGATTGACACCCTTAAACAGCATATAAAAAACGCCCTTATAGAAATGGATGAGAAGTATAACAGAAAGTTCGAGGAATTGAGTAAATCAGTGAATGATACCCTAGGAAAGCAAGGAAAAACAATCAAGCAGATAATGGAAACAGTTCATGATTTGAAAAATGAAATGGAGGCAAAGAAGAAAACACAAACAGAGGGCCGGCTGGACATGGAAAATCTAGGTAAACGAATAGAGACTACAGAAACAAGCATAACCAGCAGAATACAAGAGATAGAAGAAAGAATCTCAGAGTCTGAGGATAACATAGAGAAAATAAACGCACTGATCAAAGAAAACAGCAAGTCCAACAAACTCTCATCACAAAACATTCAGGAAATATGGGACACAATAAAAAGACCAAACCTAAGAATAATTGGAGTAGAAGAAGGAGAAGAAGTGCAGCTCAACGGTCCAGAAAATATACTTAACAAAATTATAGAAGAAAACTTTCCCAACCTGAAGAAGGATGTACCTATGAAGGTTCAAGAGGCATACAGAACCCCAAATAGGCTGGATCAAAAAAAAACATCCCCTCGCCATATAATAATCAAAACACAAAATATACAGAATAAAGAAAGAATATTAAGAGCCGCAAAGGAAAAAGGCCAACTTACATATAAAGGTAAACCTATCAGACTTACACCTGACTTCTCTATGGAAACCATGAAAGCCAGAAGGTCCTGGATAGATGTACTGCAAAAACTAAGAGACCATGGATGCAAGCCCAGACTACTATATCCAGCCAAGCTTTCGTTCACCATAAATGGAGAAAACAAAATTTTCCAGGATAAAAACAAATTTAAGCAATACGTAGCCACAAACCCAGCCTTACAGAAAATAATGGAAGGAAAATCACTAACCAAGGAGTCCAACAAACACCTCAATAACTCAGACATCTAGAGACCCTTCACCAGCGCAACTCAAAGAAGGGAAACACACAAACCCTACTACTTAAAAAGTGACCGGAGTTAACAACCACTGGTCATTAATATCACTTAATGTCAATGGACTCAACTCACCTATAAAAAGGCACAGGCTAAGAGACTGGATACGAAAACAGGATCCAACATTCTGCTGTCTACAAGAAACACACCTCAACCACAAAGACAGGCACCTACTCAGAGTAAAGGGCTGGGAAAAGGCTTATCAAGCAAATGGACCTAAGAAACAAGCAGGTGTGGCCATACTAATTTCTAACAAAGTTGACTTCAAACTTAAATCAATCAAAAGAGATGGAGAGGGACATTTTATACTCATAACAGGAAAAATTCATCAGGAAGAAATCTCAATCCTGAATATCTATGCCCCTAATATAAAAGCACCCACGTATGTAAAAGAAACATTGCTAAAATTCAAGGCAGCCATCAAACCGCACACACTAATAGTAGGAGACTTCAACACTCCTCTTTCACCAATGGACAGGTCAATCAGACAGAAACCTAACAGAGAAATTAGAGAATTAATGGAGGTAATGAAGCAAATGGACTTAACAGACATCTATAGAATATTCCACCCAAATAGGAAAGAATATACCTTTTTCTCTGCAGCTCATGGAACCTTCTCGAAAATTGACCACATACTTGGTAACAAAGCTAACTTACACAGCTACAAAAAAATATTACTAACCACCTGTGTCTTATCAGACCACCATGGATTAAAGTTAGAATTCAACAACAATGCTACCCCCAGAAAGCCTACAAACTCATGGAAACTGAACAGTCAACTACTGAACCATACCTGGATTAAGGAGGAAATAAAGAAAGAAATTAAAGTCTTCCTTGAATTCAATGAAAATAAAGAAACAACATACTCGAACTTATGGGACACTATGAAAGCAGTCCTGAGAGGAAAGTTCATAGCACTAAGTGCCCACTTAAAGAAAACAGAGAAAGCACATATTGGAGACTTAACAGCCCACCTGAAAGCTCTAGAAAAAAAAGAAGCAGACTCACCTAGGAGGAGTAGAAGACTGGAAATAATCAAACTGAGGGCTGAAATCAACAAAATAGAAACACAAAAAACAATCCAAAGAATCAATGAATCAAGAAGCTGGTTCCTGGAAAAAATCAACAAGATTGACAAACCCCTATCCAAACTAATCAAACGGCAGAGAGAAAATTTGCAAATTAATAAGATCAGAAATGAAAAGGGGGACATAACCACAAACACAGAGGAAATTCAGAGAGTCATTAGATCTTACTACAAAAGCTTGTATGCCACTAAACTGGAAAATGTAAAAGAAATGGACACTTTCTTAGATAAATACGATTTACCAAAATTAAATCAGGACCAGGTGAACAAGCTAAACAGACCTGTCAGTCGCGAAGAACTAGAAGCTGTTATCAAAAACCTCCCTACCAAAAAAAGCCCAGGACCAGATGGTTTCAATGCGGAATTCTACCAGAACTTCCAAGAAGACCTAATACCTATACTCCTCAATGTATTCCACAATATAGAAACAGAAGGGTCATTACCAAATTCCTTTTATGAAGCTACAGTTACTCTGATACCAAAACCACACAAAGACTCAACCAGGAAAGAGAATTACAGGCCGATCTCACTCATGAATATCGACGCAAAAATCCTCAACAAAATACTGGCAAACCGAATCCAAGAACACATCCGAAAAATTATCCATTATGATCAAGTAGGCTTCATTCCTGAGATGCAGGGCTGGTTCAACATACGAAAATCTATCAATGTAATCCATCATATAAATAAACTGAAAGAAAAAAACCATATGATCATTTCATTAGATGCTGAAAAAGCATTTGACAAAATTCAACATCCATTTATGTTAAAAGTCTTGGAGAGATTAGGGATACAAGGGTCATACCTAAATATAATAAAAGCTATATACAGCAAGCCGACAGCTAACATCAAATTAAATGGAGAGAAACTCAAAGCCATCCCGCTTAACTCAGGAACACGACAAGGCTGCCCACTTTCGCCATACCTCTTCAATATAGTGCTGGAAGTTCTAGCAATAGCAATAAGACAGCATAATGGGATCAAGGGGATTCGAATTGGAAATGAAGAAGTTAAACTTTCGTTATTCGCAGATGATATGATAGTGTACATAAGCGACCCCCAAAATTCCACCAAAGAACTTTTACAGCTGATAAACAGCTTTAGTAATGTGGCAGGATACAAGATCAACTCCAAAAAATCAGTCGCCCTCCTATACTCAAAGGATATGGAAGCAGAGAGGGAAATCAGAGAAGCTTCTCCATTCACGATAGCCACAAACAGCATAAAATATCTTGGGGTAAATCTAACCAAGGAAGTGAAAGATCTATTTGACAAGAACTTTAAGGCATTGAAGAAAGAAATTGAAGAGGATACCAAAAAATGGATGGACATCCCTTGCTCTTGGATTGGGAGGATCAACATAGTAAAAATGGCAATTCTACCAAAGGCAATTTATAGATTCAATGCAATCCCCATCAAGATCCCATCAAAATTCTTCACAGATCTGGAGAGGACAATAATCAACTTTATATGGAAAAACAAAAAACCCAGGATAGCCAAAACAATCCTATACAATAAAGGATCTTCTGGAGGCATTACCATCCCTGACTTCAAACTCTATTACAGAGCTACAGTAATGAAAACAGGGTGGTACTGGCATAAAAACAGAGAAGTCGACCAATGGAATCGTATAGAAGACCCGGACTTTATCCCACAAACCTATGAACACCTCATTTTCGATAAAGGAGCTAAAAGTTTACATTGGAAGAAAGAAAGCATCTTCAACAAATGGTGCTGGCACAACTGGATGTCAACCTGTAGAAGAATGAAAATAGACCCATATCTATCACCGTGCACAAAACTCAAGTCCAAATGGATTAAAGACCTCAATATCAGCCCGAAAACACTGAACCTGATAGAAGAGAAAGTGGGCAATACCCTACAACAAATGGGCACAGGCGATCGCTTCTTAGGTATAACCCCAGAAGCACAGACATTAAGGGCAACATTGAATAAATGGGACCTACTAAAACTGAGAAGCTTCTGTAAAGCAAAGGACACTGTCACTAAGACACAAAGGCAACCTACTGACTGGGAGAAGATCTTCACCAACCCCGCAACAGACAAAGGTCTGATCTCCAAAATATATAGAGAACTCAAGAAACTAGACTTTAAAATGCTAATTAACCCAATTAAAAAATGGGGCGCTGAACTGAACAGAGAATTCTCAACAGAAGAAGTTCAAATGACCAAAAGACACTTAAGGTCATGCTCAACCTCCTTAGCGATCAGGGAAATGCAAATCAAAACAACTTTGAGATATCATCTTACACCTGTAAGATTGGCTAAAGTCAAAAACACCAAGGATAGCCTTTGCTGGAGAGGCTGTGGAGGAAGGGGTACCCTCATCCATTGCTGGTGGGAATGCAATCTTGTGCAACCACTGTGGAAGTCAGTGTTTCGGTTTCTCCGGAAATTCGGGATCAACCTACCCCTGGACCCAGCAATACCACTCTTGGGAATTTACCCAAGAGATGCTCTATCACATGTCAAAAGCATTTGTTCAACTATGTTCATAGCAGTATTATTTGTAATAGCCAGAACCTGGAAACAACCTAGATGCCCTTCAATGGAAGAATGGATGAAGAAAGTATGGAATATATACACACTAGAGTACTACGCTGCGGTAAAAAACAATGACTTCTCGAATTTTGCATGCAAATGGATGGAAATAGAAAACACTATCCTGAGTGAGGTATCCCAGGCCCAAAAAGACGAACATGGGATGTACTCACTCATAATTGGTTTCTAGCCATAAATAGGGTTCATGGAGTCTACAATAGGCGAATCTAAAGAAGCTAAGTAAGAAGGTGAACCCAAGGAAAAACATATAGTTATCCTCTTGGATAAGGGAAGTAGACAAAATTGCCGGGGGGAAAAATGGGATCTTGGGGGTGGGGTGGGATGGGGGTTAGGGGAGATGGGGAGAGAAAAGGTAGAAGGGAAGGAGGGTGGACTTGGGGAAACAGGAGGATCGGGATAAAGGAAGGTTGGATAGGGGAGCACGGAACCACAATTCTTAGTTAAGGGACCCACTTTAGGGTGGGCAGGAGACTTGACCCTAGAGGGGCTCCCAGGTGCCCAAGCTGAGGTCCCCAGTTAGTTCCCTGGGCAGCTGAGGATAGGGAACCTGAAATGACCCTACCCTAGAGCAATACTGACGAATATATTGCATACCATCCTAGAACTTGCATCTGGCGATGGATGGAGATAGAGACAGAGACCCACACTGGAGCACTGGACTGAGCTCCCAAGGTCCCAATGAGGAGCAGAAGGAGTGAGAACATGAGCAAAGATGTCGGGACCACGAGGAGTGCACCCACCCATTGAGACAGTGGAGATGATCTACTGCGAGCTCACCAAGGCCAGCTGGACTGTTACCAGAAAAAGCATGGGATAAAACTGGACTCTCGGAACATGGCGAACAATGAGGGCTGATGAGACGCCAAGGACAATGGCACGCGGTTTTGATCCTATGCCATGTGCTGGCTTGGTGGGAGCCTAGCCAGTCTGGATGTTCACCTTCCTAGATATGGATGGAGGGGGGAGGACCTAGGACGTACCACAGGGCAGGGAACCCTGACAGCTCTCTGGACTGGAAAGGGAGGGGGAGAGGAGTGGGGGGAAGGGGAGAGGGGTGGGAGGAGGGGGAGAAGAGTGGGAGGAGGGGGAGAAGAGTGGGAGGAGGGGGAGGGAAATGGGAGGCTGGTGGGAGGAGGTGGAAATTTGTTTTTTTTCTTTTCTTTATCCTCCTTTTATCAATAAAAAAATTTAAAAAAAAAAAAAAAAAAGAATTCCAATCCCGCAGTGCTCTTTCTCAAAATCAACTGCCCAGCATTTAAATGAGCCAGGATTTAAAATTAATTAGTTAATTAATTAATTTAAAAAATATAAAACTAAGAAAGTCAAGAGAAGACCCTGATTCCTCGGGTATCATAAGGCAACCATGAAGAGACTCCCCTAAACTTTGCTCCTGGCACTTAGAAATCTAACTTTGCCCTGGGCCATGATGTAGGATTCCCCTCTGTATACTGTGAATATGTTTTATTACCAATGGTTAATAAAGAAGCTGCTTTGAGCCTATGGCAGGACAGAATATAGACAGGTGGGAATTCTGAAAAGAGATGGAGAGAGAGAGTAGGCAAAGTCAAAAAGATGCCATGTAGCTGCCAAAGGAGAAGGAGGTTAGAACCTTAGGAAACTTACCGGTAGGCCACAGCCTTGTGGCAATACACAGATTGATAGAAATGGGTTAATTTAAGATATAAGAGCTAGCTAAGAATATGCTAGAGTCATTGGCCAAACAGTGTTATAATTAATATAGTTTTTGTGTGATTATTTTGGGTCTGGGTGGCTGGAAATAAACAAGCAGCCTCTGTCTACAAAATGGCATGCCAATATGTGCCAACTACATCCACATAAAACCTGACAGAGCTTGGAAAGGAATTCTAGACACAAAGGAGCAGAGTTTAGCACAGCTTCTTGGTAGCCATGTCTTTTTTTTCAGGTGGGCCCTGTTTGCTGGCGGTGAGCAGGGGTGCCTCTGCTCTTTTAAAAGAGATCTTCCTGACTCAGCATTGGCAGCAAAGGCTGTGCTTCTTCTTTGGGGAGGGCTTCCTTGGTTCGTTCTGGTGCTGGCAACACAAATAGCTCTGGTTCTTTCAGGAAGTCCTGCACTTAAATGGGGTCTGTGAGCAGCATGTTACAAATTGTTTGGTGGAGACATGGACCCACTGCATCCCTGCAGCTGGGGCAGAGAGCATTGTTGTCTGAGGTTTCTGTCTTGCCTGGTTCCCACAGTCATTAAGTCCCAAAGAAATCACACAGAGGTCTACATTAATCACAAACTGATTGGCCCATTAGTTCAGGCTTCTTATTAACTCATAACTACATTAGCCCATTATTCTAGTATATGTTAGCCACATGGCTCAGTACCTTTTTCAGAGGGGCAGGTCATATCTTGCTTCTTCAGTGTCTGGACAGGACTGCGGATGAATGGGATTCCTCCTTTTCAGAATTCTCCTGTTCTCCTCAACTCACCTCTACTTCATCTGGTTGTCCCACTTATACTTCCTGCCTGGCTAATAGCCAATCAGCATTTATTTAAAACATAATTGACAGAAATAGAGCTGGCCATAAACGTTCCTCTGCCATGTTGGACTGGGTGGAGCAAGCAGACAAGTGACAAAGTTGGTCCTAGCCACACCTGCTTAGAATTTAAAAAATAAAAATAAAAGGCTCTCCTGGTTAGAAAATGACTACAGAAGTGCAATAAAGACAGATTCGGATGAAAAAGATCTCTGAATAGATCACAGTATTGGATAAATAGATGTAGGCTCAGGAGAGAGAAGAAAAAGATTATAGACAGTTATAAAAATAGTTTTAAAAAATAAAACTAAAGAGACAGTGAACGTAATATAGAAGAGTACAGACAGTCATAGATTAAAGGAATAAAGAAAAATAAGTCACATAAAGATGAAAGATACACAGAGAGTCTGGATTATGTATATTATTATGTTTTCTTTGATTTTTTTTTACTACAGAAAGATATTTGATTCTGGGGTTGCTAAGCTAAAGCAACATATATATTTTAAAGATATCTTGACTCCAAAATTTGGGTCTAAGGATATGTTGCTTTGGAAAAGAGGTTCTGCTTTTGTTTCCACAGAGGATGAAAACCTGTGGATTTCTTCTAACCTAATATGGTTTGATGGACTAAAACTCCCTAAAGGGTCTCCATGAGCCCCCCAAAATACTTCACCCAACTAAAAGCAGGAAGCAGTTCGGAGAGGACTACACTCAAATTCCCAAATATTGTTTATAAATGTTTGTTTTCATTTAAACAAACATATTTCATATGATATAGTAATGAATACTTTGCATTGGTATGGATCTTAGTTTATTGATACAAATTTAAGGTCAATTTTGTTATATGTATTTCTGCTCTTGTTTAAGGTATTATGTTTGTGTGGCTCATTTAAAAATGTAATGTATAGTTAAGAAATACAGATTAATAGATAGTCATTTATAATAGTCAAACATGTAGTCATGTTAGTTAGGTTTTCTAGATGTATAGAAATGTATTTCAGATGGATATATATTCTTCAAATCTTTCAAAGAGGTACAGAATATGGCATTTAAAATGTTTTAAAAACTTAGAATTTTCCCAACAGTGAGACATGTCTGCTTCTGGCAGAACCAATTACTTCAGAGAGGTTGATGGGCATTGAAGAAACTCATTATGAAATTTGCCTTCAATGTGACAAGGCTAGCCATTTGGGCAAGAAACTGCTCTTGCCTGGACTTCTTAATGGTATGTTGTATGAACTGGACATGCAGGACCCACAGAGAAATGACTGCTGAGCTTTCCAAAAGATGGGATGATCTTCCAGGGTTCCTGCATCACAGAAAAAATTGCCAGACACTCTGCAGGAGAGAGAAGTAAGTGACTGGCAAACTGCCAAGATAAATGAAACAGTTTTTCAAATTTCCTACTTCATGAAAAATTCTACCAGATACTATGGGCCTGTAGGCTATAGATGGATGCCCAACATTACAGAACTTTGGGTGACTGTCTAGGCAGCAAGATGTCTCTGTCAATTCTAGAATTTTGGAAGTTGCTTACCATGTGCTTCCTGTTTACTTAGGTAATATTATACCCTTTGGAGTCTTTGACGGAGTTGAAGAAAGATAGTTATAATTATAAAAGATAAATTAAATATAAAACTTTAGATTCATAAAGATAGGATAGATTATATTTTCCTTAATTTTTCAAATGTAAATGGACTAAATAATGCAGCTATCATTCTTGCTTGATAACTGTTTTCTTATATGTAATTTTACTACGTTAAAGTTAAAACTTTTCTTTTTATTTAGACAGAAAGGGGGAGGTGATGTGGGATTCCCCTCTGTATGCTGTGAAAATGTTTTATTACCATTAGTTAATAAAGAAGCTGCTTTGGGCCTATGGAAGGGCAGAATATAGCCAGTGGAAAATCCAAACAGAGATGTAGAGAGCGAGAGTAGGCGGAGTTGAAGAGATGCCATGTAGCTGCCAAAGGAAAAGGATGAAAGGAGAATGATGCTGGAACCTTAGCAGTCAGCCACAGCCTCATTGCAATACACAGACTGATAGAAATTGGTTAATTTAAGATGTAAGAGCTAGCTAGAAATATGCTAGAGTCATTGGCCAAACAGTGTTGTAATTAATATAGTTTCTGATTATTTTGGGTCTGGACAGCCAGGAATGAACAAACAGCCTCCACCTACAGGGTCAGGGTTTGGGACCCTGGATAGAAGTGATCACTGTCACTTTCTCTTTCCATTTTAACTGATTGCTTTAAAACTATGGTCAAGACAACACTGTTCATAGGTAAGAGCTCTTGCTGCTCTCGCAAAGGACCAGAATTTTAGTCCCAACACCCACATTATTGCTCACAACCACCTGTATGTCCAGTTCCATTATTTGACACATTATTCTAGTCTCCATGGGCTTGTGCACACATGCACACATATGCTCACACACTCACATATACATTAAATAAAAATAAGTAAATCTTTTTTTAAAAGAAAAGAAAACATATGGACACATTTAGCACTCATCAGGACATCACAAGATTAAGGCCAGCCTAATACATAGAGAGACCCTGTCTCTAAAAAGTGGAACTGTGACCAGGCCTTGTAACTCAGTGGTTAAGTACTTCCTAGCACGTATGAGGCCCTGGGGTTTCATCCCTACCACTATAAAAAAAAAATTAAAGTATGGTAAATAGGATAAGGCTATATCACACATATACACAATCACACATGCTCACTCACACATCATGCTTGCACATGTAAACACTTCCATGCCATGCTGTTGTCCTATTAATAACTAGCATGTATTTCGTACCTAGTGCATACCAGGCATTGCTCTCTGAGAAGACATCTCATGTGCACAGCCATCCTTTGAAATAAGTGCATGTTACAGATAATGAAATGGAGGCCCAGAGAGGTAAGCTGAGACACACAAGAAGGGAGAGTAGAGGCCCGGAGTTCTACTCCAAGTTCCACTAAGTAGCTGTGGGTCTGTCGGGAAAAGCATGGTCTAAAGGCTCTCTGGCTCTGCTGCATTCTATAATAGAATGAAGTTAAGGTCCTTTGGGAAGTGCCTCGATCTCCCCTGTGGGCAGGAATCTAATTCATGGTTATGGTGGGTGAGAATCTGATCTTCCTGTGGCAAAGCCCTGTGGAATCCCAGGCATGAGATGCACTTTATAAACACTCACTTGTTGCTTTGTTACCACGCATTAATGAGAAACATCACACTCATTTCCCCAGCCTCTTCTGGGGTCTGGCTGTGTCCCTGGGTTCCTTTTCACTCCCCATTTAGATAATAGCAGGAGAACACTTCATTACACTACACGGAGGCATCTGGCTTTGCTCGGCTCTCTCAAATCACCACCTCCCCCCAAGCAGATCCAGGCAGTGGGGGTTCAGTTCACAAATGATGCCCTTTTTCCTTCTTGTCAGTCCCAGCCATGGTGGTCCAGGCCTTTAATCTCAGCACTACAGAGGTAGAGGCAGGTGAATCTTTGAGTTCAGTCCAGCCTGGTCTACAGAGTGAGTTCTAGATCAGCCAGAATGGCACAGAGAAACTCTTCTAGGAAAAAAACAAAGTCTGAGATCAGCCTGATCTGTGGAGTGAATTTAAGGCCAGTCTGGTTTGCCCGATGAGACGCTGTCTCACAAAACAGATAAAAATGAGGGAGGGTCAGAGGGAGGGAAGAGTGTGCTACATGAAAACAGCTCACACACAGTAACTGGGCTGTAGTTCAGTGTTGAAGCGTGGTCTTAGATGCATAAGATCTTGAGTTCCATCCTCAGCACCCAACTTAAACCATGGGGAATCTGACCAAGTGTTAGGATTCATCTTATGCCCCTAATTTTTCTTGTTCTCTGTCTCTCTCTGTCTCTCACTCTCTCTCTCTGTCTCTCTCTCTTTTAAAACATAATCTTAAGCAACCTACAGTGACCTCAAACTTACTCTGTAGCTGAGGATGACCTTAAATTTATGACCCTCCTGCCTCCACTTCCTGACTGCTAAGATTACAGGCAACACCATTACACAGGGTTTATGTAATGCTGGAGACCAAACCCAGGGTTTTACACATGCCTAGAAAATGCTCTGCCTACTGAGCTAAAGCCTCAGTCCCTTTTTGTTTGTTTTGTTTCTTTTCATTTTTGTGTGTATGGGTGTTTTGCCTGCTTGTTTGTCTATGCGCCACATGCTTGGAGTGCACTTGGAGGTCAGAAGAGGTGTGAGATTCCCTGGCACTTGTCAGCGGCCGGTGATACCTGGGGATCCAAGAGCAGTCAGTGCTTTTAAACGATGACCTTGTTTGTTTTTTGAGACAGAGTCTCAGATATCCCAGCTGACCTAAAACATGGGAAGCAGCTTGAGGATGACCTTGAACTCATCGTCTTGACTCCAGCTTTTATTTTAGCTATTTTTTCTCATGATGAAAATAGAATCAAGGGCACTGTGCACGCTGAACAAGTTCTCTACTACTAAACAATGTTCCAAAGAAAACGCATGAAGATAGACATCTCTGTGGAAGAGCCTCACAAAACCCGTTAAAGGTGACAGTGGGAAAAGGAGAAAGTGGCCATGACCAGGTCACCTCCCAGAGGAGAAAAAGTATTCCCGCCCATGGCAGCAAATAGAATTTCATCCATGCAGACAGAATTCTTGTCCTCGATGAAGAAAGCAAGGAGTTCCAGGAACCGTGTTCCCGCTCCTGCAGCAAGCTAGCCTCCCTCCAGGAGCAGGGTCCAGAGAGCCAGCCATGTGAAGACCACACAGTGCTCACATGGGACAATGAGGAGAATCTTCTATCAAACTTCAGATATTCATGACCACATTCAAGAGGGACAGCGTGATGCCTGCAAGACAGGAGAACATCGGCCAGAAGAGTAATGAGTAATAAGCTTCCTCCCCACTGTGGACATATAACAAAGACTTCATGGTAACTCAGTCCTTCCTCCCTCTGCCCCTCCCTCTGCCCCTCCTTCCTGCCCGCCCTCATTTTTTCCTGTTTTTTGAAACAGGTTCTTATTGGGTATACCAGGTTGGTCTTGAATTCAGTCCACAGCCCAGGCTGAACTCAAACCAGTTTGAGTCCCAAGCCCCCAGCACAAACCAGTCAGAACCATAAGACCACAGTGTCTGAAGCTCTGCTCAAGAAAGCCAACTCAGACTTGGAAGAGAGGTTGGGCCATGGCATGGAGAAAAATGACCATAAAACTCCACTGGACATCTTCAAAATCAGGCTTCTCTGACAGTGTCAATAAAGTCCCAAAGCAGTTTAAGTACATGGGGGAGTAGGGCGCCTCAAGTAGGAAGATGACAAAGTCGAGGAGGAGGCTGAGCGTAGACTTCAGTGGTGGAGCACAAGCCGAGCGCACACAGTTCATAGTGGGATGGGGAAGGAAGGAAGAAAAGGAAATGTTTCAATATTTCAGTATGCTGAAACAGTGGTGCTGGGGTACAAACCATTTCTGTAACAATGAGCGGATATGAAGCACACTGTGTTCTCTCTGTCACTGCTCCTTCTGCCTCTCTCTGTATCTCTCTCTCTCTCTCTCTCTGTCTCTCTCTCCATCTCTCACTCTCTCTCCATTTCTCTCTCTCTCTCCATCTCTCACTCTCTCTCCATTTCTCTCTCTCTCTCCATTTCTCTCTCTCTCTCTCTCTCTCCATCTCTCTCTCTCTCTCCATTTCTCTCTCTCTCTCTCTCTCTCTCTGTCTGTGTGTGTGTCTGTGTGTGTGTGTGTGTGTGTGTGTGTGTGTGTTTAAAGACAGAATATCACTGTGTAACCCAGACTGACCTCAAAACCTTGGACTCAAGTGATCCTCCTGTCCTAGCCTACTGTCAATATGGGACTACAGGTAGGGGACATACCTCCATGCCCACCACTGTGCTACTTCCGACAGACTTGGTGAGAACAAGGTCCCTCTGTGTGCATCCAGTAGCAGTTACTTTGCATTCGTGACCTAGAGAGTGTCTACATGCCCTCAGTCAATCAACACTACCCAAGTGGCGATAACCTTCAGAGTTAAGGGAGCAGTGAGCTCCTTCTGAAGAAATGGAAGGCTGAGCCCCAAACCCATGCCCAGCAAAACCCCTGCTTTTTCTCTCTGTGATTGAATCAGCCCTGAACTGATGGAACGTGATGACAATGAGAACATCTCATGATGTGGGAGTGATTTCTTATTAATAAAAAAACTGCCTAGACCCATTTGATAGGCCAACCCTTAGGTAGGTGGAGAAAACAGAACAGAATGCTGGAAGAAAGAAGCTGAGTCAAGGAGTCGCCATGATTCTCCCACTCCAGACAGACGCAGGTTAAGATCTTCCCTGGTAAGCCAGCTCGTGGGCTACACAGATTATTAGAAATGGGTTAAATTAATATGTAAGAGCTAACCAATAAGAGGCTGGAACTAATGGGCCAGGCAGTGTTTAAAAGAATACATTTTCCGTGTAATTACTAGCCGGGTGGCGGGAAGCAGCCCGCTGCTCTTACAACAATCTCAAACTGGACCAATGACCTCAGCCCTCCAGAATTCTGACCTTTTACTCAAAGGGCATCTGGGTTTGGGTCCTGTGAAATCTATGAGAGGGAGAGAACTGAAGAGTAAGCATACATGTGTTCATACATGTGTTTATACATGTGTTCATACATGTGTTCTTTGGACTCTTGACTCTGGATGCAGTGGCTCTTCAAGTTCCTGAACTGACTTCCCTGAGCCGTAACCTGGGATTTTTAAGCCAAATAAGTTCTTTTTCCCTTGAAGTTATTTTTGTCAAAGTATTTTATCACAGCAACAGAAACGAAACTAAAACACCCACCATGCCTTCCCTGCCATGACGGACTCAATGGAATAAACCATGAGCCAAGATAAATATTTCCTCCTGTAAGATGTCTATGTCAGATAATTTGACCACAGCGGTAGAAAAATAGCTGACGCCCAACCCAGGCCTACCTCCTCCTCAGCCAGGCCCATGTTCCTGGCCTCCGAAACAAAGGAAAAGTGGCAGGCCCTGTGGGGATGAGACTGTCACTCAAGAAGCTCTCTTTTGTTTTAGAACTTTTTATTTTACGTATATGAGTTTTTACCTGAATGTATGCATGTGTATCACACGCATATCTGCTGTCCTCAACAGTCAGAAGAGGGCATTGGATTTCTGGGAACTAGAGTTAGTCACCCTGTGGATGTTGACAACCCTACCCAGGCCCTCTGCAAGAGCATCAAGCATGTATAATGTTATATATACAGTTATAATATGTAATACAGTATTGCACCACCATCCATCTCCAGAACCTTTTCAGCTTTCCTCACCTGAAACATCACACTCATTAAACATTATCTCTCTGCTTTCCCTCCTTTGGCTCCCAGTCACTTCTTTTCTGCTATGTCTATGAGCTTGTCCTATTCTGGGTGCCTCATCTAAGGAGAATAACAATATTTACCCTAGTTTCTGGCCTATTTTCCAGGTTCACTCATGTCCTGGCACAATCTAAATTTCCTTCTTTCAGGGTGGTTATATGCATGTAGCATAGTTATACAAGTCACTCTTTCATTGATGGACACATAGGCTGTTTTGATTCTTTGACAATTGTGGGTAAGACCACTGTGAAAACAGACAAGCAAGTATCTATCTGAGTCTAAAGGGAAGAAATGATGAGTCCTTGGTTACCTGGGGCAGATGCTGCCAGAACCCATGGAGAAGAATTCACTGAAAATGTCTAATAAGTAGCTGAAAGTTCTTGATTCGTACCCGTCCCTGTGCAGGTACACAATTCCCAGAAACAAACTCTGGGTCTCAGGTTAGGGCGGAGTCACAGAGGATCTTGGTGTGGTAGTTTGGTGAAGGAGACAATCATGGAGAAGAGCATAGAGGCCTACCTGGGTGCTTGTCTTTTAGCTCCTCTGTATAATAGCACCTTGCTGAGGCAGGAGAGACCATTGTCCTGCCATTCTTAGGACACCAGGGAGAACTACTGAACCAGGGAGAAGGAAACCTCTGGTCTCTGCAGAAGCACACCCTAGGTCCAGACCATTAGAGATGGTCTGCCATTGGTGGATACAGAGGATGCGATCCAGAGACCTCACCCCAAAGGCCCAGCATACCATGTCACACAGGCTGATAATGCTCACATCCCACCACCATGCTGGTGGATAGCAAGGAACATCACAGGCATTCACTGATGAGAGAGGGACAACCCTGGAGTGGAGAGTGGAGTAAACATTTAGAAAATCTTTCTGGGAAGTTCCAAGTGTGAGACAATCACACATAAGGAATTTGAAGCCTGTGGGACATATGTAGAAACTCTATCAGAATGTTAACTCTGACCTCACTGACTCACCAAACACACACTAAGTAGGAAGCATGTTTACTTCAGCCTTCACTGTTGAAAACAAGAGTCAAAGAAGAAAAGTAAAAAAAAAGGGGGGGGAGATAGACGGAGTTTCCCTCCTAAATAAACAAAGTCCTCAAAGTTATGAATTTGCAGATATGACATGAATCTCGGTACTCTAATAAAACAAAGTTAAGTAATTATGATTAATATGCTAAAGGTTTTAGGAAAAATAGACAACATAGCACAGGTAATTTCTACAGTGAGAAAATTTCATTAAAGAAATCAGGTAAGAATGCTAAAAATAGTGAACAGGAGTGAAGAGTACCACCAATGGACATGTCAGCCAGTGATGGAGATGGAGGACACCACCAATGGACACCAGTCAGTGATGGAGATGGGGACACCATGGATGGACATACAGAACAGTGATGGAGATGGGGGACACCACAGATGGACACACCAGACAGTGATGGAGATGGGGGACACCACAGATGGACACACAGGACAGTGATGGAGATGGAGAGAACCACAGATGGACACACCAGACAGTGATGGAGATGGAGGACACCACAGATGGACACACAGGACAGTGATGGAGATGGAGGACACCACAGATGGACACACAGGACAGTGATGGAGATGGAGGACACCACAGATGGACACACCAGACAGTGATGGAGATGGAGAGAACCACAGATGGACACACAGGACAGTGATGGAGATGGAGGACACCACAGATGGACACACCAGACAGTGATGGAGATGGAGGACACCACAGATGGACACACAGGACAGTGATGGAGATGGGGGACACCACAGATGGACACACAGGACAGTGATGGAGATGGAGGACACCACAGATGGACACACAGGACAGTGATGGAGATGGAGAGAACCACAGATGGACACACAGGACAGTGATGGAGATGGGGGACACCATGGATGGACACACAGGACAGTGATGGAGATGGAGAGAACCACAGATGGACACACCAGACAGTGATGGAGATGGAGAGAACCACAGATGGACACACAGGACAGTGATGGAGATGGAGAGAACCACAGATGGACACACAGGACAGTGATGGAGATGGAGAGAACCACAGATGGACACACAGGACAGTGATGGAGATGGAGAGAACCACAGATGGACACACCAGACAGTGATGGAGATGGAGGACACCACAGATGGACACACCAGACAGTGATGGAGATGGGGGACACCACAGATGGACACACCAGACAGTGATGGAGATGGAGAGAACCACAGATGGACACACAGGACAGTGATGGAGATGGAGAGAACCACAGATGGACACACCAGACAGTGATGGAGATGGAGAGAACCACAGATGGACACACAGGACAGTGATGGAGATGGGGGACACCACAGATGGACACACAGGACAGTGATGGAGATGGGGGACACCACAGATGGACACACAGGACAGTGATGGAGATGGGGGACACCACAGATGGACACACAGGACAGTGATGGAGATGGAGGACACCATGGATGGACACACAGGACAGTGATGGAGATGGAGGACACCATGGATGGACACACAGGACAGTGATGGAGATGGGGGACACCATGGATGGACACACAGGACAGTGATGGAGATGGAGAGAACCACAGATGGACACACAGGACAGTGATGGAGATGGAGGACACCACAGATGGACACACAGGACAGTGATGGAGATGGAGAGAACCACAGATGGACACACAGGACAGTGATGGAGATGGGGGACACCATGGATGGACACACAGGACAGTGATGGAGATGGAGAGAACCACAGATGGACACACAGGACAGTGATGGAGATGGAGGACACCACAGATGGACACACCAGACAGTGATGGAGATGGAGGACACCACAGATGGACACACAGGACAGTGATGGAGATGGGGGACACCACAGATGGACACACCAGACAGTGATGGAGATGGGGAACACCACAGATGGACACACAGGACAGTGATGGAGATGGAGAGAACCACAGATGGACACACCAGACAGTGATGGAGATGGGGTCACCACAGATGGACACACAGGACAGTGATGGAGATGGAGGACACCATGGATGGACACACAGGACAGTGATGGAGATGGGGGACACCACAGATGGACACACCAGACAGTGATGGAGATGGGGGACTCCACAGATGGACACACCAGACAGTGATGGAGATGGGGGACACCACAGATGGACACACAGGACAGTGATGGAGATGGAGGACACCACAGATGGACACACAGGACAGTGATGGAGATGGAGAGAACCACAGATGGACACACAGGACAGTGATGGAGATGGAGGACACCACAGATGGACACACAGGACAGTGATGGAGATGGAGAGAACCACAGATGGACACACAGGACAGTGATGGAGATGGAGGACACCACAGATGGACACACAGGACAGTGATGGAGATGGAGAGAACCACAGATGGACACACAGGACAGTGATGGAGATGGGGTCACCACAGATGGACACACAGGACAGTGATGGAGATGGGGGACACCATGGATGGACACACAGGACAGTGATGGAGATGGAGAGAACCACAGATGGACACACCAGACAGTGATGGAGATGGGGTCACCACAGATGGACACACAGGACAGTGATGGAGATGGGGGTCACCACAGATGGACACACCAGACAGTGATGGAGATGGGGTCACCACAGATGGACACACCAGACAGTGATGGAGATGGAGAGAACCACAGATGGACACACAGGACAGTGATGGAGATGGGGTCACCACAGATGGACACACCAGACAGTGATGGAGATGGAGAGAACCACAGATGGACACACAGGACAGTGATGGAGATGGGGGACACCACAGATGGACACACAGGACAGTGATGGAGATGGGGGACACCATGGATGGACACACAGGACAGTGATGGAGATGGAGAGAACCACAGATGGACACACAGGACAGTGATGGAGATGGAGGACACCACAGATGGACACACCAGACAGTGATGGAGATGGAGGACACCACAGATGGACACACAGGACAGTGATGGAGATGGAGAGAACCACAGATGGACACACCAGACAGTGATGGAGATGGAGAGAACCACAGATGGACACACAGGACAGTGATGGAGATGGGGGACACCACAGATGGACACACAGGACAGTGATGGAGATGGAGAGAACCACAGATGGACACAGCAGACAGTGATGGAGATGGGGGACACCACAGATGGACACACAGGAGAGTGATGGAGATGGGGGACACCACAGATGGACACACAGGACAGTGATGGAGATGGAGAGAACCACAGATGGACACACCAGACAGTGATGGAGATGGAGAGAACCACAGATGGACACACAGGACAGTGATGGAGATGGAGGACACCACAGATGGACACACCAGACAGTGATGGAGATGGAGGACACCACAGATGGACACACAGGACAGTGATGGAGATGGAGGACACCACAGATGGACACACAGGACAGTGATGGAGATGGGGGACACCACAGATGGACACACCAGACAGTGATGGAGATGGGGGACACCATGGATGGACACACAGGACAGTGATGGAGATGGAGAGAACCACAGATGGACACACAGGACAGTGATGGAGATGGGGGACACCATAGATAAACAGACCAGTCAGTGATGGGAGTGAAGGGTATTACCAGTGAGCACTTAGCATCATAGCTTCATTCTGTTGCCATGATAAAACACTTTGATCAAAAGCAACTTATGGGAGGAAGGAGCTTATTGCATCTTACACTTCCAGTTCACAGTTTATCACTGGGAGAACTCAGGGTAGAAACTACGAAGAAACTTTGGTTGCTGTTCACTCAGACTCATGCTTATTTAGCTTTCTTTTATGGCCCAAGACCACCTGCCTAGCATGGTACTATCACAGCGGGCTGAACCAATGAGATAGCTCATGGGGCAAAGGTGTTTGCCACCACATTCAATTCCTGGAGCCTACAAGACAAAAAGAGCAAACAGACTCCCTCAAGTTGTTCTCTGACCTGGATGCACATGACACACAGGGAGGGGGGTTAAATACATAAACTACTAAGCAAAAATAAACCTTAACATAAAGACACCCAAAATGGATATGGTGCAGGGCTGCAGGCATGCTCGATAGAGTGGTAGACCTCCAGCCTCCGAGCACTGCTGAAAGACATAAAGATCACTCCTTCAAATTGCTACAGAAGTGCCTAAGGGATTCCTCTTGATTCTTGCACTTAGGTGGTGAATGAGTAGCAGTATGGAGCACAGTCCCAATGCTGTACACCTCGCATCCTATTGACCTGTCCTGGTAGGTAAGGGCAAGGAAAGTTGGGGGAACTTTTAAAAAATGATGATGGGGAGCCAATAGCCAGGTGATGGTGGCCTGCCAGGGCCTGACTTGGCATTGAATCAGTTTGAATTCCCGGAGACAAACCCTAGCTGAGGACTTGGCATTTCCTTAACTGGGATCTAAACACTCCAGTCTTCCCACACCTATCTGCCACTGGAGACCAGGTGTGAAAGGAGGTTGCTTCCAGTGCCTGTTATCCGGTCCCATTTGTTTTCTGAAGGAAAACTGATTTCCTCTTACTCTTCCTTCATGTTTTCTTTCTCTCCCCACATCCCTCTTCTGGCTTTCTTGCTCTCCCCCTCTCTTCCCTTCACTCCCCTCATATGCATTCAATTCAAATGAAACTTGGAGAAGTTAAACATTGACCTTTGATACACTAGTCATTTTAGTGACCCTTTCAGGCTAGCGTCTGAGGGAATGTTCCATATCACCTGACATGTCATCTGATTCTAGCATTTTCTCAATGCCAGACAATCCCCACCACATTACTGCATTGTGTTCTGAGACATCAGCCTCTTCACTGCCTAGCAGGGAACTGTACATCTCTGAGCTGCGTGGCTCTGAGCTGTGTGGGCTGCGTGGGCCGCGTGGGCTGCGTGGGTTGTGTGGGCTGCGTGGCTCTGGGCCCCATAGCTCTGGGCCCCTAGGCACTGGGCTGCGTGGCTCTGGGCTGTGTGGGCTGTGTGGGCTGTGTGGGCTGTGTGGGCTGTGTGGGCTGTGCCGGCTGTGTGGGCTGTGTGGGCTGAATGGCTCTGGACTGTGTGGCTCTGGACCGTGTGGCTCTGGGCAGTGTGGCTCTGGGTTGTGTAGCTCTGGGTTGTGTGGCTCTGGACTGCGTGGCTTTGGACTGTGTGGCTCTGGACTGCGTGGCTCTGGGCTGCATGGCTCTGGGCTGCGTGGCTCTGGGTTGCGTGGCTCTGGGTTGTGTGGCTCTGGGTTGTGTGGCTCTGGGTTGTGTGGCTCTGGGTTGTGTGGCTCTGGACTGCGTAGCTCTGGGTTGTGTGGCTCTGGACTGCGTGGCTCTGGGTTGTGTGGCTCTGGGTTGTGTGGCTCTGGGTTGTGTGGCTCTGGGTTGTGTGGCTCTGGACTGCGTGGCTCTGGGTTGCGTGGCTCTGGGCTGCGTGGCTCTGGGCTGCGTGGCTCTGGGTTGTGTGGCTCTGGGTTGTGTAGCTCTGGGTTGTGTGGCTCTGGACTGCGTGGCTCTGGGTTGTGTGGCTCTGGGTTGTGTGGCTCTGGACTGCGTGGCTCTGGGTTGTGTGGCTCTGGGCTGCGTGGCTCTGGGCTGCGTGGCTCTGGGCTGCGTGGCTCTGGGCTGCGTGGCTCTGGGTTGTGTGGCTCTGGGCTGCGTGGCTCTGGGCAGCGTGGCTCTGGGCTGCGTGGCTCTGGGTTGTGTGGCTCTGGGCTGTGTGGCTCTGGACTGTGTGGCTCTGGGCTGTACATCTCCAAACCAACTGCTGATTCCAGAACAGAATACCATCTCTCTCCAAATTCAGCTTACTGTTTTCTGGAGGAGATTCTTTGGGGTTTTGTCATGAATAAAGTGAATGGATTGTCAAACCATGGCTGTAAAGGAAGTTATTTCAGTCTCTTTTGTGAAAAAGTTGACTTTGAGGATAGAATTCCAGAGTCTGAGCACTTTGAAGATTTAGGAACACAATTTACATCTTATGATTTGCAAACTACATCCTGACACTAGTCACTGAAATTGTACCCCTCTCTCTTTTGTTTTGATTTCCTCTATTTGTCTTTGACAAAATCTCACTATATTTCTCCAGTTGGTATGGAATTCGATATGCAGACCAGGTTAGCCTTGAACTTGAAAGACTCCCTTCCTGCCTCTGCCTCCCCAATGCTGAATTAGAAGCATTATTTAATGCTCTACTCTTCTTTCTTAGGAATTAAAAATCAAAAGCTGGGGACACAGCTCAGAGGTAAAGTAGTGGCTTAGCACACATGAGGTCCTAGGGTCAATTCCTAGATTAAAAACAAACAAAAAAAAACCAAGCAAGCAAAAAACACACACATCAAGACTCTTCTGGCCTGGGAACATAGCTCAGTAGTCTACTTAGCAAGTATGAAGTGAGGGTGTATCTCCAGGAGAAAGGGTCCCAGGGCTACAAGAGGACCGTGGAAAGAGTAAATCTAACATAGCATCCCTCCATACAGTTAACTCCATATATTCCTACAGGGGAACTTTCATAGTTTAAAAAATGTCTTAACTGGGTGTGGTGGCTCATGCCTATAACCCCAGCACTTAAGAGCCTGTAGCAGAGGGATTAACCCCAAGTTTAAAACCAGTTTAGACTGCGTAGGAACTTTGTGTTGAGCACAGGTGATGGTATGAGAGGTGTTCTCTCACCAAAGCAAGCCAAACCCTGTCACAAACAACTTTACTCACTAATACAAAGAAGGAAGGGCACAGGACCTGGTGCTTTCTGCCTCTTTGACTTGGAAGGCTGATATTCAATTATAATGTTTCTCTCTCTCTCTCTCTCTCTCTCTCTCTCTCTCTCTCTCTTTTGATTTTTTTTAAGACAGTGTTTCTCTGTAGCCTTGGAGCCTGTCCTGGAACTAGCTCTTGTAGACCAGGCTGGCCTCGAACTCACAGAGATCTGCCTGCCTCTGCCTCCTGAGTGCTGGAATTAAAGGTGTGTACCACCACCACCTGGCTGAAGCTGATATTCAAGAAAGAGAGAGTGACACTGTTTTTTCTCTCTTCTTCCATCTCTATCAAGAGCTGAAAAAGAAAGGGGGAAAAAGTTAATCATGTCCTTCCCTTATCCCATGAGACAATAGCTCTTTCCCTACTATTACCAGACCAACACATAAAACACGGAACCTTCCATCTCTCACAAATTGAAATTGAAGAGAGATTTCTTCTCATTCCAGAAAGAACAGAAGCAAAAAAAAACCCTTCCTGGTTGTCATGGTGGGATGAGACAAGAATTTGTTGAATGCAGGGTGGTGTTACCTTCCTAAAAGGTAGACACTATGATGAACCACCTTCACTGTCAACCCTGGCTGAACTTGGAGTCACCTAGGAAGCACAGCTTTGTGGGTGTCTATGAGCATATTTCCAGATGGTTTCACTAAGGAGGGGAACCCTGCCCTGAATGTGGGTGGCACCAGCCTTTGGGTCTCATCCTATTGAGATCTTAGAATGAACTTTAAAAAAAAAAGAGGATGGACAGGAACTGGATCCCAGCATTCACCACTCTACTTCCTGGCAATGAGCAGAATGACCAAATGCCTTAGCTCCTCCCACCATGCTGCCCCACCTTGATGGACAGTGAGCCACATTAAACCCTTCTTCCCTTAGGCTGCTTTTGTCACAGCTCTGAGAAAGGCAATTAATACAACACCCTATGTCAGACAAAGTTCTATTGTAAAGTTTACACCCAGAAATAAAACTTTGTGAACCTGTTTTCTAACCTTCTCACTAGTTCTCAACATCCACTAGGAAGAATGTAGCCAGCCAGAGTGCTCTTGAACAGAACCCAAGTCTGAGTTCACAGCATGTCTGTGGGTGAGTCACCCAGCAAGTGTTTTTTAACTTCCAGGTAGGCTGAATACTCAAACCTACAACGGCAAGACATAAGCTCCTGTGAGAAGTATTGCTGTGGAATAATCCTTCTGAACACACTGCGAATATATGTCACTTTGATTTGTTTTCCAATAGCTGAAAAGGATAAACTTAGGTGGGAAAGCCAAACTGAGAATGATGGGATGAGGAAGGTGGAGTCAAAGGAGTTACCAGCCAGATGGAGAACAAATGGAACACACAAAATGAGATAGAGGTAAAAGCCACAAGCCTCAGGGTAGCATATAAATTAATAGAAATGGGTTAAGTTGTAAGAGCTAGCTAGTAATAAGCCTGAGCTATTGAGAGAGCATTTATAATTTATATTAAGTCTCCAAGTCATTTATTTGGGAAGCAGCTGATGGTTTGTGAGCAGGCAGTTAGGACAGAAAAACTTCACCTACAAAGTATTAATCACTTAGAGGGTGGAGGATACAGCATTTGCCACCTGCATGACCCTGGGTTTGGTCCCCAGCATTACAAGAACAAAAGAACAAACATTTAGATGCAAGCCATTAAGAAACAAAACACTCCTCTTTTCTGTCTTAGCCAAGCCCCAATGTACACTTCTGTTAATGGGAGAAAAATTCTCCAATACAAGACTAGTCCATTGTCATAGAGTATTTGTTTTGTGTAGAAAAAAAGTATAAAGGTTGAAGCTATTTTTAAGCCTAATTGTCACCATAAGTTTCTTTAGTTTGGTGGTATTTTTAAAAATTGTTTGTTTTGTTTTGTTTTTGAACTTTGTGTTTTGTTCCAGTTTTTATTCAAGAAAGTCTAAGAAAATCATCCTGATTGTTTCAAACTGTAACGCAACAACATTGTGACACTTCTGTTAGTTATAGAACTGGGAACATTCTCTCTTCTCTCTCAAGTGATCTAGTCCAAATCCCGAGTCCGAGGCTTATTGTAAATGTAAATTCAATTACACACAATATTCCAAATGGGCAATGCTTTGTTGCTCATAAAAGGAAAGATGGCCCCAAGCATAGAACTGCATATACCACTTTCCATCTTCTTAAAACAGACTTTATTAGTTTAATTATAATTAGAGAAAGGAGACATGACTCCAACCCCATATTGAATGGCTAATGAGAGCTAAAAGTACAGAAGAAATAAAAGCATGAAAACACATGAGAAAAAGCTTATCTGTATTTCGTAGTAGCATTTTAGCAATAATTTCTACTCTATAATGTCTTTCCCAGGATCAAAGGGCTCCAAAGGTGCCGTAGGATTCTTAAAACACACACTTGTGGTACAAGGAAACCAGAGACCCTCCTACTAGCGTCCACCTCTTAGTGATTCCACCACCTTCCAGGAGTACCAAATCGGACAACACCACATGGTCCTTGGTGGCGCAGACCATGCATGAACAAGCCGGAGGATACAGAGTGCTTGACCAAGTTGCTGCTCTTTTCAAACCTGAATGTGGACTTCTTTCCAATCACACAGGCGTGACTATGAGCCAGAAGAAAGGCGCTGGTGCCGTGCATAGGCTGTGGCGGCTTCTCCTGTAGTCACATAAGCAGTGGTTTGGGATGTGCGGGGAAGCTCTGCAATCCCCAGCTACACACAGCTGTGCTTCCCGGTAGCCTTAGGCTGCTGCTTGTAGCCCAGCCCAGAGGAGAGGCCCAGCCTTCCTGCGGGAGTCCCACTGAAGTCCCTCTGAAGACATCAGGCCAGGAGGGGCACACTCGTCCCTCAGTTAGCCCAAGTGGAGTAAGTTGCCACCATGAGCACCAGTTTGGCTAGAACGCCAGGAAACCTTGTCAAGCAGACAGCTAAGTGGCCCTGTTCATTTAGAGTGTCACAATAGTAAGGGGCAATTTGTGCACCTTGGAGCTGTAGCACACTCCCAGCATGTGGCAACAGGCACTTGGTAAAGCTCTCGTAGCAACTGTTGCTTACAACTCGCCCAGTGCCCCACCTTTGTTTCTTGACCATCTCCAGTGATAACAGGAGAAGGGCCGTGTTCATGTCCCCAAACTAGACTAGAGGTGACCTCCTTGCTATTTCATTATGGAACTAAAGAGAAGGATTTAATGACTTAATGATTGGTTTTAATTGTCAACTTAGCACAACCCAGAACTGCCGTGGAGGAGGGTCTATGGGGTGCTCTCTAGATTAGGTTGGCCTGTGGTCCTGTCTTTGGAGAATTACCATGGTTGTGTTAATTGACATGGAAAGACGCAGCCCGCTAGGAGCAGTACCATTCCCTGGTTGGAGGTCCAGACCACGTAAGAGTGGAGAAAGACAGCTGAATAGCAATCACACATTCTTCTCTGTGCTCTTGATTCTGGATGCACTGAGGTGCTTCAGGTTCCTGCCTCGACTTCCCCACAGTGAAGAACTGGGAACTGGGAAAGTAGCCAGGGCATTTTAATCACAGCAGCAGGAAGCAGACTCTAACGGTAGGTGTTCATAACTTCTTCCCAAAGCCAGAGTGAGGGCAGTTATACAAGAGAGCAAAGGAAACTGTAGATGAGGTCCTTTAGTAAACATCTGTCAGCTTCCAGGGCTGGTGACACAGCTGCAAACCCTCGCTGGCATTTCTTCAGTCTTAACAACTAAGTCCTTTCTCTCAACTTGTCTTGACCATGGCACTGGCTGGCCTCCCTATGTCTACATTCATGGGCACCAGTCTACATCACTGCTAGGTAAGAAGGTCATGTGAGGAAGTAGAGGGTCATATGTGTCACTGGAGCTTGTTGAAAGTTAAATTGTGACTCATGGTTATGTGTGACTGAGTTTGCTCCTAAATAGCAAGAGTCCAGTGCTTCGGGCACACATGGGCAGAATTAACTGGGCTGGTCCAGACTGGCCTGCACGCTTGATATGATGGCACCAGTGTATACATGAGAACTTACAAGCAAAGGACAAAGTCAAAAGTCCATGTCCAATCCAGTCATTAGAAGACAAGGAGGCAGCTGTGCTCAGAACCCCAATGTGTAACAGGAAGAGAGAGAGAGCACATGATATTAGAGCAGAAGCAGGCAGAATGGTCCCAAAACAGACCCTAAGAGATGGCCTGAACAGTACTCACAAGCAAGAAACATAAAGCTAAGGGTGCAGTCAAGAGTGTAGTGTCATTGGCACTAAACATGCCTGAGGAGGACAGAAAGGACCAGCAAGGAAAGAGACACAGACGAGAGATGCAACACCAGTGCCTTCTGTGTCTCACAGTGTCCCATCAGCCCCAGGGTGGCTATTAGAAGATGCTGGACAAATGAGAGACATATGGGTCAATTCCTGGGCTTGGCAAACCCAACTGATGCATCAGTACCTTACCTAACACACGTGAGGTTGACTTAAAGAACATGTATGCAGCAATGCTCATGATAAAGAGCAATTACACTTTGTTCTGTTGTTTTTAACCCAACAAATGCCTTAGAAGCTCATGTTCTTGGTAACTTTTTAAATCTACATTTACTTATTTTAGTGTGCGTGTGTCTCTCTGACTGTCTATCTGTCTCTGACTGTCTATATGTGTGTGTGTTTCTCTGACTGTCTGTGTGTGTCTCTCTCTCTGACTGTCTGTGTGTGTGTGTGTGTTTCTCTGACTGTCTATCTATACGTGTATGTTTCTCTGACTGTCTGTCTGTATGTGTGTGTGTCTGACTATCCGTATGTCTCTCTCTCTCATCTGTATGTGTGTGTGTGTCTCTCTCTGACTGTCTGTGTGTGTGTGTCTGACTATCCGTATGTCTCTCTCTCTCATCTCTCTGACTGTCTGTGTGTGTATGTCTGTGTCTGTGTCTCTGAAGTGGTAGAGAGAGTGATGGACAGTTAGTGGTAGGTAGTTCTCCCCTTCTACCATGGGGGACCCAGAGAACAAACTCAGATCATCACTGGGATTGGTGCCAGACACCTTTACCTGAGGATTCCAGAAACACATATTTGCAACAACCAGTCCTCGTTAGCTACAGGTTACAGATATGGTCTGGTACATGTTTTTCTCTGTTTCTTCCTCTCGTAGATGTGACTTTTGCCTCACCTGAATACCAAGACAGACGTCAAGCCACACCAATCACGTGATCACCTGTGTATGTGGGCTTGTCCACTCATCGAACAAGGAGCTGTGTGTGCACTAACAAGATGCGCAAAGCCAGGTGCTTGTTGCAGGAGGGGAAGATAACATGTCCCTCCTGATTCTGAAGCTTTCTGAGCTACCCTATGGTGGTTTTTGTTTGTTTGTTTGTTTGTTGTTTTGTTTTTCTGCAGTGGGTGTTGAGGCTCCAGGACTTTCTAATCAAAATGGGTCATTCCCTCACATGGAAGTCAAACAGTAAATTAAAGACTCACAAATTTAAAAGCAAATTTTAACAACACTACATCACTAGATCTGAGGTTAAGAAGATGGCTCAGAGGTTAAGAGCACTGGCTGCTTGCTCTTCCAAAGGACCTGAGTTCAATTCCCAGCAACCTCATGGTGGCTCACAACCCCCTGTAATGAGATCTGGTGCCCTCTTCTGGCCTGCAGGCAAAACACTGTATATATACTAAATAAATCTTTTTTTTAAATCAGTAGCTTTTTGATTATATATATGTTTATATGTGTATATTCATTTCTTGTATTTTTTGTGTGCTTTTGGGGGCACATTGGTGTGGGCACATGTGTGGTAGTCGGAGGACAACTTGTGTTGCTTCTCTTCTTTCACCGTGAGGATCAAGCACTGGCCATCAGTTTTGGTGACAAGCCCCACCCCCTGCTGAGCCATTTCAGCCACCCTAGATTTTTAAGCTATTGATGGTCTGTGCTTCTGTGGGTTCCACTGCTGACCTCTGCCACTAAGGGACTTGTCCAAGCCTGTGGAATAGTTCCACTTGCATTATTTCATACCATTCTCCCGACAAAGTGAAGCTATTGTTACTAATTCCCATTGTGTGCGGAACTTGAGAAGCTAATTAGCCCAAGGTAATACCCTTAATAATATTCCATGTGTGAACTTGAACCCAGGTCCTTCAGAAACAAAAAAACAAAAATTGTTTATACCCACAGCGGGTATTTAATCTGTAAAAACAATAGGGTAAACATTTGGACAGTACTTTTGACTAAATGAAGTTCTACCACAGATAATTGAGGTTAGGGCTCCTGGCAGATTCTACTTTAAGCCTAGCAGGAAGGTGCTTTTTCCCAGTACCGGGATAAAGAACAGGCCAAAGAATATAGGCCATCCATAATTTTCTCCCAGCCAAGATATTTATGTGATATTATGTGAAGAGTTATTTTTGTTTTGCTTGTTCTGTTCAGGTGTGTGTTGCTCTGGTGGCTCCACATGAAGCCAGAGGAGCCTGGAAAGAAGCCCAGAGCCTTGCTGTAGGCACATGGCTTTCCGGCAGGATCCCGGACTTTTGTGCACTGCTGTCCTGCTACCAAAGGCCCCACTTGCCCCTGCGGGAATCCTAGAGACACTAATACATGCCAGGAGCCACGGGAAAGAACTCCATTAACCTGCTACTGAAAAAAGGTTGGCTCCTTTGGGACAGATGAATTCAGCTTTTCAGAGCAATCGAGGAACCTCCTTGTTGAACAAACGCCAGCAGCAAACTTCCCAGTCAGAGGAGAAGTGGCGCACCCTGGCTCCAATGTCCACCCCAGTGTTGAACACAGTGCAGTCTCTGGGAGGATTTACCTCACAATCAGGTGTCGCATGGGGAGTGACCCTTGACAGTGCTCAGTTCCGGAGGATGGAGAGTCATGTCTCCTTCCAGTTTAGGAGGTGCGCGTGAAGATCCCAAGCTGGGCCAGGCTTAAGGTCAACCGTGATAAACGCTACAGCAGGTCTTACAGAGACAACCTGCTAACTTATGTTCAGGGGAAGCTTCCATTTTACTAAGTTACTTATTTATTTGGACAGGGATGGCATTATCAGTAAAGAAATATTTATTTTCTAGTTAGGCGCATGTGCATATTATCGCCCAGAGAAGAGAATGGACCAGTCCGGCCAGGGAGGCTGGGAGTCAGGAAGCCCTGGGGGTTGAAGTAGGCAGTCAGGTTGCAGAGCTCTCAGTGGCTGGTTCTTAACTCTATAGGACAACTGATGACAACTTTGGGCATAATCCAATTCTCAAAGTAAAATGCAACTCTTTCTTAGTTTAAAGAACATCAGCTGCTTTTCCTTACCTTGGCTTGGAAACTGCACCAAATTTAAAAGACAGGCTGACCCATTTGGCCTTGTGGTAATGTTTCATTGAGTTTTAGGTTCATTCAATTTTTTTCCTCCTTGACTCCCTTAACTAGCAATTTGTTCTCTTTTAGACTTAACACACACCAAAAAAAAAAAAAAAAACCTATCATTTTTGCAGTGCTAGAAAGAGAACTCAGCCTGGAGCATGCTCAATTTTGATTTTGCCAGAACTTCACCTCAGCTTGCCAACACAAATTATAACTTTTAAGACAATAGGTTAGGATGAAAACAGAAAGGAAAGGACAGTAGCTTATATTTACTGACAACACAAACGCAATGCCTGACGAGCAAACTTCACGATCTGTCTCTCCTCTTATTCTCTCTCCGGGTTTATAGAAATATAAAGGTCATTGATCATAGCTGCTTGCTGGTCAAAGGCCAACTTAACCCTTTAATCCAAATGAGAAGTAGCCTCTCTGACCAGGGCAACTATGAATTTAGGTCTCTGGCTATCAAAACCACATTCACTGAATTTAGTAAGAACTGCTCTAACATGGACATCTAACACACATAAAGAAATCGACACACTGCCGTTAGAGATGTGGCGGCTTCCTACCGTCTTATGCGTTCCCTCCAGAGTCCAAGGGGAGGGAGCAGGGATAAAGAGCTTCTAGATTTCTCATGGCCTAACTGCTGAAGCAATTTTTGTTCCATTAGGTTTGTAACATTATCGTCTTTGGAGAGAATTTACACAACGCTTCTCAGTTTATTAATTCATCACATCTAACTTAGTCTTCACATGACCCAAAACAAACCAATTTCCCTCCAGCTCCAGCATCCACTTCTGCAGTCCTTTAAATTTAGTGTAGGACCACAAAGCCTACTTGATTAGCCCTACGAGTTTGTCCTGTGTGTAGTACGATGATCAGCTCGTCTTTCCTGAGTTCTTCTCCACAGATTTGGTCCAAAGCAATCTAGTCCACAATGGGAAGTCGCCCTAGAGGCCATCTAGCCATTGGCTGCTAGTAAAATGGCCCTTCTGGCCGTACTGAGGAATGCCAAAAGCCTTGAGATGGGCTCTAACTGCCTGGCAAAAGCGTCCCCAGGCAGTGCTTATCCATCCCTTTCCAGCTATCCTTTCTACACTTACAGAACAAGAAAACTTTGTAGACACATGCTGGTAGATTTGCCTAGCTGCAAATACATCTAACTTATTTTTCTTTACTTTTAAAAATTAATATTATCTTATGTGTATGAGCATTTTGTCTGTGTACCACATGCATGCCTGGTGCCTGTGGAGGCCAAAAGAGGGCGCTAGACTCCCTAGAAACAGAGTTTCAGATCACTGTGAGCCACCATGTGGGTGCTGAGAATCCAACCCAGGTCTTCTGGAAGAGCAGCCAGTGCTCTTAACCACTGAGCCAACTCTCAAGTTCCTGCTTCCAGATTTCTTAAAAAGAAGATCCATTGGAAACTTGCCTTGCTGCAGGAAAGAAAGTCCTATCTAGTTAAATTCCGCTTCGCCCCTTTCCAAATTTCTCAAATGAGAAAAGCCAATCACAGTGGAAGCTGCACTGTTAACAGATCCAAGAGGACGTGTTTAAAGTGTTAACCATAGCCCAAATAAAGAAGTGACCACAACTGGAAGAGGTGTAAACAGCATCCTGGATTCTCAGATCAATGACCAGCCTTTATGAGTCTGCAGGCTGACAGAATGAATTGGGTATAGAATATAGAATAGAATTGCATAAAATTGGATATAGAAAGCAGACTACAGAATGAATTGGGTAGAGGGAATTAGGGTGAGTTGACAGTCCAGCACTTAATTTTTCATTTATGACTGTAACCCAAAGAATAACATACCAGACTAACACCCTTTCCCTGAGAAATTAATAATTCACGTACAAAGCCCCGCTCCATGACAAAATTCCAGAACCCAGTACAGCAGCTCCTTGTATTTTGCTGAAAGCACCGATAGGCATGTTTTAACTGGTGGTGGTGATTGTACAAAATTAACCCAGCATCCAAGTGCTACTGAGATGTTATCTGCACCTCCCTGAGGTTAGCCAGTGTATCTGCAACTCAAAAAGAAAATAGGTGCACGAGATTAAAATACTCTTCCGGTAGCCATACAGTTGTCCCCAAAGGACAAAACTACAGTGGGCTCGAGAAAAGCATGCACAGACACAACACAAGTACTAACAATCCTAAGTCCAGCGTGTAGTTCACTGAAAAGCTGCCCATCTCAAATAAGCAAAATCAATTAAAAACAACGCACCATATAAAACAGTCATTCAGTCCCAAGTTTTAAGAAATGTTAGTTGAAGCCATCTAGTTCATCTGTGTTTTTGTTTTTGTTTTATGGGTTTTTTTGTTTGGTTGGTTGGTTTTGGTTTTTTGTTTGTTTGTTTGACAAGGTCTCATTATATAGCCCTAGCTGACCTGTAGACCGGGGTAGACAAGCCAGCTTCAACTCACAAAGACCTGCCTGCCTCTGCCTCGCAAGAGCTGGAAATAAAGGAGTGAGTCCAGCATTAACAATCACTTTCCTTCTTTCTTTTGTTTGTTTGTTGTTTGTTTTGGTTTGGTTTTTTAGAAACTTTTTTCTTGCTCCTAGAGATTGAACCCAAGGCCGCATACATATTAGACAAGTGTTCTACCATTGAGACCGACTCTTCCGTGTCTGCTGTGGCTCTTGTTTGTACTTCTTTTTGGTTTTGTTTGTTGGTTTTGATTTTGGTTTTGGTTTTGTTTTATTTGAGACAAGGTCTCTGTTTTGTTTTGTTTTGTTTTGTTTTGTTTTGTTTTGTTTTGTTTTGTTTTGTTTTGTTTTGTTTTAGACAGGGTCTCTTTGTGTAGCCCTTGGCTGTCCTGGATCTTGTTATGTAGACCAGGCTCAAACTCATGGAGCTCCTCCTGCCACTTCCCCAAGTGCTCAAATTATCTGACAACTTTTATTCTTAACGGAAATAGTTAAGCATCTCCCTGTTACCCCTGAGAGACTGAACAGGGAGCCTGGTACTGTGCTTTCCGCCCTAATCTCTGAAGTTGTATCACTGCCCCTTCTCCAGGCAACAAAATGAACATCCACCTTGATTCCAGTTTACTGAAGCTCACACAGTTACTCAGGCTGAGAGGCACAGAAGAGGACCAATTAGACATTCTAAGGGGAAAAAGCTGCCCTGGCCCCGAGAAGGGCCGTGCTACAGCTACGATACTAGATGCCACTGCTTTCAAGCTTTTACCCTATAATCAACCCATATTGAAACCAGATTTCCGGGCGCTTCAGAGAGCTTTGTGATTTTCTGAAGCAGACATGCTTAGTATTTGAGAAGGTCAAACCCCCTGTGGTGCAGTGTTTTTAATAAAATCAGCTCAACAGAAATTAGAGACACACCAGCCAATTTCTAGGAAGCCTCTGAGCCATCCAAAATAAGAAGAGAAAGAACATAAAAGACACAATCATCTATGGATCAATTTCTTTCCAAAGGGGCAGGACTTAGGGGTATAGATACAGAAACATGACAAACTTAGGCCCATTTGCATCTGGTTTGAGCAAATTTCCACTTAGAAAGGAAAATTACTTTGGGGAGTGCTCTATGTCGTTTTAAACGAGGGCTGTTCTGGGTAGAACAGTCTTACACAGTCGGCTCAATGTAAGCGCACAAACCTCTAAGAGAAAAATGAACTAATGAACCAATCATCACACCGTTCTTGGATCTCCAAAGCAGATAGGCAGCCCCCCTCCTGCTGTGAGAGCTCTGCTCTCACGAGAAGGAAGCCAGAAGCCAGGCTGCACACAGTGCCCAGTAACCCAACAAGCAGAAAAACCTGTGGTGCTTTCCATTGACAAGGCAAGCTGTGGAGAGGGTCAGCCAGTGAAGACATAAACACAGGGTTTGCTCTCAGGAAAAGGGGGGTTATGTCATGTGGCTAAAGCTGGGTCCCCAGAAATGTCAGAGGGGTCATGAGTTCCTACCCCACAGAACAGATTGGGGTAGACTCAGGAGTACCCCGAAAAAAACAGGAGGTAGGTCAGCAAACACATCACACGTCACTGCACTCACAGATGAAGCTCAGGCTTCCTTCGCTGTTTTTTCCTAATGAGCTGCTGAGGTGCTTATTCACTCAGCGTCCCTTGAAATCCATGAACTGGGACCAAATAGAGGAAAATGTGTCCCCAATAGAAAAGATGACTACTTAATACAGCGGTTCTCAGCCTTCCGCTGCACCCCTTTAGTACAGCTCCTCTTGTGGGGACCTCACAACCATGAAATTATTTCACTGGTACTTCATTACTGTTATTTTGCTACTGCTATGAATCATAATGTAAATACCTGATATATGACCCCCAAAAGGTCAAGACCCACAGGTTGAGAAGCACTGACTTTTTTAAAAAAAAAATCACTGACCTAAGGCAGGCCTGGCAGTAAGGCACTTGAGAAACTGAGGCAGGATTGTCATTTGGTGTTCCGAGATGTTAGGTCAAAAAACGGAAGTGCTTGGGGAGGGGATTACTGAGCTGTGTAATACAACAGTGCACGAGGTGCAAGGGAAGGGGTTACTGACACTGTGCAGTGACAGTGTACGAGGTGTGGGGAGGGGGCTACTGACGCTGTGTGACGTGACAGTGTACGAGGTGTGGGGAGGGGGCTACTGACGCTGTGTGACGTGACAGTGTACGAGGTGTGGGGGAGGGGGTTACTGACGCTGTGTGACGTGACAGTGTACGAGGTGTGGGGGAGGGGGTTACTGACGCTGTGTGACGTGACAGTGCATGAGGTGTGTGGGGAGGGGGTTACTGACGCTGTGTGATGTGAGTGTACGAGGTGCGTGGGGAGGGAGTTACTGACGTTGTGTGACGTGACAAAGGAAGAACAATTTACGAGATGCACAAACCTCAGCCTTCAAGCAACAAAGTCACTGCAGCCTGTGCAGAAGTGAGGGTAAGGATGGAAAATGCACGGCCTGCCCATTCAGGCCAGCTCTCTTCCCTTGCCAGGTCTGAATGGTGAAGTTCAAGTCTTTGATCTCTTGAAATGACAAACATGGGGAATGAGGATGTAACAGGATGCACATAAAACCTGAGTGTTTTCCGAAAGAATTGTCAGGAGTGTGGCAGAAAGAGCTGTCAACCTCAAAAGGCATAAGGATGCTGCTGTTTATTAAGAGAGGAATTTATTTCAGAGCCTAAACTGCTTGTACTCTTCATCTACTGGCATAATCTAAATAGATAATCTAAATAGAAACTGGTTATAGTGGCGCACGCCTTTAATCCTAGCCAGCACTTGGGAGGCAAAGACAGGTGGATCTCTGGGAATTGGAGGACAGCTTTTTCTACACAGTGAGTTCCAGGAAAGTCACGGCTACCTAGTGAGACTTAGTGAGAAAATCTATGAAAAATCTAGGTACTCATTTCTTTGCTAGTCATTTCTGCTCAAATTATTCCATGTACTTGGCACCTCTCTTAAAGAGTCTCAAATTATGTTCATCTTAAGTATCCTAGTGAAAGTATGCAAAGATACAAAGAAAAATCTCATCTTTAAATATGCAGGCTATAGGTTCAATTTTAAAAACCCAGGCACACAAAAGAATTGAGGAAAAAAACCTGGCAAATTCTCACATTAAAGATAACAAAGACCCATTTTAAGGGAAAGGTCTATTACTAGTAGTACTACTTTTCTGGCTAAAGATCATGTTCTGTCAAGTTCTATTTGGTTATATTAGTTAAATGGTCATTTTGAGGAGGAAACCTAATAGTTGTGCTATTAAAATGTCAATTTAGTGACATTCGCCACTGAAGCCCTTCTTAAGGATTAAAAAGACATTTAGAAACAGATACTGTAAGTATAATCATGTTTAAAGACCAGGAGCATTGCATAATAAAGTTTGGCTAATTTGGGAGACAAAATATTTAATTTGGTTCGAGACAAAATAAACTGTCAAAGTAGACGGTGGTTAACTTTACTAAAGACATTCTTGAGCTGGGGGAGGCGGACGGGGTGCAAGGTCCTAGCAGAGCGGATGCGGATGGGGCTGATAGGACATTCCTTTCGCTATGGCCTCGTCCGCAACTCAAGTCCTATCTGGTCTGGAACAGATAAGTGAAGAATTCTTAGTGCTTGGGTTCTAGCTTAGTGGTAGAATGTGTGCTTAGCACAAACAAAAGAAGTTCTTAGATGAAAACTAAAAGGAGGATCATTCTGGAAAATGATCTAGGTGAGACTAGACAGTGGTCGTTACACAAAAGACAATTACAGGCTTGTGTAAGAATGAACAAGATCACAATGAAGCCAAAACCTACCTTTGAGAAGTTTGAGTAACAGGTCTCCATTCATATAATGTAACATGTCCTCTCTTACACTTCCAACCCAGACGTATTGTCGGTCGGTTAGTTTCTGTGGTGCTGGGGAAAATCAGACCCAGGGCCTTATCTAGACCAGCATTCTAGCATTGCGTTAGACCCATCAGCCTTCCCACACCCCAATCTAAGTTTATAATTTATGAAAGACACCACTAAGTTTTCGGACAAAAATATATATATTTTAAAAAATCTTTACAATAAATGAAGACGTAGGAGCTTACAGGGAGCACACTATTTCGGTCTGTCGCGGCTCCCTGGGATATAAGGAACCCTGGGAAAGTGTGTGCAGAGTCCTCTCTTTGTTTTTTATAATTTTAAAGCAAATTAATCCATTTGACTGTATTTGAGTCTGTGCAAATAATCCTTCAGAAGAAATACCCAAGATTCTCTTTCAGAGGTCATTTTGTCTCTACAAGATGACTGAGTGAGTTGGCTCGTCTCCAGATAAAAGTGCTCCTGTCCAGCAGAACTCAGAAGGCCTTCAAGGGTTCAGTGTAGAGTTCAGATACGACTGTGTCATACGAATTCCAGCTTCCCATGACCACTGTACATGCCCCAGTGCACGAGGGACAGGATCTTCTCGTTACTGAGCTCTGCTTGCCTCATTTTGTCACAGGTCAGACAACAGTTCTCCTGCCCACTGACGGGCACCATGCACTCCAAGTCCAACTTGGCAACCTGCCCCTTCTTGGAATGGTGTCCATGAAAGCTGTAGTGCAAACGAGAGAGCATCTGCTGCCGCTGATCCTGCAGTCTCTTGTTCTCACTTCGGAGCATTCGCAAGGCCAACATGATGAGCAACACCAAGATCAGTCCGCCGGCGATGGGGACCGCTATCACAGCTGCGCGGAACCACAGTTCTTTGGAGGAAGTCAGCTCCTGCACCTTAGTGATGAGGTTTCTGCTACTGTCGTGCTGGTACCGGTTTCCTTGTCCTAAGGGAGTACAGAGAAACAAGCATGAACATACAACTACTTCTCATAAGAAAGCCCATTTAAACGGCATTTCAAGAAATGACATGTTACAAAGTATCCAAAGATGCTTACAAATGCATCTGTTCACAGGCTGTCATTACTTGAATGTAATGGTCTTTTAATGTCCTCAAAATGTTGAAATAACAGGCACAGCCTATTATGCAGAGACATCTAATGCTCAGGCAGACATAAAAGCCACTCCGCTAGAGACGGCCTTTGCATCCAGCCTTGCTCTCCCTCTGCCATCTCTAATTACATTAACAACAAAATCAATGGCAGACACACAAACTCGCTGCTGTCACAGGCCTACAGATCAGGCTGGCCCTCGGGTCAGAACAGCTTGGACCTACCTGAGGCTTCGCTCTTGGGAGGAGAGAGGACGTCGTGCAGCCCTCGGTAATTGCACATGTCTTCGTGACAGCATTCCAATGTAGGCATGGCGGGGCCAGAGTGGTTTTGGGCCTGCTTGGCTCGGCAGATGTCTGCTGTGCTTGCAAGGGAGTCCAGGCAGCCGTGAGTGAGTGGGGAATTGGTGTTCTGAGGGTCAAGGAGTCTGGAGAAGCAGGCACTCAGCTCAGACTTACACATGTAACCCGTTGCCACACAGTGAGCAGCGTCACAGTAGCACCGGATCTCTCCTGAAAACAAAGAAACTACGTAAGCACCGGCTGGACCCCGAACTCAAGGGCACTTATGACCACGAGGACAGAAATGCTCCCAAAACAGGCAGTGTCCTAAATGGTAGGAATATGAGAGCCAACAACAGATTTCTGATGAGTTAAGAGTAATGACATATGCTGTGGTTTGAAGGCAAAGAGTCTTTGCTATATTATCTTTTGTTAAAAGGTAGACTCATGTTATTTATACGTTCTTATGTTATACAACCACACAACATAAAAACATCAGGCTTTGGGGTTTTGTCTATATAAATATTTGATCGGAACTACTGAATTGTTTGGCATCCCAAAGGACTGAGCCAAGTTTTAAGAGCCTGAGCCGACACCTTATAAAGTTATTAACTAGACACACAACAATCTAGAAACTGCACAGGTCAGGGGGGTTTCAAACTATGAAACTGGGCAGCTATCTGCAATCTCTCTAGAAAAAGGCAAACTTTGCCTATAAAGATCCTTTCATGCAGAGGAGCTTTTAGTCCGAACATTGTAAAACAGGAACTAGGCAGTTTACAATTAGTGGTTTGCTTGCCAAAGTCAATTTCTTTCAGCCCAAATGGAAAGTCATAAAAGTGGGGGATGTAAAACTGCAAGGGTAACTTCTCCTCCTGCTGCTGCTCCTCCTCCTCCTCCTCCACCTCCTCAGCTTTACATGCAATTTAACATGTGACCAAAAAGGGGAAACTCAAAACTGAAAATCCTGTGCTGCTTGAAGGAAAAATCCTTAAGGAAACCTCAAATTTTTCTCCAGGAAGTGAGTAAAGTTTCCTATCTAAAACTCACTTTGTGAGTTGTAAGGCTCTGTTAACATCCTGTCACAATGCAAGATTTCAGACTTGGATGTGGACCTGAAAGTTATCTATCACAAGAAACTGAGATGCCCAACGGGGTAGACGCCCATCACTGTTGGCTGCCACAGCTCGGGCTACTGTAAACCAAACTAATGCACACACCTCGTCCCAGGTCCCAATCGGAAGATCTGTCTAGTTACTGAAACCTCCACTCTGTCATTCAACACTGAGAGCTGTGGCTTTTCTAAACCAACCCCCAACCTCACTTCTCTTCCTCCTCCTTTCTGTGAATGCCTGAGTAAGGTGTCTCATTTAATTATCTGTCCAAATTCCAGGCCACCGCATGGTGTGCTCAGTTTTCACCCAGGCTGCTCTCACTTGCCTGGAAGGAAAGCCTGCCAGCCCAAACCTTGCTATCCTGGCTGTGGGTCCAGCCCTCTCCTGCCTCCTCCACTTCGAGTAAGCACCTTAATTCTGCAGCAATCCCTTTCTGCTTTCTCCTCCTTCCAAGTTCAGCCTATTCTTTGCATAAAAGCACACCAGTCCTAGGTGATAATGACTGTATATCCCTGGTCTCACAAATTCTATACAGATTTAAAGTGAAATAAAACAGATTAAAAGTCTACTTTGAGCCTATTAGTCTCAGATTTGATGCTGAAAGGGAAAACCAAATATAAGTAAAATGCCGCCCCAGTGTTTATGAGAGCCTATTTAAAATACTATATTTTCAATGACCTAAAACAGTCTTAATAAAATTCTGACAGGTAACTGGGAAAGTTCTAGGACTTTAAAGAAAAATTGGAGCCACATTTCAACAAGGAGAATGGACTTCTGTGTTACTGTATTAAAACTGTATTTCTGTCATTTCATAAGGGTTCTTCCTGTGGCATGCAAAGGCCAAAAGGGGACTGGTATTTTAAAACAGTGAACAATGCTCTTCTGTTTGGTTACTGTATGTAGTGATTAAACAAAAATGTCTGCTTCAGTCAAGATGGCTACACAGAGGCTGCTGGCTTCTTTTAAATAGAGCTTTTGAAGTCCACAGCAGTCAGGAATCTCTGATCCCCTAATTATATCATTATCAGGCACATAGTTTCGGTATCTGTGACTTCATGTCAGCCCCATCCCTCCCTGTTCTGCTTGCCTTTGATAGGGCCAGGAGGTTCCCCTCTGTAGGCTGCAAGGGCTGTTATTTAGAGCTAATTACACCCTTCCTTCCAAAATAAATAAATACTGTAGCACCTCATCCTTGCTGGGCTGGCTTATCCTTTAACCTCAGGCCTGCTACATGGCAATTAGAGAAAAGTGTGTTTGGGGGTGAGGGTCAGAGACTAAATAATGCTTCCCATTAAAAATAAAAATGGGTTCGCAAAACAGGAGGCAGAGTCCTGGTGGGAGTGAGGGGAGCCTTGAAATCTAGGAGTTAAGAGAATTTTCATCTAAAAGGTGAGCTCTACTGGAAAGAAAAACTCTCCTTTTTCCAGCAATGTCTGTAAAAATACAGAGTCGGAAAGGGGGTGGATGACAGCGCCTACTCCTCCCAGCTAGTTTAGAGCAGGGGACACACTTCAGCAGCCACCTCAGACTCCTACATTCCCAGGGAAGACCTCACACTCTTGGTCCACAGATAATGCGTACTCCGAGACATTCAGACACGCGAAGATACACAGGACACTAGCTAGCACTCAGAAAAAAAAATCAGACGCATGTTCAAGAACACAGACAAAACCAGCTCAGCCACAGACACCGGCAAACTTAAGGACACTGTTAGACACACTCTCAGCCATCTAAAAACACACGGAGACACTTAGTGACACTTTCAGGTTAGGCACCGAGTAAAACCAGAGACTCCCGTCCGGCCCAGTTGAGATTTGCGTTTTCTCGGGACCGTCCCGCTGGGACGTGAGACCATCGGCATCCGGCCATCCCCAGGTCCCGAAGTCTGACAGACCCGGGACAGTGAGGAAAACCGGCGCAAAGACACAGGCGGGAACCTCGCCGCCGTTCACGAAGCCCGACGGCCAGTCCCGCAGTCCCGGCACTCAGCCTCGCGGCACCCACCTTTAGTGAGCAGTACGGCCATGGCGCAGAGCTCCAGCTGCAGCCAGATGAAGATGTAGCTGGAGTGGCGATCCATTGACGCCCCGCGCCCCCGTCGCTCCGGGAGCCAGGCGCGGCTGCACTACGACCCCCGGGGCGCGCCGCGCACGAGCCCGGGCGCCGTCAGTGTCGGGGCGGGAGCCGGAGCATGGAGCCGGACCAAGACTTCCAAGGACACGTTTCCGGATCCGTGCGCTCCCCGGAGGTCTTCCCCTCGCCCCGCCACCCCGTGCACAAGCCACGAGCAGCGGGCGCGCGCAGAACAGACCTACGGCGAGCAGCGACTGCACCGGCCAGCCAGCCCGCGTCCGCGCCGTAAATAGCGCCCGGTGCCGGAGCCGTCCAAGCGTGGCCCCGCCCTATGCCCCACCTCCGCTCTCCGATTGGTCGATGCCTCCAGCCCCGCGGCCTGGCAGCAGGGGGGCGGGGCCAGACGCGGGACTGAGCCGACCTGCCTCCGGGCTAGCGCTGGCGCCGGCGTCTAGCACTGCGGACCCGGCCGCAGCGCTCCCCCTAGCGGACGTCTGATAGTGCAGCCTCGGGGGCGCCGCCGAGCCCATCTTCTAGGTAGCCTCTGGGTTTCCTACGAGACTCTCCTGCTGCAGTCTCCTGCCAGCTGCCCCCAGCACGTGGCTTCGCTTTTGTCTCACCTGAACCCTGCAAGAGACGCCACATTCTCAGTGGTCATGTACCGGAGTCCCACAAAGAGAGAAGCTACTCCCGGCTGCCGAGCCCCGACCGCCCCCCCCCCCAGGGATAATGACCCGGACTCCCGGAGTTCCACAGGGACAGTGGCCATGCCCGGGCCACCCAGTCCCGGAGACCCCCCAGGGATTTGTCCTGGCCCGGCCCGCCCGAGCTTGACCGAGGAGGAGTCGAGTGGGGAGCCAGGAAGGGAGCGGCCTGGAGTTGGAAGTCGACTCTCTGCCGGCTCCCTGGCTCCCCGGGGCGCATCTGCCCCGAGCCGGCCGCCTTGTGATCAATAAAGCCCAGACAGACAGACTGTTGATCAGTAGGAGCCGCTGGGTTCTCCGGGGTAGACAGGGGACCGGGAGCCTGCTAGAGACACTTAACGAAAATTAGCAAATCCAAAAGCACCCGGCGCCAGCTAGACGACACTGGCAGAGACTCAATTAACCACCCCCCAAACAATCGCAGGCAAACACACCCGCTGACCTGATCAATATCAGTCCCACAGCGATCTCTTTCCTGAGATACTAAGTCATTTATTAGGGCTTGAGGGGCAGCCGCCCCAACGAACCTAAAATGGAATGGGATGCTTGTTTGCTTGTCTGAAGGGGAAATGGACTTAAGGATTTTATTATCAGAGGGAATGTTCTTTGACGTACCCTCCCCCAAGCAAAAGTAAACTATCTGCAAAATTCACTTTTAGGGTCAGCCAAGATTTACAACGAGGAAAGATAAAAGTCAGGTCATTTAGAATGGGAGGGCAGATGTGAAAACTAAGCTGGGAGGCCGGCCTCTAGCTCAGAGTCGCTGGCCTAGCACTTGAGGCCCTGGGTTCCATGCCAGCACAGCAAAGCAAACAAACACTTAAGGGGAAAATGTCTTATGGACTGAAAATCTAGGAGGAGCCTTCTAAACACCTAATGTAGAAAATTTGCTGGAAGTCTTCAGAGACATAGGAAGTTAATGAAGCTACCTTCAAAAACAAAGTTTTGTGTAGAAAAAGTAAATAATCCAAAAATCTTATACTCTATTACTTTGCTAGGTCAAAATTGCATTTTAAACAGAGGGAGGGAAGCTCATACTTATAATCTCAGCATTACTTAGGAAGCTCTTGGGTGGCTAAAGCTGGAGAATTGGCAAGAGTCGGAGCCCAGCCACCAGTTATGTAGTGAGTTCCCTATCAGTCTGGGCTACAAACTAACCCAACTCAAAACAAAACACCAGATAAAATTATTTAAATAAAAAGAGGGAAGGAATTTAATTGTCAGATGCACCTTATAATCACACGGTTTGGAAGGTGGAGGCAGGAGACTTGCAGGTTTGAGGACAGCCTTTACTACAATCAAGACCGTGTCTCAATACACACACACACACACACACACACACATACACACACACATACACACACACACACACACACACACACACACACAATGGGGATGGTGGTACAAGCTCAGCAGAGGTCTTCAGAGAAAACTAAGCAGATAGGGCACATGGTAAACAGCAGGTCTTTCTGTAGGGACATCTGACAGCCCACAGGAAGAAAATATCATCAGTGTTTCCTGGCTATTCTTGACTATTAGAACTTCAGGGAGTTACTCTAAGGGCCCTGTGAACCATATATTCAGGTAATGGCACACTCTTTTAACCTGGGAAAGTCAATCATTTGCTAAAAGGAATCTTTTCAAGCAGACTCATTCAGCCACTTCGGAGTTCCCACCAGTAGGCTAGACTCACACAATGTCCAGAATCACAAAGGTTTGGACATCAGGACAATGTGTCACAAGTCAAATAGTGGCTCAGAATTGTGTGCCTGATATTATGGAGCAGCCCAAGAAGGTGAGCCGTCCAGGGATGATCTGCTGAAAGCAGTGACCTCCAGGTTGGCTCCTCCTGAGGAAAGACTAGTGGAGGAAGATCTCTTCAAGTACAGAGGACCACAGAAATTTAAGGATGAAATGAGTTCATTGTGGAGGAAGACAGGGGTGGTAAAGGAAGGATGGGTAGATGGGATTGCTGGCAATTCTTTGTGTCTGGAATGAAATATGGAGCAAGGAACAGACTAAAACCTACTGAGGACTAATTCTATTTACCTTTGTTACAGGTAATACTTCATCAATTGAAGCCGATCTAAGGAAGTGTGTAAGTGAACACCAGGTTATAGTAGACACTTCCTGTGTTCCAGCTTGTTTCAGTTAGTGTCCCCTTTCACACTGGGAGAAACAGCAGGACCAGCCTAGGAGACACTGCCTTCTTGCAATGACCAGTCACACAACCCGCAACCTAATTAGGCTTTTTCCTCTGGACAGAGATGCTGGCCAAGCTCCGGAGACTATTTCAAGAAAGATATGTAAAAGTAGAGATGAGGGGACAACTGGAATCTATCTGCCTGCAGAGAAACAGCAAATGAGGAAGGTTGTGCCCATAAATCCCAATGGGTTATCGATCGCTTGTCGTGTGTGTGTGTGTGTGTGTGTGTGTGTGTGAGAGAGAGAGAGAGAGAGAGAGAGAGAGAGAGAGAGAGAGAGAGAGAGAGAGAGAGAGAGAGCTGCTGAGCTAATGTGCCATAGGGCAACTACAGATGTCAGTTTTTCCCTTCCATCCTGTTTGATGTTTGCTCTGGCTTGGCCAGTGCTGGCCGGTCTCTGAGCTTCTTAGGAGTCTCCTCATGTCGGAGTCAAGAGTATAGGAGGCCAAAGGAGGAGGATTCCAGTCCTTTACTCAAATAACATGTTCGCTACCACACCTGGTTTTTCTGTGGTTCTGGGCACAGATCTTAGACGCTCTCTTGTTGTCAAGCACTTTACCTCCTGAACTGTCTTTACCCTTTGACCTTAATGTTAACTCAGGACTCTTATTGTTGGAACAGTATCTCATGTAGCTCAGGCTGGCCCTGAACTGGTTGAACTCGTGATTCTCTTGACCCCAGAGATTGCATTTGTGACTCATCGAGTCTAAGAAACTCAAGAGTGTTAGAAGTCCCTCCATCCCTCATCCCTCCCCACTTTCTTCATTTTGTAAAGTATGGAATTGTTGTATGCCCCAGGCTGGCCTTGAACTAGAGCCCTCTTTCCTCAGCCTCCTAAGTGCTAGGATTAGAGGTGTGCACTACCACAGCCTGCTTTAGAAAACACTTATTTTATCTTTTGATTTCTGTGATGTGGGGACCAAGCTGCTTTGCTCACGCTAAGCAGCTGCCTTTCCTCTGAGCTGCACCCCCAGTCCATGAAACTCTCTTCCATTTGCACCTCTTCCATGGCGCATCAAAGGACCCCTCCAAAACACGTGCACTCATCAGATTCCTATTTGCCTTTAGGCATTACATATTTGTTAATTTTATTAACATCTACATTTTAAAGTTTACATTTATATATTGGTTCAAATATAATTCAGAATAAGAACTTGCGATTCATTCCTCAGACCATAACTTCAACTGTTTTATCGTTATTGCTATGGTCAAACTTCTTAAGTGGCTAAAAATTAGTTTTAAGAAAAATAAGCTTGGACTTCAGTGGGCTTTTTAGCTGAGTGAATGAGAGTGTTCGAATCAATGAGGAAAGTCAAAATTGGGTTAGAGATAATATGTCCATCAATAGTCAAGAGTATAGACAACAATTTTAATTCAATTTAAGATGTTTTAAAAAAATTGCTTCTCTACAGAAGTTTGTCTGTGCTCTGTGCAGGACTTGCTTAAGTATTTTCCTACGTTCAGCTTCCTTTTTCCGTGCAAACAGCTACGGAGGTGGCAGCCTACACACGGAGCGTTATGCTTCCCACATGCGAACAGCTCCGACAGTGTACAGATGAGCCTACCGCTTTGTCTGCTATATAGTTTTCTGCCTACTAACAATCCACTTTGAATTCCCAAAAGTAGCTTGCTTTTTTTTTAATAAAAAAAATCACTTTATTTCCATAAAAATAAGGAGTTCGGATCTGAAAAATTGCTTTCAGGAGACTAAGGTCAAAGGTAAGAGATTAGTTCAGATGAAGGAACAGTTATGAGGTTAGGGGATTTTAGCTGTCTGTTTCATTTGGGGTTTTCATTTTTCTTCCATTATGGAAAAAGAGATAAAGGGGCAGACGCCTGCAGAAGGCTGGTTGCAAAGTCTGGGTGGTAATATGATAAGACATAGAAAGAAAGTCAGAGACTGAAACTCAATTTACATTCCAGTACGTTCTTACAGGATCAAGAAATGCTTGGGGGTCTTACAAAAGTGAATCATTACTGCGTTAAGGGTTTTTTTTTTTAAGTAAATAACCAAACAAGACAGATTATTACAGTTGTGGTCCAGTGAAATCTTTCCTGAAGATCACTGGGAACCCGACAATGCGCATTATCCCATCAAACAGTATCGACCGTACTGAGTTCTCCTTAGTCTCCACACATGCCTGTGTTCTATCGGGTTATAAAAAGTTCGCCTCTCATTCACCAACCAAGATAAAGACCTCTCAGAAAATATCCAGTGGCCAGATGGCTTGACCTACCTGATGTCAAATAATGAATTCAAATCTGTTTTTGTTTAAAACACTGAATCAATGCCTTACAGTTGAGAAATCACCTTGAATCATTTTCTAATCAATGGAGAACTACCATGGACCTATCTATTCCAACCCGTTAGTGGGTAGCGCTTTATTTTTGTTTTTAGGATTAAAATTCATTTATGTATAAGCCAATGAAATCTGAGAACTTTGATATTTTCATGAGCTAGCAAACATTTAGATCCTTGCTAACATCAGATGAAAACTTGACATTATTTCCTTTTCCCACTCTGCTGCCTCTTCAGGCATGTCTTTGATGGCCCCATCCGACTTCTTCCAAGCCTCTATACTACAAACTGGAATCTCCCTGACATAGAAATTGGGGCCTTTTGCGGCGGAACTTTGCAAATCTGTTTGCCGTCACATTTCTTGTGACTGCTATTGTGTTTTGCACAGTATGTTTTAGATTATTTTTTTAATTGGTAGGCAAAATTGCATATATTCGTGGTATGTAGCATAATAGTTTAAAGTATATATATTCTGGAATAGCTAATTATAGCTAATTAACAAACGGGTCACCTCACGTAATTATCATTTTCGTGATGACAACACTTAATTTCTACTCTCTACATCTGTAATGACTACAGTGCATTGTTACAGCTGCCGCACTATACAATCCACCTCTTCAGCTTGTTTAGCCTATCTGCGTTGGCACCCTCTGATCAAGACCTCCCAGCTTCCCTTCCTTCTAGCCATTCCAGTCTGTGGCAAGCATGGCTCTACTTTTAATTTTTTTTCTTTAAAAAGTTTTCTTCATTACATTATATTTATTTATGTGAGGTCAGAGGACAACTGATGAGAACTGACTTTCTCCTTTTACACTGTGGTTCCTGGGAATTTAATTTAAGCCACCAGACATGGAACCATCTTGCCAACCCCTCCGTTCTATATTTCTTACCAGACTGATGTTTTTGTAATACTCATATGAGTCAATTAGTATTTGTCTTTCCACACCTGGTTTATTTTGTTTAACATCCGTATTACCATTGGATTCCTTTAGCATTGAATGGTATTCATTTATATATAGGTATATATATATATATATATAATATATGAATGTATATAATCTCTTCACTAATTCATTGATGAACACTTGGGCTACAATAAACATGGGGTACAGATCTCTCTTTGCAGAGAGAAATTGTTTTGATTTCATATTCTTTGCGTGTGCATTAGGGTTTCAGAGAATATAGGGGCACTTTTTGTTTTTATTATTTTTAATAATATTACATTATTAAATATGGGTGCACATGAGTAAAGGTATCCAGAGGGGACAGAGGTGTCAGAACACCCTGGAGCTGGTGTCACAGCAATTGTGAACCACTGAGGTGGGCACTGGGAGTCAAACTCAGAGCCTTTCCTCTGAAAGAGCAGTATATGCTCTATATCGCTCAGTTTTCTTTCCTACCCAATATTTTTTTTTTTGGCCCAGGTCTTACTACATAGCCCTGCTGGCTTTTACTATGTATACCAGATTGGTCTTCCCAAGTGCAGGAATTATCAGTGTGCACCAACACACCAGTCTCCAGCAATACATTTTTAATATTTTGAGGAACTTCCAATGATGCTGTCTTCCATGGTGATGTTCATTGACCTTCCCACCAGCCATGTACGGGAAATCTTGCTCTGTCCACACATTAGCCAATGCTTGATGGCCTTTATTCTTTCATTAATAGCCAGTTCACAGAATGAACAATCTATGGTTTTTAGTTGTGTTTCCCTGATTGGTGATGTGGAGCCAGCCTTCATTATACCCGTTGGTCATTTTTTTGTCTTTTTTTTCTTTTTTAGGCTGGAATATCACAACGTTGACTAATTGGCCTTAAACTTCTGAGCACAAATGATCTTGCGTCAGCCTCCCAAGTAGCTGTAGACCAAGCTAGCCTCGAACTCACAGAGATCAAGCCTCCTGCTTCCCAACTACTGGAATTAAAGGCATGCACCACCACATCCCAGCTTTGTGTATACAAGTTTATCATTTAAGTGTATGCCATCATTTAATATATAATAAATAATAAGTAAATAAGTAATATAACCAGGTGATGATGCAGAACTTTGTCCAGAGTCCACTTTGGACTTGTGACCTATCTGCACTAACAGTGAACTCCAAGGCCCTGTCTTTTTAGTTGGTTAGGGTAACTAAAAGTGCTTTTTGTCTGTTTTCTGAGACAGATAAGTATTTGGAGTGAAACTCTCCCTGGATTTTCCCACAGGTGCAGTGTGTGTTTATGGGATGCTGGGAGGGTGAGGTGCCTGTGTGTCAGTGAACAGACGCGCTGCCTGCCAGTCTGTGGATAACACAGGAGCAAAAGCACCAACTTTCCAGTCAGTTGCCTCTTCAGGTTCCATCCTTTGTGTCCCGCCCTGTACCACTTAGCCAGATCTCATAAACGCTCAAAGCATAAAAGACTCCTCTGAAGAAGTCCACACAGTTACCCAACTTCCTTTTTCATTTGGCTCTTCAAAGAGATTATAAAGCCCTTCATGATAAGCAAACATTTCTATCCGGCTGGAACTCAGCTCATTGGTAGAGCACTTGCCTCATACAAAACGTGCCCCCTCCCAGTTCGATGGTTAGCAGCACCCCCACCCTCAAATGTATTTCCACCTCCTTTCTATTCCTGTTGATGTTTCCACACTGTAATCCTGCATACATTTTGCTCTGAATGAATTACTATTGGTGGCAGACTTTTGAACAGAATAGCCATCTAGGTGTGGTGTGGGGGAGAGTGCAAAGCAAAAGTCCTTCTCTGTGTCTCAGATTCCTCTCCCATTAAATGAGAGACCAGCAGTGGTAGGCAGCCCTGCCCCATCCCGCTGCCCTGCAATTCCCGATAGTGCAGATTCAGATACTAGTGTAGTTTATATTATCTGCAAAAATCCCATAGAAAGTGAAGGATATTTTTCTAGAAACAAAGTCTTTGCTCAAGGCAATGTCTAGTCGTCTGAATGCATTGATGATGGCTTGGGGACTTCACAGATGGGTTTAGGATATTCTCCTCCCTTGAGCTGAAGATTTGAAGTGTGAACAATGCCACTGCCAATCCAGCCTCCAGCTGGGACAGCGTGATGGTATCTCTAAAGGGCATGAGTCTTGCCAAGGAAGATTTGCTTCCACAGCTGGTAGCAGTCCAAGAATCAGTCAAGACAAATTGGTCAGCTAACTTACCATTATGCAAGAAGCTTAGCTTCTCACAGGCATCTGTAATTCATGCTTCTCTCCTACCTGTAGCAGGGAGCCTTGGAACACCCACAGCCCATTCTATGACTTGTGTTTTTAAAGAAGTCTTGTGCTGCTTACTCACTATCAGAGTATTACACAATAGAGTCACAATTAACTAAGAACATACTTGCATGAACATGGCCTGTATTTTTTTCTTTCTGAAAAAAAAAAATCTGTGGTCTCATGTAGCCCAGGCTGGCCTGAACTTGATATGTAGCCAAAAATGATGACCATGAACTTCTCTCTCACCTGCCTCCACATCCAAGTGGGATTATAGGCTTGCGTTGTTTTACATGGTGTTGGAGATCAAAGCCCCCAACAGGCTAGGCAAGTCCTCTACTGTCTGAACTCCACCCCCAGCCTCCAGTCATCAAAACTAGTGAGGAGAGTCATGCCCTCAAATTGCTTATAACCCACCTGCCTTATCTTCAGGGGCTGCCAGTTTTAGTATATTTTAAAACTCTTAGCTATTGCTATTCTTTGATGCCTTGGGATGATCAAACTCAGGGCATCTCACAGACTAGGAAGCCTTTTACCACTGAGCTACGCGGCCAGCCCCAGACTGCCAGGGAGGGAGCACCTGATATTCTTTTTTCTTAGCCTTCAGTCATGAGGGCTAAATATCCAGTTTTTCCTGGAACTAGCCCTTCTAAGTGCAAACAGCACTGGGGGAAAGATCTGTGGTTTGAGATATTATTAGAGGTCATGGGTCAGAGTCCAGCTCCAGCCAGAACATAGAGAAGGAAATAAAGGTTTGGAAGAGTTAAGAGAGTGATGCATATACTTTAAGAGAACTGACTCCAGGTCTCTCTCTCTCTCTCTCTCTGTGTGTGTGTGTGTGTGTGTGTCTGTGTGTGTGTCTGTGTGTGTGTGTGTGTCTGTGTGTGTCTGTGTGTGTGTGTGTGTCTATGTGTCTGTGTGTCTCATTCATTCTCTGTGTGTATGTGTGTCTCATAGCTGGTTTCTGTATTGGAATGCAAGAAAGGAACTGTAGATATTAATTGTAAAATAAATGCTTACGGGGTGTATCTATAAGTTTTCACTGAAAATGCAAAAAGTAGCAGCCACAGCGTGTTTAATCCAGTCACCACCAGATTACAGACAAACAGACCCCACCATATCCAAGAAGACAATAGACGAGGGGCCAGCGAGCTGGGAGACAGATGCTCAACCTCCAGCAGTGAGCAAGGAAGTGAGGGACTGAGACGTGACCAGCTCCCTGGGGGGAATGCGCACGCTGGAGAGCACCAATTATCATAATTGAAGGTAATGGTGCCGAGGCGCCAAGGAGCGCCGCTCTGTTTTACTTCACTCAACCCGACCCAGACGCCGGGCTCGGCTCCTCCCCGGCCGAGCACTCGCCCTCGGGGACTTTTCGGGCTCTGTCCCACCTAGGCTGCGACGCCCAGACCCAGCCGCCCTCAAATTCAGGTGCACACCTCCCGCGTGCCGGCCAGTGCTCCCGCCTGCCCAGCTGTCCGCCTGCCTCTCTACCCACTAAAAGAACCAATAATCCAGATAGAACTAGGACAAATGCTTTGTTCAGGACAGATGTTTTCCAACTCATTCAAGAATTTAAGACATCCCTATCCAGAACTTATAAAAACAAACAAACAAAAACTAAGCAAACAAAAGCCAACAGCATTTTGGTCCCAAACGGTACCGATTCCCAGCCCTTCCCCTCCCAAGTCTGAGAACTGACAGCTTTTGACTGGGAAGCTGTGGTTCAGCTTTCCACACTCCGCACAGGTTTCCCTCACCACTTAACTCAGAGATTCACAGTGGGGGACGCGAGCACAGGGTCTCACACAGGCTAGGCTAGCCCTGTACAGTGAGCTACACCTCCAATCCTAAGGGATTTGAGAAGAGGTTTCAAAAACAGCTTAGAAATGCAGGGTGGAAGTGTGGTGGGCCCGGACAGCTCTAATGAACTTTTGTTTTTCTCCAAGATGGAATACCTGAAATTTCAATTTCAAGGAGTCTGAAGAGACAGAGCAGCAATTTTCCTGGCATTCTGGGTTAAGAGACAAGCAGAGTGAGGCATATTTGTTCTTGTTTTGTTTTGTTTTTACCAGGTTTTTTATTATTATTACCTGCTTAAAAGATTGATTGGTTGATTGGTTGGTCGACAGACTGATTTCTAATTACAAAAGTAACACATCGCCGTAGGCAACTTGGAAAATTCAAGCAAATAAATAGAGAACTCTTGCTACAGTCGGGCACAAGCTCCTAGACAAGCTGCAGTTCCGGGGACCCATCAATCACAGTAAGGAAGTGGCGGGATGGCGGGGTGGGGCAGTGTTAGCTTGGGGCTCAGCTACAGACACACCTGCGACTTTAGGCAAACATCACAACCCTCTCTAGACTTCTGCCTGTCTTTGTGGGGAAGTGTGAGGGGGTGTGTGTTTGCCTGCATGTGTACATAAACTATGTGCTTGCCTGGTGCCCTCAAAGGCCAGAAGGGGATGCTGGTACCCTAGAACTAGAGTTAGTTACAGAGGGTTGTAACTAGAGGACACAGGTTGGGATCCAGGCGTGGAGAGCTGGCCCTTTGGAAGAGCAGCCAATGCTCTTGACTGGCTCAGAGGCGTCCTCCAGCCAGTCCTCTGATGACCCGAGCTCTACCTCTGGACCCACACAGTAGGAGAATAAAACAAATTCTTTTTTTTTTATATATTTATTTATTTATTATATATACAATGTTCTGTCTGTGTATATGCCTGCAGACCAGAAGAGGGCACCAGACCTCATTACAGATGGTTGTGAGCCACCATGTGGTTGCCGGGAATTGAACTCAGGACCTTTGGAAGAGCAGGCAATGCTCTTAACCACTGAGCCATCTCTCCAGCCCCTAAAACAAATTCTTGAAACTTGTTCTCTGAGTTCCACACAACTGTGATGTGCTCCACCCACCCATGCACATATAAGAAATAAATTAAATGTAATTTTAGAAGATCTTTGAGAAAATAGAGTAATGAATTTGGTAAAGGCATTTAATACTCCATCCAAACAACACACAGGAAGGAAAAGACTTCAGGAAGAGAAAGAAGTTATTTATGTACTGTAAGGGGCACACGAACCAGTGGGTACCAGGACTTAGCTGGGCCTAAAGTAAGGAAGATGGTGAGATGTGTGCAGTGTACATTACATAATTCAATGAAAAAGTCCTTGTGCAACACAATATCATATACTACGAATATGCACAATGGGGACAGAAGAAAAGAAAGAGCTTCCCAGAAACTAGTGCAGTCTGAGTAGAGAGGTAGCCTGAGAGACAAGGACTCCCAAGTGACCAATAAGTCCAGGGAAGGATGCACGGAGTAATTATAACTTTCCAAATCTCTTTCAACATCATGGTGCAGTGATTACAGCTACAGCATCTAGTAATCATTGCTTTTACTACAGATGACAGTGCCGGGTCATTTTCTGAACAACGAACAGTGTTGGGTGGGAAACTCATCCATGGTGGAAGAACCAAGTGTCACTCCCCCGAGCTACTCAAGATCAGACATGGTAGCTGTGTTGGAGATCAGGGTAGTTTTCCACTCAGAAAGGACCGTGCAGTCTGTGGCTGGGGCTGTTGAGGGACACCCCAGTGTCTAACCCACAAAGGAAGCATGCAAGGGCCTTTCTCAGACTGTGGCCCCACCCTCACTCTCCTAAGTAGAGCTCATTGGTGTCTAATTTCAGGCAGGGCTACAGAGAGCCTATGAGTTGCCTTTAGACTGTCGAGATCCACGATCCCAAGAAAACTTGGAGACACTCTGGAAATTGATGTGGAGTCTCCAAACCTATACTGCGTGAGGCATGTGCACACGTGTCCACGACCCCCAGTCAGGTGTCTAAAAGACGCTTTTTCACATCCACCCTTTTCTGCGTTACCTATGGAATACTGACAAATTCTGCATGGCATGAGTTATTTCACACCCAGAGCTCCAGGCAGAAACAGCAGCAGAAGACAACCTAGTGGGTCTGTTTTGTTGTATTCCAGTGCCAGAGATGGAACCCGGGGCCCTGGGTGTGTGGACAGGAGTTTTACAGAGCCCTGCCCCCAGACCGCTTACTCTCTAGCAGAGCTGGAGTTTGCTCTCTTCTTCTTGCTAAGAAGAAGATAAGCACATTGAGAGGCCCCCAGAACCAGACCTCCAGAGGCAGGAACAGAATAACTGCAGCAAACAGTCAAGCGGCTTTTATCTCCTAAAAACACTGTCTGCCACTGCCCCCTCCACCCCCTTTGGGACAAAACCAGCAGCTCTGGTAACAGGGGTTTTGTGTCAGGTCATCTGGTCCTCTTTTGTTATATCTCTGAATTCTTACCAGTCCATAATTCAAACTGGGTGTGTGAGCCTGCAGTTCCAGCACTTGGGAGACAGAAGCAGGAGGACCACAGGTTTAAAACCAGATTGGACTTACATAGATAAACCATATCACAAGAAAACCAACGCAGACAGTGGGGGACATCTTTAAATTTATTTAAAATAAAGTGTTTATCCTCTGAAGAATAATCATACCCCAAACTCTCTACAAGGTTGTGAACTACCACCTGCTAACAATCAGTCAAGATCTGGGTGTGCTGTGGGACACCTTTGGTCCCCATTACTTTGGGAGCAAGGGCAGGAGGATCGCTTGAGCCTGAATCGAAGGCTGGCTGGGACTACAGAGCAAACCCCTGATCTTGCCGTAGTAACCATGCTTTCTCAAGTCAACACAGGGACATTGGTATCTGTTACCACTTTTATTTCCAAAGAACAAAATGATTGCAGCCATCTGTCTCTCAGGGCAGGCATCCTCCCAGTCAGACGTCTTACAACAGATCTCTATCACCCTCTTGTGGTGACAGGGAAGCTGTGCCCAGCTAGAAAAGCAGAGCCACGGCAGCTGATCGAGCTTTCATTGGATGACATCAGTGAAAGAGGAGCCCCTGCCACCAGTTTTCAGAGCTTCAGAGAACAGCAATCGAGTTTCCATGTCTGCATTAGGAGGAGAAAACGTTCCTTCTTCTATGCTATGAATGACAGCTAAAATAAATGAAGTACAAATAAAACCCCCTTTCAAATGCATGATGGTCAACATACAATAGTGGACCTGGGAATAGTCTCAGCACAGCCCCAGCCACCCAATTTTCAGGGTATTTATCAAAATACACTTTGGAAGTAAGAAAGCCTCATCAACAAATGGTGCTGGGCAAAGTGGATTCCCACATGTAGAAAAGAACGAAACTAGATCCCTACCACTTTGTACGAAATCAATTCACAGTGGATCAAAGACCTAAACCCGAAGTCTTGGAACTTACAGAGGAAAACAATTTAGGTTACAGGCATAGTAGCATCTACCCCATCTAGGTCCTGCTGGAGCTCGGGAAAGGACTGGTCCTGTAAGACACAGGGACCCCAGAAGAGCTCCAGTGAGGATCCAGCGGGAATGGTGTACAAAAACAAGAGGCTTGAAGCAGAGCAATAACTCAGTCAAACTGTTGGGTCGAAGGGGTACACTATATGACACACTGGAGCCTCCAGCACCGCCAGGATGGAGGAAGAGGTGATGGAGAGGTAGGAGGGAAGGAGAAGCAGAGATTTTTCTGGTTTGGGGTGTGGTTTCTTGTTCTGTTATGGTTTATTGGGGGTTTTATTTGATTGGTTGGGTCTTGTTATTGTTCTTGCTTTTGTTTGCTTGCTTGCTTGCTTACTTTGTTTTGTTTTATTTTGGGGAGGATGCAACAGGGATATGGGAGGAATATGTGAGAGCCGGAGTTGAACAGAATTGGGGTGCATAATCTGAAATCCCCAAAGATTCCATAAAAACCATAAAAAGGTTTTTAAAAAATATGGCCCAATGTGTTCATGTGACAGGAAATAAAGTAAACAGTTCACATTATGAAACTGTCTGTGAGTTGTACAATTGGTTACAAATAAATAAATAAATATGAAAGCAAGCAAACAAATGAAAAGGATGCAGGAATAGGCAGAGAAGCCCAAAAGCACAGGAAATAGTCCCAAGGACTGACCAATGGGATTGAATAGGACAAAAGGCACTGCCCAGCAAAGGGGACCACAGGCAGGGTAAAGTAGCAGCCAACTCTACATTGGAGCAGGGGGCTAGTATTTAAGCTACACAAAGAAATACAAAACTTAAACACCAAATAAATGAGTTTTCTAATCAGTCGATGGATTGTGCAGACAGTTCTCAAAAGAAGAAATAAAATGGCCAATAAATATGAGTCCTCAGAATAACGCAGATTCCAGCTGCTCTGATAGTTCCTCTTGCCCCAGTCAGAAAGGCTGTCATCAGAACTACAGGTCGCTACTGTGCTGGTGAGGGTGCGGGTAAGGTTCGCCCACTGCCGGCAGAAGAGAACATCAGATGCCCTGGAATGTGAGTTACAGGTAGTTGTGAGCCACTGTACGGGTGCTTAGAACTGAACCCAGTCCCTCTGCAAGAGCAGCAAGTATTCTTAACTGCTGAACCACCTCTCCAACACCCTCTCCTTTTGATGTTCATAGTGGGCACACCAAAGTCTGAACGTGTTCACTGATTCTGTAAACTGTGCTGACGACTTCAGCTTACAAAGCACACAAACGTGAGACCCCCACATACACTGAACAGAGGTCCTCTCCTTTCTGTGCAGTACGAGAAGATGGGTAACCAACTAAGCATGCTTATGCTGCATGGGCATGAAAGCCCGGCTCAGACTCACCAGGAAATCCAGCCTCCACATTGGCAGTAGTCGCCAGCCTAGAGTGCTCAAACCCATCAACAAGTCCATCTGGGTCCTGGAGCTATGGAAGGCCACACCCAGCGCTGCAGCACTGTTTGGATGATGAAAGTTGTCACATCTGTCTCTGGCGGAGTCGGTCAGGTGACTTCCATGGGGTCACATCAGCTGTCACGAAATCTGAGCTCAGGACACCAGCTACCATGTCAAGGCCTGGAAAGCTACAAAGTGTCACAAGACTCCGAACAAAGGCCAGTTCCCTCATCCTCCTCTCCAGCATATATGGAATATGTTGGAAGCCAAAAGGAGAAGGGAGGGGGGACGAAGAGGAGAGGGCAGAGAGGGAAGAGAAGGGGAAGGGATGGGGGGACGATGAACACAGGAAAGAGAAAAAGGAAGCTCACCACACTCTCAAATTTCCTGTCATCCCTGGGAGTCAGAAGTAAGACTCGGGGTATTTCTTAGCTCTCGGTTTCCAGCTGGAGGAATCTCCCTGCCAGGGCAGCTGTCAGTTTTCCCAGTGTCTGATCTAATGGCCAGGCTCCTGTTCAGACAGTGCCTTTCTCCTGTGGAACGAATGCTGTCTGGGAAACCCCTGCCTTGACCTCTCCACTCCAGTGTTCATAAACAGGAACAAGTGGAAATCAAACTTCCACTGGACACCGAGCCTCCCACCCATCAGAAAAAGGCTCCCACAGAAGGAAAACTCCATGGTGCCCACATTTGCTTCTTTTACTTTTCAGATTAATTTTTATTAATCGTGTGTATGGGGGTATGTTATGTGCACATGACTGCATATGTGTGGAGAAGCCAGACTAAGGTGTCGGATTCCCTAGAGCTGGAGTTGCAGGCAGTTGTGAGGAACCCAATATGGGTGCTGGAATTTTTTTTTAAAAACTTTATTTTTTATGTACACAGTATTCTGTCTGCATTTATGCCTGCAGACCAGAAGAAGACACCATATCTCATTACAGATGGTTATGAGCCACCATGTAGTTGCTGGGAATTGAACTTAGGACCTCTGGAAGTGGAACCAGTGCTCTTAACTACTGAAACATCTCTCCAGCCCCGGGTGCTGTAAATTGAACACAGTTCTTGTTATGGTTTAAGTAAAATGATGCTGTTCCCCAAGTGGCCCGTGGGCCATGAGGGGCAACGGATCCCAGGCTGGGAGCCACATGGTGGGTGAGAGACAGAGATGGGGCAGCCAGGCCCACAAGGAGTTGGATGAGAGACAGACAGATAGGCGTGCCATGCAGAGTAAGGATGGATATTTATTTAGTGGGTTATGGATGAGAACGGGAGTGGGGGAGGAGGGAAGGGGAGAAGAGGAAATAGAGAGGCAGAGAGAGAGAAAAAGAAACAGAGAGAGAGAGAGAGAGAGAGAGAGAGAGAGAGAGAGAGAGAGAAGAGAGAGAGAGAGAGAGAGAGAGAGAGAGAGAGAGAGAGAGAGAGAGAAGGAAAGGAGAAGGGGGGAGAGGACAGGGGCCACGGCAGCAGCTACTTCTTTGGGAGAAAGACAGAAAAAGAAAGACTCACTGCAGACAGGAAGGAAGATCTGCCTGCCTCGGTGGATGGGGAAGGGAGTTGGCAGGGCTTGTCTCTTAAAGGAACAGGAGAGACATTACATTCCCATCTTTTTTTATAATAAAAAGGCAGGAAGATAGACACAACAGGTTAAAGGAATTGGGGTGGCAGATTCTCAAGACTGCTTCCTGCTTATTTGTGGGCATCATCTTGGGGGGGGGGAACCTGAGAAAGCTGGGTGCTGATCACATCCTGGTGTGGCTGGTCTCTTTGCTCCTGTCTGGTGTTTGTGGTATGGAAATGTCTGGTGTGATGTGGGAGAATTGTCTATATTTTGTCAATCATATTTTAAATAAATGCTAATTGGCCAGGCAGGAAGTATAGGTGGGTCAACCATACAGGAAATAGAGGCGGGGTGATGAGAACAGGAGAATGCTAGGAAGGAGGAAGCCCATTCCTCACACTCCTGTCCAGACTCTGAAAAAGCAACATGTGATCTGCCCCACTGTGAAAGGTACTAAGCCACATGGCTAGCATAGATCAGAATAATGGATTAATATAAGCTACAAGAGCTAATAAGAAACCTGAGCTAATAGGCCAATCAGTTTATAATTTTAGGGAGTCTTCTGTGTGATTTTCTTCGGGGCTTGCTGGCTATGGGGTACCGGGCGGGACAGAAACCCCAATGAGCAGGCCCCTTCATGTTACACTGGTGTCTCTTATACCTATTTAAGGTATTGGTAGAACAGAGGACAAAGTTAAGTTTAGGGAAAAAAAATTAGGAACAGGAATTGAGAGGGGTGTGGATCCTTCAATTCAGCACCCTGAAACTCACAAGAATTTTTTGGGTTTGTAAAAACAAAAGTTTTAAACAGTAGCATATTTATATCAGAATGACTGTGACATATATTTTTGCACAATAAAAAGTATTTTTAAGACTATGAAAGGCCATTTCATTGGATGCTGAAAAAGCATTCAACAAAATTCAACACCCCTTTATGAAGGTCTTGGAGAGATTAGGGATACAAGGGTCATACCTAAATATAATAAAATCTATTTACAGCAAGCCGACAGCTAACATTAAATTAAATGGAGAAAAACTCAAAGCCATCCCACTAAAATCAGGAACATGACATGGATGTCCACTCTCTCCATACCTCTTCAATATACTGCTTGAAGTTCTAGCAATAGCAATAAGACAACATAAGGGGATCAAGAGGATTTGTATTGAAAAGGAAGAAGTCAAGCTTTCGTTATTTGCAGATGATATGATAGTATACATAAGCGACCCCAAAAACTCTACCAAAGAACTCCTATAGCTGATAAACACCTTTAATAATGTGGCAGGATACAAGATCAACTCCAAAAAATCAGTTGCCTTCCTATACACTAAGGATAAGGAAGCAGAGAGGGAAATCAGAGAAGCATCACTTTTCACGATAGCCACAAATAGCATAAAATATCTTGGGGTAACTCTGACCAAGGATGTGAAAGATCTATTTGACAAGAACTTTAAGTCTTTGAAGAAAGAAATTGAAGAGGACACCAGAAAATGGAAGGATCTCCCTTGCTCTTGGATTGGGAGGATCAACATAGTAAAAATGGCAATTCTACCAAAAGCAATCTATAGATTCAATGCAATCCCCATCAAAATCCCATCAAAATTCTTCACAGATCTGGAGAAGACAATAATCAACTTTATATGGAAAAACAAAAAACCCAGGATAGCCAAAACAATCTTATACAATAAAGGATTGTCTGGAGGCATTACCATCCCTGACTTCAAACTCTATTACAGAGCTACAGTATTGAAAACAGCTTGGTATTGGCATAAAAACAGAGAAGTCGACCAATGGAATCGAATAGAAGACCCTGACTTTAACCCACAAACCTATGAACACCCGATTTTCGATAAAGGAGCTAAAAGTATACAATGGAAAAAAGAGAGCATCTTCAACAAATTGTGCTGGCAAAACTGGACGTCAATCTGTAGAAGAATGAAAATAGAATCCATATCTATCACCATGCACAAAACTCAAATCCAAATGGATTAAAGACCTCAATATCAATCTGAACACACTGAACCTGATAGAAGAGAAAGTGGGAAGTACTCTACAACACATGGGCACAGGAGACCACTTCCTACGTATAACCCCAGCAGCACAAACATTAAGGGCCTCATTGAATAAATGGGACCTCGTGAGACTGAGAAGCTTCTGTAAAGCAAAGGACACTGTCACTAAGACAAAAAGGCAACCCACTGACTGGGAGAAGATTTTCACCAACCCCACAACTGACAAAGGTCTGATCTCCAAATATATAAAGAACTCAAGAAACTAGACCGTAAAAGACTAATCAACCCAATTATAAAATGGGGCACTGAGCTGAACAGAGAATTCTCAACAGAAGTGCAAATGGCCAAAAGACACTTAAGGTCAAGCTTAACTTCCTTAGCAATCAGGGAAATGCAAATCAAGACAACTTTAAGATACCATCTTATACCTGTCAGAATGGCTAAAATAAAAAACACCAATGATAGCCTTTGCTGGAGAGGTTGTGGAGAAAGGGGTACACTCATCCATTGCTGGTGGAAATGCAAACTTGTGCAACCACTTTGGAAAGCAGTGGATCAACCTACCCCAGGATCTAGCAATACCACTCTTGGGAATATACCCAAGAGATGCCCTATCATACAACAAAAGTATATCCTCAACTATGTTCATAGCAGCATTGTTTGTAATAGCCAGAACTTGGAAACAACCTAGATGCCCTTCAATGGAAGAATGGATGAAGAAAGTATGGAATATATACATATTAGAGTACTACTCAGCAGTAAAAAACAAGGACTTCTTGAATTTTGCATGCAAATGGAAGGAAATAGAAAACACTATCCTGAGTGAGGTAAGCCAGACCCAAAAAGAGGAACATGGGATGTACTCACTCATATTTGGTTTCTAGCCATAAATAAAGGACATTGAGCCTATAATTAGTGATCCTAGAGAAGCTAAATAAGGAGAACCCAAAGAAAAACATATAGGCATCCTCTTGAATATTAACCTTCATCAGATGAAAGGAGACAGAGACCCACATTGGAGCACCGGACAGAAATCTCAAGCTCCAAATCAGGAGCAGAAGGAGAGAGAGCACGAGCAAGGAACTCAGGACTGCGAGGGGTGCACCCACACACTGAGACAATGGGGATGTTCTATCGGGAACCCACTAAGGCCAGCTGGCCTGGGTCTGAAAAAGTCTGGGATAAAACCGGACTCACTGAACATAGCAGACAATGAGGACTACTGAGAAATCAAGAACAATGGCAATGGGTTTTTGATCCTACTGCACATACTGGTTTTGTGGGAGCCTAGGCAGTTTGGATGCTCACTTTACTAGACCTGGATGGAGGTGGGTGGTCCTTGGACCTCCCACAGGGCAGGGAACCCTGATTGCTCTTTGGGCTGATGAGGGAGGGGGACTTGATTGGAGGAGGGGGAGGGAAATGGGAGGCGGTGGTGGGAAGAGACAGAAATCTTTAATAAAAAATAAATAAATAAGACTATGGAAGGCAGCTTGAGAGAGAAATTTGATTAACTTGTATTTTTCCTCGCACCTTTATAACTTATAGGTATATACCTTAATAACTTTTTTAAAATTTGTGTTTTACTGAAATTTGTTTGGTGAGGTTGTCCTTTTAAACTAACAAAACCTCTCAGCTGTCAAACTGCATCAGAGATCTTTGAGAAAGAACAAAATCTTACTTGAGTTATTGATTAGAAAACAACAGAGAACTTACTTGATTGGCACCTAGAACTACTTACTCCTCAGGGTCCTCCATGGTCACTGAGGGTTGTATTTGCCTTTTGCTGTAGTGCAGGGCCTGCCAGGCTCCAGAAGATCCTGTGGGCTAAGAAATCTGTAGCAAGACAAGCCTACCTTGACCTGAGCAGCTAGGCTGTTGATTCCAGTGATTCTGTCCACTGTCTGGTGATCTTCAGTTTAGATGAAACGCAGTTTTGCCCAGTGATTAGCACTTGGCAGTTGAAGCAAATTTCAGATGGATGTCGTTTTGTGCCCATTTGTCTTCTGTTTTCTTTGGAGGAAATAGAGTGCTGCTGCTAGGAGCCAACCTGTCTCTTTTTGTTATGAAAGTTTTTTAATAATTAAATATTTAAATGTAATATTCCCCCAGATCTCTGAGCAGTTAAGGGCTGTTTACTGGGTACAGATGAGTTATAACTACAGTATAGAATCTGCCTGGAGAGCTGGGTCTGAGCTTGACTGTACTGACTCTCAACTTAACAGGTAAGATTTACACTTGTAAAAAGACAGAAAGAAGAAAAAACTCCACAGAGAAACCCTGTCTTGAAAAAAAAAAAGAAGAAGAAGAAGAAGAAGAAGAAACTGCTTGCAATAGAAGGTTATTGGCAGAACTGACAATAGTAGAGAACAACTTAATATATTTTAAATGAGGGCTGTGATGGAGGAAGGTCATTGGTTAAATAAAAAGAAACTGCTTGGCCCTCATTGGTTAGAAGATAGGTGGGAGGAGTAAACAGAACAGAATGCTGGGAGGAAGAGGAAGTGAGCTCAGACTCCACAGCTCTCCTCTCGGGAGCTGACGCCTCAGAGAGACACCATGCTCCCCGCTCCAGGGAAGATGCACACGTGAAGCTCCAACCCAGGGTGGACTTAGGCTAGAATCTTCCCGGTAAGCGCACCTAGCTGTGCTACATAGAATATTAGAAATGGGCTAGTCCAGGTGTGAGAGTTAGCCTAGAAGAGGCTAGATAGAAATGGGCCAAGCAGTGATTAAAAGAATACAGTGTCAGTGTAATTATTTCGGGGCATAAGCTAGCCGAGCAGGCGGCTGGGGTGCTGGGAACGCAGTCCCACCGCCCTTATTTCTACAGGGCTGGATTAAATATAAAGTATTTTTGTAAGAGACTTAAAAGTACAACAGTTTAAAACATGAGACTTATTGCTTTGTAGTCTGGAATGAGATACAATGAATAGACAATTAATATTTAACAGTAAACATAGGTGCATTTAAGTTACACGTATGCACACATACACAGAGTAAACAGGAATTGTGTGAAGTTGATGCTCTTGGTGAGCCCTACCAAAGGCATGCCATTGCACAAAACACACAAGTAACAGAGTCAGCAAGAGAAATTTGAAGACAAAAACATAAGTAAACTGGGAGACCAGGCAGTAAAGATGGCGGGACTTGGTCACTTGACCTGGCTCTCAGTTAAGATGGCAGTAAAGTTGCCTGACCTCAGTTAAGATGGTGGTAAGGTCACCTGACTTCAGTCAAAATGGCAGCAGCCACATGTTGTATGAAAGAGAGACCTAGAGGTGTGACCTTTTGCCGATGTCACACGCCACAGCAGGGAACAAAAGGCTGGAACTGAAAATAGCTGCCTCGTGGATCCAATCAATCTTGTTGGCAGTGGTGGCAGGGACAGTTTGAGGAAAAGCTGGGCCAGCAGGACACCAGCAGAGCATAGCTGAAAACATGAAAACCCGTGAAAAACACTGCAGGATTTATAGAAGACTGTCCTCTCTTTACAGCCTAGGTGCTAAAGCATGACTGGCTTTGTTCCAGATGCCTCAGAAGCCAGAGAGGCTTAGGGGCTGCTCCAAGTCTCTCAAGGCAGGGACCACTGATGAGTGGTCAGAAAAGAAGGAGAAATAAAAATTCGAGGGACCCTGCCCTGGGCCCCCAGTTGAACGCACCACACAGCTTGTGATGTGCTAGCATGGGAGAATTGACCCAGGTCGTCCCATCACGTTTTTAGCTATGGAAAGCAGGGAAGAGCTCAACTGTAACCGTGAAGGCTCTGGTTGGGGGCTGGAAGGGGAAAACTCACCACTGAAGCTGCTGGTGTGCATAGAGGTCTGTGTTCAGACAGATGGAACACATGGTTGTTGTGGGAAAAATATTCAATTCTGGATCCTGACCTCAGGAGAGGGGCAGGAGAGCCTCCCGAGTCTCAGGCACCAATGTTATGGTAAAAATAAAAAATGACACCATTCCCCAAGTGGCCTGTGGGCCACAAGGGGCAGCAAGTCCCAGACAGGAGTCACATGGTGGGTGAGAGACCAAGAGCAGCAAGTACCAGGAAGGAAGCTGTGTGGGATTTGAGAGACCAAGACGGATAGGCATGTAGAATGAGGTTGGATATTTATTTAGTGGGTTATGGAGGGGAAAGGGGGAAAGGGAAGAAGGGAGAAGAGCAGGGGGGGAAGGAGAAGGGGGGAGAGGAGAGAAGCCATGGCAGCAGTTACCTCTTTGGGAAAGAGACAGAAAATGAAAGACTGGCTGCATGCAAGAAGAAAGATCTGCCTGCCTCAGTGGATGGGTGGGGAAGGGGGAGTGGGCGTGGCTTGTCTCCTAAAGGGACAGGACAGACCATTACAGTTCCTCTGCAAGAACGGTGGATGTACCTGTTAAATTATCTCTCAAGGCTCAATATCTGATTCATTTTCATGGGCCACAAATGGGAAATTCCAATCAATAGAACCTGAAGATAATTTCATCAACCAGACTGAAAATAAGGAGGTCGACCATAACGTCGTGGGGTCCTTTCCATTTGGCTAAATCTGGATCCATCATAGCTCAACCACTCCACCTGACCTCACTCTGAATGCCAGGAAGGCACAGCAGCAGAGCCTTGACAGTAGCAATGGCTCTGGGCTTGTCCAGGTCTCTTCCCAGCAGCAGGATCCTCAGCTACAAGAAGAACTTCACAGAGAAGCGAATTCTCACATGGCAGCCGTCCAGGAAAACTAAACTCTTTTGGACGACTTGATTGCACTGGACAGACTGAGAGGCTTACTGTTAAAGTCAGGCCTTTTGTTTCTAGTTTTTGTAAAGAGCCCAAGACCCAGCTGAGAGGCTCTCATACTTTACCTGCAGAGATTATTAAAGCAGTTGGCAACCTTTGTCACTAGAGTTTCTGACTTGGCAGGTTTGAAAGACGATCTTCAAACTTGCATTTTGAGTAAATTCCCAGGGACTGCTGCTGCCTGAAAGCCTTAGGCGTAGACCTTTATAGGGGTACCAAGTTCCACAAAAGAGATTGTAGATGAGCTGAACAAGCTGTTACAGACTTCTGACAGATTCCTCAGCCAAAGGACTCTCAAAGTCAGTTAGACTCCCACAGCTGAGATAAATACCTAAGAAACAGTTTAAAGCTGGAAAGGGTCACTTGGGCTCATGGTGTCAGAGTCTCCAGTCCACGGGCCTTAGCACTGCTATACTTGGCTCAGGGGCAAGGCTGCATTTTATGGTGGGAGCTTTGCTACAGCACAGCTGCTCACCTCCCAGCAGCCAGGAAGCACTAGTCCCCATTTCCGAATGGTCTGCCACCTCCTAACAGCGACACAGGCTGAAGACCAAGTCTCAGAAAATGACCTTAGGGATCATCTCGACTCAGAGTGTAACAGCCCCTGATGAGATGACAGAGTGAGTTTTAGCAAGCTGAATGAGAGTCATCTGGAGTAGCTGACTGATATTTCCCTTGATACCTTACTGGCTTGCTTTACACTCAGCCTGCCTCTGTAGTGGTTATGCCTCTTCAATAACTGTATTGGTTTCGGTAATAATTATTGGCTTCTGAATTATGGTCCAATAGTAATGCTTTTCTGCCTAGAAACCTCCTACCCTCACATTTACCCAAAGCACCTCTTTTTCTTTTCCTTTCTTTTTTTTGGTATCTATTTATTTAGTTTGTGTGTGTTTGTACACACGAACACACGCGCATACACACATGCACACTCATGATAATGCTATGGCACTTAGGTGGAGATTAGGGGACAACTTGTAGGAATTGGTTCTCTTCTTCCACCATGTGGAATTTAGGGACCTAACTCAAGTCATCAGGCTTGGTGGCAAGCAACCAGCTAAGTATCTCACTACCCCCAAACTATTTCTTCTTGAGTACCCTGGAGGTGATGGACTAGGGTGGTGAATGGCATAAACTTTAAAGCACCACTTACTGGTGTGATCTTTATTTTTTCCTTAATAGAAATGAATTTAATGGGGGGGAGGGTGGAGCGGGAACCACCTCACAGGTTATTTAGAGAGAAAACATGACATCACATGCAAGGTTTGAGCACACTATCTGTGACAGAGAACACTCACCCAATGTGCGGCAGTTATTTTGATCACATTTTGTGAGAGAACTATGCAATTTGAGGCTCTTGGGCAGCCATGTGTTTTTCAGGTTATGTAATTTATTTTTTTTGTATATTTATTATTTATACAATATTTTGTCTGTGTGCCTGCAGGCCAGAAGAGGGCATCAGATCTCATTTCAGATGGTTGTGAGCCACCATGTGGTTGCTGGGAATTGAACTCAGGACCTTTGGAAGAGCAGGCAATGCTCTTAACTGCTGAGCCATCTCTCCAGCGCAGGTTATGTAATTTAAGACACACCAGTATGTCATTAGTTTTCCCATCTGTTGTTTTTGTTAGTGTTTCTATTGTTGTAAAGAGACACCATGACTACGGCAACTCTTAGAAAGGAAAACATTTAATTGGGGTGACTTGTTTACATTTCAGAGGTTCAGTCCATTATCATCATGGCAGGGAGCATAGAGGTGTGCAGGCAGACATATCCTACATCTTGTAGGAAACAGGAAGTTATCTGAGACACTGGGCAGTATCCTGAGCACAGGAAACCTCAAAGCCCACCCCAACAGTGACACACTTCCTCCAACAAGGCCATACCCACTCCAATAAAGCCTAATAGTGCAACTCCCTATGACCTTATGGGGGCCAATTACATTCAAACCACCACTGCATCTGTCAAATGGAGACAATGCTGACAAGTGCTGACTCCCGGGCCTGTTGTGAGGCTAAATTAACTATCTCCCTAAAACGGCTCCATAAACTTGTAAAGATTAGCTAGCCACTGGTGTAAGGGACTAGAGGTGGTACCAGAAGAATCAAGGAAAGGAAGAATAGCTGGGAAGATGCTGTCATAGGTGGAGTTATTATTGCTGTGAGGAGACACCTTGACCAAGGCAACTCTCATAAAAGAAAGCATTTAACCGGGGACTTGTTTACAGTTTCATAAGGTCAGTCCATTATCATATGGTAGGGAACAGACAAACATGGCAGGGGAGCAGTGCTGTAGATCCTGATACAGTCAGCAGGTAGAGGGGGAGAGAGAGAGAGGGAGGGAGGGAGGGAGGGAGGGAGGGAGGGAGGGAGGGAGGGAGGGAGAGAGAGAGAGACTGGGCCTGGCATGGGCTTTTGAAAAACTTCAAAGCCCTCTCACAGTGCCACACCTCCTCCAACAAGGCCACACCTCCTAGTCCTTTCCAAACAGTTCATCAACTGGAGATAAAGTGTGCACATATAGGAGCTTATGGGGGCCCGTTTCATCCAGACCACCACACGCTGATGATTCCTTCTACTCCTAACTGTACTTATAGGCCTCCATCCTGGCTTTTGAAAAGTCCACCTCCCCAAACACAGCTATATCACTGGCTCTGGTCTATGTCATAGGCAACATGTTGATATCCCTGCACTCTTTATGGTGAAATACTCCCAACTCTCTGCTCAAATTCTTGAAGTTGCTAGAGAAAACACTTGGCTCAAGAGCCCCTACTCCAGCCTAGGGGTAGTCTATGTGGTACATCAGCAGTGGAGAGATGAGGCTGGAGGTAGACTATGCACAGCATACTTCTGTTCTGCCAGGAAGAGGCCCACTAAGACAGGGGGCTCTCTGGAGAAATAGACATTTTCTATTATACTGAGAACTGACCTTTGACCACATAAGAAAATGAATAAACACACAAAATAAGTTAGGTCATCATAAAGGTCATTTGTTTCTTAAAACAGCAAAAGTCACAATGTGTATGTCGGAGTCAGAAATACTCTCTGTTCTTCTCTCTTAACTCCCCATTAATAATATGAGCTCAGGAAATGTCAACTTGAACGTTGGCATTTGTTGCACAGGGAAAATATTCTTTTGTTGATTGAATGTTCCAATTTATACTTCCTGAGACTCCTGAGTTAAATGATGTGATGAATTAAAAACCAGCACCAAAAAAGGAAGGAAGGAATGAAGGAAGGAAGGAAGGGCCTTAGCTTCTACTAGCACAAGGTCAACTGGACTCACCCAAAACACTTAAAGCTGTTTTAATAGCCTGTAGACTAAATGGGGTCACTCCTTTCTCAGTGCCCACACATCCAATTAGGAGGTCTTTTGGTCTTCCAGTGACATGTGAATTCTAAGTTCCAAGCATAATCAGTCATGTCTGGATTCTTCCAAATCATCATGAAGTAGATTAAGCAGAGAACTAAAGAGCTCAGTTTTTTCTGATATTACCTATATATTATCTATATCTATGTATGTCTATATATTGTATATACACTGTATTATATATACCTATATATTATTATTCTATATATTATCTTAGTGTTTCTATATTATATATCAGTAAATATTAATACTACAATTCTTACCAGAAGTGTGCAGATAAGAACTTACAGTGTAGCTGGTCAGTGGTGGCACACTCCTTTAATCCCAGAACTTGGGAGGCAAGGTGGGCAGATCTCTGAGTTTGAGACCAACCTGGTCTATACAGGGAGTTTCAGGACCGCTGGGCCTACATGGAGAAATTCTGCCTCAAAAACAATATAAAATTTTTTAAAAAAACTTCCGATGGTCATGAAGACTTAAAACCAGGAAGAAGGTGAAGAAGTGGGCACTTGACCTGACCAGAAAGCAAGGTTTGATAGATAAAACAGGAAAAACCAGGATATGCTGGGAAGTGGAGCCATATGGGTGAGAGCAGGGACAAGCGTGAAGGTGTGGAGGACAGCCCACAACAGGTATCAACAGAGCAGGTGCTGTACACCAGGAAACGGCGAATATGAATACCCTTAGAACATGCCTCCAAAAACATGCCTCCTAGAGCATACCTCCTAGAACATGCCTCCTAGAACATACCTCCTAGAACATGCCTCCTAGAACATGCCTCCTAGAACATTCCTCCTAGAACATGCCTCCTAGAACATACCTCCTAGAACATGCCTCCTAGAACATACCTCCTAGAACATGCCTCCTAGAACATACCTCCTAGAACATGCCTCCTAGAACATGCCTCCTAGAACATACCTCCTAGAACATGCCTCCTAGAACATACCTCCTAGAACATGCTTCCTAGAACATACCTCCTAGAACATGCCTCCTAGAACATACCTCCTAGAACATGCCTCCTAGAACATACCTCCTAGAACATGCCTCCTAGAACATACCTCCTAGAACATGCCTCCTAGAACATACCTCCTAGAACATGCTTCCTAGAACATGCCTCCTAGAACATGCCTCCTAGAACATTCCTCCTAGAACATGCCTCCTAGAACATACCTCCTAGAACATGCCTCCTAGAACATACCTCCTAGAACATGCCTCCTAGAACATGCCTCCTAGAACATACCTCCTAGAACATGCCTCCTAGAACATACCTCCTAGAACATGCTTCCTAGAACATACCTCCTAGAACATGCCTCCTAGAACATACCTCCTAGAACATGCCTCCTAGAACATACCTCCTAGAACATGCCTTCTAGAACATACCTCCTAGAACATGCTTCCTAGAACATACCTCCTAGAACATGCTTCCTAGAACATACCTCCTAGAACATGCTTCCTAGAACATACCTTCTAGAACATGCCTCCTAGAACATACCTCCTAGAACATACACCTCCTAGAACATGCCTCCTAGAACATATACCTCCTAGAACATGCCTCTTAGAACGTACCTCCTAGAACATACCTCCTAGAACATACCTCCTAGAACATGCCTCCTAGAACATACACCTCCTAGAACATGCCTCCTAGAACATGCTTCCTAGAACATACCTCCTAGAACATGCCTCCTAGAACATACACCTCCTAGAACATATACCTCCTAGAACATACACCTTCTAGAACATGCCTCCTGGAACATGCCTCCTGCGGAGGGAGGCAGACCCCAGTGACCTAGAGGTTCCTGATGGTGACAGGTGGTGAAGTGGATAGAACTAGGAAAGGAAAGGGGTTCTGAACAAATGAAAACACAGTACTCCTGGGTCAGTGGCATGGCTCGGTGGATAAAGGTGCTTCTACTAAGCTTGATGACCTGAATTTGATCCGAGTCCCACATGGTGGAAGGAGAGAACAGACTCACATAGGTTGTTCTCTGACCTCCACATCCAAGCCACAGCAAGTTCAGGTACACACATGTACATACACATGCACACACACACACACACACACACACACACACACACACACACACTGTAATTTAAAAAAAAGTAGACTGCTCTTTACAACAGTGACCAGGCAAGGTCTCTCTAGTAAACTGCTTCCGCAGGCCAGCAGGGGGTGAGAGAATAGGTAAGAAGGCCACAGAAGCGTGTTCTGGAAGAGTGTTTGGTAAGTCTCAAGGCTCTGAGGTCAAGCTACATCTGAAGGTCAGAGCATTCTCAGCAGGGAAACAGCAGTCCACAGAGGTGTAAAACTCATCCCTAGGGGATGAAAAGGAACTCTTAATCTTCTGATAAGCGGGGCAAAAATGCGGAGACAGAAGATAAAAACGCGCCTGTGCTGTTAAACTCTCCTGCCCCAGGCAATAAGATAAAATTGGAAACCCCGAGAGTGGTGCCAGGCGAGTACTAGCTAGAATCTAGCAAGAGAGGGAGGACAGGGGACAGGAGCAGAAAGTTCAGGGAAGTGGTGCTCAGTACAAAGCACTTGACTTTTCTTTGGAATTCAGTTGGGAGTGGCTGCTCGGTCTTTATCAGAGGAAAGAGGTGAGTTGGTTTTTCGTAGAATCCGTCTGTCTGCTTTACTGAGGAGGCGAGCAGCGAGGCCAGCAGGAGGCGAAGGAGGAGGACGGTTGTGGTAAGAAGTGGTGAGTTCTCTATTAACAGTCAGCCCTCTGTGTCTGAGTCCTGCATCCTTCAACTAAACTCGGTGCAGAGCAAAGACTATTTTAAAAGTTTGCATCTGTAGTGAGCACATAGGCTTTTTCCTTTTCCTCCTCCCCTCGCTCATATAGACTCCCCCCTATAGACTTTTTAAAGAATTACTTATTTTTAATTTTATGTTTACATGTGTATGTGCACCATGTGTGTGTAGTGCTCTTGGAGGTCAGGACAGAGCTTCTTATAGGCAGTAACTGTCATGAGTTCTGAAAACCAAACCCAGGCTCTCGTCAAGAGCAATAAGGGCTCTAACTATTGACCTATCTTTCTGCACCATGTGCAGACCTTTTCAATTGTCTTTATTGTTCAGCATCATGATATAGCACATATGTATATTTCTGTTGTGTAAGCATATCTAAAGCAAATCTAGAGATGATTTGTGTATAGAGGAAGGTGTGCAAAGGTAGTACATAAATACTTTATCATCTTATAGAAGATACTTGAGCATCTGCAGATTTTGGCATCGACAGGAGTTCTGCTTCCCATTCCCAGTGAATACCAAGTGGCACTGAAGTTAGTACTAACAGGATATGTGTTATGTGGAAGAGTTGAGCATGAAGCAAGTTCTTTACTTTTTTTTTAAAGATTTATTTATTTATTATGTATACAACATTCCTTCCATGTATGTTTGTATGCCAGAAGAGGGGCACCAGATCTCATCACAGATAGCCGTGAGCCACCATGTGGTTGCTGGGAATTGAACTCAGGACCTCTGGAAGAGCAATCAGTGCTCCCAACCTCTGAGCCATCTCTCCAGCCCCCCATGAAGCAAGTTCTATCCAGAAAAGTATAAAGATGGTGGTTCCACTGCCTCAGAGGGAGACAAGCAATAAATAAGTAAATAAATAAAATAGTCTTTAAGAGCTAACAAGTGTTGTGGAGGGTCTAGCTACGTGGCTCAGTGGATAAAGACAGTTGTCATCAAGCCCAGTGACCTAAGTTCCATCTCTATAACCCACATGGTAGAAAAAGAGAACCAACTCCCACCAGTTGCCCTCTGACCCCCGTGGCAGATGCCTCCCTCCCAAAGAAATAAATGTAGAATTTTTAGAAATGGGGGGGGAGAACCAGAATAAATTAATTGAAAGGGGAGGACGTCAAAAGCTTCTATTTGGTACAAGTGTGAAATGACCGTTCAATGACCAAATGCAAACGCTGAGTCAGAAGCTGAGTTAGGAGGCTGCAGTTCTGGGGAGAGAGCTGGGCTGAGGATGTAAAAGCTGAGTATCAGACATAGCAACAATGCCAAGGGTCTGTGAACAGGAAAGGGCAGATGAAAAGAAACCCTAGGATGGCTCAGTGGTTTAGGTCTGAGGTTCCACAATAGCAGCAAAGAGGAAGAAAGAACCCAACTTTGGCTGCCTCTGCCTCACTGCTTGAGGTGTCTCTGACCCTTTGCAGATAGTGCATGGTTCACAAGACCCTAATCTCCAGGGGATCCTAGAATTCCTTCCCCTCCCCCCTGGACTTGCACCAATGCCTAAGCAGAGAAGAGCTCCAGGCCCCTCCCCGTTACTAAACAGTCAATACTAGAAAGACCCATTCAAGTAACAGACAGCACTACACAATGTGTCCACTGCCTATAAGTTAGGGTAAGTGCACCAGGTGCACCCCACACTCTACTATAAACAGCATGAGTAGCAGGGATATTTGGTCGGACATGGGGCACTAGCAAGTGTGCCTGCTCTGCTCCAACCCACCCGTAACCTGAAGCCTGTGCAGGGTTCTGATGAAGCTGACACTCCAGTGCTCAGGACTCCACCTCTCTACCCCGGACTCAGCCTCTCTTCCCAGAAGAGCCTCTGGTCTCTCTGTGTGGCCTTGTTCCAGCAAACTGAGCTGTGGGTTCAGGTCTCCCTCTCCTAGAACCTGCCACAAACGTCTGTACTGTGTTCTGTTGATTTGCCTCTGGCTGTGTGTAATGTGCTTCGGCTGTGTCTTCCTCTGGTTCTCCTTTGTGGTATGGCAGTCGGTGAGCTATGTTTGACTCCTGTTTCTCAGTGTGTCCTCTCTTCTAGCAAGATCTCTCCTTCTCTGTGCCGTCAGAGCATTAACCGCTTTGCTTCCACTTTGGATATGGCGCTCCTTTGAACAAATCTAGTAGGGCTGCCCTAGCCAGCATGAATTCTCTTACCTTATTGGAAGGCCAACCAAAGAGGGACCCACCACCCGTCCCCATACAAGTCCATCCCTTCTCCCTCTCAAGTCGTGTGTGCTAGCTGCTCATCATTTATATAATCATTCACAGGTGGGCCTCAGACTGTTTGCTGCAGGCTTTCAGTCTTATTTGAAAACTACAGCACATAGCCTGCTAGGTTCTTTGCAGAAGGAGTCCTGAATGTGGTATCAGGGAAAAGGTAACCGTCATGGTTAGAAGTTACAAAGCATGAGAGCCATCAGAATGCCATTCAGACGACTCTTCGCTCTGGGTCTCACAGTCAGGGGTACCAGGCATATTCTGCTGATTTTCAGTCCCATCAATCCAGATACCATATAACATCAACTTTCTCACCACGAGGCAGGATCACATGCACTAAAACTTGATGCCATTGTCCAAACCCCCTGTGCAGGCAGGCCATGGAGAAGACTGTTCTAGGTTGTGAGCACGTGGGAGGGTGAGCAGACCAGGCAGTGAGGAGGAGAGCACCTCAAATATTCTATTCTTCTCCCTTTCCCAGCCCTCACTAGCTCTGCTTTTTCCAGGAATAACAGAGAAGCTGGAAAAATAATTTGCCTAATTAGCATAGCTAGGAGATTAAAGAGTTAGAATACAAAGTTAAAGTCTGACTTTATAAACCCATGCATGCTGCTTTCACTGGCTGCATTGTTGCCTCTATGTGAACCTACTGTATAATTGATTCTTGTAGAAAGCGTTTAAAGTTTATTGGAAAAATGAATATGTAGAGCCATACAAATTTGGGGTTTCAGCAAGCCAGCGGGTGATCCTTTATACCGTCAACTACAAAGTGATTTTTGGTGTTTATAAAGAATGTAGATTTAATTTTATCTTCATAAATGAAACAATAGTTAAAAATTCTGACAACATTATTTTGATTGTCTAAAAACCATAGGTATACACTCTGTATGAGCATTATTTATGTGTGCACAAGGACAAATATCTCTAGAAGAGAATGCTATTGATTTAAACATCGTGTTGTCTCCACACGCGCTGGCAGTCTTCCAAAAGTGAAAAAAATTTAAAAACTACTTTATCATTGTCAGCATTATCCTGTTTGTAAAATTCATTTCTGTAACTTATGGTCGGTGTGAGAGAGACCAATCTTCCCACTCCCCCTTTGATACTCCTATTAGTTACTTTCTCAGTACTGCCATAAAACATCACAACCAACTCAACTTACAGAAAAAGGGTTTATTTTGGGCATATGGGTTGTTGTTCTTTTGCGGAACTACAGTTCCCAGCGTCCTCCTGGATACGGACATATTCCCAGAAGCCTTTGTATTCCTCATTAAAAAGCGAGGGTCCTACAACCCCGCTCTCTCTCTCCTCTCTCTTCTCCTCTCTTCCCCCGCCTTTCCTACTGTGTTGGCACGCCCTTACCTGCCTGTTACCCCTCCCCCATTAAAGTGCACCCACGTGGGACCGCCGCGTGTCTGTGTCTTTTCCTCGCGTAACGTCTTTACCCTCTAACCTGCAGCCAGCCAGGAATTAAGAACAACATGGGTCCACGGCATAAAGTTCATGATGGCAGAGTGATGGTCTGGTGAGTGGAGCTGGAACCCCAGGACTCCTCTATCTTGAACTACAAACACAAAACAGAGCTTGAATTCAAAATGCCTCAAAGTTTTAAGCCCTTAAAGCACTGTAGGGGAGGCTTAGGAGGTGACATATTTTCTCCCAGTAAGGCTATACCTCTTAATCCTCCCATAAGGGGAGACCCAGGAAGCAGCCTCACTCCTTTCAAGCAGAACACCGAATTCCGGCATTCACACAACCAAGGGCTCAAAGTCAGCAGGAGCCCTTCACAGGAACACACATCAGTGCAGAAACTGTGGAGAAACTGGTTGACAGTCTGGTGCTTTTGCTGCTGGGTGGGGAGTCCTTTGTTCCTGCCTTCCTGTACACCTACCTAAAGTTTACTGTCATTCAGAACCTGCTGTTCCTGCAGTGAGTGCCCACCACCAAACCCAGAGGTCTCAGTCCCTCCTGGCTGATCCTGAGGAGTGCTTTGTTCCCACTGTAAACCAGAGTATTCTCTGGTCCTGCGGAGTGATTTGCGACAATCTAAGCCAATGTGTTCTCCGATCCTGTAGAGAGTGCTCTGTCTCACTCTAAGCTTCTATAATACTGTTGTCAGTACCCAGTGACATCAGCCTAGACAATGCTTCCCCCAGGTTTCGTCCTGAGGAGTTGGGGTTATGAGCTGATAGTCATGTGTGTTACTGTCTCCTGTACTATGAGGAAGCTCTATGTTCTGGGCCTCATTGTCTGAAGCCTCAGGCAAAGCAATTCTTCCATTTGTAAAGGAAGTTCTGGAATCTATATCAGAGGTACACAACAGAGCTATATACAGAGCAGACCCCTGGGAGGGAATCTGAGGAACCTGTGCCCCCTGAGATAGCTGGATAGAAATGTTTTGGCTCATTCATTGCACAAACATATCCTACTATATTGCAGGTTCACTACCAATTCTGAGACTAGACAGAGCTCCCAGACCCATGGACTTTCTTTCTCTCCCAGAATTGTCTTGCCTCCTATATTTCTTCTAGGTGGGGAACCTGGGACTCGACAGGTGACATCCTTCCTGGTTTCTTCTAGATCTTCATACTTCCACCCTTATGGCCACAGGGATGGACAGGGAAAGAGTGAGTCAGCTCGGGTTAACAAGGGAGGGCTATCATCTCCAGAACGGGAATATTTGGGTACCAAGAGTAGGAGATGGCCAAATGTTTGGGTCTCACACACCTTTTGATTTCTACTAGACTGCTCAAATCTGGGATATTGCCTACAAAGGGAAGAAAGTTACAGGGGGCAGGGTTTTCGAAAAAAGGTAAAGAGAGGGAGTGTGGTTCCATTAGAGCCTGGGCAGAAGCCCTATAAAGCCCTCTGCTCACACAGACCTCACACCTCCACCCTCTATGCCCATTTGTATATGCCCTGAGCCTCCTCTGCATGGGAGTCCTCCATGAAAGGCCCGTGGGAGAGCAGAGCAGGAAGAGACTCTGCCCCCAGAACCATCTGCACCTTCCTGGAGACATGGCTGGACATGTACCCTAAGGATTCTTGCCAGTCCTCAGACCTGTCCATTCTGAACCAGCTGATGGCCTACTTGCTTCTAAACATGCTCTGCTTAGATCTGGCAGTCTGTATCCATATACCCAACTCAGTTGAAGGACAAAGAAGCCAGTAAATCAGAGTTCAAGGTTGTTGTGGGTTTCTGTCCCGCCCAGTTCTCAAAACTGTTTAGCCCCAAAGAAAATCACACATAGGTCTCCAAAATTATAAGCTGATTGGCCCATTAGCTCTAGCCTCTCACTGGCTAACTCTCACATCTTGATTAACTCATTTTTCTGATCTATGTTAGCCATGTGGCTCAGTACCTTTTTCAGTGAGGCAGATCACATCCTGCTGCTTCCATGGTCTGGGCATGAGTGGGAGGGATCAACTTCCTCCTTCCCAGAATTCTCCTGTTCTCATTACATCATTTCTACTTCCTGACTGGTTTTCCTGCCTATATTTCCTGCCTGGCCAATCAGCGTTTATTTATAACATGATTGACAGGATACAGACAATTCTCCCAACTACTTCCCCCTCTTTTTTTTTTTTTTAAAAAAAAGGAAAATATCCATAGTCCATTTTTGGGGAATGTGGGTGTAGTATTCCAGGCTACTTCCAGCTGGTTGGGGGCACTGATAATCTTATGGGGACCTAAAGAAAATTTAGAGTTATCATCAAGTCCTGACTGAAGTATCCTGTGAGTCTTGATCATCTCAGGCAGCAGTCTTGAACCTGTTCTGGATGAAGAACTCAGACATCTGGGCTATCTATTTCTGCTGGAGATTTCTCAGGTGGTCTTCCTTGATCAAAGCTGATTTTTTTTTAACTCTGAATAAATCCAGAGCCTCTTGTTTTCTGTGGAAACAAAAGCAAAATCTCTTCTCCAAAGTAGCACACATTTTGACTTCAATTTTGAAGCCAAGGTATTTTCAAAATACCTATCTTAGATTAATTCTGCGGCATTTATAAGCAAATATCTTTTAGCAGCTGTTGCTCCTTCCTCAGCATTTAAACAATTTAAAGAGAGCATAATAACATACAGTATCAAGATTCTCTGTGTATTTTCCATCTTTACGTGGCTTTATTTTAACCTCTATTTCTTTTATTTTTACTTTTAGCTTTTTGAGACAGGTTCTCTGTATATATCTTTGTCCTGGAATTCCCTCTGTAAACCAGGCTATCCTTGAACTCACAGAGATCCGTCTATTTCTGCCTCCCAGTCTACTCTCTCTCTCTCTCTCTCTCTCTCTCTCTCTCTCTCTCTCTCTCTCTCTCTCTCTCTCTCTCTCTCTTTTGAGAACTTTGATCTTTAGCCTGTATATATTTTTAACACACTGTAAACCATTTAGAGGTTTTCTTCCTCTTTGAATCTATCTTTACTGTATCTCTCTTTTTTTGTGACCACATGAGCCTTTAATTGACTAAGCAATCATGGCTGAGGTAGTGGCTGGAGCCATGTTTATTGCCACAACTCTATGATGTTTCAAGGTCCTTGTCAGGAAGCAAGCTGCAACAGTGTATCCATCAGGACCGCCAGCTTGAAAGAGTCAGAGTTTTCCCCGCCAGGATGGCCCAGAAAGCCAGCATTTTAAAACAGCTCAGGTTTTTTCCTGCTACAGCTGAAAACCAAAATGCTTTACTCTAGTCTTTTCCAAGCTTTCTCAGGCTTTCTGTGGATGCAGTTATCCACCTGGACGCTATTCTGTAACAAGGAGGGTCCTGTTTGTTGTTGTTATGCAAGCAGGCCTGGCCCTTCATGTTACACGAGGTTGAGGAAGCCTCAGTTCAGAACAGGGCATTTTAAGGGAAGGCTCCAGAGGCTGCTGTTTGCAGGAGCTGTCACTGCACTTTGGTCTGGGCAGATATCATTTTATAGAACAAGGTCTGGGATTATCCAACAAGATGGGTTTCCTCTGTCTTTTGGGAAAGGTTAGAAGAAGGCTCTCTTCTTAGGACTCCTATTTCCTTCTGCAACTTCACTGTCACTTTCCATCTCAAGCTGCCTCCATCCTTAGTACATCTTTTCCGTCCTTAGATCTGGAGGGCCACACATCAGCAGGTCACGTGAGTGAGGCACACTTACTGGTAAAACCCAGAACCAGCCTGTGCACCGGACGCCAAGTGCAACAGCAGTCTGGCCAGCACACCTGCAGTCTGAGTCTCCCGGTGCATCAGCAAACACATCTTACCTTCCTCATATCCCACCTGTGCTGCAGTGGGTCTGCCTGCTGAGGAGGTGGCCACGCCAGACCCAACCCATCCACTCTGCAGACAGTACCAGTCCTGGCATCTCTCTTAGGCTCGCCTTCTGAATTCCATCTAGGAACAGTCCCTATACCACAGCTGGTCTTCACTTCCCGTGAACACTTATTTTCTGCTTCTTTTAAATGCCTGTTATACTGTTTTTAGTACAACTCCTGTGTTTATCTATTCGCTATTGTTTGACTTGGACAAACGCACAAACTAGCAATGCTGCAGTTTCCTGCTGTGTCCTTGTGCTACTGAAACCCCAAACAGACCACATGGGTCATGCGGGAGGCTATATATAGGCAGAGCATCCCACATGGGAAGAGTAGGAGAGATGACAGGAAGAAGAAATGGACTCCAGAGCAAATCAATCCTGCCTCCGCCTCCCCAGGGCCAGATTCACATGTGTAGCACACAGCAGGCTACAGTATTGTTTACTGTTGCACATGAGCCTACCAAAGGCACTGGACACACAGAGCTAGGGGACTGATACAGACTTTCACAGCGCTATACCATCTGTTCACTGAGAACTGTTAAGTGATTTTTTTCAGGGTCAACTTTTGCCAGTGGAAATGGATCATTCAATACATTACAATTACCTCTCTTGTATCATGGACTGGATGCAAAATCGCAGCCCCCTTGAACAATCCAGGCTCTGTAGCATCTGCTCTTGCAGCCTGATTTTGCATTGATTACCATGATAACATGACAAAAATGCTATGATTTTATAATTCATATCACTAGTAAAAATCACCAGTCTGAATGGGTGAATTGCCTCCACCAGAGGAAGACAAAGATCTGTAGCCTGGCAGGGTACAGGTAATAGGATTGGAGAGTTAGGTAGGGGTAGTTTTGCTTCCAAATCCAGTTGCTCCCCAAACCCCAGCCTTTGCTAACCTTCCAACTCCTGGGCACTCTCTGGCCTGCCGTAGCCAGAGTCTAATAATCTCCATCAGACTGGATGCTACACACACAATTCTAGACCAAAGTTCCAGACTGAGACCTAACTGAGAGTGGCAGAAACACGGCTTGTCTTGAAGAATTGACAGCCCTTCAGATTTAGGAGTACTTTCAGGAAACCAGTTTGCACAATAGCCAAAAACTATGATGCTTTAGACAGAAGGAATACTTTTTCTAACTTTTGTTGATGTTTTATGAATGAGGGCTGGAAATCCTCATTCTAAACTAATCTAAACCCTCAAAGGACTCCTGAAAGAAAAAAAAAATTTGCTTCATTAATTGTGCAGGTGTGGCTGCAGATGCCCTGAGAATCCAGAAGGCGGCAGCAGAGTTCCTGGAGCGGGAGTTATAGGCGGTATGGGTTATTTGCAAGAGCAATGTGCACTCTTGTGAGCCCTCTCTCCAGCCCTGTTTTTTTGAAGTAGGGTCTCACACTGTTGCCCAGGCTAGTCTCAAACTCATGGCAATCAACATGAAAAGAGAAATTTTAGACATTCTTGTCTAAATGTGATGGCTGGAAGAAAATGGTCCTACATTGTTTTGACCCTTGTGTCATGAGGCCTCCATTCCAGAGAACAGGTTCCCAGCTACCTCTACAATGGCAGCCTGGGAAGAGGAAGAAGATGCCCTCGGTCCTCATGCATCTAGAAAAAGGGGGACAGCATCTGTTGACTTTTACATATTAAAGCATCTGTAAATTCTGAAACCCTTCAAGTGGGTTCAGAGAGAAAGACTTATATGGGAGGCCAAACTGATTTGTGTATTTTAGCTACACATGCTAGAAAATCCTGTATCAGACTGACTGTAGCATCAACAATTTAGAAACTGAGATAGGAGTATTGAAAGTCTAAGGCCTGCTTGTGCTACATGAGTAACAGGCCAGCCTGGGCCATATAATGACCCAGAAAAGAGATGGGAGAAAAAGAGAAGGTGTAGGGAAAGAAAGAGAAATTCCAAAACAAACTTCTGGAATTGGAACTTATGCTAGACCATAAGTCATAAGCCATGAACCACATCCCAGCCCAAAGCTGTCTGGGCATAGCCTTGGCCACTGATTTGTGGATTCTAGTCTTAGAGGCAGTCGTGGACTTCTTGAGGAAGCTCATGGTCAACGGGTTTGTCTGTAACAGCAGGCACTTCCCAGCGGTTTGGTCCCTGTTGCAAAAAGGGATTGAAAAACCACTGTCAAAGAACATAGTTCACAGATGCAAGGCAGCGGGAATCACATGTTCTCTGAAGCTCCATGGTCTTGAGCATCAAGCACCAGGGAAGCAAGGCACCAAAGCAGTCTGGGGACAATTGGTAGAACCCAGACTGGAAAACCATCAGTATACCTGGGGTCCAATTCTAGCAAGGGCTGCAGACAACTCAGGACCCAGTAACAGAGGTCAGAATAAACTCAGTACCAGTAAGAAAATTACTCAACTAGGTATGCAGGCATCAGGGACACTAGAAGCTTTCTAAAAAACCCAACCGGTGGTGATGTAATGTGGAGAGAGGTGGCCTGGAGAGAAGACACGGCCCCTGTGAGCCCACATGGGTTGTGCACTAGCAGACTCATAAGGCAGCTGGATAGTTTGACAGGAACTAGGGCAGTAGGGTAGAGCCCAGCCTGGTGTCCCCGCACAGTGAACAGAAATGAAAAAGCACAAGAGATCCTCTGGACTGAGGGCACTTCAGGAAGACCCTAGCACACTAGCTGTGCAAGGGTACTGTAGTAGATGTATAGGATAGCGAAGTGTGTGTGCTACTGGGGTCACTGGAAAGCCAGGAGAGAAAACCAAGTGAGGGCTGACTGGAGAGGCAGCTAAAAATATGGTGATTCAAGAATCAGAATAGTTTTGCAAAGCCCATTGGCTGCCAAGCATTTTCAGTGTAGGAAGGGCTGGCTTAACTTTCTGTGTTGGAAGGTATGGTGTGTCTGTGCACATGGAGGCTAGAGGTTGATGCCAGGTCTCTTCCTCATTTACTCTATCCTGTGCAGCAAGCACTCTACTGACTCAGCCATCTCCCCAGCCCTGCAAACGTTAGAAAATGAGTGAAGCAGGCTTCTGTGGCAATTCTTGTTACAATACAGGTAGGCCAGCTTGCCTTCCTCAGTTGCATCTCTCAGGCCTCCACATGGAGTCCGTCTGTTGTCCCTTTGATGCATGGTCCAGGCCAGCCTCCAGGATCAGCAAATTCAGCAACAGAAATTAGGGAGTGGAAAGTCGGCTCAGTAGTTAAGAGCATCTGCTGCTCTTGTGGAGGACCTCAGCTCTATTCCCAGCATCCACATGACAGCTCACAACCAACTGAAACTGCTGACACCTCTTCTAGCCTCTGCAGACACTAGGCGTGGAGATGGTACACAAACACTGATGCATATAATAATCATAAAGACCAGACATTAGCCTAGCATGCTGGTATACACATTAGCACCAGCACTCAGAAGCTGAGTTTGAGACCAGTCTGGTCTACATAGTGAGTTCCAAGCAGTCAGGGCTACAGTGAAACTTTGTCTAAAACAAACAATAAATTGTCTCACCATTCTGGAGCGCAGAAGTCTGACTCAAGTTGGTGGACCATGCTATTGAAGGTTCTAGAGTTCCTCATCTTTTGGCTTATGGTAATTGATAGAAACCCCTGGAGTTACTCAGCTTGTACCTTCATTACGACAGAATTATGTCCTCAGATGGTCTTTGGTGTGTGTCCAAATCTCCCTTTCATATAAAAGTCCTCATATTAGTATATTATATTATTTTATTAGTATATTATACTAGTATAAACTCAATTACATCTATAAAACCCATGTTTCCAAATGAGGTCACAGCCAAAGGTTCTAAAGAGACATTAATTTTAGGCTGACACACTTATCGTAAAATATTTTAAACCTAGATGTAATGTTTGACATGTCACCTTGAGTGGACCAAGGGATATTAAGATGCCTAGCTAAACATTCTTTCTTAGAATCTGAGGGTGCTCTAGATGGCTTAGCATGTTCATCAGCTAGCTGAGCAGGTGTCCTGTGCCCCCAACCCCCACCAGTACAAGTTATACAGCGATTCACTGAAAGGAACAACCACCTTCAGGGAAGCTGTTTAAAGCAGGATAACCTAAGAAGTGAAACAGTGTATCCCGGAAAAACACTGGATGCTCTAAAGCAGTGGTTCTCCAGCTCTGGGTCATGACATCTTTGGAGGGTTGCATATCAGCTATCCTGCATATCAGATGCAAGTTGTGCAGTGCAGGTCTCCAGCTTTTGTAGTGCATCCTGGGGTGGGCTAGTGATTTAGCGGTCATTTCTGCTTCTGTAAGGAACTCCAGTAAAGTAAAGCTTCCTGGTTCACCAAGCTCAACATTGGCGGTATCTGTTGCTGGTACCCTATTTGTTCACATCTCCCCAAACAGTGTGACATAATAGCATAGTTCAATCTTTTGAGAATCAAAGAGGGTTGGAGAGATAGCTCAGCAATTAAGAGCACTTGTTCTTGCAGGTGACTTACATTAGATTCCCAACACCCACACAGTGGCTCACAACTGCCTGTAACTTCTATTGCAGGGATCAGATGGTAGCTTCTAATCTCTGTGAACACAAACCACACACGGTGCACACAGACGCAGGCAAAACACTCAAATAATAAATCTAAACTATAATTCTCTTTCACTGGAGTTCAGTAGTACACCCATGGCCCCAATTCTATGTGCCACCTTGACTTATCTCTTCTCCCGTCACCCAACCCAATACACTACCTCAAGAGAAAGTCACCTACTTTGTCCCTCAGGAGATACTGTCTTCACCACTAGTGTCCAGGGCTACTTACTTTCACACTACCCATTCACTCTAATGTAGTTCCTGGAAGGAAGCCAGACAGAATTTATATTGAACATTTTATAAAGAGTGATTAACTGACTGGAAGTTCAATGACAGTGGAGATTATAATGTCATAGGTCCAGGGGAAAACGTCTTATCCCCAAATAGCCATTTATTGCCCATGTCTGTGTGACTTAGCATCATGTGACTCCTCTCATGTATGTGGTGAAGCAGTGTTTTAGATGAAGTGTAACCAACCCATTCCCCCAATTACATACAGAGTACAGAATTCAGCTACTCTGGTCTGTTGGTCATGAGTTCTAGTGGGTCACCACAGGTTTTTGCTGTTACTCATATAGAACACGCCCCCCCCCCCATTTTCCATCCTCCTTTCAGAAATCCTTCTTGTGGTATCTGGGGCTCGCCATCATTACTTACCTACATTAGAGATTTATAATTGTTACCAGACTAAGAGCTCCAAATGAGCAGAGACCATGACTGGTGGCCACTGACTCAGTATGGTGGACTGGCACTAAGCAATGTCTATCAGGTGATCAAAGGAAGGAATGACCTGAGTCTGTGGGTGGAGAGACAAGTGAGAACCCAGGCACTGTGTATGCAAACCAGCATTCCCCCCAACCAATCAGTGTAGCTGAGCTCTAATCTAATCTAATCTAATCTTATTAAGACTCACACATTGCTTTGGCCTCTGATTCTTCACAACCTAAGTTCACAAGCTTTCAGCACCAGCCATTCAAGTTTATTTTTTATACTGATGTTGCTCAACAAGTAATTTTTCTTGGAACAAAAAATTAAGAGCTAAATAATTACCTTTGCTATCAAATACTTCAAAATTTTAAGAAGATAGCTTAAGGATATATAGATTAGTTTTACATTAACAAAATATTAAACTCACAGGTAACTTTTACTGAACCACTGATGTACATTAACATCTTAAGTAAAAAGGTCACACATGTTAAAGATCACAAACAAAGTTAAAAGTCAGATATTTTTCCATATGTATGATGGAGCTTTTTTCTCTCTCTCTCAAGAGAGAAACTACAGAGTTGTGGCTGGCCTGAAACTATGTAGTTCAGGCTGGCCTTAAACTCAGATCTGCCTGCCTCTGCCTCCCGAGGGCAGGGACTGTGGGCTTCCACCACCACATCCAGATGAACTTATTGTATGGACAAGTCTCCAGAGACAGCAAGTAGGTCTATGGCGTTAAATGAGATTTGATTCAGGTTCAGCTTATACTCAGACTTAAAAGTCTGTTTAGTTTCCAGTTGTAGGCAAGGAAGAAACAAGAGGTAATCTGAAAGTTAAACAAGATAATATGTTTATTATCTTGCTAGTTTGTATCCAAAGGTTAAAATACCATAAGAAATGTTACAGCATCGTAGCAGGTATCAATTATAAAATAAACAGGGTTAAACAAAACACTGGTGATTTACCAAAGCAAATCATTATATTGGCCTAAGCCACAGAATAATTCTACACATCTTACTTCAAAAAGAAAGAATACTGATAAGCTATTTGTAAACTGTTGTTAAAAGACCCAACATTACTATTAAAGGTGTAGAAGTCTTTGCATTGCAATGATGCATGTGCGTGCAAGTGTGGGTGTCTGTGTGTGAGAGAAAGAGGAAGTCCAAAGACAGCTGGAGTGGGGGGCTCTCCCTACAAACAACTGGTCTTGGGAATCCAACTTACCTGTTGAGTTACTTAAAGAGAACTTACTTTTTAAAAATGTAAAGAGAACTTACTTTTTAAAAGTGTTGAGAATTTGCTTGTTACCCTATTTTTTAAACATAAAAGCCCTCTTTTCTTTTCCTCTTACCTTCTTGTAGCTGATGTGTCGGTGACCCCAACAGGTGACCTCTGACCCACTAAGGCCAAGCTGGAGCTCTTGCCTGGGGCTCTTCAAGGGAGAAAGGGTGCTGGATAGACTCAGTAGCACATTTCACTTCCTCAGTGGGGCCTCAGCAGAACTTAACCTGACCTTTCTCATTCCTTCTGCTTGTCAGGAAATGAAGAGAAATGAGAAGAGACCTTGAATCCATCACAGTATTCTGGCTACTTTTCAATAGAGCATTTCTTGACAGTAGCAGGTTCTGGCTTAATTTAATATTTATAAATTTGGACAACTTAACAAGTTATGAAAAAAGGACCTTGTTTCTTGACGAAGAACATACAACAGCACATGCTTTGCCATTGTCCTCAGAAGGGAGAAAGGCAAGATAATAAAGACAGCAGAGGTCATCAGAACCCAGCAGACTCTTTGAACTCCTTAAAACAAGGTGTAATCTGCCAGGCGGTGGTGGCGCATGCCTTTAATCCCAGCACGGGAGGCAGAGGCAGGCGGATCTCTGTGAGTTCGAGACCAGCCTGGTCTACAGAGCTAGTTCCAGGACAGGCTCCAAAGCCACAGAGAAACCCTGTCTCAAAAAACCAAAAAAAAAACAAAAAACAAAAACAAAAACAAACAAAAAAAAAACAAGGTGTAATCAAATCATTAAATAAATTTAAATATGAGCCACATGAGAATGTAAATTAAGTACTGTTTATTTATTCAGCATATTATCATTGTGGGTTTAAGGCCTTATCTGTTAAGAGATATAAATTGAGTATAAACAAAGTATTTGTATTGTATATGCTTTAAATACTCTGGCTTTAAAAAAAGCAATAATATAGGGGTGGCAGACGGATAATATGGAGACCAGAGTATTTTAATGCCCCTGTTATCTGCAGTAAACAAACTAACGGGAGATTCCATGTCCCTAGACAAGGCGGTGGTGTAATGTGCCAGAGCGTTGAGGGGCACTGCTATCGACCTAGGACGGGGGGTCACCTGCACTGGGGAAGGGGTGCTGGTGGTGGGCAGGGAGAGGAGAAGGAGTTCACTGGAGTCCGTCTCCTACAACAGTCATTATGTCAGTGTTAATGCATCAAGAAGAGAGTCGAGGGGGAGCAGGTCCTGCTCTGCCAAGCTCAAGTCACCACAGTAGCCACCACTCTGTTTCTTGTACAGCACATCACGAAAACCACTGACAGAATTACATCTTCAGTCGGCAAAAATTGCTTATGCCATTTAGCTCAAATTCACAGAAGAGAATTTTACACCAGATGCAATTTTATGTATTCAAAAACAATAACGAGGAAGTCTTAATTGAAGGTTAAACAGGAGCCCAAGTGCACTTCATCACCAAGATGAAATGCTGTTGGCTGCTTAGATGTCTTATTTTCTGTCCAACCTGATATTCCATCCACATAGAAAAAGGCATTCTGTTTCTTTATTTTTTTATTTGACAAGCAGCAACATCATGTTTGTCATTTTAATGTAGATACAATTATTAGGTTATCTGTCATATTACAATATTTAAGTTTTTATTTTATGTCCTTTAAGATACATTAAAAAAAAACACATCAACTGCAAACGTGAAGGGGAGAAAGCATGGTACCCAACCGAACCCCCATTTCAGCAACGCTTCACTCCTTCTTCTAGTAAAGTTAAGAAATGTCATCCTGACATGAGCTTGAAATATCGCTAGGCATTTTCTCTGACGCTCATGACGTGGCACTGGTGATGTTGTAAACAGCAGAAAAACAGGGGCTGCCAAATAACCGAAGTATGGAGGCACAGGCCTGCTTTTTCCCACAGGAGCACACCAAACGGTGATGGCAATGACCTCACACCCGCACCAGAAGAGGGTTTCACGCGACGTAACTGTATTCGTCTGCAGATGCTTGGCTGCGCTCAATGTACTGCTTGTCTATCAAAACTTCTATGCACTTCTTAATCATGCTGATACTGGGATTGAACCTGGCTCTTGACTGGCTTATTACCTGTAAGAGAGACAGGGAGTCAAGCTCTAGTTAGTAAGCATACGCACCCATTTCCAACCTATAAGCTGTAAGGAGATTGACACGGAACACGGAAGGGAGATCAGTTTTTACGTGATGATAGAGGAATTAAAGTGCAAAATATAAGATACAGCAAAATAGTAAATTACCAACATTGTCACCTCCCTACATTATTCCATAAGCCTCCAAGTCTAATGCTAACTGTACTTTTCTTCTAACACACACACACACACACACACACACACACACACACACACACACACTTTTTGTTTTGTTTTGAGACAAGGTTTATGTCACAGCCCTAGCTTCCCTGGAACTAGCTCTTGTAGATCAGGCTGGCCTCAAACTCAGAGATCCACCTACCTGCCTTTGCCTTCCCGAGTGCTGGGATTAAGGGCATGTGCCACTAATGCCCAGCTGATGTATAGTCTTGATACCAAAATTTTCTTTCAGTGGCAAGTTGAGATCTCTGCACTGCAGAATAGCCTTAAGGTGTTTTGTCCCACGCAAATATTAGTGTGTAAAGGGAATGAAGGAACACATGAACACTTAAAGTGTTCCCTTTTTCCAGGTGGAAAGGCGACTTAGCAAATTGGCAAATTTAGGATCTCTAAGTTCAAAGCAGAGCAATGCTGGTTCTACCAACGAAATTGAACTCTTTAAAATAAGAACTCTTCAAAACCAACATTTCTTTATGCCGTTTGGTCAATATTAGCTGTCTCAACTTTACCAGGGCACACTACAAAATCCCGAGGACTTTTCCCTTTACCTCCTGGATGAGGGCATTGTGCCGAAGCACTTTGCGTGCTTTCATGATGCGGACGATAGCAGCTTGGAGATACATTTTCCGGTCCTCATCTACAGCACTTCTCGTCTGTTCCAGTTCCTGTTTGGATGGACAACAGGGGTGACCCACAGATAAGACACTGAATGTTGTTTTTAAGTTTCCATTAGCAAATTTTTAAAATCCCAGTTACTAATTAGCATCAGGGGCTAGAGAGACGGCTGCTTTCACACACAGACGACCCAGGCTTGGCTTCCAGTATTCACAGTGGACCAAGTCCTTCTCTTCTGGACTCTTCTTGTCTCAGGCATGAATAAGGTGCACATACATACATTCAGACATATAAAATAAAAAAAGTCTTAAAAAAAACAAATGATACCCTCAGAGAGCCGGGGAATCAGGAAAAGTGGGTTATACATGATGTGTAAGATAAAGCTAGCCTACTTTTGAAATTTATATACTATTCTAAACTATACTGGAATATAAATAAGAAAAAAATAAATAACAAAGACTTAAATTACACAAAAGAAAATTTTAAGACTGTTGTCTTATCAGTTAGCCTGTGTGCCAAGATGTTTCAGATGAAGCCGTAGCATGCACGGTGCTTAGCACAGACTGGATAGGATAGGGCTGGAGTGGGGAGCAGGGCTCCTTTGGCTCATGAAGAGAATGCAGGGAAGACAGGCCAGAAAAGGGTGATCAACACTGAAATACAAGGGCTTGAGGCAGAGAGGCAGACGATGCCAGAAGATTGGGGATTACACAGCAGTCTTTTAAGGACAAATCCCTAGACTGTTGTTCACTCTACTAGAAATGAGACCTTGGTTACATTAGGGTTCAAAACTCGTGGCAATTAATGTGTGTGTCTCCCCTCCTCCAAGGGCCTGATATCTTATCTACTTCCCATCCCAGAATCCAAAGGGCAGTCAGCAAAGTCTGAATGAAGTCTGGTGATCAATACTGAACTCACCCAAAAGCCAGCCACACTGCTTCATCCAAGAGTCTCAACCACACTCCTGCTGGCTCAATACCAGACAAACCATGTAGGGCAAGCCGTGCAGCCCCACATAAGAATCCTGCCGTTCCTTCTTTAGTTTCTTTTAGGGACTCACGTGCTAGGCAGGCACTCTATGTTTGAGCTACACACACAAGTCCAAACTATGTTTTAAGATAAAATACTGGGCAGGGCGGTGGTGGCACACGCCTTTAATCCCAGGACTCGGGAGGCAGAGGCAGGAGGATCTCTGTGAGTTCGAGAAAACCACAGAGAAACCCTGTCTCGAAAAAAAAACCAAAAAAAAAAAAAAAAAGATCAAATACTGGGTTGGGGATATAGCTCATTGTCAGAACATTCACACAGCATGTCCTAATGGCTATATTCACACATACATACATCCTTTCATTCACACAGCATGTCCTAATGGCTATATTCATACATACATACATACATCTTTCATTCACTTATTCCTTCATTCATTAATATACTCTCTCCCTTACGCACCCACAATCCCCAACTCATGAAGTTAATGTTTGCTAAGAAAGACGCATTTTGCTCAATAGTGTAGACACTGGTTAAGTTGTCCAGTTTCTTTATCTTAATTAAACTATGGAATCATTAAAAATAAAAACAAAGAGGGACCGCTTGGGAAGAGGGCAGAGTGAGAGGGGATGAGAGAAATACACCGTATACACAGATGGAAATTTAACAAAACCTACCACTATTTATAATTGACGTAATCAATGAGTAGATAGCTGAACTGGAGCTCCCCTGAATAAGCTACCTAGCTTTCAAACACTAACATACTGCAGACACATAATTGGAAGGCCAACAAATTGAATATTTATCATATTATTAATTTTAATGTACAAAGGTTTACTTGATCTAGGTATAAAATGGACTCATTCAACCACTACTTAAATATTTCTAAAAGAACTGGCATTCCAACAAGCACTTACTTGTGGTGTGTCCTTCTGCATTGATGTAGTAATTTTAAATTTTGTTCTCTTACTGCTGAAGCTCATATTTAAAGAAAATGACGATTCTGCATCAATATCCTCCTATATTTAAAACAAAATTTTTTTTCTGATTTCACGCTTGCCAGAATTTTAAACAGTTTCTATTTAGAAAGTAACTATTTCCAGGCCCAGCCATTATATGTACTAACAATGCTGCGGTAATCATACTGCAGACAAGTGAGCCAGCTCTAGAGGAAGCTATGCTTCCAAGGTTCTGAAGGTCAGTGGACCTTGCCCCCTGCCAGCCCAATAGTATTTTGTTCATCTGTGGATGATAAGGGGCTAATTTACAGAGTCACGTGGACGACACCACAAACTTAAAACCAATACCCGTAAAAGAACATTCATCAGGTAGAGAATGGAGTCGCTTGGGAAGTTAGTTACCTTCTCTGAATCATAGTTTATCATTTTTACATCAAGTAATGATTTGATTGTTTTGGTCAGCTCCTTTTCATTCATCTGAGTGCTGTCTTGGAGTTCTTTATAGCTGACAGTTTCACTGTTGTTAAAGGCAAGAAGAACTGCCATTTGGTAGGTTGTAACCATAGCCACATATGGTTTTCCCAAATAGTTCATCTTAACTTCACCTACAAATAAAACAAAAATTGACAATATCCTGATTATCCAAATTATTTTCATTTCAAAGCGGTCATAAATGATAGTCTGAATTGTTTTTCCCTAAAAAAGTAAACCAAAGACATCTTAAAGCTCCTGGGAAGGCATCCAAAGTTCTTGTTTGGAGGACATGGGACTGTCATGTGAGAGTACTGAGTACAGGCAGAGCTGGCAGGCAGAGCGAATGAATAGGAGAAATCTGAGAGGAGAGGAAGGAGGAGCAAGAGAAATCAAGAAGTGAGAATAAAAGGCCACCCAGCCAGCCATGGAAAAGAAGGAATGAAATATCTATAGAATGAAGAAAGGTAAAAAGCCCAGGATAGTTTAAGAAAAGTTGGCTAGAAACAAGTCAAGCTAACCCTGGGAACTCATAAGAAAGGATAAGGCAGCTGGGCGGTGGTGGCACACGCCTTTAATCCCAGCACTTGGGAGGTAGAAGACAGGCGGATCTCTGTGAGTTCGAGACGAGCCTGGTCAACAGAGCTAGTTCCAGGACAGGCTCCAAAGCCACAGAGAACCCCTGTCTCGAAAAACAAAACAAAGGATAAGGCTCCGTGTGCATTTGTATATGAACTGGGGGTGGCAGCCCCCAAAGAGTGAAAAAGTAAAGCCTACAATACCATACCATCACTGCTTGTGTGTTCTCAAAGTGTGACTGCCTGAGTTCAAGCCTGGTACCCACACTGTGGAAGGAGAACAGACTCCCAAAGTTTCCCTCTGCTGCCCCCATGCCAGATGTGGCAGGCTTGGGTACACTTCACAAATGCACAAACAGATACAGACAGACCACAAGGGTCTCAAATTCACTAATTTTGCCTCCCAAGTGCTGGAATTAGTTGTCAGGCAACTTTTCAAAAGTTAAAAACAAAACAAAACAGAAAACTAATAAAAACCCTGATGAGGTAATGTATTCGCTGCCCAAGTGCTAGGACCTGAGTTGGAATCTCTAGCCAGACGGCCAGGGCCGGGGCATACGTCTGTGATCTCAGTGACAAGCATGGGTAAGCTTGCTGAGTAGCTCTAACTGAACTGGTGAGCTACAGGTAATGTCTCAAAAAGAAGGGGAGGAAGTCAGCCAGTGGTGACCGTGATCTCCATATGCACCCACAGGGCAAGAAGCACACCCATGCATAACTCACACAAATTAACCAAGTGAACTAATTTGAGCCTAAGGAAAGAATACGTGCCTTTGCTTTGGCTGAACATCTCCACGGAACCAAGAAGAAAGGCAATCTTAGAATACCTGCTTCTATTCTGACACTTCATGACAGCACTGTAAATAAAAGTCAATGTACAGGGCTCAGGAAACGTCGGAGAACAGCTATTCAAGAATATCTAACCCATTAGTCTGCCTTTCTTAACAAATTCTCTAATATTTATGAAATGCTACAAAAATGCACTGTCATACAACCCAAAAAATTTAAAGGGAACGTTATCAGGGTTATAAATATAGTTCAATGGTGGATGGCTTCCTTAACAGTACCAAAAAAGGAGGTGGAGAAAAACTATAATTAGACTATACAAATTACTGTTCTAAATGAATACAAGCAGGTAAATATCATTGAACAAATAGCAATTAAATGTTCTTTACCTGTACAGAGATAATGTAACCATGTCAGTTTCCTTCCACTGAAATGTTGGCTATAAAATAATTCAAACTGTTGAAAAAGAGAGAGATGTTAAGCTATTTGTAGGTCCCATAACTTTTTACCTGTAATTTATTACCACTCTGAAAAGATAATGCATCTTGGTTCACTTAATGATGTAGCTTGTCCAGAGTACCTGCTCAAGACCATGAATAATCACTGCTGTGTGCGAGCACCAACCTATGGTGACTCTGCTGAGTCAGCAGTGAACTGCTCTGGATTCCTGCATGTAAAGCATTCTACCCATAAAGCAGAGCAGCCAAATGCTATGGTGTGTGTGCACTCAGTCACAGAGACATGCAAAGCTAAGGCAGAGATTTACTTGAGCCCACCCTAGTTAAACAGCATTAAATGAGGAAAGGCAGAATAACTCAGGCAACAGGCTGCCTATGCAGGAATCAGTCTATGGAAGTATTTCTCTGCTACAATCTGAGTTACCACAACATGTCAGCAGGTTATTTAACTATCCCAGCTTGTATGTATACGTGAAGGGTACGAATTAACATGGACATGTCTTCCTCCATCGTTCACATTATTCATTATTTTGAGAAAGGGGCTTCACTGAATCTGGAGCTTGCTATCTCAGCTGCACTGGCCAGCCAGGAACTCCCAGTCCTTGTGTCTTCTCCCCACCAAGGCAATGGGCACTAGAATCTGAGCTCAGGTCCACCGCACCAAGCCCTTGGTCCTGTCCCAACTCTTCATTTACATCCTGTCCAGTTTTCTCAAACCTCAGTACCTGCAAATTTTACATCTTTGCATCAAATCAGAAATATCAATTTATCACTGTTAATATTAATCTAGACTTTACAGATTCTGTTGAAACAATACATCATCATATACATGATGTCATACCTACATTCACCAGCACATCGACCCTCATAGTTTACAGGCTAATCAATGCATGTGTGGTTAATACAAAACAGGGTCCATGACATTCAGGTCAACAATGACATGAACAAAGTTGTAGGGTTCAAGGTACCTCTCTATCCATAGTCTTTTGTTGATACTGCACTTAAATTTATAATTGTATGGACACTAAGGAGATGAATTTGCAGTTAAGAACACATACTGCTCTTGCAAATGACATTTTGATTCCAAGCTTCCACAAGAAATGGCTCACAACTGCACATAACTCCAGCCCTAGGGTCCTATCACCTTACTGACCTGTGGGAACCTGCACTCACACACATACCCACAGGTAGATGAAACACGCTACATACACACAATTGAAGAATAAATAAAAATGTGGAAAATTCCTTCCCTATAATGAATGTGTGAATTTGAGAGAACAGTCTCATCCTTTTTTTTTTTTTTTTTTTTTTTTTTGACAAAGGGTCTCAGAGGGCCCAGGTGGCCTTTAACTTAATACATAGCTGTGAAGGACTTTGATCTTCTGATCTTCCTGCCTCTACCTCCTGCATGCTAGGATTACAGATGTGCACTGCCATACTTGGTTTTGTGATGGAGTGGGCTTCCTTCATTTTATATTTCACTTTTAATTTAAATAACTGTTGGGCATGGCGGCATATTCCTTTAATCCCAACACTTGGGAGGCATTAGCAGGTGAATCTAAGGTGAGTTCCAGGACAGCCAGAGCTTTTACAGAGAAACTCTGTCTCAGAAAACAAACAATACACATACACACACACACACACAAACACACACACACCTATTTGTGTGTGAGTGTAACAGACTTTCTCTTGAATATATAGCATACGTATATATTTTTGTTTGTTTTGTTTTTTGAGACAGGGTTTCTCTAACAGCTCTAGCTGTCCTGGAACTCCCTTTATAGATCAGACTAGACATGAAATCATAGAGATCCATCTGCATCTGCCTCTGCCTCCCAAGTGTTGGGATTAGAGATGTGTACCACTACCGCCTGACTCCGTATTATTTTTTGGTATCTCATTACAGGAAAATTAAAATGTTACTAGGACTAAATGAAGCATAACACGGCCTCAAAATTCAAATGGAAAGTCAGAAGGACACTGGAGCTTTCTTTCTCCCTAAACTAATGTACATTTATTTATCGGGGTGATGGGATTACTGTCCATGTTATGGGCCATGCATGAAAGAGAGGACAACCTGGGGGAACCAGTTCTCTACATCGACCATGTAGAGCCTGGTAACTGAATCCAGGTTGTCAGGCTTAGTGGCAAGTGCCAACACCCACTGAGACATTCAAGGTAGCCCTAAACCTTCATACAATACCAGAATAACCAATACTATGAATCAGACATACACAAAGTCATTACAATGCCTTTGTTTACTGCATCTTTCCTGCACACTTACCATCTGTACACTTTTTTCTAACTCTTGAGGAATCGCAAATGTGGATGAAGGAGCCTGAGTGAGAGGCCATGCACCAGCCTAGAAAGGAACAGTGAAATAAGAAGTTCAACAGACAGAGATCTACAGGGCAGGAAAGCAGCTGAAACAGACCTTTTCCCTTTCTCATAGTGCTGACCTTCTATGGCCTTCACCATCAGGACACATTTCATTACAAGTCTATAAAGTGTGGTCCACAACTCAGCAGACCATGCATTATCAATAGGAGTCATTTGCTAACCTTTATCACACTGTCAAGTTCACAAACGTAAACAAGCACTGTCATACCTGAAGGACATATATTTGGAAACTAATCCCCAAATCTATCACTGTGTCTTGGTTTCTGATGAAATTGTTGAACTTGTTGTTGAGATCGGCACTGACACTCATGTCTGTGTACATCCGATGCAGCTTGCTGGTAAACTCATAACCACAGGCTTGCTGGAAAACAAATTGCAAAGCATGTAAGACAAACTAAGAATAATCAGCCAGGATGAGTCAATCAGGAGACCAGAGATGGGTTGTTTTGTTTTGAATTAATACTGAACTTAGAGATCATTCTAAACCACTGGAAACTTCTGGTTCTTTGAGTCTCATACTGACATATAGCATTGAATGCAAATACATTTACATCTGACCACTTAGATATGCACACACAGGAAGGAATGGACTGCTGTGAATTATGTAGTCATTACATAAAACATAAAAGGAGCCATTTGGCTGTTGGTACAATGATTAGTGTTACCTTTAATTTATTGATCATGGCTTCTTCCGAATCCATAGACATAGACAACCCATGAATTAGACGTTTTGCGAGCATTCTTGCATAGAACTGCATGAAAATGTAAATGGTTATTTTCATTATGACTTCAGCTTCAAAATAAAGCAAAATACTAACTAAACACTCTGTTCGGCTCACCTTCTGAAAAACGTCTTTGTCATCGATGTACTTGAAAACGGTGATGAAGCTGGTGAGTTTGTCCTCCACTTCATTCTCAGTCATTCCCTTAGCTGACTTCTTCAGCAAGTTGTCACAGTACTTAGCAAGCTCAAAAAGAAATTGGTAATAAGTCTTACAAAGAGCCCTTGGGACAGACAGGGATAGGTGGGCCACTTAGAGGTTACGTAAGGACCCAGCCCTGAGAACAGGCCAGGAAGAGTCACCAGCAACAGCACAAAAAGCAAAGCAAAGTGCCTCAACAGATGTTCTAAGCTGTTATATAAAATAAGCAGCATCGGGTTAATTTTAAAAACACAAACCACTAGAAATAAAGAAAGGAAGGAAGGGAAAGAAACAAAGAGGAAAAATCTAACCAGTAGTTAGTGACCATAATAAGCAGTATATGTTTCTTTCTATCATGCTATTTGTGAACTATGTTCTCCTTTGGTTGGTTAAGAAAGGGCACATGGTCTAATGCATTCTGGACCTAAATTCAAGACTATAACACAGACAGTTTCATCTTCTGAAAAAAGTACACAAAACAAATTAATTTGCCAGTCTACCAATTTTTCCTTTGACTTTGCATGAGATTACTTTTAAGCAACTAAACTTACCAGTTCGGGTGCCTTGCAAACAGACTTGGGCTCTCTGTAATTTACAACAGATGTAAGGGCCTAAACAAGAAGACAGCCCACAGTTAGTTACCAGAAGTAGGCGAGAGCATACAGGAGGCTGAGGATCAGCTGTAATCGTGTCTATAGTACCCATGGTTCAGCTATCTCTCCCTCTCTGTCTAGTGCAAGGGAGAATACATGCACCTGCACATGTAGGGAGAGGCAAGGTCTACCTTGTTCAAGAGTCATCCGCTTTGTGTTGAGGATAAACTGGCTGACGGCAAACCCCATGATGCCCTTCTTCACCTCCCTAACACTGGGATTACACTGCCACAGCTGTTTTTCACACAGGTGCTGAGACTGAGCTATTTCCCCAGAATTTCTTAAGGTTATGTGTTAAAAAAGGATATTGCCACCTCTGGGCCCTTCTTTTTCCCCCTCTCTCTGCTTCTTCAGGTCACCATGCAGTGAACAGTTCCATCTACTGTGAGAGGCAGCATGTAGCATGGTCAATTAGAAAGGCAGAAACTTATGAAATTTTGAGTTAAAAAGAGCCAGGCAGTGGTGGCACACACCTTTAATCCCAGCACTTGGAAGGCAGAGGCAGGTGAATCTTGATGAGTTTGAGGCCAGCCTGGTCTGCAAAGCGAGTTCCAGGATAGCCAGGACAGAGAAACTCTGTCTCGAAAGACCAAAAAAAAGACACAAAGAATTTCCTCCTGCTTAGCTCAGTATTTTGTCATGCTGACAGAATAATTTACCACACAAACCAAAATATTGTTATAGAATTACCTATGCCCTTCCTCATAAGACAGTATCTGCTACTCATCGCTGAAATGTTGGCAGTACTTTTTGATATATTATAATCTGTAAGTGAATCAAATTCCTGGTGTCTTTCATAGGATGAATACAGCCGAAATATGGCAAAGATTATAGGAAAATACCAGCCCTACCACTGCTGGGAATATACAAAGAAAGTATCAGTTCTAACAGACATTAGGATTATGCACAACAGTGTACTAACAACAGTAAGACTGACATAGGAAACTCTATGGGGCTCACTAACCAGTTTAAATCTACTTAGCCTCTCAAATTCAATGTGGTTATTTAATGAGAACTTGAGTGTCTCAAAGATCTCAAACTTAGATGTCTAACAAAGATGCCTAATTGAAAATTTTACATTACAGGGTAAAGAGAATTATGTACATATACCATTGTTACCTTATCTAGAGCACTCATAAAATGCTGATCGCCATTCAAAACAGTGTTAATAAGTTGAACAAATTTGCCATGTACTTCCAAAACTGATTCCACAAATAGTGTTGGCATCTAAAAACACAAAATACAAAGTATAAATCCGCATTTTAAGATATTCAAAAAGAGTAATGCTTAAACCCCCAAATTATATCATATGCCCCCCCATCCCCTCATACACACACTCCACCTGCCACCTCTAGCTACAAGGTCTAAAAATCTAAGACATTTATATCAAATTCAACACCAGGCCTAACGAGTCCTCTGCCACATATATCTATACACTCTTCTGTTTGAACACCAGGAGGCTTTTAAAGAAAGACTGAACAGATTCAACGCAATACCCAGCAAAATTCTTCACAGACCTCAAAAGAACAGTATTCAACTTCATATGGAAAAGCAAAAAAATCCAGCAGAGCCAAAACAATCCTGTACAATAAAAGAACTTCTGGAGGCATCACAATCCCTGATTTCAAACTCTACTACACAGCTACAGTACTGAAAACAGCCTGATATTGGCATAAGAACAGACAGGAGGACCAATGGAACCAAATAGAAGGCCCAGATATCAATCCACACATCTTCAAACACCTGATCTTTGATAAAGAAGCAAAAAATATCAAATGGAAAAAAGAAAGCATATTTAACAAATGGTGCTGGCATACCTGGATATCAACACGTAGAAAAATGAAAACGGACCCATATCTAACACCATGCATAAAACTCAAGTCCAGACGGATCAAAGACCTCAAAAAAAAAAAAGCCAGCCACACTGAACCTTATAGAATGTAGGAAGTACACTTGAATGCATTGGCACAGGAGACCACTTCCTAAATAACCCCAGCAGCACAGACACTGAGAGAAACAATCAATAAATGGGACCTCCTGAAACTGAAAACCTTCTGTAAAGCAAAGAACATGGTCAACAAGACAAAACAACAGCCTACAGAATGGGAAAAGATCTTCACTAACCCCACATTAAACAGAGGTCTGATCTTCAAAGTATACAAAGAACTCAAGAAACTGGAAACCAAAAGATCACATAAGCCAATAAAAAACAAATGGAGTACAGAGCTAAACAGAAAACTCTCAACAGAGGAATCTAAAATGGCTGAAAGACACTTAAGGAAATGTTCAACATCCTTAGTCATCAGAGAAATAAAAATCAAAACAACTCTGAGATTCCATCTTACACCTATAAGAATGGCCAAGATCAAAAACACTGATGTCAACTTATGCTGGAGAAGTTGTGGGGAAAAAGGGAACACTTCTGCATTGCTGGTGGGAATGCAAGCTGGTACAACCCCTTTGGATGTCAGTGTGGCAATTTCTCAGAAAATTAAGAAACAACCTTTCTCAAGACCCAGTAATACCACTTTTGGGTATATATCCAAAGGATGCTCAATTGTACCACAAGGACATGTGCTCAACTATGTTCATAGCAGCATTGTTTGTCATAGCCAGAACCTGGAAACAACCTAAATGCCCCTCGACTGAAGAATGGATAAGAAAAATGTGGTACATTTACACAATGGAGTACTACACAGCAGAAAAAAAAATAACGACATCTTGAACTTTGCAGGAAAATGGAACTAGAAAACATCATTTTGAGTGAAGTAACCCAGACACAGAAAGACAATTACCACATGTACTCACTCATAGGTGGTTTTTAAACATAAAGCAAAGAAAGCCAGCCTACAAACCACAATCCCAAAGAACTTAGACAACAATGAGGACTAAGAGAGACTTACACAGATCTAATCTACATGAAAAGTAGAAAAAGACAAGATCTCCTGAGTAAATTGGGAGCATGGGGACCTTGAAGTGGGGAGGGGAGAAGCAGGGAGGGGAGTGTGGAGAAAAATATAGAGCTCAATAAAAAGAAACGAAAAGAAAGAAGGAAGGAAGGAAGGGAGGGAGGGAGGGAGGGAGGGAGGGAGGGAGGGAGGGAGGGAGGGAGGGAGGGAGGAAGGAGGGATGCTGGGAGAAGTAGAAAGCCTATGCCTGTAAGAATAAGGTCCTGGCAGTGGGCAAAATCAACTCCCCACAGCTTAGAGGGGCGCAATACTTAAGAGCTGCTTTCCCTCTGAAATACGATGACTAAATTTTACCACAAATGCAAAGTCTCACATCTTAGCCCTGAAATAAGGCTCAGTTTTTGTTCAATGTCACTCAATATTCTGAATCATCTGGAAACTTAGTAATAAATTTTGAACATCCCTAGTACTAACACTGACAATACTGGCAGAAGCTGAGGGTTTAGGGAAGTTGAGGGAGAGTGACTGTGGCATTTGGAATGGCATGCACAGAACGGGGAAGCTTTTAAAATCTGCCACTTACAAAGAAACACAATTATATACCAACTACAAACAGCTTCCTGTCAGAAGTTAACAAATGCTGCATAGCAATCAGTATTGTTAGGGGGCAGCCTGCTCTCAATGGTTTCTCACAATTTAATAATTCCAAGAAGAACTCACGAAGTTTGAGATTTAAGATTTGGATATAAATGTCTTAGTTTCCTGTGACAAACCCCTTTTTTATAAACCATCAAGGTCAGAAGCAAACCTCTCTGTTTGGCTAAGAGAGTTGTTTTAAGTATTCTGTACACTCACGTGTTCCTGAGTAAGGTTACTGGTTGCTCTGAGGCCCTCATCATGGATGTGATTCTGTAGCTCCTGAATCATATGAGGTAAGCCAGTGGACACAGCACGGAGCAAGACATACATATTTGCCATGTCTGAGAGGAAAAAGAGTTCATCAAGCTTCCAACCTTATTATGTAATACACACTTTAAAATGCAGACATTAAAGAAATACGTGGATAAAGACACGCCTCACTTGAACACAAAGGCACCCCTCAGTTCCCAGTCACCTTACCTCCCTCAATGCTGTTACTTGTTATGCAGTGATGGCGGATGAACATTCAAGAAAACATATTCTTCCCCTTGTACTCACCTGCTATTGTTTATTATGTGATATTGGCAGCTTCAGCAGATCATAACTTAAAAGTATTTTATACTGGTACAGAGCAATCCCACATATCTCACAACTTTATTAAAATTACTGGGAAATGATGTTGTGATTATTAATATGGGGAAGAAGATCTGTAGTATAAAAACCCCTAAAGGTGCTATGGTTGTGTCAATCTTGTTGGGAGATTCTTCTAAGCAGAGAACCAAATAGTAAGAAGCTCCTGTGCTACTGATTGGTGAGAAATGATGCCTTTGTATATTATGTTTACCTTAAACATCCTACTGAGGCGTTAATATACACGCAGATAGCTGTCCATATCTTAACTATGACTCTGTGAATTATTGCACAACGCCTTGTATATGCAGATTACCTATACCTAGAAAGGCCTACATCTACCTCTCTATCACTATTGCTCCTCCACAATAAGTCACCACAGGCTGAGCTCACCTGGCCTCAACTATGAACACAAACAATTACACAATGCTTCTGACTGATTTTGTTTTAGTTTTTTGTCTTGTTATGTTTTTTTTTGAGACAAGGTTTCTCTGTAGCTGCTGTTATGTTTTTTTTTGAGACAAGGTTTCTCTGTAGCTTTGGAGCCTGTCCTGTAGCTCACTGTGTAGACTAGGCTAGCTTGAACTCTGCTGGGATTAAAGGCTTGCACCACCACCGCCCAGCTCTGACTCATTTCTTTTGTTCAACATTTATTTACTTACTTACTTACTTATTTATTTATTTATGGCTCGGCTGTGTTGTGTTTAGCTTCAGTGTGCTCATTTCTCTTCTGTAAGTCTCTGGTATAAGCATCACTGGACATAGGGGTTGATTCTAGTCATTACAAGGAATGTTGCTATAAATATCCTTGTAGATTTTTTTTTTTTTTTTTTTTTTTTTTGGTTTTTCGAGACAGGGTTTCTCTGTGGTTTTGGAGCCTGTCCTGGAACTAGCTCTTGTAGACCAGGCTGGTCTCAAACTCACAGAGATCCGCCTGCCTCTGCCTCCTGAGTGCTGGGATTAAAGGCGTGTGCCACCACTGCCCGGCTCCTTGTAGATTTTTTGTACACACGTATATGTATGCATAGGGGAAAAGCCCCAAGCCTGAGACTTGTTAGATCATGAAATATACATATATACTTGCTTTGGTACTCGTTGTTAGCTTTGCAACATGGCTGCATCAATTTATATTCCCATGACAGGGTACAAAAAGTTCCATGTGGGGCTGGAGAGATGGCTCAGTGATTAAGAGCATTGCCTGCTCTTCCAAAGGTCCTGAGTTCAATTCCCAGCAACCACATGGTGGCTCACAACCATCTGTAATGAGATCTGGTGCCCTCTTCTGGCCTGCAGACGTACACACAGACAGAATATTGTATACATAATAAATAAATAAATATTTAAAAAAAAAAAGTTCCATGTATTCTACATGCTTCCTAATATATTCTTTATTGTTCTGACTACACAGCAACGGAGTATATAAAAAATGTTTTCACCATTTATAGCTAGTATTTCAGTGTACTTTGCTTTAAATTGAGTTAGACTCAGCACCCCTGTTTTATCCTTCCTGATTCTATACTTCTTTCCCAGTCTGATTTTCTACTTTAGATAAGGAATTCCCAACATATTAAGCAAAGTAACCTGAGCATAATCACATTCATCTTTTTACTTCAGACTGTACCTTGAAAATGCTCTTCCAAAAGTCTAAACTACATTGAGTCAGGAAAGAATATATAATATGCCAGGGAGTATAGCAAACTTGGACGGACACATCACTTAATTTCCACTCACACGCCCACTGGGAGCACTTACCGTTCTTTCTTTCTTGCCGAATGATGTTGTGGCACTCTGCGTGTAAGAACTGCAAGTGATCTGCTACCATTCGTTGCTGACACTCATGAATCACTTTAGTATATGAACTTGGATGCAAGTATTTTCGACATCTAATTTCTTCATCTTTTAATCTACCTAGAACCTACAGAAATATATCCTTATAATCATGAACTACGATGAAAAGTTTAACATCAGCCAACTCTTATTGCCTCTAGGGAATGCGGGTAAGGTTATGGAAAAGCTTTATATAACCAATTTCAACTCAAAAACTTTATAAGTCAGTCACTTCAGATCTACTTAGGTTACCGACTCTCACCTACACCCCCCGCCCCACTGCACTCTGAACTACCTCTACTCATCAGCCCAAATCATCCGCTGTATAGGGAAGCCAACACTAAACAGGAGGAAGTGTAAAGACCAATGTGGAGTAAATTCTTTCTCCTTTCCATTTCATAAAATGGGAACTACATAAACCATCCTTAACTGTCACATTAAAGATTCCTTACCCGCCTGCCTGTCCCCAAGACAAGGTTTCCTTGGCTGTCCTGAAACTCAATCTGTAGGTCTCCAACTGACAGAGTTCTGCCTGCTTCTTTCCCCTGAGAGCTGGGATTGAGGTGCCACACCACCACCGCCTGGCTTAAGGACAGGCTTTTATAGTGAGTCAAATATGGCAACCAAGACCTTTTATTAATGATTATCATGTATGGAAAGTAATCAAATCCAAATAAAATGCAGTTCAATAAAAAGCTAATAAAGGTGGAAGGTAAATAATCTAATTCTTCAACAAAACAAAACTACAATATTGTAGCCATAAAGACTATGCTAGCGGGCACATTTACATACAATTGTGTAGATTAGGAAACCACTCTGATATGAAGCAAAGGAAATAAAGTTTCTGGACTTTGACTCCAAGGAATTACATAAGTGTGACCTTTTAAAGATTGGTGGTTGTCTGTCTGGAAATATGTAAGGGAAATCATTGGAAATATAACCATCTCATTAGAACACTCAATGAGGCTCTATTCTACTGGATACCTACTGGTAATGACAAGAGTTTCTGGGTAGTTAGAGAAAATGAAGGTCTCTAGATTTTAAAAGGTGCTTGTTATGCTAGCTCTAACAATATTTTATCTTCCTGGTTAAACTAACAAAAATTATTCAACACCGGGCGGTGGTGGCGCACGCCTTTAATCCCAGCACTTGGGAGGTAGAGGCAGGCGGATCTCTGTGAGTTCGAGACCAGCCTGGTCTACAAGAGCTAGTTCCAGGACAGGCTCCAAAACCACAGAGAAACCCTGTCTCGAAAAACCAAAAAAAAAAAAAATTATTCAATAACAAGAGGCTTGACCCTGAACACTGTGAACCAAAAGCTGGTTAAACCAGACCACAATGCACACCTGTGATCCCAGGACTCGGGAGGTGAAGACAGGAGGTCTGCCTAGGCTATGAGACTCAGTGTCAAAACAGCAAGAAACCAATACAAGCCTAAGGCCCTAAGATGTATTGTCAGAACCCACATGATGGAAGGATTGAATCCACCCCCAATTGTTCTCTGATTACCACACCTCAACAGTGGAACAATATCCATTTTATATTAACTTTTTAGCATGTGTATGTATGTACCTGTGTGTAGGTATGTGCACCAGGGTACACAGGTAGGTGCCCATGGAGTCCAGGAAAGAGCATCACCAGAGCCTCTGGAACTGCGTTCCAACGGTTGCTCTGGGAACTCACCGCAGGTCCTCTACAAGAGCTGTGTATGCTCTCCATCATGAGCGATCTATCAGCCCGTATTATAGTAATTTTAATAATGGAAATAAAATAGCATTTTTTCCCTTAGGAGAAATGTTACAACGGAACCTTTTCCACTAAGGCAATATTAAATACGTATGCTGTTAATAAAATCCTGCCAGGTGTGTAACATGAAGTGTTTCTTTACCTTTTCCATATACTGTGAGCAATTTGATTCTTGTAATAAATTTGAAGCTTCTTGCTTGTAATATTCTCCTGTTTCAGTCAAAAATGGAGACACAAAGATTCCCTGATAAAACTGAAAAATCAATTAAAATTTTATTAGTAAAAACTGAAATAATTTCAGAAACTAAAGGTCTCATCATGTTTTGAAGTAGACTTTTTACCTTTAAGGGAAATTTTTTCTTATACTGTTCAACATGAACAAAGGAGTTAATAACCCCATGGATTACTTTCTGGTTTGGGTCTTCTCCACCACGATCACTGAAACAAAGTATAACACATATGCTTGAGAACACAGCATCTGCACACGTACATGCCAGTACACAGCTGCTAACTTAGTGCCTAATAAAACTAGGTCAAAACGCACGCATCAAGTGTGAAACGGCTTTTTGTTATCATTATAGCTAACAGAGTGATGAAAGCGGTGCGGCTTGACTGTCGCTGAGACAGACACTGGGCATCAGGCTGCATCACACTGGGCTGAATGGGGAGGACAGAAAGCCTCTCTAAGCTGCAGCAATTAGACAAGAACTAAATAGCATTCGAACTGGGAAGAAAAAAAGTAAAAGTATTGGTTTACATGTGGCCTTGGGGCATATACCACAAATTTTATACAAAAATTATTAAAGTAACTGAATTCATTTACAGAATACAGAATAAGCATACAGAAATTAGTAGTGTTGCTGTTGGCCAATAGCAAACTACTTAAATCAGAAGAAGGCAATCCAATTTTGTATTTGCTATGAGAAATAACCAGAAAAACCTTAATGAAAAACTGATGAAAGAAATTAAAGTGAACTCAAAATTAGTCAGAATTGACAGAAACAACCACTACATGCTAAGAACATAATAGTTGATAACTAAGCACTAACTCAGATAGAAAACCCATACTCACTTTTTGATTTCTCTGAGCAGCATTCGGATGAGGATGTTCTGAAGGGGTTCAACCATTAACTTCCTCCACATATCCAATGCTAGCTGCCAGGAACAACAGAAATCAAAGGCTGAATTAGGTAGTTTTTCCCATTCATTCTAGCATATTTTTAAAATAGAATAGAAATAAAATAAAAATATTGATTTTTTTTTTTTTTTTGGTTTTTCGAGACAGGGTTTTTCTGTGGTTTTGGAGCCTGTCCTGGAACTAGCTCTTGTAGACCAGGCTGGACTCGAACTCACAGAGATTCGCCTGCCTCTGCCTCCCAAGTGCTAGGATTAAAGGCGTGCGCCACCACCGCCTGGCTGAAATATTGATATTTTAAAATACAAGTAAAAGCAGAAGGAAAAATAACATCTCATTTAAAGGAGCAGTCACCATATCAGAATCCTAAAACTAAAAACATGTGTGTGTTTGTAACATGTGTGTGGGCCTGTGTACCACGGTGCACACATGGGAGTCAGCACAAATTTCTGGAGTACTCGGTGGGCTCCAGGGATCAGTCTTAGCATGTCGGGAGGCAAGCACTTGTCCCATAGCCGCTCCACCTCCTCTATGGCTTTAACAGTCATGGAAAATCTTCCTAAAGCAGCTGCTTCATAAAATCCTTATTGATTAGGAAGTATTTATATACTAGGTACAGATGAGCTAACCCTGCAACTCATACAGGTAGAAAGGGAGAAATGATACCAAAATTATCCTCTGGCCTCTATCATGCAACGGGGCAGATGTACATCATGCATTTATACACATAACAAATTTAAATTTAAAAACAAATTTATGTTTGCAGTCACTTAAAGAATCTCTTACCTCTCCTATTTCCATAAGTGGTTCATTCATATCTACTCCACCATAGCCATATTGTAAATCGGCTTCCGTCAATTTATTTTTTTTAATATATTGGGTATTGAGATACCTGAAAAATCAAACACAAATACACAGGATGTAAACTCAAACTTAGTTAGGAAAATAAATAATTTATGAATCTAGAATAGTAATCTTAGGATCATAAATTTACAGACTAATTCAGTGATAACTCCATAAGAAACTATTATATACAAGTTAGAAAGAAGTGAAAACAAAAAATTACTAGCCCTGAACTTTCTGCAAGGGTTACTACACCATAGAGTCCACTTAGCATTTTCCGGCAGCAGGAATTTCCCCTGTATGCTACTAACCCTGGGTTTAAGCCTCAGTACAGAAGAAGAAAGTATGCTTTCACCCCAGTTCTCTTGTTTTTAATTGTTTTAATTTAACTATATATTTTGCACACCCCTTCCTTCCTCCCTTCTCCCCTTCTACCAGCACCCAGCCCTTCAAGTTGTATTTCAAATACAGCTTGAACAAAAACAACAAATGCCTCTCAGATAAGGAAAGGACTGAGACAGCAAAGGTGGATCACCAAGTTCAAGGACAAGCTAAGCTAGCAAGACCCTGTTTTAAAACAAATAACAAAAATAAAAATTTTAAAGTGGATTATTTAATAATTTTTAAAGTTATATACCTGGTAAGGCTAAAACACTAGGGAAGCCTGTGCCCAAAGAATTCCAGATCAGCTTGGTCAACAGTGAGGCGCATTCCCTTCTTAAAACAAAACTACTTGGTTAAACTAGCATTTCTCTTTACATTGATTTCATTATACATAGTCTTTCAGACTATGACTAGTCAGTAAACAAGGGATGGCCTAGACGAAATGCCCAGTTCAACACCCAAGAAAAACACTATTTATGTTTCTATCTAATTAAATAATGGCATCTGTGAAAAATCTCATTATTACTAACCTTACCGATAAAATATGATACCAATACTACAAAGGACAATTAATTGACTCCCGTAGTCATCAGCTCTATGATTGTGCTACAGTGGAAAGTTAGTGATTTTAGACTGCAATCAAGGGCACTGTTAGTAAGATAACATAAACCAGATTTGGTGGCATACACCTATAATCCTAGCGCTTGGGAAGTACAGACTGCGTTCAAGAGCTGACAAGACTCTGTTAAATTAAAAAAATCAAAAATTTTTAAAAGCATGTAGAAGCCGGGCGGTGGTGGCGCACACCTTTAATCCCAGCACTTGGGAAGCAGACGCAGGCGGATCTCTGTGAGTTTGAGACCAGCCTGGTCTACAAGAGCTAGTTCCAGGACAGACTCCAAAACCACAGAGAAACCCTGTCTCGAAAAACAAAAAACAAACAAACAAAAAAAGCATGTAGAAACAGTATAGTGTAATAAAATCAACAAGCTCTGTAGTCTGACTGACGGGGTTTCCATCCTGCCTCAATTACCAACTGCCTGACTTCAGAATCACTACCGACCTCACACAGCGCTTATAACTAGTACTAACACAGCCAGGCACAGCTTTTAATCCTAGTATTTGGGAGGCAGAGGCAAGTGGATGTCTGAGTTCGAGGTCAGCCTGGGCTAGTTACAGGAAAGCCAGAGATATGCAGAGAAACCCTGTCTCGAAAAACAAAACAAACCAATAAACAGGCAAAAGAAAAAAAAAGAAAAAAAAAAACCACCCAACCTCGTACTGGCATAATAGCATTAAATAGTATTCAATTGTCAATCCATCTTGATGACTAGGACCAGAAAGCAAATTACATCCAAGGAAAGTAACAAGATGAAGCAGCTCTTTCCCGAGTCAAGTAGACCCCCCCCTTCAGCTAAGGAGACCCCCCCTTCAGCTAAGGAGACCCCCCTTCAGCTAAGGAGACCCCCCTTCAGCTAAGGAGACCCCCCTTCAGCTAAGGAGACCCCCCTTCAGCTAAGGAGACCCCCCTCAGCTAAGGAGACCCCCCTTCAGCTAAGGAGACCCCCCTTTCAGCTAAGGAGACCCCCTTTAGCTAAGGAGACCCCCCTCAGCTAAGGAGACCCCCTTCAGCTAAGGAGACCTCCCTCAGCTAAGGAGACCCCCCCTTCAGCTAAAAAGACCCCCTACGGCACAGTATGCTCTACACTAAAGGCCCAGGCGTATAAGGAGACCCCCTACGGCACAGTACGCTCTACACTAAAGGCCCAGGCATATAAGGAGACCCCCTACGGCACAGTATGCTCTACACTAAAGGCCCAGGCGTATAAGGAGACCCCCTACGGCACAGTATGCTCTACACTAAAGGCCCAGGCGATAAGCAAAGGAAGAAGCATGCACACACACCCACTCTTCAAATTCTCAACACTACAATTTATCTAGGGATTACCTTAATAAAACATCAGTGTCTAATGTATAAAAAAGTGTTTCACAGAATTTAACTCCACAATAAACCTGCACTTTATAGTAAACTGATCTTTTTTTCTAGACAGGGTTTTTCTGTAGCTTTTGGAGCCTGTCCTGGAACTAGCTCTTGTAGACCAGGCTGGCCTCGAACTCACAGAGATCCGCCTGCCTCTGCCTGAGATTAAAGGTGTGCACCACCATTGCCCAGCAATCTTTTAAGTTATGTTTTTGCTTTTCTAAAAGCCACTGTGTCACTGTGAAGTCCAGTTTCTACACTGGCAACTTAGACAAAGTAAACTATACTTCTGTTGAATCAGCAAGGCAAAGGAGTACCACCAAGCCAGAGAACTGAGAGCTGCCTTGGCACTGTGGTAGGTACTGCCAGAGCAGGGTGGGAGAGCAGACTATGCCTAGAGAGCTAGCTTCTCCACAGTCAGATGCTGAAACTTGGGCCCATCTATGGCCAAGCTACAAAACACAGGATAAAATTATCACTACATCTGTTTCAGGCCATAATCACTGTAAGAGTGGACTCTAGGCCCAAGAGGAAGAGCAACACGTACTTCATGTCAGTGTCTGGTATTTACTGTCAATAAATGTGGTAGTTATTTTGAACAGTAATGTATATCCTGTGCCATTTTATGTTGGAAGTATGTGATCTGTTTATTTTGATTTTATAGGGGATTATTGTTAAGAGATTGCATGAATCTCAGTAGAAACTCTCAACTTTGAACTTTTAACATTGTTGAGACTGTGATAGACAATATGGACTTTTGAAGTTGGACCAAATGCATTTTGCATTAATGATATTATTACAAGCTTATGAGGGCTGGGAAGTGTAATATGGTAGTTTGAATGTAATTGCCCCCATAATCTCATAGGACATCATGGCATTATCAGGAGGTGTGTCCTTGTTGGAAGAAGTGTGTCACTGTGGAGGCAGGTTTTGAGGTCTTATATATGCTCAAGGCATTGCCTAATGTCTCAGACCACTTCCTGTTGCCTATAAGATGTAGAATTCTTGGCTACTTGTCCAGCACCATGTCTGCCTACACTCCACCATACTCCCTGCCACGATGATAATGGGCTAAACCTCTAAAACAAAATGTCAATTAAATGTTTTCTTTTATAAGAGTTGCCATGGTCACAGTGTCTCTTCACAATAAAAACCCTAATTAAGACAAAAAGAAGTCTGCTTTACTGAGCAAGTCCTAGTTATTTTCAGAGGATCCCTAAGACTATAGTGTTTAATTATGGCACAGCCATGTTAGCTTATGTATAAACAATCAATGACATTTATTAGAATTTAAGATCTGTCATTATGCAATAGACATATGGCCTACGAGACTGAATCAAATAGGAGCAGCACAGAGAACCATAGAAATACAAGACCTAAGCTGGAGATGACACCAAAAAGGGAAATTGGAAAGCAGAATAAGAAGAACGTGCCAGAATTAGTCATCCAGAGTACAGCCAGACGGAGCAGTGGGGGGAGACAGGAGGAGAGGAGAGCAGGGAGCACAACTATGGCTGAATCAACCTGCCCACAGGACCTTAAAGAAAACTACCAAGTATTTTAACAGTGGCCAAATAAAGCCTGAAAAATGTATAATAGTCTTCTCCAAATGTACGTGGGAACATGGCTTAGATTTATCCTAAGCTTCATCCAATCAGAGCTCCTGTACCATTCCTGCTGAAATTTACCACGTGGTCCACACAATTTGAAGGAACGGACTTAAAACATTTGTCTTTTCCACGGGGTTAAGTGTCTACATACCTACTTGTCTCGGATACACCTTTCTCTGACTGTAAACCTATCTAACAAAGTCCCTATTAGTAATCCATATTCCACTGAGAAATAATAGAAATTACTCCTTAAGAATCAAACCCATTAGTATAATATACACTAAAAATAAGTTATTGAGGTAAAGACAGCCCAGTGAAGAGCACTGGTTGCTCTTCCAGTCCTAACAGCCACAACCAAAGGGATCTGATGCCCTTCTGGCCCCAGGACACCAGGCATACAAATGCCTCAGAGACACACAGGAAAAACACCCATATACATAAAAATAACCTTAAAAATAAGTTATGAATGCAGGCAGTACTGTTAAGTGGTCAAGATTCTAAAGCACTCACCTATATAAGCAGTCCATATAGTCAGCACCCTTGCTGTACTCTTCCCAATACCTATGATACATAACAAGCACTTGTTCTTCAGACTCCAGAACTCTCTAAACAGAAAAAACATTTTTGCTTTGAAAGTACTAATCATTTTCATCACAATGAAATTACAGAAGGTATGGAATCAAACTTCTAAAGATAGCATAAATCAAGCATTATCGTCCACATTATAAATTACATTTTAACTATCTTTACTACAAATGAAACTGGGGGGGGAATGTGAGCCTTAGAATAAGAAAAAATTACTATCAAAGATTTCTTCAAAATAAAAGGAAAAATGATCATAGCTAAGTTTGTTTTTGTTTTTTTTGGGGGGGGTTGTTTTTGTTTTTGAGACAGGGTTTCTCTGTAGCTTTGAGGCCTGTCCTGGAACTAGCTCTTGTAGACCAGGCTGGACTTGAACTCAGAGATTGACAAGTGCAGCTGCTGCTGCTGCCTCTGCCACCACCACCTGGCTTAGATTTTTCTATTTGAGATAGATGACATGAGCTAAGATTGTAGATCAGTAGTAGCATGCTCACCTAGCATGAGCAAAGTTCTGTGTTCAATCTGTAGCACCATAAAAATAATAGAAAACAATCCTACTATATTCATGGATTTATGCATAAAAGTTATTTTAAAATTGTTTGAGACAGGACCACTTACAGCTTAAGCTGGCCTGTAACCTGCAATGCTCCCCTAAGCTGGGGTTACAGGTGTGCAATAGTACAACCAGTGTGAGCACTGCTGGGAAACAAACCTAGTTTCCTTGTTAGATAAGCAGTCTGCTAACTGAGCTAGGTCAGTCTTCAACTCTTCTTTACGATAATGTGGCTTTGTAGGCTAGGCTGGACCACAACACTCTGTAGCCTAGGATCACCTTGTACTCACAGAAACCCTTCTATTTCATCTCGGATAACATGATACCTTGTCTCAAAAAACAACCAATCACAGCCTAACTTAATAAATTCCAACATTAATAAATATCTTACATGGTTATGAATTATCTATAGCCAAGCTCACTATCTTATAATAGTCAAACTTTGACCCAATGCAACATATTAAACATTGAACAAATTTTAAAGAACTTGCTATCAAAACTACTGCCATGATAAATGCACACACTAAAGAATACATGCAATGATGCAATGGATAATAAACACGTGTTAAAAGTAGTATATTTCTTCCACGTGTCTTAAGAGACATATTAATTGTTCAACTCTCTGGATCAACAGAGTATCCATTATCAAGGGAGAGGCTGTGTTGTTTGACATGAAGTAAGACCTGATGGTCGCCCAACTTCTAATTAAGATAGATGGCAAATTCCAGTTTCAGTTGCAGCTGATCTCCAGCTCCAATGGTCTACAGAGACCATTCAGAGGTCATAGAAGTTCATTTTAAATTGGTGAGATTTGAGATTAGGTAGCAGATATAAATAACCCCTGAAATACCAAACTGATTTCCTCTGTTAACCAAATAACACTGCTGTTTAAGAAATTTAGGTCAAGCCGGGCAGTGCCTGGGATGCAGAGACAGACAAATCTCTCCGAGTTCGAGAATAACCTGGTCTACAGAGCTCTAGTTTCAGGACAGCCGACACAGAGAAACCCTGTCTTGAAAAACAAACAAATAAAAAAATACCACCCTAATTTGATGGCTGTCTTCCTCTGGAAATCAGTGAGCTAGTCAAAGAACCGCAGCTGTAAGCACAGGCATATCACAACTGTATCGTCCCTTACCTTGTGCAAATGCCGAACATGATTTTCCAAAAAAATCTTTGTTTCTGCATAAAGTCTTTCTCCAAGTGGTTCAGGATAGGCCACGCATAAAGCATAGATATCTCTAGATTGATTATTAAGGTTCTCATAGTACCATCAAAACATGATACTTATATATGGCATCAAAAGAAGAAACATCAGCCGGGCGATGGTGGTGCACGCCTTTAATCCCAGCACTTGGGAGACAGAGGCAGGCGGATCTCTGTGAGTTCGACACCAGAATGGTCTACAGAGCTAGTTCCAGGACAGGCTCCAAAGCCACAGAGAAACCCTGTCTCAAAAAACCAAAAAAAAAAAAAAAGAAGAAGAAGAAGAAGAAACATCAGCCTGGGTGCTGTGGTACCCTGTAATCCTGAACTGCTACGTCTACCTCTCTATTGCTGGGAATACAGGTGTACACCATCCAAGACCAAAGATGCAGATACAAACTGAAAACATAGGGCTATTAGGGTGGATTCATGCATATGTACTTTAAATACAAAGAACAGGAAATATGACGACACAGAAAGGGCTGGAGAGATGTTCGCTGCTGTCAGAAGGCCTGAGTTTGGTTCCTACACCCAATGACAGCTCACAGCTGTTTAACTCAGCTGCAGTCATCCTTTTTTGGACATGAAGCATGCTATGTGCCACAACCGCACAGGCAAAATAAAATCACCAATACACCTGTGTTATCTGTAGTATATAATAAACCTTATAAACTAAATTACCTGATTAAAAAGACACAGTATGGGAGGGGGCAGAAGCGATGGCTCAGCTTTTTACCCTGTTCTACGTTCCTTGAAAATAGCTATTAAATCGTATTACTAGAAGCACTGACACCAGATTTTTGCTGTTGTTAAATCCAGGCCTCTCATCTAAGATAACAGCACTTGCAAGGTCCATGTGAGTCTGAAAACAGTGTGGGCTGGAGTGAGACCCTTTATGCTTTTAGGTTTGTCTGCTACACTCCCAAAGACCACAGTAGTGCCAGAAACACACACTCAGGATTTGTGCTCGGAATGTGTTGGATAGAAGGTTGTGAAATTAATATAATCATACCCTAGAACAGTTACACCTAAGACTTTTTAAACCTGTTTTCATTTAACAAGCTTTGATTTGGTGTTTCTTGTGGCTTCTATTAAAGGATACGAGAAGCGGTCGTTCCATGTTGCTCTTTCAACATATTCCAGCATAACAACAGCTTTGATTGTAGTTAGGAGTTTGTTCCATGTCTCATCAAAATCCACTACTCTTGGTTTTAAAGACATTGTGCAACTTTAGTGTTGAAACCTGTTAATTAAAAACAACAACCATGTTAGCAGGAATCCCACAAGATGGTTATGTTTTTAAAATGCCACTTAATTTGGGCTCGGGATCTATTTCAGAGGCTGAGAACACGTAGTACTCGTGGAGGACCAGAGTTGGGTCTCCAGCACCCATGACAGGTAGCTCACTTCCTGCAACTCCAGTTCCAGGAGGATCCCATGCCTCTGGCACCCACAGGCACCTGCATACATACACATACTCAGACACATACACGTAATTAAAAATAATAAAAATAAATATTTAAAGTATCACATAATTGAATCACATGTTAGGTAAAAGGAGTAGAAATACAAACGAACTCAGGAACACAATAAACGCTAGCCACCACCATTTCATAATCAAATTGTTTATGAACAGTATGTGCTTTGAAAGACTGATAAGCTTTGCCAGGCTGTGGTGGCACATGCCTTTAATCCCAGCACTCGGGAGGCGGAGGCAGGCAGATCTCTGTGAGTTCGAGGCCAGCCTGGTCTACAAGAGCTAGTTCCAGGACAGGCTCCAAAGCTACAGAGAAACCCTGTCTCAGGGAAAAAAAAAGATTGAATTAGTATACTGCAGAAGAAATTAGTTAAACAAGACTCTCATAAAAAAATATGCAAAGACATTGAAGAAAGACTTTGACCGCAAATCCTGCTGCCTGTAATCTTCACCTGGAGAATGATTTATATATAAGAGAATATAAAATATCAAGAAGTGAAAGGGTTTATCTTCCTAGAAATATATTTTAGAAAAATATTATTTACATTTATATAAATAAACAGGAGGAGCTAAAGAGACGGTTCAGCAGTTAAGAGTTCTGGCTCCTCTTGCCAGGACTCACAAGGCTGTTCATTACCATATCTAACTCCGATTCAAAGGGATGTGACGCCCTCTTCTGGTATCCATGTGCAGCTCGCATGCATGTGGTATGCATACATATTCAAAGGCAACACATAATAAAGACTGTAAAGACAATACATAAGCAAGAAAGAGTTTTAGAGTGAAACACGTAAAGCTCACATGACTTAGAAATGCCAGGTTTGCCCAAGAGAAAGCTTGAATAGATTCTCAGGTTGCACAGTAAAAGTACTAGAAGAAGTATGGTTTCAGCATATGGGATCAAGTGAGGCCAGAAGATGCTCTATGCCTGGCAGACAGCACTTATGAGTTGCTTGCAATGTTACAGAAAACTGGCATAAGCAAAAAAAAAAAAAGCCCAGTATGGTGTGCAACACACCAGTAATTCCAACCTGAGTTTGATAACTAGGACCCAGAAATCAATGCTCACAGGCTGATCTCTGATCTCCTCACATCTACACACACAAACTTGAGAAAGCAAGCTTGACTGGACACAAGCTTGACTCAAGCCCACATTGCCTTAGTCTGTTTGCTGGAATTCTAGACATAAACTACATTTCTTTTGTCCTACCAATAAACCAAAGAGATAGATCCCATTGCGCTTGCCATTTTCTGGACGAGAGTCATAGGAACACTGAGAAACACCAGGTGGCATCAGGAGACAACGCCTGGGTCAGGTCCTTTCTTTCAGCTCTTAAATAGCTTCACTCCCATTTTTAGAGAATACCTACCCTTCCCAATTCATCATTTTGGGTTCTGTGGATGCATTGTAAAAATCTAAGCTGTGGGCTGGTCTACAGAGTTCAGTGGTAGTGTGCTTGCTACCATGATTAAGGCACCAACATGATGATGACAAAATTAGGAATCCAAAATTCTTAACACTAGAATTCAGATCTAGACCGAGAGTAGCAGCACTCAGATGTGCATACTCCTAAACACACAGTTGCAACGTTCAGAGATAACCTAAGCAAAAAGTTGACCGACTCACTAGACCATGTCTAGTCATGCCTTGACATAGCCCACTACAGGAAGCCGTTTAGACTCCTTTACAACATGATACTCCAAGCTTCCATGAAAAGGCTCCAGATAAGGCAGCTTCCTCTGGCAGGAGCTGTGTCTTGACAGTCACTTCTCTGCTTAGAGGTCACTGACTGACTCACTAACCTGGCTTATAAATCCTGCCTTGATCCTTCCTGATTCTCTACCTAAAATAACTCCCCTCCACACACATTCCCTAAACTCCTATGAAATACCACCTGGATCCATGTCCAACTGCCTTTAAGAAACCTTGAGTCCAGACTCACATTTGAGTGTCCCACTTCCCTTCACCACCTTTCTTCTAGCCTGTTTAAGCCACATGAAAATGCTTTTAAAAAAATTTCCAACTCTGCTTCATAAAAACAACAAAACTTTCTTGGTGAGGGCGATATAGCTAAGCATGTAAACTTATTTATTTTGTTTGTTTGTTTGTTTATTATGTATACAATATTGTTTGTATGCCTGCAGGCCAGAAGAGGGCACCAGACCCCGTTACAGATGGTTGTGAGCCACCATGTGGTTGCTGGGAATTGAACTCAGGACCTTTGGAAGAGCAGGCTCTTAACCTCTGAGCCATCTCTCCAGCCCCCCATGTAAACTATTCTTAATGTGCAGTTTTAATGGCAGCAGTCTGCACTCATCTTTACAGAACGGAGAACCGAGACCAGCGCTGAACATGGGGAGTAGTGATACCGTGATAAGCCATGCTCGGAGGGAAACCGTTCTAGCTTAGGTGAGACAACCACCTGCATTTTCACCAACCTAGTGAAACACCGAACATTAAACCAACAGAGAACATGAAAATAGTGTCAGATGGTTTATCCTCTAAAAACCTCAAAGAACACCTTTTTGAGTTGCTTCATTTTCTCGAAATCCTTTAAATAACATTCAAATTCAAGGAAAATTTACACTAAGATGGAACACAGGGCAAAGAAACAAATCAAAATCACAACCACAATACTATTTCCCTCCTTCCAAGCTACTGTAAGGCTCATTTAACATGGGCTGTGTACTTTCCTAGCATGTGACAAGGCCCTGGGCTCAATCTCCAAAGATACACCCCAGAATACATACTGTTCGACAGTGTGACCCTCATAAGGCATACTCACACAAACTAAGAAGGCTATGATGTCACAGGGCAATATACTCTCCAAGAGACCACCCTGGCTGAAACAGTTTAAATACACATTTGTGTGAATTCTCCATTCTTGTTCTAATACGGGACACAATACACTTCCCATTCTCAACCAGATTGTGTCCTACTGAATGCCCTTAGAAATTCAATTTTTTAGCTTTCTTTTGATTTTATTCTTGAATTGGTGAGGTGGGATTTTTGTTTCTTTTAACCCATAACCCAAGCCCCATGAACACCATGGGCCCTAAACACCCTCCAGATCCAGATATGGTGGCACATGCCTGTATGTAATCCTAGTGCTTGGGAAGCTAGACAGTCTAGGCTACATGATGAGTTTCAAACCATCCTTAGTCACAGTGTGAGAAGTCACGGCTACAAATATTTCCAAATTATTAAGTCAGATGTGATAGCATGCCTGTGGCACATCTCTAATCCCATCACCGAGGAGGTGAAAGAGCAGTGATTTCTAAGCCAGTCTTGGTCACATACACGACCCCCAAAAAGAAAAAAAAAAATAGGAAAGAAAAAAAAGCTACAAAGATATTTAATTTCTAAAAGTCAACCCTAACATAAATATGAAATTTTATATTATATTTTATCACACTGCTATATTAAATTTCCATTTATAGCACTATTTAAATATGCACGATGAATTAATATACCAAAGTAGGTCACGGCCAAGTGGTGGTGGCACACACCTTTAATCCTAGCGCTCAGGAGGCAGAGGCGGGTGGATCTCTGAGTTAAGGCCAGTTTGGTCTACAGAGTGAGTTTCAGAACAGCCAGGGCTACACAGAGAAACATTATCTTGAGAAACCAAAACCAAACAAAAATGCTAAGTCACTGTTTTAGTGAAAATATAATTTAATAAAGCTTTTCATTATGGACTATATAATTCTTACCAACCATGTTTAAGGCACCTACTAGGGTCAGGTGGGAAAGAGTCCATTAGCATATCACATAGCAGACAGTTCTGAAACTGTCTCCCTTGGCCTCCTTGTCCTCCAGTGTTGTAGTTAATGGTTGAGAACACTTGCTGCGCTTGTAGGTCCCATTTTCAGCGCATTCTGTAGACCGGGCTGGGCTCAAATTCAGAAATGAGCTAAGTGGTAGCTGTATAAGTAATACTATCAACAGACTGCTGGTTCCACCTAGCTGCTCCTGCATTTTCTCCACTTAACAGTATAAAAATAATGAAAAAAAGCAGTATTTACAAGTACGTAATTGTGCCGGGCAGTGGTGGCGCACGCCTTTAATCCCAGCACTCGGGAGGCAGAGGCAGGCGGATCTCTGTGAGTTCGAGGCCAGCCTGGTCTACAAGAGCTAGTTCCAGGACAGGCTCCAAAGCCACAGAGAAACCCTGTCTAGAAAAACCAAAAAAAAAAAAAAAGTACACAATTGTATTGTTCAAAGATGAGGTGGTGTTTTCTACTGTTCTCTGCTGCTGGGCAGTCGTGGTGCATGCCTTTAATCCCAGTGTAAAGTACAGGCCCATTCACAGATATGGCCTTAACAAGTACTCTCCACCACACACACAGTTTTAAAAAAGTGTAGTAATATTACATTTGGGTTTTTTTTTGTTTTGTTTTGTTTTTTTGGTTTTTCGAGACAGGGTTTCTCTGTGGTTTTGGAGCCTGTCCTGGAACTAGCTCTTGTAGACCAGGCTGGCCTCGAACTCACAGAGATCCGCCTGCCTCTGCCTCCCGAGTGCTGGGATTAAAGGCGTGCGCCACCACCGCCCGGCTTACATTTGTATTTTAATAAATAAAGCTTGCCTGAAGATCAGAGAGGAAAACAGCCACCCCTGTCAGTCTTACAGACCGGGCAGTGTTGACACACCTTTCATCCCAGTAACCACGTTAGTTTGGTGTCAAAAAGGCAGTAGTAGTGCACACATTTAATCCCAGCCTCGAGAGGAGTATATAATGGGAGGAGACAGCTCTCACACACTCTCTTAGATTCCTGGAGCCCATTTTGGACTGAGGTAGAGATAAGAGCCAGTGGCTGGCTGTTTTGCCTTTCAGGCCTTCAGGTTGAACCCGATTATCTGTTTCTGGGTTTTTATTAATCGTGTTACAAAAAAGTTTCTGTTAAAACAAAGATTTTACTGAGTTAATATTCTTACTAAATATTTAGTGTAGTTGACTTCCAAAGGATGCTGGAGATGTTGCAAAAACTTAAGGTTAGAGCACAAAGAGAGATAAAGCATGATAAACTGTCACCGTGTTCTATGAAAACTTCTGACATACCTTAATGAGGCTATGATTCAAGAACTAACAATGGTTAACACTAAATGTTCAAGTCTATAAAAGAAAAACCTTGCCGGGCGGTGGTGGCAAACGCCTTTAATCCTAGCACCCAGGAGGGAGAAGCACACAGATCTCTGTGAGTTAGAGGCCAGCCTGGTTTACAAGAGCTAGTTCCAGGACAGGCTCCAAAGCTACAGAGAAACCCTGTCTCGAAAAACAAAAGAAAAAAAAAAAAGAAAAGAAAAACCTTTAATTAACTAAAACCTTCAAATTGGAAATTAACACCTGAACACTTGAACATTTTAAGCACACAACACATTTAGTAACTTTCTCTTCTTTCTGGTGTTTGCTGGGATTAAAGGCCTGCGCCACCAACAGGCTACATCTGTCTTATCTTCTATAGTCACTGCTGTCTAATGCTTTAAAATCTACTATCAAATGTAGGGTTCCCTGACCTAGAGACTCTTTAATCTCTTGCATAAAACAAAAAAAGGCAAAGATAACAGCAGAAACAACAAAAAGTCCGTGCGGACTGAGGAGTTTTTAGTCAAGGACTACCTTGAGATGGGATGAAGCTTAGTTGGTAATAGTGTTGTTCTAATCTGGAGTGGCAGCGCTCAGGAGGCTGAGCTTGAGGCCTGCTTAAGCTACATGCCTGGGGAGGAAAGAGTGGAGATCCAGCAGTCTCAAAAACTAGATCAGTTCTTTATAGAAATATCTAAGATAGCTAACTGAAAAAAAAAAAAGAGCAGGGGGCTGGAGAGATGGCTCAGTGGTTAAGAGCATTGCCTGCTCTTCCAAAGGTCCTGAGTTCAATTCCCAGCAACCACATGGTGGCTCACAACCATCTATAATAAGGTGCCCTCTTCTGGCCTGCAGACATACATACACACAGACAGAATATTGTATACATAATAAATAAATATTTTTTTTTTTTTTGGTTTTTCGAGACAGGGTTTCTCTGTGGCTTTGGAGCCTGTCCTGGAACTAGCTCTTGTAGACATAAATAAATATTTTTAAAAAATAAATAAAATAAAGAGCAAAAGTAATACAGAGAAGAGTCTCGATTAATTCTTCAAAATTGTAAAACTTTGCAAGCATCTAGCTGCACACACCTGAAATCTAGCCACTATAGAGGCTGAGGCAGGAAGATGAGAGTCAGGTTAGGCAAGTGTGAATCTGGGCTAGCCTAGGTATAACACAATTTTTTGTGGTTTTTAGAGATAGGGTTTATTTGTAGCTTTAGAGCCTGTCCTGGAACTAGCTCTTGTAGACCAGGCTGGCCTCAAACTCAGAGATCCGCCTGACCCTGCCTCTCGAGTGCTGGGACTAAAGGTATGCGCCACCACTGCCGGGCTTAACACAAACTTAAACACAAAAAGAGTGAAAGTTGAAGGTTTAGAGAAGCAAAGCACCAGTCACGAGAGTTCTTACTTCTGCCGACGCTCAGACCGAAGGGAGATCCTGTCCTCAGACTGCACTGCTCCGGTCTCCTCTCACCTTATATTCCTGCCTCCACCCATCCAGTGCTGAAATTAAAGGCGTGGAGCCCAAGTGCTGGGATCACCTTTGTGTGATCCCAGGTTCTGTGATCCCACACTGATTTCAGGTGGCCCAGGGTGGCCTTGAACTCACAGAGAGTTCTCCTGAGCTCCTTTCTCCTGAGCTCTGGGGTTAAAGGTGTGTGCCACCACTCTCTAATTTCAGGCAACCTTTATTTGTTAAAATACAAACAAAATATCCCTACTTCTAGGCTGTTCAGCAAGACCAGATCTCAAAATAAAATAAATAAATCTTAAAGCAACTATCTCCCCTCTAAAACATTTAGTCAACAGAATTCAAAATGGTCAACAACATCCAGGAGAGCTAAACACAACCAGAGACAGGCAGGGTAAAATCCTGCAACTCCCACTTCAGAGGTCGAGGGGAGGTAGATGGGGGGGGGGGGGTTTAAGGTTACTAAGTCCCAAATCAGGTCATGCCAGAAGAAACCCAAAACACACACACACACACACACACACACACACACACACACACACACACAAATTTAAGAATCTTAGGCGGTCATGGTGGAACATCTCTTTTATCCAAAGACTCAGTGGGAAGAGGCAAGCAGATCTCTGAGTTTGAGGCCGGCCTAGTCTGCATAGTGAGTTTTAGGACAGCCAGGACTATCAGAGAAACCGTGTCCCAAAAAAAGCAACAATCTCAGCAGTGATAAAGGTCCTAAAACTTTAAGGCTCATAATATATTCTAAAATTTCAATAAGTCTGTCCCAATTAAAAGCTAAATATCAAGTAATGACACCAGATGTATCTAATGTTTTTTTTTTTTTCCTGAGGTAAGGTCTTATGTAGCTCTGGCCTCCATCTCCCCAGTGCTGGGATTACAGCCAGGTTGGCCCAGCAGTGTTAGGGATCCAACCCAGGTCTTCACATATGCTAGGTAAAAGGCTACCAAACACATCTCCAGCCTAGATGTTTCAATAGCTCTTAAATACAGCAACACAAGAATTATGCTAACTTCTGCAATTTAACATGATACATCACTAAGACTTAAATCTAAACAGATCACTCTGACCAGGTCATGTGACTAACACAAATGAATTCAGGCCTAGGTGTGGGGGCACACATCCTTTAACCCCAGAACTAGGCAAGCTCAGTGAGACAGGTAGATCCTTAAGAGTTCCAGGCTAGCTAGGGTTATATGGTGAGCCCTTGCCTGGAACAAAAAGGAAAGAGAGGGAGAGAAGGGAGGGAGGGAGGAAGGGAGGGAGGGAGAAAATAGGAAGAAAAAAACGTACAAAGCAGATCAGCCACACACCTCCAACAGCAATCACCAACGTGGCAATTCCCTTTCTTTTCCAGAGCTCCTGTTGCCACAGGCCTAGTAAATGTACCACTGAATCAGTTCCCAACTTCCACCACGCCAAACTTCTGCTTTTATCTTTCCTTGTTTTTTTTTTTGCCCAATAGTAGGTATGGAACCCAGGGCCCCAAACACGCTAAACACCACCTGATATCAATGAGCAATATCAGGCCCATATTTACTATTTATTTGGATTTTTCGAGACAGGGCTTTCCTGTGTAGTCCTGGCTCTCCTGGAACTCACTCTGTAGACCAAGATGGCATTGAATTCAGAGATCCACCTGCCTCTGTCTCCCAAGTGCTGGGATTGAAGGAGTGTACCAACATCACCTGGACTAATTTTTATTTTAAAGCAGGGTCCGCTAAAATCAAATTGACCTTGAGTCTAATCTGAAACCTGAGCAGTCCTCCTACTTTGCTCCGGAGTGGCTGGAATCAATCAGAGGCCGAGCCCCCTACCCATTCCCTACCTCAGGCCTCAGGTGTTAGCCTATTTTTTTTATAAAGTTTTAATCTATTAACGTATTGATACTTTTTTTTTTCGAGACAGGGTTTCTCTGTGGCTTTGGAGCCTGTCCTGGAACTAGCTCTGTAGACCAGGCTGGTCTCGAACTCACAGAGATCCGCCTGCCTCTGCCTCTCGAGTGCTGGGATTAAAGGCGTGCATCACCATCGCCGGCAGCCTATTTTTTTTTTTAATCTTACCAGTCTTAAGTCTTTCTAATATTGACCTCCAGGGGCTGACCCTGTGGTGAACTTACTGCAGCAGGTAGTACACATAAAGAAAATGTTCCTTTAATAAATACCTAACATTTTCTGGCATATTTGAAGAAATGGCAGGCAAGGTGGAAAAGTACAAGTTTCTTGTAAATAAAGCAATGTTCTTCCAAGAACATACATCGGAGCAAGCAATGTGAACACACCTGGAATCCCTGTACTTTCGGAAAGGGGCGTATGCAGGAAATACCCACACATAAAGACCAGCCTGAGACACAGCACATGTGCTAGGCCTGGGTTAGCTAAGTACACTCAGCCTGCCAGAAATCCCATCTGTAAGTCACATACTCAACCACGGCAAAGAGCAGACCAGAAAATGGTGCAGGTCCCTGTAGCGTTCTCCATTTCCTCCCAGGCTTTCTTTAGGTGTCCTTAACCTGGGTAACTTTTAAAGGACTATCTATCTAATTCTCTTAAAATTACAAAGTATCAAAGTAAGGTGTGCTACCATTTTTGCAAAGAATATACACACACCCGTTTAAAGGCAGAGAAACATATCTTTGGAAACATGTAAGAAAGTTAACATTATTTGGCTCCAGGGAAAACGAAGAGGGAGACAAGAGGGTTTCAATTCTATGCCCTATTGAACCTTTCCAATTGTGAATCTAAGTTTGATTTTATTCAATGGGCCACCAGTTAAAGACTGATGAAACTCTCTACCCATCTTTCCCACTTCTCGTGAGGGCAGAGATCTGTCTTATTTTTCACTATTCCAGTTGCTGAGTTCAGACTTTGAAACAAACTGTATGACTCCTTAACTTCCGCACTAAATTTCACACTTATAAGACATTCACTCCAACTCCGTTCTATATAAACTCATGTTTCTCTCACCTTTTCCCCATCCCTTACATGGTACCATCATCCTCCGTTTTAGCTCTAAAACCCAAGAGACACCCTATCTCCATCAACTTCACTCTTATCCAAACTATAACAACACGTTCAACAAGTATCTTCAACACAGCTAGAAACCTTGTTACTTGTCTTTTAATGGTCCAAGGCCAAACTCTGACCCTGGGAGAGGGTATCTTTTGACATCTACCCTCCAATCTAAAGACTATAAATCAGATATTACTCTTGACTTTCAAATTCCAAAATCTATTTTTTTTTTTGAGACCGGGTTTCTCTGGAGCTTTGGAGCCTGTCCTGAAACTGGATTTGGTAGACCAGGCTGGCCCAGAACTCATAGAGATCAGCCTGCCTCTGCCTCCCAACTGCTGGGATTAAAGGCGTGCCCCACCACTGCCTGGCTAAGGACCATTATTTAACAAATGACTAACATCATGATCATAAAAGATTCCAGTGGGTCAATGAAAGTGGTTCAGTTGGTAAAGGCAGTTGGGGTGGAAGAGGCAGGTGAGGCCCCTCCGGTCTACACAGTGAGCCCCGTACAGCTGTCTCAAAAAAAAAAAAAAAAAGCAATCACCTGGCTGTGGTGGTTGCACGCCTTTAATCCCAGCACTTGTGAGGCAGAGGCAGGCCGCTCTCTTGGAGTTCAAGGCCAGCCTGGTCTACAAGAGCTAGTTCCAGGATAGACTCCAAAGCTACAGAGAAACCCTGTCTCGAAAAAAACCAAAAAACCAGCAAAGCAATCAAGCAAGCAAAAAAATAACCACCCTCGCAAAAATAAACACACACACACACACACACACACACACACCCCAATCCCACTACTCATAAACAGGGGGAAGAGCAACTAAAAAAGAAAAAACGTCCACTACTCTTAATTCATTTGTGACTTTTTGGGAAGGGACTCCAAATACTGTATAGGGGAAAAAAAACCCAAATTTTAGCTCATTAGATCACTTTTATGTCATGGAATGACACTAAGATGAAAGAAGAGAATAAAATGATCTTTCATATTGTATAACAATGTGGGTTTGAGGTAAGTTCTAGGTTTGGGAACTTTTCTATTGAAGTCAATAAAGAAACACACACGTGCGCTTTTTTCTTTTATTTGCAGAAGGCGGTGCTGGAGTTGAACCTAAGGCTTCTTGCACAGTAGGCAAGTGTTGAAGCACTGAGCTACAGCTCCAACTTAGTAGTTTACATCTTCAAATTGAAACTTAAGACGGTACTGCCATCCAACCAGTAACAGTAACCAAGGACGACGGGGGTAACTTATAACAATAGAAATTCAAAGATGTACTACTTGCACACACGTAATGGTAGGAAAGGGTTCTAGACTCTAGTGTGTAAACAAGTGCTGGTGGGAGCCAGAGGCTCTTATTTCACCACCTCAGAAGTGTTGAGGCAGGAGGTGCAGCATGCATGTAGAATACTCCTCCCCAAAGCTACCAATCTTCACTGTCTGCGGAAACAAAAGTGAAAATACTCGGGGCTAGAATGTATGAGGCTGATGCCACCCCCTTCAACAGAGACTTTGGTCTCCGTGTGCGCACGTAAATAAGCCGGAGAGCACACGCTCACCTTCCCTCCTTAGGAGAAAATGAGGCCGAGGGAGGGGCGGCCGGTAGCGGATCGGGGAGGCCTGGGATCCGGTCCGGGCTTAAGGGTCAGCAGTCTGGGGAGCCGAGGTCACTCACAGGACACCATCTTGCCAGGCCTGCAGCCCGGTCCCCTCCGCCAGGTCGCCCCTAACTCCGTTCCTCCACCCCATCCCCGCCACCCATTCGCCGGGAAGGGAAGTTTCCCTGCGCCCATAGCCCGGCTCCCCAGCTTTCAGCAGGGTTACCTTCTGCGGAAGCAGGGCGAGGGCAGGGGCCCGGGGAAGGAGGCAACCCGCAGGCGTGAAGGACGAAGCCCCCGGCTCGGAGGGTGGGCGGCGGCGGCTGTCAGCTCGCGTTCCCCGGCTCACAGCGCTGCCATTACTGTGCGCCGAGGCCGCCTCCCCGGCCGGCCACCGCCACCGCCCGGGGGCCACGGGGGTGCCTGGAGCAAGGCGCCGCCACTCACCTGCTCCCGAGGGAGCCGTACCGACGAGGCCGCTGCCGCGGGGAGGGACGGGATCCGGGGAGGAGGACGGGCAGGTGGCGGGCTCGGGGAGCCAGTCGTCCTCCAGGGCTCTGGGCTTTGCCTGACACACGCCCTCCGCTCTGCTCTCTCAGCCTCTTGCACTCACACACCCGCAGGATGCAATGGTCCAGTCCAGGTTACGGCAAGCGTAGGGAGCCACGCTTCAAGAATCGCGAAGCTCTTGCAATCAATTGTCAAAGTAATTCATCAACCAGCACACTTGTCAATGAGGCAATCGCAGTTCCCTGAGCTCAAGCCGTACCTACCAAATTGGGGACTATTGATATCCAAATCACTGGAGTTGGGGGGAGGGAGGGTCTGTTTTATTTGTATGTGGTTTTGAGTTTTTGAGACTGGGTCAAGCTCGGTGACTCTTGCAGGCCTGGACTGCTTTTACAGCCTGAGCTGGCATTGAACTAGCAATCTTCCTGTCTCAGCCTCCCCATTAAGCCACCACTCTGGGCTCTTGTTGCTTTTTGTTTTGTTTTTCAAGACAGGGTTTCTCTTTATTTTTAGGAGCCTGTCCTGGAACTCTCTCTCTATAGACCAGGCTGGCCTCGAACTCACCGCCTGGCCTTTTGTTTTTACCTTCAGACAAATTAATAATAATAATAATAACAACAACAACAACAACTCTTTACAACAGTGATAGCTGAACTTCCCCCTTCGAAATACAAGGTGAGGCTGGGCCGGGTGGTGGTGGTGCACTCCTTCAAATCCCAACACTCAGGAGGCAGAGATAGGTAGATCACTGTGGATTTGAAGCCAGCTTTGTCTACAAGAGTTCCAGAACAGGCTCCAAAGCTACAGAGAAACCCTGTCTCGAAAAACAAACAAAAAACAAACAAACAAACAAAAAAAACAGAACAGAAAAGAAAAGAAAAGAAATACAAGGTTAAAAAAAAAAAAACAAGGTAGGGGGCGGCAACACTCCCCTTTGTTATTTAGTTGCCTTTCCTATAGCAAAGGTGTCCTGACTGGGGACGTGAAGGAGTCATCTCCATTTCTACCTATGAATGAATTTATCCCTCCCAAACTCTTCCAATCTGTGCCAATCCTTTAAAATACATTTAATATCCTATCCTCAACCCAGGTAAAATGCTCTCACTTTGTAATCCCAGTATTTAGGAGGCTGAGACAGTAGGATAGGAAGTCCTGTCCCTCATTGTCCCTAGGCCCATCCCAGAGGCTGTGTGGTGAAACCATCTCAAAATAAAATCTTATTTCCAGATATGATAAAAGATATGATACTAATCTCTCTTCTCATAGCACTTGAATTTGTACCTTTATTTTCTCTCTTTCTTTCTTTCTTTCTTTCTTTCTTTCTTACTTTCTTTCTTTCTTTCTTTCTTTCTAGATAAGCTCTGACACAACGCAGGCTGGCCTCAAACTCCCTGTGTAGCTGAGATGCTGAGACTGGTCTTTAATTCATGATCCTTTTATATCTATGTAAGTGATGGGATTATAACTACAGCAGCACACTCTGCCAGTCTCTCTCTTATGCAGGAATCCTCAGATTCCAATATCTGGACCTCTGGAAATTACTAAAACGTTGGTTGTTTTACTCTGTTTACTCTTTTGGCTTTGGGGGGGGGGGGGGTCCGCCACCCAGTTTCTAAATAAATCACACATGAAGTCTTATTCTTTCTTATAAATGATCGACCTTAGCTTACTTTTTTTATAGTCAGCTTTTCTTAAATTATCCCACCTACCTTTTGGCTCTGGGCTTTTTGTTTCTCTTACTTTCACTCTTACGCCACATCTGGCTGTCCCCTTTTTTCCTCACTCCTTGATCTCTCCTGCTCTATTTTTCTCCTCCTCCTTTTTTCCCAGATTTCTTCTTCTATTGATTCTTTCTGTCTCCAGCCCCGCCTCGCTTTTGATTTTTCAGCTTTTTATTAGACCATCAGGTGTTTTAGGCAGGCAAAGTAACAGCTTCACAGAGTTAAACAAATGCAACGTAAAAGAATGCAACACATCTTTGCAACAAACTAATGTTCAACATCATAAACAAATGTAACACATTTTAAAATAATATTCTACATTCCCCTTTTTGCCTAAATAAAAATGAAAGATTTTAACTTTAACATAGTAAACATATACAACAAAAACAGTTATCAGGTAAGGAGAATTACATTTACAATATTCAGTCCATTTGTACTTAGCAAACTCAGAGAAAACACTCCACCATCCATCCCATGTCAGTTGACTCCAAAGTTTTATACCTAATTTACTTTCTATCAGAAGGAACACTGAAACTCTAATTATTTAGTCCTTAACTCCATCAAAGATGAAGAAGGATGTAATATTACCTAACAACAGAGACATCTTGCTGCCTGGACAGTCTATCCAAAGCTCTTCTGCAATGTTGGGGCATCCATCTTCAGGCTACATGCCTTGAACATATAGCAGACTTTTCAGTGAAGCAGGAAATTTGAGGGACTGTTCTGTCTTGTCTTGGCAAAGTTTGTCAGTTGCTTTCTTCTATGTCCTGCAGAATGTCTGGCAAATTCTTCTGTAAATCTGGAATTTTGAAGGACTGTCCTACCTTGTTTGGACAATCTTCAACAATTTTCCCCCGTGTGTTCTGTATGTCCAGTCTGCACAGCACATTATCATCAGTCAAAGGAAAGAGCAGTTTCTTTGCCCAGTGGCTGAACTTTCCACAATGAAAACAAACTCCATAAGGAGCTTCTTCAGTGCCCATCATCTCTGAAGTAAATTGGTACTGCCAGGAGCAGATGTGTCTCGTTGTCATAAAACACCTTATGTTCAAGAAACATTTTAAATGAGATATTCTATAGATCTTTGAAATGTTTGAAGAGCATTTATCTATCCAAAATATACCGATTTAACCCAGAAAATGTACCTAATATGACTACCGGTTTGATTATTATAGATTAACTGCTGATCTCATTTCTTATTTATATATTGTATTTTTAAATGAACTGCGTAAGCACAATAGCCCAAACAAGAGTAGAAACATATATACAGTATAAGAAAAAAAACTAAACCAGGTATTAGTGACACATGCCTTTAATCCCAGCACTTTGGGAAGCGGAGGCCTGTGGATCTCTGTGAGTTCAAGGTCAGCCTGGCCTACAAAGTGAGTTCCACGACAGCCCATAACTAAACAGTAAAACCCTGTCTCGAAAAACCAAAAAAAAAAAACAAAGAAAGAAAGAAGAAGAAAGAAAAATAACTTTAAATTTGTGTTACTATACCAAAATCTATGCCAATACAAAATATCTGAGTTTCATAGTTGTCTTTTTAATCCTATACTCCTATATTTCTATATTCCCCAAAATTATAACAAACATCTACAACCCACGAAATTGCCAAAAGCCTCCAAGAGCCCAACTCTTGGGAATGTGGACATCATGTTCTCTAGACTGCTTCCTGTTGAATGTGGGGGAAGGCATCTTTAAGGTCCTTGATGAAATTTGAGATAATGATCAAGTCCAGGAAGACCAGCTATAACCCTTGTTGATAGATAATACCTGTCAAGATTTAGGAAGTCTCCCTTGATCAAACCTGATCTATATTAACCTGTAATGAATCCACAACCTCTTGTTTCCTGTGGAAACAAAAGCAAAACCTCTTCTCCAAGAACACTTTTAACTTCCACTTGATAAATGCGTTTTTTGACTTTTTTAAAGTTAAGGCATTCCTAAAGTATATGGGCTGGTTTCTTTCAACAATCCTTCTTCATTTCCAGGTCTCCTAGCTGCTGTTCTTTGCTCAACACTCAAATTCAAAATTAACACAACCTATATAATACTATATAGGACCCAGACTTCCTGTGTATTTCCCATCTCTCTTTTTTATTATTATTAGTTTACTTCTCTTTAAAGACTTTATTATTTTTTTTTTGGCCCGGCTCTCTTTGCACATGCCTTTAATCCCAGCACTCGAGAGGCAGAGACAGGCAGATCTCCGTGAGTTCGAGGCCAGCGTGGTCTACAAGAGCTAATTCCAGGACAGGCTCTGAAGAAACAGAGAAATCCTGTCACGAAAAACACACAAAAGACTATAATTTTTAAGTTGTCTTTCTATGACTGTCTATACCCTTTTTCTTTCTTTCTTAAGCCTACGCGCATTGTAAAACACACTGGAACCTGTTTAGAGGATTTTCTGGACCCTTTTTACTGCATTTCTTCTAGCTCTTTTTGATTGCATGAGCAAACTTTAGACTGCTAAGCTACCTGGCTCCTCCATGTGGCTTTTTTGGCTGGCTCTGTCTACTTCTAAGCTCATGAGAGCCAAGCCTAAAGCTTGCCGCCTGATTGGACGTTTGTTTGACCTGGAATCACGTCAACCCTCCAGCTGTGGAATGCCAGTGCCCTGCACTGTGTCAGAAGGTTTTTACATAGATTTTTGTTTCTATTTAGTGTGAAAAATGCTGACTAAGCACTCCTCTGTACAGCAGGGTTTGTTTTTTTTTTGTTGTTGTTGTTGTTTTTGTTTGTTTTTTCAAGACAGGGTTTCTCTGTGGCTTTGGAGCCTGTCCTGGAACTCCCTTTGTAGACCAGGCTGGCCTCGAACTCACAGAGATCTGCCTGCCTCTGCCTCCCGAGTGCTGGGATTAAAGGCGTGCGCCACCACCACCCGGCTACAGCAGGGTTTCTTTTTTTTTTTAAATATTTATTTATTATGTATACAATATTCTGTCTGTGTGTATGTCTGCAGGCCAGAAGAGGGCCCCAGACCTCATTACAAATGGTTGTAAGCCACCATGTGGTTGCTGGGAATTGAACTCAGGACCTTTGGAAGAGCAGACAATGCTCTTAACCACTGAGCCATCTCTCCAGCCCCTGCAGCAGGGTTTCTTTCTTTTTTTTTTTTTTTTTTTTTTGGTTTTTTTGAGACAGGGTTTCTCTGTGGCTTTGGAGCCTGTCCTGGAATTAACTCTGTAGACCAGGCTGGTCTCGAACTCACAGAGATCCACCTGCCTCTGCCTCCCGAGTGCTGGGATTAAAGGCGTGCGCCACCATCGCCCGGCAGCAGGGTTTCTTAAAAGAACATTTTACCCCCCAGCTTTCTCAGGCCCTACATGGAAATATAACCCATGTTGTTACACAAATATATTGTTGTTTTTCTCTTTTGGCTTTTTGGGGGGCCGGCCACCCAGCTCCCAAATAAATCATACACAGAGTCTTATTCTTTCTTATAAATGCCCAGCATTAACTTGGCTTTTTTTCTAGCTAAATTACCCATCAACCTCTGGGCTTCTCTCTTTTTGCACTTCTGCAGTCAGACTTACTTTCATTCTTACTCCTGGGTGGCTGGGTGGCTGGCTGGCTGGCTGGCCCACCCCTTCTTTTCTCACTCCTTGAGCTCTCCTGATCCATCTTGCTCCTTCCCCACCCCCACCCCCAGATCTCTTCTTGTATTTATTCTCACTGCCTGGCAGCCCCGCCTATCCTTTCCCCTGCCTAGCTATTGGCCATTCAGCTCTTTACTAGACCAATCAAGTGTTTTACACAGGCAAAGTAAAACAGCTTCACGGAGTTAAACATATGTATGCAATGTAAAAGAATGCAACACATCTCTGCATCATTAAACAAATGTTCCACAGCATAAACAAATGCAACACATCTTAAAGTAATATTCCACAAGACTAAAGACCTTTTCAGTGGAACCTCGGTTAAAAATCATTTTCATGTAGCAAGGTTAGGGTTAGGGTGGATTTCAGAAGTTGAAACAAATTTCAGGCCAACCTGAGCTACACAGCATGATTGTTTCTGAAAAACATTTTAATAATGGTACAAAATGTTCTTTGTATTTTTTACTGGTTTTATAATTTGAACTGCTGGTGATACAGAACAACTCTACTGGAAACCTGGCAGGAATAACCACAGAAACATCAAACTCTTCTCTTGTATCACATTCACCTGCACACGTTCTGTTTTGAGGAACAGAATGCTGTTGGCAGGTCTGGTAGCACATGCCTGTCTTTCCAATACTTGGGAAGTCAGGTCAGCAACATCAGCAGCCTGTCGACACAGTGGTTTCCACGCCAGATAGAGGTATATATGATACTTCAAAACTTAAGAGCCAGGTAGTAGTGGCACATTCCTTTAATCACAGCAACTTGGGAGGCAGAAGCAAGTGGATCTCTGTAAGTTCGAGGCCAACCTAGTCTACAGAGCTAGCTCCAGGATAGCCAAGCCTAAACAAAGAAACTGTTAGACCCTAAGTTCGGGGTCTAATTACTCGGGTGGGCTAGCCCGGCGACTCAACGACCAGTCCAGGAGATGCAACAGCAAGAGGTTTTATTGAGCATCTGTGCAAACGGGCTCCCAACTGTCTCCGCGAAGTTGAGAGCCCCCGAAAAGCTAGCATTCGGGGTTTATATAGAGCAAAACCATAGAATTATCATAAGCATATTTGGCTAACAATGATTGGTCTAGCCGAGGACACAAAGAGACAGGGTTTGGGCACTTTCCATGAGCTCATTTCCTAGTGTGTGTGGGGTGTTTTCCTTTTCGTGGAAAAACCACAGGATATCCTCTGACCATATCTGAAAGCCCTATCTGTTCTTGGGACGGTTAGAAGTTCCTGGTTCCCACCAACCCTAAATTAATTTCTTCAAAACCCTGTCTCAAAAAATTAGAAACGAGCAGGGCGGTGGTGGTGCATGTCTTTAATCCCACCACTTGGGAGGCAGAGGCTGGTGGATCTCTGTGAGTTTGAGGCCAGCCTGGTCTACAAGAGCTAGTTCCAGGACAGCTCCAAAGCCACAGAGAAACCCTGTCTCGAAAAACAAACAAACAAACAAAAAAAAACACCTCAAAACAAGACAAAATAAAAAACTAAAACAAACTGGGTGGTGAAGAAGGTGCGGGCCTTTAATCCCAGCACTCAGGAGGCAGAGGCAGGTGGATCTCTTGTGAATTCAAGGCCAGTCTAATGTACAAGTACTAGTTCTGGGACAGTTAGGACTGTTATACTGTAACACAAAGAAACACTGTCTCCAAAAACAACAACAAAAAGTTAGTAAATTTTTTGTTTAAGATTTTTGTTTAAGAAGTTGTTCAGCCTGGCGGTGGTGGCGCATGCCTTCAATCCCAGCACTTGGGAGGCAGAGGCAGGCGGATCTCTGGGAGTTCGAGGCCAGCCTGGTCTACAAGAGCTAGTTCCGGGATAGGCACCAAAACCACAGAGAAACCCTGTCTCGAAAAACCAAAAAAAAAAAAAAAGTTGTCCACGCAGGGCAGTGGTGACACGTGCCTTCAATCCCTGCACTGGCCGCCAGGCAGAAGCGCGTGGATCTCTGTGAGTTCAAGGTCAACCTGCGCTACAAGAGTTAGTTCCAGGGAAGGCTTCAAAGTAACAGAGAAACCTAGCCCCGAAAAAAAAAAAAGCGTCATTTAAACTTTGACCCTTGTGGGGATTCATTCAGCCAATAGTTTTTTGGGCTCCAGCCTTAGGGCGTGGCTTCTGCATGAGGACTTGAGGGAGAGGAGGGGGCTCTCTGGCTCTCTTGGCAGGTTGGAGCAGAAGCAAGCTTGTGCGATTATTCACATCTCCCGGGGCAGAGTGCTTGACACTACCACTTCCACCTTGCCCTATGTTCTGTGAGTCAGTGCTTCCCTTTGAATCCCCATAATAAAGACAATGCGTAACTCATGCATGAGTGCTCCCTTTAGACCCTTGTTTTCTAGTGTTCTCTATGAAGTGAGAAAGACCTACGACCATGACCTTGTACATACCAAAGTAGAATGGCTATCTTGAAGAACTACTTATGACTGAAGGACATAGTTTTGTTTTTTTAAAAGATTTTTGCATGGAACATACTTTTTACTTGAAATAAACTAGCGAAGCAGTGGCAGCACATGCCTTTAATCCCAGCACTCAGTGGATCCATCTCAAAAAAAAAAATACACACACACAAAAAAAAAAGGGAAAAAAAAGAAGAAAAAAGAAATAAACTAATTTTTCTATAACTTTGGAATTTACAAATATTCTCTCCAAAATAAAGTACATAAACCCAACATTCAAAGCTTAGGATGCACAGGCTCTGGATTTGATCCTCAGCACTGCAAATAAACAATATAATGGGCCATTATTTTTATTTAAGCTTTTAATTAAATTTATTTGTTTGTTTATTTGAGACAGGGTTTCTTAACACAGCCTTGGCTGTCTTGGAACTCACCTGAAGACCAGGCTGGCCTTGAACTCAGAGAGATCCACTGGCCCCTGGTTATTCCCAGTACCTACAGGGCATCTCACAACTCTAATTAGTTCCAGTTTCTAGGGATCTGATGTTCTCTCTGATCTTTAGAGGCACCAGGCATGCAAGTGGTACATATAGACATACATTCAGACAAAACACTAATATAAAATAAATAAATCTAAAAATCAAAAAAATTCTATCTTTTAGTTCATTGGTATAACATCACTATTAAACTCCTTGTGCTGGGGACATAGAGCAAATTGTTAAAATTATAGGGTGTAAGGGCAAGTAAACAATTATCTGAGCCAGGTGTGGTGGCACATGCCTTTGATTTGTAGACAGGGTAGGGCAGAGCTCTAAGGTTAAGACCAGGTGGTCTACAAAACAAGCTTCAGGACAGCTAGGACTACACAAAGAAACTCTTGTTTTGGAAAATTTTTTTAAAAAACAAAGAAAGAAAGGCAGGGCAGGGGTAGGGGCGTGACTGCTATCTGACTAATTTCCTGTCTTTAGAGTTTAGCACCTGCCAGGCCCAAGGATTTAGCTGGTGTGCAGAGGCAGGAAGATCTCGGAATTCAAGGCCCTAAGGAGTTCCAGGCCACCCAGGACTCAAAGTGAGATCCTATCTTAAACACAGCAAGCCCCAAGCAAAACAAAAACAAACAAACAAAAGCTCAAGTCTCTGTTAGGATTTCTATTGCTGTGAAGGGACACCGTGACCACTGCAACATTTAATTGGGATGACTCGCTTATAATTCAGAGGTTCAGTCCATTATCAGCATGGTAGGACATGGCAAAATGCAGGCAACATGGTACTGGAGAAGTAGCTGAGAGTCCTATATCTTGCAGGCAACAGGAAGTGATCTGTCTTACTGACGTGAGTTGAGCATATATGAGACCTCAAAGCCTGCCTCCACAGTGACACACTTCATCTAACAAGACCACACCTACTCCAACAAGGCCACATCTCCTAATAGTCATATTCCCTTTGGGGGCCATTTTTTAAAAACCACAGCAGGCATGAAGGTACAGACCTTTAATACCAGAACTAGGGCAATTGAGGCACATGCGGACCTCTGTGAGGTCCAGATCCACCAGGGCTGCAGAGTGACAGGAAAATCGGGCGTTCAAGGTCATCCTTGGCTACTCGTGGTGTTTTGAGTCAGTCTTGAGATATTAAGAGAGAGAGAGAGAGACTAACCCAGAAAACAGGCAGATATTCATGAGTTCAAATCCAGCCAGAGCTACACAGTGATTCTAAAAATACAAGCAAAAGACTAAGAATTCACAGGTGTGAGCCCCAAAACAAATGTCGTCCAGCATTTGGGGGGACAGGCACGAGGATATGACTTTGCTCTCCTCTCCTTCCAAGTGCTAGGATTCAAGTAGTACACCACCACATGATTTTCGGTTTTTAAAGGATTTATTTTTTGTTTTTTTTCTTTTTTCTTTTTCTTTTTGGTTTTTTGAGACAAGGTTTCTATGTAGCTTTAGAGCCTGTCCTGGAACTAGCTCTTGTAGATCAGGCTAGCCTTGAACTCACAGAGATCTGCCTGCCTCTTCCTCCCGAGTCCTGGGATTAAATGCAGGAGCCACCACCGCCCGGCTTGTTTTTTATTCTTTTTTTTTTTGGTTTTTCAAGACAGGGTTTCTCTGTGGCTTTGGAGCCTGTCCTGGAACTAGCTCTGTAGACCAGGCTGGTCTCGAACTCACAGAGATCTGCTTGCCTCTGCCTCCCGAGTGCTAGGATTAAAGGCGTGCGCCACCACCGCCCGGCTTGTTTTTTATTCTTAAAGATACATTTTTATTTTATGTACATGAGTGTTTTGCATGCACGTATGTTGGTGCACCGTGTGCAAGCCAAGGCCCACAGCCATCTGTCCAGCACTCTATTTCCTGAGTCTCCTTTCTTGCATTAACTCTGAGCATTGCTGATCTCCAGCCAGAGTTTGGCTAGTTCTAAGACTAGTTCTTACTTAGCCCTACTCCACCTTTTTTTATTGGGGACAGAGCCCAGGATCTCACTCATGCTGAGTGTTAGAAAAGAATATTCATGGTGTTGCACAAAGAAACACTGGAACAAAGAGACAATAACCTGGCAAAGCTACTTCTCTTTGTGCAAAGGGCTCGATGCATATTTCCTGAATGTTTTGTGATGACAGGGTTTCTCTGTGGTTTTGGAGCCTGTTCTGGAACTAGCTCTTGTAGACCAGGCTGGTCTCGAACTCACAGAGATCTGCCTGCCTCTGCCTTCTGAGTGCTGGGATTAAAGGCATGCGCCACCACCGCCTGGCTGGCAATGGGTTTTTGATCCTACTGCACGTACTGGCTTTGTGGGAGCCTAGGCAGTTTGGATGCTCACCTTACTAGACCTGGATGGAGGTGGGTGGTCCTTGGACTTCCCACAGGGCAGGGAATCCTGATTGCTCTTTGGGCTGAGGAAGGAGGGGGACTTGATTGGGGGAAGGGGAGGGAAATGGGAGGTGGTGGCGGAGAAGAGACAGAAATCTTTAATACATAAATAAATAAATGAATGAATGAATGAATGAATGAATGGCTCGATGCAACCTAAACCCGGCAAACAAACAAGCACACCAAGCCTGGGAGTTCACTCCGCTTGCATTCTGACATAGGTGGTAACTGTCTTTCATTCCATTAATGGGAGCTTTATCTCACAATCTAATGTGATTGGCTAATTTATAATTGGCGAACAGGAAATGAAGGGAAGAGGAGAGAGGTTAACTGCTCAGGGTTGCAAGGCCTTTATGTAAACACACATTTCACCAAGTGGGAGAAATCTAAAATTACATAAAAGATTTTGCAAGGTTGGAGAGATTTATGGACTATTGGCCCTTGGCAGGCTAGCCTCCTTTGATAGAAAAAACTCATTTCCCAAAATAGGTAAGGCTCTATCCCTGAGCTATATCCAAAATTTAAATTTTTTCTCATTTTTATTTTGTTGTATTAAATAAATACAGCAAATAAAATGAAATAGTCCAGGAGGTATGTATCTAGAAATTCCTTCTGAGGGCAGGGGAACTCTGAAGAGTGCTAGCCTTGCATACACAAAGCCCCAAGTTCAATCCTCACAAACCAGGGTGATAGCACCAGCTGGCATTAGTAGCACTTGGCAGAGTAGGAAGGAATATCAGAAGTTCAAGGTCATCTTCAGTCACTTAGGGAGCTGGAGGCCTTCCTGGGCTACAAACACAGAGAAGGAAGCTTTACAAATTCTAAAGCAAGCTGGGCGGTGGTGGTGCACGCCTTTAATCCCAGCACTCGGGAGGAAGAGGCAGGAGAATCTCTGTGAGTACTAGGCCAGCCTGGTCTACAAGAGCTAGTGCCAGGACAGGCTCTAAAGCTACAGAGAAACCCTGTCTCGAAAAACCAAAAGAAAAAAAAAGGAGCAAAAACAAATTCTAAAGCAGTATACAACATATACATATGCAAACATTCACCCCAATCATACTACAAAGTCAAAAGCAAGAGTATAAAAAAACACATAACAATAAGATCTATACACTTAGACACAACACTTTGAAGGAAATGTACCTTCCCAAACCTGCCAGATGGCTTTTGGTATGTGAATAAAGTAAACTCGATAGGGCTGAAGACCCTAGAACAAAAGTCCAAAAATATACTTTCTAGAAAATTCCTGTACCCTGTTGTGTGGTAAAACTTTTCTTTGGAAGACACAACATAAATGCCTACTAACCCCAGATAGGGAACCCACGAACAAAGTAAGGGTACTACTGAAGCCCAGCTTGGTGAAGCAGAGAGTTTTACTGGGTTTCTTATGGGTGAGGGGTCCTTACTAGGAGCAGAAAAGACTCAAAGACAGCTACAGGACTAAAGCCCACCCCAGCATGAATGACAGCTCAAATAGCTGCGCAGCTAGTAGGCAGCACAGCAGGTTGGAGAGCACCCTTTCCAGCTGGTTTAAACCCCTTCCAGGCAGTTAGGAGGGGTTTGCTTCTCCCAGGTAACTGGTCTGGTCTCAGTCTTTTCAGAGTCTTTTGTGCAGCTCAACCCCCTTTAGTCTGAAGGGGGCTCTCGTAGCTGCCTGAATCTCCAGTTCCAGGAGCGTCAACACCCTCTTTGGCCTCTGAGGATTCTCATGTACACACAAAAAGGAGGTAAGGGCAGACAGGCCTGGTGGCACACAGCTTTAATCCCAGCACTCAGGAAGCAGAAACAGGTGAATTCCATGCTAGTCTGGTCAACAGAGGAATTTTTTTGGCTTGACGGGGGTATGTATAATGGTTCACGCCTGCAATTCTAGCACTCAGAAGGCTGAGACAGAATTGCTTGGGTTTGAGGCTAATCCAGGCTACAGTGTGAGACCCTGTCTCAAAACAAAACAAACTAGAAGGCCTTGTTCCTACTTTTATACTTTTACTATTTATTACTAAAGTCATTGCCCCTTTAATTTTTAAATTATTATTATTATTATTATTGTGTGTATATGTATTAATAGTAGTGGAGGTGACAACTTTGGAGAATTGGTTCTTCCTTCTACCTTGTTGTGTAAACATTTCCTCCAAGACAAACTGTGGAGGGGAGCTACCTTGTACTAATATATATATGTATATATATATATATATATGTATATATATGTGTGTATATATATATATAATGTATCTTATATTCTAAGAGGCTGTAACTTCTGCGGGACCTTGCAGCCAAAGTTAACAACCCACGGTGAAGCCAGCTAAGACCTGAGACTGCTATCCCAGAGTGTCCTCAGCCTGTTTGTTTAACCTGCCCTTAAGAGAACAATGTAACAATCAGCTTCACTACCTTGGATTTCCCGTGTAGTCAAGTTTTACAACTTCTGAGGTAATGCATAGCTGTAATCTTAAATTATGTACTTTCATGCCCCTGGACCCAGAGTAATCTATGTGTATATGTATGCTGTGATAATAAAGCTGGAAACAGGAAATGTATGCTGAAGTCAATCTTATAAAATGAACATCTGCCATGAATGTTGGGATGACATACAGGTATGGCTTCACAGTATCTGTTATTTGGGTCTGTTGGTGTCAATTGGAGTCTGTGACTTAATCACTTGTAAAACTCTGTTAAAGATTGCTATAAAGTATCCCTCATCCCTTCTCCATGTGATGCTTCCTATGCTGCTCAGTAAATACAGAGCAAAGCCTTTGTTAGGGATGTGTGTGTGTGCACACACACACACACACCCTAGTGGGAGTGGCCTAGCTAAATTTCTTGTGTATTTTCAGTCAAGATACAAGGACTTCTATCCCTTGTGTGGAGGAGAATCTGCTTCCAAATTCATTTGCTTCGCTGGTGGCAGCAAGTCTCCATTTCTCAGCAAATGCTGGCAGGAGACCTCAGCTCCATGCTGTCTATGTGAGCCTCTCTACTTGGCTTCCTGGGTGCCCCACAACTTGTTAATCATCACATAGGTGCACATTATTTAAAGAATAACTATTTTGTGGCTGGAGAGATGGCTTAGTGGTTAAGAGCATTGCCTGCTCTTCCAAAGGTCCTGAGTTCAATTCCCGGCAACCACATGGTGGCTCACAACCATCTGTAATGAGGTCTGGTGCCCTCTTCTGGCCTGTAGACATATACACAGACAGAATATTGTATACATAATAAATAAATAATTAATTAAAAAAAGAATAATTATTTCTAGTTGGGTAGAATATTTTGATTGGTAGAATTTTACATTTGTTAACCTTTGAACTTGCTTTTTTGTTCTTTCAGTACTTGGCGTTGAACTCAGTGCTTTGAGTGTGCTAGGCAGATGGTAATGTGCTCAGGTAGGCCTTGAACTTTTGATATTCTTGTTTTAGTCTCTCCAGAAGCTGGAATTACAGGTGTGGGCCACCATACCTGGCCTCTAGCTTTTATTCATTAACTTATTACACCTTACTTTACATCAAACATATGTTATAGTATTATCCCATGCAATGTTCTAGCTCTTACATGCCATATGCTATGTGGATGCTAGGCACAGCAGGGTTCTGTGTTCAATGAATTTATATTCCAATAAAAGGAGACAAATGAAAATCAGGTAACTGGAAAATACCATCTAATCTACTGATGAATATTGTAATGAAAAGAGTTGGGGAATGTGGACCCCCACCCCTGCCTGCTGTAGTAAACAACTTGTTTTGTAGCTGCTCTGAGCACGAGACCCTCAGGAGTTCCTGATGGCAGGGGAATGGTTTCTGGTGGGCTTGCAGCTCAGAGTTAAGGCATGGCCATTGGAACACAGTAAAGGGAGCAATCTTGGAGCATTTTTGGCGTTCTTGTTTCCAGGATGACGTGTGTGTGTGTGTGTGTGTGTGTGTGTGTGTATTTCAGTCTCCAGCCCCTTGCCCGACTCGCAAACCATCCCGTAGTGCAGGCAGTACACTCCAGGTGTAGTACACGTAGCACAGACGTTACCAGATCGCAGTACACGTACGAGTGCAGACGGTACAGAAAGTAACCACAGTAGCGGATGAAAGTGACTCTGCCGCCGCAGAGAGGTCATTGGAAATGCTTCTCTGGGGACATTGTGTGGAGAGCAAGAAACCAGGCATGGCAGGATTTTCAGAACAGTATATTCATGCGTGGGCAGAGCAGGTGACAAACACCTGGAAAAGAAATGCGTGGTGAGGCCTGTGGAGTGGAACGGAATTGAGTATGACTACAGAATACTGGGCGAAAGCAAAGGGGCATTGCAGAACAGAACTGAAAAGGAAGACAGAGGCCTTTAGCTTGTCTGTTTTTACCAAAGACTAACCTTGCTATGCTCTCCAGGCAATTTTTAAATTCCAGAGAACATGCGTGATGGTTGATTTTTATAGCCAATGCCACAATCACGGATCACTACAATGAAGGTTTTTGGAGCACAGTGGAAGGCAGCAGTATGATCATCCTGTAGGAGAGGTGACTGACCCCATCGCAGAGGGCTCAGTACTGAAAGCAGAGGACAAGGTAAGAGCTGCCTTCTGTGATCCCAGAGTCCCCAGGGAAACACTGCCAGCCATTGCCAGTCCTTGCCAGAGTGTGACTATAACAGCACGATCTAACAAGAAGATAGGAGGAACCCAAGTGCCCCTGGTCACCAAGTGCCAGCAGAACACTGGTGAGTCAAGATGTTCGATGTATTGGTGTCTGGGAAGACTTGATCAGAGTCAAGGTTTCTAAGAACCGGATCATACTGTTTCACAGGTGTTATGTATCAGCATCAGCGGACTCAGTCACAGAATCCCTCAGATCCCTTCTGGGTTGAGTACATTTTAAAGTGGACCTTAGGGGAGGGTTGAACAGGGGAGGGGAGAGTCAGGGAGGGGAGCAGAGAAAAATGTAGAGCTCAATAAAAATCAATTTTAAAAAGCCCTTAAAAAACAAAACAAACAAACAAAAAAAGAGATGCTTCCTGAAAAGCACCCTGGAATTCACAGAGCTCGGTTGCACAGTAACCCTAATTATCACAGTTTCCTAATCTACATGTGGTGTTGATGGTCTGACTTGAGGAGACACTTTTATCTCACTTTTAAAAAAAATATTTATTTATTTATTTATTTATTATTTATACAGTATTCTGTCTGCTTGTATGCCTGCAGGCCAGAAGAGGGCACCAGACCTCATTACAGATGGTTGTGAGCCACCATGTGGTTACTGGGAATTGAACTCAGGACCTTTGGAAGAACAGGCAGTGCTCTTAACCGCTGAGCCATCTCTCCAGCCCCACTTTTATCTCACTTTATTTTTCCTCCTGGTCCAATTTTCTCCAGAGGTTCCCAGGTTTTGGACCTCAAGAAGGGCTCACAGATCAAATTTATACTCTTTTTTTTCTTGTGTCCTCCCAGCTGTAAAAACCAGCATGCCAACACCCCCATCTCATCCTGTTTTAAAATGTCTTTCCTGACAAATCTGAAGTCAGTGCGGAGGATAGCATCTGTGTGTTTTATTCTTCATTGTGATTTTTTCCCTTTCAGGGCCAAGTTGTCTCTGGGAGGACAGATGAACCCAGCTGCATGTCTTCCCACCCACAGCAAAGGCAGTATGACTCACAGCAGTCTCCCACAGCCATGTCCCATATGCGCGATCTCTCTTAGATGACTTTGGCTCACACCTGCTCTTCGAGGAGGCATGCCACTCCATTGCATTTGGAGACAGGCAGCTACATTGGCATTCTCCCAAAGGAGGCTCTATACTCGGACAGGTTGGCCTAGGGTCCATGCTTTATCAACCATCCAGGAAAGGGACAAACCCTCCCTGTGACACAGGGGAAAGTAGTCATCTGTGATCGCCTCCTGACTGTTCTACAATCAAACAGATCAGCTTCCGTTGCATATCTTATCATCTACTGTATGGGCCATGCAAATGCATCTCCCTAGCTTATCTTTGCTTCTGTCAGTCTTGGTTTGAGTACCAATTATGTTGCATGAGTTTTCCTGGGGAGATGAGCAAACATTTCTTCACTCCAGATAGGGCACTGATGGCAGACCAAAGAAATCATTTCACTCAGTGCTAGCTTGGTGAAGCAATGAGTTTATTTGAGCTATTTACAAGACTACATGTGAGGGGCTACTTACAGGAGAATGGGCGAGTCAAAGGCAGCTGCCCACCCCAGCATCTGTGATACTCTGAAAGCTGTATCCTTGGAGCTCCCTGCACAATCTACAGGTAAATCCACTGAATTCTCCTCCAGGCATATCCTGAAATTGCTTACCATTTATAGAACCTTGAGGAGGAATTCCATGAGTCTTATAATTTGGTGAGCTTCCTGAATCTTGTAAGATTTATGTGTGTCAATCTCAAGAGCCTCCATCCTCTCTCTTCCCTCAGGAGGACATGTTTCAACCATGAGAAGATAGCCAGCCATACAACACTTTCATATAAAACAATTAGGAAAAAAATATATAGGACAGTGTATTAGTCAGGATTCTCTAGAGTAACAAAACTCAGAGAATAACCCCCTACACCACACACACACACACACACACACACACACACACACACACACACACGGGATTTATCATAATGGCGTATAGGTTATAGTCCAGCTAATGCAACAATGGCTGCCTATGAATGGAACATCGGAGGATCCAGGTTGGATGTTTTTTAGTTTACTCCTGTTTTTAGTATACTCTGCAATCCAGGAGGGTCTAATGCCAGAGAAGGAATGAATGTGGTCGCAAGGGTGAGAGCAAGCAGGCAAAGAGAGAGAGCTTCCTTCTTCCATGTACATTATATAGGCTGCTAACAGAAGGTGTGGTCCAGATTAGAGGTGGATCTTCCCACACAAACTATCTAGATTAAAGTTGTATCTTCCCACATAGAAGATCTGGATCAGAGGTGAGTCTTTCCACTTCAAATGATCTAACGAAGAAAAAAATACCTCAGGGTTGTGCTCAGTCATTTGGTGTTTAGTAAGTTCCAGATGTAGTCAAGTTGACAGCCAGGATGGACATCAAAGACAGGAAAGTCAAAGCTGGACTATGTGGGGGGGGGGTGGTGAGTTTAATGCAAACAAGAGACAGAGCAAGAGAAAGGGGTGGAGGGGAAGAAAGAGACACTTCCATGTTTTCTCTCATATGTGCAACCTGTGTGTGTGTGTGTGAAAGAGAGAAAGACACATGTGTAAGATAGGAAGAAGAATGAAAGGCAGAGACCAGCAAGATGGGCAAGGATGAGTGAAGGAGGTCGTGGGAATGGTCAATGTGAATAAATCATAAGATATGTGAGTGTAAAATGTCATATGAAGAGTATTTCATATGCCAACTACAAATTAAACATGTTTACATTTATTTACTGTGTGTGTATGTGTACACATATGTGTGCTCATAAGCCAAGATGCATGTGTCAGAGGACAACTGGTGGGAGCCGGTTCTCTCCTTCTACCATATGGATCACAGAGATCAAACCCAGGTCACCAGGTTTGGAGCAAGTGCCTTCACTGTGTGTGGGGGCAGCCTCGACAAAATTACCTTTCTTCCAGAGTGGAGGCATGGGAATTTAGAAATATAGTAAAGAATACAAAGATGAAACAAAAATAATAAAATGCAGAAACACATAGGATAGTATTGGTAGCCCCTCCCCAACCCGCCAAGCCTTGACCCCTCTCCAGAGGAGGGTCAAGACAGCCAGCTAAAATCTTGACTACTCCCCCAGTCTATTTAAACTGCTTTCCAGGAAAGTTCCCTGGTGGTCTCCCACCCCCTCCCCCCCAGAGTGCACCGAGAGCACAGGAATTCCATTAAACCTGAATATATTTTAATTTGGCTTGTTGTGATTTGGCTTGATTGGGATTTTTACGTCGGCAGAGAGCTCGCATTAGGAAAATTCCTAACAGGTTCCTTTGCCATCTTGCTGGCCCCAGTTTCTTCTCTAACAATGATGGAGGTTTTCTGGCTCCCACTTTCACTGTCAATACACAGTGTCTGTGCAAAGAACCATTTAATGTCCATCACATGGTGTTCTTTGTCGTTGTGACAGGGTCTCTCTATGTCCTGTCACACTCTACTGTCCTGGAACTCACTATGTGATCAGGCTCCCTGCCTCTGACTCCCAAATTCTAGGATTAAAGGTGTGCACACTACACCTAGCTATATGACCTTTTAATAGGGATACCTATGTTCTCCTTCTTGGAGGAAGTAGGGCTCAGTTTCATCTTCAGTGGGCCTCTTTTTTTTTTTTTGTTTTGTTTTTTCGAGACAGGGTTTCTCTGTGGCTTTGGAGCCTATCCTGGAACTAGCTCTGTAGACCAGGCTGGTCTCGAACTCACAGAGATCCGCCTGCCTCTGCCTCCCGAGTGCTGGGATTAAAGGCGCACACCACCATCGCCCAGCTCAGTGGGCCTCTTTTTATCAGTTCAGTTATTTTGTCTTAAAATAGGTTTAGCCTCTAAGTAACAAGGAGGGCTCAAGGGGTAACACAGGGATCTGCCTGGGAGGGAGAAACATAACAGATTTTCCCAGTGGACTGGGGAGTAGAGGGGGATAGGAATGGGATTGTCACAAAAAAACAAAACAAACAAAACAAACAAAACCCTGAACCAACCAAATAAACAAATTAAAAAGAAATACTGATTCAACTGACATCATTCCAACATTTTTTTTTTCATAGAACAAAATCAAATTTCTATTCTAATCCTACCTAGGGCTGCACCTCCCAGCAGAAGCCAGTCTGAGTTCACTGTTGTAGAATGTTACTTTTAGGATTTATTTATTTATTTATTTATTTATTTATTTATTTTACAACATTCTGCCTCCATGTATACCTGCATGTCAGAAGAGGGCACCAGATCTCATTACAGATGGCTGTGAGCCACCATGTGGTTGCTGGGAATTGAACTACAGGACCTCTGGAAGAACTGCCAGTGCTCTTAACCACCGAGCCATTTCTCCAGCCCCTAGAATGTTACTTTGATTATGTAAAGGTGTGTTACTTTGTTTATGCTACATTTGTTTATGTTACATTTGTTTAATTATGTAAAGATGTGTTGCATTTGTTTTACTTTTCCTGCCTAAGGCAACTAATGGTCTAATAAAAAACTGAATGACCAATAGCTAGGCAGTAGAAGGATAGGTGGGGCTGGTGGGAAGAGAGAATGAGCTGGAGGAGGAAGCTAGGCTTGAGAAAATGAGAGAGAAGCAGATACCTCGGGTCAGCAGGAGCAGCCAGTGAGGAGAAGCAGGAAAGTAGGACATACAGAATCAAAGGTAAAAAGCCCCCGAGGCAAAACATCTGTGAAGAGAAACAGGTTAATTTAAGTTATAAGAGCTTGTGGGACAAGCATAAGATAAGGCCAAGCATTCATAACTAATAATTAGTCCCCATGTCATGATTTGGGGGCTGGTTGATGTCCCAAACGAAAGCCTGCTACAGTTAATCTTCTTTGTGTGGGAAACTCAAAATCATCGGGCAGTTGAATTTGTTGTCAAGTAAAAACACACAGAAAGAGATCTGAATGTCAACCTTCATTCTATACTTGATTTTAAATGAAGGCTTGGTGATGTAGCTTAGGGGTTGAGTAAACAGCTAGCTAGTGTAAGACCCAAACTTTTATCTCCAACCATGGAACTGCTTTAAAAAAAAAATAGCTTAATCCCTGCAAACAACTTTAGTGTTTGGTTTTAGTTTTGGCTGCAGGCAGTCTGTGAGCTATAATTCCCTGCCTTAGCTCCTCCTGGCTGGGGTTGTAGAAGAGAGCCACCACATCTACCTTAACATAAGAGCAGCCATTAGCGAAGTACTATTTAGCTGCCTTAAAGGTAATACAATTCTAACAAGGAGACACACCCAATTAGTGTGAAAATAAAGGCTGTAAGGGTTGGAAAATGTAAAGCGAATGAGTCGACAAGTGGTTCAGGGCTATAGTGCTACATAGAAATTATCTCACAGCTTTTTAAACTGATCTGCAACTTTTTTTTTTGTTGTTGTTTGTTTGATTTTCAAGAGAGGGTTTCTCTGTAGCTTTGAAGCCTATCCTGGAACTAGCTCTTGTAGACCAGGCTGGGCTCGAACTCACAGAGATCTGCTTGCCTTTGCCTCCGGATGCTGGAATTAAAGGCGTGCACCACCACCTGGCATAATTAGCTTTATAACCTACAAAATTCTAATGTCTCTACAGTATCAAAATCCTAATCAGTCCACCAATCTCTGCAGATAAAGACTCCTTCCACGATTTTTTCTTCACAGCCAAACACAGCTTCTCTATAGAAATTTTTGTTCAATATATATAGATACAATAAATAATATGTATAAATAAAAATATAATATATTCATAAGTCACCCCCTGTGGCTGGTGAGAAGGTTCAGTGGGTAAAGGCACCTGCCTCCAAGCCTGAGCCCACATGGTGGAAGGAAGAGAGCTGACTCCACATACATATACATACATGTCACAAAATAAATAAATGCAATATTTTTATATTTACTTATTGTTTTTTGTTTTGAGCCAGAGTTTCTTTGTGAAGCCCTAGCTTTCAATTGGAACTAGCCAGTTTGTAGCCCACACTGGCCTTGAACTCATAGGAATCTTCCTGCCTCTGCCTCTGTGTGCTGGGTTTAAAGGCATGAACCATGGTACCCTGCAACTGATCAGGTTTTATTCTGACTTTTTTGTATGCATTACAACTAGAATAATTCGGGTTGCCCACAATTTGGTAAATAGCAGTCTTTTATTACTGTGTCTCCTCTAACGCAAGCCTTAGATATCAAACAACGATTTGGTTTTTGTTGTAGGTTTTTTTGTTTTGTTGTTTTTGGTTTTTCGAGACAAGTGTTTCTCAGTGCAGTCCTGGCTGTTCTGGAACTTGCTCTGTAGACCAGGTTGTCCTCAGAGAGCCGCCAGCCCCTGCCTCAAGTGCTGATTCTTGAGTTTGACGACCTAGAGAAGTGCTGTGACTCCCAGTTCCATCCCTGCTCTACAGTACTTTTTCTCACACAAAATATCCCTTTTGCACTTGGGCTATCTTCTAGGCATTTCCTTCACTGCGGTGCACCACGCCCGTCTGCGCTCCATGCGCCACCATACCCTTTGTGAACCAGGCAAGGGGCTGGAGATTGAAACACACAGACTCCTAGAGAGACCGGTCATCTTTGAAACAAGTGTTCACAGCTCCCAACACTTCACAGCAATTTTTCTTTTATTTATTTCTTTTTTTTAAAGATTTATTTATTATGTATTCAGTGTTCTGCCTGCATATATCCCTGAAGGCCAGAAGAGGGCACTAAATCTCATTACGGATGGTTGTGAACACATGTGGTTGCCGGGAATTGAACTCAGGACCTTAGGAAGAGCAGGGAAAGCTCTTAACCACTGAGCCGTCTCTCCAGCCCCACCGCTACTTTTCTAGAGATTTTCTTGAAAGAGTGTTGGTTCAGTTTGTTTAGGATCTTATAGTGATTTAGTTTTAAGAAAGGCCCTGTCTTCAGAGAAGCAGACCCTCCAGGAGGGCATAGTGTAAGACGAGGGTTTAGAAAGGTACTGATTACAGGTGACTGCTTTACAGGCATTATGCAAAATCTCACGGTTCCCATCTGAATGAAACCGAAACTGCATTATAACAGGCTCTAAAAAAAATCTTGCCTTTTACAAGACGTCTTTCTTTCTTCTGCCACACGTTTGCCTAAGATCTGTAGCTTTTTCTTTGAGACACTGAAGGGAACAAGTTCTCCCGGGAGACAGCAGGGTTAGAAATAAGGACCCTGTCTGAGTAGGCCCCGAGTAGCGGTGTGCTCCAGAACCACGGACACCGCCAAGGGGGGCGCTCTTGAGGCCGGGGTGTCCGGGAGGACATAGTTACGAGCACGCACCTCCGGCAGGGACGGAGTCCCCCACACTTGGGAGCTGAGGCTGGGGAATGGAGTCATCCTAGATAGCATTGACGCCGTCGCGGAAGGAGTTGGAACGGAAAGCACTTTAAGGCGCACGCGCAGAGGAGGTTGCTTCCGGTTTCCTACCCCATCCCTTAGCCCCCTCTTAGTATTCGGCTCCACCGGACTAACGCGTCAGTAGCCCCGCCCCAAGCGTTAACCCCACCCACCAAGGCCCCGCCCCTCCTATTCCCCCCATTCTATTTAATTGTTGGGTTGTCAGCTCTGCAATCCCGCTGACGGCCAGCAGGGGGCAGAGTTCGAGCCTGCGACTTTTTTCCTCCTCCGCCCGCTTCGGAGGCGGTGGGCGTGGGGGAGGGGAGAGGAGGGCGGGGCCGGAGGCCCCGAGGCCCCTTGCGGTCGGCTGCTCGCGCTACTTTCTGTTCGCGTCGGCGGAGAGGCCGCGACGACCGCATCAGAGCTGACGTGGGTGCGACGTGGGGCCGCCGTCGCCGGGTTGCCTGGGCGGCGGCCGTCGGGCTCTGCGTCCCCACCTCCTCCCGTCGTAATCAGTGACGAGCCCGCTACGTAAACCCTTCGCGGCGGGTAAGTGGCGCGCCAGCCTCGCATCACAGCCCGCGGCGGGCGGCGGCTGCTCGGGACGGGGTCTTCCGCCCGGCCCGGCCCTGCCCTCCTTGCCCGGCCCTGCCCTGCCCTTCCCGCACCGCCGCCCGCCCGCTCGCGACTCGCCACGGAGCTCAGAAAGTCCCGAGCGGGCAGCCGGCCGGCCGCGCTTCACCTTGGTGCCGGCGGGAAAGCCGGGCTGCCGCTCGGGCTCCTCAGCGGCCCGGGCCGCCGTCACGCCTTCGCCCCAGCGCTGCGTACGCGGTGTAGATAAATAACGAACCCCAAGTCTTCAAAAAGCGAGACGCGGAGCCGCCACGATCGAGCCATCTGGTCCCCACACGCCACAGAGCCGGTGTGTCGGGGGAGGGGGAGCGGCACGGCGAGACGCAGTTGGGGTCCCGGGGGTCTCTGATGACTTGAATCCCCAGAGCCGCGGAGTAGGGGAGTTCTCCCCTCTTTCCGCGGCAGACGCTTACGGTGCCAACCCCCACCCGGGAAAGCTGGTGTCTGCTCGCCGTCGCCCCAAAGTGGAGCTAGAGCCCCTTGGTCCGCGTGGTTTAGGTGACCTCCTGCTTTTCTGCACGGTTTGAGGCGGGGCCGACCGGACTGCCTTCATCCAGCATCACATTAATTACAATAATAGTTTATGATCGTACTTTCACCCCGGCCGCCACGACTTTCTTTCTTGCAGTTTTTGGTAAAATCTTTTTCCCTTCTTAACATACCTATTCTTTGAATCTCTGAACTTCAGACTCCTCAGATTGTTTTGTCCAATAAATGTGATTTTTTTTTTTGAGAGTCTCAACCCAGATTCTTGAACTGGTTATGTAATGGATGACCTTGAACCTCTGACCCCCCCCCCCATGTCACCTCCTGAGTGCTGGGATTTACCATAATGCCATAGTGTGTATGTTTAATCAAACAAAACTTTGGAAAGAGGTTTTAATCCTTCACATGTGAACTGTAATGCCATTCTAAACACTGAAATGACACGAGCTATTTTGGTGAAACTGTAAATAGATCAGTGTAACTAGTTTTCCCAAGTGACAGTGCTTCATGTGTAATTTTGGAAGTGTGAAATTGTAGTCACAGTGTATCTGTTTGTAAGATATGAATAAATTTTTAAATGTATAAACACAGAGGAACTTTTAGTCTTTTTACTTTTACATTGTGCCCAAAAGTTAATGAAATTTCCCTATACTGAAAATTTAACATGGTCCAACACCAAAGAGGATAGACTATATTCTGATCTTTACAGAGGTAAATGACTGCATGCTCACCCAGTCTTGCTTAGAATATAGCATATTATCAAAAAATGTTAAGATACATGGGAATCCTGACCAAATCTTTTCTAATATAAGCATTTCTCATTTTCTTTCTCTTAATATCATCTGAATAAAGATTGGGCCATAAAATTGAGTCAGGCTATTGCTGAAGGTAGGCAGTCTGCTGGGATGCTTACAATTGCCCTGTCCCATTTAGATAGACTTCTTTAAATAATTTAAAAAAATTTTTAAGGTGTGTGTGTGTGTGAGAGAGAGCGCACACATATGCTGCTATGTATATTTGGATGCTCTCTGAGGTCAGAAAAGTGTGTGTGTGATCCCTTGGAGCTGCCTGGTTTGGGAGCTGGGACCTGAACTCAGGTCCTCTGGAGGAATAGGAAGGGTTAATAGCCGAGCCAGCTCTCCAATCTGTTTATGTAGACTCTGTAGAAATGAAACTGAACAGTGTGAACTCTTGGCGTTGAGAGGCTGTAACTTTTACAACAGTGTTAGAACTATTAGTTGAGAGGAAATAAACCTGAAAAATCTGAAATTTCAAAGTGTATTTTTACTTTATTGAACTGATGAGTTTCATATATGAAAACACTTTTTGATGTTTGTTTTGAGACAGGATCTCACTGTGTGTGTCCCAGGATGTCCTTGAACTTGTGATTCTGCCTCAGCTTCCCCAAGTGCTGGAATTATACGTGTGTGCCACCAGACTTGACCAAAAACAGCTTTGAAAAGATATAAGAACATTGGATGTGGTTTCAAAATTATCAATTCAGGAACTTAAACACCCAGATGTTAGGAAAAATGTCTCACCTGTAACACAATGGGCATCAATAATTTCCTTCACTTTAGTGCTGTAACACTGTCTAGTGTTGGAGAGCCACAGAGGAAATACATGAAGGTTTTTGTTTTGTTTTTTTTTGAGACAGGGCTTCTCTGTATAGCCCTGGTTGTTCTGGAACTCACTGTAGGCCAGGCTGGCCTTGAACTCAGAAGTCTGCTTGCTTCTGCCTCATGAGTGCTGGGATTAAAGACATATGCCATCATCACCTGGCTACATGAAGTTTTTAAAATGTGCTTTTCCACCATGATAACTGTATAGTAATGAGTGTGATGTGTAAGACTGAAAGTTTTGTTTCCTAATGCTGTAATAAGAGTATAAAGAAAATCACAGGTAATTTTAGCGGGGAATTGTCTTTATGGAGACCTTCTTCCCACGTAGAACCAGGTTGCTCTTCACCTTGGGATCCTCTTGCAGCTCAGAATAGAATAGTGTCTCAATTTATTTTTCTTTGATGGTGCAGTTTTATTTTGTTTGAAAATGTTGTCTTGGTTATTTTTCTATTGCCATGACAAAATACCATGACCAAGACATGCTTATAAAAGAAAGCATTCAATTGGGATCCTGGTTCCAGAAGCTTAGAGCCCATGACCATCATGATGGGGAGCATGGCAGCAGGCAGATAGACGTGCTGCGGTGGTAGCTGAGCACCTGGATCTGCTCCACAAGCATTAGGCAGAGAGCTAACTGGGAATGGTGTGGGCTTTTGAAACGTAAAAGCTCACACCAGTGACATACCTGGTCCAACAAAGTCACACCTCCTAATCCAGTGGTTTCAACCTGTGGGTCACAACCCTTTCACAGGTATCCTGCATATCAGATAGTTATGATTCAGAATAGTAGCAAATTTGATTATGAAGTAGTAGTGAAAATAATTTTATGGTTCACTACAACATGAGGAACTGTATTAAAGGGTCACAGCATTAGAAAGGTTGAGAGCCACTGTCCTAATCATTCCCAAATAGTTCTACCAATCACAGACCAAGCATTCAAATATTAGAGCCTTTGGAGGCCTTTCTCATCAGACCGTCATGAATGTTTTCAGAGAATCCTTTTTCTTCAATGATGAGTAACAATTATCAAACCCGGCTTTGCATTTGCTAGGCAAATACTCTACCACTAAGCTACAGGCTCATCTTAATTTGGTAGGATGAAAGCCTCCAGGTTTAGAAGTAGGGCGACTTTATCATGATAAAGACAGACACATCCAGAGGCTCTGGATGCTCTTATTTTTTGTGATTGTGTGTGTGTGTTCACATGAATGTGCAGTATACTCTGTGTGTGTGTTGCTTTTTGCTGTATTTCCTTGAGACTCTCGTTGACCTGGAAGCTTTCCATTTGAGCCAGGCTGGGTGGCCGGAGAGCTCTTGAGATAAATATCTCTGGGGTTAATGGCATGCACAGTCATGCCTAACTCTTTAGGTGAGTGCTGGGAATTTGAACTCCGGTCCCCAGGTCTTCATTCTTACAGAACAAGCATTCTTGCTCTTTGAGCTATCGTTATAGCCTAGAATGCTTTATTTTTATTTGTTTATTTTGAGGCAAAGTCTCATGTTACCCAGGTTAGACTCAAACTTCCTGTGTAGCTGAGGGTGGCCTTGAACTAACAGTCCTCTTGCTTCTACATCTCAGGTGCTGGGCAGATGTTGTATTTGTAAAATTGCCAAAGCAATTACATTTGGTTAGTCATGTTACTTAAAGACGTTTTAAAAAAGATTTTTATTTTACACGTGTGTTTTGCATGCATGTATGTCTGTGTAGCACATGCATGCTTATTACTCACGAGGCCAGAAGAAGTTGTCTGATCCCCTAAAACTGAGTTATAGATGCTTGTGAGCCACCATATGAGTGCTGGGAATAGAACCCAAGTTTTGCAAGAACAACAAGTGCTTTTAATCACTGAGTCATCTCTCCAGCCCCTTAGGTATTCTGTTCAGATACTCAAGCCAGAATCAAGTTAGGTAAGTATAATAACTGTTTAAATTCTTCTCTCTGAATAATGGCTAATTTGAGTATCAATTTTCTCATATTCATGTCTTTATTTTTATAAATTTTAATATCTTTATTTTTATAAATTTTATGTGTATGGGTGTTTTGTTTGCGCATGCCTCCCTCCCCCACCCCCCGTGTTTGTGGTAATGTGGTACAGAGCAATGGAAAATGCCAGGTGTTCTTACCACTCTGCACAGTCTCATAGACATAGTTTTTTGGTTATGCTAATTATAGTTTTAGTTTTGAATTCTTTTTCTTTTTTTCTTTCAACAATTTCTTGCAAAAACTTAGCAGTGCAAGATTAAAAGATTTTACTGTTGGTATTTAAAAAGGAATAAAACCCTAAAACTTTGATTGTTATATACATGTCTTATGTAGTACTTTTATTTTTAAAATAATGCCTCCACAGTGTGTTGTATTTATCTCTAACTATAGTATACAGCCCAAAGCAAAAATTTAAAAGTCATTATTAATTATGTGTTTGTATCTTCATGTTGGTATATGAATGTAAATGCAGGTGCCAAAAGCGGCCAGAGCTGTCAGAGTCAGACCTCCCATAGCTGGAGGAATTACACATGGTTGTGAGCCACTTTTTCATTTTGAACCTGTGCCCTCTGTAAGAACAGCAAGTGCTCAGAACGGTTGAGCTATCTCTCTAGCCCCCCAATACACACACACACACACACACACACACACACACACACACATACACTAGGTAAAAGTCACTTTCAAAACATGTAGCTTAGTTTTCAGAGGTGTAGCTTTCTTTTTAAATGATTTTATCATCTAAAATACTGTTTAACACAGCTCTAAAACTTCAGCACATGTGTCTAGCATAGTGAGGTCTGATAATAACCACATTTACTAATTAAACAGATACTGCTGGCAAGCATTTGGGTGGCTAGAGAACTGCAGTCGTAGGTTTCATAGGGGTGGAGGTCATCAGCCAATTGGCATTTGGCCTCCGCCTTCTGAGTGCTGGGTTATGTGCTTTGTTAGAAAATTCTTTATATATATTTATTTTTCTCTAGAATGTTACATTGTAATATTTGTTCAGTTAACCAAAGCATAGTACATGTCTATAATGCTCCAAATATAAGTCTAATGCAGTTTTTTTCTGTGCTCTTCATGGATGTTGATGGGTGCTGACAGAGCATTGTAATTAATTGAAGCTTTTATGCCAGGGAGTGAAAACAAAGCAACATATTGGTGCCAGGTGAGCTAAGTGCCAGGTGCTGTTTCTGTAATCAAGTTTTCATGGTCATGGTACACAAGTCTCCACCAAATGTCTTCAGAAACCTAGATCTAGGAAAAGGAATTTTTGAACTAAGGTTTTGTACTTTATAGAAACTGTTATTTGCCCAATGCCTATGGCCAGCATTCAGGATACTCAGGCAGGAGGATTACTGCCAGTTTGTGGGTATTCTGAACTACAGAGAATCTGTTTGAAATACCAAAAACCAAAACAAACAACTCACACACAACTCCCTAACTAGGAGTGTACTTTAGTGATAGAGTGCTTGCCTAACCTGCATTAGGCCCTAGGCTTAATCTCTAATACTACATATACAATCACACATAAAAACAATTAAAAATTTCAAATCATGCATGGTTCATACTGAAATAAACTGGGAACTCTGCTTCAACAAATCCTCACAAAGTCCTTCTGAATCCGGGGGCTGGAAATGATGGAATTGCATTCTTTAACCCCTCAGTGCCCTTATAATGAGCTTTAAATGTCCCACAAATCGCTAAAGTCAGTATGCTTAGAACTTTGCATATTTGTCCTTAAGATGAAGGGAACTATGGGTAATTTCAGGCGAGGAAATAGCATTTCAAACCATGCTGTGACCAAATGAAGCAGATTGCAAGAAGTTGAGAGGTTTGAATGAGGTGTAGGAGGGAAGTACTTAACTCCCTCTTGCCCGAATATGACTAGGGTGGTAGCTAGAAGCACAGCAGAGTGAACAAAGTTGAAGGGACGATGACATTAGGAGATAGAATTATCAGGACTGAATAGTGGTTCTAATCCCACATTCCAAGAACAGCTAGATGTAGTGATATTTCATTTGTATTTTAATAAGTAAAGCTGGCCTGAGGATCAGAGAGTAAAACAGCTGCACTGATGAGCCATGCAGACCAGACAGTGATGGCACACACCTTTAATTCCAGTAGCCACGCAGACCAGACAGTGATGGCACACACCTTTAATTCCAGTAGCCATGCAGATCAGGCAGTGGTGGCACACACCTTTAATTCCAGTAGCCACGCAGACCAGACAGTGATGGCACACACCTTTAATTCCAGTAGCCATGCAGACCAGACAGTGATGGCACACACCTTTAATTCCAGTAGCCACGCTAGTTTACTGTAGAAACTGAGCTGTAGTGGTGCATGCCTTTAATCCCAGAACTAGAGAGGATTATAAAATGGGAGGAGACAGCTCTCAGTCTTAGTCTCGTTCTGAGATTCCTGGAGGCAGGATCGCCATTTTCAGACTGAGGTAGATGTAAGAGTCAGTGGCTGGCCTCTTTGTTTTTCTGGGTTTCAGGTTGAGCCCCAATCTCTGTTTCTGGGTTTTAATTAATCATGCTACAGCTGGACATTTCAGGTTCAGTGATGTGGCTGCAGAAAATGGATATTTGGTAAGTGTTGAGCTCACAGAGCTCATAAGGAGTAGAACTCCAGTTCATACTCCATCAACTCACAATACTCTTTACCCAACTCCATCAGTGTTCTGAACTGGTCAGCCACATTTCCACCTCAGGAACTGGGGACAAAGGTACGGTGTAAAGGGAGAGAACTGCTAGGGTTCTGAGTCGATAGTTCTGCCAGTCAGTGAAATCAGAGTACAGCAGGAGATAACTGCTGGATGGGGAGGGAGCTTTGGGTTAACTTTGAACATGTGTTTGAGACATGTGAGCCCACCAGAGACACCTGGCAGATTCTTGGGAGCCTGATGTTCGGAAGAAGTGTAGTCTGAAGTGAAATTTGAGAATCATCAAACGAAGATGAAATGGCCTAGGAAGTGTGTGGAGCATTGTTGTTCCTGGAGGCCTGTGGAAAACTAACCTTGTTTGTTTTGTTTTGTTTGTTTGCTTTTTTGAGACAATCTCACTGTATAGCACAGGCTTGCCTGGAACTTGCTACTTACACTGCCTTCCCAGTGTTAGAATAAAAGACATGCACTACCACACCGAGCTGTAATGCCAATTTTTAAAATTTATTTATTATGTATACAATATTCTGTCTGTGTGTATGCCTGCAGGCCAGAAGAGAGCACCAGGCCTCATTACAGATGGTTGTGAGCCACCATGTGGTTGCCGGGAATTGAACTCAGGACCTTTGGAAGAGCAGGCAATGCTCTTAACCTCTGAGCCATCTCTCCAGCCCCCTAATGCCAATTTTTTAAGAGTGGATCAACAGATGTGGTTTATACAGGCTCATGCCTGTGCCCTCAGCAGCAGTTGGAAGGCAGAGGTCGGAGGATCATCGTGAGTTTGAAACCAGGCTGATCTAGAGTGAGATCCTGTTTCAAGTGTTTATTTTATTTTATTTTGTGTGTAGGTGTTTTATTTGTGTTTATGCCTCTATGTTATGTGCATGCCTAGTACCTTCGGAGTACCTTCGGAGGCTTCAGAGGCTTTCAGTTCCTCTGGGACTGGAAGTATGTATGGTTGTGACCACCATGTGGGTTTTGGGAAGAGAATCCTGGCTTTCCGGAAGAGCAGTCAGTGCTCTTAGCCACCAGGCCATCAGTCAAGCCTCAAGATCTTGTTTCAGAACCAAAAATCAAGACAGAACAAAGGGCTGAGTGATGTGGAAGAAAAAGCAGAAGGTAGTGTTATACAGACTTCAAGAGGGTTAGAATTTAAGCAAAGTGGGGAATGCTGAAGAGGCATTAAGGGAAATGGAGCCTAAAAAACATCCTATAGGTTTGGCAACTTGGTAGCTAACCAGAGAGAGCATCTTAGAGAGAGGGTGGAATGAATTATTTCTCTGATAATTCCATGCCAGAATCTAGTTTGTTATTGAGGCTAATCTTTTGTCACACTTGCGATGCCAGGAAGCTGGTCACAGTGCTGACTGCCGCTAGGAAGAGGAAGTGAGTGGCTGCGCCTAAGTTTCACTGAATACCTTTTCCTCATATTTTTTCTTTTACATTGTGATGTTTTCTTTGTTGTCATTTTGAGAGTTAGTCTCACAGTTTAGTCTTAGCTGGCCTGGAACTTGCATTTAGACCAGAGTATCCTTGAGCTCACAAAGATCTGTCTGTCTCTACCTCTCAAGTGCAGAGATCCCCCCCCCCCCCCACTTTAGAAACATTTATGTTTTTCAGTCTGGGCACGGTGGCAAATATCTTTAATCCTAGCACACTGGAGGCAGGTGAGTTTTTGTAAATTCAAACCCAGCTTGTGTATATAGCGAGCTCCAGGTAGTGAGGTCTACACAGTGATACTTTGTTTCAACAACAAGCAACAGCTACAGAGTATATTATTTATTCAGAACAGACAGAATGGTTTAGTGGGTAAAAGTGCTTGCTATGCATGCCTGATGATCAGACTTTAATTTCTAATCTTATACTGAAAGGAGAGAATTGATTCCACAAAGTTATCTTCTGACATCCACTTGTCTACCTCCTCATATAAAATAATAAAACTAAAAATTAAAAAGATATTATTTGATGAATTAAAATATTTTGTACTGAAATATAGGTATCAGTTATTTTCTATTCTGTTGTCCTGTGATCAGATATTATTATTATTATTCTTTGTTTATATATTCCTCCTTTAGACTGCAGGCTCTTGGAGAGCACACTGTCTACACTCTGCTCTCCAGTGTCGCCAGGATTTTGCATAAGAGCTTGACATGTAACAGATAATGATCACTATTTAATGGACCAATGGTTCCTATCCTTTCTCTTGGTTATAGGAATTTTAAAGAGGATAAGATGTTTCCTCATGAAATGCTAGCATTATATAATTAACAGTAAGGGTTAATATCAAGGAATGGTGCCCTTTGTTATTAAAAATTTTATATTAATATTGTTGTGGGGGGTGGGCGGGGCTTGTATGCCATGTTTTTAGATCAGAGGACAACTTTGTCAAGTTGGTTCTCTCCTTCTCTCTTTACATGGGTTCTGGGGATTGAAGTCAGACCACCAGGCTTATATAGCAAATGCCTTATCAGTTAAGCCATCTTGTCAGTCCTTCATTATTTTTATTTAATATGTATAGGTGGTTTGCCTGCATGTATGTCTGTGTGCTATGTACAAGCAGTACCTGGGGAGTCCGGGGGAGGGCATTGGCTCCTCTGGAACTGGAGATTGGAGTTTAGAGTTGTTAGATACTGTGTAGATGCTGAGAACCAAATCTGGATCCTTTGGGAGAGCAAGTGTTGTTAACTGATGAGCCTTCTCTCCAGTGGATTGCTTCAGTCCTTTTAATGCAGGGTGTCTTGTAGCTCAAGCTGGCCTTGAACTCCCTATGTATCCAGAGAATGTTGAACTCCTGATTCCCCTACTTCAACTTCACAAGTGCTGGGATTACAGGTGTATGCAAAAGAGTGGCAAGCCTGACTGTTGTCTGAAGTTTCAAAGAGGCCCAGAGTTCTGGGAGCAGTGTGCCCATGACCACGCCCTGAATTTCTGGCATTCTTTCTAACTCTGAGATGAAGTCTTAGACATCTTGGTCTTTTTCTTTATCAGTTTTACCATATTTTACAATGTCATGTTTAGAAGTAAAAAAAATGGTTAAATTAAAAAAAATTTATCATGCTGAATGTACCCCTTTAAATTCAGTACTTGGGAAGCAGAGACAGGCAGATCTTCTGGGTCAGGCCAGTTTGGTCAATACTGTGATTCCAGACCAGCCAGAGTTGCATAGTGAATCTTATCTAAAAAAAAAAAAGTTTTATTTATGTGTCTGTGTGAGTATGTAAATATGTGTGCAGCTGATGGTAGAGACCAAAGGAGAGCATTAGATAAATTCCTTGGAGCTGGAGTAACAGGCAGTTGTGAGCCACCCAATGGGCAGGAACCAAACTCAGGTCTTTGAAAGAGTACAAATACTCTTAGACATTGCGCCATTTCTTGAGCCCCTCTCTTCAACCCTCCTCCTCCTTTATTATTATTATTTTTTAGACAGGGTTTCTCTGTGTTACAGCCCTGGCTGTCCTGTAACTCTATCTATAGATCAGGCTGGCCTTGAACTAACAGGGATCCTGCTGCCTTTGCCTCCTAAGTGCTGGGATTAAAGGTGTGTGCAACCCTGCCCAGCCTATTTCTTTCTACAGTTATTTTGTGTGTGTGCACGCGTGTGTATACACATGTATGTTTGCATCTGTGGATGCCTGAGACAAGGCATATATGAAGGTCAGTGGGAATCTGTTCTCTTGTCTTTGCATCGGTTCCAGGGATTGAACCCAGGCCATTAGGCTTGGCAGCAAGTAGCTTTACCAGATGAGCCTTCTTACATGACTCTAAAAATATTTTACTTACTTAGGCAACAGCCTGTGTGTTTGTTTATTCTTTTTTTTAAATTTATTTATTTATTAAGGATTTCTGCCTCCTCCCCGCCACCGCCTCCCATTTCCCTCCCCCTCCCCCGATCAAGTCCCCTTCCCTCATCTGCTTGAAGAGCAATCAGGGTTCCCTGACCTGTGGTAAGCCCAAGGACCGCCCACCTCTATCCAGGTCTAGTAAGGTGAGCATCCAAACTGCCTAGGCTCCCCCAAAGCCAGTACGTGCAGTAGGATCAAAACCCCACTGTGATTGTTCTTGAGTTCTCAGTATTCCTCATTGTCCGCTATGTTCAGGTAGTCCGGATTTATCCCATGCTTTTTCAGACCCAGGCCAGCTGGCCTTGGTGAGTTCTCGTTTGTTTTTTTGAGACAGGGTTTCTCTGTGTAGCTCTGGCTGTCCACACCAGCCATTTAAAGTGACTGAGAGGAAGTTTTTGGATGAAGTGGTAGTTTAGAGTGCAGGCTGGTCCTGTACTGCACACCTCTATTCCCAGCACTCAACACAGAGGTGGGAAGGTCTCTGTAAGTTCAAGGGCAGCCAGGGCTGACTAGTGAGACCATTTTTCAGGAGAAAAAATTTTCTGCCAAAACTCAATGTTGAATTTAAGGTAAAAGAAAGTAGCTGAATATTTTATTGCAATGGAGTGAAATTTAAGAAAATGATAAATTTCATCTGGAGAGATGGTTCCAGCAGTTAAGAACACATACTACTCTTTAGAGGACCCAAGTTTAAGTCCTAGCACCACATTCAGGGGATCTGACACCTCTGGCCTCTGTAGGCATCTATACTCTCTAGGGGGATGGATACCACACTTAGAAAATAAAACTAAGTCTCTAAAAAAAAGGTAAAATGATAAAAATCATTACCTTTTTGGTTTTTATTTATTTAAAAAAGAAAACACTATCTTTTTTCATTACACATACCAATCCAAGTTCCCACTCCCTCCCCTCTTTCTATTCCCTCCATTTCCCCCTCTCCACTCCCCATCCCATCCTCAGAGAGGGTAAGGCACATTGCTTTGGAGAAGGTTCAAAGCCCTCCCTACTGTATATATCTAGGCTGAGCAATGGTTCCATCCAAAGAGAATAGGTTCCCAAAAAAACCAGTACAAGCAGTAGGGATAAATCCTGGTGCCACTGCCAGTGTCCCCTCAGTCTGCCCCAGCCATGCAATTGTCAGCCACACTCAGAGGGTCACTAGTTTGATCCTATGCTGGTTCCTTCCCTGTCTGGCAGGTGTTGGTGAGCTCCCATTAGCTCAGACAGACTCTGTCAGTGGGTGTCCCCATCATGGTCTTGACCCCTTTGCTCATATTCTCATTAAGTTTATGAAGTTACCTTTGCCTTTGTAAATAGTGGATAGCTGAGTGTTATACTGAGTGTGGGATTAGATGGTACTGCTTTCATTCCAGTGGATATGAGTAATCCAGTGTAAGTCATATGACTCCTTCTTCCTAGGAAGGGGAAAACATTGAGTAATGAATTGATAAGGCTTTTTTTGTAATTGCTGTTTGTTTTCTTAGATACTTTCACTATGGAACTCTGGGTGGTCTGTGACTATATAGATTAGGGTGGCCTGGAACTCAAAAGAGTTCTGCCTATCTCTGCTTCTCAAGTGCTAAGATTAAAGATATGTGCCGCTATGCCAGATATAATGGTGCATACCTCTAAGCCAGCACTTGAGAGGCAGAGGCAGTCAGATCTCTGTAGTATGATGCAAGCCAGCCAGGGCTACATAGCAAGTTCCAGGCCAGAAAGGGCTAAAAAAAAAAAACCAACAAAAAAAAAAAAACCCTGTCTCAAAAAATGATAAAAAGGAGAGAGAGAGAGAGAGAGAGAGAGAGAGAGAGAGAGAAAGAGAGAGAGAGAGAGAGAAGAAATTTCTAGCTCAGCACTGAGAGATTTAATTTTTTAAAAATAAACTATTATGACCTCCTAATTCAACATTGTGATTTTACTGCAGGATAAATGAAGAAGAAAACAGGGAAGGAGCAAAACATTAATTACACATGTAATAATAATGAGCAAATGTGTCAGGAAAAAGTATATGAGGACAAATGTAAGGTAGGTGGATATGTTTCCCTCTTCTTTGGAAAGTCTTGCCTAGAGCCAAAAGTTCCAGTGATAAGAAAATTAGTGGTGTCTGTGTACACGCATGTCTTCATGTGCTCATGCATCTATCTTGTCAAGTGTTTAAATATTTGAGTCTATAGGGACCCATTCAAACCATCACATCCGGCTTTTACTTCTTTCTTTCTTCTTTCCTTTTTTCCTTTTTTCCTTTCTTTCTTTCTTTCTTTCTTTCTTTCTTTCTTTCTTTCTTTCTTTCTTTCTTTCTTTTTGTTTGTTTAAATTGATTTTTATTTTTATTTTTTTTAAAGATTTATTTATTTTTTATGTATACAACATTCTGCCTCAATGTATGCCCGCACGCCAGAGGAGGGCACCAGATCTCATTATAGACGGTTGTGAGCCACCATGTGGTTGCTGGGAATTGAACTCAGGACCTCTGGAACTGCAGCCAGTGCTCTTAACCTCTGAGCCATCTCTCCAGCCCTAAATTGATTTTTATTGAGCTCTACATTTTTCTCTAATCCTCTCCCTGCCTCTCCCCTCCCCTTCAACCCTTGCCCAAGGTCCCCATGCTCCCAATTTACTCAGGAAATCTTGTCTTTTTACTTTCCATGTAGATTAGATCTATGTATGTCTCTTTTAGGGTCCTCATTGTTGTCCCAGTTCTCTGGGATTGTGAATTGTGGGCTGGTTTTCTTTGCTTTATGTTTAAAAACCACTTATGAGTGAGTACTTGTGAAAATTGTCTTTCTGTGTCTGGGTCACCTCATTCAAAATGATGTTTTCTAGCTCCATCCATTTGCCTGCAAATTTCAAGATGTCATTTTTTTCTGCTGTGTAGTACTCCATTGTGTAAATGTACCACATTTTCCTTATCCATTCTTCGGTCAAGGGGCTTTTAGGTTGTTTCCAGGTTCTGGCTATGACAAACAAAGCTGCTATGAACATAGTTGAGCACATGTCCGTGTGGCATGATTGAGCATCCTTTGGATATAATACCCAAAAGTGATATTACTGGGTCTTGAGGAAGGTTGTTTCCTAATTTTCTGGGAAATCACCACACTGACATCCAAAGGGTCTGTACCATCTTGCATTCCCACCAGCAATGCAGGAGTGTTCCCTTTACCCCACAACCTCTTCAACATAAGTTGTCATCAGTGTTTTTGATCTTGGTGGCCATTCTTACAGGTGTAAGATGGAATCTCAGAGTTGTTTTGATTTGTATTCTCTGATGACTAATTTTCTCTTAATAGAATAAAACTTCCTGTAATATGATTACCTTATAGAAAGATACCATATATAAACCATTAACATAAAATGAGTTCAGAAGTAAAAATGTAACAAAAGTTAAGTTATTCCTTGAACAGTGATTTTTCCCATATTGCTAACTGAGGGTCTGAGGATATATGTCAGTGGTAGAGCACTCACTGGCATGCATATAACCCTGGGCTCCCCGTCTTAGAGCTTTAAATTGGATGAATGAATGAGTAAATAAATAACTGGGAACTGGAGGAAGGTACTCAATTCTTACTGATTCTACTTTGCTGGGAGATTTGTTTTTAGAAGCTGCCTGCTGCCAACAGATCCAGGTACATAATTAAAACAAAGTATAGACAATGGGCAAGGAAATCTTCCATATCACATCACAGCATAAAGCTGGTGTATTAAGACCTGAGGATTACTGATGCTGAACTTTTCCTGTAGTATTTCACCTAATGCTGTTGTTCATTCATACTAAACAGAACACTTATCAAGAAAACAATAATGTGGTTATTTTAAGTCATAAAAATTATGTTTGTTATTGTTTGTTGTGTGGAGGTCAGAGGACTACTTGCTTGTTTTGGATTTCTTAATCTACCCAGAGATTGAACTCAAATCACCAAGTTTGGCAGCAAGCACTAAACAGCCAATTCCTATAAAATACATTATTCCCTTAACATCTTTTGTGTTCATTGAGCACAAAATTAATGTCAGAGCATTAAGACTCTATTACTGAGCCTATTTCCTTTGCCCTTTTTCCTTTTTAGTTATTTTTATTTATTCTCTCATATAATATATCCCGACTGAATTCTTCCCTCCTCCCATTCCTCCAAGTTCCTCCCAGCTCCTCCCTGTTCCCCCAGATCCACTGCTCCTCCATTTTTATTTAGAAAAGAGCAGGCCTTCCAGGGATATGAACAGAAAGAACATGGCATAACAAGATGCAATAAGACTAGGCACTAACCATTATGTCAAGGGTGGACAAGGCAACCTAGTATAGGATTCCCAGGATCAGGCAAAAGAGTCATAAACACCTTCCCTCCCACTATTAGGAGTCTCACAAAAACTCCAAGCTAAACAAACAGCCGCAGATGTATGTAGCACAGACCAGTGAAGGCTTTGTGATTGCTGCTCCAGTCACTGCGAGCCCCTATGAGCCCTGCTTAGTTAATTCTATGAACCATGTTCTCCTGGTGTCCTCGGCCCCTCTGGCTCCTACAATCCTTCCTCCTCACTTCTGTTGGGTTCTCTAAGCTCTGCCCAATGTTTGGCTGTGGTTCTCTGTTTCTGCTCCTATCAGCTGACAGAGGAAACCTTTCTGATGATTATTGGGCTAGGCACCAGTCTATGAGTATAGTAGAATATTAGAAATTATTTCATTGCTTTTATTTTTTTTTTAATGCAAGTAGTGTTTGATTTTACCCTATGTTTCTGGGCCAGGCAGCTTCCAGTGTCTGGCTATCTAGGCAGTATCAGGCATGGGCTCAAGACTTTGTGGTGAGTTGGTGCACCAGTCCTACCACTGGACACTTTGCCTAGTTACAGATGACTGGTTCAGGCTCCATATCCTCCATTACTAGGAGTCCTCACTGGGATCACCCTCATAGGTTCCAGGAAGGTTCCAATCTGTCCTGTTCTCATCCCCACCCACCCCCAGTCCACCTGAAAAATCTGTTTTATTTCTCCTTCCCAGGGGAGTCCGTACATTCCCCTAGAGCCTCCTTGTTACTTAGCCTTTTTGGGTCTGTGGGTTGTAGCATGATTTTCATTTTATTAACAACTAATGTCTACTTAGAAGTGAGTACATACTATGTTTTTCTGCATCTGGGTTATCTTAGGATGATTTTTTTTCTAGTTCCATCCATTTGCCTGCAAATTTCATGATGTCTTTTTTATTTTTAACTGCTGAGTAATAAATACTCTATTGTGTAGATATACTACATTTTCTTTTTTTTTAAATATTAACTTTATTTATTTATTATGTATACAATGTTCTGTCTGTGTGTATCCCTGCAGGCCAGGAGAGGGCACCAGACCTCATTACAGATGGTTGTGAGCCACCATGTGGTTGCTGGGAATTGAACTCAGAACCTTTGGAAGAGCAGGCAATGCTCTTAACTGCTGAGCCATCTCTCCAGCCCTACATTTTCTTTATCTGTTCTTCAGTTGACAGACATTTAGGTTGTTTCCAGTTTCTGGCTATTATGAAAAAAGTCACTATGAACACAGTTGAGAAGTGTCCTTGTGATGGGGTAGAGTCTCCTTTGGGTATATTCCCAGGAATAGTGTAGCTGGATCTTGAGGTAGATTGATTGCCAATTTTCTTTTTTTAAAAATATTCATTTATTTATTATGTATACAATATTCTGTCTGTGTGCATGTCTGCAGGCCAAAAGAGAGCACCAGACCTCTTTATAGATGGTTGTGAGCCACCATGTGGTTGCCGGGAACTGAACTCAGGACCTTTGGAAGAGCAGGCAATGCTCTTAACCACTGAGCCATCTCTCCAGCCCTGATTGCCAATTTTCTGAGGAACCACCATATTGAATTCCATAGTTGCTGTATTAAGTTTGCACTGCTACCAGCACTGGAGGAGTGTTCCATTTCTCCTCATCTGCCAGCATGAGCTGTCACTTGTGTTTTTGATCTTAGCCATTCTGTCAGGTATAAAATGGAATCTCAAAAAATAGATGGATTCCAGAAGTGAATATCAGATAGCTAGGTAAAAACAGTAGCCATGTTTCTAGGTCCTTCAGTTATTGCCTTAATTTGTTTTTCTTTTTGTTTTTTAGGCAAATGACCATGGAAACGATTGAATCACAACAGCATCGAAGTGTAACACATTCTGGGGCAGAGCACAGCTGTGCTCATATGCAGACTGGACAAATTTCTGTTCCTACTCTAGCTCAGGTAGGCCACAGGCAGGCACTGATAAAAGTTAAAATAAGTAGAAATGAGAATTGTATGAAGATTTTTTTCACTTATCTTAAACATCCCATATTTATTTATTTGACTGATGAGAAGATATTTTTGCACTGTAACATAGTCTTGGTAGTACCCTGACCCCCACTGCTCCTAGCAATGTGGGAAGGAAAGAAAAAGACTTCTTTGTAGCATGTAAACTCCCAAGTGATTACTTGACTGGTTTGCTAATTCCAAATATATACAGTTCTAATATCATATTTATAATGTTGGTTGGAATTTTCTATTTGCTCATTATATATTTAGTTTGATCTTTATTTTCCTATCAGTTAGATTTTGAATTTTTTATTAGTTCTTTGAGATTTTTGTATACTATATTTTGATCATATTCACCCCTCTTCAACTGCTCAAGTTCTTTCCCAACATTGTGTCCTCTTTTTATAATTACATTTTTTTTTCTTTCTGTAGTCCTGACTGGCCTGGAACCCACCTCAGAGTTCCACTTGCCTCTGCCTCCTGAGTGCTGAGATTAAAATCTCTTATCCTCTTTACCTTGACCAGTTGGGGGTCTCTGTGTTAATTTCCATCTATTGCAAATAGAAGCTTTTCTGATCAGGGTTGAGAGATGCATTAATCTATGACTATAATGATAAGTCATTAGGAGTCAGTTTAATACCATGTCCATTTAACAGCATAATGGTAGTAAGTTCTTCCCTAGATACTATGACCTGTCTAGCCATAGGCTCTTGGTCTGACAAAGGTGCTGGGTACAGGTTTCAACTTATCAGCAGACCTTAAATCCAACTAGAAAGTGGTTGGTTGATTTCGTGATGTTCATGCCACTCTTATACCAGTGGCATGTCTTGTCAGGGCAATCATTATTGTGGCTTGTGTGGTTCATAAGTGGGTGAGATTGATTAGTCGTCCCCCCCTCCCCAGTAGTGTGAATAGTACCTTGCTGCATTATGGAAGTTAGTCAGTAGGGATAAAGCTTTCAGGTCACTACTAGATTCTATGACTCCGGTGTGTGGCTTTTTCAGCAATAGAGTCTTACTGTCACATTTCAGAGGGTAGCAAATAACATTAGCAGTAATAGTTTGTAGTATGTGGGAGTCTGTTGTACTTACTAGTCAACAACTCAAAAGGAGTTCTAGTACTAGGGTTATCTTTACTGTTCTATTGCTGTGAAAAGACACTGTGACAAGGAAACTTATAATAGAAAGTATTTAATTGGGAGTTTGCTTAAAGCTTTATAGGATTAGTCCATGATTATCATGGCAGGAAGCATGGTGGCAGGCAGGTTTTGGCAGGCATGGTGTTGAAACTGCAACTGAATATTTTATATCCTGATCTGTAGGCAGCAGAGAGCTAGCCTGGCCTGGTGGGGACTTTTGAAACCTAAAAGCCCACTCCCAGTGACACATCTCCTCCAACAAGGCCACACCTCCTAATCCTTCGTTTTTCTGCTCTAGTTTGCAGAGTGAAAATGAGATAGTGGGGCCTAAAAATGAAGCAGATTAAATCTCATGCAATAGCCAAGTTTACTCAGAGCATTAGATAATTTATATCCGGACGAGTCACCTGAGTAAAGTATATATATAATCACAAGGACAAGATGCATGTGGCAAAAACTTATTTTTTATAGAGGCATATGAACCAGTAATAGCCACTTGTAATGAGTAATTGAACTGAACTCACTTCTATCTACTATACCTGGAAAGGGTATGAAAGCCCATTCCAAGAACAACCATGCTATGGAGGAATAGAGGTCACAAGACTGCTGCCTTGTTTACTTGGAGCTTTCTCACAAGGCAGGCCTCAGAAATCTCCCACAGCTTCATTCATGGACTGTGTTCTGACATCTTTCCCTTTTTTATTTATATTTTACCTTTTTTTATTTTAAAAGCAGGATATCCAGTGGTTTTGATTTGAGATGTTGTAGAGCAATCTAATTGTCATTTGATGCACAAGTATCCAATAAGCAAGCAAATTATAATATTTGAATAGTGAAAGCATTGTGTGTAATACTGTGCCACCAAGAACAGAGATCCAAATTATGCCCAGACACACTATTATATTGATCAGAAAAATCTAGAGAATATCTTGAAATGCTGTTCTGAAAAGCTATTCTGGTATCTGGTAAAACAAAAGTACATATATGCCTTCTAATAGGAATGCAAATTTTATAATGGCCGTTGCAAATAGGAAGTAATTTAAATTCCAAGAAAAAATTAAACACAGTCTCTTCCTAGATGAATGAATGTGTCTATTACAGTATCAAGGTCCAGGCATAAACACAGAGTCATTAGTAAAATAACTTCTCCCATGGCTCACAGGGCCTTAACTTGGCTTCACCTTGGCAGACTTGATTTCAATAATATGGTGAATATTTCCTTTTGCCCTTCAGTTTGAAGTTTGCTATCTTTCTGGTGACTTCTGCTTTCTCTCTGACTTGATTGCCCAGGGCCAGAGGAGCTGAAGAGGGATCTATAATCTTTCAGTGGCTCCATTTGCAATGGCAGATGCATACCCCTTCCCAATTTTCTGGAGAAGTAAAAATAGGGCAAGTTAATGCTTCAGCTTGCTTATTTCCTTCTGCACTAAAACCATGAGCCCAGTGCTAGAAATCGTCCATAAGCAGAATCTGAAACTATATTTAAGGGTTTATGAACTAACCATAATAGATAAGAAAAAAAGCCAGTTCCACCTCTTGGGCTAGTGAAAAGGAAATATTAATAGATTGATGAATATCTGGACCATGAATTCCTCCTATACTGTTAGATGAGCCATCAATAAAATAAGTATCTGCCTGTGGAATGGAAAAAGGTTAAACAATTTTTGCTATCATAAATTTAGTTCTTATGAAAAAATCCCATAGTTTGCCAGCTGGATATTGGTTTCCTATCATTCCATACTAATTTATGAATGAAATTTGAAAATTTATAAAGTTCTGCAACTCTCTTAAAAACAGATTGTTAGTTAAAAGTAATATAATACAGCAAGGATCCCAAATCCATGTAATTGTGGACATCAGTTCCTCTGATTTACTAACTAAGTAAGAAGAGTAAGGTAAGCAGTTAGTATTTTATGGCCCATTTGGGATAAATAGACACAGTCCAAATGTTTATCCTTTTGTGCTATAATACCTGTAGGAGACAGTTTAGTGGGGAAAAAAAAATAACTAAATATAAAGGCAGTGAAGGAGCCATACTGCACATAAATGCTTTTTAGTCTGAATTAAAACATCTGTAGTACTTTTCTTGCTTCTCAGGATAATATGCAAAGACATGTCACCTCTCCTTCTAGAGTTTATAATATATATTGATTAGTGCATAAGTAGGTAAACATTTTGATTTTGCTGACATTGCATCAAATATACCACATGCAGCTCCTGAGGCTGGGGACAAATTGGTAAACAAATTTCATCTTCATGCTGTGCCCTAGCTTGCTTACGTTGTAAAGTTAGCCTTTTCATAGGCTCTCCTAATTCCTTATTAAAAAGTGAAGAGAATTCAAGATTAGATAGTCACATTCGCTACACCTCCTTCTCTGAGGGTCCCCACTCTCTTATCGCAGAGCTGATTTCAGGTCCCTGATTTGTGATGCCGCTTGTTTATTGCTCTGGTTGGCAGTGTGAACCAGGGATAGCGAGGCCTAAAAATGAGGCAGATTAAAGTCTCATGTAATAGTCAACTTTATTTAGAGCATCAACAATTATTAACTCTGAGGGTTAATAAGAGTCACCTGAGTAAAGTATGCAATCACAAGGACAAGCTGCATGTGGCAAAACATGTTTTTCTGTGGAGGCATATGAACCAATAATAGACAGTTGTAATGAATAATCTGAAGAAAACCCTACATCTAGGAGGGTCAAAAAGCACACTCCAAGAACAACCTACATTATGGAGGAGCAGAGGTTATCAGACTCTTGTCTTGTTTACTTGGAGTTTTCTCATAGGGTCTCAGAAATATCATAAAGCTTCATTCATGGACCATGTTGTGACACCTTCCTAAACAGTTTAACAACTAGGAACCAGACATTCAAGTAGTCCACCACAGGAGCTTTTATTTGATAGTGTATGATATCTATCAGAGATATTGCCACCTCTACTAGAAAGAAAGGACCTCATTCTGTATCCCAAGATGACCTACAACTGAGAATGTAGTTACTGTAGGCTGGTCTTAAACTCAGTGTACTGCTGCTTCTGCCTCAATCACCCAAGTGTGAGCTACTACATCTGGCTTCAGTTAGGTCTGAAATTTCAAAATGGTTTCATTCAGAGAATGCTAATAATACTTAATGCCCCTTGATCAGATCCCAAGATACTTATATAAATAGATAATAAAACAAATACATTTATGAATTTATTGGTTTATTAAATAGTTAAGAAAGTAAATGTTTAAAAGAATACCTACTGACTCTTGGCATAGTTTTAAACACAGAGACTTGTAGCTTCTGACTTAAAATAAAGCTTTGGAGTGGTGTATCAGTTCCTTTTCTGTTGCTGTGTTAAAACACCATGACCAACTTGTTTTGGGCATATGGTTTTAGAGGAATAGGTGGCCATGATGGCAGAGTGGAGGAAGTTAGCAAGTGGCGGGCAGGAGTGGTGCCTGCAGCAAGATATTGAGAGTTCACACCGTGAGCAAAGCACGGAGCGGAGAGAGTGGCATAAGTCCTTAAACTCTCAGAACCTGCCTTCAGATATGTACTTCCTCCAGCAAGACCACCTCTTAAACTTACCCCAAAAGTGCCTGCCCAAATGGGGCTAAGTGTTCAAAGACGTGAGCCTACGGGGAACATTGTTTCAAAGCACCGTGAGTAATGAGCTTTATAGGTATTTCAACAATTCCAGTACACATGAAGTAGTGGTAAATGATGTATACAATGCAAAAAGAATGGGGCATATAGCAGAGGAAGTAGTCAGCTGACTAGGCACTCTTTATGTGATTTTCATTTGAGGTAAGTACAAGGGCTAGTAGATTTTTAGGTGGGTGTAGAAAGAGAGGGAAGAGTATTCTGGGTGGAGGGAGGAATGTGTGCAAAAGTACAGTCAGCATATGGGAAACTATAAATAAACAGGATTTTGGGAGGTGGTTTACTGTCTAGTCTGGGAATCAGAACTGGTATGCCAACGGTTATAGATAGTTGAGACTTTAAAGTATCTTGTACTTTAAATACGCTTAAAATATTTTATATGCCCATTGTGTTTAGAATACTAGTAGCCCTGTGGAGACGGAGTTGAAAGTCAGTGAACCAATAGGCAGGCCATTACTAGGATTTTGGTGGAGCCATGGCCATGTGGGATACAGGAACTACTATAATTTTTCATAATTAAAAATGTATAGTGTGTGTGTATGCATGTGTGCACATGCACATGTATCTGCAAATACCAATGGAGGCCAGAAGAAATTATTGGGTCCCCTGGAATTGGAGTTACGGGCAATTGTGAGCTGCTCAGTGTGGGTACTGGGAACCAAACTTGGGTCCTCTGCAAGAGCAGCAAACATTCTGAGTTTCTGAGCTATCTCCAGCACCCCGCCCCCAGAATCTTAAATAAAATAAAATATTTATTTATTTATTTATTTAGTGTGTGTGTGTGTGTGTGTGTGTGTGTGTGTGTGCTGGCACACATAGGGCTAAAAAGTTGACTTAGCAACCTAGTTACCAAGCTTGATGACCTGAGTTGGATTCTTAGGACCTACATGGTGGAAGGAGAAAAACCAATACCAAAAGTTGTCCTGCTATTCTCCCTTCACGTGTGCAGTGACACTGGAATGTCCCCCAAGACGCACACAAATAAGTGATAAGTAAATAAGCAAGCAGGAAATTAATAAGAAAATGAAAAATAACATAAAACTCTGTATCTTAGCATCTAGAGATGTTAATTATGTTATAATCATGTTATAGTCATTTTGACATTTTTGTGCATATCCTTCACTATTTTATCTATGAGAATAGAATAGAATGAAAAGTATATTTTTTTCCACTTTGGGTGTTTCTGTTTTATTTTGCTTTTAAGCTGTATTTCCTGGTCTCAAATTCTGCCATTTCTTGCTGAAGTCACAGTTGAAATAAACCCTTCCTTTTGCCTTTTCTTTCTTTTCTTTAAGTGCTGACTCACTAACTTCTGCTTATACCATTTCTCCAGAGACATCTGCTGAGCACAGTCAGTAAACTAGGTCCCGTTCATTTTAAGTTGATAAATGTGCAGTTCTAAGGGACCATCAGGCTGGTGAACTCTAGCTGTGCAGGCCTCAGTCACAAATTGCTGAATAGGTTACCACTAAGCTGCCCCCAAAGCACTTGTAATTTATGCAATATGTATGTATGTATATGATATATATATATATAGTGTGTGTGTGTGTGTGTGTGTGTATACACACGACATGTGAGTTCCATGACACTCATGTGGAGGTTAGAGGACAACTTGATTCAGACATGTCCTAAGTCTTTATCCTCCTTTCTAGTCTCATTACTCCATCTTAAGGAATCTATACTTTCAGTTTTCCTATCCTTTCTCCTTATTTAATTCTTTTATTCTGTTAAAACCTAGTTTCTGGGCCACTGGGATGGCTCAGCAAATAAAGGTGCCTGCTGCCAATCCGAGCAATTGGACTTTGAATCCTGAAAGGAGAAAGCCAACTTCTTCAAATCATCCTCTAACTTCAATAAAATTAAATTTGAGGATGATAATTTAGACTTAAGTTCAGTTTATGAGCAGGATTAATCATTTAGGTCTTGCAGTATCTAAAACTACTATTATTATATAGTAATATATATTATACATAATATATATGTATGTATAAATGAAAAGTTCAAGCCCAAAAGTATTTAAATCCTGTTACATGTATCCAAAGGGGCTGATTATTCTCAGAAGTTTCTGATAGCCAATAAAATTAAATTTGAGGATGGTAATTTAGGCTTCAGTTCAGCTTTGTATGGAGATTATTTATTTTCTTATGTGACCAAATCATCATTAAACCATGTGGAACTAAAAGTTGTGACCAAAATGCTCAGTGTCTTTTGTGTGTGATATGGTTTGATCTCAGAAGCTGTGGCACTCCTGACCTTTCCAGAGCTTCTGCTCCTCAGGTACTGAAGATCATATTTAAAAACCTGGAAACTGTTGATCTTGGTCTTTGCCTTAGGGCTCTGTACTGATGAGTGGAGAGAAGGACCCCACCAGGCAATGGCTGCACCATTTTCATCTCTGTTCTAAGGTCAAATTGCAAGGTAGCTATGTGTAGTGCCCTATGCCTATAACTCCTAGTACGTGGGAGTTGGAGGTAGAAGGATTAGGACTTCTAAGGTCAGACTCTGTTACATAATGACTTCAGAGTCAGCCTGAGCCACATGAGAGTCTGTCCTCAAGAAATAAAAACTAGACCAGCAAGACAGCAAGGTGGCTTAACAAGAAGAAGTACTTATGGTAGAATCTGACAGTGTGAGTTCAACCTTCAAGACCCACAGGTAGAAGAGAGCAGACTCCCACAGGTTGTCCTCTGACCTCCCTTTGTGTGCTGTGACATATGCATGCCCCCTTCCCCAAGGTATTTTGTTATTTATTTATTGAAGCTATTTTCTTAAGTATATCTTCTGATACATAAGATTAAGAGCCCACCCAATTCTGAAAAAAAACTCATTAGTAATTTAAAGGATCTATTTTAAATAACCCCAAAAGAAACTCTTTCCAAAAATCAGAATGCTAAAAACCAAAAATACTACATATCTAAATAGTTTTGGTTATATTTACATACTCTGGAACAAGCGGCAATCCTCTTGCCTTAGCCTTGTAGGTGCTAGGATTAGAGAATCAGCCACCATACCCAGGTATTTAATTGTTTATTTTGTTTAGGGGTGTGTGTGTGTATGTGTGTGATTTTGCCTAGATGGTGCCTATAGAAGGTGTCAGAAGTTGGCATTGGATCCCTTGGAATGAGAGCTACAGTTATTAGCCACCATGTGCAGGAGCTGAATCTTCTGGGTCTTTTACAAGAACAAGTGATTGTAGCTGTTGATCTCTCTCCTATTCCTTTAACCATTTTTTTTTTTTTTGGTTTTTCGAGACAGGGTTTCTCTGTGGCTTTGGAGCCTGTCCTGGAACTAGCTCTTGTAGACCAGGCTGGTCTCGAACTCGCAGAGATTCGCCTGCCTCTGCCTCCCGAGTGCTGGGATTAAAGGCGTGTGCCACCATCGCCCGGCCCTCCTTTAACCGTTTTTAAAAATTGTATTTTATTTATTCATCTTGTGTGTTGGGGTAAATACAGAGGTCAGAAGAGCCTGTTCTACAATGTGGATCTCAGGAATTGCACTCCGGTTGTTAGGCTTAGCAACAAGCACCTTTACACACTGAGCCATCTTATAAGCCATGGTAATTTTTTTAAAAAAATTTACTTTTTTATTAGTTTATGTGTGTGTTTGGGGGATGGGGAGATAGATGCTCACCTGTGTCTGCTCATGTGGCATCCAGAGGACTGCACTGGTTACAGGTATATTCAGGGTCACACCTGGATTTTTACATGGGTTCCAGAGATCCATACTCAGGTTCTCATTCTTACACAGCAAGTATTCTTGCCAACCGAGTCATCTCTCCAGCCCAGTTTTAGCCATTTGTTGTAAAATTGAACTTTTCTATCTTGGAACCTGAAACTGTGCCCATAAACAGGTCTCCTTTTCTTTTCCTCTTGCTATTCTACTCTACTCTCTGATTCCATGAAATTTAACTACCTACCTCCTAGACATAGAATTGTCTAGAATTTATCTTTTTGTGACTGGCTTATTTCATTTGTCATGATTTCCTCTAAGTTCATCCATGTAGCTTGAGATAACTTTCCTTCTTTTTAAGGCTGTATAAAATATTCTATTGTATGTCTTTGTTATTATTATTATTATTTTGGTTTTTTGAGACAGCATTTCCCTGTGTAACAGCCCTGGCTGTCCTGAGACTAGGTCTGTACTCACAGAGATCTGAGTGCCTCTGCCTCCCAAGTGCTGGAGGCACCACCAGACTGGCCTCAGGTTTTCAATTTATAGTGTTCTGTTTTTCTGTTTTCAGCCTCTAAATATTTGAGATATTCCTTAAACACTGTTTTCCATCAAGACACATCAACAACTTTCCTGATCATTAAAGAGAATTTCATTTTAGTCCTTGAAGTTAATCTGGATAACTCTTGAGATTTGATCTCTCAGGCAGCAGAGTGGACAGAGCCTGTGGTCTGCTTGCTCTATTGTGACATTCTCAGTTCTATTATGACATCACAAACCCCACCATGAGGGAACCTAGCTACACACTGGAGCTGCTCTACTAGGTGCTGATCGCATGCTGTGCTACAACACTGTGAGGTTTCCCTAGTAGAAGTGTCAGTTTTAGAACTTTTTAAAAAAGTTCCAAAGCCAAGTGAGGCTATCAATCGCATCACCTACCCTGTTTCTTCAGATTAACTACTGTCTGTAGTGGGTTCTCAGTGGATGTGGTGGCATCAGCATAACCTATGCTTCAGACATCCTATAGAAGAAGATTATTCTTCAGGGGATCTGGATAAAAAGGTAAATCTTACTTGCCGTGTGTTCATTCTATGTGCTGTCAAAGCCCCGGGAAAAAGCCTCAAATTATAAAGTATAACACATACCACCTTTATGTTTTTAGCTTGTTTTGAGAAGATGCCTGTTTGATTTTTGGGATGAGATATGTACAGTCTTAGCTCTCTCTCTGACTTTTGCCTTCTCTACTTGTAGGCTTTCTATGCAGATGTCCCCTCCCCTTTGGCACTGTTCCTGTGCCAAAGTCTCCTCCCCTTTCACATCAAATCACCATGCTCCTCTGCTGCATCTCTTTCTAATTCCTTGCTTTTTCTTGTAAGAATTGAGCACTATCCAAAAAACATTTGATTCCCCAATTGTTTTCTTCCTTTCTGACTTGGGAGGGCGGGACTTTGATTCTTTCTGCTCAGTCCCCACTGGCCTGTGAAACCCTGAGCAGGTACCCAGACATAGTGAATAGAAGAGAGAGTATATTAAAACATATTTTACATTTATGTGAAATTTCTGGTTATAAAAATAGTTTTAGGGCAACCAGAGAGATGGTTCCACAGTTAAAAGTACTTGCTACTCTCCTCTCACTTCAAACACTTGTCTTTATTTTCTCTTTACTACTTTCCATTGCACATTAGGGATATTTCTTTTCTTTTTTTTTTAAATTTTATTTATTTATTATGTATACAACATTCTGCCGCCTTGTATGCCCACATGCCAGAGGAGGGCACCAGATCTCATTACAGATGGTTGTGAGCCACCTTGTGGTTGCTGGGAATTGAACTCAGGACCTCTGGAAGAGCAGCCAGTGCTCTTACCCTCTGAGCCATTTCTCCAGCCCCCAGGGATATTTCTCAAGTCATGGCATGCTTGCATATCTGTAGTGATGAGGTGAGGAGGCCTGCTTTTCCCCTGGAAATAACAACGCACAAACTGTATTCATTTAAATACTGCCTGGCCCATTATATCTAGCTCTTCTTGGCTAACTCTCATATCTTGCTTTAACCCATATCTAGTAATCTGTATATCACCATGGGGTTATGGCTTACCAGGAAGATTCTAACCTACGTCCATCTTGGGCCAAAGCTTCATGGCATCTGCCTGTCTCTGCTTTCTTTCTCCCAGCATTCTGTTCTGTCTTCCCCACCTACCTATGTTCTGACCTATCAGGCCAAGCAGTTTCTTTATTAATTAACCAATGAAACAACAGATAGATAGAAGACCCTCCTACATCACATATCTGTTAACTCTACCTAGACACTAATTCCCCAGTGTTTCCAAAGCTTTAGAATTCTTTTATGCCATAAGTAATTACATATGTCTATGGGTTCCTCTCGCGTTTTCTTTTTTTTTTCTTTTTTTGGTCTTTTCAAGACAGGGTTTCTCTGTGGTTTTGGAGCCTGTCCTGGAACTAGCTCTTGTAGACCAGGCTGGTCTCGAACTCACAGAGATCTGCCTGCCTCTGCCTCCTGAGTGCTGGGATTAAAGGCATGCGCCACCACCACCCGGCTTCAAGTTCGCATTTTCTTCATGAGCTCTAATCCAAAACTCTAACTCTTAAGTCTTTTTAAAAACATTTTCTCTCTCTCTCTCTCTCTCTCTCTCTCTCTCTCTCTCTCTCTCTCTCTCTCTGTCTCTCTCTCTGTCTCTCTCTCTGTCTCTCTGTCTCTGTCTCTCTCTCTCTGTCTCTCTGTCTCTCTCTTTTTGCTTTTTTGAGACAGGGTTTCTCTATGTAGCTTTGGAGCCTGGCACTAGCTCTATAGACCAGGCTGGCCTTGAACTCAGAGATTCACCTGTCTCTGCCTCCTGAGTGCTAGGATTTAAAGGTGTGCACCATCACTCAGCTTAAACATTCATTTTTAAATGGGTTTAATATTAGCCTGCTTAGGGGAGCTGGAGAGATGGCTCAGAGGTTAAGAGCATTGCCTGCTCTTCCAAAGTTCCTGAGTTCAATTCCCAGCAACCACATGGTGGCTCACAACCATCTGTAATGGGGTCTGGTGCCCTCTTCTGGCCTGCAGGCATACACACAGACAGAATATTGTATACATAATAAATAAATAAATAAAATATTAGCCTGCTTAAAACTGAATTTATCTCTTCATCTGAAGTGAAATGCTACTTTTTACTTATCCATTTTGATATTTAAGAGCAGATTAACGTTCTTAAAACCGTAAACCATTGTTCTTTCTATGCCTGTGTATATATATGTTACTTTAAAGACAGTCAAATATCTAGTTGCAGGCAATATAACCACTATAAAATACTAATAAATTGGGAGAGGGGCGGGAAGCCATGTGAGTTTTGTTGTTGTCCTTCCGCCCAGTTAATGGTACCAGGGTGTGAGTTCCACCTTGTAGAACAGGCTTTAAGTCTAGCCAGAAATTGTCTGATTGCTCCTATGATGTTCTTGCCACACTTGCACTAAGTGAACATACCTTGCCGGGACAGTAGTTCCTACAGCACCTGGGTTCACAGCTGGATGAGGTTGTTGGTTGCTTTTTTTCTTCTGGCAGCATGTACCGTGGAACCTAGCCAGTAAGGGATGAAGCTTCTAGGTTGGTACCAGTTTGATTTCTCCTTGTCCTATGACTCAAGTGTGTGTTATCTTCAGCAGTTGGGTCTTACCATCAAGCTCTGGAGGAAGAGCAATGGCAATAGCCTGTAGTGTTTTCGGGGGTGCTCTATGGGAGTACATTGAAAAGTGGATCCATACTTAGCACTGACCTTCTTATTTGATCACCTATGGTGTCTCCATTATCAGGTAGCATCTTTAAAGTCCTTTTCTATGTTTTAGGAAACTTCTCTAGTTGAAGTTTCTATATGTATTTTTTTCAAAGATCTTTAGTGTTAGCTATTCCTTCCCATACTTCTGTATCTTGCCTTCCTATTCCTTGGCCCGCTTTACCCTTCCTGTTATTATTTTCCTTTCTCCTCCCTCACACCACATACCTGTGTTCTATCACTCTTCACTTTAAGCCCACCCCTATGGCACCTTACTAGTTTTTTGACTTTTATGGGTATTTTAATTTAAATAGAATTATGTAGAAACTCAAAGGTAGCATCCATGAACGAGAGAGAACATGTGACATTTGTCTTTCTGAATTCATGTTCCCTCACTCAGAATGATTATTTTTCTTTTCTTTTTTTTTTTTTAAATGTGTAGCCCAGGCTGGCCTCGAACTCGTGATCCTCCTGCCTCTGCCTCCTTCAGCAAATCCTACCGGCGTGCGCCACCACAACCGGCTAGAATGATTATTTTTAAATCCATCCACTTACCTGTGAATTTCATTTTTCTTCGCAGCTGAATAATATTTTACTGTGTGCATGTATCACATTTCCATTCTCTATTCATCACTTGATGGACATCAAGGCTGTTTCCCCTTGCTGGCTTTTGTGACTATAGTAACAGTAAATCTGGTGAGCAGGCATCTCTGTAGAAGAATATAGAGTCCTTTGGGAATATGCCCAGGTGCTAAAGCTGGATCTTATAGTACAACTTTTTGTAGCTTTCTAGGGGACCTCACACTGAGTTACATAGTGGAAACACCAGTTCGTACTCCACCAACAGTGAATGTGTTTCGCCTTTTCACATAGACATCAGCCTTTGTGGTCCTTAAAAAAACCATAGTAACTTTAACTGGGGTAAAGTGAAATCTCAAAGTGGTTTTAGTTTGCATGTCTCTGATGGCTAAAAATATTGAATGTTTAAAGATGTATTTATCAGCTCTTTGTATTTCTTGTTTTAAAATTTCCCTGTTTAGTTTAATGCTCCATTTTAAGTTGGGTTTGTTTTTTGTTTGCATTCTTTATATATTCTAGACAACCTCTGTCAGATGTCTAGGTGATAAAGATTTTTTCCCATTCTGGAAGTTGCTTTGTCGCTGGACTGATGACTGTTTTGCTGCACACAAGCTCTTTGGTTTCATAACATCCCATTTGTGACTTGTCGGTTAATAGCTGTATTAATGGGGTGCTGTTCACACAGCCTTCCCTGTGCCTAGGAGTTGAAGCATACTGCCTTCCTCCTCAGATTCAGGGCCTTACATTGAGGTCTGTGGTTCATTTGGAGCTGAGCCTTGTGCAGGTGATAATCTACTTTATTCTTCCATATATCTGACTGGTACCATTTATTGAAGATACTGTCTTTTCTTCAACATGTATTTTTGCCTCTTTGTTGAAAATCAGGGAACTGTAAGAATGTGGGATTATCTTTGGTTCTTCAGTTTTATTATATATAAATGTATATGTATTTATACATTTGTATGTTTTAATGACAATACCATTCTCTTTTTATTACTATAGCTCTCAAGTGTTACTTGAAATCAGGGGTGGTACTTCAGCAGTATTTTATTGTTCAGGATTGCATTAGCTAGTCTTTGTCTTTTAAGTTTCCATGTGAATTTTGAGATTAACTTTTCAATTTCTATGAAGAATTTTATTGAAATTTTGATGGGAATCAAATGCTTTAAGTAGGATGGTCAGTTTTACAACATTAATTTTACCAATCCAGTAGCATGGATGGTCTCTCTAGTATTTTCTTCAGTTTCTTCAGAATTGGATTTTCATTGTGCAGGTCTTTCATTTCTTTGGTTAGATATATTTCTAGATTTGTTTTTGAGGCTGTTGTAAATGGGATTGTTTCCCAGGTTTTTTTCTCAATATATTTGTCATTTGGTATGTAGGAAGGACATTGATGGTTATATATTAATTTTGTATTTTGTTATTTAACACTCTATCAGTGGTTGGAGTTTTCTGGTGTATTTCTGAGGGTCTTTTATGTATAGAATTATATCATTTGAGATAAAGATAACTTTGATTTCTTGTTTTCTATTTGTTTTCCCTGTATTTCCCTCTTTTTTCTTACTGCTCTAGTTAGACTTCACAAATTGTGTCAAAGAGGATTGAAAAAAGTGTTTATCTTTGTCTTATTCCTGTTTTTAGTGGTAATACTTAGAGGTTTATTTATTTATAGTTATCATTTTCATGATGTGGGCTCATTGATTCTTGATTGAGATATGTCTCCTTTATGACTAGATTCCTTAGTACTTTTGTCACTAAGTGATGTTGGATTGTATCAAAGCCCTTTTTTGAATCTAATGAGATGATCTTTGAGTTTCTTTGTGTGGGCATTATACTTATTGAATTATGTATCTTGAACCATCCCTGTGTCTCTGGAATGAAGATGACTTGATTGTAGTGATGATACTTTTGTTTTGAAGTTTTTTTTTTTTGAGACAGGGTTTTCCTGTGTACCCTTGGCTGTCCTGGAATTCACTCTGTAGACCAGGCTGACCTCAAACTCACAGAGATCGTCTGGATCTGCCTCCCAAGTGCTAGGATTAAAGGCATATGCTACCACTGCCTGGTTTTGGATGATACTTTTAAATGTTCTTGAATGTGGTTTGCAAGTATTTTATTGAGAAATGTTATGTTTATATTCAATAGGAATATTGGCCTACAGTCCTATAATTTTGTTGTTGTTACCTATCTGGATTTGTTACCAGGCAGTACTGGCTTTATAAAAACAATGAGCTGGGCAGTGGTGGCTCACTCATTTAATCCCAGCACTCTGGGGGCAGAGTCAGGGATCTCTGAGTTCAAGGCCTGGTCTACAGAGAGAGTGTTCCAGGATAACCAGAGCTGTTACACAGAGAAACCCTGTCTCTGAAAAGTAAAACAAAACAAAATAAAACAGCAGCAACAACAAAACGTGTTGAAAGAATTTTTTTTATATATCTTTTTTAGAAAAGTTGGAAGAATACTGGTATTAGTTCTTTGAAGGTTTGGTAAATTCTATGTCGAATCCATTTGACCCTATGCTTTTTTAGTTGGGAAATTAAAAAAAATGTTTGTGTTTTGCTTGCATGTATGTATTCAATCCTCTGAAACGAGTTACAGGCAGGTGTGAGATGCCATTTGCGTAAATATAGTGACTGCTCTTATCTGCTGAGCTCTCTCTTTAGCTCCCAGTTAGGGGAATTTCACGTTACTAATTCTGTCTCTAATTGTTTGCTATTGGTCTGTGTAAAGTATTTATTTAATCATAGTCTAACTTTGATGGGTCATTTGCATATAGAAATTCTTCCGTTTCTTTTAGATTTTCTAGTTTAGTAGAGTATAAAAATGTAAAGTATGTCTGTAATTCTCTGAATTGATAGTGTCTGCTAATTTTGTTTTTATCTCAAATTTTATTGATTCATTTTTTTTTCTCTCAGTCTTTTTTGTTTGTTAATTTCACTAGAACAGTGGTTCTCAGCCTTCCTGATGCTGCAATCCTTTATACAGTTGTGGTAACCCATAACAGTAAAATTATTTTCATTGCTACTTCATTACTGTAATTTTGTGACTGTTATGAATCATAATGTAAATATCTGTGTTTTCTGATGGTCTTAGGTGACCCCTGTGAAAGGGTCCTTTGACCCTCAAAGGGGTTGAGAACTGGTTTACTAGTTGTTTGTCAATCTTGCTATTTTTTTCTAAGAAGCAACTCTTTGACTCTGTATTTTTTCATTTCCTTAATTTCACCCTCATTTTTGTCCTCTCTTGTCCAGTTTTTGGGTATTGTTTTTTTCAAGTGCATCATTAAGTAGTTAATCTGAGGTTTCTCAAATTAAATTTGTCTCAAGACTTACTTTTTCATGGGTATGAATGTTTATGTGCGTTCATGTATTGCACCACACTCATGCATGATACCCATGAGGTCAGAAGAGTGCCCCTGAGCCCTATAACTGGAGTTGCAGTCATGGTTATGCATCGTCATGTAGGTGCTGGGGACTGAACTCTGTAAGATCAACAAATTTTCTTATCCACTGAAACATCTTTCCAGTCCTCTCAGGTTTTTTTTTTTGTGGTAGGTACTTAGTGCAATAAATCTTCCTCTTAGGCCTGTCTTCATGGTGTCCCATAGATTTTGGTATATTATGTTTTTCATTTTCAGTCGATTCCAGAAATTTAAAATTTTTCATGTTATTTTTTTTTCTTAACCCAGTCACCATTCAGTAGTGTGTCATTTAGTTTCCATGAGTTTGTGTACTTTCTGTAGTTTCTCTTGCTGTTGATGACCAGCTTTGCTGCATTGTAGTTAGGTAGAATACAGGATATTATTTTCTTTCCTATTATAATTGTTGGCTTCCAGCACCCACATGGTGGCTCACAAACATCGATGTCCTCTTTCTTTTGACTTCCATGAGTAATAAGCACACATGTGGTGCTTATGTGTATATTGTGGATGCTTGTTTTGTGTCCTAATATGTGATCAGTTTTTGAAAATTTCATGGACTTCTGAAGAATGTGTACTCTTTAGTGTTTGGGTGGAATGTTGTGTAGGTATCTGTTGGATCTATTTGACTTATGGTATCATTTAACTCCAATGTTTTTCTACTTAGCTTTTGTCAGGATGTCCTATTTATTGGTGAGAGTGAAGTGTTGAAGTCATCCGATACCACTGTACTATCCGATATCTAATAGTATTTCTTTTATGAAATTGAGTGCATCTATGTTTGGTACACTTATTTTAGAATTGGAGTATCTTCTTAGTGGATTGTTTATTTATTTATTTGTTTGTTTCTTTTTTGTTTTTTTTTCGAGACAGGGTTTCTCTGTGGTTTTGGAGCCTGTCCTGGAACTAGTTCTTGTAGACCAGGCTGGTCTCGAACTCACATAGATCCGCCTGCCTCTGCCTCCCAAGTGCTGGGATTAAAGGCGTGTGGCACCACTGCCCGGCTAGTGGATTGTTTATTTAATGAATATGTGGTGACCTTTCTTATCCCTTCTGTCTAGTTTTAGTTTGAAGTTTCTTTCATAAGATATCAGAATTGCTATTCCTGTTTGCTTTTCAGTTTTATTTGCTTGAAACGCCTTTTTCTATTCTTTTTTTTTTTTTTTAATTTCTCTGTCAGAGTTTTTTTTTTTTTAAGGATTTTTTTTTATTATTTTTTTTATTGATAAAAGAATAAAGGAAAAAAAAACAAATTTCCACCTCCTCCCAGCCTCCCCTTTCCCTCTCCCTCCTCCCACTCTTCTCCCCCTCCTCCCACCCCTCTCCCCTTCTCCCCACTCCTCTCCCCCTCCCTCTCCAGTCCAAAGAGCAGTCAGGGTTCCCTGCCCTGTGGTAAGTCCTAGGTCCTCCCCCCTCCGTCCATATCTAGGAAGGTGAACATCCAAACTGGCTAGGCTCCCACCAAGCCAGCAGATTGCGTAGGATCAAAACTGCGTGCCATTGTCCTTGGCGTCTCATCAGCCCTCATTGTTCGTCATGATCAGAGAGTTCAGTTTTATCCCATGCTTTTTTTGGTAATAGTCCAGCTGGCCTTGGTGAGCTCCCAGTAGATCAGCTCCACTGTCTCAGTGGGTGGGTGCACCCCTCGCGGTCCCGACTTCTTTGCTCATGTTCTCCCTCCTTCTGCTCCTCATTGGGACCTTGGGAGCTCAGTCCAGTGCTCCAGTGTGGGTCTCGGTCTCTGTCTCTATCTCCATCCATCACCAGATGAAAGTTCTAAGATGATATGCAAGATATTCGTCAGTATTGCGCTAGGATGGGGTCATTTCAGGTTCCCTATCCTCAGCTGCCCAAGGAACTAACTGGGGACCTCAGCTTGGGCACCTGGGAGCCCCTCTGGGGTCAATTCTCCTGCCCACCCTAAAGTGGGTCCCTTAACTAAGAATTGTGGTTCCGTGCTCCCCTATCCAACCTTCCTTTATCCCGATCCTCCTGTTTCCCCAAGTCCCCCCTCCTTCCCTTCTACCTTTTCTCTCCCCATCTCCCCTTACCCCCTTCCCACCCCACCCCCAAGATCCCACTTTTCTCCCCGGCAATTTTGTCTACTTCCCTTATCCAAGAGGATAACGATATGTTTTTCCTTGTGTTCACCTTCTTACTTAGCTTCTTTAGGTTCGCCAATTGTAGATTCTGTGACCCCTATTTATGGCTAGAAACCAATTATGAGTGAGTACATCCCATGTTCTTCTTTTTGGGTCTGGGATATCTCACTCAGGATAGTGTTTTCTATTTCCATCCATTTGCATGCAAAATTCGAGAAGTCATTGTTTTTTACCGCAGCGTAGTACTCTAGTGTGTATATGTTCCATACTTTCTTCATCCATTCTTCCATTGAAGGGCATCTAGGTTGTTTCCAGGTTCTGGCTATTACAAATAATACTGCTATGAACATAGTTGAACAAATGCTTTTGACATGTGATAGAACATCTCTTGGGTAAATTCCCAAGAGTGGTATTGCTGGGTCCAGGGGTAGGTTGATCCCGAATTTCCTGAGAAACCGAAACACTGACTTCCACAGTGGTTGCACAAGATTGCATTCCCACCAGCAATGGATGAGGGTACCCCTTCCTCCACAGCCTCTCCAGCAAAGGCTATCCTTGGTGTTTTTGACTTTAGCCATTCTGACAGGTGTAAGATGGTATCTCAAAGTTGTTTTGATTTGCATTTCCCTGATTGCTAAGGAAGTTGAGCACGACCTTAAGTATCTTTTGGCCATTTGAAGATCTTCTGTTGAGAATTCTCTGTTCAGTTCAGTGCCCCATTTTTTAATTGGGTTAATTAGCATTTTAAAGTCTAGTTTCTTGAGTTCTCTATATATTTTGGAGATCAGACCTTTGTCTGTTGCGGGGTTGGTGAAGATCTTCTCCCAGTCAGTAGGTTCCCTTTGTGTCTTAGTGACAGTGTCCTTTGCTTTACAGAAGCTTCTCAGTTTTAGTAGGTCCCATTTATTCAATGTTGCCCTTAATGCCTGTGCTTCTGGGGTTATACCTAAGAAGCGATCACCTGTGCCCATCTGTTGTAGGGTATTTCCCACTTTCTCTTCTATCAGGTTCAGTGTTTTCGGGCTGATAATGAGGTCTTTAATCCATTTGGACTTGATGGTGTCTATCATTGATGGTAAGGTTTTTTGGAAGCAGCAAAAAGATGAGTTCCATTTTCTAATCCAGTCTGATAGTCTGTGTCTATTTGTTGAGGGAAATGAGATCATTAATATTAAGAGTTACCATTGATAGATGTATATTATGTTTTTATGTTATTTTCTTAGACTTCTTTTGAGTAACTATTTTGGAGTTACTTAATACCTGTGGCCTACTGGGTGTGTTTATCCTTTTCTTCAGATCGAAGTATTCTTCCAATAATCTCTGTAGAGTTGGCTTAATGATCATAAATTAATCTGTTTTTATGTTGGAAAGATGTTATTTCTTCTTCAGTTTTAATAGATAGTTTGGTTGGGTATAATGATTTGATCCCTTTATAATATGTTGTGAAGGGTTTCATTCCTGGCTCTGTCTATTTGGAATTCTGTAGGCCACTTGTACTTGGATAAGTATTTCTTTCTCTAGATTGGGGAAATTTTATTCTATGGTTTTGTTTTGTTTTTGAGACCAAACCTCACTATGTAGCACTAACTGGCCTGAAACTCATTGAGTAGACCAGAGTGACATCGAGTTCACAAACATCCACTTGCCTCAGTCTCCTGAGTGTGCTACAATACCAAGTTCTTTTATGACTTTCTTGAACATATTTATTTAAAGAATATCTATCTATCTATCTATCTATCTATCTATCTATCTATCTATCTATCTATCTATCTATCTATCATCTATCTATCTCATATACAGTGTTCTGTCTGCATGTATACCTGCTGGCCAGAAGAGGGTACCAAATCTCATTACAGATGGTTGTGAGCCAGCGTGTGGTTTTCTGGGAATTGAACTCAGGACCTCTGGAAGAATAACCAGTGCTCCTAACTGCTGAGTCATCTCTCCAGCCCTGAAAATATATTCTATGCCCTCAGTGTGATCGTGTCCTTTTATTCCCATAATCTATAAGTTAGTTCTTTACCTGGCTTCCTGTTGTAAAAGGAGCAGCAGGCTGCTTTTCGTACCACCCGGCTCCAGCCGCTCGGCTCCCGGCCGCTCAGCTAGCTTATGCCCGAATTATCACATGGAGATCTGTATTAATTAAATTGCTGCCTGGCCTATTATTTCTACCTCTTATTGGCTAACTCTCACATCTTGTTTAACCCATTTCTATTAATCTGTATTTCACCACAATGTCGTGGCTTACTGGGAAAGATTCAGCATGTCTGACCTGGCGGCTGGCTCCATGGCAGCTCTCTCTGACCCTGCTTTCTTCCTCCCAGAAATTCAGTTCTGTATTCTCTGCCCATCTAAGGGCTGCCCTATCAAAGGCCAAGGCAGTTTTTTTATTCAAACAAAAAGAGCAACAGATAGAAAGAAGACCCTCCTATAACAGCTTCCCACTTTCTCTTCATATTTATTTCAAATTTCTCAATTGACCTTCCATTTACTATGCATTATCCTCTGAGTCCTGACTCTGTTTTCCCATGGTCCATTCCATTGGTGAGGCTTTCCACTGAGATTTATACTTGGCTTATTGAGTTTTGCATTTCCAACATCACTTCAATTTCACTTTTCTTCAGCAGTTTTGTTTCTGTTGAATTCTGTTTTCACATCTTGGGTTGACTTTCTTTATTCATCTCATTGTTTTTGATCTCAGAGTATGTTCATGTCTTATGAGTTATTTGAACAAGGTTATAATAATTCTGAACTCTTCAGAAGTTCTTTCAGGCACTTTCATTAGATTCTATTATTATGGGATTTAGTTGTGGGGAAGTGATGTCGTTTTTGTTTTTGTTTCTACCCTGGGACTTGTGCATCTGGAGTAGTTAGTTGGTTGAATTCCTTCCTTCCTTCCTTCCTTCCTTCCTTCCTTCCTTCCTTCCTTCCTTCCTTCCTTCCTTCCTTCCTTTCTTCCTTCCATTGTCTTCCTCCAGTGGAGGTATTTACAGTGTTCAGGAAGTACTTAGTAGTAGGTCTGAGAGGTCTACTGTCTTCTGTAGGACTGATAGAGGAAGAATCTGAGCAGCATAGGTAGGCCTAAGCAGGGGAAGCTGGGTTTCTTAAATGTTACAGGAGGCTGTGCAGGCAAAATTCCTAGACACTGTAGGTGGACCTATGGCAGAAGGCAATGGCCAGCATGTGGTTTCAGGATGGTATAGATGGGTCAAAGCATGGGAAGTGAATGCAGGGGGATATAAGGGCCAGTAACCTGGTGCACATGGTCATGTGAGCTTTTAATGAGTAATAATGATGAAGTTTAAGTTCATTAACTCTATCAATATAGTTACAGGCTTAATGCTTATCACTTAACAGCTTCCTCAGAGCTAGTGAGCATATAGAATGGCAGTTTTGCAAATTTAAGTGCTTTCTTCTTTAAAGGATACATCTAAAGTCAAAGGAACATTATTTTTATTTTAGAAGTTTAATGATGGTCTCTTAAGCTTTTGGCTGCCCAGAGTTTGGGCATAAAAGAATTATCATTGAAGAATTCACTTAACTCACCTCTAGAATTTTAGTACAGCCTGTGTTGGAAGGAATTTACAAAATGTTTCTTCATTAGTTTTGCCTTGCTTTGTTTTTCTGAGACAGGGTCTCACTTATGTAGACCAGACTAGCCTCAAACTCACAGAGGTGTTTCTTTGTCTTCTGAAGGCTGGGACAAAAGGCATGCATCACTGTGTCTGGCCCAGGTATCGTTTAAAAGGCACATTTTTATATTATTGATAGGAATATATGTGCACCATGGTGTGTATGTGGAAGTTAGAGAAACAGCTTGTGGGAGTCAGTTCTCTTCTTCCACAGTGTTGTTCCAGGATCAAACACAGGTCAAGTCTTGGCAGCAAGAGGTTTTACTCACAGAGTCCTCTTGGCCTGCATCAGGTATTTCTAAACCATTTCTGATAGAACTATTGTTTAATATGGAGTCCTCAGACTGATACTTGAAAGATAGAGTGACTGAAAGCATGATCTCCCCCCTCTCTCTATAGATATAGACATGTACATATACATATACACATACACTTATCTTTATGTCAGCTTGCCACAAGCTGAAAGCATCTGAGTGGAGTGAGCCTCAATTAAGAAAATGAAGACCAGCCTGTGGAGTTTTTAAATTAGTGATTGATGGGGGAGAGCCCACCCCATTGTGAGTGGTATTATCCCTGGTTGTCCTGGGGTGTATAAAAAAGTAGACTGAGCAAGCCATAAGGAGTAATCCAGTAAGCAGAATTCCTGCATGGCCTCTGCATCAGTTCCTTCTTCCCGGTTCCTGCTTGAATTTCTGCTCTGACTCTACAGCTTCCCTTAGTGACGTATTGCTACCTGGAAGTATAAGCTGAAATGAACCCTTTCCTCCGCAAGTTGCTTTGCTCATGGTGTTTCTTCACAGCAATAGTAACCTAACTATATATCTGTGTGTGTATAAAATATATAATATATATATATATATATATATATATATATTTGAAGCTTATGATCCATTCTTGCTTTAGTTTCAAATGATCTTATCTGTTGAAGCTGGAGTGTTTCTTCACAGGAAGTGAATACACAGATTGCAGATCCTTCGTGTACAGCACAACTTTTGAGGATATTTCTAGTATTCTTGAGTTTCTTTGCTGTAGTTTCATTATCATCAAATATCTTACTTTTTTAAAATTAAAAATAAAAAAGCAAATCATTGAGATGCACTGGTAGGACTTGTCATAGAACTGTAATTCTACAGAGTAAAGTTCTTCAATATGAGCAACTGTCATAGTTTTAAATTTTTTTCACCACCAGCTCTAGTCTCAATTACTGAGGAGGTCAATTGGTAAAGCCCAGAGTTTGAGACCCGTATCTCAGAAAAGAAAAAGAAAGAAGAAGCAAGTGTGGGCTAAGGACACCTGCAGAGGGTGCAGCAGCATCTTATGGCAGCATGCTAGCCAAGTCTTCTCTTTGGGTTAAAGTGGTTTTGTTTTGCCTTTCTGTACAAGTTAAAAGCATGTTTTATATTTTGCTAGTCAGTGATCTACAAACCATCAGTGTTACTGGGTATGAGCCCTGACTGTGAAGCTTTACCAGAGTTGAAATCTCAGCCTGCCTCAGCCTCTGTTTGACTTAAGCAACAGCAGACTGTAACGCAACATTATTATAGAGTAGCTATCACGAAGTGTTCTGTGCACTGCAGAACCTTGGCATAATAAAAGGTATTGTCTCTTATGTATAGTAATGAAATATTATTTACCTTTTACTCTCTATTAGCATTTGTACTGGTGTGACAAAAACAATGGATGGAGGATAAACTGTTGGTCTTTACTTGAACCGTGTTACTAGCATCAAGAAGCATGATTAGCCTTTTTTCTTCATTGCCCTTCCTCTGAAGTGAGAGTTTCTGAATGGACTAGTAAGAACTGTGGTACAGCATGGCCCTGAGGTCCTCTGTCATGAGGTGGGATGTTCTTTGGGGAAAGGTGCTGTGCTCCACGTTAGCCTCGCCCACTAAGCCAGTGCCTTCCTAGAAGTACTTCATGGTGTTGCATAATCTTGAGTGGATTAAAGGTCCATCCAAAAACTACATACAGATCAATGGATGTTAATGTCATTGGTTCAGAGTCAGGAACAACCACTTGTGAGTTTCAGAGTTGTGACAAAGAAGAAATTCTTTCTCGCCTGTGAAAAGCTATAGTAATCCTCCTGCCCTTTAAAATCCACTGTGTGAGGTCCAGATTTTCTTCACATATCACCTAATGCAACACACTGCAGCTTCATTGTGTAAGTATACTAAAGTTTAGATCTGGGACTGGAGAGATGGCTCAGCCATTAAAGGCTAGGCTCACAAACAAAAAATAAGAGTCTAGATCTGTTTGATTGAGACAAGTCATTAAAGCCAGGTGTGGTGGAGCATGCTTCTAATCTCAGTGCTTGGGAGGCAGAAATGGGGTGGGCATCATGAATTTGAGGCCATTCATGAATAGTATATATAATTCCAGACTAATCTGTCTCAAAGAAACAAAGTCCAAAGTTGATGATATGGCTCATCAGGTGAAAGTACATGTTGCTGCATGGATCCACATGGTAGAAGGAAAGAATCTATATTATATTTATGCAAAATAATTATAATAATAAGAAAACCAAAATCAAACAAGAACAAAAACCTTAATCATTAAAAAGAAGCTGTTAGTGTGCCATGGTGGTGCGTGTCTGTAATCTCAGCAGAAGCAGCTGGATCTCTGTTAGTTTGAAGCTAGCTTGTTCTTTGTAGTAAGTTCCAGGCCAGCCAGGAATACATTATGAAGCTTTGTCTCAAAAACAACATCAAACCCCAACCAACTGAAAACACATGTATACAAAAATCCTCAAAGTAAAAGTACTATCACTATTTTTAGGAAATAGTTTTGTTTTGAAAGAAATGTAAGTTTTTCATGAAATGATAGCATGCAGTAGATTTACTATTGGTGAGCTATTGGTTGATAACTTTTCCCTTTTACTTACTAGTGTGATACAAGTCAGTAGATAAAACCCTCTGGAGCTGTCTTGTATGGGCTTACAAGAGCCAGATATGTACATCTTTTTTCAACTTTGTGTATATGGTTTCCAGTTGCAGCCTGAAACAAGTCATGATGCATAATACATAGTTTATATCACAGATATAAGCAGAAACTCTGTCAGGATTCCCATTTCCTAGGACCTGGTTATTAAATATTTACTAGCACTCTACTAGGTTGAAATCCAGTAGGTTTGAATAATGTAAATACGGTAGGGTTGATGAGATGGCTCAGATGATGAAAGCAAACTGCCAATTTAATGGCCCGAGTCTGACCCCAGGGAACTACACGGTGAAGGAGAAAACCTGTTCTCTCACCTTCACATGCACACTGGAATACACAAAGTGTCACACACAGTGCACATACACATACCATGGCATGCACATATACACAAAATCACTCTAAATGTAATAAAATACTTAAAAAAAAAACAACAAGAAACTGAGGTCGTTAGCAAGTTTTAAATATAAAGATGTCCTGAGACAAAATAGTTTTAAGATTTAGCTGTGAGAAGGGAACCTTTTGGCAGTAACACAGAGATAAATGGCTTTTTATAATTTTACAGTGTTGCCTTTTGTGCTGAGATTTGTAGAATAAATACTTTTTCTTTTTACCTTGAACTGTTCAACCTATGGTTTCATATAAGATGTTCTTTCTTCCAAAACCCAAGGCAGAGAATATTGGGATAGACAGGCTGAAATTGCCTAGTAGGTTGTCTGTATCAGGTGTCACTTTGTGACCGAGGCTTAGATCGAGGCCTGACTTCACTTGTTGTTCAGGGCTGCACTGATCTTTCTTCTGTACCATGACATTTGTGGCTGATGAGTGAAGTTAACTCTTTACTATCATCAGTCCACATAGTTCAGTGCTTGACATATGGTTTCTCTTTTATGATTAAATTGTAACCTTTGGATTACTAGAGAACCGATTTGCTTTCTTAGAAAATGATGATGTAAGTAAATCATAATTATTTGTTATAAATCTAGTTTTTTTTTTCCAAAGAGAGGTCTTTCTGTGTTCCCCAACCTGGCCACAAAATCATGATCCCCCTGCTTCAGCCTCCTGAGTGCCACCATTGCCACCTTGCAAACACAGCTTAAAATAGTTTTTAAAGTAATATATACTAGTAAAGTAGCTTGGGACTCATTGGTGTTTCTTAAAAATTGAGATCTTACATAGAGGCTTCCATGAAAAATAACACCTTGAGGTTCTTTTATTACTCAAGATTCTCCCACAGTGTATTTTATTTTCAAGATCTTTGAGTGGTTTGAATAAGCCATAATGTGTAGTGAACCTAAGTAAAATGAAGTAAAGTTTCTAAAATTATTGTGGCAGGTTGAAATGGCAGGTTGATCACTAGGGATCTTAGTAGATTTCAAGTCCAGTTCAAAGCAAGTTTGTTACGAGTGCTCAGTAAGTGGGAGACACCTAAATTAACTCTTCTCTCAGTTCAAAACCGATGGATGGCTCTTGTTCTCTCTTGATCCATGTTGGGAAGAAGGCAAGTGTTAGGAGGCTACACCAACCCTGAGACAGGAGATGTTTCTGGAGCAGAAATACTTAAGGCTTGAAAGGTCCTGTAATTTCTTTGCTCTCTGGTGTCCTCTGTGTGCGCGCGCGTGTGTGTATAGTTGTATTTGTGTGGTTATAGACTGTAAAAATTGCTTTTTCTTAAACTAATATTGAGACAGAATATCAGCTTGCATCTAAAATAGTGAAAAAATTACCATATACAAAACATTTCATTTATGTGAAAGTAATTCACGTTTAAATTTCCTCCAGTTTCTCTTAAGAAGTTAAAGAGGAAGAGTTTGTATTTTGGCCTGAAGAGGGCATCCCTGCTAGTAGCATGAGTTGTATTGAGGTAGTTTAACTGCTTTAGAACTTTGTGCTCGGAACATTCTTAGCTGCCAAAGCATGGGCACCAAAAGTGAGGCGCATGGGTTCTTTAGTATCTGTCACATCAGAGAATGACAGTTCCAGGACGGTGACTACCTCCTAATGGTAAGTACCCCACGTGTTTGGATTCAAGAGAAGTAGGCTGGTTGTGATAGCAAGTGGAACTCTTAAAAATAAACAGAAGCCATGCAAGTCCAGCTTTAATCCTCAATGATGGTCATTTTTTCAGGTTTCTGTAGCTGGATCAGGCACTGGAAGAGGCTCCCCAGCTGTGACTCTAGTACAGTTACCTTCAGGCCAAACTGTGCAGGTCCAGGGAGTAATTCAGACACCACATCCATCGGTCATTCAGTCACCACCAGTACAAACTCTGCAGGTTAGCTTCCTTCCTTGGCAACCTGTCTTTGACTTTCTGGAGCTTTAAAATTTCTTCTTTTATTTAATTCATTTATCATCATTTTTCTTTATTTTATTCTTTTGGAGATAAGGTCCCACATTGTAACTAAGGCTAGCTTTGAGCTCTTCTCCTCCTCCTCAGCCTTTCAAATCACAGGACTACAGGCGAGTGCCACCAACTTGTCTCTTTTGTGTGACTTTACATTCAAGACATCTTCTTGGATACTTGGAAGATTTTCTTTTTATGTGTGGTACATTGTTGCTCTTAATTTACACGACGAATAATTGCTAGTTAAGCAATTTTATCTTTTAACTTCTTGTTTTCAGACTTATATTTATTTAGCAAAATTCTCTAGTGGTATTTTGAGGGTTCTTGGAAGACATTGTACTAAACATAGTACTATGAAAACTATAGTTCTTGCTGGCTTTGAACTCATTGTGTAAGCCAGCAGACCTCCTGCCTCAGTCTCCTGAGTGCATCATTGCCCTTGGCCCAGAAATTTATTTTACATTTAGTGAATGCAACCCTTAGAAGTCAGGATATTACTATTTATTTATGTTGTGCTGGGACTTAAACTCCAGATCTTCATTCATGCTAAGCCCATGCTCTAGTATCTGTTGTACACAGTCTCAAAGCAGGGCTCCTCATCACTAGGGATTGCGATCAGATACATATTATACCACTTATTATTACCAGAATGATCCCAGGTCCTAAATTATTGAAAGTAATAGATGTAAATTATTATGTATGCACTTTATTGTAGTAATATGAGCAGCGGGGCTGCGTTCCCTGCACCCCGGCCGCCTGCTCGGATAGCTTATGCCCCGAAATAATTACACGGACACTATTCTTTTAATCACTGTTTGGCCCATTTTTATCTAGCCTCTTCTAGGCTAACTCTTGCACCTGGACTAGCCCATTTCTAATATTCTATGTAGCACAGCTAGGTGCGCTTACTGGGAAGATTTTAGCCTAAGTCCATCCTGGGCTGGAGCTTCATCGTCTGTATCTTCCCGGGAGCGGGGAGCATGGCGTCTCTCTGAGGCGTCTGCTCCCGAGAGGAGAGCTGTGGAGTCTGAGCTCACTTCCTCTTCCTCCCAGCATTCTGTTCTGTTTACTCCTCCCACCTATCTTCTAACCAATGAGGGCCAAGCAGTTTCTTTTTATTTAACCAATGACCTTCCTCCATTATTTCCCCTTTTTCGGTTTAAACAAAACAAAACAAAAAAACAAAAAAAAAGGCTTTAACTTTAACATAGCAAAATTACATATAGCGAAACAGTTATCAAGTAAAAGTTACAATAATCTTTATCATAACTAAGGAAAACTATAACTATAACTAACTATTCTTAACTCCATCAAAGACTCCAGAAAGATACAATACTACCTAAGCAAACAAGAAAAAAGCAACTTTTAAAACTCTAGAAATGACAGAGACATCTCGCTGCCTGGACAGTCACCCAAAATTCCTCTGTACCGTTGGGGCATCCATCTTCAGCCTTCAGGCCCATGGTATCCAGCAGACATTTCCATAAAGCAGGAAAATTCAAAGTCAGTTCAGTCACTATCTGTTGTGTCCTGCAGAATGTCTCACAGACTCTTTCATGAATCAGGAACCCCGAAAGATCATCTCACCTTAGGCAAGTTCAGCAGTCCTTTCTCTGCGGGTTCACCGTGTCCATTTTATGCAATAGTTCAGGCAGGAGCAGTTTCTTGCCCAAATGGCTATCAAACTCCATAACGAGCCTCTTCGATGCCATCTTCCTCTTGAAGTAGATTGGTGCTGCCAGGAGCAGAGTGTCTCATTGTCATGAAAAGTCCTAAGTTATTAAAACATTAAATGTCCTATTCTGTAATCTTTGAAAGACATGAAGAATGTCTATCTAAAATATATCTCTATATATCTAGAAAATCTAACATGACTGCAAGCTTTACTATTATCGATGATTATCCATTAACAACCTATATTTCTTAATTATACAGTACATATTTAAATGAACTACACAATCACAATACCTTAATCAAAATCAGAAACACTTATACATATAACAAAATTGACCTTAAATCTCTGTCAATAAAGCAAAATCTATACTAATGCAAACTATTCATATCTATATCATATCCCCCTTTAAATGTAAAAGAACATTTATAAACCATATTTGGGAACATGGGCGCAGTTTTTTCTCTCCAAACTGCTTCCTGCTGAATGGGGGCGTCGTTAATTAGGTCTTTCACTGTATAACCTGTGTGCTAGTTTCATCTCAGTTGGCAGTTGAGCAAAGCAATTTTCTGAAGATGTTCACAACAACCCTTCAGGAGGGCGTGGTCCATCATACCAAATCGGAATAGAAGAAATGAACAGGGTCTCATCCTCTGTGAAAACAAAATAAGAAACTCCTTTCCAAAGCATCATGTCCTTAGATCCAAATTTCAAAGTCAAGGCATCAAAATATCTATGTTGGATTAGTTCAGCAGCATTTATAAATAAATATCTTTTAGCATCTGTTGCTCCTTCCTCAGCATTTAAATAATTTAAAGAGAGCATAATAGCATATAGTATCAAAATTCTCTGTGTATTTTCCATCTTTGTGCAGCTTTGTTTTAACCTCTATTTTGTTTATTTTTACTTTTAACTCTTTGCTTTTTGAGACAGGTTCTCTGTATCTTTGACCTGAAGTAACTCTGTAGACCAGGCTGTCCTTGAACTCTCAGAGATCCGCCTGTCTCTGCCTCCCAGACATTGGCATTAAAGGTGTACACTACTACACCTTGAACTCACAGAGATCTGTTTGTCTCTGCCTTCTAGGCACTGGGATTAAAGGCGTGTGCTACCATACCTTGAAGTCACAGAGGTCAATCTCCCTCTGCCTTCCAAGTGTTGGGATTAAAGGTGTGTACTGCCACACACAACAACTCTCTTCCTTTTTTTGTTTTTTACTTTAAGAACTTCAACTTTCAGTCTGCATATATTTTTAACACACTTTAAACCATTTAGAAATTTTCTTTGTCTTTGAATCTCTCTTTACTGTATATCTCTCTTTTTCTGAACACATGAGTCTTCAATTTACCAAGCAATATCAGTAGGACTAAAGCCGTGGCTTTGCCAGCTAGATCCAGTCCATTCCTTAGCTTTCCAGCCTCATGGAGGAGATACAGGCTGTAGCCATGTTTATAGCCATAACTCTATGGCGTTTCAAGGTCCCTGCCAGCAAATGAGCTTCAGCAGCCTGTGCTTGCAAACCACAAGAACTGCCTGCGTAAAAGAGTCAGAGTTTGCCCTGGCAGGATGGCCCAGAAAGCCGGCATTTTTAAACGGTGCAGCTTTTTTCCTTCTACGGCTGAAAACCGAAAAGCATGCGCTCAGCTTTTTGTCAACACCATTTAAGTGTTTCTTAATGAGCTGCAGGGTTTTGCAGCTAAAGCTGAGTCAGGAAGCTTCTCTTAGATGAGAGCGCTTGCTTGCCTCTAGCAAGCAGAGTGCCACAAATGCTTTAAAGCCAGAGTTCACGCTGGCAGCACGGCCCCACGAAGCTGCGCTTTAAAATGACACAGCGTCTTTTCTGCTGCTGTTGCCGAATCAGGAAATCTCTCTACAGCACGCCACCAACAAACAGCAAAAATCTGTGTTAAACTCTCTCTCCCTTATTTTTAAGCCTTCTCAGGTTTTTTAAGTGGGTTTAGTCCATCACGTCGGGCGCCATTTGTAGTAATATGGGTGGCGGGGCTGCGTCCCCAGCACCCCGGCTGCCTGGCTAGCTTATGCCCGAAATAACAACACACAAACTGTATTCATTTAATCACTGCTTGGCCCATTTCTATCTAGCCTCTTCTAGGCTAATTCTCACATATTAATTTAGCCCATTTCTAATCATCTGTGTAGCGCCCCTAGGTGCGCTTACTGGGAAGTTTCTAGCCTATGTCCATCCTGGGTCGGAGCTTCATCATGTGCGTCTGCCTGGGAGCTGGGAACATGGCGTCTCTCTGAGGCGTCTGCTCCCGAGAGGAGAGCTGTGGAGTCTGAGCTCACTTCTTCTTCCTCCCAGCGTTCTGTTCTGTTTACTCCTCCCACCTATCTTCTAACCAATGAGGGCCAAGCAGTTTCTTTTTATTTAACCAATGACCTTCCTCCATCACTTTATAGCATACTTATCTACTGAACTGATTTCTGTTTCTTTCTTAGGTCACGTTATTATTCCTTAAGTGTAGGAGTTATTTGAACGTAACTGGTGACAGACAAGCCTCAAGTCTGTGAGGAAAACAGGCATGCATATATACTTACTTTTGCCTTTGCCTGCATGCCTGAGTGTAGTTTATCACAGAATGCCGTGACGACCACAGTACAATGATACGATAAATACGCATACTTCCTAAGCTTGCTGTCTTTTCAGAATAGCCTGACTATTCTTTGTTCTCAGGGTGTAAAATAATTCTATCATTGTCTTTAAATTTGTGACCTTTGATTCCAAGAATTTGCAATTTCTGATCCAAATTATAAAGTAAGAACATTTTCCCTTGTTACTTCTTACATTATGGTTTATTGGAAGTACAAATTTTACCTGGCTGGTATTCGAAGGCAGCATTGCCTTATATTCTGACACTTCATTATTGCTGCTGTTTTTAGTGAATGAAATCACTTGTCTTTGTAGAGATAAATGCTCGTAGATCTTACCTTTGAATTTCTGTGTTTTAAGCGACAATCATTCTGCCGGAACTTTAATCTTTTTAATGTTTTTATTATTGTATATTAGTTACATGAATAGTGATTTCATTCATTAATGTATTTAGTTCATATTCATATTCATGTCAACTTTTCTATTTCTTTCTCTTTTTTTCTGTTTTTTTTTTTTTTTTTTTTTTTTTTTAGACAGGGTTTCTCTGTGTAGCCCTTTCTATCCTAGAACTTGGTCTGTAGATCAGGCTGGCCTCAAACTCCCAGATATCTACCTGCCTCTGCCTCCCTAATGTTGAGATTAAAGGCATGCGCCATGAGTTGTCTAATCTTTTCTAAACTGGATAAAATAGTGGCTACTACTACACATGAGGGAAGTGCAGTAGTTTCGGACAGCTATGCGAAATGTATTGCCAGTGTAAGATACATGATACATCACCATATAGGGCAACGTTTTTCCTCAATAAGTTATGTTTTTTGTGTGTGTGTTTTTGTGTATTGTATCCATGACCAGAAGTGTCTTATTTGTGGATGAATATATATGTAAGTGTATACACAATACACACCTGTATATATGCATTGAAGACTATATATTCCTTCTATTAAAGTCAGAAATGAATTTTTAATATATTTTTACTTGGTAAGCAATTTTTATCAATTTGCTCTGAACAACATTTTGTTTTGAAGTATATATATAGTGGCATGACTAGATGGCTAATTAAAATATATATTACTTTATGTCATTTTTTTCATACTGGAAATGCTAAATCTGCTAATTCTACACAAACTTGGAATTTTCAAGAGAAAAATATACCAATACTCTTCTTCCTCCTTCTTGGTACTTTTTCTAGAGAAAAAAAAACTGGCTTCAAACTCATTGTCTCTAAGGATGACCTTGAATTTCATATGCTCCTGTTTCTACCTTCAAATACTGGGTTTATGGTCATACAGCACCACACCAGGTTTTATGTGGTGTTGGGGTTCAAACACATGGCTTCATGCATAATGGAAGCACTCTACACTAAGCCACATTCCCCCCAGACCCTCACTGTTCTTAACTGTATTCACCATGTTGTAGAGCAGGAACTATATGGTCTTGCTTTTGTTCTTGATATTTTTAGTTTTTCTGCACATCACATTCTCATGTAATCCTAACAGGAAGTTTTATAAACTCATCTCTCCTAAACCGTAGACTTAAGTGTCTCCTTGGAGGCCAGAGGACAACCAGTGGACATTTGTTCTCCCTGTGGGTCTTGGGGCTGAACTCAGGTTGTCAGGCTTAGAAGCAAGTGCTTTTATTCACTGAGCCCATTTTACTGGCCCTTTAAATAAAAGTTTATTTTGACTTCAGAATCTTTAAACTCTAACATAATCTTCATAATATAAATCCTTCTCTTCATAAGCCCAGTTTACTGACTTGTTTACTACGTAAGTATTCATTCTCCTTTGGGCCTACCTAATCACTGACTTTTATATTCAGCTTACAGCAGTGGTAGTGTGAAGAAAACACTAAGTTGGGTAGTTTTCCACCTCTGTTAGGGTCTCACTCAGTGTTATCTGGACTTACAGAAACAATTCAGGTTTGGAGTTTTGGGTCTGAAGTGTTTGATGTTTTCCCTTTCCTGTGAACCCTCACTTGGTATGCCAGATATTCTTTCCATTGAATTTATGTAGTATTTACAATCTGTACCGTTCTTTGCTTTCCTTTTCACACAAACACTAAGCTGAATTCTACCAGCAGACTCTTAATCACCATTTTTTGAATGAGGATAAAGATCATATATTTTATGATGGGTTTCAGAAAATCTTGTATTATAGGTAGCAACAATTGCAGAGACAGATGATTCTGCAGATTCAGAAGTAATCGATTCTCATAAACGTAGAGAAATTCTTTCACGAAGACCCTCATATAGGTGAGTTAACTAACTTTCCTCCTGCAATGTTTTTACCCCAATAGGTATAATAATTATAGAGAAAAACAACTATTATTTATAGCTTTCCTGTTTCCTGTTTCTTTTTATATCCTAATTGCTTATATTGTTAAATTATATTTTAGAAAAATACTGAATGAACTTTCCTCTGATGTGCCTGGTATTCCCAAGATTGAAGAAGAAAAATCAGAGGAAGAAGGAACACCACCTAACATTGCTACCATGGCAGTACCAACTAGCATATATCAGACTAGCACGGGGCAATACAGTATGTATGCTATGATTCCATAGACACAGTGCTAGCTTTAAGTCTTCCCTAGTTACAGTGAAGCAGCGTGGGCTTGGGCATCTGAATGCTTTATTGTCAGCTGTACAGTGTTAACAACTGTGTGCCATAGAAAAAAAGTACATGTGAAAGGGAAAGCAGTAAGATGTTTGTACTGGCAGCTGAAAAGTAAAGGTCTTTGTTGCTAGATATGAAAGATAAATGGTTAAAAGTTAAAGGGATGGTTTTCTATTTACATGTTTATATTCATCTCAAGTAAAAGTTTTAAAGTTCCTGTTTTTGTTGTCTTCATGTTATAAATGTCTGTATTTCATTGTTGTTGGCTTTTGTTGCCAATAGCTTACTACAATTTATCGGAAAGAGGTAAATATATTTTCTAAATTGTGTTTCAAATGTACTTTTGTTTTCATTACTCTGTTAATTTGTGCTGCAGTTTTTCTAAAAGTACAAAAAAGATTTAACTTTCAAACTATAGCAGTTGGATAGATCACTTTATTTGGACTTTACTTACTGGAAACTCTAATAAACAGATATATTGGCATTTAGTCTTGTGCATTTTAATGGATTATTACTTCTGTGCTTTTTGTTCTAACTAAAGCACTAATTATTTTCCCATTTTCCCGTGTCAAAGGATAATTGATAAACAAATTTGATAATGAACTGTGGGACCTAGAAAACAAAGTAAAGGAAAAGAAAGGAAGGCAGGGGAGCTGCTGCTTGGGTACTTGGGGATGTGTGATGTTAAATACTACGTCAAAATGCAAAGACTTTACATTTTCAGTTTTTTCCTTTTAAAAAGTACTAATACCCCCAAAGCTTCAAGGCTTGGCTATTAAAACATGTTATTATCTTCTTTTGTGTATGGAAAGCTCTTACGAAGCTGTTAGGGTTTGTTGTTGTTTGTTTCTTAGAATTTCTCCTGTGTTGATAGTTGCTTGCCATATTAAATTAAATCCTTTGGTAGTTTTTGGTAGATTCCATCATGACACCTGTCCGAGATGGGTGTAATTTATTCACACCCTGTACAGGATGCTAAATGCACATGTTCAAAATGATTGTTAAGACAATTCCTATGACCTTTTGTTTCCATCTTTGTTTCTTTGGTCCACTGGGACGGTGTAGTGAATGTTTCAGGACTGAAAACCAGAGCTTGTCAGCTTTTGTGCCTCTGTACTACAATTCCAGATTCCAGGAGGGCAGAGCTCCTTAGCTCTTGGTCCCTGGACAGCTGGACAGGCCTAGGAGGCTAGAACCTCCTGAGACCCAGCCTTGAGCAACTTTGCCCATTTTCCTAGTGGGCTGTTCACATTATTGTTTTCTGTTTGAGCTATGACAGGGAAAGGTTGGTAATCACTGCTGAAAGAATGTTAAGACTTCTTAAAGTTTTAGGGATGAGCTAAAAGGCTGTAATCTTGGCATTTCTCGGGCAAAGCCTGATATTACATAGGACTTATCATGACAGCAGTGATCTAGCTACAGGGAGTAGGGAAGTTGATGCTGTGGGTTAATTTCCTTAGATCATCACTACAAAATGTGACATAGTGAAATGAAAGCTAAAATACTGTTGAAGCTCGAGAGAGTGTGCTGCAGGATGCTGGCGACTGCATTAGTTCTCTCCGTGATCCGGTCGGGAGGCACCTCAGATTTTAGTCTTTGAGGTGGGAATAAGTTCAGTGGTCAAACCATGGGGCTTGTGTGAAGACAAAAGAAAAGAATAGGTCAAACTGGGGAGAAAAAGATGAGCAAACACTGGGATGAGACAAAGAAGTGTAGATTAGCTGGAGAATCTCCATGCTCGTTAAACCCTCCTTGAAGGAGCTTCTGAGCCATGACTCCTAGCTCCTGGCACCAGCTTCCACACGGGCATGTAAGCTCACTGTTTGTAAGATGCAGGGCTGGGGGATGAATCAGGAGGTCCAGGGAAAACTAGACGGCTACTTGGTTTGTTTGTTTGTCCCACAAGAATAATTTCTATACGCCAATTAGAAGAGAATATTTATGTTATACCTTTATATACATATAAAATCCATTGTAATTAATCATATTTCTTAGCAAGTAAAACTGTGTGAGTTTTGATGCTTTTATGTTATATATAAATATTTAAGAATATAAATAGTTGTTAGTATTCTTTGGCTTCTGGAATAGTTTGACTAGAATTTCTGGATATTTTTCTATGCATTGTTTTGAATCACCCTCATAATCTTAATTGTGATATGAGTACTCAAACTGAGGAAATAAAAATATATTTATTTAATTTCTCCCATGTATAAATAGTTACATTAAAATTGTTCTGTGTATCTATGTATATGTCTGCACATATGTATGCAGGCATATTTGCCTATACATGCAAGTATAAAAACGAGAGGCTGACATGGGATGTCTTCTTGTACAGCTTCTTCACCTTTTGTTTTGAGTCAAGGTCTCATCTGGGGCTCACCATTTTGTCAAAACTTTCTGGCCAGTGAGCCCCTGGAACTCACTCATCTCAGTGACTGTTGAGGTGACAGATGTGTAGCACCATGCCCAGCTTTCCCACGAGTGCTGGGAACTCAGGGCCTCTGTCTGCACAGCAAGTGCTTTTCCCACTGAGCTATCTCCCTAGCCCCAAACCATATTTTTAATAGTTGAAAGATCTTTGTTAGAAATTGGTCTTATTGTTTTAGTTTCTTTTCCTGTTCTTGTTTTTCTTGTAGTCCTAGGGATCCCTCCCGGACCTTGTACATCTTAGACAAGTGCTCTATCACTGAGCTGCATTCTTAGCTTCTATTTACTGTTTATCCCCCAGATATTATTTTCACTAGGAACAGGGAAAGATTTATTGTTTCAGCACCAAATAAATAGCTACCCCTGCAGAGACTCTGCCAGGAATACAGATCCTGGTCTAATGGAGGAAGCCAGGGGTGTGGTGTGTGTGAGGCCTGGGCTCTGCTCTCCAGCACAAGGTCAATTGGTTTGGAAAAGCTGTTCTACCTCAGGGGAAAATCCTGAGATAAGATGAAATTGGAGAAAGTGTTAGCAAAAAAATGTCACTTGCTGCATAGAACATTTAAAATATACAGAGAATTCATAAAAACAAAAGTGAAAAGAAAATTAAATGTCTTAAATTTAATTGGAATTTAAAAATATTTATTTTATATGTAAGGGTGGTTTTGCATGAATGTATGTCTCTTCACCATGTGTATCCCTGGTGACCGAGAAGGCCAGAAGAGAGCACCAGGTCCTCTGGGACTGGAGTTTCAGACAGTTATGAGTTGCCATGTGGATACTAAGAGTCAAACCTGGGTCTTCTGTAAGAGGACCCAAGTGCTCTTAACCACTGAGCCATCTCTCCAGCCCCAGATGATTGTTTTAATGCATTTTCTTCTCTGGGAAAAATGAAACCCATACTCTGGTACACCGAACGCTTCCTTTCCCAGCGAAAGGCTGTCCCAAGACTTCATACTATTCTTTCTAGATGTGCCTGCCATGTTTTCTCTTCTACTGTGTTTTACTAACAACCTATGACTCATCTTTTCTGGATATGCAAGGTCCACCTAAAAGACAAGTATGTATATTTTGAACTGCTTAAAGGATCCAGAATTAAAATGTTTATTAGCTTATATTAATTATATTTAATATTGAGTAATTATATATAATGATGAGTTTTATTATGACATTTTGTACATGTACTTATATATCATAAGAATTTGGAACCTTAGGATACTCATATGAATTAACCCTTTTCTTATAAAGGCAATTGGTTTGCACATTCTAAAGAAACTCTACTTGTATATTCTTAGCTGTGACATTGCTTACATCCTCCCAAGTTACTTTCAAAATGATTTATGTAGTTAATGTCATGTATGTATGTGTTTTTGATCTTTGTGTTGCTCTTCTCATGGTAACTGATTTATATTTTCTTGTTACCCTAGCTTTTAAGACACACAATCTATTGTCTCTCTCTCCTTATTTCCTCTTCTTCTGCACCCATACCCAGTTCCAGCACTGAGCATCAAACCAAGGCCTTGTGCTTCAGGCATTCTTCTCTGCCACTAGCCCACTCCTGCTATCGTGCCAGATGTGGGGCACGCCTTTAGTCCCAGCACTTGGAGGCAGAAATAGGTGGATCTCTGTGAGTTTGAGGCCAGCCTGGTCTACATAGTGACTTACAGGATGGCCAGGGCTCTGTAGTGAGACCCTGTCTCAAAAAGCCACTTTTTCCTTTTTCCTTTTCCTTTTCTTTTCCTTTCCTTTCCCCTCCCTCCCTCCCTTCCTTTTTTGGTAGTGGAGCTAGGCATGGTGGGTGACACAGCATAGTAAGCGTGCCTTGAATCCCAGCACTTAAGAGGCAGAGATGTTTGTGGATCTCTGAGTTTGAGGCCAGCCTGACCTATATAGTTTCAGGACAGTCAGAGCTACACAGAAAAATACTGTATCAAAACAAAAACAAAAACCCAAACAAAACAAAGAAAAAAAATTAATGTTGTGAGATTTCAGTTTTGATTCTTTCAATTACAGTTTGAAATTAGAGTAGTTTTGAATTACATCTACTTAAATTTTACATGCTTATGCATTTGAATTACTTCTATGCACAAGTTTAGAATAAAAAGATACATGAATCAAGTGAATAGAGCTCAGATTTTATTTTAAGTTGAGTGAATTCTGATGATTTGCTCAGAAGCTTTTCCCTCACTATGTAGCTCTAGCTGGAACTCAATATGTAAACCAGGCTGGCCTAGTAGAGGTCTGCCTGATTCTCTGCTCAATATGTAAACCAGGCTGGCCTAGTAGAGGTCTGCCTGATTCTCTGCTCAATATGTAAACCAGGCTGGCCTAGTAGAGGTCTGCCTGATTCTCTGCTCAATATGTAAACCAGGCTGGCCTAATAGAGGTCTGCCTGATTCTCTGCTCAATATGTAAACCAGGCTGGCCTAATAGAGGTCTGCCTGATTCTCTGCTCAATATGTAAACCAGGCTGGCCTAACAGAGGTCTGCCTGATTCTCCGCTTCCCGAGTGCACTACCATGCTTGGCCAGGTTTCCACTCTTGAAATTCATCTTTTCTGTCTTTATCAATTATATAGGACTGAAAATTTGCTTTTTGGGCTTTGGGATATACAACTCCATTGGTAGAGTGCTTGCCAGCTGTGCATGAAGCTCTGGTTATATCTCCAGTATGGCCTGGAACTACAAGCATCTGTATATTCCACTGATCTGAGCACTTGAGAAGTGGAGGCAGGAGGCTCAGAAATCCAAGGTCATCATCAGCTGCTTATTAAGTTCAAGGCCAGGCTGAGACGTGAGACCTTCTTCATCTCATAAATAATGTTATTCCTCCTTTAATAATAATAATAATCACTGTCATAGAAAGTTAAGTAGTGCTAATAAGCAATGGAAGTAACAGATTTCTGTCATAGTTTTGTGTCCCAGAAATGTTTGGGGTATATTTATTTGGACAAACAGATAAGTTTTATCATGCTATCTGGTATTACCCATGGTGTGTGGTGAATTGTGGGAAACCAGACCGGGGTTAATATTTACTTAAAACTAAATCTCTGACTACACGAGAATGCATATTAAAGATATTTGTATAACCATCTAAAATTAACTTGTAGATACATAGTAAATAAATAAGTTGTATTTCATCTGGACAAACAGGCTTCGTTTTATTCTGGTGATACAAGTCTTAGCAAAAGCTGGCCTCAAACTCTGGATTCTTCGGCCTCATCCTCCGGAGTGCTGACAGCATAGGCAGGGTAATCTAAACTGTTTTTAAATTAAGGTCATTGTGTTCAACATTCAGCCAGTAGATACTGGATGGCCTTGTATTATGGGTTATAAACAGTTTATGTTGTTAGTAATTAAAACAGTAGTAGCTTATCCTATTCCTTTACTACTGTGAACTGAGAGCATAGTATCAAGTTGAGTCAGCTAAAAATGAAAATGTAGAGTTTAGATGATTATAATGTCAATTTTAATTAAATTTAACGAAACTTTAAAATGTTATTCTATATAATGTTGTTAAGGATATAATAAGAAAATAAGTATGGTCTAAATTTAGAAGACACTTTTTCATTTGCTTGAATCTCAGTCCACATTCATGAACCAGTATGGACTATACTTTTTTAACAGATATGTATATGTAAGAGAAAGAAGCCTTATGCTTTTGTTGTATGAGTTACTTCAGGAAAACATTAAAAGGCTAGATCTGTGTTGGAGACATGATGCCTCTGGGAATACTTACAGCTTTTTCAAAGAACTGGACTCAGCTTCTAGCCCCCATCTTGGTCAGCTTACACTGTCGGTAGCTCTACCTTCAGCCCATCTGACACCCTCATCTGGCACCTGAGGGAACACACACACACACACACTAAAATAAAAAACGTAAAAGGCTGGGTTCTCAGAGTAAAATGACTGGGAGATAGAAAGGTATTTTATTTTCATGATTGCTAGTCCATTCCATTGTTGTGAATACTCCAGATGTGCGCAGCCCCCATAGTGACGCAGAAGGGGAATAGGCAGGGGAAATGGATGATAGAAAGAGCTCTTCACAGCTGACAGGTAGTGTGTGCCTATAATCCCAGCACGGGGGAGACAGAGGCAAGGGGATCAAGAGTTCAAGGTCATTTGCTCGGTCTAGGGAGCATACTGCTTGAGACCCCACCTCAAAACTCAAGACAACAAATATTTGCTGAAGGCTTTCTGTAATAACTTTGCTATTTCAGCACAGGGTCTCATTGTAGTTTAGACCAGCCTGGAGTTCATGTCAATCTTGCTGTGTCTCCCAGAATGCTAGGATTACAGGCACTTGCCAGCATGCTGAGTTGATAAGTTTTGTTGGTTGGTTGTTTTAAAGGCTAAAATAAAATATATATTTAAATTTATTCAGACATATTTTATTTTTCATGCTTTTTAATCTTGATCGATACTTATTGAAAGTAAGTTATTCTTCTATCTTTAGATATTTTAGCTCCTTAGAAGTTTCTGCTTAAATCTGTTACTACAGATGGCCCATTTCCAGGATCTCTGGAGCATTAAACTTTATTCTGCAACAGTAGATTCCCTTTTGGATGGAAAGAGCCTCTATCATTTCATAATGCCAAAATCAGCAGCCCTGTCGGTATAAAATATGAATGACTAATGAAAGAGATTTATCGCTGGAAATGTTTTTGCCATGGCAGTTTGTGTGCTGTGGGGGGTGGGTGTAGTGTTTTCAGTTTTATTTATAAAATTATGTATTTCAATTTTAATTATATTTTGGTTTTACCAGAAAATAAAATCCAAACAGACCCTTAATATTATAATCTGTTCATATTATGAAAACAAAATTTATGAGAAAAATTACTTTAAAAAATACTAAAAAGGAAGAAAGTAAGGGGAAAAAAGCCAAAAGTAATTCGGTACTTACTTCAGGATTCTAATAACTGCTCCAAAACCCTGATATTGTATTGTTGAAAAATTAAGAAAAAGAGAAAATTCAATTTCTGTGATTGGAGTTTGAGACCTTCATTAAGTGAAACCTTGACTGAGAGTTACTCCCTCCGCCCTTCCCACCCTCCCTTTCTGTGAGAGCTTGGGATTGTATCCGCCCGGTTCCTGATCCGAGCACGCACACCGCACTGAGCTTCAGACATCTCAACTCTTAAAACTGCCTTTCGTCTAACAATAGATCAGAAATGTAGTTAGGTGATGTAAAGTACAGACTTAATATAATTGCAGTGCCCGATGGAAGTGTTACTGACCACTTCCAAATTCTCAGAATGTTGTTTATAACTAAAATATGAAAGAATTTGTAATACTTGGGAGCTGGATTTTGCGTTTGCATGAACTGTTCTTCTGGAGGCCGGCATTAGATTCCCAGCACCTGCACGGCATCTCACAATTATGTAACTCCAGTTCCAGAGGCTCTAATGCCCCCTTCTGACCTCACAAACACCAGCGGTGCATGTGGTGCAAAACATCCATGTAGGCAGTGCATCCACACACATTAAAACATACATACAAAACATCCATGTAGGCAGTGCATCCACACACATTAAAGCATACATACAAAACATCCATGTAGGCAGTGCATCCACACACATTAAAACATACATACAAAACATCCATGTAGGCAGTGCATCCACACACATTAAAACATACATACAAAACATCCATGTAGGCAGTGCATGCACACACATTAAAACATACATACAAAACATCCATGTAGGCAGTGCATCCACACACATTAAAACATACATACAAAACATCCATGTAGGCAGTGCATGCACACACATTAAAACATACATACAAAACATCCATGTAGGCAGTGCATCCACACACATTAAAACATACATACAAAACATCCATGTAGGCAGTGCATCCACACACATTAAAACATAATTGAGTGGGTTAGATACCTAGAAGGAAACTTTGTGGACTCTAGGAATAATAAAAAGACCTAAATAGAAAATACAGTCAACAGCAAAACCAAAATAAAATAATTTGTGTTCATAATCTTTTATAAAGTTCTCCCCATGATGAAGAAGCTAATATTCCTTACTAGTCCCACTTAGGAAAGTAACAGTGGAAGTAGTGGTAGTATGTAGACTGTATTCTCCCAATATGGGATTCCAATAACGCAGAATTCTCTAATATTTCTTCTTTCTTTCTATTAAGTTGCTATAGCCCAAGGTGGAACAATCCAGATTTCTAACCCAGGAACTGATGGTGTTCAGGGACTCCAGGCATTAACAATGACAAATTCAGGAGCTCCTCCGCCAGGTGCTACAATTGTACAGTATGCAGCACAATCAGCCGATGGCACACAGCAGTTCTTTGTCCCAGGCAGCCAGGTTGTTGTTCAAGGTATATTTTATTAATATAATACATATAGAATACCTGTGGGTTGCTGTCTCTCGCCTTGTAGTGTCTGTGTGCAGTGTTGTGAAATAAGTGGGTAATTTTTAGGAGGGATGGGAGACACACAAGTTCAAAGAAATATTTATACTAAAGAGAATTAAAGTATGGTTTTCACTGACTCTGAAGTGAGGGTAATTTCAGAGCAGCATGATAAATGAGGCGAGATGGAAGCAATGCATTTTTAAACTAAGTAAATATCTTTCATGTAGTGCCACATGCTGTACCTAGTGTGTTGTTATTTTTTAATTTTGCTGTGCCTGTGTGTGTGTGTGCGCGCACGCAGTATTCACGCCATTGCTTGTGTGTGGAGTGTGGAGGGCAGAGGACAGCTTTGTGGAGTCAGTTACTTCTTCTCACAGCTTATGTGGGTTCTGGAGATCAGGCTCAGAATACCAGGTTCGTGCAGAAAAATCCTTTACTGACTGAGCCATCTCACTGACCTCCAATATGTTTCTATTTTTATGTGGATATTTGAGTTTATAGCCGGTGATATCTTAAACTTGTTATTTTTTCCTCCCTTATTTTTCCAAGATTAATTTTTACATAACTCATTTAAAAACAAGTGCAGATGTTTATATCTTTTAGACTCTTCTTAGTATTTAAGGTCCTCATTCTAGGTCTTTGAACAAAGCCTGTAGTGAAGTCAAATAGGATGCAGCCTTAGCTTTTAGCATTGCCTGTGAGTTGAGTAAAAACTGGGTTATACATTATTTTAATTTCATTCAACTGTGCTTATAACTATAAAGCATGTATTTAATACAACTTAAAAAATCATGTTTTTATTCTTGTCTTTTGGTGGGTCGGTTTGTTTAGAATGCAGCACACTAACTTTAAGGAAAGTGATATCTGTTCTTTTGAGTGTCTTGGAAATACGGTCCAGCTGACCTAGAACTTGAAGATGTTCCCCTGCTTCAGCTTCCTGAGTGCTGAGATTACAGGCATGTGGCACTGTGGCTGATTGACAAGCTCCTTTACTCTTACATATTTGGAGAATGAATGCGAGGTATAATGAAAGTGTATGGAGTCTGAAAGGCTGGAGATGGCTCCATGGTTAGGAGTGCTTGCTGCACAGTCATGAGGACTGCAGTTGAGATCCCAGTACTCACAAAATAAGTCAGCTGTGATGCATATGCCTGTAGCCATAGCTCCAGAGATGGTGGAGACAGGATTTCTGTGGTGTTCTAACTTCCAGCCTAGCTGAGAAAACAGGAACCCCAGGCTCAGAAAGAGATCCTACCTCCCAGAGATCTGCAGTCAGAGGAGTTCAGCTGGCTGTCTTCTTGGCCACACGCACATATTCTCAACAAAGTCACAGAAACACATGCAAACCAACAAATGAGCCTATCCTTAAAAGAGGAAAGACTAAAGCTGTGTGGGACTGTGCATGGTGGTAATCCCAGTACCTGGGAGGGGGAGGCGAAGGCAAGAGGCTTACTCTGAGTTTTTTGTTTGTTTTGTTTTTTGTTTTTCGAGACAGGGTTTCTCTGTGTAACAGCCCTGGCTGTTCTGGAACTAGCTCTGTACCTCGAATTCACAGAAATCCGCCTGCCTCTGCCTCCTGGGATTAAAGGTATGCTATGTCACCCGGGCTATTCTCAGTTTTAACCCCACTTAGACTACACATGAGTTCCCAATCAGCCAGGGTTCTATCATGGCACCCTGCACCCTCCCCAGACCAAACCACAAAACAAAGATCATCCCCCTAGAAGAATAAAAGTGGTATTTTATGGGTAAAAACAGTATTTACATACTAATGTTTTTCTTATCATTCATTAAATTTTTCCTATGCTCCTGAACCTTGTTTGTCTAAATGAATAAACAATAGTTCTTCATTCTCATGTCACCTTTTTTACATGGAAAAATATGCAAAATTGACACAATAAAATGTTTTGAGACTTTTTCATACTTTACATAATATACATGTTTTTTATGCTTTGGGGGTTAAAAATCATTTTCTTCCACAAGTTTCAAACCTATTTTGTTTTCTACCTTTCGTGTGGGGGCATACATGATACACATCTGTGTCTGGGTAGGTTTCTGCCTCCTGACCACTGGGATTGCAGGCATGTACCCGGCCTGGCTTTTATGTGAGTGCCGGGGACCACAGCTTGTGTGGGAAGCACTTTACTGACTAAGCAACTTTCCAACCTCTCCTCTTGCTTCCTCGGTTTCTGTTGTTTCGAGTTAGAAATCCAGGAGGTACTCTTCACTCTTCCTGCCCCTCTCTATCCAAAGCTCCTTTAGAGAGTCTTTCTAATAGCTAAGTCGAAAGGTTTTCATTTCTTTCACCCGCTACTGTCATCATCCTCCTCAGGCAGCTGTCCCTGTGGTCTGGATTACCACAACAGAGCCTTCTTGGGGCTGATAGCTTTAGGACCACTTTTCAATACGCCTGGGGCAGAGGCTCTTTTCCTGGCTCATTATGGGGGAATTCAGATCCTTGTCATCACCTTTTACTGGTACTGGGAGCCATTAATACTTTTTTTAAAAAGTGAGATGTCATCTCCATGTCTGCTTTGATAGCATACTCTTCTGCTTCTGCAGGTTAAAATGGTCTGCCCCCAAATTCCCCCTAAACATTCCCTTAATCTATTCCAAATGAGATAAAACACCACGGACTGGAATGCTTTCATAACTCACATTTGCATTTTTATGGTTCTGGGGACTGGGAAGCCTAAGAATAAGTGTCTCTGGAGTACCTGCTCCCTGATTCACACACAGCTGTCATCTGTCTCCTTACATGGTGGAAAAGACTAGGGGACTCTGCTGCATCGCAGAAACGCTCGTCCTGACATAGGCGATGGCCTCGTGCTCCTTACCCATTCACAGCAGAGCTGTGGAGGGAGTCTCCTCTGCCAGCAGTTGATACTGCTTTATAGAACCATCTATCTTGCAGTTTCTGGAGCTTTTGGGAGACTTTTCTTTATTTGTGAGTCTTCTGAGCCTCATCTTCCTCCTAGAGGAAGGGAAGGGATGTTTTGAGAGTAGAACTACTCCCAGTACTCTTGCATTGGGGGTAGAATCTTAACATAGGAATGAGGGATTGCACTCTCATTGCCTTGTAGCATGGTGCCAGACTACACTCAGAATATCAGTGAACACTTGGTACGTGCTAGACAAAGTCAGACTCCATAGTGTAGCCTACTACTTCCTCTTACATAGGCCTTGTTCCTTCACAGGCCTTCCCTTCATCCCCTCTGTTGACATGGAATCCTGTTTCTTTCATTTCCTCTGACAGGCCTTTTTCCTCTCTACAGCCTTCATATCTTCTTGTCCTGACAGGACCTGTCCCTTAGCTTCTGTATGTTACTCAGGTTTCATCTTACATAGTACTTCCTTCAGGAAGACTTCCCTGACTTTCCTAATCTGGCCTAGGCAACCCCACAGTTCCTGTTGCACCTCTTAGGCAATGGATGACCTGCACTGTGTCCTGACTCAATGGTAAGTTCTGTTTATGTTACAGCCTTTCATATCTATGAGCAAGATCTCTGTCATGTGATAAATGTGTACATTTTCCAAATAGCAATGCTGTGGTGGCTCATGCCTGTAATCCCAGCACTTGGGATTATCTATCTGAAGACCACAAAGGGTGGCCCTGGTCAAAAAAGGAGAAAAAAAAGAAAATAAAGGTCTCTGTCTCTAAAAATGTTGTTATATAGTCTGTTCAATAGTTTAGTGTAGGGGCTATATTAAAACTTTATTAATAGCAATAATCAACTTAGAAATGACCCATCTCCCCTCCTTAAAAATGACTATTTTTGTGTGGGGGGGGCACACCACATACATGTCAGAGGACAGCTTGCAGGAATTAGTTCTCCCCTTTCACCAGGTAGGTCCTGGTGATTAAACTCTGGTTGTCAGCCTTGGTAGCACAAGCCTTTACCAAGTGAGTTAGATCATGGGCTAGTCTCCCAATTTTTCCAGTAATATTTATTGACTGTCAATGTGAAAGTTTAAGGAAATATTGAGATAAAAATAAATGTGAACTCTGAAATTGAATTAAGAATTATTAATATTATTTTAAACCCCAGAGCCTTAGGTGTACCTGGATGGGAAAGAGTCCTTGGTGAAGCCCTGTTGAGACTGGTGTTTGTGCTGATTCTCCATCAGTCTTTAATCATCAGTCCCAATTCCAATCTCATTGCAAGAGCTCTAGAAAACCATTAGAAATATGGATGATCTGAGCCCCAGGTCCGCTCATATACACATAAACATACAGTCCTTGACTTTGGTGCAGTGAGCTTAATTGAAGAAAGTAAAAATACAGCATTCAAAAGAAATTATTGCATCAGATGTGGTGGTGCACACCTTTAATCCAGCACATAGGAGCAGAGGCAGGTGGATCTCTGAGTTCCAGGCTAGCCAGGGATACACAGTGATACCCTGTCTCGAAGAAAAGAAATTATTGACCATTTATGACACATACACATCACTAATAGAAAGTCCGGGTAAGCTTTAATCATACAGAAATGATTTTCCCCCAAAGGCTTATTTTACTTCATATTTTTAAAAGTTTTTAAAGATTCATTTATTTTTATTTGCATTGGTGTTTTGCCTGTATGTATGTCTGTATGAGGGTGTCAGATCCCCTGGAGCTGGAGAACAGACAATTGTGAGATGCCATGTGGATGTTGGGAATTGAAACTGGGTTCTCTGCAAGAGCAACCAGTACTCTTAACTGCTGAGCCATCTTCTTTAGCTCCAGGAGAATGGATTTTTATAACCCACTGGATAACACAAAAAAGAAGGTCTTGTGAAACAACATGTCATATTTTTATTTTGTTTGCTTGCTTTGCTTTCAGTAAAGATGAAAAAGTATTTCAGAACGTAGGCATGGTATACCTTAGAATATGTGCCAGCTTTGTGTCTGACCTTGGTATTGTTAAAGTTTCAATAATGGTCCAGATTTTTATCTACTGAAGTCTCACCAAGTGATCCAAACAAAATTTAAAAATTATAAGTGGTAATTTTAGTTACGAATTTTAAAAATCACAAAACTTCAAGGAATTAAACTAAATCACAAAATTTTACTTTTATGGGTCAGCAAGTTCACATGAATCTGGCAGTTAAGGAAGATGTTGCACCGCACTTGCTGTGCTGGCATAGTGAGCTTCTCAGTGATCAGCCTTTACACACTCGAGGGGATGAGCACGGTCCAGGTCCCTCTGACACACTCGAGGGGATGAGCACGGTCCAGGTCCCTCTGGGAATAGGTGAACTTTATGGTGTGGCCAGCAGACGTGGTACTGAGTGAAGGAGACTTCCAGCTTGGGAAGGTTAGAAGTGTCTGTGAAGCACAGTCTTTTTATATTGGCTCACAGGTTTGTTGTTGTTGTTTTGTTGTTGTTTTTGTTTTGTTTTGTTTAGTCCCAGAAATGATTTCTTCTATGAGTTCTGAGAAACAGATGGGGCTCATTTCTTCCTGTGTCAGCAGCTCCATGAGCTACAACCCATTTTATTTTTGCCAGAGCCCATCTGAAAAGATTTTTTATGTAAAAAACGAGAAACAAGAGCTTTCGGATGGTTTATTACAGGAAGAATTTTTACAGGGCTTTGGTTTCAGTGAGCTGCTGTGTGACAAAGCAAATTGATGGCAGTGATAGGCTGGTGACGTCACTGTGATGTCAGTACTCCTACTTATCTTACACATGCTTGCTAGTTTGGAACACTTTATTTTGAACTGTGCTACGGCCAACAAGACCACTCTGTATGCAAAAACCCAACATGGCTGTAACTGGAGATGAAACTGGTAAGAACTCAAAGGAGGGTTTACATTAATTCTGCAGGTTTCCCCCCTTCTTATAATACAGCGTTTAGGAGTTTTTAGGAACTTGGAGGTGTTCTAGAAAGTGTGGTTTCTTAGTTGCTTATGCATGTGAGGTTTCTTTCAGTGTACGTCTGCATGTTCAGTCTGATTTGTTAAGCCATCATAATGTGATAGTTTCTTTATACTGCGATTGTTTCTTTGCTGGGGCTTTTACTGCTCAGTTGACGAACGACGAACGCGGCAATCTGAGTCCCTCTCGCCCTGCTTTTCTCTTCCCCTTCGCACATTACTCTAGCCGTTCTGCCTCACTGAAATAAACTAATATTTTATCTGCAACCTGTTGCAAATTCAATCTTACCACTTTAAAATATCCGATGTCCATGTTGTAAACATTTGAGATACTAATTACTAGCTAGCTCTACATCGGCCAGGAGAAAGCAGCGTGCTCTGAATGGACATTTTCCAGCCTGCTATTTTTTTCCTCCTGCCTTTAAAAAAATGGTCCGCTCTTCAGCTAATTGAGTTCAAAGGGCTGACGTCATTACATTTCCTGGAATCGTGTTTCAGCGGGGAAGTGGAAAAGTTAAACTCCATGTGAGCTGCACATTGACGTCAGCTCCGAGTCATGTTGTGATTTAGTCAGTTCCTTTCTGCTTTGTCAAGCGCTGCGGACTGATCGCAAGTTTGTTAACTAGTTCACCACCGCCTCTGGCTGCGGGAACGTCCTCAGACCAAAGAGCTTTTCTCGTAAGTCTGACTTTAGCATTTTTCTTGTGGTAAGTATCTGCTTGAAGATGGGGAACACATTAGGACACTTGTAATGCTTACATGAGCGCAGCTCAAGGGTTGGCTGACAAGTTAAGTTGTAAAGTCGTGCCTTCTGAGAGGCTGTCCCTGCACCTGCCTGGTGACAAGTGGGCTATATTTAGGCTGAGAATTTGGTGTTTGCTAGATCTATAGGAACTTGGGATTCAGAGTGCCCTCTAGTGTCCAGTGGGGGACGTGCTTGCCTTTTATTGTTTTCTCAGCCTCTTCTGTTTATGCTTTGTAATCTGTTCACTTGGTTTTGCTTTCCTTAGTTAGAGATAAGTGATTTTGAAAGACTTGAGTTACCAGTGACCTTTGTATGGTTGCAACATTGTTTATTCAGTTGGATTTATTTGTAACCTAGTTTTGAATTTGCAGTTTGAGAATGAAGAGGATTATGTGGCCTCCTCACAATTTAGCTTGTTTAGAGTCAGTGGGTCTTGGCCCTCATCCTGGATTGAAAGACTTTTGCCTTGACCAAGAACAACTTGCACTGAATTGTTTATAAGATGGTCTTTAAGGAGCTGTTGTTTTGTTAGACTGTACTCCTTGTGAAATCTATAGACGTGCTGTAGATTGCAGAAGTTTTGGAGTGATTGATAAGATAACCAGACATTATGCAGCATCAATCTTAAAACCAAAGACATTTTTTTGTGCATTGGTTTATTTTAGAAAAATTATTGATTGATTTCTTTCTTTTGACAACACTTTAAATTTCTATTCACCACTTGACTTGTCAGAGCAGGAGGGAATATAGTAATGCAAAAACTTATTGAAATACTGGGTATATTTAAAGTGAATAATTAAGGAATGCCATTGCTTGTGATTACATATTTATATACATTTATGTTAATAGGATGAACATATCATCTTTGAAGCATTTTATTCTTCTAGTTTGTTTTACCAGTACTAAAGCCACAGCTTCAAATTAAAAAAATTTCAAGATACTGAAACTTAGACCTGACTTTAGTTTGGAAATGATTATTTTCATGAATTTGTCACTTCTCACAGGAATAGTGACATTTTAAAAAGTGCCATATTGAAAGAAATAAATGAAATTTCCATCCTTTATTATTAATGAGTGAGAACTGCACATGACATTTTTAGCAGCGTAACAGAGGCTACATTAGGCCTCTGGATTCTTGGCTATGGGCTAGTCTGGGTTGTCAAGGCAAGGACATTTTTTAGATCAGTGCCTTGAAAATCTTTGCTCACAATCAGCGTTTTGTATCATGACGTGGCATGTTTTTCTTACTCTGGGTTTATATAAAACAGGTTTCCTACCCAACAGTAAACAGACACAAATTTCTTTCTAATTTATCTATTTATTTTTGCTTTAAATGTTAGCTTGTTCCATGGAATTGATTTTCTGACCCCTGGTTTATAGTGTATGCCTGAGATTCAGACCTAAACCAGGCTTCTTATGTTAATGACTGTCCCAGAGAATACATTTGCAGCACCTCTAATAGGATCATGGAATCCATCACACAAATGATATTGTTGCTGGGTGGTGCTGGGATCTGCAGAGGCGGGTGGATCTCTGTGAGTTCAAGGCTAGCCTGATCTACAGAGAGAGTTCCAGTACAGTTGGAGTTGTTACACAGAGAAACTTTGTGTCAGAAAAACAAAAACAAACAAACAAACAAAAAAACAAAAAGAATGATATTGTTGATTTTGTTGGCTGTAATTTAAATTTGTTTTTCTTTTTTTTTGGTTTTATTCATAATTGATTATGTTAGGAGCTTAATTTCCTGTCTTAGACCCTGGATTGCAATGTTATATTCAAGAGCGGTTTCAAAATTGTTAAACAAACTTTTCAACTATTCAGATTTGGGAAATACTGTGTTAATATTTGATGCTGGAGAACAGGGAATACATACCACCTTTGCAGTTTCTGTTAAGAAAATTTGACATAAGGGGATAGTTTTGATTAGAGTTTAAATTCATAAGTTGGTATTAAAGCAATTTATACCTGTATTGGAAGTAGATAGAAGAATAACATGCCTGTGTTCAGTAAGGCTTTAAAGCTCATACAACAGTTACTGCGCTGTCTCCACTTGGTAATACGTTTTAATACAATGTTTAGGATAGTTATTTTACTTTCTCCCTGTCTTATTTATCTATCTGAATATATTGCCTAATAAAGTAACTATGTCAACACTTCTACATTTGTGTAAATATATATATATATAAACTATGTAAGATATTTATTATAAGTAAGTGTAAATAAAGAAGGAGCCATCAAAGTACTCAAATTATAAAGTAGACACACGAAGAAGGAAATAGAGGTTGAAACACTGGAGGCTTACATGGAGGAAGCCATACTAAACACTGGGAAAGGAGAGGCATTTTACATTTATGCTCACGGACCACACAGGGCGTGTCCTACTGCGTAGGTGGTAGTGATGTGAGGAAATGCGTGTCAGAGTCGGCAGGTGCTCTTCTGAGTTACAGCGCTGGCCAGCAGTGAAGCAGCTCTGGTCTTCACAATCCTTTGCATTTACCAGACACTGATATATAATTAGCTAATGTAGCATGGGTCATAATAGCATGCTAGACACAGCTAAATGAAGCTAGCACCACTTTAAGTAATGGGTTCCCCCAGGCTATTATTCTGATAAGGCAGTAGGGCATTTATTTGTCTTTCTGTAGGACCTTGAATTTCAGCTTTCATAATTACCTGTCTTTTTCATAAATTTCCTGACTTTCACTGAATAAACAACCTGAGAAGTCTCTTTATGTGTAACTTGGGTTGAATATGGTAATTATTTGACATTGTATATAAATCCATCAAATTATCATTGTACAACTTGAATATATATAATTTTAAATTGTTGACTATACCTCAAATAAATAAAAGTTGAAAATATTTATTTAAAATTGATTTATTACTAGTTGGTGTGTGTGCGAGGGTGTGTGTGAACACGTGTAACTCATGCCATGGCCTGCATGTGGATGTCAGAGAACAGAGTTGAGGAGTGGTTCTCTTCTTATATCTTGGGTTCCAGGAGATCAAACTCAGGTTGTCAGGTTTATGTGATAAGTACTTTTGTATCCTGAACTGTTTTGCTGGCCTTAAACTGAAAATATTTAATGACTTAATTCTGTATGTTTTAGGACTTGAAACATGGTTGAAAATGTTCACTGCTTGCTTGGTCACTTTTTTGTAGGATTTTGTTTTTCCACAGAAAAAGGAGCAAAGGGAAGGGAAATTTTCTGACAGAGTGGGACACAAGGCATGGAGAGGCCTGGTGTGGGAACTAGGGGCACTGATGTGCTTCTTAAGAGGGAGAAAACTGGGGGAGGGGCAAGGAAGGTGCCGGTAGCTTTCTGAGCTTTAGAAAAGCCACTTTTCCTCAGTTACAAGTATGATTGCTAAGTTACCCCTGTTATTTCCTGAGCTTTCCACAGTGAAATGACTTTGATATGTTTGGTGGTTCATGTTCACGATCCCAGTACTCTGGAGGCTGGAGCAGAAACCACCAAAGCAAGCCAACAAAGCCCCTTGTATTCAGTCAATGTGTATCTCGATAAATAAGAAATTGAATAAAATGACAGTCCTTTGGGGGTGTTGATGAATAGCTTATCTTTGGAAGCTATCAGAATAGGTGATATTTTGGGATATTTGTTATGTCTCTGTTTCTGTCTCTGACTTGTTTTTCCTGAGGACTAGGAGTCATGCGCTTTGGTTCACAGACTTCTTAGAAGGGGAACGCCTAAAGGGAAGGGTTATTGGTGGTGTTCTAAGCCTTTAGCTAAACATAGTTTAAGTATAACTTAGAGCATCGTCTTTCAGACGTGAAGGGAGGGACTGGAAGGGAACCAATGCATCAAGTGTCTGCTGTGTACCAGGCACTGAGATAGACATTTTGAGATATATTACGGGGTTTCTTGTGAGTATGAAATGAGATAATGTATCCCCATTTTACAGATGAGGAGACTGACCTTGCCCCAAGTCACATGGCTGGTAAGTGGCAGAGCTGGACTCTAACCCAGACCCCAAATCCAGTGCTTTTTCTTCTGTACCGTGTTAGAGCTTGGCAAGCGAGGTATGAAGTTCATGATCAGAATCGACAGCTCCAGGAATTGTTTTTCATGCCAGGAGTTAGATGATTGGAAACATCAGAACTCCCTGCCTCTGAGCTGCTATGTTTGGTACATGTAACATGCCTCAAGAAAGAACAATGCCTTTTGTCAAGACATGCCAGATTGAATGAGCATGTGGCATCTCATGGGATTTACTGTGTCTTTGTGTTAAAGACACAGCTGCAATAAGATGTCCACATCCATAGCAAGAAGCTTATTAAATACTCGAGATGACAGCATGTCTGTTCCATATCCCAGGGAGTTTAAACTTGACTTGGTAGGGTATACATAAATTCGTTAGGCACCCTGCATACCAAGTCCTATGCTAGGCTCCAGAGTGTAAAGTGCCAAGATAGCATTCCTGACCTGGCTAGAAGTTCTTGCCTCCCTGAGATAAACTTGGAGTATACTATTACAGCAAAGCATATTTTTTTATTATCTTCAGTTATGATTTTTGACCCCTATACATGACCTATGGCTTCTCAAGAAATAAAAATGAAACTCTAAAGTCAGGTGTGGTGGCACCTGCTTATAAACCCCAACACTTAGACTGAAGCAAGAAAATTGAAAGTTTAATGCTAATCTGAGTTATATAGAAGGAATTTACCTAAAAAGCCCTTGCAAAAATAGTTTGGACACTGTTAGTACTTAGATGGGAATAGGAGTTGGACTTTATAAATAGTGCATGAATAAAATTATGTCACCAGGGAATGTAGGATGGTTCTTTGAAATTCCCACTGAATTTATAGTGTTGGGCACCGATGCTAAGATAAACATATTCTTGTAACTTGTTTCAAAGAACTCTGACATGTAGAGTCCCTCAAAATAAGTCTCTTTCCCCCATCATTTGGGTGTACATCACTAAGATTACATTTGCATATATAGGATTTATCCATTATTTAGTGAAAGTATATCATTGGATCATTGGGTTGAAACAGGAATCTATCTTAACTCCTAATTTACACTCCTTGTTGATTGAACTATTGAGTTGTGATCCTGGACTTGTATTAGAAGGAATAGAATGAATACCGGAGCACAGTGAAGTCAAGCGCCCCTTCTCTCTCACACCAATGCACCTGATACATCAGCCTGTGCAGAGGCAAGGCAGCTAAGCTGTTGCCCAACAGGTTTGAAGAAAGCCTCATTTGGGATTACCCTTGTCCCTATGCTCCCAAGTCTGGCCCTCCAAGGGCTGCTGTGGCTTCTGCAGAGAGACAAAAGGGTTTTGTTTGTTTTTTAAATACTATTTCTCATATCCATTCCATCTGTGAACTGTATCTGCCTGTCTTCCCTTAAAAAATGAAAAGAATGCCCTTAACAGCTTTTGTACATCCTGTTTCACATATTACAGAAAACAGCCAATGTATACATTGAAAGTACAGTGAAACTATTCTCTCCTCCCTTTCCTGCCGTTCTCTCCCTGTCTTTTAGAAGAGCGTCTGTATTTAGGGTCTGGCAGTGATAGGAAACCCCTCACCCCCTCTGCACATCTCTAGTATTGTTTTTACACTTGTTTATGAGCAGTTTCAAAGACCGGCTGGAAGCAGGTGTGCATTCAGGCTGCCAGCAAGACACAGTGCAGGGGTGTGTAAGCTCTGCCTTCGTCACTGGGCAGTTTGTGCCGGGGCATTGTTTCAGCATTTATTGACTTGTAACCTCCTTCCTCGTATGTGGGTAAAGAAAAGGGGGAGGGCTGTGGCCTCCTGTTTCAGCCCTTATCTCCTCTCACAAGATGATCAGCAGAATAAGCAGATGTTAATTAAGCTGTTAGTTTATCTGTTGTTTTATTCTTAAATGTTTAAAACTTGCACATCCGGTGAGATTTTCATGTGTCTACTGTTTGCAACTGTAATGAAAATAAATTTAGGACTTCCCCCAAGAAGCCAGTTTACTCTTTTTCTTCCATTTTTCCTGTGAACTTTAACTTTAACTGAATCTATAGCCAGTTAGATCCCTTTCCTCGACTTAGTCTTTTATCCCCCCCCCCTTTTTATTTTTTGTAATTGAAAGGCTTTGGATATCTGTTTCAGGTGTAAGCAAAGGGAAGTCCTAGTTGGAACATCCAGAGGATGGCTCTGTCCTCCTTAGAGAATATGTGATGACATACCGGATCTGCCTTTTCCTGGCATGCTAGGGTCTTTGTGAGCTGGTTGTGAAATAGCTGTCATGAACAGTTTTCAGTGTCCATATATATTCACACACAAAATAGGTCCCATTAAAGGCAGCGGCAGTCCTCAAATGCTCACTATTTGTAGTAATCTTCAGGTTGTTTCCATTTGTGAACATCTCCTCCCACCTTGCCACTGAGTGAGGTCACATTGGTGTCTTTGATCTTGCCATAGTGGAAGTGTTTCTGCTGTGGAACTCACTAGACTCTGCAGAGCAAGGCTCTCCACTCCTGCCCCCACAGAGTAATTCCTTGGAGTCAGCAGCACACCGCTGATGCAGCTAACTGAACTGTAATTGGAAAGCCTATCTGCTTTAACCTGAGAGAAGTGCTAAAATGTGCTAGGACATTTTCTAAAATGTGAAGAAGAAGCTAAAGTATTTGTAGCTTTGTTCCAATTTGATAATTTCTTGATATTTAAGGCCCCTGTAATACTAAGAACAATTATTTTTGCTTCTACCAAAGAATCTCTACTAACATCTATAAACTATACTATTTCTAGGTTAATTTTATGTGCTGTATTAGCTAGTGAAGTGGCGATATAAGCTTATAATACCTTGTTTTATTGCAGCTGCCACAGGTGACATGCCAACTTACCAGATCCGGGCTCCTACTACTGCTTTGCCACAAGGAGTGGTGATGGCTGCCTCACCAGGAAGTCTGCACAGTCCCCAGCAACTAGCAGAAGAAGCAACTCGCAAGCGGGAGCTGAGGCTGATGAAAAACAGGTAAAGTACTGGGTAAGAGCCACTGTGGGAAGTACCATCTGCTGCCGTGTACTCTGCTAAGCCATTTCTCGCGTTCAGTGTTCTGTGGCCTCTTGTAGTGCTCATGCTCTGCCTGTGAGGCTGGTTTGTTTTCTGCTGAGTTTGTGGTCATTGTATAAGCAGGAGATACTTTCCTTTATATTGTAACGGTTGTTAAAAGATGCTATTTTTTAATACAGTATTATTAGATTCTTGGTTATAAGTAAAGCTTGATTTATATATTTTGCTAAAAAGTACTGTGACAAGTAAATTTTTAAATTTTATTTTAATTTAAATTTTAGCACCCCTTCCCCAAATCAGTATTGTGGATAGAACCTAGGACCTAGGGCATGCTAGGTAAACATCTAGATACATCTCTGACCCTGAATTTTTAGCTTCTTTATTAGCAAAATAAATTTAAGTGTTAAAGCATTTTATATTTTATCCTTTTAGCCATTTTGTATTGTTTTTACTCCGTTATGAAGTAGTACATGTTCTTTTGACAAATTCTAGTCAAGTATAAATACAAAACAACAAACATCACTCATGCCCCTGCCGTATAGGTAGTTAGTGTTATAGTAGGTGTGCTTGCAGTCTTCTCTGTCCTTCTGCCTCGGCTTCCGGAGTCAGCCTCTTGACTGCCACTGCTTCTCTCGCTTACTATTGCTCCATGGATATGTGTCATTGTCCATACATTAGCATATCATATTATACAACAAACTTAAATAATATTTTATTTTTGTGACTTGCATATTCATTTTTTAGTTCTTTTTATGGAGAATGGTACAACTTAGTTTGATTTTCAAAATGAACAGAATTGTCCAAGAGTTTCCTGGTATATTTTGTTGCCTGTTCTTCAGTGTTAAATTATATTCTTATTGTAAGAAAGCAGTAAGGTAGATTCAACTGCTTTGCTTGTCTGCGGCATAAGCAGACTGTGTTCATTGACTATCCAATGTTACCAACTAGTTAATCTACAGATTTGGCAGCTGAATCCCTGAAACTCACTGTCTTATAAACAGGGACCCAACTTAGGTGATTGTGTTCACTGCGGTCCTTTAAAAGACAGTTGGGGTGCTAGAAAGATGAGTCAGCAGTTGAGAGAATCTAGTGTTCTTGTAGGTGACCTGAGTTTTGCTTCCAGCAACCGTATCAGATGGCTCACAGTACCTTGTAACTCCAGCCCCTTTTCTGGCGTCTGTAGGTACCCATGCATGCATGCACACAGATACTTACACACACACACACACACACACACACAACCTTAAAGTAAGGACTGGAGAGATGGCGCACTTGCTGTTCTTGCTGAGGACCTTGGTTTGATTCCCAGCTTCACATGGTGGGTTACAATTGCCTCTGGCCCCATTTCTCAGGCAGCTGCTGTCCTCTTCTGGCTTCTCTGGGCACCAGGCATGCATGTGGTGCCCAGACATAAATATTGGCAAAACCCCATACAGATAAAAATAGGGCTGGGTGTGGTAACACACACCTCTCGTGCCAGCACTTGGGAGGGAGAGGCAAATGGATCTCTGTGAGTTTGAGGCCAGCCTGGTCTACACATTGGAGTTCTAGGCTAACCAGGGTGACAGAAACAACTACCACCAACACAACAAAAGAGTTTATAAAAAACAAACATAAATCTTTTTAAAGATTCAATATGATATACTGTGTGACTCCATAAGACCAAACTTACTGCTTGCCTAGATCTTTGGATGGAGTTTGTACACTAGAAGTAGGATCATAAAAATAGAAACATTTATCAATAGTTTGTCTCAGAAATCCAGACAGAATGTCTGGGGAGACAGTGCAGAGAGCAAGAGCTTGTTGCTCTTCAGAGGACCCCAATTTGGTTCCTAGCACACACATCAAGCTGCTTAAAACTGCTTGTAACTGCAGCTCTAGGGCATCTAGCACCCGCTCACAGGCACCCATACACTTATGACACTCTCTGGCTCTCTCTCAAATGTATAGAAAAGGCTAAATGGGTGGAGCCCACAAGACTGCCTTGTGTTATGACTGCTTTGTTAATCCTTAATCCATGTGATAGCACACACCTGTATTTAAAATATATAATCAATAATTAATAGAATATATTTTGGCTACAAATAGCTAAGGGAAATAGAGGCTAAAATATCCAGTCAGGTCTTTTATCTTTATGGCAGGGGTAGAGGTATGTGCTGCCAGAACAAAAGTTCACGGAATCCCGGGGACCCAGGCTTCCCCTTGATGCTGCATCTTCAGTGTGTACACTTGGCTATCATGACCACAGGATGACTACTTCTGCTCTACGCGGTGTCAGAAGGAAGATGGGAGGATGGCTATGGCCAACAAGTGCAGCTGGCTCAGTCGTCTCTTCAGAGGATTCTTTTCTAGAAGACATTTATTGCAGCTTTTACCTACGTTTCTTTAGCTATAAGGGCTTCTGAGGAGCATTGTTTAGCACTAGAGTTATACTGGAGAAAAGCAGTAGCCTGTGGCTCTTGGTGACTCAGCTTCGGCTTAGCGTTTCCAGCGCTTGCTCCTCCAGTTTCCTCAGTTTCACAGCTCTAGTGAGGTCTCACTTTGCAGGTAATGAGCTGGAGTTGGAAATGGCTAAGTGGCAAGCTGGCCAAGGTCATAGAGCCAGAGGAGACAGAAGTAGGGTATGCTGTCTAACAGTTCTTTCTTCCAGCCTTCCTCTATCCTTACACCAGGGTCACCTCAAATAACCTTGGTGCAAAGCTTCAGACTGGACCTCATGGAGAGGATGCAGATTTTGTAGTTAGCATGAATGAGCTCATATATTGGCTGATGGTGATACTTAATTATATCCCTACCATAGTGGTCAGCAGTAACTTTTATTCCTTTATAGCCTGGTTATTTTGTCTTTGGCTTTGAGACTGTCTCACTGTGTAGTCCAGGCTGACCTCAGACTTGTGCTCCTCCTGCCTCCCGTCACCTCCTGAGTGCTGGCAGTACAGGTGTACAGCCCACTGGGTTCTTTATCCTTTTCCTGTAGTTCCCCTTGTCCTTTCCTCCCCATGCTGAGGATGGACTCAAATTCAGGCCTGCAAACTAAGCTAGCTATTAATAGTAGAAGCAGGTGTTTTCCACAGCTGAGAATACTTAGGAATGTACCAACCTCTTGTGTGATCACTTTGTACTGAGGACACTTTGACTCTGGTTACCTCACACACACAGTGTAAGATGTGAAGTGTGGATATTTACAGTAAGTAGCTCAGTAAGCAAGAGTTTAAAAGCTAACCACCCACAACATTGCTATATGTATTTAAACTTTCACTTAATGTTTGTATAGAAAGACTTAGAATTTAGCATATTTATTTAATGATGAAACATAGAAACTTATAACTAAATTTCTCTTCTTGGTGAAAGAGAATTGAGTTGCATTCTCCAGCTGGCAGATTTGGGTGCTTGGATGTGCTGTCGCTCTCGCTGTGTTCCCCTGGATTGCTGCAGCCACTGCTTGTCAGTCTCCTTTTTCTTTTACCTGCTTTAGTTTTTCATTACCTCGTTGTCCAGCCTTGGTGAACTCACTCTTGGTTAGGAAATGGGGCTTGTTCTTTCCCTGCAGTCCACTGGGATTTCAACATTCCTTTTCCGCTGACTTGCATTGCATAGAGGAAATAGAAATCCAGTCCATGACTGGGTCTATTGCATGTGTCACCGTGGGGGGTTAGTATTGCCAACCAGCACTGAGGCAATGGTATTTAGACATGCAACATTACCTTTGTGAAATTCAGTTGAGTGGCAATGACTGACAGTTTCTGAGATCTGAGCAATCCCAAATAAAGCTTTATCAGAGGGCCCCTTCTGTAGAGGAGTTAAGTGAAATCGATTCTTGTAATCATGCATGAAAGTGATTAACTTGTCTACACTAGTTTTAGTCATTTGGCTGCTTCTTGATCTGTCTTTTCCCTTGGATTGCTTAACGTTCTGTAAAATGTGTTTAATGTGCATTAAATGCGGTGGTTAGAGAAGAGCACAGGAGCACTCTTTCCTTAGCTAGCAGCTTCCATTCTAGTTAGTTATTTATTTACGATAGGCTATAATATATGCTAGACTAGCCTTGTGCTTATACAGTAGCTGAGGCTGCCCTTGACCTTCCTTTTATTTTTTAAATTACTTTTTAAATGTGTGTCAGTGTTTGACCTTAATACATGTCTGTGCACCACTAGTGTGCCTGGTAGTCACTGTAACCAGAAGAAGGTGTTGGATGCCCTGGAACTGCAGTTACAGACAGTTGTGAGCCATCATGTGGATGCTTGGGATTGAATCTTCCAGGTCCTCTGGATGAACACCCAGTGCTCTTAACCCCTCCAGCCCCTGGCTTTGTGTGTCTGAGTCTCCTGTCTCCATCGCCAAGGGCCAGCTATGCAGACATGCACCACCATGCCAACTTCCTTTTTCATAACTTCAATTGTGGTATTCTGACACTTGTGAATTTGAATTATCTGCATGTTACTCCATTTTGTAATTTTCACAAGTACTGCTGTAGGCATGTATGTGTTTTATTTATTGTTCTAATTTATCTATGTTGTGTTTTTTATGCAGAAAAATGTCCCTGGAAGTCAGGATTGATCATACGTTGTTGAGATTTAGTCTTGAAGCATACAGCTGTTCAATATTGGCACTTGAGATTTCATAGGATTCTGAGAATCATTTTCATCAAGTGAAATTTTCTCATTGTGATGAGTATGTGTATCTTTGGACATCCAAAAATTAGCTGAGAGGATTGTGAGGATCTGTAAATGTCTTAAGAGAGCTTCAGCTGGGTGTGTGGTCCTCTGGTGGTTGTTTATTGAACACAGAGGGTCATTCTTATTATGACACTATTTGGGTAAAACTGCCAGTGCTCTTCAGTTGGTCTGTCGTTCTACACAAGGCTCGTGTTTTGCTCAGTTGTTGTGTGGCTTTGTATACCTGTCCTCAGATCAATCGGCTGTTGAATGGGGAGAAGGGGGGCAGATGTTCATGGAGCCACTCTGGATTGTGCTGGGAGGTTGTTCTTGTAGTCATTTGCCTTGTGTTGGTTCCAGGGAAGCTGCCCGGGAGTGTCGCAGGAAGAAGAAAGAATATGTCAAATGTCTTGAAAATCGTGTGGCTGTGCTTGAAAACCAAAACAAGACTCTCATTGAGGAACTCAAGGCCCTCAAAGATCTTTATTGCCATAAAGCAGAGTAACTGTGTTTGACTTGGACCTTGTTTACTGTGAAGTCTAATCGAGGCAGGCGATGCAGCATCCTCCTAATGGCCATGTGGACTTGTAGATGGGTCACTTAACCCTTGCTTAAGAATCCAGTTTGGTTTAGGGTGTGAATTGGGAGTACTATTCCATGGGTTGCAATGCAGCTCTACTTACATTACCAAGCTTGCTTTATTGTCAGTCGCATGCAATATATGTTTTGTTTGCCCTTCTGCTTCTACTTTTTCCAGGGAAGCTGCTAAAGAATGTCGACGTCGAAAGAAAGAATATGTAAAGTGTCTGGAGAGTCGAGTTGCAGTGCTGGAAGTTCAGAACAAGAAGCTCATAGAGGAACTTGAAACCTTGAAAGACATTTGCTCTCCCAAAACAGATTAGTAGAAATATTTAACTATGAACTGATTACAGCATGTACAGTTGCTTTTGAATGCAATACAATATATAGCCGGCAAGAATTATGGCTTTTTCCTTTGTATCATTCATCTGACTTTCTAATATCTAACATTCCTAAAATACTTTATTGTATTTAATTAGCTCTTACCTCTAAGGTCAATTTTCTTAGAAGAGACAAACTGTAAAAAAATGTATGTAACAAATTCTTAAAATGAATTATTTGTAAGACTTGTTTCAGTGCAACATATTTGCAGTTCCCAGTCTCTCTGTCATGAATAGTGTTCTATGCAATAAAAATTTTGCAGGTTTTAAGAATCATTTTAGGAAAGGATGATCAAAGGCAGTGCATCCAGCAGTACAATAAAATCAAACTGCAGAAATACCTCAGGAAAGAATGAGAGGAAGTGTATTTTGATGACCTGGCTATGTGAGAAGAATAGCCTAGAAATGAATTTGTGCATTTATAGATTTTTATAATCGTTACTTTGTAAAGAAAATATTGTATTGCTGTCCTTGAATGCCATAGTTGAAGACAGTTTTCAATAGAACCATGTTGGTTGCTCTTTGTAGTATTTGGTGTTTCTTTAAATATCTGAACATTTACTATAGCTTTCTACTGTGTATGTAGTGCAAGTAATCCTACAGAAGTTTTGTCTGCTTCACTCTTATACAATGCGAGAGACTACATATTTTTACTATCTGGAATGAGTTCCAGGAGTATGAACTTATTGCTACACTGGGTCACAAGCCTTGCAAATACTGAGTCATTTCATCAGAAGGACAACTGCAGGGTTCTAGGGGCAGAGTTGAGTGTAGATCACTTTTCTAGGATGTGCGAGGCTCCATGTTCAGTCAACAGCACTGTAACAAAACTGAGTGACAGTGTTTGAAAGGGAAGGCCTGGAGCTCTGCACTGGGCGGGAGGCTGAGATCAGAGGTCAGCCTTTGTGCTGCACCAGGCTTCCTGCAGATGGTCTGGAAAGTCCCTGCTGATGATCTTCCATTGTCAATTATTACTAGCAGCTTCAGGTACATTAAAACCTAAAAAAATAATGCAAGATCTCATTTTTTTTTCTTATACAACAACTTGAAGTTTACTTAGATCAACTTTGTTTTGCCTTTTGGAATGCATTTATCACCTAGGTTTTGGAATGCATTTATCACCTTGAACTCACAATCCTCTGGCCTTAGTGCATTTACTTACAGATGTGGGCCAGAATGTTCCTATATGATGGTAACCACATGATGCTGTCATCTTTCGTTCACTTGCAGTTACTGACTGTGCACTACTGCTGGAGTCCACTGTAGTTTCTGTTGTTGGCTTCTGATTTGTTAAGACTCTGCCCCACCTCCCTCAGTTTATCATGGATCTGGTAATGAGTATAGGGAGGTACAAAGATAGGGAGTGGTAGCGGGCACTCGCCGCTCCCATCATCCTTTCCTCTAAGTCCAGATGGAGGTGTCTGGTCTGGCTTTGCTGTCATGATAGAACCCCCACAGAACAAACTAGGGGTAGTTAGTTTAGCTCACAGTTCCAGGCTATGAGTTCGTCAGACAGGAAAGCCAAGGCAACAGGCATTTGCAGCAGCTAGTCACATCCACAGACCAGAGCAGAGAGAGAGAATGTGTGCCTGTTACCAGTGTCCAGCTCTTTTCCTCTCTTCTGGCACAGTTCCAGACTCAGCCCAGCCAGTGGTGCTCTCGGCAGTGTATTCGTTAATATAGTAAGGCAGTCTCCCACAGACACGCCTGCAGGCAACCTCAGCATCGGACAAACTAACCAACAGAAATAGAGAGATGGCTCGGCAGTTAAGAGCAGTTGCTGCCCCTTCTGAGAAGCTGTGCTTGGTTCCCAGCACCAACATGGTGCTCAAAACTGTTTATAACACCATCTCCAGGGGATCTGATGCTATCTTCTGACCCCTGTGGGCATCAGGCATACATGTAGTGCATATGCGTGCATGCAGGCAAACCTACACATAAATACACATAAAAATAAATCTTAAAAAAAGAATTCCTAACCACCATGGTAGGAAATGCCAGTTTTATTTTCAGTTTCTTTCCTGTGCTCTTCAGCTCTGAATTCCCTTTACCACCATTTGTCACTTCCTCTACTGGGAGTCGAGGAGACAATACAGGAAGAAAACGGGAAAGGAAAACCCCAGGTTTCAGGTGCCGTCCAGGGACTGTGGTGCAGTTGTCTGCTGAGAGTGGTAAACATGGGAAGAGCCGCAGGAAGTGGGAGTCAGTGTGGAAGCTTGAGGCAGTGGGGGCAGAGTGCAGGACCCGTGGTTCACTGCAGGCTGGGTTCTGGGTCCAGGCAGTACAGTGAACACTCCTACAAGATTTAGCTCCACTTATAAAATAGGAGATGAATTGTCAAGAATGTGTGTATGTAATCTATAAAATCACATTATTTCAAAGGATAGAAACTGGTCATCCACTCAAAAGCCAGTGGCTTAAACAGTAGGGCAACATTCTTACCTCACAAACAAGCCCACATGCAGGAAATCCCACACCTTGTTTAATCCAGTCAGTTAACAGTGGAAGTTGGGCTACAATATCCTCATCCAGTCTGAACCCCACCTCCTCGCCTCCTTGCTGATTCCTGATGTTAATGTTGATGGCACACTGCCAGGCAGCAAGACTGGAAAAGGGAGACATTCCCAGCAGCCCCATTTGTGTTTGTTTTTGGAGACACGATTGTGTCTGGAAGAGCAGTAAACAGACAACCAGTAAAGACTTCTGTGGATAGAGGGGTGCTTAAGAGCAGGGGACTGGGATCTGGGCCAAACTCTCAGAGACACATAGGAACTTGTATTTTTGTTCACCTAATTGGTTTCCTAAACCAAGTCTTTCCTTCTAACATAGAATCATCAGATATTCCAGTTGTGAGCAGTGGTTTGGAAGCTTCCTTCCCATGAGCAGTGCAGTTTCTCCACTTCAGTGTCCCGTGGAGCCCAGAGCTGCCACTGTGTCCCCCACTGTGTCTGTGTCCTTTTTTTTTTTTTTTTTTTAGAAAAGGTTTTAGAATCTGGAGAATCTGGATTGTGCAGATTTCTCATGCTGAATCTGGAGAATCTGGATTGTGTTGGATTGTGCAGATTTCTCATGCTGAATCTGGAGAATCTGGATTGTGTTGGATTGTGCAGATTTCTCATGCTGAATCTGGAGAATCTGGATTGTGTTGGATTGTGCAGATTTCTCATCCTGAATCGTGAAAGTGCACACACCATCTGGTTGTGTCGCCGCATTTGGTATTTAGACCAGGAGGACACAGAAGACGCACTCTGCTGCTATTTAAATGCACATGACTGAGAACTCCAGCATCACTGTACTTGCACTTGATGTCGACGGACGGCTGCTGTTTTATTGCCTGATGCCTTCCTCAGCAGCCACATGTATCAAATTTTCCATGTACTCTTTATGTTCAGTGCTTACAGTCCTTTATGTGTGTAAATGACTCTTGAAGGCAGCACGTTTTTTTTCATACACACCAAAAACTAGTAGTTTTCACCTGTGAGACAAGCGTAGGTGTTACTAGTTGGCTGTCCATGATATATCAAGTTTCATTCCGCCTTGCAGCTCCTAGTTTTTCAAAACTCAAATGAAATGCACTTTAAAATACTTTTTGAGATCACTCACGTCCAAGTTTTGTTTCTATTGCTGTGATATTGTACTGACAGAAGGCAGCTTTGGGCGGAAAGGGCTGCTTTACCTCCCAGTTCCAGGCTGTAGTCCGGCATAGCAGGGTAGTCAAGGCAACGGGGACTTGGAAGAGTCACTTCACATCCACAGTCAGGAGCAGATGCCTGGCTAGCTCCTGTTCATCTCACACCTAGTCAGGAGCAGATGCCTGGCTAGCTCCTGTTCATTTCACACCTCACAGTCTAGGGCTCCACACCAGTGGAGCTGGGTCTTCATATTAATTAAGGCAATCGAGACAGCCCTTCCCTCCCAGAAATGTCCACAGGACAGTGTTATCTGGACAGTTCCTCACTGAGACCATCTTCCCAGGTGATTCTACATTGTATCAAGTAGCAATTAAAAGTAATGGTCACATCTTGACCCTCTGTGAACCTGACATGCAAACACAGTACTTTAAGCAATCACATTTATCTCATAAAACAAAGGCCAATTCAAAAAGTTGCCAAGGTCTTTGAAAGTCCAAAATGTCTTATAAAATGAAAAACAAGCTATACACTTTATCCAGGTAATGTACAGAGAAAACATCCTTATTCTAAGTAGGAAGAATTGGCTATAGAGAACAAACAATCGTACCACAACAGCCCCAGAAGCCAGCAGGAAGAGCACCAGGCCTTGCAGCTGCATGTCTAGCATGTGGAGCTCACAGTGCAGTCTTCTGGGTTCCAAAGGACTTGGGTAGCTCTACTATCCTGCTCTGCCGCTTGTAGTACACACGGCTTCTCCCACCAACTCAAGCCATCTCCACAGCTGTATCTCTCTCTGGTGAACATCCCACAGTCTTGGCATCTTCAGTGTCCTAGTATCTCCATTGTAGCTGAGGCTTTACTGGCATCTTCATACAGGAGCGTCGCAGGGTCTGTTTGCAGTGACTGGCCACTGGGTACCTCGCCCCAGATGTTCTCCAGGATGCCCTCAGTCTTGCATCTTTCATACTCTGAAAACCAGTGTCACATGGATGGCACATGGCATTACCAAGTTCTGCTGTCACCTTGGATATGGCTGAGCCTCCTGGGACCGCAACTGTATAGCTTCTGTGTGCTGACCCCAAGGTAAGCATGTTATTGATGTGCGAACAAGTCTCTGTGGTGGTGCTGATCTCTGTTAAATATAGCTGCTTCTGCAGCACTGGCCCAAATTTGCTTTCACCTCAAAATTTCCTCTGCCAAACAAGCTGGTCCATTGTCTTTAAATTCAGCTTCACTAGGTTTTAAGAACATGGAATGTAGCCAGATTCTCATCTAAAACATCACAGGAACGGTCCCAGTCCCAGCCCTTGTTTTCCTCTGAGCTTCACGAGACAGGCTTCTCCTGCCTGCACTCTCTCAGAGGCACTGTCTTCCAAGCTGCCGTAAGAATAGCCCATGAGTCTCTTCTTCCAGAACCAATCACTTTTTTAGTTCAACATAATAAATGCTTCTACCTTTCTCTGACAATTCCAAAGCTTAAAAGCCACGTGGTCTGGTTTGTCACAGCAGCAAGCCCACGTTCTCCTGTTGTTTTCTGTCCTGGCTTCATTTCTATTGCTGTGATAAAATAGCCTGACAGAAAGAGTTTGTCTTAGCTCACAATTCCAAGTTATGGTCTTTCATAGCAGGGAAGTCAAGATGGCTGGAACTTCAGATGGACCCACCACATCCAGTCAAGAGCAGAGCAAAAGGAGCTCATGCAGGTTTGATGCTCATTTCTTTTCTTTACTCTGGTTCAGGGATCACACCAGGAAATCATGCTGCCTACCTTCACACTGGGTCTTCCTCTAACAGTAAGGCAGTCAAGACAACCCCATTTCCCCCCAGATATGTCTACAGGTCAATTGGACCTAGATAATCCCTCTGTGGTACTCTCTTGATAATTAATATTAACATACAATTCTAAAGAAACATATGAGATTATGAATGGTGTGTGTGCATGTTTGTGTTTACTATACAAGGGATATGTTTTTAAATTGGATTTTGAGAATTTCATAACATGTTTAAGTTATATTTATACCCCCAATTCCTCTTCCCATTTTTACCCACCCAACTTTGTATCCTTAGGGGAAAAAAACCTATCAACTACAGTTTGTGCTACCCATATACTCTTTGTAAAAGAATTTTTAACTTTATTTTTATATATTTATTTATTTTGGTATGAGGGTGTTTTGCCTGCACGTGAATATGTCTGTGTCCACCTGTGTACATGCAATGGCTTAGGAGGCCAGAAAAGGGCATCGGAGTTCCTAGAACTGGAGATAGTTGCAAGCTGCAGGTGCTAGGAATCCAACTCTGGTCCTCTGGAAGAGCAGCCAGTGCTCTTAACCACTGAGCAGTCTCCAGCTTCCCCACGTATTCTTGTTTGACCTTCCTTTGGAACATGGTTGACCTACTAGGAGTCACACCAGTAAGGAAAACTGACTCTACTGATTAACAACAGCTAGGGGTGAGTCTGTGTGTCCACCTCCCCACTCAGTTCTGGGAATTTTGCCTGAGTTGAACTTGTACAGGACATGTGCATGTAGTCACAACCCCTGTGAGCTCATATGTGCAACTTGCATTCTGTGTCTAGAAAACAAAATGCCTTTATGCATTATCTATCACCACCTCTGGCTTTAAAATCGTTCTGCTCCACTTCCCCTGAGCCTTGGGAAAAGAAGAGGTGATATATGTGTCCCATTTAGGACCGAGTACTCTGAAGTGTCTCATTCTCTGCACTTTGACCAGTAGTGGGTGTCTGTGTAAATCTCCACCTATTGCAAAACGAAATGTCTCTGATGAGGGTTGAGAGATGCACTAATTTCTGAGTGCAATGATAAGGCACTAGGGTTTGGTTAACACTGGGATTATTTAGCAGAGCAACAGTAGGCTCTCTTCCATGCCCCAGGTTCCTGGCCAGGTGCTAAGTTCTTAATCTAACCACAAATCTAACCACAAATCTCAAATCTAACCACAAATGGTTGGTTACTGCCATGGCATTCCCGTGACCATTGCACCTTTGCTAGAAAATAATGACAATAATGAGTCCAGAGCCAATAATGAGTTGCTTCTTTCAGAGTTGTATGCCAGTGCAGGCTCATAGATCCCTAAACTTATTGTCTATTGTAGGTTCTCTTGGTTACCCTCCAGAACTTGATGGTAAGAGCCTGTGGCTGCAGATATCACACAATATTAGTCATGGGTCGTGGAGAAGTCAAGTTGACACTGACCCAGAAGCTTCATTTCTACTGGCTAGGTTGTGCAAGTGACCAGGGGAGAAGAGTCTATGGAGCGGTGACTCCTGAGAGCCACATATATTCTAGTCTGCACACTTTGTGACTGTTTCTATATAAACTGTCTTCTCATATGTGTTTTTCATATTACATAAGATTTTTTTTTTGAGACAGGATCTTTGCGATTAGCCTCTGGCTGACCTGATATTTGCTAGGTAGCTCAAGTTGACCTTGAATTCATATGGTTTCTTCCACTTCAGCTTCCTGAGTGTAGTAATATGGGCGGCGGGGCTGCATCCCCAACTCCCCAGCCGCCTGCTCGGCTATCTTATGCCCCGAAATAATTACATGGGCAAGGAGGCTTCTCGTAAAAACGCCGCAGGATAATATGAATGTGTCCCTGTGATTACTCTAGATTTTTTTGTCCCAGAGGTCTGGCTATTTGTAACCTCTTTTGTGCTGTTTGTGAGTCATGCTGATGTTAGAGGACACTGAATTATGCCACTTGGGGTTGGTCTTTCCCTAGCTTTCTGCTGTCATAGATGTTATACACTTGCATGGCACTAATTGTTCTCTTAAGACTGTACCTAGTAGCCAGGTGGTGGTGGCGCACACCTTTAATCCCAGTACTTGGGAGGCAGAGGCAGGCGGATCTCTGTGAGTTCGAGGCCTCCTTGGTCTACAAGAGCTAGTTCTAGGACAGGCTCCGCAGCTACAGAGAAACCCTGTCTTGAACCCTCCCTAAAAAAAGAGAGACTGTACCTAGTGTCACAGCCGCTGATTGCTGGTAGTTACTGCTACCAGTCCCTGTTTTCATTAAAACATTAGTCTACAAACCCTAAAAAAGGGATGGATGGGGTGCCTTGAGGCAGGTGGCTGTCGTACAAGGCTGTCTTCCTTGTTCTCCGGGTTGGTTTGCTGTATCTGCCTAGCCTTGGAATTGGCCCACAAGGCCAGTGTCTCTGGAGTACGAGAGGCTGCTGAGCTTAAGTGTCAGTGTCCAGCCTAGAGGGTGTCCATGCTGGAGCCAACGAAGCAGTAAACTCAGTAAGGAGCATCAGCTCTGTGGCAGGCAGTGGCACGGAAGGCTGCCAGAGCCTCAAGTGCGCCAGTGAAAAGCTGCACCACTCCAGTGGTCATGGGTAGTGGGAGAGTGGCGACAGTTTCTGATTAAAGTTGGCGTCCTGAAGATCTTCACCCCCCCCCCCACAGAGAGAGAGAGAGAGAGAGAGCTAAGCAAGGTCATCTACGAGCAGGACACCTACCCACAGGCTATACTTCAGTTCCTCAGTGTCATGGCCACCCCTGATGGTTACAGTATCAGTTGTGACACTCAGCATAAAAGGAGGATGTCCACCAAGAGGAGATGCTGTTGGCTGTGAGTGTGACAAGAGCATCTATGTGATACAGGTTGGTGGGTAGGGGGCTGGTCTGGATGGAGGAGAAAGGCTGAGTTAGCATCAAGAGACACTTGAAGCTGATTGGGAGTTCGAATGCTCTTGTTGGGGTCCTCACTATCCACTCCAACCAATGGGAGGGAAAGGTCCCCATGGAGGGAGCTGTGTATGGAGGCAGGACTCAGCTACCTTTACCCCTTCATTTTCTCTCTTGCCATCATCTCTGTCCACATCACTGGGAAATCACAGGCCTAACCTCTCTGCTCTGTGTTACTTGGTTCTAAAATGGCTGGTTGAGATAGAACCCCCAAGAAATAAAACTTCCAGTGGATACCAGGAAACAAGCAACGAACAATATTTGTTTTTCATCACAGACTCTCCAAGTGTATGCCATGGTCCCATGAGGATAGAAAGGGTCAAGCAGTTTTCTCTGTCGTGTTTAGTGAGCAATTCTCACAGTAATGGCTGAGTCTGTGTGAAATATCATGAGGGAGGGGATACTGGACAAGTTTCAGTGAGTGAATCCTGTAACTATAGGCTTTCCCACAAGGCATACAGGTACATAGCAACTTGGCAGCTGAATGAGCTATTGGATGTAGGTACCTTATAAGTTGCTTCCAAGCTATATATTTTTAGCAAATAAATGGCTTTAAAGATAGTATTTTCTTAGTGTCATTAGAGATGTTGCTTTAACTATGTTTTTTTTTTTTCTGATTGCTTTAGGTGGCCATAACATACTGAAAAGTTAGTCCTAAAGGCCAGCATGTTTATGCATCCTTCACTCATAACTGAAGATGGTTCTTCAGTCCTTTAAACATTTTATTTGTGTAGTATTTGTGTGGGTGAGTTCAGGGAATGAAGATCAGGCTGTCAGGCCTGATGTTGCACTGGATGGTGCCCCTACCTGTAGTAAGAGGCCACTTGTGTGTTCCTGGCCACCCTCTGCTTGTCTGTTTCCCGGCTGACCAGATTCCTGAAATAACCAAACAGAAACTGTATTAATTAAATCATTGCTTGGCCAATCACGTAAACGTATTGCTGGCTAGCTCTTACATTTACAATTACCCCATCTCCATTATTTTATATTTTACAACTAGGCTTGCGACCTACCAGCAAGGTTTTAGCATATCTGTCTCTGTGGCTTCTGGAGCTTCTCATGAAGCTCCATGGCTTCTCTGTGACTCTGCCTCCTTTCTTCTAGTATTCAGTTTAGTTTTCCTCACCTAAGTTCCACTTTGCTATAGGCCAAGCCAGTTTCTTTATTCATTACCAATAAAAGCATTACATAGACAGAAAGACCTCCCTCACCATTTCCCCTTTTCTGTTTAAACAAAAAGGAAGGCTTTAACATAGTAAATAACATATAACAAAACAGGTATCAAGCAAGAATTATAGTTACAATATTTATATCTACTTTATCTTTTATCACAACTAAGGAAAACTATAACTATCAATTCTTCAACTCCATCAAAGACTCCAGAAGGATATAGTGTTACCTAAGTAAACAGGAAATGCATTGTAAGCAACTTCCAAAACTAGAATTGACAGAGACATCTCGCTGCCTGTACAGTCACCCAAAGTTGTTCTATACCGTTGGGGCATCCATCTTCAGCCTACAGGCCCATAGTATCCGGCAGACTTTTCCATGAAGCAGGAAATTTGAAGATCTGTTTTGCCTTGTAATGGCAAAGTCCATCAGTTACTTTCTTCTGTGTCCTGAAAAATGTCTGGCAGACTTTCATGTAGAAGGAGCCCCAAAGGATCATCTCACCTTTAGGCAAGTTCAGCAATCATTTTTCTGTGGGTCTTGCATGTCCAGTTCATACAGCATACCATCAAGCAGTCCACACAAGAGCAGTTTCTTGCCCAAATAGCTAACCAACTCCATGAGGAGCTTCTTTGATACCCATCTTCCTCTTGAAGTAATTGATACTGCCAGGAGCAGATAAATCTTATTGTCATAAAAAGTTCTAACTTCTTAAAACATTTTAAATGCCATATTTTGAGGGTCTCTGAAAGATGTGAAGAATACCTATCTAACTGAAATATATATGTATCTAGAAAACCTAACATGACTACAAGCTTGACTATTATAGATGCTTATCTATTAATCTGTATTTCTTAATTATACATTACATTTTTTTTTGATTTTTCAAGACAGGGTTTCTCCATAGCTTTTTGGTTCCTGTCCTGGCACTAGCTCTTGTAGACCAGGCTAGCCTCGAACTCACAGAGATCCGCCTGCCTCTGCCTCCCGAGTTCTGGGATTAAACATACACCACCACCGCCCGGCTATACATTACATTTTAAATTAACTACACAATCACAGTACCTTAATCAAAAGCAGAGATAAACATATAATAAGATTTACCTTAAATTTGTATCAATAGACAAAGATCTATAGCAATGCAAAGTATCCATCTCTATAGCATATCCTTCTTTAAATGTAAACAAACATTTATAAACAATCATTTAGGGAATTTGGGTGTAGTTCTCTCCAAACTGCTTCCTGCTTTTGTTGGGTGAAGTAATTTTTCAGGGTGTTCACAGTGACCTTTTGGGGGGGGGTCTTGGTCCATGAAACCACATTAGTCAGGAAAGGTTCCATAGATTCTCGTCTTCTGTGGAAACAAAAGAAGAACCTCTTTTCCAAAGCAACAAGTTCTTAGACCCAAATTCTGAAGTCGTGATACCTTTAAAATATCTATGCTGGTTTAGTTTGGCAGCCCATACAATGAGATGTCTCTCTGTACTTAGCTCCTTCACAGTCAAAAAATTCAAAGGAAATACAATAATATACATAATCCAGACTCTCTGTGTATTTTTCATCTATTTATGACTTATTTTTGTTTACTCCTTTTAATCTATGACTGTCTGTACTCTGTCTCTTTAAAGACTTTGTTTGATATTTTTATAAACCATTTACTTCCTTTTATAATTGCATATACTTTTTTTCTTCTCTCTCCCAAACCTACATATATTTATCCAACAGTGTGACCCATTTAGAGGTCTTTTATGTCTGAATCTGTCCTATTGTAAGCAACTTCCAAAACTCTAGAATTGACAGAGACATCTCACTGCCTGGAGAGTCACCCAAAGTTTTTCTGTACTATTGGGTCATCCATCTTCAGCCTACAGGCCCATAGTATCCTGAAGACTTTTCCATGAAGCAGGAAATTTGAAGATCTGTTTTGCCTTGTATTTGTTACTATCCAGGAGCGATTCTTAAAACGCTAAGTGCTTCTTAAAAACCTAAGCTGTGGCATTGCTAGGTCAAATACAGCCCTGCCTGCTTGCTCTGCCTAGTCCAACATGGTGGAAGTCCATTCACTGCCTCTGAGACTGCCAAGTGGGAGCCATTCTCACCACCTCAACTCTGACAACCAGTTGGCCCATGCTGCCACCAAGTAACTTGCAGCATGCTGCCCACAAAAACCATTTAAATACTCGGCCTCCTTAAAGAGCCAGAGTTCGCTCTGGTAGTATGGCCCAGAAAGACACTGTTTCAAAACCATGCGTAGTTTTTTGCTACTACTGCTGAATCAGGATGACCTCTCTTAAAGGAGCTGCAGCATGCTGCCAGCTGAAAAAAAAGTGAGGCCAAACTTTGTGGGGTTTTTTTGTGCCTAGAGTTCCTTTCCAAGCTTTCTCAGGCTTTATGTGGATATAGTCAACCACGTTGGAGTACCAACTTGTAGTATGAGGCTGCTTGTGTGTTCCTGGCCACCCTCTACTTGTTTCCTGGCTGCCCAGACTCCTGAAATAATGATACAGAAACTGTATTAATTAAATCACTGCTTGGCCAATTACTTAAGCATATTGCTAGCTAGCTCTTACATGTAGAATTAACCCATCTCCACTATTTTCTCCTATATCCATTATTTTATATTTAACCAAGAAGCTCGTGGCCTACTGGCAAGATTTTAGCATGTCTGTCTCTAGTGGCGGCTCCATGGCTTCTCTCTGCCTCTGCCTCCTTTCTTCCAGCATTCAGTTTAGTTTTCTCTGCCTAGTAAATTCTACCTTGCTATAGGCCAAGCCAGTTTCTTTATTCATTAACCAATAAAAGCAACACATAGACAGAAGGACCTCCCACACCACCTACCTGCTTAATCCTGGGGTTTTAGTTTTTATGTATTATTATGGTTGGTGTCTGGGGTGTGTGTGTCTGAGGAGCACATCCTGTCACTAGAAGTTAGTGATAATCCTTAGAAACATCACTCAGACGAATGAACTATGTATACCATTGTTGCTTAGAAGTTGCTAAGTTTTGCATGTTATAACAAAGCAAGAAAAAAAAACTAATATGCTAGCAGATGAAGCTCTGGTGGCCTTTGATGACTCAACAAGTGACAGTGATGACCATTAGGCAACATCTCTTTGCACATCCCAAACGTGGTGAAAACAACAGGAAAAGCCAAGCGCTTCTAGGGCTTAGACTATTAATCGGTGCTAATATTAATTTGCTATAAACACACTCCAAGTATCTTCCTGCCTTAGCCCCCACCCCCAGCAGCTGTTCGTAGGCACAGGCCACTATGTCTAGTTATCTTATTTTCTAGTATATCTTGTATAAAGAGGACTACAGAAACAAAGCCAGCAAGCCTTGGCTGCTGGTGCTGTAAGAACAGCAAGAGTGACAGAGGCTTCTTTGACTGCAGGCTCTGGTCCAGGCCAGGGACCCCGGAGTGCACTCTTAGCTCCTTTGTTAACTTCCTCTGCCACTCAGGCCTGGACATCTAACCCGTCTGAGCCTTTGTTCCTCTACTTTGGCCTTGGTATTTACTGAGACTGTAAAGAAAACAGACTGTCAAATTTCAGAGAAGAGTTACTATAAATAACACCTCATCAGACTGCTTCCTAACCTCTGTGTTGCTCCAGATTCTCAGGAACTGAGTCATTATTCCGAGGAACATCATCACCATCCTCCATCATTATATTTCGATTCTGAGGAGTGTCATTAAATTTAGCCAGGATTCCAGAGAAGAACGGCACCAGGCTGGAACGATTTGGTGGACAAGTAACTACTTGGCTTTGGTTGAGGTCTGGTTTCTTTGTGCAGCTATTCTTCCATTCACGGGTCACTCGTGCACAGCCTCAAACCCCAGTCCTTTTCAGCTTGGGGGAACATGCCCTGCCCATAAAGGTGCTGGCTTGCGGTTTCTGTGGAGGGTTATCATTTTAAACGTCCTCAGAAGAGCTAAAATACTGAAGGGAGGGGTCCACTTTTAGATGATATTTTGATATCTCCATGTCCACTAGTTGTTTGAAAATTTTACTGGGGCAGGCGAGATGGTTCTGTGGGTATAGGCACTTGCTGTCATGCCTGGCAACCTAGGTTCCATCTTCGGGACTCACATGGTGGAAGGAGAGAAGTGACGTCAGGAAGTTGGATTAGGACCTCTCTACATGTGTGCCCTGGCCTATGCCCCTACCCTCTGACAAATAATGTTTTTAAAAAATAGTTTTATTGATTCCCATTTTCCTACCAAAAAGGAAATGCAATTGGACTGTTAAGTTGTACTTTTAAAATATGCATTAAGTTTTTACATTTGTACATGTGTGTTTGTACGTGTGTGGATACACATATCCCACCTAGTTGTGTGGAGGTCAGAGAAAAGCTGTCAGATTTTCTCTGCTTGCACTACGTGGGGCCCAGGAATTAGAACTCAAGTTATCAGGCTGGGCACCAGAAACCTTTATGCAAGGAATCATCTTGCTAGCCCCCAAATACTCACTCAAAAATATCCCTGGCAGGGTTGGGATTTGACAAGGCTTATATTTATATAAATAATACAAAGTTTAGATTTCTTAGCTGTAAAATATATCATATAAATCAAAACATTAAGGCAGATGGAAAAATGGCTCAGTGATTAAGAGCACTTTCTACTTTTTCAGAGGACAAAGTTCAGCTCCCAGCACTTCATCAGGTGGTTCATAACCCCTATAACACCAACTTCAGGAGATCCAGTGGCCTCTCCTGCCCTCTGCAGGCACCTATGCATGTGCTATACACTTACTAACTCTCACACACATAAATAGTAAATTTAGGTCAAAGTCTCAGCTAACTGACAATGGGTATGGATATGACTGAAGTGACGGAAATGTCCAGATCTGGGTCTTGGTCATTGCACAACTTAGTAAGTTTGCTAAACTTCAAGTGGGTGGATCTTCTAGTGAGTGAATAAATGCTTTGGTTTTCAACATAGGATTAAATACACCCACCAAATGAATGATAGTGTTCCATATGTCCCAAGGACAACAGCAAAGACAGCCCCAGAGAGTTTGTCCCTATGCCTGTTGACATGAGTTGTAGCTGCTTTTTTATTGCTCAAATTCTTCTATTCTCAGTACCAAGTGCTTGGACTCATTAAACACCAGAATGATGGAAATAATAAGGAACTTTCAGATATGGCAGAAGTAAGTCTATAATGACTAACCTATGAAGTCATTTTTTAAACAGTTTTTATAATAATTTAAAAATCTTACTGCAACAATCCTCGACAAGGAAAGTAAAAGTATTAAAACTGAGCCATGTGCATCACTGAGCATGCTAGAGATCCGCCAGCCTCTACCTTCCCAGTGCTACGATGAAAGGCATGCACCACCGTGCCCGACTGTATTTACACTATTTCTTTATATCTAGGCAGAGGTGTGCACAAGCAGTCTAAGCTAAGGCAGTCACCAGGACAGTCTGCCACCTATGAGCTTTGAGTTTTACCAGCAGATGACAGCATCACTACACTCCAGCTGCGTTGTAAGGGGGTTTGTGTCAGCTATAAGACACGGCTGCGCTGGCTGATGAGATGGCTCTGCCGGAAAAGGCACTTGCTGCAGAGCACAATGACCTGAGGGAGCAGGACCCAGATGGCGGGAGGAGAGAACCATCTCCTACAAGTGGTGCTCTGCTCGCCATGTGTGCACTGTGCCGTGTCTACAGACACACACACACAGACACGGAGACAGACACGTGTCTACACGCATGAACACGGAGACGGACATGTGTCTACACAGACAGACACGGAGATAGACACGTGTCTACACACACAGACACGGAGATAGACACGTGTCTACACACACAGACACAAAGACAGACACGTGTCTACATGCACAGACAGACACGTGTCTACACGTACAGACAGTCATGGAGACAGACACGTATCTACACACATAGACACGGAGACAGACACGTGTCTACACAGACAGTCACCGAGACAGACACGTGTCTACATGCACAGACAGACACGGAGACAGACACGTGTCTACACACACAGACAGATACGGAGACAGACACGTGTCTACACGTACAGACAGTCACGGAGACAGACACGTGTCTACACACACAGACACAAAGACAGACACGCAAGAGAAAAAGACACATGTGCACAGAGGCACGCATAAACAAAGATATACACACGGATACACAGACACACATACAGATACACACATACAGGCACACACACACTAAGGAAACTAAAAATAGAAAAGTAGGCATGGAACACAATTTTCTGTGGACACTCTGTATTTCCTTGTTTTTTGGTGTGTGTAGCACAGATGTTTCTATATCCGGAAATCTCTCTAGATGTCTAGGATAGTGTAGAAAAATAAAGGAACCCCTCAAGCTTGTCAGTGCTTCCAGATTACCAACCCTGACCCTTGTAGGCATTTCCTAATATGCCTGAAACTTAGAGATCTCAGCAAATAGTGTGTTTTAATGTCTCTGTGTTAATGACTTTTCTATCTCTGTGACCTGATAAGAAACAGGAGGGAAGGGTGTGCTTTACCTCACAGTTTAAGAAGGGCATAAGGTCCCTAATGTCTGGGAAGGCGTAGGAACCGAAAGTGAAACAGAGAGGAAGTGGAGCCAGGCTGCAAAACCTCAAGGCCTATCCCAAGGACCCACTTTCTTCAGTGGGACTCTGTCCTTTCAGAGTTCCACAACCTTCTATAACAACACCCCAAACCCAAGACCAAGTATTCAAGCATGTGAGCCTCTGGGGGAATCCCTATTTCGTACAAAACCACAGCAGTTTGGTTTTCAGAGCACTGGAGGTAGGCTCATTTTGTTGTCCTGGTTTCTGTATCCAAATTTAAAAAGGCACCTTGTCTGTATCATCGCAATGATTCTCAACCTGTGGGCTGTGACCCCCAAAGACCATTGGAAAACGCGAGTACTTAGACTAGGAGTCACAAGAGTAGCAGAATTACAGTTAGGAAGTAGCAACGAAAATAATTTATGGTTGGGGTTACCACAATACAAGGAACTCTTATCAGTCATAAGGTAGGTTGAGAATCACTGCTCTAGAGGTTTGTAAAGGGCTGTGGGCTTCAGTCTCTCCACGGGATACCCACACAGCCATAGTACAGTCAAGGTATTAAACAGGGTCACGGTATTGAAGTACATAAGAAAGATAGTTAATGGCCAGGATGGCTTCCCCAGACATGTATGTAAAGAGAGAGAGAGAGAGAGAGAGAGAGAGAGAGAGAGAGAGAGAGAGAGAGAGAGGAGAGAAGAAAACTGCGCAGTAGTGCAGAAGTATCATCTCAACAGGGTTACAAGAAGATAGACACATTTATGAGTATACATTCGAGGAAAGTGGCCTGGCCTTTACTACTGCTTGGTGCTCCGAGACCATAAGCTATTGTGGGACCCTCACCCCTTATTCTCAAAGGGGCAACGTTCCTAGCAGAACGTTTTCCCAGGAAGATAGTAGCCTTCCTCTCTCCCACCCAGGAGATTCCAAGCACAAGGTCACTTAGCTTAGCCCAGCCAGCCACCTGGTACAGATGGCCTAACTCAAGAACAGTGGCCTTGCTCTAAAAACAAGGAAAAAGCTGACTTAACAGAATGGGAGGGAGCAAAAGTCCTTGTACCCGTGCCAAAGCAACTTCAAAGATTTTCTTTGTAGTTATGCCTTTAAAAGCTTACCCCACAGAGGAGATACAACTCCTCTCTACCTTGCTGTAAGGGGGATGGAGATGAGTTCCAAACATGTTTGCATTATGCTGATTAAACCTTGCTTATTACAGTCTGGGCCTCTCTGGTGGTCTCTCTCTGGGGGTTGTAATCTGGGTACAACACTATGATTTAGCCAAGCTCTGATTTGGTCTCTCCATGAGCAACCTCCTGGAAAGATGACTTGGGGACTGGGGAGATGGTTCAGATAAAGAACTAGTCACACACAGGCATATCTCTGTAAGTTCGAGGTCAGCCTGGCCTACAGAGTGAGTTTCAGGACAGGCTCCAAAGCTACAGAAAAACCCTGTCTCAAAAAATAAAAACAAACAAACAAAAAAAGAAACAAAAGAAAGAAAGAAACATAACTACATCAGTTTCCTCCTCCATGCCCTCCCTAGAGCTCCTTCCAATTGCTCTCCCTCAAATTCCTCCATGTCCTCCCCAGTTAACAGCTTTTTTTATTTATTTTTATTTATTTATTTTTGGATTTTCGAGACAGGGTTTCTCCATAGTTTTTGGTTCCTGTCCTGGAACTAGCTCTTGTAGCCCAGGCTGGCCTCGAACTCACAGAGATCCGTCTGCCTCTGCCTCCCGAGTGCTGGGATTAAAGGCGTACGCCACCACTGTCCTGCTTATTTTTATTTTTTAACAGAACATTTCTGATAGCCGTAATGTTTTTACTTTTGAAACTTAGTTGTTACTTTATATCCTTGGAGAATATTAATGCCAAACACAGCAAAGGTTCTTCCTATGTAATTAAAAAATGAGCAAGTAAGGTGAGCATCCAAACTGCCTAGGCTCCCCCAAAGCCAGTACGGGCGGTCCTTGGGCTTCCCAGAGGTTAGGGAACCCTGATTGCTCTTCGAGCTGATGAGGGAGGGGGACTTGATCGGGGGAGGGGGAGGGAAATGGGAGGCGGTGGCGGGGAGAAGGCAGAAATCCTTAATAAATAAATTTAATAAAAAAATAAAAAAATGAGCAAGGTTTTCTTATATGTAGCTGTTGGGAGGCTCCGCTGGTTAAAAGTTGCAATCCACCATGTCTGGACAACTCTCACCGAGCTTGGCACAAGATGGAGGATTCCTTTCCAGTGTGGGCTTCCTGTTCTTTGCCTGACCTTATGGACATACATATAAATGTATCATGTCTAAATATATTTTTATTCTCATTATGCGTGCATTATACATACTTGACAAAATAGAAGTACAATATCTTAAAAAAAAAGAAAAAAAACTAGCCATGCAAGCACAGGGCCTGAGTTCAGATCCCCAGAGCCTGTGCGAAAGGCTGGGCATGCGTGGTGTCCACCCGTAACCCCAGAGCCTGTGCGAAAGGCTGGGCATGCGTGGTGTCCACCCGTAACCCCAGAGCCTGTGCGAAAGGCTGGGCATGCGTGGTGTCCACCCGTAACCCCAGAGCCCATGCAAACGGTTGGACACTCGTGGTGTCCACCCGTAACCCCAGAGCCCATGCAAACGGTTGGACACTCGTGGTGTCTGACTGTAACTCCAGCACTCAGGAGGCGGAGATGACATACTCAAGACAAGCTGGCTAAACTATCTGCAATCAGGGAGCTCCAGGTTCAGTGGTTTACTTTGCCTTATAAATAAGAATGGAGGTTGATGCAGGAAGACACCTGATGTCAGTCAACAGCCACACACATGTGTGCATGTGTACCCATATGCATTCAGGCACACACGCCATGAACACACACAAAGGGAAAAGTGATAGTTAGGGGAGAGCCACACTGAAGAGCAGGTTCCACAGGGGTCGGCAAATCCTGCAGAGGCTCTGTCCCTGGGATGCTTACCGGTGGCAAGAGTGGGCAGGGATGCTGAGCAGAAATTCTGGGTTGAGAAGGCCGCTGACCGGGCCATGGCATGCACCAAACTATCTTTGTCGGAAATTTAGACCTAGAAGGTTACAGGGACCAAACTAACAAGAAAGGCAAGCCGCTGAGTGAACAAGGCTGCAGAGGCTGGTGTGAGGTCAGCCAGGAAAGGAAAGGTGCCTCTGAAATGCCAGAAATGTTGATTGTTAGCGCAGAGAAAGGTGAAAAAAGCCACCCCAAACGTATCGTATGTTCTCAGCTCTCACGTGGCTGAGGCAAGAGGGTTATGAGCTCAGTGCCAGCCTGGGCTGCACAGTGGGGTCTCCACAAAATAATAATTAAGAATCTCCAGATCAACAGCTGATGTGCTAAGACTTGAATGTAAGAAGCAAAACCATCAGAAGAACATAAGAAAGAAGATAACAAAGAAGGAAGAGTTTCCTATGCCATCCAGCCTGGCCTTGGACAGGGATGCTCCTGCCTCAGCTTCCAGAGTGTTAGGATTAAATACCACCAGACTCACACTGGCAGGGATATTAACTGATAATACTACTTTACAGAGCAATTTATTTGTATCTACTAGTGTTTAAGAGGCAGATACATTCATCCATCAATTACGCTGAGATAATTGATCTCAGAGAATTCTTACATAGGGTTCAATCAGGCTGGTGCGGGACGCTATTTCAACAGGGTCAGTTGTAGAGAAACACTCCTTTTTCATATACGCATGCATTTTGTATGTCTTCACATTCTCTGCTGGTTTTTAAAAGATTTATTTAAAACTATGTATCTGTAACCAGGCTGTGGTGGAAGCCTTTAATCCCAGCACTTGGGAGGCAGAGGCAGAGAGATCTCTGTGAGTTTGAGGCCAGCTTGGTGTACAGAGCAAGTTCGAGGACATCCAGGGCTACACAGAGGGATCCTGTCTCGAGAAACAAAAACAAAATAAAACAAAACAAAAGCATGTGTCTCTGTGTGGGTATATTCACATGCCCATGGAGACCATGTGGGTAAGGTGGTATATGCCTTAATCTCAGCACGCAGAGACAGAGACAGATGAATCTCTGCTAGTTCTTTTACAGTGAGTTACGAGCTAGCCAGGGCTACACAGTGAGACCATGTCTCAAAACTAAGACAGAAACAATATAAACAACAACGAAAGAGGAGTTCAACCCCCCTGGCTCTGGAGCTCCAAACTCAGACCCTCTGCAAGGACGACAAGCACTCTTAACTGCTGAGCCATCTCTCCAGCTGCTTTAAAAAAAAGTTATTTTTTAAATTTCATTTTACATTTCGACCAAAGTTCTCCCTCTCACCCCTCCTGCAGTCCCACCCCCAAGCTTCCCTCGGAAACAACCCCACTTCTACTCCTCTCAACAGGTAAGGGTTCCCATGGGGAGAAGATACAATTTGGTGTATTATGTTGGAGCAGAACCAAGCCCTATTCTGTTGGTAGAGCTGCTTGTTTGTTCCGGGCTGTCCAGACCTGAAATAATCACTCAGAAACTATATTATTTACAACACTGCTTGGCCAATGACTCTAGCATATTCCTAGCAAGCTCTTACATCTTAAATTAACACATTTCTACTATTTTATAATATTTTACTATGAGTCCCATGGCCTACCAGCAAGCTTCCATTGCGTCTGTCTCCTGCAGGAGGCTACATGGCTTCTCCTGACTGTTTTCTTTCTCCCTGCATTCAGTTTAGTTTCCCTGCCTAGCTTTACTCTGTTAAGCCATTGGCTGAAAGCAGCTTCTTTATTAACCAAAGGCAACAAAAACATATTCACAGCATACAGAGGGGAATCCCACATTACTTCCCCTCTGTGTTAAGTCTGAACATGGCATCGCCTCAAAGGGAATGCGCTCTAACAAGCTAGCTCATGCACCAAGGACAGATCCTGGTCCTACTGCCAGAGGCCCCTCAGATAGCCCAAGCTTCACCACTGTCTCACACATATGGAGGACCCAGTTTGTTTCCATGGGGGCTCCACAGCTGTCTGTCCAGAGTTCATGAATTTCCACCAGCATGGTTCAGCTGTCTCTGTAGATGTCCCCATCATGATCTTGACCTCCTTTGTTCACGTATTCCCTCCTCCCTCTCTTCAAATGGATTCCCGGAGTTTGGCCTGGTGTTTGATTGTAGATCTGGTTCCATCATTTACTGGAAGAAGCCGCCAGCTTCTCTGGAGTTGTAGATTGTAGTAGTCTGATAATTCTTTGTTTAATATCTAATATCCACTTATAAATGAGTACATATCATTTTTATCTTTCTGAGTCTGGGCTACCTTACTTAGGATGTTTCTTTCTCCAGTTCCATCCATTTGTCTGCAGATTTCATAATGTCATTGTTTTTTACAGCTGAGCACTCCAGTGTAAATCTACCATATTTTCTTTATCCATTCTTCAGTTGAGGGGCATCTAGGTTGTTTCCAGATTCTGGCTATTATGACTAATGCTGCTATGAATATTGTTGAGCAAGTGTCCTTGTGGTATGATTGCGTATCCTTTGGGTAGATGCCCAAGAGTGATATCACCAGGTCTTGAGGTAGATAGATTCCCCATTTTCTGAGAAACCACCATACTAATTTTCAGAGTGTCTGTGCAAGTTTGCATTCCTCCCAGCAGTGGAGAAGTGTTCCCCTGACTCCACATCCTTCCCAATATAAGCTCTCCTCAGTATTTTTGATCTTAGCCATTCTGACAAGCGTAAGATGGTATCTTAGAGTTGTTTATTTCCCTGATGATTAAGGATGTTAATTCCTTAAATGTCTTTCAGCCATTTGAGTTTCTTCTGTTGAGAATTCTCTGTTTAGTTTTCCACTCCACTTTTTAAATTAGATTATTTGGTATTTTGTTGTACAGTTTCTTGCGTTCTTTATATATTTTGGAGATCAACCCTCTGTCTGATGTGGGGTTGATGAAGATCTGTTCCCATTCTGTAGGTTGTTATTTTTCTTATTTACTGTGCTCTTTGCCTTAAAGAAACTTTTCAGTTTCAGGAGGTCCCATTTATTGATCATTGCTCTCAGTGTCTGTGCTGCTGAGGTTATATTTTTAGGAAGTGGTCTCCTGTGACAAAGTTATTTTCCACTTCCTCTTCTATCAGGTTCAGTTAACTGACTTTATGCTGAGGTCCTTGATCCACTTGGACTTGAGTTTTGTACATGGCAATAGACATGGATCTATCTGCAATCTTCTACATGTTGACATCCAGTTATGCAAGCACCATTTTTAAAAAATGTTTTCATTTTTTCCATTGTACCATTTTGGCTTCTTTTTCAAAACTCAAGTGTTCATATGTGCATGGATTAATGTCAGGGTCTTCAATTTGATTGCATTGATCCATGTGTCTGTTTTTATGCCAATACCAAGCTGTTTTTATTACTATAGCATTATAGTAGATCTTGAGACCAGGGGTGGTGATGCTTCTAGAAGTTCCTTTATTGTAAAGGATTGTTTTAACTATTCTGTTTTTTTTCCATAGGAAGTTGAGTAATGTTCTTTCAAGGTCTGTGAAGAATTGTGTTGGTATTTTGATGGGGGATTGCATTGAATCTGTAGATTGCTTTTGGTAAGATTGCCATTTGATTCTACTTATCCAAGAGAATGGGAGATCTTTCCATTTTCTGATGTCTTCTTCAATTTTTTTCTTTTGAGACACAAAGTTTTTGTCATACAGATCTTTCACTTGTTAGGTTAGAGTTACCCCCAAGATATTTTATATTTGTGGCTATTCTAAATGGTGATGTTTCTTTGATTTCTTTCTTGTCCTGTTTATCATTTGTGTACAGGAGGGCTACTGATTTTTTTTAGTTAATCTTGTATCTTACTACATTACTGAAGGTGTTTACCAGCTGTATAAGTTCCCCGGGTAAAATTTTTGGGGTAATTTATGTATACTGTCATATCATCTGTGAAAGTGATAGTTTGACTTCTTTCTTTCTGATTTGTATCCCCTTGAGCTCCTTTTGTCGTCTTACTGCTCTAGCTAGACCTTTGAGGACAATATTGAAGAGATATGGAGAGAGTGGACAGCCTTGCTTTGTTCCTGATTTTAGTGAAATCGCTTTGAGTTTCTCTCCATTTAATTTGATGTTGATTGTTGGCTTGCTGTAAATGCTTTTGTTATGTTTATATGTGTTCCTCACATCCCTGATCTCTCCAAGACCTTTACCATAAAGGGGTGTTGGGTTTTGTTGAAGGATTTTTCCATATCTAATGAGATGATCATGCGATATTTTTCTTTCAGTTTGTTTATATGGTGGATTACATTGACAAATTTCAATATGCTGAACCAAATGTGAATCTCTGGGATGAAGCCTACTTGGTCATGGTGGGTGATTATTTTGTTGTGTTCTTGCATTCGGTTTGCCAGTATTTTACTGAGTATCATCAGTGTTCATGAGGGAGACTGATCTGGAGTTCTCTATATTTGTCGCATCTTTTTGTGGTTTGGCTATCAGGGTAACTGTAACCTCTTAAAAGGAGTTTGGCAATGTTCCTTCTGTTTCTATTGTGTGGAATAGTTTTGAGGAGTATAGGTTTAGTTCTTGTTTCAAGTTCTGGTAGTGCTGAAACCATCTGATGCTGGGTTTTTGTTTTTGTTTTTGTTTTTGGATTGGGAGACTTTTAATGACTGCTTCTATTTCTTTAGGGGCTATAGGTCTATTTAAATTGTTTATCTGGTATTGATTTAATTTTGGAGTGTGATAGCTATCCAGAAAATTGGCCATTTCTATTAAATTTTCCAATTTAGTGGAGTACAAGTTTTTGAAGTATGATCTAATATTTCCTGGATTTCCTCAATGTCTGTTGTTATATCTCCCTTTTCATTTCTGATTTTTGTTAATTTGGATTTCTCTCTGCCTTTTGGTTAGTTTGGATAAGGGGTTGTCTATCTTGTTAATTTTCCTGAAGAAACAACTCTTTGTTTCATTGATTCTTTTATTGTTCTCTTTGTTTACATTTTGTTGATTTTAGCTCTCAGTTTAATTATTTCCTGGTGTCTACTCCTTCTGGATGAGTTTGCTTCTTTTTTTTCTAAAGCTTTTAGTTCTGTTAATTTACTAGTATGGGATTTCTCCACTTCCTTTATGTAAGCATTTAATACTATGAACTTTTCTCTTTTCACAGTGTCCTATGGATTTGGGCATGCTGTACATTCATTTTCAATGAATTCTAGGAAGTCTTTAATTTCTTCCTTATTTCTTCCTTGACCCAGGGATGTCAGTTGGGCTATTCAGCTTTTCAGTTTCCATGAGTATATATACTATACTTTACATATAGTGTACATATATACTATACATTTAGGCTTTCTGGAATTTGTGTTGTTGTTGAATTCTCACTTTAAGCCATGGTGATCTGATAAGAAACAGAGGGTTATTTCAATTTTTTTTTATCTGTTGAGGTTTGCTTTGTTACCGAGTATGTGGTCAGTTTTAGAGAAAATTCCATGAGGTGCTGAGAAGAAAGTATATTCTTTTATGTTTGGATGGAATGTTCTATAGATGTCTGTTAAGTCCATTTGAGCCATAATATCTGTTTGTTCCTTTATTTCTCTGGCTGTCTGGGAGACCTGTCTAGTGTGAGAGTAGAGTGTTAAAGTCTCCCACTATTAGTGTGTAGGGTTTGATATGTGATTGAAGCTTTAGTAGTGTTTCTTTTACATGTGGGTGTATTTGAGGTGTAGATGTTCAGAACTGACATTTCATCTTGATAGATTCTTTCTGCTGTGAATATGAAATGGCCTTCTCCATCTCTTTTGATTACTTTTAGTTTGAAATCTATTTTGTTAGGTATCAGGATAGCTATACTGGCTTATTTCTTTCTTTCTTTTTTCTGTGCTTCCATTTATTGAATCACAAAAGATTCACAACAATATATTCTTAGGGTCTTGTACTATCCTCATTCTAGTGTAACACCCATTTAAAGACTCACCAACTCTTAATACAACCACAGTACAGAGTTTTTGTTGAGCAAATAATCACCTAAGGGGAAATTAGAAATGGAAGTAAAAGTGATGGTCTGGGTCATTTTAAAATGTTAATTATATCTTAAGTATGCTTTTTAAAACAAATCGTTATCTTTTAAAGAATTTGCACTCTAATAAATTAAATAATTATTTTATTTTATTTTTAATTTATTTATTTATTAAAGATTTCTGTCTCTTCCCCGCCACCGCCTCCCATTTCCCTCTCCCTCTCCCAATTAAGTCCCCCCCCTCAGCCCGAAAAGCAATCAGGGTTCCCTGTCCTGTGGGAAGTCCAAGGAACCCCCACCTCCTTCAAGGTCTAGTAAGTTGAGCATCCAAACTGCCTAGGCTCCCACAAAGCCAGTGCGTGCAGTAGGATTAGAAACCCATTGCCATTGTTCTTGGGTTCTCAGTAGTCCTCATTGTCCGCTATGTTCAGAGAGTCCAGTTTTATCCCAGGCTTTTCCAGACCCAGGCCAGCTGGTCTTGGTGAGTTCCCAGTAGAACATCACCATTGTCTCAGCTGTGGGTGCACCCCTCACGGTCCTGAGTTCCTTGCTCGTGCTCTCTCTCCTTCTGCTCCTGATTTGGACCTTGAGATTTCAGTCCTGTGCTCCAATGTGGGTCTCTGTCTCTGTCTCCTTTCATCGCTTGCTGAAGGTTAATATTCAGGAGGATGCCTATATGTTTTTCTTTGGGTTCTCCTTATTTAGCTTCTCTAGGATCACTAATTATAGGCTCAATGTCCTTGGTTTATGGCTAGAAACCAAATATGAGTGAGTACATCCCATGTTCCTCAATTTGGGTCTGGTTTACCTCACTCAGGATAGTGTTTTCTATTTCCATCCTTTGCATGCAAAATTCAAGAAGTCCTTGTTTTTTATTGATGAGTAGTACTCTAATATGTATATATTCCATACTTTCTTCATCCATTCTTCCATTGAAGGGCATCTAGGTTGTTTCCAGGTTCTGGCTATCACAAACAATGCTGCTATGAACATCGTAGAGCATATACTTTTGTTGTATGATAAGGCTTCTCTTGGCTATATTCCCAAGAGTGGTATTGCTGGGTCCACGGGTAAGTTGATCCCGAATTTCCTGAGAAACCGCCATACTGCTTTCCAAAGTGGTTGCACAAGTTTGCATTCCCACCAGCAATGGATGAGTGTACCCCTTTCTCCACAACCTCTCCAACAAAGGCTATCATTGGTGTTTTTTATTTTAGCCATTCTGACAGGTGTAAGATGGTATCTTAAAGTTGTCTTGATTTGCATTTCCCTGATCGCTAAGGAAGTTGAGCATGACCTTAAGTGTCTTTTGGCCATTTGACGTTCTTCTGTTGAGAATTCTTTGTTCAGCTCAATGCCCCATTTTATAATTGGGTTGATTAGCCTTTTACGGTCTAGTTTCTTGAGATCTTTATATATTTTGGAGATCAGACCTTTGTTAGTTGCGGGGTTGGTGAAGATCTTCTCCCAGTTGGTGGGTTGCCTTTGTGTCTTAGCGACAGTGTCCTTTGCTTTACAGAAGCTTCTCAGTCTCAGGAGGTCCCATTTATTCAATGAGGTCCTTAATGTCTGTGCTGCTGGGGTTATACGTAAGAAGTGGTCTCCTGTGCCCATGTGTTGTAGAGTACTTACCACTTTCTCCTCTATCAGGTTCAGTGTGTTCGGACTGATATTGAGGTCTTTAATCCATTTGGACTTGAGTTTTGTGCATGGTGATAGATATGGATCTATTTTCATTCTTCTACAGGTTGACATCCAGTTTTGCCAGCACAATTTGTTGAAGATGCTCTCTTTTTTCCATTGTATACTTTTAGCTCCTTTATCGAAAATCAGGTGTTCATAGGTTTGTGGGTTAATGTCAGGGTCTTCTATTCGATTCCATTGGTCGACTTCTCTGTTTTTATGCCTATACCAAGCTGTTTTCAATACTGTAGCTCTGTAGTAGAGTTTGAAGTCAGGGATGGTAGTGCCTCCAGACGCTCCTTTGTTGTATAAGATTGTTTTGGCTATCCTGGGTTTTTTGTTTTTCGATATAAAGTTGATTATTGTCTTCTCCAGATCTGTGAAGAATTTTGATGGGATTTTGATGGGGATTGCATTGAATCTATAGATTGCTTTTGGTAGAATTGCCATTTTTACTATGTTGATCCTCCCAATGCAGGAGCAAGGAAGATCTTTCCATTTTCTGGTGTCCTCTTCAATTTCTTTCTTCAAAGACTTAAAGTTCTTGTCAAATAGATCTTTCACATCCTTGGTCAGAGTTACCCCAAGATATTTTATGCTATTTGTGGCTATCGTGAAAGGTGATGCTTCTCTAATTTCCCTCTCTGTTTCCTTATCCTTAGTGTATAGGAAGGCCACTGATTTTTTGGAGTTGATCTTATATCCTGCCACATTACTAAAGGTGTTTATCGGCTGTAGGAGTTCTTTGGTAGAGTTTTTGGGGTCGCTTATGTATACTATCATATCATCTGCAAATAACGAGAGCTTAACTTTTTTTCCGATACGAATCCCCTTGATCCCTTTATGTTGTGTTATTGCTATTGCTAGAACTTCAAGCACTATATTGAAGAGGTATGGAGATAGTGGACATCCTTGTCGTGTTCCTGATTTTAGTGGGATGGCTTTGAGTTTTTCTCCATTTAATTTAATGTTAGCTGACGGCTTGCTGTAAATAGCTTTTATTATATTTAGGTATGACCCTTGTATCCCTAATCTCTCCAAGACTTTTATCATAAAGGGGTGTTGAATTTTGTCAAATGCTTTTTCAGCATCTAATGAAATGATCATATGGTTTTTTTCTTTCAGTTTATTTATATGCTGTATTACATTGATAGATTTGTGTATGTTGAACCAGCCCTGCATCTCTGGGATGAAGCCTACTTGATCATAATGGATAATTTTTCTAATGTGTTCTTGGATTCGGTTTGCCAGTATTTTATTGAGAATTTTTGCGTCGATATTCATGAGTGAGATAGGCCTGTAATTTTCTTTCTTGGTTGAGTCTTTGTGTGGTTTTGGTATCAGGGTAACTGTAGCTTCATAAAAGGAATTTGGCAATGACTTTTCTGTTTCTATATTGTGAAATACATTAAGGAGTATAGGTATTAGCTCTTCTTGGAAGTTCTGGTAGAATTCTGCATTGAAACCATCTGGTCCTGGGCTTTTTTTGGAAGGTAGATTTTTGATAACGGTTTCTAGTTCTTCGCGACTAACAGGTCTATTTAGATCATTCACCTGGTCTTGGTTAACTTTGGTATATGGTATTTATCTAAAAAAGTGTCCATTTCTTTTACATTTTCCAGTTTTGTGTTATACAGGCTTTTGTAGTAAGATCTAATGATTCTCTGAATTTCCTCTGTGTCTGTGGTTATGTCCCCCTTTTCATTTCTGATCTTATTTATTTGCGTGTTCTCTCTCTGTCGTTTAATTAGATTGGATAGGGGTTTGTCGATCTTGTTGATTTTCTCCAAGAACCAACTTTTTGTTTCATTGATTCTTTGGACTGTTTTCTGTGTTTCTATTTTGTTGATTTCAGCCCTCAGTTTGATTATTTTCAGTCTTCTACTCCTCCTGGGCGTGTCTGCTTCTTTTTTTCTAAAGCTTTCAGGTGTGCTGTTAAGTCTCCAATGTATGCTTTCTCTGTCTTCTTTAAGTGGGCACTTAGTGTTATGAACTTTCCTCTTAGCACTGCTTTCATAGTGTCCCATAGGTTTGAGTATGTTGTCCCTTTATTTTCATTAAATTCAAGGAAGACTTTAATTTCTTTCTTGATTTCTTCCTTGACCCAGGTGTGGTTCAGTAGTTGACTGTTCAGTTTCCATGAGTTTGTCGGCTTTCTGGAGGTAGGATTGTTGTTGAATTCTAACTTTAATCCGTGGTGATCTGATAAGACACAGGTGGACACTGATATTTTTTTGTATCTGTGGAGGTTTCCTTTGTTTCCGAGTATGTGGTCAATTTTCGAGAAGGTTCCATGGGCTGCAGAGAAGAAGGTATATTCTTTCCTATTTGGGTGGAATGTTCTATAGATGTCTGTTAAGTCCATTTGCTTCATTACCTCCAGTAGTTCTCTTACTTCTCTATTAGGTTTCTGTCTGATTGACCTGTCCATTGCTGAGAGAGGTGTATTCAAGTCTCCTACTATTAGTGTGTGTGGTTTGATGTCTGCCTTGAGTTTTAGTAATATTTCTTTTACACACGTGGGTGCTTTTATATTAGGGGCATAAATATTCAGGATTGAGACGTCATCCTGAAAAATTGTTCCTGTTATGAGTATAAAGTGTCCATCCCGATCTCTTCTGATTGATTTTAGTTTGAAGTCAGTTTTGTTAGAAATTAATATGGCCATACCTGCTTTTTTCTTAGGATCATTTGCTTGAAAGACCTTTTCCCAACCCTTTACTCTGAGTAGATGCCTGTCTTTGTGGTTGAGATGTGTTTCTTGCAAACAGCAGAATGTTGGATCCTGTTTTCATATCCAATCTCTTAGCCTGTGCCTTTTTATAGGTGAATTGAGACCATTGACATTAAGTGATATTAATGACCAGTGGTTGTTTATGCCGGATATTCTTATTGTTTTTGGAAGTAGAATTTGTGTGTCTCCCTTCTTTGAGTTGTGCTAGTGAATGGTCACTAGATGCCTGAGTTATTTAGGCAGTGTTGGCAATGTTGGATTCCTTGGGTTGTGGTTTTCCTTCTATTACTTTCTGTAGGGCTGGATTCGTGGCTACGTATTGTTTAAATTAGTTCTTATCCTGGAATGTCTTGATTTCTCCATTTATAGTGAACGAAAGCTTGCCTGGGTATAGTAGTCTGGGCTTGCATCCATGGTCTCTTAGCTTCTGCAGTACTTCTATCCAGGACCTTCTGGCTTTCATTGTTTCCATAGAGAAATCAGGTTTAAGTCTGATCGGTTTACCTTTATAAGTTACTTGGCCTTTTTCCTTTGCAGCTCTTAGTATTCTTTCTTTAACCTGTATATTTTGTGTTTTGATTATTATATGGCGAGGGGATGTTTTCCTTTGATCCAGTCTGTTTGGTGTTCTGTATGCTTCTTGAATATTCAAAGAAATATCTTTCTTTATGTTGGGAAAGTTTTCTTCCATAATTTTGTTAAAAATATTTTCTGGGCCTTTGAGCTGTGACTCTTCTCCTTCTTCTATTCCTATTATTCTTAGATTTGGTCTTTTTATTGTGTCCCATAATTCCTGAATGTTTTGTGATGAGAATTTGTTGGCTTTGCAGTTTTCTTTGATCAGAGCGTTTATTTTCTCTATGGTGTCCTCAGAATCTGAGATTCTTTCTTCTATTTCTTGTATTCTATTGATTATGCTTGTTTCTGTAGGCTCTGCTCGTTGCCCTAGATTTTCCATATCTAGCTGGTCCTTAGATTGTGTTTTCTTCCTTGCTTCCATTTCAGTTTTCAATTCTTGAACTGTTTCCATTACCTGTTTGATCGTTCTTTCTTGGTTTCCCAGGGTATTATGTACGTATTTACTCATTTCTTCAAATTTTTGGTTATACTTCTCATCCATTTCTATAAGGGCATTTTTCACATGTTGTTTAAGGGACTCTACTGCTTTCATAAAGTCAATTTTTTTCCACTTCTTCTGTGTTAGGGTGTAGGAGACCTTCTGTTGTAAGATCATTGGGTTCTGATGTTTTCATGTTGTTTTTCAGATTATTGGGTGAATTCTTTCCTGCCCATCTCCTCCTATCGATGCTATCTAAGGGGTCTGTTAAAACTGGTTCAGGTTTCCCTGCTGGCCAGGGGCTCCTCTTACAAAATGCCCTTGCAGTTTCCTGTTTCCTGGTTCCTGCCAGGGGCCAAGATCCCTCTCACCCCTCAGAAGGGTCTTCAGGAATAGGACCCAGCTCCTCCTTTGCCAGGGACCTCCCCAACTGAAGGCCTACCTCTTTGATTTAATTGTAGTGGGGCGATCTGTTCTCGGTGTTGTGCGCGGTCCCTGCAGCCTGCTTCTGCTGCTGGGACGGTTCCCGCTGCCAGCAGCCTGTGTCCTCTGCTGCTGCTCCGGTCCCAACCAGTCCCCGCCGGTCCCAGCCGGTCTCAGCCAGTCCCAGCCAGTCCCAGTCGGTCCCCGCCGGCTGCGCTGGGCGTCCTCCGGCCGCCTTCTGCTGCCCGGTGTTCTGGCCGCCTTCCGTCGCCCCTGGCTTATTTCTTAGGTCCATTTGATTAGCATGATTAGAATTAAAATCTTACTGTGAGGATAAGTTCTGCCTTTGTAGTCTGTGTCTTTTTGTAGGTGAATTGAGTCCATGTATTTTAAGGGATATTAATGACGAGCGATTTCTAGTCATTTTTTTGTTTTGTTGTTTTTGTTGGTATTGTATGTGTATTTCACTTCTTTGGGGTTTTCTGGTGTGGGATTATCTATTGTTTGCATTTTTTTAGGATGTAGTTAATTTCCTTTGGTTGAAGTTTTCCTTCTAGTACTTTCTGTAAGGCTAAATTTGTGGATAGGTATTGTTTAAATCTGGTGTTGTCTTGGAATATCTTGTTATTGCCATTTATGGTGATTGAAAGCTTTGCTGGATATAGTAGTCTGAGCTGGTATCCATGGTATCTCTCAGTGTCTGCACAATGCCTGTCTATGACCTTCTTTCTTTCGTTGTTTCCATTGAGAAGTTGGGTGTAATTCTGCTTATATGTTACTTGGCCTTTTCCCTTTGCAGCTCTTAATATTCTTTCTTCTATATGTTTAGTGTTTTTGATTATTATGTGGCGAGGCACCTTTTTTTTGTTTTGTTTTAATCTATTTGGTGTTCTGTAAAGCTTCTTGTACTTTCATAGGCATTTCCTTCTTTAGATTGGAAAAGTTTTCTTCTATGATTTTGTTGAATGTATTTTTTGTGCCTTTGAACTGGACTTCTTCTTATATCCTTATTCTTAGATTCAGTCTTTTCATGGTGTCCCATGTTTCCGGATATTTTGTGTTAAGAATTTGTTGGATTTAGGATTTTGTTTGACTGATGAATCTATTTCTTCTATTGTATTTTCAACACCTAAGTTTCTGTCTTTCATCTCTTGTATTTTGTTGTATATGCTTGAATCTGTAGTTCCTGATCATTTACCCAGATTTTCCATTTCCAGAATTCCCTTGGTTCGTGTTTTCTTTATTGCCTCTATTTCAGTTTTTAAGTCTTGAATAATTTTCTTCATATGTCCAATTGCTTTTCTTGGTTTTCTTTAAGGGATTTGTGGATTTCTTCCAATTTTTTTGTCTTTTTTTTTTGTTGTTGTTTGTTTTTTTGAGACAGGGTTTCTCTGTAGCTTTGAAGCCTGTCCTGGAACTAGCTCTTGTAGACCAGGCTGGCCTCGAACTCACAGAGATCTGCCTGCTTCTGCCTCCTAAGTGCAGAGATTAAAGATGTGCACCACCAACACCTGGCTTTTCCTCCATTCTTTTAAGGGATTTTTTTTAAAAAAGACTTATTTATTTATTATGTATACAACATTCTGCCTCCGTGTATGCCCACATGCCAGAGGAGGGTGCCAGATCTCATTACAGATGGTTGTGAGCCACCATGTGGTTGCTGGGAATTGAACTCAGGTCCTCTGGAAGAGCAGCCAGTGCTCTTAACCACTGAGCCATCTCTCCAGCCCTTTTAAAAAAATATTTATTTACTTACTTATTATGTATACAATATTCTGATTGTGTGTATGCTTGCAGGCCAGAAGAGGGCACCAGACTTCATTACAGATGGTTGTGGGCCACCGTGTGGTTGCTGGGAATTGAACTCAGGACCTTTGGAAGAGTAGGCAATGCTCTTAACCACTGAGCCATCTCTCCAGCCCTTAAGGGAATTTTTTATTTCCTGTTTAAGGGCCTCAGTCACCTTTATAAAGTTATTTTTAAGGTCATTTTCTTCTGCTTCATCTACATTGAGATGCTCAGGTCTTGCTGCTGTAGAGACACTAGTTTCTGGTGGTGTTGCGTTGCTCTTTCTGTTGTCAGGTGTATTTTTGAGATGCTCAGGTCTTGCTGCTGTAGAGACACTAGTTTCTGGTGGTGTTGCATTGCTCTTTCTGTTGTCAGGTGTATTTTTCCACCATTGTCTACTCATCTTTTCCTCCTATCTGGATAGGCGGAGTTTGTGCTTCAGGTGGTCCCCCTCCCTTCAGTTGGGGCTGTTGTGGCTCCTTTGATTGCTCCTCTAGGAGCAGGCAGGGCAGAACTTCAGGTGATGGCTCTTTCAGGTGCAGGTTGGCCAGAGGCTCAGGTGGTTGCTCCTCCAGGTGCAGGCAGAGCCATGGATCTGGTTGATCACTCCTCTAAGGTCACTGATGAGGTGGGGTATCTTGTACAGAGGATGGTACTGGATTCCAGTTGTGACACAGGTGATCTTTTCCAGAGGGATTTCTTAAAACAGTTTCTGGAAGCCACAGCTGGCTGGGCCCAGGATCACCGCCACCTCCCTCCCTCTCTCTGACACTTCTGGGCTGCTACAGCTCTCTCTCTCTCTCTCTCTCTCTCTCTCTCTCTCTCTCTCTTTCTCTTTCTCTCTCTCTCTCTTTCTCTCCAGCTGCTTTTTACTCACTATTTTGTTTTTGGTCTCATTAACAGACATGATCTCATATGGATTCTCCCATCATTTTTTACCTTAGTTCAGTCTAGAAGAGACACACAATTCAAAGAGGGCCAGGCATGGTGGTACTCTCCCAAACCCAGGAGATGGAGGCAGGACGATGGCAAGGCCAAAGTCTTCCAGGGCTACAGAGTGAGATTTTGCTTGAATAAAAAGAAGAAAAAGAAAAAAGGTTTAAAAGAGAAATAATCAGTTTCCTAGAAAGGAAAAGATACCGGTTGGTCATAGAGTGAAACCTTGCTCTTTTTCATCTGTGAAATGGGCACTCCAGAAGCCTGTGGCCTACAGAGGCCCAATCAGCAAGTAATCCCCGAACTACTGTTTGTTCAGAAGAGGACAGAGCCCATGCAGTTTCCCTGGGAAATGTGGGCTAAGAGCTGAGAAAGGTGTTTATCACCTTGGGAAGGAGCCACAGGGCACTGGGGCAGTGCAATTTTCTTTCAGGCATGAGATGTTGAGTTCCAGTCCAGTACCAGGTGGAGGGTGGGGGATGGGATGTGGTGGGGGAGGGTGGGATGGGGTGGGGTGCGGTGGGGTGGAGTTACAGTGGTGGAAGCCTCAGAAGCAGAGAAGAAAAAGTTACTAAAGGAAGAAGTTGATGACGCCAGGCCTGGGGACAACTTCGAAGACCGAGGCAGGAGATTCACAGATTCAAACCTACACAGGCTGCTGCACTAACCAAGGCAGTTTGTGAAACTGTAAGCCACAGAAGAGGAGGAGGGGAGAGATAGAACGCATGAAGTCGGACTTGGAGAACATGAAGAAGGTTCAGAGCTGTCTGGCTCCAGGTCCTGCTGGAAATGCATTCAGATGGACTGTGCAGGCTGGTTTTGTCAGGGGCCACACGGGGGATGTCTAAACACACACTAACGGGAAGGAGGAAAGTCTACCCTGCATGACTGAAGCCAGGAAGCCTAGTGCACAAGTCGAGGCTACGGAGGCTGAAAGTCTAGGAAAGTAGGCTTAGATGGCTCTGTAGGCAAGCTGGCCACCCAGCCAGGATATGGGCAGAGAGATCTACCCTTCCTCTGCAATGAGCAAGAGGTGATGGCCTCACTGTGCTGTGTGGCAGTCGGTACAGGTACAGGACGATGATCCCCTCTGAGGAGAATCACCGACACCTAATGTCTTACCTGCTTCCTATTTGCTTGTTCTTAGAAAGTTAAGAGGCCATGACAAATGGTAAAAGTTAACTTCAAAGCAATTTTGAATTTACCCTTTGTCTGGGATGCTGTGAATTTTTGTTAACAGATTAACAAATCATCTATTTTTTATAAGAAGTCTATCACTTGAAATGTAGAATGTAAATTACTACACAAATTATCATATTACTATTAAATATCATTATACTAATAATATTAGAAAACTGTCCAAAAAGTCCAAGGTAAATGTCGCCAATTTTTTTTCATATGCTTACCTCTGGGTTGGGACCCACAGAGGAGCATTCTGGATTTAAATAATTATGACATTTGCTACTTTATAGAGAATGAGCAGAGATGTAAATTTAAATAAAAATTCAGTGTGCTGCAGGTATCCTGCTCCAGGTATCCTGCACCAGGCACAGCTGACAATCCATAGCGGTCGTGCGGGGCTTGGTACACCGATGAGAGCGCAGCTGCAGTGGACAATAACGTGGCGTTCCTGCCGACTGCCGGCCCGCACCTTCAGCCAGCCCATTTCTAGTTCGCACCACCCTGATCCTCCACCTTTCCCACCTCACCATTGCGTATTTGGCCTATTTGTTCCTGGAAGTAGCATTGCAAATTACAGTATGCCCCGCAGTATATATTTTTTTGCCCAAATATCTGCTCTTGGTGCTGGCTGCCCTGGACAACAGCAAGATGTCCGAGACAATGTGTAGTGATGGTCCAGCATTTATGGTGCTTCAGAAACCAGAAACCTTGAGCCAGACCAATGACTTATTTGCAATGAGTATTTTCATGTAAAAGCTGTTTGGACAAATAAAAGTACCCAACAGTTTGCAATGCCACTTCCGCTAACAAACGTGGCGTGGAGAAGTGGAAGAGAGGGAGTAGCAGCGCAGCAATCGTGCACTGGAGAGACAGGGTCCAGTGGGACTGGAGACGGGGTCCAGTGGGACTGGAGACGGGGTCCAGTGGGACTGGAGACGGGGTCCAGTGGGACTGGAGACGGGGTCCAGTGGCAGGTGTGGTGCAAGGCTGTGGTGGACCGGCGGGCATGTCGCTGACGGGTATGACTGGCAGGGCAGTGTGCGGCAGCCTCTACCCATGAACACGCTGCCCAGCTGTGTGATCTCCCTTGCTCGGAGCAACAGCAGGACGTCCCAGATGGAGCATGGTTCACTGTCTGGATTGTACCCGAGGCATGTGGAGGTCCAGGCTCTGTGCTGCCCCCTAAAGCCATTTTGATGTCTGTGGTCTATTTTGCTGCCAGAGAATATGCTGAGGTCTGTGGTCTGTGCTGATGCCAGAGGCCATGTGGAAGTAGCTGATGTGGAAGACAATGAAGCTTCTTTTGCAGAGGTATCGATGACTGCAGACTCAGTTAAGAATGAGAGACAGAAAGCTTCTGTGACAACCTCTCCCCACCCCCATCCCCGAAAGTAACAGTCTAGACAGGAAGCCATTGAGGAGAACTCCTAAAAACTATGACAGGGATGCTGACGTGTAGCTTTCTGCAGTTGATGGCTTCTGGTAGGAGTTGGGGTGGGAAAGGATTCAATTTTATTTAAGGGGCTGGCCACTGAAAATTTGACCATACTCCAGTGAACATACAGGCGACACAAATTGGACTTGGGTTGTTTATTTATTTTTCTGTTCTTCTTTCTCTTGAGGGAGGTCCCAAGAATGAGGGGTGGACCTGGGAGAACTGGGAAGTCAATGTGGTGAGGGGCATTGCATGAAATGCCCAAATAATAAAAATACTATGTTGGGAAAAACTCAAGTGTGTTCTTAATGTGCCGTTACAATGGGTTCATGGCTTCCTCTTTGTAGTTACTATAATATTTGTGTGAGAGGCGAACCCTTAACAGGGCATCTGGCTAAAGGGTGTCTTTGTTAAAGTAGCAGGTTGGCTTTATGGGCATGGGTACGATGTGGTGACATCATTAACTTTTCAAATGAACCTCTGACGAAGATCAAGCGTTGCTAAGGGAGAACCCGGATTGCCATGAATGATGGATCATCGCTTGAGTTAATCGTGTATCTGCTGTATGGAGTCATCTTATGTGAAGACATAGTGGGAATATTCTATAAGAGAAAAACCAAGAGAAGGGAAGATCAAAAACAGGTGGTAGACAGGATTGACCTGCAAGGCCCCAGAGTGCCAGCCCCTGCTCCAGAGCTGAGAATGTATTTTACATTGTAAAGTGATTAGAAAGAACCAAGTACGGTGGACCACGGTTGTAAGCCCAGGACTTGAGAGGAAAACAAATTAAAAGCCAGCCTGGGTTACATGGTGAGAGGTGCGGTCTCTTTAATATTAAAGGCGGGGAGGAGAAACAAAGAAAGAGAAGGAAAACAAGAGTGAGGGTGAGAGGGTTGGATGAAGGAAGGAAGGAAAGGAAGAGATTGAGAAAGGTAAAAGGAATAGTATACAACGACCTGAGAACTCGCAGATATGTACTGTTCATGTTAGGACTTACCTGCTCATTGCTTGTAACAAAACTGTGTGGCCCCCAGACTAAATGATTATGCCACTTCACAGAGTGTGCCTATCAGCCTCCATCCTGGAGCAAATGGTCTCAGTTTTGGAACTGTTTGGAAAGCTTTGGAAATATTGCTTTAATTGGTCTGTGGAGAGTCTGGACAGATGATATTCCCATCCTCCATCCCATAATCCTCAGTCGACAGCCAATGCTGGTGTGATGCTAGGCAGCGTCTCTCTCAGCCCAGGCTGGCCTAAAACTTAGTATGGCTGTTAAGGATGACCTCTTCAATATCTAGTTTATGTAGTGCTGGGAGTTGGACTCAGAGTTTCACGCATACTGGGCAAACACTCTGCCACCTGTGATGCAAATTCAGCCCCAATTGATACAATTCTTTTGGGGTAACAGGGCTTGGGACCTGGCTCTAATTGTGAGACCCAAAGTTTTGCTCCCCTTTCAGTGGCTGTGTGTTCTGGGGGAAGGGATGCTGAGTCCTAACTCCTTACTTGACAAGCGGTTGGTGAGGGAGGGACCACTACCTCATGAAAATGGATGAGTGCTTCTTAGATCATTTTGCCAGGTTATGTGGAGACAGATCCCTCAGCATCCGCAGAGCCCAAACCCGAGTACCATCGAGGGACTCCTTTTGTTAGCTGTCAGGAATCTTCTGCTTGCACAGCCAAGGAAGACTATGGTGATAGTAACAATGGCTTTGGTCTTCAGGATCTTCATTTCTTAAATAAAATGTAAACACCATAAATATATAAAAATGGGTATCAGATTTGTGTATCCAAGACATTTTTATGCCCCCGATTTTTTTTAGATTTATTTATTTATTATGTATACAATATTCTGTCTGTGTGTATGCCTGCAAGCCAAAAGAGGGCACCAGATCTCTTTACAGATGGTTGTGAGCAATGTTGTGGTTGCTGGAAATTGAACTCAGGACCTTTGGAAGAGCAGGCAGTGCTCTTAACCACTGAGCCATCTCTCCAGCCCCCTGCCCCTGGTTTTTTTTATCTGAGTTTTAAAGTTTCCTGGAAGCCCTATATTTTTATTTGGTTAATTTAGCTCTATTTACAAAAGCCAGTAATTAAAATAAAAATTAAATGTAATGTTTGCTAAAATAGCTTTTACCAAAACCCAACTCTAATCATTTTTTTCTAAGGCTTAGAGTCTAAGATTTTCTATGTAAAATGACTGTTTTGTGTTTTTATTTCATTTACTTTAAGTTTTTAAACAATCTTATTTTACATACCTATCTCAGATCCTTCTCTGCCCCTCCCCATCCAATCCCCAGAGAGGGTTCAGCCTCCCATGGGAAGTCAACAAGGTCTGTCACTTAAGGCAGGACCAAGGCCCTCCCCCCTGTGTCTAGGCTGAGCAAGGCATCCCTTCGTATATGGACTCCAAAGATCCAGTTCATGCATTCAGGATAAATACTGGCCCCACTGCTAGTGGCCACACACTGCCCATGCCACACAGCTGTCACCCATACCCGGAGGGCCCAATTCAGGCTGATGCTGGTTCCCAAGCTGTCAGTCTGAGGTCAGTGAGCTCCCATTAGCTTGAGTCAGCTGTTTCTGTGGGTATCACTGAATGTCATCAACCTGACTACAGGGGAAGGGCAGTTTAGGTACCCTCTCCACTATGGCTTAGATTCTTAGCTGGGGTCATCCTGTGGTTTCCTGGGAGTTTCCCCAGTGCCTGGTTTCTCACTAACCCCACAATGGCTCCATCTTTTAAGGTATCTCTTACCTTATTCTCCCTCTCTGTTCTTTACCCAGTTTGATCTTTCTGATCCCTTTCTCTCCTTTCCACTCTTTACTCTCCTACCACTCTCCCCTGGCACTGCCAATTCACTAAGGAGATCTTGTCTACTTCCCCTTGTGGGGGGGCAGGGATCCATGTATCTCTTTCTTAGGGTTCTCCTTGTTTCCTGTCTTCTCTGGGATTGTGAACTCTAGGCTCGTTATTCTTTGCTTTATGTCTAATATCCACTTATGAGTGAGCACATACTGTGTGTGTCTTTCTGTGAGTCTTACCTCAGGATTTTTTTAGTTCCATCCATTTGCCTGCAAATTTCAAGATGTCATTGTTTTTTTACTGCTGAGTAGTATTCCACTGTGTAAATGTACCACATAATCTTTATCCATTCTTTGGTTGAGGGACATCTAGGTTGTTTCCAGGTTCTGATTATTATGAATAATACTGCTATGAACATAGTAGAGCAAATGTCTTTGGGCTATAGGTTTGCATCCTTTGGGTATATGCCCAAGAGTGATATTGCTGAGTCTTAAGGTAGATTGATTCCTAATTTTTTGAGAAACTGCTATACTGATTTCTAAAATGGCTTGTTTTGTTCTTAAAGGGGAACGTGTAATGGAAGTCTACTAAAATTTGAAAACTGACCGCTAGAGGGAGCCAGACTATTATTAAAGAAGCTGACCGCTAGAGGGAGCCAGACGATGATTAAAGAAGTCAAACTGCCATTCTGATTAGGTGGTTGGCTCTGCATGAAAACTGTAATGAAATTGAAAAACCATTTTTTCTCCTCACAGAGATTTTGTTTCCTTGAAAAAATACATAATAAGCTTTTCCACTATCTGGAAAGGTGACAAACACATCCTTTCAGCGAAGGAACCGTTTGTGCTGAATCTTTTCCATTTGCCTGTGGAAGGAATTGGAGGCTGGGGTCGGCAGGAAGGTAACAGCTGAATAATGAACTTGAAGACCGATTGCATAGCACACTGGACTTAAAGTTATAAACAAGAACGAGATCTGAGCAGCGATTTACTGAATCTGTGAGGAAAACAGTGTGGGGATTCTCCAACACGAGTCTCCTTGACTCGCTGGGTGTCATCCCCTCTTGTCCACCAACGAGCTATGGATAGATCTTTCTACAAAGAAAACTACAACCTCCTGGGATGTCCCCTCCAGTCCTGGGAGTCCCTCTCAGGCCGGCTTGGTGTAAATGTCTATGTTACTTTAAAATTTTTCAAAATAAAATTATCTCAATTTTCCTAATGCTTCGACCCTTTAGTGCAGTTTCCCACATTGTCGTGACCCCCAACTACAAAATTATTTTCATTGCTACTTCATGACTGTAATTTTGCTACTGTTATGAATCAGAATGTAAATATCTAATATACAGGATACTAAGTGATGATAAACGACCCTGTGACAGAGTCATGTGACCATTAATGAATCGCGACCCACAGGTTGAGAATAGGTGATTTATCAGTTTTGGAGACAGGCGTTGTTTGGAGACAGTAAGATGTGGTGACACATTTCCTGCAATCCCAGCACTTGGGAGGTGGAGGTAGGAGAATTAGAAAGGAGTTCAAGGTTATCTTCAGTACCACAGGAGCTTGAGGCCAGCTGTGTCAGTAACAAAATGGTCAGCCAAGGAGTAAGGTGCTGGAGAATAGAGCACTGTGGTCTCCCCGGTGCTGCGTCTTTCCTGTGGGTTGAAGACGTGCTCCTTGGGGCTGCATCTTCCTGTGGGATGAAGACGTGCTCCCCGGGGCTGCATCTTCCTGTGGGATGAAGACGTGCTCCCTGGGGCTGCATCTTCCTGTGGGATGAAGACGTGCTCCCCGGGGCTGCATCTTCCTGTGGGATGAAGACGTGCTCCCCGGGGCTGCATCTTCCTGTGGGATGAAGACGTGCTCCCCGGGGCTGCATCTTCCTGTGGGATGAAGACGTGCTCCCCGGGGCTGCATCTTCCTGTGGGATGAAGACGTGCTCCCTGGGGCTGCATCTTCCTGTGGGTTGAAGACGTGCTCCCTCGGGCTGCGTCTTTCTGATGGGATAAAGACATTCTGTATTACGAAGAGAATGCCCTATTTGTCAGAAAAGGCCTTCTTGTACTTGGGGGCATGAGGCACATGTGGACATTCCTGAAACACACTCAGAGAGGGTGAGAATGTGGCATGTTAGGAAATTTGTGGATGGCGTATCTTCCTTATGGCAAGTCCTGTCTTTGCCAAGCACACATTCTTTTTGCTCAGTACAATCCTATAGGATCAATCCCATTACCTTTTTTTTTTTTGGAGGCGTTAGACTCTTTGAGTATTTAAGTGAATTTGACAAGGTTGGAGTTTATCTCCAGGGAGGTTTACGTTTTTAGTGCTAATTGTCTTGAAAGGCTGTACTCACGTAGTTTAGTGGACCTGATGTATGGTGCAGAGTCGCCGACATGTTTTGGGAGTATTGATAACCAAAAATAAAATAAAATAAAATGCTGCATCTACCAGTTCAGACGTGAGAATAAGCAGGGATTTGAATATGGTCCCTGGGCATGCCAGCTCAAATTTGGTGGTAGTTGGTTCAAGTGGAGACAAAATCTTTGGCTAAGAGAGTTCACATGGATATTGAAGGGACGTGCACTGGCCACAATAGCATACTGCTGTCAGTGGTTTTTTTTGGCATGGGCAGGAGGGCAAGGAAGTTAGGAGTGACAGGAAGCTGCTGTGTGATGATGTGAACAGCCCTTGGTGGCTAGCTGCCATTCTTTATCACCTGCCATTTTAGCATGAGGAATTTAAGTATTATGGGAAATGGTATATATTCATTTAGAGATGATTTATTAAAATGTGAATCCAAGTGTTTTGGTTGTTGTAGTTGTTTTTATTTTCTCTAAATACTTTATTTAGAAATGTTACCCTTTCAGGAGAAGGGGATGTGTGTGTTTTGAGTGTCTACTAGATCTACCATTAAGATGACAGTGCAGATGGCGGAGGAGGGAGAGTGTAGACCCTTGAAACACTGCAGCTTGGAAATGTGATTGTGTACAGCAGCTGCAGAGGGGGGAGGAGGAAGAGAAAGAGCAGGATAGGAGAAGGAGGTGACGGAAAAGGAGAAGCAATGGAGCAGAGACCAGTAGGAGGAAAAGCGCCTTGGGAGTGGAAGGCACCATGGGAGGGCAGCTCTAGAAGACACGTCATTTTAAAGACACTTTGGCTACTGTTCAGCTGGAGACAGTTTCTTCTGATCTGGGTTTGAATGCTTCTGCATTCCACTGAAATCAAGTCCTCTGACCACTGTCTGCTCTAAAACCAGCTTACTGCAAGTATTCACACTAATTCGGGGGACTCCAAAGGCTCTCTAATTTGACCAGTGTAATTCTAAATCTTGCCAGGTCATTTGGGCTCATATACTAAGAGGCATGTAAAAGGGAGATGTGTGGGTGTGTTACAGGGGCAGAATGAATTAATTTCCCTTTGCATCTTGAAAGTATGAATTTTCCTTCTGGTCACTTACAGAAGGAAAGATCCTTTAACCTAAAATTTTCACCCAAGGTCATAAAAAAATTAATTCGAAACCCAAATCACCTGTCCAGTGGCAAGGACAGAATCATCTGATGAAAGTAGGGATTATGTCAGCAGAATGTGTTCCTGCGCTGGCCCACACTTCTGCAGTTCCTTCAGGTCCCAGTGCTGACAAGCCAGCAGCCACCACTGGCCCACACTGTCACTTAGCTAGCTCATACGCATAAGTTCCACAGGTGAAACAAAAATAACATTAAAAGTCAAGGAGCATGTCTGCTCCAAAAGTTACTGGACTCATAGTAAGCCACCCCAATAAGAGCCTGGAAGAACAATCCGAAGAATTGAAGAATTCAGATGAAGATGAAGAATTCAGAAGGATGATTATAGCCAAGCTCCAACAGCTCAAAGATGACACGAACATATCCCAACAACACGAACAGATGAATGGCAGAGAAAGTCAATGCAAAGCAGAATTCAATGGGGATACAGAATTACTGAAGAAATGCCAAACTTAAAGCTGGAAATGAAAAATTCAAGAAGTCATAAAAAAAATCAGTGGAAAACTCCATCATTGGGATGAATCAGATGGGAAACAGCATGCCAGGGCCTGAATGATGGAGGAAGGTCATTGGTTAATTATAATAAAGAAACTGCTTGGCCTCATAGGTTAAAACATAGGTGGGAGGAGTAAACAGAACAGAATGCTGGGAGGAAGAGGAATTGAGCACAGATAGACGCCATGCTCCCCTCTCCTGGGCGGACGCGGGGATAGCTCTGCTCTCTGAGGCACATGCGATGAAGCTCCGACCCAGGATGGACATAGGCTAGAATCTCCCTGGTAAGCCACCTCGTGGGCTACACTGATAATTAAAAATGGGCTAGTCCAGGTGCGAGAATTAGCCTAGAAGAGGCTAGATAGAAATGGGCCAAGCAGTGTTTAAAAGAATACAGTTTGTGTGTTGTTATTTCAGGCATAAGCTAGCCAGGCGGCCAGGGTGCTGGGGACGCAGCCCCGCCACTCATATTACTACAAATGGAGCCCAACGTGATGGACTAAACTCACTTAAAAACCTGAGAAAGCTTAAAAAATAAGGGAGAGAGAGTTTAACACAGAATTTTGCTGTTTGTCGGTGGTGTGCTGTAGGGAGATTTCCTGATTCAGCAACAGCAGCAAAAAAAAAAAACAACATCATTTTAAAGCGCTGTTTCCTAGGACTGTGCCGCCAGTGCAAACTCTGGCTTTAAAGCATTTCAAGGGCTTTTATGGGACTGGATGTTTGTGTTCCCACTTGAGATCGGAAGGAGAGTGCTCTAAGACCGTGCTGATGGCTCAGTGCCCCCCGCCTGCACCTGGGCAGAGAGCCGAATTAGGCTTAGGCAGGTGGGAGAGCATGGTGGATTCCTGCCGCCATACAGAAACGTGTTTTTAGACTGTGCAGTGCTCTGCGTGTCAGATTTGGATGTAACTTGGATGCAAAGAATTTCTGTGCTGTACGCTCAGTCTCAGAATTAAAGTGCTGAGTGCCGCTCCTACCTGGCAGCACCAGAGCTAGCACAAAATGGTACGTCCTCCATTTTGAAATTTTCCTGACTCAGCAGCAGGAAAAAACCTGTGTGGTTTTAAAATGCCGGCTTTCTGGGCCGTCCTACCAGGGCAAACTCTGACTGTTTGAGGCAGGAGGACCGATTGCAGAGAGAGGACTTGTGTGTTGTCTGTGGACATAATGCTGCAACTTACTTGCTGGCAGGAACCTTGAAACGCCATAGAGTTGTGGCAGTAAACATGGCTACAGCCAGTACCTCAGCCATGAGGCTGGAAAGCTAAGGAATGGACTGAATCTAGCTGGCAAAGCCACGGCTTTAATCCTACTGATATTGCTTGCTAAATTAAGGACTCATGTGGTCAAAATAGAGACATATACAGTAAAAGAAAGATTCAAAGTCAGAGAAAATGTTTAAATGGTTTACAGTGTGTTAAAAATATATGCAAGCTAAAAGTTGAAGTTCTTAAAGTAAAAAAAAATGAAAGAGAGTGGTTGTGTGTGGTAGTACATACCTTTAATCCCAACACTTGGAAGGCAGAGGGAGATTGACCTCTGTGACTTCAAGGTGTGGTAGCACACGCCTTTAATCCCAGTGCCTAGAAGGCAGAGACAAACAGATCTCTGTGAGTTCAAGGTGTAGTTGCGTACGCCTTTAATCCCAATGCCTGGGAGGCAGAGACAGGTGGATCTCTGAGAGTGCAAGGACAGCCTGGTCTACAGAGTTATTCCAGGTCAAAGATACAGAGAACCTGTCTCAAAAAAGCAAAAAATAAAAGTAAAAATAAACAAAATAGAGGTTAAAATGAAGCGCACAAAGATGGAAAATACACAGAGACTTTTGATACCGTATGCTATTATGCTCTCTTTGAATTGTTTGAATGCTGAGGAAGGAGCAACAGATGCTAAAAGATATATATTTATAAATGCTGCTGAACTAATCCAACATAGATATTTTGAAAATGCCTTGACTTTGAAATTTGGATCTAAGGACATGATGCTTTGGAAAGGAGTTTTTTATTTTGTTTTCACAGAGGATGAAACCCTGTTCATTTCTTCTATTCCGATATGGTATGATGGACCACGCCCTCCTGAAGGGTCACTGTGAACATCTTCAGAAAATTGCTTTGCTCAACTGCCAACTGAGATGAAACTAGCACACAGGTTATACCATGAAAGACCTAATTAACGACGCCCCCATTCAGCAGGAAGCAGTTTGGAGAGAAAAAACTGTGCCCATGTTCCCAAATATGGTTTATAAACATTCTTTTACATTTAAAGGGGGATATGATATAGATATGAATAATTTGTATTAGTATAGATTTTGCTTTATTGATAGAGATTTAAGGTCAATTTTGTTATATGTAATGTATTTCTGATCTTTATTAAGGTATTGTGATTGTGTAATTCACTAAAAAATGTAATGTATATAGGTTGTTAATAGATAATCATAATAGTCTGTACCTGCGCAAAATAAATGCAATGCAGATATCAAAGAATATTTACCACTTTAATGATAAACTTACAGAACCAAAGTTCCAGCATAGTACAGGTAGGGAGGAAAAGAGAGCGAGCCGCCTCTCCGCGCACCGTTTATTGGCAGGCATTCGCCTGAGGCATACCTTGCCCTCTAAAGGGGGCTGTCTTAACCCTAGTTTTGATTCTCTCAGTTAATGTTTCAGTTCCTACAGAAAGGGACTGCTGGAACTTACGATCTAATTCAGCTGTTCCTTTTTCCATAGTAATGAATTTCTCCTTAACATCAGCCTGTACCTTTTCTAGATTTTGCTCAGTTATCCGAGTCATGTTAAACAAAGATTTGTTTTCTTCCTGGAGAACTTCAAACTGATTCTTGAGAAGATTGTTGTCGCTCTCAATAGTTTTTAAACGTTCAACCTCTGCCTTAAGAGATTTGATCATTTTCCTATTATCAAACCAAATAGTGCTAAGGAAAATTAAGAATCCCAGGAATATCCATATATGTGGTGTGGTAGACACCTCTTGTAAGATCTCCCAAATGGTGCACTCAAAAAAACTGTTGAAATCGGATGCCGTCACGTTCTCAGACATTATTTATAAAAGAAAAAGTTCTCTTACCTGTAATAACTGGTTCCTGCCAGTGGTGGCGAAAGAGTCCAGTTGAATCCACGTGTCCTAAATCTGAAATAAAATGACTCAAAAACAAAATTGAAACAGACACCAGGCTGATAAGTAAAGAAAAGCCAGCAAAGTAAACAAATCAAAGGGATGCCGGTGTTTTTTTTTTTTTTTTTGTGTCGGGGCTCTCAGGCCGCTGTCACGTGACCCGAGCGCTGGCGGCGGTGGGAGGGGAACAGACAGCCTGGTTAGGCAGCGCGCGCGCCAGCGTGAGAGGGCACGGGAAATCTGGCCGGGGCGGCTCGACTTAGGCGCTGTTAAAAAGGCTCTGTTGATTTCAAAACCCTCTGCTTGATACTCTAGCAAGCAGCAGGGAAAATCGAGTCGCTCAGAATCTCGGCTGCTTCAGTGCGCGCCTAGAGAGACTGGTCAGAATCTCAACTTCTTCCGCGCGCGCCCAGAGAGACCGCCGCAGCGGCCCGGGGTGCAAGAGACTCCGATTTGGGGCCGGTTCTCGGCAAAGCCCCACATTGGGCGCCAATTGTACCCACGCAAAATAAATGCAATGCAGATATCAAAGAATATTTACCACTTTAATGATAAACTTACAGAACCAAAGTTCCAGCGTAGTACAGGTAGGGAGGAAAAGAGAGCGAGCCGCCTCTCTGCGCACCATTTACTGGCAGGCATTCGCCTGAGGCAAACCCCTCCCTCTAAAGGGGGCTGTCTTAACCCTATAATAGTCAAGTTTGTAGTCATGTTAGTTAAGATTTTCTAGATTTACATAGATATATTTTAGATAGGCATTCTTTATATCTTTCAAAGATTATAGTATATGGCATTTTAAATGTTTTAATAACTTAGGGTTTTTCATGACAATGAGACACTCTGCTCATGGCAGCACCAATCTACTTCAAGAGGAAGATGGGCATCAAAGAGGATCCTTGTGGCGAGCTCCCTGACCAGCAGGAATGAACAGCCACCAGACGAGGATTCTTCTCAAATCACGCTTTATTGGAGCCTCTTGGTTGTAGGGAGAGCAGAAAGCAAGGGGCCTGGAGCTCTGAACTATAGCTGCTTATATAGGGAGTCTGCCTAGCAACTTTTGATACTTTGATACTTTAACTACTTTTCTGGAGACCCACCGGCAGGAAAGAAAGCAGGGGACCATCCTTGTCAATTACAGACCAGGATGTTCCCCTGCCGGTCAGGGGAAGTGTGGGCAGCTAGATCACAACAACTCACCCTGTTTTCCAGTGGAAGAACTGTAACCCTAATATGGAGTTATCTATCAAGCGAGGCTGGGGCCAAATGCCATCTTGTAATGGCAGCTATTCAAATTGGCTCCCAGCAGATCCTTATGGAGTTTGATAGCCATTTGGGCAAGAAACTGTTCTTGCCTGGACTATTGCATAAACTGGACACAGAAAACTTGCAGAGAGAGGATTACTGAACTTGCCTAAAGGTGAGATGATCTTTCGGGGTTCCTGACTCATGAAAGAGTCTGCGAGACATTCTGCAGGACACAGCAGAAAGTGACTGAACTGTCTTTGGAATTTCCTGCTTGATGAAAATGTCTGCTGGATACTATGGGCCTGAAGGCTGAAGATGGATGCACCAACAGTACAAAAGAACTTTGGGTGACTGTCCAGGTAGCGAGATGTCTTTGTCATTTCTAGAGTTTGAAGTTTCTTAGTTCTTGTTTACTTAGGTAATATTATATCCTTCTGGAGTCTTTGATGGAGTTAAGAATGGTTAGTTATAGTCATAGTTTTTCATTGTTATGATAAAAGATAAAATAGATATAAATATTGTAACTGTAATTCTTGCTTAATAACTGTTTTGTTATATGTAATCTTGCTATGTTAAAGTTAAAGCCTTTCCTTTTTGTTTAAACAGAAACAGGGGAAATGATGGAGGAAGGTCATTGGTTAATTATTATAAAGAAACTGCTTGGCCTCATAAGTTAAAACATAGGTGGGAGGAGTAAACAGAACAGAATGCTGGGAGGAAGAGGAATTGAGCTCAGAGAGACGCCATGCTCCCCTCTTCTGGGTGGACGCGGGAATAGCTCTGCTCTCTGAGGCACACACGATGAAGCTCCAACCCAGGATGGACATAGGCTAGAATCTCCCTGGTAAGCCACCTCGTGGGCTACACTGATAATTAGAAATGGGCTAGTCCAGGTGCGAGAATTAGCCTAGAAGAGGCTAGATAGAAATGGGCCAAGCAGTGTTTAAAAGAATACAGTTTGTGTGTTGTTATTTTGGAGCATAAGCTAGCCAGGCGGCCAGGGTGCTGGGGATGCAGCCCCACCGCTCATATTACAACACCTGAAGGCAAGGTGGAGCAATTGGGTTATTCAGTAAAGGTCAATGATAAATTAAAATAGTTTCATTTATTTTGCTTTGTAGCAGGAGTAATGCCCCTGGATCTCACCAACAGCAGCATTCCAGAGACAACAAGTGACCCAAGAACATGAAGGCTTGGTACCTTGCTGGAGTCAGACATCTATGTCTCCCCTGCAAGGCTCAAGGACCTTTGCAGAAGGGGCAGGGGGTATGTAAAGACTCTAAAAGCTGGAGGCATGGATGTACTGTCGTGCAGGACCTTCCCCCGAGCCAGACAGCTCTCATCTCCAGAATTCAGTTTGGCCTTCTCTCAAAAGATCCTCCTCTCAGAGTCTCAGAGCCTGGAGCTACAACGTGCCCCTGCCTGGATTTAGAGGCCTCTCACTAGGGTCCAACTCGGGATCATTAGTCCTGAAAACCAGTCACAATGGGAGTCCAAGCCCCACCAACACTCCAGCATCTTGAGATAGTGCCTACTGAAGAAGGAGGCCTTGGCCATTTCTGCTGTGGTGGGCTTGCCCTGCTTGCTGTTCCCAGCAACATTTGGGGTGGCCTTCAGGAACAATCATACCAGCATCCTGCTGGCCATGGTACCTGCCTGGCCATTCGCATGCCTTCCTAGAGGAGCCCCAAAGAAGATCCCACACCTGATGGAGACTTTGAAGGCTCTGCTTGGTGGACTAGATGTGCTAATTACAGAGGAGGCTTGCCCCAGAAGGGGAGATCAGAGTGCTGGATTTGACAGATGTGGACCCTGGTTTCTGGAGCAAATGGACCGGAACCTATAAAGGTGACTGTTATTCATTCGGTCCCTGCCCTAGCCATGCCCACTCCTTTTTTTTTTTACCTCTGACCTCCGCCCGCCATCGCTCTCTCTCCCTGTTTTCTCTCCCAGTGTACACACGGCTTTGTCTCCTCTTTTTTCTCCTTTTCTCTCCCCTTCTCTCTCTCTCTCTCTCTCTCTCTCTCTCTCTCTCTCTCTCTTTCTTCCTCTTTCCTGTAATATGTTACATTTATGCCTATCTTTTGTGTCTATGTGTCTGTTACCCGCTGCCACCACCTGCGCGGTGCGTGCCCTCCCGCTGGTGGGAAACTGTAGCCACTTTTCTCATGGCGGGCTCCGCCAGCCCGCGTGGAGATCGTTTTAGGAATAAGATTGGTGCCACGTGACTCCCGAACCAGGTTCTTTTCCACTTCGCAGGCTTCCCTAATTGCTTCAATTGGCTCTTCCATCGGTGAGTGTCTCCTGTTCTACTACGGTCACTTTCGTTTTGCTGTGGTTGCTTTCCCTTGCCAGAGCCGTGTTTGGATCGGTCCCGGGGGGCCGGTCTGCCTGCGTGTTAGCACCGCACATTTCCATGCAGTGCATTCGACTGGGGACTGGGTACCCAGCTTCTTTATCTTTTCTTTCCATTTCCTTTCTTTCCTTTCTCTCTTATCTTGATGGTTACGGTTACGGCTAAGTGCCGCTCAGAGCGGCGCCCCCAGCCTTCTTGGTTCCTGGGTCGCCAGAATCCAGCTAGGCCATAACACCCCACCCATGGACAAAAGATGCTTTTCCACATGGTCCTGGGTGTTTGTACTGCGGGTTTTCACGATTTTGGCTCTGGATAGCAACCAGCTCCCCAGCTTTTTCGGTTCCAGCCTTTTGCCCCTCCCCTCTGCGGCTTTTGCTATGGCGTGGCGGCTCACCAACAGGGCAGACTACACGTGGTCACCATCTTGGCTGAGGGCCAGATGGGTCAGGTGACTTTTTCCGCCATCTTGACTGAGGGCCAGGTCACATGATGACGCTCTCCCGGTTTTACTCACAGTTTCACCCTGCCTTCTCACCTGGTTTTCACTAAAATCCTCTTATTAACTCTGTTAAACAATATTGTGCCAGAGGCGTCCACGTTGCCCAATTCTTGTTCACTCTTTCTATGTATAATAATTGTTTATTACATCTCATTTCAGACTACAAAACATGAGTCTTATATTTTAAACTGGTACGTACCTTTAAGTCTCTTAAGCTGTTCTCTACCATTGTCAATTCTGCCACTAACCTTATATTACGAGCAGTTTTTTCCCTCTCTCTGCCTTTTTACAAATGTAAATCTTACCTGTTGAGAGCTAGTGTGGTCAAGCTCAGACCCAACTTTCCAATCAAATTCTATACTATAGTTATACCTGATAAACAGCCTCAACTGGGGATCTGGGGAATGTGATATTTAAGTATTTAATTATTAAAAATTTTTCACAACAACAAAAAAGAGACAGGTTGGCTCCTAGCAGCAGCTCTCTGCTCCCTCCAAAGAAGACAGAAGACAGACATGTGCAGAACAATGTTCTTCTGCATTTTGCTTCAACTGCAGAGTGCTGACCATTGGGTGAACCTGCCTTTCGTCTAAAGTAAAGACCTCTAGACGCGGACAGAATTGCTGGAATTGACAGCTTAGCTGCTCAGGTCAAGGTAGGCCTGTCTTCCTACAGATTTCCTAGCCCACAGGGTCTTCTGCAGCCTGAGAGACCCTGCGCTAAACAGCAAAGGTCAAGTGCAACCTTCAGCGACCACAGAGGACCCAAAAAAGAGTAGCTCTGGGTGCCAACCAAGTAAGTTCTCTGTCATTTTTTAATCAGTAACTCAAGTAAAATCTTATCCTTCTCAAAGATCTCTGACAGTTTGACAGCTGAGAGGTTTCGCCAGGTTGAGGTTTTGCAAGGTAACCTCACCAAACAAATTTCAAATCAAATTTATCTCTTATGCCACAGTCATTATATGTCTAAAACTTCTGTTTTCACAAACCCAAGGAGTTCTCGTGAGTTCCAGGGAGCCGAATTAAGAAATCCAACTTAAACAGGTCAGATAGCCCCTCAATTCCCTGGTCCTAAAATTTTTTTTCTTTAATTTAACTTTGTTGTTTGTTCTGCCAATACCTTAGGGACACCAGACATTCCCATGCCATAAAAAACTGGTCAAAAGGAGACCAGCCATGCCAGGATGTGACCAGCACCCAGCCTTCTGTCGGATTCCCCTTCTACAAAAGACAATGCCCACAATCAGCCGGAAGCAGTCTTGAGAATTCGCCGCCCCAATTCCTTCAAACTGGAGTGTCTAATTTGCTTTTTTATTAAAAGCAAGATGTGGGAATGTTATTCTTTCGGTCCCAGCCCTAGCCACGTCCACTCCTTTTTTATCTCTGACCTCTGCCCGCCATCGCTCTCTCTCCCTGTTTTCTCTCCCAGTGTACACACGGCTTTGCCTCCTCTCTTTTCTCCTTTTCTCTCCCTCTCTCTCTCTTCCTCTTTCCTGTAATAAATATGTTACCTTTATGCCTATCTTTTGTGTCTATGTGTCTGTTACCCGCCGCCACCACCCGCTGGTGGGAAACTATAGCCACTTTTCTCATGGCGGGCTCTGCCAGCCCGCGCGGGGATCATTTTAGGAATAAGAGTGACTGCTCATGTCAGGTCACGAGACAGAGGAAGCCAGTGGAGATGTGTCCTTACTCAGGCTTGAAGAAATATTTGAATGTGGTAACTGACCTCAAACTTGTGACCAGGCACTCGATGAATGTACCATGTATTTGTAGAGATGGGCTCAGCAGAGAAAAGGTTCTATTTATGCTGTCTGAAGCTTGAGATTTAAGAATCATCCTTGTCCGATGTCATAGACATCTTACAGTCTGTAGATCTCCACTGTATATGGATGCTGAAGGTGAGAAATTTATGGATAGAAGACATAGCTCCTTTTGGACCTTACCTGGGACAGATGAGAAACTTTCACACACTCATGTTGGAGGATATTGTGAATTTTTTCAGGATCAATGAATCTGAAGAGCTGGAAGAGGTATGGATAAGCACATTGACCTCACAATTACCCAAATTCCACTGTCTCTAGCATCTCTATCTAAATTATATTTATGTTCTAGTTGGCAGCCTGGCAGAGTGGCTTAGGTGCCTGAAGAAGCCCTTGGAGACCCTGTCCACCACTCCCTGCCACTGCCCAGAGAGGCTTGGATTACCTGCCCCAATGCCTGAACCTTTCTGAGCTTAAGCATCTCTACCTGAGTTACAAAATTCTTGATGAGTGGTTTAAGCCACTTGGAGATCTCATTGAGAGAGTCAAAGACACCTTGCAAACTCTGGATTTGGAGAAATATTGGCTGGAGGATTCTGCATTTAGTGCTTTTACATCTGCCCTGAGCCAATGCTCCCAGCTCCTCAAGATCAATTTCTTCGGTAATAAACTGTCTAGGCCCCTCCTGAAGCAACTCCTTCACCACACACCAAGCTGAACAAGCTAACCCAGGAGCTATATCCTGTCTCTCTGGAGTGCTATGACAATAGAGGCCTAGTACTTGTAGACAGATCTGACAGACTTTGTCCTGAGCTTCTGGATATACTTAGGTCTAAAAGACAGCCACTTTTGTGTCCACCATCTGCCATAAATGTGTTCCATCCTGTGTCTATGGCCTGGAGAGCAGACATTGCCTTTGCTGGCCGTAAATTGGGGGAGGTTGCCGCTTGGTACCGACATAGGGAAGTCAGGTATGTGGAATGGATGAAATTCTCTCTGGTATTGTTGGACCTTGAGACTGCTCCGCACAGAGACCCCTACCATGAGTAGCAGTGCCCTTCTGTCCATTGTACATAATAAACGTGCTATGTTTCTGAATTGCTGGTGTGTCAGCTTCACAGCACACAGTTCACTTAAAAAAGATCATCCTACTCAATCTTACTGACTCCTGACTTTCTCTCAGAAGGAGGGAGTGGGGAGGGTCATGGTCCCTCACCTGAGTATCCTGCCACCTTTTTCAACTAGGTGCCTACAGTTCTGCCCTAATATCAGGTAGCCTCACAGCCTCAGGGAAGGGCTGGGAAAGACAGGGGATTGGGGGATCCATCTATGCAGCTATGGAAAAGCCAGCATCACTGTGAAAGACCCTACAGACCCCCCTTTAAAACCCGCAGCTAGCATGCTCCCATGAGAATGCCCTGTTTGTTTGAAAGATTTTCAGGACCTGCAGCTAGCTGGCTCTCATGAGAACATCCCATTTGCTTAGGGAAACAGGATGCCTATAGTCAGCACATGTGCCAAACTTAGAATATCAGCAGTTCACAAAAGAAACAATTCCCCCTATGAAAGATCCCAGCTTAGCTGCTGTAACGTCATTTCACAAGGCTCTTGACAAACAGATGTAAGTGCAGAGTGAGGTCAGGGCCCCTGGCTGCAAAGCAGGATATCTATAGAATAGGACAGGACATCTATATAACAGGAAATCTGTTGCCATACATCTGTGCTGGGAAAGGAAAAACCAAAAAGGGAACAGGATATCTGTTGCCATACATCTGTGCTGGGAAAGGAAAAACCATTTATGCCCCTTGCCTCATTCCAACCAACCACTAACCACGCATCTGCTTCTGTAATCTGCTTTTGCTGACCTCTTTCCTATAAAAAGGCCTCCTCCCAGTCTGCAGGCGCGCAAGTCCTCTGAAAGACTTTGTCGCCCGCAGATACCTGTGTTTACCTAATAAACCTCTTGCTAATTGCATCCTGTGGTCTCGGAGTGTCCTGAGTTCTGGAGTCTTCCTCGGAGGGAAGGTCCTCTCCGAGGGTCTTTCAACTGGTGGGTGCAGCGTTTTGGGGGGTGTTCACCACACTTCTGTAAGTAACTTCTTATCTACGCTCTGTAAGCCTAATGCATTCACTGGTGTCCTCAGGTGAACTTGCTGATACCATACTTTAGTTTGTAAATGGGATCTTAGAGAAATGGGAACATGTTTATGTCTTCTTCAGGGTAGGAATTTAAGCAATAAGTGTAATATGAAGATTCAATACAATCTCAATAAAAATTATAGAAGCATTCTTCACAGATATGGGAAAATGCTTTAAAATTTTTATGGCAATACAAAAGGCCAAGGACAGCCAAAGCAATTCTGAACAAAAAGGTTGCTTTGGGAGATTTCTTCTTCCTTTTTTTCAAAACAGTTTTGGTTGATTTTATTGAGCTATACTTTCTCTGCTACCTTCCCTTCCTCTCGCTCCCCTTCTACTCTCTCTCAATATCCCCATGCTCCCAACTCATTCAGGAGATCTTGTTTTTTTCTGCCAGAAACAAAGACCTGTATTTCGAGATCTGCACATTGTTTACAGCCATCTTAAGCTCACAAGTTAAGAAAAATATTTACCTCTATCCTCTCTGCAGGGTCTAGGAAATCAACCTTGTGTCTTATCTCCTAGCAGAGACCTGCAGGAACCAGGCTCTGGAACTCATTAGCATTTTCCTTTGTTAGTCAACAATCACAGACCCTCAGTATTTACTTATCAGCTGGGGATATCTCTGGACCTGAATTCCAGCAGACTGAAGTTTCCTGACACCCTTCCCTTCCCCCTGACACTTTTCCCTTCCCCCATTTGCCTCTGAGAGGGAATAAAGGAGACGCCTTGATCAGAAATCCTGTCTTGCCATCATTTCTCATGTCTCTTGTCTCCTTTCATTCCTCTCCACTAGATTTATCAGGGACCCCAGTTTGTATCCCGTGGGTCAGGATATTTTCCTACTTTCCATGTAGATTAGATCCATGTATGTCTCTTTTAGGGTCCTCATTGTTGTCTAGGTTCTCTAGGATTGTGAACTGTAGGCTGTTTGTTTGTTTTATGTCTAAAAGCCACTTATGAGTGAGTATATATGATATTTGTCTTTCTGGGTCTGGGTTTTCTAGATCCATTCATTTGCAGGCAAAATTCAAGGTGTCATTATTTTTTTCTGCTGTGTAGTACTCCATTGTGCAAATGTACCACATTTCCTTATCTATTCTTTGATTGAGAGGCATTTAGGTTGTTTCCAGGTTCTGGCTGTGACAAACAAAGCTGCTATGAACATAGTTGAGCACATGTCCTTGTGGTGTCATTGAGCATATTTTGGGGCGTTGGGAGATTTCATCATGCTTATTTCAAGTTTTACTATAGTGTCTCAGTAATTAAAGTGCACAGTACTGGCATAATAAGGGCCTGTAGATCAAAATAATGGAAGAAAATCAGATATATGTTCAACAAATACAGCTACCTGATTTTTGAGAACGGTGCCAAAAATATACATGGGTGAAAGATGGTATCTTCAATGAGTGGTACTGGGAGTATCAACATTTGGAATGAGACTAGATCTCTATCTCTCACCCTGCACAAATAGATGGAGGACCTCAGCTTTTGACCTGCTACTCTGAAAGTGCTGTAGGGAATGTTCTTCACTGTATACATATAAACAAGAGTGTTCTGGGTACTCTTTGGTCATACAGGAAATAAGACTGATAAATCTTTGACTTCATTCAAATTTTTGGAAGTTGATTTGGGAAAAATGAAAAAGAAGGTATTCCATTTCAACCAAATCACGGGTTCAGAATATATAAGTCTTACAAAGGTGAGTGTTACAGAGAAAATTGGAACTCTCTAATACAGTCCATTTGTGAAGATACATAAATGCTATTTTTGCTCAAATAAACACCAGCCATACAAAACAGGCCTTCATATTAGCTGAAGAGATTTGTCTGTCATACAGATCTTGTTAGACTTTCTTTTCCTTATTTCTTTTTTTTTTAAAAAAAGAATAAAGATATTTATTAAGAATTATAGGCTGTATTCAGTAGTCCCTGGTTCATCAACAGTCGATTAGGCCCAACAGCACTTTGTCTTTCATAGTACTGAGTGATAGCAGAACTTCCTTCAAGATTCTGCATAGCTCTTGGCAGGGTCCACGGGGCAAGTTATATATCAATTCTGAACACTAAGTGATGAAAAACATCAGAAGTCCCTGAAATACAAGAAGTGATTCTGATTCTAAGTATGGTGGGAAAGGAACAAAAAGATAAAAATGACAGAGGAAACCTATCCTAAATTCCTGATGGCAAAGTACTCAAGCAATTTGATTCCTGATACAAGAAGAGGATCTTTTTGTTTCTTAAGATCAAAGTGTTTTGTTTTTTAAGAGCAACATATACCTTTTATTTTATTTTTTCTCTCTCTTTCTAAAGTTTTGTTGATTTTTATTGAGCTCTACATTTTTCGCTGCTCCCTTCCCTGCTTCTCTCCTCCCCTTCATCCCTCTCCAAAGGTCGCTATGCTCCCAATTTACTCAGGAGAGTTTGTACTTCCCATGTATTTGATCTATGTATGTCTCTCTTAGTCTTCATTGTTGTCTATGTTCTCTGGGATTGTGGCTTGTAGGCTGATTTTTTTACTTTATGTTTAAAAACCACTTATGAGTGAGTACATGTGATAATTGTCTTTCTGGGTCTGGGTTACCTCACTCAAAATAATGTTTTCTAGCTCCATCCATTTGCCTGCAAAATTCAAAATGTTGTTATCTTTTTCTGCTGTGTAGTACTCCATTGTGCAATATCCATTCTTCTGTCAAGGGGCATTTAGGTTGCTTCCAGGTTCTGGCTATGACAAACAATGCTGCTATGAACATAATTGAGCACATGTCCTCGTGGCACGATTGAGCATCCTTTTGATATATACCCAAAAGTGCTATTACTGGGTCTTGAGGAAGGTGGTTTTCTAATTTTCTGAGAAGTTGCCACACTGACATCAAAGAAGCTGTATCTGCTTGCACTCCCAGGAGAAATTCAATAGTGTTCCTTTTACCCCATAACCTCTCCAACATAAATTGTCATCAGTGTTTTTGATCTTGGCCATTCTTACGGGTATAAGATAGAATCTCAGAGTTGTTTTGATTTGCATTTCTCTGATGACTAAAGATGTTGAACATTTGCCGGGCGATGGTGGCGCACGCCTTTAATCCCAGCACTCGGGAGGCAGAGGCAGGTGGATCTCTGTGAGTTCGAGACCAGCCTGGTCTACTGAGCGATTTCCAGGACAGGCTCCAAAGCCACAGAGAAACCCTGTCTCGAAAAACCAAAAAAAAAAAAAAAGATGTTGAACATTTCCTTAAGTGTCTTTCAGCCATTTTAGATTCCTCTGTTGAGAGCTCTCTGCTTAGTTCTGTACTCCATTCTTTTTTATTGGATTATTTGTTCTTTTGATGACCAAGATCTTAAGTTCTTTGTATATTTTGAAGATCAGACCTCTATCTGATGTAGGGTTGGTGAAGATCTTTTCCCATTCTGTAGGCTGTCATTTTGTCTTGTTGACCGTGTCCTTTGCTTTACAGAAGCTTTTCAGTTTCAGGAGGTCCCATTTATTAATTGCTTCTCTCAGTGTCTGTGCTACTGGGGTTATACTTAGGAAGTGGTATCCTGTGTCAATGCATTTAAGTGTACTTCTGACTTCCTCTTCTATAAGGTTCAGTATGAATGTCTTTATGTTGAGGTCTTTGATCTATTTAGACTTGAATTTTGAGCATGGTGATAGATATGGATCTATTTTCATTCCTCTATATGTTGATATCCAGTTATGCCAGCACCATTTGTTAAATATGCTTTCTTTTTTCCATTTGATATTTTTTGCTTCTTTGTAAAAAAATTAGGACCCAAGGTGTGTGGATTAATATCTGGTTCTTTGAGTAGGTTCCCTTTGTCCTTCTGTCTGTTTTTATGCCAGTACCAAGCTGTTTTCAGGACTGTAGCTCTGCAGTAGAGTTTGAAGTCAGGGATTGTGATGCCTTCAGAAGTTCTTTTATTGTATAGGATTGTTTTGGCTATGTAGACTGCCTTGGCGGGTCAGTTAGTCTAGGGGTTGTAACCCGCCTGGCTGGTCAGTTATTCCAGGGTCCCGGAGAGGCGCTAACTGAAAGACATGGGTGGGAGACAGGAAGGAGGCCAAGCAGGGTTCTTGTCAAAGCCTCCATTTATTAGAGTCATGGTTACAGCTTATATAGCCCCTGGATGAGGAATTTGGGGATGAGATGGGGGGCAGGGGCATGGACAGGAAGGAATATTACAGCGATGGTTCCAGCCAGTCACGAGGTCCTTGGCCAGGAGGTTACTATCGGTCAGGAAGTGGCAAGTTGACACTCCTAGTTCTCTAGATAGTTGGAATGTGGGGCGGGTTCCGCCAACAGATAGCTCTCAAGATAGTCGTGTGTGAGATAGGCTCTGCCAATAAAACAGTTCTCTGCAAACTCCCCAGGACAGTGGTCCCTGCAATAGTTTTTGGGGGAAATGGCTCCTGACAGGGCTATCCTGAGTTTTTTGCTTTTCCATATGAAATTGAGTACTGTTCTTTTGAGGTCTGTAAAGAATTTTCTGGGATTTTGATGGGCATTGCATTGAATCTGTAGATTGCTTTTTGTAAGATTGTCATTTTTACTATGTCAATTCTACCTACTCAAGAGCATGGGAGATCTTTCCACTTTCTTCAATTTCTTTCTTCAAAGAGTTAAAGTTCTTGTCATAAGTCTTTCATTTGTTTGGTTAGAGTTGCTTCGAGATATTTTATGCTATTTGTGGCTATTGTGAAGGGTGATGTTTCTCTGATTTCTTCCTAGCCCTTTTATCATCTGTGTACAGAAGGGCTCTGATTTTTTTGAGTTAACCTTGTATTCTGCTATATTACCAAATGTGTTTATGAGTTGCAGAAGATCCTTGGTAGAATTTTTGAGGTCGTTTATGTAAACTATCATATCATTAGCAACTAGTGAGAGTTTGACTTCTTCTTTTCTGATTTGTATCCCCTTGATCTCCTTTTGTTGTATTATTGCTCTAGCTAGGACATCAAGATATATATATATATATATATATATATATATATATATATATATATATATATATTTTTTTTTTTCGAGACAGGGTTTCTCTGTAGCTTTGGTGCCTGTCCCGGAACTAGCTTTTGTAGACCAGGCTGGCCTCGAACTCCCAGAGATCCGCCTGCTTCTGCCTCCTGAGTGCTGGGATAAAGGCATGCGCCATCACCACCCGTCTTGAATAGATATTGAGAGAGTGGGCAACCTTGTCTTGTTCCTGATTTCAGTGGGATTGCTGGGAGTTTCTCTCCATTTAGTTTGATATTAGCCGTTGGCTTGCTGTATATTGCCTTTATTATGTTTAGGTATGTTCCTTGTATCCCTGCTCTCTCCAAAGCCTTTATCATGAAGAGATATTGAATTTTGTTGAAAGCCTTTTGGCATCTAATGAGATGATCATGTGGTTTTTATTTTTCAGTTTGTTTATATGGTGGATTATGTTGACATATTTTTGTATGTTGAACCATGCCTGCATCTCTGGGATGAAGTTGACTCGATCATGGTGGATGATGGTTCTGATGTGTTCTTGGATTCGATTTGCCAGTATTTTATTTAGTATTTTTGCATCAATGTTCATGAGTGAGATTGGTCTGTAATTCTCTTCCTTAATAATGTCTTTCTGTGGTTTGGGCATCAGGGTAATTGTAACCTCATAAAAAGAGTTTGGCAATATTCCTTCTGTTTCTATTGTGTGGAATAATTTGAGGAGTATTGGTATTAGTTACTCTTTGAAAATTTTGTAAAATTCTGAGCTGAAACCATCTGGTCCTGGGCTTTATTTTTTGGTTGGGGGATTTTGATGCCTGCTTCTATTTCTTTAGCAGTTATAGGTCTATTTAATTTTCTTATCTGGTCTTGATTTAATTTTAGTAAGTAATATTTAGCCAGAAAGTTATCCATATCCTTTAAGTTTTCTGATTTTGTGGAGTACAGGTTTTTGAAATATGACCTGATAATTTTCTGTATTTCCTCCATGTCTGTTATGTCCCTTTTTTCATTTCTGATTTTGAAAATTTAGATATTCTCTCTCTGCCTTTTGGTTAGTTTGGATAAAGTTTTGTCTATTTTGTTGATTTCCTTGAAGAACCAACTCTTTGTCTTGTTGATTCTTTGTATTGTTTTCTTTGTTTCCATTTTGTTTATTTCAGCTCTCAATTTGATTATTTCCTGCCATCTAGCTCTCCCTTATTTCCCTGTTCATTTTTTGTCTGAATGACCTGTCCAGTGGTGAGAGTGGAGTGTTGAAGTCACTCACTATTAGTGTGTGAGGTTTAATGTATGATTTAAGCTTTAGAAGTATTTCTTTTACATATGAGGGTGCTCTTGTATTTGGGGCATAGAGGTTCAGTATTGAGATTTCCTCTTGATGGATTTTTCCTGTGACTAATATGAAATGTCCTTCTTTGTCCCTTTAGATCGATTTTAGTTTTAAGTCTATTTTGTTAGATATTAGCTTGTTTCTTAGGTCCATTTGATTAGATTTTTTTTTTTGGTTTTTTTCGAGACAGGGTTTCTCTGTAGCTTTGGTGCCTGTCCCAGAACTAGCTCTTGTAGACCAGGCTGGCCTTGAACTCCCAGAGATCCTCCTGCCTCTGCCTTCCGAGTGCTGGGATTAAAGGCATACGCCACCACCGCCTGGTGATTGGAATATTTTTTTCCCAACCCTTTATTCTGAGGCAATGTCTGTCTTTGAGGTTGAGGTGTGTTTCTTGTATGCAGGAGAAGGATGGATTCTGTTTTTGTATCTAATCTGTTAGCCTGTGCCTTCTTATAGATGAGTTGAGTCCATTTATATTAATGGATATTAATGACCAGTGATTGCTATCTCTTGTTATTTTAGATTTTTTGTTGGTGATTTTTAGTCATGCATTTTTCCCTTTTTTCAAATTTGCTGCTATGAGACTATCAATTGTTTATGTTTTTATTGGTGTAGCTATCTTCTTTGGGTTGGAGTTTTCCTTCTAGTCTTTTGTGTAGGACTGGGTTTGTAGCTTGGTATTGGTTAAATCTGGTTTTGTCCTTCTGTGGTGATTGAAGGTTTTGCTGTGTATAATAGTCTGGGCTGGCATCCATTGTAATATGAACAGTCCTGGATTGTTGGGATTTCTGTCCTGCCAGGTACCCCACAACTGTTTAGCCTCAAAGAAAATCACACATAGATCTCCATAAATGATATGCTGATTGGCCCATTAGCTCTAGCCTCTCACTGGCTAACTCTCACATCTTGATTAACTCATTTTTTTAAATCTATGTTAACCATGTGGCTCAGTACCTGTTTCAGTGAGGCAGATCACATCCTGCTGCTTCGGTGGTCTGGGCAGGAGTGGGAGGAATCAACTTCCTCCTTCCCAGAATTCTCCTGTTCTCATTGCATCATTTTTACTTTCTGTCTGGTTTTCTTGCCTATACTTCCTGCCTGGCCAATCAGCATTTATTTAAAACATGATTGACAGAATACAGACAATTCTCCTGCACCACTTCCCCCTCTTTAAAAAAAAAAAAGGAAACTATCCATAGTCCATTTTTTGGGAATGTGGGCGTAGTATTCCAGGCTACTTCTAGCTGGTTGGGGGCGCTGATAATCTTATGGGGACCTAAAGAAAATTTAGTTATGATCAAGTCCTGACTGAAGTATCCTGTGAGTCTTGATCATCTCAGGCAGCAGTCTTGAACCTGTTCTGGATGAGGAACTCAGACATCTGGGCCATCTATTCCTGTTGGAGATTTCTCAGGTGGTCTTTCTTGATCAAAGCTGATTTTTCTTAACTCTGAATAAATCCAGAGTCTCTTGTTTTCTGTGGAAACAAAAGCAAAATCTCTTCTCCAAAGTAACATACCTTTTGACTTCAATTTTGAAGCCAAGGTATTTTCAAAATACCTATCTTGGATTAATTCTGCAGCATTTATAAGCAAATATCTTTTAGCAGCTGTTGCTCCTTCCTCAGCATTTAAACAATTCAAAGAGAGCACAATAACATACAGTATCAAGATTCTTGTGTATTTTCCATCTTTATGTGGCTTTATTTTGACCTCTATTTTTTTATTTTTACTTTTACTTTTTGAGACAGGTTCTCTATATATCTTTGTCCTGGAGTAACTCTGTAGACCAGGATGTCCTTGAACTCACAGAGATCTGTCTCTGCCTCCCAGGCAAATCCTACCACATGTGCGGCTATTCTCTTTCTTTTCTTTTCTTTTTTTTACTCTGAGAACTTTAACCTTTAGCCTGTATATATTTTTTTTAACACACTGTAAACCATTTAGAGGTTTTTTCCTCTTTGAATCTCTCTTTATTGTACATCTCTCTTTTTCTGACCACATGGGTCTTTAATTTGCTAAGGAATATGGAGAAGTTTTTTGCCACAGCTCTATGGCGTTTCAAGGTCCTTGACAGCAAGAAAGCTGTAACAGTGTGTCCATAGCTCCATAATCTGGACTGCCTGCTTGAAAGAGTCAGAGTTTTCCCTGGCAGAATGTCCCAGAAAGCTGGCATTTTAAAACAGCACAGCTTTTTTCCTGCTATTGCTGAAAACTGAAATGCTTTACTCTAGTCTTTCCCATGCTTTCTCAGGCTTTTCTGTGGATGCAGTTATCCACGTGGGCGCCATTTGTAACATGAGGGGCTGTTTGTTTTTTGGGGTTTCTGTCCTGCTTGGTATCCCACAGCCACCAAGCCCCAAAATAAATCACACAGAGACCTGTATATGTTATAAAGCTGATTGGCCCATTAGGCCAGGCTACTTATTAGCTCTTGTAGCTTATATTAACCCATTATTTTGATCTATGTTAGCCATGTGGCTCAGTACCTTTTTCAGTGGGGCAGTTCACATCCTGTTGCTTCGGTGGTCTGAGCAGGAGTGGGCAGGAGTGGGAGAAATCAACTTCCTCCTTCCCAGAATTCTCCTGTTCTCTCTACATCATTTCTACTTCCTGTCTGGTTTTTCCACCTATATTTCCTGTCTGGCCAATCAGCGTTTATTTATAACATGATTGACAGAATACAGACAATACTCCATACTCCTGCAATCCATGGTCTCTTAATGTCTGCATAATGCTTGACCTCGACCTTCTGGCTTTCATTGTCTCCAATGAGAAGTCAGGTGTAATTCTGATAGGCCTGCCTTTATATGTTACTTGGCCTTTTTCCTTTGCACCTCTTAATATTCTGTCTTTATTCTGTATGTGTAGTGTTTTGATTATTATGTGGCAAGGGGACTTTTTTTTGATCCAGTCTGTTTGGTATTCTGTATGCTTCTTGTATCTTTATAGGCATATCTTTCTTTAGGTTGGGGAAGTTTTCTTCTATCATTTTGTTTAATGACTCCTTTCTGGGTTCTTCTTCAGTCACATTTCAAATGAACATAATTACCTAAAGAAAAAAAGGAGTTCTAGGACCCATGAGGGGTAAAGGAGTAAAAAGTTAAAATGCTGAAAATATTATATCAGATTTCTAACGGAAGGAGGCACATTTGACATCAAGCAAGAGGGAAGGCAGAACTGGGCCAGGGGGGCAGCATGTGGGGCAGGCAACACGGGGCAGGATGGCTTTGTACCTCATCGGGCACAAATGATCACGATGGCTTCACATGGCTGCTGGTGTACACATTTCCACTGAAAAGGCTGCACAAAGAAGTCACTCTTGCCACTACTTCTGGAGTCACTAAAATCCTTGCCTAGTGGAGCTAAATCCCGACCCCCTTGACAGATAGCAGTGGCATTTGCCCCAGAAGGAAAGTCAGGCAAAGGTAAAGTGACTAACAGGTTTTAGGAAAGTGCTTCTGGAGACACAACCTGTGCAATCTCAAAGGTCCCCAAGCCAATGCTGCTTGGCCATTCAAAGCCTCTGCTGTTTGAAGGCAGTGATGAGATAGTAAGTGGAGTTAACGGATCATGTCTTGCGCATGGGCAGCAAGCATGCTTAGACAGCTCTGTCGCAGCTGTTTGATCTATGTTGTCCCAATGGTAGGAGTGCACGTGTCTGTGTTTATAAGTGTTGCTTAGTGACATTATCATGCTCCCTTTACCTACCCAGCTTTTCAGATCTTACATTTATCTAAATATTATGACTAGAATTCTCAAAATCATTTAAAAATATATATGTAATTTAATATGGGCACCAAGGGTTGTGATGCCCACCTACTTTATAAAAATCTTAAAGCCACTGTCAATAAAAGCTTAATACATCATGAATTATAAGTAGCATTCTAATGCAGAGTTGTCAGAGCATACAAAGAGTGTCATAAGCCAGGTACAGTGTGATCCCCTGCAGTCCAGGTACTAGTTGCCTAAAGTAGGAGGATTGCATGTTTAGAGCTCTTGAGAGACATGTAAAATTCATGACCAGCCCAAGCTTTGTAGCAAGACCATGTCTCAAAACAAAATAAAACATCTATCTCAACACTGAGCACTTTTGTGGTAAATGCTTTGCATGAGTTCTTGTTGAATTGTTCCACTTTGCCTGTGAGGTTAAGGATGTTTTGATCCCCACTTTATGATTGAGGTATTTTGGTGTGGAGTCTAAATAATAGCAACAGAGTTGAAAGTAGGATTTGAATCCAAGTTGAGTTAACTCATAATTCAGAAAAGTTGCTTTGGTCAAGTGTTCTAGGTAGTTTTATGTCAATTTGACACAAGCTAAAGTCACATGAATGGAAGCAACTTCAATTGAGAAAATGCTTCATTAAGATCAGGCTATAGCCATGTGTATAGGGCATTTTCTTATTGAGTGATTTATGAGGGAGGTCCTAGGCTATTGTGGGTGGTACCATCCCTGGGCTCTTGGTCCTGGGTTCTTTAAGAAAGCAGGCTGAGCAAGAGATGAGGAGCAGCACCTCCATGGCCTCGACATCAACTCCTGCCTCTAGGTTCCTGCCTCTAGGTTCCTGCCTCTAGGTTCCTGCCCTGCTTGAATTCCTGCCCTAGCTGCTTTTGACAATGAACTTTTATATGAAACTATGGGTGAAATAAACCCTTTCCTCCACAAGTTGCTTTGGTCATGGTGTTTCATCACAGCATTGGAAACCCTAAGATAAGTTGGTACCAGCATAGTAGAGTACTGTTGTGATAGACCTGACCATATTTTTTGGGAGGATTGTGGAAGGACTTCAGAACATTGTGCAAAAAAAGCCATTAAGTGCTCAATGCTTGGTGAGCCATTGTGTAGGAGATTGGAAGACAAGAATTTTGAGGGCAATGCAGAAGACAGAGGCCCAGCTTGTGGGGTTTCAGAGGGAAGTTTAAGACTCTATCAGGGCCTTTTGTTATTTTCCTCCCCAAGTTGCTTTGTTCATGGTACTTCATCACAGCAATGGAAACCTGGCTAAGATATCAGGCATGAAGTTCAGTGATGGTAACCTTGACTCCCATGCAGGAAAGCATATGCTGAGTTCCCAGCACTGCAAGAAGAAAAAAATTCTGAATTGGCAGCCGTAACTTAATGAAATGTGTGGTAAGAGCTGATAAATATTGTCCATATGTCAGAAGAAAATTACTTACCTGCTAATAATGTTTACAGCTTCATGAATAAGTATGTTTTTTTTTTACTTAGTTTTGTATAAATTCTTAAAAAGTTCTCATTTTCACAGAACTCTTTTGTATTATGCTTGTGCACATGGCCATCCGGAGGCAGTAACCCTCCTAATAGTGTGGATTCCGTGACAGTGACAACAACGTGGCCCTAATTAAGATAGATAGTAGCCAATAGTGTCAGCATGACGTTAATTTGCTGTAAATGCTGAGAAGAAACATAACTTTTATCTCAACTAAATGCAAATACTTAATGAGATCCTTGGGATGCTTGTCTTGAATTTCTCATCTTTCCAATCTATTTCTTGATGTAATATGCACAGGCTTCACAATATGAGCATGAAGAAGACATGGCCATCTTATTAGAACACAGCACTGATCCAAATGTTGTGGACAACTGCACTATCGTGTTTGGAGTAAGAACACCTCAATGACAGCCAAATACCATGCCAATGTCGGTATAAAGAACAAGGAAGAGACCACACAGCTTTGATTTCCAGATTATTTGGACTGGATTTGCTTTACAAGGACGTATTTGCATATACATAATTTGATTCACCAAATCTAATAAGGCCTGCACATGGATATTTAAAAATATATCATTGAGATTCTGAAACAACTATGCCATAAGAATCTCTGAAAAGATAAGTTTAATATATGAATTATTAGACCTCAGAAAATTAATACATATCTAGGTATAATACATATCCACATGGGAACTCCTTCCTTCCCAATGACATGGCACTCTTTCCTTTGATTACATGGTTACTTCTCTGATGAATGTTATAAAGAGAATTAGTGGTAACATCAGCCTGGCAGCTATAAATATATAATCATAGAATTCATAAGAATGGTGATGGGACCCCCTTGTTGGTTTGTTCCTTGGTTTATGAGACAGAATCTCATACAGTCCACATTGGCCTCGAACTTTTTATGTAGATGAGGATGACACTGAACTTCCTGCCTTCATCTCTGAAATGCTGGGCTTATGGACATTCACCACCATGCCTCTTTGTGTGTTTCTGTAACCCCAGAACTGTCCTACCTCCCAAACGCTGAGGCTAATTGCATGCTCTACTGCATGCACCCAGTTAGGTTGGTGGTTTTCACTGTGTTACAATGACCCAAATGGGTGATTATCAGATTTTGTACTGAAAAACAATTATATTTTAGTTCTCATTTATATTTTGCCTAAAATTAAAAATAACTTTAGATAGTAACTGAAAAGGAAGTGGCTTTAAAATTAAATTTTAGAAAGATATGTATATCAGATGAGTCTGAAAGATCTTACAGATGAGATATTGTTCTTCTTGTGATTGCAAAAAATCTCACAGACCTCTTACTAAGAAGCCACCAAAGTTCATCTGGAGTCCATGCTGTCTGATTTACAACTTTGTCCTTACTGAATCATTTGAAGCAGAGTGTTTGCTGTGGGTTCCTGTTACTATAAACAGAAAGAGTCTGCAAAGTTCTTCCACAGACTGCTGAAAATGTAGATGTTTCTGGAATGTTGTCAATGCTGAGACACTGAGTGTTGCCAGAAAAGCGTGTGTAGGATTATACATATGTCATGATATTTCTTCCATACTGGACCTGTCATGTTTAGCTTTATATTTTGCTAACAGATGATGTTTATGTGAGGCATAGTAATTCTGGGAAAGTAAATATTCTTTAGAATGTGGAGGATTAACTCATCACTCAAGGGAAATATTGTAAACTTGTACTACTGTGATTTTATGTTTGGGCCAATAGAGGTAAAAGGCACAACTCCCATCCTCAAGAAGTGTTGGTTTAGCTGGGTGTGGAGGCCCAAAAATGTGGGACCATTTCCACCTTGTCTGACAGACAGAGAGTTTGGAGGTTGCTCAAAATGATAAATAAGTGTAGTTGCACATCCCAACTCAGGATGTGATTGCTTGGTTCTTTTAATATTAAGATCATATTAATATTAAATAGTAAAGTAGGTTCACGCTATCCTGACAGGTGGTGGGATATGCAAATGTACTTCTGCTCTTTCTTTTGTAATTATGAGGTCACCTGGGGAGGGGCGGCCTTCAGGATATGTGATCTAGAGCAGCTTCGCCACCTAGACGACAGAACGCTAATGATTTGCTGTCTCAGAGTGTTAAAGTGATTGCCTGTGTGAGTTATCCTTAGTATCATGCTAATAAAGTCTTTTGTAACCTTCCCCCCTTTTACATTGGGTATAAAAGTTGTTAAAAAATGAGCATGGGGGGTGACTTCAGTCACTGAATGTCCTCTCGATACTTTCTATGGTCTCTGTTCTGTTATTTTTTTTATACGTCTTCATAGTCTTTACTTATGTTTCTAAATTCCCACATCCCTACCCTGGTAAGAAGTATTTTTGTTGAGGTTGGTTCATGACAGCTGGGAGCAATGGCATGCTCCAGAATACCATGGTAAATGCCAGCCAGGGTGAAGGCAAAGCTCAGGGAACCAGTTCATGCTTGAGTGGTATTGGGAGCACGGGGCTCATGTGCAGCTCCAGGCAGGGAGAGACTTTTCAAAGTAAGAACAGCTTGTACAAAAGCCCTGTGGAGCGAGTAGGTTGAGGCTGTGGTTCACTGACCCTACAGTAGACACTGAGCTCCACTGTATCTTCCATGTGAGTTCCGGGTATTCTGAGAAATATGAAGTTCTGAGAATGGTAAATTGTGTTTTTTTTCTCCCATAGGATGACTTTACACCACTTTTATTGGCTTGAATAGAAAACAATGAGAATCTGACAGAAATTTTGGTAAGCCAGAGAGCAAAGATACAGGAAGTTGGTGAACTGGATGGGTATATTTGTTGATTCTTTTATTTTTATGCCTTCATGGTATTCTATAGTGGGTACAATCACTCAAACCCAAGCCATTACATTGGTATGAAAAATAAATAACACACTTATTAGGATGTTAACACATACTTTCAATTAGCTAGAAAAACAATTGCCCAGAGTGAGCAACACTAAAAATAGCACAGCAGAGTTTGGCCCACTTTTTAATGTGGGCCAAAGACTGTTATTTATAATCAGATTTTGTTTGTTCATATGATCTTAATATTAGTTTAAGATGTTTTATATTGAAGTTGTCATTTGTAGTAGGGAGAAGAGAGGGCCTGCTTTTGGTCCTGGCTGCCTGGCTAGCTTACACCTGAAATAACCACGCAGAAATTGTATTAACTAAAACACTGCTTGATTTAGAGAACATTAGCTCTAGCCTCCTATTGGCTAACTCTCACATCTTGATTTAACCCATTTCTAATAATCTGTGTGTCACCATGAGGTATTGGCTTACTGGGAAAGATTCAGCATGTCTGACCTGGCAGCCCCACAGTGGCTCTCTCTCTGCCCTTCTTCCCAACATTCAGTTCTGTCTACTCTGCCTACCTAAGTGCTGCCCTATCAAAAGGCCAGGGCAGTTTCTTTATTCAGCCAATGAAAGCAACACATAGACAGGAAAACCTCCTATACCAGTTGTTTTAAATATATACTTTGACATTTAACTTTTGACTGAAAATGAACATATTAACCATCTTTTAAATCTTAGCTTCTTATATACATTTCCTTTAAATATGCTTTACTAAGTGAAAGTACATTTAGCTAAGAGTAGGAGTCCATGAGTCACTTCTCTGTACATTCTGTAATTTTGACTATTTTTATTTTCTGCAAGTCATGCACAGGTAACCATGGGTTCAGGACTATAACAACCATCTTATGTCCAGAAGGAAGCATTCCTCCCTGTTCAAAACATAAGCATGACTCTTATGTTTTCCAATTTTTCTCTGAGCTTGGGACATGTTATAGCTGTTCCTCTTAGGGCCAGGCACTTCGAGCAGGCCCATAAAGGCAAATGAATAATAACACGTAACGTAAACTCACTCCTGTGTGCTACACCTGGAGGGAGCATAAAAACATATTTCCAGAACAATCCTGTGTTTTGATGAAAATGAGGTCACAAGACTCTTATCCTGTTTTCTTGGAGTTTTCCTACGAGCACTCAGAATTCTCACACAACTCCATTTTTGGACTCTGTTCCAACACTAACCAAGCTTGAGAGAAGCACAAATCTACGGGTATAAACAGTAAAATTTAGAAGGCGGTTTGATAACTTGACCATTTAGCAATGATTTCCTTCTTTTTGATCAAACAGAAACAAGGAACAATTATTTAAGTATTAATACCATGTAATGATGTAAACTCAATATAAAGTAGTGTTTTCTGTTTTTAAAGCTAATTTTATCTGTGTATATGTGTGTATGTGTCTGTATGTGCCTAAGATGGCCAGAAGAGGGAGCTAGAGTTACAGGCAGATGTGAGCTGCTGGCCATGAGGGCTGGGAACCCTTTGAAAGAACATGTAAGCCTCTTAACCACTGAGTGCCTCTCCAACCCTGAAAAGTAATTTTTATGAAAGTAAATCATGAAAACTAATTAATCAAGTGGCAAAATTAATGAAAAAGTTTTTATATTAAAGAACATCAGTTATTGGGGCTGGAGAGACTTCTGCTGCATCCTCTCAAGTGTTGTGGTTATCGGTATGTCCTATCAAGTTTCACAATAGATGGTTAAGGATTAAGGCATGAGAACTGCCTCTAATTGACTAAGGAATGTTGATTCCATAGGATTATATTTTCAGATCAGTATTTAATATACTTCACATAGTCTTATCTGTTATCTCCTGCTTAAACCAAGAGATTCTCAATGTATTGTGTTACATGATCATTGCCAACTGAGTGGTACCAAGAAAGTAAGCTATAAATTATTACAATTGTACAAAATGGCTTGGTTAACAGAATTAATGAATATCCATGAAGTACTGAGGTGCATTCTGGGCTCCATGCTTTCCACATGCTGCCCCTTTCGGTAGTCTGGTGAGTGACTCAGTGCACCTTATACACAGACCTCATTCACTGGCACACCACCTAAAAGATGGCCTGGCACAATCGTACTACATAAACCACAATTACATGTAGCTCACTTTGTGACATGTACTTTCTAAGTGTTTTAATGCAAAGATGATAATTTAATCTTCTCAATATTCTACTTAGAAACTTCATGTCCATTTTGCAGATGAAAAAAAATAAGACTACAAATGTTAATTTGTCTGAGCTGCAGTACATATTATATGTTCAAAGCAGAGTCGGTGAGCTGGTGCTTTGGGAGATATAAACAATGTCACTGTCTGCTACTTCCTCCTGTCTCATACTTGGCAAATTTTATCAGTTTGAGTGTTTGATAATTTCTAAAAACAGCAACATGTGCTACAGTCCCTTGAATACAGGTCCATAAACTTTCTGAAATTGCCCAGATAATGTGACATTAGGCATTGTGGACAACGAAATCCCTACTGCAGTTGCTGAGATGACATTATAGGCAGTTCTAACAACATGCAAAAGAAGGGCTGAGTGTATTCTAATTTAATATCAGCACAATATGTAGGTGTACATTGTGATCCAGAGTATTGTTGGGAGGCCCTGCTGGTCAGAGGTTGCCATACCATGGTCTCTCCGGGCTCGGCAGCATGGAGGACTTCCTCCCCAGAGAGGCTTTCTGCACTCTGCCTGCCCTCATTTGGAGAAGGTCTCTAGGCCTGGAGGCCATACTTATCTGAAGCTGTTTCTAAACCTGGCTGCCCAGTTTATCTCTAGTGTGACCCTTGGCTTAGCTCCCTGCTGGCGCTTACCCCTGCTGCCCATATGGTAATTAGACATTGTGCTAGGAGCTTTATGATAGGATCATGTTTCCATAGATAATAATCCAAACTTGTACTAGGAAATTTATGATAGGAGCATGTTTCCATAGATGATAATCCAAACTTGTACTAGGAGCTTTATGATAGGAGCAAGCTGTTTAATGCAAATTAGATGGTTCCCCAGCAGCCAAAGCTGAGCTGACTCCCTGAAGCTATCTCATGGAGAGCTAACTCCATCGACCTACAGTAAGCAGTCCAACCCTGCTCACCTGCCTCTGTCCCCACCTCACGGGCCAGTGGGTGATAATCCTACAGAATCTAAGTCTTTAACAAATTTATAGGCTGTTCATGGGTCCCGAGAGCCTTCAGTTCTTCACGGAGGGCTAGGCAGCGGAGTAGCTGTCTGCGGCCTGCTCACCACAATAGGCAGGAAGCAGGAAGAGGAAATTGGATCCAGGGGCAGGGATAACCTCAAAGACCTGCCCTCTTGATTGAATCCCACCCACCAGGCTCCACCTTCTAAATGCTACACCGCAGTCAAGGTAATGATAAAATCTAGGGGCAAAGCCTCAGAACATAAGAATGCGGTGATTATTTCAGATTCGAACCACAGCGTCCTACAACTCACCTCCGCGGGCTCATGGTCGTTTTATAATGCAGAATTTATTTAGCCCAACACCGAAGACAAGTTAATCCGGACAGTTTTCACATTATTTAAAAGTCCAAAATCTTTTCTGAAATTCAAGCCAAATTCTTAGCTTTAAGTCTCTGTAAACAGGAAAAGTCACAAAGGCTTTATGGCTGTTACATAATGCACCCCAAAAGACAAAGATGGGAAGACCTCGATGAAGACTGCCCCAAGTGAAGACTGAAACTCAGAAGGACAAATATTAAAGCCTAAAGCTCCGTGTGCAGATCTGGGGCACATGCGGATCTCGCCTGGCTTCGACAGATCTGGACAGCTCTGCCTCTTGCCATGCGACCTGCAGCACATGTAGTCTGTTTCCTGGCACGGTTGTATTCATTTTCTCGTGCTTCTCCCACTAATAGCTTTATTCCTGACATCTGCAGCATCCCGTTATCACACTTATTCAAGTTAGTGTTCACCTTCATTGCTTTATACCAAACGGCAGACTTTCAACCTACTTGTTTCACTTAAAAAATTCTATTAATTCTTTGTGTCTTTTATATTATGCATATCTAATCCCACTCATTTTCCCATCCCTTCATATCCACCCTTTGCCCTTGCAACCCTATCCCAAATAAAATAAAATAAAGTAAAATTTAAGAGAAAAAAGAAGGAAAAATCAGTCTTGTCATGGAAGCTGCAGTGTTTGACAGTGAGTCACACTTTTCTCTCTATATCTTTGCTAGCAAGTTTTCATTGCAGAGTCATTGGTCTGGTTCAAGGCTTCTGGGAGCTTCTGAAATTGAGAAACTTCTGTAAAGCAAAGGACACGATCAATAAGACAAAATGGTAGCCTATAGAATGGGAAAAGATCTTCAACAACCCTGCATCAGACAGAGGTCTGATATCCAAAATATACAAAGGCAAGAAATTGCTCATCAAAAGAACAAATAACCCAATAGGTATGGACCTAAACAGGAACTCTCAACAGAGAAATCTAAAATGGCTGAAAGACACTTAAGGAAATGCTCAACATCTTAGCCATCAGAGAAATGCAAATCAAAACAACTCTGAGATTCCATCTTATACCTGTAAGAATGGCCAAGATCAAAAATATTGGTGACAACTTATGCTGGAGAGGATGTGGGATAAAGAGAACACTCCTCCCTTGCTGGTGGGAGTGTAAACTGGTACAGCTGCTTTGGATTTCAGTATGATGTTTTCTCAGAAAATTAGAAAACAACCTATCTCAAGACTCAGCAATACCACTTTTGGGTATATACCCAATGGTACTACAAGGACATGTGCTCAACTATGTTCAAAGCAGCATTGTTTGTCATAGTCAGAACCTGGAAACAACCTAAATGCCCCTAGGCTGAAGAATAGATAAGGAAAATGTGGTACATTTACACAATGAAGTATTACATAGCAGAGAAAAATAATGACACCTTAAAATTTGCAGGCAAATGGATGAATCTAGAAAACATATTGAGTGAGGTAACCCAGACCCAGAAAGACAAATATCATATGTACTCACTCATAAGTGGCTTTTAGATATAAAACAAACAAACAAACAAACAAACAAAAAAGCAGCCTACAATTCACAATCCCAGAGAACCTAGACAACAAAGAAGACCCTAAGAGAAACATACATGGATCTAATCTACATGGAAAGTAGAAAAATATAAGATCTCCTGAGTAATTTGGGGCAAGGGGACCATGGGAGAGGGCTGAAGGGGAGAGGAGCAGAGAAAAATATGTAGCTTAATAAGAACAAGAAATAATATTTATTATGAAAAAGTAGTACTAGATCATTAGACAAGCACATTTCCCAGAGTAGTCTTTTTTCTTAATTCAAATAGTTGTTTGAGAATTTTGTATTATATATTTTGACCATACATGCTCCTTCCCCAACTCAATTCAGATCTACCTTCACTTCATCAAATACTCAACTGTATATTTTATTAGTCCAATTTGTGCTACACATATATTTTTGGATGTGTTACTTTCACTGGAGGATCAGCCCACCAAGGCACACAACCCTTAAAGAAATCTGATTATCCTTCTCCCATGAGCTGTCAAGGGTAGGTATTTGTAGCCGCCTCCATCTCCATGCGGAATTCTGTTGGTTTGATCCTGTAGGGTCTTGCACATGCTGTCTCAGCTGCCATGAGCTCGTATGTGCAGCTGCCCGGCTGCCCAGGGAATGTGCTTGTAGCATCCCACTGCCTTACATTCTTAACAATCTTTCCATGTCTCCTTTAATAATGATCACCGAGTCTTGGAAAGAGGAGGTGTGATACAGATACATTCACAATTATATGTATAATTTTAAAATATAAATATATGTACACTTTTTCAAAGTCTGAAAATGTCAAAGAAGAGCTAAAGAGACAGGTTGAGTTAAAGAAATCATTGACACACAGTTTGGAGGAGGAGACTAGAAGAAACAGTGAACTAGAAAAAGATATAACTAGGTAAGGTCTTCATTTTTCAAATCATTCATCCATAACGAAACTGTGATCTTTACCAAAACTTATATATAAATTCCCAATGTCTGTTTATAATAAAACAAATTTATTTTCAAGTTTATACTAGAAAATTACAACACAATTTTAAATATTTGAAATCAATATAAATTACACTTATCTGTGATGATTTTGACTTTGATAAGTGGCAATGAATGTGCCCTCTAAGTCAACTGCAATCTTCATAATTTATTTTGAATCTATATCTTAGAATATGTTATTGTCCTTTCCTTCTACATCCCAGCATGTTAATATTTAAATGCCTATTTGTGTGATTCTTTTAAAAAACAAAAATTACATAGAAGAAATGTTTTTTTCAATTTTTATAGCTACAAATATGTTATTAAGATATACACATTAAAAAGATATACTCATTTCCATACTTACAACCCATATATACATGAAATATGCATATGGTTAATTTGGTATATTTTAATAAATATACATGTATGTATATATAAATTAAGTAACATACAGCCACCTTGATCTCTTCATAGGAATTGTTCCATGACATCCTGTAGAGAACAAAACCTGTAAGTACTCAATTCTCATGTAAAGTCACTACCCCATATCTCCTTATATTTTAAGGCATCTCTAAATTGCATATGAACACTAACTGTGCTGGTTGGTTTCGTCAACTTGATACAAATCTAGACATATCTGAGAACAGGGAACCACAGCAGAGAAAATGCCTCTATAAGATTTGCCTGTAGGTATGTTTGTATAGGAGTTTATAAAGCTAGTGATGGATGTGGGAGGAGCCAGATCATTATGGGTTGTTCCACACCTGGCAGGTAGTTTTTGGGTGCATAAGAAAGCAAGTCAATCAAGACTAGAGGAGCAAGTCATAAGCAGCATTCCTCTATGACCTTTGTGCTTCCTAGTTTTATGTCAACTTGACACAAATTAAAGTCATCTGAGAGGAGGGAGCCTCAATTAAGAAAATGCCTATAAGATCAGGCTGTAAGCAAGCTGGTAAGGAATTTTCTCAGTTAGTGGTTGATGTGGGAAGGCCCATCCCATCATGGGTGAGGCCCTCCTGGGCTGGTGGTCCTGGGTTCTATAAGAAAGTAGTCTGAGAATCCAGTAAGATGCACCCCTCCATGACTTCTGCATCAGCTGCTGCCTCCAGGTTCCTGTTCTGTTTGAGTTCCTGTCCTGATTCATTCAATGATGAACAGTAATTTGGAAGTGTAAGCTGAATAAACCCTTTCCTCCCCAAGCTGCTTTGGTCATGGTGTTTTAACACAACAGAAACCCTAACTAGGACACTAACATAATTGAAAATTGTTTTATGATTATAATACTGTTTTGTATTATTTTGAAATCTTGTCAAAGGCTTATGAATGTTCAGCAAGATGCAATTTTCCCTAGCATTTTCAGTTTATATCTTTCAAAAATCCTAGATGTAGGACCCACAGATATGGAAGAGTGTATGATTCTTTCTGTCTTTATCGTCCTCTCTTCATATGCTTATAGATAGGTCAAATGAGAGCTAACATGAAAAACTTTCTGATTTAACATGAATGAAAGATCTGTCATTATTCTAGCACCTGAGAAATGTTTTCTCATGACTTTCAATCTCCAAACATGGCTGCTTTTTTTATTTGCTAAGAATTTTGTTTTTCTTTTCCTAAAGTGTAATTAATAATATTTTTCTCTGATTTGACATTACACATATAATTTTCTGTCTCTTGTGTTTTGTGAAAACTGCACTAAGGAATCAAGATTTCTTCTTTAAAAGCTGTATTAGCTACCTACATTTTGCCATGATAAAATATTATGACCAAAAACATCTTAAGGATTGATTTTAGCTTATGGTTCCAGACGGATAGATTGGATAATGTTTGGAAAGGGATACCTTGGCTTCAGGAGCAGGAAGCTGGCTTACCACAGTTTCATCCATACATGGGAAGTAGGTAGAGAAAGGAAGTTGGAGGTAGTCTATAAACCCCTAAAGCCCACCCACCTCAGTCACTCACTTCCTTCAGCAAAGCCTCCACCTCCTGAAGGTTCTATGACCTTCTCCAGCAACACCACAAACTCGAGCCTAGGTGTTCAAATCTATGAGCCTATGGGAACACTTCTCATTCAGACTTCCATAGAATTCTCCAAATCCCATATTTCTACATTTGATTGCCTATTTCCTAAAGCACTGCCGGATCTACTTTCTTTGTCGACTTATTCTTCAAAGACTTTTCTTGCATTTTTTTCCTAATTTCTTATTTGATTTCTTTCCCCTTCCTTCCTTCTTTCCTTCCTTCCTTCCTTCCTTCCTTCCTTCCTTCCTTCCTTCCTTCCTTCCTTCCTTCCTTCCTTCCCTTCCCTTCCCTTCCCTTCCCTTCCCCTTCCTTCTTTCTTTCTTTCTTTCTTTCTTTCTTTCTTTCTTTCTTTCTTTCTTTCTTTCTTTCTTTACTGGAACTTAATCAAGTGGCTTACACATGTTAAACATACATGGTACTACTAAGTGAAATGCATAGTCTTTTTTATGTGTATGTGTGTTCTGGATGTACGTATTCATTTGTGTGTATGTGTGTCAGTGCTCACTCACGTATGTGTGAAGCCCAGAGGTCAATACTGAGTGTCCTCTTCTGTTGTTGCCTGCCTTAATTTTTGAGAAAGTGCCTCTCATTGAACTTGAAGCTCAACTTTTGGCTAGGCTGACTGGCCCAAATATTCTAATATTGATCACTAGGAGGATTCAGCACTGTGATGCTACTTTCTTTGTGCTGTAACAAATAAAGCCTGCCTGGAGATCAGAGTGTGGAGCTAACCACACTAGCCGTAGAGGCCAGGCAGTGGTGGCACACGCCCTTAATCCCATCACTCAGGAGGAAGAGGCAGACAAATCTCTGTGAGTTCAAGGCCACCCTAAGCTAAACAAGATTGAATCAGTCTAAAAGAGAAACAGAGCTCACATCTTTGATCCCAGCACTTGGGATCACATGCCTTTAATCCCAGCACTAGGGAGGTGTAGACAGGAGTGATATTGCTGGGTGGAGAGAGGAATATAATGTGGGAAGAGACATTCAGTCTGAGGTTTTATAGAGACAACATTCAGTCTGAGGATTTGTAGGGATAGGATCGCCCTTTTGGTCCAAGGATTTGGTAGGGGTAAAAGGTCTCTTTTGTGGATGGCTCCTTTACTTCTCTGATCTTTCAGCATTTACCCAGACATCTGACTCTGGGTTTTTATTATTAAGAACTATTAGAACTCATGCTTCATTTGGCATCCTACTTTAGGGCATGAATTCGTGGCAAAGCTGCTTGCCTGTGGCTTTGTAGCCACTGGCACAGCCCAGAGCTGCACATGGCCCTCCTGCCAGAGACACCACCCAGCCTGCTAGGTTCATCTCTGCTTTTTCCCCAAGCCTCTAAGTGAGTGTTGCAGCCTCTCTGTAACAAACTCCACAGGCCCCAAACATGGCTCCTGGGCTTTAAACATGCCAGCAGGACTTACCCACTGTAGACTAGCTGGTTTTGCCTGCTTCTTCTGCAAAATCCTATGTGTGTTTTTTCAGATAGGCAGCTCCCTCTCCTACATGGGTTGCAATATTTCCCTATATCCCTTCTCCTTGGGCTACGACTCTCAGCTCACATGCTAACAGTTGCAGCTGTCTTCAGCCAGGCTGTTCACCACCTATGTTCTCCAATCAGATGTGTTATGCAGCCTTAAGTGCTACCATCTTCATCAGCAGGCTTGGTGAGATAATTGGGAATTCTTAAATGGGGGAATTAGTTAAAAAGAGAGACAGAGTTTTTTCCACATTAAAAAATGAGAAAGACTATTACAATGGAGGAATTTAGCTCTCTGTAAAATCACACAATGGATGGTTAAAAATAGAAAAAGTGAGAGAATAATTAACTTAGATGGAATTTATATAATGTCAATTATAAACATTATTAGTTTGATCATTCTGTTTTTTAATCCCTAAAAAGACCAGAAGGTATGATGATGGAAAAGGGTCATCTTTCTATCTGTTGTTTCATTGGTTAAGTAATAAAGAAACTGCTTGGCCTCTGATAGGACAGAAAATTAGGTAGGCGGAGTAGACAGAACAGAATGCTGGGAGAAAGAAGCCGAGTCAGGAGTCGCCATGATTCTCCCACCTGTCACAGCTGCAGGTTAAGATCTTCCCTGGTAAGCCACCTCCTGGGCTACACAGATTATTAGAAATGGGTTAGATCAATATGTAAGAGCTAGCCAATAGGAGGCTGGAACTAATGGGCCAGGCAGTGTTTAAAAGAATACAGTTTCCATGTAATTATTTCTGGGCATAAGATAGCTGTGCAGGAGCAGGTGGCCGGGTGCCAGGGATGCAGCCCCACAGTTCTTATTACAACAGTATGAGTGGCAAGGTTTTAAAAAAATTTACTAAAAGACATAGAGAGATAGTCAGATCCAGACAAATGAATTTAAAGGAGAAACAATCTCAACATTATATTATAAGGTTAGAGAGGAACAGCCCAAAGTTTGCAAACAACCAACCTTAATTTATCGAGTCACCTTACAGGAACTGCCAAATGACAGGTATCCCAAAGGCTATACAAGAGCTGACTGGACTCCTGTGGAAATGTTAGATTTGAGAAGATTCAAGGAAATGATAATCTCATATGGTATGCAGTCACCTTTTGTGAGGCAGATGTTAAATTCACTGTCAACTAGTAATAGAAGTATCTCACAAGACTGGAGAGATTTGGTAATAGCAGTATTAGAGTCTGGTCCTCTATTATAGTGGAGGACTTGATAGATGAGGCTAGGACCACTGAACAATGAAGTAGGGCTAGAGGTATTGAAATCTCCCAAGAGCAACTTTTTGGAGAGGGTGATGTACAAAGACAGTCTGTATATGATGATCACACCCTGGCTCTATGTCATGCAGCAGTTTTGAAAGCTTGGGACAGAACTGAAGAAGTCAAACAGAGAACTGAGTCATTTACTAAAGTCATACAGATCCCAAAAGAAGGAACTTTGGCAGTAAAAAGAATGATACCAAATTTAGAAGCTAGACATATAATAAGTAAACCTCTGTCTTTTTGAAAATGCTAATTCACAATGTAAAAGGGTAATTAGTCATTTAAAGGTAAGGTCAGCACCCACAGAGGAACTAATCAGAGATACAGTCAACATTGAATCTTATAACCATGATGATGACTGGATAGGAGAGTTGATTTCCAGAGGCTTGAAGAAAAATCAAAATGTCAGGTGTTTTAGTTGTGGTAAACAAGGTCACCTAAAAAGGGATCACATAGACATGGAGTTCATAAGAACAATGTTTTTTCTAAGAATAATACAAACAGAATGCCCCTCCCTTCTGGAGTATGCAGATGTGACAAAGGCTGACACTGGACCAATGAATGAATGTAGATCAACAAGACACAGACAAGGTAACCCTTTGTCATTGGGATACATCTTGGAGGGCCTCTTGCTGGTCCTTGTATCAAATTTGGTTCAGTCATTTCCTGTCACCATGGGAAAACTCCATCCCAGAATGTAACAGGAGGGCCTGCTTGTTGGGGTTTCTGTCCTGCCCAGTTTCTCAGCCATTTATCCCCAAAGAAATCACACAGAGAGTCTTCATTAGTTATAAACTGATTGGCCCACTAGCTCAGGCTTCTTATTAACTCTTACAATTTAGATTAGCCCGTTATTCTAGTATATACTAGCCACATGGCTCGGTACCTTTTTTCAGCAGGGCAGGTCACATCTTCCTTCTTCTGTGTCTGGACAGGACTATGGGGAATGGGCTTCTTCCTTCCCAGAATTCTTCTGTTCTCACTGACCTGCCTCTACTTCCTGTCTGGTGGTCCTGCTTTTACTTCTTGCCTGGCTACTGGCCAATCAGCGTTTATTTAACACATAATTGACGAAATATAGACAATTTTCCCATACCACCAGAACAATGAAAGAGCCTAATGGCTATTGTAAGAAACCATACTGCTCTGGAAGATAGAACAACTTTAGAAGATAAAACAAAAATTGTAGGAGAAACATAAAACAAAAATTACAAAGATTAGTTTTGAAAAAGAGAGACCTCTTAATTAGAGGAGGAGATAGTTCATCAAACAGCATGGCAATTCATTATAGACTAACCTATATGACTAACAAATACTTTTCACTTGATCAGATATAACTTACCAAAAGGGAACCTCCCCAAAGTTAAAGTTGGGGCAGGGTTTTGTTTTTGTATTTTCAGGCAAATGAAGGCATCCAGCTAAGGAATCTGAAGACTACTGAACAAATGAGACATGTGAAGAAAAAGGACAAATCATCCAGAAAAAAAGTCCCAAGAAAAAGAAAAATTGGCCTATTCTTATATCATATCACCAATAAAATAAAATTTCATAAATCTTCTCAAATGTTTGTTTTTTCTATTCTCTACAGACATATATAACGCAAATGGTCTTTTTGTGGTCCCAGTTCAATTAAAAATTAAATCTGGCTCTGGAGTTAGAGTGTGGCTCTTCTTTTCTCTAAATCCAAGCATGCTTGTTAAAGGAAAATCCAAAATCTCTGTTTCATGTCGGAAGATTCACCTGATATAGAACAGAATAAAAACCGAAATTAAGGGACTATTCTATTGCTACTAATCTCATGAACCTTTGGTTTTACTTAGACTCTTTAAGCCTTTTCTTATATGCATATATGTATATATATATATATATATATATATATATATATATATATATATAAAACAATGAGACATGTCTGCTCCAATCTACTTTAGCACCAATGGTGGCAGCACAAATCTACTCCTGTAGGCAGAGACTGCTTTTTCATTTCCTGGTTGCCTAGACCCAAATAATCACACAGAAACTATATTAATTACAACTGTTTGGCCAATATCTCAGGCATATTTCTATCTAGCTCTAATATCTTAAATTAACTCATTTTTATTATTTTGTGTATCACCATGAGGCCGTGGGCTACTGGTAAGTTCCAGCATCTGTCTTCTTTGGCAGCTACATGGAGTCTCTTTGACTCCACCTACTCTCTTTCTATATCTCTTCCAGCCTGGTTATTTTCCACCCTACCATAGACCAAAGCAGCTTCATTTATTAACCAATAAAATCAATACATATACAGAAAAGCATCCTACATCATCTCCCCTTTTTCTGTCTAATTAAAAAGGAAGGTTTTAACTTTAACATAGTACAAAACAGTTATCAAACAAGAATTATAGTTACAATATTTAGTCCATCTACATTTGGCAAATTAGGGAACATATTCTATCATCTGAACGTGAAGAGGGAGAGTTTCATGGAGTCCTGCTTTTAGGTAAAGAACGTTCGGCAACTGATAACTGCTGAGAGAGGGAGAGTTAGTCTCTCCCAGGAATGAGCCCCCAATTGATTAGCCAGTGCTAAGTGTTTAGCGCTGAAATCATATATGCACTCACAACAAAAATGGACTTAACAGTTTGTTCCTCTCTCTCCCCAGCAGCCAAGGGCCTCTCTCTTCTTCTCTTGTTGTTATTTCTAGAGGGAGTGGTCCAGGGCTTCTGACTCCTTGAAGGCCAAGTAGGCCATGAGGTCCACCACCCTGTTGCTGTAGCCTTATTCACTGTCATACCAGGAAATGAGCTTTGTAAAGTTGTCATTGAGAGCAACGTTGGTTCCAGCATCAAGGACGGAAGAATGAGCATCATTATTAAAGCTACAAGAGACAACCTGGTCTTTAGTATGGCTTAGGATGCTCTTTAGTTGGCCCTGTGATGCCTGCTTCAGTACTTTTTTGATGTCATTGTACTTAGCAGCTTTCTCTAGGTGCCATGTCAGAGCCACGGCAGAAATATTGTAAGAACATGGAAGACCATGACAGTGAGCTTCCTGTTCAGTTCTGGGATGACCTTACCCACAGCCTTGGCAGCATTAGGGGATGCAGGGATGATGTTCTGGGCAGCCCCATGGCCATTATGCCACAGCTTCCCAGAGAGGCTGTCCATAGTCTTCTGAGTGGCAGTGATGGCATAGATCATGGTTATGAGTCCCTCTATGATGCCACAGCTGAGGATGACATTAGCAAGGGCGTGCTAAGAAGTTGGTGGTGCAGAAGGTATTGCTGACAATCTTGAGTGAGTTTTCATATTTCTCCTGGTTCACAATTATCGTGAACATGGGGCAACAGCAGAAAGAGCAGCCATGGTGGCCCTTTAGGCTCCAGCCTTCAAGTGGGTCTCAGACTTATCCACAGTGGTGAAGACGCAGGCAGAGTCCATAACACACTCAGCACCGTCCCAGCTGATGTTGGTGGCAACTCGCTCCCAGAAGATAGAGATGGCTTTCCCATTCTAGGGCGAGTTCCCTGTTTTCAGCCTTGACTGTACTAGGGACCTGGCTGTGGGTAGAATCTACGTGCAGTTAAGGTCAGTGAAGGAGGCACTGATGGCAACAATGTCAGAGCTGGAGGCAGCCCTGTGACCAGTACACCCAAATCCATTCACTCCAGTCTTCACCATCATGTCTCAGGGTCAAAGCTGGCATGCACAAGAAGATGCTGTGACTGAGGAACAGGGAAAAGAAGCAGAGAGCCCATATTTCAAAAATATAAAGCTGAGCCTAAATTCCAGGGCTCAGGAATGTGCTGCTCTGGCTCATTAGAATAATTTTTGCTGTCAATATTGTGAGCAAATAAATATATCACCAATGTAAAAAAGAAACAAATTCATTAATCATTTGTAAACAATTTTCTGTTACCAGAAAATGGGAAAGAAGAAAATGATCTACAGAGATTTTAATTATCTTTGTAAAAGGTCGAAAGAAAATCTTCTATAAATAATATTTACGATGTGTTATTTTTAAGATCTGCTAAGCTGATGAGAGGACTAGGGAACTGAACAACTGAGCACAATAAATCCCGACATGAATGAATGGAGTCACCGAAGTGGACAGAACAATTCCACGTATCTGGATAGATGTGGGCAAGGCGTAGTGAGTCATATCTGGCCGTTTCATTAGAATGCATAAAAATCACGAAGGCCACAAATGGCAAATGGAGACATCCGTGTCTCTACCAGATGCAGCCCTCAGAACCAGGCGCCGGGCTGGAAAGACTCGAAACATACTTAAAACATGGAGGAACCATTACCACCAAAGCCCTGATGTTGAGACCAATTGTACGCTGTGGATTTCCACTTCTGTCATTGCAGCTGGAGCTATAAGCACATACCCTGGTCAGGAAATTTTACAGAGGGTTTTATTCTTATTTCCCTTTTTCCCCCTAATTGCAAATATTACGCGGAGGAAGCTTCTGGGGCTTTTTTCCCTGCAGAAATGCCCTGAGAGACCCGAAAGGACAGACCCAGTACCTTTCTGGCACAACACGGCATTACTAAAGCAGCCTGGACACTAGCCAAGCAGATGATTTCGTTCTCCCACGGCACAGTTCTGAAGATTTTGATACATTTAGAAAAATACCTGAAATGCAGCTTAATTGATGCCTATTTGTTCGCAGAGCCTAAGAAAGAGATGCTCGTGGAACTTTCTTCTTTACTTTTTGTAAGGGGCGCATGCAATGTGGTCCGTTTATTTTTTCAAGCTAAAGTAAACATTTACACATGCTTCCAAATTACGGTAGGGGATTATCAACTCTACTAGGGTCTTATGTAGCCTTTCAGAGTTACATTCCTGAAGAAAATTGATCCTCCCTTCCCCAGAAGACAGCAAGATGCCAATAGCTTTTCAGTCAGGGGTGACACTTCATGAGCCCCTTGTCTATCCGTGCTAGCCTTTGGGCTGGCTCAATCTGGCATAAATCTTGTGCTACAGAGGTTGTGAGCTCACACAGGAAAAGCTCTGTCATGTTCAGCAGATGTTCTTTCACTGCAGATGCCCGCTGCTTCCAGATCTTACTATTTTGGTGAAGGCTGTGATACAGAAGCCTAATTTACAGCTAAGGTTGACTACTTGTGTGTCTTTGTATCAATCCCCATCTACTGTAAAAAGAAGCTTCCCTGATGAGAATTGAGAAATAAACCGATCTATGGATATAAAGATAAAATCTTAGGGGTGGTTTATGTTATATCTACTTAGCAGAATAATAGTCTTATGTTCTCCTCTAGGACCTAGGACCTCTCCAGCCATGGTACCAGGCACGAGTTTCATCTCGTGAAGTGGGCTTCAAATCCAATCAGAAAGTAGTTGGTTACTTCCTTAACATTTGTGGTGCTACAGTTTCTTCATGGGTCCATCTTGCCTAGTCTGTTACGATTGTAGCTCCCAGGCTTCAAAGCTGTGAATCTCTCAGCAGCGTGCACAGAGCCTTATAGCACTATGAAAGCGGAAGTAGGGAGAAAGCTTTAGGTGAGCACCAGCTTGATTTCTCCGTGTCTCACAGATGTGGTGTCTTCAGCAACCAGATCTTAACACCGAGTTCTGAAGAGGAATCAAGAGCAATAGCTTGTATTTTTGGGGACGGTCTATCGGACCCCACTGACCAACGGTTTGAAAAAAGGTAGCTCATATTGGGCACAGATGGCCTTTGCTGTGTGGGACAGACACTGTCCCTCAGTATAGATTAACTTTGCTTAAATTCCTTTTGTAAGTGTATATATTTTATAAACTTCTATGGTATTACATTTCTCTAAGGCATTTTTAAAGTTTTGTTGTTGTTGTTATCCTTCCTTGTGCTACCACTGCTGTCTGAGACAACATGTGTTTAAGCTTTCCAGAGTTGCTAGGTAACGACTGTTACATCAGCTTGCTGTATCTGTGGTTTACAGCGCACACCCCAGATTTCCCTGTTGGAGATATAGTGGTGAGAGCTGGTCACTGTCAAAGTTTAACACCAAGTTCAGAAGGAAGTGAAAAACAGTGAAGGTAGGGAAGTAGTGATGTCTTTATTCTCCAGTGTAAAGAAGATCTTCATCTCTGAGAAAAAGCCCCAAACACCACTAGGTTTCTGTGATGGGCCTGGGAAGAGGCTTGAATGGGTGAATTGCCTAGCGTGTAGGTGTACATCTCCAGACAAATATGATCTCCTGTTGCATGATCCTGACAATGTATTACATGCTGCAGTGTGTTTGGGGAAAGTTAGCAGAGTACAGAGTCTCTTAAGTCAGGAAAAATGGGATGTCAACGACAGAGATAATAACGATAGGTAAGTGAGGGTTGTGAGCGAGGGGCGAGGGGCAGGAAAATGCAATGTCAACGACAGAGATGATAATAATGATGGGTAAGTGAGGGCTTGGGAATGGGGGCCGTGGGGAGATGGGGCGATGTGGCAGAAGCCCCGCTTTTCTGGCTTCACCGAAGACAATGAATTGTGTCTTCTGACCCTTGCAGTCCCCTCAGCCTGGCGACCTACACATTTGGCAGGGTCCCAGGGCCAGGCTGTCTCCAGAGCAGTCTCACAAGTCCAATGCTCTAGCTGGTTTCTCATTCCGCTTAATCACCTATATGCCACCTATTTGAAAGTGTTAAATAACACGTGGAACGGCATTTTATTTTAATGTATACATCGTAGAAAGCTGCATGAGAGGAATATTCTTCATATTATATCTACTCTATACTTAAAACTTATTCAAATCAAATTCAAATAGGGAAATGGGCTTTAGTCCAACCGGAAAGTAGCTGTCTTGTTTATATCAGCCTCACTTTGTTCACATGTTCCTTACTGAGGGACATTTGATGAAGCTTTAACAGGGGAATGTGCTGGGTGCTCCTCTTTTGCCTTTTGTCATTTATGACTGGTATAGTAATGGCTATCATCTACACATCGGGAGGGTTTTGTGTTTCTCGTGTGTGCCTCTGTTCCTTCCTTCACAGAGTTCTGAACAGCTATCCACTACCGGCTGTTTTCAGAGTAGACTTTGTCATCAGGCCTGGGTCATTCGCAAGTAACTTTTGATATCTCCTCCAGTTTTTGATAGAAGATCTTCATAATTTCCAAAGCAATAAACTCTTCTTGCTTTCCAAATTTTATTACAAATTGTGGTGGATCAGAGTCTCCTAAATTCCCCTGTGAAAAATTGTTGATTCTCATGGGTTTATCATCATTTTTTCACCCATTTATGGTTTTCTGTGAATTTTTACACCAGACACAAACTAAAGTTATCTGAAAGGAGGGAATCTCAGCTAAGAAAATGTTTCCATAATATTGAGCTGTAGGCAACCCCGCAGTAACTGATGGGGAAGAACCCAGTCCATTGGGGATGATACCATTTCGAGCTGGTGGCCCTGGGTTCTATAACAAAGCAGGCTGAGAGAGCCAGTAAGCAGCACTCCTCCATAGCCTCTGCATCAGCATCTGCCTCCAGCTTCCTGCCCTGACTTCCATCAGTGATGCAGTGTGACCTGGCCGTGTAGGCTGAAATCAACCCTTCCCTCCATGGTGCACTGCCATGGTGCTCATCCCAGCACTAGGAACTCTAACTAGGATAGCCACTATTTACAAAGTTTTGTCCTCTGGGTTCCTGGACTTAAACTGTCTGGGGGATAGCATAGGTGAAACAGCTGTTAACAAAGCAGAGAGATTACATGGAATTTGACATTTGCAGTTATGTGTGTGTTTGTGTATGATGAAATAGTGTTGTTTAATGAAAAACACTCTTCATTTCCGCAGAACTGCTCTCCATTTTGCATCCTGTTATGGACATGAGGAAATAGTAAATATTTTAGTGGAAAACAATTGTGAAATCAACGCAGCTGACAACCAGAAGACAACCCCATTGGTAAAGGTAGCTCAGATTTCTCAATTTCAGTGGCGATGGATTTAATGGAAATGCTTAGAAGGAAAATGGCTTTGCCACATTGAAATATAACTAACTGGGGCCTGGAGATGACTCGGGGTTTAAAAGCAATGGTTGCTCTTGCCAGTGTTTGATTTCCAATATCTACGTGGTAGCTCACAACTGTATATAATTCCAGTCTCAGGGCATCTGATGCTCCCTTCTGGCCTCTGAGGGCGCTGCACACAGTGGTGCACAGGCATACACACGGGCAAAATACCCATACACATGAGACAATTAAATAATACCCATACCCATATCCATGAAACAATTAAATAATACCCATACCCATACACATGAAACAATTAAATAATACCCATACCCATACACATGAGACAATTAAAAACGCAAAGCAAGTTGGTGACGACTGTGGAATACTTACACTGTTTTTAGAACTGACAATGTGTTTTGGAAATAATCCTAACAGGCAGTACAAATGTGTAAAGAAGTCATTGTATCTTTGCTCCTTGAACATGACGCTGACCCAAATATAAAGGATGCTAATGACAACTCAGCTTTGCACTACGCAGTCTACGTGGGCAAACCGCCCATCGCTGCCCTTCTCCTTTCTTATGGCGCAAACATCGAGGAAAAGACGAAGGTAAAGCTCACATAACTTCAATTTCAAAATATTTCAAAAATTCATACCTGAAAAGTGACATATAGCAAGGCAAATGGTGCATACTCAGCATTTTAGAGGCAGAGGGAAGATGTCTGTGAGTTCATGGCCAGCCTAGCCTACACTGCAAGTTCCAGGCCAGCTGGGGCTACACAGGAATCTGCGGTTCTTGTCTTTTACTCTTTACTCTTTTTACTCTTGGCCTTTTTGAGGGGGGCACCACCCAGCTTCCAAATAAATCACACACAGAGGCTTACTCTTAGTTATGAATGCCCAGTGTTAGCTTGGCTTGTTTCCAGACAACTTTTCTCAACCTCAATTATCCTGCTTACCTTTTGCCTCTGGGCTTCTGTCTTTCTCTTTTTCTGTATACCTTAACTTTCACTCTTAGTCTGTGGCTGGCTGGGTGGCTGGCCCCTAGTGTCTCCCTCTCCTTGTTCTTTTGCTCCCCTTTCTTCTTCATTTCTTCTTCTCTTTATACCCTCTGCCTGGCAGCCCGCCTGTCCTTGCTCCTGCCTCGCTATTGGCCATTCATCTCTTTATTAGACCATCAGCTTTTTCAGACAAAGAATCACAGCTTCACAGAGGTAAAGAGATGCAGCACAAACAAAAGCAACACACTTTTACATTGTTAAACAAATGTTCTAGACTATACACAAGTGTAACACACCTTAAAATAATATTCTATAACAGAGGCCCTTTCTCAGAAAAAGGGGCAAATGATAGAAGTCTATTTTCCATGTTTACTCTCTCAGTCTTGCCCTGACTGAAACATTTGAAATACCTTAGTATTCATTTGAATACTGATGTTTTGCTGAGGGGTGGAGTTTTGTGTCCAATTTCCTTCTCAGTGTGGGGTCCTATGCAGGCCCCAAGCATGCATCCACAGTGTCTGTGAGTTCATACGCGCATTGGTCCAGTGGTGCCTAGAAAACCTTGTTTCCTTGGTGCCCTCCAACTTCTCTGGCTCTCACGAGTTCAGCTTCCTCTTCCACAGTGGGCTTTGGAGAGGACAGGGTTTATGTAGCTACTGTGGGTGAGGGGGACGGACTTCAAGGAAGGGAGTATGGTGAGGTGAGAGGGAACAGAGCACTGTGGATCTACTCCTGCTAGCACGTATATGTTTATAGAGCCAGCTAGAAGGGATCTACTCCGGCTAGCACGTATATGTTTATAGGGCCAGCTAGAAGGGATCTACTCCTGCTAGCACGTATATGTTTATAGAGCCAGCTAGAAGGGATCTACTCCGGCTAGCATGTGTATGTTTATAGAGCCAGCTAGAAGGGATCTACTCCGGCTAGCACGTATATGTTTATAGAGCCAGCTAGAAGGGATCTACTCCGGCTAGCATGTGTAAGTTATAGAGCCAGCTAGAAGGGATCTACTCCGGCTAGCATGTGTATGTTATAGAGCCAGCTAGAAGGGATCTACTCCGGCTAGCATGTGTATGTTTATAGAGCCAGCTAGAAGGGATCTACTCCGGCTAGCATGTGTATGTTATAGAGCCAGCTAGAAGGGATCTACTCCGGCTAGCATGTGTATGTTATAGAGCCAGCTAGAAGGGATCTACTCCGGCTAGCATGTGTATGTTATAGAGCCAGCTAGAAGGGATCTACTCCGGCTAGCATGTGTATGTTAATAGAGCCAGCTAGAAGGGATCTACTCCGGCTAGCATGTGTATGTTATAGAGCCAGCTAGAAGGGATCTACTCCGGCTAGCATGTGTATGTTATAGAGCCAGCTAGAAGGGATCTACTCCGGCTAGCATGTGTATGTTATAGAGCCAGCTAGAAGGGATCTACTCCGGCTAGCATGTGTATGTTTATAGGGCCAGCTAGAAGGGATCTACTCCGGCTAGCATGTGTATGTTATAGAGCCAGCTAGAAGGGATCTACTCCGGCTAGCATGTGTATGTTATAGGGCCAGCTAGAAGGGATCTACTCCGGCTAGCATGTGTATGTTAATAGAGCCAGCTAGAAGGGATCTACTCCGGCTAGCACGTATATGTTTATAGAGCCAGCTAGAAGGGATCTACTCCGGCTAGCACGTATATGTTTATAGGGCCAGCTAGAAGGGATCTACTCCGGCTAGCACGTATATGTTTATAGAGCCAGCTAGAAGGGATCTACTCCTGCTAGCACGTGTATGTTTATAGAGCCAGCTAGAAGGGATCTACTCCTGCTAGCACGTATATGTTTATAGAGCCAGCTAGAAGGGATCTACTCCGGCTAGCACGTATATGTTTATAGGGCCAGCTAGAAGGGATCTACTCCGGCTAGCACGTATATGTTTATAGGGCCAGCTAGAAGGGATCTACTCCGGCTAGCATGTGTATGTTATAGAGCCAGCTAGAAGGGATCTACTCCGGCTAGCATGTGTATGTTTATAGAGCCAGCTAGAAGGGATCTACTCCGGCTAGCACGTATATGTTTATAGGGCCAGCTAGAAGGGATCTACTCCGGCTAGCATGTGTATGTTAATAGAGCCAGCTAGAAGGGATCTACTCCTGCTAGCACGTATATGTTTATAGGGCCAGCTAGAAGGGATCTACTCCGGCTAGCATGTATATGTTAATAGAGCCAGCTAGAAGGGATCTACTCCGGCTAGCATGTGTATGTTATAGAGCCAGCTAGAAGGGATCTACTCCGGCTAGCATGTGTATGTTTATAGGGCCAGCTAGAAGGGATCTACTCCGGCTAGCATGTGTATGTTTATAGAGCCAGCTAGAAGGGATCTACTCCTGCTAGCACGTGTATGTTTATAGAGCCAGCTAGAAGTGATCTACTCCGGCTAGCATGTATATGTTAATAGAGCCAGCTAGAAGGGATCTACTCCGGCTAGCACGTATATGTTTATAGAGCCAGCTAGAAGGGATCTACTCCGGCTAGCACGTATATGTTTATAGAGCCAGCTAGAAGGGATCTACTCCGGCTAGCACGTATATGTTTATAGGGCCAGCTAGAAGGGATCTACTCCGGCTAGCATGTGTATGTTAATAGAGCCAGCTAGAAGGGATCTACTCCGGCTAGCACGTATATGTTTATAGAGCCAGCTAGAAGGGATCTACTCCGGCTAGCACGTATATGTTTATAGGGCCAGCTAGAAGGGATCTACTCCGGCTAGCATGTGTATGTTTATAGAGCCAGCTAGAAGGGATCTACTCCGGCTAGCATGTGTATGTTTATAGAGCCAGCTAGAAGGGATCTACTCCTGCTAGCACGTATATGTTTATAGGGCCAGCTAGAAGGGATCTACTCCGGCTAGCACGTATATGTTTATAGAGCCAGCTAGAAGGGATCTACTCCGGCTAGCACGTATATGTTTATAGAGCCAGCTAGAAGGGATCTACTCCGGCTAACATGTGTATGTTTATAGAGCCAGCTAGAAGGGATCTACTCTGGCTAGCACGTATATGTTTATAGAGCCAGCTAGAAGGGATCTACTCCTGCTAGCACGTATATGTTTATAGGGCCAGCTAGAAGGGATCTACTCCGGCTAGCACGTATATGTTTATAGAGCCAGCTAGAAGGGATCTACTCCGGCTAGCATGTGTATGTTATAGAGCCAGCTAGAAGGGATCTACTCCAGCTAGCACGTGTATGTTTATAGAGCCAGCTAGAAGGGATCTACTCCGGCTAGCATGTGTATGTTTATAGAGCCAGCTAGAAGGGATCTACTCCGGCTAGCATGTGTATGTTAATAGAGCCAGCTAGAAGGGATCTACTCCGGCTAGCATGTGTATGTTAATAGAGCCAGCTAGAAGGGATCTACTCCGGCTAGCATGTGTATGTTAATAGAGCCAGCTAGAAGGGATCTACTCCGGCTAGCATGTGTATGTTATAGAGCCAGCTAGAAGGGATCTACTCCGGCTAGCATGTGTATGTTTATAGAGCCAGCTAGAAGGGATCTACTCCGGCTAGCACGTATATGTTTATAGGGCCAGCTAGAAGGGATCTACTCCTGCTAGCACGTGTATGTTTATAGAGCCAGCTAGAAGGGATCTACTCCGGCTAGCATGTGTATGTTTATAGAGCCAGCTAGAAGGGATCTACTCCGGCTAGCATGTGTATGTTTATAGAGCCAGCTAGAAGGGATCTACTCCGGCTAGCATGTGTATGTTTATAGAGCCAGCTAGAAGGGTTCAGCTCAGCTGAGCAGGATTCTGAATCCTAAGTTGATTTCCTAACAGGACGGCTTCACTCCTCTACTCCTGGCCCTCAGAGAGAACCAACTACTAGTGGCAGAATTCTTAATAATAAGGGGAGCAAATATACATGTGTCTGATGACCGGCAAAGGTAACTTTTGGGTTTTTAAACACTTTAGTGATATACTAGACTGGAAACAGTCACTCAAGTCAAATATTAATTTGATGTGAAGAATAAGATTAACTTTGGTGATATTCTAAGAAATACCCATATATGCCATCAGTGACAAAATGCTTATTTGAAATGAGTAATACAAACACTAATAGATGGTAGGTCCCACATTGCCTTCAAAAGTTGACTGATATTTCATTTAAAATATTATTTTCTTGCTCATATAATCTTATATCAGCTAAAGAGCTTCATATTAAGTTTTTATTTAAACTGATGGAATTTTTGCTTTATTATTGATTCCCATGAAATTCATGTTCCTGCACATATGCGGGAGTCTGATGATGACTTGCCTGTGTCAGCTCTCCTCTTCCCCTGTGTGGCTCTCAGTGATCAAACTCGGGTCATCAGATGTGGCAGTAAGTGCCTTTACCGGTACACTGAGACATCTTGCTGTCTTCTCCCCATGGTTGGAAGTTTATAGTTATTTTCTCCTCTTCTTCATATGTAATTGACTTTAAATGCTGTATTAGCATGAATAGAAGTGGAAAATCGGAGTTTTTCTTTTTTTGGATGTTTCTTTGCTTTAAATTACCTGCTAAGAACAATATTGATACTGTTATACCTAAGTGACTATAGTTATTACCACATACTGGTAGTTTATTTTGTTATTCTCCTTATTTTGTTATTTTAATAATTATCTGAAAAGGGCAGAGAAAAGGAAAATAGCTAGAAGTGGACAAACTTTATTGAAAATAACTGACAAGTGAAAAAGAGAGAGCATTTGACACAGGACTTTTAATCCCTTACTTCCCAACTCTCTGTGTAATCTCGGGAACGCTCTTTGCCACCAAGTGTATCTTGTGATACAAGGAGGAGAATAACGCATGTGAAGAGTGGTTCTAAAATTATATTTAAGCATACACAGTCCATGGCTAACACCATAATTGTGTATGGATTGAAAATAGTATGGATTCTTTATAACATTACTACCATTTATTTATTTACTGATTGATTGATTGATTGGTTGATTGATTTAGAGATGGGGTATCTTTGTGTAGCCCTGGCTGTCCTCGAATTCTGTAGACTAGGCTGGCCATGAACTCTCAGAGATCTGCCTGCCTCTACCTCTCAAGTGCTGGGATTAAAGGTGTGTGCCTCTAGTTAAAATATACCCTTGACATCTAGCTAGCTTAAATTATGCTACATGAAGACTGAGGAAGAAACGAGTAGTTGCTAATTTAAATCTTTTCATACTTTAGTTAAATGATATGAGCACGATTCCCCCAAAGGGACAGTAAAGTAGGAATTCTTCTGTATAAGATCCCAGAGAGACAAGAGGCTTCAGTTTGCTTTCTTCTTTCAGCCTCGGTGTTGATTTGTAAGGTTGAGTGCTTAAGCTTCCAAAGTATTCTCATGTTTGTTAGCAAGTGTCTATTGTGTACAAATAAGCAAAGCACTAAATTGGTAAAATATACTCAGGTATTCGTTTAATCATTTTATTAGACTACCCAATAACAGCATTGTCTCTATTTTTTTCTAGAACGACATTAATGTATGCTGTCAAATCCGACTCAAAACATATTGTTGATCTTCTGCTTAAGCGTGACATTGATGTATTTTTTAAAGACTCCTTCGGCTGGAATGCAGTGAGATATGCTATTGTGGGTAACCGTAAAGTGTAAGTGTTTACACTAAATGCTGGTTACTATGAAATGTAGGCTCAAAAATAATTACTGTGCTGTCTTTTACACTGTACTGGATTTCATTGCTTAGTTGAAGTAGTTTTCAAATGCCAGTGTGTTAGTGTACTTATCTGTGCTGTAGCTAAGGGAGAGGATAAATGAGTTATCAGTGTAGGTAAGGAGATCACATCTCATCCCATGCAATAAGTATGGTAAAGTACCTTCGAGACTTCTTTCTTCCTGTGGTCAAATATGATGTATGATCACTCTAAATTATCATATGAATTCAAACAATGTTGTAGGAAGATTCCTTTCTTCTTTGACATTAGTTTTATTCCCACGGGCTTCTTTACACACCCGATCACTGTTTTTGATGTTAGAGATTCTATGTCACCTTTATCAGGGAAGGAGTCAATTTTAATTGGTCAATAGATTAAATTTTCCATATTAATGAAAACATTTCAAGCTACCTTAACAATATTGCATTATTTGGGGGATATTCCAATATTGCTTTCCAAGGAAGTCATTAATCAGAAATCTCTAAATTGAAATTAGATTATCCATATTTAAGAGTTGTCTCATTTTGTCGTATCAGTATGTGCATGCCTGTATAAAACAGAGTTACGTTTTCTTAGTTAGTTGGAAATAAGAATTAGGATTGAGCATCATTGTGCAAAGACCTACTAGATCATACTTTGATTGACTGCCGGGAATATAGATGGGCCAATCCAAATCTTAAAATTTATTACTTTATTCATTTTGGATTGATTAGTATAAAATAGTAAATCATTGTCTCACATAATTTAAAAATGTGTTTAGAAATATAAACTACAGAGGATAGAACAGCAAATAGCTAAACTTAGGGAATCAACATTTTTCTGCTCCTTGGAATAAATCGGATACAGACCCAGACATGAAGCGGCCATTGGATTTTATCCTGGATTCTAAAATCAGTTCAGCATCAATAGCTAACTATCCGGTTTATTTCTCATTGCACTTTGTATGTTGTTAAATATCACCCTAATATTGTGAGCTGATAGCAAAGCACCTTTTAGAAGCTTTAGTTCTGAGCCTATTCTAGCTTCACTCTGTTGCCATGACCATAGCAACATGGGGGAAAAGATGTACTTGGCTTAGCCTTCCAGATTGCAACCCGTCATTGGCAGAGCCATGGCAGGCAGTCATGGAGGAGCTTGAAGCACTAACTACCGAAAAACGTTGTTTGCTGGCTCTCTCACAGGCTCGAGCTTAGTTATCTGAGATAGCCCAGGACTACTAGTAAGATCATTCTATGATGTCATATTTACATAGTTTCTACGTGAGCTGTCGTATATCCTTTTAGTAATCATTTTCCTCTACATTTATAAGCTTGATAAAAATATTCTAGAGCTTATGAATTTGAAGTATATATTGCTAAAATTGGATGATAACTCTGATATTGTATGATATATGCTTAAGTTTCCATATTTTGTAAATGTGCTTCCTACAAACATTAAAATAATTTTATGCATTACCTTATTTGCACATGGCAGTGCCCGTGCTATTTTAGACTGTCAAGATTCAATAATTAGGCATGTCCGAAGGTCCAATCAAGGTAAGATTTCTGATAATAAATTACTGTTAGCGGTCTTACCTTATATAATAAAAGTTATAGTAAGAAAACTTTGGTTTGGTAGCCTATGGTGTTTGGTAAGGTCTTTGTTGCCCTATTACAGGTTAACTATTTAAAACCTTTTATATTTGTGTCTTTTATATATATTATATATTTATATATAATCCTTTTATATATATTTTAGGAGGCTTGTGCAGTAGTAGGTTTTCTTATGATTTTTTAAAATGAAAAAGCTTAGTGCCAGGAATGGATTAGCTATTTTTGTAATTTTTGGCCAGTGAGGACCCTTAGATCCTCAAACATTATTGGCTATTGCCAGTGTTCTTGATTCTTCCTTAGAATTTGACAAGACTATAATCCTGAAGATATTACGTCTTGAGTCATAGAACTTAGAGAAACCAAGCTATTGCTGGCCTGAAAGCTTTATCTGCATTGCCTAACTTTTAGCGATAGAAGGTGCTACGCATGGTATCAAAGAAGAAAAGCAATCACCAATATTACACAATTGTGAACCCTGCAAACTACAGCAATGACTAGCCTGGCAAGACATGCTCACTGATTCAATAGTGGCACAAATGTCATAGAAGTAACCAACCACCTTTTCATTGGATTTAAATCCACTTCACAAGTTAAAACCAATATCTGGCACCCATCAGGATAAAGAACCTGTGGGCAGACAGATCATAGGCCCCAGGGGGAAAAATCTACTACATCGTTCTACTAAATGGTCACAATGTTAAACCAACTCCTAATGACTATATCCAAAGATTAGTATAAAAGTTTCTTTTTGTAGTAGACATGATTAATATAGATACCTATAATTGATCAATGAGAAGAACAAGAGAGTGCAGAATGTTCAGCTCTGAACAGGACATCTATACCAAACTCCCTCCTCCCAAGGATTAGGGGTGACAGCAAGTTTGTATAAGAGCTAGAGGCAGCGGATGATTACAAGGCAAGAGTGTTTTCTCGACACAGCAGGAAATTACCCATATGAACTCTCATTGGTGAAGATACCACCCGCAAGACCTGTGCAGATTCAAGTGAGACAGCAATCTCCAGGGACCATGCTTTTCTAGAATGTTCCCATGTCTGTCACATGATCATAGGCACAGCAGTAACACTAGGATGTGGAGAGGGGACTACGGGTGAACCATATGTCACTGTGGGGTGACATGGGGTGAATATGAAGCTGGTCCGTACACAGCTGACTTACCTTCTTATATCATTATATTATTGTCTATTATACTGAGAGCTTCTCACACACTGAGAAAGTACTCAACTGTCTTCACGTTTTGTGTGTTTGTGAAGGTGTACTTAGCCATGTGTGCATGCGCAGAGGCTGGAGGGCATCTTGTCATATGTTTTCTCATTGCTCTCAACTTTATTCATGTTTTTTGAGACAGCATCTTTCCCTAACCCAGAGATCACTCTTTTGGCTAGACTATCTGGTCTGTTAGGCACCAGGATCTGCACGTTTCTGCTGCCTCTGGCACTTATGTAACATGTACACACTGCTGTTTCATCTCTTATGTAGCTGCTGGGATTCAAATTCAGGCCTTCACACATTCACAGGAAACACTCAACCGACACACACACAATCAGCTTCCCATCCCCAAGTCTGTATTTAACCTAATTCTTTTGGAGAACAAATGTTAAATCATTGAGGCCTCACTTTTTAAAATAATATAATTCTTTATTGAGGCTTTGGGAGTTTCACATCATGCACCCCAATCCCACTCACCTTCCATCAGCCCATGTCTGCTCCTCACCCCTGTGACATCCCCTTCAATTTAATTAAAAACAAAACACACAAAAAAACCACCTCACTCCTCCAACTTTCCCACCTCTCCAACACTTCTTCCTTTGTTTTAGTGGCACTGGAAGCTGCAGTGTGTAACACAGTGCACCCTTTAGTCCAGTCAGCCCTACCCACAAATGTCCACCGCAATGAGTCACTGGTCTGGTTCAAGGCCTCCGGCACATCATTTTCACTGGACCCTCACTGAAATTCCTCTCAGACATCCTGCTGTTGTCCTGAGTCATGGAGATCCCGTGGCTAGTGCTCCACAGGACCAGTCCCTCAGGCACTCCAGCAGGTCATAGTTGGAGTAGATGTCATGATGGGCCAACCCAAGGCCCAGGATGTGGGTCTGGGTGGTAGCTGAGCTGATCAGTCTGGGCCACTGGGACCACCTTCCTCAGGCAAGGGGCAGAGCCAAGTGCTCCTAGCCCTATGCCACTCAGGAGAGCTCTTCCACGCCTGGGGTGAGGGGTGGGACCATCTCTCCGAAGTGCGTGTATGGGAGGAGGCGCAGCTCTCCCATGAGGTTTGGGGCCAGCTCTCCTGCAGCGCTGTCCAGTGAGGGACAGAGTCAACTTTCCCAGAGTCAGTGAAGGGTGGGCTGGCTCAGCACTACCCTTGGATTTCAACGCGCATGGTTCTTATGACCCTCCCTGTGGTAACATGGTCATGGACATCAGCACAGACCCCAGCTGCGCATGGTTCTTATGACCCTCCCTGTGGTAACATGGGTCATAGACATCAGCACAGACCCCAGCTGCAGCAGGACTGGGGATCCAGACATGGCCCTCAGCAGCAACTTGGGAGGTCTTACTTTCTAAGAGCTGATTCTTTTCTTTCCATAAGTAATGTCAATAGGTTTAACCATGTGTTATTTTTCTTTTTGCATGTTTTATATAAGTTAAAAGTATTTTTACTCCCACTAGGGAAAACTTTGTTATATCTCAAATGAATATATCATTATATACATTATATATACATTTATATTAAACAAAATAAACACACACACATATTGGTTTTTCGAGACAGGGCTTCTCTGTAGCTTTGGAGCCTGTCCTGGAACTAGCTCATGTAGACCAGGCTGGCCTGGAACTCACGGAGATCCGCCTGCCTCTGCCTCCCGAGTGCTGGGATTAAAGGCATGCGCCACCCCACATCAACTCCCTAGCACTTGTGTTTTAAGCTTCTCACAGTGCCCGTAGAGTTTTCCGGGATAGAGTTTTGACTGAAAATCTGGTTATGATGTAAGTTACAGTTTACTTTGAGGGCTTAGCTACTGAAAAATTTCACTTCCCCACATTCGTTTAACAAGTAGAAAATAATGATAAGCATTCTTATTGCATCGATTGCTGCTCAGTAACAATATTTGTAGTAAAATGTTTTATGTCACATTTTAAAATGATTTTAGTTTTAATATCTTTACTTTTTTCTTTAATAGTGTATGCTTCTGAAGAGTTCTCTATGTACAGGTAGGATGAATAGAGTATCTAAACAGTAAGCCAGTTAACTGCCCATGAAACGCATAAAGCACTCTTTGTAGACAGTCTCTTTCATACTGCATTTCAGCGCAGTGGTTTCCCAAAGCAGTCTTTCTAATTATGGCCGCCATCCAAAGTTTGAATAATTGGTTCATTCATAGTTTGGATAATTGGCTCCATGATTAAGAGGAGGCTGACCCATGATTTAAATGTTAGCTTTCCTCGCTCCCCATGCATTATCTTGTTCCTTTGCATAAACTGAGAGGGTCCTATGTACTACTGTGGTCAAGATAAGTTCCACAAATGATCAATTCAGAAAGTCAGCTACAAGTATATATGATTTCCGCTTTCAGGTTTACTAAGAAACCCAATTGTAGTTCAAAAGCTTGTCTTAAAGTTTTTGATAATTGCATTGCTCCTCAATAGATAGTACCTATCATCATGGTTTTAGGGCAAACATCACTCAAGTATGACAGTATCCTCAGTCTCACATAGGTAAGACGTGGTTTATTTTACTAGAATTACAGCACAGGTGTATGTAGCCATGTTGCTTTTATCATGTTCATTATCTGTTTGGAGGACAATAAGACCTTGTCTTTCCGCGTGTGGATTATCAGTTTGGTTTCCTCTTAGAGTTAGTACCTGTGTCTAGTGTCCGGTTATAGATGCTTTCCCTTATTGTCTATGCCTTTTTCCTCTGACTTGTCAGTCTTCGCTGTGATTTTACTTTCCTTTCTGTTTGTATTGTATTTTTCAATTTGTCTTAGTCATGATTCATTTTAGCTGTTAGAGAGACAAAAACAGAGGGATTGGGTTTTTTAAAAGGACTTTTGGCAACTAAGATATAAAATATTAACATCCTGAGCACATGGTTGTTCTTGTGGAGAACCTGAAGCTCAAAGGTAATAAACTGTCTTTTATGGATGTAGTCAGGGCCAAATAGGATTTGAAGTGATTTTCATTAAATATAAGGTTCTTTTCCTTATCCATCAGTATATAGGCAGATATCTTAATAACAGAAAAGGGAGTGAGTCTGGCGATTGTAAGAGGAGAAGAATGAAATTACAAGTGAGCCCAGGGTAATGATGAGCATGGATAAGTGAGAGCAAGGTTTTAAAAGATCAAACTATTGAGATGTGTGACAATTTCATAAAGATAATATAGAAATAAAAGCCACAGGGTAATTAAATTATATTACATATATACAATAGTATATTTAAATATGCATTAAAATAGGGATCAAAGACACCTTAAAAATGTATTTAATTTTGTGTTGAATTGTAGAAATGGACAAAGTCTCCTACTGAGAAATCTGAAGATAAACTGAGCCACTGGGAAGAGTCTCTAGAGCAGACAGGAAGGTGACAATGTGTCAGCACAATTTCTAAAGCCCCTCCAGTACTCAGAACTGGAAATTGCCAAATGAAATGTATTTATGGCCAGGACAAGAGCTCCCCTCCTTTTTCCTTCCTTCTTTCCCAAGTAACTTTTATCCTTATGAGATAGGATTGGCTGGCAAAGAAGTCACAGGATGTCCACGAGGAAGTAGTCAGTGGCCCTAATTTAGGTCTGCTGTTGACTCTTCATTTAGTTTGATTGCTGAAGCAGGGAAACAGCCACTGCTGCTCCTGGTTGTTTAAATCTGTGATTCTTTTAAGAATCTTCACCTCCCTCAAGTGTGTGTGTGCGGGAGTATATACATATGGAGGCCACAGGACAGCTTCAAGCATTTCCTCCATTGCTCTCCTCCTTAATTTTGAGACACAGTTGCTCACTGAGTATCAAGATCATAATTTTGCCTAGGCTGGATGGCTAGGGGGTTTGGGAGCTACTCCAACCAAGTACTCCCGGCATTGCAAGCACATCCCATACACCTAGATTTTACTTCTGGGACTGTGAGCACATCCCAGCACGCCTGGATTTCACATGTGCTCAGAGAATCTGATCTCAAGTCCTTGTTCCTGTGCAGCAAGCGTTTTATTCCCCGAGTCACCTTCCCAGATCCAGGACAGGCGAATACTAACATGGAATACTCTCAGGGTCTTCCGAGTACTGTCTGATACTGTTTGTTAAGAAAGTATGTGTGAGTCTTCATTGACTATCTCATTGATTGACAGAAGAGGCAGAATGAGTAGCTAGGTGGTCCTTTAAAACTCTTAGACATGCATAGAAACTAATATTTATTATTCACACAGCTAAACTTTTTGCCACATTTTAGAATAAATTCACTTACCAATTTTGTTGTGCACTTTCCTTTACAGAACTCTCACTGAATCTTCTTCAGGAATTACCTTGTTTACACCACTTAGGGATAGGTTTAGTGCCCTCATCAAGGTAAACTGACCTTTGTGAAATATTTATTGTACTAAAACTTGTTTCCTATAGTGCTTACATTTAGAATTTAGTAGTGGCCTGCCTATCATTTTATTTAAAAAGTTGGGCAGAAAGATTTATAATTTATATATTGCATGTAAATAGTTATTTATATAATTTATATATAAATGTTGTATGAATATGTCGTTATCTTTATTGTTATGAATATCAATGAAAAGTAATTATTTTGAGGTACTATTAATTAAAATGGGGTGAAAATTCATAGTGGTAGAAAAATTATACTACAGATACTTTTCACGCAATATAAGAAATCTTAAATTTGGGCAAGCGCTTTTTGCTAATGAAGCTTGATATGATGTCTAAGTTGTATTAATGCAGCAACCACATTTTTATGCTTTAATAAATGTTTAGCATATACAATTATTGCATTAATCAAAGATTAATCAATTGACCTCCCTGGTAGATTGTAGCATAGAGCATATAGGTTTCACGATAGTTTCTTTGTTGAACTTTCTTTCATTTGGTGTCAGAGATTTTAGGAGAGTTTTCTATCTGTTTCTCTCATTGGTTCTCTTGTTCCAAAAATTAATATGCTTTATGGACATTTAGGAATTCAAAATCTACTTCTCAAAATGAGTATTAAAATTTTGTTTCACGTGTTCTATTCATTGTATTAAGCTCTTAATGTAATTGAACATACATGGTTGGGCACATATACAAATACCAATCAGCTCTAAAATGAAAGATTTATGCCCACTGGTTATCTGGAGTCTCTTCATGCCCGACATGGCATACTACAAGATATTTAATATGATGTGTGTATTTATTAGTCAAAAACAGTGCCTGTAGCTGTTCTGCTTCGTGTTTAGTGATGTATCAGAGCAATGTTTCTCATAAAGATTTGGACACATATGTGTTTTATCATCTGAAATTGTAATGCAAATTAGTGTTAGGTGTGCAAAGGTGTAAGTGACAGTGCCTACGTGTTGATGCAAATTAGTGTTAGGTGTGCAAAGGTGTGACAGTGCTTACTTTTTGAATCAGAGTCTCCTGAGAGGGGACCTCAGCAAGACTGAGGCTGAGACAAGTTTATTGCAAGCAATCAGACTTTTTATATCCTTATCAGAACAGAATACAGTGACAACTTCCAGGAAAAAACAATTCGGGTTGCCAGGATTCAATAATATTTACAAGTTAGATGGGGTACACAAGATGAATGTCTGAGACTAATTGTTCGGTCAGGTTTCTGTGTGTTTCTGACCTCTAGGGAAGAAAGAGACACATGGGTGGTCTGAATGCTTCACAGCTGAGGAAGTGTCTCAGTGTCCCAGGAGCACAAACTCTAACCTGAAAACCTGACAACACATGCCTCTCAAGGCAGCTAGATCAGGTCAACTCCATGATTCCCCGCACGGAGGTAAAAGACTTTTCATTTTCCTGATACGTGCTATAGGCACGTCAGCTACTTTCTTTGAACACAGTTCCTCTGACCCTTCATACTGAGCATACATGTGATCATGTGCATTTGTCTGCCTTCATGCACACATTTGATACATTTGATTTTTCACACATAAACATAAACACTTAGAAAATAAGGAACAGTTCACTTTAGTTATGTGATTCTAAGTGTTCTGACCTGGGTTCTGACAGCATGCTTTTCGGGTCCAGTGTTTTGTTGTTGTTGTCTGATTGTGTGTTGTTTGTTTGTTTTCTTGAGACAGGGTTTCTCTGTGAAACAGTTTTGGCTGTCCTGAAACTCACTGTATAGATCAGTCTGTACTCAAACTCACAGAGATCTGCCTGCCTCTGCCTTCTGAGTTCTGGGATTAAAGGCGTGCACAACCACCATCCAGCTCAAGCCCAGTGCTTTTTTTTTAAGAATTTCATACATACTGTGGTTACATTTCCATCCAACCCTCTCTCTTCTACTCCACTCAAATTCATGATCTTTTCTTATTATTGTTGTTTTATAAATACAATATATGTATGTATAAATACAACATGCTGAGTCCATTTAATGTTGCAGTGTATGTATATGCGTTTAGACCAGACCACAAGGGATTGAAAAGACTGATTCTCCTCCTTTAAGGAGCCATAAACTGCCTGTTCTTTATTTAGAGGCTAGACCTCATGCATTTTTTCCAGCCACGTTGGCAGGCCAAATGTGTTGTCATTGTTCAGATCTAGTTTAAGTAGCAAGTAGCAATATTGTTGTGATTTCATGGGTCTTGATTCCCTGTCATGTATAGAAGACACCATCTTGCAGAAGATGTCCTGGTCTTATAGTTCTAAGGCTTTCCACTGCATCTTCTACAATGTTTTCTGAACCTTAGATGTAGGGCTTATATTGTGGATTATCAAACGGGGTTGTACCCTAGGAGGTCAGTTATGCATTCTGACCTATTGTGGTTTTCTGTAATTGTCTTCATCTGCTGTTAAAAAAAAGTTTCACTGGTGAATGATGAGAGCTACATTTATCTGTGCTTTTAAGTATGTGGAATCCAGTGAGAAATTGTACTGGTGTACGAAAGTGGTAACATGTTCTGTTCTAGAGTCTATGACCTCACCAGTCATGGGTAGTTGACTAGTTTACACCACTCAGCATTCATCCCTCCCGTTGAGAGGGCCTGTCTTCGTTAAGGTCTCTGTTGCTTGCAGAGACACCAATGACCGCAGCAACTCTTACTGAAGTGGCAGCTTACAGTTTCAGAGGTTTAGTCTATTATCATCACAGCAGGAAGCATGGTGGCTGGGAGCACAAGGGCAGGCAGCAGACATGATGCTGCATCTTGGTCAGAAGGCAACAGGAAGTGGTCTCAGTGTCACACTGAGGGAAGCTTAAGTTAAAGGGACTTAAAAGTTGACCCCACACTTCCTCCAACAAGGCCACACCCACTTCAACAAGGTCACACTTCCTAATAGTGCCACTCCCTTCAGGGACCATTTTCTTTCAAATCACCATAGGGCCTTAACATCAATTAGGAGGTTATTGGTTACCCTCAAGATGTAAGGGCCACTATTACATGCTTGTAAATAGCTTGCCATTCTGGTAATTGTTGTTCTTTGACTTTGTATCTCGGTAGTTCTATTGATTTTTTTTTCCTTTGCCAGCTTGCATAGTACCTTCAGATGCTGAGAACTAGCTAGTTTCAGGTCAATTTCTCCAAGTCTGTTTCTGAAGTGTGTGTTGTCCTCAGAAATAGGACTTTACTCTCAGGTTCTCAGAGGCAGTAAAGGGCAATGTCAATATTTCGCATTGTTTTGTGGGTCTCTTAGACTGCCCCAAACAGCAAGGTCAAAGGCAGGTTTCCTAAGCCTTGTGCTGGAGTTTTTGTTAGATTAACATATTGCTGTTAGAGTAATACATTGTTACCCCAAGTGGTGTAACCTCAATATATATAGCATATATATTAGTATATGTCATATATATTTATTTAAATTTTCTTTTTCATTTTGCATACCTACCCCAGTTTTTCCTTCCTCCCCTTCTCCTACTCCTCCTTCCCCATTCCATCCCTCCATCCACTCCTCAGAGGGAGTAAGGCCTCCTTTGAGGAGTCAATGAAGTTGGCATACCAAGTTGAGGCAGGACTACACCTCTCCCCCCTGTAAAAGGCTGATCAAGGTATCCAACCATAGAGAATAGGCTCCCAAAAGCCAGTTCATACACCCCGGATAAGTCCTGGTTCCATTGCCAGCTCCCCTATCTCCATCCCCGCACCAACAGATCAAGCCAAATAACTGTTACTCACATTCAAAGGGCCTAGTTTGGTCCATGCAGGTTCTTCAGCTGTCAGTCAACAGTCCCTGAGCTCCTAGTAGCTCAGGTCAGCTGTCTCTGTGGTTTTCCCCATCATGATCTTGACCTCTCTTGTTCATATGATCCCTCCTCCCTCTCTTCAACTAAACTCCAGGAGCTCAGCCTAGTACTTAACTGTGGATCATTGAATCTTCTATCAGTTGCTGGATGTAGGTTCTATGATGACAATTAGGATAGTTACCAATATGATTATAGGGGAAGAACAGTTCAGGCACCCTCTCCACTATTGCTAGGAGTCTTAGCCGGGATCATCCTTATGGATTTCTGGGAATTTCCCTAGTACCAGGTTTCTCCCTTTATCAAGATATCTTTCATTGCTCTCCCTCTCTATCCTTCTTCCAGTCTCAACCCCTCATTTCCCATCTCCCACCCCTTCCCTTCTACCCCCTCTCAGTTACTCAGGAGATTTTGTTTTCAGAGGCTGCTCAGACTCAAAATAATCACACAGAAACTATATCATCTATCTATTTATCTATCTATCTATCTATCTATCTATCTATCTATCTATCTATCTATCTATCATCTATCTACCTATCTATCTACCTATCTATTTATCATCTATCTATCTATCTATCTATCTATCTATCTATCTATCTACCTATCTATCTACCTACCTATCTATCTATCATCTATCTATCTATCTCTATTTATTTTACTCTTTCACAATAGAGATTTTATTGGTTGAGGAGCAAAGTACACAGACATTTCAGTTCTTAAAACATGAACCCAAGCTCTGGAGTCACACATTGTGCTTACGTACTCAAGAGCCATGTGTTGTTTCTCTTTGAACTTATTCCAAGTGATGGTCCATCCCCAAACTTGGCAACTTTTCCGTAAGAAGTCCTAACAGGGCAAGGACCGAGGAGGGTTTTCTTTTTCTTTTTTCTTTTTTTAGGAAACAGTTCTACTAGAAACATGACACCAGATAAAACTGAAAATATTCCAGACACAAAGGCATGACCAAGACTCCAAATTACCACTTAGAATACTTTGAGTAGTAGACTATAAAACTGGCCCCCTCTATGAAATGTTATGGTGTCCCCTGAGACATCACAGCCTCTCCTGATTCAGCATCTTGCTATTTTCTTGTTGTACCAAAAAATAAACAATCAAAAAGTGATTTAACCTCTTAAAAAGCCATTTACAATTAAAAAATGGGATGAGGTGGGATTTTCCCCCACCTTTTAAAAATGTTTCTAGAGCTACTAAAAACTTGCATTTACAAAGTAGTTGATAAAAATATTCGTCTGGATTGTACAGGAAGGGAGACATGATGGATGGTTAGTCGGACTTGGCCTCTTTCTCTTCTCCTCCAGAGGCTGGACTCTGGTTTTCTGTGGGCAGAGCTGTGGTTTGCTGGTTGGCCACTTCAGCTTGTTTTCCTTTGTTCATCTCTTCCCTTTTGTTTGCACTTTTTTATCTGATGATTTGACCTTTCCAGCAGTGTAGAAGGAGGTCTGCTTGGTTGTTCCCAGCTGCTTAGCCCTGAAATAATCACACAGAAACTGTATTAATTATATCACTGCTTGGTCCATTAGCACTATCTTCTTATTGGCTAACTCCTACATCTTAATTTAACCCATTTCTATTAATCCATGTATTGTCACATGGCTGTGGCTTACTGGATAAAGTTCTGGCGTCTGTCTCCGGAAGGGCTACTTGGCTTCACCTTGACTCCGCCTCTTTTCTCCCAACATTAGGTTTAGTTTTCCCCACCTAGCACTGTTCTCCTTAGGCCCAAAGCAGTTCCTTTATTAACCAATGGTATTCACAGCATACAGAGGAAAATCCCACATCACCTCTCCTTTTCTGTTCAAATGAAAGAGAAAGTTTTAGCTTTAACATAGTAAAATTACATATAACAAAAACAGGTATCAAGAATTATAGTTACAATATTTATATCTACTTTATCTTTTATCATATCTAAGGAAAACTATAACTTTAAATTCTTCATCTCCATCAAAGACTCCAGGAAGATATAATATTACCCAAGTCCACAGGAAGTGCATCGTAAGCAACTTCTAAAACTCTAGAATTGACAGAGAGATCTCATTGTCACCCAAATTTCTTCTATACTATTGGGGCATCCATCTTCAGCCTACAGGCCCATAGTATTCACAGACTTTTCCATGAAGCAGGAAATTTCAAAGACAGTTCCACCTATATTGGCAGTTTTGTCAGTCACTTTCTTCTGTGTCCTTCAGAATGTCTGGCAGTCTCGTTCATGAAGCAGGAACCCTGAAGGAGTGTCTCTCCCTTTTTAGGCAATTTCAGCAGTCATTTTTCTGTGAGTTTTGTATGTCCAGTTCATGCAGTATACCATCAAGCAGTCCAGGCAAGATCAGCTTCTTGCCCAAATGGCCAACAAACTCCACAAGGCATCTCTTCACTGCCCGTCTTCCTCTTGAAGTAATTGGTGCTGTTAGGAGCAGATGTGTCTCACTGTCATGAAAAGTCCTAAGTTATTAAAACATTTTAAATACAATATTCTGTTAGTCTTTGAAAGATTTGAAGAATAACTACCTGTACATCTAGAAAACTTAACAAGCTTGACTATTATAGATGACTATCTATTAACCTGTATTTCTTAATTATACATCACATTTTTAAATGAGCTGCACAAACACAATACCTTAATCAAGAGCAGAAATATACATATAATAAAATTGACCTTTAATTTATATCAATATACCAAGATCCATACTAATGCAAATCTCTATAGCATATCCCCCTTTAAATGTAAACAAACATTTATAAACAATATTTGGGAACTTGGACGTAGTTCTTACCAAATTGCTTCCTGCTTTTTGTTGGGCAAAGTAACTTTGGGGGGTGTTCATGGTGAACTTTCAGGGGATCTTGGTTCATCAAACCATATTAGTCTGGAAAGAATCCACAGGTTCTCATCCTCTGTGGAAACAAAAGAAGAACCCCTTTTTCCAAAGCAACAAATCCTTAGATTCAAATTTTGAAGCAAGATACCTTTAAAATACATATGTTGGTTCAGCTTAGCGGCCCATACAACGAAATGTCTCTCTATACTTAGCTCTTTCACAGTCAAAAAATTTAAAGAAAACACAATATACATAATCCAGACTCTCTGTGCATATTCCATCTTTACTTGGCTTATTTTTCTTACTCTTTTACTTTTTCTACAAGTTTACTGTCTTTTTAAAGACTTTGCTTTATGTTTTTAAAAACCATTTACTTCTCTACACTCTTTTTCTTCTCTTTCCCAAGTCTACGTACATTTTTAAAAAACACACTGTGAGCCATTTGGAGGTCTTTTTCTTTTTTAAGTTGATTTTGTTTTTTCTCTGCTCCACTCCCTGCCTCTCCCCTCCCTTTCAACCCTCTCCCAATATGTGGTCCTCCCCCTTCCCCAGTTAAAGTCATTCCTTTGTCCTCTTGTACAGTACATTTATTCTACCATTCCATTCTTGAGAGCCACTTTTTCACACCCATTGTTTCTTCTTTACTTATGGGTTTCTGTAGTCACTGCTAGATACATACTCTCACCAAAAGATTTGGAGCTATGATCTGCAAGTGAACAGGAATGGTTGGCATTTGGCATTGTGAATACAGGTCACTGCAGTACAGCATTCTCTTTTTCCATCCGTTTGGCTGCAAATTCCATCACTTTCTTTTTCTTTATTTTTATTTTATAACTGAGTGGAATTGAATTGTGTATATCATCACAATTTCATCATCCCTCTCTCAGCTGAAGGACATCTAGGTTTACATTTTCTAGCTTTGTGGGTAGATGGCAGTGAGCATGGCTGAGCAAGTATTTGTGAAGTACCTGTGAAGTCCTTTGGGCATGCGCCAAAGTATAATATAACTTTTAAATAATTCTCAATGCTGGTTTCCATAGTGGCTGTATGAGTCTTCAAGCCCACCAGCAGTGAAAGAGAGATCCTCTCCCTACAATCTTATCAGCATTTGTTGCCAGCTGTCTTTATAGTTTTAAAATAGTTATTTCAATTTTTTCCATGTGTTTTTAATGAATTCACCCTTCCACAACCTCTTCCAGATCCCCTCCAACTCCTAATCACCAAACTTTGTGTCCTCCTTTTTAATCTATCAAGTCTAATATATGTTGTCTATGTATTCTTGGATGTACGGTCTTTCACTGGATCATAGTTGACTTGTCCAGAGGGCAACATTGTTAAATAGAGCTGATACTCCCTCTCTGGGTGCTTATCAACACCAGCAGTTTCTTGTATGGAGGGACTTGGTTTCTACCATCCCTTTTCATGTTGGGATTTGGTCTGGCTTCAGCTTGTATGAAGGGCCTGTCTATGCTGTCCTAATCTCTTCAGTTCATGAGTGCAACTGCCCTGTTGTGTCTAGAGCACTCCCTTTCCTTATTTATTGGATGCCTGTGGCTCCTACAACCCTTTCCACCCCATTTTAGCAATGAATTCTGAACCTTGGAAAGAGAAGTTGTAAAATAGATGGCCCTGAAAGAAAGCTTAGAAAAAAGAACAAACAACAGCCTCCAAATTAGTTGAGATGAGATAATAAGAAACTGGGCTGAAATTAATGGAATAGAAAAATTAGAAAAACCACAAAGAGTCAATAAAATAAACAGTCAAATTTTTCAAAAGAGTAACAATACTGACAAACCCCTAGCCAAGTCAACCAGAGAGAGAGTTGGGAAAGTTGGGAGAGGGATCCTTAAAAAATTAGAGATGAATAGGGGTATTACAAGAAATACTGAAGAAATTCAGAGAATCATAAAGGAATACTTTAAGATCTATATTCTGACAAACTGAAAAACTAAAATAAATTATATACATAACCTACCAAAGCTAAATCAAGATGCAATAATTTAAACAGGCCCATGTCACCCAGTGAGGTAGAAACAGCAATCCCAGCACCCTTTGTAGATAGTACTGAGTGGTCATACATTTCTGTAATGAGTCATCACACAAAGCTTTTATTTCTCCTTCACTTTTATATGTGGTTTTGCTCTGTGTAATAATCTTGGCAGACAATTGTCTTTCCCAGTTCAGAATACATCTTTCCAGGCCCCTAGGCTTTAAAGTTTTCTGTCAAGTCAGTATTCTACTAGGTGTGAAGTTACAAGTGATTTAACCTAGCTCTCTGCAACTTCCTAAAGCCTTGCTATAAGACTGATGCTTTAACTGCAGTATATGATAAAGGATTTCCTTTCTAGTCTGGTCTGTTTGGTGTTCTTGGTATTCTGTATGCCTCTTGCACTTGTATGGGTATCTGTTTCTTTAGAGTTAAAAACTTTTATTCAATTATTTTACTGAAGATATTCTCTATGCCTTTGCTATGGCATTCTTCTCTTTCTATGTCTGTAATTTTTTTTATTGATAAAAAGACAATAAAGAAAGAAAAAAACAAATTTCCACCTCCTCCCAGCCTCCCATTTCCCTCCCCCTCCTCCCACTCTTCTCCCCCTCCTCCCCCTCTTCTCCCCCTCCTCCCACTCTTCTCCCCCTCCTCCCACTCTTCTCCCCCTCCTCCCACCCCTCTCCCCTTCCCCCCACACCTCTCCCTGTCCTGTGGGTTCCCTGTCCTGTGGTAAGTCCTAGGTCCTCCCCCCTCCGTCCATATCTAGGAAGGTGAACATCCAAACTGGCTAGGCTACCACCAAGCCAGCAGATTGCGTAGGATCAAAACCACGTGCCATTGTCTTTGGCGTCTCATCAGCTCTCATTGTTCGCCATGTTCAGAGAGTCCAGTTTTATCCCATGCTTTTTTGGTAGCAGTCCAGCTGGCCTTGGTGAGCTCCCAGTAGATCAGCTCCACTGTCTCAGTGGGTGAGTGCACCCCTAGTGGTCCCGACTTCTTTGCTCATGTTCTCCCTCCTTCTGCTCCTCATTGGGACCTTGGGAGCTCAGTCCAGTGCTCCAGTGTGGGTCTCTGTCTCTATCTCCATCCGTCGCCAGATGAAAGTTCTAGGATGATATGCAAGATATTCGTCAGTATTGCTCTAGGATAGGGTCATTTCAGGTTCCCTATCCTCAGCTGCCCAAGGAACTAACTGGGGACCTCAGCTTGGGCACCTGGGAGCCCCTGTAATGTCAATTCTCCTGCCCACCCTAAAGTGGGTCCCTTAACTAAGAATTGTGGTTCCGTGCTCCCCTATCCAACCTTCCTTTATCCCGATCCTCCTGTTTCCCCAAGTCCCCCCTCCTTCCCTTCTACCTTTTCTCTCCCCATCTCCCCTTACCCCCATCCCACCCTACCCCCAAGATCCCACTTTTCTCCCCGGCAATTTTGTCTACTTCCCTTAGCCAAGAGGATAACTATATGTTTTTCCTTGGGTTCACCTTCTTACTCAGCCTCTTTAGGTTCGCCTATTGTAGACTCCGTGACCCCTATTTATGGCTAGAAACCAATTATGAGTGAGTACATCCCATGTTCATCTTTTTGTGTCTGGGATAACTCACTCAGGATAGTGTTTTCTATTTCCATCCATTTGTATGCAAAATTAGAGAAGTCATTGTTTTTTTACCGCAGTGTAGTACTCTAGTGTGTATATATTCCATACTTTCTTCATCCATTCTTCCATTGAAGGGCATCTAGGTTGTTTCCAGGTTCCGGCTATCACAAATAATACTGCTATGAACATAGTTGAACAAATGCTTTTGACATGTGATAGAGCATCTCTTGGGTAAATTCCCAAGAGTGGTATTGCTGGGTCCAGGGGTAGGTTGATCCCGAATATCCTGAGAAACCGAAACACTGACTTCCACAGTGGTTGCACAAGATTGCATTCCCACCAGCAATGGATGAGGGTACCCCTTCCTCCACAGCCTCTCCAGCAAAGGCTATCCTTGGTGTTTTTGACTTTAGCCATTCTGATAGGTGTAAGATGATATCTCCAAGTTGTTTTGATTTGCATTTCCCTGATTGCTAAGGAAATTGAGCACGACCTTAAGTGTCTTTTGGCCATTTGAACTTCTTCTGTTGAGAATTCTCTGTTCAGTTCAGTGCCCCATTTTTTAATTGGGTTAATTAGCATTTTAAAGTCTAGTTTCTTGAGTTCTCTATATATTTTGGAGATCAGACCTTTGTCTGTTGCGGGGTTGGTGAAGATCTTCTCCCAGTCAGTACTTTGCCTTTGTGTCTTAGTGACAGTGTCCTTTGCTTTACAGAAGCTTCTCAGTTTTAGTAGGTCCCATTTATTCAATGTTGCCCTTAATGTCTGTGCTTCTGGGGTTATACCTAAGAAGCGATCACCTGTGCCCATCTGTTGTAGGGTATTTCCCACTTTCTCTTCTATCAGGTTCAGTGTTTTCGGGCTGATATTGAGGTCTTTAATCCATTTGGACTTGAGTTTTGTGCACGGTGATAGATATGGGTCTATTTTCATTCTTCTACAGGTTGACATCCAGTTATGCCAGCACCATTTGTTGAAGATGCTTTCTTTCTTCCATTGTATACTTTTAGCTCTTTTATCGAAAATGAGGTGTTCATAGGTTTGTGGGGTAAAATCTGGGTCTTCTATACGATTCCATTGGTCGACTTCTCTGTTTTTATGCCAGTACCACCCTGTTTTCATTACTGTAGCTCTGTAATAGAGTTTGAAGTCAGGGATGGTAATGCCTCCAGAAGATCCTTTATTGTATAGGATTGTTTTGGCTATCCTGGGTTTTTTGTTTTTCCATATAAAGTTGATTATTGTCCTCTCCAGATCTGTGAAGAATTTTGATGGGATCTTGATGGGGATTGCATTGAATCTATAAATTGCCTTTGGTAGAATTGCCATTTTTACTATGTTGATCCTCCCAATCCAAGAGCAAGGGATGTCCATCCATTTTTTGGTATCCTCTTCAATTTCTTTCTTCAATGCCTTAAAGTTCTTGTCATATAGATCTTTCACTTCCTTGGTTAGATTTACCCCAAGGTATTTTATGTTGTTTGTGGCTATCGTGAATGGAGAAGCTTCTCTGATTTCCCTCTCTGCTTCCATATCCTTTGTGTATAAGAGGGCGACTGATTTTTTGGAGTTGATCTTGTATCCTGCCACATTACTAAAGCTGTTTATCAGCTGTAAAAGTTCTTTGGTGGAGTTTTGGGGGTCGCTTATGTACACTATCATATCATCTGTGAATAACGAAAGTTCAACTTCTTCCTTTCCAATTCGAATCCCCTTGATCCCATTATGTTGTCTTATTGCTATTGCTAGAACTTTCAGCACTATATTGAAGAGGTATGGCGAAAGTGGACAGCCTCGTTGTGTTCCTGAGTTAAGCAGGATGGCTTTGAGTTTCTCTCCGTTTAATTTGATGTTAGCTGTCGGCTTGCTGTATATAGCTTTTATTATATTTAGGTATGACCCTTGTATCCCTAATCTCTCCAAGACTTTTAACATAAATGGATGTTGAATTTTGTCAAATGCTTTTTCAGCATTTAATGAAATGATCATATGGTTTTTTCTTTCAGTTTATTTATATGCTGGATTACATTGATAGATTTTCGTATGTTGAACCAGCCCTGCAACTCAGGAATGAAGCCTACTTGATCATAATGGATAATTTTTCTAATGTGTTCTTGGATTCGGTTTGCCAGTATTTTGTTGAGGATTTTTGCATCGATATTCATGAGTGAGATCGGCCTGTAATTCTCTTTCCTGGTTGAGTCTTTGTGTGGTTTTGGTATCAGAGTAACTGGAGCTTCATAATAGGAATTTGGTAATGACCCTTCTGTTTCTATATTGTGGAATACATTGAGGAGTATAGGTATTAGGCCTTCTTGGAAGTTCTGGTAGAATTCCGCATTGAAACCATCTGGCCCTGGGCTTTTTTTGGTAGGGAGGTTTTTGATAACAGCTTCCAATTCTTCGCGACTGACAGGTCTGTTTAGATTTTTCACCTGGTCCTGGTTTAATTTTGGTAAATGGTATTTATCTAAAAAAGTGTCCATTTCTTTTACATTTTCTGGTTTAGTGGCATACAGGCTTTTGTAGTAAGATCTAATGACTCTCTGAATTTCCTCTGTGTTTGTGGTTATGTCCCCCTTTTCATTTCTGATCTTATTAATTTGCAAATTTTCTCTCTGCCGTTTGACTAGTTTGATAGGGGTTTGTCAATCTTGTTGATTTTCTCCAGGAACCAGCTTCTTGATTCATTGATTCTTTCGATTGTTTTCTGTGTTTCTATTTTGTTGATTTCAGCCCTCAGTTTGATTATTTCCAGTCTTCTACTCCTCCTAGGTGAGTCTGCTTCTTTTTTTTCTAGAGCTTTCAGGTGGGCTGTTAAGTCTCCAATATGTGCTTTCTCTGTTTTCTTTAAGTGGGCACTTAGTGCTATGAACTTTCCTCTTAGGACTGATTTCATAGTGTCCCATAAGTTTGAGTATGTTGTTTCTTTATTTTCATTGAATTCCAGGAAGACTTTAATTTCTTTCTTTATTTCTTCCTTAATCCAGGTATGGTTCAGTAGTTGGCTGTTCAGTTTCCATGACTTTGTAGGCTTTCCGGGGGTAGCATTGTTGTTGAATTCTAACTTTAATCCGTGGTGATCTGATAAGACACAGGTGGTTACTAATATTTTTTTGTAACTGTGGATGTTTGCTTTGACTATGTGGTCGATTTTCGAGAAGGTTCCATGAGCTGCAGAGAAGAAGGTGTATTCTTTCCTATTTGGGTGGAATAATCTATAGATGTCTGTTAAGTCCATTTGCTTCATTACCTCCATTAATTCTCTTATTTCTCTGTTAGGTTTCTGTCTGATTGACCTGTCCATTGCTGAGAGAGGAGTGTTGAAGTGTCCTACTATTAGTGTGTGCGGTTTGATGGCTGCCTTGAATTTTAGCAATGTTTCTTTTATGTACGTGGGTGCTTTTATATTAGGGGCATAGATGTTCAGGATTGAGACTTCCTCCTGATGAACTGTTCCTGTTATGAATATAAAATGTCCCTCTCCATCTCTTCTGATTGATTTAAGTTTGAAGTCAACTTTGTTAGATATTAGTATGGCCACACCTGCTTGTTTCTTAGGTCCATTTGCTTGATAGGCCTTTTCCCAACCCTTTACTCTGAGTAGGTGCCTGTCTTTGTGGTTGAGGTGTGTTTCTTGGAAACAGCAGAATGTTGGATCCTGTTTTCTTATCCAATCTCTTAGCCTGTGCCTTTTTATAGGTGAGTTGAGTCCATTGACATTAAGTGATATTAATGACCAGTGGTTGTTAACTCTGGTCATTTTTTTTTAGTCGTAGAGTTTGTGTGTTTCCCTTCTTTGGTTTGTGTTGATGAAGGGTCTCTAGATGTCTGAGTTACTGTGGTCATTGTTGGACTCCTTGGTTAGTGATTTTCCTTCTATTACTTTCTGTAAGGCTGGATTTGTGGCTGCATATTGTTTGAATTTCTTTTTATCCTGGAAAATTTTATTTTCTCCATTTATAGTGAACGAAAGTTTGGCTGGGTATAGTAATCTGGGCTTGCATCCATGGTCTTTCAGTTTCTGCAGTACATCTATCCAGGACCTTCTGGCTTTCATGGTTTCCATGGAAAAGTCAGGTGTAAGTCTGATAGGTTTACCTTTGTAAGTAATTTGGCCTTTTTCCTTTGCCGCTCTTAATATTTTTTCCTTATTCTGTATGCTTTGTGTTTTGATAATTATATGGCGAGGGGACGTTTTTTTTTTTGATCCAGCCTATTCGGTGTTCTGTATGCTTCTTGCACCTTCGTAGGTATATCTTTCTTTAGGTTGCGAAAGTTTTCTTCTATAATTTTATTAAATATATTTTCTGGACCATTGAGCTATACTTCTTCTCCTTCTTCTACTCCTATTATTCTTAGGTTTGGTCTTTTTATTGTGTCCCATATTTCCTGAATGTTTTGTGATGAGAGTTTGTTGGACTTGCCGTTTTCTTTGATCAGTGTGTTTATTTTCTCTATGGTATCTTCAGAATCTGAGAATCTTTCTTCTATTTCTTGTATTCTGCTGGTTATGCTTGTTTCTGTAGTCTCTATTCGTTTACTTAGATTTTCCATGTCCAGCCGGCCCTCTGTTTGTGTTTTCTTCTTTGCCTCCATTTCAGTTTTCAAGTCTTGAACTGTTTCCATTATCTGTTTGATTGTTTTTCCTTGGTTTTCTAGGGTATCATTCACTGATTTATTCAATTCTTCAAACTTTCTGTTATATTTCTCATCCATTTCTATAAGGGCGTTTTTTACATGCTGTTTAAGGGCGTCAATCACTTTCATGAAGTCAGTTTTTTCTACTTCTTCTTGATTAAGGTATTCATGTCCTCCTGTTGTGAGGTCGCTGGCTTCTGGTGGTTTCGTGTTGTTTTTCAGATTGTTGGGTGAATTCTTGCATTGGCGTCTCCCCATCTCTTCCTCCCAATATTCTCCTATGGATCTTCTTTTACAGGATCAGGTCTTCTTGCCGACTGATGTACCTTCCCAGTGATGTCACTCCCCAGTGATGTTTCTTCTGGAGTCCAGTTCGGATCTCTTGCTGCTTGGTTAGCTCGCAAGCAACAGGCCCACCCTGCTTGCTGCAGGCAGGCTATGGAGACAAAGGAGCTACCACCTTCCCCTTTGCCCTCCGCTTCTGGTTCAGTCCCAGCGCCCAAGCAGGCAGAGCAGGGAGGCGCTCTGCCACCCAAGAAGGGAGGGATGGAGGGAGACAGGGGGTGGGGGGATCTGGATGTAAGCTGGATGGGATAGGAAGAGAGAGGAGGAAGAGAGGGCGGTGTAGCCCTGTAGGTTGATCAGGAAATGTAGGCGGGCTGTTCCCGGGTGTCGCAGCACTCACTCACCACAATGATGTTTCACTAGGTGCCCTGATCGAAACTCCTTGCTGCTTCGTTCGCTCGCAAACAATGGGCCCACCCTGCTTGCTGCAGGCAGGCTATGGGGGCAAAGGAGCTTCCAAGCTCCCCTTTACCCTCCTCTTTGGGTTAGGGCCCAACGCCCAGGCAGGTAGAGCAGGGAGGCCTCTGCCACCAAGGAAGGGAGGGGGAGAGGGAGACAGGGGGTGGGGGGATCTGGATGTAAGCTGGATGGGATAGGAAGAGAGAGGAGGTACCGGGCTGTACAGCCCCCGTAGGTTGATCAGGAAGTGTAGGCAGGCTGTTCCCGGGTGTCGCAGCACTCACTAACCACAATGATGTTTCACTAGGTGCCCTGATCGAAACTCCTTGCTGCTTGGTTCGCTGGCAGACAAAGGGCCCACCCTGCTTGCTGCAGGCAGGCTATGGGGACAAAAGAGCTACCGAGCTCCCCTTTACCCTCCGCTTTGGGTTAGGACCCAATGCCCAGGCTGGCAGAGCAGGGAGGCGCTCTGCCACCAAGGAAGGGAGGGATGGAGGGAGACCTATGTCTGTAATTTTTAAGTTAGGACTCTTTCACGGTATTCCAAAACTCTCTCAAGTCTGCTTATGTTTAACATTTTTTTTCTCATTGACCTTTACCTTGTAATCTGATCCCTCTACTTTGTATTTTTTCCTTGACTCTGTTTTCAACACGATTAATTCTGTTGGCAAGTCTTCCAGTGAGGTTTTTATCTTAGCTTATTGAGCTTTTACTTCCACCATTGTTTCAGCTCAGGTGTTCTTCAAAAATCAAACTCTTAATTTCATATCTTGGATTAACTTCCTTATTTCATTCATCTTCAGATCTTTGTCTTCTTTGACTTATTTGACCATGATTATACCCATTCTTCTGAATTCTTTGAGAGTTCTTCCAGGCTAGTTTCAAAAGGGGCCATTGCTATGGGATTTGTATTTTTGGGAGGAGATGTTAATTTTCTTTTTGGTATTGTTTCTATATCAGGATTAGGATATTCATATCTGGAGTTAGTGATTTGGTTGAGATTTTTTCAAGCCACCTGTTTTTTTTTTATCAGAGATGTTTACAGTGTTCAGGGCAGGGGCTAATGCATGGCAAGAATGGGATATCAGTTTTCTCTATCTGGTATGTGCTACTGCAGCTTCTTCTTCAGATCTACTTGCTGGCAACGGTCTGGTGCTTTAAAGTGACTTGTTCAATGTCACTGGAACAGTTTCAGTGTTTTTTCTGTGTATCAGGGCCAGATAGGACAATGGAGGGGGTCTCAAACAGGCAGCTAAAGGGATCCGGGTGAGTCTCAAAGATATATAGTCATCTGGGTCTCCCAGACAGTTATGCTGGCTCCAGAGTCCCTTGTGGTGAGTTCTGTGAGGCTGGGAACTACTGAATTCCAAAGGGAGTGAGAGGGGCAAGGAGAAGGTTGTGATCTTTGACAGGAAACTTCTGAGGGTCAAGAATGGAAAAAGGGTAAGAGAGAGGCATTTTTAGCTTATTTGTCTCTGAACCATGTGAACGGATGGAAGGTCTCTAGTACACAGAGATCTGGGATTTAGCTAGTTCTAGATCCAGGAGGTCATGGTCTCTAAAAGATAGCAGCTTCAGGGCGATAGGAAGTTACACGACTGTTAAGAAGAGCACAAGGAGCATGTCTGTATCTCCATGCTACTCAGGCATGCTAGAGTTTTTCTGGTAGGTAAGGGCCTGGAATCTGGCGAGTCCCAAAAGAATAGCAGATAAAAGGAGGTTCAGGTCCCTGGTAGGCAGTCACCTGGCAGTCAGAATGCCTGCCAGAACATCAAGGTAAGACCCTCTACCCAAGGATACCACACACTTCAGTTTCAGAATTTTGAGAAATCAAGTTCATACTCACTTGAAACCCTCCTCCATGAAGGAAGCTTTCACACTGTTGGAAGGTGCTATGCAAGCTGCCAAAGGACAAAAGTTATCAACAGTCCCACCCAGCTATAAAGACTCAGAATCACAATTATGGGACTGGAAAGACTTCCCCCAAAATACAATACTGGCGTTGTTATCTTGGGGACAACCAATAGCTGTCTAATTGGACCCAAAGCCTGCTCAGCTGAAAGGAGTCCATGTTTCCTAGATGTAAAATTAGCCAAAAATGAATGGGTAGAAAGGTCCGAGCCCTAAGGGACTACTAATGCCATATTACTAAAGTAATACAGTTTTCAACTGCTTTGTAAACAGTCATACACATACATGTCTTAGACAGGGCTCCTATCACTGTAATAAAACGCAATGACAAAAAGCAACTTGGAAAAGAAAGAGTTTGTTTTATTTACATTTCCAGATAGGAGCTGATGCTTGAGGAAGTCAGGGAAGGAACTCCAGCAGGGAAAGAACCGGGAGGCATGAACTGAAGCAAAAGCCCTGCTTAGTGATTTGCAGCTGACAGTTTCCCTCTTACATCCCAAGACCACTGTCCAGGGTTGGCACCACCAATCATAAACTGGACCCTTCCAAATCAGTAATCAAAATACTACCCAGACTTGCCTCCAGGCCAATGGAGCTGATCACAGCTGATCCTTACTACCAAATGTCTCTGGTTTGTGTCAAGTCGACAAAAAAAGCAACTGTCTTATTCACTGTTCTATTGCTGAGAAGAGACACCATGTCCAAGCAACTCTTCAAAAGAAAGCATTAAATTGAGGGTTTGCTTGCTGTTTTGGAGGGATAATCCATGGTCATCATGGCCAGAAGTGGACATGGTGCTGGAGCAGTAGCCAAGAGTTTTAGAGCCTGATGCTCAGGCAGCAGGCAGAGAGAGAGAGAGAGAGAGAGAGAGAGAGAGAGAGAGAGAGAGAGAGAGAGAGAGAGAAGAGGAGAGGAGACAGAGAGGAGAGAGGGGGGGGGGGCTGGGCCTGGAATGGGCTTTTGAAACCTCAAAGTCCACCCTAAGTGACACAACTCCTCCTGTAAAGCCACCCCTACTCCAACAAGACCATACTTTCTAATCCTTCCCAAATAGTTCCATTAACTGAGGACCAAGCATTCAAATATATGACCTTACAGGAACCATTCTCATTCAAACCATCACACCAATCAATATAATAATCGCACCCGATTTCAGTATCAGCACCCACTTTTTGTCCTAATCCAAAATCGACATGCACACATGGGCATGCACACTTATGCTATACATGTGCATATATTACAACAAATACACAAATGGTTTCATAATTTTTATTTTAGTTTGTATGAATATTCATGATTCTTTTTTCTCAGTCAGATTCTTTATATATCCCATCATGCCCATACCGATACAATGTCTTTTGGGGGTCATAACCTGCTAAGTCTAGTGCTTTCCACATATGCACCAGTTAGGGAATATTCATTGGAGTATGAAAAACCTAATAGTGGCCGTATCCTCAAGGAACTATCGCTTCCCCCTGCCCTGGCAAATATCCATTGTCAGTAGCTCCTCGGTGTGTGGCAGAGCCTGGAGATCATCTACCCCATCTGCACTGAAATTTTGGCTGACTTCATCTTGCATGGGTCTTTTGCAGGTAAAACACAGCTGCTGTGAATGCAGTCACAGGATGTCCAGGGATCAGCATTTCACAGCACCCCTTCTAATCCTCATTCATAAAGCAAAACAGTCACAGATATAAACAGCAAAGCAGAAATTATAAAACGCTGTGTGTGCATATATGTGTGTGTGCATGTGCACGTGTATGTTTGTGTGTTGTGTACGTGTGAGTGTGCATACCCACATACACATGCAAAGACTGGAGAAGCATAGTGGGTGCCCTATTCTATCACAAGGTATCTCTCTGAACAGAGAGTGAGGTTCATAACTGATCCTTCTATTTGCCCCCTCCGTCTCCAACGAAGTGTTCTGGCCATCTGATTTGGGTGCTCATGCCTGTAGAGCAAGTATGCTTACCACTGAGACAGCTCCCCAGCTCTGATGAGATGCTTAACTGTGGCTTGTTTTAACAGGCTATGTCTGGGAATATAGCAGTGAAGGAAGAACCCAGTAAAGCTCTCCCTCTACATGGGGCAAGAAAGGAGGAAGGAAACCCTGAAAATGGACCAGAGGAAGGTAGGAAAGAGGTTTTCTAGATGCAGAATGTTGGTGTGAAACAGAGTCATACACTCTCTCAGTCAAAGAGTTTACCTGCTAACCAGACAGGAAGGTAGAAAGGACAAGTAAAGAGGTGACAAGCCCCAAATGACATCCCAGTAGAGGAACAGGTAACAGAGACAGTCACTGGAGAGCTGGACCATGAATCACATTCAAAAGCACTCTTATACTTGAGAAACGTGAAGAAGTGAAGGAAGGAGAAGAGAAATGGAAACTGAGAAAGCCAGTGAAGATACCCGTCTTAGGTCGGGGAGGGAGAGCAAGTTGTGTATGCAGTCTGGAAAAATAAATCCTCAGGAAGGGTTACATCACTACGGTCTGTTTGAGAAGGAAAACAAACTCCGAGACTCAGATTCCTCAATGCTTGGAGGCCTTCATTTTTAAGCAGGTGATCACACCGAGCTATGTTTTGTTTACTTCCAATGGATATAAACATATGTGACCAATGATATATGTATATAAGTTAATATTATGGATATAAACATATGTGACCAGTCAAATATGTATATAAGTTAATATTATGGATATAAACATATGTGACCAGGCATATATGTATATAAGTTAATATTATGCCACATGTGTGATTCACAAAGTACTATTTATGGTGAAAAAAAGTGGGGGGCAGAATTGGAAAGAAGAACGATATTGAATTAGATACAGGGAGATAAAGAAAGTCACCAAAATTTTTTTAAAAAGCAGTAGAGAAGAAGTAAGTTCAAACACAGGCTTTCAAAGTGGGAGATAAACTGAATCTTGTTTGGAGGCAAAGAACTCTGGGTCCCAGCCAGTCCCACAGAGAGCATTCTTAGGATAGCTGCTTTCCACCATTCTGTGGCTGGGATAAGCTCATGCCAGGACATGAAGCATGAAATGGGGCAGGGCTTTCTGGTCTCCTTCTCCAACCAGGGTTTCCCTAGCTCGCCATGATTCAACAGGCAGCTCCCACACCTCATCTTAGTCATCCCTGACATACCCAGGTTTTAAATCTTAAAAGAGACCTTCTTTGAAGTTTCCAGCACCAATGGTGGTCCTGAAGCTCCCACCCATACTCCTGCGTGGTCATCAAAGCTTCCGTACTCCTGGCTCCTAGCTGATAGAGTTTTCTTCCCATTTCCAGAGATAGACAGAGTCAATTCACTGTATAGTGTGCAGCGCGTCTCTGATGAGACTTTTGCTCAATGTGTGTTTCCTTGTGTGTTAACTGAATCTTTATGGTAGGTTACTGATATCTGAACTCCATCTCAAGGAACCTTGATCCCTTGGCCTAACTGTAAACCTGATAGTAGTATATTAATATTTACTGTCCTGGAGGTGCTGTGAACAGCAGCAGAAGGTGAGATCCCACTAGCTCAGAGGGTGAATAGACTGATCTAAGTTTTGATTGTAGTTGCTTGTGACTTGGATGCCAGGTCCAAGAGTAGGAGCTGAGGGCTATCGTACAGAATGCTGGCCAACCCTGGGTCAGAAAATTGTGATGGGGAACCAACAAGACTCCCCAGTACTAATCAGGACTCGTAAACATTACACACAAGATGTCCTGGCTCATTTCCTCCCTATGAAGGCCCAAATCAGGGCGTATAGAAATGAGGGAAGCATTTGGAAGAAGAAGCTAAGGAAGTCTGCAATCCCAGTCTTCCCTACAGCTCTAAGGGAATTCAAAGCAGGGCCCAATATAACCTAGATAAGAGATTGCTTCTCACAAAACTGAGGGCAGGGGAGGTGATGCCGAAGCTCCATGGTCTCCGAGGAAAACTGAAGGGTCCCTTCCTTAGGGGTCAATTTGTGCAAACTGAGAGGCTAGGCCTGCCTGGCCCCAAACCTTTCTTCTCAGACTGAAGTGTTTCTACCACATTCACCTGTAGGAGAACAGTAAGAGAGAGGCTTAGGCTGTGTCCCACCATGTCTGATGTTCCAGCCCTGCATTCTCACCACGCCTACCTCACAATGCATCAGGAACTGTGCTATAGGGAGCTCCACGTGCTTCCTGCTACCGTCTCACGGCAGTGCCAGTGAGGCAGAACCAGCCTCTCTGTGGGTTGGCCTGAGGGGCAAGCTGCTCTGAGAAGGTCCTCCACCCCATCATTGCTACATGCAGACTGTGCTGCTGTGCACCTCTGCAGCCCCAGGATCCTCCCACTTATAGACCAGGTCTAGTCTCCAGTGCTCCCCAACCTGTTCCCCTACAATATCCCATCAGAGAATGGCCCAGATGCCTGCCCAGGTGTTATGGTGAAAGCCAGGGGACCATTCTGAACCTTCCTTTGGCCCATACACTGGGCCTCCGGTCAAGCTGTATCTATTACAAGACAGCACAGTAACAGTGATGTGTTACTTACTTATCAAGTGAGTCTGGGCATGTTCACCCACATTCCAGGTTTTTTTGCTTCTTGGCTGCGTGTGCATGGTCTGCCTTACAGTAAGCATCGGGTTCCAGTGGCCTCATTGTCCGTTCCTGGCTCCCAGGCTTGAAATCTTCTTGTAAGATCCTCTTTGGGCCTGATCCGCCAGTAGTCAGCTGCTTCCCTCTATCCCTAGCAACATCCTGCATGCCAGGATTGCCATGTCTGGGAGCCCTGTCCCCAGACTCTGCAATGTCACCGTTAGGCACCCCTTTTTCAGAAAGCTTGCTTGGGTTCCCCTTTTGGGAGAAGAACGGCTCTTTCTCTGTGCTCCAATACTCCTGTCCCTGTCCCTGTCATGCCTAGATGTACTCTCATCCATATGCCTGGCCTGAGCCTGTTACCTGTAAGAAAGGGTGGTGAGGGGAGAAAAGCCTGCCTGGAGGTAGGTTGTCTTTGGAGAACTGCTTTGGTAAAAATGCATTTCCAAACTGGAATAAACAGGCTGGGATAGGTGTTGCACTCTGCAACCACGCTAACACATTTCTCACCATGAAGACTCTGATATATCGACAGGACTCTAAGCCAGGTGGGGTCAGGGAAAACGATGGCACATTGGCAGAAGGGGAGGGTTGGCCATAATACACTTGGTTGTGTTCATATTGACTTACCTAGTAGGTGGAAGGGTGGCTACTCATCACCTTCTCAGCTGAGTAACTGAAGCCCACAGAAATGCAGATTCTGAAAGCCGCAAAAGTTAGTGGAAGGTTTTCGATGTCTCCTCACAGTTATCCACGATAGTACCTGCAGCTCCTCTCTATTGCCTCTCTCTGCAGGTGCGGACCCTTTGCTGGAGACATAAACTTCATGCTAAGTTCTAGCTCAGAGGCTTCTTCATCGCACATGTTTAAGAAGTTGCCTCTTTGGATCCATGACTCAAGACAGCTCAGTGTTTAAAAATTCACCTTTTTGGACCTGTGGGTCATGTCACTTCTTGATTACTGAGTTCCCTATCTGTGCTGGTGAGTAAAGTCAGGCCATGCTTAAACAAGTGTTTCTAGGAACCCGTGGGTTAGCCGCACCAATGGTAAAGAAACCGCCTCTCTAAGGTGTGGATGGTTTGGGAGCATTGTTAAGCACAACCTTCATGGCCCATGAGCGAGGTCAGCACATACTTAAGAAATGACCTCTCCGGCGCTGTGGGTCTGTCTGGTCAGCCCATTTTTAGGAGTGGACTCATTGGGTCTCTGGGCTATATCAAGTAAGTCCACTTTTTATCATATCACGTATATCATTCTAAATGCTTAAAGACAAATAGTAATATCACAACACATTGTGTAACCATAATTCCTGTGTTTAAATTCTGGCTCGGTCACCAGCCAGTAATAATGAACTTGTCTTTCCCTGTACCGAACTCCTCCTTTTACAACCTCACAAGACTGTTGTGATGCTTCCACATGGTTTCCACATGCAGTTAGAACAATGTGTATTCAGCGTATACAGGTCCTGAATAATATTAATTGCTGTTTAGACTTTTTAAAGGTTTGTCAGATCTGGACTTCAGAACTTATATGTTGGCTTTAGTGTACTTAAAAATACTTTTTATTGATAATTTTTATTGATAATTTGATCATTGATAAATTGATAATTTGTCTCTTATTTATCCTCTTGTAGTAATATGGGCAGCGGGGCTGCGTCCCCAACACCCCAGCTGCCTTCCCGGCTAGCTTTACCCGAAATAATTACACGGACACTGTATTCTTTTAATCACTGCTTGGCCCTTAGCTCTAGCCCTTGCTGGCTAATTCTGATATCCCAATCAACCCATCTCTATCAATCTGTGAGCACCGGTCTTACCGGGAAGATTCTAGTTCAGAGCTTCATCGCGTGTGTCTGCCCAGGAGCCTGGAGCATGGCGTCTCCCCTGAGGCGTCTGCTCCCGAGAGGAGAGCTGTTGGGTCTGCGCTCACTTCCTCTTCCTCCCAGCGTTCTGTTCTGTTTACTCCTCCCACCTATCTCCTAACCAATGAGAGCCAAGCAGCTTCTTTTATTTTAACCAATGACCTTCCTCCATCATCCTCTGGCAACTTTAAGCCATGTACATGTATCTCAATCCTGTCTACTCCCATTCCCCCTTCAGAACTCCTGGACATGCACGCTTCAGCATGCACCTTCCCTCCTAAATGGTTTCATTAGTTGTGACTCACTGAGTCTTAGTGAAGTCCACTAGAATACTGACTGGTCTTGTGCCTTCAAGATTAATCTTAAGAGATGAAATTAATATATGGACTCCAAACCCTATCCAAGGTGCGAGTTTCTTCAGGTGGCAGAGCCTGCTAAATTCTCAACACTTTAATGATTTGAATCCCTCTTCTTAACATTGTATCTTTAACTAATCTCCCATTGTTTATTGGTCTGTTCTTCTCACAAGTCATCCTTACCTCGAGTGAATGCAAATACAAGTATGTAACAGACAAAATATTGTTGATCCCTATGGCATCCTTTGACCAACACTGATGAAGAAAAGCTATTATAGAATTGTGATGACCGTTAAGAGCTTCAGTTTCTCTTCTCACAGGATCTCCAGTTCTAGCTCTTATCCTGAAATTTAATAGAAATTCCACTTCTTATATCTCCACCTCAGACATAAACACAGGACTATTGTTCATTCCAGCTTGATCCAGCCTATCAGTCTACTCATTTTATGACAAGGTCCATCTCAAGTTCTAAGAGTGCACTATGTGGAGTTTTTAGCACATGCAGTCTCTTATGAAGTAACATTAGCCACCATTTTTTCTCAATCCCACTATAAGAAGTAAACCACTTACTTTATCAATACTTATATGTGCCAAATTATTGCTTCTACCAATAGAATCCTAGCCATAATATGATTTACGTATCCACAAGCAAAGCCTGTCTGAACACTCATTGATTTAACTGAATGAGCTTCAAATTTAGCTTTAAATTTTTAATGTTGGACATGTTTGCTGCAGGTTTATATGCTCTTTATGACAGAGTACACTAGCATCATTATAATAAATTGCCTAACTACTGTTTTTGAAGAGTGTTATATAGCCTTTGCCACAAGTTTTACTGAAATCTGTAGTTAAAACTCTATCACTTGCCACTACATTTACAGATTACTCTCAGTCCTGATATGATCAAATGACACAGTATGCAGAAATCCCTTCTCTTGTTTGTATTTATGTATGTGCATATTTCTTTACCTATTATATCTATTTTTACAGAATTTTCAAATAGTTAATTTGATAAAGTAAAAATCAGAGATTAAAGCCCTTATATTTAGAATTGTAAGAATTGAACCTGCTTCTCCCAATTCTAAACTCTCCTTGTCATGAGTTACACAATCTGTTATTCTAAGCTAGATGTCAGGTCTGTGTCTTGAAGCATTTGTGTATGACCTTCCTGGGCTAAGGCACCCACTTATTTATCTAACATTACGTCAGCATCTTGACTACCACACAAATCACACTAGGTTGTGAATCTAATAAAGAACTCTACTGCTTGTTTGCGGAGAAACTACACAGTGATGTCTAAATTGTGCAACTTCATAAAGGAATGTATTTCTCCTCATCTATACTGGGTATTCGTGTATTTTAATATCCAAAGCTAGGTGCAGCTGTAAAGAAGGCTTTAATTGCATATCATCCATTCTTCTAATTATGTGGACAATTTTCCTATTGCAGTTTTTATTTATTTATACAAAACGTTACAACCAAGCACTAAGTTTGCCAATCAAATATGTTTTAATCATAAGTACAATGACAAAGTACAATTTCTCTAATTTTTCTCATCCAGGCCCCGAAAACATTTTTTTGTGTTGAGACTGAATTAACTACAGAAGAGCTCTGGGTTGGGGTTTAGGTATCTTGGGAGACAGGTAAAGACTTTTTCGTGTTTACATTTCAGAACCCTGTCTGGGGATGCAAGCCCCAGAGATCCGATTGTGTTGTTGTTTGTTTTAAGATGGCAGATTACCTGTTTACTTACAAAGAGAGTCACTTTTGTTTTCCTTAATCAACTAATTGTACATGTTCCTTCTCTGCCCTACAGAAAAGTAGGCTCAATAGGAATTGAAGCAATATTTTCCAAATCTGACGAAAACTCTAGTCACACATATCTAAAATTCTCAATAAACACAAAGCAAAATCCATGTGAAACAGCACTTGAGCACACACACGAATGAAACTGCTGAAATGGAGTAATAAAAAAACAAATAGGAAAATATCCACAGGAAAAAGACATATTACAAAAAGAAGCAAACATAAATGAAAAGGTTCTCTCTTAGATAGGATTTCGATTGCTGCAGTGAAACACCATGAAACAGTAAAAAGCAAGTGAGTTAATGTGGCCTACATTTGCATGTGACTTCATCATCAGAGGAAGTGTGGATACGAAATCAAACAGGGCAGGAACCTGGAGGCAGGAGCTGACACAGAGATAGCCATGGAGCAGTGCTGCTGGCTGGCTTGTTCCTCGCCTGCTCAGCCTGCTTTCTTAGTCCAGGACCAGAGCCCAGGGCTGGTGTAGGAAAGATTCTCAAGCTTATAAAGACTTTTCATTATTTCATCAGAGCATTTTCTTATACTAGATATTGAATTTATTTGCTGTAGTAAAAGGAGCGGTGAGCAGGCCTGCTTTTTGTCCCGCACAGCTCCTGCACGACTAGCTTAGCCCCAGAATAATTACATGGAAAACTGTATTCATTTAAACACTCCCTGGCCCATTATGTCTAGCCTCTTCTTGGCTTACTCTCTAGTAATCTGTGTAGCACCACGGAGTCGTGGCTTACCGGGAAGATTCTAACCCATGTCCATCTCGGGCCGGAGCTTCATAGCGCTTGCCTGACTCTGCTTTCTTTCTCCCACAATTCTGTTCTGTCTTCCCCACCTACCTATGTTCTGACCTATCAGGCCAAGCAGTTTTCTTTATTAATTAACCAATGAAACAACAGATAGAAGACCCTCCTACATCAATTTGCAGGTTTTCCTTATTATAAATAATTCTCTTTCTCATTTTTGTCTCTAAATATTGGCAAAATTGAAATGACTTTTACAAAAGATAAGGAGGAAAAATCAGTGCTCCCCTATAGTTCATAGCTTTCCACCTAGATTTTCTCCCCTTTATGCAGTGTTTGCTGGAAGAGGGAAGAGCAGTTTTCTCCAAAAGAATGACCCTGGCTACAGCAACTGCTCCAGGGCAGGCTTGGTGTTTAGGATTAGCTGGCTATTTATGATGGACTTCACAGTACCTGTGTGTGCACGTGCTTTTATTTGGTTATGGTTTTACAATTTTTTTCTCTTATGGGTATTTTAATTTCTTGATGTGGAGGGGGTTGTTGTATTAGGTTTTTGTTTGTTTTTCAAGAAAGAACTGAAAGTTGGTGGTTAGAAAGTGGAATAGAAGCTGGAAGGACTTTAGGGAGGGTAAAATATATTTAAACTAAAAATGATTTTAAACAACACAAAGTAAACTTTAAAAAGGCAAATGATGGCATTTTTCTGAAATCTTGGATGCCTAATGGTTTCTTTGGAAATAAATGTAATAAAAACAACTGTGTAGATTCTAAACGGTTTGTCTTACAAAATTTTTCCTTCAAAGATATTGATGTTCTCCTTCATTTGGTTACTTAATAACTTTTAGAATAAAAATAAAGACTAATTATAACTACCATAATATTTTTTTTATTGAGAAAAGGAAAAAAAAAGTTTCCACCTCCTCCCAGCCTCTCATTTCCCTCCCCCTCCTCCCATCCTTCTCCCCCTCCTCCCACCCTTCCCCTCCCCACTCCTCTCCCCCTCCCTCTCCAGTCCAAAGAGCAGTCAGGGTTCCCTGCCCTGTGGTAAGTCCTAGATCCTCCCCCCTCCGTCCATATCTAGGAAGGTGAACGTCCAAACTGGCTAGGCTCCCACAAAGCCAGCACATTAAGTAGGATCAAAACCCCGTGCCATGGTCCTTGGCTTCTCATCAGCCCTCATTGTTCGCCATGTTCATAGACTCCAGTTTTATCCCATGCTTTTTTAGTCACAGTCCAGCTGGCCTTGGTGAGCTCCCAATAGATCAGCTCCACTGTCTCAGTGGGTGAGTGCACCCCTCGTGGTCCCGACTTCTTTGCTCATGTTCTCCCTCCTTCTGCTCCTCATTGGGACCTTGGGAGCTCAGTCCAGTGCTCCAGTGTGGGTCTCTGTCTCTATCTCCATCCATCACCAGATGAAGGTTCTATGATGATATGCAAGATATTCGTCAGTATTGCTCTAGGATAGGGTCATTTCAGGTTCCCTATCCTCAGCTGCCCAAGGAACTAACTGGGGACCTCAGCTTGGGCTCCTGGGAGCCACTCTAGGTTCAAGTCTCTTGCCAACCCTAAGGTGGCTCCCTTAACTAAGAATTGTGCTTCCGTACTCCCCTATCCAACCTTCCTTTATCCCAATCCTCCTTTTTCCCCTAGTTCCCCCCATCCTCCCCTTCTCCCTTTTCTCTCCCTGTCTCCCCTTACCCCCATCCCACCCCACCCCCAAGATCCCAATTTTCTCCCCGGCAATTTTGTCTACTTCCCGTAGCCAAAAGGATAACTATATGTTTTTCCTTTGGTTCACCTTCTTACTTAGCTTCTTTAGAATCACCAATTGTAGACTCCGTGAGCCTTATTTATGGCTAGAAACCAATTATGAGTGAGTACATCCCATATTCATCTTTTTGGGGTCTGGGTTACCTCACTCAGAATAGTGTTTTCTATTTCCATCCATTTGTATGCAAAATTAGAGAAGTCATTGTTTTTTACCACAGCGTAGTACTCTAATGTGTAGATATTCCACACTTTCTTCATCCATTCTTCCATTGAGGGGCATCTAGGTTGTTTCCAGGTTCTGGCTATTACAAATAATACTGCTATGAACATGGTTGAACAAATGCTCTTGTCATATGATAAGGCATCTCTTGGGTATAATCCCAGGAGTGGTATTGCTGGGTCCAGGGGTAGGTTGATCCCGAATTTCCTGAGAAACCGAAACACTGATTTCCACAGTGGTTGCACAAGATTGCATTCCCACCAGCAATGGTTGTGGGTACCCCTTCCTTCACAGCCTCTCCAGCAAAGGCTATCATTGGAGTTTTTTATTTTAGCCATTCTGACAGGTGTAAGATGATATCTCAAAGTTGTTTTGATTTGCATTTCCCTGATCGCTAAGGAGGTTGAGCACGACCTTAAGTGTCTTTTGGCCATTTGAACTTCCTCTGCTGAGAATTCTCTGTTCAGTTCAGTGCCCCATTTTTTAATTGGGTTAATTAAAATTTAAAGTCTAGTTTCCTGAGTTCTCTATATATTTTGGAGATCAGACCTTTGTCTGTTGCGGGGTTGGTGAAGATCTTCTCCCAGTCAGTAGGTTGCCTGGATGGGGGGAGCTAGGGGAAAAAGGAGGATTGGGATAAAGGAAGGTTGGATAGGGGAGTACGGAAGCACAATTCTTAGTTAAGGGAGCCACCTTAGGGTTGGCAAGAGACTTGAACCTAGAGTGGCTCCCAGGAGCCCAAGCTGAGGTCCCCAGTTAGTTCCTTGGGCAGCTGAGGATAGGGAACCTGAAATGACCCTATCCTAGAGCAATACTGACGAATATCTTGCATATCATCATAGAACCTTCATCTGGTGATGGATGGAGATAGAGACAGAGACCCACACTGGAGCACTGGACTGAGCTCCCAAGGTCCCAATGAGGAGCAGAAGGAGGGAGAACATGAGCAAAGAAGTCGGGACCACGAGGGGTGCACCCACCCACTGAGACAGTGGAGCTGGCTCACCAAGGCCAGCTGGACTGTGACTAAAAAAGCATGGGATAAAACTGGACTCTCTGAACATGGCGAACAATGAGGGCTGATGAGAAGCCAAGGACCATGGCACGGGGTTTTGATCCTACTTAATGTGCTGGCTTTGTGGGAGCCTAGCCAGTTTGGACGTTCACCTTCCTAGATATGGACGGAGGAGGGAGGACCTAGGACTTACCACAGGGCAGGGAACCCTGACTGCTCTTTGGACTGGAGAGGGTGGGGGAGAGGAGTGGGAGGAGGGGGAAAAGGGTGGTAGGAGGGGGGAGAAGGGTGGGAGGAGGGGGAGGAAAATGGGAGGCTGGGAGGAGGTGGAAACTTGTTTTTTTTTCTTCCTTTTCTCAATTAAAAAAGAAAAAAAAGATACTAAACCATTATTTTAGTTTTTACAGGATCCCATAGAAATAACCTCATCCCATGACAGATGGAAGTAGTTCTAGAGACACCATCCCCTCTGCCAACAAAGTTTGTCCTCAGGGTTAAGGACATCTGTTAGGGGTTGGTTTTAAGTGGTATGGGGTTGGGGTGAAAATGAAGTAGGCTCAGGGATCTCTATGGGAAAAAAGGGGAGGGAATGGACAGGATGGAAAATAGGTAGATTAGATTATTATTTGTGAGCTATTATTTATAGACAATTTACATTGGTATATATTCTTGTATATTGATACAAATTCAAATTATATTTGTCATATTAATTATACTCCTATTTATGTTTACAATATTTGTGCACCTGTACAAAGTTATTTTGTCATATTAAATGCATGCTTCTACTTCTGCTTAAGATATTTTGTATATTGATGCAATATATATCATATTGTATTATATTTCTACCTTTGATCAAGATACTTATATATTGTTTACATTTTGAGGTCATTGTCCTCATTCATTGCACATTTGTTTAAAGATTATTTAATTTTAATATGAAGTCTTAGTCTTTAAGCTATATAGGTATTAAGAATTACAAGTCAATAGTCATCCATGTTTGTCATACTTATAGTTAGACTAATCAGGTTCTTCAAAAGCACAGAGATTGTATTCCGCATAGATAGGTAATCTTTAAACACTTCAAAGAACTATAGAATGTAGCATTTAAATAACTTGGGATTCTGCTGAAGTGAGACACAATTGCTCCTGGCAGCACTGATCTATTCCCAAGAAAATGTTGAACACTGAAGACACTCCATGTGGAGCTTGTTTTCTTCTTGACAAAGCTGGCCTTTGGGCAAAGAACTGCCCTTGTCTTGACTATTGAAAAAATTCACTGTGTCTAGACTGAACAAACAGGATACAAACAAAAAGACTGCCAAAACTTACCAAGACAGGGTAAGATTGTCTTTCAGATTTTTCTGCCTCTGAAAATGGTCTGCTAGTAGCTCTAGGTCTTAGTCAAAGTTGGTTGCCCCAACCTTGCAAATGAGATCTAGGGTGATTGATTGCTCAGATAGCTGGTTGTCTTTGTCATTTCTTGCACCTTTTGGAAGTTGCTTGATTGCACTTCCTGTTAACGCAAGTATTATTATTTCCCTCCTCAGGTCTTTGATGGGTTAAAGACTAGACCGTCATAGTTACTTTCCTCTCATGATTTAGCCAAGCCATTTATTTTTATATAAGACTTAGACTCCTAGGATAAGATAACTATTGAAAAGTTTAACATACGTTTTTTTGTTTGATATTGTTCATGCTGGTTGTAATTCTAATTTTTATGTATGTTTTTGCCTCTTCTTTTCCCTGTATAATGCTTATTATTTGTTTTTATTGTATATAGTTTTGTCTTAGACTCAGAACAAAAGGGAAAGGTGCTCTGGGAACTCCTTCACCCAATAGCTTTTAAGATACCAGCCCACTTTGGGAGTGGTCTCACGTACTATAAATGCAGATGAAAGGTGTATGTGGGACTCTTGGTTTCTGGATTTGGTTTCAGTTCCCAGTGCATGCAGAAGAGTATGGATCACTACTATTTCTGTTAGTTTATTCTCATATAAATAAACCTTTGTAATACTCTGTGCTGGGCTATTGTAGAACTTTTTTGTACACCAACAAGACATAGCAAATGGCAGTATATATTCTTTACTATTGTGTATCTAAAACTAAAATTCTTCAGTGCTGGATCCATCACATAACAATGTCTGATTCTATGGTTACTGCTTCTCCCTATGTGCTTAGAACACATAGTGGAAACAAGCAGAGATTGCTGCATTCTTGTAGTACTTTGTCCACTGGTAACAGAGAGAAACTTCTAGAAATACTTCTCCAGATGTTCCAAGCTGCTACTTGGGTTCTTAGCTTCATAATCAGGTAGTAAAGCAAAAATATAAATCAAGCACAAATAAAAAATGCTTTGAAATTCTTCCAGGCAATTGAAAGGTTGGGAGGTATAGCTCACTGGCAGAGTCCTTGCCAGGCATGGATGTGGCCCCCATGTTCAATTTCCAGCAAGCAAGAAAGAAATTTCAACAGTTCAGTGGTACGGGAGAATTATCTGTATTCTGTCAATCATGTTTTAAATAAACGCTGATTGGTCAGGCAGAAAGTATAGGCGGGTCAACCAGACAGGAAGTAGAGGCAAGGTGATAAGAACAGGAGAATTCTAGGAAGGAGGAAGCCCATTTCTCCAGAGTCCTGCCCAGATCACTGAAGAAGCAGGATGTGACCTGCCCCACTGAAAAAAGTACTAAGCCATGTGGCTAACATAAATAAGAATAATGGGTTAATATAAGCTACATGAGCTAATAAGAAGCCTGAGCTAAGGGGCCAATTCGCTTTATAACTTATGGAGACCTCTGTGTGATTTTCTTTGGGGCTTACTGGCTGTGGGAACTTGGTAGGACAGAAACCCCAACTAGCAGGCCCACATGTTACAGTTCAGAGGTTAGACTCTGATGGTGTTTCTCCAGATATCTCCCTGAAATGACAATTTCAAAACACTACAATGTCATACTTCTGAGAAAGGAAACAGACCAGTAACCCATTTAACAAATCCAAGAATGCGATTCCTCATTGGTGTCAGAATGAATACTCCTTAAATTAATCCTTCTCATTTTAATTGGATAGGAACATGCTATGCATTTCCCCCACTCTCCTCCACCTTCCATCCCCTTTTCTCCTCCCCCCCCCAACTCACCACACTTCAATTTATTCAGGAGTTCTTGTCTTTTTTCCCCTTCCTAGGCAGAGCCATGTATGTCAAGAATAAACATTTTAATTTGTACTTCGGGAAAAAATGCTAAATTCTCGAGCAGAATTTACACTTCTCACAGCAAAAGCTACTTTCTACAAAGGGCAGGGGGAGGTTGTTTTCAATCATGATTTTTGTCAGGAAGGAGTTTGAAAGACCCTCAGAGAGGACCTTTTCCTCCAATGAAGTCCCCAGAACCAGGACACTCCGAGTCCAGACCACAGGATGCAATTAGCAAGAGGTTTATTGAGTAAACACAGGTACCTGCGGGCAGCAAAGTCTTTTAGAGGACTTGTGCACCTGCCAACTGGAGAGCGGGCTTTTTATAGGGAAGAGCAAAAAGCAAGTTTACAGAAGCAAAAACATGGTTATCGGAATGAGGTGGGGGGGCATGACTGTTCCTATCTCATAGATATCCTGTTTCGCAGTCAACCTGCTTTGTTGATGTCCTATCTTATTGACATTTTGCCCTGCAGTCTTCCTATCTCATAGACATCCTGCTCTCTCAAGCACGTGGGATGTTCTTACGAGAGTAGGCTGGCTGCTGATCCGGAGAATTTTTTTAAAGCAAACAGGACATTCCCCCGGGAGCATGCTAGCTGCGGGTTTTGAGGAGGGGGTCTGTAGGGTCTTTCAGAGTTCTGCTCTCTCATGGCAGCACTCAGGCTGTGTTCTTGTGGTTCTGTCTCTTGGTGTCAAGTCAAGTTTTCTCTGATGAAAGCTTTCAGTCTGGTCTGACTTCATTTAAACTAAGTCTTTGTTATTATGAGCCTTAAGAATACATGGTTTTGAATGAAGAACTAAATTTTCTTAAGTAACTATATCAATTAAATGTGGACAAATACACTTAAGTAATGTAAGCCATACTGAGTCTGCTAAGGTATGTTGAAACTCATAAGAGGCTCACATTGGGAAAGGGAAATTGAAAGGGACACAAAACTCTTATTTCCATGACTCTGCCTGTGATTTTGCTCCAATAAGCCCTTAAACGTCTGTGTTAGTTTTCACGTCTGTGTTGTTTAAGTGCTTCTGAACTAGCTAGCTGAACAAACATAAGCTTTTAACTCTTCATAAGCTTTTGAAATATAGTATTTGTAGTCATATTACAAGTATATATGTTTTTAGTTATATTTTAGAATACCCTTTGAAATAAATTACTTTTCAAAGTAACCACTTTGTGTGATTTTGTGTGCATGTTGGGCAAGTCCTGGAAGCTGGGGCCTCAAATGTGCTAGGAATATTCTGTGCCACTAGCTGTGCTCCAACCCCAAAACCAAAATCCAGTTTTCCTAGAAAACTTGAAAACATAAAGTAAAAAGACATCCAGTAACCCATGATAAAATAATGATCATCATAAAGGAGGGGCCCACAGTCAACTTCTCTCTGCAGAACTATTGGCAATGAACTGCTGCAGGAGACACAGAGAACTCAATAGACCACACACAAAATCAAGACATGGAGTATAAGGAGGGCTGACTAGGGAAGTGGCTTCTAGATTGAAGGATGAATGAAGAGAGGGTAAACTGGAAATGAAAAAGAATAAAATACATTATATGTATTAAGAACGTACAAAACAAAAACATTTTAAAAATGAAAATGTACGAAGATAGCCAATATACAGAATAAAATAGAAACCAGCAGCTCAGTAGTTAGAATTCATTTTGAAAGGTAGACTCTAGTCCTAGCTATCCTAAAGCTCACAGAATACCAAGTTGGTCTGCAACATGGGAGGAATTTCCAGGTCTCTCATATGCTTGGACTACAGGGGAATAAAGCTGTGCTTGGCTCAATAATTAAAATTCCTTGTAAAGTGCATTTCTCGGTAGATCTAATAGGATTGAATTATGAAGCACACGCCTGTAGTCCCAGTGCTCTGGTCTGTGGAGGCTGGAGGACAGGAGCTCCAGGTCATCCTCAGCTCAAGGACTTCAAGCTCAGCTTGAGCTTTGTGAGACCCTCAAAGGAGGAGAGCACAGCAGAGGCAGCTACAGCTTGGGGCCCGAGGCAACCCGGGAAAGGATGAAGAATCCCAAGGTTAGGTCAACAATGGCCAGAGGACACATTGGAATGAAGTATTTACCAAGTGTAGTGGCATTTCATTTGTATTTTAACAAATAAAATTTGCCTGAAGATCAGAAAAGTAAAATAGCCATGCTGGTCAGCTTTAAAGACCAGGGGGTGACACACACCTTTAATCCACAAATGTGGGCCCATATTTCATATACAATAATTTACAGGCAGGCACACTGGCCACTAAGCAGACATGGTGGCGCTGCACAGGAAGGGTCAGCACCTTGCAGACCAGGTGACAGTGTGCTAGTGAACTAGGTCCAGCAAGGGGGACCTCTCAAAAAGTACACAGCTGACTGACTGGAATCAATCAGGGTGTTATCTGCGGTGGCTGCCACAGCTCAGAGAACTGGAGAACAGGGCCCTTGGGCATTCCTAAACGGGTGGCAGTTAGAAGTGAGAGTGTCTTCTCCCAGGGAAACAGCAGCACCTGCCCCACCAGGACACAGGGTGGGTGAGCTCATTCTGTGCAGCATAGACAAGACTACAGCTCCATCGCTGTCATCCAGACCCTGCCTGGAGTTCCACATGAGCTCCAGCTCAGCAACAATCCACCCTGGTTTTTCCTTGACTATAAGGAGAATCACACACAAGGTGGTTCCAAGACTTTGGGCTAATTCAGCACGGAAAACAGAATTTAATGCTCTTCCAGAATAATGTGGTGGATACCCAGGAGCCAAAGACCTGGCTCAACCACACCTATGACAACTGGCACTGTCTGTGAAATAAACGGGCTAGGGGCTATCTAGTGTAAGATCCAGCTGTGGGAGTGTGATGGGGGCAGCTCAGGTCATCCCCCTGAGATACTGGGGATTTGCAAGGGTTAGAACTGGTATAAAAGGCCATCAAGGATGTGCAATAATGCAGCTTCAGGACTGAGCAGCGAAGGTGTTTGAGATGAGGTGAAAGGGACAGTTGTGGCCCTCCTATGGGAAGGCATTTAGTGTAACCTTGGTGCCTAGCTATGGTCCATGTGTGACAGTGTGCTGGAGCAGGTCACAGCCTGTGGAGCTCAGCAAACTAGCACAGTCAATCACTTGAGTGCTTGCCAGCCTGCCTGCCAGGCCAAGCACACTGCCAGTTATCCCTCAAGTGCAAAAAGATCTTTTCAAACCAAGTTTTACACATTTTTCAAGGAAATTTTCTAAATAACCTATGCCTATAAAAACCAAGAAAAGTGATTTTTCTCCAGAGTTATCACTGCGCTGTAAAGTGTAACAGGATCATGGGAAGCAGACCATGGCCAAGGAGAAAACGGTAGACAACTGCAGAACAGTGATTGCCATCTCCCTCAGTTCATGCCTCTTACTTTGGTGTATATTTTGCTAGTTCCTGTGGCCTAGAACAAAACAAAGGAATGGCAGAATTTATTCTGCCTACATAGCTTCCATATTGCTAAAAATCAAGAGAAATGACTATAAGCCAGTGTAGATTTTAGAAGCAACAAAGACTAAATCTATACTAAGTGGGTGCAAGGAATATTCATTGAACACCCTATCTGCAAGGTGGATGGTTATCCACACCAATTCTGTGGAAACATTTGTTGCTGCTTCCACTGAACACACGGAGACTAAGAAAACTTACAGTACCCCCGTAAGTCCCACAAGCTTTCCACAGAGATGTGAAACACCTTTCAACACCATTCTTATCATAGACACAACATCACTTAAGAACTCTACGGATTTGTACTGTTATGATATATTCTCTATTCATTTTTATAAAAATAACATAAAATCAAGAAATATGTATGTCAACATCAAATTTCAAGTAATTTTAATACTGTTTTGGGCACAAATATTGAGTGTTAAAGACACTAGGCATGTCATATACACATATTAACATGCACATATGTATAAAAACACATTTTAACCCTTAACAAAATAGTTAGCATATGCATGAAAGTGACTAGTGAGGGTTTCTCACCTTCATGTACTAAGGTGGTTGAAAGACATCAAACCAGGACATGCCCTCCCCATTGTAATCCCAGTCGTTGAAATGAGTCATGGGCCTTTCCATGAGTCTATTCTACAGACATTTTAAACATTCTCACTTCTGGTGTAGACATCTCACCAGAGCTCCTGCGATGATTGCATCCCTAGGACTCTGCTGTGGCTTCTCCACAGTGGAAGCATGTCCTTTCTTTTGCTCCTTAGCATTCTTGCTGCCATTCCCAGGATGCTTCTCTGCCACTTACCTTTCTCCCCTTTCCTATTCAGATGTGTGGCATCTGTGGTTTCTGAGAAGCATGGTTATAAGGATGTCAGGAACTCTTCCTAACCTGGAGCATGGGTCCTTTTCTAAATCCTGAAGTTAAAACCTGCCGTGCTCTGAGTGCGAAATTCTCATCACAGGTTATGTATTTGGATATTTGATCCTGACAGATCGCTCTGCTTTGAAGGCTGTAGAGCCTTTAGGAGGTGCTAGAGGGGGAAGGCCATAGGGAAAGGTATGAGAGATTAACCAGTTGCCGGTTCTATACTGCAGCTATGAGGCAGCTTTGAATCCCATGGCACAACTGTGAACTTTCCCTGTCAGTCCTGCTGTTGTGACAGATTGTGTCCTTTGAACTGCGAGCCAGAATAATCCATTCTCCCCTCAGTAATCCTGTTTGGGATTCTGTAGCATATGACTGGAGGAAGAGGACATTGGCACTGAGGCATGGACACTTGCTGGGAGAAAACCAAGCATGTAGTCCACAGTGCCTGCCTTGTGAAAGAAATGCACCATGTAGATGGGGGCTAGAAATGCCCTACACGGATCTGAGCAGACCTTAATCAGCCAATCTGGGGTCTGCAGAAGGCCAAGGTTCTATCAGACACAGACAGCAGTGACAGATCATCTCAGCAGGTTTCTGATGGGGAACAGAACTCTATGGAAGTTGGACATGAGATCATTTCAGTGACACCCATTTATAGAACCTGTCTCTGTTCTCTCCAGGGCCTGAAATTTAAGTGGTGCTGAATGCCAAAGAAATGGATTGTTTGGGGAGGGAAATTCAGCAGTTAAATAAATGCTGCTTTTCCTCCACAAGGAAATCACATACTTATGCAGAAGACAGAGACCATACATTTACCTGTTTCCAATTACAAGAGTAACTGTAAGTTGATTGCTCTCTAATTAAAGTCCCTTTCATGTCCGTAGAATCCATTTCAGTTATCTGTTTTCACGGACACATGGAGCTTATGACATTCCTATTAGCCAACAACTGAAACATTTCACACAACTCTGAAGCATTTCCACAACTCTGATGAAGGTAGTCTGTAGCCATCAGCTTTGAAATGTTTAGAAACCTGAAGCATCTCATCTTCAAATAACCAATTGGTGGATCCCAGGGGATGTTTACCGTCAATTCCCTGAATCAACAAACTCTTCCCTGTCAACCTCCTCATGGGCTGGCCAAAATGGCGGAAGACAGACTTGTGGATGCTGCTGCAAACGGAGTGTCGTGATTCCCAGGGATGCTCACACTGAGCTCCTCCAATGGACAATCCTTTTTTTTTTTTTTTTTTTTTACAGTGGCACAGACTCTGCCAACGGTGAGGAAGAGACTATGATGAACCCACATTCAAGACTGCAATGGTGACAATACTCGACCTTGGTGTCTGTGGGCCGTGAACTAGTGATAGACTCCACACTGCTAGAACAACAGCTCTAGAGCTCCACGTGGAATGCGTAGGACTAATCACCCGTGTTTAGAAGCTCAGGCGTTCTCTGATAGAAAACACTTTAGAGTACCATCCTTGTCAAATTCTGATCTCCATGAGGAAGTAGTGTCAGATGTGACTTTCTTCTGTGAAGTCATGACACACGCATATGAAGACACCTGAATTAGTGACAAGTACACCGTCTGTTTCCTTCAAGTGCCTTTTCAAAAGAATTCTTAAATTCAGGAAATAATAATGGTTTTGGGAGCTAGCTCCAGCTTTTGACTCAGATCTCTCCTGGTAAGCCCTCAGTGGAGCAAGACACTTCCTGCTTGCCCTTTTTATAGAGCACTGTAGACAATTTGTAGTATTCCTGGTTCATCTCCCAAGAACTTTCTAATTGATAACTGGAAAATTCTACACTGATGAGCAAATTATAAATTTGGTATATTCACTTTTGTGGGAACTGCAGCCCTGAGTTGATATCCCTGCCCCCATTTGAGGTGCTTATCTGCAAGGAAAACATAATAAATTCCCTCTGCTCCTGGAGCGGGGAAGGAAGGAATTTTAAGTGCGGGGAAGGAAGGAATTTTAAGTGCACGGTGACTGTTCCTTGATCCCTGCCAGAGTCAGGTTACAGTCCCTTCGTAGCCACCTCAACCTCGTGCTCTGTGTATTCATTCAACCTGGACACCCTCCACCAAGACTCTTGGTTCCAGCCCGCGCTGGCGCGGCACACTTTAATTCCATTAAAGATTCTACCAGTGAGGTTGTTATTCTTTCGGTCCCTCTCCCTTTAAAGGACGAGTCACACCCACTCCCAGGCCCTCTGACCACTCGTCCCATCTGGAAACTCTTTCTGTCCCCCCTCCCTTTTCTTCTCTTTTTTTTCTCTCCCTCTCCCTCTCTCTCTCCTTTAATAAACGTTTATGCCTATTTTCTGTGTCTATGTGCCTTTTACCCGCCGCTTGGCTCTCCTGGCCACATGGGCGGCCACCTGCTGTTGGGAACTCGCCGCCATTTGGCTCTCTTGGCTGCATGGCCCGCCACCACCGCTCAGGCCGCCACTCTGGTACCGGCAGCTGTCTCTGTCTTGGGACTGGCTGCTCGGGACCCGCGAGTCTCTGTGCCACTCCGCCAGCCCGCCTGGGACCCGCAGTATTTTTAAAGACCATCAGTATCTTAAAAGAAATTGCATATTGAATGTCATAAAAAATGATTCAGAATATATGGCCAGGTTTCTCCTTCAGAAAGGTGTTGATATCTTTTTCAAGATCCCTCTGGATAAAGTTCAATCCATTATCCCATTGAAGGTAATTTTAACTTGTGACTGTTTAAATTCCTATTAACACTAAGGTTCAAAATAATTTCATTAGGAGAGACATCCCTGTTTTCATTTAGGGGAATATGGAGCCCTGGTATAAAAATTTGCTCTTACAGGAGGGAAGAGATGTGCCAAGATGCTCTTGGGCTCCTGCCATAGGTTAGATTGCATTGTGGCAATAGAGACAAGTGTCCCTTGAAGGGGATTTTGCTCTTCTGACAGGCTTCACCTAAGAGAGCATGCATACCAAAAGCAGGGCAGAGTGTCCTCTGTGGTAAGCCCACAGCAGTGCCAGCACTGGGACATCAGAGCGGGATGTCCTCTGTGTCCGGACTCCACGGGCCACGCCTGGGATCCCCGAGGAATAGGCTCTGCTGGCAGGCAGTGCTTCCTGGGTATTCCTAACAGGAATCCTGACACATATCTCCTCTGGAATTACCCAGAGTAATGGCTTTGCAAGTCTTGGCATTCACTGTGGGCACTGGGGGAATTTATGTGTTATCTGAGGGACTTTGGAAGCTAAGTTGAGCATCCTGAGGGCCTGGACTGTACTTGCTTCTCAGGAACTGACATGTCACGCCCAGTGTCACATGGTGATATACACAGTTGGGCCTTGCATGCTGAGGGAACCCATGGCCATGCCCATTATCCTCCCAGGGATTTGACAAACAAGAGCAGTCACAATCTGAACAAGTTTCCATTATTTCAAACATCACTACGTAGAGTCTGCTGCCTGGACCAGTCATGTATAGATGTGCACTCAGCACACAGAGATGAAAGGGGCCTGGGAAGCTGGGCATCCACCATGAAGTTCTCTGGCTTCTGGAGGAGGAAAACAGGAAGTGGACGGAAGGACAATTGCTTGTGTTTGGAGGCTGATGGCCTTGAAAGCTACAGCTACCGTAGACTCCAGGAACAAAGCCCACACTGCCTATATATATGTGAGTGGGAAGACCACGCGGTGCTAGGTCACTCTGAGTAGCTATGGCATGAACCCCAGAGATGGGAAGAGGGGAGGGGTCTTCAAGCAGAGGTCAGTGGCTGCATAGCAGGAGGTATGGCACTCAGGAAGCCCTCCTTCCTTGGATCCTCTCTCAGGCTCCAGGCTGAGAGGGCATGCCTTCATTTTTCTGGCCACAGAAGGGTGGTCAACAGTGGACCTCATTGATGACTCCAGGAAGTGGAGCCTTCTGGACATTACTCCAGAAAGTACTTATAGATACAAACACATAAAATTATCCTATGGAATTCACACCCTGGGTTGACTGTACACAGAAGGAATATTCATGACCATAAACAGAAACATCTTCATACCAGATATGTAAGGATTCTTCATGGCCAGACGTAATGACAGCTGAGAGTGTCTGCGGCCCCATGTAAGGCTATTGTCCGGCATCCTTTAACAAAGCTGTCCTGGGAAGACCTCTGTGTACAATGGCATGGTCTCCTCTCTGGGAAGCAGTGGTCATATTTGACCATACACTCTGGTCATCAGAATCGCTTAAAGTATTTCCACAGAAGGGTGTCCTGTCCCTTTGGTCTGGCACTCAATTTTGTTTGCCTACCAGATTTGCCCCGAGGGTGACTCCATGCCTTTGATGGAATCAAAAACTAGAGAGTTTTCTCTCCTCTCAGGGCTGGGTCTCTGAGTAAAAAAGCTTTCTAGGTTGAGAACCCGCTGTGGGCATCTTCATGTCCTCTGAGGGAATCTGAATTCTGGGCACATCATCCTATGACAAAACATTCTTTCACAGCTGGTCTCCTAGAGAGGAAATGGTGGTTGAGCCTGTCGTTTCTGTAAGAATTTGCACTCTGGGTCAGGCATCTTCTGGGGTCATCTCCTGAAAGCTGGGAGGAGTTCTCTTAGAGGCATTTTCTCTCTAACAGCATCTGTAAGCCAGGCCAGCAACCGTATCTTGCAATAGGAATCTTGGCTGCTGTCCTCCAGGGACTGTGTACCTGGCCCAGGATTTTTGTCACACCACACACGTGCAGACAGACATATTCTGAGTGCTTCTGAGGGAATCTGCATGCTGTCCCAGTCATCGGAAGAAGAAACTGACCTGAAAATGGACAGGTGTACAGATTAACACAAAAACTTCTACACGGAAGAGAGAGTACAGAGAGGACAGAAATGCCAACCTATGTTGCCAGCTTCTCAGATCCATGATGGTACCACAAGCCTCTCCCACCCCCAGAGTGGACAACTTCTAAAAGCCAACCAAGGACACAACAGCTTCTACACTCGGTCTTCCAGAGAGGCTCATGTTGTCACCTCGGTCTCCCCAAGGACTGTAAGGAAACAATCTAGATGTGTGCCCATTGGTTACAGCAGTCATAAAAACGGACACACCCCTTTTCCAGTTTTGATCTTCATTTTAATTGGATCTCCAAGAACAGGGGTGGATGCTAGACAAAGCCCTTACAGTGCTCAAATCTGCCCAAGTCACATTAAAAAGCCACTAACAACTTGCAGCAACACTCTTAATTAAAATTGTCAAGGCACAAGAAGACATGAAGTATGATGAGGCACCAACACAGCCAAAGTCAAACATTTCAGAAGCAAAAAAATGTATTATTCCCTCGAGTGTCGGGCCATGTTGAGGAATGAGTGCTGGGATTTGCATCTACTTGGATTTGGGTGTTTGTTTATTTATTTATTAAAGATTTTTTAAATGTTAATATTATGTCATTTGGTTTTTTGTGCTGGGTGAGGGAATAGTGGCAAAGAATTTGGTCGTGGGAGCAGCACTCTATAAATGAATTCATCCTGTCTCTCTGGAGTAGGTTAGGAGGTAAGGGACTACCCGAGTTCCCTCAAGAATGTACTGTTTCCATATGGGGCTGCTCTTAACTCTAGGCTCCTCCTACCCATCTGAATTCCCTTTTCACATGTGTGCCAGTTGGCACAGGCCGGGTGTTCATACCTGTATCACAGTTTAAACTTTCTAGCTGCCAGCCACAAAACACATGGACCTCTTTCTACCATGCTTAGATTCAGGTATTTTATCACAGCAGTAGAAAATGGGCAGATATGTGTTTCAGGGCAAGCCTGTGGTTTAAAACCTGCTGGGCATATTATAATTTTGTTTAGTAATTGTATTTGGTACAGGATATTCCTCTTGCCCATGTGTTATCATTTGAGGCCAGTACTTTCTGTCCATCTGAGGAACCTAAGAAAGAACATTAACAGAAGCGTATTATTGGTGTTGTCAACTGATGACAAAAGTATTTGAGCAGAAGTCTTCACAGGTCACTCAAGTAGAAATCACTTTTCCTCACGCTGCAGGAAAAGGGGCTCCAGATTGACAACTAGGAAGGGGCCCTTCACTAATGCACTGGGAGAGACCAGTGCAGCTAGGCAAGGAACTACAGAGCTGTAGCCCTTTCCCCAATCCATTAAGTAGAACAGGGACATGAGCAGCAGAAGGAGGAAAGGCAAAGCTATCATCCTCTAGGACACTGGATCTCATGACTTTCGCACTAAAACAAACCAAATGAAAACCTACAGCATTTCTGCTGCCTACTGCCAGGGACCTTACAGCATTTTTAAAAAATCATAACAGAAGTCCTCTGATAATCGAGTGTCAAAATACAAACTGGAGACATGCCTATCACCCTAGTTACCTATTCCTTCACTGTGAGAGAAAGCATGGTGTCAGAGTAAGTGGGGATTACAAATCCCAGCTTCTGCCAATGGCCATCACTGGGGAAGTCACGACACCCACAGTCTACAGAGAGTGAATGCAGTCACAACTGCACTCTGTGCTCCTTCCCACTCTGGCAGGGTCCAGGATCTAAATCCAGGGTGGGATGCTACCCACAGAAGTCAGCTATGTATCAGTGAATTCAATTACCAGGATCCTCATAGTCATGAGCACAGACCACCCTAAGCTAGACCATCCTTCACAGAGACTCTTTTCCCCAGGTGCCTCTACATTGTGTCAGACTGACAACTAAATCAAACCATCACACCTACAAGCCAACTACTCCCAGACTCTCACCTTAGGGCCTAAAGTACTGACAGCCCAGCAGACAGCCCTGCTTTATACATAAAATCCTCAGCTAACACAATTCAACAGGACGCGGGACGATGGCTCAGTAAACAATACAGTTCTGCTGTACAAACAAGAAGACCTGAGTTTGAATGCCCAGCATCCATGAGAAACCAGGTGAGGCGTGGAATCCACTAACTTCAGTGCTGCAGGAACGTAGAGGCAGGTGGGTCTCTGGGACCCGCTGGACACCTCTCAAAGTCTAGTGAGAGATGCTGTTTCTAAAACTGAGGTGGGAGGGGAAAAATGAAGGCACATGCTTCCATACACATGCACCTGCATACTTACATGCTAACTCCATATACACATTCATGCAACACGCACACACATACACAAAGTATAATATAAAAGTTGGTGGCAAAGGCAAAAAGAGCAGAAAGCAGGAGAGGGGTTGGACAGTAGATAAATTAAGCTTTTTCTTGATCATTTGTGGAATATTGCCTGCCCCAAGTATCCAAGTGCACAGAAGCTCAGGTTCTTTAAATCAAAAGTGTAGTAATAAGAGCGGCGGGGCTGCGTCCCCAGCACCCCGGCCGCCTGGCTAGCTTATGCCCCGAAATAACAACACACAAACTGTATTCATTTAAACACTGATTGGCCCATTAGCTCTAGCCCTTACTGGCTAATTCTGCTATCCCGATCAACCCATCTCTAATAATCTGTGAGCACCGGTCTTATTGGGAAGATTCTAGCCTACGTCCATCCTGGGTTGGAGCTTCATTGCATGTGTCTGCCCGGGGGCGGGGCATGGCGTCTCTTCTGAGGCGTCTGCTCCCGAGAGGAGAGCTGTGGAGTCTCTTAGCTCACTTCCTCTTCCTCCCAGCATTCTGTTCTGTTTACTCCACTCACCTAAGGGTGGGCCTATCAAATGGGCCTAGCATTTTCTTTATTGCTTAACCAATGAAATCAACAGATTGATATATGACACTCCCCCATCACAAAAGTACCATGTTTACATTAACCTTCAAACCTCCTCCCATTTAATCAAATCCTAGCCACATTACTTCTCAGTATCTAATGCTACACAAGCAGTTGTTGCATTGCTAGGATAAAAAGACAAAACAAAAACAAATGTGCTCAATAAAGACTCATTTTCTTCAAACCTTTTTTGCTCTTGAATTATCAGACAGATGCAGAAGTCATGGGACATCAGAAAATCTGTAGCGAGACTGTGGATAATCCCATCAAAAGTACTCAGGAGACATGGCCAAGGCTGATATGGGACCACTTGGTGGTTCCTTTGAGAAGGTACAGCAAGAAAAATGCTTGGCCAATTAGTTTAAGGTTAATTGGATAATTCATAAAGTAAGTGATGAAAATTAACAAAATATACGAGGAAGAAGGAAAATGGAAGTGGTCCAGAGAGAGTGAGGACAGGGAATGACTCCTTCCGGTTCATTTTTCATAGGAAGAAGAGTCAGAAAACTTCCACTTTATAGCCATCACTGGGACAGTGGTGCTCCAGGAGGGAAACTGGATCATGTGAACAGGAAAATGTCATTAAGGTGAAGCCAGAGTTATGATGCTAGCACAGAGTAAAGAATACCGGCCTTCAAGGCAGCTCTCCTGCAATTCTTACACTCAGCAGGCAGGGACAGAGGAGTGCTGGGGCAGGCTGGTGGGACCAGCAGAATCACTGTGCCCTGAGTTCAACCAGAGTCCCTGTCTCATAGGGTGGAGGGAAATTGAGGAACATGCTTAATGTCAACTTCTAATCTACACACATACACTTGGGGCACACACACACATATGAGCAGGCACACACATGCACATGCATGCATACACACAGCGCACATGTGCAAACACACACACACCCTAATTACAAAGTGTCCCTGTGTGACAGTTGAAACAAAGGAATGAAGATTAGAGTTCAGTTTATGGGAGCTAAGCATAAGTTGCCTTCTGATGAACACACACAGACACCGGAGACAAACTCTTCCCAACATGCTTCAGTTCTTCTGCTGAGAACAGTGAGATCCATACAGTGTTCAGACCACACAAATGAGCTGGAATCCTCCATGGAGAGTGAACAGAAAGTGTTTGGAGGAAACAGCAGGTAATTTTAGGGTAGAGTTTAAAACTAACCCTGTATGGTATCTTTATACCCAGCATAACAAAAAAGGAAACAGTCACCTGTACCCAAGAGGCTTACCCCACTTGGGCTGTCCCTCAACAGCAGTCTCAGCAGTAACTTTGCTCTTGATTCCTCTGAGGGACAGCATGGCATGGAGTCCAAACAGAAAAGCTTGACTTTCTGCTGTGCCATTCTCTAAGGATGCCATTTTGCCAGCATCACTTTCTCAGATTTCTAGCTTCATCTCAAAACCTGGTATACTCCCCAGAAATATGTGTCTTAGCTAATAGACCTCCTTCTAGTCACTACTGCAGGACAGCAGAAGGCCAAAGAGGACCTTTCTGAGGAGAGTATGGGTTACAAACTCGGAACTCATTCTCCCCCCAGAGAAGCACAATCCATCTCAGGGCAGATGCTGCTTCTCCTCGCCACTCCAGGACCCAGCACAGAAGCCTAGCATGTGGGCTGGGTGCCCTGCACCATGTCTCAAGCACCAGAACCCACTTCCATGGGAGGGTTTGAATCATACTATAATGGAAAAGGCACAGGTGACTCAGCCAGAGCCAAGCCACCCATATATTCCAGAGAGCAGCTCAGCCACTGTTAATCCAAAGCAAACAGAATCTGTGGAAGGGTGGCCCCTCCATGGGAGCACTCCAGGGACACATCATCCTGGAAACCTCCTTGTGATTCTTTATGTGATAGGTCTGAGAGTGTCTGATGCAGGATCCCACTCTGTATGCTGTGAATACCATTGGTTAATAAAGAAACTGCTTTGAGCCTATAGCACAGCAGGGTAGAACAGAGCTAAGTGGGGAAAACTAAACTGGATGCTAGGAGAAAAGGCAGAGTCAGGGAGAAACCACATAGCCTTGCCATAGACAGATGCTGGAACTTTACCTGCTCTTGCCTAGACTGCTTAATGCTATGCTTATGAAATGAACATGCAGGACCCAGAAAAAAAATGACTGATAAAGTTGCCTAAAGAAGGCGAGACAGTCCTTCAGGGTTTCTGCTTCATATAAGAGACTGCCAGTCATTCTGCAGGACATAGAAGAAAGTGACTGACAAACTGCCAAATTAGGCAGGACTATCTTCCTGCTTCATGGAAAAGTCTACTGGATACTATGGGCCTGTAGGCTGAAGATGGATGCCCCAATGGTACAAAAGAACTTTGGGTGACTGTCCAGGCAGCAAGATGTCTCTGTCAATTTAAAGTTTTGGAAGTTACTTATAATGTACTTTCTGTTTACTTAGGTAATATTATATCCTTCTGGAGTCTTTGATGGAAATGAAGAGTAAATAGTTATAATTGCAGTTTTCCTTAGTTATGATAAAAGATAAAGTAGATATAAATATTGTAACTGTAATTCTTTTTTGATACCTGTCTTGTTATATGTAATTTTGCTATGTTAAAGTTAAAACCTTCTTTATTATTTAAACAGAAAAGGGGAGGTGATGTGGGGTTTCCCTCTGTATGCTGTGAATACCATTGGTTAATAAAGAAACTGCTTTGAGCCTATAGCAGAGCAGGGCAAAACAGAACTAGGTGGGGGAAACTAAACTAATGCTGGGAGAAAGAAGGCGGAGTCAGGGAGAAGGATGACATCTCACCCCTAGGAAGAGAGCCTGCCCCAGCAGAGAGCTACTTTTACTTAAACAGTTGGAAAGGATCTGAACTCGTCCCCAGTAGTCACTGGGGTCCTCTCTCCTAAGATTCTTGGATTCTGACCCAGCCTTCCAAGGTCTCTGAATTTCATTAAAAACCCAGGTGTCTTTTCCCTTCCTCCTGCACACTTGGTCCTCAAACCCCTCTGATTTTCCTGCATCTCCTGGGGAGACACACTGAACACTGCAGGTCTGCCTTGTCCCCCACTCTTCTCCTCCAGTGAACCATGCATCTTCCTTTCCCTAGAGAGCTCAGAGTTCAGTGTCGCTGACCCACAAGCAGCCCCTAGGTGTCTCACAGTCCCCCAAGGATTCAAGTCTCATTCACACTTCCCTCGACTTTCTTCCTTTCCACCATCCTGATTTACACTGCACTCTTTTCTGGGTGTCTTACCTTGCCACTGGGTCCTATCATGCTCCTGATCGCTATTGAGGGTACCCAAGGGTTCCCACGTCCGTTACATTCCAACAGTTTCCAGCTCCCGCTCAGCCTGATGGCCGTTAACGGCTGCCACACTCAGCTCACCCTGATCCCCAGGCTCAGGACGCACTTGAAGAAGGGTTCACCATCTCTGTCCCATCAGCTCCAGGAGGCGCTTCTTCTCCTGCCAGTTCCAGTTAGAGAAGGCAGGCTCCATGCTCTCTCTGCTGTGTGGCCAAAGTGGTCCCTGTGCAACCTCTGCCAGGCTATCTACTGCGCCTGCGCACTATGTCCAACTTCTGCACGTGCTGTCTCTGGGAGCTGCTCAGGCTGGAGCGGGCAGGTTGGGGTGGGGTAGGCTGCAGGCGCAGGGCACATCTCACCTATTGCTGCCGGTCTGGGATGGAGGACCAGGGAGCTGCTCCATACTCTTAAAGTAGGAAGATGCCTAGTTCCCACTGACTTTCTGGGGTTACCCAGCTGGTTAAGAAAGTGAATAAGGCATTCAGGCGGCTGCACCTGAGTGTGGAAAACCTTCTACTGATGGTGGGATCTGGGTGACGCTGCTGAACCAGGCAGCACTTGTGTCCAGCGCTGGGAGGCGAATCCAGTGCTGCACGCAGGGTGCTGGCTGATGAAGATGTGTCATATCAACAGAAAACTGGAAACCCACCCTGCATGCTGGGTCAGCATCCCGAGGGCCTCTTCAGAAGGGAAGGAAACCCTAAAAAGTGGTCAGGCATATGGCTACTGTGGCTAGACTCACTGTCTCTTCCAAGGCCTAAGCTTGTCAGTTTAGAGGGGAATCTGGCTAAGTTCTCTTCTCCAGAAGATGCTTTGCCTGTCATATGTGGGACTTGTTGGTGCCCATATTGGGGACTCTTCTGATGAACAAATGAGGTAAAACCAGGAAATTCACATAGCACAGGTGGGCATAAGACCTGTGGAGGGGAGGGCTGGAGTGGTGTTAAGGATGAATAGAGGAAAGTTAATTATAGGTTAACCTGACCAGACCTCTCCCAGGTCCAGAACCACCTTGTCCATCCCAAGCCACTAGTGTAACTCCGGGCCACTGGCTTAGCCTCTCTGGCCCTCTGGAGAATGAGGGCATGAGCAGAGGCCAGGCTTCCTAGAGTTAGCCCGATAGGCAGTGATGGACAGCCGGAAGAGGAGACGGTACTCGGTGGGTGCCAGATGTCTGATCTCCTTCTCATTGCTAGTTTGAACAAGATACCCACATCAGTCTTGGTCCGCACTTTGGTAGGTGTTTCAGCATGATTAGGAAGTGTTACCTTGCTGAAGGAAGTTTGTCACTGACAATGGGGTTCTGAGGTTTCAAAAGACAGCTTCCCCTTTGCATTAGCTCTCTTGGGCTTTGTGAGTGTGGGTTGAGAAGTGAACTCTCAGCTGCTGACCTAGCACCTGCCCCCATGCTCCCTACTTTGAAGGTGATGAGCTGTGATCACTCTGAAAATGCAAGCCCCAAATAAACTCCTCCTCCTAGTGGGTTCCTTGGTCATGGTGTTTATCACAGCAGTGGAAAAGTAAGACAATCTTTTTACGTGCATCTGTTGATTTGCCTGCTCTTGGTGGTGGCTCTGCCTATGGACCTGCACCAGTGTTCCTGGGATATATGACCTTGAACCTTTGCTGAATGTAGGGGCAATCATTTAAAATAAAAATAGGGAAACACACACACTTGACAGTAGGGAGCTCAGGAAGCCCTGAGTGAGCGGTGAATGTTTGCAGAGGATGACCATGTCAGCAACCAGAGCCTCAGACCTATGGAGAACGGCAAGGTCCACAGCCCTTTCCAAACCATGCCAGGGAGTGGCACTTGACTTACATCTTTATATTTTTGACTGGTCTTTTTCTCTCGCATCCAATTTGAGTATCTCTTGGCCTGTCTGACCTCCAACTGTGACCTAGGTACCCAATCTACAGCTCAGATATCCTAGTGAGATCCTTCTACCCCTACATGGCAGCCATTGGGCATGAAGGAACAATCTACTGTCTAGAAACTATAGGTTGTGATGCATGGTTTCAATAAGTGAATTTGCACTCTTTGGGAAGAGTGGAAAGTGTGATATTCCAGCACATATTAGGGATTGGAGATTGATCTCAGCCTAGTGATGACTGGTCCACCTGAAGGACAAAACCCTTTTCTATTAGCAGGGCGGAAACTAGGTTGGCTTAACACCTCAGGCAGCATAATGGCCAGGGTTCGTTGCATTAGGTGAAGGTAATTTGTGTTCCAGAGAATCCCAAGACCCAGGGGAAAGCTGGGGACTGTCTCTCAAGAGACTAACACTTCAAGTGCCTTTTAAATATGATCCCTTAGCCACTTTTGCACAGTGGCCACTTTAAATATGACATGCATATGTACTATGTGGCAGGTATTATAATATACCACGGGGCATCCTGACTGAACAATACAGATGTTCTAATATCACTCTGCATCATAGTGGCTGGGGCAGGTCAGTGATACCAACATAGCTTTCATTAGAAGTTTACGGCCCTTTTTCAGACCCAGGCCAGCTGGCCTTGGTCAGTTCCCAATAGAACATCCCCATTGTCTCAGTGTGTGGGTGCACCCCTCGCAGTCCTGAGTTCCTTGCTCGTGCTCTCTCTCCTTCTGCTCCTGATTTGGACTTTGAGATTTCTGTCCGGTGCTCCAATGTGGGTCTCTGTCTCTGTCTCCTTTCATTGCCTGATGAAAGTTAATATTCAGGAGGATGCCTGTATGTTTTTCTTTGTGTTCTCCTTATTTAGCTTCTCTAGGATCACTAATTATAGGCTCAATGTCCTTTATTTATGGCTAAAAACCAAATATGAGTGAGTAAACCCCCTGTTCCTCTTTTTGGGTCTGGCTTGGTCTGAAAAAGCCTAGGATAAAACCGGACTCGCTGAACATAGCAGACAATGAGGACTACTGAGAACTCAAGAACAATGGCAATGGGTTTTTTTTTTATTAATTTATTTATTTATTAAAGATTTCTGTCTCTTCCCCGCCACCGCCTCCCATTTCCCTCCCCCTCCCCCAATTAAGTCTCCCCCCAGCCCGAAAAGCAATCAGGGTTCCCTGTCCTGTGGGAAGTCCAAGGAACTCCCACCTCCATCCAGGTCTAGTAAGTTGAGCATCCAAACTGCGGCAATGGGTTTCTGATCCTACTGCACGTACTGGCTTTGTGGGAGCCTAGGCAGTTTGGATGCTCACCTTACTAGACCTGGATGGAGGTGGGTGGTCCTTGGACTTCCCACAGGGCAGGGAACCCTGATTGCTCTTTGGGCTGACAAGGGAGGGGGACTTGAGTGGGGGAGGGGGAGGGTGGCGGGGAAAAGACAGAAATCTTTAATAAATAAATAAAGGACATAACTATATGTACATATGTGATATAGATTATGAAATTATAACTGTGTTTGAATAAATTACTTCCATAGTAGTAAAAAAAAAAAGAAGTTTACGGCCCAAGGGAAGATGTTTGTTCTGCCAGAGGAACTTCGTGAAGGGTGGAGGCTGATGTTGGAGATTAGAAGAAGAAGAAGGGATTCTAGGGCAGGATGGGTGGGACAGCAGCTGTGACAGCAGGGAGGAGCAGATGACTGCAGGGCGAGCTTCTGGAGAGCCTGGGCAGAAGCTCAGCAGTGTGGCCATGCCATGCAAGGAAGCTGCAATTTCACTCAGAGGTCACTGGGGGAGCACTGGGGAATTGTGAGGGAGTTCCCGAAGAGTGGCGTGGCCAGTTCCACATTCCCGAGTCAGATGATACTGTGCTGCATAGGGTCCAGTATTTAAGACTGGCTCCCGAGCTGATGACACTGCTCAGGCACTGTAGGGGGAGCAGGCACGCTGGAAGAAGTACACTACTGGGCAAGGCTTTGGAATAGTGTGACCTCACCCACCACTTCACTCTCTTGGCTTCATACTTGTGACTGAGAATGTGAACTCTCAGATTCCATGGCTACCACTTAATGCTATGTATACCTGCTGTATGTCATGTTTGTCGTGGTGTTTGATCCCAGCAACAGAAATATAACCAATACAACCCCTAGTGCTAAATACTAAATGATCTCTAGAGAATTCATCCAGCATGCAAGTGTGGCAGTTCATATCTCTAATCTCAGTCCACAGGAGGTGGAACCAGGGGCATCACCAGTGCAAGGCATCAGGACTTGGCAGGAACCGAAACAGGTTTCTTTGAAAATACCCCAAAAACTTGGACTTTAAAAGCATTTCTAGAGATGATAAATGGGTTGAGAAAGAAATCAGAGAAACATCACCCTTCACAATAGCCACAATAGCATAAAATACCTCAGAGTAACTCTAACCAAACAAGTGGAAGGCTTGTATGACAAGAACTTTAAATCTTTGAAGAAAGAAATTGAAGAAGACACCAGAAAGTGGAAAGATCTCCCATGCTGTTGGGTAGGTAGAATTAACATAGTAAAAATTGCAATCTTACACAAAGCAATCTACAGATTCAATGCAATGCCCATCAAAATCCCAGCAGAATTTACAGACCTTAAAAGAACAGTACTCAACTTCATATAGAACAGAAAAACAAAACAAAACAAAACAAAAACCAGGCTAGCCAAAACAATCATGTACAATAAAGCAGCTTCTGGAGGCATCTCAATCCCTGACTTCAAACTCTACTACAGAGCGACAGTACTCATATTTATACACAGTGAAAACTGTGCTGCCCTCCTCCCCACGCTCTGCCTTTTCTCCAGTTCTCCCCTCTCCTCCCTCTTGATTTTCCTAATCTTTTTCACCATAAGAAGAAAAATGGAGAATTTTCAAATTTTTGACACACTTTTACTTCCTGCTAGCCACACATTAATAATAACGCCAAAGGTAGTGCATATGGATGCCAAATGTACAGAGGGCAATTTAAAGAATACTACAAATGAAAATCAAAATACCTTAAACATGCCTCATTTATATTTATACAAATTCAACCTATTAGGATTATAAAATATTAGTGTTTAAGAATATAAATATTTTATTCAATCTTTGGATATTTTACATCATGTACCCCAATCCCATTCATTTCCTATGCCTTCCCTATCTGCCTTCCACTCTTTTATTCTTCCCCCAAAAGCTACTAAAAATTAAAAATTATAAAACAAAAGGAAGAACAAATAAAATAAAAAAACCAAACAAAAAATGCCACCCCGTCGCCCCTTCTGGGCAATGACTGCTCCTACTAACTTCTGCATTCTGTGCGCCTGCCGTTTTACGCCTCCATCTTCCCCACCTCTCCATTACATATTCCTTTGTCAGAGTGGTAGTGAAAGCTGCAGTGTGTCACACAATATACCCTTTTGCTCAGTTAGCCCAACCAGCTTTACTTGTGAATGTCGGTGCAATGAATTAGTAGTCTAGTTCAAGGCCTCTGGATTCTGCTACTTCAACACGGGGCCCTTACAGAGACGCTCAGATACCTTGTTCCCCTGAATCATGAGGAATCCTGCAGCTTTGATCTCTACCCCCTAGGTGGGGAAGATGTTGTGCTGAGCCAACTCAAAGCCCTGGATCTGGGTCTGGGTAGTAGTTGAGTTGGTCAGTTTGCCAGCTTTCCCACATCCATTCTTCCAGATCTGGCTTCCCTTCTATCCAGGAGAAGGGCTGGACCAACTATCATGCTGTCTTCAGCTCTCGAGCACCCCCTGGTGAGGAAATGGACCAGCTCTGTGGTTCACACACACACCATCAGGGCTAGCGCTCCTGCTCATGCATCATCAGGGTCAGTGCGGCTTCACCAAGGCCCCAGGACCTACTCTTCTACTCTGCCCAAGTGAGGGACAAGACCAACTCTCCAAAGTGCATCAGAGGGCCAGGAGTGCGACCATCTATCCCATGCCCACGCCATTGTGGTTGGCTCTCCCACACCAAGCCAAAGAGGTACAGACCATGTCTCCCAAGTTTACAGCACCTAGCAGCTGGCAAGGGGCAAGGCCAGCTCTCCTATGTCCTTGACACCAGGGCCTGCCCTCCTACACTGCTCAGGTGAAGGGTGGGGCCAGTTCACCCACACCCTCATCAAGGTCAGCTGTCCTCTGCCTCTCCCCCGGGGTCAGTTCTCCCTTACCATCCAGGTGAAGGGAGTGGTCAGCTCTCCTGAGCCTACACCACTGCTACTTTTGAGAGGCTGGGCCAGCTCTCCTGTATGCACAATATCGGGGCCAGAAACCTCGTGCCCACTCCACCAGGGCCAGCTCTCTCGTAGTGCCCCAATGAGGGGCAGGGACAGTTCTGGAATATACCTAACTAAAAACAGTGGTTAAATAGAAGAAGAAAGAGACTTTCATCCTAATTTAGTGAAATAAAAAGCAAAGATTCAAAATTTTTATTTATGTAGTATTTTAAGTCATGAAGTTTAAAGATTACTAATCATTATATCAGTATTATTAATATCAACATTATATTATTGTTTTATAATATCAATATTATATCAGTATTACTAATCAATAATGTATTAAACAAGGAACATAAATTAAGAACAAATTCAACAGTTAACATTATAAAAAGATCAAAACAACTTTCCAGTTTACATTTACTTAAAATTACAATTATATGTAATCACATGTAAATTATGTAATTATGATGAATACATTAAACAATAAATTTGTAAAATATGTAGGAGTCTCATTTTATTGATAGTGGGCAAACCACACTGTATTCCTATGATCCCCTTTCCATGTTTTTACTGTACACTCTGGTGTAAACAGTTTCGGTCACTCTGTTCCTTCATTCTTGTTCCTAGTCTAAAGAAACCCTGTGATGTTGTCATCTCTGACTTGGACCAATCTCTTTGGATCTAATTTGAGCAATGAAATACTCAAATAAGAGTATTTATATATTTATAAATATGCTTATAAATATATTTATATTGTTTCCATTCTTAGCTTTGAAAACACTTGGCAGATTACACCACTCTTAGTACCAACTTCTTAGTTAGGTTTTCATTATTGTGAAGAAACACCATGACTACAGCAACACTTAGAAAGAAAATATTTAATTGGAGTAACTCGCTTACAGTTTCAGAGCTTCAGTCCATCGTCATCATGCCAGGGAAATGGGGGTGTGCAGGCAGGCAGGGTGTTGGCTACATCTTGACCAGAAGGAGGAAGGAAACTGACTATATCACTGGGAGGTTTCCTAAGCATCGGAAACCTCTAAGGCCCCACAATGACACACTCCTCTTTTAAGGACATACCCACTCCAAAAAAACCCACACCCCCGATTAGTGCCACTCCCTATGAAATTATGGGGACTAATGTATTCAAACTAACACACATGGTTTGTTTGTGTACCCCTGGCTGTCCTGGAACTTGCTTTGCAAACAAGGTTGGCCTCAGATTCACAGAGATCTGCCTGCCCCTGCCTCCTGAGTGCTGGAATTACAGGTATGTCCCACCACCAATGGGTCTACTTTTATATTTTATACAAATTAATCTAATCTGTTCTGTGAAACTTGGGGGATACACAGACATTGATGAATGCATGTAATATTTCATCACGTTTTACAAATTATTCTTGTGTCAAGAATCTCAGAGAATAGAAAAACTATTAAAGTTTTTGGAAATTTTTGAAACTATTAAAGGAAAATCATCTTCCTTTTGGGATGTGATTAACTTTCTCCCAAACAGCCACACATAAGAAGTCTGAACTCCAATGGAATTATACAGCAGATTTTTTATAGGCTTAACTGTGGTTATATCACAGGCATTCTCTATGAGCCTGGATCTATGCAGGATAGAGCCTCTGCCTCCTAACAGCTGTAGAGATGCTTTTTAACAAAAGCCAGATAGAGTTTCATTGCAGTGTATTTGTTTAGAGCTTTGAAAGCAAACTGAGAGAGCATGTTCTTACAGACATTTCCAAAATACATCAAGCTAGGTGGAGAATTGGACACAGTAGAGAAGGGACCTCTGGGAGATAGCAGGTAAAGGTGGTCCTTGCAGAATCCTAGAGGTAGATGGTACCCCAGGCAGGGGTGGCCAGATGAAGCTAATGTACACGACATATGACTCAGGATAGATCTGATGGTCTGAGAAGAAGTCACTAGGTAGGCCCTGGAGAAGGTTTTGGGGAGGCAGCTGAATTAGGAAACCCTAAAGACCACTCCTAGTGACACACTTCCTCCAACAAAGCTACACTTACTGCAACAAGGCCATATCGTCTAATCCCTGTCAAGTAGCACCGAATGGACAAGTTTTGAAATATATGAGCTTATAGGGACCATTCCTGTTCTAACCACCAAGGATATCATTTTCTGACTACTTTTAGTTTAATCTTATTGTCACGATTAAGTTCCTTCAGATCCTTAGTATCGCTCATGTTGGTATACTTTTTTTAAAAGTGGAACTTTCTCCTTACCTCTTGTGGAGCCACAAATCATTGATCTTGTCCATAGCACTTTCAAAGTAGTTGGCCTCAAACTGTGTCGTGTCTTTGTATCTTTTCTTCTTGAAAAACAATGCAGCAGTTATTGGTTGAAATGAATTCTTTCTTCAATATAAATAGAAATACTTAAAAAAAATACTCGAAGGAATATCTTGTTGGTCTTTGGATAAGAACTTATTTGGACCCCATCAAAAATGACCTGTAAGTTGTGATATGGAAAATAAACCTTTTAATTTTAGCTTTTCTAAATGGTGATTTAGTGTTTCATGACTTATCTTACAATATAGATGATATACATCCTTTTGATTGTTGCCCATTGCGGAGAAAATATGACTATAAACACTTTCTACTTTTCCCAGTATGAACAATGGATCTCATCATGCAGAGTGTTGTGTATTTTACTCCTCATGTGTTGTTCATAGGAGACCCAGTCCTTAGTAGAGTAATTCTTTATTTCAAGAAACATGCAGTAGCTATTAATTAGCTCAATGCATTAATAGCACAATTAATAATACTAAATTTGAGTTTCAACAGACTACTTTATCTTGGGCTCCAGTAAATTAGTAAATTATGGCCTTTCAAGAGTTTCAGCGGAATATTTAGAAAATTATTAACTTGTAGAAAATATTTTAAAAGTTTCATTGGGATACTGGTAGCTGAAACACTTTAATGGGGATAATTTCAACTGACACAGTTGGAAACTTAGCATTAAAACAAAATGTGCCAGTATCTCACTCATTTAAAAACAACAACAACAACCTAGTCAAAAATGATTCTAAAATATAAAGAGTTCAAGAAAAGACTGATACTGATTTCATTGAACTTGAATGAACTTCAAAAACAGTATTGACTGTTTGGTTATCCAGTTCAGGCAATTAAAAATTGCCTTACCATCGATTGTCTTTATAATCATACTTAAAAAGGAATATCAGCAATGAAGTGTAATGAAAGTGGCTAGACCTCAGAACAAGTTAAAGAGCATCTGGAAACTGAATGGTCACTGAAGAATGGTGTTTCGAACCTGAAGAAATGTCATCATGAGGTTTTAATTCTAGAATGTTCTCACCTTTCTATTGTTTTTAAGCAAATGATTCACTAATGTGTTTCAGGAAAACTCCAGCAATTAATCCCCTTTAAAATTCTTCATATTCTACTATAAAAGTCCTAATTATTATCATCATGATTCTAATTGAAGATACTCTTCTTCTGTTGTCAACTGTAGGCTGCATATCCCAGAACCAGAGAAGCATGCCTACCTGACCATGCTGGTGCATAAACAGAAATGTGGATATGGTACTGTGCAGAGGGGTTGTAAAGCTGATATCAAGGACAAACCTAAATTCAAGGACAAACCTTTGATTCTTTTAATCTTCACCTTGGCGCGGACATTACTCTTAGGGAGACTACAGGATAATCTAGTAGCTGGAAGGAAAATGCCTCCGATGTACTGTTTGCAGAAGTATCTTCACGATGTAGCCAAATCCTTGTCATCTCTAAGCCTTCGGAGAAAGCCTGACACTCCCAGTTAAACCTCTCGGCCTACTGAGTGTACTCAGATATAAACTAAAACTGTTTCCTTTACTCTGTCTCAGGACCTCAACGGTCTGAGCAAATCTGCCTGCAGGGCCAGGCTTTAGTTGTTGCCACACTGGACTTGGCAGCCCTCTGGACTGAACTGTGGTGGGAACTTGTCACTTTGTCTCCTGTACTGCAGTTTGGTCAAACCCAGAGCTCACTGAGTATCTCAATTACAATATCAGCTTTTAGACCTCCAAGCTTGGCTTTCGGTGTCAGAAAGTAGCCATATTTCGCGATTTATTTTATCCCTGTGTCCATTAAGTGACTAGAGACAAGCAGGATAATTCCTTGACACCTGTAGAAGATTTTGATGGGATGAAACTAGAAAGTTAAAACCAATGAAGTTGTGGTCAGTGCATTCTTATTAAAAATGATGATTTTTTTCCTGATGATTTTTAATTTGTCCCAAGTTATAATCATTTTCATTATGCTTCATTGCAGATTTTTTTTTACTGTATGATTATAAAGACAATTGATGGTAAGGCAATTTTTAAAGTCCAAGACTTTAGTAACATGCTTAATACTTAAATCAAATTTGAAGAAAATAAATGATATTTCAGGAAAACCAATAGAAAAATCTAATCATTATAAGGACTTGAGGTCATACTACAGAACACTTATGGTTTCCAGGGGAATGTCTAAACAAGAGAAAATTATCACTAATGCATACACATATAAGAGTAATTTTTGATTGCAAATAACTATCATTTATTGAAATGAAGATGAAAGTTAGAGATGAAGGACACAGTGATCAGGATAAGTAGAGGAAATAAAATGAAGGATGGTTTATTGTCCCAGAAGTTTCAATTATAGAAGATACAAACCAATTTCATTAATCCAAAATTATAGGAATATCATATAAAGTTATATCAGTCTTTTAATATAATAGCCCTAAGGAGCTCTGATGCACCTACAAAAGAAAAATATAAATTAAGATGGTTCCTCAAGAATTTATCAGTTAAGCCACCCCTTCTCTCTAGTCTAAAGAACTAGCAGTTATAAATTCAGAGGAGGATAAACGTGGCACTTTCAGCCTTCAGGGATAAAAGCCAGAACAATCTGAAGGCAGAGGCCTAGCTCCTCAATTCTCAGGAGAAAGGAGAAGGATGAAGAATGCAATGCCCATCTCAGATCCTTTCTGAAGGTGTGTCCCAAATATGTGACATACGAATTTTCTCTATGCTGAGAAATATTGCAAGAGCAATGCTGTTAAAACTGCTAACCTGAGTTCTTCAACGTGTGGCCTTCCTAATATTATGTAATAACTTATTTGGACAACCACAAATATTTAAAAACAAGGTATATGAAATGTGAGTCTTACACTTCCTTCTCCCTCCCATGTTCTCCTCTGATTTTCCACCTTTCTTCTTCTCCCCCACATATAAGTTTCGGTAGCCATGGGCAACCTAGGGTTTCCAAGAGCCACAGAAGGAACTCACATGAAAAAATATTGCCTCTCTTACAGTCAACAGATTCACAAAAAGCTTCGGGCTCTTGAGTAAATTCTTCCACTTTGGCAGGCCTAGTGAGTACTTTATCAGCCATATTGGTGCTCTTGTCAGCTGAGCTCACTGCAGAGGCAACTGAAGTGAGAAGAGACAGTCCGGGTGAAAATCATGCTGTTGTCACTAAACTTGCACACACATTTGCATTCTGAATACATCAATTCTGTCATAGTTTGGTTCCTGTAAAGTTATCTCATATGCCAACATATGTTGGATACGTGAGAATTCCCATGTATAAAACATAATAATAATGATTATTATAATTACATGAAAAATATTTAAATTAATATGGAGATGTAAGTAGTACTAATAAGAGGACAGGAAGTACCAACAAGTAGGTCTCTAAATTCATGCCCCACAGAATAGGTAAGTTGTAGATACTACACCACAAAATTTAAATTCCAGTAAGAATCTTTAGTTACAACAAGAGAGTAGGATAATGGAGACACACACTGACACAGGGGGTGCTAGGAGCTTCATGCTGACGAGTGGAAGAGCAGGGAGCACAAATAAGGAAGCTCTCAAAGGAGGACTAGGAAAACTCCAGCACTGCACCTGTAGATCCATAGCTGACTAGAGTGCACCAATCAGAAGCTGCCACAACTTGCTCAGTGAGTGACAGGAAAGGATGGGAAGCACAGAAATGAGAGCCACACACACACAGCCAAGGGCAATTTAGAAAGGTCACAGCTTCAAATGTCTGACAGAGGCTTGATTCTGACAACGCAGGTGTCTCTGCTAATAAAGATCAGCAGCTTTCTCTTGTTTCAAACCACTGCCATATTATAAACTATATAACAAGTGGGAGACATTCATCACAGGCTTCTTGTTCCTTTGAAGACGGCAGAAGCTAGAAACTTACAGAATCCTCAGCTCTGTGGATTATTCAAGCAAGTAATCAGAGCAGAGGAAATGGATCCAAGCGTTATCTGGGGTCAGCCAGGCTGCACAGTTTACAAACCATGGTGTCTGCACTGTATTTGTAGGAAGGGCCATATTTGGATCACAGAGACAGTGTGATCCAAACAACAATACAAAGATGAAATGTGCCTTCACATAATTAAAGCAATAGTTGCATAAAATTAAAAATCTAAGATCAAAAGGACAGGAAACTAAATTTAAATTTCTTGATGACTGTGTACACTGAGTCAACTCATTTATTAAGCTTTTTTTTCTTTGATTTCAATGCCATAATTCCTATAGCCAAATGCATCTTGAACTCTTCATCCTCCTGCCTTAGATTCTAGAGTGTTGGGATTACAAGTGTGTCTTACCTCACTAAGAGAGACTCCATGTTGATAGAACATAATTATGAAGTAAGAACGATAATAGATATAAGAAATGTAGTAGAGACCTGCATAGAAGGCTCAGCAGTAAGAGCTCTAGATGATCTTCCAAAGCAGCAGGTTCAACTCTCAGAACCCACTTGGTGACTCATAACTGTCTAGAACTCTAGTTCCAGGTGATTCCATACCCTCTTCTAGCCTACATGGAATGGCACTAGGTACACAAGTTGTACTCAAACATACATAGAGACAAAATATGCATACACATTAAATAAAAATGTAAACATAGCAGAAAACAAAGCACACAAATATCTTAAGACATGTAGTTTTAAAAAAACATACTTTGAAATGCGAGAAAAGAAATAAGAACATAAAAAGAACAACAGGGTGTATATGAAGGAAAAGTTTCTCAGTGTGTGTGTGTGCGTGTGTGTGTGCGTGTGTTTGCGCGTGCGTGTGTGTGCGCGTGTGTGTAAGACATGAAAAGAGTGAAGGTACTAGGGGAGGAGGGGAAGAGAAATAAACGTAGAAAAAGGAGGACAAAAGAACGTGATGGACTTTGTGGGCATGAAAACAGAAATGGGAACTGTATATGAGAAAGAAGTGAATCAGCCACAGGAAGAGAAAGTAGAACAGTGTGTGAGATAATAAATAAAATGAACATATAGCTTCTTTGTAAAGTGATAAATTAAAAGGCACCTCACTGTAAGCCCATAGAAGCCAACAGTCACCATAATGATCAGTAACCTTTCTTCCTATAAAGGAAATTATTGAGAATGAAGAGAATAAGCAGGTGCTATTTCTGCAAAGAAGTGTGCCAGGTTAAAGGTGCAACATTGCAGAAGTAAAAGCATTTTGGAGACTACCATGCCACTGCCACAGGAAGACTGACCCAACAGAACCCTCACTCTGGCAGGACCATTTCCAGAAAAAGTGCTGAGTAGAATGTAAGCAGTCACACCCTTTCTCTGGACTTAGAACACAAACAAGGGATGTACAACCACTCACTACATGTGGAAAATAATGGATGTAAACTTTCCCCAAAATAATATTCTCTGCTGAGGACTAGAGAAAACTAAAGGAAGTGCTAACACCTTTTTAAAACTGAGCAGAAACTCAAAACAAGTGGGAGTATAATAATTACTCAACTGGTACACTGAAAAGTTGCAAAAACTCTTGTTTCACAATTAGATTTGTAGCCATAAACGGGACCTTCACTCTCCATAAGCACAGTTTATATTTGAAATGTGACAGGGAGAGGATGAGTTAAAATCTAACTTCTGGACAAAGCAGGGCAACTGCACATATTAACTCATATAGCTAGAACAGAATGTGCAAACTCTATGCAAGCCAAAGCGTGTTATCTCCTAAGAAATATTGTCCAATGATACAACCTTTATCTATTTTATCTTTTATTTACTTTATTATTTTCCTTTTCATCATTTTTTCAAGAGTTTCGCGGATTTTTTTTATGTAATGTTTATCCCTACCCTACCTTTTACCAGATACATATCCCTCTTATTATTCACTCAACTTTATGTCTTAAAAACCAATGCATAGGCTGGAGAGATGGCTCAGAGGTTAAGAGCACTGGCTGCTCTTCCAAAGGTCCTGAGTTCAATTCCCAGCAACCACATGGTGGCTCACAACCATCCAAAATGAGATCTGGTGCCCTCTTCTGGCTTGCAGTCATACAGAATGCTGTATATAGAATAAATAAATTTAAAAAACAAAAACAAAACATGGCCAAGCCTGGTGGTGGTGGTGCACACCTATATTCTCAGCACTTGGGAGACAGAGGCAGGCAGATCTCTGTGAGTTCAAGGCCAGGTTGGTCTATAAGAGCTAGTTCCAGGACAGGCTCCAAAGCTACAGAGAAACTCTCTCTCGAAAAACCAACAGAGAGAGAGAGAGAGAGAGAGAGAGAGAAGAGAGAGAGAGAGAGAGAGAGAGAGAGAGAGAGAGAGAGAGAGAGAGAGAAAAGAAAGAGAAAAGAACATGGCCAACAGCCAGGTGGTAGTGGGAAAAAAAAGACCAATGTATGTCACCCCAATAATCTTGAAAATCTAGTTTTCTAGTGCAAAGTGATTGAATAACTTGGGTCTTTACCCATATAGAAAATTATCCCTTGGTCTATTAATTACTAAAAGTTTTCACCTTTGCCATGACTGGGGTGGGATTTTGTGTCTAACAACCCTCTCCATGTTGGCATTTGTTCTGTTTTTGGCTTTCACAGGGCTTGTACATTTTATCCAAACTATAGTAAGTTCATACGTTCAGATGTCTTTTGTCTAAAAGTTAGTATCTCTGTGACTTCATCCAACATCCTCGCTCCTAATCTCTTTCTACCTACTGTTCTGGACTGATTCATGAGCCTTGGGAGGAGGTGTAGTATATATTCTCACTTTAGAGCTGCAAATCCTTCAGTCTCATATTCTCTGAACCTTGGCCTGTTGTGCCACACTGTGTTAATTTCTACCTACAGTAAATCAAAGACTTTGAAAGAAGGAGTGAGAGATACATTGATCTATTGGTATAAATATATATCATTAGAAGTGGGTCAAATATCATGTACACTTGGCACCATAACAATGGCAGAATATTCTTTAGGAACTAAGACAGGTCTAGTCCTATGATCTTAAGCAAGTAATAGTGATGGTCTTTGAGTTTCATCTAGTGTATCAGGACTTAAATCCAATCAAAAAGTTGTTGGTTACTTCCATGATGTTAACACCACTATTGCATCAGTGGACATGTCTTGTCATAGCAGCCATTATGGTAGCTAACATGATGTTCAGCTGGGTAATACTAAAAATAGTTTTTCTCCCTTCCTAGATTGCTAAACACCTTCTAACCACATGAAATCTTGTCAATGGACAAGAAACATTCATACCTTTCCATCTGGGTTTTGCCATGTCCTACAGCTCAAGTATGTTACCATTCTTAAAATTCCTCCAGAATATGATGGCATTTTATGTTTTAAAATTTTTTACTCCTACATAAATATCTCTTGATGTTCTTGTTTTAAAAATTCTGTTGCTCAATTAGGTTTCATAACTGTTTTTCTGACTTCTTCCACACATGTCCTATTGTGTACTTTCTAGGATTCTTCTTATACATAAAAGCCTATACTTCATTTCTTCCTCACTTTATCTGTCTTCACAGTACTTCTGGATAGGAAAGGTTCTCATGAACCTGTAACAGCTACAGTTGCTGGCACAAGATCTGCCCATGATCAAGCCCTCCAGCATAAAGAGGGAAGGAAATCATGAGGCTCCACACACAGCTGGAGAGCTACTGGCAGTAGGTAGCCACTAAGGGAGGGAGATGTGATGTAGAGAATGATAGGTTGCCCATGCACCAGTGGGTAGCACTCTGAAGAACTAATTGAACTCAGTAGGGAAGGAGGAGGAGAAGAAAGAAGATGTAGAGGAAATAATAAAGTTCAAAATGGGATCTGCGGCAAGCAGATGATCTAAATACAAAGAAGTGCTGCCAAGGGACAAATAATATTTGTAATACTTTACAAAATGAAGCTCTGCAAACTCTTTCATGGTAAGTGATAAATGACAAGCATTCTACATGGTATTATATAATGTAAGTCGGTCAGATGTTTCTCTAAACCTGGGCTGTCGTACCTCATATTGGACCATGCTCCCTGCAGCTGAGCCTTCACTAGCTCTAGCTGTGATTTTGCTTCTTTTGACTCTGAAAGCTCTGTTTGTAGTATACTAAGATGATTTTTTAGTTTTTTCAGAAAGTAGTTAAATTTTACATTTTTGAAGTTCCATTGATCTTTTATATGAGGGAATTGTATGCCAGATTATCAAAATTGTATGCCAGACTATCAAAATCTGCATAAAAGTTAAATATCTTAGTGATACATTGATGGAGGAAATGATGATCTGTCTATGTGTTACTCTCATTGGTTAATAAAGAAACTGTCTTGGCCCATTTGATAGGCCAGCCCTTAGGTGGGTGGAGTAGACAGAACAGAATGCTTGGAGGAAGAGGGAAGTGAGACAATCGCCATGCCTCTCTTCTCAGGGTCAGACGCGATGTAGCTCCAGCCCAAGATGGATATACACTAGAATCTTCCTGGTAAGACACCACCTCGTGGTGCTACACAGATTATTAGATATGGGTTAAAGCAAGATACGAGAGTTAGCCAGTAAGAGACTAGAGCTAATGGGCCAACCAGTGTTTAAAAGAATACAGTTTCCGTGTTATTATTTCGGGGCATAAGCTAGCCAGGCAGCTGGGAGCCAGGTGACAGGAATGCAGCAGCCCACAGCTCCATCTACAATACATCAACACACATTAAATACAGTTATTTAAAAGTTAAATGGTATTCCATAAATTCATATAATTACTATATGTCAGTAAAATATAAATACATTTACAAATGAAAGAGAAAGGTTATTTAGAAATTCCCTATAACACATGGTAAATAAACCACTAAATACACATAACAAAGAGAGGGTAGTAAAAGCTTCAGTGGAAAAAGACCAAGTCACAAGTCATAAGTATGCCCTTAGAATAATGCCTGACTTCTCAATGGAAGCTCTAAAATTGAGAAGGTCCTGGAGGATTAGTCTACAAGCTCTGATATGTGACAGATTCCAGCTCAGACTATCATAACAAAACTGTTACACAATCGAAAGAAAAATGAAAGCATTTCATAATAAATATAAATTTAAGCAATTTCTGTCTTCCAATCTAACTCTACAGAAGTTACTAAAGAAAAACTTCAGCCTAAATAGAAGGTTAACTATGGCACAAAAAAATTGATAGTCCCGGAACAATTAATCAAAAGAGGAAAGCAAAATTTAACAACAATAAAAATCACAACAGCAAAATGTCAGGAAACACTAAACACTGTTCAATAAGAACTCTCAATATCAATGGTCTCAGTATCTTAGTCAAAAGCCATAGACTAACAAATAGGTTAGAAAGCAAAGAAACACACTTCACAATCAAAGACAGAAAACATTTAGAGTAAAAGACAACCACAGCAAGGATTGGGCCAAGAAGCCAAGACACTACCAGCCTCATTTGCAAAAAGAGATGGGCAGGTGCCAATGCAAGAACTCCTCCAACATCCTAAAAAGCAACATGGTGACATCAGAACCCAGTGGACACACAACAGGAAGACTTGATCATCCTAATTCAGAAGAAGTAAAAGAAAATGACTTTAAATGTAACTTTATGAAAATGATGGAGACCTTTAAAGAGGAAGTGAAAAACTTGCTTAAGGAAATGGAAGAAAAAAACAAACAAAAAGTTGGAAGAATTTAATAAATCCCTCAAAGAAACCCAAGAAAACAACAACAAAAAATATCAAACAGATGATGGAAACAGTTCAAGACTTGAAGACTGAAAGAGGTAAGAAAACACAAACTGAGGGAATTCTGGATATGGAAAATCTGGGTAAATGAACAGGAACTCCAGAGACAAGTATAAAAAACAGAATACAAGGGATAGAAGAAAGAATCTCAGATACTGAAGATACTATAGAGGAAATAGACTCATTGGTCAAAGAAAACATTAAACCCAACAAATTTTTTAACCAAAACATTCAGGAAATCTGGAACACCATGAAAAGACCAAACCTAAGAATAATAGGGGTAGAAAAAGGATAACTCCAGCTCAAAGGCACAGGAAATATATTCAACAAAATTAAAGAAGAAAACTTTCCCAGCCTAAAGAAGGATACCCCTATGAAGGTACAAGAAGCTTACAGAACACCAAATAGACTGGATCAAAAAAATCCCATCACCATATAATAATCAAAACACAAAACATACAAAATAAAGAAAGAATATTAAGAGCTGCAAAGGAAAAAGGTCAAGTAACATATAAAGGCAAATTTATCAGAATTACACCTGACTTCTCAATGGAATCCATGAAAGCCAGAAGGTACAGGATATATGTGCTGCAGACACTAAGATACCATGGATGCAAGCCCAGACTACTATACCCAGCAAAGCTTTCATTCACCATCGATGGAGAAAACAAGATATTCCATGAAAAAAAAAACCAGATTTAAACAATACGTATCCACAAATACAGCCTTACAGAAAGTACTAGAAGAAAAACCTCAACCCAAGGGAGCTAACTACACCCACAGTAACACAGACATCTGATAACCCCCACCAGCATAACCCAAAGAAGGGAAATACACAAACACTACCACCAAAAAATAACCGGAGTTAACAACCACTGGTCATTAATATTGCTTAATATAAATGGACAAAATTCACCTATAAAAAGACATAGGCTGCCCAGTCCTCGGGGCGCCCGGGCGGGCTGCACTTCCTTGGTTTCTGTGGCCTGCATGCACCAAGGAGGGTAGGCGCTTTGTTTGCGAGCTGCCCAACCAGCACGGAGGCCTGATCTCTCGGCCCCAGGAGAACCAGCGTTGGGGTGAGTTTCTGGCCCGCGGTGCCAGCCAGGGACAGGGATCTCGGGGGTCCCTTGGCCTCCTGTCTTTCTTGGGCTCTCTGCAGGACCTCTATTCCCTGGTTACTGCCTCTTTCTTCCTGGCCCACCCAGCTTCCGTCCAGAGCCCTCCCCACTTGGCCCCCCCTGCCCTCTTTTGGCGCGTGGCATTGGGAGCTGGGTCCCAGTCCTCGGGGCGCCCGGGCGGGCTGAACTTCCTTGGTTTCTGTGGCCTGCCTGCACCAAGGAGGGTAGGCGCTTTGTTTGCGAGCTGCCCAACCAGCACGGAGGCCTGATCTCTCGGCCCCAGGAGAACCAGCGTTGGGGTGAGTTTCTGGCCCGCGGCGCCAGCCAGGGACAGGGATCTCGGGGGTCCCTTGGCCTCCTGTCTTTCTTGGGCTCTCTGCAGGACCTCTATTCCCTGGTTACTGCCTCTTTCTTCCTGGCCCACCCAGCTTCCGTCCAGAGCCCCCCCACTTCGCCCCGCCCCCCCCCAGCCCTCTTTTGCGTCCAGGCGGGCTGCAGTTCCTTTGTTTCTGTGGCCTGCCTGCACCCAGCAGGGTAGGCGCTTTGTTTGCGAGCTGCCCAACCAGCACGGAGGCCTGATCTCTCGGCCCCAGGAGAACAGGCATTGGGGAGAATCAGCATTGGGACGAGCCAGGGTTGGGCACGGAGACCTGATCCCTTGGTGCCAGGAGAGCCAACATTGGGGAGGCCACGTTGGGTAGGCAAGGAGACCTGATCTGGTAAAAGAAGATCCATAAGGGAGTATTTGGAAGAAGAGATGGGCAGACGCCAAGGCAAGAATTCGCCCAACAAACTGAAAAGCAACATGAAGCCACCAGAAACCAGCGACCTCACAACGGAAGGACATGAACACCTTAATCAAGAAGGAGAAAAGATTGACTTCATGAAAGTGATTGACGCCCTTAAACAGCATGTAAAAAACGCCCTTATAGAAATGGATGAGAAATATAACAGAAAGTTTGAAGAATTGAATAAATCAGTGAATGATACCCTAGAAAACCAAGGAAAAACAATCAAACAGATAATGGAAACAGTTCAAGACTTGAAAACTGAAATGGAGGCAAAGAAGAAAACACAAACAGAGGGCCGGCTGGACATGGAAAATCTAGGTAAACGAATAGAGACTACAGAAACAAGCATAACCAGCAGAATACAAGAGATAGAAGAAAGACTCTCAGATTCTGAAGATACCATAGAGAAAATAAACACACTGATCAAAGAAAACAGCAAGTCCAACAAACTCTCATCACAAAACATTCAGGAAATATGGGACACAATAAAAAGACCAAACCTAAGAATAATAGGAGTAGAAGAAGGAGAAGAAGTGCAGCTCAATGGTCCAGAAAATATATTTAATAAAATTATAGAAGAAAACTTTCCCAACCTAAAGAAAGATATACCTATGAAGGTGCAAGAAGCATACAGAACACCAAATAGGCTGGATCAAAAAAAAACATCCCCTCGCCATATAATTATCAAAACACAAAGCATTCAGAATAAGGAAAAAATATTAAGAGCGGCAAAGGAAAAAGGCCAAATTACTTACAAAGGTAAACCTATCAGACTTACACCTGACTTTTCCATGGAAACCATGAAAGCCAGAAGGTCCTGGATAGATGTACTGCAGAAACTGAGAGACCATGGATGCAAGCCCAGATTACTATACCCAGCCAAGCTTTCGTTCACTATAAATGGAGAAAATAAAATTTTCCAGGATAAAAACAAATTCAAACAATATGCAGCCACAAATCCAGCCTTACAGAAAGTAATAGAAGGAAAATCACTAACCAAGGAGTCCAATAATGACCACAATAACTCAGGCATCTAGAGACCCTTCATCAACACAAACCAAAGAAGGGATACACACAAACTCTACGACTAAAAAAAATGACCGGAGTTAACAACCACTGGTCATTAATATCACTTAATGTCAATGGTCTCAACTCACCTATAAAAAGGCACAGGCTAAGAGATTGGATAAGAAAACAGGATCCAACATTCTGCTGTTTACAAGAAACACACCTCAACCACAAAGACAGGCACCTACTCAGAGTAAAGGGTTGGGAAAAGGCCTATCAAGCAAATGGACCTAAGAAACAAGCAGGTGTGGCCATACTAATCTCTAACAAAGTTGACTTCAAACTTAAATCAATCAGAAGAGATGGAGAGGGGCATTTTATATTCATAACAGGAACAGTTCATCAGGATGAAGTCTCAATCTTGAACATCTATGCTCCTAATATAAAAGCACCCACGTACATAAAAGAAACATTGCTAAAATTCAAGGCAGCCATCAAACCGCACACACTAATAGTAGGAGACTTCAACACTCCTCTCTCACCAATGGACAGGTCAATCAGACAGAAACCTAGCAGAGAAATAAGACAATTAGTGGAGGTAATGAAACAAATGGACTTAACAGACATCTATAGAACATTCCACCCAAATAGGAAAGAATACACCTTCTTCTCTGCAGCTCATGGAACCTTCTCGAAAATCGACCACATAGTCGGTAACAAAGCAAACATCCACAGTTACAAAAAAGTATTACTAACCACCTGTGTCTTATCAGATCACCATGGATTAAAGTTAGAATTCAACAACAAGGCTACCCCCGGAAAGCCCACAAAGTCATGGAAACTGAACAGCCAACTACTGAACCATACCTGGATTAAGGAAGAAATAAAGAAAGAAATTAAAGTCTTCCTGGAATTCAATGAAAATAAAGAAACAACATACTCAAATTTATGGGACTATGAAAGCAGTCCTAAGAGGAAAGTTCATAGCATTAAGTGCCCACTTAAAGAAAACAGAGAAAGCTCACATTGGAGACTTAACAGCCCACCTGAAAGCTCTAGAAAAAAAAGAAGCAGACTCACCTAGGAGGAGTAGGAGACTGGAAATAATCAAACTGAGGGCTGAAATCAATAAAATAGAAACACAGAGAACAATCCAAAGAATCAATGAAACAAAAACCTGATTCCTGGAGAAAATCAATAAGATTGACAAACCCCTATCCAAACTAATCAAACGGCAGAGAGAGAATTTGCAAATTAATAAGATCAGAAATGAAAAGGGGGACATAACCACAGACACAGAGGAAATTCAGAGAATCATTAGATCTTACTAAAAAAGCCTATATGCCACAAAACTGGAAAATGTAAAGGAAATGGATACTTTCTTAGATAAATATCATTTACCAAAGTTAAATCAGGACCAGGTGAACAATCTAAATAGACCTGTTAGTCGCGAAGAATTAGAAGAGGTTATCAAAAACCTCCCTACCAAAAAAAGCCCAGGACCAGATGGTTTCAACGCGGAATTCTACCAGAACTTCCAAGAAGACCTAATACCTATACTCCTTAATGTATTTCACAATATAGAAACAGAAGGGTCATTACCAAATTCCTTTTATGAAGCTACAGTTACTCTGATACCAAAACCACACAAAGACTCAACCAGGAAAGAGAATTACAGGCCGATCTCACTCATGAATATCGATGCAAAAATCCTCAACAAAATACTGGCAAACCGAATCCAAGAACACATCCGAAAAATTATCCACTATGATCAAGTAGGCTTCATTCCTGAGATGCAGGGCTGGTTCAACATACGAAAATCTATCAATGTAATCCAGCATATAAATAAACTGAAAGAAAAAAACCATATGATCATTTCATTAGATGCTGAAAAAGCATTCGACAAAATTCAACATCCATTTATGTTAAAAGTCTTGGAGAGATTAGGGATACAAGGGTCATACCTAAATATAATAAAAGCTATATACAGCAAGCCGACAGCTAACATCAAATTAAACGGAGAGAAACTCAAAGCCATCCCACTTAACTCAGGAACACGACAAGGCTGTCCACTTTCGCCATACCTCTTCAATATAGTGCTGGAAGTTCTAGCAATAGCAATAAGACAACATAATGGGATCAAGGGGATTCGAATTGGAAAGGAAGAAGTTAAACTTTCGTTATTCGCAGATGATATGATAGTGTACATAAGCGACCCCCAAAACTCCACCAAAAAACTTTTACAGCTGATAAACAGCTTTAGTAATGTGGCAGGATACAAGATCAACTCCAAAAAATCAGTCGCCCTCTTATGCACAAAGGATATGGAAGCAGAGAGGGAAATCAGAGAAGCTTCTCCATTCACGATAGCCACAAACAGCATAAAATATCTTGGGGTAAACCTAACCAAGGAAGTCAAAGATCTATTTGACAAGAACTTTAAGGCATTGAAGAAAGAAATTGATGAGGATACCAAAAAATGGATGGACATCCCTTGCTCTTGGATTGGGAGGATCAACATAGTAAAAATGGCAATTCTACCTAAGGCAATTTATAGATTCAATGCAATCCCCATCAAGATCCCATCAAAATTCTTTACAGATCTGGAGAGGACAATAATCAACTTTATATGGAAAAACAAAAAACCCAGGATAGCCAAAACAATCCTATACAATAAAGGATCTTCTGGAGGCATTACCATCCCTGACTTCAAACTCTATTACAGAGCTACAGTAATGAAAACAGGGTGGTACTGGCATAAAAACAGAGAAGTCGACCAATGGAATCGTATAGAAGACCCAGATTTTACCCCACAAACCTATGAACACCTCATTTTCGATAAAGGAGCTAAAAGTATACAATGGAAGAAAGAAAGCATCTTCAACAAATGGTGCTGGCACAACTGGATGTCAACCTGTAGAAGAATGAAAATAGACCCATATCTATCACCGCGCACAAAACTCAAGTCCAAATGGATTAAAGACCTCATTATCAGCCCGAAAACACTGAACTTGATAGAAGAGAAAGTGGGAAATACCCTACAACAGATGGGCACAAGTGATCGCTTCTTAGGTATAACCCCAGAAGCACAGACATTAAGGGCAACATTGAATAAATGGGACCTACTAAAACTGAGAAGCTTCTGTAAAGCAAAGGACACTGTCACTAAGACACAAAGGGAACCTACTGACTGGGAGAAGATCTTCACCAACCCCGCAACAGACAAAGGTCTGATCTCCAAAATATATAGAGAACTCAAGAAACTAGACTTTAAAATGCTAATTAACCCAATGAAAAAATGGGGCACTGAACTGAACAGAGAATTCTCAGCAGAGGAAGTTCAAATGGCCAAAAGATACTTAAGGTCGTGCTCAATTTCCTTAGCAATCAGGGAAATGCAAATCAAAACAACTTTGAGATACCATCTTACACCTGTCAGAATGGCTAAAGTCAGAAACAACAAGGATAGCCTTTGCTGGAGAGGCTGTGGAGGAAGGGGTACCCTCATCCATTGCTGGTGGGAATGCAATCTTGTGCAACCACTGTGGAAGTCAGTGTTTCGGTTTCTCAGGAAATTCGGGATCAACCTACCCCTGGACCCAGCAATACCACTCTTGGGAATTTATCCAAGAGATGCTCTATCACATGTCAAAAGCATTTGTTCAACTATGTTCATAGCAGTATTATTTGTAATAGCCAGAACCTGGAAACAACCTAGATGCCCTTCAATGGAAGAATGGATGAAGAAAGTATGGAATATATACACACTAGAGTACTACGCTGCGGTAAAAAACAATGACTTCTCGAATTTTGCATGCAAATGGATGGAAATAGAAAACACTATCCTGAGTGAGGTATCCCAGACCCAAAAAGAAGAACATGGGATGTACTCACTCATAATTGGTTTCTAGCCATAAATAGGGGTCACAGAATCTACAACTGGCGAACCTAAAGAAGCTAAGTAAGAAGGTGAACACAAGGAAAAACATATCGTTATCCTCTTGGATAAGGGAAGTAGACAAAATTGCCGGGGAGAAAAGTGGGATCTTGGGGGTGGGGTGGGAAGGGGGTAAGGGGAGATGGGGAGAGAAAAGGTAGAAGGGAAGGAAGGGGGACTTGGGGAAATAGGAGGATCGGGATAAAGGAAGGTTGGATAGGGGAGCACTTAGTTAAGGGACCCACTTTAGGGTGGGCAGGAGAATTGACCCTAGAGGGGCTCCCAGGTGCCCAAGCTGAGGTCCCCAGTTAGTTCCTTGGGCAGCTGAGGATAGGGAACCTGAAATGACCCTATCCTAGAGCAATACTGACGAATATCTTGCATATCATCTTAGAACTTTCATCTGGCGAGGGATGGAGATAGAGACAGAGACCCACACTGGAGCACTGGACTGAGCTCCCAAGGTCCCAATGAGGAGCAGAAGGAGGGAGAACATGAGCAAAGAAGTCGGGACCACGAGGGGTGCACCCACCCACTGAGACAGTGGAGCTGATCTACTGGGAGCTCACCAAGGCCAGCTGGACTATTACCAAAAAAAGCATGGGATAAAACTGAACTCTCTGATCATGACGAACAATGAGGGCTGATGAGACGCCAAGGACAATGGCATGCAGTTTTGATCCTACGCAATCTGCTGGCTTGGTTTGAGCCTAGCCAGTTTGGATGTTCACCTTCCTAGATATGGACAGAGGGGGGAGGACCTAGGACTTACCACAGGGCAGGGAACCCTGACTGCTCTTTGGACTGGAGAGAGAGGGGGAGAGGAGTGGGGGGAAGGGGAGAGGGGTGGGAGGAGGGGGAGAAGAGTGGGAGGAGAGGGAGAAGAGTGGGAGGAGGGGGAGGGAAAGGGGAGGCTGGGAGGAGGTGGAAATTTGTTTTTTTTTCCTTTATTCTTCTTTTATCAATAAAAAAATGTTAAAAAAATAAAAAAATAAAAAATAACTTTTGTAAAAAAAATAGGAATTATGCTGTAGTGGGGTTATTTGTATAACTTTTGTAATTATCCATTAAAAATTACTTATGGGATTTAAAAAAAAAAGACATAGGCTATGGATATGAAAACAGGATCCAGGCTTCTGCTTTTTACAAGAAACACACTCAACTTCACACACAGACATTACCTCAGACTAAAGTGTTGGGAAAAGGTTTTCCAATCAAATGGACCTAAGAAGCAATCAGTGTGGCTATCCTAATATCTAACAAGATTGATTTCAAACTAAAATAAATCAGGAGAGATAGAGAAGGACACTTTATACTCATAACAGGAACAACTCATCAAGATGAAGTCTCAATCCTGAATATCTATGCCCCTAATACAAGAGCACCCACATATGTAAAAGAAACATTACTAAAAATTAAATAGCATATCAAACCCCACACACTAATAGTAGGAGATTTTAACACTCTTCTCTCGCCTATGGACAGGTCAACCAGACAGAAACTTAACAGAGAAATAAAAGAACTAACAGAGGTAATGAACCAAATGGACTTAAAAGACATCTATAGAACATTCCACCCAAACAGAAAAGAATATACCTTCTTCTCAGCACCTCATGGAACCATCTCTAAAATTGATTACATACCCGGTAACAAAGCAAACATCTACAGATACAAAAAAATTGGAGTAACCCCCTGTGTCTTATCAAATGACCATGGAGTAAAGTTAGAATTTAACAACAATACTACTCCCAGAAAGCCTACAAACTCATGGAAACTGAATAGTCAACTACTGAACCATCCCTGGGTCAAGGAAGAAATAAGAAAGAAATTAAAGTCTTCCTTGAATTCAACAAAAATGAAGGCACAACATACCAAAACCTATGGAACACTATGAAAGCAGTGCTAAGAGGGAAGTTCATAGCCCTAAGTGCCCACATAAGGAAAATGGAGAAAGCTCACATTAGTGACTTAAAGATACACTTGAAAGCTCTAGAAAAAAAAAAGAAGCAGACTCATCCAGGAGGAGTAGAAGACAGGAAATAATCAAATTGAGGGCTGAAATCAACAAAATAGATACACAGAAAACAATAAAAAGAATCAATGAAACAAAGAGCTGGTTCTTTGAGAAAAACAACAAGATTGACAAACCCTTATCAAACTGATCAAAAGGTGGAGAGAACATTCAAATTCACAAAATCAGAAATGAAAAGGAGGACATAACCGCAGACAATGAGGAAATTCAGAGACTCAATAGGTCTTACTACAAAAGCCTGTACGCCACAAAATTGAAAAATGTAAAAAAAATGGACAATTTTTAGATATATGCCTTATACCAAATTAAATCAAGACCAGATGAGCAATTTAAATAGACCTATAAGCTGTGAAAAAATAGAAGCTATCATCAAAAACCTCCCAACCAAAAACAAAGAAAACAAACAAACAAAAAAAACCCAGGGCTGGATGGTTTTAGTGCAGAATTCTACCAGAACTTTTAAAGTGTTCCACATAATAGAAATAGAAGGCCAAACTCTTTTTATGAGGCTACAGTTACTCTGATCCAAAATCCGTACAAAGACTCAACCAAGAAAGAGAATTACAGACCAATCTCACTCATAAACATCGATGTAAAAATTCTCAATAAAATACTGGCAAACTGAATCCAAGAACACATCAAAAAAATCATCCATCATGATCAAGTAGGCTTTATCCCAGAGATGCAGGGCTGGTTCAACATATGAAAATCTATCAATGTAATTCATCATATAAATAAACTGAGAGAAAAAAAACCATATGATCATTTTATTAGATGCTGAAACACCAATTGACAAAATTCAACACCCTTTCATGATAAAAAGTCTTGGAGAAATTAGGGATACAAGGATCATATCTAAATATAATGAAAGCTATATACAGCAAGCCGACAGCTAACATCAAATTAAATGGAGAGAAACTCAAAGTGATTCCACTAAAATCAGGAACATTACAAGGCTGTCCACTCTCTCCATATCTCTTCAACATAGTTCTTAAAGTTTTAGCAAAAGCAATAAGACAACATAAGGAGATCAGGGGATTAAAATTCAAAAGGAAGAAGTCAAACTTTTGTTATTTGCAGATGATATGATAGTGTAGATAAATGACCCCAAAAACTCTGCCAGAGAACTCCTACAGCTGATAAACACCTTCAGTGATGTGGCAGGATACAAGATCAACTCAAAAAAAAATCAGTAGCCCTCCTATACACAAAGGATAAAGAAGCAAGAGAGGGAAATCAGGGAAACATCACCTTTCACAATAGCCACAAATAGCATAAAATATCTTGGGGTAACACTAACCAAGGAAGTGAAAGACCTATATGATAAGAACTTTAAGTCTTTGAAGAAAGAAATTGAAGAAGATACCAGAAAATACAAGAAGATACCATGCTCTTGGATAAGGATAAACATAGTAAAAATAGCAATCTTACCAAAAGCAATCTATAAATTCAATGCAATCTCCATGAAAATCCCAACATAATTCTTCACAGACCTTGAAAAAACAAGAATCAACTTCATATGGAAAAACAAAAAACCCACAATAGCCAAAACGATTCTATACAATAAAGGAACTTCCAGAGGCATCACCATCCCTGACTTCTGTAAAGCAAAGGACAACAGTCAATAAAACAAAAAGGCAGCCTACTGAATGGGAAAAGATCTTCACCAATCCCATATCAGATAAAGGATTGATATCCAAAATATATAAAGAACTCAAGAAATTAGACATTAAAATTCTAAATAACCCAACTTAAAAATGGGGTACTGACCTGAACAGAGAGTAGTACCAGTTGCGCTCCCGCAGGGGAGGGTCTTCCCCAGCAAAGCCATTACACTGCTCTGCTCAGACTCTGGTGGAAGTTGTTAGAGCTGGACTCCGATTGGCCAAAGTGTCACATCTCAGGACAAACCTCACTCAAGAGACTTATTGGGAAGGAAGAATCCAGGAGGGTGCTTACCTCTAGGGTAAGAAGCAGCATGAACTGAACAGGGTAGAAAGCTTATATAGGGTTTCCTGGAGGGGGCGGGCACAGCTTTCCAGGGTGGCTTAAGATTTGTGGATTTTTATGGCCTAAATCTGGGCTCAGGGGTTGCTGGGACTTTGTGCTCAGGAACCTCAGGTGGAATTCTACAATTTATCGCTGGGACAAACTCAGGGATTGGCAGGATTTCAAGTCCTAGTCCTTGAGTCTAGTTGGAATCAGGGTGTTTTTCCTTGATCCCTTTTACCCTACACTCCAGATCCTCAAGACCCCCTCCATATGAAGTTGCAAGGTCCTCCAGATTTGGTGCTCCATATTTCACCTCTAGACAATGTCAAAACTTATTCTCCTGCCTCTGCCTCTCAGTGCTGAGGCTACAGGTATGGAGTATGAAGCATATGTCATGAGCGGGTATCAAATCCAAGGCTTTGTGCCCGCTAGGCAGCACTTGACTATCCTAGAGTATTTGGGCACAGAAAAGTCTACATGTACAAGGTCAAACCTCCGTGCTCCGCAGCTGCCTTAGCCTATTCTCAGCACTAGAATTTTTTTAAAAACAAAAGTTGGATATCTTGGACAGTTGTGTTAGTGTAGTTATTTAGTTCCAACACTCCAGTGGCAAAACAAATGAATCTCTGTGGATTCAAGTGTTGGAAGGAGTGGCCACTTTTTTGTTCCAGCTGCCCAGCTAGCTTACACCTGAAATAACCACACAGAAACTGTATTAATTAAAACACTGTTTGGCCATTAGCTCTAACTTCTTATTGGCTAATTCTTACATATTAGCTTAACTCATCTCCATTAATCTGTGTATCAACACGTGGCTGTGGCTTACCAGACATTCTAACCTGCGCCCATCTCAGGCAGAAGATTCATGGCTTCTCTTACTCTGCCCTTCTTCACAGCATTCAGTTCTGTCTTCTCCACCTACCTAAGTTCCGCCCTATCAGGCCCAAAGCAGTTTCTTTATTTATTAACCAATGAAAGCAACACATGAACAGAAGAACCTCCTACACCATTCAAGGATAGTCTAGTAAACAAAGCAAGATACAGGCCATGCAGGGCTACAGAGTGAGACCCTGCCTCAAAAACGAAGAACAAAAAGCTGGAATTTTCTTCTTTCTCTTCAATAATATACTGCAGGAAATAAAAGACATATGCAGAAGACACCAGATGGATGTACGTGCTTCTGCCCAACTGTTTTCATGTAACATGTAAAAAAAAGTCTCGTTTTCACAAAACAAGAACACATGTGGTGTATTTAGTGAGATAATTCAAAACAACCCATCGCTTCCATGGTGATAAACTTTGTAGTTCTTTCTTAAACATCTGTTATGTCTAATATTTTTTTTTTGGATTTTTCGAGACAGGGTTTCTCTGTGGCTTTGGAGCCTGTCCTGGAACTAGCTCTGTAGACCAGGCTGGTCTCGAACTCACAGAGATCCACCTGCCTCTGCCTCCCAAGTGCTGGGATTAAAGGCGTGCGCCACCACCGCCCAGCCTATGTCTAATATTTTTAAATATGCAAACTTTTAAAATCTACAAATGTTTGTGAAATTTTTGATAAGATTGTCTCTTGGTTTCTAGCATAGAGTCATCAATATTCTATTCAACACTAACAGAGTATCAACCTGCTATATACCTAATAAATAAATTGTTCATAGGCAGTCCTTTCACAGTAGGTATCCACTGAACATATTCTGTAGAAATAATTTTAATTATTATTTCATATCATTAGCTATCAATGGAAACTGTACAAAGTAATTTAAGTTTTTCATTTATTTTAATCTATATAAGCATTCTGTGATATATGTGTTTCGTTTTGTTTTCATTTTCTAAAAACTAAGGGTGAGGGACTAAGGAATTACAAGGACCACACAATATATCCACAGTCAATATTCATCAGGTCCAGAACTCACCACTAGGCAACACCAATGTTGAAAGAGTTCTTTAAAATATTTCCTCATCTTAGAGTCATCCCTAAGACCCTAGTATAGATTCTGTGAGGCCTCTTTAAAGTAGACATTTTCTAATCAAATATGTATGCCTTTTCTCTTTGAACTGTTTCCAGTTTTTCCAACACTGTTTTCAGGAGCTGTGCTAACTATGGGCTTCAATTTGCAGTGACAGCATCTGTCTGTACATGTCATTGTCCTGGCTTCAATTTGCAGTGACAACATCTGTCTGTACATGTCATTGTCCTGGCTTCAATTTGCAGTGACAGCATCTGTCTGTACATGTCATTGTCCTGGGCTCTGTTAATCACAAAAGAAATGCACATCTTCTGAACAGAATGAACGGATTATGAGACTGCTTCAGTTCTATTTTGTGTTTTATTTACCATTGAACATCCCTATGCTCACAGTTATTTCTGTCTCAATTGAACTACAATGTAGTCACACTTGATATGATTTATTCTATTCCATTTTGTTAACTGGTAACTGCACCACAATGACAGTTAAAACAGGGACAATTTTAGGGACTACTTAAACTTAATGACTATAGATCATTTGAAGAGCTCTTCAAAAGGTAAAGAAGTGGAAGATGAATTCTTATAGAAATTGCTATTTTATATAAACACTATGGGAGAGAAGTTAAATTTTAGGTGTCTAGAAAAAGCTGCATCTTTACAATTTTTGAAAAGCACATAAGAGATTTGAAATTTAAAGTGTAGTAACCTATATAAAATACAAGAAAAGAGTCGAATCCATTTTAACAACTTCATTAACAATAAACAGTATGCAGAATAACAATAATGGGAAGAAACTGTCCTGGTTAGTATTTCTGTCAACTTGAAACAGGCGAGGGTCATCTGAGAACTTCTTTGGAGAAATTGCTTCCATGGGAGCTCATGAGCAAGTCTGTGGGGGTGATTCCTGGACTGCCGATTGATGTGGGTGGGCCCAGCCTGCTGTGGATGGTGCCACCCCTGGGCTGGTGGGCCTGGGTGGTGTAATGAAGTGGTTGGGTAAGCCATGGAGAGAAAGCCAGCAAGCAGCACTCCTCTATGACCTCTGCTTCAGTTCCTGCCTCCAGGTTCCTCCATTGGGCTCCTGCCTTGACCTCCCTCATTGATGAACTACAGTACAGCTGTGAGCTAAACGTAACCACTTCCTAACCAAGTTGTTCCTGTCTGATGTTTTGACACAGTGACAGAAAGCTAAGTCACAGAATCGCTAGAAATGTTATAAAAAAAAGACTACTTTTGCATTTTTGATAGTGCCATGCAATTGAAACAAGAAAATCAATTTATTGTTTTCAACAGGTACTTAACATACTTACTGTCAAAGCTGTTTCATTTTGCCCAAGGCTATATTAAACAGATTATAGATGGGAATAGTTAAACAAGTATGCTGTGATACCATCATGGCAAAAGGCTTGCCTTATTTAACTTTTTCAAACCACCAGAATTATTTGTAATTTATTTTAATTCATTCATTTAATTAAGTATTGATCACTTAGTTTTGAAATTTCTGTCAATATTGCCATCCATTTTGCTTAAAATACAGCTATTACAAAATGTTAGGTAAGATTTATCCACTGGTTGAACAGGAAGAGTCCGAAGAAAGATGACTTGGAAAGTCACGCAGAGTGTACAGCAGAGTCCTGGGTAAAATGAAGGATGATAAACAGAATTTTATTATTAGATACATAGGTTAAAAAAATCCCATTTAATAAAATAACCCAAGGTTATCTTTACTACACAAATGACAAAATCTAAGAAAAAGTAAGTTAGCTTACCCAAAGTTAAAATGTATCAAACACAAACGCCTTTACACACAGAGAGGTTTCATTGTTAGCGTCACCTCCTGTTAGTCTTCTTGGGTCTCACATGAATTTCCTCTTTCACATAGTTAGGTTCTATTAGACTCAGACCTCACTCACTCCGACTCCTGCATTCTCTCGAGGGTTGATCAGAGGTGCCTGGACTCCTACCGCATACTTGCATTTAAATGAACCAATTAAGTTTAAAAAAATGGAAAAACTAATTGAAACATTGTAAGAAAGGAAACAAAGGGGAATTGCAGTACAACATCATGCATCTCCCCAATGATTTAAGCAGTTGCATGAAGTTTATGCATCTATTGTACCTGAGATAGACTTGGTAAAACACAAAGTCCTCTGAACTAGAACTTCCAACATTGCTAAAACTAAGAAATTTGTTAAGTCAGTTCTAGTCAGCCTACAACCCATTTAAAACATGAAGAGACTTCCAAAAACATGCAGTTTGTTGTGCAGGTCAGTGTTACAATGGAGAGGCTAGACCGTCCCTCGGAGACGGAGAACTTTCTCAAGCCAAACCCTAGCCCTTCTCAGGGAGATCTGACAATATGTGACACATTTTAGTGTTTGCCTCATGTTTTCCACATACTATCTAATGTTCACCACAGAGGTCAGGTCAAGCTTGCTTAAAGTGACGCAACTAAAAATGCAAAGCTTTTAGTAACTTAAATCATACAATATAGAAATTGATACTCTAATAATAACACATATTTTAGTCTAGGTTCAATTACATTTACCTAATTATGAAATCAATTTGTATTAATAAGACACAATAATTTGTTATTCATACCAGTAGGCTTATTCTTAATTTGAAAAACTGCAGAATTTTGAGACTTTATAGATATAATATGTCAATATTATTTTGAGGATTCTTTTAAACACAGAAAAAAGAAACTAGGTCAGAAACTATTATCTTAAACAACTGGATAAAAAGTACATTCTTAACTGTCTAGCTGGCAGTTTATTTTAGCCTATGCTAAGTTCTTAAAGAAAAACAGTATTTTAGGCAATTTAATTTTAAATATTTACATACCTGCTGTGAGTTATTTACAGTCTCATTGCGAATGATTTCCTCCTGCAGTGAGATTGCTGCTGCCTCAGGTTCTGCTAATTACAATAAATTATGAAAAACAATCCCTAAAAACAAGTATTTCTGGTACCACCAACAGAAATCCTTTTAAATTAGACATCATTTTACTCAATTTAGTAAAAGTCGCTTGTAAAGAATACTTATTTTTTGAGATAAACTTCCAATTATCTAAAATATTACTATGTCACTTGGGCAGACCCTAAATGTTGCCATGTTTGAGATCTGCAAACACTCAGAGAAGATCTAGTCATCCACCAAAAAAAAAAAAAAATTAGTGAGCTTTCTGGAAATATGTTTTTGATGACAGGAGTTACAAAATAATCCCACATTAGTTCAGAATTACATATAATAACGGTTATTTATTTAGGGGAGACTCACAGATCACTGTCCTAGATCACAGTCCTCTGCACTAACAGGGAACAGGAACCGAGTCTAGCAGCCGGAAGGGAGAGCAGGAAGCAGGAGAGGGATGGCACTCTTTACAGCTGCATTTATAAGAGACCACACCCAAGTGGGCTGGTATCTTAAAGGCTATTGGCCAAAGGAGCTCCCACAATATATTTTAAACCATATTTTAAAATATAATGGGAAACGGGTCCATCCTGGGATGGTGTGAACAGCAATGCATGTAAGGGCTGCATCAAGACATCAAATTCTTCTTTCATTGATACCTACCATGTTATTGAGACAGCACTTTTCTCTGTATCTGGGGGTCATTAATTACTAGGCTGGCAGGTCAGTAAGCCCCACAATCCTTCTGTCTCTGGGATTACAGCATTCTTGTGCTGGTATTTGGCATGTGCTGATATTTAAATGTTTTTGTTCACTTTTTCTCATTTATTCTAAGATAAAACTTGTTCTAAGATAAAGCTTGTTCTCATTTGTTCTAAGACTGAAATAACAGTGGGAAAGAACGGGTCACTTGTAGAGTGTGTGCTTATCATGTGAGGCACGCTGCTTTTGAAACCAGCTCCAAAAGGGAAAATAATGAACACTAAAATAAAATGGAATAGGAAGGTGAGACATTTGTATGGGTGAATATGTTTGGTGAGCAAACTATTGTCCATTGCATAATATTACATTCTGCTTCCTGGTTACAGATCAGATACAAGACTGATTAACACTACTAACTTAAATGGGACATAAAATGGTGTGAAACACACTTTAGACACAGAGTGTAAATATACTTAATGCCAAATCAATTAAATTTAATTTCCCTTTTTATTTTATAATTTAAAGAGTTATTTTAGTTTTAATTGTGCACACATGTATGTTTGTGGAATTGAATAGAGACAACCACAGTGAAGCTGGGCAATGGTGGTGCACGCCTTTAATCCAAGCACTCAGGAAGCAGAGGCAGGTGAATCTCTGTGAGTTCAAGGCCAGTCTGGCCTACAAGAGCTAGTTCCAGGACAGATTCCATAGCTACAGAGAAACCCTGCTGGCTTAGGTGGGGAAAGCTATCCATAGAGACCAGAGACATCAGCTCCCATAAAAAAAAAAATGGTCCTTACCACATCTGCTCTGGGCTCAAGCTCATGACTTGCATTATTACCTTTGTGTATATTACCTTTGTGTACAGGTTCAGGTGTGCATCAGGGATCCAGATCAACACTAAGCACTTTAATCTTTGGGAAAACTCCTAAGTCTTCTAGTAAATGCTATGGATCTCTACAGAAAATGGAATTATAAACTGGAGAATTTAGAGTACTGATGTAGGAAGGTCATCTGTCTATGTGTTACTTTCATTGGTTAATAAAGAAACTGCCCTGGCCTTTTGATTGGCTAGCCCTTAGGTGGATGGAAGAGACCGAACAGAATTCTGGGAGGAAGAAAGCAGAGTCAGGCAGACGCCACGCTTCTCCTACCCAAGACGGACGGTGGTTAGACTCTTTCCAGTAAGCCACCACTTTGTAGTGGTACACAGATTATTAGAAATGGGTTAATCAAGATATGAGAGTTAGCCAATAAGAGGCTAGAGCTAATGAGCCAGGCAATGTTCAAATATAATTTATATGTTGTTATTTCGGATGTAAAGATAGCCGTGTGGGAGCCAGATGGGACGAAAAGCAGGCCTGCTTGCCTAGTCACTACAACTGGCACTCCAATGTGATGGACTAAATTCACTTGAAAACCTGAGAGGGCTTAAAAAGGAGAAAGAGGGAGTTTAACACAGCTTTTTGCTGTTTATATAAAAGTAGAAACATCTAAATTAAATCTGACATTTAAAAATATTTTTCTTGAGTCTGATCAGTCTAGTCTGTGTGATTCTCACTGCCCAGGATTGGCCCCATGTCCTATGCAGCAGCCTAGTCTGGCTCTAACCTGCCCGGGCCATATCACCCTCCAGGCTTTGCTCACACAGAGTCTGCAAATTCCCTGGACCTGGCTTGACTTCATCAGACAGGCTTAACCCAGGGAGCACATTGGTGTGCATATCCACCTCAGCGATGAGAACCTTACCTGCTGGCACCATCCCTAACCCTCAGAGGGTCTTGCACTGGTCACACAGCCAGTACACTGGTCTTGCCTGGTGAGTGTGCATGATCCCAGTCTACTCACGCCATCCTCACAGCTCCAGGAGTAGCTCATGACCTCAGCTTGCTCTCTTCATCACCACTAAACTGGAATCACACTGTTTAGTGAGTGTCTGAAGGATTGATCAACCAACTCATACCTGATTTGAAATCAACCAAGACTGGGCAATAAAAACAAAAGCAAGTTTCTACCCCAAAGAGGCAGCCTAGAATCTCACAATAGACACACAACCAATAAAATAAGCCCACATCCCCATGTCCCGTTAGAGAAGTGCAAACAACATGGAAGACCCACAAACTCACTAATCCTACAGGAATGTTCTGCAATGAGAAGTACCTAGATGAATTCCAGGACACAGAACTTAAAAGAACAAGCATAGACTTCATCAAATAATTCTAGGGGTTTAAGGGAGACGTGGACAACAGCCTCAATAAAACTAGTGATAACCATAAACACCTGAATGATGCCAAAGAAAACAACAAACACAAAACAAAAATAAAATTAAGAAGATAACCCAGGACTTGAAAACGTATTCAGTAAAAGATAGGAATATTGAGAAGAACTCAAGCTGAAATGAAGATGTGATTGAAAAACCTCAAGAACACATCAGAAAATTCAGGGAGGTAGGGAGCCTCATAAGTAGAATAAAGTAGAAGACAGCAGACAATTCCAGATTTGAAGTACAAGAATTAGACCTCACAGCAGGGAAAGTGAAGAGGTTAAACAACTGAAAGGAACATGGAGGAACTGCGGGACATCATGAAAAGACAAAGTCTTTGAATCATAGACACAGATGAAGAAGAGTCCCAGGTCAATGACATAGAACATACCTTCAAAGCCGTGACAGGAAAAAAAAAACTCCTCTCAAATCAAGGAAAAGCATACCCTCACCAGTACAAGAAGTACACAGAACACCAAGTAGATAGAGGCAGAAAAGAAACTCCCCATATTATAGTTAAAAAAAACTAAATAGACAACAAAGAGTATTGAAAAGTGCAAAAGAAAACCACAAGTCACATGGAAAGGGAAACCCATCAGAATAGCACTGAATCGCTCAACAGAAATTTTAAAAGGCAGAAGAAACCAGAGTAAGGCAGTCTACACTGTAAACCTAGACTCCTGTACCCCAAAAAATTATCTATCAGAATTGAAGAAGAAAAGAAAATTTTTTCATGACATAAACAAGCTAAACTCCATCAAACCAGGTCTACACAGAATACCAGAAGTAATACTTTTGACTGAATGGAGGAACAAACATATCCAAGAGACTATAGAAAGAAAATAAATGAAGCTACAATTGCTAAAACACAAAACAGTACTAAGAATGTACAGAGAGAGAGGAGAGAGAGTGTAACTACAATCAAAACAATCCTTTCAAAAATGATTTTAAATCTCGATGGCCTCAACTCTCCCCCCAAAAGACAAATGTTAGCTGAATGTGAATTCATCTTAGCATTAAAGACAGACCGTACCTTAAAGTGAAAGGGTGAAAAAGTATTCCAAGCAAATGGGACCAGGGAGAAAGCAGGTGTCACTATCCCAATAGCTGACAAAATACACTTCAAATTAAAACTAATCAGGATAGATAAAAAGGCACTTATTTTAATAAAGAGAACAATTAATGAGAAGATATTACAATCCTAAACATATATGAACCAAAATCTGGTGCGTCCAGTTTCACAAAAAAAAAAACCACACTACTAGAATCAAAGACATAGATAGACTCCGATTCAATAATAATAGATTTCAATGTCCCACTTTCTCTAATAAATAGGTCATCTGGAAAAAATAAGAAATGTCTAGATTAAATGACTGAACAGATAACTAGAGACTATTTCACCCAAATACCAAAGAATATATATTCTTCTCAGAAATCCATGGAAGTGTCTCTAAAACAGACAATATTCTGATAAGTAAAACAAATCTTGATGAATACAGAAAAACTTAAATAACACCTTGCATCCTATCTGACACACAATTCTATAAAGCCTAAAGTCAATAACAAATAATAGCTAGTAATTCCAAGAATGCATGGCAATTTAAAAACACACTATTGAATGATGAATAAGTCAAAGAAGAAATCGAGACAATGTTTTTTAAGTTCCTGGGAACTAAACGAAGCTGACAAAGCAACAACATCTCTGAGACGCATTAAAAGCAGTCCTAAAAGAGATAAGCGTAGCTCTGCATTCCTACATTAAAAAGCCAGAAAGACCAGGAATAAATGATTCTAGGTGCAGTTCAAGAATGTGGAAAAACAAGAACAAAACAAACCCCCCAAAATGATAAAAATCAGAGTGGCACTTAGTGATAGAAACAAAGAAAGCAACCAAGAGTTATCCCAGAGGGATCTAAGGGCTGGTTATTGAACAGATAAACAATATCGAAAGACCTTTGGCCCAACTACCCAGGAAGAGATTACCTAAACTAACAGAATTGGAGCTCTCAACATGCATCAAAGAAATCCATAGTATAAAGGAATCTTTTAAAACCTGCACCTCATTAAAGTAGAAAATTTAGAAGAAATGAATGAATTTATAGATTCACACAAGCCAAAGTTAAGCCAAGAGATCAACACCCTAAGCAGACCATAGCAAATGAGGAAATTAAAGCAGTATAGCCCTTCCATAAAAAGATCCCAGAATTCCCAGCAGAATTCTTCAACGATCTACAACTAATACTTCTTAAGTTATTTTTTAAAAATAAAAACTGAAGGAGCACTTCCAAACTCCTTCTATGAAGCCAGTATTACTCATGTTCAAATGTCTTTATATGGAACTTTCAATGTCCTGTTCTGTGTTATCGTTATCATCATAAAACCCAGGATCCTGATCTTCTCCAAATTCCTGTCACTTTGAACCAGGCCCAGTATTAATACTTTCCAAATTTGCCTTGCCCTGTTAATTTCATTTTTTATTCTCTGCCATTGGGATCATTTGCTAATTTCATTTTTCTTGCAATGGAAGACTAGACTCATTGATACATTCTATTATTAAAGAAAAAACACTCACCCATGAACTGATAAATACAGGTGCTAACCTTAGAATTAATTAAGATGACTTGCAGGTTTCCTATATCCAGCGAGGCTCCTTTACTATCTGTAAGCCGATGATTCTTCACCACAGCAATTATTTGCTCTGTGGCATGAGCTCAGCTTCATGAGATAGAGGCCTCTTTATTAGTTTCTGAAGATATTTTAAAATCCTGGAATCCTTATGTTTTTACTTTTCTTTATGAGCATTAAAAAGAGGCATGAACCAAAGTAAAAATAGAAAAACTAAAAAGCAAAAAGGACTGAAAAATCAGAAAAGAGTGTAGTTGTAGAAAAAAGAAAATAAGATAAGGAAACTTCATTTTCCTAGATTCAGATGAGTGCTTGAAACAAGAGCCAGACTGAGAAAATAAGAGGGTAGATAAACAAACTTGAACTCCTCTAGGCAGATGATGCTGCAAAGGCAGGTTCAATAGAGCATCCCTCTCACAGACTTTCTCCATCTTGGTGTGTGCTACATGTGATTTCGTAGCCACAGTTAGCTGAGATCTGCCCTCAAACCTTTGGTGCAACAAAGGACACCTTTTTTTTTTATTGATAAAAGGAGAATAAAGAAAAGAAAGAAAAAAAAACAAATTTCCACCTCCTCCCAGCCTCCCATTTCCCTCCCCCTCCTCCCATTCTTCTCCCCCTCCTCCCACCCCTCTCCCTTTCCCCCCACTTTTCTCCCCCTCCCTCTCCAGTCCAAAGAGCAGTCAGGGTTCCCTGCCCTGTGAAAAGTCCTAGGTCCTCCCCCCTCCGTCCATATCTAGGAAGGTGAACAACCAAACTGGCTAGGCTCCCACCAAGCCAGTACATTGCGTTGGATCAAAACCGCGTGCCATTGTCCTTGGCGTCTCATCAGCCCTCATTGTTCGTCATGTTCAGAGAGTCCAGTTTTATCCCATGCTTTTTTTGGTAACAGTCCAGCTGGCCTTGGTGAGCTCCCAGTAGATCAGCTCCACTGTCTCAGTACAGTATTTTTTTTAAGTATTAAGATACATTCTTTGATTATACCTGTGTTTCTTAGACAAATCCTAAAACAATTTAACATAAAATCATAATTTATTTTCTGAATTGACTTTATATGGATATATTTCTTGCTCCTGTGCTATACAGGTGTTTCTCAGTCTATGAAGAAAATCAAGATAATTCATTATAGAATCACATAGTTTGACATTTACATCATGGGTTGGGTACTTGTTGATTGTGACTTGATTGAACAATTAATCAAACTCTGAATGATGGTTGCTTAATTAGTAAAAAGAAATAAGTTATAAGGGCACAGGTCTTTCTGCATAACTGTCATGATGACTGTAATAAAGAACATGTATTAAACATACAATATGGAATCAAAGACAAAGCACAGCAACACAAAGTTTCCTTACATTGCATTCTATGATCATCTGACATTCTTTTTTAAATTTATGAATCCTACCTGATTGAAGAGCTGTTTTCAGAACTCTGAATTTACCTTGTGCAGATAACGTAGCACTGCCAAGCACTGGACGTGCAGCAGTTAAGCATGGGAACTTTCTACAGTGCATATGAATTATGTCACTGTGGGCAAGCCATGTATTGAAAGTTATTTCCCTTTGTCTTATTGTGTATAAGAGGAATGGAATTTATTAAAATGTGATTCCTTAAAGTAGATTGCCGTGCTATAACAACCATAATCTCAACTGAGAGCAGCAGCCTGACAGAACATGGAGCCAGTTGCAGAATCAGCTTCTTGCTATAAACTGGCAGGGTCATGCAAACATTCCTGACTGCCAGTGGAGAAGAGACCACAAGAAGAAATGTGAGACTCCATCTTGCTAATCCTCTTCTAAAAGATGCTAAAAATTCACTCAGCTTTCACTGTTTCCATCTTCCCTTTTGTGCAAACAAACAAGACTGAATGTTGTAACATGAGGGGATGGCTTGTTGGGGTTTCTGTCCCGCCCATACCCCACAGCTGGCAAGCCCCAAAGAAAATCACACAGAGATCTCTATAAGTTATAGACCTGATTAACCCATTAGCTCAGGTTTCTTATTAGCTCCGGTAGCTTATATTAACCCATTGTTCTTATCTATGCTAGCCACATGGTTCGGTACCTTTCTCAGCATGGCAGCTCATATCTTGCTTCTTTGGAGTCTGGGCAGGAGTGGGAGGAATCAACTTCCTCCTTCCCAGAATTCTCCTGTTCTCATTGCATCATTTCTACTTCCTGTCTGGTTTTCCCGCCTATACTTCCTGCCTGGCCAATCAGCGTTTATTTAAAATATGATTGACAGAATACAGATAATTATCCCATACCACCCCCCCCTCTTTAAAAAAAAAAGGAAAATATCCATAGTCCATTTTTTGGGAATGTGGGTGTAGTATTCCAGGCTACTTCCAGCTGGTTGGGGGGTTGATAATCTTATGGGGACCTAAAGAAAATTGAGAGTTATGATCAAGTCCTGACTGAAGTAACCTGTGAGTCTTGATCATCTCAGGCAGCAGTCTTGAATCTGTTCTGGATGTAGAACTCAGATATCAGGGCCATCTATTCCTACCGGAGATTTCTCAGGTGGTCTTCCTTGATCAAACCTGATTTTTCTTAACTCTGAATAAATCCACAGCCTCTTGTTTTCTGTGGAAACAAAAGCAAAATCTCTTCTCCAAAGCAACATACCTTTTGACTTCAATTTTGAAGTCAACGTATTTTCAAAATACCTATCTTGAAATAATTTTGCAGCATTTATAAGCAAATATCTTTTAGCAGCTGTTGCTCCTCCTCAGCATTCAAACAATTTAAAGAGAGCATAATATCATAGAGTATCAAGATTCTCTGTGTATTTTCCATCTTTACGTGGGTTTATTTTAACCTTTATTTCTTTGATTTTTACTTTTAACTTTTGGCTTTTTGAGACAGGTTCTCTGTGTATCTCTGTCCTGGAACTCCCTCTGTAAACCAGGATATCCTTAAACTCACAGAGATCCATCTGTCTCTGCCTCCCCAGTGCTGGGATTAAAGGTGTGTACCACCACACCCAACTACTCCCTTTCTTTCTTTTTTATTTTAAGGCTTTAAACCTTTTTTTCAAGCCTGCATTTATTTTTTTAACACATTGTAAACCATTTTTTATTCTTTGAATCTCTCTTTACTGTATCTCTCTCTCTTTCTGACCACATGAGCCTTTAATTCAGTAAGCAATCATGGCTGAGGTACTGGTCAGAGCCATGTTTATTGTCACAAGTCTATGGACTTCTAGCATGGAGCCATGTTAGATTTCTTCAAAGGCCTTTTCTGGACCCTTTAAGATAATTATGTGACTTTTGTCCATAAAGCAATTTATATAATTTATTGTGTTTGTTGACATATATGTGCTGAACTACCCCTGCATTCACTGGATAAATCTAACTTTATTTTGTTGGATAATCACTTTGATATATGTTGTTAATGGTTTTGCAAGTGTTTCATTAAGGTTCTTTTTATCTATGTTCATTGGGGGTATTAGACTCTACTTTGCTGTTGTGTCTTTGCCTGGCTTTGGTGTTAAAATAATACTGGCTTCACAGAAGGGGTTTGGAAATACTCCTTTAGTTCTGAGTGTTTTTTGTTGTAAGGGGGGAGTGGGCTGTGTCCCACCACCTGGCTAGCTTAACCTCCAAAATAACCACACAGAAATTGTATTAATTAAATTACTGCCTGGCCCATTAGCTCTAGCCTCTTATTGGCTAACTCTTACATCTTGATTAACCAATTTCTATTAAATCTGTGTATCACCATGTGACTTTGGCTTACCGGCAAGATTCTAACCTACGTCTGTCTCAGGCCAGAGATTCTACCTCTGGCATCTGCCTGTCTCTCCTTTTTCCTCTCAGAATTCTGTTCTATCTTCCCCATCTACCTGAGTTCCTCCCTATCAACTAGGCCAAGGCAGTTTCTTTAATAACCAATAAAAGCAACACAAATACAGAAGGACCTCCTATACCAATTTTTAATAACTTAAGAAGTATTGGTCATGATATTCTTTCAGAAGTCTGATGAATACTGCTGTTAATCCACCTAGGCCAGCAATTCTTTTAGTTGGAAGGTATTGTATTACTACTTTAGTATCCTCATTTGTTATAGGTGTGTATTAGTTGCTTTTCTATTGCTGTGATAAAACACCATGACCAAGGAAACTTATAGAAGGAAGAGTTTATTTGGGCTTATGATCCCAGAGGTTGACAATCACCATCCAGACAGGGAGGTATGACAACAGGGATGTACGGAGGCTGGAGTCACATGCTGAGATCTCATATTTTGAAACATCAGAATGAAGAAGCAGCATGGAAACAGGAAACTAGATACAGTCTTCTAACCTCTCAAAGTCCACTCTCAGGGACACACCTTCTCCAACAAATCTCAAATTGGTGACCAAGTATTCAAATGGGTGAGAGTGTATGGCAGACACTCACAGGCAAGCCACCATATGGTTTGTTCGTCTCTTCCTGGTTTAACTTTAATGAAATTCATCCATTTCTTTTCCTTTTTTATTATTTTATTACTTTAAAAAAAAAACAATCCAAATTCTCACTCCCTCCCCTCCCCACACCCTTCTACCCCTCCCCTCCAATCCTAAGAGAGGACAAAACACCCTGTCCAGTGGCAAGTCCAAGGCCCTCCCTACTTCATGTAGGTTGAGCAAGGTATACATCCAAAGAGATTAGGCTCCCAAAAAGCTAGTGCATGCAGTAGAGACAAATCCTAGTGCCAGTATCAGTGGCCCCTCAGTCTGCCTCAACTGTTGACCACATTCAGAGGGACTAGTTTGATCCCATGCTCATTCACTTCCAGTCTAGTTGGAGTTGGTGAGCGCCCATTAGTTCAGGCAAACTGTCTTAGTAGGTGAACACCTCATGGTCTTGACCTGCTTGTTCATATTCTCACTCCTTCCACTCTTGAACTGGATCTTGGGAGCTCAGTCCAGTGTTCTGATGTGGGTCATTGCCTCTATTTCCATCTGTTGTTGGATGAAGGTTCTATGGTGATATTTAAGATAATCAAAAGTCTAACTACAGGGCAAGGCCAGTTCAGGCACCTTTTCCTCTATTGCTTAGGGTCTTCAAGGATGACCCCAGCTAACATCCATTTCTTTTAGGTCCTCCAATTTAATGGGATGTATGTTGTAAACAGATTCCCTTATATATTTTTAATTTCTTTTGTGTCTGTTGCAATGTTTCATTGTTAATTTATTAACTCTTTCTTTTGATTAATTAGGCTACAGCTCTGTCAATCTTAATTATCTTCTCAAAGAACCAGTTTTTAGATTTTGTCCACTCCTTGGCTCCCATAGAATTGTATCATAATGAAAACTGCATTCAGTCCAGCTTCAAAAGTTCTCATATTCCATCACAGTTGCAACACTGTTTGAAAGTCCAGAGTTCAAAGTTTCTCTGGAATTCATGCAATCTCTTAACTGTAATCCCCTGTAAAATCAAAATCAAAAAACAGATCACATACTTCCAATAAACAATGGCACAGAATATATGTTCCAAAAAGAAGGAAAGGAGCATGGTGAGAAAATACATGACCAAAGCAAGACCAAAAACCAGCTGGGCAAACTCTGAATACTGCTTCTCCACGTTTGATGTCAAACCGCTCTTGGGATCTCCCACTCCTTTCAGCTTTGTTGACTGCAACACAGTTGTCTCTTTTGGACTGGACCCACACCCAGTCTGCAGCTTTCCTCAGCAGGAATTACATGACCTGGTACCTCCTCCATCTTGGGAGTCTCCAACACAATCCAGGCTTCAGCGTCACAGCTTCACACAGTGGCCTCTCTGGGATTCCATGTAGGGACATCTTTGACATATGCACCTGGCCTCCATGGCTTTATTTAGCCCATAATCCCTTTCTTATATCCTGGCTCTAAAAACAGAGCTGTGTGGCTGAATGACATTGCTAAGTTCTGCAGTTTGATGGGGCTGCAATCTGGCCTGCTACATCAATTACATCTGCATCAGCTTTCTGTTGGTGGTGGTTTTCTTCACTGCTTAAGTCTTCCTTTCATTCCTTTCACAATTTGAGAGCTTAGCTGAGTGGGGTCTTGCCCTTGTCACTATTTTCTTTTTCCCATATTGTATCAGGTTTTTCTTTAAACTTTTTATCTCCTTGAGCATGGGACTGAGCTCCATTATATCCATGAGTGCTCCTTTTCTCCTCAAACTGTACAAACTTACCTTTAATCTGTATTTATTTTTTCCAACTTGTTTCTTTCGTTATAAATCTACAGAAGAGAGAACTAATAACTCCACGATACAGTCAATACTAGTCTTGAAATCTCCTCAAAAAAAGTCCTTCATCAAAATTATTCAATTTAGTAAACTTCAAAACAAGGTCAGAAAGCCGTCATATTATTCACCAAAATATCACAAGAACAGTTTCTACATCACTTACTAATATTCTTCCCCTCTGAATTTTTTTTGATGGGTCCCCACAGTCCACATTGCCCTCAGGACCATTGTCTATGCTTCTACAAAGATGGCCCAGTAAGTCCCATTTGGCTGTTTTTTTAATCCCAAGTTCCCAAATCTTTCATATTCCTGTAACAATCAGCATGGTCAGACCTATCACCACCCTGGCAGCAACTTCTTTCTTAGTCCCTTTTCTACTGCTATGAAGAGAAAGCATGGACAAAGCAACTGTTATAAAATAAAGCACTTAGTTGGGGCTTGCTTACAGTTTCAGAGGTTTAGTCCATTGTCAACATAGCAGGGAGCATGGCAGCATGCAGTCAGGTGTTGGAGTAGTAGCTGAGAGGTTACTAAGCATTCTCTGATTATTACCCTGGCAGCAGAGGATGAGAGAGACTGGGCCTGGCTTGGGCTTTTGAAACTTCAAAGCACACCACCAGTGACACACTTCCTCCAATAGGGCTACACCTACTCCAACAAGGCCACACCTCCTAATCCTTCTCAAATAGCATCACACTCTGATGACTAAGCATTCAAACATTTGAGCTTATGGGAGACATTTTTATTCAAACCACCATAGATTGGATGGTTCTTTATTGTATTTAGTTAATTTTTATTCTGATTTTTATTATTTCTTGAAGTCTACTCTGTCTGAGTTTGGTTTCTTCTTGTTTTCCCAAATAGAGACGCATCATTAAGTCATTTAGTTGTACTCTTTCTGGTTTTTAAATTACCTACAGCTATAAATTTCCCTTTCAGAGGTACTTTTAGTGTGTCTGAGAGGCTTTGTTGTATTGTATTTTCATTTAAATATAGACATTTAAAAATTTCTGTCTTGATTTCTTCCTTGAAAAAAATTCAGTAATGAGTTGTTTAATCTCCATGGGTTTCACTTGCTTTTATTTCCATATGTTTTTGGCTGTGTGTACTCCTCTCTTTGTCTGAAGTATTGTTTCCAGGATTCTATATAGAGTTGACTTGGTGGGTTTGAAGTCTTTTAGCCTATTTGTATTATGGGAAGTTTCTCATTCTCTTTTAACTATGGCAGATAGTTTTTCTGGGTACAGTAGTCTAGGTTGGCATCTGTGGTCTTTTAGAGCTTGAAGAACATTCTTCAAGACTCTTCTAGTGATTAAAGTTTCCACTGAACAATTAGCTGTTGTTCTTCTGGTGGGTTTTCCCTTATAAGTGACTATTCAACTTAAACTCACAGCATTATCCTAAATGAAAAACAAACAAAAATCTTGAAGCAGGATAGCTTTGGTTATCTAGAGCCTTCCATGGTTCTACAAGAATTTTAGGATCTTTCTTTTTTTCTATAAGGAATGAGAAAGGAATCTTATTGGGATTGCATTGAATCTGTAAATTGTTTTATGTAGAAATCAATATAAGTCATTTTCACAAGATTACTTCTATCAAACCATTAGTGTAGAGTGTCTTTCAATTTTTTAGTTTCTTACTCAATCTCTTTCTTCAAAGATTTAGTTTTCATTGCAAAGGTCTTTCACTTTCTTGGTTAGGTTTATTCCTAGACACTTTTTTGAGGCTACTGTGAATGTGAATATTTCCATGCTCTCTTTCTTAGTGTGTTTGTCATTATCATATACAAAAGTTACTGATTTTTATAAGTTGATTTTTTTAATCTTACCACTTCATTGAAGTTTTTGATCATTTCTAGAAATTTTATGGTGGAATTTTGTGGATCTCTTATGTATAATATTATATCATCTTCACAGATCAATAATTTAACTTCCTCTCTTCCTATTTTTATCCCCTTAATTTATTTTTTCTTGTTTTATTACATTTGCTAGTTTGATAATGGACAGTCATGTCTCATTTTAATGGGATTGCTTTTAGTAACAAGTTATAATGGTTCTCAACCTGTAGGTCACAACCTCTTTGGGAGCTGGATATCAGATATCCTGCCTATCTGATAATTACATTATGATTCAAAACAGTGGCAAAATTATAGTTATGAAGTAGCAATGAAACGATTCTATGATTGGAGGTCACCATAACATAAGGAACTGAATTAAAGAGTTGCAGCATAAAGAGGATTGAAAACCAGATTAGAGCACTTACCTAGTATAAGGCTCTAGATTCAATCCCTAATAGTTCCTAGTAGAGTTAATGATTTTTTAAAACTAATATATATTTGGCCAACCTAGTATTTCTATGTATTATAATGAGAGTTAGTTACATGAAATGGAGACATTTAAAAATCACAGACTTGATCTTGTATAGGTCCCACTCCTACCTGAGGAGTTATTGGCATTTATGGCTTCTTGTGGAGGAAGAGTTGGTTTTCCTCAAGGATGCTGACCCTGAGAAGCTACCCATCTCTAAGAGATGGCACCATATCCATGCATATGCAGGCAGCATGGAATGAACTCATTAGATAGGGAAAGAGGGAAGTGAAGCACATGAAGCTGGAAGGGAAAAGTATGGGTGTTATGGGTGAGGAATTGGAGTAGAAGAAATGGGAGTATGTTTGATAAAAACACATTTCATTCATGCACAAATATTAGAAAAAGTATTTTAAAGCACAGAAACTGTAAATGAGTATTATAGTCTAGATTTGATGTGGGAGTGTCATATATCAATCTCTTGATTTCATTGGTTAAGTAATAAACAAACTGCTTGGGCTCATAGCTTAGAACATAGGTGGGTGGAATAAAGAGAACAGAATGCTGGGAGGAAGAGGAAGTGAGCTCAACTGGACAGCTCTGCTCTCTGGAGCAGAGACACCATGCTGTCCGCTCCCGGGCAGACACACGCGATGAAGCTCCGACCCAGGATGGACGTAGGCTAGAATCTTCACGGTAAGACGGGTGCTTACAGATTATTAGAGATGGATTAATCAGGATATCAGAATTATCCTAGAAGAGACTAGATAGAAATGGGCCAAGCAGTGTTTAAATGAATACAATTTGTGTGTTGTTATTTTGGGCATAAGCTAGCCATGTAGTCGGCCGGGGTGCTGGGGACACAGCCCTGCCGCCCCAATTACTACATAGATTAAATAGCTTGAAAATATAGAAAGTAAAGTTTTTAAACTAACATCATGGAAACAAAAACAATAAAATGCTTTAACATTATCCACTTTTAGTGATACATATAACTAAGTAAACAATGTTCAACTATGTAATGTGATATATTCTTATAAACAATTAAAACATTTTATAACATGCCCAGTTTGCTACCATGTGATGATTACTGGGACGTATGAAATACTAATTGAGAATCTTTTTCTTATATATGCAAAGACATTTAAAGGATTTTAAGTGCCAAAATTAGTAATCCATTTTTCTCATAACACTGTTTCAGATCGAAAATTTCATATAATAAATTTCTTCATAATTCTGCACTCTAAACTAGAAAAATAGATAAATGCAATTTACAGTTGGTTTTGAAAACTTTTCTTTTAGAATTAGGACCTTCTTAGTCTGGCATTTTTATCTAGAATACAACTACCAAGAAATGTCTTACCTGAATTTTTCTCTTTTAAGCTTTGTACTAGGTTATACTCATACTCCAAAAGTATTGTCCTCCTGTCATACAAAAAAGTGTGGTACATGCAGTCATTACTTTAATATTGGTATAAAACTATGCCAAATTAAATTATTAAGAGTGTTGCAATTGTTATCAGGGTGTTTTGGTATAGTCATCAAAATTGTGAACTTGGATATATTTTATGAAACTTTTAATTAGGTAAAGGAATAACAAAAAAATGGTAATGAATTAAATTTAACACATACACTATGTCATCTTGACAAAATGGGAAGTATCATGACCTCTAATGTAGTCCTAACTTCATAACTAACAGCTATTTCTAGACAGGGTTTCTCTTATGATAAAAAATAGACTTCTAAAAAATATAAGGACTTTACTGCCTTAATTCACCAAGTTACTATGAAGACTTAACAATATAAAAATAATAATAGGAAAACAGAAAAGCAATAGAATAATTTGTATCTTAACAGTGAATCACTTTGAAAATCAAAATGAAACCTACATGTTTTTCTTCTCAGAAACTAATGCACCAATACCATAGCTTTCAGCAAATATAAAGAGCTAGTATGTTTACTAGCTGTTCACTTATGTGTGGATTGCCATTTAGAGAATAATAGCTACTGAAGAGTTTAAAACTAAAATTCATATTAATGGAAAATCTTCTTAAATTGGTAAAATGATTATTTATTATTACTGAACTAAAAAGTCATACCAAATTTTTTAAAACTATTAAATTACAAAACCTAAATACTTCTGCTTTGCCAAATCCAATCTTAATCCACAGACCATTGTTACAAGGATGCCTAGTTTTCATGACTGTCACAGTGTTAGTTATTTTTCTGATGCTGTGATAAAATACTATAACTGAGGCAACTGACAGAAGGAAGAGTTTATTTATTTAATTGACTTCTGGATACAAAGGAATGAGTTCATTATGATTTGGAACAGATACAGAGAATCACAACTATAACTATGCAGAGACTGAGTCCAAATCCCTCCCCATCAGAGTTTAGGGAACCCTACGAAGAGTAGGTAGGAGGCAGAGGGAATGAAGAACAACCAGGAGAATAATGCCCTCTGAATCAAATAAACAAGGTACTTATGAGCTCACAGAAACTGAAGCAGCAAGCACAGATCCTGCAATGGTCTGCACTAGGTCCTTTGCATATAGTATAGCTATTTGCTTAGTATTTTTATGGGACTCCTAACTGTGAGAATGAGTGGTTCTCTGACTTTTGTGCCTGCTCTTAGGACTCTTTTCCTTCTGTTGGACTGCTGTGCCAAACTTTGATAAGATCATTTTGTTTTATAATTTGTAATATAAATTTATAATATAAAATATAGTAATTTTGTTTTTTCATGTTTGGTTGTTGTCTCTTAGAAGCCAGGTTTTTTTCTAATGAGAGGCAGAAATGGAGTGGATTCAGAGGGTAGACAAGGTGGGGAGGAACTGGAAGGAGTAGAGGAATGGGAAACAGTAATCAGGATATATTATATAAGAAAAGAATCCATTTTCAATAAAAGAATATATATACCCCCAAAAAATAATCCACCGTGTCAGGGAAACAGGGAAGCAAGTAGCAGGCATGGGGACAGGAGGAGGAAGCTGAGGGTTCACATCTTCAAATATAAATATGAAACAGAGGAAGTGAATTAGAAATCACATGAAGGTTTTAATCCCAAAACCCACCCTCAGTGACATACTTCCTCCTGCAAGACTGCACCACTTTAGGCTCCACGAACAACTGGGGACCAAGTGTCCAAATGTCTAAGACAGATATTTCTTATTCAAGTCACGACAATCACTAACTGGTTTGGAAGATGGACTCATTTTATACATGTGCACTATTAAGAAGACACCATAGGACTTATGTCTGCTAATACAGGTCATCTTCTGTTTGGTGGCTTATTTGTGAGGCAAAATTTGAAAATATATTGAAATATTGAGGAACAAATTCACATACCTTGGAAGACTTTCATTAATATAAAAAAAATTCAAGTGGCCAATCAAGTTTCCATGAAAATAGTGATATAGGTTAGGCCCACTAGGAAATGGAGCTATTCAGACTACAAAGTAGTTTCTGTTCATTGTCAAAGAAGAAAAGAACTTTTAATCTTGTCTTGCAAAATTATTGGACACTAGCTGATTTTCTGGAGGGGTCACAACACATATTTGATGGAAGAAGAGCTAAAATTCTCTTAGGTAACTAAGCATGAAGCTCTAGGCACACATGATGACTGCAGATAAAGGTTGTGAATAGATGGAAAGATCAGTTTACTGATGGAGGAAGGTCATTGGCTAATAAAGGAACTGCCTTGGCCCATATTATTGGTTAGGACATAGGTAGGTGGAGTAAACAGAACAGAATGCTGGGAGGAAGAGGAAGTGAGGTCAGACTCGACAGCTCTGCTCTCAGGAGCAGACGCCTCTGCAGAGAGACGCCATGCTCTGCTCCCAGGCAGACACACGCGATGAAGCTCCGACCTAGAATCTTCCTGGTAAGACCGGTGCTCACAGATTATTAGAGATGGGTTGATCAGTATATCAGAATTAGCCAGTAAGGGCTAGAGCTAAGGGCCAAGCAGTGATTAAAAAAATACAGTGTCTGTGTATTTATTTCGGGACAAAAGCTAGCCGGGCAGGCGGCTGGGGTGTTGGGGACGCAGCCCCGCCGCCGCTCCCTATTACTACAGTTTACTGTTGGTGGGTGGGGGTAAAACTAAGACTCCTGGCTGTTTGTGGTAGTTTGAATATAATCGGCCCCCATAATCCCGTAATCTCATAGGGGGTGGCACTATTAGGAGGTGTTACTTTGTTGGAGAGGGTATGGCCTTGTTGGAGGAAATGTGTCACTGTGGGGGAAGGCTTTGAGGTTTCCTATGCTCAGGATACCACCCATTGTGTCAGTCAACTTCCTGTTGTCTGCAAAATGTAGCATTCTCAGTTCCAGCACCTTCTCTACCTACATGCTACCATGCTCCCTGCCGTTATGGACTGAACCTCTGAACTGTAAATGAACCACCACAATTAAATGTTTCCTTTATAAGAGTTGCCATGGAAGCTGGGCGGTGGTGGCACACGCCTTTAATCCCAGCACTTGGGAGGCAGAAACAGGTGGATCTCTGGGAGTTCGAGGCTAGCCTGGTCTACAAGAGCTAGTTCTGGGACGGGCACCAAAGCTACAGAGAAACCCTGTCTCGAAAAACCAAAAAAAAAAAAAAAGAGTTGCCATGGTCATGGTGTCTCTTCACAGCAATAGTAACCCTAACTAAGACAGATATTATTCCAAAAGTGCTCTCTACTTTAACAGTGTCTTAATTAGGGTTTCTATTGCTGTGAAGAGACACCATGACCATGGCAACTCTTATAAAGAAAACATTTAATTGGGGTGGCTCATTGACAATGTCAGAGGTGCAATTACTATCATCATGATGGGAAGCATAATAGTACACAGGTAGATGTTGTGGAGAGGTAGTTGAGAGGCCTACATCTTACAGGCAACAGGAAGTCAACTGATTGTCATATTGGGGGGAAGCTTGAGCAAAAGCGACCTCAAAAGCCTGCCCCCATAGTGACATACTTCCTCCAACAAGGCCACACCTCCTAATAGTGTCACTCATTGGGAGCCATTTTCTTTCAAACCATCACAGCATCCTAACTTAAAAAGAACATGAAGTGAAGAAACTGTTCTAATGATTATGTGACTATTACCACAAAAACTCAGAGATCTTAATCAATAAGGGCAATCAAGGGATAGCTGTTCATCATTACTGGACTTTTGGATCCACGAATAACAAAACTGTAAAAACAGAACCAACAAGGGAAAAAAGACATGACTAGAATTTCTTCCTTTCCTCCTCTGACTTGTGAGAGAGGGTTGATGCCCTTGTACTTATAGAACTAGCTGGTTTCCTAAAATTTCAAGTAGCAATGTGTAGAAGGCAGCTTCCAGGGATTTTCTGTTAAAATGGACGTTATAAGACTAAAGTAAACAATTAAAAAAATCAAGATGTGACACTGCGTCTGATGCACAAGGGTTATGTTCAAAACTAAAGCAATCATTCTGGAGTCCTTAAGTATGAAGATCTTCAAACTCCTGAGACAGAGTTTAACACAGAGGTTAAGGATGTAACTCAATGGTTCAGGCCCTGTATTCAGTCCCATTATTAAAAACGAAACTTGTCTTGGGATTAAAATTTCCCACACCATTTCTACTTCTAAATAATCCATCATTTTTCTTGGTTTCTAGCTGATGAGGTGGACTAACTCCATTCCATTTCAAAACTACCTAAACCAACAATGAAATATCACTTGGTGTAATCATTTGAAACAATTAATATTAATTAGAATTACTTACACCTCACGATCACCTTCAATAGCATAACGTAAAGCAGTCCATCCAAACAAATCTTTAAAATTGATGTCAACACTTTGTTGAAGAAGAAGGTTGACCATAACCGGTGAATCACATCTTACAGCATACATGAGAGAGTTTCTAAAATAAAAATAACTTCAGTTATAGACCTTAATATAATTATTTGAATAGTTATTGGGTACACTTTACCAAATAGCTCATCCAACTGTGTAGAACTGTTAATAGACCTAAGTATTTTGAGAGATCCATTATTCAACATTTTAAGTTATTTTCAAAACAAAACCTGTGGTAGACTTCTTTCCCACAATTCTATTACCTAATAGGATTCCCACCTTAATATCCTCTGATTGACAACTATGGTAATAAGGAAAATTTACCTGAAGTATATCAAGATTTATAAGATTTTTCCTTTTCTTCCATGGTTTAATGTAATATATTACAATTTATACTCATGCCAAATAAGTAAAATTATTTGTGTGATTAGTATAATAGCAGTAACAATATAAAATGATATTGATAAAATAATGGCAAAGATAGCTGTAGCACTTTAGGTTAATGATGCTGAATACCACTGATAGTAACTAAGGTAAAAAAAAATACTATTTTTTTTCAGACGTGACTCAATATTTGTTTTGCTATGTAGTTCAGGCTGACCTCAAACTCAGAGATACACCCACATCTATCTCCTGAGTGCTAGGATTAAAAGTATGTGCAACCACATGCCAGGCAGTAGTGGCACATGCCTGTTGGAGAAGGGTGCCACTGTTGGTTTCTGGCCACCCAAAATAATCACACAGAAACCATATTATTTAAAACACTGTTTGGCCCATTAGATCTAAGTTCTTATTTGTTAACACTTTCATCTTAATTTAACCCATTTCAAGTAAACGTGGCCTACCAGCAAAGTTTCAGCATGTCTGTCTCTGTCAGCTCCATGGCTTCTTTCTGATTCCACCTTCCTCTTCCCATCATTCAGCCTAGCTTTCCCCGCCTAGTTCTGTTCTGCCCTGCCATTGGCCCAAAGCAGTTCTTTATTCATTATCCAATAAAAGCAACACATAGACAGAAGGACCATCCACACCACATGCCTTTAATCCCAGTACCCAGGAAGCAGAGACAGGAGGAGCTCAGCCTGGTCTGCAAAATCTAGTTCCAGGACAGCCAGGCTGTTACACAGAGAAACGCTGTCTCGAAGAATAAGAAAAAATATGTGCTACACAGCTAGCCCCATATGAATGGTCCTACAACTATTTTTCAAGTGTATTATTACAGTTTTTATATATTAGGAATGTGTTTACCCTGGTTTAGCCACACAGCACTGAGAAGTGATGCCAGCCAAGATCTAAGGGAGCTCGCTGCCTTCCAGTCTGGCAGTAGCAGATGACCTCATCCATGTACTGCTGGCATGAAGAATGCAAGAGTTACAGGATTGTGGGGATATATACCAAGGTTTCAGGAGGAAAAATAAACCCATGAGGGTGAGCAATGAGGAACAGGCTGTAATTTCCTTCATAGAGCTGTTAATCCAGTTGTATGTTGAATTGTGGATGGGATTCTAACTTAACAATGGAGACTTTGGGGTTGTTGGAGATATTAGGTACACAGAAATCCTTGGGAGGAATTTTCCCATATTCTCCCCATCATTGAGATACTATATCATGGTTTCCCTGCCAAGACAGATGATAAATTCTGAGGATATAAGACAAAATAAACCATCCCTCCGTTAACTTCCCTCCGTCATGCATTATGTCGTGCCAATATGAAAAGTAACTGATGCTTTATTTTATACTCAATACAGAATTTTCTTTAAAAAGTATATTAAAAAAGGGGAGCGCGGTAGCTCCTTTGTCCCCATAGCCTGCCTGCAGCAAGCAGGGTGGGCCCTTTGTTTGCGAGCTAACCAAGCAGCACGAAGTTTTGATCTGGACACCCAGTGAAACATCATTGTGGTGAGTGAATGCTGCGGCACCCGGGAACAGCCCGCCTACACTTCCTGGTCATCCTACAGGGGCTATACTGCCCAATACCTCCTCTCTCTTCCTATCCCACCCAGCTTACATCCAGATCCCCCCACCCCCTGTCTCCCTCCCTCCTTCCCTTCTTTGGCGGCATAGCGCCTCCCTGCTCAGCCTGCTTGGGCGCTGGGACCGAACCCGAAGCGGAGGGCAAAGGGGAAGGCGGCGGTAGCTCCTTTGTCTCCATAGCCTGCCTGCAGCAAGCAGAGTGGGCCCTTTGTTTGCGAGCTAACCAAGCAGCAAGGAGATCCGATCTGGACACCAGGAGAAACATCACTGGGGAGTGACATCACTGGGAAGGTACATCAGTGGGCAAGAAGACCTGATCCTGTAAAAGAAGATTCATAGGAGAGTATTGGGAGGAAGAGATGGGGAGATGCCAATGCAAGAATTCACCCAACAATCTGAAAAACAACACGAAACCACCAGAAGCCAGCGACCTCACAACAGGAGGACATGAACACCTTAATCAAGAAGAAGTAGAAAAAACTAACTTCATGAAAGTGATTGACACCCTTAAACAGCATATAAAAAATGCCCTTATAAAAATGGATGAGAAGTATAACAGAAAGTTCGAGGAATTGAGTAAATCTGTGAATGCTACCCTAGGAAACCAAGGAAAAACAATCAAACAGATAATGGAAACAGTTCATGACTTGAAAACTGAAATGGAGGCAAAGAAGAAAACACAAACAGAGGGCCGGCAGGACATGGAAAATCTAGGTAAATGAATAGAGACTACAGAAACAAGCATAACCAGCAGAATACAAGAGATAGAAGAAAGAATCTCAGATTCTGAGGATAACATAGAGAAAATAAACGCACTGATCAAAGAAAACAGCAAGTCCAACAAACTCTCATCACATAACATTCAGGAAATATGGGACACAATAAAAAGACCAAACCTAAGAATAATTGGAGTAGAAGAAGGAGAAGAAGTGCAACTCAACGGTCCAGAAAATATACTTAATAAAATTATAGAAGAAAGCTTTCCCAACCTGAAGAAGGATGTACCTATGAAGGTTCAAGAAGCATACAGAACACCAAATAGGCTGGATCCAAAAAAAACATCCCCTCGCCATATAATAATCAAAACACAAAATATACAGAATAAAGAAAGAATATTAAGAGCCGCAAAGGAAAAAGCCAAGTTACTTATAAAGGTAAACCTATCAGACTTACACCTGACTTCTCTATGGAAACCATGAAAGCCAGAAGGTACCTGGATAGATGTACTGCAAAAACTAAGAGACCATGGATGCAAGCCCAGACTACTATATCCAGCCAAGCTTTCGTTCACTATCAATGGAGAAAACAAAATTTCCAGGGATAAAAACAAATTTAAGCAATACGTAGCCACAAATCCAGACTTACAGAAAATAATAGAAGGAAAATCACTAACCAAGGAGTCCAACAATGATCACAATAACTCAGACATCTAGAGACCCTTCACCAGCACAACTCAAAGAAGGGAAACACACAAACCGTACTACTAAAAAAGTGACCGGAGTTAACAACCACTGGTCTTTAATATCACTTAATGTCAATGGGCTCAACTCACCTATAAAAAGGCACAGGCTAAGAGATTTGATACGAAAACAGGATCCAACATTCTGCTGTCTACAAGAAATACACCTCAACCACAAAGACAGGCACCTACTCAGAGTAAAGGGCTGGGAAAAGGCTTATCAAGCAAATGGACCTAAGAAACAAGCAGGTGTGGCCATACTAATTTCTAACAAAGTTGACTTCAAACTTAAATCAATCAGAAGAGATGGAGAGGGACATTTTATACTCCTAACAGGAACAATTCATCAGGAAGAAGTCTCAATCCTGAATATCTATGCCCCTAATATAAAAGCACCCACGTACATAAAAGAAACATTGCTAAAATTCAAGGCAGCCATCAAACCGCACACACTAATAGTAGGAGACTTCAACCAACACTCCTCTCTCACCAATGGACAGGTCAATCAGATAGAAACCTAACAGAGAAATTAGAGAATTAATGGAGGTAATGAAGCAAATGGACTTAACAGACATCTATAGATTATTCCACCCAAAGAGGAAAGAATATACCTTCTTCTCTGCAGCTCATGGAACCTTCTCAAAAATTGACCACATACTCGGTAACAAAGCTAACTTACACAGTTACAAAAAAATATTACTAACCACCTGTGTCTTATCAGATCACCATGGATTAAAGTTAGAATTCAACAACAATGATACCCCCAGAAAGCCTACAAACTCATGGAAACTGAACAGTCAACTACTGAACCATACCTGGATTAAGGAAGAAATAAAGAAAGAAATTAAAGTCTTCCTGGAATTCAATGAAAATAAAGAAACAACATACTCAAACTTATGGGACACTATGAAGGCAGTCCTAAGAGGAAAGTTCATAGCACTAAGTGCCCACTTAAAGAAAACAGAGAAAGCACATATTGGAGACTTAACAGCCCACCTGAAAGCTCTAGAAAAAAAGAAGCAGACTCACCTAGGAGGAGTAGAAGACTGGAAATAATCAGACTGAGGGCTGAAATCAACAAAATAGAAACACAGAAAACAATCCAAAGAATCAATGAATCAAAAAGCTGGTTCCTGGAGAAAATCAACAAGATTCACAAACCCCTATCCAAACTAGTCAAACAACAGAGAGAAAATTTGCAAATTAATAAGATCAGAAATGAAAAGGGGGACATAACCACAAACACAGAGGAAATACAGAGAGTCATTAGATCTTACTGCAAAAGCCTGTATGCCACAAAGCTGGAAAATGTAAAGGAAATGGATACTTTCTTAGATAAATATCATTTACCAAAGTTAAATCAGGACCAGGTGAACAATCTAAATAGACCTGTTAGTCGCGAAGAATTAGAAGAGGTTATCAAAAACCTCCCTACCAAAAAAAAGCCCAGGACCAGATGGTTTCAATGCGGAATTCTACCAGAACTTCCAAGAAGACCTAATACCTATACTCCTCAATGTATTCCACAATATAGAAACAGAAGGGTCATTACCAAATTCCTTTTATGTAGCTACAGTTACTCTGATACCAAAACCACACAAAGACTCAACCAGGAAAGAGAATTACAGGCCAATCTCACTCATGAATATCGACGCAAAAATCCTCAACAAAATACTGGCAAACCGAATCCAAGAGCACATCCGAAAAATTATCCATTATGATCAAGTAGGCTTCATTCCTGAGATGCAGGACTGGTTCAACATACGAAAATCTATCAATGTAATCCAGCATATAAATAAACTGAAAGAAAAAAAACCATATGATCATTTCATTAGATGCTGAAAAAGCATTTGACAAAATTCAACATCCATTTATGTTAAAAGTCTTGGAGAGATTAGGGATACAAGGGTCATACCTAAATATAATAAAAGCTATATACAGCAAGCCGACAGCTAATATCAAATTAAACGGAGAGAAACTCAAAGCCATCCCGCTTAACTCAGGAACACGACAAGGCTGTCCACTTTCGCCATACCTCTTCAATATAGTGCTTGAAGTTCTAGCAATAGCAATAAGACAACATAATGGGATCAAGGGGATTCGAATTGGAAAGGAAGAAGTTAAACTTTCATTATTTGCAGATGATATGATAGTGTACATAAGCGACCCCCAAAACTCCACCAAAGAACTTTTACAGCTGATAAACAGCTTTAGTAATGTGGCAGGATACAAGATCAACTCAAAAAAATCAGTCGCCCTCTTATACACAAAGGATATGGAAGCAGAGAGGGAAATCAGAGAAGCTTCTCCATTCACGATAGACACAAACAGCATAAAATATCTTGGGGTAAATCTAACCAAGGAAGTCAAAGATCTATTTGACAAGAACTTTAAGGCATTGAAGAAAGAAATTGATGAGGATACCAAAAAATGGATAGACATCCCTTGCTCTTGGATTGGGAGGATCAACATAGTAAAAATGGCAATTCTACCAAAGGCAATTTATAGATTCAATGCAATCCCCATCAAGATCCCATCAAAATTCTTCACAGATCTGGAGAGGACAATAATCAACTTTATATGGAAAAACAAAAAACCCAGGATAGCCAAAACAATCCTATACAATAAAGGATCTTCTGGAGGCATTACCATCCCTGACTTCAAACTCTATTACAGAGCTACAGTAATGAAAACAGGGTGGTACTGGCATAAAAACAGAGAAGTCGACCAATGGAATCATATAGAAGACCCGGATTTTACCCCACAAACCTATGAACACCTCATTTTCGATAAAGGAGCTAAAAGTATACAATGGAAGAAAGAAAGCATCTTCAACAAATGGTGCTGGCACAACTGGATGTCAACCTGTAGAAGAATGTAGACCCATATCTATCACCGTGCACAAAACTCAAGTCCAAATGGATTAAAGACATCAATATCAGCCCGAAAACACTGAACCTGATAGAAGAGAAAGTGGGAAATACCCTACAACAGATGGGCACAGGTGATTGCTTCTTACGTATAACCCCAGCAGCACAGACATTAAGGGCAACATTGAATAAATGGGACCTACTTAAACTGAGAAGCTTCTGTAAAGCAAAAGACACTGTCACTAAGACACAAAGGCAACCTACTGACTGGGAGAAGATCTTCACCAACCCCGCAACAGACAAAGGTCTGATCTCCAAAATATATAGAGAACTCAAGAAACTAGACTTTAAAATGCTAAGTAACCCAATTAAAAAATGGGGAACTGGCCGGGCGGTGGTGGCGCACGCCTTTAATCCCAGCACTCGGGAGGCAGAGGCAGGCAGATCTCTGTGAGTTCGAGACCAGCTTGGTCTACAAGAGCTAGTTCCAGGACAGGCTCCAAAACCACAGAGAAACCCTGTCTCGAAAAAACCAAAAAAAAAAAAAAAAATGGGGAACTGAACTGAACAGAGAATTCTCAACAGAAGATGTTCAAATGGCCAAAAGACACTTAAGGTCGTGCTCAATTTCCTTAGCAATCAGGGAAATGCAAATCAAAACAACTTGGAGATATCATCTTACACCTGTCAGAATGGCTAAAGTCAAAAACACCAAGGATAGCCTTTGCTGGAGAGGCTGTGGAGGAAGGGGTACCTTCATCCATTGCTGGTGGGAATGCAATCTTGTGCAACCACTGTGGAAGTCAGTGTTTCGGTTTCTCAGGAAATTCGGGATCAACCTACCCCTGGACCCAGCAATACCACTCCTGGGATTATACCCAAGAGATGCCCTATCATATGACAAAAGCATTTGTTCAACCATGTTCATAGCAGTATTATTTGTAATAGCCAGAACCTGGAAACAACCTAGATGCCCTTCAATGGAAGAATGGATGAAGAAAGTATGGAATATATACACACTAGAGTACTACACTGCGGTAAAAAACAATGACTTCTCGAATTTTGCATACAAATGGATGGAAATAGAACACACTATCCTGAGTGAGGTATCCCAGACCCAAAAAGATGAACATGGGATGTACTACTCATAATTGGTTTCTAGCCATAAATAGGGGTCACGGAGTCTACAATAGGTGAACCTAAAGAAGCTAAGTAAGAAGGTGAACCCAAGGAAAAACATATAGTTATCCTCTTGGCTAAGGGAAGTAGACAAAATTGCCGGGGAGAAAATTGGGATCTTGGGGGTGGGGTGGGATGGGGGTAAGGAGAGAAGGGGAGAGAAAAGGCAGAAGGGAAGGAGGGGGGGGGACTTGGGGAAACAGGAGGATCGGGATAAAGGAAGGTTGGATAGGGGAGCACGGAACCACAATTCTTAGTTAAGGGAGCCACTTTAGGGTGTTCAAGAGACTTGACCCTAGAGGGGCTCCCAGGTGCCCAAGCTGAGGTCCCCAGTTAGTTCCTTGGGCAGCTGAGGATAGGGAACCTGAAATGACCCTATCCTAGAGCAATACTGACAAATATCTTGCATATCATCATAGAACCTTCATCTGGTGATGGATGGAGATAGAGACAGAGACCCACACTGGAGCACTGGACTGAGCTCCCAAGGTCCCAATGAGGAGCAGAAGGAGGGAGAACATGAGCAAAGAAGTCGGGACCACGAGGGGTGCACCCACCCACTGAGACAGTGGAGCTGATCTACTGGGAGCTCACCAAGGCCAGCTGGACTGTTGCCGAAAAAGCATGGGATAAAACTGGACTCTCTGAACATGGCGAACAATCAGGGCTGATGAGACGCCAAGGACAATGGCACGGGGTTTTGATCCTACTTAATGTGCTGGCTTGGTGGGAGCCTAGCCAGTTTGGATGTTCACCTTCCTAGATATGGACGGAGGGGGGAGGACCTACGACTTACCACAGGGCAGGGAACCCTGACTGCTCTTTGGACTGGAGAGGGAGGGGGAGAGGAGTGGGGAGAAGGGGAGAGGGGTGGGAGGAGGGGGAGAAGAGTGGGAGGAGGGGGAGGGAAATGGGAGGCTGGGAGGAGATGGAAATTTGTTTTTTTTTTTATTCTCCTTTTATCAATAAAAAAAGTATATTAAAACAAAATTAATACATTTTGGCTAATATAAGATCATATGCACTAATATTAGATTAAAAATTAGAGAAATTGGTCAATATTAATGACAGTATAAACCCTATTATATATCACTCACTTTGAATTATTGAAATTCTAAGCTGGATGTGGTGGCTCATGCCTTTAATCTCAGTCAGCATAAGGCAGAGGCAGGTAGATCTCTGCATTCATGGCCAGCCTGATCTAAAGAATAAGTTCTAGGACAGCCAGGGCCACACAAAGAATCCTGTCTGGGGTTGGAGGAGGAAAAGCAATACTAACAGATAATACATGCTTGGTTTCCAGTATATTCCTATAAGTCAATATTGTTGTTCCTATTCACGTACTATTTTATGTGCATGGCTGTCTGCAGTTTAGAACAACATTAGAGGGTCTGAAGTCAAATGCTACCTTCTCTGAGGGTCCACCGCATGCACACTGGCTCCCGTGCTTACTAGGAACTGCGCCATATTCAGCCTGTTTTCCCTGAGAGCAAGCAATAGTGGTGTGAGGTTATCCTGAAAAACAACAAAATCAACTTACATTCTACAGACTCAATGCACACAAACATGAAACAGAGTTAGGAGAGGTCATTAAAGCCATCCTTTCCTTGTCACCCCATTATGCTTTCATGCAGGCTCTCCAGTTCCTGCCAAAATGCTGCCCCCTGTCCACAGATGGAACATGAACACTAGTCCTCCGCAACCCTCACTTGAAATAGTTTTGTGTCTATAAAACTTTGTTCCCATTATTAAATTTATCTTGGCATTTTAGAGTCACTTAATTGCTCCCATCTAAACCCCAATATTCTTAAATTTTGGACTATTGGTACCCGTGTTGTATGGTTATTAAATTACCATTCACAAGTGGAATGGTTTCTGTGTAGCTTTTGGAGCCTGTCCTGGAACTTGCTCTTGTAGACCAGGCTGGTCTCGAACTCACAGAGATTTGCCTCCCTCTGCCTCCCAAGCGCTGGGATTAAAGGCCATGCACCACTATCACCCAGCTGAAATATTTTCTTTCTTCACAAAAGCCAAATGTCAAATTTTAAATTAAATTACAAATTGCCTACTCTAGAAATGTTCTAGAACTTGATTTATACTATATATGCATTCAATTCTTCCAATGTTACTTACACGAATAATTTGTTGCACGGGACTGCTAAAGATAAATTATCAAAAGGATTTCTATCACCATTATTACTGTTAGGTTTTCAGTGCTATCCCTGTACTGCTGGTCCTGGGTTCTATAGGACAGCAGACTGAACAAGTCATGAGGAGCATGTCAGTAAGCAGCCCCTCCATGGCTTCTACAGCAGCTCTTGCCTTCAGGTTCCTTCCCTGTTTGAGTTCCTAGTACTGACTTCCTTCAGTGATGAGCAGTGATGTATAAGCCATATAAGCCCTTTCTCTCTAACTTGTTTTTTGGTCATAGTGTTTTGTTCCAGCAATAGAAACCCTAAGACAATGCCCTCTCCAAAATCTTCATAATGGTGTAGGAGACTCAGATGGAGCTCTACTGAAGTGCATAACACTTTAGGAACCTCTCCTTCTCTTGGTGCTGCCTCTTGGCCCTGCCCTAAAGTAGTGAGTCTTTCACATCTGGGGCACTTACTCATTTCTGAACCAAGTAAATTCCCATGCTAAGTTACGTGATTCCCCTGGCATGGTGCAGGACTCTGGCTCAGATCATTTTGTATTTGGGGAAATGCTCGATATCATGTCTGATCTGCCTGCTGTGACATTTGCCACACCTCTGAGAACTGGGAATTACAAGAATGTTTTTCTCCCTTGTTCTTCTCCACTTGCTTGATTCACAGGCCTCATAATGGGCACCTCACTCTCAACTACCAAATGACTCTCCCCTAGATTGTAGTTGAATTCTTTTACTCTTTATTCTTTGTGGGCCCGCCACTCAACTCCAAAATAAACACACAGAGACTTATTCTTATTTCTAGCCAGCTTTTCTAACTTAAATTAACCCATTTCTCTTCTTTTATATTTTAACTATTTATTCTACATATCTTTCTTCTCTTCTTGCTCCAGGACTGGTTTTGTGGATAGGTCGCTGGCCCCTAGCATCCCTCTCCCCTTCTTTTCTCACCCATCGCTCTTCTTCTCTCTTCTATTATTTATTCTCTATGCCTGGCAGTCCCACCTAGTTCTTTCTCCTACCCAGAAGTCCACTATTCACCTCTTTATAGACCAATCAGGTGTTTTAGACAGGTAAAATAACACAGCTTTACAGATGCAACATAAAAGAATGCAACACATCGTTGCATCACTAAACAAACTTTCCACACATTAACAAACGTAACACATCTTAAAATAATATTCCACAACACTAAATAGCTTTTATACACTTTTAAACACTTTATCCCGGAGGAGAAATAAACCAAAGAGACTGTTAAGTTTCTGTAACAGTATCTGGCCACAGTACAAATCAGGCGATGGATTTCAGTGACCTAAAAAGGTATCTTTCACCTCACAATTCTTGCTGACTTAGAACTACATACCGCACAGTGGTAAATGGTAGGAAACCGATGTCATTAAAGCCTGTTTCTACCCATGAAACTTCCCCTACCTTTGCCAGTCTTACACAACTTTTTAAATTCAGTAACTCCATGAAAAACTGGCCCGTTTCTCTAGCCCCCTTGACCCTGCTGTCTCTCTCTCCTCTCAACCAGTCCCCTGGCTAGGTGCCAGGGTCCATTCAGGGCCTTTCTTGGCTGGCTCTGACATCTGCTGAGAGCTCCCCTCCCCACCTGGGTGCCTGCCTGGCCTCGGCCTTTCCAAAATGATGGATTTCACCCTGTGTATCAGATAAAAGCTTATGATCCACCCCTTCCATAATCCCTCCCACTTCCAAAGGCTCTCTCAGCCATGGTGCTCCCCCGCCCTCCGCCCCATACTTACTCAGCCATAGCTTGGTACTTGTGCAAGTGGCTTTCAAATAAGAGGGTGACAGCTATTCTTGTCCTCTATGGAAAACTCTTCAAGGAATCTCACTTTCCACGTCCGCCCCCACTCATCTCTCTGTGCCTTCAAACTTCCCTCTGTGCACCACTCTGGTGCAGGTGAAAGTGCTGTCATGTCCGTACTTTAACAGTGCTTTGTATGGCTGTTCATTTACCCAGACCCCTACTTTATTCAAGTAGTTTTCATGTTTAAAACGATTCAAGTGTTTTCCCCGTCCTAAGATTCAAATGTTCTTACTGTCTTTGTAAAAGATTTTCTTATTTGGTATAATTTAGGTAAAAGAGATCTAATTCTAAATTAACAACATCAAAAGCCTCAGTTTTGGAGACATCTATTTTTTTTTATTTTCCTTTTTTCTTTTCTTTCCTTTCTTTCTTTTTTGTTTTGTTTTTGTTTGTTTATTTTTCGATACCGAATTTTCTGTAGTTTTGGAACTAACTCTTGGAGACCAGGCTGGCGTCACACTCAGAGATCCGCCTGCTTCTGCCTCCCACGTATTGGTATTAAAGGCGTGCACCACCACCACCCTGAAAGACACCCATATTTTAAGCCCATATTTAATCTCTGAGTTAATCTTTTCCTATTTATATGAATTAAATAGGTCAAGTCAATTAGATTGGCTCTCCCCTAGATCTAACTCCATTTAGTGTAGTGGTTGCCTTATCTAGCTTCAATTAGACCACCATTCTCTCATCTGTCATCTCTTCTCCTTTCAGAAGTGATGCTTTTAATTATTTTAATGCTAGCTATAACATTTCCATTATATCAATGTTATATCATTTATAGAGAACAAAACTGACTAATTAAACCTGGATTATAATATGGCCAATAGATAGTAAAATAAAGAAGTTTCTTCCTTAGTAGCCTTTGATAATTACTTCTTTCCCATGAAGATCTGCCTTCCTGATGTTACAGTCTCACCAGATTCTAGGATAAACTCCTGGCTACGTGGGATGTTGTGGGAACTCCTTTGGCCAATAGCCTTTAAGATGCCGGCCCACTTTGGGCGTGGTCTCATGTATTGTTAAGTACAGATGAAAAGTGTGCAAGTGGGCCCCCCTTGTTTTATCTGCTGGATTCAGTTCCAGTTTCCAGCGCACACAGAGAACTGTGGATCACTACCCTTACTGTGAGTTTATCCCCAAATAAATAACCCTTTGATATACTCCATTCCGGGCTACAGCGGGACATGAGCTGCCGTGGATATAAGATGAGGCTGCCAAGAGCAGCTACATCTGCTGAGGTTTCCACAAGCTGTGCTCTTGCTGTTGTATCTCTAATTGTGGAGAGTTAGAATGTTAGAGGCTATTTTAGCCTCTTAATAGCCCAATCTCTATTGACCTGCCTCACCCTAAAAGACACGCAATTTCCAATTTTCCATATCAGACTACTTTTATCCTCCTATTCCTCTTTGCCCTCCTCCCACTTCTTCTGTATGTCCTCAAATAAGTGTAGTCTTCACACTTCACCAAGGAAACTTCTCTGCAACAGACAGAGAGCACTACAGAAAACCACAACCAATCAAAATGCAGAGTTGTGTAGCCCCGTCCCAATGGATACAACTACAAAATGCTCCCACACCTGAGCCTCGGGGAGCAAGCATTGTTGTAGACTGGACAAAAGGACTGAAAGAGCCAGAAGCTCTGGGAGTCTGCTGTGAGATTTTCTCCTAGTAAGATCAAAAGTTATACATATAAAGTTCCACCAACATGACTGCCCAAAATGTGAGCTGAGCAAGGAAAACACCAATGAACATGCCAAACTGGAAGGCGTACAGTTCAAGAGGTCTCAACCCTACACAAAGAACTACAGGGGACTTAGTAAAGCTGGGGTCCCCTCAGAAAGGAAAGAACACACCAATGGGTTGTTCAGTGCCAAGTGGTCAGCCCTGAAAACATACATATACATCATACATGTAGCATTATATGGACTCAACAGGTTATTTATACATTTAAATGCCATAACAATGAATGAAAAATGGGTCATGAATTTGAATGAGAATGGGATGGATTTATGGAAGGGTTGGGGAAAGGAAACAATCTCAAAAATAACAATAAACAAAAATAGTCAAATTGATTACCTTTCTCTGCAAATAATATCACATTATTGTGATGAATATTCAAAAGCTATTTTATAAGATTAAATTTAAGTATAGCAACCCTACTAGGAACAATCTTTACTCTGTCTTCCTCACAACCTCTTTACAAATCAAAAGTTTCAATAATACCCTTCTCTCAGTAAGTTCAACTAAAAACGAATTGAAAGCTGAAGAATGCCCTATCCAAAGCAACTTAGAAAAAAAAACCTAACAATTAGCAAAGCCTTCTTGGCACTTTGTGTTGATTGCATAACTTCCAAATTAGTCTGAATATTTCTCATCAATTTGTTTCCATTATTCTCCCATCAGCAAGGTAGATAGAACTTATCAACAGTGTTACTGTTTCCATTTAGTTCAAAATACTTTTGTTTAAGTTGGTGCTTGTTTGGAAGACTAAAATTGCTTTATTGTGTTGATTTTTAATTTTGACCAAAAAGTGTTTAAAAGATTATTGAATAAATCGCAAATCTTACCTTTAATGAATTCAGTGATTCCACATACCTTTGTCCTGAATGTACAGAAGAAAGCTGCACTTTCCAAAGTACCAACACTTAAGATGATTTCCATTACAAATGTCTAAGCATTTTCATTCAGGGAATGCGTGAGCTTCTAAACATGGGTGACTAGCCCTACATACATCACATGTGTTTCTAAGCAAAATGATCCTTACTTTTGTTCTTTCCTCAATATTTGCTCCATAAAGTAGTAGCTTGGCAGCTATTGCTGGCTTCCCGGCATAGACTGCATAGTGGAGAGCAGTGTCTCCATTGCTGTCTTTAATGTGCGGGTTAGCATGATGCTCTAGCAGAAAACACACGATTTCCTCTTCCCAGCTTTGGACAGCCTTGAGGGATTGTAACAAGAAGCACATGGTCAACTCAAAGAATTTACGCTACACACTCATGGGTTTCACCAATTAATTGTATTTACATAAGATGAATTCATTTTTTTCTTTGCTTAAATCAAAAGCATCCCATGCTTAAAATGACTATGATCTACCTTCATCAGGGGTGTGATGTTACGATTGTCACACCCATTAATCTCACAGCCACGCCTCCAGAGGTAAGTCACCAGTTCTAGATGTCCGTAGAAGCAGGCAAAGTGCAGGGCATTCCTACAGGGAAATTACGGATATGCACAAGTATTCAAGTAATTGAAACTGTTAAATAGCATATTGTGCATGTGCCTTTGAAATAAATACGTAATGTCCTTCTAAAAAAATTTCTGTATTTGTGAAATTTCTTCCAAAACACACATACATAAACCATAAACACACACACAATCAATCTGCTTCATTTGCAGGAAGCCTCATTTAAATTTCAGGATATAGAACATAGATCCTTTGTCAGAATTTACTACAAATGATGTCTATCCCAATTTACGGCAGACCCCTTGTTTCCAAGTCTCCTGGCCCAGCCTTTTCCTGTCTGCTTCCATTGGTCAACAGTCTTTTGCACTTGAACGGGTCATGAAGCTCGTAGCATTCTTTTCTGATACTCAACTCCAGACTTGTCCACACTCCTACCACAAAGTAGATCTTATGTCCTATAAGCCATATCTCCATGGTAGCATTCAGAAAACAGTGAAGGGACTGGATAACAACTGGCTAGACGTCTAAAGTCTGACCCCCAGAAACTTCCATAATTTCCAAAACAGAGCTACCATCTGAGGTCCAAAAGCTCAAATATATGTGTCTTGATGGGGGGGGGATTTTATCTTCAAACCTTGTTTTAACCCTACTTTAAACTCTGTTACCTACAGGCTATTTCTGTTCCCTTCTAGGCTTCATTTCTGTTCTGATAAAATAAAACATTGTAATGCTACATCAAGAATGTAAACAAAGTAAGAAAGTTTTACTCATAACATTCTAGATATCATAACTTCATAACTAGATATCAGTTTAACATGCATAGTATTTCAGGAAGATGAAACTATACAACCACCCCATTCCGTAGATGGTCTAAGGATTCTATATTTCAGCAAGTATGAGGTGGTTTGTTTTTTGAAGTGAGACAGGGTGCTCCTGTCCAGGCTGGCCACACATTCATTCTCTTCCTGCTCTAGTGTGAGAGGTCCTTCTGTCTATGTGTTGTTTTCATTGATTAATGAATAAAGAAACTGCCTTGGCCTGTTGATAGGGCAGAACTTAGGTAGGTGGGGAAAACTAAATGGAATGCTGGGAGAAAGGAGGCAGAGTCAGAAAGAAGCCATGGAGCTGCAGGAGATAGATGCTGGGAATTTTACCTGATAAGGCACAGCCACGTGGCAATATACAGATTAATAGAAATGGGTTAAGTTAATATAAGAGTTAGCCAATAAGAAGTTAGAGCTAATGGGCCAAGCAGTGTTTTAATGAATACAATTTCTGGGTGGTTATTTCTGGGCTAAGCTAGCTGAGCAGCCAGGACAAATAAGTGGCCTGCTCCAACTTCTGCTAGCTAAATTCACATAAAACATGAGAGGGCTTGAAAGGGAATTCTAGACACAAAAATACAGAGTTTAACAGAGCTTCTTGCTGTTTGCTGGTGGCCTGCCATAGCTCCTTTAAGAGAGGTTTATCTGATTCAGGGGGAAAAAGCCGTGGCCATTTAAAAATGCCAGCTTTCTGAGCCAGGCTGCCAGCACAACCTCTGGCTCTTTCAGGAGACCAAGTTTTTGAGTGGGGTTTGTGAGCAGACCTCTGCAGCTTGCTTAATGGCAGCATGGACAGGCTGTGTGCCTAGAGATGGGGCACTGTGCATGTCTCTCAGAGGCAGTGAGCAGCTCCCCTGAGTGAGCAGGCAGTACCATATATACCTTACTAATGGCACAACTTTAGGTTTTAAGAAGTGGTGAGCATTTTAAGAAGTGCTCCTGGACAGTAAAGAATTACAGATTCACAATAGGACAGATTCAGACATAAAAGACTTCTAAATGGGTCACAGTGCTGGATAAATGTTCGTATGCTTGGAAGAGAGAAGAAAAAGAGTATAGAAAGTTGAAAAAGAAGTTTAAAAAGTCTTTAAAGAGACAGAGTACAGACAGTCATAGATTAAAAGGAGTAAAAAAATAAGCCACATAAAGATGGAAAATTCACAGAGTCTGGATTATGTATAGTATTATGTCTTCTTTGAATTTTTTGACTGTGAAGGAGCTAAGTACAGACAGACATTTCATTGTATGGGCTGCTAAGCTGAACCAGCATGTATTTTGTAAAGGTATCTTGTCTTCAGAATTTAAGTCTAAGGGTATGATGCTTTGAAAAAGATGTTCTTCTTTTGTTTTCACAGAAGATGAGAACCTGAGGGTTGCTTCTAGACCAATATGGTTTCATGGAACAAGACCCCCTGAAAGGTTGCTGTGAACACCCCCATAAAGAAAATACTTCACCCAACTGTTAACTGAGATGAACCAAACACATGGGATACACCATGAAAGACCTGATTAACAATGTTCTTTTACGTTTAAAGGGGGATATGCTATAGAGATTTGCATTGGTATGAATCTTGGTTTGTCAATACAAATTTAAGGTCAACTTTGTGTATACTGTGTGTGTGTGTGTGTGTGTGTGTATTGGGGTATTGTGATTGTTAAGCTCATTTGAAAATGTAATATATAATTAAAAAATATTCCTTAATAGATAGTCATCCATAATAGTCAAAATTGTCATGTTAGTTAGATTTTCAAGATGTATAGAGATATATTTCAGTTAGATAGGTATTCTTCAAATCTTTCAGAGACCTTCTGAATATGGCATTTAAATGTTTTAAGGACTTAGGATGGGTCCAGGTGCATAAGACTTTTCAAGAAGACCTACTAGAGCACATTGTGCTCGGCCTCTCCGTGAGCTAGGCCAACCATGGTGGCAGTGAAGACCCTAAAGCCGAGGTGGCCCGGGCGCAGACAGCACTGGCAGCGAACATCAGCATGACAAGGGGCCTGCAGGATGTTCTAAGGACCTTGGGCACCACGAAGATGCTTGTTTCTGGTGCTGGAGACATCAAGCTTACTAAAAATGGCAATGTGCTACTTCACGAAATGCAAATTCAACACCCAACAGCCTCTTTAATAGCAAAAGTAGCTACAGCCCAGGATGACATAAGGGGTGATAGCACCACATCCAATGTCCTTATCATGGGAAGCTGCAGAAATAGGCGGACCTCTACATTTCCGAGGGTCTTCACCCCAGGATAATAACCGAAGGCTTTGAAGCTACAAAGGAAAGAGCACTCCAGTTCTTGGAACAAGTGAAAGCAAGCAGAGAGATGGACAGAGAAACATTTATCGATATGGCCAGAACATCTCTGTGAATTAAAGTTCATGCTGAACCTGCAGATGTCTTAACAGAGGCTGTAGTGGACTTCATTTTGACCGTTAAGAAAAAAGATGAACCCATTGACCTCTCTCTCCATGGTTGAGATCATGGAGATGAAACATAAATCTGAAACAGATACAAGCTTAATCAGAGGGATTGTTTTGGATCATGGAACACGGCATCCTGATATGAAGAAAAGAGTGGAGAATGCCTATATCCTCACATGCAACGTGTCTTTGGAGTATGAGAAAACAGAAGTGAATTCTGGGTTCTTTTACAAGAGTGAGGAAGAGAGAGAAAAGCTAGTAAAAGCTGAAAGGAAGTTAATTGAAGACAGAGTTAAAAAGATAATAGAGCTGAAAAAGAAAGTCTATGGTGACACAGATAAAGGATTTGTCATTAATCAAAAGGTGATTGACCCCTTGCAAAAGAAGACATCGTGGCTCTTCGTCGCCCCAAGGGAATAAACATGGAGAGGCAGACACTTGCTTGTGGTGGGATGGCTCCGAATTCCTTTGAGGACCTGAATCCTGAATGTTTAGGACATGTGGGTCTTGTCTATGAGTATACATTGGGCAAAGAGAAGTTCACCTTCACTGAGAAATGTAACAATCCCCATTCTGACACATTGCTGGTTAAAAGACCAAATAAGCACACACTAACTCAAATCAAGGATGCAATAAGAGATGGCTTGAGGACTGTCAAAAATGCCATTAATGATGACTATGTTGTCCCAGGTGCTGGTGCAGTAGAAGTGGCAGTGGCAGAAGCTCTGATTAAATACAAGCCCAGCGTGAAGGGCAGGGCTCAGCTTGGCATCAAGGCATTTGCGAATGCCTTGCTCATTATTCCCAAGGATCTTGCGCAGAACTCTGGTTTTAACCTTCAGGAAACACTAAAGTTCAAGCTGAGTATTCAGAATCGGGTCAACTAGTAGGTGTGGACTTGAACACAGGCGAGCCAATGGTAGCAGCAGAGATGGGTGTGTGGGACAACTACTGTGTGAAGAAACAGCTGCTTGACTCCTGTACTGTGATTGCCACCAACATTCTGCTGGTGGATGAGATCATGACAGCTGGGATGTCCTCTCTGAAAGGTTGAAAAAGTCTCCCCTACTGCTGCATCTGTAACACTACAGGATGATATGGGGAAATGGTCATTTTTGTCCAAACTTCAAGTGATTTGGAAAAGAAGTTTTCTCTTCCTTGTTGAAGAAAAGAGAATAGGACATTTGGCACCTATTTAAATTATAATAATGTAAAATTGTTTTTTTTCACTGTCTGTATGCATTCAATTATAAAGAAGACCCATTTTAATCCACAAAAACGAACTTAGAACTTTTCATGACAATGAGATACATCTGCTCCTGGCAGCACCAATCTACTTCAAGAAAAAGATGGGCATTGAAGAGACTCCTTATGGAGTTTGTTAGATGAACTGGACATGCAGGATCCACAGAGAAATGACTGCTGAACTTGCCTAAAGGTGAGATGATCGTTCAGGATTCCTGCTTCATGAGTCTGTCAGACATTCTGCAGGACACAGAAAAATGTGATGGACAAACTGCCAGTACAGGCAGAACTGTCTTTGAAATCTCCTGCTTCATGGAAAACTCTGCTGGATTCTATGGGCCTATGGGCTGAAGATGGATCCCCCAATGATACAGAAGAACTTTGGGTAACTGTCCAGGCAGAGAGATGTCTCTGCCATTTCTAGAGTTTTGGAAGTTGCTTACAATGCACTTCCTATTTACTTAGGTAATATACCCTTCTAGAATCTTTGATGGAGTTGAAGAATAGATAGATAGCTATAGTTATAGTTTTCCTTCATTATGATAGAAGAATGTAAATAGAAATATTGTAACGGTAATTCTTGCTTGATACCTGTTTTGTTATATGTAATTTTACTATGTTAAAGTTAAAGCCTTCCTTTTTGTTTAAACAGAAAAGGGGAAATGGTGTGGGAAATCCTTTTGTCTATGTGTTGCTTTCATTGGTTAATGAATAAAGAAGCTGCCTTGGCCTGTTGATAGGGCAGAACTTAGGTAGGTGGGGAAAACTAAATGGCATGCTGGGAGAAAGGAGGCAGAGTCAGGAAGAAGCCATGGAGCCCCGGGAGACAGATGCTGGAAATTTTACCTGATAAGGCACATCCACGTGGTAATATATAGATTAATAGAAATGGGATAAATTAATATAAGAGTTAGCCAATAAGAAGTTAGAGCTAATGGCCAAGCAGTGTTTTAATGAATACAATTTCTGGGTGGTTGTTTCTGGGCTAAGCTAGCTGGGCGGGCAGGACAAACAAGTGGCCTGCTGCTACACTGCTCAACCTCCAAATAGTAGGAAATACAGTTTATGCACTGCAGCTGCCTTAGATGCTGAAGCTGGAATGCCCTCCTCCTGCTTTATTTTCTTTTTCTATTTTTAAGATTTATTTATTTATTTATTTATTTATTTATTTATTATGTATACAGTATTCTCAGTACTCTGCTTGCAAGCCAGAAGAGGGCACAGATCTCATTACAGATGGTTGTGAGCCACCATGTGGTTGCCAGGAATTGAACTCAGGACCTTCAGAAGAGCAGGCGGTGCTCTTAACCACTGAGCCATCTCTCCAGCCCCCTCCTTCTGTTTTATAATTGGTAGAAATGTTAAGATTTTTATTAGTACTCAAGGTCATGGGTCAGAACACAATCCTACACACAATGGATCCATTGCAATCTAGTCATACCATTTGCACTTAACTTTTTTTTACAAATACAATAAGAACAACAATAGTAGTAAGCAGGAGCCAAGCGCACAGTAATCAGGGCTTTGGTTTTCAAGAAACTTTTAAGCTAAAGAAAGAAATTGCAGGAGTAAGACGAGGAAGTGTGATTTATTTTAGTCATATGGCTAGTCTGGGCAAAGCAAAAAACAAGTTTTCAAGAAGGGATGGATCCTGAAAGACAGCAGTATGTACATAGTAGATATTCGGGTTAAGTCCAGAGACTGAACGGATTGAGAGAATGAGAAAATAAAGTTATATTTCTATAAAGGAACTTTTATAAGATACGACAATACCTTTGCAATATTAGTAGCCATTATACTTGCTATCTTTTATTTTCATAATTATGATCAGTGTCTAGTTTGGGTTTCTATTGCTGTGACAAAACACAATGACCAAAGCATACTGGGGGATGTGGTGGTTTGAAAGAAAATGGTCCCCGAAGGGAGTAGCACTAACAGGAGGTGAGGCCTTAGTTGGAGTAGGTGTGATCTTGTTGGAGGAAGTGTGTCATTGTGAAGGTGGGCTTTGAGGTCTCATATATGCTCGAGCCATGCCCAGTGAGACAGATCACTTCCTGTTGCCTGTGAGTCAAGATGTAAAAACTCTCAGCTCCTTCTATAGCACCATGTCTGCCAGCATGTTGCCTTGCTTCCCACCATAATGATAATGAAGTAAACCTCTGAACTGGAAAGGAGTCACCCCAATTAAATATTACCAGGGTTTCTCTTTACAGCAATAGAAACTCTAACTATGACAGGAAAGAAAGTGTTTATCTGTCTTATACTTCTACAACACTGTTCAACATTGAAGAAAGTCAGGACAGGAACTCAAACAGGGCAGGACCCTGAAGCCAGGAGCTGATGCAGAGGCCAAGGAAAGGTGCTGCTTACTGGTTTGCTCCTTATGACTTGCTCAACCTGCTTTCTTAAAGAATTCAGGACCACCAGTCCAAGAATGTCACCACCCACAATGTGTTGGGTCCTCTCCCATCAACCACTAATTAAGAAAACTCCCTACAGCCTGATCTTATGGAAACAGTTTTTAAAATTGAGGTTCCCTCTTCTCAGATGACTTTAGCTTGTGTCAAGTTGACATACAACTATCTAGCACAACCAGTATACAATTATTTGCCTATATAAGTCTATGTAGAAAAAGACATACTCAATAATATTTATACTATATGAAAATCTATAAGCAGAGATTAAAAAATTCTCCTCAGAAGAGAATAAGTATTGACAGAAAATATCAACACATGTGTACACACAAAATAAGAGAAAGTGTGAAATTGTCATCTGTGCATGAACAGTCCTACTCTTCAAAGGATTATCTGAAGGAATAACAGAAGTACATGCAGCTCCATTATCAATAAACCACATAAGAGTCAAAAAGTAAGATTCAATGCCAACATTAATGTAGATATTCTGTATTACTGCAAATAAGCTAGAAAGAAATAAAAATATGGTCAAAAACCCTCATGTTCAAATTAAACATTAAAGCAATAAAATGGGGAAATACACTTGTAATTAAACTTCTTTTTTTCTTATTTATTTATTTAAGATTTCTGCCTCCTCCCCTCCACCGCCAGATTGCTAATAAAAACCCATGATCAGTGTTTGTATGGATGCAATCAAGCTGAGTTGTTGCTTAGCATAACAAGCTACATCTGACTATGCTAATATTTCTCTATGTCTATGCCTCTTTCAAAGGTGAATTATTCCTTCTAATGAATGCACTGTAATTTTTTTATAACTCTTTGTTCTTCTAATGGTTTGGTATTTTAAGGTAGGTCGATGTTATTTCCCTCCTACTGGAACCAAGAAGTAGAGATATGTACAACTTTTAAATGCAGTAGCAGAAACAGGTACACTCAACTACTTTCCTAGTTCAGGTCCTTACAACACACACACCAGTTAAATGTTATGTATGTTATATATGTATACACACACAAACACACACACACATATATACATGTATATATATCCATCATATATAATATATCTAACATATATAATGGTTATTGTATTTTATTTGAAGAAGTTTTAGGTTTGAAGGTAATACATTATGAAGAATATGGTCTTTCACTTTTCTCGATGTATTTAACATCATATTAATGTGTACACTAAGATAAAACGATGTGATTTAATTTTGTTATTTAACACTTTTAAATAGTCTGTTGACTCTCTAAGGGGCTCCTAGGAGAAGGGAAAGCAACCAGAATTCTTCCCTTTGTTGGTTGGGTCATGGGTCCCCTCCCAGGTGCACCTGCGGTGCCAGGGAGCAGAGCTGGACTCTCCTGCCCTTTTTCTTGTCTTGGGAGCCAGTAAAGGTGTCTTCTCCCACATCAGCCCTCGCCCAGGTCTAAGGGCCCTCTTACCTATTCTCCTTGTCTCTGTGATTGACTTCATATTTGCCCAGAGTGAAGTACAACCGCACAAAAGGTAAATCTCCCGCACAGGCCGCCATGTGCAGGTCGTTGTCAGGAAAGTAGGACATGTCTAAATACACAGGATCCTGAGGCCCAAGGCACGGGGTGTTTCTCCGTCCACTGATATTGCAGAAACCTAAGGGTGTCTCTTCAAGACTCTTTTCTGGACAGCAACAGAGCACAGAGACGCCTTGGGAACCCCAAGGCCTCCACCCTCCCCCTCGGCTGTACTCTCCTCCCATCTCAGGCACCGTTACAGCAAGCCAACCGCTGACGGCCCCAGTATCAACCAGTTATTTTAACAAGCCGACTCTCTCTGTCTCATATCAAATTGTAAGTTCACCCCTCCTGTTTTTAATACTACATATATTTAACTAGTCTACTCTGCTTGTTGCAATATCAATGCTATTTTAAGCCCACTACTCCTGATCCAAATATTATCGTTTGCCATAGATTTGCCAAGTCTCTCCCACGTTCTCTCCAGTCAGTCCCAGGGTTAGTGTCTATCAACTGAAGAGACAGTTGACAGAACGGCTTTTGTCAAGCCATGCTGGTAGACACAAGTATGCAACGGTATGCAGAATGCGAGTTATGGATATGCACGTGTGCGTGAACATGTACGTGCGTCTAAAGCCAATGAAGATCAATGCGCATGTGCATAGACCAACCTGTCAAATCTCTGTAGGTCAGACCCGCATTGTTTCAAACATCCGAATATGCGACTGGAGGGATGGCTCAGCTGTAGGAGCATGTATTTCTCTTGCAGAGGAACCTAACTTGTGTTTCCAGCGCCCACCACTGATTCACAAACTTAGTGTAGCTCCAGAGGATCCAATACCTTTTTCTGAACTGTGGGCACCTACACTCACCTGTGCCCATTCCTTCACACACATAATTAAACTGAAAATGTTTTTAAATGTCATTCTCAGAAAACTGGATGACTGTTGGTCATTTGCTCAAGGCCGATTTGCAGCCATGGGAAGCAGTTCTTGTATACGGCTGTTGAAAGTGGAGGGGGGTAAGAATGCCAAAGGCCTGCTCTATAAGAAAATCTCTCTGGACAGAACAGCCTCTTAATTTCTATTATTTTCCACATCCAGTAGGGTTCCTGCAGGTCTGTATGAGAATTTAACAGTGGAACTAACAATCTGTTCTCATGGTTTCAGAGATATGTAAGCACAAGCTTTGAAGAAAAATTACAGCACATTCCATGCAGTGAATAGCCACTAAAGCAAGCTGCCTACTCTCTTTGGCCCTGACTTCATTTTTCTGTTCTCCCTAGCTTTATTCTATTTATTCTAGTAAAACCTGCAATAATTCCAAGATGCATTTTGGAGAGCAATATAATATCTTATTTTTTGCTTTTTTAATTAGCCATTTTCTTGTCCCGGCCCATCTTTTCTCACTAGGTTATAATGCTGGACTCAGTAGCTTTCTGAGTCCCAAACACTACCTGGCTTGGGCTCTTCCTTTCCTCTCTCCCAAGCCAGTTAATCTCCTGCTCCTTTTCTCTTCTTCTGTCTTACTGTCAACCATATTCCTTTATCCCAGCAACTACACTAGTAAGCCATAGAGGCGGGGCAGTGGTGGTGCACTAGAGAGGAATATAAGGCGGGATGAGACAGAAACTCACTCTTCCAGTCTGAAGATTTCATAGAGGTAAGAACTCTCTAGTGGCTTGGGTGTTTTGCTTCTCTGATCTTTCAGCTTGAATCCCAGTATCTGTCTCTGGGTTTTTATTTGTGCTATGTTTAGGATCCCCTACCTGTCAGTGCCAGGAGCTAAGAGCAAGACAGGTTAAGAACAAGTATGTAGGGTTTGAGAAGTGCTCCTTACCTATTGTGTTAGTACCAGGGAGAAGGCAGAATGGTGTCAAGTGTTAGTACGTAATTCTTCAAGTGTGCATATGACTGTATCCCAGTGATTTTTACAGGAGTATGTGTGTATGAGTTATTGTGTGCAGATTTTTGTGTATGAGGTTGTATGACATGTAAGCATTAGTGTGTCCATTTGAGTGTGTATGTGTGAGTGCAAAGAGTACATAGTGTATTGTGTGTATGTATTTGTAAAGCTGTGATTGTGGAATTGTAAGTGATTTAAGTGCAGGTGTGTGTGTGTGTTTGTGCACAGGAGTGCAATAATGTGTAACAGATGTGAGGGTGTATATGAGTTTGTGCACAGGAGTGCAATAATGTGTAACAGATGTGAGGGTGTATATGTGTGTGTTTGTGCACAGGAGTGCAATAATGTGTAACAGATGTGAGGGTGTATATGAGTTTGTGCACAGGAGTGCAATAATGTGTAACAGATGTGAGGGTGTATATGTGTGTGTGTTTGTGCACAGGAGTGCAATAATGTGTAACAGATGTGAGGGTGTATATGAGTTTGTGCACAGGAGTGCAATAATGTGTAACAGATGTGAGGGTGTATATGTGTGTGTGTTTGTGCACAGGAGTGCAATAATGTGTAACAGATGTGAGGGTGTATATGAGTTTGTGCACAGGAGTGCAATAATGTGTAACAGATGTGAAGGTGTATATGTGTGTGTGTTTGTGCACAGGAGTGCAATAATGTGTAACAGATGTGAGGGTGTATATGTGTATGAGTTGGACAGGTAAGTGCAAGAATGGAAATGGTATACAAAGTGAGAATTTGTTAATTTGTCGGTGTGAACATATTTGAGGATGCAGATGTATGAGCATTGTGACTGAAAATGTGCAACCATGTATAGTTGTGTGTGAGAATGTGATTTTGTGTGGCTGTGTGATTAAAGTTGTGTCAATGTGGACAGGTGTGAGTTTTCATTAATTTGAAAGAATGTGAATTTTTTGTACGTGTGATTTTTTACTCCAAAACGGATGGAGCAGTAGGTCCTGTTATGTGGGCTAAACCAGGCTCAGATAAGCACACTTTTGTAAGTGGAGTCTAGAAATGAAGAAATACAATTGATAGTGAAGGTGGAGAACTGGGAAAGAAGAATGAGATGGGGTGGGCTAGAAAAAAGAGCATATGAAATGGGAATGGGGCTGAGTATGATTAGATGCATTGTATGCATACAATATTACAATGAAATCCATTTTATAAAAATAATGTGCTATTAAGAGGGTAGAATTCTAAGCAGGGATGGATTTTTTTTCAGAAGGAAGTTTTCTGAGCATTAGGCTTTTATAGTAAGGGAAATATCAGAAATACTATTTTGTTATTTATATAAAGAGTGCCCACTACTTAGCATAGTAAATGGTGTGTAAATGTGAGCATTGATGTTCTAAAATAATGGACACTCACTGCCATTTTTTAAATATTTGGTCTAAAATTTTCATTTTCTTGGCTTTATTTTTGAATTTATCTCACTGGAAAATATCTTCAACTGTCTAGGAATGTATGTCAGATCATGTGTTCCCAAATTACACACTGGTTTTATAATTTTGTAGTGTAAAATGCTAATGTATTTTCATTGTATTGTTTCTTGGAGAAAAAGAGCAATAGAGGGTTTAAGAGGTCAAAATGAACAATGCTTTTAAAGCCAATACAACTGAGTTTTTCAGAGCAAGGTCACAGTGGTCAGCAGTCCTCACACACTAATCATACATAGCCTTGCGCAGAACTGAGGGTAATTCTTGCATCAGAAGTAGCCTGGAGGAAGGGTACCAAAGTCTGAGCTGAAAGCAGGACTTGATCATGTGTTAATTGAATACCTGCAGCACTGTGGGGAGAGGGGTAAAGTGCAGGAGCTGTGAACTCATGTGGCTATCCAGCAATGAACTGAGGTAGTGTTAGAGAAGACCTGGGATTTAGAGGTTCTGGTTCTTAGACATCAGCATGTTTGCAAAATTTGAAAACGAGGGTATCAAAGCATTCTTGGCAGTGTGTCAAGACTGACCTACCACCAAACTGACAGATCCTGCAAGAACCTGCATGTGCTTTGTAAAGGGACTCTTTTGTTGGCTTAGAAACTGGTAGAGCTGCTACAGTTCTACACTACACTAGTAAAATAAAACAAATAGCTTTATTTATTAAAACACAAAATATTACTATAGCTAGACACTAAGCCATCAGCCTTCTACCTTCCCCTCAGTTCCTGCTGCCTAAAGGCAAATCAGTCTCCAGACACTCAACATTTGATCCAAAAACATGTCTTCTCTCAGCTCTTGAGACCAACAGGAAAGGGGTTCCAAGACCAATAGAAAGGCCATTGAGGGAGGGAAATTTTCACAGACGGTCAGAGGAGTCTGCTCCAAGGTGCCCTCTTATCAGTTATACAATACTAGATGGTCAGCCTTGAAATGGCATACATATAACGCAACACTAAGGAGGGTTTAGCAAGGTTGTGCGTTTGTGTGTGTGTGTTGCAATAACAAAGGAAACAGAGGAGAGGTAGGGCAGTAGGCCACAGGAGAAGTTAGAGAAAAAAAAAACGGAATGGGGAAGGGGAAGATGATGTAATTACATTTTAATAAAACTTACCTCCTTAAATAGCATATCAGGTCTGTTTCTTTAATTATCCATCAAATTGTGCTGAAGTATCATATGCTACCCTAGTCTTAATGTTTTTTCATCTTTGGTTCCTGTTCATTTATGATCGGCACCTTCCAGATTCCAGTTCCTCAAATTTCAAATAATGCTGGCAAAGGAATGCCAGTCACGATCTCCTCCTACCACGGGCTGTTAGATCACCCAAAGTAATGCCCTACATTTCACCTACTCTAAGCATGAACCCAAGGGACCCATCCAGCTCATTCATTATCCCTGTTCAGCTTCCACACAAGACTGATCATCAGCCCAGTCCTAAACACCCGGGTCCAGGTCCTTGAAGGGGAAATGTTATGCTAAATATGTAAATTAAATGCTAATCTGTTAAGAGTTGAGGGTAAGAAATGGTCTTACAACTGAATGTGCAACAGCCAAATTAACTAGACAAAAAACAGGGCTCTAAAAATAAATTAGTGGAGGATGGAGATGGCTCAGAGGTTAAGAGCACTGAGTGCTCTGCCAGAAGTCTTGAGTTCAATTCCCAGCCACCATCCAATGCTGCACACCACCGCAGGGAGAAATATCCTATACTAACACACACACACACACACACACACACAGATGTAATGCACACTACACTGGTCATTGTCAGGAGTTGTCAGAGGTCATCGGCTGATTCTACAAGTGGAGCAGTCTCCCACTGCCCCATTTCAGACCCAGACACTGTCTCAGTGTCCTCCAAGGCCCTTGTTGACAGATGGGGGTGGTTCCCCACCACTCTGACAGGCGGAGTAAACCAGCCCAGGAGTAAAATGTGTCCTTGAAATCAGCCTGAAGATAATTCCCAACAGTTCTTACTGCTATTTATTCCCTAATATTGAGGTGACCAGAGTGAAAAAGACAATTGGGATGTTCAGTCACAGCAAGCTGACCCAGGGCAGAGAGGCCACTCTCCATCGAACCTCCAGCAACTGCCCCAACTCTCCCAGTCCACTTCTGCAGGATACTCTTGCATCTCTTCTGGTGTGTCTCTGCTATTTGTTCTTTTACCGGGAAGCCTCACCCGAGGAACACTCTGCTCTGCCCAAAGACTCCACAGGAATGCCACTCTGCTGTCTTACCAGGCCTTCCATTAGTTTCTGTTGGGTGTTTTATGCATCTGTCACTTGCTGGACACTTAGCATTTTGCTTTCTACTGCTGTGATAAAGATTATGACAAAAAGCAACACAGTGAGAAAAGAGTTTCTTTAGTTTCCTTAGTTTGCAAGTCCCAATCACAATCCACCACCAAGGGAAGCCAAGTGGAACCTAAGATGACAACTTGAAAAGGAAAACTTAATCCTCCACCCTTTACATCCCATCTGTAGCTGTCACAACTGCAACGATGTTATTTGTATTTTTCAATAAAGCTTGCCTGAAGATCAGAGTGCAGTTAAGCGACTAGAGGCCAGGAAGTGGTAGCACAAACCTTTAATCCCAGGATTTGGAAAACAGAGGCAGACAGATCCCTGTGAGTTCAAGGCTATTCTGGGCTACACAAAGATTGGTCCACAAACAGATCCAAGGTGGTGCCACCTCACACCTTTAATCCCAGTGTCTGGCAGTCACATGCTTTTAATCCCAGCACTGGATAGGTGGAGACAGGAGTGATATGACTGAGCAGAGAGAGGAAAATAAAGGGGAAGAGAGAGGAACTCACTAGAGTGTGGAGTCTGAGGTCTGGTGGAGACAGTGCGGTCTAGGCGGTCTAAGGACCGCCAGAGGTAAAAGGTGCCTCTAGTGGCTTATCATTCTGCTTCTCTGATCTTCAACTTTAACCCCTATCTGTCTCTGGGTTTTTATTATTCATACTACACACAATCTCTTGGAAATTACTGTAGATATTTCCTACTAATATCTATACTAAAAGTATTGATTTAAACTCAATCATCAGAGTGCTCTAAATTTGTGTTTACTTTTATCAGACTTTCATATTTTCAAGTATATTCTACTCGCAAGTTTCTTTTCGTTTGAATAACTAACTCCCTTTTGCATTTCTTTAATAAGCCAAGAGGTGATGTTATCTCATAGCTTTTGTCTCCGAGACTGTTTTATTTTTGAATGTCAGTTTTGTTGGCAGGCAGGGTTTTACTCAGCACTTTGAATGTATGCTATTCTGAGCTAATGGCTATTACAGTCCATCACCACCTCACTTTCACCACAGAAGAGTGGAGGTGGGGAGTCTGTCCTTTACTGCATTTTAAGGTGGTTCTAAAGCCATGCTCTGTGCTTGTTTCCCTCATACTCCAAGGAGATTGTATCTTCAAGCTCTGCTGGCGGAATGTGGGCAAATACCACATAGGGAATGTACAAACTATCTTTTCTTTTCATTTTTAAAAAATATTTATTTATTATGTATACAATATTCTGTCTGTGTGTATGTCTGCAGGCCAGAAGAGGGCACCAGACCTCATTACAGATGGTTGTGAGCCACCATGTGGTTGCCGGGAATTGAACTCAGGACCTTTGGAAGAGCAGGCAATGCTCCTAACCACTGAGCCATCTCTCCAGCCCCAAACTATCTTTTCTATCCAACTCAATACTATTATCCTATAACTAGGTTCTTTGTTCTTATATGCCTTGCCTAATTTGATTTGTCTGTCTTTGCATACATATAAAGTAGAAGAAATAATCCAATTAAAACCCAAAAGCCACAGTAAACTTGCTGTATAATTTGCTGAGACTAGAACTGTGAGGAATTCAATCTGGATGTCATTGATGAGATACCACTTTATAGTGGTAGTAATGAAGCTATAAAACACACAGGAAGTCTGTAGAGTCACTATGAATTTTTAAAACTTAAAAAAATGTTCTAAAACCTAAGAGTTGGGATGACTACACAGAAAAAAGTCTTTGGTCTATATATTTTATAATGAACAAGTTTTATAACATGAAAATTACAACCCAATGTGACAAAAACTGTTTTAAGTAAGGTTAGATAAACGCATTACCAGTGTTTTCCATATGTATGTGTATGAATATGCGAGAATGAAGGAAAGGAGAGTGAGCACATGAACTTGAGTGACAATGGAGACAGCAAAAAGCAGTAAAAATTTAAACAACATATGAGTCTAGATAAAAAATATAAAGGAGCTCTACCAACATTTTCAGTTTGAATTGTTATCAAAACTTAAGATTATTTTAAAAAGCCAAGAATATCATGTAACAAGGTTCCTTTAATTATACCTGTTTTCTTCAATGAAGACCATATACATCCTCCATGAGAAAACTGAATGCAATTTTAATAGTTCCTTCAAGAATGTAATTTGGTTATAACACCAATACAATGCACTCTACATTCTACTGACTTAAACTACTGATGAATCGTGTAATATGTGCAGATGCACAGCCTTCCAAATCTGACAAGGCAGTAGTTGAAAGACCACTTAGACAGGAATTGAGTTTTTGGTTTCATTGTGATTTTGAGATTAAAGGTAATTATACAATTATTCAGAATATATTTTGTTACTTATTTACATGATAAAATACTGCTGTTCTAAAACCATTCCGTCAGTGAGACAATAGAATCTGAAAGAAAATGAGCACTCATGCTGCATTTTCAAGACATTACAAGCATTTAAATTCTGATTATATCTATGTTTACAATTCAATAGCCCCTTTTAAAGGCCATTTCACATGGTGAGTCAAGAACAGAGTGAAGTACATCGTAATGTTTTCCACTGATATATGTAGAAATGCATTTACCCATGGCATTTTTTTTTCCAAAGCGAAATATTACTATCAGGAGATGATAGTTTTTCAATTATTTTAGCTTGAAAATTAAAAAAAATACTTACCAGTAGATAAAGGCACAATTTTTACTCACTTCAAGTAATCAACCACAAAATGATTGCTTACTTTCAACATGATTGATTGACATTTTTCAAACAATCTGTCTTTAATCCTGACAGCTCTTTATTTATTATGTGTCATGTACTTGCTATGGGTTACTAGTCTCCAATGGGTGTCATCATGGGAATTACCAAAATATGATAATATGACAGAAGGCTGACAAAGTGTTTCTCATCCTTGAATTATATGCCAAGTCAAGAATGGGTAGTAAATGAGTGTAGCAAAAAAGAGACTGCAGGGCAACTTATATCCTTGTAATAAAACCAGCAATATCAAGAGAGTTATCATCTCACTTCCAATTTCTTCCCCTCAAGAACAATTTGAATCTCTTTGGCATCCAAAGTCTCATAAGTCAACAATGCTTCTGCTAGATTCTTATGCTCTTTCGCATGAGTTTTCAAGATATGTTTTGCTCGTTCATATGACTCCTGAAAGAGAAAAGCATGAAGAAAAAAAATGAAGAATTTTTTTTCATAGAAAAAAAATGAAGAAATGCAATAACCACAGGTAAGGAGAAAATAAAACCAATGAGGCTTTAAAGTGTGTTGATTTCTATTTTTAAAAGCACTTAAAAGCTTTGTTCCAAAATATGAACTGTTTGTACGTAAGAATATAAACAGCACATGGAATGTATCACACAGAAGAGTTTGGAAAATGTTTCGAGAGAGTCTCTGCCTTTCTAGAACGTTCGTTTTTTTCTGTTGTAACTAGCTTGGGTATTTCTTTCTTTACCCTCCAGCAGTTAATTAAAGCCTGGCTGCTTCCTTGGAAGACCTGCTTTCCTGAAATTCTTACTGTTATTTCAAACACTTCTTTGTTCCCAGCACCATTTACAGATCCTTAGTAACCTCTCTGTTGCAGAAAGTACTACTCCTGAAAGTCAAACCATCTGAGTATTAGCTACAAGCCATCTGACGAATACTGATTACATTCCTCATTCAATGGACACTGCCCCTCAGCCAGATCTTTTCCTTCATCCCAAGAGCCACCTTAAGAGATGGGTAACTTCAGTATCTAATAACACAAAGCAACCTTACTAGTAAGCTCCAGACCAACATCCCATTAGAGTCTTCATTATGATATCCAAATTCAGTAGCTTCTTATTAAACAAAAGCAATCTACCCACACCAATAACTTGCATCCCAGTTTGGTCTCCAAGTTCTTCAGTTAATGGCACAAACAATACAGTTACCAGAGGCAGAAATCTGGAAAATGGTTTCAGCAGCTCTCTTACCTTTCCTATCTGATACATAATATTTTATGTCTATGTAGCCAAGGGTGTCCATGAACTTCTAATCCTCCTGCCTCTGCTTTCTAAGTGCTGAGGTTGTAGGTATATGCTACCATGCCTCGTTTCTGTGGTGCTGGGAATTGAACTCAGTGTTTTGTGCATGCTAGGTAATTACTACCAACTGAACCACATCCCTAAATTTGCATCGGTATCTCTTGTGCACACTCAGAATTTCTTCATCTCTATATTTTATAGGGTGAGATTTACAATCAGTAGTTATCATCAACTTGTTTTTATTTGCAGTCCTGGGACTAAACCTAAGGCATTTCATAAAGTATAAGCACTCTGGACTAGAACTGTTAACTGCCCACCACCATGTTACCATTTTTAAAGTACGTAGGCACATTTTGTAACAAAAAAAAAAAATCAAGCTCAGAAAAATATTACCCGCAGAAGAATTCTTATTTCTTGTTCAATGGCAGATTGTGTTTCAGGACTTAGTGTTCCTGAATCACTGTAGGTCATGACTCCAAGCTAAAATCAAAAAGCATAAAATAATTGAACAAATTACTACTAAGAAGTTTAGCACAGTAAGTAGTAGCTTATATATAAACTGGGGACAAGAAATGCAACATAAAAATGTTGAGTATAATGAAATATCATTCTACGGAAACCATAAGGACAAATCAAAATAGCAAATGAGGGTATGATAGAAAATTCAAGTACTTTAAGTGTCTTCTCAGAAAACTGACAGCTCTCCCAAATCTAGATTACAATGAAATAAAAAATGTAAATAAGTTCAGAAAGATAAAAGAGTTAAATAATTTAATTTAGCAATTTATTAATTCAAGAGGTCTAAGTAGAAAAAAATCTCTATTACTACTCAGAGGAATACTTAGAATTAAGTCTTGAATTAGGAACCAGAGAATGAAAAAGAATGTCATCAATTCATAAGTCTATCAAAGAATGACATGGGAAATAAACTACCTTTTCACTCATTCCAAATCTGGTAACCATCCTCTTTGCAATTTGCGTTGCATTATCAAAATCACTAGAAGCACCTAGACATAAACAAACAAACAAACAAACAAATACCTTCTGAAAATCATTAAAAGAATAAATATGAATATTTCAAGTAATATACTATGAAAAACCAACCTGTTGTAATATGATCAGTTCCAAATATAAGCTCCTCTGCCACTCTTCCTCCCATGCTAACATCCATTTGTGCAAGCAGCTGGGCCCTAGTCTCATTCCATCTGTCATTTTCAGGCAATAGTGAAACCTATACGGTTTAATAATAACCACATAATAAAAAGGAAAGGCATTCAGACACACTTCTGAAATAGGTACACTCATAATCAAAGCTGTTCAGTGTTTCCAGACACTATTTGATAGACATGGTCAACAGGTAACTTAATACATGAAAGCTTTATGACGTGAAACCAACATGAAAAACAAAGAAAATCCTGTACAGGTGCATCTTACAAACAATAGCTACATAATGCTGCAATGGGACTTTTTTTTCCAGCTGCATAAAAATATTTAACCAGTCATACATTAGAAAGATTCAAGAACGAAGCACATACTGAGAAGCATCTTAGAACTACAGAACCAGATGCTATGACATAAGATGTGTCTTTATCTCTAGTAGTTTATTTAGATATTAAAGTTATAGTTTACAATCACTCTTCAATTGTATTTTTGTGGAAATATGTAACCTGAAATATATTATAAAACTACTCTGATCAATTATAGCAAATGGATCTTATTTCAATACTGTTCAAGAAATCAAAAAGGATAAAAAAAATCATTGGGAAGTCACAGTGTCCCTAAACAGCTTCTAGAAAGTTTTATTTGAAAGTGAATTTTAAAATAAGAAAATGAGGTACAGAAGGCAAGGTGGCTCAAACATGTGATCCCAGGGCTTGTAAAAGTGAGGCAGGAGGATTACCACAAGTTTCAGGCCTGCCAGGGTACATAGAGTTAAGTTACAGAGTGGATTACAAAGTGAGAAGTGAGACCTGTCTCAAAGCAAGCAAGTAAGCAAGCAAACAAGCAAGCAAGCACAACTAAACTAAACTGGTACATGGTTCAATGCTGAGAGCCAGATTCCCATGCCTGAGTCTCTTGGGTTCAAACCACAGTCACTGGGTAGTGTAGGGCCCTGGTCTCCCTTATTCCTGTGGTGCATTTGTGGGGACAGTTTATGATCTACCAGCTAAGCTTCCTGTGTGTTTCTGTGCTACGCCTGCCCCGCCTGGTGGTTAGCTGCAGGGCATTCACTCCATTGACAATATGGTAATTTCCCACCTGCCTGGGCAGAGGTCCTTGTGCTGCAGTCAGGTAGATAAAAACTCCCCCAATGCTGAATAAAGTGGCATTCGGCTGATCTCCTTCCGAATGACCCTGGTCTCTCTGTGTCTTCTTTTCAATCTCCAGGCCCTTGCCCGACTCGCGTTCGGTACAGAGGCGCGCGAACTGTACCGAGGGTGTAACACCAAATCGGGTGTTACAGGGTAGGGGTTGGTCTATAGGAAACTTACATGTCCAAGTGTTGGCCCCCGAGGCATGATTGTAGCTTTATTGATTGGCATTGCATCCTTTGTGTAATACGCAATAATAGCATGACCAGATTCATGATAGGCTGTTATGGTTTTGTTTTTGTTATCAATTTCCACACTTCTTCTTTCTGGTCCTAAGATAAATACCATACTATATTAGCAACTGCTAAAATAGTAGCCTATAATCCCAGAACTCCAGAGGTAAGAGAATAATAGGTTCCAGGCTAACCCATGATTCACTGTGATAACAGGAAGGCAGAAACACACACACACACACACACACAGAATACATGAGGACTCATTCCAGAGACTGGAGGCATTGTGGTTCACAACAGTAATCTCAGCACTCAGGAGGCTAAGGCAAGATGATTACCATAAGTTCACAGGCAGCCTGAGGTACATGAGTGTAAGTGAGGGCCAGCTGACCAGTTTGGATTGTGGTATGACAGTCAGTCTTCAGAAAAAACAAAACAGGGCAGGGTGAAAAGAAAGAAAAAGATGACCTGCAGAACAAGGGGATGAGAAGGAAGACATACCCATTAGAATTTTATCCTTAGAAAACTCTAGTTCCTTCATGGTAACCATTTCTTTTCCATCAACAGCTGCCTTTAATGCAGCTTGGTTCACAAGATTCTCCAACTCTGCTCCAGAAAATCCAACAGTACCACGAGCTATGATTTCTGGATCAACAGCTACAGACAAAGAGAACAGCATAAGGAATCTCCCATTGCTACACAGAAGCTCTTCCACTGAACTCACGTTTGGAGGTAGAAAAAAGCACAGTTACTCTGAGTTACAACTTAAAATATATATCTTAAAACTAAAATTAAATTCACTGAAACTAATGCCATTGTATGCAAATAATACTAATTAGTATTTATTGGTAATGTTATTGTTAATAATTTCTGGCAATAAAACATCTAGAAAAATTCTAGGTTTTATTAACTTTCTGAAAACAAAACAAAAAGTGGACTTACTAAAAATGAAATTAGAAACTTCAAATATGACCTACGCTGGGCCTGGAGAGATGGCCCAGCAGTTAAGAACACCAGCTGCTCTTGCAAAGAACCCAGGATCAGTTCCCAGCACCCACAGGGCAGCTCCTCTTCTGGCCTCTACTGGTACTGTGCATGTGGTATAAATCCATACAGTTTACAAAAATAAAAATAAATATATCTCCAATGTGGGTCTCTGTCTCTATCTCCATCCATCGCCCAAAACAAAACAAAACAAAACAAAACAAAAAAACCCAAATATGTACTCATTTGGAATCATTATGCCTTTTTGACGACCTGAATTTCATATTGTTTGATAGCTTTCTTTTTTGTTAATTGTTATTGAAGGTCCCATATCTTTTTCTTTTTGTCTTTATATTTTACATATACCACATGATTAGTTCTTATTTTATCTACTCTGACAAGCTTTGCCTTTTAACTGAACTGTGCAATCAATAGAGAGTAAAGTGAGTGATACACAATAAATAAATATACAAATAAATATATCTTAAATATGTCCTATGCTAATGTCCAGCCTGACCACAAATTGAAAAAGCACGCTCACCATCAAATTCTGTTCTCTTAAATATCACTTTCAAACACCTTGGTCTCCCTTTATTATAGGAAACAAACAGGTTGATTAAAGACAGTCTTGAAAATACTGCAGCTTATGCTATGGTCACCTGTTTTCAAGTGATGCCATGTGTCTATGTGCCTTGCTCCACGTTTTGCTTTTTCCTAAATGGAGTCCTTTTTTTGTAATATATATATATATGCCTGTCTATAAACCCCAAACAAAATTTCCTTTGGGATCAGAATTCAAGAATAAAATACTTTCAAGAATATACACAAACTGAAGAATGCACATAAAAATGGGAATAACGAGAATGAAAAAACTAACTAGTTTGAGGCATAAACCAAAAAAGGACCATAAACAGGATGGCTAGATAAATTCCCATTTTACAGAAATTTTAATGTCAGAATCAAGGAATTGAACTTACATTTGTCAAACTTTATTTTATTGAGATACCATTTCAAAATTTCAGTCCGACCCCTCACATCTGGTCTTGGAACTGTAACTTGCATGTCAAAACGACCAGGACGTATTAAGGCACTGAGAGAAAATTAAAAAGATACATTTAAATTGATAATCTGAAGATGCCAGCATACACTAAACATGTGACAGGGAAACAACGTCAACCAAAGATAAGGCAGAAAGACAGACTTCTGAATATCAATGTTCACACAGTTAAAGCACGGTGACAGTAAGTCTCAGAAGGTTCTAGGGATCTGAACACCCACAACCACAGGACTCAAAAAGCTAAGGAGTACTAGACCAACCCAGACTATGCAGTGTAAGCTGATGTGAAATAATAATGAGCAGAAGGCAGAACAAAGGTTCATTTGAATACATGTGCAACCAAGGCAGCACTATCTATCCTCCCCTATGTCAAGTCCCCTCCCTCTACCCGATTCCCACTTCAGATCCTCTCTACTGCAGCTGTACCCTTCTCCGATGGTCCTGTTTTTGCTTTCTTGGTTTGTGCAGTTACTCCCAGGTTAAATACTCACATCTGAAGATTTGGAGATGGATGTGTGGTTTCTATATTTAGTCATGCCTGGCACTGGAAACTATTCAGTTGCCCAAGGCCAGTAAAGAACCGTGAAGGAGAACCTACAACCACTATTTTACAAAACCAGCACTATCCCTAAGCACATTCTAAGGATTTGTTCTTATACCCACAGAGTGTAACCTTCACTCCTCATCAAGGAAACTTCTCTTTGCAACTGACAGTGATCATTACAGAAAACTACATATGATCAAAATGCAGAGTTGTGGAGCCCAGTACCAACTGACACACGCAGAACAAAGCTCCTACACCTAAAGTTCAAGGGCCACTTAGGAAGAGGGGTGGTGACCGGAAGAGTCAAAGGGTCAGGGAACTTGTAAGACTGTGTTAGCTCCTATATAGACGGTTATCTCCTACACTTAGGGTGTCTCACCACCATGGTTGCCTAATCACGACCTCAATAAGGATGATGCCATGTTTTGCTACAGTGGATGGGGGAAAGCTTATGAGGTCTCAACCCTAGACAAAGAACTATAGGTAAGTAAAATGATGAAAACAGGAACAAAAGTCTTTCCCAGGGAAAGGCATACCAAATGATTATCCAATACTAAATGGTCAGACCTAAAAACCATATATATACAAGTAACACTATACACCCTGAATAGGTTGTATGCACATACTTAGGAATACTCACACACACAAACACCAAAAATTAAAGAAAAAAGGCCTGGTTTGGTAGTGCGTGTGCATCTGTGTGTGTGTTGCAAGGGGGAGGGGATTACATGGGAGGACCTGAAGGATGGAAGAAGAAGAAGAAGAAATGATGTGATTATAGTAGTAAAACAATCATTAAAAATACACACTCCCTTCTCAATTGCTATCTAGAATGCTGGACTGTTGTATTAAAAAAGACAAGCTACTAATCACACAAAAAAAACTCATAAAATTTTTAAATATGGGAGGGGGACAGGTGCATCTTAGGGCAGGTGCCTGTTGAGGCCAGAAGAAAGAGCCGGAGGTACAGTGGCCATAAGCTGGAGGTATGGGTGATGGAAATCAAACTGAGAGCCACTGCAAAACAGTTGCTTTCTTCACCACTGAGCCATCTCTAGTCCCTTTCCCAACAAAGAAACTTTTAATGCTATAAATTTCACTTTCAAAATGCTTTCTGTTTAAATATGATACATGTTTTCAATATTATTGAGAAGTAAATAATTCACTTGGGTTTTAATATATTAGGTTGTGCAAGCATCACTTTGATTTAATTTCAGAACAATTTTCTATTTTAGGAACTCTATGTCCACTAGTAATTACGTCACAGTCCCCAAGCCTCTTGTAGCTAATCTGTCTCTGGGTTTGCTTATTCGAAACATTCCCTACAAATGGAACTGTGTAAGATGGTACGTTGTGGTAGACTTCTTCTCTTAGTACAATGTCGTAGCATATGACAGTACTTCACAGAACTCTTCATACTTACTTATCTAATGCCTCTGGGAAATTTGTGGCACCTATAATGATTACTCCTTCATTGGGTTTGAAACTAGAGAGGAAAAAAAATAGTACCATTTCACTGACTGAAGCACAGCTTACATGTAAAAACACCCATATATAAAGCTGATCATCATTAACTGTAACTGATAATAAACCATTTAGATAAATTGCAAACCACCTGTTACGGTTACTTAGGAAAACAACCTGACATAAATGGCTCAGGTGCCTAATTAAATATCAAAAAAAGTGTTTTTAACTTTACCAATTCAAATTATTTGGTTTTAGATCTCTATTTAATGAAAATGTCTCATGCTGACATTAAGAAAGTTCATTCAAGCTGGGCGGTGGTGGCTCATGCCTTTAATCCCAGCATATAGGAGGCAGAGGCAGGAGGATCTCTGTGAGTTCAAGGCCAGTCTGGTCTACAAGAGCTAGTTCCAGTACAGGCTCCAAAGCTACAGAGAAACCCTGTCTTCAAAAAACAACAACAAAAAGTTCATTCAAAGTGACATTTCTTCCTTTCTGTATTATGAACACAGATGTAAGTTTTAACTTGATCACAACACTCGGTCATCAACTAGACAGAAACTAGTGTATTAATCCTTACTTTATGGGCTCTAACCCAGGTATTCATGTATACTAGAAGCAGACGATCTACGACTGAGCTATACCTATCCTCCATATCTTTCTTTAGACAGTTTGTGCTTGAATCATTGTTTTTCTCTTATAAATATAATAAATTAAAAATAAGTATACATTTACAATTTCGAGAGAAACTGATACATCAATTAGTAATACAAAAAACATGAAAGAAAAATTTGACTTCTTAAATAAGATGACTGTTATCTATACATGTAACATTTAATATCTATACAATTTTACCAAATCCTTCATAAGAACTTACACAAAATCAAGTGTGTAAATATCAATGCTGAAGATACCTGTTACTCTAAATTATCATTAAATTGGATAAATGCTAACTTTTAAATTATTTCATATATTTAACAAAGACTCAATTACCCATCCATTTCAGCAAGAAGTTGATTGATAGTCTGCCTTGAATATGGATGCATTGGAGATTCAATTCTCTTTCCACCAACAGAATCTAATTCATCAATAAATATAACACAAGGAGCATTTGCTTTTGCTTCTCCTAAAAAAACAAAAAAAAAGATTCAAGTAAGTTGAAAGAAATTAACACCTTTTATCATAAAAATATTAAGACTATCAGTACAAAAAAAGTCATAGTAGAAAAAAAACTATGTAGTAAAACATTTTACTAAAATAATAATGTTGGAGGAGGGGTTGTACTGAACATGACAAAATGAGAACTGGCTATCCATTCTTTCCAACTGTACAAATTAATATAATTGGAATTGAAGTTAATAACTCTTAATATAATGCTACAGAATCGATAAATAAAATGGAAAACCAAAAATTCAAGAATTAACTTTCAATAGTCCCTAACTTCATCTTGTATTCCTACTAAGCCTTATTAAGCCTGTTTTAGAATACAGGGCTCACAACATATCTCAGTAGAAAATGGACTTTAGTTCAAATTCCAAGAACTCAAAGGTGGAAGAGAACTGACTGCATGGAACACACACACACACACACACACACACACACACACACACACACCATACATACACACAATAATAATAAAACTGTCTAAATAAAGATTATAAATCCATTTTAGTTCTATCATTAAGTTGCTTGAAACTAAAGCCCATTTATTTCAGAAATTCAATAGAAGAATTTATCAAGAAAAGTGTAAATAAATAAAACATTACTGTTTCTCTAAGTAACAAAAATGTAACATTGTCTAAAATATACATCAAAACATACTAAAAAGATTTCTGATCCTGCTGGCTCCTACACCCACAAACATCTCATCGAATTCTGACCCAGAAGCATAATAAAAAGGAACATCAGCTTCTCCAGCCACAGCTCGGGCTAGAAGTGTCTTCCCTGTTCCTGGTGGCCCAACCAAAAGAATTCCTAAAAGGAAAAGAAGCAGACAAGAATGATCCATTATTTTTAAATCCCTTGATAAGAACCTTCGACATTAATAATTATTAATTTCTATAATAGAAATGACAGTAATGATCAATATTGCCAAACTTGGGAAAGAAACTACGTTTCTACTGTTCACTTCAAAATTTTCTCTAAAACTAATTTTCCTGTGCCATTTAAATATTATTTACAGCCAGGAGTGGTGCACACCTTTAATCCCAGCACTAGGGAGGCAGAAGCAGGTGGATCTCTGTGAATTCGAGGCCAGCCTGGTCTACGTACTACATAAGGAGCTTCAGGCCAGCCAGGTACAGAATGAGACTCTGGTTCAAACAAACAAACGAACAGACATAAACATATATGTAAAATTCACACATCAACAAGTAAAACAAGAAAGAAAATGAAGACAAAGGAATATAGAGTACTCATTTTGTACAGCATAAAACTCACACTAAAAGATATGCAGCCAAACTGGGCAGTGGTGGCACACGGTCTTTAATTCTAGCCCTCGGGAGGCAGAGGTGGGTGGATATCTGTGAGGTCAAGGCCAGCTGGTTGACAAAGCAAGTTCCAGGACAACCAGGGTTACACAAAGAAACCATCTCAAAAAACAAACAACAACAACAACAACAACAACAAAAAAACGAAAGAAAGATATGCAGTCAAATATAATGGAAAAATCTTGGTAATATAGTTCCATTAAAGACCAAAAAACTATTTTCTAGCCATTTGGTATAAAATAAAAAATTTAAAAACCAATGACATTAAAGAAATAATACTAATTTGGGCTGAATTAGATAAAATTACAGCAATGTCTTTATTTGTAGGTGACACATAGTTGATGTCTACAGCTTTCTTATATTCAAGGGAGAAATGAAATGCACATATAGGCAAACACTGAGAAAATTATATGACAGAATGTCAAATACTGTTGAGTATAGGGTGAGAATACATCAGTATTAACTGCTAGTATTCTAAGATTTCCCAAACACTTAAGTTTTCATACCAATAAGCTTTTCCCATAGTAAGCTGGAAAAGAATTCCTGATCTGTTTAACTCTTGTAATTACATTAAAAAACAACAAAACTATAGTGATGTTACATTTCAATATTAAAAAACTAAAAACAAGCTCAAAAACAGTATAAAGTTTACATTAGTATTACCATGTTTTAAGTGATATCCAACTGGCTTAAGCTGCTTATTAATTTTGAGATATCTTAGTGTATACCTCAAAAATTTTCCATAAATTAATAATAAATTGAGTATAATTATAGTTTTAAATATTCTCTCTATGCTATTACATCACTGTACCTCTAAGTGGGAAAAGTTTAAGGAAACTTTTCCAGAAGTTTCCAGAAGAGATGCTCAGTGGTCTAAAATCTAGCCTTAAACCTGCAGTGCCTTTGGATCATTTAACACAGCTACCAAATACCTGCATGTTAAAGGTTTCCCTAAGCTACTGGTGCTATGGCAAAACTGTTAAAACTCAGAGAGGAACCTAGTGGGAAGAGGTGGGTCACTGGAGACATGCCTTAGGGGATAGATGTGTCTTGGATGCTATACCATGCTCTCTACTCTGCCCTCTACTCCTTGATTTCTGGTTTCTGTGAGGAGACAAGCTTGTGCTACCATGCACTGTATGCCTAGCCTCACCTTTCAAACCTCAGGGATGCATTAGGACTGTGGATTAAAACTACAAGCCTGAAACCTTCCTTTGAAGACAACAAATAAATTAATCTTTAACAAAGTAATTTCATTCCTAGAAATTTGTTTCTTTTTTTCTTTAGAGAAGGGTCTCCTGTTTTTCAGGCTAACCTCAAATTTCTGATCCTCCTGCTTCTACCTCCCAAGTGTTGGGATTACAGGCTCAGTTTATACCATGGTGGAAATCAAATTTTATGCTTGTGCATACTGGATAAACTATATAGACCCAATTGCCCATTAGAAACATATTCCAAGTAAATAATTCGGCTAAAGGACAAAGCAGGGTTAGAGTGGTCATCAAACTGCTATTTTTAATAGAAAAAAAGTTTACATAAAAGTATAATGTTACAAATAATTAGCATGTAGTCTTCATAACTGTAAAGATCATAAGGACAATTTCCACAGTTCCCACTTCTCAGAAATCCTCAAGAATTCTCACATTAAAAAAGGAAATTCTAAGGAGTAGGAGTGTAGCTTAGTGCTTACCTACTATGTACAAGGGAAGTGAGTTTGCTCTTCAGTACAAGAACAAAACAAAAGGAGAACAAAAACATCAGTGCTCAGTATGATCCTGAGTTGGTGCCGGACCCAGATAGGGGTAGTGACATTTGAAAGATCATTACTAGAGCAAATGCTGAACAAATGCTGAACTTTTGTATGAAGTAGTGAAGTTAACAGTTGTATATCCATGTAAAAGCACTAGTTTTAAAGCTACAGAAAAAAAACAACTTTATGTGAGGTTGGAGAGATGGCTCAGTGTTTTAGAGGGCCTGGGTTCAATTCTTAGCACCCACATGGCAGCTCACAAACCGTGTAATTCTAGTCCTGGGTGAGCTAATGCTCTTGTCTTGAATCCACTGGCACCTGGCAAACACACAGTAGGCAGGAATACATGCAGGCAAAACATCCATACGCATAAAGTTTTTTAAAAATTTAACTAAAAACACCCCTTTTGGTGAATGTACAGCTAAGCATTTAAAGAAGTATCATGTCTTACTAGAAAGTAGGCACAGAACTTTATGTGTGGAATAAGCACGTATTTTTAAAAACAAAAATTAAGAACTGAACCTACTCAATTCTAATATGGGCAAATAAAATTTGTAATCTATTACTCTATGATTTACACCAATTATGACAAAAGGAAAATATCTTACCTTTGGGAAGTTTGCCTCCAAGCACAGTAAATTTTTGTGGATTTTTCAAGAATTCAACCACTTCCTGTAATTCTTGTTTGGCTTCCTCCACCTTAAATGGTGCAATTTACCAAATAACCAAATAAAAGTTAGATTATCAAGGTTTCCTCTTTGGTAATCATATTTTTAATGTAGCTACGAGTGAATTTGGCCTTTTTTGGTAACACATTTTTTTAATATGGTAAAGGTTTTCTAATCCTTATTTCCAATTACATGGCATCCTTATTATGCCAACAAAAATCATTTGAAGTTCCTACTTTTACTAAGAAGGCAAAACAAGTCAAATATATTGGTCAGAGTTAAGCTGAAACTATTAGAAAAAACAGCATAAGGCGAAAGAGCAATCAGAAAACCTAAACTGTTTAGGTCATGATTATATTTCTAGAAAATTTCACAAAACTATTTACAGAAAACATCATTACTAGAACAAGAAAAGGTCTGTTTAAGCCGGGCGGTGATGGCACACGCCTTTAATCCCAGCACTCAGGAGCCAGAGGCAGGCGGATCTCTGTGAGTTCGAGGCCAGCCTGGTCTAGAAGAGCTAGTTCCAGGACAGGAACCAAAAAAGCTATGGAGAAACCCTGTCTCGAAAATCCAAAAAAAAAAAAAAAAGTTTGTTTGTTTGTTTTAGTTCTCCAATGGACTTTGAAAGTTATTCTGACTAAATCACTTAGATTTTTACTAAAATTTTGTAATGATAATAATTAAAAATAAAGTTGTACTCATGGCCAGCCCCAGGAAAAAGGACACATGTTCACCAAAATGCACAAGGTACATACAATATTAGAGTTCCAAACTATAAAAAACCAAAAATGTCTAAGTTAGTTAAAAAGAGCAAATTTTGATAGCCACATAAGCCAAACTGTGCAATCAGGATACGTGAATGACTGCTCTACACAGCATGGCCAGACCCCAACCAAAATCATCATGTTGGGCAAAAGAAGAAAGATGCAAAACAGGATATTCGATGCATCCTGCTGCTCCTAAAACAAGCAAAAAAATGGAAGCAGAGCTAGAGTAAAGGCCTTGACTGGATAACCCTCCTTTCAGCGGTAGGGACAATAACCAGAAGAGGCTGGGGGGCTCTGGGGTTCTCACGGTCTTTGTTGGGCTAAGAACTGATGAAAACTATGTGCTCATTCTTGAAATTTATTAATTATGTGTTTTTAAGCAAGTATGTTGAACTTCAAAAGATTTGCTGAGTTATTTAAAAAAAAATCTTACTGCACATTGAAAGACTAAAACATATCTAACTTAAAATAATGGGTAAAATGGCAATTTAAAATTCTAAGAATGAAGCAAGAGACAGGAAACACTGTTCACTTCTCAACTAACTAATATCCTGTCCCCTATCTCTGTGGCAAGTGTACCTCCAGTTGAGCAACAGAAAAGCTACAGGGTGAGGTAGATAATGACGTTCTAAACAGTTCTTAGTTTTTAAAGCAGCTCAATATAAATGTACTTACATACTCAAAAATCCTGGGCAAGAAATGATTCTTATGTACATTTCTTTTTTGTGTGTGTGTAATATTTATTTATATGTATGCAATATTCTGCCTGCAGGCCAGAAGAGGGCACCAGACCTCATTACAGATGGTTGTGAGCCACCATGTGGTTGCTGGGAATTGAGCTCAGGACCTATGGAAGAGCAGGCAATGCTCTTAACCGCTGAGCCATCTCTCCAGCCCTTATGTACATTTCTGAAGACTTGAGAAAACTGTGTAATAGCAAACCTACAAGTTACTTTGCTCCTATGAATTTACATTTGTCAGAAGCTACTTCATTAACAAATGGTTTTAGTTTTTTGCCTGTCTCTAGTTTTATACTCAGACATTCCTTCATCCCCACTGCAGACAGAAACTTAAAATAACTCAACCAAAAACAGCTCAACAAGAATTCTATGTTTTCTAAAGACTGACTTTCATTTTGATGGTGTATGTGTGTCTGTGTGGGGCATGTGCATGTTGAGTCAGGTGCTCATGGAGGTCAGAAGAGGAGTCAGATCCACTGGGGCAAGAGTTATGAGTTACTCAATGTGGGTGCTGGGCATAGGGGGTGCTGTCAAGAAAAGAAAGGGCTCTTAACCACTAAACCATCTTTCTAGCAGCAGGAATTCAAATCAAAGCAAGCATGTAACCGTAAAACTCAAGTCAGAATAGAGAGAGCCTGCCACACTGAGGACTCAAGTTTTAAATAATCATCATACCAATATCTTCCTCAACCCTTTCTGCAATGCAAACAGGGCTCATAGCCTTAAACTGCAAAAAAAGTTTGGGACAACTGGTTTAACCAGATGGAAGTCCAATGCAGAATATCAATAAGGTAAATTACAAAGAAAGCAAAGAAATCTTAACTTACCCCTTTAACATGTTCAAAAGTAACATTTTTCATCTGGACAGGATCTACAGCAGAATCAAGTCCTGTAGTTGTCCGGAAGCGAACTAACAGGAAGAAATACATGTGGATATTTGATATCAAAATCTAGAAAAATTGCATGTTTTAGAAGCCTAAGTTTCTCTGATTAACCTGAAAGAAAAACCAAGTCTCATTTCCAATGGTTCCTTAGGGTAGTCAGCAATTGTTTTCCTCCTGTGTTAGAGCTACTTTTAAATGGGTTTTTATCAATCCCTATCTAAATGTTACAAATATAAATTTGAAACAGCTCTTCATTCTTCACGATTGATGCTCACTGTCCTTGGCTGCACTTGGTCATACTTAGGAACCAAAGCCAATGAAGATAAAGGGGCACTAGAGGACAGTCAATAATTGGCCCATGATATAAGTCAGCAAGATCCCAGGAGAGAAGAGAACACCCCTAAGAGTGTCCTACGAGTCCTACAACTCCAGTCATTCACTGCCCTCTCCATCAGAGCTAGGAAAGTCCCTAGGACTCCAATCAGCATACAATCTGCAAATACAAAGGTCATTTCAGACAGAATGTCTCTGATGTTTCCATGAGAATACATGTGTTCAGCAGAGCCTGACCCATCCCAGAAGATGGCACAGATGGGTGGAGGAAAAACTAAAGAAGCCAAGGGGCTCCACTAAGTCCCTAGAAGTAACCCTAAGAAGCCTTCACAATAAAAAGAAAATAGACTAAATTTTGGCCACGTGTAATTGTTTTAAATATCCAGCAGTAAAGCACAGACAAAAACTAGATTAACAATAATATAAAACAAGAACTACATTAGAATTTTTAAAAGGACAAAGACCGACTCAGTTCTTATAAGGTTTCCTGTCACACCCCAATGTGGGCTACCAACACACCAGGTAGGGCATTCACAGCCGTCAGACTATAATTATCTCATGCTTTTCCTAAGTGTGAATATTTTCTCCTGTCTGAACCCTGATGTTCTAGTTAGATTTGTCAACTTGACACTACCTAGAATCACCTGGGAAGAGAAACCTTCAATTACAATTGCCTTGATCTATGGGCACTGTTTGATTGCCAGCTGATGTAGAAGGGCTCACTCTGCCCACTGCAGGTAGCACCATCCCTAGACAGGTAGTCCTGATCTGTGTGAAAAAGCTCACACACTGCCTTAACTTTCCCTCAATAATATGACATAGACGTGAAAGTCAGATAAACCTCTTTCTCCCCAAGTTGTTTATGGTCAAATTGTTTTATCACAGCAATAAAAACTTAGAATTATTCCAACTACAATAACTAATGGGGACTTCAATGCTGTGATGATTATCACCATTGATTTGACAGGATCTAGGTGAGATACTTCTGGCAAGCCTACGAGGGAGTTTCTAAATTGGGTCAAGATGAGAAAAACAGCCTAAATCAAAGTGAAGGTCCTGCAATGAGCAAAAAGGAGAAAGTAAAGGAAACACCAGAATTTCACCTTCCTCCATACCTGACTGAAGCTGCAATGCGACCAGCTACCTGAAGCCCCTGCAGCCATGATAAACTGTGCCCTGGAACCATAAGCCAACTAATTAAACCTTTCTTAAGCTGCTTTGGTTAGGATATTGTGTTTCAGCAGTGAGAATAGTAACAAACATACTTGGTGACAAAGACTCTTGAGTCTTTAAGCTCAGGGCCCAACTATCCCAAGACATTATATCTAGGACAAATCTTCACCCTAGAGCACAGAGCTCTTTCAGTCAATCTGTAGCCAAGCTATATAGGGATAATTAGGGCCTTCTGCGGACTAACAGCTGTGATGGTTTAAATAAGAAATATTCCAAATAGGCATGGGTATTTGAACACTCGGTCCTCAGTTGGTGATGCTGCTTAGGGAGGTTATGGAAACTTGAGGACATGAAGCCTTATCCCACTTCCAGTTTATTCTCTGCTTTCTGTGAGATGAAATGTGATCAACAAGCTTCCTGTTTATCTCTAGTTACCATACCAGCCCTACTATTACCAGAAACCAAAACAAACTTTATTATTGCTTTTTGTTTGATTGACTTTGTTTTTGGAGACAGAGTCTTACTATGTAGATCTGGTTGGCCTGGAAATTATTATATAGAACAGGATGGCCTCCAATTTACAGATATACCTGCTTCTTGCTGGAATTAAAGGTGTACACCATCAAACACACACGCTGGATACTTATAAAATCAGGTTTGGAATTGGATCTCATTAATTTTCATGGTGGAAATGGGTTACACCTGTTATAATCTCACTGGTCACCCTGTGAGTCTCTGAACTGCTGTTATTGATCCTTCTCAGATAACCCTGCAGAAATAACTCCATAATCTAAGTTCTTTTGATTTCTAAGGCCTTAAAATAACTAAGTGTAGAGAACTTAAACACCAGTCTATACCCTATTTTAAACATTAAGCTAGACCGAGATATCCATCTAAGTGATTTTTAGGGTCTCAATTGTTCAAGGGGTATTGCTAAGTAGCTAGTTTGATAGTTAGATATTATCAGGCTTGAAGGTCATTAAAATTCAGCAGCTTTTAAAACCAAGAACTAAAACTGAAGGATTACTACTGGTAGAAACTATGAGAGCTAAGTCTTATTCTGAATTATGCAGAAGATCATCACCAAATACCCAACTTTACAAGATTACTATTTAACTGGAGCTTATAAAGAAGAAGGATATAGAGGGCTGGAGAGATGGCTCAGTGGATAAGAGCACTAGCTGCTTTTATAGAGTACCTGGGTTCAGTTCCTAGCACCCACAGGACATCTCACAACCACATCTAACTCCAGTTCCAGGGGACCCAATGCCCTCTTCTGGCCTCCACAGGAACTAGGCACATGTGTGTACACATACATTCATGAGGTGAAACACACAAATTTTTAAAAAAGAATAAGAATATATTATATTAACTCCTCAGTAAAGGTCAACCCAAATGGGCCTTTTAGTCACCTGAATAGAAAAATATGTCACAGGAAGCACTGTCTTCTTTAGAGGCTTTAGAAATGGAGATTGTCTAAAACGGAGACTGGCACCATGATCTCTCTGTCCATCTTCCACTGTCACTCCGTGAGAGCGTGCTCTCCTGTACCTAGCTTCTATTCTGCTTTGTAAAAACAAGCAAGGCAGGTGTGGTGGTAAGGCTGTCATCCTAGCACACAGGAGTTAGTCAGAAGGACCATGAGCTCTTGTCTCAAACCAAATTTTTTCAAAGCTGAGCTAATGCTTTGAAAAGCATGGTGTTCATGTACCCCATAAACTGGACATGCGATTACATGTCAGGAATCCTAGCACTCAACCTTGTCAAAAAAAAATAAGGTTTAAGAAAATCTTTAAATCAATGATGATCACAGTTTTGTAAATAAAAATCTTATGAGGAATATATTAAATGGAGGTTCCTAGCCATAATACAGGCTTAGGGTTTATTGATTTAGGAATAAAAAACTTGAAAGTAGAGGGCAACTGTTTAGGAAAAGGAAGGTAACCAGTAAAGGGAGCACACACACACACACACACACACACACACACACACACACAGACACACACACACACACAGAGAGAGAGAGAGAGAGAGAGAGAGAGAGAGAGAGAGAGAGAGAGAGAGAGAGAGAGATCCTTACTCTGTATGAGTCAGATCCAGGAGTCAGCATTTTCAAAAACCGTGATACTCTTAATTTTTAAAATTATTCATTTAATAACTTACCATTTTGATACACCTGGTCACAGAAATAAAACTTTGAAATCATTACTTTAAACCCAGCATAAACAAAATTGCACACTAATTATTTTAAACCAAACTAAATGGTTTATCTTACTTTTCAAATACTCTTCCCCAGTAACAACAACCTTAAGTTCTACAAAAGGAAAATTTGATAGGATAGTAAAATATGTGATACAATAGTAAAGGGTACAAAAAACAGATGTTTGAAAATGAAATAAACTCAGATAAGTAAGTCTTTACCAGAAAGAAATGGGTTTTTCAAGAGTCCATAAATGCCAAGCAGGAGCAAAACAAAGACGATCAGACGAGTTCGCCTTAAGGAATCTGCAAGAGGAAAAAGCCTTGAATTAAATGGCATTAATGAACTATAACACCTTTATGGTACCTTTAATACTAGATTATTATTGTGTTTTGCATTTGGTTAGTAAGTTAGACTTTAAGCTGAAAATAAATGCTCTCCAATGGGAATGTCTGCTTAGCATGCATAAAGCCCTAGGTTAAACCCTCAGAACAACAACCAATTGTTTTCCAAGTTTAAGTTTGCAGAAAAGTTGAAAGTACATTTCTACCACTCACCTTGCCCTGTGCCCCCAGGTCCTGACTAACATGCATTTAAGTAGCAAGCTTGTTAACAATAAACCAGTATTATTGGATTATTGGTATAGTTTTCTCAGGTTTACTGAGTGTGAGCCATTAAAAAAATCCATCTAGCATAGAGTAAGATCTCTCTCTCCTCTCTCTCTCTCTCTCTCTCTCTCTCTCTCTCTCTCTCTCTGTATGTGTGTGTGTGTGTGCTCCTTTACTGGTTACCTTCCTTCTCCTAAACAGTTGCCTTCTACTTTCAAGTTATTTATATACATGTGTCTCATATAGTTCAACTTCAATTCTGCATGTGAAATACATACACTTTTTATGCCTTCCCCTCCATTAAGAACTCTTCCTGCAACCACTTATCATACACATAAATATCTATATATACATATCACACACGCATACATGAATCCTCACACAGAAATTCAGATTCTGCATAAAAATAAACATGCAATATTTTTGAGTCTGGCTTATTAAATTTAAGATGACAATATCCACTTCTATGCATTTTCCTGCAAGTGACATTTTCTTCTCTTTAGGTTAAGTAGAATCCCAGTATATGAATACCACGTATTTTCAGACATCTGTTGACAGGCCTTTAGACTAGTTCCAGTATCTCAGCTATTGTGACTGGAGCATAAGTAAACATGGACACATAACATCTCAATGCCATGCTTAGATATCTTTGTATAAAACAGCAAAAACAGTTAAGTACAGCTGGACCACAGTCAGTTCAATTTTTAGTCTACTAAGGAATCTTCATGTTGATTTTCCTAAGGGCTCCACCAGTTTTCCTTGCCATAAGAACTGTACAAAGGCTCCTGTCACTCTCTGATCAGTACCTGTAGTTGTTCCTTTTCTTAATGACAGCCATTTCTGACTGAAGATAATCTCAATGGAGTTTAAATTTGCATTTCCTCGACGGCTGAAGAAGTTGAAACTTTTTTCATATACTTTAAGAACTGTCTGTTCAGTACATTTAGCCATTTACTGATCAGATGGTTAAGTTTTATGGTGAATAAGAATTGAACAGATTCTAGACATTGGTGAAGTTTACTCTCCTGATTCCTTCTGCTGTGTCCCACCTGTCACCTTGTGTACGTCCTCACCTGCTGGAGTTCATCTCAGAAAATCCTTTCCTGGACTTCTACCTTAAAGTGTCGTACTTGTGTGTTCTTCTGGAAGTCTGAGTTTTAGATCTTACATTTTTAATTAATATTTGTATAAGATGAAATATAAAAATTTCATTTCATTATTCTATTTTAATATTCATTTCTCTCAGCACCACTAGTTAAAAAGGTTAATTTTTCCTAATGCATGTTTTTCACCTTTGTCAAAAATTAGATGGTAGCCATAACTTTTCCTAATAATCCTGTATCTACTAAGGCACAATTTCTATCCTTTGTTTTTATTTCTATTTCCACGTTTAAGCAATCATAAGTTTTACAGTAGACCATGACCAATGTTCAGACTGATGATCTTAGAAAAGTTTCTGTGATGCAGTGAGACGGCTTAGCAGGTAAACGAGCCTGTCAGCAAACCTTACCTGAGCTTGACAGTGGAAGGAATGAAAGTAGAAGGAAAGAAGCAGTTTCCAAAGGTCATGGGATCTCCACACATATGCTGTGGTACAAGCAGCTTACCTTCACACATGGATCACATCACACAATAATTTTTTTAAAAATTAAGAAATGTTTTGTAACACTTTAAACAGAGGACTAAGCATCCTCTCAAGTGTTCTGCCTATGTCATATCATACCATTGGTCTTCTGTGTGAGAGCTTGAGCTTTGAGAAAACCCTCTGCAAAACCAGTTTTAAATGCATCTTGGTGAGCTTCAGGTATGTTTTTAGTTTTCATAAGTTTATCCAAACTCTCAAGATCTGTTCCTCTGTCCCGCAACAGAAATCCCTAAAAATCAAAGAAAATACAGCAGAGTTATAAAGATACAAAAAGGACGGACAGTGGTGGCGCACACCTTTACTCCCAGCACTCTAGAGGCAGAGGCAGGCAGATCTCTGTGAGGTCGAGGCCAGCCTGGTCTACAAAAGGAGTTTAAAGACAGCCAGAGCTATATAGAAAAACCCTGCTCAAAAAACCTAAAATAGATAAATAAATAAAGATGTAAACATAAAGAAGGCAGCATTCTGAAGATTTTCTGTCTATTGGACAAAGTCAAACAGGTATACTTTATAAATAATTTTGATATTCTGCTAGAAGCAGTAGATATGACAATAAAATAAATGCTATCTGTAAAAACAGAAATACCTTACTGAAAATGGGACACTGGGGCCAGAGAGATGAAGCCATTAAAGGTGAGGCTTGCAACCAAAAATGTCAGAAGAATGGAACATCAAAACCACACATAGACGATTGTAGATATATTTTAGCTGGCAATATTTGCTTAGAATACATCAGACCTTCAGTTTAGAAGTATATAAACTAGGCTTGTCAGCACACATATGCAATGCTAGCACATGAGAGGCTGAGGCAGGGGAATCCTAAGTTTAAGGCAATCCTTAGATACACAAAGAGTTAGAAGCTAGTGTGGGCTATGTGAGACCACCCATGTCTCCAATCTCCTCACCCTCCTTCCTGAAAGTCATACAGGTGGGTACCATGTAATGGGTCTATAATTGCAGCAGTTGAAAAGGAAGATTATGAGTTCAAAGCCAGCCTGAGCTGATGCAAACTCTCTCCCTTTCTCTCTCCCTCCCCCCCCCCTCTCACACACACACACACACACACACACGAAAGCAAGACAAAACCAAATACACACACAGGGAATAAACATAATGAATGAACAATTTGAAAGAATATAAAATAATGTCCAAAAAAATTTGGTAAGAGTCAATGCCAAGAAAATAAGGGTATTTAGTGACCAGCATATTCAAGGTTGAGAACAGAAAAATGGTCAATAAGTGCAATAAAACACACTGTTAAATAAGACTGAGTTGGGTAAGAAAGCAGAATATCCAAATTAATTAGGTTATCATTTAAGAAACAAGGATGACACGCAAATTCGTGAAGCGTTCCATATTTTTTTTGAGGAACGATACAAGACAGGGAAGAACAAATGGTTTTTCCAGAAGCTTCGCTTTTAGGTATATTTTTGTTTACATCATTAAAAGTTTAAAAAACAAAAAAACAAACAAAAAAAAAGAAACAATGATGATACAAGTTTGGAGGCAGGATTGAAAGTAGCAAGAATATATGCTGTGGAATATTAGCTGAAAATGTGTTACATTTGTTTATGCTGCGGAATATTTATTTAATAGTGCAAAAAATGTGTTGCATTCTTTTATATTGCATTTGTTTAACTCTGTGAAGCTGTGTTACTTTGCCTGCCTAAAACACCTGATTGGTCTAATAAAGAGCTGAATGACCAATAATAGCTGGGCAGGAGACAGACAGGCAGGGCTGCTCTTTAATTTAAGAGATTAAATAGGAGAAAAAGAGAAGAGTAGTGAGAAAAGGAAGAGAGGAAAATGTCAAGGGACAGCTACCCAGCCAGACACGGCATAAGATGCAAAGAAAAGATATACAGAAATAGAGAAAGGTAAAAGACCAGGGGCAAAAGGTAGGTGGTATAATTTAAGAAGAACTGGCTAGCAACAGGCCAAGCTAAGTTGGGCATTCACAAGTAAGACTATGTGCGATTATTTGGGAGCTGGGTGGTGGGCCCCCAAAGATCAAAGAGTAAAAAAAAAAAATAACCAAACACAACTACAGATAGAAGCAAGGTATCAAATGAGTACTTGCTAGAATAATTGAGGCAATAAAATGTTAAACCGTCTATGAACGGCAATGCAACAAGGATGAAGGGAAAGATTTAAGAAACGTTAGCTGGGCAAAGTGGGAAATAAGGTATGGGAATCTGAAGCAGAAGAATTGCCTTAAGTTTGAGGCCAGACTAGGCTACACATTGAGATCCAGAACCACCTGTGCGGCAGACTGAGATCCTGTCTCTAAAAAGCAAGATATCCCCCCCTATCCCCCAGCCCCCCGCAAACAAACAAAACAATAACAAAAGAGAAACATTTCAGGTTAGTGGTATAGATCAGTGGTAGATCACCTGGCTAGAAACCATGAAACCTAGGTTCAATCTCTAGGACCACCACTTCCCCAACGATACTATTAGGATACACTGGGAAAAGGACAGCTTTTTCAGACAGTACTGGGAAACTGGACTACAACATATAAAAAACCCCAGAAACCTTATCTCTAATCCTGTACATGATTCAACCCTAAGTGAATCGACCTTTAAGCCTTGATACCCTGAAACTGGTAGAGAAGAACGGAGGCCCGCGCCTCTGCTTCGCGCACAGGCAGACATGACCACAGTTCTGAGTGAGGCTCCAGTAGCACAGAAGAACAACAGTCAACAAATAGGATCTTGTGAAACTGCAAAGTTTCTGTGCAGCAAAAGAAACTTCAAGCAAACGAAGGTACAGCCCACAGAATGAGAGAAAAATCTCCCAGCAATTTATCTGACAGAGTTACTGTCTAGAACAGGTCAAAGAACTCAAAATACCAAGCATTAAGAAAATAAACAGTCCAATCAAAAACTGGGCAATGGAATGACCTGGATAGAAAATTCTCAAAGGAAATATAAGCAGTTCCTAAATGCTTTAAAACATGCTTAGTCATCAAGGAAACTGAAAGGATTTTAAGATTTGAGGACTACAAATGACAGCAAATGCTGGTGTGGACATGGGCAAGAAGGATCTCTCCCACACTGTTGCCGGAAGCGGGAACTAGAATGGCCACTCTGGGTATCAATCTAGAGAATCCTCAAAAACTAAAGCTACAACTGCCACATGGCTGAGCTATAGCCACGGGCATATACCCAACTGACTTTATATTCTGCTACAGAAATAGTTACATTACTACTCTACTACAACAGTAAGGAAATGGAATCAACCACATGTTAATGGATGGATAAGAAAAACGTAGACTGAGCATGGTGGTGTATGCATTTAATCCCCACACTTGAGAAGCAGAGACTGGTGAATCTCTTCTGAGTTTGACACTAGCCTAGTCTACGTAGTGAGGTCCAGGATAGCCAGGGATATGTAGGGAAACTATATCTCAAAAAAGAAAAATATGATGCATATACACAGTGAACTCAGGTATACAGGCAAATGAAATTTGTAGTTAAATGTATGGAAGTGGAAAAATTTTACTAAGGTAACAGACCCAGAAAGCAAAAGTCATGTTCTCTCATTATGCAGATTTGAGCTATAAATCTTGTTTTGTGTATTTAACGTGAAGTCCAAGTAGAAACCAAGAAACCAAAGAGGGGCCTTTTGGGAGGAAGGGAGTTGGGAGGAAACTATCTTACCTTAAGGAAGAGTTAAGTATATCGTTTAAGTATATTGTAGGTAAAAGGAGAAAGGTGGAATAGTGGCAGCACAAAGGCTCTAACAGGGCAGGGTAAGGAGTATGGGGAAAAGCTGGAAATGGAAGGAGGGCTAACACGAAGTATATGGAAAGCTATAAACTCACAGGCCAATTAAAAATATTTGGAGGAATAATAAAACACATGTGAAATGAATGAAGAGGGGAGGATAGTAGAGGCTAAAGACTTAACCAGATATGGATGGGGGAGAGGAGGGAATTGTTGGGTTAACCAAAATCAAGGATGTATGCAAAAGTCTTATGAAAAACCAGTAGCTAGTATACTAATTTCAAACTAACTTAAAAAATAGCCCAATGGAACTATCCTGCATGAATGGACAATGCAATTCTAAGAACGTATAAGCAATCAAGTGACAGTACAAGGTACATGTAGTCAGAGAGGTCTTAGAGATTTTTAAAACACAGGATAGTGCCATTAATTACTCTTAGTTACCCACCATAACTACAAGGTAAACCTCAATGGCTGAAGAAACTGCACACCTTGGACACAGGACATAGAAAAATCAATCTCAAAATGACTGATCAAGTTCATCCCTAATTGCTAGTTTTCAGTGTTGAAAGGTGCAATGTAGGTGGTTAGAGAGAAAGTAAGTACATCAGTGGTTTTAACCAGATCTAGACCCTGCATGCCCCAATACCTACTAGCCACGCAAGAAATGCCTACTTGTGCAACAGAGGCGTGGCTGCTAATGGGGTGCCCAACCTCTCTCTGGGTTTGAGACCTGTTCCACAGAAGGGAGTTCCATGCCTGGTACCTTAATCCTGCTCAAAAAGCCCAAGGTAAGAATGGTTATAAGTCCTAGGGTAAACATCTGCTTTTTATTTTGGTAATTCTATTCAGGGTTTCTCTGTTTAGCAGTCCCAGCTGTCCTGGAACAAGCTTTGTAGACCAGGTTGGCTTCAAACTCAGAGATCCACCTGCCTCTGCCTCCCAAGTGCTAGGATTAAAGGTGTATGTCACCAAACACCATCTTCTAAATATTAATTTATGTTTATACACATAGACCTGGCCTGCTTTCAACCTTGGTCAGCTTCTTTTTGCACAGCACAGTGGTCAATGCAGCAATACAAAACTGTAATAATACTAAGAAGAGACTGACCATTCATCCCTAGACAGGAATTCTATATCATGCACACTACTCCTCCAGAGAGGCGCAGGGAACATGGAGGAAAAGGCAGAAAGAATTTAAGAACAAACACGTAAGGAGGAATGCTGTGAAATGTTGTCTTTGGGTATGACATGGTTATAACTTTCATGAACTCACAACAACCTGCACAAGAACAAGCCAACCAAAATTCTGACATAGGTCGGGTAGACAATCTCCGGGGCCCACCCTTTATTGAGTAGCTATTACTCTTTTCTAAGGATGTGGCCACTGGTAGGCTTCTCAAGCTCCAGTGGATACTCCTACTCCCATACATATATAAGCAACACTACTGGACTTAGTGGGTTACAAAAAACAAACAAACAAAAAAACCCAGTAACTTTAAAGACATGAGTTTGGGAGGCAGACATGTTGAGGGAGATATAAAGGTAGCTGAAGCAGAGAATGGGGGTAGATATCATACTTCATTCTATACATGTACGACATTGTCAAGAATAAAGACAAAAACGAAAACATTTTTAAAGATTTTAGAGGCACAACAAATACACAAGTAGTTAATTATTGTAGGTAGACAGAACTGAGTGGACGCTCCACCAACCAGAAAAATGAGATACTTAAAGTTTTTGATGTCCCAGTATTTGTTACTTATTATTTTCTAAACCACAAATAACTAATTACCTTCACAAAGGATGGTGCTATATTCTGTGCTTCTGCTAATCTTTCAGAAGTAGACTGCAAACGCCGTGTCCTTGATTTTAAAGTTTTAAAGCCCCGAGACTGTGTGAAAACTGAACAAAACAGTACCAATTACTTGGTAGCTATAGCAAGAGAAAATGATCAAGTGTAAAGTCTGACTCATAACGGTACATCACAATTAGAATCCAAGTTCTAGATATAGTTATTTCAGCTGGCATTTCAATTTGCTTCACCTTTTTCTATTACCCTTTTTTCCAAGAACTTTGAACATTTAACTTCATGTTGAGAGGAGAAAAAAGTAAGAGAATTTCACAATATAATAAGAAAGAACCTCAAATGAGAAATAAGACTGGCCTAGAGGCAAGTCTTCAAGTATTGGCTTAAAGAAAACGTGAGAGGGTTCAGTCCACAAAGGATGTTGTCACTACCAGGCAAGTGATACTGGGTTACATAAGAAAGACAACAGAGACACCCTGGGACAACTCTATGGTGTCTGCATCAGTTCCTGCCTCCAGATTTGTGCTTCTGCTTTTGCTCTGACTTGCCTCAAAGATGGACTGTGATTAGGCCCTGTAAGCCAAATAAACAATTTCCTTCCTTAGGTTGCTTTTGGCCAGTGTTTCATCATAGCAACAAAAGCCAAACTAAGACAAGTACCAAAGTCCATCCTTACTGACTCTCAGTTTGGTATTTATTATTTTTAAGTTCTACCAGAAATAGTTATGACATTTCCTAATGCTGCAACCCTTTAATACATTTCTTCATGTTGTGGAGACCCCACCATAAAATTATTTCACAGCTACTTGGTAACTGTAATTCTGCTACTGTTAAGAATCACAATGTAAATATCTGATGTGCAGGGTATGTGGACCCCCACAGGTTGAGAACCACTGACTATCCTAAATTGTATGAAAGTAGCAAACAATGCTATCAATTTGATATCACCTAGCTTATGGCTTTATTTAAAGTCCTCAGATTTCTGGGATGTTAATGAAAACACTCTGGTATTCTCCAATTTTTTTTTCCTTTAACTTTTTCCTGACATTTCAGTGGGTTTTTGGAGGTGACGGTAAGTAGACAAACATGCTTAGTTAATTACTTTGAAACAAGTGTAGATGAGTTTCCCAAGTCTGATTTACCGTAGTCCTTAGCACTAACACAGCTTCTATTATTATTTTGTGGCTCAGCATTTATAAAGAGGACTGGAGAGATGGGTAAGCAGTTGGCAGCACTGGATGCTCTTCCAGAGGACCTGGGTTCAATTCCCAGAAACCATATGGTGGCTCCAGTTTCAGGAGACCTGATGCCCTCCTCTGGCCTCAGGGGAAACCAGGCAAGTATGGTATGGTACACAGACATAACATGCAGGTGGAACAACTATACAAATAAGAAATACTTTTAGGGGGCTGGAGAGATGGCTCAGTGGTTAAGAGTACTGACTGCTCTTCTAGAGGACCCGGGTTCAATTCCTAGCACCCACATAGCAGCTCACAACTGTCTAAAGATCCAGTTGCAGGGGATCTGATCCCTTCACACCAATGCACATAAAATAAAGTTAAATAAACCATAAAAAAGAAATACTTTTATTTTCAAAAGTTCATAAAGCCAAGTATGGTGGAATATATCTTTAACCTCAAACACAGAAGAGGCTGAAGAAGACTACAAGTTAAAAGCCTGTCTAGGTTAACACAATGAAACCTGTCTCAAAAATTACAGAACCAACCAAATTAATAATCACAAATACTTTTAAGTCTACTATACTATAAATAGATAATTACCACCATTAACAAAAACAAGTCTTATTAAATATACTTATCAAATTTTTCAAAATAAACACAGTTTTCTCGTACTTGGAAAATATTGAAGATCTGAACAAATGCTTCGAAGAGTTTTTGGATATTGTCTGTGCAGGCTAGAGGAGCGCAGTGTATTGAACATATCTAAGTGACCTGCAAGGAAAATGAAAAAGTTATTCTCCAGTTGTCAAGCCAAGGCAAAAACACATGAAAAACTGTATAAAATATAAATTTATAAATATCAGGAAAAATGACAATGAATCACAGAGTATTTTAAGAAAGACATTTGATGCACTAATGTAACTCCTTTATATCTCACAATCCCTCGTTTCACTATCACTTACCTTAGGTTACTATTTTTCTCTGGCGTGTGTTTATAGCTGCCCATGAAACTAAATTCAAATTTAGAGGTTAAAAAAAGGAAAAACAATGTCTTTTATTAAAAGGATAGAGTGGTTAACGACTGCTATTGCTTAAAGGCCATCTCGAAGCCCTGTATCACAGAACACTGCAAACACAGCTTCTGCTCTGCTTGAAGGATCTAGAGTAAAGCCAGGTGTGTTTGCAATCATCTTTAATCCAGAGCTGGGAGGCAGAGGCAGGTGGAACTCTTGAGTTCAAGACCAGCCTGGTCTACACAGTGACTTCCAGGACAGCCAGGGCTACATAGGGAGACCCTGTCTCAAAAAACCCAAAATCATAAAGAATTGCCAAATATGAAAAGGTTTTCTCTGACAGCCAGGCTTGCAACTCAAGGCCTCACAGAACCACTGAACTATACTCCCAGCCTCAGCTCTTCCGTGGTTAGTATTTGTTTTTATGTTCCAGTAACACTTAAGGCATTTTTCAAAAATTTCTCAAGAGTCCAACTAAGAAACTCATTTCTAATATTTCTGTCTGCCCAAGTGAAGCCAAGCAGCTCACAGTATGAAGAATCTTAAATTGTAAAAATGCAGATTAGAAAAACAGGAGAATAAAAGTATTAAAACATTAAAGTAAAAATGTGCCCTGAAGATTTACTATGAGCCCAGCACTTTAGGAAGTCAAAGACAAACGACTCAATCAAGACTGTAGTCTAAGCCCTCAAACTTTAAAACTGTTTTTTTTTTCCTCACTCTTACAATTTTTAGTCTTTTTTATTCTTGAAATCCTACAATTTATACTGACTTTTAAAACGTGTTTTTCCATCAATATAAAACAGGTATTTTGAATTTTTGTTTTATTATGTATACAGTGTTCTGCCTGGATATATGCTTACATGGCAGAAGAGGGCACCAGATCTCATTACAAATGGTTGTGAGCCACCATGTGGTTGCTGAGAATAGAACTCAGGACCTCTGGAAGAATAGCCTCTTAACCTCTGAGCCACCTTTCCAGCCCTGGAATTCTGATACTTTAAGAAGGTTGTAGGCTAGGCAGTGATGCACACAGTTTTAACTTAACTACAGCACCTAGGAAGCAGAAGCAGGTAGATCTCTGAGTTCAAGACCAGCCTGGTCTGCATAGTGAATTCCAGAACAGTGAGGGCTACACAGAGAAACCGTGTTTTGGCGTGTGGAGGGGGGGGGGAGCAGAATCACATGTGGCACAGCCCTATAATCCCAGCTCTTCAGGAGGTTTAGACAGGAAGACACCAAATATAAGACCTGCTAGAATAACTGCCAAAACCCTGGCTCAAAATGAAAATTAATTAAAGTGTTAAAGATATAACTCAGTACATCAAGGAGAGTGTTTGCCTAGCCTCAGTGAGGTCAAGGGTTCAATCCCACGGAGCACCACAGAAAAGATATTCATAGACTGGACATGTAGCTCAGTGGTTAAAAAGCTTACATAATATGAGCAAGCCCTGATATCAATACTATGGGAAGCAAAAGAGTACAGACAAATTTTCTGTACTTTACAATTTTTATATAAATATAACATTATAACTGTAAGAAAATTACAAATTAAAAAAAAACACTTCAAAAAAGAACTGGCCCATAGTAAATGTTAATATAGTATAAACATCATCAGTAAGTTCAAGAATAATAACTAACATACCATATTTATTTTCGAAGAAGGACTGTGCTGAGACATGAGATGTATGCCAATGGGAATAAACTCTTTTGTCTTTATAAAACCCAGGAAGTAGATTTTCTACCAGTTGATCAATCTGTCCAATTTTTAATTCAGATAATCCAAGGTCCTTTAAATTAAGTACAGGCTATAAAAGACAAAACCGCCAAATTAACATTAATGAGACATTTAAAAGATACTTATCAAAAACAATAAGGATTTTTTAAATTAAAAAAAATGAACTGACATCTTAATTATTAAAATAAGTTAATATAAATATTCTGATGGTTCTAGTTTTACTAAGGTTCATTATGGGTTTGACCAAAAAAAAAAAAGCCCTAACAGTCTCCCTAAATAGATGACATTTCTCACTATAACAAAAGCACCAGTTAGTTAAACATTATGATTCCCAATGATGTGAGACTTAACATTGTTTTCCCTCTCTGCATAGAAAGCACTGCGACCTAGTTGCCAACCTAACCATCATCTGCCACTCATAAGAATAGTATTGGCTGGGTGGAGTACAGTAAAACAGACTATTTTAAGAGAGATCACATTGATATAACTTTCATTGCAATATAATTGTTATTTTTATTATTAATTGCTATTAATCTCTTATTATGTTTAACTTATAAATTCAACTTTACAGTACTTTCAGTAATAAGGTTTTCTAGGGCTGTATGATTGGAGAGCAAGGTTATCAAAAGAGAAGAAAAGCAATGGTGTGTCTACAAAAATGAACAAGAAAACTGGGCAAATAGGGAAAAAGAAGCACAAAGATGAGCGGAACACACCTCCATTACTGGTGGGAATGCAAACTTGTACAACCACTCTGGAAATTACTATGGCGGTTTCTCAGAAAATTGGGAATCAATCTTCCTCAGGACCCAGAAATACCACTCTTACACATATACCCAAAGATGCTCAATCATACTACAAGGACATTTGTTCAACTATGTTCACAGCAGCATTATTTGTCATAGCCAGAACATGGAAACAACCTAGATGCCCCTCAACCAAAGAATGGATAAAGAAAATGTGGTGCATTTACACAATGGAGTACTACGCACTAAAAAACAATGGCATCTTGAAATTTGCATGCAAATGGATGGAACTAGAAAAAAACATCCCGAGTGAGGTAACCCAGACCCAGAAAGATGAACATGGTATGTACTCACTCCTAAGTGGATTCTAACTGTAAAGCAAAGGAATCTATACAGTCCACGACCCCAGAGAAATTAAGTAACAAGGTGAAACCTAAGAAAAATATATATAGATCCCCTTGGGAAGGGGAAATAGACAAGATCTCCTGAAAAAAACTGGAAGCATGGGGTGGGGAGGTGAGATGGGGGGGTGAGACAGGAGGAGGGGAGAATGGGAGGGGGAGAAGACCTTGAGGGAACAGGATAGTCAAAATGAGGGAATGCCAGAGATGGAGGGCAAGGAAAGAGATACTTTGATTAAGGGAGCTGTTATGGAGCTATCAAGAAACCTGGCACTAAAGAAATTACCAGGAGTCCATAAGGATGACCCCAGCTAAGACCCTAAGCAATAGAGGAGAGGGTGCCCGAACTGACCTTGCCCTGTAGTCAGACAACACTTGACCAAGTGTGATTAAAATTTTCTCATATAGCTCAAGTAACTATTACCTCACTACTCGGAGTGTCATGCTCAGGAGCTGTGTCTCGGCGCTGCTTCTGAACAGGTGTGTTCACAGAAACAGATATGCTTTTCGGTGAGTGGAAAGCATTGATGAGATGACTGAGAGGAACTGTAACCTAGAAAACAGATACAATTTCAAATTAAGAGGAATGTTTAAAAAAAAAAACAGAAACAATTTCTTTTCTGGTCAGGATTTAGGATCTGTTAAAAGTCAAAACAGCTGGGCAGTGGTGGTGGTGCACACCTTTAATCTCAGCACTCAGGGAGGCAGAGGCAGGCGGATCTCTGTGAGTTTGAGGCCAGCCTGATCTACAGAGTGAGTTCCAGGACAGCCAGAGATACAGAGAGAAGCCCTGTCTTGATTAAAAAAAAAGTTAAATATATACCAGATATCAAAATTATGGGTAAGCTGAGATACGGCTCAGGGGTAGAGCCATGCACAGCTGAAGAGATAGATGATCTAGGCTTGAGATCCAGCACCAAACATTCAAACACATACACACACAAACAAAAAAATTGAGACAGACACAATAAACACACGTACACATGCAAAAAACAAATCAACAAAACTAGACATTAAAAATTGTTCATCCTTGCCAGGCAGTGTTGGCGCACACCTTTAATCCCAGCACTCAGGATGCAGAGACAGGCGGATCTCTGTGAGTTCGAGGCCAGTCTGGTCTACAAGAGCTAGTTCCAGGACAGCCAGAATTGTTACACAGAGAAATCCTGTCTTGAAAAACAAAACAAAACAAAAACATTTGCTGGAGGTAGAAAGAAATTGGTTTACTCTTTCATGATACTATTCTGGATATGTTAAAAGTCAGGCACAATGGTACATACCTTTTATCTCAGCACTGCGGAGGAAGAGACAAGCAGATCTCTGTAAGTTCAAGGATTGCTTGGTCTATATAGAGTTCAAAGCCAACCAGAACTACACAGTGACCATGTCATAAAAATTAATAAATTTGAAATATATATTTTTCATCCTCCAAAATCTACTATCTAGAAATTTATTCTAAGGAAATGATTTGACAAATGCATGCACCTTAATAAGATAATTTTAACAGCATAATTTTAAAGTAGATGGAAAGCTGAAGAGAACCACCATGAGGGAAGTGGAAAAATAGAAGTCACTTCCACAGAATAGCAAGAATTTTCTAATGTTATATTTCCCCACCGCCACCATCTTGTCCTAACCCCTGCCACCTACTCGCCTGCTCCTGCCCTTACCCAGCTCCAGCACGCTCCCAGCCCGAGATAAAATGATCATATTAAAATCAGTCACCCTTTGGCTTAAAAATCTAACACCTGTAGAACCTGAACATCGACTCCAGTTCGGTTCTTTATTAAATGCCCTTCACTCCCTGGGTTAGAAGGGGCTCAAAGAACACATGAAAATACTTTATTTATATTGCCCATCTATAAGGAGAAACAGAAATGAACATAAAGAAGTACACAGGACAAGGCCAGGCAGAACACCTAGTGGAGGACATCCTCTCTGGAGCTCTGATGTAACACCCTCCTATAGCTCAATTACTGCCTGAAGATGCGGGAATTACAGGATGCTAAGATTACCTTGTCTGACTAGTTCTACTCTGAGGTTATTATTTTTGTTTTTGTTTTTGTTTTTAGAGACAGGGTTTCTCTGTGGCTTTGGAGCCTGTCCTGGAACTAGCTCTCTAGACCAGGCTGGTCTCGAACTCACAGAGATCCGCCTGCCTCTGCCTCCCGAGTGCTGGGATTAAAGGCGTATGCCACCATCGCCCTGCCCTACTCTGAGGTTATTTGCAGATTAAAAGTCACCTCATTAGGACAAACACAGATGTAATCCATGGGGGCTTATGATTTACCAATAACTCAAGAAATTCTAAGAATTTCACAGAAGCTTGTCGTCAGGAAGACCATAAAATAAAGTATTTCTTTTATTGTATCATATTACCCAATAAAAGATAAACTCCATAAGGCAAGGACTCTTTTGTGTTTTAGTGCTCAGTGCTGCACTCCAGCCTAACAGTGTATAAGGGGATGACAAACAGGTCTGATGTTGAGTGAATAAAATAGGCTCTGATTATATACCAAGGCCCATAATTTAAATAATTTAATACCTGGGACATAAAAATTAGCTAGTATTGTATTTCTTCCCTTTAAAATTCATGCTGAATTCAGTTTCCATTATAACAGCAGTGTTATAGGTGTTTAGCTAGGAGTCTATTTTACTATATTACTACAAGCCAATTGTTCTATGCTACATAGAAAGATCCAGTTTTATGAAACCCAAAACAATCAAGGATTTAAGTCATGGAAGTCCAGTCCTGAGGAACAAATTGACGCTGTTACGGCAGGGGGTTTCCCACCTTGCTCTCTTTGGCCCCTCTACCATGTATGTCTTCTACTCCATGACAGTAAACTATCCATCATGTCTTCTTGAGAGAAACTAATTAATTTTATATTCAACAGCCCCTATCTACTGGTTTTTCAATTACTAGGACTTCCCCAGACACTGCCATCCTGGAAAACAGTCGCTTTACTGTATCGAGTTGACCAAAACAGAAACATCACTTTCCACCATTTCCCTCACTTAGAACCAAGTGAAATTCTATTTTGTTTTTCCTGATAGACTGGATGTCAATTCCTAATCCTCTTGCCCCTTCCCTGAAGACTGGTGCTACACTAGACATCTGTATTTCTTTTCCATAATTATGGAACACTACTTGATTGGGATGGCATCCCTTTCCTGGGTTAGTTCAGCAGCATCCTTAATCCGTAACCCTTCTACTTTTGCCCTCTCCTATTTTCCACACAACAAGAAGCCAGAGAAAGCCTACAAACGAAAATCTGGTCATAGAAACCATTGTCTGTTATCATCAAAAAAAAATTAATCAAGGAAAAAGACATTAATTAACACAATTTGGGTCCTCAAAGAAAGACCCTAAAAATAAGGAATACAAATCAATTCTTAAACTATTTAATAGTAAGAATCTGATGACTCAAAAATGTACACGAGTTAATTCTGACCAGAAAAAAAAATAATGATGGCTATTCAAAATACTAGGGTACATTTGTTTAAGTTACATTAGGCTTGAAGAAAAAAAGGGGTTTCAGAAAGAGGTAGATGGAAAGAACATTACTTGTCCTCTTTACCTCTCGCGTAGACTTCACAAACCACCATCTCAGAATGTACAACCATAAACAATGCCTGAATTGTCTTTAACAGAAACCCCGCACAAGCCATCCGATAAGCTATGATCCGCCACCGTAAGATCACGCCTCTGCCCTCTTAGGGCTTGGCTGCCAATGCTTTTTAGTTTGCATTTTAGTCTCAGGATTGTCCCCTGATCTACTTTCAGCCGCGACTCACATTGAGCTCGTCGCTTCCCTCACTACTTCGCTTCGGAAAACCCGATTCTACGGCAGCATCCGGAAAACAGTCGCAAAAGGGCCGCAGGAAAACGGCTAAATGCTGGGCTCACCTGGGGCTGCACAGTGCTCGACAGGGAGAACATCTCTGGGCCCTCGGGACCTTGCCGCCAGCCGAAACTGCTTCCTAGCTTCAGTTCAGAGGAAAGGGGCTGAGCCCTTTTATTTTCTCTTTCTGTCCCCTCGCTTTTGTCCCGGTTTCTTCCTTACTCTTCCCAGAAACAAAAAATGGCTTCCCCGCCCTATAGCTGCTACGCCGACACCTGCCCCGGAAGACAAGAGGCTAACGAAACAGTACTTCCGGAGCAAGTGAACGCCCCCACGCTCACCTCACCTCCACGGCCGTCAGCCTCCTGCCTCTTCCCGGTAGTATTTCACTGTGGGAGTTGATTTGGGGTTTGGTTTGTTTTTTTTTTCCACAATAAATTGGGTGTTGTTTTAGTCGCTCCTAGTCTATTTCTGAATTCAGTACGGGGCCAGCCGCGCTCCCCGCTCACCCAGGTTCTCCACATTCTGTGACTTCGCTAGCTTCCACACCTCATCCCTAGCCATTGCTTCACTTAACAGTCAGCCTGGCTTCTAGCTCAGGCAGAGGGAGAGAGAACTGCAGATCTTGACTGGGACCTGGAAGGACCCCACTGGATTCGATCCGCATTAAAGTCCTAGTAGTCCCTTCGCTCGCTGGCCAGCAACTGCACCATCCCGTCACACTTGGCCTGGGAACATAGGGCAGAACTGGCCAAACGCGAACCAAGCTGGAGCCCCGCCCAGCGACCTGCCGGCTCCGCCCAACGCCCCTCCGGCCCCGCCCATCAACTCGTCGGCTCCGCCCAGCGGTGCTGGCTTAAAGCCGCCGGGGCGCAGCCGCGTGGTGACGTCACGGGAGGCGTCACGGGAGGCGTCCGGCGTAGGCGGAGCCTCTATTTGAATCTAATTGGCGGGAGTTGCAGCTGCAGTGGGACCTGTACGGCTATGGAGTCCGTTTCAGGGAGTGGGGAGAATGACGGAGGCTCAGCGACAGAGGAGTACGTGAATAGAATTCCGGTGCCAAGACCACCCTCCATTGAGGAGTTCACCATAGTGAAGCCCATTAGCCGTGGTGCATTCGGGAAAGTGTACCTGGGGCAGAAAGGCGGCAAGTTGTACGCAGTGAAGGTAGGAAGTCTAGAAGGCAGAGGGTCTTAGACGGTCCTCCCCTGCTGTCCTCCTTCCTCGTTGCTGGACAGGCTCTGGGGCTGCTGCCTGGCCCTGCTTGCCGAAGCCTGCACAGTCCTGCGTGCTGACGGCCGCGTTTGGGCTGACTGCAGTGAGCAGGTGTGTCTTTTCCCTTTCCCTGTCCTTCTTTCCTGTATCCCAAAAATCACTGCCCAGTGAAAATAGCAAAATTTATTCAACGTTGACCTGGCCAGTGTTAACAAATGATAAAACCGAGGCTAAACGCAGAGGCTTGGAGCCACAGCCATGATTCCTGACTCACGTTTCAAAATCCAAAAGGCCTTAAGTACCTGTTGGTTATGGTTTCCTTGTTTGCTTCACGTACAGAATTTTGCTTTCACAAACATGATTGTTTTGTAGACGCTAATTTCAAATCCCACTCTTATCAAGAGAAAGTTGCATTATATTAATTTTTTGTTCTAAGATTTATGTTGTGAAATTTTTGATTAAAGTATCATTTATTTTATGTATCATCTGGACTTTTGTTCTTTGCTGACTTGGGCTTCGCCAGGATTAAGTTTGATACTTTCATTAAGATTGTAATAGTTACTTTCAGATTATGTTTTAATTCCATCCATTTGATAATAGATTAATAGGCAGGAGCAAGTGCTGTACAACCAAAAGATCTCATTAAACTTCATTTTTCCTTTTCAATTTTTCCATAGTGATATCTAGATTTTAAGATCATTTATAGAGCAAGTAAAAAGAAATGTGTCCTAAATCAAGCCTTATTATCTGTATGTAATCCTTTTTTTGTTTTGGTTTGTTTGGTTTTGGCTTTTTCCAGACAGGGTTTCTCTGTGGCTTTGGAGTCTGTCCTGGAACTAGCTCTTATAGACCAGGCTGGCCTCAATCTCACAGAGATCTGCCTGCCTCTGCCTCCCGAGTGCTGGGATTAAAGGCCTGTATGTAATCTTAAAAACAGTCATATGCACTTCAAATTGTTCTGTCCACTCTTGGTTCTCAGCCAATAGTGAAACTAACAAAGGGAAGCAGACTGTCGACGAATTGAGATTTCTGGTGTGCACCGTTGAGTAACTAGGGCAGGGTGAGCGGTCCTCTGCGGCTGACTGAAGGCTGCCGCCTGTGTTCCTTCTCTTCCTTCACTACCTCCAACATCCTACCTACCCTGCAGGCTAGAGGCTTGAGACAGTGTTCCTTCTTATATTTCATCCATGTAGCTTATCTTTTAATATCCCTGTTTTCCCTCTGGAAGACATTATTTATTTTTAGTTTTTCATTCTTAAATTAATAGCTATGTTCAGGCCCTCATCTCTCCCCACTTGTTTATAAAAGTGCAGTTCAGTGATGATTTTAATAAGTAGTTGTATAACCATCATCGCAATCCAATATTAGGATAGTTCCATAGCCCAGGAAATGGCCTTTTCTGCCTGACCTAGTGCCGCTTCCTTTAACTGCTAACCTTTCCCCTCTCCACTGCTCTCTGTCTGTCTGTCTGTCTCTCTCTCTCTCTGTCTGTCTCTGTCTCTCTGTGTCTCTGTCTCTCTCTTTCTCTCTCTCTCTGACCCAAATTTGCCCCAAATAGCCTTAGACTGTGATGTAGCTAAGGCTGGCTGGCTTTGAACTGCTGATGCTCCTGGCTCCATCTTCCAAGTGCTGGGATTACATGCCGTGTGCACCAACCCACTCTATGTCTCTGCAAGGTTGCCTTTTCTGGACATTTCACAGAAATCATACAGTGTATGGTCTTTTGCATCCTTTTTTTTTTTTTAATTTGCTTGGTGGTTTGAGGTTCATCAGGCCTTCATTTCTATACCTAGTTGATTGAAATAGTCCCTTAACTCGAATCATTATTTTTACTTTTAATCCATTCTTAGGCTGTGCTGTGCAGGCCAAAATCCAGAATCCTTAGGCAATCAGTCATACTCCCAATTTTTGGCCCTAGACCTTCACTGTGTGTTCCTCATAATTTATGTTCTAGCAACGCCCAAACCGCCAACCGGTTCCTCAAAGCCATGAATTATATTTTGTGACCCAGAACTTGTTTATTCCAGTTCCTTAACTGTTTTTCCTTCGATAACATGTCAAGCAATGATTGTTGATCTGAAAACACCAATTAATCTGTTCAATAAATAGTTTTTGGATCTGGGGTATAGTGGTAAACAAAGCAAACAGGCCTCCATGGAGATTCTGCCAGTCCCGGGAGATAACAGGTAGAATCACATCGTAGGTTTGCTGTGTTTATCTCTACAGTGCTGGGAAGGACAGACCTGGGCCTAACCCATGACAGGCAAGTGCTCTGTCACTGATCTACATCCCTAGCCCTCCCCTTGGTTTTTCTTAAGAAAATGAGGTAAAGCTAGAATTTATCATGTAGTAATCATTTTATTAAACACGTTAAGTGAATGCCTTTTTATAATAAGCATTGATTCCAGTGGGTGTTTTTAATATTTTCATTAATTCTTTGAAAATTATATGATCCTAATATTTCTATTGCATCTACTGCTCCAACTTGAATGTATTGTTTTGTTTCTTACCTATTACCTTGAAACTTAAAAGGTATAATTTGGCCAGATGTGATAGCACACACCTGTACAGTCAACACTTGTGAGGTAGAGGTGGGAAGACTGAGAGTTCAAGGGCATCCTCAGCTACATAGTAAATTCAAGGCCAGCCTCAGATTCATAAGGATGAGAATATAGCTCATATTTTTCTGTAAGGCAGCACTTGAGAATATTTCAGAATTCTGTTTTGTTTTATATTTTTTGAGATTAGAGTCTTGCTCTGTGGTCCATGCTTGCCTCGGCCTCCTAAATGCTGATATTACAGGCAAGTGTCACCATGACCAGCTGTCATTGTTCCTGAGACAGACTTTAACATTAAAAAAAGGGAGGGTTGAATTCTTTATTTTATGTGTATGAGCATTTTGGCTGAATGTATGTATGTGGACCATACACAGACCTGGTACCTAGGGAGGCCACAAGAAGATGCTGGATTCCCTGGAAGTAGAGTTACAGATGGTTGTGAGACACCATATGCTGGGAAGCAAACTCAGATCCTCCATAAGGAAAGTACTTTTAACCACTCAGCAATCTCTCCAGCCCGCAACGTTTTCACTCTGTTCCCCTCTGTCAAGGAATATGTATATGTATGTGAGTCTGTGCCACATGTGTGGATGCCTGTAGAGGTCAAGGTGTTGGAGATTCCTAGGAACTGGACTCACAGGCAGTTGTGAGCTTTCTGACCTGGGTACTGGGGACTGAACTTGGGTCCTCTGTCAGAGTAATACACACTCTTAACCACGGGGCCATCTTTCCAGTCCTCGACAATTATGCTCTATTCCTCTCTGTTAAAGAACGAGAAGCTAAAATGTATATGTGTATGTATTCGATGGGATTATTAGAAACAATAATATTATCTTTTGACCTTGTTATTAATAAAACTTTCCTACAAACAAACAGATCATTAGAAAGAGTTTAATTCCTTTTCTTTCTCAAGTACTTTTGCTGTTTAGTCCCACAGCAAGCACTGTTATCTTTTTAAAAAATGTTTTCTTCTTTAACAACTGAGATATTCATCTGGCAGTTTTCTAACGCTGGTCAAATCTAAATGACATCTATAGCTCTTATCTTGGTGTTTTTATGATAGCAACTTTGAAACTTCTGAATCCTTTCTAGTAAGAAAGGGGGTAAATGTGTTTGGTGTCATGTCCTCTTTTATAGGTTGTCAAAAAAGCAGACATGATCAATAAAAACATGACTCATCAGGTGCAAGCTGAGAGAGATGCCCTGGCTCTGAGTAAAAGTCCTTTCGTTGTGCACCTCTTCTACTCGCTGCAGTCAGCCAGCAATGTCTACCTGGTGAGTGAACGGCTTGATGCCCTCTGGTGCCCTCCAAGAGCACGGCGTCTGTCTAGCATGCTTGCATTTAACTTTCTGCTCTACCACTTGCAAGTTTAATGGCCTTCACCAACTTACATGCTGTTTTAGTGAGAACTTTCCAAAGAAAAAGAACCAATAGGATGTGTTTGTATGTATGTAAAGACACAGTAAAAGGGATTTGTTTAAGGAATCCAGTTATTCAGCTCTTAATTGGTTGGTAGTCGAAACTACTAGGTTTGTTCCTTGCGAGGCTGATGAAGGATTAATGCTGCCAGTTCTACAAGCCATCTGAAGGCAGGCTTCCTTTACTTTGAGGATTTTAGTCTTCTCTCCTGCTACTGGCCTTCAACTGATTGTTTGAAGGCTGTTGACATTATGGGGGAAATGTGCTTTATCAAAGTTTACTGATTTAAATGTTTACCTGAAGAATACTTTAAGTGAGTTATAAAAATGATATCTAGTCTAAAAACTGGTCTGGTACCTGATGATTTAGTCTGCTTCCAAACTTTAGGAAACCTTCAAGTAAATTTAACTAGTGTTAAATGTGGTACAAAAATCTAATAATATAGTCAGGAATTTTAGAAAGGAAGAAGGTTTGGTAGCATAGTGCTGAGTGCTTTTTTTTATTGCATCAGGATGAATTTACAATCAAGGCATTTTTGTTGTCCTTTTATTTTTTAATAAGCCACAGTTCAATAAATGGTACATGGGATCATACAGGGAACAGCAACCTTTTGACAACATAGCATTTCACTATTTAATCTCGAATTTGATCATTTCTTTGATGATTATGTTGTTGATGAAACTGTTTCAGGTCTTTGTCTGGTTCTGTTTTCTTTAGTCAAGTGAATTTCGGTGTTGGGTTGTGATACGCTCCACTGATGAAGCTGATCCCTGGTGGTGCTAGGGAAGTAGTTTTGGTGTGAGGATACAAGTTTGTGTGGGAAAGCTAAGCTCCAAAACAAAGCTAAAAGCTGTGCAAGATGGCACAGGTCTATAATCTTAGCATTTGGAAGGGAAGCAAGAACATTGCACATTCTGGGCCAGCCTGAGCCTCAGAGAGAGAGAGAGAGAGAGAGAGAGAGAGAGAGAGAGAGAGAGAGAGAGAGAGAGAGAGAGAGAGAGAGAGAGAGAGAGAGATCAGTAAGATCAAGCAGAGCACCTTCAGAAAATGTCTAGGTTATAAAGCAGTGTGAAATAGCATTCTGTTCTTCAGGTGATTCACTATAAAAAATGAATACCCACCTGGATGGAGGTGGGTGGTCCTTGGACTTCCCACAGGGCAGGGAACCCTGATTGCTCTTTGGGCTGAAGAGAGAGGGGGACTTGATTGAGGGAGGGGGAGGGAAATGGGAGGCGGTGGCGGGGAAGAGACAGAAATCTTTAATAAATAAATAAATTAAAAAAAATGAATACCAAATAGAAGAGCAATTGACTTTCCATCTGCTAAGCTAGTGGTTACAAACCACTAACCTATGACCAAGTCTGACTGTTAGGAGCCAAGAAGAACATTTGCTTTTTTTTTGAAATTTAATTTAATTTAATTATTTATTTTTGCTCTGGGTTTAGAGCACCAAATAAACTGGATGTGTTGGTAAGCACATTTAATCCCAGCACTGAGGAGGTAGAGGCAGGAGGATTGGGTGTTCAAACAAGTTTGAGGCCATCCTGGATACAGAAGACTATGCTTTAGAAAAGTGGGGGGTGGGAGGACATTAAGAAAAAAACTTCAAAGACTATTTTTGGAAATTGGAATAGTTCAGTGGGCAAGAGTTCTTGCTGCATAGCCAGGAGGACCTGAGTTCAAATTCCTAGAGCTCATAATACGCTAAGTGTAATCATAGATGGCCCTGTAATACTAGTGCTTTATGTAGGGTCACAAAACACAAATATCACTGAGGCTTGCTGCCCACCAAGCCACAGAGACAGAGTAGTATCCCTGATGTCCTCCGGCCCTGTGAATACCCATGGATACCACACAACAACAAGAAAATACTTTTTTTGTTATTTGAAAATTACATTGAAATTTGAATTTTAGTCAGTGGGTAAAGTTTTATTGGAACCTAACCACATCCTTTTGTTACCTACATCTTCAGCAGTATTACAATGGCAGAGTGAAATAACTGTAACAGAATCCCACAAAGCCCAAAGTGTTTATTATCTGCATCTTCACAGAAAAAAAATAAAAAGGGTAATATCCTTGAATGCTATGTCCAAAGAAGGTGGGAGCGTTGTCTTGTTACCAACCTGGACCAGATGAGTCCTGGTTGTCAGCATCTTGCTCCAAGAATTGAAGAAACACACACACATGGATACCACCCAACACCAAGCAAAGTGTTATGCAAAGACACAGAGGATGTGCGGTTTCGATAGCTGAAAAGAATAACAGCGCTGAGAAATTTGCTGCAGAGCTCCCTGGTTACTGCCTGGGGCTTCCAGCAGGAAGAGGAGTTGATTTCTAGAGGGGTGTGGTGCTTCTCTGTTTGATTGAAAGCTTGGCTTACGTAAGCTTTTGCCTATTATGCATGTCCTTTCCTGTGATGTCTCTGACTTTAATTCTATACATGCCCAATTATGCATAGGCATAAGGTCATACATGGAGTTTTCCTTTAAAATTTCATGTTTAGAACATGGATTGTCTGACTGCACCAGTGTAGACTGGACTGACCTACCACCTCTGGTTTCAAGATAAGTTTCAAGATGTGTTTCACCACAAAAGAAGAGCTAATAAGGATTGGCAGGGAGGTATATATAGGTCAGGGTGACCTAACTGCTTTGTTTGGAGAGGATTTGTACGTGCAGCTAGATGCAGATGGGGCTCAAGCCAGACATGATCCCGGGTTGATAAGTTATCTGTGCTTACCTGCCTCTGCTTAATCCTTTAATTCTTCCGGAGGCCTTCAAATGTCTTCACAGCATCCTGTTTTACACGTATGTGTATAAAAACCATGATTGTGTCTCTGTTATTGACCCTGATTTAACTCACTGGTAGCCAGTAGCTTCCAATTCTATTAAAACAATAGGTAAGTGGTAGGTGTGATTGCTCAGCATTGTAGCTTTTTGTTCTCACTCTAGAATTATTAAACAGGTATAGTATTTTTATTTCTTTTGTTTTTGGTTTATTGTTTATATATGGTGCTGGGGTGCAAACTCAGAGCCCTACACATGCTAGGGAGGAATCCTGCCACTAAGCTATATTTCCAGTTCTATTTTCATTTATTCTAGACATTTCGTTGATAATAGACATGTCTTACACATCCTACTTTATTACTGGTTTATATCTTGGTACTCAAAATGTGGTCCATAGACAAACATGGCCACACTATCGAGGGGTTTATTAGAGATCCAGAGGCCTGAAGCTATAGCTCAGTAGTAGAGTGCTTTATAAGATCCGCTGGACCCAGAGATTAGTCCCCAGGTACGTTGGCAGGAGTGAGGTTGGGTGTGCAAGGGAGGAGCTCAAGAAGAAAACGAAAGCTTAAACTCATCTAATTATAGTCTCATCTGGTGGTCGTTACCAAAAAGGACTGTATCACCTCTATATTTATGCCAGATATTCATAACATGGATCAAATCATGAGAAAATTCATCAAATAATCTCAAGTTAAAAAGCTTCCTTCTGTCAACAAGCCTGTTTTCTTCAACATTATTTTTATCATGAAAGATGCACACTGAAAATTTGCTCTGGACTAGAGGAATCTAGAGAGAGATATAACAAGAAATTGCCTTGTGTTACGGCTTATGAGAGGGAAGTTATGAAGGGCAATATTGAGATGGTCATAGAAATATCAATATACTACATGTTAGAACTTTATTGCTCTGCACTTATGTAAGGGTGCCTTAGTCAGCAACTGATGATGAGTCTAATGGCCGTCAGGTGTCACAGAACAAGCCTGCAGTCGCAGATTTGAGAGGTAAGGACAGGAGGATTGCAAGCCTAGGCCAACCAAGTGTACAGAGGAATATCGTCTCCAAACAGAAGCTTCAGGAACAGTTCACTAACTTCTGAACTTTATTATCAAATTACTCAGCAAACACTAACACACACTACAGTGGTGTGCACTTGGGAGTACAAATAGAAGAGAAATGAAGGCCAAAGGGTCTGCATAACCAAGAGTTCAAGACTAGCCAGAACAGCATAGTAAAATAAAATAAAATTACATATTAGTACCAAGTAACTGCGGTAACTGTAATATTTAAATTTAAAAGCTTAATTTAAACAAAATTACATCCATATAAAATAACTATTAATTTATTAGAGTGTAGATATTAATATATGTCTTAGGGTTTCTAGTGCTGTAATGAAACACCATAACCAAAAGCAGCTTGGGGAGGAAAGAGGGTTTTTTTGGTTTATATGTCCTAAGCCACAGTCCACTGAGGGAAGCGGGAGCCTGGAGACAGGAGCTGATACAGAGGCCGTGAAGGAGTGCTGCTTCCTGCTTTGTCCTCATGGGCTTGTTCAGCCTGCTTTCTTATAGGATTCAGGACCACCAGCCCAGAGGTGGCACCGTCCACAATGAACGGGGTCCTGCTACATCAATCGCTAATTAAGAAAATACCCTACAGGCATGCCTACAGCCCAGTCTTATGGAAGCATTTTCTCAGATGAGATCACTCCTCTCAGATGACTCTAGCTTGTGTCAAGTTGACATAAAAACTAGCCAGCACAATATATAATATTAATGTTAAAATATATATGTGGAGGAGAAACCAAACCTGGCCCAATTCTAAAAAATTGTGCACTGAGATGCTGGCAAAATGGAAGTAATTTTAATAATAGTCTTTGAACTTTCATGTAACTCTGGTTTTTGTTCAAACTGACCAGTTCAGTTTTTAACCAGAAAAATAATATGAGAAGCCAGGATTGATGATACATGCCTATCATCCCAGTACTTGGAAAACTAAGACAGAAAAATGATAAGTTAAAGCAATGAGTGATAACAAAAAAAATATGTTTTATTGTGTAACTACTCTAAAAAATAAAACTGTAATCTCCAAACACTACATTCAAGTGTATTATTTTTGAATTTTTTGATAGGTAATGGAATATCTTATTGGTGGAGATGTCAAGTCTCTTCTACATATATATGGTTATTTTGATGAAGAGATGGCTATAAAATATATTTCTGAAGTTGCGCTGGCTTTAGACTATCTGCATAGACATGGAATCATCCATAGGTAAGACTGACTTTTCTGTACATTGTTACTTAAAATGTATTGTGTTTGAATCTTTAACATATACAGAAACTGCTTGCTGGTATTTCTAGTTTACCTACAGCTCAGTTGTCATGTGCATGTAGAGAGTGCACTGGCTCTTGTGTAATCACCCTATGTTTTGTTAAATGTCGCTTTGAACATAAACAGTTTAATATGAAGCTTATTAATCTCTTTCCACGCCCATACAGAAGCGATGGTCTGTGGTCTCAGCTGATGTACATGCCCTTCTCTGCTCAGAGAAAGGCTTAATAGCTCTGCTCTGTTTAAACTTAACCACACCTTGCTTTAAAGGGGTGAATATACATTTGAATTGGTGCTGGATAAGATATCTGAATAGAATGCCAAACAGAATCTAGTATTGAATCATATAATTTTTTTGTAGATTCCAATATGTAATAGATGGTTTTGAGGACTGTTTTCTAGACTTTACTGAGCCACTCATGAGGACTTCTATTTTAAAGAAAATAATTGCATTTCCTCTTGCAATTCCCCAACCCCTTCCCATCTGGTATTTTAGCATTAAGACTACTTTTTGTGTCTGTTTGCCTTTTATATGTCAGGGATTTGAAACCAGACAATATGCTTATTTCCAATGAGGGTCATATTAAGCTGACAGATTTTGGCCTTTCCAAAGTTACTCTGAATAGAGGTAAGAATAATGGCAGGTAAGTGCCAACTTCAGACATTCTATTTCATTAACTTAACTTTTTTTGTTAATTTACACTAGACAAAATGTGGTGGGTATTCTGAGATAGGCTAGAAATTAGTATGTCACTCTGTTTTCCCCTTGGGGTCTGTGGCAGAATGTTTGCTAACTGAATCCAATCGTAGCACCAAAAAAAAAAGAAGAAGAAGAAGAAGAAGAAGAAGAAGAAGAAGAAGAAGAAGAAGAAGAAGAAGAAGAAGAAGAAGAAGAAGAAGAAGAAGAAGAAGAAGAAGAAGAAGAAAGAAGAAGAAGAAGCAAGATAAGAAAGAAAATTCTTGGATTTTCAAAAGTCCTTAAAACTTCTTAGATCTTTAAAGAGGAACTGGCAGCTGCTATTCTTTTTCTCCTTGCTGAAACAGAATATGATCCAGAGTTGATTACTAAAATACTTATGCTAATACATCCTGCCACCACCATGACCTTGGTAGATGCAATTCATTCATATATATGAAAATAAGTTCTGTTCTGAGTAATTTCTAAAATTCTAATATAAGAAATAACAAATTTACACTATTAATACTACAAAGAAATACTGGTCCATAAGCAAAACTACACAAAAGAACCCTGTTTTCCTAAAAGAGATTATTTACATTTATAGTATGTATTTTTTTGAAAGCTTAGTGCTTTCAAAAGAAAAATTGTCTATGTTTTAAGAAAGCAGAAGATTTTAATTCTCTCTGATTTTGTGTGGAGTGTTTTAGAAGAGAGTATAATAAGTAACACCGGGTTTATACAGCCTAGGTTGATCTTAACGTTGTCATGTAGCCACAAATAACCATCAATTCGTGCCTGCAGCTCACAAGTGCTGGGCTTATAGACAGAAGCCACTGTATCTGGTTTTGATGCGTTGAGTTCTTAATCCTAGAGAGTAAACTCAGGTCTCTTGTACACTAAGCAAGCATTCTGACACTAAACTACATTCCTAGCCTCTTGGTCTTACATTTTAGAATTTATTCTATACCTGTGGTGTAGAGAACAAAACTTAAGAGACTAAAATGATTTGCAGTACCATTGTATAATTAACTGAAGCAAGACAGTACTTAAGTTCATCACAGACTTATGGTAAGATCTTGCAAATAGACTGGATTCTCTATTAAGAAATGTGGAAGAGGGGCTGGCAAGATCTCTTAGCAGGTAAGAGCACTTGCTGCAGAAAACTAGAGTTCAGTTCCAAGCGTTGGCGTCAGGTGGCTCACAGCAGCTTGTAATCCAGCTCCATGGGATCTGACGCTGTCTTTGCTTCCACATGCACACACATACATCTGGCTTGCATGCACTCAGACACCCATGTACACATAAATAAAAATCAATCTTTTTAAAAAGGAGTGTAGATGAGGAAGAGAGAGAATGTGGGAAGATGTGAAAGTGATCCTGGGGAGGGGAAGGAAGAAGAACTAAGTATAGAACACACTGTGAAGATGCTGTGGTGAAATCCAGTCCCATGTGTGTAACCTAAAGGAAGCAAGCAAGCTGATGGAGGAAGGTCATTGGTTAAATAAAAAGAAACTGCTTGGTCCTCATTGGTTAGAAGATAGGTGGGAGGAGTAAACAGAACAGAACGCTGGGAGGAAGAGGAAGTGAGCTCAGACTCCACAGCTCTCGGGAGCAGACGCCTCAGAGAGACGCCATGCTCCCAGCTCCCAGGCAGACGCAAGCGAGGAAGCTCTGACCCAGGATGGACATAGGCTAGAATCTTCCCTGTAAGCGCACCTAGGGGCGCTACACAGATGATTAGAAATGGGCTAAATTAATATGTGAGAATTAGCCTAGAAGAGGCTAGATAGAAATGGGCCAAGCAGTGATTAAATGAATACAGTTTGTGTGTTGTTATTTCGGGCATAAGCTAGCCAGGCAGCCGGGGTGCTGGGGACGCAGCCCCGCTGCCCATATTACTACAGCAAGCAAACTCCACGAGAGTGCCAACGTGGCTCTGAGGCAGTTGCTTGCTTAGAGTCTGTGTGAAGACCTCAGCAACACAGATACACACACCAAAGGACTAGCTGAAAAGGTAGATTTTTTTAAATTTTGCTTTTGTATTTTTTTCATTGTGTATATGTGCATAATATGGGGTGGAGGCAAGTGCCAGAGGCCAGAAGACAACTTTGTTCTGTCCTACCTTTACTTAGATTCCAAGGATCAAACTCAGGGCACCCAGCTAGGGAAGTGAACGCCTTATCCCAATGAGCCATCTCACTGGCTCTTGCTTTTGGATTTTTGAGGCATGTTCTTGTTCTGTAGCCCTGGCTAGACTGTGATTTACTGTACAGACCAGACAGACTTGAACATGTGAGAATTCTCCTGCCTCTGCCTCCTGAGCACTGGGATACAGGCATGTGCTACTACACCCAGCTTTTTCAAAAGGTTTGTCTAGTAAATGAAGAGTAATGTAAAATTGGATCTAAAATTTGTAAACTCTGAAATTGTAAGCATTTGAACATACATACAAGTCTACAATTAACTATAGAACAGGGCTTATATAGAGAGCAGACTTCTTTATGATTTTTTTTAAAGTTTATTATGTATGTAGTGTTCTGCCTTCATGTACACCTGTGTGCCAGAAGAGGGCGCCAATCTCATTACAGATGGTTGTGAGCCACCATGTGGTTGCTGAGAATTGAACTCAGGACCTCCAGAAGAGCAGCCAGTATTCTTAACCCCTGAGGCCTCTCTCCAGTCCCAATGTTGAATTTATTTTAAAGTATTACCTTAGTTATTGTTCTATTGCTGTGAGAGACACCACAATCAAGTCAACTCTTGTAAAACAAGCGTTTAATTGGGGGCTTGCTTACAATTTCAGGGGGCTAGTCCATTGTCATCATGGCATGGAGCATGGCTGTACATTGGTAAGCACTAGATAAGTAATTGAGAGCTTTACATCCTGATCTGCAGGTAGAGAGAGAGACAGAGACTGGCCTGGCATGGCCTTTTGAAACCTCAATACTCACTCTGAAGTGACACACTTCCTTAAACAAGGCAAGATCTACTCCAACAAGACCATACCTCCTAATCCTTCTAATCATTTCAAACAGTGCCACTCCCTGGTGACTAAGCATTCTAATATATGAAATACATATTCAAACCACCACAAATACTATATATTGAAACATTCTAATAAAGTAGATCAGTTTTTCTCTTGACCTAAGCTTAACATATGAGTTAATATAAAGGAACCATAATTGAATTAACTCCTTATTTTCTTTCCCCCCCAATACTTTATTTATAACAAATAAATAACCCCAATACTTTATTTATATCTTGTCTATTTTTAGAGCTTATAACTTTTAGGTCTTCCATATGACAGTGATGTTTTTCATATACGCTTATAATGTGTTTGATCGTATTCACGCACGCCCTTTACCCTGTTATCCCACTTCTGCTGATTACCTTCCTCGTCCCAATTAGTCCCTCTATAATGTTTTCATGTCTTTTGTGTTCTCTTAAAAGCCCAGTTAGTTACAGTAGGGTTGTTTGCAGGAGTGTGGGACTTTCCCTGTGGCTGCATCCCTGAAGGAAATGTCTCTCCTCCCCTGGAAACTAATAACTGCAGACCTTGTTACCCTTCCCTACCCCTGTTGTGATGTGGGTAGGCCCAGTCTTGTGCAGGTCTTGTTCAAGTGATCACAGTTGGCTTGAACTCAAGAATATACAGTCATTCCTGTAAGTCAACCTCCCACATCATCCTTACCCCCACTCTCCAGCTCTAGCAATGCTCCCGTCCTGTCTGTGATGTTCCCTGCACCTGGAGGTAGGATATGTGCCAGAAATGGACTCTTCATGCTGGGCATTCAGTAGTCACTTTGACAGGTATGAGCATCTGTAATTACTGAACCCACTACAAAGATAAACTTCTCTAGCCAGAACTGACAGCAGCAATGATCTATGGATATAAACATAATTATTTTGAAGGCAATTTGATAGGTACATCAGATCCATTTGTCAAAATTAGAGCAGAGGAACTTCCTCCCTCCCAAAGGTTTATGACATTTCCAAACATGGACTTTTGATTGAGTTTAACGTATCAGACAAGGATTCTGTTCCTCAGAGCAGGCCTGAAATCCACTTAGAGAATTGTAAGTTACCCTTTAACATATGGTGCCACTATTGCACCAATGGGCCTGCCTGGCTTAGTCTGACAGCACTATTGTATACAGCATCTATAGCTGGGTAAGCCTGGTATTGATAATCCCCCTCCAACGGCCCCCCTGGCCCCACTGGTTCTGTGAGAGCCAGCCAGCAGGGATTTCCACCATCCCCCAGCGACCCCCTAGCACCCTCTGGTACTGTGAGGACCAGCCAGCAGGGATTCACCCTCAGAGGCCCCTTTGCACCCTCTGGTTCTGTGAGGGCCAGCCAGCAGGATTCCCCCCAGCATTCCCCTTGCACCCTCTGGTTCTGTGAGGACCAGCCAGCAGGGAAGGAACTCCTGTCTCACTTTCATTGTAACTTCTCTGTATCACACAGTAAGGGAGTGTGCTGTGCGCTGCTCTCAACAATGAGGTCTTGTTTTGGTGACTAGCCAATAGCAGTGGCAATTGCTTGTATTGAAATAACTGATAATTAGTGACTGAGTGTTTCTTAAAAAGCTGATAGTGTTCTGAGTTATTTTGCTGTTTTCTATCTATTCTACAAGACTGTGGTAGAAAATGTTTTTCCCATCCTGAGGCTAGAACCCAGGGCCTCATGCATGCTTTGCTGGACAAGACACTCTACCACTGAGCCATATCTCTACCTCTCAATTATTAATGATTCCAACTAATTAATTAGTTGTAAATGTTGCCTCTGCAGTTCAGAACGTTCTCTGCATATATGTATCCTACACTACCCAGTTTTGTAGGTAAAGTTAATAACATAGAGAGACAAAGGACCTGTGGTGGTGGTGCATGCCACCAGCACTCAGGAGGCAGAGGCAGGTAGAGCTCTGTGAGTTCCAGGACAGCCAGAGCTTCACACAAAGAAACCTTGTCTCAAAAAACAGAGAGAGGTATGGTTCAGAACATATGATTACTGATATAGTCAATGATAGCAATGGTTTTTAACTATATTCATATATTTTTCTTTGCATAGATATCAATATGATGGATATTCTTACAACACCCTCCATGGCTAAGCCTAAGCAGGATTACTCACGAACCCCAGGACAAGTCTTATCTCTCATCAGTTCTTTGGGATTTGTGAGTACTCAATAAGGAAAACCTTATCGTCATTACCACTTAAAGTGTTAACCTGCTTTAAGATAAAAATTATATATATATATATAACGTGAGGGGGCCTTTTGGCAGTTTGTGTACCCAGGTGGTAGGGCATCTATTTTCTGTATTCATCTGAAAATGAATCTCTTAGTATTTGTTTTTAATTTTTGCTTTTACTATTTTTCTTTTTAGAACATTTTTATCACATGTGGGTATGGGTGTGTGCACCACAGCGCACAAATGGAAGCAGGGGATAACTTATAGTCAGTTCTCTCCTCTACTGCACGGGAGACCCAGGGATGGAAGCAGGGGATAACTTATAGTCAGTTCTCTCCTTCCATTGCATGGGAGACCCAGGGATTGAAGTCAAGTCCTCAGGTGGGAGGTGCCTTTACCCGCGACTATCTCACTGGCCCCAAATAATTCTGCTTTTTCATAGTTCACACCAATTGGAGAAAAAGATCAAGACTCTGCAACCGTGTTTTCAGCCCCTAAGTCTGAAGCACAACTTTCTCAAGGATTAATTTGCCCTATGTCCATAGATCAGAAGGAGCCTTCTCATTCTAGCAGGCTGCTAAAGCCATGTAAGTATAAAAGACTATTTTTTCCACCAAGTGTATACTTTAAAAAACATCTCAAAATTTTAAATTCCTACTAGCAATTTAATAACTTAAAAATGCCAATAGTCAGACAGTCTGTGGCACTCCTATATTATTACATAAATGATGATCACAGTGGATTTTATAAATCCCACAGAATAAACTGTCTTGTTAATAATCATATTTAATTACCTATAATTTAGGAATGATGGTTGAGTAAATGTCACTAAACTTTGACTTATGAAAATTGTATATGAAAAAGATAAAGTAGCTGCAGTGTTTGTCTTTATAAATTCATTCCCAAAAGATTCTGAGATAGTTTAAATTTAAATAAAACTCAAAACAGAGGCGGCTGAGGTTTGGTCGTTGCTCATTGCTTTGGTGTTTTTGTTTGTTTGCTTGCTTCTTTTTATTTTGTTTTGTTGGTGTTTTGAGACAAGTTCTTAATATGTTGTCCATGCTAATGTTGAGCCCAGGTTGGCCTTTAAATTTCAGTGTTCTTGCCTCAGCCTCCTGAGTACTAAAGTTACAGGTATGTGTCTCCACAACGTGTTTCAAAGTAAGTGTATTTTTGCATTTAAGAGAAAATGCTGGGTATAGTGGCACACACCTTTAATAGCAACACCAAAAACAGGTGGATCGCTGAGTTCGAGGCCAACTTAATCCACCTAGAGGATTTGTGTATGAAAAATTAAGTTGGATTAGATGGACTTGGAAATTCCCTTCCTAATTGTAAAATGTAATACTGATTATGTTAATGTTGTGTGTGTGTCTGTGTGTGTGTGTGTGTGTGTCTGTGTGTGTCTTTGCCTGTGTGTGTGTGTGTGTGTGTGTGTGTGTCTGTGTCTGCTGCAGGTGACGGAACTCAGGCCTTGTGCATCCCAGTGTTCTGCCTCCAAGTCACAACCCCAGCATCTTCTCACATTTTATTTCAAGACAGTCTCACTGGGCTTCCGGTTCTAGAGGTTAGAGGTGTTGATGGCAGAGCTGGGACATAGCAATAATGGCTTGAGCAATAGTTGTGTGGTCACATCTTTACAAGCAAGAAGCTGAGAACACCTTGACTCAGCTTGAAACCTCAGTCTGTCCCTGTGACACACTTCCTTCTTTAAGGCTACAACTAATCCTTCCAAACACTTCTACCAACTGGGGATCAACTGACCAAACATGAGCCAATGTAGGTCATTCTCATTCAGGTCACCACAATACGCATTTTTACAGACATATAAAATCTTCAGATGTCTACGTAATTCAGTAGAAGCACAATTGTCTGTCTTTAATTGAAAGTAAAGTGAGGACCTTTATTCTGTATGCAAAACCACTTGAAAAGGGCATGATGGTGCTTCTGTAATCCCAGAACTACATACAGAAACAGACAGGGATCCCTTGGGCTGACTGGTCAGCCAGCCTATCCTGCTTGCATAACTCTTAGCTTGTGAGAGATCTTATCTTTAAAACACATGGAAAGATGACTCAGCAGTTACGGCACTGGCTGCTTTTCCAGAGGATCTGGCTTCAATTCCCAGCCCCCACATGGCAGCTCACAACCGTCTGTAAGTCCAGTTCTAGGATATCTTAACACGCTTTCTGACCTCAGTGGGTACTAGGCATGCACATGATGTCCAGACACACATGCAAGCAAAACACCTATACATATAAAATAAAAATAAACTAAAATTCAGAAAATATGCCAGGTGGCGGTGGTGTACACCTTTAATCCCAGCACTCAGGAGGCAGAGACAGGCGGATCTCTGTGAGTTTGAGGCCAGCCTGGTCTACAGAGTAAGTTCCATGACAGACTCCAAAGCTACACAGAGAAACCATGTCTTGAAAAAAAAAATCAGAAACTACATACAAAGATGATGATGATGATGATACATGGTGCCTGCCCAGACTCTGCCTCCAGCTCGAATGAACACGCACACAGCTAAGGAGTAACCATGTCTAACCATATTTATGTAGGATGGAGGGGCAAGTATACTCTAGGTACTACCTTATTGCACTGCACACTGGTAGGCAGGCAGTTTTCCATCATGTAACAAAATTCCCTATGGAGGTATAAGTGTGAAGCTCATCGGTAGAATGTTTGTTAAATGTATACACTGCTGTGGGTACAATCCTGAGCACTGCAAAAAATAAATAATAAATAAATAAAGCAAATGCCTATGGCTTTGTGTAATTCACACTGATGAGCATCATAAATTTCAACATCTCCATTACTGCTACAGTTTTAATTAAACATAAATTGTTCTGGATGAATCTGGTAACATTCTAAGCTTGTAGCATATTTCAATAGTGCACTCCAGTAAATTGTCCTTTATTTATAAGTCTAAAATAAATCATATAACTCAAAATAAATTTCCTTCTAGTTATATTTAAATTTCCTTCTCCTGGCTTTTATTTTACAAATGTAAATGGATTTTCTTTTGTTATAACTGTTGGAGCTTTGCCTACATGTGAAATAATTCATGAATCTGAACGTAATAAGAATCATATCAGGCACACTACCATCCTTGGGGACTAGATAATGTTTACAATAGTTATCATATGTAATGTAATATGCAGTTACCTGGAAAGAGTCAAGTTTTATAAGGAACTAATAGCTGTGAAAATAAACAAGTATTTTTCTCCCGAGGCCTTGAAAGACTTACATCCAATCCAGAAGCCCCTGTGAAATGTCTGACCTCCAATCTGCTCCAGTGCAGGAAAAGGCTGGGCACATCGGACACTAACAGTCAGTCCCAGACCTTCGTGTCCAGTATGGAGTCAGAGTGCCACAGCAGTCCCAAGTGGGAAAGAGACCAGGTGAGGAGGGCGTCTGTGGAAGCCCAAGCTGGTGGTACAGGTGCAGCCAGTGATGGCCGCGCCATGCCTATCCATGTAAAACCTATGAGGAAGTGGCATTGTCATATGGGCACAGTTGCAGTATTATAAAAGCTCTTTATTTTTCTGGGACATTCTGTCAAATTCTTTTAATATCTTTATTTCATTTCTTATTCAGTTATGATATGAGTCTTGCTTAAAGTATGATGAGTGACTAAGTATTAAGTAAACCAATAGAAAATGTTTGGCTTCCTGGCAGACTTTTTAATTTTCTTCTGTAATAAAGACAGGAATAATTGTTCGTTGTTTGTTTACCTACATAGTTTTAAAGCTCATAATGTCTCCTGTACTGTTTCCCACCAATTTCTTATTAAATGGAATGGAAACTCTTCAGAAATAACTTTTAGACCATAAAGTTTATAGTAATATGTCCTTAATAGTATATATTCCAGGGCAGTTGTTATCCAAATGAATGGATGTACTTTAAATTATTTTACTTAATTTGTTTTTGCTTTTTCTATAAAATTATTAGTGCTAATAAATACAAAAGGTGATAGGAACTTAGATAGAAAATTATAGTTAAGTTCTCCTCCAAAGAAGGTTGATAAAAATGAAAATAAGTCTTTCATTTAATAAAGTAATTTAGGTTATATTTACTTATTTTCAGAAATATGACCTTCCTCGTTGTTGGAGATTTATGTTTTTAGAGCAAAATCAAACATAGATAAGGCAAGATCTCCTGATCTTTTTCTTTTTCAACTGTGCTATAGATACTATATGTTATAAAGTAAACAGGTTCCGGAACTCTTAGAACTCTCATTTAACCCCTTTCATATTCTAGAGATCATGATGGGCACTCTGTCTGTCTGTGCATAGCTTCCCCTTCCCCCACTTAGTTCTGTACTGAAGAATGCAATGATGAGGGAGGCTGGAGAGATGGCTCAGAGGTTAAGAGCATTGCCTGCTCTTCTAAAGGTCCTGAGTTCAATTCCCAGCAACCACATGGTGGCTCACAACCATCTGTAATGAGGTCTGTCTGGTGCTCTCTTCTGGCCTGTAGGCATACACACAAAGAATATTGTATACATAATAAAAAATTAACATAATTTCATTTAAAAAAAGAATGCAATGATGAGAATATAGTAGTATGTAGTAGACAGTTATGATCATATGAGTGTGATACTATGCTGATCCCTAGGTTCATCCATTTCTATACCAGAAAAACAGTGAATTGTAATTCAGAAATCTTCCTTTTACTTAGAACTAAGTATTCCTCACTACTACGTAAATTAATGGTAGTTACTAAAGTTTGATGTTTATACATAAAAACACACACTGTTAAGGATGGGTGTTTATGCATAAAAATACACACTGTTAAGGGTGGGCTGTATCTTTGTGGTAGAGTACTTGTTTCATATGATTCTGGGTTCAGTCCCCAGTAATACCAAGAGGCTAACAAAAAAAGAAAAGGCAGTACTAGAGATTGCTGAAGATTCATGCTATGAAATTGTCCTTTAAAAAAATCCCAGTCACCGTGTACCGGTGTCGGTACTAAGTTCTGACACACGTATCCTCAGATATTTCAATTCGGTCTTCAAGAAAAGCTTCAAGAAAGGCTTCTATCTCAGAGGGACATACCTCAGTTGGTACAGTGCGTGCCTAGCAGGCACAACACCATGGGATTAATCCCCAGCATTATACAAACTGGGCCTGGTGACCATACCTGTAATTCCAGCACAGGCTTATCTTCTTGCTACACAGTTTAAGTCAAGTCTGAGGTACATGAAACTATCTCAAAAAGAGAAAAGAAAGAAAAGCGTTTGTTTTGATGCAGTGTCAATTGATCTTCTTGATGATTTTCTTTTATTAGTTTATTTATTTTTGTTTGTTAGAAAGTACTCTGCCACTGAGTTATATCCCCAACAATGGATTTTAGTTCCTAGGTATTTCTGTTTTTATTTTATTGTTTACTTAGGGATACATGTTTACAATAGCTATGTTTGCCCTCTAATTTTTCAGTGAACCAGATTTTAAACTCTTGCATTTTGTGTTGTTTTAAACAGAATCACCACACCTCTATGTAGTAGGAGTTGCGGGCCTCTTCCCACAGCCCGGCTCCTGGTCGCCTGGCTAGCTTATACCCCAAAATAACAACACACAAACTGTATTCATTTAAACACTGCCTGGCCCATTTCTATTAATGTGTGTAGCATCGAAGTGCGCTTACCGGGAAGATTCTAGCCTATGTCCATCCTGGGTCGGAGCTTCATCACGTTTGCCTGGGAGAGGGGAGCATGGTGTCTGAGCTCACTTCCTCTTCCTCCCAGCATTCTGTTCTGTTTACTCCGCCTACCTAATTTTCTGTCCTATGAGGGCCAATGCAGTTTCTTTATTTAACCAATGACCTTCCTCCATCACCTCTACTGTAAAACAGATAATGTACTCTATTTATAATGTAGCCCTACCTTAAATTTGCCTAAATATATTCTATGAATTTTTCGTATTTACTATGTAATATGGCATCAAAATAAGTATTAGTACATACCAGTGTTTCATTTGAAACAATGTAATTATAAGTAATGTAGTATAGTAAGCTTATGCTATAATTGTTTTTAGTTCTCTTATTACAATTCTTCTGTCTCATTTAAAAACAAGAAAGGAAGCATTCTAGTTCATTAGATTACTGACCTCATGTAAGTGGTCATAAAATAGAAGTTTTTAAAGAATCTAAGGTCCATAACTAAAAGTAGCATTTTCCTCCTCTTAGGAAAGTACCAAGTCATCGGACTGTACAATGAGCTGGAATGCAGTGGAAATACCTTATACAAAATCTACAAATGCCATTGAGACAAAAACAGATCTTGAATTAGCATTTTCTCCCATTCATGACAGCAGTACCATCCCTGCCACGAGAAGCCACCACGTGAACCTCCCTAGAAAATGCTTCTCTGAGGAAGTCTCTTGGGAAGGGAGAGAACTGAATGTAAATAATGAGAACATGACCATTGATACGAGACAGCCTGGTTTCCTTCAGTCTAATCAGTGGGCTGGAAATTCTAGTGGTATGTCTGAAGAACACCTTGGTAAAAGAAATTTTAAAAGAAATTTCCAATTGGTTGACTCTAGTCCTTGTCGGGAAATTATACAAAGTAAAAAAAACTGTATAGAGTGTAAGCATAGCAAGGGAATGATAGGTTGCTATGCAAATCAAACTACGGGCCTAACTACTGAAGTTCAGAATCTTAGGTTCTCAGTAGACAGAAGTCAGCAAAATGACTGTGCTAATAAGGAGAACATTGTCGCCTATTTTACTGACAAACAAACCCCTGAAGAATTCCATATACCAATGATAGCAAAAAACCTTATGTCTGAACTAGATGAAGACTGTGAGGCGACTAAGAAGGACTGCCTGAGTTCTCATTCTGCGTGTCCTGTTGAGGAGAGAGCTCCGAAAGCTGTGGATTCAGATTCATCTTTTCCTGAAATCTCCATGATGGAAAGTTCACTTGAAATTCAGACCTCAGAACCTGATAAAAGCAACAAAGAATGCTGTTTTGAAGAATCAAATATTGAAGATCCACTTGTATTATCAAACTGCCAAGAAAACTCCTTGTCAAAAGATGATTGTCATACTTCTATCCAAGATAATAGCCAAATGTTAGCTCCCTCTTTACAGGCATTAAAACCGCTAACCTGCAAAACAAATGTTGTAGCTTTTAGAAGCTTTAACAGCCATATTAATGCATCCAATAATTCAGAACCATCCAAGATGAGCATAACTTCTTTAGATGCTATGGACCTTTCATGTGATTACAGTGGCTCCTATCCCATGGCTGTGACCCCGACTCAGAGAGGAAGATCCTGTGTGACACATCAGGTATACTACAGTTTGCTAGCACTGTTTGGATGTTAGATAACAACCTAAAGCACACTCTTGCCTCTCAGCTAGGTTATATGCTATGAATTATACAATTTTGATCTCCAATGGATTGCTGGAGATTTTTCACATATAAATTTAAAGCTGATAGTAATGTGTATTAATCATAACAGTTGAATAACTATGCTTTTCTAAGAAAATACATATTTTCACTGACCTTAACAAGTACTTTGAAATATGAAATTGAAATCTATCTTATCCTCCAACATATATATTTCGATTATTTGTCTTTATTCTCTATACTTGTATAAGCCAAAAATTCTATTTCTTTTATTCCCTTAAAGAATCATTATAAAAAGATTAAGCTCCAAATTTAGGTTATAAGATTTATGTTTTCCTTTAAGGGCTTAGATGTCCCTTAACCTCAAACCCTATTTTCCAACTCCCTGTAAGGGATAAAAGCCCCTCATACTTGTTTTAAAAGGTTGTTGTTAAGCAGCAATTACCTTAAAGCCTTTTAAGTATGACTTAGTACAAGAGGTGACAGACACTTTTTGTGAGACAGCTCTTACAGGTTGTCTTAATAATGCAATCATTTGTCAGCCATGGCTTTTCTTATTCTTTGTATCAATCCAGACTGTCAAGATACTTTTCTTAGACAGCATACCTTGCTATAATCCCATAATCTTAACTCTTAAAAGCTAAGGCAGTGGGATCATAGGTTTGAAATCAGTATGGGCTATATAGTAAAACTATCTCAAAAGAAAAGAAAATTTTGTTCTTGGGTATTTTTAAATGTTTTTCTTTTAAAGTCATCTTATTGAAATGATTGATGTTATCTGAACTATTGAATTTTATTATCTATGAACCTTTTCATAATTGTAACCAATGAGTCTATTTTCAAATCCATAATCAAGGTTTTGAATGTGTCATTTATACCTAGAGGCTTTTTGTTGTTGCTTCAATGCTTTTGTTCATCTAAAATATTAATTTATATTTGTTGTATCTTGAACTCTTCTTGAATTAGCAGACTCCAAGTGAAGTCAAGCTAGGAACATCATACAGAACTCCAAAGAGTGTGCGGAGAGGGGCAGCCCCAGCGGATGACGGACGAATTCTGGGAACTCCAGATTACCTGGCACCCGAGCTCTTACTGGGTACAGCCCATGGTAAGGTATAGATTGTGTGTCTTAGGTTTCGAATTTTTACCAATGGCTGCATTACCCTTTTATGTGAAATTGCTCTAAATTTCTTTGATGATCTGTTTCAATCCCTAGAACTCACATGGTTCCTCTTCTCCCAGAAATTGTCCTCTAACATCCATACTGTGGCATGTGTTTTTTTTATTTGTTTACTTTTGTTGTTGGTTGAAGACGGGGTCTTTGAAGGGGACTCCTGCACAAGCCACATCCAAACCTGATTGCACGGAGAGATCATTCATTAAACAGGAAAGAAAAGTTCAAGTGACTACTTTCTGACTCTGAAAACAGCAGCAAGTGATCTTGCAGGCATCATTCTGAAGAAGAGAAAAGGGGACCGGGTAGTGGTGGCGCATGCCTTTAATCCCAGGACTTGGGAGGCTGCGGCACACAGATCTGGTCTACAGAGCTAGTTCTAGGACAGGCTCCAAAGCTGCAGAGAAACCCTGTCTCGAAAAAAAAAGGGGGGGTTGAGGGGGAAGAGGAGACGTGTGTTAAAATGTGCTAGGATGGGTGGTAAAGGAGCTGAAAGATGAGGGAGAAGGGGACCAAGGAGAGACGGTGGGTATATTTATCCTGGAGGGACAAAGGACACCTCTGGATAGAGAGGAGAGAGACGCAGCACACGGACAGATGGCGGTTATAAAGGTAAAGGGGAAACTCCGAGTTAGGATGAGTTGTTTAATTTTAATTGGGTATGTTAATTAGGTGAGCCAAAGGGGGCTTCTGATTGCTGGGCTTTGGTAGTTAGCCTCAGGAGAAAGAAGTAGTCAAATAAGGGAATAGACCTGATGGGTCCAGGGGCATGCAGTGATGGGGGCACAAATCACCCAAGTCTATTAAACCAGGGGGGAAAAACACTATGGGGCACACAAAACTTATCAGCTCTAGCTATGACCACAGCCAGAGACTGGGCTTCTATAGCTCTGGCAATGGGGGCTGATTTTGAGCCTCCTCTTATAGTAAAATCAAGTACCAGGTGTGGGTCAAAGAGTTTTTACAAACTTGAGGTCAGACTTAAAGTCACATTATATTTTAAGTTTTACAACTTTTGGTTACAGGATGTTAGAATGTTAACTTAGCGTGTTTGCGAAAGCCTGTGACTGACACAGCCGCTTTTCACTGTCCCTGAAGAATGCAAGGCAGAGAGTAGAGTCACGTAACGGACAGTTAAAAATTAAGGGAATGCAAGCAGAGGGTCCCATAGAGGCAACAGTTAGAAGCTAACCTTTGTCCCCAGTACCTGCCTAGCTGGGGAGCTGGAAAGCAGGAGATAGTTGTTAAAAGGTTTACCTCTGTACACAGTGGCTGCCAGGATGTCTGCTTTTAAGGCAGAAAGTGTTGTAAAAGGTTAACAGTGGCTGCCAACTTTATTTTTTTTTCTTCCAAAATGTGTTTGTGCTTACAACTTTATATTTCTATGTTCCTGGACTGGACCCTTTATTTCTATATTCTATTTCTGGACTCCTCAATAGTTGTAGCAAGGCCTGCCAGAACCACATGCTCTAGTGAGCTAGTGTCCCTTCAGTCTTACTGTGTAGACCAGCCTGGCCTCAAACTTAGAGATCCTTCTGCCTCACCCTCCTAAGTCCTGGGATTACAGGCATGTGTCACTACATCTGTCAAGTAAATGTCTTAAATAAATACATTTCTTTGCTATTTATATAAAGGAATACATGACATCTCTTTGCCATATAGCATTTAAAGTGGTCAAATGGAAAGAAGAAATAACGTGGACTGAAGAGATAGATGGCTCAGTTAGTGCAGTGTTGGGCACACAAGCATAGGACCCGAGTTCAGATCCCACAAGTAATCCACATAAAAATGAGCCTGAAGTGAGGAAGGGGGTATGGTGGCCAATGCCTATGATCTTAGCCTGACAGACAGGAGGATCTGGGGTCGTGCTGGCCTGAGGTCTTAACAGAGCAGTGAGTTGCAGGTTTAGCCGGAGACCCTATTTCAAAAACTTAGGCCTGTAAGAAGACATTTTACATGAATCTTTGACATGACCACATGTGTACATACTCCCATACACACAAATGTGCATTTTTCACAACATATACATTTCAAAGAAACCTCTCTGGGTTTAGGGGAGTAAACCCTGTGGAGCATGTAGCCATTTCTTTTATGTTTGTTCACTTTGGGGCTGACGATTTCTTTTAAAAAAGAAAGAAAAAGTCCTTAAATGTTCCCTAAGGAAGAGCTTTACCACTGGGCCACATCTGCAGCTCCAGTGGTTTTGCCTTTGCAGTCTCACTGATGCAGAGAAGCCCACCGTAGTCTGTGCTAAAGTGCTTGTGACTACAAAGTTAGCCCTAAACCTCATTTTATGGTCACAGCAATGAAAAAAGCAACTAAAACAGTTAAGAGTTGTATAACTTTAACAGTGCTTTTATCCTCTGGATTTATATAATAGGAACTGCAAGAAAAGCATAGACAAATACTCTAAATTCCAGGTACCTTGCAGTACTTGAGAAAGGCAGGTTAAACTGTTTCTAAATATGTCTAAATAAGAGAGTTATAAACTCAATACAAAGCTATATACAGTAAGAACAAATATCAAGTATAAAAATTAGAATCACAACCAGCATAAGCAATATCAAGCAAGAAGCATATACTCAATGTTTCACTAGTTATCCATCCTAAGGAGTATAAGTCTTGTATTAGAAATGGCTTGGCTTGGGAGGAAAGTAACCCTAACTGTTTAGTCTTCAACCTGATCAAAGACCTGAAAAGGGAAATGATATTACTTAAGTAAACAGGAAGTGCAATCAAACAACTTCCAAAAGGTGCAGTAAATAATAGAGACAATCTGCTACCTGGACAATCACCCAAAGTCTCATTTGCAATGTTGGGGCAACCAACTTTGGCTAAGGCCTAGAGTAACTGACAGAGCATTTTCAGAGGCAGGAAAAAAATTGAAAAATTGTCTTATCCTGTCTTTATAAGGTTTGACAGTCTTTTTGTTTGTATCCTGCTTGTCCTGTCTGGACAAGTGGCAGGGCTGCGTCCCGCCACCTCGGCTCCCGCACGGCTAGCTTTACCCGAAATAATTATACAGAAACTGTATTCTTTTAAACACTGCCTGGCCCATTAGTTCCAGCCTCTTATTGGCTAGCTCTTACATATTGATCTAACCCATTTCTAATAATCTGTGTAGCCCATGAGGTAGCTTGCCAGGGAAGATCTTAACCTGAGGCTGTGTCGGGTGGGAGAATCATGGCGACTTCTGACTTGGCTTCTTTCTCCCAGCATTCTCTTCTGTCTACTCCACCTACCTAATTTTCTGTTCTATTAGGGCCAAGCAGTTTTCTTTATTAATTAACCAATGAAAGCAACAGATAAATACAAGACCCACCTCCATCAGACACTGCTCATTTCGTCAGTGGTGGAGGCAGGGGCAGTGGTGGAGGCAGGGGCAGTGGTGGTGGCAAAGGCAAGTTTTGCCAATAAGAAAAAAAGCTCCTATAATTCTTAATACCTATATAGTTTAAAGACTAAGATTTCATATTAAAATAAACAACTGCAGAAAATGAGAAAAATTACCTCAAAATGTAAACAATATATATAAGTATCTTGATCAGAGGTAGAAATGTATAGTGAAATATGATACAAAATATCTTAAGCAGAGATAGATACAGTATGCATACAATATGACAAAATAACTTTGCACAGTTGAACAAATATTGTAAACAGAAATAGGGCCATATTGAATATAACAAATATAATTGAGTTTGTATCATTATACAAGAATTTATAACAATGTAAACTGTCTATAAATAAGAGCTCACAAGTGTTATATTACTCACTATTATTATTTTACCTATTATCCCATCCAGTCTCCCTTTTTTTTCCCTTTTTTTTTTTTTGAAAAGAGATCACTGAGCCTACTTAATTTTCACCCCCAATCCCAAACCCTAGACTACTTATAATCACCCCTAATACTTTATAGATCTCCTAACCCAGAGTACAAACTTTGTTGGGAGAGAGTACTTGGTCTTCTAGAATTACTTCAAACTGTCATGGGGACGATTTATTTCTATGGAATCCTGTAAAAACTAAAATGATGGTTAAGTTTCAAGATTACTGTCTTGTATAATTGCAAATAGTCTCTGAGTAGTAGGTAGGGTTTTTCTGAAGTTCTAATTTGAAGTTCTATCCAGATCATTACAAAAAGGTGCACCATCTCAGCTAACCAAGTTGGAATCATCTTGAGCAGCCTGTAACCGAAACCCAATCTTAAAGTGGTAATATCAGCTTTATGACATCATTATCTACTAGGTGGAATGGTTGTTGTTGGGCCCCATCTTCTTCCTAGAAACTTCAAAGATTACTGCAGGAAAATTTATTGTTCATTGTGGAAAACTCAAGCATTATTCATGTAGACATATATTCAAGAAAAAGATACTATAGAGACAAAAATAGGTATGGGAAGAAGTAAAATTTTGCCTAAATTTTTTCTTCTTTCTGTCCCATACCAGATGGATCCTGATATGAGACAGAAACACTGAATTTTTCTTATAACAACATGCTTGGGTTTAGAGAAGGATAGCCATTGTCCAACTCCAATGATTTTTAAGTGATTTAAGCTTATTATTATACTGAAATGTTTGTGTGTGTGTGTGTGTGTGTGTGTGTGTGTGTGTGTGTGTGTGTGTGTGTGTGTTGAGGTAATGAAATTTTACCCTTCAGAGGATACGGTACCACAAGTCAAATTTCTCTTTGCTTGGTGATCCTTTCTAGATAGCTATCTTTTCTTCTTTAGCCATCTAGATGTCCAAGGCATCTCGACTTTTTTCTTACCACCTGTATTATTGTCACCTCTGTGGATGAGTTCTCATTTCTTTCTCAAGAGGTTTCTCTTTTCAAACCTAATCTTTACTAATTTTGGTGGTATACATAGCTTTTCTTCTCCTATGGAATCAAGAGCGAAATCCTTCCCCAGCGTAGCACATCTCCTGGTTTCTATTCTCAGGTCAACACATCCTTGAAATACACTGACTGATTTAATTCAGAAGATTTTTCTATTATCCAATGTCTCTATGCTGCCATTGTTCCTTTCTCATTAGCATTAAGAAAATTCAAGGTCAATAAAGCATTATACAATCTATTTCTGGGGGTATTAGCAATCCCTTTCTGTTTGTTTGACATATCCCATATAATTCAATTTGATCTTTCCATAACTGCCTGACCTGACCTGTAGGATTGTTTGGTATACCTGTAATATGTTTTATATTATAATAAGCAAAACTGTTTCATTTTCTTAGAGATGTATGCTGGACCATTGCCTGTTTTTATTTGTGGAGGTATAACCATGATGGCCATAACTTCTAGCAAATCAGCTTTTTCTAAGCTCAATGCAGTTGCCCATTACAAACCTGAATAGGTATCAATGGTGTGGTGTACATATTTTAATTTTCCAAGTTCTACAAAGTGGAATACAGCCATCTGCCAAATTTCATTCCTTTGAGTACCTTTTGGGTTACTCCCTGTAGGTAGCAGTCTTTGGTTATATAAAGAACAAGTAAGACATCTCCTTATAATCTCCTTAGCTTGTTGCCATGTAATAGAAACTCTTTCTTTCAACCTTTGCAGTTGACAGGATGTTTTTTTATGAAATTCTGAGGCCTTCAGCACATTTCCATTTAATAATCGATCAAGTTCTGTATTACCTTGTGCTAGAGGACCTGGCAGACCCATAAGGAATCAGATGTGTGTAATGTATATGGGATGAAGCCTTTTCCTGATTATGTCTTGCACCTGAATGAATATGAAGTCAATTCTGTATCATCTGGTATAAATTCAGCAGTTTGAATATGTAAAACAACTCTCTTTGCATATTGCAAATCAGTAAATATATTGAGAGTTTCTTTAAAATCCCTTAGTACCATGAGAATAGCATATAATTCTGACTTTTGGACAGGATTATAAAGGCTTTGTTCTACTATATTTAAATCTCTTTAATCAAAGTCAATTCTTTCTCAGCTTCAGCTATTAATTCTGTGGGACTATTTAAGTCTTTGTCACCATCTAAGGTTTTGTTTGAACGAATTATTAGATTGGGTATTATCCCAGCAGTAGATTGGAAATGTCTCCTAGCAATCCTTAAGTGTCTGCAATCAATCTCTCCTAATTTGTGCTTTTTGTGTTCTAATTTTCAATAAACCTATTTTATAACCTAAGTAATTGATAGAATTTCCTCTCTGTATTTTGTAATGCCCTCTCTGTAATTCCTCTCTGTAATTTGGAATGCCCAACGAGGCAAAACTTTATTTACTTCTTCAAACATCCTTTCTAAAGTACATCTGTCCTTGAGTCAGATAACAAAATGTAATGGTAAATTACAGATTTATGATATTTTTTATGGATTATTTTTAATGACTGACTTACAAAATATTGGCACAGGTGGAGCTATGAGCATTCCCTGTGGAAGGACCCTCCATTGATATCTTCTAGTAGGTGGAGAATTATTATAAGTAAGTACTGTTAAGGCAGATTTTTCTCTGTCCTTTTCTTGTGAAGAAACAATCTTTTTAAATCAATAAGAGGCCATCTTCTAGGCAATAGGGAAGACAAAGGAGTGTCAGACTGTAGAGAGCCCATTCACTAAACCACCTCATTAACAGCTCTTAAATCTGTTACCATTCTCCATTTTCCAGATTTATTTTTAACAACAAATACAGGAGAATTCCAAGGGCTGATTGATTCTTCAATATGGTGAGCATCTAGTTACTCCTGTACCAGCTATTCTAAAGCCTGCATTTTCTCTTTTGTTAAAGGCCATTGTACAACTCATACAGGTTTGTCTGTCAGCCATTTTGGAGGTAGGGCTCTTGGTGCCTTTGGAAGATCAGCAGCTGTTATGCCCTGGTGATATACAACCTGAATGATTGGTGACTGTTCTTTACAATACCTTCCAATATTTTTCCCAGAAATATAGGTGAATATATGGTTGTTTCTAAGATTTAGGTAATGTTAATCTGTGTGTTCTCTTGCTGTAAAAAAATCATGTCCCCACACATTCATTGCCATATTAGCCACATATGACTTTAATTTTCCTCTCTGTCCTCCTGACCCTAATCTTGTGCTCTGTTTTACCTGAGATAAGATTGCGATCCCTAAAAGCTGAACTGCACTGAAGGATCTGTGGACTGCTCCTCTGGATAGGACTGCCATTCTCTTCAGCATTTTCTGGCTCACCTTTTGAATAAGGCTTCTGCTTTCCTTGCCCCTTGTAGAGCTGTGTAGTTCAATCTGTGTGCTACCTGCCCCATTTTACTGAATTGCTCTTGTGCTCTCATTGCTTCCCGACTACCCGATCTACCTGTTGTGACTTCTGATGCTCTCCCACTTTCTCTGCTTGCAGTAGTCTATTCATTGTTTCCGCCAGGAAAAAGTAACCATTTGTTAGCTCCTCCCTTTTCCGTCTGAAATCACAACTTCAGGGATAACAGAGAAAGATATCTGACAGTATTTTCCCTTCCTGTGTATTTTGCTAAAACAAAATTAAGACATTTGTCTTAATGTCAGTTACTATTTTGGCCAGCTCTTTTGGAAATGAGACATTCTTTAACTCTCAAACTCAAAGACCAAGAAAAACATGTTAAGAGCCTTTATAAGAATCCAAACAGCAGTGAAGTCTGCCTGAGACTTTATCTCATATTAAGGACAGATTTTTCTACAATAAAATGTATTTTATACTAAAGGGTTTTTTACAAAATAGAAAAGGAATAAAGACAAAGCTAGAAGGGTAAGTGAACATGAACAGGTTTACAAACAATAAAAACATACTTACTGCCGGGCGATGGTGGCGCACACCTTTAATCCCAGCACTCGGGAGGCAGAGGCAGGCGGATCTCTGTGAGTTCGAGACCAGCCTGGTCTACAGAGCTAGTTCCAGGACAGGCTCCAAAGCCACAGAGAAACCCTGTCTCGAAAAAACCAAAAAAAAAAAAAAAAAAAAAACCAACCAAACAAACAAAAAAAACCATACTTACTATATACATATACTTTAATTTTACCATAGTTAACCTTTTAAAGCTTATTAAAACTTCCTTAAATAGGCTGGGGAAATTGATCACCAGTAGTGTTCTTTAAGAGGACTCAGATTCAATTCTCAGCACACACATGGCAGCTCACAACTCTATAACTCCAGTTCCAAGAGACCTAGCCTCTTATTTCTGTCCCTGTCACTAATAATAGTTGGGAAAAGATAATTTTTCTAGAAGAAAATTTAAAATGATATTGTTATCTGATTTCTTCTGTGCCTTTTCATTTATATCCCTAAATTAAAATCTGATATAATAACAAAATAAGGGACAAATATAGTTAATAATCACAGGAGTTATAATTACCTAGATATTTAAAGCTGATCATTCCTAAAGTCTGAACTAGCCACTCCTCATGAGGTCATAGCAATGCAATCAAACTAGAAAAAGGAAAAATAAAATACTCCAAACAAAACATTGCATATAGTTCAAAGGACTGTAGACACATAGGGAAACATACATTCAGCCTGGTCTGTTAAGTTGATTGTTCCTCTCAGCTGCTACCTTTACTTCTTTATTATTTCAAGACCGGATCTCACGTAGCTCAGGCTGACCTTGAACTCATCATGTAGCTTGAACTTTCTAATCCTTCTGCCTCCAGTTCTAGAGTGCTAGGACTTGAACCCAGCATGCAAGGCAAGCACTCCAAAAAATTAAGCTCCATACCTTAGCCACCATCTTAATTGGGGGGAGGGGGTTGGAAAGAAATTGAGACAGGCTCTCCTGGAACTTGCAGTATAGACTAGGCTAGCTCAAACTCAAGAAACCCACCTGACTCTTCCTCCTGAGTGCTGGAATTAAAGGCATGCACCACCTTGCCTATTTTCTTAATGATTTTAACTGTAAGGATATTAATACTATAATGTCAGATACAAATAATAAAACATCAGACTCAGATTGTAATAGGTGGATTTACTTCTTGATGATTTTAGTGAGTGTTCCTCCCTCCAATACTGCACTTCTGTCTATTCAGTCCGGTCTCTTTCAGACAGCATTCTTTAGACTTCCTAGCCTTGTGGGACAAAAACATTTGGCCTTTGCCTCCACAAAATGTGACTATTTGGCCACTATGGGGACTGATGAATAAACTTCCCAGAAAGAAAAGTCCACGTCTGTGTTAAAGATTCTGCAAGACCAACTGATTGAGCATAGTGGTTATGGAGCCGTAAGATAGTACAGGTCAGAGTCGAGCTGTCTTAGGCATTGTTAGTGCTTCAGAAAGCCATTCCCTGCCCCCCTGTTGCTGACCTAATATCCTGGACTATAAAAACCTCTAAAATGTGTTCCTATGACAAAATCCAAAGTGCATTCTCAGCAAACCACTAGCTTTCACCAGTCCAAAAGCTTGAGAATATCACCAGATAGCATCTGAAAACTATAAAGGAGTTTTTCCTGCTTTTCTATGGCCTACCTGTGGGCACCATCAGTGTATTTGGACAAGCTTGATTTATGACTTTGTTCTGTTTTTAATGTTTATTTATTTATTTAGGTGCATTTATGTTTTGCCTGAATGTATGTGTGAGAGAGGAGATGTCTGATCCTTTCTAGACAGCTGTGTGTTGCCATGTGGGTGCTGGAAAATGAACGCAGGTCCTCTGGAACCAGTGCTCTTAACCACTAAGCCATCTCTCCAGCCCCAACTTTTTGTTCTGTAGTTAATACAGTCGCATGGAACCACTTCTACCGTGGAGCATGTCTTTTTCTTTTTTGACATTTTTACTTAGTTTTATTTTATGTGTATGGGTGTTTTGCCTGAATATATGTCTGTGCACCATGTGAGGCTAGAGGAAGATATTGGATCCCTGGAGCTGGTGTTACAGATTATTGTGCGCTGTCATGCGGGTGCTGGGAATGGAATAGGACCTCTGGAAGAGCACCCAGTGCTCTTAATCACTAATCCATCTCTTCAGCCTGGACCATGTTCTTCAAAGAAAACTGAATTCTTGTTCCTGAGTTATGGTACTTCAGATTTGACCACAGATAGCTCTCACTCCCTGTGAGATTAGAGCTTTATTTTTGTATCAACAAAACACAGAGTAAAACACTATTTAGGACATTCAATAATTATTAGAGGTTCCTCTAGTCAAAATTTGGGTGAAACAAGTAAAATACAATAATCATTTCAGATTGTCGTTCTTTTTTTGTTGTTTTTTGTTTTTGTGGAGTTTTTTTGTTTTGTTTTGTTTTGCTTTTTTTTGAGACAGAGTTTCTCTGTGGCTTTGGAGCCTGTCCTGGAACTAGCTCTGTAGACCAGGCTGGTCTCGAACTCACAGAGATCCGCCTGCCTCTGCCTCCTGAGTGCTAGGATTAAAGGCATGCACCACCACCACCCGGCCTTGTTTTTGTTTTCAAGACAGGGTTTCTCTGTTGTATAGCTCTGGCCATCCTGGAACTCTCTCTGTAGACTAGGCTGGCCTCAAACTCAGAGTTCTGCTTGTTTCTGACTCCTGAGTGTTTGTCCCAGCTATGTTGTCATTTCTTAACTTGAAATTAAGGGATCTATTTCACTATACAGAGAAACCCTGTCTTAGAGAAAAAAAAAGTCTATTTCAGAAAATATTATTTAAATATACTCCTTCATTCAAAAAGTGGCCTTGAAATTTCTTTAAGTATCTGTAGCAACTTCTAATTTAAGCCTTTTAAAAACTAAGGTGATGGTTAATCCATTGCCTAACTGAAGATAATTTGTTTTTTTTTTTTTTTACTGTATAGAAACAGAAGAAAGTCCTAAATCAAGAAGATTTGATTGGTCAAGTTTCAGTTGTAAAATATTATATAAAATGATTGCAAAATCAACTTATCTCCTCTTAAATTCCAGGTCCTGCAGTAGACTGGTGGGCACTTGGAGTCTGCTTGTTTGAATTTCTAACTGGAATTCCCCCTTTTAATGATGAAACTCCACAACAAGTATTCCAGAATATTTTAAAAAGAGGTGATTCTCATTTTTTTCTCTATTAAGATAGAGTCAGAGTTGGAGGATGTAGCTCAGTTGTGAAACACTTGTCTAGCATAAACAAGACCCCATCCATGGAACAAAACAATCCATTTATCTTTATTATTTGGGAATGATTAACAAACCTGTTTAATAAAAGTATTTTTTAAGATTTATTTTATTATTATGTTCTGGTATTTATTACATTCTGGTATTTATTACATTATTCTGGTATTTATTACATGTTCTGGTATTGTGAGCTACCATGTGGTTGCTGGGAATTGAACTCAGGACCTCTAGAAGAGCAGCCAGTTCTCTTAACCTCTAAGCCATCTCTCTAGCCCCCTAATACAGGTATTTTAATATAAAATTAAGGAGACAGAGGGGTATGAAAATAAGAGGCATTCAAAACAAATTATGATACACCCAGATTATGAGTGTCAACTTCTCCAAGGTTTGCAGAAAGTAAGACATAACCAAGTGTGGATCCCCAAGGGAAAGTCAAACAATTTTACTTATATATGTGTATCTGTAGATATCCCTTGGCCAGAAGGTGAAGAAAAGCTATCTGATGATGCTCAAAGTGCAGTGGATATGCTGTTAACCATTGATGATACAAAGAGAGCTGGAATGAAAGGTAAGGATTTTTTGTCAATGAACTATTTTACGCTTGCTTGGTTCCAGGTAGTAATTATAACATCAGGTTCTAGTACAATAATCTGACTGCTCAATGGTAAAAAGATAGTTCCTTGAGATAATGCATTTGTATATTTATCTTTAATTTAAACTCAATGCAGTGTAGTCACAACTCACACACTCAATTTTGTAACCTTCCATGAGGCACCAGAAACCATATTGTAGCGTATCTTTCTATACCTGATAGTCAACTATCTATAAGTTTAGCACGTCTATGAATATCCTGTTGTATAGTTTTTTATTGTTTAACTTCTGATTCCATTACAAATCATTCCATCCCAGGTTGCCTCAAATAAGACTTATTCAGTATGTTATGAACCATTCGGGGGCTTTTTTAATGCTTGGGAATATATACTTGATCCTACCTTTGAAACTGAAGTAAATCTCATTGACAGCAGACTTAAAATAATTTTTCTTAATGTTAAGGATATGGCTAAGATATGAAGGTCATGCTTACTTTGTGTCAGGCCCCAGGGTCACTCTGCAGCACCCAAAAACTTCAATGATCTTATTGTTATATAGACAAATAAGCATTGTGCCCACAAATGCATTTCTATATGAAGCAGAGGATATGCAAAAGAATGAACTTTGAAAATAAGTCATGTCAGATGGAGAAATGATCATCAGGCCAAAGCACTTGCTACACAACCTGAGTTCAATTCCCAGAATTCACAGTAGAGGAGAGAAGCAACTCATCAAAGTTGTCCTCTGAGCTTTACTCACATGCCATGGCACCTGTGCCCATGTTCACACACAATTTGTGTGTGTGTGTGTGTGTGTGTGTGAGAGAGAGAGAGAGAGAGAGAGAGAGAGAGAGAGAGAGAGAGAGAGAGAGAGAGAGAGAGAGAGAGAGAATTACTTGAATCAGCTTTTACATGTTCCTTTTCATAAGTTTGGGATCTAGAGAGATGACTCAGCAGTTACAAGTACTTGCTGTTCTTCTAGGATCTAAGTTTGGTACCCAACACCACCGACTGGCTCACAACATGCACCTTCCTATTCCAGGGCAAACAACACCCTTCTCTGGCTTTCATGATTACTTGTGAACAAACATAAGGCAGACAGGTGAACACACTCACAAATGAATAAATAAAGATCAATAGTTATTGGTTTAACTAAACCTATTGAATGTGAATGTTGCTCTGGTCCTGGGGCCACCCAAGGGATGAGCTACTCAAATCTCTCTCATTGTGGGACTTACTTTAAAATATTTCCTTAAACAAATAGTTGTTAATACCAAGTAGGCATAAGTACTATAAAGAAAAATAAAGCAGAGTGGGCAGATACAAAGTAGGTCCTAGAGACAAGTTTGCTTAGAGTACTTGGGAACACATCTTTAAGGGATAGATTGAGCAGAATCCTGTGTAAAGTAAACTTGTACATACCTGACCACTCCCCTTGAGCTTTTTCAAAATTGCAATAATTAAGCCACATTTAACAGTAGAAATCCCATATTTGAGCCCCAAAGAGTATACATTGTTATTTGGACATTTGCATTCCTTCAAATGTTATTTTTAATACATCTAAGTATCTGACGTTACATATTGGTTAGGTTGCTATTATAAAATGCTATCTTAGCTAGATATGGTATAACACACGTTCAGTATCAGCACTTGGGAGACAGGGAAAGGCAGATCTCTGTGACTTCTACACCAGCCAGGCTATATAACGGGACCCTGTCTCAAAAACTAACTAACTAACTAATAATAATAAAGTATTTAAAATAAGCAGGGGAGATGGCTCAGTAGATAAAGAATTTTCTATGGAAGTATGAGGACCAGTGTTTGGATCCCCAGAACCCACATAAAATTGGGATGCAGTAGCACACATGTGTGATCCCAATGTGTCTACAGTAAGCTGGGAGGCAAAGACTAAGAACTCTCAAATGCTCAATGAGCTAGCTAGTCTGAGACACAAAGAAGCAAATAAAAGAACCTATATGTTTATTAAAAAAAAAAAGTAGAAGATTTGGATCTGACAGCAAAGGTTGTCTACTGACCAACACCCATGTACTATAGCTGCACAGGCTTCTACTCACATACAAACTTGCACTTACACATTATACATACATGCCAAACGCAAATAATAAATAATAAAACACTATCATTTGAGGGGAGCTAGGGTCATTATTCCTTTAACTTTTATTGAATACCTATGACATACTAGGCATTGCCTTATAAATACAGACTTTAAGTAAAGAGGTTGCTGAGATAGCTCAGCAGACAAAGGCACGAGCAGAGGCAAAGCATCCCAGGGATCTCATTAAAAGGCTCTAGAGGGACTGGAGAGTGGTTCAGTGATTACGAGCCGCTGTTTTTGTTGCTAGGGGACCTGAGTTCAGTTACTATCATGCCCAGTATTCTATCATGGGGATGGAGAGATGCATCAGCCATTAAGAGCAATTGCTGCTCTTGCAGAAGAAGCCAGTTAGGTTCCCTACCCCAAATGATGACTTTACAACCTTCTGCAACTCAAGTTCTGAGGAATATGATGCCCTCTTCTTACCTCATTGGGTACCAGGCATGCATGTGGTGCACATACATACATGCAGGAAAATACTTAAACATGTAAAAAAATTTTAATTTTAGAGATTAGGTCTTACTATGTTATCTGTGATTGACCTGAAACTCAATATGTGGACCAGGCCAGCGTTGAACTCAAGAAATCTATTTCTTCCAAGTGCTGGAAATAAAGGCATACAGCACCAGGTCCAGACAAAAATAAATATTTTTATAAATGTTGAAAAATAAGCATATCTGCTTAACGCACATTTGATGCTAAAAATTCTAACTTAGTAGGGAAGAAAATAGACAAAATTAGAAAATGTATGAAACTTAAGATTCTTTTTTTCTGGCTACACTGGTAATAACAATACTTTTAAAAAAATGAAAGTTTCAAATACAAGAACATATCAGAAAAATCATCCACCATGACCAAGTAGGCTTCATTCCAGAGATTTAAGAATAGTTCAAGCCGGGCGGTGGTGGCGCACGCCTTTAATCCCAGCACTCGGGAGGCAGAGGCAGGCGGATCTCTGTGAGTTCGAGACCAGCCTGGTCTACAGAGCTAGTTCCAGGACAGGCTCCAAAGCCACAGAGAAACCCTGTCTCGAAAAACCAAAAAAAAAAAAAATCTATCAATGTAATACACCATATAAACCAACTGAAATAAAAAAAAAAACACATGATCATCTCATTAGATGCAGAAAAAAGCCTTTGACAAAATCCAACACCCTTCATGATAAAGGTCTTGGAGAAGCAGGGATACAAGGAGCATACCTAAACATAAGAAAGGCAGTACACAGCAAGCCTACAGCCAACATCTAACTAAATGGAGAGAAACTCACAGCAATCTACAAATTGGAAAGGAAGAAGTCAAACTTTCACTATTTGCTGATGATATGATAGTATACTTAAGTGACCCCAAAAAATTCCACCAGGGAACTCCTACAACTGAAAAATTCCTTCAGTAATATAGCAGGATACAAGATTAACTTAAAAAAAAAAACACGGAAGATAAAAGGGTTGAAAAAGAAATCAGAGAAACATTACACTTTACATTAGCCACAAATAACATAAAATACCATGGGGTAGCTCTAACCAAACAAGTGAAACATTTGTATGACAAGAATTTTAAATCTTTGAAGAAAGAAATCCAAGAAGACATCAGAAAATGGAAAGCTATCCCATGCTCATAGATAAATAGGATTAACATAGTAAAAATGGCAATCATACCTAAAGCAATCTACAGATTCATTGCAATGCCCAGCAAAATTCTTCACAGACCTTGAAAAAACAGTACTCAACTTCTTATGGAAAAACAAAAAACCCAGGATAGCTAAAACAATCTTGTACAATAAAGGAACTTCTAGAGGCATCACACTCTACTGCAAACTCTACTACAGAGCTACAGTACTGAAAACAGCCTGGTATGTTTGACAGGAAGATCAATGAAATCAAATTGAAGACCTAGATATCAACCCACACACCTATCAACACTTGATTTTTGACAAAGAAGCTAAAATTATAAAATGGAAAAAAGAAAGCATATTCAACAAATGGTGCTGGCATAACTGGATATCAACATGTAGAGGATTGAAAATAGATCCATATCTGTCGCCATGCACAAAACTCAAGTCCAAATGGATCAAAGACCTCAACATAAAGCCAACCAAACTGAACCCCATAGAAGAGAAAGTGGAAAGTACATTGGCACAGGAGACCACTTCCTAAATATAACTCCAGTAGCACAGACACTGAGAGCAAAAATTAATAAATGGGACCTCGTGAAACTGAGAAACTTCTGTAAAGCAAAGGACATGGTCAACAAGACAAAATGGCAGCCTACAGAATGGAAAAAGGTCTTCACCAACCCCACATCGACAGAGGGCTGATTTCCAAAATATACAAAGAACTCAAGAAACTTGACATCAAAAGAAAAATAATCTAATAAAAATGGGGTACAGACTTAAATAGAGAACTCTCAAAAGGTGAATCTCAAATGACTGAAAGACACTTATGGAAATGTTCAACATCCTTAGCCATCAGAGAAATGCAAATCAAAACAACTCTGAAATTCTTATATCTTACATCTGTCAGAATGGCCAAGATCAAAAACACTGATGACAGTGTATGCTGGAGAGAATGTGGGGTAATGGAAACACTCCTCGATTGCTGGTGGGAGTATAGCCGCTTTGGATCAGTATGACGATTTCTCGAAAAATTAGGAGTCAATCTACCTCAAGATCCAGCAATACTACTCTTAGGCATCTATCCAAAGGATGCTCAATCACACCACAAAGACATTTGCTCACCTATGTTCACAGCAGCATTATTTGTAATTGCCAGAACCTGGAAACAAGCTAGATGCCCTTCAACTGAATGGATAAGAAAATGTACTACTCAGTGGTAAAAAATAATGACATTTTGAAGTTTGCAGGCAAATGGATGGAACTAGAAAAAAACCATACTGAGTGAGCTAACCCAGACCCAGAAGACAAATATAATATGTACTCACTCATAAGTGACTTTTAGACATAAAGCAAAGAATAACCAGCCTATCGTCCATGACCCCAAAGAACCTAGACAACAAAGACCCTAAGAGAGAAATACATGGATCTGCCTAGGAAGGAGAAAAAGACAAGATTTCCTGAGTAAATTAGGAGCATGGGAGGTGGGGGGAGGGGGATAAGGGGTTGGGAAAAGGTGGAAAGGGAGAGGGTAGGAAGGAAGGGGAATGGGGAAAATGTATAGCTCAATTAGAAACAATAAATTATTAGAAAAAAAATGAAAGTTTCCAAAATCAGGCTCCACTGTTGCTACTGGTTAGAAGATTTTCTTATAACCTTACTTTTTGTGGGGCATATAGTATATAACTATTTTCTGAAATAATTTTTCAACTTTCAAGTCAAGTGTTATGGGGTTGTCTTACATACTGCAGAATATTTAACAGAATAGCTGGTCTCTACTCAACAGAAGCTTCCACAGTTACAACACCAAAACAGTATCTCAGACAATGCCAATACTCTGTACAGGAAAAAGCCACCCTGGTTGAGAACCATCATACAAAATAACTTTTAAATGTATCTGTTCTTAGGTACTTATTTTAAACAAGTGAAAATTATTTTTGCAACTGTATCCCTTTTTCTATTCCTTTTTCTTTCCCTTCCTACATCCCTCATATTTTTTGCAGACAGTCTCATTATAGCCTAGACTGACCTGAAGTCCCTTACATAGTCTCCTGTTCTTTCTCATCTCCTAAAAGTGCCAGGATTACAGGTGTATGAGACCAAGAAACTCCTATCATCCATGTTGGCCCTGAACTTAAAGCAGTCCTTTTGTTCAGACTCATGCTGGCTCCTACCAGTCTTTTAGTTTAGAGGAAAAACAATTTATAGGTATATAAGTCTCCTAAATCAAGATTCCCAATATAAACACTCTGTGTAGACAGACATCCTCCAAGATTCTCCTTAAAAGTATATAGTTTTTTGGTTTTATTTACTTACTGCCTTGTCACTTTTTAATTTACTAACATTTGTACTGTTGCTTTAAAAGGTTGGGGCTGGAGAGATAGATGGCTCAGAAGTTAAGAGAGGTCCTGAGTTCAGTTCCCAGCAACCAAGCACAGGGTGGTTCACAATCATCTGTAATGAGATCTGTGCCCTCTTCTAGCGTGCAGGTATACATGCAGATGGTACACTTTATATATAATAAATAAATCTTTTAAAATAAATTCAAAAAAGGGAAAGGGTTGAAAACTGGACATGGTGGCTCCTCTCTATAATCTCAGCACTTAGGAAGGAGCCTGCAGCAGGATTGCTGTGAGTTTAAAGCCAGCTTCGCTCCATAGTTTGAAAAAGAAAAGTGAGGAGTTGGTTGTGGTCGGAGGTGTAGCCCATAGTAGACACTTGCACAGCGAGTACAAGGCCACAGTTGAATCACTGCAAAGGAACCATGAAGGTTAGGGAAAAGGGAGCTTATTTCTAGCAACAAAATATCACGGTTTAGTCAAACAAGTGAACATGTTTTTATTTTAGTAGGCAGAAGTAATTAAAACCAATGGAGCCAGGTATTTTGGTGCACACCTGTAATCTCAGTACTCGGAGGCAGAGGCAGGCATAGTTTGAGGCCAACCTGGTCTATATAGAGACCTGTTCCAGGATAGCCAAGACTACATAACAAAACAAAACAATAAGTTGAAGAGTTGGAAATCTTATAAGCAGGAGTGCTGTGATGGAAAGTTCTAGATGTACCTGTAATGCTAGCTAGTAAACTCTAAAGATGTAACAGTGGAACCAAGTAAATCGAAGAATATGGAGAGAATGTGTGAGAAATGTCATCTAGTCAGAACCAAGCCATGGTGGTCCATGCCAGGAAACCCAGCACTTAGAAGACTAAGGAAGAGGACTGTAAAAACTTTCAGCTTGGGCTATACAGTGAGTTCCAGGATAGCCTGGGCTACTAAGATCTTATCTCAGACACATAAACAAGAAGACCAAAAACAAAGGGACAGTAAGTTAAATATATAGCCAATCATCACCAGTGTATATGTGGAGTCAGCATGAAGGAAGATAAGTATTCAAAGCAAAGAGGAAAAGATGAACATTCTGGTGCTTAAAGACTGCCATGTGACAGGTGGGTGAGAGGTGAAATGAGAACTGGAGCATTAGTCAGATGAGCTCCAACGGTAGTGAAGAAGTAAGCCAAACCGTCTGCAAATGAGGGAGCGTGAGAAGATGATGGCATCAAGAAAGATCCACTTCCTTCCTCTGCCCCCTCCCCCACACTGGAACCATGGAGGCTGTACCAGAGAAGAAAAAGGAGGTTCGTGTTGTGCCAGAAACCCTTCAAAAAACGTGAAGGGATTTTGCAGAGTTGAAGGAGAAGCACCTTTGGAAGAAGACTGCTCTGAAGTCTCTGCAAAGGGCCCAGAGAAAGCTCATCTATGAAAAGACAAAGCACTATCACAAGGAGTAGACAGAGATTCGCATGGCGAGGATGGAAAGGCAAGCTGGGAACTTCTATGTGCCAGCAGAACCGAAGCTGGCACTTGTCATCAGAATCCGAGGTATCGGGTGTAAAGCCCAAAGGTGTGCAAAGTGTTGCAGCTTCTCCGTCTTCTGCAGATCTTCAACGGCACCTTTGTTAAGCTCAACAAGGCTTCAGTTAACATGCTGAGGATTGTGGAACCATATATTGCAAGGGGGTACCCCAATCTGAAGTCAGTAAATGAGCTCATCTACAAATGTAGCAAAATTAATAAGAAGAGAATTGCCTTGACAGATAATTCCTTGATTGCTCGATCTCTTGGTAAATACAGCATCATCTGCATGGAGGATCTAATTCATGAGATCTATACAGTTGGAAAAACGCTTCAAAGAAGCAAATAACTTCCTGTGGCCCTTCAAATTATCTTCTCCACGAGTGGAGTGAAGAAAAAGACAACTCATTTTGTGGAAGACAGGATAAACAGGCTTATTAGACGGATGAACCATGGTATTTTTGTAATATGGTCAGTTAATAACAGTCACAGCTTGGCAAACTGAAAAAAAAAAAGAAAGATCCACTTGTACTAAGGTCATTTTTTCACTCGCTAGACAAATAGAAACCAGGCACCTATAATATACCAGGTGATATGTGATATGCAAAATGATACAGTGTAAAATATGTAGTCTAACAGGGAGACAAACATTAAACAAAGCAGCGATATTTGGTATAATAGAGTAGGGCAATATACAGAAAGACATTGCCTTTTTAATTCCTGAAAGCAACTTTTAAATGATGGTGTCCTAATATTGGTTTTTTTTACATATTTCCCCTTAAGAACTGAAACACCATCCTCTCTTCAGTGAAGTGGACTGGGAAAATCTGCAACATCAAACAATGCCTTTCGTACCACAGCCAGATGATGAAACAGATACATCCTATTTTGAAGCCAGGAATACTGCTCAGCATCTGACCATATCTGGGTTTAGTCTGTAGAACATACATATCATTTTGATTTAATCTTGTAATATAGAATTAAGTTTTGCAATATTATGTTCAATACTAGATTGACTTAACAGGAGAGAAGTCACTATCGTGCCTAGGCTAATGAACTTTCAATTAATGAATACAACAGCTTTTACAAAATTAAAATACTATGCGAAATATATGTAATTTATCTTTACCATAAACTGGATATAAATCATCACAGCTTTTTTTCATCTTATTGTCTTATTTATTAGCTGCACTTTATGAAGACTAACATATCAATAAACTAAAACACTACTACTCAATACAGAGGGAATGAGCCATAAGCTTCTATGCAGATTTCATTGTTCTGTTCACTTCGGTGTTAATATCAAACAAATAAAAAATGACTATTTCATTTAAATTTATTTGTACATGGTTGCCTGCAAAACTGTGGTCTCAAGACATTCTTACAAGACAATACATAACTGTCAAAATCAGACATTGAGCCAGAAGCCCCCATATTCAGGAGACAGATGCAAGACAGAAGTATGACTGCAATTTCAAAACTAAGGCCAGCCTGGTCTGTCTCTGAGCTGGAGGCCATTCAGGACTATATAGTGAGACCCTGTCTTGTAAAACTTAAAAAAAAAAAAGCTGGAAAACTATTAGTAGTGTAACCATGCAGAGTGCAGCCTATTCAAAAGAACTAAGATTTTAAGGGTTTAGCTTACCTTCCTAGTGATAGAATTTTGCTACCTGACTGCTTTTGGTGCTTTCTTCTACAATTCCTGTTTGTTTAAGAGTTCTGGAAAAGTTGGGTGTGACACTTTAAGCAATTTTAGTAGCTTGTTCAGTTTTATCAGAGAAAAATAGTAATAATCTACTTTTGTTTAATAGCTGTAACTAATGATTGTCAGCATCACTCTTTTTGAAGAATACTAAGAATCAGCTAAACTAATTGAGACTTTTAGCATTTCTCTAGAAGAATGAAATTACGATTCAAATGTACCATAGGTAGGTTTTGTTAATAATCTTTTGCACACTGACTTTGGTGTTTCTACTTTCCTTTACCACCTAGTCACAGCTCAGCTATCATGTAGTTTGCAAAGATGAGACAAGCCTAGATTTGTAACAATAAAAGACACAGCATAATTGGTACTGGGTATTGAATCCTTGGGCTAAAGGTTTGACTCTGCCTATTTTATAATGACGACTTAATTTTCCAATCGCCCTTTTAAATAAAGATATTCAAAATAGTTACTACAACTTCATTTAAAGTGAGTCACACTTTTCAGGTGACAGCATATTCTACAGGCTATTTACTCAATCTATAGTCCTTTTCTAGTGTTTTCTAGTAGTAGAAAAAAAGCCTTTGGAATCTAAACCTGGTTAAACAATTGTGCTGCCACGGACAGGTTAATATTGAGCACTAATATATTGGTGATTGATATAATTACTTTGGAGGCTGAAGGTAGAGAATACTTACCTAGTATGCATAGGACCTTGGCTTCAAACTCCAGTAACACACATACTAATTACTTTGTAGAATTAGAATAAGCAGAGTCAGATTAACAAACTAGGGGTCCAAGGAAGTCTGGCCTCTAAGAACTCTGGATCCCAGTTAGTTAAAAATGAGTCTGCAGAAGCAAACCGCTAATGGCTTCTTAAAGCAAATCACTGGACAGTTGGTTACAGTAAAATTTAATTCTGCTGTAGACTGTTGAGAGGTCCTGACCTCCTTGGGACTACATGAATAAAGCACTGGACTAGACAAAAAAGTATGTCAACAGATGGATGAATAAATATAGGGATACATTTATTAAAGCAAACAATATGTTATATGTAAGTACACAGAAGAGAAACATTTCTTTCCATAAATGCATTTTTTATAAAATGTTTTTTCTACTTTTTAGTTCTCATAAATTGGCCTGTTTTCATAGTAGTTGGTGGTGTTTTTCATTGGCAGTGAGTCATAAACACTTTGCACATTTATGTTTTATTTTGCCTGTCTGTACAGAATGTAAAGAATAAAAAATAATAAAAGAATTATTTCTTCTTTCACAATTATTTAACCTAAGGTTCCAGCAGTGTTGTTTCTTTTGGTCGTGTGATAGATTCAGTGAGAATGGCCCCCATAGGAGCACGTTTGAATACTTGGTCCCTGGTTGGTGGAACTGTTTGGGAAGGATGGTTAGTATATCACTGGGGTGAGCACTGCTCTCTGCCCCTACTTGTGGTTAAGCTATGAATGTTCAGATGCTGCCTGCTGCCTCTGCTCCGCCATCATGAACTCTGCCCCTCGGAAACCATAAGCCCCAAATAAAGTGTTTTTTAATAAGTTATCTTGGTCATATTGTCTTAATCACAGCAATAGAAAAGTAACTACTTCAGATCATCTACTTATTCAACTGACTAAATGAGATATGCATAAATGAGTATTTAAAACACTCTGGCTGGATAGTAGTGGCACACACCTTTAATTCCAGCCTTCAGGAGACATAAGCAGGTCTGTGAGTTCAAGGCCAGCCTGGTCTACAGAGTGAGTTCCAGGACAGACTCAAAATAAAAGCTACAAAAAAAAACCTGTCTTGAAAAACCAAAAGAGTAAAAAGTAAAAAAAAAAATCAAACATTCTGGAAAACAAAAACTAGGGCCAGCAAGAAGGTTCAGTAAGTAAAGGCACTTGCCACCAATCCTGACCACGGTCAGTCTCCAGGAACCACACAATGGGAGGACTGCAAGGCACTTGCCACCAATCCTGACCACAGTCAGTCTCCAGGAACCACACAATGGGAGGACTGCAAGGCACTTGCCACCAATCCTGACCACGGTCAGTCTCCAGGAACCACACAGTGGGAGGACTGCAAGGCACTTGCCACCAATCCTGACCACGGTCAGTCTCCAGGAACCACACAGTGGGAGGACTGCAAGGCACTTGCCACCAATCCTGACCACGGTCAGTCTCCAGGAACCACACAGTGGGAGGACTGCAAGGCACTTGCCACCAATCCTGACCACAGTCAGTCTCCAGGAACCACACAGTGGGAGGACTGCAAGGCACTTGCCACCAATCCTGACCACGGTCAGTCTCCAGGAACCACACAATGGGAGGACTGCAAGGCACTTGCCACCAATCCTGACCACGGTCAGTCTCCAGGACCCACACAATGGGAGGACTGCAAGGCACTTGCCACCAATCCTGACCACAGTCAGTCTCCAGGAACCACACAGTGGGTGGAGATAATTGCAAACTATTTACTGACCTCCATATGTTTGTTGTGGCATGGACACATGCATTCTGAAAAACACTAAAACCTAAAGCATTACAAAATTGGACTTAATTCTAGTAGAGAAGACAGGGGCCTTATCTTAGGGTTTCTATGGATGTGATGAATCAAAAAGCAAGTTAGAGAGGAAAGGGCTTATTTGGCTTACACTTCCATATCACTGTTGATCATCAAAGGAAGTCAGGACAGGAACTCAAACAGAGCAGGAACCTGAGGCAGGAACTAATATAGAGACCATGGAGGGGTGCTACTTACTGGCTTGTTTAGCATGGCTTGTTCAGCCTGCTTTCTTACAGAACCCAGAACCACCAGTCTAAGGATGGCACCATCCACAATGGGCTGGGCATCTCCCATCCATTGCCTTACAGCCAGATCTTATGGAGGTATTTTCTCAGTTGAGGTTCCCTCCTTTCAGATAACTAGCTAGTGAGATAACTAGCTAGTGTCAAGTTGACATAAAATTAGCCAACACAGCTCTGAGTAGAAAATTACAATTTGCTATCACAGACATGTCATAGGCAGCTACAGTCATCTAAAATTCTGCCACCAGATAATGTAATGGTAATTATTGATAAGTTGTAATGGTATTTATTGAGAATAAATGATTTATCATCTAAATTTACAACTGTCAATAAGTTACATTCAGACTCTTGTTAAAGAGAAACTGAAACGTAGCTAAATGATCTTGGTTGTTCCCCACAGAAATCAATCTGAAGAAATGCCCCCCCAAATATGCCTCTCTCACATAAACTTTGTTTGGGCTAAAGGCAATTTGAAACAGAAACACTAGGAACTCATCCCTCCCCTGCATTCAACTAGGTATAAATTCTCCTTCACTGGAGACACGGCTACTGTGAGCCAGAACACCAGAGGAATCAAAAAAAAACATTACTCTACACCTTTACATCCCAAGCTTCATATCTATGAAAATTAAAATGACTTTTCTGTGTCCTTTGTCGGCAGCAGCAAGAGGACTGCTTCCAGGCTGAGGTCAATCTCAGCAACAGAGTAAAACCCTACCTCTTTTTAAACTATTACTAGTATCCTCAGATGACAAGTGAGTTAAACTGCATTTACTTCTGAAATTTTTATCAAATTACACATAATATGGCTTTATTTAGTCTCGTGAATTTCTTCTCTGCATGGTTCTGGGAACTGATGGGGACCTCACATGCTTGTGCTATGGAGAGCTGCTATCTCCTGCCTGTTACTCAGGATTACTTCATAGCAACTCCTATTTGCTCTCCCTTCAGTTCTGCACACAATCAATACAGTTAACCAGTAATAAGAAAATAGTTCATTTCTCATTAACCTTTTATTTTTAACTTAGTTTTACAATAAACAGAAAAGCTGATCATTAAAAAATACCATAGCTGTCAATTTTTAAAATGAGGTTTATGTTTTAAAGCATTACCATTATATCCTATAATTACATCAATTATATACAAGGACTGTGTGCAAAGTGCTTTTCAAGCTATAAAGTGATTCCGATCTATGATACAAATGGTTGCCCTTAGGAGTTCGTTACCTTGACTACTTGCAATGAATCACAACTTGTTACAGCCTTGATTTGCATTTTATTTATATAAGAAAAAAGCCATCATTTTATGATACCAACTTGTCTAATTTAAAAAAAATAAACTCTTGATCCATACTTTACCTATGATAATTCAGTTATTTCCTTTTTGTCCTTCTAAATAAGTAGAAGGTAGATTTGGGTCTGTTTGTTTCATATCTTAAGCAAATACTAGTAGTTCCTTTCAACCAAGATGTGGTCCACAATTTAAGAACAAAAAAAAATTGAGAAATCTGGGACAAGCAAATAATGTTTTCATACTTTTTTCTTCAAAGAACAACCCTATACACTAGAGAAGGATTCTTCTGCTCTTACTGAAAATGTCCAATACCTAATGCTAATCCCCCCAACATCCCATATCAAGAATGCATTAATTTTTTTACTATACAAAGCTAGTCAGGTGGTGCATGCCTGTGGTCCCAGAAACTGGAGAAAAGTGGAGACAGGAACATCAGGTGTTCCAGGTCATCTTTAGCTACAGTGTGAACCAGTGTTGAGCAAGAGCTACTGAGACTGTCTCAAAAGGAAAAAAAGGAAGGGGGAATTTGCTATAAGTTTGTAAATTACATCTTCAAAGCATAAGGTGTATAAGCACAGGTTTTGGGAAATACACAAAAAGGATTATTTTCGGTCTTCCTTCATTTTGATATAAAGGACAGAAGAAACTTAGGTTTCATTAGTCAGGCATCCCTTAATTATGTGGACAAAGATGGCGTGTATATTTAGTCCTTCTAATACCTTGTGATGTGCACCCCAAAGGAAAACCTGAGGCACTAAGAGGTTAAGAATCCAGACTGGAGTTTACCACTTGAAGAAAAAAAAAAGATTTTCATGCGTTTGCTCCTTAGTAAAAACAGTATAAATAAGTTTTCATTTTATTGCAAAGCACCCTATGAAGCAGACATTGGATATCCTCACCAAAAAAAAAAAAAAGATTAAGTGCGTATGATTGAATTAAAAATCTGATGACTTCACTGTGTCAGCCTGGAATATACTTTTCCACATCCATTGGGCCTATTCTTCATCCCCTCATCAAGTTAAGTTTGTTCAGTGACTCAGTTCTGAGACAACGGCCACAGTACAAAGGACAAGGATTATCTGAACTGGGCAGACCACAAAGAATGCGGAGGACTTTTCCATCAGTTTGCGGCTACCTGTGGACAGTTCAGTGGCTGATACAAAATTGATTTGACCTCATTTAAATCCACTTGTGTTGTATTCTTTCTTGTGTTTAATTTAGAAAAGTAAATATTATAAATCTTATAACAGTGCCTTACAAAAGCAGCTTATATTTCTTATGAGAAAAAAATCAGGTAAACATGTTACTAAACGATAATAAATTAATGTTCGTCAAGCTCAAAAAGAGTAAGTCTACATATGCTACTTAAAACCTAGTTGAGATTGATTGTTCAAGTATCAGCAATATTAGTCCTTAAAATGTTACCATTTGTGTAGTGCAAAGAATACATATGTATATAAACAAACTATCGGAGAAAAGAAATATAATCATCACAAACTGAGATTTTCTTGTGAAATCCACAATCCATTTCATTTCTTAGGTCATCCAGGGCCAATCTTCTTGAGTAAAATGCCATTTTCTTCAGTTTAGTTTTCTTTAAAAAGAAAGTAAAAACCAATCATGTAAGTATAAATGAATATCAAGCACATTCATACCAAAAAGATTTTGTGAGCACACAGCATTCAAACTCAAGATAAAACTACAAATGATCATTATCATTACTCAGCTTGGCAGGAAAGATAGAACCACGGGTGCCAAAATTATCAGACAGTTTTCTGTGTATTGGTTCATTTACTGCTAGTGCTGGGGACTACTTTCATGTGCTAGTATACCAAGCTATTATATAAGAGCGTGCAAGCAGTTTTTAATAAATAATTTTCATTTTATATCTCTCATTTTACCTTCTAATTCCCATACTTTTCTAACTTGCTACTATACATTTAATAATTGAGGGGATTAATTCATATTTTCATTTTCATAAAATTATATATCTTATTTTGTCATATTTGGTTGTTTTCTCTCAGAAGCCCTGTTGTTTTCTAATGACAGACAGAAAGAAAATATATCTAGAGGGGAAAGGAAGAGGGAAAGTACTGAGAGGAATAGAAGAAAGGAAAATTATAATCAGGATATATTATATGAAAAAACAATCTATTTTCAATAAAATAAAAATTAGGCCGGCAGTGGTTGAACATGCCATTAATCCCAGCACTCGGGAGGCAGATCTATGGGATCTCCATGAGTTCAAGGCCAGCCTGGTCTATAGAGCTAGTTCCAGGGCAGCTAGGGCTATAACACTGAAAAACCCTGTCTTGAAAAACCAAATAAACAAATAGAATTAGAAAAATTGCCGGATTAAAATTAAGATATCTAATCTATCTGGTTCTACCTCCAACCCAGTACTATCAGCCACATACACAACCAAACTATGTTTAAACCTGTCTCACTAAAACACGCTGTTCTGAAGAATTTGCAATTGGAAAGATCACTTAACAGTAAAAAACTCAACAATAAAGCAGAAAATTTATTGTTTCTCCATCTCTGAACAACAAAAAGGGATACTTAGAAGAAATAGTGAACCTCCTTTACTAGATGTCTGGCAGCAATGAAGTACTAAAGTAAATGAATTCCTGAAGTAATTTTACAAAAGCAGTTCAATTTTCAAAGGGGAGTGATGGCACAAACCTATAACCCCAGCACTTGGGAGGACGGATAACACTGCAAGTTCGACACCCGCCTGAGCTCAAGCCAGCCTAAGCAAAGTCTGAAACACAAGCTCAAAGAACAAACAGGTAAAAGAAATTTAAAAAAAAATCCAAATTTCCTTAATATTTTTTAATGGCGTTTTTGCCTGCATGTCTGTCTGTGTGAGGGTGTCAGATCTTGTAGTTACAGACAGTTGTGAGCTGCCATGTGGGTGCTGGGAATTGAACCTGGTCCTCTGAAAGAGCATCCAGTGCTTTTAACTGCTGAGCCATCTCTCTAGTCCCCCCCCCATCCAATTTTCTATAACTGCTAAAGCAATTTTTCTAGACCGGGCAGTGGTGGCCCACCCCTTTAGTCCCAGCACTCGAGAGGCAGAGGCAGGCGGTTGTCTGACTTCGAGGCTAACCTGGTCTACAAACTTAGTTCCAGGACAGCCAGGGCTACACAACACAAAGAAACCCTGTCTCAAAAAAGAAAAAAATTCTTCCTTTTTTGTTTTTGTAAGACAGTTTCACTATGTAACTGGCAAGCCTGGAACTCCTGCTCCTCTTGCTTCTATCCCACAACTGCTGAGATTCTAATGCTTGGATATATCATTTGTATTTTTAACCTTTCATGATGTAATAAGCTCAATAAGCTGTTTCAATCTTAAGTTAAAAAATAAGTAAATAATTATTATTCTATGCCAAATTTCTCAACTACCTTCATTTTATATATTTTGTGTATATATGTGTGTACATATTCACGTGTATGTGGTGCATGTGTATGTAATAGATGCACAGAAGAAGCCATGATGGAGGAAGGACATTGGCTAATAAAGGAACTGCCTTGGCCCATTTTATTGGTTAGGACATAGGTAGGTGGAGAAAACAGAACAGAATGCCGGGAGGAAGAGGAAGTGAGGTCAGACTTCACAGCTCTCCTCTCCGGAGCAGATGCCTCAGAAAGACGCCATGCTCCCTGCTCCCGGGAAGACGCACGCAATGAAGCAAACCGCCAGGTCAGACATGCTGAATCTTTCCCGGTAAGACCGGTGCTACAGTTTATTAGAGATGGGTTGATTGGGATATCAGAATTAGCCAGTAAGGGCTAGAGCTAATGGACCAAGCAGTGATTAAAAGAATACAGTGTCCGTGTAATTATTTCGGGGCATAAAGCTAGCCGAACAGGCGGCTGGGGTGTTGGGGACGCAGCCCCGCCGCCCATATTACTACAAATGGCGCCCACGTGGACAACTGCTTCCACATAAAGCCTGAGACAGCTTGGGAAGTAATTCTAGAACAAAATGAAAGCATTGTGCCTGGTTTCTTGGTAGCAACAATTTCTCGGGTCTGCTCTGCTTGCCAGAGGCAAGCAAGCGCCTCATCTAAGAGAGACTCAGCTTTAGCTGCAAAGCCTGCAGCTCATTAAGAGGTCCTGCCACGAAACACTTAAACGGTGTTGACGAAAAGCTGAACACATGCTTTTCGGTTTTCAGCCATAGCAGGAAAAAAGCTGCACCGTTTAAAATGCCAGCTTTCTGGGCTGTCCTGCCTGGGCAGACTCTGACTCTTTTACGCAGGCAGTTCATGCGGTTTGCAAGCACAGGCTGCTGAATCTCGCTTGCTGTCAGGGACATTGAAACACTGTAGACTTGTGGCACTGAACGCGGCTCTGGCTGGTACCTCAGCCACAAGGTTGGAATGGCAGAAAGCTAAGGAATGGACTGGATCTAGCTGGCAAAGCCACGGCTTTAGTTCTACTGATATTGCTTGGTAAATTAAAGACTCATGTGGTCAGAAAAACAGAGAGAGATACAGTAAAGAGAGATTCAAAGACAAAATTTCTACATGGTTTACAGTGTGTTAAAAATATATGCAAGCTAAAAGTTGAAGTTCTTAAAAAAAAAAAGGGAAGAGAGTTGTTGTGTGTGGTGGCACACGCCTTTAATCCCAGTGCCTAAAAGGCAGAGACAAACAGATCTCTGTGAGTTCAAGGTGTAGTAGCAAACACCTTTAATCCCAATGCCTGGGAGGCAGAGACAAGCAGATCTCTGAGAGTTCAAAGACAGCTTAGTCTACAGAGTTATTCCAGGTCAAAGATGTACACTCAAAAAGCAAAAAGTTAACCTAGGAATGTCACAGCTTAGATTCTTAAGCGCCTAGTGATTTAATGGCGCAAATCAAAAGTGCTCCTGGATAGTAAAAAATTGCAGATTCACAATAGGACAGATTCAGACCACTAAATGAGTCACACTGTTGGATGAATGTATGTAGGCTTGGGAGAGAGAAGAAAAAGAATATAGAAAATAAAGTTAATGTTAAAAAAAAAAAAGGTAAAGTCTTTAAAGAGACAGAATAAAGTAAAGTGATAGAGTAAAAATAAGCCACGTAAAAATGGAAAATTCACAGAGAGTCTGGATTATGTACATTGTGTTTTCTTTAAAATTTTTGACTGTGAAGGAGCTAAGTACAGAGAGACATTTCATTATATGGGCTGCCAAGTGGAACCAGAACGGATATCATGAGGGTATGACTTCAGAATTTGGGTCTAAGGATATGATGCTTTGGAGAGAGTCTTCTTTTGTTTTCACAGAGGATGAGACTCTGTGGATTTCTTCTATCCCAGTTTGGTATGATAGACCACGCCCTCCTGAAAGGTTGATGTGAACACCCTCAAAAAATTACTTCACTCAACTGCCAACTGAGATGACCCTGGCACACAGGTTATACCATGAAAGACCTAATTAACGACGCCCCCATTCAGCAGGAAGCAGTTTGGAGAGAAGTAACTGCGCCCATATTCCCAAAAAATGTTTATAAATGTTCTTTTACATTTAAAGGGGGATATGATATAGGTATGAATAATTTGCATTAGTATAGATTTTGCTTTATTGATAGAGATTTAAGGTCAATTTTGTTATATGTATATGCATATTTCTGCTATTTATTAAGATACTATGTGTAGTTCATTTAAAAATGTAATGTATAATTAGAAATATAGATTGTTAATAGATAATCATAATAGTCAAGTTTGTAGTCATGTTAGTTAATATTTTCTAGATGTGCGTAGATATATTTTAGATAGGCATTCTTCATATTTTCAAAGATTATAGAATATGGCATTTTAAATGTTTTAATAACTTAGGACTTTTCATGACAATGAGACACTCTGCTCCTGGCAGCAGCAATCTACTTCAAGAGGAAGATGGGCATCGAAGAGGCTCGTTATGGAGTTTGATAGCCATTTGGGCAAGAAACTGCTCTTGCCTGGACTATTGCATAAACTGGACACAGAGAACCCGCAGAGAGAGGACTACTGAACTTGCCTAAAGGTGAGATGATCTTTCGGGGTTCCTGATTCATGAAAGAGTCTGTGAGATATTCTGCAGGACACAACAGATAGTGACTGAACTGACTTTGAATTTTCCTGCTTTATGGAAATGTCTGCTGGATACCATGGGCCTGAAGGCTGAAGATGGATGCCCCAACGGTACAGAGGAACTTTGGGTGACTGTCCAGGCAGCGAGATGTCTCTGTCATTTCTAGAGTTTTAAAAGTTGCTTTTTTCTTGTTTGCTTAGGTAGTATTGTATCTTTCTGGAGTCTTTGATGGAGTTAAGAATAGTTAGTTATAGTTAAGAATAGTTAGTTATAGTTACAGTTTTCCTTAGTTATGATAAAGATTATTGTAATTTTTACTTGATAACTGTTTTGTTATATGTAATTTTGCTATGTTAAAGTTAAAGCCTTTTTTTTTGTTTGTTTAAACCGCAAAAGGGGAAATGATGGAGGAAGGTCATTGGCTAATAAAGGATCGGCCTTGGCCCATTTTATTGGTTAGGACATAGGTAGGTGGAATAAACAGAACAGAACGCTGGGAGGAAGAGGAAGTGAGGTCAGACTTCACAGCTCTCCTCTCCAGAGCAGACGCCTCAGAGAGACGCCATGCTCCCTGCTCCCGGGAAGATGCACGCGATGAAGCAAACCGCCAGGTCAGACATGCTGAATCTTTCCCGGTAAGACCGGTGCTACAGTTTATTAGAGATGGGTTGATTGGGATATCAGAATTAGCCAGTAAGGGCTAGAGCTAATGGGCCAAGCAGTGATTAAAAGAATACAGTGTCCGTATAATTATTTCGGGGCATAAAGCTAGCCGAACAGGCAGCTGGGGTGTTGGGGACGCAACCCCGCCGCCCATATTACTACAAAGCCATAAGTCAACATCAGGTGTCAGTCCTCAGAGTAGTGATTCTCAACTTTCCTAATGCTGTGCCAGGTTAAGAACATTGCTTTAGAAGCTATTCATGTTTTAGAGCAATGGTCCTCAACCTGTGGGCCAAATCCCTTACAAGGTCAAATGACCCTTTCATGGGGGTTGCCTAAGACCACTGGAAAACACAAATATTTACATTATGTTTCATAACAGCAACAAAATTATAGTAATGAAGTAGCAATAAAAGTAATTTTATAGTTGAGGGTCATCACAGCAGAAGGAACTGTATTGAAAGGGCCTCAGCCCTAGGAAGGTCAAGAACCACCATTTTATCACCCTGGACCGCCTCCTTAGCAGTGATCCTTCACACATGCACAGCCATGCCCCGCTCTGTTTGGTAGTTCTGAAAAATCGAACTCAGGTCCCTCGTGCTTGCTGTGCAACTAAACTATCTGCAAAGCCCTAACCACAGGCTTTCTACAAAATAAACATGAAAAGAAGTTTGGGGGCTGGAACAGTGGTAGACTGTTTGCCTAGTAAGAGGCCCTGGGTTCTACACCTAATATACCCAAATAAAATGCAAATAATAAAAAATAAAAGGGAGTTGAAACGCACCTAAACTTGGTAACTATGGTGGAAGTGATTTAAACTAAGGTCTGTATCTGCAAAGAGTATACGTATACACAGTTTTGAAGGGGCAAGTGCTACCAAGACAGTGGCTGCTGCTTCTGAAATTCTATTAACGCTGTTTAGAAATAAATGGTTTTTAAGAGCATCATGTTTCATTAGCCATAAAACTTACAAAGCATATAGTCACTGTCATGTACATAAATTAAAAGTGTACAAATCCATCACATATTCTGTATACAAGTACACAGAAATCCACAGAAACATTTGCCAAGGTAGTTTTAGTCCCTGGATGTTCAGAATGACAATGCATCTATAAAGCAGACCTATCTCCTGTATCTACTACAAGTTATAAGAGTCCATGAACCATTTCCATTATAGAACTATAGTATTACCTTCTCCTTCTTTGATAATATAAATGCACCAACCACTGGGCAATAAAAGGCCATATAATAGCAAAAGTTAATGCACCAGGAGACATCTCAAAGGGCCACCAAGATGGTTTCTGTGAAAACAAAATAAGCTTGTCATTTATCTCTTAAGTACTGCATGGAGAAACTTGAAGACATTTGTTTTGTTTTGTTGTTTTGTTTTTCAAGGCAGGTTTTCTCTGTGTAACAGCCCTGGCTGTCTTGGAACTCACTCTGTAGACCAGGCTGGCCTCGAACTCACAGAGATCCTCCTGCCTCTGCCTCCTGAGTGCTGGGTTTAAAGGCATGAGACACCACAGACCAGCTTTCTTAATACATAATTAATAAATATTAAAACTAATAATAATAATCTTTCCTCTGACAGAATATTCTATGCTCAGTAAGCAGACTTCTAAGACTTAAATAAACATATCCAACTTTTTTTTTAAAAAAGCACTCTCAAGGAAAAGAGTGTCCAAAGACCAAAGGGACACAGCCCAACACACAGTTTCAGCTTCAAAGCTCTGAAAGGTAGATTTCACATTAAGTAGCTCAAAAACTGTAAATGTATTATAATTTACTTAAAATTCTTACCTGTGAAGAGGAGGGCTGATTACTTGTCTGCAATGATAATTTCGCCTTTAAATACAAATGAAAAGTAACAACTTTGAATGAATGAAAAAAGTGTGTAATTTGGGGGGTTTTTCATTTCTATTTTGAGAAAGGGTCTCTAGCCCTAGCCCAAGTTGGCCCTACAACTCCCAATGTAGTTGAACTTGAACTTCTGATCCTTCTTGCCTCCACCTTCCTATTATTGGGATTACAGGTATGAGTCACCCATGTCATCACACCCCCATACACACCTGGTATTTATGCAAATATTATCAATACAGATTCTATACTGCTTAGCAGAAGATAACAACAGACTAGTAGCTTACCTGTGAAGCAGTTAGTGTTTCCAGTTTATGAAGTCTCTGAAGGACATTCTGCATGTCCTCTTGTAATCTAATGAGCACAAGAGCAATCTGCTCATTGAGGCTGCCTCTGGACCCTCGGTCTGAGCCCCAGCGTTCTCCATCACCTCCACTTCCTACTTGCCGACCCTGGGTTCCTTCACTCAAATGTGGAATTCTATGCCCTATTAAGAGAATAAAGTAAGTTACCTATCAATAAAGGGTTCTTTTTTAAATAGAAATAGTGTACTATTCATTTTCCTTCATAATTCCTCGATACATAAATAAACAAAGAAAAGTAAAAGCAACCAGGAAGCACCTAAAATAAACCATTAGGAGCCGGGGGAAGGGGTGCACACCTTTACACCTTCAATCCCAGTACTTGGGAGACAGGTGGATCTCTATGAGTTCGAGGCCAGCCTGGTCTACAGAGTATGTTCCAGGACAGGTTCCAAAGTTACAAAGAAACCCTGTCTCGAAAAACAAACAAACAAAAAAACATTAATGGAATCTATTCTATATTAGGGGAAGAGTGTACATTATTACCAGTGTATGACAATGTTTACACAATTCATAAGGAAGATTCATGATCAGAGTACATGTTTAAAAACTCTACTGGGGCTGGCGAGACAGCTCAGCTGATCTATAACTTGTTGCTCTTGTAGAGGACCTGGGTTTGGTTCCCAGCACCTGCGTGGTAACTCCACTCCAAGGGATCCGACACTACCTTCTGAACTCGACAGGCACAAGACATGCCCGTGGGGCACATACAGACATGCCAGCAAACATTCATACAATAAAACAAATCTTTGTATAAAAATTTAAACCAGGGGGCTGGAGAGATGGCTCAGGGGTTAAGAGCACTTCCAGAGGTCCTGAGTTCAATTCCCAGCAACCACATGGTAACTCACAACCATCTGTAATGAGATCTGGCGCCCTCTTCTGGCCTGCAGGCACACATATGCAGGCAGAACACTATATATAATAAATAAATCTTTAAAAAAAATTTAAACCCTCTTTACTGTAAAGGTAATTAAAACTGCTTCTAAAAACGTAACTTGTTTTAAACTATTTAAATTTACATTAAAGAACAAAAATTTCTTCTTGGTTTAAAAATTAAAACCCTTTTAAGCTCATAAAAGAGTTTTCTAATTGTAAACTGCATACTTCTTATACATATTAAATATCTAACTACTAAGATTTTTCTATATTGCCATATATTCCTTTTTATATGCACAGATTTAAAAACTGGCTTAACCTCATAATTATGTGCTATCTTAAATCATATTACAAACATTTATCTCCATCATTGACTCTTATTCCAAGAACACTTACATGCTTTCATAAATCCCTTAATATGAAGCATGAAGTAACTAACCAACCATTCTACACATCTGACTAAAGTGATTATGAATTTCTGCTAATATAAAAACCAGGCATGGTGGCACATGCTTGTAATCCTAGCACTTGGGAGGTAGATGCAGGAGAAGCAGAAGTTCATAATCAGCTTGGGCTACAGAAAGAGTTCAAGGCTAGCCTAGGATAAATGAAACTCTGTCTCAAATATATGACAAAAAACAACTACTTCAAGGCTGGGTATGGTGGTACACTCCTTTAATTCCAGCATTTGGGAGGCAAATGTAGGCAGATGATCCCTGTGAGTTCAAGGCCAGTCTGGTCGAAATAGAAAGTTCCAGAATAGCAGGGTTCTATAAGAAAACCCTGTCTCAAAAAGAAAAAGCCCACAATTATTTTTAAAATTTTCAATTATTCCTGCGTGTATGTATATGATTGAAAGCTGTGTATGGATGTGTGCATGCCATGGTGCATGTGTGAAAGTCATAAGACAACGTTCAAGATCAGTTTTCTCTGTGGGATCTAAGGAATTAAATTCAGGTCATCAAGTGTATGTTTTAGCAAGTGATTTTACCATCTCTCAGGCTTCAAAACCAAATTTTTGCTAATGCAAATAATGTTGCAATGAATGTCTTTGTATATCAATTCATCTCTAAATTTTTGTTGTCTCCTATGTTGGTAACTTTCCTGGTTGCTGCAGCAAAGTGCCTGAGCAAAGCAACCTCAGAAAGGAAGGTTTGGTTTTGGCTTCCAGGCAAGGTCAATTCCATCACGGCAGGAATGGTATGGCAGCAGGAGCGTGGGGCTGGCTACTTATCACATTGGTCTCAAATAGGAAACAGAGCACGATGAACACAGGTGCTCAGCTCAATTTCCCCTTTGTATTTAATCTAGAACCCCAGTTCAGGAAAGTCTTCCTACCCAACTAACCCCATCTAGACATCACTCACACCAAGAGGCTTGTCTCCTAGGTGACTCAAAATCCTTCCAAGTTAACAACAAATATTAACCAACACACCTCCTTTAGTACAGATTCCAATAATAATAATTATTGGATCAAAAGATTTGTAAAGGTTCTTAGTATTGCCAACTTATTTTTCAGAAGGCTAACAAGAGGTTTTTTTATTATTTTTCTTGTGTTTGTTCTCTCCCTCCACTACCCCCATGAGTGTGTGTGTGTGTGTGTGTGTGTGTGTGTGTGTGTTGCTGGGGCTTGAGCCTATGTCCTCACATGTACGAGACAAGTACTCGACCCTTAACTACATCCCCAGCACAGCTAACAATTTTTATTCCTGTGTATTCTTGCAGAAATGGAGTGTTACAGATCTTCCTTCATAACAGAAGTCAAGAGTTTTTTCCTTCTTACCTTTCTAATCCTCTTGGCCAGAAGTATAAGAAGGAGATCAAGTGTGAAATTTGAGTTAATTTGTGCTCTAGATGCAGTTCTATTTATAATAAGAAAAGAGCAAGACCTATGTAAATTCAATGAACTGAGTACTAGGAAATCCAATCCAATCCCTTATTGGTTTTCCTTTCTACTTTTGTGCTTTCAGTGTACTAATGTTTCCACTGAATGCAAAGATTCTACCTACAATTTTTTAACATTAAATGGTACAAAAGTATACCTATATAACAACTGAGTTTTTCACCTGAATTACAGTATTTTTTTAAGATTTATCTGTGTGTGAGAGAGTGAGAAAAAAAGAGAATGTTTATGTCTGTGCACCACATGCAAGCAGGTGCCCAAAGAGACAGGGTGCTCGATTCCTGGGACGAAAGTTACAGGCAGTTGTGAGCCCTCTGATATGGATGCTGGGAACTGAACCCAGGTCCTTTACAAGAGCAACAGATACTCTTAACTACCATCTCTCCATCTCATCCATCTCTCCAGCCCCTGAAGTATAGTATATTTTTTGAATGGGCTTTGTGTGAGATGATTTTGCCTAAGAGCAAGCCAATGCAAGTGTTCCAAGTATAATTAAGGCAGTTAGGCTATATGCATATTCAGCTTAATATTCACAATTTATAAAGGTTGTATTGGGACATAATCCTATTGAAAACTGAAAATATCCATACTCTGTCCAAATGGTTATTTCTCAATCCTTTTCCCTTTCCTTTCTCATTCAATGGTGGGGACTAAACACAGCTATGACTGAGCTACACTTCCTGTTCTACATTAATTTTGTTTGTTTGTCAAGACAGAGAACTTGCTCTGTAGACCAGGCTGGCCTCAAACTCAGAGTTCCACCTGCCTCTGACTCCGGAGAGGAGGGAATAAAGGTCTGCACCATCACCAACTGGCTCTCTATATTCATTCTCTCATGCTTTTCATAGTATCTTTATTTCTTACCAGAAATAATTATAACAAATATATTTACTTTTCCACACTCACATCCAGTCTACTCCCTAATCACATCACTATTTTTATTATTGTTACATTTGTGTGTCCCGGTGGAGGGCATGCTCACGCCAAGGTGTGCACTGGAAGTCAGAGTGCACTAGTGAAAATCAGTTATGTCTGCTTCCACCCAGGGATCACACCCAGTTCTCAGGTTTGGCAGCACACTTAACCGGCAGACCATCTCACCAGCCCACATCACTACTGTCGGTATTTTTAGTGTTCATTGTTCCTTAGCTGTTATTGATTTGTCGGCTTTAAATGATCTCCTTCAAGTCAAGTAAGGAAAAGATAAATAATTCAGACTGCCTTACACTGGGACAAAGTAGCAGCAGAGTGAGAGCAGTGATGGTTCAGAGGGCATAAACGTGGTTCCTTAGACATACTGCATCATGGGCTGCCAAGGTGGCTCAGCCCTGGGTGTCCTGATTTTCACATGCATGACATTATATGTAGAATGTACACACACACACACACACACACACATACACCACTCAAATGTTATTTTAGAAAACACTGCACAAAAGATTAAAAAAATTAAGTTGGGCACTATCACACCAACGCTTGGCAATCAGAGGTAGAAGGATCACAAGTTCCAGTCCAGCCAGATCTAGATAATGAGACTGTCTCAGAAATCACATGAATCAGTAAAGGAGGAGTACACACCTCTCCCTCTTCGAACACTAGAGAAGTCCTCGCTTTCTCCCCCTCTCTTCTCTCGGTGTGGAGCTCCACTGCTTCTGCCATCTTCTCCTCCGTGCTTTACTTCACCTTTCCCCTCAATTGCTACCATCCGTATTTTCCCAATGCTGCCATTTCCAGGAGAGATTTGAGCATCTTCACAAAACCCAGAACGTTCCAAGTGCTGACTGGGATCACCACCTAAGTAATACTGAAAGTGTCCATTGTTTGACATAAAGCTGTCTAAAGACTTACAAATTTAAAACAATAGTTACAAGTTATAAATATAACTGATATAGCAAAAGGTTTTATGGTAATAAAAATACTGTTTTCTAAAAGGGTCCTCTCATGTTCCTGCTGGAAATATTCCTTTCTTTAAAATATCCTTCAACTTGAACTCAGTTTCCCATATACAAGAAGTAATTGAGTAGGCATGATTTTCTCTATGAGCAAAATGTAAGGGTTCCCAAGAGTCACCCAGTCACCCAAGATATAAAGAAATGCTCACCTTAGTTACTATACTTAACTCTAGACAACTATAAGGAAAAAGGACCCTGGCTCATAACCTTAGTAAGGGAGTCCTAAGAGATTATTTCAGGATTGTCTAATAAGATGTATGAAAAACAGCATGTGGCAGATACTACAGAAGTCAATCAAAAAATGATGATGGACATTCAACTAAGGACAAATGGAGTATGGGCCAAGCATGGTGGCGCCCGCCTTTAATCCCGCCCTCAGAAGCAGAGGCAGGTGGATCTCTGTGCATTGCAGGACAACCTGTTCTACATAGTGAGCTCCGGAACCAGCCAAAGTTACAGCCAACCCCTGAGTCAAAACAAAATCAAAAAAGAACAAATGAATATAAGTCATATCAAAGGTTTCATAATGACAATGAACCATCAATGTAGTTGGGATGGAAGATGTTTGAGAACTTACAACAGAATAGTACTGGTCTTAAAAAACTGAACACATAGAGCAAGAGAAAGGAAATCTCTAATGACTAGACAGTTTGGTGACATACTAAAATAAATACAGGAGATAGATAAGGCTGTAGGATAACAAAAGAAAGATAATGGTTCAGATACAGGTAAGTAAAAACTGAAGCCATAGGTGTCTCAGTTAGGGTTTTTCTGGTGTGCTAAAAACATCATGACCAAAAGCAACTTGGGAATAAAAGGGTTTATTTCACCATATGCATATATTTGCTAAGGGAAGTCAGGCCAGGGCAAGAACTCATAAAGAAGTGCTGCTTATACTGGCTTGTTCTTCACAGCTTGCTAAGCCTGTTTTTTTACATCATCCGAGGCCATGGGCCAAGTGGTGGCTCTGTCCACAGTAATCTGGGCCCAGCACATCAAGTATAATGAAGAAAACACCTCACAGGCTATTTTGGTAGGAACACTGTCTCAACCGAGGGTCCCCTTTCCCAAATGACTCCAGTTTGTGTCAAATTAACATAAAACTAGCCATCACACTAGGCAAAGAGTATGGCAGTTACAATTCAGAAGAAAGAAAACACTGAATTTATTACTTTAATAGTTATCAACCTTCAGTACTGCCTGAACCCAAAGAATCAGTAGCCAAAGCTGTACTACTGAAAAATACTAAATTCCTGGATCACCAAGAAAAGGTGACTGAAATGAACTGTCCAGTAGTGCACGAGGGAGGCACTAGAGGAAGACAGGCAGGCAGATCTCCATCAATACCAGCCTTGTATACACATGGAGTTATGAGCCAGCCAGGGCTATTTAGTACAATTTTGCCTTAAAGAGAAAAAGAAAAAAGGTGCTAATAACCAACTTCCTTTTTGTTCCTTTGTTGAGTTTTTTGGGGTTTTTTGTTTCTTTCTTTCTTTCCCTGAGGGAACCGCATCTTACTATGTACCCTTAGCTGGCCTGGAACTTTCCAGTAAACTTGGGGATATAATTGCCTCTACTCCCAAATGCTATAGGCCACTACACACAATCACAGACCTATGTGTAATTTGTTCTTCTTCCAATACTGAATCTTGACTGAAATCTGAAGATTATTTTAAGTAGGTTTTTGTTTTAAAAGCTTTTTTTTTTTTTTTTTTTTTGGTTTTTCGAAACAGTTCTTCTGTAGCTTTGGAGTCTGTCCTGGCACTACCTCTGGAGATCAGGTTGGCCTTGAACTCACAGAGATCCACCTGCCTCTGCTGGGATTAAAAGCATGCAGCACCACTGCCCAGTTTAAAGGCTTCATTTTTATTTTTAACTATGTAGATAGGTGTGCATCTTGTATGTGGGTTTGTATGGAGGTTTTTGTAAATGAGAGCGATGCCCTTGTGGGTAAGAAGAGGGCATCAGCTCTCCAGGGTAGGATTCACAGGCAGTTGTGACCTGTCTTGATGTAGTGCTAGGAATCAAACTTGGGTCCTCGCAAGAGCACTCTTAAGAGGGTGGTGGTGCACACCTTTAATCCCAGCATTTGGGAGGCAGAGGCAGGAGGATCTCTGTGAGTTCAAGGCTAGCCTGGTCTGTAAGAGCTAGATCCAGGACAGCTAGGACTGTTACACAGAGAAACCCTGTCTCAGAAGAAAAAAAAAAGGAAAGACAGAGTATACGCTCTTAACTGCTGAACCAGCAGCTCTCCAGCCCTTGAACCAAAAGTTTTAACTGACTGGAGTATAGTCAATATGAAGAGCTAATTTATGCTGAAGATTATTCAGTTTTCTTCGCTAATCCATGTTTTAGCAAGGACAGCAGAATAAGCAGTTTACCCTCTGCACCTCCATTCTACCTATGACACATTATTTATAAAATACACATAATAAGATAACTTAAAATGGAATGCTGTATTACTGTAATAGTTGTCTACTGTCTATATTGGTATTCTAATATAGTATCTTTATAAAATAATTTTATTCTAATTCTGCTATTGTAGTATTATATTAAAACTAATTCTCTTTTGGTGTGTGTGTGAAAGCACGTGTGTTGGCTATGGCCATGCGACAGTGCTCCCCGTCATGTGCTCCCCGGCATGAACACGCAGAGAGCAGAGGGTCACCAGCAGCCTACTCTACCACTGCCTCTCTCCACCTTATTCCCTGGTACACATCTCTCACTGAACCTAGAGCTGACAACAAGAAAACCCTAGGAATCCTCCTCTCTCCTGTTCCACACAATACTGAGGAGTATGCACACAGAGTCACACAGCTTAGCTTATTTTGTCTTTGAAACAGGTTCCTACAGTATAACCATGGCTGAACTGAACTCACAGAAATCAGCCTGTCTGTTTCTTGAGTGCTAGGATTAAAGGTGTGCGCCACCATGCTGTCCTCCACACATGACTTCTGATAGGGACATTGAGATTTCAAACTCAAGTCCTTCTCCTTCCTCTCAAACTTGTGGAACAAGTGATCTTACCCACAAAGCCAGCCTCAGCTATTATTATCATACACTTTATAATTTACTATAATCATTATACACTTTAATTTACACACACACACATACACAACTATAAATGTTTAAACATTTTCAAGATATTTTTAAAGTGTGTGACGTGTGTGTATTCTCCAGTGTGTTCGTGGCTGCTACTTCATCAGTGTCACAGCACACATGTGGTATTTAAACATCAACACCTCAGATGTCTGCGCTGGCTTCCCACCTGAACCTGGGTCATCTGTCATCCGTCACTACATACAGCAGCCTAGCTGGCCTGTGAGCTCCTGGGGATTCTCCTGTCACCAGCTCCCATCTCACTAAAGGGGCACTAGGTTACACATGTCCTCTAGCTTACACAGGTTCTGGGGAAGCACTTTGCCCTACAGCAGGTTCATTCCAAATTAATGAACAAGTTTATTGGCTACTAAAGAGGTTATGCATTGGTATTTTGGGGATTTTTTGTTTGGTTGGTTGGGTTTGGTTTTTGGGTTTTTTTGGGTTTTGTTAGTCTCCTTAGCATAGAAAATAATGGTTTCATTATGGCATGATTGTATGAATGTCATATTGTATTCTGCATACTGGATATATCATTTTGAAAATTTGTCAGTTGTAAAATGTCATCTTTACCTCTTCTTGTCCAAATTGCTCCATAGAATCACAGTACACTTCACTGTCTGAGTCACTTGTCAAATGATGAATTCCTGAAGCGTCCTCACTGTGATCATCATTTGTATCTAAATAGAAACAAATGTCCAGACAGTGTATTTATACTCTAGGACAATAAAAACATTTCATTCTATATTTCACAACTCATCAGTCCTCTATTATACTCATTCTGGCAAAGAAGTCTGTCTTACCAAGTCATCATAGGTTACCCTCAAATCCACAGTGTTCCTGCCTCAGCTTCTAAAGTGCTGAGATTACAGGTATTCCACCACACCTGGCTCCAGGTCATGATATATATAGTGTGTACATATATGTGTGTTATGTATATATATATACAGCTAGACTTAGGAAGTAAAGGCAGGAGAACCACTAGCAGTTCTAGGCCACCAGCTCTACACAGGTGGGTCCTGATAAAACACACCAAAGCTGGTAAAATAGAGGAGCTTACTGCCAAATCTGACCATCTGAGTTCAAAACCCCAAAGATGGAAAAACAGAGTCAACTCTATTTAGTTATTCTCTACCCTCCACATACCCTCCAAAGACTTAACATAATACACACACAACTACACACTATGAACAAATAAAAAAGAACCAAATATAAGAAAGCATTCTGGCTCTAATTCTCTGTTTCAAAGTAACAAACCCTTATAGCAGCATTAACAACCCTAAGAAGACATTTCTAAACAGTTTACTGTAAGTTTTCAACACCCTAGAATTGTTAGAAGAGGATTTTAGGTATAAGAAAAGGATTAGGCAAAGGAATATCTGAGAACAATACCTTGGTGGACATAGACAACAGTGTTTTCAGTTTGCTCCAAGCTCTGATCCACAGGCTTGGCTTCTTCATTGTTTCTGACATTTGGGGAAGAATCGGTATGAAGATCATTGTGTGTATCCTGCACAAAGCTATCCTTATAGCCATTGGTAACAATGATTTCCAAATTCTTATCTGGTGATTTCTTCATCATTTTCTTATCTTGTATGGAAAAAAAAAAGGTGAGATGCATAAAGTACCTCGTAACCAGGCATGGTGACTCAGTCTTTAATCCGAGCACTCAGCACTCTCTGTGAATCTGAGGTCTAGATAGAGAGTAGAGAGTACCAGGCCAGCGATACATAGATGTTCTAGAATCTGTAGTCAATTCCCAAATTACCACAATCTTTTTTGAAGGGCTTCCTATTTGGATGGGAGAAATGGGTGGTTCCTCAAAAGGGGTCCTATTATTACATGCCAAAGCTCACCCAAAATTCATGTTAAATTTTCAAAATGCTCCCATTCTCTCCACAAGGTGGTGGCACATGCCTTTACTCCCAGCAGAGGCAGGCAGATCTCTGTGAGTTCAATGCCAGCCTGTTCTACAGAGCAAGTTCCAGGATAGGCTCCAAAGCTGCAGAGAAACCTTGTCTCGAAACCACCCTCCCCAAAAAAAGAAAAAGCCCCCATTCTCCATGACTCTTATGAAAAGACTTTAAAATGCATCACTATCAATCGTCATCTTGGGCTGCAGAGATGGCCCAGCAGTTAAGAGCACTTCCTGGTTTTCCAGAGGATTCAAGTTCTGTCCCCAGCACCCATGTCAGGTTCACAACTGCCTACAGCTTCAGCTCCAGAGCATCTGATACCCTGTGCATGCTGGGAACTGAACACAGGTCCTCTAAAGAAGCAGTCAGTGCTCCTAACTGCTGAGCCACCTATCCAGTTCCTAGAATAATGTCCTAATGTTTTTACATTACCTCAGACAAATTGCTCTAGAAACAAAGAAATGAAGATTACCAGACTGTTAAACTGATCCATAAGAAACAGACTGTGGGGGGCTGGACAGATGGCTCAGCAGTTAAGAGCACTGGCTGCTCTTCCAGAGGTCCTGAGTTCAATTCCCAGAAACCACATGGTAGCTCATAACCATCTGTAATGAGATCTGGCTCTTCTGGCCTGCAGGCACACAGGCAGATAGAACACTATATAATCAATAAATAAAGCTGTGCAGTTTCAGTAAGTATCTCTTTCCTTCCCAGTGCTTGTTCTTCTGCTAACACAGAATGTGGTACCCCATGATTCCAATATTCCACCATCAAAATTTACACCTGGGGTGATCCCAACACTCAAGAGAAAGAATCAGGATTTTTAAATATGAGGTCTCCCTGGGCTACATAGTGAAACTCAATCTCAAAATACTAAGAGCTGAGTGCATAGCTCAAGGGTAGAATGCTTGCCTACATATGCCAGGCCTTAGGTTATGCCTGTATTCTATTCTCTATAGTCCATTTAATTTTGATAGAATGCTAAAAAAAATAGTGTATATGCATATATCTATGCTAAAAATAACAGCTTAAAATAATATATACATGGGATAGGGATATAGATCAGTTGGTAGAGTACTAGCATAACACTAATGAAGCCCTGGCCTTAATGACAATGCATAAACTGAGCATGGTAGCAGTCACCTATAACCCAGCAGGAGCTGGAGAAGTTCAGGTCATCCTCAGCTACAGAGCATATGCAAGGCCAGTCAGGAATAAGTGAAGCATTGTTTCCCAAAAATTAAAATTAAAAAATTACATAATACAGAGGTGGAGAGATGGCTCAGCAGTTAAGAGCACTGGCTGACCCACATGGCACCTTACAACTATCTATAATTCTAGTTCCAAAAATCTGATGCCTTCTCTGACCTCTGAGGGCACAGCATGCACATGGTACACAGACATGCATGCAGACAAAATACCCATACGCATAATAAAAGTAAGTACCCCTTTACATTATACAATACATCATTTTATGCTTTGGGAGAATAGCCTATTCTTGTCTACCCTCAATTAACACCTATTTCATTAATTTTTTTTAAATATTTAACTTTATTTTATGTGCATGTGGTATAAAGGTGCCAGATTCACTGGAATTAAACAGTTGTGAGCTGTCATGTGGGTGCTGGGAATTGAACCTGGGTCCTCTGGAAGAGCAACCAGTGCTCTTAACCACTGAGCCGTTCCTCTAGCCCTTATTTCATTAATTAATAAGGCTGGCTGGCTGTATATTCCATAGGAGAGCATTTTGATTCACTGAAAATACTCCAAATGCCATCACATGCATTAATAATATACAAAAAACCCCAAATGTTACGTCCTTTTATCTTACCTGGTACGAGATTATTAACTGTATTAACCAGTTACTCCAGACTTACCATTGCCATCACTCTGCTCTGCTCCTTTTAACTCTTCTTGGGCCTCTTCTTCCTCAGACTCAGCTCCACTGTCACTGCTCTCAGTTTTACCATTAACAGCTTTGGCATTTGAAGAGATCAGAACATTACCAAGATCTAAATCATGAAATGAAAAATTCTTAATGTTGGAATTTGCAAAACAAAATTCACTAAACAATAAACCATTTTTTAAATCACAATACTAAAAATGGAAGCTAGAGAGATGAGTCAAGAGGTTAAGAGCACCGCTGCTCTTCCGAGGGACCTAGGTGCAGTTTAGCACTAGGTGGTGGCTTACAACTGTCTAGACTTTAGCTCCACTTTCAGGCACACAGGCAAAATACATACACACACACACACACACACACATATATACATATATATATTAAAAGTATATGTATATATATATATTAAAAATATAAATTGGGTGATGGCAGCACACGCCTTTAATCCCAGCACTCAGGAGGCAGAGGCAGGAGGCAAGTTTGAGGCCAGCCTGGTCTACAGAGTTCCAGAACAGCCAGAGATACAGAGAAGACCGGTCTTGAAAAACATACAAACAAACAAATATATAAATGTAATGTTATTCTTTTACTCTACACATCTATACAAATTACTTCAATTACCAGTTTACAACAAAAATGATAATGCTATCTTACCTATCCTTTCTGAAGCCAAGTGAGAACTAATTTTGAAGTTAATATCAATCAAAAAAATAAAGTTGAATATAAATGACCTTCATACTTAGTAAATGAAAAACAATTTGCTAGCCTGCCAAAAGCATCAATATGATATTTTAGTCCTACCAATAGTCTCCCTGGTCTCCCTGATAATATAGTTGGACTCCATTTTAATTGTTGAGATAAAACCTCACACTACAGCCCTGGCTGGCTTAGAACTCACTATGTAGACCAGACTGAACTCAATCCTGCAACAAGCTTCCTGCCTCTGCTCCCAACGAGCTGGGATTATAGACATACACCACCATGCCCGCCTAACTTTTCCTATCAGATACAGAATGCTGCATAAATCTGTATCATCATCCTGGCACAGAAGCCATGATAATGACTGCATTATTCAATCTCAGCATTTGTGCTGCAGAATCGGGCACTATTCACATTTTTAATTTTTTTGTATTGTCTTTAGGGCTTAAGGTATAAAGCCTAATTTTTATATATTTATAATGTGAATAATAGATAGATAGATAGATAGATAGATAGATAGATAGATAGATAGATAGATAGGCAGGCAGGCAGGGAGTAGATAGGCAAGCAGGCAGACTGACTGACTGACTTTTTGTGAAGAAATTTCAAGACAGGGTTTCTCTGTGTAGCCCTGGCTGTCTTAGAATTCACTCTGTAGACCAGGCTGGCCTAGAACTCAAGAGATCAAAGAGATCCTCTGCCTCTTGAGTGCTGGGATTAAAGGCGTGCGCCACCACTGCCACTTTTTTAAAACATCAATTTCACCACTTAAAGAAGCAAATAGTATTGGCCAAAATTTACCCTAAGAGAAGACACAAACTGCAATATGCTTTTCAACTGAGCTCTAACGAGGATACAGATCTGAAATTAGGAGTTTTAGAGTGATCTAAGACTGTCCACATCTGTAAGGGTGTCATGCTTTACCAGTGCTGAGCTCTAACGAGGATACAGATCTGGAATTGTTAGTTTTAGAGTGATCTAAGACTGTCCACATCTGTAAGGGTGTCATGCTTTACCAGTGCTGCTGGGTTCTGGACCACACTTTGAGAAACAACAGTACACAGACACTGAAGAGGGCAGAAAAGGCTAGGTGTGGTAGCTGTAACCCCTGCACTCAGGAGGCTGAGGCAAGAGGAATCCTGAGTTCAGATTAGCATAGTCTACATACTGAACCCTGTCAAAAATCAAACAAAACAACAATAAAAACAAAAAAACAAAACAAAAAGCAGAAAAAAAGAAGTGATCTTATACCATGAACATTTTTTCTTTCTCTTACAAAAATCCACTTTGGCACCAGCAATATGTCTCACTGGGCAGAGATACCCAACACAAACCTGATCTGAGTTCAGCTCGATTCTCAGGAACCACAGGATGGAAAGAAAGACAATTCCTGCAAACTACTCGCTGACCTCCACAATCACACTGGGGTGTGTATGCATGCATGCATGGCATGTGTGTGTGTGCACGCATACACACAGAATCTAACTTTAACAATCATTAAAAAGAAAAAGATCCAATTACATTAAATTCCAAAATACCTATACACTTTAACAGCGGGGTGCTGGGGACTGTGGATCCCCAGACCCCGAATTTCCTGTGACCCCCTGCCTGCCGGAGTAAACAACTTGTTTTCCTATGCCTGCAGCTGCTCTGAGCAAACAACTTGTTTTGTAGCTGCTCTGAGCATGAGACCCTCAAGAGTTCCTGATGACAGGGAAGTGGTTTCTGGTGGGCTTGCAGCTCAGAGTTACCACGTGGAAGGAGGCCCTATATAAGCTGCCCTAGAACACAGTAAAGGGCATTCGGGGCATCCTTGGCCTTCCTTACCCGTCTCTATGTATGTGTTTCGATCTCCAGCCCCTTGCCTGTACTGTAGCGCATAGAGCTGGCATTGTGCTACGGTGAGGCCTACATTCCTATTTAACTCCACCTAAGTAAACCAAATGAAAGACTAAAACTTCAAGTCTATTTTCTATTAAAGAATCATGACCTCGCCATAGTTTGTTCTGTAGTTCTAAGAATCAGCTGTAAGCTACCTGACATGGTGCTACCTGACATGACCAGGTCCTCTGGAAGAGCAGGAAGTGCTCTTTACCGTTGCCCTATAAATTTTAAGCAAGGGCTTTACATGGATTTCATTATTCCTACCTTCTAAATATTTGGAGAGTTTCTCCAGTCGGACTGGCATGTGAAAGTAAAAGAGAAAATTAGACACATAGGTATTAGTGCATGCATATTGTATCAGCTGCTGAGGTAAGAAAAAAAGGTAAAACAGAGCTGAGCAGGATTACACATGCCTGTAATCCCAGAATATGGGTGAATGAGGAAGGAAGGTGATGAGTTCGAGGCCAGCCTGGCCCGACCTTGTACACAAGACCATGTCTTGAAAAGAAACATAAGCCTGTCCAACCTGAGGTCAAGTCAGAACTCTTGCCACTCTTTTTGTCTTCTACAATTTCATAAAATGGACCGATAACATGCAGCAATTCTTCAACTTTCTCAGTCATGGGCATAGTTTCAAGAATCTATAATTAAGAGAAAGAAATACTGTAAAATCACCAACTATTAACTTGGTCTGTAGTTGTACAAAATCTACTATTCCCAGTCTGTCAATCATTTGCAGATTTGAAGTTCATTAGCAGACTTCCCAAAGGGACTACATTAGTTATATAATGAACATTAACTAATTTTTTTCAATCAAACTAAAGATGTATATGCTAATGATCTAAAAGTATGCTTGGAGCTGGTGACTAAGCTGTTAGTTACAGAAAACTTGATATCCCAGCACCCACATGGTGGCTAACAGCCATCTGCGGCTCCACTTTTGACCTCTGAGGGCTCCTATATCCATGTGGTCCACATATTCTCAGGCACATATACATAAATTAAAATAACCTTTTTTATTTAAAAAAATATTTTCATTTGAAGACGATTTTACATAGACTTCAAATGAAAGGATTATATAATAATTTTAAGTTTTACATTAAAATCTGGGGTTTATAAAAAAAACAGAAAACAGTAGAGCTAGAATGAAATTATATCTGCCATTTGATAGTAAGAAAGTTTCTAAGAGAACATAAAGATAAAGCATTGATAAACTCTTTGATACCTTCAAGACTATGAGACAATTTAGAATCATTCATCTGTTTTGGGGTTTGGGTGTTTGTTTTTGTTTGTGGGGGCAGGATCTCACTGTGTATCCCTGGCTGTCCTTGGAACTCCCTATATAGACCAGGCAGATCTTGAATTCATACAAGCACAAGTCAGCACTCCCAACTCCCTTTCTTACTATAAACTGGCTAAACCATTACTTAATAAAACTGGATAGGAAAAAATGGATAAATATTAATGTCAGTTCAATTTTATATTGAATTATAGAAACATATCCTGAAAGTTATACACTATTTGAGGTAAGAAAGAGGTCAGCAAGATGGCTCAGTGAGTAAAGACACTTGCTGCCAACCACACAACCTGAGGTTAATCCTTGGACCCCACTGCAGAAGGAGAGAACCAAGTCCTACAAGCTGCCCTGAGTGTCACACATACACTATGACACCCACAAAATAACTAAGTGTAACTTTTTTTTAACTTGATCACCTTGATAAACTAAATAACTTTTTTTTTAGTTTTTCGAGTTTTAGTTTTTAGGATTTCTCTACAGCTTTGAAGTCTGTCGTGGACTTAGCTCTTGTAGACCAGGCTGGCCTCGAACTCACAGAGATCCGACTGCCTCTGCCTCCCCGATTAAATCCTCTAGGATTAAAGGCGTGCACCACCCCCGCCCAGTCCTAAGTGTAACTTTTTTTAAAAAAGAATTATCAAACCACAGTGGCTTTTAATTTTCTCTGCTTTTGAAGGGTTCCTTTGTTTTTGTGCTACTGATACAGATAACAGCTAAAAAAAACAATGAACTCTACCCTCTGCTCTAAAGTCCACTAAAGAAAGTTGTGAAAATGTAACGAAGGGCACACAATGAGTAGCACAGGCAATATGAAAAAGAAACAGCAAAATATTCTGAATTTTCCAAATAAAAATTATTAAAAATCCTCTAGGGGGGAGGGAGACTAACTCCCTTATTTCAGACTTTATGTTCAAAAGCAGTTTCTTTAAAATCACTAGGCAGGGCTGGGCATGCAGTCAGTTACTATACTTGGCTTGCATGCAGGAAGCCTTTGGCTCTATTTCCAACACCACGTAAAACTGGGCTGTGAGGAGCTTGTACATAAGTCCAGTACTCAGGAAGTAGAGGCAAAGGAACCAGGTCATCTGCACAGACAACTCTGAGGCTGCTTAAAGCCTTGTCTCAAAAAAAAAAAAAAAAAAAAAAAAAAAACTACAGATACTGGACATGCAGCTCAATAGTAGCAACTAATGGCACACAAAAAAAGTAAATTCAAGATGTTTTGAGTACTTTTATTCTAGCTGAGCAGTGGTAGCGCACGCCTTTAATCCCAGCACTCAGGAGGCAGAGGCAGGCGGATCTCTGTCAGTTCGAGGCCAGCCTGGTCTACAAGAGCTAGTTCTAGGACAGGAACCAAAGCTACAGAGAAACCCTGTCCCAAAAAACAAAAAAAGAAAACCAAAAAAAACTTTTATTTTTTTATTCTGTACTATGAATTATTTCCCCCACCTTTTTCATTTCTTCAACATATGCAATCATGGCTTCTTCTTTAGTCATATCACCCAATGAACTCCAAGCATCCCTAGAAATGAAAATATAAAAGTAAAAACAAAAGTTACTTGATTTTTGAGCTAGGTATGCTAGTTCATGCCTGAACCCATTAAATAATAAAGTTATGCTAACTGCAGGAAAATGGATACAACTAGAGAAAATCATATGACATGAATTAAATCGATCTCAGAAAGACAAACATCAAGTTTTCTCCCATTTATTGATCTTACACTTCACACACAAAATCATGTCTGTACTGATGACATGAGAGTTAAGTGAGATGGAGGAACCAGGAACTAATGGAAGAAGGGGGGAAAGGGGCTAGAGAGATGTCTCAGTGGTTAAGAGCACTGACTGCTCTTCCAGAGGTCCCAGGTTCAATTCCTAGCATCCACGTGGCAGCGCACAACTGTAATTCTAGTTGCAGGGAACGTGACATCCATGGCAAAACACCAATGCACATAAAATAAAAATTAATTAATTAATTAAAAAGAAAGAGCAAGAAGGATAAAGGAAGGGTAGTCAAGTATGGGAGGAATGTGCTCAAAGTATATATCATACAAATAGCCTTTTATAACCTTTTATAATGATTTTTAAAAATATAAAATAAGAAAATTTTAAATATTAAACATTTGACACATTCACATAAGTGTAGACCACATAAGATTATACACTATTCTTAAATATTTCCTAAGAATCCTTTAAAAGGTTTTAAGGATTTTTAAAATATTTATTTGTGTCAGGTGGTGGTGGCACACACCTTTAATCCCAGCACTCAGGAAGCAGAGGCAGGCAGATCTCAAGTTCAAGGGCAGCCTGGTTTACAAAGTGAGCTCCAGGACAGCCAGGACTACTACAAAGAGAAACCCTATCTCAAAAAACAAAAGAACAAAAAAAAAAAAAAGAAAAGTTGATTTGCATGAGTGTATGTTTGCAGGAGTTTATGTGTACCATTGTGTGCAGGAACTCACAGAAGCCGAGAGGTTGTCAGATTCCCTGGAGCAGGAGTTAAAGGCGTGAGCCACCACATGGGTGCTGGAAACTAAACCTAGGTCCTCTGCAAAAAATACACTTAACCACTGAGCCATGTCTCCAGCCCCAAAGATCTAGCTTATTTTTTTCCTTTTTGAGTATATGTATGTGTGCCATTTGCAGACAACTGCTCTGACAGGCCAGAAGAGGCATCAGATCCCCTGGAGCTGGCGCCACAGGCAGTTGTAAGACACCCAGCGTGGGTGCTACCTTAGTCTCAAAGCAAACTCAAGGCCTCTGCAAGAGTACCAAGTGCTCTTAACCACTGAGCCATCTCTCCAGCCTTAGTAAAGTTTTCATGTCATAGGAACTGTGAAAGCCATGTTGTAGAGAAATATACATTTGGGTTAAAATTTTCCTATTAATTTAAATGTATAACTAATTTATATACTAAAAATAAAGATGAAATAGGCCTAAGGATGTAGTTCAGTTGGTAAAAGTATTTGTCTAGCAGGCACAAGGCCCTGGGTTCAATCCCTAGCATGGAATAAAGTAGGTATTGTAATCTTGCCCTGTAACCTCAACACTGGGAAGGCAGAGACAGAACAAAAGTTCAAGGCTACATATGAGTTTTAGAATGAGACTGTCTCAAAAGATAACACAAATCCCCTATTTATACATTGTTTTTAGCAGTTAACTCTGCCACAGGTCAACTCTAGGGGGAAAAATAATTTCCATCTATGAATTCAAAAACTTAATTATTTGAAAAACATGATGCACTAATTATCATGCTATATTGATAAAGTATAATCTAAAATTAACCTTTGTAAATCTGCCGTAGTAAACATACCAAGATGTTCATGGTAGTCAATGCAGAAAATGGTAGAGCATCTAAATATCTCATGATTCTTTTAACTAGAACATTAGAAGCCAATATTCAACTCAAGTACTGTGGGTCAGAAGTCATCTTAGACCAAAGGTAAGTAGCAGTCACTGAGTCAAGCCAAGTTACACATTACCTCAGTCTCAAAGCAAAAGCCACTATGTTCTTTGGCAGGTCAAAGAGATAAGGAAGCTTGTTTTTGCTTTTTTTGAGAAGCAGTCTCATATAGCACAGGCTGGCCTCACACTCACTATATAGCAAAAAAAGGCCTTGAATTCCTGATCCTTCTGCCTCTATCTCAGACTGTTAGAAATAACTAAATTGTACTACCAACAGCAAATGTGTTCATTTAATATGTGGGATTGATCTAAGGTTGGAAGGAGGAACCGCCACAAAAGGAAAGGAAGAATAAGTGCAAACATTTTCCATCTATTGAGTACCTACCCACAACAATGCTGTTTTCCTATCTTCCCCAAGATGTTCCTAATTATGCAAAAGTATATTAAGGACATTTAAAGAATAAAATTGTGAGCAAATACTTAGTAGGCTTTTATTCACAAAATACATAATAGCTGTATAATTAATTGATATAAATGAAAATTCTTTCTTAACTCTATAAGTGAAATTACCATTTATATCTTCCAATAGGATCCCAGAATCCAGGCCTTGAAAGTTTGCAGGGTCCTTCAGTTGCCTGTTTGTAGAAGCTATAGAACTTGAGCATCATTTCATTTGTTGGCTGAAATGATCCTATGGGGAACAAACATTAAATACAGATCACTTGGGACTGTAACTCATAACATAAAGCTGTGTATTAGCTTAGCCATACCACACTAGAAGTGGTTTTCTTCTTTGGTTTGATTTATTCAGATAGAGTCTAACACTATAGCTCAGGCTTGCCTGGAACTGCTATGTAGGCCGAGCTGGCTTCAAACTCCAACATCTTTCTGAACCAGACTCCTGAGTGTTAAGGGCAGGAGCCACCACACCAGGACTACATCTCTTTATAATTCAGATAATTTATTTCAATCTGAAAAACATCAGGTATTAGTCGTTTTCCTTTGATTTCAGAAAGTTCTTAAAGTTTAATATTTTGTTTTGATTTTTTGTTTGGTTAGATTTTTTGTTGTTGTTTTGTTTTGTTGGTTTTTTTGGTTTTTCGAGACAGGGTTTCTCTGTAGCTTTGGCGCCTGTCCTGGAACTCACTCTGTAAACCAGGCTGGCCTCGAACTTAAGTCCGCGTACCTCTCCTCCCAAGTGCTGGGATTAAAGGTGTGCACCACCAATGCCTGGCAAGTTTAAACTTTTTGTTGTTGTTGTTGTTTATTTTATTTTTTTTTTAGTTGTTGCAAAAAAAAAAAATTTCCCATTTCCCTCCCCCTCCTCGCACACATCGTCCCCTCTCCCCACTCCCCTCCCCCTTACCCCCACTCCATCAGTTCAATAAATAAATTAGCAACCATTTTATAAATGCAACTGACATAACCAGCAAATATTACACTAAAAAGAAATATATAAAGAACTGTTTTCAAAAAAATTGTGTCCAAAATTAGAGGTAGAAGTGAAAAATGTTATTTATTATTATTATTATTAACCAAAGTTCACACTAACTGGCTCTCCCAAAGTCCTTTGTCTAGTGGAAACTTAAAATCTGGCCAACAAATAAAATTCTAGTAACCAAGGTAAACATGCAAGTTTTTCACTTATGCTGCTCAGTTTTCCTGTAGACTGGGCTGGCCTGGAATTTACTATGTAACTCCACTGCTCATCCCATTCTCTGTGGTTTTGGAGCCTGTCCCGGAACTAGCTCTTGTAGACCAAGCTGGTCTCGAACTCACAGATCCACCTGCCTCTGCCTCCCAAGTGCTGGGATTAAAGGCGTGCGCCACTACCGCCCAGCTTGTTCATCCCATTCTTATCTTCAAAAGTCACATGCTTACTTTGGTTATTAAAATTATACTTTGCATAATGAGTTACTATTCATTTTAATCTATTTGTTTTTATGTTTCAAATATTTTAACATTTTTATATTTAAAATCCTCAAATTATAAGTACTATAAGTTACAATATTCAGTAAAAGCCATACATATAAATGTTAAAATCTGTATTGCAAAGAAATATTAATAATGGCATAAGAAATTTCATGACCTGTTATTAAATGGGAAAAGGAAGAAAACATCTTTTAAAGGCCATAAACAGACAGGCGGTGGTGGCGCATGCCTTTAATCCCAGCACTTGGGGGCAGAGGCAGGCGGATCTGTGAGTTCGAGGCCAGCCTGGTCTACAAGAGCTAGTTCCAGGACAGGCTCTAAAGCTACACTGAAAAACCCTGTCTCGAAAAACCGAAATAAATAAATAAATAAATAAATAAATAAATAAGTAAGTAAAAGGCCATAAACAGCCATGCAATGGCGGTTCATACTTTTAATCCCAACACTCAGGAGGCCGAAGCAGGTGGATCTATGTGAGTTGGAGGCCAGCCTGGTCTACAGATCGAGTTTCAGGACAACCAAGGCTGTTACATAGAGAAATCCTGACTCACAAAAGAAAAAGACCATAAACAGGGGCTGGAGAGATCGCTCAGCAGCCAAGAGTACTGGCTACTCTTACAAAGACCCTTGGTTCGATTCCCAACACCCATATGGCAACTCACAACCATCTGTAACTCTGATACCCTCTTCTAGCCTCCATGGGCACCAGACAGGTACACAGAGGCATATAAGCAAGCAGAACAGTAAAACACATTAAAGAAAAAAAAAACACAGATACAATAAGACCTAAATGAGGTATGGTGTGTGTGTGTGTGTGTGTGTGTGTGTGTGTGTGTGTGTGTGTGTGTGTGTGTAAATAGTACAGTATACCAAGTGAGAATACCTTGGGAAGGAGAGGCAAAAGGATTACAGGCAAAGGCCAAAATAAGATAACCAGGGGTTACATAGTAAGTTCCAGGCCAGCCCAGTCTACAGAGGAACAATTTATCTCCTACCAAGGAATACAACACAATATGCATGAAAATGTTAAAAGGGGATGTTGCTGGATAGTAGGTATGTATACAGATTATTATTTCATTTTCCCTTTTCCTGTTAAAAGAAACTCAGTGCTGTCTCTGGACTGATAGCTGGGGAACCTGCATAGGACCGAACTCGATCCTCAGAATGTGGGTGACTGTTCTGTGACTTGGACAGTCTGGGGGTCCGCTGGCAGTGGGACCAGGATTTATCCCTAGAGTATGACCTAGCTTTTTGGAGCCCATTTCCTATAGACGGATACTTTGCTCAGCCTCTGATACAGCGGGGAGGTGCTTTGGTCCCACTAGACTTTGTTGACTCCCCATGGGAGGCCATATCCTTTCTGAGGAGTGAATGCAGGATTGGATGGGGAGTAGGTGGGAGAGTAGGTAGGGGGAATGGGATGAGGGGAGGGAGGGAGGGGGAGCTGTGATTGGTATGTAAAATGAAAAAAAACTTTTAAATAAAAAAAGTATTTGACAGAAAAAAATAAATCTCAGTCTTGTTTGTTTTGGTTTTTATGTGTGTGTGTCTGAAAGTGAGTGTGCGTTTCTGCAGTAAGATCCCCTGAAGCTAGAGTCACATGACAGGAATTTGTGAACCTCCTGCTGTGCTTGCTGGGAACTAAACTCAGGTCCTCCAGAAGAGGAACAAGGCTCTTAACTGCTGAGCCATCTCTCCATCATACTGCTCATTACTTTTAAAAATGAAAATAGTTATAAAAACAATAATTATAAAGGTAGTTTAAAGATAATGGATTATATATCAAGTATTACATGAAGTAATCAAAAGCTAATAGAATTTTTTTAACTAGAAATTACAACATATACAAATTGAAAACTGGTAGTTCAGGTTTGGCCAAGAGTATATAATTAATTCCGAAATCACAGTAATAACTACCTATATAATAAATGAACATTTAGGAGTATTTCTTAGGCACGGTATTTCAACAAGATAGTTATTCTTGATATAGCAAAGAATAAAAATAGAAAAACCACAGTTAAAATGAGTTAATAACTCAAATGTAAATTTAAAATTTCAAAAACAATAAAAGGAGAAGGGTGGTGAGAGCTGAGCACATCTAAGGCACCTGTAACCAAGACACCATGGAAAGAGGAAATTAACTCCCGTAAGTGTCCTCTGACCTCCACACGTGCACTAACACACACACACACAAAATAAATGTAATAAAAAATTTTAATTAAACAACTATCTCATTCTTCAGTAAGCTAACAAAATGTACAAGTTTATTAGCTTAAGTAAAAGGTACATATTATAAAAGATATAAACAAAACTGAAAACATACACTGAATATACTACATATACGGCAGCATTACTTCTGTCCTAAAAACACTCTTGGGACATATGTAACATATGTATTTGAAATATTATCTAATGCTGGGTGATGGTGATGGTGGCATATGCCTTTAATCCCTGCACTTGGGAGTCAGAGGCAGAAGGATCTCAGTGAGTTCGAGGCCAGCCTGGTCTACAAAGCGAGTTCCACAACACCAAGTTCTGTTACACAGAGAAACTCTGTCTTGAAAAACCAAAAAATCAAAGGTTCTATCAAACACGTATTTTACGTAACTCATTAACTTGGATTTGTTTGTAACTTTTATTTGTGCTCCTGTGTCAGTATATCGGGGCCAGAAGAGACCATTGCGTCCCCTAGAGCTGGTGGTGTGGGTACTAGAGAACAAACTTGAGTCCTCTGAAAAAGCAGCAAGTCCTCTTAACCACTGAACCCTCTCTCCAGACCCTCATTACTTTAGGCTTTAAATAAAAACTAGGCAATAAATAACAAAAGCCACAAGATCTCACCGCAAAATTATTCCAAGCCAACCGAACAATTTATAAAAGGACTGGAGAAGTAGCACAACGGTAGAGAACTTGCTTAGGATGATCAAGGTCCAAGGTTCAATCCCTAATACTGCCAATAAATAAACAAGCAATAAATTAAAATATTATAAGCCAGTCATGGTAAAGGATACCTATAATCCCAAAATTTAGGAGGCAGGAGAAAGAGGATCTCCCAACTTGAGGCCAGCGTGAGCCTACCTAGTAAGTTTTGTCTCAAAAAACAAAAAATGAAAAAACTACAAAAATACCTGTCACAAGGGCCATTTAACACGTTTATCTTAATTTTACAATTCTTTGGTTTCTTTTGTGTGTGTGTGTGTGTGTGTGTGTGTGTGTGTTTTAAACAAGATCTTGCTATGTAGCCCAAACTGGCTGGCCTGCAATCCATTATCTATACATGTATCCAGTGTGTATGTGTGTCTTAATAGTGAGTAGAATGTAAAATAATAAAGTAGGAAGGTTTGAAAGATCAGGTCTAGCTTATCAATTTTCAAAAAAATATAAAATGAATAGCTTAGAAAAGTGAACATACGGCACGCGGTGGTGGTACACACTTTTAATCCCAGCATTTGGGAAGCAGAGGCAAGTAGATCTCTGTGAGTTCAAGGCCAGCCTGGTCTACAGCGTGAGTTCTATGACAGCCAGGGCTACATAGAGAAACCCTGTCTCAAAATACCAAAAAAAAAAAAAAAAAAAAAAAAGAACACATTACTTACATAAAACCCTTAAATCATACTTTCCAGTAAATTTTCTTAATTGAACATTTAAACATTTAAAATATCGATATCTAATTGAATTCCTAACTTATTTCCTTTTTTTGTTTTTTGATAGGGTCTCCTTATGCAGATCAGACTGGCCTCAAACTCAGAGATCCACCTGACTTTGCCTCTGGTGTGCCAAGATTAAAGGTGTGTGCCACCACACTGGGCTTATTATTGCCTTCCTTCATTTAGCTTATTTGTACGTATCCTTTAGTTTTCTATGTATTCTCCTCCAATACAATGTTAAAGGTATACAATAAAACACCACTGAGTTGGGCTGGAGAGATGGCTCAGAGGTTAAGAGCACTGATTGCTCTTTCTAGAGGTCCTGAGTTCAATTCCCAGCAACCACATGGCAGCTCATAACCATCTATAATGAGATCTGTTGCCTTCCTCTGGCATGCAAGCAACAGTCAGACAGAACACTGTAAACCTTAAGAAAAAAAACACCGAGCCTAGACCTTGTACACACTAGGCAAGTACTCCACTACTGAGCAAGTACTCCAGCCCTCTTGATCCTCCAAAGAAGCCGGGATTACAACCTGTGCCACTGTTTTGGAGGTGTGCACGACCTGAACGGGGCTTTGTACATAGTAATGCATGCCCTACAAGCTTTCAGAAGTGTACTTGAAGAGTTTTTATTGAAATGAACTATGCTGACTTTCATTACTTGGCCAAAAGATGATAAATGAAATGGGAGAAAATATGAAATACTATAGTAATATAGGAATGCTATGTTTGTCTTGGCTTACAAATCTAGCACACATAATAATGCTTAAGATAATTTTTAACTTATTATAAAATATAAATTATAATGCAAATGGATATTAATGTAAAAGGTGAAAGTCTCCCTTCTGAAGCTTCTCTTAGAATAGAAAGAAAAATAAAACTTAGTGATGGAAAATATTCCTTAACACTAACTAGTCAGAGAAAATTACAAAAACTTTTGCAAATTGTTAACAGGACACATACGAATAAAACCGTATCTAGGCACATCACAGTCAAAATAATCATTTTACAGGTGAATATATTTGTTCTTTCCTCATGTTTCATATCAAAAGTTTCTAAAGGTTTGAATTACACACTTTTGAGCGATGTAGCACTAGACATCTCACCCCAGATTTTTTAAACATACCCAAATCCACAGTTATTAAGTGAGAAGACTTCTTTTCAACGACATAAACTACTTAAATAGTACATTCACCTTTGGCCTCAAAGATGGGGGTAATTAACTCACATTCAATACCATCCTTTCAATTACACGCCTTTTAATGGCTGAATGGGAGGGGGCGCTAAATAAGGGAAACGAAAACCAGCTGAGAGGCTTTAAGGGAAAGCCAAGTGCACTTACCATTTTTCGGCAAACTCTGGATCACCTTCACGGCCGCCTCAAACCTGGTTTCATACACCGATCTTGTGTCCGCCATCTCCAGCTGCCAGCACCGGCCCCGGTCCCAAGGTCTGTCGGCGGGAATCAGACAGCAGCAGCAGCACCAGCTTTCCCAAGAGCCTGCATGAAACTGAACACCGAGTGCAGCCGCGGATTAAGATAGCCCGAAGTCAGGAGGCCGGGGAGGGCAGCTAGGGGGTCAAGTCCCCTTTGCTCAGACCAATCAAGGCCACACCGACCAAGGTGGCCTGTTCCTTCCCCCTTCGTGGGGCGTGACTAAGAGAACATCCCAGCCAACAAAAACAGCAAAACAACTCACCGAGAGGAAGAGCATCTCTAGCAGCAGGCCTTAGGGGTTGCGCCGCCAGTAACAGCGGACCCTTTCTCCCACCCGGATGCTGCGGGCCGACCAGCCACACCCCCCATTCCGGAGAAGTCGTTCAGTCGGGGGGCACCCTCCCCGCAGCCCCGCCCCGGAGTCACCGGAGGACCCACTAGCCGCCGCCGCCGCGGAGCAATAAACCCCACCCACCCGCTCCGCAGCCGCGGTGACGCGGACTGGAGGTGCTCGGAGGAGAGGCCAGGCGCTGGCAGGGTCGGTCTGCGGAGGGCCCTGTGCTTGTTTATGTTCCGGCTGGGAGGACCGATGCTGATGACGCGCTAGGGTTCTACGCCGGGTCCCAAAGGTGCCCCCTGGATACCGCTAGTGTTTATTAAAAAAATAAAAATAAAAAAGTCCGCGGTCCTCAAGGCTCGGGTTAAACTCTGGAGGGTACTGAGTCACAACAAAGTTCGCTTCAAAACTTCCTTTTTGCCACTTAATCTCTGTGACCTAGGAGAAGTCGCTCTGCCTCCCCGGCGGATTTACACCACACTGAAGGGCAGAAAGGGGGATTAAGAACAAGGATGGAGGTGCTTAGCGTTGGCCCACAAGACTGCGACGGCTTCCACCGAAGGGCAAAGATGAGCGGCGGTCGCCTGCTACTCAGGTCCTCTGCTACCCACTCCTCACGCCCACTTCCTGCCCGGCCGGAGGCTAGGGCTGGAGAAGAAGCACGCGTGGGAGCTCAGTACCCGCGTTGTCGGCACTGGGAAAGCTCGCAGGGACGTGGGGTGCTGTGCCCGGAAATCTCAAGGACGCCCTATTGGACGCGTCATTTTCGTCGGTTTAGGGTGGGTTGGGAGGGTTACTCGTACAATCTAGTTGCGAACCATAAGGTCAGCTCTTCCCTTGGAGCCGCGGAGTCGGCATTTACCTTGATATAGCCAAATGACTGGCAAGGCCTGTCCGCCCTGTCTCGACGCCTGCCCCTCACCTTGCCCCGCGGGCTTATGGGAACTGTAGTTCCCCGGCGCTTCCGGCCATCTTCCTCCTGTTTCCGGTTCGGTATCTCATTGTAGCCCACCCTCCCCGTGTCTGGCGGAAGTGCCTTTCTTCCGGGTTTCGTTTGGGAGATTTTTCCGAAGTGCGTCGTGTACTCGGAGCAAAAAGGAATATCGGTAATTTCTCTGACAGGCGTATTCCCTGACAGCAGGTTGAGGTTGGTGTTGCGAACAGTGTCACCTGAAGAGTTCCCTCAGGGCTCATTTCCCCCTGTACTAAAGATGACCCGGTGTTAAGTAACCCAGAAAAAATATAGGACTCACTGATAAATCAGAAGACGAAACGTTCTTGAGAGTAAGCGCAGGCATCGGGAGAGAATCGCTGACGGGTGCCTCACCACCTACGTCTGTCTGATATTTAGCAAATATCATTTGACGTCCTCCAGAAGCACTGTAGGGTATTTACAAATGAGGAAATGTAAGTTGACTTTCCCAAGGTCCTGAAATTTAAGCTGAGTATAAATCAAACCATAAAACCGGCAATAAATTAGAATTTCGTAGTCGTGCGAAAGGAAGACACAAGTTTTCTAACTTTCTCAAGATAAGATAGCTTTGTGTGTTTAATACCTTTTGCCTCACCTGCCTTTTTTTTTTTTTTTTTGAGTGAGGTGCTTCTCAGCCCTAGTCTAATCAGTTATTCATAAACAAAAAGGATTTGGGTGGCCATGGCCAGGCGGTGGTGGCGCACACCTTTAATCCAGCCCTGGGGCGGCAGAGGCTGACAGCTCTCTGTGAGTTCAAGACCAGCCAGGTCTACAGCGTGAGTTCCAGGACAGACCTCAGAAAGCTACAAAGAAGCCCTGTCTTGAAAAGCAAAACACCCCCCCCCCAAAGGAGGGTTGGGCATTTATTTTTAATACTTCATTTTGACAACTGTTAATTACATTCTTGTAATAAGCTGCCCTGCCAGTTCTGCTGATCTTTAGGTAATAATGACTGCATGTTTTGCCGGTGATTGCACTGAATTTTATTGTATGGTTGTATGAATTTCCAGTTGTTTTTTTTAATTTATTTATTTGTTTATTAAAGATTTCTGCCTCCTCCCCGCCACCGCCTCCCATTTCCCTCCCCCTCCCCCGATCAAGTCCCCCTCCCTCATCAGCTCGAAGAGCAATCAGGGTTCCCTGACCTGTGGGAAGTCCAAGGACCACCCACCTCCATCCAGGTCTAGTAAGGTGAGCATCCAAACTGCCTAGGCTCCCCCAAAGCCAGTACGTGCAGTAGGATCAAAACCCATTGCCATTGTTCTTGAGTTCTCAGTAGTCCTCATTGTCCACTATGTTCAGCAAGTCCGGTTTTATCTCATGCTTTTTCAGACCCAGGCCAGCTGGCCTTAGTGGGTTCCCGATAGAACATCTTGAATTTTGCATACAAATGGATGGAAATAGAAAACACTATCCTGAGTGAGGTAAGCCAGACCCAAAAAGAGGAACATGGGATGTACTCACTCATATTTGGTTTCTAGCCATAAATAAAGGACATTGAGCCTATAATTCGCCATCCTAGAGAAGCTAAATAAGAAGATGAATCCAAAGAAAAACATATAGGCATCCTCCGGAATATTAACCTTCAGCAGGTGATGAAAGGAGACAGAGACAGAGACCCACATTGGAGCACCGGACTGAAATCTCAAGGTCCAAATCAGGAGCAGAAGGAGAGAGAGAACGAGCAAGAAACTCAGGACTGCGAGGGGTGCACCCACACACTGAATTTCCAGTTTTAGAATAACATAAGGATAAAGGAAATTGATATTATTTGGGTAAAAGATGTTTAAAGTAGCTTTTCTTTTGCCAAGAAGTAGAAGCAAGCTAAGTGTCTACCAACAAGTGGATTTTTTTAATGTGGTACATATACATGGAAAACTGATGAACCAGAGGAAAATAAAATCCGTGCCTTCTTTTTGTTCCATTTATTTGTGTATATGGAGGATGGGTCATGCATATCACAAAAGTGCTGGGCAGGACAACTTGCAGAATTAGTTCTCCCTTTCTACCACGGGACTCTGGGGATTGAATTCAGGTAGTCAGGCTTGGCAGAAAATATTCGTACCCACTAAGCACTTGAGAGGTTCCTGACAGCATGAATGGAACTGGTGGTTATGCTAAATGAAATAAATCGAGCACATGAAAACAAGTGTTGCATGATCTTATGAGTGTAAAATAAAAACCACTGATCTCAGAGGTTGAAAGTGGTTTGGGGCATACCACCCTAATGGGACCATATCTGGTCCAATCTCAGAAGGTAAAAGCAAAGTTAGAGCTGCTGTGCTGACTAATTTTATGTCAGCTTGACTGACACAAGCTAGAGTCATCTAAGAGAAGGGGGATCCCAATTGAGAAAATGCCTCTGTGAGGTCAGTGTGTTGCCAATCTTGTAGAACATTTTATTATTAAGAGATTGATATGGAAGGGTCCAGCCAATTGTGGGTGGTACCATCCCTGGTCTGGGTTTTATAAGAAATAAAGCTGAGCTAGTCATGAGGAAGAAGCCAGTCAGTAAGCAACCCCTCCATGGACTCTGCATCAACTCCTGCCTCTGGGTTCTGATGTGGGATGCCCTGTTTTGTTACCATTGGTTAGTAAAGAAACTGCTTTGGCCTATGGCAGAACAGAATAAGCTAAGCAGGAAATCCAAACAAAGATGGGGAGGAGCTGAGTCTGGGACACCAGCAGCTTCTAGGGAAGCAAGATGTGAGGTAACAGGACATGAGCCTTGTGGTAAAATATACAATAATAGAAATGTGTTCATTTAAAATGTAAAATCTAGTTAGCAATAAGCCTGAGCCATCAGCTGATGTGGGAGTGTCATATATCAATCTGTTGATTTCATTGGTTAAGTAATTAACAAACTGCTTGGGCTCATAGCTTAGAACATAGGTGGGTGGAGTAAAGAGAACAAAACGCTGGGAGGACGAGGAAGTGAGGTAAGATGCCTCAGACAGAGACGCCATGCTCTGCTCTCCCAGGCAGACGCGATTCAGCTCCGACCCAGGATGGACATAGGCTAGAATCTTCCTGGTAAGCGTACCTTGGGGTGCAACACAGATGATTAGAAATGGACCAAATTAATATGTGAGAATTAGCCTAGAAGAGGCTAGATAGAAATGGGCCAAGCAGTGTCTAAAAGAATACAGTTTCCGTGTAATTATTTCGGGTAAAGCTAGCTGTGCGGGCGGCCGGGTGCCGGGGATGCAGCCCCGCCGCTCCTCTTACAACAATCAGCCAAACAGATTGTGCATGTGACCATCAATACCTATTCAGGATTCTTGATAGCCACTATGCAAACTGGGGAAGCATGTGATAGCTAATTGCTTAAAATGATTTTCATATATGGGGATTCCTAAAATTATAAAAATGGATAATAGATCGAGATATACTGGTAAAGCATTTCAGAAATATTATTCCCAATGGAAAACTGACATAAAACAGACATTCTTTATATTCCTCAAGGACAAGATATTGTTCATCAAGCCCATGGTAGTCTCAAGATACATCTTTTTTTTTCTTTTATTTTTTGTTTGTTTGTTTGTTTTTCGAGACAGGATTTGGCTGTAGCTATCAAGCCTGTCCTGGAAGTAGCTCTTGTAGACCATGCTGGCCTCAAATTCACAGGAATCCACCTGCCTCTGCCTTCCGAGTGCTGGGATTAAAGACATGCGTCACCACTGCCCCGCTCAAAAAATATAAAATGGGGAGTTACATTCTCAGTCACCACATAATGCATGTGACTACATAATCATGTCCTTTTTGTTTTACATTTCCTAAGTGTGGATGCCCATGCACAGTCTGTTGCAGGCAGATTTTGGCAGCATGGCACACGAGCAACTTCTGCTCAGGTGAAATGGAAAGATCCTTACACTGGATTGTGGCAGGGTTGCAACCCTGTTCTGATAGGGGGTTGAGGGCATGTTTGTTTTGTTTTTGTTTTTAAGATTTATTTATACAGTATCCTGTCTGTAGGCCAGAAGAGGGCACCAGATCTCATTATAGGTGGTTGCTGGTAATTGAACTTAGGACCTCTGGTAGAGCAGTCAGTGCTTTTAACCACTGAGTTATCTCTCCAGCCCCCATGTTTGTGTTTTTTCACAGGAAGAAAATGAAACTTGATGGCTGCTTGAGCTTGGTGTGGTGTGTGAAATAGAGGAATACTGGCCCTGATGATATTGTGACTGTTGATACTCCCCCAGAGGAGTCAGAGTGAGATTTATTGAACTTATGTTCCTGATCCTCTGGTATTACAACCTGCAATCTGGAATGGAAGGTGATTATAGTGACAGTTAATGATTCCTGGCTTCTTGATAGACCTGCTGCACAAATTTCCCAGATATATCTGTAAGTTTTGATTATTCTTGATCCAGCTGAGGAATGCCTGTTTTTCCAAAAATAAATCTGTGACTGAGTGTTTGGCTGTTTATCCACACTATACCTTGGGATGCGGGTTAGTACCCATCTACTGTTGAAATAGAAGGCCTGAGCCAGGTGGTGGTGGCGCACGCAGTTGGGAGGCAGAGGCAGAAGCAAGTGGATCTCTATGAGTTCAAGGCCAGCCTGGTTATAAAAAGCTCATTTCAGTACAGGTTCCAAAGCTACAGAGAAACCCAATCTCGAAAACAAACAAGCAAAAAGAAGAAGGAGGAGGAGGAGGAGGAGGAGGAGGAGGAGGAGGAGGAGGAGGAGGAGGAGGAGGAGGAGGAGGCCTGGAGAGCAGGGGCCTCAGAAATTTCCCCTCTGTGGGAAAGACTCGTTAGAGCAAACGCACTGTTATGGAGGTCATGTGTGCTAACGCTTTAATAATATCACTGGAATTGAGAAATATGCACTAGACTGCTCAGGAAACCAAACTGGAGGTGCTGAGGAGGCCCTGCACACTGATAAGGAAGAATGGGATAAATGGCATTCAGTCCTCGGGACTGGAGCAGCTGAAACATACCTTTGGAAGCTGGTGACAGCAATGCCCTAGATTTTAGGAGAGGGAAAGAAAAGGCTCAGAATTGTGGAGGTACTCATACCTCACCACAATAAAAACATGTTCTTGTCCCTTGATTGGGTCAAACTTACAAGAATTGTAGTTTAACCAATTGTGTGTCCATTGTTAATAATCAGACTAGAATTACGGTATTAACCTGTTAATGTTTGTAACCTCTTCTGTTCACAGTGCCAGTGTTACTGGGTGGAAAAAGGTTAGAACTCATCCGAGAGCAGTTTGGCATGATGCTAATGAGTCCTTAGATTCGAAGGGAATTAAAAGGCAAATTTGGATTTCAATAAAGCTAAAACTGCTGAAGACATCCTAGACCATCTTGGTCATCCTTTACTCCCGTATTAGGAAGTGTTGCAGCCATAGGAGCATGTCTGTTGCTAGGCATTATTTGCTTGTCTAGTTACTTGTGAACTCTCAGTGGAAAGTTGGTTCAGAGGTGTATGGCGTCAAGCTATGTACTCTCCCATAATCCTTTATAAACAGAGACTGGTAGTAAAAGACAGGTAAGATCTTTTTGCCTCCAGTCAATCTAAAACAAGACACACATAGAGGAATGTATGTACCAATGACAGGTAAGTCTGGAAGTTTGAAAAAGACAATCTAAGACAGGCTTAGTAATCTGTCCTGAGGCAAAAACACAGGCAATAAAAAAAATAATTTAAAAAGGGGAAATTTGTGGGAGCCCACAATGAATCTATTCCATATTGACTTAAGGTCAGAGAGTTCACTCGTTCTTGCTCCTCAAGGACAATTAACAATCTGTTTGGCAAAAGGTGTGGTTACTAGCTGTTTTGAGAATTAAGGAATTAAACTGGTTTGTTCCTTGAGCCATGGTAAGGAAGTCTTTTGCCCTCCCCTTTTTGCTTTGGGTATATAAGGGGTATGAGAAATAAATTCAGGGCTTCTTCAGTATTCACTGAGAGCCCTCCCAATTCTATCTTCTGTCTTTTTTCTCTTTTTTTCTTAATCCACAACTTATTATCTCCTGTGGAAACATAAGCATAACCTCCGCCCTAACTTAATACTTTCCCTGCTTTTACATGAGCTGACCTAATTCAGCAGTTTTTTCCATAATCCAATACCTTTCAACAGCTGCTGTCCCTGTTTCATTAGTATTTAAAAATTTTCAGTTAGAATTAGAAGTTATTTTAAAAGTTACTCAGTATCTCTGGGGGTTTTCATATCCCCCTTCTGTTTAACAACCATCTCTTTTAGGGTGCAGTTAGATCTCTCAACAATTGCTTGCCCTGTAGGATTGTATGGTATCCCTGTAATGTGTCTGATGTAGTAATGCATAAAAAATTTGTTTTATTTTATGGGAAACATAAGCTGGGGCATGAGCAGTTTTAATTTGCATTAGTATGCTCATTAAAGCCATTATTTCTAATAAATGTGTGATTATCAAATCAGCCTTTTTAGAACTTAAGGCAGATGTCTATTGGAACTTTGACTATCTATCAATGGTATGATGAACATATTTTAATTTTCAAATTCTGTTAAATGAAATATACCCATTTACCAAATTTCTTTCCTTTGTGTACTTTTTGGGTTAGTTTTTGTAGGTAAAGGAACTTGATTATAAAAAGAACAAACAGGACAGTTTTTAATAATTGTTTTAGCTTCTTGCCAAGTAAAAAAAAATTTAAGCCCCTACTATTAACACTGTGTTTCTTATGAAATTTTGAGGCTTTGAACACATTTATTATCAATAATTGATCAATTTCCAGGCAACCCAGTGTGAGATCGAATATGGATAATATAAAGTGGGCAGTTTCTTTCTCGGATGGTGTGCTGTAGTTGAACAAATAAGTTAATTTTGAATTATTAGGAATAAGTTCAGCAGTCTCTATATGTAACTCAACTCTTTCTGCATACTGAGAATCGGTAATTATGTTGAGAAGTTCATTAAAGTCTAATAAAACCATCAGAATGGCATACAGCTCTGAGTTTTGAACTGAATTATATGAACTTTGAACAACCTTATTGATGTTTTTTGCTTTATAACCAGATACCTGTAATTTATTTGTATCAGGATAAAATATAAGAGTCCTAGAAATAGGTGCCTTTTTCACAATGTGGGAAAGAATCCATTCAATTATTTTTATAAACTAAATCTCATTATTTTTGGATATTTATTATTAATTTCTCCTAAGAAATTATTACAAGGGGGACCTGGCGACGGCAGACGCAGGCCGCAGGCAGCTGGGACTGGCGGGTACCCTCGGGGACCGGTGCGGCGCCAAATGCCATTGGGGCTGCAGACGCAGGCAGCAGGGACCAGCACAAAACACCGAGAGCAGATCGCCCCACTACAATTAAATCAAAGAGGTAGGCCTTTTGTGGGCGAGGTCCATGGCAAAAGGGGAGCCTGGTCCTGTTCCTGAAGACCCTTCTGAGGAGTAAGAGGGATGTTGGCCCCCACCATGAGCCAGGAAACAGAGCGAGGGCATTTTGTAAGAGGAGCCCGGGGCCAGCAGGGAAACCTGATCTGGTTTTAACAGACCCATTAGATAGCATCGATAGGAGGAGATGGGCAGGCACCAAGGCAAGAATTCACCCAATAATCTAAAAAACAACATGAAAACACCAGAACCCAATGAACTTACAACAGAAGGACTTGAACACCCTGACACAGAAGAAGTGGAAAAAATTGACTTTATGAAAGCAATAGAGTGCATTAAACAATATGTAAAAACGCCCTTATAGAAATGGATGGGGAGTATAACAAAAAATTTGAAGAAAAGAGTAAATACGTACATGATACCCTGGGAAACCAAGAAAAAATGATCAAACAGGTAATGGAAACAGTTCAAGAATTGAAAACTGAAATGGAAGCAAGGAAGAAAACACAAACTGAGGACCACAACTGGATATGGAAAATCTAGGTCAACGAGCAGAGTCTACAGAAACAAATATAATCAATAGAATACAAGAGATAGAAGAAAGAATCTCAGATTCTGAGGACACCATAGAGAAAATAAATGCACTGATCAAAGAAAACAGCAAACCCAACAAATTCTCATCACAAAACATTCAGGAAATATGGGACACAATAAAAAAACCAAACCTAAGAATAATAGGAATAGAAGAAGGAGAAGAGTCAAAGCTCAAAGGCCCAGAAAATATTTTTAACAAAATTATGGAAGAAAACTTTACCAACATAAAGAGAGATATTCCTTTGAATATTCAAGAAGCATACAGAACACCAAACAGATGGGATCAAAGAAAAACATCCCCTCGCCATATAATAATCAAAACACAAAATATACAGGTTAAAGAAAGAATATTAAGAGCAGCAAAGGAAAAAGGCCAAGTGACTTATAAAGGTAAACCGATCAGACGTACACCTGACTTCTCTATGGAAACCATGAAAGCCAGAAGGTCCTGGATAGAGGTACTGCAGGACCAAAGAGACCATGGATGCAAACCCAAACTACTATACCCAGCCAAGCTATTGTTCACTATCAATGGAGAAAACAAGACATTCCAAGATAAGAACAAATTTAAACAATGCATAGCCACAAATCCAGCCCTACAGAAAGAATAGAAGGAAAATCACAGCCCAAGGAATCCAACATTGCCAACACTGCCTACAATAACTCAGGCATCTAGCGACCCTTCACCAGCACAACTCAAAGAAGGGAGACACACAAACTCTACTACCAAAAACAATAAGAATAACTGGAGTAAACAACCACTGGTCATTAATATCACTTAATATTAATGGTCTCAACTCACCTATAAAAAGGCACAGGCTAAGAGATTGGATACAAAAATAGGATCCAACATTCTGCTGTTTGCAAGAAACACATCTCAACCACAAAGACAGCCATCTACTCAGAGTAAAGGGTTGGGAAAAGGTTTTTCAAGCAAATGATCCTAAGAAAAAAGCAGGCGTGGCCATACTAATCTCTAACAAAACTGACTTCAAACTAAAATCAATCAGAAGAGATCGAGATGGACACTTTATACTCATAACAGGAACAATTCATCAGGATGAAGTCTCATTCCTGAATATCTATGCCCCTAATATAAAAGCACCCACTTATATAAAAGAAATATTACTAGAACTCAAGGCAGACATCAAACCACACACACTAGTAGTAGGAGACTTCAACACACCTCTCTCTCCAATGGACAGGTCAATCAGACAGGAACCTAATAGAGAATTAAGAGAATTATTGGAGGTAATGAAGCAAATGGACTTAACAGACATCTATAGAACACTCCACCCAAATAGGAAAGAATATACCTTCTTCAGCTCATGGAACCTTCTCGAAAATTGACCACATACTCAGAAACAAAGGAAACCTCCACAGATACAAAAATTATCAGTGTCCACCTGTGTCTTATCAGATCACCACAGATTAAAGTTAGAAGGCAATAACAATGCTACCCCTAGAAAGCCGACAAACTCATGAAAACTGAACAGTCAACTACTGAACCACACCTGGGTCAGGAAGAAATTAAGAAAGAAATTAAAGTCTTTCTTGAAATTAATGACAATAAAGAGACAACATACTCAAACCTATGGGACACGATGAAAGCAGTGCTAAGAGGAAAGTTCATAACACTAAGTGCCCACTTAAAGAAAACGGAGAAAGCATACATTGGGGACTTAGCACACCTGAAAGCTCTAGAAAAAAAAGAAGCAGACGCACCCAGGAGGAGTAGAAGACTGGAAATAATCAAACTGAGGGCTGAAATCAACAAAATAGAAACACAGAAAACAATACAAAGAATCAATGAAACAAAAAGTTGGTTCTTGGAGAAAATCAACAAGATCGACAAACCCCTATCCAAACTAATTAAACAACAGAGAGAGAACACGCAAATAAATAAGATCAGAAATGAAAAGGAGGATATAACTACAGACACAGAGGTAGTTCAGAGAATCATTAGATCTTACTAAAAAAGCCTGTATGCCACAAAACTGGAAAATGCAAAAGAAATGGACATTTTTTTTAGATAAGTACCATATATCAAAGTTAAACCAAGACCAGGTGAATGATCTAAATAAACCTGTTAGTCACGAAGAATTAGAAGCTGTTATCAACAACCTCCTTTCCAAAAAAGCCCAGGACCAGATGATTTCAATGCAGAATTCTACCAGAACTTCGAAGAAGAGCTAATACCTATACTCCTTAAGGTATTTCACAATATAGAAACAGAAGATTCATTGCCAAATTCCTTTTATGAAGCTACAGTCACCCTGAACCAAAACCTCACAAAGACTTAACCAAGAAAGAGAATTACAGGCCAATCTCACTCATGAACATCAACACAAAAATTCTCAATAAAATACAGAATCCAAGAACACATTAGGAAAATTATCCATTATGATCAAGTAGGCTTCATCCCAGAGATGCAGGGCTGGTTCAACATACGAAAATCTATCAATGAAATCCATCATATACATAAACTGAAAGAAAAAAACCATATGATCATTTCATTAGATGCTGAAAAAGCATTCGACAAAATTCAACACCCCTTTATGATAAAGGTCTTGGAGAGATTAGGGATACAAGGGTCATACCTAAATATAATAAAAGCTATTTACAGCAAGCCGACAGCTAACATTAAATTAAACGGAGAAAAACTCAAAGCCATCCCACTAAAATGAAGAACACGACAAGGATGTCCACTCTCTCCAAACCTCTTCAATATAGTGCTTGAAGTTCTAGCAATAGCAATAAGACAACATAAGGGATCAAGGGGGTTCGTATTGGAAAGGAAGAACTTAAGCTTTCGTTATTTGCAGATGATATAGTATACATAAGCGACCCCAAAAACTCTACCAAAAACTCCTACAGCTGATAAACATTTTTAGTAATGTGGCAGATACAAGATCAACTCCAAAAAATCAGTTGCCTTCCTATACACTAAGGATAAGGAAACAGAGAGGGAAATCAGAGAAGCATCACCTTTCACGATAGCCACAAATAGCATGAAATATCTTGGGGTAACTCTGAACAAGGAAGTGAAAGATCTATTTGACAAGAACTTTAAGTCTTTGAAGAAAGAAATTGAAGAGGAACCAGAAAATGGAAGGATCTCCCTTGCTCTTGGATTGGGAGGATCAACATAGTAAAAATGGCAATTCTACCAAAAGCAATCTATAGATTCAATGCAATCTCCATCAAAATCCCATCAAAATTCTTCACAGATCTGGAGAAGACAATAATCAACTTTATATGGAAAAACAAAACACCCAGGATAGCCAAAATAATCCTATACAATAAAGGATCGTCTGAAGGCATTACCATCTCTGACTTCAAACTCTATTACAGAGCTACAGTAATGAAAACAGGGTGGTACTGGCATAAAAACAGAGAAGTCGACCAATGGAATTGTATAGAAGACCCAGACTTTAACCCATAAACCTATAAACACCTGATTTTTGAAAAAGGAGCTAAAAGTATACAATGGAAAAAAGAGAGCATCTTCAACAAATAGTGCTGGCAAAACTGGATGTCAACCTGTAGAAGAATGAAAATAGATCCATATCTATCACCACGCACAAAACTCAAGTCCAAATGGATTAAAAACCTCAATATCAGTCCGAATACACTGAACCTGATAGAAGAGAAAGTGGGAAGTACTCTACGACACATGGGCACAGGAGACCACTTCTTACGTATAACCCCAGCAGCACAGACATCAAAGGCCTCATTGAATAAATGGGACCTCCTGAGACTGAGAAACTTCTGTAAAGCAAAGGACACTGTCACTAAGACACAAAGGCAACCCACTGACTGGGAGAATATCTTCACCAACCCCACAACTGACAAAGGACTGATCTCCAAAATATATAAAGAACTCAAGAAACTAGACTGTAAAAGGCTAATCAACCCAATTATAAAATGGGCACTGTGCTGAACAGAGAATTCTCAACAGAAGAAGTTCAAATGGCCAAAAGACACTTAAGGTCATGCTCAACTTCCTTAGCGATCAGGGAAATGCAAATCAAGACAACTTTAAGATACCTTCTTACACCTGTCAGAATGGCTAAAATAAAAAACACCAATGATAGCCTTTGCTGGAGAGGTTGTGGATAAAGGGGTACATTCATCCATTGCTGGTGGGAATGCAAACTTGTGCGACCACTTTGGAAAGCAGTGTGGCCGTGTCTTAGGTAATCCGGGATCAACCTACCCCTGGACCCAGCAATACCACTCTTGGGAATATACCCAAGAGATGCCCTAACATACAACAAAAGTATATGCTCAACTATGTTCATAGCAGCATTGTTTGTAATAGCCAGAACGTGGAAACAACCTTGATGCTCTTCAATGGAAGAATGGATGAAGAATATATGGAATATATACATATTAGAGTACTACTCAGCAGTAAAAAACAAGGACTTCTTGAATTTTGCATGCAAATGAATCGAAATAGAAAACACTATCCTGACTGAGGTAAGCCAGACCCAAAAAGAGGAACATGGGATGTACTCGCATGGTTTCTAGCCGTAAATAAAGGACATTGAGCCTATAATTCGTGATCCTAGAGAAGCTAAATAAGAAGGAGAACCCAAAGAAAAACATATAGTCACCCTCCTGGATATTAGCCTTCATCAGGCAATGAAAGGAGACAGAGACAGAGTCCCACATTGGAGCACCGGACAGAAATCTCAAGGTCCAAATCAGGAGCAGGAGAGAGAGCTTGAGCAAGAAATCAGGACTGCGAGGGGTGCACCCACACACTGAGACAATGGGGATGTTCTATCAGGAACTCACCAAGGCCAGCTGCCCTGGGTCTGAAAAAGCATGGGATAAAACCAGACTCGCTGAACATAGCAGAAAATGAGGACTACTGAGAACTCAGGAACAATGGCAATGGGTTTTTGATTCTACTGCACGTATTGGCTTCGTGGGAGCCTAGGCTGTTTGGATGCTCACCTTACTAGACCTGGATGGAGGTGGGTGGTCCTTGGACTTCCACCGGGCAGGAAACCCTGATTGCTCTTCGGGCTGACGAGGAAGGGGGATTTCATTGGGGGAGGGGGAGGGAAATGGGAGACGGTGTTTCTTTAATAAATAAAAAAAAAAGAAAAAAGAAAAAAAAGAAATTATTACAAGCTCTTTGCCAATGTCCGTAAATCTCCCACAATTGCATAATTTCAGTATTGGTATAGTTTATCATAATCTCAGCTATATCTATACCTGACAATTAATAAAGCCTTATTCGCCCCTTTATAACAAGTTTTCAAATTTTTTCTATGTAAGTTTTTAGTTGATTTTTTTTTCTGTTTGTGAGTTAGGAAAATCCATTCCAAAATATTATCCTCCCTCTGCACAATGAGTCCAGTAGAGGAATGATTTGAAGGTAAAATTACTAAATTGCACCTCAGTTGTTAACTGTCTTGGACTGTTTAAATCTGAGTCACCTTGCAACTTTGAATCAAATTAGTTAATTCTTGACTAGGCAATCCAATTATAAGCCACAACCTGTTAATATCTTTCTTTTTTTTTTATAAACAAACATTTACTTTATTTCTTGTTTCTGATGTGCTCCTGTTCTTCATAACACAAAATGCTAAATATTAAACACATGTTCTTTGTACACACACTGTTACATGTATATTTCCTTTCCACTGCAGGGCCTGGAGAGATGGCTCAGCGGTTAAGAGGACCCTGGTTCAGCGTCCATCGCCCATGTCAGGTGGCTCACAGCTGCCTGTAACTCCAGCACTAGGGGATCAGGTGCCCTCTTCTGGGTTCCACAGGTACCTCACTCAGGATATCTTTCAAATAATTTTTGAAAATCATTAAGAGTATGCAACTGATCTATCCTTATCTGTACCATTTGCGGCTGAATTTTCATTTGCTTAATTTATAGCTTAAATAACCAAGAGAATCTCTTCTTCGTATTTTTTCCAGGAGAAATTTTTTTTTATCACCAACAGGATAAATTTTTCAGTACCACATTAAACATTCATCCTAAGATATCTATATCAGAAGTAGCTAATAAAATATCATCAATATAATGATAAAGAATAGACTAAGGAAATTGTTTACATGCTACTTCCAGTAGTTTATTTACAAAATATTGACACAAAACTGGACTATCTAACAATTTTAAGGAAGTACTTTTATTGCTATCTCTTTACAGGCTAGACATTATTATAAATAGGCACTGTAAAGGCAAATTTTTCTCTATTCTGTTCTTGTAAAGGAATAGTGAAGAAGCAATCCTGTAAATCAATAACTTTAATAGGCCATTTGGAATTTTAAGGTTTTTGAAAAATTACAGACACATTGACTTTAGCATCCAGTTAGCTTGAAATTTCAATGCCGTTTATTTGTAATTTTAGCTTTGGCCTCTTATCATTAATAACAGTTTGCCAAAACATCCTTTTTTCTTAACAAAGGAATCTCAAATGGCCAAAAGACACTTAAGGAAATGTAAAATCTGATTTTTAAAAAGGGTTTTGTTTGTTTGGACCTAGAGAGCTCACTTAGCAGTCAAGAACATGGATTGTTCTTCTGTAGGATCAAAACGTGATTTCTGGAGCCCACATTGGTTGGCCCACAGTCAGCTGTAACTCCAGACACAGAAGAGAAGACTCTGTCCTCCACAGGCACCTGCACACACACACACACACACACACACACACTGAAAAAGTAATGTGTAGATTGACATTGGTTTAATGTGTTAAGTTCTGATGTAATATGTTCATGGATGTGGTAGACTGAATCAGTTCTCAAACTGCCTTCTAATTATATGAATCTATAATTCTAACTGAAAATGTGATCTCATAAGATAGTCTTTAATATCTTTAAATATTTTCAGTATATGACCTAATGTGAAATATTCTTTTTTTAAAGTTTTTTATTGATACTTATTGAGCTCTACATTTTTCTCTGCTCCCTTCCCTGCTTCTCCTCTCCCCCCTTCACTCCTCCCCAAAGGTCCCCATGCTCCCAATTTACTCAGGAGATCTTGTTTTTTGTATTTTCTACTTCCCATGTAGATTATATCTATGTAAGCCTCTTTTAGTGTCCTCATATTGTCTAAGTTCTCTGGAATTGTGGTTTGTAGACTGGCTTTCTTTGCTTTATGTTTAAAACCACTTATGAGTGAGTAGATGTGATAATTGTCTTTCTGTGTCTGGGTTACCTCACTCAAAATAATGTTTTCTAGTGCCATATATTTTCCTGCAAAATTCAAGCTGTTGTTACTTTTTTCTGCTGTGTAGTACTCCATTGTGTAAATGCAGCACATTTTTCTTATCCATTCTTCAATCAAGGGGCATTCAGGTTGTTTCCAGGTTCTGGCTATGACAAGCAAAGATGCTATAAACATAGTTGAGCACATGTCCTTGTGGCACAATTGAGCATCCTTTGGATATATACCCAAAAGTGGTATTATTGGGTCTTGAGGAAGGTTGTTTCCTAATTTTCTGAGAAATTGCCACACTGACATCTAAAGGGGTTGATCATGTATTGCTATAGATGTTTTACTTTAAAATATATCAGCTTTTTCATGTGGCCATAAGATACATAAAATAATACATTTATGTGTCTTAAGAAGCATAAATGAATAAAGATTAAGCTTTAAAGAATTATTCTACTTGTTCCTTCCTTTACAAATATTCTGGAGCTCCCACTATGTTTGAATGTGGTTGGGAGTATATCTCAGTGGCAAAGTTCTTCCCCCACATATCTGGGTACCTCTTTGGAACTGGCTTCCTGTTCTGCTGAAAATAAACAAATTTATTTAATCTCAAGGAGCATAGTTAAGTGTGACAAACAAGACTTATAATTAAAACAATGTAGTAGTCTTGAAAATGGGAAGATATATAAAAATATTGAAGGATATAAAAACAACTTTATTATGTTCACCAAAACCTGTGTGTAAAGATGTCAAGAATGTCCATTGTGGTTGTCCATGTTAGTAATTCTAGTGCATAGAAAAGAAGCTGAGCCAGGAGGATTGCTGTAAATTTTAGATAAGCCTGTTCTACAAAGTTCCAAGCCTACCTAAGAGACAATATGAGACATTGTCTCAGAAAAACAGAAACAAAAAATGTTTAAAATACCTCTATTTGACAATATCCTATGATATTTAATATTGACTGCCAATTTGACAGTATCTGAAATCTTCTAAAAGGATGCCTCTGGCCCTGTCTATGAGCAATCATCTAGATTAGGGGAGCTGAGGTGAGAAGGAAGCCATTCTTTAGGCATGGCACAGATTTCATGAGAAGGAAAAAGAGGGGTGGAGAGATGACTCACTGGTGTAGAATGTATTCTGCTCTTCCAGAGAACTTGAGTTCAATTCCCAGCACCTACGTCAGATGGCTCACAGCTGCTTGTGCAAACTAAATATTAAAAAGCTAATTTTTAAAAGGAGAGAAAGCTGAGCACCCACATTTATCACTCTGTTACTTGACTGTGGGTGCAATGTGACCAACCATTTTCTGTTTGTTTTCTTTAAATTCTTTCTTTTATTTTTGAGATTTTAACATAATTACATCATTTCTCTCTTTCTTCACCGTCTACACACTCTCTTATACCCCTCTGTGCTCTCTTTCAAATTCATAGCCTCTTTTCCCACCTTCTGACAATGCAGCCATACATTGCCCTCCACAATGGACTATATGTCTTAGAACTCTAAGCCAAAGTAAATCCTTCCTTTCCTCAGTTGCTTCTGTCAGATATTTTTGTTTTTCTCTTTTTCTTTCTTTTTCTTTTTTGCATACCAATCCCAGTTCCCCCCTCTCTCCTCTCCTCCCATTCCCCCACCTCCCCCCACCCCACCCCCATCCACACTGCAGAAAGGGTAAGGCCTCCTCTGGGAAGTCAACTAAATTTGTCCCATCAACTCATTAAGGCAGAACCAAGAAAGGTCCTGTCCCCTACTCCCCTATCCTCCCCCTTGTGTCTAGGCTGAGTAAGGTGTCTTTCCATAGAGAATGGGCTCGAAAACATCAGTTCATGCATTAGGGTTAGATCCTGGTCCCACTGCCAGTAGCTCCAGAGCTGCTCAGCCACACCATTGCCACCTGCATTCAGACCTATGCAGGTTCCACAGTTGTCAGTCCAGAGTCAGTGAGCTCCCAATAGCTTGGGTCAGCTGATTCTGTGGGTTTTCCCATCATGATCTTGACCCTTTTGTTCATATTATTGCTGCTCCTTCTCTTGTACTCAGGTAACTCAGCCCAGTGGTTGGTTGCGGATCTCTGCATCTGCTCCCATCTGTTTTCTCTGGCCTTGTGGACTGTAGGCTGGTTATCCTTTGCTTTATGTCTTTCTCAGATATATTGTTACAGCACCAACACGAGTAACTAATATCCAAGACTTGAAAACAATGCTATTACTATCTGCAATAGAATAGATAAAATTAGCTACTAAAGAGCACCGAGACCAAATGAAATGAAACTATTAAATATCTCATAAGCTCAGTCATACAGTCAAGGGGAAAATAGCCTGAATTCTGAAGGAAAAATATTATAAGATTCCAATATATAAAGTAATTGTATTAGAATTGAGGCAGGAAGTCAAGTGTGGCAGCACATACATGGAAGCCCAATCACCGGGAAATTGTGGCAGGGGGGATCATGGACTTTATGAAGCTACTGAATTGTACTTTTTGAAAATGCCAAGTTTCTATTTAACTTACATTAAGGGTTAATGAGACGGCTCAGTAGGATAACCACTTGCCTGGCAGGTGTGAGGCTCTCAGTTGGAATTGTCAGAATTCAAGTAAAGCCGGCTGTGGTCATGCACATCTGTAATAGCAGTATTCTTACAAGTAGATGGGAAGTGGAGTCAGGAGAATAGCTGGAAGCTCCCAGACTATATGACCTGCATATGCAACAGAAAACCAGCAAAGAGACCTTGTCTCTAACAAGGTAGAAGGCAAAGGTCAATACCTAAGGTCGTGATCTCACCTCTGCATTTATTCTAGAGTAAACATGCCCACATACACACAAATGTGTGAGGACACATGTAATTTTTACAGTAAGTGTATATTGAATGTTTTTTTGGTAAAGGTGTTATGGAAGCAAGAAAACTTGATTAAAGATAAATATTAGAAAAGTGCAGCCTGGTGGTGGTAGTGCACATCTTTAATCCTAGCACTCAGGAGACAGAGGCAGGCAAATCTCTGTGAGTTCAAGGTCAGCCTGGTCTACCAGAGGTATTCCAGGACAGCTACAGCTGTGGTTACACAGAGAAACCTGGTGTCAAAAATGAAAAAAAAATGAAGAAGGAAGAAAGATATACATTTGAGTGGGCTTTTCAAGAATGAGAAGGTATTTATATGCAGAAATTATGGGAAGAAGAACCATTCTAAATGTTTTGATTCCAGCCACACAGCAGTAGTGGAAACTTCCCAGGTACAGACAGGTGTCAGGTGAAATATGTAGCTGCCCTGGGACCTTAAAAGGCCCTGCATGACCTACGTTCAGCATGGTTGTGACACAGCTACATAAGACCTTGCATGCATATGTGAGCTCCGTTATCTGCGTATAATGTAGCTACTACATCAACCCCCGTGTGTGTGTGTGTGTGTGTGTGTGTGTGTGTGTGTGTGTGTGTGTGTGTGCTCGGCAGCCTTTAAAAGCTGGACACGCCATCTCTAAACTCTCTTTCTCCACACCAACTTCCTCAGGCCTGCGTACATGTGTCTCTCCAGTGGATTTCACTGTGTGCTTTGTTTTCACTTGCGCTGGATAATTTCATTGGTGCCATGACTCAGATGTGGTCCCCGCTATGAGAGACTGCGGGGGTTGCCTCTAGCCTCTGGCTTTCAAGTCACCCAGACTGGAGCCAGTCAGGTTTCATTATCACCCAACCTATAGAGAGAATTCTCCCACAGGCCTTGTGTTGTCGCTTTTTTTTTTTCATGGTTTTTCATGGTTTCAGCTATGGAAAACAAATCCTCAAAGACCATCAGTCCAATTTCTCCCTACCCCCCCCCCACCTTTTAGAGGCCCTGAAACCCCAGTCCTTAATACCCTACTTACAGATTCCCATGCTTGTCCATCTTTGTTTGAAAAAATGGCCTTGTTACCCTTTAGATAACAATTTAAAGTGGCTGCCTAACAGCACCTTTGATCCCGATATTCTACAGGAGCTTTCTAACTGCTGTCAGTGCACAGGCAAATAGAAGGAGTTTCCCTATATCCAAGCCTTTACTATTTAAGCTCTAAGTCTAAGTCCTCTCTCATTGCAAGCTGTTCACCTGCTCACATGTTCCTGGCTATGCCAACTAAGACAGAGGAACACCCCACTTCTGCTCTGAACCCTGCTAACAAACCTCCACCTTTCCGATCTCAGCAGGAAGCTACTTCCACTCCTTCATCTCTCTCCCATACACACACTAAGTACTCCATGAACCCCTCAGATTCTTCCTACTCTCTGATGCTAGGAGGCCTATCACCCACCTATCACCCTCCTCTCATGTGCTCAAGTGCTGCTAAGGAACCCAACCCTGACCAAGTCAAGCCAGCTGCAGTTCTCCTGTTGCAAGCGGTGGCTGGTGTAGATTGATTGGTCAGGGTACACGTCCCCTTTTCCCTCTCAGAACTCTCCCATATAGAACAAAAACTGGGTTCTTATACATCTAATTCTACCTCTTTCATAAAGCAATCTCAATACATTACCCAATCATATAATCTCACCTTTTATAATATCTATATGATCCTATCTAATAACCTTCTTCCTGAAGAGTGAAGGCAAGTTTGGGAGCAGGGCAGACTACATGCAGATGAGGTTCACCAAACTAATGCAGCACACCCCCTGGGGGCAGAGGTGGTCCCCATCGAGAATCACACTGGGATTATAACACCCCAGGTGGAATTTTAGTTAGAGACTGGATTTTGACTTGCCTTCTGTCAGGTCTCTGTAAGGCTGCCCTCAAGCCAGTAAACTATAATAAACTCTCAGAGGTTATTAAGGATGTGAAGGGAAATCCTTCTGCAGTTTTGGAATGCCTCACTAAAGCTCTGTTACACTATACTAACTTACATCCAGAAACCACAGAGGACAGACAGTTACACATTACTCATTCTTTTTCTCAGAGCTACCCCGACATTAAGGCTAAACTTAGACGTTTGGAGAAAGGCCCCTTGACCCCACAGGCAGAAGTCTTAGGAGTTGGCCTTTAAGGTATACCATGTAAGGAATGACAAAGCCTGTAATCATAACTGCCGAATGCTAGCCATTGCCCCCCAACTGCCAAGGCAACAGACTGCCCAGTCTCCCCATCTGTGCTGTCCACCCTTGCCCCCCAGGGCTCAAGAACCTCCAGACCCATGTTTTAAATGTGGTAAAACTGGTCAGATGCTGGAGCATGCCCTAATCCTCATCTTGGTTCCGCAAGACCTTGTACAAGATGCCACAGGGAAGGACATTGAACAGTTAATTGTCCTCGTGCACACTGTGACACAGAGACATCAAACCCAGAGAATTCGCAAGTTGACCTTCTATATTTGGCCATGAACAAGTGAGGCTGCCCAGGCTCCTTTGACCTGACCACAGTCTCCATCTGTAACAGGGAGCCACAGGTAAACATAACAGTGTCAGGATGGTCCATCTCCTTTCTCTTGGACACCAGAACCACATACTCAGTACTGAGGGAATTCTGGGAGCCTACCTCTCCTTCTAGTTTCCCTATTATCAGGACAGGGGAACAGCCTTATCTACCTCAGCAGACCCTACCACTTTACTGTGTTTTTATGGGTATTTATCTCACTCATTCATTTTCAATCATGCCAACCTGCCTGATACTTCTTATGGAAAGAGATTTTTTAACAAAAATAGGAGCTTCCATTTTGTTTGCTCCTTCCATTCACCTTACCCCAGACTTGCCAACAGCTCCCTTCCTCCTCCCTCTAGCCTCCCACCCTCCTAGGTCCATTGTGTCTTTTCCTCTAACAGCCTCTCAGGTGGACCTCCAAGTCTGGGTCACCCAAAACCCCTCTGTTGCTAAACACCATTCCCCCATTGTTACACAATTACAAGATCCTACTAAGTACATTACCCAAGCTCAGTACCCCCCTCTCTCCAGAGCCTTAGGGCACTTAAGCCTATCATCTCTGACTTTCTAAGAAAAAAGCTACTTCTCCCCACCTCTTCTCCCTTTAACACCCCTACACTTGCTGTTAGAAAAACTAATGGAGCCTATCGTCTGGTTCATGACCTCTGGCTCATTAACTCCACAGTGGTCCCTCTTTATCCTATAGTGCCTAACCCTTACACACTTCTTTATACTATCCCTCCAGGAACATCCCACTTCTCAGTTCTAGAACCCAAGATGCTTTTTTCTCTATTCCTCTCAGCTCTCAATCTCAAAATAGCTTTGCCTTCCCCTGGACTGACCCTGACACTCACTTCTCCACACAGCTCACCTGGACTGTCCTTCCCCAGGGATTCTGGGACAGCCCACACCTGTTTGGTCAGCTTTAGCTTCTGATCTACTCTCACTGTCTCTCCATAGTCTAAACTCATAAAGTATGTAGATGATATTTTACTTTGCAGAGAGATTAGAAAAACTTATACTTCTGCTCTTTGAAATTTCTTGTCCAAAAAGGGCTATAGAGTCTCACCTTCTAAGGCCCAACTCTCTAACTCTCAGGTCATTTACTTGGAATTAACTATTACCCCCACCCAAAAGCCTATTACCATAGATAGACAAAAAACCTAATTCAGTTCCTTGCAGTTTCCTCTACAAAAGAAGAGGTTTTATTGTTCCTAGGAATAGCTGGCTTCCTTGCGTTACTGGATCTCCTCGTCTGCCTCTCAGCTCTCTGCATGAGCCCCTTCCCTTTCCCATTACTAAACCCTTCCATAGACTCCAGAAAGCCCCTATCCAGGCCCCAGCTCTTCATCTCCCAGATTTAACTCATCCTTTCTCCCTCTGTGTAACAGAGAAGGAGGGATATGCCCTTGGGGTCCTAGGACATCAGCTGGAACCTTCCTTTGCACCTGTAGCATATCTGTCAAAGAAGTTACACCTCACCACTCAGGGATGGGCACCCTGCATATGCACTTCAGTGGCCACTGAGCTTCTTATTCATGAGTCAAAGAAACTAATCTTTGAATCACCTACCACTGTCTTCTCCCACCGCAATCTGTCCCATCTCTTAACTTATAAAGGCTTACAAACCTTACCCCATTCCTGAGTTCTTTCCCTCCAGGTGTCACTAGTAGAAGATATCACACTCACTTTCCAATGCTGCCTACCCCTTAATATCTCAAATCTCCTACCTCAACCTAACATTAATTATTCCCCATCTCATTCCTGCACAGAGACCTTAGAGGATCTACTGCCCCCCTCACATATACAGGAGGGCAAACTGTCCCAGGCCACTTACATCTGGGACAGCTATAAGATGACAGCTCCTTTTTATGTGAGGTAACCCATATGCTATAGTGTCAGACACTGAGGTGATTGAGGCACAGGCACTCCCTGCCCATAACACTAATCAGTAGGCTGAATTAATAGCCCTTACCTGTGCCTTCCAGTTAGCACAGGGACAATCCTTAAATGTTTACACAGACTCCAAATATGCCTTTCCTATCCTCCTGTCCCATGCAGCTATCTGGAAGGAGCGTGGGCTTCTTACTATGAAAGGAGGATCCATAACTAACTCAGGTTGATGGAGGAAGGTCATTGGTTAATTAAATAAAGAAACTGCTTGCCCTGATAGGTTAGAACATAGGTGGGTGGAGTAAACAGAACAGAATGCTGGGAGGGAGAGAAAGTGAGCTCAGAGACGCCATGCTCCCCTCTCCCTGGCAGACACGATAGCTCTGCTCTCTGAGGCAGATGCAATCGATGAAGCTCCGACCCAGGATGGACATAGGCTAGAATCTTTCCCGGTAAGACTGATGCTACACAGATTATTAGAGATGGGTTGATTGAGATATGAGAATTAGCCTGTAAGGGCTAGAGTTAATGGGCCAAGCAGTGTTTAAAAGAATACAGTGTCCGTGTAATTATTTTGAGGCATAAGCTAGCAGGCAGCCGGGGTGCTGGGGACGCAGCCCTGCTGCTCCAATTACAACATCAGTTAACATCATGGACTTGCTAAAAGCCTCCCATCTCCCCAAAGCTATAGGAATGATTCACTGTCGGTCTCATCACACTAACAGTTAAATTATTTCCAAGGGAAATAATGAAGCTGACCAAACAGCTAGAACAGCAGCATTCCAGAGCCCAAACCTACCTCAATCACCTCAGGGGGTTTATACAGTACAGCCCACATTCTCACAGACACCCCCTGATACCCGGCAAATTCTGTCCTACCTACATCAGCTCTTTTATCCTAATAGCAAAGCTCTGTTTCATTTTGTCAAGACTCACCTCCAATCTACTCCCGTAGACTTAGAGTTCTTAAAAGCTATCACTGCCTCTTGTAAAATCTGTCAAAAGTCAGATCTCAAGACCAAATCATAGTTTTCCCTTTTCCCACTCACCAGACCAGGGGTTTCCTTCCAGGAACTGACTGGCAGCTAGATTTTACTCATATGCCCACAGTCAGATGAGTTAAATATCTCCTGGTGTGGTAGACACCATGTCTGGGTGGATTGAAGTGTTTTCCACCACTAAAAAAGAGCCCAGACAGTTCCTGATGTTCTTCTCTGAGAAATTGATCCCCAAGTTTGGAATCTTAACCTCTCTTCAGTCAGATAATTGCCCAGAGTTTACCTTCCAGATCTCTCAAACTTTATCTAAGGCTCTTAACATTCCCTGGCATTTTCATACCCCATACCATCCTCAGTCTTAAAGGAAGGTAAAACAAACTAACCATTTCTTTAAAAATGTTCTTGTTAAGATGTTATAGGAGCTTCACCTTGACTGGGTAAAACTTTTGCCTCTGGCCCTTCTTAGGCTTAGGGCTCTCCCCAAAAGCACCCTTTCCATCTTGCTCTTTGAACTCATGTATGGGCGGCCACTTTTAACCCCCAGCCACTCACCTAAAACCTCTCCCCTTCCTGATCACATGCTTACTCCACTGTTATCCAATCTTCACTCCTTATTATGGGATTTTACCCACTGCTCATTACTTTAACCATGTACCAACCTATTAAAATAGGAGATCAGGTACTATTCTCTTCCCCAGACCAACACCCCTCACTCCTTTCCCCTAAATGGCAGTAATTTTTAAAGTAATCTTTAAAGTAATTCTTGTACCTCCCTCAATTGCCAAACTTGAGCGACTCTCTCATTGGATCCACCTGTCTCACCTTAAACCTTTACTCTTCCAGCTCAGGATATCCCCTTATATACAGTAACCCAAACAGGACCCTGTTCCCTTATGTTCCAGAGGACACCAAAATCAGCCACTCTTTCTCCAGTTCCAGAAAAATAAAAGTCTCATCACTGTACTTAACTCTCCTGTGCCAAAACTTCATATACTCTCCCTCTTCCTCTTTCTCCTGTCTGCTTTACCAACTTCTCTATATCTCCAATGTCATGCTTAAATTTCCAGATTAACCACTCAGCTGTTATTACAGGAACCATCATTAAAGATAAGGCAGAGGTACAAAGACTGCCAAGAGCCCCGGTGGTAAGAAACAATAATGAATTTGGGGACATTCACAGCCCCAAACTCCAAAAAACTCACAAAATAGACTTTAACATAACAGCTTTATCACTGACTGCAGCAGTGTCTCCTGGATATTAAGGTAATACCATGATGCTAAAACAGATTTTCAAGACAGGGTTTCTCTGTGTAGCATTGGAGCCTGTCCTGGAACTCATAGACCAGGCTGGCCTCGAACTCACAGAGATCCTTATTCCTCTGCCTCCCAATTGCTGGTCTTAAAGATGTGAGCCACCACCGCCCAGCTACAAAACAGATTTTGACATAGCAGGTTTATCACTGACTGCAGCAGTGTCTCCTGGATGTTAAGGTAATACCATGATACTAAAGAGAACAAGTGCCTTAAGATTTGCTTCAGGTAAAACATTAAGGGGTCTAATAATTTCCCTTTCTTTTCTTCCCTCTTCCCCATCATCTTCTATTCTAACAGTATACTATCGTAACCATAAGCTTTTAATATGTCTAAAATTTATTTCTTTTTTAAACATTTTTTATAGGCTTGACAAACTTCTAGCATTTGAGCATCGCAGACCACACTTCTCCAGCACCTTTTTACTTGTTTTTAATGATTCTCACTATTAATGCTTGTTCCTTCAGAAATTTTATATGGGCTTTGGTAAAGTATAAAAATGTGTACAAGGGTAACCTCTCTAAACAAAATAATTCTTTGGAAAAAATTCTGACACCATGGTACCAGGAATTCCATTGTGTTTTTTAAGTTATACCAAGAATAGGAAAGTAAGCCGGGTGATGGTGGCGCACGCCTTTAATCCCAGCACTTGGGAGGCAGAGGCAGGCGGATCTCTGTGAGTTCGAGACCAGCCTGGTCTACAGAGCTAGTTCCAGGACAGGCTCCAAAGCCACAGAGAAACCCTGTCTCGAAAAACCAAAAAAAAAAAAAGAATAGGAAAGTAAGAGATTTATTAGACACACCTGATCCCAAAGATGAAATGCCTACAATTCAGATCCCGAGCCTGAGGTCATTTGGGCAAGAGATCCGTTAATAAATACAGAGAAATCAGAATCACACAGTTTGATGGGAAATGGGTAATACATTAGGACCTTCCCTTTTGGGAGCCTCATGAGGAGAACAGTAAGACTAAGAAAGTATAGTATAGCATCTGTTCCCCAGAAGTCCTTTTCTTGAGGTCAGGCATTTGAATAAGGGTCTTTATTCCCTTGGGAGCCTGAGGAAATTTTCTGCTTGATAAAGGGTTATTCTTCTCTCTGGCAAGAGGAACTTGTGGCCCTTTTATTAACATGTGACTGGTGCCTCTTGTCAAGATCAAGGCTCTCTTCCTCAACCCCTGATCTCAAGCCACACCCCAGTTTATATGCCATTTTCTTCCCATTTAATCCTATGTACAATAAAAAGTGTAGTTTTGTTTTAGTTAAACTCACCAGCAGCTAACCTAATTCACCCTCAGATCTTGTCCATGTCCCTCCCCACAACTCCACACAATCTCTTTGGGATCTGAATGCCCCAACCCTGCCAAAGCAGGTTTCCATAGATACAGGAGGTGAAACAAAGCATTAAGGAAAAAACTGAGGCAGGCAAAAAAAAAATCATATACATCATACCTTTTAAAATACTAGTTTTAGGTTTTGCAGAGAGATCTAGGATCTGTTCTTGGCACCCACTTCCAGGGCAACAATATCACATTTCCCTAAATCCAACAATGAAAAAAATCAGTTTTTAAAATGGAAAAGACTTTGATAGGCATTTCTACTGAAGGAGCAAAGCAAACTCCATTTTGAGAAAGAACTCCATTTTAGACAGGACCTAACTAAGGGGTGGGGGTGCTGTAGAAAATCCTTTAGCCAGTAGCTTTTAAGTTGCCCGCCCACTTGGGTGTGGCCTCTTATACTATAAATGTAATGTAAAGTGCATGCTCACTCTCTCTTCCAGCCACTTGATTGGGTTGCTGTTTTCCTGTCCTAGCAGAGGACTGTGATTTGTGAGTCTACCCCTAAGTAAATAATCATTTATTGTACTCAATTCTGAGCTAGTGTGGGATTTCTTTTTAGCATCTGACTTCATCGGGGTAGGACCGAAACCTCCTACAACAAATTGGCATGACAACATGCTCGACTGTATCCTCATGAAACCTGAGACAGCTTGGACAGGAATTCTAGACACAAAAGAACAGAGATGAGCATGGCTTAAAGCCCTAGTTCCTTTAAGTGAGGTTTTCCTGATTCAGTAGTATCAGAAAAAAAGCCATGTGGTTTTGAAACTGCAGCTTTCTGGGCCACACTGTCAGCACGAACTCTGGCTCTTTCAGGAGGCCAAGCATTTAAATGGGGTTTATGGGCCATAGCTCACCATGTCCATCTGCTCTGTATGCGCTACCATACAGTTCATGAACCGTGCAAGGGGCTGGAGATTGAAACGCACAAAGACTCACGGGCAGAGCTCTGGGTCATCCTTGAAACAGGAATGTCCCCATTATTGTGTCCCCAGAGCTGCTTATATAAAGATTCTTAACTGATAGCCACACCCCAGCCAAACCCACCAGAAACCACTCCCCTGCCATCAGGAACTCCTGAGGGTCTCATGCTCAGAGCAGCTGCAAGCATTACAAGTTGTTTACCAGAAATTCAGGATCTGGGGGGGGGGGTGCAAAGCTCCCAACAATGGGCAACATTCTGCAAGTTGCTTGATGGCACCATGGGGCAACTGGTTATCAGAGTTGAGGTGATGAGCATGGCTCCAACCTGGCAGTCTCAGAGGCAGTGATGGATGTCCATCATGTCAGACTGGGTGGAGCAAACAGGCAGGGCTATTTGACCTAGTAATGCTGCTGCTTAGGTTTTTAAGAAGTGCTTAGCATTTTAAGAAGCAGTCCTGGTGAGAAAAGGATTACAGATATGCAATAAAGACAAATTCAGATGGAAAAGACCTATAAATGGGTCATAGTGTTGAATAAATGTACGTAGCCTTGGGAGAGAAAAGAAAAAGAATATAGACAGTTATAATAAGAAATAAATGGCTTTTTAAAAAAGGAAAAGTCTTTAAAGATACACAGTACATACAGCCATAGATTAAAGGAGTAAAGTAAAATAAGCTATGTAAAGATGGAAAATACACAGAGAGTCTGGATTATATATATATATATATATATATATATATATATATATATATATATAGTGTTTTTTTGAAAATTTTGACTGTGAATGAGCTAAGTATAAAGAGACATTTCATTGTACAGGCTGCTAAGCTAAACCAACGTATATATCTTAAAGGTGTCTTGACTTCAAAATTTGGGTCTAAGGATACATTGCTTTGGAAAGAGGTTTTTCTTTTGTTTCCACAGAGGATGAGAACTTGTGGATTCCTTACAGAATAATGTGGTTTGATGAACCAAGACCGCCCTGAAAGGTCACCATGAACATTCCCAAAAATACTTTGCATAACTAAAAGCAGGAAGCAGTTTGGAGAGAGCTATACCCATATTCCCAAATATTGTTTATAAATGTTTGTTTCATTTAAAGTGAGATAAACTATAGAGATGAGTACATTGCATTGGTATAGATCTTGCTTTACTGATACAAAGTTAAGGTTAATTTTGTTATATGTATATTTTTGCTCTTGATAAAGGTATTGTGTTTGTGAAGCTCATTTAAAAATGTAATGTACAATTAAGAAATATAGATTAATAGGTAATCATTTATAATAGTCAAGCTTGTAGTCATGTTAGTTAGATTTTCTAGATGTACAAAGATGTATTTCAGATGGATAGGCATTCTTTAAACTTTTCAAAGACTACAGAATATGGCATTTAAAATGTTTTAAGAACTTAGGACTTTTTATGACAATGAGACACATCTGCTCCTGGCAGCACCAATCTACTTCAAGAGGATGATGGGCATTGAAGATGCTTCTTATGAAGTTTGCTAGCCATTTAGGCAAGAAACTTCTCTTGCCTGGACTTCTTGATGCTATGCTGTATGAACTGGACATGCAGAGCCCACAGAGAAATGACTACTGATTTGCCTAAGGGTGAGACAATTCTTTGGGGTTCTTATTTGATGAAAGAGTCTGCTAGACATTCTGCAGGACATAGAAGAAAGTGACTGACAAACTGCCAATATATGCAGAACTATTTTTGAAATTTCCTGTTTCATAGAAAAGTCTACTGGATACTATTAGCCTGTAGGCTGAAGATGGATGCCCTCAACAGTACTGAAGAACTTTGGTCTCTGTCAATTCTAGAGTTTTGGAAGTTACTTACAACGTACGTCCTGTTTACTTAGGTAATATTATGTCCTTCTGGAGTCTTTGATGGAGTTAAAGAATAGATAGTTATAGTTTTCTTTAGTTATAATAAAAGATAAAGTAGTTATAAATATTGAAATTGTAACTCTTGCTTGATACCTGTTTTGTTGTATGTAATTTTTCTGTGTTAAAGTTAAAACCTTCCTTTCTATTTAAACAGAAAAGGGGAGGTGATGTGGGATTTCCCTCTGTATGCTGTGATTACCACTGATTGATAAAAAAAAACTGCTTTAAGCCTATGGCAGGGAAGAACAGAACTGATGTGGGAGAGTCTTCTGTTTCGTATTGATTTCATTGGTTAATAAAGAAACTGCCTTGGCCCTTTAATAGGACAGAAAATTAGGTAGGCGGAGTAGACAGACAGAATGCTGGGAGAAAGAAGCTGAGTCAGTCAGTTGCCATGATTCTCCCACCCGACACAAATGCAGGTTATGATCTTTCCTGGTAAGCCAGACCTGGTGGGGCTACACAGATTATTAAAAATGGGTTAATCAAGATGTGAGAGTTAGCCAATGAGAGGCTGGAACTAATGGGCCAGGCAGTGTTCAAAAAAATACAGTTTCCATGTAATTATTTCGGGTAAAGCTAGCCGTGCGGAGCTGGGCGGGAATGCAGCCCACTGCAGCTCCTACAACACAGTGGTGCCCAAGCTAGCCATGTGGCCGGGAGCTGGGGCGGCAGGAACACAGCACGCGAACTAGGCCAGGAAAGCTAGGCTGAATGCTGGGAGAAAGAGGATGGAGTCAGCAAGAAGCCATGTAGCCCCACCAGAGACAGATGCTGGAACTTTACCCAGTAAGCCACAGCCTCTTGGTGATACACAGATTAATGGAGATGGGTTTATTTAAGATAGGAGTTAGCCATAAATACACTTACCTATTGGCCAAACAGTACTGAAAATAATATAGTTTCTATGTGATTATTTCAGGGCTGAGCAGCCAGGAACAAACAAGCAGCCTCCTACTAAAGGGGGAGTGTGAGTGCAGCCCAGACAAAGTCATAAACATTCCCAAGAAACTGTGCTAGCTTTGAGTCAAAGTGACCCATCAGGGTATCCAAACAATATCTGCTTGCCTCATCCTTGTAGGTGTCTGAGTAACCACTGTTTTGAAATTCTTCTCTGCTGACAGTCATTGTTTTGAATTTCCCATTATCCCAACCAACAAATTCAAAAGTTGTACACTTTTACCCAATCCCAAAATGCCAAGGCTTGTGCCACCCTGCCTTGTTATCACCCTGCCTACAGTTTTCCCTCTAAAATCCCCCTACCCTGAAGACTTGGAGCTGCTTGTGTTGATTGTCAGATTGTGGTCCGAGTTAGCTAACTTGTAATCAATAAACCCCAGTGTCTATGCATCAGATGCCAGCTCTGTAGTGGTTTTTGGGGGTTCCATGTGGCACAGGCACAATACTACAGAGGGTCAATAATCCTGTAAAGTGCTCAGCAACACTAATTATTAAGTAAATGCAGGTCAACACTATGATGCCCAGATTGTGAGTTCCTCAAAGACCACCAAGGAGGCTATATCCCTATGCAAAAGCAAAGAACCCTTATTCAAGCTCAGGCTTGGACCCTCTGAATGTCTGATGCAGCAGTACAAATGGAGAATGCCCAACCCTGGTGGAGTAGAGTTTTTATTATAGTAGACGTTGGGTTGAGGGGATTTTCAGGGTTCAAAACTCTAATTGGCTGACATTTATCTAGGGGTGTCTTGGTGAAAGGAAATAGGTATGTGCTGAGTTCAGGGACATGTGGTGATCTTAAGTACTCTTATCTAATGGTTAGGATATTTGGAATGTCAGGTACTTCCCCTTAGATACTGGCCCATTCCTGGTGGTATCAGCTTATGACTTTCTCTGGAACTTGGTGCTACCTGCAAGTAAATGGAAACTAAGGCCTACTTTCTTGGCAGCTCTGTATCAAGTCTGCCATGGCAGCTATGTGAACAGGGCCCTATACATGAGGCCAGGCTGCCCTGATCCCCATAAACACCACATCCATTAAATCTTGTCCACGGTCACACTGTTTTCCTTGCTCTGGTATTACAGGCAGATGTCCTGTAATACCACCTGGCTATCAGAAAATTTTAGGCACATATTTGATTATTTGATTATTTTTTTTATTTTAAAAAAGACATTTGGGGCTGGAGAGATGGCTCAGTGGTTAAAAGCACTGGCTGCTCTTCCAGAGGTCCTGAGTTCAATTCCCAGATGGCTCACCACCATCTGTAATGAGATCTGGTGCCCTCTTCTGGCATGCGGGCATACATGGAGGCAGAATGTTGTATACATAAGAAATAAATAAATAAATCTTTAAAAAAAAGACATTTGTTATGATTTACGGCATGAGTGGGACCCTAGCAGGTCCCATGGCAGGTGAGGACTATGCGAGAGACTCCTTTGTGATAGGTGTGGGTGACAAATAAGCCATACAGACAGAGTTTGAGTGTATTGAGAGAAAGGTAGAAGGAAAGGAAGGAGGGGGAAAAGGTCTGCCACCTCGTCAGAAGAGCAGCAGAAAAGAGAGATCAGGAGTTGAAGGAGTATTTGACTAGTGCGCTAGAATTAACCAGACCAACTCAAAAACACCAAATATAATTTAATAATTGGAAACGGGGAAAACTCACACAACCAGGGTAAAAGTTCCGATGTCCAAAATACCATGTAAAGAGAGAAAGTGCACCTGGATTCTCAGGTTTTCTTCCCTGACCCCAGGCAGCCACACCCTAGCCAAATGTGATTGGCTGAGCTTCCCCATCATCTCCCCCTTTTGTCTAAACAAGATCAAACCAAACCCAATACAACTAAATACAATAGGAACAGATACCAAATATAAAATTACAAGCAACAAACAATATTAAGCAAGAAACAAATAACAAAAGTTTTATTAAGCATTCTATTTCAAGGAATCTAAATAATGTATTGAAATTAAGTTTAGCTAAATCATAGGAGGGTAACTACAATTATCTAATCTTCAACTCCATCAAAGATCTGAGAAGGAAAGTAATATTGCTTGAGCAACAGGAAGTACAAATGAGAAACTTCCAAAATGTGTAACAAATGACAGAGACAACTGACTACCTGGGAAATCACCCAAAGTCTCATTTGCAATGTTGAGGCAACCAACTTTGGCTAAATCCTAACGTAACTGACATACCATTTTCAAAGGCAAGAAACTTTTCAGAATGATCTTACCCTGTCTTGGCAGGATATGACAATCCTGTCTTCATCTATTTACAGATACTCTCTATCTCTGTCAGTGGTTGAGGTATGGGCTTTTCTTTGCCCAAAGGCCGGTTCTGCCAAGGAGACAAGCTTCAAGTGGAGTGTCTTTGGTGCTCAACATTCTCTAGGGAGTAGAGCGGTGTTGCCAGGAGTGATTGTGTCTCACTACCATGGAACTCTAGGTTAGATTAGAAGCCATTTTCTACAGCTCTTTGAAGAAGTTGAAGATTATACTATCTATACTAAATATAATCTCTATGTATCTAAAGAACCTGATTAGCCTAAATATAAATATGACAAACATAGATGACTATTGATCTATAATTCTCAATACCTATCTAACTTGAAGACTAAGAGAATAAAAACTGTGCAATAAATGAGAACGATGGCCTCCAAATGTAAACAATGTATATCATTACATAAACAATATATAAGTATCTTAATCAGAGGTAGCAATGTACACAGCAATATGGTAAATATATATCGGTTCAATATATATCAATACATAAAAATGCTTTAAATAGAGGTAGAAGCATACTTGCATACAGTATTCAATATAATTTAACTTTGTATCAATACACAAGAATTGATACCAATATAATTTTCTAAAAACAATAACTCACAAATACCAATCTATTATCCCATCACCAATTATCCCTGTCTTTTTTTTGAAGGTGTCAAGAAAGCCTTTTAATGAATCTATCTTACAAATGCACCAGAGAGTCACACAATGCTGCCTGCATTCAATGCAATTCTGGGTCACAAGTCCACACACTCCTTTGCAACTAGACCCATGATAGCAGAACCTTTCATCTCGCCTTTATTGTTTACTATGACCCCTGCACTGTCTTTAAAATAGAGAAACACCCCATCTTTTTTTCAATATAACTTTCATTGTCGAATGACAACAGCTGGATGGACCTTTTTTCTCAGCTCTGGTTTGCCTTTCTTAGCAGAGCCATCACCATGTCACCCGCACCAGCAGCAGGAAGTCTGTTCAGTCGTCCCTTGATTCCCTTCACAGAGATGATATACAAATTTGTGGCTCCTGTATTGTCAGCACAGTTGATCACAGCTCCTACCGGGACCCAGGGATATTCGGAATTTCACTCTGGAGGACCCACCATATCATTGCTTTGACATCTTAAATACCCGGAAAGAATCTGGAGAGACACGGAAGTGGGCAGGCAGGCGACGGCCTTTGGGTTCTACAGGCAGAGCGCATCGTGGGTGCCTGCAAAAATGTAGGTATCTAGGCCCAAATGAATGTGGGCATGGATCCAACTGACCAGAGCTGTAAATTGGCTCTAGGAGCCCCACGTTGGATGCCAAGTGAAGGCATATTTGACTATTGCGCTAGAATTAACCAGACTAGCTCAAAAACACTAAATATAATTTAATAATTGGAAACGGGGAAAACTCACACAACCGGGGTAAAAGTTACGATGTCCAAAACACTGTGTGAAGAGAGCAAGTACACCCGGATTCCCAGGTTTTTCTTCCCTGGCCCCAGGTGGCCACACCCTAGCCAAATGTGATTGGTTAAGCTTCCCCATCAGGGAGTGGGCAGAGTTTGTCTCTTAAAGGGAATTTTGCATCTGCATACAATCAGGGAACTGCTTGCCATCCACAGATGTGATGTGTGGTGTGGCACACTGTACCAGGTTCCCAAGGGGCAAGGCCAAGATCTGCCTGGATACTAACATTCCCCACATTTTTATTATTAAAAAGGTGATGAGTTAGGTGTGGCTGGTTAAGGAAATGAGGGCATTGAGTTCTTGGGACTCCTTCCTGCTGATTTGTGGGAGTTAAAATCTTGGAGGACCTAAGAAAATTCGGATGCTGGCCACATCCTGGGGTAGCTAGTTGTTGCATGGCTGTCCAGCTCTCTGGGACTGTCCCGTATCTCTTGCACCTGGCGAGGTGCTGGCAGAGCAGAGGACAAGGTTAAGTTTAGGGAAAAAAATTTCTTTAGGTTCATGTGATTGAGGGGGAGGGTGTCAGGACCAGGAAAGGGTGGGGAGGCTTAATCTCATAGGGCCTAGTAATTGAAGGAGGGGTGCATTTGGCCGGTTGGAGGTGAATCCTCCAAGTCAGCTCCTTGGAACTTAAAAGAAGTTTTTGAATTTGTAAAAATGTAAGTTTTAGACACATCAGCATTTCCATTGTTTATAATCTGTACTGAAATTTTCATTGTATAAATAAATGGCAGTATATTTATGCCATAAATGACCATGACACATTTTTTTAAAATATTTATTTATTATGTATACAATATTCTGTCTGTGTGTATGCCTGAAGGCCAGAAGAGGGCACCAGACCTCATTACAGATGGTTGTGAGCCACCATGTGGTTGCTGGGACTTGAACTCAGGACCTTTGGAAGAGCAGGCAATGCTCTTAACCTCTGAGCCATCTCTCCAGCCCCGATACATTTTTTTTTTTGCACAATGAAAAGTATCTTGGAGGTCTGTAGTTAGGAAGCCACCAAAGGGAATTTAAAACCTTGATCTTGAAGTTATGATCGTGGTAGTGCACTTCCAGAGCTAGATTAATAGCTTATCAGAATTTCATTGATTAATGTAAAGACTATGGACCCTTGGAGTCCTAATATAACATTAATTGTGAATATTACCCAAGTTTCTGTGCTTCAAAATGATTTGTTCTAGAACTTTCTTTTGTGTTTGTATGTGAAACAATAGTCCCAGGAAAACCCTGTTTTTCTTCACTTTCTACTCTTATTCTTATTTTACCATTATTATTTTTAATTATTATCATTATTATTGTGAGATTTTGACATTTCATTTTTCTCTTTCTTTTTTTTATTTTCTTGTCTTTTTTCATTTTTCTTCTTTCTTTCTTTCTTTCTTTCTTTCTTTCTTTCTTTCTTTCTTTCTTTCTTTCTTTTTTTGACCAGGTTCTTTCTGTGTAACAGACTGGACTTGAACCTAAGCTCTTCCTGCGTCAAATTCCTGAGTGCTGGGATTAGGCTGTTGTCTGTAAAGCTCAGCTAAATAACTACGGCATGGATTGCCATTTGTTCTTACAATCTTTTGTTTTTATTCGTGGTACTGACCCCAGGACCTTGTGTATGTATATAAAGCACATGTTCTTCCGTCTCTGTAAACCCAGCTGCTTACCTTAGAGCATCTTACTGTGATTTGTCCAACTTTGTCAGAGTTCACTCAAGAAAAGGGAAATTGTACTAGGAATGCCATGCATTTATGAAAAAAAAAGTTTGGCAAGACAAAGCTAAGGACTTTTTTGGGACTAGCTCCCAGTTTTATGAATAAGGTGCTTGTTTGTGCTATCCAGGTCAACTGCCACAGAAACTGCTTTGATTGTTATAAATGTCAATACTATCTTACTAAGTTGAGAAAGAGAGGTGAAAGAGGGTGTATTGATTGAGCAACTACCAAAATTAACAAGGCTAATTCATACAAACCAGGTTGCAAATACTTTAGGTCCTGGAAAAGAAGGGAAAGCAGCAGAGCATTTCACTTACAGACTTTGTTTTTCTGCATGGACGCAATGTGCACTGCATTTTTAATCCCTTGATAATTGGAACTGCTTCTTGATTATAGTTTTCCCACACTAAACTACCTTTGCTGTGGCTTGGCATAAGATCTCCTGAAATCTCAAGTAAGATATTGTAATGCCCACACTGGAGATTATGCTAAGATAACCATACTTTGGATATTAACTGGATGAGTTTATGATGTGTATAGCAAACCAAAATTAAAAAATAAAGAGCGAGAGGGAGGGATCAAAACACTAGTCATATGCTTAAAACAAGCAGTGAAAACAGACTGAGGAACTCCTGTGAAGGTAGTCAGTTGTCATTCCAATAGAGAGAGAAGAACTGGGCAGTGTCCTCTCAAGTAAGCCGTCTTTTTTTTAAAATTGATATTTATTGAGCTTTACATTTTTCTCTGCTCCCCTCCCTGTCTCTCCCCTCCCCCATTCAATCCTCCCCCGAGCTCTCCATGCTCCCAATTTACTCAGGAGATCTTGTCTTTTTATACTTTCTACTTCCTGTGTACATTAGATCTATGTAAGTCTCTCTTAGTGTCCGCATTGTTGTCTATGTTCCCTGGGATTGTGGTTTGTAGGCTGACTTTCTTTGCTTTATGTTTAAAAACCACCTATGAATGAGTACATGTGATAATTGTTTTTCTGGGTCTAGGTTACCTCACTCAAAATAATGTTTTCTAGCTCCATTCATTTTCCTGCAAAATTTAAGCTGTTGTTATTTTTTTCTGCTGTGTAAATTGTATAAATGTACCATATTTTTCTTATCCATTCTTCAATCAAGGGGCATTTAGGTTGTTTCCAGGTTCTGGCTATGACAAACAATGCTGCTATGAACATAGTTGAGCACATGTCCTTGTGGCACAATTGAGCATCCTTTGGATATATACCCAAAAGTGGTATTACTGGGACTTGAGAAAGGTTGTTTCCTAATTTCCTGAGAAATTGCCACACAGACATCCAAAGGGGTTGTACCAGCTTGCATTCCCACCGACAATACAGGAGTGTTCCCTTTTCCCCCGCAACCTCTCCAGCATAAGTTGTCATCAGTGTTTTGGATCTTGGCTATTACAGGTGTAAGATGGAATCTCAGAGTTGTCTTGATTTGCATTTCTCTGACAACTAAAGATGCTGAACATTTCCTTAAGTGTCTTTGAGCCATTTTAGATTCCTCTGTTGAGAGTTCTATGTTTAGCTCTGTACTCCATTTTTTTATTGGATTATGTGATCTTTTGGTGTCCGATTTCTTGAGTTCTTTGTATATTTTGGAAATCAGACCTCTGTCTGATGTGAAGATCTTTTGCCATTCTGTAGGCTGTCATTTTGTTTTGTTGACCATGTCTTTTGCTTTACAGTTTCAGGAGGTTCCATTTATTGATTGTTTCTCTCAGTGTCTGTGCTGCTGGGGTTATATCTAGGAAGTAGTGTCCTGTGCCAATTCGTTCAAGTGTACTTCCCACTTTCTCTTCTGTAAGGTTCAGTGTGGCTGGCTTTACGTTGAGGTCTTTGATCCATTTGGACTTGAGTTTTGTGCATGGTGATAGATACGGGTCTATTTTCATTTTTCTACATGTTGATATCCAGTTATGCCAGCACCACTTGTTAAATATGCTTTCTTTTTTCCATTTGATATTTTTTGCTTCTTTATCAAAGATCAGGTGTCTGAAGATGTGTGGATTGATATCCGGGTCTTCTATTTGGTTCAATTGGTCCTCCTGTCTGTTCTTATGCCAATACCAGGCTGTTTTCAGTATTATAGCTCTGTAGTAGAGTTTGAAGTCAGGGATTGTGATACCTCCAGAAGTTCTTTTATTGCCCAGGATTGTTTTGGCTACCCTGGGTTTTTTGATTTCCCAAATGAAGTTGAGTATCATTCTTTCAAGGTCTTTGAATAATTTTGCTGGGATTTTGCTGGGCATTGCATTGAATCTGTAGATTGCTTTCAGTAAGATTGCCATTTTTACTATATTAATTCTGCCTACACAAGAGCATGGGAGGTCTTTCCACTTTCTGGTGTCTTCTTCAATTTCTTTCTTCAAAGATTTAAAGTTCTTGTCATACAATTCTTCCACTTGTTTGGTTAGAGTTACTCCAAGATATTCTATGCTATTTGTGGCTATTGTGTAGGGTGTTGATTCTCTGATTTCTTTCCCGGCCCTTTTATCATCTGTGTACAGGAGGGCTACAGATTTTTTTTGAGTTAACCTTGTATCCTGAAATCTTGCTGAAAGTGTTTATGAGTTGTAGAAGTTCCTTGGTAGAGTTTTTGGAATCACTTATGTAAACTATCATATCATCAGCAAACAGAATTTGACTTCTTCTTTTCCAATTTCTATCCCCTTGACCTCCCTTTGGTGTCTTATTGATCTAGCTAGGAACTCAAGAACTATATTAAATAGGTATGGAGAGAGTGGACAACTTTTCTTGTTCCTGATTTCAGTGAAATCGCTGGGAGTTTCTCTTCATTTAGTTTGATGTTGGTTGCTGACTTGCTGTATATTGCCTTAATTATGTTTAGTTATTGCCACGGACCTGCTCAGGGGAGCCACTCAGACCGTGGGAGAAGCAGGGTCTTGGTAACAGGAAGGCACAAGTTCGGCGAATGACAGACAGATATAACACACAAGAGAGTGGTTGGAATTTGCTGCGATTTTACTGAATCCATGTTTTCATTATATAGTATTCAAACAAAGAACAAATCAGAAGGTCATGTATCATTGGTTGGCACAGTATGAAAGCTCCTTTTAGTCACATCAGCAATATTTAAGAAAAACATATTATCAGGGATAGGTGTTAAGCATAAAGCATACTTAGAAGAGGAAATCTTGTCCTTGAGAATGTAAATCTCAGACAAGTGGTTTCATCTTAAGAATAGAAAGTTTCTGTCTCATTATCGCTATCATGGCCTTTCCTCTTCCTAACCCTTTATTTCATCTAGTGATCAAATATGCCTAATCAGTTCTCTGCACCTGTTGAAATATACTTTTTAGTACCTTCTTATTCAGCAGACACTATGGGGGTTGGGATCTAGCAAGCCTATCCATAAAGTTCAAAGTATAATATAACAGTCTTTCTCCATCAACACTAACGCATCTATTCCCTTGCTCATCATACACCCTGTGTATGACAAAGGTTCTGCTGTAGTCTTATACATTCCCATACTGTGCTTCCCTATCTCAGAGCTGTTCCTGAAGAGAATGATCCTTGTCTTGTATATATAAAGACTATCATTATTATGAAAGAGATTGCGCAAAGCCCACATCTTGCATAGCCAGCTAATCGGGAAAACCTGTCTATGGCCCAAGGGCGGCCAATACGGGGCTGTCTGCCCTTGACCTCCAGGAAGCCTAGTCCTATGGGACACGTAGCTCCCGTCCGGTATAATGACATATGTCGTGTCACACAGACAACACTGGAATTGGTGTGGCAAGATATGTCCCTTGTATCCCTGGTCTCTCCAAAACCTTTATCATGAAGGGTTGTTGTATTTTGTCAAATGCATTTTTCAACATCTAATGAGATGATCATGTGGTTTTTATTTTTCAGCTTGTTTATATCGTGGATTACGTTGACAGATTTTGGTATGTTGAACCATCCCTGCATCTGTGGGATGAAGCCGACTTGGTCATGGTGGATGATGGTTCTGATATGTTCTTGGATTCGATTTGCTAGTATTTTATTTAGTATTTTTGCATCAATGTTCACGAGAGAGATTGGTCTATAATTCTCTTTCTTAGTATTGTCTTTCTGTGGTTTGGGTATCAGGGTAATTGTAGCCTCATAAAAAGAGTTTGGCAATGTTCCCTCTGTTTCTGTTGTGTGGAATAATTTGAGGAGTATTGGTATTAGTTCCTCTTTGAAAGTCTTGTAGAATTCTGAACTGAAACAAACCACTGTTTATATTTCTTCAGCAGTTATAGGTTTGTTTAATTTGCTTATCTGGTCTTGATTTAATTTTGGTAAGTGATATTTATCCAGAAAGTTGTCTATTTCCTTTAAGTTCTCCAATTTTGTGGAGTACAGGTTTTCAAAATATGACCTAATGATCCTCTCTGTATTTCCTCTGTGTCTGTTGTTATGTCCCCCATTTCACTTCTGATTTTGTTAATTTGAATATTCTATCTCTGCCTTTTGGTTAGTTTGGATAAAGGTTTGTGTATTTTGTTGATTTTCTAGAAGAACCAACTCATCATCTTGTTGTTTCTTTGTATTGTTTTCTTTGTTTCTATTTTGTTGATTTCAACACTCAATTTGATTATTTCCTGCCCTCTAGTTCTCTTAGGTGAGTTTGCTCTTTTTTTTTGTCCTAAACTGTTCAAATGTTCTGTTAATTCACTACTGTGGGATTTTTTTTCTTTCTCTTTTATTGCTCGATTGTACTAGGACCTTGTTTATTTATTTATTTTTATTATTTATTTATGTATTAAAGATTTCTGTCTCCTCCCCGTCACCGCCTCCCATTTCCCTCCCCCTCCCCCAACAACTACCCCTCTCTCAGCAGCCCTAAGAGCAGTCAGGGTTCCCTGCTCTGTGGGGAGTCCAAGAACCTCCCACCTCCTTCCAGGTCTAGTAAGGTGAACATCCAAACAGCCTAGGCTCCCACACAGCTAGTACGTGCAATAGGAACAAAACCCAGTACCATTGTTCTTGACTTCTCAGCAGTCCTCATTGTCCACTATGTTCAGCGAGTCCGGTTTTATCCCATGCTTTTTCAGATCCAGGCCAGCTGGCCTTGGTGAGTTCCTGATAGAACATCCCCATTGTCTCAGTATGTGGGTGCACCCCTCGCAGTCCTGATTTCTTGCTCGAGCTCTCTCTCCTTCAGCTCCTGATTTGGACCTTGGATTTCAGTCCGGTGCTCCAATGTGGGACTCTGTCTCTGTCTCCTTTAATTGCCTGATGAAGGCTAATATCCAGGAGGGTGACTATATGTTTTTCTTTGGGTTCTCATTCTTATTTAGCTTCTCTAAGATCACAAATTATAGGCTCAATGTCCTTTATTTATGGCTAGAAACCAATTATGAGTGAGTACATCCTATGTTCCTCTTTTTGGGTCTGGCTTACCTCACTCAGGATAGTGTTTTCTATGTCCGTCCATTTGCATGCAAAATTCGAGAAGTCATTGTTTTTTACTGCTGAGTAGTACTCTAATATGTATATATTCCATACTTTCTTCATCCATTCTTCCATTGAAGGGCATCTAGGTTGTTTCCAGGTTCTGGCTATTACAAACAATGCTGCTATGAACATAGTTGAGCATATACGTTTGTTGTATGATAGGGTCTCTTTTGGGTATATTCCCAAGAGTGGTATTTCTGGATCCCCCACCAGCAATGGATGAGTGTACCCCTTTATCCACAACCTCTCCAGAAAAGGCTATCATTGGTGTTTTTTATTTTAGCCATTCTGACAGGTGTAAGATGGTATCTTAAAGTTGTCTTGATTTGCATTTCCCTGATCGCTAAGGAAGTTGAGCATGACCTTAAGTGTCTTTTGGCCATTTGAACGTCTTCTATTGAGAATTCTCTGTTCAGCTCAGTGCCCATTTTATAATTGGGTTGATTAGCCTTTTACAGTCTAGTTTCTTGAGTTCTTTATATATTTTGGAGATCAGACCTTTGTCAATTGCGGGGTTGGTGAAGATCTTCTCCCAGTCAGTGGGTTGCCTTTGTGTCTTAGTAACACTGTCCTTTGCTTTACAGAAGTTTCTCAGTCTCAGGAGGTCCCATTTATTCAATGAGGCCTTTGATGTCTGTGCTTCTAGGGTTAGACGTAGGAAGTGGTCTCCTGTACCCATGTGTTGTAGAGTACTTCCCACTTTCTCTTCTATCAGGTTCAGTGTGTTCAGACTGATATTGAGGTCTTTAATCCATTTGGACTTGAGTTTTGTGCATGGTGATAGATATGTATCTATTTTCATTCTTCTACAGGTTGACATCCAGTTTTGCCAGCACTATTTGTTGAAGATGCTCTCTTTTTTCCATTGTATATGTTTAGCTCCTTTATCGAAAATAGGTATTCATAGGTTTATGGGTTAAAGTCCGGGTCTTCTGTTCGATTCTATTGGTCGACTTCTCTGTTTTTATGCCAATACCAAGCTGTTTTCAATACTGTAGCTCTGTAATAGAGTTTGAAGTCAGGGATAGTAATGCCTTCAGATGATCCTTTATTGTATAAGATTGTTTTGGCTATCCTGGGTTTTTTGTTTTTCCATATAAAGTTGATTATTGTCTTCTCCAGATCTGTGAAGAATTTTGATCGGATTTTGGTGGGGATTGCATTGAATCTATAGATTGCTTTTGGTAGAATTGCCATTTTTACTATGTCGATCCTCCCAATCCAAGAGCAAGGGAGATCCTTCCATTTTCTGGTGTGCTCTTCAATTTCTTTCTTCAAAGACTTAAAGTTCTTGTCAAATAGATCTTTCACATCCTTGGTCAGAGTTACCCCAAGATATTTCATGCTATTTGTGGCTATCGTGAAAGGTGATGCTTCTCTGATTTCCCTCTCTGCTTCCTTATCCTTAGTGTATAGGAAGGCAACTGATTTTTTGGAGTTGATCTTGTATCTGCCACATTACTAAAGGTGTTTATCAGCTGTAGGAGTTCTTTGGTAGAGTTTTTGGGGTCGCTTATGTATACTATCATATCATCTGCAAATAACGGAAGCTTAAGTTCTTCCTTTCCAATACGAACCCCCTTGATCCCCTTATGTTGTCTTATTGCTATTGCTAGAACTTCAAGCACTATATTGAAGAGGTTTGGAGAGAGTGGACATCCTTGTCATGTTCCTGATTTTAGTGGGATGGTTTTGAGCTTTTCTCCGTTTAATTTAATGTTGGCTGTCGGCTTGCTGTAAATAGCTTTTATTATATTTAGGTATGACCCTTGTATTTTTAATCTCTCCAAGACCTTTATCATAAAGGGGTGTTGAATTTTGTTGAATGCTTTTTCAGCATCTAATGAAATGATCATATGGTTTTTTTCTTTCAGTTTATTTATATGATGGATTTCATTGATAGATTTTCGTATGTTGAACCAGCCCTGCATCTCTGGGATGAAGCCTACTTGATCATAATGGATAATTTTTCTAATGTGTTCTTGGATTCTGTATTTTATTGAGAATTTTTGTGTTGATGTTCATGAGTGAGATTGGCCTGTAATTCTCTTTCTTGGTTAAGTCTTTGTGAGGTTTTGGTTCAGGGTGACTGTAGCTTCATAAAAGGAATTTGGCAATGAATCTTCTGTTTCTATATTGTGAAATACCTTAAGGAGTATAGGTATTAGCTCTTCTTCGAAGTTCTGGTAGAATTCTGCATTGAAACCATCTGGTCCTGGGCTTTTTTTGGAAGGGAGGTTGTTGATAACAGCTTCTAATTCTTCGTGACTAACAGGTCTATTTAGATCATTCACCTGGTCTTGGTTTAGCTTTGGTATGTGGTACTTATTAAAAAAATGTCCATTTCTTTTGCATTTTCCAGTTTTGTGGCATACAGGCTTTTGTAGTAAGATCTAATGAGTCTCTGAATTTCCTCTGTGTCTGTGGTTATGTCCCCCTTTTCATTTCTGATCTTATTTATTTGCATGTTCTCTCTCTGTTGTTTAATTAGTTTGGATAGGGGTTTGTCGATCTTGTTGATTTTCTCCAAGAACCAACTTTTTGTTTCATTGATTCTTTGTATTGTTTTCTGTGTTTCTATTTTGTTGATTTCAGCCCTTAGTTTGATTATTTCCAGTCTTCTACTCCTCCTGGGTGCGTCTGCTTCTTTTTTTTTTTATAGAGCTTTCAGGTGTGCTAAGTCCCCAATGTATGCTTTCTCCGTTTTCTTTAAGTGGGCACTTAGTGCTATGAACTTTCCTCTTAGCACTGCTTTCATCGTGTCCCATAGGTTTGAGTATGTTGTCTCTTTATTGTCATTAATTTCAAGAAAGACTTTAATTTCTTTCTTAATTTCTTCCTGACCCAGGTGTGGTTCAGTAGTTGACTGTTTAGTTTCCATGAGTTTGTCGGCTTTCTGGAGGTAGCATTGTTGTTGCCTTCTAACTTTAATATGTGGTGATCTGATAAGACACAGGTGGACACTGATAATTTTTGTATCTGTGGAGGTTTCCTTTGTTTCCGAGTATGTGGTCAATTTTCGAGAAGGTTCCATGAGCTGAAGAAGGTATATTCTTTCCTATTTGGGTGGAGTGTTCTATAGATGTCTGTTAAGTCCATTTGCTTCATTACCTCCAATAATTCTCTTAATTCTCTATTAGGTTCCTGTCTGATTGACCTGTCCATTGGAGAGAGAGGTGTGTTGAAGTCTCCTACTACTAGTGTGTGTGGTTTGATGTCTGCCTTGAGTTTTAGTAATATTTCTTTTATATAAGTGGGTGCTTTTATATTAGGGGCGTAGATATTCAGGATTGAGACTTCATCCTGATGAATTGTTCCTGTTATGAGTATAAAGTGTCCATCTCGATCTCTTCTGATTGATTTTAGTTTGAAGTCAGTTTTGTTAGAGATTAGTATGGCCACGCCTGCTTGTTTCTTAGGCCCATTTGCTTGAAAAACCTTTTCCCAACCCTTTACTCTGAGTAGATGGCTGTCTTTGTAGTTGAGATGTGTTTCTTATAAACAGCAGAATGTTGGATCCTGTTTTCGTATCCGATCTCTTAGCCTGTGCCTTTTTATAGGTGAATTGAGTCCATTAATATCAAGTGATATTAATGACCAGTGGTTGTTTACTCTGGTTATTCTTACTGTTTTTGGTAGTAGAGTTTGTGTGTCTCACTTCTTTGAGTTGTGCTGGTGAAGGGTCGCTAGATGCCTGAGTTATTGTAGGCAGTGTTGGCAATGTTGGATTTCTTGGGTTGTGATTTTCCTTCTATTACTTTCTGTAGGGCTGGATTTGTGGCTATGTATTGTTTGAAATTGTTCTTATCCTGGAATATTTTTTTTTCTCCATTGATAGTGAACGGTAGCTTGGCTGGGTATAGTAGTTTGGGCTTGCATCCGTGGTCTCTTAGTTTCTACAGTACCTCTATCCCGGACCTTCTGGCTTTCATGGTTTCCATAGAGAAGTCAAGTGTAAGTCTGATCGGTTTACCTTTATAAGTAACTTGGCCTTTTTCCTTTGCAGCTCTTAATATTCTTTCTTTAATCTGTATATTTTGTGTTTTGATTATTATATGGTGAGGGGATGTTTTTTTGATCCAGTCTATTTGGTGTTCTGTAAGCTTCTTGTATCTTCATAGGAATATCTTTCTGTAGGTAGGGAAAGTTTTCTTTTATGATTTTGTTAAATAAATTTTCTGTGCCTTTGAGTTGAACTCCTTCTCCTTCTTCTATACCTATTATTCTAAGATTTGGCCTTTTTGTGGTGTACCATATTTCATTGGTATTTTGGGTTAAGCTTTTGTTAGATTTAATGTTTCCTTTAACTGATATGTCTATTTTATTTATTGTATCTTCGGTGCTTGAGATTCTCTCTTCCATTTCTTGTATTCTATTGTTCATGCTTATGTTCCTGATTTTTTTCTCATGATTTCTGTTTCTATAATTCCTTTGACTTGTGTTTTCTTTATTTTTTTCTATCTCGGTTTTCAAGTCCTGAATAGTTTCTTTTATATGTTTGAGTTCTTTTTCTTGGTTTTCTTTAAGAGATTTGCTGATATCTTCCAATTTTTTGTTTGTTTTTTCCTCCATTTCTTTAAGGTAATTTCTCATTTCATCTTTAAGAATTTCAAACATTCTGTTGAGATTATTTTTTAGATCATTTTCTTCTGGTTCATCCATATTTGGTTGTTCGGGTCTTACTTTTGTAGGGTCTTTAGGTTTTATTGGTATTGTTTGCTCTTGGTGGTGTAGCATGCGATCTTACCTTTTCTACTCATTTTTTCTTCTAATAGGTGTGGTTGGGGCTGTCTGAGATTCTGTTGAATAATCTTCTAGGTGCCAGTGAATCCAAAGCTCAGATGTTTGTTCCTCGTGGTACAGTCAGTGTCATAGTTCTAGTTACCCCGTTGCTTATTCCTGTTTCTGGAGATAACTCAGTGCTCCTGTGCTTTGGTCTGTTCCCTTTGAGTTTGCTGCTCCCTTGCAGTTTACTGTCTCAGGCCTACTTTGGCATAGGCTGCTGGCTTTGATCTGTTTCTGTAAATCTTGGTCTGGATCTCCTCTTGCAGAAGTCCCTGGCTTGGAGTTGGACATGTTCTGGTGGCGATTGCTGACTTTGGATCTGTTGCTGGTTCGATCGTGATCCGCCTGTGATCCGCTTGTGTCCTGGGACTGGGTTTGCTCCTGTTTTCTGCTCCTGGTGGAGCTTGTCCTCTCTGTTCCAGTGGAAATCTCAAACTCATCAGGTCTTGGCTCAATCCTGGTCTGCCAGTGTCCCAGGACTGGGTTGGCTCCCAGGGCTGGATTTGCTCCTCCCAGCAACAAGTGGAGCTTGTTTCCTCAGGCTCAAGTGAGCCTTCTGAGTGAAAGAACAAATAACAGAAAGATGACATCATCGAGGCAGGCATTTGCAGACACCCAGCTAGAATGGATGGACAGGGGAAGATGAGGTAGTCATTATCAGTTGGAGTTCCCAGCGAGCTTTCTCTCCATGGATGAGTTGCCCATGGTATACCCCATTCCCTTTTGGACTGCAGGCACTTTTATGTCATGGGATTAGAGACAACCGGTTTAAGATAGTTTACCTTCTAACTCTCGAGTTGTTTTGTTGTTTTCTCCTCCCTGCCCCAGATCCTCTCCAAATAAGGGGGTCTCAGAGAACTCTTGATGTAAACATATTGGGAACTGAAGTGAGTGGGAGGGGGAAACCCTGCTTCTAGAGCCAGCAGCTCAGTAGACTTGGAAAGCATATGATGATTTACCAACATAATGCTCATTACAAATCTTCTTTCCTATGTTAAATTAATAATCAGATATGCCTGAAAATTAGCCTGTGGGTCTTTTGTTTTAAATATTATAACTACATAAAATGACTTCTGCCATCAACTGTAATAAAAACTGAAGTGACATTCATACCTCATTCTGGCTTCTGAAATCCTCTCATGGGCTTTGCTAAACTGGAAGGAATGTTCTATTAATCTTTCTTTCCTTTCTGGAGATTCCTGGATAGTAATTTTATTTTTTTTCCTTTGATTCTGGGCACAAAGTCCAAGATTTCATGCCTTCGAGACACATATCCTATTCTGAGCTGAATCATCACCCTGTTATTATCAATTTGACAAGAAGCAAGGGGAGGCTGAATGTGGCACCTCCCAGCTTTAATCCCAGCATTTGGAGGGCAGAAGCAGGCAGATCTCTGTGAATTTAAGGGAAGCTTGGTCTACAGAGTAAGTTGTCTACAGAGTTGCTCCACAGAGGCATGCCTGGGCTACATAGTGAGATCCTTTCTGGAGAAGAAGAAGGAAAAATAGGAGGAGGAATGGAGGGGAGGAGAGAGGAGAGAGAGAGAGAGAGAGAGAGAGAGAGAGAGAGAGAGAGAGAGAGAGCGAGCTCAGTAGTAGAATGACTGGTATGTGCTGTCAGTTCCACAGAATGAGAGTAAAGATCATTGCCCAGATTCTTTCTGGGAGGATGGATTTTTGTTTTGTTTTGTCTATTTTTTTGTTTCTTCTTTTTAAAGGCAGGTTTTCTCTATAGCTTTGGAACCTGTCCTGGAGCTCATGTTGTAAACCAGGCTGGTCTCAAACTAATAGATATTTGCCTGTCTCTACCTCTTGAGTGCCACTACTTCCTGGCTTTCCAAATTCTTCTAGTTGAATTAAGCAAGCTTTATTTTTTGTGAGACAGGGTTATCTCCCTAAAGTGGGGTTTGAGAAAATAGCATAGAACACAAGGGAAGGTGGGGTTGACATTTGCCCCAAAACTTCAATGCTTGGGGTTTTTCAAAGGTTTGGTTATGTAAGAATTTAGTAGAACATTTCAAAATTATTTGGCAGACATATTATCTTATCAGGATGGAGGTTAGGGTGTGGAACATGTCAAATTCCAGTAAATAGGTTAAGACATGGTCAAACCCAAGTTTTACAGAAAAAATAAACTTATTTTGACCTTGTAGCAAGGTGGATTTTAATCTTAAGATGGAGCCAGGCTGGTCCATCAGCACCAGGCCCTGGGCTCAATTCTCATGGCCAGCGGAGGAAGAAGCAATAATAGCATCAGTGGCAGCAGTGGGTGGCAGCAGCAGAAATAGTAGTAGCAAAGAGAAAATAATTCAGGGTTTCAGAATTTCAGAATGTTAGTGAATTCCCTATTATGAACTGGATTGTGTCCTTTATTCTTATGGGTTTGAAATGAAGTGTCCTCCTAAAAAGCTTATGCATTTGTTGAAAGTTTTCCCCCCAGTTGTTTATACTATTAAGAGATGATTAGATCACCAGGCACTGATGTTATCGTCAGTTTAACCCATGAATGGGTTTGGAGCTGAGTGTGCTATTAGCAGGAAGGGCCTGCTCGAGGGAAAAGGTCAGTAGGACTCACTCTCTCCCTGTCTCCTTCTCTTTGTCTCTCTCTGTCTCTCTGCCTGTTCTCTGAGTGTCTCTCTCTCTCCTCATAAAATGAGTACGTTTATTTCAGCATGCACTTCCCATGCACTACCCCAGTACAAGCTCACATTACTGGGGTTAAACAAGTCATAGACTAAAACCTTGAATTCTAAGAGCCAAGGTAACCTTCCCTCCTTAAATTTCTTTCTCAAGTGTCCTGCCACAGTGATGAACAGTTGACTAGTACCCCTCTTGGATTTACGTGTGGATTCCTAACCTCCTATACTTTGTATTTGACTATACTCAGAGTCAGGTTTTAAGATAAATAATTGAGGGGAAAATTAAGTAATTAGAGTAGGGCCCTAATTAAATACACTGAGGTTTTTATGTCCTAATAAAAAGAGGGAAAGGGGGCTGGAGAGATGGCTCAGTGGTTAAGAGCACTGCCTGCTCTTCCAGAGGTCCTAAGTTCAATTCTCAGCAACCACATGGTGGCTCCCAACCATCTGTAATGAGATCGAGTGCCCTTTTCTGGTTTTCTGGCACCAGAAGACTGTATACATAATAAATAAATAAATAGTAAAAAAATAAAAAATAAAATAAATAAAAAGAGGGAAAGAAACATGGGTTGATGTGTCCAGAGAAAATGCCATGTGAGGACACACACATTATCATGCAAGGAGGGAGTTTCCTCAGGAGAAACCTTGATTAGGATTTGCATGGACCAGAACTTGAGAAATACCTTTCTGTTGTCCGAGCTAACTCTCAGTGGCTCAGAGACAATACAATCGTCTTCACTTTCTATGCACATAGACAAGAGGTGTGATGGTGTATTTTGTCAGTTTGTTGGGAAACAGAGCCCTGGGCATGTCTATGTGTGTGTCTTTCCAGAGAGTATTAGCTTTCAGAGAAGGGGAGACTGACCCACCTTTCCAATGAGGGGCTCAGATAGTAAGAAGTCTGAGCAGAAAGCCATGTCATTTGCCTTTCTCCACTTTTTTCTAAGTAAGTGAATGCTGTTGCCACCAGGCTCCAGAATCTCTGGCCTTCCAACGTGAATTGACTTGTAATTCTCCTGGGAGCTTCCAGGCCTGATTGTTGCTGAGGCGTCCAGCTTCGTGGACTGAGCAGCTGCTGAGTTCTCTGCCTCCCTTTTGTGTAGACAGCAGTTGCTAAACCACCCTACTTCTATCCTCTTCAACCAAGTAACTTTCTTCACCACTGTTCTATTGCTGTGAAAGACACCATAGCCACGGCAACTCTTATGAAAGAAAGCATTTAATTGGGGGTTTGCTTTGAGTTTCGGAGGTTAGTTCATTATGGCCATGGCAGGAGGCAAGGACAGTGCTGGAGTAGTAACTAAGCGTTAAGTGCTACATCCTAATTCTTAGGGGGAGAGAGAGAGAGAGAGAGAGAGAGAGAGAGAGAGAGAGAGACTGCGTGTGGTGTGGGGCTTTTTTTTTTTTGTGTGGTATGGGTTTTTGAAACTTGATAGCCCACCCCTGTGACACATTTCCTGCAACAAGGCTCTACCTCCGTTCAAATCCTTTCAAACAGTTCCACTCCCCAGTGACTTAGCATTCAAATATTTGGGCCTCTGGGGCTATTCTTATTCAAACCACCACAGTACCCTTTATACATTTTCCTTTGAGTCTATTTCCCTATATAACCCTACCCTAACACAAGAAATTCTGCCGTGTGGGGATGACCTCAGTGGGTGTGGCGGGAGCATTTTGAGGGTGGAGGACGGGTTTGCAAGAGCCCTGGCTTCCTGACTGTAGCTTCTTTCCAGTACCTCACATTGGCTTTCTCTATTCTAGGTTGCTGACCACCAACTTAGTTAGCATCCTGGGATGTAGCATTGTGAATTGTCTATACAGAATTCTGAAGTTACAACAATCAACAAACCAGAGTTTTGAAGTTTTTCCAGAATTCTTTGTGTGCCTGATAACATCAGCAGTTATGAACCAAAATAATCAAATTATGTTTTTGTTTTTTGCTTATCTCACATCTCTTTTTGTTTAAGTGATTTCTGATAAAGTCACTTGTCTTGTAGCCCAGGCTGACCTCCAACAGGCAATCCTTCTGGTTCAACTTCTCCAGCGCTAGAATTACAAGGGTAAGTTGCTCAGCTATATAGCATATCTCGTAATCACTCAGAAGCAAAGTCTGTTATTGTCAGCAATATTTTGAATAATATTTTAAAGCTCAATCTGTAAAATTTTCTCCCATATGTTCAGAATGTGTAGTTCACCAACTTTTTTCATTACCAAATTAATTCACTTAAGTCCATGAAATGAAAGGTACAGATGCTGGGGACATAGCTTACCTGGTTTTCGTTGCCTACTATGCACAAAGCCCTAGTTCAACCTTCAGCACTGCAAAACCAAGATGTGGTGGCACACACCTGCCGTCCCTATACTGAGGGGTTGGAAGCACGAGGAGCAGTTCAAGGTTATCCTTGGGTACGTACTAAGTTTGGGGCTAGCCTGGACTACAACAGACGTGTCTCATTGAATGAGTAAATAAATAAATGGCCTGATTTATAGGCTGAATGCTGGCAATTGTCATTAAATTAAATATAAACACTGTTACTCTTTATTTAACTGCAGTTTCTTTTCCTTTTATCCTGGTGTGTGTGTGTGTGGTGTGAGGGGGTGTGTGTGTGTGGTGTGAGCGGGTGTGTGTGGTGTGTGAGGGTGTGTATGTGTATGTGGTGTGAGGGTGTGTGTGTGTGTGTGTGTGTGTGGTGTGTGTGTGGTCACACGCAGGTCCATGAGTGGGCGAGTACAGTTTCCTGTGCAGACCTGAAGTTCCTGTAGGATGCTTTCCTCAACCACTCTCCACTTTACATATTAGGAAAGAGTCTCTCTCTCTTTTCTAAAAATTATATTTATTCATTACGTGTTTTCTAGAGGATGAGCATAACACACATGTGGAGGTCAGAGACCCTTTGATTCTCTCTTTCTACTGCATAGGTCTGAGAATCCAATGCCCTTCATCAGGCTTGGCAGCCACACCTACCTGCTGAGCTGTCTTCCTGCCCCATCTGGCTCATCTAGCTGGCCCGTTTGCCCCAGGGATCCCCTAACTTTGTCTTGCAAGTGTTGTGATGGCAAGTGGTCACCTCTTTATCCCCTGAGATCTCTCCCCAACCTTTATTTTACTTATTTATTGTTTTGTGTGAGTGTGTGTGTGTGTGTGTGTGTGTGTGTGTGTGTGTATAAATCTGTGCTGTGTGTGGAGGCCAGGGGTCAATGTCAGGCCTCTTTCTTCAGAAGCCTTTCACCACAAAGTTTTTGTTGGTTGGCTGTTGTTCATTCATCTGGCCAGCGAGCCCAGAAGCTGAGGAAACAAGCACTTGTCTGTAAAATACTTCTTTATCTGGAGATAAAGTCTTCATGACTGCATGAGCATCTGTTTACGCACCGCACTCTCTCCCCAGTGCTCTGTTTCAATTCTTCTCTACTTCCTCTTCACCTCCTTGTTGTGTGTGGCGCACACGGAGGAGTATGTTCAAGTTCATGTGCCTTTGTACACATATTCTAAGGCCAGAGCAGAACACCGGGCCACTTTCTCTATTGTTCTCAGCCTTATTTCACTGAGACAGGTCTTTGACTAAAACCGACTCCAGCTATATAGGCTAGGCTGGCTGGTCAGTGAATTAAGGGGTTGCCTCCTGATACTGGGGTTACAGGCACACATAGCCATCCTGCCTTTTAACACGGGCTCTAGGGACTTGAACTCAGGTCCTTAAGCTCACACAGTAAGCACTCTTACCCTCGGAGCCATCTTACCAGCTCTTGTTTGGGTTTTTTTTTAATTCATAATCCTTCTACCTCTGTTGCATTTTTTTCCAATTTTATTTTATGTGACTGTGTGTTTTGCCCAACAGTAGGTCTGTGTACCATGTGCATACCTGGTGCCCACAAAGGTCAGAAAATGGCGTCAGATCTCCTGGAACTGGAATTGGTTGTGGGCTACCATGTGGGTGCTGGGAATTGAAGTTGGGCCCTCTGCAAGAGCAGCCCATTCTCTTATCCACCGAGCCATCTCTTCAACTCCTTGGAACTTCTTTGAAAGGCAATTCATGGACTAGGGATGTAAATTAGTGGTAGAGTACTTATGTTTATATATGAAGTCCTGGGTTGTATTCTAGCACCGAAAGAAAAGGATCCCATTGTTATTTTTTTGTAATAAACGACATATAAAAATGCTAACTTAATGGAGGGTATGAGCGTACATATTATGGAGATTTCTGCATACCATCAGTTGGAAGTTGGACTGTGGAAAGCTAGCACAATGCTCTTAATGTCATTAAGTCTACTTGCTTAAACAAGGTATGGTGGTACCAGCCTGTAGTCCCAGCACTTAAGTGCTGGAAGAAGGTTCAAGGTTGCTGGAAATAACCATGTTAAGTGAAATAAATTGAGAACAAAAAGAAAAAAAGTTCAGGCTTGTATTTGGCCATATAAGGAAGTTCAAGTCCATCCTGGGATATATGAGACCCTCTCTCAAGAAGAAGTTGAGTCATTGGTTTGATGTTATTTATTACTATTTCCTTTCTTTCTTTTTCTATATCTTTTCTTTCTTATTTATTTATTTTTTGTTTTGTTTTGTTTTGAGACAAGATTTCTCTGTGTAACAACTCTGGTTGTCCTAGAACTTGCCCAGGCTGGGCTTGAACTCACAGAGATCCACCTGCCTCTGCCTCCCAAGTGCTGGGATTACAGGTGTGCACTATCCTGGCCCAGCTATTTATTATTATTTTCAACCATGTTCAAGGGGGGAAAAAGTAGGGAGCCATTGATTGCAGTGCATTGTTTTCTAATTGCTTTCCTACATAATTATTTTTTCTCTTTTTGAGACAAGCTGGCTGTGAACACAACCTCTCAAATGCTGGGATTATGTATTTGTTTTTCTTTTCTTTTACTTTCTTTTTAGATTTATTTGATGCGTGTTTTGACCATGTGTATGTCTTTGTACCATGAGGATGCCTGGTATCTACAGAGGTCAAGGAGGCCATCAGATACCCTGGAACTGAGAGTTAGGGATAGTTGTGAACCACTGTGTGGATGCTGGGAACCCAAGTTGTCTGCTAGAGCACAAATGCTCTTAGCCATTGACAGACGCATGGTGTTTGGATGCTTTCTTTAAACAGTATATCAGTGTTTAGCTCAAGCTGGCCTTGAACTCCTGACCTTTTTCTTCTTCTCAAGTGTTAGAATTATAGATTTGCACTGCTAAAAATCAACTATGTGTTTTGTTTTGTTTACACAAGATCTTATTATGTGACCCAGGCTGCCCGCTATCTTACAGTAACCCTCCTGCCTTAGCCTCCTCTGTGCTGAGATTATAGGAGTATATCCATTTGGTATTGCTTGATTATAGATCATACTTATCCCAGAAATTAGCTTTGCTCTTTTCTTCATTTTTGGTTTTGTTTTGTTTTCCAAGAGCTCTGAAATATTTATTAAAACAGACTATGAGTTTTGTCAGTCACACACATTCTCCGGATGTTTTTTTGTTGCTGTTGTTGTTTTCTTGTCTTAACAACAGTTTTCTCACACACTAGCTGGCGTGGAATTTGCTCTGCACACCAGGCTTTCCTCAAAATTTCAGTGAACTTCCTGCCTCTGGTTCCCAAGTGCTGAGATGATAGGTATGTACTACCATGTCTAAGATTAAATTTCTTTTTGATTAGCATGGAATGTAATGTGTTTCATGGTAACATTTTCATATATACGATATGTTACACTCATATCTTTATATATAACTATACTTTACCTTCCACAGCCCCCTCGCTCTTGCTGACCCCACATAGTCTCTCCTGCTTCCATGTTACTCACATTCTGGTACCTTTTCTTATTTCCCTTCCCCTTCCCTTTAGTTTTCTTTATTCCTGTTCACAACAAGCTTTCTAACTTCATGTTGTTCCAGAAAAATATAGCTTTCACCTCAAAGACAATCTGAGACAGTATTTTTGTTGTTGCTGTCTTGTCGTTTGTTGTTTTGAGACAGGGTATATGTATAGTGTGGGTTGGCCTCAAACACAAGAGGTAGCTGAGGATGACCTTAAACTCTTAACCCTTCTGCTCCCACCTCCTGAGTGCTAGGATTACAGTCATGCACCACCATAGTTTATTCTGAGCCAAATACGAATGACCCAGGAATGCAGGATCAGTTTACTGTGAAATACAAGTTTCAGGCTCAGTGAGCTGTCTCTGGGGCTGAAGGTGACTGCCTCACAGCCTGAATTTGATCCTAGAACCCACATGAGGGGAAGAAAAAATTAACTCCTGCAAATTGTCCTCTGATGGTCACTGGAATTGCAACACACACACACACACACACACACACACACACAAATAAATAAATATGTAATACAAAAAGACACATTCTGAAAGATAAAAACTCATGGTCAGAAATTGGGGTTCAACCTGATTTCTGGAAAGCAAAAGAGCCAGCCCCTGGCCCTTACCTCGACCTCAGACTGAAATGACAATTCTGTCTCTACGAATCGTAGAATGAGACTGTGTGTTGAGAGCTGTCTCCTCCAGTTTTATAATTTTCTCTAGGGCTGGGATTAAAGGCGTGCACCACCATTGTCAAAGGCATGCACCACCCGGTTTCTATGGCAACTAGTGTGGCTACTGGGATTAAAGGTGTGTGTTACCATTATCTGGTCTGTAAGGCTGACCAGTGGGGCTGTTTTACTCTCAGATCTTCAGGCAGGCTTCATTTATTAAAATACAGTTGAAATGCCACTACACTGTTCCATCTTGGAAGCAGTTATATCTATGTTTAGAGCTGTTATTAGTTATAGAAACAGATAAATTAATAAATTGTAACTGGAGGGGTCTCTCCTGTTTGCCAGTCCCGAATAACTACTCTGAGGCTTAATATTAATTGCAAACTGTTTGACATATTAGCACAGGCTTACTATTAACTAGCCCTTAAAATTTAAAGTAACCCATTTTTATTATTCTATTGTTTACCATGAGGCTTGTGGCTTTACCTCACATCTTCTTCCCTACATCTTGCTTCCCCAGCTGTTGCTGGGGCATCTCCCTGACTCCATCCTTTTTCTCCCTGCATCTCTGTTTGGATTTCCCCATCTGGTTCTATTTCTGTCTGGCTATCAGCCAAATCAGCTTCTTTATTAACCAATGGTAATAAAACTTATTCACAACATACAGAAGAACTTTCCACATCAATAAGTCAGTGTCTTTACCAGATACACCTCAGGAAGGGAAATTAGACAAGTGAAAGAAATAAACTCTGCTACTGTCTGACGGCATTCTTAACTTCTAGATTGGTAGAAACAAGTAGTCGACTAAAAGACACGTCAAAGGTTTTACCTAATACTCGAAAAGGATATTGGGTCAGAGTTACGGCTAGCAAACAAATGGTTATTAAGTGTATTAAAAACAGGGGCTAGAGAAATGGCTCAGCAGCTAAGACCACGGGCTGTTCTTCTGGAGGACACAGGCTTGAGTAGATTCCCAGCACCCATTTGGTGGTCTGGGTGCCCTCCTCTTCCCTTTGCCTGCATCAGGCACACGTGCACACACTGCTCACGTTTACACGCCGACAAAACAGCCATACACATAAAAAGTAAATAAAATACTTTTTTAAAAAAAGGATGCTAGAAATAGCTCATGATTTTTTTTTTGCTTGTTTTTTGCTTTTCAAGATGGAGAGTTTCTGTGTGGCCCTGTCTGATTTGGAACTGGCTCTGTAGACCAGAATAGCCAATGATCTCTCCAGCAATGGGATTATCAATGTGTGCCACCAGATCTGGATGTTTTTCTTTAAATATGGGCCTCATATCCAACTCAGGTCCTCCTGTTTGCCACAAAGTACTTTCCTGACCAAACCATCTCCTCAGTCCCTTATAGCACAAGTTCTTCATTCATCCCCGGGGTAGTTTGAATGTAATTGGTCCCTATAAGCCCATAATACCTTAATCTCAAAATCTAATAGGGAGTAGCATTATTGGGAGGTGTAGTTTTGTTGGAGTGGGTATGACCTTGCTGTAGGAAGTGTGTCAGTATGGGGGCGGGCTTTGATGTTTTATACACTCAGGATACCACCCAGTGTGTCAGTAGACTTCCTGTTGCCTGCAAGGGGAAAGACACTTGGCTACATCTCCAGCACCATGTCTTCCTGCACACTGCCATATTCCCTACTATGATGGACTGAACCTCTGAATTGTAGGCAAGTCCCCCCAATTAAATGTTTTTTATAACCTAAGTTGCCATAATCATGGTGTCTCCTCACAGCCATAGTAAACCCTAGCCAAGACGATCCCAATGGTGGTTAATATCGTCACTTCAAGGTGCTTGTGGTCAAACCTGATAACCTGAGTTTGATTCTGGGACCTACATGGTAGAGAGAAAACCAACTTATGTAAATTTTTCTCTGATCTCCACACAGTTACCATGGCATCTGAGCTCTCTCACACATACACATACTTACACACTCATACCATGTATACATACATACAAAGTAAGCAAATCATGCAATAATTTTTTTTTTCAAGGCATGGTTTCTCTGTGTAGCTTTGAAGCCTGTGCTGGAACTCACTCTATAGACCAGGCTGGGCTCGAACTCACAGAGATCCACCTGCTTTTGCCTCCCAAGAGCTGGGATTAAAGGCAGGTGCCACCACAACCTGACTGGAATATTTTTTTTTAAAAAAAATAAAGAATAGAGACTTGCTCTCTCGGCCTTAGCGCCATCTTCCTTGACACCCCTGCGCCATGAGAGCTAAGTGGAGGAAGAAGAGAATGCATAGACTGAAGCGCAAGGGAAGAAAGATGAGGCAGAGGTCCAAGTAAACTTGCCTGTCCATCCATGAAGGCCGCAGGAGCAGCAGTAAGGGACGCTGGAGGCCGGGACAAGTTGGACTGAGCTGCAGCGGGAAAAAGTCTCCGGACCCGCGACCTCGCCACCCGCTTGCAGAGACCACGGAGAGACCGCCTGCCGTCATGGCAACAGCCCCGCTGGCCCTTTGCCCTGGACCTATGGCGTTCTGGTACTTCTGTCCTCACTTGTGGCCAATTTATCGTGTACAATAAACCATCTTTGTCGCTGTCAGCTGAAAAAAAGAAAAAAAAAAAAGAATAGAGACTTTAGGGAATCTTAATTAATACAGAAGAAAAGGGTAAAATAACCTTTAAGGTGTCTGAAAAGTCATAAGGAATCATATTATTATCTATCTACCTAAAATTACATAGAAGTCTGTAAATACGTAGATAGTTTGAGTGAAATTCCCACTAGGCTGACAGTGCCTCTTCCTCCAAGAGCCATAAATTATTTAAGAAAAGTCCCAAGCACCAGGAATGAAAAGCCCTTTTAAGTTGTTGGTCGTGGTTGCCCAAGAGTCTCCCAAAACATTACAGGCTGTTGCTGCTTTTTTTGGTTGCCTCCCAGAACTTGAAGGTAAGTCCCCATTGCTAAAGACATCATACACACATTGGTGCATGTCTTTAACCCCAGTTCTTCTTGGGAGGCAGAGGCAGGCAGAACTCTGAGTTTGAGACCAGCCAGGTTTACAGAGTGAGTTCCAAGATAGCCAGGGTGACACAGAGAAAACTTGTCTTGAAAAACAAAAAACAAAATGAAACAAAACAAAAACCCATATGCTTCAAACAGCAGACCCAGTGGAACCAAGCTTGTTATGATCTAAAAGCCTCCTTCCGGAGGACTATTTTCACAATACCAGAATGTGCCATGCAAGCTTCCAAAGGAAAGGAGCAATCAATGATCCTGCCCAGCTGTGGTGCTATGAACCACAACACTGGCCAGCGTTGCACAATAACCATAAGGGTGCAGTGACAGAATGCGTAGTTGGTGGTAATCAAGAGCTTTCCAATTAAATTTAAAGCCTACTCATCCAGAGAGAAATCGTGGAAACCCAGCCAGCTACTCGGGGTTAATGAACTCATGGATCTTGGAGGAGAACCTACGACTGCCACTTTACTAAGCTAGCAGAATCTCTAACTCCATTCTAAATATGTGTTCTTATACCCATAGGGAAGTAGAGCTCTCACCCCTTGATCAGGAAATTTCGCTTTGCAATATGTGGAGACCATTACAGAAAACCACAAGGAATAAAAATGTGGAGAACGAGTAACCAGGTAATACCCAGCTCTAACTGGGAGATCTGCAGTGTAGCACTTGCACCATAGGCTCAGGGGGCATTGCAGAAGAAGGGGCAGGAAGACTGTAAGAGCCAGAGAAACAGGAAGCGTGCTGTGAGATTTCATCTGCTAGACATGTCAGAGAAGCCTCACTAACAAAGTTTCATCAACATAGCTGTCCATCCAAAACCTGAAGGAGGACACCAGTAGACATATTAACATGGAAGAGGGATCCATCAGGTCTAACCCTTGACAGAGAATTACAGGAAACTATAAGGAGAAACAGTCTTCTCCAGGGAAGACCTCCCCAACTGGTTATCAATACCAAGTGGTCAGCTTTGAAATCATGTACATATAAATACATTATAGAGACTGAGCAGGTTGTATTTGCATATATTGGAATCTATATATGTATCATACATCTATGTAATAATTTAAGAAGCAGAGGCAATGATTTGAGGAAGAACAAGTGGGGAATACATAAATAGAATTGGAGGAAGGAAAGAGAAGGAAGAATGAAAAATTATATATATTATAATACATGTAACTATTTTTTAATTTAAAATTATCCTATCTCTATGAAGGCAGAAGGGAGAGACAACTCACTGGTTAAGTGCACGCACCTCTTGTGCAGAGGACTGGAGTACAGTTCTCGGCATTCATGCCACGCAACTCCAGCTGCAGGGGCATGTAATGTGCCTAGTCTCAGCAAGCACGTGCATTCATGTGCACATACCCGCACACAGACATGTACTCACACACAAGGTTTGACAAATTCCGGGGTGGGGGGAGAATAAAAAGAAACAAAGAAAAGTTATGAATACAAATCTCCTCAAAACCTGTGACTGGTCTGCGTCTTGGCTATTGCGATACAGCAGCAGTAGACACAGATGTGCATGTTATCTCTGTGGTATGCAGACACACAGCCCTTTGGGCATATACCAGGAAGTGATGTAGCTGAATCATATGGTAGCTCTATTTTTAGTCTTTTGAGGAACTTCAAAGTGGTTTTCATCATGACTGCACAAATTTACAAGTCTTGTCCAACGCACAAGGATTCATCATTCCCCATAACTCCCCACGTCTTTGCCAGTATTTGTTGTCATTGATTTTTTTCTTTTATTGTTAGTTTTTGTTTGTTTCTTTGTTTGTTTGTTTGTTTTCAAGGCAGAGGTTCAGTTTCTCTGTGTAGCCCTGGCTGTCCTGGAATTTATTTTGTAGACTAGGTTGGCCTCGAACTCACAGAGATCCAAGATTGCCTCTGCTTCTCAAGAGCAGGGATTAAAGGTGTGCACCACCACTTTCTGTTGGCGATCCGCAGTCCTCTGTGTGCACTGTGAACCGGACCGAATCCAGCAGCCAAGAGGCCTGCCAAAGCTTTTCATCCGTGTTTCTAGTACATGAGACCATTCCCAAAGCGGGCTGATATCTTAAAGGCTATTGGCTGAAGGAGTTCCCACAGCACCATCCCGCTATTGTTTTTTTGATGCAGCCGTCCTCACCTGGGTGAGACAGAATATCCGCATAGTTTTCATTAGTCTGAATTTCCCAGGTTACTAAAGTTGTTGGATGTTTTTTCAAATATTTACTGGCTAAATTTGTGCTTCTTCTTTGAGGATCGCCAATTTAATTCATCAGTACATTTTTTTCCTTCTTCTTTTTCCTAGACAAGGTTTTTCTATAGCTTTGAAGTTGTCCTGGAACTTCCTCCATAAACCAGGCTGGCCTGGAACTCAGAGATTCACCTGTCTCTGTCTCCCAAGTGCTGGAATTAAGAGAGTGTACCACCACTGCCCAAAATAATTCATCAGTACATATTTTAGGTTGATGATTTTAAAAATAGGCTTTTTCCATTTCTTTGTACCTCCTAAATATTAATCGCCATGTTGGATATATAGTCACAGAGATTTTCCCTTATTTAATAGGCCGACTCTTCACAACAATATGTTTCCTTTATGATGGAAAACATTTTTATTTCATGAGATCTTATCAGTTCTTGGGAATTTTCCCTAAGCCATTGGAGTCTTTTTCTTATATACTGTCCTTGTCTAATTCTGCACATTTAGGTTTTGGGCTTTTTTTTTCCACACCAACTCTAGTGTTGTCTGTGTGACATGACATATGTCATTATACCGGACGGGAGCTACATGTCCCATAGGACTAGGCTTCCTGGAGGTCAATGGCAGACAGCCCCGTATTGGCCGCCCTTGAGCCATAGACAGGTTTTTCCGATTAGCTGGCTATGCAAGATGTGGGCTTTGCACAATCTCTTTCATAATAATGATAGTCTTTATATATACAAGACAAGGATCATTCTCTTCAGGAACAGCTCTGAGATAGGAAAGCACAGTATGGGAATGTATAAGACTACAGCAGAACCTTTGTCATACACAGGGTGTATGATTAGCAAGGGAATAGATGGGTTAATGTTGATGGACAAAGACTATTATACTTTGAACTTTATGGATAGGCTTGCTAGATCCCAACCCCCATAGTGTCTGCTGAATAAGAAGGTACTAAAAAGTATATTTCAACAGGTGCAGAGAACTGATTAGGCATATTTGATCACTAGATGAAATAAAGAGTTAGGAAGAGGAAAGGCCATGATAGCGATAATGAGACAGAAACTTTCTATTCTTAAGATGAAACCACTTGTCTGAGATTTACATTCTCAAGGACAAGATTTCCTCTTCTAAGTATGCTTTATGCTTAACACCTATCCCTGATAATATGTTTTTCTTAAATATTGCTGATGTGACTAAAAGGAGCTTTCATACTGTGCCAACCAATGATACATGACCTTCTGATTTGTTCTTTGTTTGAATACTATATAATGAAAACATGAATTCAGTAAAATCGCAGCAGATTCCAACCACTCTCTTGTGTGTTGTGTCTGTCTGTCATTCGCCGAACTTGTGCCTTCCTGTTACCAAGACCCTGCTTCTCCCACGGTTTGAGTGGCTCCCCTGAGCCGATCCGTGGCATCTTTTCTTTTTCTTTTTCTTTTTCTCTTTCCCTTCCTTCCTTCCTTCCTTCCTTCCTTCCTTCCTTCCTTCCTTCCTTTCTTTCTTTCTTTCTTTCTTTCTTTCTTTCTTTCTTTTCTGTTTCAAGACAGGGTCTTTCTGGGTAGATTAGGAGCCTGGCCTGGAACTCTGTAGACTAGGCTGGCCTGAACTCACAAAGATCCTCCTACCTCTGCCTCCTTAGTGTTAAGATTACAGGTGTGCACCACCACTGCCTGGCTTTACATATGAATTTTAAGATTCTTTGTTTTTCTAGTTCTCTGAGGAATTACATTTCTGACAATTAATGTTGATTGTCACCTTGACAGAATATAGAATCTTCTAGGAGACAAGCCTGTGGACACACTTCTGAAGGAGTTTCTAGATTGAGATTAGTCTCTGAGGGTTTGGAGAGATGACTCAGCAATTAAGAGCGTGGATTGCTCTTCCAGAAGTCCTGAGTTTGGGTCCCAGCACCCATGTCACGTCCCACAACTGCTTGTAACTCCAGCTCCCGTGGATTTACCTCTCCTGGCTTCCTATGGCGTTGTACTTATGTGCACAAACCCACACTCACATAGACATGTAATAATTTAAAACAAATATTGTAATAAAAAGAAGGGTAAACTTCTGAGGATGTCTATGGTAGATTATCTGATTAGACAAATTGATGTAGGGAGAACCACATAGTCCCTAGGTGAAATCACTCCCTGAGCGTGGGCTGTATAATGAGGACAATGCTAACTCCAACTCTCTGTAGTTTTGGAACCTGTCCTGGAACTAGCTCTTGTAGACCAGGCTGGGATCAAACTCACAGAGATCCGCCTGCCTCTGGGATTAAAGGCGTGAGCCACCATCGCCTGGCGACAATGCTAACTCTCATTGCTTTCTATTTCTTGAGTATGGGTATGGTATGACCAGCTGCCTGAAGCACTTGACTCTGTGATTTCCTCTCCAAGATGAACTGTGAGGCAAAAGAAATCCTTTTGTTGCTTTGGTGTATGTGTGTCTGTGTGTGTGTGAATGCATGTGCATGAGTATGTGTGTGTGTGTGCGTGTGAATGTATGTGTGTGTGTGTGGTTTTTCAAGACAGTGTTTCTGTGTGTGACAATCGTGGCTATTCTGGAGCTCACTTTGTAGTCCAGGCTGGCCTCAAACTCACAGAGAACCACCTGCCTCTGCCTCCCGAGTGCTGGGATTAAGGTGGCGCTACAACACCTGATTATGTCAGGGTGTTTTTATCACAGCACTGGGAGAAGTAATTAAGACAGTATTAGAATTTTGGTGGAAATTTTATTAAATCTGTAGATTCCTTACTGTAAGATATTCCTTTTATAAAGTAAGAACTTCCCCCCCAGTCTCATCTGTGAGGAGAGTTTACAGACTTTTCATTCCAGCCTCCTCCCTTGACAGCAAGATTTTCATTCAATCCCAAAGAAACCTGAAGTGCAGAATCTCTTTTTCCCTACTTAAAGTTGCTAACTTGCGCATTTAGATGAGAATCACCTTTATGCTTCTTGGAACTAATAGAAAATGATGAAGATTATGCTATTTATGCAATAATCTGTGAACATGTACAAAGTTTTATATAAATTTAAACCAATTTTTAAAACAAAAGTGGATTCAACCACCATAAAATGGACTCAAAGGAAAGTTAATTTATGAGATTAAGAGGTCAACAGAATACACACTACAGTGCTGGAAGACACCAGGGAGGATCTTTTAACTGAATGAGAATGATCTGAACTGAAGAATATTATCTGGTTTTACAACAGCTCCCTGTTTACGACAGATTGGGCCCTGTCTCATCTGTAGCTGAGGAATAGTGGATTCTGATTAGATAGAAGGCCGCCTAGAAACAGTAGGCAGCTCCTTGGCTCTTATGCACAAACTTAGACCTTCTGAATCAGTTTTACGCTTAAATCGAAGTGCTTTGGTCAAACGCGTAATCTGTCATAGTTTTACATATTTGTTGTAGCGATTTGTATGAAAAGATTCACAGGTGCAAATAAAAAGTCATCTACCATTTGTTTAACTGAACTGTCTTGGTTTAGTTTAGAGTTCTTAAAAAGTTCTTAATTAAAACATTGAAAAATTTGAAAAATATAAGAACTTTTGCATTTATTACTCATTTCTGTTATTTTAACATTTTGGTGTGTGTGTGTGTGTGTGTGTGTGTGTGTGTGTGTGTGTGTGTACAGATCAGAAGATAAATTTCAGGTGTTGACTCTTACCACCACGTCGGTTTTAGTTACTCGAATCTAGTTAAAATTTTTTCATTTAATTTTTTATATGTATAGGTGTTTTGCCTGCATGTATGTCTGTGCAGACAGTGCATCCCTTGGGCTCACCGAAGTCAGAAGAGGGCAATGAATCCCCTGGACCTGGAATTACAGACAGCTCGAAACGCTGTGGCTGTTAGGAGTTGAACTCAGCAGCAAGTACTCTTAACTGCTGAGCCAGCTCTCCAATTTATCCCTAGGCTTTAAACTCAGCCAGCCAGTCTGTGTTTTGTTTGTTTGTTGTTTTTAAATTGTGATTTGAGACCTTTACATTGAAGGTTATTGCTGAGAGGTGCTGGCTAGTTTTTATAATTTAATATTAGTTGATCTGGTGGACTGACTTTGCTATTATTTTCTTTATTCCTTATTAGTGTTGGAAGGTTTTCTGTGTTAGATGTGAGGTGTCCTTTGTCCTTCTATTCCCCTCATGAAATTTGTGTTTTCTTGTGTTCTTGTGCCCGAGACTCTATCTCCTTGGTGTGTAGTTTTCCTTTAAGTGTCTACTACAGTTAATGTGAATTGTTTTTGTGTGAGCTTGTCCTGAAATACCCTGATTTATTTATTGATTTTACAAGATGGCTTTTCTGGGTGTAGCAATCTTGGTTGGCAGCGTTCACTTCCAGGGCTTGGGATATAACCTTTCATGCTTTTCTGTTCTTTAGGTTGTCAATGAGAAATCTGCTGTTGGTTTGGTGTGCTCATCTTTGTAGCTGTGTAGATGTTTTTCTAGTATAGCTTTTTATTCTGAAGTTTGCTTTGTATTCCTGACAGCTTAGTTATAATATATCGTGGAGAACTTCTTTTTGTGTTTATATGTCCATTCATTTCCCTAGATGTGGGGTATCCTTAATTAAAATTTCATTGACTGTTTTTCCTTTATCTTTGACATGTATCTCAATATTTTCTTTTATCCTGTGAATTCTCTTGGTTGTATTCCGGAATTCTTGGATGTTGTTTGAGGTCATGCTCATTTTTTCTCTTTTTGATATTTGAATGTTTAGTATTTTCTTGACCTTCTCTTCCATTTCTAATATCCTCTACCTCCAGAGTTCGTTGCACTTTGCATTTATAAAGTTTCTATTTTGCACCCTTAATCTCCCTTTTCTTAGGAACATTTAGTTTTCTTTCTTTCTTTCTTTCTTTCTTTCTTTCTTTCTTTCTTTCTTTCTTTCTTTCTTTTTTCTTTTTGGTTTTTCGAGACAGGGTTTCTCTGGTTTTGGAGCCTGTCCTGGAACTAGCTCTTGTAGACCAGGCTGGTCTCGAATTCACAGAGATCCGCCTGCCTCTGCCTCCCGAGTGCTGGGATTAAAGGCATGCGCCACCACCGCCTGGCGAATATTTAGTTTTCATACTAACATTGCTGATATTCTCCTTCATTTGGAATGCTGCAGTCTTTTCTCTCCAGAGGCTAGGTTGACGTCACCTACTTGGTATATCATCTTTGAGGTCACTGATCATTCTACTAATAAACTTTTGAAGTTTTAAGCTGACAGTTTACCTATTTTAGTATTTAGTAGTTGAGGAGTTATTATCTTTTTGAAGAACCACAGAACCTAGCCTTTTCATGTTCCATGTTTCTGTGTGGTAATTTGCTCATCTTCGTTTGGTATCTTTACCATTGCTTTTAAAATTTGTTTTTTATTTATTCAGAGACAGAATCTCACTAGGTAGCCCTGGCTGTACTAGAACTCTCTATGTAGACCATGTTGGGAATGAACTCTCAAAAATCTTCTTTCCCCTACCTCCTGAGTGCTAAGATTAAAAGCATACACCACCATACCTTGCCTAAACTTTTAACTTTTTAGTTCTTAGAAAAAGGTTTATTTATGTGTGTGAGTGTTTGCCTTTATGTATGTATATGTACTGTGGTGATTGAGAAGACCAGAAACAGACATTAGATGCCCCGAAGCTGTAGTTATGGATGGTTGTGAACTGCCATGTGGGTTCTAGGAACAGAACTCAGGTGTTCAGCAGGAGCAGCAAGAGCTTTTAACTGATGAGCCGTTTCTCTAGCCTCCTAGCTTCTGATTTCTATTTTTTTTTTGTGATATTGAGTGTGTGCAGAGGCCAGGAAACTTCAAAAGGACCTGTGATGGAGGGAACAAAAGAGGCTTTAAGCCTGGGGGGTAAGGAGTAGAAGCACGGGGTGGGTGGTAGAGGCACGGGGTGGGTGGTAGAGGCACGGGGTGGGTGGTAGAGGCACGGGGTAGGTGGTAGAGGCACGGGGTGGGTGGTAGAGGCACGGGGTAGGTGTTAGAGGCTTGGGGTAGGTGTAGAGGCACGGGGTGAGTGTTAGAGGCACGGGGTGGGTAGTAGAGGCTTGGGGTAGGTGTAGAGGCACGGGGTAGGTGGTAGAGGCATGGGGTGGGTAGTAGAGGCTTGGGGTAGGTGTTAGAGGCTTGGGGTAGGTGTTAGAGGCTTGGGGTAGGTGTTAGAGGCACGGGGTGGGTAGTAGAGGCTTGGGGTAGGTGTTAGAGGCACGGGGTGGGTAGTAGAGGCTTGGGGTAGGTGTTAGAGGCATGGGGTGGGTGGTAGAGGCACGGGGTGGGTGGTAGAGGCACGGGGTGGGTGGTAGAGGCACGGGGTGGGTGGTAGAGGCACGGGGTGGGTGGTAGAGGCACGGGGTGGGTGGTAGAGGCACGGGGTGGGTGGTAGAGGCACGGGGTGGGTGGTAGAGGCACGGGGTGGGTGGTAGAGGCACGGGGTGGGTGGTAGGACACATGTGAAATGAAGTTGAAGAAAGCAACAGTGGGGGTGGGAAGGATTAAGCAAGAATGAGGTGTGAGGTCAGGAATAAGGGGGTGTGGGGAAAGAGAGTCAATCCGAACTAGGGATCTATAAAAAATCCATAAGGAAACTTGTTATTTTGTAAGCCAATTAAAAGAAAATAAAAATATAAGTTGGGGAGATAGATGGCTTAGTGGTAAAGCACCTGCCATCTGAGCATGAGGACCTGAATCCGTGGAGGTCACTGGCCAGACAGCCGGTAGACGTAATAGATTCCAGGTTCAGAACACAAGATAGAGATGGACTGAGGAAGACACTGGCCTTTTGGAGTCCATACACGCACATGCATGTGTACTTGCACATATACATGCCCCCATGCAAACATGTGAAGGCTGTTGGCTTGTCTAACAGGTGTCGTTCCTCATCCTTTTCCACCAGTCACCTGTCGTGCTTAGTGTGTTGAAGGCAGCTTCTAAAATGTGGCTGAGTGCTGTTGTTACTCCTATGAATTGTGATTCTCACCGACTCCCAGAGAGGATTGAAAATATGGGTTGTAGGGGTTTGTAAGTCATCTTTAAATTTGGGCAGCTCTTTTCATAGTCTAGTATATCCAAATAATCTAGTAGTTCTGGTGATATGACAGCTTGAAATAAAAGATCCCTGGAGACACTTGCCGAGCAAGCGATAAGAAATGAGGAAAGCAAAACAATTCTGCACAACTTAGAGAAAAAATAAACACATTACTTAAAAAAGTAGGAAGATATGTGTAGAGGAGAGAAAGGAAATTAGAAAAGAAAAGCACTAAAATTATTTGCTTATTTAAAATTTTACTTTATTTACATATGTATGTGTGTATATATGCATGTCTGTCTGTCTGTAAGGCTGGGCTCATGCCACAGAGTAGTGTGGCAGTCAGGGGACAAATTGAAGGAGTCTGTTCCGGCCTTCCACCATTTTAGTTTTGGGGTTTGAACTGAGAAAATGCCTTTATTTGCTGAGTCACTTGACAACCATAAAAATTGCTTATTTTAAATTTTAGCCTCCTTCCATCTCTTTCTCCTTCATTTTTCTCTCTTTGACATCGCCTTCATTTGTAGCCCGGACTGTTTCAGTTCCTCGTCACCCATCCCCCCGCCCCAGTGCTGGGATCACAAGGTGTGCCGCAAGTTTTCATTATTAGTATTTTTTTTCGTGTCAGATTTTTGAACTTGCTCTGTTGACCAGGCTGACCGTGAATTCAGAGATCTAGCGGCTTAGGCTCCTAAGTGCTGGCATTGAAGGCATGCGCCACCACCGCCCTGCTTTCTTTAAATTCTTAAGTCTACAAACTATCCTTGCTCCATTTGTTTCTGCAGTATCAAGCACACTGTTTGATGCACACCTGGAACTGATACTGTTTTCTAAGTTTTACATGAATTGGGGTATACGAAGGCAAAGTCTTAGTCATATCTCTCACAAAATTGAAGTCAGGATTCAGTCTGTTTTTAATCCTTATGTGATTGGATGCCTTTGATTTACTGGCATATTCTAATTAATTTCGGCCAATTTTCAGTCTTGTCATAGAAATAATTACGTTGCCTAGATCACCCTGTGGCGCCATCTTCCGGGTCTAGAGTAGATTCTAGATTTAAACCTGAATGAGCTGCTTTGGTTCTTTAAATTCCTTCCAGTTTCGGGAGCCTCCTTGAACGCATGCGCAGCTAGCTTGGGCGAAACTACAATTCCCAGAAAGCAATGCCACGGGAGGGGGTGAAGTCTCCTTGTCAAGGGAGAAATGATTCTCGCGAGAAAGTGAGGCTCTGGCGGCGGCGAGTCCCGGTCGGAGGGGGGCGGGGAGAGTAAGGAGGAAGAGGAGGAGGTGCAGTCCCACAATACCCGGCGGAGGGCGGGTGGGTGGTTGGAGTCTGGTCTGTGCGGCGCTCCGGTCCCCAGCGGACCCAGCTGCCTCTGTTTCTTGAACACGAAGAGGAAGCGATGCGGAGGGGTGGAAAATGGCAGAGCTGCAGATGTTACTAGAGGAGGAGATCCCGTCTGGCAAGAGGGCGCTGATAGAGAGTTACCAGAACCTGACCCGGGTGGCGGACTACTGTGAAAACAACTACATACAGGTGAGGAGCGCGGGCGGGCGGCCGGCGGGGGCGGCCGGGGCGACGGGCAGGCTGGGCGCGGTGGGAGCTGCCCTACTCCGCCACCCTCCGCCCCGGCCGCGGCCGCCGCGATACAGGAAGTGGCCGCCGCGAGAAAATGGGCGAAGAGCAGGGCCGCCGCGGGCGCTGCCGGCCCCGCCGCCGCTCCCAGTGTGCCCAGCCGGCTGAGGTCCCGGCAGCCTGCCCGGGCCCGGCTGTGCTGCTGGCCCGGCCGTGCTCACCGCAGCCTGCCCGGACCGCCTGCCCCCGTCGAGCTCTGATTCCCGCAGTCGCCTGCCCTGGCTCCTAGACCCCGCAGTTTCTCTGCCCGGTCTCTGTTGCCTGCAGCCTCTCACGGCCGGGGTCGTGCTCCCCGAAACCTCTTCTAGCCGAGTCGTACGCCCTGCGGCCTCTCCTGTCCGGGTTTGTGCTCCCTGTAGCCTCTCCTGTCCTACCGGGTCGTGCTCCCTGCAGTCTTCCCCTGCCCGGGCTCTGCTCTGCTCTCCGCAGTCTTGGCCGGGCTCTACTCCGCGCCGCCTCTTTTGGCCCAGGTTCGTCCCAAGACCCTGCAGCCTTCCCTGGCTGTGGTCGGCCCCGAGACCCCGCAGCCACTCTTCCCCTGTCCTAAGCCCTTTCGGAGATCCCGCATTCTCCCTTGGTCACCTTGGTCCCCCACACCTTGCTGTAGCCCCTCTGCCGAATGTGATGAGTATAGTGCCCAGACAGCTGCGAGAGGAATGGGCAGGGAAAAGGCTCTGGGAAAGGAAAAGCGGGATGTGTGAGGGTGGGGTTGGGTGATTATGTCAGTTCATCCTAGAGGGTGTGCCTTTTATTTATTAAAAAAAAATGTCACGAGTCACATTTATACAGACCCCTCAATCAGGTGCAGGGAGTGAGTCTAAGGGTTTGATAGAATTCATCTTAAAAATCTTTTAATTGAAGGGTTGGAAATCTGCGTGCTTGGCGGTTTTCAAGTCGGGTTTTTCCTCCTCATCATCATATTTACTTCCGCTTTAGGATAATGTATACTCGTTATTATAAAGCACGAATGATTCATAGGGAAATTCATTGGGAAAATGTCTTATAGTTATCTTCCTCCAAATGTTATTGGATTGTTGGATTGACACTCAGTAATGTCATAGTGGTTGCTTTATTTTCTTGACATTTCTTTCTAACCCGAGTTAGTGTAGAGAAGAATATGAATAAAAAAGATTAGCAGACATTATTTAGTCTTTAAATACAATGTGAAATTGCTTACTAATTTATCTAGAAATTCTTGGCATTTTGACTATGACAGATGCTTGCTTGTGTTTATTACTGATTGTAAGTGAATTGTATCAGTAGTTTGTGGTCTCATGATTGTGTAAAAACTAACAGTTTGCAGGAGATGCAAATGAAGTAGTAGATTTCTTTGTATCGGAGGAGACTAGAAACTCACTTCTGGTTGATAAGGCAAGACTGGAGCAGTCTTTGAGAAGTTAGGGTTAGGGTGCTTGAGACCTGCAGTATGTAAATGTGCTTTCCGTGTGATTATCATTTTCAAGAGCCAGTAGTTTCTGTGCTAGCACATGCTTTAGGTTTTATTCTCAGAGGGAGATACTGTTTTGAGAATTGTTTGAATATTTGTCACTGTCCATATTAGTAACATTTAATCTGGAGCAGTCCTCCAAGGAATTTGTCTTCATGCTTTCTTTTCCAACCTTTGACTTTGGTGATCTGCCGATACACTTGTTGAATGCCTGCTGTGCCTACTGTATTACTTGTTTTTGAAAACTATATATAGCTGATTAAAACCACATTTTAAGGGCTGGAGGAATGGCTCAGTGGTAAAGAGCAGTTGTTGCTTTTGAAGAGGACCTGGTTTCAATTCCCAGCATCCTCATGGTGGTTCACAACCATCCTTAAGGACTTTTCCAGGGGATCCATGGGCTCTTCTCACCCCTGGGGGCATCAGACACACACGGTCTGCATATATACATGCAGGCAAAACACTTAGAAAATGAGTAAATCTAATAATAGATACATTAAATACACTTTAAGATCTTATAGAAATGTGGATATAGTGTAAAGATAGAAAAGTGATCTTATATTTTATAGATACTAAAAAATGTGCAAGTTATTTTAGCATGAAAAGCCTTGAAATTGCTGCATTTTGGGTTCACTGCACTTGTAACTCCAGCTTGTTTCCTGCACTGCAACTCCACCTCCAGGGGACCCAACACCCTCTTCTGGACTACATGGGGACCTGCACAAATAAGTGTATAGACACACCCACTTAAGCACAACCCATCTTAATTGATAATAGCCCTAATTAGGGTAAGTCGTTATTTTTCTTTGCTTTGTGTGTGTTTGTGTTTGTTCTCAGACACACCTCATTCTAGCCCAGGCTGGTGGAACTGTTTAGCCTCCAGGTGCTGTGATTGGAAGTATAGCTACTATATTTTTGTGCAAAAAGTTTATTGAGGGGACAGGGTCTCATTATGCAGCCGTGGCTGGTCTGGAGTTATGAGATTCTCTGTCTCATCAAAATTATCATACCTACTGTGAGATATTAATTTTGCTGTGTGAGTTTTATCATGATAATTATTTTGTTGTTTCCTTATATCTCGAGAATTCAGGCCTGTTCTGCTGAGAAGTTGAGGGAGTATTTGCAGTGCTTTGTGCCTTGCTGAGTTTAGTTCTTAATTGAGTCATTAAAAGCCAAATTTATTAAAAGATTTCTTAAGTTGCCTTAAAAAGGATGGAGTTTAAAAGTTATGAGTAGGGCTGGAGAAATGGCTTAGCAGTCAAGAGTACATGTTGCTCTCACAGAGGACCAGACCAGAGTTCACATCTCAGCACCCACATCAGCTCAAAATGCCTGGAACTCCAGTTTCAAGGGCTCTCATGCTGCTGCTGGCGTCTGTGGGCATAGGCTCACACACACACACACACATCTTAAAAATGTTAAGGGAGGTGGGGTGTGCTGTGCATACCTTTAATCACAGTGTTTAAGCAGCAGAGGCAGGCGGATCTCTGAGGCAAAGCCTGCTCTACAGAGCAAGTTTCAGGACAGCTAGGGCTGTTACACAGAGTAACCTTGTCTTGAAAAATCAACCAACCAAACAAAATATTAAAATTCTCAGCTATTTTTATATTGGTATTTAGAAAGGCCTTTGCTGTTTCTGTTTGGTGTAAGATTGAGTACATTTTCTCCCCCTGGTAGATTTACCCTAGGACCATTGAGCCTTGAGCATAGACAGATACTTTAGAGTTATTACTGTTTTGACCTTGAGGGACTAGGAAGGAAAGAAAATTAAATTAACAGTAGATATAAAGGAAAAGTTGCTGGGATGAAGATTGTGCTGGCTCAGGAAAGGCTAGAATGGTCTTTGAGAAGTTAGGGTTAGTATGTAAACGTGCCTTCCACGTGATTATCATTTTCAAGAGCCAGCAGTTTCTATGTTACTGTTCCAAGGAATTGGTCCTCATACTTTCTTTTCCAACTTTTGGCCTTTGGTGATCCTAGAACTTCACTTTCTAAATTTTCTGGCTGAAATTTAATCAACTTCATTTGGACTGGCAAATGCTTTTTTATAAAAAAGTATTTTTATTGATTTAAATTATGTGTGTGTTTCTTGCTCTGTATATGTGTTTGTGTGCATGCACCACCAGAAGCTCCTGCAATTACATTTTAATTCTTAGTTTTACATGCTAATGTGAAATAATCAAGCTCTCATAACATTTGCTTCTTTAATGCACATTAATTTTGGAAAGGAGGTAACTTTTGACATTCAGGAATAGTTTGAGGTTGGCAGAAGCTTAACTGTGTTGCTATTGCTTGTTTATAAGTGGTACTCATTGTTAAAAGTGCTATTCCTGCTTTAAACTTTTTATTTTGAAATGGGGAAGGTGGTAAATACCTGTAACCCAACACTCAGGAAGCTGAGGCAGGAGGATCATAATTTTCACATCAGAAATTTGAGACTAGTCTACCTAGCCTTCACAGCAAGACTTCATGTAAAAAAATCTAAAGAAACTTAAAAAAAGTAATGTTTGAAAGCAGTTTCATTATATTGACTAAGGAGATTGGCCTCAAACTTCTGGGCCCAAGCGGTGTGTTTGTGTTCGTTTGTGTTCGTGTGTGTGTGTGTGTGTGTATGTGTGTATGTGTGTTCGTGTGTGTGTATGTGTGTATGTGTGTATGTGTGTTCGTGTGTGTGTATGTGTGTGTGTATGTGTGTATGTGTGTGTGTGTGTATGTGTGTTCGTGTGTGTGTGTGTGTATGTGTGTATGTGTGTTCGTGTGTGTGTGTGTGTATGTGTGTATGTGTGTGTGTGTGTATGTGTGTTCGTGTGTGTGTGTGTGTGTGTGTGTGTGTATGTGTGTTCGTGTGTGTGTGTGTGTGTGTCCCCACCAATGCTTGCTCTCTCTTTCTCCTCTGTGTCTGCTTTTCCTTTTGTTGTGTGCCCTTTCCTCCTCATCTTCCTCTTTTTCTTCCTCCTGGGCAACAGACAAGCCATCTAGGTTCAGAGACATTAGATATCTAAATAAAGTTCAATAGCTAGTAATAATTCCTGGAACAAACACGAATCTTCAGATTCCAGTACTAAGTTCCTTTTAAACTTGAAATGGTTACTTTCTCCAAGAAGGTTCCTCAAGAAGAATGTGTGAGCTTAGCAGTGGTGACACACACCTTTGACTCCAGAATTTGGAAGACAAAGACAGGTAGATCTCTGAGTTTGAGGCCAGCCTGGTCTACAAAGTGAGTTCTGGACAGTTAGGACTGTTACACAGAGAAACCCTGTCTTGTGTGAAGAAAGTAATTAGAGTAATGAAGGTAACATATGTGTCCTTCTTTGACCTTGTATGCTCAATTCTTCTTCGTGGTTTGTCCTAGATTTGCATCCAGCCTACATATATACTCTTGTGTGTATTACGTTCTCTCATTTCTAGATTACTTACAATACTGAGTACAGTCTAAGTTCTGTGAAAATATTTTTTAAAAATTGCATTTACTATTTGTGTGTTTGTACACATGTGCCACCGTCAATTTATGGAGATCAGAGAACAACTTGTAGGAGTTGATTTTCTCTTTCCAGTGTAGAAATCTTGGGGCTTGAACTCACAGGCTTGGAGGCAAGCACTTTTACCTGCTTAGCTATCACATTAACCCTAAATTTTTACATTTTCCTACACAATAGTTTTTAAGAGATAGTGACGAGAAAGTATGTACAGCATATGGAGATTCCTTTAAAATAGTTTGGCTTAGCTGTAGGTTTAATACATGATTGTTGAACACACAGATAAGGAGAACCAGTCCTGATTGATCCTGCTTATTGAGGATCAATAATCTGTTATAATCTCTTCTAGTTTGTGTTTACTCCTTATAAACAGTCTGTCACAGGGAGTGCCCTCGTACAGATGAGGAATTTAAGACTCAGAAGAGTGAAGTAAGTTTTGGTTGGCCGTACTATTAATGACTCAGATTCCTCAGCTGTGACAGACTCCATGGGTGGAATAGCTTGTGTATCAGTTTTTAGGAGTATTACTGCAGTAGGTAGACCTGTTGGACAGGTGTGGGAGCCTCTCAGATCCTGCGCCAGTCTTAAAATGCATTCGAAGTTTTTAGCTGCAATTAGAAGAGCAGGTAGGTATGTGGTCTGGAGATTTGCCAGTAAGTCTTAGGCTAGCTTTTCACTGAGCTCAGCAGTTAGAGTAGACTGCTTTTCCAGAGGACTCAAGTTGATCCCAGCACCCCTATCAGGAGGCTCACATCTCCTGTAATTCTCTCCAGCTCCAGGGAGCTCTCACACCTCTGACTTGTATAGGTACCTGTACTCAATTGCAAATGCTCAATATACAGGCACATATACATACACATGATTTAAAAAAATTAAAAATTCTTAGCTGGGTATGGTGGTGCACACCTTTAATCCTAGCGCTAGAGAGGCAGAGGCAGGCAGATCTCTAGGAGTTTGATTCCAGCCTGGTAAACATAGCAAGTTCCGTGGCTACCTAGTGAGAGCCTATCTCAATGTGTGTTTGTGTGTATGTGTGTAGTGAGATCCTATCTCAATATATGTATGTGTGGTACTCCAATCAAGACTTTTCAGATAGTCTCAAATTTACATTGAACTGAAATTTTTATCTTTTTCATATGAACACTGTTCTCACTGAATTTATAGAATGATATTTCCATAGTCTGATATTAGATTCAACCTCTTACCCCAGTTTTTTAAATGTACTCTTTGTTGACTCACAGCTATCTAGGTCTTAGTATTTAACTTCACTAAGAGTAAATTTGTACTGTAAACAGCCGTATCCTGGAGGAGCTAAGCGTGTCTTCTAGAACACCAAGAAGTATAGAGAAAGTACAGTGTAGAAGAGGAATTAAGAGCCTGGTGTGGTAGTACTTGTTTTTAATCCCAGCATAAAGGAGGCAGAGGCACATAGATTTCCTGTGAGTTTGATGCTAGCCTGATCTACAGAGTCTTTGTGTAGGCCCTGTCTTAAAAAAGAAAGCCAGACCACGACTAATCAGATGAGTACCACAAAAAATAAAATAAAAAAAAAAACCAAAAAACTTTCAACATTAAAATTACAAATGGAAAAAGAGAGTAAAAGTTAGTTTTAATACAAGCTTCCAGACAATAGTTTGCACTAAAATATACTCAGTAAGTCTCTTTGGGATTATTACTAGCGAGAACTGATGGAACTTTTTTTTTTTTGTAAATTTTTAAGAAATATTTTTATGTGGAGGAAATGTTCTGCTCTAGGTTTTGACCCATAGTTGCTTGCCCTTGTGCCTGTGATGAGGCAGCACATTGCAGTGGAGAGTATGTAGAAACTGACCCTCAACTCATGATGGCGGGGCGTGTTAGTCAGGGCTCCTAGAGAAAGACCCAATTGCGTGAACATGAATTTCAAAGGGAACGCATTAGATTGTCTTACACAGTATGGGCTGTGTCTGCTCTGGAGAAGCTTCACACTAGGTAGCTGCCCAGCCCACAGGACTGACTGCCCCAGCAGTCTCAGTACTGAAAGCCTGGAGGATTCTTGGAGAGCAGTGACTGTGGTCTCTTGTTAACACAGGATGCAACAGCAGTGAGTAGTACCAGCGGGCTTGATGGGTTCAGCAATAAAGAGCAAAGATGGGCTTTTTCTCTCAGACCTCTGTGTATCTGGGTCACTGCTGGGAGGTGCTGTTTGTTTTAGGGAGGATCTTTCCTCTCAGTCTTTTCAGAGTGCAGCATTGAAAGGGTAGTAGTAAAAATAACAATTAATGAATTTTGATGTAAAAAGAAATAGCTGACTTGATAATTTTAATAGTATATACTTATCTTTAGAAAGCAGACTTTGAGATTGTTTTTTGTGGTATATACTCATATATATATATATATATATACTCATATATATATATATATATATATATATATATATATATATATATACTCATATACTCTTACTCTTGGCTCTACTAATTTTTTTCGCTTAGAAAAATTTTCAGGATTAATTGATAGTATATCAGTGTTTGTAAGAGAATCTGAGAGCAAATAGAACATCCAAGAAGGGTAATGTGTTATTGTTGGTAAGTGTAGCGTGATGTGATGGCTACTGCCTGTAAATCCTTTCACTTAGGCTGTGGTAGGAGGATCACCAGGAGTTCTTGGCAGTCTATGTTACAGGGTGAGTTCTAGGCAGCCTGGACTAGACTAGAATGGGACCCTGACTCAAACAAATGCCCCCCCCCAAAAAAAAACCAACTACAAAACAAGTAACTTGTTTCTTCCTCTGTTCCTCTTTTTCTTCCTCCCTTCTATCTCTCTCTCTTCCCTCTGTAGCCCAGGCTGGCCTCTAACTTGTTAGGTAGCTGAGAATGACCTTGAACTCCTGATCTTCCCCCAGTAGCTAGCTGCCTCACAACTGTGTTGTCCTTCAACTTGTTCCTGCCCCAAACTACTACTAGTTTACCTGACAGGTTCTATTATTATTATTTTTTTCTTTTACTTTTTATCAGGTAGGGGTGTGTATGTGTGTAGGGAGGGAGGGAAAGAGAGAGTTGTGCGTGTGCCAGTGTCCACTTCAAGAGTTAGTCTGTTCCTTTCACCGTGGGTTCTGAGAACCTGGTTTTCAGTTTATTATGCTTTCACTGGCCAGCACTTTCCCCGGCTGCACCATATTTCAGTCTCTCAATTGATTATTTTTAAATGACTTAAAATGATTTTTCTTTTATTGGGGCTGGGTGGGGGGATTTGTTTCTTTGTTTGTTTTGGTCGAGACAGGTCTCATCTTGTAGCTCAAGCTGACCTAAAACTCAGGGCACCCTCCACCCTTTATCTCCCGAGTGCTGCTGCTGGGACAGTGGTGTGAACCACCACACCTTTTAAAAACGGAATATAATGCTCCAATATGAGGAGAGGCGGCACTGGAGAATGTCTCCCAGCTGACTCACCAAGTGAGTCACTTAAAAAAAAGAAAAAGCAGTCTGTTGGCCTTCTGGCCTGCTCCACAAGAAGGAAATCATGCCTGGTGCTGGAAACCGAGCCAACTCCCCAGAGCTAGTGAAGTCATGGATCTTGGAAGAGCACCTATACCCACCCCTTTCTAAACCAGCACAGTCCCTAACTACATTCTAAATAATTTTTTCATACAATATATTTTGATCATATTATCCTTCTCCTCCAACTCTTTCAGATCCATTTTATGTCCTGACCAGTGTGTGTATATGAGCAGGGAACCTCCAAAAACAAAAAGCAAAAGAAAAGGAGAATATCAAAACAACAACAAAAGATCCCAGTAAGGCAAAAAATGACAACAAAAGAAAAGGTGGAAAAAAACCACATGGAGTCTGCTTTGACTTTTGTGTTGGTGAACTTGGTCAACCACTCTTGGGCCTGGACTTGCCCTGGAGTGTAGTTGATTGCAAATAGCGTCTTAGTTTAGTGTGGAACTTTGTCCATTTCACCTTCCCTTTTGCTGGCTCTTTGACTGGTTTGATACTGTGCAGGTTTTGTGTGTGCTGTCACAGTCTGAATTCTATGTGTATCAGCCTGCTGTGTCTAGAAGACACTGTTTCCTTGGAGTCATCTGCCACCTCTAGCTTTTACAAGTTTCTACCTCCTCTTTTGAATAGGTACAGTTCACATAGATATATTCTAAATATTGATCCTTATTTGTAGTCCTCACCTCTCAACAAGGAAACTTCTCTTTGCAATAGAGGCACATTACAGAAATGTCAGTGTTTGAGTGCCCAGTTCCAACGGTTACATCTACAGCACAACTCGTGAGCCTAAGGCTCGGGATCATTGTAGAGGAGAGGGTGCAAAGATTGAAAGAGCCAGAGGAACAGGAAGTTTGATGTGGGATTGTTTCTTAGAAATGGCAGAAGCTACACTCATAAAGCCAACATGCCTGCCTACATGTGACCAGAACAGCTAAGGGGAACAAGAAGAGTAAAGCCCACAAGGCCTCAACTCCAGGCAAAAAAGGAAAACAAAACACAAAAAACCCAAACCTACAGGCAGTTAAGGAATTGGGGAGAAATAGTCTTCTTCAGAGAAGAGCCTCTTCTGTTTCCTCTAATTGGTTATCAAATACCAAAGGGTCAGCCCTGAAAACATACATACAAGTAACATAAGGACTAAACAGGTTGTATTTATGTATTTACGAACACACACACAATTAAAGAAAAAGAGGCCATGAGTTTGAAAGAGAGCAAGGTAGAGTGTGAAGCTGGGAGGGTTTGAAGGGAAAAGGGCAAGGTGGAAAAGGTAGAACTTTCCTTTTTTTTCCCCCCCAAGACAAGGTTTCTCTGTGTAGCAGCCCTGGCTGGAACTTACCATGTAGACCAGGCAGGACTCAAAACTCACAGAGGTTCACTTGCCTCTGCCTCCCAAGTTCTGGGATTAAAGGCGTGTACCACCACTGGCTATAACTGTACTCTTACAAAAAGAGAAAAGAAAAAAAAGCAACATGTTTTTGTTGTAAGACAAAAAGTGCTTAGAGCATTCACAGTCTTGTCCCTTAACATCAGTTACAGTCGTTAGGGCTTGTGTCTTAGACGAGCTGTGGTAGAGCCCCAGTCCCTGTCCTGGGGCAGCAGTCCTCTGACCTGTGATAGTACAACCTGGTCCCAGTATTCAGACAGCCCTGGCTGGGACTGTTCCTTTGGGAGCTGCAGTCTTAGCATGATTATCTCAAGTTGTCTTGGGTGGGGGTGCTGGGGATGGGGGTGGTCAGACAGCTAGTGCCAGCTTATGGGTGCACACCTGACTTTTAAGTAACTTGCTTTGGGTAATTTTTCTTTGTTTTGTCCTTTGTTCTTTGCAGACAAGGGCTATTCTTGAACTTGCTTCTAATTCTTCCCAAACAGCTTAACCAACTGGACCAAATATTCAAATATATGATTATATGGGTATCATTCTCATTCAAAGCACCACATTGGCTTTCAGTTTTCCTATTTTTCTTTTTAAACTCACTTTTGTATCTTAGTTAATGTTCTCTGACTGAGAAACTTTGTTTCTTTTGATGGCTATTACGTACTAGTGCTTTCCTTGTCCAGATGAAAAGTTGTCCTACTCTTTCATACATTAATACTTGCTTATTGTGTCTATTCTGGGCTCCTGAGATAAGAGTGACTTAGACAAAGACTGTACCCTTAGGAAATTTTCAATTAGGGGGACAGGGGGACATGTACATGCATGTACATGTACACAACCAAAAAACCGGAAATGAACTAAAAGCTGCTTATTTCAAATAGATCCGTAAGCAGTAAGATGGGAGCTAGAAGATCAGGATTTGGAAGGACGGACTTCTTCAGCTCTGCAGTTATTATTACTCTTTGAAAATAACTTCCTTTTTGCCTATTTTTTATGTATGATTGCTGGAATGTGTGTAATGCCTGCAGAGGCCAGAAGGGGGCACCAGCTTCCCTGGAACTGTGGTTACAGGTTGTTGTGAGCTGCCCAATGTTGATGCTGGGAATAGAATCTGGGTCCTTTAGAGGAGTCATGCCTTTAACCACTGAGCCATCCCACAGCCCCTGTGAAAGTGACCTTCAAGCAGAAATTTGCAGGATTCAAAAGATTCCTGCTTTGTGAAGATCTAAGGCAAACAAAGTGGCACTGTTAGGAAATGAGAAAAACGTGTTTCTAAGGGTGATGTACTGGGGATGGAGAGGGAGATAACGCAGAGAGAGAGAGAGTGATCCGGAGCCATTCGCAAAGGCTGTGTGTGCCTCCCTCTCTCTCTCTCTCTCTCTCTCTCTCTCTCTCTCTCTCTTTTTCTATTTGGTTTTCGATACAGGTTTTTTTCTGCAGCTTTGGAGCTGTCCTGGAACTCACTCTGTAGACCAGGCTGGCCTTGAACTCACAGAGATCCGCCTGCCTCTGCTTACCCAGTGCTGGGATTAAAGGCTTGCATTACCACTGTCTGTTCACTTTTTAAACTTTATTTTATGTACATTGGTGTGAAGGTGTCGGATTCCCTGGAACTGGAGTTACAGACAGTTGTGAGCTGCCATGTGGGTGCTGGGAATTGAACCCAGGTCCCCTGGAAGAACAGCCAGTGCTCTTAACCACTGAGCCATCTCACCAGCTCCTCACTTTTCTTTTTTAAACACGGGATCTCACTATGTAGTTCTGGCTGGCCTGGAGCTCAGTATGTAAACCAGACTGGCCTCAAACTTACATAGATCTGCCTGTCTCTGCTTCTTGAGTGCTAGGATTAAAAGTGTGTTCTACTGTGCTGGGCTTGATTTAATTCTTAAGAATTAGGCTGCTGAATGGGAAACAGATTGAGGAGGTGAGAGCAGAATTAGCCAGCAGGGAGAGTATAAGCAGGTAGAGAGTATGAGAATGAGGAATTGTACCATGCATGTTTTTCAGACACACTGGAAGGATATGCTGGTTGCATATGGTGTAAGAGAAAGGAATCTAAGGATGACTCGTGTCTTGAGCACCACCGTGTTCCTTAAGCATGTGGTTAGATGGCAGCAGATGGTTGGGCCCTGGGGGTGGGTTGCAGGGAGAAGAATATGAAGGTGTCTGTTTTGGTTATATAAACTATGAGATACCTATTAAGCACATGGACCAGTTGGCCATGCTGGAGCTCAGGGAAAAACTATATGTAACATGAAAAAATCATATTCACTAACATTACCAAGATATCATAGAAAAATTTTTAAATATTGAAAAGCTTTCGAGCTCAAGTTGACAAATATGTTTTCATAATCTTTTTCTTTTTCTTTTTTTTGCTTCAAAGCTTTATTTATTGTGACAGGTCTTGTTGTTTTTCTTTAGCCAGCTGGAGACTGTCTACCAATACTCAAGCCTGAAAATAGTAGTTTGTGTGTCAGTTGTTTAAAAGATAATTTAAAAAAATGGTCTCGTTTTACAATAAGTTGTATAGCTGTTTTTTCCTAAAGGCAACAATCATGTAACAAGGACAGCTTTTGTGTATTTAGCAGCTTTTGTGGGGAGGAATTGGGATAGGGTCTTGCTTTATGTATATGTCGCCAGCTGGCCTGGGATTTGTTGTATAGACCAGGCCATACTCACAGAAATCCATCTCCCTCACCCTCCCAAGTGCTGGGCTGTAAAGTTAAGGCGAATTTGACCTACATAGGGAGACCCAGTCTGGGGAAAAAAGTTTGACCTTGATCTTGTGAATATCTCCTTCCAGAAGCAGACCACACTAAAGAACCTTTGTTATAGCAGGTTAATTTAGTAGACCATGGTAATGGAAGCCTGAATTTTAAGTATCATAAGATACTGGCTATATGGCTTTAGTCATCACATAAAAATTTAACATTACTTGTGCCTGAATCTTCTTGACATACTACTAAGTATGTATTATTTTAATAATTTTAGATAGAGGGATTGGAGATGGCTAAGAGAACAGCACTCTCCTGGAGGACCTGAGTTCAGTTCCTAGCACCCACGTTAGGTGGTTCAAAACCACCTATATCCCCAGCTCCAGAAAATCCAACATTCTCTCTTGGCGTCTGAGGGCACTTGCATATGCACATACCACACACATACATATAACTAAAAAAGTAGGAGCTGGAAAGATGGCTCAGTGGTTAAGAATACTTGCTGTCCTTCCAAAGGACCTGAACTCAGATCCCAGCATCCATGTCACATGGCTCAGAATTGACTGTAACTTCAGTTCCAAGATCTGACACCTTCCTCTGGCCTTGGTGGACATCTTCTCACTTCTCACATGTGGGAGACATTCACACTAACACACATAAGTAAAAATGATAATAATAAAAAAAAACTTGAGTAGATATTTAGATCCAGAGGCTTTTTGTTCTGTATATTTAAAATTTTTTTCTGTATCTGTTTTCTATAGTCTGTGTCTACCAAAACTTAGTTATATGGTTAATTTTAGACTTGTTCAAAATGATTTTTAGGAAAGAGTGAGAAATAAATTTTGCTCTATAATGAAGTAGTCATTTTTAATTTGAGCATGTTTCAATTTGGATTTAAAGGAATCTTTTATTGGACTGGATAGATGGCTCAGCAGTTATGATTATTGCTTCCTCCTCCTCCTCCTCCTCTTCCTCCTCCTCCTCCTCCTCCTCTTCTTCTTCTTCTTCTTCTTCTTTTTTTTTTTTTTTTTGGTTTTTCGAAATAGGGTTTCTCTGTGTAGCTTTGGAGCCTGTCCTGGCATGAGCTATATAAACCAGGTTGGCCTCAAACTCACAGAGATCCACCTGTCTCTGCCCCCCGAGTTCTGGGATTAAAGGTGTGCGCCACTACCACCCGGCTGATCACTGCTTATTTTTATAGAGGATCTGAATTCAATTCCTGGTACCCACATGGTGGCTATCTCCAGTTTGAGAGGATCTGATGACCTCTTTTGGTCTTCACAGTCATCAGGCATGCATAAATTAAATAAATATGAAAATTAAAAAGAGAAAAGAAATCTGATGTTGGGAGCCATGAGCTAAACACTTTCTCTGAAGCCTGAATACCTGAGTTCTTTCTCCGGAACCTATATAGTGGAAGGAGGCAACTAACTTTCATTACTTATCCTCTAATTGCCACAAACATTTATACATCCACAAATAAACGTAAAAAAAGAAATCCATTGTAAATATCCATGGTACTTATAAATCTCTCTTTTCACCACACACATACACACACACACCCCTACATCAAAAAATAGAAGTGACTAAATGAGAAAGTAACTGAGGGTATTTTTTGTTTTAGCTGTGTAGTGATGAGGTGAGCAGGCCTGCTTTTCATCCCGCCTGGCTTCCGCACGGCTAGCTTTACACCCGAAATAACAACACTCAAACTGTATTCTTTTAAACACTACCTGGCCCGTTAGTTTCAGCCTCTTATTGGCTAATTCTCACATCTTGCTTAACCCATTTCTAATAATTTGTGTACCACCACGAAATGGTGGCTTACCGGGAAAGATCCTAGCCTACATCCGTCTTGGGTCGAAGAACCATGGCATCTGCCTCACTGCCTTCTTCCACCCAGCATTCTGGTCTGTCTTCCCCACCTACCTATGTTCTGACCTATCAGGCCAAGCAGTTTTCTTTATTAATTAACCAATGAAAGCAACAGATAGATAGAAGATACTCCTACATCATAGCTGTTTGTCTGGCATCCTCGTTACCTCTTTGATTTGACAGGATCTCATTAGGTTGACCTCTCAATTCTCTTTTCCCCAGTCAACTTCAGGGATTTTATAACTAGGGTACTGAAGCCATAGGCATGACAGATTCCTGCTGCATCACTTGACTTCTTTTTTGGGTGTGCTTGTTGCTGTGCACAGGCGTGCAGGTGAACTACAGTTCATCTTTTCCTAGTTGTACTTTAGGACAAGCTGTCACAGACCAATTGATACCACTGTTCAGGCATTGCACTAAGTGTAGGGTAAACTTACAGATATTGTAGTTGGACAGATTGCAGCCATCCTACAGCTGTTAGACAATCACATCAGATGTGTTGGTGATGATGATTATGATGAGATTGGTAATATCTCTGGCCTTGACGTCAAGTGCTATCTATGGTCTTGTGAGTCAGGGTCTTCTCGAAGACCTACATCTTGACTGTTGCTGAACTGCTCTGTTAAAGATGAAGAATTGGACTCAGTTCTTGATGCTTTTGCCTTAACCTCCCAAACGCTAGGATTGTAGGACTCCAGCGCCATACCTGGCTCTCTGTTTTATTATATGCATCTATTACTTTTGTAAAGAGAGGCTTTGGATGAATTAATTTTTCTTTCAAACCATGTCATTTTAAACTTTTTAAAAAAAGTGTGCATTGGTGTGTCTGTGTGAGGGTGTCAGACCTTGGAGTTACAGACAGTTGTGAGATGCCATGTGGGTGCTGGGAATTAAACCTCGGTCCCCTGAAAGAGCACTCTCTTCCCACTGAGCCATCTCTCTAGCCCCATGTTATTTTTAAAAAGTTCGAAAATCCATTTTGTTTTTCTAGCTCTAAGTTCCATTAAAATTTATAATATTAAAATTTACTGAATTGTGGCAATTTGTCTTTCTAGTTTGTTTTGTTTTAATTGTTTTTGAGCATTCACAGAGTACCATGAAGATCCCAGAGGAAATTGGCTAAATTCTCTATGTTTAAGTTAAAATCACAGAGTTCAAAATAAATGCTTAGTAAAATGAAATGTATCTTAACAGTATGCAATGTGCTTCATGGTGGGAATATAGTAGTTACTTGTTCAGTTATTCACCAACCTAAAACTGCATTGTGTGTGTGTATGTGTGTGTGTGTGTGAGAGAGAGAGTGTGTGAGTGAGTGTGTGTGTGTGTGCGAGAGAGAGAGAGAGAGAGTGTGTGTCTTGTGTTTGCTTGTGTGAGCTTGTGAGCAAATATGTGCCATTGTATGAATGTGAAGGTCAGAGGACAACTTTTGAGATGCAGTTCTCTCTCCTTCCACCACGCGTGTCCTGGGATCACACTCAGGTCATTGGGCTTGGTGGTAAGCCCCTTTACCCACTGAGCCATTTTACTTATCTTTTTGGTTTTAAAAGTTTAGTTATTTTTTTTCTGGTCTTATGTAGTCCAGGCTGGCCTTGAACTCCTGATCGTTTTGCCTCCACCTTCCAAGTGCTAGGTCACAGATGTGTGCTGGGGTTCCAGTATGGCTTTTTGGAGACAAGGTCTCATTAGTTGCTCAGGTTGGCCTTGAAGCCTCAAGTCCTACTTTAGACTTTCCTGTGAGTGGAGTTAAAGCTGTGAGCCATCATGTCTCACTCAGCAACTTTATACTCTTACTATGCATGCCAGTGGTTTTGTCAGTAAGATGTATATACTTTCCTCAAATGATTGTCATCTGTCTTTCTCGGTAATCAAATAAATAATAAGGCTGGGCATGGTGGTGCATGCCTTTAATCCCAGCGCTAAGGAGGCAGAGGTACATGAATCTTTGAGTTCAGGGACAGCATGGTCTACAAAACAAGTTCCAGTACAGCCAAAGTTACACAGAGAAACTGTGTCTCAAAAAACCAAAAATAAATAAGTAAAGAAAGACACACACAGACAGAAACATAATAAATAATATAGGGAAAACACATTGCATAACGAAGTTCCTCTGTGTAGCTTGTTATTTCAAAGAAGAAACATTAGGATTGTGATGTGAAAAGTGTTAAGAAAGCTGGGGCAAGGAAGGAGGGAAGATAGTGTCCTGTGTCTAGGCCAGAGGGATGCGAAGGAGAATGGTTCTTAGCCTTAGCAGTTCACAAGCCTGGGTGCTGTAGGACAGACGAAGGGGGAGCAGTCTGTAGAGAGGTAGTGGGAGTGAGATCAAGCAAGGCCTCATCAAGCCGTATCAGTGATTTTGGCCTTTTTCTCTGAACCTGATAAGGAAGGCACTGAAAGTTTTAAGCAGTGACGTGACATTAATCCCAACACTTGGGAAGCTGAGGCTGAAGGGCCAGGAGTTCAAGGCCATTCTTGACCACAAGAAACCCTATCTCAAAAAAAAAAAAAAAAAAAAACAGAAGGAGCTGGAGAACTGGCTCAGGTGTTAAGAGTTGAGTATTGTTCTTATAGAGGACCCAAGTTCGGGTCCCAGCACCTATGTCCTGTGCCTCACAATTGCCTGTAACTCTAGCTTCAGGGGATCCAGCACCCTCTTTCTGGCTTCTGTAGGCACCTGCACTCATGTGCACATACTCACAAATGCACATAATTAAAAATAAAATTAGTTGAAACAACTGCAAATCAAAAATAAAGATTATTTTCATCTTATGGTGGCATGAAGGCTCAATGTCAATAATTTCACCACTCAGGAGCTGAGGCAGTAGTATTGCTGCAAGTTTAAGGGTAGTTGGGGCTAATAGTTTTAGACCAGCCTGGGCTGCAGAGTGAGAGACCCTGTTTCAACCTTCCCCCTCCCCTCAAAAAATAAAACAACCCAAATCCTCCCCAAACCAAACTAAGAAGGTGACATTTAGATTAGAGAAGAGGGCGAAGCTAGAGCTAGACTCGTGAAGATCTCTAGAAGAATTGTTGAAAGGTTGGTTTGGAGCTGTAGTCCTAAGTGGGGGCAGAATTCTGGTATCAGTGCGGTAAGTTTTCTGTTCTAGAAAGTGTCGCTGTTGGGTTGTGTTGAACAGGTGGTTAGGAGACTCATTAAACAGTAGTTACTAGTTGCTTACTGTATGGAAGGCTTTTTCTTCTAGGTAGCATGATGGGATATTGTGTAGCCTGTGTTAGCTCATTGCTTAGTGGGTATATCTAAGAAAGTGGAAATCAGTCTATAGTGAACGTGTGCACCTGTGTGTACACCCACCAACACCCATTTTTTTTAAAAAAATTTGATTTGAGACAAGGTCTCATGTAGCCATGGTCTGTCTTTGAACCCCTGATCTTAGCCATTGATGAACAGCATGGATCCTCTGAAGAGAAAGCTCAGAGATGCCTGGGCATGGTGCTACATACCAGTAGTCCCAGTACTAAGGGTTCTGAGGGGGAGTTTGAGAATTTCAGGCCAGCTTGGACTATATAGTAGACCCTGTTCAAAAGCACCCTCTCCCAGCAAACAACCGAGAAGGCTCAACAATGGCTTATTTTACTTGGATCTGCTCTCTTCTGTCATAAAATGATTGTCTGCAAAAGCAGCTTGCACGTAGAAAAGACACTGTAAGACCCCTCTTCCTCAGCCATTAGTACTCACTGTAAGACCCCTCTTCCTCAGCCATTAGTGTTCAGTTGGTTTCTGACACTTCCCAGCCTTCACTCCTCCACAGTAGGGTTGATTGGCAGAGCCGTGGGTTGAATAATAGGAATAAGGCTTGACTATTAACTGACTGTGTGGGCAGAAGAGGGGAGAGGGAGGGAAAAGAGAAAAAGGACTCCAAGGTCTCTGGCTGTATACAATTGTGACATGAGGTTAAGCTATATGGTCTTTGTTTTTTAACGTTAATTTTGATATTCTGTAATAATTTTCTGTATTATAGATCTCTGGCACTTTTATATCTTTAGTAACTTTTTAGAAATAATTTAAAAAACATATGTCTTCCACATAGATTGAAAACTATCTCCCTTTGAAAGGAACTTCCAGAGTATTCTAAAGAACATAGCACAGTGTCTGGAGAGCGAGATGTCTCAGCAGGTTTAGCTGAGTCTTGAATGTAGAAGTTGAGGAAAGAGAGGTTTGAGAGGCACCAGATGGAGACTGTGGGAACGGCATGACAGAAAGTGTGGTCGTGAGACTGAGTAGTGGCGATGCAAGGGAGGGGGTGGAGTTGAGGGAAATGGAAGTTTATAAAGGTAAAAGGGGAACCCTGGGTTAGGGGAAGGCATTTAATTTTAATTTGGCTCACATAATGTTAATTAGGGTAGCCAAAGGAGACTTTTGATTGCTTGTTTTCAATACTTTGTTAACTGGATCTTGGTAGTTAGCTTCAGGAGGAAGAAGTGGTCAAATAGACCTTGGTGGCTAGGTTGGAATGTAATCTAACTTTTTCTTTTCTTTTCTTTTCTTTTCTTTTCTTTTCTTTTCTTTTCTTTTCTTTTCTTTTCTTTTCCTCCCTTCCCTTCCCCTTCCTTCCTTCCTTCCTTCCTTCCTTCCTTCCTTCCTTCCTTCCTTCCTTCCTTCCTTTCTTTTGTTTTTTTTAAGCAAGGTAGAGGGAATGGGGGAGAAGGGCAAGGCCTGACAGCTGTGTTTGCCTTGCTTGAGTTGGCAGAGTCCCTTCAGTCACTTTGAGCTCTTCTTGCCTTCACTCACTTCTCAGATGCTAGAGTTACATGTGTGTAACCTCACTGGTCTTTTAAATGTTTTGACCTCATTGATATTGCTATTACCCCCCCCCCCTTTTTTTTTTTTTAGTGAGATGACATCTCACTCTGTAGTCCTGACTGGTTTGGAACTCACCACGTAGATCAGGCAGGCTTCAAACTCACAGAGTTCTACCTGCCTCTGCCCCCAAAGTGCTGGGGTCAAAGGTGTGTGACATCACTGCACTGATGATAGCTTGTAATGGTTTTTTGTTACTTATTTTTTGTGGAGTCGTGGAAGAAAGAGCCAAATATAGGGCTAATTTATTATGAGGAACTTTTTAGTCTCTGTTAACCTACTGCTATTATCTTTAAAACATTAAAAAAAATTGTATGTATGGGTGTTTTACCTAGGTATATGCCTATGTACCAACTAAGTTCCTGTGGAGACCAGAAGAGGTGTCAGACCCCCCCTGAATATAGATTGTTGTGAATTACCATGTGGGTACTGGGCATCAGACCTATGTCCCCTGGAAGAGCAGACCACAGTGACCTTAACCAGTGAGCATTTTCTCTAGCCTGCCATTTTTTTTAACGTTATTATATATCCTGAGTTATATATTTTATTTGATTACACATTTTGTACTAGTGTAGATTGTGACCCTATCCTATACCCAAGGAATTTGAAATTTACATTTTTAGGAGAGGGTTAAATTGAGTTCAAGGATCTGAATTTGCATGCCCCAACCCAGTAAAATAGACAGTATTGTTTTGTGCTGCCCAGGCTCGTACTTCAGGGATCAAGAATCCAACTCACCAAAGACCACCAAGCCACCCCTTGTCTGTTTGTACTTAATGTACAAATTGTGTGAACACACCCAAAGCTACCCGCTTTCTCTGGCACATGGAGATGGAACATGGCACTGAGTGCATAGTCCTAAAGTGGAAGACTTGGTGCTTCTGAAAAGCATCTGAGATGTGGGGATCCATAGATTTTTATTTATTTATTTTTTATTTTTCTCTGTGTAACAGTCCTAGCTGTCCTGGAACTCAGTCTGTAGACCAGGCTGGCCTTGAACTCATAAAGATCCGCCTGCCTCTGCCTTCTGAGTGCTGGGATTAAAGGTGTGTGACATCACCACCTGCCCGGATCCATAGAATTTTAATGCCTTTGAGTTCCCTTTAAAGTTGGATAATGAGGCCTAGTTAGTCCAGCATTTTCAGGAGTTCAAGTTCTGCAATATCTAAAACTACCATGAAGACTTCTTGTTTCAGAGTCTAAGGGAAGGGATATTTAAAATAGGCTGAATACATTCAGATCCCAAGGCCCGGGTACTCTTTATTGGAATTAGACCCTGGTAAGTGACTTTGCATTGGTAAAGTGGGCCTTGTTTTGAGACACCTTCTGTTTTCTTTCAGCCAAGAAATTTAAGAGATTTAGTGGCCAGGAGGATTACTTTTCAGGGCCCACCCAAGAGAAGGCCATCCACATATTTGGTAATGTGTTTGATCTATCAAGTCCCGAAATAGGGATAGCCCAAACAGATGTGGCGTGTCTCAATCCCTGTGGCCTAACAGTCTAGGTGACTTGTCCTGTGGGTTTCTGAAATGGAATGGGTAATGGAGTCGGGGAGGCATTCTTGAGGTCTTAACACTGAATAGAAGGTGATGCCTGAGGGAATCTGAGCCATTAGAGCCTAGGAGTTGGGGACCTCAGCCTTGTTAATGAGAATGAAGTTTTGACCAGTTTCTGGTTAATTGATCCCTTCTTGACTCCCAGGATTGGTGTGTTATAGAGATGTAAGCATTCAACCAATAAACCTCTTTTGAACCTCTTGATTATGGGATTAGTCTCTTCCTAGCCTCTTGTTTCAATAGTGGGTGTTTTGAATGAGCATGGTCCCCACAGACACTTGAATGCTTGGTTTCCAGTTAGGGGGACTATTTGGGAAGGGTTATGAGGTGGGAGTAGGTGTGACCTTGTTGGAAGCGTCATGTGTCACCGGAGATGGGCTTTGAGGTTTCAAAAGCCCATGCCAGGCCCAGTCTCAGTTCCTCTGACTCTTGTCTGAGAATCAGGATTCTCTTGAGAGAATTCTCTTGTCTGAGGATCAAGCTCTTGGCCACTGGGGCAGCTTCCTCACCTGCTGGTACCATCTGTTCGGATTTCAACATCAGTTTTGGCTGCCATCAAGAACAATTAATAATACTGTTCTAAGGGAAGGAGTTTAACCTTCATTTTAGCCAAGAGGTCTCTCCCCATGAGGGGACTTGGGGGTCTCAGGGATTATTAAAAAGGATAGAAATGGAGACCCAGGAGCAGGCAAGAAGCTGAGTAAAATGTCTTTCAAGGGTGTGGCCCATATATGCCCTACAAATAGTAGCCTTTTATTGGGTTCTAGGGTCAGGAAAGCAGGGGAGGTTGGGAATTGGGCTTCTTTGTGGACAAGGAAACTGCTCTGGTGCTCTCCCACCGTCAAGGTTGTCCAGGTCTCCTCAAGTAGACTGGCGTAGAGAAGATAACTTCAGTCTATTCAGTCTGCATTGAGTCTTCTGGTGATTGTCCTTACAGATGGAGTGAGTCCTGGGGGTTGCCTTAGTCTCTGAGGGCACTGTTGGAGATGGCCCTTCTGCTCACAGAGGAAGCAGACCTGGGGTTGGAGAGATGCTCACTGTTTTAGAGCATTGGTTGCTTTTCCAGAGGATTTGGGTTCTGTTCCCAGCACCTACATCACAGCTAACAACTATCTTTAACTCCAGTTTTAAGGGTCTTACATCCTCTTCTGGCTTCTTCAGGAACCGTATGTATGTGGTATGCAGACATATGTGAACTCCAAACACCCATTCACATAAAAAACATTAAAAACCCCATTTTTCCCCCTAAAGGGAAGCAGGGCCCTCTGACCTGGACACTGTTCCTGGAAGAGTTCCCATAGCAGCAAGCAGTTCCTATGATACTTGTCTTTGCCTTTTTTCTCCATTTTTTTTTTCCCCCAGCTTCTGATCTCAGTTATAAAATGCCTGAGCCAAATCATTTAGTGGCTTGCTTGACCCAACAGTCAACTTCTGAAACCTGTTTTGAATATCAGGGACTGAGTAAAAAAATGTATCCTTTAAGAGGTTGTCTTCCTGTGATCTCACCATTATGTTGGTATACTTTTTCATGGCTCAGCCTCTACAGGAAAGCTAAAAGGGCCTTTTTATTCTTCTGGCAGATAGTAGTCATTTGTGAATAATTTAAAGGCTTAACTTCGGTCTCCTGGACACTAAGACAGAATAGAGATGATGCCTTATATTCCAGAGCCCCATCTATCATTAGGGTTCCATTTAGATGCTTGTATAGGGACCATTGCTGACCAATTGGGAAGCTAGTATTTCTCCCTTTTCCCTTGAATATTGAGTAATTGTTTCCCCTCCAGATAGCATTTTCTATTACCTTTTGTTTCTCAGATGGAGTCAAAGTTGTCTCAAGTAACACCACCTCTTTCCAGACCAAATTATAATTGTTTAAAACTTTGTATATACTTGTCTCACTTATTCGTGTTACCTAATCCAGCCTTGTCTTTGTTAGCTCTAACAAGATTCATGCCTATTCAAAAGTGATGTAACTGGGTCATGTGATAGTTACGATTTTAAAATTTATTAGTTACTCGTATGTGTGTATGTGTCCATGTGCATACTGCAGCACAGCTGCCGGGCTAGAGGACAGCCCGAGGGAGTCCATTCTGTCCTTCCATAGTAGGTGCTAGTGAGCCCGCTCAGGTCGGCAGACTTGGCAGTGAGTAAGGTTCCTTTTCCCTCACGTCCTTGCTGGTATTTGTTGTTTGTTTTCTTGATTTTTGATTTTGCTTTTTGCCATTTTGATTGGGGTGATATTGAATATCAGAGTAGTTTAAATTGGATTTCATTGATTGCTAAGTATTTTACAATTAAAGTATCTACTGGCTATTTCTTTTCTTATTTTTGTTTTTAATTAGCATATATTAATTTTGTATAATAATGCCCTTCATTGTGAAATTTTCATACATGTATATATTTTTGAACATATTTACCCTCATTATTCCTAATTGTCCCCTCCCAGGCCTGATTACCTTCTCTTCACACCTGGGAGGCCCAGTCTTGTGCAAGTCAGCATGCCTCTGGGAGTGCGAGTCTCACAGCCTTGTCACACCTGCAGGACATCTCCACAGCACCCGCTGAACCAGTGGGCGTGGATTGACTTGCCTGTCAGCAGTGTGGTAGTCAGTGTCCATGACAGTACTTCCTGTTGTCGACTGGACAAAAGTTAGAGTTATCTGGAAAGAGGAACCTCAGTTGAGAAAGTGTCTCCATCAGACTGCCTGTAGGAGTGCTTTGATTCATTCTTTCCTATTTGTGGTCTGACTTTCTCTGTATTAATGCTCTAGCTGATAAGGCTTTGAATACTACATTGAAACAGAGGAAAGAATGTGCACACTTGTTTCTGATTTTAGTTTTTTTCATTTAGTATGTTTGTTATAAGTTTGTATTATAATACTTACTATAAGGATTTTTTTCTTTTTTGGTCTTTCAAAATAGGGTTTCTGTGTGTAACATCCCTGGAACTTGCTTTGTAGACCAGGCTGGCCTCAGATTCACAGAGACCTGCCTGCTGCTGCCTCCTAAGTACTGAGTAAAGACGTCACACCCAGCCTGAGGCATATTTTTTTAAATAATTTTAAAATTAATTTTTTTTTTAATCATGAAGGGTTGTTGAACCTTTTTAGAGGCCTTTTATGTAACCACTGAGATGACCGTGTGGTTTCTTTCAATGTGTATTTAGGTGGTTATATATTGAATCATCCTTGTATCATTGTAATGAAATTAATTTGGTCATTTTTTTAAAATGTAAGTTTAAGTATGAAATTTTCTTTTAGCTGTAAAGAAAGATTCTAGGAAATTGTGCTTTTGTTTTTATTTGACTCTAGGATTTTTAAGAAAGGCTTCTTTCTATTACGTGTGTTAGTACTCTGCTACTGTATGTACACCATGCGTGTGCCTGGTGCCCACAGATGCCAGAGCAGGGACTTGGCTCCCTGGAACTGCAGTTATGTGTGGTTCTAAGCCACCAAATAGTTGCTGGGAGATGAACTTGAGTCCACATGTGCTCTCATGACTGTTGATCCATTTCTCCTGCCCCTGATTCTAGGAATTTTAACATTTTATTCCTAATTTCTTCATTGGTCTATTGGTCATTGATGACCAGGATGTGTTTCAGTATGTATATGTAGTTTCTGTATTTTCTTGCTATTTTCTGTTTTATTGCACTGTGACCTGATAAGAAAATTTTGATATTTTGTATTTTTTTTGATTTGCTTTGTAAACTACAATGTTGCCTATTTAAATTAGCTAATTAATTATCTTTTTCTCACCTTATTTCTGTGTGTGGGCATGTATGTGCCCTGGTGGGAGAGTATGGACCAGAGGACAACTTCCTGCAATCAGCTCTCCCTTCTACAGTGTGGTTACTGGGATGCAGCTTGAGTCAACAGGCAGCAAGTGCCTTTACCCACTGAGTTGTCTTGCTAGCTTCCAAGTCTAATTTACATGCTTTTTCGGACTGTTGAGAATGAGTGTTCTGATTCTGTTGGGTGGAATATTATGTGGGTACCATAGATCCGTTTGACCTTTGGTGTAACTTAATTCAGATTTTTTTTTTGTTGTTGATTTTTTAGGTTGAATGTCTTACCCAATGATGAGAGTTGGTGGAAAACTCAACCTTACTAGTTGTTACTGAACCAGGGCTTTTGTGACCTTTTATGCCCACTAATGCTTCTTTTATGAAGTTGTGAGCCCTCAATGTTTGGTGCATATAGACTAACAGTTTTGTATACTTCTTGATGAATTGTTTCATTTATTCATATATAATAAAACTTTTTAAAATCTTTTGTATAATTTTGGCTTGAAATATACTTTATCAGCTATCAGAATAACTATGCCAGCTTGTTTTGGTTTCCATTTGCTTGATAAGTCTATTTTTTGCTGCTCTCTGTGAGTATTTTGGCTAGTTAGGTGCATTTCTTGGCAACAACCAAGAGCTGGATCTGTTTTTAAGTACAGTCTGCTAATTTGTATCTTTTTATTGGTGAGTTCAGCCCATTTACATTTAAGGTTATTTTTGAGAGAGGTTTGTTAATTTATGTAATTATGTCGATTTTCTGGTTGATTGAATTATTGTTTCTTCTTTTCTTCCCATTAGTGTTAGGAGTTCCCTCATTTACACTGTTGAATATCCCAGTGTTGTTACCTTGGTAGATATAAACTGTATTAGTTTGTTCTTGTCTTGATGCCCTTATTTCTCAGTCTGTTTTATGAGACAGAGTTGGAGATCTTCATAATTCCTTCCATCCATCTTCACAAAGTTTATTTAATAAAAAGTTTTATATGAAAATGTACAGCCCCAGTTCTACGTCATAATTAAACAGGCCCTTTAGGGAGGGATGCTTAAAGCTTTCCAAGGTTTCTCACATGATGCTGCTGTTTCCGGTGTGAGCACTGTTCCAGTGTGATTCTGAGCACCCAGTTTTCTCCTCCTGCCTCCTGACTGTGCACAGCTTGGCCAGTTGTGTCATGCTCCTGCCTCCATGTCTTTGCTATCATGATGAACTGGACTCTTTTAACTGAACCAAAACAAACATTTCTTAAATTGCCCCCTCCCCCACCCTTTTTGTCAGGTACTTGCTACAGCAAAGAGGAAAGTAACTAGTAATTAGTTTTGGTCATGATAGACTCAGCATGGTTTTGCTGTGAGTTCTGTATGTCTAAAAGATGTGTACATACATTAACCGATTATACTGTGGTGGTTTTTACTTTTTTGTTTACTCACTCAGATTGTGTGCTCCATAATCTCCCTTGTATGGCTGCCAAGCACACTGGGTTAGAATTAGCCAAAAGAGGGGTTTGTGTAAGCAACGTTGTCTACCATCTGAAGGTGTTTCTGGTTAGATGTGGTAAGATGCGTGGAGAGACTAGTGGGCTCCGGAGCTTGACCTTACTTTCTTGCTCTGTGTCCAGTTCCTTTTCCTGACTGTGACAGTGACCCCACCCATCTGACAGATCTTCAGGTGTAGTTGGCAAATCTAGAGTGGCACAGCTTCCGCAGTAGCTTTTCCTTTGTAGTCCGGTTTCTGTAAGCTGGATGCGTTAGCTTCACAAGTTGATTGATTTGTTACTCTCTGATTTTGCATCTTCCCTTCTGCATCTTCATTGCTTCCTCAGCTATTACTATTAATGTAAAGTGAAATTATGTAGTGAATACATTATCTATAAATCGCATTGGACTGCTTCCTGCTTTAAATCCTGACTTTAATACACTTTCCTTCTTGGTAAATATCTATATAATTTTTGATTACATGATAGTCAAAATGAGATTTTTGTCACCTGTCATTGGTTCTTTACATTGGTTCTAGTTTTTCTTTGCTGTTACAAATTGAAGTGATGTGAATATTGTTTGCACTTGCCCTTGCTTTTCTTCTGGGCAAATTCCTGGACACGAAGAACACAGATTTTAAGCAGTTGTGATATATGTTTTCTGGTTGTATTGTCCAGTATGTGGAGTATTTTGCAATCATTCTTTTTAAGAAGAACTAAAATTGTTTGGGAAGTGAATTAGTTGATAGCAAAGGAAGAAGTGGAAGGAAAGCCAATATCATGGGCTAAATATAAAATCTTTTATATGAACAGTACATAAATATGTAACATGTCAGGTTTTTAGAGGAGTTTGAGAAGGCCATGGAGATGAATTGTCCTTCCAGGTAAAAGATTTTGTCAGTACAACTGTCAGCAGGGGCCTGGATCTGTCCTCCCTGGCTCTCATGGTGAGGAGTGGTGCACATAAGACTTCTTAGGGGAATTGAGGTTTGCGTGTTACCTGTGCTATGTGACTGAAGAAGGGGAGTGGGTGTGCATAATCTAGGTTGCATGATGGGGCATTGCTTCCCTGGTCAGGGAGGGGCGTGGTGACCAGTGCAGCCTGCACCACCACCAGGGGGTGGTTAGTGAATGCACTCTGGATGGTGGGCTCTACGACCTTGCTTATTTAGACCTCTTGGTTGGGGCCTATCTTGTCTATCAGTGAATTTTGTTTGGTTTAGTTTTTGATGTTGGAGGTCTCACTGTGTAACTCAGGCTGGCTTGGAATTTGCTATGTATCCCAGGCTGGCCTTGAACCTAATTGTAATTTTAAAATGTACTTGCTCTTTCTGAAATAGGGTTTCCCTTTATTGTGTCCCAAGCCTTTTAAAGTTTAAATGCTTTGTGATATTGATAATAAAGGGATTATTTGGGTTGTAATTATGATACAACTTAAAATTTCAGAGCTGTATTAACAATCTGTCTACTAGAAATGCTAGAAAGATAAATTGACTGTAAAGGTTTAAAAGTGTTTTTGAGAATACAGTTAACTATAAAGATATGTGTAAGTGTAGTTGGAGCTGATTGTTGTGTGTAAGCTTTTCAGTTAAAGACAGACTATGCCACAAATCCTATTCCTGTCCCCCTGTCTCCAGTGTTACTCAGTCTGTCCTCAAATTTGGTGATCTTCCTGCCTCCCAAATGCTTGGATGATGGTTGTTTGCTGTCACCCCTGTTTGTGTTAACTTTTGAGTGGCAGTCATGACAAGGATGACTTTTTTTCTTTTGGGAGTCAGATATTAACATAATAAAATGGGAGAACGATTTCACCTGAGGTGAAGAAAGTGAGGAAGAGGAAAGGCAGTGAAGTAAGGGTGTGGATGGGGGTTGGTTTTCAGTGGAAAGGAGGGAGAGGGGGTGAGAGAGGGATGTGGAAGAGATTGAGGTTGCTTACAGCCAGCAATTTTTTATTTAATGCAATGAAAAGAACCCCTGCCCCCTTCCATTTGAAGAAACTGTGATGGGCCAGAAAGGATTTAAGGAAGCAGATGCAATTGAAGGTTTCTACCCCAGCTAGCAGATTCTAATTTAGTAAGTTGGATTTCTGCAGGTGGATAAGGAAGGAGGAAGAAGGAAATGGGTAATGGTTGAGATGGTCACAGAGTTCAGTTATGTCCGGAATTTCCAGCGTGGTTTATTTAAAGTGCGTATTTTAACTGCAGCTATTTTAAACAACTAACTTTCCTTTTAAAGCTGTGTATGTTTGCTAGGCAGTGGTGGCGTGGTGGCCACTTGGGAGGCAGAGGCAGGTGGATCTCTGTGAGTTCGAGGCCAGCCTGGTCTACAAGAGCGAGTTCCAGGACAGGAACCAAAAAAAAAAAAAATTGATTCCCTTTAAGGACACTTAAAGGACAGGGATGACAAGTGGACTTCATATCATATGTCAACTCCCAGAGCCATTGGTTAACAGGGAGCCTAATTAACTAGTTAGTGTAGTTAATGCTGATCTTAATTCTGTGGACACATTCTTAGTTGTCTATAGTCTGTGACCCGTTTTGTTTGCTCCTTTGACATGCTTAGGTGATTGGTTGGTGATTATGAGGGAGCTACAAACAAAATAACTAACAGCAGTAATTTTCAGCAAATTTGAGTGGAAACTAGTGGTGACTTGAAAGGCATTCTTCAGTAAGGCTGTTACACCCAGGCATGGCTTTCTTTTTTTTCTTTTTCTCTTTTTTATTTTGATTTTTCAGAACAGGGCCTCTTTGTTTAGCCCTGTCTACCCTGGATCTCTGTAGACCAAGCTGACTTTGAACTCAGAGATCTGCCTGCTCCTGCCTCCCAATTGCTGGGATTAAAGGCGTGAGCCACCACCATCCAACCACACACGTCTTTTTAATGCTTCAAATTTTGCAGATCAGGGAAAATGAAAAAGAAATTGTGGGGAGTAAGGTGTCATACAACCCAGGTTGGTTTTGAACTCACTGTGTAACCAAAAATAACTTTAAATTTGACACTTCTAAGTTACTCTTGTTTTGAATGCTAGCTTCATAGGTATGCATCACTACTCCTAGCTTTCTTTATTTTGGGGGGCAGAGGGAGGGATATAGCAACCAGGACTTTGTGTGTGCTAGGCAAGCACTCTGCTAACTGAGCTAATCCCCAGCCCCCAAGAAAATGAAGTTTAAAATTTAGTTTCTTTGATGGGCTGAAGACATGACTTAGCAGTTAAGAGTACTTGCTGCTCTGCAGAAGAACTGAATTCGATGTGCAACATGCCCACATGGTGGTAGCTCACACTGTCTGGGCACCAGACATACATGTACTGTATACACACACACACACTCAGACAAAACATTCATGCACATAAAAATTACTCCCCAAAATTTAATTTCTTCAATTTTTTTAAAGATACTTTGTTTTCATTGTTGCCAGTGATCTACATAAAAAATTTCCATTTTCTCTATAGCATTGCTAGCACTTGTAATATTTAAAAATTGTCTTAGATTATATTTTAATTATATTTCTACTTTTCCTTTGTACCTTCCAAACCTTTCTTCTATATATATGTCTCTCCCTTCTCTACTTCAGATTCATGGCCTTTTTAAAATTCAATTGTTATTACATGCATATATGTATATGTGCATATATATGTATATATTCCTAAAAAATAACTGGTTGAGTTCATATAATGTTACTCATATGTATGGCTTTAGGGCTCAGCATTTGGAACTGGACAACCAGTGTTGTACTCTTCCCTTACATTAGAATTTAAAATGGAGGCTATGTAAAATACTGTTTTGGCTTAAGTATGACATTACTGTTTGGGTAAGAGTGCATTGCACTTTACTGTATCAGAATGAAAGGGTTCTTATGTGTAGGTTTATAGGTAGAATAATTTCTATTAGCATTTAATTGACTCTAAATAGTTATATGATTCTATACTAAAGAAAACCGGAAAATAAAATACAAGCTTTTTCATGGGAGGAAAGGAGAAATAGATGTTAGCCCAAACCTGGCATTTCCTTCCACTCCTGTGTTGGAAAAATGTGTGTGGTCTGTAAACTGAAAGCTAAAGAAACAGGCAGATGAAATTCTAGAATATATTGGATGATTGAAAATAATTATCTCATTCAAGTTTGTCTACCTGACTTTGTAAACAGATGTTTATTTTTCCTCTTTAATTGTAGAAATTCCCGTCTCCCCCAGTTCTGAATTTTAATTCTAGAACAAATGTCCTTGAACATTCTAGACAAATGCTCTAACATGGAAGAAAGTTCCTAGCCTAGATTCTGTGTTTTAATGCAAAAAGACCTTGTTTTCAATAGTGTGGATGACTGATTCTATTCAAGATTGTATTTGTATTCCAAGCCACTAAAAGAGCGAGAGAAAGAAACAAGACAGAAGACAATTTCAAAAAAAAAAGTAAACTTGTTTTACACAGATAGCAAAGTTGTTTAAACATCCTAAATAATCTATAAAAGGTGGATAAAGTTGACAAATGAATTTGGAAACATTGCAGAATTATAAGGCTTTTGTGTGTGTGTGTGTGTGTGTGTGTGTGTATTTTGTTTTTTTTTTCTGAGACAGGGTTTCTCTGTGTAACTAGCTGTCCTGGAACTCACTCTGTAGACCAGGTTGGCCTCGAACTCACAGAGATCCACCTGCCTCTGCTTCCCATGTGCTGGGATTAAAGGCGTGCGCCACCATTGCCTGGCCTATGACCAGTGTTTTAAAGCCAGTTACCTGTAAATTTTTCTGTAATCCCCAAACTCATCAGATTAGTTCCAAGTTTTTTTTTTAAAAATCACTCTCACATTCAATTTATTATCATTACTGTGTGTATATACTTTGCGCAAGTGTGAGGGTGCCAGAGCTGTCAGAAGACAGCTCCGGAGCGGGTTTTTCTCCTTTATGTTTAAAGGGCTCAGGGAATTGAACTCAAGCTTGCGCAGCAAGTGCTTTCACCCATTGAGTCATCTTGCCAGACTGATTGGGGCTGCCTGCCTGCCTGCCTGCCTGCCTGCCTCCCTCCCTTCCTCCCTTCCTTCCTTTCTTTGATTTTATCCCTACTGCACTCCCCCCCCCCCCCATCCATTCCTCTTTTTCTAGTCAGGCCTTTCATGGATATCAACAAAACATGGTATATCAAGTTGCAGTAGGACTAAGCACCTCCCCTTGAATGTAGACTGGACAAGGCAGTCCAGTATGAGGAATAGATTCTTAAGAGCCAAAGGGACACTCTCTGTTCACACTGTTAGGAGTGCCACAAGATAAACAGCTGTCACATGTATGTAGAGCCATATGGGCTCCCTGGTTGTTGGTTCAGACTCTGTGAGTTCCTCTGAGCCAGGGTAGTTGATTTTCGGGTTTTTTTTTTTTTTTTGATTCTTTTTTTGATGTCCTTGACCCCCTTTGGCTCCTGCATTCCTTCCTGCCTCTCTCCAGCAAGATTCCCTTGGCTAATGTTTGGCTGTGGATCTCTGCCTCTGTTTCTATCAATCACTGGATGAAGACTCTCTGATGACAGTTGGGTTAGCCACCAATCTGATCACAGGAGATGGCCAGTTCAGCCTATGTATTCGCTATTGCTAGGAATCTTAGCTAAGGTCATCCTTTTAAATTCGTGGGAGTTTCCCTTGCACCAGGTTTCTACCTAACCCTGAAAACCACGCCCTTTCCAGTCATCGTTTTCAGTACTCTCCCTCTCCACCCACCCTCCATCCCTCAAGTTTCCATCTCCATCTGTCCCCAGTCCACCCAGGAGATCAGTGTGACCCTGTTTGTTCCCTAGCCTCTCTGGGGCTGTGGAGTGTAGCATGATTATCCTTTACTTCACAGCTGATATCCACTTATGAGTGAGTATATGCCATGTTTGTCTTTCTGGGTCAGGGTTACCTCACACAGGATTTTTTTTTTCTGGTTCCACCCATTTGCCTTCAAATTTCAAGATGTCATTTTTTTTAAACAGCTGAGCAATACTTTATTGTGTAAATATATCACATTTTCTTTGTCCATTCTTCGATTGAGAAGCATCTAGATTTTTCCAGGTTTTGGCTATGACAACTAAAGCTGCTGTGAACATAGCTGAACAAGTGTCCATGTGTTATGGGTGATATAAAAGTGCCCTTTTGATATATGTCCAAGAATAGTTTAGCTGGGTCTTGGGTTGATAGGTTTCTAATTATCTGAGAAACCACCATTTCCAAAATGGCTGTACAGGTTTGCATTCCCACCAGCAATGGAGGAGTGTTCCACTTGCTCTACATCCTCTCCAACATAGGCTGTCCTTAGTGTTTTTGATCTTAGTCATTCAAATTAGAATTGTTTTGATTTGCATTTCCATGATGGCTAAGGATGATAAACGTTTCTCTTTAAGTGTTTCTCTGCCATTTGGAATTCTTCTGTTGAGAATTCTCTGTTTAGGTCTGTACCTCATTATTAAATTGGATTATTTGGTTTTTGGATGTCTAGTTTTTTGAGTTCTTTATATATTTTGGAGATCAGCCCTCTATCGGATGTGGGGTTGCTAAAGATCTTTTCCTACTATGTAGGTTGCTGTTTTGTCTTATTGACTATGTTCTTTGCCTTACAGAAGCTTTTCAGTTTCAGGAATTCCCATTTATTAATCTTGGTGTTTGTGCTACTGGTTAGGAAGTTGTCTCCTATGTTAATGTGTTCAAGGCTACTTCCTACTTTCTCTTCTATTAGGTTCAGTGTAACTGGATTTCTATTGAGGTCTTTGATCTACTTGGACTTGAGTTTTGTGCAGATGATAGATATGGATCTGTTTGCATTTTTTTACATGTGGACATTCAGTTATGCCAGCACCATTTGTTAAAGTTGCTTTTTTTGTTCCTCTGTTGTGTATTTTTGTCTTTTTTTTTGTCAAAAATCAGGTGTTCCTAGGTGTGTGGATTTATGTCTTGGTCTTCTGTTTGGTTCTCTTGATCCAGTTGTCTGTTTTCATGCCAGTACTATGCTGGCTTTGTTATTACAGCTTTGAAGTAGGGCTTGAGCAGGGGTGGTGAGACTTCCAGCAGTTCTTTTATTTTACAGGATTTTTTTGTTTTCTATCCTGGGTTTTTTTTTTCCATTTAAAGTTTATTATTGTTTTTTTCAAAGTCTGTAAAGAAATGAGAGAGCGAGAGCGAGAGCGAGAGCGAGAGAGAGAGCGAGAGAGAGAGAGAGAGAGAGAGAGAGAGCGCAAGCATGCCATTTGACTAGTTTGGTATTTCTGATATGGGCTTTTTAAATGGAGGAAAATAGCTCTGTATTTGTATAAAATGTGTGTTTAATGAATGTCAACTAACTATTGCTTATTTTTGTTCTAATTTCAGGCTACAGACAAGAGAAAAGCTCTAGAAGAGACCAAAGCATATACAACCCAATCTCTAGCTAGTGTTGCTTATCAAATAAATGCATTGGCCAACAATGTACTCCAGTTGCTGGATATCCAGGCATCTCAGCTTCGGAGGATGGAGTCTTCCATCAATCATATCTCACAGGTATCAGCTTGTAAAGTCTTAGGTTTATAGTTAGTCAAATGGTAGCACACGTCTTAATTATAAGGGTACATACCTGCTAAGAAATGTGTTGCTAGGAGACTTTGCTGTGGTGTGAACATTTTAGAGAGCACCTACATCAATCTTCATGGTATGTAAGTCTACCTACTGTTCCCTGTGGATGGTTGATGTTGTTAAGAGTAGAAAATGCATGATTCACAAGGCTGTTGCTGGTGTAGAAAAAAGTTTTTAAAATAATTAAAACCCTGTCTTGAAAAACCAAAAAATAATTAAAAAAAATAGTGTTAGGGCTGGAGAGATGGATCAGCAATTAAGAACACTGGTTGTTTTTCTAGAGGACCTGGATTCAATTCCCAGCACCCACATGGCAGCTCAAAAGTGTCCGTAACTCCAGTTATGAAGGATTTGATACTCTCACAACAGACATACATGCAGCAAAGCACCAGAACATTTTAGATAAAAAAGATATCATCTAAAAAATTACTCCTAAAAAGAAAAAAAATATAGTAGCAATGTTTTTTAATACAGTGGTAACAAGTACTGTAATCTATAGACCAGTAAGAATTTATTATCATTATCAGGTATTATACAGCATAAAAGTGTGATGGGCAGTACAATAATAGGTATGTTCACACAGCCACTGCCATGAGACAGATGAGCAATATACTATTCTTGGACACTGATGTAAAATCCTAGTAGACCTCAGGTAATATGCAGTCTCAGACAAATGTAATGTAACAATGGTATAGATGACCTGGGAATATAAAATCCTTACCTAGTATTTTACTGATTGATTGTAGGCATGGTCACTCTTAGCTTTGTTTTGAGTTGAGTAAGCTTTAAGTTTTGAAATAGTCTCACTGGTGGTCCCTGAACTAAGGTGCAGCTGCCTTAACCTCTTTTAAAAAAAGTTATTATTTTTTTTAATGTATGATAGTGGCTTACAAATATGTCTGTGTACCATGTGGGTGCCTGGTGCCCACGGAAGCTAAAAGAGGCCATCAGATCCCCTAGGACTGAAGTTATAGGTGGTCATGAGCTGTCATATGCTTCCTGGGAATCAAACCTAGGTTCTCTGTAAGATGATCCAGTGCTCTTAATGGCTGAGCCTTCTCTCCTGTCTCCAGCCTTAGCCTTTTAAATGCTGGGTTCATAGATATGAACCACCATGTTTGCTTTTACTGTTTTTGTTTTTTAAAGTTTTCCTTTTATACAACCATAGCCTTTTGAATGCTGGGTTCATAGGTATGTACCAATATTCTTGCTTTATTTTTTGTAAGTCTTCTTTTTACATTTGTAGAAAAACAACCCAAAACTGAACATTTAAGGTGTTTTGTTGTTTTGACTAGGGATAGTACCTAGGCTTTGTGTATTCTAGTCATGCATTCTATTACTGATCTGCACACCCATTTTTTTTGTTATGGTAAGCTGCCCAGGCTGGCCTTAAATTTTCTTCCTCACCCTACCTTAGCCTCCTGAGTAGCTGGGATTATAGTTATATCCCACCATGCCAGCCTGTTGACTTTTGTTGAGGTAAACTAAATTACATTTAATTAAAGCTTATAATAGCATCTTGTCAATTTTTACATATTCTTAAGAGGTCATCAGCATAAAGAAAGGAACATGTACTTTTGTAAACTTTGCCTCCATCCCATCCCTTATTCTCAGGTTTTTTGTCATTATAGAATAGTTCATATTTTCTAGAAATTTGTGTGAATGCATTCATGTACCTATCCCCTACCATTTTCATCTTGATTTAGCCCTTTTTACATAGCACACTTACTTTGAAATTTACCCATACTGTTCCCATATAAGAGTCTGCTTTTATTGTTGAGCAGTTTCATTTGATTTCCCTCCCCTCCCCTCCCTCCCCTCCTCTCCCTTCCCCTCCCCCATCTCCTTCTCTCCTTCCTTCCCTCTCTTTCTTTTTTTCTTTCTCTCTCATTTTTTTTTTTTTTTTGGTTTTTCAAAACAGGGTTTATCTGTAGCTTTGGAGCCTGTAGACCACACTAGTTTCAAACTCACAGAGATCTGCCTATCTCTGCCTTCCAAGTGCTGGGATTAAAGATGTGCACTACCACTGCCCGGCTTGTTGAGCAATTTCTATTTATCTGTTATCTGTTTGTGTATCTGTTGTTGGAAATATAGGTTGTGTTTATATTTTACCAACTGCACATTAAACTTCTATAAACATTTATATATAGATCTTCCTATAGTCAAATGATTTTCATTTTTAGAAATTATATTTTTATTTATTTTTGTTTGTGTGGGTGCATATGCGTCTCAGCATAATTTGTTTGGAGTTAGAGGTGACTTAGCTCCCTTTCAGTATGTGGGTCCTGGAGTGTGCTCAGATTGTCAGGCTTGGTAGCAAGTGCCTTCATGTTCTGAGTCATTCTCATTGATCATGCTTTTGTTCCTTTAAAGAAGATATGTGTGTGGAATGAATAGTTTACATGGTATATGTCTGTTAATAAGAAATTATCAGATTGTTTTTAGTGTTTACTGTCTAGTCTGTGAGAGATCTTATAAGGAACAAGATTATAGGTTTTGTTATTTTTTATGCATTTGTAGAAAGGAACAAGGTTGTTTTATCTCCTAATAAAATGAATTACTTTGGTTTTGCATTATTTTAAATGTTAGCAGTCTTTACTGGGATTAAATTCCAGCTAACTGATGTATTTCCAATTCTATACATTGTTAGATTTAATTTGATAGAATGTTGCGGGAATTACTTTATGGTCTTGAGAATTATTGGTTATGTTTTGTAGTATCTTTGGCTTTGGTGTCATTATTGTAATTCTGGTTTTTATATGAGTAGTTTTCCATTTGATCCTAGACTTTTCACTTGGAAGTTATGGGTGCACACGTGTGTGTATGAGTGTGAGTGTGTGTGTGTGTATGTAGATGGAAGTTTCTGTTTTATTCAGTCCCAAAGAAACACACAGAGACTTATATTAATTATAAACTGTTTGGCCTGTTAGCTCAGGCTTATTGTTAACTGGCTTTTACAACTTAAATTAACCCATAATTTTTATCTATGTTTAGCCACATGGCTTGGTACCTTTCATTGGTGAGGCATTCTCATCTTGATTCCCCTGCTTCTGGATGGTGACTGTGTCTCTGCCTTTCCTCTTCCCAGAATTCTAGTCTGTTCACCCTGCCTATACTTCCTGCCTGGCTACTGGAATCAGCGTTTTAATACAAATGACAAATCTTTACAGTAAACAAGAGCATATCCCACAGCGTGCGTGCACGTGTGTGTGTGTGTGTGTGTTTGAAATACTGATTAAATTTGTTTGGCAGCTTCATACATGTTTGTAGTACATTTTGTTTACTTTCACCTCCCATCTTCTCATCTCCCTCCACTCATGTCAAGCTGCCATGGGCCTCACAGGTCTCCTTTCCACACTCATACTTTTTTTGTTCTGTAGTCCTCTGTTTTTTAAAAGGACTATCTATGTGACCATGAGTTTAGAACTATCCATTGGGATCTTTATGACTGGTATTATTCTTTTGTTTTATGACAGACTCTCCCTAGCTGGCCTGGATTTCACTGTGTATTTTAAGTTAGTCTTAAACTCAGGGTGACCCTCCTATTGCAACTTCCTGAATGCTAGGGTTGATTTCTTTAAATAAGGAGATTAGGACATAAGCATGCACAGAGGCAAGACCGTAAAGATAGAACATAAAGAGGAAATGGCCATCTGTAAGACAAGAAGCCAGCCGTAGGGATATGGTGGTCCTAAAAGACCAGCTGCTGGATTTCTAAGACATCCAACTTTGTGAGGGCAACCCCAACAAATTAGTTTTACTATCTTTAGGGCCCTCACTTTTTGTCAACAATTATGGATTTTTTAAAAGTAGGGTTCTGGTATGTATGTATGTGTGTATGTGTATATATATATATATATATATATATATATATATAATATCTGGCTGGCCCCAGACTTGCCATGGTTTTGCTTTACCTTCTCCAGTACTGGGATTATAGGTCTGCACCATTGCCAAGCTAGATGAAAAGTTCTTACCAAAACTGATTCAGGCAGAAAGATATACTACAAATTGATAATTGTCATTGAAATGAGAATAGTGTGATTATCAACAGGACCTAAAGGTCACACAAACATTTAGTAGAAGTCACTTGATGGACTAGTTTTCTTTTAATGTTATGGGTGCTTAACCTGCATGTATATGTCTGTGTGCCGAGTACCAACCAGAAAAGGCCTTTGGAGCCTTTGGAACTGGAGTTACAAGCAGTTGTGAACCACTCTGTAGGTTCTGGGAATTGAAACCTGGTCCTCTGGAAGAGCAGGCGGTGTACTTGTTCCTAAGCCACCTCTCTGGCCCCAGAAGCAGTTGCTATTTTAAAGGATGACTTTTCACAGTTGATAGTTTCATAACTGGGGTTTAGTCCACTTGATTTCATTCCCCAGGGCTGCATAGATCAGACAAATTATTATAGACCTGTGAACACCGGGGAAATGGAAGAAGGAGAATTTGGAGTTAAGGTCATCCTTGACCACAACAAGATGAAAAACAGCCTGAGCTATTCAAGACTTTGTCTCAAAGAAGAAAAGGCAAAGCAGGGTGATGGTTGTGGTGGTGGTGGAGGAGGATATCTGAGTTCGAGCCTGGCCTAGTCTACAGAGCTAGTGCCAGGACAGATTCCAGAGCTACGCAGAGAAACCTGTCTTGAAAAATCAAAAAAAGAAAAAAAAAAAACAAAAAACAAGTCCAAACAAAAAACCCAAGGGCAACAAATGTAAAAAACAAACCACCAAAACTCTAATAAAGTGTTATTTTCTTCTTTGGAAACACCCAGATTGTCTGCAGCATTGCTTCCTCTTCCCCTGTCCTTCCCGTCTGTCCTCTCAACCCCCTTCCCTCCCACCTTTTTGAGACCAGGTTTCACGACATCCAGGCTGGCTGTAGCTTCTGCTGCTACTTTTCTTCCCCTTCTACTGTTTACTTGTAAATTCTTTTAATTCCATGTGCACATTTGTGTTTGTAAAGATCCCTTGGAACTGGTGTTATAGAGAATTGTGAGCTACCGTGTGGGTGCTGAGAATTAAGCCTATAGGTGTTTGTTTTGTTTTTTCTTCGAGACAGGGTTTCTCTGTTTCTCTGTGTAGCTTTGGAGCCTGTCCTGCAACTCACTCTGTAGACCAGGCTGGCCTCCAACTCACAGAGATCCCCTGTCCCTGCTTCCCATGTGCTGGGATTAAAGGCATGTGCCACCACTGCCAGGTGACTATAGGTGTTTTTTAATGTTACTATATTACATATGGACAGAATATATCTTTCAGTTTTTTGGTTGTAACTGTTTTCTCTTTTAAAGATTTGCCATAGGCTAAGCATGGTGGCACAGGCCGGTGATCCCAGCTACTTGGGAGTCAAGTTCAAGACCTGGGAAAATGGAGCCAATAAATGATGTGGGCTAAAGTCTCATATCAATAGCCAACTTTATTCAGAGCATCAGACAGTTTATACTCCGAGAGTAAAGAGAGTCGTATGAGTAAAGTGTCCAAGCACAAATGCAGGCTGCATGTGGCGGCGAGCTGCACATGGCAGAAGGTGTTTTTCCTTAGCAGCATATGAACAAGTGACAGCCAGTTGTCATGAGTAATCTGAGGTAAAGTCACTCTATCTGTGACACCTGGCAGGGGCAAGAAAGCATAACCCAAATCCCATTACATGTTTTTGAAGAAACTGAGATCACAAGTTCCTTGTCTTGGTTCCTTGGAGTTTTCTCACAAGAAAGCTTACAGGACTCCATTCTTGGACCATGTTCTGTCACTCTGTGTAGTGTAGGAATTGGACCCCGCCTTTAGACTTTCTAGGCTAAGTGCTCTATCACTGAGCTGCAACTCCAGCCCTTGGTGTTGAGATTGTTCTTACTGTGTGGCTGAGACTGCCCTAGGACTGTGCTGCTTCTTCCTCAGACCACTTGAGTGCTGCAAGCCTTAGTAGGCTTCCCTTCCTGTTACTCCTCCACCAGGCTTCCTCCTTCTTGACCCTTTTCCTTCCTTTTCTCTCCCTCCTGCCTCTTCTTCCTCCTAGCTCCTCTCTTCTCTTTCTCTTTTTCCTTTCTCCCCCTTTCGTACCTCACTGTACCCTCCTTTTCCTTTCTTCCCTTCTTCACTCCTGCTGTCTTTCCCTGCTTCCTTCTGTGGTGTTGTTATTTTTTGAGGCAGAATCTTAACTCTATACTCAGGCTGGCCTAGAATGTGGTCTGTGGCCTAGGATGATCTGAAGTTCACTGTAGTGATCCTGCTTCTGCTGCTCCAGGGCAAGGATTGTGTGTGTGTGTGTGTGTGTGTGTGTGTGTGTGTGTGTGTCTGTTAGACATAGCTGTTATCATTAGACTTCATTTCACATATCCCTCCCCAAATTGTGTACTCTGTGAAGGTTGTGAAATGCCAGTCAGTATTGTTTGGGATTATAATAAAAGTCCAAAATCTGTTCTGTTTCTTTCCTTGGTCTTCCTTTCTCCAGTGCTTATATATAATACATGCTACATGCCAGTTTTTTTAAATCTTTTTTTAAGTTGATAATTATTAAGCTCTACATTTTTCTCTGCTCCCCTCCCTGCCCCTCCTCTCCCCCTTTCATCTCTCCCCCAAGGTCCCCATGCTCCCAATTTACTCAGGAGATCTTGTCTTTTTCTACTTTCTACTTCCCATGTAGATTAGATCTATGTGAGTCTCTCTTAGTGTCCTCATTGTTGTCTGAGTTCTCTAGGATTGTGGTTTGTAGGCTGATTTTCTTTGCTTTATGTTTAAAAACCACCTATGAGTGAGTACATGTGATAATTGTCTTTCTGTGTCTGGGTTACCTCAAAATAATGTTTTCTAGCTCCATACATTTTCTTTTTTTGTTTTTTGTTTTTTTTCTTTCGAGACAGGGTTTCTCTGTGGCTTTGGAGCCTGTCCTGGAACTAGCTCTGTAGACCAGGCTGGTCTCGAACTCACAGAGATCCGTCTGCCTCTGCCTTTTGCAAAATTCAAGATGTCATTATTTTTTTCTCATGCCTGTTTTTTTAATGCATGTAAATAACTATGAATTAATTTATCCTCACAACAGCCTCATTAAAACGCCTAGTGTGGTGACACAACCTTTATTCCCAGCACTCAGGAGACAGAGACAAGCAGATCTCTGAGTTCCACACTATCTGAGGCTTCATTGTAAGACCCTGTCTCAAAACACAAAAACTCAAACACGAAAGCAAACAAATAGCACACAATCTCATTACAGTTGTAGAGGCTAGATAATTCACTCAGGATTATGTGCTATTATAAATGGCCTGTTAACCAGACACAGTTGGCCTTAGAACCTGTAATTACTTGTTGTATTTTCCTTGTATTTCCTAGACTTTTTTTTTTGGTAGGGACAATACTATACTTTAAACCTAAGGTCTTACACATGGCAAACAAGCACCCATCTACTGAGCTCCCTAAAGACCCCCTTAAACTCTAAAGGCAACCGTTTTTCTCATCTGTTCTACCACTGTCATCATCATAGATAGCTGAAGTCTCTGGGTCTAGGGATTTTTTTTTTTTAAGACAGGGCTAAGGTCGATCTAGAACTCAAGATTCTCCTTGCATCCCCAAGGATTACAGATGCAATCCATCATTTTTGGGTGGTTTTAGTGTTTTGTTTTTAATTTGCCTTTTCTTCTTTCAGACAACTTTTGAATATTTTATTTAGTGATTGTCACGTGTTTGTGTACTGTAGGTGGGAGGGAGGAGGGAGAGAGCTGTCTCACAGGGCTTAATTATGTGTTGGTTTTCCAAGAGGATACTGTGCTGCCACTTGAGGCCTGTTTCTGTTTGGAGATGAGGCTACTGTATTTCTGGATATATATTTTTTTATTTCTTCTGTGTTACCCTCTCTTAAAATTATTTTCTAAATATTTCTAAATTATTACTCATCTTAGGAAAGTTGCCTCAGTTTTATTTTCTGGTTATGTCTATTATATTTTTTCTTCTTTTTAAGTTTCAATGGTCAAAAGAATTATTTTATTTATTAATTTTTGTTTTGTTTTTTTAAAATTTTTATTTCTTTGTTACTTATTAATTTATTGTGGTTTATTTTTTAGATTTGTTTCAGGTCCCCCTTTCCTTATGAAATCTGGTAGTCATTTTTCTCAATATTTAGGAATTAGAGACTAAGCTGGGTGGTGGTGGTGCATGCCTTTAATCCCAGCACTTGGGAGGCAGAGGCAGATGAATCTCAGTGAGTTAGAGGTCAGCCTGGTCTACAAAGCGAGTTCCAGGACAGCCAGGGCTGTTACGCAGAGAAATCCTGTCTTGAAAAACAAAACAAAATGAAACGAAAAGAAAAAAAAAGAATTAGAGACTAAAATGCCTACGTAGAGCCTTCTTGTTATATTGTTGATATTCTTGTTTTTATTTTTCTTTTTAAAATAAAAATAAAAAACTTGTGTGTTGTGTTTGCATGTGTGCCTGTACTCATGTCTGTGTGCATGCACATACCTCTCAGCACTTGTGTGAGCAGAGGAACTTACTGGAATTGTTTTACCCCATGGGTTCCAGGAATTGAACTCAGATTGTCAGGCTTGGTGACAAAGCCTATCTACTGAGCCCTCTGGCCGTCTATCTTTTCATTTTAAAAAAACTTTGTACATGTACGTATTATATGTTGATAATATCTAACTACCTCCCTTCCCTCTTTTTTCCCACCACCCTCTCTCATGACCAGTTTTTCTAGACGACTTTATTTTTTACTTATGTACTGTGATTGTGGCGCGGTGGCATGGTGTGGTGTGCATATGGAGGCAGGGGACGACGGGAGTTGGTTTCTCCTTCTATCTTTATTTACATGGTGTCTTGGTTAGGGGTTACTAGTGCAATGATGAAATACCATGTCCTAAAGCAAGCTGGGGGGGGAGGGTTTATTTGGCTTATACTTCCATATCATAGTCCATTATTAAAGGAAGTCAAGACAGGAACTCAAACAGGGAAGGAACCTGGAGGCAGGAGCTGATGCAGGCACTGTGGGTGGATGACTGCGGCTTACTGACTTGCTCCTCATGGCTTCCTCAGCCTATTTTCTTTTAGAACCCAGGACCACCAATCCAGGGGTGGTCTCACCTGTAGTGTTCTGGACCCTACCCCATCAGTCACTAATAAGAAAATGCCCTACAGCTTGCCTATAGGTATTTTCTTAGTTGAGGTCCTCTGCTTTCAGATGCCTATAGCTTATGGCAAATTGACATAAAACTGGCCAGCACACATGGGTTCCACTTATGAAATCAGGTTGTCAGGTTTTGCCTAACAAACAGCCTTTCCTACCAGGCCACCTCACCCTCTCTTCTACTTTCAAGTCTCGGCCCGGGACTTGGGACCCTCCTGCCTTTGCTCCCAATTGTTGCTATTATAGGCATGAGCCACCATGCCTAGTTATTTTATAGTAATTCTGACTCAAGTCTTTCTCATTATCTGTTTCCATGGAGTCTGATTTTTCAGTTCATATTTTCTTAAGAAATTTAATTTGTAGTGTGCATATATAGGTCGTTCCGAATCAAGTTAATTTCGGAGTTGATTGGAACTTTGTTTCAGGCATATTGAACAGAGCTATGTAGCAGGATTTTGGGCACTGGGCCATTTCCAGAGTCTGGCCTGTTTTAAATAGCAGGAACAGACAAAGGTTGTCTTTTTCTTTGCTGAAGGCTTTCTCTGTGTACTTGTCTTGGGACTCTTACACTTTTCCTACTCGTCTCCGTTTGCTATTCAGGGCAAAAGGCTTTAGATTTTCATTTCCTAGTTGTTTTCAGCAAATATATATTGTGGTTTTATTTCTATGTAAGAGTCTTTGGTTGAAAGCCATGTTACCCTTTCTGTAGAGGCAGTTGAGGTTCAGTAGGCCTCCTGATAGATACAGTGTAGGTTAAGGAAAGATCAGGTAGTATTGCTGTGAGACAGCTCTTCCCTGCCTGCTTTTCTGTGTTTGAACATCGGGACATGTTTTTGTTTTTGTTTTTTTAAAGAAGCATATCTGTGCTCTTTAACCCACCAAAGTAACAAGGACAGGAAAGAGAACACATATAAAACAACATATTTCTTTGTGGTGATTTCACATAACCAAGTATTTGTTTTTTTGTTTTAAAAAGATCTATTTTTTAAATTATGTACATTTGTGCATATATGTGCAGATGTGTGCGGGTTCCCTCAGAGACAGAAGAGGGTTTCTGATCACGTGGAGCTGGACTTAGAGGTAATTTCCTCTGATGTGAATTCTTGGAACTGAACTTGGTCTTTGGGAAGGCCAGGCCATCTCTCTAGCCCATACAATCAAATCTTAGACGATACTGTGAACTGAAGTTCCCAGAAAAACATCAAAGCCATGCCTATGTTAAAGATTTACAAAGGCAATTGCCTGGTTAGACTTGCTAAGTAGGAGGAGAGCCTCAGTGTTGTTGCTTATCTGGAGCCAGATTATCTTATGCTATTACCAGCTAGCCGTTGTCTTCCTCTGTTTTACCTAGCAATCATTCTTGTGACTACTAGGTTAATTCTTTTCAAATGTACTGTTAGACCACCAACTTTCACCAACTCAAAGGCTAAGAAAGTTACAGATAATTCTCTATCAGATTCCCCACCTTTCTAGAACCAACCTACTTGATGTTTCCATCAATGTATTTGAGAAGTGCTATCATTTCTTACATTCTTTTGTTCTGTAACATTAAAACTTTCATGAAAATGTTACCATATGGGAATTATATGTTCTTTTCATATATGTATTAGGGTAACCTGAGTGTGTTGCAGGCCATGGTCTCTCATACTTGGCTGCAGAGTAAACTTGTCTCTTGTTCTCTTGGATGCTAGAGCAGTTTCTGTTGCTGTTGCTGTTGTTTTAAAGACAGGGTCTCACTGTGTATCCCTGGCCTTGAATTCCTTTCACAGAGGTTCACACAGTCCTTGCTTTGTGGTCCACCATGCTCACCTCAGCTGTGTGTGTGTGTGTTGTAATCAAAAGATAGTTTTGATTACTTGTGAAATTTACCAGTTTGCTTATAAATTGTGTATTTGGATTTTTTTGTCTCTTGTAGTCCAGGCTAGCCTCCCATTCATAACTTAGCTAGGGATGAGTTTGAGCTCCCAGTCATACTGTTTCTACACAAGTGTGTGTATACCCAGTCTTCCAGATTGTCCAGAAAATTGCTTTGGTGATATTTCATTTTTTCTTTGAAAACATTTACTTACCACACAATTTATTTTGCCTAATTTCTAACACTAATTTAATAAAGGCTGGCTTTAAATTAGTGTGACTCAGTAGGTATGTGCACTTACACAAGCGGCAGAACTCATGTTCAGATCCCAGTTCCCACATAAAAAGCCCGTGAGGGCTGGCTAGGTGGCCACCTTAACCTGTACAAGTAGCATACTCAGAATTCGTCCAGGGGAGGAGGAGAGTAGAGCAGGGTGGCCGATGTCCTCCTCTGCACCCACATGCTGGGCATGTTCCTGCACACATACTCACACACATAACAAAGAGAAAGAAATTGACAGCCAGGCATGGTGGCACGTGCCTTATGGTCAGGAGTCTGGGGTGATAAGTTTAGGGCCTGGACTGCATAATGAGACAGCCATCCCCCCCGTCTTTTGTGTGTGTGTGTGTGTGTGTGTGTGTGTGTGTGTGTGTGTGTGTGTGAAGGTAGAGAGATGGAGAATATGAATTAGTGAATTAACTTGTTACTGAATAGTAGTAAAGTGACTATGGATATCAATAATAGTCTATTTCAAAAGTCTAGATAAAAAAAGGAGAGTTACAAATGATTTTTAAAGTTTTTCACCATAAGGAAATAATAAATGTTTAAATAAATAAACATTTACCTTCATTTAAACATTCAGTTTGTGCACCCATCAAAAAATTAGCACTGTACTCTTAATGTGTATAGGAGAAGAGAGGTTTGGGGTTTATGTCAGTGTGTTCTTTTTTTTCTCGAGACAGGGTTTCTCTGTGTAGCTCTGGCTGTCCTGGAACTCGCTCTATAGGTCTTCTACTAGGCTGGCTTCAAACAGTTTCTCTCTGCCTCCTGAGTGCTGGGATTAAAGGCGTGTGACTGCCCGGCATGTCTGAGTGTTCTAACAACACTCATTGTTTTGGGTAGAATATTTATTATTTTTTAATTAAAATTTTGTGTGTATGGGTGTTTTGCCTGCATGTATATCTGTGTACCATGTTTGTGCCTATTGCCAATGACAGTCAGAAGAGGTTCTAACCAGAATTACAGATGATTGTAAACCACCAGGTGGGTGCTGGGAATGAAGCCTGGCTCCCGGAAGAGCAGCCAGTGCTCTTCTCTGCAGAGCCGTCTCTGCAGTCCCCACCCGCTGTTATTTAGAAATTAGCTGTGTCTTTCAGTGTCTGTCCACCTTCTCCTCGTGTGTTTTCATTAGACAGGACCTAGTGCTTATCAGCTAGCTCCCAGACGCTGTTCACAATCCTGTTGCTGGTGGAAAAACTGAAGTTTGAAAAGGATTTCCATTATTTTTACAGTACATAGCACGATGTGTCTAGATTCTTACATCTGAGAAATGCTCTATTTAATTTTATTATTTTATTTTTATGAGACAGTTTTTCACTGTATAGATCATGCTCAGCATGAAATGCTTTTATTTTAATCTGGGAATGTAGAACTGGTTAGTTTGATAAATGAGATTTATATTTGATGTATTTTTTTTTTTGTGGTCTACCTGCCTCTGCCTCCTGAGGGGATTAAAGGAGTGGGCCACTGCATCGATCCAGATTTGTAAAAAATTTGAGTGCACTTTGTATTAAGCAGTATTATAGATTGTGATACAATAATCAGGATGGGTGGGTGTGCACACATGTATGTTTTATATACCACAAATCAAAGACCTTGCATATGCTGTCACTTTGTTACTTAGCTTAATTGTCAGCCCTTTCAAAATAGAATCTTAATGGGTTAAAAACTGTATAAAATTTTATAACAATTAAGTGAAAGAGCCAGTATTCAAACCTGAGTTTTCTGACTTCATGCCCTTTTTGGGGGGGAGGGGTGTGTTAGTATTAAATCACTGGATCTCATTGTTCCAGGCCCCTTTCTATTGGGATAACTCTTATTAGTGGAATGTACATTTCTGGACAGAATATGATTTGGATTCTTGTGAATCAGAATACTGGATAGGAGAAATTTTCAAGTCATTTAAACTAATATATTCAATACATGTGCAGTATGTAAGAGGCAGGAGAGTGAGCAAAAGTTGACTTTCAGAAGCACCATGTAGACACATAGGGAAGGTAGGTGAGCCTTCTTGAACTTACTTTTCCCTTGAAGACCAGAACTGTGTGGGATGTTCTAGGGGCTAAGAAACTTGTTTTCTTTCTGGGTGCCTTCTTTTGGCAGGAGGTAGGTAAAATTCATGTGGTTATGTTTTAAAGAATAGATTGGGAAAGTACACATTGCGTGTCTGTGGACCAGTTAGAAGACTGATGTGAGAGTTGATGTGAGAGACATGTAGTAACTTAGGATTGAAGTATCTGAAATGGAAGGAAGCAGGTTTCTGACATTTAAAGGTAGATGTGGCAAGATGTAAAAACAAATATGAAATAAAGGCTGTATATAACTTACTAGAGAACTGAAGTAGAGTGAGTCTTCAAAAATACACTTGAGCAGACATATGTGTTTGGTTTATGCTGTATTTGTTTTGAGGCATCACCAGAGGAACAAGAGGAAAGTGTCTATATGTACATGGCAGTTTGTCTGAGTGTGGATGAGTTTACTAAGCAGAGTTGACAAAGAATACATCTCAGATTAATGTTGTAAAGTGCCCTTATGAAGGAGATGGAGTAAATATTCAGGAGAGTTAGGAAAAAGTGAAAGTAAGTAGTGTCTATCTCTTCTACTTCCACACAAGATTTCATTGTTTCCCCTTTGAGGAGCTGTAGATTCCTTAATTTCATGACAGGTAGAATTTAACTACAATTAGTGCTTAGCTAAGTTGCACTGCATCTCCTGAAATGATGAAACTGAGATGTAGCTCAGTGCTGGAACACTTAACTTGCATGTGTGAGGCTATGGTTTCTATTGCTCCACCATAGAAAAGAAAGTTTACAGCCTGGTGGTGGAGGTGGGGCGCATGATTTAATCCCAGCTCTCGGGAGGCAGAGGCAGGTGGATCTTTTTGAGTTCAAGACTAGCCTTATCTACAGAGTTCTAGTACATCCAGGGTTACACAGAGAAACCCTGTCTCTAAAAAAGAAACAAAAGAAATAAAAGAAAGTTTAGAGGCATTCTAAGAATACAACTCTACATCTTATAATACTAATAACTTATATTAGGTAGTTCTCAAAATTACTGAGGGAATCAAAGGGTATGAATCTTTTCTATCACAAAAGTCATCTTTAAAAGATTAATTTTATTTGCATTTATCTGTATGTATGTATGTTCTCTGTGTGAATGGCATGTGTGTATCCAGAGTCCAGAATAGGGTGTTAGCTTCTCTGGAGCTAGAGTTAATAGGCTATAGTGAGCTGTTTGATGTGGATGTTTGGAACCAAACCTGGACCCTCTATAAGACAGCAATAAGCGAGCAGGGTGGTGGTGCCTTATGCCTTTAATCCTAGCACTCGGGAGGCAGAGGCAGGCAGATCTCTGTGAGTTCAAGGCCAGCCTGGTCTACAAGAGCTAGTTCCAGTACATGCTTCAAAGCTACAGAAAAACCTTGTCTCAAAAACAAAAAACAAAACAAAACAAAAATGATAGTAATAAGCATTCTTAAACCAGCAAGCCATCTCTACAGCCCTTTTCTCTTTCCTGCAAAATCCTGTTCAAACAAAAACCACAAACAACTGTGAAGTGTCTTAAGATTTTGCCCTTCATGCAGACAAACAAGGTAGTTCCCTACAGTTTCATAGATGTTGATAGAGGACATAGGACTTCACTCATGAGAATAATAGAATGTTAGCATTTGTGCCCTCAGCTCCATGTGTCCTGAATAGGATCAGGACATCCTGTAATAACTTCTTTTATTTTTTAATTAAAAAAATTTGTGTGTGTGTGTGTGTGTGTGTGTGTGTGTGTGTACACATAAATATGTCTCACCATGGAGATCAGCTCTTTCTGTCCACTATATGGGTCTCAGGAATCAAACTTAGGTCATCCAGCTTGGTAGCAAAATGCAGTTACCAGCTGAGCCATCTTACTGGCCTTGACACCACATCTTCAGTGATGTAGTTCAACGTGTTGCAAGAATGTCATCTCTAGGGAACACATGTTAGAGAATACAGACTATTGGAATGTGAAGGGAGCTCTACTTTTACCTTGACACCTTTGCCCTCAGATGACATCTTTAATACACTATACAAGAAGCAAAACCTTCCCAGATCTCCAGAGGGATACATTATCTGTAGACCCCAGGACTGTATCTAGTACAACTGTGCTCTAAGAAGAAAATATGGAGCAAAGAGTCAATGCCTGTCTTCACAAGATAGATAGAAACACTCAGGTCCAAGTATACATAAGATTACTTTTTACCAAGGTTCGCCCCTGCTTGCTGTACTCCTTGATTTCTGGTAAAAGTTCTCATGATTGCACATTTGTTGGTCACTAATAACTCTGATAGGGGCCAGTACCGGATCTGTTCTGTTTAACTTAGAAGAAGAAAGACATTATAATCGAGGTTATTACCAACAATGCTAAACTCACTTACACTACCCAGGATTTAAGAACCAGATAGCTGAGTAAATGCAGAGTGCTGCCTTCGAGAGCCAGGTGGCTTTCTCTGAGTTCTTGTACTGACTTTCCACTTGGCTTAAGGCATGAATCTAGGTATTGCAGGATACATTTTGCACACATGGCCTTGTCTTGCAGAAGGAATTGCTATTCTGTCATCCAGAACAAACCAGGCTATTGAATTGAACTGACACAAATGCTCCTAGGGCCAAGGTGGTTGTCCAGTGACAATCAGTATTGCTTTAGCTAGCCAGGGACAAATTGCAAATCTGATTGGATGATTTCCAGTTTCTGAATAACTGCCTCAGAACATACCTAATTAACTTAGTCGTTTTCCTGTGGGATTCCTTTACTCCCTCAAGAATAGCCTTTCTTAAACACTTGAAGGTCTCTTATGACCACCTCTAATTACAAGTCACAATGTTCCTTGTTAATCCTTGATTTTTACACAGGAAGTATTCTACAGCTGTACATTCCTTTAGGGTTGCTTTTTTAAACAGTGGGCTATTTAGAATTGCCCCCTGCCTGCTTCAGTTGGAGAGCATAGGATGTCAGTTTCTCTAGTGTGCCATCTTGGATAGCCGTAGGCTTATCACTTCAGTTCATTTTATTAGTTCCTTATTTTGGAGAGTGTACCTGAAGGCAAGCAGTACAATCTGTTCTTTTTTATCTGTGCCACCAGTTAGGTGGCATTCATTTGTCCTTTGGAATGATAGGATAGATGTAGGAATGGGGATAGAACAGATACCTGGAGGTATTGACAGGTCTTTTTCATGAAAGAATCAAGGATTTTGAGCATCTTCTTGTTCCCAAGAGGCTGTTGTATGAGGTTAAGGAAAATCATAGTCAGAACTGTCTTTGAGGGCTTGAGCAGGTCATGCCAAGTCAGTTAAATTTAGAATGTTTGCATGGTTTGTGGTAATTGTACCAAAGGATTTTCTTTTGGGACGATCCAGGTGTGATCTCAGAGATAGATCCATATCTCCTTTCTCTTTCCCTTTTGAGACGTGTCTCTCTCCTAGGTGCCGGGTTGTTGACTTACTCTCACTGTCACAGAGTCAGTGTATCACATATCAATACTTAAGGCCTCTTGGTGGAAATATGTAGATGCAAGAAGAAAAAGGATATTTTAATTAAACTTATAGAGGTCTTTTTATGCTGGACACTCTGATTCCCATGGTGCCATAACTGGGAGCCATGATGAACAGTGTACTTAACCAAGTGTGCATTATCTTCCCTATCTTCTTTGGAGAATTGTCTGTTTACAAACTTTATTTTGCCCCTCTTGTGGTGCTGGGGATCAGACTCAGGGCACACTAAATACATACTCTTCTACTGAGCTATACCCCAGGTCCTCCTTTGCTGAGTTATTGGTTAAGGGCTCAGGTTTTGTTTTTGTTTGCTTGTTGAGGCTGGGTGTTACATAGTTCAAGCTGGTCTCTTTCCTTAAGAAGTCAAGGCCTTGAATGTATCATGTTTCTGTCTCTACCTCCTGAGTGTATGTATATGGTAGGCAAACACTCTTCCAACCAAACTGTATCATACCTGACCCTTTCTGTATTTTGAGGTACATGTTTTGGGAGTAAGCTTGAGGGCAATTTTATTAAGAGTTTAAAGGAAAAATCCTAGAGCAAGCAAGCTGTAAATTGTGGGCACTGCCTAGAAGAGAGAAGTCTTTGAAGAGGAGAAAAAAAGTGAGCTGCTTGGGGCTGGAGAGATGGCTCAGCGGTGAAGGCCACAGTGGAAGCTCTACCAAGAAAGAATGCTCACTAGCTTCCCTTCCCCACCGAGAACTCCACTCGAAGCAGGAAATTTATCCCTCTGAAGAAGTTGCTTTTTTTCTATCCAGTAGTGCCAGACAGTGCTCAACAGCTGCCTAAAATGATTTACATTTGTTTAAGTGACAGCTCTAATTTTTTTTCTCTGAGGGAGAGTTATAAAGGGTAGTAGAGTCTGTAGGGCAGGGTGATACTGGAGAGAACAGCTTTGCACCAGTTCACAGAAGCCATTTCCTTTTTGTTTTGAGTGGTATGGTGACTTCATGCTAAATAATGGAAACTGTTATTTTTTTGGTCCGCCCAAAGTCCCATATATGGCGGAAAGACCTGAGTCAACAGCTATAGTCATACTACTTTTTGGCAGAGACAATAAGGTTTACACCCTTTCATTGACTTGGGCTCAATCTGTATGTAATATCATTGTTTTTAAAGTCTGTCTTAATGTTGCATATTGCTTATGGACAAGGTAGCATCTCTAAAATTTTTTTGATGAAAATCAGACATGGTGGCTTTTACATGCATTTCAAATCCCAGCGATTAGGAGGATGAGAAAGAAGGATTGCCTTAAGTTTGAGGTCAGTATGGGCTGCTTATGGTACCCTGCCTTTAATTTTTTTTATTTAGATTTATTTATTTTTTAAAATGATTTTTTTTCTCATTTTACATACCTATTCTAGTTCCGTTCCTTTTCCTCCTCCCACTCCTCCCATCCTCCCTCACCCCACCTCCGTATCTACACCTCAGAAAAAGCACCCTCCTTCAAAACACAGAAGAGAACATTTCTTGATTTTTTTAAATAGAAAAGTTAGAGCTGACATTAAGAATTTTCTAGATTCTTTGATCTAGTTTCTTATGTTCCAGTTACTTTCAACAGCGTTTTGATATCTGTCTATATTGTAAAGTCCATAGACTGATCAGTATGCAGACGGCTTATGTCAGGAAGTTTCTCCTAGTGGGACTTGTCACAGGAGACAAGTCTTCTGTAAAAACATGGTTGAGGTGTTACAAAGGATCGATAGTGATAATTATCCCAACACAGTGTTCCTCCCCCCTTTCCTTCTTTCTGCCTTTCTTCTTCTATTAATTTTTATGTGTATGGGTGTTATGTCTGTACCTTGGTTGTGCCTCATGCATTTGGAGGCTAGAAGATGGCATTCAGTCCCCTGGAACTGTGGTTACAGACAGTTGTGAGCTTCACTGTGAATGCTGGGAATTGAACCTGAGTCCTCCAGAAGAGCAGTCGGTGCTCTTAACTGCCCAACCGTCTCTCCAGCCTCTCTTCCCTCCCTTAAAAAAATTATGTGTATGATTGTTTGGCCTTCTTGTGTGTAATACATATGTATGTGTACATCATGTGTATGCCTAGTGTCCATGAAGGCCGTGAGCAGGTATCAGATTCTTTTGGCATTGATGTTATAGTGGTTGTAAGAAGTCACGTGTGTGCTGGGAACAGGAACCTCTGCAAGAGCAGTAGGTGTTTGACTGCTGGGCGTCTCTCCAGCTCAGTTTTTGCTGTTTTTTAACAAGTGTTCCATACCTTGCCTGTCACCTTCCAAAACATTAGCCAAAGATTTGCCTGGCTCTAACAACAGTAGGTAGGTACACACTTTTCTCCTTTACACTCTATTCAGTTTCTGATTGTTATCTGAAAATATTTAGAGCATTATTTGCTCCCCTTCCACCAGATAAATCTTAATTCTAGCTGCTCTTGGGGTAGACCTCTTGAGGCTGTTAGCATGACACATGTTTTTCCCATCTGGAAGGGAGTTGACAATAACTAGGGAATTATTGAGGCTTTTGTCTACAGATTTGCCTACTCCAAGGTACTCATCCTGAAACTATCTCTTTTTTAAAAAAATAATTTTTAAAGTTTTATTTATTTTATGTATGTGAAGCACTATCTGTATGTACACCTGCTTGCCAGAAGAGGGCATTAGGTCCCATTATAGACTGTTGTGAGCCACGGTGTGGGTGCTGGGAATTGAACTCAAAATCTCTGGAAGAGCAGCCGATGTGCTCCAGCCCCTGAAACTGTCTCTTAATTTAGCTTCATTATAAATAATAAAATAGAGGATCATTGATAGTTCTCATGAATTCTTGTCAATCTCTGTTAATCAGCTTCTTCCATTCTCAGCAAGCTCTGTCTTTGCCAGTGTTTTCATTCTTACTACCCAAATCCAAATTTAAAGAATCACGGATCAGGGTAATAGGTTAATTTAATACTATTTCATGGATTCTGTTGGAAGATAGGAGGCTTAGGTCAAAGAACACATCACTCATGGCAACTGCAAGAACCAGTATATTGTGCCTGGCATGGTTGCACACACCTTTAATTCCAGCACTGCAAGGTAGAGGCAGGTGGATCTCTGTGAGCTCAAGGCCAGTCTGGTCTACAAAGAATTTCAGAATTGCCAGAGAGCTCTGTAGAGAGACTCTGTCTCAACAGGGAAATAAACAATCAGCATTCAGTATTTGTTCAGGTGACTGAGTCCTGTTCCATTAAGGTGCTGCAAAGAGGACAAGAGATGCCTTCATACAAAGCTGGACACATTTTATAGAAAGACTCGGGAGACAAAAATGCTGGCAGGTGGATCTTTGTAAATTTGCGGCCAGGACATCGTGGTCAGCATAAGCAAGCTCCAGGCTCAGCAGGGCTACATAGTAAGACAGTGAGTGTCTCACATGAAAAACAAAGCAAAGATAAAGAGAATATGTTGCCCATTTAGTCATTATTTCCTCTTCAATGGAAGGAATCAAACCCAGGACCTTGTCTATGCTGGTAACTGCTGAGCCCTTCCCAGCCTACTATCCAGTTTGTGGATTTTGATGACTAAATGAAAGTTTTAAATGTATTTTTATTTGCTGAGGTGGAACCCAGGGCCTTGTACATGCTGGAAGTGAGTTATATTTTCTGATTCTCTGCAAATGTTGTATTTTAAAACGTTTCATAACAAGACAGGTATGTAGGAGGCTTGCTGATAACCATAACCTTTGCTCTTAAAAGTTTTTTTCCTTTCACAACTGCCATGTGTAGTTCTTTCTGCCTTCAATGATTTCCATATTTGCCTTTTATACTTGTGTTTATCTTTTAAATTTTGTCAGTCTGTAAAGCCTTCATGTGAAACCTTTTCAACTTGCTTGCACTGCACACATTTATAGTAATTCAGGTAATCGGCGGGTGTCACTGCAGCGCTCATGTCATTGTGCTGAAATCACTGATTTAGTGTTGTGTCCATTAATACAGTAAAAGTGAGCAAGTAGCCCTTCTCTTTCCTTCCACACAGTCCAGATTTCTAAGAGACAATTTCCTCCAACAGTCGCTTTAGAAAATCTATTAAGTATTTCCTGATTGGAGTCTTAAGGAAATTAATTTACCTAATTAATTTTGAAAGAAGAGACATACTCATTAGAAAATAGGTACAAGAGCACACACCTTTATATCCAGCGTCAGAGGCAGATGGATCTACAAGAGCTAGTTCCAGGACAGGCTCCAAAACTACATAGAGAAACTCCGTCTTAAAAAAAAATACAGCTCCATGGTCCAGTGCATATGGACAGCGTACATATTATCTACTATACCAAATAATATTTTCTTGCTCTATTTAAATTTAAAATATAGACTGTGGATATTCATAAAGAAAAAGTGGCTCGAAGAGAGATTGGCATTTTGACAACAAATAAGAATACATCAAGAAGTCACAAAATAATAGCACCTGCAAATATGGAGCGCCCTGTCAGGTATATTCGGAAACCTATCGACTACACAGTTCTGGATGATGTGGGCCATGGAGTTAAGGTAAGCATTTTGTATTTCATAAGTGTGGATTACTTTGAATTTTCAATAAGGATTTTGGATAGAAATTGTGATAGGATTTCTTATTTGATAGATTCCCTTTAGCTAGTAGTTAGCATTTACAGTTTTCATAGAATATTTATTTATTTTAAAGATATAAGTGTATGGTTGTTTTGCCTGTATATGTGTATGTGTACTACATGCATGTCTGGTGCCTTCAAGGGTCAAATGAGGGCGTTGGATCCTGTAGATCTTCTGGAAATGAGTTATGGATAGTTGTGAGCCACTGTGCGAAGGGAATCTGGGTCCTCTGCAAGAATAGCCAGGGCTCTTAACTGCTGAGCCATCTCTCCAGCCATCTAGAAGATTAATTTAATGTGAGTTAAATGTTTCTCTAAGCTTAGAGCAAAATTTTTATTCACAGAATAGGCATTACTCAGAAAAACTTGAAAAAGCTGGGTTGCTGAGAAGGCTTAGCAGGTGAAGGCACTTGCCACCAAAAACCTTTAAACCTGAGTTCTCTTCTTAGAACTTTCACGGTGGAAGGAGAAAGCAGACTCCCCAAAGTTTTCTCCTCCACACATAATGCTGGATTACTTTACAACAGCAATAAAAGCCCAAATAGACACAAAACTTGACAGAACCATTCTTTAAAAAAAAAATTTTTAATTGATTGATTTAGAAAATAAATTGTAAATAATTTGTCCTTTTGTTCCTAAATGTTTGTGTAACTATATGGTTTTCTAACTACTAAAAAATGCAAACTTTAAAACTGTTTTTTAGAAAAGCGCTTATCATGGCAAGATACATATTATCCCCAATTTTTACTAATCAGCTTTAAGTATATACTTCTGAAATATAATCACATTGCTTTTGTAACTAAATATTTTACATCAAGACTTATAGAAGGGTGGGTGGCCAGTGAGAACAGTATATTTTAGAAACTGACATGTTTGGTAGAGTGCTTGCCTGGCGTGAACACAGCCCTGGATTTAAGCCCCAGCAGCACAGTGGTGGTACAGTATTGCGGTCCCTAGCACTTGCATAGGGAGGCAGGAGCATGAGAAATTTGGAGCTCAACACCATCCTTGCTCATATAATAAGTTTGAGGTTAGTCTGATCTGAGGGAAACCAATATGAAACTGATGAATGTCACATTTATCTGTACATATACAAATTATACACATACACAGCTCCTTTTTTCCATGTCTCATCACTGCTTTTTCCCCTTGGTTTTTATGACTTCTGTAAGTTTTCATACTCTTAACTTACTTTTCTTCTATAGGATCATAGTTTTGTGTGAAATTAGGAAATAATACCAGAGTTGGGTGTGGCGGGTGCATCTCTTGAGTTGAGGCTAGCCTGTTCTAGTAAGTGGGTTTTGTAGTTAGATCCTATCTCAGAAGAAATACTACAGGACCAGGAGGCAGAAGGAACAGGGTGACCACAGACTTAAAGGCAAGCCTGGTCTTCATAGTGTGTTCCTGGTCAGCTGGGTCAAACAAACAAGAAACCTGACCAAACTGACCACCAGTCCCCTTACTGCTTAAAAAGATCTGAAGAAACTCGGCCGTTCATTAATGATAAATTATGCAAGCCTAAAATTATGAGGCAGAAAGAATTAAATTTATTTTAAAATGAGCATTTTAAGTATAGACAAACTCTACCAGCTCCTGTAATTATTTTAGGAATCTGATTTCATTTTTAATTAAAAATTTCATACATTGTATTTTGGTCTGTTCTCTTTCCTCCCCAACCTCAACTCTTCCCAGATGCAGTTTGATTTCTTAATGACTTGTTAAGTTTATGCTCTCACTGGGCATTGTGGCACACATCTTTGATCCCAGCACTTGGGAGGCAGAAGCAGATGGATCTCTATGAGTTCCAGGACAGCCAGGACTGTTTCACAGAGAAACCCTGTCTTGGAAAAGTAAAAAGAAGGGGCAGGGGAGTGTACACTCTCTGTTATGGAAGATGACATCTGATATTGTTTCTTAATGGTGCTTTTGTCATTTAACTTCCTGTTCGGATTTTTCAAAATACATAATTTTAAATACCGTATCTAAATAGATTAATCTTATTTTTGTAGCTACCACATTTTATATCCAAGGTTTTGAGTCTTACATGGGCTTTCACAGTTTTCATACTCTTAAGGTTAATATTCCATCTTATTTGCAATACAAATTTTAGTGTTTTGGAATTTGTGTATGCTATACTTGGGCTTTCTTTTACTGGATTATGCATATTTAAATAGAATGTAAATGTACTTAATACATTTTATTCTAAAAAGTATATGGTATCTGTAATTTTATTAGGAATTTAAAATAAAAATAAACTAAAGTAAATCTGGCTAGATTTTGGGAAACCATAAGATACTGAAGAAAGAGACAGAAGAAACCAGTGTGCAGAGTACGCACGTGGAGAACAATAGTAGACGATGATCGTAAGCGGCCCTGCATTTTCAAGTGAGCATAGGGAAAGAAGGCTTGAATACTAGTAGAGAAATTTAGAATTATTTTTGGTAAGCATAACAATGAAGAGATTTCTAAATTAGTTTGTAACTTAAAGAGGAATGTCTGTTGTGTATACTGTCTGTGTGGTGAAAACAGGTGAAGACCAAGGAAGCATTTTACTGGTTATAATTAGTTGATATTTTCTCTGGGTTTCTGGTCAGTTACGGAATTTAGTTTCAGTTTGCTTTCTAGAAATACAGAACACCAGGACTTTCTCAGCTTTAATGCTCTCTCAATTATTGTTCTTTTAAACTTTTTTCAGATTTATTTTTGTATCTTGAGTGTTTTTGCCTATATGTGTATCACGTGTGTACCACTTATGCATACTGTATGTGTGTGTGTGTGTACCGTGTGTGTGTGCATGTGTTTGTACCGTGTATGTTTGATCCCTCTGGAGATCAGAAGAGGACAGAGATACAGTCATTTGTGAACCACTTTGAATATAGGTGATGGGAACTGAGCTCTAGGGCCTCTGTAAGGGCAACAAGAGCTCTTAACAGCTGAACTGTCTAGCCTACCTCTTCTGGTTTTACTATTTTTTACAGTACAGACATTAACTTTTTATAGTATCTGTGTTGGACTGTGATCTTTAAACAGCTCCAGTTTTATTAAAATGAGTTGAGAGCTCATCAGTTACTTCAAGGAAAGAATTTGTTTCATTGCGAGAACAATAGTATACTCAAAGAATTCTATTGCCTTTGAATTCCTATTCCAGGTAAATGGTGAAATTACTCATTCATAAATTTAAATGTTTGGAGGAAGAGAGATTGTAAGGCAATACAAAAGTCTTATTTTGTTTATGTTTAGTTTGGGAAGACTAGAGCAGAAATTTTATATACAGTATTGCCAGCTGCTAGCAGTTATATTTTGAGCCTTAGGAGTCAGAGATTAGCTGGGGTTAGGGGTCGCGGTGACACACACCTTTAATCCCAGCACTTGGGAGGCAGAGGCAGGTGGATCTCTGTGAGTTTAAGGCTAGCCTGGTCTACAGAGCGAGTTCCAGGACAACCAGAGCTTGTTACACAGAGAAACCCTATCTTGAAAAACCAAAACAGACAGAGCTTAATTTTACAACACTTTCCATTTGGATACATAAACTGTTTAATTCAGAGGAAGCTGAACTTGAGCAAAGGTTGAAAGTTACACAGTTGTGTAGTTGCAGGGTTATAAAGACTCATTTCCCATTTAATTTTATTGTTCCTTCATTTGGGAACAGATTACATATAAATATTGAGCTTTTTTTGTTTTTGTCTCTGTTTTTACAGTTGAAAGAAGGATGCGAGAATGCACTTAGAATACTTTTTTGCACAACTATATATTATGCTATAAATTGTATGCACACATACATGATACACATAGGTCATGTAATACATTAGTAGATCCTATCAAGGGCCTTAACTAAATGTACTACTTCATACCTAGGTGTGTGATATGGTGATTAGCGAGGGTTCCAGACAACAGTGAGAAAGAATCATTTAAATAATGAGGAATACCAAAGTTCTAGTACTGTATATAAATGAGAAGATACCTGAAATTTTTCCATAGGATTTTACTTAATGTGGCCTTTGAGGTCATCTGAAAAAGGTGGATACTTGTGAGAACAACAGATGTTATTGATAGAAATTAAATCTCAAAACTTTATAGACAAACTCTAGAAATAGATTTTTTTCTTAATGGTATGACATAAGGATTGGCATTACAGAGTCATGCACATTCTCTGGTGTGTTAGCTGGTCGTCTCTCACAGAAGTAGTCTTTACAATCAGGTGTGTCAGCTGTAGTCTCTCACAGAAGTAGTCTTTACAATCACGTGCAGAAGTAGTCTTTACAATCAGCTGCAGAAGTAATCTTTACAATCAGGTGTGTCAGCTGTCGTCTCTCACAGAAGTAGTCTTTACAATCAGGTGTGTCAGCTGTCGTCTCTCACAGAAGTAATCTTTACAATCAGGTGTGTCAGCTGTCGTCTCTCACAGAAGTAGTCTTTACAATCAGGTGTGTCAGCTGTCGTCTCTCACAGAAGTAGTCTTTACAATCAGGTGTGTCAGCTGTCGTCTCTCACAGAAGTAGTCTTTACAATCAGGTGCTGAAGTAATCTTTACAATCAGGTGTGTCAGCTGTCGTCTCTCACAGAAGTAGTCTTTACAATCAGGTGTGTCAGCTGTCGTCTCTCACAGAAGTAGTCTTTACAATCAGGTGTGTCAGCTGTCGTCTCTCACAGAAGTAGTCTTTACAATCAGGTGTGTCAGCTGTCGTCTCTCACAGAAGTAGTCTTTACAATCAGGTGTGTCAGCTGTCGTCTCTCACAGAAGTAGTCTTTACAATCAGGTGTGTCAGCTGTCGTCTCTCACAGAAGTAGTCTTTACAATCAGGTGTGTCAGCTGTCGTCTCTCACAGAAGTAGTCTTTACAATCAGGTGTGTCAGCTGTCGTCTCTCACAGAAGTAGTCTTTACAATCAGGTGTGTCAGCTGTCGTCTCTCACAGAAGTAGTCTTTACAATCAGGTGTGTCAGCTGTCGTCTCTCACAGAAGTAGTCTTTACAATCAGGTGTGTCAGCTGTCGTCTCTCACAGAAGTAGTCTTTACAATCAGGTGTGTCAGCTGTCGTCTCTCACAGAAGTAGTCTTTACAATCAGGTGTGTCAGCTGTCGTCTCTCACAGAAGTAGTCTTTACAATCAGGTGTGTCAGCTGTCGTCTCTCACAGAAGTAGTCTTTACAATCAGGTGTGTCAGCTGTCGTCTCTCACAGAAGTAGTCTTTACAATCAGGTGTGTCAGCTGTCGTCTCTCACAGAAGTAGTCTTTACAATCAGGTGTGTCAGCTGTCGTCTCTCACAGAAGTAGTCTTTACAATCAGGTGTGTCAGCTGTCGTCTCTCACAGAAGTAGTCTTTACAATCAGGTGTGTCAGCTGTCGTCTCTCACAGAAGTAGTCTTTACAATCAGGTGTGTCAGCTGTCGTCTCTCACAGAAGTAGTCTTTACAATCAGGTGTGTCAGCTGTCGTCTCTCACAGAAGTAGTCTTTACAATCAGGTGTGTCAGCTGTCGTCTCTCACAGAAGTAGTCTTTACAATCAGGTGTGTCAGCTGTCGTCTCTCACAGAAGTAGTCTTTACAATCAGGTGTGTCAGCTGTCGTCTCTCACAGAAGTAGTCTTTACAATCAGGTGCTGAAGTAATCTTTACAATCAGGTGTGTCAGCTGTCGTCTCTCACAGAAGTAGTCTTTACAATCAGGTGTGTCAGCTGTCGTCTCTCACAGAAGTAGTCTTTACAATCAGGTGTGTCAGCTGTCGTCTCTCACAGAAGTAGTCTTTACAATCAGGTGTGTCAGCTGTCGTCTCTCACAGAAGTAATCTTTACAATCAGGTGTGTCAGCTGTCGTCTCTCACAGAAGTAATCTTTACAATCAGGTGTGTCAGCTGTCGTCTCTCACAGAAGTAGTCTTTACAATCAGGTGTGTCAGCTGTCGTCTCTCACAGAAGTAGTCTTTACAATCAGGTGTGTCAGCTGTCTCTCACAGAAGTAGTCTTTACAATCAGGTGTGTCAGCTGTCTCTCACAGAAGTAGTCTTTACAATCAGGTGTGTCAGCGGGTCGTCTCTCACAGAAGTAGTCTTTACAATCAGGTGTGTCAGCTGTCGTCTCTCACAGAAGTAGTCTTTACAATCAGGTGTGTCAGCTGTCGTCTCTCACAGAAGTAATCTTTACAATCAGGTGTGTCAGCTGTCGTCTCTCACAGAAGTAGTCTTTACAATCAGGTGTGTCAGCTGTCGTCTCTCACAGAAGTAGTCTTTACAATCAGGTGTGTCAGCTGTCGTCTCTCACAGAAGTAGTCTTTACAATCAGGTGTGTCAGCTGTCGTCTCTCACAGAAGTAGTCTTTACAATCAGGTGTGTCAGCTGTCGTCTCTCACAGAAGTAATCTTTACAATCAGGTGTGTCAGCTGTCGTCTCTCACAGAAGTAATCTTTACAATCAGGTGTGTCAGCTGTCTCTCACAGAAGTAGTCTTTACAATCAGGTGTGTCAGCTGTCGTCTCTCACAGAAGTAGTCTTTACAATCAGGTGTGTCAGCTGTCGTCTCTCACAGAAGTAGTCTTTACAATCAGGTGTGTCAGCTGTCGTCTCTCACAGAAGTAGTCTTTACAATCAGGTGTGTCAGCTGTCGTCTCTCACAGAAGTAGTCTTTACAATCAGGTGTGTCAGCTGTCTCTCACAGAAGTAGTCTTTACAATCAGGTGTGTCAGCTGTCGTCTCTCACAGAAGTAATCTTTACAATCAGGTGTGTCAGCTGTCGTCTCTCACAGAAGTAGTCTTTACAATCAGGTGTGTCAGCTGTCTCTCACAGAAGTAGTCTTTACAATCAGGTGTGTCAGCTGTCTCTCACAGAAGTAGTCTTTACAATCAGGTGTGTCAGCTGTCGTCTCTCACAGAAGTAGTCTTTACAATCAGGTGTGTCAGCTGTCGTCTCTCACAGAAGTAGTCTTTACAATCAGGTGTGTCAGCTGTCGTCTCTCACAGAAGTAGTCTTTACAATCAGGTGTGTCAGCTGTCGTCTCTCACAGAAGTAGTCTTTACAATCAGGTGTGTCAGCTGTCTCTCACAGAAGTAGTCTTTACAATCAGGTGTGTCAGCTGTCTCTCACAGAAGTAGTCTTTACAATCAGGTGTGTCAGCTGTCTCTCACAGAAGTAGTCTTTACAATCAGGTGTGTCAGCTGTCTCTCACAGAAGTAGTCTTTACAATCAGGTGTGTCAGCTGTCTCTCACAGAAGTAGTCTTTACAATCAGGTGTGTCAGCTGTCTCTCACAGAAGTAGTCTTTACAATCAGGTGTGTCAGCTGTCTCTCACAGAAGTAGTCTTTACAATCAGGTGTGTCAGCTGTCGTCTCTCACAGAAGTAGTCTTTACAATCAGGTGTGTCAGCTGTCGTCTCTCACAGAAGTAGTCTTTACAATCAGGTGTGTCAGCTGTCGTCTCTCACAGAAGTAGTCTTTACAATCAGGTGTGTCAGCTGTCGTCTCTCACAGAAGTAGTCTTTACAATCAGGTGTGTCAGCTGTCGTCTCTCACAGAAGTAGTCTTTACAATCAGGTGTGTCAGCTGTCGTCTCTCACAGAAGTAGTCTTTACAATCAGGTGTGTCAGCTGTCGTCTCTCACAGAAGTAGTCTTTACAATCAGGTGTGTCAGCTGTCGTCTCTCACAGAAGTAGTCTTTACAATCAGGTGTGTCAGCTGTCGTCTCTCACAGAAGTAGTCTTTACAATCAGGTGTGTCAGCTGTCGTCTCTCACAGAAGTAGTCTTTACAATCAGGTGCTGAAGTAATCTTTACAATCAGGTGTGTCAGCTGTCGTCTCTCACAGAAGTAGTCTTTACAATCAGGTGTGTCAGCTGTCGTCTCTCACAGAAGTAGTCTTTACAATCAGGTGCTGAAGTAATCTTTACAATCAGGTGTGTCAGCTGTCGTCTCTCACAGAAGTAGTCTTTACAATCAGGTGTGTCAGCTGTCGTCTCTCACAGAAGTAGTCTTTACAATCAGGTGTGTCAGCTGTCGTCTCTCACAGAAGTAGTCTTTACAATCAGGTGTGTCAGCTGTCGTCTCTCACAGAAGTAGTCTTTACAATCAGGTGTGTCAGCTGTCGTCTCTCACAGAAGTAATCTTTACAATCAGGTGTGTCAGCTGTCGTCTCTCACAGAAGTAATCTTTACAATCAGGTGTGTCAGCTGTCTCTCACAGAAGTAGTCTTTACAATCAGGTGTGTCAGCTGTCGTCTCTCACAGAAGTAGTCTTTACAATCAGGTGTGTCAGCTGTCGTCTCTCACAGAAGTAGTCTTTACAATCAGGTGTGTCAGCTGTCGTCTCTCACAGAAGTAGTCTTTACAATCAGGTGTGTCAGCTGTCGTCTCTCACAGAAGTAGTCTTTACAATCAGGTGTGTCAGCTGTCTCTCACAGAAGTAGTCTTTACAATCAGGTGTGTCAGCTGTCGTCTCTCACAGAAGTAATCTTTACAATCAGGTGTGTCAGCTGTCGTCTCTCACAGAAGTAGTCTTTACAATCAGGTGTGTCAGCTGTCTCTCACAGAAGTAGTCTTTACAATCAGGTGTGTCAGCTGTCTCTCACAGAAGTAGTCTTTACAATCAGGTGTGTCAGCTGTCGTCTCTCACAGAAGTAGTCTTTACAATCAGGTGTGTCAGCTGTCGTCTCTCACAGAAGTAGTCTTTACAATCAGGTGTGTCAGCTGTCGTCTCTCACAGAAGTAGTCTTTACAATCAGGTGTGTCAGCTGTCGTCTCTCACAGAAGTAGTCTTTACAATCAGGTGTGTCAGCTGTCTCTCACAGAAGTAGTCTTTACAATCAGGTGTGTCAGCTGTCTCTCACAGAAGTAGTCTTTACAATCAGGTGTGTCAGCTGTCTCTCACAGAAGTAGTCTTTACAATCAGGTGTGTCAGCTGTCTCTCACAGAAGTAGTCTTTACAATCAGGTGTGTCAGCTGTCTCTCACAGAAGTAGTCTTTACAATCAGGTGTGTCAGCTGTCTCTCACAGAAGTAGTCTTTACAATCAGGTGTGTCAGCTGTCTCTCACAGAAGTAGTCTTTACAATCAGGTGTGTCAGCTGTCTCTCACAGAAGTAGTCTTTACAATCAGGTGTGTCAGCTGTCGTCTCTCACAGAAGTAGTCTTTACAATCAGGTGTGTCAGCTGTCGTCTCTCACAGAAGTAGTCTTTACAATCAGGTGTGTCAGCTGTCGTCTCTCACAGAAGTAGTCTTTACAATCAGGTGTGTCAGCTGTCGTCTCTCACAGAAGTAGTCTTTACAATCAGGTGTGTCAGCTGTCGTCTCTCACAGAAGTAGTCTTTACAATCAGGTGTGTCAGCTGTCGTCTCTCACAGAAGTAGTCTTTACAATCAGGTGTGTCAGCTGTCGTCTCTCACAGAAGTAGTCTTTACAATCAGGTGTGTCAGCTGTCGTCTCTCACAGAAGTAGTCTTTACAATCAGGTGTGTCAGCTGTCGTCTCTCACAGAAGTAGTCTTTACAATCAGGTGTGTCAGCTGTCGTCTCTCACAGAAGTAGTCTTTACAATCAGGTGTGTCAGCTGTCGTCTCTCACAGAAGTAGTCTTTACAATCAGGTGCTGAAGTAATCTTTACAATCAGGTGTGTCAGCTGTCGTCTCTCACAGAAGTAGTCTTTACAATCAGGTGTGTCAGCTGTCGTCTCTCACAGAAGTAGTCTTTACAATCAGGTGCTGAAGTAATCTTTACAATCAGGTGTGTCAGCTGTCGTCTCTCACAGAAGTAGTCTTTACAATCAGGTGTGTCAGCTGTCGTCTCTCACAGAAGTAGTCTTTACAATCAGGTGTGTCAGCTGTCGTCTCTCACAGAAGTAGTCTTTACAATCAGGTGTGTCAGCTGTCGTCTCTCACAGAAGTAGTCTTTACAATCAGGTGCTGAAGTAATCTTTACAATCAGGTGTGTCAGCTGTCGTCTCTCACAGAAGTAGTCTTTACAATCAGGTGTGTCAGCTGTCGTCTCTCACAGAAGTAGTCTTTACAATCAGGTGCTGAAGTAATCTTTACAATCAGGTGTGTCAGCTGTCGTCTCTCACAGAAGTAGTCTTTACAATCAGGTGTGTCAGCTGTCGTCTCTCACAGAAGTAGTCTTTACAATCAGGTGTGTCAGCTGTCGTCTCTCACAGAAGTAGTCTTTACAATCAGGTGTGTCAGCTGTCGTCTCTCACAGAAGTAGTCTTTACAATCAGGTGTGTCAGCTGTCTCTCACAGAAGTAGTCTTTACAATCAGGTGTGTCAGCTGTCTCTCACAGAAGTAGTCTTTACAATCAGGTGTGTCAGCTGTCTCTCACAGAAGTAGTCTTTACAATCAGGTGTGTCAGCTGTCTCTCACAGAAGTAGTCTTTACAATCAGGTGTGTCAGCTGTCTCTCACAGAAGTAGTCTTTACAATCAGGTGTGTCAGCTGTCTCTCACAGAAGTAGTCTTTACAATCAGGTGTGTCAGCTGTCTCTCACAGAAGTAGTCTTTACAATCAGGTGTGTCAGCTGTCGTCTCTCACAGAAGTAGTCTTTACAATCAGGTGTGTCAGCTGTCGTCTCTCACAGAAGTAGTCTTTACAATCAGGTGTGTCAGCTGTCTCTCACAGAAGTAGTCTTTACAATCAGGTGTGTCAGCTGTCGTCTCTCACAGAAGTAGTCTTTACAATCAGGTGTGTCAGCTGTCGTCTCTCACAGAAGTAGTCTTTACAATCAGGTGTGTCAGCTGTCGTCTCTCACAGAAGTAGTCTTTACAATCAGGTGCTGAAGTAATCTTTACAATCAGGTGTGTCAGCTGTCGTCTCTCACAGAAGTAGTCTTTACAATCAGGTGTGTCAGCTGTCGTCTCTCACAGAAGTAGTCTTTACAATCAGGTGTGTCAGCTGTCGTCTCTCACAGAAGTAGTCTTTACAATCAGGTGTGTCAGCTGTCGTCTCTCACAGAAGTAGTCTTTACAATCAGGTGTGTCAGCTGTCGTCTCTCACAGAAGTAGTCTTTACAATCAGGTGTGTCAGCTGTCGTCTCTCACAGAAGTAGTCTTTACAATCAGGTGTGTCAGCTGTCTCTCACAGAAGTAGTCTTTACAATCAGGTGTGTCAGCTGTCGTCTCTCACAGAAGTAGTCTTTACAATCAGGTGTGTCAGCTGTCGTCTCTCACAGAAGTAGTCTTTACAATCAGGTGTGTCAGCTGTCGTCTCTCACAGAAGTAGTCTTTACAATCAGGTGTGTCAGCTGTCGTCTCTCACAGAAGTAGTCTTTACAATCAGGTGTGTCAGCTGTCGTCTCTCACAGAAGTAGTCTTTACAATCAGGTGTGTCAGCTGTCGTCTCTCACAGAAGTAGTCTTTACAATCAGGTGTGTCAGCTGTCGTCTCTCACAGAAGTAGTCTTTACAGTCAGGTGTGTCAGCTGTCGTCTCTCACAGAAGTAGTCTTTACAATCAGGTGTGTCAGCTGTCGTCTCTCACAGAAGTAATCTTTACAATCAGGTGTGTCAGCTGTCGTCTCTCACAGAAGTAGTCTTTACAATCAGGTGTGTCAGCTGTCGTCTCTCACAGAAGTAGTCTTTACAATCACGTGCAGAAGTAGTCTTTACAATCAGCTGCAGAAGTAATCTTTACAATCAGGTGTGTCAGCTGTCGTCTCTCACAGAAGTAGTCTTTACAATCAGGTGTGTCAGCTGTCGTCTCTCACAGAAGTAATCTTTACAATCAGGTGTGTCAGCTGTCGTCTCTCACAGAAGTAGTCTTTACAATCAGGTGTGTCAGCTGTCGTCTCTCACAGAAGTAGTCTTTACAATCAGGTGTGTCAGCTGTCGTCTCTCACAGAAGTAGTCTTTACAATCAGGTGCTGAAGTAATCTTTACAATCAGGTGTGTCAGCTGTCGTCTCTCACAGAAGTAGTCTTTACAATCAGGTGTGTCAGCTGTCGTCTCTCACAGAAGTAGTCTTTACAATCAGGTGTGTCAGCTGTCGTCTCTCACAGAAGTAGTCTTTACAATCAGGTGTGTCAGCTGTCGTCTCTCACAGAAGTAGTCTTTACAATCAGGTGTGTCAGCTGTCGTCTCTCACAGAAGTAGTCTTTACAATCAGGTGTGTCAGCTGTCGTCTCTCACAGAAGTAGTCTTTACAATCAGGTGTGTCAGCTGTCGTCTCTCACAGAAGTAGTCTTTACAATCAGGTGTGTCAGCTGTCGTCTCTCACAGAAGTAGTCTTTACAATCAGGTGTGTCAGCTGTCGTCTCTCACAGAAGTAGTCTTTACAATCAGGTGTGTCAGCTGTCGTCTCTCACAGAAGTAGTCTTTACAATCAGGTGTGTCAGCTGTCGTCTCTCACAGAAGTAGTCTTTACAATCAGGTGTGTCAGCTGTCGTCTCTCACAGAAGTAGTCTTTACAATCAGGTGTGTCAGCTGTCGTCTCTCACAGAAGTAGTCTTTACAATCAGGTGTGTCAGCTGTCGTCTCTCACAGAAGTAGTCTTTACAATCAGGTGTGTCAGCTGTCGTCTCTCACAGAAGTAGTCTTTACAATCAGGTGTGTCAGCTGTCGTCTCTCACAGAAGTAGTCTTTACAATCAGGTGTGTCAGCTGTCGTCTCTCACAGAAGTAGTCTTTACAATCAGGTGTGTCAGCTGTCGTCTCTCACAGAAGTAGTCTTTACAATCAGGTGCTGAAGTAATCTTTACAATCAGGTGTGTCAGCTGTCGTCTCTCACAGAAGTAGTCTTTACAATCAGGTGTGTCAGCTGTCGTCTCTCACAGAAGTAGTCTTTACAATCAGGTGTGTCAGCTGTCGTCTCTCACAGAAGTAGTCTTTACAATCAGGTGTGTCAGCTGTCGTCTCTCACAGAAGTAATCTTTACAATCAGGTGTGTCAGCTGTCGTCTCTCACAGAAGTAATCTTTACAATCAGGTGTGTCAGCTGTCGTCTCTCACAGAAGTAGTCTTTACAATCAGGTGTGTCAGCTGTCGTCTCTCACAGAAGTAGTCTTTACAATCAGGTGTGTCAGCTGTCTCTCACAGAAGTAGTCTTTACAATCAGGTGTGTCAGCTGTCTCTCACAGAAGTAGTCTTTACAATCAGGTGTGTCAGCGGGTCGTCTCTCACAGAAGTAGTCTTTACAATCAGGTGTGTCAGCTGTCGTCTCTCACAGAAGTAGTCTTTACAATCAGGTGTGTCAGCTGTCGTCTCTCACAGAAGTAATCTTTACAATCAGGTGTGTCAGCTGTCGTCTCTCACAGAAGTAGTCTTTACAATCAGGTGTGTCAGCTGTCGTCTCTCACAGAAGTAGTCTTTACAATCAGGTGTGTCAGCTGTCGTCTCTCACAGAAGTAGTCTTTACAATCAGGTGTGTCAGCTGTCGTCTCTCACAGAAGTAGTCTTTACAATCAGGTGTGTCAGCTGTCGTCTCTCACAGAAGTAATCTTTACAATCAGGTGTGTCAGCTGTCGTCTCTCACAGAAGTAATCTTTACAATCAGGTGTGTCAGCTGTCTCTCACAGAAGTAGTCTTTACAATCAGGTGTGTCAGCTGTCGTCTCTCACAGAAGTAGTCTTTACAATCAGGTGTGTCAGCTGTCGTCTCTCACAGAAGTAGTCTTTACAATCAGGTGTGTCAGCTGTCGTCTCTCACAGAAGTAGTCTTTACAATCAGGTGTGTCAGCTGTCGTCTCTCACAGAAGTAGTCTTTACAATCAGGTGTGTCAGCTGTCTCTCACAGAAGTAGTCTTTACAATCAGGTGTGTCAGCTGTCGTCTCTCACAGAAGTAATCTTTACAATCAGGTGTGTCAGCTGTCGTCTCTCACAGAAGTAGTCTTTACAATCAGGTGTGTCAGCTGTCTCTCACAGAAGTAGTCTTTACAATCAGGTGTGTCAGCTGTCTCTCACAGAAGTAGTCTTTACAATCAGGTGTGTCAGCTGTCGTCTCTCACAGAAGTAGTCTTTACAATCAGGTGTGTCAGCTGTCGTCTCTCACAGAAGTAGTCTTTACAATCAGGTGTGTCAGCTGTCGTCTCTCACAGAAGTAGTCTTTACAATCAGGTGTGTCAGCTGTCGTCTCTCACAGAAGTAGTCTTTACAATCAGGTGTGTCAGCTGTCTCTCACAGAAGTAGTCTTTACAATCAGGTGTGTCAGCTGTCTCTCACAGAAGTAGTCTTTACAATCAGGTGTGTCAGCTGTCTCTCACAGAAGTAGTCTTTACAATCAGGTGTGTCAGCTGTCTCTCACAGAAGTAGTCTTTACAATCAGGTGTGTCAGCTGTCTCTCACAGAAGTAGTCTTTACAATCAGGTGTGTCAGCTGTCTCTCACAGAAGTAGTCTTTACAATCAGGTGTGTCAGCTGTCTCTCACAGAAGTAGTCTTTACAATCAGGTGTGTCAGCTGTCTCTCACAGAAGTAGTCTTTACAATCAGGTGTGTCAGCTGTCGTCTCTCACAGAAGTAGTCTTTACAATCAGGTGTGTCAGCTGTCGTCTCTCACAGAAGTAGTCTTTACAATCAGGTGTGTCAGCTGTCGTCTCTCACAGAAGTAGTCTTTACAATCAGGTGTGTCAGCTGTCGTCTCTCACAGAAGTAGTCTTTACAATCAGGTGTGTCAGCTGTCGTCTCTCACAGAAGTAGTCTTTACAATCAGGTGTGTCAGCTGTCGTCTCTCACAGAAGTAGTCTTTACAATCAGGTGTGTCAGCTGTCGTCTCTCACAGAAGTAGTCTTTACAATCAGGTGTGTCAGCTGTCGTCTCTCACAGAAGTAGTCTTTACAATCAGGTGTGTCAGCTGTCGTCTCTCACAGAAGTAGTCTTTACAATCAGGTGTGTCAGCTGTCGTCTCTCACAGAAGTAGTCTTTACAATCAGGTGTGTCAGCTGTCGTCTCTCACAGAAGTAGTCTTTACAATCAGGTGCTGAAGTAATCTTTACAATCAGGTGTGTCAGCTGTCGTCTCTCACAGAAGTAGTCTTTACAATCAGGTGTGTCAGCTGTCGTCTCTCACAGAAGTAGTCTTTACAATCAGGTGCTGAAGTAATCTTTACAATCAGGTGTGTCAGCTGTCGTCTCTCACAGAAGTAGTCTTTACAATCAGGTGTGTCAGCTGTCGTCTCTCACAGAAGTAGTCTTTACAATCAGGTGTGTCAGCTGTCGTCTCTCACAGAAGTAGTCTTTACAATCAGGTGTGTCAGCTGTCGTCTCTCACAGAAGTAGTCTTTACAATCAGGTGCTGAAGTAATCTTTACAATCAGGTGTGTCAGCTGTCGTCTCTCACAGAAGTAGTCTTTACAATCAGGTGTGTCAGCTGTCGTCTCTCACAGAAGTAGTCTTTACAATCAGGTGCTGAAGTAATCTTTACAATCAGGTGTGTCAGCTGTCGTCTCTCACAGAAGTAGTCTTTACAATCAGGTGTGTCAGCTGTCGTCTCTCACAGAAGTAGTCTTTACAATCAGGTGTGTCAGCTGTCGTCTCTCACAGAAGTAGTCTTTACAATCAGGTGTGTCAGCTGTCGTCTCTCACAGAAGTAGTCTTTACAATCAGGTGTGTCAGCTGTCTCTCACAGAAGTAGTCTTTACAATCAGGTGTGTCAGCTGTCTCTCACAGAAGTAGTCTTTACAATCAGGTGTGTCAGCTGTCTCTCACAGAAGTAGTCTTTACAATCAGGTGTGTCAGCTGTCTCTCACAGAAGTAGTCTTTACAATCAGGTGTGTCAGCTGTCTCTCACAGAAGTAGTCTTTACAATCAGGTGTGTCAGCTGTCTCTCACAGAAGTAGTCTTTACAATCAGGTGTGTCAGCTGTCTCTCACAGAAGTAGTCTTTACAATCAGGTGTGTCAGCTGTCGTCTCTCACAGAAGTAGTCTTTACAATCAGGTGTGTCAGCTGTCGTCTCTCACAGAAGTAGTCTTTACAATCAGGTGTGTCAGCTGTCTCTCACAGAAGTAGTCTTTACAATCAGGTGTGTCAGCTGTCGTCTCTCACAGAAGTAGTCTTTACAATCAGGTGTGTCAGCTGTCGTCTCTCACAGAAGTAGTCTTTACAATCAGGTGTGTCAGCTGTCGTCTCTCACAGAAGTAGTCTTTACAATCAGGTGCTGAAGTAATCTTTACAATCAGGTGTGTCAGCTGTCGTCTCTCACAGAAGTAGTCTTTACAATCAGGTGTGTCAGCTGTCGTCTCTCACAGAAGTAGTCTTTACAATCAGGTGTGTCAGCTGTCGTCTCTCACAGAAGTAGTCTTTACAATCAGGTGTGTCAGCTGTCGTCTCTCACAGAAGTAGTCTTTACAATCAGGTGTGTCAGCTGTCGTCTCTCACAGAAGTAGTCTTTACAATCAGGTGTGTCAGCTGTCGTCTCTCACAGAAGTAGTCTTTACAATCAGGTGTGTCAGCTGTCTCTCACAGAAGTAGTCTTTACAATCAGGTGTGTCAGCTGTCGTCTCTCACAGAAGTAGTCTTTACAATCAGGTGTGTCAGCTGTCGTCTCTCACAGAAGTAGTCTTTACAATCAGGTGTGTCAGCTGTCGTCTCTCACAGAAGTAGTCTTTACAATCAGGTGTGTCAGCTGTCGTCTCTCACAGAAGTAGTCTTTACAATCAGGTGTGTCAGCTGTCGTCTCTCACAGAAGTAGTCTTTACAATCAGGTGTGTCAGCTGTCGTCTCTCACAGAAGTAGTCTTTACAATCAGGTGTGTCAGCTGTCGTCTCTCACAGAAGTAGTCTTTACAATCAGGTGTGTCAGCTGTCGTCTCTCACAGAAGTAGTCTTTACAATCAGGTGTGTCAGCTGTCGTCTCTCACAGAAGTAATCTTTACAATCAGGTGTGTCAGCTGTCGTCTCTCACAGAAGTAGTCTTTACAATCAGGTGTGTCAGCTGTCGTCTCTCACAGAAGTAGTCTTTACAATCAGGTGTGTCAGCTGTCGTCTCTCACAGAAGTAGTCTTTACAATCAGGTGTGTCAGCTGTCGTCTCTCACAGAAGTAATCTTTACAATCAGGTGTGTCAGCTGTCGTCTCTCACAGAAGTAGTCTTTACAATCAGGTGTGTCAGCTGTCGTCTCTCACAGAAGTAGTCTTTACAATCAGGTGTGTCAGCTGTCGTCTCTCACAGAAGTAGTCTTTACAATCAGGTGTGTCAGCTGTCGTCTCTCACAGAAGTAATCTTTACAATCAGGTGTGTCAGCTGTCGTCTCTCACAGAAGTAGTCTTTACAATCAGGTGTGTCAGCTGTCGTCTCTCACAGAAGTAGTCTTTACAATCAGGTGTGTCAGCTGTCGTCTCTCACAGAAGTAGTCTTTACAATCAGGTGTGTCAGCTGTCGTCTCTCACAGAAGTAGTCTTTACAATCAGGTGTGTCAGCTGTCGTCTCTCACAGAAGTAGTCTTTACAATCAGGTGTGTCAGCTGTCGTCTCTCACAGAAGTAGTCTTTACAATCAGGTGTGTCAGCTGTCGTCTCTCACAGAAGTAGTCTTTACAATCAGGTGTGTCAGCTGTCGTCTCTCACAGAAGTAGTCTTTACAATCAGGTGTGTCAGCTGTCTCTCACAGAAGTAGTCTTTACAATCAGGTGTGTCAGCTGTCGTCTCTCACAGAAGTAATCTTTACAATCAGGTGTGTCAGCTGTCTCTCACAGAAGTAATCTTTACAATCAGGTGTGTCAGCTGGTCGTCTCTCACAGAATTAATCTTTACAATCAAAGTGCCATTTCTATAATTTACAATGGTGGCTGAACTGCTCAATAAGCAAATAGCAACATATAGCTTCCTAGTAGTGTATGTTTGCTCAAGACTTACATAGTCTAGAAATGAGAATTTCCGGACTCTTCATTCTGCAGTTAGAATTTGGCCAATCTGCTATTAGATGATTTCAGTGTGTGTGTGTGTGTGTACGTATTTTAAATGTTTTTATTACTTGTCAGTTTTATACATATCTTTTTCATAACACACCACCCATATTTTTGTTTTTGTTTTTCGGATAGGGTGTCTTAAATCCCAAACTGGTGTAACACTTGCTTTGTAGCTACTCCAACCTTCCTAATTCTGAGTTTTCAGAAGTATGCCACCATACCTGGGCTATATGATGCTCAGAATGAAACCCCATGTTGCTGTGTGCTACACAGAACTCTGCCAAGTGAGCTGCATTCCCAGGCTTTAGTCGGGGCTTAATGATTTTATTTTGAAACACTGAGGTGTGCTTGACCACATTCTTTTCTGAATTTGAAAACAACTTGTGAGTTTTTATTTTTATTTTATTTTGAGACAGAGTTTTACTATGTAGCTCTGACTGGCTTGAAACTCCCTCCATATACCAGGCTGGCTTTGACTGACGACATCTGATTGTTTCTGTCTCCCAAGAGCTGGCATTAAAGGCACCATACCCAGGTCCTCCTCAAGCCTTTTCTAAAGCAGTATGCACTCTTAATAGCTGATGATGTTTAAACATGTGTTTGTTCATTACTTATCTACTTTATTTTTTGTAGTATTAAAGATTTAATTTAGATACTTCCACATATTAAAAATCTTCTGCTTTTCTGTCGCTTATTTAAGTCAAATGAAACATTTTTATCTTTAATTATGTGTATATGTGTGTACAGGGTCTGTGTACACATGAGTGCAGTGCCTGTGGAGGCCAGAAGAGAGGGCATTTGATCCTTTGTCACTGGAATGCCTCATGTGGGTGCTGGATGCTGTCACCTGTAGAAGCCACTGCAGACTTACCTGTCGAGATGCCTTTCCAGCTCCCTATGAGCTGTAATTCAGTTGGATTAGATGCGTGGGTTAAATGCTAACCCAAGAAATTTTTAGGCGTGCTCGAGATTGGCTTAATTAGTAGTTTCTTTAGAAAGTTACTTCTTTTTAAAAGTACTCATACGTTAGACCTGGTGACAAAAGCCTGCAATCCCAGCTGCCTGGAAAGGCTGAGACAAGGGAATCATAAACTCAAGTCTTGTCTGGACCACAAAATCAGTTCAAGTCCAGTCCGGGAACTTAGTGGCTGGATGTAGCTCATTGGTAGAGTGCTTGACTAACGTATGCAGTCCTGAGTTCAAGTCCCAGTACTGTTGGAAAACAAGTGGAACACACAAGCATTTCCCTAGTTCCTATAGGTACTTTTCTTCTACAGTGTATAAGAAATATAGCTGGATAAAGCTTGTTAACATAAATTCAGTAATATAAATGTCAACCTGTCCTGTCAGATACAACTTACCTAGAATTAATTTCTACTTTTTCCCCTCTTTTTTGTTTTTGCCAACATAAAGTGGCTAAAAGCCAAGGTAAGACATCTTACTTCTCATTTGATCCACAGTATGTCCTCTCTGTTGACAGAGGCTGCAGAGCCACTGAAATGTGAAAACTCTTATGTCTGTCTGCTTTTTCCTGTAGGATTCACATAGATTAAATATGCTGAAACTTAGATCAAATCAGCGTTAGCTTGGCTGTGTTAATATATCCAAGATATATTGACGTTTGCACTTTAGGAACATTAATCTTGCTAACAGTTTCTGCTTTGCTCATGTTTTTACAGTTGCTTTGCTTCCATTGACTTAGAGATAGGTTTCCCAGACGTCATGTGATTTTGTTGTTGAATTATCAGGATAAAGATTATACTTGAGATGAGTATTTTAGCAGATTGATAGCTTTGTGGTTTACATTTATGCACATATAAATGTTTATTGAAGTATTTTAATAATCCTGATTCTTGAATACAAATAAATTTGATATCCGTGAATATCTAATAATAAATTATAAAATCTAGTAGTCTCACCTGTATTTTGCATAAATTGATATGAATAGCACAAAATGACAGGAAGAACTGAATGCAGGTGGCTTTTGAACTTTTAAAATATAATGACAAACTGTATTAGTACTGTCTGGGAATCCTTATTTCACATTCTGTTGTTAAGGAAAAGACATCATGTTAAAACATCAAGAGAACAAGTTGATACAAAAATAAAATCTTTCTTTCCACATTTTAGCACGGAAATAACCAGCCTGCAAGAACTGGCACATTGTCGAGAACAAATCCTCCCACGCAGAAACCACCAAGCCCTCCTGTGTCAGGCCGAGGGACTTTGGGGTATGAATTTAACTGCATTCTACTAAGAATTCCCGAGACCTAAGTGCATGTTCTCTCTGGTAGTACAACCCCTTACATTCATTTATTTTGTGAGTGTGTGTATGTGCGTGTGTGTGCGAAGGTCAGAGAACAGCCGGTAAGGCCCGTGGGTCCTGTGATGATACTCAGTGTCAGCTTGGCAGGACACCTCAGACTGATACTCATTCTTTCTTCCCTAAACAGAATCCCAAACGAAATCTTCCTGCTTTACAATCAATCAATCTCTCTCTCTCTCTCTCTCTCTCTCTCTCTCTCTCTCTCTCTCTCTCTCTCATGTTTAATGTATACATAAGCGTGTGTATGTGTTTAGCCCAGAGGACAACTCCTCAGGTTTTACCCTTAGGAAAGCTGCCCACCTCCTTAAAGAGAGGATCTCTTATTAGCCCGAAGCTCACTAATGACGTTAGATTGGCTGGGTAGTAAACTAGATAGCCTGTCTTCACCTTCTTTGCATTGGGATTGTGGGTGCCACCATGCCAAATATTAATAATCTTTTGTATATGTGTAAATGGATACCAGTTTTTGTTTGTGTATTAAAAAATGTTAATTGGCTTTACAATTTACTTTAAGTGGATTGACCAGAGCGTTCCTTATGGTGCCTCCACTTGCATTTATGATTTGTTGAATAAGTGGTGTGCTTTGTGTAGTTTGCTTTAGTCTCCATCTCCTGCTTCTCCTGTTCCATGGCATCTTACACCGAGGACTGTACTCAGGTGACTCTTAAGTGCACAGCTCGTCACAGGCATCTGCATACTGCAGTGGCTTTGTGGGAAGATGGAAAACGTAGTGGTGACTTCTCGTCCCCTGTCGTCGTATTAATTGTATCTATATTTTCCAAGATATTTCTGAAGGATTAGTTACTTGGAAATACCATATTAGATTTCTTGCTTTTGTGGAGGGGATCAATTAGCCAACTTTCTTTTTTGTTGTTTTGTTTTTTGTTTTTCCAACCCCATGTAGAAAGGCTTAAATGACTAAGCTGAGTATAGTGTATTTTAATATTACATGTTATTAAGCATTAAAGATTATAACCATCATTTTTAGTGATAATGTTAGAAATTTAAATGTGCCTTTCCAATAATTTTTCCAAGAAAGAGCAACAAATTTTATTTTTTGATTTTTTTTTTTCGAGACAGGGTTTCTCTGTGTGACAGCCCTGGATGTCTTGAAACTTACTCTGTAGGCCAGGCTGGCCTCGAACTCAGAAGGATCTGCCTTCCTCTGCTCCCTGATTGTTGGGATTAAAGGTGTGCGCCTAGCCAGATTTTAATTTTTATGTAAAAATAGCAAAATTTGTCACAATTAAAGTTTTTGTTTATATTACTCTTAAAGTTTTTTCTGTTTGTCATTAGAGAGAGTGTATGTGTGTAATGCCTGGTGTGCACTTTTTAGAGGTCAAAGTACAACTTTGTGAAGTGTGTGTGTGTGTGCTCCCCTGTGGATGCACCCTCACCATGTGTAAATAAATGGGTTCTAGGGACTGAACTAAGTAAGGTCTCTAATTTGAGTGACAAGCACCTTTACCCTCTGAGCCATCTTGCCAATCTTTTTTAAAATTAAAATTGTAAAACAAAATTCTATTACAGTTAATATCTCAGAGATGATGATGATGATTATTATTAATTCAATTATAATCTCAGAGATTATAGCAAATTTGGGAGGCGTACTACTTTGTTTCTCTCATTCATTATCCATTTTTCCACTTTTCTTCTTTAGGCGGAATACGCCTTATAAAACGCTAGAGCCTGTCAAGCCCCCAACAGTTCCTAATGACTACATGACTAGTCCTGCGAGGCTTGGAAGCCAACATAGTCCAGGCAGGACGGCTTCTTTAAATCAGAGACCAAGGACACATAGGTAAGCCTTCTGTCTGAACATTTGAACTCTGAGAGCCTGTGCTGCTGACTGGTGAGTGAGGATTTTTAAAGATGCAGAATACAAGTGAGGTTAATGCCAATAGCGGATGTAAAAGGTGAGGGCATTCATATTTCTGATCCTGTCAAGTTTCAGTTTTTATTTTGAGGTTGTTTTCATTTGTGTATACTATTAGTAGGATATATTTCCTCTTTTTGACAGACAGAAGTACATGCTGGGATTAAAACTTAAGAGTGTTTTAGAAACTGAAGATGTAGCTAAGATGGCATAGTGAGGCACATCTGTAATCCTAGCACTTGGGAGGTGGAGGTAGGAGGACATGAAGTTGAAGGTCATCCTCAGCTACACAGTGAACTTGAGGCTAGCTGGGACACAAGAGACTTTGGACTCATTTACTAGGAACTTCTGCCCATTATTAAGGGCACAGGGCAAATACTCTTAAATGCTTAGACAAAGGGTTAAATGCCATAGGAGTTACACAGCATAATGGAATCCAAGAGGTCAGAGGAAGAACATTCAGCTTGTTTCTGAGAAAGAGTTCTGAACAGAGCTGGTAAACCAGACTATGTTAGTGAGCTTTGTGAAGTCCTAACTTGGTTTATATATGTTGCTGCTGAATTATAGGGTCAGAATATAGTTCTTCCGAAGTGGAGGCATTATTAGTTTCCTCTTATTCAGCCACTAGTTAATTAAATGGCTTTATTAAATACCAGTCAGAAACAAGTAAAACATAGTATTGTTTTTTCTAGAAGCTCATTGTGTTGAAAAAGGAACATCTGTTTTTAAAGTACATTTCTAGGATGTCATTATGTCCGGATTTCTGGGTTATGTACTTAGTCACTGTTACAGATGCAGTGCCATGGAGCCATAGACAATATGTAAATGAATGAGCATGGCTATGGTCTAGTAAAATTTTACTTATGGTACTAAAGTTTGAATTTCATAGACTTTTAATGTTTTGCAAAATATCATTTCTTTTTTTTGAGTTTTCCCCAACTATTTAGGAAAGAAAAGTTAGCCCATAAACAAAAATGTGGGCTGATGTTCAGTTTTAGACCACAGGTTGAAATTTGCCACCTCTTATCCCTTTGTTAGAAAAGCACTTAAGTCAGGAATTGTAGGTTGAGCTTAAGTATACAACTATTCCTAGGTCTAAATACAAAGTTGAGTGTTGAGTTTCTGGTTTGAATGAGTCGAGAATTCCATATTTAAGCTAGTTTGTTCTATCAGTGGCTTTTTTATACCTTTTATTACAATGTGATACCCTAATTATACATTGATCATATTGGAGAATAAAGTAGTCTTACCCAGGCACTATAAATCTTTGCTTTGTTGGGTTTGTGGGCATATTGAGCAAACTATTGCTTTTAAAATATAATGTGAGCCAGGCACTGTAGTGTGTATTTGGAGGACGGAAGCTGGAGGATCCTTTGAGATCAGAGGTTTGAAACTAGCCTGGGTAACTAGTGAAGGGCAGGTGCGTTACAGTAACTAGTCTCAGCTAGGACAGACTGTTGGCTCTGAGGGAATTGAAGAGAGTTTATCAGTAGCAGCTGTTCTGGTCAGTGAACCCTTACTGCTTCTAAGCTTCGTTCTCTTGTTGCTGTGTTAGGCACATTGTCCTACACACTGTTCTATTGCTGCGAAGAGACACCATGACCATGGCAGTTCTTATAAAGGAAAACATTTCATAGAGGCCTGCTCAGTTTCTGAGTGTTAGTTCATTATTGTCCTGGCGGGAAGCATGGCCGCATGCAGGCAGACATGTGCTGGAGACGAAGCTGAGAGTTCTGTGTCCTGAGCAATAGGCAGCAGGATGAAAGAGCCACTGGGCTGACTTTGATGCTTGAAACCTCAGAGTCTCCTCCCATTGACACACTTCCAACAAGACCACCCTACTCTACTGCAGAGGGCCCTTCCCTTGTAACCTTCTCAAGTAGTGTCTTTCCCAAATGACTGAGCATTCAAATCGTGAGCCATGGGGGCCATTCTTATTCAAACCACCACTCATTTTCCAGAAAATTCCTTCAGTTTGCTTTTCTATATTATATTTTATTTTGTTTGTTTGCTTTTGAGGCAAGGTCCCACAGTACGTAGCCCTGGCTGGCCTGGGACTTGCTATGTAAACCTGGCCTCAAACTCATAAAGATTCACCTGCTTCTGCCTTCCCAGTACTGGATTTAAAGGCATGCACCTGTGTGCCCAGCTTGTTTATGTTTTAGAAGTTGTGATACTCCTTTACCAGTCTCCTGAGTGCAGGGATCTCAGGTGTGCCCACCATGCCTGTTCCACTTTTCTTTGTGTCAGACAAGGGATACTTTACTCCTCCACCCTTTAGTTCATTCCCAGTGTCTTGTGCGTTCCCCTTTGTATTATCTGTCACACTGAGTTTTGAGCCTGTGTTCTCATGTTCTGTTATTAGGTTTGGTGGTATGGTTAGTGTTCTTTGCTGAGGAAGAAGGAGGGGAAACAAGAGCTTCACTGAGTTCTCCAGGTGGTTTCAGACTTAGAGCCTGTAGCCGTAGCCAGTGCCGAAGCTGTGTGTGCCACCATAGCAGGTTCTACATTGTCGGTCACATCAGGCTTTACATAGGCACCTGGTGACATACTCTACTGTGAGATATTAATGCTCATTCATTTCTTCAAGATTAATATTACCTTATTAAGACAAGGTCTCATTATGTAGCCTCTCTGGCCTTGAACTTGCAAAGATCCGCCTGATTCTGCCTTCAGATTCCTCGTGTTAAAGGGCACATAGGGATCTGAGTGCTACTATATATTGGTTCCAGAGTTTGAGAGGAACAGTGAGACACAAGAACAGGTTTACGTGTTAGGATAAAGGATTATAACCAAGCTAAAATTAATGTTTAGTAACCCCGTTTGTGATTAAATTTTTGAAAATCAGTCTTTAAATATGATTTTTCAAATGCTTCTCTCCTTTGCAGTGGAAGCAGTGGAGGAAGTGGAAGTCGGGAAAACAGTGGAAGCAGCAGTATTGGCATTCCCATTGCTGTGCCTACGCCTTCACCTCCCACCGCCGGCCCAGGTATGCTACCTCGTGCTCTCAATTCTTTATTAGATTGTGGCTATAGCTATAATAAAGGTGAATAACATATTTTAGATTGATTTTCACAAAGTTGTTGGTTGTACCAGCTGTTTGTGTGTGATACTGTCTTAAGTCAGTTTGGGGCCGTTTTGCTTTTAGTAATGCTTATCTTTGTGAATAGATTGATCAGAAGGAAATCTGTATTATATTTCATTCAGAAGGTCAGTATTGTTAAACTAATTTATTTGTGACTTTCCTATTTATGGATGAGATTCAGCACCTATTTTAGTGTGATGCAGTGACTATAAGATGAGATTTAAAAGTAGGGAAATTTATTTTTCCTTTTTAGAAAGTATATAAATGTAAGATATTCTGGGAGAGCATTCAGTTAACCCTTTGGAATTTAGTCAGTGAAATGGAGACTTTTGAGATAGGTTGTTTCTGTGTAGTTCAGGCTGTCCAGAAAGAAAGACTTTACAGTATTCAAAAACATACATTTGAAAGATAAGCATAATGAAAAAAATATTAGAGGAAAATATTCTTAGCTTCTCATATAGCATTGAAGGAGAATGATCTGGGTATAAACAGGTTCATTTGCAGTTTTTGCACTTCTGAACTCAAAGGCCTTTCTACTTAGTAAAACACTTTCCATTCGAATGTGCTCTGCATCTGGATGTTTCTTTGTTGTTTGTCTTCTTTGTAGTATGCTGCATTTTCCTGTCATTTTAGAAAGTTTAATTCTGTTTTCTTATACTCTGGCCTGAATCATAAACTATTTTATTGGAAAACATTTCTGTCTTGATTCCCTGTGAAGTCCTGATTTTCCCAGTGAGCACTGGGGGGGGGGGGGGGCGGGGGGGTTGGTGGGGGGTGGTTGGTGGAGACTGCATAGGCATCCGGGAGCATTAAATTACACTTTGTACAGTTTCAGTAAGCTCCTATAGCCAAAGATTGCAGGTTCTTACAGTTATTAGATTGTAGATTATAATGCTAAACTAAAGAATTAAATTAAATCTGAGCCAGGCCGTGGTGGCGCACACCTTTAATCCCAGCACTTGGGAGACAGAGGCAGGTAGATCTCTGTGAGTTTGAGGCCAGCCTGGTCTACAAGAGCTAGTTCCAAGACAGGATTCAAAGCAACAGAGAAACCGTGTCTCAAAAAACCAAAAAATACAATAAAATAAAAAAATAAAATAGATAAAAAAAATAAAATTTCAAACTGAATGATAGTGATGTCTTCTGGTGAAAGACCTATTTTCATTGTTCTTCACTACCCTGCAGAATGGTCCTGTGTGTGGTTTATAACCAACTTAATGGACTTTTTTATTTATTTATTTAGATTGAGGGAAACTAGCTCTTATTGTTCAAAAAAGATTTTAAATTAACAGTGTCTCTGATGTCCTTTCACTGCGTGCTGCCTGTTTGGAACTCTATCTTGTGTTCAGGCAGTCAGAGCCCCAGGGCAGAGGTGGAGACAGGAAGCGGAACATGGAAGGAAAATACAGTGTGTGTGATACAGGGGTGTGCTCTGAAGCTGGCTTTTGGCTCATACTTTGGAAAAGTTTGATGCAGCCTAGGTTTTAAGATAGCTGAGGATGTTAAGAAATAACTTTCTTAATAATATGCATTCAAATTGTTTTCTAGTTGGGAAGGATTAGACTGAGTTATAAAGAATTCTACATTCTGTAGAGGTTTTTTTTTTTGTTTGTTTGTTTTTGTTTTTTTAAACCCTTTATTCTTTGACTCCTTGGGGGCCTGCCACCCAACTCCCAAATAAATACACGAAGACTTTTACTTACTTGTGAATGCTGGCTTTTGCTTGACTTACTTAGCCAGCTTGTCTTAACTTTAATTATCCCATCTACCTTTGCCTCTGGGCGTTTAACTTGTTTATTCTGTATAGCTTTCTTTACTTACTCTGTAGCTGGCTGTGTGGTTGGGAGGCTTGCCCCTTGGTGTCCTCTCCTTCTCTTGCTCCCCCATTCTTTTTTCTTCCATTTATTCTGTCTGCCGCTCCTGATTGTCTCTCCTGCCCAGCTATTGGCCAGTTAGGTGTTTTTGGCTGGCAAAGCAAGACAACTTTATAGAGTTAAATGCACATAAAAGAATGCAACACATCTTTACATCATTAAACAAATATTCCACAGCATAAACAAATATAACACATATTAAGCTAATATTCCACAGCAACATTCAATTTAGAAGTATGCAGTAATATGGGTAAGAATAATGAGGTGTCTTCTATGAGAACTGGATTTCCATGTAGGTTAAATAAACTGACAACATTTACATAGACTGAGGATAAAGCATAGAGGTAGAGAGGGAAGGAGATAATACAAACATGTGGCTGGCAACAGCACTGAAAGACTCTTTGTGAAAACAACATACTCTCAGCATATGTAATACCTGGAAAACGGTCATTGGAGCCACATGAGATGCCCTTTTTGTGATCACTGGATAGTAACAGTGTAGGTGTCTCTGTGTGCCAGTCCTGATGGAGATCCGGACATTTCTGGTGGAATTTGTTGATGTGCGCACTTTATAGACTCTTGTTACCTAGACAGATGAAGCCGACACCTACTCCAATTTCTCAGTTCAGTTCTAGATATTAACTTCAGAATACCTGTTCTCAAAATACTAGTTCTCAAAAAGATTTCTCCATAGATTTTTGTGGTCAAAGCTTTATTCATTGTTCATATTTTTTGTTCTGTTAGAGATTTTATTCTAGAGGCTCCATGCAGTCGTCGCTTGACAACTATGCGCTGTGAACTTGTGTATTAATGCATCTCACAGCTGTGTCACTTTGGATTCGAATACAGTCATTTTATAGCTGTAAGCCACTCCAAGGACAGCTTTTTGGGGTCCTCCAATTTTAAGTGTGGATTCAAAGGCAAAAACATTTGTAAACCATTTATTCAGAGCATTGACTTTGAGAGCAGCAGGACCAGTCAGTATCGACAGGGAGGAATTAGGTATAAATTTCAGTTCGTAGAACCTATTCTAGACCTACTTAGTTAAAAACTCTGGAGATGGGACCCAGAAATCTACATTACAACAAGCCTTTCAAGGGGAGATTTTCATCAGCACTGAAGCTTAAGAACAGTTGTCCTAGGGAAATTCAGGAACTATTTTTAGCAGTGTTCATTCATAGGAGTAATATTTTTTAGTAGTGCTAAGAATAGCACCAATGTAAATATTTAGTAACAGTAATTATTAGCAGATATTATAAAAATCAGTAAAATATCCTTAACTGACAGTTTAAATTTTATTACTTAACTTGGGTTATTTAGCCAGATAGAATTTTGAATCAAATTCTGAAACTGTGGCTATGGAAAAGAGGTCGTTTCTGAAGCAGTTATGAAGGACCCATAACTAACAACTTTTATCTCAGACTATCTGTGGTACTCATTTTGTTAGAGAAAGTTTACATATAAAACTCTATATAGTCGTTCTTTGTTTCCTTGGACGATTGATTCTTGAATACTCCCACCTTCTGTAGATAAAAAAATCCTTAGTTATTTTAAGTTCCTTATAAAAAAATGGCATGGTACCTTCAGCCAACTTACACATCTATGCTTTATTATGTTTAAAGTTATCTCTAGGTTACTCATTATACCAGTATAATGTAAGTAGTGTAAACAGTTGTCACTGTTTCGGGAGCACTCTGAAATGCACGTGCAGATTACATGGAGTATTAGCGAAAGAAACAGCATTTGGGATTGTGCTTATTGCAAAGGGTTAAGTCATAATGCTCCATGTTCACTTTTGTAACTCTTCCTTCACACTGGCTGTTCCCCTTGTTTATACACTTGGAAGTAGAGCTAATTTGATTTTCAGCTTCCTTTTTCTTTTATTTTGTGCTGTGGGCCTTATAAGGTAATAAGAACCCCCATCCTGCCCCTTTGTTCTGCTACTTTGGGTGTTTATAATGCTTTGTTGGTTGCCTTTAACTAATGCTTTTCAGCAGCCCCTGGCTCAGCTCCTGGGTCGCAGTATGGCACAATGACCAGGCAGATTTCTCGGCACAACTCTACCACTTCTTCGACATCTTCTGGTGGATATAGACGAACTCCCTCTGTGACTGCCCAATTCTCTGCTCAGCCTCATGTTAATGGAGGGCCACTTTATTCTCAAAATTCAAGTAAGCTTGTGTTTTGCAGGCATACAGCAATAGTACAGCTCCTTTTGAAGGAGGTTATTTGAACTGGAATTCTTAACTGTGATAGACAACAATTTAAGCCATGCTGTTTCATGTTTATTTTTGCTTTTGAATGCTAATTCTTGAATAACCATCTTAAAAGCGGCTGCTAGTCACTTATTCTCCAAGGTTCGCTTGAATATATTTAATCTAGCCAAATTCACCAATGCTTTAATGTGCTATTAGTATTATTACAATATAATTTGAACTAGAGAGCAAAACAGTCTGAAATTTTATGGGCATGATTTTGATGGTTCAGTAGTGATATAAAGACACCAACGTAGTCAAAGATTATTTTTAAAAACAATAATAAAAGGAAATTGCTGACTATCACTTCTAAGGTTGTGGGCTTTTTCTGAAATGCTTTCAATTGAAAACATTTACAATGCCTGCTTACTTTCTCCTTCTGAATAATTCAAATGGGTGGCAAGGATTTTCTTTTGATTTTCTTCTGTTCACTTCAAATTGCACATCCCAATACTAATTACAGCCAGTGTTTAAAATCTTACAGGGTTAGAAAATAGACATAGAATTTGAAAGAAAATGTTTGAATATCTGAGGATAGTTATTGAGTTCACTTTCCATGTGAAAATGCTAAATCCAAAAAGGAAACAATTTGAAATAAGTATGTTGTCCAATATTCATTTTTGTCATGAAGATGGTGGGTATGGACTGACAGGTTTTTCTATGGCAGCTTTTTTCCACTTTAGAATTTAGAACAGAATGTTCTATAAAAAGAATGACGATCACTCTGCATTTACATGGGGGTTTTCTTGGTTCTTTATTTATATTTGTGGTGTGTGTGTGTTTATGCATTCATTCACTTATTGTTTATTTTTGACAAGGCACTGCTTTGTAGTCCTAGCTGGCCTGGTGCTGCTTAACTCTCTTACTGGCCTTGAACTTAGAGCAAGCCCCTCCTATTTGTTAGGATGACAGGCAAGCACCACCATGTTTATCTTAAGTGGACACTGTCCATTTTTTTTGTTAAAATTTTTGAGTTTCAGAGTGATTGGTTACAGCAAATCGAAAGGTACTTTGTCACAAATGCCTATATCCAAAGAGTACCCCAGGTTTTTACAGCCTTTTTCCAGACTAGAATTTTTATTCAGGCTACTAAGAGATATTAAACTCTTAGCTGATAGTTAGTTTACTGGGTTTTGAATGGTAGCTTAGTGTCTAAATAGATAACAAATCAATCATTTATCTCAGTAGGTGTTTTTTTTTTATTTGTTTGTTTTTGAGACAGACTGTCTGAGAACTCACTGTGTAGAACAGGCTGACCCGCCTTTGTTCCCTGATGCCTGGGATTAAAGGTGTGCGCCATCATGATGAATTAGTTGTTCATCCCACTAGTTTCATGAACTTGTATCCATGTTCTGCTTTTTTAGACGCCGTCTTTATGTTCTTTATCTTCCCACACACGCACACTTGTCTCTTAATTTGCTCTGCAATAGGGTTTTATTTTATCAGTCCACACTTGTCTAGCTGAACTTGTTTGTGGGACTGAACTCTGTGTTCTTTTTGAAACTGGAAGGCAAACTTAGCTTCAGGTTAAGTGTGTTTTGTCTCATCCAGCTGTCCTTCAGTATGAACTGCTGGTGTAGTTTTCCTGGCGTGTGGCTGTGTTAGTGTTGTGATGTGCACACTTCTGTGTAGATGTGCTGGTGACAAGCATTTTCAGAGCACATCTCGTCTTTCTTCTCCCACTACTAACAAGCATGCCTAGCCACTCAAAATTATTTGGCTAAGGGGAGACTTTTAGTTGTTTCTGTTTGTTTTAAAATCAGTACCCTTTAACCCTTTAAGGATTCTTTTCTGTAACAATGAAAGACTAGTTTCTGATAAAGAGCTGAATGCTGTTTTTAAATTTGTATGACCTTTTGCACATATTGTACTAATTTTGAACTTGGAACCTCTCACATTTTTATGCTTATCAAAAAATTTATATCGTGCATTAGATGAAAATTATTTTGATAAAATGCTCTTGGAAACCAATAAAGTTCTTTTCCTTGGTTAATGTAACATCACTTGTTGGTGGCCACTGCTAAGGCAGCTCTTTCCATTTAAACCAGTTGACTTTCTGAGTCCTCTTTAGCAGTTGCTGTCTTGTTAAAATGAGACAAAGAGTCACTCTTTCACACATTTGTTAGCCAAATGACATTTAATACCAATTTCCTATAAAGTATCTCCTGACAAAGGTAACGCGTTTCCAACCAGCCAGGGTCTCATTTGAAATGAATATAATGCAAATAATTGTACATTTTGACTGATTAGAGAGAGATTAAGTTTCCTTTTTCAGTATCCATAAAAAAGATGTTTGTTAACTTCCCCTGAGAAGCTGAATAGTCAATCATAAGGTACATGGAATCAGTTTAGGGCTGATTTCTTACAAATAAAGCTGCCAACTTAAAAAGTAACACAAATCTTATTTTGTTTTCTCATAGAGGTGTGTAAATTTAGATATGTAAGAATCTTCTTTAAAGGGAACTTGTGACTGATAGATTGATTTATCGATGTACAGGTAACCAACCGCTGTTATGCCTTAATTTGGTTTAAGATTTGCAACATTACGTTAAAGCTAGACAAATCTGTTAGTATATAGAGTTACAGCAAAAACAGATTTCTGGAAAGCGTTGTAGGTATTTAATTGTGACATATTTTAGAAGTGTTTCTTTAAAATTTGAAAAACGTGCTAAAATAAATGTTATGTAGTAAATTAAAAAGTTCCCCGATAATGTAATGCTAGGTTAAAATAAGTGCATTTGTTACTGTATGCTCTTACCCCGTGAGTGAGCGCAGCTTAGCTCCAGATTCTGTGGGGAAAACTTGAAGAAGGGAGCAGGGTTTGTTTGTTTGTTTTTGTTTTGTTTGTTTTCATTTGCAGACTGTTCTTGGCATACTTATTTGTGTTTGTGGTCCTTGTAACTGACTTCTGCTTTTTGTTTGTTTTCTTTTCTTTCTATATCTGTTTTATTCCCCATACTGTGTCTTGCTGCCAGTTTCTATTGCCCCACCTCCTCCCCCTATGCCTCAGTTGACTCCACAGATACCTCTCACAGGCTTCGTGGCCAGGGTGCAGGAAAACAGTAAGTCTGGAAACACAGCTGTCAGATTAGAGGCTGTCTTCTCTAGCATGCATGGCTGATGGTCACCTTTTTCTTTCTCCCTGAGAAGCTAATCTTACCTTGAAGAATAGGTACAGATGTGCGGTGCTGACACTGAAGAGCACGGGCTTCCATTCTTTCCTCTTGTGTGCATGGTTACTGACCCATATCAATTTGAAAGTGAGCTAAGACATAAGATCCATTATTTGCATATTTTCAAGCAAAGAGTATTGAAATACAGGACTGCAAATCCCTAATAGTTACTTGGAGAATTAGAAAACCTTTTGCAGCTGGATATGGTGGTGCATGCCTGTAATCCTAAACCCTTAGGAGGCTGAGGTAGGAGATCTTCATGTGTTGGAGTATACTGTGGGTTATATAGTAAGACCCTGTCTTAAAAAAAATAAAGAAGCCAAAACAACAACATCTGTACTCCTAACAGAATTGTCAAGATATAATTATACTGTACATGTATCAGAAAATTGAGACAGGGCCTATACCTCCTCCCATAGTAGCACAGTATTTTAGAAAGGGACTAGTGGTTCAGTAGGTAAAGGCCCTTGTCATCAAGCTTGGTGATCTGAATTTAATCTACAGAACCCACATGGTGGAAGGAGAGAACCTACTTCTCTAAGCTCTCTGATTTCCAGACATACACAAAACAAATGTGAAAAAAAATAGAGAATGATTATAGATTCTGATCTTTATGAAGCTTCATTATTAAGAATGAGTCTTGGAATCTAGAAAGATGGCTCAGTGGTTAAGAGCACTTGTTGCTCTCGCAGAGGCCCTGGGTTCAGTTCCCAGCACCCACATAGCAGCTTACAACAGTCTCACTCCACTTCTGGAGGACCTGATGTTGTGGGCTCTGCGCTCGTGTGATGCACATACGTACATGGTAGTCAAAACACTCATATAAAAAATTATTTTGAAAAACTAACCTCCAAGAATAAGTGAGTCCTATGCATGTTGTCTGTCTGAGGGACTGACAAGGATGGTGGAGTCTGCCTCATGCCCTGGCCAACAGTGACCTGTGCTGGCCTGTGAGCTCGTGTGCCAAATAGAAACCTGTCTGCTTTCTTAAAGTGTTATCTTAGTGAAGATTAGGTTCAATAACTTTCATTAGATATTTATAGCGTGTATATTAATCTAGGTAGACTGTATCATTGCTCATTACCTTTGAGGTTACAAAAAATTCTGCATGCCCAGAGTGAATTTCGTGTGGCAAATGGAAAGTACAGTTGCTGAATTATTCAGTGTCAAACATTGAAATTAAGATAGTATTTAGATCTAATTTACTTTATTTGGGATCTGCCTAAAAATAAATTTCAGGATTGTTTGAGTAGTGAGCAACCTACTTGAGCAGCTCATCTCTCAGGAAAGTACATTTGTTGCAAATTCTGTGTCAGCTTTTGCTGACTCTTAATTCGCTTCTCTCATTCACTCCCTTCCACCATCTTTATTCAGTGTTACATGCTAGGCTCTGGGAAGGATACAAACAGTTTAAGTCAAAGTCTCTTCCTTCATGTGACATATAAGGGGCTTATTGAAAATGTAAATTTAGAATTTTGAAATTTCTGAGTGCCTTCTTACTAACTTCACTTTGAAAGCCGTGTGTTCAGATATTTAAAATTAAATGAATCTAGGTGTTTAAAAAAAAATAAGTGGTAAGGGTAACTTACTAGTCACTGCTGCTCCTTTCCCCACTTTTTATGCTCTTGGCAGTTGTATCCAGGGTCTTGTCCATGCCAGGTCAGTTGTTTTAACAATGAATTGCATTCTTGTTTGCTGGGTTCTGGAATGTGTCGTTCAGGCTGGCCTTGCAGTAGAGTCCTTCTTCCTCGACTCCTAAGTAATGTGACGGCAGGTGTGTTCATCATGCCCAGTGATCGTAGAAACTAAATCCGTCAGAGAGTGAAAGTGTCAGATGATCTTTTTACATTGCTTCATTATGAAGAATTGCTAGGAAATAATTTTAGTAGCCATTGTGCTTCTTGGGTCTAGAGATCATTGACTAATTGGTAATTGAAAAGAACAGAAATCCAGTATTCATATGCATTATTGCCAAACAGATTCACAGCTATTTTTGTTCTTTTTAATAAACACATGATGTTGAGTCATTATTCTCATACCACTGATATTCCAAATTTATTCCTATTTTGTATCTGCACTTTAAGTATTCTGTGAAATGCACATATTTTATGTGCTTTTGAAATACCTCTGGTGCTTAGAGGAAGTGACAGTAAAGGCATGTAGTGCTTAATCTAATCTGGCATAAGATATGAACCCCTAATGACTAATGCCTTTCATTATTAACATCAGAAAGCCTTTTAGAGCAAATATGAATAGTGGTAGGTCAAGCATTAGGGCAGAAAGTTGAACTGCCCAGACTTTTCCATAAAGTTAAAGATAAGTCAATATATACTTAATGACAGCTGAGTGGTAATCTTCAACTAGTGCTTGTACAAGTAAGAGTGACAGCAGTTAGGGAACCCAACACATACAGTGCATACATGAAGCCAAATGAAGGTATGTGCTGCGGTTATTTGATGTCAGGATGGGTGCATACCTCTTCTCTTCCTCTACACCAGAAAGCTTTATGGAGGATGTAGGTACAGGCAGAATCATGCATGTGGTGGACAGCAGCCCAGCTGTAGACTTGGTAGATTGCTCTCAGTGAGCATCATCACATAGAATAGATTTTTTTTTTATTATCTTCTTCGTTTCAAGAATAAAAGTAGAAATCACAGAATTTAACTAGTAATGAAGTAGGGCTGTTCTTTGCATGCTTTAAAACTTGGGGATATTTTCAACATACCCTGTCAGGAAGAATAACCTTTAAAACATACACCAGTTATATAATAATGTTTTCCTTCCTCCCTTCTTTCTCATTCATTCTTTAAAAGCAAAATAAAACAAATCAAGAGCCTATTTGTAGAGCTATGGATGGCATAGAATTAGCTGTGTAGACCAGGCTGGCCTTGCACTCAGAGATCAACCAGTTTCTATTTCCCAAGTGCTGGGATTAAGACATGCACCACCTTGCCTGATTTTTCCCCCCTCTCCTAAACTTTTAAAGGAATTTGTGGAGTAGAGGTTTGAGCATTAGTTGTGTTGGCTTTGAATTTCTAATACTAGGAGATTGGTGGCCCGATAGATAAGTACAATTCTAGTCCCACACTGTCTAGTCCCACGTCACTGTTAATACCCTAGATAAGTGCAATTCTAGTCCCACACTGTCTAGTCCCACGTCACTGTTAATACCCTAGATTTTTTGAAGCATGCGTACACACACCCTAGCAGCCATCTAGAATCTGAAGTGTGATTCATTTTTATTGTTTTGTTTATTTTTGTTTCTTTTAAAATTACTACATCTTCAACATTTTATGTTTAAATCTGAATTGTGTCTAAGTTAGAAAATTGGATCTTTAGGATCTGATCTCATCTCATGATTGTTTTATTAGTCATGATGCAGAATCTTAATTTTCTTTCTGCATTAAATTTTGACTATGAATATAACATTCCTTTAAGCATATTTAATGCAGTTTTCTAGTTGGAAATTATTTTTTTGTTGTTTTTGTTATAATTTAAATATAAAACAAACAAACAAAACCTTACACGAAGATGCAAACCTGATACTACAAACTTGGCTTTTCTCTCTATTAAAGCAAATTAATAATAATTAAATAAAAAATATGTTCACTTGAGATGTAGTTTCTAGGGTACTATTAATAGCCAAAAATAATATATGTAGTAAAAATTAATATATGTAGTAAATTATATATTAATTTTTATGTAGTTAAAAACGATCAAACCTCTAATGTAAGATATTTAGCAGTATTCCAAATGACAGGGTCAATTAGGCTATTAAGCCTAGTGGAACATGTTTTGACCTGAGTCTTAAGATAAGGAAAATTCTTTACTCCTGTATTTCTTATGAAAGTAGGATACTGTATCCTAACCTCTTGCATTCATTAATTTGGAGTCCTTTTTATGTTTAATTTAGCTCATTTTATTATTGCAAAATTGTGCTTAAAAGCAGTATGAACTTTAACACACCAAGCTTTTATTTCTAATCACTGCATGTTTTATATAGTGCATGCTGTCTGAGTTAGACTTTTGTTAAAATTCTGTTCATTAATTTTTTTTTCACTTAGATTAATTACTTGCTTGACTCCTTTTAGTTGCTGATAGCCCAACTCCACCACCCCCGCCTCCGCCGGATGACATTCCCATGTTTGATGACTCTCCACCTCCTCCACCACCTCCTCCGGTGGACTATGAAGACGAGGAAGCTGCGGTAGTTCAGTACAGTGACCCCTATGCAGATGGGGATCCTGCATGGGCTCCCAAGAACTATATTGAGAAAGGTGAGGTACTGCTACTGTGGACTGATTTGAAGTCAATAATGCAATTAAAGAGTTTATTGCTGTGAAAAAAAACCAGCATTTTTTATCTGTCTTACCAGTTAAGACGGCGCTGCATATGCCTTGTGTTCTTCAGCAGTATGCAAAGGATTCTTTATGTTTTCAATTTAAATTCTTAGATTTCTTTTTTTTTTTAAAAAAATTTCTTTATTGAATCTTTGGAAATTTCACATCATGCAACCAGTTCCGCTCACCTCCCAGTCCCTTCATATTCTTCCCTCTCACCCTGAAGCAGCCGTCCAAACTAAAATTAAAAAACAACAAAACAAGCAAGCAAACAAAAGCAAAAGAAAAAATAGAACAACAAAAGCAACCTCTTCGATCTTCCATCTTTCCTGCCTCTCCAACACCTCTTCATTTGTTTTGGTGGCATTGGAACCACAGTGTACCCTTTTGACCAAATAACTTTACTTGTAAATGTTCATTGCAGGGAGTCACTGGTCTGGCTCACTGCTCCTGGTACACCGTCATCACTGGATCCTCACTGAAACATCTCTGGGATATCCCAAGGCTGCCCCAAAGTCTTGGAGATGCTGGGGTTATCGTTCCACAGGATCAGTCCCTTCATGAGCTCCAGCAGGTCCTAGAGGTTAGGGTAGATGCTAGTGTGGGCCATCCCCAGGCCCATAGTGGGTAGTTGAGCTGGTCATTCTGGGCCACTGGGACTGTTAGATGTATGCTTCTGACTTCAGATTGACTTGACTGTGTTTTGTAGATCAGTTAAGGCACAAAACTGAGCTAAATGACTTTAAGCATTTCCCTCTGTCCCCACTTTTTCCCTTGTCCTTTCTCCTTTCTGTTCCCCCCCCCCTTTTTATTCAAGGCCAGGTGTAGCTTAGATTTTGTTGGCTATATTGATTCAACTGTTTTGCAGCTCAAAGTCAGGAGTTATTATATATGTGAGGAAATGTAGTTCAAAGTTGGGTGTTAATATGTATGTGAGTAGATATAGGTGTGTTCAGTAAAACTTTACTTGCAAAAATTGGCAGTGGGACGCTAGAGAGATGACTTAAGAGTTTGGAGCATTTCTTGCTCTTGTAGATGAGACCCAGGTTCAGTTCCCAGCACTCACATGGTGGCTTACACCCATCTATAACTCCAGTTCCAGGAGATTTGATGCCTTCTGACTCCTGGCACCAGGCACACATGTAGTACACATTCAGATATGCAAACAAAATCACTCACACAGAAAATAATATTTAAATCTAAAAAAATGGTGTGATGGGTTAGACTTGCCAGTGGACTATTATTGTTGACTTCTATTGTAAATCAAAGTAACATTTAGTGACTTAAGCTAGGCATGATTGCATATACCTGAACCACAGCACCCAGGAAGCAGAGGCAGGGGGATCATTATAAATTTGACAACAGCCTCATCTGCATAATGATTATCTCATCCTTCTGCCATGGGCAAGGAAAAGATTTAGTAGGATTATTGTCATAGTTAGGATTTATGTTGTTGTGGTAAAACAGCATGATTGAAATCAGCTTGGAGAAGAAAGGGTTTGGCCGAAACCTGGAAGTCATGGAGGAGTGGTTCCTGGCTTACTTCTAGTTTGGTTAGCCTACTTGCTTATTGCATCCAGGACCTCCTGCCCAGGAGTGGCACTGCCCACCATGGGCTCTGGTCACCCAACATCAATCACCAGTCAAGAAAATGCACCACAGACTTATGGAGACATTTTCTCAGTTAAGAGTCTCTCTTCCCAGATATGTTCTAACGTGTACAAATTAACATAGGATAGCAAGTACACATATATTTAAAGTTGTAATAGCCACTTTTGTGAAACTTGTTTAATTTGGACCAACAATTTATGACATGACTTCTTGTTCTTATTGCTAACTCAAATTTAACCTAATGTATTTTGATGTAATCCTATTCTCTGCATTAAACTAAAAGATTTAAATTCCAGATAGCCTTACAGTACTACATATAGGAGATCTTGATTAGATCCAGGAGAATAGAATCAACATCAGATTATCATTAGTGGTTAAATAGCGCTAAGAGAAATCGTGAGGAAGTATATACATTGAGATAAGACTGTTACAGAGGAAACCTTGAAAACTGTGGTTCATTACCTTTCTGAGCCATTTGCATAGGAGGATCTAAGAGCACGAAGTGGTTATCGTTTTGTTCAGACTTGACCGTTTCAGGCATTTGTCAGCCAGTTTAAAGTCAGTCTGTAGCACTGAGTCTCACCTCCTGTGACTCTAGATACAAGAGGATTACCAAAGACTATGTGAAGAGGTTTTCTTAATTAGTAATTGTTAACCCCTTGCAAATCACTCGATCCTTTTAGCTTGTTATTTAGCCAGAGATACTTTTGATAGTGTTGTATTTTTAAGCCTTGATGTACTATTGAGATCATAATCAGCATACTGTGATTTGCTGTAGAACTAAAATGGAAGGAACTGGGCTTGTTGGATCTCCTCACTACAGTATTTTGTAAGGAGAAAAGACTGCCTAACTTAAAATGTACTTTCCCTATTTCACTAATTTAGAGTTTCTTAAGGGCAAAAATATAAGCATCATGTATGCTCATAAAATTCCTTATTTTTAAGAAAAAAGACTGTTATGAATATATGAAGTAAATAAAAAAAATCACATAAGTTATAAATTTACTATTCATATATAGTAGAAAATTACATGTAATTTTAGAATTGTTATAAAATGGATTTAAGGAAATATTTAAATTCACAAAACAATAGTAAATTTACTATTCATATATAGTAGAAAATTACATGTAATTTTATAATTATGTTATAAAATGGATTTAAGGAAATATTTAAATTCACAAAACAATAGTTCAGAAAGCAGTGTATAAGTTGTTTGACCTTTCTATAACATCTGGAAAGGATACTTTAACTAGAAAGGAAGAGTATTTTGAACTTGTATCACACTTTCTGGGTTTTCCCCTTACTTTTCCATTTTTAAAATTAAACTTTAAAGTGAGACTTTTTTTTTTTTAAACTTGAATGTATCCCTATCAATTAGCGTAGAATTTTGAATAAATAGACTTACCTCACAAATAAGATTTATTAATGTGTGGTATAGTTAAAATAGGTATGGTACTTTGCTTAGATACTCCATGGGTATTTGTCTGAATGAATAGAAATAAATCCTAAATTCAACGCGTGGATCTATGGGAGTGTAGGCCTCTAATCCTAGGTCTTGGGATATTGAGGCAGTGAGACCAGCCTAAGCTAAATAGTGAAGTCTTATCTCAGAAAAGCAAAACTAACCCACCCAAATTCCAAGATTTTAAAATTGTGACTTCATTTATTTTATTGGGAAGGGGCACATGGCACAGTCTGTGTGTGAGGGTCAGAAGACAACTAACAGTCAGTTCTCTCTGTCATGTACTTGGTTTTCCTGTACTACACAGATTTGTATTACGTTTAAAAACTGAAGGAACTGTTGGAGACAGCACTCTCATTTCGTCCTTTGTTTTCTCCACAGTTGTTGCAATATATGATTACACAAAGGACAAGGATGACGAGCTGTCCTTTAAAGAGGGCGCAATCATCTATGTCATAAAGAAGAACGATGATGGTTGGTTTGAAGGAGTTTGCAATCGAGTGACTGGACTCTTTCCTGGGAACTATGTGGAATCGATCATGCACTATACTGATTAGGTTTTTCTTTTCTTTTTTCTTTTTTTCTTCTCATGTAGGTTATTACTCTGTCATACTGTGGGACTATATGGTTAACAGAATTGTCTTAATGTTTAAAATGTGCCCATATTTTCAGGACAATGTTTTATTGGTATATTTGGATGTCTACCTGTAAGCATACATTTTAGAGGCAGTTCACATATTGCTGAACAGCAGTTTATACCAGAGACTGCCTGTAATTGATTATGCATATGTGCTCACACCTTGATAACTTTATGACCAGCCTAAACATTCTGGGGATGTGGGTTATCATGTTTAACAAATCATGGTTCAGAATGCACCATTTCATGTTTCAGTGCAGCATGGTCACTAACATTATGTCAAGACTAATAGGAAAATCAGAAAACTTAAATGCTGGTGCTGGTCATACTTTTGATTTAAATTCTCATTTTTTAAGAATACTGTGTTTAAAGCATGCATAAAATTTTATGTATTGAAAGATACTTAACAATTCAAGATGCTTCCAATTTGTGTAACATTTATGTGGAGTACTCATATTTGAGTCTCTAAGTTCTTCATGTGAAATGAAAGATTATCTGTAATGTTGTAATTTGTATCTAAGTTTTTTAATGAGTGAAATTTGCATTATAAATTTTTACACTCATAAATACATAAGTGAACCAAAGGATTTTGTCCTCCTTTACTGGTTTGCTTTAAACATGTGTGCTCGTGCGTATGCATGCACACATAATCCCAACACAAAAGGTTTATTGCAGAATTATGGTCCTATTTTCTCAGTGTATTAGCTTGGAAACATGTGTCCGAACAGCATGATGTGACAGAATTTTGCAGATTTTGGAGCTAAAACATTTTGTCAAAGTTAACACATCATTCTGTAGGTAAAAATCCAAAGGGATGCTACACTATTCCTGTGGTTTTGATTAAAATGAATTTACACTGGTTCAATAAAAGGAAAATCTCTTATGTATTGTAAAAGCGAATGCAATTAATTTGTGGATAGGCATATGTAGCCCATTACACGGCAATAGCAACATACAATTGGAAAAGAAAGTAGGCCATGTATTACTCTGTAAACAGGTAACAGGCAGGTTTGTATTGGAACTGAAATGCACTTTGTGTGTCTCCTTGATTTAAGGGAGGGTGAGAGGGATAGTAGGGGTATTTCTCTTGTATATAATTCTGTACTGCTTAGGATATTACAGTAGATCACACAAGTGTGGGTTTCTATGTATTGAGGATTACAGACTTATGACAGCATAGTAAATGATGAGAGCAGTACAAAATATTTCTGAAAATTAAAGACCATTGTTTCTACCAAATCATCAACTATTTCATATATATTTTATTTACCTTTGTTATTTTTAAAGTATGTCATTAGTGATCAGATAGCTATATTATGCCTTTTCTTTTTGAAGCAGAATGTTTTCTTAATTTGTAAATAACCTGTTGTCTAAATTTTATCTACAGTCTTTTATAATAAACTATGTTCCTCTATGAAAAAAGTTGTATATTGTTAAAACATAACTAATGTGGATTTAAATTTAAGTACAGACTTCAAAATCCTCTGACCTTTAATCTTATGAAACAAAGACAAACCACTTGAATTTTAACCTTGATTATTTATTTGTGTAATGGCTTTCCATGTGGGCATTAACAGTGTAAACAGTGCCACACATAACCATCAGGATACCTCGATTAGACTTTATAAGACTATAGTGACACTGGTTTAATTACATTTAAAAAGTTTTCTGAAAAACTTTGCCAATAAAAAAAAATTGCCCATCAATAAGGTTGAAATTATTTCCTAAAGTGATTTTTGGTTATCTGCACGTGGAGCAAATAGTGTTTCACAAAATTCATTAGGCACACTCTGGTAAAATAGCTGCCGGGAAGAACAGAAAAGTTTGTCATTTATCTCTTGTGAGCACACTTTCTGAAAGCTGGATGAGGGCATCCCTTTCTGTGGATGGTCTAAGTTTCCTGATCTCCCTCACTGCTTCATGGCAGTACCGCTGGGCGAGGTAGGTTGTCTGTTGCACGCCATCACTCTACAGGAGACAAGAAATCAGAGATCACTGATGAGCTCCAGGAATGCTGCCACAATAGATAAAACACAGTGAGATTAGATGAGCTGTACAGTTATTAATCATACTATGTCCTGATGTTCTCTTTCTGGCAGGTGGCGGCTGCTTCTATATACTTTACATCCTTTTTCATATGGGAACATGCTTTAGTTTGGTTAGCGCACACAGAAGTCAACTCCGTCAAGCAGCCAGCCATTTTCTGTTACCTTTACTGAAGCATTAGAAGTTTTTCAGAGTTCTATCTATATAAAAGATTTTCCCATTTTAAAATGCAAACCCAAAGGGTCTGTGATGAAAATGCCTTTCATATTGGAAATGACAGCTCATCATCCCCAGCGTTTCCTAATCTAATCATGGTATCACTGTCTTCAGTTGGTCTGTGGATTACCTTAACTATCATGGAGGAATTACTTCTGATTTCCTCTTGTGTGAGGACACCATTGCTCATGTCCTCTCTGTGCCATTAAAGATAGTTACATTCTGGAACTATGTTTCTAATGTTGGTTTTTTTCTAGAAGCCAGACATTAATAAAACATTTTTCCCTCTGTGGAATTAAGTTGTATAATAAAGCACTTCCTTTCCATGGTTCTCATAGTTTTGGTTGGGAGACTAGCCTTCAGTGGCTGAGCCATCTCTCCAGCCCTTCTCCATGGCTCTCAACCACTGTTACTTAGAATATAATATTCCTAGTATATGGCTGAAAAGCTTTGCTCAAAACAAGAGTTGAGTTTTCTGTGCCATCTTGCAAAACAGCATGCTTTCTCTTGCTTGATGTTTAAACACATATACCTGCACAAATAACAAAGGGTATGTGAGAAAGAAACCACTTTATTTTCTTTTTGAGACAGTATTTCATTATGTACCTCTGGCTGGCCTCAGAGTCACAGAAATCCACCTGTCTTTGCCTTCCAAGTCCTAGGATTAAAGGTATGTACTTTTATTCTCTATGTATGACTTCATCTTAGCTAAAGATGACTGGGTGCAGCAGCATGAGGGATCAATAAGAACAAGTGTAACAATGTGTGTGGGCATGCACATGATAGGGCACATGTGGTAGAACAGGAAAACTTGTAAGAGTTTTCTCCTTCCATCATAAGGGTCCCTTGTGTCATCAGGCTTTGCAGCAAGTACCTTTACCCACTGGCACTGGAAATATTTATCTCATTGGTTCTGGAAATTATTTAAAAAAATAAAACTTTGGGTATCTGTGAGAAAGTTCTGAAGATATGCAGCAATATGTTTAAAATAAGCCTCTAGGTCCTGAACAGAGTAAATGGTTCTCCCTTTGAAAGAAAAACCTTCATGAATGTATAGTTCACTATGCTGGTTTCAAATTGTGTTCAATGACCCAGTTAACTTTAGTAGGGAAGGCTACCATAACTGTCTAGTTATAGGAAGGAAGCTTTGGACAGGGCTGGGGCCAGCCCCAGACAGAGTACAGTAATAATACTCATGGACACATCAAAGCTTACTCTAGCCTAGCAGGTCTCATTGGCCTTGACTGCATAGGAGTATCACTGAAGGGAAATCTAATATTTATATTAATTATATAATTATAATCTAATAATTATATTAATTGAGCTTTCTTCGGTTAATGAGATGGCTCAGTAGGTGAAGGAGCTCGCTGCCATGCTTAAGCGAATTCAATCTCTTAAGACGCACATGGTGCAAGATGAGAACCAACTCCTGCAAATATAGCGGACAGGCACTGGAATTAATGTGAAAGTAGATAAGCTGGTTTTTTGGATGTTGTTATTTGTTTGTTGTTTATGAGCTCCTTTCCTAGTTTTTGTCAAACTAAGCAAGGGTTGACCAACTTGGCTCTGTATCTAAAAATTTTTTTGTAACTACCTACTGTTGCTTTCTGTATTTTTAAATGGTCTTACCAGTGTGTGTGTGTGTGTGTGTGTGTGTGTGTGTGTGTGAAGATGCCTAAGTTAGTAAAGGTACTTAAGGTGCCCACTGCCCAACTTGATTGATCTCTGAGACATACATGGTAGGTGGCGCACGCCTTTATTCCCAGCACTTGGGAGGCAGAGGCAGGCAGATCTCGGTGAGCTCGAAGCCAGCCTGGTCTACAAAGGGAGTTCAGGACAGGATCCAAAGCTACAAATAATCCCTGTCTTCAGAAACAACAACAACCAAAAAAACCACCACCACCAACAAAAATGTCTTACCAATTGCCCTCTGACTTCCACATGCATACGCACAACAGTAGTCTTACCTCTAATACATACTGTCGGGCTCTGTCCACATCCCCTGGCAAGCTGAACCGCCTCATTATCATAGCATTCATTTCTGGGAACTAAACATAAAGAAGGGAAATCTATTTATTATTCCTGGATGAATGAAGAATTTTAATACTTGTTTGTAATTATATAGAAAAATTTAAAATGGATACTGGAGATAGCTCAACAGTTAGGAACACTCGGTGCTCTTGTATTGGGTGTCAGCCACATCATGCAGCCTACCATGCTCTTAGAACTCCAAGGGCCCTGCACATACAGACAAGCAGGCACATGTGCACCAAACACCGTAATGCTGTATCCGTGGTCCAGTTCTGAGTGCATTTCAGGATCTCAAAGCACTGCACTTTGAGGTTCTGATTCAGTAGGATATGAATTGAGAATGCCTTGTTAATGAATTTCCAGGTGATGTTGATACTGCTGGTCTAGGACCACTGCTCTAGGAAGGGTTAGGAATTACAGACTGTTGACTGCCACTATAAACATCTGCTTGTATATAGGGCAAATCTGATTATACTGATGTCACGATTACTAGAACTTCCCTGATTTTTTAATGCATAGCAAAGCTGAGATTGATTGGATTAAAGGAGATAGAGGTTCTCAGCCAACCAGGTCAGTGTCCTGAGTTATAAGATCAGAGGGTTTAGGGGGCAGGTCAGCATGTCAGAGCTTTGGTTTCATCCCTAACACCACAAGAAACAAAATCTCACGGACTTGGAGACTTCATAGGGGAGGAAATTGCTTTTTCTGCTTTTGTAGGTTCACTGTTTGGTCCAAGAACTAGCTCACTGTGGCATCAGATAGGAGAAAAGGGTGGACGTGCCGCTGGGTCTGATGGCTGGAGCGATCCCAACTCACAACAGGAGAGAACCGACTCCTGCAAAGCCCACTCAGCCACAGTCTCCCCACCTGTGTGTAGGTACACAATATGAATTTTTTAAAGGCCTTAACAAAAATGTCTTCTGTCCTTTTCATTTCTCAGCAGTTATTTAGGAGAACGGCTACCATCACTAGGAAAAAGCCAGGACAACACAAACATCACTTCTAGACCCAGGTTCCATGTCCGGGTTCTGCCAGCAACCCCCCTAGCTTGGAATTTCTTAATTTTTAGCAGCCTGCAGTTCCATGTAATAAGAGGGAGAGTGTGCCTAACCCCAGACATCGATGTTTACAGCATTTTCCCTGGCACTGTGCCTGAAGGACAAAATAAGTTGTCCTGTAACAGTGACCATGGAATTTGCAGAAGAAAATAGGGCTTACAGAGAAGCCCTAACCAAACAATAAATGGTATTCTTTCCCTAGAAAGGTATGTATTTGAAAATAAAGTTGTCAACATGTAAAGGCAGCTAAAATGCCTACAGAATTGAAGGAGCCAGCAACTTAAGAATTTGCATTAGTCTTTTAAGAATAAAAATTTTTATTTTTTAAATATTTTAAAAATTAGGACTTTTAAGAATAAAAGCATATTAATGAAAACATACAAAGAAACAAATCAAGAAATCAAGTCAGATAATTCTGGTGGTTAAAAAGTCAAATCCTTAGGCATTTCTTTCAGTTTTTAAAGACTTCACCCCCACCTGGCCATTTCTAGGCTATATCCTAAAGCAGATGTGATGGTGTCTTAGGCATCTAGTAAAATTACCCTGTTTTGATACATGAGCTTTTCTTTTATTAGTCTGAGTTATGTGTGATAAAATATGCTGATACGTAGTTTCTCTGGTACTTTTACTGTCAAAACACCAAGAAAACAAAATTTTAAAGAAAAATAAATTGCAGTGAACACCAACAACTACATTCCTTCTTTGAAATAGCATGCAAATTTTATTATGCAAATATCAAACTTCGGGAAGCCTCCCCCCATCCCCCCACATGTGAGGGAGAAGTGAGAAACAAGAAGATGGCTCTTGCCCCAGATTCAGTGAGAAAACAATTTTGATGACTGTGTCCTTTGCTTGCTCACGCTGTTTTACAGTAGGAAAGCACCTGTGCGTGAGTATGATGCTAACTCTGAAACCTGCTCATAAAGCTGCAAGGGGGATTGATCACTGCACTAGCATGAGTCGGCCCCAGACCTGGAGAATTGTGACACCAAAGAGTCACCACAATAGCATAAGCCTGAGCATCTGGTGCAGGGGCTGGTGATGGCAGTTGAAAATACGGCTGCAGCCTGACATTTAGGTCTAGTGACTTATCAAGTAACAAGCAGATGAAAGGAAAGCTTTTAAAAAGAACTTTTAAACTAATGTAATCTCACCCAAAAAGGAAAATACTTCTATTTTGTTTCTCATGTCATCGAAACATAATGTGACTATAGTAGACCTTTGCTTAAGTATAAATAGGAAGGAGCCATGCTACAACATGGAAACACCATACTAAATAAGCAAATACTTAAAAAGAAATGTCTAAGAAAAACCTATACCCTCTGTGTATGTTGGAAGTCTATTGGTGGTTACTTGGGGCTAGAGTAAGGAAAATGGGGGAGTAGCTACTGATGGGTACAGTCTTATGAGGCTGATGGTGCCTGGAAATCAGGTTCAGTTCCCTAGCATGAGAACTGTAACTCGGTGAAATTGTTTTTGTTAAATTTTCTGAATTCAGGATTCCTTTATACAGCAACCTTTCTCAGTGCATTAAATATGGAGTCTAAGAATCCACTAGCGCTACTTTGCTATTCCAGATGAAACGAAACATGACTGTTTATTTACTAATGCTACAAGGTGGGCACTCCAGTTACTGCTCAGCTGCCTGTTCCCCCACAAAGTACTCAATGTTTTCCTTATAAATAATTCACAGAGCAATGACTACAAAAAACAAGATAATGTGACGATTAAAAAAAATACATAGACAAAATAGAAAGCCAGACGATTTTCTCCCATTGTTTTCCAACATGAGGTATCACTGTGTCTTACTCATGTTCCCATATTTGTGTGATTAAATATTATCTTTAGGGAAGGGAACCAGCAAATCTAAGCAAGGAAAATAAGGACAAAATTGCTAATCAATTCTTTACTTGTTGGGGCATCACAAACAGCAAAAATAACTGTCAGACATTACTATAACCATACTTCAGAAAATGCGCATTCAAACTTCCATGGAAATTCATATCATAAAGCCTGAGACAGCAAATTCAGATAGATGTTACTGTACAAGGAATCTAAAGAAAAAGAATGGAGACTTGTTTAGGATAAATGGATTTCTTATTTAGGTGTATAATTCCATTACAGACATCTGCCTCTAGCTCTGGTTTGTACTTGTGAATAAGGTCTTTGACAATGTTTTTGGATTTTTTGTTTGTTTGTTTGACAGAATCTCAAGTGGCCCAGAATGGCCTTGAACTCACTATGTATTGAATTTCTGGTCTTTCTGCATCTACCTCCCAAGTGCTGGTGATGGAGCCCAGTGATTTGTGCATGCTAGGCAAGTACTCAACTGAGCTCAAGTTTTTGCTCTTGAAGAAAACAAAATATTTATACAAGAATATACTTAATCACTGGACCTCTTCAGAAATCCTGAAACGTGTGTGTGTGTGTGTGTGTGTGTGTGTGTGTGTGTGTGTGTCACACGCACACCAAGAATCAAGCCCAGGGCCATACACATGCCAGACAATCTCTACCACTGAGCCACAGCCTCCTGAAACACCTCGACCATCAGGAACAAATGCCTCAACAATGGCCACCAGGAAATTCTTCTCAAAGGTATCAAAAATAGGAGAATCAGTTAACTTAGCCCAGCAAGTTCTAATATCAAGCAGCATTAAAAAGGAAAAGGAAAGCCAGGTTTGGTGGGCATGGCTATTACACTATGACTTGGGAGGCTGAGGCAAGGAGACTGCCACCAGTTTGGAAAGGCCTAGGATCTCGGAGCAAGACCTTCAGTGTTATGCAGATGGATTAGTTCAAAGACAAATCTGTGGACAAGACACCAGCCCAAGGAAAGGTTTACAAATACCTCACAAGTACTCTAGTGAATGTGCTTGTGAATCACTAACAATAGTGGATACTGTGTGCAGTATATCTTCAGTGCTATGACATACGAGTTACCTGGTCTGTGGGTAGACCTACTGGGTACTATTATCCACACTGTTAGTTGCAGGAGCAATTCAATACAGTAAAATGAATGCCACTCTTAGAAGACTTGGGAAAGACGGCCTTCTGTGTCATCTACCAGATGTTCCATTTTGGCCAGACATGAGCATCATTTTCATTTATAGAACAAACAGTTATATACCACAAAGCAGAATTGTGAGATCAGGATCAATGTCAGAAAGCCTCCTTTATAAACTAAAATAAACACAGTTTTATTAAAGCAAGATACTGTATAATCCTGCATTATTTTCTGAAATTTATTTTCCCGAGTTATTTTAAGCCCCATGAACTTTTGACAGATTTCTTGCTAAGACACTCTTTTTAACAGCATAATCCATAAAGATCCTAAACTCAGGGTTTTGAGAGCAATTTATGAATACATGCTTGACTAAGTATAAATATATATTTGATTAACTTTTGGTCCATTTGCCAAAATGTGAAATGAGTCCTGTCCAGAGACTGTTCCTGCTCAGCTTCATCATGTGTTTCCTTCTGGAGGCTGCACGATGCCTTCTAACTCTTTTTTCCCATTGCCTCACAGGCAAACCAAGAAAAGTGCTGTTTGGTCAGAATAACTGGGTGACTTGTGACTCTGGGATTTTCCAGTAAGCGCACATAAAACCACAGTTTGAGTAACATTCTGTTCCTTTTCCTTGCTCCTACTTCAAGAACAATTAACCAACCAACCAAATATAAAGCCTCAGCAATTTTCCATCTGCTGTGTATTATAGACAGGTCAATCATAAGAGCTGTGCATTCCGTGTCTTTTCTCATTTTGTCCCATTATCTATGAATGCATATCAGCTATTAATCCTTTGTGTAGAGGAAAGTAAACTGGATCCTTTAGAAATGATGTAATGAAACAATCAAAAGAAGCCAGTCTAGTCCATTTGTTTCACGGAGCTCATGAAAAACATTTATAATTGTTGAGATTTCTAAAAGCAGAACCCAGAACTCTTCACAGACTAAGTCAGGGAAAGTTTACTCATGCACATGAACCTGTGAGTGAGAGGATGAAGGCCTGAAATTGTACAAGAAATGCTGGCCGATGACTAACTTTTCTATTATCGGATATACCTTCATTTTATACTCACATGACTCAGGAATACTGGGTATGTGCAGGGGGTTATGGCCTAACATAAAAAGTTCCTCAATAAAGCTTTAATGTACAAAAGGTTTTCTTGAAATGTTTTTTCAACTTGGCATATATATTAATAATCTTTCTGAATATTGGGCTAGTGAGTTAATAAGTCTCTGACTCATGGGAAAAGGGACCCACCATTCATAGCATGTATATGTTTTGTTGTCATTTTTTTAATATCTGAGTTTTGTGTTTTAAATATATGTAGCCTAGACTGTTCTCAAACTCATGATCTTCCTGCATCAGCCTCTGGGTGTTGGGGTTACAGGTCTGTGCTATTATATCTGAACTGCACACCTTTCGCTTAACTTGGCCTCAAACTTGTGAGAAGATGGAGCGTGGTAATGATGACAGGAGTTTCTGAGTGTCCCATCGTCTCTGTTCAGTATTTATCCTTCAGTTGACTGAGAATGTCTATGGTCCCCAGGCCCCATCCAGGCATCAGCCTCCTCTAGGATCAATCAATATCACCCACAGTAGCTCTGCTAGAACAGAGGGTGAAAATCATCTCTTCCCTTTTTTGAATCAGAAATTAATCATAAGGAAGGTCATTGGTTTTAATATCAAAATGGAGCTATTTTGTTCTAGAGATATTATTACTTACATGTTAAAGAATAAAAGCAAAATTTATGAGAAGAATGATAAGTTTGTCATCCCCACCTTGGTTTTTTGAGACAGGGCTTCTCTATAGCTTTGGAGGTGTCCTGAAACCTGTTCTGTAGACCAGGCTGGCCTCAAACTCACAGAGATCCACCTGCCTCTGCCTACCAAGTGTTGGGAATAAAGGAGTGCGCCATCACCTCCCGAAAATTTTTAAAATTTTAGAGCAAAAAGGCAGTTGGTGATGATCACTTTATTACACTAATAAATAGCCAATTAAATACCACTCAGATGAATATTTGTTTTAAACACACCCCATCACAGCTAATGGCCCATTTATTCCAAGTAGCATCTGGCATAGCCAAAAGCATATATATGGCTAGGGTTCAGAAGATGCTGTGGAAATGGCTGCTTTGACAGTCATTGCAGCATCTTTGACACTTCCTAAGCATCTCATGTATATTTATGAACAACAGGATAGCAGCTTTACTTACTTCTTGACAGTCTCAATCTGGAAAAGGAAGGAACTATGTGGTCCTAGTCCATTGACTTCTTCACTTCTGAAGCAATGGCTGAGGCTCTAAGGCTTCTCTCAAGGTGCAAAAGTTCCATTAAATGCCTAGAACTTACGAGTTTCTCACACTTAGACACCCTTGGCACTTCCTGTACCTTTAAGAGGCTTTGAGTCACACCTCTGTCAACCTCGTAACACCCAAAACACATTAAATCCCACTAGCCCTTTCTGATTTACAAGATAATGAATATTACATCAACTAGCCCTTACAACAACTAAAGAGATTACAATCTGTGTTCACTGATAAGGCTTATAGAAGTATAATTACACCCTAACATCTCAGGAAACCAGGATAAAATCTGTGGTCCCTTATCTAAATGCCTCCAGCTGTTCTTTTTCTCACATTTCATCAGCTGAGCCTAAAGGCATGGCTCCTCAGCAGTATTTCAAAGACAATACAACCTACCTGCTGGCAAGCAAACAAGACAGGGCCAGTGGCTAAGCCTAGCTTCAGGTCTGCGGAAGTTGGCTTGCCCATCTGGTCAGAGCAGGAGGTGAAGTCCAATACGTCATCTATGAGCTGGTGAAAGGAGAAATGAGTCACACCCACTGTCCTCCCTGCTTTAAGCTCTACACTGAGGGCAATGCTGGCTGTGCCTACCCTTCACCATTCCCACAAACAGGCAGACTGACCTGAAAAGCTATTCCAACATTTTTCCCATACTGATAGGCAATCTCATGCACCACTGGATCGGGGCAGCCCAGGACAGAGACCTGAAATAAAAAACAGATTCTGGTAAGCTGGGGGCTGGAGAGATGGCTCAGCGATTAAGAGCACAGACTGTTGTTCTAGAGGTCCTGAGTTCAATTCCCAGCAACCATGTGGTGGTCCACAGCCATCTGTAATGAGATCTGGTGCCCTCTTCTGGCCTACAGGCAAGATACTGTATAAATAAATAAATAAATCTAAAAAAAAAAAAGATTCTGGTAAGCTGTAGCATCCAGATACAGGCAGCCGACCCTGAAGAAAGAGCCACTTACACATCCCTTAAGAAACAAGCCTATGTTATAATCGGGATGCTGGCACCTAAGGGAGACCAAATACAGTAAGTTGTGTTTCTTTTTATACAGTTTTGAGAATAGAGTCCAGGGCCTCATGCAAACTAGGCAAGCACGCTACCATCCAGGCACAACCCTAGCCCATTTTCTTCCACTTATTTTAATATTTGTGAGTGTGTGTGATGTGTGTGTGTAGAGTGTGGGTGCCACTCTGGTGTCTCTTCTCCAGCTTTAAATGGAGTCAGGGACTGGATTTGTGTTGGCAGGCTTCCTTCCTCCTCCAGTTCTTTCAAACAAGATACAGTCTTCCAAAGAACCATAAACAAAAATTCTAATAAGCTAAGCCAATCTTTCTGGTATACAAAAAGGTCCCATTGTGTAAAATGCTGGCTCCCAGCAATCAGTGCAATTGATGGCTTTAATGACCTCTGAGAAGTCACCCTCATTTCAGGGGTAGAATCTCATCTATACAACATTGTCAAGCACCTCTTCATCAGTGGGTCAGTTTTGGTGATCACACCTTTTCTCGTGATCCTTCTACCTCTACCTCCTTCAGCAAATAAAACTGGTATGTGCCACCACAACCAGCTACCCTTTTTCTCAATGCAGCTGTTTTTTGCTGTCTGTTAACAGCCTCACTCTCAGTCTGGACTTCTGTTTCTTCATTATGAGAAAGATCCTCCCTGGATCTACTGTTTCTATCCCTCTCTCATCAGAAGTAATTTAACTGTACTAGAACTGTTTGATTACATCCCCACCCTTCCAAAAAGGAGAGAAGTAGGACTTCTAAAGCCTCAGACAGAATCTGGTTAGTGCTGAGCATGCTAATCTACGCTACTTCCTGCTGCACTGTTGAGCATGCTAAACAGGCTCAGTCACATTTTCAGAAATCAAGGACAGGGAAAGAACAAGAGGGGAACTGGGGAGACATTCTGCTCAATTTGAAAGGAAAGTCTATGCTGAAGCTCAGCAAGGAAGCCAGATGAAATAGGTCACTGGTGATAAATAACCACCTGCCTATTTCTTTGGTTCTCTATTGGAGACCACATCCCTCCTACGCATCAGCATGAGAAGGTGGGACAAGCTCTCCAGAAGCCTGCAAGACTGGAGTATGCCTCTAACAACTACCAGTGACTTTATCTGCTGCCTGATCCTTCTGTTCCTCACCTGTAAAGTGTACAAATTAAACTCTTACCTCTTTAGAATGGAGAAATTTGTCATCAATGACTCTCCTTCAGTGCTGTGGATACAGCGCAGTAGTAAAGCATTTACCTAGCATATTGCTTTGGGCTCTGCACAATAGGCAGAATAAAAGAAGAGGAAAAAGAAAGAAAATGACCCTCTTGTTTAGCTGAACATGGAGGTGAGGCAGGAAGATTGCAAAATTGAGGCTAGCCTAGGCTACACAGTTGAGTCAGAAAACAAAATACCCCCCTTCTCTTCTCTGCATCCACAGGATGCAGGCAGGAGGATCTGCTAGCTATAATTTTTGTTGTTTTCCCTTTTGGTGCTGAGGATCAAGTCCATGGCTTTGAAGTGCTCTAGCACTCTGCCCACTTCAGCCCTGGCAATACTTTCTGATGACTTAATAGAGTATGCAGCTGTAATGCTGGCAGATCAGGATTCAAAAGCACACACCAGAAAGGCCAGACAGATACCTGAATGAATAATAAAGTCTTAACTGTTTTCAAAGGCAAAGACCTATAATCCATGGCCTCTGAGGAAGGGCTCTTTTCAACTATTATGTGAGCCACATGGAGGTAAACTTAGAAAAGAAGTCAAGATATGCACCAAGCTGGGTCAGAGTGAGAGAAAGACAAGGTTCAGATAGCTGAATATGCTAAACTCAGAACAAAATGATCCCACCCCCCAAGCAGAAAGAACTATTAATGAAGCAATCTGCAGTAGTGAGATTAATGCTGTCTTCTCAACATAAAGTCAGATACCCAGAAACAGAAAGTTCCTTCAAAAAAAAAAATAAATGAAAAAGTCTTTTTAAAGTCAATGAATTATCACTTGTGGTACATGGAACTAGCATTAGAACTTACTTAGGTTTCACAATAGCTCATAAATACTTTTGTGGCTAATGATGATAAAATCTAACCAATTCTGGGTATTCACCATGCACTATCCTAAAATTTCTTATTTACTTATGAGCTTTGAGGACTGAGGTGTTGAATATTCTAGGCGTTACATAGCTAAGACATGCAGAAATCAGAACCTAAATCCAAACGCCTGGCTCTAAAGAGTGTTCTCTTAGTCAGTCAGCTTTGCTGCTTCTAATGACACAACTGAAGCCAGAAGGGATCAACAAAGTCGCCCAGGCCTGCTAGCACAAGCTGAGGTCTGTCTGCACTGTGTCCCTTCCTGGCTTATATATACTAACCCAGCAATGGACTCCTTATTGACTTAAGAGTCAAAATTTTTCTTCAGCTTGAAGACCACTGTAAAGAGTGCTGGTTCTCCTACCTAGGTTAAGGGACAGAAAACAACTGTCACAAGTATAAAATCAGATACAATATGGCACAATGAACAAAATGGCAAGAAGGCAAGCTGTATGACAGTTCTTGTATTCAGCACCAGAGAGATCCCCACATCTTCCTGGAGGTGGGTGGAGTATGAAAGATGATCAGCCCAAAGAAAGAGGAGCTCAACTGTTTTACCTGAAGTAGATGCCACTTGAGGACCATCTATAACACCATTCCCACAAACTTCATCTCAGAAAGACTAAGAAGCACTGTTTGAACTGGAGGGGGCAAAGTTTGAGAAGAATCTCTTATCTTTGAAATGTATACTCACACCACTGTAAGATTAGAGATATTTTCTGATGGGTAAATAGTATGTATTATCATCTATTTGTTTAAAATAGTGTAGACACTGTGGTGGCATACATCTTCCATCCAGCACTTAGGAGGCAGAAGTAGGGGTATTTTTAACAGAGAGTTCTAACATAGAGTTCCAGATCAGCCAGGACTATGTAGTGAAACCCTTGTCTCAAAACAAACAAACAAAAAGGGTTAGAAGGGCTGGAGAAGACTGCTCTGTAGTTAAGAGCACTGGCTGCTCGTCCAGAGGACCTAGGTTCAATTCCAACATCCACATAGTTGTTCACAACCATCTACAACTCTAGTCTCAAGGAATCTAACACCCTGTTCTGAACTCAGTGGGCACTACAAACACAAAATGCACATTCACACAAGCTGGCAAAACACCCATACACATGAAAACAATGAAAACATTATAAAATACTGTAGAGACTTTAAGTCTGTACCATTATAGATAAATATGCTAAACAGGTAGAGAGAAAATAGATGCAACATAGGCTGTATCACAAAGATCTAGAGGCGACACTATGCATCAGGAATCTCAGTAATCCAGGCTGAAGCAGGAAGACCATGGGTTACAGGCCAGCTTAGAATTCAGGGCAAGATTTTACCTCAAACAAAACATAACAAACCTCCTGCAAATACACAGTATAAATATATAAAATACATCGACAATTAAAAACAAATAGGTATGAAAACAGCCTTAATTATAAATACTCTTGCCCCAAAACCTGGCAACCTGGGTTTGATCTCTAGAAGCCAAATAAAGGGTTCCACAAACCATGTGCTGTGCCATTTAGGTACCTCTCCAAATACTTATATAATAAAAAAAAATCAAAACAAAATAAAAAGTCAAATAGTCCTCATTGATCTGAACATTATTTAGATTTACTCAAATGGCTGACAGTAATGCGCATGCATTATACAAGGAGATGTGATGGTATTAACACACACACACACACACAAGGAGATCTGATGGTATTTAACACACACACACAAGGAGATCTGATGGTATTAACACACACACACAAGGAGATCTGATGGTATTAACACACACACACACACACAAGGAGATCTGATGGTATTAACACACACACAAGGAGATGTGATAGTATTAACACACACACACAAGGAGATCTGATGGTATTAACACACACACACAAGGAGATCTGATGGTATTAACACACACACACAAGGAGATCTGATGGTATTAACACACACACACACAAGGAGATGTGATGGTATTAACACACACACACACACACACAAGGAGATCTGATGGTATTTAACACACACACACAAGGAGATCTGATGGTATTAACACACACACACAAGGAGATCTGATGGTATTAACACACACACACAAGGAGATCTGATGGTATTAACACACACACACACAAGGAGATGTGATGGTATTAACACACACACACACACAAGGAGATGTGATGGTATTAACACACACACACAAGGAGATCTGATGGTATTTAACACACACACACAAGGAGATCTGATGGTATTTAACACACACACACAAGGAGATCTGATGGTATTTAACAAAGTTACACATATACTGCCTCGAAATTTACACCAACACACACACACACACACACACACACACACAGTAGCTATGACTGTCTAATACTAGAAACCTAAATGTCTGTATATAGGAGACTTACTGAGCAAGTGATTTTAATATCATTCAAAGCCTCAAAGCAGTTTCTCTAGCCAGCCCCCTCTCTGGATTTTAGTATTTCTTTTGGTCAAAACATAATAGGTAGATAAAAAGGGGTGGGGAGGCAGTAAGGGGAAAATGGTGTCTTTAGTAGACCAAATAAAATTTTGATAAGCTTCCTTTAAATTCTCACAGCATTATAGACTCCCAAGACTTCTATAATGATCTTCATCTCCAATGTTTTGTTTGCTTGTTTATTTGTTTTTACAGTCCAACCACAGTTTCCCCTCCCTCCCCTATCCCACACACTCCTTCTTCCCATGGCTACTATGGACAGAACTCCCATGGATATCAGCTTGCCATAGCACATCAAGCTGCAGCAAGACTAGGTAGGGCATCATCTCCAAATTCTTATCTCCTCTTTGGCACATCTAATTTCCTGTGCATGAATGTCTTTGCTCAGATGTCTACATCTTAAATACCAAGAACACATAAAAATAGTCATTTTAAATACTTAACACCTCTGGGATATTTCCACCCATGGACACCCAGAGTGCCTGCACTATGATTTTATTGTTATTCTAATAGGCATCAAGGACACGGCGAGCACGCCGCCTTGTGGCTGGCACAAACACTTCTTTTATTTTTTGGTTACTTCCCTTTCTTCCTGGTCCTATGTATAGATGCTCCTTCGTGCCCAGAGAATACTCATTTAGTGTTTTAGAAGTAACAGCATCTCCACCTACTGCTAGTAGTTTGAAACTGCAGTGGTAAACCTATGAAATTATCAATGAACTTCTCTCAACACATGAGTAGCTCCCAAGGGAATTCTTGAGTAGCTCTCCTTTTTTTTTTTTTTCCGTTTTTTAGTTTCTTGCTATGCATCAGGTCTCAGGTAGTTCATATATCCAGAATGTGCTAAAGCTAGACTACAGAAGATTTCTAGTGGTTAGATAAAAGTCTAGCATCTTTCAGGAACTTGTGAAAAAGGTTTTCCCTCCCCTGCCTCTGGCAGAAGAGACTTAAGCCTCCGCTAACATACCCCTGTCGTTGCATATCAAAGTCCTTGCTGGCCTCCAGGCTCCGACAACCCTGCTCACAAGGGCCTATTATACATTTAAAAGTCCAAGTTACTTCCTTTTCTCTCTGGTCTGGACTCTTCCAAATGCTCTGTATATTTTCTGGCCCATAAGTGTATGTTTCTTTAACTGAATTTCCCCCCCCCCCCCCCCCGGTTTTGGAGGCAGGGTCTTTCTGTGTAGCATCACTGGCTGTTCCAGAACTCATTCTGTAGACCAGGCTAGCTTCGAACTCATGGAGATCTACCTGCCTCTGCTTCCCGAGTGCTGGGATTAAAGGCGTGAGTCACTATACCTAGTGTATATGTTCCTTGTAGCATGGCAAAATAGAGGCATTATCATCAAGGGACTAGAAGAAGGTTCCCTTTTAGGATAATTTGCTAAGAACATTCAGAGGTGATAGTTTACATTTGACCTTATGTGTCTCTCTTACTGTCTTGATTGTACAGGACTATTAGACAGGACCACTGCTTGCTCAGATTTCTCCACTAAACCTCTTAGTCTGAGACATGCTTAGATAAACAATGTGTTGTTTTTGAGACAGATGTCATCTACAGCCCAGGGTGGCCTTAAACTTACTATGTAGCTCTGTTGGCCTTGAGTACACAATCTTCCTGTTTCTAGTAGGGTATAGGCATGCGCTAACATGGCTTCTCATAGGATAGTTTATGGACAGACTGTTCTGTATGTGTGAATTAATGATTATCACACATTTTAATACACAGATTAAAGACACTGATTTAAACATTTGGATAAAGCTTAGAGACAGAGAGCACAATACAAAGAGGAGGTGAGGAAGACCAGGGAGACTGCGAGAGGAAGATGTATGAAAGTTATAGCTTTTGTATAGGAGACATAATTGGTTAGGTCTACTATGCATTTATTAACAAGGATATAGAATACTAGTGGAATCTAACAGTTAAAATAATTGTCTCCTAGGTAAATATATATGTGATAATTTATTTTTAAGATTAACATGGCTGGGCGGTGGTGGTGCACGCCTTTAATCCCAGCACTTGGGAGGCAGAGGCAGCCGGATCTCTGTGAGTTCGAGGCCAGCCTGGTCTACAAGAGCTAGTTCCAGGACAGGAACCAAAAAGCTACAGAGAAACCCTGTCTCGAAAATAAAAAATAAAAAAAATAAATAAAAATAAAAAATAAAAATAAAAGAGTAACATGTCAGAAACAATGTGTGAGAACAACTATGACAGAGAGCTGCTCAGAATGCCACACTGTTCCGACTGGGAAATATATTGACTTAACATGTAACATGCTTCAGTATGGAGACACAGGTGCCACAGCCAAAATACAGCCCCTGGAAACACTTCTCTCCTCTCCTGGGTTCCAGGGATCTAACCTCAGGCTTGTGTGGCAAGGGCTTCCCTGCTGAGCTATCTTGCCAGTCTAGACTGGCAGGAATTTTGATTAATTCTTGGGGGAGGAAAGATGAAAGAAAAGTTCATTATTTCCATACCAAAAGAAGACAACAAAAATGAAAACACATTAGAAGTTGTCTGGGATGTAATCTTTTCTCTGACTTTTTGAGACTTTAGGATGCTATTTTAAGATTCTCTAATTAGATGTCTAGGAGATTAGCTACCAAACAATAAGTGTGGGCTTTTTTCAACTTGAAAAAAGACAGAACGTACATACTGCTTTACAACTGTTGGCTATGAGACTGGCCGTCTTCTTGAAGGTCTTTTCAAGGTAATGGGCAAACCTTTCATTCTCATTTTCTTTCGACCCTAGCTGAAGAAATTCACCTATGAAGAAGGAGAATGGTTACTTGAGATATGCTTTTTACTGCCTGGCTAAAATCAGGATTGAATAAAACAGGAAAGTCAGAATGAACTTACCACGCACCAAATCTTCAATAACTTGGGTTAAAATAGATATAACAGCTGTGTTTCCAATCCGTGCCAGAGCTATGGAAGCTGCAGAAAGAATTAAATCTCCGGCAAGAACAGCCTGGAAAAAGGAGAAAAAAAAAACCTTTACAGTTAAAAAGTTCACAGCTACGTCAGTAGTTAACGCACCTGCCTAGCATGCCCAGGTTTGATCCCCAGGATATTAATGTGCCCAGAACAAGTTATCAGTTATATATATGCAGTCAATTGTATGGTACAGCCAAGTACACCGTCTACACATGCACATTTCTTTGCATATTTGAAGATATGCATCAGTACTACTCCTGCTACACAGAAATGTTAGAGTTCACAGAAATTTTCACTTAGAGAATTTAATTTTTTTAAAAAGCTAGGTTGTCTTCCAACTTGTTATGCAGCCAAAGTGAACTTTGAACTTCAGGTTTTTCTGTCTCCATTTCCTGAGTGCTGGGCACACCCCATTCATGAGACATTAGGGGTGAATTCAGGGCTCTTTATATGCTAAGCATGTGTTCTACCAACAGAGCTACATCCCTGCCCAAAACAATCATTTTAGTATTTATCTGTTCACTATTATCTGGAATAGCGCTACTTAATATAAGCTTACCAATTATCATTTTATACAACAGCCAGCACAGGAGGGAACCCGATGCTTTAAGTAGGTGAAGAACAATGAAGAGGGGTGAGATGGCCAATGGAGGCACAGGTGCCAGTGAATGTGTGCTGATCACAGACGACCTGCACATCCTCCTTTTCATTTGTTCAACTGCATTCTCTAGCCTATAATTTATAAATCCTCAACTCCAAGTCCCTATTTTGCATGTTCCCTTAAAGCAACGCTAATAAAATGAGAACTATGCTTAAAAATAAATATATAGGGGCTGGAGAGATGGCTCAGAAGTTAAGAAAACTGGCTGATCTTTCAGAGGACCCACGGTTTATTCCCAACACCCACATGGTGGTTTCTAAAATGTGTTAACCTGCTACCAGGGGATCCAATGACCTCTTCTGACCTCCTTGTACACCAGGCACACAAGTGGTGTACAAATATACATGCAGGCAAAACATGATATATATATTTAATATATCAAACATAAAAATTTCATATATGTGTGTATGTGTAAACCAAATCTTATTAGAACCTCTTTTAAAAAGGTAAGTTTTGATAGTAGAACACTATTTCTAAGATTTTTCTTTTTTGTAGTTTTTATTTGCTTTAATATTATTGAACATGCAGCAAATAACACATGCTTATGGGTTCAAATGAATGTAGGCAATCTGAGTCAAACAGAAAAATGTAGGATTCCCCAAGAAATACTATGAAGATGCCTTTCCTTATAACTAGAAGAAATTCTAATGAAACACACAGTTAAGGAGAAACACCGAGTTTGTTTTTTTGCTGTCAAGCACTGTTACAGAGACAACACAGACACTTCTTTGAAACTCCAAAGACCACGTTCAAACAAGAGTGTTTTATAAATCTGAAATGCAAATGCAATCCCATAACATGTAATTTGGTAAGAAATGATTTCCAAAGCAACAATAAAAACCATCATACCTTTTGTTCACCCCAGATTTTATTAACTGTATGTTTTCCTCTTCGAGAACTTGCGTCGTCAATAACATCATCGTGAACCAGACTAGCAGTGTGGATCATTTCTGCAACTAAGGCTACGGCGCGCTGGTTGGCTTGCACGTCTCTAGTTAACAGAAAGCAATGCTTTTTTAACAGACGCCTCCTAGAACCTTCTCAGCAATCATCTTGTGAGAAGTGGATATCGGATCTAGGATAAAGAATTTTATTTTTCTAAGAGAAACTGCATAAAAATATTGGCTGTCCTATAGAGCCATTTCTGTTATTTGGAGAACATTCTAATGATCTAGAGACTCAGATCATATATAATGTTATGTATAACATTAGAATTTTCACTTTAAAAATGGTAAACATCTTAAAAGCCTGACCATTGGGTGGAAGAAAATTATCTTTCTGTCCACAAGAAGAGGTCTTGGTCAGATGTCCAAATTTACAATCAGTTTACAATTTTAGGACTGGGACCATTGAGTGGACCAGGAGCTAAGCCTGACAACCTGAGTTCAATCCATAGACTCCCACAGTGGAAGGCAACTGACTCCTGCAATGGACCCCCACACGCCTACCTTAGGATGCATGTGCCCATACACATAACGCGCACACGCACACACACACTAAAAATATTTTACAAAATGTGGTTTGTATGGTATGAAGGTTTTTGTTTGTTTTTAATGTATAGTGTTTTGCTTGCATGTATGCTTATGCATAACACATGTGTCAGCCCAAGGTCAGAAGAGGATGTCCGATCCCCTGACACTAGAATTATTGGTATCATAAGGTACCATGTTAAATGCTGGGAACTGAACCCAGGTCCTCTACAAGAACAAGAAGTGCTCGAACTGCCAAGTTGTATCTTCTGCCTCAGTATGAAATGTCTTAAAGAACCAAATATCAAGAGTTTGATGGGCACACGGCCACACACACACAATTATCAAAATACATCTTAAAGAACCAAATGCCACTATGCACAAAGCTATCTTAAATGAGTATGGTATGACCAATAACTTCTTTTTAACTCATATTTAACTTTGTAAGAAATCTGAATTCATTTTTCCTCATAAATTACAGGATAAGAACTCTCAATATGACACAGCGATGTGAATTTAACAGTGAAAAGAAATGCTCTAATTTCTTTTTTTCCTATGTCGACTATGTCGAGCCCTGGGCTTAAGCAATCTTCTCCCCTCTCCCCAAGAAGCTGTGACTGCAGCAGTGCACCACTGACTTCTGGCTTCTTCTGAAGCACAGTTGTTTAACACCATGTACAGGAACTGTAAAAAACTGAATTTCAATAAAATCAAACTGGAGAAATACAGTGTTATTTCTTTTTATACTAAAAGCATAACATCTGATTCATGTACTAAGCAAATGTTTATCATAGGGTTGTATTTTTCTGAAGGGAGGAAAGGGAGAGGCGCAACAAATGGCCTTTTCTTTAAAGATCTCATCTGAACATCTGCATAAGTAGTGCTCATTCCAATTCCTTAGGCTCAACAGAAAGTCCTGACAAACAGACTCATGAAAATGATGCAAGCACTCACGATACATAGCAGCCAGCATGCGAGCATCTTCTGACCTATTTAAACAGGACTTTAAAATGGGATGATGTGCTGCTTTGTCTTGCCCAAAGCTTTAGAACCCAGTCTTAGCCTCTTAACTGCTTCCATCCCAACATCAACTATAAGATGCTGCTTGTATATATTAAATATCATCATATACTATTGTATAAATTATTAATTGCTTTTATAAATAATAACTTATCTAATATTAAATGCTATATATTAAATTTCACAATTTAAAGCATAGCAGCTCCAAGTATTTCTAGATCACAGGAGACACTTTCAAGGAGGAAAAGTCAAGAAAAGCCATAGCAGGAACAGTCAGATCATCACATAAAGCCAGCCCAGCAGGGCTGCGGACAGCATGGCTCCAGGGAAAGAGGGCTCTTGACACGTGGGAGGCCTTGGGTTTGATCCCCAACACCAACACAAGACACTGCATTGGTGAAAGAGAAAAGTCAATGTGCAGGTGATTGTGCTGAATGTATCAGTTTTGGAAGCAGACATTATCTAGGTAAATTTACTTGGCTCTATTTTCTTTGAGTTAATGCATAGAAAAATATATGTTTTAAAATATAAACATTTTTCTAAAATATTATCTCAACTGGATTTCAGTCTAACAAAATACACACTTTTTACTAATTAGTGGTAGAATTTATTTCTAAAAAAATCGAGTTTTGGCATGTATTCCCATGTTGGGCACCATTTCCACTATGAAAAGCTATGTCAACAAATAGGGCTCCTACCGGAAGGATGAAAGAGTGAGCACTCAACAAGAAGCCAGCATTATTATAATTTTATCCTTTTCCCTATACAATTACATTTTTATGGTTTCTAGCTTATATCTGGAAATTATGGCCACTGCTTACCCTGAATGAAGCATGATGGTGGGACTGCTGACAGTAATTTATAGACTACCAAAAAAGTTAACACTGTCTTTAAGAGGACAGCTGCAGAGCCAAGCTGAGTCATGCCTCGCGAAAGTCGATGCTGTTCCTCTTTCCTGCTGGGAAACAGCTGTCACACCTTCCCAGTAACTGGAAGAGCTGGCAGATAACACAGCATGAGAAACAGGCTTCTTGTCTTGAAACCTGGCTGCACCCTCTATATGCAATGACTCAGTAAACCCTTCAGAACCCTTTCTCCTCTTCATTAAGTTATTGAGGAAGATGAAACAAAGCAAGATTCTCTTTAAAAAGAAAACTGTCTTCAATATAAGAGTATAGGAAGGGCTGGAGAGATGGCTTAACAATTAAGAACACTGGCTGTTCTTCCAAAGGTTGTGCATTTAATTCCCAGCAACCACATGGTAGCTTACAACCATCTCTAATTAGATCTGATGCCCTCTTCTGGCCTGCAGGTGTATATGCAGGCAGAACACTATACATATAAGTAAATAAACCTTTAAAAAAATTGCTTAACAAAAGGAGGTATAGGAAGAATGCCTTCAAACTTGACCTTCTGATCCATCATCTTATGTCAAAGAACATGAGTCCATTGGTACAATAGTAGCAAATATGTTATGTAGAATAACCAACTGATTTCTGAGTGGATCTGAAGGCCAGGAGGGAAAAATTCATATCTGGTAAAAAAAAAAAAAAAAAAAGACTATGGTTGGGGAGATCATAGGTACCACTGGGGAAAACTACTGCTGTTGCTTTGCTAAATGGACATGATAGGTTTGTCAAATTCCCTTCCCAGTAACCACTATGCCTGCTGAATAGCACTACTGCCAGCTTCAGTTGAAAAAGCTGCTTTCTAGCCGGGCGGTGGTGGCGCATGCCTTTAATCCCAGCACTCGGGAGGCAGAGGCAGGCGGATCTCTGTGAGTTCAAGACCAGCCTGGTCTACAAGAGATACTTCCAGGACAGGCTCCAAAACCACAGAGAAACCCTGTCTCAAAAAACCAAAAAAAAAAAAAAAAAAAAAAAAGCTGCTTTCTGCTGTGAGTAGTTGAATGTCACAGTGATGAGAACAATGGCTGGGGAAAGCTCTGCCAGTGGGGCATCAACATCACACCCCTAAGCCTCAGGGAATATCACTCGAGGAAGGGGTAGAAAGAACATAGTGAAAAGAAGAGGGGCAGTGCGGGAATGCTAATTTCTTAGTATGTGAATATTGTACTCTTGAATTCACAACAACTGTGATTACCTGCATAACACCCTGTCATGGAGGCAAAAGATGGGATGAGTCCCCACCCCTCCTCGAGGATGTATGTCAGTTAATGGTTGCTTGGGGAGGGAGAGCTATCTTCTTCAGTGGTGTAGCTGTTGAATACTCACGCTCCTGTAAACAACCCTAACGGCAATTGCTGGGCAATCAAAGGCAAAAACAGGAACATGAAAGCAGGAGAGCTGAGAAGGAGAGCTAGTGGGGGACAAGGGAAGGTAAGGGGGAGCTGCGAATTTGATCAATATGTATTAATACTGATCATAAATAATAATAATAATATTAAATAATAAACCCTGCTGTTATGCATATGTATAGTCAATATATGCTAATAAACCATCTTGAATAAAGAAGTTGGGAATTAAAAGCATGCGAGTGGGTACAGATCACTTCAGTGCACACCACAGTCAGGAATCAGGCCCCCATGTCAGACACTACCTCTGCCCTCTGATTCTCATAAGCTCTCCTTACGAGTGCCAGGCAATGAAGGTGCAGCTCAGATATCCCCAAACTAAACTCATCGCCCTTTCTGTGTTATGTTCTTTTGTGTTTTCTACAACCAACAGTTTATACGATTTCAAGAGAAAAATAAAAATTTCAACTACAGGGAATAATGGCTTTTTTATTTTTTTAATTTTTTAACACATTTAATTTATTTACTTTATGTGGGAGGGGGAGTTCGCATGCCATGGTGCTTATGTGGAGGTCAAAGGACAACGTGGGTCCTAAGGACTGAACCTAGGCGGTTAGGCTTGGTGGCAAGCACCTCCACCCACCAAGTCATCTCACTGGCCAGGGAATAAATATTCTACATAGTGGAGAAAATGTTTTTTTTTCCTATACTATATCTAAAATTAATAAACTGTCTTATATATTTATTTAAAGACATTTGTAAACAATTTCTCTAGAATAGTAGTCTTCACTTCAAAAGTAATTTTTAATTTAAAAAGTTACATTTATTCTTTTTCTGTGTGGGTGTATCTATTTGTACCATGTGCAGTACTTGCAGAGGTCGGAAGAGGGTATCAGATTCCCTGGAACCTGTATTAACAGACAATTGTAAGCCACCATGCAGGTGCTGGGAACCAAAGTAGGGTCCTCTGCAAGAGCAACAGGTGCTCTTAACTGCTCAGGCACTTCGCCAGTCCCGAGAAGGCATTTGGCAAAGACAGTGTTGGCTGCTATCACCTGGAGGAGCATCTACCAGCTAGAAGCCACAGTGCACAGGAAGCATCAGAGCTGCCAACAGCAGCGGTTGGGCAACAGACAGCAGCAGTGCTGAGACTGAAAGACGTGTCAAGTTTGTCTCGAGGATGCACTTTCTGCTGTTTTTCATCAAGTGAACGTGGCTTAAGTGTCAGTTAAAAGTTTCACTTCGTGTGCAACACACGCCGTGGGACCCTCAAGACTCAGCTATGTGGAAGCCCATTCTAGGCCTGGCATGACATGTTGAACCCTGAACGGCACAGCTACACAACACAAAAGCTTTAGGCAGAAAAGTATCTGCTAAGAAGCAGTATCTGATGCTCATTTTTAAAGCATCATCACCAAAATAGTGGTGCTTGCCACACATGCCCAGCATCACTTCCCCTACTCCCCCGTCCCACACAAAAAGGTAATAAGTAAAAAGCAGAATGTGGATACATACACATACATACTATCAAACATAGGAACAGAGGAGAATAAGAAAAAGGTCTGGCCATGCAAGGCAATGGGGAACACTTTTCCTTTTAATATTTCCTTTAATGCTAAATGTTTATCTACACTCAAGATTTGAGGGCTACCAGCTATGCTTTCTTTAAACATTTCTTTTCTGCACAATGAAATCATAAGAAAGCAGTCAATCCAAGGTGTATGCATGCACTACCCCTGATAATAATAACAGAACAGCACAAAATTAGATCAAGTTTGGGGTAGCTGCCTATGTTTATAATGGTTAAGTGAATAGCTACATATCTTGGGATCTTTACTTTCTAATGGGCAAATAAACTTGCTGTGGGACAATGGTCTGTACCCTGTCACTTGTATTATTTTTAATAAAATGCTGATTGGCCAGTAGCCAGGTAGGAAGTATAGGCGGTACAATAAGAACAGGAGAATTCTGGGAAAAGAGTCAGTCTGCAGTTGTCACCCAGACACAGAAGAAGCCAGACACAGAGCAAGCAAGATGTGACTGCCTCACTGAAAAAGGTACCAAGCCACATGATAACTCAGACAAGAATTATGGGCTAATGTAAGTTATAAGAGTTAATAAGAAGACTGAGCTACTAGGCCAATCAGTTTATAATTAATGTAGACTTCGGTGTATTTCTTTGGGACTGAACGGCTGCAGGACTGGGCAGGGCAGAAACCTCAGTCAACAGAAATCGGTCAACAAATGGCATGGAGCAGGGACAGAAATATCAGTCAACATAAACTGGCTTTCAAATGTTTCTATTATATTTATTTGCAACTCAAGTTTTCTACCATAGACATCTAAAAGTCTGAAAAAGAAAATGTTTATTTAGTGAGTCAGTCAGAATGGATACATGGTTTAGTAAATTCTTAGATGCTGTTTCTTAAATGAGCAATTAACTAATAACTTTATGAAGGACAACTTTCCAAAAGAAAAGAACAAAAACACAGAATAAAGTAACTCACCGGGAGTTATTATAATGAATATTACATGCTCGGGCCATTAGCACCACGATAATCGGTCTAACAGCTTTTCCTTTGCCATCGAAGTAGTATTCAGACATGTCCTTCAATTCTTTGGTGGAAATGCAAAGCTCCTGAAATATATTATCTTTTTGTTAGCATGGCATTACAATCATGCAGACCAGATCTTTGTTTTCTTCAAAACTTCAGTTTTATTTTAGTGTACTCATTTCAATTGAGAAATTCAACACACACACACACACACACACACACACACACACACACACAAAACCTGGCTTTGCACCAAGTGGTGTGGTGTCAGTATTAGGGCAGGTATTAGTGCCTGCCTCATGATAGCAGGTGCCAACAGGACAAAGAAAGGAAGGCAGAGGACAGGACAAAGTCTTGTGCCCTGTAAAGATTTGTCACTTGTATTGGTTTAATAAAACACTGATTGGCCAGTAGCCAGGCAGGAAGTATAGGCAGGGTGACAAGAATAGGAGAATGCTGGAAAGAGGAAAGACTCAGTCTGCAGTCATCACCCAGATGCAGAGGAAGCAAGATGATAAAGGTACCAAGCCACATGGCTAACACAGACAATTTAAGATGTAAGAGTTAATAAGAAACCTGAAGCTGGGCGATGGTGGTGCATGCCTTTAATCCCAGCACTCGGGAGGCAGAGGCAGGCAGATCTCTGTGAGTTCGAGACCAGCCTGGTCTACAGAGCTAGTTCCAGGACAGGCTCCAAAGCCACAGAGAAACCCTGTCTCAAAAAAAAAAAGAAAGAAAGAAAGAAAGAAAGAAAGAAAGAAAGAAAGAAAGAAAGAAAGAAAGAAAGAAAGAAAGAAAAAAGAAATTTGAGCTAATAGGCTAACCAGTTTATAATTAATGCAGAAGACCTCTGTGAGTTTCTTTGAGACAGAACGGCTGCAGGATTGGGCAGGACAGAAACCTTTGTCAACAGTGAAGTGTGGGAGCCTAGGAAACACCAGGAGTATCCTGGATGGGGAGCCAGCAGATAAGAGGACAGCTAGGTCAGAATACAGATCAGTGACTGAGTCTATGTTAGCAGAAGCTATTCCAAAGGTTCATGGTTTGGAGTCAGGGAGACAACTCATTACCATTATCTGACTTATGTCCTTGCTGGAATTCCTTGCAGGAATCTAAGACCTACCAAGTGCTGGATGATAGACAAACAGTTTAAAAAGATAGTATATCCCCACGCACAGGCCCAGAGTGAACCACCCTGGATTCCAAGAAAGAAACATGTTCCTGCCTAGTGCCATGACGGACTGAGTGGAGCAAAGAGACCCACAAGTAGCACCCCCTGCCCCCACCTCAAGAAAACATTGTTATGGTGAGCACAGATAAGGTGTGTTATGGGAGAGAGAGGAAGAGAGAGAGGGAGGAAGAGAGAGAGAATGGTGAAGGGTGGGCTGAGGTGGATGGCTTGGTTGCCACTCAGTGACATGGTGATGTCTAGGTCTGGGCTGCTGCTAGGGCTCTAGGTTCATGGCCCTTGTCTGTGTTGATACCACTAAAGGCAGAGAGGATAGGACTGTAGAGTTCCTGTAGACAGAGACATGGGTGAGCCAGTCCTAAGGGCATGAGAGGGGCATAACTAGTACTGCCTCCCTTGTTTGCAGTGTGGTGGTGGGGGCAAGGTGAAGATGCCTGGGCACCAACCCTGTTGGTGGAGGTGTGGGTGAGCCTGTCCTCAACTTCTGAACATGAGAGAACTGTCCAGACTACTCATTTTTCATGTTACAGCATGGATGAGGGAGAGATTCTCTCCTCTACCCTCAGGTGGGAGAGCTGTCCCTTCCTCCCATCAGCTGCAACACTCAGGAGAGAGGTCCCTATACCTCGACTGGGCAACGCAGTACAGCTGCCCTAAAAGTGTAAGTGTGGGAAAACCAACCCTGATGATGTGAAAGTCAGAAAACTAGCTTTGACCTTGCTCATAAGTTCAAGGGGTGAACCAGCCATGGCAATGCTGGAGAACTCACCCTGGTGGTAAAGACCGGGGAGAGCTGGCAGGCTGACCAACCCTGAAACTACCCGGGCCCAGAACCCGAGTTAAGTGTTGGCCCTCCCCAACATCCAGCACAGGTGTGTGTGTGTCCCGTGGACACAGGGCTACAGGATCTTCACGACACAAGGCGGCAAGGGCAAGGGGATGTCCTGGAAGAGTCCCAGTGAGGGCCCAGTGTGTCTAGTGTACGAGACGAGGGGCCTCTAACCAAACCAATGATTCTATGCAATAAACACCTGCATGTAAAGATATATGGGTAAAAGGGTTTACTGCGGGACTCACTATGTCACTACAGCTTCCATGATTAGATTTTCCCCTTAGGTTTTTTTTTTCCTTTTTTATCTTAAATTTTAGTTTGTTTTATTGGGGGGGGGTTTTGCAGGGGCAGAGGGTGGATGGGAGCGTATGGGAGATGGGTGAGACTGGGGTGCATGATGTGAAAGACACAAAGAATAAATAAAAAAAGTTAAAAAAATCATTTGGATTTGTTAATGGGACATGCCTATGATACACCATCATATTGTACTGTATTATAAGATTGTTGGAGCTCCTTCTGGATTTAAAATAAGAAGGGATAATTGATCCTTCCCAGTAATGCAACAAACGTACTTTATATGGCTTTATTTTGAAATCCTTATATATGATGACAAACTTAAAAAATATAGAATATTTTAAAAGTCACGAAGAAATCAGGAATAGAAGAAACATACCTCAACATAATATTTACAAAAACAAAGTCACTAATGTTACTCAAATGGGAAAAAACTCAAAAAATAATTTTTCTAAAGGCAGAAAAGACAAGGGTATTCACTTTCCTCTCATTCAATATAGTGCTTGAAGTCTTGGCTAGCTGAGTAAGATGAGAAAGAAGTCAAAAGGACACAAACTGAAAAGGAAAGTCAACTATCCCTATAGTTTGCATGATCCTATAATAATACTCTCCAGACCCTCTAAGAAAACTCAGAAATGATAACAATTTAAACGCAGAAATAAACTTGACCCCTACAGTGAAAGTTCTATAGCAATAAAATAGACACTAGAAGGTGAAAGGATCATTCGTGGCTACCTGCAAAGTTTTGGAGGGTTCTGGTGGAGGCATCTGCCTCCTGTGGCGGCTATATGGCTCCTCTTCGACTCTGCCTACTCTCTCTATATTTTTTTCAGCCTGGCTATATTCTATTAAAGCCACTGGCCAAAAGCTACTTCTTTATTAACCAGTTGTATACAGAGGGGAATCCCACATCACCAAGTCACCATGAAATTGCTGTATTGTTTGGCTGTAATCCTAAAATGTTACTAGATTTCAGTAAAATAAACCCTTACCTTTCTAATGTCTTCATACAGACCTTTCAAGTCTCTCCAGCCAAGTTTAAAAGGATCAGTGTATTTCTCACCACTCTGTGTTTGACTACAACAGCACACTGCTGGTGTCCGTTGATGGAACCTGAGGTGAGTGAAGATGCACACACATGACTTCAGTTTTAAGTATTACACGCACATGCATATTTATATGGTGGAAAATGAAGCTTAGACTTGCTATAAATCAAACATGAATCTAAAAAGATCATCATAATTTAGAAACACACAGAATTCTTATTTGCTAAATAATACATTAATTGGTCATTTTACTGAACAGGACCTTGAGAGTCAACAGAGAAAGACTATATTATATTCATTGTATTCTGAGTAGACCTCAACTGGCAGAGATCATATAAAACAGACTATCAGGGCTTTTACTGAAATATATTTATTAATTTGTTAGCCTAGGCTAAGGAAAATGAGAATAGAAGTTTACTGTGATTGTCTTTGCAGCTCCAAGATAGATTATAAACTTACTGTGATATACTATGCACATTTGGGAAGGCAGATGTTAAAGTCTTCGGTAGGCTAAAATAGGGCATCTATAAAACAAAAGGATAAAGAAACTTGTAAGAATATTCCTGGAAAACTTGTTCATAACAACAACTATCCCCATAACTCACAACAATGTTATCACTTAGTTAGCCATTTATAAGAGGGTGCTAGCCCTAAGAGAAAAAGGGCAGTTAGAAGCTCACTTTCCCGATTATGAAGGCAATACATGTCCTATCAGAACACAGAAAATCAGACAAAAGCAGGAGTAAGTCCTGGTGTTGCAGGTTTGTAATCCCAGCTACTCAGGAAGCTGAGGCAGGAGGATCCCAAATTCAAGGTTGGCCTGGACAACAGTGAGTTCAAGGTCATCCCAAGCCACTTTTAGTGAGATCCTATCTCTAAGTAAGAAAAGAGAGCCAGAGAAAGCTCAGTACAAGAGTAGTTACCCACTTCTCAAGAGGCTGTAGGGCTAATCTCCAGCACTACCTCTGTACCAATAAATTCATCCCTCTAAAAGCTGGGTCCACATTTATTTCTAAAGCAGAAGAGCCGCAGCAAAACAATTTCCTCCCATTTAACTAAGACTGTTCACAGAACAGGGAAAATTAGAGTATCTTTTAAATTCTCAAAACACACAGATGCCAAAAGCATCATGGGGGATGGTTAGGAAAAGATTTTAACATTAAAGAATTGACATTTACACAGATGCTGTCTATGTTAATTTATGGTTATTACACATATTTGGAAATAGTGCTTCTGAGTTAAGTAATGTCTAATAAATGAATGGACTAAGTGTACTAGCCCAGTGGTAGAACACGTGCTGTGTATGACACAGACAACCCACCACCAACCTCAAGGGCCCTTGGGTAATATGATCAAAGATCCAGCAATCCTGGGGCAAGAAAGGGTAGACCTGTAATCCCAGCACTTGGAGGTCAGGGAAGCAGATGGACCACAAGCTCAAGGTCAACCTGGGATACATAAAAAGGCTCAAAGAGAATATCAAAGAATTATAGTACACCACTTCCAAAGAACTCAAAGGTGGTAACAAATACTGATTCTAGCAATTAATATTACTATTCTTTAACGATTTTTTCGAGATTTTCTTTATTTTATGTCCGAGGGTGTTTAGCCTCCATGTATGTGTTCTAGTTTATGAAGTTCTACAGAGATATAATGAATTTGTGACACGAGCATAGGATCATCTCATGCTGGTATTCCTCAAGAAGGGGCTCTGGAATGCCAAAAAATGCCTGAGATCTTCCTCAGTTTCCAGAGAAAAGTTAGGGTAAATGATATCCTCATACCTCAGAAGTTTTTCTCAAGACAAATGTGCTTTCTATAACCATGAACATGCTGGGCTGTGAAGCAGGCTCTCTTAAACTGTGAACTCCTAGTTGCTATCAGAGGAGCTATGATAATAAAATGAACCTTGTCGTGCACATTGCATTCAAGTGCTCAGCTGCCTTGAGCCCTCTGGTTTCCCGCTTTGGTTCTCCTGGCATTGATCAGAAAGCAATTTGGCCAACTTCACCCAGTATGTCTGTACACCACATATGTGCAGTGCTGGGGAGGCCAGAGAGGGTGTTGGATACAGGGAACTGAACCTAGACCCTTCGGAATAGTGGTCAGTTGTTCTTAACTACCTCGCCATCTCTTTGGCCCTGTATATTACTATTCTTAACGACAGGATGAAAGGAGTTTTAAAAGTACTACTTTACTAATCTAATCTGACAAAGGCTTTTCTATAACGTCTGTGAATAAAGCTACTTGACAAAAAGGATGAATGTGAAAATAAAACACGTGCTTCTTAGCAATGATGTCTTATGTCTTAAAACCATTATTTTTTTTTTCCCCACAGAGCCTAACAACTACTGTTTTGTTTATTTCAAGACAGGGTATCACTATGTATTCCAGGTTGGCCTTGAACTCACAGATCTGCTGCCTCTTACTCCTGAGTGCCAAGATTAAAGGTGTGTACCATCATATCCACACCTGGCCAAAACTACTTTTTAAAAATTACATCTATTCATTTATTTTGTGTGAAAATCTGTGCATGCATATGCACATGCCGTGGCAGATATGTGGAGGTCAGAGACAACTTGAGGAAATAAGTTCTTTCCTTCCATCATGCGGGTCACGGGGACCAAACTCATGGTCAGGCTAGGCAGTTGGGCACCTTTACCTAGCTGCCTAATCAGCCCACTGTTTTTAAAGCTAGGAAACAGATGCCAGAAAGTCAAGCCTGAAGAACTGACTTACAGGCATGATTACAATAATAAGAGAAAAGTAACTTCAGAATTGCATTCTGCATTGTCACACTAAAAACCTCTATGTAAGCACTCAGAGACAGCACAGGGTTTAGAAACATGTAAGCCAGTGTTTAAAGCTGTTATTTTGAACCAAATAAAATTTGTGTGGGGAGGAGGAGGATTCTTTTTTTTTTTTCTTTTTCTTTTTTTCTTTTTTTTTTTTTTGGTTTTTCGAGACAGGGTTTCTCTGCGGCTTTGGAGCCTGTCCTGGAACTAGCTCTGTAGACCAGGCTGGTCTCGAACTCACAGAGATCCGCCTGCCTCTGCCTCCCGAGCGCTGGAATTAAAGGCGTGCGCCACCATCGCCCGGCCGGATTCTTGTTATAGTTATTTTAATTTTATGATTTTGTTTGAATAAACATATATTGCTTTAACTGTATTAAAAGAACAGAAAATGTTAACTTTGCCAAGCAGTAGCAAAGAAAACTGAGGTCTGTCGTTTCCACTACTGAATTATATTTAGTCATTACATCTAAATTACTAAGAATATTTATGACCTACAGATAACTATAATGGCCCCAAAATTATAGTAGTTCTCTCTTTTGATTTTATCATTATAGGACAGCCTACTTTCCCCCCTTTAGGGATAGAAGTTTTGATGTGTAGCATAAGCTAGCTTTGATCTCATAGTCTGGCTACGTCAGTCTCCCTAACAGCTAGGATTTCAGATTGCCACTGCACTCTTTAGACCACCGACTTCTGTTGGACTTCCTAAGTAGTTAATTTACACAAAGGTGATGCTTTACTACAGAACATATAACTAAAGACTGCTCCCTCACCCCAGCCAGTGTCTTAAGATAGTATCTTATCGCATAGCCTAAGTTAAGATCCTTATGCCTCAGACTCTCAAAGACTGGGGTAGCATTGAGTGTACCACTCTGTCTAGCAAGTGGCATCTTAAAGACTGTTGTTAACTGTATAGTCTTCAGAGGACATAGCTTGGCACAAATAACAAAAATTTCTGGCTGGGCCACTTTGTAACATCTTTCTATCCATAATTACTCACGGAAAGAGATGCTGAATCTTAGAGAGTAGATTATATATATATATATATTATATAAAACATATTATATAATATTATAAAATATATATATTATATAAATACAACACACAATATTCATAAATATAAAATTATATATAATATATTAATAATATATTTATATAATATATAAACATATTTATATATTATATATTTACAAATATTCATAAATATATAAATATATAAAATATATAAAGTATAAATATATTATAAAGTACTTAGCTGAGAATACAATATACAGCATGCATTTATTTTTATTTACTTTGCTGTATTGGGACTCATCCCAGAACTTTGCCAATGTCCGACAACTGTTCTACCACTGAACTACAACTCTCAGCTATACAGAAAAATTTAAGATAGTATCTATTCAATTACACCCTCCGCTCCACAGCCAAGATTAAAGACAATACCTATTCAAATCAAATTGTATTCTGTATTCTACCTCAGGGCAGCATTTCCAAAGGGAGAGAATCACAGTATTAAAATGAGGCTGTGCAACCAGTTCTGTGGCTCACTGACCTTCTACTTCCACTCCATTCCCTCTTTTCCCATCACTTGCTCTCTTTGAAAGTCAACTCTGCCCCTAAAGATGAACCTTTTTTTAAGGTCTCACACATCCCAGTCTGGTACTGAAGTCATCTGTAGTCACGGATTACCCTGAACTCCTGATCCTCCCACCTATCTGCCGAGTGCAGCATCACAGGCCTAGCTAAGAACTGACTTTTTAAAATAACAGAATAAGTTCAATATGAATCAAAGATAAAGTTGGGTGTGGTCACTCACTAGGGAAGGGGTGGGAACTAAGGCTGGACGACTCCTGTGCGTCTGAGGCCATACTTGGCCACATAATGAGTTCCCGGCCACAGTGGGCTACAGAACAATACCACGTTGGAGAGCTGAAGTTGGCTTAATTATTGTTGCTCTTTGTTCTTAACGTCTGTAGTCCTCGAGAGACCAGAAGTAACTAAAGCACTCATGCCAGAAGCAGACAGCTGATTCTAATATATTTATAGAGGAAAATGAACATGTTGGCACCATCCATGCTTGCTCAAGGAGACAGATATGGAAGCCAATGACAGCTTCTTTCCAGAAAAGCACCTTTTCCATGGATGAGGTTTCCTGATGAGCATCTTTTTCATCTCTCTCTCTCTCTCTCTCTCTCTCTCTCTCTCTCTCTCTCTATCTATCTATCTCTATCTCTCTATCTCTCTCTCTCTCTCTCTCGTTAAAGCAAAAAGCCAAGGCAAAAGGTATGCAGTGGCATCTTCAAAACATGTCCACATCTACGGAGATCAAAACCAAGACCCAAGGCTTACAATGTTGAGACAGACCTTGCAAAGCCTGTCGTCTAAGACTCTCCCAATACACCCTTCTTCTCTGCTGGGAACCCAAAACTGTGAGCCTGTTCCACCTGTCTGAAGGTCAGAGATTTTGAGCTTACTTTTGCTCTTTCAAAGTTGTTTATAAGAGGTGTGGCTACCTAGGGTGTGGTTACTTGGTGTTCTGAACATTAAGATGGGCATAGTGGTAGATCCGCTCCACCCTGACCAAAGGTCAGAGAATTCAAGCATACTTCTGCTCCTTCTTTGGAAATAGGTTTGACTTAGCGAATGGCTGCCAGCAGGATACTTGGTCTAGGGTGGAGTGGGTTCACTGCCCCAAACATCATATATTTTTCTTAAGAAATAATGGTTTGATGTCTCAAGTGCTGAAGCAAGTAACTTCTTTTTATCATGTTAAATCAGTCTTTTTGCCTTCTTTCCCCCTTTCGTATTTTGATATAAAAGTGTATTAAAAATTAAACACTAGGCAGACTCAGAGTTCCGCATTAAGTATTTGCTGAATTGCTATCTTACCTCACAGTTCTAATCCTCACGCCCCTACCCTGGAACATACAAACCCACCGCGGGCAGCAGAAGTCACCCCAAAGAGGTGGCTCACGACATTCTTTTAAATATTATCTTTTCTATGTAGATAAGGTTGCATTTTCTCTTAAAATTCTTATTTGGATAACTTCTTATATGCGTCCACTTTAGTACAAAGCAGGTATTTATAAATGCGGCATATTTCATATTGGTATAGCATTTGATAAGTACATTGCCAAATGAAGCATAACAAATCTTACTAAAATCAGAAACCCAAATTTAAGGGGTGGGTTCTTTGTAGATGTAAGGTGAACCCTCATTCAATTACTGTGCGGCAGAAAAGGTCTCCAAAACGCAAAGTGAAAAACTCTAGCTTCAAAAGTCAGTCTGAGAATGTTGTCCGGTAATGCCAAAGGCTGGGCAAACTCCACTCACACAGAACCAGAGAACCATTTACAGTGCTAATCCGATGGGGAGAAAAACCAAACTAGAGGCAAATGCAGCAGGGGAGAATTTCGAGGACTCATTCTTAGATAATGATTTTACTTCGAGGAAGTCATAGGTCTCTCATGCCACCCTCCAGCTCATCTCCTTCTAGTGTCCTTCCAGCGCCTTTCAGGTGTATTTTCCCTCCGAAACACCTACAGCACTGAAGTCGGGTCCACCCCAACTAGCATCAACCTTGCATCGCCACACACTCTTCCCGAATTCTAAGGCTAACTGCATCCGAAATCCGAAATTGCTAGGAAAATGAGAGCAGAGGTCCCTTTGGCTCTGGCTGTGTCTGAGAAAGGAACTGCGTCGTCCCGACACACCCGGTCTCTGTGACTAACAGGGCTGCGCTCCACCGCTCCCACTTCAGCCCCCATGTCCCCGGGGGGCCCGGGCAGCTGCTCTGCACTTCGGGCCCCGGGACTGGTCCCGCTCCCCCGGCGTCCCTCTCAGCGGACACAGCGGGTCAGGCCCGGGCGCACGTGCGCGTCCTCCCATTCATTCGGTCGCCTGCTGTCATTGGCGCGGTGACCTCTACGCCGCCGGCAGAGCGCGTGTCCTGGCCTCACCTGCGCGCGGGTGTCCGAGGCGGCGCGCGTCCCGAGCGGCCCCGCACAGCCAGGGCGTCCCGGCCGCGGCCTCCCGGTCGCCGGCCTCCAGGAGCAGCCCCGCCGCCAGCACCACCAGCGCGTAGCCATAATACTAGTCTGAAAGTCGCGGCAGGCAGTGGCTCCGCCTCTGTCCCAGGCCCGGACCCGGAGCCGGAAGCTGGGCACCGGAAGCGCGCGGTGGCACCTTGCTCCCTTCAGTCCCGCAGCGCGGTCTCCTGCTCGCCACGACTCTCCGGCTGCCCGCTCCGGCCCGGAGCCGCGTCCGCTTTTAACCAGAAATGTGCGTCCGAACTGTCGTCCCACTCGGGACAAAGTGTGGAGAAATCGGGTTCCGGTTCCTGCTAACCCTGAGGCTACGGTTTCCGCAGCGCTCCTTGCGCGCCGGATCTGCCAAGTTCTCGGTCGACTTTTGCACTCTCGGAAGTGCCAACTTCGTGTAATTAGTCTACGATGAAGGTTATTGTGAAACAGAAGCTAAGTTGGCCTCTTCCTTCGGCTTTTGGACTCTGTTCTGAAAGCCTTAGAGAGTTAAGATCTATAGTTTGGCCGTTTGTTCACACCTGGATATGTGAGGCCCACTCTTGGGTGTAATGAACTACACAGAATTCATTTTTTTTCTTTATATGAACTCGCCATGTAGACCAGGCTGGGTTCATATTCATCATCCTTCTGCCTCAGCCTTCTGGTGCTGAGGTTACTGACATACTCTGCCGTGCCCAACACTTTGATAATGCATACGAAACAGCCCGGGACATACATGGGTTTTGTTGTTATTGTTTGCTTTGCTTGGCTCAGCTGTTGAATTTATTCTGGTGTTTAAACAGCTTGGGGGGGAGGGGGAGTTCGAGACAGGATTCACTGTAGCTTTGGCGCCTGCCCTGGAACTAGCTCTTGTAGATCAGGCTGTAGATCAGGCTGGCCTCGAATTCAGATATCTGCCTCCCGAGTGCAGGGATTAAAGGCATGTGCATGCGCCACCACTGCCCGGCTTAACACTTTGATGAAAAGATTATACATGCTCATAAGTCAATGAGAGGCAATGCAAACACCAGGGAAACTGAAGAAACTTACTGTGCTCCCATGTTAACTCTTAGGAAGAAATAAACAGTTGCAACTTTATGAATCATACTTTTTTCTTGTTTTGCTCCATTCTTAGGGTTCCATTCAAACATGGAATGAATAAGTGAATCAATGAATGAATGAAATAACCCAACAGGTAGATTTTGCCAAGATAATAGCGTAGCAATAAAGAAACCCAGAGGCAAACGTTAGGTGGAGCTCAGGGAATTCTGTAGAAGAGGGTCAGGAAGGATCGTAGGAACCAGAGGGGTCAAGACACCATAAGAAAATGGCTCACAGAATCAACTTACCAGGGCTCTTAGGAGCTCGCAGAGACTCAATCAGGGAGCCTTTATTGGTTTGACCTATGTCCTCAGCATATATGTTATGGTTGTGTAGCTTGCTGTTCCTCTGGGACTCCTAACAGTGGGAGCAAGGCTTTCTCTGACTGTTTTGCCTGCTTTGGGGAACCGTTTCCTCCTATTAGGTTGCCTAGTCCAGCCTTAATATGAGAGGATGTGACTAGTTTTATTATAACTTGATAAGCCATGTTTGGTTGATACCCCATGGGAGGCCTGACCTGTGGATCTGGGAGAGAGGGTAAGTGTGTGTGTGTGTGTGTGTGTGTGTGTGTGTGTGTGTGGTGGGGGTGCTGGGAGTAGAGGAGAGGGGGAACCACAGTCAAGATGGAATAAAGGAGAAAAAAAAATTTTAAAAAAGAGTGTAGTACTAAACACTTCATTGGTTTTCTTGACAATGCTCTGCCCAGTAGTGATGGAGGAAGGTCATTGGTTAATTAATAAAGAAACTGCTTGGCCCTGATAGGTTAGAACATAGGTGGGTGGAGTGAACAGAACAGAATGCTGGGAGGACGAGGAGGTGAGGTAAGACGCCTCAGACAGACACCATGCTCCCCTCTCCCCGGCAGACGCCATGAAGCTCTGACCCAGGATGGACATAGGCTAGAATCTTCCCAGTAAGCGCACTTCGGTGCTACACACATTAATAGAAATGGGCCAGGCAGTGTTTAAATGAATACAATTTGTGTGTTGTTATTTCGGGGCATAAGCTAGCCAGGTGGCCGGGAGCCGGGCTGTGGGAAGAGGCCCGCAGCTCCTACTACACAGTAGGATATTGTTATTGGCCATCTTTTTTTTTATTCCAATTAGGGAAACAGGAATCAAGTCACACAGGGAAGGATACCAATCCACAATTCTGCAAGGCATTTTTTGTGTAGAGATTATTCAAAATAGATAAGACAAATCATTCCAGTAGGTATCAATTACAAATAGCTTACTGGTTAGGGATGGGACTTTGTATCTACTCCCCCTCCTCAATGATGAGATTTTGTCTGGTTTGAACCTGTGCAGGTCCTGTACATGCTGTCACAGTCTCTGTGAGATCATATGTGCATTAGTCCCGTTTTCTCTGGAAGATGCTGCGTCTTAGAGCCATCTACCCGCTCTGGCTCTTAAAATCTTTGTATCTCCTCTTCTGCATACATATATTAATCTTGAGGGAAGGGATTTGGTAAAGACATCCCAATTAAGACTGAGAGCTCCAAAGTCTCTCTCTCTCTGAACATTGTCCAGTTGTGAATCTCTTCCCCATCTACTGAAAGAAGCTTCTCTGATGAGGGTTGAGCAAGGCACTGATCTATGGGCATATCAGTGTGTCACTAGGAGTTGTTTTATTGCTGTGTTCCTCTAACAGAATAACAGTAGTAGGCTTCCCCTGGACTCATGACTTATCTAGTCAGTAGTGTCAAGTGTGAGTTCCATCTCATGGAATGGACCTGAGATTTAAAGGAAAGTTGGTTACTTCCAATAACATTTATGCCACGTCTGCATCAGTATATCCTGCAAGCAGGTCGCTATTGTAGGTCACAGGGTTTATAGCTAGGTGATAGTGATTCCTAATTTTATGTCACAGTGACAAAAATAACTGGCAGAAACGATTCATGAAAAAAAGAGCTTGTCTTGACTCATGGTTTCAGAAGATTCAATTCCATGATAGTCAGGAAAAGATAATGGCGTAGTCTCTCCCCATCATAGAGAAAGCCCAGAGTAGAGAGAACTATGGGCTGCACCATAAGCTCAAAAGCCCACCCTTACTTACTTACTTACTTCAAGCCACCACCCAAAGGATCCCAAAACAGGCACTCAAAATGTGACCCTGTGGGGACACTGCAGATTCAAACAGTAACATTTCTTATGAGGAAATAATATCTTTTTGGAAGAGGTTTCTCCTTGCAGTTTTCTTCCACCAGTACTCTGTTTTAAAACACTATTAAAAGATTTTTTTTTCATGTCTTAGGAAAATTCTGGGAGATATTTTCGACTTGTATCTGTCTCAGAAACAGGTGACTTAATCCAGCTTGTAAGTGGTAGAAACACAGTGCTTAGTTCTGTTCCATGGACTCACAGATAGCAACCACCAGGTGAGATCCAAGACATTACTCCCTGTGTGCAGGTAAAATTATTGGTGGATATGCTGTCCTGTAAATTTATTTTGCATTATTTTCCCTGCTATTAGCATATAGAGACACTAACAAGATGTGCCTAAGAGAATATCATTATAACATATGATTAGCTACTGTCATTTCTTTCTGTGATAAGGTTAGAAATGAGCTTTTTAAATGTGGGATAGGATGTAGCTCAGTGACAGGCCACTTGCTAAGGCTTGGAGTTTGATCCCCAGAACTACAAAAACAACAACTAATCTAATTCATTCTCTCTCTCTCTCTCTCTCTCTCTCTCTCTCTCTCTCTCTCTCTCTCTCTCTCTCTCTCTCTCTGTACTTTGAAATAAAGTCCCACGTAGATCTTGAAGTCAGCATATAGAGGATGCACTTAAACACCTGATTTCTCTACCTTGGGCTTTTGGGTGTTGGAATCACAGGAGTGTGCTACAACCCTCACTAAAACTAAACTTTTAAGAATGGAACTAGAAAAGTCAGGATAACACAAAGTAATATTTTTGTAAATTTCTAGAGAATTTAAAAAAAGATGTAGCCCAAAGCCAAGTAGCCTAATGTGAAAGTCTCAGAATGACAGATTAAGATTTTGCCAGAATAATTCTACAGTTGTAAAATGGCCGAAAATATATTAAATCTAGATTCGCTGGGGTCCTGGGTAGTGGCTGATGTAGCAAACTGTAAGCAATTAAGGAACATTGTAGAAATGAAGCAAGGTCTTGACAAGTTCAAGATATGGGCTATAAGTAGGAAAAAGGAGAGAGTCCAAGGAGACTAATCCTCTGAAAGACCCTGTTGGTCTTGGGGGTTGTGCTGGTTCTGAGGACTATGTTCTAGGACCAGCAGTAAAGTTTAAAAGGTTGATGTAAGCATTAAACTAGGAAGTGTGTGGAAAGTGCTCGGTCAGTTATTGCAATAAGTGTTACATCAGGCTCTGGTTTGTTGGCTTAGTTAATTCATTGTTTCTTCTAAGTACTGCAGGCTAAGAAGCAAAGTCATTCGGGTTACTAGAATTGGAAAGGCAGAGCCAGGCATGGTGACAGGCATGCCTGCCTTTTAAAAATTGAATTTCACGTTTGTTCTATTGATTGAGTTTATTTTCATCATTGTTCTGTTATTGTTACAGTCCTAATATGCTATATTATAGTCTCAATTTTGACAAAATAACCCCAACTATAAAAGCTGCTATTAAGAATAGTTGACATAAACTTTCCCTTTTTGGCTTAGTTTCGGATATGGCAGATGAGCTTGGGGATGGAAGAGGCTACCTTCTTGGAATTATGTGAACAGGTGCTTCATGTTTTCCCATATCACAGCTTTGCTTTTAAACATCAACCTGAACCCTATAATAGGTAAATATTTTTATGAGGACAGGGTGAAAACAAGAGTTTTATCAAAAGACTCCATGTTCTGGGTATATAGTGTGGTAATATCTTCACATTCTTAATAATAATTGATGTAGCTTTAGTTACAAGTGAAATTTTAACATTTCTTTATTAAATTTATTTATTTTACCATGTGCACATGTGTGGACAGTGTGCATGTGGCGGTCAGAGGACAACTTGAGGGAGCTGACTCTCTCTTTATGCCATGTGGGACCCGGGGACCGAACTCAGGTTGTTGGTTTCACAGCAAGTGCCTCTTCTTTTGGATCTACGTCTTTGGCTCACAAGTGGAAATCTTTAACATTGTATTTCCCACAGAGCTGCATTCCTTTGTCCACTCAGAGAATGTCTGTGTGGTGGGGCTGCTACGTTCTACCTTGGGATTCTGACAAGCAGGGCATCAAGGTAATTTCTCTAGTTTCAGGGATGAGTTACCCAGAAATGTAGCAGGAAATTGAGAAGCAAGTCTCTGATAACATGTTAGGTATGTGGGTTTTTAATGTAGAACTAATTTGGAATAGGGGAAACATTTCTAGTTCTGTGGGAAGGTTTTGATCTTCATAACACTTTCTCTTCTATTTAACCTTTACGGAAAAAAAAAAAAGAATCGTAGTTCACTTTGGTTTAACTCCCTCGTAGCTTCTACTTCTTTCCCTTTTCTTAACTGGACATGAGAAATGTCCATCATAATAGTATAACTGACTATTTCATATATTGTTTTAGGTTGAATACTTTTGCTTCTGTCCATTCTTCTTACATTACTTATTTCTATTCCTTTAATCTTCTTTTGATCCTCTGTGCCCATGGAAGTCAAAAGAGGGCATTAGGTCTCTAGGTGCTGGAGTTACACATGCTTGTGGACCTCGGATGTGGGCATTGGCAACCAAACCCAGATCGTCTGGAAGGACAGGCAGCAAGGCAGCTTAACCATTTAGCCATCTCTCCAACTGTTTCACTCACTTTGAAAATGATTCCCATATTCTTAAAAGCTATATTATACAGTATTAGGGAATTCTAAAATTTAAACTTCTGAAAACCTTACAATTATGACTTTTGTAAAAATTTAGAATTTTTTTCAACTGTGGTCTCTGATTTGCCACAGCCTACTGCTTCAGAACCTCATGGCTTTTGTTAATATTTCATTCTTCTGATGAGAAGGAAAGGTTAATTTGTTTCAATAAAATACTCAACTTTTGTGTATTTAAAGAAATGCTTCCTGGGTATTGTGGCACATACCTATATTATCAGCACTCAGGAGACAGAGGCAGGAAGGTTATGAAGCCAAGGCTAGCCTGGGTTCTACAGTAGAGACCCTATCTCAAAAAAGCCCAAACAACAACAGGAAATCCTGCTGATAATATTACTATTCTTAATTTATGAGTTTTTTTAAAGCAAGTAGCAGAGACAGGCGTTTTTTTATGTTTAAAATTGTTTTGAGATGGGTGGTGGTGGCACAAGTCTTTAATCCCAGCACTCTGGAGGCAGAGGCAGGCAGATCTCTGTGAGTTCGAGGCCAGCCTGATCTACAGAGCTAGTTCCAGGACAGGCTCCAAAGCTACAGAGAAACCCTGTCTTGAAAAAAAAATCAACAAAATTAAACAAAAGAACCCTCTAAATCCAATTAGTGCTGCCTGTTGGTATGTCAATAATCTTGACATGAACTCATCCTATTTCTGTTTACAATATTTGTACAACTATGCAAAATTATTTTGTCATATTGTATGCATGCATGCATGTTTCAACCTCTGTTTAAGATATTTTGTATATTGATACAATTTTAGGATATATTTATCATATTGTATTATACATTTCTACCTCTGATTAATACACTTATACATTATTTACATTTTGAGGCCATTATCTTCATTTGCTGCACAATTGTTTAAAGACTGTTTAATATTCTAATATGAAGTCTTAGTTTTTGAGTTATATAGGTATTAAGAATTATAGATCAATAGTCATCCATGTTTGTCTCACTAATCAGGTTCTTTAGATACACAGAGATTGTATTTTGCATAGATAGATAATCTTCAACCACTCAGAAGAACTGTAGAATATGGCATTTAAATAACTTAGGGTTCTGTTGATGTGAGACATGGCTGCTCTTGGCAGCACCAATTTATTTCTGAGAGAATGTTGAGCACCGAAGACACTCCACCTGGAGCTTGTTTTCTTCTTGGCAAAACTGGCCTTTGGGCAAGGAACTGACAAAATGCATGGTCAGACTGATACAAGAAAAAGATTGTCAAACCTTGCCAAGATAGGGTAAGACGGTTTTGAAAATCTGTCTACCTCTGAAAATTGTCTGTCAGTTACTCTAGACCTTAGCCAAAGTTGGTTGCTCCAACCTTGCAAATGAGACTTTGGGTGACTGTTCAGGTAGCCAGTGGTCTCTGTCATCTATTGCACATTTTGGAAGCTGCTTGATTGCACTTCTGCCTACTCAAGTAATATTATCTCCCTTCTCAGGTCTTGGATGGGGTTAAAGACTAGATAGTCATAGTCACTTTCTTTTTATGACTTAGCCAAGACATTTCTATTACAACACTTAGACTCCTTTGGATAAAATAATTATTGAAACATTTAGCATATGTTTCTTGCTTAATATTGTTTATGCTGGTTGTAATTCTACTTTTTATACTTGATATCTGTGTTTTTATTGTATATAGTTTTGTATTGGGTTTGGAACTCTCTTATTTAGACAAAAGGGAAAGGCTGGACCAGGTTAAGCGTGCCCTTAGATAACAAAATGGTGTGGGTCTGCCTGCTCTCTCTCTCTCCAGTCTCATACCTGGATGCTGGATTCCGTTCCTGTTCCCCATTGTGATCTGTGAGTCTTCCCTTAAATAAAGAACCCCTTATTAAACCCTATTTGGAGCTAGTGTGGGATTACTTTATTCACATTCCCCTTCATCTAGTGCGTAATTCTTCAGACACATGTAGCAGAGGCTTGAATGTGTATTTCTCCCTTTGAAGACTTATTGTAAAAGTCCTATTTTAGGGCCTGGAAAGATGACTCAGTGGTTAAGAACAATTCCTGTTCTTGAAAAGGAATTTGGTTCCCAGCACTGACACTGGGTGGCTCATTACTGCCATGACTGAATTCTGGCTCCTGGGGATCCAATACCGTCTGCCGACTTCTAAGGGTCCCCATGCGCGTGCGCGTGTGCGCACATACACACACACACACACACACACATGCACACACGCACGCACGCACACACACAGGCATGCTCACAGGCATGCACATATAGGAGAAAGCCAGAGAGATCAAGCCAGACAGAGAGAATAAAAGAATGAAAAAACTTGTTTCAGATTCTATCATGTGTCAGATTAAACCATATGTCTTATAAACTATCAAATGCTGCTTTCTTGTTTGTTTGTTTATTGTTTTTTTCTTTTTATTTCTTTGAGAAAAGATCTATGTAGCCTTGACTTGTCCTGGAACTCATTATGTAGAACAGACTCACCTTGGACTGTCTCTGTCTCCCAAGTGCTGGGAGTAAAGGCACGTGCCATCATGCTTGGTTCAAATGCTGTGTTTTAAATTACAGCGGGTTTTACACGGGTATTGGTCTTGATGACATAGGTTTTATAAATCAAGATTAGTACCTTTGTCTTTATCCCTGGCTTTTGAATGTTCCTCATCCAAACACTTCTCTAGACTTCAACTGTCTTCTTGTGAAGCAACTTCTCAGTCAAACAAAGTAATTCTGCTCCACTGAGCAGAAGCTGCGGTAGTCACTGCCTGGTGGTGCTTATGACTAGAAAAGGCAAATGTCTGTTTGGCGTTCACCAAAAGCATCCCAGGTTTTTAGGTTTTCAGACCGTAAGACTTTGGTATTGAACTTGTGCTCACACAGGAAGGCAAAACAGACGAGGGAAGAGCTGGGGAGTCTGAATGTGCCAGCGCTTTGGTCGGCTACAACCATATTGATATTCTTTTCAGTAGCTCTCTTCAGATATGTATCATGGGTTAGAATTTGAGAGCATCATAGTCACTTTGAGCTTTTATAGTCCTTTCTCTGATAAAGAAAAGATCCGGTACAGTAGAATTTAAGAGATAGAGCGCACACCAACCCCATGAGACCTGCAACCTCCGTCTCTTAGCAACATGTCTAAATGATGCTTTCAGGGTTGCCTATGATGCCCATTACACTGCATCCTCATTTTACCCTCTGGGTACCGAGGGTCTGGTCCTTTTCCTCCCCTGATCCATGGCAATAAGTGCCCAGTGCTTTCATTACTGGCCTCACGCTCTGGTTATACACAGCTTAATAAAGAATGACGCTTCACTCCCCTGGCCAGTGAGGTCTCCTTCAGAAAGCTTTTCCAGTTAGGGAAAACCTCTAGGTGTTGATAGAAAGTTGGGAGTTTGTAGAGTGATGGTGAAGTCTACATACTCACAATGGCAAAGATGGAAACAGAACCAGTTCTAGGACCTGGGTGCTCAGGACCATGCTTATCATGTGCTACTGGGACTCTGCACTGAATGGCAGAGGAGATGACGTATTCTCACCAGGCAATTTTGTTATATAAAGTCCGAGCCTTCTATTGGCAGAGTGGGCTGGGTCACTTCCAGGCTGCCTCCATCCTGCAGACAGCTTGGCTGTCAATGGGAACCCATATTTCCTTCTATAGCTATGACCATGAAACCCAAGTTTGTATATTCTGAAAAAAAAAAACCTAAATGACTTGCTACTCTTTTGACTTCAGGAGAGCAGAATTCTAAGTTATATAAATGCTCCTGATCTGCAATCAGGGTAGCAATTGTATTTGCTGCTATGTTTTTATTTTGAGTCAGGGTCTGCTTCATAACCAGGACTGGCCTCCAATTTGACTACAAGCATACACCACCACACCTGGTATCCACATTTGTAAGTGCAGATTACAGTCCTTACGAAAGATCTTTTGTCTTGAGCTCTTTGTAATGGCTTCATTAATCTGTCAGGTTTAAGAAATCTGGACCTCTCTCTGGCCACAGACATTCATCACTTCTTACCAAACTCTAAATCTCAGAATTAGTCTTTAATAAAACTATGCCATCATGCCTGTCGGTACTGTCCCAGGAATCTGCATAAATAATGTCTGGGCTTTGTCTGGAGACCAGAAATTATGGTTTTACATCACTGATATAAAGTCACAAAACTTAAACCAGAATGATATGATATACGTGGGGTGCTATTTGAAGTAAAGTGTTTATCTTCAGTTTCAAATAATTCCTTAAGAACATTTGAGGTCACCTTCCTGGAAGTCCCCTGCCTCTGCCTTCTTGCTATACTTTCACTTTTTGGTTTTTCTTTTCTTTTATACATTTTTTTATTGATATTTATTGAGCTCTACATTTTTCTCTGCTCCCCTTCCTGCCTCTCCCCTCCCACCTTCATTCCCCCAACAAGGTCCCCATGCTCCCAATTTGGTTTTTGTTTTTTTAAGTTTGAACCATGACCAGGCACATGTGTATGTGTGTGATGTGTGGTGTGTGTGTGTGTGTGTGTGTGTGTGTGTGTATGTGTGTGGTGTGTGTGTATGTGGTCATGGTTCAAACAAAAAAACCAAAACCCCAAAATGCAAAAAGTAGACTAGGGGTTTGTAGCTCAGTGATAGGCATTTGCCTATGGGCAGGCACCTCTGCATTCCTTCACAGCACTTCAGAACCCAATAACCAACCTACCCAGCCACACAGAAAACCAATATTAGGGCCAGAGATGGAATCAGCTGAGGCGTATAAAAGAAATGAAGATCTGCTTTCTTTCTCTTTCTTTTCCCTCTTTTGCTTTTTCTGAAGACCATAGGCACTGAGAAGGAAAATAGACCAACAAGACTTAAGAAGGCATAGGAGCTTAAATCTTTTAGAAAATCAAATAGTGTTGACACCATACAAGTCTTATAGACTATTTCTAGAAATACTGTTTTCAAATAAACTTTAATTGTTAAGATTTGAGCCTTCTGAATACAATCAAACGAACCTAGAATATCATTTCAGTGAGCCTGGACTGCAAGATGAAACCCACTCAGGTGGAGACACACAGGATGTGCGTGTGTGCTTGGATATGTACAGTTAGTCTGAAATCCCCGCTACTTTAATGGATGCGAACATAGTATTTACAACAGTGAAGAGTTTTGTATGACTTTTAGTCGGAAAACATTTTACAAAAATGATCAAGATGCCACGGCAATAGAGTACCAAAACATGAATGGAGCTAGAAATGACCCCAGGCACTAACAGATATCCCTAGGGCATGTTGCCTCTTTTCTTTTGCAAAGCTTTCATGAGGTCCGACATGAAATCTTGCTCGCCGCTCCCTGATGCACCGGGGAGTCCTTGGTTCTCTTGCCTCTTGGGGGGCATTGGGGGCTTTTTGGGGGGCATTGGAGATGACTTGGTCGTCTCCTGGGGGACACAGGGCGGGGGTGGTGGCGGTGGTGGCAATGCAGAGCCTTCAACAGCCGCAGCCGGTGGGGGCGGTGGAATGAAGTCCGGTGGCTCCTCCAGGAAGCCCCGTGGTGGTGGGGGTAACTCGCTGTCGCTGTCCTCCTCGGGCGGAGGCGGCGGGGGCGGCGGCAGGAAGTCCTCGGGCGGGGCGGGGAAAGAGCAGTTGCTGGGGCCCTTGGACTTGGGTGGTAAGGCGGGGCTGCCACAGGTGTCCGAAGATCGTCTTAGTGGAGGGGGTGGTGGCAGGCTGGACTTCGGGCCATGGTTCTCCTTGGGCACGGCTGGGTAGTGGTTACCCAAGCCTTGCTTCTCCTCCTTCAAGAAAGTGACAGCAAAGCTTTCATGATTCTTGACAACAAACACATCCATCGTTCGACACTGACGCTGAGAGGGATTGCCCCATTCCCTCCCACACTGGGACTGAGTGTGTTCGGGAGGTCACCTCTGCTCCAGGTACAGGACTGATAGCTGATGCTTTTGACACCATTAGATGTGAACCCCCAACCACCACTCTCTGTAACTGGGCATCTTCACCACATTCACTCTAGGAAGTGTTTACTATCTTTAGAACAGGCAAGTCCTACGCAGAAGCTGATGGTTTCTCTAAAGTATTAATGAATCCTAACTTCTTGTGGGGTTCTCTCAGTTTTATTTCCAAAAAGACCTCATTCTCCAGGCAACTCAAACTGAAAGCCAGATGGTTCCCTAAGACTTCCTACTCAAGACCTAAAACAATCCATCAATGTACTGGCCATATAAAGGAACACTATTTTAGTGCATGCATGTGTACGTGTGTGCATGTGTGTGTGCCTACTCTGCCCCTGTGGCACACCTTTGGTGGCACCGAGGTTAATTACTCTGAGAGGGGCATCTCAGAGTCTTCACAAAGTCTCCCGGTTTAAAATCTGGCCAAGAAGCTGTGAGTGGAGAGCTCCCAGACTCTAGAGGTAAACCCCACTACTACCATTTTGGCTAAATGGACATAAGATTAAGCTGCTTTCTAAATACTTATCGCTATATCCTTAGGTTAGTGCAGCTCTCAGTCCCCAGCAGAGAAACGTCTTTGTGCGGTAGACAGCAGTTAATACAGAGACTCTCACTGTCACAGAGCAGAGAACAAGGTCGGTGGGGTGCTCAGTCATAAATGGAACATCAAAGGGATATGCCCTGCCCTCAAGGCTCAGTTCCCTGGCACTAGAGGGGACAGGAAGACTGTAAAAGCCAGAGGTTGGGGAAGACAGGGGTGAAAGTGTGTTCTGGACCTTGACCTGCATGCTATCAAGCTAGCTGAAATTCCAGCACAGTTGGGACCCGTGTAGGAACTCCCACCCCTAGCTGAGGATCTGACAGTTGATGGCTACTAGGGGCAGGAAGAATCAATTTTTTTTTTTTTTTAGGGATATGGTCCTTGGTAGATTGGCCATGACCCAGTGTATGGCCCTAAACCCGTGAGTATATAGGCAACTCTGGACTCAGTGGGTAATAAGGAAAAAGAAAACACAAAGTTAGGAGGGAAGTATGTGTGGGAGTGAGGGGGTATCTGGGAGGAGTTGCAGTGGGGAAATTGAGGATAAATGTGCTCGAAATACATGTGTGCATAGATGGAATTCTCAAACAATAAATAAAGAATATGATATAAAAACCCTCTTTGTTTAAATATCCTGTTTGGTGAAGAAGCTAAGAGGAACAATTTTGTCTGGGTATTTACAAACCAGCCATGAAGGATCTCTTCCTGGTAGAGAGCATGTTCCATTGTTTCCTTGATTGTGGATGCTATTTCTACTCATTACGGTTCCCAGAACAAAGGTTCTGGTTTCCAGACTGTGGACTTCAAAGGAGGAGCCAATAATAAGCGCTACCCACTACCATAGAAGTTTTCAAATGGAAGTAAGAGGAAGCGGGACACCTGGTCTAAACTCTTTACTTGTCTCTTTTTATCCTGTGGGGGAGGGCAGTGAAAGTCAGGTAGAAATTGAACAGCATCTGCCTTGGGTTATAATGAAACCAAGGGCGATAAGCCCTTGATGATTTCTTAAAATAAAACCACGATGTATGTGCTGTTTGTAGAGGTCCGAGCACCTGACTTGGCTTGAGTCTCTCTAGAGTCTAGAACATCCGGTTCTGTCAATAGAAGTCTTGACAATGATAACAACGGTGCATTTATGAAATTCAACATCTCTAGCAGTTTCAGGCACCGAATTAAATGGTTATGTTTTAGGGAAAACCATCATCACTTCAATTTACACTTTATCAGCTTCTGTTTTATTTTTTTTCCTCTGCTTAGCAGCCTGAACCACTGAAGATTAAATTTAGATATTTTTCTACTTCCAATGAATTTCAATTATTTACTTAGCACGCTAAGCTAATTAACTTGTGATAAATTTCTTAAAATTTTTAGATCAGGCAGCTTGGGTATTGCTATTGACATAGAAATGATTTCTGGGGTTCTTTTATTTCTCTGGCTTTGAAAAATACCTCTTTTCAACTAATGTTACAGAAATAGTGAAAATGTAAACAGAAAGAACACTGCATAGAACACTGTCAGGTCTGCAGAGATTAGAGAAACAGCTTTGAAAAGTCTGAAATGGCTTTCAGAAACGCTAAGGCTTTCAGTAAACACCAGTTATCATGTCTACAACTGAAGGGGTGAGCGAAGTAAATTAGTGAAACTGCACCCACAGACTAGTATGTGGGTGGCAGGAGAGTGCCACAGCTACCTAAAGCTGTTCAGAATCACAAGAAATGCTCAGTAGAATTTAGTCACCTGAGACATATGAACTGAACTAGTAGCTAGATTACAGTCAGCTTTGGTTTTTATATAGATTTAAATTAATCATCATTAATCTCTTTTATAGAAATAAGTTATGGAGAAATGTTATATTATCCTATACAGCCTTCCTGTCTGTCTGTCTGTCTGTCTATCTATCTATCTATCTATCTATCTATCTATCTATCTATCTATCTATCTATCTATCTATCCATCTATCCATCTATCTTTCCAGTGCTGGTGATGGAACCCAGGGCCTCACACCTGCACACATGCTGGATAAGTGCTGTGCCACGGACCTGATCCCCACTCTTATTATCTTGTCTGTATTTTCTTCTCTGTCACTCTGACCACGAATTCAAATCATTAACAGGAAAATAAAAGTGCACATTTTATAAGTGGACCTTTTTAAAGAATCTTCTGATTTGGTTTTGGGGTTCACTTGGCACTTCATATAGGGCTTCTGACTAACTTTCAACTGCTCTAACTCATGAGCAAAATAACTGAAAATCCCAATGGCTGAGTGATCATGAAAGCCACTGCTCTGTCATAGACAAACATACTTCGGATGTCACCAAGTGGCGTGAATAACAGTTGATTTTAACTTTCACCTCTAGCTTAAAGATACAATATGAAGCCATTTGCTTAAATGAAATCTAAGTTGTTAGAACTTTATTTGGGCTTTTAAAAGAAAAAGGTCCCAGGACCTGTTCATAGTCAGGGCAGGGTTTTATGGATTTATGAGTCCCAGTTCGCAGGCTTTGAGTGTGGCTGTGATTTACCTTAGTTATTTCAGTTTGTGTCTGGGCCACTTGGAGAACACCACCAGCTGAAGGTGCAGCCCGGGGAACCTGGCCATTGGGTTGGCTAGTGCCTGTTTTAAGTCCTGAGGGGAAGTAGAAAGAACAGAAGAGTCAGTTTTAGAGTTATTGAAGTAAAATCTGCAAACACAACGCACCTTGCTTCCTAAAGCGAAAAGGAAACATTCACAAAGCCTTATGAAAAATCTCAGGTCCACTTTGGGATATGTCTCTGTGCTTACGAGTGTGCTTTGTATGTTTGAGGGCGTGTTAGTCAAAAATCAGAAGGCTTTCAGTAAACACTAAGATTTTGCAGTGGTCAGCAGCCGATGGGCAGATGCATACCTGATAAGGCAGAGACTGAGAGTGCTCGGCCCTAAATGGGACATCTTTGTTGCCCTTCCCCACTACGAAAGGGTCAGGGAATACTGCCGAAGAGGAGGGGTAATGAGTGCCAGAGTTTAGGGACAGGAAGATGGCTCAGTAGTTAAGAGCAATGGCAGCTCTTCCAGAGGACCCAGGTTCAATTCCCAGCACCCACACGGCAGCTCACAACTGTCTGTAACTCCAGTTCCATGGGATCTGACACCTTCACACCAATGCACATAAAGTAAATGAAAAGGAAAAAAGAATGTCAGAGCTGGATGATGGGGAAGAGTGCCATAAAATGCTGTCTTCCAGATGTGGCCTGAGTGTGGCACTCATGACTCATACCAAGGTTACCTGAGCAAGAACCCCATGGATGGGGAGGTGTTCCTATGCCTTACTTCCTGGCGAACTTTTGGGGCAAAGAGGGAGAATTCTGTATTAAAAATGTGTTTTTCCAAGAACTCGTGGATATCCCTACATCCGAGCACATAATGACAGCACTAATTGGATTTAGTGGTTTGTTTGTTTGTTTCTTTCTTTCTCTCTCTTTCCTTCCTTCTTTCCTTCCTTCCTTCTTTCCTTCCTTCTTTCCTTCCTTCCTTCTTTCCTTCCTTCCTTCCTTCCTTCCTTCCTTCCTTCCTTCCTTCCTTCCTTCCTTTCTTTCTTTCTTTCTTTCTTTCTTGAGACAGGGTTTCTTTGTGAATCAATCCTGGCTGTCCTGGAACTAGCTCTTGTAAATCAGGCTGGCCTAGAACTCACAGAAATCAGCCTGCCTCTTCCTCCTGAGTTCTGGGATTAAAGGTGTGCACCACCACTGCCTGGCAAATTTAGTGTGTTATTAAAAAAAAAGAAAGAATATATGAATTGAGAGGGGGCTTCACTGGGGAGGAGTGGGACATGGATAAGACCAGGTTTCATTGTATGCATGTATAAAATTCTCAGGAATAAAGAAAATGAATATTAAAAATTGCTGTTTGAGTTGCTAACTTGTTTCATGAAATGATTATTAGTATTCAATTTCTAGTGATTTCTGAAATAACCCTAAACATACTCCTGCCATTTTTGTACTCTGTATTTGTGCAAAGTGGCGTTCTCAGCACTAACGTTTATAAAATCAGAATATAGATCCACTCTAAGAAGCACTGAAGGTGTCCTATGCCTTGCAGTATCAAATATCCAACCAAGATTTGATTCTCCATGTAAAAATTAAATAAACACATCCATATTTCATTAGTACGTAAATTTTATTTATATCCAATAAATGGTAAAATTATATGCATACGAAATTTGTTTTAAGGGGACATTCCTTATCAGCAAGTGCTTGCTTTGTACGCTGCCTTTCTAGCGGACACTGTTCCTATCTGTACTAGGGAAGACCTCTGCCGCATTCGGTTCGCTCAGCTGTGAAACGGGATTGGACTCTACACGCGGTTGAGCTCTTCCAATCTGGGCTCTGTATCCAGGATCCAACCAACCATTGACCAAAAGCGACTTTACTGAACATATGTGGGGTTTTCTTTGTCACTATTTCTAAACAATACAGTATAGCAGCCATGTTCTCGGAGTGTGCTCATGGGGTTCTCAGACTCTGTCACAGATACCAAGGAGCACCTCTATTTGTAAAGCAGCAAGCTCATTAGGTACCTCATCTTAGTGGCTCAGTCTTCTCAAAAACACAGACAAACCAAGGTTGTGTTACGTTAAAGTGTGATGCTTAGCCTTGGGTACCAGACTCTTAGCCATCATGTCCCTGAGGGAAGACAGCAGGACCTGGTCCGCTATCTGATCTGAGTATTCTGTCGGGTACTAATGAGCCCTGCACAAATATGATATTTGTATTTTGGAAAGACACATCACCTTAAAATCACAATCAACGCCTTATGTATGGGTCTATTGTAAAAAGGGGCCGAAGCCTTGTGAAAAGTCACTTGTGACACAATACATGTGGAGCGCATAGATTCCAAACGGTGCCTACGAAGTTTATTTTGCCTTTATTTTATTTTGTTTTATTCTATCTTATTCACCTTATCTCCTTCTCTCTGCTCTTTGCATGTATGCACATGTGTGTGTGTGGGTGTGCTCATGTGTGCAGGCATGTGTGGAGACTGGAAGTTGATAGCAGGGTGCCTTCTTTAATTGTTCCTTCATTGATTGATTGAGACAGGGTCTCTCACTGATCTTGGAGCTAACTGATTGACTAGACTGGATGTCTAGCAAGGCCCCTACATCCACCTATCTCTGCCCCCTACTGCCTAGGGTCATAGACTTGTACCACCTCATCAGCATCATTTACACGGCTGCTGAGGATCTGAACTCAGGCTCTCTGGCTTGTACAGAAAACATTTTACCCACTTACTTTGCCAGCTCCAAAATACCGCAGCGTTTGCTTTGACCCAGTGTTCTTGATGATAGACATGAACTCTGAGCTTGGTGTGTGCATGTGAATCTCTTCTCGACTTTTACCTGTAGTAGTCTGAGCTGGCGTTGCTGCCCCAGCAGTCCCCAGGTTCGTCCACCGAGAGGCAAGTCCAGCTCTTGCTACAGCCTTCTGGTAGTTGTCATAGAGGGTCTTTCCATACTAGGGAGGGAACAGAGTGGAGGAAATAATTCCATTTATGTCAAAAGTTTGGCTTCAATAGCTAGATATATATTGAGAGAAAAAAGTACTATTATTCTGCTGTTTCAAGTTCCTTTTTTGGGGGTGTGTGTGTATAGCTCGTTGATTACTTTTTCACAAGTTAAATAATTTTCTAGATTAGCAGAATTAGCGAATTCTCCCATTTACAGCCACAACATTCTAATCAGCAGTCTTAATGTAGCTATTTTGTGGAGCTAGCACTTTCCTTTCCTTGCTTCCTTTTATGGTGGGACCAACCTCGGCCTCACCCAGGCTAGGCGAGTGCTCTACCATGAAGGTACACAATCTCGAGTTTCTTTATTGCACGCTATGTTTGCAGTTCTCTCTGTGAATCTGAAAAGTCTGTTTGGAAATCAACTCTCATTCTCAGGCCACTGGACAGGTGCGTGTTTGTACAGTCAATCCTATAACAGTAGGTGAGTGATTCCACTACCGAGGGGCACAAAAGCAAACAGATGAGACAACATCTGTACCCGGGAGTGGCAAATGCTGGCCCCGGGAAGCAAGCTTGTTGGCTAACCATGGTCTCGTGAAGCTGAGTGCGCTCTCACCTTGGCGATCCTTATTCCCATAACCCACTGTCGGAGAGTTCTTGCATCATCGCAGCAGAGGTATTTGATATACTGAGATTCCTTCTGGATCTGAGGATGCTACATAGAAGCAGATGTGAAGGCAATTAATAGATTTTGATTTATTAAGATTCTAAAACATCTTTCAAGAAAACTTAAAGGAAAACTTTGACAAATATGATTTACTGAGATGATGACTAAAATTACTGGCAACAGTTGTGGACCAGGAAGCGAGAGGTGCCATGCTGAAGCCCAGGCTGGCCTTGAACTCATGACCCTCCAACCTCAGCCTCCACAGTAGCTGAGATTACAGGCAAGCTTTTGAAAATTGCTAAACTGGCAGCCCTGCGGCACAGGAATGCAACCTCAGCTGCTAAGGAGGCTAAGCGAGGATCACCAGGTTGAGATCTGCTTGAGAAATATAATGAAACTTTGTCTCAAAAATAAGAGGAACCAAACAGGCTGGGGATGTAGTTCTGTGGCGGCACACTTGCCTAGTGTGTGCTCATCCCTCAACACTATTTTAAAAACAGAAAGCAAAGGCCAAGCTTTGACCAGGCTCAGTCAGCTGTATGATTTAATGTGTCCGTAATAGCCATTTCTCCCTTTTAAATACTGGAATCCGTCATGTCTGTTACGTGTTTGTCCCTCATTGAAAACAGAGCTGCTTCTCTATCAGATAAAGGAACTTACCTAATAGACATTTTGTGTCACAACACTAATGCTTAGAAAAATTCCTGCCTTATTTATAACTTTATAACTCCCGCCCACAAATCTAGCTCAGGGGTTATTTCTTTTACTGAGAATTCAGAGTTTTACTGATCTCATATCCACAAGGGCACAATGTGGTAATGGGTGTGTATGTGTGTGCAGGGGTTATATAGTGTGTGTGTGTATATATATATGGTGTGTGTTTGTGTGTACAGGGATTTTATATACATATATAGTGTGTGTACAGGGTTATATATATGTATATATAATATATGTGTACAGGGATGTATGTATACATATTGTGTGTGTACAGGGGTTTTATATATAGGTAGTATGTGTATGTACAGGGGTTTTATATATATTTAGTGTATGAGTTTGTGTGTACAGGGGAGATACACACACACACACACACACACACACACACACACACACACACGTATAGTGTATGTGCAGGGGCTACACGGCCCCCAGGAGTTCACAAGATTCTTGGCATCACTCTCTCTTGATTCCCTTGTCCTGTGGTTTCCATTTCTGTATGGCTCTGACTAAACTCTCTCTTGGATGGGAGTTTTACTGGTCTTGTTTGTTGTTGGAGGTCATGCCTGGCGTGAGGTAGAACTGCAGCCTGGATGTATAAATCATTGTTGAAATAAACAAATAAGCATAGTGTTTATTATTGTATCAGAAATATAATTCATGATCCTAGAGAAACTAAATAAGAAGGTGAACCCAAAGACAAACATATAGTCATCCTCCTGAATATTAACCTTCATCAGGCGATGAAAGGAGACAGAGACAGAGACCCACATTGGAGCACCAGACATAAATCTCAGGGTCCAAATCAGGAGCAGAAGGAGAGAGAGCATGAGCAAGGAACTCAGGACCGCGAGGGGTGCACCCACACACTGAGACAATGGGGATGTTCTATTGGGAACTCACCAAGGCCAACTGGCCTGGGTCTGGGAAAGCATGGGATAAAATCAGACTCGCTGAACATAGTGGACAATGAGGACTGCTGAGAAGTCAAGAACAATGGCACTGGGTTTTGATCCTATTGCACGTACTGGCTTTGTGGGAGCCTAGGCTGATTGGATGTTCACCTTACTAGACCTGGAAGGAGGTGGGAGGTCCTTGGACTTCCCACAGGGCAGGGAACCTGGTCTGCTCTTCAGGCTGATGAGAGAGGGGGAGTTGATTGGGAGAGGGGGAGAGATATGGGAGGCAGTGGCGGGGAAGAGACAGAAATCTTTAATAAATAAATAAAAAAAAAGAAAAGAAATATTGAAGCCATAGGGTAAGAAGCTGGCAACCAAACCTGAGGTCTGAAATGAGTGTCACACCAGTCTTCATGGGCGAGTATAACTTCTATTACATTTTATTGTATAAAAAAGGACCAACTAAAATCTCTCTCTGTGTGTGTGCGCACGTGTGTTTCCTCAGTGCTCAGAGCAGCTTGCTAGTCTTGCCAGGAGAAGCATAAATGATGGTATTAAAGTTCAAAGAGAAGCCAGCAGATTTGGGAGCTTCTGCCTCTGGCAGAAAAGGAGCCGAAACACCAACTCCTTTCTACGACACTGCCTAGACCTTTCTACTCTCGCATTCAGCACACTTGACAGCCTTCAGAAGAGAGCCAGTCTCAGCGGTGATCTGAGAACACGGCGCTGTGTCTTTGAGCTTCAGTGGACCTTGAGGGAAAGATGTGGACTGGTTGTTCTGCTAGCCTTCTGATGTCCTGCTCCCCCCACACCCTTCCCGTGAGACACATAGACTATAAGAACCTGGAAAGTTAGTTATTTCTGGTTTTAGAAATGATAAAAACTGATGTTTGGAGAGCTCCCTATATGTCTGAATTTATACTGAGCCATTGAAGACAAAAACCAGATTTTAAAAATATGTCAGGAAAAAAAAAGAACCCAGAAAACGTAAAGAACTCTTGTCTGTGGTCTTTCATGGCAACCGAGAAATGCCGACCCCCTTAGTTGGACTGCTTTCTTCATTTAGGCCTTTTCAGTCCTCAGAATTTGCATCAGCTTGGACTGGATGCTAGTCTACCCACCAGAGTCCTCTTTCCTGACTCCACCCAGTACTTGTTACTGTAGTTCTGCAGTTAGGCCAGCAGATGGCGGCAAATACTTTTGGATGGCTGCCGCACACTGCATTGCTCTTGTGTTCAAAGCTTACTTGTAGATTCTCAATGAAGTTCTGTCTTAGTACTGTAAATGTTACTCCAATGATCATGTTCTCTGAGGACCTTAAAATTGGAAATATCAATCAAAGCAATTTGTGTAGTCTCACAGCAAGAAGGATTTGCTGCATTAATCAACCTGAAGGTCAGATTGGTAAAACTGTGAGTCAGGCACTTGGTAGCTGGAAGGTGACATTCCACAGATGCCTGCAGCATTCTCAACAAAGAAATCTGCAAAACCAGATCAAAGTGCTTGTCCTTCAGTCAGAGCCACAGCTGCCTGGCCTAGGGCAGAATTCTTGGTCTGAGAGGGCTCTTGGTCTTCTCAACAATTGACATTTAGGGGTGAGCGGCTCAGCAGTTATTAGGGCTTGCTCCACAGTCCTGAAGATCAGCATGTGGACCCCAGCACACACATAACAAACTGGACACCCCACAAGCACTGCACCCCAGCTCCGATTAGGGTGGAGACAGGAGGATAGCTGGGGTTTACAGGCTTCCAGGGTAGCTGAGAAATGAGACCCTGTCTCAATGGAATAGGCAGAAAGTCTTAGAAGAAGAAGCCAGAGGCACTCTTCTGACTTCTGTTTGTTTGTATTTGCACACATTTGTGCAATATATGCATATAGATATTACAAACATGTAAAGAATTATGTAAATAACATAATGAAAACAAAAATGTCTAATTTTTCCTTCTGCGACATTTAGAAATTTGATATTGTTGCCTTGGGCTTATGTCACTATTAAATATTCCTTTTACTTTTGGTTTTGGTGTTTATTGTACAAGTCAACTTCTCAGAAGCAGCCTGCAGACTGTGCTTGCCATGAGGTGCACCGATTCTTTGTGAGGAAGTACATTCCACTTGAGCAGCGTTTGTGAAGGGTGTAGTTCACCTAATGACAGTAAAATATGGATGTACCCTGAAACAAGAAGGTTTCTAACAGAAAACAGAGGCCTCTACATTCCTTCCCATCCCCCAGCTTTGTGGTTCTGAGGTGAGCTAGCTGCTGGACACCAAGTTCACAATTTGAAATTCTTCAGACTCTGAGATAACGCCTGAGAGCCTGCCACAGGCTGGTCACCTCACCTAGGGACTCACTTCCTTACAACTCAGACTATGATAGGAAATCATTTACAAAAGGGCTTAAAGAAAACACTGGATCAATGCCACTGGCTGAACTGTTCCTCACGATCCTGTTGTCCCTCAACTCCAGCAAGAGATGCTTTCTGGGCGTGGCACGGCATATAAGGTCAAGGCCATTTCTGAATGTTCTTGCTAAAAGGGATCCCAATGTCCTCGAAGCTTACAAAATGAGCAAAAAGAGCATTGGGCAAGGTTAAGCAACTTGTCTCTGGCCAAAGGTTAATGTCAGAATCAAAGCTAGATAATAAAATAAAAAATAAAAGCCCCTTTTGTTCAGCCCCTGGGAGCTGACAAATATAATCCCTGGGTATCACACCATATCTGGGGAATGATGGCAGGGGGAAAATGTCAACAAAAATGTGATTATTCTCTGATTTCACAATAAAAGTTTTTAAAAGGCTGTAAAACTTTTTGAGTGAGTGTCAGAATGTTTGAGGAATGCCAAGGAATTCTGTGGAAGGTTTGGAAAAAGATGGAATCTGGGGTGGGAAGGCACTATAGACAAGGGCTCTTTGCAGGGGCAGTGCTGTTTCTAGGCTCTGGGAGGCACCGGACATTTCAAAACAGCAGTGGCTCTGCAGTTGATATGGAATGTGAACCTGAAGGAGGACAAGACAGAAGAAGAGCGAATGGGAGACATTGGTGCAAAATCAGAATGACTTCTGTCTCAAGGATCGGATGAGAAGTGGGAAGATGAAGGGATTTCTCTTCCATAGCTTGGTGAAGTAGACAACTACTACAAATTCCTGTCTGCTATAAAAGAAATGTTGCCCCGCTCTGTATGAGACCTGTTTGTAGGCATCGTCAGGGTCAGACATGGTGTAGGAGGTTCCTCTATGTGTTGCTTTCATTGGTTGAATAAAGAAACTGCCTTGACCTTTGGATAGCGCAGCACTTAGGTAGGTGGAGTAGACAGAACAGAATGCTTGGAGAGAGGAGGGCAGAGAGAGATGCCATGGATCTCCTGCCTGGGACAGACGCCAGTTTGAATCTTGCCGGTAAGCCACAGTCATGTGGCAATGCACAGATTGATGGAAATGGGTTGAATTGGGATGTAGGAGTTGGCCAATGGGAGGTTGGAGCTCATGGGCCAGGCAGTGTTTAAATGAATACAGTTTCTGTGTGATTATTTCAGGTGTAAGCTAGCCCAGCAGGACGGAACAAGGGGCCCTGCTCCCTTCAACAAGATGGGGTCATATTGAACTAGTGTGTTCTCTAAATCCTGTGGCTCTCCTTCCTTAGAGAAGAGGAGAAGAAACAGACACAGACGTGTGCAGTGACGATGAGCTGAGTGTGTGCCGATGTGCAAGGGTGCTGGTGGCCTGGAGCAGTAAGACAAGGGATGCAAGGGTACTGGGCCTGGAACAGTGAGACAAGGGATACAAGGGCACTGAGCCTGCTGCACTAAGACAAGGAATGCGGGGGCACTGGGCCTGCTGCAGTAAGACAAGGGATGCGGGGGCACTGGGCCTGCTGCAGTAAGACAAGGGATGCGGGGGTACTGGGCCTGCTGCAGTAAGACAAGGGATGCGGGGGCACTGGGCCTGCTGCAGTAAGACAAGGGATGCGGGGGCACTGGGCCTGCTGCAGTAAGACAAGGGATGCGGGGGTACTGGGCCTGCTGCAGTAAGACAAGGGATGCGAGGGCACTGGGCCTGCTGCAGTAAGACAAGGGATGCGGGGGTACTGGGCCTGCTGCGGTAAGACAAGGGATGCGGGGGCACTGGGCCTGCTGCAGTAAGACAAGTGATGCGGGGGCACTGGGCCTGCTGCAGTAAGACAAGGGATGCGAGGACTATGGGAAATTTCCAGAGCCCAGGAAAAGGCACAGAATAGATATCTCTAGATTTTTCTAGAATTTAACTTGGCTTTTTCCTTTGTTCCTTTTTGAGACAGGGTCTCAGTTGCCCACGGTGGCCTTGAACTTGTGACTCTTTGTTACAGAGTTCTTAGTGATGGGAGTCACCATGCCAGGCTCTAGTGCTGATGTGTGTGTGTATGTGCGTGTGTGTCTGTCTGTCTCTGTCTGTCAGTTTGTGTGTGTCTGTGTCCTATGTGTAGGTCAGAGGAAAACTTACGGAAACCAGTTCCCTCCTGCCACCAAGATTCTGGATATTGAACTCAGGTTGTCAGGCTTGCATGACAAACTCTCATCCCCAACCCTGATTATGATTTTTAAAATACAAGAGCACTAAATCTCTGTTGTTTTAAGTCAATTAGTTATTAGTGTGTTAGGGAAGTAGTGAATGGGAAATTACTATAGGGTGGTGGAACCATTCATTTTGGGAGGGATTGCTGAGAGAGGTATGGGTGGAGAGGAGCCGTTGGGTTATAGTCACTACAGATGAGAGAGAATATTGCCACAGATTAGGAATATTTTGCATACATGTAGTGGCTAGAGCTGTGGCTAGGAATCTGAATTCTCAGAGAGCTCTGCAGTATGATACGGATCATACTCAAGCACAACCAGGCCAAGTGTATATGGTCTTTCCTCTGTTCTTGGCTGTAAACCAGAAGCTTTCTAGGAATTGCAGCAGAAACCCTATTTACAGGAAAGGCATGTTTTAACTACCTTGTACAATCTTTGTGGATGATGTTTTTGCCTTATGAGATTGTAGTCCCACCCCAAGGTACCTTTGGAACTACCCTATGCTCTTGTTTACTGAAAAAGAGAAAGGTTTTCTTAGCATGAGAGTCACTAAAATGGACATGACTCCCACAGCCACGCTGCAGTGTGTTCTTATCACTTCATTGAGATCCTCTTTCCCTCAGTCCCGTGCTTAAATGTATGCTAACCTTTCTTCTAAGTAAACCCCCACTCTACTTCAAATAGGCACCTCCTAAAATCCTTTTGGCAGCCAAGTCAAGGATCCGACTTCATCTGAGTGGAGGTCTATGAGAATAAGGAAAGGCACCAGGTTGCTGGCATCTTCCTGGGCTGCACCATCACTAAGAGTCGGGAAGAGCAGCATCGGAGCCACACTACTGAACTCTCGTCCTGATTCGGCCACTTAGAGCTCAATCTCAATTCTACTTTCATGAACAAAATGCTTTGTAACTGTTCCCCATTATCCTCACCTTCCTTTCAATATGGGCAGTGGTCACGGATGTGCAAAACCCAGAAGGAGGCAGGGCGCTTTCCTCAGCTCTCCTCCTTCTGACCTCCACCTTAGAACTCAAGGGTCCAGTTCCTGGAGGGTTTCCCCTCAGATACAATTGCCCTGTCACATTCATTTATGTCTTTTGTCAAATGTCACTATTTTCCCCTGACCACTCTGTCCAAGAGAACCCTGGTCCCAGTAGACTCTGCCCTTCCCTGCTCTGTATTGATTTCCCAGCTGTATTATTTTTTGCATGACAACACATTACATTTTTCTTCATGGTCAGTCCCTCACACTAACCATAAACTCGATGGAAACAGGGATTATTGTACATTGTGTTTACTTCTGTGTTCTCTGCCCCTGGAATGTGCTCAAAAGATAATTGCCGTCCAATAATTACTGAAAACACGAGTAAGGGAATGAATCTAGCTCTGCTTTGCTTTAGCCCCCTTTCAGCCATGGTTCTGGGTGCCTCTTGAGCACAGATTTCTCAACAGCCGCATGTCAGTATTTGAGGCCATGCCATTCTTTGGTGCGGGTTTGTATTGTGCAGTACTGATTTCTGATGGCTTTGACTTCTACTAGATGCCGGTAAGTAGTTAGTATCTGGTCCCTGTTCCAAGTTATGAATACCAGATGTCTCTAGACATCATGGCATGTCTGTCAGGAATCAAATACTATGGCTGAGAACCACAGGGATGGTATCGTGCTGACTAGGCTGGCATGGGCTTCACGATTGCTAAAATTATCGATAAATTGCTAAAAGTGGTTACATAGTAACAGAAAGACCAGGAAATCTAAAGAAAAGCCACAAAATACTGAGTCCTTAATGAAGCCAAGAATTCCAGGCAATTATTTGATTATAATAAGCAATGGTAATTGTGAATGGAGAAAAATGATTGAATATGATTTGCTATTATGATATTAAACTAAGAACAAATGCAAACAAACTTATCTAGGTCTTAAGTTCAGTGTTCTGGAGGCCAAAAGACACTCAATACATCAATGAGGGTGTAAAATAACTATCTTCTGATCTGATGGACTGAGATTCTAACTTAAAACATAAGCTGCATCAAATTTCAGATAATACACATTTCCTCCCAACAATATGCCCCTTAAAAAGTTTCAGAACCTAAACCTGGAATGGTGGGAGCAAACTGCAATCCCAGCACTCAGAAGGTGCAAGCAAGAGAATCAGGTCCCTAGGATAGCCTCAGCTACACAGCAAGAGAATCATGTCCCTAGGATAGCCTCGGCTACACAGCAAGAGAATCATGTCCCTAGGATAGCCTCGGCTACACAGCAAGAGAATCATGTCCCTAGGATAGCCTCAGCTACACAGCAAGAGAATCAGGTCCCTAGGATAGCCTCAGCTACACAGCAAGAGAATCATGTCCCTAGGATAGCCTCGGCTACACAGCAAGAGAATCATGTCCCTGGGATAGCCTCAGCTACACAGCAAGAGAATCAGGTCCCTAGGATAGCCTCGGCTACACAGCCACCTTGAGGCCAGCTTGGGATACATGAGACTTAAAAAAAAAGGTTTACAACCTGGGCAATTCTAAGTTTTAAAAGTCTTTTCTGTATTTTCTTTTCTAGGGAACATTGACAAGATAATTTCAAAAAAGTTTGTACAGTAGAACAAGAATAAAATAAGTAAAGAATTGAAAACTGGTCTGTTTTATTAATGGGAATTTTAAATTAATTTGTTCAAAATATGGAACTCACATTTCTTGAATTGATAAAGGCCCAGAAAGATTTAAAACTTTAGGATCAGACAGCAGGCTTTCAGGTACACAACAAGTTGATAGATATCACATCACTTTGTTATTTTGGTTTAAAACTACACATTTTATGATATCATACTTGGGATTTAAAAAATCACATTGACCACTTTTCCTTAGAAGCGAGTAATGAGTGAAATGGCTCGGAAGTCTAACTCAGTAACTCACCACCTACCTTTAGAACGAAGCAGTGGTCGGTGGGAGCTTTGTATTTCAGTTTGCACTGAACTCCGTAGTAAATGTTAACGTTTTCAAACTGTATAAAGCACGCCAGGTCTCGGGATGTCTGAAAGACAGGGAAACAATCTCTCTGAGATAGTAATTACTCATTTCCCCGGATTCCTCTTGACGCTGCAACAAAGGGTTTCACCTCCGTAGATAAAATAGGGAATTTAAAGATATATGGACATCTTCCCTGCACAGTTTTCTTTAAGTCAAACCTACATAAAAGACACCAGACAGCTGCTGTCTGCCCCGCAGTGGGATGAAAGATGACATTGCTGTCCTCGCATCTGCTGTGGACTGTGGGAGTCAAAACAGGCTGATCATGTGCTGTTGCTACTAATCCAATCATGGCAAGATGACCACTGTCGGAGAGACTTCGCTGTGACTTCGCTATTTGAAATCAGTGACAGTTTGTAATTGACCATTAGAAAATAAAAGCAAGTTCCCTCAGGATGAAGAATGAGAGCTAAATTTGATGCTCTGTAAATCAGCACACACTCCACGCTCTGTCATGATTTCTCCTCAGGCTGGCAGGGTTGCCATGGAAACAGAGACCTCTCCTCTGTGGATAAAATGTGTTGTGAAAATGGCAGTCTCTAATTTACATATTTGGTTTCACTTGGATCACACGCTTGTTCCACTATTCGCCTTGTCCTTTCTTGTATGCTCCAGAACCCCCTTCTAGTTGCTGAATAAAGAATGCAGGTCACCATATGGGACAACTTACCCCTTTATGCATGGTGGGACATTTTTTGGGGGTCTTGAAGTATTAATTACAAAACAACATACATTCACCACAGTTAAATTTATACAGTACACATTTCTTTTACTAGCTTTCCCTGCCTCTTGTTTATTAATTTCCTCTTAGAAGTAACACACATAAAATAGACTGATAGACTCCTAAATGTTCTTTCTCATATTTACCTATTAATTGTCTGTTTGTCTATCTATGTATCTATGTATCTATCTATCTATCCATCTGTCTATCTATCTATTTATATATCATCTATCTATAGGTTTTAGGCATAGATGGACCCACTTTTACCTATATTTATATACTCGTATATACATATTATACACACATACATATGCACATATTTATGCATATAATTGTTTTCTCAATGGGGATGGAACCCAAGGTCTTGTGTGCTCCAGGGAGGTCTTCACTCCAAGCTCAAACAAGGACTGTAGGAGCCAAAGGCAGTGATGACTGAACTGCTCTCTGGACTCAGCAGGGCAGTGGCACGCGTGAACTCACAACAGTTATGACATTGTGCAAAAGACCCGTGCAAGGCGAAGCCAGACAAAATCCAAGCATGGGGTGGGGAAGCGGCACAAAGCCGCCGAGGGAGGAAGAGTCAATTTTCTTTAAGGGTGTCACTCCTTGTAGGTCAGCCATGCTCCTGTGGATGGCCAAACACCTGAGGATTTGGACAACTAAAACTGGCCTCAGTGAGATAAGAAAAACAAAAAAACCCCAAAAGTTCGAAGATTAGGGAATTGACGTAGATCTGAGAGGAGTTCAGGGAAGGGAGGTGAATATAATTGTATGAAATTCTCAAAAAATTAATAAACATATTAAAACATTTAAATTATGAAAGAGACTTCACTGCAAACACTGCTTCCTGAATGCGTTCCCTGCCTTGTTAGGACACAGTTTCTAACTTTCCAGGATACACGAACGGCTATTTGACTCTTGATTTCTACACAATATTCCATTGCATAGATAAAACTAGTTAGCTACTGTGCTGTAGCTGATCAGAGACTAATCCAGCTTTTGCCATTATAAAAACACTTGTTAAGTGAGTAAATATTTCTGTGGAGAGACCACCAAAGGTGCAGCTGTTGTCCAAAGGGGCATGCATCTTCATCCCCTTATATTGCATGGGACGTCGTGGTAAATTATTCTCAACTTGACTGTGCTGTTTTACAGTCCAGCTCTTTGTTTCCAAGAAGAAGTCCCCTTTTTTTTTTTACCTTCCTCACCGACACTGTCAATATTACTGATTTTATCAATCTCAATGGAGGAAGTATTAGCTGCTAACTTGTTTACTGGTTAGATGAACAGCTTTCACCAAGCTAATTTGGTATTTTTTTTCTGGTTATTTTCAATTAAGCTTTTTTTTTCCCTGCACACATGTTTACTTTTTTCTTCATTTGTTAAAAGTCTTTACATATGGTGAATAGTTACATTTGTTCATACATGTTGGAAATGTCTGACTATGTAGCTAGTCCTTAAAGCCTTGTTTGTATCTTCATCTATAGAGTTATTTAAAACAATTCTGTGTAGTCAACACTGCTGATTTTCTCCTTTGTAATTTTGAATTTTATTCTTGATTAAGAAATGTCTTTGTGCACTGAGATTAAGGAAATATCAACTCATATTTTCTTTTATGGCTTTAGAATAGATTTTCTAAAGACATCTTGATGGAACTAGGATTTGAGCTGGTTCGTCGGCTGGCGTAGAGAACTTTTGAAAATGAGTGTGCAATTGTTTCAGCGCTGTTTATTGTCTTGGGTTCTACACTGTGTCCCCACCACTGTAAGATTCTGCTCTTCAATTCCCCGCATAGTTGGTTCTTTGTTTATCTGTTTATTTATAACTGCTTTCTTTTCATTGTAATTGGATGTTTAACCCACCGATCTGAGAGATAATGGTTTTCACAGTTTTGGAAGGGGTCTTCTTCCAAAGTCAGAAGTATTTCTTTCTGACTAATTTTGCAACCAGTCTTGGAATTTTAAGTAAGAAGAATGTAACTGTAATTTCCATAGATTGATAAAAACAGTTTCTATGTTAAATTTTCTAATTTATGTAATATACATCTTGAACATTTTTGTTTATTACTATATATTCTACACTTGTCACTCCCGCTCTGGAAGTCTTAAATTGTGTCTCACTTGCATATTGCTTGTATAAAGCAATATGATCTCTTCCTTGGCCAGTTTGTTTGGTCACAGTCATTTTCCAGGCGAGTGTGTTCTATTGTGAGACAAGCACACCGATTGTGAACAATGTGCTTTTGTCTCTTTTCCCAGTGACTGTCCTGCTGACCTTCCTCTGACCTCCATCCCAGCGGTCACGGTAATGACCAGATACATTGCTCAACTCTAACGTTAACGCAGCCTGTATGACTCAGTGAACTGTCTGTCCTGGCCGTATTTATACGCCTTATATTTAACTGCTTAGGACATATCTGCTGTAAAGCAAAACAAATCATCTGTGGGACATATTGCGTGTCTAGGGGGATGATGCTGCATGTCCTGTGTGAGACTGGAGCAGAGGTAGCAGAGGTAGGAAGTATCGGGCCTAGGTGGGGCGACACCTGCCTGCATCAAGGGTTACCCATAATAGCCGCAGAGAGGGTGGGGTCGTCTCACCTGTTTGGGGAGGTGGGTAAACCTTATTAGAGGAAATCTGCACTCCATAAATGTTCTTTGTCAAAGTCCTGCACTTGGCTTACCCTAGACAGGGGTATATTCTAAAGTTTTTTTTCTTTTTATAGGTAAACAATAATGAGCTGTCCAAATTCTCCAAGAAAAGTCTCAGGAAAAGTTAAAGATCAGAGCCTCTGTTAAAATTAGATTTAGTATAACAATTTACCATGTTTGTAGATTTGAGCCAATAATGCCAGCTTGCCAGGCAAATTTAAATGACATCTAAAATTCTCTGATAAATTAAGAAGCATAGCAAATTTAGTGAACCTCTGTTAACAATTAGGCTGTGCAGAAGATAAGATTTAAAATTCAGTGTAGAGCATGCCTTTAATCCCGGCACTTGGGAGGCAGAGGCAGGCGGATCTCTGTGAGTTCAAGACCAGCCTGGTCTACAGAGCTAGTTCCAGGATAGGCTCCAAAGCCACAGAGAAACCCTGTCTCGAAAAAAAAAATTCAGTGTAGATTCTAAGACTTGTAACACCACTAAGAATTTAGATAAAATAAGTTTGATCATAATGACTGCAGAACAAGGGGGTTGATATGAAGAAAAATTCAGAATAGTGTAGGCTCGGTAGGAGGTAACTTTACCTGCTGAGCCATCTTAATGGCTCATGTAATTTTATCTTTATACTGAGGAGAAAGCTGTGGAAAACTCAAATGTACTTCTCTAAGTTTCTATTGTAGAACATGTACTTGTGTAGATTTTGTATACCACAGAGTCCACAGAACCAGGATGCAGGAAGCTTATCTTCTCTTGTGATTGTGGTAGTTTGTACTGGGAATGGTCCTCAGAGGCCCACAGGCTAACGCACCACTGGGAGGTGGGCAGTTGGGTGCTCCCAAAAGGGGACCGTGGGACTCTGGCTCCTCCTCTCTTTTGCTTCTGCTCTGAGGTAAGGCCTTCCTCCGCCACATTCCCTCCCTAGTCCCTCAAAACAATAGGCTGATTTCCAAAACTGAGCCAAAAAAACCTGTCTTTAAAAAAATTACTCCTTTTAATTTTTGAGATTATAATTACACCATTTCCCCCTACTCTTTCCTCCCTCCAAATCCTCCCATCCTTACTTTCTTTCAAATTCATGGCCTCTTTTTCATTACCTGTACAACATATATATGTGTATACACATATGCAAAGGTCTCAGTTTGTATAATGTTACTTCTATGTAAGTTTTCAGGGCTGACTATTTGGTACTGGAAACTCAAGTGGTGTGCTTGTCCCTGGGCAAGAATATTTCTCCACTCTCAGCATTCCTAGTTGCTGTTATTCTTTGCATAGGGCTGAAGCTCCCTGGGCTTTCCCCTGTCCACATTAGCCACGACTATTGTCCTTTTTATTTTTATTTATTTATTTATTTTAAATATTTATTTATTTATTTATTATGTGTACAGCATTCCTTCCATGTGTGCCCACAAGCCAGAAGGGGGCGCCTGGTCTCATTACAGATGGCTGTGAGCCACCATGTGGTTGCTGGGAATTGAACTCAGGACCTCTGGAAGAGCAGCCAGTGCTCTTAACCACTGAGCCATCTCTCCAGCCCCCTATTATCCTTTTTAAAGAAAGGAATATTTCTTTCTATGTGCATTGGTGTTTTGCCTGCATTTATGTCTGTGTAAAGGTGTCAGATCCCCTGGAATGGGAGCTACAGACAGTTGCCAGCTGCCATGTGGGTGCTGGGAATTGAACTCAGGTCCTCTGGAAGAGTAATCCGTGCTCTTAACCTCTGAGCCATTTATCCAGACCCTACTGTCTTGTTCATGTATGTTTATGCAGTCGTGCTGGTTAGACTTTATGGGTGTAGCTTTTGATATTCATAGGAGACACAGCCTCACAGCAAGCTCCTTGTTCCTTTGGCTCTTACAATCTTTCTATTCTGTCTTCTGTGATGATTCCCGAGTCTTAGGTGTGGGATAAACATCTTATATCTGATTATCTCGGGTGTTTTGTTATAGTAATGAAAAGCTGACTGACCTTTGTCTTTCCTTTGGGAACATAATAAATTCCGGAAGCCCTCAGAAGAAAGTAGCGCCGTTTCCAGGATTTCTTCCCATCTTCTTTCAAATAAAGAGCCCCTTCAAGTTCTGGTACGATGACGGATGTGCCACAGAAACTTTCCTGAAATTGGAATCCAGAGGCATAAAACATATGTTCTGTTCGCATTTAAAGAATAGTCCCGGTTTAAGTCAATTCTGTTGGAAATGGATTGAACACGTTTTCTTTAGTTTATGCTGTCTGCAATGGGGAGGAAAGAAAACACAGTGTCAGGGGTCCTGGCTTCCATGCCAAGACTTCCTGGCCACTGAGCTCTTACCTGTGGATCACTAAATCTCAGTTCCCGTCTTTGTAAAAATGGAGTATTACTTACATTTTGTCTGTGAGTATAATCTTATATTATAAGGTAAGTATTCAATAAAGCCTTCTAATGTTATGATAAGTTGGAACATAAAAATTCCTTTCCACTTAAGTAAGGGAATCACTAGTCAAGCATGGTGGCTCTTGCCCATAATTTCAGCACTTGGGGAGGCTGAGGCAGGAGACTTGCCATGACTCCTGCCATGACTATGAGGCCAGCCTGGGTTAGTAAGTTCTAGGCAAGCCTGGAATATACAATGAAACCCTATCTCAAAACAAAAAAAAAAAAAGCAAACCAAAAAGGAGAGTTAACATTTTATTGCCATTAAGTAGTAAAATTATATAATTCTACAATAAGATAAATTAGTATCTTTTGAAAAGTTTCTTTTTTTTTTGGCTGTTCGAGACAGGTTTCTCTGAATAGCTTTAGAGCCTGTCCTGGAACTCACTTTTTAGAGCAGGCTGACCTTGAACTCACAGAGATCTCCCTGTCTCTGCCTCCTGAGTGGTGGGATATGCACTACCACTGCCCGACTTTTTAAAAAAGATTTTATTATTTATTTTTATATCTGTTTAGCCCACAAATTAGTATTTTATTATTGGAAGTTTTTAGACATGAGAAAGACCATTTTTAATATAATAATAAAGAGGAAAATGCACATTCTAGGTATAAATTTTCAAAACATAAACTTGCATGGGAATGAATAAACCTCCATAATTTTTTTTAAAAAAAAGCAATTAGATAAATTGCATATTATTCTATCTTTTTGCTCTGATACCCAGTTATTGTTTTCTTTCAATAATACAATTCTCAGTATAGTTTCAGAAATACAAAATAATTTAATTTGCATCCTCCAGAGCAAACCTCTGCAAAGGAGAAGTAGAGAGCAGCTTTCTCCACATTCCTCCCAGTGGCCCTCCAGCTCAGTTATTAGTTGGCTTGTCAATCATCTATTAAGAGTATCTGAATTTCTGGCCCAAAGCTGACAGCAGAACAATGCAGATTCCACATAATATAATATAATATAATATAATATAATATAATATAATATAACATAACATAACATAACACAACATAACAGGTTTTGTTTTTTCATTCACATTCAGCTATACATGAAATCTAATCCCAAGAACTATTCATGCAACTGTATCAATTCATGCACAAGCAAATGTTCTCTTATAGATACATGTGGGATTCCCCTCTGTATGTAAATATGATGTAGTACCATTGGTTAATAAAGAAGGTGTTTCAGCCAGTGGTTTAACAGAATAGAGCAAGGTAGAAATTCCAAGCCATGTAAAGATGGAATATACATAGAATTTGGATTATGTATATTATTTTCTTTGAATTTTTTGAATGTGAAGGAGCTAAGTACAGAGACATTTCATTGTACGGGCTGCTAAGCTAAACCAACATATATGTTTTAAAGGTGTCTTGACTTCAAAATTTGGGTCTAAGGATTTGTTGCTTTGGAAAAGAGGTTCTGCTTTTGTTTTCATGGAGGATGAGAACCTGTGGATTCCTTCCAGACTAATGTCGTTTGATGAACCAAGATCCCCTTGAAAGGTTGCTATGAACACCCCAAAATACTTCATCCAACAAAAAGCAGAAAGCAGTTTGGAGAGAACTATGCCACAATTCCCAAATATTGTCTATAAATGTTTGCATACATTTAAAGGGGAATATGTTATAGAGATGAATACTTTGTATTGGTATGGATCTTGATCTATTGATGCAAATTTAAGGTCAGTTTTGTTATATGTATATTTCTGCTCTTGATTAGGGCATTGTGTTTGTACAGCTCATTTAAAAATGTAATACGTAATTAAGAAATACAGGTTAATAGATAGTCATCTATAATAGTTAAGCTTATAGTCATGTTAGTTAGGTTTTCCAGATGTACAGAGATACACTTCAGATGGATAGTTATTCTTCAAATCTTTCAAAGACTAACAGAATATGGCCTTTAAAATGTTTTAAGAACTTAGGACTTTTCATGACAATGAGACATTTTCTCCTGGCTGCACCAATCTACTTCAAGAGGGTGATGGGCATCAAAGAGGCTCCTTACAGAGTTGGTTAGTCATTTGGTCTTGAAACTGCTCTTGCCTAGACTGCCTGATGTTATGCTGTGTGAAATGAATATATAGGACCCACAGGAAAATGACTGCTGAAGTTGCCTAAAGAAGGTAAGACAGTCCTTTAGGATACCTGCTTCATGGAAGAGTCTGTCAGACACTCTGCAGGACACAGAAGAAAGCAACGGATGGGCTTTGCGATTACAAGGCAGAACAGATCTTCAAATTTTCTGCTTCATGGAAAAGTATGCTGGATACTATGGGGCTGTAGGCCAAAGATGGATGCCCCAATGTTGCCAAAGAACTTTGGGTGACTGTCTAGGCTGCAAGATGTCTCTGTCAACTTTAGAGTTTTGAAAGTTGCTTACAATAAAGGTCCTGTTAACTTAGGTAATATTATATCCTTCTGGAGTCTTTGATGGAGTTGAAGAAAGATAGTTATAATTATAAAAGATAGATTAGATATAAAACTTTAGACTCACAAATATAGGATAGATGATAGAGTGTTTTCCTTAATTAGTCAGATGTAACTGGATTAAATATTGTAACTATAATTTTTGCTTGCTAACTGTTTTGTTGTTTGTAATCTTGCTATGTTAAAGTTAAAACCTTCCTTTTTAAATAGACAGAAAAGGGGAAGTAATGTGGAATTCCCCCTATATATGCTGTGAATAGGTTTTATTGCCATTGGTTAATAAAGAAGCTGCTTTGGCCAGTGACTTAGCAGAATAGAGCAAGGTGGGAATTCCAAGCAGATAGAGAAGGAAAGAAGGCAGAGTCAGGGAGATGCCATGAAGATGTCACAGAAGAAGACAGATGCCCCGAACCTTGCCAGTAAACCATGAACCTCATGGTAATACACAGAATAATTGAAATGGGTTAATTTAAGACGTAACAGCTAGCTAGAAATATGCTTAAGCTTTTGGCCAAACAGTATTGTAATTAATATAGTTTTTGTGTGATTATTTTGGTCTGGGCAGCAGGGAAACAAACAAGCAGTCTCTGCCTACAGACAGAATTTCTAATCCTCTCTTTTGGGGAGACCTGGTGTTTTTCATCATTCTAGAGCAGTGGTTCTTAACCTGCTGTGACCCTTAATGTAGTTCTTCTTGTGGTGACTCCCAACCATAAAATTATTTTCACTGCTACTTCATAACTCTAATTTTGCTACTGTTGTGAATTATAATGTAACTATTTGATATGCAGATATAGTTTCATTGTTACAAATGGAACATAATTAAAGCACAGTGATTAATCAAAAAGCAATATGTAACTGCATATTGTGAAATATATGAAGATAGCTTTAATAATTCAAAAGAGAGATGGCATAGTTCAGGCAACACAGTCATTAAAGTTTCCTAGGATTTGCTAATATTTGCATCAACCACAACTGAATATAAAAAGACCAATCGGCATCCCATACACACACACACACACACACACACACACACACACACACACACACACACACGTATATGGGAAAACACACACATACATTTGTGGCTGTTGATAATCTTACAGTACATGGTTTTACATTGGCTCCATAATTAGAATTCATGCAGTGTTGTTTTCTCTCCAATGCTGCTGCTTTCAGCAGAGGAGCTGCTCTCTACACATGTGACTAAACTACATACACACTTTATGAGGCCAATCCTGTCACATACACCTGTGGGCAGACCCGACTGGAGACAAACAGAGGAGCAGTGTCTCAGTACCTAAGACCGCCAGAAATAGGTGTTTTCCAATGTTCTTAGGTCCTATGAAAGGGTTGTTCAACCCCCAGGTTGAGAATCTCTGTTCTAGAGTCTAGCGGCTGGAAGCAGAAAGGACATCTCATTTTCATTGTTGGACCTCTGTTGAAATTCCCATTGCATTTGCAGTTCAGAACCAGACCTGGAAAAGCATGTTCAGGACCTTGGGAATGGCAATAAGGTCAACCTGCTCTGGCTTTTGTTTAAACTTTCTGGAACATGACGGGGATGGAAACACAGGAGGTGTATTCATTGGGGAACAGAATATGGCACTCCTTAGTGTCAGGAAATCGGTTCCATAGGTGCTGTGTTCATCAGCAGGTGAACTTCCAAGAGACAGGTCTAATAATTTCAGAAAGATCAACATACATTTGGAGTGAATGAAGTCAGCTTGCCTGGGGCTCTAGGATGCTCGTGTGTCACCGAGACCTGCAAGAGGGCTTCGGTCTTTAGCATTGTTGCCTTAATAGTTTCCAGTGACATCTTCTGTCAGGGAACTTCTGGAATGTTCCCAAGTGGTGACCATCAAAGGCACTGGGCATTTACCCGTCTGGATCTCTGTGAGGATCCCATTTGCTACATGATACCATTTGCTATTGAGGCGCACAGAGGCAAGTTCCAGCCATTAGCACATGAACAACATCCTAAGTGACGTCTCTGCCTTTAGACCTCACCCTTGAAGATAATGATTTGGAAATCCTTACATCTGAGTCCACAGAACCCTTCTGAAGTGGATTATTTTTGTCACAATGAGTTTTATGAGGATTTGTGTCTTTTTAGTGAAAGAATTCCTAATTCACTTTTCATAAAAACAAACCATTTTGTCTAAAGTCATACTACTTTACAATTGACTCAAAAAAGCCATTTTTTCACCTAAATGGCTATCACTTGGTAATAACTAGCATTTACAAACAATTTTATGGAGCGTTTAGAATTTTCCATTGTCACGTGGGGAAATAATTTAATAGGTCCAGCCAACGTCCTTTGCGTTTATCACACTTTACGAAGTGAGGCTTACCTCCAGTAAGTATTCTTTGTTTTTAGCATTCATTTTCTCATTGGTTTCCTTGTTTTCTTTTCTCCCCTTATTATCCAAGTAGAAATTCTAAATAAAACATAAGAGATCAGATCAGCAAGTATTCATAACTTCGATGGATACTGCAAGGAACTCGTGATCTTGCTGGAGAGAGAAGCTGTTACCATGTGCGAAAACAAACAAAGCAGAACTGTAGTGACTCATTAGTGAAGCAACACTAACTGCCGTGTCACCCAAGCTCAAGCAGGGTCTTCATTCCTGCCCAGAAAGCAGAACAAAAGGTATTAGCAACGAGTGTGACACCGTTTAATTGTTAATTTCCATAGGTCAAGAACCTCAATGTCAAACACTGAAAACCGTGAGGCACTCAGGAGAAGCCCAGGGCTGGGGTGAAGTCTGAGCCCTTGTTCCAAGTTCAGCAGGAGAACAACTCTGGTCAGCAAGTTCAAGTCCTTAGGCCTCAGGGCTCTATGTCTGTTTCAGGTGAGGAAAGTCAGGAGCACATGGATGTTAGAGACCATAGTTAAAGGGAGTGTCGGAAGTTCAAGAGTGGGACACCTGGCTCCTGATACGTGATGTTTGTCAGGTTAGCTAGAAAAGACTGAATTAAAACTGGGTGCTCAGAGCTGAGTAGTGGTGGCACACGCCTTCTAATCCCAGCACTTGGGAGGCAGAGGTAGGCGGATCTCTGTGAGTTCGAGGCCAGCCTGGTCTACAAGAGCTAGTTCCAGGACAGGCACCAAAGGTATAGAGAAACCTTGGCTTGAAAAAACAAAAATAAACAAACAAACAAACAAACAAATAAATAAATAAAATGGGTGTTTAGGAAGGCAGGACCATTTTTGCCCTGAAGCGTACCCAGGACCACTCTGAGGAAAAGGGAGGAAGGCACAACATGGACTAATCTCCTGGATCTGTCTGAGATTGGCCCCTGTATTATCTTACACAGATACTGAAAAGAGGATAGGCGTCACAAGAGGATAGGAGAAAACACGCCTACAGAGATGATTTGGAGAATCTCAACCATGAATCTGCTACAGTTCTGTGATGTCAAAATTCTCTACAGTTTCTTCATGTTATTTTGAATAAGCACAACCTCACAAATGGTGACAGAAAGATCATTTGTTCTACTGGGTGGTATAGCTCATGAGGTGCCTATTATTAATTCTTGTATCTCAGTTCATCATGGGTCTTGAACAGGCCATTTCTCACCATTGTTTGTAAACATTAAAATAAAGGAGCAGTCAGTACCTAAGTATGCACATCCCCTTTGTTCTATTAAAAATTGCTCCGCAAACTTTGAAGCCTACAGCTTATTCAGGGCTTATTATTGCTGTTAATCACATTATTTGTTTAGTAGTAAGAGAGAAAGTGAATCAAGGTGAGGCAGTTTGAATGTAACTGGTGCCATAATCTCATAGGGCGTGGTATTATTAGGAGGCGTGTTTTTGTTGGAGTAGGTATGGTTTTGTAGGAGGAAGTGTGTCACTGTGGTTGGGCTTTGAGGTTTCCTATGCTCAGGATACTGCCAGTGTCTCAGTTAACTTCCTGTTGCCTAAACGATGCAGGATTTTGCTACCCTAACACTATGTCTGCCTGCACACTGCCGTGCTTCCGGCCATGGTGATGATGAACAAAGCCTCTGAAACTGTAAGTGAGTCACGCCAATTAAATGTTTCTTTTATAAGAGTTGCCATGGCCATGGTGTCTCTTGACACAACAGAAACCTTAACTAAGGCACAAACAAGCTAATGCTGAACTGGATCATCATTTGAACTGTATACAGATTTTAAACTAATTATTAAATTGTGTCTATTGAATATGAAGTCCCAGAGAAAAGACTTTCCTGCCACATAGATCATCTACAGATCATGAGTGTACCTATAAGGCCAGGAGTACCATCTTCTCTTGACCACAGTATTCCACTGCTTAGCCTAGTGGAATGAGAGCTGTCTGGCTGTGGTCACACTATGGTTCTATTAGTACATTCATTTTCACTCAATACTTGTTTGACTATTACACTTACTGTACTTGTAATGGTGACTTTGAGACTTGCATATTCCATTAAGCTGTGTTTCTCCAATTAAAGTGGCTAATTAAGTAAGGTGGCTAATTGTTTAAAAAAGTCGCAGAAGAAAGATGGGGTTGGATAGATGGCTCAGCACTTAAAAGTGCTTAATGTTTTTGCAGAAGCTCCAGATTCAGTTCATAGCAAGCACATCAGATGGTCTATAACCACCTGTAACTATAGTTTTAGAGGGTAAGATGCCCTCAGGTGTCAGAGAGCACCTACGTATACATGGCTTATACAGACTCCTGCGGTACACATGCACGCACACACATATACATAAAAATAATAAATTAATATTAAAAAACAAGAAAGAAGAAAAGGGTAGACTTAACAGCAGCTTTCTTAAAAATTATTAAGACCACCATTTGACAAATGGGACTGCATAAAGTGAAAACCCATAAAGCAAAAGATACTATCACTTAAGAAGAGAGGCAGCCCACGAAATGGGGAAAAGCTTTACCAATTATACATCTGGCAGAAGGTTAATATTTAGAATATACAAAGAACTCAAAAAAACCCCAACAAACAAAAAACTAAACATCAAGAAAACAAACAGCCCAATTATAAAACAGGGTTTGAAATGAAACAAAATTCTCAAAAGATGACATACTGAGCTGATAAATACTAAAATATTTCAACATTCATCAGGGAAATGCAAATCAAAACTACTTTGAGATTTCTTTTTAGTCTAAATGGCTAATGTCAAGGAAAACACTTGACAGCACACAGTGGTGAGGAGTCAGGGAAAGGGGACACTTTCTCACTGCTGGCCATTATGTGTGACCATTATGGAAGTCAGTGGAAGTTCCTCAGACGCTGGAAACAGATCTACCACAAGATCCAGCTATACTACTCTTGGGTATATACCTAAAGGATTCTGTACCTCACTACAGAGATACTTGCTCATTCATGTTCATGGGTGCTTTATGCACAAAAGCCAGGAAATGGAAATACCTGAGATGTCCATCACCTGGTGGATGATGAAAATGTGGTCTGTTTGTGCTGTTTAAAAGTATAGTTTGCAGGAAAATAGAGTCAGGCTGATCCAAGGTTTTCCCAGAGGCTTTGATGAAAGGACAAAGGGAACCTAGTTCTGTGTCCTTGCCTAGGGGCAGATTTGGCAAGATCCATTCAAGGGATAAAGGTTTTGGTTCCTGGCAAATTGGCATTCCCCCTAAAGAGACTTAAGTTATCACCAGTTCCAAGGCCACCATGTGCCTGCTCTGTGCTGCAGATGAGTGTTCTGTGTTCCGTCTGTGCAGCGTTGCTTGATTAGCCTCTTGTTGACTTTGTCCCATTGTTTAATGACATGACTGACTCTGTCCCATCTTTCCTTACACATTTTACATAAGATGAGGTACTTTTTGACAAACTTACTTGGCACAAGACACAGCTTGTGCAAGACCTCTGAGCCCAGACTTTCCTATCTTCTGACTCTCTGGCCGGTCATAGAAGAACGACTTGTTTGATGGTTGAGGTCAGTGTACAGAGATCTAATTCATACAGTAGGACTCACATCATGAATGGCTAATAGAATATATTTATTGAACAATTTTGATTTAAGTAAAAGTTATTTGTAATGAAGTCAATATAATCTTACTTAAAAATAGTAATCACAGTTCACTGAATACTATTATTGTATTCCACTTTAAATGATAATATTATGTTTAATTAGTAAACATCAACTTTTCATAAAGTTAAGGAATTCCACCTCCAGACCTATTGGAGTTGGCCTTATAATTAGGTTAAACACTAGCAACATTATTGTCACTGTCAGAATAGAGAAAGCTTTATTTCAGATACCAGTTGTGAGTGGCAACTAGTTAAACCATGTTCAGACAGCACACTGATAGAGCCGTGTTTATACCCTTGCATTTTATACATCATTTCCTTGACTCCAACTTCAATATAACCTGCCATGTAGAGGGTGAAGGTGGTGGGATATTCCAAACCGTTTTTGGTATAGACAAGTCTGAATCTACAGTCATAAGTGAGATCCATGAAACTGGATTTGTTTTGGTTTTGTCTTTAACATGTCACTGGTTATTGTCTGCTAACTCCCTTCATTGCAGGACAGGGGTTTTAATGGCGCCCATTTCATGGAACTGCCTCACTGCTGAAGATTATAATGGCAAATGCTCTATTATTTCATAACAGATGCAATAGCTTTGTAAGTGCAGAAATCTGGGTCACTCACAGTGAGTTACATCTAAGGCTTCTGGTGTATGTGTGAAGCTCTTCAAGGATACACCTACATCAATTTCTACATCTTTAACCTCCATTTCTAAATCTGATCTGCTGAGATAAGGGTTAGCTTTTTCCACAACTGCTTTCTCACTCCTTAGGATGAGAAGGTGCCCTGCACACCCACAAGGACCTCACTGCTCTGGGTTCTAAAGCTCAAAGGCCTGAACAAAGGAATCCCTCTAAGCACTGGCATGAAAAAGTGCAAGACTCATAAAAACCCCTTTGAAAGTCAAGTGATTTCTAATGCTCTGCTTCCCTCACAATGGAGAGTAGCTAATTATCTTGTCGGCCAATGGATGAAAAGAACATCATTGAGACTTCAGTGGCTTTTAGCTGACAATCTGGAAGGAGTTCAAAGATCTGAATGGTATTTTCCTGTTCCCATCCATTTATTAATGTGAACACGTTTTCTCAATGCGTTTTATCTGTAAAAGGTAGTTAACACCTGTCCTGGTTAGGTTTTTGTCAACTTGACACAAGCTAGTGTTATCTGGGGAAGAGGACCCTCAGTTGAGAAAATGCTTCCATCAAATTGCCTGTAGACAAGTCTGTAGGGTGCTTTCTTTAGTGACTGATGCCAAGGGCCTCGTCCTCTGGCGGTGGTGCCAACATTTGGCAGGTGGTCTGGGGTGCTATAAGACTCTGAGCAAACCATAAAGAACAAACCAGTGACCACCACTCCTCTATGGCCTCTGCTTCAGTTCCTGCCTCCAGCTTCCTGGCCTGACTTCCTTCAGGGATAAGCAGTAATCAGGTATATAAGCCAAATAAGCCCTTTCTTTCCCAAGTTGCTTTTGGTTTTGGTGTTAATCACGGTAAAAGAAAACAATCTAAGACAATATCTATAAAAATGGAAAACAGGATTGATCCAGAACATTCATTGATTAATTTTGTAGTTAATTAAGAGGGATGGGCCTGTAAGATATATTGATGCACTAGTGGCATAAACCTTGTAGGACTAATTAACCAATATTTGATTTGAGCTAAGACTTATTCCCTGAGATGGAGCCCATACCCAGCATTGCTTGGGTGGCCAAGAACCTGAGATTTACATAGGCCAGGGACTTAGGGGAAAACCAAACACTACTGTTCTGCTAAAGGAAGGTAGCAACAAAATGGCTCCTAATTATTAAGTTGGGAGTGTAGCCCCAGCCCCTGACATCCATCCCAGCCCCCAGGCCCGGGAGCTGTATTTGTCTGGACTCCAAATCCCAGCATGCCAGGTTCTGACCCCTACCTGTGTGTGTAGGGGTCAGGACCAGTCCCACAGGGTATTTAAGTGGCCTCCTAGAGGAGAAACACGTGGTTTTCGGGTCTGCATGGGCTCCCTGCTGTCCTGTCTCCCCACCATGTGCCAGGCCACCCCAGAGCATCATTCTTAATAAAACGATGGGCATTTTGATTTGGTTTGATTTGACCTAATTGGATTTCTTGCGCCAGTGGAGCTGCCCTTTTCTTATTAATTTTTACTTATCACTAATGACATTCTGCTGTACTCATAGATTCGTGCCTTTATCAGCCGCCCTTAGAGAAGCCTCTTCCTGCCGCAGATGGGAACAAATACAGAGATCCAGTCAGGCAATCTGCAGAGAGCAAGAGACCTTGAAACATTCAGCCACAAGAGATGTTTCCATCAAATCCCTCTCCTCGGGGCTCAGGGAGCTGTGTGGGAGAGGAGCCAGAGTAAATGGAGGACATCAAGGAATCAAGGTCTTCTAGATACAACCTTCGGATTCACAGAGACCGTGGCCGCACGTACAGGGCCCGCAAAGGTCTGTACTGGATGTGATCCTAGAGCTGGAATCCCTAACCCAGATGCTACCCCATAACTGATAGCCACTTGCAAATGATTTGTGAGCGGATGTGAGAGAGAAAATGAGGACGAACTGATCAGCATAAAAATAGACGGCAGGAGGATGAGGAGTGTGGGGGAGAAATAGAGGAAGGGAGGATGAGTCTGTGGAGAAAATACAGTGGGAATAGCTCAAGGCGGGAAGAGAAGACACAGTGGGAAACTTCCAAACATTTAGAGTGTTATGGTGGAACTCTGAGTGCAAACTGTGATGCTGGCAGGCTCACTGAGCACAGCACATGGTTTGGGATGGGGATGGTGGGGAGGTGCTGCAGGTGCAGGGACATCTTGGAAACTGCGATTCCTTCTGCTCACTTTTGCCACGAATTAACTTCTCCAAAAATGTAAAACACTTCTTAAATACATGTGATGGGAATCAAACTGCCACAGAGCAGGATTTAAAATCTATAGAGTTATTTTGTCTGTTAAGATTTAAAATACATGGAACTTTGCTTTCTTCATATCCACTTAAAACACTGATGAAAAGTTTGAAGCTAAGATACGGTGTGAGGATCTGACTTTGCAAACTCCATTTTAAAGAAGGGGCTTCATCTTAAACCATATAATGAGGTGGGGGGTAAGCAGATCTCAGCTCCAGAAATGTGCTGTGAGAGCATAAATTTAAACAGATACCCTAAAAATAGTCAATTAAGGAGATAGGGAGGAGGACCATAAAATTTAAGAAGGTCCAGATGTTCTTGGGAGGCATCCTGTCCTTGTTATACTTTGTTAGTAATTATGGCTTTTTGTTAGGTTTTGCACCAAATACTGACAAATGATTTCACAAACTACTTTACCCTATGTCCTCCTTACCTAATCCCAAGACGACAGGTGAACTCCCCTGATTATGGCATTTCTGCTTTAAAAGTTCTACCCTCCCAGGGCTTCCTGCCACACTTTCTGCACCTACCAAGCTGGGGTGCTGGAAAGGTTTTGATCTAAACTTGAGCTTGAATTAAAAAACCTCATGTAATATGCATCTGAAATCTGGCTCTGTGATTCATTTGGGAACCAGAAACTAGCCATAACAACAGTAGTGTATGTCTGTGATACCAGCACTAGAGATGCTAAGGTATGAGGAAGTCTGTGAGTTCAAAGCCAGCCTGTATTCCATAGCAAGCTCTTGACTCATAAAAGGTGGGAAAAGGTGTCAACAGATAAGTCTGTGAGGAGGTTTATGAGTTTTTATACTTTCAAGAGTTATACAGGTTTGAGCTCCATTTATAGAAGCAGCTACCAGTGAAGGTTGACCATATGGCTACGTGGGAATAGATGAAACAGCAGAGGAAGGAAGTCTTCTGAGATGGAGTGGAACATCATAGCTATGGGTAAGGACAGAGACTGATGGAGATAGAAACCCAAGGGCATCATGTGAATGAAAGTTTAGTGGGAATAAAATCTAAACATGACCCCATTTTACAAAATAAGGAAAAGTAAGGGAAAGAAAGGAGGTAAAGATCTGAATACTGACTCCCAATGGTGGAGAGTAAATACTGGGAGAAGGTACGAGGAACCTCGTTAATGCCTGCATTTTGAAGGCATGTGTTGAAGGGAAGTGATCACTTTGTAAAGTCCATGGGTTGTACTGATAGGATATAACAGTGCCTCACCAGACAGCACGGCAAGCTGTATGTCTACTTCCTCCTCTTAACAATGGACACACTGTACAATTCCTGGACAGCATTTTCATGGACTCAACAGAAAAGGTGTTTTGTGAAGAAGCTATGCACAATGGTGGCCTTGAATATAATGGTATGGTTGTTACATAGATGTCGAATTCTCAGACTCCTGTGGCTCAGTGTCACTAAGTAGTTCAGTCATGGCTAATGGCATCTAGGAGAAGGAAGCCTGGTTGTACATTCCCGCGGCTCTTTCCTCATTTCCTACAGATTGGAAGATGAGTTCTTAGGAAAAGCCGCCTTGGACATGGAGATAGAAGTCAAATGTTGAGGGTGGCAGAGACAGTCCATTCTTTTGTCTGGATCAGCAGATGAAAAAGAAATAAGATTCGAATTTGCTTGAAACGTGGACTTAGAGGAACCCTTTGTGACAGCCCCTGATATGACACCCTTGCTGGTTAGTCAATGATTAGTCAGTAGGTTGAAAATTGACATTTTTAGTTTCTGACATTGCTTTGTTGTGAGTTGCCATCACATATCCCAGGGAGGACCCCAGAAAACAGCATTGGACAGTTATGTAATGGTTGATCTGGACTGCCTTAGGATATTATGAAAGCACTGTCTGGTCAAGTCTATGAGGCTATTTCTAGAGTCAATTAGGCCATGAATTAATCCTCTGATGGATTCTCAATCTGAATAGAATATTGGGAAATGGTAGAACTCACGCATGCGCACACGTGTGTGTGTGTGTGTGTGTGTGTGTGTGTGTGTGTGTTTGTAGGTGCCAGTGGTAGGAAATAGGCCACTAAGGCTATGTCTTTGGGAATCTATATTGCATTAGCCTTTTTCTGTTACTACCCTATTCTCTTTCCTGTCCACCATGACATAGAGTCCCGCTCCCCATATTCTCCTTATCACAATGGGTGGAGACCTCTGCAACTGTGAGCCAAATAAGTCCTTCCTCCCTTCAGTTGTTCCTGTCAGATATCTGGCCATAGCAATGGTAAAAAACAACACAAGGGGAAAGAACGTTTTCCCATAAGCAGCCTGCCTTGGACTCCCAATCCTGCCCCTAGTAACTGGAGAGTCAGTTTCCTTCCCGGTAAAGTGGAAAGATGTCTGGATGACCTTGGAGATCACTTCATCTGTAACAGTCTTAGAATTTCCTTAAGAAATGTGATTGGGACAGGAGGGAAAGATAAGGACCCTTTATTTAAAGACACACTGGTACCTGATACTGTTAAGCAAGAGTTCAGCATGTATATACTGCTGAGTTAGCCTTGATCTATGGTGCCTGGGAGGACTATGAGACTAAGTAATCTTGTGTGGATATGAACTCTGCTCCACAGAGAAACCCAGCAAAGGAAGGATGTAGAGAAGAGAGGAGAGAATCCCAATATGGTGAATCAGAGACAACGGTGGCCCCCGACGAGAGGGTCAAGGCTACACTTTGCAGTGATGAACGCCTTTTAGGGTTCCCTATAAAGTATACTAGATGGGTGAGGAAGGAGACCATTTGGGGTATTAACCCCTTTCCATGTTGCTGCCTCTCTGAGTAACTCAGCTAAACTGAAGATTCAATCCCAGCTTCCCTAGACTGTCTGTGATGACGTGCAGCACAGACTGGCATTCTGGTTCCCACGTGACTCTTGCTGCTTGAGGCCACTCTCAAAAGGCTTAAATGTTTTGGTTGCACCCTGGTATGACTTGAGGGGTGCTCTTTCAAATATTAGAGCCGTGCGTTTGTGTCAATTGCTTAAGGACATCACGATAAATCGTATTTTCTCCACGCGCTCTGCAACAGTGCGGCGGGAACCTGTGAAAGACAGGATGCTTGAGGGAAGATTACAAAGGCGCCACAGGGCTTCTAGGCTGAGAGAAGGTATGGCTGTCCTGCAGCATCAGCGGAGTGGGGCAGTGTCTCCAAGGAAGAGAGTTCACACCATCCTGATTAAATTTACACATTTCTATTTCCTGGACTTTATTTTCTCTTTTGTACAAAGTGTAACTCTGCCATAGAAAAGGTACAAGGATACTAAATGTTTTTCTTTCACAAGTTCTGGTCCAAACTGTACATAAATATTTCTCTCTTCATCATTTTATTTCTTAAAAATGCAGGTTATGGGTCTCAGACCTCCTAGTAACACTCCCTTTGGTTATCACAGTATCAATAAGCAATAAATATGAACTACAAAAACGTATAACTTTGTAATAGAAAAATTAACAATCTATAGTTCATCAAGGCACATTGGACTAATGGGGCCTAAGAGGAGTGTTAGACAAGGGTAAATAGATATGCTTTGGATTGTGAATGAATGAAAGAAAAATAATAGAGATTTCTTTCTAAATCTTTCAAAGGACTCTGAATTTCTAAGTTTGTGTTTATTTGAAAGGAGCACATTTGTGAGATTTTCCTGAGACTGTGGCTTGACCGGTATACAGGTGACAAACACAGTTTCCTGAGACTCGGGCCATCTTACCTGAGGGTTTTTAAACACAGCATATTTTTCCTCTTTCTGCAAGAACAGTACTTTGTTTTCTGTGTCTCTTGTCCAGTCTGATAAGATTTCAACAACGTTTTCATGGTCTTCAAAAATTCTCTCTGATGAAAGAAAAGATAGTTCAGATGAGAGTCTGTTACTGAGTTAAGGCAATCATTCACAAGGTGGCTGAAGACGGGCAGCTCTTACACACGTGGGTCTGAACTTATTCAGCCAAGGGCATGTGCTCTGAAAAACAGTGGGTGTCTGAACTTGGGTGAATTACCCACGAAAGATCATGGGGGACCCCTCCTCTGCTCTTTCTCCCCTTTCTTGCATGGCACACCTCCAGGCCCCTTGTGTGTCTTGTCCCTAATAAACTATTTCCTTTCCTGAACTAGCCATTGTCTCTGCAGTCCCCTGTAAAGAGGTAGGCGAGCTGGAGATTCGGGGTCTGCCCTGAGAACTAACACACCTGCCTGCAACAATAGTGCAACGTGCCTGCTATATAAGACGTCAGTGTCAGGTTTTGGATTTACTTACAGAAAAACATAAATGATAAAAATTAAAATACAGTAGTTATCATGCTTTTTAGTGCTAGCATTTTGTTTTTCATTTTAAATTGTTCTTGCCAGAGGTAAATCCAGTCATCCTGGGAATGACTAAAGAGCAATGAGTGTTCAAACATCGTGAGTGAAGCTGTGAAACTTGTAACTTGTTGCTCTAAAACGCTAAAGATACTAGATGAATACCTGAACCAAGCCTGAGAGTGTCAGGAGCTTTCCCTTCCCTTGTTTCCCGACTCACAGAATTGAAGGACACTTCAAGGCTTAGCTCTGCCTTGTGTTAGTTTTGAGATAGACTCCACTTTGCAGCCCATACTGGCCTGAGACTCTTCATTTTCCTGCCTCAGTCTCTCCAATGATGGGATTACAAGCATGTGCCACCATGCCTGGCTAAGGAACTGTTTTTAATATGGACCATTTTTTTTTAGAAAAAAATTTCCCTAAAGCCTCAAAAGCAGGTAATTCTGGATTTCATACATCCCTCTTGGGAGGCAGTGTTGCCCTGAAGATGAATGGAAGGAACAGAAAATTTATTAAATTGCTGAAAGAAAAAAGGATAAATAAATAAAATAAGTAAATAAGAAAGGAAAGGAGGAAAAAAAGAAGTAAGAAAGGAAGAAAGGAAAGAAGGAAGAAGCTATCAAATTATTTCATTGCTCTTTGATCCCCTGAGACAGAGTCTCTTCCATTAGCAAAGTGTTAGTAATAAGTCAAATTTGGAGGGAAGAAGGGGAAGTGAGCATAGACGTAAGATCACTTATGCCTCAAGAAAGCAATCTTTAAAGGGGTATTAGCTGACAGATACCCAGGGCTTCCTGCAAACTGTTGAACTTCCTAAATATGTACCTAGATGAACCATATTGCTTTTCTTCCCCCTTTGGAGTTACTAGCAAGGTGACAGTAATAAAGTTTATATCCCCCAAAGCCTGGCCACCCTCTACCAACCGAGTGTCTGCCACAAAGAAATAATGAAGCAAGCACTCATCTCAGATGAGGATAGTGACATGTCGTTCCTTGAGATCTTGAAACAAATGTATAAAACAGACAAAGTCCATAATAAAACAAAAGCCACGCTTTGGAAGTACAGCCAGATGTGGGGAAGAGACTTACCAATTTGCAATTCAGGATATATTTCATAAAGACACCAGTCCACATTGCAGTCACAATGGGTTTTTTCAAAAAGATTGTCCAGAACATCCCGCGCCAACTGCCGCTCATCTACCATCAGTGACTTGGTACTGTTATCGTCCATGTGCACCTTCACCACAAGCTGGAGACGAAGCCACAGAACAGGCAGTCAGTTTCGGCACCTGGGGAAGCCTGCTAAGCTGAAGGTCTCAGCATCGCTATCACTTCTGTAACTGTGTATTAGGAATGCGCTGTGTGAATATCTTGCTAGGCTGTTGTTACTGTAGCTCACAGGGTTCAGAGTTGGTAAGATGGTAGATGACTTTTCTCAACTAGCAGTAGTAGCATGATTGTTATAGATGATAACCAACCACTTCTGATTGGATTTAAAACCTGTTCTGTAGGACAGAACTCATGCCTGGTACTTTAAACTGGATCAAGAACACAAGGCTGAGGGGATCATGGGCCCCATAGAAGAACCTAATGCTATTATTAGACTGAACGGATATAGCATCAAACTACCTTCTAAATACTTAATATTTTTATTCGTAGATTAATGCACCTCTTGACTTTCATGAGGGTGTCATGACTCAATTGGTCAAAGTACATAGAATACGTGACTGTGGAGTGCTTAGCACTAACTGGGACATCTATACTTCACCCCTCCCTGTAAAGCTCAGAGAAAGAATGTAAGAGCCTTATCTTGGGGAGATTGCTGTGGAACAGTGCCTTCTGGACAGAACAGGATTGAGACTCATAAGCTCACAGCAGCTGCACTTACTAGGACAAAGTTTGCTCAGGATCAAAGTTTGCTCAGGACAAAATTGCAGCATGGGAGGGGCAGTCACGAAGCCCCACCCTTACCTAAGAGCTATTGTCAGTTGATGGTCTTGGGAGAGGAAGAGTCAGTGTTCTTCAGGGATGTGATCTTTGGTAGGTTGGCCATTCTCCAATGGATGGGCCTATCATACACACACACACTGGCAGCCCTGACTAGTTTCAGTGAGCTGAGAAAATGGGATATGAAGTTGGGATAGGAAGTGGTAGGGGTAGTTAGAAGAGTTGGAGAGGGGACTGTGGGGGGTGGATGTGGTCAAAGTACATTGTATACATGTCTGAAATTCTCAGAGGGCAAGTAACAAATATTTAAAAAGTGGAATGCATCCCCAACCTCACTGTGAATTTCTTTTTAGATTAGAAACACAGAGGTAGAAAAATAAATTCAAAGCCACAACACAGACAACAAGCAAGGCCCTTGGCCCAGTTTCAAGTCCCTGTGTCCTGGTGGGGAGACAGAAAACAGCACCGAAGAAGCGCTGGCGTCCTGCTTTCCCAACATCCTTCCGTTTCTTGTTCCTATTTTGCTTTCAGGGCTAGCAACATTTCTTGGTTAAAAGGTCTCCCTGTATCTTGTAACTGAAGTTCCTTTGGTAAAGGACTTTTTAGGTTAAAGGTCTGTGCAAGGCAGCCTCAGTAAGCTAGGTTTTGCCATTGTCCCCAGGATGGCAACTAAAGGGACAAATCAAAGTGACCAGCAGCAAGAGGAGATTTATTCACTAAGACTACACTGGGAAGAAGAAGAAATAAAGGGGTGCAGCGGCTCTTGAATCACTGTTTAGGGCATTGGCAAAAGGTTTAAGGTTTAAAAAGGGGCAAGAGCCCGGCAGTGGTGGCGCACACCTTTAATCCCAGCACTCGGGAGGCAGAGGCAGGTGGATCTCTGTGAGTTTGAGGCCAGCCTGGTCTACAAGAGCTAGTGCCAGGACAGGCTCCAAAGCTACAGAGAAACCCTGTCTCGTAAAACTAAAAAAACTAAAAATAAAAAGGGGGCAAGAGATTTGCACAATTAGACAGCCCTGGTTAAGGTGTGGCCTTGCCCACCTGGACTTGTCATTGTTTGACTCCAGTCTGACTCATAAAGTGTCATAACTGCATGAATTCTCTTCCTGAGGAAAGGTCTTCCTCTAATTGTGTCCATTTGAGACAGCCTAGAATGACCTGAATAAAAGAGTATCGATTAAGTAATTGTTTTTATCAGCTTGGTCTGTGGACATGTCTGTAAGGGTTGTCTTTATCAGCTTGGTCTGTGGACATGTCTGTAAGGGTTGTCTTCACTGATGCAGGTTGGCCCAGCCCACTGTGGCCAGGGGAGTCATTCCTCGGTGAGGTGATCCTGAGATGGATAAAAATGCCAGCTAATCATGAATGAGCCTGCGAGTCAGCCCGTGAGCAGGCTACAAGCACCATTCCTTCCATTTCCGGCCTTGAATCCCAACCTGACTTTTCCTCGATGACGTTCCCTGATCTGGAAGAGCAAGTCAAACCCACCCTTCTCTTCCCAAGCTTGTTTTTGGGCAGAGATTTTTAGCCACATCAACAGAATGAAACTAGAACTGGCTGATGGCGCCAGAGTTCCAGCCTTTCTTCTGCTCTCTGCATGATGATACCAGTGAAATTTGAATTCTTTCAGGTCCATTATTTCAGTAGTCTGATGGCACAGGGAGGGGACACGTGTTTCTTTAGGTACCTCCTTGCCTGTCATGATGATTACATCCCCTTTAACTTGGGCAGAGTCGGGTCTTTTTTGTATTTCTCTGTGGAAGACATACCTGTTGCTCTTTGCTGAGAATTAGTGTTGTAGAACAGTTACCTGTTCTAGGAAACACAACTGATGTTAGTGCTTTGAGAGCTCCATTTCTGATAGAGAAAAATACTGATATTTGACCATGCTTCGTTCCTGCTTAGAGATGCTTTAGAAAGGGAAACATATGTTACCTTTTCCTTTCCTTTTCATAGTGAGGAAGATATTGCTAAACAACATAGTTTCATAATGTTGGAAGTGACTTTTTTTTTTGGCAGAAATGATAAACTAGCTTTAATCCATATGTATTTAAGAATATCCATAATTGTAAAGTTTAGAAAATATGACTGAAGAGGAAGAAATCATTTTTGCACCACACTGCAGGCAGCAGAGGGATTCTGCACCAACATGGAGCAGTACCACAGCACAGCAGCGCCACGGAATTCATCACATGATCGTCTCTGGAGCCAAATGGTTCGGTAATGAAATCTCATTCTCACTCACAGATTGTTAAATGGAAAATATTTTAGTCCTAAATCATGCAAATTACTTTTTTGAGTTTCTATAATAAGATCTGCAAATGGAATTGCTCTGTCACAGAGCTTTAGAATAAACTAACAAATAAGTCAGATCGTGTTTCCAGCTTCAAAAGCTTGGTGGCATAAGCTACGTACATCATTTGTAATTCAAAATAACGTCAACATCCCACCAAATCCTTAAGAGCAAATACTTCCGATGGGGGACCCATATTTTTGTTTTTGTTTTGTATTTTATGAGACAGGGTCTCTGGGGGTGGCTCAGGCTGCCCTTGACCTTTGGATCTCCACCTCAGCCTCTGGCACTACCTCACTTTAGTCCTTTATAGTGCGCGCTGCGTGTGTGTGTGCGTGCGTGTGTGTGATCATTTCTATTATTTTGTTAGTGTGCTGTTTCTATACAGGGTGTTGTCTGAAAGAACATGTATTGCCAGAGAGGGTCGGGTTCTTCTTTCCTCCCCCTTGAGGAATGCTTTCCTCTTCATCTTCCTTGGGTCTGGGCAGACTGTGCCTTGTGTTTGCTGACACAATCCATAGAAACTGAAAGCGGCAGAGCTATATTGTTTCGGAATGATGGCCGGGAAGAGCTGACAGGGCTCCTGTTCTCCACAGACCATCTGGAGCAAGCGGACTGCCTCTGCTCCTGTCCCATCTTCTGTAAGAGAACTTCTCCTTTCATTTCTATTTTAAAAAGACATGGTGTGGCCTTCATTTATAAATAATCCAGTGGTTTGAAAGTGTGAAATTATGATTTTTTTAAAACTTACTCATTCTCCCTCCATCCCTTCATCCCTCTCTTGAGGTGAAGAGGATCAGTCCCAGGGCCTTGCACTTGTTCTACCACCGAGCTATAACCCAAGTCCCTGGGGTTTGAGATAGGGTCTCATGGTGTACCCAGGCTGATCTTGAACTTGTGATCCTCCTGCTGCAGCCCCTGCTCTTATTCTCTTCTGTCTGTACTCACAGGCAAAGCCAACCACTCCATACAGTGTCTCTGCGCCTGCTGTTTATTTGTAGCTCAGGCCAACACAGGCTGGGCTCTGCCAGAGGGATCTAGAACAAGTCACCCACCGCCATTCTCTACAACTGCAATTGATTTCCTTAAGAGCTGGCTTGGTGGGTCTGTCATGGGAGAAAGGCCACTTGTGTAATTTTGGCAGAACTTATTTATGAGGAGCCAGCACACAGCCTCTGAGTGAGGGAGGGACACACATTTAGTAGGCCAGATCAGCCATGGTGGTCAGTAAGTGACAGTGTCACAGCCTGGTCACGTGTGCAGCCACGCATCCCTACAGTTCATCTCCCATGCCTTGGCCAGTATGGTCTCATTTAGAGCTCCCGAGAGGCTTCCTACCGCCTGTCAGGTATATCCCAAACTTCCCCTGCTACCTCTCCCACTTCAGCATCAGTTCCTTCCTTTGCTCTTACTAAGCTGCTCACCGAGCTGTGCTTAACAGTCTTTTATTGTGTTCCATCTCATCAAGCTGATTTTTGCTTGAGGATAAGATGCTCATTGGCTCATCAAAGCTCATCCCTGCTTGGGATGAGCTTTACCACTGCCCCATGTACTTAGCTGTTTCCCGCTGCGAACTTTGCTCAAGATCTACCTTCTCAGAGGGGCTTCCTTATCCCCAGGACATTTGAGGACAGACTTAGGCACTGTCTGCCACTTCCTCTGGTTTCCAACTCATGCTTCTGGGTTTTTAAAGTATAATAAATAATAATAATAATATTGTGATGATGATAGATAATTATCATGTACTACCCATTAATTTGATGATTGATAAACATCATCATCATTGTTATTAGATTAAAATCTTGCTGTACAGTCCTAGCTGGGTCTGAATTTACTGTTGCAGTCCAGGGTAGCCTTGAATTTGCAGTTTTCCTGCCTCTGGATCCTGAGTGCTGGGATCAGAAGCACGAGACATGAGGTTGAGCCTCGTTTAATTTTCTGCACTGCATTTGCTAAAATTTGCTGGACACAAGTAACAATCTCACTGGGCCTTTATCATTGCACACAGCTGGTACCTCCTCCAGTGCATGCGGTGCGTGGTTAAGAAGACAGTCTCCAGACCATGGAGGTCCAGAGGGGATACAGGCAATGAATTAGTGGGTACTACACTGAGTGGTGATAAAAACACTGAGGAGACAAGCAGAGAAGGTAAGAGAATTTTAGGGAATAGCGTGCACAGTGATGAGGACGAGCTTACTCAGGTGACTGAATCCTTAGAGGGAACAGAAAATAGTTCAGTAAGAATCTGGTAAGAGTGGGAGGGACGGGTAGGTACAAAGGTGCCCCAGCAAGCACTTGAGAAGTGCTTGAGGAGCAATTATAAGGACGGTAGTTACAGTGTGGCAAATGCGTGTGGGAGAGACCAGGCTAGGGAGATAATGGAGACAGAAAGGACCACTGTGAGGGGTTTGGCTTCACCATACAAGGTGGGCAGACACTGCAGGCTTTTGGACTATGGATACAAGAGCATGGGAGGTGAACTGGGAGTTGAGCGGAAAGGTCCATCTCAGAAACTGCATAGCAATTCATCCCTCGTCACTTGTATGGGTGTGGTATATATGTTGTTATTGTTGGGAAATGTCCCTGACGAGCTCATGTGTTTGAACATTCATCTCTCCCTGCTTCCTGACAGCAGACACAGTGTGACCCTGCACTCCTCATACTACAGCCCTCAACTGTCTTGCTTTCATGCTTCTCTGCTATGATGGACTGTACCCTCAAACTGAAAGCTAAAACCAACTCCTTCCTAAGATTGCTATTGCTGGATAGTCACCGCAGCAGCAAGAAAAGTGTTTAGTCAGTCATCTTCGGTGTTTGTTACAGCGAGGAAAAGCTGATACGTGCATAGAACTGTCAATTCTAGAGTTTTGGAAGTTGCTTACAATGTATTTTCTGTTAACTTAGATAATATTATATCCTTCTGTGGTCTTTGATGGAATTGAAGAATAGATAGTTATAGTTTTCCTTAGTTATTATGATAAAAGATAAAGTAGATATAAATATTGCAACTTTAATCCTTGCTTGATACCTGTTTTGCTATATGTAATTTTTACTATGTTAAAGTTAAAACCTTCTTTTTGTATTTAAACACAAAAGGGGAAATGATGTGGGAAATCCTTCTGTATATGTGTTGCTTTTATTGGTAAATGAATAAAGCAGCCTCTCTCACCCAATGGCTTAACAGAACATGGCCAGGCTAGAAGATCTCTCTAGAAGATCTCTAGAAGATCGCTGAGTCAGAGATGCCATGGAGCCTCCAGAGGGGAAAGACATAAGATGCTAGTTGAAACCTTGCTGGTAGGCCATAAGCCTCATGGTAAAATATAAAATAATGGAAATGGGTTAATTCTAGATGTAAGAACTAGCTAGCAATATGCTTAAGTGATTGGCCAAGCAGTGATTTAAATAATATAGTCTCTGTGTGATTATTTCAGGAGTCAGGTCAACCAGGAAACAAAAAAGCACCTCACAACTACACAATGCTCTACAAAAATGTTCAAGAAAATTATAGGCTAATTGGTAAAGTAGGAGTAGGAGCAGATAATGCAAAATTTATACAAATTTGAGACTAGATTAACAACAAAACCAGTATTTGACTCCTGGGGAGATAACCAGGCAGGCATTAGGTCTAGAGACTACTCAATGGACATAAAATCCACAAAAGAAATTATGGAAAAGTGAGGCCAAGGGATGCTGAGGTGGTATGGGAGGCCCTTATATCTATGTGTTGCTTTTATTGGTTAATGAATAAAGAAATTGCCTTGGTCTGTTGATAGGGCAGAACTTAAGGTAGGTGGGAAAAACTAAATGGCATGCTGGGAGAAAGGAGGCAGAGTCAGAGAGATGCCATGGATCAGCCACTGGAGATAGACATGCTAAAACTTTGCTGGTAGGCCACAACCTCGTGGTGATATACAGATTACTAAAAATGGGTTAAACTAAGATGTAAGAGTTAACCAATAAGAAGTTAGAGCTAATGGGCCAAACAATGATTTAATTAATACAGTTTCTGTGTGATTACTTTGGGTCTAAGCTAGCTGGGTGGCCAGGACAAACAAGCAGCGGCCTCCCTGCAACACTGAGTTCTGACCCAGTTAAAACATGCCCAGAGGGTGTGCCACCGGCTCTAAGCAGACAGCTACAGAAAGCCCCAGAGAGCATCTCTCAGTGAAGGGAATCCAGGATGGACAGATTTTTAAGTCTCACAATGAAGCTGAGAAGGCCCTTGTCTAGGTAGTAGCAAAACCAAAGAGTTTTTCCTTTCTTGTTAAAGGGATTTGTACTCCCACTATCCTGGCTCATGGGAAAATAAATATGTAAACCAACAGAAAGTCATGCATGTGCTATGGGTATGCCTTGCCTGTTAGGCATTCTTGCTCTGACTTACCATGGGGAGTTCTTTGCCATAACACTAGCCAGTAGAAAGTCTTTGCATGAAACAGACGGATGCAGTTCCCTATCTAGATATCACAAATTAGCTAAATGATGCTGTACAGAGAAACTTGTTTCATTTCACTTTGTCCAGAGAATTCTTTGAGGTTGATAACTATTTGAAAGTACCACTTTAGTTTTCTTTCGATGATACCGTTAAAGCCAGGGTCTTGAATGTGTGCAGCAGGTGACCTATGCTGAGCTCCCCAGAGGCATGGGAAATTTTATTTAGCTGTTTATCAGTAACTATAATGTGATAGCATTAACTTCACTTCACCTTATGCAGAATGATGGATGACTTACCTTCTTAACCTTGGCTTCCTTCAGTTTTTCCAGCGCTAATTTAATTTTATCAGCCTTTGCTTGGGCTTCTGCTTCTTCCTGTAAAGGGGAAAGACAATCAGAAGAGTCTAATAAATAATACCAGTGGGTAATTGCTTGTTAGTGTTAGTGTCTAGTTGATTTACAATAACAAAATCATCAAATTTTACATCTTTCATTTTCAGAATATAAAAAAGTCATGACTAAAATATTCAATTCAAGGGTACAGAAACTGTTGTTTATCACCATAGTAATTTTATCTTAAAAGATGAAATTATTACCTCATCAACTGTATAATGCACCTAGAGCATGGTATTCTGTGCTCAGCTCACAGAACAGGGGACCGTGTTAGCTTGAATGACCAATATCCCTGTAAACTCATGTACTTGAACTCTGAGTCCTAGCTGGTGGTGCTGTTGGGAACAGAATCGAACTATTAGGATGTGGACCCTGCCTGGAGGAAGCGCATCAGCGGGAGTGGCCTCGCCCCACTCCTAGCTTGATTTGCTTCTATCATGTGCATGGAAAGGTGAGCACTGAGCTTCCTGCTCTGGCAGCTGCTGCTGCTTCTCTGCAGACAGGATGGACAATCCCTACAAGCTAACATAAACTCGTCCTCTTGTAAGCTGCTTTGGTTGTAGTATCATTATCAGCAATGGAAAAGGAACTGATACAGGGACCAACCTACAGAATCTATTAACACATCCATACTAAGGGAGTTGAGCACATCATAAAATCATATGCATCCTCTTGGATCATGATAGCTATTTAGAGGGGGATTCATAGTTTTTATTAGAAACTTAAAAAGGTCCTGAACATCCTACGTTTTAATACTAAAGCTGAAATGTAACCTTACAAATTACAAAACCTCCAAAGCAAAGCAAAACAAACAAAACACCCCACTGATGAACACAAGTGAACAACGGAAAAGACTGGGAGGTATTCTTATGAGCTCAAATTCCTGAGAATAGGACTATTAAGGCTCTCTTATCTATCTGTCTGTCTGTCTGTCTGTCTATCTGTCTACAATGATTAGGAAGTGAATGCCCTGGCTACATCCCTACTGTTTGAAAGTAGAATTTTCTCTTCTCATACCACTGATTGTTGAAATACTTTCGACTGTCAAGGTGCTTTAAGACTACGGGAAAGTAAGGAACTCTGTAAGCCTCCAACTGTGCATTCGACTTTTAACTTTCAAGGAATTCGCGATGCCCCTGAAACCTCAAAGAACCCTATGCTAGGAGCCTCTGCTTTATCTTAGCCACCAGTTTAAACATGATTTTCCTAGAGTAAACACGGTGAGGCAATGCGTGTGACAGAGATTCGATTCATATTTAAAACTGTCGGAATTCCGAGGGTCCCTAGGGTCCCAGGAATCACAGCGACCACCATCAGCTGGCCCACCCAGTGTGGAAGCTGCAGCTCACTGAGCTGGAAAATATTCTTAAGGGGCTCCACTTAAGAAAAATTCTTCAAAGTGTTCACTTTCCTCTTTTTTTGATAGACATGTAATTAACTTGCCAAATAAGGGCAATGTAAACTTTGCAGTTATTTTACACAGTTCAGAAATGTATCTAGCATTCATTACCTGTCTCTACAGTACCCTCCCCCATGAAGACGTTCCAAGGACACACAGTCTTTGTCCTATTGAATAGGGTTGCCAGAGGCAGCGGTTCAATTTAACTCAACTTAAAAACCTGCTATTTTCTATAATCTTGGCTAGAAACAGGAATAATAAAACACATAAACCAGTTTCTTAACCCGTGAAAAATTAACAACCATGCCCTCCAAAGTTTGCATATTATTAAGGAATATGCACATGGACATATGACTTACAGTCAAACCATGGTAAACATTAGATTTGGTGCTAACGTGTTCTTCATACACACCTGCTGCAGTTTAAATGTCCTCATCCAAACTGAAGTTAAAGTTTAATTATCATTGTAAAGGATTAAAAGGGGACAAAGGAGTGTCTTTAAAAAGCAAATGGGTCATGAGCAGAAAGCCCCCGGCTGGAAGCTCAAAAGGTGCCTAAGCCATGCAGGAAAATTCCCCAACCTCCAGAGCTCAATAAACCTTTATTTTTTCTATATTACTCATCTGTAGTATTCAGTCATAGCAATAGAAAACAGATTAAGACAACATTGCTCATGGAAGACTCTCTGAATTTGCAAGAAACATACACTATCCTTTTTCATATTACTTCGGAGGTCTAGGCATACAAACTTATGGATGTAATTATCTCTTTAAAGAAAGTCCAAGGTGATGGGCAGTAATAAATAGCAATGGTTCTGCCATTTTGGGTCCCACATACTTTTTTGTGGGATATTTGCACATTGTGTGAAGATGTATTGCTGGGATTGGTGTAATAAAAAGCTGAGTGGCCAATAGCTAGGCAGGAGGTATAGGCGGGACTTCTGGCCAGAGAGAGAACTCCGGGGAGAAAAAAGGCAGAGTTGCCAGTCAGATGTAGAGCAAGCAGGATGGGCAATACGGAGATGAGGTAATGCCACAAAGCAGAACGTAGATTAATATAAATGGGTTAATTTGTTATAGTTGTTATAAGAGCTAGTTGAGAAAAAGCCCAAGCTTTCATAATTAATAATAATATTTGGGAGCTGGTGGTACAGAGAAAGATTCATTACAATACTTACTTTAGAGAGAGGTTCGGGAGGAGGTGGAGGGGGGGGTGGTGGAAGGTCTAACATGGGTTCTGCGGGTGGAGGTGGTAAATCATCCTCACAGAGGCTAACACCAGCTGCAGCAGCACTTGCTCCATAACCAAGTGAGGCTGCACCCTGGCCTCCTGATGCCGTGTGATGCTGATTCTGAGAGGACTCTTTCTGAGCCTGGATGGTCCTCTGCTCAGCTTCACTTATATCCGCTACCAAATCTGCCATGAGGGCATCTAAGTCTTGGTCTTCCAGGGCGTTTAAGGACTCTAAGAGGAAAAATAGGATTAATGGGGTTTAAAAAGTCTGGATAAAACAGAAAGCAGTTATTTTTTTAAAGAGTAATATGTACCTAGGTGGGAATCATTATTTATGATTGTTATAATTGTTGTGATACAATACGAAAGACTGACATTTTTTTTTTATCTAGTAGCACATACTCACAAATTGGAACTCCTGAAATAACTACATTCAGTGCTTCATGTGAGGAAGGGTCTAACAGGAAGAAAAGAGAGAACCTGTGCTCTGCAGGGGGCGCCTCACTCCAGCTGGGAAGTCAGAGCACAAGAGCAGAAGCCTGCATAGGGAACTCTTGAGTATTTCAGTGCAAAAAACCTCGGACTTAGGAACAGTAGAGGAGGAGAAAAGTGGAAATGGAAGGGAGAACGCTGTGATCAACTGGGTTTCATCCCCTCCACCTGACCTTGGGGAACCTTACATTCTCAGGTGCAAGATTAACAACTCGCAGATATTAAAAAGTAAAACCAATGAGCCCAAATAGTAAAGGTTTTACGAAGACAGTGGGTCGGGCAAGAGTTTTTAAGAAAGAATGAACAAGGCTTTTAGGGGGATGGGGAAGGAGGAGACTTTGTTAGGACTTTGTCCAAGTGTGAGATTACTGTAAAGGCCACGCGCATGCTCAGCAAGTTGACCAGATTGCCTGGAACAGCAGGAGTGCTGTGCACTGGGGACCATGCAGCCACCACATGATGACCGGGTGAAGAAGCGATAGACACTGTGCAGGATGTCCCAGAATGAGGAAGTGGGAGCCTTAGAAAATGAGCCTACTTAGCATAAAGCAAAAACTGCTATGAGCCGGTTCATCGCCAGATATCCCCAGTGCCATGTAGCACTGATGCTCATTAATATCTTATTAATATGCCAAATAATAAAAATGTATTGATATAGCTTAAGTGTGTTACCATTGATAGATTATATTAATCAATATGGAATTAGACAGTGAGAAAGAGAATGAGAAATAGATTCCATTCTTAAGTCTGTCATTCTCTGAGTGACTTTGGGTGAAATATTTTTACCCGTTTTAACAACACTTTAACTGAGGACAATAGAAATGGATTCTCAAAAAACTTAAAATTACCCACATCAGGAATTTGGTGGCTTTATCCTCTCCCAAAGTCAGTTCATCAAGGAGACAAGTCAGAGCATCTTATCTCCTTGTTGCTACACCCTAACATGACTGTGCTTAGATATTTATGAGTTTCTTTGACACTAGGAATTAAGAGTCTAGAAAACATAGAAAGTTTCAGGCCAGCCAGGGCTATATAGTGTTTTGAGACCCTGCCAACAAAACAGATAAAGCTAGAAAATCCTCAAACGAAAGACCCGTTGGAGCCCATGTGTGCAAGTATCTGTTAAGCATGGCTGCTATGAATCCACAAAAGTGGACTAGTCTGTGGAAGCTTCATGAACATGGTAGACATGGATGGTGTAAGAAGTTTGGGAACAGAAGAGTGAAGTAAACAGAGGGCACTAGAGCCAGGAGGTGGCGCACACCTTTAATCCCAGCAGTCAGGAGGCAGAGGCAGGTGGATCTCCGTGAGTTTGAGGCCAGCCTGGTCTACAGAGACAGGACAGGCTCCAAAGCTACACAGAGAAACCCTGTCTTGAAAACAAACAAACAAACCTCAACAGGAACAGCAATAAAACAAGCAAAATAAAAAGGACAAAAAAGAGCTCACTGGAAAGGGTGTATAATAATTGACCTAGAGATGGTTAATGGTGCCTCCAGGCTTTTCAAGAAGCCACTGCGAGGACAGGAACAACAAAGTAAGTGAGAAGGGGAAGCAGAAATGGGGACTTTGGGTTCCCTGAGGGCTTCTTTGCTCCTTCCCCGAGGCTGGTTTCTGTTGGGGGGGGGCTTCTTTGCTAGTTCTTAAGCTTTGGTAGCCACTGGAAGTCTTTAGCAACTCTTTCTCCAGAGTTCCAGTGAGGCTGCTCTTGCAGCACAATGGCTGCATGTCTGGTTTCAAGAGTTCCAGCGAATTCTTACAAAGTTGGAAATGATTTCAAGATTTGTTACCATTTCAACAACATCAGATCTAATGGATCTGCAGAAAAATGGAAAAGAAGATCCTGCTAGAAAGGAAAGCTTTATCTTAGAGAGAATGGAAGTTTCAAATGGTAAATTATATACAAATATGTATGCAAAATAAAATAATATATTTAGAATAAAGCATATTTTGAATCAGTTCCAATTTGTATATTATCAATAGTTATTAAATTGTTATCCTTGAAGAGACATTTTTTATTAACATTTTCTAGACTTCTTAGTAATAAGAAGAAATTTTTCTTTTTCAAAAGGTGAGGTTATCCTGAGACTTTCATAAATGGAAGATGATCTTCCTTTTCATTACTGGCAAAAGTATCTAACAGACTTTCTTAATTCAATGTAGACATAGTAAAATACTGCGCACTGTCCAGGGTTTACACACTATATACCATGATGTCCACGTTTCCTTAGTTTCATGGCCAGGGTACAGTTCATGGAGATTTCAGTCATCATTATGGCTTCAACTTGCTTAAGGAAACAAGTTTCTGTGCTTACCATTTAAATCCTTAAAGCCCACACTGTAGTTGAACTCTTCTCGGGGTGGCTTGGGCTCCGGAGGAGGAAGAGTATCCACTCCTAGACTCTGTGAAAACAGATCCCACAGTTTCTGTGCGTGAGTCACAAAACCAACATTCCTGAAGCCCCAAACACTCACGATTTATACATTTTCTCTCCAAATATGCTCTTAAAGATTATGCTGTTACGTAAATGTTTTATAAGGATTTTTTCTATCATAGAAAATTTCAGTTTAAAAACTATAAGAAGTATTAATAAAAAGACTGTGAATTGAGAACAATGAGAATTAAATAGTTCATTTTTCGTTTCTTTCTATGGGAGGGAGGGTTCAAGTCAGCCCTGGCAGTCCTGGCTATTTTGGAATTCACTTTGTAGACTAGGTTGGCCTTGAACTCTGAGATCCAGCTGTGTCTGTCTCCCTAGTGCCGGGATTACAGGAGTGCACCACCCACCCCCTGGCAAAAATACTCAATTTTTCTAAGCAACAGAGAGACTTTGCTGTCATGAAGGCACATACTATACATAATTTATAAGGTCTTACACAGTGACATCAAAGAAAGGAATGTACAGTTATCTGGAAAGGAAATTCTTCTGCAAAATCCTTTAGTTATTTGTTTACTAATTATTTGTTTACTCCAAGGAAGTTAATGTTCCAACAGTTCCAATAGGGACTGATAAACAAGTTTCCCCGCCTGGGGCTTTGTCTGTGCTAGCTATTGCTTTACAATCGAGCCAGAATCCCTGCACACAGGTTTTGCTTTTGTTGATTTTTGATATTAAAATCTCATTATTTATCTTGTTGCCAAGCAGAAATTAAAATATTTTTCATTTTAAAATATTTCTTTTATGTTTTGTATCTTCCGTGTATTCTGTGTTGCTTAGATGTGACTTACATTTTAAGATTATAAGAACTTTTATCTCTGTTTTCTCTCCTATCATATGCTTAGATCTTTGATTCATGGAACTCATCAACATATAAAGGATGAGCCAGAGCTACAGATCTTAACAGATGTGTTATCCCAAACCATTTACTAATTTTTTTTGTTGATATATCACCAGGATATATGGGAGGGGGTGGGGAACACAGAACAACATGTGACTCATGTGAAGAACTGGAAAAAAGTGAATTGGGATTCTTCCTATATTGCTTCAACTTCTCTGCAAGCTTGAATTTTCTTCTGTATTACAATCACATCATCATATTTCAGTCCACTTTAATTTTTTGCTTATTTTAGGAAACTGGGGATACCAAGGTTTATCCATCCCTAATCATGGACAGTGGAGCCAATCTACTCCTGGCTGACTGTTTTTCTCAGATATGTAGCCTGTGGCTTGAGAGGCTTCCATGTTTCTCAGAGGGAACTGAGTTCTTGTAGTTCATTCAGAATGTGTAACAGTCCTTTGAAATACAGTATTTCCTTAAAAGATGACACAAAAACATCTTAGTCAGTGCCATTTTCGCACTTAGTCTCTATGAAGGCAATTGCTAGGGATGTTGTTCAGAGGTGGTTGTTAAGGAGCCATGGGAATTCCTCCCATGGTTATGGTAAGCACAGATGTTGACATATCTGTGCAGGTGTGACATTGTATTAAACCATGTGGACCAAAGGTGCAGAAGCAAGAAAACCCATTTGTCCCAGCTCTGTCGCAGATGCACCAGGGTCACACGATGTCAATCTCTGACATCCTTTTGAAGGCCACCCCCGCCCCACCCCCATACCCTGCAGGTAAAGAAGAGGACTTCACCTGGGTCAAGAGGTCCATCTCCCCCAGCAAGGTGCTGAACATCTGGTCTATGTCTTCATTTGATTCGCCCATCTGAAACAGGAGACAGCAGACATTAGCAGCCTCTAGGAGCTTACCAGGGGGTAAATGCTGCATTTTCAGTTTTTCCTCTATGATGAGGCAGCTGTGAGAAGAACTAGGTGGAGAAGAAGGCTCTGCTTACCCTGAAATTCCACTCCTGACCATCATCTAATCTGATGTCCAAGGTCGAGCTAAACTGAGGGACCAGACACAGAGCAAAACTAGAACATGGTTTTCCAAACAAGCAAAAAGCTTTGTTCTGGGAGTCACCTTGCCTTAGGATTCCTTATTAAAAAGAGAGAAAACCTCAAGCCACTCCTGATGGTTAACTTTGATGACCTACTTTTTTGCACTGAGAAGTACCAAGGAGATTGTAATGATGTTTCCAGAGATGAACGGATTAATCCCTTGATTGATTTATAGTAAAGATAACACTTTTGTACAGAGTAAAGAAACTGGACTAAAGTTTCTGAGATCGTGAATCAAAATAACATTTTCCCTCCCTTTGAACTTGTTTTTCTGTCACATATTTGGTCACAGCAATGACATAGCTACTAAGATGCTGTGACATCATGCCAGAGGAATGTAGAATTTAATCTCCATTTAAAAACACATTAAAATGTGGCTGCATTTTAAAATGTCTGTGATTAATTGTATTTACTGAGTGGTCCCATCCTTCATAAAAATATCTGTGGAATAACAATAGCTTTGGGCATATTTATTGGCAAGGTTGGATTGGGAAATGAAGAGATAATATACCCATGCTTTGAGGACTGCGTGGCAGGGTATAGTGTGGCAAAGGGAGTGAGATGCCTTAAATGTAAAATGAAAGATTCACTCAAGTATTTCCAAGGGTTCTAAGCAATGTAAGACAATGTAAGACTAACGTCACTCACAGCAACAATAGTCTGGTGAGTGTAGAGGATCAGCGAGTGTTATAGTCGAACATGGCAATCCATTCTTGCTTCCTCTAGGCAGAAACATTTGAAAAAATTCTGCACTGAACATATCAACACTTTTTTTTGGTAACATTCCTTATAAAAACTATAGTCATACAGGTTCAACAATGATATTAGGTACTGTGGTTCTGATACATTGCTTGGTGGTGGTGCAGCTGTCTAGGTTTGCGCAGGTCTTTTCTATGAGTCTAACCATGCATCTCTCAGAACTTCCCTCCACTGCTGACTGTGATTCAGTGGCATTGTAAGTGGACCAGATAATTAAGAACACAGGAGGATGTGTGTGCTGTGTAAAATGTAAAGGAAGTGGGTATCCTAGGATTTGGGAATCCACAGAGACTCCTGGAATCAACTCCTCAGGTGTTGAAGGACTGCTGTATTTTAGCCAACAATATGTACTTGAACATAGATCATACATGCTTCTGTTTTCTTATGGACACAACTCATATATACAGAGAAATGATGTCATGTAAACACACAATGTTTACTATGTACTTACAATTTGGCTTTCATGATGATCAATCAATCTGACTTAACTTTTTAAATTTAAATATATCCATCTTTATTTTCCTTCAATTGATTATTTTAAACAAATATTATTTTTCCATGCATTCTTTAATATGCGGGTCAGGTTCAAAAGAGTAAGATTTCGAATGCTTTAATTAGCATACATGAATTATAATAATAGTAGGTCTCATAATATTTTTACATGTCCTTCTCCCTGTATTTTGATTGTATTCACCCCTAACTCCTGTCTCAAATTACCCTCTTACTCCTGTTAATCCCTTTTCTTTTCCTAAATAGTTACTTTCTACTTTTTCTATTTTCTTTTTAGTGTATGGCCAATGAGTTTCATTAGTGTTGTTTGTAGGGACATAGATACTTTACCTGCAGCTACACCTTGAAGAAAATTTCCCTTCCCATCAACCACTAACTGTGTAAGTCCCCATGGAAAAGTGGGTCCATGAGCCCCTCCCACTTCTATTACAAGGTAGGTGCAGTTTTGTGCAGACTGAGTGCAGTTAATCACAGCTGCTGGGGGTTCCAGAGTGTACGAGCCATGACACCCCTGGAGGGCAGGGCTCCTTCTGATCCCCACGCCCTTCCGGCTCTTGCATTCTTCTGCTCCCTACTCCCCTAGACCCTGAGTCTTGGAGAGGGCGAACTGGATGCCTCTTTTATGGCTGGGCATTCAGCAGTCATTTATTTTTGGTATCTTGAGTTTTCAGAGTAACCATTGACTACCACATAAAGAAAATATCTGACCAAAGCTGACAGAAACATTAATTTATGGGCATAAATATGGCATTTTGAAGACAATTTGATGGGCATATTCTGTCCATTTGGGAAAACAATCACATAAGGGCCAAGCCGTGAGGTTTTGCTCAGGTTTCTGGTAGCAGACATAAATTCCCTTCCATGGAGCCAGCATCAGATCCAATCAGAAAGCAGTTGTGTGGTGCTTTTAAGAAGAATGGCCCCCATAGGTTCATAGGTTCATGTTTGAATGTTTGGTCTCCAGTTGGTAGAACTGTTTGGGAGGGTTAATAGCAAACCTAATTTACTACCCTAGTTAGTATGTTATCTCTCTCTCTCCCCACTCTGCCTTGTGGTTGTTGTCTCAGAATGTAAGCTCTCAGCTACTCAGTCCTATGCCCATTGGCTGCCATACCCTGCCACGATGGCAATAGACCCACCCTCAAAAACTGTAAACAGTTATAATTGAGGGCCCCTAATTCAGTGCCCCCTGTTGTAATAGGGGTGGTGGGCCGCTTCCTGCCACCCAGCTAGCTTTACCCGAAATAATTACACGGAAACTGTATTCTTTTAAACACTGCCTGGCCCATTAGTTTCAGCCTCTTAACCCATTTCTAATAATCTATGTAGCACCATGAAGTGCGCTTACCAGGAAAGATCTTAACCTGCGGCTATGTCGGGAGTAAGAATCATGGTGACTCCTGACTCAGCTTCTTTCTCCCAGGATTCTGTTCTGTTTACTCCACCCACCTAAGGGTTGGCCTATCAAATGGGCCTAGGCAGTTTCATTAACCAATGAAAGCAACAGATTAGAAAGAAATCACTCCCACATCATTTCCCCTTTTTCTGTTTAAACAAAAAAGAAGGCTTTCATTTTAACATAGTAAAATTACATATAGCAAAACAGTTATCAAGCAAGAATTACAGTTACAATATTTATATCTATTTTATCTTTTATCATAACCAAGGAAAACTATAACTATAACTAACCATTCTTCAACTCCATCAAAGACTCCAGAAGGATATAATATTACCTAAGCAAACAAGAAATTCAACCCCCAGTTCTCTCTCCTAAGTTTGTGCTTTCTTTCCTTTTGAAAAAAATAACTCACCAAGTCTAATTTGTACTGCCCCATGCACTCATGAGTCAGGAGTCACCCACTGGAGAGTGATCAACCTGTCAGGAGCCATCCCTTAAAGAAAACTGAGTCTCCCTCTCCCAGAAACTATCAGCTACCAATACCTTTTCAGCAGGACAGGGGCTCCATGCTAGAATACCAATTGGTTTGATCTTGACTGTAGTAGTGAGTTATGCCATAGATGCAATAGTGGCATGAATGTCATGGGAGCAAGAACCACTTTCTGCTTGGACCAAAGACCCAAGTCACAGGAGGAAACATATGCCTGGAACTGTAAATCCAGCTAAGAACCCATGGTTTGGGAGCTCCTTGGCCGCAGGAAAGACCCTACTTCTATGATTCTGCTAACTGGAATAGCATCAAACTATCCTCTAAATTCATATCTTTAGGCCCATATAAAAATAGTACAGTTGTCAGACCACATCAGACAGCTGTCAAGAAAGAAACTCAGCAGTCAAAGTGCAGCCCCTTCCTCAGTTTTAAGAGGGAAAAGTAATGCTTTCCTTTTTCTTGATACAGAAAACTCCCTAAATACAGGTACTGACTATGTGCAACAATCATTTGTGTTCTAAGGTTGGCATCTTTTCCATCAGGGGGTGGATAAGTGATTTGTGATTTGTCTGAGATATGCTAAGTGTCTAGACAGCCCTTTTTGGTTGTATGAGGATACGTCATGTGGATACAGAGGAGTCATGAAGATGGGTTGGCCAGCGTGGGCCAGGAAAAAGAATTTTGTTAAAACAAGAACAAACCTAGACACTATGGAGCAAACACAATAAAAGGAGACATTCCTACCCCAAATAATATGGAGTTCACACATCAGGGACAGACAGATACATGCTGTATCGAAAGAAGCATTCATTGGAAACTCAGAACCACACCCTTGAAAGTAGGCAGACAAGCATCAGATACAGAACTGAGAGGTAAGGCAGACTTGTGGACCTTGTCTACATGTGTAGGTCTAAAGTTAAGAAGGAATCAGACTGTGGTAGTGAAGGATGGTGGGAAATGTTTTTGCTATTTTATGCATATATTAGGGAAGAGGTCTATGAGTGGACCCCACTTCTGATTAAAGACAGGATTCTATGTGAGGATTCATTCACACAGAGTGTTGTTTTCCCCTAACAGTATGTCCAAATCACCCTTTCCTGCGCTGGTCTGGATGTGGCTTGTTTTCTTCTGTAGAGTTGCCAAAGGGATAGAACATTCACAGGTGAGGCTTGGAAGATGCCCAGATGATGAGGAGCTGCCCTTGGAAGGCCTTAATACTTGTCTCTCACAGTAGATTCGTTTACCTGAGAGTGAGTTGTTACAAAGCAATATCAGCCACACTGGCAACTTCTGTCTTCTTGTCTTACTGTGTGATGTATTCTGCATGTGTTCCCCCCACTGTGATGCCACGTACTGTTAGAACTTTACCAGAGCCAGGCAGACATCAGGGCCATGATCTTGAATGCCCACAACTGTCAGCTAACACATGCCATTTCTTTGCAAAGTACCCAGACTCAGATATTTTGTTATAACTAATACTCTCCCCTTTTCAAATTTCCTACAAAATGGAGAAAAATTAGTAAGTGAATAAAATATTTATGTTTTTATAGACTGTGAAAATAGTTATGCTATTCAAAATCTTAGAATGGATCTTTCATGCATTACTTTGATGAGGAGAAATTATCAGAATAAATAAATTTATACAGTTGCTCATGTAAATTTATTTTATTAGACTCTTATGTGACATAATTTGTGAAAAACAAAGGAATTCTTCAAAAATGATTATTATTAACAGGAAAATTGTTTTTTAATGAGCAAAGCAAGCTATTAAAAGTGGAAAAATACTTATTGGCTGACATTATAAGCTACCAATCTATGTTACCATGAACTCATGTGAAGCAAAGGTGATATAGGTAGTAAGGACCTGCCACCATGTAGTCTCTTAGACCAGTGACTGGAAAACACACTAAAATGGAGAAATGTGACATCTGTGAGTCAGCAATACCCACCAAGTCCTGAGACTTTGGTTTCTCAGTCAGCACACGCTACTGATACACAGTGGGTTAAGAATGAGACAGAGAGAATTACTCACCCAAGATGAAAACAGCTCAGACCAACATCCCTGGGACCCCCAGAAATGCTCCCAAGGTTCATCTGGCTAAGACTTCTCCTGTTCCTGCACTTTTTTTGCCTCTGCCTGCCCCCACCACTGTCTCTATTTGTCAGAGACATCACCATCAAAATCATGCTGGAAACACACATTCACAGTATAATGTCTAATGAGTTACATTTAAGACCTTTTGGTAAATCAGACATCTGGCGTAAGAGCATTACTATGTTGTTTGTCTGGCCTTGAACTTGGGATCCTCCTGCCTCAGTGAACTAAGAGCTATGGTTTTAGGTGTGGTACATCATTTGTAACTTCAGGAGTCTTTTTGCATAAATTTTGTTAATCTGTAAATGCAATCATCTTGCATGATTACCCTTTCCTTCAAGAAAGCCTTATTTCTGGAAGAGATGGCTCAGAGCCACGGATAATTTATGTATTACACACACACACAAGTATGAGAGAATAAGACTGTGTATGTGTGGTACTTTCCAAAGGCCAAAAGAGAAAACGCCCATCCATGAGGCTAAATGTGTTATTGGGGTTAGCAGCCAGCAACTGGGGTGGAGAAACTGTTGCAATGAGGCACAACATTGCAAAACAAGTCATGTTCACACCATGACTAGGTGGAGTTAAAAATCTTTTCATGAGTATGTAATTTCTGGGTTCTTTTTGTGTCTTGGGAAGAATATCACATTGTTGGTAAAAAATTGGAGCAGTACTCATTAGAGTTACTACACTATTTTTATTTTCTGGAGAAAGATGGGTGTGCTGGAGGAGAAGCATATCCAGATTAAAACCCAACATTTCTTAGTGACAGTGCTATTTTCCTAATGCAAATATTTCCTATGTAGGGAGGGTTCAAAATCAAGCTTCTGGTTTTCAGCCCAGTCTTCTTTTTTTCCATATAACTAAACTTCAATCATGTATACTTGAAAACCCTAAGACCTGTGTTACATATGTTTAACAGGACATATACTTCCATTCACCTCATGTGTTTGGTTCAGTTTGAATGCAGTCTTCATTGTCTTTTACTTAGCAGATCCAGGCAGGATTTCGGATCAGTCAGGGCAGTCATAATCCTACTTGTTGATAAAAGCCAACTCAAAGTTCCTCAGGTAATTCCATGCAAATGGCTCCCACTTAATGTTTCTTCTGTACCCCCTCCTTTGAAACACCCCAGGTTTGATGAGGGACCATCTGTCACTCAACGGTCTAGACGTAGAAGTTGGCTTGGTCCTTTCCTCTTCTGCTTTCCCACCCAGTGAGTCAGAAAATGTCCTGGATTTTCCTTTGGAGGGCTTCTCCTTTCCTTTACTCCTCCTGCCTGGCCATAGTGGAAAGGCTCATCTCTCTACTCTTTGACCTTCTGGTCACCTTGACTTCCTGTTCTCACTGACACCATAGACACTGATTCCAAATACAGTCGTGAACGTATCACTGTCCTGCTTAAACACCTTCCATGACGGGCTGTAACGGAGTGGATATTCACATCAGGTGCCCAGTTAGTCTTCAGGATCTCTCAGGAATTTCTCCCCCACACCCCTGAAGGCTCAGTTCCTGCTATTTGGGGCCCTTGGTACCCTACGAATAGACTTTGTATCACTCTTTTGTCTTTGTACACACATTCCTTATAAAATCCTCTGTTTATGCTTCTTCATAAAATCCTAGTTATTCGAAATTCAACTTTCATGTCAACTATTTAATGGTGTCAATTAGACATTCACTTTCCATTGTCCTCGGCATATGGTCAATTCTAGCCTCAGCGACCACCTTGAGAAGGTACCGAACCTCGCCGTGCTTCAGCTTCCTTGTCAGCAAACCGAAAGAATACTAGCACATATTTCATGGCGTTGCACACCGCATTGCCAGCAGCCCTCAGCCACAGCGTTTGCCACAACAGCACCAGGCTCCTTTTGTACTGTCTTAGAACCCTTCAGAATACTGGGAACTACCAGGGAGTAGTTGCTAAGGATCAGAGTTTATGGTTTTTGTCTTCCAAAATGTCTTACTGAATAACTGTCATTCCAAGCAGGAAGCTGTGGGCTAGCATACAGTTCAGAAGTTACATACACAGCTCCCTACCACTTGACTGGGCCTGAACATGGTTCCTGTGGAGCCATATCAGATGTGTGACATGGCTGGGCTGGATGGTCCTCAAGAGGTCACCGAATTCCATCTTTCCTCTGATGTCAGGTCAGTTAAGCAGAAAGTCAGCTTTAAAGAGCTAACAAAAAGAAACAACTTCTTTATTTAAAAGATATCTGTGTGTATGTTTGTGTGGATGTATGCCACACGTGTGCTAACGCCAGGAGAGGACATTGGATCACCTGCTGCAGCCACAGGTGGTTGTGAGCCACCCCGTGTGAGTGCTGGAAACTGAACTCGGGTTCACTCTCAACCACTGAGCCGTCTCTCCACCCCAGAATGCCTGCTTCTCACTGCTGTCACAGGACCCTTGTTTGAAGCCAGGGGTCTTAGTTGCTTTGAGAGGAGTCCCATCAGCCATGAGGCCACCTGACAGGCAGTGCCAAAGGATCTACTTCTTTTCCAAACCAACCCGAAGCCAATCAGTTTTTACAAGTAAAAGATGACTCAAGTGCTATTTAATAAATAAAATAGTTACTGTCACTCAGCATTCAGAAGGCTGTGACAGGCAACTGCAGGCCAGCTTGTGCTATATGGTTATACCCTGTCTCCACTGCCATGAAGGAACAACAGGCCAACAGTCCGGCTATAGAGATTTGTATCTCGAATCCCAATACTCAGGAGGTAGAAACACAAGTTCAAATCCAGCCTGGTGCTGAGATCGCAGATGCGTGCCATCATGCTTAGCTCACATCCTTCTTTGTTATAACATACATGTAAAAAGTTCCTGCTACGAACTCAATTTTGAACGAAATAAGAGTTTTGATACATTTAAAATGAAAAATATTTATAAAACATTTCATACTTCAATTGAAATATGCAATTTTGTTTTGTATTGTTTCAACAGTGTCTCATGTAGCCCAGGCTGGCCTGAAATGTGATGTGTAGTCAGTGGACTTCTGACCCTCTTGGCTGCCACCTCTCAGGTGCTAGGATTACCGTTGTGCTTGGCTCATGTGATGCTGGGGATCAAACCCCGGATTACATTCTACTGAAGAGCTATACCCCCAGTTCAATGTTCTTATAAGAAAATTTTAAAAAAGATAGTGCTTTTTTTCCATTTAGTTTATTTCGGGAGGTGGTGGTGTAGAAAAGTGATCCTAGCAACTTCTGCGTAAAATCAAAAATGTTGTCAAGATTTTTCTCTTGTGACCACCAAATTTTGACTTTATAAAGAGATATATTTGGCTGGGCAGTGGTGGCACACGCCTTTCATCCCAGCACTCGAGAGAGGCAGAGACAGGCAGATCTCTGTTAGTTCGAGGCCAGCCTGGTCTACAGAGAGAGTTACAGGACAGGATTCAAAGTTACACAGAGAAACTCAGTCTTGAACCTCCCACCCCCCCCAAAAAAAAGAAAGAAAGAAAAGAAATGATATACTTAGTAGTAGCAAGCACCAATGAACATAGCAACATACGTGTGGTTTACATATTTGTAAAGGAGTCCACATGCCAAAAGCCTGCTGTCTGGTCTCAGGAATCTGTGGGTGCTGTAAGCTAACTTAAGGGGGTGCAAAGTGCATCTCTTCCTCTGTGCGTTTAGCTTGGTGGCATCTTAACTTGGACTGAGGTGCTGACTGTTTCAAAGGACCCAGGCAGGATGCATACAAAGGACCTTGAAGTCAGGAGCTACAGCTCTGGCAGGTTAGAACTGTTTTCAGTGTTTCTTTTGAGCAGTTGCAATTCATCTGCCAAGGAGGAAACCCCACTGTTGGTGCTTTTGCATGGCTACAGGAGGGTGAGAAAAAAAATTCTCAGTCCCACCTGTCTGACAAGGATAAAAATTATAGCTGATAAAGATTAGCCACTCTCCTTTGCTGCCTGGACTTTCTTCTGGCACCTTCTTCCATGGTGCCACGTAATAAAGCTGTCCCCGTGTCCTAGGCAGAACATTTGTTTTCCCAACCTTACAAAAGACAAAACTGAGGTTCCCAATGTTTAAACAAGACTGCAGTTTGCCAATCAACGAATATATATTATACGGTTAGAAGCTTAGCCCCTGTAAGACTTCCTGTGTAAGTTTCTGTAACTGAAATTATCCTCAGTTTATGCCAAAGATTAAATATTTAGAAGTTATTTGCATGCCATCTTTTCATGTGGAAGATGGTCAAAGAAAACAATCATATTGTTAGACATTACAGGTGAACACTATTTTGAGTCTATGATTAGTTTGTCAGAGATGAAATAGAACAGGAAACAAAATTTAAAAATCTGAGGCTCTCTTAGCAACAATTTTCTTTCCTGTTTTTATTATTTTTAAAACTAGCCAGCTGGCAATAGCTTTTCAAGGAACATAATAAAAACCTATTACAAGGACAGGTTATAAAGAAGAACCGTTTTTAAAAATATTTCTGTGAGATTGAGTGTGGTACCACAGGCCTGTAATCCCAACACTTGTTAATGGGAGCAGGTGGTTTAAGAGTTTGAGGGCAGCCTGGGCTACATAGCAAGTTCTAGTCAGTCTCAACTACATAGTGAAACCCATTTTCAAAGAAAAGAAAAGAGAAAAGTTCACAGCCGGTGTCACACTTGGTTGGAGTCACACTTGGTCAGTGATATGCTTGATGTGGAATACCAAGTGCAGAATTCAGCCAAGCATACGTGCTGGCAGAAGCTATGAGACTGTTACCTAATAATGTGCTTGGAAAACAACTTACACCGTTGAATTTGACCTAATTTCTTCAGGTTTTTTTTAAAATGTAATGAGAGCTGCTCCTGAAGAGGAAGTGGTTCACGGAATAGCACAACACGTGGTTTAAGGTTGCTGCAATGTTCAGGGGAGGAGGAAGGAAGCCAAGGTAGCAGGAAACAGGAAACAGAGATGTCTTTAATGTAACGGAGAAGGCAAACTAATTTAACTTGACAGAGAACCAAGACAAAGGAATGTAGGGGGGATTGGACCTGCTTTGCACAGCACGCTGGGGATAGTGAACACCTTAGGAAGCTGCCGAGATTGCTGGACAGTCACTGTGGTCATGAGACTAACCACACTCGTCACGGGGGAAACTAATATGGATTCTGCATTGGTACTTCTGTGTGCGGTCATGTGCAGTAGCCTCCTCTCACAGTTATGGCATGGGACAGTGAGATGGCAAAACATTTGTAAAAAGACAGTTGTCCTAGAATGGTTTTCTGTAACTTAAATGTGGAGAGGCTGCTCCTAAAACCCTAGAAGTTGATATGTGTGTGTGTCTGCATACTCACAAACACACATGTGTGCATGCACACGTACACACACACACACACACACACACACACACACACACACACACACACCGAGCAGCAAGATGAGCTATTAAATTTCTTTCTTTATTTTAAACTGTCTGGTTGTGTAACTCAGGCTGACCTCAAACTCCTAATCCAGAGCTGGTCCTACAGGTGTGAACCATCAAGTCAAGGAGGACGACGCTCAAATGTACTTATTTCCAAGTTGCTTTGCCTTTGTGTGAATTCAAGGGGAGGGGAGGGGATGAAAAGAGTTGGGCACTTTGCCAAGTCAAGCTCCCCAGTGGTAAGGAGAAAGATGACTCAATCGAATGCCAACTACTTGAACACACCTCAGAAGGGAGGCTGCGTGTAGCATGGGAAACTAGGCCAGCGAGCAGGAGCAGCACACTCCTCCATCCTCCCATTCGAAGGCTTTTCTGGATCTCCGGGACAAGTTGTAGGCTCATTTCAGTTGACATACAGGGTGTGAGAAGAGCTTTCTAAATCGTGGGATGTTTTTTAAGTTCTTTTTATTTCTTCTTGAATGTCTATATAAGGAATGGGAACTGTTTTGACTTAGAATCTATTGTGACTTAAAACAAAATTGATAACACAATTTAGAATTTTTGAGGAACAAAACTAGCAAATATTTATTAGCTGACTTTGTAGATAAAGTGAGCATATTACTTTTCAACAACAAAGACTCCCATGAACAGTCAAGAACACTCATTGGCGCAGGCCATCTGTTTCTTTTGACTGTACTCCAGTTCGTCTTGTATTTCTGTCATGGCACCACACAGTTTGGGCCAAGATTACCAGTGACCCTCTTGTGGCTAATCTGATGGTTAATTCTAAGCATCTTACACAGGACCTAGTACTGTGGGTCACCCCCTCCATACCTGAGGGTTCCAGATCCATAGACTCAACCCATCATGGAGCAAAATTATTTTTCAAAGAAAGGTGTGCCTTCTTCTGAAGCTGTGAAGAACAATGTGGATCGTTGCTCTCTTGCTGGGAGATGAGCCTGGTAGTGGTCCTTGTGCTTGGAGTGGTATGGGAGGGTAGGGGTGAGGTGGGAGGGTGGGGATGAAGTGGGAGGGGGGTGAAGTAGGAGGGGGGTGAAGTGGGAGGGTGGAAGGTTACTTTCCCTAGCTCCACTTCACAGGGACTTCAGCAGGGGCTTCCCTGTGGTGAACCCCATGGGCTTTCGACGCCATCATCCATGCCAAGGGGAGGAGCTGGGGACGGGGACAATGCTATGTGGACTCCTCTTGTTCCAGGCTTCATAACTGTGTCATTCTGTTCCCACAGTTGAAAGGTCTAGAGATAGATGGCTGTGTGGTTCCAGCCCAGCTGGTCAGCTGCCCTAGGCCCTGGGAGCAGAGTGTACTCTTCCGTATGTAGAGAGAGCAAAGGTTGTGGCTCTCTCAAGTCTTACCCTTTGTTAAGAAGTGCTGCCAGAATCAGAAACCACACAGGAAGTTACAAATGAGGCCTCACTGTGGAGCGATGTGGGGCTTAAGCAATCTTCTGAGCTATCAATCATTAAAACTAATTTGGCACTGGACCTGTGACATTTGCTATTAATCCTAAAACTTGGAAGTCTGAGGCAAGTGGATTATTGGGAGTTTGAAGCCAGCGTGAGGAACGCAGAGAGTTTGAGACCAGGCTGCACTATGGAATAAGATCTTGTTTCAAAACAAAACAAAAAAAACGGAAAAAAAAACCAAACCAAAACAAACAAAAATCAACCAACCAAACAAACAAACAAAAAACCAAGCCAACAACAAAGAAACCCAAAACAAGAGAATTTTGAGCAACTACATTAGGGGGAACAAGTAAATCATCTCTGTAACCTCTACTGAAGATGGTATTCCATACCCACTCTCCTAGGAAGAGAGTAGCAGCTAAGAGAGTAGGAAACAGCTAGGAGCTGTTAGTAATCACAAACAAGGAGCTGGTTAGTTATCAAAAATTAAGTTATTTGATAGTTACAATGTTTTTCATGTAAAACATTGATTATTTGTTATGATATGCTTCTTGCTTGAAATATTTGTGTGTGTGTGCACATTCATGTGTTCGTGTGTACATCTCTGTGTGTACCCTGTGTGTGTACATGCATGTGTGTGCGCACACGGACATGTACTGGGGATGGGGCCAGGACTCTGCATATACAGAGTTATCACTGAAACACAACTACAGGCTCTGTTAACCTTGGCTCTTCATTTCCCACGTGTTTTTTAGCAGACAGCCTCCAACACTGTATGGATTCACATTCCAGAGAGCTGGGCTTTATTCCTGCTAACTCAGCAGCCTCCCCTTCCAGCCTCTTCCTCAGGCTTCTCACCCTCCCCCGCCTCTTAGTTTCTCTGGCCTCAGGGTCCACTGGCCTCCCTCTCCCCAAGGGCTGCTGCCAACTCCTGGTGTGGTAACCACTGTTAGTGCCTAAGTTAGGGTGAGGGTGCTCTGCTCTCTCTTCCACAGACACAGCAGGCTTGTCAGCACCACCCTGCCGCCCCACCTCACTGATTTTTATCTCTAACGCTCTGCTTGTTGGGCCGCCCAGCTGCTCTGAAGCACTGTAAGCCTGCATTGTACGTGTGTTTTGCTGTGTGTCTGGAACATCTGTTCCCAGCTCACCTAAATAATCATCTCACTGCACAGAGACCTCCTTAGACCGAGCTCAGATCGTCTCTTCCCTACCACCCTTCCCTCCCTGTACAGTCTGTGTCCCCTTATCGCTTAGAATGCAAGTCCAAGTAGAGTTGACTGTTTTTGCTATAGTACTGTTATAGCTCCAGTATAGAACAATGTAGATTATGATAGACACCAAGTGAATAGTTGTTAAATGAGTGAGCTCCCTGAGGAGCCCAGGCTGCTTTCCTTGTCACTGTGTCCCTATAGTGACACACATTGACCACCTTGGCCATGGAAGGACTTTACAAATACATGTTAGAGAAGTTAGCAAGTTAAAGGAGAAGACAGAAGTGGAAAAAGAGAAGAAGATGAGTTTGATTGTCTTGTTGTTTGTGCTAGGCTAGAGTGCAGGCCAGGCTGTCTTTGAACTAATGATCCTTTTGCTTCCGCCTTCTGGGTCCTGGGATTACAGACCTGTGCTACCATTTCCTGGCTCTTGGGAGGAAGGATTTGAAAAGAGAAAATGATGCCACGGCTACCTTGGTGGCTGGTGGTAGTAATGACAAAGGCTGTTGACATCACTACCTTGGTGGCTGGTGGTGGTAATAAACAAAAGCTGTTGACATCACTACCTTGGTGGCTGGTGGTAGTAATGACAAAGGCTGTTGACATCACTACCTTGGTGGCTGGTGGTGGTAATAAACAAAGGCTGTTGACATCACTACCTTGGTGGCTGGTGGTTGTAATAAACAAAGGCTGTTGACATCACTACATTGGTGGCTGGTGGTAGTAATGACAAAGGCTGTTGACATCACTACCTTGGTGGCTGGTGGTGGTAATAAACAAAGGCTGTTGACATCACTACATTGGTGGCTGGTGGTGGTAATGAACAAAGGCTGTTGACATCACTGGGTAAATGATGCAATGTGACATTTACCAGATTACTGTCTCACTCTAGGAGAGGTGAAAGGGAAAAGGTTGGATGTGACTCTTCAAAGGTCAGCAGATTCGGAAATCAAACTATATGGCACATATTACTTAACACCTACAAAGGGTACATTTTAAAATGAAGAACATCTAATGGAGGCCTCTTTAACCAGATGTTCAATTTAGGGTCACCAGTGATGGGGCAATGTGATGTGTCTCCTGAAAATTGATAGTTTGAGAACACAACATCTCTTTAGAACTGCCTTGGAAGTGGCGATCCTGCTCTACATTCAATCAGAGCAATCAGCCAGATAGGGTCCAATTTGATGGCACTCTGCAAAAACAAAACAGTGGATGTGGACTTTTAATTTCTTTTTAGACATAATTTCATCATGTAGCCTGTGTTGGTTTTGAACTCACAATCCTCTTGCTTCAGCCTCCTGAGTATTGGGAAAGAATATTTCAACTCTTCAAATTAAAAGAAAGATATTATTAAAATAATGAGAAAAATGAGTATAGATTATGCATCAGAAAAAGATGAATTTGAATTTCCTGAGTGTGATTATTGTACTACGGTGTTTGTACGTAGCCACCACCATGTGACGGCTGTATCGTGGAAGAGCGTGCCTTCCTTCTTCACAGATGGACATTAAGGAAAATAGAGGCATGCAAACAAGGAATGACGCTAGGTGAAGGATTGTGGGAGTTTACTTCATTATTCCTCTTTGTTGGAAGCTTAAAATATTTCAAAATAAAAATTTTAGAGGGAAAAAGAACCAAATTAAGCAAAAGCAGAAAGGACGAGGGACAGTAGGAAAAGGACGAGGGACAGTAGGGGAAGTAGAGGCAGGCAGAGGGTGTAAAAAGAAAATCTGTCTTGGGCACCGTACATTATTTTATCTAGTTCTCGTAGAAACCAGGTGAGGGTGTGGTCAGGAGCATGACGTGCCTAAGATCTCATAGTGCACACATGGTTGGATGGACTGTCATTCAACCACTCCAACCAGCAGACAAGCTGTGTAGACAGTGACTCATGGCAGAAGCATGTGAGTAAACCATAGATGGAACATACTTAGCTTAACATTAGAGGAGACAAAACCACACCTTCACACACGACCATGACAACAAAGGCATGTGTCAGCATGCGGAGTCAGACAGAAATAGGATTTTGTGGAGCCATATTTTCACCCCAAAAGGGCACGTTCACAACAGTGACCCAGGCCGTCTGTCCCCTGATGGAGGGTCATTGTGTCACAGCACTTCCCCTAGAACAGATAGACTGAGCTGCGGCCAGGGTCTGCTGAGGCCTTGAGAGCATCGCAGTTTGGTCAAAGCAGATGAAATCAGTGCTTGGGTCTGGATGCTGTTTTTTCTGGGAAGCTCAAGCTCTCCCTTCTCTCCTCCTGACTACAAACGAAAGTGGAAAAGCAAGAAGAATACTATTTCTTTAAAATATATTAAATATATTTTCAAAGAATGCCCTAAGAGTTTGTTAATGTGCTGGAACATTTTCATTGTTACTGTGCTGGGACTTAGTGGAATCTTGAAAGGACACAGCCTAGTGTGAGGTGATGGGCTCACTGGGGGCATCGCCCTCAGTAGGGAAATCTAGTTAGTCCCTACAAGACGCTGTTGTCCAAGATCCAGACTAACACCCCCTACTCCCTGAACTCACTGTTTGATATTTGACACACTCCCCCTGCCAGTTCTCATCCAAGGTCAGAAAAAGGCCCCACCTCCAAAACTGTGAACTAAACAAACTTCCATTCTTTATAATTGCTTAGACCAGGCCATTCTGTTATAACCTCCAAAAATGGAAAAATACAAAAAGGGGAAAAGGTTGAAATTTTGGCCTTGAGTTTTATATTTTTCTAGTGCAGAAAAGATTTCCCTGTGTAAAAAAATTCCCTATTAAAATTCCCAAATCTCTAAGCCTGGGAATATTAATTTCAAGTGGCTTTTCATCTTCCAGGTTGCAGAGGGGATATTGTCTAAACAGTCATAACAATCAGCAGTCACAATCTCATCTACTGTTTGAGTGCTAAAAGCCAGGCATGTCCACTAGGCTTTGGCAATCTTCACCAGACAGACAATATCTCTCAAGCTTTGTATGAAAGCGTCAGATAGTCCCTGTAGAGCTGAGACTAAAAGTCAGGGGACAGCATGGGAGATTGCCAAACTTTGCTACAAGACTACCCTAGGACTGATGGTCATTCTTTTCAAACAGATTGGGGAGGGAGGTGGTGTGGGGAGGAATGTTCCATACCACACTTGGGTGTGGGAGTCAAAGGACAACTTTGTGGAATCAACTCTCTCCTTCAACCTTTATGTGGGCTCCTGGATGAAGCGCAGGCTGCCAGGCTGGTGTGGCAAGGATCTTTGTCCACTGAGCCATCTTACCCACTCATTTTCATATTTTAATGCTGCTGAAATTAGGAAGATTCATATGGTAGACTATAAACGTGGTTGGCCACTGGTAGGTGTTACCTATGTTGAAATTGTCCTCAACTCCATATATGGGAACTGAAACATGTCTACCATCTGACATATTTGTTACATTTTTATTGGTAGTTGTGAGGCAGTCTTCTGTTGCTGGGAGAAACATATGTAAGATAGTCAACCTAATGAAGAAAAAGGTTTGTGCTGCTCACAGTTTCAGATATTTCAATCTATGATTGTTTGGTCCTGTGGCTGCACAGTGCACCACAACAGAAGCACACGACAGAGGAAGCTGTTTATGTCTTATAGTCCGAAGCAGAGAAAATGGAAGTGCAGGGTTCCGACATCTCCTTTCAGGGCACACAGCCCAGTGTCCTCACATTCACACTAGCTGTGCCTGCTAAAGGCTCAGAGCCTTCACAGTAGTGCTCCAGGCTAGGACCCAGCCCTTAGTGTGTGAGCCACTGCGAGACACTTATAAAACTCCAGCTGTAGTATAGTACACAGTATAAACTTGGATTCAAAACCGTTACTTCAAAAGCTCTCAACTGAGATACACAAGGATGTGCCACCAAAATGCAAAGATGTCATTCAGGAAGGACTGCTGTTTATAGGCCAGCTCATCAAAGAAGGAGAAATTTCCGAAGCACTCAAGTAGTAATTCTCACTTTCAAAAGAGGTTGGTGGGCTGGCTTATCCATTATGAAAAATTACCTATTAGTACCAAATGCCTACATAGCCAGTGCCTCTGACTGACATCCAGGAAAAGCAAACTTCTAGCAATATGTAACAGTTCAACCAATATCTAGCAACTCAATGTCCAAACAAAGCTCTCTGCTTAACTAATAAGATACATAAAAAGTATGCGTCACTCTGTAATAAGCCTAAAAGTCATATGGTGAACACGAAAGCCAAGACTGTGGCTTGGGTTGGGTAATGAACAGCCAGCTGCTATCCTGGCATGCTCTGGCCCATGGTGGCATAATGTGTCATGTGGGAGTATGTGACTGAGGAAACAGAGGAAATGGGAGAGAACACAGGTCAGCAGAAGTGGAAGGTTCTCTGTCCTGAGATTCTCTTGATTCTCAATATCAAGACACACCACATGCTCCTTGTCTGGACTATACGTTGTTCCAGCTGATACAATCAAAAGGAAATAATCTACATTGATGAATTAGATCTGATAACAATGTTGACTGTTCTCAGATGACAGCTGAGAAGTGACCTTTCCTGTCACCCTAGCTGATAACCTTCCTTGTGGAGGAGTGTGGAGGAAGGTAATTGAGCATCTGCTAAGGTGAGTCACGTGGGGGATGACTTAGTCATGTTTCTATTGCTGTGACATCTGGACTGAAAGCAGCTTGGAGAGGAAGGGGTTTGTTTGGCTTTGCATTCTCAGACTATTGAGGAAAGCCAAGACAGCAACTCAAGGCAGGACCATGGAGGCAGGAGCTGAAGCAGGAGCTGTGAAGGAGCGCTGCTCACTGGCTTGCTCTCCAGGCTCTCAGCCAGCTAAGACCAAGGACCCATGGGAAGCGCTGCCCACAGTGGATCCTCTCATATCAATCATCAGTCAAGAAAATGTGCCACAAACTAGCCCATAGACAATCGGATGGAGATGTTTTCTCAATTCCAACTCTTCCTAGAAAACTCTAACTTGTGTCAAGATAACAAACAAACAAAAATCAAAAATCCTAACAAAGACGGGGATGCAGCTTGATGGTGACCAGATCATATGCTCAGCTTGTGTCATCCCCAGGCCGCTTTTGAAAAGTGAGTGAAGAAATAGAAGTAACACAGGCGACTTTCTGAGAAAGCAGTAAATGGAAAACGTTATCATCTCTGTCATTTAGATTTTTCCCAGTTATTTTATGGCCCCAAGTAGCATCTTTCACATGAACGCACCATGCTGCAACTTAATCCATTCTATTGCTGGAAACTGTAGCTTGCTAGTACCATAGCTTGGCATGTAACTAGGCCTGAGTCTCTGGACACCAGTCCTTCCATTACCCTGGTTCAGAAAGCACCCAGCCCTGGGCTGTGGCTAGCGGCAGCATGGGAGTCACAGGTTGAAAGTAAGGGAAGGGATTCCCCTTAGAAGGCACTTTACTTTTTGAGACTAAAGGAAGCACAAAGCACACACTTCGACTCTGTGGTTTATATTGGAACCGCTCAGATTAACAGCCAGGATCCCGCCAGTTGCACTGAGGATACACCTAGGACTCCATGAAAGAGCAGAGAAAACCTAGTAGCTGGGTTTGTAGATATGTCATGGAGGATGCTGGAGCAGGGTCACCATGTAGGTTCCAATTAGTTTCCAATGACGTCTTAGGATGTATGACCCACAGAAATGATGGGTGCACAGACATAAACAAAGAGTGATCTTTATGTTATTGCTATATAAACTCACTTGCCTACATAGCAATTATCCAGCATTTTGTACCATAATATATTTAAAATTATTTCTTTTATTTTTGATATTGAAATATAATTATACCATTTCCCCCTTCCCTTTAATACGCACCCTTGCTCTCTTCCTGTACTATATTTTACTTCTTGATTCAGTTATGCATTAGCTAAAGAAGTCGATGTGGAGTACAAACTTTGCCAGGTAATCGCTGGTGTCTAAAACTTGAATAATTGTTAGGTAAAGGAATGATGTGAAAGTCTAAAGATCACTGACTTTGAATACACAAAAGAGCACAAAAGGCATAAGATAATAAAGACCCTGCCAATGTTTGAATCTGAAATGTGCCCCATAAGCTCAGAACTTAAGTGTTGCCCTATAGCTACTAGCACTGTTTTGGGAGGCCGTTGGATGGGGCCTGACTGGTGGAAGGAGGTCACTAGGCACAGGCCTTTAAAGCTTGTTAACCTGGCCCCTGATGGAGGCCAGAATCTCTGTCTGCTTCCTGATCTAAGAAGCCATCAGGACTGCTCCTGCAGGGCCCAAGCCACTGCCATGGCAGCACCACTGGAATGAACTGGGACGCCCTGAGACTGAGTCAAGATAAACCTCTCTGCCCTTAACTGTCCTGCCAGGACACTAACATGGGAACAGAGAGGGAAGATTGACAAGTCTCCTGGCATAGGGAACTGGGGCAGCACGCGAGAGGTCGTGTGGAGTACGCAGCTGTCCAATCATGGGCCTGGCTGGACTCTGCATCTTGAAGGAACCATATTAGCTGAGCTTTTACCATGCAATGCTGAGAAACATCACCTCAACACAACCCTACGTTCCTTCACCCACAGAAAGGGGCCAATTCAATGGGTTTCATGATCGTTAAATAAGAGACTATGTCCACAGCCACATTTGCTTACTAGATGCCTGTTGTGTTATCTTCAGCTAGTGGTGGCAGTGGATGCCATCATTATGGCTGTTGCCCCTTTACTTACAGTCCAGAAATCTCAGGGGGTTTATACCACACACCAGAGAGCACCTGTGTATCCATGCAGGTGAGTAAGAAAGAAGAAGCCAAAGCTAATTTTTGGTCTGTGTTCTGTTTCTCTCTACAACGGTGGTTTTCAAAAGGCAGGTTCTTCAACCACCAACAGCAACATCATGCAGACACGTTAGAAATGCAAATCTCAGGCCTCATCCAAAAATGACAAAACCAGAAACACTGGGCCAGGAGGTTGAGCAGTTTTTGTTGTAATAAGCCCTCCAGGGTGTCTCTATTGCACACAAGACCGAGAATTGCTGCCCTGCGGGTGGTAAGAGTTCAAAAAGAAATTTGAATATAGAATGTAAAGGGATGAAGAGAACCATTCACTTCAGCCAAGAGCAAACTTGCCTGTGTTTTATATTGACGACAAGGAAAAAGGCATCCCTCACACCCTTTGTTGGCTCAGTGATTTAAGATGCATTAGAAACCATCACGTATTTTATTATTTAGAGTACAGGATGACAACGAATTGAGTTATAATGTATGTGCTAGGGATCAGGCTCTTTCTTATCATTGATGTTCCCGTCCTGGGTAGCTGCATGACAAAGAGTCTCACTGTATATTCCTAGCTAACCTGGAGCTCACTGTGTAGATCATGGTGCCTCTAACTCAGAGCATCCCCCTGACTCTCCTCTGCACGCTGAGACCAAAGGCGTGTGCCACCACAATAAGCTGTGTAGTTTTGAAGTTAATACTCATGGGTCTTTTTTTTTTAAGGATGGTGAGTGCTTTTTTTCCCTTACTCTTGCAGAGTTCCAGTCACACTATACTTAGGACAATGACAGCTCACAGTTTTAAACTTGGCTTCTTATTCTTTGACAGGTCTCCCATTAAGAAATTATGTGTAGAGGCATCTCCACCCATTCCCCGGGAGTCTGAGCAGGTAACAGACTGCTGGGCAAATTGCAGTCTGACACGTGACAGGATGTGACTGTGAAGGTCACCCAGGTGGCTCTTCAGAGCGTTTCCTATTTAGACATTTTGTCTAGGAGCCTGGAGGTTTTGCTCCTAGAAGCTCAAGTCACCTGGAGGTGCTGTAGTAAGAGGTCCTGCGACTGTTTTAAGTTTTTCCAAAGAGGCCTTTACAGACATCGTGAAGCTGGGACAAGCCAGCCCTGTGTACTTGAGTTCGGAAATCCACAGAATCATTAAAATTATTCATTAAGCAGCTAGTTTATGTCAAAACTCTGTACATAAAATGCCAGTCTTTAGACACCTGAAGATGAACCCTAACACACAGTAATCATAAAAATATTAATCATGTCATAATGTCTTTTTTCTTTGAATTGTTCTTTAGTTGTTATGGCCAGCTGATTTTCATAAAAAATCACTTTACAAAAATTTTTTACAATATTTCTTTCTCTAAAAGCTTCATGGATTCATATCTATATTCCAGATAGATTGTAGATGTCATTTATAAATGTAATTATTTCAGAGAACCAAAAATTAAACAAAATTTCTTTGAAAATAAAATGTTAACTTTAAAAATGTCATATGGCGACTCCATCAAGATGTGCAGAAAGTATTAATTTTTATTAATTATAGTTAATTATCATGCCATCACATTATAGAATATATGTCAGAATCTGCTACTGATTTAATTCAATGTCTTCTGTAATAATTATGAGATATTTGTCATGAAAATGTAGAAGTCTGTATCCTTGAATAAGCCAACTAGCTAGCTAGTTTGGGTATGAAGCTCTACAGTAACTTTTTATTGCATAGTAGCTTAATTAACTTGTGCATGAAGTCTAACAGCCGCCAAGATAGAAGCAAATCTATGAAGCAAAGAAGATTATTGGCTCGTCTCCACATGAGTTTCTTCCGTAGCCTTGTGAAGGACACTTACATACAGTTTCTTAGAGGGGTATTTTGTAAGGGGCCACTTTTTATTTAATTTTATTTTTTTTCCACAGTTTTCAATGCAACATTTTTCATTTATATTTTTTTTCTGCTTCAAGGAAAGCCAGGTTAAGCCTAGCTACAGCCACTGAGAAAATCCACTGAGAAGCTATGGCAGGCAGTGATGTTGGGACCCAGTTTGCTTTAGGAGTGTGATCCTTCTAACTTTCCCGCAGTCCAATGGTTGGTTCCACATCTCTGCAAATAAGGGCAACACACAAGTAATGAGAAGAGGAAGAGGAGGAGGAAGAGGAAAGGGAGGAGTAAGGAGGGGAAGAGGAGGAAGTGGAGGAGGAGGAGGAAGAGGAAAAATTGGGAGGGGAATGGGGGCAGGGAATTAGGAAGGGTGGCAAAAGATATCATAAGGAATTCTCAAAGAATCTAACTCTGAAACGGTCCAGTGGACCTTACTGAGAGATGGAGCATGCTGTGACAAGAGTGAGCTGTTCTTTAAAAAGCAATCTGAAAATCAAAAGCAGCACAGCGACATTGCTTATGAGCACAATGAATAAAATAAGGGGTCTTGACGAAGGCTCAGCTGGTAGAGTGCTTGCTATCCGAGCATAAGGACCGAATTTCCAGAACCCATGTAAAAGCCGGTGTGGTGGCACTGCAGTGCTGGGGTGGTGGGGAAAGGAGGGTGCCAGGTGGTAACTGGCCCACTAGTCTAGCTGCACAGGCCAATTCCAGGTTCAGATACCCTGACTCAAAACTGAAAATGGAGAGCCACGGAGGAAGACACCAGAGGTTGGTTTCTGGCTTTCACACACATGTGCATCTGCAAGCACATGTGAACATGAACACACATACATATGTATACCACACACAAACGTCCATATACACATATACACATACAAGTTATAGAAGCCCCCAAAAGCAGATAGTCATACCACAACAAACAGAAGGTCATGGCTGTGTATTTCTGGGTGGAGGTCACTGAGTCAGGGTTACAGGGAACTTATCTTACAGGGACTGGAGTTGGAGACAAATGGCTTGTGGATTCCAAGATGGGTGCCTCGCACAAAATAGAGCTTTTTTTTTAACCATTATAATAATATATACCTCTGATAAATGTAAAGATAGCTGAACAGTATGTGGTGTATTAAAATAATTCACTAAATTAGAATATTAAATGATGCTGGAAGCAACAGTGAAACCTTTAATTTGAGTTTGTAGGGAAATCAGGAGTTCAAGGGCAATTTTGACTACCTATGGAATTTGAAGGCAGTTTGGGCTACATGAGGCCCCTGTCTCAAAACCCCAAACCAAATCAGAGCAGTATAAAATGACTCAATATATGATCACCTTAATGGTAAGTGGACTGGTTGATGGAATAATCAATAGCTATTGCTGATTTTAAGATTTTAGTCTTAGTAAGGTTGAAATGGTTGTTGTTTTTTCCAACTTGATAAAAAGTATTTACCAGAAATGAATGGCAACCACCTTTCCCCTATTTGTGTGTATGCGTGTGCACATGTGTTGCACATGTGAATGTGTGTGTGCCTGTGTGTGTGTTTGTGTGTACTTGTTGATGGAGACTAACCCAGGACTTTATGAATGCTAGACACTGAGTCCTCTTTCACTAAGCCATATCCTTTGTCCTTTTTTTATTTTGTGATAGGGTGTCACTAAATTACCTAGGCTGGCCTTGAATTTGTTCTGTTGTAGCCCAGGTAAATCTTAAACCGGTGATCCTGTCACCTCAGCTTCCTGAGTAGCTGAATCATAGATCTGCGCAACCAGATCTGACTCAGCCAACCACTATGCGAACTGCAAAGCATCGCCCGTTCCTCTGCCAAGAGTCCCAACGTTATTACTCTTCTCTGCTTTTACTCTGGTGGTCACAGTAACAGTCCAAAAAAGGTCTTATTTTATCAGCTATACATGTTTGGATTTGACAAGCTTTCTTTTTTAGTCAGACACTAAGTATTTTAGATTTTGCAGGCTGGATGGTCGCTGTAGAGTCTACTTGAGCTTGTGGCTGTAGAAGAGAAGATGCCTTAGGCAGTATGTAAAGAAGGAATAATGACGAGTGCCCAGTTTGACAGAAGCAAATTTGACCTCAGGGCCCTAGGGAAAGACCGACTTAGAAGCACATGTCTGTGAAATGACTGTCTGGGTAGAAGAGTCAGGAGAAAGAGTTGAATTAGTAAGGTTACCGACATGAGGCAAATAGAACTACTTCAAAGCATTCTGATAGAGACAGAAATAGATGTTAGAAATGGAAACGACAAAAAGATCAAATTTATAGAAGCAACTAGGCTGTGAAACACAGAAATGAACAATAAGAAGCTCACTAATTCTAGATAAAGAAAAGTATAAAGATATACAATGTAGAAGACTTGAAATAACAGAAAGAACTAATGCTAATACGTTTTTAAATTTTTAATCCACACTCTAAGTTAGCTTGCAGATTAGCTGGTTTCATCGTGGCATCACCACACGCATGGGTCATAAAACTTTGTTCCCCTCTTTCCTGTGCTGAAGGACATCAAGGCCTCCTCTAGTCCCTGGCTTTTTTGAATAGGGCAGCTATGAATGTGAATGTGTAAGTATCTCTGTGGTGGCTCACAGCCTCGAGTGCTAATGCTCGGTCACATGCGAGGATTAGTTTCAGGTTTTTGTTGTGGGGAGACTGCATACCTGTTTCCATACTGACTGCACAAGTCTAAAAGCCTAGTAGAAGTGAATAAGACTGCCCTTTCCCCTACATCCTTGCCAGCATTCGTGTGTGTGAACTCTTCAGTGTAGTATTAGGACAACTTCAATCTAGAAAACAGACACATACACACCCACAGGGTCACTAAAATTAATTAATTAAAGTTGAATTGCACACTTGAACCTTTGGCTGTTTTGACAAGACCTTAGTAAAAATACTTATATTTCACAAAATTAATAATGATGCAACTTAGACTATACTCTGAAGTAAGTGTGCTAACAGGTTTGCCCCTTCAAAATAGAGTTGCTTTAGCTGTGGTCTGGAGTACCTTGGGGGTAAGCCCTCCCTGGCCTTTGCCTTATGGTGTAGTTATCTCTGTTCTCTGGGGTTTTCAGGGGCGACACTGCAGTCGTTCTCATCTAAGGTTCCTTCTCCTGCTGTACTTTTTAAAAACTTTATTTTTTATTGATTCTTTGTGTCTTCCACAATTTGTCTCGATACCTGTCATTTCCTCTCCCCTTCATGTCTGCCCTCTGTCCTTGCACTTCCCCAAAATAATAAAATAAAATTTAAGAGAAAAAATAAGAAAAAAGGAAAACTCAATCTCGTCATGAGGCTGTAGTGTGACACAGTGAGTCATGCATTAACCCTTTTGTCCACATGTCTTTACTTGCAAGTGTTCAAAGAGTCATTGATCTGGTGAGACCTCTGGTTTCTGCTACACTACCTATGCTGGGCTGTAGCTGATATTTCATTTGTATTTTAATAAATAAAGCTTGCCTGAATGGTTGGTGACTGTTTTTATAGTACCTTATAATATCCTTTCCAGAAACACGTGATTCCCTCTCTGGGACTCCTCTTGGATATGCTGTTGTTGCCCTATGACATGGAGATCTGGCAGCTTTGGGTCTGCAGGACCAGCCTCGTCACGTCCTTCCGCAGATCAGAGGTGGGGTGGATGTTGGGGTGGGCCAACTCTTAACTCTGGTTCTGGGCCTTGACAGTTGTAGGGCTCGTCAGTCGGCCAGCTTCCTTTGGTCCTTACTAGCAGGGTGAGCTCTCCAGTGTTGCCCTGGCTAGTTTATCACTTGCAGTGAGTAAGGGGCAGGGCCAGTTCTCTGTCACAGCCTCAGGAAGGGCTCTCCCACACCTGTACCATCCGGGCCAGCTCTACTGTGTTGCCCAGGTGAGGTGCACTCTCCAAAGTGCTGCAGCTGGTAAGGAGGAGGGACAGCTTTCCTGCTCTTATGACTTCAGGGCGACCTTGCTGCACTTTTAAGTCCTGCAATGATGCTTCCTATGGCATGCTTGCATTCCCAGGATAGTATCCCAGCAGGGGTTCGGATAAAACATGGCTGCCCACCAGCCTCTTCACCAGCCCACACAGAATTCCCCTGGCTTGCGGTCTAGTGAGATAAGAGTCTGAGGCTATCTTGGGAGCTGAAGAGAAAGCCAGAAAGAGGATATGAGACAGAAGGTCATGCAGGGATGCAGGAAAGCAGAAGAGACAAAAGGAGAAAAGGTTCTGCGAAGACAAACTAACAGGCTGACTCCACAGCTGTGTGTATCTACAAACGTCAGGCAGAGATTCACCAACTGAACTACAGGCCAGAGCCACTTACACATGAGCACACTTTCCCCAGATAATCTCTACAGTCCTTAAAATAAAATACATAAGCAGACCAGTTATCCTCATTTATCTTGATTCATTGGCCTAAGCATCTTCTACAAGAACTTTTACCTATCCTCAAGAGAGCTAATTTGTCTTATCAATCTTGCCTTCTCTTTATGCTCTCCCCTCCTTCTCTTCCAGGTTCAGGTCTTCATGGTTATCGTGACAGCCCATCAGCATAACTGTCTCTCTACCTACAGACTCTCCCCCCAAATCAGCAGCTAGAAGTCACGTGTTCTTCCTAGATGTGGTTTAGCTTCAGAAAGCTTTTTAACAAATCTGTAGTCTGAGGGATTTACTCTGAAACTTTTCAATGTGGCCTAATCTTTATGAACTATTGGATGTCACAGTTCAAACGTCCACGTGGTTCTCTCGTAAAACTGACCATTAATAACTATCATAAAAATCATCCCCAGCTCTTTCAGTGGACTGAATCCAGAGTAGAGTTGGCTTCTGAAGCTTTGCGTCCTCTCAGTCTCTCCTTGAATGCAGATGAAAAAAGGAAATTCATCTAGTAAGAGTGTGGGGTGGGAGGATATGTGGAGGGAGTGGGAGGAGGGGAGGGAGTGGGAACTTGGATTGGTATGTATAATGAAAAAAGATAGTTTGTTTTCTTTTTAAAAAATAAATATAAAAAAGAGTGTACAATCCCATGGCTCTTGCACAGTTTTAGGTTGCGCAACTACCGCCACAATCTAATTCTGGAACACTTTCTTCTCCTTTGAAAGACTCTGTCCCCACTCACTCTAGCTCACTCCAGCCCTAAGCAGCCACTGAGCTGCTTTCTCTATACATTTGTGGGTTCTGGACATTTCATACAAATGGAGTCAAACAGTGTTTGCTCTTTTGTATCTGGCTCCTTGAACTGAGTTTACCCAAACTATAATATGGATAAGAATCACATTTCCTTTTCATCAGTTAATGGCTATTTAGGCTGATTCCTCTTTCTCCCCAGCCTCATCAACATAGCCGCTGTCTCCTGTCTTTTGATTACAGCTATCCTCATGGATGTGAAGTCTCTCATTGCTTTTGATATGCATTTCTCGTAGGATGCTGAATGTATTGGCGTATTCTTAAATAGGCATCTCCATATTTTCTTTGGAGAAGTATCAGTTAATGTCCTTTGTTAAGTTTTGAAGTAGATTATCTTTTTATTTTTATATTATAGGAATTCTTTAAATATTCTGGCCAGCGGTTCTTCTTAGAGACATGACCTGGGTTTTCTTCCATGCTCTACGTGGCCTTTCTGCTTTCTTGAAGACACTGTAGCAGAAACAATATTTAATTTGGTTGGAGACCCAATTATGTATTTTTCTTTTGTTGTTTGTGGTTTTGGTATTTTAAGAAATAATCGCTTCATTTAAGGTCATGAAAATCTAATCCCATTTTTTCATTAAGAGTTTAATAGCTTCTTTGCTTAGGCAAATGACTCATTTTAAGTTAATTTGGTTTTTGTTTTATTTTTTCAAGACAGGGTTTCTCTGTAAAACAGCCATAACTGTCCTGAAACTAGCTCTTGTAGACCAGGCTAGCCTCAAGGTCACAGAGATACGCCTACCTCTGTCTCCACAGTTCTGGGACTAAAGGCGTGCACCACCAATGCCTTGCCTTTATATCATTTTTAATATAAAATGTTAGTCTTAATTTTTTAAATGGATGCTAAGACAAGGTCCCCTTGTCTCTTCTGCCCAGGTTGGCCTAGGAATCACTATGCAATACAGGCTGAGCCTTTTGACCCTTCTCCATCTCTTTCCCCAATGAAATAGTTTACTGTTCCCTATTCATCAAAAATAGTTATTGAATGATTTGTACAAATATTTGTATTAGTTAGCCATTATCTGTGATCAATGGAAATCATAGGATTAGGTTATGAAAGAACTAATATACCAGTTCAAGGGAACTTCGGATAGATTTATGATTCAGCCTTAAGGAGCCAGACACAACTAAAGTCAGTTTATACTGAGGCTACCCATAGGAACACTGCTGCTTAACCTGTCCTAATCTCTAATCTCTGCCTTCAACACACACACACACACACACACACACACGAACACACAGGAGCACACACGCACACACACACACGAGCACACAGGAGCACACACACACACACACACACGAACACACAGGAGCACACACGCACACACACACATCCACACACAAGATCCCCAAGGTGCACAGGCCCTGAGTTTAACTCCTAGCCCTGAAAACAGCAGCAGCAGCAGCAGCAGCAGCAGCAATAAAACCCCTGAGTTCCCAAACAGCAGAATCTAGAACCAGCAGATCAACAGAAAGTAAAATAAATTCTAGAAGTTATGTATTTCATGTGTTTTATAAAACTTGATATGCAACTTTCCAGCTTTAAATAGGAAATACCAACGCAGGCATTTCTTTTGGATAATATGCTATAGTACTTAAGTAGAGGACCAACATTTCCACTTCAGTTAGCTAAGCAATAGACTGGTTTTCTCCGCCTCATTCGCCTGTTAGTAAAACTTTCTATCATCCTGCAGAGCTGACCTCATTGTCTCCGCAGACTCCTGGGCAGCGTGAATGAAACCCTACAGCAGAGATGCCAGCCCCAAATGAAATTTTCTCTCGTGGTTTCATCATGTGATATCAAATTGTGGCTACATTGCTTGGTTCTCAAAAGTCAGCATTCACCAGGGACAACTGTACCTTGAGGCCTTCCTCTGGGGTGAGGGAGTCTGTCCTGCAGTCTACCCCAAGGCTGGGTCAGTAGGATATCTGAACAGTGAATGTCAGAAGGAGGCAAGCATTAGCTCACTCAAATGCGCACCAGTCTAGAAAGGCAGACTGGTGGTGAAGGACTAAGGCATGGAGGGACTAGAGCTTCTGGTCCAGGCACAAACTCACCTCTCCTCCGCTGGCTAGAGAAGATGCTCATCCCCAGAACACTGTTTAGTAGTCACCCCCATGTTCTTCCTCCCACTAGAGCTCCGCTTACAGGGAAGTGTCCAAGGATGCACCTTCTAAGATCCACACCTGACCCACTCAGGTGGATACGTGAGATGGTGGCTAGCAGATCCCTGTTCGTACTTCTGACATTTTAATTGATAAAATTAGGCACAGTTAGAGCAAGAATGATAGATAATACTAAAATAGAACGATTATAAACTATACTATAAGGAAAGCACCAGCATTATTGCTCTTGTACTTAGGAGCCATTATCAAATAGAGGCCACCTGAACACGTGATTCTGATAAGGAAAACTTTTGATCTGATAACCTAGACACTAGCTCAGTGACTAGCGGGTGGGTAGTACACACAGTGTGAACACCCTGGACAAAGAGATGATGGCATGCTGGCGGGACAGCGGGAGACGTCACCATCTTACTCAGTACTGTGAGAAATTCAGCATTTTAAATTATTTTTGAAAATTTCTATCTAATATTTCCAGATTACAGTTACCTATAGGTCTCTAAAACTGTTGAAAGTAAAAATGGTGTAATTTATTTGTTTTTCCCTTAATACACCATTTGTCTTTTAAATGTATTTTCATTCATTCTTTGAGAATTTCATATGTGCATATAATGTATTTTGATCATATTCATCCCCATCTCTCCATTCCCTCCCAACTTCTCTCTCTCTCTCTCTCTCTCTCTCTCTCTCTCTCTCTCTCTCAATAATCCCCTGAGCCCCATTTGTGCTGCTCACGTGGCCCCGTAGGTCAACCAATGTTCCCACATGTGTAAGCAATCATTCACGTCACCTCTGCAGTGTTTTTTTCCCCGCAGTTTTTCCATTCATTTAAGTCTTACATTTTGCATAAGCCAAGGTCAAGATCTTCGTCTACCTTCCAACAGTCTGCCCTTGGCTACAGTCCTGCAGCAGCAGTTTGCTTAGCACCTCAATTAGGTTCTCTCTCTTCAATTTTTAAAAATATTTATTTTTATTTCTATGAGTATATGTGAGCCTGTGTGGATCCACATACATGTACAAGTGTACGTGTGTGTGTGTGGGCGTGTGTGTGTGTGGGCGGTGTGGGTGGGTGTGTATGTGTGTGTGTATGTGTGTGTGTATGTGTGTGTGTGTATGTGAGTGTGTGTGTGTGTATGTGTGTGTGGGGTGTGTGTGTGTATGTGTGTGTGGGGGGTGTTTATGTGTGTGTGTGTGTATGTGTGTGTGTGGGGTGTGTGTGGGTGGGTGTATGTGTGTGTGTATGTGTGTGTGGGGGTGGGGGTGTGTGGGTGGGGGTGTGTGTGTGTGTGTATGTGGGTGTGTGTGCAGGAGGCGGGAGAGACCAGAAAAGGACAATGGATTCTTGCAACAAGAGTTACAGGTGGTTGTGAGCCACTATGTGGGTGCTGGAAAGAGGAGCCAGGTCCTCTACAAGAGCAGTAAGTGAGCCGGGCGGTGGTGGCGCACGCCTTTAATCCCAGCACTCGGGAGGCAGAGGCAGGCGGATCTCTGTGAGTTTGAGACCAGCCTGGTCTACAGAGCTAGTTCCAGGACAGGCTCCAAAGCCACAGAGAAACCCTGTCTCATAAAACCAAAAAAAAAAAAAAAAAAAAAAAGAGCAGTAAGTGCTCTTAAGGGATGAGCCATCTCTGTAGCTTCTCCAACATGTCCTTTATTATGTATGATACATGAACAAATTTTGCACCTCTCTTCCATTGATACTAGACATAGCACTACCAATGGCACTTAATGCTCAAAATATGCTTGTATTACTGTGTGCCCGCCCCTGTTAGCAGTGGTAGAAAGCATACACAGAGAACAATTATTCTGCTCAGACAAACATGAAAGGAAAAGTATTGGCTCAGGACTCCAGAGGCCAAGTTCTCAGCACAAAGGAGATTTATTTGCCCCAGAGGGACAGAGGAAGGAAATAAGAGAAAACACAGGAGATAGAGGGCTGTGGAGAAGGGGAAGGGAACAAGGAAAAGGGGACAGGGGTATTTGTCCCAAGGGGACAAACAACTGTCTCTGTATAGAGAAGAGACAGATATGACCCATAGGAAAATGACTGTTTCTGAAGGTACAAGGGGAACCCCCATGTTAAGATGAGGTGTTTAAATTTAATTGGGCATGGTATTTAGGTGAGCCAAAGAGGACTTGATTGCTGGACTTCAGTACTTTGATAATTAAACTTTGCTAGTCAGCCTCAAGAGGAGGAAGTGACCAAATAAGGTAAAAGACCTTGGGGCTAGCTTTAGGAATCAGTCTAATGTTTTTTTAGCAAGGAAGGGGGAATGGGAAAGAAGAGCAAAGCCTGCCAGAGCAATGTTTGCCAGACCTGGGCTTCAAAACCTACAGCATGGCTCTTAATTTCCAGAACCATCCTAGAAGGTAATAACATGATTCCAGTCCTTCAGATTTTCAGATAAATTTACCTGAAAGAGGTCACAAGGGAAACGTGGAGCTTGCCTTTTCCCTAGCTTGTCTATGCCCTAACTTTACTTGCCTGTGCCCTAGCTTGCCTATGCCCTAGCTTGCCTGTGCCCTAGCTTGCCTGTGCCCTAGCTTGCCTGTGCCCTAGCTTGCCTGTGCTCTAGCTTGCCTGTGCCCTAGCTTGCCTGTGCCCTAGCTTGGCTATGCCCTAGCTTGCCTGTGCCCTAGCTTGCCTGTGCCCTAGCTTGCCTGTGCCCTAGCTTGCCTGTGCCCTAGCTTGTCTATGCCCTAGCTTGCCTGTGCCCTAGCTTGGCTATGCCCTAGCTTGTCTATGCCCTAGCTTGCCTGTGCCCTAGCTTGCCTGTGCCCTAGCTTGCCTGTGCCCTAGCTTGCCTGTGCCCTAGCTTGGCTATGCCCTAGCTTGCCTATGCCCTAGCTTGCCTGTGCCCTAGCTTGACTATGCCCTAGCTTGCCTGTGCCCTAGCTTGCCTGTACCCTAGCTTGTCTATGCCCTAGCTTGGCTGTGCCCTAGCTTGTCTATGCCCTAGCTTGGCTGTGCCCTAACTTGCCTGTGCCCTAGCTTGCCTGTGCCCTAGCTTGGCTCTACAGTTCATGTTCTCAGTCGCCGTCCACTGCCTCCCAAATCATGGACTGTGAGCACCAAGAACAGGAAGTCAGTGCTTGCCTTGCTCCGACCTCTGAAACCTTACCCATCTGTCCAGGGCAAATATTACTGACAGTATGTATGTCCACTTTTTATACCACTCTGTGAGTTCAGGCAGCGTCTCGTGTCTTCATCTAAGCATTTGCCATTTACCTTGCACTTAGTCAATTCACCTACTGGCTGGATGACCCCAAACAAACTTCTCTGCTGGTTTAGCTTCCTTGTGTGTAATACGACAATGAAAACAGGGATATTTTAGCTAACAGTACTTTAGGATTTTGTCTATTTAAAGTAAGGGATGAACAGTCATCATTTATTTTTCTACAAGAATATATTTGGTATAATCAAAGAAACATCTTTAAATACTGGTTATTTTTTAAATTACATTTTTATTTATTTTGTGTGCATGTGTAGAGGTCAGAGGAAAATTTTAGGAGTCAGTTTTCTCCTTCTATTATGTGAGTTCCAGGATCAAAGTAAGGGCTGTCAGGTTTAGAGGCAGGTACCTTTACCCACCGAGTTTCCTTACCAACTTCATTGTGCTGTTTTGTTTTGAAGTTTCTGCAATGGAAACACACCATTGATGTATCTGACTCCCTGTGGGACCTTGTGTGTGCCACAAATTTTTCACTTTCTGAATAGCCCTGACTTCATGTGCTGGGGAAGAATGCTCTTGTACACTGTAAAGATTTTGTCACTTAAACTGGTTTAATAGAATGCTGATTGGCCAGTAGCCAAACAGGAAGTATAGGTGGGGTGACCAAATGAGGAGAATTCTGGGAAGAGGAAAGGAAGAGATGCAGTCACCAGCCAGATACAGAGGAAGCAAGATGAGAATGCCACATTGAGAAAAGGTACCAAGCCACATGGCCAAACACAGACAAGAATTATGAGTTAACTGTAGTTGTAAGAGCTAGCTAATAATGAACCTAAGCTAACAGGCCAAATAGTTTATAATTAATAAAAGCCTCTGTACGTTTTTTTGGGACCGAATGGCTATGGGACTGTCAAATCGTAAGAGCTGCGAATTACGTTCAGTTTAATTCAGTCTGAGCCTTTCATTCCGTAGTCAGAAATTCAGTCAGGAAGACGAATGGCAGCATTTTCACTACGTGTTTACCCCATAGGTCTTGAAAGGGGATTTAAAGATACATAACAAGAGAACAGAAAATAGAACAGGGTTTAAGCAGCAGCTGAACTTAGCCACCACAGATGTAGTTATGAGTATCAAAGTGGCAAAAGTGGGAGAAAATGGTTACACAACCAAACAAGCCTTTAGGATATATCAGATCAATTATTTTAAGAAAATCACTGATTTCCCATTGTTGGTAGAGAACAATGCTTCAATGCACTAACTTCTAAGAAGGCAAGCATCTGGCTCACAGTCTGCTTTCTTTCCTTTGTGCCTTCCGAAGTAGTTTAACATTGCAAGTGGGAAAGATCATTTCAAACAAACCCCATTCTCAAACGAACTCCTTCCTTTTGAAATGGTTGCCCTGCGATCCACTTTGCCTCCTGATGGCCTCGTCCAGGTTGCCAACATTCTTCACACATCTCTGTCTTAGGAAAACTTTGCATCTTTGGTGACCGTCTTTGTCAGCTGGCTCACTATTTGAAGATCTTACCAAGCTTGGAAAAATATTTGCTAAAAAATGTGTTTGCAGTGAAATCAGCTGGCGTCAAACTGGAAACTTCCTGCTGTTAATGAGCATGCCCAGTGCTGGAAGGTGCCAGCACCCAACACAGTGCTAAATGTGTTGAGTACTCAGCCTTAAAATGGACCATCTACATCACTCCCTCCCAGGCCCAGGGAGAGGGGGACAGACTGTGATATCCAGAGGATGGGAAGAGCACTGTAACTTGTCATGGCTATGACATGCCTTTGCATCATGAACACACGGAAGCTCTGACCACTTGCAGAAGACATGAAAGCAGGGGCAGCTATCTGGGAAGAAGGAGGCCTGCAGGCGTGGGGGTGAATAAGAGAGAGTGACGAGGGAATAGAATCATGATACAGATGATCCAGAAACTGCCCCAAATCAAAAACTAATAAAAAACTATTTAACATATACAGACTCTTTCTCCCTCCCCTCCTCTACAACTCCCTCTCTTTGGTTTGAAACTGGGTCTTGCTATTATATAGTTTAGGTTAGTTTTCAAGTCTTCATCCTCCTGCCTCAGCTTCTGAGAACAGAGATTACACTTGTGTACCACTGTACCCTGCTAATACAGACTTCTTTTTTGTTATTACTTCCTAAATAATACACCGTGACAGCCATTTCTATAACATTTGTGCTGTACTAGAGATGTTAGGTAACCTAGAGATGATTAAAAGCATGGGAAAAAACTGGACTCTCTGAACATGGCGAACAATGAGAGCTGATGAGATGCCAAGGACAATGGCAAGGGGTTTTGATCCTACGTAATGTGCTGGCTTTGTGGGAGCCTACCCAGTTTGGATGTTCACCTTCCTAGATATGGACGGAGGGGGGAGGACCTAGGACTTACCACAGGGCAGGGAACCCTGACAGCTCTTTGGACTGGAGAGGGAGGGGGAAAGGAGTGGGGGGAGGGGGAGAAGGGTAGGAGGAGGGGGAGAAGGGTGGGAGGAGGGGGAGGGAAATGGGAGGCTGGGAGGAGGTGGAAACTTGTTTTTTTTCTCATTTTCTCAATAAAAAAAAAACAAAATACATGTGAAACTTGTCTGTGCAACTACTACACCATTCTATACAGGGGACCTGGACAGCCGTGGCTTTGGTGTTCAATGGCATCCTGAAACCCCATGGACAATGGAAGATGACTATACTAGTGTTCACTGCCCTTGCACAGTGGCGCTGCTACACAGGAGAGTGAAGCAAAAGAACAGACATGTTGTGTATGCTTGGCTTCTACCTGACATCCTTTGGCTGAAAGACACGTTTCATGGCTGGCAGGAATCTGAATAATACAAGTTTATTTCAAATATGAACACACATGTGGGAAATACTCGATTTATCTTAAGGAAACTTCTAGGGGAACTTTATTCTCATTTTGTTTTGTTTTGAAGATTTCAAACAAGTCAGACGCTAGTCCAGGTACTTCTGCTGAACTTTTAACGCTCTAGATTTCAAACAAGTCAGACGCTAATCCAGGTACTTCTGCTGAACTTTTAACGCTCTGCTCAGTCTGATTCTAAACAGATCTAAGCCCATCTTTATCTGACTTTGATCACTGTTTCTTCTCCTTACTCTGCCGGCACCATTTCCAACAAGATGTTGTCACTTTTATGGCACTTGAGTGAATTCGGATGAGGATATTTGACAACCAGTGTGGAACCAGGGTGGCATATCCTTCAAGGGCCCAGTTCAGTGCTTTCTTTCCTCCATCTGGGTTCTATTTCCTAAAGATGCCACAGGTCTCAAGACAACACCACAGGTGTGGGGTGAGGGGTGGCTAAGCATTCAAAATAGGAACCTGGAGGGGGGCACTTCAGATTCAAATGCTAACAGTTTAAGAGTCAAGGACTCTTTATTTTTTATTAGTATCTTCTTTCAAAACAACCAGTAGAAACAGATGATCAGTTTCCCCCCCCTTTCCCCCCACATCTACACTCACACTCTCAAGTCCACACGATACCATCACATTTCATATCTATATCTATCTATCTATCTATCTATCTATCTATCTATCTATCTATCTATCTATCTATCTATCTATCTATCTATCTTCTCACTTTCTGATGGGACCAAGCATTTGTACAAACAGTTTCTAGGACAGAGACTCCATTATTTGAACAGGAGAGGAATACACTGTCTTCTCTCTAAAGTTTTTCAAGCTCTTCTCCAGGGGTCTCTAGCTCTGTACCCAAATCTGACTCTGGTCTCTCCTGAGAGGGAGGTTTGTTTTTGGGGTGGAGACGCACTGCAAGGAGATCCTGCTGATGACAACATGTTGTGCTTGTGAACCTGTAGGTGAACCAAAATAAGAACAAAATGAAAGCCGACAAGCAGCGTTGCCCAGGGCAACAGATCACATTTGGCCGGATGTGGGTTTTAAACAAGCCGCATGCTCTGCTGTTAATTTCTAGTTATTTTTCTGTACCTGTCACTTGTAGGCAGAACACATAAAATATAAGGTATGGAGGAAAGGGTGGGGAGGAAGCATGAAAAGGAAATAAATCTGAGGTTGGCTTTGCTGCTACAGTGTTAACACTTGGGACTTAAAACCGGGCACACCTTTAATCTCAGCACTTGGAGGCAGAGGCAGGCAGATCTGAGTTTGAGGCCAACGTGGTCTACAGAATTAGTTCCGGGACAGCCAAGGGTACATAGAGAAACCCTGTCTTGAAAACAAACAACCAAACAAACAAAATACAAACAACAACAAAACCTTTGGGTTTTAACTATGAACTCAAATCAGATGTTAGAGACAGATGATAGCACATACTCTTCCCTTCCCTTTGCATTGACTGACTTCAGAATTCACCCAACACCCTCCATTCACCTGCATGTCCGCCAAGCTGCCCTGTCCAACCCACAGACACCAGCCCCAGCTACTCAGCACTAGAGCTGTCTGTGGCTAAGCTCAAATATGCTGTACACACAAACCCAATGGATCTGGGGAACTTTGAAAAAAAATCACAGTTAATAATTTTGCTCTTGCTTAAATTTGCTATACTTTTAAATAATTAACACCCACTAGATGATATTTTTAGATTTTTCATCAAATATGTGTTAGAATTAATGCACAATTATGTTTGGTAATGTTTTTGTGTAGCCTCTAGGGGATTCAAAGCTCCATGTGTGGAGTGTGCTGTATTTTTGGCGAGTTCTGACCTGGAGTGTTCAGGATTACCTAGCCTTTGACTCAAGTATGGCTGGACACAGACAGCACATCACATGAATGCAGTCTGAACATTACTCACTGCTGAGCCATTTCCTTTCCCACTGCATTCTGCTCCAGCTCTGTTACACTGTGTCACGTGTCTGGTGTCTGAGGCAGCCTCCTTCCGCCCGGCCCCCATGGACATACCTTCTCCTTCAAAACACACCTAGGCCACTAACACACACTGCCTCCTCCCGCTCTATTGTCTTTACTGCATGAGTTGTGCAACTAGCGGTGCACATTATGCATTATCATGTGTTTATTTGTAGGCCATATTTTCATACTGGGCCGGAAACTTTTGGGCATAAGGGATCATATTTTATATTTTTCCCACTGGCACCTGGTTGACCCTCAGTAGGTAAAAGCAGTTCAAATAAAGCCAGAATGTGGTGTCACAAGCCTTTAATCCCAGCACTTGGGAGGCAAAGACAGACAGAGATCCCTATGAGTTCGAGGCCAGTCTGGTCTATAGAGCAAGTTCCAAAGCTATACAGAGAAACCCTGTCTCAAAATCCCACCCGCCCAAAAGAAAGAAAAGAAAAAGAAATGGGGAGAAAATCAAAGTTCCAACTATATTGCATTGAGAAAAATTTCTTCTAAAAGATATACCAGCCCTAACTCGATAAACTGACTTCAAGGATATGAGCTCTTGGGATTTCCACCTCTGTGTCCAGTCATCAGTACGCTACGCTTCCTTTACTAACACGGCCCACACAGCTTCATCTCTGCTTATTGTTCGCATAGGGGAAATATAAGCCCCCAAATTCTAAACACAGGAAGAATGAGTCTTGGAGTTGCCGACTCCCTCCATTCAGTTAGAGAACTAAATCAGAAGGAGAGCAAGAAAAGATGGGGCTATGGTGATAAAGATGGTCCAGTCCTTCCCTGAAGACGTCTCTAGCCTAAGATGAAAACAACACCGCAAGCTTAGCGGGTTCCTTGACTTCACCAGCTGTGGATGCCAAGAGTGGAGATAAAGGGTCTGTTAACAGCACGGATACAGTAGCTGTGGAGAAACTCATCAGAAAAGTAGTTGCAAAAATATGTGGCATAACTAGGAAAATATTTCTTGGGATCTCTCTCATCCTGTCCCATCTACACAATTTGTCCGTTTGAGATGACAGTCTAAGAGTCAAAGACTACAGTTTGCTGTGGAGACCAGAGGGAGCCCTGAGGGGTCGAGACCCCCAGGCTGAGAACCCTGGTCTATGTCAATGTGGTCAATGACATTGATGGACATTCCACCAGTCCTACCACGTCCCAGGCACACACCTTGATACCTGTTACCAGCCAAGTGAAGTGTCGGCCGTCTCAGGCTCCATTAGCAAAGTTGCTTCCCAACTCCAGCCTTTCAAGCATCTCACCTTTATCCCTGATATGTTTAGTGGCTTCTAGGGAATCCTTGGTTTGAAATCTAACTACTTGGTGAGACTTCATCGTTTTATTCCAAATCTGGCTTTAGATTTTGCAAACAGAAACTCTTTTACCTCTGGGCACCAAAAGCTCTGTGTTGGGGAAAGTCCTCACCCTACCCCCCTGGGGACCGGGTTTCTGTGCAGCAGGTGTAGAAGTCTGTGTCACTGACTAACGATGTGTGTGTGTATACAGGGTTCCTCGGGTCAATTCCTTTCTTTCACACTTGGTAAAGACAATTTAAATTGTCCTGCTTGTCCCAGAAGTGGAACAGTGCTGATTATCTGACTGAGTTCTTAAATTGGCAAGATTAGGATGGTTTGAGTCTTCGGGAACCCCAAAGGTTCTTATGTCCCATTTCTTAAACAACGCAATCGTGTATAAATTTCAGAGACTCTAACTTCTATTTTTAATTTGTAAAATGGGAATAATAAACAGTATTTTTCATGCTTTATTAGCCCTGTATAGGGCAAGCAGGTGTATCATGGTGACCACTTGGTACTTCATACTCATCCTCTAAATGGAACTTCAGTCACCTCTTTGCTAACTTCCCACCACAGCTGGTGGCAATCTCACATCCAGATGTTTAGGATAAAATGTCCAAGAACATCCTTGGGGCCTACTTCTCTTATACCTCATATCTATAGGCAGGAATGACGAGCAGGTTCAGAGGTGTTGACTGTATCTCCTGTCTCTACTAGGAGAGGGCACTGGGATTCAGAGAGGTAAAGACCTGCTAGGATGCTGCCAAGTTCTGTTCTGAGGAATGGAAAGTCACTGCTTGATAGGGAAGAAAGGAGCAAAGGGAGGCGTCTTAGAGGAGGGTCTGTTGTGGGGGGTGGGCAGGTGGATCATGGGTCTCCCTTTCATAAGTTCAAAGGACTGGCTATTCATGGAAGTTTGTTTTGTTTTGTTGTGTTTTTGTTTTGTTTTGTAAGCCTCTCTAAATTGAGCAATGCCAGGGGCAGGAGCTTAGCCCAACCCCATTTTAATTTTAGAGTGAGTTTTACGAGATTTTTTTTATAGTGAGGTTTATCCTTTCAACCTTGACAGAGGACTGGGGTGACAGGGAATGCGAAGTGTATAAGGGACTTTTAAGTAATTTGCCACATTTTGGGAGACAGAGGATTTGAATTCTGGGTTGTTATCTGATAGTAGTGAGGATGGCAGCCAAATCAGGGACTAATCCCTGCAGTGAGTGTGTGAGCGCCTTTGTTGTAGTTCCTTCGACCCATCCAGAGAAGGCATTGACGACAGCTGAGACACACCTGTATATAGACGTCATGGGAGAAGTCTATCTGCCAGGCCATAGCTGTCGGGAGGCCTGGAGTTTGGTGAGAAGGAAACTGAGGAGGTTTGATGTTGGGGCACTTCTTTTTTTTTTTTGATTTAAGGAGCTGCCCATCTCAGGGTTGAAGGGGAACACGACTGTGTAGGGAGGAAATTCGAGTTTCACTAGATAGTTAAATTAAGGGGTGCATTGTGATAGAACCTGGGTGACAGGGCAGAAATTGGGGTGATGGTACGCAAAAGGGAGTGAGGGGGGTGGATGAAGGTCTGGTGTGTAAGAGCTATTTTGGGGCTAATTTATCAGCATTTTTTTGTTGAGATGGGGGGGGAGAGTCATTATTAGTCTTTTTGATGGATTACTGTTGTGTTGAAAGAAGAAAGGACAGCATCTAGCACCATCCAGCACCCTGGACAAGGGACACATTAATTATTGGAGTCCCGTTTTGAGTGAGGAAGCCTTTTCCCTTCCAAATTAGAATACATAAATGAATTCTGTTCTATGCATATTTTGAGTGTAAATATACATTAACAGAAAGATCTTTAGCAGGTGTTAGGGCTTGTGTAAGGGCAGTGTATTTGGCTTGCTGGGAATGGCTCCTTGGGCTAGAGGTTTGGCTTTGACAAGGGTGTATGTTGTGGGAGTTAGAGGCTTGAGGAGGGAGCAAAGAGGCTCCTCTTAAGAGCCCTTCGTACTCTCGTAAAGGAGCTGAGCTGTGAGGGAGACGTTGGGGATCCATATTCAAAGCAAGCTGAAAAGACCTAACAGGCATTAGAGCAGTCTCTTGGTGGCTGGCATGGACTAGTTTAAAGGCACCATTTTCTGTCAACGAAGCTAGAGTCATCTGAGAGGAGCCTCTATTGAGAAAACACCTCCACAAGATCAGGCTGTAGGAGGAAAGCCTGTAGGGCATATTGTTATCAGTGATTGATGGGGGAGGGCCCAGCGCATTATTTTTGGCCACCCCTAGACGGTGGTCCTGGGTTCTATAACAAAGCAGGCTGAGCAAGCCACGAGGAGCAAGTCAATAAGCAACACCCCCCCAAGGCCTCTGTGTCATTTCCTGCCTTCAGGTTCCTGCCCTGTTTGTGTTCCTGTCCTGACTTCCTTTGATGATGGACAGTGATTTGGAAGCATAAGTCAAACAGACCCTTTTCTCCCCAATCTGCTTTAATCCTGGTGTTTCCTGACAGCAATAGTAACCCTGTCTAGGAGACATGTTCAGGGGAAATGATAGGGCCTGGTGTGAGATGGAAAGTCCTAGATGAGCTGGACCTTAATCTTTAGAGACATGATACCCCAAGTAATAAGGTATTGAAGAGAGCACACACACCATTATAAATATAATATATATTATACAATATACATAAGTGTATATATCATTGTATAATATAGGTATACATGAATATACAGTCCTCTTTTGTATACATGAAAATTTTCATAATAAAAATTATGGGAAAATACCCAATCACGGCTCACTTTTTACAACGTCACCTTTAATTTTTCTCTAGCCTAACAGGATGTTGTTACTTGGACAACAATCTTCCAGCCCCTGTGTGGGAACATAATGCCACTGGAATTAAGCGCTTAGCTCTCGCCCAGCACACAGGCATATCTCTGATGAGTCTGTGATATAAGACCAAATCAGAAAGACGTCCACTAGAGTTAGAGAAAGGATTAGATTTACTACTTTGTTGATTTAATCAAGTCAGAAGGCCAGCAGAGAAATTTGAGTATAATAAAGATAAGAAGGAAATCACGTTAGGCCTTTTCAAAAGATAAAGGAAATAACTTTAAAACTGAGGGTGATATCTCTCTTGTCTTCCATCTATAACAAAGCAAGTGTGTCATTGTGTGTTTGTTCTGCTTGGTTGTCTTTCATCATCCTCCTGCCTCGCTCTGGTCTGCTGTCAGGACCTGCTATGTGGTCACACAGACACAGCTTCAGTCACATGGAAAATTATCACTGTCTGGTTTTCTCCCCAGTTTGAGGCTACAAGCGCACTGAAGATTGGCTCCATCTTTTCCCTCATCTGAGCCCTGGCTCTTGACTGAGGGTGGTGTTATCAAGCTTGCCCAGGTCAGTACCAGCTCTGTCTGCATGTTTCTCTCTATGCACACTGTTTAAACTCTCTGCTCTTTCATTTGTCAGTGACACAGTGGAGTAGCAGCGGTACCAGTCTAGACGAAGATGGATCAATTGAGTCATAATTCAGCCATCTCAGTGTCTGGTACACCATACATGCCAACCATCCTTAACTCTGAAAACCTTAAATCCCAGATCTTCCAAAATCTGAAACATTTCAGAGCACCAGCATGAAGCTACAAACTGAAAATTCAACACCTGACCATACGTGATAGTTCAGAGTCAAAATACAGGCACGGGAGACTGGAGAGATCACTCAGCAGTAAGTTAAGAACACTGACTGTTCTTCCAGAAGAATAGCACCCACACGGCAGCTCACAAGTGTCTGTAACTCCAGTTCCAGGGTATCCGAGACCCTCATACAGATATACGTATGAAGGCAAAACACAAATGCACATAAATAAAAAATAAAAAAGGTTAAGAAAATATACAGGTATAGAACCAAGTTTATTTAGCCTTCCCAAGGAGGGGCAATACCCATCATCACTGTTAGCTGAAATATATAAACTCTTTCATGCACAAAATTATTTGCATAAGGTACCATCCGTCTATGTGTATAAAGTGTGTATGAAACAAATGAATTCCATGCTCATAATCGATCCTCATGATATCACATGTATATGCAAACATTCTATCCCTCGTCCTCCAATATTCAAAACATGAAACTCCTGGTCTCAAGAACTTGGTAATGAAACAATAAGCTCAATCAGAAGCAATAAGTATTATATACTACTGCCACATGGTGATCAAGAAGAAACCCAGGCTGACAGAGAAAGAAGGAAATGGGTCTCATAATATAGTTCTCAGTGACCCAGCTTCATAGTCAATGCTCAGGAAATGTGTGGAAACTGTCCTGAGCTGTAGCTGCATTGTCTGTACTGAGAAGTTTGATGGCCTGGTGCGGTATTTTATCTCCCCTCCTGCCTTAGAATTGGGACCAATTAGCACACTGGATTTGGGGGCTTGAGACATTTTGCTGGTACCCCTGAGAAGTGGAATTGACTTAGCTGGCATGTTTTGAACCTGAACTATGGTGACAGAATTTGGCCCTGAAGTGGGCATACAATGGTGAGCTCTGGTCTCTAATCCCCCACTGTCCTCAGGCCCTTGCCCATGAAGGACAATACAGGTTCTTGAACTGGTGGAGGTGGCCTTGTGTCTTCCTGCTGCTCTTCTCTCTTTCCTAGAGAAATGTATCAAACTGAAACATTCAGTCCCAAAGTCAGATACATAAAGTTGCCTCTGAAAGCCGTGCTTCCTGGTAATTAAAACTATACTTTAGCATATAAACATCACTAGACAACCAATTTCCCCACCAAATACCTTAAAATCTTAAAATTTATGTTTATTTTATATCTGCAGCCATATAATGCCTGAACTTTAACAGACTTGTCATTTGGGATGAGATAATTGACTTAAAAAAAACATATATTTTCATACTGAAAATATCAATCATGCTAATAATAAACATTGTTCCATCTCAGGGCTTCACCTAACCCTATGGGATATGTCACAGTTTAAACAGACCTACCAATAGATTTATTCAGCATCTCCGGGGGTGGGGGGGTAGAAAAGGCACCCAGCTACTTAGAGAAAATTATACATTTTTTTCCTCATATGTAGAATTATACAACATGTATAAAATTACCTTTAGGTTATGTGTAAAATAAAACCATGTCTTATTTTTTTAAATTATTTTATTTCAAAAGTTCCTAAGATCACTCATGAGGCCCTGTAATATTATGGTGTGATAGATTAAAAAAACAAAAAAATAAAACAAAACAAAACAAAACAAAAAAACACCCTATAGAGTCATTAAAAGGATTACTTATCAAAATAGATAAAATGAAATTCAAAAGGACTAGAAAAAAACAGAAATAAAAGAAAATAACAATGCTCTTTGAGAAATCAAAGTAGCTTAACACAAACATTCATGGCCATGAACTTTATAAATTGCTCACCATGTAATTTTGAAATATGTAGAGCTTTTCATCTATATGCGACATAGGGTGAAACCAAGTGGAGAACTAACCTGTATCTGTTCTCAGAAAACAGCAGTTCAGAGAACACATGCCAGGTGGATACAGAACCCAGCAAGTATTGTGTGTGATCCACTACACATTCCAAAGTTACACTTTTTCAACAGCAGTAACTTGGAACTTTCGAAATGCAACAGAACGGAATGTTGGCAAACTTCCTCAGAGACCAGAAACTGCTGTGCTTCTCAGAAAGAAAACCCACCAAAGTGTTTATCCTTCAATTCTACTCTGTTAACATACCCTCCTCTTCCCTCGGGGACCGGACACAGGGCTGCAGGCAGCGTGGGCTGCACAGCCCAGCTGCAACCCCAGCCCTTTCACAGGCACAGTTAAGGCTCCATTCTAACATAGTATAACCTCATTTATTACTCGAGTTCCAGTTTAAGTAATGTAATTTAATTAAGTTCATCCTTGTCTAGTTATAGTATCCGATGTGCAGTAACAACCTGAGTCTCCCAAGTATCTGTAAGAACGTACAAATTAAGAAGGGATAGTTTGAAGATGACATTGCATTTTGGCAGCTCTTTGAGCAGACAGGAAACACCACCTGGAGGGACACTGCAGAGGACTCTCCCTATCTCCTGCTATCTTGCTAGCCAGCATTCCTCACAAGGCTCATGAGCCTGTGCTTTAGTGAGGCCCACAAGGCACAACTCCCGGTTTAGTCTGAAGCCCAAAGTTTACTTTCTGAAGTTTCATGTTTTTGAGTCCCAGATTTCTGAAACAAGCAGCGCCTTCGTTGTTTTTGTTCACATCACACTTCTCTTATATGGAGGATCCACCCACCGCTTCTCGGCATTCCTTTCCTCTCTGACTTCGCATCTCTATCACAAAAACTTTGGACCGAGATGCAGAGTGGCTCCAGGAAAGCGCATGCCACTCTTCAGCACGGGGTGAAATACATTCCCCGAGGGAAAAAGAAGAGGTACACGCGATAAGTCTTAGTGGGCGCCTGTAACCGGGTTCTTGGGGATACAAGGACATTCTATCTTTCATGATTTACTGTATTTTCTACACCTTGACTCCAAACTAAATTAGGAAATCCGTGTCTGGTATTCAAACTCATCCTCACCACATTTTACAGAGAAAAGACTATTTAGGAGTGAAAGATTATGCTCAAAAAAAAAAGCAGAACCACAGATTCCCAAAGTTGTAAATGAAGGGAACGCTTTGAGGTACGTATTCGCCAATTCTCAAAAGTCTCAGACTAGCAATTAACGGTGCGGTGGCCTAAAATGTTCCCGGGGGTGTCTTGTCTCAGGCTGCTAGTTCAGCTCGCGGGTCCCAGGCCTGAGACAGGTAGCATTTCCTAAGCAGGAAATCCGTTACATCGGAAAAAAATGAACAAGGGCAAGAGAGGAGAGAACTCTAGACCCAGCACAGGTCAAGTGCAAGGGCTGCGCACTGGACTTGGAGGTGCGCCAAGGAGCCCGGGTTCACGTGGCCAGTGCGAGGACCTGTGTCGCGCGGGTCCGCTCCCATTGGACACGCGGCGTGGCCGCCCGAATGCCCGGAGCTGCGGAGCGCGTGGCTGGTGTGCTGCTTACCTTGAAGGCTGATGGAGCTGCACCGAGAAGTGCCGAGCTGCACTGCGATTCACCGGGTGGCGCCCAGATGCGCGGGGCTGCTCTGAAGTGCAACCGGTTGAGCTGAGCAGAGAGGAGCGCGCTTGTCTTCTCTAGGCTGGGACCGCCTGGAGGCCAGGACGCGGGCTCGAAGAGGAAGTGCAATAAGTTCTCCCCTCCTGCGCAGACTCCTGGCTCTGCACCAAAGTTCTTGCAGAGCCTTGAAAGCAGACTCAAAGCTCCGCCTCTGGAACTCCGCAAGTTTGGCAAGTTTGGACCGCTTTTTCAAGCCTGTGTCCCCCACTTTGAAAAAAAACACTTCCCTCCCTGAGGTTAAGAGAAAGCTGCTCCTTTTCTCACCCATGTGGGTTTTTGTGCTCTTCGTAAGATAAGGACTAAGATTAAGCCCAGATGCTAGTCTGAGGACTTAATGACAGAAGTTTCAGACTAGCTGAGAAACTCCCTGCAGGAGAGTTCAGGGGTTGATAAGGCCTACAGGCAGTTAGGGGCTGGGACACTTTTGAGGAGGTCAACACACCAACCCCATTGTATTGACAACTTTGAGACTTCAGATGTGAAGATGGAACTGTCCACCTCAAAAGTTCCTCTTTCTGCCCCACAAGCCCCCGAGCTTCTGCACAGTCTCCACTTCCCCCAAGACTGCTGTTCCTCATTGTTCTACCAAAAGGACGCTGCTTCTGTTGAGGTTGGTCTCCTGTTTCTTTTATTTTCACACAACGTGGATCAATTCTGATCTATTAGTTCCACAAAAGATAAAGAAGACAGTTTATTTTGCAACAGCCCCTGCAGCCCTTGTTGCACTTCCGCTATCCAGGCTTTGTGCAAGACTTCCTGGGCCAGCTTGGTAGGGTGGACAGAGAAGTGGCCCAGGGGCCTGCTGGGAGCACCAGAATCTCTGTTGGTGGAGGTGGAGGAAGGGAGAGAGAAGGTGAATGGATTTAAATTAATTTTCTCCTTACTGGTTAGTGGCAGCAGTTCAGATGAAATGATTAAAAACGATGGTAGCTGAACCCAATGTACGGCTTTAACCCTATAACCTCAGCACTTGGGAGGTTAAGGGAGTAGGGTTGTAGGCTCAAGAGTAGTCTGGAGTACATAAGACTTTATCTCAGAAAGAAATACAAATATTAACATTAAAATAATGGTAGTTTATTTGAATAGTATCCTAACGGCAGGAATTGTGATTTGCTGATGGGCTCAGGGCAGATGTGGGGAATGCCAGAGGAGTTAGAAACTGTGATGGAGTCACTGTCGACTCTGGGACTAGGCCAGAGGTCGGTCTACATAGAAAGGTCAGTAGGAAGCACTCAAGTGAGCCAAGCCAAAGCTTTGTCTTCAAATCCTAAGAATAACAAAAATATGTTAAACAAGACTTGAAGCTGCATATTGGAGGATTGTGTTCTAGAAAGAAATCATCCATCCTGGCTATCACAAGGGAACTGCTAACACGAAAAAAAGAATGGACATGGGAAGATTTCCAAGAAAGTTGGGAAAGAAACGATAATGGTTTTGTTTGTTTGGTAGCCATGGAGACACAAAGAAATGGGTGCATCCGGAAGTTATTTACAGACTCTGCTGGCAGGAGTCTGTGATAACTGGACATGAGCAGATCGAGGGGGAAGGATGAGGCTGGATCCTGGGAAGATGCTCCTATTATGATGCCAGGTGAGGAAATCTGGAGAGGACTCTTTGGTCAGGAGAAGGTAGTAACATTTATTTTGAGCAAGTCAAGTTTAGTAAGTCTGTAGCACAACTATGTGGAGACATAGCTTTACCAAAGAGGAAAAGCTACTGATATACTGAACATACACAAATCTCAATTATGCTGAAAGGTGCTGTGCTATAAAACAGAAAACATTGCAATATAAATTTCTTAAAACTCAACCTCATGTGTAAATAATGAGCAAACAGTAAGAGCTCTGGAGGGGCTAGGGAGAGGTAGAAGTGGTGAACTTGTGTTCAGTGGTGACTTTGGTGGATGTGTGTGTATCAGAACTGAGAAAACCACACATTTGGAATAACTGCAGCTTCCTGTGTGTCATTCATACCTTAATACGATTGTGAAAATTTATTTTCTTCTTGTTTTCCCTTCTTCCTTCTCCTCTTTTCTTTTTATTTATTTATTTATTTTTCTTCTTTTTCTTTTTCTGGTGTGCTAGGGACTAATCTCAGGGCCTCACACTGTGAGCTACCACTGAACTATACCTTGGCTTCAAGAATTGGAATGTACCTTGGAAACTCTTCCCTAGTTTACGTTAATCGACCTTCCATTGCCCTTTACTCTTCATTCTCTTTCTGTCTCTTTGCTTTTTATTTTATCTTCTCCTACTCTCTTTTCTTTGTTCTTTCCAATCTTGGCTTAGATTGCAAAGGAATCTGTTCAAAATGGAAAATTCCGTATGAACAATTCTGTGTGAACAATTTCTGACCCAGGGAAACTTGTGTTGTTGTTTTCAAATTTGCCATCAATGCTGTAAGTGGGGCCTAGTGTAGTCAGCTGACCAAGCCGAATTGCTAAGGCTTGCCAAACATGATGGCACTAACCTGTGATCCCAGCATTCAGGCGACTGAGACAGGGGTAGGAGTTCAAGGTGAGCTGGATTTACCCAGTGAAACCCTGCTTCAAAACTAAACAAATAACAAAAAGGAAAACTTCATAAAAGCCAAAAGAACAATTTATGGTTCGGGTTAAAGAATAAAATAATTCATTACTGAATTTTTAATTAGAACCATATGAAAATCTCCTCTCCTTTTAGGTTGTAATTTGTTTTCCCTAAGACAAAAAAACACATTGTCATTCTCTCCTGGCACTATGCTCACATTAGTCAACAAAATGGTATTTGATAAAATCATTTCCACTAACAGCTTCCCATTATTGCAGATTTCTTCTTATCTCAAGTCTAAGATACTTTTCATTGCCATTTAAAAGGAAATTTTATCTGACTTTTTCCTAGGCCTTGCTTCAGGCTGGTATGATTGTCTGCCATTCGAATCGCAGGGCTTGGTTCTCCGTGAATCTCTGTGGGCAGGACTACACAGTGCTGGACTGGGCAGAGCAAGCTGACAGGGCTTTGTATGCCCTAGCAAGGCTGCCACTTAGTTTTTAAAGAAGTATTTAGCATTTTAAGAAGCTGTCCTGGTCAGAAATGGATTACAGATGTGCAATAAAGAAAAATCCAGATGAAAAAGACCTCTAAATGGGTCACAGTGTTGGATAAATGTACTTAGGGTTGGGAGAGAAAAGAAAAAGTGTATAGAGAGTTTGAAAAGAAGTAAATCATTTAAAAAATAAAACAAAGTTTTTAAAGAGACAGAGTACAGACAGTCATAGATTAAAAAGAGTAAAGAAAAAGTAGGCCACCTAAAGATGGACTATACACAGAGAGTCTGGATTATGTATATTATTGTGTTTTCTTTGAACATTTTTGACTGCAGAGAGACATTTGATTCTGGAACTGTTAAACTAAGCCAACATACATACTTTAAAGGTATCTTAATTTCAAAATATGGATCTAAGGATATGTTGCTTTGAAAAAGAGGTTCTTCTTTTGTTTCCACAGAAGATGAGAACCTGTGGAATTCTTCCAGACTAATGTGGTTTGATGGACTAGGACCTCTGAAAGGTTACCATGAACACCCTTCAAAAAGACTTTGCCCAGCAAAAAGCAGGAAGCAGTGTGGAGAGATCTATGCCCAATTTCCCTAAATGATTGTTTATAAATGTTTGTTTACATTTAAAGGGGAATATGCTATAGAAATTTGCATTGGTATGGATTTTGGTTTATTGATACAAATGTAAGGTCAATTTTGTTATACTGTATATATATATATATATATATATATATATATATATATATTTCTGATTTTGATTAAGGTATTATGTTTGTCCAGCTCATTTAAAAATGTAATGTATAATTAAGAAATATAAGTTAATAGATACTCATCTATAGTAGTCAAGCTTGTAGTCATGTTAGATTTTCTAGATGTATAGAGATATATTTCAGGTGGATAGGTATTCTTCAAACTTTTCAAAGACTACAGAATATAGCATTTAAATTTTTTTCTTAAACATTTAAAAATGTTAAAGAACTTAGGACTTTTCATGACAATGAGACACATCTGCTCCTGGCAGCACCAATCTACTTCAAGAGGATGATGGGCATTGAAGAGGATCCTCATGGAGTTTGCTAGCCGTTTGGGCAAGAAACTGCTCTTGACTGCACCGCTTGATGGTATGCTGTATGAACCGGACATGCAGGACCTGCAGAAAAATGACTGCTGAACTTGCCTAAGTGTGTAATGATCCTTCGGGATTCCTGCTTCATGAAAGAGTTTGCCAGACATTCTGCAGGACACAGAAGAAAGTGAGTGACAAATTGCCAATATAGTTGGAACTGTCTTTGAAATTTCCTGCTTCATGGAAAAATCTGATGGATACCATGGGTCCATAGACTGAAGATGGATGCCCTAATGGAACAGAAGATCTTTGGGTGACTATCCAGGCAGCAAGATGTCTCTGTCATTTCTAGAGTTTTGGAAGTTGCTTACAATGCACTTCCTGTTTACTTAAGCAATATTATATCCTTCTGAAGTCCTTGATGGAGTTGAAGAATTTATAGTTATAGTTTTCCTTAGTTATAGTAAAAGATAAAGTAGATATAAAAATTATAACTGTAATTATTGATACCTGTTTTGTTACATGAATTTTACTACAGTAAAGTCAAAACCTTCCTTTTTATTTGAACAGAAAAGGGGAGGTGATATGGGATTCCCCTCTGTATCCTATCTATTAGTAAATAAAGAAACTGGCTTGGCCTGAGAGGGTAGAACAGAGCTAGGCAGGGAAAACTAAACTGAATGCTGGGAAGAGGAAGGTGGAGTCAGGAGAAGCCATGGAGCCACTGCCAGAGACAGAGTGCTGAAACTTTGCTGGTAGGCCATGACCTCATGGTGATGCAGAGATTAATAGAAATGGGTTAAATTAATATGTAATAGTTAGCCAATAAGAAGCTAGTTAGCTAATGGGCCAAGCACTGATTTAATTAATACAGTTTCTGCGTGATTATTTCGGAAGTCTGGGCAGCTGGGAAACAAAGAAGCTGCCATCCTACTACACTCTACTTGGTACATTCTGGGCACGGGTAGGTGACTGTACTGTCCAGGTGTTGAGCATGGAGGACATTGCTCCCTCTGTGGAAGCCAGATGGGAATCTAGGTACTTGTCCTCTGGAGTGATAATCTTGTCCTTGTAGTCTCAGGCAAAACTAGGCAAAACCTCTCAGGTCTCTTATCTATTCCCGTTCTCTCTTGGCGCTTTCCTTCACTCAAACTTTGTCTAATGCACAGGTGGGAAAGCTGAATTTTGCTCATTTGCATAGGATTTCACATATGTTTTCTACATTTTACATGGCTCACACCCATTAGTCATTTTCTTCTGCAACATGGAATCTTGAGTAATGCGCCCAGTTAGAGGGATTTGCATTGCAGACTCCGCAGCTAGTCATGGCAGTGGTAATAATTTTGGTCCATGAGAATGAAGCGAATGCATCATTTGGAACTGTAGAATGACTCCTTCCTGCTGTTAGGAATGCAGATCCAGTTACTACTCTCTTCCATCATAAGATGCTCCTGGGTTCAGAAGATGGATAAGAAGATATTGGAGCAACAAACTAGGGAAACTAGGGAAGATATTGGGGTTTGAGAGTGCTATAAGACGAATGTTTTACAGGTCAAGGCTGTTTCCTATGAGATAGTCTGTGAGGGAGTAACCCTTGCATACCCTAATGTCATATTTCTTCCTATCTTCTCCATGGAGCTCAGTTTCTGAGTTTTTGACGTTTAAGAAACAAGAATTTGGGTTGGGATGTGGATGGCTCAGTGGGTGAATCACTTGTTGTGCAGGACCGAGTAGTAGATTTCAGATTCCCCAGAACCCACATAAAGCAGGATGCAGTAGTGTGCATTTATAATCCCAGCATGCCTGAGGTGGTGTAAGTCCCTGGACCTGACAGCACAGTCGGCCAGGTGTAGGCAGTGGTGAGCAGCACGGGATCCTGCCTCAAGCAAAGTGGGTGGAGAGAACTGACACCCAAGGTTGTCCACTGACCTTCACACATGTTTTCTGGTACTTGAGTGTCTACATTCACACAGACCCACACAGACAGACAGACACACACACACATATACACACACAGTGGGGGGAAGAAAGGGGGAGAGAAAGAGACAGCGATAGAGAGACAGACACAAAGAGAGGGGAGAAGGGGAGAGAGCGAAAGAAGAGAACAAAGGAGGTGGGGACCAATGATCTAAATTTTTCTAGGCCTTATGGGCTGGGAAGCTAAGCCTTTAACACATAGACCTTGAGGAGATACTTACATATTAGACTATACAGTGAAGCTAGAGTCTCACTCATTCGGGTATTTACACATATGTTAATATATTAACACACATACTATATATATTTAACACACGTGTGTGTGTGTGTGTGTGTGTGTGTGTGTGTGTGTGTGTGCATGCGTGTGTATCAGAGGAGAACTTGTGGGAGTTGCTTTTCTTCTTCCACCATGTAAATTCCAGTAATCAAACTCAAGTCAAAAGGCTTAGCCACAACTTTTAACATGCTGAGCCATCTTGCTGGCTCACATTTATATGTTTATATAGGTGTAGAAGAATTTTGATTTATATCTCCAAATTAAGTGTTTTTCTTTTCGTAGTAATTAATTTTGTTACACACCAAAGGCCTTATCTTTAATAAATCCTTTTTGTCAAAGTTTTCTCATGTGAATGAATGACAAAATAAATGTTGTAGTTCAGGCCCTCAGACTGAAAACCGTTTCTGTAAACCTTTCACTTTGAAAACTACAAAGGAAATCATTAGGTAGAAATCAGGCAAAGCCATGTTAGAGCATTGCATTTATACTTTCATATATAGTCACTCTGAAGATGAGCTAAGAAAATCTGCGTAAGTCACTTAGAAGTTATCCAAGGCATTTCTAAATAGTGTTTCCCTCAACATACAGTTAAGTCTTTTCCAGAAAGATGCTGTGTGACATTATTCCTGGGGAGACATGAACAATTGTCTCCTTATTCCAGAGAGGAAACTGATGACAGACTAGAGTACGGATGCCACCAGAGTTCAAGCTGGTGAACCAATGAGTTTTATCAGAGTTATTTGTAGAAATATAGGTGAGGGGTTACTTACAGCACCAGAAATGACTCAAAGACAGCTGCATCACCAAGGCCCACCCCAGCATGGGGGACAGCTGATGAAAGTGGGGGACCTGGAGCTCCCTACTCAACCTGAAGGCAGTTAACAGGTTGGTGAGTATCTTTTTCGGGTAGTTCAGCTAGACTCTGCTTCTTCCAGTCCACTTGACTAGTCTGAGCCTCTTTTAGGCAGATGACCTTGTTTGAGAGTCTCTCAGCCATCCTTAGTGTTGCATGTATGGGGAGCTAGGGACTTACTGAATCTTGTCAGTTTCAGGGACTTCCTGAAACCTTTGAGTGGTTTACTTCCTGAGCTTAAGGTGCTTCCCTGCAGAGTGGAATGTTCCATCTCCCTTCTAACATCCCACATCTTAAAAGAGCTTCCCTAGAAAATGGGCAGTTTTACCTTGGAGGATATTGGTATACAAAATGTAAGATCCATTTGTTTATTAAACCAAACCTGCCATATTTTTGTTAGGACAATGTGTCTTCCACCTTTGCCTCTCTTCTGGCAATCTCCTGATGTTCTTGCTCAGTGGCAGGGTAGGGACTAGAGACAGAAGCTGGCAAGGCTCCACAGAGTGGGTTTCAGCTGCTCTTTCTGTGGTAACACATCTGTGTCACTATGGACAAATGCACTGAAGTCTACGACGGCACAGGCTGGAGCAGTGTAGTTCACTGTGACCAACTCTAACAAAGAATCTTATTTAAAATCCACAGAACTTTAATTACATTGTTTCTTGAAGTAACAATAATTTCCAAATCATAGACACCTGTTTCTCTATTTATTTAAAACTTTTAGTAGATGAAGTTATGTTTATGATGTACATAATGGCATTTGCTGGTTGCAACATTACAAAATGGCCAAGTTAAGCTAGTAAATTAAGCAAACACATGGACTCAAATACTTATTTTTGAGTGACAGAAGAAAAAGATTTCTCCTAGGAGATTTTCAAGTTCACAGTATGTTATTATCAATTACAGTAACCATGCTATACAATAGAGATCTTTAGTTATTCACCTCGTCCCCTGAAATTTTATATCCCTAGATAATATCCTTCTACCTACCGTATCCCCTTTATGATTTTCACTCTTGTCTTTCTAGTGACAAGTGGGTCAAATGAATGTGTGTTGCTAAGGGGCCATCACGGTTGTCACTCACTTGTCTATGCTTCTCTGCTGTCATTTAGCTCACTGAGGTAATCTTTGTGATGACCATAAGGTATTTGTGATAGGCTCTGTTTAATGGTTTTGTAGTCCACTTCTTAGTAGTCTCAATTGAGCCAGTCTAAAATCTTTCCTACTTTACAGCCAGTTAGAGTCACTAAATCTATAGTTGGTTTCTGTCTTGGAGAAAAGCAAGTAAAACTCAATGGAGAGATCCGCGAATCTTGTGCAGACAACATGAGGATGTCCCTGGATTTTAATGTGACGGCATCGACAAAGGCCTTCTGACTTTTCACAGTTGTGAGATTCAGCCACACACTAATTAAAATATTACCAAAGAACACTTGCTGCACTTGCTTTTGATATAAAATGAATCACTATCAAGGCCTTTAGCCAACAGATTGTTGGGGTTTTGGGAGCTAATAAATGACCCTCTTCTCTTTCCTTCTTGGACTCTCGGACAGCTAAAGGATGGGCATAAAGAGCCTACAGTTGATGGTATACAGCAACAACAGCACAAATGGCGGCCATGGAATCAGTAAGTCTGAAGCGTAGAATTTGGTTCCATGCTGGGTTCCCAGTTCTTAGTTCACCTGGTGCCGAACCGAGCTGGTGTCGAACCGAGCCTCTGCCTGTGGCCCTCAGAGCAGCACGTTACAGTCATCCCAGGAGCGCATCAGACAGAGCAGACACTCAGCTCCCCGTGCCCGGGTCAGTTAAACCACATTGTCAGGGGGCAGAGAAGGGCGTCTATAGTTCTAAAATGCTCCCCACGTAATTCTCAGGGAGTACAGGGTTTCTGAGAGTGAGCACCATCAGGCCTGATAATTACTGAGGCAGGAGAAAGAGAGAGCGGCTTGCAGAAGACCTCAGGCTTAGTGCGCCTGAAAATGAGAAAATCAACATGGGATGAACCACTTGGCTCAGTGAGAGAAGAGTGAAAAATGAACGGCATTTTTTGTCAATTTCAGAAAAATTCTCATCATTTTTGTCTCATATGGCATTTGCTCTATTCTTCTGAGATCTTTATTGTACATGTGTGAAATATGTTTTATTGTGCTAATATGTCTCAGGCTCTTTTTTAAAAAATAGATTTTAATCATTTTTTCTTTTTGTGCTTTGGTCTTTTATTTGATTTCCTAGTTTATTATTTTGAGCTTTGCAGTCTTCTGCTAAACATAATTGATTTGCTCCATAACTTCTATTCTAGAATTCCGTTTGGTTCTCTATGGTGTCCATTTCCATTAGATGTCTTGAACGTATTAATCCTAATCATTTAAAAATCTATGTGTGATATTCCCAGGATCTATACTTTCCTGAGAGTCTGTTTACTCTGAACTATCTTGCCATATGGACTTACTTGTATGTGTCTGGATGCCTGGCTTTGTTCGTCACTGCAGTTGTTCTGTGAGGCCAAGGTCGGCTCTAAACCCACAGGATACTCTGCTTCAGCCTCCCCAGTTCTGTGGTTTGCAGACTATACCATTGTTTTGTGATTTAAAAACAAGCAAAGCCCATGTTTTATTAGATTGGTCATTCTGGAGAAGAGCACCCGTGCATATGCACGTGCGCGCGCGCGCACGCGCACACACACACACACACAAATTCTCAAATCCTTGCCCACTCACGGGCACATAGATTAGATTACATGAAAAACTTAAGGTATTTTGATTATTCTGTAAAGACTGTGAATACAAAGATAGTTTTTTCTGCATGATGATAGTCTCTTTAGGTTAGTTTAGTTCTGTAGATAGATTATAAACAAAGTGATATTGTCTTTTGATTTATAGTTGTAGAATTAAAACAAACAGACAAACAGACTTTGGGGCTAGAAAGATAGCTCACTTTGATAAAATGCTTGCTGGGCTAGCATGAGGACTCAATCCAATCTCTAGACCCCACATATAAAGCTGGACACATGCAAGATATGCTAGTACAACAGAGGCACAATGCTTGTGGGACTATCCAGGCAATAACCAATTTGACTGCAGGCCACTCCATGAGATGGAACCAATATTCAACACTGCTTGGGTGACCAAGAATCAGAAGCCCAGTGATAACCTGATGGCCAATGACATTCTGCTCTACTCACAGATCAGCGCCTTGTTTGTCTATCGCTGAGATGCTTCCTCCTGCAGCAGATGGGACCAGATGCAGATCCACAGTGAGACACTACACACAGAGTAGAACATTCAACCCTAAATGGAATGTCTCCATCAAATCCCTCTCCTCAGAGCTTAGGAAAGCCTTGGAAGAGGAGGTTGAAAGAGTGTAAGAGTCAGAGGGGACAGAGACACCAAGAAAACAAGGCCCTGTAAATCAATGTGAGCAAAGAGACCTTAGAGACTGAAGCAGGAAGAATGGGGCCTGCATGCGTCTGCACCAGGTCCTCTGTGCTTATGGCTTCCAGTTCAGTGTTTGCATGGGATTCGTGAGTGAGTAAATGAGAGGATCTCTGATTCTTGTGTCTTCTCTTGGGTTCTTTTCCTTTTGTTTGCTTGTCTTGCTCAACTCCAATTTCAGTGTATTAGCTTTTGTGTTATCTTATTATATTTTATTTTGTTATATTTTAAAAAATGGATAAAAAATTGAAATAAAACCCTGCCACTATGGTAATGGCTAGCGCCGGTACTGTCATTTATACCTGCTGGGATAGGGAAACCAGTTTTCTCCAGCAGAGTGACAGTGGGTATATCAACCACTCCAGGAGAGGCCTCATGTTCAGGAGGAATTGATTAACCTATAATTGAACTTCACAGTTTATTATTTTTCATTTGTATGCTTTTATTTGGTTACAGTTTTGTGGGTTTTTTGTTTTTGTTTCTTAGATGTGGTTTTGTTTCCTTGATTTGGCGGGGAGGTGTTGTATTGGCTTTTTTTTTTTTTTTGAGAAATAACTTTAAGTTAGGTGGGTAGAGAGGGGGAGAGGATCAGAAGGGACTTGGGGAAGAAGAAGAACATGATTAAAATATATTTGAATTGAAAGTTGTTTTGAATAATGAAAAAGCTGGGCATGTGTGTGCTTGTAACCCCAGTGTTGTGGGATCATGTATATGACTTACTTGGCCTCTATGGCCATCTGTCCTCCCTAATCAGCAAGCTACAGGTCAACCAATCAAGTCTTGTCTAGAAAAGTAAAGCGCACGGCCATTCTGAGGAGCAGTATCCAAGGTTATACTTGGGTTTCCACTTACACGCATACACATATATATGCACAGACACTCATACGTTCATAACTCATACACACACACATACACACGCAGAACACACACACACATTTTTATGTGTGGCTCATGACTTTAAACTTTGAAAATAAACTCTTAAATTTTGAATCTCTAAATCCTTAAGCAATCCAAGGCTTTCATATCCTCAAATGACTGAAAGTTCAAAACATCATATTGGTATACAAGTAGAATATGTGGAATATGTAGAATATCTTTAAGACTATAGTTTCTAAAATAGGAAATTTTATGCTATTAAAATGGCCTTTTACTGTTATGAAAAAGAAAAATTGCAAATGTCCAGTAAGTATATTTTTATAAAAGGTTTTCTACCGATCAGGTAAATGCCAATAAAAACTACACTGACTTTCTATCTTGCACCAATCAGAATGACTCTCATTGAGAAGGCAAATGACATAGAATGCTGGTGGGAGTGTGTTGAAGCGGTCCTCATATTAACTGCTGTCGGGAATATGAACTGGTGAAGCTGCTATAGATGGCTTGAAGGTTCCTCAGAAGCTAAGATACCACAGCCTGTGAGACCAACTCTCCAGGCTGAACTCCAGGCTGACCAACTCAGGGTGGCAGAAAGAACGCCTTCAGAGCAGTGGGGCTTAGGAAACAGTTTTACCTGAGACACCTTAGGAATAAGTTTCTATCTATCTGAGGGAAAGAGACTCACATACATGATCTTTTTATTTATAGCTCTTATTCTCCAGTTTCAATTCTCTGGCTCTAATTCTCCCTCTCCCTTTCTCCCCAGCTCCCTTGCTCACACAGCTTACATATACATTCAACAGCAAAGTTTTGCAATACAAAAGGTTAGAAAAGCTGCACCTGAGGGGAGTGAGCATCCATGGCAATGCCTGGCTTCAAGGTTCCTGGTGCACAGGCTGTGACCTGAGGTCAGGGGCACAGTGCCTGGTGAAACAAACTGGTGAGCCATTTGTGCAGGGAGGAGATTTTTTTATCATCCAGACCTGACAAGAGAAACTGGCATAGTATTTTAGGTGGTTTTGTGCTAATAACCTTGGTTTAGGCACCCACAACTCTGTCCTTGTGTATATCTGTAAAAATTTTAACTTACGATCAATTTACAGAGACTCTCAGTCTGGTTTGAAATTATTCTGAGATTTTTAAATCAGCTAAATTTTGTGGCTTGTCTTAGACTTACAGTCCTCAGGAAACAATAGATCTAGTTATAAAGCATATCCTAGTATATTTCTGTTCATCAAAATTATACAGATTAATGAGAAGTCATCTTCCTATGCACAGACATATGTGCCCATAAGATTGAGATGTAATCATGATATTACACGTACAAATTACATAAAAATGAACACAATGGGGAGATTCCCCAGCTGTTTTTGCACATGTGAATTTACAGACAGAAGTGGCCAGTTTCCAGAGTCTGTGGTCTTGTCATCCTTGCTTGGTTGGGGTTCCCCCCCATCAGAGAATAATTCATCTGGTGGGCTGACATCTGAATTATCAATTCCAATCTGCTGCATTTGCGTCATGGCCCACAACAGCTCGTGACACTAAGACTATCTTTTTTTTTTAAATTTATTTATTTATTAAAGATGTCTGTCTCTTCCCCGCCACCGCCTCCCATTTCCCTCCCCCTCCCCCAATTAAGTCTCCCCCCAGCCCGAAAAGCAATCAGGGTTCCCTGTCCTGTGGGAAGTCCAAGGACCCCCCCACCTCCATTCAGGTCTAGTAAGTTGAGCATCCAAACTGCCTAGGCTCCCACAAAGCCAGTGCGTGCAGTAGGATCAGAAACCCATTGCCATTGTTCTTGAGTTCTCAGTAGTCCTCATTGTCCGCTATGTTCAGAGAGTCCGGTGAGGTAAGCCAGACCCAAAAAGAGGAACATGGGATGTACTCACTCATATTTGGTTTCTAGCCATAAACCAAGGACATTGAGCTTATAATTAGTGATCCTAGAGAAGCTAAATAAGGAGAACCCAAAGAAAAACATATAGGCATCCTCCTGAATATTAACCTTCAGCAAGCGATGAAAGGAGACAGAGGCAGAGACCCAAATTGGAGCACAGGACTGAAATCTCAAGGTCCAAATCAGGAGCAGAAGGAGAGAGAGCACGAGCATGGAACTCAGGACCGCGAGGGGTGCACCCACACATTGAGACAATGGGGATGTTCTATTGGGAACTCACCAAGGCCAGCTGGCCTGGGTCTGGAAAAGCCTGGGATAAAACCGGACTCACTAAGACTATCTTATAGTTCAATTGTAGCACTACTTAGGACATACTCCAAAGAATCTATGTCAGCAATTTCTTGCTCCCAATTGCCTTCCTTTTGCTTCTTAGTATTTGGTGGAGTTTTGCCATCTGACAATATTTCTTAGGAAAATCAAAAGTATTTTAACAATTACCCAAGCAAAAGATAATTCCAAGTGTAAGTCAAGTACAGTACATAATGAAGACTGTAACTTTGTGTAGTTAAAAGTAAATAATAGATAGTAGGAAAAGTTGACTAATGATTCATTTGAAAGGCAAAATATCCGAGTTGAGTTCTCTGATGCAGGTGACTGATCCACCTCTAAGGAAGATAGTGAAGATGAGAATAGCCTCAGAATAGGCAGGAGCTTCTCTTGATAGATGGTAGAAATACATTCCTACAGTCCAGTCTTCTACTGGTTTCTCTGTGGGTCAGCACGTGTTTCTCAATGACAGACTTGTAGAACGACAAGGGACAGTCCCAGAGTGCTTCCGGTTGTGGGATAAGCCTACTGGTCTGACAGATGAGTCTCTGCTTCCACTGTTTCTAAAGGTAAGCAGCAAGACCTCTGTCATCATTTCCTCCCCAGCAGTAGCAGCTGGGAGGGAAGGAGGTGATTCAGGGTAGCGCTACAAACATGCTGGATGAGAGAGTTCACAAAGTTTTTAACCAACGTCTTTAGGTTGAAAATTAAGGCAATTGATCCAATTTAAATTGACTTTTTGTACAGCAGAGGAGATAAGGATTTGATTTACTGTTTTTCTGTGTTTATATTGTTTTTCATCATCATTTCTTCATGAGGCTTTCTTCCAGTGTTATGTTTTTTGACATCTTTGTCAAAAATTTGGTGGCTGCAAGTGTGTGGTTTGTTTCTAGCTTCTGCTCTATCTTTGGCCTACACGGCTGTTTGTGAGCCAGCATCGTTCGCTGTCTCTGTTCTTGTGACTCTGTGGTGTAGTCTGTAGGCAGGGCTGGGATGCCTGGGACACTGTTCTTTCTGCTCATGATTGCTTTAGCATTTTGAGGTCTTTTATTTTTCACTTCCAAATTAATTTTGTTTTAACTAATTCTATGAAGAATATCATTAAAATTTAACATGTATTTTGCTGAATCTGTAGGTAACTTTCAGTAATATACTCATTTTCATATCAATTCTTCTAATTCATAAGCTTCGGGGGTGTCTTCCTGTTTTCTAGTGTCTTTTTCAATTACTTTCTTCAGTGCTTTAAAGTTTTTATTGTAGAAGTCTTTCACCTCCTTGGCCAGGTTTATTTCTACACATACAATTATGTTTCCTGAAACTATTGCAAGTAGGACCTCCCTTTCTTCCCCAACAAGTTTATTATTGGTTCATACAACATGCTTAGTGTGCATCTCGATACTTTGCTGGTATGCTATCATATTTTAGACTTGTCTGGTGGGCTCTTTTTTAATTTTATTGATTTATATTGAGCTTAACATTTTCTCTGCTCCCCTCCCTGCCTATCTCTTCCCCTTCAACCCTACCCCAAGGTCTCCAAGCTCCCAATTTACTCAGGAGATCTTGTCTTTTCCTACTTCCTGTGTAGATTAGATTCATGTATATTTCTCTTAGGGTCCTCATGGTTGTCTAGGTTCTCTGGGATTGTGATTTGTAGGATGGTTTTCGTTGCTTTATGTTTAAAAACAACTTATGAGTGAGTACATGTGATAATTTCTTTCTGGGTCTGGGTTACCTCACTCAAAGTGATGTTTTTTAGTTCCATCCATTTGCCTGCAAAGTTCAAGATGCCATTTTTTTCTGCTGTGTAGTACTCCATTGTGTAAACATACTACATTTTCTTTATCTATTCTTAGGTCGAGGGGCATTTAGGTTGTTTCCAGATTCTAACTATAACAAGCAATGCTGCTATGAACATAGTTGAACACATGTCTTTGTGGCATTATTGAGCATCCTTTGGATATATACCCAAAAGTGGTATTACTGGGTCTTGAGGAAGGTTGTTTTCTAATTTTCTGAGAAATCACCACACTGACATCCAAAGTACCAGCTTGCACTCCCATCAGAAATACAGGAGTGTTCCTTTTACCCCACAACCTCTCCAGCATAAGTTGTCATCAGTGATTGCTATCTCCTGTTAATTTAGTTTTCGTTGTTAGTGATGTTAATTTGTGTGTTTTTCCATTTTTGGGGATTTGCTGCTATGAGACCATCAATTGTCTGTGTTATTGTTGGTGTGGCCAACTTCCTTGGGTTGGAGGTTTCCGTCTAGTATTTTGTGTAGGGCTAGTTTGTGGCTAAATATTGGTTAAATCTGGTTTTGTCATGGAATATATTGTTTTGCCCTTTTATAGTGATTGAAAGTTTTTCTGGGTATAATAGTCTGGGCTGGCATCCATGGTCTCTTAATGTCTGCATAATGCTTCACCATGATCTTCTGGCTTCCATTGTCTCCAATGGGAAGTCAGGTGTAATTCTGTTAGGTCTGCCTTTATATGTTACTTGACCTTTTTCCTTTTCAGCTCTTAATATTCTTTCTTTATTCTGTATGTTTAGTGTTTTGATTATTATGTGGGGAGGGCACTTTTTTTTTGATCCAGTCTGTTTTGTATTCTGTATGCTTCTTGTATCCTCATAGGCATATCTTTCTTTAGGTTGGAAAAGTTTTCTTCTATGATTTTGTTAAATATATATATATATATATATATATATATATATATATATATATATTTTCTGTGCGTTTGAGTTGAACTTCTCCTTCTTCTTTCCCTATTATTCTTACATTTGGTCTTTTCATGGTGTCCCATATTTCCTGGATATTTTGAGTTAAGCTTTTATTAGATTTAATGTTTTCTTTGTCTATTTCCTCTATTGTATCTTCAGTGCTTGAGATTCTCTCTTCCATCTCTTGTATTCTGCTGTTTATGCTTGCATTTGTGGTTCCTAATCGTTTTATCATGAATTATTTTCTATAATTCCTTCGGCTTGTGTTTCTTTATTGCCTATATCTCAGTTTTCAAGTCTTGAATTGTTTCTTTCATATGTTTGATTGCTTTTTCTTGGTTTTCTTTAAGAGATTTGCTGATGTCTTCCAATTTTCTATTTGTCTTTCCCTGCATTTCTTTGGGGGAATTTTTTATTTCCTCTTTAAGAGTTTCAAACGTTCTCCTGAAGTTATTTTTTTAGGTCATTTTCTCCTGCTTTATCTATATTTGGTTGTTCAAGTCTTGCTGTTGTAGGGTCTCTTGATTTTACTGGTGTTGTGTTGTTCTTTATGGCATTGCATGTGTTCTTATTTTGTCTACTCATCTTTTTCTCTAATTGGTATGGTTGGGGATGTCTGTGATCCTGATAATTAATTTTCTGGGTGCCAGTGAATCCAAGGCTCAGATGGTTGTTCCTTGTGGTATAATCAATGCCACAGTTCTAGTTAACCCATTGGTCACTCTGTGTTCATGAAGGTTGCTCAGTACTCCCAGGATTTGTTCTGCTCTCATGCAGTTTGTTGTCTCAGACCTGTTTCTGTAAATATCCCTGGTCTGGATCCACTCCTGCATAGGTTCCTGGCTTGGAGTTGGTCCTGCAAAGGTCTCTGGTTCTGATCTACTCCCTCAGAGGTCCCAGACTCAGATGTTCCCAGACCCCTAGAGGACCTGGCTCAGGCCTATTCCCTTTGATATCCCAGGCCAACACCCAGACCCACAGAGGTCCTGGCTCAGACCTACTTCCTCAGAGGTCCTGGACTCATGCCTAGACTCACAGGGGTCCTGGCTCAGGTTTACCCAGTTTAATTAGGTCCCAGATTCACTCCTGGACCCTCAGCAGTCTCTGGCTCTGGCCACTAGCTCAACAGTTGCTCCCCTGCCTGCTCCTGTAGAGCTTGCTGTCTCAGGCCTGCTCTGGTCTAGGTAGCTGGCTCAGTCCTCCTTCCTGGTGGACTCTTAAAGGTTTTTAAAGTACAGTATCATGGCATTTACAAATAATCATTATAGTTCTTCCTGTTGTGTCCTTTTTATTTCTTTCTCTTGACTTATTGCTCCAGCTAAGCTGTTGAGTATTCTACTGAATAAAAACACAAAGACCACTATCCCCAAATGAAAAATTAAAACAAGAAGGGATGGAGTGCTGGGCATCCTTGTCACCCTCCTGATTTTGAAGGGTTACTTTCAGCTTTCTCCACTTAGTATCCTGTCATCTGTATGCTTGTTGTATACAATTTTTATTTTTCTGTCTTAAAGTAATTTTTAAAGCTAACATAGATAGATAGTAATGGGTTTCATCATGGCATTTGTGTGTGTGTGTGTGTATGTGTGTGCGAGAGAGAGAGAGAGGGAGATTACTATATTTACTTCCCTTCCTCACTATTTTATCCCCTAACACCCTCTCTTGGTGTGCCCCTTATTTCCTTGAGATAGTCTGTCTTTATGCTTTGATGTTGTATGTATTCCACCACCGCCCCTTTATGCTTTCCTCCTCTTCCATGTTCTTTCTCCTTACACACACACTCCACATACATATGCATTTACATCTGCATATGAGAGGAAACCTGCAGTGTTTGTCCTTCTGAATGTGGCTTATTTTGTTTAACAAAGTGGTTTTTCTATTACATTTATTTTTCTGCAAATTTCATTTTTCTTTAGAGCGTAATAAAATTTTGTTTTGTATCTGTAACACATTTCTCTATTCTTTGATCAGCAACTAAACATCTAGTCTTGTTCTATTTCTTAGTTATTGTGAGTAGGTATAGTCATAATTATGCATGTTCAAATGTCTCTTTGATGTACATGCATAATTAATGTAATACATATAATATGTTATATAATGCTAGTAGTCAGGCGTCTGTACTGGCCTGACCTCGGGGTATATGTCCTCAGCTGTAGCTACCTTTGTGTACATTCACTATGTTCTCTTTTAAAAAGGGCCCTACCCACCTCCCCTCTCTCTCTCTCTCTCTCTCTCTCTCTCTCTCTCTCTCTCTCTCTCTCTCTCTTGCTTTTCTGCCTGCCTCTCTGTTTCTCCCCTTCTCTCTCTTCTGCTGCTCTGTCCTCAGAGGCCAGTCTCCGCCCTCCCCTTCCCCTTTTGTACATCCCCTTTCCCTTAATTAAAACCTCTCCATGTGAACTCTGTCACATGTTCTCTTTCTCTCTCATGCCACATTTTTCTAAATGACAACATTGGTTCCCTGAACCAATAATATTTATCTATGTAAATATGTAATTATATAATATATAGTTTAAACTAATTCTATGAAGTACATCATTCCCAAACATACATATTAGGGAATATACTCAGAAGTTGTAAAGCTTGGTCATATGGTATTTATGACTCAGGTTTCCCTTTTTAAACTCTGTCCTGGTTCCCATAGATTCTCTATTCCCTAGCAGTGTAAACAATTCCTTCCCCACACCCACACAAATATTTGTTGTCTGGTATTTTTTTTGGATAAGAGTTTCTCTGTGTAGCCTTGACTGTCTTAGAACTCACTGTGTAGACCAGGCTGGCCTTGAACTCAGAAATCTGCCTCCGAGTGCTGGGAGTAAAGACCTGTGCACCCACTGTCTGGCATCTGTTTTCTCTTGGTGATGATTATTCTGACTAGGATAAGACAGAATTTCAAAGTAGTTCTAATTTAAATTACCCTGATAGCTAGGCTTGTTGATAGTTCTTCCTTCTTTTCTTATCAGACAGATGCTTTTAATTTTTTACTTATTTATAAGGACTATTTTTGATTTGTATTTTTTTTAATGAGAAGCTTCTTTTCTGGGTCAACTTTTATAACTCAAAAAATTACTGAGAGTTTAAGACTCAGAGCTTTGTTTAATGAAAAACATTTTTATTTATTTAAGAATTTTGTACATTAATACAGTGTTGTGGAATATTAAGTTGTGTTACATCTGTTTATGCTGTGGAACATTAGTTTTTAAATTGTTTTAATTGAGATATACATTTTCTCCACCTCCTTTTCTTTCCTCCCCTCTCGCCTTCTATCGTCTCCCATGACCCCCATGCTCTCAATTTACTCAGGAGATCTTGTCTTTTTCTCCTTCTTATGTAGAGCCATGTATGTCTCTCTTAGGGTCCTCTTTGTTATCTAGGTTCTCTGGGGTTGTGGACTGTAGTCTCGTTATTCTTTGCTTAAGGAACATCAATTTAATGATGCAAAGATGGTGCAGGAGAATTGTCTGTATTCTGTCAATCATGTTTTAAATAAATGCTGATTGGCTGGTAGCCAGGCAGGAAGTATAGGTGGGAAAACCAGACAGGAAGTAGACGTGGGGCAATAAGAACAGGAGTATTCTGGGAAGAAGGAAGCTCTCTTGCAGTCCTGCTCAGATCACTGAAGAAGCAGGATGTGACCTACCCCACTGAAAAAGGTACTGAGCCATGTGGATGTGTTGCATTCTTTATTTAAAGATTTTTTTAAACTAAAGATTTATTTATTTATTATGTATACAGTGTTCTGTCTTCATGTATCTCTGCAGGCCAGAAGAGGGCACTGGATCTCATTGTAGATGGCTGTGAGCTACCATGTGGTTGCTGGGAATTGAACTCAGGTCCTCTGGAAGAGCAGTCAGTTCTCTTAACTTCTGAGAAATCACTCCAGCCCATCTTGCTTTCTTTTATGCTGCATTTGTTAACACTGTAAAGCTGTATTACTTTGCCTGTCTAAAACACCTGATTGTTCTAATAAAGAGATGAATGGCCAATAGCTAGACAGGAGAAAGGATAGGTGGGGATGCTATGCAGAAAGAATAAATAGGAGGAGAAATCCAAGAGGAGAGGATCAAGAATATGTGTTTAGGGTTGGCCACTGGGGTTGGATAACCTGTCAGGGCACTCATCTCTGGATAAAGACTGACTCTTATTCCCTCAGCCGTCATCAAATGCCATAGTTCTTCATCTAGCAGTAGAGACCTGTGAGATTTCTGCCATCTATGTTGTCATGTTCTATGGTATTGCCATTTTTTTCAGCTCTTATTTGGGTAAACATATCTTTGCTATGTCATGAGTGCCATTTCCCTGTTGTATAGTTAAGACACTATCTCTCCGCAGATATTCTGGTACTCTGCCTTTACAACCTTTCCACACCTTCTTATGTGATGTTCCCCAAGTCTCAGGTTACATTGTTGTATCAATTTGGGTTGAGCACCTGGTAGTCTGCTGCTATTTTTTCGTATTTTGACCACTTTGGGATTTCTGTAGCAGTCTCTATTTATGGCAGGAAAAACAAAAGCAAAACATTTTAAAATTATTTTTATTGATCTATACGTTTTTCTCTGCCTCTCCCCTTCCTCCTTTCTCCCCTTCTACCTTTTCCCGTTATCCCTATGCTCCTAATTGACTCAGGAGATCTTGTCTTTTTCTACTTTCCATGTAGATTAGATCCATGTATGTCTCTTTTAGGGTCCTCTTTGTTGTTTAGGTTCTCTAGGATTATGGGCTGTAGGCTGTTTTTTCTTTGCTTTATGTCTAAAAGCCACTTATGAATGAGTACATACTATATTTATCTTTCTGGGTCTGGGTTACCTCACTCAATATGTTTTTTCCTAGATCCATTTACTTGCCTGCAAATTTCAAGATGTTATTATTTGCAAAAAACTTTTCTTGATGGGGGGGAGAGATATACACTTATCTGTAGGTATAAGGATAAGTTTTTAGAATGCAGATAGAAATTATTCTGGTTAGGAAAGTAGCAGTAGTAGGTTTTAATGGAAAGCCTCTCTTCTAGGGGTTGGTCAAGGGAATCCAAATCACCCCCAAATAGTAAAGGCTATTGTTGATGCCCTTGGCTCCTCCTAGAAGCAAATGGGAAGACCCTATTGTTGAAGACACCATGTACATCAGATATAGGACTTTGAACAATTGATCTGAAACTGATTATTTCAAGCATTTTCAAACATTTATTGGCTATGGGCATTTTTTCTTTTGATACTGTCAGTTCCTCTTCCCATACATTGATTAGATGATTCGTCTCATGGTGTCTATTTTTAGTAATCCTATAAACAGTCTAGATTTTAATTCCCTGTCTGATATGCATGTAGCTCTCTTTAGGCTGGTGATGGTTTCCTGGGTGGTGCAGGAACTCTGTGATGTTGTGCATTCCGATCTGTCAATCACGGATTCTTTTCTGTGGCATGGGATTCCTTTCCACCAAGTCCTCACCCGTGCTAATATCTTGAAGTGTTTCTTTCTGTGAGTTTTAGGGTCTTACATTAAGATCTTCGATTCATTTTAAAACTGTTTGTGCATGAGGTTATAGATCTAATTTAATTTTTCTACACCTGGCTATCCAGTTTTCTTATCACTATTTCTCATCCTATGCATGTTTTCCATTCCTTTGACAAAGACTGGGCTGCCACTGCTATGTGGGTTTATTTCCAGGTCCTTCATTCTTTCTCCCCAGTTCACCAGAGCTGTGCTCCCTTTCATTCTTTGCATATCAGGAGCCTCTGCGGCCACATTTAGTTTTGCACTCTGTGGTCAGCCAAGTCTTTCCACCCCTCCCAGGATAGTTCATACCCTAGTTCTAACAGGGGTGTCTCTCAAATGCACTGGGAGTTGACCAGGCAACCAGAGTACTGGGATCTGTCCAGGCAGACCCAACTATATACTTTCAGAATATCCTAAACATTAGTCACCCTGCTGGAGGCTGAGTGGATATTCTGTGGAGGAAACTTACTCCCTCGGAGCTTCCCTGGCCTTACACTGTGCTGCAGGGAACCAACCTCACAGCAGAGAGATGTTTCAGAGGGGTGGATATGCAGGAAAATATCCTAGTAGAAGTCTGAAAACCAGCTGAGGTTTTAGGCCTCCATTGAGGCCTTGGAACTATATGGATTAACCTTATTTTTTTCATAAAACAACTGGAGAAGCTTTCTCTACCTCTCTTTCAAGTTAAGCAACAATGAGTTGGGGTCTGAGCTTGGTGGAAGCCCTACTGAGTCTGAGGGGAGGGACGTCTGAAACATTGATGTCAACAACTTGCCTAAGTAGTACCCAGCCACAGCTTTAAATTATGCCCCTGGAGTCCCTACCAGCTCTTGCAACCAACGTGAGACTTAGTTCGAATGTTCTGCATGTACGACTCAGCTTGTTTTAAGTGTCTTGTGGCACATGGATAGAAGTTCTGTATCACAGATGATGAACTCTCGTTAAGGCCTGAGCAGCCTGACCTGTGCTGGGGGGCTGGGAGGCTCACGGAAGCAGGCCCATTGACATCATATTTATTCCATGGGTTTCATTGGTGTTCTCTGGTTGGAGGCCGCTAGTTCACTTCCCAGCTGCCCTGACCAAAAATATCACTCAGAAAATATATTATTTGCCGTACTGTTTGGCCAATACTTAAGCATATTTCTGGCTTACTCTTATATCTTAAATTAACCCATCTTCATTAATCTGTGTATCGCCATGTGGCTGTGGCTTACCGGCAAGGTTCCATCTGGCATCTGTCTCAGGCAGGGCTACATGGCTTCTCTCCACTCCGCTTTCTTTCTTCCAGCATTCAGTTTACTTTTCCCCACCTAGCTCTACTATGTCCAACAGGTCAAGCCAGTTTCTTTATTCATCAACTAGTAAAAGCAACACATATACAGAAGGACTTCCTATGCCAGTGTTCCAAAGGTTTTCCATTGTTTCTCATATCAACAAGAAGGGTTGCAGTGTGGAGCTGACAGAGGGTTTTGATCAGTGTTAATTGCTGAGCCACATTAGTCTCATCTTTGCAACAGATGGGGGTCCAGGCTGTAGATCCAGCAGCTATGTTTTCTCCCCTGCCCAGTGCTCCATGCCTGCTTTAGGAACAACATTGATCTGTTTTTCTATCCTTTCTGCAAGGTGATCTTTAACTGGTAGTGTATCAAAGGGTGTTAGAGTTGCCACATCTTTTCTTCCTACAGAATCTATTCTATCAAATCACTCTACAATTTTTAAAAAGGTGTAATTATCAGAAAATGATAGTGTGTAGAACTGTGGAGAGAATATAGTCTCAAGCTTACCTGGGTAAGATGGTGGTTATGTATGCCCAGTGCCCTTTGCTTGGGGGAATTCTTGTACAAATTCTGTGTAATGTTATACTTAGTACTTAGGACATTAGCAAAAGTACCTAGTCCTCTGCTCTGATACCTCAGCTAATGAACAAATGAAGTGAGAAGAGCCTTCATGACCAGAAAACAATCAACTATGTTTTTTTTTTTTTAAAAATCAAATTGAAATGTTCAGCCCCAAAGCCACGTGAAAATTCCTTCTTGGTTTCAGTCATAAACAAGCACTCATTGGAGACACTGGATAAGCAGGACATAAAGAGAGAGCCAATGTGTGGCTGTGAAATGCCGCTTTGAGATGGGGCTGGTAGAATTGAGGTTCTGGTCCACAATAGTGAACCAGAAGTTGCTGCAGCTGGTGCCTTTGCCCTATGTGGGACTTATTCTCAGCTACACAAAGTGGCAGTGTGCCTGCCAGCCACAGCTCACATTGGCAAGGACACAAGAGCACACTCCTTCTGTGAACACTAAAGTCACTGAAGCTGAAGTGTTTTTTTTATTATTATTTATTTATTATGTATACAGTATTCTGGCCGCATGGCTGAAGTGTTTTAAAACATGAGTATAAGACGAGTTTGTAGTATGGTTCCTTCTTGGAATTTTCATTAAGAAGTCATGATTGCTAACTACTAAACCATAATTACTAGTTCTTTCGATAGGGTTTCCCATGTAACACTGGCTGGCCTGGAATGAGCTATACAGACCAGGGCAGATTTGAAATCATGGAGATCCACCTGCTTATGCCTCTTGAGTTCTGGGATAAAGGTATTTGCCACAGCACCCAGTTTCTCAGTGGCTCTAGTACAATGTCTCATTTTATATATTTAATCTTGTAGGAACTAACTCTTTAGGAAGTGGCTTCCAATGGAGTATATTTCAATATTCACAAACATTTAGTACTTAGACTCTTTTGTTGGAGATATAAATGATAATTGATTACATAGTAAATTACTTGTTGAAACACTGGGGATGCCAAGTCATGCATATTATATATTTACAGGAGCTCAATCCCTAGACATAAGAATTAAAAGTACTCAAGGAGACAATTAATCCCCCTTCCCCCTGATTTCAAGATGGTTCTTTCAAGTATGTTTAAGTGGTCAACTAAGCTCCCAGTCTGCTATATTAAAATACCATAGGTAAGGTAGTTTGAAGGCATTAATTTCTCTTACAGTTATTGAGGCCAAGAGCCCATGATTAAGGTTCTGGATGACCTGGGCTCTGGTGACAACACTCTTCTTGGCTTGAAGATGGCTTCTTTCCCACCATATCCTTATGTTGCCTTTCCTGGTGTCATTTCTTCTATGGGCATGAATCTTAACTGGTTAACCCCCTCCCCAAGCTTCCCATGTTATTTAACTTTATTTCTTTTAAGGCTTAATCTGCAAATGTAGGCAGACTAAGGGTAAGGGCTTGGGGAGATAGGATTTTTCTTTGTAAGGGATGGTGTAGGGTTCACAGATGCTGCTTCATCCAGAGTTGATGTGGGATTTCCCTCTGTATGCTGTGATTACCATTAATGAATAAAGAAACTGCCTTGGACCTGAAGCAGGGCAGAACATAGCTAGGCATGGAAAACTAAACTGAATGCTGGGAGGAAGAAGGGCAGACTCAGAGAGAAGCCATAGAGCTTCTGGAGACAGAAGTGCTGAAACTTTGCTGGTAGGCCATGACCTTGTGGTGATACACAGATTGATGAAGATGTAAGAGTTTGCCAATAAGAAGCTAGAGCTAATGGGCCAGCAGTGATTTAAATAATATGGTTTCTGTGTGATTATTTCGGGGTTAAGCAGTCAGGAACAAATAAGTGGTTCTCTCCTACTACAAATTTGTGCCAACATGGTTGACTAAAATCCACATAAAATCTGAGAAAAGGAATTCTAGACACAAAAATACAGAGTTTAACACAGCTTCTTGCTATTTGCTGGTGGCTTGCTCCAGATCCCTTAAGAGAGGTTTCCCTGATTCAGCTGTGACTATTTTGAATGCTGGCTTTCTGGGCCTTTCTGCCAGCATGATCTCTGGCTCATTTGGGAGATGATGGAGCATTTGGATGAAGTTTGTGAGCAGACCGCTGTAGCTTGCTTAATGGCGACATGGACCATCTGTGTGCATGAGAATGGGGCTGTGTGCATGGCTCTCAGAGGCACCATGCTGGCCTGGGTGGGCAGGCAGAAAGTACTGTATATACCATAGTAATGGCACAGCTTAAGTTTTAAGAAGCGCTTAGCATTTTAAAAAGTGCTCCTGGATGGTAAAGAATTACAGATATGTAATAAAGACAAATCCAGATGAGTCATGGTGTTGGATAAGAAAGGCTTAGAAGAGAGAAAAAAAGAGTATATAGAGTCATAAAATAAGGTTAATGCTTTAAAAAATCGGTAAGGTCTTTAAAGAGACAGAGTACAGATAGTAATAGATAAAAAGGAGATAAGAAAAATAAGCTATGTAAAATTGGAAAATTCACAGAGAGTCTGGATTGTGTATATTATTGTGTTATCTTTGAATTTTTGACTGTGAATGAGCTAAATATAGAGAGACATTTCATTGTATGCGCTGCTAAGCTAAATCAGCATGTATATTATAAAGGTATCATGACTTCCAAATTTGGGTCTAAGAATATGTTGCTTTGGAAAAGGGGTTCTTCTTTGTTTCCACAGAGGATGAGAACCTATGGATTGCTTCCAGAATGGTGTGGTTTGATGGAACAATACCTGCTGAAGATCACCATGAACACCACCAAATATTACTTCACCCAATAAACAGCAAGAAGAAGTTTGGACAGAACTACGCCCATATTTTTTTTAAGTGTTTCTTGACATTTAAAGGGGGATATGCTATAGAGATGAATACTTAGCATTGGAATAGATCTTGGTCTATTGATACAAAGTTAAGGTCAAGTTTGCTATATGTATTTCTGATCTTGATTAAGGCATTGTGTTTGTGCAGCTCATTTAAAATGTAATATATAATTAAGAAATACAGGTTAATAAATAATAATCTATAATAGTCAAGTTTGTAGTCATGTTATTAGATTTTATATATGTACAGAGATCTATTTCAAATAGACAGGTATTCTTAAAGCCTTTCAAAGACTACAAAATATGACATTTAAAATGTTTTAAGAAGTTAGGACTTTTCATGACAGAGACACATCTCCTGGTAGCACCAGTTACTTCAAGAGGAAGATGGGCATCAAAGAGGCTCCTTATGGAGTTGGCTAGCCATTTGGGCAAGAAACTGCTCTTGCCTGAACTGCTTAACTAGACATGTATAACCTGCAGAGAAATGACTGAAGGGTGAGATGATGCTTTCGTGTTCCTACTTCATAAAAGTGTCTGCCAGAAATTCTGCAGGACACAGAAAAAAGTGACTGACAAACTGCCAATATAGACTGAACTGTCTTTGAAATTTTCTGCTTTGTGGAAAAGTCTGCTGGATATTATGAGCCTGTAGGCTGAAGATAGGTGCCCCAACATTGCAGAAAGGCTTTGGAGCAACTGTCTAGGCAGTGAGGTGTCTCTGTCAATTCTAGAGTTTTGGAAGTTGCTTACAATGCACTTCCTGTTTATTTAGGCAATATTATATCCTTTTGGAGTCTTTGATGGAGTTGAAGAATAGATAGTTATTATTATAGTTTTCCTTAGATATGATAAAAGATAAAGTAGATATAAATATTGTAACTGTAATTCTTGCTTGATACCTGTTTTGTTATATGTAATTTTACTATGTTAAAGTGAAAACCTTACTTTTTTATTTAAACAGAAAAGGGGAGGTGATGTGGGATTTCCCTCTGTATGCTGTGATTACCATTAATGAATAATGAAACTGCTTTGGACCTATAAAAAGGGCAGATTTTAGCTAGGCAGGGAAAACTAAACTGAATACTGGGAGGAAGAAGGGCAGAGTAAGAGAGAAGCCATGGAGCCACTGCCAGGGACAGAAGTGCTGAAACTTTGCTGGTAGGCCACAGCCTTGTGGTGATGCACAGATTAATGGAGGTAGGTTAAATTAAGATGTAAGAGTTAGCCAATAAGAAGCTAGAGCTAATGGGCCAAGCAGTGATTTAAATAATATGGTTTCTGTGTGATTATTCTGGGACTAAGCCACTGGGAACAAACAAGTGGCCCTCTCCTACTTCACAGAGGAACTGATAATTCAGAATTCACATACAGAAGCTGGTTGCCTTTAACATCTGTGTAGGATTTTACATTTTGTTGTGAAAACTGATTTATAGATTGTATTGTAATTGATGCTTTATAACTGGGCAAAGATATCCCCTCCATTATTATGAGGCTGCCCTCCCTTTTACTGAGGCTGTTTTTCACTTGTGTGCCTGTCAACTTGACAAATACTGCTGTGTCATTTCTTCCCACAACATGCCTCATGTTCATGTATTGACGAGTTTGTCTGTACCAGAAACTGACTTATCTTAACCTGTATAACTGTATTAGGTGGATAGGTTTTTATGCTCTTCATGGTGTTCTAGAAGTTTGTCTGACAAAAGCCTGATTCAAACATTGGCTACTGTTATGGTATGAATGTAAAATGTCCCCATACCTCATGTATTTGGACACTTGGTCCCCAGCATGCAGTGCTGTTTTGGGAAGTCGTAGAGCCTTTTGGATATGGGGTCTGCCTGGAAGACTAAGGCCTTTGGAGACAGGCCTTGAGGGTTTGTAGCCTAGCCCTATGTCCACTCCCTTTCTCTGCATCCTGATCCATCAGCTGTAAGCAAGCCTTCTACTGCAGGCAGAGCTTCAATCACCACACCATCCCTACATAACTGAACTCTCCCCATCCATGAGCCAAAGTAATTCACTCCTTCCTTATGGTGTTTTTATTCATGTCTCATCACAGTGATAAGAAAAAGTGAATATTATCTCAAAGCTTGTCACCTTAATTACACTGCACTGGAAAGAATCACCGTGTTCAGGGACTTCATGGAACAAGAAGAGGTACAGCATTGGGAGAGCCCCTTTGGGGGATTCTAGGCACTTTGTCTTCTTTCTTTTAACTGGTGATGATATTATTCATAATTATTTAGCATGACCCCACCAATGAAGCCCCTACATCTTGAAGTTTAAAATAAGTTTTAATGAGAAATATTTTTAAGGAACGACCTTGAAACCTTGGTCTTGTACAACCTAAATAAAAGCAAAAAAGCACTCAGGTCAGGTACTCAGGGGACTTGAAGCTTAGCCTGAACACTTTGGCAACCATGTTCAAGTTCAAGTAGATCTGATGGTGTCATTTTGGCACTTTTACCTCTGTTCTTCAAGTGAAACACGTCTTAAAATTTAAGTTAGTTCTTTCTGGCATCTCTTGATCTACCACACCATACCATAGCATGACAAACAGGTGCTACCTGTCACATAGAAGTATAGAGTGACCCCATAAAAGAATGAGGTCAGCAGATAACCAGAGTATATGCTGGTCTTTGAGTATAGATGTGGACTTTGAACATGATTTAGGACAGCTTTAGGGAAGTGCAAGATAAAAATAGTGCAGGGAAGCACTGAGTTCCAGCGAGTTTGGGGCCACATCTACCCTAAATGGTCTGTCTGTAACACTGCTACTTCCTTGGTTTCTATTAAAACCCACTTGGTCTGGGAAAGGTTTCGTTCGTTCATTTGATTTCGTGTTATAATCTATTACTTTCATTTCCCTTATTTTTGAAGATGTATCATCACCCTGAGTAACATGATGGGAAGTACTTGTCAAAAGGACACATTGCACAAAATATGTAATTAACTATTTTCATGCTGAATTTGGTGTGTGCTCATTTCAAATGACAGCTAATTTAAAATGGAAAGTAAAGTTCCACACATAGAGTTCCTTCTTGCAATGACAGGAGCCCAACAGTCTTCAGATCTGTCTGCAATTCTCTTTATCAAACCACTGATTGGAGATTTCTTTTGTGTTATAATATGGTGGACAACTTGCAAGTGAGCTTAGACAACACATACATTTACCAATGATACTTTGAACACACTGAAGTCTTTTTATGATTTTGATGATTTGTTTTTGACAAGATCATCCTGTACACAGCACCCTGTGATCACATCACCCTCCTACGCAATCAGCTTCTCCCTCTATATGGACCCTTTCTTCCTTCCAAGCAGCCTTCCTCTTCTGAAGACCTTCTGCTTTGCCTCTCTCCTCTCTCTCTCTGTACGCAAGCAGTCACAGCTACTATGTATACATGATTACAATGGTCATGCTCTATCTAGAAGACAGTGCCCACTGCTGCTGTAAGGATAGGGCCCGCTGTTCTTTCCAGCCACCCAGCTAGCTTAGCCTTGAAATAACCACACAGAAGTTGTATTAATTAAATCACTGCTTGGCCTATTATCTATAGCCTCTTATTGGCTAACTCTCATATCTTGATTTAACCCATTTTTATTAATCTGTATGTCACCACGTGGCAGTGGCTTACTGGGAAAGATTTGGCATGTCTGGCTCTGGCAGCTCCAAGGTGTCTTTCTCCTACTCTGCCTCTCTTCCTCCCAGCATTCAGTTCTGTCTTCCCCACCTACCTAAGTTCTACCCTATCAACTAGACCAAGGCAGTTTCTTTATTCATTAACGAATGACAGCAACACACAAACAAAAGGACCTCCTATACCACACCGCACCTTTCCTATCATTTGGCTTCCATAGTCCTTCCATCCCCTCCTTGTGTGTGTGTGTGTGTGTGTGTGTGTGTGTGTGTGTGTGTGTGTGTGTGTGTGAGAGAGAGAGAGAGAGAGAGAGAGAGAGAGAGAGAGAGAGAGAGAGAGAGAGAGAGAGAGAGATTTTTTGTGTGGATGACCTGTTTATTGGTGAGAGTGGGGTATTGAAGTCAACAAATTAACTATTTTGGTAAGTCCATATTTGTTTTATGAAGTCAAATATACACCAGGTGGTGGTGGTGCAAGTCTTTAATCCCAGAACTTGGAAGGCAGAGATAGGCAGATCTCTGTGAGTTCAGGGTCAGTCTAGTCTATAAAGTGAGTTCCAGGACAACCAGAGTTACACAGTGAAACACTCTCAAAAAACAAACAAAAAAGCAACACAAAAAAGAAGTCAAATATACACTGATGTTTGTGCATAAATGTTTAAAATTTTAAATTTTTATTGGTGGATATTTACCTAAGATATCATGATCTTTAGTTCTTTGGTTGAGAATTCAGCCTAAATTGTGGCTAGTTTTGGTTTGAGTTCTATTTTGTCAAACATTAGAATAGGTAGACTTGCTTTCTTTATTTCTTTCTGTATTGGCACGTTAGCATCTGGAGTGGGTTTGTTGAGGAGGAGGGTGGTCTGGGGGCTGAGGTTCCAGGGACCCCTTACCTGTCATCCCTGGGAGCTAGAGAGATGATGCATTTCTATTAGCTTGGCATAATTTTTTCCATCCTTTCATTCTAAAGTCATGGCTATCACATCTTTCATGTAATAACTAGACAGGCCCTATTTTCTAGCTCAATCTGCTTGTCTCTGTCTGTTGATGAGGAAACTGAGACCATTACCATTCAATTATTGTTGAAAGGCATTCTATATTTTAATAGTTGTTCTTTTGCTCCTGGTGTAGTGTTTGGTATTTCCCTAACAGTTTTGTTTAGTTTCTGCTCTAGTTTGGTTTATTCTTTCCTGTGGCCTCATGTGCTTATATTTCTCTTCCGAATGCAGGATTGCTTTGAGTGTCTTTGGCAGGACTTGCTTGGTGGCCGTGATATCCTTCAGTTTGTGTTTATCATGGGAAATCTGTCTTTCTCCTTCATTCATGAGGGACAGCATCCGTGGATATCATAATCTCGGACAACAGTTATCTTCACAAATGAATTGCCGCATTACATGCTGGCTTCGTCACTAGTTTCTATCCAGAGGCCAGCTGTTTCTATGGCTTTACTTTTATATGACTTGGTGTTTCTTTCCTGCTGTTTTCCATTTACTTTCTTTATTCTGAATATTCAGTGTTTCAACTATAATATTCCTGAAGAAATTCTTTTATGTTTCCCATTAAAAATGGAAGGCCATTTTTTTGCACTAGGTTTGAAAAATTTCTGCTATGATTTTATCCAGTATTATTTTTATTATTTTAGCATGAAATTCTTCTCATTTTTATAAGGCATGGCCTATAGAGTTGGTCTTTTAATGATTCTCATCTCATACATTCAGCTTATCTTTTCTTACTGATTCATCCTTGTCATTGTCTGAATGGTTCTGCTTCATCCATCATTCTTCACACCCTTATATTCAGCTCTCCATTTGATCTACTCTGTTGGTGAGACCTCTCACTGTCTTTTTCCCACTTACTAAATTATTTATTTCTAGTATTTCAAGTTGAATAGCTTTCTCCCTAGTGTTTTCAGTTCTTTCTTGAATTCCATTTTAATGTCCTATACTGACATCATGTTTCATGCAGCTGTTTGTTATTTTATTCTTGAACAAATTTAGAAGTTTACTCACACCGTCTTTGATTCCTTGAACATATAATCTTTCCTTGAGATTTAATCTAATTCTTCCACACTGGAGGCCATTACTCCGGGATTAGTAATTTTTAAAAGGGTTGTAGTGTCCTGGTTTTTTTATATTTCTTTGTTTTTTACTTTGAGGTTGATGTATCTGGGATTGGTTCATGTTTTATTTTTTTAGTCACTTGTACTATTTTAGTGCGCCTTCTTCATTTAAGTAGAACAGTAGTGCAGTAGGTTTGAGGTGTTATTTTTTTTTTCACTGAACGAGATATAGCCCAGTAGTTAGACCCTCTGTGGGCTGAGGCCCATGCATTTGGGGCATCAGGCATGATGCCTTGTATTACACTGAGAACTGGAAACTGTCTACAGAAGCAACCACAGCCTATGGATAAGCCCCCTATCAAAATACAGCAACAGTCAATTAAAAAATAATTCCCTTCAATACCATAGTTTTAGGAAGTCAAGAAATGTAGCTAGTACAATGTTTTTGTTTGCTTGCTTGAGATAGGATCATATTCTATAGACCAGGTTGGCCTTGTACTCACAAAGATCTGCCTGCCTCTGCCTCCTGAGTACTGGGATTAAAGATGGGTGCTACTATGCCTGGTGATAGTGTTATGTTTACTAAGATAGTCACTGAGAGTTTGAATAGAAAGACAATAAGCAGGTAATAATAGAGATTCACATTAGGATGACAGAGGAAAATACAGAGGAGGCAAAGTAAACAGAAGGAGGCAATAGAGACAGGGAGTGTATGAGGTAGCTCTGGTTAAGTGAAGAATGAAAGAGGAAGAATCCAACTCTCTGGTGGCTAAAACAAGGAACATCAAACTCCAGGCCAGGCTCTGTTCTTTGGGAAAGCCTACACAAAGGACAAAGAAACAACAAAGAGAGAGAATGGGAACAGAAGGGGCCAGCGCTGACCCACTAAACTGACCTTATACCTTAAATAAGAGACATAGAAAAGTGAAGGAAGTGAGCTGGGTGCAGAGCCTAAAGGTGGGTGCTGCTTTCAGTCTGGCCTTTAGGGCAAAGGTTCTCAACCGTTTTTATGCTGTGACCCTTTAATACAGTTCCTCATGGTGTGGTGACCCCAACCACAAAATTATTTTCTTGCCACTACTGCTATGACTTGAAAGGTAAATATCTGATATGCGACTCCTACGGGGTCACGGCCCACTCCTCTAGGCATTCTTTCCAGTGCTCCCAGATGCTTGGTAAGCACCAGCATGTCTTAACAGACGGATGGCAGGTGGTAGTCACTCATCTAGGTGGCATTTTGTCGGGTAAGGACACAAAAATGGAGGCCTTCCTGAGGAGAAATGTGTTTGAGAAAGCCTGGGTCTATGTTCCACTTCACACTGTGGCTAAACAAATTTTTTTTCCTTGCTCAATATCTCAGTTCTGACTTAGTTTTTTAAGTCTTGCCAACTAGAGGTAGATATAGGCAACCCAGGTTTTAGAGTGCAGTCCCATGAGGCTTGTGCTGGGCACTCAGGGTGTTTAGTGCTCATCTTTTCTCCTCTGGGGTAGCCAAACAGCTGACTTGTGTGTACTGAAAAGAAACATTTTCGTGGTGTCTCTTTTATCTGTGCATCTGCCACATGTGGCTTTTGTCTCTCACATCTTCCTCTCACACTGCTTTTTAAAATGTCTTTTCCTGAAAGTATGGTGCAGTGGCTCCAGCCCTCTGCAGTTGCATACCCTCTCACTCTGAAATCAGGCTAATCTTTCTGGAATGGGCTGAACTGGAAAGTGCTTGGGCCTGCCTCTCCTTCCGGTCTGCTTTGCAGTTTCCTGTTTCACTTTGCTCCTGAAACTGAAGATTGCTGTCACACACCTCTTACAAGACTGTTCTCCAGCTGTCTTCAGTTTATTCTCCTTGTCTTTGTACCATCTACCATCTCCTGAAAATACAAATGACTCTTTAAAGTGCACAGAAATATATGTAACGAATATTCCTAGAGGTACTATTCAGTAACCTCAACATCATCAGTAACAGAAAAGATAAATACATGCTGGTATACTCATCAAATAGAACACTTCACAGTGATGAAAGTCAGTGGGTAACAACCAAAAACATCAGTGTGAGCAAGCTTCATAAAAATAATACCATGCCCCAAAAGGAAATTTTACATAATATAAATGCATGCTATCATCTATGGAGAGATGGACAGGTCAAACTAAAACCTTGTAGTGTACAGGAATATGACAATCTACTAAAATCATAACTAATAGCAAGGCAATGATGAACACAATTAAACTGAAACCTTATAGTGTACAGGAGTATGACAATCTATTAACATCATAACTAATAGCAAGGCAATGGTGAACACAACAGGGGCAGACAGCATGAAGAAGACCAATAAGATGTGAAATCTCTGAAGGAACATGTATTGTTCATCTTTTAGGTTAAATGTGGGACGCTCAAGGTTTTTTCTATTAACTTATGAGTTCTTTCAACTCATAAATATGTGTATATCTAAGTGTATAGCACATATACACACATGTATCACAAGAACATGAATGAAATAACTCATGGGAAGTATACAGCAGCTGGTTACTTCTGACTTGGATTAAGAACCAGAGTCAGAACTGAACAGAAGAAACAATGCAGTGTGCAGGACAGTGTTCAGTGCCTCCTAGTGACTCCATGATGGCATAGATACTGATGTCAGTGGTACGTGTGAACAGTGTTCACTCACGCTCTTGGGTGTATGGAGAGCAGATGCTGGATGTCCTGCTTGAGCTACACTAACCTAGAATGCTAAAAGAAGACATTCAAAAGGTTTTTTTTTTTGAAACTCTTCGGTGATTTAACCAAGTCCCTCTAGTTACTAGTTTCGTGTTCCCAAACCATTGGCTCCCTTCCCACATTGGCACAATGCATTTATAGGAGAAATGTTTTTAAATAGCTGCACATTCTCAGCCCTTTTCTCCTTCCTCATCTATTTCAACATCTCCAAGTTTGGTTCCTCTTCTTTGTCTTCTATTTATTGGTATCTCATGCTTTATACAGTCACCACTTTCTTCTTCCTGTTGTTATGAGTGCTGAGTTGAATTTTCTATATCATCAGATATTAGGGTGAAGATTCTAATCAGCTTTCTGATGCTGTAAAAAAAAACCCTGAGGTAATTCTCTTACAATGAGAAAAGTTTGATTCTGGTCAGCAGTCTTGGAGGTCCCAGTGTAGGGTTGTCTAACTCATTGTTTCTGGATATGTGTGGTAGAGCAGTGACTCAGGTAGAAAGCATACCATGAGTCCTTGATATATAGTAATCATTTTTATTTTAGAATGCCATCTCTTTTCCTCATGACTAAGCATGGATTTGCATTAATAAACCAGGCAAGCTTCTTCCTTCCCCTCTTGACCCAAGTTTAAAACAAAGGCCTGTTGGCAGACTGCTGATTCATTTCCTGGCCATCCAGATATAAATAATCACACAGAAACTGTATTAATTGCAACACTGCTTGGCCTATTAGCTCATGCATATTTCTAGCTAGCTCTTACATCTTAAATCAACCCATCTCTATTAATCTGTACATCACCACCAGGTCATGGCCTACCAGCAAGGTTCCAGCATCTCTCTCCTCTGGCAGTACAGGGTTCTCACTGACTGCCTATTTTCTCCCAACATTCAGTTCAGTTTTCCCGCCTAACTCTATTCTGCCATCTCACAGGACAAAGAAGCTTCTTTATTCATTAACCAATAAAAGCAACACATATACAGAAGGACTTCCCACACCATTTCTCCTTTTCTGTCCAAGTTTTAACATTAACATAGTAAAATTACATATAGCAAAATAGGTATCAAGCAAGAATTACAGTTACAATATTTAGTCCTTTTATATTTGCCAAATTAAAAAAATATTCTATCATCTATTCTGTTTCTGTGAGTCTAAAGCTTTATATCTAATTTTTCATTTATCATAATTAAGGAAAACTATAATTATAACTATCTGTTCTTCAACTCTATCAAAGACCCCAGAAGGATATAATATTACCTAAGTAAACAGGAAGTACATTGTAAGCAACTCTAGAATTGACAGAGACATCTCCCTGCCCATACAGTCACCCAAAGTTCTGTAAAATTGGGGCATCCACCTTCAGCCTACAGGCCCATAGTATCTGGCAGACTTTTCCATGAACCAGGACATTTCAAAGACAGTTCCACATGTATTGGTAATTTGTCAGTCACTTTCTTCTGTGTCCTGCAGAATGTCTGGCAGACTGTTTCCTGAAGCAGGAACTCTGAAGGACTTTTTCACCTTCTTTAGGCAAGTTCAGTGGTCATTTTTGTGTAAGTCCTTCATGTCCAGTTTATACAACATACCATCAAGTAGTCCAGGCAAGAGCAGTTTCTTGCTCAAATGGCTAACCAACTCCATAAGGAGCTTCTTTGATGCCTATCATCTGATTGAATTCAACTGGTGCTGCCAGAAGCAGATGTGTCTCATTGTCATGAAAAGTTTTAAAATTTTAAGACATTTTAAATGCCATATTCTGTTAGTGTTTGAAAGTATTGGAGAATACCTTTCCATCTGAAATATATCTCTGCACATTTAGAAAACCTAACTAACATGACTACAAGTTTGACTATTATAAATGACTACCTATTAACTTGTATTTCTTATTTATACATTATGTTCTTAAATGAGCTGCACAAACACAATACCTTAATCAAAAGCAGAAAAATTTGGGAATATGGACATAGTTCTCTCCAAACTGCTTCCTTGTGTTTATTGGGTGAAGCATTTCTAGGGTTCATGGAAACCTCTCAGGGGTCTTGTTCTATCAAACCACATTAGCCTAGAAGGAATCCACAGGTTCTTATCCTCTGTGGAAACAAAAGCAGAACCTCTTTATCAAAGCAACATACCCTTAGATCCAGAATTTGAAGTCAAGATACCTTTAAAATATGTTGGTTTAGCTTAGCAGTCCATACAATGAAATGTCTCTCTGTACTTAGCTCTTTCACAGTTAGAAAATTAAAGAAAACATGATAATATACATAATCCAGACTCTGTGTAATTTCCATCTTTATGTGACTTATTTTTCTTTACTCCTTTAATTTATGACTAACTGTACTGTATCTCTTTAAAGAGTTTGTTTTATTCTTTAAGATGATTTACCTCTTTTTATAACTATACTCTTTTTTTCTCTCTCCCAAGCCTACATACATTTTTTAAACACACTGTGCCTTGTCTTTTATGTCTTTTTTTTTAAAAATATTTATTTATTTATTATGTATACAATATTCTGACTGTGTGTATGCTTGAAGGCCAGAAGGGGGCACCATACCTCATTACAGATGGTTGTGAGCCACCATGTGGTTGCTGGGAATTGAACTCAGGACCTTTGGAAGAGCAGGCAATGCTCTTAACCACTGAGCCATCTCTCCAGACCTCTTTTATGTCTTTTATGTCTGAATCTGTCCTATTGTGTATCTGAAATCCTTTTCTGTCCAGGAGGGCTTCTTAAAGTGCTAAGTGATGTGGCTAGGACTAAGACTGCTTTGCCTTTTGGCTCCACCCAGTCCAACATGGGGGAGGTCCATTCAGTGCCAGCTCTATGAGCTGTGTTCATAGACCCATTTCCAGGCGCACAGTGGGTCTATGTTGCCATTAAGCAAGTTGTAGCTCTCTGCCTGCTCACAGACCCCATTTAACTGCTGCTTGGCTTCCTGAAGGAGCCAGAGCTGTACATGCAACTAGCACAAACCAGGAAGACACTGTTTCTTAAAGAAGCTGCATTTTTTTTTAAATTATATGCCATGTAGCCACTGTGGGAGAAAGATATTAGAAGCTTGCCAGTAGGCCACAACCTCATGGTGGTGCACAGATTAATAGAGATGGGTTGATTTAAGATGTAAGAGTTAGCTAGGAATATGAATAAGCTATTTGGCCAAATGTTTCTGAGTGATTATTTGGGTCTGGGCAGCCAGGAAACAAATGAGCAGCCTCCACCAACAAAGGCCTTGCCGACTTTTCCTTCCTCCAGCAGCCTTGCAGCTGATGGACTAGCCCAACGAGTTCAAGATCTCATCAGCACATGTTACACAACGGTTGTGGGTCAATCAGTCATCCTGTCATTCTTCAAACTGACCTCAAATAAATGAGGAAGACTCTTCAGGCTTTAAAACACCCTCAAGGAGAAGCTGGGCTTCAGCAGAGTCCCCACTATGCTGTGTCCGAGGGTCTTTCTCCCCGTGTGCTTGCTGTGAGTGTTTCCTCACCCCTAATAAAAGCCTACCCAATACCAGAGTGTCAGTCCTGAAAACAGGCATATGAATACCCTTCCATAGGCAGAGTGGTTGAACTTTATATGTCTAAGAATACATATATAGCAACAGTAGCATATATATGTAATAACAGTTCATGAAAAAGGTTTTTAATTGGGAGAAAAGCAAGTAGGGGTATAAGACAGGGATTGGAGGGAGGAAAGGGAAGGGAGAATGATGTAATTATATCATAATCTCAAAAATAAAAGACAAATTTAAGAGACCGTCTTCATTGGCAAAAGAAAAATTAAAAAAAAGGAAGCAAGACACAGAAGGACAAATACCACATTGTCATTCATTTGTGGCAGTTAAAAAGGTTATCTCACTGAAGTAGAGAGAAGAGACAAGGTCACAATAGGCTGGGTAGGGGAGGAGGAGAACAGAGAGGCTAGATAAAAGGATATCAAGTACAGTTAGATGGAAATGGTTTTAGTGAACCATGGAACTGTAGGGTGACCGTAGTCTATAACAGTTTGCTACACAGAAATAATGTTTAAAGAGATGCAAATTCTATTTGATCATTATATATATATATACACACACACACACACACACACACACACACACACGTATCAGATGATCCTTCTCTATCCCTTAAATACATAAAACACCATAAGAAGAGCTTAGCATGATATCTTATGCCTTCAATTTCAGCACTTGGGAAACTGAGAATAAATGATTACCATGAGTTTGAGGCTAGGCTAGGCTACATGATGAGTTCTGGATCACCAGGGTGTTCTATCTGGAGAATTGTCCATATGATGGTTGTTCCAAATGAATAATATGTAGTAAACAAAAGTAAAAGGGCAAACCCAAGTATCAGACAGAAAGCATCATCAGGTTGGCCACTTATGACACCCATCAGGAACTGGCCGGAGAGCCTTGTTGAAATGGCAGTACTGGAATTTCTAAGTGAGAGAGACCTAGGCAGAGTCTTGTCTGTAGACAAGACTTCTCATAGCTTCAGGCTTCTTATCCCCATTTAAGGCGCTGTGTATCACAGGAGAAACAGCAGTAACCTCTGTTGGAGATAGTTTATCTTACAGCTGTTCTCCAGCTGCAAGGTTTTCAGTATCCTTCTTAGCTGTCAACTGTTTTCAATTCTTCCTATTAAGAGAACCAAAGAGCCAGTGGGACCCAAGATAGAGTCTTAAAGGACATTTGAAATGCTTGAGTCTTAGACAAGGTAGCCTATCTTCTCGGATAGCTGTCAACAGGCACCAACAGCGCTTGACACTTTACCAATACAATTTATATTACAGTGGGCTACAGAGTGAGACCCTGTGTCAAAAAAACCTGGCATGATAATAAAAATAATTAATATTCTCTGTCTATGCAATGTTAGATATTAAATTATTTCTTAATTTGGTTCGAAATTTAAAAAGTTATACTGTAAGACTCTTATGACCAAAGAGTACACTCAAGAAGGATTTGTAGAATTTGGCAGAGTGCTTTTCACGACTCACACCCCAATGAACTCACATCTAATGAAAAAATGTTTATGATTCAGGCTGCCATAAGTCCGAAGCACAGACATAAGGGAGAAAGCCTTAAATCAGACCAACAGGGTGTGTCAGGAGCAGCTGTGTTCCGGTAATTGGGAGATTTGCAGGAAGAACTGATGACTGTCCTCAAACACCGTGAATACAAACGGAAGTGGCTCAAGCCTTCTGGAAACCCACACAGACATTTGTAAGTGGTTCTATGGAGGAGATTTATGCATTTTCACCTCATGAATTCTCTGATAAATATTTATCATGGGCAAGTCTGTCTGACAGAGATCAGAAGACGTATTGATTGTGGTGACATTAGTCATCATATTTTTTGTCTGTTTTTAAAGCATTTCCGTCTCCAAGTCAAAAATTATCTCATCATATGCTTAAGAAACTTGTCACCAGCAAAAGTTTTTTTAAAAGATAGACTTGGTTTATCACCTCGTTTGTAAAAGATAGAATTGGTACTATCACCTCGTTTTACTTTTTTGGGGGTGTTTTTGAGGCAGGGCCTGGCTTGCAGTACAGGTTGGCCTTTAGTTGATGCTCCTGCATGGGCTTCTCCAGAGCTAAAATTATGGGCCTTGACCACTCTGCTCTTAGGAGGAGGGTTCTGTGAAACAGAAAGTGAATACAGGAAATACTGGACTAATCCTCATCGTGAGACCTTTTCTTCACAACTGCCCTGCTGCAACACACATGGCTCCCACTTGCTCATAGCTCTTGACTTGAACTTGTTTGCCAATTACTTGCCAATATCTCTCATTCTTTTTCATACCCACCATCCTAAGCACAGACCAGACATCCTCTCAGCCAGGTCCCCACTTCTGGAGAGTTATTTGCACAGAACAGAGCTTATGAAGGGTTGAACACACCCTCTCCCTCCCTAAATCACAACATTGTGTCTCAGAGAAAACAATGAGAGCTTGCTTTAATTCCCCCCTAGAAAGAAATGAAGGCGAAGCTGTAAGTCACAACAATCCCACACCAGTTTGGAATTATGATTAATAGAATGGTTATTTATTTAAAGGGGAAAAAAACTTACAGATCACCGTCCCAGACAACAGCCCTCTGCGTAATCAGGAAGGGAGTCTAGTCGCTGGAAGCGAAGCAGGAAATAAGAGAGAGAGGAGAGGGAAGTGGCCGCTTTTTTAAAGGGAGAGAGACCACGCACCAATGGATGGGTATATCAGTGGCTATTGGCTGAAGGAGCAGAAGGAGCTCCCGCAACACCTCCCCCTTTTGTTTAAGTAAGAGAGTTCTAAACCTACTACGAAATTATATACAATAAGTACAAATATCCTATTCTAACTAGTTTAGGTCTTGTATAATAAATAACTTGGGCAAGTCATGAGAGAAAAGTAACTACATTTATGTAGTCTTCAACCCCATCGAAGATCTGAGAAGGGAAATAATGTTACCTGGGTAATTACGAAGTTCAGTAAAATAACTTCCAAAACATGCAACAAATCACAGGGACAACTGGCTACCTGGGCAATCACCCAAAGTCACGTTTGCAGCGTGCAGCGGGGCTGTGTCCCTGGCACCCGGCTGCCCACATGGCTAGCTTATGCCCCGAAATAATTACATGGAAACTGTATTCTTTTAAACACTGCCTGGCCCCATTAGTTCCAGCCTCTTATTAGCTAGCTCTTACATATTGATCTAACCCATTTCTAATATCCCTGTAACACCACGAGGTGTCTTACCAGGGAAGATCTTAACCTGCGTCTGTGTCCGGTGGGAGAATCATGGCGACTCCTGACTCGGCTTCTTTCTCCCAGTATTCTGTTCTGTTTACTCTGCCTACCTAATTTTATGTCCTATTAAAGGGCCGAGGCAGTCTCTTTATTTAACCAATGAAATTAACACAAAACAGAAGACTCTCCCTCATCAAAGAAATGCTATCCTCACTCATCTATAGGAGTCTAACAGTCATTTCTCATCCACAAAACTTTCCCCTAAGTATAGCCCTTGTTAAAGCTTGGAGAAATCAGAGCCATAGGTTCACTCCACATAGTAAACTCCTAAATCAAATTTTCTCAGAAGACTGTAAAATCTTTGTGCTAAATATGCTTTTCTCAAATGAGAAAGTGCAAATTTGTATCTACATAAAATAAACATAACCAAATTACATTTCTATATCCACTTTGGTCTTCAGTCCTTTTCCACCCATTTTGATTGAGGCCTTCTATATTTTTGGGTTCCACCTTCCTGGCTCTGGCCATCTGTATTGAACATGTACAGACTAATTTTCTTACGTTATTCCCTGAGCGATAGGACATGATATTTATTCCTCTACTTACATTGCATTAGGTAGCATGCAAATCCTAAAAGTGTTTTAAATTACACAGGATGTGCATAAGCTATATACAAATACTCCAGCATGTGATATGGAACTTGACCATCTGTGTTTCAGGCACTGGGGTTCCTGTAATCATTACTCAGAAGGTACTGAGAGACAGCATATATGAAGAAAACCTGTTCCCACACAGATAGTCAGTTGATGAAGGCAGGAGAATTTTAGTAGCTCACTCCTTCTTTCCTCTCATTCTCTTCCTTCCTTCTCTCTTCTCTTTCTTTCCCTCCACCCTTTCTTTTCTCATCTTTTTTTAAATATATATCTTTTGTTATATATCCTGGGATCTCCACTGTTTTTGCATGCATCAACATGATAAAACTTGGAGACAACATTTGCACATCACTAACACAGGCTGCTAGGTTCCTAGCTGTATTTATCATCTAGAATACAAAGCTCACGGTAAGTACTCAAGGAACATCTGTTGAACAGGTGAAGGATGGATGCTGTAGAAAGTTGTTGCTTTGCATCCTGCTCTTTGTGACTCAGCTTTATGCCCTGAACCTCATCAGTGAATGTGAGTGAATAGAGCCAGTCCATTCATTTTAAACACCAGGGGTACTGTGCTCCACACATATGTCAAAATGTTCTTAACCATTATGACTGTATACATTTTAGTTGTTCCTATTTCTTCCAAGTTAGAAATAATTGTTCTGCAGAGAGCTTTATACCAATTTCTTTATGTCTACACGAAAGAATTATTTGGATGTCTATTATTAGAAGTAGACATTCTGAGTTATAACCTATGTACATTTCCAACTGTAGCAGTCATATTCTGAGATGACCCTATGACCTTTACTGAGCAAAAGCAATGAATGTCACCCCTTTAATATTATTATATGGTAAAAGTGAAAGGGTTATGAAGATGTAATTGTGGTTCATCATACTATCCCTTTGCATAATGTTTGGGCTTCATTTGAGAATAATTCCACAATTCATAGAATCTTAAGTCCCTTATGTAAAGTGATAAAACTTTTAGAAATAGCCTATATGCATTTTCTATTTATTAATTCAGTTATTTTTGAGACAGAGTACTACTCTATAGCTGAAACTGACCTCAAACTTATGACCCTTTTGCTTCTTTCTGTAAGTGTTGATATTGCAGATGTACATTCATACACCCAACTCCTATTATTTAAAATAATATCTAGAGTACTTATGATACCTAATCTAATAAAAATGCTATATAGATAGGTATTATATTGTATCATTTAAGAAATAACAAGAAAAACATCTTTATGTTCAGTAGAGATGCAATTCTTTTTCTGAATATTTCCACATTGGGTTAAATCTGTAGGTGCAGAACTCATGAAACAAAAGGCTGGCTGCATACTGTAAGAGGTGACTGTGGTGGCCCTCTTCTGCTCAGGTGGATTCTTGGGAAGCTGGTCTAGAGTTGAGAGTAGAAGCAATAGATGCACACTTCTGGCTGTCCCACCCCAAGAAGCAAACACCCTCTCCTCGCTCCCTGTTCTGATCGTCTGTGAAGAGCAACTGTGTGAGCTGGAGCTTTGGTTTCTTTTGAGTACGAGGATTTGAATTCTGCCAAATATGCCAAGCTTGCAAGAGGACTTGAACCATCTGCTCCCCTCAACTATGCTGATTTAGATAAGAACCCCTTGACTTCAGCCTTTTGAGCACCAGCTGAACCAAGGAAACAAATAAGAAATAATGTTTATTACCTAAAAAGTCACTAAGCTTGTAATTTGTTCCCCAGCAATATTACCCAACTGCTCTCTAGCGTGGGTCTTTTGATTTATGTCCTGAAAGCAGGAAACAGGGAATACTGTTTTCAGACCTTGTAGATGCTATGGATTTTACCGCTGTGAAGTTGCATTATCCTAGGCATCTAATTTGCATTTTCCAAATTGCTAGTGTGTGACTTGATATGTACTTTCCATGTTTCATATTTGCTGGCCTCCTTTGTCTCTTGTTTATTTGTAGGCTTTCTTTATTCTTGCCCTGTCAGTGTTATGTATATGTATGTATCATGGTTTCTGTCTGCAATGTCTTCCTAAGGATCACATGTGAGCAACTGGTCCCAGTATGTGGCACTATTTTAAAGGCCATAGAGACTTTAGCAGGTGGGACATAGCTGTCTGGAGTAGCACACTTGGGAGGGACTTTAAAGATTATACCTGCTCCTGGTTTGGCTGGCTCTTTTGTTTGTAGCTGGTGCCATGTGAAGATGCCCAATCATCCTACAAAAGCATTTGTTCAACTATGTTCATAGCAGCACTATTTGTAATAGCCAGAACCTGGAAACAACCTAGGTGCCCCTCAATAGAAGAATGGATAAAGAAGGAAAGGCTGTATTTTATTCCGTGTGTGTTTTTCACACCTTCTTCAAAGATTAGGCGGCTGCAGCTGGGTGAGTTTGTTTCTGGGTCCTTTGTTTCTTTCTATCAATTTGCATGTCTGTTCTGTGCTGGTGTCATGCTGTTTTGTTTCTGTGGTTCTGTAATATAATTTGGCCTCAGGCATTATGATATTTCTAGCATTGTTCTTTCAATTTAGGGTGACTTTAGTTATCCAGGGTCGTTAGTGCTTTCATAAAACTCTAGGGCTATTAATCATAAGGAGTGCCCTTGTTCTGGGAAGAGGAAGGGGTAAGCATCTTTGGAAGTAGAGCAGAGTGAACTTCTTAGACCTACAATGAGTGGAGATTTCAAAGATAATTTAAATTTTTCCAAGTTTCCAGGACCAGCTCTACTCCCAAATTCATAATAGACATGGTTCCTCTTCACATGTTAGCATATTCAATAAGTTTATTCATGTTATCAACAAATACTTACTATAGGAATCATATTGTGGTGGTTTGAAAGAAAATGCCCCCAAAGGGAGTGGCACTATTAGGAGGTGTGGCCTTGAGGAAGTAGTGTAGCTTTGTTGAAGAAAGAGAGTCCCTAGGGAGAAGCACAATTAATAAAAACTTCACTTCCTGCTGCCTGTGGATCCGAATGTAGAACTCTCAGCTTCTTCTGCAGCACTGTGTCTGCCTGTACTCAGCCACACTTCCCTCCATGGTGCTAATAGACTAAACCCCTGAAACTGTAAGCCAGGCACAGTTAAATGTTTTCCTTTATAAGATTGGTCATAGCATTTTTTCCCAACAATAGAAACCATAACTAAGAAGTGTACCAACTTATTAATTTTGATTTATGAATGTGTGTATTATGTCCTGCATGAGTGCGTATCTGCAGAGGGCAGAAGAGGGCATCAGATCCCCTGGAGTAGGAGGTATAGACTATTGTAAGCTATCTGACATGGCTGCTGGGGTCCAAACTCAGATCCTGTTGAAAAGCAGTAAGTGCTCTGAGTTGCTGAGATGTCTCTCCTAACCCCCTTCTTATTTTTTATAGATGATTTTTCTGACATATAGCTTCAACTTTGTGTTGCTGTGGCAACATATCCGATGTAACACTTTAAGGAAGGAAGGACTTATTTATTTTGGTCCATGCTTTAGGAGATTTCAGTCTGTCATGATGAGAAGGGTGTGGTGGCAGATCATCTCCCACCGTGACAGCAAGGGAAGAGGGAGGAGGGGGAGAGGAGAGAGTGTCTTGTTTAGGCTCTGTTTTAGATCATCAGTCATCCTCAGGTTGGGGGATGGTGCTGAGACTGGTCTTTCTTCGCTGGTTAATCATCCCTGGAAACCACTTACAGGCATACAAACTGGACACATGCCTTACTAATTTCCCAGACACTTCTTGGTTCCATCAACTGACAAACAAGATTCACGGAGCATACACTGATCGACTTTGTTCTACCGGGTGTTGATTTTATGTTTTATGTCTTTAGACGGATTTTCAGCTGTTAGTTCACTGATGATAGATTTCAGCCCTGAAAAAAGCAGCCAGCTTCCCAATATATCCAGTGTAATGCAAGATACTCTGGGTTTATTTTTTGGCTCTTTAGGGGACCCCCCCCAATCCAAATAATCATACACAGAGTCTTCTTCTGTCTTATGAATATCTGGGTTTAGCTTGACTTGTTTCTTATCAGCTTTTCTTAAATTATCTGGTCTACCTTTTGCTTCTGGGCTTTTCTCTATTTCTGTATATCTTTTCTTTCCTTCTTACTCTGTGTCTAGCTGTGTGGCTGGATGCCTGGCCCTTTCTTTTCTTGATCTTTTCTTCCCAGATTTCTCCTCCTATTTATTCTCTCTACCTTCCTGCCCCACCTATCCTTTCTCCTTCATTGCTATTGGCTGTTCAGCTCTTTATTACACCAATCAGGTGTTTTAGACAGGCAAAGTAACATAGTTTCACTGAGTTAAAAAAATATGCAAACACATGGTTGCATCATTAAATGGATATTCTATAGCATAAATAAATGGAACACTTTTTAAATTATATAGTATTTTTTATTACTTAAAAAATACCAATCCAAATTCACACTCCCTCCCCTCCTCCCAGTCCCCTCCCTCTCCCTCCACAGACCCTCCCCCCACCCCTTCAACCCTAAAGAAGTACCATGCACCCCGCCCTGTGGAAAGTCCAATGCTTTCCCTATTACATCTATGTTGAGCAAGGTTTACATCCAAAGAGAATAGGATCCCATGAAGCTGATATATGCAAATAGAGACACATCCCAGTGTCACTATCAGTGCCCCCCCCAATCTGCCCCAGCTGTCAACCTTCTTCAGGGGGGCTTGGTTACTAATATTCTACAACAGTAATTTTTTTTTTATTATTGAGAAAAAAAAATTCCGCCTCCTCCCAGCCTCCCACTCCTCCCCCCTCCCCCCACTCTTCCCCCTCCCCCCACTCCTCTCCCCCTCCCTCTCCAGTCTGAAGAGCAGTCAGGGTTCCCTGCCCTGTGGAAAGTCCAAAGTCCTCCCCCCTCCATCCTGGTCTAGGAAGGAGAACATCCAAACTGGCTAGGCTCCCACAAAGCCAGGACATGAAGTAGGATCAAAACCCAGTGCCATTGCCTTTGGCTTCTCAGCAGCCCTCATTGTCCGCCATATTCAGAGAGTCCGGTTTTATCCCCTGCTTTTTCAGTCACAGTCCAGCTGGCCTTGGTGAGCTCCAATAGATCAGCCCCACTGTCTCCGTGTGTGGGTGCACCCCTTGTGGTCCTGACTTCTTTGCTCATGTTCTCCCTCCTGTTCCTCACTGGGACTTTGGGAGCTCAGTCCAGTGCTCCAGTGTGGGTCTCTGTCTCTATCTCCATCCATCGCCAGATGAAGGTTCTATGGTGATATGCAAAATATTCATCAGTATGGCTATAGGATAGGATCATTTCAGGTTCCCTATCCTCAGCTGCCCCAGGAACTAACTGGGGACCTCGCCTTGGGCACCTGGAAGCCCCTCTAGGTCCAAGTCTCTTGCCAACCCTAAGATGGCTCCCTTAATTAAGATATGTGCTTCCCTGCTCCCCTATCCAACCTTCCTTTATCCCAATCATCCCGTTGCCCCAATTTCTCCCCATCCTACCCTTCTCACTTTTCTCTCCCCATCTCCCCTTACCCCCCTCCCACCCCACCCTTAAGATCCCGATTTTTGCCTGGCAATCTTGTCTACTTCCCATACCCAGGAGGATAGCTATATGTTTTTCTTTGGGTTCACCTTCTTATCTAGCTTCTTTAGGATAACAAATTATAGAGTCACTGACCTTTATTTATGGCTAGAACCCAATTATGAGTGAGTATATCCCTTGTTCATCTTTTTGGGTCTGGGATACCTCACTCAGGATACTATTTTCTATTTCCATCCATTTGCATGCAAAATTTGAGAAGTCATTGTTTTTTACCGCTGAGTAGTACTCTAATGTATATATATTCCACACTTTCTTCATCCATTCTTCCATTGAAGGACATCTAGGTTGTTTCCAGGTTCTGGCTATTACAAATAATGCTGCTATGAACATAGTTGAACAAATGCCCTTGTCATATGATCGGGCATCTCTTGGGTATATTCCCAAGAGTGGTATTGCTGGGTCCAGGGGTAGGTTGATCCCGAATTTCCTGAGAAACCGAAACACTGCTTTCCAAAGTGGTTGCACAAGTTTGCATTCCCACCAGCAATGGATGAGTGTACCCCTTCCTCCACAACCTCTCCAGCAGAGGCTATCATTGGTGTTTTTGATTTTAGCCAATCTGACAGGTGTAAGATGATATCTCAAAGTTGTTTTGATTTGCATTTCCCTGATCTACAACAGTAATTTATTGAAGTCTACTTTGACCCTTAATTAAACCAAGACAGCCCTCGTTGGAAGTCTTATCTGAAAATGCTCTCTGGCATATTGTGGTTTACAGATTCCAAAAACTGTGACAAGCTCAGCTCAGTCAAGAGACATAATTTAGTTCATGTTGACTTAAAGCAAAAGATGTGATGTGGCGCGAGTTATCGCATGGACTCTAAGGGAGGAATGCAGTAGAGGTACAGTAAGCAAGGGAGCTGGAAGGGTGAGCCAGCTAGGCTCTGCTAGCTCCCTACTTTCTCTACTCTCTTTGTTTTGGAGATGAATAAGGTGCTTTACAGTCTCCAACCACACGTTCTGATCCCATTTATACAGGCTCATGCATGCTTCCCTTCTACACCCCCCACTCTTCCTTTCTTCCTCTATAACCTCCATAATGACATATTCTTGTATTCTTGGGGAAAGGAATGCAATGGTACACTTCATGCCCAGTTGATCTACATGCACTTCCGAATTAGCTCTGTGTTCACATGGGAGCCGAACATGGTACTTTATTTTTGATTTTCAGCTGTGTTCTGAGAACGATCCAGCTGGGCAGAGAGATTTGTGTTATCCTCCAATCCTCCAAATATTACTAACAATCTCCCAAATGCACCGAAGCATCCTGGGATCTGAGTCCTCCTGAATGGCGAGAACTGCAGAACTTTTCTTTTTTTCTTTTTTGGGTTTTTGAGACAGGGTTTCTCTGTGGTTTTCATCTCAGTGATTCGCAAAGGAACTGGCCATTCTGCCTCGGAATAACCGACTGAATGCTGACGCTGTCTAAACGCAGAGAAATGGCACGCGATTCACATTCAAATCAGCAACTCAGTTTCACAGGGATTTTTTTAAGTTGTGATATTTTTGATATCTTCTTGCTCAAAAGTGGTTGCATCCTTTACAAAAGAGATTCATTTTTATTGCATATTTTAAAATGGGTTTTTGAGAGAGTCACATACATTGGTAAGCTCAGGTAGTGGGTACAGAAATGTAATCTTAAAAACCGCACGCCTCTACTTCCACGTTTTACCCTTGGGAAAGTGAAAACCGTGTGCAAAGCCTGAGCAACAATTACTGTCACCATCTATTGTTGCTCCAGATATCGTCAGTAACTCTGTGATTTTGGTGTCTTGACTTTGAAAAATATTTTCCTCCTAAGCCCTCATTTCTCTGAAGAGTCCTGGATCTTCTGTGATAGTACACTGAGGGTAAATTTCTACTTAATGTGTGCCTCTTACGTAAGTTTTTAAAGTAATAGAAGAATATGCCTATCATATTCAGATATGATGCAAACTAGGTTGAAATGGGAAGATGGCAAACTCCAATTGCACTGATACTTTATAATATTAGAATACAGTAAATGGGAACTAAGAAATTTGAAATACAGTAACCTGCCCTCCAAAAGATAGAAGTTGGACTATCCTCTCCTTGATATTTACGGGTCCTTCTCTGAAAGCCTGACTGTCCCCATTACCCTAAATGGCCTCTGTTCCTTTCTCTAGGACACTAAAAGTGGTCATTTGAGCATTATAATGAATCTCTCAGGTTCGCTCGAGAGATCTGAAATTGTCATATAAAGACTGGGGGAAATTTGTTTCGTGCTGTGAAAAATATATCTACATGAAATGATGTCTAGAGCAATAGCAATTTCTTTTATGATAACAAGCATTGCAAAACAGAAGGGCTAGAACTTGGAACCTCATGGAGAAGACAGATGTGGAGTAGACCCCCATTCATCAGCATGAAGGGACAGTTACCTTAACAGAGGAGCTGCAGGGATAGACTGGGAGTTGTCTACAGAGGTGGCTAAAGGACAAATGAAAGACTGTGTAAATGAGGCATCCCTAGTGCTGGGACAGCCCTGCCTCTTACAGTGCCATCTGCAGCTGCAAGGGAGAGTCTTAAAGCCCAGAACTTGGCACTCCCTTCTCCTGGGTGATATTCTGCTTTCTTTGCTGTGTTTGTCGACTATATATATTTCTCAGCATTTCTCTTTCATTTGCTTGACTCCCAGATTTTCCCACTGAGAAAGTCAGAGCCAACTGAGATTGGTCAGAACTGGGCCCATTCTATTTATCTAAATCTGCCCAGGTTTTATGAAAGCTATGCCTTTAATAAGCCTTAGTGGCTAATGTTTTCATGAATTAATGCTTTTAAATATCTAGGAAGCAGATCATCATGATGCCTTTATAAATATACCAGTGCATAAAAAAACCTATAAAAACAAAATCAGCATGTAAATTTTGACAAAAAGAGCACAGAAAGAAAATTATAGGTTCCTTTCATATGTGAATATCTGTGCAAGTGATAACTGAAGAATGAATTGAGAGTACCTAAGAGCAGTGAGTTTGGGGCAGCATTTTTTAAAAAAAAGTTTAGTATTATGGGTGCTAGTAACACAACCCACTATATTTCTAAGTCAAAAGGTAATATGATATGATCACATTGGTAGATATAGATATCCTTAAAATATTCTTGAGTCTCGAAAAAAACCAAAAAAATATTCTTGAATTGTAAGAAATCATAATAAAGTAAATATAAATAAATACTCCTTTGTGTAATAAAAGTACCTTTCTCAGGACAGCCTGGTCTACAGAGTGAGTTCCAGGACATTCAGGGCCACACAGAGAAACCCTTTCTTGAAAAACCAAAAAAGAAAGCTGATATTTTATATTAGTATTATTTAGTTATGAAATATAATGGGAAGACTAGGTCTTGTGATCATAAGGATATTTGAAAATATTGCTGGGGAAAGATTTAAAAGAAGACAAACAAGGATAGGATGGATGTCATCACTAGATGACAGAAATTTCTAACTGGTCTCATCTTATGTGACTGTCCTTATGAGCATATTCCCCTGTTCACTGACATACTGTTACATAGCTTCTCTCTAGGGAAGCACACAACACGCATATTTATAGCTAAATATTTCTCAAATGTTTTGCTGAACATGTTTGACTGTATGCTGAGTCACGCATACACAAATATACAAAACTCACATAGAATGAAATATATTTATATCCGTATAGTCTCACAACGTTTTCCTATCTCTCTATATTCAGAGAAGCACAAAGCACACTTGCGAAGTGTGAAAGACTCCAGTGAGACACACGCAGATGTCTTCGCAGAGCTGGTTGCTAGAAGAGGGTGTGAAAGAAACTCCAGCTTGATCCTTAGCCTCTCTATAGTGAATTTATCCATTTTTGCTTTAGGAAAACATAAAATTGGAAGTGAAGTACAGTGATATAGTATGTGAGAGACTACAAAAGGTAAAATAAGATAGAAAAGATTTCTAGATTTTAAGTTTTTAAAATATTTTATTTATATTTTTAGCCATCGGTGCACTTTGGCCATATCCATTTACCACCGTCTCCCTCCAATGGCTCTTTGTGCCCCTTACTCTGTCTCCCTTGTGCCTCCAAGCCCTCTCTCTTTTGGTTATTAATAATCCCCTGAATTTAATTAGTACTGCCCATGCATGTGGGGCCATCCACTGGGACACGGGCAACCTGCCACAGCCACGTCTTCAAAGGAGAGTGACTCTCCCCTGTCAGCATCCACCTACAGTGCCAGGCCTTAGGGGCTCCTCCTCCAATGCTAGAATTTTAACTGCTTTGATCTTGTGCAGGTCTTGTGTAGGTACCTGTATCTGAGGTTATCGTGAGGGTTCCACTTCAGCATGGGCTAATCCACTGGTGAATCCATACTGAATGGGCTATGAGGAGCTGGGACGATTAGAAGTATGTAGAATATTCCTTTACACTGTGTGAATATATGTTGCTGTGATTGGGTTAAAAAAAGGCTGACTGGTCAAGAGCTGGACAGGACAAGATAACGTGGGAGAACCAGACTAAGGATACTGGGAAGAGGAAGGGCAGAGTCAGGGGAACTGCTAGTCAGATGCAGAGAGGAAACAAGAGGTGCAAAATGAAGGAGAGGTAATGCCATGTGGCAGAATGTAGACTAATAGAAATGGGTTAATTTAAGTTGTAAGAGCTAGTTAATAATAAGCCTGAGCTGATGGCTGAGCATTTATAATTAGTATTAAATCTCTGTGTTGGTTATTTGGGAACTGGCAAAAGGAAAAGAAAGGTCCACCTACAGAAGTAGGTTGCTGAAGTATATCTTTGCCAGGTATGTCTGGTCTGTGATCCTTACTGTATCTCTCCACTTCCTGTCTCCTTCTACAGTGTGTATGTTTATTTCTAATTTATATTATATGGCATTTTTATTAACTGTGTGTTCTAGTTTGTATTAGTCTGCTGTGATAAAACACCATGACTAAAAACAACTGAGAAGAAAGAATTCATGTCATCTTATAATTCCCACCTTACAGATCATCACTGATGGAAGTCAGGGCAGGAGCTCCAAACAGGAACCCGGAGGCAGGAACTGAAGTAGGACCAGTGCTTACTGACTGCTTCCCCTGCAGCTACTTTCTTATCCAGCCCAGGCCACTTGCTCAGGGATGGGTGGGCCGATCCCCTCCCATTTTAATAACTAATCAGGAAAATGAGCTACAGATGCCCACAGCCCAAGGTAAATTCTTAAACTGAGATTTTTTCCAAAGTATCTTTACGTTTCTGTCAAATTGGCAAAAATAAATAAATAAATAAACAAACAAATAAATAAATAAACAATACAATCAATCCTTTGTCTACTTGAACACAAATACATCACTATTAAACCATAATCTTTCCTTTCTTGTCTACCTCTAAGATCTCATGTTATTATCACAGTATAAAATGTAGTATAGTTTTAAATATCCCCCATTCTTTGAAAAATTCAAACATTTTAGAAGTCCAAGTTCTCTTTAGAAATATAGTGTCTTAATTATGGGCTCCTGTAAATTCCAAAATATGTCACATATGTCTTATTGCCAAAGGGAAGTTTCAGGGCACAGTTATGATCAAACCAAACACTTCATCATGCTATGTCAATCAAAACCTGTAGTTCAATGCCCAGTATATGGGACACTCACAAACTTCTGCACTCTGAAGGCTTGGACAATGCTATTCCTCTGCTCTGCCTTCTGAAATACACAGCTTGTCTGGTGGGCTCAGGTTGGTTTCCCTCCACACCTGCTGCTGTGCTTGGAGGTCATCTCAGGGTCGGTTCTGGTGCCATGGCAATGGAGGCTGCACCTTCATCTCTCCTGCTCTCTAGGGACTTTGACATTGCCACATGGTGCGAAGCATCGGCGTCTCTTCATGACCCTTCAGCCTTGGAGTTTCTACTGAGGCAGAGACCACACCTCCACTAACGGGCTCTCTTTTGACCTCCCTTCAGGGAGACATCAGCACACACTTTGAACATATTTTGGTACCAAGGAGAGCAAAAGACTGCTATTTTATGCTTGACCACTGGGGGGTAATATGACACTTCAAACATAGAGTAGGGAGAAGTCAGGCCATGTAAGTACCACTGTGACTCAGAAAGCACTTTCTTTGATTTAAATGTGCGCAGATCCACCCTGTGCTTGTGAAAGGAAATGGAGGGCTGCAATTATACAGAATAATAGATAAATGGAAAATGGAAAAGATTAGCCTCCCTAAGAACCATAATAGAGAACTCCAGATGAAAGGTAAAAAAATGGCAAGAACACCAAATAGTGCTTTTTTGTGTCCTTAGTAATTGAGGTGAGAAATGGGCACAGGAAGAACTGCACTGGTGCTGGGAAAAGCTCACAGGAACCGCTGCTTAGATCCCCACACCCCAAAACGAACATGTTGCTGCTCTCCATAAAATGGATTGAGAAAGAAACAAACATTTCAGCCTTCAGTTCAGTGTTGGTCTTGTATGCATCTGTCAACCTTCTTTTGGTTATAGTCTAAGTGCTCCGAGCTTCCCAGTCACTATTGCACTGTGTGCTGGGGAGGGAAGAGCTGCGAGGTCAAAGCCCCACTCTGCAAATGTAGTTCATCCCCTTTTGTTAGATCTGAGAAAATGCACTCTGAGTAAAGCCCCAACATGTGATGTATTGGTGTCAGGACTGGAGGGTATAATTAAATTATACTCGAAATGTTTAAAAGTATATTTGGAAACTTTTTAAATATTTAAAAAAATATTTAGAAATATTTTTTCTGTGAGAAAAAGGGGGAGTTTTATAAAAACATATTCTAGAAGAAGCTAGTGAGGTTACTTGAAGTTTTCTTATGGGAGTCTGCAAAGATGTTGTGCTGGCTAGTTTACAACAACTTGACACAAGCTAGTGTCATCAGTGAGGAAGGAGCCTCCATTGAGAAAATGTCTCCAGAAGATCAGGCTTGTAGGCAAACCTGTGGAGAATTTTCTTAATTAGTAATTGATGTGGGAGGTGGGCCCAGTCCATTGTGGGTAAGGTCACCCTGTGCTAGTCCTGGATTCTGTAAGAAAGAGGTCTGAGCAAGCTCTGGAGAGCAAGCCAGTAAGCAGCACCTCTCCCTGGCCTTCCCATCAGTTCCTGTCTTCAGGTTCTTAGCTTGCTGAGTTCCTGTCCTAACTTCCTTCACTGACGGGCTATGGATGTGGTTTCATCACAGCAACGAGAACCAAACTAACACAGCTGCCTATTGCTTGCTTGAGAGAAGTTGAAAGGAGAATAATTACAAGAGTGTGGGGCATGAAGTACAGAAGTCTGAAAGTTTGACTCATGGTACTAAGTTATAGGTAGATAAGAGTAAGAAGCTCTCATATGATATTACACAGTGGAATAACCATAAAAAGCAGGCTGAGCAAGCTATGGAGAGCAGGCCAGTAAGTACCCCTCCACGGCCTCTGTATCAGCTCCTGCCTCTAGGGTTCTGCCCTGTTTGAGTTTCTGTCCTGACTTTCTTCAGTGGTGAAGTTTACTGTTGAAGTGTAAGCCAAATAAACCCTGTCCTCTCCTGTTGTAGGAAATCCTACAGCCTTTAAGTTACCTGCCCACTTGGGTGTGGCCTCTTATACTTTAAATGCCTATGTAAAGACCTCTCTTTGGGCTGCAGAATTTGGTTCCTGTTCTCTGTTTGAGCAGAGGACTGTGAGTCTACCCCTAAATAAATAACCTTTTATTTATACTCAATTCTGGGCTAGTGTGGGATTTCTTTTTAGCATCCATCTTTGTAACATGAAGGGGGATGCTTGTTGGGATTTCTGTCTCGCCTGGTATCCCACAGCCAGCAAGCCCCAAAGAAAATTACACAGAGGTCTCCATAAGTTATAAAACTGATTGGCACATCAGCTCAGGCTACTTATTAGCTCTTGTAGCTTATATTAACCCATTATTCTTACCTATGTTAGCCACATGGCTCGGTACCTTTCTCAGCAGGGCAGGTCACATCTTGCCTCTTTGGAGTCTGGGCAGGAGTGGGAGGAATGGGCTTCCTCCTTCCTAGCATTCTCCTGTTCTCATTGCCCTGCCTCTACTTCCTGTCTGGTTGACCCACCTATACTTCCTGCCTGGCCAATCAGCATTTATTTAAAACATGACTGACAGAATACAGACAATTCTCCTGTACCACTTCCCCCTCTTTTTTTTTTAAACAAAGGAAAATATCCATAGTCCATTTGTTGGGAATGTGGGCATAGTATTCCAGGCTACTTCCGGATATTCTTATGGGGACCTAAAGAAAATTTAGAATTATCATCAAGTCCTGACTGGAGTATCCTGTGAGTCTTGATCATCTCAGGCAGCATCTTGAATCTGTTCTGGGTGTAGCACTCAGACATCTGGGCCATCTGTTCCTACCGGAGATTTCTCAGGTGGTCTTCCTTGATCAAACAGATTTTTGTTAATTCAGATTGAATCCACAGTCTTTCATTTCCTGTGGAAACAAAAGCAAATTCTCTTCTGCAAACTAACATACCTTTTTACTTCATTCTGCTCACAGACCGCATTCAAATGCTCTATCTTCAGACTGCCTGCCTGAAAGAGCCAGAGTTTGCCCTGGCAGGACAGCCCAGAAAACCGGCATTTTTAAATGGCGCAGCTTTTTTCCTGCTATGGCTGAAAACTGAAAAGCATGAGGTCAGCTTTTCATCAACACCATTTAAGTGTTTTGTGGCAGGACCTCTTAATGAGCTGCAGGGTTTTGCAGCTAAAGCTGAGTCAGGAAGCCTCTCTTAGATGAGAGCACTTGCTTGCCTCTAGCAAGCAGAGCAGACCCGAAATTGCTGCTACCAAGAAAACATGCTTTACTCTATTCTTTCCCAACCTTTCTCAAGCTTTCTGTGGATGCAGTTATTCACATTGGTGCCATTCTGTAACATGAAGGCCGGCTGCCCTTTCCTCCCCAACTTGCTTTGACCAAGGTGTTTCATCACAGCGATAGTGACCCTAACTAAGACAGATGTCATATTATTTTTGGCATGTGAGTACGATTGATATACAAATTTAGATTCTGGAAGTCTCAAATTCATAACAAAATCATTAGACTGCTTTAGTAAAAGCTCAAGTATTTGAGGGTTGCCTCCTATAGGTAAATCCTGTTCTCCCAATACAAGACTTTGGGTTTTATTGCTAGGCACAGTCTTGATAAGAGGCTGGGGTAGTTACTGTTTCCAGTTGACACGTACTGTAGCACTCCACGTAGAAGCATGTAGCCTTGGAGTCCTTCTGTGATGGCTAGTCTTTACGTTTTACTTGATTGGCTTTAGAAGGACCTGGGAGATAAGTAAATACACTTCTGGAAATGTCTCCACAGGGTTTCCAAGAAAGAATGGCTAAGAGGGAGCACTGTCTCAGAGAATAAGGACCGGATGTGACAGCAGGGCAAAAGGAAGACAGTGAGTACAAGGGATTTCTCTCTCTTCTTCCTGGCCTTACTGATGTCAGCTTCTCAGCCCTAGCACAACACCCCACCATGAATCGCTCCAGAAGCAATGAGCCAAGTAAACCTACCCTTCCCTTAAGTCAGGTAGTCTTTCACAGTGATGGGAAGTCTGGTATGCTGTCCAAAGTCTAATGGATAAACTTGTCAGAGCTGTGAGTCAAAACTACTGGGGCATGGTGGGATGGAAAAGGGGACAGGAAGAAGGGAAGGGAGATGACTCACTCCTGCTTACTGCCCATTGCTTTGCATACTAGTGAAGAGAATAGGCCTCTTCACTACTAACCAAAGATGCTGAAATCTGGAAAGGATTCTAAGTATGTGGTTTCAGAGAGTTTGTTAGAGAATCTCACTGAGCTAGGAAGGGCTTGGAGCAGCGATTTTGGGTTTTCTGTGCCTGTTTATGTTTGGGAGAGGTGTTCTCATTCACTGCTGAATGCCTATACCTTTAGAGTTCAGTTTACATGTTCTATTCTTGTTTCTATTGTGCCAGTCTGGAACTGGATGAAATATGGTGCATTAATAGAGATAACTGGTATTTCTGGCCATAGCTGGAAATATGTATTGCTAAGACAGCCAAGTAGAGAGGAAAAATTGAGGGAATATTATCCTTTTGACTTTTGTGGTACTGAAGATTGAGAAATTATTTCAAAATCCTTTAAAATTCAGATTGTCTTGAGGTGATTTTAGTAAAGAATGAAAACTATTTTGAGCAAAGTAATATATGTTTTAGAATTTTAAAAAAGAAATGCTTTGTGATGAAAAGACTAGAAACTTGGGAGAATGCTTGAAAATATATGCCAAATGCATTTGTTCAGAAGATTCAGGACCACTGGATCTCTGAAGTGGTATCGGTAAGGAGAGGAAATGTAGGGAGATGGCCATGGGATTAAATGTGCAGGCATTTCCTAGGTGAAGGAGGATTGTAGGCGCAGGGCTGTGACTTCCATTAAGAGATTTCAGCCAGACATTTGTACCATTCCCCTTTTCAAGATTTTGAGCCTAAACTAGAAATAAATACAGTCCTTCCTTTCATCCTAAAAATTTGACAGGTGCTAAAATATATCTTATGAATGTACTCGTTGCCTATATAAAAGATGGAATATATTTTAATTCAGTTAGGAGTGAATTAAGTTTCCCTTAATCTAGAATGAGAAATGATAAGATTGGTTGGCTACTTAAGTTTATTGAATTTCTCTAAGGTAATATTTCCATAAATATTGATATGTTCTGTAAAGTGCAATAAAATTCACCATCCCTAATATTTTAATGTTTAATATGTATATTAAAGATACCTTTATCTTTACTGGATATTTCATAAGCATTCAAGGATCCACTGATCCAAAGGCCATCATTATTACTAATAACGTAGCATCAAATCAAACTACTGTCCCTTGTCAGGTTTTGGATGAGTCTATCCTATGCAATTATGGTTGGTTGACATTGGCTGCTTATTCTTATTTCCTTCAATTATCCATAAAAAATTTCTTTGTTCAGGCACAGTGTAGGCCCATGATATAGACAGAGCTTAGTCACTGATTTCAAGAGCTCACAGATGAGGGTGGGAAATAGCAGAGTAAATGAAGAACTTGTCCCTATGCTTAGGGTAAGTGCAGCTGCCCATGCCCACCCAGGCCAGAAACAGGTGGTTCCTGAGAGAGAATGGCTGAAAGGGAAGTGGTAGGCTGCTTAGGGCAAATAGGAAGAGGTGTATAAACAGAGGCTGTTATTAGTTTCCCAACCTCTCCAACCCGAATAATCACACAGAAACTATATTAATTGCAACACTGTTTGGCCTATTAGCTTAGGTTTCTTATTAATTAACTCTTACATCTTAAATTAACTCATTTCTATTAATCTGTGTATTGGCATGAAGTTGTGGCTTACTGGTAAGGATCTGGTGTGTCCTTCTCCTTTGGCAGCTGCATGGCATCTCCTCAACTCCGCCTACTCTTTCTCTATAATCTCTTCTAGCCTGGATATATTCTGCTCTGTTATAGACCAAAGTAACTTTATTCATTAACCAATAAAAGCAACACGTAAAGAAGGACCTCCCATATCAGAGGTGGGGCTGGAATAATAGGAAAGAACTAGAGTGTCAGAGGTTGTGTGTGCACACAGCATCTAGGCTTCATACTGGAGAGGTGAGCATTTGGAGGAAAATTGTAAAAAACTTGCAAAGAATGTGGAAGGTGCACAGGAAGGGTGCGAGGGTATGCAGTCTAGGGGAGCTCTGATAGTTGCAGAAGAAGGGAACAGTGAGAAACTTATTTTTTGCACATAAAACCACATGTCCAGTTGTTCTATTTTAAAGAACCACACACAGATTTAGTTTTGTTATGTTGGAATAATCTCTTAGAGAAGTGATTCTCAACCGTCCTAAGTCTGAATCCCTTTAATACAGTTCCTCATGTTGTGGTGACCACAACCATAAATTATTTTGTTGCTTCTGCGTAAATATAATTTTTCTAGTTATGAATCATAATGTGAATACTGACATACAGGATGTCTGGCATATGACCTCTGTGATAGGATCTCTTGACCCCCAAAGGGGTCGTGACCCACAGCTTGAGAACCACCATCTTAGAAATCAGATATAAAAATCAATCAAAAACAAATTTTAAGTCCTTTTGTGGTATATTCTATTGTTTAGATTATTATGTAAATAAATTGCCTCCCAAGTGTTGGGATTAAAGGCAAGTGCTGCCATGCCTGTCTTCCATCTTCTTATAATAAAGCTACCAATCTGGAGACCTGCCCTCAACTAAGACTCATTCCCTCCCAAAGGTTATGTATCCAAATACCAGGAGCAGTAGATGTTAAGGACTGTTTCCAATTTGAATTCTGGAATCACACCACAAACACAGCCAGAACCTAAGGAAACAGGAGGAGATGCATACAGCACAGCTTCCCGGGTGATGGTCCTGTAGACCGGAAGTGCCTGCTGTCCCTGGGATTACCCAAACCGTCTCTCTTTAAATTCAGTGCCTGGCAGACAGTGGCACACAGAAAATATCAGAAGACTTTGGCTTTTAAAAATCCTCCTGCTGTTGTCAGCGCCTTTCTCTCATCAATATTTAGCCTGTTGAGAGTTTCTGGCAGAGTCATTGTGCTTCTAATGGGATATTTCAACACATCAGTTTCAAACATTGATGTGCCAAGCTAAAAGATATCTATGAAATGTTTACCATGTGTCAGGTTCTTTGTACTCAGAGTTATAACAAGAAAACAAAATGAACAAAAGTCTCTGATGTCACAGTTATATTCCAGTGAACTTGAGATTTAAATAGAGCATTTTATAATTAGATTATATCTACACATAATAGACCTATATGAAGCTTTAAACTTACATATACATAGAAGATGGAAATTTTATATGCATGTGTATATATGTATATGTACATATATACACAGAAATTTATGTTCCATATGACTGGTTGCTACATATTTACAAAATTAATCACTTATAGCAAGCAGCCAGCCTTTCATTCCACATATCAATCATAGAATGTTCCAATAGACTTGAATAAACAATTAGTTAGTTGGGAGTATAGGAAGACTTTAATCAAACAACCAAACAGAAGAAGTGTGCAGTTTAAGTTCTTTGCTCACCGGTGAATTTCTGGGAAAGAGGATGATGGTGCAGTCCCCCATTGAGCGAATCCCTTCTGGCGTTTTTTCCATGTCTGGATCTGTTTCTCAGTTTTCCTACAAGATGATCAACCTCTCAGATCTCAGATGGGAGAGAGATGGTTTGCAGGCAGTTAAAGGTTAAGGTGGTTTGGATGAGGGGCCTTGAAGTGTTTTGGATACACAGAGGATCCAGCTCAGGGCCCATTTCCTGCTCAGACTCTATTATTGACCCGTTCAGGCCTTTAGTTCATTTCCCTGGCTTTTCTTTTGGCTCCTTACCAGTCGAACAGTAATGTTCATCTTATGCTTGATAATTTCAAGCTCAATGATTAATTTTTTTAAAAATCCACATTGAGATGACTACATTGAGCTCCCACCTCTGGCAAAGAATCAAGGGCACTCAGCAGACATTGAGTTGGTCTCTTCTGTCCCACAAAGTTCACATTTACAAAACTGGACAAATATACCTAAAGCAAAGACTGACTTAGGTCAAGGTTTACCTCTCTGAATTTTTTCCTTCATTAAGTTCCCAACTTGAGTATTATTTTCATTGATAGTTAAGACATTTTAAATTCAACTTTTGCTGTTTTTAGGAAGAAAGTCATTCAGAATGTAACCCATCATCTCACAGATACAGTTTTGTGATAACTATATTTTTAACTTTATGTTCTTGGAATTCTTGGTTTAATTCTATAGCTTCCTTGACTTTTTCTTGTGTTTTCTACCTCTTTATTGTTTTGTATTCTTATAGATTTCCTGATTTAATATATCTACTCATCCATGCTTAAATGTCAGCAGTCCTAATTATTTGATTTTTATAAATGCAATGCAGTCATTTCTGCCTGGTACCCTGACGTCTTGAGTTACTCTGCTGACTTTAGCTGGGTTTTGGGTGTTCCCTTCTATTCCTGATCTATCTGCTTCCTGGGTTCTCACTTTGGTTTACAATATACTTTCCTGGGCTCTGGGTTTTGTTGGCTGCATGGTTCCTCTTTTTGTTTGCCTGTTTTGTTTATAAATACTTGTTAAGATTACCCTCATGAAGTGGTGAGCAAGGTCTTCCTTTGTGGTTGAGTATTAATGTTTTCTCAGAAGAGTGTTCTCTTTTCTGGGAGGCTGAGAATGTGTCCCAGAGGCAGGATGTGTCCAACTGTAGATGAACTCTCTGTAGTGTATACAAACAGAAACCTCCACCACAGCAAAAGATGGCCATTCTACTCAGGCGACAACATGTTGTTCTGGGCCATTAAAGTCCACACTATTTTTTTTTGGCCTGGACCCAAACTGCTTTTAGCAGCTTTAATAACTGCTCTAGCAAGTAACATACATGACGAGTAGGCACCTGCAGAGCTGCCACTCAGTTAATTACCCTCATTGCTGACCCTGCCTCACTTCTCTTTATACTGCCGAGGTGGACTACAGAGCTCAGTGAGAATTTTCCAGAGAATATTGGCTCCTTCCCTTGCCCCAGATTCCCTTTGGCCACTTCTAACCTAATGTGTTCTCTATACTCTTCCTCTTCTTTTCTTCTTTCAGAAACATAAATCTGGTATATTGTCAATTCTGCCTACTGTTCTTGAGTCTATTAGGAATGAATAGCTCATCTTTTCTCTACTGTCCCTGGAATCTGGAAATGATACAGGAAGTACATGTATTCAGTCCACTAGTTACACTAAAACTTAATTAAAAGTTTCTTTTCTGGTTTAGAAAATGAATGATATTATATTTCTGCTGTGTTCTTTATGTCTTCCCTTCATTTGATATGTGTACGATTGATGGCTAAATCTGTATTCATAGGCTACAGGGGTGGAGGTGGGGCATGACAGAATGGAGGATGAAAAGGCCTTCTCTGGGGATCCAGGTTGCTGAGGACAGTGGAATCATGGGAATCAAGATGTTGTGATGCCTCCCTGGACCAGTGTAATAGCCTTCCTTGGGTACTGCTTCACTCTGGACTATACATTATAAACTGTGATCCCTTCAGTGTACAAATCAATTCCTCACACATTTTGCTTTCTTTTAGAAAGAAATTCTCACTGGGAAGATGGCTCAGCAAGCAAATGCTTGCTCTGTAAGCATGAGGATGTGAATTTCATCGCAGCCTCCAGTCAAGCTGAGTGTGGTGGTAAATGTGCTGGAGGTCAAAGACAGGCTGATCCTAGAACTGCTGTCAGGCAGTTCAGCCAATCAGTGAGCTCCAGGTTAGTGAGACATCACATCTGATATTAAGGTATATAGAAAAGGGTAGACATCCTACATGGGTGCCTGGAATGTGCACACAAGCACAGTGGAACACACAAGAACACACACACACACACAGAGAGAGAAAGAGAGAGACAGAGATGTAGTAGGAGAGCAACTTGTTTGTTCCTGGCTGCTCAGCCCCAAAATAACCACACAGAAACAATATTATTTATAATACTGTTTGACCAACAGATTAAGCATATTTCTGGCTAACTCATATCTTAAATTAACCCATCTCCATTAATCTGTGTATTGGTACATGACTGTGGCTTATTGGGTAAAGTTCTGGTGTCTGTCTCCAGTGGGACATGGCTTCTCACTGACTCCTTCTTCTTTCTTCCAGCATTCAGTTTAGTTTTCCTTCCTAGCTCTGCTCTACACTATCACAGGCCCCAAACAGCTTCTTTATTAACCAATGGTATTCACAGCATACATAGGGAAATCCCACATCACATCCCCTTTTCTGTTTAAAAAAAGGAAGGTTCTAACTTTAACATAGTAAAATTACATATAACAAAACAGGTATCAATAATTGCAGTTATAATATTTATATATACTTATCTTTTATCATAACTAAAGAAAAATATAACTATATATTCTTCAACTCCTTCAAAGACACCAAAAGGATATAATATTACCTAAGTAAACAGAAAGTGCATTGTAAGCAACTTCCAAAACTCTAGAATTGACAGACATTTCACTGTCTGGACAATCACCCAAAGTTCTTCTGTAATGTTGGAGCATCCATCTTCAGCCTACAGGCCCATAGTATCCAGCACACTTTTCCATGAGTCAGGAAATTTGAAGTTCTGTTCTGCCTTGTAATAGCAAAGTCCATCAGTTGCTTTCTTCTGTGTCCTGCAGAATCTCTGGCAGACTCTTTCATGAAGCAGGAACCCTGAAGGATCATCTCACCTTTAGGCAAGTTCAGCAGTTATCTCTTAGTTGGTGCTAAATGTCCAGCTCACACAGCATAACATGAAGCAGTCCAGGCAAGAGCAGTCTCTTTCCCAAATGTCTAGCAAACTCCATGAGGAGCCTCTTCAATGCCCATCATCCTCTTGATGTAGATTGATGCTGCCAGGAGCAGAGGTGTCTCATTGTCATGAAAAGTTCTAACTTATTAAACATCTTAAATGCCATACATTTAAGGTCTTTGAAAGATTTGAAGAATCCTTGTCTCCCTGAAATATATCTCTGTACATCTAGAAAACTTAATTATCATGACTACAAGCTTTACTATTACAGATGACTATCTATTAACCTATATTTCTTACATATACATTATATTTTTAATGAACTGTACAAATACAATACCTTAATCAAGATCAGAAATACATATACACAGTTAAACAAAATTGACTTTAAATTTGTATCAATAAACCAAGATCCATACCAATGTAAATCTTTATAGCATATTTCCCTTTAAATGTAAACAAACATTTATAAACAATATTTGGGAATATGGGCATAGTTCTCTCCAAACTGCTTCTTGCTTTTTGTTGGGTGAAGTATTTTGGAGTGTTCATGGTGACCTTTCAGTTGGGGAGGTCTTGGTCCATCAAACCACATTAGTCTGGAAGGATTCCACAGGTTCTCATCCTTTGTGGAAACAAAAGAAGAGCCTCTTTTCCAAAGCAATATATCCTTAGACCCAAATTTTGAAGAGAAGATACTTTTAAGATATATATGTTGGTTTAGCTTAGCAGCTTATACAATGAAATGCCTGTCTGTACTTAGCTCTTTCACAGTCAAAAAAATCAAAGAAAACACAATAATATACATAATCCAGACTCTTCTGTGTCTAATCCATCTTTACTTGGTTTATTTTCTTTTTACTCCTATAACTTTTTCTACAAGGTTACTTTGTCTCTTTAAAAACTTTGTTTTAGTTTTTTAAAAAACCATTTACTTCTTTTTATAACTCTCTCTATTCTTTTTCTTCTCTCTCCCAAGCCTACATACATTTATCAAACACTGTGACCCATTTAGAGGCCTTTTCCATCTGAATGTGTCTTTATTGTATTTCTATAATCCTTTTCTGACCAGCACTGTTTCTTAAAATGCTAAATGCTTCTTAAAAACCTAAGCAGTAGCATTGCTAGGGTAAATATGGCCCTGCCTGTTTGATCTGCCCAGTCAAACATGACAGAGGTTTATTCACTGCCTCTGAGACTGTCGGGTGGGAGCTGTCCTCACCACCTCAACTCTGATAACCAGTTGGCCCATGCTGCTGCCAAGTAACTTACAGCATGCTGCCCACAAACCCCATTTAAATGCTCAACCTCCTGAGAGAGAGTGGAGGGGCAGGGTCTGTATCATTGTGGCACCTAGCTCCCTCTCTAGTTCCACCTTGGTGCAAATTGTCCAGTTCTCTGCTCCTCTGGGAGACCACACCTTGCACTAGATGTTGGTGACATCAGCAGTGAGACAGAGACCCACAACCCTCAAACATTCCTAATATATTCTATATTCCAGATGATCGTTATAGACATACTGTCTTTCCTGGACAGTTGTCCTTTCCTTCTATTTAGAGTTAATTTTCTTGCTCTTTGTATCTTGGTGAATTAGTTAATTTCTCAGGAAAATGATGTTTTTATCCTAAGCTTTTACATGCCAAACTCTGTTAGGTTGAAACTGTTCATTTTCTTGTATTATTATTCTTTTAATTTATAAATTCTTTATTTCTTATGATGCCATGAATTTCACCTCTTTATACTTCTTATAATGATATAATGGTTTTCTAGGGCTAAATATCATGGACACTAAATAAATATTTGTTCACTAGGTAAGTTATTTAGGAATGACTGCCTGTGGATGAAGAAGTGGTGTGTATGTGTGTTTGTGTGTATGTACATTAAGTAACCAATGACACCCACTGAGATTTCTACCAAGCTTGGAAGCCCGTGACTTACCTCCCTTTTTCTGACATTTGTCCTTGATTTATAGCAGTGACTCTGAAAAGTGTATCATCTAGAACACGTCACCTTGAGCAGCATGGAGACTCATTCCAAAAGGAGTTAGATTCAAAGCTCACTCAGAGTCTTTCTTAAGAGTAAGAACAAGACACAGCTAGGAAGTGGAGCTGAGCCCCATTATCAATGGCAGAATTCCAGAGAAAACAAGCATCAATTCTCTCTGACTTTGCTGAAGCACCATGGATACTGCCCCTTCTCAGCTCTGAGTTCTTAAGTTTCTTTGCAGGCTGTGAACTTTTACTGATGCTTCTTTGCCTAAACTAGTTCATATGGTGTTTCATTGATTACAGCCAGAGAACATTGTTATTAACTTGGCATTGCTACCATAATGCTCCAAAGCAGAAGGTGGGTCATGACTAAGATGGGAGTCAGTTTTAAAGGCAAGTGATAGAATTAAGGAGTAGAACTGATGTTGGGAGAAGCAGATGCCATTTTGGGCAGGACTCACTGTGTTTTTGACTGAAATGGAAACATATGATTGCTAAAATGCTGTGGGAGGGGACGCTACAGTCATTCCTGTGTGTGCAAACCCATTACGTCCAGAAAGGTTTACATGCATAAGACAAATTTCACTAGTTTTCTACTCTTGAACCTCAGTAAACTGAATAAAAATCTCATTCCCATTATTAAATATCGTTAACATTTTTATAGCTTATAACACTGGTGTCTATTGGGTCTCCAAAAGTAGTTGTTCTGTATCATATTTCTACTAAAAGCAGTTTCTGTGAGAGCAAAAATTCCTAGTGCAGACATTCTGGTATTATGGTCTTCAGATCTCAAGGGTGAAGCCTTCCAGGGTCAAATATAGTGCTTCAGGAATGATCTCCCAAGAATATCCTGGGACCTCATTCTGTTACCAGGAGTTCACACAGCAACTCCCACCCTAATAGATGTGTTCCTGTCATCTACCCATGGATTCCTTCCTTGTCTCATAAGTAGTTGAGGACAAGAATTTAGGATTGGATTGTTTTTAAAACATTGCCTGTTCACTAAGGGTCCTCATTTAGCCCTTTTAGTGACTACAACACTTCATCAAGAGACTAGAGACCTGGCCCTATTGATCTTCTGGGTGGTCAACTGCGCATGCTCCTGAAACCTGCTTCTTGGCAGGGACTCCCATGTCTTTCTTATGCTCATAGGACCTCCAAAGACATTCTCCCTTTTGTAATCTTGGGAAGTACTCATCAAGACTGGGCCTTGAGTGTGCTCCCACTGGGCACCCAAAAAGCTGTGCCAATAATTCCAACTTTCTGTATGTATCCAACTTACTTCTGAACTCACCTTCTATGTTATAAGTTCTTCAAACCGAGATTATAGTAACTTATCTTTGTCTGCTACACAAAAGACAAGGCAAATATTCAGAATTTTCTGCTACTTATTTTGATTCTTTCAGTTGCTAGGCAGATATCCTAAAAGGAAAAGCAGAGCAGTTTACATAGCTCTGTGATCTCTCTCTCTCTCTCTCTCTCTCTCTCTGTGTGTGTGTATGTGTGTATTATAACTAGCATAGTATATATCTTATATAAAGTATGTAATCTGTAGTTTATATAGTTCCTGTACTCTTTAAAATGATAATTTTATATAAATAACATGTGTATATATATATATATATATATGTATAAGCTATACATATACATAGCACACACATTTTATTTATTACATTTATCTATCACCCCATTCCCGAAGCAGCTGTGTGCTACTTATACAGGAAAAACAACCAACACATTTCCATTCACTTCCCCTTCTCTTTCTACTTTTCCTTTTGATGGAGGAAGGTCATTGGCTAATAAAGGAACTGCCTTGGCCCATTTTATTGGTTAGGACATAGGTAGGTGGAGTAAACAGAACAGAATGCCGGGAGGAAGAGGAAGTGAGCTCAGACTCGACAGCTCTCCTCTCGGGAGCAGACGCCTCAGCAGAGACACCATGCCCCACTCCCGGGCAGACACACGCGATGAAGCTCCGACCTAGAATCTTCCCGGTAAGACGGGTGCTCACAGATTATTAGAGATGGGTTGATCGGTATATCAGAATTAGCCAGTAAGGGCTAGAGCTAAAGGACCAAGCAGTTTTTAAATGAATACAGTTTGTGTGTTGTTATTTCAGGGCAAAAGCTAGCCGAACAGGCGGCTGGGGTGTTGGGGACGCAGCCCCGCCGCTCATATTACTACATCCTTTGATTGAGCATAGGGAGGCACGATCACCTGTATCAAATAGAAGCTGAAATGCTTCATCCTCCCTAGCTTGTTCTTGGCTGACAGGGTCCTTGTGTGATACAGCTCTGAGAGAAGGACTGGGAGGGTGGATTCCCATGTCTGTTTGTGAGGTAAACTGAGGCAGAATGAAATTCCCACTCAGCCCCTGCCTCCCAGCATCAGATGTGGATGTGCAGCCTTGTTGATTCCATTCCTGTGTGCTGAGCCTTCCAGAGCTCATGAGTGTCATCTCTGCAGCAAAGACAGCTGCCCCGGTCTATGTCAACCTGGGTCTTCTGTCTCAGGTGGCCTTGGCTCATTAGCTAATAGGTGATTATCTAGCTTGTCCCCTATGGGGCCCTGCTTAAATAGACTCTAATAAAGTCCTTATAAATGAGCCCATCAGAAAAAAAAATCTGCTTCCAATATACAGAACCCCACAGCTTTTCTTCTTTTTTGCTGAAAGTACATGGATCTAGTTGATGTTTTATATAAATAAAAACAAGACAAAAACAAAACAAACCCCTCAGTTTCTATGAGGAGCTTCTCAGGGTAGCAAACAGTCACACTCAGTAAATGGCCGAACTGGTTAAATAGCCAGCAATTTATTAGGAGGCAATTCTAATACTATGGGAAGGAATGACAAAGGGATGGGCAGAGGCCAGCCACTAGCAGCTCTGTGATAGATACCACTAGCAAGTGTATGGATGAAAAAAAAAGACACTCAAAACCAATGACAGGAAAAAAGAAGTATGATATATTAGCACCAAGCAGAAAATTCCATCATTAATCTAGGGAGAGCTGAAAGGGGCTTCAGAATTTCAGTTGTAGCTGTTTTGGATTCAGAGTGAGGCTAAGACAGAGAAGAAAGAAACAAACATGAGCTTTGCAGCTTCTTCAGCTCCCCAGTGCCATTACCCCACACCTTCTGCTATAATCGTTATAACCATGGGTCGAGCTTTGTGCATTGGACTTTTTAATAGGAAGAGAGTCTCTCATAATAAACCACTCCTGGCAGACAGAGCAGAGACAATCATTCAGAGTCAGAATTTAATCCCCACCCATATAAAGGTGTAGATAGCCCATGATAGACACTTTACCTGGCATTCCATCCATGTCTTCAAATAAAGTGAGCCTTGAAACTTTAATAAGCATTCATACAAAAGAACATCTTTCTTTACATCATGGCTGCTAAGTAGTAATTGGAGCCATCTGTTCTTCCCTGAACATAAACCGCACAGCCCAGCCAGCTGTGGAGAGGCAGGATGAAGAACGGCTTCTCTCACAAGATACATCTACGTGGTAGAGAGTGTAAACCTCACACGGCGGTTTAAATGAAGTTTATGATAAAATAACCCTACATTTTACTATTGTAATCTTTCACCATCCTAAAAGAGGCCTAGAAGGAAATAGAGCAAAGGATTTTACTGACAAGATTTCCTTTGGACGAAAGCCTGAATTGAGGAAAATCTTGGATTCTAATGTCTCTCCCTCCACATAAGCGTGTATATGTGCTAGTCAGCTTTTGGTCACCATTACAAGATTCCAGGATAAAGATTAGGAGGAGGAGATGTTGATTTTGGTTTTGGGAGTTTCTGTGAGGACCACTGGGCTCTGCTGATTGGGGGCCTGTGGGGCACATGATGTCACTACAGGAGCCAGTGAGCTGGCCTTAGTCACCACTCAGAAGGAGAAAGAGACAGGAAGGGGTTTGGGTTCCAGTACTTGCTTCCAGGGCACAGCCTAACAGTTTATCTGTCCCATCTGTGACAGCTGGAAACAGTCTTTGACACAGGGGCCTTTGGAGAATATTCAAGTTCCAAACTATGGTAGCATAGTTAAATTGTTGAGGGATTTACAGTTACTGTGTTTAAATCAATTTAATTTAACTTGAAAAGTAATTTCCAGCCAACTGTAGTAAGCTTTTAAGTTCCTTTTCACAACCAGAAGCCTCCATTCTGACATTTCAATTAGGGTTACAAGCATTTCCCCTCACAAACGTAGAAAAGCGGCTGTCTGGCTATGGAGTATGCATTTGTGCTCCTTAGTACATGTGACAGAAGGGAAGGGGAGCTTGGGACAGCTCTGCCCTTCCGTTCAGAACTTCTTATGGTCCTTTGGAATTAGTTTTTTACTTTTTCTTCATTTTTCAGAATTTCATACATGATTATTTTTTTCTGAAATGACATGTGATCATATCTACCTCTCAGTAACCTCCTCAGAGTACTCAGAAAGATTGCCCAGCAAGGCCCCCTCCTGACTGCATGTCTTTTTGTTTTTTTTAATACAGCAGCCAGATGGTGGTGGTGCATACGTTTAATCCCAGCACTCAGGAGGCAGAGGCTGGCAGATCTCTGTGAGTTGAGTTCCAGGACAGCCATAGCTACACAGAGAAACCTTGTCTCAAAAAACAAAACAAGAAGAAATAAATATAACCTACCAAGTTCATTTTGTGCTACCCTCATTTTTTTTTTTGAGTGTGGGGATCACTGGAAATGGGAATCCTATCAGATACAAAACCAATATTTCTCTCCTAAAGATGTCAGCCTTGGCCAGAAAAGCTTCCTTTTGCAGAGGGCAACATTGAACAGAAAGATCCATAACTGGTCGAAGTGATGAGATTCAGAGACCGAGTGTTCAGCCCAAGCAAGACACTTATGTCACTGCACCCACTCAGGGAAGACTAAGGAGGAGGAAGAAAGAATGTAAGAGCCGAAGGATGGGGAGGAGGGCTGTGAAAGCTGTCTCCTGGACATGACATGACTCCACATTTATGAACTCACCGCAGCCTGGTTACCTGTACAAGATCGATTCAGTCAAAATATCAGCCAATATCGATTTGTCTATAGCTGGGAAGGTTGTTCTCCAGGTTCAACCTGGTACTGGGTAGTTATTTAGACTTCTTTTTTCTTCAGGTGTTGATGCTCTTTGCTGCTTTTGAGAAGAGTCACTCTTTTTACAAGGTATGTCTGCAGTTACATTGGATCGTGTTACTGTGAAAATCCAGCATAGACTGAGTGGCTTAGAAAGAGCGGAAATCTCTCTCTCTCCCCACTCTGGAGGCTGCTGGTTGAAATCAGGGTGCAATATGGCCTGGCTCTGGCGACGAAATCTGTTGAGTTCCACAGCTCTCAGTTCTCATGATGTCTGCATTTGATCGAGGATGGAGAAATCCCCCTGGAACCTCTTCCTTTTTATAACAGCACCAATTCCTATTCACAAAGGCTTGCTTCTCATGACTGGATGCCTCCCAAAGCCTGTCTCCGAATTTTACCACACTGGGTGCTGATGGGTTCTGCTCCTAGGACATGGGGACACAATGCTCTGCTTTCACCAGTGGTTATGTCCCGCTGTAAGAGCAGAAACCAGCAAACATTAAGCAAGCCTCCATACTGGTGACTCCACTGAGGGAAACATACATTCCATATTTTGCTTTGCATGGTGTCTCCCTGGCAGAAGCACGCATGTGGGAAGCTCATGGGTCCTAGAGGACCCATAAACTTTCCACCTGCGACTTTCGATCAGGTTTATAGTGATAGACACAATTTCCTCCTGTGGAGAGGACCTCAAACCCAATCAGAAAGTGATTGGTTATGCTCATACCAACCATACTCCTATTGAAATGAGCACCTCTTGTTTGCCAGTTCAGTATCGTAGCGCTCTTTTGGAGATAAGTTCTTGCTATGTAGCGCAGAACAGCTTCAAGATATATTATCCTTCTGTCTCAGTCTCCCAAGGACCACCACCTGCTTAACTTCTGGCTTCTTGCTTCTACTTTTCTCCTTAGCTCCCTGTAATGTCCTGAGTGTTCCCCACTCATCATTACAACCGAGACTTCTGTCTTCAGGGATGACCTATGGCAGCACTAGAAAAATGCTCCTGCTTAGAACCATTAGTCCTCTAGGGCTTCCTGTAAGAGGGAGGCCTTGCACTGAGGTCTGGTCCTTCCGTGCAGCAGCACAAAATGAGGTTCATGTAAGATGAACGTGCACCTTACTTCGGGCCTTGGGCATTCTTCTCATTTGAATATTCATTACCACCCTGAGCGTCAAATGCTATTTTTGTCCTCGTTTGACAGAGGAGGGAGGAATTCGGAGAGCACAAGAGATCTATTCAGCTAATAAATGGCAGCGCGAGCTTTGAGCAAGTCAGGCTGGCTCCAGCTACAGAGTTGTCAGCTCACGAGAGGAATGAAAACACAGCCCACAGTTCTGACTTCTCTTGGCAGAAGCTTGTTTTCTAAGCCTGGGCAAACCCAGCCCTTCCCATAACATATGCTATAATTGTGTGTACTTGGCTATGCAAGCTTCTGGGAAGGAAGTTAATAGGATTTGGTTCCTCAACAGGCATCAGGGGTCAAAGAAGGAGCCCTTGGCTTTCAGAATCAACATCTACAAATTTCTTGTTTCATCTCCATTTCTGAGCAGTTTATTCAAATGCTGGTTTGTTAACATGGTTGTTTGAATCTCTTTATGGCCAGACATGAAGGCAGGGACCTGTAATTCTAGCTCTCTGGAGAATAAGGCAGGAGGATCACTAGTTCAAAGCCAGCTTAGGATGCATAGTGAAGCCCTGCCTCAAGCCAAGCCAAGCCAAGCCAAGCCAAGCCAAGCCAAGCCAAGCCAAGCCAAGCAAAGCAAAGCAAAGCAAAGCAAAGCAAAACAAAACCAATCTCCTTTATTGTTATACAGAGGAGGAAAAAAACCTCAGGCAGAAGGCATCTTTCAAAATCTCATACACATTGGGGTAATATTGTTTTCACCATGAAGGCAAACCCTCTTAGTGACTTAGAATACTCCCACTGCCACAGGATGTGCTTGTGCCCTTCCACAAGAGAATAGAATGTTTCTCACAGGGCAGCAGTCCTCAAGGCATGGGTCAACACTCCTTTGGAAGGTCAAACCACCCTTTCACAGGGGTCACATAACAGATACCTTGCATATCAGATATTTACATTATGATTCATAAGAGTAGCAAGGTTACAGCTAGGAGGTAGCAACAAAATACTTTTATGGTTGGGGGTCAGCACAACACGAGGAACTGCATTACAGGGCTGCAGCATTACAAAGGTCGAACTGCTGGTCTAGGGTGAAGAGGTGTATGCTCAGGGACAGCCTCGATTTCAGCTCCATCCCTGCCCACTGCTGCAGCTCCCACAGGGAACCTGGGCAGTAAGAATCAAGAAAAGCAGCTTGAAAAGTCACCTCAAGTCCCAGCTTTCTTTGCATCATCAAAGGCAGACACTAAAGCAGGTGTACTTCCTGAATGCCTGCTTTGGATCTTCCCCCGTGGCAGCAAATGCTGTCTACTGTGTGGACCTGTTTGGATCAAGGACAAAGGTTTTGCAACAGGAAATAGAAGGAGAATTACTGCTCTATTCAAGGGAGGCCACGAAGCACCTGCAGTCCTGAAATTTCCACCATTCCACAATAAACAAAAGATAAAAGAGACTTCTCAAAGGTGTGTCAAGATCCCAGGGTCTCACCCATTTATCAAAAACTAATTCGAAGGGTATTTGCTTTTTTAAAACATCATGAAAGATGTTAGGTCCTGGTATCTTTAAATGAGTCCCTGGGATGAGGGATACCATTATTTTCCATTTCTAGGTAGAACCAGAAATAACTGTTGAGTATCATTTCAATAAAATGCAAATATTCAGGTATGAGGAGTCCAGCACCAAGGGGTGCCTGGAATAGGCACACATTTGAACAGGAAAATGTTTCTATTGCTATTAGTTCTACTTTGGTTTTTATGAGACGAAGTCTTGTGCTTCTCCTTCTCAGCCTCCGGAGTTCTGGGCTTGGAGGCATGGGCTTCCATCCCTGCCTTGAGAATGAAATGACAGCTCACTAGCTTCAGCCACAAACGGATCCCACCACTGTCCACACTCATTCAAAGCTACCAATTAGACTTGCAGCCGCTGAAGCCAGTTTAAACAGCTTTTATCGCAGGCTAGCCTGGAGGTCATTATGTAGCCCAGATTTGTTTCCAACTTGTAATTCTCTTGTTTGGCTTCACGAACAGTGGGACAATAGATGTTTGTCACTGTCCACAGCTACAGTTGTAGTCTTTTTCTTTCTTTCTTTTTTTTTTTTAAAAAAAACCCACTTTTTATTGTGATTTTTATTTTCTTTAGAAACATCCTTGAATATTCCTCCATGAACATTCCTACGTTTCTCCATGGAATGGGTTTTTGTTTTGACAATTTCACACATGAATAGGGTACATTCTGATTTCTATGAACCCCCGTTCTCTCCAGTCTCCCTCTCATTCTTATTCCCTTTTTAGTAAGCCCCTAACACACAGCTGTGGGTTTGTTTTGATTTTTGTTTTTGTTTTTAATACACACTGCTGCAACTGGAGGTTTCTCTCCGCCTTCCAGTTCCCAAATAACCACTCTGAGACTTAATATTAATCACAAACTGTTTGGCCTATTAACTCAGGCTTATTCTTAACTAGATCTTACAACTTAAATGAACCCATTTCTATTATTGTATATTTTACCAAGAGGCTTCTGTCTTGTTACCTCACATCTTACTTCCCCTGCGACTGCTTGTATCTCCCTGACTCCGCCTTCTTTCTCCCTGTATCTTTTGGATTTCCTGCCTGACTCTATTCTGCCTGGCTATTGGCCAAATCAGCTTCTTTATTAACCAGTGGTAATGAAACATATTCATATCATATAGAGAGACATCCCACATTACATTGGGTATAACCAGGAGTCTCTCAGTTGAGACCAGTGGACTCCTTAGTGTATACACAGCTAATGACAACTACTTCTACCCCAGAATGAATCAGCACCCAGTTCAGGGAGAGGTATAGAAAATTCAAGCTGAAACTGAGTCGGAAGCTCCCTCCCTGCTGGCTAGCTTTTGGACCTTCTTTATATGAGACTCTATCCTTCTCTCTTGCAGCTTTCAATATTTCTTTGTTCTGACCATCATACATCATGAGGAAATCTCTTTTCTGCTCTTGTCTATTTGGTGTTTGGTATGCTCCTTGTACTTAGATGGGCATCGCTTTCTTTAGATTTGGGGATTTTCCTATGATTTTAGTGAAAATATTTTCCGTAACTTTGACCTGGATTTATTCTCCTTCTTCTATAAACATAATATTTGTAAGTTTGTTTTTTTCATAGTGTCTTAAAGGTACTACATTGTAGTGATAAGAGCGGCGGGGCTGCGTTCCCTGCACCCCGGCCGCATGGCTAGCTTATGCCCTGAAATAATTACATGGACACTGTATTCTTTTAATCACTGCTTGGCCCATTTCTATCTAGCCTCTTCTAGGCTAACTCTCGCACCTGGACTAGCCCATTTCTAATATTCTATGTAGCACAGCTAGGTGCGCTTACCGGGAAGATTCTAGCCTGCGTCCATCCTGGATCGGAGCTTCATTGCGTGTGTCTGCCCAGGAGCTGGGAGCATGGCGTCTCTGCTCCAGAGAGCAGAGCTGTCCGTCTCTGAGCTCACTTCCTCTTCCTCCCAGCATTCTGTTCTGTTTACTCCACCCACCTATGTTCTAAGCTATGAGCCCAAGCAGTTTGTTTATTACTTAACCAATGAAATCAACAGATTGATACATGACACTCCCACATCACTACATGGTCTGTTTGATTTTAATTTATTGTTTTATTAGACTAAGTGCTCCAGTTCCTCTACCTGTCTTTAAGTCCTGATGGTTCATCTTCCTGTCCACTGATGAAGATTTTTGTGGCAGAGTGAGTTGAGACAGGATTTCTCTGTAGCTTTGGAACCTGTTCTGGCATTTGCTCTGTAGACAAGACTGGCCTGAAACTCAGAGAAATCTACCTATCTCTGACTCCCAAGTGCTGGGATTAAAGGTGTGCACCACCACTGCCTGACTTTCACTGAGCTTTTTATTTCAAGTTTTATTTTGGTTCGTGTTTTCTTTAATATTTCAATCTCTTTATTGAATTTTATTTTCATAGCCTAAATTGTCATCCTAGTTTTATATGTTTTTTAAATCTTCATTCTGGCTTTTTTTATGTTCTCTTTGTGTTCCTTCGGCATATATAATTGTTCTTTTGATTTCATTGTTTTAAGTGTCATTCCAGTTGCTTTCATTGGGGATCATTACTATGGGCTTAAAGATTCTGGAGGAGATGCGTTGGCTTGGTTTTTCCTTTCATTGTGTTTTTAGAAGAGGACCTGGGCAGAGTTAGGTTGTTGGTCATAGGTCTGGCCTACATTTGTGGAGTGGGTATTTGTGTCTCTGCCTTTAGTTTTGTGAGTTTGACAAATGAAGAAGGACACTAAAAAGAAATCCCACGCTAGCTCAGAATTGAGTATAATAAAGGGTTATTTACTTAAGGGTAGACTCACAGATCACAGTCCTCTGCTCAAATGGGGAACAGCAACTGGATCTCACAGCCAGAAAAGAGGCTGGATGCAGGCTCTACATTGGCATATATAGTATAAGGGGCCACACCCAAGTAGGCGGGTAACTTAAAGGCTATCGGCTGTAGGAATTCCTACAGCAGATAAGTTTTATGTCAGATAATGCCCAAAGTCCAGTTTTAGGGCCACTTGGTGCTGATCTGTGAGTTGGACAGCAGAGGCACTTGTATCTTAGCTAAGGAGAGGCACAGCTTCTGGCCTCACCAGCAGACGCAGTGGAGAGAAAGCAGGTTCTCTTTGCAGTTCCTCAGAAACTGAGGCTAGAATGCTGGAGAGAATTGAGGTTGAGAACTCCCAGTAGGACATTTAAGGTACTCAGCACAGGTCCTCAGATGATGGCACTGTGGTCTCAGAGGGAGGAGGTTTGAGAAGCTCCCATGGAACAGGCAAGGCAGTGATGCGTGTCTTCATTTGGGCAGCACTAGGGTCCTGGCACTAGGACATGAATATGACTTATGGAGGCATTAAAGACTCAGTTCAGGCCCTCAGAGGGTGATGTCAAGGGGAAGTGAGTGACTCCACACAGATACCCTGATGGCAGAGAGAGTGAGCAGGAGGAGTGAGGTATGGGGGCCTTTAACCCGACAGGTGCTTGAGGGAGGTTCAAGTGGGCCCAGAGCAGAAGAAATATGAGTCGGAAGTGGGATGTTGGGGACCTCTTATCTGTCTAGCCTGAATGAACACACTCCTAAACTTGTATGTTGAGCCATGTCTCGAGGACTTCCTCCTAGGACATATTCCCTTAGCCCTCAGCTATGGAAGCTCAGGAACATTAGCGGACTTAGTTAAGATGACATCAAACATCAGGAAAAGATGCACAAAGCATGGGTGGAGTGACTGCTCACTGTAGGGTACCACAGGAGAGGATGGAGAGTTTTGCTAGGGCTCTCTGTGTTTTAGATAAGGTCCGTAAGACAGATCAATAGGACGGGTAGGCAATCTACATGAGTAAGTAGAAGACAACCTGAAGCCTGGTTTCCGGATTGAACTTTTTAAAGTGAGCATTCACTGAACTCCCTGATCAAGAGTCAGCCGTGAAGGAGCTCAGTGGAGTTTGGGTGTATAAGGAGGTGACTTACAGAGTTCATATAAAGTTAACAGTGGTGTGCCTCAAGATTCATTATTGCTTATTGGATGCCGTGTTAGTTTCTTTTCTCGCAGCTGTGACACAGTGCCTGCCACATGCCATTTGAGGAAGCTCGGATATGGTTTGAAGGAACACCGTCCTCTGTGCAGGGAAAGCATGGCAGCAGGATGAGAAGCAGCTGGCCACATCACATCTGTGGTCAGGAGGAAGAGCCGTGAATATTGGTGCTCAGCTCTCTTTTTCCTCTTATGGTTTTTGTTCAGTCCAGGGTCCCTGCCCATGGCATGCCATCATCCATATTTAGGGTGGGTCTTCCATCTTCAGCTAAGCATCTATGAAAACGCTCTCACAGATACACCTAAAGGTGATCCAATCAAGTTGATGATGAAGACTAGTCAGCACAAATATCAAGAGCCATCCTCAGGGACATATATACATTCAACTTAACCAACACGAAAACTTTATGAGGAAAGTTGCTGGTGTAAAAGTGGGTAACAAAATCAAAGAGGCTTGGGGATGTTCGTGGAATATTCCAGAGGGTCAGTGATGGGGTTCAGGTAATCTGGCTACAGAACCTGCATTCTTACTACTCCTGAGATACTTTCACTCATCCCAAAAAGGAGTGGGAAATTCTTCCTGGGTGATAATAATGGCAGAATTATGTGTCTCTGCTATTTGAGAGTCCTTATCTTTTACACATTCACAAAAACATAATTTGCTGTTGAGGATAAAGTAATGTAGAGAAATAGATTAAATAAGATTTGGCCTCTACAAACAGTAAATGTTGAAGGCTACATGGAACTTTGTTATTTTGTTTTTCTCATTTTCTGCTTATATGATTCTTTTACAATAAAATATTTTTCATGGATTGTTTCTGTTTGAAGGAGAAACTAGAGTTTGGGCAAAGGTATCCTCTAGATGTGTCAGTAGGGGGTGATAGCAGAAATAAGAGCGAAAGACAAAGTCACTAAAAATGACCTCTGCCACATGGCAGCGTGCAGAGTGACCATGCACAGACTAGATTGTCCACATTTACACATTTATTTGGGTTTAGAGCGAAAACACAGGTAAAATACTTTGATCATACACAAGTTTATATTTGGTAGGAAGAACAGTTGCCACATATCTGTATATTTTATTTTTATTTTTATTCTGTCTTTAATAATGGAGGGTGCTGGGGAAATGTTGACATTATTCAGAAACACCACTTGGTAACAAGATCTTGGCACACGCAACTAGTTAATACACAGCGTTTGCACTTAGCACTTGAAAACAGAAAAGCACGTGCAAGACGATACCTGGTTTGATGTCTTTGATTCTTTGTCCCGCTACTATATTTACACCTGTGCTTCCTTTGTCCACACTCTGTGGAGCAGCACCTACTCCCAATCCCCACGGAGTCAACACCTGCAGTATCAGCAGCTTGTGACACTCTGTAATTGGTTTCTCTAACCTCAGAGATGAAACGGTGTTCACTTTGCGTTTTGTGTGCAATCACACAATCCTCAAAGGGATTTCTTAGGGTGGGGCTTAGCTGAGGCTATGTTCTCTATAACAGCTGATGGAGAGGGCACACAGCTTGGGAGGCGTGAGAGGGTGAGAACTGGGACAGATGCAAATGTAGTTCTCATAGTCTCAAAGGTCAAAGTTCAATAGAGCTACCACATAGAAGAAGTCATACTGATAATTGTGCAAGCTTTTACAGCAACAATGTTAATTTGCAACACCACACAATTCAATATAAAGTGCACAACCCCAATCTGAGGTGACAAGACTGTACTAACAATGTACTAAAGGCAATACACACACATACATACACACATACACACACACAATTTTTTTCTTTACTCAAATCCTGTGACAGTACATGAACTCTATTCCATTTAGAGATCTCAGATAAACACACGCTGCACTTTTTTCAAGTATTTTAAATAATAAATAAAATATTGCTGTGTAAATAAAAATGGCCGTATCAGTTCTGGTTAAAGCTGAAACCAATGCTTTTTAAATGAAAAAAAAATAGGTCACAGATAAAGAAAGACCTTTGGCACTGGGAATTTGGACCAATGTTCAAAACCATCTCCTTCTATTATTCTTTTTTCTTCCTATTGTCCCTCCTTCTCTCTCAAGTGGATGGCAGATATAATTAAAAGATTGGGACCTGCTAAGTTTGCATTTGCTTCCTTCTCTAGAATACAAGGCCTGTCATCTTGTCAAACTAGAAACCAGCTTGTGCTACCAAGTCTGTCCCCCAAGGGCTAAGTTTCTCTTAATCACAACACTAGAGCTTGCTGCCTTCTCTAAGAGGGAGAAAGGGTTTGATAGATGACTGTCTCTTCCTGTGAAATGAGATCTTTTGGCCCAAGGCTGAAGATGGATAGGCAGCTGTTGGTTAGCTCTCCGCAGCCAGTATATAGAAAGGAAAAGCAAGCTTGCCCATTAGAAGGCACCTACCATGGGAGGCTCTTCCTTTATTAAATCATGCACAGGGGGTTTTCACTTCAGTGCTCCAAGGAATCCATTGGCTTTCTAGACAGCAAGTGCCTGAAGCCATATTCATACCAAGGACCAGTAGGTTTGCACAGCCTGATCAAATGAAGTCTGGGGCTAAGTCATGAAAATCTGTGATAGTTAAGGACAGGGCCTTCTTTGTTCCTGTGGTCTTTCTGAGTTGAAATGCCCATCCATAAGGAGTGGGAGGATGGTTCCAGACTTGTACCCGCCATTTGCTTGTAAAAGGCCTTAGTTGTTCCAGCGCTTAGGTCTGTTCCTATGTGACTCTAAAGTTATCATGGGAGCTGTGGGTAGCTCTCCATAGAGTTGGCAGGGGAAGAAATTTACTTTTAAAATATTATTTTGAGTTTTAGTGATCTCTGCATATTCTGGTCACTGTGGATCTTGATGGGAGGCAGATAAAAGATCTGAAGCTGCTTGCACAAGGAACTCATTTCAGGAAAGAAACAGCCACATGGGACTTAAATCATTATTGAGGATCTGGAGGTAGGGAGTCCAGCAGGAGAGGCGTAGAAGTGTGGGATGAAGAAGGGATTCGAACAAGAGCATATACTCGATGCAAATAACCCTTTCTCCAGAAAACAGCAAAATGGCATTTGGGATGAAGCCACTGTTGTCACACAGAGGTCTCTCCCGTGGCTGGGCTTGATATTCTGAGCTCATCACGCATCCAGTGCTACACACCCCCTGCTTGGGCTGATTAGGTTTTATTTTTAGTTTATTTTCCTAATTAATCCAAATGATCTAATAAAATAATATGGTTTGAAAAGACACTTCAAGAACTAATATCAACCTTCTGTTCAAAGCAGGCTACTTGGGAAAGTAGAATGGCCATGCTTGCCTGGATCCGTGACCAGGCAGGGATTATAGGGCGGGTCTTCCAGGGCCAGTGTGTACAAAGCCCAAACAGGAAGAGAGTCTTCATTGTTGGTCTGATCTATTGTTTCAGGAAGTTTCATAGGGGTTTTGTGTGTGTTTGTTTTGAAATATTATCTTTAGAGATACAATAAGCCATAATATATACTAAAGTAAGTTACTACACTTTTAAAGAATTTGGTGGGTTTCTATGTTAAAATTACATTGCTAAAGTGTTTTATTGTGCCTCCATGAAAAGAAAGAGAGAGAAAAAAATAAAGAAAGAAATCTGGCTTAGGTTTCATATCTGCCCCTGCAGTTTGTATAACCCATATAAAATAAAATCTATATGTTACAAAATAGGATTTCTTTTAATATATATTTTTCTTTTTGTAAAATTATATGTATTTAAATACATTTGAAATGTTGCTATAGGTAAATTAGAAATTTTTTCTAATACTATGAAAAAGGCGAGAGTTTTTATTATCAGTATACACTTTATATACTTTGTCCTTTGTCGGGACCCCAAGAATCTTTTATGATTCAAGGGTGATTCAGCACTATTCAATACTACTGCTCTGAGGGGAAAATAAAGTTGGATTAGCATACTATATTAAAAGGGAAGTACTTATAACAACATTATGCTTACTCTTACTGATTAGAACATATAGCCTTTGTCACTAATTATTAGAGAGGTATTCTAAACTTAAGAAAGGATTTTTAAAAGGAGCAATGCCTCTTTTTTGTTTGTTTGCTTTGATTTTTTTTAACTGTACTCTACTGTGACACCACAATATAGAAATAGTTGTACTTTGGAACAAACTACAAATACATTTACACAGCTGTGACAACTTAACTGTCTACCTAGATAGAGAATTGAAACAGTTTGATGAGGGAGGTGATTACAAATCCTGTCCCAGGCGTTCGATTTCCTCAATGAGAAAGTCGATGTCTTGGTGAGTCGCCGCAGGGTTTGAGATGACCATGCGGAAGAAGTTGACCTTGTCTCCCAGGGGCTGGTAGCTGACCATTGTGGTTCCGAACTCCATCATTCTGGCTTTGATCACTGGCGCCACCTGTCGGAGAGACCACCACATCAGTGCAAAGGCCATTAGGTTAGCAACCCCCTAGCGAGCAATGACTTTGGTTTTTAACTAAAGGGGACCTCAGTTTTCTCTTGAAGGAATTTCTTCAAGTTTTCATGGACTCGAAGAATAAAAACAGCTTAAAACATTAAAAACCCTAAATATGATTAGAGTAACACACAGTAGCTAGCAGGCACTCTCCACCTTGATTGTCTAGTTAGTGTTTGGAGGGAATGGGAAGAACCCGGTCCTGGCCTGGTCTGGAGAGAGTTTCACGCTGGAAAATATGAAGCCATTGCAAAGAAAGCATTTTTCACAGAATTATTATGAGGGATAGTATCAAGTAATGGATAAATGTCATAGACCTTTGAGGGGCTGGGGAGGTGACTCTGTCGGGTGAGTTCACTTGCTTAAAAACACGAGGATTTGTGTTCTTCTAGCACCCATGAAACAAAGCCAGGAGCGGTCCACATATTGTAACACCAATGCTGTGGGGAGGAGAGGGGCTGGTCCTGGGGTTCACTGGCCAGCTTAGCTGAAACACTAAGTTTCAAGTTCTGCAGGAGACCATGTATCAAGAGAACAAGGCCAGAGTCATAGAGGAAGACACCCAGAACACTCCTCTGGCCTCCCCAGTTTCTTTATATTCTCTTTACAAACTGCTTCCACTTATAAGTATTTTTTTGGGAAAAAACTTTAATTATATGATGAATTATCTGGGAGTAAAAAGCTGAGTCCACACGACTTCATATACAGAAGACTATATCAGACAAGATCACAGTATTTATGTTAGACTGTTCCCTGCAGCTTCATGGCTTCTTTTGGCTGTGTCAAATTGAGTTCATGCTCCCTGGCTTGGCACAAAGGCCTTTTGTCATCAGCTCCAAGGATTCATCTTCAATTGCTCACCAAAACAATCTACAGCTCTGGCAAGAGCAATTTATTAAAGATCCCTTGAAGCGTCTACATTTTGGTCATTTCACACCTGTCAGCAGTCTGCCTGCGGTGTGCTCTCTAGGGCTCTGCTTGCTAAGTGCCCAGCAGGACCCCCCAGTGCTGCAAGAGGTGCAAGCCCTTTCCTGCTGCCATCATCTTCCTCTCCAAGTTGTAACTACATGGGCCCTTCCCCACCGAGTCTAACAATATCCTCATTTCTTAATTGACCTTTCGCTGATGAACAAATACATTTTCTCTTTCTACCTCACCTGGAAGCTCCTGGAAGCTAGGTGTGGCCCTTTGCATTCCTTTGTTCCCTAGCTCAGTTCAGGGAGGTGCAGAGGGCTTTCTGAATTCTAACTGCTACAGCAGTAGCATGGGAAGGACAGCTCTTTCAGACAAGACACACCTTCCAGTTGCATCTACACAGATGCATGATCTGTCCACATGCATTTGCTACTGGAGTTTGTAAGTATACAATCTGATCTGTGATGTTCATAGCAAAGATACAGCCAAAAATGAGACTCCAGACAAGGCTTTCAACTCATGTAGGATGTACACAGTCAGAAATTGAGTTGAAAATGGGGACTATCACTTACATCACAGCAAGTCTCTTTATAATTAAAATACACATTTGTTTCTTCCTAAAGGGGTAGTATTTATGAAATAACATACAATTATCATAGAAACGTATTTTTACTATATGTTATAAAGCTCTTGTGTTTAAAACAGAATCATAAGAAATGAAATGGGAAAGTAGAACAGTCATCCAAGAGACATTTGCCAAAAACACCTCAGTTTCGGACCTTTGCAAAGTCCCCTCAAGTACGCGCTCAAATTGCTCCTTTTCCAATTTGCTATTAAACCCATTTGTTGGCCTTTTGAAAATCATCAGTTAGTGGAGGACTATAAAAACCGATACAAGTGATGCAGGTAATGATGAAGAGTTGCTGGGCACGGTGGATCACACCTTTAAATCCCAGCATTTGGGAGGCAGAGCCAGGTGGATCTCTCTCTGTGACTTCTAGGCCAGCCAGGGCTACAGAGTGAACCCCTGTCTCGAAACAACAGCAACAAAACAACAATACAACAAAAGAATAAGTAGAAGAGAGGTTAGAGTGTGGCTCCCAGGCGGGCAACTTGCCAGGCATGCATGAACTCCTGAGTCCATCCCTAGAGCAGCAACAACAGGAAAGAAGATGATGAAGATGGAAGAGAGGACACAGAAGCAGGGAGGTGGTCATAGAGCAGCCCGTCTGGGCAGCCAGAAATGTACCTACCAGATCCTCATTGTGACACCCTCATGGAGGTGTGAACACTTGCTATTAGTAATAACCACTTGTGTTATCTAACTATTTCTTCCCTACCAGTTAACCCTTGGGAAAGGCTCATGAGCCACCATTAAGTTTGATAAATGTTCCCTTCCCGTATGCAAGAGAGTTTGCGCAAAGTACTTACTGGAGACTGAGCATTGTGTCGCCTTAACTTTCTATGTTGTGATCCTAATCCCCAGTTAGGGAATGGGGTTCTTGAGAAGCTCTGCCTTATTAATTAGTGACTTATATATGAGACCCTGGAGAGTTGTTTTTCTTTCTTTCTGCCAGAGGGGGGTACAGTAAAATAGGTTGTCAATAAACCAGGAAGTGAGGCCTCAGCAGATATGGAATCTGTTGGCTTCTTGATCACAGATTCCCCAGCCCCCAGAACTGTAGGGAATTAATTCCTATTGTCCATAAGCCACCTAACCTGCAGTAGCTCATTATATTGCAAACCCACATCTCAGTACTTTAGCACAACAAGTGACTTTTGGGTGGGTTCTTGCCCTTGTCTTGTCCAGAATTTAACTTGGCTTTCTTTCCAACATGCAGGTGCACACATGGGAATATGCACACACATGTATATTTGCATGCACATGTGAACATGTACCCTCATATACAACACCCACTGACAAAAAAAAAAGTCTACCACATACAAGTTTCATCCTGTGGAGGAAGGCGGTGCTGGATTGCTAAAGGGCAGATGTTAACATCTACAAGCTTTCCTAAGGAGTTTTCATCTGCAGGTATCCTAGTCTTCCTGTTACATAGAGGGAATTGTTCCCAGAAGGGCAGCAAGGTAAGGTGGGATTCTTAGCAGTGGGGAGTACACGTCTGCCTATCCTGGCTGTGCCTCTAACCTCCTCTAACACCGAAGAAAAGAACGTAGAGCAGATAACCTCCTGAAGTTCAAATATATATATGCCCACTCCTAGTTTTCTGTTCCTACAGCACCCTGATGCTATACACCAAAAAACAAACTTCACCCATGTGTAGATGTTGGGAGAGATTAAAGGTTTAAAAAAAGTACCTCCTGACAAAGGAGACTTCGAAGCTCTTTAGGCTCTGGAATCAGACCTACTGGCAATTTGGGGGAAATTACATTTCTCCCTGTCATTCAGTACTATGGGATGGCAACAGTGCCTGGCCACGTCAGCTCACACTCGCTGCCAGGAGACTTCAAGTGACCTAGAACCTGATAAATGCTGAGCCTGGGGCATAATGCACACTGTAAATGGTAGCTGTTAATGTTATTGATCCTTCGCCTGGGTAGCCTTGGCCTTGGTATCTCAAGAGGACTTGCAGCAGCCTTTTTCCCCTTGATCATTTCATCAAATCTCTTTTATAATTGTAACTGAGTATCTGTTTTCCTTCAAAAATCAGGAACCTTTGAGGACAGTCCTTGGTACTTTCTGAATGTCAGTGGAGATTATCACCCAATCAATTATTTTAAGACATCATAAACTCTCTCTCTAGGAACAAGCAAATGGAATTGTGAAAAGTCAGGAAATACGGACTTCACACTTCCTGGGTCTGTGGAGTCCACAGAGGGGACTGGTACTGGTATTCCTCATAAAGATGCTTCATGTGTCTTACATCTAGCAAAGGAACTCCAGCATCTACCTTTGAGAGGCGGCTCATTCTTTCTTCATTGTCTTCCAGAACACGCAGACTAGGAGGCACGTACCAGAAGCACACATTTGTGTGCTGAGGCTACAAAGAAGAAAGAAAGAAAGAAGGAGGGATTCAGACCCGGTCCAAAATTCCAAGAATGGTTCGAATGCACTTATTCTTCAGGCTCAGAAGATAATTCCTGTATGTAAATGAGTAATTGCCTTTGGAGCATCTCACTTTCACATTCTATAGGATTATTTGTGAGTCCGATCTTTATTCCAGCTCAGAGGAGCCATCCCACCATCTATGCTTCCTCTTGTAATGGTACCACTTAGCTAGACAGCACATTACTGGCCTCAGAAAACGCGGGGGGTAAAGAGTGGGATTAAAGACGCTGGAATCAACAATGGGGACTCTGGAAATGTGAGCACGTACCTTCCCATCAAACACCATTTCATAGCCTTCTCGGTTTTTTATGATATTGTATAAATACTCTGCCAGCTCCAAACACTTGTCAATGTGTGCTTCAAACCCAGTGGTCCCCTGTGAAAGAGAAGGAGAAGTGGGTGTGTGGGTTGCTCTCAGCTGGAAATGGCAAAATGATTTGAGTTCTCTGGAGACTGGTGGTCAGCCTGCCCTCTCCAGATCTGCTGCGCTGAGATGAGACTGCTCCAGGAGGCTTCTCTGCTGACTGGCTCCCGTTTAACCCCCGCCCCCGGTGCATTTCTTCCTTTTCATTACTGGGGCCCACAGCTGATTCCTTTTGTTCCCAGGGTTTAATTCCCCAGACAATTATTTTGATTACTCAAGGGGAAAATTTGCCTCTGCAGCTCATGGATGCAATCATGGAAGTCATTAATAACAGAAGGGCTGGGCTAGTCTTTTTCTGTAGACAAGGAGGGTTGTCAGGGACCCCCCACATGGCTGCTTGGCCCCCACTTCTGTTGTAAATTAGCCATCCCTGAACTCTCTGTATGCCTCAGTAAGAACAAACGGGCACTCACTGAATGCCAGTTGATCTTAGGAAGCCTGTTATTCCGCCTAGCTTTCCGGTGTTGTCCTTTGTGATGATGTGTGACTCATGTGTCAGGTGACACATGAGCGAGCTCATGGGTGAGGATGCCACTGATGTCCTTTACTTCTGAGCTCCGGAAACCTTGAGTCTGGACTTAGGAAACACAGCACAACAGCCTTGGACTGGCGCTAGTTATCCAATGTCTGGGCACACTAAAGAACTGATTTCTAAAATGCCTTGTCTCCTTTAGTGCCTGTACTCAGTAAGGGTAACTGGAAATTTCAGAAAACCAGTTAATGCTCTTGGAACTGGAATGCCACCTACCCCAGCATGGAACCAGAGGAAGAAGCTCTAACTATAATGGAGATAAGATGGCTATGCATTCCCCTTTTATTCAGGGCCTTATCATCCCCCAAAGGGAAGCCCCAACACAGACCATGTAAAGAATGTTCCAGGTCCTAATTCCTGAGAGGGGGGAATGTAAGAAATATCAGGGGTGGGTCAAACTGCAAGAGTAGACCAACCCTTGAGAACGAAGTGAAGGAGCCCGCTTTTCCCAGCCTTGAAATAGAAGACCTCAGAGAGAGGTGAAACAGGGAAGGTCACCAGCTGCATTACTTAAGAGCTTTTTCTATTTGTTACACAAAGCTTCAAATGTCTGAACATCCAAATGGAAAAATTTTCCATTTCACTTCCAACTTCAAGCTTCACTCTTTTTTTTCAAGGTGAAATGATAAGAGTTATCAAAATAATAAGTGCAGTCCCTCACCTTGACCAGACGCAGGGATAATTATCTCATCTGAAGCTCCCTAGCCGTGCCTGTCGCGGGAGTCAAACTTTCCCTGCAAGAACCACCCTAGAAAATGTGGCTCTGACGATTACATGGTTGTGAGACAAGATCCAGCTCTGAAGACAGGCCGATCTCAAACCCACCCCAGTCCTCTTGCCTTAGCTTACTGCGTGTATGACGACCTTTCTTCCGTGTGAATTGAGAGGATAGCCAAAATTAAACTAAGGTCACAAAGCAAAGCCAAAATGTCCCCGAAAAGCTATGAAGGTGGGATTTGGACTTGGGTTTGGGGGGTGGAGAGATAAGAAAGGGTGGAGGGACAAGTGTGACTAGGATGCATTATATGTATGCATGACACCGTCAATGAATAAGCTGATAAAATATAGTCTCTGACCTTTGCTGACTCCTTACATTTAACATGTCTGCCTTCAGAAGGCCGAGAAGAGGCCCCACCTGTACTGTACCAACAGCTTCAGAGAGTACTGGGAAAGGAAGGATCACCTCTAGAAAAATTTTGAGACACACAGAACCCTACACAAAGGACTTGGAACTTCTAGAGTTTTAAAAAAATGTTTTCTCATTGGGAGTTATCCCTTGAAGAGTCCAAGACAAGCAATCATGGTAGGCATTTTCCACTCCTGTTTCCTTCTATTAACACACAAATCTACGCAGGCAATCGATCAGTCATCAAGGTGGATCATCAATCAAGATGGAGAGGATGGCACAAAATAAGCCAAATAACAATGAGGATGACAACAGTAAGAGGTACCGCTTAAAAAATTATGGTGCTCTGCCAGACACATCAAATGGGGTTTTGAGTTGAGAGCTGGAGAGACCACTGGACTGGAGAAGGGGCAAAGGATGGGTCTAGCTGTGCTCCTGCCTATGGAGAATGTGGGTATGCAGATATGGGATCAAAGAGAACTCCCCAAGTGATTTTCCATCTAGCAATCACTTGACAGCCTCTGTCATCTAGGCTTCCTGCCCCGCGGTCATCACTCAGCTGGCTGTACTCACCTTTGCTCTCCACATGAGCCATAGTTTAAAGACATCAACGTGGCGCCCACACTGTAAGGCCTTGTCTCCGGTGTCATAAGACAGGTCATAGTGTTTATCTTGCTGAAAGAGGTAGGAAGCATGCATCTGGTTGCAGCTCTGCATCAGTCCCTACAAAAGCAAAGATCAAGTTCAGGGCGCTCTCCTCACTCTGCGTTAGGATTGCATTGTGGTAGCAATTGCTTAGAAAGAGAAGCCATAGACCCAAATGTCATTGTATCTTACGGAAGAAGAAAACAGCAGGAATTATATAGAAAAACTACCGGGCAAGACTTAAAGCAAGCATCGTAGGCTGATTTTGTGGGATGGTGACTCAGGGAGGGACGTTACCAGAGGTTAACAGGGACACACTTCTGCTTTTTTTTCTTCTTCTTAGGAAATGACATTTAGCCAGACGATGGTGGCGCATGCCTTTAATCCCAGCACTCGGGAGGCAGAGGCAGGCGGATCTCTGTGAGTTCGAGACCAGCCTGGCCTACAGAGCTAGTTCCAGGACAGGCTCTAAAGCCACAGAGAAACCCTGTCTCAAAAAAAAAAAAGGAAATGACATTTATAAAAATACATAGATAAAAAATTTCACAACACGATGTTCATTTTCTAGGAGATCATCTTAATCTAGTTTTGTTGCAGTTCAAATATTTCAGAAACCCAGTACTTGGGAAACTGAAATAAGAGGATTACTGCAAGTTTGAGATCCAGGCCATAGTTTACATAGTGAGCTCCAAGCCAGTCAGGATTACACACCAAGATCACCCTTTTAAAAAGGAAGAAGAAGGAGAAAGAGAAAAAGGAGGGAGAAAGAGGCTTCAGCAACCTTTTGGTTCTTTGCTTTTTAAGATTTATTTTATGTGTGTGGGCACTTTGCCTGCATGTCTACCATGTGTCTGTAGTGCTCAAAGGTGACAGAAAAGGGTGTTAGATCCCTTGGAACTGGAGGCACAAATGGTTGTCAGCTGCTGTGTGGGTTCTGGGAATCAAATCTGGTTCCTCTAAATGATTAGCCAGTACTCTTTTTTTTTATTTTTATTAAACTATGTATTTTTTCCTACTGGCCTCCCTTCCTCTCCCCTCTCTTTCTGCCCTCTCCCATGATTCCTATGCTCCCAATTTACTAAGGAGATCTTGTCTTTTTCTACTTCCCATGTACATTAGATCCACATATATCTTTCTTAGGGTCTTCTTTGTTGTCTGTCTAGGTTCTCTGAGATTGTAAATTGTAGGCTGGGTTTTTTGTTGCTTTATGTTGAATAGCCACTTATGAGTACATACAATATTTGTCTTTCAGGGTCTGGGTTACCTCAGTCAATATGACGTTTTCTAGCTCTATTCACTTGCCTGCAAATTTCAAGATGTCATTTTTTCTGCTGTGTAGTACTCCATTGTGTAAATGTACCATTTTTTCCTTATCCATTCTTTGATTGAGGGGCATTTAGGTTGTTTCCAGGTTCTGGCTATGACAAATAATGCTGCTATAAACATAGTTGAGCACATGTCCTTGTGGTATGATTGAGCATCCTTTGGATGTATACCCAAGAGTGGTATTGCTTGATCTTGAGGTAGGTTGTTTCCTAATTTTCTGAGAAATTGCCACACTGACATACAAAGGGGCTGTACCAACTTGCATTACCACCAGCAATGCAGGAGTCTTCCCTTTCCCCACAACTTCTCCAGTATAAGTTTTCTTCAGTGTTTTTGATTGTGGCCATTTTTACAGGTGTAAGATGGAATCTCAGAGTTGTTTTTATTTGCATTTCTCTGATTAAGCAGTGCTCTTAACCTTTAAGCCATCTCTCCAGTCTCAACTTTCTGGTTCTTAAAATACCATTACTGTGGTTCTTCTAGAACTTTCAGTCCTCTGTAATTATTAGAGTTTGAGCTATTTGATAGTAATTATTATTATTCCTCTGTAATTATTAGTGTTTGAGCTAATCGATAGTTCATTGCTCTTATTTTAATAAATTGGAATGTAAAAAAATTCAAATACACTACAATTATGAGTTGAACCTAAATGAGCATACTTTCCCATCTTCTGCTCCCCTCTCAAGGGTCAGGGTTGGAGACTTAATTTTCCCTTTCAGTTGCCTATGGTGGTTGCAAAGGAGATTTTCCTGTCAGTGACCATGAATTTGCCCAAGCACTATAACCCTAATATAGAAAGAGGCAGAGAAGTGATTGTTCCAAAGAACCGCGAGTGACTCACGCTTCTGACTACAATAGCATTCGTTGCCAGTCTCCTACTGGAAACCCCACCACGATTCAATTTATCACATCCACTGGAGGCTTCTGACTCTCCTGTCAGCTGCTATGTAATTGTGATTTTATAAAAGCTTTGGCATTTGGTTTTCTTTCTCTTGTGACTCATGACAAGAGAAGAAAAGACGAAAATGTGATCACTGAGCTGAAGTAGAAGTGAGAACCTTTTTAAAAAGTTATCCAAACTAAAACGCTGGGCAAAGCAGACAGGGCACTTGGAAGACAATAGAATTGACTCCACCTGTAGCTTGGCTTCATGGACTCCATAGTTATCTTTGAAAATGAGAAAAAAATAAAGATGATATGAGAACATGAGAGCAGGAGGAAGATGTTGAATTTGAAGAAGAAAATCCCCTTACAGATGAATAGAATTATACAATTAGTAGAGTTATAGCAGGTGCCTCCATTTTGTTTCATGGCCACAAAACCTTTGTACTGGGTTTTCCATGGCACTGAAAACTCACAAATAGGTGGGTTTCATCTGTACCAAAGGAAAGAACTTCATAGAGTGTAGGGTGGTGGGTGGGTCAGACCAGGCTCACCATGTGCACAGAAGCAAACAGTGATCTAGATTGTTACACACAAGCCTTTCATGGGTTAATGTCCTGGTTCTGAGTAAGGAAACAGTTTGTGTTCCAAACTAGTCTAAATACATACGTGGGTGCTGCAGAAAATGGAAGGCTGGGGTTTAAATAGACCTAAGAACTTACATATTTATGTCTTATGTCTAGTTATTATAATGCGTAACAGAATATTAAAGCCTTTAACAATCCCTTGCAATGCCAGGATTTGTTTTAAACTCTTATCAATGCATTTCAACCTTTTGAAAACTGAAGTTTTTTTCTCTTCAAAATTTTCACTGCATTTTTGTGTGATGTCATGCTCATTGTATTCCAAAGGGGGTAGGGGTGGAGGGATGTGGCCAGGACATCACATGCGCGTGAATTTGAGAGGCTCTTAGAGTTAAATTAACCTATTCCCTTCTTTTCTTTGATTTGTTTTTATTTCTAACTCTGTATCAGTGTATGTGCTGGTCAGTGTTTAGTCTATTCAAGAAAAGCCAGAGTCATCTGAGAAGGAGGAACCTCAACTGAGAAAATGACGCCATCAGATTGGCCTGTGGGCAAGTCTGTGGGTCATCTTTGTTAATGGTCGGTGTGGGAGGGCCAGTCCGCTGTGGGAGGCACGATCCCGGGCAGGTGGTCCGAGCTTGTATGAAAAAGTAAACCGAGAGCCACGAAGAGCACCTCCCACAGTGTGCTGGGGCCTCCCGCACCGATCATTAATCACAAATGTTTATGAAGTTTTCTTGCTGTTGGAAGTCTCACTTGATGGGGTCCATATGTAATTTGGGACCAAAAGAAGCGAAAGTGCTAGTGGCGGGGCTTAACCAGTGGACAGTGAAGATAGCAATTTTGGGTGCTGAATTTATACTTGTTTTTATCTCAATAGTGGTTTTTTGTTTTTTGGATGGCATTTTGGCTTTTATTGACTTGTACAGTGTGTCTCCTCAAGCGCAAGCGCAAGCCTGCTCGGCCCCACCCTCCCCTTGCTATGTCCCCTTTCTTTCCTTTGGATCTGGAATGTTTACTCTGAGCCTTTGTGGGCTTTTAGTTTTTAGATGGTCGTAATTAGCAGACTGCTTTGAATTTCTGAAGAGGCTTCGGGACAACATTGAAACTGTTGGATTACAGTGATTTTTGAACTGCCTGCACTTTGTATTATGGGATAGTCACGAGTGTCAGGAGGGCAGGAAGAGAATGTTATGGTTTGAATGTTAACGCCTCTTCGTAGCACATGTTTGAACCTTGGTTCCCCAGGTTGAAGTTCTGGGAGACCGTGCAAACTTTAGGAAGGAATGACTCCCTGAGGTAGGCCTTAAGGGTGTAGCCTGGACCACATTTAGCCTATTCATCTGTGTTTGTGGAGACTGGAGGTGGTGAGATATCTCAGCCACACGCCATGCCATACTGTGGCCTGCGTTGTGCCTTCCTCATCGTGATGGACTGGATTGTCTCACACTGTGAGCTGAAATAAACCTCCCTGCTATCAAGGGTTTGGTCCTAGTGATGAGAAAGGAAAGCGATTAACACAAATCCTCTTTCAGATGAGACTCCCTGTTCTAGCCTGTAAAACACAGCCTGCTCTCCAACTCCATCACCTCCCGTCAGAAGCAGAAGCCGATAGGAGCTTCTGTGTCTCAAATTGTCAGCGAGTATTTTGAAAAGGAATGGGTCAGGTGCCAAATCACAAGGTGCTACCCTGGGTCACATCAAATCTTTCCAGTGCCGGCTGCTAATTAGATCCATACTGGCCTGTTTTCATATGACTTGCCTTTCTCTGTTTGGCTTGCAGTGACAGAACGCAAGCCACCACCAAACATCTGGCTGGGACATCAGTGACAAAGCTTTCTATTTGTTTCCCAGTAGGACAACTGAGGTGTCCATGGGCAAGGGCAATGGTGGTAAAGTAAGTGTTTCCGTGAAAATCAGTCCTGAGGAATACTTTCACAATGTGTTCCTTGAATTTTGTAGGGCAGTTTGTCTTCAATTTGTGTCCAGATTTGAATTTCTCTGATGAAGACACAGAGGGCATGGTGCTTACATTTACAGTAATCAAGAAGGATCAAAGAAGGAAGATTGCCTTTGACCCAGAAATCCATCTTAAAGGGATTGCTACTCAGAAAGAGATAAAGATACATGTCTAGGATTTTGTCAAGCAGCTAGGAATCATGTGAGAGAGCATTAAAAGACCAACAAGATAAAGTTCGGAAATATTGTGCTCACTCTAGAATTTTAAATACAGAATGCAGTGTGTGAGGTGCGTGGTAGCAATTTTATTTTGTATGCATAAAAATGTATTCATATATAATATACACATTCCTGAAAAATTGTGGGAGCATATATTTAAAGACATTAATGATATTATGTTCAAATAACAGAATTTTGGGTGAGTTTAAATTTATCTGTATCTTCTAAAATAAGTGAAATATTGTTAAAGCAAGTAGAGTTAAATGTTTAAAAATGGCTTTAGACATGATACTAAAATCTAGTATCACGATCTTAACATGGAAAAATTAGTTTAGTTCTTGCTTTCATTTGCTCGGTTCAGCTTGTGTCTGGGCAGGGTCTGGTTTTGTAGCCTAGGCAAGGCTTGACTGACAGTGTTCCTGCTTGGGCCTCCTTAATGTGAGGATGTCAAGTGTGAACCACACACTTGGCTCTTGGCTTACTTCTTAGAAACAAGAGATCTGTGAGAGTGAGGACATGTTTCATCCTGGGCCCGGGAAGGAGATGCAGGGGTCAACAGTCTCTCTCAGACTTGGCATATCTAAGTACCTTGAATGAAAGAAGTGATCATTGCTTATTCTCTTTGTGGATAATATATATACAGATGGATTAAATTTACTTTCTGAATATAGAATTTGATTTTAAATTTAACTGTGAGATATATAATGTATCCATGTATATCTAACCATACATATGTATCTAAATTGTAAAACTAACTTTAATTTTTTTATCCTGTATATACTTCCTATGGTCAAAACTATTTTTTCTGATGGTGAAATCTACTCTTCATCTTATTTACAAAAGCAAATTGTGAATTTAATTTTCTGAGAAAGGGACATAAAAGCTCTCTGTATTGGGGGGAGGTTCACTCTGAGGAAAGGTCTTTATAGAAAACATGCAAATGAAGTCAAGGCCTCAGTTCTAAAGGTTGAGAGTTAAGTCTTCCTTCCCCTCCAAACAAGAGCTCAGAAGAGCTCTCTGTGGGGGAATGTGAACACCTGGACCTGAGCAGAGACCACAAACTGCACCAGCACAGGTAGATCCCAGCCCTGGATCAGTCCCAGAGACAGAGACCACGAACTGCATGAGCACAGGTAGATTCCACTCCCGGACAGGCCCCAGAGTCAGGAAAAGCATACCTCTTCTCTAACCAGGAGAGCTGAGCACTGCAGAGGGACACCCATCATCTTGTGTGGATTCCATGTCACAGAGTTAGCCCTAAAAAGAGAAAAAAACAACCAAAAATCTGATTAGAGGGTAGCATTGCACTCTGGGCTCAGATAACAGAGGTTCCAGCCCTTGCAATAGGGCTTCCGGGTTGCCTTCCTTGTCTCAGATTCCAGGATGATGCTCCATCCACAGAAGTGCAGCCTCCCACTGTTCACAGAGAGGGGCATGGTAACCACGCTTCATGGCCCTTTCTCCTCTAACGGATGTGTACATTTGCCTGTATGGTGCTCTCAGAGCCCTTAGGGTGCCTGGGGTCACTGAATTCAGGGTCCTGCCTTTAGCCACTGCTGGCCAGAGCACTGGGCAGATGGAAGGGTCATCTTTGTGCTTCTATTATTCCTGCTTCTGACTCTGCCACAGTGGCCTGGATGAGGAAACATTGCTGCACTGATCATCGTCCTTGATGGCATCTGTCCTGCTCAGTTCACACACGCTTCTCACAGGTGTCCTTCCAGGGGGCTTCCGGTTAGTCCCCTGAAGCCATCTCTCCTAACTGTGGGGAGAAGCATGGCCCACACAAGAGAGGCTCTGCTCTCTTTTCCTTCCTCTTCTTCCTTTCTCTCTCCTCCTTTACTTCTCTTTGAAACGGAGTCTCAGTACAAAGCCTGCGACGATTCAAAGTTGTCATCCTCATGATTCAGCCTCTTCCGTACTGAGATTATGGGTATGGTTGCCCACACCTACCTTACAGCAGAGGTAATTTCCAATTAATTCCAATTAATTTTGCCCTCATTCTTATGAAACTCTAAGTTCTTTCAGCATCTGTGGCTCTAAGGTGCACAGCTCAGGGACTTACACTACATTAGGACCATGGTTCATATTTCTTTAATTTTTATTATTATTACCTTAATCTGGATAGTCTTAACTGACTCCCCCTCATCCCTGGGCACTGGGGTTATTTTACAGTTTTGTTTATGGTCTTTCCCTGTAGCTCAAACTCCAAACTGCAGCACATGACAGGGGTGCCTCTGTGTGCAGCCGACATCCTTTCCCTTCCTTTCTGCATTTCCATTACGGCAGACTACTTCTTGTTCTTTGAGTGTTCTGCTCCACTCTTGGGCCTGCCATGCCATTGCCTCTTTCTTGGCTTCACTTTGTTTAATTCTATTTTCCCTACATCCATATTCTGAAAGTGTCTCTTCAGCCACATTCCAGTTCCTTTAACTTCTCCCCTTCGCTCCAGCACCACTCCTCCTTTCCAGTGCCCAGAGAGAGCAATTGTTCCTGCCAAGGAATCTGTGTTTGTCAAGGAAGCTCAACACTTGTGAAGATGCTAAAGGTCTTTAGGATGAGAGTCATAGTTTGACCTTTGGATAAAGAAACCCACAGGAGCAGGGAAGGCAGTGGAACATCCCATAGCAACGATGTCCAAAGTGCCCCAGCTTGCTGTCCCCTCACCCCTCAAGGTGTGAGGGCCGTGGGAAGTATTGAGGAATGACAGGTGGCATCTGGCCCATCAGAAAACACTTGCTGTACCAGGAATCCTACTTAAGTCAATGAACAATTCAGCTGAGGGTCCATGGCATTTGGAGAGCACCCGTGGGACTTACACTTATGGCCACTAAACTGCCAACCTCCTGGGCAGAACTTCTGTATTTCTACCTCTTTCCTGCCCTAGCCTCACAGAGGGCCACAAACACACCCCACCCTCCACCCAGATTGGACTCAACTTTCTCCAAGGACGTTTCCAAACATCTCTGCTCTGTAGCAGGACTCCTCTTCCTCCTTTTCTGCCCCTCACTGGATGATGCTAAGCCCAGTGCTGATGCTTGGTGCATGCTTGCTGGGATGCTGAGATCCAGGAAGGATCATTTCCCCCTCCATCTTAACTGCATGCTTGCCTTGGCTCTCAAGTGCGGTTGAAGGTAATTGGTGATGCAGCTTCTGTTTCATGGCAACCCTCAGCAAGTCCTTAGGGTCCTGGAAGAGTAGACTGTTCCAAGGTCAGACCAGCTCTGGAGGATCTGAGCTTCTCTGCTATGCTGGCTCTAGGAAAGGCAATGCTAGCCAGAAAGAAAGTCATCTGAAGGACTTGGCTTGTTCCAAAGAGGAAGCCGGATAGGGCTTTGCCATTATGCTATGAGAATGTCACTCGGAAATGCTCTGAAACCAGGTGACAAGAATGGACCATAGATTTCTTCTCCCCTTGGAGTGAAACTTTGGCTTGTGATACTCAGAGAAAAGTTTTCTCTGACAGAGCTGCATTTCCTTCCTAAAACTAAGTGCACACACATTGACTCCAGCAATCCCCACAAGTTCTGTGGCCTTATTCTCTAAAGAGAGTCCACATCATGCTCAGGATGGTGAAGGATAGTTCCGATCTGATACATGTGCTCAGAATATGACATGGCAGTGCCCCTATTTTTCTGAGTGTTCCATCCTTGGCGATCCCATTAGGTAAATTTAGTCATAATCTAGTTTTGAGAATTGTAGTAACAAGAACACAGAGGACTCTGTGTGCCAAGATGAACACTGTGAGCGTTTTCCTCAAATAATAATCCTCAGGATAAAAGCGCGTGGGTGTTTATTTCCCGAGGCTCTAGGTAGGTAATTTAGTGAGCTTTCAAGTGGCAGTGGTGGGGTGCTCTGTGGTTCTCAGCACTTGCGGAGCGAGGTGGCATTCAAGGTGGTAGAAAAGATGCTTATAGTTTGTGTCAGAAGCAGCCACAGAATGGAAGGTGCTGTGCACTCGCCGCCACGGCTGAGAACACACAGTTTTGGGTGGGTGTGACTGGGGTTCTAGACAAGCTTAGATGGAAGGACACCTGCTCTCATCTCCCCCACCCTTGGGCCATAGTCAGCAAGGACAGTGCTGGTGACTTAACCCTGCTGTGCCCAGGCCAGGACTCAGGGACAGTCATCCTGTATCATGAGGCTGGGCTGCTCTGCCTTATTTCTGCTAATTCAAAGGACACTCTTGGCTCTAACCCCGACCTCCTCCTCCCCCACTTCCACACTCATGGGTTCTGTCTGGGTGAGCCTGAGCCGGTCGAGTCTCACACAGACACGCTCTGGTCTGGCTTCTCTGTGTGCTGACAGATGCTTCCAAGTTCCAAAGCCTTTTCTCTGGTCCTGACATAGAACCTGTGCCAAGATGTCTAGGGGCAGAGCCAGGGTGAGGCTTTTCCTGGGCAGCATCTGGCTGCTTGGCAGGGCATGGTAGGCAGTTGATAAATTAAGGCTTTCTCTGTGGTCTGGAGTGGCAGAACTCACAACTGGAGCTGACCTGCTGACCTGCTTGTCTTGCTGTGTTTTGATGATAGAACTGGTTGCCTTTTGCGTGTGGCACAGAATCATAGCCTGAGGCCATATTTTATATTCTGCATTTCCTGCCTTGGACTTCAACATGTTTTATGCTAACCAAACATTCTTCCTTTGTGTTTTGCAGCTTTCTCAATGGTCTGTTGCACCGGCCCCAAATAAGAGCTACTTACTGCATCAATCGGAGCTACGTCAGAAAAAGGTTGTCGTGGGATGAAGCCAGGAGAACGAAATCCCTGGTGGGTCCCACTTTAGCTCAGCTAACTGTGTCTAATCTCAAATGTAACTTTTGTCATTACGAATGACAAAGGACAATGTGCTCACCTGCTTTGAGAAAACTATTCATTGCTTTCTTTAAAGTCATGGATTTTATTCTTATGGTAACATGAAAACTACAAATCTTCCCTTTAGAAAAATGTTTAAAAATTTTAAAATTATGGGTGGTTGATTCAAAGGGGCCAGGAATGAACTCTAGAGATAAACCCTGCTTTTGAAAACCATTCTCCTTCTTCAGTAACTTGATGCAGGATTTTTGTTTTGTTTTGTTTTTTGTAGTTACACATAGGCAAGACTCACAAGTACAGGCAGAGTGGGCTTGCTGGCATCCCAAGACTTCCTTAGAGGTGGAGTGCCATTTTATTTTATGTAGCTTTTAACATCCTACATTATAGACTAGGGAATCCCACGTACCTCTCCACCCCGCTCAGCTTCCACTTGTGTTTCCGGGACATCAGCAGCCCTCCACCCCAAGCAGCCTGAAACGACAAAACAGACAAGGGAGAGTGCAGCGCCTTTCCATGGCCTGGATTTTTAGTTTCGAGTCTTCCATATTAGTGGGAATGTCGTAATATGAAAATGACCCTCATAGGTGCATGCAGATTAAGTGGGTGGACCACCTTTTCCTAATGTGAGGTCTTTACATTTCAAGGTCTCTAGCTTACATTTATATATTATATATTTATAATTATGGAGTCAAATTGGAGACGTATTTTTCCAGTTTGCATGAGTGGGAGAAAGTTTGCCTCCCCAGCCCTTCCTGTAGTTTTTTTAGTTGTTCCTTTGGGAGGCCCATGCTCTCAGAATGAGAAAGCCTATGGTCACCACGGCTGGAGTAAGATAAGACCGGCTAGGGAGCCATTACAGGCTTCATGTTGAAAGCCAGAATGACCTGGTCAATGCTACTTGCAGTTTTAACTCACGGTAGCATAAACATTGGTACCTGAATGTGTAACAACTTATCACTTCTGCTATGGAGAAAATACTGCAACAAAAAGATCAACTGAGCTAAACATTGTGCCGAGTTGGTAACGGTTTGTGGTTGGTTATCACAAATATTTTATCTCACCGTGGTTCATTAGCAAATATTTTGTAGATGGAAACGGATCTTCAAGCCACACCAATAACACACTCAATTTAAATCCCTTCAGTTCTGCCTTGCAGACTGACATAGTTTTTATTAGGAAATGGTAGTGTACTTTCTGTAAATTTTGGTGTCATAAACTTCGTGTCAAAACATTTCAGATATAGTTCAGCTTCTTAGTTTACCAAACTAATGTGTTGGAAATTTGGCAATCCATATTCCGTAGTGAGTTGTCAAGTCTGCTTTTTTACCCACCACATACATGGTTATCTAACTTCAACTTGAGTTTTATAACCCTGTGGGGTTCTGTTACAAATGTAACAGATATAATATCTATACTATCTATAAGGGAGATTTGCACTTGTGTGACTGTGTGTGTGAATGATTTTTAGCCAGAGACATTATGGATCTATAAACTGAGAACCAGACTCAAGGACTGGGAATGTCAATGATATTGTCATGTGGGGAACCTTAATGCATAATTCGTCTCAGGCTGTTTCTAACTAATATTACATACTGTGTAAGTTCTGTGCCTCTGGGATCTTTAAAATCTGAGATGCCACCATTCTAAATGAGAGAGAGGGGAAGACGGAAGCAGGGGGGCTGGGAATGCAAATCGTACTCCATGAGTCTCATTAAAAACTGTGCAAGTCGCTGATGGGTACTTACATCCACGTGCATCCAGATCTTGTACTTTTTGCAAATGTCAGCAACAGCCAAGAGGGGATCAAAAGCCCCATACACAGTGGTTCCAGCTGTGGCACTCACAAGGAAAGGAACAAATCCCTACAAAGCAAGAAAGCCCCCGTTGTGTAAACAGGAATTCTGGCCTTATTTACTCAGCTAATTTTTTGAGACAAAGTCTTGCTGTGTGGCTCAGTCTCACTTGGAACCCAGGGTGCAGATCGGCCTCCGTATGCGACAGTCCTCCCAGCTCGGTCTGGCTCTACAGACATGGGCACCACACTGGGATCCAAGGCTTCTTACCTCTCCCCTACCACGTGCATCGTTTTAACCATCAGAATTGTCCCCGCTCTACATTGGCTACAGCAATGACTGAGCTCCACTCTGTGACACCTGGCAGCTGCCCTGTGACAGCAGCAGTCAGCAGCACTGGCTTTCCTGCACCGGAGGTTTCCTGCACTGTCCTGTGTATGGGGAGCCCACCCCACAGAGAAGGGCCTAGATGGAGAAAAAGGTGTGGGGAGAAGTCCAATAGCACAGCTTCTCTCCCTCCCCTCTCCCTTTCCCTTCCTCTTTCCATCCCTCTCTCCCTCTCTTCCTCTCTCCCTCTCTCTCCTCCTCCCCACCACCTTCTGGCAACAGGATCGGAGCTACTCTGCCCATCTTCCTCTTTAAATAGATTGGTGCTGCCAGGAGCAGAGTGTCTCATTGTCATGAAAAACCCTAAGTCATTAAAACATTTAAAATGCCATATTCTGCAGTCTTTGAAAGATATGAAGAATGCCTATCTAACTGAAATATATCTCGATATATATAGAAAATTTAAGTAACATGACTACAAGCTTTACTATTATCGATGATTATCCATTAACAACCTATATTTCTTAATTATACAGTACATTTTTAAATGAACTACACAATCACAACACTTTATTCAAGATCAGAAATACATATACATATAACAAAATTGACCTTAAAATCCACACCAATGCAAATTATTCATACCTATATCAGATGTCCCCATTTACATGCTCCAGGTAGATTTAGTGATCCTTCTTATTTCCTTTGCTCATTTCCTGCTCTTTCTTCTTCACACCCAGCCACCTGAACCTACCTCGTTCCTTAGCATGGGCAGGTGTGAAAGGTGGGACAAAAGAGAGGCTCTGCCAGCCCATGCTCCTGTGTGGACCAGCTCAGGTGACTTACTTGGAACTTGAGAGGGGAGAAGTCACATGGGGCTAAACATTCCCCAAGCCATGGCAGCATGAAAATTGATTTGAATAGGATGTGGCTATGAGGGTGGAAGAATGGCACGGATTCTCTCAGGCCAGAGTGGTCACTCTAGGCTGTCCTCATGGGCAGTGTTGGTTTATAGACCCTAAATGATGTTTCGGGGTTTGTCTTTAGGTGGCAGCAAAGGTTTAATCTTATGGTTTGCATAGTCACCTTTCTAATACAAGAAAGCTGTAGGAGGAAATAAAAAGCATATGAAAATAAATGATTACTGCTAAGCACATAGTAATTATATCTACTGTTAAACCATGAATTGTACCTTTTATTTACTAAAAGTTAAACAGAGAATCTTAAAAGCAGTCTCTGACTTGTGAATCATCCAAGGGCATGTTCTTTGATGGCTATTGTTATTTGTTTTTATATTTTTGAGACAAGATCTCAAATCTTTCAGAATGACCTCAAACTTCACATGTAATTGAGGATGACTTTAAGCTTCTGATTCTTCTGCCTCAACCACACCACCTAGTTTATAGACGCTGGGGAACAATTCAAGGTGTTTTGCAAGCTAAACAAACACTCTCCCAACTGAGTCATATCCCTAACTTGTCTTGCTATTTCTAAAGCAGTTCTAAATTCATGCCTTCAGAATAGGATGTATGGTTTAATGTGGTCCTCTTGAAACCCCATTGACTGTCACTCACATGCTGCCTGAGCATTTCAGTCCCTAGCTGTGAGGATGGCTCATGCATGTGTCTGCCCTGTACCAAGGACATCATGTGAGGGCTTTTAGAAACCTGTCCCTGTAGAGATTATCTATGCAGCAACTTAAACCATTATAAAGCACATATATACATACACATGTACATCATATACATGTATACGCACATATATGTATGGTGTAGGAGGTCCTTCTGTATTTGCGTTGCTTTCGTAGGTTAATAAAGAAACTGCTTTGGGCCTAGCAAAAGGACAAAACTTAGGTAGGTGGGGAGACAGAACTGAATTCTGGGAGGAAGAAAGCAGAGAGAGAGAACCACCATGGAGCTGCCAGAATCAGACATGCTGAATCTTTCCGGGTATGGTGAACACAGATTAGTAGAAATGGGTTAAATCAAGATGTGAGAGTCAGCCAATAAGAGGCTGGAGATAATGGGCCAGGCACTGTTTAAAGTAATACAATTTCTGTGTTGTTATTTTGGGGGTTAAGCTAGCCTGGCGGCCGGAACAAAAGGACCCCTCCTCGTACAACATATGTATACCTGGAGAGTAATGTGATGATTGCATGAAAAATTTCATATTTTTGTTAGAGCTTGAGATTAGGGTTTGGATTCTTTTTGTCTTAAGAACAAAACCTAAATGACTTTTCTTGCTTATGAATTGAAATACTTATTGCTGTGGCTCAGAGATCCCTATAGAAACTTACTTTCTGTTTGACTTCAAGGATTCTTCTTTCGAGATCAGATGGGATCATTTTCCCTCTGTAAGAAAAAAGAATATATGTGAATTTGTTTGGACTGGTTTGCTCTGCTCTCTTTACAATGTAAGGAACCTCAAGATGGTAGACTCAAAGTCTTAGCTGGTGCTCAGTTAAGACAGCTCTTTGGCAGTCTCAGGGACAGAAAGAATTACATTTATCTCCCAGTATAACAAATGACTGTTTCTTACCATGCTTGGGAGAAACCTGACCATACTGTGTTCTTGGTAAAATGGTCACACTGACCCTCTACTTTTCCCACAGACTGCTAAAATGCATTCTTTTAATTAATTTTAAACAATTCTGGTTGGGAAAGAGAAGCTCAGGGGGAAAAGATTTCACTCCAAATTTTCACTTTAGAAAAAAAAATTCAGTTCAAATGGGTAGATCTCCTTTTTTTATGTTGATGAAACATCAAGAAGATAGAATCCATTTCCAGACATTTGGTTAAAAATGTGATTCCCCAAACCGGCTACATTCCCTTAAAGCCTGAAAGCATAAAGCAAGCCGAAATGCAGGGACTCAAATTTCACACACTCAGATGGAAAGGCACATGAGGGAGAAGCATCATGTCGTTCCCAATAGAGCTCTTTCCCAAAGGATGGCGCAACCCCTGTGTGCGCTATGATCATCAGTTAGACAGGGAGACACCAGCTGGGAGGCAGCATTGTGTCCCTACACCATTTCTTTCCTACAGTAAAAGTCAACATTACGATAATCATGAGAAATCATTTGTAGAGCAAGTTACACGGTGCCAAATATTCCTGGAAAATGACAGCATTTAGAGTTAGTTATTAGGATTGAGCAAGTCAATAACTCAACAAGTGCAAAAATGTTTTTAAAAGCTTGGCATGTGATAGACACATAGTCATTGTTGAGATTATTATAGTCTGATGTGATATTTTTATTTTAAGATCCTGAAAGAAAACAAAAACAAAGTAGTTGGAAGGAGCTGTGGGTGGTAAAATATGTTCTGAAGCCGATAACTTTCCCCAATGGGATGATTAATCTAGGTTTTATAAAGCGTGTAATACAGAAAGTGGTGGGGGTGCCACAGGCATTCAGTGAGCAGTGGCGGGGACTTGGTATGTTAACTCCTGTGGATCTAGGCACACAGGGACCGCTAGCTGCTCATCATACCTCCGGGTGCTTCCCAAACATATGTGATTTATTGCAGGTTAGTTAATGCTCACATTTCCTTCGTCTTTCAAATGATCTGACAGTCCACAGAGGGCATGCCAACTATGTTTTTCTACCAATTTCATTACAGATTCAAAAAAGAAGTTTGGCAAATTAGTTGGTTAAACAGCAGACATTAAATCTCAAAGTTTTGAGAACCACTGGCTTAGGTGGTTCTGCCAGAGCAAAGTGATTCATATGCAATTACTCAGGCAACAGTCATGGAAAAGTTACTAGGGCTGGAGTTGTCAGGTTAGAATTTAGCAAAAGGCATTACAGGTATCTTGCTGTGATACTCCTGTGAGACCGGGAAGTGGGGGAGGGAAATGGGGCTGGGAACGTGCTCTTATAAGCTTCTTACACCCTAGATTGTTCCATCTTTCAGAGAGCCCCAGGAATATCCTTTAAGATTCAGGCTTTCCTAGACCAGTCTCCCAAGGTGTTTCCTAGGTCAGGTCTTCTATTTATGCCCCCCTTTGCCTGAGGAAGTTTTGTACAATTCTGGATGTCTAGATATGGAATAGATATACAAGTTAGTTAAACATTTATTGATAATAAATCAAAAAAATTCATTTTTATCTGATTTGCATGTAATTACATGCTAGTGTGTGTATAGGCGCACATGTTTATAGGTCATGTCTGTGGAGGCCATGTAATTACATGCTAGTGTGTGTATAGGCGCACATGTTTACAGGTCATGTGCTTGTGGAGGTCACGTCTGTGGAGGCCATGTAATTGCATGTAATTACATGCTAGTGTGTGTATAGGCGCACATGTTTACAGGTCATGTCTGTGGAGGTCACGTCTGTGGAGGCCAGTTCTCAGGTTCCAGCCACCATTTCTTGAGGTAGGGTCTTTCACTGGTCTGGAACTTGCTAAGTAGGCTTAGTCTTACCGACAGGCCTAGCTTTTAAACGTGAGTTCTGGGAGTTGAACTCTTGATTTTGTGTTTGAAAGGCAAGTACTTTAGACTAAGCTGTTTACTTAGCCCAGAAATTTAGTTTAGTCTTTAAACTTACATTAGTTAAAAAAAAATTACATTAGTTTTTAAACTTACATTTAGTTTTTAAACTTACGTTAGTCTTTGGCATGCATATAATTTTACCATTTGTTAAAGATGAAAGCAAACATGCATACCATTAAGATGCATGTGCCTGTTTCCTTTCACACAAAGATTTAAATCTTGGCTGAATAATTTATGCTTTAGGATGTAGATCACCTTCAGGGTTTTCCAGAGTTGACAGACATGTTTATAACAGCAATTAAAAAGTTAATCATTCTAATACAGAATCCATAGATATGCTAACCCAATACTTAAATAACAAAGAATGGGAAAAAGAACTCTGTTAAAACCTTTCTTGAGGGCTGGAGAGATGGGTCAGTGGTTAAGAGCATTGCCTGCCCTTCCAAAGGTCCTGAGTTCAATTCCCAGCAACCACATGGTGGCTCACAAACATCTGTAATGAGGTCTGGTGCCCTCTTCTGGCCTTCGGCATACACACAGATAGACTATTGTATACATAATAAATAATAAAATAAAAAAAACAAAAAAACCTTCCTTGAGTTTGTATAGTAGCAGAAAATATGGTGTAGGGATAAGTCCCGCTCCTTGGGGGGCGTGTTTGCCTCGGGCTAATGTTTGCCTATAAATTTGGCGAGCGTGCTCCCAGCTGTCCCTTCTGCTTTCCTGGTCTCCGCAGGAACGGTGGTTCTGTAAGTCTATTTCGCCATTAAAGCTGTATATATATTTTTACAATCTGTCTGCATTCGTTTACACCATTACAATATGGCGCACAAAGCACTGCAATTCACTGCATACAATAGCCCCAAACCAGCCTGGTTGTACAGATGCTGGTGGTTTGTGTTGTGCAACATGAAAGCTCACACTGAATCAAGTGTGCTGGTTGCACATTCAGAACCACATCTACAGTGAAACTGTAGAGTACAACATGAGTGCAACATCTTGGGATCACTACACATTGATTTTGAATTAATTTTTGCTCATTGCAAAGTCATAAACCTTTTATTGTTGTCAGATTTTCCATGGCCCACACGCTGAAGTAACCCCCCCAGATGAAGTTGTGACCTACCACTGATGAGGCTGTGTCCTGGGTCACAGACTGTTCCACCCTGCATTCAATGAACACTAGAGGAAAGTGTGGCAAGGTATTTCTTAGAGAAAGTTCGGAGCATGTTAAAATGATGATAGTATTTTGAAGGCAAGCATGGAACTTCCCAGAAAACTCTTAGAAACTGGTTATGCATCTCTTAAATGTCTTTAGTTTGCCTAAATTTGGAAAGTTTGGGGGTGGATTGATCATCACTATTTGCTCATCAAATTACATCAGGATATTTTGTTACATATAAACCATCAACTTTCACTGAGTAGTCAAGAGTTGGGACACATTAGAATTGGGCATGACCTCAAGGCCTGACTCTGATCTCACTTTATTTATCAAATGAGGTAGAGACTGAGAGCGGAAATGACCACCTGACACAAGGGGCTGCCAAAAGGTCATGGATTATAACTAAAACAAATGTAAATCTTCCAGAGCTAACTTAAAGGGACCAAACACTTAGTGGGGCTATTTGGGAAGGTCAGATTATTTTTTGGTTGTTTGAGAATGTTATACACACATTTAATGTATTTTGGCCAAATTCATCCTCCATTACAGCCCCTCCAACACTTCCCCTCCACCACCACTACGGTTTCTCTCCCAACCTCATGTGCTCTTCTATTTTTTCCTAACCCACCGAATCCACTTTGTGCTGCCTGTATGGGAATGGGTGTGGGACCATCTATTGGGACATGGATAGGGAGTCTTTCGTCCCTGAAGCAAACTGTGTGGGACCATCTATTGGGACATGGATAGGGAGTCTTTCATCCCTGAAGCAAACCGAGGAGAGGTTCTATTCTCTGATGATAACACACTGCTTTCAGGAATCAGAATTAACATCCAAACCTGCCTGGGAAACAGCAGTGAAATCAGAATTCACTTCCTATTTTATTTCTGTTGTGTAAACTGAGAATATTAATGTCACCAGACAGATAGTATGGTGCTGTGGACACAGAACCTTACATCATTTTTCATTAATTTCATTTTGTTTTGAGAACTTCACACATGGGTATCGTTTCTACACCATTTCCACCTTCTCTCCCTCTTCTAATTCCTCCCGTGTTGTCTCCCATACTCCCCAATTCAAGATCTTTTCTTTACACACGTGCACACGTGTGTATAAAACCTGCTGAGCCCATTCAGTATTGCTCACATGAACATGTATCTCCCTCATCGAAGATGTTTTTTTTTGCAACAGATGGAACTATTACCAAGCTCTACAGCTTGTCAAAATGTAGAGAGTAAGTGACTGTGGCGCCCCACTCCAGCCGATACACCTGCCATGCAACCCTTACACCCAAGGCTCCAGGAAAAGCCCAGAAGAGGAGACAGGAAGAGGGTAAGAGCAGAAGCCCGGGATGCCTGCAGCTATGTAGTGTTCCCTAGACGTGACAGGGGAAATGATCCCATGAAATCTCAACAATATAGTTGCCTGAACAAGACCCGTGTAATAACCTTTCCATTTTTAGATCTTAGATTTCACTGGATTACTTTGGAAAGCCAATGCCTAATATTTAGCATGCCTAAGAATCACCTACGTGCTCTTTTAAAACGTGAATTCCTTGGTTTCAGTCTTAGGGATTTTAATTCACTAGGTCAGTATAAAGATGAAGAACTAAGTTGTTGAACAAATATTTATAAGCATTTACAATGTGCAGTTATCATTTTATGATCTAGTGTGCCAAAATGACAGGACAGTTTATGTTCCATGCTAACACGGGGGGAGAAACAATAGGCAGACAGATATATAGAAAGCTGCGTTTTTAGCATGCACCAAAGTGATTGTGATGCAGGTAGACCCAGGTTCACATGTAGAGAAACAATGCTTTAGAAATGAACATTCAGCCTGGGTAGCATTTTAATAGAGTAACTTTTCACGTGATTCGTGGCTCAGAGCCTTATGGCTATCAGGCAGCAAGCAGAAGGGACTCCAGATGTAGCGCAGACACCCTCTGCCTGCCCATATGCTGTGGGGCCAGAGAAAATTGGGTGACCAGCAGCAGACTTTTCTGAGGATTTGTAGCTGCCTGTCCTAGTCTTTCTAGAAAAGCAATTGCACAAAGAGGCACTGTAGGGCAGCATTGTATCCTCTATGCCTGGCCTACCAGAATCTCTATAGCATGAATGTATGTCTTCCACATTCACTACCAGAATCTCTATAGCATGAATGTATGTCTTCCACATTCACTACCAGAATCTCTATAGCATGAATGTATGTCTTCCACATTGACTACCAGAATCTCTACAGCATGAATGTATGTCTTCCATATTCACTACCAGAATCTCTATAACATGAATGTATGTCTTCCACATTGACTACCAGAATCTCTATAGCATGAATGTATGTCTTCCACATTCACTCATCCAGCAGCCTGTGACCTCACAGAAAACACTAGTGCCAATATATCATCTGTACAACACAAGGCACCAACACCTGGGTCAGGGCTGTTGAACCAAGCTGAGGATTTGGTATGATGATTTTATATGGAGCATTTTTGGTACGTGGTAATTTTATAAAAGCCATAAAAAGTTGCCTGCATAGAACCCCAGCAACATGCTAGCCAATTAGAAAAGTCTTTGTGCTAAGACAGCGTAAACTGTGGGCTGTGGTTCGTCCCTGGATATCCATGGATTCAAAGGCAAGAGCAACCCCCTATACAGAACTCGATAATAGAGAGGGTGTATGTATATATACAGCTCTATGAGTTTTCTATGAGAACCAAATGGAATAGGAAACATAAACAGTATAAAATACAAAACATGAAACTCTGCCTAGCATACAACACCATGTACTAAACCATGTTTGGTTATTCTAAATAACACATGAAGTCAGGAGACGATAACAATGGCTTTGTAAAACATTAAAAATTAATGATGTAGCTGGGCATAATGTTGAACTCCTTTAATCCCAACACTCAGGCGGCAGAAGCAGAACCCTCTATGAGTTCGAAGCCAGCCTGATCTACATAGTAAATTCCAGGACAGCTGTCTCAACACATACCCCTAATCAATGACATGAGGCCCACTCCATGAGATGATACCCTTTCTGGGTACTGCTAAGTGGCCAAGAACCTAAAAATAGATAGGTAGTGACCTAGGGAGAAACCTACTGCTATTATTCTGCTAAAGGTCATAGCAATGAAATAACTCCTAATGACACACTACTGTACCTATACATGAGAGCGCCACTCAGCCCTCATCAGCCGTCATCCTTGCGGTAGACGGGAACTAACAAAGAGACGTACAAATGAACAGTGTGCACAGAGTGAGAGGCTTTGGAGCACTCACTCCTAAATGAGATATCTTCATCAAACCCTTCCTCTAAGGGTCAGTGAGAGATGTTATCTCAAGAGACTAAGCAGATATTAACAGAGGACACCCAACGTCTTACCCCACTTCTGTGTGCATTCATTCATGATTGCTTGCACGTGTGGAATTGCACACGCACGCATGCACACACACACACACCACAGACACACACACACACACACAGAGACACACACACACACACACACACAGAGAGAGAGAGAGAGAGAGAGAGAGAGAGAGGAAAAATAAAAACAAATGTATAAAAAATTTGAAGAGAACAACCTAATTACAAAAATAAAAACAAAATGAAACCAAAGAAAGCACAAATAATCAAACAGACTAAACCAAAGACAGAAACAAGTGGGAAGAAGGCTGCTCCAAGCAGTGGCCCCAGCACCAGGCTTGGAGCTTGGCTGTTAAGCTCAACAAATTTATCATGAGCAATAATGGATTAAAATTCATACAGAAAAGAGTGAAATTTGCTGGCTCTGTTAATTTTGGAAACATTTTATAAATAACGTTACAAAATCTCTAAGAAATCAGGATCTTGTTGAAAACAACAAAGAAGTTAGAAATTCACCAGAACCACATGGAATTTGTTGCAGGTATGGAAGGAACCCAGGAGATCTTAATGTATGTCATGTCAGCAGTAGATCAAATGAGGAAAGTGCAGTGCGACCCCAAATGATGTCTGAAAAAGCCCTTTTCTTCCTGAGAGAGGGCTCCATTATGTTATCTCCAGACACTCCTGCCTCAATTTCCCAAGTACTGGTGTTACAGGTATGTACCTAGCTATAAAATGTATTTCAACAATCAACAGTGTATATTCTAGAGGAGGAAGAAGGGGAAAAAGGAGGAGAGGAGGCAGAGCAGGTGAGAAGAGAAAAAGAAACTCCTGGTAATATATGAAATCTAGGGTACTTATTTGACACAATTACAATCGTCTATTTCAAAATAAGTGTTGGTATTATACCAAAATGTAGTACCCTAGATACTTGTCCATTAAAGTTAAAAACAATAACATTCTTTGAATTTTTTTCTGTGAACATTCTTCTTTAGATAATAGAAAGTCCAAGTATTAACAAGGAAGAAATTGAATGAGCAATCAAAAATTTACAATCACTTCCTCCCTCAGAACATACTGGTCTTACTAGTGCATTTTATTAAACATTTAAATATGGATTACTAACAATCTCTAAAATCTTCTGTATGAAGGACAAGGTATGAGTATTATTTCAAACTCTTTCTACAAGACCAGAATTACCTTGATATGTAAATAAGGAAAAGACACTGCAAAGAAAGAAACATGCAAGATAATAACAGACACAAGAATCTTCAAGGGAATTTCAAAAGAATACAACACCACAGCCAACATGATTTATCCTTGAGATACAGGGTCTATCAACATATGCAAACCAGAAAGTACAGTATGACATATCAACAGAATGAAAGACAAACACATGACCATCTCCATAGGTACAGGAACAGCGTTTAACAAGAATCAATATCCCTATATGATAAAAACCTCTGTGCCAATGAAGAAGGTAAAAAAAAAAGTGTATGGGAACACAGTGGAGACCATATATGAAAAGCCCACAGCACATCATACTGAGTGCTGAAAAACTCAAAGCTCAAGATCAGAAACAAGACAAGGATGACAGGTCTTGTCACTCCTAGTAAATAGCACTGTAAGTCCCAACCAGGGACAGCAGGCAAGAAAAGGAGGCAAAACACAGCCAAGCCTGACAGAACATAGTTAAGTTTCCTGTTTTCAGATGACATGGTCACATGTAGAGAAACCTTTAAAGACTCGACCACAAGTTGTTTGGAATGGTTGAATTTAGTGATGTTGCAGGACAAAAAAATCCACACAGAAAAAACATCAGTTGTACCCTATATGCCAGCAATAATCTATCCAAGGGAGAAAATAAGGAAACAATTTCAACTGGAAAAAAGTTTAACCAGGGAGATAACAGATTCATAAACTCCAAACTGAAAACAAATCAACAAATGTGGTCCACATGTATACAATGGGGTATTATTAACCCCCCAAAAGGAAGAAATTCCAAGGTATAAACATGGACAAACCTTGTGGACATTATGCCAAGGCCTCATAAAAAGTCACTGTGATCATACTTTCATGAGTGGGGACTAAGAGTGGACAAATTCACAGAGAATACATAATGAGCGGCGGGTGGGAGGCATGGGGAAGAGGGTGATGAGCAGGTAGTTTCAGTTCCCATGACGATGGTTGTACAGTGTGCATGTGATGCCACTGAATGCACGCACCGTGCAGCTAAGACTGTGCCTTGCATTTGAGTGTAAGGATGATTGGAGAAAGTAGCTATCTTAACTGCTGAATGTTAGCAGTTCTCTTCTGAGGCTGAGTGAGTCCTCTCCCTTCACCATGTGTCCTTGGGAATAGAATCTGTGGCTATGTTACAAGCTAAATGAGGAAGGATACTTCGCCATCCTGTTTGAAGTCATTTGCCTGCCGTGTGGCAACAAATCATACTACACTGTATCAGTAAGGACCACACATGAGACAATGCAGCCCTTTGTGTCTCTAATCAGGTGAATTAATTAGATCTTTATGCACAGCAGGTGGACCGTGCCTGGATGCAATGAGCAATGAGTCTTGGCTGTTGCTCTCTTGTCACTTCCTCATATGGGATGTCACAGTGTCTCTGAGTTCTCTGCACAGAAACCCAGGAAACTGGGTGCTTGGGCTTCCCTACTCTGCTCTCTAATAATTGTCTGTCCTGTTACTGCGCCCCAGCTGCTGCCCCGGGGCTGAAGGAGGTCGTTAGCCTTCTCAGTTGTAGCACTGGCCACAGTTCAGTTAATTTAACAAAAGAGTTTAATGGCCCCGGATTATTTACACTCTCAGTTGCTTCTGGTAAATGGTAAGACAAAGTGTACTGTTTTAACAAGCCCAGGGAGTAATAATCTCAGAAGCTTGGGAGTGCTCTTAAAACAAAAATGTGTACAAAACACTAGTAGTTAATCTGTGTTCTGACAAAATTAGTCAGAGTAGCTTAATAGAATTCTTGTCGCCTGAGCTGGGTGCAGCCAGTGACCACTGTCCACTCAGGCATCATGTGTCTCTGTCAGATTTATCCCCTGTACCAGTCACAGCAAATTACTAGCAATTGAGATAATGGAGAGGAAAGTCTGAAGGAAAAAGAAAAAAAAGATGGAGAAATGGAAGAGAGGGGAGAGAGTGAGTGGGAGAGGGTAATAGAATTAATTTGTGAAGCACCCATGAGTCCACTCGGGCGATAGAACAAGAGAAAGAGCAGAGAGACAAAGACACAGAGAGACCCCTCCCCCCATGTAGAATGCAGGAATCAACAGACAAACAAGAAAGGATGGCATTAGGAAATGACCATCTTGCAACCATCTAAACAATTCAGATAAGAATTAAAATGGATGCTGAACTAAGTAGAGCCTGAATGCCACAGGACACAGCATCCTCCAGACATGTACTCCCTGAGAAGATAAAACAACTATCTTAAAATATTCATAGTTGATGTTATTACTAACGAGCCCAACCTCCTGCTGAGATTCCCAGGAAAGACAGGCTTGCCCGGAAATTCTGTCCCAGATATATCACTTGAATTCTGAGAAAAATCAGACAATCCAAATAAACCATCTAGTCCCTCAGAAATACAGTCAGGAGATCGTAAGCACACCTGCTATCCCAGCTCTTGGGAGACTGAGGCAGGAAGGCCAGCTTGGGCAACATAGTGAGGTAGAAATAAAATAAGAAGAAAACAGACCATTTCATGGAAGGCAAAGCACGGCAGAACAAAGGCCTCGGATGAAGGAGAGGGAAGAACTGTTTAATGGCAGTGCTGGGTGGTGATGTAGGGGCAGGGGTACAGCCTGCCTCTCCTAACCAGGGAGCTCCTGGCCAATGAGAGACTGGTCTCAAAAACAGGTGAACAGCAGCTGAGGTTGTCCTCTGGTTCGAGGTACCTGTGCTCAGAGCACAGGCACAGATGCACAAATTGTCTTGGGTTCAACACTCCCCTCCTGGTTTTGCCCTCTCAATATTAACAGACACTAATAGACTAATATTTGTGCTAATCTTATTCAAGATACATGGAGGGGGAAAATTTTGTTGTTATATGAAGCAAACATCCTTTCTTCCATGTTTTTTTTTCAGATAAATAAACTGAAGCACAAAGAAGCACTTGTCCGAGCTAGCATTTGAGCTAAGATTTGAAATCAATGAGGTGAACTCCATTGCCAGCTCTGTGGATTTACCAGAGTACTTTCTAATATTAACGTGTTACAGTGTATATGTGTTTCAGTAACATGGGAAAATATTTACATTATTATATCTAGTTAGGAAAAGAAAACATGACCACAAATAGACAGAAGGGGGAATAAAAGGAAAAGAGAAAAAAAGGGAAAAAAGAAAGAAGGAAAGAAAGAACCTAAATATTCAGAAAAGAACTTCCCAAAGTTTAGTCTCTAACTGCCTCCACAGTGTCTGTAAAAGTTTTTAGGTGGAAAAATCTCCCTTATTTAAAAAAGTAAGAAAGTATTGCTTTTGGTGGTAAAATTATAATGTATCCTTTTAGAATTTCCTGCTATGTCCGCCCCCCCCCCCTGTTTTTCTCTCCATTTCCCTCTTTGCTTTACTTCCCACTTTGCAGTCTCCCCCAGCCAGGCTTTGTTTCCTCACCAATGTTTCTTATCCTTTTTCTCTTTCCTAGAAACAGGGAATCTGTTTCTTTTTTTTTTTTCACGTTGTTTTCTACCCCACCCCAAGCCCACTTTCCTTCTACAAGGCTTGAGAACAGAAGGAGACGAGGCCCCAGGTCCCCACCGTCTGTTGGCTCCCGAGGGGACAGACATGAGGAAGGAGCACCTAGTAGTGAAACCCACAGCATTGTTCAGTTGTTGTGGAATGCTTGTACACTGTGTGGAGATATAGTGCTGTGGTTGGTTTAATAAAGAGCTGGAAAATCAATAGCTGGGCAGGAAGTACAGGGGACTTCCAGGCAGAGAGAGAAAGCAGGAGACAATGGAGGCACAGGGCAAATGCCAAGATGCTGAGGGAGTCGGACATACAAAATGAAGGAAAGGTAAAAAGCCAAATGCTAAAATGTAGACTAATAGAAATGGGTTAATTTCTTTTTCTTTTTTTCTTTTGATTTTTCGAGACAGGGTTTCTCTGTAGCTTTGGAGCCTGTCCTGGAACTAGCTCTTGTAGACCAGGTTGGACTCAAACTCACAGAGATCCACCTGCCTCTGCCTCCCGAGTGCTGGGATTAAAGGCGTGCGCCACCACCGCCTGGCAAAAATGGGTTAATTTAAATTATAAGAGCTATTTAGGAACAAGTCTAAGCTACAGGCCAGGCTTTCATAATTACTAAAAAATCTCCATATCATTATTTGTGAGCTGGCTGGTTGTACAGAAAAAGACTCATCACAATCAGCCTCTCAAATGGCTTCTAAAATAGTTGAAGTTAAAAAAAAATACTAACTTTGAAATTAAGAATGCCTGGCCAGTTAGTGATTCTGTGTCTCTCTGGATGCCTTTCCCAGCAATCCCCTCTCCCTACGCTTTTCTCTGTTTCTTGTTGGCTAATGACACCCTCTAGGGCGTCTGTGCAGGCAGGCCTGTCTGTGGTCCTTTCCTCTGCATCATGTCCTCTTCTGTTCTTGCTCTGTCTTCTTCCAGGCTTACCCTCTCCTTTTGAGCATGACACTGTCTCTGATTAACCTGCCATCAGACAGCTGGACCCTTGCTGCAGGTGCCGCACACAAGGCCATGCCCATGGTCACACCTACTTTCCAGGGCGGCAGGAGCAGCAATGCACGGAGTCAAGAGCTCCCCGTGCTTTCACAGATCACCTGTCCTTCCACTGGGATTCCATGTTGGGACAACAGTTAACTAGGCTGGTGACTAGGGAGATCAGAGGGTCGGGGTCTGCCTGGGTGATCTTTTCTAACTTCTTGGTTTCTTATTTTAGATTTACCCCTATATGTTTTATTGCATTCTTGTTAGAAATACATTTCCCTTCAGCCATTTATTCTAGCAATACAGCAAAGAAAATAAATATGAAAGCTGATGTTTCCTTTTTGCCTATTTCTATTCAAATCTTAGTTCTTATGCACCTCATAATAAGGAGTACAAAGCAGGTCCCTCCATTGAGATAACGCTTGCGGTCCTGCTAGCCTTGATCACTTCCTGCCTCTCTTATTGCTACAGCCCTTTCCTGGCCCTCGCTTGCTTCCTAAAGGGTGGCCTAAGTCACTTCATGTTTGGAGAAAAGCATTATTATTGCCTTATTTGTTGATCTATCCAGAATGAGGTCTTTATATGTAGCTCAATTGTCTCGAAGCTGAAACCCTCCTGCCACAGACTCCTTAGTGAGGGGGTTACAACCAAGCACTGCTGTGCCTGCCCCTCCCCCATTATAAAAATACAGTGTTCATTGCAAATAAAGAAAATCAGGAAATAAACAAGTGACAGTTTTTAATCTCACCATTTAGAGTTCAGTGCAGCTGTCAATCAGGTTTAGACCTTTCCACATGCACATGGGCACATGTATTCGCCACAAATTTCATTCTCCCTTCTCTCGTCAGGCCTACTCCTTTGGCTCTTACTGTGTTCTATCCTACTTCCTTCTGTGGCTGTACCTGAGGCATTCTGTTTTCTGTTATTGTCCCTGCCTTCCCCCCACCCAGTACCTGAGGTATTCCGTCTTCTGTAACCATCCCTGCCTTTTCCACACCTGGTACCTGAGGCATTCTGTTTTCTGTTATTGTCCCTGCCTTCCCCCCACCCAGTACCTGAGGTATTCTGTTTTCTGTTATTGTCCCTGCCTTCCCCCCACCCAGTACCTGAGGTATTCTGTTTTCTGTTATTGTCCCTGCCTTCCCCCCACCCAGTACCTGAGGCATTCTGTCTTCTGTAACCATCCCTGCCTTTCCCTCACCCGGTACCTGAGGCATTCCGTCTTCTGTAACATCCCTGCCTTTTCCACACCTGGTACCTGAGGCATTCTGTCTTCTGTAACCATCCCTGCCTTTCCCTCACCTGGTACCTGAGATATTCTGTCTTCTGTAACATCCCTGCCTTTCCCTCACCTGGTACCTGAGATATTCTGTCTTCTGTAACATCCCTGCCTTTCCCTCACCCGGTACCTGAGGCATTCCGTCTTCTGTAACATCCCTGCCTTTTCCACACCTGGTACCTGAGGCATTCTGTCTTCTGTAACATCCCTGCCTTTCCCTCACTTGGTACCTGAGATATTCTGTCTTCTGTAACATCCCTGCCTTTCCCTCACCTGGTACCTGAGATATTCTGTCTTCTGTAACATCCCTGCCTTTCCCTCACCTGGTACCTGAGGCATTCTGTCTTCTGTAACCATCCCTGCCTTTCCCTCACCTGGTACCTGAGATATTCTGTCTTCTGTAACATCCCTGCCTTTCCCTCACCTGGTACCTGAGATATTCTGTCTTCTGTAACATCCCTGCCTTTCCCTCACCTGGTACCTGAGATATTCTGTCTTCTGTAATCATCCTTGCCTTCCCCCCACCCATATAACATTCCCTCCTCCTGTCTGCTTCACTGAGTTTCCCATAACTCTGCAACACATGCAGTCTACCCTACACTGAAAATCCAACCATGCAACAGTTACTTTCTAATCTCTGGCCTCTTCCCACTTATACCCTCTGCTGCCAGAGAACTGAGATGTTGCGCTGAGATTTCTGGAGCCTGGTGAGATGGGGGTGGTCAGAGAACAGATGTCTGATACACACCTTTGAGCTTATAAATCGCTCATTGACCTGCTGTCTTTTAATTTAGTGAAAGTTCTTACTCAGTCCTTTAAAGACTGGATCTGGTTTCCCCTACGTTCCAGATTTACCAGTCAGTGGGACTTTATGTGAATAGCCTAAAGATGGTTACTGCTCTCCCCGCAGTGGTATCATACTTATTTCCTAGAAAGCTATGAATTCTAGGTGTCAATTAAGACAGACTTTCCCCAGGAGGGCCCTTTGGTTGCTGCCCAAGGCTGCTGAGCTGATGGGGCACCATTTACTTTAGCACGTTTACATAACCCGTGCAGCTAAGTGCCGCCTCAGCATCAAACACTGCTTCAATCGCCTGTGGCTAATATGCCCAGGTGATAAATGTCCCTCCACACCAGCTCCTGAGGATGGTTTGATTGATTTAATAAAGGTTCCAATTTATCCAGAAGTTATGAAAGGCTCTAGGGTTTCAAGGAACAACATCTGGGGACCCTAAGCAAGTCTGTGCTCCAAAGAAACAGCGTGCGGCTGTGTCTGAGACCGAAGCAGGATTGCTGACCTTAGTCACCACCTCTTTTAGAAGAGAGGTACCTCTGGGGAATGCTTAACTTGCCAACCCACGAGATTGCAGACTTATCGCTCACCTCTCGTCGCATTTAATGAGAATCACGCTGTCTGTTCCGATTCCCAAGGCTGCAGCTCCCTTCTTGAGAGAAAAGTGACTCTGTTAGAAAACAAAACAAAACAAAACACATTTACAATCAGTTCTTTATGAAGACAAGATCGATTCCCTCTTCTGGCTTTCCTCCTTTGTCCTTTTGCTCCTCCACTTCCCAGGCTTCTCAGAGGATAGCCACTCACTCTCACTAGGTTTTTGCTTGCTTTAGCTATACATGTGGTTTTAAATTTTAATTAATGTATTTCTATGTGTATGGGTGTTTTGCCTGCCTGTATGTCAGTGTACCATGTGTGTGTCTGGTGCCCACAAAGGCCAGAAGAGAGTATTAGATCCGCCGTGACTGGAGTTACATACATTGGTGAGCTGCGATGTGGCTGAATCGGACCAAGGTCCTACAGAAGAGCAAACGGTGCTCGTAACTTCTCGGCCTTCTCTTTAGCCCTCCTATTAATATGCTTTTAAACACACTATTTTATTAATTCTTTGAGAATTTCATATATGCAGACAGTATATTTTGATCATATTTGCTTCCCTTATCTTCCCATATCCACCCCACACCCCTTACATGAACTTTTCCAACTTCATGTCTTCTTCCTATTCTTCTTCTTCTTCTTCTTCTTCTTCTTCTTCTTCTTCTTCTTCTTCTTCTTCTTCTTCTTCTTCTTCTTCTTCTTCTTCTTCTTCTTCTTCTTCTTCTTCTTCTTCTTCTTCTTCTTCTGGTACAACCGAGTCCAGTTTGTGGTACCCACACACTTATGGGGTGGAGCCATTCACTAAAGCATGGTCGACCTACTAGGGGACTACACCCTTAAAGAAAATTCTCTCTTCCTTCTACAGTGGTCCTCATTCTCACTAGGTCCACACCTAGGGAAGGGGCTTCTGAGTCCGTCCTCACTCTGTTATAGAATGTAGACTGGTTTTCTTCTCGTGTAGGTCTTGTGTAGGCAACCACGGCTGTGTGAGCTCATGAGTACAGTACTCTTGTCATCTCCAGAAGACACCGTCTGCTCCTCCCTGACCTCTGGCTTTTATAATCCTTCCACATCCTCTTCCACAACAGGCCCCAGTCCTGATACAGATGTGCCATTTGTGGCTCAGATACTTAGTCTCTGTACTTTGATTAGGTATGAGTTTCTCTATTAACCTGTGTTTTCTGAACAAAGAAACTTTTCTGTTGGGATCTGAGAGCTACAATACTCTCTGGGTGTAGAGATAGGAATTTGGAGGGTAGTCTAATAATAAATCAACCTAGCAAAACATTAGATATTAAATAGGTTTACCTCTAGGCCCAATGAGGTCACCAGCCATGGGTTCCTGATAAGATTCTAGGCGTGCATCTCCTCCTGTAGATCATGCTTTCAATTTAATTGGAAACCAGATGTTCACCTCCCTAACATTCATGCTGCTATTGCTTCTGTGGATATATCTTGCTACATTGGTTGTTATTATAGTTTTAAGGCATCACAGCTGGATCAAAACTTATGGTTTTTAAAATATTATAGTGGCCAGGTGGTGGTGGCGCACGCCTTTAATACCAGCACTTGGGAGGCAGAGGCAGGTGTGTCTCTGTGAGTTCGAAGCCAGCCTGACATACAGAGCGAGCTTCAGGACAGCCAGGACTGTTTCACAGAGAAACCCTGTCTCAAACAACTAAAAAAAAACAACAACAATAAAATATTATAGTGAAACACGTAATTGTGTAACTTAAATACCTTGTTAGCCATCTCTGGACATAAACAGCTCTGTGTTCTTAATTGTTTTCACATTGTTGTGGACCAATTACCATCATTGATTCCCCAGAACTCCTTTATTGTGTAAAACCAAAGCTCTTTACTAAATAGTAACTGCCCATTCTCTCTTTCCTCACCCCTGACAACCACCATCCTGTTCTTGGTCTCTGTCAATTTGACTGTTTCAAGTACAGCATTCACGACATTGTGTTTATGTAGTGATCCTGTGGAGACCTGGGTTGTTTCTACCTTTTTGGCTATTATGAATAGGTCTGCTAGAGACACAGATGCACAGATACTTCTTTAAGATGCTGTTTTCAATGGCTTGAGGTACATACCTAAAAGCAGAATCACTGGACCATATGGTTGATGTAATTTTAACTTTTGAGAAATTGCTGAACTACTGTCTACAACAACTATGTGACTTTTACACACTTACCAACATCACACAAAGGTTGCAGTTTCTCCACATTCTCACCAATGTTTTGATTTCTGCTTGTTTTAGAGACAGACTCTTCCTCTTGCCCAGGCTATCATGGACTCTCTGGTTTCTGATTCCATTGCCCCAGTCGATTGAAGCTGACTTTATTTATTTATTTACTTATTTATTTATTTATTTTCGGCTCTTGAGGCCAGTCTTCCTAAAAGATGTGACAGTAACACCCTGTGCTTTTAATGTGGTGCTCTCTAGTGAGTGATCTAGACTCCTTTTGTGTGCTTCTTCGGTGAATTGTCTATTCAAGTCTTTTGGTTATGTTTTGGATGGGATTGCCTTAGTTACTGTTGTTATATTTGTTGAATCTCCTGGGTTTCTTAAGGAAAGATAAAAATATACTGAAAATTGTAACTGTATGTGGGGTCCCAGCGCATCGTAACTCTGAAACAATCTCTCTCTTTCTCTCCCTCCCTTTCTCTCTCTCTCTCTCTCTCTCTCTCTCTCTCTCTCTCTCTCTCTCCCTCTCTCTCCCTCCTTCCCTCTTTCTCATGTGTGTGAGAGAAATTAAAAGTGTATGAGGGCACATACATACTTTAGCACGTTTGTAGAGGTCGGAGGACAACCAAGGCTACCAGTTCTTACTTTCCACCTTGAGACAGGGTTGCGAGCATAAGCCAGGCTAACTCTGGCTCCCTAGTTTTGGTTACTTTTCTCATGTTTACATCTTCTGTCTCCCAGAACAGATACACTAAGATTACAGACACTGTGCTACTGCATCTGGTTTTATGTGGGTTCTGGGGCTTAGCCCCATGACTGTCGTGATTGTATGTTGTACCCACTGAGCCATTCCCCAGCCCTGAGCCAACTTTTCACACTTAGCAAGTGCCTCCAGTAACAATGCACTATATGACTCTCAAACTCACATTTTATTCTTCAAAGCTTGCCTCCTCCCTCTCTCCCTCCTTCCTTCCCTCCCTGCCTTCCTTCTTCCCTTCCTCCTTTCCTTCTTTCCTTCTGATCTTTTTAGATGAGCATACAAAGTAATGAGTTTTGTTATGTGGCATTCTTATACACATGTTGTTTTTCTTGATCCATTTCTGAGTCCTCTTCCCTGTCCTCTGTTGCCCTCTGACTTGTTCCCTCTCTTTCCCCACTGGTCCCCTCTTGCTTTCACATCACGTGTATTCTATCACCTCCCTCACCGTCCCACAAACCTGAAGGTTTCTTTCTCCTCTTATGCTCATTGTCTATTTTCAAGAAATTATCCTTATGTTCATGGATTTACTGACACTGTGTGTAAGTAGGGAGAGAACCTGGTCCTAAGTCCAGCACTCTTCCTCCGGAGTTCTAGGAGCTGTTGTGTGTCTGGGTCCAGATAGGTGGGTCATACTGACAGCCTGCTGTCCACTCTTTGTGCCTTTGCTTCCTGCTTGGATTCTGGGTCTTGATGGCTGTAATCACCTTGGCATTTGGAGAACTGGAGAAGGCTAACCTAAGCCCAGCTGTACTGCGTCTGCCCATCAGCCTCTTACGATTAACTACAGATCATTAAGCTGTCCAAAAGGAGATCAGCTCCCTCAATTTACATCTCCAAAGGGCTGATGAGTGGAATTTTAAATCACGGTTCTAAAGAGGCATGCTCTTCTCAAATGCTCAGGCTGCACGCATCTGAAATTTTAAGTATGCAGTGCATGAGCTCGGAACACGTAGATTTCTTGGGAAACTGTCTGATAAAACAGGAAATCACATTTGTAACAGCAAGAAATAATATCAGCCAATAAAGGGCACACACCAAAGGGACGAGTAACTAGAAGTAATGAGAAAGGGCCATTAGCTTAATTTTACAGCCACAGAAGGACAGCGTGGATATCTGTTCCTAAGATACCTGGGAGCTGGGAGGAAGAGCTCACCAACCAATGTTCTCCTTTGTATTAGGCAGAGGCTAGAGAAGCCAGAGCAGAAGTTCAGAGGAAAGCAGTGCTCAGTCTCTTTCTGCAGAGAGGGCTCAGAGAGGCCAGCTGTCCTAACTAAAAAAGCACAAATACCTCAAATTGTGCCCCTCAGTGAATGTGCTCTGAAGCTTTGATCTGCAGATTGCCAAATTGCGGCTAAGTAAGAGATTGGATGCACCTGCCCGTGAGAGGCGCATGTCTGGTTTCTAATGAGAAAGAACAGGGGTCTGTAATTGGGCAGTAATTACAAAGGATAATTGATTGTTGTAAAAATGCCACAGATTTAAGGAAGCCCACATGCCTCGAAAAAGAGCTTAAAGATGGGGAACGGAAGTGACATGAGGCATGAAAAGAGAAAATTGGGCACCACGCACTCTTTATATTTCCAGGAAAGGGAGCGGAGGCACATAGCTGAGCGGTAGGCACAAACAGAAGACGTCTATGGGGAGGAAGGAAATGGAGAGCTCAAAGGAAGACACAGCAGAGACGAGTTGAGTGGCATGCCTTTCTATGTATGAGACGACACATGACAATCATTTTTAATCCTTGGTCTCTTGTCATGGATAAACCAGAGGAGAACAGCATCTAAAAGCCAATATCCTTCCTGGGTGCTAAGGATTCTGGGAAAACGGTGTCCAGGGAGAATTTAGAGGTTGCTTGTCAAGAGCAGATAGGTGGTCTTCATGTAGGAATAGCTGTCACGATAGGGCCTGGAAGGGATACACTATTCTGGGTGGCTTCCGAAAGCAAAATTATGAATGAATAATTTGGAAACTTTAAGGATTAAAATTGGTCTTCCAATAATACTCTGTTGCTCATCAATGGGCACATTCCGCTTCCTCTTCTGATTTGGGAAATGTAATAAAACTTTGACAGAGCTTAGTCATGTTTCCATTACAAATATTAAAAAACCCATTCAATTTTTATTTTTAACTAAATCAAAATTCCAGTTTGATGGAAAGTTTTGTTTCTACATTGTTAATATTGAAATTTTGAACATTTCTAGAGGAAAATGCTTCAGGATATAGGTACAGGCAACAGTTTCTGAGCCACACTAGCATAGAAAGCATCCCCCAAAACTGACAAATGGGACTTCATGAAATTAAAAGCTTCTGCGTAGCAGAAAAAACTTTCAACAGAATGGACCAGCAGCCTGAAGGATGGAAGAAAATCTTTGTCAAGTCTTCTTAAAATAGAAGGTTAATATCTAGCAAATATAAAATGGCAAAATTAAATATCTCAAACCCCCAACTTCCAAAAAACAAATGGGCCAATAGTCTGAACAGATAGCTATCAAAACAGAAATGAAAATGACAAGTAGGTGTTTTCTAAATGCTCACAACATCTCTCTAGCCATAGAGAAATGCAAATCACCCCAGTTAGAATGACTATAGTCACGGAAACAAATGATAATAAATACCAGCTCACCTCTCACAAGAATATGTGGGGAAAGAGGAACCTTTATACATATAGGAGTGTAAACCAGTGTAGCCACTAAGGCAAGCAGTATAGAGACTTTTCCAAAAACTAAAAATAGAGTTGTCACATAACCCAACCATACCATTTCTGGGCAGATACCCAAAGGACACTACTGAGATTTGTGCACATTCATATTCATTGCTGCTTCACAATAGCCAGGAAATGTCTGGATGTTTATAAAGTAACGGATAGATAGTGCAAATGTGTACAGACACACAAGAGATTTATACTCAAGTATAATTAACAATGAAATTATGAAAAGCCCAAGAAAACAGATGGAACTGGAAAACATTAAGTGAGGTTACTCAGGCTTAGAACAACAAAACACTGTCTCTAATGTGCAGATCCTAACCTCTGAGTGTCAGGTACCACGTATCTAAGAGACGGTAAACAAGGAGCCTAACTGGAGAAAAGGAGACTTTAAAGGGGGGCATAGCACAAGTGGAAAGGAACACGTGGGACAAAAGAGTACAGCAGGGAAGTGGGAGCAGGGAGATGAGGGGAAGACTCCTCTCTCTCTCTCTCTCTCTCTCTCTCTCTCTCTCTCTCTCTCTCTCTCTCTCTCTTCTGTGTGTGTGTGTCAACCAACATGAAAGTTCCAAATGGAAACCTGTTATGTCATAAGTTAATTTTAAAAATAAAAATATTTTAAAATAAATTACATTGCTAATTTAGAGATAGTTTACATTATTCAGTTTTCACTGAAAATGTGCTTTGAATATTCATGGTTTTGAATGGTATGCAATTATCCAGTAGGAATTAATGAGAGGTCAGATATCGGGACACACAATACTTCCAGAATTAGAGACATTGAGGTAGGAAGATTGCTCAATAATATTTCAGACCAGAAGACACATCATATTGAATTCCAGATTGGAGAAATAAGGAAGGAGGGGTTGGGGAGAATCATTCTCAGTGAGAATAAAAATGTCATCTGGAAGAGGATCCAATTTTGATTATTCCGTTTGTCTTTGTGGCTGCAGTTTGTAAGGGCTCCTTCAATTTTTTAGTGAGTGTTGTTGTGTGCGTGCACACACGCACACACTCATGACCAACCCTGAGTATCTCAAATCATAATCATCCACCTTATTTTTGAGACAGGGTCACTCAGACACCTCCCTCTCTGGGCTTCTTCAGCACTGGGATTATGAATGCACATGGCCATGTCTGACTATATTACATTGTTTTTGGGGGATTAAAACCAGGCCCTCACGTTTGTACAACAACACTGGTGACTGCATCTCCCCAGCCTGTGCTCCTTTACTTTCTAGTAGGGAGAAGCTTCACCCTCTTTTGGTGATGGTAGGAGAATAAGTGGAATGAATGACAAGCAACCCTGAGATAAACCAGTTCCTAGAGTCTGGAGTCTTAGCATGCTGGCTTCTCTCCTTCCATTAGAATTTAGGTGGGAAGTCTGGAGAGTCCCAGCAGTTCCTCCAAGCCATGGCTAGTCACATGGAAATATTTTACTGTCTTAGTGGACCACAGGCTTTACTAGTCTTGGAGAAAACAAAGATGATTTGGACAGCCCTCAGTATCCAGCCATCCCTTCTACTCCCCACACTCCTCCCACTCTCTAGTTTGGTACTTTGGCCATTCTGGTTGTCATTGAGCTTGTTAAAATTATTTAATCGAAGTTTTTGCTTACTGTTCCGCCTTCCAGGACATCAGTACTTATGATTAAATTGTCTTTGTGGTAATTTTATGTATCCATCCCTTACTCCATGTGGGTCTCTGTATCAGCTCCACATCTTTTATGCCTACTCTGTAAAATAGCCCACTACTGCCATACAAAATTACAGTGATAACTAGTTCACTGTCTGTTTTCTAATGGGACAAAGGAATTGTATGAGGACAGACTTTGTATATAGTTGATAAATATTTGTTGATATTATTGGCCATTTGCTCAGAGAATAAATCCAGGAAAATGTCCACTATTTATTGTTTAGGTTATCTAGCCGAAAATACTAGTGTTGAGGCATAAATCTGGTGGCTAGTCATATCACAGAGGACTAAATGGGCAAGGTCCATTCTGAAAGCAAATCCAGAGGTTTTTATGATACCCCAAAAGACTTGGGATGGGGTCCTTCCTAAGCATGAGGTAGACAGCAGATTCTCTACCCTGACCATTTGCTTGGTGAAGGAGAATTAACCCCTAGACTTCAAACGAAGATAGAGAAATGTCATGGTAGTTTGGGAATCTCGGCTCCCAACCCTTCAGACTTTCCATCAAATGTCCTCCCTACTCTTTAGCTTTGAGAACTATCAGTTGTCTTTGGACTTGATACTTTGTTACTGATATATTTCTCAGACCTTTATACAATGAGGATTTCCAACAACCTGGAAGATCTGGAAGACAAATCTACAAATAAACTAGAATCTGCTTCTTTACTGTTTCTCAAGGGGTAAATTCCATTACTCCTCACTGACCAACAGAATTTACCTTGTCCTTCTGCACATGTGTCCCCCCCACCCCAGGTTGGTTTGCCTTCATTGGGGTGCAATAGAGCTGCATATAGGCAGAGCTGGTATGGGAACTGCAGATATTATATGAAGTACATATGGAGCACCTGAGTAGACCTCAGTAGATTTTCACGAAGTATAGCCCTTCTTATTCTTGCGTACTCCTACCAAGTGTGATAATATCCTAATATCTCAGCTACCTCAAGAGGGATTTTGAAGTCTTCAAGTAAAATAAGTGGCTTCATTTACTTGATTTCTTAAAATGAATATATGTCATATGGAGTGGTAAGGAAATCTGAATATGATGATAACCATAGCAACAGAGAATGTAAACTCTGCCAGCACTGTGAATTCTTGGGCACAGCTCTGTTATTGGAGGTGAGTATGCACACATGTTTCCAAGAAGTAATATTTCCCAGACACGAGCTCATCTCACTCCTCTCTCTCCACTGCAACCATCTCACCTGAATGGGTTCAGGGCTTTCTCACAGGAGACACCAGTGGGTGGTTGGCTAGAGCAGCAATGCTGGCTGTGCCACTGGGGCTCAGGTAGGGGTCAGCTCTACCCTTCCTGCATATTTATTAGCTCACTTCATCTTGTCAACAACGATGCAGTTAGTGGTTCCTTTTACAGAGGAAAAGGAAATGAGGTCACTGCCCTGAATTAATGTCTATGAGGAGGCCAAGAGACCTTACACCATTTTGAGTTAATTTCAAAACTCATGGGCTTTATATACTATCCTTGAAGACAAACACACCTATCCAGGCACTTATAACCTGGCTTTCCACCTAACATGGGATGTAGTGCCATGGGTTTTAAGAAAGATGAGTTCCCCCCATACTCTTCCTGTGACTGTATATGGTCCTTAAGATTGGACACTGGGTTATTGCTGGTGTCCCTCTCAAGTATAGCTCAGAACAGCACAGGGGGGAAGGAAAGAGGGGAGGAAGGGAGGGGTTGGGAAGGGATGAGAAAGTTAGATGATAAGAGGGGAGGGAACGGGAGGAGAGAAAAGAGGAGGGAAGAGGAAGGAAGTGCAGTGAGGAAAGGGGAGGGGAGGGAAGGTAAACTGAAGTGAAGTGAGGGAAGGCATGGGAAGGTGAAGTGAGGTGAGGGGAGGGAAGGGAAGGGAGGAAAGAGGAAGGAAGAAGTAAAGAATCTATAGCTCAGGGACTATACCCAACTGTCCCAATCCCTTATACAATATCTCCAGGAGAGCTAGTTATGTGTTTATAGTACCTCACACCTATGTTGGGTGAGACTGCTTTTTCATTCCTGGCTGCCCAGACCCAAAATAATTATTCAGAAACTACTGTTTGAACAATTGCTTAAGCATATTTCTAGACAGCTCTTATATATTAAATTAACCCATTTCTATTATTTTATATTTTACTATGAGGCTTATGGCCTACCAGCAAGGTTCTGGCTGGTGGCTCACGTCTATCTCCTCTGGCGGCTACATGGCATCTCAATGACCCTGGGATTAAGAGTCCCATGCTTTACTGACTGAGATAGTCAGACAAACAAAATGGTACCAACGTGGACAACTACATCCTCATAAAGCCCAAGAGATTTTGGGAAGTAATTCTAGACACAAAAGAACAGAGTTAAGCATGGCTTCTTGATAGCAGCATTTTCTCTGGTAGGCTCTGTTTGCCAGAGGCAAGCACATCTCATTTAAGAGAGGTTTCCTGACTCAGATTTAGCTGCAAAAACCTTGCTGTTCTCTTTTAAGAGGATCTGCCACAAAGCACTTAAATGGTGTTTATAGCCAACAGCGTGCTTCCTGGTGATGGCAGGGACCTTGAAACTCCATAGAGTTGTGGCAATAAACATGGCTCCCACCAATACCTCCAACATGAAGCTAGACTCTCAGAAAGATAAGGAATGGGGTGGATCCAGCTGTCAAAGCCACGGTTTTAATCCTAGCCATATTGCTTAGCAAATTAAAGACTCATGTGGTCAGAAAAAGAGAGATACACAGTAAAGAGATTCAGATGAAAAAAAAAACTCTAAGTGGTTTACAATATGTTTAAAACTATATGTAGGCTTGGGAAAGAAAAGAAAAAGGATAAAGTCCTTTAAAAAAAGAAAGAGAGTAGTTGAGTGTGGTGGCATAAACTATAATCCTCTAACTTGGGACGCAGAGGCAGGCAGATCTCTGCGAGTTCAGGAACAGCCTGGTCTACAGAGTGAGTTCCAGGACAGACAAAGATACATAGAGAAACCCTGTCTCAAAAAAGCAAAAACTGGGGGCTGGAGAGATGGCTCAGTGGTTAAGAGCATTGCCTGCTCTTCCAAAGGTCCTGAGTTCAATTCCCAGCAACCACATGGTGGCTCACAACCATCTGTAATGAGGTCTGGTGCCCTCTTCTGGCCTTCAGGCACCCACGCAGATAGAATATTGTATACATAATAAATAAATAAAGGAGCAACAAATGCTAAAAAAAACCCCAAAACTAAAACTAAAAATAAATAATAGAGTTTAAAACAAAGTCACATAAAGATAGAAAACACACAGAGAATCTGGATACTGTATGTTATTGTGTTGTTTTTGAATTGTTTGACTGCTGAGGAAGGAGCAACAGCTGCTAAAAGACATTTGATTATAAATGCTGCTGAATTAATCCAACAAATATATTTTGAAAATGCCTTAACTTTAAAATATAAGTCAAAGGATATGTTACTTTGATGAAAAGGTTTTACTTTTGTTTCCACAGGAAATGAGAGCATGTGGGTTCACTCTGGGTTAAGAAAAATGTTTGATGAAGGAAGACCCTCTGAAAAATCTCACATAGAAGATGGCACAGATGAGCCAACATTTCAGAGGACCTCTGTAGGAGTTTCCTCTGAGTTTTACATCCAGAATAGCTTCAAGACTGCTGCCTGAGATGATCAAGCCTCAGAGCATATTCCACTCAGGACTTGACCATAATCCTAAATTTTCTTTAGGTTCCCATAAGATTATCAGTGCCTCCACTCAGCAGGAAGCAGCCTAGAAAACGATGCCCACATTCCCAAAAAGGTGAATTATAGATGTTTGTCTTTTTTAATTAATTAATTAATTTATAGAATGTTGGTTACAAGTTGTTATGGGTAATGATCAGGAAAAAGCTAAACAAAGGAAATTAGATTTAGAGTTCTTATTTTGAAAAGAAAAAAAAAGGAAGCACTGTGAGTCTTGTACCCTGTAGATGTCTGTGGCTGGTATTGGTTTAATAAAGCACTGATTCACCAGTAGCCAGGCAGGAAGTATAAGCAGGGAAACCAGAATAGAATTCTGGGAAGAGGAAAGGCTCAGTCTGCAGTCATCACCCAGACACAGAAGAAGCAAGATGAGCTAAGGAAAGCTTTTAAGTTCTTTTCCAGGAGTAAGCATGGGAAGAAAGCCACATGAGAGTGGACTGAAAATGAGGTACAAACGCAGAGGCAGATGAGGGGTATTGAAGCTGAACTGACTTCAGATCCTATTTGCCTATTCTCCCTTCTGTCAGTTTGTGTCAGATGTGTGACATTGCATCCCATGAGAGTTACCTTCTTCCATGCTGTGTGAAACGGTTTTTCTTAAATAAAATTTTTGTATTTTTGTTGTTGTTACTTAAGGATACATATTTTGGGAATTGACTCCCTCCAGAATGCCATATATGAAATGTGCAAACTGTTTTCTGATGTAGTAAGGAGAATTACTTCCCTTCTTCCCATGAAAGGCCTGAGAAGATGCCTGCTGACCCATTCTAGAAGACACGGATACAGGCAGTTCTTGATCTGTGAAAAGTGGAGGGACTATGTCCTGGTGATTTGCCAGAGAGATCCTCCTCTTTCTTACAATTATGAAGGACATTTTTCCTCAATGACATTGGATTATCTGTGGAAGCTATTTCTGGAGGAGCTTCTGTCACATGAGGAATAAAGAGAGATGTGAAACGCATCTCAAAGTATGGGACTTCGAGAGTTCAGAGCGACAGATGAGATTTGAGCTAGGATTGTAGATCCTTGCTATATCAGCTTTTAAGAACTTATCTAGAACTCATTCAATCGCTTTTTGTTAAGCTTTTTTTTTTTTCATGGAAGGCTTGGGGGAGGTGATGATTCAGCAGAGGGGAAATGTGGAATGAAGAGGACTGTTTGGCCCCTCTGGTGTCGTGATCTTGTGATGTTATATATTGCAGGGAAGTCATCTCGGAACACGTTGCTCATGGCCTCAGTACCATTTCTGTTGCAGCTCAGTAGTGACTCACTCACTTCTAATGCTGTCTGTTTAATGTGGTCCTATCCAGGTTTTACAAGAAAGCAGTTCATTTGAACAGAGAGAAAAATATAACAGCTTGTCCTCCTTATCATCTAGATGAGTGCTATTCTCTGCTGTCTCTAGACGATGTTCCAGTCTGCACTGGTCATGCAGGTAATAAGGGGTGACTCCCACACCCCGAATGTTGGAAGTGATGGGCTGTGGAGTCACTAAATGCCATTTTCCTCCCAGGTCACTTTCCTGGTGAGTTTTATGTCAAACTGACACTAGCTAAAGTCACTGGAGAGAGGGAGCCTCAACTGAAAACAGACCTCTATAAGACTGGGCTATTATTGACAAGCCTATAGATGTTTTCTTAATTAGTGACTGACTGGGAGGGTCCAGCCCATTGTGGACGGTGCTATCCCTGGGCTGTTTGTCCTGGATTCTACAAGAAAGCAAGATGATTAAAGCATGAGGGGCAAACCAGGAAGCAGCACCCAGCCATGGCCTCTTCATCATTTCTTGATCCCAGGTTCCTACCCTGTTTGAATTCCTGTTCTGACTTCTTCAGTGATTAACAGAGATATTGAAGTTTATACCACACAAACCCTTTCCTCCCAAACTTGCTATTGGTCAAGGTATTTCATTACAAAAACAGTAACCTTAACTAGGATTATGGCTCCAACTAAGCATGTCACATGACAAAGTCAGCACCCAGAATATAACAACACTAACTTAACCTGGTTTGGTACATTAGGAAACATTAGCACTGGAGTAACCAGAAGAGGAAAATAGCACTTGAGACATAATATACAAGTAAAGTCAGGAGCCTCTAGCTACAGGATGGCATTTAGTCCCAGCCTAGCAGTTGAAAGAGCAGAACTGGATGGCAGAGGAACAGGGCTGTGCCACGCTGGTTGTGTAATACAGGGCAAAGCATCTCTCATGGCTGCAGCTTGGTTTTCCCCTCTACAAAGCAGGATTGGTGTTTTATAAAGTTATGTAAGTACAGCTTCCTGTGCCCCAGGCATGAGGCAAGGGTTTTCTGACATTCTCATCTGCGTCTCCAAGTATCGGACTGGGACAACCTCTCAAAGAAAAAGAAAAAAAGTCACTGTAACTATTGTCCTCCCCACTTTAAAACCAGTACGGAAGCTCCTTTTTCTTCCTTATGGGAGAAACCCCACTGCAAGAACTGACTGTGTTTAGACAGGAGAAAAGGCCATTTATGAAAGACTTGATACTTTTCTTTCTTAGACTTTTTGGAGGTATTTCAGGAGCTTGTACAAACAAAATGGTTGTAAAATCTGAAAATACGTAGGAAATCTGTACCCTTGCCCTGAAGTCAAGAGGAGCTATAGGAAAGGATGAATCAGACCCAAAGGAACTGGAGGTGGAAATCAGGTGAGTTCTCTGCCTGGCACTTCCAGAGCAGGACTCACTTGTACGCACTGCACCTGAAATAGTCTGGGTGAAGGTGCAGGTAGGTGCTGCGCTGCTTTTATCCTAATAACGTTCCTCTAGCCTGGTGTAGGAGTGTGGTTTATTCCAGGCATAGGCAGGAATTGATAATTTAGCATCATCTTCTAATTAAGAAAAAAAGCTCATGGCAGAAATTTGATTACGAAACTACAAAACCTTAAGTTTACAGCACTTATAAAACCCATTGAACATCACATGACAATGGGTTTCTGATCCTACTGCATGCACTGGCTTTGTGGGAGCCTAGGCAGTTTGGATGCTCAACTTACTAGACCTGGATGGAGGTGGGGGTTCCTTGGACTTTCCACAGGACAGGGAACCCTGATTGCTTTTCTGGCTGAGGGAGGGGGACTTAATTGAGGGAGGGGGAGGGAAATGGGAGGCGGTGGAGGGGAAGAGACAGAAATCTTTAATAAATAAATAAATTAAAAAAAACATTGAACATGGAGAAGTTGACCTAGTACCTACATAGAGCCTTCACCCCTAAGTTCTAGCATCTTTGGTAAGGAAGGCAAGCTATCCAAGGTAAATGTAAACCAACTCAGCCACAAACCTTGATGCACAAGGTTTCACTGTCTGCACCATATGCTAGGGCAATGGTGGCACAAAGCTTGTGGTTAGTCAATGTCTGCTCTGACTTAAGGTTCATTCTGCAAGGTGGAACCCATACCTGTTACTGCTTTGGTGACCAAGGACGGAGACTAGATATCTCAAGGACCTAGGGTATAGTCAAATACTACTGTTCTAAAAAAAAAATATAGTGCGTCCTAATAACAGGCTGTTCTACTCATAGACCAGTGCCTTGCTCAACCATCATCAGAGAAGCTTCTCCTTGGCAGATGGGAACAGATACAGAGATCCACAGCCAGACATGAAGACAGTGAGAGACCTCAGAACACTCAGATCTAAATGGAATGTCCCCATCAAATCCCTCCCTTTGAGGCATAGAGAAGGCTGTGGAAGATGAGGTGGGAAGAGTGTAAGAGCCAGAGGGGGTGGAGGACACCACTGCCAACAACAAACCAAGGCCCTCTAAACCAACATGAACAAAGCTCATATAAACTCAGACTGAGGAAGCAAGCACAGGGCCTGCCTCAGTCTGTGCTAGGCCCTCTATATATTTTATTACCACCCCACAAGGCTGTGGAAATCAAATAATTTTATTCTCATTATTTATTGAAGTATCTTTAGACTGCCAAAGAGTAATCAGATATATCATATTTTAAAAAGAATAATTCATGTGTCAAAATGCAAAGTCTATACCCAGGGTCAATTGCTATTCTAGGTAAGGATCATAGTCGAATTACCATTTTTCATTGTGGCACTGAGAAATAAACAGCTGAGTTGTCTTTCTTTCTCTTAGGAATGAAGGAATGGACTTCAAGTTTATAATATGAAGAACAGAAAGCATAGCAAAAGTAGTCTCAGAGCATATGGTCTGAGCTTTTCAGAACAGGCTGTCAATCTTTGCCAAGTGTGAGGCTCCAAAGCTTATGCTTAAGGTAGAGATACCTGACAGATAGTACAGGGCAGCTTGCTACAGGCTAACCTTAGAGAGCCAAAGAAAACAATGTCTAACATAAAACAATTCTGAGCATTTTGAAGCTGAGTGTACAGAAATATTTAACTATCTAGAGATCTAGATCTGCTTTTGGGAAATCGGGAGAAGGAACATATACTTGTTTTCTCCATAGAGAATAAAAATTATCTCCTGATGCAGGTCAAAGCATGAGGCCGGTGGCCCTGCTGTGTGGCATAAGCTGCTGCAGTGTAGCTCCCTTGCTGATTTGCCCTGCTTGGTGAGAGAGAAAGGGAGAGCTGGTTCTCTGGTACATTAGAGCTGTTTGCTATGTGAACAGACTGGAACATTGTTTTCTTGCCTACATGGTCGTAGGAAGGATAGCATGTATTCTTTGAAGGGAACAGGAGGAGTATGAAGTTCTATGTCATGATATCCAACAAGGAAGGCCAGAGTTCTTATCCTCCATCTAGCTTACCCCCAGAGGTAGCCAGGAGCCAGTACATGACAGAGATAGGGCTCAGAGATCAGACAGGAAAGGCCCCTATACCATCTCTTTGTGGTACTTAGGATGCTTTATCTTCATTGGAGGTTTGACTGGATTCAGAATGACCCAGGAGGTGCACAGCATTTCTAGGTATGCCCACGAGATGTAAGTGTTTCCAGAGAGGATCAACTGAGAGGGGTACAACCCATCCTGAAGTGGGGTGCACTAGCCCACGGGCTGGAGGTGGAGACAGTGAAAACGGGGAGAAAGGAGCGAGTTCAGCCTCCGCTTCCTGGCCCACCATGGTGTAAACTGCTTTGTTCCACCATGCGGTCTCATCACATTGGACAGATTGTCTGAAACCACAAGGAAGATTAAACCCTCCCCCAAGCTGTCTAAGAAACATGACTAATACAGTACTAAATCAAGCAAGCCAGCTTGGAGTTAAATGGCTAAAGGCACAGGGTTGAATCTATTTAATCACTAAAACTGCAATTTTAATCAGAAAGGGTTCATCAACAGGGCTTCCTAGAACTGGATGATATGAAGCCTGTCTTCAGTGGTTTGGAAGTGTTGAAAGCCACACTGCCTTTTCTCTTGCTTCTGGCCCTCAGCACAAAGTATAGACAGACATGGAGGACAGGAGCTGGAATTCAATATACTCTGCTTTGGGGCTGGAGAGATGGCTCAGCAGTTAGAGAGCTAGGTACTGCTCTTGCAGAGGACTAGAGTTCGGTCCCCATCTATACTGGGTGGCTCCCAGCTGCCTGTAACTCCAGTACCACACGGAGGCCTCTGGCCTACATGAGGACCTGCGTATATATGCACATACCCACACGCAGATATACACATAGCTATAAATAAATCTTTAAAATAAAAGGTATAAATTCTGTTTTATCTTTGAGGTTTCCATGCATTTCAGAGACAAAGAAGATTTTGGACAGCTCAGCTCAACTCGACTGTCCCCTCATTCTTTGAAGTGTTTCCAGGAAACGGAACATGTGGAGAAAAAGCACTTTGTGGGTGTTATTCATTCAACTGAGGATCATCAATGCAATGGTAACCCTGGGAAGAGTGCAAACACATACGTGCTCTGACGTGAAGGCGATGAGCCTGGGCACGGCAGCCATTCCTTTCTCCTTGACTTCTGGAAACATCTTATAGCGGGCGATAAGCATGGCGTACATGTTGGAGATGGCGCCACCTGAAGGGCACAGAAACGGTTACTTTTTCTAATCTCCATCAACACTTCTCATGCCAGCAGCAATCTTTATTTCACAGGCCTACAGCAGTTTCTTTCACTGTGTGGGTCACAGCTCAGGATGGGGTCATAGAACTGAATGAGGTGGGGAGGCGGGGTCAAAAAAGCTGCCGACAGTAAAACGTCTCACAATATACAACGACCACAAACTATTTCAAAATCAAGCATATAATGAGTCTGAGATGTTTCGAGCAGTGCTTGTCCATGTTATATCACGCAAGGTGACTGTACGTTGTTTCTAAACACATAAAATATTCACTTGGTCTTTTGCATCATGCTACATAATACCAATGAACACTGACTGAAGTGGCTTTATTCCGATATGAGATTATTGTATCTTATAAATAACAGTGTTTTTACTGTACATGCAACAATTTATGCTTTTATAGAAATTTAATAGCTTAGTTATAAAAAACAAGCTTAATATTTCTCTATCATTGTTCCTTAGCTGGTTCTTATCAATGTATCTAGGGTGTATTGTGTTAGGATGTTTGATTTTTAAAGTTGCTATTTGAGTTGGTGATATGAGTATCATAAATAACCAATGAATATTGATTTGGGACTCGGATATAATTTTCTGCAATTTATGAAATGTCCTTAAATACACTCTGCCATTTAATATTGTGTATTGATGCAATGTGGCATAGGCTATCATAAAATAAAAGTACGGAGTAAGTCCAAAAATGATGATGCCTGTACACACTGCAGTATCAAGTGTCTTTTGCTTGTCCTTAATAAGTGGCAAAATATTATCCATAACAAAATTACTTTAAAATAATTGTTTATGATTTATTACAAGTGAATATCTTATTTGTGTGTTTATTTTACACACCTAGAAATCCAGGTAGATCCCAAGTAAAAAGGGATAATGAGTGGGAGAAGAGAAGCTGACGAAACCCTGACCGCTAACTTTCAGAGAAAATGCTTACAGTTTTCCTTTGAACTGCATCCTCAGATTCAAGGTACAGCTAAGATGGTTCAGAAAAGCACATTTGCCCCAAGCACCTTAGATGCCAGGCATGATGGTGCACGTGTTCAAGTCTAGCCTGGTCTCATAGTGAGTTCCAGAACAGCCAGGACTACAGAAAGACCCTGTCAAAAAGGATGGGGAGGGATAGGGAGGGGAAGACAAAGCACCTTAAGGGGAAGTTTTAACTTATTTAGCTCTTGCTGGGGAGCTCTTTGCATCTTATCACGTAGCTGGCTTTGAACTCATGATCCTCCTGTGTCAGCCTCCCAAATTCTGGAATTTATGTATGTACTATTATGCCCATCTTGAAGAGACTTTTGAAAAGAGTTGTTTTTCTTTCTTGAAAAGAGTTGTTTTTCTTTCTTTTCTTTCTAGTTTATAAGCGTAACCAGTTGGCATTAGGCCTATAAAATCCTGGTACTATGATAGTGGCAAATAGTTATTTCTTTTCTTGTTATAGCAATGCTTTGTGCTTGAATTAAGATAAACAAACCACTGTTAAAGCTGCAAGCTGCTAATGGCTCCTACAGAATGTCTGATAAATGTTCACACTTATCTCATTATTCTCTGTTCAGTCTTTTAAACGGGTCTTTTCTTTCAAAGATATCTCTGAGATACAGTTTCACTCATTGATGCGATGCTGTTTGATGATGTCAGCTTCATATGGAACTGCATTTCCTGTATTTCCCCAAGACTGTCAAGGATTTTATATGATAAAGTTTTACCCTGCTCTGTAAGTAACATCTCATATGACCAGCAATGAAACTTTCTGCAGGACTATAGAGAAGCTTAGGAATTTTGCTATCAAGGATATATGAATGCACACAAATATGTTGGCAAAGAAAGCATGAGACCAGAAGGCAGAGTAAAAGTGTATCCCTCTGCTCACTCCAAGGAAGAAACTCTTGGGACTATTTCCTGGATGGTTTGATCAATTTTTTCTTATAGTGGCTGAGGATCAAGCAGGCTCTGCCAAGCTGAAGGGCCCATACAAGGCTGTGACCTTTGCATTATGAGCCCTGGGCTATATACAGGCAGGCCACTTGGTACAAAGTCACCACCAACCAGATCGTGGTGTCTCTATAGTCAGAATGCAGGCAGTTACTACTACCTTGTTAAACCCTAGAGGTTCAAGACAACAGAAAGCAGGTCAAGTATGTTCAGGTCTGATGCCCAGTTGAAGGACAGACACTGTGTGATGGTGGACTCAAAGCAAAGCTGTAGAGGATGTTCCAAGCCAGCTTATGATTTCTCATTCTTAGCACTAACAGACAGTTTGAGCTACAGAATTCCTTAAAGGTGAGTTGTCTTAGGCTAGTGAGGTGGTTAGCCCCACCTGTGGCTTTCAGTTGCCACGACAACTCAAAAGATCCTCAGACATTCCCAATGGTTCTTTAGGGAGGGAAGCATTGGTTCTCTAGTTGACAGCTATAGCTCTTCTTACATTCCCAGTCTGAGGGTGGGGGAAGGGAGAAAAGAAAGGGGGATGTACAAAAAGAAATCACTCTTCACGTGTAAACTAGCAGCTTCTAGCCCTGACCTCCTGCAACCTTGAGGATGATGAAGAGACTTGTGCACATGAGGATAAGGATGGGTGTTCAAAAGACTATGCCAGGAAAAGATCTGTGGCTAAGCCAGGTCTTTCTCCCTAGTCCTTATCCTTTATGACCTGCCAAATACTAGAGTTCTCTTTGATCCTCAAGTGTAGATAATATCACATATACAGAATTCTGCTGTGGGATAGAGGTCCTTCACCTTGTAAAGATTTGTCACTTTTATTGGTTTAATAAACTGCTGATTGGCCAGTAGCCAGGCAGGAAGTATAAGCAGGGCGACCAGAATAGGAGAATTCTAGGAAGATGAAAGGCTCAGTCTGCAGTCGTCACCCAGACACAAAGGAAGCAAGATGAGAATGCCTCACTGATAAAATAGTACCAAGCCACATGGTTAACACAGACAAGAATTATGGGTTAATGTAAGATATAAGAGTTAATAAGAAGCCTCATCGAATATGCCAACCAGTTTATAATTAATATAAACCTCTGTATGTTTCTATGGGACTGAACAGCTGCCGGACTAAGTGGGTCAGAAACCTCCTCACCAGAATTCTAGGAGTCATAGTGGAATTTCCAGGAAGTACCAAGTCTCTGGGTGCTAATGGTGGAGCTGAACAGAACTGAACAACAATCAAAACAAGTTGAGCATTTTGTCCAAGACAAAGACCTAACTCTTAAGATTTAGTCCTAGGAACACAGGCACAACCTAGGTGCCTGTAATTCTACTTTCCCTGCTACCACTCCTTGGATCATTTGATTCTTTAGCCCAGGAGCAAGACCAGATGCTATCTAATAAAACATCGGCCAACAAATAAGGATGCTATGAGCCATCACTCTTCTTTTAGGAAGTTGAGGAGAAACAGGTCCCCATTGCTTTCTCTTGCTGTCCCTTCTGACTTGGAGTATTTATATTACAATATAACACTACATCCAAGGCTTTCTCACTAAGCCTTTCTCACTTCAGGCTCAAAGGAAGAATCTCCACAGTTTCCATCTGATAATTTGCCACCATCCACAGGCCATATAGAACCTAGCAGAACCATCAATGAGGAGTCATTCTTGGGGTGTATGTTTTCTAGAGCATGCAGGTTCCAAGACAAGCTAGATAATTAGGCATGTCTCCTATTTAGACTAGTCAAAATTTCATAGTCAATATCCTACTTCTATGAACCATTAAAATAGAAACCATGTTGTTCTTGGCATATCTCAGGGGCAGCTCAACTCCACAATCAACCTTATAAGAGAATGGGGAGAGTAGAAATGATGTTGACATCATACGCCTGCTAACCCTACCTAGTCCTCCATGAAAATGTGTCTGAAGCATCAACTTCAGACAATAAAAACCAAGTTACAGACTTAGCATCAAAGGAGAGTAAGCTCTAAATTGCCTAGAAAATGAAAGAATCTATCACGACTATTGTTCAAAGACTTGTTTTTTTTTAAGACTAATTTTCTGTTCCATTTAACACCTTTCCCTTTAGCATTTGAAAAAACATGATATGTACTTAAAAACATGAAATAACAGTTGAGAGGTGGTTAGAGAGACATATGCAGTTTTGAGACCGCTGTTGTTGGGTCTTTGTTTCATCTCCACAGGTTTTCCTTCTTCTCTCACTTCTCACCTGCCTCTGCAGGTTTGCATTAGAGGGATCAGAATCTGGCCATGCTGTCACTGGCATGCACAGATGGCCTCTCCTGTCCATCCCTCCCACCAGAGCGTACTGAAGACTGGCTTCCTCTTACTGATTAGGTTCTGCTCTGACACCAGACTTCTTTTGCATGGGTCAGTGACTTTTTTCATCACCCTCCTAACTTCCCTTTCATTAATGAATCAAGTCAAGGTCACAGTCGTGAGCTAAGGGCACAGCATTTGTTTCAGGTTGGTTCTATGGGCTGGGAGAGGTATAAATGTGGACCCTAGGGTGTGATGGCTGGTATAAAAGGCAAAATGGAAAACGTTGGGTACCATAAAAAAGAGAAGGAAGGAAAACTATCTCAAAGAAATCCTTATGCTCTTTCAGCTCTAAGGAATCATCTCACATGCACTGTTTGTCCTCCTTGAAATTAGAAATTAGCCTAAATGCACTTCCCTGCTCATTATTCCAGAGACTGGAGAAGGGAATGAGCTCAACCAAGGAAGCACACCTCTGCACACACCATCACCCACTGGGTGTTGTATTAAATGCCTCTTTTACATTTCACTAATTCTGGGAGATGCAACAAGTGTGGATTTCCTTATTAGCAATCGTTATTCCTTTGTCCAGCACTATACATACATCTTATATATAGGTAGAAGTATTGGGTGACTATCATGTCTGAATATACCGTTAAGCACAAACAACTGGCATTAGTAAGCTTGAAGGTGTGTTCAATGGATTCAGCCACAAAGCACACAGCCTAGGTATTCTAATCATAAACACAAAATAGATGTTTGCTTTTCTTAAGTTTATAACATGGCATGTCAGAAGAATAAAACAGAGAAAATTTGAAATGTATATACCAGGAGAAAATATTCCATCTCCAGAGCCCCCTGGCCAGCCAATGATCTCTCTCATTTTCTTTAGTGTGACATATTCTAACAGCACAAATACAGGAGCAATCTCATAGGTGAACCTGAAATGTATAAACGACAATGTTTTATGCACATAGCTCAAATAAGTTATTTACCATTATAATATCACAGAATATTTTCTGATTTTGAAAACGTACATTCATAGATGGAAGGATTCTAACACTAAATATAAAATTTTTTATAAAAGACTTTCCAAAACATTATTCATTTTTCTGTTGCCTTAAAGCCAAGATCATCAATTACTGATATAATATACAGGAGTAGCTTATTGTACTGAATACAAAACATGACACAGTGTGACACTGGAAAACGCAGCAGTGGCTCTGTTCTCTTTCACATAACTTATCGTTTTAAATCAGAATACTAAAAAGTCTCTTTTGTATTTAATATTTTGCATAGTTTGATAAAAATCAAAGACATATAAAGGTGTTTTTAAAATTAAGCTAAAATGAGAATACATGATGCAAAGAGATTTACGCAAAAATCAGCTACTTACATGTTAGTGTTTGCTGTTGATGTCAGCCAGTCTGCTGCCAACCCAACCATATCCAGTCCAGTAGACAGCTGATTAAAGTATCGGGGATGCCCTGAATAAAATGGAATTAGGATTGCAACCAGTGAAAATAAATGTCTCCCAAACACATATTTTTTTAATAACTAAAGGATTTTTTGTGCCAGTGAGCACAAAGACACAGGATCGTGTGCGCACATGCGCACTCACACTCAAGTGCGCACCCACACTCAAGCAGCCCTTGCTCTAGCCAGAGGCTACTTAGAGTTTAATAGTTTCCAAGACACTCTCTAAAGATATCCTCTCAAATGGGCCCTTTAAAAATCATATGTACTTTGCAATGTGGGATTACATTACTTCCTACTATACTTTCAATATAATCGCAAACTAAAATTTTATGGTATCCCAAACCCGTTACTCCCATTTGCACTGATACTGCTAACAGTGCTTTTGTTGAGCTGTTCCGAGAATCAGTCACACCATGACATCCTTCAGGCATGCCAGCATTCATCATAATATCAGTGACAAATGACTGATGATTACAAAGACAGGACAAAAATGAGAAACTAGGACACTCTGCCGAGAATTTGCCCCGGATTCAAAGGTGATGAGTGTCTAGAGATGGCATAGACAAAGCTAACTCTTGACAGTTTTCCCTGTCTGAATTGTGATTATGATCAGCAAAGCCCCCTCCTAGTTGAGATTTAGAGCAGAACTAAACACAGATCTGTGAAGAAATATAATCAATGGCTAGACTGACTCATTAAAAGTATTATCTAATAAACTTCTAGATTTCTTTAAAATTCTGCAAATGGATTGCCCTCCACATACCTCTGATGTGATATTTATAGCCACGTTTTAAATAACAGCCACAGTCTGTTTTCTCATCTTGTCCCATAAGAGGCTATCAATAAATCCATGTTTTGTTTAGCAACAGCAATTTGGGAAGAAGCAAAATTCTGGAAGTAGCATCTGATTTTCAAAGAGGTATCTGTCACTTGCTGGACATCTGTCTGGTGCCTGTGATGTGAGTCTTGTGTCCCAAGTGTGGGCAAAACAAGATAAAGGACAGCACTGGAAAAAGCACGTTGCTTATCTCAGGGACTAGAAGGCTCTTATCAGCTCTGGGCACGTGGCTAGAGAGCTCGACAATGGGAACAGATAGCACTGGGAAGGAGCATATTTTAGAGGGAATGGAATTTTGCAACTCTAGTTAATTCTTGACATTACCTCCTTTATGACCTCAGATCATGCCTCCGCCCCCTTTTCTCTCTTCTGCAGGCCCTTTGACTCTGACCTCATCAGTTTACTCATTCAGAAAAGGTATAAAGTCCCTCAGCTGCAGCAGATGCTGTTGCAAGATGCCATCCCCTTCTCTCTGCCTCATTGACTCCCCATTTCATTGTAGCCCAAAGCTGACATCACAGCCCACTTCTCCCTCCAGAGGGCCCTCCACTCTGCTGTCCTGAAATCATTTTTGAGTGAGGAAATCAATTTGGTTCTATAGCTTATATATATTTCTAGATGACCCTACCTATTAGCACACAGGATTTAACCCTGTGGAAATTTTGGTATGCACAGAACTGAGAGGATGTCTAAGGTGTGTGCAGGAGCTCTGGACATCAGAACTCCCATTCATTCTGCTTGAACAGATACTCCCCGTGAACTAAACACAAGTCTGGTGCTTCTTACAGTTTTTTTTCACTCTATACAGTTTTTGACCTTGGGCTGCAATTTCATCGGACTCTCTCCTGACCCACAGCTTTCATTCACTGCTAATGATGTGAAACTAGAGAGCGAAGAGCAAGGTAACTTAACAGTCAGAACAGCATGACCTTTGGGGTTCTGGCAGAAGCATCACTCTAATTACATCTGTTCTGCTCCTGTGGCCCCTACATGCTGCCTGCAAAGGATTCCCACTGCATCCATCCAGGGTTGTCTGAGGGTGTGAGAGGCTGCATCTGAATCTGATAGCAGCTCTAGCAGTGCTGGGCATCCTACCGCCCCTGGCTCCTGTGATGTGAGCACTCTGAGAGGACCATGCTCTTTTCCAAGCACGGGAAGGCTCCTGCACAGATTAGCGAATGAGTCTCAAAGGATGATGAGCAAAGGCTGGCACCTGGCAAATGAAACCTGATGCTCACAGTCAGCTGGAGAGGGGCCAAAAATCCTCTAAAACCGCTTTTTGTGAACTGACAACCCACAGAAGGGTGCTCCTCGGTTTCCTTTGTCTAAGGGCTCTCTTGAAGACTGAAGACTACATTAGCATTACCCTGTTTGGGTACCACAGCTAAAGAGAACAATTCCCGCGGACGCAGGAATTGTCTAGATTCTCATCTTTTACTGAAGCTTCTAGTTCTAGCGTTTCTCCACAAGTAATTTGAACAGGCACCTTATTTAAAAGTCTTCCTTACTGCCCTTCAATCCTTTCTAAAGTTGGAGGCCAAATGGAAATCGGGCTAAGGACTGTTATCAGAGACTAAGTGACATTTTATAAAATGATCTCTCAAGGATCAGAAGAATACTGAATGGTAACAGGGAGGGTAACTGCTTTGATGGATTGTGTAGTTCCAGTTGACAAACAGAATATTAACAGCATAATAAGCCATAAATTTGACAGTTGAAGACGAAAGCTGCTGGCTGCTGATGTTTTGAAGTGCTCTTTGGGGATGTATGGAGAGAAGGCAAAATATGGCATGGATAATACTGAGATATTCATCTTAACCCATCAGATTTTTGTCTTCACTTTAAATAAAATGCACCACAGCAACATTTGACTAGCACTTTTCAAAAATATAGAGCAAAAAATCTAAGCATTTCATTGATCCTTTCATTCCCCTCGACAGCACTAGAGCACTGATACACAGAACTATTGCTTCCTTTGACTGGCAGATGCCATTATCTTAACTCTAAATTGAATTTCAAAGATGACCAGCTTTGAAGAATGAGGATGTAAAAAAAAAAAGTACGTATTCTTTTTTATTTGTGAGCAACATAAACAATATGTAGCAATTTGCCATTAGTGAATTTAAATGGCAAGTATGGGGGATGGGCTATGCAGAAAAGAATTAAAACCTTTTCTCAAGCTTGCACAGAAGGATACTTGAAAAGTAAGTAGAAGCAGAGTATCAGTCCTTTCATGCCTGGCACGTGTGTCTTGCTCGTTTCCAGGAGGACTAACTGACGATATCTAACAAATCTCCAAAAATTATAATCCACAGAAATAAATCAACAAGTTAAGCTCATTTCCCCTCATATCTATTTCCAAGTCTTCCAAAATGGACAATAATTACACAATAAATCAGTTTTCCAAGGTGTTTATGCAAACCTTTCTCCTCTGATGATATAAAGAATGTTTGGGGGGAGGAGGTTAAACTGCTTTTGTAGCAAATGTTCTTAAAATGTTTGTCATTTGTTATACTAATAAATCACCCAAAAATGGTAGCATAAAATATAACATTTGCATGACTAATAATTCCTTAATATTTCACATTTATGAGTTACCAATAAATCATTTTAATTCTACGAATCACTGTAGATCCTTCAGCCTTCCCTTTTCCACCTCAGAAAGGCGTTCATATTTATCACTTGTATTTGTTTCATTTTGTATCAAAATGATTAGAGACAATGTAGAAACAAGTAGAACCCTCAGGACCCTGTGGAAGAAAGCTTGGGAGGCACTCAAATGGATGTGGTATCTGGAACTACATTCTCATTTTATCCTGTCTCAAAGGATGCTACGAGAATCAGACATTCTTATTCACGTGCACTGCCAAAGCGAAGGAGACAAATCCTTATGTAATACCGCTGAACTGCTAAGCTAGTCTATATTGTGGTGTGTGTGTGTGTTAAGGTTTAGTCACTTGAAGCAACGCCACAACATTCTCCCTCCAGCCTGAAGACTGTATAAGTTGGTTAGTTGGGACTCCTGATCAGTTCTGTGCCAAGACAATTGCCAAGCAGCACCCTGGAATTCAGGCTTAGAGTCTTTACAGCTCTCATTTTCTCCACTTTGGGTCACTTCTACCGGCCCCTAGTGACGAATGGCTTTTACAACCCCTGATTTATCTCCTGCCACTCTTCAGATTTATACCCAACGACGGCTCTGACATTATCAACAAGGTGCTTTTGGATTACTCTAATAATGGCTATGTTTAAACAAATGCAATTTTGCAATATTGAGAATAACACTACCCAGTAGAACAGGAACGATTTTATAGAAAAAAATGAAAATTGCAAAACAAAAAGCTTTATTATTGCTGGTTGCACAATACCTGTTTTAATTGCATATTTTAGAGTTGTTTGGCAATGCGTCAAAATTTCCTCCAAATTTTGTGGTTGGTCTGCTAATTCCCAATTATATTCTTGAAGAAGCTCGTTGGGGTAGTGGAAATCAATTACTTTAGTTGATCTATCGAAACTTTTCACCACATACTGAAGCAAAATGTTCATAACATCTTGCAGAAACGCCAGAGTGGGCCTCTCTCCATCGCACGCTGGCAGCAGGTCTGGAGAATGGAATGGAAGGGATGCTTTAGACTTTACCACGCAAAGATCCAGGCAATTGTGGATCAGGCAATTTCTCTTTGAGTTGAATTTATTGGCACTAGATTTGCAGTGCTTGGGAGGGAGGTTGGGGCTAGGGGGATATCTGGGAGTTGGAGAACAGATCTGGTTTAAGGGCTAAAGACCCCGTTTCAAACAAAACCCACATCATCTGGAAACACAAGTAGACAAAAACTCCTTCGGAAATTAAATTTTGCATTTTTATTCCTAACATAGGAATATCCTTTTTTTTTTTTTAAAAAAAAAGGCTGGACTTGTCTGTTTCACAGGCTTTGTCCTAAATGTTATGAGTATTCGTTTCAATCGTCAAGACTCCACGTTGGGAATGTTTGAGAAATGCCTTCGTGCAAACCAGGAAAAGCCAATCTTGCCAAGTCATTATCTGACTTCTGAAGGCCAGATGTTGTCAAAGTTGGGGCGTGTGGGTGTGTGTGAGCCCACTTTCATGCTGTTTGGGAGACTGGGAATCATACAAGCTGAGGTAAAATTTAGCGCCCAGGGCTCACGTAAACAGAATCTTTCCTCAGTGAAATCACGGTTACAAATTGCTCTGGATCCAATCGAACATCTAAAAAATATCCCTGTGATTCCGAACTATCTGGGAGGGCACTTGGAAATTTGCTCTACTTAGAGACTGAGGCAGCACAGAGAAGCCCGGACATTGGGCGCAAGCCAAGGCCACAGCCACCCTCAATTCTCAAGGCTGCGCTAGCGCCAGGCGTTGTTGCCGCAGACTCCTGTTTGGAAACGCTAGGGCCGGGTTCTCGGCGCGCTCCAGCTCCTGTATCCAACGCCCTTCCAATTCCACGCAAGATTCTCAGAGGGCCCGCCCCCACCATCCACTGGATGCCTGGGGGTCAGACGTCGCCGGGGAGGAGCACGGTCCTGGCCAGCCTGCGCCTTTTTACCTGTTGCGTGCAGAAATGCGTAGTTGACATCCGCTTTGGGGCAGCTGCAGGGTTTTTGGTCGCAGGTGCAGGCGACCTTCCGAGTCGCGGCCCGCGGGGCCACGCTCCCGCCGCTCTCCGCTGGCTTCTCAGAGTCTCCATAGAGCAGAGCTAGACAAGGACACGGAGCGAGGGGCCTGGTCAGCCGGCGACAGTCTGGCTCCTGCATCCCCGCCCATCCGCAGCCGAGGACTCGGTGGAAGCAGGTTGCAGGCTCGGCGACATTTCCCAGCCAGCCCTAGCCCCCGACCTTGCCTGCCCTTCTCCCCAGCGCGCCAAACACTCACCGCACAGCTTGTTTCCGATGCCGCCGGTGAACTTTTGAGCTACCTGGCACCAAGCTCTTGCTGCGATCGCCAGGCAGAGGGACAGCGAAGTGGAAAGAGAACAGACGGGCGAGTGAAATTTCGTTCCAAGTGAACGAGGTCTTTAGTGAGGAGTCTGGGAATCCGGCTCCAACCTCGCGAGCGGCCGCGGGCGACTCTGTTCTCAGCAGGTGGGGTAGCTCGGGGGAACCTAACTCCAGGGCTAGCCCTGGCTTCACCGTGTCCCGTGAAGAAAGCCACACCACCGCCCTTCGCACTTGTTCACCAGGTGCGCAGGTTTCCAGACCCTCACTGCTGCGCCAGAACTGTCTTTCCTAGACCCCGGCTACCCATTTCGTCGCGCTTGCGGTCCAGACCCTAAACTACTCCCCATTTCGTCTTTCTTTGCCCCATTCCTTCCCTGTCGAAAGATCTCAAAGCAAAGCCCCCCCCCCCCCCTTCGTCCTTGAAGTCCATCGATTCCCTCAAACGCTGCGGTCTTTCAGGAGTCTATGCTTAGGGGAATGGGCTGAGACATCCTGGGCATCTTCCCGGGGGACAAAAGACTGCGGAAGTTTGGGGTTTTCACACAGTTAAGGACTTAACCGAGGTAGCAGGGCGAAGCGTCCGAATAAGTTTCCTGTTGCAGATGTCAAAGCTCTGATCATCTGCGCAGCCCTGCAAATCCCAAGCCGGCTATCCACAAAGCTCTCCCGCTCCAGGTCCCTATTGTCCTACCTGTACCCGGGTTCTCGGGATCCCCAGAGCCATCTTCAGATCCGAAGGACCAAAAGCCGGAGCCGGGAGAGGCCATGGGCTCTGCGAGACTGGCGCTGGTCGCCTCCGAGTGGATGCAGGAGAGCTGGCTTCAGCTCGACCCAGCACGCGCTTGCGTGTGTGAGTGTGTGTGTGTGTGTGGCGGGAGGAGGGCAACGCTCGGGGACTGGCGCGTCCGCGAGACGAGGGTGGGTGTCACACAGGGACAGGAAACGTGCTGTCTGCGTGTGCCGATGCTCGTGCGTATGTGTATGTGTTCCAGTCAGAGCGTATGGACGCGGCTGTGCGGTTCGCGGAAGCTAAATAGAGAAGTCGCCAGGATCTTAGCAGATTGGAAAGTGGAAAGGGCCCAAGAGATTTTTAGGGAGAGGGAGCTCGGTGGGGAGATGAGAGAGTGATGGAGGGGAAATGGAGGAGCGGGATCGTGAGGTGCGAGGCTGTGCGTTGGAGCGCGAGTCAGCTGCGGGGGAGGGAGTCGTGCTTGCTGACCCAGCCACAGGCGCTCCCCACTTCCCGCTTCCCACTTCCTGCGCTGTCCAGGGTGCTACCGCAGCCCGCTGCACGCTGGCCCTAGAGACCAGGGAGACCTTGGAGGGGCTGGAAGGGTGACCGAGACCGATTTTTACGTGTGCGTCGATTGGTTCATTGTTTGAGGGCTGACTCTGACTGTGGACAAGCAAAAACAGTTCTTGCGCCCTGCCTCCTCTTAACTGGCGCCGAGGTCGCTGTGACCTCAAGAGCCCAGGCCACCTGGCCGCAATCAGGCGCAGCTTCAGAGCGTGGGGAAGGTACCAAGGAGGGAGGGAGGTGGGCCGCCTACAAGCCGACGAACTCATTTTATCTCCTTTGCAGAGCCTAGAGTCTGCCTGCTGCGCTGAGCCAGCCTCGGGGCGCAGGGTTCCTGCGCAGTCATGCGCTGGGTCCCCGGACCCACTGTCCAGATTTTGACTGACGGCTGAAGAGAAAGACTGCTGATTGAAGCAATTAAAATCCACGCTGGAGTCTATCACTGAGGACCTCCGGCTGGGAAAAATTAAATAAATAAAACGAACAGAAACTTCTTGAATAGGAACGGGGGAGAGCTGACACAGTCCACAGGATTGATGGTTGTTGGGGGGGGGGGTCCGGTTACTAGGTGACCTTGGCCTATAGAGGCATGAAACAGCCTACTGTTTGTGCGTGACACAAACACGCGGGTGCGTAGGAGGCGTGCAGGGGGGTTCCAAGTGAGCAAACCAGACTTCCCAAATATCAGAAGAAAATGCATTCCCTCTTTTCAGGGGAACTCAAAACAATGACCTCTCGTTCTCAAAAGGAATTCTTAAGGTCGGGACGGGGGGAGGGGGGTGCATGGATTGCCTAAGAATATAAAATTGTCAACTTCCAGGTCCAGAGAGCAGTAGTTCAGCTTTTTCTAATAAAGAATGAAATGATCCTTTCTGTTTTCCTTTCCCTAAAGGTTCGTAAATAGGAGCTGCACCTTGAGGATTTGGGGCCCTTGGACTTCAATCTGGTCTACACTGTAACTATGACTCTGGGCATAAGGAAGAGCTCAAGAAAGACTGGCAGGAAAGCGCTGGTTTCAGCCATTCCCAATCGCCTTCCTGGGCGCCCTGGGCTACTGTTAGCCTTTTCTGTAGTCCCCAAAGCCCTTCATTCCTTCTCTGAATTTTTAGAACAGGCACCAAAGCAGGGACCCTGGAGCCTTCTGTCTTGGCGACCAGGGTGACTTGTTTTGTTAGGGATCCTGAGATCTGGGGTGGCTTTGCAGACGCCCAAGTCTTGGGTCTCCAAGTGCATTCTCTCCCCAAAGCTTTATCTTCTTCCCACGTGTCCGAATTCAGGGGCCCATGGAGGAGCTAGTTAGTGGATGCCCACTGGAAGTGCAGGATCTCTGGTTGCAATTGGCACTGTTGGGTGCAGCCGGAGGCTGTCTCTAAGCTTGCTCTGGCGACAAGTAGGAGCATGGCCAGGGAAGGCTGTAATCTTGAACCTAGGGCTCAGCTTGGTCAGTCTTTAGGGCACTCCCGGACTGATCGCTTCATCTGGCAGAGGCAAAACCTCCTGGAATGCCTTGGCTCCGATGTCTGCTGGGCGCTTGCTCCTTCAAGCTTTGCCGATATGACGACTTGGGTTCTTTGTTTAAATCCATACCAAATCCTGCAAATAATTTGCTTCAGGCCAGCTGGCTGGGGTTGAAGCTTTTTTACTATGGATGAGTGGTTTGAAATAAAAAGGTTCATAAACACACACACACACACACACACACACACACACACACACACACACCTTCTGAGGAAGAAATGGAAGAAAACAACAAGAGGAAGGTAGAATCTCAACATCTGAATTTAACTTCTTCAAAAACAGTGACTTAAAACGGTGCTGTTTAAATGCAATTAAAGCTCACAGCTTTAATTCATTTTCAAATCAAATGTTGTTTTTTACATTAAGAAATATTATTTTTTGCCACTCCCCACTTCAGATGCAAGTGGGATTGGGTTTGTCTTTTAAAAATCCATCTCTTCCTAGACAGCAATTTGCTTTGTAAATTTTTTCATTCCCCCAAAGAGCCCCCCCCTCCTCTGGTTGGCGATAACAAAAGAGCTCATGGAGGTAATAATTACAGCCATTAGTTGACAAAGGAGGCAGTGCAGCCTGGGAAGGCTGTTACCGGGAGAAGGCTTTCCAGTTAATGTGGGAGACCCACACCCAAATCTCCAGCATGACCCACAGGAAGGTGTGCTGGGACGATCCATTTCTTGTCCACAGTGCATCCAGAAATTCCCGTTGCAGGTGGGACCAAAGAAGAGCATTTGGTACAAGTTTCCCGTGTCCCTTTGGGGCTTAAATATCGATGGACCGAGAAAGTATAGATGGAAAGAAAAAGGGACGAAAACAGCTATGACCTTGCAATCTTCCACCAAGGGCTGGCTACTTCCTTTTTCAGTTTTATTTAACCCGGAGTGCAGGGGCTGGGGCAGAGCTGTTTGTGGCCTCTCTACCCAGAAATTGGATGCCTTTGCCGATACTCTTGGGAGGACTTCGGTATTGAGGGGCCACTGGAAACCAGGATTGAAGGATGACAGGCAGAGGAGCAGGGCTCCTCCTTATAGTACCTGCTCCAGGTGGAGTGCAGGAGCACAGAAAACCTAGCCAGCTCAGGGCGCCCTACTCCCGCCCCCGATATCTGTGAGCCCTGCGGTTATGGTTTCTTGTGTCAGGTACCAGTCCTTACGTTCTATCCACACCTTGGCACATGACAGGGTGACTCCTCTGTCCTGTCTGTCTGGTCCCAAACTGGAGTGGAGCTAACTAGAGTAGGAGCGGGGAGAAGAGCACACTTGGATTTTGGGCGTGGCCCTGTCACAGCAGGCGGCTTCTCCTCAGCTGGATCCTGTTTGTAAGATGAACCTGATGCAGAAGCCCAGGTCTGGGGAGCTTTAGGGGCTCACTCTGCACAGACCCTGACAACTCTTGGACACAAATGTATCAGCGCTCTCTGGTTTGGGTTTTGGGCAGCAGAACCCTGACCTAACCTGACCAAAACCTGTTTGCTCATCCAGTCCTCACTGGAATCCTTCCTGTACCTTCTTTGCCCGCGCAGGATCGTGTAGACCTGGTGTCTTTCATGGAGGGGTTAAACCTGGAGGATATGTGTGTGTGTGTGTGTGTGTGTGTGTGTGTGTGTGTGTGTGTATTCAAATGGTAAGGAAACTCCTGCTTCCTACCCGCTGCCCGTTTGCTCACTTTTATGTGGTCAACTTCCAAGGAGGAGAGGTTACTTCAAATCTGCAGAGGAAGAGACCTTACTATCTGACAGTTCTCAGCCTGAGGACCAGTGCCAGTGTGGTTGGCCAGGAAGGCTGTGTGGGCGTGGGTTTGGAGGATCGGCCAGGATTCTAGGTTCAGTTTAAGGTGGGCTATTCTGTAGAGTAGCTGGGGCTGGGGATTACCTTCTGAAGACAGCTCTCATCTCAGCTCCTGCCACCAGCCCAGCTGTATACTAGAGACAGGGCCCCCAAGGCACAAGACAGAGAAGCCCTTGTAAAACACACTTTCCGAGTTGCTTACTTTATTTTGTAATCTTACTAATCAAAAGAGGAGAAAAAAGCAAGTTTTAGATGAGTTCCCCTTCAAAGTTCTTTCCACTTTGTTCTGGCATATCCAAACAAGGTCCTGTGAAAGTCTTTTCAAGAAAGAAGAAATCTCTTAAGTCATTTAAAAATGAGCAAGGGGGTGGTGACAGCTCAGACACAGTGGGTACCTGAATCACAAACAGTGGAATCAAGTGGTACATTAGGGTGATGGGGGCAACTGCAGGTGGGAGACGTCTAGAGGTCCAGTATCTGGAACTCCCCAAAGGGGTTTAAGATTCTGAGGGCACCTTGCTGTTGCTATGGTCCTTGTAGCATCTCAGGGTTCAACACTTTGAACTCAGTAGGGGCTACAGTTGCTGCATCAGGCGCTGGCGCTGGGAGGTTTTGCGCAGGAGCCTTCTGTAGTCATAGGGGTTGGCGGAGATCTCCTCACTCCCATTGGTGGTCCAGCACCTGCAAGTCAGACAGGGTCTCATAGTCAATGGCAACTGCTAGCAGTGGTATTTCCAGCTACCCTCCCAGGGCTAGGTGCTCCTCTTCCTTGAGCTATCCACCAACCACACACATTTAAGAAGACACAACCAAAATGTCAGGCTAAACGAGCCAACTTAACTGGCTGTAAAGATGCTCTGCAGCTTTGCAGAGTTGAAGCTAGTGGCTTTTGTGTTTGGATGAGAGCCAACCACTGGAAGATAGAGATCACAAAGGCTGGCTTTGTTTGGAACAATAATTCACAGTTAATACAAACATACTTACCTTAGTGCTTTATTTAGTTTTTAAGAGACTTTCATCAATCAAGAAAATTCAAGGTGTATATTCTGATTTTTTTGGTGGTGTTTTGTTTTCTCTTTTTTGAGACAGGGTTTCTCTGTATAGCCCTGGCTATGCTGGAACTCACTCCATAGTCCAGGCTGGCCTTGAACTCAGAGATTTGTCTGACTCTGCCTCCTAAGTGCTGGGATTAAAGGCCTGCAACAACACCACCCTGCTCACCTTCTGGTCTTTTAAATCAAATGTCTCTTTTAAACACTCCCTCAATCTGAATAATCACTAATCACTCTAGTAGGAATAAAGTTACTGCTTGTTCTGTTGACTTTTCAAGGTTTCTTCTTCTTCTTCTTCTTCTTCTTCTTCTTCTTCTTCTTCTTCTTCTTCTTCTTCTTCTTCTTCTTCCTCTTCCTCTTCCTCTTCCTCTTCCTCCTCCTCCTCCTCCTCTTCCTCCTCTTCTTTCTTTTTCTCTTCTTCTTCTTTTGAGACAAGGATCCTCTACTTAACCCAGACTACACTGTACCTTGTACTGTAGACCAGGCTGGTTGAACTCAGAGATCTTTTTGCCTCTGCCTCCTGAGTGCTGGAATTAAAGACACGTGCCACCATAGCCAGGCAGGTTTCAATGTTTTTAATGAAACTGCTTTACTGGACCCACTGTAAGAGCTCCAGTCAATGTGGACTTTTAGTTTCTGGCCTTCTTTCTTTTACTGAATAGGGAAAACAAATACAAATAACTCATTTGGTACTACAAAAGACCCTAAATAATAAAAGTAATCTTGAACAAAAGAATAAAGCTGGTGACATCACGCTATTTGCTTTGAAAAATCTACAAAAAAGTAATAGCAACCAAAGAGCATAAAAACAGATTCATAGACAGAGGAACTGTCTGGAGAAGAGGGCTCACAAACAGATTCATTTGTCTTCCATTGGGCTTGACTGAGATGCCGAGAGCTTATAGCAGGGAAAGGCTAATGTCTTCAGTAAATGATTTTTGGGAAAACCGGACACACACACACACACACACACACACACACACACACACACAAAAGAATGGTAACAGAGATTTACTTCACAGCATATACTGAAGTCCACTCAAGAAGATTAAAGACTTAAACTACCACCTAAGACAGAAAATCTGCTAGAAGAAAATATAGAGGAAAATATCTACAACACTGGTTTGGACAAAGGATTTTTGAATATCACCACCAAATCACAGGCAACAAGAGCAAACACAAACACAGACAAATCAGATTATACCAAAAAGCAGGCAAATCAGATTAAAAATACAGCAAACAAAAGAATCAAAGCAGTGAAGAGACAACTTGCTAAAGGATAATAAATATTTGCAAATGATACAATTGATAAAGGGGACAGTGTCTAAAATCTACAAGGAACTCAAATAATTCAATAAAAACAAGTGAAATGGTTAAAAAAGGGACAAAGGACCTGAAGAGGCACTTCTCAGAAAAAGGCACACAGATAACCAAAATGTGCGTGCAAAAAATGCTCAATGCAAGATTGAGTGACTGTCACATTCTAGGAACAAAGGATGCCAGTACCAATACAGTACTACTCTGACTAGAAATAAGAATCAAGTTCCCAACTGTTAGACAAGAAGACTGGTTTGCTTAAAGTGACCTAGTCATTAAACAGGGTTAGGAAGTCTCTCTGTTCAGCAGCCTTAACAGATTGCTAAGCTTTTAAAAGGGTGGAAAGTTGAAGTCTTGTTGTTAGGTTAGAGAGATGACTCAGAGAGTGATTATATTTGCTGTACCCGGAAGGAGAAAAAGACAGGAACTCCTGAGGAAACTGGGAGCATGGGGATCATGGGAGAGGGTAGAAGGGAATTGGGGAGGAAAGGAGGGGAGCAGAGAAAAATATATGGCTCAATAAAATCAATAAAAAAGAAAAAAATTGCTGTACAAGTCTGATGTCCTGTGTTCAGATCTCTGGATGTAGGGGTGGGTATGAGTGATCCCAGAGCTCCTACAGTACCACAGGAGGTAGAGTGGGAGAATTGCTCCAAAGACTGGAGTGTGTAGCATAGCAGTAAGATCAAGAGGCCCTGTCTAAAAACAAGGCAAGGGCAGAATGCAAAGACCAACTTGCAAATGTCTTCTGGATTCCACACGAGTGCTGTGGCAAAACTCACATAAATATAATGCTCACACACAAAATTAAAAAATTATCACATGTTAAGGGAAGTAGCTAGAACAAGCAGGTCACATGTGTGTTTCTATTTATATGAAATGTTCTGAATAACTGCTGAAAGCAAATTGATTAGTGGTTGCCAGGGAACAGGGGTGGAAGGGTGGTGATACCAGTAGGTATTTGGTTTCCTGAAGTTAGGTCGGCATGAAATAAGGTGAATATATTAAACCCACGGAACTGGACATTTTAAAATGGTCAAGTGAATTCTGTTGTATAAATTTTATCTTAAAATTTAAAGAATGACCAACATTATTAATCAACAAGAAAATTTCAACTTAAAATCACAAGGACACGTGATCTCACCTATGTAGGATGTCTGTTATCAAAATGTAAATGCTGACGTGTGTTGGTGAGGACGCAGAGGGAAGGAGCTCAGCACAGCACTGGAGTGTGTAGGCTGGTGCAGCCATCATAGAGATCAGTGGGTGCATTTTTCAAAAACATGAAGGTCTTAGTATTTAGCAACTGTTGTTAATGAGATCCCCAAAGCTCACTACCAAGCACATCACCTCAGGAAATGAAGCAAATATTCCAAGAGCTGTGTGTAGTCTGGTGCTCACCCAGTGCTACTCCCAACACCCAGGCTATGCACTCAAGCCATGTGCCCACCAGTGGATGAATGGTTAATGGCCAGTTGTGGCGCTAAGGATAAACCTGGAAGACAGTATGTCAGATATCAGTGAAGCCTGCAGGAGCCCACTCGTGTGTGCATCCTAAAAACGTCAACCGCATAGGAAGGTGCTCCTCAGGGCTTGGAGACAGGGAGTTGGGGACACACTGATTAAGGAATATAAAATTTCAGTTGGTAGGATTAAATTTAAGAGATCTATTGAGTGATGATAATTCATAGCAATACATCGATGACTTGAAATTCATTTTAAGATAGACTTTTAAGGATATGTTAATGTTTTCATCATTTTAAAATTTATTTTACATATCAACCCCAGTTTCCCCTCCCTCCTTTTCTCCTGCTCCCTCCCCCATCCACCCCTCCTCCACCTCTACTTAGGTGGGGTAAGGTCTTCCAGGAAATCAATAAAGCATGGCACATCAAGCTGAGGCAGGACCAGGCTCCTCCCCCCTCTATCAAGGCCGAACAAGGCATCCCACCATAGGGAATAAGTTCTAAAATGCCAGTTTATGCCTCAGGAATAGGTCCTGTTCCCATTGCTGGAGGCCCTACAAAAGACTAAGCTACACTATTGTCACCCAGATGCAGAGGGCCTAGTTTGGTCCCATACTGGCTCCCACAAGCTCAGGCCAGCTGTCTCTGTGGGTTTCCCCCATCATGATCTTGACCCCTCCTTACTCAAACAATTCCTCCACTCTCTCTTCAACTGGAATCCAGGAGTTCAGCCCAGTGCTTGGCTGTGGATCTCTGCATCTGCTTCCAACAGGGGAAGGCCAGTTCAGACACCCTCTCCACTATTGCTAAGAGTCTTAGCTGGGGTCATCCTTCTGGATTCCTGGGAGCCTCCCCTCCCTGGCAACAGGTTTCTCCCTAACTCCACAGTGCCCCCTCTGTCAAGATATCTCCCCTATCATTCTCCCTCTCTGTCCTGCTCTCAACTTGACCATGCTGATCCCTCATGCTCCCATCCCCCTCTCTTTCCCTCTTACTCCCTCCTTTAATTTATCCAGGAGATCTTCTTAACTATTTCCCCTTCCTGGGGCCCTCCATGTGGGTCTCTCTTAGGGTCCTCCTTGTTACCTACCTAGCTTAAATGGGACTGAAGATTATAAAGCTATGCAAATTTTAATCAGTTCAATTTAGCTATTCCACAATGTATGTGTATTTCAAAAATATTCTTTTCTGTACCACAAATGTACACGATTTTAATTTATCAATTTAAGTTTAAAATTTATTTTAAATTTATCAACTTATCAATTTTAATGTGTCAATTAAAAAAAATCCATGAAGCATTTTGCTTGTTATTGCTGGCACACTCTTCCCCAGGCCTACTCGAACCTTACTGGGAGGTGTCATCAGCAGTTGGTGAGTGTCTGTTAGTAAAGCTATGGATGTACTCACCTACACATAAAGATGCTCTTCCTGAATTAATACAATTGGGCATATACTTTAGTCTCAAATTTTGCTAATTGTTCCAAGATGTCATTTAGAGCTATTCTTCTTTTGCATTTGTTGTCTGTTTTAATCCAGGCTCTTACTGAGGTTTAGCCACAGGGTTGCTGTGAGTTACCGCCACCATCTTTCTAAGTTTAGAAAAGCCCACCCCTCTGAGAGTTACCTTGTTCAGCACTGGTATGCGAATATCACATCCCACTAATCTCAGGATTGTTTGATACAAAGACCACACCTTTGTCACCCTGACAGTCATTGTTTCCTTAAGTCCCCAGCATGGAGCTTTACATAAAGTGGCAATATTAACAGTGGTTAAAGTCATTGAATTTAAGTTTATAAAACCCTGTGTTCAAATCTGTCCCCATCAGTTATTATGTGGGTGACTGCAGTTGCTGCCCTCTGGAAACTTAGCTTCCATATTCATAAAAGAGGGCAGTAATAGTAACTGTCTTACCAGGCCAGTGAAATATCAGCATAGTGCCTAGAACTAAGTAAGCACTCAACCAAAGCCAGCTCTGGCACCCTTATTCTAGTGGATATTAAATGCATGGAAGTTGCTAGGAAGCAAGCAGTGTCTCTGTTATATAATGCCTTCATAGTAGGCATGGATCGTCAGTTGGTGAACGAGAAAGAATATAGCAGAGACAAAGGAGTGTCAGCTGTTACAACAGGAAACAGGCAGACCAGCGAAAAGCAGCTGAGCAGGGTGTGAAAACCCTGGGCTGAAGAACCCTCACTTGGTTTGTGACCACACAGAAATCATATCAGCTCTCTGGCGCTTGGTGTTCTACTCTCTCACACAGAACCTCATGCTCAGCTAGAACCCCACCAAGTGTGAACAGGTTATAGTTTTGGTTTCAAGATGGAAGATGAATGCATCTTCTTTTTGGAGACCATAATGCAGGTAGCGTTTGAAAGAGCAAATGAAGGTGGATAATGATAGCCATCAGTATTTATAGAAATCCTCCCCTGGGGACACAGTGTGCTAAGCAGGGTATCATTTCACTTAAACTATAACAAGACAGTGAGGCGAGAATTTTGAAGATTCTTTTGTGGGTATGAAAACTGTGGCTTAAAGAGCTCAGAAAAGATAAAACTTCTCAAGTAGCTCAATCGGGGTCCAACTCAAGACATTTGGACTGAAGAATTCTTCTCTCTAACCATCACTGCACACAGTAAAAGAGAAGAGAGAGGGGGTCTGGGAGCCCTAGGCCAACAGGAGCCTGGCTAAGGATTTCCGATCAGTTCCCAGTTCCTGCACATTCTCCTATTTTTTATGCACCATGTTTTTATTCTCCTATGCACCTCTAGTCTCAAAACTTCACCATGAATTTTGAAGAAAAAAGGAAAATTATTCAAAAGAACCGCTATAAATGGGCTGCCTATGCATGCTTCAGCATTGCCAGGGCACAAATTGCAAAAATTTCAGATTTTGTGGTATATATAAAACAAAACTGCTTAAAATTGGGATTTTTGAATTTCCATTTAAAATTTACCATTGAAAGTTTTACTGCACTGTGCATTGTTACCTTTCATTAGCCTCGGGGCGTTGATCCAGGAGTTCCTTTTGTGGTCTCCATTCTCTTACATTAGAGCTATGCTCCTTTGGTCCAGAATTAGAAGGCAAAAGTTCCTTATAATAGAAGTCTTCCAGACCTAGTAATTTTCCTTGACTGGAAGTGAACACATAAGCATGATCAGTATAATTTCTACTCCCTTGACTTACAGGCCAAGTGTTTCCTTCTTAATATTTACTGTAATTTAAGAGCATCACATATGTGAGAGAAATCTTAAAATGTAAAAATCAGTAATCCTGTTCATTAAAAGCATCCCTAGACTGGGCGGTGGTGGCACACGCCTTTAATCCCAGCACTCGGGAGGCAGAGGCAGGCGGATCTCTGTGAGTTCGAGGCCAGCCTGATCTACAAGAGCTAGTTTCAGGACAGGAACCAAAAGCTATGGAGAAACCCTGTCTTGAAAAATCAAACAAAAACAAAAACAAACCAAAAAAAACAAACCAAAAAAACCTCTCATCCTTACCTTGACTAGCACATTAGCTGCTGATTAGCACATTAGCTGCTTTTGTCAGGTTTCATTTAACATGACTGGGAGTTTCCAGAACTGCCAGTGACATGGCGCTGATTTGGCCAGTCTACACTCCCATTCACACCAGGCTCATCTAACTGAAGATTGGCCTTGGTGAGTGCATACAGAGAACTTTCAAGTGCTTTCATCCATAGCCTTAACTGACTTCCGCTATAGGTATCACCAGGTGATAAATAGGGAACTCTGTTTATGTTCAGTATAAGCACCCCCTTCTATTGCTAGCGTTATCTGAAAGTGATTTGGCATGAGAACAAAATTAGAATGTCAAAACATTGAAAGACTGCAATATTAAAGGGAAAGGAGTCGTGTGAAGGTAAGTGTACCATATCTACAACAACTTCAACCCTTGCAATCCTAACAACCCAAAAAAGTATAAAACATGACATTAAATACATAAAAGGACCATACTTCTTTCCAAATATATGTGATTGCTAATAAAATTTGAACATAAAGATTTATAGTTTTATTTGAACAAAATGGTGCTGTAATTTTGAAGAGATGATTACCTGTCTTTTCTTGGTCTCCGTTTTTCTTCTTGGATTGATTTCTAATGGGAATAGAATAATTGAAAATACATAATATATAGTAATATGAAATCATAATGCATAATTTATTATCTTAATTTATTATCTTAATGATGGATGAGAAAGAAGGAGAACAAGAATAAGTGATTACTAGCTTATAAAACTATTTCATATAACATATACTATGTGACTCTGTTTATATGGGGTTCTATAAAAGGCAAATACATAGACGACAGTCAATTAGTGATTACTTAGGATTTGGGTGAAATGGAGTGTGGGAGTGACTGATAGTGGGTAGAGTTTCATCTTGGAGTGATAGAAATCTTGTAGAATTGACTGTGGTGATGGTTGAACTAAAAGCAATTGTGTTGTACTTTAACTGGGTGATTTATATGACTTGTGACATATCCTAACACACTATGAATGAATGCACCTACATATGGACCTCTCTGTGTGCACATCCAAGTAGATTATGTGATAGGTATTAGGTAGTTTGCTATTTGTATTTGGAGCTACAAGAGTAATCTAAGCCAGAGACAATGGTTTTTAACTCAGCAGTGACTAAGGTCATGACAGATGATGAAATTATTCTAAGAAACTCAAAGGTGAAGGGGTTGTAAGTTTGAATTTTGGGCAGCACCATAAAGGAGAGAAGCATGGTGCAGAAGCATGGTGAAGGGAAGACTAGAGTTGACCCAGCTAACTGGGAAGCCAGATGTGAGCTTCATTTTCCTGCCTGTGGCATGTGACTCTTGATTCGGATGAACTTTCAGATTCTCTGGGTTTTCCTGGGCATGGAGTTCTGCTCCTATCTGTGACAGTACAGAGTGTAGATGGAATAAATATTAGAAGTGGAGGGACCACTGGGGTCAAAGGAACCCATTGGGTGGGAAAGACTTGGAGCCTAAGGGGATGCTGCTCACTGTGGGAATTTAAGCAATTTATTATGGAGAGTTGACACAGGGCAGAAGCTCTTTGTTCAGTGAAGAAGACATTGGAATATGGACTTCTTGCTGAAGGAGTTACTGAGCCAACTGAAGGAATAACATAACCAAATTTATGGTTTAGAGAATTTTCTTGTGTAGGTTGGGGAAGCTGAGATTTGAAGTTTTAACCAGTCTGACTGAGAAACGATGACTGTTGGAACTGGGATGTGCTATGTGCTTAGAGAAGGAGGAAAAACTGGTAGTGAGAAGGCAGAATTGTAGAACTGGCATAGGTGTCAGGTATAAAAGGGAGCGTAAGACCCAGGACAACCACTAAGTTCTTGGTTTGAGCAGTGGCATGCACCGAGGACAGGAGCATGCGGGGAAGGGAGCCGAGTAGAGACCATAACATTGCAACTGAGTGGATCCAGGAGATCTCGATAAAGTTAATGGCTCTGATATGAACATAAGATGTTCACCCGTGTCTCACAATTCTGACCCCAGACGTGAACATAATGTTAGGGGCTGACTCCAGGAGGCTGTCACAATGGTTATGATTATGTCTTACTATCGGCCAGGAATTTGCAGAAACTCAACAAAGTTTCACTTCTCTTTTTCGGCTTGCAGGCATTGGAATGAATGCCTCTGTCCAGAGGGCTTTCCTATGGCGGATTTTCCTTTCTAGGTTGATATTTATGTGTAAGCTCAGATAAGTGGTTACCAGAAAAAGTTTCTGGGTGAATACGGTAGGTCCAAGACTACAAGAGAAGCCAGGACCATGAGAAAAATGGCTGGAGAGAAACAAAGGGGACACTTAATGGGTTATCTGTGAAATGGAATTTGAGGAGGGCCTCCATGCTGCAAGGCCTTCTGGGGCAGCCTAATGTAGCCACGGTTTCCGTTGGTCTTCAATTTGACTGCAAGAATGAGCCACTTACATGGAGTAGATAATAGTAGGTAGAATCTTCAGGGTTATTTAATGTTTTGGGTTTTCGGGGTCTTCTCGGAGGTCTCAATATTTTTGGCTCTTCTTTAGAGACACCTATAAGAAAGGTGATGGTAAATAAGTTCTAGATTCAGAAACTATGTTTTCCTTCAGATAAATGAGAATGTCTGCATGTAAGCTGCATTTGTTATTCACCCATGTCATATTTCTTGTCATGTGCTTTCTTCCAATTGTCTGACAATTTAGGACTTTGTGAGGAAGAGGGAGAAAACAGAGCAAAAAGAGTTTGGTAATGTGGAATAGGGACACAAGTTCATAAAAGGGATGAGGTCACGGCCATTCTTAGATTGTTTGAGCTGAATCTACTTATCTCATTTTTACTTCAATTGCAAGAAAATAAAAATAAAGTATCAAGTTATTATATATATTCTTAGAATTTTCAGAAATGCTTTAAAGTTGTCTGTGACTAAGTTTTAACTTGATTTTAATACCATTTAAAGTCGGATTGAAGTATTAGAACTATCCTATTGCAACAAAAATAAATTGAAGATGGCAAAGAATCTGAATAATTGCTGTGCAAGTGAGGAACAAAAAAAGATTCTGAGAATAAAGGAATTCTTGGATCTGCAGCCATTAAATTGTCTCTATTCAATCTGAGTATTATTACAGATTCCATTGAACATGGCTATTGGGGCTGGGCAGGCACAAAGGAGGAAGGGAATAGGGGAGAAAGGCAGCAGAAGAAAAACAACTAAACAAATTTTGTTTGAAAAGGGTCACAATGACTTGCATAAAATCCAGCCAGCCCAATCCAAGCATGGCTGGGGAGGGGCTTATAGAGTCCCAACTCTTGTCTATAAAGCTGTTGGCAACTGATGACTGTTGGGGAGAAAGCTTTCTACAGGGATGAGGTCCCTGAGATGCTACCCACCTTCTAGCACCTTGTCCCACAGATTAAAAAGGCTCAGTGGGTATTTAAACACAGAGAGCAAGTGGAGTTGGTTGGGATGGGGGAATGGTAAAGACGTAGAGGTTGAATTAGAGAGAATGGGAGGGTGGACTTGACCAAAATATGTTACGTGTACATATGAACATTGAACAAAATATTTCATTATTTAAATATTTATATATTTATTCTATGCATATAAATGATTTCTCTGTGTACTAAATGACTGCCTAGTGCCAGTGGAGTTCAGAAGAGGGTGCTGGGTCATTTGGAACTGATTCCTTGGAACTGGGATTATAAATAGTTGAGAGTCACCAAGTGGATGGTGAAAATCAAAGCTGGGTTTTCTGCAAGAGAAGCTAGAGCTCTTGACCACTGAGCCATTTCTCCAGTCCCAGAAAAACAAAATGCCTCCTAGAAGATCAAGAGTACTCTAGGAAGACAGATTGTAGGCCCTTTCTGTCCCAGTCTTTCTGTTCTTTGCACCTCTGAGTGTCACTGCCGTCAACCTTCTGACCCAAGGACCATATTTCTGAAGGTGGACTCCATTTCCTGCTTTTTCCTGAATTCTCAGAACTTCAGGAAACAGAATACTTAGTGAAGGATTTCTGGTTGGGGCTGCAGCAAATAGCTCAACAGTTAATAAGAGAGCTTCCTGCTCTTCCAGAGGACTAGAGTTCAGTTGCCAGCACCCACGTCATACTCACAATTTCCTATAATGCTAGCTCCATGGAAATCTGACCACTTCTTCTGGCCTCAATAGGCATCTGTACACATGTGTGCAAACACACACACACACACACACACACACACACACACACACACACACACACACACGAACAAGGGTAAAGCTGCATTGACAAACCAAGAAGAGAGGCCTCAGAGGAAACCTGCTGGTGTAATACTGTGATCTCAGACTTTGAGCCTCCAGAATGGAAGGCAAGAGTTATGCTGCCTAAGACACTTGATCTGAAGTTTGCTAGAGTAGCCCCAGAAAATGAATATAGAGCCAAGCTTGTATTTGTTGCTAATACTCTCTTTTAGGGTTGAAGTTAACAATGGATGCCTTCCTTGATTGTTCACCATTCCTTTATTGAGCCAGGGTTTCTTGATGAACCAGGAGTTTGAGAATTACTGCTAGCCTATGTAGCCAGCTTGCCCCTGTGATCTTCTGTCTCTGCTTCCCTAGTGCTTTTCTAGTGGTCTCCATGCTTGCCTGGCTTTCACGTGGGCTCTGAGGATTCAAACTCTGGTCCCTGTGCTTGCAGGAGAAGATGTTTAGGTCCTTTTCCTATGATGGTTTTTATACACACAACGGGCATAGATTGCTATGGGCGATGCTTACTCAAGTTCTGACATGGCCCTGACAGACTCCCGACCTTGCCCAGGTGGGCAGCACGAGACAGGGGTTCGGAGCCGTTAGGAGGTTATATACACATTAGCTGACAGGCACTGGGCTGAATGGACAGTAGATGCTCACTGTAGTTTTATTAAGTGGGTCACTGACTTGCCATCACATATGAAATCAAATATCCAACACTCCAAAGATAAATGTAAATAAGACAGCCAATAAAACTCTGGGAAGAAAATCCAGGTGAATTCATGAAGCACTTAGGGCTATAAATACCTTAATCAAAATTCAGGAGTCAGAAAGCATGCATATTTGTGCATCTTAAAATAGCTAAGGAGCTGAGATGTGAGTATGCTAGGGATATAAGACTTGCCTAGCACATTCGAGGCCCTAGGTTCAATCCCCAGCACCATATAAAAAAAAAGACAAAAGCTTTTGTGTGGCAATAAATCAAAAGGGATAAGACAAACTGGGAAAGCTGTATTTTACAGCTCCCCACCCCCCGACAAATAACAGGTAGTTGAGGTAAGTGATGATAAAAGCCCACAAATGTGTAGACCAACAGGAAGATGGAAAAAGATACAGATGAGAAGATCAAGATGAGCAAGTTAATACAGTAAGTCAGCATCAAAGGCAGCTTTACAAGGGGAAAGGCGGCAACAATGATCATTTTTGCTGCAGACAAATGAGCAGATTACAAAGAAACATAACCCTTACAGGCAGGATGTCAGAGCAAGCATATGTTCTCAAATGGCTGAAGCAAATGCCAATTTTTACAGACTTTTAGCAAAGTAGACCCACAATAAAAAACAAAACAAAAGTCCCACCTTTTCCCTCAATAATCTTATTAACTTTAAAGTTTATCTCATACTTATAATTCTAGTAAATAAAAAAAGTTTCAAAGATGTTTGCTCAATATCTTTCCATAGCGGCAATGCTTCGGAAAAAGCAAATAAGAACACATGAATGTATTTGCAAAGCATAGGAAAGAATATGTGTTTTATAATAAGGATTCGTAAGAGGAGACTAAAATGGGCTGGAGGCAGAGAAGGAAGCAGGATTAAAGGGAAAAAGAAAATGTAAGCTAAAAATGCATTTATAAAAATATTTATAAATACACATATGGGTTTGAGTGTATCACAGCCCTAACGAAGCACAAATACATTGAATTGAATTTTTAGAATATTTAAGTACTCTTATGCTTTATGGAATTCATATTAGCTTAGTTTTTCAGCTTCTTTGTTTTCACCAGGAATTCTAAAACAGGGGCCTGAGTGTTGTTAAAGGGGTGGCTTCCTAAGACATTGCCCTGTGAGGTGGACAGCCAGGAATGAAAACAATTGGTGGGTCTGATTGCTCTGCCAAATTTCCTTGGTCTGTTTTATTTTCTGGTTTCTGCAAGCCCCGCCTCCTGAGAGTTTATCAGTACACAGGAGAGGCACAAGTTTATTCAGTGCCCCAATGTCCTTCTTCATTTTGTTCCTTCGGGGAACACAAGCCTTGTCAACTAATCACCCTGTCCCCATAATTACAAAAATGACACAAACATTTATAATCACAGACTTTCCACAGTGTATCAATGTTGGCACTAGGAAAATTAGGTTTGTGGCTATTTCGTGTGATGTGAATGATAAACACAGCTTGCAAAGGTTATAGCCAGGAGGCAAGGCATTTATTCATATTGTAGTGCTGGTGATAATTTCCTTAAGTGTTTCAATATATCAGAAACGTACCTTTTGGATAATAAATAGGCAGGCATTTCAATTTATATCCAGAAGAAAGGAGACAAATTTAAAACTCACTGCTAGTATTTGCTTTTGAAAGTTTAAGTTACGTATTTTTCTCATTTAGTGATAATTACACTGCTTTACTTACAACTTCACCCAGTGTGATTTCCCTGAGCATCAAGGGCCTAGGTCAGGCGTCAGCAGCTGCACATTGAGCTACTCTCTTTTCTTAAGAAGCCAGTTTTTCAGTTTTTGTAAATTTCCATTTCTTCTTGACAGGCTATGACCTTCAAGAAATACAATGACCTATGTAATTCTTAAGGACTTATCCGTAGACGCCCTAAAAACACTCATCCAGGACTGATGGCCACTTGAGGTTTCCCCTTCATCTGCCCTCAGGCCAGGCTCAGAAACCTAGAGACCTGAACCCAAGTCCTGTGTTTTAAGGTAAGCTTCAAAGTGCTCTTCTTGGTCTGGCCTGACCTCCCCCCTTTCTCTCTGGGAGATCTTCTCAGTTCTCACTGGACCTGGTTTGATCTTTTACTTTTCCTGTGGGTGCTCATGTTCTCCTTGCTGATGGAAGGAGCAGGGTTAAAGTTCAGGGCTTGCCTTGGTTGAGTGTCTTTAGCAGTATGGGTGCAGCATATTGTCCCTTGTGAGTGACCTCTTTCAGTCTCCTGACCTTCTTCACAAGAGAGCTACTGCTCTTCCCTCCATCTGAACTGCACAACTCATGGCTTTGGATACCAGGGCTGGCTTACAACCACAGTTACTATGGACTACCATGGCTACCGTGGACTTACAGTGTTTGTGAACTCTCGGCCTTGGGCACTTGTTAATAACATACAGAGCCTTGAGAATGTATAGGCCCCTCTGGTCTTAATTTTTTCCCATATATGTTGGAAGGTATTCTGCATGCTATGGGAGAAGAAAGGAAATAAATTCTGTGACCTCCAACAGTGACCTGCCTGTAGTATATACTTTTGCAACAATGGCACAAATGATATGGAATAACCAACCACTTTTTGATTGGATTTAAGCCCCCTTCATAAGATAGAATCTGTACTAAACACTGTTAAAGTGGCCAAGAATCAGAGGATAGGTCATAGGCCTAGGGGAAAACCTACTACTATTATTCTGCTAAAGGAACACAGCAATAATGACATATTGCTATGCCCACAATCAGTGCTTAACTCAATCCTCATTAGAGAGCTTCTTCCTGTAGTAGATGGAAATTAACATAGCGATTCAGAACTGAACAATGTGTGGAGAGTGACTTTGGAGCACCCAGTCCTTAACGGGGAACATTTTCACCAAAGCCATCCCCTCAAGGTCAAGTGATCTGTGAATAAGAGGAGGCAGAAAGATTGGAAGAGCCAGAGGTGGTGGTGACTCCAAGGAAACAGTGTCTTCTAGACACAGCAGGACTGATTGACATCAAACTCACAGAGACTGTGACAGCACACACCTCCTGCCATTTTAGCCACTTCAAAGAAAAGAAGGAAAAAGCAGTCCTACTATAGGGTGAGAGCCACAGCTATCCACTTGGCGATCCTTGCCTCTTGGACCTATCACTATACACATACCACATGCTTTTCTCACCTTCATTGGGCTGAGGTGAGGCATTTCCAACCTCAAAGACCAGTCTTGCTCTAACCTATGGGACTAGCTCTGGATTTGCTCACAGACATCATGCAGTTATAAGCCATGGCAGACGCACACAGGCCTGCACAGTGATGCAGATGGCAGCTAGAGAGCACTGCACTCCAGGCAGGGGAGACACCATCATTAACACTGATGCACATCATCATTGTAGATCATCCAAAGACTCCAGACGAGGTTCATCGATAAAAACCCATGATTATGTGCTTAGAACACAAGGGAACTTAGTGGTATTTAAGGTCTCTAACTATGCCTTGGTTCCTTTCAAACTTAATAAAATGTTGATTTTAATTTATCTGAAAAAAATTTAGATATATATAGTCTGAGGTAAAAATGGTAAAACCTTGTCTTTTTTTCAAAGAGCCAACTAAACACACACACACACACACACACACACACAGAGAGAGAGAGAGAGAGAGAGAGAGAGAGAGAGAGAGAGAGAGAGAGAGAGAGAGAGAGGGAGAGAATGTGAACTTTCGAGTTCTCTACGCATGGTTTAGATTTCCCCTGCCCTTTGCTCTGTAACACATATGACAATTTGAGAATCTTCTCAAAGAGCTGAGCTACATTAGTATTTTTCAAAAGCCATTATTCCTTATTAGAGCATGTCCAAACACGGTAGCTGGAAGAGACACCAAGCTACCTTTGGCATATTTGGAGAGGAGACACTACTAGGCAGAGTGAAGTAGCTTGCTTCAGGTTGCAGTGGCGTTGGACAGGTTCTTCATTTTCCCTAGCACTGAAGACAGCGAAGATGGAATGTGTCCACTCAGCTCTGATGAGAACTTTTCTCTCCTTCAATCAGACACTGAGTCTTTCTAGAACTCTTGGCAATGAACCGCCTCTCCTTGGGGGATGAGTGAGCTGTCTTGTTTACAGAATTACAATTCCCATTCTGGAGCAATATTTTATCCTGTAGTTGGATTAGCTTGCAAATTGCTATGATTATTCTTTGATAAATGCATTTTAAGAGACGTTAATATTCCATGGATGGCACGTCATTACTTATTCTTTTCTCTTCGTCCAACCTTGTTTCTTAGCATGTACACAATTTTTCTCTTTTTAAGCTCTGATCATTTCCTTGGCTATTTCCTCATAAGTAGTTTTACTGGGTCAATTATATAAACAATTTCTTTTCCTTCCTTCCTGCCTGTTAGTTTTCTTTTTCTTTCTTCTTCTCTCTCTGTATTGTCCTCCCATTTTTCAAAATATTGAGTATAATCTCACTCTTCTTATATTTGGCAGTAATAAATAAGTACATTCTCACCATTGTTCAACTTTTCCTTATTCTTTCTATTTTGATAAGTAAAACAATCACTTGTTTTAATTTATACTCTTTATTCCTGGATGTCACACGTGTTCACTCATCAACCATGTACCTGCTTATGCAAACCAATCAGTGTCTTGAGTCTCCTTTCTATCGGGAGCATTCCTGGCTTTCCTAATCTGTGTGAGCACTTTCTCTGTCTCCCACACAAGCCAGCACATTTCTCTAAAATACCCTCACTGGCTTCTTCTCAGTCTTCTGATGATTCCTTTGAGTCCCTAGAAGGTCTGAGCACCCTAAATCATTATCATTTTCCTCTTGCTCCTTTATTCCCATGCCATCTTTTTCTGAGCAGAGATTGTGAAGTACTCAGACACAGACACTGGCCTCTGTCTTCCTCAACCTTAAAAAATAACAGCTCTGGAAAAGGTTTGGATAGTCAGTGACAAGTAAGAACCTATTGAATTTTCTCTCTGAAATCAGAAACAGTTTTAAACACTATCCAGCTGTGTCTTGTTGGCTTGTGATAAATATTTTAATAAAATTAGGTTGATTTTAGGTGTACTCATGGTTGTATGATGGAGTTTTTACTATGGAAGCATATGTCTTCAGTGATGACATTATTTTATTCATTTTGTTGATCACGTACTTTTTCTGTCTGAAATTTATGAATGACCTTTAGTAAAATTAAAGTTTGAGGGCAGAGATTTAGAATGCAATGTTTTGTTTTGTATTATTTTTCTTTTTTTATTGAAAACAGATGCTTTTTCTCATACAGTTTTTCCTGATTACAGCCCCCACTTTACTCCTCCCAGTCCCTCTCTATCTTCTCTCCCAACCTGATCCACTTCCTCTCTGACTCTCATTTGAAAAGAACAGGCTTCCAAGAGATAATAACAAAACATGACAAACAACAACAATAAAACCATCACATAAGAGTTAGTCAAGGCAAACCACAGAGGAAAAAGATCCCCAAGAAAAGGCAAAAGAATTGGAGACACTTTTTCACACTTTCAGGACTCCAATAAATACACTGAACTGAAAGCTACAATATATACACAGAGGACCCGGTGCAGACCCCTGTAGGCCTGTGCTTGCTGCTTCAGGCTCTGTGAGTTCATATGAGCTTTGCTCAGTTGTTTTAGAGGGCCTCATGTTTCTGATGTCCTCTATCCCCTCTTGTACTTATACTGTGCCCACCTCCTCATCTGTGGGATTCCTTCAGCTCCGAGAGCAAGGTTTTGATGGAGACAACCCATTTAGAGATATGTGGCACAAAGTCTTCCCCCACTTCCTTTCCTCTCCCTTTCTCTCTCTCTCTCTCTCTCTCTCTCTCTCTCTCTCTCTCTCTCTCTCTCTCTCTCTCTCTCTCATGTCTGGCTGTGGGTCTATGGGTTCCCACCTACTGGAGAAGAAAGCTTAACTGAAATATTTTAAATTCTTGCAATGCCATAGTGTCTCCCCTTGTAATCTTGAAGAACAACACATTATTCCATCATGCATCTCTTCCTTATTGTCTCTTTGTGATTTCCTTGTAAGCTTCATTTTAAGATATTAATTTCCACTATTATTTCCAGTGAGTTATATTCCATTGTACTAGTTTATAAGAAAAAATAACTGTGATACATATCAACCTATGTATCATCTATCGATCTATCTGTCTGTCTGTCTATCTATCTACCATTACCCATCTCTTACGTCATCATCTGTATATCCATACTTAACTTTGTTGCTGAAGCAAATTATTGCTGAGACCTATTCCTTGCATTGTTAAGGCCATTCTTTACATTGTTAAGATGTAATTCTCCCACCATTTTATGCATCCTCTTTCATGATTATTTTCCTCAGAAACATCTCCACTTTCATACTATATCAGCTGAAACTGTTCCTTTTTACATTTTATTTTAATCTTGCTCTTGAATGGAATGGTTTTCATTGTTTCATAGTTAACTGTGATGTTGGTTTTAATTGAGGAAATACACACATTGCTAAAGAATATACTTCAGTTTTTAGTTTACTGGGTTTTGCATTTTATCAATACTACATGCTGGATTCTATTAAAAACGGCTTTGGTATTTATCGAGATTTTTCTTCTGACCTTTTGATATAGAGTTATATTCATATCATACGTATCACTTGAACAGTCTCTCCTATATGCTATTACATTCCACAGGAAAGCACTGTTTTCAGGAATTTTACCTTTAAATCCATAACTGACATGGGCTGATTCAGGTTGAACAGAACATTGATTTGAAACCTTTTGTTCTAAGATGTATAGACTTTCTAAAATAGATGTCATTTAATTTTATTTTTATATTTTCTTCTTAAACATAACACACACTGGATATTAGCTGTTCTTTGAATATCTGAGGACATTGTCTAAATATGTTCTTACATACTGTTTTGGAAATAATTTTTTTTTTTGGATTTTCGAGACAGGGTTTCTCTGTAGTTTTTGGTTCTTGTCCTGGAACTAGCTCTTGTAGACCAGGCTGGCCTTGAACTCACAGAGATCCGCCTGCCTCTGCCTCCCGAGTGCTGGGATTAAAGGCGTGCGCCACCACCGCCCGGCTGGAAATAATTTTTTGATGGAATACCATTGTAATGTTTTTCTTTGGAAGGCATATTATATTAAGTAATTAATTTTGCAAAGTTAATTGGCTTTTCAGAAGGCAGGCATTTTAGTATTTTCATAATGTAGTTGGTACAATCTTATTCTTATTTCTATTTATTTATGTATTAAAAATAATTAGGACTTTTTCTTTTTGTGTTTAGTAGCATTACCGTAGCTTCATTTACATAACTGTATTTCTGTCTTGTATTGCCCCCCCCCAGTGCCCTTATGTTTGAACTCCACAAGGGCTGAAACAATTCATTGGGTGAGCCTTCATGATTCAGTGGTCTCAGGGAATGCCCTTACAGACAGATCTGGAGGTGAGCTTCACTGTACCTAGTTGAGCTGGCAATCAAGATCAACCATGACACCTGACTATTCTAAGTTTGGGCTTTATTGAATCGTTTACAAACCAAGAATCATCTAAAATTATATTGCATGTCAATTATTAAAAGAAATTTAAGCATTGTATTTATAAAAATAAAAACAAAATTAACAGATCAAAAATTGTTTTAAAGCAGCTTGTCTTACTTCTACAACGTTTACATTGTCTTTAGACTGAATTTCTGACATGTAAACTAAATCCATTCCAACAAAACACTTAAAGCCGAAAGCTTGAGGTGGAAACAAAACTTCTGCAGCCAAATTACTTTTTCATATTGCATAGATTTTTTAACTCCTCAAGACTGCAGAGGACATGGAATTAACACAGAAACAGAAGCAAAGCAATTAACAAGGTGCTTCCAAGAGCCCATTAAGGTTTTGATATAGATGCATGAACAAAGACCAGCACTGCAGGTAGCATGAGAGCTGAGCAGTCCTTGGTGTGTTTGGACACCGTGCTACTCACTCGTACAAGAGCAAGTCCAACAGGGGCTCCATAAGTGCCCTTAATATAACAGCACTGCAGTAAGGTAAATTCACATGCAATGTGCTTACTATTTCACACCACTAGAGAAAGAGGCCTTAAAAAAATCTAGCATACTTTTAAAAATTGTAATTAGTCATAATGGGCTAGTCCCTAAACTCCTCAAAAGAATAATCAGGTCAGACTAATTTTTTTTTATCACAATGATATTCTGATGTGAAGAAAGCAATGAAGTGAACAGCTTTTTGCCAATCCTCCTGCTGCCAGTGCACCCCGCCCCAATGGAGGTGACCATGGCAAACTGAGTCCACTGGAAGCCCTGAGTCCGGTCTCCTTCCCTTAAGTTCTTCCTGCAGGTATTCTGTCACGTGACAAGAAAGGTAACTGACACATCAAGGCTATTTTATGAATGACATAAAACTTTCAAAAATAAGTTAAAAAAAAGATGCTATTTTCCCGTGACATTTACTTTGAAAACAGTAGTGAAACTTTCCCCTTTGATCAGCTCTCTGTGTGCGGAGGAAGGGCCATCTGTGGCTTGGGATGCACTGACAATACCATGGCAATGAATAGAATAGTATCCTTTTTTGTTTGCCGGGCACCACCTAAACTTGCAGCCTTGTGGATTAGTCAGTGCCTCTCCGTAAGAGAAGAAAGGGAGCTTATGTCTATGGTTCCAGGGTTATTCATGCCACAATCGGTCTTTGTTTCCCCTCTGTTCAATGGGCAACCCAAATTGCCAGGTGTATCATATTTAAGAAAAAAAGCATCTCCCTACCTGAAAGCATTTGACAGCAGGAATCATGCAATGTATGTGACAGGCCTGGACAGCTCTCAGGGCAAGAGTATTCACTAGGCTCTGTGACTAAATGGCCAACTTCTAGCTCACATGTACCACCTCTAGCTGTGTATACTGCCTTCTTGTCCTAGTTAGGGCTACTGTGATGAAACACCATGCTTACAAGCAATACAGACGTCTGAGGCATGAAGCAATCAAGTCTGAATCATGGGATATTTTGATAGTGGGATGTTTGAAAATGAGCCTGATTTGGTTTACCAAATGAGTTTTTTCTTAGAGGTACAGGGTGTGCCAGGAAATGCATGGAAGGAGTGGCCTGTTGAGTCTGTGCTCATAGAGGTTCCTAGTACATCAGCCATAGGCCTGGATCTTCTTTCCACAGCTGAAGGAAGGCTCTAGTAGAACCATGTTTTCCTTAGGTGAACTGTATATGTGAATAGCTGTTCTGATTAACTAAGAATATCTGTATCAAGTCCTCTTCTCTGACCAGAGGAGCTTAGAAGCAAATAATACATAAGAAAATCAGCAATAGTTTAAGGAGTGAATTGTTTTGAAAAAAAAAAAACAAATTTGCAAAGCCTTATTACCCTGGACATTATACTTTGTTGTGCTCATTGTGTTTAGAGGAAATGAAACAATGTTCTAGCTAATTAATTAGCAGACATTGAGTATCTACTGCATGATGAATAAATGGGTACACAGTGTGTGAATGATCCTGGGTGGGAAAGGTTTGGGATAGATAAATGTAGACTGTGGGCTTGAGAATCCATTTCTGTGGTGAAACCCAAACACCTTTGGGAAGTCTGTGATGCTAATAAAATGTATAAAGAAAACTGGAGGAAAGTTGCCAGACTAGAAAGGGTAAGAAATGGATAATTGGACTTCTGGGTTTAAATGTGATCACATGATAAGCATACACTGATCTATAAGGAAAATTAGCATCTAAAATTTAAGATGGGGTTTACCTAGCTTTGAGATAAACCTGACCTAGTGAGTGATTAGCCTCACAGCTGGACAGCCCAGTCTCTAGGCACTAGACCCTGGGGCAAAAATCGTGGGACCTTCCACCACCCACCTCAGCCACAAGGGCAGACTTCCTGCAGGTAGGCTGCTCCAACACCCCTCCATTGCTCTTCCCCAAAACCCACCCATCTCTCAAGAACTCGGTGACTCACTGAGACACAGACACCAACAGCAATGATTAGACAAAGAGGCAAAGGCACTGCTTGCATCAGTTGGGAGTAAGAGTGGGCAAGCACCAATGTAAGAATACATTCAACAGCCTTAAAAGCAATATGGCACCACCAGAACCTCTTGTTCTACAACAGGAACACCTGAACATCCCAACCCAGAAGCAGCAGAGGAAAACAACCTTAAAGAAAACTTCATGAAGATAATACAGAGCCTTAAAGAGGAAATAAAAAATCCCTTTAAAGAAACGGAGAAAAAGAGAAATAAAAAATTGGAAGAAATCAATAAATCTCTTATTTACACTAGCGAATTAACAGAACACCTGAAAGCTCTAGAACAAAAAGAAGCAAACTCACCCAGGAAGTGTAAATGACAGGAAATAATCAAATTGAGGGTTGAAATCAATAAAATAGCAACAAAGAGAACAACACAAAGAATCAAAAAAACAAAGAATTGGCACTTTGGGAAAATCAACAAGATAGACAAACCCTTATCCATACTCAACAAAAGGCAGAGAGAGAGAGAATCCAAATTAACAAAATCAGAAATGAATATTATTATAACAGACATTGAGGAAATCTAGAGAATCATCAGATTATACTTCAAAAACCTGTACTCCACAAAATTCGAAAATTTAAAAGGAAATGGACAACTTTCTTGGTAAGTTCCATATACCAAAATTAAATCAAGACCAGATAGACAATTTAAATAAACCTATAACCCCTAAGGAAATAGAAGTAGTCATTAAAATCTCCCAACCAAAACAACCCTCCCCAAAACAGGATCAGATGGCTTCAATGCAGACTTCTACAAGAATTTCAAAGAAGAGCTAGTTCCAATACTCCTCAAATTGTTCCATAAAATAGAAACAGAAGGAACATTGCCAAGCTCCTTTTACAATGCTACAAAGATGCACAATGCAATGATACATACAAAGATGCAACGATGAAAGAGAACTACAGACCAATCTCCCTCATAAACAGTGATGAAAAATAATAAAAAACTGGCAAACTGAATTCAACAACACATCAAAAAAATCCACCATGAACAATTAGGTTTCATTATGCAAGGTTGACTCAACATATGGAAATTTGTCAATGTAATCCACCACATCAACAAACTGAAAGAAAAAAAAAGTACATGATCATCTCGTTAGATGCCGAAAAAGTCTCTGATAAAAATTCAACACCCCTTCATGACACTAGTCTTGGAGAGATTAGGTATTCAAGGAACATATCTAAGCATAATAAAAGCAATTTACAGCAAGCTGACAGCCAACATCAAATTAAATGGAGGGAAACTCAAAGTGATTCCACTAAAATCAAGAACAAGACAAGGTTGTCCACTCTCTCCATATCTATTCAATATAGTTCTCAAAGTTCTAGAACAATAAGACAACAAAAGGAGATCAAGGGACACAAATTGTCAAGGAATAAGTCAAAGTATCACTATTTTGCATATGATGTGATACTATACATAAGCGACCTCAAACACTCTACCCAGAAACTCTTACAGCTGATAAACACCTTCAGTAATGTGGAGGGATACAAGGTTATCTAAAAAAAAATCAGTAGCCTTCCTATATACAAATAATAAATGGGCCAAGAAAGAAACCAGAGAAACATCACCCTTCAAAACAGCCACAAATATAAAATATCTCAGGGTAACTCTAACCCAACTAGTGAAAGACCTGTATGACAAGAACTTTAAGTCTCTAAAGAAAGAAATTGAAGAATATTTCAGATAATGGAATGATCTCCCATTCTATTTGGTAGGTAGGATCAGCATAATAAAAATGGCAATCTTACCAAAAGCAATCTACAGATTCAATGCAATCCCCATCAAAATCCCAACACATTTCTTCACAGACATTGGAAGAACAATACTCAACTTCATATGGAAAAACAAAAAAAAAACCTAGAATAGCTAAAACAATACTGTACAATAAGCGAAATTCCAAAGGCATCACCATTTCCTGACTTCAAACTCTTCTATAGAGCTATAGTCATAAAACAACTTGGTATTTGCATAAAAACAGACATGTAAACCAATGGAATCAAATCAAAGATCCTGACATTAATCCACACACCTATGAACTCCTGATTTGTGACAAAGAAGTCAAAAGGTACAATGGAAAGAGGAAAGCATCATGAAGAAAAATGCAAACAGATCCTTATTTATTGCCATGCACAAAACTCAAGTCCAAATGGGTCAAGGACCTCACTGAACTTGACAGAAGAGAAAGTGGGAAGAAGTCCTGAATTCATTAACACAGGGGACCACTTCCTAAGTAGAACACCAGTAGCAGAGACACTGAGAGCAACCATCAATAAATGGGACCTCCTAAAACTGAAAAGCTTCTTTAAGACAAAGAACACAGTAAATAAGACAAACAACAGTCTACAGAATGGGAAAAAGTCTTCACCAACCCCACAATGGATAGAGGCCTGATCTCCAAATATATAAAGAACTCAGTGCTGTTCTTCAAGAAATCCTTCCCATCATGGCAATGCCCCTCTGATCATGTCAGAACCCTTGACTCAATTCTTTTCTCATGTGATCAAGCACCCTAATCCTTGGTGATCTACCAAAGAATATAGATAGAAATATTATTTTTAGCTTTCTTGTTACTATCCATGGTTTTCTTCATGCTGTCAAATCCTATTCACACAAGACAAATGAAGTATCTCCAAAAATAAGATTGTTTAGATAGGACAAAATGATATTTTCACCATCACAATAATTCAGATACACAATACACAACTTCCTTTTTTCCTAAATTGGACTTAATTTCTACCTCTTAGTACTCATTTCTGTTTCCTAATATTTTTAAATGAATTTGTGGGGCTGGATAGATGGGTCAGAGGTTAAGAGCATTGGCTGCTACTCTTCCAGAGGTCCTGAGTTCAATTCCCAACAACCACATGGTGGCTCACAATTATCTGTAGTGAGATCTGGCGCCCTCCTCTGGCGTGTGGGCATACATCGAGGCAGAATGTTGTATACATAATAAATAAATAAATAAATCTTAAAAAAAAAGAATGTGTGTAGGATGTGTGCATGTGTGTGATCATGTGTGGGGCCAGAAGTTGATGTTGGGTGTTTTCCTCTGTCACCCTCCACTGTATTTACTGAGGTCAGGTGTCTTGATGAACCAGAGCTTGCCAGTGTGGCCAGTCTAGCCAGTCATGTTTTACATCCTATCTCTACTCTGTGAGAGCTGGTGTTACCTCTGTGCTGGGGATCCAGACTCTGGCGCCCATGTGCATGGCAAGCACTGTATTCACTGGACCACTCCCCACTGCCTTCTTGATTCCACAAATCTAAGTTGCTCAGCTAAGTTGCTTTCAATCGTCTTAATATTATAAATTAGTATCTTAATTCTATCCCCTTTTGCTAACTGGAGCCACATCTAAACTGGGGGTGAGATGAAATGTGAGCAGTTTCCTTGCTTTGATGTAGAGAGGCCATTTACTCTGTGGTCAGTTTTCAGCATCTGTTGCCTGACCGTCCCATACAGCTCTGATGGCCTGAAGGCATTTCCCAACATCATTACTTCCTGTCAAGTCATCTCAGACCCTGGCCTCTGGCTGATTTGGGTTCTCTCCCAGGCACTTTCTTAGTTACTGTTGACCGTGTGAGACTTCAGAGAGGTAGAGCAGAGCTTCTGCTCTCTACACACAAGGGCCAACAGCCTCAGGTGGCTTCAAGAAGAGCTTCTGAGATATAGTCTTCTTCCTGTTACACACCTGCTCATAAAGGGACAATGGCACATTGAAGAATAAAGCGAAGACCTGTGGCTTCTGCTTTCCGACCTGCCAACCTTCCCAAGAAGAACGAAGCAGAAAGCTGGGCAGCCAATCCACAGCTCACATTCATCTCCAGGACTCTCTCCCACTTCCACCTTTCCTATCGTGTAGTGGATGGGAGTACGAACTATTAGCCTTTGCCTGGCTTCTTTTGAATCTCCACACCACCTGTGCCTTCAGCTGCATGTGAAACCTGCAGCAATCTACAATTACTGCCCCATCCCCTCTGTCTAGCCCTTTTGGCACGGGACATGGGCAGAAGCCAACCTATTAAGGCTTTTGTTTAATTTTATTCTTCCCACTGTGAGATATTCTGGTCCCAGCCAGGAAGCATGCATGTAGCAGCACCATGGGTCACTCTACGCACAACTCTGTTAAGCTTCACTACAAAGACTATGGCACAGCGATTGATAGGATCTTAAAGAAACTGTCACTTTCTCCCAGGTCAGGCAAACAGTCACAGTCATCTTTGTATTTTTTTTTCTCCAGAGATTTTTCTTGCATGGCTAACAAACAAATCTACATGAGGTCAGGTAACTTCCTATTTTTGTTGAGAGCTACACATTACAGAAATGGGGTCAGGAAAGCAAAGGGTTTGAAAGTGAAGGGAAATAAAAGATGTTCCTAGAAGAGTCCTGAAGAGTCAACATATCCCGGAGGGGTGGGTAGCAGCCTCCCAACCCCATTTCCCACCCTTGCCCCACCCCAGGATAGGCCACAGAGAAGAGGCTTCCTAGGGCATGGAGGAGACTAGATTTTTGATTTTCTGATCCTGTTTGCAGAACATGCTGCTTCCACTGTGGAGATTGTAGGGCCCAGCAGGGGCCATGGGCGGAGGCCAGCAGAGGCCCTGGGTGGAGCCCAGCAGGGGCCATGGGTAGAGGCCAGCAGGGGCCATAGGCAGAGGCCAGCAGGGGCCATGGGCAGAGGCCAGCAGGGGCCATGAGCAGAGGCCAGCAGGGGCCCTGGGTGGAGCCCAGCAGGGGCCATGGGTAGAGGCCAGCAGGGGCCATAGGCAGAGGCCAGCAGGGGCCATGGATAGAGGCCAGCAGGGGCCATGGGCAGAGGCCAGCAGGGGCCATGGGCAGAGGCCAGCAGGGGCCATGGGCGTCCTGCTAATAACTCATGGACAAATGACTGGTGACCATGGGCTCTACCTGATTCTTCAGAGACACAGAAGATCCCAGGGCCTTTGCATATTCCTGAGGAACTGGGATCTGATCATTTCTGAGATGGGGCAGAATGTAATTGAGGATGTTTCTGATGAGGGTGTGGACACAAGAGAATCTTTAGACTCTGCTAATTGGAATGTAAACCAGTGCAGCTACTACCTGTGGAAATCAGTATGGGGTTTCCCAAAAATGTAAAAATAGATTGACCATATGGTCCAGAAAAACCACTTCTGGGTATTTATTTACCCAAAGGACTCCAATTCATCATATCACAGAGATACCTTATATCAATGTTTGCTGCAGTGCTACTCTCAGCACCTAAGTTACAGAACCGACTGAGGTGCTCGACAATAGAGAGACAGAGCCAGGCAACACAACAAGCACAGTGCAGTTGCTTTCAGCCATAAAAAATGAAGTTGTAGCATTTGCAGGAAAATGCATGTGGGTGAAAATTACCATGTTACGTGAATTAAGCCAGTCCCAGAAAGATATGCATATATGCTTTCTCTTTTCTGAGGCTACGAGACTTTGTACAGATATATGAGATCACGTGTGTATGTATGACAAGGAAGTAGAAATGAAACTCTTGAGGGGACAATGGAGACTAGCAGGCGGGGACTGGATGGGAAGAGGGGTAGAGCTGTGGGGTAAATAAGATCAGCATGCAACACATACTTGCATGAATAGAATACATTTTTATATAGCACGATACGAACAATCAATAAACACAATGAAAAATAAAAGAAAATGTAACCCCAGGAGTTCTGTGCCTGAGCAGAGGTTTGAAGGCTCCACATTCTTGCAGATGTGACCCTGAAATAGGGATGGTTCACGTTTGCTTTCTCTTATTAATCTGACATCGTAGCGCCCTTCTCTGAGCTACCCCTTGCCCTCTGCTGGTGCTCTAGGCCAAGTTAATGTTAAGATGCATAAAAGCAAGAAAATAATGAGGGCCCTCCTTCAGGAGAGTGGAATTAGAGACAGTAGGAGGTGGGTAGAACATTCTGGGAGAATGTTGTCTGTTTATATGAAATAGAATGAAACAAAGGCTCCAGTTCTTCTGTGATGCGGAACATTGCCTCAGGTCTACCACAGAACACCGCAGAGAGACTAAGACAGAGTCTGGAATGTCCTTCTGTCTCAGTGGCTCGACCATTACTGATCTTTACCTGAGAGATACCGATGAGTAGAAACACATCTATTAATTGGCTTATGGTGATAGATTCCCAGATAAAGCGGCTTCAGTTGCTGTGACAAAATCATTTCATTCAAGTTTTTCTGCAGAATGAAATAGTCTTCAGATAACTTGGATATCTAAAAAGAAGACCACATACCAGATTAAATCAAAGATAGGAATGCCAGGGCTCCACATGCACACAAAGTACCCAGTTCCTTACCAGACCCCATGGGGCTTTATAGCTCTTCTCCCAGAGCTACCTGGACCCGTGTACCCATGCCCAAAACGTCCTCACTTTACACAGCCTTCTACTCTGCTTCTTCTTGTCATGTTTTTTTTTCATCAAAAGTTGCAAACCTGTGATGCTACACTCAACATCTGTCCACCTGTCTTTGGGGCTCTTCAGAACTGGCTTCTGCGCTTACCTTCTTGCTCTGGTAGTCTACTTCTGAGGACCCACTGGCCTTTGGCTGTGTTAAGGCTCCCCACTTCCTCTCAGTCTTCTTAGCTGACTCAAGGCTTAGAACTCTTCTCCTTGATTCATCCCCTCATTTCCACTCTCTACCTCTCAGCTACTCTGCATTCCATCCCCTATGACCTGGATCTCTTGCTAGGGTGAGGGTAGGGTTTATGATTTTCTGTCTCTAAGACTGCACAAGTCAGAATTTCTACCTTTCTTCATCTGTTCCAGGTACACATCAACTTTGGGTTTCAAATACCTGATTTGATCTCTGGTGAGAAAAATTGTCCAACAAAGAAAGTAAAGATTGCACAAAAGTAAAACTCACTTTTCCTGGTGCTTAAAAATAAGAGTCATGCCACAATCCATAGACCCAGAGAGGCTAGCTGACAAGGAGGGCCCAAGGCAGGGGTGCATGGATTTCCCTGGGAAGGGGAAACAGAGGAGAACTACAGGACGCACTCAGGGCAGGTGAGGATGGGAACACGAGGGATTGGGTTAGGGTGTGAATGGAGACGGAGAGAGTGGGAAGACATGACTGGAAAGGGAGAGGGGCATTTGGGGCATTTTGTATTAGGTAAAATCCTGATAGAAGTAAACTCCCACTAATTTACAAAGATGATCCCAGCTAAGACTCCTAAAGATAGTGATAAGTAGCCTGAACTTCCCCTCTCCTGTGATCAGACTGGTGACTACCCCAATTGTCATCAGTGAGCTTTTGTCAGTGACTGATGGGAACAGATGCAGAGACCCATAGTCAGATATGTGACCAAGCTCAGGCAATCCTGCTGAAGAGAGGAAGAAAGGAATGTAGGAAACAGAGGAGTCAGGAATACAACAAGAAACCCCACAGAAACAACTGACCTTGTTTATAGGAACTCACAGAGTCTGAGCCAACAACCAGGGAGCCTGCATGGGGCCAACCTAGACCATCTACCTATATGTGACAGTTGTGTAGCTTGGTCTACTTGTGGGACTCCTAACAATAGGAGCAGGGGCTGCACCCGATGCTTTGGCTGGTACATGGAAACCTATTCCTCATACTGGATTGCCTTGTCCAGCCTTAATACAAGGGGAGGTACTTACTCTTACTGCAACTTGATATACCATGCTTTGTTGATACCCAAGAGAGGCCTGTCCCTTTCTGAACAGAAACAGAGGAGGAGTGGATTGAAATGGGGAGGGCAACAGAGTGGAGGTAGAGGGAGGGAATGGGAGGAGAAGAGGGAAGGGAAACTTTGGTTGGGAAGTAAAATAAATAAATATATAAAAATAAAAATATTCTCAAACCAGAAACAAGTAGTGGTTTCATATAATAGTTTAAAAAAACAGAAGAGAAGCCGGGCGGTGGTGGCGCACGCCTTTAATCCCAGACCTTGGGAGGCAGAGGCAGGCGGATCTTTGTGAGTTCGAGACCAGCCTGGTCTACAAGAGCTAGTTCCAGGACAGGCTCCAAAACCACAGAGAAACCTTGTCTCGAAAAATAAAAATAAAAATAAACCAGAAGAGTAAATGTCTAGGGAAATTACTCAGTAGCAGATCTCCGCTGATAGGTAAAGGACACGGGTAGTTGGGCCCAATCTCAAGGTTGAGATCCAGGGCAGGCATCATGCTCTCTCAGGTGCAGCTCTCACAGGGAACAACGCTTAGTTTAGGGACCAGAGATACTCGGTGTTCTCCTTTGAGCATACTCCTCCTGATTTTCTTCTGCTATTTTACAGGCTATTGACTACTCAAGTAATTTATGCATTTCATCTCAGAGGTCATCTAATTGGCATCTGTCATCTGCACAGGATGAAGTAAAGGTGCTGACACCGACAGACATCTCCTAAGGCAAGGGACCTGGAAAGAACAGGAATAGGCATTTGCTGCTCCTGTGATCTCTCCTTGGTTCACTCTTGGTCAGAATTACTTATTGTCATGCGACCTTCATGTCCATCAAACAGAGGCCCCAAGCTTCCTATCAGCTAACAACGTCAAAATAAGCTAAAATCTGGGGAATGGAGAAAGCCTATGTTCTCAGTTTTTAAAAATCTTTAAAAAAAGAACCCACATTTTTAGTGATGAAAGATTTCACAGATACATGAAATTTTCTAGTATCCAGCAGCAACACTTAAGTAAGTGATGTAAACCAACATCTGGTATTTTTACTATGTGTGATGGCTATCATAATTTTATTCTTTCTGCTTATGACAATCTATGGGCATAAAAGTCCATGGCTACATAAATAACACAGTCATCAATATATACTATTAAAAACATCTCATAAACACATATAAAACAGGTCCTCAGTTATTTACTATTTGTTTAATTAGTTATTAGATAGTTCCTAGAGACTTTTACTAGTAAATAAATTTATTTACATACCTGTCTTGAAAACATTGCCAAATCACAGGCTTCTTTTTCTGAAGCCACCTTTGAGTCTCTGTCGTTTGTATCCTTAATAGGATGGGTCCCCTCCTGCTTTGTAGGACAGGAATCAACACTGTGAATGCTTCTTGCTACTTCTGTGGGTGATGAAATGATCTTTTGATTCTTAAGGGAAGGTGACAGCCTGTCCTCCCCCAACTGTTGCCTTTGCTTGGAGCTCCGGTATTTACTCTGAATGAACAGGGCAGCCTTGTCTTCCTCCTGGGCCTGCTCCACTGGCCTGGTGTCTTTCTCTCTGAGGAACCCATGCAGGTGATAGTCTCTCTGCAGGCTGCACAGCGGTGCATTCTGAGTAACCACAGTTGGCTTCTTTTCTTTTCCTTTGCTGTCTGCATTTTGAAAGACTGACCTTTGGCTAAGACTAGGATCCACAGTTTTTCTCAGGTAAATCTCCTCAGTTAGCCACAGTCCTGGGCAGTTTGGCTTTTCCCATGGCTCCCTCCCTTCAAGAAATGTTGCTTTTGATTCTTCAAAGTTTGTCCCCTCTGTGTACCACTGACAGTAAGTCTGGATCATGGTGTCCCCTTTCTCCCCATTGTGTATCTTCCTGCTTTCCTCCAGGTCTTGCACATACTTCTGCCTGGGCCTTTCTTCTGCCCAAGGGTCTCCCACAACACACAGCTCTTGATTCTGCGGTCCCCCATACACATTGCTTATTTTCTTCTGAGTTTCATATCTTCTGTTGTTACCCTCAACAACATTGGTGGTTTTCTTCTCAGTTCTGCAGGGAGTTGTCCTTCCTGCAGATGGGCTCTCTTTGTTGTTTGGAGATAAAATGTTGGATTCATTAATAGAAACTGCATTTTCTGCCTGTTTCATCACAAAAGATTCCCTGTGCAAAAGATGAATCTGGAATAAGATAATGCTGAACCAGAGCATATTACTTTTGTTAGAAGTGATGTGCAACATTGTATGGTAAGACAGGCAAAAGAAACAAAGAAAACTCAACACAAAAACAGATCAAGTCTCATTAATAAAGTATTTTACAAAATGTCCTCTGTATTGATAACTGGAACGGATATTTAAATAACAAAACCAGTTTCAACTTGGAATGGGAAGTAGGCTAGTGTGTGAAAAGCTATATTTCTATTTGATGAGGTACCAAAATTCTACACATGATCAAGGCAGTCAAAAATTCAGCTTAGGTGGGGAGAGGCTCACGAAGCCCCACCCCTAGCTGAGGAGCTTTGGCAGTTGAAGGCTGCTGGGATGGAGAGGGTCAGTTTTTTTTTCAAGGAAGTGGCCCCTGTTAGGTAGTGCTCTCCTGGTGGATTGTCCTACATCTGTGCACATACGAAGAGCATTGACTGGAGTCAGTGGGCTATGGAAGAGGACATGGAGCTGGGAAGGGGACATGGCAGGAGGTGAGGTTGTCTGGGAGGAACCAGATGGAAACAGGTGGTTGATATGTTCAAAATACATTGTATACATCTATGAAATTCTCAGAGAATGAAAAAAATTGTCAAGAATTCTAGGAGTTTAATCCTCTAAAATACAACCTTTATAACAGTGAGTACATGATGCTAAGTTGTGGAAACTACACCCTGCTTTGGAACCAGAAGTCAGTGTGTTCACCAGCCTCACGTACTGGACTTTAACACGCACCGAACTCAGTGATCACAGGAAATATCATGCAAAATTAAAGCTAATTCAGTGTCCTTGGTCCACTCGAGATTGTGTAAGACAACAATGATTCTCTGATTCTCCTCCATCTGAGGACAGGGAGGTAAGGTCTTCTGTATGCCAATTTTTCTTTTCCTTTTCGAGCAATATAAAACCCACATAAGAACACTGCGCCATAGAGGGCATTGCGCCATAGAGTTAAACACTCATATCTGACACCCTAATACTGTCTATAGTGATTGGTGGTGATAGGGTGGGAGTGGGTTGAGAGTTGGGTTGGTGATGGGTTGGTGGGTAGTTGCTCAAAATTTCTGCTTGGCCTGTAGCCTATGTGAGAGTTTTGGTCTTTTAGAATCTGTTTGTAAGGAAAGACTCTAATTTGAGTAAGAGTCAGACAAATACATCGGGACTGCACTTTCCTCCTACATTGCTTGAGGCAGGCTCTTGCTGTGGAGCTCAGGCTGGCCTTGAACTCGGGGTCTTCCCAGTTTCCTAACTGAGGATTACAGGCCACATCCTGCCCATTTTCCTCGTTTCACCGACTACTTCTTAGACACCGGTGGCACATTCAGGCTGGTGTTGGGGCATAACAGAGTACTGGAGGAGCAGTCAGAAAACACGGTAGAGATCACAAACCCTCTTGTTTCACTGAGTCACTCCAGAGCATTTTGAGTACTTTCAGATTGCCTACTGAGAATACTTATATCTCATCAAAATATAACCGAGGCAAGAGAAACACAGTCTCTAAATGGCTACCTGCCAAGATTCATTGTAAATTTTTGTTTACATTGTTTGTGAGACTTTTTTATCTTACTGGAAAGACACTGCTGTATACATATCTAGGACGCAAGGTTCACCTCACTGTGGTGGACACATATGAATTCACTCTGTTCCTGAGCTAGTCCAGCTGTGGAGGACCTCAGGGCCACATGCTTCTCAGGAGAACAGCTAGACACCCAGCAGGGGAAGAATATCTGACCTCGTCTGATACCTGCTGGACAGGCTTAGAGGTCTTTATTGTCTATGAATGAGATTTTTCTAGATCACAGCTCAGGAGTGCTCAGAAGAGGCAGAGGCAACGTGAGAAGTGCGGATAGAGAGGTGGGTGTGAGCGTGAAGGAAAGGCAGGGGTTGTAGTGCAGGCCATGGATAGTGGTGTGTGCCAGACCTCTCTTTCCCCATCTTCTCTCATCCCTGTTTAGGCTCTCTTTCAGTCTACAAGTAGCAATTTCTAGAAGTGGTAAAAATTGTGTGTATGTGTGTGTGTGTGTGTGTGTGTGTGTGGTATATACATGTGTGTGTGTGGTATATACATGTGTGTGTGTGGTATATACATGTGTGTGTGTGTGGTATATACATGTGTGTGTGTGTGTGTGTGCGTGTGTGTGGTATATACGTGTGTGTGTGTGCGTGTGTGTGGTATATACATGTGCGTGTGTGTGGCATATACATGTGTGTGTGTGTGGTATATACATGTGTGTGTGTGGTATATGCATATGTACATGTACATGTGTACATGGATATGAAGTCATATTCACGTCTTCCTTATTTGCTCTCCATTTTATTTTCTAGGCAATGCCACACATTGAAGCTGGAGTCATGGATTCTGCTAAGCTGACCTGTCGGTTAGTTGACTCCAGGTATCTGCCTGTCTCCATTTCTTAACGCTGGGATTATAAAGGTACGCTGCCACATCTGTCTTTTTATGTGGGCGCTGGAGAGTTGAACTCACTTTCTTTTGCTTGTTGCAAAGCACTTTACTTCTGCATATTATATATCATTATCTACATATCTGTGTATCTATGTATCTCTATCATCTATCTATCTATCTATCTATCTATCTATCTATCTATCTATCTATCTATCTATCTATCTATCCTTTTATGATTTATCAAAATACATAACTATATATTAATGGGGTACTATGTGCTGTTATATACATTTACATAACATCTAATCAGATAAATCCTACCCAACTCCTCAAACACGTATCAGGTTTTTTTTACTGTGAAAATACTTAATATCCTTGTATGCTTTTAATGTCTGATTGTCCAATGTAAAATATCTCATCCTCAATTATGTGGGACAGTTTCTTATTAACTTGTCTACTCTAAAGGGGAATTCGTAGAGGGTAGAGTGTTATTAATCAGTGTCTGTAAACTGAACATGAATGCTGGTGTCTTTAGAAGAAAGGTGGAAGCAAATTGGTACATAATTGAACTGTAGATTTCCTTGATACACTATATATACAGATATTATATACACTATATAATGTCTATAAGCAGTAATATTTCTAGAAGATTATCAGTCCATCTTTCTCTTATATGTAACTTCTCTGGCTCCTATCATGTAGATCCTGCCCCTGATGCAGTCATGGAGATTCCCTGGAGTTTGCAGGACAGTTTTTACAACCAGTAATAAGGAAAAAAACATCATTCAGTATTGTCATCAAAGGGCACATACATATGTCTTTGAGTACACAGCACAGAAAACTGAAAACATAAAATGCCTCTAAATTTCAAACCGACATCCATGTTTGTTAAATAAGGAAGTGAGGTTGTGTGATATGGGGAGAGAGTGCACGAAGGGAGAAAAGGGGAGGTGACAAGGGTTCAAAGCTCACTGTGGGCATGAGTGTTGGGTGTGAGAACAACACACGTGGCTAAGTGGAGAGGAAAGGATGCCATCTTCTTCTGTCTTATTTGGTCACTCCTTCCATGGCTAATTCTGATGAAGGCAAAGGGTTCTAGGCTGGGTGTGGCGTGACCTTCACTTCTCTGGAGAACTATTTACTCATATTTTCATCAACTCACTTTACCATTGGGACTAAAACTACCTTACCTCCGTTAGTCTGGAGTAATCAGACACAGCTCTCTATTCTTATATCCTCCATGCTCTTTGCATAGCCTAATGACTTTTCCCTCTTTGTGTGATACTGAGGATTGGACTCAGAGCTTTGATTACACAAGGTTAAGTACATCACCAAATCCTTCTCTTTGTATATATTTATAGCAGAGCCAGCCAGCCTTACTAGCATTTTATTGGTCATATTCTTTTTCATGACGCTGTGAGTAATTTGAGGATAAGGACTTGGTTTCTTTAATCTTTGTATTCCACCACATAACATAAAGTCTGTTGAATAAATTTGTGGACCTGGTAATGGGTACTTTGAAATATGCATGTAAAGACCCAGGGGAGGAAAAAAGGCAGCAAGTGATTACAATTAGAACTGATTGGTATATTGGCTGCTATGGCCATAGGAAAAAATGGGAGGTTTGGGGACATTTAGATGGGGATGGAGATGTTACCCAGTTCTTGGAGTAGAACTGCAGAGGGCTGCACCTCAGAAGCCAAGAGGTGGGGGAGCCATCTGGGCATCAAAGTGTGACCATCAGTATAAAATGCTCGTGAATGCCTATGTGGTTGTGTGCTTCCCTGGTATTTGCTATACCAGTATCAGACAGTAACAACATAGACTAGAAACATCATTCTATGACCTTGGAACACCTTGATGCCAAAATAGCATCAGAGAGAACATCATTGTACCTTTTAATTTCAAAGTTTTTCTTGTAGTCAAATTCCTGATCATTAGCCCGATTGTTCATTACTGCAGCCTTTCTCACATTAGCGGTTCCTCTTCCTTGTTTTCTCAGGAGGTGTCTTCTTGCAGCTGAAGCACATGAGGAACAAAGGAACAGTTGGGAAAAAAATAAAAGAACATTAAATGAATACAGATGAGTGGTTTTGACTATTATTGTCATAGAAAATAATGAAAGTAAAGATGACAATAGATCCAGTTTTTTAAAAAAAATGGCTATCATTAACAAGACAATTTTAGGTATGAACTACAGCAATGGAATCCCCACTGGACTACGACAGCAGACGCCGAGAGTAAGGATGGCAGCGCCTCCTCTGCTGGAAATTATCTCCTTCTTGTTACGTTCAGCTCTTCACAGAGAAGACCGTTATTAGCTACATGGATAGTTTCTGTATTTTCACCCATTATCCTGGGGGTCATATATATTTTAGAATTCAGTTTTCAAAGTTTTGCTTTATTTTAGTAAGGTAACATGGAGTAACTATACATCCAGGAACATTCCCTTGTCTACATAGCTTTTTATAAAATTGTTTTTATTGATATATTTTTTTTCCTCTGCTTCCCTTCCTTCCTCTCCCCTCCTCTTTTGCCCTCTCCCATGATCCCCATGCTCCCAATTTACTCAGGAGATCTTGTCTTTTTCTACTTCCCATGTACATTAGATCTATGTACGTCTCTTTCAGGGTCCTCATTGTTGTCTAGGTTCTCTGGGATTGTGATTTATAGGCTGGTTTTTCTTTGCTTTATGTCTAAAAGCCACTTATGAGTGAGTACATATGGTATTTGTCTTTCTGGGTCTGGGTTACCTCACTCAGTATGATGTTTTCTAGATCCACCCATTTGTCTGTAAATTTCAAGTTGCCATTATTTTTTTCTGCTGTGTAGTACTCCATTGTATAAATGCATCACATTTTCCTTATCCATTCTTTGATTGCGGGGCATTTCGGTTGTTTCCAGGTTCTGGCTATGAAAAATAATGCTGCTGTGAACATAGTTGAGCACGTGTCCTCGTGGTATAATTGAACATCTTTTGGGTATATTCCCAAAAGTGGTATTGCTGGGTCTTGAGGTAGGTTGTTTCCTAATTTTCTGAGAAATTGCCATACTGATATCCAAAGGGGCTGTACCAGTTTTTACTCCCATCAGCAATGGAAGAATGTTCCCTTTACCCCATAACATCTTCAGCATAAGTTGTCATCAGTGTTTTTGATCTTGGCCATTCTTACAGGTGTAAGATGGAATCTCAGAGATGTTTTGATTTGCATTTCTCTGATGACTAAGGATATTGAGCATTTCATTAAGTGTCTTTCAGCCATTTTAGATTTTTCTGTTGAAAGTTTTCTGTTTAGGTCTGTAACCCATTTTTTATTGGATTATTTGTTCTTTTGATGACCAATTTCTTGAGTTTTTTGTATAATTTGAAGATCAACCCTCTGTCCCGGGTTGGTGAAGATATTTTCCCATTTTGTAGGCTGCCATTTTGTCTTGTTGACTGTATCCTTTGCTTTACAGACCAGATAGCTTCTTAAAGCAAAACTCAGGACCGTTTTTTTTTTCTCACAACAGCAGACTATTCCAACAATTTGGAATGAACTAATGGATATAAATAGTCTCACTTCTTACTATAAACAGGTAATGTTTAACTGACGGAGAAGTTATGAAAATCTTTTTAATCAGAGCTTTATTCTCTTGGGGTGGAGGATGAGATCCCAAAGTACTTTCATGTCTTGAGGGGAAGTTAACAGTTTGAAATTCTGACTGACAGAACTGAGAACAGGACATGGGTCTTTTAACAGTTACCTATGATGTCCACCATGTGAATTTTCTTCAGAGGGTGGCTATGCATGTCAGTGAGCTAAAAATTGGTTTAATGAGCCTAAATAAACACCTAAAATGAAACAAAATAGAGCAGGAATAAAATATCAGAGTGAAAGTCAAGTATATTTTTTATTAAGGTTATTTGATCAATTTTTTAAAAAAAGAATACAGTTGCAAGTCATCCTAGGCATGATTTAAATTTATATGAATGCCTTTAAAATAAAAAAGCAGCAAAACCCAAAGTCTATTAATGCATTTTAATAAAAATTTGTTAAGTGTGGTCCTATATATCATTTTCTTAGAGTTAATACGGAGGAATAGATGCCCTTTAACAAAATAAAATTTAATTAAATTGTCAAATACAATTGTCAAAAATTATGACAATTGTAACCTTTGGAATATAATAGGAAAAAATCTTATTGCCTAATGAGTTATGGTATTGTAATATGATTCTTGTGACTCAAATTAATACAATCGTTTGCCACATAAAGCAGGATGGGTCAGCTGTGTTTCATTAATCCTTGACAGGAAACTTAAAACCTTCAATTATTTAATTTAAATCAAAACATTTATTCCAATATTAAAAGTGTCAATCATTGCAACAACCTAATTTAGAGTAGCATGTCAATAAACACAAAAGTCACATGAAAATTGCAGGTCTATGAATAGGAAAATTCAATTTATGACCATATATACATATCTCATTATGCTCTCCACACTACAAGGTGACCTCAGTGATTACCTGACTGTATTATTACAGCACTGTCTTTCCTCTTCTGCTGTAGCTTTTGGTATCTTCTTGAGCCCAAGAATGCTCTGACACCAGCTTGAATCAAAACAAGCTTGTCAATGGCTTCCTTTCGCATTAGATTCAACTGTTCCACATGGTAATATTTAAGGAACACCTTAAGAGAATTAAAATAAAGTCCAGTAAGATCTTGGCACACAGCTGTACAGTGACTGTGTGTCATGCTTGAAGAAAAGACTGCATGTTGAACCTCATTGGGTCTGGAAAACATATTTACTTCTTGGGTGTGACTATTGCCCAGATTTTGATGCATAAACAAAATTTGTCTTTGAGAAGGAAGTAAAAGGAAGACCTGGAAACTCTTGGGGTTCTTTGGATCTGATATTCAGAATGGGGGTGATTCTGAGCTCTTTCCAGAAATATTTTACATCATATATTCTGGGTTAAGGCCATTTTATGCTTAAAACATCTTTAAAACAATGATATTTTCCAAATTTAAAAAATCATACAAATCTATCTAAATAGAAGGGCAGGTATTCATCAAATGCTCACTCACCAAACGATTCTTGAAACCTTTGGTTTTTTATCTGCTGGGGATATAAAGATAACTATGGCAGGTGGCTGTCAAGGCATTGCCAGTGGGGAAAATGAGGCAGATAGGGTCCCAGCAGAACCAACAACTGTCCTGATAGACTAACCACAGGGTGACTTCAGATCATTCTAAACTTAACATGAACTTTTACAAGGCAGGAGCCTAAAGACTAAAGGTATTTTTTTTCACATCTAAAGATTTTACCTTTACCCCTTCCCTTTAGAGAATATCTTTTTTTTTTTTCTTTTAATGGGTAAATTCTTCAACACAAATCACCTCAAAGAGTTCATTGAGCCCATCAAGAAAAGTAGTTAAAATCAAATGTTGTAGCTGAGTCATAACATCTGGTAACCTTGACTGTAGAACTCTCTCAGCATGCCTTTGAACCTGGAAACCTGGCACCACAGGCAAACAGTTCTGTGTTTACTATGGATTTTGATTGAATTCAATTTTAATTTCTACAGGATTCTAGATGTTAATATGTTTAGTTCATTCTGTTGTTGACAATTCATTTACAATTTAATGTGTTTAAAAAGGTCATCATCTTTTGCATAGCATTAGAAATGTTCTTATATTAAACACTTTTATCCATGTTAATGAGTTGGAAAGGTGAAGTGGAAAAATGTGAATAGCGTGAAAATGCTACTTAAATATCACACAGAACTGGCAGGCAAGGCCTTTTTACAAGTAAAAACTCCATTTGAAGTCACATGTGCATTTCTGACCATAAATGATGAGCTTTTAACCTGATACAGTTCATTTTTGTGGGCATTTTAAAGAAAATAGTCTGAATAAAATACATATTCTCTGTGCACCTTAAATTTTCCCTTATCAAATATAAAAAGAAAAGTGTTACTGAGTGTAAGACAGGTGATCAGAATAAAATCCCTCAAATTATTACCTGGATAATACATTCTCTGAACGTCATGAAATTCTCTCCCTTCCTTCTATGCCCAAGACACGCTATTCAGATTTCCTCGCAAATGAGGGCATTTTGTTCTGGTCCCTTTGGAGTAGTGGACAGTAGTTATTCTTGAATGGTCAATATATGAGGATTTCTGTAGCTTTGCTCTTTTTCCATCCTGTCTTGGGGTATATCTGGTATACCTCCAAGACACATTTGGAATGCACTGGGACTTACCCACTTTAAGAGGCTCTCAGGACATATGCCAGGTCCAGTGTATCCTTTCTCCAAACAGCTAGAAGTTTGGCTTCTACAGTCAAGATTATTTTTTAAAAAAATTTGTTCTCTAAGGAGTTAAATAAGATTTCCAAGACTCCCAAAGTTAATAGTTTATGCCAGTACTCGAACATCATGATGATGCTAAATATTTCAGATAAATACTAAAATAAATAAAGCTAAATACTTCAGATAAATTTCAAGTTTAAAATAGAAACTAAGTGAGAATTTAAAAAAGCAGAGAAAGCAAGAATCTCATTCTGATCTTAGACTAGCTCTCTGACTGTTTGATAAAGTAGATAAAAAGATGGTGGTAGTACATGCCTTTAATCTCAGCACTGGAGGCAGAAGCGGTATGTCTCTGTGAGTTCAAAACCAGCCTGGATTATAAAATGAGTGTCAGGCCAGAAATTCACAGTGAGACCCTGGTCCTTCCCATAGAAAAATATGTTTGTTTCCAATACCATTTGAAGTTAAGAATATTTATTGCCAGTGTCATTGGGAATTTTCTTCTGGATAAATCTTTGAAATAAAATTTTCTTATACTGCCTGCATCAGGTTTGCCTATAAGCATGTCTGTGGAACATTTTCTTGATTGCTAACTGATATAAGAAGTCATAGCCTACTGTGGGCAGTGTTGTTCTTAAGTAGGTAGTTCTGGGCTTTATAAAGAGCAAAAATGTTTTATCTTCATGAAGGAAGGCTTTATGTAGCATAAGATTCACTTCAAATTTTATATATTCTCTAACAAGAATCATAATAGTTTTAATAATAGTAAAATGTCACAACTCTTACAAATCCACTAATCATTATCTATAAAAATTATATGAAAATATTACTTTTGTTTTTCCAAGAGCCCAATTATCAAGACCAGCCTTTTCCAAAATGGTAGCGCAGGTATCTGGGCTCACTGGGGGCTCTTCACTAGACTTGTAGCAGAGAACATAATACCTGAAATGATAAAAATGACTGGTTAGTGGTCCAACAGCTCATCAGCAGTACCCACCTGGCAACTTTATCATGGCTAACAGATGCAGCTACCAGACTGAATGCTTGGCTCTCAGATAGCCTCCAAATGATGGCAGAGTGAAACCACCCCAGACAGACAGAAACCTAGAGCAATCTGTAGTTTCACTCCTGTGATTGCTTTCTATTTGGTTGTAGTTATAAACTTCATGTACAGGAAATCTTTTAATACAGGTACATGGGAATAGAATGGTATGTGTGTACAGATTACTGAAAAATCATGTTGAAAGCCTACAGAATTTAAATCACTTTGGGACTGAATATTTTATAAATGATGGAATTGTGGTTCAGAGTTTGACTTTAAGGCATGAGCATGTGATAGCTAAACTTGTTTGTCAAGCTATTTTTCTCTAAAAGAGAAAACCTCAGTTGAAGAACTGCCTACATCAGTTTGTTTATAGGCCTGTCTGTGAGGCATTTTCTTGATTGCTAACTAGTATAAGAAGGTCTAGCCCACCGTGAGTGGTGTCATCACTAGGCAGGTGAGCCTAAAATGTATAAGAAGGCTAGTTGAATAGGACCCTGGGAACAAGTCCTTAAACAGTGCTCCTCAGTTAGTTCCTCCTTCAAGCTCTTGCCTTAACTTCCTGTCTTGGTCTTTCTCAATGGAGGACTATAACCTGTAGGCTAAAATAAAACCTTTCCTCCACACGTTGGGTTTTGTCACATCAGCAGAAAGCAAAGCAGAACTGATGGAGGAAGGTCATTGGCTAATAAAGGAACTGCCTTGGCCCATTTTATTGGTTAGAGCATAGGTAGGTGGAGTAAACAGAACAGAACGCTGGGAGGAAGAGGAAGTGAGCTCAGACTCGACAGCTCTCCTCTCGGGAGCAGACGCCTCAGAGAGAGATGCCATGCCCGGCTCCCGGGCAGACACACGTGATGAAGCTCTGACCTAGAATCTTCCGGGTAAGACCGGTGCTCACAGATTATTAGAGATGGGTTGATCGGTATATCAGAATTAGCCAGTAAGGGCTAGAGCTAGAGGGCCAAGCAGTGATTAAATGAATACAGTTTGTGTGTAATTATTTCGGGGCATAAGCTAGCCAAGCAGGCGGCTGGGGTGTTGGGAACGCAGCCTCGCCGCCCTTATTACTACAAATGGCGCCCAACGTGGGGCTCGAACCCACGACCCTGAGATTAAGAGTCTCATGCTCTACCGACTGAGCTAGCCGGGCAGGCGGCTGGGGTGTTGGGAACGCAGCCCCGCCGCCCTTATTACTACACAGAACCTACCGTGTACAGTCTTGTCAGCAAAGACCGCTGCTTAGGGAATTGCAAGCCAAATGACTGTGTATTAGGGGTCAGTTTGAAATGGAGCTAATTTCTATGGATTTTAGAGTAGGGTTCATTCTAAGAACAACAACAACTCCCTTCCTTCAAACAGTAAAAACTCTGTGCTACAGTTCAGAGCTTGCATGTCTCCAATGTCCCATTTAACTTTCTGTGTTAAAGAGAATTAACTTGCTCTGTGAAATAATCTTTAGAAGACTGTGGGAATCCTAAGAAGTGTCACCCACTGGGAGGTCTTCAGGTTACTGGGGATATGTCCTTGAAGAAGTTATTGGACTCCATCTGAGAGATATAGCACCATAGGCCCAAAGTCATGGAGGGAACCAAAGGCCTGAAAGCTTGGATCAACCTTTTATCTTCATCAGTTAGCTACTTCACCCTGATGGGTAGAGTTGATTACCACACCTAGTGTCTTCTTCAGTTCTTTGAGTACCTTCCCCGAGGGCTGTTTTCTTGACCAAAACAGAAAAGCTTGCCTGTAATCACCAGGAAAGGCCTGGAGAAGTTTTCAACCAAGGAGCTTAGTCAGTGCCAAGGCACAGAGCGCTATATATATAAGTCTCATAGAGAGCTTCAGGAGACCTTTTTTTTTTTTTTTTTTTTTGTTTTTCGAGACAGGGTTTCTCTGTGGTTTTGGAGCCTGTCCTGGAACTAGCTCTTGTAGACCAGGCTGGTCTCGAACTCACAGAGATCCGCCTGTCTCTGCCTCCCAAGTGCTGGGATTAAAGGCGTGCGCCACCACTGCCCGGCTATTTTGCCTGAGTGTACATAAACCTGGTGAGCCATTATAGCTCACTTTCTGTATGAAATCCCACTTCCCGTCTTTCCTAATAACTGCATCCTCTGCCAGATCCTCATTTGTGGGTAGTGATTCTGACATTTAATTAATGCTCTTTCCCTCTGTGAACACCAGTCTTTTGAATTTCTCATTTACTACTTTGCATTGCTTGTTAACATCCCACGTCTTTGCCTCTGATAATCCTAACTGGGTTTCAATTACTGAAGATAAGCCAGTTTTAAAACTGTGTCTCCACAGTTCTTAGCATACTAGCTTAGCATACATGTTCTATATTAGTAATACTTCAGTAGAATAAGATAGAAAAGACTAATTATTAGATACTGATTTATTGATTTACTTAGTGATTTACCTAAAGTCCTTCTTATAGTGCTTATTGTCAAACACGACTCCAGTCATGCTACCTGGAACAGAATGACCTGGAGAAATAGCTGAAAACCCAAACTGAACCAAAAACAGTTGCTACCCTTAGCAACCTGACCACAAAAGCTTACATCTGCCATATGCCTTTAAAAAACAAAAGGCTCCCATCTAACTTCCATATACATTTTGCTTCTGGAAAAAGCCCCACTTTATTGCTTGCCCCACTGAGTGGTTTTATAAAATAAAATATAAAGGAAAGCTGGACTTGGACTGAGGTTTTTCAAAAGCTGGAGGTCCTGGGTTCAGTCTCCTGGTGAATACGTCTCCTCTCTTCTACTTTCATTAGTGACAGGGTGCTTACTCCAGACAGATTATTGCAGCAATATTGATATTAACATCTAAGAGGGTCTACTCTCCTCACAACACACGAAATATATGATAATAAAATTGGATTTTAATTTTAACCTTGAAAGTTCTTTACATCTAATATTTTGAGTTATGTACTTTCATGAACAGAACTGAGTATTTATTTACCGACCAAGTAAAAATTTCAATATTATAAATTTTGCATTTATATACAGTTCTGGGACTGAGCAATAAAAAGTAAAGTCAATTCAATTCAATCTCTGAACTCTAAATTTCAAATCTATAAAGTTGGTCTTAAACTTCTATGAAAACCTTCTAATATAAATCCATAATATAAATGTAATTTTTATACATCATGAAAATGTGTTCTTGGTTTCAGGGTATTCCAAAAAAAGTTTTTTTATCTTCTTTTTTGGGTTCTTATTTATTTATTTATCCTTTTTTTCATAAAAAGAAGACAAAATATCTCTTTTCATTATACATACCAATACCAGTTTCTACTCCCTCCGCTCCTCCCATTCCTTCCACTTACCACCCACCCACCTCTATTCACTCCTCAGAGAGGGTAAGGCACATTGCTTTGGAGAAGGTTCAAAGCCCTCTCTACTATATCTAGGCTGAGCAAGGTATCCATCCAAAGAGAATAGGTTCTCAAAAAGCCAGTACATTTATTTTGGATTTTTTTTAAAAAAAGTTATGATTAGTTGCTAAAAAATAAGAAAATTGGCAGAAAGAATTCTCATCACATAGAATATGGATCTTCGAGTTATAATAGGTTGGGTAGAAAGTGTCGTGTGTGTGTGTGTGTGTGTGTGTCCATCACCAAAGAAGCAGGTGTTGAAGCTTGATCTAGCAGTGCTTCTGAGAGTCACTAGATCACAAGGATGCCTAGCTTGTCAGTGGGATAGCTATTAGGAGTTGGGGTCCCACTGGAGGAAGTAGCTAGCGGAAGACACAGAGGTGCATATTTTCACCTGCACGGCGTAGCTTTCCTGTCCCTGCCCCTTCTCCATGCCCCTGCACCTGCAGGACTATCTTTCCTGTCCCTGTCTCTTCTTTGTGTCCCTACACCTGCAGGATGCACCTTTCCTGTCCCTGCCTCTTCTCCATGCCCCTGCACCTGCAGGACTATCTTTCCTGTCCCTGCCTTCTTCTTCGTGTCCCTACACCTGCAGGATGCACCTTTCCTGTCCTTGCCCCTTCTTCGTGTCCCTGCACCTGGTGGGTGGTGATGGAAAAATGTAGTCAGAATTTGTTGAACAATCAAAAACAAAGCTTTGTTTTCTTTTTAATATTCCATTACATGCTTTGAAAAAATATTAGGGAATTTTATAGATGGAGAATTCTTTAAACATTAAATTTTTCTCAAAACTGCAATATGTCTAACACTTGAAATTTCTTTAAAAATGATGATGAATAGAAATACAGACATTTAAAATATTAAATATTTTAAATATTGAGCCTTAGCATTACCACTAAAATATTACTTAAAATACATTTACTATATGAAAATTAATTTTACAATGATTTTAAATGTTAAGAACTCTTTGTACCTAGTAGATTCTTTCTTAAATTAGAAAAGATTAAATCGGCATAGATTTAATTGACTTTCTATATCTGCCAAATCTCCATAGACATGACATTATTCAATTTGATTATTATAAGTGTTCCATTAGAGAGTCATAGCAGATTGAGGAGGGGAGGGAAGATGCCAGCAGACTTCCCAGGACACAGGAGAGTTTCCCAGACTCAACTAATGTTCTCTTTTCACCCCATGAATAAAATGCTTTCCCCCTAGACCTTCTGAACTATTCTCCACTGATTTACATTCTCCAATTCCCCTGAAAATTTTTGAAAAATAAACTATACAAAGGAAATGCAAGGAATCCACATACCTTCTTATGAAGTTAGCAAACAGTATTCGATGAGAGTAACCAAGCCTCCGAATCCTGGCTGTTTCCAAAATCCCTGTGCAACGCAGCTGCAGCAAAACTTTCTCCTTGTCATACTTTCTTGCCTGCCTCTCATTATTTGGCTTGATGCAACGCACAAAATGAGGTTGGCCCACCACCATCTTAGATAACAAATCCATCAAGGAATACTATAATATACAACCAGAAATCGATTTCATGGTATGACATTAAAAGAAGTATGAATTTGTAGGCCTTCATTTTTGAGAATTAATGTTACAAATGGCTAACCACAGTGAGTGGAAAGAGACCTGATAAAAGGATAAGGAATTCATCTACAACTACAGATCCAGGGGTAGAAATGTAGAGGCAATGGCTGGGAGGTCGCCTGGCAACTCTAAAGGCAGCATTAAGTGATCAATTCATTTTTTATATATTTTAAAAGTAATTATGTCCTCTCAAGCAAACATACCAAATTACAATATTGAGACATGCAATTTGGTTAATTTACTTTATATACTAATTTTCTTGTTCTACTCTGTCTTTGTAGAAAGCATAAAAAACAAACACTTCAATCTCTGTTGGAATCCTCTACTTTAAAATTAGGGCAGAGAAGTAAGTTTCAAGAATAGAACACAAGAAAGTAATCAAATTATTATCCACTTAACTATTTTACTGTGCTTTAGCTTATTATCTTATTGATTTGGGGAGAATATTGTTATTAATATAGTTATTAAAACTGTATTCTGTACCAATGGTTTGTTAAAATAATAGCCGATTATTAGACAATTAAGAATAACTCATTCGGATGTAGTGGAACCTCAGCGAATTAGTTATCTCCAAGGCCAGGATCAGAATTTCCTGGAGGACTGGGAATTCTAGTGTTGGAAATGCAAACAGCTAGAGTTGCAGGGCCAGTGCAGCTCGGATGCTGAAGCTAGACAACTGGATGCTTGCCTCTTGGGGACCAAACAGCTGCAGCTGTCCCTGGAGCCTTTGATTACATTATCTGTGAATCATCACTCCTATACTCATGCAAACATCTGCCGGGCACTGGGATCCCGAGGTGACAGCGCCTGCCAGCTTCCCAGCAATTAGGCATAGTCACCCTCCTTCCACTCTTGTCAGCAGAAGGAAAAATAGCTTGAGAACATGCTACATACCGTGTGTAATCAATCCTCTGTCAATCTTTGCTTCAACCTGAATTACAAGGAGTCCATGACCTGATCAGATTCAAACGGTATTTGATGCTCTCACCCGAGTACAAGAATCCTGTGGACAACTCACTTAAAAAAGTCAACTAATCTGGCTGTAAGTAGGTTTAGTGATTCGCCAATGCTGCCTTGATGGTATAAAGGGACAGAGCAGCCGTGGGCACGGGTCTTAAGCATGCAAGTGTAGCAGGCAATACTCAAGTAGGATTTGATACAGTGGCTACTATGTACTTGGGCTTTGAGGACATGTAACACAAGTATTCAGACAATTTAAAAGATGGTTTGTGGTTCCATTAGAGAAATGCATAAATGCATTGGACAACCAATAGCAAATGTAATATGGTTGCATCTACGTCTTCTGTATTAAATGCTACTGTTAGTAACTGCCAAGTTTCAGGTGGCATTTTCTCCATTGTCCTGGCTGGCTGATTGGGAGGAGGTCAGTGAAAACTGGAGCTGGACCGAGAAGTGCTTCCTTTATTCTTCCTCCCACATTGTCCAAAGAAAGGCCACCTTGTTCCTAGGCCCTGGTGTGTGCCATACCTCTCTGCTGAGGCTCCTCCTCGTCCCAGTCCTATAATGGGCTCCATCCTCCTGCTGAAGGTTATCAGCTCGCGTTTGTGCAAGGAAATATGGGCTGGAGGACCACGTTCAACTATGACCAGCCTTGTTTCTTCCTAAAACCTCGCAGGGACATTGAACTAATATGTCTTTCTTTTCTTTCTTTCTCTCTCTCTCTCTCTCTCTCTCTCTTTCTTTCTTCCTTTCTTTTTCCCATTCTAGTGGGAATGTCAAATGCTGTACAGACTTTCTTGTTTTCTTTAGAGACAGAGCCTCACTATGTGGTTATGGCCATCCAGGAATTTGCTGCGTAGACCAGACTGGCCTTGAACTTAACAGAGATCTTCCAGCCTTTGTCTACCAAGCTGAGATTAAAGAAAAGTGTCACTTTGTGCAGTTTATATATATTTTTTATCAAGTTATAGAATTTAATTGTGATTTTCATGGAGTAAGATACCAAAATAAGCAATCTACAGATGAAACTATATATTAACACATCTGTACCAATGCATCTAATGGGCGTAATAAATGTTACCTTTTGTCAGTTACCACTTTTCATATGTAACTAATTTAGGATGGGCATTGTCCTTAAATACAACATATCATAATTTAACATCTTACTCTAAAATACGATGCGACCGTTTGAGTTTTCATGTTGGTGGTTTCACAGGCATGGCGTGTGATGTCTCTAGTTTCACCCTAAAGAGACCAAAGAAGACAGTAAGGCCTTGCCATGTTCTTCACACTGTAATCTACAAGGAGCACAGGGCATTTTCCATCAGTTTCCCTTAGTCTAGGTGTTCAAAGGCACAAAGCCACAAAATGTTACCGATATTCTACTTTAAAGATGGTTGTGCTAGCTGCATTGTCTGTGTTGACTGGTCTTGTGCAGAAGATGAATGTTTCTGACCCTGGCCACACATATATTTTTATTTAGAAACAGAATAAAAAAAAGATTGAAAAGAATTAGGAATATACAAGAACGTCACGATGTTTGAGATGCTGTCAGTAAAGCAAACATAAGAATAATAGTCTTACCTTGGTCAGATTTGTGGCTTTCTCTGAATTCCTCATCTGATAGTTTATTATATTTTTAGCTTTAGAAAGTGGCAGGTTACCTATGGGGATGCAGGTAAAATTAATTTATCTTTTAGAACCTTTAGTGACTGCACAATTTTTCCTTTTATTTAAACTATTCTGAGTATATTAGAACTCAGAGGCTTGGTTACCTATTTATTGAAACAAGAATAAAGAATATTATATGAAGAATTATAATAAATCTTTTTTTTCTGTGTAGCCCTGGGTGTCCTGGAACTTGTTCTGTAGACCAGGCTGGCCTCAAACTCAGAGATCCACCTGCCTCCGTCTCCTGAGTGCTGGGATTAAAGGTGTGCCCCACCTCTGAAAGGTTATAATAAATCTTTTTTTTGTTTTTGTTTTGTCTTCTCTTTCTCTGTTCTCCTCCTCCTTTCCATCTTTCTCTTTTCCTTCCTCCTGCTCCTCTTCCTCTCTCTCTTTTTCATTGTCTTTGAGAGGAGCTTGCTATGCAGTCAAGGATGACCTCACACTCGCGGCAATCCTCCTGCTTCAGTCTCCTGAATTCCAAGAGTGCAGACAAGTGCCACCACACTCAGCTACCACACATTCCAAACTCAGAAAGAGAAGGAAAAGCCAACCATCTATATGGCAAAGCAGGCCAGGCAGAGGTGAGTGACAGGTTTCCTCTCAATTTTAGAAGATGCGGGCAGACGGTGACGAGGGAGCAGTTCACTTTGCATCTCTGTATCAGCTTGAGGTGGGCTTCACAGTGAGCCCTCACACCTCATGAAGTGCTTTTAGCAAGTCAAGTGTGGATGATGTCAATATGAATTTTCAATCTTAGCATTCAAATGTGTGGTTTATACATTCATGGCAGTGAAACAGGTAAGGTTGAAACAGCCACAAAGACTTGGCCTTGAATCACAGCTATTATCCTTAGTTGGGCTGCTGTTGGTTATAGCCTGTAGTTTGGATACTTAAATAAGGCTCACTTTAAAGTGTTTTAATAAAATTACATACAAAGAGTTCAGAGCAGGGCAAGGGAGGAAGGATAATGTTTTAAACAAATTGTGTTTGAGTAACCAGAGAAGGGTTATGGGGATGGAAGGAGAGATCACAGAGTTGTGAGGGACATAATGTGTGTGATTAACAGGCTCACTATTAGTTACAGGGATGCATATATGGGGTTTTTACATATGTAAAAACCAAGTTTTATTTGACTAAATATTTCATTTATACATCAATAATAAAACCATTAAAAAGTTTTCATAATTAGCAGCTGGAGAGTTGGCTCAGAAGTTAAAAGCACTATTTGCACCTTTGGGGTCCTGAATTCAGTTTCCACCAACCACATGGTGGCTCACAACCATCTTTAGTGGGATCTGATGCCCTCTTCTGGCATAAAGTTGTACATGCAGATAGAGGACCCCACATAAAATAAAAAAAAATCTTTAAAAAAGCTTGCAGAACAATTTATAAGTACAATATAAAGAACCCAAATATTATATCCCCTCTAATTAATGAATGTGAGGACACATAAGGAGTCTGGAGTGAGGAGAGAGATAGCACAAACTTAATCAGCAGAGAGCTCATGACCACCAGGGACAGTCTACTCCCTGCCCACTCCTGACAAGAGCAGCTTTCTCTTGAGGAGAGTGGACTCTTCTCAGGAACAGCCGGGACACTTCCATGTTTTTGGTGAGAGTCTCAAATACTTTCTTTATAAGATCCTCACTTCTTTAAATTAATTTCTGTGCCTTCCTCAGATTAGGAATAAATGATAATCCAGTAAATCAAAATTAAAAAAAACACAAAAAAAATCGGACTACGGTCACAAAAAAAATCACAGAGATAGAAACTACTGTATGAGGCTTAGAGGAACCTTTTCAAAAGTCAGCTGCCTTACCTGTTTTGGTCAGAGGATGGTTGACAAGTTGTCGAATTACACTGTTTTCTGATGACCTCAGAAGCAACACAATATCAGTTGGGAGTGTGTCTCTGTTTTTTGCTAAGAACCCACTAGCACTATAGAGGACCTGTGGATACAGGTGTCACAGTGATTATTACAACCCACACCATCACTGCCATCCTCGAGGCTTAACGAGCTCTCAGCCTGTACTGAGCAACAGCCACACAAGACTGTGCGTGCAATTCCTTACATTTGGTCAGGAAAGCTGTACATTTCCTTTATTGGGAGAACGGGAAGCATGGAAGAACCATCCCCATTTCTCTGAGAACTGGTCCAGCTCTCCTAACTTCAGTATGATAGGTCTTACCTAACTTGGAGACTGAACGCTGTAGGGGTGTGTGTTTCTGGAACTTCTAACTAATTTTAAGACTTTAAAAATATGAACATATCCCAAAGATTTCTGATGAATAATAAAATATGCTGTTATGGATTGAATCATGTCCCTCAAGAACTTATGTTAAGAGGCCATGTGAAGACTGGGTCATGTGACATCTGTCTACCAGCCAGACAGGCTTCATTAGATGACAACTCTGCTCAGGGGACCACGGTCTCAACATCTCATATTCTAGAACAACAACAATAAACATCTTTTGTTAGATCATTCAGCCTGAGGTACTCTCTTTTCATGAATTAAATAACATGCTTATTAAAAACAGCAGGATAAAATGGCCATAGGCAATTCTTAATTGGTAACCAAAGCAGCCTTTATTTGCTAAGTCAAATGCTAAGAATCATGAAAGGTTATAACGAAAATGATATATACATAATATGTATATATATTATATCAATTGAAATTGTATATTGGGCTGGAAAGATGGCTCAGTGCTTAAGAGCACTGTCTGCCCTTCCAAAGGTCCTGAGTTCAGTTCTCAGCAACCACACGGTGGCTCACAACCATCTGTAATGAGATCTGGTGCCCTCTTCTGGCCTGCAGACATACACACAGACAGCATACTGTATACATAAATGGTGTATGAGGTTCTTCGGTCTGTGAATTGCTTTCATTGGTTGAGTAAAGAAATTGCCTTGGCCTTTTGATAGGGCAGGAACTTAGGTAGGCGGAGTAGACAGAACAGAATGCTGGGAGGAAGAAGGTCAGACAGGCAAATGCCATGAAGCTCTTGTCTGACACTGACTCTGGTTAGAATCTTTCCCGGTAAGCCACGACCTAGTGGTGATACACAGATTTAATAGAAATGGGTTAATCAAGATGTGAGAGTTAGCCAATAAGAGGCTACAGATAATGGGCCAGGCAGTGATTTAAATGAATACAGTTTTTGTGTGATTATTTCAGGGGTTAAGCTAGCCAGATGGGATGGAACAAAGCGGCCCCGCCCTCCCTACAAAACATAATAAATAAATAGATTAAAAATTATATATATATGTGTGTGTGTGTGTGTGTGTGTGTGTGTGCTTTGCCTGCATGTATGACCATGCACCATATATGTGCAGTACCTACCAAGGCCAGAAGAGGGCATTAGACCCTCTGGAAATGAAGTTAGAGTCAAAGCTAGCTGTGATGTGAGTGCTGGGAACCAAATCCCCTGATTCTGTGCAAGAGCAGCCAGTTTTCTGATCCACTGAGCCATCTCTCCAGCCCCTCAGCTTAGGGGGATATATTGTTAATGACAAAGGTCATTGGGACATTCTCTGGCCTCTGGACAAATATATAGAGCTTCTCAATTAGTTTATTTTTCAATAATTTTCTCATTTTATATATTACTTCTTGATTTTAATCTTCATATCTCAACAATTATGGCAGAGTTCTGAGGGGATGGCCCATTACTATCCATGGAAGGGAGAGTTTCCTTGGGTTTAAGACAGCATATCTGAGGTTGGACAAGTGTACAGTTGTGTTTCAACCATGTATTAACACTTTTTTAAATTTAAGACCATCCATTAGTTTGCTCCACACATCTGGGGCAGCTCTGCTAGCTGACTATTTCTCTTAGTACTTTCTCTTTCATTTGGAGCAGGGAGGGGTATTGGCTGAAAAAGTGGGGGTGAGAAGAGGGAGGGAGAGAGGAAGAGGGAGATGCAGGGAGATGGAGGGAAGAAGAGGAGATGAAAGCAAAGGAGAGAGACTGAGGGAAAGTGAGAAAAAAGAAAGAGAAGAGAGAGAGGAGAGAGAAAGAGAGAGAGAGAGAGAGAGAAGAGAGAGAGAGAGAGAGAGAGAGAGGAGAGGGAGAGGGAGAGGGAGAGGGAGAGGGAGAGGGAGAGGGAGAGGGAGAGGGAGAGGGAGAGGGAGAGGGAGAGGGAGAGAGAGAGAGAGAGAGAGAGAGAGAGAGAGAGAGAGAGAGAGAGAGGGAGAGGGAGAGAGGAGAGAATGGGAAGACAAGAGGGAGCGACTGCCCCAAGGTACTCTTTAAAAAAAGTAAAATACAGATGGCCACTGCCAACTGATCATTGTAGTCAGACTGGATGACAGGAAGACAGGCAAACAGAAGAACCAGGACCAGATGGAGGAGGTAAGGGTCATTGCAGCTATCTCCTAACAGACTAAATCAGTTCTACTATGTTTTATTGACCGAAGAAGAGTGAGTCACAATTCCCATGAGTTCTTACTTTTCCCGCATAGTGGTGAATGCCAAAACTAAGCTCCAATCTTTTGGGTCTCCAGAAGTACTGTGATTTCAGGTTATCTTCAAATTTTTCTGTAGAAGAAAATGGAGATTCTCAAGTAAAATTGATGGTCCGAAGTTATTTTTTCCCATACAATGCATGGTGAGCAGAGATATTTTAATACAGTGAAGTCACAATCAAGTGTGTATCACTGCATCTTACTTCAGAGCAGGTCTCGAATGTAAGTGGGTCAGAATCACCTGGGGAGCACTGTGGCAGTGTGGGCTATTGGCTCACCCTGTGAGTGCAGTATCACTTGGCAGGTCCAGGGAGGGAGCCAAGAATTTGCCAGCTCCTGGTATTGCTCATGCTGTGGTGTGATGGTCATAATGTGAGGCCAGGCTCTAACCCTAAAGCCCTGATGGTGTGGCTTTCCTATCTATTTGGTTACATGAGAAGCTCAATGGGTTCATACAGGCAGTCATTTTAAAACATCAAGCACCTGCTGTCAACTTATTTTCCCTATGACGATAAGGTATTTCCCTTTTCTGTCTGGTGTCTAGGGGACAAAACAACTCATGTCAGGAGAAAGCAATACCATGTTTATCAAAAGAAAATGAGGAAGAAAAAAATGAACCCACATTTTCTTTAAGTGCTTACATGCATTTTATGAACAGGAAACAATGGCTTTTTTCATTTACTTAACAACTCAAAACCCCCTTTCCCCCCTATTTTATGTTGGACCTTCTCATTTTAACCACTTTCTTTCTGAGGTAGGCTCTCAGGTATCCCTTGCTATGTAGCCAGTGGGTACAGTTTTAAGGTTGTGAGGTTTGCTTCCTAGAGCCCTCATAGAAGCTCATAGGGTTCATGGTTGTAATCACAGGGAGCACAGGTGGGGACAGATGGGCCCAGAGACTTGCTAGTCAGCCAGGAGAGCTGGAACTGTGAGCTTCGGGTTCAGTGAGAGACCCTGTCTCACAAACTCAGGCACACAGTGGTAGAGGAACGCATCTGAAGTGGACCTCTGGATTCAACATGTCTGTATGAGTAGGCACTTTTGACATGCACTTCTACACATAAATAAATAAGTAAAAATATGTATATATACATATATCTGAATATTGTTCACATTACTGATTTTTTTCCTTCTGTTCACTATTTCCTTTTACATTCTAGAGCTGTCCTTGTTCTGCCCCAGTTTCTGACTTAGGGTAGATGACTTCTATGGCGATTTGTAGTCCAAGATTTCACATTTGAGATTCTACCATGATGGAAGCAGAAACCCAATCTCCAATCTTGTTTAATTCATCACTATTAATTTTACCATACTATAAACACTCACTGGTTTAGGCATAAGTTCAAAGATCACTTCCGGAAAACCAGGCACCGCAGGCTTTGTGGCAGCTGCTTTGTTGCAAATCATTTCAAACAACTAAAACTCAGTGCCTGGGAAAGCCCCGTGCCTTCGGAAATCCACAGTCACCCAGGTATAAAACAAGCTCACCTATGAGAGTCTGGTCAGTGGCCTTGGGAAACCTACTTTCCTCGTCAAGCAGGGACAATAAGCCCATTGGCTTCTGTAGGAACATGTCTAGGAGGGGCCGGTTGTCTTCGTATTCAATAACTCTAGCATCTACATCTTCATTTAGGTATTCATTCTACAACAGGTTATGAGCCAAACAGAAAAAAATCACTTAAAACTGAATAATGTATAGGTGGATAGTAATTACCCAGGTTTCCATTTTACATATATTAGAATAAATTGCTATCTGCGACATCACCTTAAACAGAGTGTATCATTTCGTTTCTTTCTTCGCAGAACTGCTTGCTTATTAAAATCAGCACTGATTATAATCAGTAGATTGGTAAAAGGACTTTGCCAGTCTCTCAGAATTTCAGATGTCTGTGCTGTTAAGGGAAAGTGGTTACCGGAAACGGCTGTGTCCCAGAACTTGCCAGCATGACTGAAGCAGATCCTTGGTTATGCTTTTCCTATTGTCTCTCTCAAGAGCACTCACGTACGGTTCAGTGGTGGCTTCAGAGGCTGACCCTGCTAGTGGAGTGGATAGCATAGGACATGGAAACCATCTATAGCTTCAGCATCACAGCACTGAGGCATAATTCTAGGCTCAGCTAGAATTTTCTATCTGAATTTTCTGACTCTTTAAAAAGTTCCTTTCTCATCTATCAAACCAACTCACAATATGGTCCACTCATAATTGTTTGTATCATACAATGTATGAAATAACCAGACATAGCCACTGGCAATGACGGCAGAAGCATGGTGTGGTGCTTCGAATGTTCTCAGTCCAACATGTATTTTAAATAAGACAAAATATAAGTCCCAAAGAATCATAAAGCTAAAAAATAGTTTATCTAGCATTAAAAATAAAAACAATTTCTTGAAGTTTCACAGCTCTTACTTTTGAAGGTAACCTTGGGAGAAGTCTGCCAACCTAGAATTATTTTACTGTTAGACACATTATGCTGACAGCATATAATAGCTTAAATCACAGTTGCAAAGTTCAAAAGAATTTCTTTGTTTTATATAGAAAGTCCACGAGGTTAAGGTCTCAACTGATGCAACTGTCATTTCTTTCTCTTGTCGGTGTCAAAATCCATTGCATGCTTTTGTGGCAGGTCACACAGTGCAGGAAGAAACAATGGCTTCTTCAAGTACCCTTGTTATTATGAACTCCAGATAAACCATAGAGAAAAACTTCTACAATTGCAATCAGGGCTTATAAATGGCTTATAGTAAAACAAACACACCCAAAACCATACACTACATCTTATAGGAAGGATTATGGCAGAATGCCCAGTTATCTTTAAGCCTATGTGGACATATGACCCATCATCCTTAGTTCTTGGGTCATGTAAAGGAGATAGTGAGAAGAGCTGTACCCGGTACTAAGCTGAACTGTGGAGAATATGCACTAGGCTCTGCTCTCACTGTTGGGATTTAGAAGGCTGGGAAGTGCACTCTAAGCTTCAGGGACCATCACGGAAGAGGGGAAGGAAAGATTGGAAGTGGTCATGGTGAATGGAGGGAAACAGTGTCTTCTGGACAGGACAGGACCACTGCACTCAAGAACTCAGAGCACCTAATTCAAGATTCAGCAAAACCACTTTTGGGAATATACCCCAATAATGCTTAATCATACCACAAGGACATGTGCTCAACTATGTTCATAGCAGCATTATTTGTCATAGCCAGAACCTGGAATCAACCTATATACCCCTCTACCGAACACTGAATGAAGAAAATGTGGTACATTTACACAATAGAGTACTACACAGCAGAAAAAAAATAACACTTTGAAATTTGCAGGCAAATGGATGGATCTAGGAAACATCATACTGAGTGAGGTAACCCAGGCCCAGAGAGATAAATATCATATGTATTCACTCATGAAGTGGCCTTTAAAATAAAGCAAAGAAAATCATTCTACAATTCATAATCCCAGAGACCTAAATGACTAAGAGGTCTCTAAGAGAGAGAAGAATGAATCTAATCTACATGGGAAGTAGAAAAAGACAAGATCTCCTGAGTAAATTGGGAGAGTGGGGATTATGGGAAAGGGTTGATGGGGAGGGGGGAGGAGGAGAGGGGAGCAGAAAACATATATAGCTCAATAAAAACAATAAATAAAAGAAAAATATAAAAATTTTTAAAAAATGGAAGTTGAAAGTCATTTAACTACATATTAACAAAGCAAAGGAAACCAGAAAGTTTGAAGGTTCTTCAAGTTGTGTTCTTCATTGCATTTTGAGTGTGTTTGGTCAAGAAAACCCACATGAGGTGCATCTTGGAGGCCACAGCCCCAACAAGCTGAAATGCTTAGTGCTAACAGCATCATCTCCTCCCTGAGGGAGGTTTATGATAATGCCACTGATCCCTCAGATTCAAGCAGTAGCATGGGAGGTTTTGTCATATCCTGATGGAGCCACAGATTTCCACAGGCTTCTTAGGCAGGCACAAATGTAAGCATCGCTTCCTCAACACAGGTCAGTAACATGGGAAAGGCCATCTGTTCTCATTGTGGGCTCACCTCATCTGAGACACCATTCCCCAATCTCCAAGACTAATTTAGCAAATTTCTTTCTCTTTGTACACCCTATCATACTTGGAATCATTTTATAGCATTCCTAGTATTTATATTTATCGTTTTTCATGTCTCTCATTGTAATAAAAATTCTATGAAAACAGAAGCTTTCTACTGTTTACCTCTGTATCTAGAAAGAATCTTACATAGTAAACATTACATGCACGTGCACCCCACAGTAGCTTCATTCACATGTTCAGGCCCTAGCATCTAATGCATTTAGGGACAGGACTTTAAGGAGGTACTTTGTAAATGAGGTCCATAAAGGTGGGGCCCTACTCTAGTGTACCAGCTCTACTTCTAAGCAAAGTAAGAAACATCTTGATTCCCATACACAGAAGACATATGGACAGGACAGACATGCTGACTCTGGAGAGAGGCCTTGGGAGAAATCAACTCCATCAATGCTTTTATCTCAGACCTTCAGCCTCTAGAACAACGAGAGAATGAATTTCTGTTGGTTAAACAAATTTCCTTAAAGTCCATAGCATTTTATTACAACAGCCAACTAGCACACCAAGCTTTCTGGATTTTTTTTTTTGCCTGTACAGGTTATTTTGAAAAATCAGTTTTCCACAAGGGACAGCTCATGCTGTGGAATAAAAGAACACTCATACATTGCTGGTGGAAGTGCAAGCTTATAAATCACTATGGATATCAGTGTGACAGTTCTTCAGGAAGATAGGAATCTATCTATTTCAAAACCAGCTATACAACTCTTGGGCATATACCCAAAGGATGCTTCATCCTACCACAGAGACAGTTGTTCAGCCATGTTCACTGCTGCTCTGTTTGTAATAGTCAGAAATTGGAAACAATCTAGATGCTCCTCAACAAAGAATGGAGAAAGAAGTGGTACATTCAATACATGATGCAGTATTATTTGACCATTAAAAATAACATCATGAAATTAGCAGGCAAATGGATGAAACTAGAAAAAAATCATTGTGAATGAGGTATTTTAGACACAGAAAGACAAATATGGTATGCATTTGTGTATATGTATTGATTTTAGTTGTTAAGTCAATGAATGATAACCAAGCTACTATCCACAGAACCACAGATGGTAGGTATAGAGCAATGGACTAGAGGGAACAGATACATCTTATTGGGAAAGGCAAATAGAATAGAATTTTGTGGATATATGGGGGATGGAATAGGAGGATCACGTGGGGATGGGAAGGGGAAAGCGGTACTGGGAAAGAATGGGGGAGAGACAGATAAAATTAAGGCCATTGGAGGGGTATTCTGGAAACCTAATATGGTTAAAGCCTCCTAAAATATATGAACATATTAAGGTGATCTAAATGAAATGGCCAAATAATCAGGAAGACAGAGATTTAACAAGGTCCTATTGCTGAAGGCAACATCGATGCAGCTCATTGAACATGAAGGTGTGGAACTGTTGCCTACATAGAGCCTTCACCCCATGTCCTAGTGTCTTCATACAGGAAGGCACTCTGCACACCATCAAAAGAGAAATGTAAACACCAAGCCATCCACAAACCCTTCATCTGCAATGGTGAACTACCTAAAAGATATGCTAGGGTAACAGTGGCTCAAAGCTTGTGGGAATAACCAGCCAATAAATGATCTGACCTAAGGTCCACTAAAAAAGATGGAAACCATGCTTGACACAGCTTTGCCCAGAGGCCTAGGGCAAAGTCAAATAATGCCATTCAAAAAAATAAAGAAAATGTAGAGATAAAATGACTCCTAATGATATAAATGACTCCCAATGTCAGAAACATGTTAAGTGGTTTCACATACCACTATTGCAACAACTGTTTGCTCATATTATGCTGTAATTTCCTAGGCAGACGATCTAGCAAGTAGACCCAGCTGGCACGCTGCCCCAATGCCTTGCCTAGCATTGGCTGAAGCTGTCAGTAACTGCTCACAGGAGCACACCCAGGAACTGAAAATAGAATGTCTGGGGTGCTGATAGCCAACAAAGCTGGGTACGGCCTGCAGAGAGAGTGGGCTGCCGTAGATTATCAGATGGGCAAAGATGCCTGGTTATGCATTGGTGAGGCTTGGACCCAGATCGTGGGGTATTAAAGACAAACATTCTACCATCGCCCCCAGCCTACCTGAAAACGGGCAGATCTGATAAACATGTACATAAAGCTGCAGGCTACAAGATCAGCATATAAAACCAGTAGCTGTTCTATATAGCAACACTGGCCAAGAAAGAAAAATGCACTGACAAGAGATTCAGAGAAGTTGAAATACCTAGGAATAAACCTACCAAAGAAGGTGAGAGACTTCTGCAATAAAATCTTTAAGCCACTGGAAATAATAGGTAGAAGAAGACACTAGACAAAGAAAGTCCTCTAAAGTTTATAGGCTGGGCAAAATCAATAATGTAAAATTGGCCGCATTGCCAAAATCTATCTGGAGATTCAATGAAAAAACTATCAAAATTCCAGTGACATTCTTCACAGAAAAGTAAAAATATAAAAAAATTATATGGAAATACAAAAAATAGTTAAAGCGAATTCAAGCAGGAAAAACAAAACCAACCAAACAAAACAACAAAAAACAAACAAACAAACCACTGCTGAAAATAAAAAATACCTGACTTCAAATTATACCTTAAAGCCACAGTGACAGGAAGCACAGCACAGACACAGAACAGCCACATATATTTATCCACAGAAGATACAGCAGACCCAGAAAGAAGCCCACACAAAACAGCCATATATATCTATTCACAGAAGATACAGCAGACCCAGAAAGAAGCCCACACAAAACAGCCATATATATCTATCCACAGAAAATACAGCAGACCCAGAAAGAGGCACACATAGCTATGCCCTCTTAGCTTCTGAGAAAGGGTTCAAATTACACACTGGAAATAAAATGGCTTATTCAACTGCTGGGGTGGATGAAAAGTGTAATTCACCTATAGAAGACTGAAATCAGATTCATAGCTCACGTCCTGTGCAAAAAATCAATTCAAATGGATCAAAGGCCCTCATCTAAAACTTGGAACATTGAAACTGCTAGAGTAAATTATAGGGAAAATACTTCAACATGCAGGATTTGGAAAATTTCCTGAAAAGGACTCCAATAGCATAGGAAATAATCCCCAAAACTGATAAATAAGATTGCATGAAATTAAGGGGAGTCTGCAGAAGGAGCTATGAGCAGACACCATAGATGCTTCGCCAGCTTCAGCTCAGATGGGAAAGTAATATCCAGATCATAGAAAAAAGTTAATCTTCCAAAGCTTTAATTGCCAATCAATAAATGGGCTAACAAAGAAACAAGAAACACAAATGGCCACTCAACATTTTAAAAGGTGTTTAACACTAACAGCCACTAGGGAAATGCAAATTGAAAGCTACTTTGAGATTCCATTTGACCCTAGTCAAAATGGCTGTCATCAAGGTGAAAAAGAAGACAAGAAATGTTGGTGAGGATGTGGGAAAGAGGGATCCGTATGTGAATGCAAATGTCCAATTTTTTGTGGGAGTAGTTTCAAGACAGGGTTTTTCTGTGTAGCCTTGCCTGCCTTGGAATTTGCTCTGTAGACCAGGCTGGCCTTAGACTCAGAGATCGATCTACTACCTCTGGAGTGCTGGGATCATAGATGAGTGCCCCCGCTACCCAGCTCTTAGTTTTTATATAATATGGCTCCCTAGAAAGGGACTCCTGAGAGTGGAGAGAGGTTTTAGAGGAGGCACTTGTCATGAAAGTGGACAGAGGACTGACTACTTAGAGTCTGAGGTACAGTAAGGGAAAGGCAGGGGATGGGAGAGAGAAGGGGGTGGAGCATTAATAAAAACAAAGTTTGCATGAAAAAGTCATAATAAACTCATTGCTTTGTATGTTAATTAAAAACAAAATTACAGCAATCATATGGACCTATGCTAATTTTACATTTCACTGTAATTACCTTTATTAAAAACTTCAGAAGTATCTGGTGATAGTGGCTCATGCCTTTAATCCTAGCACCTGAGAAGCAGAGGCAGGTGGGTTTCTGAGTTTAAGGCCAGCCTGGCTTACAGAGTGAGTTCAAGGATAACCAAGGCTACACAGAGAAAAACTGTCTTGAAAACTCAAAACCAAAACCCAAACAAACTAAACCAAAACACAAAAACATTGGAAGCTTAAAATGAAATCAGATGAGCAAAACAAGTACTAAAAATTCTCATATCACATTGAGGGTGTTGCTCAGTTTCATCCAGGAAGGAAAAACAGACTATGTGGGAGGTATGGTTTTGGAAATGAAGGGCTGCTCTCCAGCCTTGACCCTCATACTCTAAACCTGGGAGGCCTGTGTGAGTCGAGGGAGAAAATAAGCTACTCCCATCAGGAGCTGCTGAGGGGCTTCATGATTTGGTTGGATATAAGCTTTTATACTCAGTGGGTAAAACGTGTAAAGTCTATTTGGATATAGTCTCAATCTCTAAACGTTGTTGGAGTATTTAAAAACCAAGATTTGTTCATCAGAGTCTCCTAAATGTGTAGACAGAAGTTTCTGTTCCACTTGGTCCTGCATCTGTTCAGTCCCAAAGAAACACATAGAAGCTTATATTAATTATTAACTATTTGGCCTATTGCTCAGGCTTATTACTAACTATCTCTTACAACTTAAATTAACCCATAATTTTTATCTATGTTTGGCCATGTGGCTTGGTACCTTTTCTCAGTGAGGCATTATCATCTTTCTTCCTCTGCATCTGACTGGTGATTGCATCTCTGCCTTTCCTCTTCCCAGAATTCTCCCAGTCTGGTCGCCCTGTCTATACTTCCTGTCTGGCTACTGGCCAATCAGCATTTTATTAAACCAATATGAGTGACAAATCTTTAAAGTGTACACGAGCATTATCCTACAGTATTAAATGTATTTCACTGTCTTAATAATTAAATGAAATGCTTAGCTGGGTGTGGTGGCACACTCCTTTAATCCCAGCATGTGAGAGGTAAAGGTAGGTGGATCTCTGTGAGTTTAAGGCCAGCCTGGTCTACAGAGCAAGTTCCAAGACAGCTAGAGGTACAAAGAGAAACTCTGTCTTAAAAAAAAAAAAAGAAAGACAAATAAAAAACCAAACCCAAACCAAGCAATCAACTAATCCAATAAAAGACTATAAAATGCTTTTTATTAATTGGAAAGTTAAAATAATACAAAAATTACCACCAATATGCACACAGTTTTAAGAAGGAAGAAATTAGTGCATATAGAATAAGTCATTCTTCAGCAAAACAACTTTTAGTCTTTATAAAAGGTTTGTTTTGAATCACCCACACAGTTTTTAAGATCAGACTACTGATTTCTATCGCCTACACATTTTTTTACATCAGATAACTGATTTCTTTTACTTTCCAATATTAAAAAGTTTGAAGTGTAGGAATTACATATTGAGTACATTTTTATTCTTCGTAAGTGCTACAAATTATGTGTTGAAACCTATGTTAGAAATGTACAACACTCTAGGTTGTGAAGAGCTGGAGACAAAGTTACCTATATTTCTTTACACAGGAGCAGATAGAAAAATGATTTTTAATTTATTGTTTCAATATGTACTTTAGATTTTTGCTTGCAAAACAGCTCAATTTTCAGCTCTCACCCACAGTGGCTTTTTAAATGCTATAGGTAATGGTTGATCTATGTGTAGAAACAAATATGAACACATCATGTTAAGTCAACTTCAGTCCAGTTAATGTGTTGCTTGACTGCATGAAGAAAGATCATCCAAAGTGTTGGGAGGTATACGTGAACACAGAGTAGGTTTTCAGTATTCTAAAACAATGGCTCACTAGCACCATGTACCTGTACTGAGGAGTGTCCAGTGATTCTTAGGAACGCTGGCATTTGTTCTGAGTCAAGCTGTGGTTGGTGCGCTTTCCTTCAATTTGAAATGTAAAAGAGTAGGGAGGCTTCATTCATTGTGTGTGTTCTATATCACACTGAGCACACAACAGTATAAAAATTAAGTCAGAGGACAAAACCCACTCCAGTGGCAGCATGGAAAAGTTTTGACAATGGATACACATTTCTAACATGGCAAATGTGATCACACACCACTCAGACTGCCTAACACCCTTGGTTCTTGTTGAGTTCTTTCTCATATGAAAGAAAACCATAACACACACACACAAATGTGATTACACACCACTCAGACTGCCTAACACCCTGGATTCTTGTTGAGTTCTTTCTCATATGAAAGAAAACCATAACACACACACACACACACACACACACACACACACCCCACAAACAAAACCTGGGCTATTTCTTGTAGAAATTCAGATTGAGGGCTCTTGCAGGATAGTGGCTTCTCATTGAAAATCAGATAATGTCTTTGCTGCCCTAAGCTCTATCAACCGAGAGCCTTTTGGAAAATAAAAAAAGCCAAGAGTGTGTCGATTACACAAGTGTCACAGGGAAGGCAAGGATGAGTGCTGAATCTGTAGGACTCTGATAGAATTGGGAAGGCCGTGTGCTCTCGGCTGAGCTCCTGAGAAGGATTTCAGCAGCACATTTTAACAAGATTATACAGGGCGTTCCTCGTCTGACCGTCCTTTGTTTCCAGGGAGGGGATATAGGTGACTAAAAACTGTTTCACGTTGCTGTTTTCAGATATTATTGACTTAAATGTTCCTAAAATCAATATATATACATATAAATTTGTTCTAGATCCAGGGAAGTATAAAAGCTCTAAATACTATGAAATACCATATGCTAAGAATCATCCAGGACAAACAAGAAAAACAGTGTTACCATAGATTAGATGAAAAACAAAAGAAAGGGATATGAGTTATGGATGCTCTGGATGGATGTTAAGAGATCCTTAGATATTTAATCAATGTTTACAGAGAAGTAGGTTAGGAAAAGAAAGCAACATGGCTGCCAGGGTGACAGCACAGGCCATTAATTTATCAGATGGATGATGCATCAGGATGCACTGTTCCCGTACAGTAAAGTCCAAAGACAAACAAGCTTTACTTATTTCAAACTTTGATGGGTTCTGTATTAAGGCATTAGAGCAAAATGACATTAATTTAACAAATATGTAAAATGTGTTATATGGCCAGCCTCTGAAAGCACTAAAATAAGAGGATCTTGGACATCGGAGTTTATGGCCAGGTGAAAAAGTCCATACCAAGAGTAAGGCTGGGCCATTTCATGTAGTAGGGAGACTGACACAGATGCTGTGCACTAAGAATATCAAGGTGTGTGGTGGGGAGTGAGATGAAAGACATGCGGAGTATTCTTTTCTGGAGCTTGGTGGTGAGGGCAATAGAATGAAGGTCTTGGCCATAGACACAAGCAGAGTAAGAAAGGCTTTTAAGTCTTCTATTTGCTCTTGATTTTAAGGTAATTTAATAATGTATCTGGGCACTGGGAAGATTCCAATGGAGAGAGGTGGAGGGGGGTCCAGGAGAGGGTTAGGAAGATCAAGACACTGAATATCCACCAGAATGGATGGACTATCCACTGAGTACCATTCAGAGGGTACAGCAGAGGGCGAACTAAACAAATGAAGATAGTGTCTTCAGTCTGTGTGCTTTTCTTGGACTAAAAAGTGCCAAGATGGAGATGTTTTCTTTTGTGACCACTACTTTCAGACTGCAATTTGGAAATGAAGTCAGTCTAAGTCTAAACCTTTTAAATAAAAGACTCATGTTCCTTCAGTTTACATATTTGAATTAAGACATCAGTGTAATCAGTCAACACACAGCAAAGTAACATAATTGGAAAGTGACAAATGACGTGAGTACTGATGGCAACTATGGCTCGTCTGGGTTTAATGAAAGTATGCCAAATGAAACTCAAGGAAGTCCCTGCTTTCTCTGTAGAAAAATATTATTGGAGCTGAGCCATAAATTGCACATTGTACCTGACAAAATTACTGCTTTTTGTCATTTGCACCAAACCCGTTATCTTGGATTTTGTTGCCTGGATACTAGGATTCAAAATTTTAATGTACTGTAGATGAATACTGAAATTTCAAACAGAATTCCAGCAATGCAGTCTAAAAAAATAAATAATTGTAGACAAAGAACATGTCTTTGTTTGCAACAGCTCAAAGTGGTTAAATTTTAAAGAAAAGTGCACTGGTCTTGAGTGAAGGATTTAGAACATCACCTGTCTAAGTCACATTAAATTCACACCATATTTTTTGTCTGCATTTTTACTACAGGCATGGAGAAAGTAATATTTTCATTGTCTTTGAATGTTGCAACATAAAATGTATGGTCCAGGTACTGTTTATATATCCTATGTAATTATGCACTAGCACACACATATGTATGTTTAGAATCTATACTTCAACTTACCTGCTCCCATGCGAACACGTGCTGATTAAAATAATACTGAATCTGTTCATTTGCAATGTTAATGCACAGCTGCTCGAAGGAATTCTTTTTGAAATTTTCAAAGCCGAATATATCAAGAATGCCGATGCTTAGCTCCTCGTCCCCACTGGAAGAATTAAAGAAGTGTTTGTTGAGTTATCGCTCATTTCCTTAGGAGGCAATGGGAAACAGAGCATCTTGGGATTCACGTTGGTGATTGAGTTAATTAAACAAGACTCTCCACAGAAAACAAAGATAGTGGTTGTAAAATTAATTTTAATATGTGCATAGAACAGTATTTTCCTTACTAAAGAACCCACTCCCATGTTTTTATACACCTAAACAGAAGTCCTTCCATGGGTTTAAACGCAGCCATAGCCCTGTGTGAGTCCAACATCATAGAACCTGGCTTTTACACAGCACTGCAAACACACAGACAACCAAAACTTTACCAGCAAAACAAAAATTCTTTTCAAATTTAAAATGTCTAACTACCAATGTCTTAATTATTCTCAAAGAACTGTTATTTATTTTTTTACTTATTCACTTACTCATATTTACATACAAAATCAAATGACAACCTAGAGAAAGAGACAAGCATGTAGGGATTCATCTTGTAGTTAAATATTTTAATCCCCTTGTGGTGCCACACATCTGTATTTTCAGCACTGAGGACAGAGGCAGAAGACTTGACAGGTCAAGTCTGGGATGCACAGTGGTATCCTGCTTCAAAAAACAACACAAACCAACCCAAGGGGGAAAAACAAATAAGTGAATTTCAAAATACAATTAAATACTATTTTACACACGAATTATTTCAGATTTACATTTCTTTCTGCTATCATGTGTTGCTGGTTCTGTACACTAAAAATTAGATAATTGGTTGAAACTTTTGCTTCTCTCAGTAAATAGGTAGACTGATGTAATTTTTATGTGTACTTTAAAAATGAAACTACAAAAGGTTCCATTTGGGTCTACCCATCAGTGTAAGTGATGCTCAGTGTTATGTGCTGAAGATGCAGTGCTGACAGCCAGAATCTGCATGTGCTCCCACACCTGGAGAGGATCTGTGTGTGCTCCCACACCTGGAGAGGATCTGTGTGTGCTCCCACACTCGGAGAGAATCTGCGCGTGCTCCCACACTAGGAGATGATCTGCGTGTGCTCCCGCACTAGGAGAAAGTGATTGACTCAGAGCTCAGAGTGGACAGGGGATTCCCGTTACTGAAGTCCCATGGATTGTGGATGTCATGTATCTGTAATCCAATACTTAGGAGGCTGTGATAGGAGAATCTTGAATTCTAGGCCATTCTGGGGTGCACAGTAAGGCTGCCTCTAACAACAAGAAATATTAGTGACTGACTTGACAGAACTAAACTAAACTATCACAACAGGTTTTGGATCAGTTTTTGGTTCAGTTTTTTTAAAAGACTAACCACAATCAAAATAACTCTTAAGTCTTGGCTAGTTATGGTTCATGTAAGAACAATTATTATTTAGCAGACATGCTACAATGTTTTTTTTTGTACATCATCCTTCTAGTACCATCTAGTGCTAAACATGTGGACAAGACCTAACAAAGTGATTATCTTGTTTACATCACGTGGAATATACAAATATAAAAACATTATTGGATGTTTCCAGTTTTTATAAGATGCTTAACATAATACAGATGCCACTAATGAGCAAAAGCCATTTTGATATTTAGTCATTCTGGGAAAACTGTGTTAGGATCTGAGACTCAACTTAATAGGGACTGGGAGGTTCAGGGATGATTGTTGTGATGGTGACGTTCAGGGTGTTAAGACCATGGGGGCAAAAATGGGCAATCTAGATAATGTAGATATAAAATACGATGTAGGATGGATTTTAGTGGAAAATAATGAAAAGCTGCATATGTGAAAGGTGTAAAAGATGATCTTTTATACTTAGTATCTATGTATATGTCTGTCTATCTATCATCTATCTATCTATCTATCTATCTATCTATCTATCTATCTATCTATCTATCTATCCCCTACCCATCTATCTATCCACTATACTTAGCTACGAATGAAGATAAGAACATCTAACGTAGACGTCCACCTTGCTTTTTCACACGAGCATTTTTAAAATTCCTATCACCTATGGCCGAAAGAAACTTCAGATAGAGTGTGAGAACTTTCATCTCTGCAGATTCAGTCAGTGGTGGCTGTGACTCGCTCTCTTCCTACTCTGAAGTTCTAGGAGAAGCACAGACACAGGTGTGGGAGCTTGTATCCAGGTTATAGTGACTATTATCTACCATGCTCATGTGTATTTCAGAGTCAAACTTCACTGGAATTTGCATTTCCCTGATCGCTAAGGAGGTTGAGCATGACCTTAAGTGTCTTTTCGTCATTTGAACTTCTTCTGTTGAGAATTCTCTGTTCAGTTCAGCGCCCCATTTTTTAATTGGGTTAATTAGCATTTTAAAGTCTAGTTTCTTGAGTTCTCTATATATTTTGGAGATCAGACCTTTGTCTGTTGCGGGGTTGGTGAAGATCTTCTCCCAGTCAGTAGGTTGCCTTTGTGTCTTAGTGACAGTGTCCTTTGCTTTACAGAAGCTTCTCAGTTTTAGTAGGTCCCATTTATTCAATGTTGCCCTTAATGTCTGTGCTTCTGGGGTTATACCTAAGAAGCGATCGCCTGTGCCCATCTGTTGTAGGGTATTGCCCACTTTCTCTTCTATCAGGTTCAGTGTTTTCGGGCTGATATTGAGGTCTTTAATCCATTTGGACTTGAGTTTTGTGCACGGTGATAGATATGGGTCTATTTTCATTCTTCTACAGGTTGACATCCAGTTGTGCCAGCACCATTTGTTGAAGATGCTTTCTTTCTTCCAATGTAAACTTTTAGCTCCTTTATCGAAAATGAGGTGTTCGTAGGTTTGTGGGATAAAGTCCGGGTCTTCTATACGATTCCATTGGTCGACTTCTCTGTTTTTATGCCAGTACCACCCTGTTTTCATTACTGTAGCTCTGTAATAGAGTTTGAAGTCAGGGATGGTAATGCCTCCAGAAGATCCTTTATTGTATAGGATTGTTTTGGCTATCCTGGGTTTTTTGTTTTTCCATATAAAGTTGATTATTGTCCTCTCCAGATCTGTGAAGAATTTTGATGGGATCTTGATGGGGATTGCATTGAATCTATAAATTGCCTTAGGTAGAATTGCCATTTTTACTATGTTGATCCTCCCCATCCAAGAGCAAGGGATGTCCATCCATTTTTTGGTATCCTCTTCAATTTCTTTCTTCAATGCCTTAAAGTTCTTGTCAAATAGATCTTTCACTTCCTTGGTTAGATTTACCCCAAGATATTTTATGCTGTTTGTGGCTATCGTGAATGGAGAAGCTTCTCTGATTTCCCTCTCTGCTTCCATATCCTTTGAGTATAGGAGGGCGACTGATTTTTTGGAGTTGATCTTGTATCCTGCCACATTACTAAAGCTGTTTATCAGCTGTAAAAGTTCTTTGGTGGAGTTTTGGGGGTCGCTTATGTACACTATCATATCATCTGCGAATAACGAAAGTTTAACTTCTTCATTTCCAATTCGAATCCCCTTGATCCCATTATGCTGTCTTATTGCTATTGCTAGAACTTCCAGCACTATATTGAAGAGGTATGGCGAAAGTGGGCAGCCTTGTCGTGTTCCTGAGTTAAGCGGGATGGCTTTGAGTTTCTCTCCATTTAATTTGATGTTAGCTGTCGGCTTGCTGTATATAGCTTTTATTATATTTAGGTATGACCCTTGTATCCCTAATCTCTCCAAGACTTTTAACATAAATGGGTGTTGAATTTTGTCAAATGCTTTTTCAGCATCTAATGAAATGATCATATGGTTTTTTTCTTTCAGTTTATTTATATGATGGATTACATTGATAGATTTTCGTATGTTGAACCAGCCCTGCATCTCAGGAATGAAGCCTACTTGATCATAATGGATAATTTTTCGGATGTGTTCTTGGATTCGGTTTGCCAGTATTTTGTTGAGGATTTTTGCGTCGATATTCATGAGTGAGATCGGCCTGTAATTCTCTTTCCTGGTTGAGTCTTTGTGTGGTTTTGGTATCAGAGTAACTGTAGCTTCATAAAAGGAATTTGGTAATGACCCTTCTGTTTCTATATTGTGGAATACATTGAGGAGTATAGGTATTAGGTCTTCTTGGAAGTTCTGGTAGAATTCCGCATTGAAACCATCTGGCCCTGGGCTTTTTTTGGTAGGGAGGTTTTTGATAACAGCTTCTAGTTCTTCGCGACTGACAGGTCTGTTTAGCTTGTTCACCTGGTCCTGATTTAATTTTGGTAAATCGTATTTATCTAAGAAAGTGTCCATTTCTTTTACATTTTCCAGTTTAGTGGCATACAAGCTTTTGTAGTAAGATCTAATGACTCTCTGAATTTCCTCTGTGTTTGTGGTTATGTCCCCCTTTTCATTTCTGATCTTATTAATTTGCAAATTTTCTCTCTGCCGTTTGTTTAGTTTGGATAGGGGTTTGTCAATCTTGTTGATTTTTTCCAGGAACCAGCTTCTTACACCTGTAAGATTGGCTAAAGTCAAAAACACCAAGGATAGCCTTTGCTGGAGAGGCTGTGGAGGAAGGGGTACCCTCATCCATTGCTGGTGGGAATGCAATCTTGTGCAACCACTGTGGAAGTCAGTGTTTCGGTTTCTCCGGAAATTCGGGATCAACCTACCCCTGGACCCAGCAATACCACTCTTGGGAATTTACCCAAGAGATGCTCTATCACATGTCAAAAGCATTTGTTCAACTATGTTCATAGCAGTATTATTTGTAATAGCCAGAACCTGGAAACAACCTAGATGCCCTTCAATGGAAGAATGGATGAAGAAAGTATGGAATATATACACACTAGAGTACTACGCTGCGGTAAAAAACAATGACTTCTCGAATTTTGCATGCAAATGGATGGAAATAGAAAACACTATCCTGAGTGAGGTATCCCAGGCCCAAAAAGACGAACATGGGATGTACTCACTCATAATTGGTTTCTAGCCATAAATAGGGTTCACGGAGTCTACAATAGGCGAATCTAAAGAAGCTAAGTAAGAAGGTGAACCCAAGGAAAAACATATAGTTATCCTCTTGGATAAGGGAAGTAGACAAAATTGCCGGGGGGAAAAGTGGGATCTTGGGGGTGGGGTGGGATGGGGGTTAGGGGAGATGGGGAGAGAAAAGGTAGAAGGGAAGGAGGGTGGACTTGGGGAAACAGGAGGATCGGGATAAAGGAAGGTTGGATAGGGGAGCACGGAACCACAATTCTTAGTTAAGGGACCCACTTTAGGGTGGGCAGGAGACTTGACCCTAGAGGGGCTCCCAGGTGCCCAAGCTGAGGTCCCCAGTTAGTTCCCTGGGCAGCTGAGGATAGGGAATCTGAAATGACCCTACCCTAGAGCAATACTGACGAATATATTGCATACCATCCTAGAACTTGCATCTGGCGATGGATGGAGATAGAGACAGAGACCCACACTGGAGCACTGGACTGAGCTCCCAAGGTCCCAATGAGGAGCAGAAGGAGTGAGAACATGAGCAAAGATGTCGGGACCACGAGGAGTGCACCCACCCACTGAGACAGTGGAGATGATCTACTGCGAGCTCACCAAGGCCAGCTGGACTGTTACCAGAAAAAGCATGGGATAAAACTGGACTCTCGGAACATGGCGAACAATGAGGGCTGATGAGACGCCAAGGACAATGGCACGCGGTTTTGATCCTATGCAATGTGCTGGCTTGGTGGGAGCCTAGCCAGTCTGGATGTTCACCTTCCTAGATATGGATGGAGGGGGGAGGACCTAGGACGTACCACAGGGCAGGGAACCCTGACAGCTCTTTGGACTGGAAAGGGAGGGGGAGAGGAGTGGGGGGAAGGGGAGAGGGGTGGGAGGAGGGGGAGAAGAGTGGGAGGAGGGGGAGAAGAGTGGGAGGAGGGGGAGGGAAATGGGAGGCTGGTGGGAGGAGGTGGAAATTTGTTTTTTTTTTCTTTTCTTTATCCTCCTTTTATCAATAAAAAAATTAAAAAAAAAAAAAAAAAAAAAAAAAAAAAAAAAAAAAAACTTCACTGGAAGCCACAGCACCTCTTCCTGCATGGTGCAGTGAGAGTTCAGCGAAAGGAAAGTTTTACTTGGTAGTCATGTTTTAATTTAAGTCCATGAAGCAAAAGCAAAGAACTGCTTGACTGACATTAGACAAGTGTAAAATGGCACACACTTCATTGTACACAGCCTAATTAAGAGAACATTTGACTTGATAATGTGATGCATGTTTAAAATCCCTTTCTACATGATTAATAACATTGCTGCAGTTTTTGTTCCAGCAATCAAGATATTTCACAGTTACATGGAATGATAACGTGATGCTGCTATGAGGAGATGGAGCATATCTGTAGGAACACAATTTCGATAATTAAATTAAATAATCAGAAACATATTCAAAGGGACATGCACAAATCCAAAACAGACTTACCACCTAATATTTGCAGAAAACAGATGTATAAAACATTTATTTACCTTGGTGATGTGTCATGTTTCAGTAAACTGTTAATACAATTGACTATCCAGCTAAAGAGACGTCCATATAAAGTTTTAGACATGGCATCTCGCACATCAGTAGCTTTTTCTACTGTGTTGGGTCGTATAATTGTTTCTCCTCTGGTGACCACACAGTGGGAGGTAAGAGCTTCCTGTAGCTCATCTGCTTGAATGCAAAGCAAAGATGCGGCTGCAAAACCAATACATTATTGTTAGGAAACAGTGAAAATGACTCTAATTTCAGAAAAGAGAAATGGCTGAATTCAACTGCAGCACCTGACATTGCATAAAGATATGACTGTTTCATGGTATCTGAATTCTACTGCAGAGCCTGACATTGCATAATACATGACTGTTTCATGGCATCTGAATTCTACTGCAACACCTGACATTGCATAAATACATGACTTTTTCATGGCATCTGAATTCTATTGCAGAGCTTGACATTGTATAATACATGACCGTTTCACGGTATTGAAGCCACCATTCAGCATTAGTCTCCCTGCCTCTTCCTGATGGCTCTTTTCTTGCCTCCTCTAGCCAAAATGTAATATGCAACACAACCAAACTGTCTGAACTAAGGAAACAGCTGCACAGGTGTGCAGCTACTCATGTGACATCAACTTTAATTTCATCAAATTGTGCTAAATATTTTAAAAGCACAATGAATAGGTTTGGTAGAATTTAGATATGATTATGTGATTATGCCTAGAATGTAAGAATGAACTAGAAAACTTCTTAGGTTTTGGAGTGAATCTGAATGACATTTCACAGCACATATCTGACAGAGCAGGAACCTGGCGTTTCCGTACTTCCTGTTAAGCTTTCTTTTTGGTACTAAATTTTCTTAACATGCAATACTCAAAAACATATTTAATATTAATAAATCCAAATATCATAGGAATTTACAATTAACTCAGTAAGGAAAATTCATTTTTTGATAAACAAATATCTCTTTTCTTCTCACAGGGAGGGCTGAGCCCAGGGCTTTGTGCATGCGGGGCCAGCGTTCTACCACTGAGTCATCTACTCACAAGTAGAATGGGCATCTTTAGCCACGCCTCCTGCATGAAGAGAGTCTAAATCTCCAAATTTAAATGATTATGTTTAAATTTTACCAACATATTGAGTTTTCGCTTATACATCTGACAACTTAGATTTTGGTTTGCCAGTAAGATGCCTGACCTCTGTCTTTACCTATTTCTTCATGTTGAAGAAGCAAGAAGCCATATACGGTCCTCACAGAAATTTTACCTTCCAAGTTAACACAATTCATCTCTTCACTTATTTGCATGACTATTGTCATTATTCTGCAAAACATTGTATCCTAATATTTTAAACATTTATCATTCTCAGTATGTTCTATAAATAGCTTAATTTGCAGAACAATATTTTAGCATCTATATCAATATGCTAGTAAATTTAAAAATTGTTGAATGTTTAAGTTGTTTTCCTAAGTGCATAGTTGTGAAAAAATAGTAGCATCTCTTGAGCGTAAAAGAGCATAGAAATCCCACATCTGCTGCAAACTATGTAAACACACTGAAGCTCTTTGACACAGCTATTTAATTTCCCTCCAAATACTTGCCAGTTCTGTTCTTACTGGCCAAAGAATGACCAAGAAGATAAATGTAATTTTATAGATGCCAGGCACTTTTCATTTCAAAGTAGACAATTTGAAAGGAAAAATTCTTCTATTTAATTTTTACTTGTAAAAATGAACACATGCCATGTAATGCATAAGTGAATAGATGCACTAAAATTTAAGAATTTGTTCTGGTATACGATGTTTGAAGAGGATTCAAGTCCCCTGCCTGTCTCACAGTTAGCAGTTGGTCATCTGCAATGCTGTCTCAATTGAATTGTAATGCCATTTTGGTCATTCTAGTTGGTTATTTTCTGAATGTTATCTCCCACTGGCCTGTATGTTGGCTTTCATCCAGATACTATTCATTCACCTGGCATAATTCATTTAGTTCACTATCCAGAACTTGTAACTAAAATATTTAAAGAGGCTGATTTTGAATGAAAATTAAAGGGCAAATGTTCTCAAAAAAAAAAAAAAGAGAAAATCAGTTGGATGCCTTAAATTATTAGGGACCTTTTGTCAAGCTCCACTATTAAGAGAAAGTTTAATTTTGAATTTTGCATGCAAATGAATGGAAATAGAAAACACTATCCTAAGTGAGGGAACCCAGACCCAAAACGTTGTATATGATATGTACTCATAAGTGGATTCTAGCAATAAACAAAAGACATTGATCCTATAATTCCTTATCCTAGAGAACCTAAATAAGAAGGTGAACCCAAATAAAAACATATAGTTATCCTCCTGGATATTGGAAGTAGACAAGATTGCTGGACAGGGGCTGGGAGCACGGGGGTGGGGGTGGGGTAGGGATATGGGGAGATGGGGAGAGAGAAGAGAGAAGGGGAGGATGGGGCGAGCTTGAGGGAATGAGATGGTTGGGATGGAGGAGGGGTGGATGTGGGAGCAGGGAAGTAGATATCTTAGTTAAGGGAGCCATTTTAGGGTTGGCAAGAGACTGGACTCTGGAGGGGTTTCCAGGTGTCCAAGGAGATGTCCCCAGCTTGTTCCTTGGGCAGCAGAGGAGAGGGTACCTGAACTGGCCTTATACTATAGCCACACTGATGAATATCTTGCATATCACCATAGAACCTTCATCTGGCGATGGATGGAGATAGAGACAGAGACCCACATTGGAGCACTGGACTGAGATTCCCAAGGTCCAAATGAGGAGCAGAAGGAGAGAGAACATGAGCAAGGAAGTTAGGACTGCGAGGGATGTGTTCACCCACTGAGATGGTGGGACTGATCTAATGGGAAATCACCAAGGCCAGTTGGACTGGAACTGATGGAGCATGTGATCAAACCAGACTCTCTGTATGTGGCTGATGGTGGAGGCTGACTGAGAAGCCAAGGACAATGGTGCTAGGTTTTGATTCTACTGCATGGATGGGCTTTGTGGGAGCCTAGTCTGTTTGGATGCACACCTTCCTGAACCTGGGGGGGGGGGCGGGGAGGACCTTGGACTTCCCATAGGGTAGGGAACCCTGATTGCTCCTAGGACTGGAGAGGGAGAGGAAGGAGGAGGGGGTGTAACGGGAGGGGAGGGAAGTGGGAGGAGGTAGAAATTTTCAATAAAAAATAAAGAGAAGAAAAAGTTTGATTTGGAACAAGAGTGATGTGCGTCTCTTGTATGGAAAATGAAAAATTAATTAACCTATGACAAATGAGTCAATGGAATTCAAACAGTAAAAAACACAATGGATACAGGTTATAAACACTAGAAGACAATTTTAATTCTTTTTTGTACATGTCAACTACATCTTATCAATATTTTCTGCATTTTCATATTAAAATACAATATCTTGCATAGTCATAAAAGCTTGGCTTCTGAAAATATTGTTCATAGTAATCATTTTACATGTGTAAAGACTGTTTTTCTTAATTGACTTTTTTTTTTAGTTCTTCAAGACAGGGTTTCTCTGTGTAATTCTGAATGTCCTGTAGACCAGGTTGACCATGAACTCAGAGATCCCGCTGCTTCCCAAGTTCTGGGACTAAGGGCATGCACCACTATGCCTGGCTTAATAGCTGGTTTTTACAACTTCTATACAACCGAGTCTGAGCATTCTTTGTGAGAGTTACATGAGTAAAAGTGTTTGAAATTATCCCCACATGACCCAGCATAAGCTATGAAAGAGTTCAGTCTTGAATGGAAGGCAATACAACTCACAGTTCTCCAGAGCTGCGTGATTGCAGATGTAGCTCTTGTCCATCTGGTGCTCAGTTGCCACAGAGGAGAATTCAATGTTTCCAACATTCAAGATTGCGGCGAGCACACTATACACACTTCCAAGTTGCTAAAATATATCACAGAAATAGTAGCATCAAATGTGGTCTACAGCAATATAAGGACTATGACTGGGAACAGATGGAGGAAAAGCCTTGGATTCTAGCACAAGAAGGTCACTCTTCATATGGTGATGCCAGACTAAGACCCAATCAGGCAAGGATTCAAGCAGGCTCAGTCTCATTCATTATTGTGACTTTGGAGATCAGCATAAAGCTGTTTCCTTGTGAGCACTTAGAATATTTTATAAATGTTAGTATAAATTAAAATAGACAGGAGGAACACTCCTCAGAGGAAAGTAGAAATATTCTTTAGGTTATAGATATTCTATCCATGTGAACTTTAGGATGCAGTGTTGTTTTTATCACATGTACATTTTCTGCAGGCCATCTTAGATGTGAAGTTAGTGCATGGATTGAGGGAGAGTCTAGTGAGATTATGTGTGCTGATTGGGGGAGAGTCTGGAAAGAAGAATCAAGAGATCCCAGCATCCTAATCCAAGGAGGCATGATGCTTAAGGCTAGGCATAAGACTATAGACTACAGCTCAGAGTTTTCATAGTATTCATTACTATTTAACATAGATTCTTAATGCTCAGGAACACGCAGGCACACATGCAAGCTTGTATGTGATTCTCTCTGAAGACACTGGGGAGGGGGACTTATCAAGGTATGTCTGCAAGTCACGGTATTATTCCAACTACCTTCATGTTACAGGAGACCCAGAAGACAGCAAACCATGATCCCAATTTAGCAAACCTTGAAGCTATATCAAAGATGCTTATCTTCAGGTCCAGGCATCTTGAAGCTATATTGCTTGCTGGTACATGAGGCCCAGAAGACAACAAAACATGACCCAAACTTAGCATGCCTTGCAGTTATATTGAAGAAGCCCAGCCTCAGGTCAAGGCATGTCTGTGACTGAGGGAGAAATTGAACTGTTCACAGCATAAAAACTTGTCTGTCTACCCAACTACCCATCTTCAGGGCTGACAATCACCAAATAGCTTAAAGTAATTTGTGTTCTGTAGTAAGCAAAACATTTCTTCTTATGTAGAAAGTCAGCAAAGTCTGATAGATCTAAAAACTTTGCATGGACTTTGAGAGAACTGGAATTTGAAGCCTGTATCTTTGCTCCCAGGATGCATGTTCCTTTTTCACTGAAGAAGGAAAGCAGCGTGGAGGAACAGACAACTCCCACAGTTCCATGGACCTAAGCCAACTCCAGCACTACTTTCTCTTTTCTTGTGGGATAACATACAACTACATGCAATTCCAGAGTCACAGATACTTCTGAGCCTGAAAACAATATCAAAATAAGAATAAACTGACCAGGGGTAAATTCTAGCCCTTCAGGAAAAAGTTTTTTTTAGTTTTGTTTGTTTTGTTTTTAATAAGGAAATGAGATAATAGGAGACTGTATAAATTCTAAAGGAATTCTGTGTACTTTCAAGTGTGTTAGTGGTTCATGGGTCATGATATAATCTGTCTAATATAATTTCTACATACTTTTTTCTGATATAGGTGTAACTATACTGGAACATAAAACCATTGTTGGGACTGGCAAGATGGCTTAATAGGTAAAGGTGTTTGTTGTCAAGCCTGACAGTTGGAGATCAATCTCTGGACCAACACCATGAAGGAAAGAACCAATTTAATTTTTTTATTGCTTTTATTGAGCTATATATTTTCTCCATTCTTCTCCTTTTTTCTCCCCTCCCCTTCTACACTCTCCCATGGTCGCTATTTACTCCCAGTTTACTCAGGAGATCTTGTCTTTTTCTTCTTCCTATGTACATTAGATCTATGTATGCCTTTCTTAGGGTCCTCTTGCTATCTAGGTTCTCTAGGATTGTGAATTGTAGGCTGGTTTTTCTTTGCTTTATGTCTAAAAGCCCCTTATGAGTGAGTACATATGATATTTGTCTTTCTGGGTCTGGGTTACCTCACTCAGTATGATGTTTTCTAGATCCATCCATTTGCTTGCAAATTTCAAGATGTCATTATTTTTTTCTGCTGTTTAGTACTCCATAGTGTAAATGTACCACATTTTTTCTTATTCATTCTCCAGTCGAGGGGCATTTAGGTTGTTTCCAGGTTCTGACTATGACAAATAATGCTGCTGTAAACATAGTTGTGCACATGTCCTTGTGGCATGATTGAGCATCCTTTGGGCATATACCCAAAGCTGGTATTGCTGGGTCTTGAGGCAGGTTGTTGCCTAATTTTCTGAGAAATTGCCATACTGATATCCAAAGGAGCTGTACCAGTTTGCACTCCCACCAGCAATGGATGAGTGTTTGTTCCCTTTACCCCACAACCTCTCCAGCATAAATTGTCATCAGTGTGTTTGATATTGGCAATTCTTATAGGTGTAAGATGGAATCTCAGAGTTGTTTTGTTTTGTATTTCTCTGATGTCTAAGGATGTTGAACATTACCTCAAATATCTTTCAACCATTTTAGATTCCTCTGTTGAGAGTTCTCTGTTTAGGTCTGTACTCCATTTTTTTATTGGATTATGTGTTCATTTGGTGCCTAATTTCTTGAGTTCTTTGTATATTTTGGAGGTCAGACCTCTATCTGATGTGGGGTTAGTGAAGATCTTTTCCCATTCTATTGGCTGTTGTTTTGTCTTATTGACCATGTCCTTTGCTTTACAGAAGCTTTTCAGTTTCAGGAGGTCCCATTTATTAATTGTTTCTCTCAGTGTCTGTGTTGCTGAGGTTATATTTAGGAAGTGGTCTCCTTAGCACAACTATCTTAACAGCTAAGGTGATGGTATTTAGGGAAGCATGGTGCTTTGTATGATGCTTGAAAATGTTTAATTTCTTTCATAAATATTTTTTGATATCAACTAAAATTCTGGCTGAGAATACAAAGAAAACATGTTAGCCTGTGACTTTAGACTATCATAGAAAATGTTTTTAAAAAGTTAAAGAAGAAAACAAGGGTCCCTCCTGTTTTGATATAACAGATGATTTTATGCAAATATAAGCAAAAGTCCTTGCGTGAATGTGAACTAAATGGTGTGGTAACAATGTTAGGCAGCCAGGTAAGTCACCAAACTCTTAGTATTTATTGTAAATGTATATAATGGAAAAGTGGACTTGGAAATTTCATTTTGGCATTTTCCAATTTGTGCTATTTTTAGAGATTGTCTAACTTTGATTCGCGTGTACGTTGGTTTGTGTTAATTCACAAGTGCACATGTCAATTGTAAACCCTGGGAAGGTTTAAGAGGCAAGGACACTATGGGTGTTGTCAACACTGACAACAGCAAATGGGGAAGGAGACAGAGAAGCAGAGTGGCACCACCGTGCTGCAGAAAGCTGTGACGGTGGGATGCTGTGCTCAGAGGTGCAGGGCTCATGCTGCATGGACTGTCATTGAAGCTCTTCCTTCAGCTACTGACCAAGGACAGACCAGAGAAAGCCAGTAGGAGTGCGATCAATTCAGAGCTGGGTGAAAGAAAAAATAATCACCCACTCAGTTCAAGTCTCCTGACTCTGAACCCAGGCAGGCTGCCTTCATTTAACTCTTAAAGTCAGCCTGAGATGGGCAAGAACTTCCAGGGTGGATTACCTCGAGCCAGGGCAACAGTTTTCACCATCAAACAACCATTACCGATGATGCGTCAGGACCATAAATGGATGTTCTCGACTCAAAACTCTAGCCTCCTATATAGATGTTCAATATCCCATGAATGTGTTTAAAACTGGAAAACACAGGTTGACATGCATGAATGATATTCCCAGGTTGATTCAAGCACAAAGCTGATTTTATCTTATTGTTACTCAACATTGTCTTCCATCAAGAGAGTTGGAAGTGAACATTGACTCTTATGAATGTGACTTAGATGTGAACAAACCAATTTTACACTGGTTCCTTGTTCATAAGACAGAAACCTAGAAGCGACTACGTCCAAGAAAGGGTCACTGGAGGGGTGGACTTAGGGCTACACTAGTATCACAGCAGCCAGAGCAGCAAATGTCTTCTTTGTACTTAGGGTTTATAGTAAGATGAAATGCCCAGGGATGGTGGCAGGGTCAGGGAGAAGAGTTGTCTTTTGAGCAAGAATAAGAGCAAAAGATTTTAGCCAGTCCTAGAGGTGCAGGATGTAATCCCAGCAGGCTGAAGCAGCATGATCACAAGTCTAAGATCTGTGTGGGCTACAGAGTGACTTTAAGGAGTACAGGACCAGACAAAGTAGCTTAGAGACACTATCCTAACAACAACAACAAAGGACTGGACATGTAGGTCAGTGGCATAGCATCTGTCTGACATGCACAAGGCTATCAATTCAATGCTCAGTATGGGAAAATTAGGAAAAATTTTCAAGTGGCCACTTCTGCTATCTGGGACACTGATTACAGCATGTTCTCTTGCTTGATAGAGCAACGCTGAAATAAAGCCAGCTTTGCTTCAACCTGTGAATACCATTCATTTATTTCAAACCATACGTTCCAAATTTAAGCATACTTACGACTAATTAAACAGCTAACTATGAGCCTGTGTTTGGGAAAGAATGGAATCTCCACAGCTTTTCTTCCATCTCTGGATGGGGGTCACAAATCACCCACATATGGCTGTGTCAGAGTTGCTCCCTCACACTGAAAGCCGTTATAAATATTCACTAGTAATAAAAAGATCTATTTCCTGACAGCTACCAGTTATCTCTATCTCCCCAAATTAAGGCCAACAGTAAAGATTTCAACACAACTGTGCATCTACCCTTTGGAGTACATAGCATATATAGGCACACACACACACTGCCACGCTTCACATGTGATCCACAATGAGTTCTTTATATCTTGGACTTATCCTTTTTATTTACATCATAACACAGAACAGGCAAAGTATGCTATTAATCAAGTCCATTCTCCTGTCTCCATATAACAATTCAGTCATTCTGCTTTGTCCGCTGCTACCACTACCACCACCTCCTTCTCACCCCTTCCTCTATGGTTTTGGAGTGAGGTGCAAATAGCAAAACTAAATGCACATATTGGAGTCTTTTAAAAACTCAATGCCATCTCACTCGAAGAAAATTTTTGATGTTACATGCCTCATCTAAGAACAAAGTCTGTAAGCTTCTCCAAAAGTCCTTAAAGAGATATCAGAGTTTCGCTATACTTTATAGGCTAGAGGGTGTTTTGTGCATTAACAGAGAAAAGGAAACTAGTCTTCTCCTTTTTGCCCTAGAAACCACAGCATCATCAAGTTTCTAGGTAACAACTATAACTTGCTAGTTACAGAATAGAGAGCCTAGGGACTGGAGAGACGGCTCAGAGGTTAAGAGCACTGCCTGATCTTCCAAAGGTCCTGAGTTCAATTCCCAGCACCCACATGGTGGCTCACAACCATCTATGATATCTGGTACCCTCTTCTGACCTGCAGTCATATACAGGCAGAACACTGCATACAAAATAAATTTTTTAAAAAAGAATAGAGAGTCTAAGCTGTCACTCAAAGTTCCAGGTAGAGTCCATCCATCAGCGGAAAGAAAGAAAGAATATATCATTCAAGAATAAGGATATTCAAGTCAGAGTGTCTACTTCTAAACCAATTCCCTGATGGGGAATGCAGAATCAGAAGCCCCATCCTGAGGGAGACAGAACTGATAGATACATACAGAATACTTAATTAATCAGATAGATTCTTCTCAGGAGCCCATCAAATCCTCTCTGAAATAGATCATATCATCACTTATAAATCAAGTCTTAACAAATATAAAATAATCAAATAATTTCTTATGCCTTTGTCATATTACAAAGGGAATAAAGCATGAATAAATAGTAATAGAAACTATATAAAAGCATGAAACTGAACAACGTATTCTTGAATGACCAGTGAATCACTGAAGAAAAAGAAACAAAAAACAAAAAAATAGGGAGGAGAAATTGCAAAAAAAATAGAGTCAAGAAAAATAAAAGTACAAATTACCAGAACATTTAGGCTTTGGCTAAGGGAAGTCTATGGAAGTTTTAGCTAGAGAACTTAGATAGAGCTCAAATAAATGATCTAATGATGCATGCCAGGGTGCTATAAAAACAAGAACAATAAATACTTTAAGTCAGTCATGGCAAAGAGTTAATAGCAATCAGGACAGATATAATGAATGGAGATTGAAAGAACAATATATAGAATATATTGAACATATAGAACCAATCAGTGAATTGGTTCTTTGAAAAATGATAAGATGGTAAATTCTCAAATAAACTAACCAAAAAAAAGTTCCAAAGCTGGATAACTAGAGACAAAAAGGATGGTAATTTCAATATATTCCAAGGAGATCCAGGGAATTGATAAGCAATACCTTGGAAATTTATATTCTCAAATACTTGGAGAACCTAGAATAAAATGACAAACTCCTGTGCACAATATGACATACAAAAATTACATTAAGAAGATATACAAAAAACCAGTAGGTGCACAGCAAGTAAAGAGATTGAAGCAATAATAAAAACTCTCCCAACGAAGAACACCCTAAGTAGATACTGGAAGGAGTCATTGAAAAATTTTACCAGACCTTGAAAGAAGAGTTAACACCATTGCTTTTCAAACTCTTTAATAACAGAAACAGAAGAAACACTGCTAAAGTTATGCCATGGAGCCAGCATTATGCTAATATCAAATTGAATATGGGCACAACAAAAAGAAAACTACAGACTAAGTTCTTCAAGAAGATGGTAATAGGTGTAAACATTATCAATAAAATTTGTGCAAGCTAAATCACTAAGTCAGTATACCATGAACATTTTGGTTTTATTCTAGAGATAGAAAGATAGGTCACTGTGAACACATCAAGAAATGTAACACAGTACATGCACATAAGAATTGAAATTATTGAAAAATCATATTTCAAACAGATACAAAAGAGGCCTTTGACAAAGTCCATCACATGTCCTCCTCTTGGGATAAAGAAAACCTCAAAGAAACCAGAAGTGGTAGATACATACTTGAGCACCATAAACAACACACATGACAAACCTATAACTAACATATTAAATGAAAAACTTAAAAGGATTTCTTTTTCTAAAACCTGGAATGAAGCAAAGTTGTTCAGTCAAGTGCTCAAAGTCTTAGCTAGAGCAGTAAGACAAGAAAAATGAAATAAGGCAGAATGGAAGAAAAAAATTACTTTTATTTGTAGACAATATAATCATATCCTTAAATGGCCTAAAGACTGTGCAAGAAAACATTTAGTTCTGATAAGTACTTTCACTGGAGTAGCAAGATACATAACAAATACCAGAAAACTATCAGCTCTTCTATATTCCACAAACAAATCTGGCAAAAGAGGAAAACAACTAGCCAATTTCATTTATGACTTTAGCAAAGCAAACATAAAATACTTCAGAATAAGTGTAACTGAGGCAGTAAGAGACCTGTACTCTACAAACTTTAAGACACTGAAGGAATTACGACAGATGAAAAAAGATGAAAAGACTTTAACAATCATGGATGGGCACAATTTATTGTGAAATGGCTTATTACCAAAATCAATATTTAAATTCAACACAACCCCCCAAACATTCCAATAATATTCTTTACCATATTAGGAAAAATAATTTTAAAATTCATGTGAAAATAGAAATGATCCCAAACAAGAAACACAATAAAAGCACAAAGCCTACAGCATTAAAATCTCAAATTACATCACAGAGCCACAGTGAAAAAACTGTCATGGCAGCATCATAAAAACAAGCACATAGACTAACAGAATAGAACAAAGGCCTCAGAAATAGCCCAGATGACTGCAGACACATTTTAAAAAGGTGTCAAAAGTACATTTGAAAGAGAAGGGGTACTCAATAGCCTGCCTGCAGCAAGCAAGGTAGGCGCTTTGTTTACGAGCTACCCAACCAGCATGGAGATCTGATCTCAGCACCAGGAGAGCCATCACTGGGGTGAGTGAGTTTCTGACCCTTGGCAGCAGCCCAGGACATGGAACTCAGATGTTCCTCATCCCCCCCACTTCCTGGTCTTCCTGCAGGGACTATACTCCCCACATACTGCCTCTCTCTTCCTATCCCACCCAGCTTGCATTCAGAACCCTCCCACCTTCTGCCTCCCTTCCCTCTTTGGGCACATAACATCACCCAGCTCAGCCTGTCTGGGCGCTGGGGCCTAATCCCGAGGGCAACAGGGCTGGAGGGAGTTCCTTTGTCTCAATAGCCTGCCTTCAGCAAGCAAGGTAGGCGCTTTGTTTACCAGCTACCCAACCAGCACAAAGATCTGATCTCGGCACCAGGAGAACTATCACTGGGGCACCAGGAGAGCCACCACTGGGGAGTGCTATCACTGGGAAGGTACATTAGAGGGCAAGGAGACCTGATCCTGTAAAAGAAGATCCATAGAGGAGCATTCGGAGGAAGAGATGGGCAGGCGCCAATGCAAGAATTCACCCAACAATCTAAAAAACAGCATGAAACCACAAGAACCCAGGGACCTCAAAACAGGAGGACATGAACACCTTAGTCAAGAAGAAGTAGAAAAAATTGACTTTATGAAAGTGATTGACAACCTTAAACAGCATGTAAAAAATGCCCTTATAGAAATAGATGAGAAGTATAACAGAGAGTTTGAAAAATTGAATAAATCAGTGAATGATACCCTAGGAAACCAAGGAAAAACAATCAAACAGACAATGTAAACAGTTCAAGACTTGAAAACTGAAATGGAGGCAAAGAAGAAAACACAAACAGAGGGCCGGATGGACATGGAAAATCTAGGTAAACGAATAGAGACTACAGAAACAAGCAAAACCAACAGAATACAAGAGATAGAAGAAAGAATCTCAGAATTCGAAGATACCATAGAGAAAATAAACGCACTGATCAAAGAAAACAGCAAGTCCAACAAACTCTCATCACAAACATTCAGGAAATCCGGGACACAATAAAAAGACGAAACCTAAGAATAATATGAGTAGAAGAAGGAGAAGTGCAGCTCAACGTTCCAGAAAATATATTTAATAAAATTATAGAAGAAAACTTTCCCAACCTAAAGAAAGATATACCTATGAAGGTTCAAGAAGCATACAGAACACCGAATAGACTGGATCAAAAAAAACCATCCCCTCGCCATATAATAATCAAAACACAAATCATACAGAATAAAGAAAGAATATTAAGAGCTGCAAAGGAAAAAGGCCAAGTTACTTATAGAGGTAAACCTATCAGACTTACACTTGACTTCTCTATGGAAACCATGAAAGCCAGAAGGTCCTAGATAGATGTACTGCAGGACCTAAGAGAACATGGATGCAAGCCCAGATTACTATACCCAGCCAAGCTTTTGTTCACTATAAATGGAGAAAATAAAATTTTCCAGGATAAAAACAAATTTAAACAATACACAGCCACAAATCCAGCCTTACAGAAAGTAATAGAAGGAAAATCACTAACCAAGGAGTCCAACAATGACCACAATAACTCAGACATCTAGAGACCCTTCACCAGCACAACTCAAAGAAGGAAAACACACAAACTCTACTACTAAAGAGGTGACCGGAGTTAACAACCACCAGAGTTAACAACCACTGGTCATTAATATCACTTAATGTCAATGGACTCAACTCACCTATAAAAAGGCACAGGCTAAGAGATTGGATATGAAAACAGGATCCAACATTCTGCTATTTACAAGAAACGCATCTCAACCACTAAGACAGGCACCTACTCAGAGTAAAGGGCTGCAAAAGGGCTTATCAAGCAAATGCACCTAAGAAACAAGCAGGTGTGGCCATACTAATTTCTAACAAAGTTGACTTCAAACTTAGATCAATTGGAAGAGATGGAGAGGGACATTTTATACTCATAACAGGAACAATTCATCAGGATGGAGTCTCAATCCTGAATATCTATGCCCCTAATATAAAAGCACCCACGTACGTAAAAGAATCATTACTAAAACTCAAGGCAGCCATCAAACCGCACACACTAATAGTAGGAGACTTCAACACTCCTCTCTCACCAATGGACAGGTCAATCAGACAGAAACCTAACAGAGAAATAAGAGAATTAATGGAGGTAATGAATCAAATGGACTTAACAGACATATATAGAACATTCCACCCAAATAGGAAAGAATATACTTTCTTCTCTGCAGCTCATAGAACCTTTTCGAAAATTGACCACATACTCGGTAACAAAGCAAACTTCCACAGTTACAAAAAAAATTAGTAACCACCTGTGTCTTATCAGATCACCATGGATTAAAGTTATAATTCAACAACAATGCTACCCCCAGAAAGCCTACAAACTCATGGAAACTGAACAGTCAACTACTGAACCATACCTGGATTAAGGAAGAAATAAAGAAAGAAATTAAAGTCTCCCTTCAATTCAATGAAAATAAAGAAACAACATACTCAACTTATGGAACACTATGAAAGCAGTCTTAATAGGAAAGTTCATAGCACTAAGTGCCCACCTAATGAAAACAGAGAAAGCACACATTGGTGACTTAACAGCCCACCTGAAAGCTCTAGAAAAAAAAAAGAAGCAGACTCACCTAGGAGGAGTAGAAGACTGGAAATAATCAAACTGAGGGCTGAAATCAACAAAATAGAAACACAGAAAACAATCCAAAGAATCAATGAAACAAAAAGCTTGTTCCTGGAGAAAATCAACGAGATTGATAAACCCCTATCAAAACTAATCAAACGGCAAAGTGAGAATATGCAAATTAATAAGATCAGAAATGAAAAAGGGGACATAACCACAGACACAGAGGAAATTCAGAGAATCATTAGATCTTACTACAAAAGCCTGTATGCCACAAAACTGGAAAATGTAAAAGAAATGGACACTTTTTCAGATAAATACCATATACCAAAGTTAAACCAGGACCAGGTGAACAATCTAAATAGATCTGTTAGTCGCGAAGAATTAGAAGCTGTTATCAAAAACCTCCCTACCAAAAAAAGCACAGGACCAGATGGTTTCAATGCAGAATTCTACCAGAACTTCCAAGAAGAGCTAATACCTATACTCCTTAATGTATTTCACAATATAGAAACAGAAGATTCATTGCCAAATTCCTTTTATGAAGCTACAGTTACTCTGATACCAAAACCACACAAAGACTCAACCAAGAAAGAGAATTACAGGCTAATCTCACTCATGAACATCGACGCAAAAATCCTCAACAAAATATTGGCAAACCGAATCCAAGAACACATTAGAAAATTATCCATTATGAGCAAGTAGGCTTCATCCCAGAGATGCAGGGCTGGTTCAACATACGAAAATCTATCAATGTAATCCATCATATAAATAAACTGAAAGAAAAAAAACCATATGATTGTTTCATTAGATGCTGAAAAAGCATTCAACAACATTCAACATCCCTTTATGATAAAAGTCTTCGAGAGATTAGGGATACAAGGGTAATACCTAAATATAATAAAAGCTATATACAGCAAGCAGACAGCTAACATCAAATTAAATGTAGAGAAACTCAAAGCCATCCCACTAAATCAGGAACAAGGCAAGGCTGTCCACTCTCTCCATACCTCTTCAATATAGTGCTTGAAGTTTTAGCAATAGCAATAAGACAACATAAGGGTATCAAGGGGATTCGAATTGGAAAGGAAGAAGTTAAACTTTCGTTATTTGCAGATGATAGGATAGTGTACATAAGAGATCCCAAAAACTCCACCAAAGAACTCCTACAGCTGATAAACACCTTTAGTAATGTGGCAGGATACAAGATCAACTCCAAAAAATCAGTCGCCTTCCTGTACACAAAGCATATGGAAGCAAAGAGGAAAAGAGAGGCATAACCTTTCACGATAGCCACAAACAGCATAAAATATCTTGAGGTAACTCTAACCAAGGAAGTGAAAGATCTATTTGACAAGAACTTTAAGGCATTGAAGAAAGAAATTGAAGAGGACACCAGAAAATGGAAGGATCTCCCTTGCTTTTGGATTGGGAGGATCAATATAGTAAAAATGGCAATTCTACCAAAGGCAATCTATAGATTCAATGAAATCCCCATCAAAATCCCATCAAAATTCTTCACAGACCTGGAGAGGGCAATAATCAACTTTATATGGAAAAACAAAAAACCCAGGATAGCCAAAACAATCTTATACAATAAAGGAACTTCTGGAGGCATTACCATCCCTGACTTCAAACTCTATTACAGAGCTACAGTAATGAAAACAGCTTGGTATTGGCATAAAAACAGAGAAGTTGACCAATGGAATCGAATAGAAGACCCTGACTTTAACCCACAAACCTATGAACACCTGATTTTCGATAAACGAGCTAAAAGTATACAATGGAAAAAAGAGAGCATCTTCAACAAATTGTGCTGGCAAAACTGGATGTCAATCTGTGGAAAAATGAAAATAGATCCATATCTATCACCATGCACAAAACTCAAGTCCAAGTGGATTAAAGACCTCAATATCAGTCCGAACACACTGAACTAGATAGAAGAGAAAGTGGGAAGAACTCTACAACACGTGGGCACAGGAGACCACTTCCTACGTATAACGCTAGCAGCACAGACATCAAGGGCCTCATTGAATAAATGGGACTTCCTGAGACTGAGAAGCTTCTGTAAAGCAAAGGACACTGTCGCTAAGACACAAAGGCAACCCACTAACTGGGAGAAGATCTTCACCAACCCCGCAACTGACAAAGGTCTGATCTCCAAAATATATAAAGATCTCAAGAAACTAGACCGTAAAAGGCTAATCAACCCAATTATTAAATAGGGCACTGAGCTGAACAGAGAATTCTCAACAGAAGAAGTTCAGATGGCCAAAAGACACTTAAGGTCATGTTCAACTTCCTTAGTGATCAGTGAAATGCAAATCAGGAAAACTTTAAGATACCATCTTACACCTGTCAGAATGGCTAAAATCAAAAACACCAATGATAGTTTTTGCTGGAGAGGTTGTGGAGAAAGGAGTACACTCATCCATTGCTGGTAGGAATGCAAACTTGTACAACCACTTTGGAAAGCAGTGTGGCGGTTTCTCAGGGAATTCTGGATTAACTTACCCTTGGACCCAGCAATACCACTCTTGGGAATATACCCAAGAGAGGCCTTATCATACAACAAAAGTATATGCTCTACTATGTTCATAGCAGTATTGTTTGTAATAGCCAGAACCTGGAAACAACCTAGATGCCCTTCAATGGTAGAATGGATGAAGAAAGTGTATGGAATATATACATATTAGAGTACTACTCAGCAGTAAAAAACAAGGACTTCTTGAATTTTGCATGCAAATGGATGGAAATAGAAAACACTATCCTGAGTGAGGTAATCCAGACCCAAAAACAGGATCATGGGATGTTCTCACTCATATTTGGTTTCTAGACATAAACAAAGGTCATTGAGCCTATAATTAGTGATCCTAGAGAAGCTAAATAAGGAGAACCCAAAGAAAAACATATAGGCATCCTCCTGAATATTAACCTTCATCAGGCGATGAAAAGAGACAGAGACAGAGACTCATATTGGAGCACCGGACTGAAATCTCAAGGTCCAAATCAGGAGCAGGAGGAGAGAGAGCATGAGCAAGGAACTCAGGACCGCAAGGGGTGCACCCACACACTGAGACAATGGGGATATTCTATTGGGAACTCACCAAGGCCAGCTGGCCTGGGTCTGAAAAAGCCTGGGAAAAAACCGGACTCGCTGAACATAGCAGACAATGAGGACTACTGAGAACTCAAGAACAATGGCAATGGGTTTCTGATCCTACTGCACCTACTGGCTTTGTGGGAGCCTAGGCAGTTTGGATGCTCACCTTAGAAGACCTGGATGGAGGTATGGGTTCCTTGGACTTCCCACAGGACAAGGAACCCTGATTGCTCTTTGGGCTGACGAGGGAGGGGGACTTGATTGGGGGAGGCGGAGGGAAATGGGAGGCGGTGGCGGGGAAGAGACAGAAATCTTTAATAAATAAATATATAAATAAAATGCTAACTCCAAAAAAAAGCAAAAAAATATCTGATCTCCAAAATATATAAAGAACTCAAGGAACTAGACTTTAAAATGCTATTTAACCCAATTAAAAACTGGGGCACTGAACTGAACAGAGAACTCTCAACAGAAGAAGTTCAAATGGCCAAAAGACACTTAAGGTCATGCTCAACCTCCTTAGCGATCAGGGAAATGCAAATCAAAACAACTTTGGGATATCATCTTACACTTGTCAGAATGGCTAAAATCAAAAACAGCAATGATAGCCTTTTCTGGAGAGGTTGTGGAGGAAGGGGTACCCTCATCTGTTGCTGGTGGGAACGCAAACTTGTGCAACCACTTTGGAAAGCAGTGTGGCGGTTTTTCAGCAAATTCAGGATCAACCTACCCCTGGACCCAGCAATACCACTCTTGGGAATATACCCAAGAGATGCCCTATCATATGATAAAAGCATTTGTTCAACTATGTTCATAGCAGCATTATTTGTAATAGCCAGAACCTGGAAACAACCTAGATGTCCTTCAATGGAAGAATGGATGAAGAAAGTGTGGAATATATATACCTAAGAGTACTACTCTGCGGTAAAAAACAATGACTTCTCAAATTTTGCATGCAAATGGATGGAAATAGAAAACACTATCCTGAGTGAGGTAACCCAGACCCAAAAAGATGAACATGGGGTGTATTCACTCATAATTGGTTTCTAGCCATAAATAAAGGTCACTGAGTCTATAATTTGTGATCCTGGAGAAGCTAAATAAGAAGGTGAACCCAAAGAAAGACATATAGTTATCCTCTTGGATATTGGAAGTGGACAAGATTGCTGGACAGGGGCTAGGAGCACGGGGATGGGGTGGGATGGGGATACGGGGAGATGGGGAGAGAGAAAAGAGGAGGGGAGGATGGGGCGAGCTCGAGGGAATGGGATGGTTGGGATGGAGGAGGGGTGGATGTGGGAGCAGGGAAGTAGATATTTTAATTAAGGGAGCCATTTTAGGGTTGGTAAGAGACTGGACTCTGGAGGGGTTTCCAGGTGTCCAAGGAGATGTCCCCAACTTGTTCCTTGGGCAGCAGAGGAGAGGGTACCTGAACTGGCCCTATCCTGATGTGGGAGTGTCATATCAATCTGTTGATTTCATTGGCTAAGCAATAAAGAAACTGCTAGGCCCATTGGATAGGCCCACCCTTAGGTGGGTGGAGTAAACAGAACAGAACGCTGGGAGGAAGAGGAAGTGAGGTCAGACTCGACAGCTCTCCTCTCCAGAGCAGACGCCTTCAGAGATACGCCATGCTACCCGCTCCAGGGAAGACGCACGCCATGCCCCAGCTCCGACCCAGGATGGACTTAGGCTAGAATCTTCCCGGTAAGTGCACCTAGGGGCGCTACACAGATGATTAGAAATGGGCCAGAGCAGTGTTTAAAAGAATACAGTGTCCGTGTAATTATTTGGGGCATAAGCTAGCTGAGCCAGGTGGCTGGGGTTTTGGGGACGTAGCCCTGCCGCTGCTCCATATTACTACAAATGGCGCCCAACGTGGGGCTAACTAAACCCACTTAAAAAACCTGAGAAGGCTTAAAAATAAGGGAGAGAGCATTTAACACAGATTTTTGCTGTTTGTTGGTGGCGTGCTGTAGAGAGATTTCCTGATTCAGCAACAGCAGCAGAAAAAAAAGCTGTGTTATTTTAAAGTGTGGCTTCCCGGGGCTGTGCCGCCAGTGCAAACTCTGGCTTTATGTTTGTGTTCCCGCTTGGGATCGGAAGGAGAGTGCTCTGAGACCTTGATGATGATGCAGAGCTCCCCGCCTGCTCCTGGGCAGAAGGCAGAATCAGGCTTAGGCAGGCGGAAGAGCACGGCGGATTCCTGCCGCCATACAGAGACGTGTTTTCAGACTGCACAGTGCTCTGCGTGTCAGATTTGGATGTAACTTGGATGAAAAGAATTTCTGTGCTACACGCTCAGTCTCAGAATTAAAGTGCTGAGTGCCGCTCCTACCTGGTAGCCCCAAGAGGCTTCCTGACTCAGCTTTAGCTGCAAAATCCTGCGGCTCATTAAGAGGTCCTGCCACAAAACACTTAAACAGTGTTGATGAAAAGCTGAACACATGCTTTTCGGTTTTCAGCCGTAGCAGGAAAAAAGCTGCCCGTTTAAAAATGCCGGCTTTCTGGGCCATCCTGCCAGGGCAAACTTCTGACTGTTGGAGGCAGGAGGGCCGGCTACTGAGAGAGGACTTGAGTGTTGTCTGTTGTAGCTTGCTGGCTACAACCTTGAAATGCCAGTTGTGGCTATAAACATGCCTCAGCCATGAGGCTGGAAAGCTAAGGATCCAGCCAGCAAAGCCACGCCTTTAGTCCTACTGATATTGCTTGGTAATTTAAAGGCTCTTGTGGTCAGAAAAAGAGAGATATACAGTAAAGAGAGATTCAAAGACAGAGAAAATTTCTGAATGGTTTAAAGTGTGTTAAAAATATATGCAAGCTGAAAGTTGAAGTTCTTAAAGCAAAAAACAAAAAAAAAGGAAGAGAGTTGTTGTGTGTCGTAGTACACACCTTTAATCCCAACACTTGGGAGGCAGAGGGAGATAGACCTCTGTGACTTCAAGGTGTGGTAGCACACGCCTTTAATCCCAGTGCCTAGAAGGCAGAGACGAACAGATCTCTGTGAGTTCAAGGTGTAGTAGCAAACACCTTTAATCCCAATGCCTGGGAGGCAGAGAAAGGCGGATCTCTGAGAGTTCAAAGACAGCCTGGTCCGCAGATATACGCTCAAAAAGCAAAAAGTTAACCTAGAAATGTCGCAGCTTAGATTCTTAAGCGTCTAGTGATTTAAAGGCGCAAATCAAAAGTGCTCCTGGATAGTAAAAAATTGCAGATTCACAATAGGACAGATTCAGACCACTAAACGAGTCACACTGTTGGATGAATGTACGTAGGCTTGAGAGAGAGAAAGAAGAAAAAGAATATAGAGAATAAAGTTGATGATTTAAAAAAAAAAGTAAAAGTAAAGTCTTTAAAGAGACAGAGTACAGATAGTTATAGATATAAATAAAAATAAGCCGCGTAAAGATGGAAAATTCACAGAGAGTCTGGATTATGTACATTGTGTTTTCTTTAAAATTTTTGACTGTGGAGCTAAGTACAGAGAGACATTTCATTATATGGGCTGCCAACTGGAACCAGAATGGATATAAGGGTATTACGATTTCAAAATTTGGATCTAAGGATATGATGCTTTGGAGAGAGTCTTCTTTTGTTTTCACAGAGGATGAGACTCTATGGACTTCTTCTATCCTGATTTGGTATGATGGACCACGTCCTCCTGAAGGGTTGCTGTGAACATCTTCAGAAAATTGCTTTGCTCAACTGCCAACTGAGATGAAACTAGCACACAGGTTATACCATGAAAGACCTAATTAACGACGCCCCCATTCAGCAGGAAGCAGTTTGGAGAGAAAAAACTGCGCCCATGTTCCCAAATATAGTTTATAAATGTTCTTTTACATTTAAAGGGGGATATGATATAGACATGAATAATTTGCATTAGTATAGATTTTGCTTTATTGATAGAGATTTACGGTCAATTTTGTTATATGTATAAATGTTTCTGATGTAACTTTTACTTGATAACTGTTTTGTTATATGTAATTTTGCTATGTTAAGGTTAAAGCCTTCCTTTTTTTTTGTTTAAACAGAAAAAGGGGAAGTGATGTGGGAGTGTCATATCAATCTGTTGATTTCATTGGCTAAGCAATAAAGAAACTGCTAGGCCCATTGGATAGGCCCACCCTTAGGTGGGTGGAGTAAACAGAACAGAACGCTGGGAGGAAGAGGAAGTGAGGTCAGACTCGACAGCTCTCCTCTCCAGAGCAGACGCCTTCAGAGATACGCCATGCTACCCGCTCCAGGGAAGACGCACGCCATGCCCCAGCTCCGACCCAGGATGGACTTAGGCTAGAATCTTCCCGGTAAGCGCACCTAGGGGCGCTACACAGATGATTAGAAATGGGCCAGAGCAGTGTTTAAAAGAATACAGTGTCCGTGTAATTATTTGGGGCATAAGCTAGCTGAGCCAGGTGGCTGGGGTTTTGGGGACGTAGCCCCGCCGCTGCTCCATATTACTACGCTATCCTATAGCCACACTGGTGAATATCTTGCATATCACCATAGAACCTTCATCTGGTGATGGATGGAGATAGAGACGAGACCCACACTGGAGTGCCGGACTGAGCTCCCAAGGTCCCAATGAGGAGCAGAAGGAGGGAGAACATGAGCAAGGAAGTCAGGACCATGAGGGGTACACCCACCAACTGAGACAGTGGGGCTGATCTATTGGGAGCTCACCAAGGCCAGCTGGACTGTGACTGAAAAAGCATGGGATAAAATCGGATTCTCTGAACATGGCGGACAATGAGGGCTGATGAGAAGCCAAGGAAAATGGCACTTGGTTTTGATCCTACTTCATGTTCTGGCTTTGTGGGAGCCTAGCCAGTTTGGATGTTCCCCTTCCTAGACCTGGATGGAGGGGGGAGGACCTTGGACTTTCCACAGGGCAGGGAACCCTGACAGCTCTTTGGACTGGAGAGGGAGGGGGTAAGAAGTGGGGGAGGGGGAGAGGCGTGGGAGGAGGGGGAGGAAAATGGGAGACTGGGAGGAGGCGGAAATTTTTTTTCAATAAAAAATAAAAAAAGAAGAAAGAGAGGGGCTCTTTAAATGATGCCCAGAGAACCGTATTTCCACATCTAAATAAGTAAAAATAGTCTTCTGGTCTTATCCTCTCAAAATCAGTTTACAGTTGATAAAAGATGTAAGACCTGAACCTCTGAAACAACAACAGACAAAGCATGTTAACCCACAGCATGGCAAAGCCTCTATGTAAGGACTCCACTTACAGGGAACAACCCCCCGAACAGAAAGGAAGGATTGCATGACATTACAAGTCCTGTACAGCAGATAGAATGAGATGACCCACAAAATGAGGAGAAAAAATTGTCCACTGTACAGTAGACTGGGATCAATATTTATACTCCATAAAGAATTGTAAAGCTTCAGCCCTAAATATAAGTTAAGCAAGAAACTGGCTAATGAATTGAATAAATAGTGTTATCTGAATGATATAGAATGGTCATTATGCTAAACAAAATAGGCTAGACTCAGAAAGATCAAATATTACCTGGGTTCTTTCATACATGGGGTTTAGATTTAAATTTATATATACATGTATGTGTATGTGTGTTTATGTGAAAAATGAAAGTATAAAGAGGGTTATGATGAGAGGGAGAAGAGGTGTCCATGAAAGCAGGTGTTAGTTAAAGGGAGGGCAGTGGAAGAGAAGGCATGGAAAAAGGAGGAGGGAGGACGTGGAGGGATGAAGGGGAGCAGGGATAGGGCAGTAGGGGAAAGGAGATCAATAAACGGGCAAACAAGAATGATAGAATAATATGTATTATGAAAATGCTACAATGAAACCTAATAATTTGTATGCCATTCATAAACATATTTAAAGAATTAAAATACAAAAATTTAAGGGGAATAAATCTAGAGATACAGAAAAAACTTAAATAGTATAAGAAAATTCAGCAATTAAATTTATGGCTTAAATGTGAGTTGATTTTCCAGAAAAATTCAAGTAACTAAAAAGGAACATAAAAATATAACAAGGTACTTATTATGGAAGACTCAGAAACATGATAAAAGGCTTTATATTGAGGCTGCTGTGATGGCTCAGCTGGTAAGGTACCTGTTGCAAGCATGAGAACCCCCAAATTAAGATCCCCAGAACCCATATATACAAAAGTCAGACTTGCAGTGTATGCTGGTAACCCAGCATTGGGCTACAGAGGGTGTTGGAGGTTGGGGGATCCTTGAAATCTACCTGCCAGGCGAGCCAAACTGATGAGCTTCAGATTCAGTGAGACCCTTTCTCAAAGCATAGGCAGAGAACCATTGAGTGATCTTGACTTCAGGCCTTTATATGCATCTGCATACATATGTGCACATACTCCACACAAGCAGAGCAACACCACACCCATCACCTTGCACATATAGTGGCAATGACTGCTGTATAAAGCCCTGAGCATAGTTCCTGGCATATATTAACCAGTCAGTGAATTAGCTAATTCTCATCATTAACGAAGACTTTTAAAAAGATACTAGGAAAGTGGTTCAAACATCTCTGGTACTTACCTCCATCGTAAAACCAATGACTTTGAAACATTGCTCAATTAGCTCATACTGGGATTTATAGAAACTGTTATTCATCATGTCCTGCACTGTTCTGAGATGCTCATTTTGTAAGTACCTGAAGAAAGTATGAGAGGAAAGGTAAAAATCTAAAATCCATCAAAAGAGAAAGCACCATCACAGTACAACCTGGAGGATTACCTGGGTGGCTTATTTTCAGGCAATTTGTAAAGGGCTAGTTTCTTCTTTTCCGCTAACCCAGCATAAATGTAGTAAAAAATATGAAAATTTTTTTCTCCACTGGAAAAAAAATAAGACATTTTCAGGAAGATGGTTAATAAGGACATTTATTAACTATTAAAATGGCACCCCAATATTAGTGTTAGAACAATCAACAGCTGTGATAGCCCATATGGGCTTCCTTGAACATTACATTTTGGCTTTCTGTTGTTATGCCATTGTTCTCAACTATTAAAATAATTAGTGGTAGCTCTAAACATCACAGCATTTGTGAGTGACTCTCTAGGAATTTTTCTAGGTACCAGGAACATATAATGAACAAAACAATCAGAAATGTTTAACTTCTAGAACATTAGTAGGGATAGCCAGAAAAAGAAATAAGATGCACAGTATGCCAAGTGGAGGTAAATGTTGAATTATCTCAGTTATCCTCTACAAGGCCTTGGGGTAGGCATCATTCCTGCTTTACATATTCAGGAAACTGAAGCTTAGTGCTCCCCATCTCAAGCAGAATCACAGAACCCATGGCTCTCCTGCATTCAGACCAGGTCTTCCTGACTGCGATGGCCACACCTCCATCTTTCTGAAGCTCAGTTTTCCCATATATGTGAGGCATCTCCTAATAATTCAAGCTCTATGACTTGAATTCTAAGCCCCTCCTCCCTATAGCTAGGGTAAGGCATACCTTCATAGGGATCCAAAAAACCAATTAATACACAAGGGATAAATCCTGGTTCCACAGCCAGTGGCCCCACCGACTGCCCAAGCAGCCACATTCAGAAGGCCTAGTTCAGTCCTATGCAAGTTCCCCAACTATCAGCCCAGAGTCAATGAGCTCCTACTAACTTGGCTCAGCTGTCTCTGTGTGTTTCCCCATCTTAATCTTGACCACTTTGCTCATATAATCCCTCCTCCCTTTCTTCGACTGGACTCTGGGAACTCAGCCATGGCTTAGCTGTTGATCTCTGCATCTGCTTCCAACAGTTCTAGATGAAGGTTCTATAATGACTATTAGGGTGGTCATCAGTTTGATTATAGGTGAAGGCCAGTTTAGGCACTATCTCCACTATTGCTAAGAGTCTTAGCTGGGGTCATCCTTGTAAATTCTTGTGAGTTTTCCTAGCACCAGATTTCTCCCTAACCCTATAATGGCTCCCTCTATCAAGACACATCTTTCCTTGCTCTTCCTCTCCATCCTTCCTCTAACTCAACTATCCTGTTCTACCATGTTCTCCTCCCTACTGCCCTTCACAACCACCTCCCAACTTAGGAGATCTTATCCATTTCCCCTTTCCAGGGGCATCCAAGCATGTCTCTCTTAGGGTCCTCCCTGCTACCTACCTTCTCAGAGGTTATGGATAATAGCCTGGTTATCCTTTTCTTTACATTTAATATCCACTTATGAGTGAGTACATACCGTGCTTGAAAAGATAGGGTTTTAGGTCTGGCTGCTGCCCCAAGAGCAGACACGCCCCTTATTTTAAACCTTTTAACTTAATTTTGAGCAGCATAAAGATGGAATCTAGGATCTCAGACATGCTAGGTAAGCACTGTACTGCTGAGATCCACCCAGCCTGCATATCCATCCTAGAAAGCCACACAAATTCTCATCTTCAATGCCACCATCTGTTGCTTGTTGCAGACACCATTGAGATGTCAAGCAGTTTATTACAGACAACATTGTACTTAGCAAAAGTAACCGTAAAGACATGAAAATGGCTTGGGAACTTGCTGCGATGAGGGAAGCTATAAGGATAAGAGAGGGTGACCAGAATATATTACACACTTGTATGAAATTGTCAAAGAATAAATAAATTTTTTAAAACTTAGAACAAAGCTAAAAGCTTTGTTTAGTTCTTGTCTATTTGGCACCAGTAAATAATAAAGCTTCTCTGGGGTTAACACACTATATAATTTATTTGCTTTCTTCTCTTGGTGTCGCATTGATTGCTCTGTATGTCACCTCTTAAAGCACTGCTGTGAGGCAATGTATAATTAGTGAAGTGACTCATAAACGTAGACACACAAACTTAGCAGATTTCTCTACTGCTATCACTTTACTAAGACTGTAATTTTATAAGGCCTGGAGTTACTTTGGGAAATGCACTGACCTTCAGTGGATAAACAACCAGAGAGTTAAAGCCACAAGAAAAAACCTCATCTCCAAAGGTCCCACCTTAGCCCACATCAAATGTTCACTTAAGGTCAGTGTCACACAGAGCTCGCTGTTCCCAGGTTGGTGCTCCAGGACAAACTCAGGGTCTCGGGGAAGATAAATGCTGTTCCTCCAACCCTAGGTCCACACACAGTATTTTTTGTTTTGTTCTGTTTTTTGAGACAGGGTTTCTCTGTAGCTTTGGAGCCTGTCCTAGAATATACTCTGTAGACCAGGGTGGCCTCAAACTCACAGAGATCTGCCTGCCTCTGCCTCCTGAGTGCTGGGATTAAAGGTGTGTGCCACCACTGCCCAGCCTGATTCCGAAGAAACTAGAGTTTGAACCAAAGCATGCAGTACTCTTAAGAAATAATGAACTACTCCCTCCCACAAAATCTTAGTTCTTTTTAAGTCTCCTGTATGTTGCACACGTAAACATTCAATAAATATTTGTCAATGAATGAATGAATGAATGAATAAAGCTATCCAGAGGACAAGGTTCAAACTTCAGCTTTTGGCATTAACTGGCCTGTTCTCCCAGTTTGTTTCTTCATGTGTGAAAGAGACAATACAGCAAGTAAGAGAAACAAAGCCAATGGCAAGGTTAGCACAGTGCCCACTGGTCCGTAACAGAAGAGAGCAAGCCTGCCAGTTTATGACTCTTAGGGAGTCGTGTAAAGGGCTGGTGTGGAAGAGCAATCCAATCAATGCTTGCTGAACTAGTCGTAAGAGAAGGAAGCTAGCAGATACAGCCATAATTTATATTTATGAGAATTACCTATCATTGTCTTCAATATGTTCGTTTTCCCTCAAGCAGTCCCTTTAAAAATCACTCACATTTAACAAAGGGTTAAGTCACAAGTTACTCATTTGCCGTCATGACAAAGGCATTCTAAAGATAAAAGAAGTCGGAGGCTAAGGTGGATAGAAGGAGGCAGAGAAAACAGAGAAGGAAAGAATCGATCCTTTTAAAAGAAAGCGCAAGCTCATTAAACAAGATACATGTCTGCTCTGGCTCTTCCCTGCTTCTCAGATGGGCTCTCCAGTCCTCTCTGCTTTTTTTATGGCCCCCAGCCCCCAATGCTCAGCTGGGCAGACTGCAGGACCTGAGTCTCTTATCCTCTGGCTGGTGGAGAGAGGAGGCAAGTGAAGGATCTGTCTACTCACATGCTACCTGGTAGAGGATGCAGTCTTCTGGGGGTTACAGACCGACAGGCAGACCCTGTTCTCAGCCACGGCTGTCCTTGGGCTCTGTGATGTTTTCTTTCCCCTGGCCCCAAGAAGCCTAGAGATACAAATCATTTCTTGCCTTTGTTAATCTTGACTATCAGCTGGGGCTAAGCATTCATTCTTGATTCTTTGATACATATCATATCTTTGTAAATACAGGTTTTTCTTTCTAATAATCATGATTGATATAGCCCACTGAAATTCATAATTTCAAAAAAAATGTACCTATGGAGCTGGAGAAGTGGCTCAGTGAGGAAGAGTGCTTGCAGTATGAGCATGAGAATTTAAATTTGAATCCCAGAACCCACATGAGAAACTATATGTGCCCATAATGCCAACATTGAGGGACAGAGACAGGTGGTTCCTGAGAGCTACCTGGCCAGCCAACTTGGGGAAAAATAGCAAACTTACAGTTGAGAGACATTGTCTCAAGAGGATAAGAGAAAGAATGATGGAGGACGACACCCGACACACTCCGCTGGCTTCCTGTGCTATGTACTCCCACACACTCCGCTGCCTTCCTGTGCTATGTACTCCCACACACTCCGCTGCCTTCCTGTGCTATGTACTCCCACACACTCCGCTGCCTTCCTGTGCTATGTACTCCCACACACTCCGCTGGCTTCCTGTACTATGTACTCCCACACACTCCGCTGCCTTCCTGTGCTATGTACTCCCACACACTCCGCTGCCTTCCTGTGCTATGTACTCCCACACACTCCGCTGCCTTCCTGCTATGTACTCCCACACACTCCGCTGGCTTCCTGTGCTATGTACTCCCACACACTCCGCTGCCTTCCTGTGCTATGTACTCCCACACACTCCGCTGACTTCCTGTACTATGTACTCCCACACACTCCGCTGCCTTCCTGTGCTATGTACTCCCACACACTCCGCTGCCTTCCTGTACTATGTACTCCCACACACTCCGCTGACTTCCTGCTATGTACTCCCACACACTCCGCTGACTTCCTGTGCTATGTACTCCCACACACTCCGCTGCCTTCCTGTACTATGTACTCCCACACACTCCGCTGCCTTCCTGTACTATGTACTCCCACACACTCCGCTGCCTTCCTGTACTATGTACTCCCACACACTCCGCTGCCTTCCTGTGCTATGTACTCCCACACACTCCGCTGCCTTCCTGTGCTATGTACTCCCACACACTCCGCTGCCTTCCTGTGCTATGTACTCCCACACACTCTGCTGCCTTCCTGCTATGTACTCCCACACACTCCGCTGCCTTCCTGTGCTATGTACTCCCACACACTCCGCTGACTTCCTGCTATGTACTCCCACACACTCCGCTGCCTTCCTGTGCTATGTACTCCCACACACTCCGCTGCCTTCCTGTGCTATGTACTCCCCCACACTCCGCTGCCTTCCTGTACTATGTACTCCCACACACTCTGCTGACTTCCTGTACTATGTACTCCCCCACACTCCGCTGCCTTCCTGTGCTATGTACTCCCCCACACTCCGCTGCTTTCCTGTGCTATGTACTCCCACACACTCCGCTGGCTTCCTGTGCTATGTACTCCCACACACTCCGCTGACTTCCTGTGCTATGTACTCCCACACACTCCGCTGCCTTCCTGTACTATGTACTCCCACACACTCCGCTGCCTTCCTGTGCTATGTACTCCCACACACTCCGCTGCCTTCCTGTACTATGTACTCCCACACACTCCGCTGACTTCCTGTACTATGTACTCCCACACACTCCGCTGACTTCCTGCTATGTACTCCCACACACTCCGCTGCCTTCCTGTACTATGTACTCCCACACACTCCGCTGACTTCCTGTACTATGTACTCCCACACACTCCGCTGACTTCCTGCTATGTACTCCCACACACTCCGCTGACTTCCTGCTATGTACTCCCACACACTCCGCTGCCTTCCTGTACTATGTACTCCCACACACTCCGCTGGCTTCCTGTGCTATGTACTCCCACACACTCCGCTGGCTTCCTGTGCTATGTACTCCCACACACTCCGCTGCCTTCCTGCTATGTACTCCCACACACTCCGCTGACTTCCTGTGCTATGTACTCCCACACACTCCGCTGCCTTCCTGTGCTATGTACTCCCACACACTCCGCTGCCTTCCTGTACTATGTACTCCCACACACTCCGCTGCCTTCCTGTGCTATGTACTCCCACACACTCCGCTGCCTTCCTGTGCTATGTACTCCCACACACTCCGCTGACTTCCTGTACTATGTACTCCCACACACTCCGCTGCCTTCCTGTACTATGTACTCCCACACACTCCGCTGCCTTCCTGTGCTATGTACTCCCACACACTCCGCTGACTTCCTGTACTATGTACTCCCACACACTCCGCTGACTTCCTGTACTATGTACTCCCACACACTCCGCTGCCTTCCTGTACTATGTACTCCCACACACTCCGCTGCCTTCCTGTGCTATGTACTCCCACACACTCCGCTGACTTCCTGTACTATGTACTCCCACACACTCCGCTGACTTCCTGCTATGTACTCCCACACACTCCGCTGCCTTCCTGTACTATGTACTCCCACACACTCCGCTGCCTTCCTGTGCTATGTACTCCCACACACTCCGCTGACTTCCTGTACTATGTACTCCCACACACTCCGCTGACTTCCTGTACTATGTACTCCCACACACTCCGCTGCCTTCCTGTACTATGTACTCCCACACACTCCGCTGCCTTCCTGTGCTATGTACTCCCACACACTCCGCTGCCTTCCTGTGCTATGTACTCCCACACACTCCGCTGCCTTCCTGTACTATGTACTCCCACACACTCCGCTGCCTTCCTGTGCTATGTACTCCCACACACTCCGCTGACTTCCTGTACTATGTACTCCCACACACTCCGCTGACTTCCTGCTATGTACTCCCACACACTCCGCTGCCTTCCTGTACTATGTACTCCCACACACTCCGCTGACTTCCTGTACTATGTACTCCCACACACTCCGCTGACTTCCTGCTATGTACTCCCACACACTCCGCTGCCTTCCTGTGCTATGTACTCCCACACACTCTGCTGCCTTCCTGTACTATGTACTCCCACACACTCCGCTGACTTCCTGCTATGTACTCCCACACACTCCGCTGACTTCCTGTACTATGTACTCCCACACACTCCGCTGACTTCCTGTGCTATGTACTCCCACACACTCCGCTGCCTTCCTGTACTATGTACTCCCCCACACTCAGCTGCCTTCCTGTGCTATGTACTCCCACACACTCCGCTGCCTTCCTGTGCTATGTACTCCCACACACTCCGCTGCCTTCCTGTGCTATGTACTCCCACACACTCTGCTGACTTCCTGCTATGTACTCCCACACACTCCGCTGCCTTCCTGTGCTATGTACTCCCACACACTAACATACATATGCCATGTACATAAACTAAAAATCCACTGGAAAGATAGCTTTTAATTTATAAAGGTTATAAAATGTTTATTTAGAATATAAAATGTAATTCAAATGAACTAAAATAGAAACAAATAGAGGTTTTAACCATTTTGGGAACACCATGTATGAAATCCTCCTATATAGTGGGACAAGTTTTTTTTTTTAGGTACTCCTGTAGCGCTGGCATGAAATCCAATCAGAGATTATTTGGGTGACTCAGTTACATGTATAACATTGTAAGCAAATTTTTGAGTACAAAAAATTACAAATAGGATCATAAAAATATACATAAAATAAAAAACTGTTTTATAGAAACTACAAGTAATTTGTGCTCTAGTTTTTCAGAATTATAGTTCAAAACAATGGCAAATTAAGGCCTTGAAGGGATTTTTCCTGTAAGTAATGTAGTAAAACTAAAATAGTTGCTTATAATTTAGGAAATAAAATGTTTATTGACTACAAAGCAAGCTTGAATATTATCCTGTGTTGTTTTTTTGAACACATACTATTTGAATAATCATTAAGGGTTTATTTTTATGGCTACAAACCCAGGGCTTCAGTGTATAATTCTAGAAGGTATCATTTTCATGGTTCTGGCCCATAGTTCCATACAATATGCTGGGATAATGCGCCGTGAAATTGTGTAACATGGTGGCCCCAATGAAATATCAGCAGGTTATTCCCACATAGTTATTCACCCAACTGCAGGAGAGGCTAAAATTGTTTAGCTAGAATAAAGAGTTCCAAGATGTGGTTGAATCTATACAAGCATACGATATTGGTTTCTCTACATGTAGGAGGCAAATATATGGTGTGCCTACATATCAATAATGCTATCTGCCATACATTAAATATCTTCAATTCACTGGATGCTGTGTCTAATATTTGCAACCATCAACACAGCTATTAACACTTTCATTGGTAACCAGGCATGCTCAGTCTTTTGACACGTGACACAACAGTGTCGTCTACAAAGTTCATGTAAACAATCAGGTTACAAAATGGAAATTGCAGAACACTTCACAATGTTTTAAGTATGTTTGCCATTCTGTGATGGGCTGCGCTCATGGCTGTCCTTGACTGCACTGACGTCATTCTTATTAGGCATGGCTCACTATGTTAAATCCCCTACTATAAGAATTATCTTAATGGAAAGGGATATACTCATGTTTTCCTACCTTAAAGGTGAAAACAGGGGTATAGAGAAGTAAACTGCTTTAAATCACATACACAGTAGGTTACAGAGTCAAGATGCTATGAGGGTCTTAAGTTCTAAATATCATACTCCAGGTAGACTAACCCATCCCCAGTACACCATTTAAAACAATATGTCAGGCTTGGGCTGGAGCTCAGCCAGTGATACAAAGCTCACATAGCATGTAAAAGGCCTTGCATTTGATCCTTAGTGCCATAAAAGATGTGCTATTTAAGAGTTTATGTTTGTATGAATTTAGTTGACATGTTTCTGTAATGAAGGAGTGCTTAACATGAAATCAACATGGGAGATCCTAACTTTACACATGGAGTTGGGAGGGGGGAGTGGCAGTCAGAATGCATTGTATGAGGGAAGAATAAATAAAAATTAAAAAGATAATAAAACCACTAGGGTACAAACCCACCAGGTAACTATAATTTTCTAATAAGAATAGCAAGGACGTTTTAGAGTCATTAAACGAGGAAGATATTTAGTCATTTAGTTACAAACTACCAAAAACAACTAACTTAATCTAATACCAAAATAACATGAGTCATCTTGATGCCTTCAAATCAACAAGTAATAAAAATAACCATGCAGCTGAACATTCCTGAATATTTTATTTGGTCCTTTTTATGTAGACACAGGAAGAAGAAAAAAATCCAAATATCTATGTTTATCTAGAAAAAGAGAAATAGTTATGTTTAAAAGAGAAGCACAGTCCAATCTTTTAATTAAATTGCTCATTGATTTTTGCCTGGAGAAACAAGGTTTCCCTGCTTGCTGTGTTCCACTATGGGAGTGTAATCATTAGGTCATTTATTAGTTCCTCTTTTAGACGCTACTATACATGAAAATAGAGCACTGGTGAAGGGTCCGATTACTTCTTATAGTAAGTGCCTTAAACACAGTACGTTATCAACAAACTGCGGAGTTAGAAAGAGCTTTAGCTATGTAACATTGTTCTTGCACATATTTCTCAGAAACTGAGGTATATGTAGCATGCACTTACATGGCTTGGTGAATGACACGGGATTTTTCCAGAAGGTATTCAGAAATCTGTGCCCCTACTACAGCTCCAGAAGAGGTAAATTTCATTTCTAAGTATTTTCCAAATCTGCTGGAATTGTCATTTATAATAGTGCAGGCATTGCCAAAGGCTTCAACCAAATTATTCACTTGTAAAATCTTCTCTTGTAGGGTCCTGTTATTAGCCTAGGTAGAGATGCCGAGATATAAAAAGCGATATAAAATTAATTAGTCTCTAAAAAGATGTCTCATTTTGGTAAGGACTTTACATGAGAACAAAAATATAGAAGAACATATTTTGGGCACACTGCCAGATGCTACAATGGGCTCCCATACATGTATTATAACTTAATTTCTTAGGATCAGGGTAAGAGACATTCTCTGTTTTCTTACATACAGTTCTATGTAGGACATGGCGTGAAAACACGTCTTATAGACAGTCTAAACAACATGAACCTTCTCATTTTAAACATAGACATTGGCCTGGGACTACATCTAAACCCTTTCAAAGCCAAATCTACTTTCCTTGTATCTACAGAAGCTTCTAAGCGTGAAAGTTAGAGAATAAAGCCACCTTGTGAATTCTAAGGTGAAGGAACAAGCCACGCACAGTCAGAACAGCTCATCAGAGTGGATGGGAAGAAAGGACTCCCTACTGAGGTCACAGCCTGCCTGCTTATATACTCACCTCATGCCATCTTTGAAAAAAGCATGTCTGCATTCTGTCCCCTTAGGGCAGTGGTTCTCAGTCTCCCTAACGCTGCAGCCCTGATGTGGAGACCCCCAGGCATAAAGCTATTTTGTTGCTACTTCATAGCTAATTTTGCTACTATTATGAATAATAATGTAAATATCTGATACATAGGATATTTGAAAAGCACAACGGGATTGTGACTCACAGGTCGAGCACCACTGCCTTAGAGGGTTAGGGGAGAAGAATAGTGTTGCAAGGAGAGGGCCCACTTGTTCGTCCTGGCCGCCTGGCTAGATTAGTCTCAAAGTAATCACACAGAAATTGTGTTCATTAAAACACTGCTTGGCCCATTAGCTCTAACTTCTTATTGGCTAACTCTTACATCTCAGTTTAACCCATTTCTATTAATCTATGTATCGCCACGTGGCAATGGCTTACCAGGAAAGATTCGGCATGTCTGATTCTGGCAGCTCCATGGTGTCTCTCCCTGACTCTGCTTTCTTTCTCCCAGAATTCAGTTCTGTCCTCTCCGCCTACTTAAGTTCTGCCCTATCAGGCCAAGGCAGTTTCTTTATTCATTAACTAATACAAGCAACACACAGAGTCCACTCCCATATCAGAATAGTACTCAGAACAGAGGTGGTGCTGGATCTGTGCTGATGGCAGGGGCTACTGCAGCAAGGCTGAGAAGCTGTTCAGAGATTTTCAAGTATAAAGAAGGGGTACGAGAAGAGAACTTGGACACTGGGACAAAATTGGCTCTGTCAAACATTTTTTTGAGCTGCTTCTACTCATGACAAGGCAAGAGAATATCTTCATCTACCCATATTAAATAGCCTCGACTTGGTAAGTGAGGACCACAGGACTGCAAAGGAAAACTCCATCCATCAGACATCCTATTTTGCATCACATACACACTCACACATACCCACACACCCCCGTACACCCACACACTCCTACACTCCTACACACTCCCACACACCCACAGACTCCCACACATACCCATACCCACCCCTGCACACTCCCCCACACACCCACACACCCACACAAACCCCACTCCCCCACACCCCTACACTTCCCACATCCCCCACACTCCCCTACACTCCCCCACACTCCCACACCCCCACACCCCCCATACCCCCACACCCCCCACACTCCCCTACACTCCCCCACACTCCTACACTTCCCACACTCCTACACACTCCCACACCCCCATACTCCCACACTCCTACACACTCCCACACCCCCACACCCCCCACACTCCCACACTCCCCCACACCCCTACATTTCCCACACTCCTACACACTCCCACACCCCCACACTCCCACACTCCTACACACTCCCACACATTCCCACACACCCACAGACTCTCACACACCCACAGATTCCCCCCCCACTTCCACCCTTACTCCCACATACACCCCCACATACACCCCCACACACTCCCCCACACTCCCACACCACCACACTACACGCACCCACACGGTCCCACACATCCCATCAAATTCCATGTTAAGATCTAGAACAAGGTGAAGATTAAATTAACAAATTTCCTCACATCTACGGAGCAGCATGCACACACATCTAATCAGTACTGAAAGCCTCTATGAGCTCGGAAATCAGGCAGATTAGCAAGGTCCTTACAGACAGCACCCGTGTCAACTAATTTCCATGCTTACATCTTAGTAGGCAGAGTCACTTTGTCCCTCTTTCCACCCTATATTTCATGTTGATGTCCTCCAAACCCTTTAGGATGTTCTTTAGCATAGCAGGAAGTTAATGGCACAGCGACAGGAAGGGGCAGACATGAGAGCCTCATGACAACACCACCCGAAGGGGCCACAGGAATGGAGGGCAGAGGGCAGAAGAAAGCATTACCAACATGTAGCAGGATATAATGAAGGAAGTTCACCGAATTTTAACAGAAACGTGAAATTCTTTCTATGCGTAATTTTGAAAATAAACTGGGCTCAGGTGATCAGTTATTTTGGCTATGTGGCTTCAGTCTATAATAATACGTAAGCTGTTAGCTGTGGTAGTTTGAATGTAATTGACCCCCATAATTTCATAGGTAGTGGCACTAGGCATGGCCTTGTTAGAGGAAGTGTGTCACTGTGGGGTGGGCTTTGAGGTTTCTTAGGCTCAGGATATCATTCAGCGTCTCAGCTGAGTTCCTGTTATCCACAAGATGTATGAATCTTAGCTACTGCTCCGGCACACGTCTGCCTGCACACAACCATTCTCTCCATCATGAGGATAATGGACTGAACCTCTGAACTGTGAGCGAGTCACCCCAATTAGATGTTTCCTTTGAGTGTCCATGATCATGGTGTCTCTTTACTGCGGTAGAGGCTGTAGCTAGGACATTAGCTGTGTGTCCAACAACAGATTTTTGTTTTCTTATATTACTGGTGATAGAACCCAGGGCTTAACGTATGGCAGGCAAATGCTTTACCACTGAGGGGCACAGCCCTATCACTATCTAAATTTTGAGCTTATTATAAAGGCACTATAAATACTTGTATATACATGGGTTATTATTTTATTGATAGATATCAGAAGGATTACTTGGTTGCATGGCAAATATAGTTTCACTGTTTAAAAAAGCCATTTTCAAAGTGATTGTGATGTCTTCATACTGCTGATATCTGTCACCACATTGAATTCATCACTAACAACAACTGTTCCAGTGAGTCCCAGCTGCTCCAGGTTCTTGTCAACACTTCACCTTCTCAGATTCTTACAAAGAATTTTTTGCCAGTTTAACAGGAACTGTAAAGTACCTAAAGTTTTAATTTGCATGTTCCAGGTGAGGAATGATACTGAACAATTTGTCACTAGTTGCCATCTGTGTAACACTAATAGAGGTGATCCTCATTTTTTCATTTCTTGTCATTTAATTTCTTAATATTGAGTTTAAGACATTTTCATATTTCTATATCTATATTAGTTATGCAATTTCTTGACATTTTCTCTTGGATGAGGCTTATGTTCAATGTTTGCTTTAAATTTTGGTGAAATCAAAGTCTTCCTTTTATGAATTGCTCATTGTGTTACATCTAAGACATTTCTCATTAATTTAAGATCACAACAAACATCCCTATTTTGCTTTGTAGTTTGTGATTTTCCCATTCATTCCTAGTACCTATTTGAATTAACTTTCTATAACATGTGAGTTCCAGACTTTGTTTGCAGGGGCACAGGCAATTCATCAACATTATTTGTTAAAAATTATCTATTAATTGACTAACCATCTTTGACAAAAATAAGTATGTGTAGACTCAGTCTGTTGCATGAATCTGTCTGTCACCATTCCTTAGAGACACACTTCAGTGCTCCAACTTTGTAGGAAGCCAGGAAGACAAAGAATGTGGTGCCTCAACCTTGTTCTTTTTAGAAATCATTTGGTTATTACAGTTCCTTTGCCTTGCCATACAAACTTTTTGGCCTGGCATGCTAATATTTATTACAAACTTCTTCTGAAGAGGTGGAAGAGGATGAGGAGGAACAGCAGGATACAAGTGATCTGAAGGGGAAAATGGGAAAGGGGGTTAGAGAGAGAGGAGGAGGGAAATACAGAAGGATGAAGGTGCTGACTAAAAGAACAATAAAGAGGCCTGAAAAGCCACAAGAAATCATATTATTAACTACTTTAAAAATCTAGAAAATACATAATATTTTATTATTATTATTATTATAAATTTTCATAACATTATAAATATATTACATGTATATGTGTATATTATATATAATAATAAAATATTATATGTATAATTATGCATTATACATATATAGTTTTAATAAACTTTTCTCTTCTGGGCTGATGGTGCCTCCTCCAACAGTCACAGACCACCCAGCGAAAACCCCAATACCAAATATGAAAGGATTTTTTCTTTTTAGATTTTGGCCAGGGCTGTCCAAGAGACTCCCAAATCATACAGCATATTGTTGTTGCCCTTGGTTTTCCCCTGGGAGGTGGGAAGTAAGTCTCTATTGTTGAGGACCTCATGCATTTGAAGAACAGGTCCGGAGATCTCTAAACTGGAAATGATCTAAATTCCCCTTCCTTGAGGACCAGCTCTCGCGGTACCAGAAGGCACAATGTAAGCTTTTGAAGGAAGGAGGCTACCAACATTCTTATCCAGCCATGATGCCTATATATCAGCATGGTAAGATGTACCTTCAGAGTACAGTGGTGGCATGCATATTGACAGATTTCTAACTGGACTAAGGAAAAGAAAAACCATGACTAGTACTAGAAACCTAGCTAACTTCTCAGTGCTAATGAAGACATCATTGGAAAATCTGCAACCACTAAGTTACTAAACTAGCATGATCCCTAACAACTACATAAACTAGCATGATCCCTGACAACTACATAACCTAGAATGATCCCTAACAACAATATAAACTAGCATGATCCCTAATAACATAAAAACTTTTGTCCTTGTTCCCACAGTTTGTTGTTGTCCTCACCCCTCATCCAGGAAACTTCTCTTTTCTACAGACAGAGATCATTACAGAAAACCACAACCAATCAAAACACAGAGTTGTGGGGCCCAGTCCTAGCGGATATATCTACAAAACACTCCCACACTTATGTCTTAGGGAACATTACAGAAGAGGGGCAGAAGGATTATAAGGAGCAGAGGATTAGGGAGTTTGCTGTGACATTTGTGTCTCCTAGAAATATCAGAAGTTACACCCATAAAGTCTCGCCAGCATGACTGTCCAAATGTGAGGTGAGCAGGGATGACCAACAGATATGCAAAACGAATGGGGAGAAGCCAGATAATAACTGATGATTATAACATTAACTTTCTGTGTAAAAACCTCCACTTCTATGATTTCATTGTAATTTCAGTGAATCTGGAGATGGCTTTGTGGAGGTTTTGCATTTGGGGAATTATTAGATATGTCCAAAAGCATGCACACCTGTTATTTATTTATTTCATTTTAATTCCTGCAGGGTTTGTATTATCTAAATCTACAAGTTACTAATTTTGGTGCTTTATTTATGATATAATTGCACTTTAATCTATAATTGAATATTATTACTGAAGCACTCAGTGAGCTAAGGCTATAGAGAGGAAATGACATATAAAGGCTTGGTGCCTAAAAGTGAAGAAAATTAGAGGATTGTCAAAACAGGGCACATGCATATTAAATAGATAAATATTCATTTACTTTAAATAAATAAATATTTATTTACTTTATGCATACAGACGTTTTGTCTAAAAGGATGCCTATGTACCATGCATATGCAGTGATCTTTGAGGCTAGATGAGGGCATTGGATCCCTTGGGTCTGGAGTTACAGATGGTTGTGATATACATGCGTGCTGGGAATTGAACCTGTGTCCTCTGGAAGAGCAGCAATGCTCTTAACCACTGAGCTTCCTCCGTCCTTCTCCCGTTTGATATATTTTAATACTTAAGTAGTAACAATTGTGTTTCATCATTTCCATGTAGTATCAAGTATGAGTTAGTGAATACCAATATAACCAGCTATTTGAAATACAGAAGTTCTTTTGTTAGGACAGGAAAAATCTACCTTTCCAAGGACGGTGAGGTGTTGGACCAGAAGATGAGCGCTCTCCGTCTTCCCAGCACCACTTTCTCCAGAAATAACAATGCACTGCACAGGAAGGGAAGGAATCTGTGAGAGGACTACATCCCCAGGAAACTCAGCGGCTCTCAATGAAGTAAGGGATGTGGGAAGCCTGCCTTACCTGGTCTGAGTTGTATGTGACCATGGACTGGTATCCCAAATCAGCCATCGCAAAAATGTGAGGTGGGTTGGCACTTCTCTTTGCTCCAATATACAACTCAGAAAGCTGAAGTTAGAGTGAGTAAATCCTATAGAGTTTTTTGTCTTATATCTGTTTTTATTTAACGTGTAGATTATTTACATATAAAGTTCTAGTTTTTAATCTAAAAGATTAAAGCAATATATCCTAGTAAAACATTATTCACACACATGCATTTCATGTACATGTATGTGTATACATATCTATATCTATATAGGATATACCATGGCATGACAGAGTGTTGGTATTTAAATGATTCTGCATATTATTTCCAAAGGAGAACTTAAGGTTTCAAAATATTTTATTTGTTTACATAAAAAAATTTACAAATAATAGGGTAAAAAGTCATGTTGACTACTTCTTGAATACGACAATGTTTGACTTCTGACACTTTTTCCCATCCCTTGATATAATCTATATCCTCTCACTTGATTGGCATGAAATTGTACAATTAATTGATATCAGAATTTTACTAACCCCTGACCTTTCTTTTAAAGCCCAGGCCAATGCTGGTAAATGTATCATTACCCTGTACATTTTAGATTGGCATAGAAGAGCTACTTGGCAGAATATTAAGTAATTTCTAGAGTGCACAGATAAAGAAAGGACAATAGGTCTAATTAAAAATGAAAGTCTTGTTTAATTCTATATTTAAACCTTTAGTGGCTGAGTAATTGATAATTAAATACTTCTACTCATAAAGCATAAATTGTATAATAGTAATGAACCAATTAATATGTTAAAAAGAATTCAAAATCTCACAATGACAATTTTTACAGCCACATGTATCTTATATATAAATGGTGTAGCTATAGTTTGACTCTCCAATACTCACTTTAGAGACAGACATTAAGTATACTTATTTTAGACATCATTTAGGGATAGGCTGTTACTAGCAAAACTGCATGTAATTCACAATCTCTTATGTACTTTTGGAAAAAAAAGATCATTGACAGTACGTAGATGGATTTCATATATTTTCCCACATCTATGTCTATATTTGAATGATAAATATATAGCAGTGTTCTCCAGATGCCAAGTAATATTTTGCTGGCAGCCTCTTAGATGAAGACTCTGACTATGTGAGTTATTTGTACAAAGGGAAGGCACCCACACACATACCTTTGTGGAGTAAAGACCCAGACTCTGAAAAGGGTTAAGGGCAATGAGTATATCTCCCACATAGATGTAGATCTGATCTCTGGAATAACACTTCTCAAGGTGTTCAGATACTGTGATCTGTGGCAAAATAAAAACAATTCCTCTCTCTTAAAAAATCATTTGTAAGTCAGGCATGGCAGCACAGGCCTGGAGTCTTAGAATGTAGGAAGGTGAGATAAGAGGATCCTAAGTTTGAGAAGGTAAATAAGAGTCTGGGAGAGGGAGAGGAGAAGAAAATAAAATAATGTGTGTTTAACTAGATTTTAAAAATAAAATAGGAATTATTAAAAATATCTGGAATCTTGACCGAGGATTAGAGAGAGATACTAGTGGCAAACAAAATGCCATCATGCGTGAAAGCCAGTTAACTTGACAGGTAATTTCCTTGGTTTTGAGAGCTAAAGGGGAGTATCATTTTGGAAACATCTTGTGTTTTTTTGACATAGAATCTGTTTCACTGTGTAGCCATGGCTTACCTGGGACTCACAGCGGTCTTACAGGCTCTGCCTCTGGAATGCAGGAATTAAAGGTGTGCACTGACATGCCAATGGAAATGCCAGTTTCAAGTGTGCTTTACAAAGGGTATATATGATACCAGTTACACGTTGTATATTGTATCTACATATACTATGTTAACTTACATACTATATAGCCTTCAAGGAAATAAGCAAGTGTAGAAGAAGAGATGAAGCAGAACCAGAAAGAAAAGAGGACAGTGTGCATGTGCTGTGTCTTCTGCTTAGAGTATGTGAAATAACAAATTCAGAAAGTAACCTTTCCAGTTGATCACATGACTCTATGAATTGATTTTAATAGTGTTGCAGCCATCATGGGCAGCCACCACACAAAATAAAAGCAAAAAAAGGGACAAAAATACAAAACAGATAAACATTGTACTATATTAATATGCTTGTCAATAACATGATTGGTGAAACATTTATAATGCACAAGCCTAGGTATTCAGAGTACTGGGAAATTTGATGGGGAAGAACTTAGAAAGGCAAGAAGAATTTCTGCCTTACAAATGCTAAATTCAAGATCTGTGATGATCCCAAGTGGTTGTTTGAGGAAATTGTTTATTTATCCTAAATTTACTGAATGACTGTGACAACCACCTTCCCACAAATACTTGATATGCATCAACTCATAGAGAGAAATTAATTGTTTTGGAGGCTTGGAATGATATTTGCTTCCTTGCTTTTGGTCCTGGATGGAGTTATACATTATGGTGGGAACGTGTCACTTAAATCACACAGAGAGAAGGAGGTTGGGGCCAGGGATCAAGACTTCACACAGGGCTCTATTTCTTAATATTTCCATTGTCTCCTAATGGGTGGCACAGGCTGGTGATCAAACATTTAGCACTGGACCTCCAAGGGACATTCCAGATGCAAACTGTAGCAGATTGCTTCTGTTCAGATTGTCTCTAGCTTTGCTGAATCTCTGAGTATAATGCTCAGGCTTTAACCAGAAGGATGAAAACCTACGGCACCACTGCCCAGACAGGACAGAGGTCTTACCCTTTACTCTGCAGAGCCACTTATTTCTTAATGACCAGATTTTCCTGGAATGTGAGGGATGAGGGGACAAGTTGAGCCAGTAGCTTATTGTCTTGGACTTTGACAAGGAATGTTTGAAATATTTCTGAGGCAACAAGAAAGAAATGTCAAGTACAATGAAATATCCTCAGTGCAAGTACAAGCTTTATGATTTGAGAGAAGAACCAGGTGTAGCCTCACTCCAGCATCTCAGAGGCTTCTGTCTCCTGCTCCTGAGAGCTGGTAGAAGACCATATGCTTCTGTGTCCTACCCCTGAGACCTGGTAGAGGAAGGAGAATGTAGACTGTCTTAGAGTAAATCACACCTTTGAGACTCCCAGAAATGACTGAGAAGAAACATTCGTAACCTAACAGCTCACATTTCAGAGACCTCACTTCTTTGTCATTTGAGCATTTAAAAATGATAACAGACCAGAAAGGTGGAAATGTGACATTTTAAAAATAGGAGAGATAAGAAAAGATAAAGTATGAACTAAACTGACCAAGGGAATCCTATTTTGCTTTAGTTGACTCCATTTTGTGTTCTTCACCTGACCTCTCCCAGAGCAGATAACCACACCTTGATGAACAGAACATTCTAGTGAGCAGCACCTGAAGGTTCAGAACGTCTTTGCTTCCAAGGGAGCAGGCCCCAGTCAGCAACCTCCTCTGGAGCAGGCCTGAGCCAGCAACCTCTGTCAGAGCATGTCCAAGGCAGCAACCTCAGTGCGAGCAGCCCCAAGCAAGCAACCTCTGTGGGACCAGGACTAAATGATCACTCAGAGGTGCAGAGTAACCCCCAGGAGCACTGAGCAACCTCCAGGAATACCAAATGACCTCTGAGTGACTGGAACTGTGACCCTTACTACACCACAAAACTCAAACCATCTGAGTTTTGGATCCACTGGTACCTGGAAGACTGATCACTAGAGATACAACCACAAATCTACCAATCAGAAGAAAAGATGGGTAGACAAGGTAAGAACACACTCAATACCACACAGAGTAAAACAACACCAACAAAACCTAGTGGACCTACAACAACAAGATTTGAATACCTAAATACAGATGAAACAGAAAAAATTAACTTAAAAAAATAACTTTAGGAGAATGTTTAAAGAGGAATTGAAAAATTCCCTCAAAGAAATGGAAAAAAAGACAAGCAAAAAAACTTTGAAGAATCAACACCCCCCCCCAAAGGAAACCAAGAAAAAGCAATAAAACAGATGAAAGAAGTGACTCAAGACTTAAAAACTGAAATAGAGACAATAAAGAAAACATAAACCGAGTGAATGATAGAAACAGAAATTACGAGAAAATGATCAGGAAATACAAATGCAAGCATAAACAGCAGAATTCAAGAGATGGAAGAGAGAATATCAAGCACTGAAGATACAATACAGGAAATAGATTCATTGGTCAAAGAAAACATTAAATCTAACAAAAGCTTAGCACAAAATATCCAGGAAATATGGGACATCATGAAAAGACAAAATATAAAAATAATAGGTATAGAAGAAGAAGTCCAACTCAAGAGTACATAAAGTATATTCAACAAAATTATAGAAAAAACCTTCCCAACCTAGAGAAAAATATACATATGAAGATACAAGAAGCTTACAGAACACTAACGAGAGCAGATCAAAAAAAGTCCCCTAGCCATATAATAATCAAAACACTAAATCTACAGAATAAAGAAAGAATATTAAGAACTGCAAAGGAAAAAGACCAAGTAACATATAAAGGCAGATGTATCAGAATTATACCTGACTTCACAATGGAAACAATGAAAGCCAGAGAGTCCTGGTCAAGCATTATGAAGACATTAAGAGACCACAGGTGTCAGCTCAGACTATTATACCCAGCAAGACTTTCAATCACCATAAATGGACAAAATTAGATATTTCATGACAGAACCAGATGTAGCCAATACCTAGCCACAAACCTAGCCCTACACAAAGTGCTAGAAGGAAAATTCCAACCCAAGGAAGTTAGCTACATCCACAAAAACACAGACAATAGATGGTCTCACAGCAGCAAATCCCAAAGACGGGAAAAACATATACAATAACATCACCAACAATGAAAACTAAAGTAACAGGAACTAGCAATCACTGGTCATTAAAATTTTTTAATATAAATGGACTCAACTCACCTATGAAGAGACACAGGCTAACAGATAGGATACAAAAACAGAATCCATCCTTCTATTGCATACATAAACACACCTCAGTGTCAAAGAAGACATCGTCTCAGACTAAAGGGTTGGGGAAAAATTTTCCAGTCAAACAGACCTAAGAAACAAGCTGGTGTAGCTATCCTAATATCTAACAAAATAGACTTCAAACTAAAACCAATAAAAAGACAAAGAAGGGCATTTCATATTCACAGGAAATATTCATCAAGAGAAAATCTCAATACTGAACGTATGTGCCCCAAATACAAGGACACTTTCATATGTAAAAGAAACACTACTAAAACTTAAATCACACATTAAACCCCACACACTAATAGTTAGAGACTTCAACACCTCACTCTCACCACTGTACAGGTCTATCAGACAGAAACATAACAGAGAAATAAGGAAACTAACAGATGTAATGGCTCAAATGGGCTTAACAGACATTTATAGAACATTCCAAGCAAACATAAAAGAACATACCTTCTCAGCACCTCATGGAACCTTCTCAAAAATTGACCACATACTAGGTAACAAAGAAAACCTCAACAGATACAAAAAATTGGAATAACCCCATGTATCTTATTGGCTTACTATAGTTTAAAATTGGAATTCAAAAGCAAAAATAATTTCAAAAAGCACACAAACACATGGAAATTAAACAATGCTCACCTAAATCATCAATGGTCAACGAAGAAGTCAAATACTTCTTACAATTTAATGAAAATGACCACACAACATCCCCAAATTTATGGAACACAATGAAAGCAGTGTTAAGAGGAAAGTTCATAGCACTAAATGCTTACATAAAAGAGCTGAAAAAAATCTGACACTACTGAGTTAACAGAACACCTGACAACTCCAGAACAAAAAGAAGCAAATTCAGCCAGAAGGACTAGAGGGCAAGAAATAATCCGATTGAGAGCTGAAATCAACAAAATAGAAACAAAGAAAACAATACAAAGAATCATTGAGACAAAAAGTTGGTTCTTTGAAAAAAAAACCCAACAAAATAGACAAACCTTTATCCAAACTAACCAAAAGGCAGAGAGAGAATATCCAAATTAAGAAAGTCAGAAATGAGAAGGGGGACATAACAACAGACATGGAAGAAATGCAGAGAATCATCAGGTCATATTTTGAAAACCTGTACTACACAAAATTGGAAAACATAAAGGAAATGGACAATTATCTGGAAAAATATCACTTAGTATAATTAAATCAAGACCAAATAAGCAAATTAAATATACCTATAACTGCTAAAGAAATAGAGACAGTCATCAAAAGTATCTCAACCAAAAAAGTCCAGAGACAGATGCTTTCAGCACAGATTTCTACAAGATTTTCAAAGAACTAATACCAACAATCCTCAAATTGCTCCACACAGTAGAATCAGAAGGACCATTGTCAAACTCTTTTTATGAGGCTACAATTATCCTTATACCCAAGCCACACAAAAACATTACTAAGAAAGAGAATTACAGACCAATCTTACTCAGAACATTAATGAAAAAATACTCAATAAAATACTGGCAAACTGAATCTAAGAACACATTAGAAAAATCATCCACCGTGATCAAGTTGGCTTAATCCCAGAGATGCAGGGATGGTTCAACAAATGAAAATCTGTCAATGTAATCCACCATATAAAGAAACTGAAAGAAAAAACCACATAATCATCCCATTAGATGCTGTAAAAGCCTTTGACAAAATACAACATCCCTTCATGGAAAGGTCTTTGAGAGAGCAGGGATACAAGGAACATACCTAAACATAATAAAGGCAATAACAGCAAGCCAACAGCCAGCATCAAACTAAATGGAGAGATACTCAAAGCAATCCCACAAGAATCAGGAACAAGACAAGGTTGTCCACTTTCTCCATATCTATTCAATACAGTACTTGATGTTCTAGATAGAGCATTAAGACAACAAAAGGAGACCAAGGGGATACAAATTGGAAAAAAGTCAAACTCTCACTATTTATTGATGATATAATAGTTTACATAAGTGACCTCAAAAATTCTACCAAGGAACTTCTACAACTCATGAACACCTTCAGTAATGTAGCAGGATACAAGATAAACCCCCCCAAAATCAGAAGCCCTCCTCTACACAGATGATATGGAGAAAGAAATCAGAGAAACATCACACTTCACAATAACCACAAATGACATAAAATATCTTGAAGTGACTCTAACCAAAGAAGTGGAAGACCTGTATGACAAGAACTTTAAATTTTTTAAGAAAGAAATTGAAGAAGACACCAGAAGATGGAAAGATCTCTAATGCTCTTGGGTAGGTAGAATAAACCCAGTAAAAATGACAATCTTAGCAAAAGCAATCTACAGATTCAATGCAATGCTCATCAAAATCCTGGTAAAATTCTTCACAGACCTTGAAAGAACAAAACTTCCTATGGAAAAACAAAAAACACAGAATAGCCAAAACAATCCTATACAAGAAAGGAACTTCTGGAGGCATCACAATTCCTGATTTTAAACTCTGATACAGAGCTACAGTACTGAAAACAGTCTGGTATTGGCATAAAAACAAACAGGAAGACCAATGGAACTGAATCAAAGACCCAGATATCATTCCACACACCTATGAACACCTAATTTTTTGACAAAGAAGCAAAAAATATAAAATGGAAAAAAGAAAGCATATTCAACAAATGGTGCTGGCATAACTGGATATCAACATGTAGAAGAATGAAAATAGATCCATATCTATCACCATGCACAACTCAAGTCCAAATGGATCAAAGACTTCAACATAAAACCAACCACACTGAACCTCATAGTAGAGAAAGTGGGAAGTACACCTGAACACATTGGCACAGGAGATCACTTCCTAAATATAACCCCAGTAGCACAGACATTGAGAGAAACACTTAATAAATGGGACCTCCTGAAACTGAAAAGCTTCTGTAAATCAAAGGACACAGTCAACACGTTAAAATGGCACCCTACAGAATAGGAAAAGATCTTCATCAACCCCACCTCAGATAGAAGGCTGATCTCCAAAATATACAAAGAACTCAAAAAAATTGGTCATCAAAAGAACAAATAATCAAATTAAAAAAATAGATTACAGACCTAAACAGAGAACTCTCAACAGAAGTATTTAAAATTGCTGAAAGACATTTAAAGAAATGCTCAACATTCTTCACCATCAGCGAAAAACCTACTCTAAGATTTCATCTTACACCTGTAAGAATGGCCAAGATCAGAAACTCTTATGACAACTTATGTTAGAGAGGATGTGGGTGTAGGTAGCACTCCTCCATTGTTGGTGGGAGTGCAAACTGGTACTGCCAATTTGGATTTCAATATGGCAATTTCTTAAAAAAATTGAAAACAACCTACCTCAAGATCCAGTAATACCACTTTGGGGTATATACCCAAAGGATGCTCAACCATACCACATGGACATGTGCTCAACTATGTTCACAACAGCATTATTTGTCATAGCCAGAACCTGGAAACAACCTAACTGCCCCTTGACTGAAGAATGGGTAAGGAAAATGTGGTACATTTACTCTAACTATGGAGTAGTATACAGCTGAAAAAAAAATAATGACATCTTGAAATATCCAGGCAAATGGATGGATCTAGAAAACATCATACTGAGTGAGGTGACCCAGACCCAGAAAGATAAATATCATATGTACTCACTCATAAGTGGCTTTTAGACATAAAGCAAAGAAAATCCAGACTACAATTCACAATCCCAGAGAACCTAGACAGCAGTGAGGACCCTAAGAGAAACATACATGGATCTAATATACATGGGAAGTAGAAAAAGACAGGATCTTTGAGTAAATTGGGAGCATGGGGACCATGGGAGATGGTACGAGGGGAGGGTAGAGGAAGGGCAGGGAGTAGAGAAAAATACATAACTCAATAAAATAATACCAAAGAAAGTCTTTGCTGTAGCCAACTGAGCCTTTGAAACCTTTGTTAAGAGCAGTTTTTCAAACTTCTACCATCTAGCCACCTCTGTAATGATGCCATTTGGTTGGGGTTTTCTAAACCCTACCCTGCCTCTCTCCAGTGTAAAGAGTCTTTGGTATAAGCCTGTTCTCGACTGCCAGTAATTAAAGGACTCTTAATCTGATCCTCCTTGAGTACCACTCCTTCTGTGTTTCATGTGGGTAGGACATGAACAAGACATGTTTGCTCTTATCTACGATCTCAGCACACTGCAGGGGTCAGGGACAGGAGGGTTGATGTGAGGGTGAGGGCAGCCTGAGCTACATAGTGAGTTCCAAGTCAGCCATGGCTAGGTAGGAAGACCCTCCCTCAAAAAAAAAAACAAAACAGAAAGATATACACAGAAAGAAACACACACACATGCATGTGCACACACATATGCATGTATATATACACACACGGTGGGGGAGGAGAGAACACAAATGATATTTACAGATGGTATTTAAAGAATCCTATTACACATCAGTTCTAAAAAAAATCTAGAAGGATGGAGAGATGGCTCAGAAATTTAGAGCCCTTGTTGCTCTCACAGTGGACCCAGGTTCAGTTCCCTGTACCCACATGGAAACTCCAGTTCCAGGGAAACCTATTCTCTCTTCTGTCCTCCTTCTGTCCATGTCTGTACACCAGGCATGCATACAGTGCATAGACATACAACACGCAAAACACTTATACGTATAAAATACAGTAAACATTCTAAACTTTGTAAAAAAAAAGTTAGAATGTTTAAATTTAATTAAACTCAATTCTTACCTCATCCAGAACATCTAGGGTTGCTAAGTCATCTACATCCTTCAGATTGGAAATGAGTGACCTGTTTAAGTTACCTTTCTTGGTATGAATACGTTCATGTCTGTAAAGAAAATACATTGCTGATTTAGGAACATATTGCTAATCAGTGAGGAAGTAAGTTTTAGATACACATCATGGAGCCAAAAAGCTTTTCTCTGCTTTTTATAGACCGAGAGAAAGTTTACTAGAAAAGACCGTCACATACTTGATCTTTAGTTTCTCCTCTGCATTAGGAAAACACAACACATTACACTTACAGTGCCTTACAAATAATCGAAGGGTCATCATTTCTATCATGAACCCTTCTTGAGTCATTTGAAATGGGAAAGAAAGGATGTATATTTGTCAAAAATATGAGGCATCATTGACACTTTTATTGAATTCACTTGGTGTCTGACTTTTTTTCTGATGTAGTTCTAGACCACTGGTGGTATAAGTATGGTCATTTTCAAATTTTAACATCACAAAATTTTGAAATATTAAGTGAGTATTTAGGAAACTTATTTCAGTTTTGGCTCCACATCTCCCACCCCCAAACAAGAAGCTATCTGAAATTGTCACCTTCTAGCAAAGAAAAAAATAATTTTCTCCAGTTTGGTTGTCATTGGGTATATTAGCCACACTTAACAGTTAAATCTTGTGCCAGACAATAATTATTCATCACAAATCAAGCTCAGTGGTATTTTGTAGATCCAGGAGGTTCTATGCAAGCTGCTTAGGAAGGAAAGCAATTAATAGTTCCATCTAGTTGTAATGCCCATAATCCACAACAATGGCCAGCATGTCAAGATAAGCCTAAGGGTGCAATAGTGGCACTTGTATTTCTGGGGAAACCAACAGTTACTTAATTGGGCAACAGAAAGGAAATTATGCAGGATACTTCCTGATTCCCCTGGCAAGATTGTGCATAGTTTTTCTCCACATTTGCTGAGTCAAGCAAGTATCATCTTAGATATTCCCCTATTATCTAAAAAGGTTAATTTGTTTTGATATATTCTTTTAAAAATGGAAAAAGAAGTCCAATTATCCTTTTAACTGAGGACAGCCTCTAGATTTCTCATCTATCACTACGAGTCCATTTAGCATAAAAACTGTTGCTGGAGAATGACAGGGAGCAGCTGGCGAAGAGCAAAGAGGTCGATATTTTTAGCTGGCCCAGTCCCAGCCTGCCTTTCTGTGAAGTCATCGTCTGTGATGCTTTTGGTACTGGCTGTCAAAAATTTAGGCAAATTGTGGTTACAATGCTTAGGAATCCCAGATGGTGCTTAATTGTCTATAGAAAAACTTAAACATTTCCTGGCTTGGAACTCATGGCCTTGGCAATATTGTAACACTTTTAGTATCACTGCCAGCCTCTGGGCAGAGCATCCCCCAACAGGCCAGGTATTTTAAAGACTCTGTATCACACCTTCTCTGTTTTCTCTGCCTGGAACTGTTTCCCTTCAACGCATGGAAAAATTCCACTTCACAGGTAGGCCTAGATACACACATCCTGTGAAGTCATTAGAGGACTTGACAGAATACCTAAGTGGAGTTCTCACATTTAGTTAAGTGGATATATGTCATAATTTCTACCACGGAGTGAAGACTTAGTTTCATGCATCCTCCTGTCTGTGGAGTCAAAGCTGTGGAAGATACTGGTGGCTTGAGTTTTTATCCTTACCTTTAACCTGATAGTGTGCTTGCTGAAGTAAACTGAATGTTCTGCTGTTTAAGTAGACAAATATCACAAATGTTTTCTAAACAACAAGGTATCATACTGAGTATTTTAAAAATGAATACCTAGTTTTTCACAAGATGATCCAAATGTTTCAGTTTTCTTGCATTATTGAGTATCTCCTCAACCACGACTATTTATAGTTCTGGTCAATGTAATGTCCCCAGTATCAAGCCATTTTAGTGTACACTGATCTGTCATATTTTCCCACTTAGAATAATGTTGGCTGTAGGTTTGTTAAACATATCCTTTGTCACACTGAGGGATGGTCCTATCTTTCCTATGTTCTTCTGGATTTTTGTCATGAAATGATGTTGAGTTTTGCCAAAGGCCCTTATCTGCATCTCTTGGGATGGTTGCATGATTTTTTATGTTTGTTTATATGTGTATTACATTTGTTGATTTGCATATGTTAAAGCAAACTTACATCCCTGGTTGAAACGAAGTTCTTCAGGGTCCTTCCTTCCTTCCTTCCTTCCTTCCTTCCTTCCTTCCTTCCTTTCTCTTTTTCTTTTGTTCTTTCCTTTTGTGCTGTTCATGCCAAGGGGATCTATAGCAATGTCTTCCCTTTTCTTTTCCTTTTTGATAAATGTAAAAATAATCTTGCCCCCCCCTACTTATTTCTGATAGAGGTGCAACAATTTTATTAATTGTTCTGAATTACCAGCCTTTGGTTTTGTGCATATCCTGTTTTCAATGTCACTGATTTCTGCAGTACTTTGTAATCATGTATTCTCTTCAGCACACTTTAATATTAGTCTGCCTTTGTAGTTGTCTATTGTAGAAGCTTAGATGACTGGATTTTAGATACTTGTTTCTGTCTCAGGCATTCAGTGTTACAAGTTCTTGATCTCAATCTGCCTACCATCTCAGAGGCTGCTCTAATGCTTGTTCTGTTTCATCCAGCTTGGTTGTCACTGTATGTGTGTTTCCCTTTCACTTAGGTCTGGTATGTGTTTTTCTTGATAGCCATATATGATGCATTACATAAAAAAACAGCCATGAACTGGCCTTTGTTAGCATGGAGGGAGGGTGTGGGAATCAAAGCATGCAGTGGTCCTCTGTGCTGATCCAGTCTGAGCCTCCAAATGAACCAGGGCATCTGCCCTGGGAACTTAGCAAGCACTTATGATTCTCTTACTTCTCCACTCCCCTCCAGTTCTTGGGAGAACAGGATGACTGGAGGGGGGTAGAAGTTTGATTATTTCCCTTTCTTCAGGTTGGTGAGGCTTGAAGATCCCAAGTCTCAATGGCCCAGACTTTGGCAAACACATTCTCTTGAACTCGTTTTTTTCTCCCTCTGAAGTTTTCCAGTATTTACCTGAGAACCTGTTTGATCTCCTAGAAGTGAAACAGAAGTGTGGGCCTTTTCTGGGACTATGATCCCTGTTGTTTTAAAACTCACCAATTCACCCAAGTGGGGTTTCCAGAAATTCATCAAATGCTGACCCACTTATCCCATCCCACTTCTAGAAGAGGCATCTATTCACAGGTTCCTGCTCATCTGTGGAAGTCTGCATGTGGCAGCTCACCTTATAATCTTCTGTGATAGACTTAAGTATTGGTGACCGTTTTGGCTGTTGCCTTCTAGCTAGCTGCTAGGTAGAGAGATGACTCTGAGTGCTCTTACATATTAAACTGGAAGCTTAATGGTGTAAGTTTTTAAATAAGTTGTGTTTGTGAACGTTTTGGGGACAATGACAAGAAAACTAGCAGAGATAACTGTTACTCTGTGCTTGTAAGTTCAAGGGGATCAGGATAAGACATCTTCTTCTTTACTAGTGTGTCTGAATTACTGCAAACAATGAGGGTAGTCTTTTGAAACAAGAGTCAAAAATGCCACTCAGGTCAGTATTCTTAGGTGTCACACAAAGAAAAGTTCCTATGCCTGACTCCAACCCTACTCTATTGTTCCTCCTGCCTTCTATCGTTTTTTCTTATTTCTTTTATTATTGAGATTACAATATAATTACACCATCAGTCCTCCCTTTCCCCCTCTCCAAGCCTTTTTATATAGTCCTCCTTGCTCTCTTTCAAAGTTATCCATTGGGCAGAGGACGCAGGCGGCGGCAGACTATGCAGGCCGCAGGCGGCGAGAACCGGCAGGGACCAGCGAGGCGGCAGAGGCAGGCGGCAGGGACCGGCGCACAACTCCGAAAGCAGATCGCCCCACTACAATTAAATCAAAGAGGTAGGCCTTTGGTTGGTGAGGTCCCTGGCAAACGGGAAGCCTGGTCCTATTCCTGAAGACCCTTCTGAAGGGTGAGAGGGATCTTGGCCTGTGGCAGGAGCCAGGAAACAGAGCAAGGGCATTTTGTAAGAGGAGCCCCTGGCCAGCAGAGAAACAGGATCTGGTTTTAAAAGACTGATTAGATAGCATGGATAGGAGGAGATGGGCAGGCGCCAAGGCAAAAATTCACCCAATAATCTGAAAAACAACATGAAAACACCAGAACCCAATGATCTTACAACAGAAGGACTTGAACACCCTAACACAAAATTGACTTTATGAAAGCAATAAGTCCCTTGAACAACATGTAAAAAATCGCCCTTATAAAAATGGATGAGAAGTATAGCAAAAAGTTTGAAGAAATGAGTAAATACATACATGATACCCTGGGAAACCAAGAAAAAATGATCAAACAGGTAATGGAAACAGTTCAATAATTGAAAACTGAAATGGAAGCAAGAAAGAAAACACAAACTGAGGACCAGCTGGATATGAAAAATCTAGGTCAACGAGCAGAGCCTACAGAAACAAGCATAATCAATAGAATACAAGAGATAGAAGAAAGAATCTCAGATTCTGAGGACACCATAGAGAAAATAAACGCACTGATCAAAGAAAACAGCAAACCCAACAAATTCTCATCACAAAACATTCAGGAAATATGGGACACAATAAAAAGACCAAACGTAAGAATAATAGGAATAGAAGAAGAAGAAGAGTCACAGCTCAAAGGCCCAGAAAATATTTTTAACAAAATTATGGAAGAAAACTTTCCCAACATAAAGAAAGATATTCCTTTGAATATTCAAGAAGCATACAGAACACCAAACAGACTGGACCAAAGAAAAACATCCCCTCACCATATAATAATCAAAACACAAAATATACAGGTTAAAGAAAGAATATTAAGAGCTGCAAAGGAAAAAGGCCAAGTAACTTATAAAGGTAAATCGATCAGACTTACACCTGACTTCTCTATGGAAACCATGAAAGCCAGGTCCTGGATAGAGGTAATGCAGAAACTAAGAGACCATGGATGCAAACCCAAACTACTATACCCAGCCAATCTATTGTTCACTATCAATGGAGAAAACAAGACATTCCAGGATAAGAACAAATTTAAACAATACGTAGCCACAAATCCAGCCCTACAGAAAGGAATAGAAGGAAAATTGCAACCCAAGGAATTCAACATTGCCAACACTGCCTACAATAACTCAGGAATCTAGCGACCCTTCACTAGCACAACTCAAAGAAGGGAGACACACAAACTCTACTACCAAAAACAATAAGAATAACCGGAGTAAACAACCACTGGTCATTAATATCACTTAATATTAATGGGCTCAATTCACCTATAAAAAGGCACAGGCTAAGAGATTGGATACGAAAACAGGATCCAACATTCTGCTTTTTGCAAAAAACACATCTCAACCACAAAGACAGGCATCTACACAGAGTAAAGGGTTGGGAAAAGGTCTTTCAAGCAAATGGTCCTAAGAAAAAGCAGGTGTGGCCATACTAATTTCTAACAAAACTGACTTCAAACTAAAATCAATCAGAAGAGATCGAGATGGACACTTTATACTCATAACAGGAACAATTCATCAGGATGACGTCTCAATCCTGAATATCTACGCCCCTAATATAAAAGCACCCACTTATATAAAAGAAATATTACTAGAACTCAAGGCAGACATCAAACCATACACACTAGTAGTAGGAGACTTCAACACACCTCTCTCTCCAATGTACAGGTCAATCAGACAGAAACCTAATAGAGAATTAAGAGAATTATTGGAGGTAATAAATCAAATGGACTTAACAGACATCTATAGAACATTCCACCCAAATAGGAAAGAATATACCTTCTTCTCTGCAGCTCATGGAACCTTCTCGAAAATTGACCACATACTTGGAAACAAAGGAAACCTCCACAGATACAAAAAAATATCAGTGTCCACCTGTGTCTTATCAGATCACCACGGATTAAAGTTAGAAGGCAACAACAATGCTACCCCCAGAAAGCCGACAAACTCATGGAAACTGAACAGTCAACGACTGAACCACACCTGGGTCAAGGAAGAAATTAAGAAAGAAATTAAAGTCTTCCTTGAATTTAATGAAAATAAAGAGACAACATACTCAAACCTATGGGACACGATGAAAGCAGTGCTAAGAGGAAAGTTCATAGCACTAAGTGCCCACTTAAGGAAAACGGAGAAAGCATACATTGTGGACTTAACAGCACACCTGAAAGCTTTAGAAAAAAAAGAAGCAGACGTGCCCAGGAGGAGTAGAAGACTGGAAATAATCAAACTGAGGGCAGAAATCAACAAAATAGAAACACAGAAAACAGTCCAAAGAATAAATGAAACAAAAAATTGGTTCTTGGAGAAAATCAACAAGACTGACAAACCCCTATCCAAACTAATTAAACAACAGAGAGAGAATACGCAAATAAATAAGATCAGAAATGAAAAAGGGGACATAACCACAGACACAGAGGAAATTCAGAGAATCATTAGATCTTACTACAAAAGCCTGTATGCCACAAAACTGGAAAATGCAAAAGAAATGGACATTTTTTTAGATAAGTACCCTATACCAAGGCTAAACCAAGACCAGGTGAACGATCTAAATAGACCTGTTAGTTGCGAAGAACTAGAAATTGTTATCAAAAATCTCCCTTCCAAAAAAAGCCCAGGAGCAGATGGTTTCAATGCAGAATTCTAGCAGAACTTCCAAGAAGACCTAATACATATACTCCTTAATGTATTTCACAATATAGAAACAGAAGAGTCATTGCCAAATTCCTTTTATGAAGCTACAGTTACTCTGATACCAAAACCGCACAAAGACCCAACCAAGAAAGAGAATTACAGGCCTATCTCACTCATGAATATCGACGCAAAAATTCTCAATAAAATACTGGCAAACTGAATCCAAGAACACATCCGAAAAATTATCCATTATGATCAAGTAGGCTTCATTCCTGAGATGCAGGGCTGGTTCAACATACGAAAATCTATCTATGTAATAAATAAACTGAAAGAAAAAAAACATATGATCATTTCATTAGATGCTGAAAAAGCATTCGACAAAATTCAACACCCCTTTATGATAAAGGTCTTTGAGAGATTAGGGATACAAGGGTCATACCTAAATATATTAAAAGCTATTTACAGCAAGCTGACAGGTAACATTAAATTAAATGGAGAAAAACTCAAAGCCATCCCACTAAATCAGGAACAAGACAAGGCTGTCCACTCTCTCCATACCTCTTCAATATAGTGCTTGAAGTTTTAGCAATAGCAATAAGACAACATAAGGGTATCAAGGGGATTCGAATTGGAAAGGAAGAAGTTAAACTTTCGTTATTTGCAGATGATAGGATAGTGTACATAAGCGATCCCAAAACTCCACCAAAGAACTCCTACAGCTGATAAACACCTTTAGTAATGTGGCAGGATACAAGAACAACTCCAAAAAATCAGTTGCCTTCTTATACACTAAGGATAAGGAAACAGAGAGGGAAATCAGAGAAGCATCACCTTTCACGATAGCCACAAATAGCATAAAATATCTTGGGGTAACTTTGAGCAAGAAAGTGAAAAATCTATTTGACAAGAACTTTAAGTCTTTGAAGAAAGAAGTTGAAGAGGACACCAGAAAATGGAAGGGCCTCCCTTGCTCTTGGATATGGAGGATCAACATAGTAAAAATGGCAATTCTACCAAAAGCAATCTATAGATTCAATGCAATCCCCATCAAAATCCCATCAAAATTCTTCACAGATCTGGAGAGGACAATAATCAACTTTATATGTAAAAACAAAAAACCCAGGATAGCCAAAACAATCTTATACAATAAAAGATTGTCTGGAGGCATTACGATCCCTGACTTCAAACTCTATTACAGAGCTACAGTATTGAAAACAGCTTGGTAATGGCATAAAAACAGAGAAGTTGACCAATGGAATCGAATAGAAGACCCTGACTTTAACCCACAAACCTATGAACACCTGATTTTCAATAAAAAAAGCTAAAAGTATACAATGGAAAAAAGAGAGCATCTTCAACAAATTGTGCTGGCAAAACTGGATGTCAATCTGTGGAAGAATGAAAATAGATCCATATCTATCACCATGCACAAAACTCAAGTCCAAGTGGATTAATGACCTCAATATCAGTCCGAACACACTGAACTTGATAGAAGAGAAAGTGGGAAGTACTCTACAACATGTGGGCACAGGAGACAACTTCCTATGTATAACCCCAGCAGCACAGACATTAAGGGCCTCATTGAATAAATGGGACTTCCTGAGACTGAGAAGCTTCTGTAAAGCAAAGGACACTGTCACTATGACATAAAGGCAACCCACTGACTGGGAGAAGATCTTCACCAACCCCGCAACTGACAAAGGTCTGATCTCCAAAATATGTAATGAACTCAAGAAACTAGACTGTAAAAGGCTAATCAACCCAATTATAAAATGGGGCACTAAGCTGAACAGAGAACTCTCAACAGAAGAAGTTCAAATGGCCAAAAGACACTTGAGGTCATGCTCAACTTCCTTAGCAATCAGGGAAATGCAAATCAAGACAACTTTAAGATACCATCTTATACCTGTCAGAATGGCTAAAATAAAAAACACCAATGATAGCCTTTGCTGGAGAAGTTGTGGAGAAAGGGGTAGACTCATCCATTGCTGGTGGGAATGCAAACTTGTGCAACCACTTTGGAAAGCAGTGTGGCAGTTTTTCAGGAAATTCGGGATCAACCTACCCCTGGACCCAGCAATACCACTCTTGGCAATATACCCAAGAGAGGCCATATCATGCAACAAAAGTATATGCTTTACTATGTTCATAGCAGCATTGTTTGTAATAGCCAGAACCTGGAAACAACCTAGATGCCCTTCAATGGAAGAATGGATGAAGAAAGTATGGAATATATACATATAAGAGCAGTAAAAAACAAGGACTTCTTGAATTTTGCATGCAAATGGATGGAAATAGAAAACACTATCCTGAGTGAGGTAATCCAGAATCAAAAAGAGGAACATGGGATGTACTCACTCATAGATGGTTTCTAGCCATAAAGAAAGGACATTGAGCCTATACTTTGTGATCCCAGATTAGCTAAATAAGAAGGAAAACCCACAGAAAAACATATAGGCATCCTTCTGAATATTAACCTTCATCAGGCAATGAAAGGAGACAGAGACAGAGACCCATATAGGAGCACCGGACTGAAATCTCAAGGTCCAAATCAGGAGCAGAAGGAGAGAGAGCACGAGCAAGGAACTCAGGACCGCAAGGGGTGCACCCACACACTGAGACAATGGGGATGTTCTATCGGGAACTCACCAAGGCCAGCTGGCCTGGGTCTGAAAAGGCCTGGGATAAAACCGGACTCACTGAACATAGCAGACAATGAGGACTACCGAGAACTCAAGAACAATGGCAGTGGGTTTCTGATCCTACTGCACGTACTGGCTTTGGGGGAGCCTAGGCAGTTTGGATGCTCCCCTTTCTAGACCTGGATGGAGGTGGTTGGTCCTTGCACTTCCCACAGGGCAGGGAACCCTGATCTCTCTTTGGGCTGACGAGGGAGGGGGACTTAATTGGGGGAGGGAAGGAATGGGAGGCGGTGGCGGGGAAGAGACAGAAATCTTTAATAAATAAATAAATTTAAAAAATTACAAAAATATAAATAAAGTTATCTATCTTCAATCTTAACAGTCTCCCTATGCACTGTACTCTAGCCATGTGGCTCCATGCTGCAACGTCTCTAATACCCAGAACACTCTTGCATCTGTGGCTCTGCTATGACTTTCTGCTGCCCAGATAGAGTCATATGACATATACCGCCCTAGGAGAAAAGGTCCAACCTGACCACTTTTAACACTGGCATCATGCTCCCCACCTGTAGGACACTCAGTCCTTCTTACTGCTATTTTTTTCTTTTAAATATAGAACTCAATAAAAATTGATAAAAATTAGTGTGTATATTATCTCATGTATTATATACACTGTTTGAGGCTTCCCATAGGCACTTAAGCCCTACCAACAGAGTTGTTTTGTTACAATTTCTGACTGATAATCCCACATCCTTCTTGAGCAGATTCTTGTGTATAGTGAGTGACCAAAATATATTTCTTGGGAAAACAGGTGAGTATTTTACTTATAGTAAATATTCATTATGGGAATACTGAAGACAACTCATTTTCATTTTTTTAAAAAATTCTTTTTCGTGAACAATTTAAAGACTCAAATAGAATGTAACTGTATATTTCAGGATTATTTTATACTTTTAATATCTTTTTTCTTCTGGACCTTGTTTCATAGAACTGGTTGACATTCTTGTTACTTTATTAAATGTTTGTTTCTTTTAAGGCTCAGAGGAAGCAGAACCAAACTCCTTCTGTAAGACTTCCATCCTCTTGTGAAAAGTACATCTTGTGAACCAGACCTTACTTCCCTTTTATTCTGTAATAGTGGAGAGACATGGCTCCAGACTATAAATAATTCCTTCGTGCTGTCAAAGGTCACCTACACCCTCAGGGGTAGTTATTATAGTTCCATGTGTATTTCAGTTTTACACACTGAAATATGAAATAACCCCTGATGCCCTGAAGTTAAATTTCATCTTTACTATTTAGCGGCATGACTGTAAAGGAACAGCTTTGTTTGCTTTCAGTTTGGTTAAAAATACTGATGTAAATAGCAACTGCTATCATCTAAGGTGATCTGGGAGCCACTGGGGTAGAAGAGCAATCCTTGTCAAACAGAAATCTCATCAAGGCTTTTGTGTTGCTTTCTTTATCCATCTTTACATTTCAGTAACAGAGACAACTGTTAGTGCCAATGGGACTCAGACTCCCGCTGCGGTGCCCTGGAAGACTGCTTTTTCACTCCTCTGCTTCCTTTGGCTTCAGTGTGTTGGTGGAAAAGAACACAACACCAGCCTAGCTGGATCTCTAGAGCAACCTGACAAGCAGAGTAATGGATGGTATAACTGCCCATTCTCTACTAAAGTTTTAACTGCCCTTTCCATTCACAGAGACCTAATACTTCTTCACAGATGAACTTCCATCTGGTATTAAGAGATAAATATATGTTCATCAAACTTGTAGCTGGGCTGAAGGGAGGATGTGGTTGGAAAGGTACGTATAAAAGCATGAAAACTGGAACCCCCAGATTGACAGTAGTTCATATTTCATTGAAAATTACAACCAAGAAATTAATTATCTCATTGTTTTTGTAAAGTTACTGTTTACATCTTTCTGGTTCCAATGGAGGAACTTGCCCTACCTTGAGTATGGCCAAGTCTTTAGCTGTGTGCTTGCTTCCTCAACTCCCTGCTCTAACCATCCTCTCTCCTGGGTTTGCCCAGTCCTTCTGACCATCCCCTCTCCTGGGTTTGGCTAGCCCAGTCCTTCTGACCATCCCCTCTCCTGGGTTTGGCTAGCCCCATCCTTCTGACCTTCTCCTCTCCTGGGTTTGGCTAGCCCCATCCTTCTGACCTTCTCCTCTCCTGGGTTTGGCCTGCCCCGTCCTTCTGACCTTCTCCTCTCCTGGGTTTGGCTAGCCCCATCCTTCTGACCTTCTCCTCTCCTGGGTTTGGCTAGCCCCATCCTTCTGACCTTCTCCTCTCCTGGGTTTGGCCTGCCCCGTCCTTCTGATCATCCCCTCTCCTGGGTTTGGCCTGCCCTGTCCTTCTGACCATCCCCTCTCCTGGGTTTGGCCTGCCCCGTCCTTCTGACCATCCCCTCTCCTGGGTTTGGCCTGCCCCGTCCTTCTGATCATCCCCTCTCCTGGGTTTGGCCTGCCCCGTCCTTCTGACCATCCCCTCTCCTGGGTTTGGCCTGCCCCGTCCTTCTGACCATCCCCTCTCCTGGGTTTGGCTAGCCCAGTCCTTCTGACCATCCCCTCTCCTGGGTTTGGCTAGCCCAGTCCTTCTGACCATCCCCTCTCCTGGGTTTGGCCTGCCCCGTCCTTCTGACCATCCCCTCTCCTGGGTTTGGCCTGCCCCGTCCTTCTGACCATCCCCTCTCCTGGGTTTGGCTATCCCAGTCCTTCTGACCATCCCCTCTCCTGGGTTTGGCCTGCCCCGTCCTTCTGATCATCCCCTCTCCTGGGTTTGGCCTGCCCCGTCCTTCTGACCATCCCCTCTCCTGGGTTTGGCCTGCCCCGTCCTTCTGACCATCCCCTCTCCTGGGTTTGGCTAGCCCAGTCCTTCTGACCATCCCCTCTCCTGGGTTTGGCCTGCCCCGTCCTTCTGACCATCCCCTCTCCTGGGTTTGGCTAGCCCAGTCCTTCTGACCATCCCCTCTCCTGGGTTTGGCTAGCCCAGTCCTTCTGACCATCCCCTCTCCTGGGTTTGGCCTGCCCCGTCCTTCTGACCATCCCCTCTCCTGGGTTTGGCCTGCCCCGTCCTTCTGACCATCCCCTCTCCTGGGTTTGGCCTGCCCCGTCCTTCTGACCATCCCCTCTCCTGGGTTTGGCCTGCCCTGTCCTTCTGACCATCCCCTCTCCTGGGTTTGGCCTGCCCCGTCCTTCTGACCATCCCCTCTCCTGGGTTTGGCTAGCCCAGTCCTTCCATCAACATCCAGTGCTCCAGGACCTCTACTTATAAATGCTGTCTCTTTGGATCCTCTTCTTCCCAGCTTCTCCTTCTCATCTCTCGATAGCTCTCTTCTAAGCAAATCCACATTCCTGTATCTTTATCTCATTATTTTCCTTTGTTTCTCCCCATTCTGATGAAGTGGTGCTTGCCAGAATCATTAGAAAACTTCATGTTTGTCACTATTGGTAAAGGCAACTTTTCTCTTCTATTAAGACTTTCATGATTTGTGAGAGACCAAATTTCTCTTAGGTTCTCCTCCGAAAAACACACTTTTCCATTTCCCAGCTCTGGTTAATCTTCTTGTCTCCAAGCATGGGTTTCTCCAAGAATACCACCTCCAGTCTTCACTGACACCCACTCAGTAAGCTCATTTAATGCTATGCCATCAAACACTTAAACAAGTGACTCAGTCATCTCCAATGTGAATCTCCTTCCACAAAGTACAGACTACTTATATCAGACTGCCTGCTCTACATTGATACTTGGCATGTTAAATTCATCATGCCCTAACAGAATACACAACTACCTTCTACCCTATGTGAATAAACACAAGGCATTACACTACCATCCATGGTTTGGGAATACCACCAACATTACAGTTGGACAGCCTAGGTGATACATTACATATATAGCTTGTTTTATATATAATGCATCATGTGTACCATGTATATGTAACCCTCACATATATATGGCTTTTTATAGACACAGGTTTTGAATTCATAGATTCAATCAATCCAAATTGAAAATATTTTGAAAAATGGCATTTGCACAGAACTTGTTTTCCATGTAATCATTTCTTAATGGATATAACAACTGCTAGTTAGTATTTATATGTATTAGAACATAGAGTTCATTTAAATGTATAGGAGGTGGTACATAGATTTTTTATTACATAAGTGAGTTGCGTGTCCAAGGACTTTGTTGCCTGTGAAGACCCCCATAATTGATTCCCTGTGAATGTCCTGGTAAAGAATGCAGACGCTCATAAAAAGCACCAGACTGTGAGGTCATGCTGAAGTGTGACTTGAGCAGGATGCACTTTCTCTAGATCTCAAAAGAGGGAACCACATGAAAACCCACTTTCCAGAAATAAAAACCTAAGCTTATATGATGATTGTTTGGAAATTCAAAGGGTGTTGTGGACTCAGACAGAGATCTTAAGGCACTGGCCATCTGCGTCCAACGCCTCCGCACTGTGGCATCTGTTGCGTGAGCTTACGTCCCCTGCACTCAGTTTCCTCTAGCAGTGATCTACATAGATGCAGATGGTGGGAATGCTCACCAGTCAGTTGAGGAATCGTGGAATTACAGTGCTCACAGCTTTTCAGGTTCATCAGATATCACCTCTCCCTGCCTGTTCCAATTCCTTTATCTAGTGTTGCTTAGGAGTAGAGAAACTCATAGGATCTCTCCAAGAGAACTTTTTGCAGCTGTTTAACTCCAAACAATTTAAGAGAACCCACACCTATACCATATATGTATATATAAATTGAGAGTTTTCTAGTCCCACAATATGCATATACTAGTTGCTAACTTCTCTTCACAGCTTGCTAACTACATGAGGACCAACGGTAATTTATTATCCTCTTAACACTTAGTATTTAACACCAGCCTTTGTTAATACCAGAATTGCCTTTCTGTGAACTGGTTTATCTTGTCTTTTATTGTTCTAGACTAGGTACTAGATCTAGTCATAGCAATAAAGTTGACAGATTCCTAGCTGAATAAAAGCTTGCTCTGGGCTATCTTGATCTCAAGCTTGTATTTTCTTAAATCTTTGCTAATTTGAGATACCCATAGTTCTTAACTCATTTTCAAAGTCATAGAATTAATACACACTGTAGCTGGGTGAAGATAAACATGACTCTCTGGGTGCCTAGTTTGACTGCTATGAATCTTAATAAAGGATGGGGATGCCGCCATGGCCGAAGCCAGGGCCTGGGACACAAGTGTCTGTAATGAGAATTGGACATCTACAAGGGTTGCAGCCACCACATTTTACAGAGATGGTAGGTAAGAGGTCAAGTCTTAGCCAAAGACACTAAAATACAGATGTTAGATAGACATAGCGGGGACTGAGTTCCCCTGCCTCCAGAAATCTCAATAACTTAAGGTCAGGAAGAAACACAAGAAGAAAAAAAAAACACCCTTACAGTTAACAAGAAAGATGCCTGTGAAATCACAGCAAAATCTGTCTTGGGGTAGGTGATATTCACTTTTGGAACCAAGGAAAGACTGCTGCCTAGCAGGACACGCACACAAGATTTGTGCGCTGGGATAGGCCACTGCCTTCTGCTGTGAAAGATGCAGGTCCATCCTCTCCAAATGTCAGTGTTGTCTGGTCTCTGCAGCCCTCGAATCCTATCTCAGAGCACCAGAGCATAAGTATATGGTTTCTTGTGGGCACTTCTTATGAAGTTCATTTTTACAAGACCAAGCCAGTTTATCCCTTGTAGTACGTACTCTAAGCTCTCCTGTCTCTGCCAGGAAAAACAAAACCTGCCTGCATCTTTTGGACTTATCAAACACCTAATTTAGATCTCTTTTATGGAGCTGTAACTTGCTACTTTGCATAATGACTATTTATGTACATGTCCTATCTGTCTACTGGAGAGTCCATCAGATCTTCCTGTTAAAATCTGTTGCCAGAACTGCACCATGCTTTTGACTGAAAACAGAAAGTGGAAGGAGAGAACAGGGGTCTATTGAGATCACCCTGGGTTGTCATCATAGATGAAAGCAGTGTCACTATGGGGACAAGGAAGTAATGTGGGATGGCGTTTCAAACGTTCAAGTTTTGAGATGTTGAGTTTGAAGTTTCCTAAGACATTCACATGGAGAAGGGAACCAAACAGAACCAAACAGTAGTTGTAAGAACTACTAGAATAACATTTTAAAGTTCCATCAGCTAACGAGGACAGCAAGTGTTCCACAAGGTGACTGAGCCCCACTATGACTGTCAAAGCCTCTAGAGAAGAATTAGCTTGCCTAAGAAATGGAAAGTAAAATGGAGTCATCAGTTACGTCTCATTGAAGGAGGCTTTTATTACTTCCTATTGATTTTCCCGCTTTCTTAGCTCATTGTTCTGTTTTGTAAAATTAAAATCCTATCGGTGTCACTTTATATAGCATAAAGTCCCACACCTGATAAATAGTTGAAAGCCTAGACCAGGCACTGTAGCACCAAATGGCTGACCAAGTTTATCTTTCATTTGTTGATCCTTTGACATTTGCCTCAAAGTTGTCTGATTTGCTACCTTCAACTGCATCTAAGGGTCAAGAGGGACAATTACCATAGTGCCACAAGACAGGTAGCATTCGGGGGCTAGCAACAACTATGTATGAATAAACAAAACCTCATACGTAGTCCCCTTTGCTTCCACGAAATGTGCACAATAATGATTTATACACATCATTGTTAATCAACATGAGCATACAGAGGTCACCAAACAAAATACTGAAGCAATTTTGATTATTATATAAATATGAGAAATTAAAAATAATATGCTAACGATTAATACCACAAAAGGACATCTAATTTTAAAGCTGTTGTCATTTAACTAAATGCTGCGTTATATCTCCTAAAGAATGTAAATCATACTTTAAATAATATTTACTCTATGTCTAAGCCAGCCCCTTTGCTTTCATCCCGGCTCTCATATATTTCACTGTTGTTTTTCCTTATTACTTGACTTGCATTGTTTTGAAGAGCACAAGTTATGCATGAGTGACTTTTATCTATGCCCGTTAACTGAGGTAATTGAATATTTTTAAACATTATATTCAGTTGTAAAACTTAGATATAATTCAGGTTTTTCATAATTTAGTATGCATTTAACACTGACAAATTTAACAGTTGGAAAAACTGTTCCCCAGTGTTTGGGGACTCTATCTCAGACATGCTCATTGCACACATGAACAGTCAGAACAATTGAACAAGCTTTGGGTGATTTGTTAAGTCAGGTGTTGGCTGATGACAGACACTTCCCATATCCATCCCATTTCCCAACATTCCCCTTCCCATCTAAGATACCCAAGTTTGCAGAAAACAGGAAATAAATGAAAGCAATACCAACATATATGTTAGCACCATTTATTTGTTATAAATTATGATTTTTGTTCTGATAAAGTCATTTAAAAATGCTGCCAGAATTTTCAACAGTAAGGGGGATGGGACCTGGACTCCACAAGTGACATTTGCTTTCCATGCAAATATCCCATTAAATTCAAGTCATGCTGAGACCGTATGAGTTCTTTTATTGTAGCAATTATTGCACAGCAAACCTTTATGGAATCTTAAGACACTTTGCTTTTAAAACCTGAGATGCGGCTTAGTTACCTGGCCTTCTCTGTGCTTCCCAAGGACTGATGAACGTCAATGAATTCCATTAGTTGTTTTTGTAGCATTGCATCTTTGCCCTCGATCTGAGTAATGAATTGATGCTTCAGAAGGTCCGACACTGTCGGACGCTTTTCATAATCTTTGGTCAGGCATCTGTATTGGCAAAAAGGAATATATTACTATTAAAGAAGTTAGAGTTTTGAAATTATCATTCAGATTTTTAAAAACTTCTATTCAGACTTGATGCTTCTCACGAATGTCAATTCAAAACACATTTCAAAAACATGAGATGGCAATGTGATACATGTTTACAACAATGCCCATGTCTGTAAGGGATCATACTGTAGTGATGCCCCAGGTTACCCAATACCACTTTCTTCATTTCCCAGCAACGCATAGTGATAATCAAACTCTGTCTCCATTCCAAAGTCTCCTTTCCACGTCATTCAAGATTGGAAGCCTTAATGTTTATATAAAATTAACATAAACTCTTAAGTTTCATTTCACCATGGATTTAAGACTTTTTAATCAATAGATTTCTGGTAACTCAATAGAAAGTTAAGCTGCTAAGAAAATTAAATTTTCTTAGATTTCATGCCAGTAGGTATTTCAGGAGGTCATGTGGCAGATATTTCAGTGAGTAAATAATACACCTGTGGACAGGATCAACCATGGAATATTCATGAGGAAGGACAAGGCTAGTTAAATGTTCTTGCCTGTGATGGTATCACACACACACAAAAGCATTTGAATAAACATGGAATGTTTATTCAGCCTTGGCAGCTGTCTTCAAATATTTGTAAGAAGGATTTGACCAGTTTTTAGTGGTCACTGAGGGCTAAAATCCCTTGATTATTTGGTAGAGAAGATTCCAGGTCAGTGACACTCTGGTGCTTGTCAAGGTAGGATGCATTGTACTGAAAGCGTACTGTTCATGAAGGATACAAGCACCACATGAATGGCTCAATGTGCTCTAAAATCTCTTGACCCTGACATATAGTATCTCCATGGTGAAAAATTGGACCATTATTTGTGGATATCAAAATAAATCAATAAGAAAAAACGAGCAAACAGAAGCTGGGTCTGATAGTATAGGATCAAAATCACAGGACTTCAGTCAGGCTACAGAGTTGAAGACCATACTGGGTAACTCAAACACTATCTCAAATTAAAACATACAAACAAAAAAATACAGTACAAAAAGGACTGGGGAATGTAGTTCAGTGGAGGAGCATTTTCTTAGGACACATGAGGCCCTAAATTCAACTGCAGTGCCTCAAAACTAGAAGGAAAGGAAGAGGAGGAGGGAAGGAGGAGGAACAGGAGGAGGAAGAGAAAGGGGGAGCAAGAGTTTGAAGAGGAGAAGGAGGGGGTGACAGCAAAGGGGAGGAGGAGCAGCAGCTGCCACCCAGTTCTTGTCTCAGTCAGTGCCATCAGTAATCAGCGTCACTGATTCTCTCCCAAATTGATAATCTGACAACTTATTTCATTAGGCTAACCAAAAGCCTTCCCTAGGGATGCTAAAATATGCTATGGAATGAGGTTGGTGCTGTCTAGAAACTATCACAGGTGCTCTTCGGCTTCATTTGATTTAACAGAGAGAAGCAGTTTTTACATCTATAGCACTTTTGCGTATGTACTAAGAATAGTGACAGATTATTTTATTCAAGCTCGGCTTTGCCAAATAGCCGATGCCTATCTGGCTCTGCTAGACTCAAAAGTAGCAGTGACAGGGAAGGCGACCGTGTTCTAGGCTGCTTATTGTCCAGCGAGACAGAAGGACATCAGAAATGGTAAGCCCAATAAAACTGGAAGTGTCACCACTGGGAGAGGCACAGAACAGCACATAGGATGGAATACTAATCACCCGGGAAAGATGGGAAGTGAGTCTCAGGCGGAAACTGAGAAATGAGTCAGTCAAGCTGAGATCCACCGAACATCTGAATCAAAGACACTTGAAGACAGGATGATCACTGTGGGACATATCAGCCGTATCAGTGGCTTCCCCAGAGACGTGAGGAATGATAGGATGGCATGCAGAGCAAACGCTTATGGTACCTTGGGCATGGAAACTTTTAAAAGTTATCAACCATACAACTGTCACCCACATTCAGAGGGTCTAGCTTGATCTTATGCTGGTTCTTTTCTTGTCCAGCCAGAGTTGGTGAGCTCCCATTAGCTCAGGTAAGCTGTTTCAGTGGGTGACTTCCTCATGGTCTTGACTTCTTTGCTCATATTCTCACTCCTCCCACTCTTAAACTGAACTTTGGGAGCTCAGTCAAGTTCTCTGATGTGTGTCTCTGTCTCTGTTTCCATCAGTTGCTGGATGAAGGTTCTATGGTGATATTTAAGATATTTATCAGTCTGACTATAGGGCAAGGTCAGTTTGGGCACCCTCTCCTCTTTTGCTTAGGGTCTTAGCTGGAGTCATCTTTGTGTATTCCTGGGAATTTCTCTAGTGTCAGGTTTCTTGCTAACCCTATAAGAACTCCCTCAATTAAAGTATCTCTTTCCTTGCTCTCATCTCTGTCCTTCCTCCATCTCGACTATTCCATTCCCTCAAGTTCTCCTCCCCAATCCTGTTCTCCCTTCCTCTTCCCCTTCTGCCCTTGCTTCCCCCCATGCTCCTAATTTTGTCAGGTGATCTTGTCTATTCTCCTTTCTAGGTGAATCTATATATGTTTTTCTTAGGGTCCCTTTATCCATTTTTCGGTTGAGGGGTATCTAAGCTGTTTCCAGGTTCTGTTTTTTACAAAAAATACTGCTATGGACATAACTGAACAGAGGTCCTTGTGGTATGATTGAACATCCTTTGGGAATATGCCCAAGAGTGGTATTGCTGGATCCTGAGGTAGGTTGATTCCCAATTTTCTGAGAAACTGCCATAGTGATTTCCAGAGTGATTGTACAAGCTTGCAGTTTGAGTCTCTCATCTTTAGAAGAATACATGGATTTATTGGCAGGAACTCCAGCAACAGCCATGTGCCCTGGCTGCATCTGCAGAGTGGATTAGCACATCAAATCATCATCCTTCCTCCCATTCACAACAAGGAGTCATTGCTTACCTTCTTTCTTTAAGGTAAGAACCCTAAAAATCATGGAAAACGTCAGTGGGTGTGATTTTTCTAAATGGCTGATCCACTTTTAATTGTGTAGAGACAAATCACTTCTTTTAAATAGCTATCAAATGACATTGTTCTCTAAATTTCAAATGCATAAGATGCATCTGAAGATGCACTGATTACAATGAAATATCCCTGGCTGTACAGTAAGAATCAGTGATGCAGACAAATGAAGGGTTAAATAACTGACTGCATAGGTAGTAGACATGAGCAGGTGGGAGAAGCAGAGGGCAATGCCACAAAGGCATTGGACAGATGAACGTGTTTCTGGATGATAAAGGGTCCTTGGAAGCCTGCTTACAGAGAGGTGAATGAACTTGACCCAGAGATCATTATTTAAGCAGGAGTAAATTCCTTGAACCCTTAGCAGATAATAAAGATCCTCCTCTCTCTTTCTTTCTTTCCCTCTCTCTTTTCTTTCTGTTTTCCCTCCCTCCCTCTCTCCTTTCTCTGTCTCTGTCTCTTTCTCTCTCCCTTTCTTTCTCTCTCTCTTTCTTTCTGTTTTCCCCTCTCTCTTTCCCTCTCTTCTCTCTCTCTCTCTCTCTCTCTCTCTCTCTCTCTCTCTCTCTCTCTCTCTCTCTCTCTCTCAGGAAATGGTAGAGACTTCTGGAGACCCTTGGAGCTGCTTAACAGTTAAGAAATAAGAGGAGGATTCAGATGCCAATGGCCTCTGTTCACAGCATTCAAAGCCACAGAAGGCTGGTATTGCTTCAGTTTTATTTCAGACTCTATTGCTACTCACTTGCTAATGAAGTCATTGAACTCTGCTGACCATAGCTCCGGCTGCCTTAGTTTAGGGGGAGGATTCCTGGAAAATAAGAATCAAGGTTGGAAGTTGGACATTGATCAGGTGATGAAATATGAAAAGCAGCCTGAGATCAAGGAATTACTGTGGTCCCAGGTTCTGCCTGTACCATCAAAGATTGCCCCCTTTCTCATTTCCAAGAAAGATAATTAGCTATTAATCATTCTTTATATAAAATGACAGCTTCCTAGTTTCTCTGAAAGCATTTAATGTATAACCCATTTTCCTGCTATGCTTATTATTTTCTCCTAAAGACTCATCTGGCTTTTACCTGAAATCCCTAGGAGAAAATGCCAATATTTATCAAATACTAGGGGAAAGAGTTTTCTCTCTGAGTTCTACAGAAATCCCCGAGGAACAACCATGGTGCACAGAGGACTGGGACAGGTAGCAAGCTGCAGCAAGAATGGAAGAATACCTCTCGGAGCTGTTCCTTTGTTTCTAGAAACATGGCAGAAAGCACGAGTTTGGATGTGACAAAAGCAAAGAACTGGAAAATACCATTAGCGACAGAGCTCTGAATGCCACTTAAAAGATTTTGCTATTAATTCCTTTTGTCTTTTAAGCTGAACAAATCTTTCCTTTTTGGTGCATCTGTGCACACAAAGGAGCAGCACTTGACAGTGAGGCTGCTGTGACTCCGTAATCAAGCAACATTGATCAACCATGATGGCTAAATTTGCTGAAGTGCCGCTTTATGTTAATTCTAACAGCTCTTTGTTTCCATCAGGGGATGAAAACACTTTGTCTTTAGTCCTGCATTGCTCCTTAAACAGCTTGTAATGAAATTAATGTACAGTCGGTACAGGCTCATTAACGCCAACCGCAGCTATGCACGTAACGGGATCACATCAACGCGCCTTTCAGTTCCAAGGACCAAGATTGCTGAACTGCACTTTTAAAAGATTGCTTTTCTTCAGTCAATAATTTTATTTTGTTTCTTGTCCACTGATAATTTTTGTGGTGAGCTATACTGAATTGCTTTGTGTATAGCGAGGTTTGATAATTTCACAATACCCAAAACTGTAGGCTTTCAGATTCCCCATTTCAATATATTTCTTCTACCAGTGTTCTCAGGGTTCCATTTTAAAGCCACACTAGCAGTAGAAATAACAGGAAACAATTAGCACGAAGCACTTTGCAGAACACTCAGTAGACTAAGTGTCACCCTGGCACGACAGATCAGTGGTTGCCATTCTTCCTGTTTGTATTCTTATTATCAAGATGACAACATGGAGTTAAACATGGTGGTTTATAACAAAATTAAAGTGGCCTTGGGCATATATAGTTTCACCTTATATGCTGAATGACTACAGAAGTTAGAAAAAACGTATTTCTGCTATATTTGAAATTTTAATGAAATGTTTTAAGCTGTATACAGAGGATTTTTCTCGTTCTTCTAATTTGTTTCTACCCCATGCCAAAAAAGCAGCACGTTTTATAAAACTTGAGATACTGGATATTGAAAAGGCAGAATGATGTAAATATCATAATTCAGAGTTACTACACAGGAAATTCCAAAGTAATAAACAACTTGTAATGTGTGTTGCTAGAAACATTTAATTATACATAAACAGTTCCAAAGGGATCCCCTTGAGAATGAACAATTATGGCGGCATTATTTCCTTAGGACTACAGCATTCAGTGCCCCACCTCCTACTCCTGGTATGGCTTCACGTGTTGAAATCATAACCTTTGATTAATAGAGTGCATAATTATCGACTATCATGTACCACTCTCTCTGTACCCCTGACAATACAAGCTCTGTGTGTGTTTTCCTTAGAATTAAGGAATCAGAAAAAATCTTTACGATCTTTAAGAATAGCTCACCTATTTTAAGATGGACAGTTTTTTCATGTTGGTTTTCTGAGACATCTAGAACTTACCAGCATATGCTTAAAATAATAGAGAAATTAGCCAGCTGTAGTGGTACAAGCTGGTGGGAATATATTGAAGATAAAAAGACCAGATGGTTAGTTCAAGGGTAGCTAAGGCTACACCTTTAAGGTGGTCATCGTAGTGTATATCTGTAAGCCCACCAGTGGAGATGAAGCAAGAAGATCTGAAATTTAAGGTCAGCTTTAGCTATATAGTGAATTCAAAGACAGCTTAGGTTACATGGGACTTTGTCTTTAAATTTTCCAGAACACTTCTGAATATTTCCATGATGAGAAGTCAGTCACAAGAAAAAGAAAGAAAATAGGTCACAAATCTTGAACCTGCTGGTTACCAGACCTTGGTATTTTGAAGAGTGCTCTCATGGGATGCAGCTCAGCCAGTGGAGGGTCTCCATCACCAAGTTCAATAGCTGTGATACCCAGGGACCATGTGTCACATCTAGCATCATAAGTGGTATCTAATTGCTGTTCACATGCAATCACCTAGATGACAAAAGCAGAAAAGGAAAGTGTCAAGGTTTCAACAAGCGAGCAGCAAAATGTTCAGAGAAAAGTCCAAGTGATTAAACTGGTTAAGTTGAAAGACAGTTAAAGATAAAAAGCAATAATTTAGAAGGAAAAGGAATCATATAAATAATAATATTTTTATTCTGAGCATAGATAATAAAATAGCAGGTTTGCAAATGTATGAAGAAAGGGCCTATGAGAAGAAATAGTTTAGAAACTATATCAGAAAGAAGAAAGGAATGGTGTCCTGTGTGGAATGGGATCAAACACACAGCTAATGACTGTCAGATATTTGTTTAATAAACAGCTGAAGAGGGTAGGTGGCAGCCACCCAGCAGCAAAGAAAAATAGATCCCAGAGAACTGAAAGTGAAGGAATCAAGGGAAATCAACTTAAGGGCAGTTTAATTAAATAGCCTTTAACCTTACTGGCAATTAGAATGCAAAAGCACCCTGGGATGAATGAGAAAAATTTGGAAGAATGCAAATGGCTTAAACCATTAATAAGAAAAAAGTCAACTCAATAAAAATAAACACCAATGGAAAGGTACAATGGCTTATGGAATCACACTAGATTTTCAAATTGCAGTCAACTGCCACTAACCAAATGTGACAGTCAAAAGAATAAGTGGAGGAGAATGGTTTTGCAATATTGTAATAAAATTTCCTTCATAACACTTCTAAATGTGTAAGAAGCCTATAAATCAGTAGCTCTCAACCTTGCTAATTCTGTGATCCCTTAATACATTTTCTCATGTTGTGCTGACCCCCAATCATAAAATCATTTCATTGCTACTTCATAACTGTAATTTTGTTACTGTTATGGATTGTAATGCAAATATCTGGTATGCAGAATATCTGATCTGTCATTCCCTGATGTGGCGCTTCCCTCTGTATCTTGTGAATGTGTTTTATTACCATTGGTTAATAAAGAAGATGCTTTGGCCTATGGCAGGCAGAATAAAGCCAGGTGGGAAATCTGAACAGTGATGTAGAAAGAGCAGGCAGAGTCAAGGAGACCCCATGTAGCTGCCGAAGGAGAAAGGCACTGGAACCTTACCAGTATGCCACAACCTCATGGTGATACATAGATTTATAGAAATTGGTTAATTTAAGGTGTAAGAACTAGCTAGAAGTATGCCTGAGCCATCAGCCAAACAGTGTTGTAATTAACACAGTTTTTGCGTGATTATTCACATCTGGATAGCTGAGAAATGAACATGCAGTCTCTGTTTACAGTCCCGAAAGGGGTCACAACCCACAGACTGAAAACACTGGTACAAATGCTCATTGTTAGCATTAATGATTACAGAAGGGAAATTCAGCTTCACATGGTGAAAAACATTCATTATTATTATTTCTTTTATTTTTGAGATTATAGTATAATTACATCATTTTCCCCTTCCCTCCCCACCTCCAAACAGTCCCATATAACTTTCCTTGTTCTCTTTTAGATTCATGGCCCTATTTTTCTGTTAACTATTTTTACATGCACATATGTATATGCATATACACATATATTCCTAAATATATAAATACAACCTTCTCAGTCTGCAAAATGTTACATGTATGAATGTGTTTAGGGTTTTAGATAACCAATTGCTGTGCTCTTTCTGGGTAAGACTATTTCTCCTGCTCCCAGCATTCCTTAGTTGCCTGCAGTTCTTTGTGTGGGTTTGAGCACTTGTGGAGGCCCTGCCATCCACTTTTGCATGTCTATTGTTATCCTTGTTCAGCTCATGTTAGGCAGTCATGCTGGTGAGAGATTGGGTGGAGGCTCTGAAATTACTAGAGGCACAATCTCACAGCAAAATCCCTGTTCCTCTGTGGTGTGGGAAATCCTTCTGTCTATGTGTTGCTTTTATTGATTGATGAATAAAGCTGTTTCAGCCAGTGGCTTAGCAGAATATAGCTAGGCTGTGAAACTAAACTGAATGCTTGGAGAAAGAAGGCAGAGTAAATAAGTCATGTAGCCACCCACAGGATACAGATGTGCCAGAACCTTGCCAGAAAGCCACAGATTAATAGAAATGGGTTAATTTAAGAGGTAAGAGCTATCCAATGAGAAGCTAAAGCTAATAAGCCAAGAGTGATTTAATTAAAACAGTGTTTGCGTGATTATTTTGAGTCTGTGAAGCTAGGAACAAATAAGTAGTCTCCGACTACACCTCTGGCTCTTACAATCTTTACACCCAGTCATCTGCAATAATCTCTGAGCCTCAGGTGCAGGAGTGTTTTAGTAGATGTACCCAAAGGGTCTGGACTCCGTAACTATGCATTTTGATTGGTATGCTTTTCTGTAATGGTCTCCCTGTCTGTTGCAAGAGAAAGTTCCTTGATAAGGACTAAGAACTACAGTTATCTATGGGAATGAGGACAAATACTTAAAATAACCACTATTTTTAAGCATTATTTAGTATGTGTGTGTGTGTGTGAGAGAGAGAGAGAGAAAGAGAGAGAGAGAGAGAGAGAGAGAGAGAGAGAGAGAGAGAAAGAGAGAGAGAAAGAGAGAGAGAAAGAGAGAGAGAGAGAGAGAGAGAGAGAGAGAGAGAGAGAGAGAGAGAGAGAGAGAGAGAGACCATGCATGTATGAAGTTCAGAAGACAACTTGCAGAACTTTTCTCCTTTTGCCATGTGGGTTCCACAGTTTAAACTCAGGTCATCATGCTTCATGACAAGCTCTTTTACTTGCTGAGCCATCTTACTGGCTGTTGGAAACCATTATTTTTAAAAAGTTTCAAATTTTGTGAATGTCATCTCACAAGACAGAAATTAATTTTGAGGGTGATGGTAGCTTAAAGCCTCACCACTTAACTACAGTATGGAAGTCTCTGTGGGACATTTCTCATTGGTGAATCCAGCAAACATCAAAAAAATCCCTGTGAAAAAAAATTTAAAAAAATTTCTGTGTGGGCTTCAAGAGTTGAGTTGGCATCTTTCATATACACTGTTCGGGAAAGACTACTTCTTCCTGACAAATGAGTCCCCTTAGAGCTGGCACTGAAAGCCATAACAGTGAATATCTGAATATAAACATATCAGTGCCCTTTTTAAAAGGTAAATATTGATAGGTGATATGTGGGTAAGTGACAGATGATAGAAAGATGAATACTTGATGGAGGATAGATGATAGGAAGATGAGAAAACGGCAAAGCGTGCTGTCTTTAAAATAGAATTAAAATTTGAAATGTTAACCAAGAATTTCACTTTCCAAGTGGTTAATTTTGAAAACACCATGACGTTTTTTAATGATGAGCATATTGTATGTGTTTACCTGTTTCCTTCTAATTCTTATAAATGTGTCATTAAATGTTTTGACTACCCCGGTTCCCTGGACACAGGGCCTCATGCATGCCAGGTAAGTGTTCTGCACAGAGCAGCATCTCCAGATCAGCAGAAACGCTATTACTAACAACATGGGGCATGTGGGATAACATGCAGGTAGAAAGCTGTTATTCAGAGCGTGCTCTTCAGGATCAGAGAGCACATATAACAGAGAGAAGAGAACAGGCACAACGTAATGACAACAAAAACGGTGACTAGCAGTCACATGTAAAGGACTGCTTCTACTACAGGCAAGCAAGCAAATGTATAATTGTGATTTTGTAACTACAAACTAACATAAAATATAAAGCCTAAATGTTTCTCATATAACACTACAATCATCTTATGCTTCAAGTATGAATATATGTAAATAAAGTACAATATTTGGCACAGAATTACATTTTTATTGACTTCTCACTTTTGTAAAATTTAAAAATACTGATGTTTTATCAGAACAAATTCTGAAGAGGCTCTTATTTCAGATTTTTTCATTGACTTTTGTGCTGGCTTTTGCATGACTATGACTTCATTTCTTCACAGATGTGGTCCCAGTTAAAAGGATTTTAATTTATTGGAGCTTCAAAAACACTTATTAAAATTGTATCCTTTTCCTATATGTTATTTTTTAACTTTTCAAAAATAAGTAATAACTGAATTAATAGTTAAACAGAAATAGCATACCAGGATTTCATTTCCAAACAAATTTAATTGGAAGATTTTGCAGTATTAATGTAGCATTTGAACAACTTCTCCCTTTGCTGCCTGAACATCATATATAAATAGCAAAGCTTTCCCAATAGATACAAAGAGTGTTTTCAAAACTAAGTGCTCTTTATTGATCAATATAATTAAAAAGATTAAAAACATTAAATAAGGGCTGTTGGGAGAAGGTTTAATTCATGAACTTTCAGATGCTTTAGGAGTTTATCTACCAGTCCCCTAAGGTAATAGTGAAAAAAGTCTACTACAGTTGCACTTAGTTCCTAGGCTGGTGATTTAACATAAGAACTCATCACATAGGTTGACGGACCTGAATCTAATCTAACAAGGTCAAGGGTTTTCTTAAAATGTTGAATATTATTTAAAAACAAAATGTAGCCAAATAGTGGGATGTAAGTGAGGGCATAGTGAACCACAGAGCTAGACTGCTCCATGGGTAGAAAGAAAGGTTAATGGGGATCAATCTGCCAAGGTTATCTTTTGGTGTGTGTGTGTGTGTGCTTGTGTGTGTGTGTGCTTGCGTGTGTGTGTGTGTGTGTGTGTGTGTGTGATGGGGTGGGGCAGAGATAAGAGCAGAGGGAAAGGACAGACGAAGAGCATCAGACTGAAGACTGTCATGGCTATCTCTCAGGAGCAGAGAAGATAGCAAAAATGGTGTGTGTATGGGGAGGGGGGTCTTGCTAATTAAAGGGGTTATGTTGTGGGAGGAGGGCAGCTTAGCTGAAACAACCTGGGAACTAGCATAGGGCTTTGATCTGTTGGAGACTTGTTTGAGTTAATAGAGAACCAGATGCCTTATCCAGATTTGGGCGTTGTAGGATCCAACAGGAAAGTAATGGCTTTCCCCGGCAAACAGAAACCCGCTTCACACTGTTTCTGAAGATGCTAAGTGTTTACCGGGTCAGAGTCCTGTCTGAGGTGAGCTAGGATTGAGGCCACTTTTAGAGGCAATGCTAGCCTTCAGAAGAATGAAGGAAGAGGATACAGAGACCCGATATCAAAGCACCAAAGGATAATAAAGGACACGTAGTAATAGCAATAAAGAGTAAAAATAAAACAGCATGCAAATATCCAGACTACAGATATATGCTTGACAAATAAAAGTAAATTTCAAGAAAAATTAAGCCTTTAAGCAATCTCTTTACCTCACCCGATTTGCTTGCTCATCTTTCAATTTATTCACGCATTCCTTCACAGCAAGTTTACCCAGAATTCCCCTTGTTCCTTCTTGCTCACATACAAACCCCACATTAAAACAACAGAGAAAACCTTTTTTGTGGTATGTTCCAGCACATTTAGGGAGAAAAAGCACGTGTGAAAAGGAGAACTTGTCTCCTTCAAAACTCTCTGACCTCAGGAGCCATCCAAAATGGCGTTCCTACGGAGGTGTTGAGGCGGTGCCGGGTGCTGCTGAGCTGTGCAGACACACCTAGAGAGGAGAGAGGAGATGGTTTCCTGCATTAACCACTCATGTAAGAGATTCTAGCTGCTATGTTCTTACAAATTCACATCAGAAGTCTGTTCCCTCAGAGCTGCCGCTGTACTTGAACCTTACCTTTAAGGAGCCCAATCAGGATCTCTATCCAAAATACAGATTGGCCCTCCTGTTTTTATCTTCCATATCCAAATTCTATCCAACTGCTAGCCTTGCCTGAAGGCTTAACTTTCTTCATGATGGCTTCTGTCCTGCCCAATTACAGTGCTCTCTACCTTTTCTGATAGTCTACATGGTAAACTATTTGTATCACATAGTTTGACTTGTATTTATTATTTGAATGGTGTTTGTCATCATCTTCCTTCACCTGAACAAATTCTATTGAACCAAAGAATTTTTCTATAAGGTTATATGCCCATAGAAGTTGAACTGAAAATACATATACAATTACTTTGCTAACCTTGTTCTAGTTAAATAAATCATCTGACTGAACGTTTCAATTTACCTTCCTCTACCTAAACCAACACCTGCACTAACACCTGCTCCTTTTTAAAATTTAAATTTATTTTTAACTGAATAAAACCCCACAAAATTATGCACATTTATGAGAAACCTCATGATGTTTCAATGTACACACACACACTGCAATGTTTAAATAAACTTAAATGTATCTATCTCCTCTGATGGCTAATGTTTCTTTATGTTGATTAAAGCATCGACAGCTACTTCCTCTTGTTTTCTGAGACACACATATCATCGTACACTCCTCATTACCATCCAGTTAGAATCGTTTTTTTTCTTTAGAGAGCTTACAAACTATAATAAACATGTTTAGCCGAACGCTCTGATCATCATTCTACTATTTCCGCCTAGTTAGAAATAACTCCCCTAAACTTCAAAACCAAATGTGGATTACGATCTCTCCATTGGCGTTCATAAATACTCCTCATGCAGATGCCTCCTAGGATGTGCTGCTCCTGGCCTCTGAGGGACTCCATCTAGGCCTTAAGTTTTCACTCTTTGATGTCCCTGCTTAGTCAAGTCCTCTCCTCAGTGAGTCCCAAGAAGGCTGCTCTCTTGCTGCTTATCTGAGGAGCCCAGCAGAGGAAAGTATTAATTGAGACTTTATTCTCTCAAGATAACATTTACTTTTTACTGTGAAATTAAAAGGCCGGATTTGGTCAAATGGTCACTTCTGCGATAGGATTCTTGACTAGTCTGGGAGGGACTAGGCTCTGGTTCTATGTCAGTTGCTTCCCTTGGAACTTGTAGAACTGGATATAAATATGGTCCTAATTTAGTTTCTTTAAAGCTTGCCTGCAAAATATTAACTATTAGAGAATATCATCTTTACTATATATTTTTTTTCAAATTCCAGGGCAATTATCTAAAGAATTCTTAAAGTTCATCATCAATATTTCCCAACAGACCATGTGAAAAGGACATTAACCCATAATACATCCTTTCCAAACTTCAGCCTCTACCTCTGTTCCATACATTTTATAAATGGGAAAAATTAAACATAGCTCTAAGCATTCTATTTTGTTTCATATCATCTATGAACTAAAGTCTGTGTAATTAGATTGGATTGCATGATAGTATAGCAATTTATATAGATGGAATTTTAAAAGAAGTTTTAATTTAAAATGAACATAAATTTTCTAGAACTTACTCTAAAGGTATTTGATCACTTAAGAAAAGCTAAGTTATAGTTAAGCCTTGCTTATTATTTTTGCCTCTATTTGATAAATATAGCTTAGCAGTTCAAATGTCATTTAAGTGATATATAAAGAGAAAGAGAATAAAAAAAACCAAAAGGCCACACATAACAAAATAAAAATCAAGGTTTGTTCCTAGTAGGAAAGCGACTTTTTAAGCTAATTAACATTTTTTTCTAGGCATAAAGATTATGCCAGAAGAAGTGGCATTTTTTGGTAAGTGGTCACATCTGAGCTAAAGTTGGAATTCATACACAAAGCTGGCTTTCAAGGAACATCCTTCTACACGACACAGAAATGTAAATGGGCAGAACGCTAAGGACAGAATACAGAGGCATGGCATATGATGGCATTCCATTATGTTTCTTAAAAAGTGAATTATGAATAGAGACACTTAAGAGGGCAAAGTATTAGAGTTTAGCTGGCAGCAAGAAGGTTCATTCCCTCCTGAGGTCCAAAGTAGCCACATTCCTAAATTCTCCCTCAGCTCCCTGAGCAGCCAGTACTGTCTACAGCATCCTGGTTTAACACTGGTCAGAGTTAGTTTATATTGCTTAGAACAAAGGAACTCTAAATTTAAAGTCCCAGGGACTTTAGATCTTAAACAGCAAATTGACAAGGACAATAGGCAATTCTGATTTTTTAAGGCTGAGAGGCTCTGTGCTTATAGGAAACTGTACTACATTTCTAGTTTATATTCATATGGCATTAAGGATTTTCTGAGGCAAACAGTTGGCCTCCAAGGGTTCTGATCAAATAGCCTGAATGATTAAAAAGCAAATCTAAATAGGGACACTGCCCATAGAAACAGAGGTAGTTCTCTCTGCTGACAGCTATTTTAAAGGATGCCATTACAATAATAACTGGACAGAGGAATAACTATTCTTGAATGTGAACAGTAGTTTGCACACACACCGGTGTTGCTATCCCCTACAAAGACCACTGGCAGGGCTCAAGTGACAGACTACAACACCCTTGGAGACTCTTGCATCATTTGGTGTCATCAAAGATCTTTAAGACAAACAAATTACGCATCACTCCTTCAGGGGCAAACTGTGATAAACAAAGAAAACACAAACACACAAATAAGTGAACAATACAACTATGTCAGAAAGGTGTTCTTGAGAATATGAGGTGATTGTAACATTAAAAACAGGAGCACATCCCATTCTGATACAGCAGGACCCAAGATGGCATTTGTTAGAGCCCACATTCGAGATGCTTCTCCAGTTCCCATTATGCCTCAATATCATTTCACTCACCAAGATTCAACCCCACAGACAGCTTGTCAAAGTCTTACTTCCGGTGAATGAAATAAAGCTGAGCAGAAGCAGTTTTTTTTTTTTTTTTTTAGGGTGAGATGCATTTTTACTCACCATAAATTCCTGCAAGAAAAACAGCTAAGAAGATTAAAAGCACAGAACTCTAAATAATTGGCGTAAATTACTTTAAAAAGCCACAAAGAACTAAAGCATGAGTTCAGTAGCCCCAGGAAGTAAAAGGATTAGGAAAGACAGTTTGTCCAGAGAGTAACAAAAGGAATTAGTCACCAAAGTGAATAGTTACATAATCATCTCAAGAGAGAAGACGCTGAAGGGTGGAAAATTCCAGGCAGAAAACTTAGGATAGGGAGACATTATGGAAAGGAGCAGGAGGCCAAACAGAGATCACGCTGAACAGGCAGTAGAAATCCACTCAGAATCACAGCCACAGGGATGCGACACAGGTTTATGCTAATGATCTCCAGCCTTTTGCTTTGCTGGGGAATTTTCAGACTATTCTAGGCCCAGTGAAAAAGCCTTGCTGGCTGTTCCGATTATACAAGTCCCACATCCAGGAAGAGAAATGCATAGGATTTATGCCGGTGTTCAGGAATTTCTTCAGGGTTTCAGAGAGATGGCAGAAATATCTAATTTGTTATTTCTAGACAATTTTAAACAGACATCGTTAAAGCAAAACTCTAAACAACAATGATAAAACTGAATGAATGAGAGTTGAATTAAAATATATATGTATGTGCATATATAATTTTATAAAATATATTATATAATATATAATTTTATAATATATATAATTTTCACTGTAAGAGACCATAAAATACTTTATACCATCTAAGAGTATCATTCTGCAGTTGAGGTTAAGGCAGTGCGGTGGTTACTGTCTAATTGATGGGATTATGGTGCAAAGATACTTGGTCAAACAATATTGTGGATATTTATGTGGAGGTGATTTTTGGGTAAATCAGCATTTACCCTTATGGACTACAATAAGATCAAGCCTCTGCAATGTAGGTGGGCCTTACTCAATCAGACTATGGGACTCCCCCAACTCTCCAAATCCCTACTGCTGCCATAGCTTACGCTGAAAATTTAAAGCTGACCAAGAGTCCCCAGCCTTGTAAGTAAATCTGTGAAATGAGTTCTGTTAGGTTATAGACATTCTAGCCACAGCTTTAAGAGAACCAAATGTAGTGTCTTGGGGAAATCAGACCACACCCCATGCATCTCTTTCTGGAGGGTTAGGAAGAACCTCTGCTGTGGCTTTGGAGTCCTTCCCTCCCCGCTACAGCTACAAGGTCAACTCTATTGAAGCCTAAAACTAACGGCAACTTTCACCTAGTGTTTCCCTCTTGAACTTCTTCCTTTTTGAAATGGAAAAAATGAAAGCCTAGAACTTTCAGAAGTACCCAGGGGCTGGGAGTATAGTTCAGGAGTAGAGTGCTCCTCTGTCTTACACAAGGCCTGCAATCTGATCCCTAGCTGTGGCAAAGAAAACCCAAATGAAGACAAAGGTGGAGACTTAGATGAGAAAACAGATAACAGACTTGAAACAAGCCTAAGAAGATTTTATGTTTATATTTCAGGGTGACCCTTGGCAGAGAGACGCATGCAAAGTGTGTGTGTGTGCACGCTCACCTCAGCAAACCCTGGGAAAGGAAGAGTCTGCTTTTCAGAACTTCTATATCACCAGACATAAAGAACCAGCTTCAGTGGCAGAAACAAATCTAAAGGCATACAAAGGACACAGGGAATAATGGCAAAGAAAAAAAAGCATGCCTGAGAAAGTACAGAATGACGATGGGCTTGCTAAACAAGGGCTTTCAAACAGGACTATCCAAATATGCTCAGAGAACTAAACAAAGACAGAAACACTTGGGTCTCAGTGAAATTACAGACCAATTTTTTAAAAAAAAGTCTAAGAAGAAATTCATTGTGATAGTTAATTTTGAGTGTTAAATTGGTTGAATTGAGAAATACCTAGAGTAGTGGTTCCCAACATACGGATTGAGACTTCTTTGGGGGCCTAAGACCATTGGAAAACACAGATATTTAAATTGCCATCCATAACAGTACCAAAATAACATCTATGAGGCAGTAATCAAAATAATTTTATGGTTGGTGGTCACCACCACATGAAGGATTGTATTAAAGGGTCACAGCATTAGGAAGGGTGAAAACCACTGCCCTTTAGGATTTATGAGGTCTCTCCTTGGGTTGTCTGTATGAGTGTTTCCAGAGAGGTGTAAGTAGAGAGGGATGTCTGGATTAAATGTAGGTGGCATTGTAGTATGGGCCACAGTCCCAAGCTGGATAGAAAGGTCAAAAGGAGACAGCAAGTAGGTTGCTAGTATTCCTTGCCCTCTGCTTCTTGGTCTATCTGGGTGTGAGGATTCCTCCCTGTATATTCCTGCCACCATGTCCTCTGCTGTGCCTTTACCACCATGGGTGTGCTTTTAAAATGTAAGCCTGTTTCTGTCGATATTTCCTCAAAGTCATGAAAAAAGAGGAACTAAACACACTCTTAAGTGGCAAGATTTAAAGATTTGAGCAGGTATAAGAATCAGTCAGTTTGAAGGAAGACAACTGAAATTTTCAATCATGTGAACACAATGAAAGATTGTGGTGAACAGAGCCCAGGAATTCATGAGATGCCTTCATGGAGACACACAGATGCACAGTTGGATCCAAGGAGAAAAGAGAAAGGGGAAGATTATTCAAAACATAATGACCCAAATGTTTTCAAATCCTATGGAAGACAAATACAAGCACATATAAAAGTCAATAAACTGTAAGTAAGGGGAGATAAAGGACACTGCCCTGCCTCCCACCTCCACAAAGACTGTCTGAGGCAGAATTTTGGAACAGAATGAGACAAGTAACTTCACATAACGGACCCACAACAAGATTGGGAGTTCATCTCTCTGCAGGAACAGTGAAGCCAGAGTTAGTGAACTGAAATGGTTAGAACTCTCTTATTTAATAATTCTATATCTTCTAAATTATCCTCCCCTAACAAGGGAAAACTTTCAGATATTCCCAGATCAATGAAAGTTGGAAGGTTTCTTGTAGGAGCCAACATGAGTTCTGCTTCTTGTAAAGACCCTAGATGGTGACCCAGAGGTCTCAGCAGGCACGTAGTCTGAAGGGAATTTTGGTTTGCTTTGTTGTTTTGCTTGTTGTCACTATTCTTAGAGACAGGGTCTCACTACTAAACCCTGGTTAGCCTGAAACTTTCTTTGTAGACCAGTCTGACCTAGAACTCACAGAGATCTACCTGCCTCTACCTCCGCCTCCAAATGCCAGGATGAAAGGTGACAGCCAACTCACCTGGCCTTCCATTTTTATTTTGACCTAATCCCAGAGTTAGTGAAAAGTTGGCAAAAGAGATACAAGATTTTCATTTCATTTTTGTTTTTGTTTTTTTTTTTAATGCCCTGCCTCATTTGGTAGTAGATGGCCCAAAACAATGTCTTTTCCATCCTTAAATAGTCTGTAATTACTACAAACAAGGATATTCCTGCTTTGTAATCATCAAAATTGTTAGGTTTTAACTCATAAATTCTATCATGTAATCTACAAACCTTGAGTTTCAACAATGCTACCAAAACTGCAGCAAAACCTAAATGCACCCAAGATCATGTTCTTCTCTTCATGCGTTGCCCTTCTCTGTGATCTGCAGTCTGGCCAGCTACTCCATCGTTCCTTGAATCTCAAAACCTGCACATTTGTCAAATTTTAAGCCTGTTAGTTCAGAGACTATTCCCCAGTTTGAACTGGTGGAAATTATGTCATGATTTCAGCTTTGGCAGGAATACAATGGATGTGACACAGGGCTCATCCCGTCAGGTCAACTGATTTCATTCTTCCTGTGATCAGCCATGTTCACTCTGACTTGATTGACACCTGTCTGTAGACTTCTCCTCCCAAAAATTTCTCTTTTACCTTTTTGCCTAATAAACACTTTGTGGGCAGGTATGTCATGTCTGAGACTACCCTAGTTTTATTCAAAATTTGACCCTTTAACATAGACATCTATTGGATAAATTAATTATCACTATGGTGAGAGATGAATGATGATTTGGAGCTCCACCATTCCTTCTGTCTTTATCTGTGATAGGAGGTTTTTGCGTCTCTCATCTATTCATGCACATATGTGTGCCAGTATGGACTAATGGACTTCTGTTTTGTTCAATGGATTTCTATGGTTACAACATTATTATCATTTTAATGCTCAAATGATCGCAATTTTGATGAGTGGCTCTTGCTCCAAGTTGATATCTGTGTTCCTTTGACATGGGTCCACACTCATTGAGAAGGTTTAACATTTGGACAAGGTAGGTCCCCGGCTATCTGACATAACCCTAAAACAATTCTTCCTCTAAAGGAGCTGACTTTTGCTTAATTGGGAATTGTTATTTTTAAACCAAATCCAGACGAGACCTGAGCTTCTCATTCGTGGAGATGATAAAGAAATAAACACATATACGCATTTCACAATACACATTCTTTATTTTAAGATAATGGTTTTATTTATTCTTTAAAATTTTCCTATGTTTTGATCCCTTCCCCCAGCTCCTCTCAGATCTTCCTCACCTCCCTAAACTTTATATTCTTTCTCTTAAAAAAAAATACACGAAAGCTATCTAATCTGTATTGGTTGACCTCTCCTGAGCATGAAGCTTGTATTATTATATTTGACACCTACACATATATTTATCTTTCTCCACATTTGTAATTCCTTTCTAAATCAGGCAGAAGTCCTGGTTAATTTCCTGAGGATATCAAGGCTGCAGTCTCTAGCCCCCACCTCCACCCCTATGCAGATGCTGCATCCACCTCACTTTAGGCCTGAAAATCCACTTGACATCATCATGGCCACCCCTCATAGATGCCCTTCTTCTTCCACTTGGGAACCCAAGACCACATCCTATGGTACCATAACTAACCCCCTCCCAGTGCGGACACCTTCCTGACCTCTGTTGGGACCTAAATTGGGTGAAAAGTAACAACTTTCCAGTGCTTGCCTGTCCCACCTACTAATGGTTCTTTCTGAATGCTTAGGAAGAAAGAAGTCTCCAAAGTCAAGTGTGCCTTCCTCATTTGATCCTAACAAGTGGCTTATTAACAACTTCGCTTTGACCTATATTACACACTAGGGATTTAATATAAAATGGGGCATGTGGATAATGAGAGATTTAAAGGCATAAACTACTCTGTCATAAGAACGATGTCTAAGTAAATCACGAGATGTCACCTCATGCTCCTGTGCCAAAATGCTAAGTGTCCTATTAGAAAGGACATTCCCCAGGGAAAATTCCATAAAGAGGAAGGCTGCGGGCTGTCTTTAAGCCGAGTCTCATTTTCAGTTTATATTCTAGATAAGGACAGCTTTTTCAACATTAGCTGACCTGCCTAAAGAAGTTACCTCCTGGGAGCTCATTTTGTTTATTGACTGACCATGCACTCATCACCACTGATGCACCTCATTAAAAGTTTTAACCAGCTCACTAGTCTCCTAGCTCTCTAAGGGGTCTGGTGGCTTTCCACAATTGTATGTCTCCCTTAACCACAAAAACTGTTCTCAGACAGACTATGCTTATGGTTATTGCTAACAAGCTAAGTCCTACTTTTGTATAATTATATTTCTTAATATTTAAAATAATACCGACTTTGCTGTAGTAAAAAGCTACTTATTAGAAACATAAAAGGACACCTGGAAATTCTTATTTCATAATGGAACAACCATTTGAACTAGTGTCAGATAGTTACTGTGCCTATAGTAATGTACAGGAGATGAAATGTAAATATCCTTATTTTTAAATAGGCTTATATTTTTGAGCAATTCATATATGAACACTGCATTTACATCATCACTATTGTCCGTCACTCTCCTAGTTTTAACTTCTCCTCCCTTCCAGTTTCACAGTTCCTTTCATTATTATTGTTACATGTATATGTATGCATATATCCATGTCATCATTATCCATCATCGTCATCATTGCCATTTTATGTCCTGGCAATGCTTAAGCATGCATGGACAGCCCATTTATGCCAGGTTTCCAGTTGTTCCTATCCCAGGCAGTCTTAAATGCTTGTGTTATTGTCATAACAAGGTTCCCCAGTCTTCCTTCATACTGTCTATCCAGCATTTTTGGGGTCTTCCTCTTCATCTTATCCCATGCAGTCCTCCAAGCAGTGCTATCTTCTGGTACCTGTCATCATTCATTCTCATAACATGGCAGAAGGTGCCTTTGCCATATCTTGTTTTTTTTTTGTAGATGGAGATATTTCTCAACGTCATCATTGTGCAGTCTATTTCTTCGTGTGATGCCTAGAATCCTCCTGAGACATGCCATCTCAAACACATTCAGCCGCTGCTCTGAGGAGCGTTTCATTGTCCAGGTTTCATAGTTGTAAAGAAGTCAGCCCAAGACAACTTGTTGTTGTCGTTATGTCTCTTAATGACCAAACCTTCCTTAGTGCCTGGAATGCTATATGTACACCTGAATACATAACCTATAGAATTTATTTAGCTTTGCCACATGTAAAAGAATGAAAGTAGAAGCATATCTATCACATAGCACAAAAAATCAACTCCAGATGGATCAAAGACCTCCATGTGAAATATGACATGTAAAACAACTCGAAGAAAATGTAGGCACTACCCTCCAAGATACAGGCATAAGAAAAGACTTTCTGAATAGGATCTATTTGTACAGGAATTAGGCCAATGATTGACACATGATTCCTCATAAAATTAAAAAGCTTCTGTAAAGCTAAGGAAACAATCAAGTAAGAGGAAGCCTAGAGAGTGAGAGAAAAATCTTTCCCAGTTACGTATCTGTCAGAGATTAAAATCCAGAATATATAAGGAACTTAAAAGACAGAGTCAAGAAAACACATGCCACAACTAAAAACTAAGCTGTGGGTCTGAACAGAGAGTTCTTAAACAAAAGGAAATAAAAATGGATAAAAACACATCTAATATGTGTTCAACACTCTCAGTAATTAGGAAAATGCAAAATAAAACTATTTTGAGATTTCATCTTACTCTGCTTGGAATGGCTAAGACCAAGGAAACAACTTGAAAACACATTGTTGAGGATGTAGGGGAAGAGGATCAACCCCTCATTCACTGCTTGTGGGATTGCTAACTGGTACAGTCACTCTGGCAACCGGCGTAGAGAATTACCAAAAAGCTAAAAGTAAATCTACCATATGATCCAGTTACAGCACTCCTTGGCATAAACCCTAAGGACTCACCATCCTAATCCACATATACTTGTTCACTCATGTTGATGTCTACCCTATTTTCAATAACTAGGAAATGGAGATAACCTAACTATCTTCCAAAAGATGGAGAAGGCAAATGTGGTACATATACACTATGGAGTAATACTCATCTGCAAAGAAAAATGTCATCGTGGAACTTTTAGGTAAATGGATGGAAGCACACATATTTTACTGAGTGAAGTTACCCTGACCCAGAAAGACAAGCAGTGCATGTTCTCTTTTCCTGGTGGTACCTAGTTCTGAATCCTTAGATCTAAGTATATGACCTGACTAACAGCCACTATCTTCAGCGACCCTAATGAGCTCTGAGTATACTTTAGGACGCAAGAAATTAAAGTAAGATTTATTCTAAATCCTATTGCTCCAAGAAGAATCCATCTCAGAAAATTTGATTTACTCATCAAATGAGGATGTTGCTCTTGGGTTTGATATTGTAGTTTGTGCTTTATTACATCTTATAATTTCTTCTTTCAATGAGAATTGTTACATATATATACCTACCACCTCGAGTTTGTAATCATAAAAAGCCCTATGGTCCATTTTAGAGAACCAAATTAGATATCCGCTTACCATGGAAAATGTTTATGTATAAACAGTATCATACATGCAAATAATGTGCCTTGGGCATTGGACACCAAGAGCACATTTAATAGACAACTGGCCCTATTTTCTGATGATCGCTGAAAGTCTACAAACAAAATAATCTAAAACCAAAGCTCTTGTTTTGTTCTTATCCATGTATTTGTAACGATGTTTAATACAAGGTTACCTAGGGCTGGGAGCAAAGTTTAACACAGTGCTTTTCCAGAAGATACAAGGTTTAAAACTCTAAACAAAACAAACAAATAATCAAACAAACAACACAAAGAGCAACTACCTTACTTGTAATCTAGCTATAATATATATTATTTTAATAGACTTTGGAAAATACCTCTGAAAATACGTTTGTCAAGGCCACTGGCTTCTCAGATTTTTCTTTAATGTCTGGAGATGTTTATACTTGTTTTTAAACATCTGTTAATACAGATTATGCATCTGAGAGCAAGCTCTTAAGTTCAGTATCAAGTTCTCCACAGGGTATGTCTTAGAATGGAGAAAGCATTATTTTCTAGGTAGAATAATGGTCCTTCCTGTGGCACAATGGGGGTAAAGTGTTTCATTGTTCTTAGTATTTTGAATTTCCAAACAAAAGTCTTTATTACACATTAACCTGCCTGATTATCCATCAGCAACACAGACTGGCTGCACCCGGTTTATGACTCAGGTATCCACTCTCAATCTCACTGCTGCTCAGCAGTCTGCAGAAGTTCATGTGAGACAAACAGTGCTGTGCAAGGCATACTGGATGCATATGCTATTCATCCAGATCTATGCGTGCTCTGAAAATCAAGCCTTGGGTAACCCAGACCACTATAGACTTGGACTTTACAGTAACTTTGAAATTAAATCAGTCAAATTTATTGAGCTTTAGATTTCAGAAAGCCAAATGAAAGAAAATTTGTTGATTCAATTCATATTCAGTGAACTGCTATGTTCAAAGCAGTAATTCTCCAGAATAGAATGAGACACAACCTTGATCGTAAAAGACTCTGCCTATCCACATACATTTCTGAGTGTGTTAACTTACCTATAAGACCAAATAATTGTGTGATGAATTTATAAATAAAGAAATTCATAGGATCTTGGAGCACAAGTTGGGACACAGAGAAGAAAGAAGAGAATGTCTCAGAACAACATTGAGATGTCCTGGAATACTATCACCAATGTCACAGGCTTAGAAGTTCAAACATGACAAAGTACAGAATCACCTTAAAAGTGAAAAGCAGCTATTCAGATGAGGGACACAGTGTCTTGGGTTACCACACAGAAACGACCAGCTTGGTAAACGTGGGAATTTTCTATGTTACACAACAGAGAAAAGGAAGGCAGAAAAGTAATTGATCTTTGGGTTGAATCATATCATCCAGGACCTCCCCCAGTTCTTTCCTTGCTCAGATGTGCCTTCTTCAGGAGAGCACCATGATCACAAAGGTGAACAAAGACCTTTTGGGCATCATGATAAGACACACGGAATCTCAAGAACATCCTTCGCGTATCTCCTGCTTACCTCTAAGGATGAGTGATCTTGAAGTGATCTTCTGGGATCCTTGAAGATCTCCTCTCATTCAAAATCCTGGACTTGGACATGTGTCCCTTCAAAAAGCAATCACTAACAGAGGCTAGGCAGTGGCCTCTCAGAATAGGCTTAACCATTTGGGATGCTGCCTGGCCTGCTGGATAAACTACATATTAACATATACAGATGTGATCTGGGGTTAAACTGGGTGACTCAGTAGCCGGGAGGTTCACTTGCCAAATTAACTGAAAGATATTAATTTGTTTCTTACTCTCAACTCAGAAAGGCAAACCTGTCAGGAAATGATAAAAATCATGCTAGCTCCTTATGCACTTCCAGGAAAACTTACCAAAATCTACCAGCTTCACCCCACCTTCGGCAGTCAACAGAATGTTATTCCCTTTGACATCACGGTGGATAGTTTTGTTGTTATGAAGATGTTGAAGTCCCTGGAAGGTGAAAATTGTATAATGATTCTTAAGAGAATAAAGCAAAGAAACATTTTTTTTAAGGCAGTGCACTTGTGCAGAATCAATACCAATGTTAAAATCAGTGTTCAAATACTAAGATTTTACATTGAGTTAGTCAAACCTAAATGTATCATTTCCAACTAGGACTATATAGAAAATCACACACCTCAGCTTTCACCAAAAATCTCTACACTTTTTAATGATATTTGCAGTAATTTCTTTGTGCACACGTGTGCATGCACACATGTGCATGTTCAAGCATGCAGAAATCAGAGAACAACTTGTGGGAGTCAGTTTTTGTTGGCCAAGTTTTCTGTCCTATGTGGTCCTGCAATCATTCAGTCTCAAAGGAAACACACAGAGGTCTACATTAATTATAAGCTGATTGACCTAGTAGCTCAGGCTTCTTATTAACTCTTATAAAACTTATACTAGCCCATAATTCTTGCCTGTGTTAGCCACGTGGCTTGGTACCTTTTTCGGCGAGGCAGTCACATCTTGCTTCCTCTGCATCTGGGTGATGACTGCAGACTAGACTTCATCTTCTCAGCATTCTCCTGTTCTCGTCACCCTGCCTCTACTTCCTGCCTGGCTACTGGCCAATCAGCATTTTATCAAAATACAGTTGATAGGGTACAGACCATTGTTGCACAGCAAGTCTTCTTCCACTATATGGGTTCTAGGATTAAACTCAGGTCGTCATGTCTGACAGCAAAGCACTTTACCTGTTGAGTCCTCTTGCTGGCCCTCCAGTCTTAAAAAATTGTTGATTTCCAAAAAGGAAAACATTTTAAATACACTTATTTAAGATAGTGGCAAATAAAAATATAACTACTAGAAAAAAATATATTCTATATTTATCTATAAAAATTAAAATAATACCTAAGAGCAGAAATCAGAAGCCCATCAAAACAAAGTTGACTTCTAATGAAAAACCCAAATTGTCTATGCTTAACACCCAGACTGCATGTGACCCTGTATTAGTCAATACTAATGTGGTTTTACTTTTTAAGTAGGATCTACATTTTATTTAGTTATAACTACTTTCTAATTATTGTACAAAGAATTCAAATGTCCTTACCATTAGTGCTTCATGTAAAATATATGCAATTATAGGCTCGCTCATTCTCTCTCCCCTCTTCAGAAGTCCTTTCACAAGCTCCGTCACCGACCCTCCATTGCACAGCTGGAAATGAGTGTGTCAGATGGGCATTAAAATGAACAATGTTTTAAAGTTCTTCCTGTAAATGGTTTCCTTAAAATGTTTAAAAAAATTATCCAGGTTTTCTGTTTAAGTCGTCTCATAAATGACTTTCATTATTTTCATGAAATCACAAATGACGTGAACATAGGGACTTGTGATTACATATGACTGATAACTAGAACATAGGTTTCATCTAAATTAGTTTTTAGAAGAGAACTTCTGCTTAACTTTAAGGATAGAAATTATGATTCTACAAATTATTCCCCAATTTAGGATATAAGCCTTAAAAGCAATACTGACTTCTGATATTTCAATTACTGTTGTTTATGGATATACACTACTTTAAATGAGCATTTTAAAAAGAAATAAACCTCCTTTTAGGCAAAACTGCTAAGTACACGTAAGTAAATATGGCAAATAGAACCCTCGGAACCAGTCTGGAATATTACGCTGCCTCTGCTCTCCAGCGCCCTCCTTCTCTGCACATGAAAGCAGAGAGAATCTGAACCGACAAAAGGAAAGAATATGGTGAAGAAACTTTTCATATCAGGGCTCTGCAAAATTAGGTAACGTTAAGTCACACTGAAACTTTCAAAGGAGGCACCTAGTCTGCATGCCAGACCATCACTGATATGGCAGTGGATGGAGAAGAGAGGTAACTTGGTCCTGGACCACAACAACATCGCAAGAAATGCATGGATTCTGCAAGTCCTTGGTCCCTGACGCTGAACCCTATGGACTGCTTTCAACCTTGCCCTCCTCCCCTGGATCTTGTCTGTGGCCTTCTTCACCACCTGTATCATTGCACCACTGCCTGGGAACCCACAGAGTCACCATTCTGAGCTCTAACAGGCTGAGAAGAGGAGTGGAAGCAAAGGTATATTTAGCATTCTAAGTTGAAATATTGAATACCTCTTTCCCCAACGTCTTTTCTAACATTTTGAATTTTACTGGGATGCTAAACCCATCTGGATTAGATAGTAGCAGACATGATGTATTCAGAATTTACTGGATACTGGGCTCATTTCCAACACTCTTACATGAATTATCTGTGAACCTCACCATTTTTGGAAGTAAGCATCATTATCTCCCCAGTAAAGATGAAGAAATGGAGTCTCATTCATAACTCCTTTCTTTCTTCACTCAAATAAAACTTCCAGCTAATTCAGGACTGTGGACAGCCCAGAATGGCAAGGCCTGTTTTCTTTTGTTTCAGGAAGATGAACACAATTTAAGTGCTGCTGCCTGGTGCACACCATACAGGGTCAGGCTGCTTCCACCACAGGCTGGCAGATTGTCTTACAAAATTATTCTCAAACAGCTCAAAAGAAACTGAGTACTTTAAAATGCCTGGCCATTCCTCTACAACAGTGGTTCTCAACCTTTCTAATGCTGTGACCCTTTAATACAGTTCCTCATGTTGTGGTGACCCCCAACCATAAAATTATTTTTAGTGCTGCCTCATAACTAATTTTTGTACTGTTATGAATCATAATTTAAAGATCTGTGTTTTCTGATGGTCTTAGGCGATCCCTGTGAAAGGGTCGTTTGAGCCCCACAGGTCGAGAACTGCTGCTTTATAAGGACCAAGGCATTAGAACTAGTTAGTGACTTTATGAAAAACAATGCTAGAGACTCTCTTCCTTCCTTCCTTCCTTCCTTCCTTCCTTCCTTCCTTCCTTCCTTCCTTCCTTCTTTCCTTCCTTCCTTCCTTCATTCATTCCTTTGTTCCTTCATTCATTCCTTCCTTTCTTGTTGTGGAATATTAGTTTAAGATGTGTTATATTCATTTATGCTGTGGAATATTAGTTTAATGATGCAAAGATGTGCTTAATTCTTTTATGTTGCATTTGTTTAACTCTGTGAAGCTGTGTTACTTTGCCTGCTTAAAATACCTGAATGGTCTAATAAAGAGCTGAATGGCCTATAACTATGCAGGAGAGATAAATAGGAGGGGCTGGCATGCAGAGGGAATAACTAAGAGAAGAAATCTAGGGAAGGAAGTGAGGAGTAAGAAAAGGAGACGAGGATGACAAGGTCCAGCCACCAGCCACACAGCCAGCCACAGAGTAAGAAGGAAAGAAAGATAAAAAGTGCAGAGGCAAAATGTAGTTAAAGAGAAATGGGATAATTTAAGTTAGAAAAGCTGACTAGGAACAAGCCAAACTAAGGCCAGGCATTCATAAGTAAGAATAAGTCTCCATGTATTTATCTGGGAGCTGGGTGGCTGGCCCTCGAAGAGCGAAAAGAAAACAACTCTGTTTCCTTTCATTTTCTTTTCCTCCTCTTCTTCTTTTGCAATGTGTAGTTCCTTCTGGGCTGTGTTTTGTGAAAGAAATGTGAACGCTGTCCAGAAAGAGGAAAGGCTCTTAGGCAGTACTGTTGGAGTACACTATGACCAAATCTGTCAGGACCACACGCTTGCATGGAGGCCACCTGTATACAAAAGTATGTTCTCAAGCACGTCTACACAGACGTGCGTGCTCTACCTCTGACTAATGCCGCCTTCGTTGTTAACACTACACCGTGGATAGTATTTCAAAGCAGCTAATGTCACCCTCTTCTTTCTGTCTTTCAACGCTTCCTTCTTGTCTCAACCTCTTTGAATATTCCTATATTTCTTCTTGTAGCCATTGTGGGCTATGTTGTTATAAAATGAAAAATGAGCATTTAAAGAAAATCTCAGCTCATTGTTTTGTTTAGGTTCACATCACTGTGTTAGTGAAATAGTCTGAAGTCTGCCTTCTTTGAAACAGCATAGTGAATTTCAGGTCAATCCTGAAAAATCTGCAAACCCCAAACTACTGAAAGCTAATAATATCTACTCACTAAACAAGCAAGTAAGCAAAAGCCCAGTTGCTGACACTGTGAATGGTCATAAAAATTAATCCACGGTGATCAGAAGTTAAATCCCTTTTCTGTGCATTCTCAGAAATGATTTACTCTTAGCTGATTTTTCCTAACTGGTTCATTTTTATTCTTTCACGGTTTAAACATGAATATAGTGAATTTTATTCATTTTTGCTCCTATTGCCTTCTCATCCCCATCCTTTCTTTTTGAAACCCTTCTTTCCAAAAGGTCACCCTTCTACTCTCATGTCTTCTTTATGTGTGTGTTCCACTGCATTTAGTTAGAGTTGTTTGCATGGGCTCGAGTGGGAGGTTATTTACTGAAGCATGAACAATGGGAGAAAATAACACTCTTCCCCTATAGCCATTAATGGCTAACACACTTCAGAGCTAAATTTTATATCCAATATTTTTTTTTTTACAGAAGTGATGTGCTGACCCAGGAAATATTCTTGACATGATGCATACAGATGTGGATTCATCATAATAGCAATTTCAGTTAAAAATGCATTTTAGAAGAATCACAATTTATTTATTCATGTTCCACAAATACTTATTGAGTTATTAGCATATGTCAAGAACTAGGACACCTGTGGTTCTCAGGTGTACTCTCAGGGATACCTCCTTATCACTGGTGCTAGGAAGCTGTTGCTGGCGTCTAGAGGTTAAGGTGATGCCAGCCATCCAGAAGCTCAGAGGATGGCCTTCCACAATGCAGAATCATGCAGGCCAAATTGTCAACAGTGCCAGGATTAAAATAAAACCATTTGTCTATGGCTCTAACAAATAAAGCTTGCCTGAAGAGCAGAGGGTGGATCTAGCCACTAGTTAACCATAGAGGTCTGGAGGTCTGTACAGACAGACAGGAAGTGATATAGCTGGGCAGAAGGAAGAGGCAGGAGCTCAGCCCTTTTTCAGCTGAGGAGTTAGCAAGGTCAGAGTTGGCTGTGGCTTGCTCCTTTGTCTCATTGATCTTTCAGCATTTACCCTGATGTCTGGCTCCAGGTTTTTATTATTAAGACCAATTAGAACTGGTGCAACAACAACCTAATTAGAGGAATGAAAATTAATTGCATGGATTCTATGTGGACAGGAGATGCAGAAGAGAAACACCTGCAGAGCCTAGAGAGGCTGACTCCACAGGTAGGGCCTGTCATCACAGGCATATGGTGGTTTCTTCCAGGCTGTCCAGACATATTCACTGTGGTTGTTATTTCTCGTGAAATTTAGAACTGTACTTTAGAGGGTGCAGTTTAGTTTTATCAATTTTTTTTTATTTTTAATTTATTTATTTATTAAAGATTTCTGTCTCTTCCCCGCCACCGCCTCCCATTTCCCTCCCCCTCCCCCAATTAAGTCTCCCCCCCAGCCCGAAAAGCAATCAGGGTTCCCTGTCCTGTGGGAAGTCCAAGGAACCCCCACCTCCATCCAGGTCTAGTAAGTTGAGCATCCAAACTGCCTAGGCTCCCACAAAGCCAGTGCGTGCAGTAGGATCAGAAACCCATTGCCCTTGTTCTTGAGTTCTCAGTAGTCCTCATTGTCCGCTATGTTCAGAGAGTCCGGTTTTATCCCAGGCTTTTCCAGACCCAGGCCAGCTGGCCTTGGTGAGTTCCCAATAGAACATCCCCATTGTCTCAATGTGTGGGTGCACCCCTCGCGGTCCTGAGTTCCATGCTCGTGCTCTCTCTCTTTCTGCTCCTGATTTGGACCTTGAGATTTCAGTCCTGTGCTCCAATTTAGGTCTCTGTCTCTGTCTCCTTTCATCGCTTGCTGAAGGTTAATATTCAGGAGGATGCCTATATGTTTTTCTTTGGGTTCTCCTTATTTAGCTTCTCTAGGATCACTAATTATAAGCTCAATGTCCTTGGTTTATGGCTAGAAACCAAATATGAGTGAGTACATCCCATGTTCCTCTTTTTGGGTCTGGCTTACCTCACTCAGGATAGTGTTTTCTATTTCCATCCATTTGTATGCAAAATTCATGAAGTCCTTGTTTTTTATTGCTGAGTAGTACTCTAATATGTATAAATTCCATACTTTCTTCATCCATTCTTCCATTGAAGGGCATCTAGGTTGTTTCCAGTTTCTGGCTATCACAAACAATGCTGCTATGAACATTGTAGAGCATATACTTTTGTTGTATGATAAGGCCTCTCTTGGGTATATTCCCAAGAGTGGTATTGCTGGGTCCAGGGGTAAGTTGATCCCGAATTTCCTGAGAAACCGCCATACTGCCTTCCAAAGTGGTTGCACAAGTTTGCATTCCCACCAGCAATGGATGAGTGTACCCCTTTCTCCACAACCTCTCCAACAAAGGCTATCATTGGTATTTTTCATTTTAGCCATTCTGACAGGTGTAAGATGGTATCTTAAAGTTGTCTTGATTTGCATTTCCCTGATCGCTAAGGAAGTTGAGCATGACCTTAAGTGTCTTTTGGCCATTTGAAGTTCTTCTGTTGAGAATTCTCTGTTCAGCTCAATGCCCCATTTTATAATTGGGTTGATTAGCCTTTTACGGTCTAGTTTCCTGAGTTCTTTATATATTTTGGAGATCAGACCTTTGTCAGTTGCGGGGTTGGTGAAGATCTTCTCCCAGTTGGTGGGTTGCCTTTGTGTCTTAGTGACAGTGTCCTTTGCTTTACAGAAGCTTCTCAGTCTCAGGAGGTCCCATTTATTCAATGAGGTCCTTAATGTCTGTGCTGCTGGGGTTATACGTAAGAAGTGGTCTCCTGTGCCCATGTGTTGTAGAGTACTTCCCACTTTCTCTTCTATCAGGTTTACTGTGTTCATACTGATATTGAGGTCTTTAATCCATTTGGACTTGAGTTTTGTGCATGGTGATAGATATGGATCTATTTTCATTCTTCTACAGGTTGACATCCAGTTTTGCCAGCACAATTTGTTGAAGATGCTCTCTTTTTTCCATTGTATACTTTTAGCTCCTTTATCGAAAATCAGGTGTTCATAGGTTTGTGGGTTAATGTCAGGGTCTTCTATTCGATTCCATTGGTCGACTTCTCTGTTTTTATGCCATTACCAAGCTGTTTTCAATACTGTAGCTCTGTAATAGAGTTTGAAGTCAGGGATCGTAATGCCTCCAGACAATGGGCTGCAGAGAAGAAGGTATATTCTTTCCTATTTGGGTGGAATGTTCTATAGATGTCTGTTAAGTCCATTTGCTTCATTACCTCCAGTAGTTCTCTTACTTCTCTATTAGGTTTCTGTCTGATTGACCTGTCCATTGCTGAGAGAGGTGTATTGAAGTCTCCTACTACTAGTGTGTGTGGTTTTATGTCTGCCTTGAGTTCTATTAATATTTCTTTTACATACGTGGGTGCTTTTATATTAGGGGCGTAAATATTCAGGATTGAGACTTCATCCTGACAAATTGTTCCTGTTATGAGTATAAAGTGTCCATCTCGATCTCTTCGGATTGATTTTAGTTTGAAGTCAGTTTTGTTAGAAATTAATATGGCCACACCTGCTTTTTTCTTAGGACCATTTGCTTGAAAGATCTTTTCCCAGCCCTTTACTCTGAGTAGATGCCTGTCTTTGTGGTTGAGATGTGTTTCTTGCAAACAGCAGAATGTTGGATCCTGTTTTCGTATCCAATCTCTTAGCCTGTGCCTTTTTATAGGTGAATTGAGACCATTAATATTAAGTGATATTAATGACCAGTGGTTGTTTACGCCAGATATTCTTATTGTTTTTGGAAGTAGAATTTGTATGTCTCCCTTCTTTGAGTTGTGCTAGTGAAGGGTCGCTAGATGCCTGAGTTATTGTAAGCAGTGTTGGCAATGTTGGATTCCTTGGGTTGCGATTTTCCTTCTATTACTTTCTGTAGGGCTGGATTCGTGGCTACATATTGTTTAAATTTGTTTTTATCCTGGAATGTCTTGATTTCTCCATTTATAGTGAACGAAAGCTTGGCTGGGTATAGTAGTCTGGGCTTGCATCCATGGTCTCTTAGCTTCTGCAGTACTTCTATCCAGGACCTTCTGGCTTTCATTGTTTCCATAGAGAAATCAGGTGTAAGTCTGATCGGTTTACCTTTATAAGTTACTTGGCCTTTTTCCTTTGCAGCTCTTAGTATTCTTTCTTTAACCTGTATATTTTGTGTTTTGATTATTATATGGCGAGGGGATGTTTTCCTTTGATCCAGTCTGTTTGGTGTTCTATATGCTTCTTGAATATTCAAAGGAATATCTTTCTTTATGTTGGGAAAGTTTTCTTCCATAATTTTGTTCAAAATATTTTCTGGGCCTTTGAGCTGTGACTCTTCTCCTTCTTCTATTCCTATTATTCTTAGATTTGGTCTTTTTATTGTGTCCCATATTTCCTGAATGTTTTGTGATGAGAATTTGTTGGCTTTGCAGTTTTCTTTGATCAGAGCGTTTATTTTCTCTATGTTGTCCTCAGAATCTGAGATTCTCTCTTCTATTTCTTGTATTCTATTGATTATGCTTGTTTCTGTAGGCTCTGCTCGTTGACCTAGATTTTCCATATCCAGCTGGGCCTCAGTTTGTGTTTTCTTCCTTGCTTCCATTTCAGTTTTCAATTCTTGAACTGTTTCCATTACCTGTTTGATCGTTCTTTCTTGGTTTCCCAGGGTATTATGTACGTATTTACTCATTTCTTCAAATTTTTGGTTATACTTCTCATCCATTTCTATAAGGGCATTTTTCACATGTTGTTTAAGGGACTCTACAGCTTTCATAAAGTCAATTTTTTCCACTTCTTCTGTGTTATGGTGTTGGAGACCTTCTGTTGTAAGATCGTTGGGTTCTGGTGTTTTCATGTTGTTTTTCAGATTATTGGGTGAATTCTTTCCTTGGCGCCTGCCCATATCCTCCTATCGATGCTATCTAAGGGGTCTTTTAAAACTGGTTCAGGTTCCCCTGCTGGCCAGGGGCTCCTCTTACAAAATGCCCTTGCTCTGTTTCCTGGTTCCTGCCGGGGGCCAAGATCCCTCTCACCCCTCAGAAAGGTCTTCAGGAATAGGACCCGGCTCCTCCTTTGCCAGGGACCTCCCCAACCGAAGGCCTACCTCTTTGGTTTAATTGTAGTGGGGCGATCTGTTCTTGGTGTTGCGCGCGCGGTCCCTGCAGCCGGCTTCTCCTGCTGGGACGGTTCCCGCCGCCAGCAGCCTGTGTCCTCTGCTGCCGCTCTGGTCCCAGTGGGTCCCCGCCGGCTGCGCTGGGCGTCCTCCGGCCGAGTTCCGCCGCCCGGTGGTCCGGCCGCGTTCCGCCGCCCGGTGGTCCGGCCGCGTTGCGTTCCGCCGCCCGGTGGTCCGGCCGCGTTGCGTTCCGCCGCCCGGTGGTCCGGCCGCGTTGCGTTCCGCCGCCCGGTGGTCCGGCCGCGTTGCCTAGTTTTATCAATTTTTTATGCCCCGGTCTTATTCATTATTGGACTGCTTAGGCCTCTCTCCAAGCAGATAGTAATACATTTTGTGACCCTCACAAGATGAAAATTCTGTCATTTCCCTAGAACTCTACTTAAACTCACTAAACATTTAAAAACAAGTATGTATATTTGAATTAAATCAAGAGATATTTTAATGGTAAATAAAGAAAAAAAAGACATTTCACATAAATATGACACTGTCCTCAACTGTGCAGGAGTCACTGAGCAAGCTTGCAGAGCGAGATCCAGAGCTCCACTGTGGAAAACACAAAATGTAGCTCTCAGTAATGATGAAAAGTGAGCTGCTCTCTCTAGAAATACCAACAGAGCTTTACAAGAACATGAGATAAAAGACACAACTGCTAATTATGGAAGAATTCTATGAAAGGTCATGATGACCCCTCAAAGATTTCATTATCTTCTATTTTACAGCTTAATAAGACAACATAAACAACTGGAAATATTTTCAGACAATAAAATAATAAAGAGGTTACAGTAACAGCCTTTGCATATCAAAATTATTAACCACAATTATGTGTCATGGCCTGAACTTCATTACCAACTTGAATAGACATAAAATATAAAATCACACAGAAAACAAACATCTGGATATGTCTGTGAGGGTATTTCCAGAAAGGTTTAACAGTGAAGGGAAGACTCACCTCAGCATGGCTGACATCATCCTATATATATAAACTATGATCCCAGACTGAATAGGAGGGAAAAAGAGGAAGCCCCTGTGTAGTAGCATTTTTTCTGCCTGATTCCTGACTGTGGACACAATGTGAGCAGGAGCCTCAGTCTCTCTGCTTCTTGACTGTGGACACAATGTGAGCAGGGGCCTCAGTCTCTCTGCTTCCTGACTGTGGACACCATGTGAGCAGTCACCTCAGCCTCTCTGCTTTCTGACTGGATACCATGTGAGCAATCACCTCAGTCTCTCTGCTTCCTGACTGTGGACACCATGTGAGCAGCCCCCTCAGCCTCTCTGCTTTCTGACTGGATACCATGTGGGCAATCACCTCAGTCTCTCTGCTTCCTGACTGTGGACACATTGTGAGCAGCCCCCTCAGTCTCTCTGCTTCCTGACTGTGGACACAATGTGAGCAGTCACCTCAGCCTCTCTGCTTTCTGACTGTGTGTAGTAATAGGAGTGGTGGGGCTGCGTCCCCAGCACCCGAGCCGCCTGCACGGCTAGCTTATGCCCGAAATAACAACACACAAATTGTATTCATTTAAACACTGCTTGGCCCTTTAGCTCTAGCCCTTACTGGCTAATTCTGATATCCCAATCAACCCATCTCTAATAATCCGTGAGCACCGGTCTTACCAGGAAAGATTCAGCATGTCTAGCCTGGCGGCTTGCTTCATTGCGTGCGTCTGCCCAGGAGAGAGGAGCATGGCGTCTCTCTGAGGCGTCTGCTCCCGAGCGGAGAGCTGTCGAGTCTGAGCTCACTTCCTCTTCCTCCCAGCGTTCTGTTCTGTTTACTCCTCCCACCTATCTTCTAACCAATGAGGACCAAGCAGTTTCTTTTTATTTAACCAATGACCTTCCTCCATCAACTGTGAACACCATGTGAGCAGTCACCTGGCTCTCTGCTTCCTGACTGTGGACACAATGTGAACAGTAACCTCAGTCTCTCTGCTTCCTAACTGTGGATACAATGTGAGCAGTCACCTCAGTCTCTCTGCTTCCTGACTGGACACAATGTGAACAGTAACCTCAGTCTCTCTGCTTCCTGACTGTGGACACATTGTGAGCAGTCACCTCAGTCTCTCTGCTTCCTGACTGTGGACACAATGTGAGCAGTCACCTCAGTCTCTCTGCTTCCTGACTGTGGATACAATGTGAGCAGTCACCTCAGCCTCTCTGCTTCCTGACTGGACACCATGTGAGCAGTCACCTCAGCCTCTCTGCTTCCTTACTGGACACCATGTGAGCAGTCACCTCAGTCTCTCTGCTTCCTTACTGGACACCATGTGAGCAGTCACCTCAGTCTCTCTGCTTCCTTACTGGACACCATGTGAGCAACTACCTTTCTCTCCCACCACCATGCTTTTCCCACAACTGTACCCTCAACCTGTGAGGCACAATTTCTTCCTTAACCTACTTTCGTATTCTATTTTGTTATGACAAGAAAAGCAGTTACCTTCGTACCCAAAGCATAAAACACACACACTATCTGAAAATAAAAATACAGAAATCTTAAGAAAATAAGCAATTTTTACCTTTCAAATTTAAATTTTGTTGTTTAAGTTTCATCTGATAAACTCTATAAAAGAACCTGAGTTACTTAATCAATTAAGACAGTGATTTCTCATAAGATCTATAGTTATTTATCACATAATTTCTATTAGCTAAGCATTTCTTAGAAACAATTGAAACTGTCTTCAAAAAACATAGTCACTTGTTTTTCCAGATAAAGGTTTAAAACAAACAGACTCATAATCACTATCTGATAGGAAAGGAATAGATTTATGAAAATCAGATTGTTAAATTTTACTTAGAGATAAGAGTATGTTTGAAAATATCAGGAAATTTATTTCCCTTAATTTTTATTTCATTGATATTTTATACTACACTATAGCATGCCATGAAATTTTTCATATTTAGAAACCAATTATGATGAAAAATAAAGAGAAGGGTAACATTAAAATCAGGCAGAATCTCTCCACTTGAATGCAAGTACAGAGATCTCCTCCTGGCGGTAAGTATCTTTCTTAATCTGGACACAGTAGTGAAACGGTAGAGAGAGAGAAGGAGGAAATGTTTCCCTTTTGGTTTAAGGTCCACTCCACAAAATGGCGCTCATGCCTGGTATTGTAACCAGGCCCTAGAACCTGTGGCTAGCCAGACAGTTTCTAGGCCCTAGGGGAGAACCTCAGAGTCTGTGGCTAGGGAGGTACTAAGCCCTAGGGGAGAACCTCAGAGTCTGTGGCTAGGCAGGTACTAAGCCCTAGGGGAGAACCTCAGAGTCTGTGGCTAGGGAGGTACTAAGCCCTAGGGGAGAACCTCAGAGTCTGTGGCTAGGCAGGTACTAAGCCCTAGGGGAGAACCTCAGAGCCTGACTAGACAGGTCTTAGGCCCTAGGGGAGAACCTCAGAGCCTGTGGGTAGGCAGGTCCTAGGCCTAGGGGAGAACCTCAGAGCCTATGGGTAGGCAGGTCCTACGTCCTAGGGGAGAATCTCAGAGCCTGACTAGACAGGTCTTAGGCCCTAGGGGAGAACCTCAGAGCCTGTGGGTAGACAGGTTCTAGGCCCTAGGGGAGAATCTCAGAGCCTGGCTATACAGGTCCTAGGCCTAGGTGAGAACCTCTAACTATTATTCTGCTAAACAGACAAAGTAAACTGACAACAAATGATTTGATGCTAACCATAGATTCATTTGTCTCGGCCCTCATTGGAGAAGCCTCTTTCTGTAGTGCTGAGCAGTAGAGGCCCCAAACAGGTCAACAGGCAGAGAACAAACCCGGGAGTGCTCAGCCCTAGCAGCACACTCCCTCCCACCAGGTCACTGGTGACTGTGGTCATGTCCACCTTCTGGGAATCGCTGAGGAGCTCGATTAGGAGAAATACAAGTTCTCCATAAATCCTTCCTTCCAGATGTGTCTAACCTCGATGGTACATTTTCCACCCAAGAAATCCATTTCTCAAGCAGCTTTAGGTAACAAGGTTGTGAGGAACACAAACCTTTATTTTGGAATGAAATGTAAAGAGGTAGGTTAAAACAGAAAACAAAAGGAAAGAACTATAGAAACATGGAAATTACCATGGGAATAAAATTCAGCGTCTTACTGATGGCTTTGTGGCTCACGCCCTTAAACAGCCACCAAAAGGAAATTCTGGCACAAATTCTGATTCCTCACTGACAGTAAAGCTTCAAATACTGTCCTGGTGAAATGAACTGTCCCCGGTAGTCTAAATACCATTCTTGTAAAGATTCAGGGTAAACTTAAAAATGAAACATGACAATTCTGCATGAACAAAAGAATGGAAATAGATAAAATGAATTGCAGATATGATCGATCACCAAAATAAAATGGCCTTGTGCGTGGCTTTTCCATGAACAGCACCAGTAGAAAGGATGGTGCTATATTGACCTGAGCAATTTCACATCACCAGGACAGACTGAAGGGAATTCACGACAGAATACCCTCCCCCCGCAAAGTGTAGCTTTGCAACATAATGTGAAAGCAGAGCCCGGTTTCTCGCTAATCACACAAAATTGGAGCATAATTTTCCTACATCTGAGCTACACTAGCTGAGAGCATTCTCAACCCTTTAGCACACAGATATGGACTAAAGCAGCCAGGACCAAAGGGAGGTCATTCCATAAGCAACATTGCAGTGCTTCTAACAGACAACTTTTCTAGGTCCTCTGTCTTTATTAAGACGGGAGGTTTTTTTAAACTGAAATTTATGAAAAAGGATGTTAAAATCTGCAGTTAGACAGTCTCACTTCCCTGCTCTTTTGTTGTTTTGTTCTCGTGTGCTCTGAGGTCACTTGCTCAAGCAGACCATGTTCTGTCCTGAGCCACAGAAGCGCAGCCTCATTTTCCAGTGCTTACTCCAGTTTGTGCTGTTCATTTTATTAAAGGCACTGTCAGCCCTCAGCCTGAGTCTCAGGGGATGTGCACCAACATCAGGGCTTGCAGGGGATGAGGTGAGAGCATGCCACACACTTCCGCAACGACTGCGTCATTTTTCGCTGCCATGAACAAGAGTGAGGTTTGCTCATAGCCTCGCCCATTCCTGGCATCATTGGCCTTTGTAGGTCAGCCATTTCAGTAGAAATCAAACAATATTTCCTTTCCCTTTTAGCTTAACTTTCCCAAAGCTTAAAAGAGTTAAATATATTTCTTATAAATGCTTTTGTAAAATGAGCATTTATATTTAAGTTGGATGGGTGCATTTTATTAGGAGAGAATTTTATTATACCTACTAGTTGAAAATATTTAAAGCACGGGAATTGAATTTTAGCACATATTTTCATGGTTCCCCTCTCCCCAATGCACACCTTCATCCTAGTAAATGCAACTATAGTATGAGAACGTTTTGTTTCAGCAAACTTATCTTAACATTTCAACAAACTAGTATTTTGGAACAAACCCCCGCCAGACAAATGCATGCTCACACAGAACGTCTGATACATGTTCACACAGAACGTCAGGCACGTGCTCACACAGAACATCAGGCACTGCTCACACAGAACATCAGGCACGTGCTCACACAGAACGTCTGATACATGTTCACACAGAACGTCAGGCACGTGCTCACACAGAACATCAGGCACGTGCTCACACAGACCGTCAGATACGTGTTCATACAGAACGTCAGATACGTGCTCGCACAGAACGTCAGATACGTGTTCATACAGAACGTCAGATACGTGCTCGCACAGAACGTCAGATACGTGTTCATACAGAACGTCAGATACATGCTCGCACAGAACGTCAGATACGTGCTCGCACAGAACGTCAGATACGTGTTCATACAGAACGTCAGATACGTGCCACACAGACCGTCAGACACTGCTCACACAGAACGTCAGATACGTGTTCATACAGAACGTCAGATACTGCTCACACAGAACGTAGGATACTGCTCACACAGAACGTCAGACACTGCTCACACAGAACGTCAGACACGTGCTCACACAGAACGTCAGACACGTGCTTGCACAGAACGTCAGATACGTGTTCATACAGAACGTCAGATACGTGCTCGCACAGAACGTCAGATACGTGTTCATACAGAACGTCAGATACGAGCTCACACAGACCGTCAGACACTGCTCACACAGAACGTCAGATACGTGTTCATACAGACCGTCAGACACTGCTCACACAGAACGTCAGACACGTGCTCACACAGACCGTCAGACACTGCTCACACAGAACGTCAGACACTGCTCACACAGAACGTCAGACACTGCTCACACAGAACGTCAGACACGTGCTTGCACAGAACGTCATACTCTTTCCTTCTAATGTCGTTGACTTCCTTTGTCAGTGTAAGGCTGGACTTCAAAAAGAAGTCACTGAAATCAAGTCCCTTTAAAATATTACATAAGATTCTTGCCTTAGAAAATGATAGCATAAGAATTCATGGAATGCAGTATCTAGTAAGCTAAATACCAATAAAAAACAAAGAGGTGAAGAATTATTTAAAGTAACAGAGGACAAAACTGTATGCAGACCACGTGATTTTTTTCAAATAATCCAAGCCTGTGCTGTAGAAGCTGCATTTCATGTAAGAACAGGGGTTTACTTCCTCTGCTGTGTCCCCCAACACAAGACAGAGGCCCTAATACTATTGAGCAGGCTGATAACACTCTCATCCAGGATAGTTAGGTATGGAGTACAATGCCAGAAGGGACAAGCTGAGAATAGAAGCTAGTTCCTTGGTCCAGAGCGGATCAGAGATTTTGCCCACAGGTGCCCATGAGAACACACGGCTGAACAGTCTTCCCAATGTTCCTTACATTATTTGGAAGGGAGTGAGGAGTTCAAATCTAAGAAAGCTTCTGAAAACAGTGGAAATTCTGGTAGTTGCAAGGCTTTGTGATGAGAGCAGCAGGTAACTGCAGCTGTTGACCTCCACTTACTGTCTACTGATTCCTCTAAAGATTTCAGCAATGCCCTAAAGCAACAACTGCTTCACAGTTTGATCAGCTAAGAGCAGGTTTGCTGTTTGTAAGGAAACAGGATCAACTCTACTGGGGTTCTCAAAGACTGATTGGCGTAGTGCAGAAGCAGATTGGCTTATAGAAAAATCAAAGAAAGATAAAGTTAGGGCTGGAGAGAAGCTCGGTTGGTAAAGGGCTTCCCTGACAAGCAAATGACCCGAGTCTGGTTCCCAGAACCTGTGTACAAGCTGAGGTAGCACTCATGTGCAATCCTAGCACTGGGGAGGGAGAGCCAGCAAGATCCCCAGGACTTGCTGACTTTAGCCTACCTGGTGCCTCCCAGACTCATGAGAGACCATGTCTCAACACAAAAGGTAGACAGAGCCTAAGAGATACCACCTGATGTCTCTGGCCTCCACAAATCCACACAGTGACATGCATGCACCCACATACGTATGTGAGCACCCCCCCAACCCTACGAGGTAGACACAAGTCCCTGGTGAAAAGCACTATCACTGTGTACCATTGTGGCTATACTAAGTCTATGCCCTCTGAGGAGTAGCATGAGAGGCTTTATGGTATAGGGGAAATTCATTTTATTAAAATAGTGTAGTTGCGTTTACTAAATAAACAAGTCCAAATAGTAAGTCCTCTAAGGGAATTAGCATTTAGAATTCCTACAACAGGATTACCCAAAATGTCTAGTTTTCAATAAAAAATTATGAGACAAAGGAAGAAATAAGAAAATGCTATTTTCTAGCCATGGAAAAAAGAGGTGGCAGGAACTGCATGTGAAAGGCCATGTGCCTAGCAGACAGAATGAAAATGGTGTTAAAATCCTAAGGAAGCCATCCTTAAAGTAAGAAAGGTTTGATGCTATTGCCAAATAGAGAATATGGGAATAGAGGATACAGAATTAATTTAAATTTTTTTATTATAATCACATCATTTTCTCCTTCCCTTTCCTCCCCTCTTTCATCCAATGTTCTCTAGCCTGTTTTCTTTCTTTCACATTCATGGCCTCTTTTCTGTTATCATTGTTTCTTGAGTGTGTTTGTAAATTCCTACACACGCACACACACATGCGCGCGTGCGCGCGCACGCGCGCACACACACACACACACCTGCTCAATACATACTACAGAGTCTCCTCAGCCATCACTTTACTAGAGCAGCACAATCCCGTAGCTACATTCTAAGTATTTGTTCTTAGACCCACAGGTGAGTGGAGTCCTCTCTCTCATCAAGGAAATTCCTTTTGCAGCAGATAGAGACCATCAAAGAAAACCCCAACCATCCAGGGAGACTTGTCCAGTCCCAGCTGGCAAATCTGCAGTATAATTCCTGCACATAATACTCAGCTATCATTGCAGAAGTGAGAGCAGAAACACTAAGAAACAGAGGAACCTGGAGTTCGCTGTGAGACTGTATCTCCTGCAAATGTCAGAAACCACACACCATGAGTCTCACCAACATGTTACCAAACATGCTGATGTGGAAGAGGAAACACTCATGAAGCTTCATCCCTAGATAAAGAACTGCAGGCAGCTGAGAGACACTGAGAGCAGGAGAAACCATCTTCCTCGGGTAGACAGCTGAGGGTAGTTGGTTATCTAGAACCAAATGGTCAGTCAATAAAGAGAATTTTTTTAAAAAGACCAAATGAAAATTTCGTAGTTGAAAAGTAGAGTAGAAACACACACACAACACGTGTTGTAAGGAAACAACATGAAATCTGAAGAGAGATTAGCAGAGGTGAGGAAAGACGAAGAGCAGGCTCTGGCTGGAATTAAGCCCACCGTCTCTCCCTTCCTATCTGGATTTTCTTGTTTTACTCCCTTTCCCCAGCTGCTATCTAAATCTGATTGAACATTTTACCTTGTTTGGTGCTATCCTACCAACTGTATGTCTGTTTTTACGGTTTTAGTACGGGGCAGGACTCACAGCATATTCACAGTCTCCTTTCACGTGGTAGTTGTTACACACAACATACATATTTCAAACCTTCTTCCCTCCCCCTCTGCTGCTACTGTCATGCATTTTAATTCTCCCTTATGTGGATAACCTAGCAATATACATTTATAGCCATGCTTTTAGGAAGTAATTTTCCTGAAACAGGTTATAAAATAAAAGTCAATGTTATATTCACCCTCATATTTCTCTAGGTCTGAATTTTTACCTGGAACCATATTCTTGCAATGTAAAATGATGTTTTTGACATTTAAAAAAATTTTGTTACATCTATCTACCTCTCTCTCTATCAATCTATATTCTACCTACCTACCTATCATTTATCTATCATCCACCTGTGTGTGTGCGTGTAATGTGAAAATGTGTGCACGTGTATGTGCACCGTGGTGTGTTTGGAGTTCAGAGAACAGTTTGAGGGGGTGAGTTCTCTTTTTTACTAAGTGGTGGGTCTGGAATTTGAACTCAGGCCATCAAGCTTGGCAGCAGGCACTTTTATCTATGAAGCCATCTCACTAACCTATTTTTATGTTTCTTTACATTTATTTTATTACCAGTCTTAAAAAATGCTTGACTTAATGTTTTATTGCTATGAAGAGACATCATGACCACAGCAACTCTTATAAAGGAAAACATTTAACTGGGGCTGGCTTATAGTTCAGAGGTTTAGTCCATTGTCAGCGTGGTTGGAAACATGATGACATGAAGCAGACATGGTGCTGGAGAAGCAGCAGGAAGAGACTGACACTGGGCAAAGCTTGAGCATCTAAAACCTCAAAGCCTACTCCCAATGACATACTTTCTCCAACATGGCCACAAGTACTCCAACAGGGCCACCCCTCCTAATAATGCTACTTCTTATGGGCCTGTAGGGGCCACTCTTATTCAAACCACGACAATGCCTATTTCTGTTTTACCTTAATTCATGAATATTTTCACTGTTCTAAGATGACATCCCTTTACTTTGAGTGCTTCACGCATGTCATTTCGTGGCATCTTAGGAAATGTCAGGGGCCACGTTAATCTGCGACACCTCTGTGAAGTGCATCCTTTTCTGCTCTGCTCATGATTTTACTCATTACCAGATTTTGGCATTTTGGTTTTGAGGACTCTTAGTATAATTTTCTTTGTTTACTCGATCTCAGTACGGACAACTGCGACGCTCCTGTATTCGGATCCACTCATCTTTTCTTCCACATATCTAGTCCAAAGTTAATCTTAATTGTTGTGTTTACTTTTTTAATAGAGATTGTTGTTTCAATTCTAGAGGTTCTCCTTAGTTCTTTATAGTTTCTATTTATTTTAGTATTGTTAATTTTCTTTAATTTTTTTATGTTTATATCAGCATTGCAGTTCTAACTTACTAATTCCAGTGCCTCTGTCTGCTGATCATATTGCCTTCTGACTGCTTCACATTTTTCCTGTGTTTTCATATATACTCATATAACTTAAAACTGGAACTGAACATTGCCAATGTTATATTACTGACTTTCTGGGTTTTATTTCTTACATGAATAAACACTAAATTTTATTCTGGAAAGCAGCTAATTAACTTATAGATTAATTAAAGCCTTCCAGGAAGTTCTTATTTTAAAATTTTAAGACTACCTTAACCTTCCCTCTAATGGACAACTTTCTGGGGTCCCTAGCAAGTGCTTTAGGTACAGCCGGTCGGAACGTGGGCACCTTGCCATGCAGCAAACCCGCTCTGTGCAGACTGCGACCTCACAGCAGTTCCTCCTCTGGTTTGTCTCCGTGTACATCTGCACACTGTATTCTATACACAATTAGCGTGGCTTCCAGACACCGTCTTACATGGGTTTATGCACAGACGGCCTTTCTGGAGGCAGTTTCTGCACAGTTTCCTCTTTCTTTGCTCTCTGACCAACCTTTGCAGTTAGGCAGAACGTTTCTGATCTCCGCATTCGCTGCTTTTCTAGGCACTCTGATCAGATACATGACAGCAACAACTTGAGGGAGGAGAGATCCAAGTTGGCTCAGGGCTGAGAGGGCGTATTCATTCAGAAAGGAAGGCGTGGAGTGTGGCATGGCTTCTCACACAGCACCACCAGAAGCTAGTGATCTGGAGGAGATGTGGGCTGAGCTGTGATCCCGAAGGTTTCCTGACCACCGCCTGACCTAGTGGCTTGTATCTGCAGCTAAGCCCTACTTATTAACAGTTCCATAGCTTCCCTGTGCAGTTCTGTCTGGTAGAGAGCAGGTCCACACAGGGGAGCTGATGGGGGCCTGTGGTGTAGGACTTGCCTCGGAGAAAGAAGAGAAGTGATGATAATGCTCGGCATTTCCCACTGGTTGACAAATGCTTGGTTTTTCCCAGTTTTGAGCAGTATTCTGTTAGCATATGGAAGACTGTGCCCGGACACAAGCATAGTCATGGCCAGAGCAGAAATCTCCACTTTCCTTGGGTAAGAAACACATGGCCATGGTGGCACACAGCTTTAATCTCAGCATTCGGAAGGTCTGCCTGCTCTACACAGTGAGTTCTAGGACAGCCAGGGCTACATAATAGAAAGACCACCCTGTCTCAGAATAAACAAATAATAAAATAGCTCCCAGACTCCATTCACGGATCTTCTGCTCCATTGGTACAAGCGGCCCACGCTGCTACAGTTCAGTGACTCTGAGGATATTCACAAAGGACAAAGCAGGTTAAACTGACAGGCCTCCTTTGTCTCTCCTTGTTAAAGGTCTTCTCTTTTATTCTCTATTAACGTGTCTATTTATACTCTCCATATCACTAGAAATAAAAATTAGTTTTTGCTATAAATTCCTTCCCCACCACTACACTGATGATCTCTAATGTAAGTTCATCCGGCTCCCTCCTGAGCACTGAGAAGCTGGCATCATGACCAATTCAGGAAACAGATGAATAACTAGATTGAAGTTCTGTGAGGGCAACTATGCGTATGCACACATGTACAGCGGCAGGTCAGCCTTTCCTATGGTATAGAAGTGTCACACGTTTTGATAAAATGTATTAATATATTGAATTCTAAATGCCAAAAGGTGATAAAATAATTATAAAAACAGACACCATCTAAGAGGCATTTCCTATTTTATTATTAATTAATTTTTGTCATTTATTTTATATCCCTATCGCAGTTTTTCCTCCCTCCTTTCCTCTTGCTCCCTCTCTTCCAAACTCCCTCCCCTTTAATCCTCCCCCATCCACTCCTCCTCTGTCACCATTCAAAAGGAGGCAGGCCTCCCATGGCACATGGCACGTGAAGTTGAGGCAGGACCAAGCTCCTCCCCCTGCATCAAGACATTTCCTAATATGCACTCATGTACCACATGTAGTAATGTGCATCATGTGTCATTTCTAGCATGTAACCAGTAGGTGTACTATTCACAACTGATCTCTTTGGAATGTACTTTGGAAACTCCAACCACTAAATCCAAAAGCAGAACAGTTCTCTCATCTAGGATGTTTACAGTTCTTGGGGGAACACCATCACACATTGGGTCTTCATAACTAAAACCTATGACAAAGGAAAACAATGTATCAGCTGGAATGCTTTGGTGCACATAAAGTCTATTAATCTATCAATTAGCATCACAGTCCCCGGGGCACTAGGAGCCGGCACTCCTGTGTAAGCAACAGTGATGCTGGCAAGCTCTGACTTATACACTCGGCAAGAAGAACAAGTGAGACTTACATATATTATTGATGCATTTCTAGGACAAGCAGCATAAAGGAGGACACTTAGGCTGTTTTCCCATCTTGCTCTTTAAACAAAACCTTAAATGAAATGACTTCAGGTAATTGCTGTCTATTCTCTTGCAGGCACACAGAATAGCGGCCTTTTAGAGGCGAGCTGGGAACGGTTTTCAGCCCCGGGAGCATGAAAGGAATCATGCTGTCAGTCTGCTGCTCCACTGCAATTGTGAGCTGCCAACGGGAAGAGGGAACAAAGCTGGGCTATCAGAGGAGGGCAGGAGCCAGCTTCCACACCTGCCCAAGACAGCCCTGGCTTGTCACCTCTCCTAGCCACATAGCATTAGTCTGTTAATATGGAACAAATTGAAAATCCTTCTTCTCTGTGCTCTCTTCATCATCCTGTAGTTTCCCCCTCAAGACAGACCTTACATTACTCTCTAGATGTAAGTATAAGAAAAAACAGAATAACCAATAATGCCTGACACATGGCTTACGAAGACCATTTCAGTGATCTACAGTGAACATTTGAGAGGCTTTGTAACTATTTACTGATTTTTTTTTTTTGCGTGCTTTCAAATAGCACCTGTAATTGCCAGTCTTTGATCTCCTGAAAGGGATATAATTTCAAAGAGAAAAATGGCTGTAATTGGAAGGCCATGAGAGAAAGCAGTGCCACTATTACAAATGAACAAGCCAGGGTGGACCAAGATGAATAACAGAACACCTTCGGCAGCAGCGCCATCGAGGGAGCAACGAGTACAGAGGAGCATGAGGAGAGAAAGGCTCTTTAACCGAAGGATGTCCCTCTCTGTAATTTGGCTCTATTATGGCTGAAGCACACTAAACAATTGGCTCCTGAGTCTGCGTTTCCCTCTGTAGTTAAGATGTGACTGTTCATTTAGCCAAGGAGGGGGAAATTAGGGTAACATTTCAAGTCTTCCTTTGTGCTCAGCAGCAGCAGAGACGGATTTAAGTCGCTAGGATGCTGCTGTTTGCTGTTCTGGTTTGGATGATGAGCATATTCAGGATCCTAACCTGACTTTCACCTCCTCAGTTCCCCACCACCCTGACCTTTATACAGCCCTCAACAGGAGACATGAGGGGTTAAGGAAGTTCAAAATCAAAAATAGTGCCCACATCTTACTAAACAGGCCAGACAAAAGTAAGATACCATATAACGAGGCATGATGGAACAAACATAGCCATCTGTATTCCCTTTATATGTGCATCATCACAAACAATCAAATATAGTGTGCAATAAAATTCTCCACAGGTGTCCCGTAAACAAGACAAAACAGGAGCCACAGACTACCCTGATGCCCCTCTCTTTTGTCTAAGCAAAATCAGGAAGCAACAAAGGCTTTCACTAGCTGGGGAACCTTTTGACTCAAAATAAATGTATGGAGCAGCCAAATGGAAACAATGCCTAAAAGGAGTCTCAAGCATCGTCCATGCTCAGACATTTACGGAATAACAAAATGGAGGAAAATTCAGGAAAGAGCGACACAGTTGAAAATGATAATTCAAAAAAAAGGAACACTGAAAATATAGATGGTCTTAAGCAAAACATGGAGAATTCCCACCCCAACCATGTCAATTCTGGATTGAGTCGTAAGTCACCATGGTGTGAAGCCACTGCGGGCACTTGTGTAAGCTGGCATGGCCTTCCCCACCTGGCATGCTGATGGATCCTGCAGACTGTCACTCACAGCTCACATCCAACCTCTCCAACACACACCTTCTGCAGTGGGACTCACATTTACACATGGATCCTGCAGACTGTCACTCACAGCTCACATCCAACCTCTCCAACACACACCTTCTGCAGTGGAACTCACATTTAAGCTGAGTGCTGTCAGCATGGCTGTTTGGGTAACATCAGCCCCTCTTTGTCCAGTCTTTGGATACGTTCTTGCAACATAATTTATTGGGCTTTGTTATGATAAGAGGTATAATTAGCAGCCATTTTGTAGCACCGAGGATTGATGCCCCGGCCAATTCTCTATAAAGTGCCTTTAAGCAGCACCTGTGCTGTTCACATTTATAAATCAGGCAATTGTACTTCCAGCCACTTCTGTGTATACGCAATTAGTATAATTTACATATTCAAATTATAATAATTACATATCCAGTTTACTAACTTCTTGCTTTCTTTATGCCCACCCCAACTTTGTTAGTTCAGCTAGATCAGATTCTTGAAATTTGTATCAATGTCTTGTTATTGTAATAAAATACCAATGCAAAGCAGCTTCAGGGAGGAGGGACTTGTTTGGGCTCACAAATTAAGGGCACATGCTGAAGGAGAAGTCCTGGCACAGGAGCTGAGGCAGCTGGTCACACTGCATCTTCAGCAGGAAGAGAATGAGGGATGCTGGTGTTCCCTGGATGCTTCCCTCTTAATTCATTCTGGGACCCCAGTTCATGGATGGTGCCAGCCAGGCTGTGGGCAGGGCTTTCCTCCATTACTTGTCTCTGGAAAATACCCTCACAGACACCTACAGCAGTATTTTCCAGGACCCCAAATTCAGTCAAATTGACAATAAAGCATAATCATCATGCTATTTTATCAAATGACATTATTATTTTCTCTCAGGCCACTAGGGAAATGCTCAATATTTCCACTGGTAGCAAAGTATATAAGCAAAGTTCAGAGAACCCTCGAAGTCCTTATTGATCCATTATGTCAGAACGGCACTCCATTTTGTCAGTTTGTTTCTTTAAAATCATTTAAGCGAATCATTTGCCTCTTCTCAAACAACAAACCATCACCACCAAAGAAAACAAAACAAAAAAAACCCCAAAATACACTTAACTATTACCAGGAGTCTTCAATCCAATTCAAATAAACCCAAATTTCAAGGTTTATACTAAAAAAAGGTCATTGTATTAGAATAGAAAAATGACAGGCCAAACGGGAAGAATTGATCTTATTTAATACTTTCTGACTCTTGGCAAAATGTCATTGTTGGTTCCCTTGCCCATACAGACACATATCAGCCATAGATCCCAGATCTCTATTTCACTGCTAATTTGTTTATAAAGTTCAACACACACTACTGGAAGTATTTGATGGGTATGCAAAATTGCATTCAAGACTTACAGACTCACACAGAATAACAACTCAGATATATAAATGCAAAACTGAAGTAAAAACTCCAAAATCCTTCACTAATGTAAGACAGAAATATTTAGGCTCATAATTGATATTCTACAACTTGGATAATTAAATGTAGATGAATAAGAGTTTAGTTTTGTTTAGTATGTAATTTAAAGTAAGAATATAAAGTTACCTTATAATTGCAAAATGTAAAGTGGTTTTTAAATAAAATTTCTAATACTAAGGAACAATGATTTCAATTTTATAAATGTCATATAACAAAATACACAGCTTCGGAATCTGAACAGTTTTTTTGAAACATTATTTTATATTTTGAAGGTTCTATAATATAATTAAAGTTACAGGTGAAAGACAGATTAATTTCCTCCTACTCATGAATATCCATTTAAATGCTAATAAAGGAATAAAAACAAAGTTTAAGGTGCAAAAAAAAAAACCCATAAAATGTGAGAGCAATGGGCCAGAGATCCCAACTCTTACAATAAGGAAGCACATCTGCACATCCAGACGGGTGGAGCGAAGCAGAGCAAGCTACAAACTGAAAGGTTTGCTGGGGTTTCTTAGTGCTCCCCAGAACAGACTGCCAGGCTGGAGATGCAGACAGCAAGAGTCCGAAAACAGGGATCATCTGCCAGCATCCAATCATAAGACTGGACACCCTCACATTCAACACACAGAGCATCAGAGCCCTGGAGCCTGCCTGGTGTGCCTCATACTCACAGGGAAGAGACTGGGTCTTCAGTTCCCTTAGAAACAATTAGAAGAAATCCAGACATTAGTAGAGGAACTAACGCAAGTGGCACATGTATTATTCCAGGATAGGCAATGTGGGGAAGTAAACTTGGCCAGAGGAGGTCAAGGATCAGGAGATAAGCTCCAGCCAGGTAAAGAGCAGAGAAATGTAAGAGCCCAGACACAGGTAGATCTCCAGATAGGGCAGGAGTACACAGGCTCTCAAGGTTAAATGGACAGATTTGTCAATATTAAAACGGCACCATTGAGACCAGAGAGGCTCGGCTAGTTTTCTAGGAATCTAGAATCACAAAGTATCAAGAGCATGGAGCTGAACTGGACAGTGGTCCCAGTATGCTGGATCTACCTTTTGCCATTATATTACCAGTTCTGTAGGCTACTCAGTTCAGCGCTTTTCTTCATTGTTGTTCATGTGTCTGTGTTTTGTTTTAGTTTTTATTTTAAAGACAGTCTGTGTTACACTGTTTCTTTTCTTTATAAATTACTAATCTATAGGATTTTTTTATTATAACAGCACAAATAAAGACAAGCTACTCCATGAAAACAAATAGATATTCACAAGAAACAATCAGATGCTAATACAATAACTAATACAGAAAATATCATGCTGTTTCTTAGTCAAATAAAGGGTGTGGTCGGAGGAGTTGGTTCTCTCCACCCACCATGTGTGGTCCAGTTATCAAATTCAGGCCATTGGAGTTGGAAGCACCTTCACTTTCAGAGCCATTCTGGTGGCCAAAGGGGGACTTTTAAAATTCCTTATGTTTTTTGTTTGAATTAATGATTACTTGAATAATGAAAAATTGAATTCTAGTACTATTACCTTAGGGAGGGGCAGACTCTCAGCAACCTGTCTTAGGGCAGACTGTGCACTCAAGAAAGCATACTCTAGAACTTCAAAAGTGCAGAGTTCACAGCTGCCCACAGCAGTTTACTCAAAAAACCATTTGGGACAAGGTTTTCTCTCCATAAATATAGAAATTTATTTCTATAGTTTAAGTCATTAGCTTTCAATAAAGGTTAAAGAAGAACATAGCTCTCTCTTTTTCTTTCTTTCTTTAAGATTATTTATTATATATACAGTGTTCTGCTTGCATGTGTACTTGCAGGCCAGAAGAGGGCACCAGATCTCATCACAGATGGTTGTGAGCCACCATGTGGTTGCTGGGACTTGAACTCAGGACCTCCGGAAGATCAGCCAGTGCTCTTAACCTCTGAGCCATCTCTCCAGCCCTCTTTCTCTCTCTCTCTCTCTCTCTCTCTCTCTCTCTCTCTCTCTCTCTCTCTCTCTCTCTCTCTCTCTCTCTCTCTCTCTCTCTCTCTCTCTCTCTCTCTCTCCGTCCCTCCCTCCCTCCCTTCCTTCCTTCCTTTCTTCCTTCCTTTTTTTTTGTTTTTGTTTTTTGAGACAGGGTTTCTCTGTGTAACAACCCTAGCTTTCCTGGAACTAGCTCTGTAGACGAGGCTGACCTCTGAATTCAGAGACCCACCTGCCTCTGCCTCCAAAATGCTGGGATTAAAGGCATACACCACCATTACCTAGCCAAATATTTTTAAATGCATATTATGATTAGATTCCCTTGTAACTTGTTTTTCTGTAGGTCAAATTTGTCTTCTTTTCTTTAGTATTTTGTTGTAACTCTTTTTTTAAAAAAAATCTTTGGTGGTCTTTCTAGATTTTTAATTTTCTGGTGTGTCTAATATATCAATTCCCAAACTGGTACAACACTATACTGAGGACATCAGTGGTAAGGAGCACACTACATACCTACCAGTTTTGCATGCTGCAGATGTGATATCAACACAAAATCATCTCAAGACCACAACACAAATTCCCATCACTCAAATAAAGCTGAGCACTCACCTCAAGGACCAGCCATAGCTTATCTCCATTTATTTTGTCCTTCTTAAAGTAAATCCCATAGAATCTGACCACATTCGGGTGGTCAGAAAGTGTTCTTAATATGTTATACTCGGCCTCAATTTCTTCATCAATATCCTATGTTAAAATAGGTCATACAAAGGAAATAATGAGAAAACACAATGATGCTAATCAGATTATATTAGGATACTAAATAGAGAATTTTAACTTCATTAAAGCAAGGTCATAGTCATTGGTACTGTGCTTTGTAACATGTATTGAAATGTCTCATTACAATTTACCATTTTTTGTACTAATTCAATGCATCTCAATCTATATTAATTGAACTGAATTTTACAAGGTTATTATTGTGTGCCACTGGAGAACTACTCTAGATGATTTCACTTGTACTTGTCTTAGTCAGGGTTTCTATTGCTGCAACAAAACACCATGACCAAAAGGCAAGCTGGGGAGGAAAGGGTTTATTTGGTTTATACTTTAGCATTGCTGTTCATCACCGAAGGAAGTCAGGACAGGCAGGAGCTGATGCAGAAGCCATGGAGGGGGCATGGCTTATCTGCTTTGTTTCCATGGCTCGCACAGCCCACTTTCATGTAGAACCCAAGACAAGCAACTCAGGGATGGTACCACCCACCATTGGCTGGGCCCTTCCCCATTGATAACAAAATGAGAAAATACATTACATATGGATCTCATAGCGGCATTTTCTCAATGGAGGCTCCTTCCTCTCATGATCCTAGCTTGTGTCAAGTTGACACACAAAACCAGCCTGTACAATTCATTATTAGTGATTTGAATGCAACGACCAAAACATTATTTTAAAACAAACAAACAAATAAAAAGACTGGAAAGTTAGTTTTTTTTTTTGGTTCAGAACACAGTATGTTTATATAAAAAACCCATTATACAGGCAATAAATTTCTATTTAGAACACTGAAATGGAACTAAACGATATGTTATAATATAAGCCTAACTTAACTAACAGCTTATCTATTAGAAGAAGAAGGAGTTGATACCTTAGGAAAATACTGGAAGACCTCTCAGGTGTGTTTCTAGAACACCATGTCTATACAAAGCAGACAATAAGAGAAAACCAGCACAGCACAAAGAAAATGTAAACTCCAAGAAGCTAGACTAAGAGATACTCAGTGGAAAACAGAGGTCTATGCTCTACTGTCTTCCCGTCCTGTTCATGTCATCCCTTTCTTGCAGAGGATCAAATGTCAACATTTTTGATAAATACCACCAAATACTAATGCCCCTTTATCTTAACAGTACACCCGGTCTTTACAAATGTGTGGGTGTATTGTACTTTATTCACAAGACTGGGACCTGACATTGGTGCTCAGAACTCATGAAAACGCAGCACGGTTGTGTGCACTTGTTATCCAGCACTGGGAAGATGCTCACTGGCCAGCTTATATTGCCTAACTGGCAATCTCCCGGCCAATGTGGTGAAAGGAAATGGAAGTGTTCCTGAGAAGACCTGAGGTATTGCTCTGGCCTCCACATGCTCTCTGTCTCCGCCTCCCTCTGTCTCCTTCCCTCTCTCCCTTCCTCCCTACCCAGCTCCCCCTTCAAAAATATTTAAAGCTCTTGATTTTCAAATGCTGTAAGCCCATCATGTATGAGTAGCTATGGAAGAGGAATGATCATGCGCATTACACACTACTTGCTTTTCTCACAGGAAAGGAGTGCCACGGCTACCTTAATTTGGGGTGCATGTTGGGGTTAGTGTTTCTTTAAACTAATTTGCTGTTGCAAATTCCCACCCTAACACCAAAAGCTAGAGGAAAGAGAAGTATTACATTTTTGGCAGAATGCAACTTGTGTCTTTTCCTTTCATGTAAATGGTAAAACTCCCAAGGGACTGTGAAAAAAAATGCGGCAAAGCCCGGAAACTACATTTCCCATCCTTCCCTTCGAGAGTGTCAGGTTTCCTACATTAAAACAGAGCAGTCCTTCCAGGTCTTCTGATTAAAATAACATGGAATGCTGCAGTTATAATGGTTTTAGCACAAATACATTATCAAAATAGATACACTCCTAAGATGAATAAAGAACCAGATGGTTCTGCAGCACTCTTTCCTAGTGGAAAAGCCACTCCAAGGACTTAGGGCTGCAGGGACCTCCTTATTTTATCATTTGTATCAGGCCATCCCTCCATCATGAGTTCACGAATCTCTTAATAGAAGTGACTCTCAGTAGAATTTGGGGACTCATTCAGCTCACTTGTGTATTATGAAAGGCTTAGTTATTTCTAGGAGGCTCAGATATTCCTGAATTGCCAACATTTGTTCTAAAAAAAAGGAAGCCTGGGGGTACAGTTCAGTGTAAGGAAGAGAGATGAACAGTTCTCAAGAGAGAACATCAGGACTGAAGAGGAACCCCAGTTCTTCAATGAGGAATTTTACTCTGATAAATCAACATCATTTCTGCTATGGAAAGACTTAGGCAAATCAGAAAGTTTCCTTCTCTGAGGGAAATTTAATATTTTGTTTATGAAGACTTTATTAAGAATGCCAATTTTTAAACTTATTATTAATGTTTTTGAATTTTATGCATAAGTATTGCATGTATATAATTTTTACCCTTGCCTCTCCCTTCTCCAACTCCATCCACTTCTCCCTCTCAAATTCATAAATTCTTCTCTACTTATGGGCTCTCTCTCTCTCTCTCTCTCTCTTTCTCTCGTGAGCGCGCGCGCGCGCGCGCACACACACACACACACACACACGCACCAGCCAAGACCATTTAGTATTGTTCCTGTCTGTTTAGGGCCTGGCCACTTGGAACCGGAGGACATGTCAGGGGACTCATCCTGGAGAAGACTGATCCTTCCTCTTAGAGGGAGAATTGCCTGCTGGTCTTCAATCTGGGTAGAGCCTTCTGAGTTGTCCATCCTCCCTTCCCCCATCCCCCTGAGCACTGGAGAAGATTGCTTCTCCCTCGCAGAAGTCAACAATTGCCTGTAGCTCTTCATCCCGGGTAGAGCCTTGTGAGTTGTCCATCACCCCACCCCCATGCTCCATCCCCCGAGCACGGACTTATCACCTGGCACCATTATGCAGTTTAACATTTTTTTAAAAAATTCTCTCCATTTTGGCTTTAAAAAAAATATTACCCAAAGCCCAAGTGAGTGCAGGAAAAACGGAAATCAGATTACTATAACCAGATTTTCAGGAGAACATCTAGACCCAAAAGTCTGTACTGCTGTGACTTTTTAAAACAATAAAATGCTGTTCAGCCAATGGCTTCATTGTGTGCTTATATATTTGTCTAAGAACGTGAGACATCTTATTGCATGGGCAAAACACATAAATAGGAGGAGCAACCAACAAGACCTCTGCTTCTGTTTCAGATTGCCTCTTGTTTCAGCGACACTGCAGTGAGTGAACCAGTGTCAGATGCTTCCCAAGTTTAATAAAGTAGAGATTTCCAAACAAGAAAGCTAGGACCTGCGGTCATACCTCAGTTGGTAACGTGTAATCAGGAAAACCCAAGTTCACTGCCCCTATCCCCAGACCCAGGTCAAACACTGAATGTGGCGGTAAGTTCCAGGCCAGTGATAAACCCTGCCTCCAAAAACACAGTGAATGAAGGCTGAGGAATGACCACCAAGTTTGCCTTCTGGCTGTCATATGCACACATGCACACATGCATGCACTCTTGCCTACACCTGCAGCTCCGCACACATGAACATACATACACACATACACAAACTAACAAGCAAATAAACACAACTTAAAAAAATTCAAAGTAACTCACATGGATTGGATCCAGAATTTTGACTGCTGCTTTCTGGCCGTTTTTCTTATTCAGGACTTTAAAAACCTTCCCGTACGTTCCTTTGCCGATGGTTTCAGTGATTTCCCATGTATCCGAAGGATCAGGAAAGTTATCAAAGATGATTGTTTTTCCAGTTAACGGAAGCATCTCCAAGGTTTAAGTCACTGGAGAGAAACGGTACAGGTCCACCTATGTCTGACCAGAGGTGTAAGGTGGCAGACAGAAGCTGCTGGGAAATTATCTAACACTTTCACCAGAATCATAAAATTGCAACAGCAATTAAATGTATTTCAGAGTCAGAACAGATTTAATTTCTACCTCGTGAGTGGGCTAATGTGTTTGATAATGCTTGGCTTGCAGGACTTAATTTCTACATTTACTATTGTTTCATATTTATTCATGAATATTTTTTGAATAAAAATGACCATTTTTTTACCGCTTTGATGTCCTTTCAACTAACTTCTTTATACTTGGGGATTATAATAAAATGAATTACTTTAGAATAAACCCAGATGATAAAAAAATTGCTTTGTAAGCGATCAGGGTCCTCTTATTGCTTTTATAGTGATGTTCTCTTTCCATCATCTAAGAGGTCCATTAAAATCAACCAACCCATCACCTCCTTGGCCTCATCTCTCATTTCCGCCTTCCCACACCACATGCAGCTACTCTTCACTCATCAGATTCTTTCTTTCTAAACTCCAGCCCCTGAATCATCTGTGAGGCATCACACTTCCAAATGTGGCCACTCTGTACTCCACCAGCTCTCTGCGTCGCTATCTGTCTTCATTACCTTGCATCATTTTAGCTCGTGGTACCACTGTATTATTTCCAATCTATTTGTTTGAAGGAATATGACCAATCTGAACACTTATTAATGTCAAAATAAAAAGAAGACACCCTCAGCATTTCTAGTATGTTTTTTCATGATTTTTAATTATGCATATAAAAGCATATTCTTACCAATGTTAAATTTGATTAAAGCTTAGATACACATAGAACTATCTACTTAATAAATACTTTCAGTCGGGGGGAAGTACCTGAGAGAATCAACTTAAAATAGAAGAGAGTGATTTTGGCTCACAATTTTAGAGATGTCAGTCATCACGATAGGGAGGACATGGCAGGGTGGAAATGTTCATGGTGAACAGGAAAAGAGAAATGGGGTTCAGAAAGAAACCGAAGCAAGCTATATCACCCCCAAAGACATTTCCTCAATAACTTACTTCCTCCAACTAGACCCAGCTCCTACCTTCCATCACACTGTCAGTCTATCAAGGTATTAGAAACCCACTTCTTAGGTCAGAACTCATCTCAATTTTGCTGATTTATCAATTCTCAAGCCATCTTAGTTCACTCGAACTGATCAAAAAAAGGAACTACCACAACAGATGTAGTAATACTCCGTAATATGCACATGGAATTTACTTGTTAGGCCACACTAATGACTTTCAATTTCTCCATATCACCAGTCTATGCATTCTTTACTTCTTGTAGGCCTGCCAGCCCTCCTGTCTTCACTGCCTAGTCACTTAGTCCTTCTCAGAATAGACCTGATGACTTACAGAATCACAAATCTTTTCGATGTTCTTATTTCTTCCCTTTAAAAAAAAACACACAATCCTATAGGGGAAATAATCAACTCTGGGTAATCTTTGAATCTTCTTATGTCTGTGCATTTAAATTAAAAATCCCCCCCCCCCCAGCAATTTGACCCCAGCATGCCCACATGTAGAGAGACAGTGCCTAACTTCTACTGCACTCACCTAGTGAGCATAGATTCCTCTTCCAGGAGTCCCCTCTACAAACCACATCTTTTCCTATCCTCTTCTCAGACTGTTCCATTTGCTGCCCACTGCCTCCTGGACCACCTCATAATAGACGCCTTCACACCATTAATTTAAAAATAAAATCCTTAGTGTTCTCACTAAAAATACAAACTAATCTACATCTAACACAGCACATCCATTCTTCAACGCAGTAGCTTCTGTTTGCCGTTAACTTGTTCCTTCTTACCCTTTAGCTCTCAACTGAATCAGGCATTCCTTAAAAGAGCATTTTCAAAGTTGCCATTCCCTCCTTTGTGTTACTCTTCCATGTAGGCTACATGAGCTTCCCTATCTCTATCACTTTTGTTACTGCATCCATAAATCCCAGAACAAAGGCTAGCACGTGGTAAGTAGTCAGCAAACATTAGCTAAATGAGCAAGTGTTTGCTAATCTGTTAATTCTGACAGCAGAGACCTCGTCTATCTTACTCAATTCTAAATTAAATAATGCTTAACTCTGTGCCTATCACACAGTAGATTTTAAAACATAAGGTTCTTTAATGAATGAATAAATAAATAATAGTTCTTAAGAAAACCAACCTTTTTTATGAAAATATGTGGGGAAAATAAGGATTATAGAGAACCAAAGGGAATATGGAAATCCAAATCATCATATCCTGATTATCTACACTAAGGGGCACATCATCTCATAAATGGATATGAATACCTGATAAAAATTACATCACTACACAAAAAGATGTTTTTGAATGGTCCTTAGAATACTCAATCTTTATGAAATTTGTGCCTTTGATCCAAGATGCAAAGAGGTAAATCATTGATAATCATCCTCTTTAATGATTTCATAATCAGTGGCAAAGTAACTACTTACATCTCTGCTCTTGAGTCATAAAATAAGCATTTGTGCCATGCATATAATGTAATGTTAGACAAAGAGATCAATTAGATCGTGTTAAAAGTCTGAAACAGGGGTTTTCAGCCAGAAGAAACAGCCATTAAATGCAATACTTGTTTCCACATAGTAGTGTTATGGAATACAACCATTGTTTCTCAGATAGCAACTATTAAGAATTAACTGTTGAGTTTTCAACATACAGGCATAAAATCGAGAACACACCAATATAAACACAAAGCAGGGCAACATCACTAAGTTCTGAGATACAAAGCTAGGTTAAAACATGTAACTATGCCATATTATGACAGGTATTTATGACGTGTCAGAGTAGTCCAGGCGAATAAACAATTACTTCTAAAGTGATAAGAAAAAGATATAGAATTAACAGAGTTTGAGCTGGACACACACACAAAAAAAGAATTTTGTTCAGAACATGACTTACTTTTTTAAAAAAAGTGGCTAAATATTTAAAGTCATGAATGAGTCACAATGGTAGGAACACAGACATTTTGGAAACAGAACATACTTAGTCAAATTCCATTTAAAACAAACAAGCACTCTCTCTCCCCCAAGCAGATAAAATGAAGCCTTTGGAAACAATTCCTTCAAAATCACACAAAAGGAATTTCAATGGTGAGACTAGGGAAAATCTATTAGCAAAGGGAGCAATGGCATACTCAGGCAATGAAGGCAGAAATGAGAAAATCATATGGGGCTTTCATTGGGGGTGGGGAGGGAGGACAATAAGGAAAGAGAGGAAAGAAAGGGGGATAAATAGCACTGAGGGTATTTGAAAAAGCCACAGGGAATCATATTCTACTCACTTAAATTTACTTATAGTGTGTGTGTGTGTGTGTGTGTGTGTGTGTGTGTGTGTGTGTAAGGGGAGCGGAAAGATTATAAAAGCCAAGGAACCAGGAAGTCCTGTTGCAAGATTGTGGGGTTTTATTAATTGATTTTATTTTGCTATATACATTTTTCTGCTCTTCTTAGATTGTGTTTTCTAGCTATACAGAAACTATACCCATGAAATTTCAATAATATGGTTGCCTCAACAAGTTTTGAACAATGACAACACCAGTTGACAGACCAACATGGATGATGGGGAAGTCCCATGGACCCATACCTAGATGAACAGCTACTCTTCCCCAGGGATGAACCCCTAATTGATTATCTATCAGTCTTAAAATCATTTATGTTTGAACAATGCTATACAGACATTACAGGTTTTATTTATATATTTATTCATATATATGTTACAATAGTAATAGGCTATAAATTTGAAAAGGGGGAAGGGCTTATGGGAGAAAGGAGCTGTAGTGCACATAAATGAGATTTATAAAATCTTTAATTTAGTAAAAAAAAAACACTTTTGGTTACTAGCACCATTAAGTTGTATACTCCTTAAGAACAAAATAATCTGTCACATTTAGTAAGTGGTTGCTTAGGACTAGAGTACCCTGCATTCTACATAACAACAAATCTTTCTACACTTTGTTTAATTAGTTAGCATACCTGGGATAAAAATAGTCTCTAGCTCATAAAATTAGAAGCATAGAGTTAAGGTCCTTATATGAACATGTGAGCTACAGAAGTATTCCTATTATACATACATAATAGATTTTAATATATGCTTTTACCATACTTCTGAAATGATACTTTAAAAGTGACATTTTTAAAATGTGGATTCATTATATAACTGATTTATTATATATTGAACGTTTGGATATTTTTTTACCAATATAGAATATCCCAATTCAATAAAAAGTATATTACTAAGTATGGGAGGACCTTAATATTCACCTCAACAACTGTTTTCTCTTCTTTTTATAATACCCTTCACTTGGCTATTCCCTGATAAAATAACTGAGCTTCCATGAAGGAGGCTATACTGCAGGAGGCTCACTCTTTTATGACCTTCAGCTCATATATGTCAGCTACTACCTTTCCATTAAACAGGTACTACTACCATAGGCATCTTATTTAAAATTTCAGCCCACCCTCCTCTTCTACCCCGTTCTTCTCCTGATCCATATTCATGCACTGTTTAGAATCCCCTAACACATACCACAGGTTCCCATTATTATATCTTATTGTTCTATGCATTCCTTATCAAAACAGATACCCCACACCCCAGAGGCCTTTTCATTTTAGGTCTTCTGAAACCCAAGATGCTGTCAAATTTATTCTAATTGAATAAATTCAATTTATTGTACCTGAGGTTGACTTTGAACTCCTGATCTTCCCACCTCTACCTCCCAAGGGCCGGAATTAGATGCCAGTCACCATGCCTGGCTTAAGAGCTGAAACTTTTGTCCACTTCATCTACTATATCCCCAAAACTTTAAAGCTATGACTAACATGAAGAAAATACTCTATGTGTGGAAAGGCATTTGACAAAACTCAGTGCTATTTAAGACAACAACACTACAGACTAGGCATGGGGGGAAACCTCCCTAATATAATACAGGCATAAAAATAAAAAAGACCACAGACAACACCATAATTAATAAAGAAAGATTAAAAATTCCCTAAAGTAAGGAAGAACATAAGGATGGCCACTTTTACCATTTTTATTAAATGTATTAATCCCCTGGCCAGACCAATCAGGCTAGAAAAAAAGAAACAGTGGGTCTTTAAACTGAAAATAAGGAGTTAAATTACTTTTATGCACAGATGACTCATCAAAAACCCTGAACACACATGTATACACCCCTCTACAGGAATTGATGAATTTTGCAAAATTAAAGAATACAAAATCAAGATTAAAAAAATTTCCTACTAATAAGTACAACCTTCCTTTCTCAAAAGTAAGAAAACTATTCACTTACAATAGCTACAAATGTAATAAGAAAATACTTAGAGATTAATTTATCAAAGGAAGTGAGACATACACACTAAAATCTACAAAACATTGCTGAAGCGTAGAAAGATATCTCATGTTGTCAAATTGAAAGATAATATTAATAACATGTCAATATTACATAAAGAGATGAATAAATTCATTGAAATTGCTCTTTGAAAAGAATTAGCAAAAGACCAGTTCCTAAAATTCCTATGAAATCCCAAAAGTCCTCAAATCATTTAGAAAAGAGCAACACTGTTGGAGGTCTCATGCTATGAGTTTTTTTTTTTTAAATTTTTTTCTTTTATTTTTTTTAAAAGAAAACAAACTTTCTTTTTTTCATTTTACTTACCAATCCCAGTTCCCACTCCATCCCCTCCTCTTTTTGACTCTTGATCTCAAAATTTACTAGAAGCTGCAGTTTTCACATCAGTACATTGCTATTTTAAGGACATTTATTTGGCTTAATGTAATGAAATGAGAGAGATTTCAGAAATAGCCCAACAACTACTAGATCTCTCTAAAGATTGCCAAGACCTTAAAATGTGAAAAGAACAACAAATGACATCGGAGAAACTGACTGCTCACAGGAAAAAGAGTGAAGCTGAATGCTTGTCTGACACCGTGTGTGCAAGGCTACTCAGAAGGATTAAACTCCGAGTGCTTATCTAGGTGAACAATGCAGGACATCACATTTGACAATGGTTACTTGAGCATGACACAAACTCCAGGCAACAAAATGAAAAGTGGAAAAAACGGACTTGAGGTGAATAAAAAACTTACATGTATGAAAGGACACTATTACCTCAAGAAAAGACATTCTTGAAAACGGGAAAAATGTGTGAATTATAAATAGTTAAGGAGATACAATCCACAGTAGATGAATAACTCATAACTCAAACAAAAACTGAGCAAAAGAACTAGAGAGATATTTCTCTGAATAAGAAGTACAAATGGTCAATGTATACATGAAAACAGGTTCAGTTTCACTCACCACCGGGGGACTGCAAATCAGGAAGCCACAATGATGTGTTACTGCCTCACACTTGCAAGAATAACTATTATTAAAACAAAACACAAAACTGAAAGTGTTGTCCAGGTTGTAACAACACTGGAGCTTGTATGCATTGCTCATGGGAACATGGAGTAATACAACCATGATTTAAAAAATACATAGCAGTTCCTCAAAAATTAAACACAGAATTTCTATATGATCAAACAACTCTATATCTTAAACATATAAAATAAATAAAAAACATGTCTCAAAAAGATATCCATACATGTAATAATATTGCAGTAATATTATTCCCAGTAGCCAAAGGCAGAGCCACTCAAGGGTCCTTCTGTGTGTGAATGTAAACAGAATGTGATAAGTCCCTACAATGACGTGCTCTGTAGTATCAAAAAGGAAACACATTCTGATACATTACAACATGTATGAGTATCCAAGATATACCAAGTAAAACAATCCAGTCACAAAAGGACACACCATATAATTCTGCTCATATGGGGTGTCCACAACAGACAGAACATGGCCACAAACCATCTTTCAAGATCAGAGACAGAATACTTTTTTTTAGCCAAAAAAAAGTGAGTTTAGCAGCAGTTACCTCTGAGAAAGGTCACTTTTGAAGGATATACTTGAAGAATGATCATAATCCCACCAGAAAGGACTAAATTACCAAAACCAGCAAATAAATTATTAAGTGTGTGGTATTACTAACTCTGTCCACAGTTATCAAGGCAGGTCACACTGAATAACACCTAACAGTGATAATCAAAAGCAAGGGGTGATCGGATTTAAAATGTTCTTGGTTTCTTCCTCATCTTATTTGGGAGGCAGTTAGAATTAACTGCCTCAGACCTTAAGACACACATGTATATAAAACATGTATGTTAAGCACTAGAACCTAAAAAAATATATATAACTTTCCAAAATATAAGAATGAAAATGTATTTTAAAAACTTGTTCAAGGGGCTAGGAATGTAGTTCAATTAGCAGAGTACTTGCCTAGCATGCATAAAACTCTGTGTTCAGTCTACAATGCTGTTTAGCAGGGCCCAGGCCTAAGCCTGAAACCTCAGAGCTTAGAAGTTGGTAGCAGATGGGTTGTAGGTTCAAGATCATCTTCAGCCAAACAGAAACTTTAATTTAAAAATCTCAGGGAGAGAAAATAAAAAAATATTGTTAAAAAACAGAAACATAAAGCATAAAATAATTCTCTGGGAATATTTGTAAATATAGCAATAATTACAATAATTGTTCATAGGTGCAGGACAATTCTGTATTCTGTCAATTATGTTTTAAATAAACTCTGATTGGCCAGGCAGGAAGTATAGGCAGGACAATCAGACAGGAAGTAGAGGCGGGGCAATGAGAACAGAAGAAGTCTGTGAAGGAGGAACCCATTCCTCCCGAGTCCTGTCCAGACACAAAAGAAGAAAGATGTGACCTGCCCCACTAAAAAAGGTACTGAACCATGTGGCTAACATATACTAAAACAATGGGCTAAGTTATAAGAGCTAATAAGAAGCCTGAGCTAATGGGCCAATCAGTGTTTAACTTATGTAGACCTCTGTGTGAATCTCTACACAATTGAAGTCTTTAATCACCAAGATAATTTTAGAAAGCTTTAGCAGAATTCTAAAATAATAGAACCAGAAAGAAATAAAGGGAATTGGGAATCCATAAATCTACTATATATATATATATATATACATATATATATATAAATTCTTTTAGTTCTTTAATATTAAAAGGACAAAAAATTAAGAAAAATACTTAAATCACACAATTAATGAGAGAATCCATGGGTATATTAGAATATATAGAGAAAATACTCTAGAAAGATCAATATATTTTATTTTATGAGCACTTATAATTGCAATAGAATTAGATCAGAAATCAGCAGCCAAAACAACATTTAAAAAATAAAAAAAATGGATTCTCTGAGGTTATCACTAAGCAATTCAAGGAACAAAGAAAAATGAAATGAATATATCCAGACAGATTTAGATTTAGGGAATAATGAAAATACTACTTATCAGAGCTTATAATATACAGCGGTTCTAACAGTATGCAGTGGGAAATACAGAGTCAAAGATTTTAGATTATCTAACACCACACAGCTGCAAACTAAGGTCAAAGAGAGTAAGTAGGGGGAAAATGGAAAAAAAATCAAGGAAAGAATAAAACTATTTGACAAATACAACAGTTATTCAAAGATATTTTTTAAATCAAACAGATCTCTGCCAAGACTGATTATAGAAAAAAAACCTAGAAGGATCTTGTAAATAATTCTATGGATAAGTGCAACACATGAGAGAAATTAAAAAGATAAAATCACACATTGTCCATACCTACCTAAAATATTATGTGGGCAGTGTCCTAGAAAAACTATAAAAGCAAATGATCAGAAGAATTTGTGTTAATGGGGCCTCGATACTTCAGTGCAAGCATTGAACTGCTACTTTTTACAACCTGAGGCAAAAAAAAATCAATCCAAAACAGCGCCCTCTCCTGAGTATCTCATACTACTCTTTCTTGTTCTTTGAGACACAACCTTCCAAGCTCTGTGTCTCTGGGGACAACACATCTTCTTACATGGTTTCCTATGATAACTTCTATCTAATGACCAGAACTTTATCAATGGCAGGGCCTAGAACCATAATCAGAGATAATTACTTTGTAATTTAACAAAAATGCATTTTTCTTCCTAATATAATGCAAACATCAATTAACTTTCCAAAGCACTTGCAAAGCACACTCTCGGTGAAAATGCAAATTTCTCCACAACGTAAAACACACTAAGAACACAGATGGCTTTACACAAAACTGCACAGAATTTACTCTGAATACCACAATCTTCACATGTGTAGATACTGGCTTTACCTTTTCTGCGGAACAGGATCTGAAGACCCTTCCCTTTATACACCTACTTCTGCCAGACTGCAAGACTGTGCAGTGTCGTTTCAGACTACACTCAGAAGAAAATCCTGCTTGTGATGTATGACGCTCACTGGAATGGTAGCAGATCATCCATTCTTATCTGTCTTTGGAGAGTAGGCAGAATACTCTTAATATAGAAATTACACCATTTTATTTTCCCATTCAAATCCTTCAAAATCCCACATTCTCACAACATCCTCCATATTCTGAATAATCTGGGTATGCCTGGCTTTCCTAAACTCACTTTGTGTTCTTCCCACATTCTTCCAACTTGGACTCATTTGCACCTGAGAGGTCCAAGAACACCCTCTTCTGCCTCAGGATCAACTGTTGCTGTAGTCTAGATATCATCCCTAAGCCTGTGCAAGATTGATTTGAACTCCCATACCACCAGAACTAGGCAACTATAAATGCAGTATCTCTGAATCTAGCTTTTCTTACTCATCACTCTCTTGGTGTGACTATAAAAGAAATGTGTCTTTGAAGACAATAAACCTGCAAAAAAAATTGAGTTGCCACATAAAATACCAGGCTCAATCCCCAAACAAATTTGGAGTTACTCATCTCATACAGAAAACAGACTCGGGTTTCTCTGTGGACACTTTCATTCCAGCCTTCTGTCCACACAGACAATACGGCACTCTAAAACAAACTCAGTACAGTTATGGCCTGAAAACGCCAGCGCTCCCCTTTCACTCCCCTCAGATTACTTTATAATGTTTTGTAGAGAAATGGGAAGATCTATGCTTCTTTAGATGGAATTCTGTACTCTACCATCAGCTTTCTCCCTTTATAATAGCAGAGGTCAAAGTCCTTATTTGCAATAAATGCTGAAAGGGGAGATGGGGTTGATGGAGGGAATGTGGGGAGAGGTAGCTAGAATTGAGGGGTATTTGAGGGGTGGTGCTGAAACCTAGTGCAATGGAAACTTCCTAAAATATATGAAGGCAATTCTAATGAAGAGGAAGACAGAGACCCAACTGACCATCTTTTGTCACCAAATGAAGCTTCCAGTACAGGGATTGGATTATATCCAATTGAGTTATTGATAAAAGTGGTCCAAGGAAATCTCCAAACACTCCAGGCATTTGACAAAATAATAGGTTTCTCTCTGCAAATGGACAGCAAGGCCCCACTGCTGAAGACAACACCCACACACGTCATTGAGCATGGAGTTGTGGAGCTAGTGCCTACATAGAACCTTCACCCCATTTTCTTGTGTCTTTGGTAGAGAAGGTACTTTTTAGGATACTCAAGCATGGAGTTGTGGAGCTAGTGCCTACATAGAACCTTCACCCCATTTTCTTGTGTCTTTGGTAGAGAAGGTACTTTTTAGGATACTCAAGCATGGAGTTGTGGAGCTAGTGCCTACATAGAACCTTCACCCCCATTTTCTTGTGTCTTTGGTAGAGAAGGTACTTTTTAGGATACTAAAGAAAACTGTAAACACTAGCCAAGACACAAAACATTTGCTCTACAATCTGTCCTGCCTATAAAGTATACTACAGCAACAGTGACACAAAGCTTATGGGAACAACCAACCAATGTCCAATTTGATTTAAGGTCCACTCCATGACATGGAACCTATATCCAGAAATACTTGGGTGATCAAGAATCAGAAACTAGATAACCCAGAGGCCTAGGGTAAAACCAAATACTATTGGTGTTAAAAAATAGGAATAATAAAATTACTCCTAATGTTATTCTGTTATGCTCTTAGATCAGTGCTCTATTCAGCTATCATCAGAGAAGCTTCCCCCTGCAAAAGATATAAACAAATACAGACACCTGCTAAACATTAGACAGAGACCTTGGGACATACAGCTCTAAATGGGATGTCTCCATCAAGTCCCTTGCCTCAGAGCTCAGGGAACCTCACAGAAGAGGCAGAAAGAGTGTAAGGACCAGAGAGCATGGAGGTCACCGGGAGAACAGGCCCTCTAAATCATATGATCATATGAACGCACAGAGACCGAAGCAGCCATGCACAGCATCTGCATCAGTCTGCATCATATCCTCTGTGCCTAGATTATGGCTTTCAGTTTAGCATTGTTTTGGAACTCCTGGTGTTAACGAATGGGTCTCTGATTCTATGCCTTCTCTTAGGGCTCTTTTTCTTCTGTTAGTTTGCCTTGTCCAACTTCAATGGGATGTTTTTGTTTTATCTTATCATATTTTATTTTGCTAAAAAGTAAAATAAATTTTAAAAGAAATATGGAAATCAGAATGTAGCTATTAAAAATAGAACTACTAAATGTCTCAGCTAAAAAACTCCTGGGTGCTGAACATGGTAGCACAGGCCTTTACTTCCAGCACCTGGGAGACAGAGGCAAGCAGATATCTGTGAGTTCAAGGCCAACCTGGATTACATAGTAAACCATAGTAAGGAAATGGATACATACATATACAAATACATAAATAAAAATTAAAACAACAACAAAAACTCCTTGAGTATGTTCCTGAAAAATTCTAAGTCAACATATCACAGATATGCTAGCATGTCCATGTTTACTTTTGCACTATTCACAGTAGTCAAGATATGTCTTGACTACTGTGAATAGTGCAAAATTAAACATGTGAAAAGTGCAAAATTCCTGCAATTAGTCTATCAAGAAATGAATGGGTAAACAAATTGTGGTGCCTATAAACATGGTATTTTACTCAAGTATAAAGAAGAATGAAATTATACATTGGCAGGAAGATGGATGGGAGGAGAGAAGTGAAATAAGGCTGACTCACAAATGTAAGAAGAGAAGGCCTAAAGGGAGGGGAAGAGAAAAAAGAGAGGATACTGGAATGTACGTAACAGGAAAGCAATAGTATGGGCTATTTTTGAAGAGGAAAAGGACTAGCAAGAAGAGATGGGGTGGACAAAGCAAAATGATATGTATCTATGAAAAGATCATAATACAACCCATCACTTTGTATTCTAAATAAAAAGAACAAATAAAAGTATACAAACCAATAAATGCTGAAAACAAAGTAAGACTATCAGTTTTTTAAAAATGTGTCTATCTTTTAAAACTGGCATTTGTAGGAAACCTCCAAACCCACAAATGTCGCCAGACAACTGTTCTTTAAGTTTTACTATAAAACTGTGAGTGAATGACTGCTGTAAATGGGATAATAGTTTGCATCTCAATGTCTGAACAGTGATCAGAACTGAGCTTTAGAAGGAATGCTTTGTACCTGGTAAGGTGTGATTGCTGCCCTGCTCCTGTAAGATGGAAGGTGGTTACAGTTTGGGCGATACCACTCTTTAAGCCTATGAGGGATAATTCCAGAGTCAGAATTCCCAAACCCAAATATCGTCAGGGATGAGTCGGGGTACAATATATCAGGGGAGTACACATAGATGAAATAAGGGGATGGTGGTAGCATTGTGCCTAAACAGAGGGAGGTTACCACATCCAAATTAAGCAACTCTATCTTGGTTTTTCAAGAAACGCAAGACCTCTGATGTGTATGTAAATATGGCTAATTTTAAAATGTTGGTAAAATTATTTTAAAGGCCTTGACTTAACCAAATAAACACGCCCCAAAAAGCCAAGTTTAAACCTTAAACTACCAATTATGAGTTCTACACAAGGCTTTGTGTTTTTCATCAAGTAACGGCCAGTAAACACAAGCCTTTCCAATGTCTAGTCACGCCCGGATAAAGGAAAACTCGGTGGTCATAGCTCACATGAGTTTGTTTTCTGTATCCAGGAACCTATTGTATTTATACTTTATGTTTATCATTCTACCATTCTGTGATCATAAGAAACTTCTTAGAGAGGGATTTTACAACCTCTACTTTCAGAAGAGAGTGGGGATTATAGGCATTCTGAAATCATCATGTGTAAGTGAAGTAGACGACAGGGCAGCGCGCGGTAGAAATTAGGTGTTCAGTGATAGGGCACTTCAGTTCAAAAGAGCAATGCTCACAGCCCGTGTCCCACCATGTCCCACAGGAAAAATTGTCTCCTACCAATTAGCTGAAAGCCATTAGGCTTCTGCTTAGATCTAACAGATAACTGTTTCCTATTACCAGGGAAAATAATTGCATGCTAGCTATCACCTTTCAAATTATCAATTCATAAAGAAAACTAATGACGGAGTTTGTAAAAACTTAAAAACTACATTGCAGAAATAATCAAAATACTTTATACCAAAAACCTAGGCAATTTACACAAAAGAATTATATTTTGAAATATATGTGAGCTTTCAAATGTTTCTTCATTATGACTGTTAGCATCACTAATGGACCTTCAAATATTTTCTCTTTGACAGATATAAGTTACTTTTCAAAGAGTACAGGCACAAAAATATATTAGGCTGCCAAAGTAAATTTGAAAAAACGAAGCATGGTCGATGCTATGTCATTATGTGATACACACACGCGTACACTCACACACGAAGCTTGTTTTCAAGATCCTAAAATAAAATGTAATCTTATCCTTTGTATTTTTTTTACCAGTCAAAGTAATAAAAAGGGGATAAGACAGATGGAAGTAATCTTTTTCATGCTAGACATCAATTCAATGAACACATTATCTTTGAAAGCTTACACATCTCTGAATTTTCCCATTTTAAAACAATTATCTTTTATAATATAATGAAAGTCAACATGCACCCTTGTTCATCTGTCAAAACTTGGCACTTAGGCTTTAGCAAATCCAGAAAACTTGCCAACTTTACTTTAGCAAAGCCAGAAAACAACGCATATTATTTAAACACAAAGACACAGGATATGTGTCCCAACAGCAGCACCTTTGGTGTTGGGCCAGTAACACAACAGAAACAAAACTAAACTAAACAAATCCCCCCCCCCCAAAAAAAAACCCAAACCATAGCGTTATAGGGCTAAACACTTAAGATCTGGGAAAAGACATCAGAAACTGAACTTAGAAATTATTTGGGCAGAAATGTTAGCGCGCTCACACAGCTAAGAGGGCGCACAGAGCAGAGGCGCTGCTATAAAGCTCCTAAACTGCTGAGCTGATGTAAATTATAAAATCTGAGAGAGTAAGAGCAAATGGAAGATCAGTCACTTCACCAAGAAACTCATGAAGATACTGTTTTCAAAAACATACACACACACACACACACACACACACACATATGCATATCTAGTACGTGCATGTGTGTATGTATGGTGTATGTGTGTGTGCAAGCGCATGTGTGGCTTATACATGTAATTTTAGAGTCATTGCAAATTATATCAAGGCGCAGGTCCAATTTCAATACTATTTTTAGCTCCCTAATGGGAATTTCAGCAAGGTGCAAACACAAAGGTCCTGAGCAGGGCTGCGAATGAAAGCCGAAATGCCCTTTTGTGGAGGGTAACTACTGCACTGGCGCCCGCTGGCTCTCCTCTACAGACTCTGGGATGCAGACCCGCCACACCGCGAGCCACTAAGCCCCATCTCCCCTCTGGAAGCCTGACGCCACAGGTTCCCCTGTCCCGCCCGACTCAGCTCTCCCCGCACTCACTCTGCCTGCATACCAGGCGTCCGGAGATCTGCGTGCTCACTCCGGGGCACACAGTGGGGCCACTCCAGTTTCTCGCTCGCCCAGCCTTACCCGGTCCGCAGGGCCCTCAGTGGTCGCGCACCCGACGGCGGGGCGGGGCTCCATGGCACCTCCCAGGGCAGACACAGGTCGCCAGCGCTGCTGCCTGAGGCCAGCAGGACCAAGGCATTGACCTTGCGCGCCCCGGCTAAGTCTCCTTCCCTCTCCCCCAGACCAAGGGGCTGAACTGGCGCTTGAGGCAGTCCTTTCCCACTCACCCCACCCTGCGACTCTCCTAACCCCTGAAGCACCCCCAAAGTACCTGGGCTTAAAGGATGGAGCACCTTGGCGGGTGTGTGTGTGTGTGTGTGTGTGTGTGTGTGTGTGTGTGTGTGTCTAAGAATGGAGCATCTTGGCTGGTGTGTGTGTGTGTGTTTTTGTGTTTGTGTATGTGTGTCCAGGCCTCCATCCCTGGAAAAGTTCTCCTTGGCCTATTGAGGAAGTAGGGCCTGGAAGGATAAGGCTGAGATTCTGCAGTGTAGAGGGAGTCTATTAATAACCAGACCTCCAACTTCACCTGTCTCCCAAGACACCATTCCCTCACTGCTCCAAGCTGGCCAAGTTCCCTGGATAGTCTCAATAGACATTTTGGGTTATCTCTTCTCCCCCTTCATGGTCAAAATGCCCTTCAATTCTGTCAGTAATCTAAATGGGCGCACTGATCATATCAACAAGAGAAACACAAAAGAGACCTTGAAAAGGTCATTTGAACCTTATTTCTACTTATGAAAAAAAATGATGATTTGAGTAGATGTACATTCAAAAGTGCCCCCATAAGACAGTTTCCTATTTAGGAATTGGACCATGGATTTTATTATGTACACAATCAAATCAAAAGCCTAATATGAATAGCTCCAAAAATTTTAGTTATATCATTTTTAAAGATTACAATGAATAAGTAATATATTTTAACACAATTCTAGTCAGTGTTGACTGGAAGGCTTAAAAATTAATAAGGACAGGTATGATGGTGCACACAAGCTTCATGAATTCAAGGAGAGTTGTATAGTGAAAATTTGTATCAAAAACCATAAGTAATGAAAGAATAGTTGTGTCCACATTCGGTAAAAAGCCACAATTTTAATATAGGCAAACAGTAGTCAAATGCAATAGAAAATTTGAACTTATTCACAATATCACAGAACCAGGAAATAACTAGAATGATAATGAAATATGAAGGGAAAATTTATAAAGCAGGTCTATTGGGGAAATATTTATTAAAACATTATTAGAAAGGCATAAGATCCCTGAGTGAAAAGGTAAGATTTTAAATCTGTAATTTGAGTGGCCCTTGAACACTGTAGGGGCTAGCGGCACTCAGGTCCACGAGTTCCACTCAGCAACACTAGTTTCCACCGCATTTGAGGCAGACAAATGTGTATATAGCTCTTGCCTTCCATGCTAGCAGCAGGAGACAGCTGGGACATCATCACCACACTGTGTTAGACACTACAGTTAATTGTACAGTTTTGACATAATACAGCCTCTTTACCTTTGTTTTAGTTTTCTCATTTTAAATTTAGAACCATGAAAGCTCTGAATGTTTATATAGGTGGGTTCTCATAAACTTTAACATTTAAGAATAAATTTCCAGATACTTTACAATAGCCAATGACAACCCAGACCGTAGTCTACAAATATATCTTACATCCGTGACACACCCTGTTTGATATTTCAATATTCTAAGTTATACTGTACCTATGTAAGTTTTTTATAAACTTGCTACAAAACTCAAAATAACAACAACAACAAACCATGTGCAAGTGATTCTAGCAGCTCACATCCTGGTGTGCAGGGCTTGACTATAGAATCAGCAGTCAACTTTATCATAGACTTCACCTGAAAATCATAGTCTAGAAGAGCTAAGACCAGTGGCTCTCTCAGTGTGGTCTGTGAGTTAATAGAGTGGCCCCATGTCAAAGCTACTTTCATAGTGGAACTTTACTAGCATTCTTTCATAAGGGTACAGTGAAGTTTTCTAGTAGCTACATAATAACATATGACACCACAGTGGATTGCAAGACTGCCGGGTGCGAATATACCCCTGTATGAATGGGCACTTCTGCCATGCGCATAGACATGCCAAGAGTACCAGTTCCTCAGACTCATGGGAATGTCAAAGCCTTCTCCTAGTCTGTGTACAGATGTTGGTAAACAGATTGACCTTTAACCGTGATGAAAAAGTCTGGATGCTCCATCATCCGTGACGAGTGCATGATCACGCCCCTTGTGACTGCTCTCTTACAGAGACCCCTCCCCTACTGAGATTAGCTAACTTGCCTCTTCATTTATGCTGTGTATAATAAACGTGCCGAGTGTCCAGGCTGCTGGTGTGTCTCCATCCAGACAACTGTCCCACTCAATCTTAGCTTTACATTACTTGTGTCTGTCTTTCTTAATCTCCAGTCCAGCCAGGTTTCCAGGACCAAGCTACCTGATGCAAGATATGTCTCCTATTATGCCAGACAGTAAACGAGTTTGTCAGAGTGTAAAACAATGCTACACTACCCACTGAACTTTGCTGTGATTCTATCCTCACAGAAGAATCAAGGGTGACATTGGTCCATTTCATCTAGCGTCCTTTAGTAGCTTTCCAAAGATGGAAGAGATTGGGCTTAGATTTTGCTATGGTTTAGAGACCTTGGGACTTTTCCATCCTGTCAACTACCCTTTCTCTTCTATCCTCACCAAGCTGCTATATTTCCTAGGAAAGAGCATTCCGAGGCCCAGCATGACAGACACAGGAGGCATCCTACGGGAATTCCATCCCTCCATTTTTATACAACAATTAATAAGTATTTACTGAATGGCTTTAGATGTGTGAAATGTTTTCATCTTTGGATTTGAAATTCCACTTGCCATATGTGACTGTAATTCCGTGAACTGATACAGAAACCTACAAAAATACAGAAGATACAGTGAATTGAGACCAATATATTCTTTTGCTACTGAAACTTCTAACATACCGTTTGCATTTCCAACTTATTAGAACAAATAGCCCAGGTATGGTCCTGTTAGGTGTTTTGGAAATTTTGTTGTGGTTGTTTCTTTACAGCCAATTTTCTAGCTCTAAGGGCTTGTAAATATTGATAACATACAACAATTTAAAATTCAAACATATAAGAAATAATTTTTTAGTTACATCTGTCCAGGCAGAAGGAGTACAAGAGACAGTGGAGTCATTCGTAAACTATTCCCCATTTTAAGTACTGTCACATGCTTGATGTTTCAAAGAATTGCTCTTAAGCCACTGCTTTGACATGATGCTCTCATGCAGGAAGGACCACATTTTTTTTAAATAAACAATTTTTTAATATTTATTTATTATGTGTACAATATTCTGTCTGTGTGTATGTCTGCAGGCTAGAAGAGGGCACCAGACCTCATTACAGATGGTTGTGAGCCACCATGTGGTTGCCGGGAATTGAACTCAGGACCTTTGGAAGAGCAGGCAATGCTCTTAACCACTGAGCCATCTCTCCAGCCCCGGAAGGACCACATTTTATTCACACACACATTGATGTAATTGGAGGGAATAGGTCAAATATAGTGCAGTCTCTTTGGGTGGCCAGCTGGGGTTGAGTCCTCCCAAGGCTGAAGAATCTCAGGAGCCATTTTGGAATTAACCCTGTGATCGGAAATCCTTTCTTCCTGTAGCTGGTTAGGAAGGAGAAAGAAAGCCCATAGCCAAGTGGTGGTGGTGCACGCATTTAATCCCAGCATTTGGGAGGCAGAGGCAAGTGGATCTCTGAGTTCGAGGCCAGCTGGGTCCACAGAGCGAGTTCCAGGACAGGCAGTGCTACAGAGATACTCTGTCTTGGAAAACAAAACAAAGAAACAAACAAAAGAAAGGAAGGAAGGAAGAAAGAAAGCAAGGAAGGAAGGAAAAAAGGAAAGAAGGAAGAAAAAAAGGAAGCAAACTGGAAACATACAGCAAAGATCATTTTTGCCCCCTTCAATTAGCAAGAATTATATAAACTTTCTACATGACACTGGCTTTTCAGAGTCTTCTAACAGCCCGTATACTAGAGATTTGCTTTCCAGCCTGACGTGCTGTTAGGAAGTGAAAAAACTTTTGGGAGATGGGGTTCGAAATAGGCTTTGGGGATAAAGAATTTGTAGAGATATTGGGAGCTAGTTCCCCAGTGTCTTTCTCTCACACTTCCTACATGACATGAAGACATAGCTTTATTTCACCACAGCTTCCCACCCAATGTTCTGCCTATCAGGGCCCAAAGCAAAGGGAAAATCAACCATCGTCTGAAATTAGGAAGTTAAACTAGCATTTCATCATTTAAGGTGATTTTTTTCCTGGTATTTTGCCACACAAAGAAAGCAAACACATTAATTCCTATACATGCATACATTCATCTATATTATTTATATATACATACATTTATATGAATTATATTGTCACCCATATGTATAAGGAGCTTCATGATCAAAATGTTCCTGGATTATTATATATTATTGGCAATGTAGTATTATAGACAATATCTAAGGAATCCTGAACTTGGTGGGCAAAATCAGGAAAGTGTGGGACTCTTCAGCAGATGCTATTTCAGAGAAAACATGAGAAGGAGTAAAATACAGACTCTCCTAGGGCTGTGAAGAGGTTGCGGCTGTGTGACTCCTAAGTGCAGTTTCAGACTACTCTTACAGTACCGTACACACCATGTCTTAGATGTCCAGTTCCTTCTGTGTCACCATACTTTCCACAGAGTTTTAGTTTATCACTCCCTAGGAAACATATATTATTCAACATTGTTCAGAAAACAGAGCCAATAGGATGGATGGATAAATACACAGGTAAGTAAGTAGGTAGGTAGATGATAATGGATCGATATGGATGTATAGATGTATGGATGACAGATAATAAACTGATAGTTGATGATAGATAGATAGATAAATAGATAGATAGAGAGCTATGAAAGATATTCCATTACAGAAGATAGAAGTCTTTATCTGACAAATGATGGCTAGAGCCCTATAGGGGAAATGGGTCAATAGTCTGAATTCAAATCCAAAGGTCTAAGGATCAGGGGAGTCAATGGCATAAATTCCAAGCTTAATAACCAGGAGACCACTGGGTGGTGGTGGTGTACACTTTTAATCCCAGGAAAAGGCAGGTGGATCTCTGAGTTTAAGCCCAGCCTGATTTACAGACTTGAGTTCTAGGACAGCCAGGGCTACACAGAGAAACTTTGTCTGAAAACAAAGTAAAACAAATCAAAGCAACCAACCAACAAGCAATCAAAAAGAACCAGGAGACTTGAAATTTGATGTCAGGAATAATGAATGTCCTAGGTCCAAAAGAGACATGGAATCCACACTTGATCACATTTTTATTCTACAAAGGGCCTTAACAGGTTAGGTAATGCCTGACAAAATTGGTGGGGTGGATCTTTTCTACTTAGTCTCTAAGTTGTAGATGAATCTCCTCCAGAAGTTTCCATACAGATACACAAAGAAATAACGCTATTTAAGTTTACCAGATGTCTAAACCCCCTTTGCCCAAACAAGTTGATATGTAGAAATTTACTGTGAACTCACACTTTTAACTGGTGCTTGAAAAGCAATGGGATTAACTATTTAGCTTTATTTATTGTCAGACCCTGTGTCTCCACTATGTACTATTTAGCTACATTAGAATGAATGAGAGAGAATATTTTTAGACAACTAAGCCTTAACTTACTTCTCCAGAAAATAGCAAATAATGGGAATACTGTCTGCACCACAGAGTTATTTAGAGGATTTCATAAAATTATCATTATAGGGAGTCAGGACAATACACGATATACAATATTTAATTAGTATATATTGGTTAATATTATTACTACTGTGCTGTCTTCATTGTAATTATCATTCCTCCACAAAAGAATTTTGAACTCTTACCACTGAACTGTTTCTCTTTTTCCCCATATGTCCATTATTTTAATCATAAAAACTGATGGCCATGTGGAGAGCGGCTCATTATCACTGAGATTCATTTACTAGAATCTATATGAATTTCACACATTTCTTAAATTCCCTAAGCCTATATTTTTTCTCAGTAGTACAACAAGATACCCTTAATCCCTTCATAGAAATAAGAATACTCAAATTTAGAGATATTATGTATATTGAACAAGAACATATGGAAGTGCCTAGCACTTTGCTGAATTAAAAATTCCTCCCTAGCTAGTTAAACTATTCCCCTACAGTCTAACACTATAGACCCTCAATGGAGACTTCTCCAACTCCACTGATGCCGTGTTCTCAATCAATGAATGACCCTTTAGTAGATGTGATGGAAGTGAGATCACCTTAATTCAAAGACGGTTTACCTGCCAACCAATTGTTCCAACTCAAAAGAAGAGGAGTCCCATAAACTGTTAAATATATATGAGGACATTTCCAGTCCAGAATTTGAATCAAAAATTTTAATTTCAGAAAGGCTGGCAAACATCTTACTATAGGAGAATCTTCTGGAAGTAATTAATTCTGGTATAGAGCAACTGTGTTCCCAGAAAGTAAGGGTCAAACATAAGTTTTTTCCTGTGAATTAAATCCTTTTAAGCTCAGGCAATTCTTTTATTTCTGAAAACTACTTCAAAAACTATTAGGTGACTGTGTTTGAGTTTCCTTAAGTGCCTTCTTAATGTACACAATATAGAAATACCTGAAAGTTTGTGGTGTCTTAAGCAGGCAATTGGGTACATACTTGTTATCAGTGCAAACTGCAGGGAAGAGTGCCTGAAAGACGGGAGCAGTCCTGGAGAATCCATCGTGACTGAGGTAAAACCATGTATCAACAACACTGCTAGGGAAGACAGTGGCACATGGGCTTCAGCCTCTCGGTCTCAAGGCTTTGCTCCACCAATCAGAACTATCTGTGCACACAACCTGGAGGTACTGCTAGGCTCTCTTCAATGAGAGCTCTTGCTATTGCATTCAGAGCTTCTCCTTGTGATGTAAGGTTATTTCTGACAACACACACACACACACACACACACACACGTCCAATAGTTGAAGCAATGGAGTGTATGCAGTCAGCTGGTACTATAATAAGAATTAGAAAACAGCTCTTAAGAATGAGGTCACGACCAGAAGACCCATCGGAAAGAGTCTTTGTCCGGCGGTGGATGGAGATAGAGACAAAGTCCCTCATCAGAGCAACGGACTGAGCCCCCAAGGTCCAGTTGAAGGGCAGAAGGAGGGAGAAGATGAGCAAGGAAGTCAGGACTGAGAGGGGTTGGTCCTCCCACTGTGACTGTGTGCCTGTTCTAATGGGAGCTCACCAAAGCCAGCAGGACCTGGACTGAATGAGCATTGATCAAACCGGACTCTCTTGAATGTGGCTGAAAATGGGGGTTGACTGAGAAGCCATTGATAAAGGCACTGGGACTTGTTTCTATTGCATGTACTGGCTTTTTGGGACCCTAGTCTATTTGTCTATTTGGATGCAAAGCTTCCTAGGACTGGATGGGAGAGGCTTGGACTTCCCACAGGGCAGGGTTCCCTGCCTCCCTCTTAAGGAGGGAGGGGGAGTGGGGGAGCGGGAGGGGAATGGGAGAAGGGGAGGAAGTGTAAATTTTTTGAATGGCAAAATAAAATAAAGGAAAAAAAGAATGAGGTCACTACACTAAACTAGAGTTAGCAGGAAAATGTGTGTGTGGGGGGGGTGGCCTGCATGACTTGAGGAAATGACTTAACTGGAGTAATGGCAGGGGATGAAGAAACAAGAGACATGTACATGAAAGCTGGGCTGTGTGCTCTGATGGAGAGGCACCACCAATAACCTGGAAAATTCACTGCAGGGGACAGGTTAGCTGATCTTGGTAGCATGTCTCTCCTGGGGAGCAGTCTTGGGTTGTACCCATTCCCCTGAGCCTGACTAGAGAAAGCACTGCCCTTCCCATGGTCTGAAGCATTGGGATCCTTGGCATTGTGGTATCCATGTCAATAATAAGCATTTATTCAGGACTTCATGCCTTCCCTACTGGGTTCCTTTGGTTAGTTATACAGTTATAGGCAGTATTCAAAAATATCTCACACTTCATTGTGAAGCCTTTTTCTTAGAGGATATGCAATACGTGTGACTCAAACATTAAAAGATGCTTAGGACACACTTTAAGAAAACTAAATATTCCTGTGTATAAGATTTCTGTTATCTTCAATGATAGAGAATGCTGAAGTTACAACAAACAGATAAGAAATAAGAAAACTCTCGGCATCTCCCACTGTGAATATAACTGACTGGGGCGAGGCTTTGCTTGCAGTCTTCACAGGAAAGCGGGAGAATTTCACCAAGAAGTTCAGTTGCTTCTACAAAGAGGCAAAGAGTATAATTTGCAATTTGAATTATGCTCTTTTAGTTTACACAACATTTACTATTGTATTACCTTTGTTTGTATAAATGCATTATCTTTTTTTCCCCTTTGGGTTTTTGATACAGGGTTTCTTGGCATAGCCCTGGTTGTCCTGGAACTTTTTTTTTTAATAACAAATTTCTTTAATCAAAAAGTATTCTTATACTTTTGTTTAAAAATAAGTAAGTTACAATGAATTGACAAGAATACATTTTATACTCTATAAGATGGCAACATAATGCTTTAAAATTAATTACTTTCTTTAATAAAATGTACAGTTTTGAAAACAAGTTTGACAATGGCACTGGCAGTTAGATGCAAAGAATGTTCTTTAAAAAGTGCAGGTATAACATTCAAATACTCTATGTTGCCTTTCAGTAAATATTCGACTACATTATTAACATATCGGAGTAAACTTTGATCAAAACTTACACATTTCAAAGTAAGAAAGAAAAAAATTAGTTGATATTTTGATTTTTAATTAAGAATGAAAACTCGACCTAGATCAGTAGAAAAGCAAGGGATGCCACACCTCCTTCCCTCCTAGAAACCTTTCCTATTCTCAGAGCCAGCATGATTTCTAACTTAGATTCCTTTGTATATTGTAAAGTTGAGCATATATATATTTTTCCCACTGTTTTCTGAGGCATTTGTAAAAGGTTCCTACGAGGTGGTCAGTTAATACACAAATGTTAGCCAGTTCAAAGCTACAGCAAATGTTAAGGGAATATCTGTGTCTTTGTAGCCTTCCATAGCAACTCAGGCTGCACGTAGGAGGGATCCCCAAAGTATCCAGACTGTTACCCAAAATAGAAGACTGCTTAACACCCTTTGAAAAACCATACCATTTCTAGTCCATTTTTATTTATACAATTTCAATGGCTTGCATGAACAGAGTTAGAATCAGGTTTGTTTCCTTGTGTTTTTAATAATGATTAAAATAATTGCCAGTTTGTCCCTTTACCTCATTCCCCTTCCATCTCTCATCTTTCCTTCCAGTAACTATTACCTACTTGATTGATATTTCTAATATTAAAAGCATAAGCAGTATTCCAAACAACAAAGGAAGTTTTCTAACTAGGCACACCGATAGGTAGAAGAGTGTGTCCAGCTGGTAGCATCTGCACTTACAGCATTATGCAAAGTGAAAGAAAATTTTGTCTCTGATGATTAATATTTACCATTTGAAATCTAAGTCCTCACAATCAACTAATCAGCCAAGGCTGAATTAATTTGTTCTTCATTCTATACTACTCTATCTCCTATGTGGAGTATACCAGGTTTTTTCCTATCATCCTATAGAACACATAACTTAAAAGTTTACTCTTAATAGGTGGCATGGCTTATCTCTCCTTCTTATGTCCTTCTCTTAACTTCCTACAGTATTGGCTCAACAATTAGAAAAGAGAGCATTGTGGGTTTCTATGATTCTGCCCCGTTCCTTGTTCTTAGACTGTTTATGTTAACTTTATATATTTATTAGAATTTCTCCAAGATTCTTTGTAGTTAAAATCAGCCTCTTTAGAACAGTTATGCAAATTTGTAATATTGTCATGAACTTCCATGACTTTTTCAGGCTAGTCACAAGGTGCATTGGAAAGGCAACATCTTGTTCTTGAGAAGCCTGAATTCATGGTTAAACCAAGACTGGCGCGCAGATTCCTGGAACTTTCTATGTAGACCAGTCTGACCTCTAACTCAGAAGAGTCACCTGCTTCTGCCTCTCAAGTGCTGGGATTTTAATGGTGTGCGCCACCATTGCCTGGCATGAATTATCATTTTTAGCATCTTAAAAAGCATCACATCTTTAAAATAGTCTTTAGAAACATACTACTAAAATTTCTTGATGATTCACTTTTTCCACTATTATAACAAAAAATAGAATATATTGTGTATTAAGTATTCTGTAGAAAGCTAGACAGCCCCGTGGTTTCTGAGAACCCATTGTCTTGCTTATCTCCATGTTTTTATTAACATTTTAAAAATACTATATTCTCAATGTTTTATGCCTTAAACTGTATTTTATTTATTTTTTATTTTAAAATTGTGAGTCTTCAAGCTCCAGGAAGTCATCTGGTACAGATCATGCTGCCCCAGTCTCTATGAGTTTGCATGCACATCTATCCTGCTGTGTTTGTAAGGCCTGTTTCCTGAGTGTCCTCCATCCCCTCTGGCTTTTACACTTTTTCTACCTCCTCTTCTGCAGGGTTCTCTGAGCACTGAGGGGAAGGATTTGGTGGCCATCCCATTTATGGTTGAGTGTTTCAAGATCTCTCATTTTCTGCATATTGTCCGGCTATAGTTTCTGTACTTTTTCCTTCTGCTGCAGGAGGAAGCTTCTCTGATGATGGTTGAGCAAGGAAATGATCTATGAGTACAACAGAATGTCAGACAGAGCCATTTTACTGCTATGCTTCTTTAGCAGAACAATAGTATTTGGTTTTCCTCTACATCACTGATCTATCTGCTCTCAGGTTTGTGGCCATCCAAGCAGCATTGGATATTGGTTTGAAGGGGACACATGGCCCCATCCTTAATCCAGAAGCTATCTTCAATTGATAGCCACTTAGTTAGGAGAAAAATTAGCTTTCTCCAAGGGTGTCTTACTGGAGAAAAATAATCCCTTTTGAGGATAGGACCCATGCCCAGTAGATGACCAATAAAAATGAATTTAGCGGTATCTTTGGAGATTCTATTTCTCATAATGTTAAGTTAGGACTTTTTTTTTAACATTGAAGGTCTTCTGTGTATATGTTATGGCTTCTAGTTTTGTGTTTCTATGGGATTTCTGTGTATGTACGTAGGTGTCTCTGCATCTATGTGTATTTCTCATGCCTTTTCTTTGGCTCTTTTTCTTGTTTTGTTGTTTTCTCCAATTCTGGTTTGTTTGTTTTTGATTTATCTTCATGTATTTTGTTTTATTTTATTACAACCCTTAGATGCCTGTTTGTTTTCTAATGAGACAGAGAGTGTTGATTCAGATGGGGGAGGAAGTATTGAGGAACTGGGAGGAGTGGGGTAAATGAAAATATAATTAGAATATATTTTATAGAGAAAAATCCACATTCTTTGAGTAAAAGAAAACTTAAGATTCTAAGTTAGCACATGAGGTATTGGGTATCCTTCTAAAGTGGGTGACTAGAGGTAGCAGAATGAAAGACATGTGGAACAATGTCCTTGCTCTTTTCCAACACCAACTCTCCAAGAGGTCGAGTACTGTCACTGGAGAATATCTCAAAATCAAGTGCTACCCAAACGAGCCATGGTGCCAACACTGGGAGGACGTGAGCTGAGTGGATGCATTGGGTTTTATAGGACTGATGCCATTATAACCAAAAAAGAAGGTTGGAACCTTTCATTCCAAAACTGACCTGGCTGTCTGGTCAATTACAAGTGGATAGTAGGACACATGGAAAGAGCCTTTCTGAAGAATCAGCTTCTTGTCATGTTTGTCCTTATTTACTAGTTAGCTCAAGACTGCTAAAACAGGTTTTTCTAACTATGAAACTCTGGAGGCAGAAATAATAGGATGAAGAAGAGAAGGGAAAATCAAGAAAGAAAAATGTTCTGTATCCTGATCCAAAACAAGCATTCTCCACACCATGAAAAGCGTGTGGAGAGATTGTACAAATGCGATTTAACAAATATAAAGAAGAGCTTTTAGGGCAAACTCCATTCAGGGTGAACTTCTACAAATTAGTAGTATAATTAGCCGTCTCTCTAATTACAAGAGATAATTAATAGGCTGAAAGTTCAGAACGTGTTTGTCTATAGAAGTTTGTTCTCTTTGACTGAAACAAATGCCAACAAAACTCTTAACGTATGCTCTTTGGGGAAGGTCCTGGGCTGACATGAAGACATGTCTTGACAGTCCCCAAACAAGTTCATTTCTGATTTAGAGTTCTCACAAACTTCTTTGCCATGTAATTAATTCATTGGAGGCTGAGTGGCATCAGATGATGGGCTGATGCAGGTTGTAGTGATCGTGTTAAATTACACATTTACCTAAAGCGGAGGGAAAGTAATCCCAGAGTGTTTGTTAAAATATTTACATTGCCAATTAGTGTAATGGGAAAGAGAAGATTCTGTATGAGATAGCTTGGAAAAACAGCAAAACTATCTGAACAAAGGTAACAAGTGAAGAACGAGTCACCTTTGGAAAGAAGTTTCGAAGTCTCTTCTGAATCCATCGTGTTGTTTTTGTTTTTTTCTTTTATATGCATGAGCCCCCCGAAGAATGCAGTGTTTATATTTCCTTGAGAATTTGTTGTATGGGACTTAGAAACGTGCAGAGACACTTTGAAGCTAAGCACATCGGAGCAGACGGGAGCATTCTGATGAAGGGTTGACCCTGTCATTGGTTTGGAAAGAGTCCAGATTAGATGGATGGGTGGGCAGGTGAATACTGAGAGCTCTTGCTTTCTGTGGTGCCAAATAGTTGATATTAAAGTGTGTGCTGTGAAGCTGTAAGCCCCCACATCCTTGGGGAAAAGGGGCCACCTTACTCAGTTTCCAGTGTCTCTCCCCGATCATAGTTGATTGTATGCTGAAAATGGAATTCATTATCATGTCAATGAGTCTATCTGCAGAAGGAAGAAAGCACATCAGATGCTCATCTGTGGCACAAGCCTCCCAGTATATTTGCACGCATCATTTAATTTAATAATCATGGGGACCTTATTAGACAGAAACTTCCGTCTAACAGCTTGGCAAAACAAGGCTTGTAGGTCCACCTACAACTTGTGGTGCCAGGCGGTGAGTGTAATTGATATAAAGTGTACTTTACAGAGTGCACTGTGCACAGAAGACTTGCTTCCTGAAATCACTAGAATAAAACAAAACATCCATTTTGCAGAGCATTGTTCTAATAATATTTGAAAGATATTAATATGCCAGATCAATTGCTTTTACAAATAATTGTGGTAAAATACACATAATCCCCTCTTAAGTAACTTTAGTTCAAATTTAGTGTTTCTACGCACACATATATTGTTGTATCACCACCCCCCCACCATCATCCACAAACATCTTCATCCTGTCTGTTAAAATTGTACCTGATAGACAATAACTCCCTGCCACTATTGTAGTCTCTGACCTATGAATTTGATCACTCTAGGCATCTCATATAAGTGGGATCCTAAGTCCTTTTGTAACTGCCATATTTTGTTTGTCATAACATCCTCAAGGTTCATACTTGTTGTGCATCTATTATAATTATCTTCTTCTTTAAGATAGAATAATATTCCATTGCATATTTGCATTCTAAGTACAAATCAAGATTCACATTTTGTGTACACATTAATCCATCCACAGGCATTTGAGTCGTTTTCTCTATTGGATGTTACAGAAATCTGCTGTTAACTGTGTGTACCAATACCTCTTCAAGATTCTTCTTTCAGTTATGTGGGGCAGCACCTGGAGTAGGATTATTAGGCCAAATGTCAGTTCTGCTTTCAAATTCTGAAGGAATGAACACACAATTGGCTGTAGTGGGTGTGCCAGCTCACACCCCCTGTAAGCAGTACACAAGAACTACTGTTTCTCCTCATTCTCATTTATGCCTCTTATTTTTATTCTTTATAGTCACTGTATTAGTAATTTGTCTCTATGGTGTGACAAAATACTGGACAAAAGCAGTTTGAGGGAGGGAGGGCTCATTTGCCTTCCAGTTCTAAAGATTATAGTGCATCATTGCAGAATCAGAGATGGCGTTAGGAGCTCGAGGCTGCTAACATTGCATTCATAGACAGGAAGCAGAGAGAGCTGAATATAGTGCTCAGCTTGACTTCTTCTTTATTGTTATAAGAAGCTGCGGACTGCTTTCCACTGTTCAACTCCCAGCCACTGGCTAGCTTTACTTGAAATAATTACACGGAAACTGTATTCTTTTAAACACTGCCTGGCCCGTTATCTGTAGCCTCTTATTGGCTAATTCTCACATCTCGATTAAAACCCATTTCTAATAATCTGTGTAGCACCACGAGATGGTGTCTTACCAGGAAGGACATCCATCTGGGGTTGGAGAATCATGGCGACTGACTGACTCAGTTTCTTTCTCCCAGTATTCTGCTCTGTCTTCTCCACCCACCTAAGGGCTGGCCTATCAAATGGGCCAAGGCAGTTTCTTTATTAACCAATGAAATTAACTCCTCCATCACTTTATGGTCTTCAGGATCCCAAGTCATGGGATGGCATGGCCCACATTCTATGGGAGTCCTCGTTTAGCCTAAACTAGAAAATCCCTCACAGACATGCCCAGAGACTTATTTCTATGGCAATTCTCAATCCCATCCAGTTTGCCAATCCACTAACCACCATAGTAAGTCTCTTTACGAACCTGGGTGACGGGGGAGCAGTTCCTTTTTAATGGGTAAACATAGAGAAATTATGTATCTATTCTAAATAATTTTGAATTCACTTATCACTAAGTCTAAATTTCTCTGCAATGATATGTGAGCAGCTCAAAACTCTCAGGAAAGCAAGTATTAATTATTAATTAATACCAGTTGGGCAATTCTCATTGCATATATGTAATTCTTCCAACAGCTGCATGGGAACCCTTTTATCATCCAGATTATTACAGAGCTAGGAGATCTAAATCCAGGTCCTCTGGCACCACATGCTAGATTATTTCATGAAACCGAAGGCAGTTGGGCAATCAGCCAAGGTGGAACTACTTGGTTGCAGATTACTGGATTGCTGTACATAGACCAGACCTGGAGGGAATATGGGGTGTGGCATTACTTGGTTTGGGTTTTGGATTTGTTAGTAAATGAATTAAAAGGTGTTGGTGTCAGCAGTAAAAGATTCTAAAGTCACAACATTGAGAATTAGATAAAGCAAGCACCCATATCATTACACTGATGAAAACTACCTGGTGTTCTTAGGTGTCTGTTGCTGACACATGTAGATGCTCAGCTCAAATCTAAATCATTTCCTCTTCAGAGTCTTGTGTGTTAAAGGCCTGGCAGTCAGTAGTGACACTACTTGGGGTAAAGGCTCCCTGGAGGAAGTTAGGTCAGGGGAGGAGCACCTTTGATGGAAATGCTGGGACCTTACTTTGGTCCTCTTTCTCACTTTCCTTCAGTTGTTGTGGGTGAGTGACTTTAATCCCCTGTGCACTATCCCAATGCTGTGTATCACCACAGGCCCAATAGTAAGTAAGGGGGCAACTTGACCAGGTACTGAAATCTCTGAAATCATACCCCCAAATAAATTCTCCTCAGTAAAAGTGCATTTGCCTCAGGAATCCGCTATAGTAACCAAAAGTTGTAGAATGGGCAAGACTGCTTTCTCCCATCTCAAATTTATAGCTCAAACTGGAGATCACTTACCTTTTCCAGGAGAAACCAAAATATCTGCATCTATATCTGCATATTGTAGCTTTGACATTTTCCAAGTTTCTCTGGGTAATATACTTCCTATATTCTGTTTGCTTAGTTTAATTTTGAGGATGATGGAATATCAAACATCCTCTACTTTCTACATGGAACTTAGATGTTTAAATGAATCTCTGTAAGTGAAAATATTAAATTTTATTCCAGAAATTTTTGTAGCTATGGAATTACTGAGGATACCATTCATTTTAAAAGTAAGTTTTTAACAATGTCTGGCATTCTGATAGTGAATCTTCTAGAACCACTTGAAAATCAGCATTCTAAGATATAGTTGACAGAAAGAAAATACTTGATCAGACATTCTTACCCCACCCATTTGTCATTATTTGATTAACTGATATTGGTAACCTTTAAATACAATAATCATTTAGTCACTGGACAACTTTGTTCACTAAATGTTTTGGAAGATGAGAGCAATAGTACATTGAATTTGGAAATAAGATTAAGTTTGAAGCATAAAAAAATAGAAAAATACATGATTGTTGTGGTGGTTTGAAAGAAAATGATCCCCAAATGGAGATGTGGTTTTGTTGGAGAAGGTGTGTTTTTGTTGGAGGAAGTGTGTCACTGTGGAGGTGGGCTTTAAGGTCTCATCTCATATATGCTCAAACCATGCCCAGTGAGATAGACCACTCCTTGTTGCTTGCAAGCCAAGATTAGGACACTCGGTTACTTCTCCAACGCCATGTCTGCCTGCATACCACCATGTTAAGCCATGATGATAACAGCCTGAACCTCTGAAAATGTAAGCCATCCCAATTAAATGTTTTCCTTATAAGGGTTATTGTGGTCTTGATGTCTCTTCACAGCAATAGAAACCCTAAATAAGATAGGAGTAAAAGTAATTTTAGAATCATCCAACATAAACAGATATCCTTAATATTTTTGTAGTTCCTATCCATTTCAAAGTATTTCTTAGTTGACACTAAAAACTCTGTCAGTCTGCAGAGACACAGGGGAAAAGGGGGGATTTTTAAGTAGATAAATTAATACTAAGGCAATTGGACCAGGTAATGAAGTGCTGTTCCACAGAGGAAAGGAAAGAGGAAGAGGAAGAGGAAGAGGAAGAGGAAGGAAGGAAACAGGGATAGGGAGAGATTATGCAGAGAGCAGGGAGGGCACCTCTGGACAAAGGAAATTGTGTAATGAAAGAAATGGAAAAAACCATGTAGCTGATGAGAAATGGTGCCGGTGAGATGAGGAAGGACAGCGGATACACCTGACTATGAGGAGAAATGTTTCTCTCCCTCAGGGTGTTGGCAATTCAAGGATGGAAATGGGAGAAACTACTTAGGGAACAACTCACGGCTGGGGACTGACAACAGGGACGGTGACAGTCAAGGGCAGACGTGAAGGTGACAGCCAAGGGCAGATGCGAAGGTGACAGTCAAGGGCAGGCATGAAGGTGACTGACAGTCAAGGGCAGATGCTAGGGCAGATTGGTGACAAGTAGGGATCTCATGCCAGACTAGAGGAAGCTTCTTAAGTTTGATCCATTTGGGATGCCTTCTCTTTAAAGACATGCTCGTGGGATCTCAGGTATATAAACTAGGCATATAAATTGAGTATTTACTCATAATTAATCATGAAATGACTTTGTATATGTATGGTTTATCATTCTGCAATTCTTATTTTGTTACTGTTCAAAAAGTTTTTACTATCACAATAATTTTCACAATCCCCACATTCAGTTATGTGACCCCATCATGGAGTTGTGGTACACGACTTACAGAACTGGGTTCTAGCCAGGCAGTGGTAGTGCCCACCGTTACTCCCAGCACTTGGGAGGCCGAGGCAGGTGAATCTCTGTGAGTTCAAAGCCAGCCTGGTCTATAGAGCTAGTTCCAGTATAGCCGAGGCGATGTATAGAAACCCTGTCTTGAAAAAGAAAAAAGAAACTGGATTCTAGAATCCAGTGTTGGGAGATGGAAAGACAGAAAAACTAACTAAAATGGAATGATATTCGTTCTCTCTTTCTTTATTTTGTATTAATGTAAGGAAAAACCCTAGACCAAGGCTATAAATATTCAGTGTTGTGTTCTCTTGTAGAGGGGGCCAGAGCCTTCCCAAAGGCTAGCTGATTCCTTTACACATGCACTCCTATCCTATGGAGTTGTCTTTTTGATCATGGAGCTGCTTTTCCCAACCCAAGACATAGGCAATACAAGGGCAGCACAGGCAGTCTTGAGAGGGAGGCTGACACACAGAATAAGTCCTGCAAACCACTCCCTCCATCCATCGATGGTCCCTGAGTTTTGAGAACTAGGAAACCTGTAGCAAAGAAGCTGCACACATCTCTGTGGAGTAAAGTATAGAGAAGAGTTATAAAGAAATATGACCTTCAAACATTACTGCTTGTACTAGAATTTGAACTGCCCACTCTCTGCACTGGAGGTTTGGGCACTCAACAGGGATGCCCTCCAGATAATGACATTAAGATAGAATGCGTTTGTCTGAAGTGGCGTATTATTTCTTCCATGTGTATTATTGTGAATCATTTCCTTGACATGTAAATCCTGCATATATTAAATATTTCTGAAAACACTTTCATGAAACTTAACACTTGGATCCAGTACATCACAGTCCATTTTTTTCTCTAAACATTTTTTTTTTTTGCTAGCAGCCACCTAATACCAAGACACTTGGCCCATCAGTAAGAGTGAGCAGGCATCTGAGAAAAAAAAATTCATTGGATCAGAAGACAAAAAAAAGCATTCCATAAGTAATTGGCAGGGCCACTCTCCATGTATATGTTTTTACTTCTTCAATTTTTATTGAATAGCTTTTCTTAAAATATCTAATTGTCTCATTAATATTATTTTCTATGGGCAACTGTATCTATTTATTCTCTATAAATATTACATACATCTTAAACACTGTGTTAGATTCTATATGTAATCAAAAATGGATGAAATGACAATAGTCTTTGAGTACTTAATAGTTAGCTGTCAAATTCAATAGCATGTCAGAAAAACCTAATAGCTCTTGTTTATTGTTAGTTAAGAGGATTCTCATGGTTTGTTATCTTTTCCCTTCTAAAGATCCATGGTAGAAATAGATTCCTTGGTGGAAATAGGATTCAAATTGAGTTGCCTGGAGTCTAAATCCTTTCATGTTTTTTATTAAAGCAGTGGTAATTGTTAACTTTTAGATATCATCTGCTTAATATAAAAGGGAGGCATGGAAATTATATGATGAAATAGTTCAGAATGTCAGCTGAATGGGCAGCTTCATATGACACCATTTCAACAGGGATTTCAGTCCACAGACTTTCTAAGAATGTCACTGTCTTATGGTGTTTTTTTTTTTCTGCTCTGCCACTGCAACACATAAGAAAACATTTAATTGGGGTGGCTGGCTTGCAGTTTCCGAGGTTCAGCCCTGTATGATCGCGAAGGGAAGCATGGTGATGTGCAGGCAGATGTGCAGGCGGCTACTAGAGTAGCTGAGAGCGCTACATCTTACAGGCAACAGGAAGTCCACTGACTGTCATACCGAGGGAAGCTTGAGAAAACAGGAGCTGAATGCCTTTCCTCACAGTGACACACTTCCTTCAATGAGGCCACACCTCCTAAAAGTGGTACTCCCTTTGGGAACCATTTTTCTTTTAAACCACTACAGTCGCCTTCTCTATATAAGGAATAGACATTGTCATCTGGAACCACTTTGGTGCCTTCGTATTCTGGGACAAGAACTTCGTCTCCAGCTTTCACACTGACTGAATCTCTCCACACTTTCCTTTAGCGCCTGATCCCACAATCACTACTGTTGCTTCTTGCAATGCTTTTCCTTGAGACTTTTCTGAAAGCATCATGCCACCTTTGGCTACAGTTTCGGTGGCACTCCTTTCAACCAATCCTCTGTCAAAGAGTAGAAGACACTTAAAAGCTTGTCTAGCCATGACGCGCACCGACACAGCTCAGACTCTGCCAGCATCGGTTATTTTTAACTGTGTATTTTCAGGACTAAGGGTTCACTCTGTGAATTAGAAAACAGCCATATTCCTTACCTGTAAACCCACAACTATTATTTTGTCTTGTAGGTGACTTGTAATAGCCTATATAATATTATTCTCTAAGTCACAGTGTAAATGTGCCCACAAGTATGCTCTATCTTGCTTCTCTGCTGAGGGGGTAAGTGCTGACCTAAAGCAACTTAGAAAGGGAAGGGCTTATTCAGCTTACATGTCCAGACCAATGCTCATCCCTGAGGTAGATCAGGACAGGAACTCCAGTAGCAGCAGAGGCAGAACCCACAGAGGATGTTGTTTATTGGGTTGCTCTTTTTTGTTATTTAATAAACTCAGGATGCCTGTCCATGGTGCTACTACTCAGGTTGGGTCCTCCCATATCAATAATTAATCAAAAAATTCCTGATAAATGTACTCACATGTCAATCTGATGGAGAAAATTCTTTGATTGAGGTTTCTTCTTTCCAGATAACTCTGGTTTGTGTCAAGTTGACAAAAACTAACCAGATCAAACTATAATCATATAATTATTATTTTTAATGTTTGAAACCTGAAAATAATTTCTTCTATAAATCTCAAAATCCATCTATTCCACCTCAGTCTAGCCAGAAGAAATTCTCCAGGATCAACAAACTTTCCAGGCAGCAAGTGTGAACACCCGAGATAATGATATTGTTGCGCTTGATAGTGTTTTGTGCTGATCTGTTTGTGGGCATTATTGCAGATAGCTCCCCATAGAAAGAGGCCTTCTATTTGGGGGAGATATTAACATCACTCCAGTCTTCACCTTCATTTGGTGTTTGGGTCTGCCTGATGCATGGTGCAATCAAGGAAGCCTGGGGTTGGAATGGTGGTTTTTATCATAATTCAGACTGTCAAGTGTCTACCCAGCTTCTTGAGGTATATACCTGTTTAGCAAATACTTCTCTTGGTACCATATCCAGTACTTAGCTGGCACAATAAATAGATCTTGTCTCATTTCCTCTACTTTCTGCCTCTCAAGCACCCCTTCCATTCTTCCTATGGCTTCAGAACTAAACTCTCCACCAGGGTTTTTGTTTTTGTTTTGTTTTGTTTTTAATTGTTTGGGAATCAGGCTAGCTCCCAACTCACTTTCTCCATTGACATCCTCACAAACATTAGGATTTGAAATTGTTGTTACCACTTTGGCTACTTTCTTTTTGATGTTGTTGTTTTTGATTTGTTTTGGTTTAGTTTTTTGAGACAGGGTTTCTCTATGTAGCCTTGACTGTCCTGGAACTAACTTTGTACACCAGGCTGGCCTCAAACTCTGCTTCCCAAGTGCTGGGATTAAAAGTGTACACCACCACAGCCCAACTCTTTATTGTTTTTAACAAATCAGATTTGCTAACGTAGCAAAGTAGATCCCCAGCCTAGGCTGCTGAAACAAAGGTGGAGCGAGGATGGGTGGGGGTGGAGGATGGTATAAGAAAAGAAGATAGCCTTCAAGACTCTTCCTGTGTAAGACATAGTGGCTCTTAGCCTTCTTTCCTGGTCTTTGTCTACAGTTGAGAGGGCTTCTCCAGGTTTTCCTAGTGTTCTTGCCATCTGACCCAGACTTACACCAGAGTCAGAATACAAAAAAGGGAAAACCAATAGGAACAAGCTGTGATGTCAGGTTTTATCTGGTGCAGTAAATTGGTCAATGCCATCTTGGTTGACACTAGACATTCAAAATCCTTAAGACACCTAGAGACTGACCTGATGAAGTGGGAGGTTAGCTAAAGCTCAGATACATGTACTCCTGCCTAGCTGCTCTGAAAATGGTCCTCTTTCTTAATGTTAGTTACATTGAAATTAGGAAACCACAGGAAAAAGAGTTAAGTTACTGCAGGCAGAGCTGTGTGTCTATTTGGTTCCATTTTAGAGGAAAATATGAGGATGAATCAGGGTAGATTAGTTATACTGGTAATGAGGGCAGGGGAGGAAGAATTTGAGGATGGTTCTCGAAACTATTGATGCATTGCTTCCTCTGTTGGCTGCTGCATAATGTAAGGTAGATATCAAGGAGGTGGGTGCCTATTCACACCTGATCTAATGTCAGTGTTGCTCGTCGGAGGAATGTGAAGGAAAAACAGAGTCTACTCCTTTGTCCTAGGTGGGTTTGACTTATGCAGGGTCTTCGGCACTGAGAAGTGATCCTGTCAGCTACATTTCTCCTTAAGAGCTGCAGGATAGAGCTACAAACAAAAAAAGAAAGAAAATGAAAGGAAGAGAGGGAGCGAGGGAGGAAGGAAGGGAGGGAGGAAGGACGGAAGTAAAGAAGAAAGGAAGGAAGGGAGGGAGGGAGGAAAAGGAAAAGAAAAGAAATCTCAAAAGAATCCTGTAAGATTATATTTCTGATTGAGCTAGATTGATTATAACCCAGAGGCACATGTGACCTTAAAATGCAAGCTGGGCATGGCTACTAGGACGTCTGATGTTTCTAATCTCTAGGTCTGAGCTACCTACAAAGGGAATCTGAGCAAGGATTTGTTAGCCATATAATCGAAATCTGGCTATCTATAAAATAGATTTATTTTTATATTTCAAGATAAAGTCTGGGTCAAATTTTTGTTTATTTGTTAATCATTTACCATAAAAAGTTTTTGTCCTAACTAAATTTTTTTTTAAAAAAAATACCAGTTTTTCTTGGTTGAGGCTTTCTACAATCACTGGCCATCAAGTGCCTCCCAGCTATTCTGCATCTTGAGACAATATTTAAACCTAAGAAGAATTTTACAGTTTATAACAGTTGAGCCTAGATTTAAACTGAATGACAACTTGTTCAACCCTTGTACCAAAGTTCCCCTCTCAGTGTCATGGACCATAGACCATTTATCCGCTACATCTCCTCCAGTCGTGGATATGTAAGTTCATCTTCACACTTTCCTGTCACTTTAGTTTTCTGCCTTTGTTTGGCCTGCTTGGAAGGTGTGCCACATGACCAGACTTCGATTCCCTTCAGGGTCTCTGTCTGTCCCCACTGCCTGTCATGTGACCTTGGCCTTTGACTTCAGGCTAGCAGCCAGAAGATCCAGCTTATGTTGAGGTAGGTATCTAATTCAGAGCCTGCCTCTTCCTTGAAACAAGAAGTGGAAGTCAGTTCATCTGTCTCATGTGCCGTTCTTCTGCTGGGAGAAACTTCAGGGGAGGCATCATAGCATTGGCCTCTTCGGAAAGTGCAACAGCCACCATGGCCCAGCACCCCGTGATGGAGGGACTTTGGGGTGACATGCTTGTTGTCTCATGTTAAACAGAAATGGAGTTTACATTAGTCAGGACATATTTGATCAAAATGAATCAGTAATTGACACGGGCTGCTGAAAATCCAATATACTTACATACCTTATCTTATCAGGTATCTGCGTAAATTATAGATCTGCATGAGATGTCGTCTCAAAATGTCCTAGCAATAAAAAGTACACATATTAATGGAGAGTTAAGGGCAAGGAATTTATGGTTAGAAGTGCAACAGTGGAGTTGGAATGTAGGTAATTCAGTTCAACAAGTGAGAACTCCTTCCTTGTTCATCATATTGTTTTCAGCTGACGGTTTATGTGGGCACATCATAAGACCTGCTAATAGCATTTCTCAGGTACGGGAGTATTCTGCCTGGTTCACATATAGGTAAAGAACCTTTTTCCCCTTCCTTTTTTGGGTTCATATTGTTTGGTCTTCTAGTGATACCTCAGCTCTTACGTGTGACTTTGATCACAGGGACAGCCGAATTCTTGTGGTTATTTGCATTCTACAAAAGAAGCAAGCCTAGATCATACCAGGCTGGCCTACACAGGAAGAATCTGCTATGAAAAACCCTTACTACCTTAGTTTAACCTCTGTGTGTTTTCATTTAATTAACTTTCATGGAAAACCAGACCTGAGATTTGATTGATTGATTGATTGATTGACTGATTTATTTATTTATTTATTTATTTTTCTTCAAACAGCAGTTTTAATGTGGAAAGTTATTTGGGTATATCTAACAACTCTTCATTTCACATTCTTTTTAAAAATATTTTTATTGAACTTCACATTTTTTTCTGCTTCCCTCCCTGCCTCTCCCCTTCCCTTCAACCATCTCTCAAGGTCCCCATGAGATTTTAAATTGAAGTATTTAGGCGTGGTCACTTTTTTGTTGGTTTCTTTTGTTTTGTTTTGTTTTCTGAGACAGAGTTTCTTTGTACCTTTGGGGCTCTTCCTGGAACTTGCTCTGTAGACCAGGCTGGCCTCGAACTCACAGAGATCCGCCTGCCTCTGCCTCCCGAGTGCTGGGATTAAAGATGTGCGCCACCACCGCCCGGCTAAGTGTGCTCATCTTTAATGAAAGCTCTGGCCAGGAAAATGCTATAGTTACCACAAAAGTCCTCAAAACACTCCAGTGTCAGGGTTCACTGAGTGGATTTTGAAACCAGTAGAAACAGCATCATAAAGATCTTGCAAGGTAGTCTCAGTTGACAGGAATCTACAAGCCCAGGGCATTTAGGAGACAGAACTGGGATCTCTCATGGTTACTCTGGTAAAATCAAACTAAATTCTCATCTGTGATAATCACGTACGGAAATGGGGTGTCCTAAATGAGACCTGACAGCAATGATGGCAACATAGTACATGCAGAGAAGAACGAAGCCAGCATTTTCAGTTTCGCTGAGGAGCAATCACATTTTTTCCTACATTCTTCCTATAGAAGGCTCTCCAGCAATGCATAGGGAGGGAGGTACAGGAGTTGCTGAGGCAGGAAGCTCTTGCTTTTTCTGAGACGGCAATTCAGCTGTCTGAAACACTTTTGGGGAGCTGCAGGAAGCTTACCAGAGGCTCTCCATGTTCTGCTGAGGATTGTACTAGAAGAGCACTTCCCCAGGGGAAAAAGAAGTCGTGATAAGCTTGACCCAGAAGCAATGCCTTAGTCATCAGAGTACAGAGCAGCGCTTGCCACTCAATTCTGGAACCTTGACTACATCCAAGGGCATCAGAGAATGCTGGAAGGAAAGCAACTAAATAAATGTCACACCAATGTCTTTGGGCGGCAAGCTCAGATCTGATGTTCTGTAAGAGTGTTTGCACAGGGTCCACCCTACTGTGTAGTCTCTCTATTCTGTAGGCCAAAGCAGAGTCCCAAGGCCTCAAGGGTACCTAAGCATCTGTGGTGGTCCAGGACTGGGATGGCAGAAGGAAGATGGTTCCATGAGACATTCAAATGCCTGCAAAACAATATGACTGGAGAAGGGTGACCTAAAGGATCAAATAAATATTCTGTCTTGGGAAAAAATATGTTTGTGTACCTAATTTTTCAAATTAAAAATTGAAATATATCAAAATTTTTTCTTTTTCTTAATCAAGTAGTTTTGACACATTATAGTCAAGTGCTCACATCTAGGAAACACTGGGTTGTCCAATAAGATATACCTTCTGAATTTCAAAATGGGAATCAGAAAAAAATGAATTATTACTTTTTTCTTTTTGTAGTTTTGACAGCGTCTTTTGTACCCCATGCTGATATCAAGTGTGCTGTGTAGCTGAGGATAACTCTGAATTCCTGATCCAGGTCTGTAACGATGCCTGCCCTAGACCTAAGTGAAATGATTAGTGCTTAGTCAGCAATCCAGGCTGTCTAAGACATGCATGTCTCTTGGGTATCCAGATCATTCTCTGTTTCAGGAAAGCCTAGTTTAGTGACAATCTAGCAAGGATAGCTTCCTGGATCTTGGGTTTCAGGGTACAGCATAAAGAATCATCTCAAGAGTAGCATAAAAACAAGTTCATGGGAGTGAAAGGCTGGGGTTGGAGGAGACAATAAAGGCAGTTCAAGGGACTCACACTGAGCAGAAATGAAGTTATGGAAACAAAAGATGGCCTGGAAACAACTGGTCACAGCCTGAAGAATTTGAGAACTGGAAGTGCAAACTCAATTCTGACCCCTCAAGAAATGCTGGCTCAAGTCCTCAGACATACTAAGAGCATTTACAGAGCATCGGACGAAACCCACAGTCTTGATGACAGTAACAGGGGGCTGCAGGACTGAACCCCTACACAACATAAATTAATTTTCTTACAGTTCTAAAGTCTAGGAGCTGAAGATCAAGGAAGGCCTATTTCTCCTCAGACTCCTTTCCCTGGTGAATGGATGCCTGCTTTCTGTTTGGGTTCCCACAGAGGCTTCCCCTGTGTGTCTGTGACTTTGCCTCTTCTTCTAATGAGCTCAGCAGTATGTGACACTGGGGGGACCAGTGTATTCTCATCTTGACCTAATAACCAGATATGCTCACGTGAAGAGCTGGGAGTGTGGATTCCAACATAGGAACTTGGTTGTGTGGATACAGACACAGACACACAGACAAACACACACACACACAGACACACAGACAAACAGACACAGACACACAGACACACACAGACATACACACACACACACAGAGAGAGAGAGAGAGAGAGAGAGAGAGAGAGAGAGAGAGAGAGAGAGAGAAACTCTTCAACTCATAGCTCCTGTCAAATTTTATATTATTTACAGTAGTCTCGTGGATTAGTGAGTAGTCCCTCTTACATTGTTCTTTGTACTGGGGAGACACCATGACATAGAGAAGGAAGGGAATGATGCTTATGCTCAACAGTGGACCAGCCAGAGACTGGGCAGCATCATTTCTAATCTGTCATCAGCCTCTACTCATTTCTGGGTAGAAGTCCTCCTGGGGTCATGCTCAGAATTAGGCAGCAAACTGTTCACAATGGCCAGGGTCTCCAGGGTCTTGCCAACAGGAGAGCCATTCCTGCCATTCTTAGGCATTGCCCCCCGAAGAAGTCAAATGTCTCCTGCCAGAGTTGCGCCATGGACACTTGATCCACCCCTTTCCCAGGGGTATTTTTTTGCGTATTTTATTTTTTATTTATGAGTATTTTGTCTGCATGCATGTCTGTGCACCACATGAATGAAGTGCCCAAGGAGGCCAGAAGAGGTCACTGGAACCTCTGTAACTGGAGCTACAGGTGATTGCCAGCTACTCTGTGGGTGCTGAGTCCTCTGGAAGCGCAGTCACTGCTTTTACCCACTGAACCATCTCCTCGACCAGCAGGGGTTCTTTTTTAGAAGAACAAGGAGAGAGATTGGAAAATATGTTTTCTGGATTAATAAGAGTGTGAAATAGAGAAAGAAGCATTGGGGCAGGAGGAACAGCTAAACTCAACATAACCAATAGCAGTTCCACAGAAGCCGAGGCACACAAGCTACAGTTACCTCATAGCACTCACTAGCTGGAACAACCCCTTAGAATAGTCTCCCACATCCTCTATCCACGCAAGGCCAAGGCCAGCAAAAAATGAGGACAATTTCTTGGGCTAAGACATGACCTTGAACAATTTTCTAGCCTTTGGAAGGGGGTCCTCAGACCCAGCAGGTTTGCTTTAATGTCTGCAAAGGAATTCAGTGTAGTCACCTTTATAATATAGGCCAGATTATAAAGAAGACAATCTGCTTGTGCCCTTTGAAATAGCAAGGCATCAAATAAGAAATACTCATCTGAAAAAAGCGAACCAAAATAACCCCCAAAACAAAACAAAAATCCTTCAATTGCCCTTGATCAAGGGAAGGCAAATCCCGAGAAGCACATGACTATAATATATTGAGTTGGAAAGAGAATTTTAGAGATGACTCATGTGGTACAATGGTCCTAAAAGTGTCAATTAACTGCAATCAGCAAAGCTCCTGAACTTGGATTTGCTTCTTTGCCATGACCTCTTTCTAAGCCATAATGAACTCTTAAAAAACCGGCCCAAATAAAGTCAGATATTCTTAACCTTTTTAGTGTAGATAGACACATTTAAAATTTTTGTCTTGCCTTTTTTTTCTCTCAGATGTTTTAGTCAAGAGTGAAATAAATGTTTTTCCTGGAAGCTATTTTAACATAAACACTTAAGTGAACTACTTTTCTCCATCAGCAACTGTTTGTTAAATGTCTTCCCTGTACCCAGCACTATGGGTAATGCAGAACACCATGAAAGCAAAAATTAAAAATAAGTATGCCCTGACTTTGTGTAATTGCTCAGAGAGGCAGGTGAGGAGAAAAGTAAAACACAGATTTAAAAAACAAAGAAGTTTTTTTATCTGTTAGATGGGCTACTGATGGATACCTGTTGCTGATGAGACTGACTGCTTCCCTGTAGCACTGGCAGGGATCCTCTGAAAAAAGGACCTTGAAATTCTGACTTGAAGTTTAGGAATGGCCAGATATTTGTAAAGCAAAGGAAGAGTTGCCTTAGTCTAAGAGAACAGTATCTGTGAAGCATATGGAATAGTAAAAGGTGTATCTTTCTTTTTATTTTATTTTTATTTTTGGAGTCAGGGGCTTGCTGTTTAGTTCAAGCTGGCCTGGAACTCCCCCATCCTATGGCATCAATTTCCCAAGTGCTGGGATTACGTACAGGTTTGCACAGTCACACCTGACAGGAAAATGGCTTCTCCAAGGGACTGAGTGGTAGTGAAGAAAGGATTGATGGGACGCGGTGTCCAGCAGGTCCTCTGGAGTGGGAGTCAGATAACTCATTATACTCCACGCATCTTCCGAAACACAGCGGAAGTCACTCAAGGGCTCCCAGATGACAAGACAGGGGGTTTCACTTGCAGTTTTAGAAGATGGTTCTGACTTTGTGTGTGCAAAGGACAAGGAAGGATTCCAAGTGGAAGCTAGGAGATTTCAGAAGCTGTTATAAATGCTGGGGATATTAGAAAGGATGGAATCAGGTAAAGTGGTGGACACCCAGTGAGGGAACAGAGCTGTGAGCAGTGGATCCTAAGTACTTGCCTCCACTAACTAGGTAGGTTTAATTGTCCTTTGGTAACTAGGGAACAGTGAGAGTAGTGGGGGTTTTATGTGGCGGGGGATAGGTAAGTCCTTATTTCCCATTCCTTCCCCCATGTTCTCTCTTTGCAAGCCCATGCAGTCTTTCAAGCCGCGTAGGTGTTAATTACATTCATTACAAGTACATTAATTATCCAAAGATTAGAATGATACACTAACTCTTTGCTGCTGTTTCTGTGCTGGGGACTGGATCTGAAGTTTTAGTTATGTTGGACTAATATTCTAGCACTAGATTTAGCCCCATCCCATCAATATGACAACTTTTAGTGAGTGTTAGCTATAAAGTCTAGGGACTCTTCTACTGCTCTCTGTACACATCACATTGAATCTTGACCATAAGGCCAAGAGGCTGTCTCCATTTTCAGCAAAGGGAAAGCAAAGCCCATGGATTTCAACCCACATTATGTGTCTGCCTTGCTACCATCTATCAGTGGAGCATCAGCCCAACCAGTGTCAAAGCTGGTACAGTTTTTCTACTTGCTGAGCTTAAGCCTTGGGTGGTGTTAATTTATTTTGTTGTTTTTATGACACTTGCAAATATGTCTGAGTAGAAACTCATTTCCTTCAGAGTGTCATATGGTAGCTTCAGCCATATGTCATACGGTAGTTCCTTGCCATATGTCATGTGTGTAATTTAGCATCAGTAGATGAAAGTTTGTAAATATTTTGTATCAGTAGAAAGATGCTGGATGGCTGCAGGTATGCTACAGCCAAATCAAGCGGGATGCTTTCCTGGAGGGTTCTGTACTTAGCTTCTGATCAGAAAGGTTGGTAGCTACACTGATGTTCTGTGGTATTAAACAGGTTCTTCGGATTTAAAACGAAGGATTTGATGTCTGCTAGGATATGTGCCATGGGGACCCACTCTTAGTAGCCTTCCCTGGACATGTTCATGTTGGGCAATTCAGGTTCCCCTGTACCAGCAGAGGTGTGACTTGGACAAATACAAGGGCGGTAGCACCAGACACCACCGTCGGTATGGAGCCACGGAATAGAAACAGACCATTATCTAGGCTCGGTCCCAGCTCCCTTCAACTCCCTTCTGCTGTGCTTTGGAGAGATTCAAGGATTAAAGCTGTATTTTCACAAAGTCACAGAAATAGACTGCTGAGTCACAACCCAGGGAGAGGCTCCTTCTAGGGCAAAATGCTGGGTTGCCAATGCATCCTTTACTGCGACGGCTGCCTTGACATAGCCAGCAGCTTCCATGTCTTGGGACATCTTTCTGCTCATATGCTTTCCTCTCATTCCTCTGCTTTGATTTCAATTTTCACTATTAAAGTTATTCTAAACATTGATACAAATTGTGTTTTATATAGCAAAATAAAATAAGTCATCCATATTTATGTTACCCACATATAATTATTATCAAAATGTACTTACATATTTATATATCTATATATAGAAACACTAATTTTTATATACTATTTTTGCTTTCTTAATTTTCTCTTTATTCACTTATTTATTATTGATTATGTATGTGTGTGAGCATGGGTACAAGCATGGCATGGTGCACATGACCAGGTCGGAAGACAGCTTTTGGTAGTCAGTTTTCTCTTTCTACCGTGTCCTCCGGGGATGAGGGCAGGCCATCAGGCTTGTGTGGCAAGTGTTTTATCAGCTTTTCAGTTTGTTTTGCTCCAAGTCTCACCAGCTTCTGCCTTCCTCCGAGAACTGTTTTAATTGAGAAGATGTTACAAGACAACACCCTTTCTTAAGACCTTTTAAAACCCCTACTCATGGTCCTCTTTCTAGTTTCATGACTTAACCGCTACACACACACACACACACACACACACACACACACACATATATATTTACATATGTACATATGGAAAAATTAAATGTAATATTTTCCTATGAGAGAGAATATCCCATAAACTTTACCCCATTTCAATTTCTCAGTTGTCCTAGGGATATCATTTACATGAAAATGTAGTCCAAAATTACCTTGCATCCAGTTGTTGTGTTACTATGGTGTCTATGAAGCTACAACATTTCAATAGTTCACCATAATCCCTTGATTTTCAGACTTTTGAAGGTTACAGAGGAGCAATTGTGCAGAACAACTCTCCTGAGCAGAAATCATGGTTTCTTTCTAGAGTTCACACCAACAGTAGAGACATGGATAAGGAGCAGGGAAGGTAAATGTCCCTTCCAACCTCAAAGGAAAGCCGAGTTACTTACATTTAATGCCATTTAATGACTTTCTTTCCCCCTTCTTTGGTTTCTTAATTGCTAGGTGACATTTGCGTGAATCAATTTGTACTCCAAAGTCATGCCAAATAAGCACCACAGGTAACAAAAAAGCCTGGCCAAATTAGCCTTAGGCTTAAAATATAAAACACAGGTCTATTTCCACATGGGGTAAAATCTACGAAATGGCTGTCTTCTATCCTTAATGTGTTTGTTTTGTCTGTTGGTTTTTTTGCTGTTGCTGTTGTTTTTGTTTTTATGGTGGTTGAGAGAGTTGTGCTTACTCTTGTTTTGGTACCTGTGCAGCAGGCTGCAAGGCAGTGCCTCCCCTCATCTTTATTGCCATTCACAGTCAGGGTGCCAGTGCCTACTTAATTTCATGCTCCACTGATTAACAAATGGTTACTGTAGAGCTGAGATCAACACAGTGGTAGACTAATGGAGAAAAAAAGCCCCCAATCTCTTAAATGGTCATCAGGCAAATGTCCAGAAAGCATTGTTATCTGAAACAGCCGAGTTACAATGGAAACACTGATGTTGGAGATAACAGTCAGAATGCTAGATGAGAATGCTGGGTCATTGATAGTTAAATGTTTCATATTGCTTTCCAAGGTGCTGTTATTATTCGGTTCTGCAAAGGTACCATTATCCAGAAGATGTTAAGTGGCCATCAGATACTAAAACATTAGGTTAACTGAACAGAAATGGACCACAGAAAATCCCTATCAGGATTTCAGTAAGAACAGCGCTTCACAGGTGCCCACAGAGTCACAGTGCATTGCCTTTACTTTCTGTCTACATCCTTAAAACATTAGTCACTCTTACATAGCACTTTGAACTAATAGAATTTTTCATGGGGCTGGAGAGATGGCTCAGCAGTTAAGAGCACTGGTTGTTCTTCCAGAGGACCCGGGTTCAATTCCCAGCCCCCACATGGCAGCTTACAACTGTCTGTAACACTACGATCTGACACCCTCACACAGACATACATGTAGGTAAAATACCAATGCACATAAAATAAAAATAAATAAATTATTAAAAATATTTTCATACTTATCACCTCATATTTTAGGAGGTAGAATATACTGGGGCATTATTTAGCATCATATGCTGTGTCAAAGGCTCATAAGCATTATTTCACTAAATTTTTCCAAGAGAAGCTCTTTTGGTTGTCCTGTAACCACAAGAGGGAACAGAGGTTGAACTGGCCATTAAATGTCCCCACAGTTATGATAGGCAATTGCTAAGAGGAATAAGTCTTTCCTGCTATGTTGGCTGTCTTGGCAGTTTCCCATTGACTTCTAAGGACACTGGAGTTTCTTGATAAGTCGATTTTTCCAGTATTAAATATTCTCCAGTGCTTTTCTGTCCCAATGCACTTCCTCTCATCTTCAAATCTCCCCTGGCAGAAGATAAAAGAAGAGCTTCAGTGTGAACCCCTAATGGAGCAGCCTATCCTCTCTATTAGAAGGGTATAGGGAGTATTAGGATCTGGCTACATGTACTGAAGATACTTCTGAACTTTGGGGAAGGCAGGATACTATGTGTGCCCCCTCACAACATCGCTGCACAAAGTTATGCGTTTGTCTTTGTGAGAGGAAATAAGGATGCTGATTCTCCTCTTTTCTCAGGATGTGACAAACAGCAAAAACAAAACAAAACAAAAAACAAAACCCTCACTCTTCCTTCCTTCCTCCATCTGTAGCCCCTGTGAAAGCCCAGCCTGTGTCAGAGTCTTGGATTCAAACAGTGCTGTTACTTAGGGAATTATCCTCATCTAACCTCCGTTGTCATACTGTTCCCACTGATAACAATAGTGCTTCAGACAGACAGACCCAACCACAAAACTAACTCAGTTTGTTAGTTAAAAAGATGGACTTAACTGGGCATGTTACCTTTAATCTCAGAACTTGGGACACAGGCAACTAGATCTCTGTTATTGTGAATTCAGACACCAGTTTCTATATAGAAAGTTCTCTATAAGCCAAGGCTGCATAGTGAGAACTTATTTCAAGAAGAAAGAGGAGGAGGAAAAGAAGGAGGAGAACAAACAGCAGGAAGAAGTAGAGAAAGAGGAAAAGGAGAAGGAGGAGGAAGAAGTGGGAATGTGGTCTTATATGTAGCATTAAGAGCCAGTTGTCACTCGCTGTTGCCTCTTGGGTTCCTTTGACCTCTCTTTCCCCTCCTGCCACAGGGCATCCTTAGACATGAGTGCACACAGAAGACTGAGCAAGGGACCACCTTGAGCTCCCTTCTTCAATGGATGTAGTATGGTTGCATGTAAAGCGATTCTTCAGGGCTTATGGTTACGTCTCTTGTCCTTGAATCTCCAGTTGTTGGGAAGATGCTATCTGTGAATATTTGAACCCATCCTAAATCTATCAGATCTTAAAATCAGCTCAATGTATTCTTCCTCCCACCTCAAACTATTCTTCCTCCCGATTGTTCTAATTCCATTTTTTACCATTAGAAATATTTGCATCATTATGACAGTTAACTAAACAAAATTCCTGGTTTCATTATTGGACCTCACCTGGCACCTCTATTTCCAACCCTTTGAACAGTTAAATATAAACTCAATTTATTTGCCGTTTTATTTTAAGCCTCTTTGGATTGAAAGTCTATTTCCTATAAAAATATGAGTCCAAGAAGTCTGAGTCATATCTGTGTGGGGAAAGAGAACCCTGTGTATCTGCATGTTCTTAAGTGATCTAATTCTAGAAATCCGATTAATATGGGAACTAGCAAGAATAAAACAGCAAGAAAAGCTTTGTAGCTTTAAATGTGCATAGGGGCCTGCACAGGAGAGAAAAGCTAGAAGAATTACCCAAACATGATATGTTAATGCTTTCAGATAAGGAATGACAAATTCGCAAAAAGATTGACAGAATAAACGAATCTCTGAGCAAAGTAGGAAAATTCTAGGGAAACCATTTAAAAATATAGAGAGACAAGAAGCTCGTGAACGATTGGGGTTAGCTGGAATTTACTCATTCACATTTGGGAAAGACCCACTACCAGTGTAGGTGGTCAAGGCTGCTGTCCAGTGTTGGTATATGAAGGACATTTCTTTCAAAGTAAGGTTTATGGCTTGCATGTGCAGGAAAAGTCAGTCAGCATGACCCTTTCTAAAGTCCAAGTTCAAGTAGCTTTGGTGTGAAATAACCACACCCAGTTTGGTATAGTTCAAGATGTCACATTTCTACTTTATCTGTATTCTTAGTACCCATTGCAAGACGTGAAGTGAATGACAAGCAAAATAACTATACATATGTTCTGTAAGATATTTAGTTTTTATCCACTCTTGTCCTGTGATTCCCAACAACCCAGCTAATGAAATTACCAATAGCTCTCAGCTGGATTGTAAGGCTCCTTCCTGTAAGAATAATTGGGTTGCCAGACAAATGTACAATCCTGGCAGGAATGTAGATATTCCAAAGAGACCCTCATGTCCTCCTTCCTTTGGCTATCAGAGTATTCAAACAATAGTCTGGATGAATTAGAATTTCTCCAGAATTCGTCTGATTAATTGCCCTACTGAGGATAAGGTGCTGGATAGAGCTTGTTAGGGCTGTCAAGCTCGAATCTAACAGCTCTGAAAACACCCAAATGAGTTTGCAGGTGGGTTTGTCACTTGCCAGAGATGTAATCCTAGGGAGTGTATTGATTCCTAGAGTTTCCATTTCTAAAGTGGAAATTATGAAGCCCATCTATATGACTGGGTATTAGATAAATAAGTAGGCCTGACACGCTCCCGACGTGAGCGCATAGCGGCTAGAGGGCAATGTGAAATGAGGAACATAAAACGAATCCCTCCTCAATTACCAATGTGTAGGAGATTTTCTGCACAGGAACTCTGTTTCTCTTCAAATCACCTTTTAATCTAATAGTCTGAATTTCATCCCTTGGGACCTTATCATATCCATTTGAAACTGGCAGCTAATCTAATAGACCGTGCTAATGATGGGTGCCTTAGGGGCTTAATGTGTCACCTCTCTTATAAGATTTGTCATCTTGAAAGGTCCTTTAGAGACCCCAAATCTTGTCCTAAGGGTTAAACACATAGGCATAGGGCAGGCAGACTGGTCATCCTGGATCCTGCAAAGACTTCTCTCCCTGTTGATTTTCACTCTCAAGATCACACTACACTGGAGACCAAACGTTAGGGGTGTTCAACCTGACAGTCTGAGGCCCTGACTGGGGACTCCCGTGATAGGTGCCACCCATATCTTCAGTGTTCTCTTACCTCTGTCCAAATACCCATTGTCTTTCTGGAATATCAGTCACGCTGCTCTTCAAGCCTTGCCTCAGAGACTAACATCTTCATCTTCATTCTGAATCCCTCAGCCTTGCTGTGCTCTGAGAACCATTTAGTGCCTTCTCCCTCTGTTCACCAGATTGCACAAGGCTGGAATCCACTTCTCTTCTCCATGCCTTCCTAGAGTGTCCCCTCTCTACTACCATTTCAGTTGCATACAGGGAGCTTCATGTCTTTTGCACCAGCTCTGTTGTTACAGTAAGTTCACGCCTTACAGAGAGCAAGCACAGTCAAGAAATGAATGTGTAGAGTGGGCGGAATTGCACAAAGCAGGCCAGGAGAATGGCAGCTGCAAAGCAATGTGCCTTTCAAATGCAGTAATTTTGGAGACTATTATGTGCATATGCATATGTGAAAGCAGTTGAGTATGATTAGGTGTGCATTCTTAAACATGTTCAGTGTACAGCTATTGTTTAAGGGGGAAAGTTAACTGACACATTTTTGGGAGCCTGCTTAACTTAAGGTCATGGAGTTTGAAAGGTTAAAGTAAAGCTTAGGGATACTGTGAGGTATGCTCACTCAAAATTAAACATCATAAATCTGGCAACTAGGGGCCTGGAGAGATGGCTCAGCAGTTAAGAGCACTGACTGCTCTTCCAAAGGAGCTGGTTTGGTTCCCAGGACCCACATGGCAGGCTCACAACTATATGTAATTCTAGTCTTAGGGTATGTGACAGCCTCTTTGGCCTCTATGGGCACCAGGTTTCTATGTGGTAACCAGACATGCCTGTAGGAAAAATACACATACACAGAAAATAAATTTTAAGAAAGAAAGAAAGAAAGAAAGAAAGAAAGAAAGAAAGAAAGAAAGAAAGAAAGAAAGAAAGCCAGGGATGCCTCTGGGCATGCTCAGCTTTCTTCACAAAGTTTTAGCAGGGAGTGGGTGGGAGTGGATACAATGATGAAGGCCTGGCACGAGACAGGATTTCAACACTCACAAGGTGCATTAACATGGGAGTTTGTTTCTAAGCCTGCGTCATCTCATGGTTAAAACTCAGACAGTCCAAGAGGCAGTAACTTGTAACCTGTCCTCACCTAGTATAGGTAACTAATCTATCTTATTGTAAACTCAAGCCAAAGAGACAGCAGAGATGTCGCATGGCCATTGTGCCACTGATGAGGTCACTCTACTCAGAGTGCTAGCTAGCATCTTCAGTCCCTTGAAGCAAAACACAAATCTGAACAAATGCACAATAAAGTGACCATAAATTCCTTCAATTTTAATAATAATGGACATATCTACAATGTAATTATAAAATGTATTTGAAAAAAAAGTATTTGACATGAAATAGTTTTACATATGATACAATTTAAAAATCCTAGAATCTTCAATTGACCTTTAAAAAAAAGGTCAAGCTTTTTGACAAATACCTATAATCCCTGACTTGGGAAGCAGAAGCAAGAGTATTGGAATTTGAAGGCCAGCCAGAGACTGCTATGTGTATGTGTGTATACATACATACGTACATATATATGTGTACATATATATGTGTGTACATATATGTGTGTGTAGTACATGCATATGTATGTATACACACATATATTTTTCATATATATATGACAAAACAACAACAACATCAAACAAAAAAGGGAAGGGATTGGACTGTCGCTCAATGGTAAAACCTTTGCCCAGCACATCTAATCCCTGTGTCCTTTGTGTACCACCTTGTAGTCGATAGAATGGAGGCTGCGATGGCGTCCATCCTGGGGGCTGGGAGAATGAAAGAAATTAATACAATGGGGCTTTTAGAAGAGAATCAGGCACATCAGCGGCATACTAACCATTGTTGTTTTAAACAAATATTTGTAGAACATTGTGTCGGATAGCAATCCTCCTTAGCCACATAGTCTGCTCATTCAAATTTCCGCTGTCAGTCTAACGTATTGAAATATTGTCTTAAAGACGTAAGCCTCATGTAATCTTTGATGCAAATGTATGTTTCCATGAAACACATTTGTTCTTTACACCCTCCCCTAAAGAGACACAAAAAGATAACAAGGAAAGCTAACTTATTTTATCATGCTTCAATCATATTTTAAAATGAAATTATTTATGAAGTAAGAGGCTGATAATCATATTTCCAGTTCTGATGGCTGAAGCAGTTTTAGCAACTTCAGTATAATAACTTTCATATGCTGAAGTTTTTTGAGTACAAAGTATTATTTTCTGGAAAGAAAGGCAAGAAGGGAAAATGAGTTTTATTAGCATTGATTACAGTGGTTTCTTTCATTTCCAATAAATAAACATCTTTCAAATTGAAACATATATGGATGCCAAGGGGAAAGTGCTGTCGATAGGGTAGGTCCAAATGTCAAAACCACGTTGAATCTGTAGTTTGGGAAATGTGCTCCAAGATCCAAATGTCGCAAACTTCCGAGTGACCTTTATGTTGCAAGCAGTTACCAAATAGCCAGATCTGGTTTGTGTTACCATGGAGACACACTCAGATGGAAAGACCTCTGATGGGGTTGAGCAGCGTGAATGATTAGCAGGCAGTGTTGTGATAAATAAGAACTTGTGTCACTGTAGGGCTTTCTGCAAGAGATTAAGCATGCGTGTGCAGTGCAGATAGCATTGTTTGGAAAATATCTGATATGGCTAATGTCTATAAATGAAGAGCAGGTCAGAAAGAGTGTTAATGTTTTTCTTGATGTTTCTAATATAAAAAATACAGACATGAGAAGTATAATTTAAGAACAAAAGTCAACCACAACAGTGATTTATTTTACTATGCTTTTCCTTATATATTGATACTCTAAAAATATTACATAATAAGGTAATTAAAGTATCATAGAATTCTCACCCATACTCATAATAAAAAAGAATTTTGTCTTATTGATAGGAACTGGATTCCACAATGAAATTAATTCAGTTCATGCCCTAATCTTTGTACTTAGTGTATGAGAGACATTCATAAAGACAACAGGGCAAGAAAAATAGAAAACAAAGTCTAATTCTATCTCTGGATTCCTGGAACTGGAAATCTGGTTTTAAGAGAAGTAATACCAATTTATTTTTCATAGATGCTGGGAATGAACTAATTTCTGGCCTTCAAATATTGTTGCTGTGCTGTCTTTATAATCGAATCCTACGAAAGGCCAGTGGACTGTTGCAATTACAATATGAAGGTAGAGAACAGAGTAAAAACTTCTGAATTCCAGGAGCATGGGCTCATTGCTGAATTTCTGTTTGTGAACTGAGATATTAGATCAGAAGCAAAGCCAGGTGGGAGACTCTATGGTAGTAGATAAGAGGTTCTTTAAGTATATGAATGATAACTTTTATGGAAAGGCTATAGGAGGTCTAAACAAACAGGTTTTCTGAGCAAATTATCTACCCCAGTAAGAATAAAGCACTTCCCCTTCTATGATAGAACTGACTCATTGTAATCAATCTGTCTTCAATCACTGGCTAGTCACATGGGAAATGTGGTTATCCCAGACACTCTGTGTTGATCCCTGCTACAAGCAGGTTGAGTATTCAACAATGGTTGAAACAAGATCAATCTGGTTGAACAGAGGTCCATGTGGGGAGCTTATGTGTAAACTCTACCCTTGGTGTGATGGATACCTTGTTCAGGAATCCACTGGGTGATGACAAGGATGGCCAAAGAAAAGGTGGATTGGTATTCACTGAATGCTTCATCCTACCTTTTTGGTTCTTAACTTCCTTTTCTGTTGAGATCACTTTTTGGAACACTCACATGGGACACAAATACTTTGTTATTTTGCCCATCCTGATAAGTTTACCACATACCTCTTTCCATGACCTCTATTTTATTTTATTTTATTTTATTTTATTTTATTTTGAGACAGGATCTCACTGTATAGCCCTGCCCGGCCTAAAACTCATAGAGATGGCTGCCTCTGCCTCCCAAGTACTAGGATCAAAGGTGTGAGCCACTACACCCAGCTCTCATGATCTCTTTGTCACCCATCTTATCTTCTAATCACCCTTCTTCCAAATACATGACAGTCCTGCACAGCTCATAACTGACATGTAGCTATTTCTAAGTATCCTTCCTTCCTAGCACATTGAATCAGGCACACTAGTTCTGCCCATTAGAAGAAATTGGTTCATTCAGGAACTTTCTAGAAAATAACTATAGAACTGCAGTTGTCCACTTTTGGAAAGTGTCTGTAGTTCATGTGAAGCCATCTTTAGATCAAGTGTGAAGTCCCGCCTGCCCACTGTGGTACGGAACTTTCTATGATGCTAGAGGCACTGGTTACTTGAGAGAAGAAAGTGTGGAAGCTGTGGGGACCATGGACAATTTTCATTACCTTACTCAGGGACTTGATGCTGAAGTGCTCATTGTGTATATCCAACCTCATGATCTGTAGAGACATGCCTGAAAATACAGCTCCTGCTACATATAAAACAGGATAAAATAAATGGTAGTGAAGTATAGACAATAAGCATAAGAAAAAGCAGTGCAAGAGGTGCAATAAAAATACCTGTGAAGGCTAATCCTGATTTTCAACTGGACTATGTCTGGAATCATCTAAAACCTAACATCCTGTTGGGCATTTTCTGAGTCAGATTATTTGAGGAAGCTGTATGGCAAGTGCACTATCATTGAGTTCCAGCCCCAACTCCACTTATTTTGAAACCTGTTTAAAAGGCACGATTGACATTTTACCTAAAATCACCAACTAGACTGTGGAATGACATCTCTAAAATGAACTAAATAGGAAAGGCTCTCACTGGTGTCTTTCCGACGTGCTTAGCATCATAAAAATTAATCAATATGTTTTATATCAGAGATGATGTGTCAGATGATGCTTGAAAAACAAACAGTTTTGTACTTCTGAAAGCTGAAATGCTGAGGCAGCTGCATGGCCTGAATGAGCTCCCCTGGAAGCCAGAGGAGGGGGGCAGTATCGCAGTGTACCTTTGGATTCACGGTTCATGTGCCCTTGGCCATGCCAATTCAAGGAGCTTCAGCCGAGGCAGTAAAAGCTGGGTCCTCACAGGAGCCCTTTGTTTGGAACTTTGGAGAGGCTTGCCCACATGCCAGCATCCTTTAACCTTCGCCAACAAATGCGCTCAGCTCAGTGAACCTGAGCGTCATGCGCGTTCTGGTGAGTGCTGCAGCCCGCAGGTTTGCACAGGGAGTGGCCTGACCAAGACAATAAAGCCGAAGAAATGGGAAATCTGCCCTCACGACTGGGGTAATTTAGCATGAAATTACAATTGATAATGAGACAATAAAGCATAGACCCAGCAGACGAGACCCAACAGCGCTGTTTCTTGGCTTCCTGGCCACACTGTTGAGAGGTTGTTCTTACTGGGTGGGGATGGGTGTGAGGATGTGGGGCTGTGGCAGAGTCAGGCTTGTATGAGCTCCTCAGGTGAATGCTTATGATGTTCATTGTTTGTGGATTAATCAAAGTGAAGTGATTTGCTTCTAGAAAATGAAAAGCTGTGTGTTTTGTGGTGCATAGGTTTTAAAAGTGTTTTACTCCTTCTTATTTTGTGACTATTTAGTCTGCATGTGTGGGGGTACTATGTGTGTCCCTGGTGCACACATAGGCCAGAAGAGGATGCCAGAACCCCAGAAACTGAAGTTATGGATGGCTATAAGTTGCCAGGTGTGTTCTGGGAACCAAAACTTGGCCCTCTGAAAGAGAACGAAGTGTTCTTTACCACGACACTATCTCTCCTACTCTAGGTATATAATTAAAAAATACATTGTGTGTAATTGACTAGAATAAAATTTGATATCCTGGGTGAGCAGAGGTGAGAAGAACACAGATGTACAAAAGACTTTCCTTGCCTGAAGTTTGAGGAAGTTAATTCTTCTCCACTTATCTGTGCTGATAATGAAGCGAGAGAGTGCGGAGGGTAACGCCCAGGAAGTTACTGGGCCATACTGGCAACAGCACTTTATTTGACGTTACTTGTTCTAGATTCTTTGGCCTTTCTTCTAGATTCTTATCAATGCTATTTTTGGAAGCACGTACCACCAACTTGCATGATTTTATGTTTATTTTAAAGAAAATGATTTTTGAAATAGTAAATATTTGTGTTTAATGTAACAGGAACTCCAGCCAATGAATCGTATTAATAGCTTTTTACCGAGCTCTTTCGTCTGCTTATCTTGATCTCATTTGTTGTGCACGTGACTGAGGATCATTGCTGCGTTAGCAAGTGAAACAAGATGTCCCACTTCCTCCTTACTCTTATGGCTATGCCATTTAATGAGAAATATTTTCACTATTGGATAATTAAGGGTAAAACATAATATAGCTGGGTTAAAGAGACCCTTAGGCCTTATGCACTGTACCACTCAGCTACCCTCTTAATTCCCTATTCACTTTAATATTCGGAATCTCTAAAGTCCCCCAGAACATCAACTCCAGTCTCTCGGGGCCTATCCCCAGAAGTCTTTGTCCACGAATTTGAGGGTGCTTCTTAGCAACAAAGGTCAGCTTTGTAATTTTATTCACCCCATTGTGAAAGGGAAGGCAAGGCAGAGGCCTGAGAACGCGCCAGTCCCCCAGGAAGACCAGAACTGGTGCTATCGTTAATGAAGAAGCAGATAGGAGCAGTCTAGGCTGTTTGCTGGAGGTTGTGAGCTTAGAGTTTGGCTCCCTCGGGCCTGAATCACATCCTAGAATACTTTCCATCATAACTAATTACAGCAATTAGATTAGAAAAAAGTAAGACGTTCTGAGTAGTGTAGTTGGTAGTAACGTGGTAGTTTGTGTCTCCTTTTATTTTTCTGCTTTCTTAAGCCAATGCAAAGCAGATCAGCTTGAAAGTCTTTCCACAATGCAGAAGCAAGTTCACTGAAATTGTGTATCCAGAGTTTTCCATTTAGTCTCCTTTAGCTGGTGGGAAACAGACAGGCAAATCCACCTGTTCTAGAAGTAGATGCTTTCATTGTATACTGTGCCGCATGGCTTCTTTGCTTGAGTTTGGAAAATCTATAGTGACCTCTTATCTTTTCTGGCACTTGGTCCCATGATATTGATCAATATTGTAACCCTATTTGGTCTTCTTTAAAATGGATCATGCTTCCCTTGTCATTCCCTTTTGAATGGATAGTGTCAGCATGGTCACACAAGTCTCTGAGCTTGCCTAATTTGTTGTTACCCACCACCCCAGCACAGAGTGAAGGACTGCTATTTTGCATGTAGTTAAAATGTGTGTAGATTTTCACCAATGTGACATGTTAATAATTATAGAAGATCATTAGTCTTGTCAAGCCCTTAGACTACTTGTGTTTGATTCTCAGCAGAAGGCCTTGATTCCTCTTAGCAGAAGCAGTACAGACGCTGTCAGCAGGGATTTCTCCTTGCGTTGCACCCTCCAAAGTTTCCTTCCTTGTCTCCTTAGCACTTTCACTGTCAACAAGATGCCCTTCTGAGCCCCAAGCTCATTCCCAGAACTTGTTCACAAGACAGCTTTTCCTCAGATTTCACTCAAAAGCAGAGCAGTAAAATTATTGTTTAGTCCTCTCTGGTCCCATCCACTAATGTATACCCAGGTAGGTCTTTGCATGAGTGTACAGAGGGAGGAACTAGGTCCTAGCAAGTACTGGAGGATTCTAAGTATTTCGGAATCAGTCTCATGGGCATCTCTGTTTGTTTTTCTGAAGAACATTATTTGTTGTCTTTCACAGTAATAAAGCCAACTGACGTGTGAGAAGATTGAGCTAGGCAGCAATTCTCTTTCAGATTCCGCCTAAATCCTGAACCTCACAGAGTTCTCAGCTCTATGTCTAGTGATGGGAGCAACCTTCTGAGCTTCTACCATCCTTTTTTCAAATCTTGTTTCTTTTTCTTATTTCCACCTTGGTTGCTGAGCAATTGACTCCACATTTGTCCTTTCTTTCTGTTTCCATGATCTTCTGACCCTTACTTAGTCCCTCCTTGCTTCCCCATGACTGATCTCCATCTTTAGGGTTCTCTCTCTTGTTCCTATATCACATGATTTACTTATATCATGTATTTAAAGGAACAGGGTGGGAGTGCTGTCGTACACCTGGAACCCAGCGCTCAGGCAGCTCAGGTAGGAGAACGGTGAGTTCTAGCCTCCTCCGGGCTACACAGCCAGCCCTTGTCTCAAAACATCAAACCCAACAACACTCTCCCCCAAAAGGAAAATCAAACGAACAAGAAAGAAAAACCAGGACAAGGAAAAGCAGTGAAGATTTTCCAGTTCTGGTTATTTCCCCACAGCTAAAGGGGAAGAGTGGAATATTGTGGTGGGATAAGAGGGGAGACTGATTCACTGGAGTAGAGGATCCTGAAACTGAAGAGCAGAAACTAGAAACAGTGGAGTCACACCCCCGAAGCAATTCTATCTAACATTATTTAACAATGTCCATGACTCAAAATGATACAAACAGGCAAAAAAGGGCTCAGAATTTAGCTATAAAATCTTAGCTAAGTAGATTTGAGATGCACAAAATTATGCATCATAGTGAAGTCCCAGAGGGGCCTTGTGGTCGCTGTAGATCAATCAGTCCTGACCACTGTACCTGGTTCAAACAGGATGTTGGAATTGGATAGTCACGGAAGTTCATCCTTTGCTCAGATTGCTTGTCCCTCTAATAGGAAGGAGATGCAAAAATTCATTTCTCAGAGTGATCTTGAGACTCAGCAGAAACAGCCTTGCACCACCCACCCTGGAGTGTAATTACCACCAGCTCCAGGAATTGAACGGAAATACGAAAAACTGAGAGAGAAGAGTGGCAAGGATCAAGTGAAGGACCGACAGAGTCTAAGTTTAAAAGTGATGCAGTAGTACACACTTATAATCCTAGCACTCAGGAGGCTGAGGCAGGAGGATTGTTGAGTTTGAGGTTAGCCTAGACTACTTAGCATTCATTCTGCATCAAAAAAAAAATAATGGCCATGGAGAGTAGAGTCAGGCATTTTGTGAAATTATATGCTTCCCTTTGAGTTCACTTTGCAAATAAGAGTTGATGTTAGGGATGGGGGAGGTGGTTGAGCGGGAAGGGTGTGTGCTGGGCAAGCATGAGGACCTGGATTCAATCCCTGGCACCCACATAAAAGTTGGGCATGGGCACTTTATAAAAACCTAGAATGGGGGATCAGAACAGGCAGATCCTGGCAACTTTCTGGCCATCCTACCTAGATGAATCAGTGAGCTTCAAATTCAGTGAGAGATCTGTCTCAAGAGAACAAAGAGACAATAATGGTAGAAGATATTCAATGTCCCCACGGCTATCATTGTGCAACAGGTATGCATGTATCCTCCCCATGCACAAGTACACACACAGATACAGACACAGACACACATAAACACACAGACACACACACAGAGACACAGATATATAGACACACACACAGAGACACACACATAGACACACTTACACAGACACACACGCATACTCTACAAAAGACCTGCAGTTAGAACCACTAACATACCGGTAGTCACTTCTTTCTTTATGAGGTAGCCTTTTCAAAGGTACACGGTTCTTCTATATTGACATATCATTTTTATTGGGAAAGTCCTATATTACTTTAACTGGTTTAAAAATAACAGGAACATAATCAGATAATTTGCAAATGGAAGTCACAGTCAATGAATCTAATGTTTTACAGTTATTTGGACAAACACTAAGATAATACAGGACCTTGGGGGATTTTTGTTCAGAAGACCTAATTTTTGGATTGACAAAGCTAATTGAAAAGATAAACCTTAGGGCTGTAGCTTGGTGGCAGAACACTTTCCTAACATGCATGATGGTCTGGACCCATTTCTAAAACTGCAAAAACCAACTAAACAACGGAAGAAGAATAAACTCTTAGAGGCTGTCTTAACAATGCAAGCAAGATTCATACTACCTTGCTTTTCTTAAATTAAATTTGTTTCCTTTTGTGACTCATGTGTGTTACAGGTAGACAAGATAGGGAGGGAGGCTTATGTGAGGTGCTAGAAACCATCACTGAAGTGTTTTCTACTGACCTATCAGCAGGACCCTGCAAGGTCACATGCCTTAAGTCTCTTGCAGGTTTAACATGAAGCCTGGAGCAATGGGCTTTTTAACGTCAACTTCTTTTCTGGTTTGCTTTCTGTTGCCGTGATGAAACAAAAGTAGCTAAAGGAAGGAAAGGATTTATTTGGCTTAACTTGAGGTCACAGTCCATCACTGAGGGAAGGCAGGGCAGGAACTGAAACAGGAACTCAAATATAAATTGTGGAGGAATGATGCTCGCTGAGTCAGTTTTCTGACTCATGCATAGGTTCATGCTTAGCCAGTTTTCTCATTTGACACAGGACCATCTCCCTAGAGATGCTTACAGCTTTGTCTTAGGGGTTCAATTGCTGCGATGAAACACAATGACCAAAAAGCAACTTGGGGAGGAAAGGGTTTATTTGGCTTACAAAGCCACACCACTGTTCCTCATCAAAGGAAGTCAGGACAGGATCTCAAACAGGGCAGGAGCTTGGAGACAGGAGCTGATGCAGAGGCCATGGAGGGGTGCTGCTTACTGGCTTGTTCATCATGACTTGCTCAGTCTGCTTTGTTACAGAACCCAAGACCACCAGTCCAGGGATGTCACCACTCACAATGGGCTAGGCCCTCCCCCATCAATCTCTAAGACAATGTCTTTTAGTTGGGTCTTATGGAGGCATTTTCTCAACTGAAGTTCCCTTCTCGAGCTTGGGTCAATTTGATATATAACTAGCCAGCACAGTTGATTACTTTTCAACTTGAATCACAAACCATTTCTTTCTTGTTCTTCTCCAAGATTACACATTAACATCAATATTCAATATAAACATTCCAAGTTTTAAAAGTCCCACAGTCTTAATTCAAACACTTAAATAATTCAGTCTCTTTAAAATACCAATATCTTTAAATTCCAGGTTCTTTTGAAATTCAAAGTCTCTCAACTATGGAATCCTGTAAAATCAAAAAGAAATTAAATTCTGTGCCAGCTAACCTGAAGTGCAGCATCTTAATTCAGAATAACAAATGGCTCCTATAAAGTCTTTTAATGTTCCTCTGAAACTTCAGAAGTGAGGTCTCCATCATCTGCATTGCTCTCAACATTTCTATCTTTCAAGTTCCTACAGAACAACTCACCAGCCATTGAACTTTCCTTGCACAAAGTTCCAAAGTCCTTCCCCACTCCTCCCCAAAACAACCCGAGCAAGTCTGTCACAGCAGTACCCCCTAATCCTGGTACCATTTTTTCTTAGGGTTTCTATTGCTGCAATCAAATGCCAATACCAAAAGGAAACTTAGGGAGGAAAGAATTGACTTGGCTTACACTTCCACATCACTGTTCATGACTGAAGGAAGTCAGGACAGACACTCAAACAGGGCGGGAGACTATAGGCAGGAGCTGATGCAGAGGCATGGAGGGGTGCTGCTTACTGGTTTGCTCTTCATGGCTTGGTCACCTTGCTTTGTTATAAAAGCCAAGGCCACCAGCCCAGGATGGCACCACCCACAAGGGGCCTTCCCATGTCAATTGCAAAATAAGGAAATGCCCCATAGCCAGATCATGTGGAGCCATTTCTCAATTGAGGGCCCCTCCATCAGGATAATTCTAGCTTGAGTCAAGTTAACACAAGACTAGCCAGCACAGGGGGTGGAAGTCAAGAAATGTCACTTTTGAGAACAGTGGTCATAAAAAGTTGAAAAGCATTGAGCATGTTTGGCTGGGAGCAATCCTATGTGCTGGGGGATGCAGCTCAGTGACAGGACACTCGATTAGTATGTGCCCCTGTGATCCCCACACCTTAAAAATCTTGTGTGAGCTCCCATAAATCCCTGCTTAGATGACCTTGAATTCTGAGATTTTAGCATGAAGTAATATAGATCAGCAAAAATTTAAAAAAACAATTAGAATAGACCTTGAATAAAAAGGAAGCCAACGAATATAATTTCAAAAATCCTAAATTTGAGAAAACAGGCAAAGAAAACTCTGAGAAAAATCTTAGTGCAATAAACAGAAAAATGAGTACTCCCCCCGCCCCCATACTCCGTGGCCCAATTCATCATCACTCCACGTTAAACTCCATGCGCCCTCTGGTGATCCTCTCTGGAAACGCAGCTACTAGACTCTTACGTAAGCGTTCTTTCTCATCAAAAGATAATTTCAGTTTATCTGGCATAACTGACTCTTAGATACGCGTTTTCTCGGTGTTCACACAAACCCATTGTTTTGTCAGTCTTATCTATTTTCTAAAGTCTCATCAGAATACGTGAAATACCATAAAAGTGGAAATATCAGACTGTTGAACAGTGAAAAATAAAGCAACGAGAGACAAACTGACCCAGAAATTAAATTATGTTCTATGCCGTATAAAATAGTGATGGGGAATCCTTATATCCATGGGCAGTGTGCTCTGCTGCACACATTTATACCGACTGTAGTAGACCATGACAAGCTGTGGTAAAAATATCAAAAAATCTCAGAAGCTTACAACAATGCTTAGTTTCTTTTCCAGGTTACAGATTTCCCTTTTCTCTCTGGGTTCTGAGATGAGCGGTACTGCTGCCTGCCACTGTGATTTAGGGGAATGCAATGGGTTTTGCACTAGCAAGTGAATGCCCTCAACTTTGTCATTCCTAATCACTTTCACTGGCCAGAGCCAGCTGTGGAGCTCCCCTTTCAAGGCAGGATGGGGTCTAGACATCTGTATAGAAAGTTAGGAAGCAGGTGTGGAGGGAGACAATGTCCAATATTATACTCCCATAGCAGCTTTGATTCATAGCATTTTGGAAAAAGAGAAACAAAAAGCACATGTAGCCATGTAGCACCTCAGCATTCTGATTCTGTATAAAATAAGAATTTCCCTAGATTGCTGTAAACAAAGAATATATAACATAAGCCATTTATGAACAATGGAATCATGTATGAGAAGAGCAAAATTATAAAGTTTGCAAGTGAAGGGATGAAGCTGGAAAATATTTTACTGAGCATGGGAAAATGCTCTAGCCTCTAACATCAAATATCTCTCATCCTAGCTTAGGACGATTAGGTTTCTGTGTTTAACCTGGAGCAAGTGTCTGTAGAGGCCAAGAAGCAAGAAAGCAGTCATGGAGAGTAGAGGGGAGGGATAGGATAGTGAAAACACATGTATTGTGTTGGGTGCCCTTCTGTATATGGGTTGCTTTTATTGGTTGATGAATAAAGCTGTTTCTGCCAATGACTTAGCAGAGTAAAGCCGGGTGGGAAATTCGAAAGGAGATATAGAGAAAAAGTAGGTGGAGCCAAGGGAGATATCATGTAGCTGAGAAAAAAGACAGATTCCAGAACATTACCGGTCAGCCACAGCCTTGTGGCGATACATAGATTGATAGAAATGGATTCCTTTAAGATGTAAGAGCTAGCTAGGACTATGCCTAATCCATTGTTACAAACTGCCCAAGCTCAGATTCATCTCTGTATAAACTAAGGTAATGAACCTTCAAGGAAAGCTTAACGTACACTAAGCTGAGATGCACCACTGGCGGTGCGGAGGATGAAGGCAGAGTTACAGGACAACCCTTCATGGGCTTACCAGCAGTTCAATACTATCCTAGGAAAGAATTTTAAAAATCCAGATTAAAATGTTCTTAAACTAAATGTTAACTGAAAAAGAATGAAGATTATTGTTTACTTTCATTTAGTGTTTTCTTACTTCATTTAAACATTATAATTATGATTACTTAAGTCAAAACTATATCTGTGCCTATTTATTTAGTTTCCTAGATACTGGAGGATAAAAACTTATTTTAAAACTTGTGATTAAATATTATTTTTAAATAGCTATTGTTTCTGTATTCTAATAGGAAAGAAAATGAAATATTTTACATTCTGAGGAAAATATATGTACATACACCATTTGAAACATGAATCTCAAAATGAATTACATTTTTTTAACATTTAGACCCTCAAACAAAGGAAGGCAAGACAAAACATCATATGACTCCAGTTTTGAGAACTATAAAAAAAAAACACAACAAAAGACTTTAAAATGAATGTCATTTGGTCCAAAGAAGCTTTTGGTTTTTCCATGGCTGAAGCATGGGTTAAGCATTAACTCAGTTTGTCACTGACTAAGGACGAGATAAAAAGAAATAGCTAAATAGTTTCATCTCTGCTACTATTTCCAGAAACTCCTGCTCCATGTTCAGTCTTCTTGCAGTATTACTAAATGTCTGTAGCACTTTCCTCTTGGATTATTAAAGCTGAAGTCATCATCACCTTCCACCCACCAACTCATTTACTGATTCATTTCCACTAGCTGTCGATAACACCATCATTTTCTACACAGAAAAGCCTATCTTTCTGAGTCACCGTTGACTCATTTTTTTTCATTTGATTTTAGTCACCATGAAATCCTATGTAATTGTTCTGAAAATGGTGCTGGATTCCATCCATCTGCCTATAATTTCATAACCCAGCCACCTTGTCCTTGTGTAGCTCGATGGCTCCTTGTTTCCCGAATCTCTATATGGTGGCAGTTCAGAGAAGAGCAGTCTCACTGGACAATAGACTCGATGGCAACTCAGATTTCCTGCACTCTGGAATCTTTACAGTGTAAGTCATTAAAATATGAGTGTGGAGCCACACTACCTTAGCTACAGCTGATTTTCTCCATCCCTAATAGAGGCTCAAATTTTCTCCCATAAAGCATTTATAATGATGCTTACACTATGGTATTATGATAAGAACAAAACAACCCAACAAATGCGAAACATTTACTGCAATAAATAATAAACAATAACTAAAAGAAGTTATTATTATTATTTATGTTGTTTTAACTATTGTTGAGGATTCTCATTAATCTCATTATCTTGTATATAGGCTATTTTGCCTAAATTTTCTCATATGCATTCCATTTTTAATATAATTTTCCTGTGGAGAACCCACATTACTTTTCATTTTTTCTTGCTATTTTTCCAACTATTTTTTTTTAACACGTTTCTGACCAAATTCCTTACCCATCCTCTAGCACTGGTCCTTGTAGGATTTCACACTCTCTGCCAAAGAGAGGATGGTGAAAGAATTCTACCAAGGTCAGGAGAAAAGGGCTCATCTCACTACAGACAATTTTGAAGACAATCCTCGAACTGACAAAAAGTCTGTCTTTTCAGCACTATTGTTCAGAGTCTGAAGATGGCGTCAAGAAAATGATGATTAATTCTTACACCAGCTTCTCCAGTGCAGAACCTGATCTCATAAAAAGTGAACAGAATGATTTTGTCCCTAAACATCAAGGTCTATCGAGAGCGAACGCACCACATATCAAGCTAAAGGTCAAATTGAAGTTTTGATTCCATCTCAGCTCTATAATTCACATTTTTGTTTAACCAATTTTGGTTCACATTTTTCTTGTTTAGTTTTTGTTTGCATTTCTTGGTTGTTTTTAATCTTTCCAATCTTTTTATACATTGCCATCCTATCACTGAGACAAACCAGTATCCTTGTCATGTCTACTGCACTAAACCTACTTTCTCTTTGAAAATATCCTCTCTTAGCCATCAGGACTTACTCTCTCCCAGGATCAATTACTCCCTTCTCACCTGGGCTGGTCCACCCTCCCTTAGACACACTGATGCTCCCTTGTTCCACAGACGTCACCAGATTTATGCTGGGTTTGGAGCATCACATGACATAATGTAGCTCAGAACTCAGGTGATCCTCCTGCCTCAGCCTCCTGAGCAGCTGAGATTATAAGAGTGTAACGCTCGGTTTCTGATGAATATTACTTCAGGATTGCCTGTTTAATTTTTAATTGTTAAAGTGATGTAGAGTTTTAAGATATTCTTACAAGCACACCAAATCTTTTATTTAATTGGGACAATTTTTGAGAGAAATTTGTTTTGTTGCTTCTTCTTTCCGCCTTTCGCTGCTCTGTACCTTTCTACTTCCAGAGTTATCCTTCCTACTTTCCATATTGTTCTCCATATTGCCTATGCTGGATTATACTCCTGCCAGCAGTGAGTGGGGGCTCATTATTCCCAAGGCTTTATCGCCATTTTTGATGGCTGTCACCATTCTGACTGAGGTGAGATAACTCAATGTGGTTTTAATTTATATTTCCTCATGACTAAGGATGTCAAACATTTTTAAAAATATTGATTGCTCAAATTTGTATTTCTTGTGTTCATCTCATTAACCCCTTTACTGATGGAAAGTTTTATTTTGAGGACGTTATATTATCATATTAACATAGTTTTATTGATTCTTGGGAATGTCTCATCATCACTCTAATCCCACTAATTTCCTAGTCTTTCCATGTCTGCCCTCCACCCTTGTAGCCTCCCCCTAATCTTAAAAAGAAAATGAAAAAATTGGAGCACCGGAAATAAATTTCAAGGTCCAAATCAGGAGCAGAAGGAGAGGGAGCACGAGCAAGGAACTCAGGACCGCGAGGGGTGCACCCACACACTGAGACAATGGGGAGGTTCTATTGGGAACTCACCAAGGCCAGCTGGCCTGGGTCTGAAAAAGCCTGGGATAAAACCGGACTCTCTGAACATAGCGGACAATGAGGACTACTGAGAACTCAAGAACAATGGCAATGGGTTTCTGATCCTACTGCACGTACTGGCTTTGTGGGAGCCTAGGCAGTTTGGATGCTCAACTTACTAGACCTGGATGGAGGTGGGGGTTCCTTGGACTTCCCACAGGGCAGGGAACCCTGATTGCTCTTCAGGCTGATGAGGGGGGGGACCTAATTGGGGGAGGGGAGGGAAATGGGAGGCGATGGTGGGGAAGAGACAGAAATCTTTAATAAATAAATAAATTAAAAAAATAAATTAAAATATTAAAATACAATTTAAAAAAGAAAAAAAATAAGAAAATAACACAAGAAAACATTTCATCCTCCATTTTTCCAGCCTCTCCATCATATTTTCATTTGTCAGAGTGGCCTTGGAAGCGATGTGTCACATGGTAGACTCTCTTGCCCAGACCTTTACTTGAAAATATTTATTGCAATGAGTTTGTGAGCTGGTTCAAGGCCTCCGGGTTCTAGTACATACTGAACCCTCACTGAAACTCCTCTCTGATATCCTGTTGTTGCCCCAAGTCATGGAAATCCTGAGACTCTGGTCCCACAGAACAGGTTCCCTCACCCGTTCCAGCAGATGGGGTAGATGTTAATGTGTGTCAACTCAAAGCCCTGGATGTGGGCCTGGGTGGTAGCTGAATTGGTCAGTCTGGGCTTTCATCAGGACCACGCCCTTTAGGCAAGGGTGAGAGCCAGATATCCTACGCCTTCAGGGACAGATTTTTGGTGTGTGAACAGGGAGTGGTAGGACCAACTTTTCTCTTTTCAGGGCCAGCTCTTTCACTTTGGTGGCCATGAAGGTGGAGGGCAGTTCTGGCCTTTAAAGACTGGGACCAGCTCTGCCATGCCTACATCACTGGAGGGAGTTTTCTGAAGTGTGGATGGCAACTCGTCCACTGCGGAGGCTAGTGATGGGTGGGACCAGCTCTCTGGTGCCCAGGTCAGCAGGGCCAGCTCTCCAATGGCTCCATTGATAACATGGATCACAGACATCAACATAGACCCAGGCTGCAGTATGGCCACAGACTCAGGCACGGCCTTTGCCTGCAGTATAGGCCTGAGTATCACCATGGCCTCAGGTGGCAATGTGAACCACTGGGATCAATATGGCCCCAGTGGCAGCATGACCCTCAGACATAAACATGGCCTCAGGTTGGAGCCCAGACCATGGACATTGGCATGACCATAGGACATCAACACATACCTAAGCTGGGGTAAGGCTGCAGACCCAGACATGGCCTTTGACAGAAGCATAGATCAGGACATCACATGTCACCATGTGGTACAGTAGGCCACTCATATCATCACAAACTACTTCTCTCCCAGTTCCTCTACTGCATACCTGTTCATTGAATGGCAGCCACCAGTCCGGGGCCACTTGGCACCAGGAGGGTCTGTGAGAACATTATATTTTTGTAGGTTCTCTTTACATTCTAGATATCAACCCATGTCTAAAGTATAACTGGAGATGTTTTCTTCCATTCTGTGGGCTGGCTGTTGACCCTGCTGATATTTACCTTGGCTGTGTATAAAGTTCTAGATTTCATGTTTGCTTTGTATTTCTTTGGGGTTATTTTCTGCGTTATCAGAGATCTGTTCGGAATGTTCTTGTCTACACCTGTACCTTAAGCTGTATTCTTTTTCTTCCTGAGTTTGGGGTTTTAAATTAAGGTCACTGATCTACTTTCAAATAATCTTTTTGTATAAGGCAAGAAATGCAGATCTAATTTCATTCTTTTGAAGGTAGATATGCAGTTTACCATCACCATTTCCTGAACACACTTATTCTAATACACTGTAATCCCACATTCTGTTCCTTTAGTCTGCATGTCTGTTTTCATGTTAGAACCATTCTGTCTTTGTCACTATAGCTCTATAGTGTAGTTTAACGTCTTCCAGTCTTATAAGACCAGCAGTGTACTTTCTACTTAGGATTTATTTAGCTGTTCATGGTCTTTTGTATTTTCTTAAGAATTATTTGGTTTTCTTTTTCTAGTTCTGTGATGAATGTCATTGGAATTTTGACAGAGATTGAACTGACTCTATAGATTACTTTTGACATAGCCATTTTAAGGCAAAAAATTAGTTTTAAGAATAATGTATAACATTTTAAACATCACTGCACTATTTCTGGCTATACCTTCGGATCTACTCTGCAGAAGGGACTCTTTAAATTCATTTTAGTTTTGTATTGAAAATTAACTCAAAATCTTCAGCATTTTTAAATTTATCCGTTTTTACTTGGTATCCTTTCTTAACATGGGGGAATTTGGTTATTTCATATAAAGGCTGGACACCTTTCACATCCTGTAGTGGCTACCCTTTCTGATTTTTCATTTTGAGAAATTTCCTTAAATTTAAAATTATTTCCTGTTATTTAAAATTTAAATGATGTGCCAGACTTTGTTGACTACCCATGGGATGTGGATGTGGATGTGGGGTAGGAGGGAAGGGTGGGTCAGGAGTAGAAGAGGGAGTAGCTATGTAAAATAGCTATGTAAAATGAGAAAAGATTGTACTAAAAAATTCTTAATAAAAATAAGAAAGAGAAAAAGAAAGAAATCTTCAGCTTCATCTACACAGCAATTTCCAAGCCAACTAAGGCTACAGAGTGAGACTGTGTCACAAAAAAAATGTCTCTTTGAGGGCTAGAGATATAGATTAGCAATTAAAAGCCATGGCTCCTCTTCCAGATACATGGGTTCCATTCCCAAGTCCCATGTGGGAGCTCACAACCATCTGTCACTTCAGTTCTAAGTCCTCATGGCCTCAGTCATGTAAGGGTTACACAAAATGCATGTAGACAAAACACCCATACACACGAAAAATTAATAAAGTGTCTCTTCATGTATCTTGTGATGTTGAAGACAGAGTAATGAAAAGCTGACTAGAAATTCTGTGTCGATAATTCTGGAGCATCCTTTGGACTCTAATTTCCCAGGTGTGACCAAGCTAAGTGCCCCCAAAGTCTCTGAACCTTTACCTGAAACCACATGGGTGTTTGTGTTCCATTCACATGGACAGTCAGTGTGTCTGTGTGTGTGTTTCAACTGTTTTCTGAACCCAGCTCCATATTTTAACTCATTCCTTTTTGCTGCTGGTGGCCTTTATTTCCCTACACTCCACAGGGTGGGTAAGTGCATTGGCTTTATTGTTTTCCATGTTTCTATAAGGCATGACTTATCCCGCTGTGTTTTCTGCTAAGCAACACCTATTTCCCCATCTTCATTAAGATTATCCAAAGATAATCTCTTATTCTCATCATGATGATTTTTCCAGTTTAAACTTTCATACATTTATTTTACTTTTTATTAGCAGAGGGAAGATGTGTAGAACAAAGTTTATTTTGTCAAAACTCTTATAGCTTGTTTTCATTGCACTTCCAAATACATTCAGTTTCAACCTTTTCAGCCTTAACTTATTTTCAGAACATTCCTGTATTTGGCCCTTACACTTGATTGTAAGTGACTCACAGTCATTCCCTCACAGACTAAGGCTTTCTTCCTCATCCTCCAGCTCAGATCTTATTGATGAGGAAGTATGAAGTCAGAGAGGCCTTTATTTCTTGGTTGAAAGGTTGAGAGTTTTCTGGAACTTCAAGTATATTTTTCTACTCTTGCAAAATTATTTTAAATATAGGCTGCATTGTTTCTTGATGCCTAGGGCAAAATGCCCAAGAAATTTAAGGGGAGTAAGGTGGTTCATTCTGGCTCATGGTTGCAGAGGGTACAGTTCATTGTGGCAGTAATGGTGTGGTTCACTGGAAACAAAAGTCTGATTGGTGGACTGTGAATAGCCACAGTACAGAAAGAAGAAGCTGAAGCTGCTATATGTCCATCCTTAGTGGCTATTTCTTCCACCTAGCACTAAAAGGTGGGTACCACTTCCTCCAAAAGCAGCATCAGCACCTGGACATTGTGTGCTCACATATGTGTGCCTATGTGGGAATTTCAGACTCAAATTTTACATAGCTATTTTTTTAAAAAAAATTATGATAGTTAGCAATAATCAAATATGTTTTATTATAAAATGTATCCCTTTTCACATTTAGGAATAATTTCACTAAATTTATGTTTTCCTATCAGGTTTTTATACTTTTATCTGAGATTTGGTGATGCCTCTAAGATGCATGGAGAATAGCAACATATATTAGTAACTAAGAAATATATTTGGGAGAAGACTGACCCCTGGCCCTTGTTCTAATAATCCACAAAATACTTAGAAATAAGCTTACTGAGAATGAAGAACTAATGAAGAAAATTATTACTTAAGAATGATATCTTCCCCCCTTATTAAAAATAGATTATTTTCTCATATAATATATCCTGATTAGGATTTCCCCTCTTTCTGTTCCTCCTGGTTCCTCCCTGCTTCCACTTTCATTCAGCTCTACTCCTCTTCTGTCTCTCATTACAAACAAGCAGGATTCTAAGAGACAATAAAAAATAAAACAAAACAAAAACTAGTACACCAGAATAGTACAAAATAAACTAACAGAAGGGAAAGAGACTAAGAAAAGGCACAAGAACTAGATATAGATGCAGAGACCCACTAATTCAGACATTCAAGAATAAAAACACTGCACTGGAAGCCAGAATATTTACTGAAGGACCTTGCATGCCTGTGCACAATGCCTCAGTCTCTCTGGGGTCACATGTGCATCCATTCTTGTTTCCTTGGTGTCCTCCATCCTGTCTGGATTACACTCTTTCTGCCTCTCTTCCACAGGGTCTTCTGAGCACTGAGGTGAGAGAGTTTATGGAAACGTCCCTTTTAGGGCTGAATTTTCCAAGATTTCTCCCTATCTGCACGTTGTCTAGCTGTGGATCTCTATATTTGTTCCCATCTACTGCAAGAAGAAGCTTCTCTGATGATGGCTGAGCAAGGCACTGATCTATGAGTACAGCAGAATGTCATACAGAGTCATTTTATTGTTATGTTCTTTCAGTAGAACAATAGTCTTTGGTTTTTCTTTGGTCTCTGAGTTGTCTAGTCTTAGGTTTACAGTGTCACGTATGGATTCCATCTTGTGGAACAGGCCTTAAGTCAAATCAGGTATTGGTTGGTTACTTTCACAAACTTTATGCCACTATTGCCTTATCATGTCTTGCAGGACAAAAAGTATTGTAGATCAAAATGTGTGTAGCTGGGTTGGTGTCTCCATTTCTCCTTTGGTAGCATGCAGGGTATCTTCTGGTACCGAGAACACTAGCCAGTAGAGGTAAAGGCTCTAAGTAAACTCCAGTTCAATTTCTCCGTGTTTACTGGATTGTGTAAGTGCTGTCTTCAGAAGTAGGTCCTTGCTGTCAGTTAGTGGAAAGAAATCTACACTCTTGGCAACAGCCTGGGTCTTTTGGGGAGTTCCCATGAGATCCCTTAAGGCAACAACTCAATTAGATGTAACCTATTCCTAGTACTAGAAGCTTCATTTAGTGGTAGGAGATGTCCAGGGGGAACCTAGCCTGCACCATTAGAAAGTCTGTCTGTCTGTCTGTCTATCTATCTATCTATCTATCTATCTATCTATCTATCTATCTATCTATCTGAAACCATCATCTATAGATATATGGGCAATTTCCCTTAGATAACACACACACACATATTTATTTGTTAAAATTTTTTTATTGTATTTGGGCTCCATGCTACCCCTTAAATGGCCCTTAATTTTAGCCATGCCTTTCCATAGTCCATCCTTTATTCACCCCTTCCCATTCCCTTCCAAACTGATTCTCCAAAGCAGTTTCCCCCAATCCATCCATAACTATCTATTTTATTTCTCCTTTCTAGGGATATCTAACTAACCCTACCTCCAATCCTTTACTTTATACCTAACTTCTATGGTTTTATGGATTATAACTTGGTTATTATTGACTTTGCAACTAATATTTGCATGTAGGTGAATGTATACCATAGTTGTCCTTTGGAGTCTGGGTTACTTCACTCAGGATGACTTTTTCTAGTTTCCTTTAATTATCTGTGAATATCAAGATTTCATTTTTTAGGAGCTGACTAATACACCATTGTATAAATGTACCACATTTTTTTATTCGTTCATCTGTTGATGTACATCTAGGTTGTTTCTAATTCCTGGCTATTATGCATAGGCCAAAAGTAAACATGGTTGAGCAAGTGTCTCTGTGTTAGGATGGGGCATTCTTTGGATACATGCCTAAGAGTGGTCTAGCTGTATCTAGAGGTGGATTATTTCTCATTTTCTTGAGGAACCAACACATTGATTTCTATAGTGACTGTGCAACTTTGTACTCCTGCCAGCAATGTATGAGTGCTTCATTCCCTTCACATCCTGCCAGAATGAACTGTCATTTCCTTTATTGATCTTAGTCATTCTTATGAGTGTAAGATGAAATCTCAAAGCAGTTTTGATTTGAATTTCTCTGATGCATAGGATGTTGAATATTTCTTTAAATGCTTCTTAGCCATTTGAATTTCCACTTTTGAGGATTCTGTTTAAATCATTATACCATTTTTAATTGGGTTATTTTCTTTCTTGATATTTAGTTTTTTGAGTTCTTTATATATTTTGAATATTAGCCTTCTATTGGGTGCAAAGATGTTAAAAAAATCTTTTCTCAGTCTGTAGGCTCCTTCTTTGTGTAAATAATGATGTTACATATATAAGAATGTAAATTTCTGGGTCTTTATAAAAGTTAAAAATTAGAAACTAAATGTTATTTTTTTTCACAAAACGAGGAATCTGCATTGCTTTAAATATGTTTGTTGTCTTAGTTTGCTTTCTATTGCTGTAATAAACACCCTTATCAGAAACAACATAGGGAGGAAAGAGTTTGTTTCGGGTTACAGCTATAGTCCACTATGAAGGGGAGTCATCCAGGAACTCAAAGCAGGAACCTGGAGGCAGAAATTTAAGCAGAAGCTGTGGAGGAGTACTGATTACTAAATTGATCTCCATTACTTGTTTATTTTGATTTTTTTGTACCATCCTAGACAACCTACCTGCCCAGGGATTGTCCATAAGATAATCTGATGGGAACATTTTCTCAGGTAGGGTTTCTTCTTCCTAAATAACCCTAGCTTGCATCAAGTTGACAGAAAACCTAACCATCACACTAGTTCCTCAACAAAAACCTTTCTGATTTTCTTTTAGGGCAGTTTTGGACACATAAATCCTATTTAGTGGAAGAATTTTACATTGAATCTTTGTTTTATTTATTCCTCAGACTCTTGGTACATCCACTCATTCATCCTTTTTATACACAGAGACTCAGTGAGCACTTTCTTTTTGCCAAGAACAGTGTGGACTAGATATAGAATAGTGAGCAACACCCTGATGCCCCAAGTCTCTGAAAGCAGCTATAAACAGTGGTTACCATCTATGCTTTTAGATGTTTATGATCTTAATAAAATGCCTCTTTTTTATTTTCTTTCCTTGATTCTTAGCTCTGCTAACCCATTTCTACACCCCTGCACTGGTTTTAGAAGAGTTGTGTTTTTTGATCATCCCTCTGGAATTTTAAGCTTCACCTTTGTCAAAGACTGCATTATTCAGGATCCTTCTTGTCCCACCTTGGGATCTTGGTGTACTATAACTTCAACCACACCACATACCAGTCCTTGTTCTGTACTTTAGCCATAGCTTGTCTTAGTTGCATTAGCTTCAAATAACAAATTATCGTTGCCATTACCTCTTCAGTGTCTGTTTGCAGTGCTCACAGGCACTTCAGCTCTCTTCACTGCCAGGCCTCTTGCTCTGCTTACCTTTGATATTTTTTGGTGGGCTACCATGCACTTTGCACATCCCCCCACCCAAGAAGCGTCAATAGAAGGTATGAATGGTGTGAGAGTAAAGGGTGAAAGTGCAGTTCAGAAGACAACTGATTGGCTGGGAGGAATCTTTAGTTGAGGATGGGTGTGGAAGGTATGCATCCTGGAATACCCTTGTATGGGGTAAATTAAGGCTTCTTGCCTTCTTCAGTAATTTCCTTTCACATTCTGGTGCTGAAGGGTGAGTGTGTGGTCTCTCTAATAACATACAATGTGCTTTTGATGATAATGTCCCACGTTTATGACCACTTTTATTTCTAAGTCCATAAAATAGGTCCATAAAAAGATAAGAAAAGATTTCCTCATTTCTACTTCTATTCCTTTCCAATGTGTCTAATCATTTCAGAAACTATCAGCTTGATTCCTACAGAGTCATCCAATTGCTTGACCAGTGCAACAGTGCACACACTACTCTTTTCTGTAGGCCGAGAGATCTAGATGTTTTGAATCTGCAGCAGCTACGTTATTTACAATGTGGCTTCCTCACTGACCCAGTCACTTTTATCTGCACTTCTCTGTTCATCACACCTGTGTGTGTGTGTGTGTGTGTGTGTGTGTGTGTGTGTGTGTGTGTGTTTCTAGGGACTAAACCCAGAGCCCTTGTATATCCTAAGCAAGCACTCCACTGACAACTCTGCAATCATGGCTATATACAAACATCAAAACTATATATTTCTCTGTGGAATGTTCCTTTACAGTGTGTGAATATATGCCATTGTGGTTGGGTTAATAAAGACTGGCCAATAGCTGTACAGGATACTGTTATGGGGAGAACCAGACTAAGGACACTGGGAAGAAGGAGGACAAAGTCAGAAAAGTCATCAGTGAAACTCAAAAAGGAAACAGGAGGTGCAAGATGAAAGAGAGGTAACACCATGTGACCTAATGTAGATTAATATAAATGGTTCAATTTAAGTTGTATAGGTTAGCTAGTATTAAAACTGAGCTATTGGCTGAGATTTTATAATTAACACCGAGTCTCTGTGTCAGTTATTTGGGAACTGGAAGGTGGGAAAGAAAAGTTGATCTACTTTTCCAATTTTTCAACTAAAAAGATATAAAAGCCTATAGGATGTCAGGCAGTGGTGGCACACATATTTAATCCCAGCACTTGGGAGATAGAGGCAGACAGATCTCTATGAGTTCGAGACCAGCCTGGTCTATAAGAGCTAGTTCCAGGACAGGCTCCAAAGCTACACAGAGAAACCCTGTTTTGAAAAACAAAACAAAACAAACAAAAAACAAAAAATATTTTGTTATCACCAAGTCCAAATGGACCAAAGACCTGAACATAAATCCAGTTAAACTGAACCTGATAGAAGAGAAAGTAGGAAGTAACTTTTAACACATTGGCACAGGAGACAACTTGCTGAGTAAAACATCAATAGCACAAACATTAAGATCTGATGGAGGAGGGTCATCTGTCTATGTGTTACTTTCATTGGTTAATAAAGAAACTGCCTTGGCCCTTTGATAGGACAGAAAATTAGGTGGGTGGAGTAGACAGAACAGGATGCTGGGAGGAAGAAAGCAGTGAGGCACACGCCATAGCTCTCTTCTCCAAGATGGATGCAGGTTAAGATCCTTCTCAGTAAGCCACCACCTCGTGGTGTTACACAGATTAATAAATATGGGTTAATCAAGATATGAGAATTAGCCAATAAGAGGCTAGAACTAATGGGCCAAGCAGTGGTTAAAAGAATACAGTTTCCGTGTAGTTATTTTGGGTAAAGCTAGCCGGTGTCCTGGAGCTGGAAGAAGGAAAGCAGCCTGCAGTTCCTTCTACAAAGATCAACAGTTAATAAATGGGACCTCATAAAACTGAAAAACTTCTGTAAGGCAAATGACTCTGTTTGTAGGACAAAATGACACCGACAGAATGGAAAAGGGTCTTCACCAACCACACATCTGACAGAAGGCTGATCTCCAGAAAAAAATAAATCAAGAACATAGACCTCAAAGTAAATAAATAAATAGGGTACAGATCTAAACAGAATTCTCAACAGGAACATTAAATGGCTAAGAAACACTTAAAGAACTATTCAACAACTTTAACCATCAGGAAAATGCAAACCAAAATGACTCTGAGATTCCATCTTACACCTGTAAGAATGGCCAAGATCAAAACACAAGTGACAGCTTATGCTAGAGAGGCTGTGGAACAAGGGGAAGACTCCTCCATTTCTGCAAGAAGTGCAAACATGTACAACTACTTTGGAAATCAATACAATGGTTTATAAGGAAACTGGGAATCAATCTAACTCAATACCCAGCTATACCACTCTTGGGTATATATCTATAGTATGCTCAATCATACCACAAGGACATGTGTACAACTATAATAATAGCAGCTTTATGTATAATAGAACCTGGAAACAACCTAGATATCTCTAAACCAAAGACTAGATTTTAAAAAGTTGTACATTTATGCAATGGAGTACTACTCAGGTATTAAAAGCAATTACATATTGAATTTAAAGGCAAATGGACGGAACTAGAAAAAAATCATCCTGAGTGAAGTAACCCAGAAGGACAAGCATGGCATGTACTCACTTATAAGTGGATATTAGCTCTTAAGTAAAGGATAATTATGCTATAATTCAAACCTAGAGAGACTAGATAACAAGGAGGTATCAAGGGGGGAAGACCAGGTCTCCCTTGGAAGAGGAAACAGAAGAGATCTTGTAGGTAGACTGGAGGTAGTAAGAGATGGGAACCTGAGGGATCAGGTTGGTGGATGGATGGGGAGAGTGCTGAAATAGATGACCAGAAAGGGGGACGTTGACAAGTGAGGTAGAAACTGGTGCAAGGGAAACTCCCATGTATCTACAGAGATGACCAAACTAAGACTCCTAGCAATACCAGATATGTGCCCAAACTGGCCATCTCCTGTGACCAGTCAAAAATCTCAATGGAGGGATTGGGACACCCTGTTCTGTCATTGGGATGTGCTGGATGAAGAGTGGCTCAGAGATTGTGGGAGTGGCCAACCAATCACTGGTTCTTTCTAAGACCCATGTCATGAAAATGAACCCACCTCTGACACTGCCTGGAGTGCCAGAACTCACAGGCTGGATGGCCCAGGGACCTAGGATAGAATCTGTTGATGGAGCTGTGGGCTGTGTTCCTGCCACCCTGGCTCCCGGCCGCCTGGCTAGCTTATGCCCCGAAATAACAACAGACAAATTGTATTCTTTTAAACACTGCTTGGCCCATTGTATCTAGCCTCTTCTCAGCTAACTCTCGCACCTGGACTAGCCCATTTCTAATAATGTGTGTAGCACCCCAAGGTGTGCTTACCAGGAAGATTCTAGCCTATGTCCATCCTGGGTCAGAGCTTCATCGCGTCTGCCCAGGAGAGGGGAGCATGGCGTCTGAGCTCACTTCCTCTTCGTCCCAACATTCTGTTCTGTTTACTCCACCCACCTATGTTCTATCCTATCAGGGCCAAGCAGTTTCTTTATTAATTAACCAAAGACCTTCCTCCATCAAGAACCAAACATGATTGGGGAAAAAAATGTCAAGGCAATAATGCCTAATGATATTCTGCTATACCCATAGATTGGCACCTACCCTAACTGTCATCAGAGAAGCTTCATCCAGCTACTGATGTAAATGGGTGCAGAGACCCACAGCCAAATATTTGGCCAACCTCTGGGAATCCTGCTGATAAGAGGGAGGAAGAATTGTAGGAGACAGAGGGGTCAAGGACATCACAAGAAAGCCCAAAGAATCAAATAACCTGGGCTCATAGAAGCTCAGAGTCTGAACCAACAACCAGGGCACCTGCATGAGACTGACCTGGGCCCTCTACATATATATGACAGCTGTGTAGCTTGGCCTTCTTGTGAGACTCCTAACAGTGGTAGCTGGGGCTGTCCCTAACCTATCTCTCACAGTGGATTGCCTTGCCAGCCTTAATACAAGAGCAAGTAAGTGATTAGTCATACTGTAACTTGATATACCATGTTTTGTTGATACCCATGGAAGACCTGCCATTTTTTGAACAGAAATGCAGGAGGAGTGGATGGGGGCAGGGTGAGAGCATAGGGTAGGTGGAAGGAAAGAATGGGAGGATAGGAGAAAGGGAAAACTGATTTCAGGATGTAAAATAAATAAATAAGTTCAATTTTAATAATTGGAAAATATAAATAAAAATTCCCACAAACAGCCACATATTATCAACCTAAATTCAATAATTACTGGCATTTTACCACATTTGCACCCTTCCGTGTATATACATCTGATTTGTTTCGTTTTTATTGCACCATTTAAAAGATGCATAGAATCTGCAGAGTTCATGGGATATTAGTTTTAAGTTCTTCAGTATGAAGCTTCACAGAGTAAACTTGTTGATTAGCAAACCAAAATATTACTAATTTTGGTTTGATATAACATTATCTGATAATATTTGGGATATTCTTGAAACTATGTATGTATTCTTTATTCCAATAATATCAGTTTTAGCTATCTTTCAGTCTAGGATCTAATCAACACCAAGTATTGAATTTGTCATTTTTCTTCAACCACTTTTATTTTTAAAAAATGACCCTGGTTTTATACTTCAAGTGCGGATACCAATGCAATTGTAGAAAAAATAATGCCTTAGGCTTATTGGAAGCATTTTTTCCTGAATTGTAAATTCAATAACATTATTTGTCTTTGAATTGATTTTGGTCCAGTTAAAATTAATTACACATTTGTAAATCAACAAAGGATCTCTTAATGGCCAACACCATGTCTTACTTTATACTATTAACATAAATTGAGAAAATTACACTCATTATAACATTTATAGCTTGGAAATTGTTGTTTCAATTAGAAATATTGTAATTCACAGGGTCCATTTCCCCCATCACTAAGATACATAAATATTATGTCTTTAACCACCAACCACTTCTTCTGTTCATGTTCATATTACTCCTTTCTTCCAATTTTCCTCCGTTTGTTTCACCTCTCTTTTTCTTTTTCCATTCCATTCATCTTCTCCTACCTGCCGCTTTCTGTAGAGTCAATGATCAGCCTGTCTTTGTTAGGAGCATTTTATGGCAAGTAATAAACACTGAGACTTTTAGTTAAAAGGCATAGAGGTGATTCCTGGATCTATTACAGGCTGGATGACTATTAAGGATTGTCTAAATGAGTCTCCGTATATCAGTGAAATGAAAGGGGATAAACACAGTCTGAGCGAAGGAGAACAATCCAAGACACAAGGGAGTCAATCACCTCACCAAGTTTACATATTTGCTAAATGATGACACTGGCATGTTCCCCAGAGCAGGTGAAGCCAGAGTTCAGGAGCCTCGTATTCTTCAAAGTCAAAAGCGTAAGGATACCTGAATCTACAGTCACACTTTTTGTCTTTCATGATGCCCATGTGGCCATTTCTCTCCCATTTGGTAGGGAGTTTTCAAATGATTTTCCTTGGCCATCTTGTCCCTGGGTACCCTTTCTCAATGGCATTTGGCTTTCTGTTCTCTGTAGCTATCGCCAGAATATACCTCTCATTGTCCTCTGTAACTAGCAGGTTCCCAGGGACTGTGGGCTGTGGTCATTTAATTTCACTAACTTCAGCTTTTATTTGTGGCCAGAGGAGAAAAAGGCTTCTCATCTGTAAGCTGAGAAAACACAAAATGTCTCTTTATAGTGCAACAAAGTCATCTTCTCTGCTAAGATGCTGTTCTAGTTTTCTTTCTGTTGCTGTGATAAACAGTATTCTCAAAATAATTTTGGTGAAAAAAGAGTTTATTTCAGCTTTAGCTTACAGTCCATCATTTAAGGAAACCAGAGGAGGAGCTGAGACAGAAACCTGAGGAAGAGAACGAAGAGAACTGAAGCAAAGAACATAGAGGACACTGCTTACTGGCTTGACCCCTCTGGTTGGCTCAATTACATTGAGATACAGCCCAGACCTGCCTTCCTAGTGATGGCACTGCACACTGTAAGTTGGTCCATTTTATATAAATTAGCAATTAAGAAAATACCTCAAATACATGCCCACAGGTAAATCTGATCCACGCAGTTTTCAGTTGAGATTCTCTTTTCCCTTTACTCCAGGTATGTGCCAAGTTGATTGCTGAAGTTATGATAAGATAGATTTCTTTCTCTGCTGCAGGCTCTAATCCTTCAAAACTCCTTCAGTTATGTCCTAGTTATCAATAATCAGACATTCAAAGGGGTCCAAGGGTGGGAAGAAAACAAGTATGATATTTGGATTTCCTCCGTTATTTGAAATTTTTTCTTTGTTGCCAATGGCAGCACATTTTCCCAAGTAAGGATAGCAATTATACAGTTTGAAGGATGCTTGTAAGTATTAAATAAAATAAATCATGAAAAATACAGAAGAAAGAAACTAGTAAACAAGAAAGAACTATTTTTATTTATCTTGACAAAAAGATCTTACATGAATTGAGGCAATTTTCTCTGAGACTGACACTATTTTTTTGTAGTCATTACTATTCTTGTGATAATAAAATACATTCATCTCACTGAGGCTTGACATATATCCAAGATGCTCAGCAATGATACTGAATATATTAATCTTTTGTTGTGCCTCGCTATTTATTTCTGCTTTGTTATCGTTCAGAAACTGTAGTTGACTATAAAGATTTGCTATCATGACTTTATTTAAATCGAGTTGCTTATTTTCTCGGAAAATTTTCTGAAATAAATAGCAACAACATGTGACTTTTTATTTAAGGGAGTAAATACATTCCTCATAAATTTGCAATAAATAGATATTGCAGGTGTTAATTACCTGAATGTTGACACGTTGGTTTTAATCTTGGAAGTCATTATAAATAAGACTCCCATGAACAACTGGAAAAGTAAAAGTCAGTACTAATCTATAATCAGGACTTTTCAATCTCAACACCACTGAAATATGGTGCTGTGTGCTTCTCTTTTGGGGTGCAAGTGGCAAGTTGTCCCATGTAATGCAGGTTGTTACACAGTATCTTGACATCGATTTGTGTGCTGGTTGGGTTTTTGCCAACTTGATATAACCTAGAGAGAGAAGAAGGAGCCTCTATTGAGAAGCTGCCTCCATCAGATCAGCTTGTGGGCAAGTCTGTGGGGGGGGGATGTTTTCTTGATTTATGTTTGGTGTAGGAGTGCCCAGCCCACTGTGAGCAATGCCATGCAATGGCAGGTGATTCTGGATTGTGTAAGAAAGGCAGAAGAGCAAGCCATTGGAACAAGGCAATAAGCAGCATCTCTCCATGGTCTCTGCTTTGATTCCCACCCCCAGGTTTCTGCTTTGAGTTTCTGCCCTCACTTTCCTTCTTAATGTACTGTAAGCTGTTCTGTAAATAAATCCTTTCCTCCCAAAGTGGTTTTGAGTCTGGACATTTATCAAAACAATAACAGTCAGCTAGGACAATGTGCTGGTGGTAACAGTGTCTTTTGGATGAGACAAACCAAAATGCCTCCAGAGACTGCTAAGGGTGCCCTGGGAATAGGACTGGTATGAAATCTATGGTTAAAAATCACGGTAATTGGAATGAAAGAAGTCAAAGTATCTTTGTTTGTAGACAGCATTATAGTATACATGAGTAACTCTAAATGTTCCACTGAAAAACTCCTGCAGCGGATAAGCACTTTCAGCAAGGGAGCAGAATACAAAATTAAATCACAAAAATCAGTAGATATAAATGACAACTGGGAAATAAATCAGAGACTGAGAAAGAAACCAGGGAAACAATACCCTTCACAATAGCCTAAAATAGTATAAAAATCTTCAGATAACTCTAACCAAGAAAGTGAGATACTTATATGATAGAAACTTTTAGGACATTGAGGAAAAGAAGTTGCAGAAGATGGAAAGATTCCCCATGCTCATGGATCAGGAGGATTGATATAGCAAAAATGGCCACCATACCAAAACCAAATCTCCAGATTCAATACAATTCCTGTCTAATTCCAACATATTTTTTCACAGATCTTGAAAGACAATATTCAGCTTTGTATGGAAATACAAAATACTCAGAATATCTAAAACAATTATGAATAATAGAACTATTGGAAGTACCACCTTTCCTGACATCAGATTTTTCCTCGGAGCTCTAATAATAAAAACAGCATGGTCCAGACACAAAATCAGACATGTTACTCAATGGAATAAAATTGAAGACCCAGACATAAATTCAAACACCTATGGATATCTGATTTTTGATAAAGGAACAGACTGGAAAAATACACTGAAAAAAATACAGCATCTTCAACAAATGAGGTAGGTCATGCTGGCTACTGTAGAAAAATGCAAATAGATCCATATTTACCACCCTTCACAAAACTCAACTGTAACACAAAATTTAACTGTTCACAGTAAATACTCAGAGGGTGAGAGATTAGAGAAGCAGAGTGGCCAGCCACTAGAGAGACTTTTTCCCTTTACCAATGCCCGGACCGAGGGGGTGATCCTATCCTCATACTGTCTCCTCAGACTTCATCCTCTGACTGACTGCTTCAGACTGCACCTCCAGACTGCATCTCCAAACTGCAACTGTCTCCACCAAACTTCAGACTGCAACTGAGCTCCTGTCTCCTTCTACCTTATATTCCTTTCTCTGGCCAGCCATATTCATTCCTGTGTCCACTTCCCTAGTGCTGGTATTAAAGGTGTGTGGCTTCCAAGTACTGGGATTAAAGGTGTGAGGTACAACTGCATGACCTCTAATGGCTTAGCTCTACACTCTGATCTTCAGGCAAACTTTATTTGTTAAACAAACAAAAAGTCACTATACTCAACTTCACTGGACCAAAGACCTCAACATAAAGCCAGATACACTGAACCTGATAGAAGTGAAAGTGGGGAACAGCCTTGAACTCATTGGCACAGCAAAAGGCATTCGTAACAAAATACTATTAACACAGGTGATAAGATCAACAACTAACAAATGGGACCTTATGACATGAAAAGGTTCTGCAAGGCAAAGGACATTCCCATTCAGACAAAGAGGCAGCCTACAGTGTGGGAAAAGATTTTTACCAACTCTATGTCTGATAGAGAACTAATATCCAAAATATACAGGGAACTCAGAAAACTAGATGCCAAGAAAACAACCCAATTAAAAAAAAATGGGTACAGACCTAAACAGAGAATTTTCAAAGGGAACTCAAATAACTAAGATTCACTCAAAGAAATCTTCAACATTCTTAGTCATCGAGGAGATGTTAATCAAAACTACTTCAAGGTTTCATCTTATACCAGTCAGAATGCCTAAGAACAATGAAAAGTCAGAATGAATGACTAAGATCAACAAAACAGTGACAGTTCATGTTGGTAAGGATGTAGAGTAAGGGGAAATCTTATCTGTTGCTGGTGGGACTAAAAACTTGTACCACCACTGTGGAAATCAATGTGGTGGGTCTTTAGAAAGATGGGAATCAATTATGAGTGAGTACATCCCATGTTCCTCTTTTTGGGTCTGGCTTACCTCACTCAGGATTGTGTTTTCTATTTCTGTCCATTTGCATGCAAAATTCAAGAAGTCATTGTTTTTTACTGCTGAGTAGTACTCTAATATGTATATATTCCATACTTTCTTCATCCATTCTTCCATTGAAGGGCATCTAGGTTGTTTCCAGGTTCTGGCTATTACAAACAATGCTGCTATGAACATAGTTGAGCATATACTTTTGTTGTATGATAGGGCATCTCTTGGGTATATTGCCAAGAGTAGTATTGCTGGGTCCAGGAAAGAGGTGGGAGGTCCTTGGACTTCCCACAGGGCAGGGAACCCTGATTGCTCTTCTGGCTGATGAGGGAGGAGGAGTTGATTGGGGGAGGGGGAGGGAAATGGGAGGCAGTGGCAGGGAGGTGACAGAAATCTTAAAGAAAGAAAGAAAGAAAGAAAGAAAGAAAGAAAGAAAGAAAGAAAGGAAGAAAGAAAGAAAGAAAGAAAGAAGGGAATCAATCTACCTCGAGATCTAGCTTTACCGCTCTTGGGTATCTATCCAAGGAATGCCTCATCTTACCTCAGAGGCACTTGCTCAACCATGTTCACTGCTGCTCTGTTAATAGTAGGTAGAAATACAAAACAATACAGTTGTCTATCAAGAGATGGATGGATAAAGAAAACATGGTACATTTACAGAAAGGAACATTGCTCAGTCAGTAAAAAGAATAAAATCATGAAACTTACAGGTAAATGGATGGAATTAGAAAAAAATCATCCTGAGTGAGGTAACTCAGACCCAGAAAAACAAATATGATATGTTTCTGTTTAATGCTGATATTAGCTGTTAAATTAATGGTAACCAAGCTACAATCCATAGACCCACAGAGGTTATGCATAGAGTAAGGTACTAGAAAAGGACAGATAAATCTTCCTAGGAAAATAAAATATGTATTTATGAATGGATGAAAGGATCATGTGGGGATGGTAGGTGAGAAGAGGATGAGGGATAATAAAGCTTTTGGTCATGTTAGTTAGGTTTTCTAGATATATAGAAATATATTTCAGATGGATAAGTATTCTTCAAGTCTTTCAAAGACCTTCAAAATATGGCAACTAAAATGTTTTAAAAACTTAGGACTTTTCATGATAATGAGACACATCTGCAGCATCAATTACTTCAAGAGGAAGATGGACATCAAAGAGGCTCCTTATAGAGTTGGTTAGCCATTTAGGCAAGAAACTGCTCTTGCCTGTACTGCTTGGAGAACTGGATATGCAGAACCCACAGAGAAATGACTGCTGACCTTTCCTAAAGGTGAGATGGTCCTTCAGGGTTCCTGCTTCATAAAAGAGTCTGCTAGACATTCTACAGGACACAGAAGAAAGTGACTGACAAACTGCCAATATAGGTGGAACTGTCTTTGAAATTTCCTGCTTTACGAAAAAGTCTTCCAGATACTATGGGCCAGTAAGCTGAAGATGGATGCCCCAATGGTACAGAATAACTTTGGGTGACTGTCCACAAACAAGAAGTCACACTTTAAAGGCTGGTACTCCAAAGCTATGGGCAGAATGAATTCTCACAACACCTCCTCTTTTTTCTTAAATAAGAAGGCTCTAATCCTAACATAAAACTATATATTCTAAGAACAATTATCAAGTATTGTCCAGAAGAAAGAAATGGTAATAACATACACAAAAATGAAACTATGACCAGCAAGAACAGCATTGAGCAAGAAACAATATGAAATGTTCAGGCTATAGAGATTATTCTGATAGCTGTCCTATCCTGAAGGATCTAAATTTTGTACCTAAAATGCTTTATCTAAGATATGAAAGGATGGTGACTGTGACTATCTAGTCTTTAACCCCTTCAAGACCTAATAAGGAAAATATTATTGCCTGAAATATTCCAGTAAGCAGTAAGTGCAAGCAAGTGACCTCCAAAATATGCAAGAAATGACAGAGACAATTGGCTGCCTGGACAGTCATCCAACATTGGGACAATCAACTTTGGCTATAGGCCTAGAATATCTGACAGACCATTTTCAGAAGCAGGAATATTGGAAAGACTGTCCTACCCTGTCTTGGTAAGGTTCTGCAGTCACTTATCCTTGTAATCTGTATTTCTAGGTTTGACTGTGTGCTTACTGTCATCGTTCAAGGCAAGGACAGTTCTTTGCCCAATAGGCCAGTTTTGTCAAGAAAAAAAACTCCATATGGAGTGCCTTCAATGCCTAACATTTTCTCGGGAGTAGATCAGTGCTGCCAGAACAGTCATGTCTCACTTCAAAAGAATTATAAGTTATTAAAACATTTAAATACCATATTTTGTGGGTCTTTAAAGTATTTGAAGATTAACTATCTATACAGAATATATCTTGTGGATCTCAAGGACCTAGCTAACATAAGTATGACAAGAATGGGTGACTATTAACCTGTAATTCTTAGTAACCTATATAGCTTGAGGACTAAGGTTCACATTATAAAAATAAATAATCTACAAACATGTGTGCAGCATAAGGACAATGATATCAAAATGGTAACAATATATAATCTTATTCAAAATTATATTTGTCATAATGTATATTTTCCATTTCTGTTTATATTTTATACAGAAATGTAAAATTTTCATTTTCATACTGTATATATGTTTTCACTTCTACTTAAGATACTTTGTATATTGATACAATTAAGAATATTTTTTGTCATGTTGCACTATATATTTCTACTTCTGATTTTGTATCAATATACAACTTATCTTAGACAAGAATACAAAAATAGTCTTACATATATATATCAATATATAATAATCTATCAATGTAAATTTTCTAAAACTAATAGTTACTAAAATAGTTTACAAGTACATACACTAATCTACCACATTATTTTATGCTACATTCCCTCAACACCAGATAGGCCATAAACCTAGTGGAAAACCAAATGCTTCTATCCTCCTAAAGGATTCCAGCAATAAAATGACTCCAATGACATTCTGCTATACCCATAGATCAGTGCTATGTTAAGCCATCATTAGAGAAGCTTCCTCTTGCAGCAGATGAAAACAAATACAGAGACTCACAGCCGGACATCAAAGAGAGAGAGACCTTGTTATACTTAGGCTTAAGTGGGATGTCGCTATCAAATCCCTCCCCTCAGTGCTCAGGAAACCCTGCAGAAGAGAAGATAGAAAGAATGTAAGAGCCAGAGAAATGGAAGATATCAAAGAAACAAGGCCCATATATGAGCTCACAAAGACTGAGGCAGCATGCAGAGGGACTGTACCAGATGGGGTACTAGAGCTGAAAGGAGAAGTAGACACATATCCCATTCCTAACCCAGAAGCTATCTCCAGTTGATAACCACTTGCAAATGAAAACTTAGTTTTCTCCAAGGCAATCTCACTGGCAAACTTCTCTTAAGGGTAGCTGTATGCCCAAAAGTAGATGGCAAACAGAAAACCAACTCAGAGGCATCTTTGGATGTTCCTTATCTCATAACGGTGTGTCAGGGCTTTAAAAAATTAATCTAATTTTTAATTTTTATTTTGAGTACACTTTTTCTCTTTTTTACCCTATAGGTCCTTTCAGTGTATATTATGGTTTCCAGCTTAGTTTTAGTAATGATATTCCTTTAGAAGCCTGTTTGTTTAATTGTGAGAGACAGAAGAGGAATGGGTCCAGATATGAAGTAGGTGGGGGGGGGGCTGGAAAGAGTAGAGGGAGGGGAAACCATAATTAGGATATGTTTGTGTGCAAAAACAATGGTTTTATTTCTAAATGGGGGGAAAGAAGAAATTGCCATCATAAATCCACAATTCCTCTTTCCCCCTGTAGTTGGTCTACGAGTTGAAAAAACAGTTCCCTCTTAGTGAAACAAAGATACAGAGAAGAAAGCAGGTGAGGATAGGTCGTTCCTATTGATTCTGTACCCAGGGTGTTCTAGTCAAGATGTGCCCCTCCAAAGGAAAAGGATCCGCCCACATCCCCTCAATTGCACTTGCCATTCTCACTGCTGACACATTGTTCTCAGCACAGAAAAGTGCCTGCAACTTACTGCAGAATCCAATACCAATTTCCTCCTCACAATTTGAGCTATTGTTCTCCTTTCAATATCACGTGAACACATTTGCCTCCTGCCATTTCACAACAGCCATTTCTCTCAGACACTATAAACTTAAGAATGCAGTGTACACAATTAAATGGTCCTTTAAAAGACTTTGTAAAGCTCCACGGACTCATTTAAAGAGTGACTCATTATATTATCTGTCTCAGAGGCAAAACCTACTTCCATTCCCTTGTTTATTGCTTTCTTACATAGGGTGCTTGAAGTTTTAAAAGTCTGGAAGTCTGGTAAAGCAAAATCTTAACCTGTCTTTGAATCAAGACAATGTAGAGTTCAAGGGTCATGAGGACATCAAAACTTCTAACAGATCTTTGATAGTGACAAACATACTTGGTTTTATCAAGCCATTTCTTGCTTTCTCTTTTTGCCTCTACTAAAATAACTATAGATCCATACATCAAATGGCTACCCTTATATTGGGGGAGTCCCTGGTAAGAGACTAAAACAAAAATTTCCCATTTCATCAGAAATGTATAGGCTTGATTTCACAAGGACCAGAGATGCTAGACCCGACTGGCCTCGTCTCTTGGATGCTTCATCCCATTCCTACCTTTGACATCTCTCAAATCAAACTGAGAGGGATGATGATTGGGGTCTCATTTCTTCTGAGTCATAAAATGTGGCTGAAGACTATTCAGGCTCAAGAATCTGATAAGAAAATAGAAAAAAACTAGATTACAAAGGAGATTTGGAATCGTTTCTGTTATTCTGAGCCTTTTGTAACTTTAATCCTCTATAGCTGGAAGAGGGGCAAGATCAATCTGCCCAACAAGGGAACTGCCTCTGAAAGGACCACTGTGCAGTGTCCAAATTCTTGTGTGATCTTTGCCTGTCTTGTCCTGATGCTTTGCTTTTTAGGTAATTCTTACCTCAGCCTTCACCCCTTCCTTATAGTTTCAGTTAGTTTTGTGAGATCATGGTAAGCTGTGTCTATGTGGCTCTCAGCTTGCAGCAATCCAGCCCTAGGCCACAGCATTTGCTATCCCTGACCCAAAGGAAGCAAGCAGAGAGACAGTCTTGAAATCACTCAGACAGGTTTCCATTTCAGAAATCACCTAAGGTTAAAATCTCCTGGGTCTCTACCCCAAACTGGGCAGAGTTAGGATGAATCCCTTAACTTCTTTACGTGCATTTACATGCTATGACTGTCTCAGCAGAAGTCGTCCAAGCAGCAGTTAGGATTGTACTTGTCCATGAAGAAAATTTGGATCTGATGAAGATTCCTTTCCTTCTTCCCTTCCTATTGCTGTATCACTTACTTTGTGGCAGGTTCTTTTCTAGACTGTACAGAAAGTCCTTAGGTTATTGGGGCCCTGTCTGCCTGGGGACTGTGGAATCTTTTTCTTTGTCCTTGCCTCACTGAGCTGAGCGGTTTACTTTGTCACGTGTTCCTCATCATTGTTGTCTGGTACCCAGAACAGAGGCGTAAAGCAAAGGGTCCATCTACTTGTGAACTGGAACACTCACAACTGTTGGCTGATGGCCCTTTTCTCTCTCAGATAATTACCTCAGGTATCTCAGTATAGCGATAAAATGAAACATGCTGATTTTCAGTCTACTTGGGGTGTCCGGTGTCCTGAATTCTTTCCGATGTCTCTCATTTCTTCTGCTCAGGCCAGTGTCTTTCTTTGACACATGGAATAGCATACCTCTTAGGAAAAACTTTCTCTTTACATTTTTCTCCATTATTCCAGTAACCTTAAGAACTCTACACTCCAAATTGTCAACTTAGACTGAGAAAACTTCTTTTCAGTCTAATGAGAAATTGAAACAAAAAGTTTTCAGGTCATGAAGAAATGATAAATTGTTTCACAAGATCTTGGGTGATTTGGCATCTGACATGCCTCTTCATTCCTATAATAAAAACCCCGTGCTCTAAATAAAAATGTTCCCTCTTGGTGCTGGCATGTAACTCATGGGTGGAGCACATTTTGAATGTGAAAGAAAGAAATTAAATAAAGGCTAGGAAGAGCCTAGGACATCTAATTATATCCAACAGAGGAATGTGGGCTCATTGAATCCTGCCAACTGAAAAACATGGAGAGTTGTTTTTATTTTAAGAGACTTTTCTACCATAAATTTCTAGTCAATCAACAGAAATGCAAACTATTGCGATGTGTTATCTTATATTTGGACTTTCTGCATGGACTGTAATCATTTCTATTTTTGTGAGTAGGAGAAACAATAGTCATTTTAAAGCTGCTTTCTTGGAAACCTATGCAAGAGTAAGTTTGTAAAATAAAGACAAGACAATTATGCATCACTAACAGAAAGAAAAATGAGCTCCCACAAGGGCACATTTGATATATTCAGAAACGTATTTCAATGGGATATAATTTCCTTTCCTGATGGCAGCATGGCCATCATCACAATGTTATGTGATAAGGCTTCTCTTTCTCATCTGAACTCCTGGTCTTCTGGCACACAGGAGCCGCTACTATAAACAAGGCCTTGAATATATATATCACTCATCCTAATTTCATATGTTTACCCAGCCATTTTCTCATTTCTTTTCTGGGGAGGTAATTTTATTTCTGTTTGTGCACGTTCTATGTTGTGTTCTGTCCTTAACAAACCTTTCTTCCTTCCTTCCTTCCTTCCTTCCTTCCTTCCTTCCTTCCTTCCTTTCTTTCTTTCTTTCTTTCTTTCTTTCTTTCTTTCTACTTTTGGTTTTTTTGAAACAGAGTTTTTCTGTAGCTTTGGAACCTATCCTGGAACTAGCTCTTGCAGACCAGGCTGGCCTCGAACTCACAGAGATCCGCCTGCCTCTGCCTCCCGAGTGCTAGGACTAAAAGCATGCACCACCACCGCCCGGCAACAAACATTTCTTAAGTTACCATTTCAAGGCAATCTACTGACCCATCAAACTCACCTTATTGGAATCTACTGTTTGTACCTTCACAGTAGTGTCTAGCTTTCTTGTTTCCACCAGATTTATCCCAAACCCACAAGGGGTGGGGTTTCTAAGTAGCTCCTTCCTCAGATACATTTTGATACCAGATGAAAGGAGAGGACAACTGGCCAGGTCCTCAGGTGGGAAAGCCCACTTAGATTATGTATGAATTGGAGTCAACATGATGACATTTTATCCTAATCAAATGACGTGAAATAACAGACATGGTTGGCTTTATTCCCAGTTCCAAGAAAGTGGAGTCATTAAAATCTCTCATATTTTCCTTTCCTTTTATTCCAGAAATTTTTTTTTGTGGATCACTAGCCTCAACAATCCATTTACTATGTGATCTCTCGACACTAAGAACACTGAACTAAGAACTAAGACCTAAGGGCTCTATAGTGATTCTGCTCCAATGAGAGTTGTCCTCCTGCATGAAATCAAATCAAATTGGGCATCTAGTCTCATCTCTAATGACAAGAGAAACCCTCACAAGTACAGACTTTATCTTCTATGATTGAGAGAGTGATTGCAGGGGAACATGCTGGGAATAGCCAGATAGCCCTGTTTCCTGTATACAGAGTCAGCATCCAGTAGCTGTAGGTCCTCAGTTAATCATATACTGTTTGAGATGTTTTTCTAGTCATACAGAGAATATGTAGTACCATTTAGGCAAACTATGGGAATTATCTTGTACTTTTGCACATTTTTTTTCATTCTTATTTCAAGATATTTTCCTTGCCTCTAGCAACATGTCTTTCAGCTTGCATGTTCCACCAAGAGGATTCTGTGCCTGTGGCTTTGCTTTCCAGACCTTTGCTCTTAGGTTATAAAGATCAGTTGCCATCGTTTCAGGCCTTGGATTCAGTGCTATTCTGGAGTCTACCTTTGCTTGTCAGTGTTCTGCCCTCTAACTTCGTCCCTGTGGAACTATCTGCTCTCCCTCTAGCATGGTATTCATGCTATTAACCATGCATGATTGGTGGCTTTTTACACTAGACTATAAGAAGATTCAGACCACTGTGCATAGTATCAAGGGTTTGTGATATAGATATTTGGTATTAACACAGATATTGTTTACTGAATGAATTGCATGTTTTTTAATGTTCCTATGAATTTATTTTTTCACATTTTGAGCTTAACTGGTGCTTAATTTTATTTTATTCAGAAACTCTCTTTAAAATGTACAGAAACATTTTTCTATGTTCAGTAAGAATTTTACCCTTTTATTGAAAATGGATTTTTTCCCATAATATATATCCTAATCATACTTTACTCTCCCTTTACTCCTTCAAGTTCCTCTCTGTATCCTTTCCCATCTGAATCCACTCTGTTTCTGTCTTTCGTTAGAAAAGCAGGGTTTTAAGAGATAATTTTTAAAAACCCACCCTAACAAAATAAAATATAAGATAAAACAAAAAACATCACACTAAAGTTGAAAAAGAGCCCAAGAGAAAATACAAAACTTATAGATCTACTCATTCACACACTTAGAAATCCCATTAAAAAACTAAATTTCAATGAGTAATACATACACAGCTGACCTGGTGCAGACCCACACAGGCCCTGCACTTTGTGCTCCCATCTCTGTGAATTCATATGACCCTGAGTTGATGTAGGGGGACTTGAAATGACAGCTAGAATTGAAGGATATTTGAGAAGTTGTATGGAAACCTAGAGCAGTGGAACTTCCTAAAATATATAAAGGTATCCTAATGAATTCTCCAAATAATGGGGGAGATTGAGTCACAACTGACAATATCTTAGCATAAAATGAAGCTTTCAGTACCAGGATTGGGTTACATCAAATTGAGTTGTTTGCTGAAGGGGTACCATGGAAATTCCCAAACAACCCAGGCTGTTGTCAAGACAAAAGGTTGCTCTCCACACATTGACAGTAAGACTCTATTGCAGAAGATAGCACCCACACAACTTATTGAATATGAAGAGGCCTAGCTGGTGTCTACACAAAACCTTCTCCCCTACTTTCTAGTATCTTTGGTACAGGAAAGTACTCTGCAGTATACCAAAAGAGAAATGTAAACACCAACCCAGATACAAACCCTTTGACCTCCAATGCTGACCTGCCACAAAATATGCGAAGGCAATGTTGGCACAAAGTATGTAGGAATAACCAAGCAATGTCTGATTTGACTTAAGGCCCACTCCACAAGATGGGAACCATACCTGACACAGCTTAGATGACCAACAACCAGAGACTAGATATCCCAAAGACCTATGGTAAAACCAGACACCAGTGGTCTTCTAGAAGAAAGGAAGAAAGAAAGAAAGAAAGAAAGAAAGAAAGAAAGAAAGAAAGAAAGAAAGAAAGAAAGAGAGGAAGGAAGGAAGGAAGGAAGGAAGGAAGGAAGGAAGGAAGGAAGGAAAGAAGGAGACTCCTAATAATATTCTACTATACTCACAGATTTGTGCCTCATTCAGTCTTTGTAAGTAAAGCTTCCTCCTGTAGCAGATGGGAACAAATACAGAGATCCAACAGTACATTATGCAGAGAGAGAGACCTTACAACACACTGTTTTAAATGGGATCTCTCCATCAAATTCTTCCCTTCAGAGAACCTTTGGAAGAGGAGTGGAAAGAGTGTAAGAACAAGGAGGGAATTGAGGACACCAGAACAAGATGCTTCTGTGAAATTAAATGACTAAGTTTGTTTTCATTTATTGGGGGAGTGGACAAATGAAGCTTCAATAGTTGAAGCAAGTTGGGTAATTTATTAGCAATCTGAACTGGATAGAGGACTGAAGTCCACTTGTAGGATCTGTGCGCTTTTTGCCACGATTCTCAGCAAGATGACAGGCATGAATGATCACCATCCCTAGTTTCTTTGCTCTACCTTCTTATCAGGCCTTCAGATCCTCACTAAGCCTTGAACGGCAGACTGAAAGAGTCATTTTCTGTTTCTCAAGTAGCTACTTAATTTGTTAAATTGTTTGACTCCACACTTGTGCAATTGCTCTTGTCTATGCATCCAATGCTCAGACAAAGGAGAACCTTCATATAATGCCAATGTGGGTTCTATCACTCAGAAGCAATTCTGAAAGTGTTATAAACAAACCTGAACTTTACTTATAATGTCAGAAATGTGTTTGTTAAGCCGCCTGAAAACAAAGTTAAATTTTGTTTAATTCAAACAAAATTCAAATCCACACTGGCCCAGTGCTTTCTAAGCAAGAATAAATCATGAGTTACTAGAAGAGGAATTTTTAAAACTTAGATTCAGCTCATGTTTAGGCACTGATGTTTGCCAAAACTTATGGTATAGTTTCTGATGTTACCAAGACAAATTATCACAACAAACTCCCTGATCCTCTGCCTCTTTCAATCTTTCTGCCTTCTCCCCCCGATTAGAAATGTTTCCTGAGCCCCAGGTGTGGGAGAGGTTTGTTGATGTATCTACTGGGACTGGGGTCTACAACTGTACATTTTGATTGGTTGTTGTTTTCTGCAATGGTATCCATATATTCTATCTAACTAGATGATGGAACACCCATGAGGCCTCAACCCTATATAAAGAACTACAGGCAACTAAAGAGTACTGAGAGTAGAAAAAGTAGTCTTCCCCTGCTTGCCAATTAGTTATCCACTACCAGATAATTAGCCTTGAAAAAAATATAAAACATTATACAGACTTAGCAGATTATGTGTATAAATATATATGTATGTAGATACATGTATGCATGCATATGCATCTAAGAACAATTAATGAAAAGAAGAGGATGTGAATTTGAAACAGAGCAGACAGGGATACATGGAAGAGTTTCGAGGGAAGAAAAGGAAGGGAAAAGGATGTAATTATATTATAATCTCAAAATCGAAAGAGAAAACAGATTCAAGAGCTATAACATGGAGATATAGTAATACACTCTATTAAGTTACAAAGTCTGATACTTTTTAAATAAAAGACAAACATATGAAAGCATAATCAGGTCATGTAACAGAAGCTTTATGTGACGTGGGTTGATGGGAGAGAGTCTTCTGGCTTGTGTTAATTTCATTGGTTAAATAAAGAGACTGCCTTGGCCCTTTAATAGGACATAAAATTAGGTAGGCAGAGTAAACAGAACAGAATGCTGGGAGAAAAGCTGAGTCAAGGAGTCGCCATGATTCTCCTACCGGACACAGATGCAGGTTAAGATCTTCCCTGGTAAGACACCTCGTGGTGTTATAGGGATATTTGAAATGGGTTAGATCGACATGTAAGAGCTAGCCAATAAGAGGCTGGAACTAATGGGCCAGGCAGTGTTTAAAAGAATACAGTTTGTGTGTAATTATTTCGGGTAAAGCTAGCCATGCGGGCGGCCGGGTGGCAGAGACGCAGCCCCACCGCTCCTATTACAACAGTGGGTCCATATAATATTGTTTGGCCAGGGAAAATGAGTGTTAAGTGAAGCAAGTCAGATGCAGAAAGACAAGTATCACATGTTTTCTCTTATATGTGGAAAGGGGGGAGGTGAAGAAAAGATGACCAGAAATTTATACAGTTAATATGTGTATTGTTATTTTTCTCATTTTGTGATCAAAGAAGTAGCAAAAACTGTACGGAGATGCATTCATAGTGGTGGGGAGGTCATGGTCACAGGAGTGTAGGGGCACTGCTCAAATAAAGATTAATACTGGCAATCGACTTTCTTCTTGTGTATGTGTGTGTTCACATATGCTATCACATCTGCATGGAGGTCAGAGGACAAAAGGTGTTGGTCCTCATTGTCTACCTTTTTTGAGAAAATGTCTATCTTGTTCACTGCTAGGAATGCTGTTCTACTGGGCCAGAGCTTCCCATGATCCTCCTGTCCCATATTCTTATGAAGGGGTATTGGGGTTACAGTCATTTGTGCTACTGCATTGGGCTTTTAAGCAGGTTCTAGGCTTCAAGCACTTTCTCCACCGAGCCGCCTCCCCAGCCTGCTTCTCTCCTATTTCTTTAGTCTGGGACTACACACAGCCCATGGATGGGGTGCTCACATTAACAGTGACCCTTCCAATTTCAACTAACCAAATCTAGAAACTCCCTCACAGACAAGTACAGATTTTTGCCTTTTAGATGATTCTAGATCCTGTCAAATTGACAATCAATATTAACTATCAAAATGTATAAGTGATTATCAATAATACTACTGATAAAGCAATGCATCATATCAGAGGTCAGAGGTCAAACCACACAAGTAAACAAGAGGGAACTGTAGCAAGCTTTGGGGTCAGAAATGCTACTAACAGCAATTTTCAGGGTCTGCCTAGTGCGAAAGCCAAGAATGCTTAACATGAAACACTTAGAAATCTATAGTTTTACCATTTGTTTAGATTGTGCTTTGTGTATTTATGTATTTGTACTTTTTGGTACAGTGTTGTGGATCTGAAATAAACCCGTGAATTTAATCCATGGAGAAACACAAGAATCCATGGACAGAACTACAATGACTAACTTGTGTTACTCCTAGACTATTTCTATGCTTCAAATCATTAAGTGTAGCTGAAGGGAAGCTTTGAAATGAAAGAACACATCTGTGCTTACCTTGCCCTGTGCTGCAGATATTCAAATAAGTCCTGATTATGTCCTTAAACATTCCCAGTAATACCAAGATGAGCAAACTGGCTAAGCTCAGACTCCAGAGAAGGAAAAGATGGGGTGAGGGTGTGGGATAGGTGTTAGGAAGACAGTTAAAGTTAAAAGCAAATAAAACAGCAGCTAGAAACATGCAGAAGATTTATGGGTGGTCAGAAGATGAATAGCCAATAATTTTCCCTTGGATAAGCCTTTATTGCCTAAGGTATGTGTATTATAAAATGTGATGAGTGAAAAAATGAAAGGAGTCAAAGGCAAGCTCTTGTGGATCATTAATCATTGATAAAGACGAGAGACAAGGTCTAGTTGAAGGCTCAGAGTAATGAGTTTGAAAATTCTTTATTGCAAAAATATCAAGTAAATTGTGATTATGAGGCCAAATGCGGGCAGGGAAGCCCTGGGATTGCTGAGAACACATGAGCACAGGCTTACAGGACCTGGACCTCTGCAGGATTACTCAAGAGCAGTATGCTCTATTCTTTAGTCAAGTTCAGAATTACTTGACTAACTCAAGAGGCCCAAGTGTGGAGAGTTCAGCAAGTCATGGTTTGGGATGGATAGGTTTTTTTTTCCTATTCTATTGTGAGAAAAGACCCTTCAACAGCAAAATCCATAGTTAAAAACACTAGCTTACCTAGTAGGTGGAAGAGAACTTTGTTCTGAATTTTGGCAAATCCAAGTGCAGATTTACTTGACTTCCAAGAAATTAATCAAGTGTTTTGGCTTCTCAATCACATGATATAAAATGTGATATTAAACACAAACCCTACATGGTTTGCTTGATCATATTTCTGAGATGAATTCAAACCTGATGGAGAGCAGACTGCTAAGCCTGCAGTGTGCACACCGATATAACTAACAATTGCACAACTTAGCCTTACTTTAGAGGCAAAGGAACCTCCATCCACATTATAGAAATAAATTAGAAAATGTATTCAGTTACAAACCGGGTCTGGTGGTGAATGTAATTTCAGCACATAGAGCAGGAAGACTGACCATTCCAGGCCAGTCTGGGCCGTATAGTAAGATCCTGTCACAAAAAAGGAACAAAAACAATGCCAGATAGTTCTAAGTATAACCAAGTGAACTCAGTTAAGTTCATGATTTATTCTGTCTTGGACCTCAGCTCAGGAAATGACTCCACCCACAATAGATGGGCTGTCCCACTTCAGTTAGCCTAGTCTCAAGATCCCTTGTAGGCATGCCCAAAGATTTGACTCCTCCGGAAATCCAGATCCTGGCAAGTTGTCAATTGTTAATCATCATAGCACTGAAGAATGCAAGCCTAAAGTACATTTTAATATCAATTACTTTATGGTTTTATTGCTGCAGCACCAAACAGCTCTTATTGGAAATCGGCTCAGATCCAATAATCAATCTGAATCTTAGTCTCACTTTATCTCTTACTGTTTCGTATTTTCCAGTCAGTGTCTTCCTGCTCAGACAGAAAACTGGCTCTGGCCCAGTGTGAGTCTAATGCTTTGGGTATTTGGAATATGGGGTTCGGGGAGAGATTGTTGGTGTTGCCGAAAGTATGGAATCTAGAATTCTGGCTTTGTTCCTGTTAACTATTTGTCCAATTCAAGGGGACTGTGAGAATGAGTTTAGCTGGGGAGATGGCTTAGCAGACAAGGTGCATGCCATGCCAAACCCTGAAGAGCAGGGTTCAGATTCCCCAGAACCCACCTAAGTGCTGGGGTAGCAAGCATGTGGGGAGCATTCTGAGATGATCCCCAGAACAAGCTGACTGGCTGAGACAGTCTAAGAGATAAGGCCTAGGTCTCAGTGGGGTATCTGCCTCAGGAATATAAGGTGGGGAACAATAGAGGAAGACACCCAGTGTTAATCCCTGGCCTCTATAAATGTATGCAGTGAACATATACACATGGACAAGCTCACACACACAAACATGCATACTTACACGCAGGCCGTTGGCCAGCAGCCAGGCTCACTTTCCTGAGGCCTGCTTGTGTGTAAATGTCTGCAGTCAGCTGGCTGCTAGGAGCAGCTGCTAATCCCCAAATGCTTTAATTGTTGGTACCCTATTCCATTAACATGTTTTTGTTTTTTCTTATGTCTCCATTAATGACAAATAGATTAGCACAATGTATTTATTTATTACAGCAGAGTCCTATGAGTGCCTAGTACTTCTGAGGAGCAGATGTCTCCCACAATGCCATTGTCCTCATTCTAGTGCAGTGAGTGGTTCTCAACCTTCCTAATGCTGGAACCCCTTAATACAGTTCCTCATATTGTGGTGGCCCCCAAATATAAACTTATTTCATTGCTACTTCATAACTGTAATTTTGCTACTGTTATGAGTCTTAATGTAAATATCTGATATTCAGGATATCTAATATGTGACCCCCAAAGGAGTTGTGACCCACAGTTTGGGAACTGCTGTACTAGAGAAAAAGGGTCTTTTAATTTCTTGACTTCCAAGAAATTAATCAAGTGTTTTGGCTTCTCAAACATCATTCTGGAGAAGAGCTGACAATATCTGGAGATAGTGTCATTTAATATATAGAATGCCACCTACAAATTTGACTTCTGATAATTTTCTTGAGCTTCTTGTGTCTTGGTAAAATGATGATTCCATCAGTACCATGACCCAGGGATGCTGTGAACATTCTTGGAGGCAGCAGAGAGTTTCCGCGTGGTTCTCTCTGACAGTTCTTAGTGCTGCCACCACCTTTGTTATCATGCTTTCATTTCTTGTTTATAGGTTGCTGAAATTAAAAACATGCATATGCCACAAACAACTAGGTATTCACCCTGAGAAATGTTACTGAGAGTCTAGGAAAATAGGATGGCTGACAAAGAACCTCGGATTCTGGAGATCTGAGTGTGAATGAATAAATGAGAAATCATTTCTGTTTACTCAATTATTTACTGACAAGATATAGGCAGATTCCATTACTTGGGCTGTTAGTGGTGCCATTATAGGCATGGTCATACATCTTTATTGTATGCCCACTTCATTCTCTTTAGGCATACATATAGGAAGGGTATACCAGGATCATACTCAAATCTCCACTCTAGGCTGAGCTCTTTGGAGAAAACACTGTTCTCTAGTAATTAATATTTGACACATTTTATAGCCATCTTTTGAGTACAGTTTTTATGCAATGGTAGAATAAGTGTTGTTTTAAGATCTATAATTTCATGAACCATGTCTAACAAATCAGAGAAATATGGTGATTTGAAATACACGTCTGACTGATTCATCTTTAACTATTCCCATCTTGATATATCATACACAGTTAAAATAGGCATTTCTGGAAATAAAGATGTTGGTTTATGACTATTATCCCGACACGGAGAAGGCTGAGAGTCCCAAAAAGACTCTCAGGGTTCACAGAGATTGAACAGAGATAGAGTAATTTGGAAAATGAATAACATCAGCAGTAGAGGTGATAAATTTCCAAAATAGGCCACAGATACATTTCACCTCCAAAACATATTTTGTAATATACATCAACATAGTGCAAAACTATAAATTCATGTGCAAAGTTCAGTAGAGAATGACCTTCTCCTTGGAGGCACAGTTCCTGTTTGCATAACCCTAGACAAAGCTTGGTTTCAAGGGTTAATATCCTTTTCTTCAATGCTCCCATTGGGAGAACAACTGAGAGTTTGTGTCTCTGGCTGCCTCTGGATGTAAATGGTATCAGCACCTGGAAAGCCTCTGGTTCAAACCGGTTCTTAGAGGGTTTTAACTTCACATCATCACAAACCACTGCACATTTAAATTTGGGGAGAAATGGACCATGTTCATGCAGTGGAAAATAGGCACACACACTCCCAATACTCCCAATGTCTGTCTTATGAGTTGTTTATGAGCGTGCTAGTAACATCTTCGCTGAAACGAACATCCTAGAATATGAAAATGACTGCACTTCAGGGCGGCAGGAGCTGTTGTTTCAAACTTGTGAAACAGAGCAGCACATTCTGGTCATGGTTAATAATGTCCCTAAATTTATTCTTCAGCTGTTCGTATGCCACAAGCTAGCACCAGCCAAGCATAACGGTGCCAGATGCACGGGCTTTCGATGTGAAATGAGGGCACGGATGATTTGTGGAGGACCTTTGGCTAGTTGACACAGCGTGCCAGTGGGGTCGTCAGCCCGGGGTTCCAGCGCTACCGTTGGTGCCAGTGGGTAAGTCACAGCTGACTGATAACTAAGAAGGACCACTCTTCCCTGCAGGGCATTCTCTTCAGTTTCACAGGGTTTTTGAAATTTCAAGCTGCTTTTGAAAGAGTTGGTTTCATTGTTTACGCATTCACTGTGTTCACATAAGCCACGAAACGTTCCTTGCTGACGTTCACGCAGCATGAAGAGTTTCAGTGGAGGAGGGGGAAGATAGATTGACGTAACAGGAACTGCTAAAATGACAACCATAAACGAAACAAAGAAACAGTGGCATTTAATTTCTATTCTAAGACCTGCCATTAGAGATACTACTGAGATTCTTCTTATATACTTATATATTAAATTCCATTTATATTAAATATTGAACATGTTAATGCTTCAATACACACACATAAACACACACACACACACACACATGTCTTTAGGTCCAGATTCAAATGAGACCACCATATTCTATTAAAATGGACCCAAAGTTAAAAATCTGTGTAATTTTCCTAGAAAATTACCTGTGGCAATGTCTAATTTTAAACACTCATTATAAATTAGAAGAAAATATCATTCCAATTTTTTAGGTGTCTCTCTTCAAGTAAGAGTGATAGAATTTAACAAGATATGTTTTATAAACTATTTTGTAATAAATTAATATTGAGTATACGTATATATGACAATTTTATGAATATACATATATATGACTTGATTTTGCTGTATACTTCATAAACACTTGTTATTAAACTTTTATCATTCCTATAACATTAAAGCAGGGGATTCTCTGGTGGATGTGGCTTGATCTCATAAGAACATAAGAGCCCCCTTTTAAACTGCTTTCCTACTTTGTGCTTACAGTCACTTTTCCTGAGTGCTCCCTCACAGACTATTGGAACATACTTGTTAGAATGACTTCCAATGGATGGAAGTTTGGTGCCACAGGATCTAGTACATCCTGAGATGAACTTGGTGAAACTGAATATGTCTTCAAACATACATCATTACACTTTGTTTATGTATGTGTGTGTGTGTAATAAAATTACATACATGAGTATTGCATTTAAGTCATTTCTATCCCTCTCTGTGTCTCACTCAACCCCATTCCACCATACTCCCTTCTCAAATTCATGATCTCTTCTTTATTATATGCACACACATGTATGTGAGTACAACCTGCTGGTATAATTGAGTGTTGCTCTTATGTGTATATGTTTAAGGTTGACCACTTGGATCATTTATCAGGCTCTCTCCCCTAAGAAGATGAAATCTCCCTCTCTTGGTAGCCAGTAGTAGCCCATAGCTCTGCATTTACAGATAGGGTCTTGTAAAATTTTCTCTCATCCACACTGAGAAGTCAACTGGCGTTGTAATTGTATGAGACTTGTTTAGGTGATGATATTTCTGAGATTTCATGGGGGCAGCTTTCCAGCCATACCCAGAAGACACTATCTCCCAGTAAACCTCCTGGTATGCTGGTTCTTAAAATCTTTCTGCCTCCTCTTTTGATAATCCCTGAGCTTAAGGTTTGGGGTTGAGTTGTAGACGTATCAGTAGGGTCTAGGTACCCCAAGGTCAGTTCTCTCAGTTTTACCAGTTGTGGGTTTCTGAAATGTTCTTCACCTGCTGCTAAAAGAAAAGTCTTTGACAAAGGGTGAGATACACCCTTGTCTGTGGAGACAATGGTAAGCATTTGTAATGCAGTTAGAATTACACTAGTTTGGGAAGATAGCAGTAGTAGATTCTCCTCCAAGACCCATGAGCTTAGCAGCCCCTAGTAGTTGGCTAAGTTTACAGTACCAAACATAAATTCCTTCTAATGAAGTGGGACTTAAGTCTAATTAGGTAGCTGCTGGTTGCTCCAAAATATGTGTGACTATTGTATGCTTAGTGATATCAGTCATACTGGTCATTGTGGTTTGTAGGTTTTACAGCTGCGTAGGGCTATGGATTGCCTTTGGCAGATTGTATTCAAGGTGCTACAGCACCTCAGAAACTATGAGAGCTAGTCCTTGTGGAGGGGACTTTCAGGTCAGTTCCAGCCCAATTTTTTTTAAGTTCTGTGCCTGAAATATGTGCTGTCTTCAGCAATAGGAATTCACCTATATGCTCTGGCAGGTACCAGAGCCAATGGCAACAACCTACCCTTGCTTTTGTACTTCCCTGACCAACAACTTGAAGCAGGATTTTCCATGCTTGGCATGGGGATTTTCATTAGTCTGTGGCTTTTGGGGGGCATTATCACCCAAAGTAGAGGAACTTTATTATATATGTGTGTGCATGTACTTTTACATATAATTATTTTTGAGTAAACAAAATTAATTCACTTCCCACTACCCTCCCCAATCCCACCTCTTGCTACTACTGTACATTTTTTTCACAATAATTATTTAGGAAAGTATTGTGTTATGCTTATAAAACATTGGTTTTATATGTCAGTCCTTCCAATTTACTGGATCTTACTTTATAGTCTAATACAAGAGCAAGTTTTACAGCTAGATGGCATGCAATAATCTCTCTAGGACTTTTTATCATGAAGTGTGGTTAGATTTTGTCAAAGACTTTTTCTGCATCTAATGAGATGATTGTGTGAATTTTGTTTTTTCAGATTATTTATATAATGGATCACATTTATTGATTTATTTATGTTGAATCATCCTTGCGTCTCTGGGATGGGCCTAGTTGATGATGGTGGATTATCTTTTGGATGTGTTCTTGAACTCTGAAAGTATTTGGGTGAGAAATTTTGCATCTATGTATGAAGTCATTGGTGGCTGCTGCCCTGCTTCTCTGGCTCCAAGCAAACTTTATTTGTCAAGACACAATCAAAATGTCACACAGCATATGTTCAAAAGGGAAATTGCTCTATAATTCTCTTTCTTTGTGGGCCTTTGCATGGTCTAGGCATAAGGTTATTTATAAAATAAATTGGGCAATGTTTCTTCTATTTCTAGTTTGTGAATTAATTTGAGGAGTGTTTGCATTACCTCTTTGAAAGTCTGGTAGACTTCTACACTAAAACCACCAGGCTATTGGCTTTTTTTTGGTTGATAGACTTTTAATGACTGCTTCTATTTCACAAGGGTTTAAAGTGCTTATCTGATTTGGTTTAACTTTGGTAGGTGATGTGCATTTAAAAAGTTGTCCATTTTTAATTTTCCAATTTATTGGAGTATAGATTTTTAAAGAATGTCTTTATTGTTGTAATTTAAAAAAGAAGACGCACGTGAGAGAAACAGGCCATGTGACAGAGCTCAGGTAGAGAGGTGTTTTACTGGGGAAAAGTGAATGGAAAAATGGGGAGGGAAGACAGGCTTCTGGGGACAGGAGAAGAAGAAGAGAGGGAGGCAGAGAGAGACAGAGACAGACAGATAAAGACAAAAACAGAGAAGGAGAGAGAGGGGGGAGAGGGAGAGAGAGACAGAGACAGGCAGAGAAGCAGAGAGAGAGAGAGAGAGAGAGAGAGAGAGAGAGAGAGAGAGAGAGAGAGAGAGGGGGGGGGGGAAGTGGGCAAGGGCCACTGTTTAAAAGGGAATGTATCAAATGTGCACAGCTGGTGCTCTTAGTGACAGTAGCTGAGGACATGTCCTGTCAGAACCTCAAGGGCAGGCCAGTATAAATGCTTAAATACTAACACTTATGATTCTTTGGATTTCCTCAGCAACTCTTGTTATGTCCCCCTTTTTGTTTCTGATTTTGTTGATTTGTATATTTCTCTCTGTCTTTTAGTTAATTTTGATAAGAGTTTGTCAATCTTACTGATTTTCTCAAAGAAAGAATCATCTCCTTTTTTTCATTGATTCTTATTATTCCATTTGTCTCTGTTTTATTGACTTCAGGCCTGAGTTGGATTATTTCATGCTGCCTACTCTTTTTGGGTGTGATTTCTTCTAGAACTTTTAGGTGTTCTGTTAAGTAGCTAGTATGAAATCCCTCTATCCCTTTTTCTTTTTCTTTTTTTAATATAGGCACTTGGTGCTATGAACTTTCCTCTTAGAACCACCACAAGTGTCCCATAAGTTCGGGTATGTTGTATATTCATTTTCATTCAATTCTACACAGTCTTTCTTAATTTCTGCTTTGGCCCATTTTACATCCAGTCGTGAGTTGTTCAGTTTCCACAAATTTGAAAGTTTCTGTTGTTTCTCATGCTGTTGATAGCCAACTTTAATCCGTGGCAATCTGATAGGATATAGGGTGTTATTATAATTTTCTTGGATTTGAAATGATTGTGATTCTAGGTGCTAATATCTGGTATTCATTCTGTTGGCTGTGTTATGATTCATGGCAGCGACCCCAGCAGGTCTTCTGGCGGGTAGGAGACAGACAGATATGCCATGCAGTGAGAGCTTGGGTATAGAGTTTATTTAGTGGGTATTGGGTATAAGGGTAAGGGGTTATGGAGGGGAGGAAGAGAGAGAGAGAGAGAGAGAGAGAGAGAGAGAGAGAGAGAGAGAGAGAGAAGAGATGGAGAGGAGGCTTGGGATCAGTTTTCCCTGGTGTGAAGGGGGAGATTGTGGGAGGATGGAGTTTGTCTCTTAAGAGGACTGAATACCCAGGTGACGGGGGAGACCAACAGATTTATAATTACAACAGGGTGCGTATTTTTTTAACCTTGATTTTTGTTGCCTTCTTTAATTCCGAGGAGAGTGTGGTCCTGGTATGGATAGTTTCTGGAATTCTGCTTGCTGTGGCCTCTGAGTGTTCCAGGTATAATGTGTGTTTAGGCATAGGGAGCTGATATTTAAGAGTGGGGATGGTCTAGAATTGGTGTTTTAAGTAAGTCAACAGGTGGGAGGAAAGCAGGTTTTCCATAGGATTTGTTTAGTCCTTTGGAATGGGGGGGGGGGCAGAGTGAGAAGAGACTGCATCAGGTATTCTGCTCCAGAGTGGGGCATGAGACATAGATTAGCTAGAGAAGTGGAGAGAGAGTGAAGAGCTGAAGCTAGCCTCCCTGCCTTATTGGCCTACTTGCTTCTCTGGCTAGCATGGATGCTAGGTTCCAAGGGAATATCTGCTACAGTTGGGGGCCTGAGGCAAAGGGATGACTAGGGAGGGAAGGCGAAAGAAAAGATCCCTGAGATCTGCTGAAACGGAGGTGAAGAGGACAGGGAGGCTGCAGGAGGTGGTCTGCTGCAGAACTGGAGGCTGAGCCTGGGGGATTGGGTTTGGAGGAGAGGTAAATGTCTGCAGTAAGTCTACTTCCTTCCCTGGCCTGTGCAGCACCATCTTTTCTTTATCCATTTGCTTATAAACCTCTCCCGGCAACCATGAAAAATGCCACTGCAGATGAAAGTACGGACAGACGTCTTGACTAGATCCAGATCCTCATTCCTTTGAAAATACACTCAGAATTAATATTGGTTCTGTTTTTCAAAGAACCTCATACTATTTTCTGTAATGGCTGCACTAATTTACATTTCCATCAACAGTGTGCAAGGGTTTTATTTTCTCATCCTTCCCAAGAGTCACTTTCATCATTTTTATAACAGCCATGCTAACATTTCCTGATGAGTGATGCTGAGCCCGTTTTACACTTATATAACTGTTGGCCATTTGTATGTCATCTTTGGAGAAATGCATATTCAATTCATTGCATGTGTGCCTCTCTGTGTGTGTGTGTGTGTGTGTGTGTGTGTGTGTGTGTGTGTAATGATAGGGATTTCTAATATATTTTGCATAATAATCCTTTCTAAGGCATATGGTTTTAATGTATTTTTTCCTGTTCCACAGTTTCTTTTCATTTTGTTGGTTGTTCACTTCGCTCTTCCGAAACTCTTCAGTTTAATTCAACCCCACTTACCCACATTTGCTTTATAGTTTATGCTTTGCTGTCATAGCCAAAAATCATTGCCAAAAGCTATTTCAAGAAGCTTTCCCTTACACTTTCTTTAGTACTTTTATGGTTTTAGTTGTTATGTTTAAGTCTTCCGTGCATTTTAAATGGATTTCTTACATTACAGTGCAAGAAAAGTCTCTTTGTTCAGTCTTCTGCTCATGAAAAATCAGTTTTCTCAACATCATTTATTGGAGAAAGTATCTTCTCCCTTTGTGGATTCCTGACACTCTTATTGAAAATCATTTGATTGTAGGAAGCTGGGTTTGCGGAGATGCTTGTTTTCAGGAAGATAGAAGCCCTTATGATTAAAGGCTGGAAATGAATGTTTCAAAGAAAGGGACTGGTAATATCTAACTGCTAGATAAGTGGCTTTATATTATTTTCTGTCAGAGCTGAAGCACTGACTTAATATTGTATAAACAAAAACTATTCTAGGATTTCTAGAGTATTCTACTAATATTGAAGAATTTTCATACTTATAAATGTACATAATATTGTCATTAATTATTTTAAATTGTTAAAATCATTTATAGATTATAATGCTTGAAATACCTTATATTAATATATTTTATTTAAGATACATGTCTAATTATGGAAACCAAATTAAATCCGCATATCTGGAAACACTTGAAATGGCTTCTGCATTTGACTAGGTTCATGGTAATTAGACATAAAAGAATCGGAGAATGTAAGCTGAGAGTTGAATGCTGTCTTCTTAACCTTACACAGCCATAAGGAAAGCAATCTAGCAAGCTCCTAAGATTTTTGTTATTTATTTATTAATCCACATATTTACCACACTTATCTTGACTAGAAATATTTTACGTGAACTAGTTATCACTGTATAAAACCATGGATTTTCTGTAGACAGAGTGAGTTAGATGACCTGGCATAGCCTTTTCCTCTTATCCTCTAAATAGAAACTTCCCCTGCTGAAGGACTCGGAACGGGAAAGGAAACTATTTCTAGTGGCCTTAGATTTCAGGGGCTTTAACTAGAAAATTTGATGATGGTAGTTCCTCTTCCTTAAAAACCTCTAAATGCACCTTAAATGAAAGACATTTGAGAGATGTCTTCCAGAGACATTTCTCCATTGTTCTTCCAGACTGGAGAGAAAGAAGAAACTACAAACATTTTTGTTCTTTTCCAGGAAAAAGCTAAGCAGTATCTTACCCCGCCACTGTGTAATATAAAGAGTCAGCAAGGAAAACGTCAAATGGCAGGCAGAGCTCATAAAAAAATAAAATACAATACAAACAAAACAAAACAAAAAACCAAAAATACAGTAGAGGAGACTATTGGAAGGGTGGCAGAGAGCAGGGGAGGTGAGATAATTAGGCAAATGTACAAATTAAAAAGCCAGGGATATTTCCACTGGGGCCATATGGATGAAAATGATGCCGTGTGTAACGCAGCACTGAATGGTACAGTATCATCAGGGCACAGAAGCAAAGTTCCTCCCTACCATGGAGAAGAATAGATCTGAAAACACGAGGGTTCTCATGAGCACAGCAAGGTGGAGTTCTGAGTACTGGCTGTCTTCATCTGAGGGAAGAAAGCAGTCGCACTGAGATGTGCTTGGAACCAAAATCCTGTGGGGATTCTGGTAGCTACAAACCCATGAGCACATTGACTTTTCCATGACTGTGGTGAGGGGCTGAGTGGGAACACAAGGAAGGACTGGCATCAACTGGGCCCAAGTCAACTCAGATCTAGTCAGAGTAGCCCTCTAGTTTCATTGCGTACTTCAGGCATGGTCTGTTTCTGGGCCTCAGAATTGCGTCTTCTTCCTTGTATATGGGCACAAGATTTACTCAATCTATTTTCAATGGCATAACAAAATTTTATTGCTGACCATCTAGAGTTAGCACATACTACACAATTGAAGGACGGAATTATCAGCACTGCCTTAATTTCCTGCACCAATTGTAAGATTTGAAGTCTTTGGCTGTGCTGGTTGGTTTTTGTCAACTCAACACAAACCTAGACATAACTGGGAAGAGGACTCTCAACTGAGAAAATACCTCCATCAGATGCCTGTAGTCAAGACTGTGGGGATATCTTCTTAATTAGTAATTGATGTGGAAAGGCCCAGCCCATTGTAGTGGTGCTACCCCAGGCGTAAGCCTAACAAGCCATGAAGAGTAAGCCAGTAAGCAGCACTCCACCATTGCCTCTGCATCAGTTCCTACCTCAAGTTTCTGCCCTGGCTTCTTGGTGATAAAGGAATCCTTTTTTCCTCCAAGTTGCTCTTGGGCACACGATGTTTTATCACAGCAGTAAAAACCCAGACTAATTTCTGGCTACAAATTCAGGGGTCCCCATGGCTTTTCATGTCTATTGAATAATCACAGTCAAAATGATTGTCTCATTCTGAAGGATACAAATCTAGACTGGTAGAATGAAGGTCAGGAGACAGTTTGAAGATAAGGAGAGCCCAAGCACAGAGCTTTGCTATCTTCCTATGGTTAGAACATAACACATTTTCACTCATCACCTGATGCATTTACCATACAGGGAGGTCCCCTGAGCCTTGAAGTTCAGAGGGTTTTTTTTGGGGGGGGGGGGCGGTTACAATAATGGCATGATTGTTTTGTCCATTGGGCTACAGGGCTGAATTTAATTTCCAGCTCCTTCCTTTCCCTGGGAGTTGAAAGGGTAGTCTGATACCATGTAGATCAAAGTCACAATCCTGTAATTACAAAGTTAGAGGTAGCAGCATGGTCGATAGCTTCCAGTTTTCACTGATAAAAACCCAGGCAGAACCTGAGGGGCTCCAGCATAACAAATATATGCTTATAACTAGGGTAATTCTAATTGATCTGTTAAGATTCAGGGGCAAAGATAAGATAAATGCTTTCTTACATAATATAGTTTGCTCTGGTCTTTGCTATAGCTTTTTCATAACTAATTAACCCTTCCTGTCGAAGCATCTCTCCCTGGTATATACAGCAATAGAATCAACATGAACACTTGCAATATTTAGAGTCACTTCAGGATAGGTCTTGTAACCTATCAATATTTCTTATCAATATTAGTTATTATTAATTATAATAATTAGTATTATATATGAAAAATGTCAATAATTCCTTATCAATATTATCTACAATGCCAGTGTTAGGATATATTGAAGGATGGTAGATACAACATGAAAAATGAGATCAAAAGATGCCAACATATTACCAGAATCTTATTCACTCAGTGTGATATTTCAGTCCATCATCACATTGCATGGCCAAAATATTTTTCAGGCTGAGTCCATGAAGATCTTTAGACTCCCATGCAATTTTGTCAGATTATAAAAAGCAGAAATGGCATCAGCAGAAAATTGCTTCTCCCTCTCAGCTAAAAGACAGTATCATTTTGTGCCCCAAGTCTATTATATTTCCTAGTTCCACACTCATCAGTCCTTGGCATTAGCTACTCTTTCTTACTTTTTTTTTGTAAAAAAGTTACACAAAAACTTTGTTTCTTCTTCCTTGTCTCGTTTTTCTTTCTTAGGACTTACTGCTATCTAAGACATATATTATCTGCTCATCTTATATTTGTTGATATAAATATATGTATTATATATTTAAATATATATTACTAAGCAGGCTTATAAACATGCTAACTGGTGCCAAGAATTTCTTTTGTTCCTAACAAGTTCATTACTTTTTGATATGATAATTTCGATCTTTTATAAACTGGATAATACACGTGTCTGTTGTCATGGAAAAAATATAATTCCTTTAAAGTTATTAATTTTACTTTGCGTGTATGAACATTTTCCCTGAATGTATGTATGTGCGCCATGTACATGCCTGGTGCTCACAGAGTTCAGAAGAGGGTATGAATTCCCTGAATGTTAACGAGTGGTTGTTAGTCATCCTGGAAGTTGAAACAAGGACGTCTGCAAGAACAGAAACATGTTCTTAACTGCCGAGAAAGACTAGGCCCAGTCACAGAACTTCTATATTAGTCGTTACAATTTGAGAAAGGCCAAGGGAATAAAAGTAGTAGAGACCTGGCACTTGGAAGTTTTTTAAAAGTTCAGTTTTAATAATGTGCCACAGAGATTTGGTTATAGTGATAGAAGCCCATGACAAGAAAACCAAAGCTTTTGTACATATGGTGCATGGCAGGACAGTGTGGGGCATTCTCCCATGGCAGGACAGTGTGGGGTACTCTCCCATGGCAGAGAGTGTGGGGTACTCTCCCATAGCAGGGCAGTGTGGGGTACTCTCCCATAGCAGGGCAGAGTGGGGCACTCTCCCATAGCAGGGCAGTGTGGGGCACTCTCCCATAGCAGGGCAGTGTGGGGTACTCTCCCATAGCAGGGCAGTGTGGAGTACTCTCCCATAGCAGAGCAGTGTGGGGCACTCTCCCATAGCAGAGAGTGTGGGGTACTCTCCCATAGCAGAGAGTGTGGGGTAGTCTCCCATAGCAGAGAGTGTGGGGTACTCTCGCATAGCAGGGCAGAGTGGGGTACTCTCCCATAGCAGGGCAGTGTGGGGCACTCTCCCATAGCAGAGAGTGTGGGGTACTCTCCCATAGCAGAGAGTGTGGGGTACTCTCCCATAGCAGGGCAGTGTGGGGTACTCTCCCATAGCAGGGCAGTGTGGGGCACTCTCCCATAGCAGAGAGTGTGGGGTACTCTCCCATAGCAGAGAGTGTGGGGTACTCTCGCATAGCAGAGAGTGTGGGGTACTCTCGCATAGCAGGGCAGTGTGGGGTACTCTCCCATAGCAGGGCAGTGTGGGGTACTCTTCCATAGCAGGGCAGTGTGGGGTACTCTCCCATGGCAGAGAGTGTGGGGTACTCTCCCATGGCAGAGTGTGTGGGGTACTCTCCCATAGCAGAGAGTGTGGGGTACTCTCCCATAGCAGAGAGTGTGGGGCACTCTCCCATAGCAGGGCAGTGTGGGGTACTCTCCCATAGCAGGGCAATGTGGGGTTCTCTCCCATAGCAGGGCAGTGTGGGGTACTCTCCCATAGCAGGACAGAGGATCAACTCATTTTAGTTTGATTTATAATCAATTTCAGAATCTCATTTACCATAAAGAATTGTATTTATTACCATTTAAAAATGAATCATTTTGTACTGGTTTCTATGCGTTGGGAGACGCTTTGCAGCTGCTTTCTCATTGACATCACTCAGTAACCAGGTATGAAGATGTTTCCTATGACTGAGCTATGGAGAACTTACTAAATGAAAACCAAACCTCTGGACTATAAAAGTCAAGCGGCTGATTTCCAGAGAACAATGGTGCAAACTACTACTTCCTGCGGATGCGTAATCTCTGGGTTGTGTGTTGTCCTCACATGGCAAGCTAGGAGAGCAACACGGAGAATTTCAACATTATAATTATTATCTTAGAAATATATATATATATATATATATATATATATATATATATATATATATGAAGTATGTAAGAAGTACATGGTTCAATTCATACCCAGTAGTAAAAAAAGCGATATTTATTTATCAGTAAAACAACAACAACAAAAAACCCTCTGGGTATTTGTGAAATCTCTGACTATCCTAATTACATATACTTTACTTTTTTGTCTTAAATAGGAATTAAGGAAAAATTAATACTCCAGATCCAGCTTTTCAAATGTCACTGCTGTAAATCTTACATAACCATTGTTTCACTTGTATTCCCAGCAGCACACACAAAGACTTGGTGCTTCTCAGTGTGCAATCAAGAATCACAGCTCTTGTAGAGAGCTGCTCTTTAGGGGCGTGTTTATACAAGGAACAAATGTCATACTGAATGATGTAAACACATCTTTTTAAACCAAAATCAGTTGGGGGTGATGTGACTTTTCTATACAAAGCAACGCATTTAAAAATAGAAATCCAATTTTCTGCTGTTTTCTCAGATTCTCCAGATCATCCAGTGGCTGATAATTTCCACGCACAAAGCACAGCTTCCCGGAACACAAAGCGCTAGGCAGCTTCCCAGTGATTGCCCCACAGTTGCTCTTTGATGTTGACATCAAGAAGCCCTGAGCACCTCCACAGTAGCTACTCTTGTGTGCCAGTGACAGGACAGCCAACAGAGGCCTGTGGGAGACAGTTTAGATTCAAACTATAACAACGGCCAAGAGCTCTGTGTTTTGTCTCCTTGCACACATGGCTCCCATTGTCTGAAGTGAGAGGTGATGGAGAAGAATCTATGAAGAGGGCCAAAGTTTGCATGTTCATAATCCTCTTGCTCAACCTCTGTCCAAAACCTATCAGCAATCTAATGACTGTGAGATCCTTAAACTATGCCGAATTCATGGTTTGCTTATAATTCTGTATTTTCTGCTCTTTTACTAGGATGAGTTCTCATTGTTTTTATTATAACTTGGTGATTTATAAAATTGTTTTTTTATAAACGTCATTTTTATTTTGTGTGTATAAGTATTTACTAGCATGTATGTATGTACACCACGTGTGTACCTAGTGCCCGTACAGGCCAGCAGAGGACACCAGGTAGCCTGGAACTGGAGTTACAGGTGTTTGTGGACTGTCATATGGGTAGAAGCTCAACCACCAGGGTCTTCTGCAAAAGCAGCAAATGCTCTTAATGTCAGAACTATCTCTCCAGTCCCTGGTATCTTTTATTCTCAGTAATAAATTCAAATGTTAAAAAAAAAGTTTACAGAAGACTACAACCGTTAACTTTAGACAGAATAACATTAATCCCTCACTATAGAATCTCAATATTTAGATACCTTATATCCATAAGGTAATAATATTGCAAAATTCTTTCTAGATAGGGACTGTTTCTCCTTCATATTGTTTTGAGGTAAGGAACTTAAAAAAATAACATAGCCTAAGAGTCATTTGTGCAGGCGACCCTGCTGACAGTCTCTAAAGGTGGCCCCCAAACGCAAACTGCTTGCAGTTTTCTCGTGTCTTTCCTTTCCTCCTTTGCATTGAATATCAAATATGTCAGTCTTCGGCTGTCACAAAAGAACTGGCCTCAGTGCCACTGAGCCAGAGACTCCAGGCTGCTTCTTTCTTTCCCTTGTGTTTTCTGAAGAGAAAATGATTACACCCTGACTAGCCATTGATTAACTAAAATCACCCAACTATAGCGAGAAGAGAAAAGTGCAGCCAGAAACCATGGCAACCTCCAATGAATCCTGTAATGATGCTCTTTCTGAATCTCCAGGCAGCCAGGTGGGCAATTGCTTGTGGGTTTTGCAGGTACTACTGACTCATTGGCAGAGGGGTTGGCTGGGTTTCTTTGTGAGAGGGCCGCTCTGATTATGTAAGGGCAGCTCATGCTTGCAGAGATGCTGCACCAGAAAATCTGCTCCTGATGTTCTGATCCTCTGTTAGTAGGATCAGAGAGGGGCTGTCCACACTCACCTCGATGCAGTTAGGAATCCATTTGTATGTGCAACCATTAATTGATCTCTCGATTTCTCTTGATAAATGAGACTCTGGGGTCATTTCCACTCTGTGAGGCACAGCTTGCTCTCTTGTCGAGACTGCTATTGGTTTTCTTTTTTTTTTTCCAACAGTAAGATATTGGAATTTACTAGTGGTATTTCAATGATTAATTTTACAATGACATTTATTTGATTACCAACCACAGGTTCTATACACAAGAGTCTATAACTCTGGAGATTAACATCCCAATAGCAATGACACCAGCTATATACACATATATACCTCCACATTTTATGTATAAGTAACCAAAAAGAGTACAGCAGTATGTCAGCCATCTTGCTATTGTTGTGGGAAGAAATTCCTCAGAAAATCCACTTGGAAGGGAGAAAAATCTATTCTTGCTCATGATTTCAGAAGTTTCAGCCTCTGCTCACTTAGGACTGTTGCCTTTGTTCCTCTAGTAATGTCACACCAAGGAGCAGCAAGGAGTGGCCAGAAACAGCCCACCTCATCTAGTTGGGAGGAGAAAGCAGGGAGGAAGGATTAGCTAAGGGCTCCCACAGGCATTTGAGGATTCAAGGGCTTAAGCACAGTGACGTCATGTGCTTACACAGACTGTCCTAGTGCTGCCACAGGCTGGAGACCAAGCTCTTTTTCACATTTGGGGACAGCAATGAGCAAGCTACCATCCATCTCTGCTGTCCTGCTCTTTTCCCATTTGATGATTATGGTGTGGCCGACTACCAAAAGCAATCATGGAGGTAATGCAGGTTGCTGTTTCAAATTGAGATTTTTGTTCATTTGGATGCTTCATCCCAAATTGTACTATGTCAATTGGTTTGTATTTTAAGACCTACAAGGTGGACAAGCTCACTGTTTTAAAACCAAGCAAGAAGGGGATATTGAGAGTCTAATGTGTGTGAAATACTGTTGGGTTTACCAAAACTGATGCACAATTTTCTTCCTTCAAAAAAGTGACAGTTTTGAAGTCTCTGGTACCTACCAGTTAGGAATTCAGTGGGGATTCAAGATTTCGGCATATTTCTAACGGAAATTTATTACCTATTTAAATGGCTCCAGCTGTTGTCCCGTTTTCATAGAAGTTTCTTCTTAATAGGCTATTTAGGGCTCATTAAAATTACTCCCAAATTAAAAATTATGGTGAATTCCCAATGAACAAAGATGAAGAAGTGAAATTTTGTTACTTTCTTATTCTCGTTTTTCCTTTCTTTCTCCTCTCTCCCCTTTCCCCTCCTTCTCCTTCCTTTTCTCCTTTTTCCTCCCCTGCAGGGGTGGGGATTGTTAGGATAGGCTAGGGCAAGGGCTTTGTTACTGAACTGCACTACTCACCCTCTGGAAGGTTTCTGCAGGCAGGAGTTGCATTACTAGGAGCTAAGTTTCAGAATATGACCAAAGCAAAGAGTGTATATGGGATATCCCAGATTTGGGAAATCATGAGTATTGGGCATTTTTCATATGCTTGTGTTCATCTCTAATTATTTACATGTATCTAAATCAACCTTTCTTCTTGGTAAGACTTTACTCCCTGTAGAGACAGGCTGTGTAGTTCATAGACCTTATCTCTTTCCACAAAGGGGTACTTTAAAAATAGAGATTGTTTTAATCGAGTTTCCATGTCATAATTTTAATTATGCAAATGCACAAAACAATTAGAAACATACTGACTGTAACATATGACTTCAGAAAACTGTGGCGCATATTCTTGTAAGAATTTTTAGACATGCTTCAACCCTGAAGCTGAGATTCCGTCAGCCTTTAAGTCCACGATGAGGTTATGTAAGGCTATTACTGAAGGCTAAATATAATGACAAATTCATGAGTTTTCATTTCACATCCTCCTTCTAAAGAACCAATTTAGCTTATCTCTCAGAAACAGGTTTGATTAATTCAAAATATGCCCTTGGATATTGACTTTTGAGGATGAAATCTTCACGAGGCTTGCTGTTTACATCAGATGTGCACTGATCAGAGAAAGCAAAGACTAAGAGACTTGGCAGACACCATGCCTCCTCCCAAGGGATTGACTCATATAGTTAATACCTAATTCTTTGTCATCATTAATTTTTTTATTGGTAAAATTTCCAAGACATTTGTCTAGAACTGAATTTGTAAGACATTATGTAAAGAACAGTTTTGGAAAAAAAAATAGTGGACTGAGTTTTTGTGTAGCAAGACCTATAACCAAACATTTCTTTTGAGGCAGAAAGTATTTGGGGAAAATGGCCTTTGGCTAATGTTTACTGACTTGCAGGTTATTTTATTTGAAGCTCTGATAGAAATTATTTTGTCTATATAAATAGATGTTTATGATCTATACTACTAAAGGCTAAAGCAATGAAAATGTAAAAATTACTAGTAACTTGCATACACTGAGATTCAATTGGGTGGAGAGGAGATTGAAATAGATAAGGAGCCATAAATTATTTTAAAATCTTTGACAAGCATTTGCTTTAATGTACAGATAACTTACATAGTTATTGCATAAATATAAACAAACTGTTCAGAGTATTAATTCATTTTTCCATAGCAGTGTATGCCTACATGCAGACATTATGCTTGAGAGAGTGGATGTTGACATCTGCTATAGAGTGCTGAGGAGGCCTCCAAGTGTTCTATACTTTACAGCACCAAGTATTCTCTACTTTATAGGTTGAACATTATCTTAACCTGGCATATGATTCTGGCTGTGCCAGCTACTTGGTTCCTATGATTATGAGAGCTGCTCAGCATCTACTAAGTCAAGAATAAGCACTCAGCCAATGATGGCCCATGTGTGCTTTCATGAACATGGTATGTTTATATGGCCTGACTATGTAGAGAGATAAATGGTAGCTCAGTTTAAGGGAGGCTAGCTCTGGGTACAGAGTATAAGCTTAGTGCAAACCTTAGAACATTTCCTCTGTATTTCCAATGATATGGAGATGTAATGGTCCAGAAAAGCCCTGCCTCCCCAAAAAACAACTCAAGGAGAAAAACATACAAGAGTTTAAAAAAATGAGAGAGACATATATTTTAAAGATAAATATTTCGGGGCTGGAGAGATGGCTCACTAGTTAAGAGCATTGCTTGCTCTTCCAAAGGTCCTGAGTTCAATTCCCAGCAACCAGATGGTGGCTCACAACCATCTGTAATGAGGTCTGGTGCCCTCTTCTGGCCTGCAGGTATATACGCAGACAGAATATTGTATACAAAATAATAAATATTTTTAAAAATTGCTTATTAAAAAATAAAAATAAATAAATATATAGTATTGATGACCAGTTTCCAGCATGTTTTCATGCCACTTTGAACACAGAAAACAGAAAAAGTGCTAATTCTGTAAAGCAACCAAACAACACATCAATCTAACAACAAAGAAAGAAGAGCTATTAAAAGAAAACTTCAAACATGCTGAGGTAATTAAAAGAATATTTGGGGATGCTACGAAGTACATAATTTTCCTGGAATATGGTAGAGACTAAATATTATGAATACTTCCAAAAAATAATTCATCAAAATAGAAAATTCTTCACTGTGACAAAGAACTGAGGATTTGTACTGAACACATTTATGTATTAAAAACAAAAATGCTGAAAATAATGATTCTTGAAGAGAATGACCTCTCTATACCCCTAATCATGATAAAACCAACACTTCATCGTATGCCTGCAGTTGGGGAAATGCGTGTGAGTAGACTTTGAATCTCTGCTGTAAAGATCACTTCATCTTTCCTGACAGGGATTGCAGCAACTCTGCTTTTAAATTCTGAACTTAAAAAGAATTTCCAGCATATACTGTTAGCAAGATGTTTCTCACCGAAATGTTTATTAATTTACGTAGATAGACTATGAAACCTGAGATTTAAGAAATTCAATTCATACAGATTTTTTTAGAAAATCATTAAAATGTTTTTAATTTTAGAGGAATTATAGCATCCAATATGTCTGCACTATTATTTTATTTCAAGCTTTTATGCAGACACTCGTGACACTGATTTGTAGCCTTCCTTTTGCTCTGTTGATAACACAACAAAGCTAAATGATCAAGATCATTTAGAACAAATAACAATGAGGAGCAATTGTACAAGTTCCTAAAACACAATTTAAAAATGCATTTTAAGCTGCTACCTATAAATCAGCTGCTCTCAGCATTGATCAGAAGATTGGACTTGCAGTAGGCAGCAGTCAATGGAGAGATATAAATGTTGAAGTGCCGAGAAGAAGAGCTCCACCCTACTTGGGACGGCTGTATTAGCCCACGACCACCATCAAGGCTCAGGGCACAAAGGAAAAAGGTGTAAGAATGTGAGAAGTGAGGGTGGGGAGGATTGCTGGGAAATGCTTATGGATGTGACATGACAAGACTATCACAGTAATGACCCCCAACAGTTACTTGTGTTATCGCACAAGACCTGCATGAGACCAGGCAAACTCCCCACATAGTTGGGGTAGGTGAATTCCTCAAGAGCCAACCCTTACTACAGAACTATTGGCAGTGGAATGGGAATGATAACCATACTTTATTGAGGATGCAGCCACTACTAGGTTGTAGCAGGTCTTTCTTTGGACCACCAGTTCCCAAATAATAACACAAACAATTTTTTATTAATTATGAAAGCTTGACCTTAGATTAGGCTTATTCTCAACTATCTCTTAAAACTTAAATTAACCTGTTCCACATGGCTCATTATCTCTTCTCAGTACCGTATTCCAATTTCCTCTCAGCTGGCTGGCAAATCTTTCGTTTTTCCAATTCTTTTCCAGAGTTCCTATCTCTGCCTAAAAGTCCCATCTATACTCTCCTGCAGAGGTATTGGCTATTAAACTCTCTAGTAAACCAGTAGAAGGTGCCTTAGGCAATTGAGGTTAAACAGTAACATCTTCACGCAGTGTACAAAAAGATCCCAACAATAGGTTTCTCATGCTTCAGTGGATGGCCCCATACCCATGCACATATGGATAGCACTAACTACTAAGGACTTAGTGGGCTCTCAGAGAGAGAGAGAGATGAAAATGGGAGGAACTTTTTAGGAGGTACATGGAGTTGGAAGAAGGAAATAGGAGAAGATATGACCACATTTTATTGTATGTATGTATGATATTCTCAAATATAAAAACAAATATATGTATTAAATATTGTATTAGTATTTTTAAATATAATTTCAAATAAATGTGAGGAAATGGAAAATCTAGGAGGAACTATGAAGTTTAAAATACACAAAAGTCTGTTATTTGACATAAATCAGAAAGTAAACCATTATTTTATAGATTATTTTTGAACAAATTTGTCATTCAATTTAAGAAAAATATCTGAGTCATATTTCTTACAGATCATATTTCTGAAAAATAGTAGCAGTGATAAAAGCTAACTTGCCACATGCCTATTATCACTTCTTAATCTATGGTGAGCTAATTAGATTACTTCACATAGCACTTGAAACAGGTAAGGAATATAATTGTCCTATACTATAGATGAGGAAGTAGAATCAGAGAGCGTTAGTGGCTTGTCTAAGATCATGACCTGGAAGCCAGCATTCCTGCACACAGTCTGTGCCAAGTACTGCTCCGTCTGCTGTGGCAAACCCTGTTTGCCCTGGAGTACAATACTTTCCATTTACTGATAAATTCTACTCAGAGGGTTTGTTTATTTATTTATTTATTTATTCATTTATTTATTTATGTAAACTTTTCCCTTTGATGTTAATTAATAAATGAGAGTTTGTTTTTGTTTTCCTTTTTGCCTGCATTTTTGTACTATTTTCCTTTTATTCTGGGTTCATAAAATCTAAGTTGTTTTCTATGCAGTCTAGAATCCCCTGGTTGAAAATATGAAACGATTCGCCTTGTCTTTCTTCCTCCTAATATCCCAAATCCGTCTCTGAGAACATGACTCATTTCCAAAGGGGAAAGGTATGTGCACTAGATGCCTGTGGCGTTTCCTCGCCGAGCTATGCTGCTGTGACGACACATTGGAGAAGCCACAAGACAACAGGTCAGGCGATGTCAACTCGGAAACACCTGCTCACTGTTTCTTGATGTGCATGCAGCCTGTGATCAACCAGGCTGTTCCCTGGTGCTCATCTCCTGCAGAGATCACTCCTCTGAAGCCACGGGGAGGGCTCCTGTCAGGCTGTAGACACGACCAGACTGTATTTAGAAGGAGACAGGCTGACTCAGCCTCAGCTCGTGACTCCCCGGGTCCCTGGGTGCTCATCAGGAGTCTGTTAGTGACTGCAGATGAGCCATTTGCTTGGCTGTTGTGGACAATGTGCAAAATGGTGCATAGTCTTAGGGATTGTCTCCCTGAAAAACAATAAAATTTGTGATTAGAAAGTTCCAGGGATGGGTGGAAAAAAAGTTGCCAGAAGATACATTTCCTGTGTACTCACCTCTCCCTCATTCATGTGAAAGAAAGAGTAGCTGTCATATAGTCTTAACTCCAGAGAATGCATTGTCAACCTCTCCCTTTAGAGATGAGGAAATGAGGGTAGCTTACCGAGGTTTCTCCATCAGTAGGGACTGAAACAAGTTTGATGCCTTGGGTCAAGTTAAGTGTCCTACACAAGGACCTTTGCACAGCTTGGCTGCATGGGTTGTACACCAAAAAACTCCACATGGTAGCAAATTCCTATAAACTAACACCAGATAATGGTGTGGGAAGTCCTTCTGTAGATGTGTTGCTTTTATTGGTTAATGAATAAAGCTGATTTGGCCCAAGGAAGGGCAGACTAGAACTAGGTGGGAAAACTAAACTGAATGTTGGGAGAGAGTAGGTGGAGTCAGAGAGAAACCATGTAGCTGCTGAAGGAGACAGATGCCGTGGAAACTTACCAGTAAACCATGAGCCTCATGGTAAAATATAAAATAATAAGAATGGGTTAATTTAAGATGGAAGAGTTAGTTAGAAATATGATTAAGCTATTGGCCAAACAGTGTTGTAATTAACATAGTTTCTGTGTTATTATTTAGGTCTGGGTAGCCTACAAGATAGTGCATAATGGTGGTGCTTTCTTCCCAAGGCCTTTGGCTTATGACAGGCCAGTGACAATGTGGCGTAAAGTGGAGACATATTTCTACCCGAAAATTTGCCCTTAATTAAGTTAATTCTTAGAGAAATTTAATTGCCTTCTTAAGACTCAAGGACAAATTCATAGAAATAGAGCAAAACAATGGTGACAGATAAACAGAAAGTTTACTTACTTATTAGAACTATTATTTTCTTAGTTGTCTGTTATGAGGCCAAATGCTTTCCTCCCTAAGAGCCTTATTTTCTAATGTGTGGTTGTTTGTGTAAAGAGTTCTCCGGCAGACCCAGACTATCAGGTCTTGGTGTGTGACTAGGTACTGGTGGATAATGTAGCTCCGTCCCTACCTGAGAACTCTTCTCCAGTGCAGAATAATGAAGCTGATTTCTCTGTAAGGATAGTGCACACTAAGGGCCAACACCATTCTGAAGAAGAAACAGAACCAAAGCGTTTGGTGTCCACATCTTCACTTGGCTCTGGATCTTGTTCCTCCAACCTTCATTTTCTCAGCAGCAAATTGATCATTGAATTCAGCTTCCATTGTTTTCCTCCTACAGCAAGTATCATATGAAATTAGTTATGATATTCTTCAAAGGTACTGCAGGTCCTTAAACCTCTCTCCTCAGAGCTTGTGGCCAGCTAAAGGTATGATTGCCAGGCACTGAACTTTCCTATTACCTTGAATGAAGAATTTTTGTCATGATTCTTGTCCCCTGACACCATCTGGTGAGATCTTTGTGTTCAGGCACCATGTGACCTGCTTGGATACTGAGGTAGTAAAGGAAACACCTGCAGGGCTTTAGAGATTAACAGAAGACTTTATCTAGTGACAGATTCAATTGAAGCTTTGTGGCTTCCATTACAGGATAAGCAGATGATGCTGTATAGTAATGACTCAAGAGACATAATCAGAGACTTCCTCATGTGCAACATCCTTTACTGGCTGTGCAGTGACATGGCGAGAGAGTGGATCATTAACAACTCTCTGAGAAGGAATAATAACAAACAACATGGTTTGAAGTCAATCTTTGAAACTGGCTCTAATTCAAGTGCAGTAAGATTCCTACCCTGGCATAAAAAAAAAAAGCAGCCCACTGAGGAATAGACTCATGATGGGGAACAACACGTCCCAGGCTCACTGGCAATATTCTTATTGATCACAAGGGCTTTCAGATGTCACTGGAAAATGGGAGAAGTGGGTCCCAATCACTCCTCCTGAAGAACAAGACCCTCCCATCTGTATATATATTAGTTGACTGATTTCAAGCTCCCTTTGCAATCTGAGCAGCTGGGTGGCTTCCCTACCACATGCCAAGGCAACAGCTGAAGGCACTCGTTGCCCATTTGTGTGCTAGCCTTCGAGAGCCACATGTGGCGTGACCTCTACTTCTCTCAGAATCCTGCCCACCCAGCTGTTACCACTCAGCCAAGAGCCAGATCTTCCCCGGGGCTATTGCACAGATAATGGGGCGCTCATCTTCATTTCCATTCCATTGATAAGAAGAGTGCTTTCTGCCTTCCTAGTCTTCCCATCATTCTCTGAGTAGCCACTTCCAACAAATTAGGTGAAATATGAGGAGTACAGGCAAATAAAATACATGAAAGAAAGAGAGGGAGAGGAAAACCTCTCCAGAAACCCAGAGACTGAAAAGTCAATATCTCATAGCTACTAATAATTTTCTTCTCTCTTTTTTCATATACAGACAAATAAGGGAGGGCAACATGAAAGCTTTGCAATTTCACTAAAAGGTTTCTAAAAAGTGCCGAATTTAGGACAGTAAAGACTATACATACTCGAAGCCATTCACCTTGGCTACAATCTCACCTCTATTATTCTTATTGCTGACGATGGGTTTATATGACAGCTTTTTCCTCCTAAAAACACATACTGAAGTTAGAAAGCTCCATAAAAAGCCAACTGATTTTCTGATATCATTTTACCTCCCTCATGCTGTTGATGATAAAAAGGAAAACAAACAAAAAAAAACATTCAAGGTAGGCTTTACTCACCCAAGAGGGCAGATTTCTCTGCTTGAAATCTATGGGGCTACTTCCTTGGGATGAATGTGGGCTAGGAGGTCAAGGTGAGGCAAGAGCTGTTAACTCAAAGTCATGGGCATGAAGGCTGATGCTAATGCTGAGTTCTGCCTCCATCACATCTGAGTTAAAATGAAGATGAGAAATCCACCCCTTCCTTGCTTCTCTAAGATCATGTCATGCAGCCCCAGCTGGTCTAGACTCACAATACTCACAGTTCTGCCTCTGGAGGTCATGAGTATGGACCACTGCAACCAACAGAAATATTTCAATAAATCTTTTAATGGGGATTTTTGCCTGAAATAATGTTGAAATGAGAGCTACAAGCGAAATGCTGAGCAGCATCAAGTCATTGCTGTTTTCTACCTCTTAAGACTTAAAAAAGATTTTTCCATAAAGGAAGATTTTTCTTTGCCGGAAAAAGCAAGATCCAAGACATAAGACAGATCACAACCAAGCAACTGAGAATTATGGGATATCTTAAAATACTGTGGGCCTAATGACTTCCATCTGTCAGTAGTAATTTAGTTTGTTTTTCCTTAATTTCTGTATTAGCAACGAAATAGGAGAAACAGAGTAATACTGGCTGTGCACTATGATCTGTCCTCCATGCCTGCCTAACAGGCTTAGAGAACAGGCATATGGTGCACTAGAGGTTAGGGTTCCAGAAAGCTAAAATAATTATAGGATGGACTTGTCAAAAGGCCATAGTGGTATTTCATTTATTCATTTAAAAACAATGTATTGAGTGGTTACTGTTTGCTAAGTGCATGGAAGACAACTGAGGGTTGAAAATATATGTGTATACTAACACACACACACACACACACACACACACACACCTATCTCAGTTAGTAGAATGTTTGCAGAGTATAAAGAAACCCTGGGTTCCATTCCCAGCATCATAAACTGGGTATAATGTAGATACCTATAATCCCAGCACTAAGGAGAGGGAGGGGGAGGGGAAGGGACAGAGAGGAGAGGAGATAGAATTATCTGAAGTTCAAAGTTATCCTAAGACATACAAAGGAGCTGGACAGTTCACAAGACCTTAATCTCCTGTCCCAAAGGTGGGAGTGAAATGTACTGGGAAAATACACAATCAAGATCCTTATGTTTTTGGAACATGCATAACAGAAGTAGGAAACTAAGTCATTAACAATTAAAATAATAATGGAAGAATTTATATAGTATACAGGAAAATGAAAAACTCTGTAGGAGGAAAAAATCCACTAGGGCAATAGATATCAGATGGGGTAGAGGATCAGAGGATATGGATTTAAACCTCTAGGTGGAGAATTGGAAGAGCTCTGGTTGCAAAGGTATCACTTGAAGAAGAAAAGAAAAGCCTGGATGGGTGGGGTGGGACTCTGGTCACTTGGGTATCTGACATAAAACATTCTAGGAAGAGGGGTGGGGATGGTTAATAAAAAGGCTGACAGGTAGGAGCACACATGCTTTTTACCCTGAATAGAGGGAGGAATACGTGTGGCAGAGGTGAACAAGGCAAAGAAGAGTTGATTTTTTCAGAGACATAAAAGAAAAAGGACATAGATCTCATGGTCTACTGCAGGAAGCTTACCTCTTGTTCTTAGTAAGTTGGGAGCCATTGGTGTTTTGAGGCTGCCATAAAAAGAATTAATCTACCATTCACCTGTGACTGGGATCATTTTAGGTGACAATTGTGCAGGCCAATCATTCCGTTTCAGCAGTGTTGCTGCCTTCACAGAATGCTTGTGTAATTCTTCTTATTGTGTTGTGATTTCATTATTTTCATAAAAATTAAGTGCTGGTCTTAATGCAGCTGGGATGGAGGTGGAAATCACTGAATAAGCCATTAATCCTGATAATGAACTAGAGCCCGTGGGGTACTTTTCCAGCCTACTAATGTTGTCAGGAAGTTGTCCTCAGAGCGACCTTGAAAAGAGATCAAGACTGCCTTTAGAAAGCAGAAGAAAACAAACAAACAAAAAAACCACAGGAAAAAAATAAACCTGTGGCACCACGATTGATGAAATTTGCATTGTATGCTTTTAAATTTAATTTTATTTAAAAATTTTAATGGACATATACATACATTGTCACTGCTCACATTTAGGGGGCTGAGTGTGATTCACATAGTTTGTCATCAGTATACCTGGCATATTATGACACCCAACTTCTATCATTTCTTTGGGGAGCATTCAAAATCTCATTAGATATTTTGAAACAGACAATAACTGTCAATCATAATGCCTGTATTAGCTCATTTTCACTGTGACCAACTTGCCTGGTAAGAAGCAATTGCAAAGGGTTTATTGTGACGACTCATGTTTTGAGAGGACTCGGTCTATTGGGCCTACCACAGCATGGCAGTAAGTAGCTCCAAAGCTGTGGAAGCATCTAGCTGGGATTCTTCGTCTCTTCCCAACATACTGAACAGGATATAGAAACTGGGGATGGAAGCAGAGTTGAGCTACAAGCCTCAATCCCTCCTACGCCAGCAATGCACTTTTGTCAGCTAGATCCCACTTGCTAAAGGGTACTTGGCCTTCCCAAACAGAGACACCAGCAGGGGAAAGAAGAAGTGTGCAAAAATATAAGCCTATGGGGGAAATTTCACATTCAAACCACTAATGTTTTGGAGCCCTATGGTCTTGAGGCCATCTCATAGTGAAAATTGCATTTTGTCTGGCTTGTAGTAGCCTTTCATTCATTTCTTAATAAATAAAGCTTGCCTGAAGATCAGGGAGTAAAACAGCCCCACTGGTCAACCTTACAGACCAGGCAGTGGTAACACACACATTTAATCCCCGTAGCTACATTAGTTGTCATAGAAACCAGGAGGTGCATGTCTTTAATCCCAGTGATGCACACCTTTAATCCCAGCCCTAGAGAGCATTATAAAACAGGAGGAAACAATTCTTAGTCACAGTCTTATTCTAAGATTCCTGGAGGCAGGATAACCAGACTGAGGTAGGGTTAAGAGCCAGTGACTGGCTGGTTTGCTTTTCGAACATTCAGGTTGAACCCCAATTTCTCTCTCTGAGTTATTATTAATTGTGTTTCTCTGTCTAGGAGTCCTCTGAGCTTTAATAGGCCTAACTCTGCTTAAGTTCATAGTATCGTCTAAACGTCAACCCTTCAACCTGTCAACTGCGAGTCCTTCTGAAATTAAAACAAAACAAGTCAGGTGCTTCTAATATGCAAGGACTCAGGGCAAGTATCCCTATTTCAAAATGGAGAGAAAGGAGCACAACAATAAAGATGTCGCTAAAACAAGGTCAAAACACAGCAAGGTAAAGACTACTTCCTCAAGTTTCCTATTGACATTTAGGATTCAGGATAGCATTTGGGTCTGGTAGGCTTGGGTGGCCCCATTCCTTCAGTTCTGTTACAAGCAGTAATGGTGGCCTTTCTCTTGGGCCATCTCTAGTTAGTACCAGAAGCTCACCTCAGGGAATACCCTGCATTGATGGCATCTTTAATGTCCTAGGTCTCCATGGTAACTTGGGTTTCACCTTTGTAGCAACATGTAATATCTGCTCAGAATCTCTGTACAGGGAATCCAATGTTAGACACAGGTTGCCAGAGCTCATTGGCTTTTTGAACACTTGGTATAGACCTCAGTGACCCTGTCATTTTTGTATCCTGTACACCTGCAGAACAAGAACTGTGTGGATGATGCTCCCACGTTCTGCTGATAGCAGGAGGTATAGACTTAAACTGAAATCCAGCTGCATGGCCTCTGGCTACTTGCCTACCTGAATCTGAGAAAACATTGCCTTAGACAGCTCTGCCCAAGTAGAATATTTGGGAGGATCTCTTTGCTCAGGCTTTCTCCTTTCATGAGAAAACTTTTCAAATGGCTGTTTGTTGTTATTCCTCCCCATGGGTAGTTCTTACTCTAAGAGCAACTTTCCTATTGTCCTAGGTCAAAGCACTCTGTTTTCTCTCAATATCTCTAACTTTTCCACAATTATCCCCACTAAATCCTTGTATGCAACCTTAACTATGCTCATGCTCTTTCTTTGCACAATTTTCACATATTTATGATCTCCCCTCCCTCCTTTCTGCCCTCTTTTTCCCCCACTTCCGTCTGTCTTGGTAAATTCCATTAAAAGAAGTGAGTAGTGACTATGTCACAGCTTGGATATTCTGCCTTGACCAAATTTTCTCTCCTAATCAACCAAGTCCATTCCTTTCACCATTTTACTTTAGCTTCACTCAAATTCCCAGGACACAGTTCAATAGCAAATGAAGCCATACTCTTTTCAGGAATGGCCACTAGTCTAATTCCTGGTATCTTCCTTGTTCCCAGCTGAAGCCTCATTAGCATAGCCCTTTTATTTTCTCCATTTTAGTGGCATTCTGTCTTCCAAACTTGCACCTAAATAGTCTGTTGAGCTGTGCGCACTTAAAGCATTCTGGGGTCCTCTAGTCCACAGTCCCAAACTCTTCCACATTCCTCCCATCAACTAGTTCAAAAAAGCCTAAGAACCATGCAATCAGGTTACTCATGGCAACAGCAATGCCCCACTTCCCAGAACCAATTATCTATATTAGTTACTTTTCTCCTTACTGGGACCAAGCACTTGTCAAGAAGCAACTAAAAGGAGGTATGCTTTATTCCAGCTTGAGTTTCAATAAGACACAATTCATCATGGTGGAGAATACATAGCTATGCCTGGCTCTATGACAGCAAAAGCATGAAGCTTGGATTCCTTGCCTTCTTATGTTTTGGTGGAAAAGGAAGCAGAGAGAGCCTGAAACCAGCAATAGCACTAAACTATGAATATATAATATTTTCTGTGTAAATGAGATCTCTACTTCAAACATGCTGGACTATGGAAATTCCTCATTTTTTAATTTAATTTATTGTTTGTTAGTAGTTTGTAAAAGCAGGCATTGAATTGTCACTAAGAAATGATTTCTTTTTTATGGCCATAGAGCTTACCTTTGTAGTGGGCTGACCATACCAAACCCTGCTCTTTTCCAGGTCCCTGTGTGAGGCCACTCATCTCCTTGGGAAGTCCCTAATTAATTAGTCACATTAAAATAAGAGCATATTAAAAAGCAAATTGTGCAAAACAATAGGTGACAATTAGGCTTCTTCATTAATTGGAACATAATGACTATACTCATTCAGGGGTGCACAGCAGCTTTTTTAAACCTGAAAACAATGCACCGCCATCAAATCGGGATAATTAGCATATTCATTACCTCAAACCACGGTCCTTTCCTTGTGTTGGGAGCAGTAAAAATCTTTTCTTCTAGCTGTTTTTAGATATAACAGTAAGTTGTTCTTGTCTCTGGTCACCACCAAACTGTGCTGCAGACCATTTGAAGTCAATTTTCTTAGCCTACTGTGTCATTTCTACATACCGTTTTACTGTCCATTTGGACGAGGAGCTAAAGAGAACCTGCCTGCTTTCCCTCAAATAAATATAACATATTGTTTGGTCATTTCAAAACGAGGTCTGTAGCTCTTAGAATTGCTGTTACTAATCATAATTATCACACTACAGCTTCATGTTCTTTACCTATGACATTGTCACAACAGTCTGAAAATTTTGATGTTATCGCCCCTTTACCTCTGATGATAGCCAGTTCCATACCCACCTGCACATCTACAGCAGTGCAGCTTCCAGCGCTGAGCCTCGCGTCTGACTCTCGCCCATTCTCCCAGCCTTAGCCCTTTTGACTACTACACCCAGTCATTTCTTGGGGCTGCTTAAACTGTGATGCAGATGAATCATAGTCATCCTTGCTCCATATTTTCTCAAGATAAAATAGTCTCAGAACTCGCACACCCATTATCCTTGCTGCAAATGAGCATAGCAGCTCCCATTTTTCTCTTGGAATTAAATGACATAGACGGCACCAGAGACATCAAAGATAAAATAGGGGCGGGGTTGGAAAGCAGTGGTAGAGTACTTGCCAGTGTGTAGAAAACCCTGGATTTGATTCTCGGCGCTGCACATGTAAAAAAAGGGAGAAAAAAATTGTGAATACCTGAAGGAAATTGATCTTCCTCCTTGAAAACTCTTTCCAGCTAGCCCTCTCATTTGGATGAGACTATCATCCTCTTCATGAGGTACACTAGGTCTTAACATCAGACTGGGGGACAGTCCATTCTGGAAAACCGAGTGACCAGATGGAACAGAGAGTCTGTTCCCGACCTCCAAATTTCCACAGTGTGTAATTAGCAGCTGCTAAGATAATAGAAGTCAATTGAACAAAAATATGGTATGCACGGCAGTCATGTGTTAACTACCTTCTGTTTCCAAACTCTGCTTCACAGCGGATGTAAAGCCTTCCTGGGGTCGGTGCAACTCCTGTCCCTGGGAGCACGATTGACAGCCTTCTTGAAAAACTTGGGGGAGGGAAAAGAGGTGGGTGCTGTTACTGTGTCCAACAAGCAGGCATGGGCATGTCTGTTTCACATCTGTGTGATAAAGCGACGCTTTTGTCAAAAGCAGCCTTAAGTAGGTTGCCATTATCAAAGACGTCAGCAGCTTGTCTCCCTGGGAGACAGCGAAACCCCACATTTATCTAAATTATCTCCGTAATATGACAGGGTGATTGCTCACTAATGGTCAGTAACAGTTTTCTTTGTCATTTTCCTAGTCATTACCTCCTCAGAATGAACTTCAGAATAAACTGCTTGCAGTCCGTGTGTAGAATATTAATTTCCTCTCTGCATTCATGACTAGTTCTCCCCAACCTCTGAATGTGGCTGAAACATTTCTGACATTTTTATTTTGTAATAACCGAAAGCAAAATAAACCCTCTCTTAGGGAGCCTGTTGCTGGACAAAGCCCCTTCACATGCAAACAGAATCCAGGTTTAGCATGTCTCTGCCTGCGAATCTGACAAAGTACACAGGATGGCCTCAGAAAAGGCTGGAGGGGGCACTGGCAAGGGGCTGGTATTTTCAGCTCAAGCAGGCTGTCACTGGCCATGCTCATTGTTAGAGCACTCCCCTACAAAGACAACCATTGCACAGTTAAAACCAAGCAGCCCAACAGAAGCTTCCAGAAAATGCTGCAGCAGCAGCCTCTGTATCCAAAGCCTGTTTTCCCCAAAACCTTTATCAGGTGTCATAACAAATAAAAAATCCCAAGTCAAAGGAAAAAGATAAGAAAGCAGAATTTTTGCCCAAAATAAAGTGGAGGAGCCCCCCCCATGAAGATTTTAAAATGTAAAAGAGTTGTCCATACCAGGGAAATATGTCATCATCACTCAATATGGTCCCTTGTGCCGAACTGTCCAACCATTCAGCAGGATCCCCAAGAATTAAGACAGAATCAGAAGATTAGCTACAGTCACGACTATAGGCAGGTCAAGTAGGCTGTGTGTCAACTGCCACCTTCTGTAGGGTGGAGTGCAGTGAGTGCAGACAACAGGAAACAGATCTGGGGACCTTTGTGCCCGTGCGTTCGTGAGCACAGAGGTGAACAATTCTAAATCCTCCCTAACCCAGAGAAATCCCAATGACACACTTATTCTGGCAGCTCTGGCCACTTAATTTTCTCCCTTAGAAAGCAGCCATATGCCCAATAAGTTCCTGGTTTGTCTCATTCTACTTGGGATATGTATATGAGCGGTCATTATGCAAGCACAGTACCTGAGTTCAAATCCCCAGCATCTACATAAAAAGTCAACTTTGACCAAACAAACACCAGTAACCCCAGCTCTGTGGGTTACAGAGACAGGAAGATCACTGGGGTTCACCAGCTACCAGCCAGTTCCATCCTCAGTGAGTGACTGTCTCAAGAGAATAAGGTTGAGCATGATAGAGAAGGATACCAGACTTCCCTCTCTGACCTCTAAGACACATGTTACATATTTATACATGTAGACACACAAGTGTATGCATGCACCAGACACATACACACATATAAATTGATTAATTAATAAGAAGAATATGCAGTCTAATTATAGGTTCAGAAAATATATGTCCTTGTCATTGTTTTGTTACCAATTCATGTCCTGCCTGGTCCCCATGATCAGCCATACTCTTATTTCCATGGGCACCTGTGTTTCCAACAGGACTGAACAGGCTTCCTATATGGCCACATATACTCATTCTATATTATTCATAATATAAAACTTAGCATTTTCCTTCTCATGCCTTCGGTTTTGACCAATGTTGTACAAACTTCTCCTAGGGAGATAGGTGCCCAGACACAATCCAACTACAGACAATGATCAAGCAAACGAACAAATAATAAATTCTATCCCAGCCAAGCTTAGTGAGCCTGTGTTTAACTAGGGTCACTTACAGGAACATGGACAACTCAGGAGTGGCTACACCATTAAGGAAAATGGCACTCACTCTCATCATTTGCTCCTGAAAATCCTCTGGGAAAAGAAGGGCCTCCTGACTGCATGAAGGATAGTAAATAGGCCCAGTTTCACAGGTCTCCTGTCAGTAATAACAAATTCTAGTACAGGGCTGGGGTGTGGGGGTGGGGGGACTGAATGTCATGTCTGGACGACAGCATCCTATACAAATAGTTCGTTTCGCAATCCAGATCCCCAGTGTTATCCTAAGATCATCTTCTTTCCCACACTTCTAAACCAAACACCTTGTCCTTTTGCACCCTGTTACACATTCTCCCTCTGGGTTCCTGGTATCACACGTGGTAGACTGTCTACAGCCCTGGCCTGAATGTGGTCTCTCAACCTCTAAACTGATATCTCTCATTTCAAGCTTCAATCCCAGGCTATTTTCTCTACTGCTTTCACTTTATTTTTATTGTTAAAACAAGTTAAAACAAAAATCACACTGTCTTCTAGCTTAAAATTCATAATAGTCCCCCAGATTCTCCAAATTGCCTCTCCTGACTTTTAACTTGGACTCAGTCTCTGAACTCTGCTCTGAAACTTCACACCTCCTTTGGTCTGTAGTGCATACATCCCCGTGTTTGGCTCAGACTGTGACTCCTGTTAGAATCATCCAACCTGCTCTCTTTCATGTACATCCCTTTCTTTGCTTCTGTTCATATGCTAGAATTACTGCAGTGCTGGGCATTGGACCCTGGTCTTTGTACATACCAAGAGGGCACTCTGCTACTGAGCTACATCCTGACCTCTCTATTTTTCAAACACTAACATCATCATCTTGTTCAAATTCTTTTCTGTCCCTTAAATTAGCCAACCTTAATAATTGTCCCCTTCTTCCATTTTTCTCTTCTCTGTACTTTTCTTGTTCAGTTCCTGTGCATCATGCAGCACTTCCTCAGCGATTTGGCATTGTTGGTCTACTATTTAAGAGCTTGGGCGTGAAGAGAGGAAGCCTCAAAAATTATGACTCAAATCTGACTCAAAATTTTCTGTAGCTAGGGAGACAGCATTTCCAATGCCAAGCAAAGCTGCTCCATTCATTTGTTTCTTTATCCAAGCATTCCACAAAACACAGATGGTACCCCTAGCAGCAGCAGCAAAAAGTGTCAACTACAGCTTGGCTACAAGCATCCCAAGCCAGTGGCCCCACTGGCTATCCTTGTCAGCTCCCTATCCTTTACCCTATGATTCAATTTACCTCACGTCAAAGTCACATAGGGCCATGCACAAGGTAAACAAAGCTTGTAAGGGAAGCTGAGAAAACAGCAGCTTGCATGTTTCTTCTTCTATAAAGGGAGACTGTATTCGCAACATCCCCTGAGACTCAATACTTGTCTACTCTTCTGAACACACAATAGCATTTGAGTCTGTACCTGCAAACTAAAAGGCAAAGGACCATTAAAAAAGGTGCAAGTATAGAAGTTAGGGTGTTATGTCAATCAGGACGAGAGGCAATACTGAGCAGTGTAGGGGTCAGTAAGGAGAGCTGTCTGTGCTAAGGAAACCACCTGGATCTAGAGAACAGTTGCAGAAGGCATCTGTGGGCCTGCAGATGGCTCAGCTTGGCTGGAGTGTCTATGTCATCAACTGAAACAGATTAAGATTAATAGGAATTTGACTTCATCTTTAGTGTATATGTGTGTGTTTGGATTCTTACATACTACCAAATTTCTGACCTATGTAACTTTTCTTCTGCTTCAAGAATGTCTTTCAGAATATTGTATGATAAAATTCCTCAGTTTGTGGCTGCCTCATAAAGTCCTTGCTAAAATACGATTTTGGCTGGATAAGGAGGGCTTTAGACTAAGTTCATAGCCAGCATAGAATATATGACAGAAACCCTTTCATAAGAAGCATCTAAATCCATCAACTACAGAGGTGTGGATCATAGACGGTACCTGACAAGACTGAAGGGAGAGGGCTAGACAGAGGTATTGGTCAAAAGGCATAAAGTTCCATTCACACAAGAGAGATAGTCCTAGAGACCTACTCCACAGCACAACAATCACAGTTGACTGTCCTTCATTGTGTACTTAAAACTTTGCTCAAAGAAGATAACAAGTGTTACAAAAACAGAGGAAACATTTCAACGGGACGAGTAGATTTATGGTGTGGATTATGGAGATGGCAGTCCTTGGTGTCCGCTTGACCCCAAGGCTCATCAAGTTGTACAGCTTTTATATATCAATAATTCTACAATAAAGTGGTCCATAAATTGAATATAAATTTTAAAAAGCTATTTTATTTGTTCACTAATGTATGCACTAAGCACCCTTAATGAAAAGATCAAATTGAATAATTACAGATAACATTTGACATTCTAACTCTTGCTAGCTTTGCTTTTTAAAAGTCATAAATAATTAAAAAATTCTTCTCACATAACTTTAAAATTCTAAGATATATTTGTTATTAATGTGTGTCAGTTGTTGGCAAGTTCAGTCACTTAAGATGCAGGACTTACGGAAAATGGGAGTGACAGGATCCTGTGCCTGGCAGAAGAGTGTGGCAAACCTATGGCACACCCTGGTAGGAGGCTGACAAGAGGGCAGGATTAATATTATACCCAAAAATATCACCCAGACATTTTGAAGGTCTTTCAAAAAATTCTTTCTCCTTGATGATTTCCCATCATCAAGCATCTTTGCTGTGGGAACTCCTTCATCCAGTAGCCTTTAATATACCAACCCACTTGGGTGTGGCCTCTTATCCTATAAATGCCAAAGTAAATGCCCTTGCACTCTCTCTTCTGGCTTCTGGATTAGGTTCCTATTCCCTGTTTGTACAGGAGACTGTTACTCTACCCCTAAAAAAAATAACCCTTTATTATATTCAATTCTGAACTAGTGCGGGACTATTTTATAGTGTCCATCATCATATCTTGATGGAAGTTTTCATGAGGGCTCATTTGCTGGAGGCTCCCATGTCATTTCTCTTATCCATACTCCTTTAAGAAGTGTGTTTGACCAGGTCTACATGCGTGAGTTCCCTCACTTCAGAGAGGCTGAGAGTATTGGAAACGAAAGTGCACTGACTAACATGAGTTCATAATAGAAAACCCAAAATGGAGCCCTTTGGGAGCACAAACTCTAACTTTAATAAAATAATAGTTTTATATACTCCAGTAGACCTTGACAAAACTGCTATATTATTAGCCAGTACACAATAGACCCATGTTCACAGTGTTGATAATGAACCATCATCGGAAGATTAAATTATGCCCAGTCCACCTACTTAAGGAGGGATTTCTCCCAAGTGTTATAGGACAAGCTTCTCCCAAATGGTAAATTTTGAGATCCCTCCATTTAAAACTATAAATTCCATGATCTATAAAGCTACTTTTGTTAATTAACTTTTTCTGTCCATGGTACCATTATCAGATCAGGAGACTTTCAGCGCCAAGTCAGTAACCTATCTGAGATACACTGTATCTGCACATGACCTTGAGTAGCATTTCAAGTCTTTGTGTAGGTAATTAACTGACACAAATCATTACTAATACCTAAGAGTCTCTGAGCTGGGTTTAAATATGGCCAAAGAGAGCGTGCAGAATCTTAGCTTGTATGTAACAAAATATTCATAACTATAGCCACTTAAAATTTATCTATTTGTATGTATGCAAATTGGTGCATGCCACAGTATATGTGTAGTGGTGGGAGGACAACTTATAAGAGACAATCCTTTGCTTACCTTGTGAGGGCCCTGGGAATCAAAATCAGTATGTCAGGCTTAACACTGAGCACTTTTATCCATTGAGCTGGCCTTCTGACTCTATAGCTACTTTAGATACTGTGGTAGTTTGATTAAAATTGATCCCCATAGGCTCCTATATTTGAATAAATGGTCCCAGTTAGTGGACCTATTTGGAAAGAATTAGGAGGTGCAACCTTGTTGGAAGAGTTATGTCATTGGTTGTGGGCTGTGAAGTCTCAAAAACCCATGCCAGGCCCAGTCAGTCTTTCTCTGCCTGTTGCTTTGTGGATCAGGATATAAAGCTCTCAGTCCCTGCCTCATCATCATGCCTGTTTGCTCTCACCGCAATGATCATGGGCTACCCTCTAAAACGGTAAGCAAGTCACCAATCAATTGCTTTCCTAGCTTGATATGGTGGCTCACACCTTTAATCCGAATACATGGAAGGCAGAACCAGCAGATCTCTGTGTATAAGGCCAGCCTGGTCTACATACATAGTGAGTTCCAGTACAGTCACAACTATGTAGAGACCCTTTCTCAAAAAATAACATGCATAACTAAACAAACAAACAAATAAATAAACTTTTCTTTTATAGGAGTTGCCTTGGTCATGGTGTCTCTTCCCAGCAATAGAACATAAACTAAGATATATACCACTATAATGTTTATATTAAACCTCCAAATATGTTTAAGATATTTATGTCTTAATGTATATTTATTTTTGCCTACATGTATGTGTATAAACTTCTTGTGTGTGAAATGTCCACAGAGGACAGAAGGTGTCAGATTCTCCTGGAACTTGAGTCACAGATGGTTATGAGCAGCTATGTGGGTTCTAGGAATCAAAACCAGATCTTCTGCAAGAGCAGCCAGTTCTCTTAACTACTAGGCCATCTCTCCAACCTCAAGACTTGAAATACCTTAAAACAACATCAACTAACAACAAATTCCCTTCTCTTCACAGGATCTAAACAAAAAGACTACTTGAGATGATGAAAACCAAGCTACATGTAAGTAAGTGGAAGAATTGAAAACCCAAAGGTTGTGCCATTTGAAGAAACCATTGTGCAAGGGATAGACAGCAATACTGCTTGTGGTTCTTTAAGGTTGTGAGAGAAATGTCAGAGACTGAAACACAACATAAATGGCAGAGAAGTGGTGTCAGAAGAAGAGGAGGAAAATAGAAGTAAAAAGGATGAGAGGGGTCTTTTCCAACTCCAGATTTCATTACTTTTGATCTGGGCATCTATGTACTTAACTCAGAAGGTAGCAAATGATTGACAGAAAATATGATTCGACTTTGAATGGAATCTTTTCAGCACTGTCCTGTTGTCACAGCTACTCAACTTTTAATTTTGAAGAAAGAGTCCAATAGATTCACACCGACAACATATCTCTGCGCTTGTCCTTCAATCATAGAACAGCTGTCTTCTGTTTGACACAAGTTTGATATCTTCCTAAAGGATCCACTGCAGGTAATATTTAGTCCACTGTTTAATACAAACTTGTTCAAACTCCAAACACAAGCTTGTTTTTATAAATGCACAGCTTCTCATTACTTTCTCTGTGTGTGCCTGTGCCTCCAGATTCCCTTATACATGCATCTGCTTTTGAGCAAACAAGTAGGCTTAAGCATCTGTTTGTTGTGCAGAGAAACGTTCTCTAGGATTTTAGTTGACAAAGATTTCACCAGGATACATAGAGAAAGTTCTCATGGAAAATAACTCAGGAAATGGGATTCAAAAGCTCTTCAGCTGGATAAGAGTAGACTGTCCCCTAAAAGACAATCTCAACATTCCATGAACCTCCAGCCCCATGAGACAGCACACTTGTATGGCAGGCACTGGGCTTATCAAAACTGCACTGTAGCATGCCAATAACCTGCCGCCAAATAATTTACCCCCTACTCTGTCCATTCTATGAATTACAAACAATAATTTAAAGATCTGAAAGTCATCCAATGGTAAAATAGTTCCTACTTATATAACTAAACAACTAGGCCCATCTTTTTCTTATAATAAAAAGGCGGGGAGTTAGGCATAGCAGTTGGAGGAAATGGGACGGCAGATCCTGAAGACTGCTTCCTGCTTCTTTGTGGGCATAGAAGTCTTTCTTGGACGGGGAGGGCTGAGAAATCTGGGTGCTGATCACATCCTGGGGTAGCCGGTTGTTTTACTCCTATCCAGTATTTGTGGTGTGGAACTGTCCAAGGTGTTCTTGGACCTGGCAAGGTGTTGGCAGAGCAGAGGACAAAACTAAGTTTAGGATGAAAAAAAATTTTTTCAGGACCAGGGAATTGAGAGGGATGTATCTGACCTGTTTGAGGCAAATCCTTTAATTTGGCTCCCTGGAACTCACAAGAATTCATATGTTTCAGATATATACATTGTATAAACAGCAGCATATTTATGTCAGAATAACTGTGGCAGATGCTTTTGCACTATGGAAAGTATCTTTAGAACAGTACTCTGCCAGAGTTACATCAGTAGATAAAGGTTATGAAGGCAGCAGGACAGAGAAATTCGATAAACTGCATTTGTCCTCACACCTTTATAACTTGTAGGTATACATTTTAATAACTTGCATTTGTGTGTCTTAAAACACCCTTTGTTTAGAACATGTTAAGAAGTTATACTGAAATTTGTTTGGTTGTCCTTTTAAACTGACAAAACCTCTAAGCTGTCAAACTGCATCAGAGATCTTTGAGAAGGATAACATTTTACTTGAGATGTTATTGATTAAAAAATGACAGAGAACTTACTTGGTTATCTACCTAGAGCCTCTTTATAGGGTCTTCTATGGTCATTGAGGGTGGTATTTGCCTTTTTTTCTCTAGCACAGGCCTGCCAGATTTTAGAAGACCCTGTGTGTTAGGAAATCTGTAGGAAGACAAGCCTACCTCTGCCTGAGCAGCTAGGCAGTTGATTCCGTTTGATTCTTTGTCCACATCTGAAGATCTTCAGTTTAGATGAAAGGAAGTTTTTTCCAGTGGTCAGTGTTTTCACTTGATGAAGTGAATTGCAGATGGATGTTGTTCTGTGCCCATTTGTCTTCTTTGGAGAAGGGGTGTGGTTGCTAGGAGCCAACCTGTGGTGTGGGACAATTCTGTATTCTGTCAATTATATTTTAATAAAATGCTGATTGGCCAGTAGTCAGGCAGAAAGTATAGGTGGGGCAATAAGAACAGGAAAATTCTGGGAAGATGAAAGCTTATTCTGCTGTCCTGTTCCAGCCTCAGAAGAAGCAAGATGTGACTGCTTCGCTGAATAAGGTACCGAGCCACGTGGCTAACATAGACAAGAATAATGGGCTAATATAAGTTATAAGAACTAGTTAATAAGAAGCCTGAGCTAATGGGCCAATCAGTTTATAACTAATGAAGGCTTTCTGTGTGATTTCTTTGGGACTTTATGATTGTGGGAACTGGGCAGGACAGGAAACTCAGACAACAAACCTGTCTCTTTGTTGTGAAAAGTCTTTTAATAATTAAACACTTAAATGTCATATTCCCCATATCTATGAGTAATTGAGGGATGTTTATTGGGTATGGATAAGTTATGATTACTGTATAGAATCTGCCTGGAGAGCTGAGTCCAAGCTTGACTGTACTGGTTTTTAATTTAACAGGTGAGATTTATACTTGTGAAAGACAAAGAAGAAAAAACTGCTTGCAATAGAAGGTTAACAATAGAACTGACAATAGTGGAGAACAGCTCAACATATTTTAAAGCAGGGTTGCATTACATATACAGTATTTTTGTAAGAAATACTGTCACGCCTAATGTGGAGGACCTGCTGCCAGGACTCTTTAGCCAGGGGCAGAACCCCCTAGTCTCTGGCTCCTTGTTTGTTAAGCTCAAAGAAAATGGTGGCAGCCGTGGTTGTCCATGTGGTGTAACTCTTTAAATCTAACCGTATGCTGATAGAAATTAGAAATGTCAGCCTGTTTCTCACAGGTGAGGCAAAAAAATAAACGACTGGTTCAGGCTGTTATCTATTCATCCACAAGATAAGGGGGCCCAAGAAATGGCAGTTGCCCCAGAGGCACTAGGCCAGAAGGAAAAAGTATCCCACAAAGGATCCATAGATCTGAGGGGCCTGACCCAAAAAAACAAATGCAGGGAGGGTTCAGTGATTGCAGTGCTAGGGCAGAGCCAGAGAACCTTGCTTGTGGGAAATGTCAGAGGTGATCTTATCAATTGTCCCAGCAGGCTGGTAGAAGGTCCAGGTTTAGGATTTTTGCCTGCTGTGCAGCAGTGGCAGAAACAGCACTCCATGAATGGAAGAGAGACTGATTCCGCTGCTGCAGGGTGGTGGTGCTGGGGGCTCCAACGGGACAGAGTGCCCATTACACCGCCAAGCCGGGAGCCAGAGCTGAGCCTGATGGACAGAACAGGGCCTGGCAGCAGAGGGACAGTTAGCATGGGTTTGATTACACACAGGGAGCTAAAAGCAGAGAGAAAAACATAGAAAAAGCAGGCTGCATTTCCAGGCTGGTCCCACCAGGGATGGCGGCAGGGTCCCCTGGTGGGTTGCCTGAGGCCTTGGCAGGAGTCAGACAGATAGACATGCCATGCCGAGAAAGCTGGGTTATAGAATTTATTGAATGGGTTGGGGGGGGGGAGAAGAGGAAGGGATGGGAATAGGGGGAGGAGAGAGAGACACAGAGAGAGAGAGAGAGAGAGAGAGAGAGAGAGAGAGAGAGAGAGAGAGAGAGAGAGAGAAAGAGAGAGAGAGAGAGAGGAGAGGAGGTGGGAGATCCACACAAAAGGAGGGGAGGTTGGGAGTTGGCAGTCTTATCTCTTAAAGGGGCAGGGTTCCCAGGTGACAGGGCAGGGCAGCAAATTACAACACCCATCCCACTGCTCAATTATCTGTCTGCTGACAATCTGAAGAGTGTGGCAGCTGGGGACTTCTGACACATTGAGCTCCGTCCAGGAGAAAGTATCAAACGCAATTAAAGATTCCTGTTCAAGGGAGACTCTTTTGACCCTTGGGGTTATAGTTCAAATGCATTGTGCTTTCTGCATTTTACAAGGCCATTTCTATTTCCAGCACAGTCTACAGAGCAGTCAGAAGTCTTAGAACTGGTACATTGTTACAAGAAAACATCACATTCTTGGTAAATGTTATGGTTCATGGATTTTGTTCATATACCCTTTTTGCCTTGGCACATCTAATAAAATGAATCTTTAATTTTGGAGAGGGTCCTTGGTCATAATGAATAACCTGACATTTGAAAAGCTGGGTTTGAATATTGAGGCTAATCTAAAAGGCTATTAAAATACAGTATATGAGTTTAAGGAAACCACGAGTCCTCAATTAAACTCAGCGGTGTATGTGCGCTAAAAAAAAATCTTATAGTCAGGCTACCAGAAGTAAAGTAATTAGCAGATAATATGTAGTATTAACAAAATATGAACTTCTGTCTTCAAACAAGGGGGTTTTAAGTGTAGGCTCCACAGAGAATAGATTTGTTGCTTTCAGACCAAAGACAGAACTCAGCAAATGGCAGCAGCATGAAAGGACAAGAAACCTGGTTTGAAATCCTAACTCCTTATCACTCTCTGCACAAGACTTCTTAAGACACTATCAGGGTATGGTGTGCTATAGCCACTTTAAAAATATGGTTAATCAATAATTTAATTAAGGTTTACATCAGCATCTGAGATTTTTTCCCTCTTTTTTCTAGAAGAAAGTTTTCCTGCTTGTGGGTCTCTCAGGTTTTGCACAAAAACCGAACCAAACAAGAAACCACAGCAAGTTTTCAAAATTACCAAAGAATTCACAGCCAAACTTCTAACCCTGAACGTGGCTAATGTCTGTGAGACTGGATTCATGCAAGCAGTGGAAACTTTCTGTTCCCCTGGGGTTTGACATCAGGGCTTTGTCACACACCTTAAGGTGATGTCAGTCTTGTGGCAGAAGCAGATCCATGAAATTGTGTTGCATCTACTCAGGAAATAAACCTAGTTCGCTTTCATAACCCACAGGCTATGCTTTCCTCATTTGACTATTGGTTTTCTTCAGATATAACAGGGTTTTTAAATATAATAAATTGGAATAGTATAATGTATCTCCTTCCCTTTCCTAGCCTCTACCACCCAAGTTGTCCTCTCCAGATTGCTTTCTTTGTGTTCTAGAAATAGTATGTGCACATCCAAGTAGAACATGTGAATAGATATCTCTAATGGACACTATACAGCATCAAGAAACATCAGCGAGCATCCTATATCCCAACCTCACAATGCTTAACAGTGTGTCTTAGACTTCCTTCTGTATCTGCACTTTTAGATAGATATGTGCTCTTGTTCTCCAGCTGCTATTATTTCATTGTACAGTTATACAGTAATTTATTTGACACACAGATCCTGAGATCTGGACAACCACCTTAGCAGAAATGGCAAGTTTCCAGTTCAATGGGAGATCCCGTCTCCAAGACAATCAGACAGAAAGCAACAAAGGAAGATATACGACATGTTTTCTGCTCTGGCTTCTGTGTGTATGGGTATGGGTACATGTACCCACAAAGTGATATGCATGAGACATACATATTTATCTGATATGCTTAATGCCTCTTTGCCTTGATTCCCTTTCACCCCTTCAATTTCTGTTTCATGGATAGTATCTCTGTGTGGAGCTTGACATGGTTCACCTGAGTTAGTATTCAACTCTGGAAAGAAGTGTTTTCTAGACACAGTCCTGCTGGAGCATCAGAGCCACTCACAGGCAGAAAGAGAATCAGTCTGAGGCTGCATTTGCAGGGAAGTTTTTAACCTTCATCCTTTAAGAGAACAGAGGCCAGAATAAAATCTCTGCCTTCTCTCCCACTTCATAATGTACCATTAAAGAAACATAGTAATTGTTTTGTGCAGAAGATTGTCCTAGGCATGTCAAAAGGATGAGTTTGTTTAATCGTGGTGAATTCCATGGGGTAAGTGTTGTAATCTGCTGACCTGCCCTGTGACCTGGGTACCCTGCCCCTTTAGGAGATAAGTCCTGCCCACTCCCAATCTCCTGGAGAGGCAAGCAGATCTCCATGATCTCCTGCCTCTTCTCTCTCTCTCTCTCTCCCTCCCTCCCTCCCTCCCTCCCTCCCTCCCTCCCTCCCTCCCTCCCTCCCTCCCTCCCTCCCTCTCTCTCTCTCTCTCTCTCCCTCCCTCCCTCCCTCCCTTCCTCCCTCTCTCTTCTTTCTTTCTTTCTTTCTTTCTTTCTTTCTTTCTTTCTTTCTTTCTTTCTTTCTTTCTTTCTTTCTTTCTTTCTTGCTCTTTGTCTGTCTGTCTTTCTTCTAAAAGGCAGCTTCTTCCTCTCCCTCCCCTCTCTTTCCTTTCTGCCCTTCTGTCTCTTCCCTTTTCTTCCCCATAACCCCTTACTCTTATTCCCAGTACCTACTAAATAAACTCTATACCCAAGCTCTCTCTGCATGGCATATCTGTTTGTCTCACACCCTCCAGGCAACCCTCTGTGGCCTTGGGTCACCCACATCATGAATGATAAAGTAAGTGCTACATTACCACCACCACTTATTTTTTAGATAACAAAATGGCAAGTCCAAGATCACACATTCATAAGTAGTAGGACCAGAATCCAAACCTAGAACAGCAGGCTCTGGAGACTGTATTTTTTGTGACTGTAGTATATTCTGCCATCTCTCTAATTTTATAGTGACAAAGATTCTCTCCTGAAAAAATTCTTGTTAGGCTCCTCTGAACCCTCTTGATACAGCCTCACCCTGACCTGTGAACACCAAAAATGCTACCATTGGTATTCTCTAACGCACCAAGCCTGCATTGCTCAGAACAACCCTAGTCCCTTAGCATTCCTGTCTGAGAAATCTTGAGGTTGCCAAATGAATTTACTGATTGGCCCAAACCCCACCCCTTTGGAAATGCAGGAGCCTAACCTCTCCAGGGACTAGTTACCATGGTCAGAAGTGTTGACATGACTGGCTTCCTTCTGTTTTAGATAACTAGAGTCCCTGAATCTCCTGTCACCCTCTTCCTTGCTTTTTCATTCTCCCTATGAAACACCATCAGCTGTCACTGTATGAATCACAATGGAGTCCAGCTCAAGCTGGTGGGTTCTCCCTGTTGACAGTAACTGTTGATTAAATCCTTCCCTGACTGCATTGCTTAGAGACAGAGTTTTCATTCATTTGCTTCTTCCTGGTGCTGAGTTCTACTCAGAAAGATCCCCAGCAGAGATGAAGCCCAGCCTCGTGTCCTGGTCCTACTGTGTGAGACAAATGCCCAGTCTCGTGTCCTGGTCTTACTGTGTGAGATGAAGCCCAGCCTCGTGTCCTGGCCCTACTGTGTGAGATGAAGCCCAGCCTCGTGTCCTGGTCCTACTGTGTGAGATGAAGCCCAGCCTCGTGTCCTGGCCCTACTGTGTGAGATGAAGCCCAGCCTCGTGTCCTGGCCCTACTGTGTGAGATGAAGCCCAGCCTCGTGTTCTGGCCCTACTGTATGAGATGAAGCCCAGCCTCGTGTCCTGGTCCTACTGTGTGAGATGAAGCCCAGCCTCGTGTCCTGGTCCTACTGTGTGAGATGAAGCCCAGCCTCGTGTCCTGGTCCTACTGTGTGAGACAAAGGTGGTTTGGCAGTGTCTCACCACACTTACAGTTTCTTTGCCGCTTCTCTTCAGAGTTGAAAACGTGCAATCACTAACATTGTCTCACCCTGGCCTTCCTGCCCCCCAGCTTGACTTGGCTTCAGAAAAGAAGTCCATTTTATGTGACCTGCTTGGGGATGACAGTTGTCCCCTATGTTGTTAAAAATGGAGTATTCAGTGCTCTGCTGTTCAAAGATTGATTTTGAAAAGAAGCAGCTTCAGTTCTTTTTTTCAGCTACTATTCATTTCTTTAATTCTTAATTCATTTTTGTTTTATTTTTTGCTTCACATATATGAACATTTTCCTCGAATGTATGTACATGCACAACTTTATTTTTGCCTGGCGCCCTCAGAGGCTAAAGCAAGGAGTTGGATCCCCTGAAGCTAGAGCCGCAGTCGGCTCCAGATCTTCTGTGTTGGTGCTGGGAACGGAACCCAGATCCCATGCAGGAGCAGCAAATGTCCTCAGTTGCTGAGTCGTCTCCCAGGCCCTCTCTGCTATTCCAAAGATGGAATGTAAAGATCAACTCAAAATTCGTCAATGATACAGAATATCAACTCTAAAACTTTAACTTTGGATTTATTGAAGTTAAAATGTTTGCCAAAAATAACTACCATTATAAAATAGTAGTATTAGCATTAGTCCTACCATTTGGTCAGGACTAAACCATCTTTTCTGATGACTTCATGCCAGTACGCTTTCAGTTTGTGTGACAGGAAAGTCACAAAAGTCTGTGCTAGGTAATTCTTTCCTAGCTTGAACTTCTCTCTGCCAGAGGTCTAAATGGGCAGAGCTGGAGAACATCCAGCCAGGCCTTGGGTCTCTCCCTGGTATAAGTGTTAATGGGAATGAACAGGGATATGAAACACACAGGACATTGGTAAGATCTCTGTATGAACTGATCTTCTAAGATGCAGACAGTGGCCCAGTTTAGTTCATTTTACCAAGGAGCAGTGGTTCTCAACCTGTGGGTCGTGACCTCTATGGGGGTCAAATGGCCCTTTCACAGGATCACCTAAGACCACCAGAAAACACAGATATTTACCTGTCAGGGTTTGCTGTTACCCCAGGCACACCAAGTTTTATGCGCAACATTTTTAAACTTATGGCCTTGCTAGTTCATTTCTTCACCCATTCACCCATTCACCCATTTATCTACTTTTATCTGATAAGCAGAGTGAACACATAAATAGAGTGTAAATGTTTGTGCTTGTCTGAATCTTCTTTTTCCAGCAGATCATGGTCCTCTAGACCTAGAAGGGTGTGTGTGTGTGTGTGTGTGTGTGTTTGTGTGTGTGTGTTAGAGAAAACAATAGTTTTCCATACTGTATGTCAAGTATATAGCTTGCATTGGAATAGCTATGTCAGGAGGAGCATTAATATGATAAATCACAGTTGCATTAGCAAAAGACAAACTGTCTGAAGAACTAAGGGAGGTAATCACTCATCCATGTATACGTCCAGTGACAGTAGCCATTGCTAGCAAGTTAGTCACTTATCATGTTCAAAGAAGCCAAATGTTTCCTCATTCTCCCAGAAATTGAACATTTTTTTCCTCAAATGCTTTGCATCTATTAAAAATACTCATTCAAAGTGCCAGAATTCTCTGGAAATCAATTCAAATATATAGTTGACAAGGCAATAGGATGTATCCTCTGTCTGAGAACCAGCTGCCCTAGATGACAGTGAGAACCAGCAATGGCCCACGACTGCCACTGACGTAAAGTTCCTAATTACAATTATCCACCTAAGACAAAGTTAAAGCGTAAAGTGCTGTCTTTATTTGACGTTGATAAAGAAGACAGTTTGGTTTTAAACTTTAAGATACGCTGCTCTAGTGGAAGTTCTAGGTGTAAGGAAATAAGAGAGGGTGCACTAATGCAGTGAGCATAAGGAGGCTACTGAAACAACGGAAGGAGCAGAAATAAAGGCAAAGTTCATGAAAAATGGTAGTTAATATCTGTGAATTCAATGACTAAGTTTGACTGTCTGCATGCCCTTGCTCCTGCTTCATCCCCCACCCTTCTCCCTGCCCACTCTCCTCCCAGCCTTGCCTTCTGCCTTGCTGTGGACCATACACACTCTGGATTCTTTTTCCCTGTACCTCCACTACACTGTCACCTCTCCAAATTGACTTCTGCATTTTCTTTGGCTTTGACTCCTTTTTTAAGTGGTTGTACTTGTTATGTTGATCTTTAATTTCTGATTATGACATATGATCCCATAGTTTAAACTATTGACAGGATGGTCGTATGGTCTCTGACCATCCAAACTTACTGATGTGGGGCATTGTGCACTGTGTTAGTCACTATAGCCAAATACCCAAGACAGCCAGCTTATAAAGAGAGTCTATTTATTTTGGCTCACAGTTGACAATTGGTTGGTTTCATTGTTTCTGTTATATGGCAAAGTAGCACACTATGTGACAAAGAAAAAGTGCTCGCTCATGTTCTGGAAGAAGAAGTGAGAGAAGGGCTGGCTGGAGGCCTACTCCTCATTAAAGTCTTCTCTATGGGTGTCTCAGAGACCTCCCCGTGGACTCACCTACTAAAGATCCTGCAGTCTCCTGGTATCCTCATGCGGACACAGCTCTTTAGCCTTGGGTCTTTGAGAAAGATTTAAGTTCTAAAGCAAAGCTGGCAGCTACCCATGCCCATTCCAACTTTTTACAACTTGACAGTATAAAACATATATGTTCTTTTGTCTGGAAGGGGTGGGATACAAAGAGAAAGAAGCTAAGCCTGAAGTGACTATTCCTATTACATACTGCTATGGCCAAAACTTTTGTATGCATGTGTATATCTGAGGGTGTATGCTCATGTGCGTGTGTGTGTGTGTGTGTGTGTGTGTGTACACCTGTGTATGGAGGTCAGAGGACAGCCTCAAACCTCAGGTGCCAATTGCCTATCTCTTTTTATTTATTTATGTAGAGATTGTCTCTCGCCCCATAGGGTAGGTCATCTGCAAGCTAGCCCCAGGATCTGCCTATCTCCCTGTCCTCAGTACTTGACTTGACCACTATGTTAGAATTTTATTGTTTTGTTTTGTCTTTAGAATGTGGGTTTTAAGGATAAAACTCAGGTCCTCATGTTGCAAACTAAGCATTTCACTGGCTGCTCTTTCTCTCCCCACCCCTAGGTAGGGCCAGATAGCTTAGAAGGAAGATACCTTTTCTATAAAACAGGTCATACTATTTAAAAGAGAGAAACTATTGAATTCAGTTTTCCATATTGTTCACTCTATAATTTATTTATTTGCTTTTAGTAAATACTTTTAAAGGCAAAGACTTTTTTTTTTGCTTGTTTGCTTATTTGGTTTGTTTCTTTGAGACAGAATATCCATATTTAATTTAATTTGGACTTGAACTCACTATGTAGCTCAGATTTACCTCAAATGTGTAGTCTCCCGATTCAGCCTTTTAAATCCTGAATTATAAGCGTGCACCACCATGCCTGCCTGGAAAAAAAATCTTGTCTTTTCATCCACAATAGGTGGTAATGCTTTGATTCTGGCATATTAAGCCATCTTTGAATGTCAAAAGAAAGAATCACAGAAAATAATTAAAATTTTAAAACCATTTATTTAACCTCTGAGTGATTATTTGCCATTAGACAGAATCTACTCTATGGAAGGAAGAGATTTAGCATCTGGAAGTAACAGGCTTGAGCTCAGGCAGACCTCCCAATGCACTAGGTGTGTGATGTAACCAAAGCTTAAATATACTTCTCTGTCTGTCTCTCTGTCTCTCTCTCTCTGTCTCTCTCTCTCTGTCTCTCTCTCTGTCTCTCTCTCTCTCTCTCTCTGTCTGTCTGTCTGTCTCTCTCTCTCTCTCTCTCTCTCTCTCTCTCTCTCTCTCTCTCTCTCCAAAGAGGTAAGATTCTATATTTTAAAATTCTATCTTGATGAAATTGTCAGTGTTTGAAATTTTCCCAAGAAATCTCCCTCCTTTCCTCCCAGCTGCTTCCCCCCATCTCCCTCTTCCCCAGATCCACCCTTCTCTCACTCTCTTCTCTAGAAAAGAGCAGGCATCCCAGGGATGTCAACTGAACAAGGCACAACAAAATACAGTAACACAAACACTCATATCAAGGTTGGGTGAGGCAACTCAGTAGGAGAAAAAGAGTTCCCAAAGCAGTTAAAAGTCCCCCCAAACACCAAGCCAACAGTTGTAACATACACTCGGAGGACCTAGTGCAGACCCATATAGGCTTGTGTTTGCTGCCTTAGTCTCTGCTTGATTGACTCTGTGGATCTGCTCTCCCAGGTTCTTCAAGCACTCTGTCTCACACAGTTTCTCCTCCCTCTCTTCTGTGGGGTTCCCTGAGCTCAGAGGGAAAAAATGGGATAGAGACATCCAACCTGGGTTCTTTCTTCAACTAATGCTTGACTGTGGGTCTCTGGATCTGCCCCCAGTTACATTCCCCTTTTTGATGATGGCTGGGCTAGGTTTGGATCAACGAGTAGAGCAAACCGTCATTAGGAATGGTTTCATTGGCTTTCTTTTCCAGTTATGTTTGGTTCTACCCTTGGGTTCCTGGTCATCCAGGCAGTGTTGGGCATGGGCTCCCTTTCACAGCATGGGCTTCAAATTAGATCAGTCATTGGAAGGCCACTCCCACAAGTTCTGTGTCACCATGGCACATTTTGTGGGCAGGACAGATGCTCTAGAGTCAAAGGTTTTGTGGCTGGGTTGGTGTCCCAGTGATGGAGGAAGGTCATTGGTTAAGTAATAAAGAAAACTGCTTGGCCTCATAGGTTAAAACATAGGTGGGAGGAGTAAACAGAACAGAATGCTGGGAGGAAGAGGAAGTGAGCGTAGAGGCCATGCTCCCCTCTCCTGTCCAGACACGATGAAGGAAGCCGCCAGATCAGACATGCTGAATCTTTCTCGGTAAGCACACCTAGCGGTGCTATACAGATTATTAGAAATGGGCTAAATTAATACGTGAGAATTAGCCTAGAAAAGGCTAGATATAATGGGCCAAGCAGTGTTTAAAAGAATATAGTTTGTGTGTTGTTATTTCGGGTAAAGCTAGCCAGTGGCGGGAGCTGGGTGGCGGAACACAGCCCGCAGCTCCTACAACATCCCAATTCCACCATTGGAAGCCTTCTCGGGTTACAGAAAATGGCCTTTTCAGGCACCATATCCTCCAAATGAGTATATGAATACATCCTTCCTTTATTTCTGTTCCCTTGAATCTATGAGACCTCTACCTGGGAAGAGAGGTTCTGGAACACCACACAGCATTATAAACTTTATTTGTTTCTCAGAATAAAGAGCGCAGAATTGCTTGCATCAGGACCATCTGGTACTTGGTGTCCTGGTGAATGAACAAGAGTAGCTGGAACAGGGTCTGTGAATCTACACTTTATTAGTCTTGTTTTATTCTTGACGTCTCCTAGTGTTTGGATTGCTTTTTCGAAAACAAGTACCTTTTCAAGTCCCTTCATTATTTTGAATAATGCAGATTGGAAACATTAAGTGATCTGTCTTCCCGAGAAAAAAAAAAGAGAAAAGTACCTGCCAACAAATGCCCTGACTCTAAATACAGCCATGGGTGCAAGTGCAGAAGCTGTCAGCAGCCCAGACAGGATCCTAGGTCAATACCCGAAACTAGGCTCTGCTTGCTCCCACAGTTTTCCATTTAAGTAATGAACTGGGGCCCACTAGATTTCTCAGTGGGTCAAGGCATTTGCTTCTACCTTAGAACCCACTTGGTGGAAGGAAAGACCCAACTATCCCAAGTTGTCCCCTGACCGCTACACAGGCACATGCACAACCCTCCCACACAATTAATAATTACTGTAATAAACAGTTGGTTGCCTTTTGTTCCAGAGACTATCGCTTGTTTCACAGAAGGCTCAGAATATGTACCGTGTGGCTTTATCTTATTTTGTATCAAGTAATTGTGTTTGATTCAAGGAGATCTGCAGGTACTGTCTGGGAAGGCTTCAGAAATCAATACAGCCACAGCCAGGCATAAATAATGTGGCTTTAAAAAGGTCAACTTGATAGAGGGTACAGCCTTTGAAGTGATTCAAGGCTATGAGGCCAGTCAGTCCTTCCTAGATAGGAGACTATTAGAAACTGCACAGCCAACCTTCCCCCTCTGCAAAGAAAAACACTGATGCTTCCCTGAGCTAGCTTTGCTCTTGAAGAGGCAATAGGAAACAGCAATGCACCAGGGGTGGGGTGGGAGGATTAGCAGCCTGTGTTAGCAATGTTTCTGCTGCTGCCATGGCCCAAAAATGCTTCGAGTAGAGGTTGTTTGGACTTAGGGTTCTGTAGCAAGAGTCCTAATGGCCAGGAAGGCATGGTAGGGGGGTAGGATCAGTAAGCTGACTGATCAATTCTTTGTATACACACAGGAAGTAGGGAGAGAGATCAGGGAGTTGAGTGAGGCTATAAAACCTCAAAGTGATGCCCAGTGATATACTTCCTCCAGCAAGGTTATATTTCATAATAACCCCAACTAGCACCACCACCAAGGACTAAATGTTCAAATAGAGGAGTCTATGGGGGACTCTTCTTAATCAAACCACTACAAAGCCACTGCCACCCAGACCCTAGCTAAGTCCCAAGGAGGAATGAAATCAGACTTGTTTCCAAGGATATAAACAATAACGCTATACAGATCATATAGGAATACACACAATGAGGTTTATAAGACTCCAAAATTTAATTCACAGGCTTACTGATATGTAGAGCTCACTGGGGTAAATGGTGGCTTGCTTATAATGAGCAATAAAAACTGGGAAAAAGAAAACCATCTCAGGCACTATCAGTGGTCACCTGAGGCTACTTACAGAGACCTGAATAACAGCCATGAAAACAAAGGAGAGTCCTGGACAACTGGTGAATGAAGGCTTCACGTTTGGGATTCTAAGCCTTGAGTAGGCACTTACTGCATGCTTGATGTTCTGGGGATGGTAGCAACTGGCAGCAAGACAGATCTCCCCTCTCAGCCAGCCAGCTGCCGTCTGTTCTTCACGGAAGGCTTGTCAGGAGCTGGCCTGTGATAGGCACAGCCCCACAGTATCTGGTGTCAAATTTGATTTGAAACCAAATAGAAAAGGACCAAACAGTTGGTGAATATCTAGGTGTTTCTGAGTTGCATTGCTATCACTCTGGTTATCAGAGACAGGAAACTTGAGCTCACACAGTTTGTCTTAAAGGTCAGATGCTGCAGCAGAAACTAAGAAGGGACCATATAAATTAGTGTGATTGGAGTAATTTAAATCCACTCTATTTTTTTTCTTTTGGCAATAATGGGAGTTGAACCTAGGAACTGTACATGTTAGGGAACTCCTCTATCAACTAGCCATATCCCTAGCCCTTCTTTAAAATTTTTTTTCTCTAAGTTTTGAGACAGCCTTGAACTTTCAAGCTTTCGCCCTTGATCCATCTACCCCAGCATCTCTAGTATCTGGAATTACAGAACTCATCCACAAGAGTATGCAGGGATAGGTTATTGTAAGTTTTAAAAGCGCTTTATTTCTATGTCACCTGTGTGTGTGTGGGGGGGGGCTTGCACATTGTGCACATATACACTTAGAGGCCAGAAGACTTGGGAGGAGGTGTTCTCCATCTCCTGTGTGCATTCTGGGGATTGAACTCTGATGATTAGCTTTAGTAGCAAACACCTTTATCTGCTAAGGTATCTCACTGGCATGCTGTTATCTCTTTTAATAGCTATTTGTGTTGTTTAATTTAATAAAAATTTTCCTTTAAGAGGAAATGTATCAAAGGATTAATGACTTAATGAGTACATTTAATGAATTAGCTTACTACCCCTTAAAATAAGTCATACATACAGAATTTGCTTAATTAACCCACTTGTTTTTGTCCTTGCATAACTAGTGGCATTGATGATGCTGGACTGAGAATTGATTATGAGAACATATCATGTGAGTGAGATATGCTGGCCTCCCCTGGAAATGAGTATTCACCAGTATTCACAAGCACACAGTGGAATCTTCCTCAGCTATGCATATATCAGTATCCAGAGCCACATTGTCAATAATGGGTTTATTCATACCCAATATTTATGCATCTGCTTCAGCTCAAATAGAAATTTTAATAACAATTTAATCACAAATCAAAGTATTTACATTAACAATTAACTAAAATGGAATTGCCAGAATAAAACAATCTTGGGTCCCTGCAGTTTTTTAATTCATCAAGCTTCATTGCTGGGTTTCTAGCTTATACCTTGCTCTGTTGCTTCAAGTGAAGCAGGAGAAAGCGGTACACGAGGAAAAGAATGTACCCTGGGTGAGCACTGTGCAGATATGCCCTGAACAGAGAATGTGTGTGCCCAAAGTATGAAAGCCAGAGACTTCTAATCATAGTAATAATCACGACAAATCATGGGCATTGAAATGATGGCACACAGCTTGCGGAGAAATTGCGGGTGACTAAATAAGAAGATATTTTCTGACGAAGCTAATCCAGACATGCAGACTATGCAGTAATCTTTGGAGGAAAATTATAGAAGACAAAAAGAGACCCAGGCTAGGCCTTACCCTATTTGAAAGGCATAGATTAGTAAGCTGTAAACTCCAGGTGTTTTGGGTAATAGCATCATCAAAATATGTGTTGAAATAAATAAGGTTGGGTGAAGCAGCTGGATCAGAGGCTACAGAAACCGCCATACAATGGGAAAGATGGGAGGTGCTTGGATCCCCAGCACCAGCATAAATATAGGTGAGTATGGTAGCCTGCCTGTAATCAACATGAGTAGGAAGCACTGATTAGACTAGCTGAATCCAGGAGCTCAAGAACCAAGAAAGAGACCTCACTTTAAAATATTAGGCAGAGAGTGATCAAAGAAGACAGCAGCCACCAATGTCAGGCCTCCACTCATGCATAGAGACATGTGCATGTGTACCATACACACTCACATCCACTCACACATGTGAGCACACAAACTCATGTCAAGCATTGGCTATTGAAAGATATATTAGTTTAAAGAAACAATATGTCTTGGTAAACAAATTTAAAATTTTTGGTTGTGAGCCTATCCTTTAATGACTGAGCCATCTCTTCAGCCCTGTAAGCAAATTTTAAAAATTAAAAAGACTCAGACAGCCACTGCAAGGATTAGACCTTCATCAACTAAATGTTTTATTTGCACACAGGATTTTTCTTACCATATGACCCCACTTGATATTCTGCTTGAGTAATTAAAAATAAAGTAAGGAATATTCTTATTTTTTTAATGCAATGTCTCTTGATGAGTCACACTGTTGCATTGAAGCCGATGTTACAGGCTACAAGCAAGCTTCTGTGAACCTGAAAAGTGACAGTTTTACCATCCCAGTTTGAGGTATAATATAGTGCTTGTCTTAGGTGGTTAAAATGAAAGAGCAATGAGTCTTTAGATTAGTCTGTGAATGCATCTAATCAAATTTGTCAGTTTGTCAGGAAAATTGTTGAGTCACCTACTTGAGCCAAAATTACCAACTGAATTTTTAAAAATTAAAATATTACTGGGCAGTGGTGTCACAAGCCTTTAATCTCAGCACTTGGGAGGCAGAGGCAGGGGGATCTCTGGGGGTTTGAGGCCAGCCTGGTCTAAAGAGTGAGTTCCAGGACTGGCTCCATAACTACTGAGAACCCTGTCTCAAAAAAAAAATTAAAATCTTATATCTATCCTGGTAGCTCAGGGCTGTATCATGGCTACTGTGGAGGCCGAAACAGGAAGACTACAAGTTCAAAGCCTGAGTCAGGTACACAGTAACTTCAAGGCCAGCTTGAGAAACTTAGTAAGACCTTAATCAATATACAAAGTAGAAAATGAACTGGGGGTATAGACCAGTGGTAACATCTTGACTAGAATATACAAAGGCCTGTGATCAATTCCCAGTATTACAAAACAACAACAAAAATCTTATTGAAAGAGTGAAGCTATCACTATGGAACTAGGAGAAGAATAACAGCCTCAGGGCTTGGATGTGGATTAGTGATGAAGCCAGGTCAGGATGAGGGAGGAAGCAACATGGTGGGAGGGAGACAGACTTCTATCTTGAGAAGGACCTGTTCCTGGGGACTCCTGGATTTCCAGGTAGCTTATTTCTTGTCTTGTGCCTGTCAGGAAGGAATGGTTGTCACTGAGATGTCAGAAGATCTCTCCTGCAGAAAGAGATTCCTAAATTTTATACAGGCTTTGAAACTTGCCATAAAACACCTTTTTAAGACCTTGAGATGCTTGGGGTTGAGGGTGAAGCTCAGTTGGTTGAGTTCTTGCCTAACACACATAAAGGACTGGGATCAATCCCCAACAGCGCCTAACTATGCGTGGTGGTACACACCTGTGACCCCCAGCATTTAGGTGAAGGCAGAAGGGCTAGACGTTCAAGGCCATCCTCAGTTTAATAGCAAGTTTGAGATCAGTCTGGATTAATCACGACCCTGAGAATTCTCAATATTAAGAAAATAGCTTTAGTTTGTTAGGAAGCTGCTTCTGCTTTCCCTGCTGATGTCCAGCATTTTTCTGTGCAAGACTGGTGATGCTGACTGTTCTGGGGATTTCTTAAAATTAAAAGTTCTTTAGGATGCCAGGATCTGTCATTTGTGATTGTCATATAAAGAATTAAGTAATGAAAAATGTGTACATTTCTTCTCATAGACCTGATCTCCAACTCATGAAACTGTAGAAGGCAGCACTTAAAGCTCCTGGCGGAGGGAGGGAGGAAGAGATCAACTCAGACATATTATTCTAATAATAAAGCAACTCGGGTTGTTTGTCCTCTCAGCTTCATTAAATCCAGGTGCCACCGAGACTGATGATAGCGAATAGGTCTAAAGCAGAAAATCACAGAAGCAGAGACTTTTACCACCTGTCTCACATCAGCATCATTCACAGGGAAGGAGGCAGAGCGTACCACGGAGACGAGCTCTACCCTGATCACACCACTTACAGCAGGTCAGAGGAGGACTCGGCTCTTCTGACTTCCAGACCATTTTCATTCAACTACAATATACTGTTTCCCAGTGTAAAATGTCTCATCCAATCCATTTTATTTATGTATCTAGTCTTAGAATGGCCTCATTGAGCACACGAAATGAGCCCAGGTGACAGTTACGGTAAATAACACCTCTGTAAGACACCATCATTCGGAGTGATGTGCTTTTTGTTTTTCATGCTGGAAGAATATTTTCACTTCTAACATTGTAAAACACTTTTCGAGTTAATTATAAAAAGACATACAGGTCATCATTTTTCCAGAATATACTCTTGCCAGAAAATTCTGGATGTATTTTAAGAAATAATATATAGAAAAAGAATGACTTTTCCAGCTGAATGTTGCAGACCTTTTATAATTATCAAATGTTGATTTCATATAAATGTTGTAGCCTAGTATAAAAGATTAAAAAGCACAAAACACAAGGGGATGGCAAGAAGGCTCATCTGATAAACAGGGTTGCTGCCAAACTTGGTAAAATGAGTTTGGTCCTGGGCTGCACATGGTAGGAGAGACCTGACTCACTCAGGTTTTCTTTTGCCCCCCATATGGTATACACACATACTGAATAAACAAACAAAAATAAATAAATAAATGTAGTACAAAAGTGGTGTAGGAGATCTTTCAGTATTTGTGTTGCTTTCATTGGTTAATCAGTAAAGACACTGCTTGGCCTGATAGGGCAGAACTTAGATAGGCGGAGAAGACAGAACTGTATTCTGGGAGGAAGAAGGCAGTGTGGCAGACACCATAAATCTCCAGTCTGAGACGGATGTAGGTTAGAATCTTGCCGGTAAGCCACAATCACATGGTGATACACATATTTATTAGAAATGGGTTAAATCAAGATGTGAGAGTTGGCCAAGAAGAGGCTAGATATAATGGGCCAGGTAGTAATTTAATTAATGCAATTTCTGTGTGGTTATTTTGGGTGTAAGCTAGCTGGGCAGTGGGATGCAGCCCGTGCCTCCAACAACACAAAAAAATACAATAGAAGCTATGTCATGCTCAGGTATTATAGTCAAACATATCTAAAAATATCTATAAAGAGTATAGAGGTATATATAAGACATAAAGGTGTATCCAGGCATAAAACATTTATGAGAATAGCTAACTTTCGCCATGTTAGTGCTTTGCATAACCCCACATTAGATCTCTATGACAATGTCCCAAGGTAGATTTAGTCATTTTTCTTATTTCATAAGTGAAGAAACAGAAGCAGAGGACAGTAGAGTTGACTAAGGCAGAATCAGAATTTTAACATACACAGCCTTGCTCCTCTTCTTGGTTTTAGTAATATGAAGTATGACAGTGAGCATGAATGGCTAGAGTTTTGTTTGCGGATTGTTTGCTTCAGTACTGGGAGTGGGACCCGTCCTTTGTGCACGCCACGTGAGCACTCCATAATGCCATATCTCCAGTCCAGTTGGGACTTTTCCCCAGCAAAGTCCTGAACATGGCTTTTTGGAGACTCTCCCTTTCTGTTGCCCAGTCTTGAGGTCTATACAGCACACACAGATGCATGCTCTTGAGCAGGTAATTTTTGGTGTTGTTCACTGCTGAGCAGTGTGGGGTGTCTGCCTTGATGAGATCGTTAGCACCCTTAATTTTCCATGGGAAGACACATTTAATTGGGGGACTTATTGTGCTAATCACCTGGGGAAAGCAGAGGAATGCACAGGGGAATCATCACAAGTTCTTCCTTTAGGAGTAATTTCTTCTCTAGAGGAGAGGAAAATGTACTTCTGACAATAACAATGATGGCCAGTTACTGAACTGATAGTACTCATCATCCGGAGTACTGGTTAATTCTGTCATTGTCCCTAGCACTTTACATTTTAAAGGTACCATCAAGTAGTGGGTGATTAATTCTCCAACTAGGTCACTAAGAAAGTTCCTTGGGATCATGTAAATCCTTTACAATGATGAAACCATAATAAACACAGGACGTTAATGTATCCCCAAAGTTAGGTAAAAGTTACCAAGGGCCATAGGCAAGGGTGAATGAGTAACTACGGCCATCATGGTGTACTAACAGGGAGAGGCAGTGACTCCCTGGGTTCTTTGCAGCCTTCCCCAATTGTTAACATCAGACAAATATGACGAAGTACAAGACGACAGGAGAAACACAAGTTTCTAGAAATGTTTACTTCGAAGGAGTAACAGTTATTAAATAGAAATATTGACTGTTGTGTGTGGTACCTGGGGAACACTGACAAGCATACAGACAGTCTCAGACGGTTGGGAGCAGTGACATGATGTGATGTGGCCACCCCTGTGAGACAATCGCTCTGTTTTCGAAAGTTTGACTTGTGGTGATTCAGGGATAGTTGAAGCACAGGGATGGCAAATCTGGAGAGTGTGCTGGGGAGCAGGGAATGGAAAGTCCCCTGCATGGTTGGCAGGGATCTGGCTTAGTTGAGGGATGCTCAGAAGTAAAAATTGGCTCAAATTCCTTTTCCAAGTCAGCAGCTTTCCTTCTCCGAATGCCCACCACACTGACCCTTCACCCACCTGCAAGCTCCGTTCAATTCTCTCTTACAAGCATTATATATATATATATATATATATATATATATATATATATATATATATATATATATACTGTGATGTAACGGGCAATGTGCCAGTGACCAGATTCTACATTCAGAAATGAATGCCATTCTGCCGTTTGCATTTGAAAAGTCATCCAACTTGATTGGTCTCTGTTTTCATCTCTGAAGACTTGGTAGTAATGTTTTAAGAGTCAGGTGTCTTAGATATGGAGCACGTGACTGAATGCATACAACATGTGCCCAATAACTGGTACTGTTTTAGTCTAGCAGTGGTTTTTATTCAAGCTACTGGTCTTAGACACCACGAGGAGAGGCATTGTCTTATGTCCAGCAGACGCTGAAAGTGAACATGAACTAAATATGTTTGTTGAATTAGCTCATTGTTAATTGAATTAAGCTGCCCTTAAATGTCTATTAGTAGAAAAATATCTTTTTTGAAAAACTTGGATGTATGATATACAGTGCTTTGCAATACCAGAATCAAAGGTACATTTATTTTAAATCTGACACAGGACAAAACACTTCAATTTTATCTAATTTTAACAAATTGGTAACAATATCCTCGACCATTGGATCAAAATCAGACCTTTAGTGCTGCTTGCCCCGACCTTGGTAATACTGACTTAGATGTTCAGAGGGAAACTGTGGCAGTGGCCGCTGGACAGAAGACTTTATCCACACCCCTGTCTCCGTGCTCGCAGTCCATGCGCTGCATTTCCACAGGTAACTGAAGTGTGGAAAAGGTTAGTCTAAAGGCCTCATTGTGAGGAACAAGGTTTTCGATGAAATTAGAACTAATTTTTAATATTTTTTTCTATTCCCATCAAGGAGAATAAGAAAGTAAGAAGCAGAGAAATAGTCCCATGACACCTTCATGTAAAAGAAAACCTCCCCTTCCAGCTGGAACTGAAAACACAACAAATGAAGTATGTGGGCAGTGAATAAAATCCAACAGATTAAATGTGGAATTATCTATTGATATATTATATACAAATATACATACATATACATTATATATGCTGGAAAAGATTATCAGTATTTTCTTCCAATATCCGGGAACCGCCTGGAGTGAAGGAGTGGTCTTTCTTGTAAACTACCTTTCTTATTTCCAAACATTTCTAGTCCTAATTCTGATGTCTTTCCTGCGTGTGAAAACGCAATCAAACGCTGAAAATGTCACAGAGTTAGATAAGGCCCCGGCTCGATAAGGCTCTCCAAGCAGCAGGGCTCCCTTGCTTAACCGTCCCTTCCTTAATCCTTTCCATCAGAAAATACGGGCTTTACACTTCCTAAGCAATTAATTTTTTGGCTGGGCTGCGAAAGCCACAGGTGGGGCATGATTGACAGCGTGCTGATAGGCTCCATCTGTTGGCCGCTGATAATGGAATCCCGGGGGCTTCTGGGTAATGTCTTTGCACACATAAAAGGGAGCAGCCTAATCTGTTTGCAGCGGGAAAGGAGCCCTGCAGCTCGCATTGTTATTCAGCAGGAACAATCGGTTACAGACAGAGCGTTTAGGGCGCAGTAGGGAGGCCTGGCATGGGGGCGAGGTCCTACAGACCTATCCGTCTTTGGTGGGGACCGGGTGGAGTGGGATAATTCGGGATAGATGGAGGAGGAGGTTGTGCTCCTGGCCTGCTCTAGGCGTCACGCTCTTTTAAAGGAAGATGATGAAAGGCGTAACTGCAATGATTTAATAATTGAGACGCAGTTGTGATGCGGATGAATGCTGACACCGAACTAGTGTTGACGTCAGATCTTCTGCAAAGTGCAGACGGCACCGTGTTTCAACAAAGAATTGACATAGGCTTTTATTTTGGATGTGGCAATACTAAAAATAGATATTCTAAATGTACAGATTATCGGGAAGAAGGCTTTTAAATCAGAAAGATTTTAAGCGTTATTTTGAACGGTTGAGATGACCACAACTTCCACCCCGCCCCGTGTGTGTGTGTGTGTGTGTGTGTGTTTGTGTGTGTCTGTGCACGCTCGCGAGCTCTCAGTTTATGAAAGACCTCTTACAAAGGCAAACATCCGGTTCCATTTTAAAGCCATGCGTGCAGTAATTACTGCACCCCTCAGCACACAGGCAACCTTCCTGTCCCTGGGTGTTTTCTATCTACTGCAGAAGATAATCTAAATGGAGATTTGAGAGTCCCCAATGGGATGAATTTAAATGCATATTTGCTAATAATCATATAAAGTGACTTGTTAACCCCTTCGCAGCTGAGGTTTCAAAAATGAATATGTTTTAACAAACATTTTTCTCCACATTTACATTCAGAATTAGCATCTATTGGAAGGTGTCAGAACTAATTGGAGCATAGTAAATAATGAATATTTTTGACAACATGAACACCAACAGTCATCAAATGATTGAGAACAGATTCAGTCCTCAGCTAAAACTCATTCAGAGGTGGAGCAGTAAGGTAGGCTCCTGGGGACGACAGGGTACTAAGCAACTAATTTAAGTTCAAAGTGGGCTATTTGTGTGATAGACACATGGCATCATGGTCATAGTACACAAGCCTCAGATGTGGGGAGAACTTTCTGCTTATTTCCATGATAAGATAGTCTCAGTCTTTCATTCCATTCGTGTGTGTGTACATGTGTTTATGTGGGTGACATATATTATAAATTTTTTTCTAGATTTTTCTTCTATCCAGCCCAGCAGTTTCTGCCAATCTACCTCAACATCTCATTCTGTTCTCTGTCATCCAATTCCAAATCTGATTCCACAATTCTCTTTTTTTATTAAAAATCCAAACTGGCTAGGCTCCCACAAAGCCAGTACATGCAGTAGTATCAAAACCCAGTGCCATTGTCCTTGGCTTCTCATCAGCCCTCATTGTCCGCCATGTTCAGAGAGTCCGGTTTTATTCCATGCTTTTTCAGTCCCAGTCCAGCTGGCCCTGGTGAGCTCAGCCCCACTGTCTCAGTGGGTGGGTGCGCCCCTCGCGGTCCTGACTTCCTTGCTCATCTTCTCCCTCCTTCTGCTCCTCATTTGGACCTTGGGAGCTCAGTCCAGTGCTCCAATGTGGGTCTCTGTCTCTATCTCCATCCATCGCCAGATGAAGGTTCCCTCTGATGGGTCTCCCGGAACTGATTCCACAATTCTTAAACCCACTCAGGTGAAAGTTCTGACCCTTCTCTACCCTTTCCTGGAGGATGGAGAGGGAGATAGCCCCATATATTGACAGGTGCCATCTTTAGTCAACTGCCTTCCACACTAGAGAGTTATTGTTTGGTAACAGCTCTGAGCCTGCAGGAAACCCAAGGCAATGGGAATACCAAGGGGTACATGCTTTGAGCCACAACCCTCTCACCAATCCTTCTGTGAGGTTACCAACACCACCCCCCCCACACACACACAACAAAAACACTGAGCAAGTGCTAATTTTCACTAGCTCCCTCTATGTAAAGAGGAGTTTCTTTCCTGCCCCCATCCTTACAATGTGAATCAGAATATCCACTTACAAGCTAGAACCTGGCATAGTCCATAATCCAGAATACTTGGTGCCCTGGTCTGTTTGGTGGTGTTGTAACAGAACAAATGAATGAGTACTTTATGTAGGAAAGAGGTTTCTTTTTAAAAGTTTTATTTTGTGTGTGTGTGTGTGTGTGTGTGTGTGTGTGTGTGTGTGTGTGTAGATTAGAGGACAACTTGAAGGGATTTTATGATTTTCTACCATGTGTGTCCTGGGGATCAACTCAGGTCATCAGGCTTGCCCATTGAGCCATCTTGCAAAATCTAGAAAAGAGGTTTCTTATTGCACAGTTTTAAAGGCTGGAAGCTCGGAATTGAGTTCCTCCATTCGTGAAGGTATTCTAGATATATCACTGTGTGGCAGAATGCATTATGATAGGAGCAACTGTAAGACGAAGAAATTGCTTGACAAGAACCCAGCTAGATTCAGGGAAGTGCCTGGTTTCCTAAAGGCAGTATATTCCAGTGGGAGCTAGCTTAATTTTGTGAGAACAATGTTGGTATCACCCAAGGAAGATACTCCATGACTAATTAATTACCTCGTGTGTAATATATGAGACAGAAAGAAAAAAGAATTTAGAAAAAATTTTACTTTTCTTCATACCTATTTTTGTCTCTATCGTACCTTTCCTTGAATATATATGTCTGTATATGTCTATATAAATAATGTTTAAGTTTTCCACAATGAACAATAAATTTTCCTGCAGTAATCTTTGAAGTTTCAAGGAAGAAGATAGGAACCCACAACTCCACCTGGTTGATATGTCATCATGATGTTGATAGTGCTACTATAAGACCTGTTTGGGGTACCAGCTGCTCAAGATGGTTCCAACTTGGTTAGCCAAAATGGTGCATTTTTTTTTTACAAAATTCTGGCCAGAATTCCAAACAGAAATCTCAGAAAAACCCTACTAAATATTCAGAGACTATTTGCAATTATACCAGACAGTAATCTTGGAACTTAACCATCAATTTTACTTTCACAGGATCCCATAGAAAGAACAACGCCCCCCAAGACAGCTGGAAGCAATTCTAGAAGACAACGTCCCCTCTCCCAACAAAGTTTATCCTCAGGGTTAGGGACATCATTTAGGGGTTGATTATAATTGGTATAGGGTTAGGGGTTGGGGGGAAACTTTGTAGGCTCTGGGATCTCCTTGAAAAATAAAAGGGAAAATTGGACAGGATAATAGATTAGTGTGACCTTACTCACACTAATAATAATAGTGAGTAATAGAGTGAATACTTATGAGCTATTATTTATAGACAATTTACATTGGTATAGATTCTTGTACATTGATAAAACATAAATTACATTGAATATATTCCTATTTTTGTCCTCCATATTTATATACTTAGGCAAAGTTATTTTGTCATATTGTATGCATGCATGCTTCTAACTTTGCTTAAAACATTTTTGTAGATTGATACAATTTTAGGATATATTTATCATAATGCAATGTACATTTCTACCTCTGATCAAGATACTTATTCATTGTTTACATTTTGAGGTCATTGTCCTCATTTGTTGCACAGTTGTTTATTGTATAATATTTTAATATGAAGTCTTACTCTTTTTGTTATATAGATATTAAGAATTATAGATCAATAGTCATCTATGTTTGTCATACTTATAGTTAGACTAATCAGGTTCTTTAGACACATAGAGATTGTATTCTGCATAGGTAGGTAATCTTCAACCACTTCAAATAGCTGTAGAATATGGCATTTAAAATAACTTAGGGTTCTGTTGAAGTGAGACATGATTGCTCCTGGCAGCATTGATCTGTTCCTGAGAGAATGTTGAGCACCAAAGACACTCCACTTGGAGCTTGTTTTCTTCTTGGCAAAACTGGCCTTTGGGCAAGGAACTGCCCATGCTTCAATCACTGTCAAGATACATGGTATCCGGAAATGGTTAAGCAGGACACAAGGAAAAGGACTGTCAAGTCTTGCCAAGGCAGAGCAAGACAGTTTTGAAAAATTTCCTGCCTCTGAAAATGGTCTGTCAGTTACTCTAGGCCTTAGCCAAAGTTGGTTGCTTCAATGTAGCAAAATGAGACTTTGGGTCATTGCCCAGGTAGCCAGTTGTCTCTGTCATTTGTAGCACATTTTGGAAGTTGCTTGATTGCACTTCCTGCTTACTCAAATTTCTCTTCTCAGATCTTCAATGGGGTTGAAGACTAGATAGTTATAGTTACTTTCCTCTCATGACTTGGCCAAGGTATTTACTATACAGGACTTAAACTCATTAGAATAGGATAATTATTGAATATATTTGTTCTTATTGTATATAATTTTATAATAGGCTTAGAGCTCTCTTATTTAAACAAAAGGGGAAGGGGCTGTAGGAAATCCTACAACCAGTAGTCTTTATGTTACCTGCCCACTGGGGTGTGGCCTCTTGTGCTATGTAAAGTGTGCATCCAGCCTCTTTTTTGGCTGCGGGATTCTGTTGCTGTTCTCCATTCCAGCAGAGGATATTGATTTGTGAGTCTACCCCTAAATAAATAACCATCTCTTATTCTCAGTTCTGAGCTAGTGTGGGATTTCTTTTAAGTGTCCTTCCCCAGTACATCACCACTTCCACAAGGGAGCCAAGCTTTCAGTGCATGAACACATTTAAGCCATGCCAAACATAGCTGCCTATTGGGGGCCGTATCCTTATCCAGATTGGGCAGGTCAGACAAGCCAAACCTCCTTATATCACCCTATGTGAGGTTGCTAATATAGGCTGTTTAGGAATCAAAGGATGAGGACCTTATTCTACCACAGACATATGTATAGGTAGTCTACATAACACATGCATTTTATAATGAAGTTCAAATGACAGACTAAAAAATATGAGGAAAAGGAAAAGTCAGGCAGCTCTGTGTAGAAATGTAAGTTAAATGTAAATACAATTTCTCAAGTTATTCAGGAAGTAATGAGCAGTCATCATGTGACTTTGAACACAGAGGATGTATGGACTTTGCATACATATGCCTTCTGACGGATGCTACCAGACATGAATTCTCCATAAAGAAGTTACTGGAAGTAAGCCCATGCCTGGTGTCTGTCTGTGAACTGGGGTTTCTCAGATGACTGGGGGTAGGCTGTGATCTGTTACTGTTAGAACCTCCTCTGGGAAGTGTCAAAGGATCCTTATCCTGGCATAGCAGATCCTGCTGAGGGCTGGCATTAGATTTGACCCAAGTATAGAGTGGTCCCTTTGCTCTCTCTGCAGTCTCAGAGTCACCACCAGGGAATAAAGCAGAGCTATATGAAGTAGTTTTGTGTGTCAACTTGTCACAAGCTAGAGTCATCAGAGAGGAAGGAGCCTCAGTTGAGGAAATGCTTTGATGAGATCCAGCTGTAATGTATTTTCTCATTTAGTGGTCAATGGGGGACAGCCCAGGCCATGGTGGGCGGTGCCATCCCGAAGCTGCTGGTCCTGGGTTCTATAGAAAGGAAGTTGAGCAAGCCATGGGAAGCAAGCCAGTAAGTAGCATCCCTCCATGACCTCTGAATCAGCTCCTGCCTCCATGATCCTGCTCTGTTTGAGTTCCTATCCTGATTTCCTTCAGTGATGAACAGCAATGCTCAAGTGTAAGCCAAATAAACCCTTTCCTCCCCAATTTTCTTTTTGGTCATGGTGTTTTATTGCAGCAATAGGAATCCTAACTAAGGCAAGAATATTGACATTACTGCATAATTTTGCATAGAAAAAACTTTGGTTTCAAATTTTATATTGTCCTTTTCCTTGAATTCTAAATACGTAGAAACCTAGAAGCGGATACTCAGTCAGTACTTACTGTCTTTGCTCGGGTTGCTCTAATAAATGACCAAAGCCTGGGTGTCTTCAACAGCAAACATTGACTCCTCACACTTCTGGGTTCTAGGTCAGGATCAAGGCACACTTGGGGAGCTCTTCCTGACTTGTAGATTGGGGTCTTTCTGAAGTATCTTCACATGGAAGCCAGAATACAAATCCCCTCTTTTTTCTCTCACTTCCCTCTCTCTCTAATAAGGACACTAACCCCACTTGTGGGAGCTCCACTCTTAAAACTTGACCATAAAGACCCCGACCCCTAATACTATCAACTGGAACTTAGGGTTTTCACAAATGAATTTTAAAAGGACAACTCCTCTGCTTACCCCCCTAAACATGGTCTAAGGAGCAGAGTTTGTAGTATCAGATCTATGGGTTGTCAGTCACAACGTCCACAGTAACCTTACCCAATAGTTCTGCCTTTATGCTCACAACCATGTCTGGAGGTGAGCAGGCATGTCGGAATGATAACATTTACCTGGTGATAGTTTTTTTCCCTCCTTTCTTTTGTGTCTTCATTACTTTAATAGGCTAAGTTTCATAGTGTGTTGTTTCCTCTCTCTATTCCTACTAAGGTTAGCCCAATATTGGCTATTCTTCCCAAACCTGCGGGTGAGCCTGGTACTTCTCCACATCACCAAAGACAGGTGTGCCTATGGGGGATGAATCAGGGGCAGACCATTTTCGAGTCTCCTACTTCAGATGGGGCAGCAGTCTGCTGGAGCTCCTGGGTACTGCCTGTTCAGAGCAGACTGCATGTTTCCCTGGCACAGCTCAGGGTGCATCAAAACCCCAGTAACCTGAAGTCCCCTGTGGTGAAAGTGTTTCCAGTGTGGAAACTGGCAAGTGCTGCTATTAACCTTCTCGGGCAGGAGGTACGAGCTTTCTCACTGGGTTTGGAAAATGCTGTTAAAGGTAAGATAGGGAAATGGTGTTGGTCAGGCATAGCAGGGAAGCAAACTATGCAAAGTCAAATTCAGAATCACTAATCTGTCCTCAACAAATTCCCAGAGCCAAGGCTTAAGAAACGAAAAGCCAGTGAAAAGTCCCACTACAGCCCACTAAGCATCTCAGAGACTAAACAGTGTTGGCTGGACCATGGAGGACATGCATATTTGTGAGAATTATGTCCAGACAAAGGCAGCCGTGAGAGATCTTACAATAAGGTCAGCAAACAGATGTCTGCTAAAGGTTTCTACTGGGCACCTAGAATGCACAGGGTAACACAGGCTACAGTGTGTCACTGCAGCGTTCTGGAATGATATCATCTTTAGTGGAAAGGAACCAACGCCTTTGGGTGGCTTTTGTATTGCCCGTCTGTGTGGCCACATCCATTATGCTCTGGAACTCACTTTTCTCACCCAAAAAATTAAGCCTCTTTTCTCTGAGATTACACTCCAAATCATAATTTAGTTACACTATGGAAGGATAATGGTATGGAAGCCCGAGAAACCAGCACGCTGGCAGGTTGTTTTCCCTGGACTGTGAACTGCTTTAATACATATCCACAATGCAGCTTTCATTTTTCTCTCTTCTGTGCTGACCACATGGTAGGTATTCAAAGGATGTCTGCTGAAGGAGCAAACAGATGCAAACAGCCCTATTATAAACAAGAGAGCAGGTGAACAGAACGAAGACGACCGAGAAACTCATGTGCCCCATCATACTTTCCGTTGGATTCTCGTGGAAAGGCAACTGGAATAAAAACACACTCTATTTTTAAGACTCGGATGAAAAGCAGAGACAAGGAAGGCTAAGTTCCTGAAGAACAGTGGCCCTTTGTGAGCTGTTTCTGGGTCTCTGCAAGCTTTTGAAATATCTGGATCCATTTTGTTTGTCAGAGCATTTGGATTCCTGTTTTGACTGTAAGGCTCCTGAAGAGGCATAGCTTCTAAGCCTGTATTTGCAGCTATTGCTGGAGCCTTAGGAAACTGTATAGCATCTACACAGTGCACTGGGCTAAAAAGGACGTTACCTCACTAAACAAAACACTGCTACTAACCTGGTGCGGAGGAATTCGGTGACAGAGCATTCCTTCAGTTTCACTGAACTGAGTTAGGGAGTCCCAAGGACTGAGGAAACATTTTGCGAGCGGATGTGTCTTTCCACATCATGAACGATGCTATGCAAGTATGGCTTCCTAGGGTGGGTCACGCATTGACTCCATTTTGCTATGAGTAAATGTTTAAATGGTCCACACTTTGCTGCCCAAGACTATCAAAAGCAAGTCATTTAGCCTCAAAAGTCCCACGAGGCACACACATAAACATGCTGCTTTTAAATAGATTTCTGTGGCAAAACCCGCAGTCTTTTTCCAGCCAGTGACTTACACAGAGAATTATTCATTTTCTGTCAGCCCCTTCCTTCAGATTTCTTGTTGACAGTAGTTTAGTGTAAGTCAACTCAATGCTGCCCTCACGTGGTCATCTCTAGGTAGCACAGAAGGACAAAACAAGACAAAGAAGAGTCGCTGATCATCAGAAAGGAGCCCTTACCAAAATCCACTGCTCACCTTGAACTGATAATCACAGAGAATATGTTATGAAGCAAAATGAATTTAAGAGATGCTTTTGCAGCGTCTGTGTGATGTGTGGAGAATTCAGAGCGGAAAGCGATGGAAGCTCCAAGGGTTCTGCTGTCAAGGGTTTTACAGTCGGGCCAGAAAGATTCGATAAAAGGTTAAGCAAATGATAATTAATAGACATTTACGGAGAGTTTTCCATGAACTATTAAGATCACAAAACTATCTAATCTATATACTTGACATTGATAGGCACAACACACAGTAGCATTTTCTAGGTATGGTGTTGACTTTCCATTTCTTGTCCCATCCAGGCATGCTGTATCTGAGAAAAAAAAGGAAGAGTGTCTTTTTCCTGGATTTCCCCTGAAAGAAACTGAATTTTTTTAGTTGAGAACATGGTCACACAGCCATGGTGTAACTGAATTCTCAGAGTCTCCTTGTGGCTCTCTGACCCAGACCCCTTTGATCTTAGCTGAGCTGCTTCATAGCTTTAGGATGCTCTGGCAGTGGTCGCAGGAGGTGGGGGGGGGGGGGTTGGACGGGGGGGGGGGGGGGGGGGTTGGGGGGGTGCACTGTGAAGAGAGGCAAGATGGCCTCACTTTTCCCAAGCATCTGAGCTTGGAAGATCACATAATCTAAGACTACAAACCTCAGAAAGCTTTGTCAAAAATAGAGATGAGTCTAGGATGGCCAGAACTTCCAAAGTGACAAACTTGGATTCTTTGATAAACGACCCTGAGGTCTGAGTTCAAAGAGTCAGATGTCTGAGCTGGGTTTGAATCCTAGCTCAGCTGTTTGCTACGTATGTGAATTGAACGGCATTTTAAACCTAGATTCCCCTTATGTAAGGCGGGATTAAAATGGCCACCCAAGCTTGCTTCATAGGTCCATTTGCTAGTAATAAAACTTCTCATCCTTTTACACTGAGGTGATATCTGTTCTTGATGTTAAGGTGTGTTTCTTGTATACAGCAGAAGGATGAACCCTATTTTCTTATCTGTACTGTTAGCCTTTTTGTTACAGAATTGAGACTATTGATATTAAAAGGTATCAATGAGCTCTGTTTGTTGATTCCCATTATTTTGCTCATGTGGTGTTTTTTCTCCCCACTTGATTTGCTGGTCTCTGATTATTTACTCCTTGTGTTTTCTTGGGTGTAGTTAACCTCTACACATTGATGTTTTCCTTCTAGTTCTTTCTGTAGAAATAAATTTCTAGATAGATTATACATACATACATATATAAACACTCGTAGATAGATTTGTAAATAGTAGATTTGTGTGTGTATATTTATAGTCTTTTTCCATCTATTGTGATTGAAATTTTTGCTGGGTATGGTCATCTGGGCTCGCATCCATGGTCTAGTGGAGTTTGTAGAACATCTGTCCAGTCCCGTTGGCTTTTAAAGTACCCAGTGAGAAGTCAGGTGTTATACTAATGGGTCTGACTTTATATGCTACTTGGTCTTTCTCTTGTAGCTTTTAATATTCTTTCTTTGTCCTGTACATAGTGTTTTGATTATTATGTGCCGAGGTGGATTTATTTCTAGTCCAATTTATTTGATGTTCTGTGCCTTAATAAGTATTTCCTTCTTGAGGGTAGGGAAATTTTCTTCTATGATTTTGTTAAAAATACTTTCTATGCTTTTGTGTTGGAGAGCCCTGCATTTAAGGTTACAGTCCATCATGTCTAGATAACTCTCTAAGCTTGGTGCAAAATGGAGGACTCCCTACTTTAGCGGGACTTTCTCATCTCTGTCTAGTCTTATTTGGAGAGTGTCTCTAAGCTCAGATGCCTAATCTTATTTCAGTTAGATGCCTAACCCTGAAAACACTTGACTCAGCACACTAGCCCTGCTCGTTCCTCCAGCTGAATGATAGTTGGGTGCTGTGTTATGACCTGTCAGCTCTTCCTGTCCATATCTCTAAGAACTCTTATATACCTTACCCCTCCAGAACAATAAAAAGAGCTGTCTCTCTGAAGCTGACTCCTGGAAGTTCTTTCAGTCTTGCTCAAGGCTGTCCAGAACCTGCTTGCAGCTTCTACTCCCTTTGCCCTCATGGTAGCCAATGACCCATACATTTGACATGGGTTTCTTCATTTTCCTGTATTCCTATTATTCTTAAATTTAGTTCTTTCATAGTGTCCCATATTTCATGAATGTTTTGTGCCAGGAGTTTTGTTTTTGATGTAAAATCTTTTATCAATGTATTAATTTCTTTCTATTGTATCTTTGTTGTGGGACAATGTCTTGTAAACTGTAAAGATTTTCCACTTGTATTGGTTTAATAAAGCACTGATTGACCAGTAGCCAGACAGGAAGTATAGGTAGGGTGACCAGAACAGGAGAATTCTGGGAAGAGAAAAGGTTCAGACTGCAGTCATCACCCAGACACAGGAAGCAGGATGAGAATGCCTCATTGATAAAAGGTACAAGCCTCATGGCTAAACAGACAATAAATATGGGTTAATATAAGATATAAGAGTTAATAAGAAGCCTGTGCTAGTAGACCACCAGTTTATAATTAATGTAGGCCTCTGTGTGTTTTTTTTTTTTGTGGCGGGGGGCGGGGGACTGAATGGCTGTGGGACTGGACAGGACAGAAACCTCTGTCAACCTGTCTTCAATGCTTGAGATTCTCTCTTCCATCTCTGTATCCCTGCTCTAATTCCTAAGTTTTTCAGGTTTCCCTCTGTTATGGTTTCTTACTCATTTTTGCTTTTGAGTCTTGAACTGTTGTGTTCACTTCCTCCCATTGTTTTGTTTTCATAGATTTATTTATTTAAGGTACTTATTCATTTCCTCTTTAAGGACCTCCATTACATTCATAAAGGCTCTTTTAATGTTTATTTTTCTTGTGTTTCAACTATGTTGAAATACTTAGGGCATGCTATGGTGGAGTTTCTGGGCTCTAGTGAAGACATATTGCCCTAACATCTATTGATAGTGTTTTTACGTTGGCATCTGGGATTTTGAAAACTGCAGTTCTTTGTGCTAATATTTGGTCTCATCTTTGTTGTTTGAGTGTTTTGCTCCTTGGTCTCTGTTGCTCTCTCTGATTCTTAGGGGAGTACAGCAGCTGTGTGTTGCCTGGTAGGAAATTCTTCTGGGGTCCTGATATTTGTGGCCACTGTGGGAGTCCTAGTGTTTCTTGATTTTGAGAGCAGACACTTAGGAATGGGGATGGGCTGGTCAGATGGGGGTTCACAGGAGGGAGAAAAGCAGAGGGCTCTACCGACTGGGAATGGTGGCAGAGGATGAGGACAGGCCATAGCAGAAGGTTGACTACAGAGCTAGGGTTAAGACTAAGGGACTGGAGTTAGTGGAACAGGGGAGGGGTGAAGATCTGCAGTCAGCCTACCCAATTCCCTAGCATGAGTGCCATGGTTAATTTGTTAAAATCTCAGCATATAATAGCTACACAAGTTTATGGGGTGCAATGTGGGTCTTACACACACGTGCACAATAATCCAAGCAGGGTAAACAGAACGTCTATTTTCCTAGAGGGAGAGTATTTATGACATACATGGGCTACTGGGGAATGCTACATTATAAATAATACAGTTCATACTTTGAAACACCAGCTTAGAGTGTATTACTTCCCTCCCATAAATGTCTCTGATCTGGTTCCTTCAGTCCAGAAAATTTAGCTGAGTTAAATACACAAGATGAGTGTAAAAGATAAAAAGAATGATTAAAAAGAAGACCATTCCTCATCAGGTGTACCGCTACATGTGTGAACATCTCTAACCATGTATAAAATCAAGTCATATCCAGGCACAGCTAGATGATCAGCATGTTGTTTTATCCTAACATTTCCTAAGGTGCAGCTGATTTAACAGGGTACTACTGGGCCCAATTTATATCATGGCAAGTTCCTTCTGGCTTCGGAAACATGCTGCAATGCTGTATAATTTTAGCACTTTTAGAATTACTTTGGCTGTCTATACAGTGGTACCCTGCTGACCCGAGACAGTTAATTTGCCTCCATAAGCACCCAGTTTAGGACTGAGCTGTGACTTGTGTTGCTCCTGCATGTGGAGATGGAAATGCATTTAAGCAGTTTGGTCATCTGCTCTTGACTCATGGGGTGCTTTCTGCCTCAATGAATCTTTCCTTTTGCTGAAAACTGTAGCCAACAGTAAACTCAATATTACTCCAGTGTGATTTGCCTGTGTTTTTTACAATTAATTTTACCCTTTTAGAATGACTTTTATTTCAAAACATCACCCAGTTAAATATTCTCTGTAGTCTGGCTGAGGTCACGGGCATTTGCTAGAGAGCTTCACTTGAAGGGTTCATGCTTTTCTCAGAGGCAGCCTTTTCAGAGAACATGTATTAGTGCATATGAAATTTCTAAAAGGAAATGAGGAGGAAGAAGAAATGGAGGAGGGGAAAAAAGGAAGGAGAAAGGCAATTTTCTGTCTTTTTCCCTTACCCTAAAGGAAGATTGTAATATTAATGCTTTTTGCATTTAAACATCCCTGTGTAATTTGTGAGATTCCAGTAGAAGAGTCCCAGTCTCTCTATGTTTTTACACTGTCTGCATCTCCCTCCAGTGCTCATTTCTCTTCTAACTCAGACCGAATTCTGTGAGCATCATCCCATCTCCCCTGCACGCAGGACCAAATGGTGAGCTGCCCCGTTTCCCCATACACACTCCAAGGATGCTATGATGCGGGCTCAGTCCACTCCTCTTCACACAGCACTCACTCTTGTATTGAAGGAGCCCAAGTCCACAACCGTCCTACTGTATAAGCGTAGTGAATTCTCCAGTCACAATTCCAAGTGGCCTCAGAATTATCCAGAGACTCTGGTCACTTCTCTCTCAGATGTTCCTCTCTCCTCTGGTCAAGCTCCTCCCATCCCCTCCCCTCCCCTTTCCTGGAGGGCATAAGTGAACTTTCTCCCCTTCCTCCCTTTAAATCTATAAATTGGGTGCCTCTGGCTAACTTGCTGCTCCTCTGCCTTGTTGCCGTGGCAATGGATACACTGTCCACAATTGTCCCTCAGGTCCATCATTAATTATACTGTGCACTGGATCTCATCTTACTTCTTCAGAGGTGATTCTCCTTCCAAGAAATTAATGGAAGGCCTTCCTCCTCTCACCTCCCACTTATACTACTGTTCCATCAAATTTGTTTCCCTTTACTTTTTCTGTAAAGAAAAGACACTTTTTCCCCCTGCCTGTTCTTAACCCTTCCTTGTCCCTATATTCTGGAGACCAGTTGGGCTCTCTCCAGGTGTTCATGGATGACTGTTCATTGTTGGGCACAAACAGTCCATTAAGCGCCCCATCTGTTACCCTTGATATAACTCAGACAATATCAGTACAGTACCTTTGAATGTCCCCAACTGCAAGCCAAGTAGATGTTTTCTCTTTTCAAGTTAGTTGTCTTGGTTGTTTTTTTATTGTAACACAAATCTGAATAACGTTCACTTCTCACACTGCCTTGAATACAAACCCATTGCTTCCAACTTGACCTTCGTCTCAAAGTTCCACTGCTGTGAAGTTACACCATGACAACCCAACTCTTATAAAGAAAAACATTTAACATGGACCTGGTTTCACACAGAGGTTTAGTTCATTATCATCATGGCAGGAAGCACAGAGACACACAGGCAAACATGTAGCTGAGAGTTCTATTTCTTAATCATCAGGCAGAGAGAGAAAAGGCACTGGACTTGGCTTGAGCATCTGAAACTTCAAAGTCCACCTCCAAGTATTACTCTTCCCCCAAGAGGGTCACACCCACTTCAATACAACCCATACTTCCTACTAGTACCACTGCCTATGAGCCTATGGGGACCATTTTTATTCAAACCACCATAGCATTCCAAGACATTTCTCCTATGTATTGCAGGACCATTTGGCTTAGCAAGCATCCTCTCCTTGAGTCAATCTCTTCATCTGGTTTCCGCAGCTCAGTACCATCTCATCCCCTGACCACAAAAATTATTTCTTTTCAGTCTTTTATCCTCTTTTCTGGATTCTGCTTTCCTACCGGAACACTCCAGGACTCAGGCTCCAGATGGCCTCTCCATCTGCATCACAGACACTGCAGTCTCATCAAGTCTCATCACTAAATTGGTGCTTCCAAAATTTAAATCCCAGCCCAGATGCCTTTTCTAACCCTAGAACCATGTCCTACAGTCTCCTTTTGAATGTGTAGTATACATCAGCTTGGCCATGACAGGGCTTCCAAAGGCCCAGACATGGCTGTGTCTGTGAGGTTGGATTGAGTCAGTAGATTGGAATGACTCTCTCCAGTGTGCCTGGATGTAAACTGGATAAAAGACAAAGCAAAAGACAATTATTTTCTTCCCTCTGTATGACTATACTCACACTGAGACATCAATGTTCTCTTTCAGACTGGGACTCATCCTGGTGTATAGACTGGGACTCAGCCTGGTGTGTAGAATGGTACTCAGCCTGGTGTGTAGGCTGGGGCTCAGCCTGGTGTGTAGACTGGGACTCAGCCTGGTGTGTAAACTGGGACTCAGCCTGGTGTGTAGGCTGCTACTTATCCTGGTGTGTAGGCTGGGGCTCAGCCTGGTGTGTAAATTGGGACTCAGCCTGGTATGTGTTCTATCTGCCCCATCGGTGCTTTGGCATCTCCAGATTGTTGAATGAATACTTTGGTTATTCTCAGCCTTCATAATATCATGACCTATTTTATAATATACATGACAATATGCTATACAATTCCTTATAATTTATGTCATATGTACATAGTATAGGTAACTATTTTGGCACTGCTCACACCAGCGTAATAATAAACATGGGGCCTCAGCAGATCTTTATTGGTGAGTAAACTGGCAACTGTGATCACTATTTTCTCACACACTAGCAATACAGGCTGCCTCACTATAGATAGATTCAACAAACACCCATTTCATGGTAATCACTTTTATTTAAAGCTCTGTTTGGTAGCTTTGAAGATCATCATCTATTGACCACATACCCACCTGTTTACTGAGTTGGCCCTAGGTTGCCATAAGCCTCAGGTATCTGATTATACTAAAATATATTCCATCCAGCAGGCATGATTATCATCATCATCATCATCGTCATCATCATCATCATCATCATCATCATCATTTTGTATAATTAAGGTAAGTTCTGTAGACCAGGCTTATCTCAAACTCATGGTAGTCTTCCTGCCTCAGCCTCCTGAGTGTTGGGTTTGCAGGCATGAGCCACTATCTCTGGCAACAAGAGTTTTTATTAATATAATTTATAACCTTACCATCAGCGACTACCCATCTCATTTTAAGAAACAAACAACAGATGGTCCTAATCTAAGGACTTGACTATTCTGTGATATTTGTCTTCTTTTTACTTAAAGAAACCAGTGAACTGTTTTTGTGGTTTATTCTCTTTGTTGATATTAATTTTTACTTTATTTAATTAACTGAGTATCATAATTTTAAATATACAAGGTTTTTTTTTCAAATTTTTCCTTTTATTGAAAATAGTTTTTTAACATAGTATTTCTGATTACAGTTTTTCCTCCCTCTACTCCTCCCCACATTCCCTCCCATCTGGATCCTCTCTCCTCTGTCTCTCATTAGAAAAGAACAGACTTTTAAAAGATAAAGTTAAAATATAGCAAAATATAATAAGACATAACAAAAACTATCACATCAGAATTGGATAAAAGAACAAATGGAAGGAAAAGAGCCCAAGAGAAGGCACAAGAATCAGAGACGCACTCTTTTGAACAATCAGGAATCCCAGAAAAACACTAAACTGGAAGCCATAGCGCATACAAAGGACCTGGCATAGGCCTGTGCTTGCTGCTTCAGTCTCTGGTAGTCCATGTGAGTTTTGATCATGCTGATTTATTTAGAGGACCTTGGTTTCTTCATGCCCTCCATCCCCTCTGGCTCTTATACACTTACTGCTTCTTCTTCCATAGGGTACTCTGAGCCTCGAGGGGAGGGGTTTGATGAAGACATCTCATTTAGGGCTGAGTGTTTCATGGTCTCTCATTCTCTGAATAATATTTGACTGAGGAGGAGGAAGCTTGTCTGATGACAGCTGAATGAGGCCCTAATCTATGACTATAGCAGAATACCATTAAGGAGTCATTTGATGCTGTGGATTTCCTGTTTGTTTGTTTGCTCGACTGGTTGTTCTTTTTTTTTTCTCCTCATATGCAGACTTCTTTTTTTTTAATTTATTTATTTATTAAGGATTTCTGCCTCCTCCCCGCAACCGCCTCCCATTTCCCTCCCCCTCCCCCGATCAAGTCACCCTCCCTCATCTGCTCAAAGAGCAATCAGGGTTCCCTGACCTGTGGGAAGCCCAAGGACCGCCCACCTCTATCCAGGTCTCCTAAGGTGAGCATCCAAACTGCCTAGGCTCCCCCAAAGGCAGTACGTGCAGTAGGATCAAAAACCCACTGCGAATATTCTTGAGTTCTCAGTATTCCTCATTGTCCTCTATGTTCAGCTAGTCCGGATTTATCCCATGCTTTTTCAGACCCAGGCCAGCTGGCCTTGGTGAGTTCCCGAGAACAGTGGTATTTGGTTTCCCCCTAGGTCCCTGGGTTATCTAGCGTTAGGTTCTTGGTCATCCAAGCAGTGTCAGGTTTGAGTTCTATCTGTTGGAGTGGGCCTTAAGTCAAACCAGATATTGAGTGGCTACTTCCAGAAGCTTTGTGCCACCTCTGCCCTAGCATGTCTTATAGGCAAGACACCATTGTAGAACAAAGGGTTTGTGGCTGTGTTGGTGTTTACGTTTATCTCTGGGTAGCATGAAGAGTACTTTCCTGTACCAAAGATGCCAGAACATAGGGGCAAAGTCAGCACCAGCTTGACTTCTCTATGTTCAATGAGTTGTGTAGATATTGCCTTCAGCAATGGGGCCTTGCTGTCAGTTTGTTGAGAGCACTTTAGAGTCTTGGCAACAGCCTGGGTTAGTTATAACTCAATCCTGGTATGGGAAGCTTCGTTTGATACCAGGATATGGCCAGTGTGGGCTCTGTCTCCCCTGTTTCGGTGATTTCATTTAGATACCTTTCATATATATACATTTTAGGAAACTTATAGTGTATTAAGTTTCCATACTATCTCTCAGATATTCCTTAATTTTAGCTGTCTCTCCCAGTATTTTCTCCCTCGTCTTTCTCTCTTCTGTTCCTCCCCACTTGTTCCTCCCCTTCTAAATCACCACCACTATCCCATTCATCTATAACTCTCTATTGTATGTATTTCCCTTTGCTGGGGGGTTCTGTCTGATCTCCCTAGTATTTTACTCTACACCTAATCTCTGTGGTTCTACAGAGTGCAGCTTGAGTATCATTAAATAGTTAACATCCACATATAATCAAATACATGATATATTTGTTTTTCTGGATCAGAGTTATTTCATTCAGGATAATTATTTTTTCTAGTTTAATCCATTTACCTGAGAATCTTACTCTTTCTTTCTTTCTGGTCACACATGCATTACAACTATATTTTACTATCTTTTGAATAGTCAATGTATAATAGAATTTTAAAAACAGTTTTAAGACATGTTGGTTAAATTCTGTTTTGTTTTGTCTTGTTTTTTTAAAATGTGGTACATTTACCCAGTGGAGTACTACACAGTAGAAAAAAATAACATCTTGAAATTTGCAGGCAAATGGATGGATCTAGAAAAACATCATGTTGAGTGAGGGAACCCAGACCCAGGAAGACAAATATAAAATGTACTCACTCATAATTGGCTTTCAGACATAAAGAAAAGAAAAACCTACCTGCAATTCACATTCCAGAGAACCTAGACAACAAAGAGGACCCTGAGAGAGACATACATGGATCTACATAAGAAGGAGAAAAAGACAAGATCTCCTGAGTAAATTGGGAGCTTGGGGATCATGGGAGAGGGTAGAGGGGAGGGGGAGAAAGGGAGGAGAATGGAAAAAATATATAGCTCAATAAAAACAATGAAAATAAATAAAAACATCAAAAAATAAATATGAAAGTTTTAAGTTAAGCTTCAGTTCCGATTGGGGAAAAACAAACCAGCGGTGTCAACTGCTCTAAAGCCACTCCTGTTCTGCTGACTGAAATGAAAATCCAGTAAGAACACATGAGTCATGACTGGTGAAGGTGTGGACACTCAATCCTGGGGCTGAGGAAGAGGTGCCCTCCCTCTCGGGTCTGCTGATATTTCTCTTAGCGTTTGCCTTTGAAACCCGAAAAGTACATTTTGTTCCTGATGCCACCTCTTCCTTCTTCCCGGACGCAGGTTCTGTGAGTCATTCACTCATCTCCAGTCACAGAATGCCAGCTCAAAAGTGGCCATTGTACGGAACAGGCGACCTGCTTTGGCACCATTAGTCACTAAGGAGGGCAACAATTCAGTTTCTTGTGAGAGAGCTGAGCCGTCAGTCCCACCCATTCTCTTCATGGAGCGTGGGCTTAAGTTCCCTCATGTTACTTCTTTGAAACTCAAAACCTATTTTCCCACCAAAGTTTTACTTTATGATTCTAGATGAGATGGCTGTTTATTTCATCCATAACAAAACTGATTGGGCTGACATCGAAGGATCAATACTGAAAATGAAAAGAGAAGGGGAATAGGGAAGAGGCAGGAAGGGGTGGGGATGCAGGGAGGTGGGGGGCAGATTTTCATCATTCCTTGAATATGTGATAAGCCTAAATTTAAAAATTTGATGTCTGGACATTGTTCTCCCTGCCCTTTTCTCTGAGCCTTGCCAATGCTATCTTCACCCAGACTGCTGTTCCTTTCAGGTTTTTTTCTTTCACTGGTACCCAGGATTCAAGCATCCTTCCTTAGGGATTACTCTATTTCTCTGCACATTTTGGTCTCTGAGCACTCAGAGCCATGCAGGTTGATTCAGCAAATTTCTTTCAGAACAATGTCTCTTCAGTTTCTCAGAAATAGTGTTTCATTACAAAAGAAAGCAAGCAAGAAAGAAGAGACTGACTAGTTTCCCTCACTGCACTTCTAAATCTGAAGGGACGTTTAGTAGACACATTTCACATCACCATGTCTGCCTGTTTTAATTTCATATTTGCTTCCACTGCCTGTAAATTTTCAGTCATTTTCTTAGCTTGACGGTAGGACAAGAGGGGAGGCAGAGCAGCGCCCTCTGGTTGGGTCTGTCTGTTTCTAAACCATCTGTTGCCTATGAGCACTCAGGTGGGTCTCTCTCCAAACTCCTGTGCTGACTGTCTTTCCAGTCACAGCCTTTGAGCAGTGATTGTCCTGAGCTGTTCTGTTCTTATGAGTGGCAGATTCTGATTCCATGGGTTAGTGGGCATAATATGTTATCTTAGGAATGTTTATGTTTCAAACACAAGCTGTCTTTGGCTTACTTGCTCTGTCTGACCATTTGGCCGTAGATCAAGAAGCTTTCCTATAGAGGCAAAACAGATCTACTTTTCAAACTTTCAAGGCTGTGAGTTAAATAAACCCTAGTTCGTTCAAAGTTGTTCAGAACGTGGAATTCAGTTACAGCAACTGGAATCAGACTATGTTTGCCTTCAACCCTGCTAATTTCCCTGTGGCCCAACTTTCCAACAGGAGATGCTGAGTGTTTAGATTTCCTTGCAAGTCTATTCTCCAGCTTCACTGGATGGCTGATATCAAAAAGGATGGATAAAAGTGAGCAGAGGTAATTAATGGTGAGTTGTACTTGTCCTTGTTTAATCGGAGCTCTAAATTGTGCTTTTGTAATTTAAACCACCAGTCGTCTTCATGGCTCATGAGCCACATCTACAAACCATCTATGAACTAAGAGCCTATTTTAGCTTTGGAATTAAGCACTCGGCATTATGCTCAGGTCTTAAATCTGGTGAAAATCACTCAATCCTTAAATCAAACATGTCCAGAAGCAAACTGCTACCCCTGGGTCCCCATCGCTTCACAATGAGCCAGGCATCTCCACTTCAGCTTCTTCCACACATTTCCCCAGTGCTTTTGACAACTTTCTTTTTATAAATATTTTGAGGTCCAAAGGCATCTAAATTAAGTTGGGCATTTCAACAACAGGATATGCTAAAACATGTGACCAAGCAGCTGATGATACTTGTCTATTCCTCCAAATGATGGATTTTCTTGATTCTGTCCCTAATTATTTATCAGAAGAACACATATTTAACCATGATATTCAGCTAAGTTAAAAATAATAAGTTGGCACAAAAATTCACTTATAATTTTCTAACAACACTTTTATTTTGAAAATTACCTTAACTTTTGATCTATAAATCAAAGTTCTGTGTTAAAAAGAAATTATATTTGCTTCAGTATTAGTAACAAACCACGAAATTGCTGATACTAATGGATTTCTGACAGAAACTTCAGTAGCTTTGTGTATCCAGGCAGTTGAGCTGAAAGTTAGATAGAAACAATGTACTCACAGGTATCAAGTTGTGCTTATTAAGACCAAAATATCCTTTTAAGAATTATAATCCCAATGTTCACAAATTATAGTCCCAATAATATCTGGAACAGTAGAAGCATTTAGATACTATATCACTTCTAATAATTCAATATTACACTGACACATACAATGAAAACATATTAGAAATACTTGGTTTTTCTATCAATAGGAGTTAACTCTGAATCATGATTAGAAAACTGTACGGCTTTCTGCTGATGTCTCTTCTATAAGGCAATAGAGCAGTGGTTCTCAGCCTTCCTAATGCTGCACCCCTTTAATACAGCTCCTCATGTTGTGGTGATCGCCTACCATGAAATGATATCATTGCTACTTCATAACTGGAATTTTGCTACTGTTATGACTTGTGATGTAAATATACAATACATAAGATATCTGATATGCAACCCAGGTTGAGAACCACTGCAATAGATGGGAAGGCAAGGAGGGCCAGCTTCAGGTATATTTGATATGATGTGTTACACAGTGGATAAAATTTGAATACTTATTATGATGATACAAAATTAAATCGGTTATTATACATTTTCAACAGTGCCCAGATTATTTGCATTTAAATTAGAAGAGAAAAACATTGCATAGTTCCCAAGGAGAAATGTGCAGGAAGAAAGTACTGTTTGAATTCATCTCGGAAATTAAACATTGTCAAATTGCCTGTGAAATTAATGACGTTCACATAGACACACAAAGGAAACACACTAGTGACTCCCCATGACATATTTAAATTTACATTTGAAAATGTTTCTTTTGCTCTGACCTTGCAGGGGAGTCGTCTATACCACCTGCTTTCACAGGCTACACCAAAAGCAACACTTCAGCTGTGTCACAGCTGGAGCACACAACATCACTGTCCCAGAGTTCTGAAGCTGCTGCCTATAACGTCACACCCACCACTTTGCTCCTCCTCACAAGCTGGGCAAGTAATTCTCAAGGGTGATGTGTTAGAGGTCATGTCATCTCAACTTCTTAGTTCTCCATCTCCATGTGAAGCATGATGCTCAAGTTCATTTCTGGGTATCACTTAGGTCTCAATTGTTGTGCAGTTAGCTAGCTCCACATTATAATTCCCTTTTTACTAATGCCTATGATGTATGCAATCTCTAGTGGAGTTTCGCTACCGGTTCACATTTCTATCAAGTCAGTCGTGTGGAAAATCAGCCAGTCTGGCATGACTGCTAATGGACATGGTTTCTACTCCACATGTTTTCTGAAAAACACACTCTTAATTTTAGAAAGGTTATCTAGAAATTTTAGATTTGTGGAATAACTTTGAATCTAGTGTGCATATCCCGTGTGACCCACATAACTCCCCTTGTTATTGACATCCTACCACAGCACATTCGTCATGGTTAATGAAACATCATGATGTTAATGTCCAAGATCCATTCTTTATACATAGTCCTATTGTGTTTACCCACTTGTCTTTTCTCCGTCCAAGACCCTGCCTAGTACCCAGCATCACATTGTTAGTCTTCAGATTTCCCTCGATTTCACTGTATTCCTCCAGTATTTCCAGATTTTCCTTGATAGGATGACCCTGACCTCAGGAGGAATAGTTAATGATTGCATCTTAGATCCACTTTGGATTTCAGTTTGCCTTATGTTCTCTCATCATTTATCAGGTTGTAGCTTTTATGGAGGAAGAATGTGAAGGTAGCATGCTGTCCTATGAACATATCTCTGATGATGTTGGCATTGATCTACCTGAGGTAGAACCCATCAGGTTTATCCATCATGAAGGTGCTCATTCTCCCTCCTTATCATTTATTATTATATTGTAGGCACCTTCTTAGGAAATTATAACTATACAAATAATCAGGAATGAGAAAGCTTTCTATCTCCTCCTAATAATTTATATCAGCAGAGGCTTGCTGTAGGTACTCCTTCAGCCAATAGCCTTTAAGATACCTGCCCACTTGGGCATGGTCTCTTATACTATAAATGCAGCTGTAAAGCTTTCATGCTCGCTCTCTCTCAGCTGCTGGATTCAGTTCTTGTTACCTACTTGTGCAGAGGAGTGTTATCTATGAGTTCCCCCTAAATAAAGAATTCTTCATTATACTCAATTCTGAGCTAGTGTGGAAAAGGTCTCTGAATTAATTATACATGAAAAATTGAGACTTTGTCAACTAGCAGAAATAGACCCAGCAGAGATTATAGTGCCTTTTCCTATTGATGAAATTAAAAAAAATATGGGAAGACAATGAACCCTGGCAAAGAACTTGGGAGAGTTTTTAAGAAGTGATTAATAACAATTATTTCAAAAGTGATAAAATTAACCTTATAAAGAAAACTACTTGGACCCTTTCCTGCATTGTATGTCACACACCAATAACTGGAGCCCATACATTCTATATTGATGCAAATAAATCAGGAAAGGGGGTTTACAAATCAGAAGATTTAAGTAAGATGGAACAAAGCCCTTATAATTCTGTACAAAGGCAGAATTATATGTTATTCTCGTGGTACTAAGGGATTTTAAAGAACCTCTCAATATAGATTCACAATATGCAGAAAGATATTTTGCATATTGAAAGCACTGAATTTATACCAGATGATAAATAATTAACTTTATTATCTATTCAGGATCAAGCTATAATCATGCATAGGCTTTGTCCCATATACAGAACACACATCGGATCCCATATGGGTCTACCAGGTCCTCTAGCACAAGGTAATGCAGAAATTAATCGATTATTGATTGGAAATGTGCTGAAGGCCTCAGAATTTCATAGAAAACATCATGTCAATAGCAAAGGTTTAAAAACAGAGTTTTTCTGTTACATGGCAACAAGCTAAGGAGATTATAAAGAGATGCCCTACTTCTCTTTCTATAATCAAACACCACTACCTGCAGGAAGTAACTTAAAGGGCTCTCTCTCTCTCTCTCTCTCTCTCTCTCTCTCTCTCTCTCTCTCTCTCTCCTGCTGCTGCTGCTGCTGCTGCTGCTGCTGCTGGATTCGGTTCCAGTTTTCCAGTTACCTACTCATGCAGAGGACTGTGATCTTTGAGTTCCTCCTAAATAAAGGAGCCTTTATTATACTCAATTTGAGCTAGTATGGGGTTATTTTTTCATGTTGTCTAACAGAGGCTCATGGGTATTCACTTTTTTTGAGCTACATGCCAGTACTTCATTATGAGTTTTATTTAGCTGTCCATGCTCTCCTTCAGGTGACTCTACTGTCCCTCTGACACATCCCCACCACTTGTTGCTCCAGCTCATCTCTAAATTTACATTCCATTTCTACAGTGGAAGGATCTTGTACGTTTTCATGGTTATTAGAAACAAAGATCTGGGAGTAAGATGTACTCAGTATAAGTTGATATTGCTTCAAGTTGTTCTAGAGCAATGCGAGAAAATGCATGTGTGCATATTATCCCACATTCAAACAGGAATCAATAAAGGTTCAGTAATGGTGTTATGTTAAACACGTGTTTCTATTGATCTCTTCAGTTGATATCATTTCTCTTGGAACCCTCTCTTGAACAGAAAGAAGTTTGTCTTCCCAGTAACTCACCAACCACATTCATTATTTCTGTCTTTAATAAACATGCATAATGTTTTCAGAATTCTGAAGGTATATTCCAAAGTGAAAAAGTCTATCAAAGATACTACAGTGTTAATATACTTTTGCATTGGGTTATAGACTCTACTCATATTTTCAAAATAACTTTAGTCATTTCCTTTCCCCAATCACTTTCAGTAAGTTTTGTTTCCATATATTTGCAATAGATTTAGATTCTTCAGTCACATTCTGCACTCAATCCTAGGATTTAAATACATTTTTTTATGTGAAAACATTAGGTTCATTCTTGGTTATACAAAGTTATACAAGTTTTAACAAATACAAGTCATATATTCATCAATAAAGTAACATAGTTTCACCATTCTAAAAATTCTTGTTACTTATTCAGCCTTGCTAGCATGTCTTCAGTTCTTAGCAATCACTGATATTTTTACTGCTATTCCCTAATAATGACAAACAGTGTGTCTTCTATTTCTGCTTATTTACATCTTCTGGATATTTTCTTTAAATGGAACCATGCAATAATCTTTGGTCTCTTGCTTCTATAACATACTATAATTCTAACTTCTCTTATACTGCAGCATATAAATATTCCAGAATTTAATTTAATTTCTATTCATAGCAGATAATATTCTACTGTTGGTAGATAACATCAACCCTTAGCATGTGTGGCTGGATTTAGTCTGCTACCTTTTCTAAGGATATGTGTATCATTCAAAGGGATATCAGTATATAATTTCCTTTTTATGGTGTTGTGGTCTGGCTTTATGTAGGATTAATATTAACATTTTTGAACGAGCTAGGAAATGTTCCATATTCTTCTGTGCCTCTGTGTTTTGGAAGTGTGTCATCTTGACATATCTGGTGAAATCCACTAATGACACCATGCACTGTCAGCATGACATGGCAGCAAAATTTTAGTAACAATTTTAATTCTGCTACTTTATATAGCTCATTTAGAAATATGTATTTACTGTGCATGTGCTTTTCTCTAGATGGATACGTAGACACGAATGCAATGCCTTCAGAGACTAGAAGAGGGTTTTGAGTACCCTCAAAACTGGAGGTTCAAGCAATTATGAGTCATCTAATGTGAGTGCTAGGAACGAAATCCAGATCCTCTGCAAGAACAGTACAAGCTCTTCACCACTGAGTCATCTCCCCCATCTCTTCAGCCCCTATGTATCTTTGGAAATGTCTATTTTTCTCTTAGGGTAGTTTGGAAAATTGTTAAAACTAAATCTTGACTCTTTTAAAGGATCAACAAAATTGATGAATGTTTCATTAAGTTGAATAAATAAAAGAAAAAAGAAAGAGTGATAAAACTGAAATTTGGGATGAAAGTGTACATCACTATTGGTATTACAGAAGCAGAAATTATTGTGAGGGATTATTATGACTATTGTGCTTCAACATACTAGATAAAGTGAAATGAAAAATTCCTGAGAAGATAAAATTACCAGGAAATGGGTATTGTTAATGGTTAATGGGTGTTAGTTACTTTCCTTGCTGCTGTGACAAAATGCTTGACAAAACAACTCAAGAAGGGAAGTGTTTGTGACTCACAGTTCAAGGGTAGAGATTGTCATGGTGGAGAGAGTACAGTGCTTGTGTGGCTCCAGCTGTGACAGCCTGGACATGAGATGACTGGGCACATCATACCTACAGTCAGGAGTTTGTTGGTGCTTGCATCTGGAGACCTAGATCATGAGAAACTGTACACGGGGAAATAGAACACAGGAAGAATGGCTCATTAACCCAGGCAGGTGATAAATGCCTGTAAGTTCTGAAATGAAGAGTACAATCAGCCTGGGTTACTTGAGACTTTGTGAAGGCAGAGAAAAAAAGTGAGGAGGAAGAGGAGGATGAAGAAGCTGGAAGAACTCAGGAAGCAACCTCTGCATTCCCACAGAACTCAGGAAAGCACAGCATATCAACTAAGACATATTTTACTTATGCTTCTATTGTTGGAACTAGCAATAATGCCAGTTCAGGCACAGTTATGATGGCTTCATTTGCAGTCACACTCTCTTAGAAGGGGAAAGATGCTGTTATCCCAAGGTAAAAACTGTCCAAATTTTCAGACAAGGGCAGCAGGTCCTTCAGAGACAAAATGAAGCAGGCAAGCCAGCATGGCAAAGCTGAGCTCTTAATACACCCTTTTTCTTCATGGCAGGGGTTGAATTTATGAAGTCATTGTCGTAAGTTGATGGGCTCAAAGCCCACCACTTTAGATGCATCCCTCTGTGTGACAGTCCTGAACTTGGGAACCAGTTTCCAAGGAGTTTACAAGCATACAGCCTGCTTCTCTCCTGTTTGTAGCAAGGAAACTTGCAGTGGGTTGTGGAAAGTACCTACACAGATGCTGAAAATCTGGACACAGGTCTGTGTATTCATGGAAGAGCCTAGTTCTCAATCCAAACAGATCTTAAGAGGTAGCTTCTAGATAAAGAACAATCATAGATCAAGCATCCCCTGGTTGAATCTCTTTAGTGCCATGTTTGCTACTGTTCATGATGACAGAAACTATTGGTACTAACATTTACTTACCACACACCATATTTCAGGTGTGACTATAAATATCCTCACCACTTAACACTTAAAAACTGAGCTGTCTAAAATTGTCTTTCTGTAGATAAGAAATCATGACACTGTGGCTGGGGGAGCTAAATGATGGAGGTTTTATTCTCAACACTGCCTGCAAACCAAAGTAAACAACAAAAAAAATAGAAGAAATTTAAAAAAGGAAAAACCTGCACTACAGATTTGTTATGTAACTTGTTCTGTGACAATATCAAAGAGAAGGAAAGAAAAGAAGAAAGGGAGGAAAAAAGCAAGGGAGGAGAGAGGGAAGGTAGAGAGGGAGGGAGAAAAGGAGGAAAGAAACAAGTAGAAAGAGGAGGGAGAGAGGCGGAGAGAGTCTTTGAGACAGGGATGAGAGGAAAGAGGAGGGAGAGAAGGGGAGGAGGATTGGGATTGGGAGACAGAGAGGGAGGGTGTTATTCAGCTTTGCATTATTCTGACTCCAGCAAGGAGTGGGGAGGGAGCCCTAGGAAGGCAAGCAAAGAAATGGCAGCTTTTACTTTTCTATCGAACTTATGGCTAGGACCCTTGCTCGGCCTGGTGCAACAATGTTCCTTTGCTTAAAATATTGTTCTGTTCACGTATTAATCATGTGGTCTGAGTGCATTTTGGGAGGCTATTACAGAGCAAACATTTTGCTAAGCGAGAGATTTTGAACAGATCGCCATCTAGTGATCATGAAAAGGGCTGGCCTTATGTTAGAGACAATAGAATATGAGAGCAAATTCCATAGCAAAAGAGGAGCACAGAGCTCCTTCACCTCAGTTATCAGAGAACCATTTCTGGGACACAGTTTAAAACCGCGGTGGTAAAATTTATCATTCAAAATGCATGGGAGACACAAGTGCCCATAGGAGACCAAGTGACGACTGGACTTCTTGTTTGTTTTGTCTTTTTGAGACAAGATCTAGCTATCTTCCCTTGACTAGCTTAGAATCCAGTATTTAAATCAGGCTGGTCTCAGACTATTAGAGCTCCACCTGTCTCTGCCTCTCTAATGCTAGAATTGAAGGTGTGTGCCACCACGTACCATGCCATCTGCTCCTAACCCCTGCCTCACCTCTCTAACTCTAAATTTTACATCTTTTATTGGTTTCCTTCCATTGTGACTGGAGCATACACACACATGTCTGAAGATACTCTGTAGGTGAGCTTGGTCAGTATTTTCTTGTTGCTGTTGTTTGCTTCCTACACACACACACACACACACACACACACACACACACACACACACAGATACCATTAGGCAGTCTTCACAGGAACCAGAAATGAGAGATTACCACCAAGTCTGTTCCATACATACATACACACACACACACACACACACACACACACACACACACACACACACACTGTTTTTTAACTTCTAGATGTAAATGGGGATTTCCATCATGGATCCCTTTGAAAGCTCACCTAGTTAAGCAGAGGGCAAAAGGATGTTGTCATTATTTACTAAATGTTATTAACAAAGTTTTACTTTTCTTGCCTTTATTGTGATCTTTCTTCTTAATTTTCTAACAGTTATAAAGTTTATTTCAGCGCAGAAGATAGAATTCTTTATGAAAGTGGGCAATGGCCAAAGAGACCACTGCAGAGCAAAGTACTCTCACAGAAGGATGGTCCCCAAAGGAACGCTGTGCCAGCTACATGCTGTGATAGCATCATGGGAGTGATGTATCAAAAAATGCAGATGAACACATTTGTGTCTTTATGCAATGGCAGAATTAATGGAATAACAAATTCACAGGTCATGGTCCTTACTTGCATGTACATGTATGTGGTCATGCACTCATCACGGTGTGCATGTGGGAGTCAGAGGACAACATGTAGGAGTCAGCTCTCTCCTTCCACAATGTGGGTTTGGGGGACTGTATGCATGTCATCAGGCTTGGGAGCAAGCCTTTGTCCACTGAGCCATCTCACCACTCCTAGGTATAACACGTTCAACGACAGCAATTTGCCAACTATTTTGGCTTTTGTTGATAGCTTTGGCTAAGAAAGACACATATTAGTTTATTCCTATACTAATCACTAACATTAACTCTCAAGTTAGATATTGCATACATACAATAGCTATATATTTATATAACATGTATATATCAATACATGTATGTCACAGAAGGGCTGTCAAGGATTAAGAGGCTGCAGCAAGTTCAAGTTTTAGAGGTTCCCAAGAAGCAGGGTGTGGTGTTTTGAATGCCCATATTCTGTGGCATTTGAATACTTGGTCCCCATTTGAGAAGGCCTAGAAGATACGGCCTTGTTGGGGGAAGTCCATGTAAGGCACGGTTTGAGAGTTTAAAGAATGCCAGCATTTCTCATTCACTTCCTTTATTTTAGGTTTGTGGTTCAAGAAAGTAGCCTTAGATTCCCATCCCTGCTACCAGCTACCGTTTTCTTGATGGGTTAGGAAATCTCTGTAATTCACATTCTTTGATGTCCTGTTAGAATTCATGGAAGTCTAGAGACAAACTTGGCCTAAGGATCAAGATTCACCATCTAAGAACAGATCAGATCATAGAAAAGGGTGTGACTGAGGGGCTCCTGAAAAGAATGAGAGTCCTTGAGTCTGATTACAGTTGGTATGGTTATGATTACTCCACCCTGCTCCATGGGGAATGATGCTATCGGGAAGGTTTGTGTAATATTATTACTTTATTCCTTGCTGTAATAAAGTACCCGACAAAGACAACAAGGATGGAAGGGTTTGTTTTGAGTCATACTTGGAAGATCGTGGCAGGGAAGACACAGTGGCAGGAGCAGGAGGCAGCTGGCCTCTTACATCCACAGAAGGAGGCAGAGGTAAGCGGAGGCTGGTGCTCAACTCACTTCATCCTTTTTACTAAGTCAGAAGGACTATGGGAAGGTGCTGCCCACATTCACAGTGGGCCTTCCCTCTTGAATCAAACCTCTTTGGAAACATCTCATAGACACACGCAAAGGTGTCATTCCACAGTGATATTAAATCCAGACATGGTGACAATGAAGATTAACCAACACTGCATGTAATCTCTGAATCATTGTCTGTCCCTTTGGGAATGAACATGGCTATTATTGTGGAATTCTATAGAGGCTGAAGATAATTGGATCTCCATTTTTGTCAAAGGGTCTTTAACCAATAAAGGGAGGTGGCATTACTAAACTGTTCTGTTGATGGCATAGATGTGAGGAAAGCTTTTGTCATGGGAGGCTGATTGATGCCTATTAACCAGCAAGAGTCAAAGGCCAGCTGTTAAGAACATGAGGTAAGAGCAGAGTAGGAACCTCTACCACTGAGGAGAAAACTTGTGGTCGGATGTGGGATGTCCTTTTGTATAAGTGTTAATGAATAAATCTGTTTTGTCCAATGGTTTAGCATAGTAAAGCCAAGCAGGAAATGAGAGAGAAAGAGAGAGTGGGCAGAATCTGAGTGATGCCATGTAGCTGCAGAAAGAGACAGACTTCCAGAACATTACCTGGTAAGCCACACCTCGTGACAATACACAGATTAATATAAATGGATTAATTTAAGATGTAAGAGCTATCTAGGAATATGCCTGAGTCATTGGTCAAATAGTGTTGTAATTAATATAGTTTCGGTGTGATCATTTAGGTCTGGTCGGCCAGGAAACAAAGCACTATCTCTGTTTACAAAATGGCACCCAAATGTTTGGCCATATACATTCACATAAAGCCTCAGAAAACTTAAAAAAGTTTCTAGACCCACAAAAAAGGGAGTCAATTGGAGCTTCTTGGTAGCTACAATTTTTTTCAGATAGGCTCTGTTTGTGATGAACAGATGTGTGGCTCCTTTTAAAAATGACTTTCTGATTTACACTGGCATTAATGGCTCTAGCTTTTTCAGGAGGTCTGGCTACAGAGAATTTAAATGGGATAGTGAGCAGAGTGCTACAACTTGCTTAATGGCAACAAAGATCCACTGCATCCCTAGAGCTGGGGCAGTGAGCATGGCTTGCAGAGGCAGTGAACATACCTCTTCCATGTTAAAAGGCCAAGAGAGGTGGAACCAGCATCTAGGGCAGCCATGATCACACTGCTTATCATTTTAAAATGCTCCTTGTCAGAAAAGGATTTCAGATATACAATAAGACATATTCAGACATAGAAGACCTCTAAACGAGACACAGTGTGTTTTAAAAAAATGTATGTAGGCTTTGGAGAGAGAGGAAAAAGAATATAGACAGTTATAAATCCTTGAGGCAGTAAGACCTCCAGTGTTCTATCTTGTCACATTGGGTAAAGGAATCTTATGAGGACACTTGACATTTTGGCCTGCTGAGGATAAACACAGCACTTGTCAGTTTATTTACTGCAGGGAAGGTGACTGGAGACCTCAAACCACTCTACAGAGCTGACAAAAGTAGTTCTGAATGCCCCTCTCTCTTAGTTTCTTTTTATCCCCTCTGTTCTTTTCCTAGATCTAGTTCATAATGCAATATACAAATCATTAAATTTAGTAGGTCATCAGTGGGAATCCTGAGTCCCAGTGTTATCTCTTGTAATCATTTTCTGATAACTGGAGCAGATTTAGGAAGGTGTCTATCCTTGAGGAGATCCTGTCTCCAAAGAAGAGAGATCAGTGAGAGTGTAGTTTTGCATAGGCAGTTAGGTTTTCTGTCCATCTCTCTCTAATATCAAACTTAGACTTCCTGGTGATATTGTGTAATGTTAAGATAGCAACAACAACAATATTTTCTTCCTCTTCTTTTATTCAGGTTGGGGATAGATTTTGCCACAATTATAAAGTATACATCTGAGAGGCAAATCAGTAGAAATCAAGGGAAAGTTTGACTGACTGGAGCATCCCCCTCTTGCTTGGGAGCCTGGGGGTTAGGAGTACCATTGTCCTATTCATACATGATTCTGAAGTTACCTTGCCTGCAGGGACTACATTTTATAAACTTCCTGGCAATCAAGAATGGTATTCTCTCCATGTTCTGGAGTCACCTTGGTAAGCAGGGATGAGGTTTTACAACCTTTGTGAGAATTCTGGAAAACAGGTGTGATATGCTTTGCCCAATTCTGGAGTTTTCCTTGGTTGACACTCATCAAGGTTTACTTTTTGTTTGATGGCATAAGGCATCTGGGAGAAGTATTGTCCCTCATATCAGATAACTCCACTTAAGCTCTTTCTGCATGCGCTTTTGTAGATGTGTCATGGAGCTACTGCAATAGTAGCGTCCAGAAGTCTTTGATGTTAGTTATCTCTCCCCACATTCCTTCTACCCTTTCTCTACTCACTCCATTTAACCCTTCCTGTCCCATTATTCCCCTCTACTCCTGCATGCTACAGTGTTCTACTATCCTCCTTCCTTGAAATCTTCCTCTATGGCGTCTTTCTAGTTTTTTAACTGGCATGGGTACTTCAATTTAAACATGCAGATCTAAATATTCAAACCAAGATCTACATACAAGAGAGAACATACATTGTTTATTTTCCTGGATCTGGGTTATCTCATTCAGAATGAATATTTCTAGTTTCATCCATTGCCAAGAGCCACAGAGCTTGGGCACCAAAATCCTGACTAAGGATGGCAAGGGAACAAAGGAAGGACAAACATACAGATATGCACACAGTAAAGTGGGGATCAAGTGGGAATTTTCTAGTACCTCAGCACCTTTATCATGTACAGCTCAGGGAGAGGGGCTAGCTAGTCTCGGTAGGAAGTCTCTGTAAGTGAGTAGTCTCAGGTTGTAAGCCTCTGGGAGGAGAAGCTGCACACTAATCAACTGTCTATACTCACCCATACAAGCACACTCTTTCTGTTGATTCTGGGCCGTATGGGCAACAGCTTTGCCAGTTAAAATAATAAAGTCGCTAAACTGCTTTTAAAGGTTCTTACATTATAGAAAATTTTGAGTATCCCTGATGTAGGTGATGTTCTTTGAGGCTCATGTACCTGTTACCCAGTTGTGCAACTTATACAACATGAGACCAGCCTGCTTAGTACATGGTTCTGCCATTTCCTTATCCTCTTCCTGATACTGGGTCATGCACTAAACCTTGTATAACTCCAGATATTGACATTGGTCAATATCTCTGCAAAATAAGACACTTCACAGTTACTGACAACTACAGCAATAGTCCCTAAAACATTATTCAATGCTCAGAGCTCAAATTTATAATTTTCTCATAGACATTCTGTATTAACTTTTGTATATGGCCTGATATTTTCAGGTTTTTAATAAATTTATAATCTTTATTGCTATATTTTTTCATTCCAGGTGTTAATAATTTGTTGCTTCTTAATAAGAAAGTAGTATTTTCAAGGAATTTGTCAATTTTTCTAGTCTTCCCAACAAATTGACTTTCTGTGCTAGTAATAATATTTGCTTCTGGATGCTTGTCATCTTTATAGCTAACTCTTTTCTCTATGGCTTTCCTGCCTTTTATGGATTTTGGTTTTAATTTGCTGATATTGTTTTACCTTTTAAGATTAAATTACTTGACAAGTACATTAAACTGTATTTGATAGTGAAAGTGCAGTGTCTAATGTGAAGCTGCACAGATACACAGAGCCTCACCTGTGCTAGTTGTATGGAAGTTCACTGCATTGGGCCTAATTAATTTTATTATATGCTTTTTTATTTGCAATTAAAAACTATAGTTTAGAAGAAAGATTGAATTTCCCAAATAATTAAATCTCATTTTCTTCTTCTTTTTTTTTGTTTGGGAAGGGGGTTCAAGTCTTGTTGCTGTGAAATATTCTTTTACACAGTGAAGATGCATCACTGGGATTGGTTTAATAGAAAGCAAAATGGCCAATAGCTAGGCAGAAAGTATAGCAGGGACTTCTGGACAGAGAGGGCTGTGGAAAGAAGAAAAGTAGAGTCGACAGTTAGACACTCACACACACACACACACACACACAGAGGGAGAGAAAGAGAGAACACAAGACATGCAAGAGGAGCGGTAAAAACCACAAGTCATGTGGCAACATGCACATAAATAAAAATAGGTTAATTTAAGTTATAAGAGCTAGTAGAACAAGCTTATGCTATAGGCCAGGCTTTCATAATTAATAAGACTCTGTGTCGTGTGTGTGTGTGTGTGTGTGTGTGTGTGTGTGTGTGAGAGAGAGAGAGAGAGAGAGAGAGAGAGAGAGAGAGAGAGAGAGAGAGAGAGAGAGCTGGTGCCCCCCCAAAAATCCACTTACAGGGTTTCTCTTTGTAGCCCTGGCTGTCTTGGAACTTACTTTGTCGACCAGGCTGGCCTCGAACTCACAGAGATCAGTCTGCCTCTGCCTCTTTAGTGCTGGGATTAAAGGTGTGCGCCACCATTACCTGGCTCTTTCTTTTTTATAATACAAATATTTTAATCCCTTTAAAGACATTTAACTGGGTCACCCACCTAGAATGTACTATTTTGGTTATTTCAAGATTTTCAACTTTAATTACTCAGAGTTTAGCTGTGCTCATTTCAGTTATTTAAGTTCAAGACCAGCCTGTTCTACACAGATTGTTTCAGGCCAACGAGGCTACATAGTGAAACCCTATATCAACATTCCCCCCTCACTTACGTTTAATGTCATTATTGTTTATTGTTTGACATGAATTAATTATAAATACTTTATCAAGTTTAAGCATTTGGAGATAGCTTAGTGATATTTTTGTAATATATATTTCAAGTTTAATTCAACTGAGGGCAGATAAATACACTCCATGATTTTAATTCATTGATATATCTTGGAACTTGTCCTGTGCTTTAGCAAATAGCCGATTTTAAAAATGGTCTTGACACAAATGGCAATGATGAACATTTCTGGTACAGTGCTCCACGTTTAGCTTTAAATCACTTATTGTAATAGTTTTGCTCTGATATTCCACTCATTTTTTATTTGCTTGTTGAATCATTTACTGAGTAAAGTGTTGTTAAAAATCTTTATGTATGATTGCAAATTTGAGTACCTCATCTTTAAATTCTATTTGAGGATATAGTAGTAGGTAATAATATTGATTTACAATTACGGCTTCCTGGAATACCAAGTCTTCTATCTTAATTGTGCTTCCTGTCCTAAAGCCCATATTTTATTATAATGTTTTTTGTAAGTGTTTCTGTAAAAAAATCCTTTATGCTTTTACTTTCAGAATTATATATATCCTTGAAACATATCTCATAGGCAGCATCTGAGTCTTTATGGTTTAATGAGGCAAATATATGATTATCTGTCTCCATTTCACAGTTACACTTGAGTACACACACACACACACACACACACACACCTCACACTCAACACCCTGTCACATTCCACACTCACATGGGATCATAATTGACATTCAGAAGAATTTTAAATTTTCCTTATGTCACATTCGAGTCAATCTCCCCGAAAGCCTGCAGAGCGAATGACCTATTTCTGTCACTCTGGACTTTCATTTTCTGAAACGTTCTATAGTGAAATTGTATGGCCTCGCCTCCTTTGGCTCTTCTTTGGGTAGTTACTTCACTGAGAGCAGTCTGCCCCAGTTGTGTGTTTTTCACTGCTGAGTCATTTTTCATTACGTGGGTTAACATATAAATCTGCTTCACATACAAGTCTTTGTGGGGAAAACCAGGTTTGTTGACTTAGTTCATATTCTTGGGATGTCTGGGATCCACCATGAGGATAAACTATGTATGAAACCACCATATCTCTAAACAAATGGCACCACTTTCCACCCTGTCAGCTGCCTGAGTGCTCCAGTGGTTGTCCTCCACCCTGGTCCTGAGTGCTCCAGTGGTTGTCCTCCACCCTGGTCCTGAGTGCTCCAGTGGTTGTCCTCCACCCTGGTCCTGAGTGCTCCAGTGGTTGTCCTCCACCCTGGTCCTGAGTGCTTCAGTGGTTGTCCTCCACCCTGTCAGCCAGTTCTGAGTGCTCCCGTGGTTGTCCTCCACCCTGGCCCTGAGTGCTCTGGTGGTTTTCTTCACCCCATCAGCCAATCCTGAGTGCTCCAGTGGTTGTCCTCCTCAGCACGTGCTCTGGAAAGTCTCTCTGATGTTAATAACTTGAATCTTTGTTGTGATAGTGATTACGTTTTTATTTCACAATGTACATTGTAAAAAGTTATTATATGATGACTTTTAAGGTGCTTAAACGTGTCTGAATGCCAGCCATTCAAAAGCTCTGGTCCTGTGCTTTGGGAATGGTTTCTCTGATCCAGAATCAATGCGAGTAATGGCCCTTGCATCTGGCAATGAAATCATCTGGTTATATAATTTTTATTTTTGTTCAAATATAATTGGATAAAATAAAGACGGAGATTTTCAAACACCTATAATATTAAGGGACTAATATGACAGTTTTTCATGAAAGCATGAATAATTGCTGGATTGTTTGTTCATGGAAGAGTTGCTAATGGATTAAATACTCAAAGTGTCCAACAAATAAGGATTGGTGTATCAATTATGATGCTCTATCAATTATGATGCTCTATGAACAAAGGCAGGGTGACATTTATTCTTGTTGAAACTTTTCATATTGTATTTTGTACATTTGTTACCTATTTGTATAAATGTTGATATGCTTGTATATAAGGGTATATGCATTTACATATGAATGTTGTAAACACTTTTCCATCACCTGATGGTTTCTCATACTCTTGGCTTTGTTTGGTTTACTTTTTAGCGATTAATTTCCTCACTATTGCTGCAGTGCCAGCCTTTTCTACTGTGGTGATGTGTCTGCATTCAGGTGCTCAGATCCTATGGTGGGACACAGCCAGCTTTTCCCAGCATTCTCGTGCTGGCATGTACTGTCCCTCCACTCTGTCAGCCTGCAGCTGACCATGAACCTGAGGAAGAAGATTGTTTCCCATACAATAGAGAACAGAAAGTTCCAGCCCCAAAGTCTCTTGACTTAATTTAGATTCACCTCCCATGACAGATGTGAAGATGAGAGGGATTTGGATCCAAAATCTATCCTGAACTAGATGAAGAGTGAGGGGAAGCATGCTGCCAAGGAAGACTGGGATGAGGTACAGAAGTTTGTGGCGTGTGCAGTGCTCCAGCCAGGGTCTGTTCCATCAGTACGCACCCCTGTCAGTATTTTCCCACTGGTACTTGGGATAGAACTCTAGGCCTTTCCAACTACACTTTATCCCTTTATTACAACACCTAGACTTTCAAAGTATAAATAAATAAAGGAGATCTGACCATATTAAGTAGCTCCCTGTCTTTTTTGCTCTGATAGCTCCTTCTAAACAGAGTTCATGCTTCATGTGTCTTTATAATCCCTGCTTATAACCTAGTTACCAACAGTGCAGGCAGTAAATGTATTTACTGAATCAGGGAAAAAATACATTTAAAAATATTTAATAATATTGGCCACAAGGTGTCCCCCAAGTTCTAGGAAATATCTTTAGATCCTCAGACATTTTCACTTTATTTAATTTGCTTTGAGAATGTTAACCAGATAATGTTTAATGAGATCTTTGTTCTAAATCTGGTTTTAAAATGTTATGCCCTTAAGAAATCAGATATTAAATGTTCAGAGGAGCAGACCTTCACACTAGACTTAAAGGGGTATTTCCAAATGTTAAATGTGCTGGGATCTTTTAAAACTCGGCTGTTTCTGCATTGTGGAAGTCCTTGAGGCCACCTTGAATTCTTAAGTTATCAGAAAATGCCACCACTTCAATACACCATGTGTATAATATTATTGTCTTTAAAAGCTAAAAGTGAAAAAAAAAACATGTATACCTTGTTAATCTTGTTAATGTCAACCCACAAGACAAAAAGGAAAAGAATGTACCTTTTTCTGCTGTAAAGCACGCGCTCAGAAGCCTGGAATTGGGAGACCCTCTTCCCTCAGATTTCCACACACATCTAAATAGAGGTTTCTCTCAGGCATCAGCAGCAACTAGTTTTCTTCCAGGTATCGGATAAATACTTTAATCGTCACTGGGGCCCGAAGTACATAGATACCCCTTAGTGTCCCTGGGAGACGGGTTCTGTACCCTCTCAACCTCACAGATACCCATATTCGAAGATGTTCATATCCTTTACAAAAAGGACAAACTGTTCCCATATAATTTATGTGTATCTTTCTGTATGTGTTAAATCACCATTAGATTAGCTATATAGTACGTGACATGAGGCCAATATGATGTTGTAGTAAACACTCTTCTCTGGGTATGAATGACACACAAACATAAGGACAAAAGATCAAACATTCTCTGACCCTATAGTAATGGCAACAAAATACCCAGAAATGATAAAGCAATAGTGGGGCCTATGGTAATTAGAAGGAAGCTACTAATATAACTTCATTAAAAGGGGGGGACTCTCCATGAATCACCCCCACTCTCTCCTCAACTCCCTCCCAGTTGCAGGTGTCAGGGGTATGAGAGGTAAAAGGTTGATGGGGGCAGTTTGAGACTCCACCGAGGTAGCTTCCATGAGTTGTCACCTATGCTAGCATGGGACCTTGGGGTCGTCTATGTTCCTGTGAGTACCTCCACATTTTCTGTGGGGCTCTGACTCATGGAGGGGTCTTCAGTCAAATGAGACAACCATTGGTTACTCCTACAAGTTCTGTGCCATTGCCGCTCTAGCGTACCTTGCAGGCAGCATAGATTGTAGGTCAAGGGTTTTGTGGCTGAGTCGGTGTTTCCATTTCTCTTGATAGCCTGCAGAGTACCTTCCTGCACCAAAGACACTAACTAGCAGGATTGAGGAAGCTCTGGGCAAGCACCAGCTGGACGTCTCATGTCTAGTGAGTTCTGTGGGCTCGTCCTCACCAATAGTGCTTCTGCTGTTAATTTGCTGAGAGCAATTCATTGTTTTAAAAACAGGCTGGGTTGTTTGGGAATTTCCAGGGAATTTCCAGGGAATTTCACTTGGTCAACAACTCAAAGGAAAGCAACCCAGACCTGCTATTGGAAGCCTCATTTGGTAACAAAAGATGGCCAGTTGGGACTTTGTATTCCCCATTATTAGGAGACTTCATTAGGATAGCTTCACATATTTTAGGAAGTTCCCACTGCTATAGGTTTCCATATCATCCCTCAAATGTCCCAGCTGTCTCTATATGCATTCTGTCCTTCAATCCTATCTCCCCACCCAGTTTTGTTTCTGTGCCCACCTGTTCCCAGTCCACCCATAAAATTTGTATTCTATTTCCCCTCCCAGAGAAATCAATAGAGAAAACTCAGATGACTGAGGAACACTTAAATGTTCAGCCTTCTTAGACATCAGAGAATCAAAACTGCTTTGAGATTCCATCTTATGACTCTCAGAATGGCTACAGTCAACAACACAAGTGACAGCCCAAGCTGGCAAGGATGTGGAGTAAGGGGAACACTCATCCATTGCTGATGGAAGTGCAAATGTGTACAGCCACTATGGAAATCAGCTATACCACTCTTGAGCATATACCCAAAGGATGCTTCATCTTACCACAAGGACACTTGCTCAACCATGTTCATTGCTGCTCTATTCATAATAGCTAGAAACTGGAAACAACTTAGATGCCCCTCAACAAAAGAATGAATAAAGAAAATGTGTACATGTACACAATGGAGCATTATTCAGCTATTAAAAATAACATTATGAAATTTGAAGGCAAATGGATGGAACTAGAAAAAAATAATCCTGAGTGAGGTAACCCAGACCCAGAAAAATAAACACAGTACAGACCCACTTATATGTGGATCTTTGGCATTAAATAAGTGATAACCAATCTAAAATTAGTAGAACCAAAGAGGTTAGGTACAGAAGGGATTTACTTTTCTTTTAAAATTGTTTTTGATTTTTTGATTTAATTTTTTTTTAATTTATTTATTTATTAAAGATTTCTGTCTCTTCCCCGCCACCGCCTCCCATTTCCCTCCCCCTCCCCCAATTAAGTCTCCCCCCAGCCTGAAAAGCAATCAGGGTTCCCTGTCCTGTGGGAAGTCCAAGGAACCCCCACCTCCATCCAGGTCTAGTAAGTTGAGCATCCAACCTGCCTAGGCTCCCACAAAGCCAGTGCGTGCAGTAGGATCAGAAACCCATTGCCATTGTTCTTGAGTTCTCAGTAGTCCTCATTGTCCGCTATGTTCAGAGAGTCCGGTTTTATCCCAGGCTTTTCCAGACCCAGGCCAGCTGGCCTTGGTGAGTTCCCAATAGAACATCCCCATTGTCTCAGTGTGTGGGTGCACCCCTCGCGGTCCTGAGTTCCATGCTCGTGCTCTCTCTCCTTCTGCTCCTGATTTGGACCTTGAGATTTCAGTCCTGTGCTCCAATTTGGGTCTCTGTCTCTGTCTCCTTTCATCGCTTGCTGAAGGTTAATATTCAGGAGGATGCCTATATGTTTTTCTTTGGGTTCTCCTTATTTAGCTTCTCTAGGATCACTAATTATAAGCTCAATGTCCTTGGTTTATGGCTAGAAACCAAATATGAGTGAGTACATCCCATGTTCCTCTTTTTGGGTCTGGCTTACCTCACTCAGGATAGTGTTTTCTATTTCCATCCATTTGTATGCAAAATTCATGAAGTCCTTGTTTTTTATTGCTGAGTAGTACTCTAATATGTATAAATTCCATACTTTCTTCATCCATTCTTCCATTGAAGGGCATCTAGGTTGTTTCCAGTTTCTGGCTATCACAAACAATGCTGCTATGAACATTGTAGAGCATATACTTTTGTTGTATGATAAGGCCTCTCTTGGGTATATTCCCAAGAGTGGTATTGCTGGGTCCAGGGGTAAGTTGATCCCGAATTTCCTGAGAAACCGCCATACTGCCTTCCAAAGTGGTTGCACAAGTTTGCATTCCCACCAGCAATGGATGAGTGTACCCCTTTCTCCACAACCTCTCCAACAAAGGCTATCATTGGTATTTTTGATTTTAGCCATTCTGACAGGTGTAAGATGGTATCTTAAAGTTGTCTTGATTTGCATTTCCCTGATCGCTAAGGAAGTTGAGCATGACCTTAAGTGTCTTTTGGCCATTTGAAGTTCTTCTGTTGAGAATTCTCTGTTCAGCTCAATGCCCCATTTTATAATTGGGTTGATTAGCCTTTTACGGTCTAGTTTCTTGAGTTCTTTATATATTTTGGAGATCAGACCTTTGCCAGTTGCGGGGTTGGTGAAGATCTTCTCCCAGTTGGTGGGTTGCCTTTGTGTCTTAGTGACAGTGTCCTTTGTTTACAGAAGCTTCTCAGTCTCAGGAGGTCCCATTTATTCAATGAGGTCCTTAAGGTCTGTGCTGCTGGGGTTATACGTAAGAAGTGGTCTCCTGTGCCCATGTGTTGTAGAGTACTTCCCACTTTCTCCTCTATCAGGTTCAGTGTGTTCGGACTGATATTGAGGTCTTTAATCTATTTGGACTTGAGTTTTGTGCATGGTGATAGATATGGATCTATTTTCATTCTTCTACAGGTTGACATCCAGTTTTGCCAGCACAATTTGTTGAAGATGCTCTCTTTTTTCCATTGTATACTTTTAGCTCCTTTATCGAAAATCAGGTGTTCATAGGTTTGTGAGTTAATGTCAGGGTCTTCTATTCGATTCCATTGGTCGACTTCTCTGTTTTTATGCCAATACCAAGCTGTTTTCAATACTGTAGCTCTGTAGTAGAGTTTGAAGTCAGGGATGGTAATGCCTCCAGACGATCCTTTGTTGTATAAGATTGTTTTGGCTATCCTGGGTTTTTTGTTTTTCCATATAAAGTTGATTATTGTCTTCTCCAGATCTGTGAAGAATTTTGATGGGATTTTGATGGGGATTGCATTGAATCTATAGATTGCTTTTGGTAGAATTGCCATTTTTACTATGTTGATCCTCCCAATCCAGGAGCAAGGAAGATCTTTCCATTTTCTGGTGTCCTCTTCAATTTCTTTCTTCAAAGACTTAAAGTTCTTGTCAAATAGATCTTTCACATCCTTGGTCAGAGTTACCCCAAGATATTTTATGCTATTTGTGGCTATCGTGAAAGGTGATGCTTCTCTAATTTCCCTCTCTGTTTCCTTATCCTTAGTGTATAGGAAGGCCACTGATTTTTTGGAGTTGATCTTGTATCCTGCCACATTACTAAAGGTGTTTATCAGCTGTAGGAGTTCTTTGGTAGAGTTTTTGGGGTCGCTTATGTATACTATCATATCATCTGCAAATAACGAGAGCTTAACTTCTTCTTTTCCGATACGAATCCCCTTGATCCCTTTATGTTGTCTTATTGCTATTGCTAGAACTTCAAGCACTATATTGAAGAGGTATGGAGAGAGTGGACAGCCTTGTCGTGTTCCTGATTTTAGTGGGATGGCTTTGAGTTTTTCTCCATTTAATTTAATGTTAGCTGACGGCTTGCTGTAAATAGCTTTTATTATATTTAGGTATGACCCTTGTATCCCTAATCTCTCCAAGACTTTTATCATAAAGGGGTGTTGAATTTTGTCAAATGCTTTTTCAGCATCTAATGAAATGATCATATGGTTTTTTTCTTTCAGTTTATTTATATGGTGGATTACATTGATAGATTTGCGTATGTTGAACCAGCCCTGCATCTCTGGGATGAAGCCTACTTGATCATAATGGATAATTTTTCTAATGTGTTCTTGGATTCGGTTTGCCAGTATTTTATTGAGAATTTTTGCATCGATATTCATGAGTGAGATCGGCCTGTAATTTTCTTTCTTGGTTGGGTCTTTGTGTGGTTTTGGTATCAGGGTAACTGTAGCTTCATAAAAGGAATTTGGCAATGACTCTTCTGTTTCTATATTGTGAAATACATTAAGGAGTATAGGTATTAGCTCTTCTTGGAAGTTCTGGTAGAATTCAGCATTGAAACCATCTGGTCCTGGGCTTTTTTTGGAAGGTAGATTTTTGATAACGGTTTCTAGCTCTTCGCGACTAACAGGTCTATTTAGATCGTTCACCTGGTCTTGGTTTAACTTTGGTATGTGCTACTTATCTAAAAAAATGTCCATTTCTTTTGCATTTTCTAGTTTTGTGGCATACAGGCTTTTGTAGTAAGATCTAATGAGTCTCTGAATTTCCTCTGTGTCTGTGGTTATGTCCCCCTTTTCATTTCTGATCTTATTTATTTGCGTGTTCTCTCTCTGTCGTTTAATTAGTTTGGATAGGGGTTTGTCGATCTTGTTGATTTTCTCCAAGAACCAACTTTTTGTTTCATTGATTCTTTGGACTGTTTTCTGTGTTTCTATTTTGTTGATTTCCGCCCTCAGTTTGATTATTTCCAGTCTTCTACTCCTCCTGGGCGCATCTGCTTCTTTTTTTTCTAAAGCTTTCAGGTGTGCTGTTAAGTCTCCGATGTATGCTTTCTCTGTTTTCTTTAAGTGGGCACTTAGTGCTATGAACTTTCCTCTTAGCACTGCTTTCATGGTGTCCCATAGGTTTGAGTATGTTGTCCCTTTATTTTCATTAAATTCAAGGAAGACTTTAATTTCTTTCTTGATTTCTTCCTTGACCCAGGTGTGGTTCAGTAGTTGACTGTTCAGTTTCCATGAGTTTGTCGGCTTTCTGGAGGTAGGATTGTTGTTGAATTCTAACTTTAATCCGTGGTAATCTGATAAGACACAGGTGGACACTGATATTTTTTTGTATCTGTGGAGGTTTCCTTTGTTTCCGAGTATGTGGTCAATTTTCGAGAAGGTTCCATGGGCTGCAGAGAAGAAGGTATATTCTTTCCTATTTGGGTGGAATGTTCTATAGATGTCTGTTAAGTCCATTTGCTTCATTACCTCCTGTAGTTCTCTTACTTCTCTATTAGGTTTCTGTCTGATTGACCGGTCCATTGCTGAGAGAGGTGTATTGAAGTCTCCTACTACTAGTGTGTGTGGTTTGATGTCTGCCTTGAGTTTTAGTAATATTTCTTTTACATTCGTGGGTGCTTTTATATTAGGGGCGTAAATATTCAGGATTGAGACTTCATCCTGACAAATTGTTCCTGTTATGAGTATAAAGTGTCCATCTCGATCTCTTTGGATTGATTTTAGTTTGAAGTCAGTTTTGTTAGAAATTAATATGGCCACACCTGCTTTTTTCTTAGGACCATTTGCTTGAAAGATCTTTTCCCAGCCCTTTACTCTGAGTAGATGCCTGTCTTTGTGGTTGAGATGTGTTTCTTGCAAATAGCAGAATGTTGGATCCTGTTTTCGTATCCAATCTCTTAGCCTGTGCCTTTTTATAGGTGAATTGAGACCATTAATATTAAGTGATATTAATGACCAGTGGATGTTTACGCCAGATATTATTGTTTTTGGAAGTAGAATTTGTGTGTCTCCCTTCTTTGAGTTGTGCTAGTGAAGGGTCACTAGATGCCTGAGTTATTGTAAGCAGTGTTGGCAATGTTGGATTCCTTGGGTTGCGATTTTCCTTCTATTACTTTCTGTAGGGCTGGATTCGTGGCTACGTATTGTTTAAATTTGTTTTTATCCTGGAATGTCTTGATTTCTCCATTTATAGTGAACGAAAGCTTGGCTGGGTATAGTAGTCTGGGCTTGCATCCATGGTCTCTTAGCTTCTGCAGTACTTCTATCCAGGACCTTCTGGCTTTCATTGTTTCCATAGAGAAATCAGGTGTAAGTCTGATCGGTTTACCTTTATAAGTTACTTGGCCTTTTTCCTTTGCAGCTCTTAGTATTCTTTCTTTAACCCGTATATTTTGTGTTTTGATTATTATATGGCGAGGGGATGTTTTCCTTTGATCCAGTCTGTTTGGTGTTCTATATGCTTCTTGAATATTCAAAGGAATATCTTTCTTTATGTTGGGAAAGTTTTCTTCCATAATTTTGTTAAAAATATTTTCTGGGCCTTTGAGCTGTGACTCTTCTCCTTCTTCTATTCCTATTATTCTTAGATTTGGTCTTTTTATTGTGTCCCATATTTCCTGAATGTTTTGTGATGAGAATTTATTGGCTTTGCAGTTTTCTTTGATCAGAGCGTTTATTTTCTCTATGTTGTCCTCAGAATCTGAGATTCTGTCTTCTATTTCTTGTATTCTATTGATTATGCTTGTTTCTGTAGGCTCTGCTCATTGACCTAGATTTTCCATATCCAGCTGGTCCTCAGTTTGTGTTTTCTTCCTTGCTTCCATTTCAGTTTTCAATTCTTGAACTGTTTCCATTACCTGTTTGATCGTTCTTTCTTGGTTTCCCAGGGTATTATGTACGTATTTACTCATTTCTTCAAATTTTTGGTTATACTTCTCATCCATTTCTATAAGGGCATTTTTCACATGTTGTTTAAGGGACTCTGCAGCTTTCATAAAGTCAATTTTTTCCACTTCTTCTGTGTTATGGTGTTGGAGACCTTCTGTTGTAAGATCGTTGGGTTCTGGTGTTTTCATGTTGTTTTTCAGATTATTGGGTGAATTCTTTCCTTGGCGCCTGCCCATCTCCTCCTATCGATGCTATCTAAGGGGTCTTTTAAAACTGGTTCAGGTTCCCCTGCTGGCCAGGGGCTCCTCTTACAAAATGTCCTTGCTCTGTTTCCTGGTTCCTGCCGGGGGCCAAGATCCCTCTCACCCCTCAGAAAGGTCTTCAGGAATAGGACCCGACTCCTCCTTTGCCAGGGACCTCCCCAACCGAAGGCCTACCTCTTTGGTTTAATTGTAGTGGGGCGATCTGTTCTTGGTGTTGCGCGCGGTCCCTGCAGCCTGCTTCTGCTGCTGGGACGGTTCCCGCCGCCAGCAGCCTGTGTCCTCTGCTGCCGCTCTGGTCCCAGTGGGTCCCCGCCGGCTGCGCTGGGCGTCCTCCGGCTGCGTTCCGCCGCCCGGTGTTCCGGCCGCGTTCCGCCGCCCGGTGTTCCGGCCGCGTTCCGCCGCCCGGTGTTCCGGCCGCGTTGCGTTCCGCCGCCCGGTGTTCCGGCCGCGTTGCGTTCCGCCGCCCGGTGTTCCGGCCGCGTTGCGTTCCGCCGCCCGGTGTTCCGGCCGCGTTGCGTTCCGCCGCCCGGTGTTCCGGCCGCGTTGCGTTCCGCCGCCCGGTGTTCCGGCCGCGTTGCGTTCCGCCGCCCGGTGTTCCGGCCGCGTTGCGTTCCGCCGCCCGGTGTTCCGGCCGCGTTGCGTTCCGCCGCCCGGTGTTCCGGCCGCGTTGCGTTCCGCCGCCCGGTGTTCCGGCCGCGTTGCGTTCCGCCGCCCGGTGTTCCGGCCGCGTTGCGTTCCGCCGCCCGGTGTTCCGGCCGCGTTGCGTTCCGCCGCCCGGTGTTCCGGCCGCGTTGCGTTCCGCCGCCCGGTGTTCCCTGATTTAATTTTTTTATGGGGTGTGTGTGTTTGTTTTGGAGACAAGGTCTCATTGTAACTCTGGCTGTTCTAGAACTCACCATATAGTCCAGGCTGGTCTTGAATTCACAGAGATCTACCTGTCTCTGTTTACCAAGTGCTGGAATTTAAGGCATGCGCTACTATGCCTGACTTGATTTTTAATTGTCAGCAAAGAAAATAAATGTTCATGCTGATTAATCTTGAATTTCTCTTTTGGAATGAATAAGGTAGTGGAGTTAAATATCTATACTAATTTTAAAATCTACCAGTTGTCAGTGTGATGGGTGAATGTATGTCACCTATCAAGTTCATATACTGAGGTCCCAACCTTAACTGCTTCGGAAGATGACTTAATTTAGAAACAGGTTCTATCCTGGTTAATTTTTTCTTCAATTTGACACATGCTTGAGTTATCTGGGAAGAGAAACTTCTTCAAGTGGTGAATGCCTCTATCAGACTGCCTATAGACAATTCTGTAGGGCAATTTCTTGTTTTTTTTTCTTTTTATTACTATCACACTATAGCAAAGGTTACTATCACTATCCAACTCCACTCACTAGACAGAGTGGGGTGTTAGTGAAAATCTTGCCCCTTGTTTAATAAAGGATGTGGCAGGACCCGGCCCACGGGAGTGGTGCTGTCCTGGTCTGGTGGTCCTGGCAAGATGAACAAGCCTTGATGAGCAAACCAGCAAGCATTGATCCTCTGTGACCTCTGCTTCAGTTCCTGCCTCCAGGTTACTGCCTGAGGTTCTTTCCCTGACCACCTTTCATGATGGACAATAAGCCATGAAGTGGTATAAATTCTTCCCTTCTCAAGTTGCTCTGAGTCATGGTGTTTTATGACAGCAACAGAAAACAAATTAAGACAGGGTCTTGCAGCTATGATTGCTTATGTTAAGAACACATGAATAGATGGGTCTTTAACCCACTGTGTGGTGCAACCTGCGGACCCAGCCACCTGCACAGGATAAGTACCTCAGGGAGACGAATGGCTCCACCAGAAGCCAGGAAACCAGCAGAAGTCATTTCTTTCCCAGGTCCTCAGAAGGAGCCAACCTTTGCCATGCTTCAATCTCTAGAACCATGAGACAATGTATTTTTGCTAGTTAAGCCATCCAATGTTGGGCAGTATTATAACATTCCCAGAAATCTAATACAGGTGGTAGTTTGCCTTAAGGAAGTGATTAATGCTGAAATAATATAATAAAGATAGCATATCAATTGCTTGCTCTGAAAAATGTTTTTCTTTATTGATATGCATTTTCATTTAATATTTAGTTATTATGTAACCATACCTAAAATTTAATATTTCCCTGGGCAGTATAAATTAAGTAAATTTCTCTAGCTTCATAAGTAGATTTGTGTTTCTAGTCTCACTAAATAATACATCTTAGAATCATCCTGGATGTCTTCTTTTTTTAACAAAAGATATGAGGAAATTATGGCTGAGAGGTTTTTGGGGCAATCCTCTGTCAGAGTTTTTTATCTCCAAGGAGGCAGAGTGGAGAAGATTGCATAATTCCTTCATTTTGAATGGCTGTCTGCAGAGAAAAGGTGGAAGATGGAGTTTAAACCAGTTTTAAACAGTCATGTTCTTGGCAATTGAAGTATCGACATAACACTTGATGGAAAGATGATGAAAGAGCCCCCCCCCCCAGCCTTGAAACTAAGGCTTCCTGATGAGTCACACAGATGTGACCCAGATGTGCCTAGGGCATGCCTGGGAGCCTCCTTACTACCTTTGTGTTGCGTCTTTCTTTAGAACCACTGGAAAACTAAATGGTGTTGTGCAATCTACAGCCCCCTCCTGCGCCTTCTCTACTGTAAAGGAATACATTATTGCTCTTCCACATGCTGTCACCTTCTCTTCGCTTTGCTCGAACCTCCATTACGGATTGAATTTTGACCTTCAAATCCATAGGCTAATTCTCAGCACCACATGGTATGACTGCATTTGGAGATAGGACTTTTAAAAAAGTAATTAGCAAAACTGAAATCATTAGAGCGGTGCTGATCCAAGAGGGTTGGCATCTTTAAAGCAAGTGGAGAATGAGTCATGTGAAGATAAATGCAGATAAACTGCAGGGAGAGACCATTAGAAGGGCCAGGCCCGTTATTTCCCTCACCTCCAGAGCTGTGAGGGAGTTAACCTCAGTGGTCTCAGGCCACCTGGTCAGTGGTACTCTGTGATTACAAAGAGAGGGCACAACCTCAGTGAAGACCCAGCCAACACCTAACTGGCACCTCCTCTACTCACTAACACATCTATTAACCTCTCGTAGTCTCATTCCTACAGACCTCAGCCCTAGTTCCCAGAGAAAAGCCTATTAACTGCTCTATTGCAGTAAGAGTAAATAATCTAAAAGATAATGTGTGTTACACACACACACACACACACACACACACACACACACACAGTCAAACACACTTTGATATTCCTGATCAGTATTTAGACCATGACCATATTTTACAGCAAAAGATATTTTTAAAATCTTTTTTTTTCTGAAATCAGGAACTGGGTCTAGGGTCCTGAGCTCTAAGTATTATTATCTAATCTTCTTACATATAATTAACTATAGTTAAATTAACAATATAATTAATATGTAGTTTATGGCTGTTAATAAGACAGGTTGATTCTCTCAGGTTATTTATTTCTATGGTAGCAGGGATTTTCTGGAGGCTGACCTGATGGGGGAGAGTCTTCTGGCTTGTGTTAATTTCGTTGGTTAAATAAAGAGACTGCCTTGGTCCTTTAATAGGACATAAAATTAGGTAGGTGGAGTAAACAGAACAGAATGCTGGGAGAAAGAAACTGAGTCAAGGAGTCGCCATGCTTCTCCTACCGGACACAGACACAGGTTAATATCTTCCCTGGTAAGACACCTCGTGGTGTTACAGAGATATTAGAAATGGGTTAGATCAATATGTAAGAGCTAGCCAATAAGAGGCTGGAACTAATGGGCCAGGCAGTGTTTAAAAGAATACAGTTTGTGTGTTATTATTTCTGGTGTAAAGCTAGCCATGCGGGAGCCGGGTGGGACGAAAAGCAGGCCCACAGCTCCCTACTACAGAGTGGTGCCCAGACGTGATGGACTAAATCCACTTAAAAACCTGAGAAGGCTTAAAAATAAGGGAGAGAGAGTTTAACACAGATTTTTGCTGTTTGTTGGTGGCATGCTGTAGAGAGATTTCCTGATTCAGCAACAGCAGCAGAAAAAAGGCTTTGTCATTTTTAAGTGCAGCTTCTTGGGGCTGTGCTGCCAGCGTGAACTCTGGCTTTAAAGCATTTCAATGGCTTTTATGGGACTGGATGTTTGTGTTCCCACTTGGGATCAGAAGGAGAGTGCTCTGAGACCGTGCTGATGGCTCAGCGCTCCCCGCCTGTACCTGGGCAGACTGCCGAATCAGGCTTAGGCAGGCGGGAGAGCATGGCAGATTCCTGCCACCATACAGAGATGTATTTTTAGACTGCGCAGTGCTCTGCATGTCAGATTTGGATGTAACTTGGATGAAAAGAATTTCTGTGCTGCACGCTCAGTCTCAGAATTAAAGTGCTGAGTGCCGCTCCTACCTGGCGGCCCTAGAGCTAGCACAAAATGGTATGTCCTCCATTTTGAAATTTTCCTGACTCAGCAGCAGGGAAAAGAACCTGTGTTGTTTTAAAATGCCGGCTTTCTGGGCCGTCCTGCCAGGGCAAACTCTGACTCTTTGAGGCAGGAGGTTAGCAACAGAGAGAGAGCATTTGAGTGTTGTAGCTTGTTTGCTGGCAAGGACCTTGAAATGCCATAGAGTTATGGCAATAAACATGGCAGCAACCAGTACCTCAGCCATGAGGCTGGAAAGCTAAGGAATGGGCTAGATCTAGCTTCCAAAGCCACGGCTTTAATTCCACCCATATTGTTCAGTAGTTTAAAGGCTCGTGTGGTCAGAAAAAGAGAGATATACAGTAAAGAGAGATTCAAAGACAAAGAAAATTTCTAAATGGTTTACTGTGTGTTAAAAATATATGCAGGATAAAAGTTAAAATTCTTAAAGTAAAAAAAAAAAGGAAGAAAAAGAGTAGTTGGGTGTGGTAGGACACACCTTTAATCCCAACACTTGGGAGGCAGAGGGAGATTGACCTCTGCGACTTCAAGGTATGGTAACACACGCCTTTAATCCCAGTGCCTAGAAGGCAGAGACAAACAGATCTCTGTGAGTTCAAGGTGTAGTAGCAGACACCTTTAATCCCAATGCCTGGGAGGCAGAGACAGAAGGATCTCAGAGATTTCAAGGACAGCCTGGTCTACAGAGTTATTCCAGGACAAAGATATACAAAGAATTTAAAATAAAAGTAAAAATATACAAAATAGAGTTAAAATAAAGCCACACAAAGATGGAAAATACACAGAGAATCTTGATACTGTATGCTATTATGCTCTGTTTGAATTGTTTGAATGCTGAGAAAAGAGCAACAGCTGCTAAAAGATATTTGTTTATAAATGCTGCTGAACTAATCCAACATAAATATTTTGAAAATGCCTTGACTTTGAAATTTTGATCTAAGGACATGATGCTTTGGAAAGGAGTTTCTTATTTTGTTTTCACAGAGGGTGAGAGTCTTTGGATTGTTTCTATTCCAATATGGTATGATGGACCACGCCCTCCTGAAGGGTTGCTGTGAACACCTTCAGAAAATTGTTTCACTCAACTGCCAACGGAGATAAAACTAGCACACAGGTTATACCATGAAAGACCTAAATAACAGTGCCCCTATTCAGCAGGAAGCAGTTTGGAGAGAAATAACTGTGCCCATATTCCCAAATATTGTTTTTAAATGTTCTTTTACATTTGAAGGGGGATATGATATAGATATGAATAATTTACATTGGTATGGATTTTAAGGTCAATTTTGTTATATGTATATGTATTTCTGATATTGATTAAGGTATTGTGATTGTGTAGTTCATTTAAAATGTAATGTATAATAGGAAATATAGGTTGTTAATGGATAATCATCGATAATAGTAAAGCTTGTAGTCATGTTAGTTATATTTTCTAAATATATAGAGATACATTTCAATTAGATAGGCATTCTTCATATCTTTCAAAGACTACAGAATATGGCATTTAAATGTTTTAATAATTTAGGGCTTTTCATGACAATGAGACACGTCTGCTCCTGGCAGCACCAATCTACTTCGAGAGGAAGATGGGCATCGAAGAGGATTCTTATGGAGTTTGAAAGCCATTTTGGGCAAGAAACTGCTCTTGCCTGGACTGTTACATGAACTGGACACAAAGAACCTGCAGAGAGAGGACTGCTGAACTTGCCTAAAGGTGAGATGGTCTTTTGGGGTTCCTGATTCATGAAAGAATCTGTGAGACATTCTGCAGGACACAGCAGAAAGTGACTGAACTGTCTTTGGAATTTCCTGCTTCATGAAAATGTCTGCTGGATACCATGGGCCTGAAGGCCGAAGATGGATGCCCCAATGGTACAGAGGAACTTTGGGTGACTGTCCAGACATTTCTAGAGTTTTGGACTTCATGTTTGCTTGGTAATATTATATCCTTCTGGAGTCTTTGATAGAGTTGAAGAATGGTTATTATAGTTATAGTTTTCCTTAGTTATGATAAAAGATAAAATAGATATAAATATTGTAACTGTAATTCTTGCTTAATATCTGTTTTGTTATATGTAATCTTACTATGTTAAAATGAAAGCCTTTCTTTTTTGTTTAAACAGAAAAAGGGGAAATGATGGGGGAGAGGCTTCTGGCTTGTGTTAATTTCATTGGTTAAATAAAGAGACTGCCTTGGTCCTTTAATAGGACATAAAATTAGGTAGGCGGAGTAAACAGAACAGAATGCTGGGAGAAAGAAGCTGAGTCAAGAAGTCGCCATGCTTCTCCTACCGGACACAGATACAGGTTAATATCTTCCCTGGTAAGACACCTCGTGGCATTACAGGGATGTTAGAAATGGGTTAGATCGATATGTAAGAGCTAGCCAATAAGAGGCTGGAACTAATGGGCCAGGCAGTGTTTAAAAGAATACAGTTTCCATGTAATTATTTCGGGGCATAAGCTAGCCATGCGGGCAGCCGGGTGGCGGGGACGCAGCCTCGCCGCTCCTACTGCAACACTGACCTATATTGCAGAGATTTACTTTAATTCTAAGAGCTGTGGGAGACATGGCAGAATTTTGGGTAAGTGGCTAGGGGACCTTCCAGTGTTCTGAACATCGGGCTATCTGAAAGAGACATACGCGCACTGCAGTCTCTGAAATCTAGTCATGACCTTGGTTATCTGGAGGGTGTCATAATGACCCCCAAACATGTTCATATCTTAATCTTGGCGCTTTTGGAAGGTTCTTTGACATGCCAGAAGGGGTTTTGCGGAGGCAGTTAATATAAGGGACTTGAGAGGAGAGCTGTCCTGATCATCTGGATAGGCCTAGTATGATCACAAGCACCCTGTAAGAGGAAGAGGGGGGAGGAAAGGTGCTAGCATGGGAAGTTGTGACAGATGACAAAAGCCAGGAATAGAGGATGAGACTGTGAACCAGTGAATACGGGTAGCTCAGAATCCTCCCCAGTGTCTCCAAAAGGGATTACATTCTATGAACAATCTGACATTAGCCCCATAAAGAAATGTAATACAAACTTGTGACATTTTAAACCATTTTGAAATTATTTGTTCACCAAATCCTGTATCTCAGATTGTCAACTCTAAACCCAGAGTCAGGCTAGAGCCCCAGCCCGCAGGCTTACATGTGTATGCAGCCTGGCCCACAGTGCTCTGCAGAAGGCTTTTAGTTTCCCTTTGGGAAATGAGTGTAAAAAGCATGCGATTAGTGAGATCTAATTGATCTTTCAAGTCATCTCATTACTCAAACCAGAGCAGGCTGGCCTGTGATCTACTTGATCCGATTATATGACTAAATCGATTAATTAATTTTGCAAATTAATTCATAATGATCCACTAGTGACTGCCAATGCATAAAAGAATTACTTCATTAAGAACATATTTTATAAGCCTTTTTTTTCCTTTCCTTTTTCAAAACCTTGGATTGGAAGCTTAGGAAAAAGAGCAAGGAATCTCGCTGCTTTGATTTTGGATACCTGTGAGGTGACAATGTGGGGAGAGCAATCTGACCACTCTGTCAGCCCGTTGGAGAGTTGTGGTCAGGAGCGGAGAGAGGGTTGAGTTAGCTGAGGGTAAAACAGTTGAGTCAGTATGACCACTAAGCTCTGCCTAGTGAGCTCTGACAACTCCTGTTTGAAACTTCTTCTTGGACAGAGGTGCATCAGCAACACGTGCATGAGACGACATCCTGAGGGTATCAGATAGCACTTCGCTTGGACCTGCCTGACAAACCAGGGACTCTAAGTGCGTAAGCTGGTTACTTCCTGCTCTGGAATGCGTATGCCCCCTTGGGCCACCAGTTGCTGACATCTAAGTGTGTTCCTGGAGATGCTGTTTGCGGTTCCCAGGACTCAGTGTCTGATGCAGAGGATGTTGTCTCAGAGGATGCAGGCAGTACATGGTAATGAGGTGATGGTGATGATGTTGGTCCCCATAAGCCAATAAAGCAACAGCAGCTGCATGGTTCTCTAACAGCCCTTTCTTCTCCCTTTTATTTTTTCTTTCTTTGTTATCACTTGCTCATTACTTTCTTTTCTCTTTCAAGCAAATTGTTACCTCTCAAAGTATTTCAGGTTTAAGGTGGGGCTGAGCAGGGCTGTAATCCTAGTACTTGAGAGGCTGAGGCAGGAGGATCATGAGTTTCAGGCCAGTCAGGGCTACAAAGTGAGACTGTTATAAACAAACAATCGAACAAAAAAATGTATTTTCAATTTAAAATATTCTGATTACCCATGATCATCAGAGTATTTATACAAAAAAAAGGCTTTGACCTGGTCACTAGACTGGACTGTCTGAAGGAAGTTTTAGTAGAGGCCTGTGAGGCTGTCCTCGATGTTTAAATGGAATTCCAGGAAATGGTAGCTTTCTCTGTATGTATCTGGATGTGAGGGCAGTGGCCATTAAAGCATGCAGAGCCTAGGCTCTGGAAACCAATGGTACACCGCCATGATCCCACCCAGCTGCTTCCATGCAGCCACGTGAGGACAGCAAAACACGGTCTTTGAAGTCTGGTTTCCCCAAAGTCATTGCCTATGGATTGCTGAAGACGGTGCAGATCAGGCTGTGGAGTCTGCAAGGCAATTAAGGTCTTCAGAGTCTAAGTGGCAAAGGGACCTTGGTGCAAGTAAGGCCTGTTCAGAATTTATAGGAACAAAGTAGCTATGGCTGTGTGGTTTGATGTCCCAAACCAGAGTCATCACAGCACCTGGATGTCAGCACACTGCTTAGGCTCTGAGTGGACTAAAACACGCGTGACGATTGTGGTGCATACTTCCCTTGGCTGAGGTAAGCTTTGGCAGCACAGCAGTATACGAGCTTGGGGACTAGCAAATATCCCGGAGAGTTGTCTCCTGCAGTGAATAAGAACACAGGCTCCATTGCCTGATTGGCAGAACTCACATCCCAGTTCTGTCTAAGATGGTTTGACTTCCATATATTTTTAGTTTTATTCATGTGGAAAATATTAAGTACTTAAAATTTACTAGCCACCATACAAACATTGAGAGACAAATAGTAAACAGGTTGTGGACTGATGGCTTAGTTGTCAAGAGTTCTTGCTGCTCATCCAAAGGATTCGAGTATGGTTTCCAGCACCCACAAGAGCAGGTAACTCCAGTTCCAGGGTATCTGACATTCTTTCTAGTCTGTGAGTGTGCGCGAGTGTGCACACACACACCACGGGGGCACACAAACACAGACACACACACCACATTCATGCATAAAAAGAGTGAGCTAGTCAACTTATATTTGTTTATATTTATGTCAGTCTTGACTGTGTGCACATCCTGGAGAAAGCACCACAAGTACCACCATTTCTCAGTTCCCTGGAGATTTCTTCAGACTTCCCCACTTCTCCTTATAGGTTGAAGAGGATCACAATGCCGAACCCATAGGGCTGCCATCTGTGTAGGGTGCAATCTACATTCCACCAGCAGGTATCAGCCAGTGTTCATGACTTTATACAGGTCCCTCATTCACTGCAAGCTCGTCAGGGACATAGTTATCTTGCCTATTCCTAGAATAGCCAGCTTTCTTGAAGTCTCTTCCTGGTGCTTGGAGGCCATCCTGGCTACCCAGGTATTGACCTTCTTAGTACACAGCCTCTGTAGACAGATTTTACAGGGTTCAGACATACAAGGATCACAGTATCTTTGTAAAAGAACCAGTTCATGTGTCTACATGGCTTCTCTTTAGAATATATATTCAATGGAATATATATATATATATATATATATATATATACACACACATACATACACACACACACACACACACACACACACACACACACACACACATATATATATATATATATATATATATATATATATATATATATATGATGTTGATTTAGTCAACAACCCAGTTCTTGGAGACCAATTATTGCCGTAAGCTTACAGAAAAAGCTGTACATGGAAATGTGAATGGTTTGTGTTCGTTAGTGATTATATCTAGCTTATCAACCATTTTCTATTCACTTTGTGTTCAATGACCTTTACTTGTATAACTTGATTGCAGTGTCTGTGTTCTGCATCCATGAATCCACTCAAATAAAGAAAAGAAAATTTAAATAAAAATTGCATTTGTAGTGAGCATGTGCAGATTTCTTGTCACTATTCCCTAAACAATTTTGTCTGGTAACTACTGATGCAAAATTCCCATCATATTGACTATTATAAACAATCATGGAGCTGATTTAAAGCACATGTATAAATCTGCACATCTTATATGCAAATGAGATGCCATTTATGCAAGGTGCTTGAGCATCATGCCTTTACACTGTGTAGGAGGATCTTGGGAGAATCACAGATACCGAGGGACAACTGTTATCAACGTACTTGATCTTTATTCTTAAAGGACACTGAAAATTTGAGAGCTGGTGTCTCAAAATTTAAGAACCTTATGTCTCTTAGAGATGCTAGGGATGAGCATGGCATTAAGCACAAGCAGAGAGGTTCCAAGAGCACTCCTAACAGTCCAAATCATGGAGTGAAATCAAAAACCCACGGCGCTAATCATTACCCATTTCTGTTTAGTGTAGACCCCCAAGATGCTCTTGCTGAGATGACAATTGATTTTCTAGCCATTTCTGTGGATTGAGGCTCCAACCCCAGCTTAGCTGGGTCCTCTGGCTCTTGTTCCCAGAGAAACTGGGTCATCCCAAGACAAAATTGGAATCAGAGTTTCCCCTTTCGGTTCTTGCCATGTAGGTAATTCCGAAGCTGCTTCATGCTGTGACAGCAAGGGTTTTTAGTGACAGGGAGGCACCAAAGACAAAACCCACTTTCTCCCCACCTCCTTCCTGATGGGGCATCCCATAATTTCTGCTGTATTCTGGTCAGCAGAAGCAGGCTGATGAGTCCAGGTTGTGTTGACAGGAAAGAGACTCACCAGGCAGGCATGGTCAGGGCAGAATTCATGGAGGGTGTCTTTGAGGCTGCCCGCCTCTGAACAGTTGGAAATTGGAAAAATCAAAAATAAGCAATAAAGGTGAACTTCAAGTCTCAATTGTCAGAGCTATTTGCCCACATTTACCTGTGAGAAATGCATTACATTTTTTTTTGCTTTCCTTTTCTCTTTTTATGAATGAAAATAAGCTTAAAGTTTCACCTTTATTAAACCCTGGAAGAACCGCCTATGTCTGCATGGCCTGACATGCTCACCCCGCCCCCCCCCCCCCCTGTGTTGGAGCCGCTCCACCAGCTGCGACAGGGAGCTCTTCTCCCTGAAGATGAGGCAATAGCAAGGGGCAGGGGCATTGTTCTGCCTCCCCTCCAGTGTCTCCCAAGTCGTTTGTCTTTCTGGCAGCTGCTGCCCCTTCCAGTGCAACAGCACCTCACGTCCCTGCCATTTTCGCGGTGCAGCACTGAAGCTGGGTCAGGCAGCTCTTTCATTAAAATTTCCCACAAATACAGTGCTGTCGATTCCAAAATGGTTTTCCAGGCCTGGTCAGTCACTAAGAAAGCCTGAAGAGCCTTACAGTTGCCATGGCAACCGCCAACCCAGAAAGGCAAGGAGGACAAGCAAGCTAAATTGGCTGCCTGGGGAACCGAGACGCGGGGGGGGGGGGGGGGTGTCCAGTTTTGGAGCCTGGAGCCAGACCGGGATGCGCGGTGCATACAGAACAGCCTGGAGGAGCAGGCAAGTGGGTGTCTTTGAAATCAGGTCAGAGAGGAGAGTGGGAAGGGGCCAGGGTCATGCAGCTGCAGCCATCCAGGCCTTCCCAGGGTTGTGAGAGTCAGGACTGACTCCTGGTCCTCCAGTCACCATCGCCCCCCGCCCCCGTCTTATACATGTGCCATTGATGTAACACATTATATAAACAGTTTCTTCCGACATTGTACATGAGACGAGAGAGACCCTGTAAGAGGCATGCGTTCCCCTCCCTTTCAAGAAGTGCAGTGTTTTATAGAGCCCACCAGCTCCACTGCCTTGTGCTTTTTCTCTGTTTTTTTTCCCCTCCTGCTTTTTCTGACTACTTAATGGGATCTAAATAGCTTACAAGACGTCTGCTGCCACCTGCTGGAAAACCTTGTTCTCTTCACATAAAATTGCAAACAATGACAGCGCTGAGAAAATGACAGAGACAGCCTGTGTCTAAGGCCACTGAGTTAATTGAGGCTAATACAGATGTTTCCACTTAAACACCGCTTTCATGGCAGCTGGGAGTGGAAGAAAAACAAAGGAAAAGTGTGGCTTGATAAACTATTGGAAAAATAGAAAACAAGACCACAGATGCCACACTGTTGAATCAGTAACAGGAAGACAGGTCATTTTCCTCTTTTTACATGTGAATCAAGCACAAATATTGCAAATCTCAATTTAGTTATAGACACTTTATTGAGCATATCTTTGTAAAATGCTTTCAGGATAAAATGGCAAATGTAGGCAAAAGGACCAAATATCAAGGGGCAGCGAATACACAGACAATTAGCTTCAGATTCACTAAAAGGCCTTGGTTTCCTCAGAGGCAGGGGCTGAGGAAAGAGGCCTGGGGAAGGGCAGCCTGGCCCTGAGCCTGTATAGTAAATCTTGTTAGGTTTTGAGTTTTGAATGTTTCCCAAAGCCTTGGTTACCGGCCCACAAGGCTACTAGAGGTGCTGAAACCTTCAAGAGATAGGGGCAGAGCCGAAGGAGACTGTAAGCCACTGGAGACTGTCCTTGAAGGTGACATTGGGAGGTCAGAACACTCTTTTTTTTTCTGTTTATTTATTTATTAAAGATTTCTGTCTCTTCCCCGCCACCACCTCCCATTTCCCTCCCCCTCCCCCAATCAAATTCCCCTCCCTTGTCAGCCCATAGGGCTATCAGGGTTCCCTGCTCTGTGGGAAGTCCAAGGACCACCCACCTCCATCCAGGTCTAGTAAGGTGAGCATCCAAACTGCCCAGGCTCCCACAAAGCCAGTACGTGCAGTAGGATCAAAAACCCACTGCCATTGTTCTTGAGTTCTCAGTAGTCTTCATTGTCCGCTATGTTCAGCGAGTCGGGTTTCATCCCAGGTTTTTTGAGACCCAGGCCAGCTGGCCTTGGTGAGTTCCCGATAGAACATCCCATTGTCTCAGTGTGTGGGTGCACCATTGTTTGTAATAGCCAGAACCTGGAAACAACCTAGATGCCCTTCAACGGAAGAATGGATGAAGAAAGTATGGAATGTATACATACTAGAGTACTACTCGGCAGTAAAAAACAAGGACTTCTTGAATTTTGCATACAAATGGATGGAAATAGAAAACACTATCCTGAGTGAGGTAAGCCAGACCCAAAAAGAGGTTTCTAGCCACAAACAAAGGACAATGAGCCTATAATTAGTGATCCTAGAGAAGCTAAATAAGGTCATAACACTCTTGTGCCCTCTTTGTTCCCTGGCTGTCACCAAGTGAACAGACCTCTAATCACGTGATCCCATCCACACTGCGTTGTGATACTAAAGGCCCAAAGTATCCTGGCCAGATAACTATAGACCAAATCTCCTGAAATTATGAGGTAAAATAAATCTTTCTAATTTTTTTCTTGAGTATTTTTCCATCGCTTCAGAAAGCTGGTTAGTGCAGGGATTCATGTTACTTTGCATCCAGTATGGGACGTTATAAGTCAAGCACACTGCCTCACATGAAATAAATACTCTCCTCCTACTTTGACAAGCACAGCTTACTACACATATGGAATGTTAGGCTTGGATTCAGAACAGCATTTCTATGGTATTAAATGGCAGGATCCCAATCTGCAAGGAGGGCCAGCTCTGGGCCCTCAGCCACCCAGCACCTTCTAGTCCCTCTCCTGGTTCCCAGCTTCACATTACACACTAAGAGGAGGCAGGGAGAGTGGGCAACTGGATGGCCCCAGGTGCCAGAGGGGAATGGGAAAGAGGCGCATGGGATCTGGGAAATGTGGGCACCTCAGCCTCCTAAGCTCTTTGCCTCTTGGTGAGAAGCTGGAAGGCTAATCCAATGGCCTCAAAGGCCCTGTTCACCTCATTTACTGAAAGTACGGATGTGGAGGAGGCAGGATGTGGGGAACGGGGGCTGGGAACGCCTTATCCGCCTCCCCTTTTTAACGCTCCTTTAATTGTGCCCATCCTTCAGTCATTCATCTGCCAAGTACATTTATTGTCTCTGTGCAATGTTCTCATCCTCTGTTTGAAGTTCATTCTGTGCCGCCTGCCTCTTGTCCACGTTGCTGAGAAAACAGAAGGATGTGTGTCATTAAAAATGAGCTAAATTAATTTTGTAGTTATGTTTCTTATTTTCAAGGATTTTGTGATGTCAAGGTACTAAAACTCTTGAACAGTTTCCAATGATTCATCCTTCAAGTAATTTACATAATACAATACCTTCGTTGTCTTCCTGATCTGTTGTAGAGAGGTCGACCATCACACAGATGTCCATTCCCTCCCAAACAATCACCCCACACTGAGCAGTCAGGCAGACTCCACTGGCTCTCAGAATGTGTGTGCTCTACCTATAAAGACTGGTAATTTAATGCTACAGACAGGGGTAAAACAGAAACTTGTGATCTCACAGCTCTGGAAGCTGCAACACCAAGAGAAAGATATTGGCAGGTGTTGTGTCTCCTGAGATTTCTCTCCATGGGTTCAGGAACCTATTTTTCTCACCAAGACCTCACACAGTCTTTTCCCGGTGCATACACAATCCTGTGGTCTCTCTTTTCTCATGGGACACCAGTCATGTTGGGTTGGCGTCCATTCTCACACATCTTTAAATCCAGTAATATTCTGATGTGCTGAAGTATAAAGGAGTCCAATTTAACAGTGAGGGACTGTGGTAGTCTGAATGTAATTGGCCCCATAAACTCATAGGGTGTAGGTGGAGACTGATCATTCATTTCCCGGCCACTAAGACCTGAAATAATCACACAGAAACTATATTAATTACAACATTGCTTGGTCAATATTCCTGGCTAACTCATATCTTAAATTAACCCATTTCCATTAATCTATCACCACAAAGCTGTGGCCTACCAGTAAGGTTTTTTGCTGTCTTTCTCCTTCATCAGCTACATGGCTTGACCATACCTACTCTATATATCTCTGTTTGGATCTTCTGCTTGGCTTTATTCTGCCCAGCCACGGGCTGAAGCAACTTCTTTATTAACCAATGGTAATAAAACATATTCACAGCATATGGAGGGGAATCCCACACCAATAGGGAGTGGACTATTAGGGGGTGTGGCTTGTTGGAGTAGGTATTTCCTTGTTGGAGGAAGAGTGTCACTGTGGGGAAGGACTTTGTGATCTCATATATACTGAGACAATGCCCAATATCTCAGTTTAATTTCTGTTGCCTATAGATTAAGGTATCAAGATGTAGAATTCCCAGCTCCTTCTCCATCACCATGTCTGTCTGCATGCCAACATGTTACACCATGATAATAGTGGACTAAACCTTTGACAATATAAGCCACTCTATTTAAGTGTTTTCTTATATAAGAGTTGCTGTCGTCATAGATTCTCTTCACAGAATTGGTACCAGGGACTGGGGTATTGTAGTGATAGGCCTGACCACACTTTTGTTTGAATGAATATGGGCCTTGGGGCCGTGGGTTAGAAAAGCAGTTGAATGCTTTAAGTGCTGCTTAATGTGCCATACTAGTAGGAGCATGGAAGACAGTGGGGGCCTGCCTCAAGAGGTTTCAGAGGAGAAGAATATTAATATGTGGCCTAGCTATCATTCTTGTGATATTTTGGTAAATAATGTGACTGCTATTTGTTCTTGTCCAAACAGTATGCCTGGGGCTAAAATGAAGAAATTTGGGTTAATTCCATTGGCAGAGGAAATTTCAAAATATCTTAGTGTAGACTCTGTTATGTGGTTACTAGTGTTCATGCTTGTAAAGATTTATAGTAAAAGGGAGCAAATTGAGCAAGGAAAAGTGCAAAATGTGCAATTTGAGGAACAAAAAGAGCACCAGGAAATGGAATGGAACTAAGCCCTGTGTTCAAGGAGATAAATAGAGTAAGAAATACAATATGGACAGTGGTGAGTGGAATCACAGTCTTAGGATATGATCCCACCCAGGTAAGTTTTCAACTCGTGAAAAGGAGTCAAAGAAAAACTTAGAACTGGGTGTGGGGCACACCTTTAATCCCAGCACTCAGAAGGCAGAGGCTGGCCTTAGCTTGACTTGTTTCTTGTCAGCTTCTCTTGACTTTCAATTATTTCATCAACTTTCTGTCTCTGCATTTTTTCCTTTTCTTACTTCTCTGTGTCTTACTCTTACTCTGTGACTGGCTGTTTGGCTGGGTGGCTGGCCCCTAGAACCTTCCTCTCCTTGTTCTTACTATCTTCAATTTTCTCCTTGTATTTATTCTCTCTGCCTGCCAGCACTTCCTATCCTTTCTCCTGCCTTGTTATTGGCCACTCAGCTCTTTATTAGGCCAATCAGATTTTATAGACAGGCAAAGTAACACAACTTCACAGAGTAAACAAACATAAATAAAAGAATGCAACACATCTTTGCATCATTAAAACAAATGTTCCACAGCATAAAAAATGTAACACATCTTAAAATAATATTCTACAGCAGGGAAAGATGTAATTGAACAAGGGGAATATATTCCAGCTTCAGCAAGCAGCAGAACTTGGCAGCTTCAACCACGTGGTTCTGGTTTTAGAGTCAAAGAGAGATTAAGGAAAGCTACTGAGGCCAGGAGTGTGTCAGGGGTGTCCCCGGATGGAGTCCTAGAGAAGTCATTGCCTGAAGCTGTAAAAATAAAACCTGGATTGCATTGGAGACCCCCAAATACTGAAGATGCCAGAGCCATGGGATACCTGCCAAAAAGATCTGCTGACAGGGAGTGGAACCAGCCCAAGAGAGAGAAATGTGTTACAGTCAACAAAACTGAAAGAAGTTAGAGAACTGAAGAGAGTTTTGACATCAGTCATTGGGATGCAGAGTTTGGAGTTTGAGCAGATGGTTTTCAGTCTTGCTTTGGTCCAGCTATGCTCTCTTCCCTATGTTTAGAAATGGTAATATATATTATGTGCAATTATATGTTGAAAGTATGTGATTTGTTTTTTTTTTAATTTTTACTTTATAAGGGATTACAGTTAAGAGATTGCATGAATCTCAGAAGAGACTTTGAACTTTTAAATATTGTTGAGACTGTGATAGACCATGAAATCTTTTGAAGTTGGATTAAGTGCATTTTGCTTTATGGTATTGTCACAATCTTATGGGGGGCAAGGAGTGGAATGTGGCAGTTTGAATGTAATTGGCCCCCAGAAGATCATAGGGAGTAGAACTATTAGGAAGTGTTGTCTTGTTGGAGGAAGTGTGTCACTGTGGAGGTGAGTTTTAAGGTCTCCTATAATCAAGCTCTGCCCAGTATTACAACTTACTTCCTTTTGCATGCAGGTCAAGATGTAGGACTGTCAGCTCCTTCTCTAGCACCATGTCTGCCCGCTCCTGCCATGTCTGACCATGATAATAATGTTGCCATGGTCAGAGTGTCTCTTCATAGCAATAGAAACCCTAACTAAGACAGGGACTCAATTCATACAGTTAATGCCTGCCTATCTGATGCTGTTTAAAACAGGATCACTAACTAGGGTAAGTTACTCATGAGAAATGTCCCAAACTGAAGACAGGAAGAAGTGAACACATATACCATCACCTTAACTTCTTTACTCTGTTTGCCTTCTTTCTTGGGCCACCTACTGCTGTGTAGACACATTTATTTGTTATTTTTTCCATTGATGTGACAAAGTACCTCTCAAAAACAGCTTAAGAAATGAGTGTTTTAGCTCACAGCTTGAGTGTACAGTCCGTCGTGTCACAGAAAGCATGGTGGCTGAAGCATGAGGCAGTTGGTCACACTCCATCTGCAGTGAGGAGAAAGAGAGGTGAAGGCTGGCTCTCAGCTTGATTTCCCTCCTCTCTAAAGTCCAAGACCTCATCTCCCAGAAGGCTGCTGCTCACATTTAGGGTGGGTATTCCTACCTCAATTAACTCATAGAAACTTAACTAGATAGACACTCCCTCGCAGATGTGTCCAGAGATGTGTTTCTGTGGCAATTCTAAATCTTATTAAGTTGACAGCCAAGTCTAAACATCTCCTGAAAGAGGCAGTTGGTCAAGGACGACCAAAGAGAATTATTTTGTAGCTCATGCTTATTACTTTCAAAGCTTTGTGATTCTTCACAGATTACATAGCAATTGAGTTGCCCCCTTCTTGAGGCCCTTACTCTCCACAGAACTTGTAAGGGCTCAGTCACCCCCTGTAGTGCTACTGGAAGTTGGTAGAACCTTTAAGAGGTAAAGTCTAGAGGGAGGAAGTTGACTCCTGGAGATGGGGTCTTGGAAGGGATCCCAGCCCTTTCCTCCTGATCTCCCTCTTCACTTCCTGGCTGTCAAGAGAAAAGTAACTTCCTCTGCCATATGCCCCCACCACACTGTCCTGTGAAGTCACAGGCCCAAAGCAACAATGTACTGAAATTCCCTTCACTAACTGTGGCCCCAAATGAGTCTTTCCTCTTTGTCAACTGATTGTCTTGGGGGCTTCATTACAGTTGCAAAACCGTCACACTGGAAATGGCAGGGAGTTGCTGAGGACACAGACCATTCGGATGCTGGCCTCGGGAGATGGGTCTACATCAGGGAAGCTTTGGCTCTGTTCTAGGTCCTCGCTGAGAGGTCCCAGCTTTGTCCTCCTGCAGGCACAGCAGGAGCTGACTGATTATCTGAGTCTGCAGGTGACACCCTTCAGAAAGGACTCAGCAGTGAGGACTTTGAGATCAGAGGCATAAAAAGGCCGAATTCTTGGATGAGGACAAGCTAACCCAGGAGTGTCACCTCAAATTGCACTTGGCATCTCAGGCTAATAGTGGATTCTGCAGCAAAGATCTAGGTCTTAGATCTGCTGAAGCCCAGGTATGCTGTGAGAGGTTTGGAAGGGCTGTGGGAGTCGGTGCAAGCCAACTATGGGGATATTAGCTCTGATTTCATGAGAGGAGAGTTTCCACCTGCTCAGGCTCCACATTGCTGGGGGTGGGGGTGTGGGTGACTGTGGAGAATTAAGAGACCACCTGGTCACGTGATAGGTGTGATTCTCTTTGGTCATTTGTGTGTCAACTTGCTGTTTCAAAAGTCCCTCCAGACTTGTCTCATTGACCATCATTGTTCCTCTGACAGAGTTGCTGGCATTTCTCCACCATTCTCTGGGGATACAGCTTCCCAGGCCTCTGCTGATTCTCAGTATCTTTGATTTCCTCTGAAGTGGTCATAGAAATCAGAAATGTGGTTGTTGTGACTAACGAACTAATGAATTCAACTCTGTTCCTTTCTCAGAAGGACCTCTAAGCTTGTCCCTGGAGAAGACTAAGGATCATAGAACCAGTAACAGAACTCTTCCAGTGTCTCAAGCCATGCCACGTTGAGCTGCCGTGTGTTGGGAGTCACTTTTTAGGGGTGACTTCTGCCATAATCCTAGCCACGGTGGATTCATACTCTCCAGGGTAGGAGTGTGAAGATTAGAAAATAGTAAGGAGGAAAAACAGATAAGAAGACAGAGAGACAGAGAATACTAATGGAAGGGCAACTCAGCGAATACTAAATGCTGAATTCACCTGTGTTTATTTTCCGCACACTTTTACGTCCCAATACAAAAGGGGGACAAAGGTAGAAGATTGTTCTAACATGATATAAAGGACAACCAGAACAGGGATTTTTCCCCCAATACTTGACACATCAAGCCACTAATTCTTTTTGTTTGTTTGTTTGTTTGTTTTGTTTTTCCAAGACAGGGTCCACTAATTCTTGAGAGAAGTATTTGATGCTTAGGAAAGTGGAAACACCCAAACCAAGTGTCCTGCAGGCAGCCACTCCCTAAGTCAAACCTCTTATTTCAAAAGAAGGAGCAGAAGTGTGATTGAATTCTCTAATCTTTGGTCAGGGCAGAGCAGATCCACCTCTATGAGCCATCTTAATGTCCAAAACACCAAGTAACCTCAGCCTAGGTCAGGGCAGAGCAGATCCACCTCTATGAGCCATCTTAATGTCAAAAACACCAAGTAACCACAGCCTAGGTCAGGGTGTAGCCACGCTTGTTGCCAACAACCGGAGAGAGCAAAAGTAAGCTCAAACTCTCTGGCCTTCAGACAAGGTGGAATAGGCTCACATTTTTGGATCTTCACAATCCAGACAGCATCCACTGTGGTGTGGTGGCATTCCCATGTAGCACAGTCAAAGGTCATTTTAGAAGTGAGCCAGCAGATGAGGGCTGTCCCTCCTGCCAATCTCTCACTGGCTGGAAGCCACGGTGATCTCACATACTGTTTCTTTTGAAGGTCTGTGGTTGGAGTTCAGGTTGACTTTCTAATCCTCTCCCTTGATCTGAAAATTAGTCATGACGGGAGGTAGTGTCCACCAATATTAGGGTAGCCCACGGAGCTGAGGTTGCTTCTTCATACTAACTGTAGGTTTGATTTCCACAGACATCTTTGTGCTGTTTTGCTTGTTTCACTGATGCATGGCTGCTGTGGAATATTATTTTAGCTGGGCAAAGATGTGCTACATTTGTTTATGCAGCAGAATATTACTTGAACTGTGTAAGGGTGTGTTACTTTTGCTTATGTTGCATTTGTGTCATTCCCCCCCCCCCCCCAGTCTGACTAAGGTACCTGATTGGTCTAATAAAAAGCTGAACAGCCAGTAGCTAGGCAGAGAAAGAATAGGTGGACTGGTAGGCAGAGAGAATAAATAGGAGGATAAATCTAGGCGTGTGTGTGTGTGTGTGTGTGTGTGTGAGAGAGAGAGAGAGAGAGAGAGAGAGAGAGAGAGAGAGAGAGAGAGGAAAATAAGAAAGAAGAAGGAGGAGGAGGGAGAGGAGGAAGAAGAGGAGGTCTAGGAGGATGAGGAGGACGAGGAGAAAGAGGATGAGGAGAAAGAGGGAGAAGAGAAAGTGGGAGAGAGGGATACACCCAGGGGCCAGAAGCCAGGCAGCCTCCAGCTAACCAGATACAAAAAAATAGTGAAAGTAAGTTATATAGAAAGAAAAGTAAAAAACCCCAGGGCAAAAGGTAGATAAAGAGAAATGGGTTAATTTAAGTTAAAAGAGCTAGCCTGAAATGAACCTAGGCTAGGCCAAGCATTCATAATGAATAAGAAGTATCCATGTCATTATTTAGGAGCTGGTTGGTGGCCCCAAAAAAGAAAAAGCCTGGTACACGTGGCAAAACACATGCTAGCTCGATGGCATGAGTCAGTAACAATATACAAAGTCTCACCAGTGGCCCTTCTGTTTCACATGGTTGGCTGGAGTCCTGAAATGTCTGGGAGGTTCAAAATGAGCTGCCTGAGCTGCCTGTCTGCCTGCTGTGGGACGTCCCTGCTGGCTGCAGGCTGCAGACTGGGAGCTGGGCTGGGGCTGGGCTGACAGAGCCTTCCCTTTTGTTTAAAGAGACTTTGCCATGGGGAAGAAGGAAGTGAAAAGACAAACCGGCAGGAGCAGGTATTATTACTCGCACACTTGTATTTATTCCAACTCCTTTCCATTTCTGTAGTAATAAGGAGCGGCGGTGGGGCTGCGTCCCCAACACCCCAGCCGCCTGCTCAGCTAGCTTATGTCCCGAAATAATTACATGGACACTGTATTCTTTTAATCACTGCTTGGCCCATTAGTTCTAGCCCTTACTGGCTAATTCTGATATCCCAATCAACCCATCTCTAATAATCGGTGAGCACCGGTCTTACCGGGAAGATTCTAGCCTAAGTCCATCCTGGGTCGGAGCTGGGGCATGGCGTCTCTCTGAGGCGTCTGCTCCGGAGAGGAGAGCTGTGGAGTCTGAGCTCACTTCCTCTTCCTCCCAGCGTTTTGTTCTGTTTACTCCACCTACCTATGTTCTAACCGATAAAATGGGCCAAGGCAGTTCCTTTATTAGCCAATGACCTTCCTCCATCACATTTCCATCAGGTTTAAGTGATGACGACAACTTGTCTTTGTTTGTAGTGGGCAGAGATGATAAGGCCCAGAGATAAAAGAAAACATTCATTTAAATAAACTAGTAGTGGCTATTTCAAATAAGGACATCCTGTTTATTTATTTGTTTTTTAATGCCACATACTTTGTTAGAGAGGAAACCCATGAAACGGTTGAGTTCCTGACTCAGGAAGACACAAAGCCATCTCTGTCTTTGCCCCAGTGGGAGTTCAAGTCTCACCGATTTAAGTCATTGATGAATAGGGTTTGAAAACATTGTTTGTTGCCCTGCAGAAGTTTGGCCTCTCATCAATCCTCTGTAATTGTGTCTGCTGCTAATAGCTGGTATTGTAGTTCAGCTTTTCCTCTGCACAAATCATAACCAGCCCATCACTATCATGGATCATATGTAGCTTTGGCCTCAGTAATCACGACAATGAAACAAATGTACAAACATAGTCATAGCTAGGTCAATAGCAAAAACAACAAGGTTGTATTAGGGACAAGTGTTGTTCCTTTGTGAAACTACAGCTCCCAGCATTCTCCTGGGCTATAAATACCAGCGTGCGCAAGCGCAGGACACATTTCCCAGAAGCCTTTGCATTCCTCGTTAAAAGGCGAGGGTCGCCACGACCCCCTCCCCTTTCCCCCCTTCTCCTTTCGTTTTGCACACCTGTACCTACCTGTCGTTACCCCTCCCCCATTAAAGTGCACCCACATGGGACCGCTGCGTGTCTGTGTCTCCTTTCCCCACGTAACATCTTTACCCTTTAACCCCGCAGACAAGAAAGCCAGCAAAATAAGAACAACAATTGGTGCCGCCGTCGACTCGGTAACCTTTCAGTCCCGGTACCTGGGGCTCCAGCCTCTGGGCTTCCCGGCGCCGCCCGGAGTTCGGGCCTCACTGGAACAAGGTTTGAACCAACAACCCAACTGCCTCCACCGGTTTACCATGGCCATCTAACACCGACTGATTCGTGAGTTCACCCGAGTTGGCTTCCTTCCTCCTGGATGCTCAGAGACTGGCCGCTGGCTCTCTTTGGCGAGTCCTGGGCAAGGTCGCCGACTCCCCTTCCCCTTCCCCCCCGGCCTTCCGCCCTCGGCTAAAACCTGCCTCCGTCCGCGCCTGGAAGCTCGGTGCTTCCAGCTTCTCCCTCTCTTTTCCTAATCTTTTTCTGTCCTCTCTACTGCCTCTGGGCTGTACGGTCAGCCCCCCAAAAGCTTAATTGTCTCCCCCCAGCCGGGGCTTTCCCCGTGGGTAGCTGGGCTCGGGTCGATTGAGCAACAGCACGCCCCCTGGGTACATGGACGCCTGTACTCAGGGCTGCTGTGTTCTTGGTACCCCGGTACCTTTTGTGGACAGGCTCACGTTTTTAGCCATGGGCTCCAAGATGTCTAAGACAATTCCCCCATCCTCTCCTCTTGGACAGCTTCTGGAAACTCTCAAACCTCATGCCCTGATTCCCTCCATAAAACTACCTACGTTAGTCCGCCTATGTTCTAAGACTTGGCCAAAGTACAATTTACAGGGTTCCTTCCATTGGCCTTCTCAGGGTTCATTTGACCCCGACATTCTATGGGAATTGGCCAATTTCTGTCACCGGTCAGCTAAATGGGAAGAAATGATGTACATTATGGCATTCTTTTATATGGCAATTAAGATTGACCCCTCCGTTGCCTCTTGCCGTTCACCTGCTCACATGTTCTTATCAATGCCATCTCTCCAGGGACCCTCTGCTCCCGCCATGGATCCCGCGGACAAACCTCCACCCCCCTGGCCTCCACCCCCCCCCCCGGCCTCAAGGGGCCCCTCGCTCTCGCTTCGCCCAGTCGAGCGACAGCGATGGCTCACCCATTCCTCTTTCCTCCAAGGTTTCTTCTAGGAACAGAAAGGACTCGCCTGCACCTTCCCCCCATGATGCCTCTAAATGTTTCATTCCTAGGTCTCCAGGAGTCCCGCATAAGTATTCTTCTGGGTCACCTACCCGCTCCCTCTCTGACCCAGCCTCACCCCACTTTTCCCGCAGCAGGTCACGCAAACAGCTAAAAATTTCCTCTCGCCACAGGACACACAGACTGTCGGATGCGTCTTCGGATTCCTCTGGGTCACTTCCCCGCCATACCCCGCACCCTTGATCTTCCAAAACCCCCTCAGGCTCTAACCCCACCTGCCACCTTGTGCCTTCCTTCACCCCTCCCCTCACGCGCTCGCATGCTGCAGCAGTGGAGTCTGGCCCTGATCAAGTCAAGCCGGCCACCATCCTGCCCCTGCGGGAGGTGGCTGGTGCGGAGGGCCTGATGAAAGTCCACGTTCCTTTCGCCTTATCGGAACTTTCACATATTTCTAAGTTACTCGGGTCGTACACAGCTGACCCCACTAATTTCACAAAAGAGTTTCAATATTTAACCCAATCTTACAACCTAACTTCACCATGATTCTCTGTAATAACTTACTTCACGAGGAGCGCAGGAGTGTCTGGGAACAGGCTAGGCTGCATGCTGATGAAGTTCACCAAACCCTGGCCTCCCATCCTCCGGGGGCAGAGGCGGTGCCAGACCAGGAACCCCACTGGGATTATAACTCTCCCGGGGGCATTCTGGACAGGGACCGGTTCCTAACTTGCCTCATGGTGGGGCTTCATAAAGCTGCTCTCAAACCAGTAAACTATTCTAAACTCGCAGAAATTTTCCAAGACACTAAGGAAAATCCCTCTGCATTTCTTGACCGTCTTACTGAAGCTATGTTACAGTTCACAAACATGGATCCAGAATCCATGGAGGGCAGACAGCTCCTGATGACCCACTTCGTCAACCAATGCTACTCAGACATCAAGGCAAAGCTCAGACGTTTGGAGAAGGGTCCCCTAACCCCACAGGCACAGATCCTGGAGGTGGCTTTCAAGGTGTACCACGCAAGAAATGACAAGGCCCGGAATCACTGCCACGTGGTAACTGCACCCGCCTGGCCAGCCGAGGAGATAAGCTGCCAAGCTTAAAGACACCAGGTTCAAGCCCCTCTACCCCAGTCTAAGTAAAACAGTGGTCCTATCCATCACTGTGTTAACACACCCTCCCTTCTTTAAATTCATAAATAACCATCCAGCTGTCGTTACAGATACCATCATCAAATGTGGAGTCAAGGGCTCAGGCAGTAAGCAGATTCTCAACAGAGTTCCTTGACATAACTGGTTAGCCGCTGACTGCAGCAGTGGCCCCTGAAATGTTAAGGAATATATGGTTAAAATCTATTTCTTTTAAGACACTTTCTTTAAGCTCCAGGATGCCAGCCCGACCCACCTAAAGAAATCAAACAGAGACAGAGACCCAAATTGGAGCACAGGACTGAAATCTCAAGGTCCAAATCAGGAGCAGAAGGAGAGAGAGCACGAGCATGGAACTCAGGACCGCGAGGGGTGCACCCACACACTGAGACAATGGGGATGTTCTATTGGGAACTCACCAAGGCCAGCTGGCCTGGGTCTGGAAAAGCCTGGGATAAAACCGGACTCTCTGAACATAGCGGACAATGAGGACTACTGAGAACTCAAGAACAATGGCAATGGGTTTCCGATCCTACTGCACGCACTGGCTTTGTGGGAGCCTAGGCAGGTTGGATGCTCAACTTACTAGACCTGGATGGAGGTGGGGGTTCCTTGGACTTCCCACAGGACAGGGAACCCTGATTGCTTTTCGGGCTGGGGGGAGACTTAATTGGGGGAAGGGGAGGGAAATGGGAGGCGGTGGCGGGGAAGAGACAGAAATCTTTAATAAATAAATAAATTAAAAAATAAAAAAAAAGAAATCAAACACAAGAGGATCATTAACAGAATAAGTATCATTTAATTTTTTTTATCATTCTTAACCCCAGACCTCCTAAGACTCCCCCACCCTGGATCTCCCCTCTAATCCCACCCTAGATCTCCCCTTTAACCTCCTCTCTAATGCGACTTTTGTCTTCCAGCATCTTAACGATGACCCAGCTACTCAGAAAAAGCCAGACAGATGCAATTTCTTCAATCAGCCACCTCAGATGTCAGTGGACTGGACATCAGCCACGACCTCAAACACCAGCGGGACATCGCCAGAATAATCAGACACTCCCTGGAGCCCTCGACGCCCAAAGCCAGCAGGAGAGACCGGGCTACGCCCTCATTTCTTACCCTTTAAGGTCCCCCAATTTTTTTTTAATCAAACCAAAAGGGTGAAATGTTGTTCCTTTGCGAAACTACAGCTCCCAGCATTCTCCTGGACTATGGGTACCAGTGTGCGCAAGCGCAGGACACATTTCCCAGAAGCCTTTGCATTCACCACAACCCCCTCCCCTTCCCCCCCCACTTCTCCTTTCGTTTTGCACACCTGTACCTACCTGTCGTTACCCCTCCCCCATTAAAGTGCACCCACGTGGGACCGCCGTGTGTCTGTGTCTTCTTTCCCTGTGTAACGTCTTTACCCTTTAACCCCACAGACAAGAAAGCCAGCAAAATAAGAACAACAACAGGGGCATCAGCGGACCCTTCCCTGGTATTACAATCTTTAATCCTTCATGCCCCTCAGCTGCAAGGGATTTTGGGAGGTTCTAGACTAGAGTGTATAGGAGGCAGATATTCACTGACAGTGAGACTCTATGATAAGATTCCTTTAGGTTGTGGGATAGGGTGGGGTGGGACTTTTTTGATGATGCAGATACTTTTCAGTCCCCTAAACTCCTGTAAGTAACCCCTCTTTCATACTTCCATTAGTAAGCCCAGTATGCTCACTGGCTCACCAAGCCTGGCTGGGATGGAATCATTGCTTTGGTATGATGTTGGTTCCTTATCTGAGACAAATAGATATTTGCTCGTTTCTCCGAAGGAAGGGCGATACAACAGTGAGATTGTAGGGGTCACGCTGCCATACTTCTGAAACATGACGGTTAAGAGTGAAGCTGGAACATTTAGAACAGATGTGTGTGTATGTGTGTGTGTATGTTCATGTGTGTATGTATGTTTGTGTGTGTTTGTGTGCATGTGTCTATGTGTATGTATGTATGTGTGCGTGTGTGTATATATGTGCATGTGTGTGTATGTGTATGGTGTGTGTGTGTCTGTAAGTATGTGCGCCTGTGTGAGCTTGTGCACATTGTGTAAGAGGAAGTGCCTGTAGAAGCCAGGCATGCTGATCCTCTGGAACTAGAGCTGCAAGTTGTGAGCCATTTGATATGAGTGCTGAGAACCAAACTTGGGTTCTTTGCAAGAACAGTAAGTGCTCTTAACCACTGCACCATTTCTCCGGCCCTGAAAACTTTCTCATAGTATATTGCAGTTTTATAAAATTATTTTAAATTGTAGGCAGAATGTTTTCTGCTTCCAGTGTCCTGAGTCCCAAAACTCGTCACCGTCATAATTTACGGAAAGATGTAAGATTGAGGATTTGGGGCTGAGCATATTTTCCTGATTACTGGGGTGTGTTCAATACACTGCAGGTCATTACAAGATACTTCTTCTATCAAGTATCCTCCAAAGAGAGAGAGATGTGACTTAGATCCTTGTCAGAGAGATACTATGTCTGGCTTTGAAGACAGAGGAAGAAACCATAACCCAAGGAAAGTAGGAGGCCTCTAGAAAAAGCAAGAAAACAGTGTTTCCTTGTCTCCAGCAGGGACTCTAGCCCTGGACACACCATGATTTCAGGTAAATAAGCCCTTATCATACCCAGACCCATGCCCTGCAGGATCAGAAGCAACCACCTGTCTGTGTGTTCAGAGCTGATAATACTTGTTTTTATCCGGTAGTAATTGTTTTTATATGTCTTAAAAATGAGGTGTTCATTAGCACTTTGTATAATGTTTTGATTCTTCAGAGGGTGTATCCCCCACAAATAACAGGGAGTTTATGAGAAAGATTGAGGAAAGGAGACTAAGGGAGAGAGACAGAGACAGACAGAGACACAGACTTTGTAACCATCCCATCAGGCTATGGCTAACCAAGACCAGCCCCAAAGGGTGAAGGCTGAATGTCAGGGTGAGCCAGCAGGTGGCCATGTCTGTCTATCCATGTGTTCTGTTCACACATTAATAAAACCTCTTCCCTACTGAAGGGCAAGCATGACACATAAGAGTTTTGATGCAGATTCTAGCTTAGTAATGGATTTAAAATCCACTTTGATGTTATAATTAATCTTCACCTCATCCTTGATATGTACTCTCCAAGCATCTCCACCCCCTACATATGAGACTTTATTTTCCTTTGGGAATGAGGTGAGTAGACATTTGTTCACATTCTTTGGTATTTTGGGGATACAGCCAGGGTGCTTTGTGTTTTTTTTTTTTGCCTATTTTTCTTTTAGACATTAAGGTCTCTTAACTCACTGAATGGCTCCGTTGCTCTAGCACTGTGGTTTCTCTGCTGGGAGTCCACCATGGCCTATGCATCAGGATCTGCCCCTGTCATCTCTCTGATTTTGCCTCCATCACCTCCTTGAAAACTTACAGTATGAGAACCATGTGAGCCCTTTGTTGCTCTTCACCACTTAAAGTCATCCAAATTCAGGAACACAAAAACTGTTACTATTGTTCACTCAAAGCCTCCCCCACCCCAGCTCTGGGACCTGACAACTCCTTCTTGCAGATTCTTCCTCAGATCAGTGATTGATCCTCCAATCACTCTCCCAAAAGAATCACTTCATCTTACAACTAAATAACAAAAATAAAAAAATTGACTAAAAAGTAAGCAAAGGTCATGAATAGGCATTTCCTTTTCCAGGTAAGACAGGAATGGCCAATAGACATGGGACAAAATGTTCATTGTTAATTATCAAGGAAATGCAAGCCAAAACCATGAGCTGTTATGTCGCCATTAAAACAATTATGATTAGGATGGCCAGAGATAACAAGTGTTGATGAGTACCTAGAGGAACGGGAGTACTTGGACATTGTGGCCGGGAAGGTGGGTGGGTAGAACCATTATGAAAAACAGTGTGATGTCCTCTTGGAAACCTAAAAATTGGATGCCAGAGAGTCAGGGAGGCTTAATGATATTCAAATCTAGCTGTGTCTTCAAATTCCTCCATGCCTGCAGAGGACAGTGTTCCTAAATGGGAGGACCAGGGGATGCCTGCTTCAGATCAATGAGAGACCTGTTTACAGTGGGAACCTTGAGTTTGAAGGTCTGGGAAATGGGCTCCAAAAAGAATCTCAGGCTATGTTCTTCTCTAAGTTTATTGCCTTCTTTGGGACAGACAACATGTAACAGAATATATGGGGAAAATCACCAAGCCCAGTGATGGCTGTTCAAACAGAACCCAAAAGAGGTGGAGGCTGATGATGACCTCTGCAGGAAAACTCAAGAGTGTCCTTATCTTCCTAGCTGAAAGGGAGTGGAAGCTTCTGGTCAATTCTATGATTTTTCAAATTTAGATCATTTGAAAAACATCCACTGCACCAGAAACCAAGAATGAAACAAAACCCAGTAAGGCTGTCAACTGCCTCCTCCCTTGTGAGAATTCGTTGTCCTTGAGTCTCTAATTTGGCTTTATGTTAGAGTTTTGTCCAAATGCTGTGTAAGTCTTATAGCCCAGAGCATATTCTAATGAGATGATCCTGACTCTTCATTGAAAACCAATGATTACAGGTGGTTCTTAAAGAACCTGGGTTTGGGACTGGGTTTTAGAGTCATCTATACTTAGGGAACCTGATGGCTCTTTGTCCCTGTGAATTTACTCCAAAACACTCCGCAAGACTATACCAGGTCATTATTGATAACAATAAGCACTGTCATCATGATCGCAAGACATTTGAGCACATACTAAATACCTAATTCTCTTTTATACATATCATGATTCAATGAGCTTCTTCTCATCTTTGTGACCAATTCCTGACACAAACAGCTTAAAAGTGGAAGGATGTGTTTCAGCTCTTGTGCATTTGGGAAGAACACTGTGGCAGCAGGGTTTGTTGCTGAGGAGTTCTGTAACATGAACACCATCTTGTTGGGGTTTATGTCCTGCCCAGTCTCCACAGCCAGTAAGCCCCCAGAGAAAATCACACAGAGAGTCTACATTAGGTTATAGACTGATTGGCCCATTAGCTCAGTCTTCTTATTAGCTCTTATCACTTATATTAACCCATTATTCTTATCTATGTTAGCCGCATGACTCAGTACCTTTTTCAGCAGGGCAGGCCACATCCTGCTTCTTCAGTGGTCTGGGCAGGACTGGGGAGGAATGTGTTTTCTCCTTCCTAGAATTCTCCTGTTCTCATTGCCCTGCCTCTACTTCCTGTCTGATTGGCCCATCTATACTTCCTGCCTGACCAATCAGCATTTATTTAAAACATGATTGACAGAATACAGACAATTCTCCCACACCAGAGTTCTTTTAACTCAGGGTGGATAGGTAGCAGGAAGAAGCACCTCATGTCACGGCTGATGAGAAGTAGTTCTGAGGAGTAACAGCAAGAGGCCAGGCAGGATACAACTCTACATGATATGCCCTGATGATGTACTTCCTCCAATCAGACCCACCTTCCAGAGTCCTACTACCACCCAATAATCTATTCAAACTTGGAATCTTCCAATAGAGCAGCCATTCACAACACTGGGATGTGATTGTCTTAGACACACCCAGAGGTATGCCTCATGATCACAGGCAGTTCTCAATCTGACAAATCTGTTTCAACCCCATGTACATTTATCTCATTATCACATACTGCAACTCAGTGGAATGTGTACTGTATTATCAACTGAATGTACAGATGAACAAGGGGCAAAGAAAGGTGTTGACAAAAGTTTCTGTCCTTGCAGTCATTCAGTCCTAAATAAACACACAGAGGCTTATGTTATTTATAAACTCTTTGGCCTATTGCTCAGGCTTATTATTGACTAGCTCTTACAACTTAAATTAACCCATAATTCTTATCTATATTTAGCCATTTGGCTTGGTGTCTTTTCTTAGTAAGATAGTCTCATCTTGCTTTTTCTGTGTCTGGCTGGTTATTCCATCTCTGCTTTTCCTCTTCCCAGAATTCTTAGTCTGGTCAACCTTCCCATAATTTCTGCCTGGCTACTGACCAATCAGCATTTAATTAAATCAATATGAGTGACAAATCTTTCCAGTGTACAAGAGCATTATCCCATAGCAGGAAGGTTTGTATCTACATTCTGAGTCAGTATAGATAAATAACAGAAAAAAATGTAGAAAATCACTTTAAGTTACTGTGGGTTCAAAAATAAAAAAAAGTTTGCAATAGGAAAATTATGGAGGGGTGAATATTTGAGTTGGGTATGAACTATTTCACATGAATTAAGGACTTGGTGATAGAGTGTGATGAAGAGTGGGCTGGGAGAGGAGGGTGGAACTCTGCTGGCAGGATATCCCTCTCCACTAGAACCTAGTGGTTACTAGGATCTGAACACTCATCCTCACCAAGATTCACAAGGGTTTTCATGAATGGCACACTTTGCTGGAGGAGAGTCTCCCCTTTAATACTGAGTTGGTCTGTCCAACCATAGGAATAATTGGCCTCTTCCACACCCAAATCCCTGAGGCACTGACTACATAGTATAGGAATCATATTTCAGTAAAAAGTAAAAACCATATACTATCCAAACATTTACCTGTCAGCAGAGTTTACACGGAACCATTCTGTGCAGTTCCATGTTGCATGTACCCAGACAGTGGTGCCTCTGAGTCTCCTGAGAGGTGGGAAAGAGGAAGTGCGGGACTCCGAGGTCAGTGCCGAGGGCCCAGTGTCACTGTAGCCTATTTGGACGGTTGGTTTACCCTCAAGCTTGGAAACTCATAATCAGCTTGTGTTCCTTTCCTCCTAACTTCATCTTCTAACTGAACATAGGAGCACCATGTCTTGGGATAACAGTTCAGTTCTGCCCCTGGCTTTCTGGAAGCTGGGTAGGAATTCACTGTATAAGACTCACAGTTAAGTGACTTTCCATCCCCGACAGAAAAGTGTTAGGAATAGCTGGGTTGAGAAAACTTGTTCTTCCAACAGAAAGAATAGCGACTTCAACTTGACACTCATTAGAGAGAAGATTTTTTCCTGAAACTAAAATAACAGAATTATACAAGCAGAGAAAGTAGATGTGGAGTGGAGACAGGGAATATTTGGGATTGGGGGAGCTCCAGAGTAGAAATAAACACATTGGGAAAAGAAATGTAGTGGGTGAAATATTATAGACACAGTTATGCTTGGAATCTGAGGCTGAAGAAAAAGAAATTTGACAAATGTGCGTCTATTGATATAGGGCTTCAAGCCCTGACACACACAAACAGAGGGTTTTTAGGGAAGTTCCGCATCATTAGCTCTGGCCTTGCATAGGTTTTATCTTGGTAATAGTTTCCTTCATGGTCTATCAAAGGCAAAGATGAACAGTTTGGAATCAGGAAGTGTCTGTCTTCCAAGAGAGGGGAAATACACATGACATATTTTGGCTTCTTCAGTCTGATGACTATCAACCCTGATCACATAATTCAAAAATTACAGCGTGGTAAGGTCTGATACAGCTTTTGTTGATTGGGTCATTCCTTACCTTCCACCTACTTTATATAGCATAGGCTATCAGTGTACAGTGGATGTTGGTTTTGGAGATTTAGTCTGAGATTGAGTGTCTCCATTTCTTTGGGCCTCTGGTTGATGAAGCACATCCTGGTAGAGCCAATTCTTGCCACATGAACCAGAAAGAAAGAGGCAATTCTGGATTCCACACATCACTTTCTGAGAGCACCCCACCAAGGGCTGTTGGAACTACCAGGAAGTTCTGCCTCTTAATATTCTACCGTCTCCCAATTGCATCATGCTGGGAACCAAGCCTTTAACACACAGGCCTATCTGGAAACCCTCATGCAGACACAGCAACTGACATTAGGTTTTCTTCTTGGGATGGAGTAAAAGTATACAAATACACAAAGAACAGATGCCTGAACTACATGTAGATAAGATCACCTCAATTTAAATTTGATCAAATAATGGATATAGGTGTGGTTTCCTAAATTTAGAGCTCAAGGCATGTGTAAGGGAGAGAATGTCATTTTGAACATCAAAGAGTAAGCCTGGGAGGCAGCACCGTTCCCCTCCACAGTCTGGAGGCAAGTGCCCAGGCCTTGAGGGAGGGAGAGTATCAGTCAACCATGGCAGTGCTACACTCCCGGAGCCTCATTCCCCTCTGCCTGCTCAATCTCCAGTAACTTCTGCTTCCAACAGCTGGCCGGCCACTGTGGACACTGACCCTAGGCCAAGGATGGCATCTGCTCAGGCTGGTGGCTGCTTTGCTACACCGGTGGCTTGTCTTAGTCAGAGCCGCAGGGTGGAGGTGTTTGAGCACTCCAGTTTTCTCATCTCGTGGGTAAAGGTGTTTGGTATAGCTTGACACAGTAGCTGAGCCTGTACTTAGCAGCTCAGCCTGGCTTAGCTTACTTCTCAACCTTTCATATGTGTTCCACTTTCTCACTTGTCCAGTGTCTTAGCTGGGATTACTATTGCTTTGATTAAAAAAAATGACTAAAAACGACTTCGGAGCAAAGGGTTTTCTTGGCTTACATTTCAGCATTGCTGCTCATCACTGAAGGAAGTCAGGACAGGAAGTCAAACAAGGGAGGAGCCTGGGGGCAAGAGCTGATGCAGAGGCTATGGAAGGGTGATGCTTACTCTTCATGGCTTACTCAGACTGCTTTCTTAAAGCACTGAGGACCACCAGTCCAGGGTGGTACTATCCACGATGGTCTGGGCCATCCCCCATCAATCAAATTAAGGAAATGCCCTACAGCTTTGCCTACAGCCTGATCTTATGGAGACATTTCCTCACTTGAGGTTCCTTCCTCTCAGATGACTCTAGCCGGTGTCAAGGTGACATTAAACTAGCCAGCACCACAGGTTTCCTTATAAATACATTCTATAGAAAAACAAAGTCACCTTCATACAGATGCTAGCCTCCAAGTCTGTCTGCTTCAGGGAAACCGGACCTTAGACAGAAGTCATCCAGAGTGTCTAGGAGCAACCAGTCCAGATGGGCAACTAATCCAGGATGGGCGAGTCAGGCTATCACCACTCAGTGATTTTAAGGAGCCGTTCAGAGCTCTTCAGCTCCTACCCTGGCCCAACATTTTCACTCTGTGGGTATCAAATTATTTTCTCATTGTAATTCCTTTTTCCTTTCCATGTAGCTTCCCTGCGAATAGGGAAAGGTAGAAAGAACATTTCAGGTTCATTTTTAGCAGTTTCTTTTTCTAACTGTGCATTTTCAGTTCTGTACATCTTGAGATCGGTGTCCCAAATTCTGTGCATATATCTGCTCTGAGAGACAGAAGATCTCTGGGATCTAGGCGCGCATGTGCACACACACACATGAACACACAATGAATGTATACACACGTGTGAACCCACACTTGGCATGCACAACCACACAGATTCATACAATGCCAGCATATATACACAGTTACACACACAAACACAAAGTACGTAAATATGCTCATACACACACTGTTTTTGAGACAGTATTTTGATAGACCATATCATATTATGCTGACCCATAATTTGCTATGTAACTTAAATTGGCTTAGAATTCATTATCTCCTACCTCAGCCTCCCAAGCGCTAGGATTATAGGATTAAAATTTGACAGGCTGGGATATTTTAGAGTCACTTCAGTCGCCACTAGGAGAGGCCTTCATAGCTTCTTTCGGTTTATTCTTTAATCAACAGCAAGTTCAGCATGTTGATTTCAACTGGAAGAGTTGAAAACATGAATTGTAAATGTTCCCCTCTTCTCCTCGACGGGCATCCTCTTCCTTATTGCTGCTTTGAAAAACTTCTGCTGAAATTTTGTTGTCATGGTAACAGGATTAAAATGTATATGTTTATGAGGTGACTGGACCAGGAGGGTCCTATGCTCATAGATGGGTCTGGTCCCCTCTTCCCTGCTGTCATTCTTCTTTCTGCCATACAATGATGCATAAAGTATCTGTCTTAGTTTTAGGGTTTCTATTGCTGTGAAGAGACACCATGACCATGGCAGCTCTTATAAAGGAAAGCATTCACTTGGGGCTGACTTACAGTTTCAGAGGTTTAGTCCATTATCATCATGGCGGGAAGCATGGCAGTATGCAAGCAGACATGGTGCTGGAGAAGGAGCTGAGGGTTCCATATCCTGACCTGAAGGCAGCAGTTGTCACACTGGGAGTGACTTGAGCATATACCTCAAAGTCCTCTTCCACAGTGACACACTTCCTCCAACAAGCTCACACTTCCTAATAGCGCCACTCCCTCTGGACCAAGCATTTAAACACAGGAGTCTATGGGGACATCCCTATCCAAACTGCCACAGTATCAAGGCCTTTGTTGGGTTCCTTGACATGAGACTCCCCAGCCTCTAGAACGATGAGCTAACAGGTCTCTTTTCATCATAAATGGCCAGCTGTGGGTAGGAAGATGGATACGGTAAGAGCTTGTTCTACTCTTCCAGAAGAAATGAGTTTGATTTCTGCACCAGGTAGCGCACTCTGCCTGTTGCTCCAATGTCAAGGCTCTGGGCTCTGTGGGTAGCCGCCCGCAAGGGGCACATATCCACAGAGATGTACACATACACATGGCTAAAAAGATAAAAATCTGCACAGTGGCAGGTATTCGAATTTTCAGACACAAAACCTAGCAGGACATTTATTCCTCTGGCAGCAGAGACTCTGTAGACGTGGATTTAAACTTCACGTCATGTCTCCTGGCTTCCTCTGCTGCTGCTGGAGCCGTTTCTTGCAGGCTCCGATTTCCTATGTACATCTGGAGATCTGGATTGCATATCAGTCTCCACGTGTCCAACAGACAAAGAGTCTCCAGGACAGATGTGTCGCAGCTTGCAATGCGCAGGGCTGAGACAGGTGTGCCATGTGTGTGTCGGGAGGAGAAACAAGCCTCCCCCTCTGCTGACTGCTTAAAGATTTAGAGTAAGAACAGAGAGTTTCACATGTCAGCCACAACAGGCAGATTCACAGTCAAACATGGTTTCTGTGATCTCATATTTGCTCATTGGAAATTCAGTTGAAGAATGAGGAGATCTCGAATCTTGATTGATGAGTTTACTCTGAGATCTTTAGAGTGATATATTATAATGATTAGGAAGTGTCTGTAAGTACAGTCATGCACTGTGAACACAAAATCATCTTATTAGCATATTTTCCAGATAAAGTCTACTTTGTAAAAGTCTTTCCTGAGCTGAGTCAGGTGATGTAGGTCTCTAATCCTGGATGCTTGGCAGGCTTAAGTTCAAGTCCAGGCTGAGCCACTTTAACAAGACGCTGTCTCAAAAACACCTGTGAAAGAAGGAGCTGAGGCTAGTTTTGAAAAGCTTAGAAATACTGTGTTCGTTCCATTTTTTTACTTCTGGACAGAAGTTGCAAAATCACGAGCAGTATTTAATCCCCTGGTGGATATTGATTACTGTTAGGTCTTAAACCCAGGCTAGATGGCTGAGATGCCTATTTAACATATCAAACCCATGCTGGCTGTCAGGTTCTCCCTGCACTCCCAGGCCCTACCTGTTATAGGGTATAGATAGCATGCATACCCCCTACCCTAAACTTCTCCGGACCAGAGGCTGGGCTGCTCTTCCCTATATAACCCATTCATTTTGCTGTGCCGGTCCTTGTGGGCCAGTTTGGATGACCCTTTACCTTCCTGGCCTCTTGGTCTAGTAGCTCTCCGCTCTCCCCTCCCTCCTCTCCTCACACAGCCGCTCTAGACTCACTCCGATGTTTCTGTCTCTGGTTATGTCCTCCCTTTTATCCGTAGTGAACTTGCTCCTCCGCCATACCTAGGAACAGTCACGTCCTTTCCTTTTCTACTTCTTTTCATTCAGTTATATCATGGGACACTCAAATGATGTCACACCATGACCCAGAGTACTCTGACAACTTTTGGTTTAGAGAGCAACACAAAACAGATAAACTAGTTACAACTACCTTGACCAGAAAGGACTAAGGCAAAGGTTCCCCAGGCCTCTGCTTTTGTTGGAGTCAGGCCATGTTCCCTTGCAGTTCTAAGATAATGCCACTAGGCGACGCTCCTGCACAGAGTTCTACCGTGTAGAAACAAAACTGAAAGTTGGGAAAGAGCAGATGAGATCATGCCCTCCATGGGTCTTTCCTTGAGGGGCGGGGGTGGGGTTCAATTAGAATGCTAGACTCAGAGCAATCATTCTCTGCTGGCCTCTCAGAGCCCGACTGGAGGTCAGGGCAAGGCAGGAAGAAGGCTCTTCATTTGGAGGAGCTGCCTATGCTAGGAAACCAGCCAGAAATAGACCTTGGAGAAAAAAAAAGAAGAAAAAAGAAAAGAATGGGGACTTAGTAGATGATCCCAGCGTTTTCCTTTATAAATATAGCTGTCTGCTTCCCACACTCTCCCATGTCACTGCAGGCCATTAGCGCTCTATTTTTGCCTCTGTGGAGCTCTGAGCCTGGCCCCCTCTGCCTCGTGGGCTCTGGGCCCTCGGATGCTCCTCTCTTGAGGGCAGCACTCCTGGGCCAATGGTTTGACATCATAAGTTATTTTTATACTAGACGATTGCAGTATCATAACAGCATAGATCTTGCGCCAAAGATTGGCCCCAAACCTGGCAGAGAAGAAAAATGCTTTCAAAGGTAAACCTATTTGATCTCAAAATGCCTCTTAAAGTGCATTATTTACAGTCATTACAAAAGGTGTTATAGTCATCCATGGCCAAGAGAACTGAATGGTCTTTTCTCTGTTTCCTCCTCACCACAAGAAGCTTCCTGATGTCCAGATGAGGCAGGGAGCCACTTGACTATGGTTGGGATTTTAGTGTTCAAGAACAGGACCTTGGGCTGGCAAGACCTGTTAGTGGGTGAAGTGCTCCTTGCACAAGCGTTTCAACCAGAGACCTCTTGCTACCATCAATGTTTGTCAAGAGTCGGTGGAAAAGATAAAAGTCCTCACAACACCAAGGCAGAGGAAGATGAGCCTTAGACAGCAGGATGTGATCAGGAACTCACCAGCATTTATCTTTGGCCTGCCAATGCCTGTGCATGGCCCTAAAGCAATCCAGGACAGCCACTTCTTGCATTCTTAGAGCAACTTGCCCTCCATCCCCAGCATCATCTCATTTCATGTCCTCTAAACACAGTAAATTTGGTATCAATTGCATTTTTTATTTGATAGCATCTCCAGGTGAGGTGCATCCATCTGTAAGTGTGCTCTCGGTATTGGCACCATGCTTTCAAGAGATGTGCGTTCTGGGCACATTTGCTGACCTACCAGCTCCCATCTCATCTTTCTTGCTCTCAATAATTAGAGCATGTTGCCAGAGAGAGAGAGAAAGATATATATATATATATATATATATATATATATATATATATATATAGAGAGAGAGAGAGAGAGAGAGATCATCTTATAATTTCTAAGGTATGTGGCCAGAAACAAAAGACATTCTCCAAGAACAGGGCTGTACCATGAAACTTATGGATCTCTTGTTTATTCCAGCTTAAAAAAGCCAATACTACACTTAATCCCCAATATTAAGGAAGGTAGTAGTTAAACAAAACCAAGGGTATATGAAGAAGCCCATGAAAATTTACTAGTTTGTAAACCAATTTCAAAAGGGAGTTTGAGCAGAGGTGCCCTATATGGGTGGACAATGCTTCCCAAAGATTATGTGATTATTAAATGAAAATTTCAGTGCAGGGCATAGGTTACTTCCCTATGAAGCCCGAGCAGCCTCCAAAACAACCCAAGCTCTTGCCATTGCTCTTATAGAGTGAAACACCACATATGTTAGTTTTAGGTCATAGAGAAATCAAGCTAGAACTGAAAAGAATCTCCCTTCCTGCAGGGTAGCTGTCACAGTGCTAAAAGTTGCTCTGCATGCTGCTGGGTGAAAAAATGCATCAGTGATCTTACCGAGCACTGATCCCTGTATTCTGCAATTACAGCCTGACAGGAAAGGTATATATACCCACTGGTGCTATAGAGGTAACCAGTCACTTTCTGATTGGATCTGAGGCCTGTTCCATAGAATAAAACTCATGTTGGTACTATAAACATGGCCTACAGCTGGGGAGGTCATAACTCCTAGGGAGGAAGCCCACTATGGTTAGTTTGCTAAATGTTTATATTTATGTTTATACATGTAGATTCATGCCCAGCCTTGGTTAGAGGGCCTGCTTTTGTGTAAATGCAGAGACTCATATCCAGTCAAACTGCTGAGAATAACCTACTGTGGGTACTCAGTCATAGATGATGGGGCATTTATATCCCCTCCATAGATGAGGCATTTATATCACCTCTTCTACTATATGACTCATGAAACATTGCGGAAGAGGGCTAGGAGAAAGAATTTAAGAGCTGGGTGGTAGGGAGGAGTGTTCTCTTCTAGGTACGTTGTGGCTGTTGCACTCATGAATTTACTTATGCAGCTGTGGTTACCTGCACAAGATCAGCCAGTTAAAATTTCAGTGTAGACAGGGTTGGACTCCTGAGGTCACACCCCTAGCTGAGAAGCTACTGAAAGTTGGTGGTTGATGAGGCATGAAGAATCGCTCTTGGGAATGTAGACATTGCTAGGTTTCTCATGCCCCAGTGGCTGGTCCAGTACCCATGCACACATAGGTGTAACTAATTAGACTCAGTGCTTTATATAACATAAAAGAAGAAATGAAGGTGTGAGGGAGGTGTGTTGGGGTAGGCAGAGTTGGAGGGTTTGGGGTAGATATGATCAAGATACACTGTATATATGTCTGAATTTTTCAAAGAATAAATAAAATTATTGTTTTTAAAAATGACACTAAATATAATTGGCCTGTGCTTAATTTGAAGGTCCTCAAAAGACATAATCAGGAGACTGTTATTTGCATGGAGATTGTTCCAAACAGATGGCTGTCGGTATGAAGCAATTCCAAAAAAAGCCAACTCCAGTTTCTGACACTGAGCTCCCAGATTGCATGTTACTTCATGGGAATCATGTAGGAAGACACTGAGATCCTGGATTGCATGCTAACTTCAAGGAAATCATGTAGGAAGACACTGAGATCCTGGATTGCATGCTAACTTCATGGGAATCATGTAGGAAGACACTGAGATCCTGGATTGCATGCTAACTTCATGGGAATCATGTAGGAAGACACTGAGATCCTGGATTGCATGCTAACTTCATGGGAATCATGCCAGAAGCTCTGGTGTATTGGTGATAGTCTGTGTCTTTTATGCTCTTGGTCTTGAAGGATTCACCTTATGTTTCTTGGCAGGTCCCTGTTGAAGGGTACTTCTCACCATCCTTTAGATGGAAAAGATCTAAATGGCTTTTCACCCTTTCAAGTTCAGACTTTCGAGAATGTCTACAAAACCACACAATAGGATTTAAGTGTTTCTTAGGCAACAGTATGGGGAAAACACAAATACTCAAATCTAATTACACCCACAGAATATTTCCATTTCTCTTCTAGATTATTGGTAAATACTTTCAGTCATAATTGTACTTCTGAAGTAATCTATCAGTATTCTTGGGATTCACCCCAAAGTTTCTCTAGGAATTTTTCCTTTGTACTTAGCAGAAGGGACATTCTTCTCAAGGCTTCATCACCATCAAGACAGATGGAGCAGCTGGTATAGACAGTATTGGAGTAGTTGATTCCCTGAGGGTAGGTTTCTGAGGCATGTCAGTTTTTGAGGGTATACTTGTCAATGTCTTTGCAGGGTTGTGTCAACAATTGTTGCAGCCATATTTTAGATAATAACCGGTGTGGGGAGTGAACACATAGGCTCCTGCAGAGGCCGTCTAGAGGAGCTCTTCAGTGTGATAATACTGAAGTTCATCTCTTCATCTATTTAATTTCCCCAAATTCACAAATTTCTGAACCTCAATAAGCAGAGATCTCTGCTGGAAGTGAATATGCCTTATATAAAAGATTTAAAAGGCTGGGCTCACATTCCTCCTTCAAATATTTCTTCTGTGATACAGTTCAGCACCGGAGGTATCCTGAGGATGAGGATATGTATGTGTGTATGAGGTGTGACCCTCAGGGTGGAGGGACTCAGAGTACTGGATCCAATCAGGGCCACTGCCCAGCATTGGAAGTCAAACACAAGTCATAACTGCTTGCCTTAACTTGATTTTTTCTCTTTTATTTCATTTTGTTTTAAAATTTGCACGTGTGTGTAGATACAACACCTATGTGGCTGCACTTGCATGTGTGCATGCGTGTGAGCACAGAGAATGCACTTGCATGTGTGCGTGCGTGTGAGCACAGAGAATGCACTTGCATGTGTGCGTGCGTGTGAGCACAGAGAATGCACTTGCATGTGTGCGTGCGTGTGAGCACAGAGGATGGCCTTGTGTGTGTGCATGCGTGTGAGCACAGAGAATGGCCTTGCATGTGTGCGTGCATGTGAGCACAGAGAATGCACTTGCATGTGTGCGTGCGTGTGAGCACAGAGGATGCACTTGCATGTGTGCGTGCGTGTGAGCACAGAGAATGCACTTGCATGTGTGCGTGCGTGTGAGCACAGAGAATGCACTTGCATGTGTGCGTGCGTGTGAGCACAGAGAATGCACTTGCATGTGTGCGTGCGTGTGAGCACAGAGGATGGCCTTGTGTGTGTGCATGCGTGTGAGCACAGAGAATGGCCTTGCATGTGTGCGTGCGTGTGAGCACAGAGAATGCACTTGCATGTGTGCGTGCGTGTGAGCACAGAGGATGCACTTGCATGTGTGCGTGCGTGTGAGCACAGAGAATGCACTTGCATGTGTGTGTGCGTGTGAGCACAGAGAATGCACTTGCATGTGTGCGTGTGTGTGAGCACAGAGGATGGCCTTGCATGTGTGCAGGCGTGTGAGCACAGAGAATGCACTTGCATGTGTGCAGGCGTGTGAGTACAGAGGATGGCCTTGCGTGTGTGCATGCGTGTGAGCACAGAGGATGGCCTTGTGTGTGTGCAGGCGTGTGAGCACAGAGGATGGCCTTGTGTGTGTGCATGCGTGTGAGCACAGAGGATGGCCTTGTGTGTGTGCATGCGTGTGAGCACAGAGGATGGCCTTGTGTGTGTGCATGCGTGTGAGCACAGAGGATGGCCTTGCATGTGTGCATGCGTGTGAGCACACAGGATGGCCTTGCATGTGTGCATATGTGTGAGCACAGAGGATGGCCTTGTGTGTGTGCATGCATGTGAGCACAGAGGATGGCCTTGTGTGTGTGCATGCGTGTGAGCACAGAGGATGGCCTTGTGTGTGTGCATGCATGTGAGCACAGAGGATGGCCTTGCATGTGTGCATGCATGTGAGCACAGAGGATGGCCTTGCATGTGTGCAGGCGTGTGAGCACAGAGGATGGCCTTGCATGTGTGCAGGCGTGTGAGCACAGAGGATGGCCTTGCATGTGTGCATGCGTGTGAGCACAGAAGATGGCCTTGGTGCACAGGTGCTGTCTACTTTCTTTTCTGGTGAGACAGGATCTCTTCCTAGCTTGGAACTTGCCAAATCGGCAAGCAGGCTGACTGCAAGGAAAGTGCTCCCCTGAGTTATCTCCCCAGCTCCAAGACCTGACTTAAACAAAATACCATTTCTGGTTTCTAAAACTGGCAATTCATGTGCTTAAACTTAATTTTAAGCTCTGCTGCCTTAGGCTTATGCTTGTAATTATAAGCCATGAACCAATATTTGATTTTGATAGGCAGGTAACTGTGGCTAGAGGTAATACCAGGGCAATAGAAAGTACACAAAGTACTTAGAAGTTCAGAAATTCAGAGCATGCCTAGAATTCTCAGTAAATGTCATGGAATGCAAATTCGAAAGCTGAGGTCTAGGGTAGCTTACCTGTTCCCTAAATGTCTAAGCAGTGTGGATACAAGGTATTTGTTCTACCAGAGAATATGAGAGGCACAGGCATCCTCTCTGGCCTGTCCTTTTCACAGTGTGAGACTGGAAGTTGGTGCTCCCCTGATGATGAACTTGAATTTAGTTCAAAATGAAAGGGTCCCCTGATACAATTGCAGAGAACTACACACAGTGGTAAAGGCTTTTCAAAAGCATTTGGTCTGCAAGAATTCTTTTCCACTTGCAGTGAGGCATCGATCGCAACAATTTTTTTTTATCTGTTTCCTATTTAACTTTTTCCTATCCCACATTCTCTTTTGTTGAGTCATCTCCCAAGGCAGAGGGGAAATCAACTTTGCCTCCCGAAAATACACTCAAGTCCCTCATCAAGTAGTTTTATTATAAAAGCATCTTAAGGAGAAACAGAAAGAGAACTCAACTGCAGCTGAGCTCAGACTGAGTAATTGGTTTTAATTTTATTTTATGCTCCAAGGAAGCAATTTAACCTAAAATGCCTGGGACCTTTGAGACTCTATACCACACTTCAGAGATTCTAATGGATGGTCATTTGTTTTCCAAACTTGAAAAAAGACAATTTCTTTTTTATTCTTCTAATTCCTTATTCATGTATTTCTGCACACACACATACACATTTGTATATGTGCACACACATTTGTTTATGGGTATACACACCTATATATTCACACACATACCACATCGTGTATGTAGATGTCAGATGACAACTTTCAGGAGTCAGCTCTCCCCTCCGATCATGTGGGTCCAATTGTCAGGTGTGGTGGCAGTCTGCTTCACCTAATGAGCCGTCTTGCTGGCCCAAGGCCACTTTTTTTTAGTTATTGATCTTTATATGGGAATTTACTAGTTGCAAATGTGTTACTTGGAAGTCATTGTAGTATTTTCCAAATTTCTCAGCTTCAATGGTATCATCCCTATATGTACATAGGCATTGGATGTACTTGGATAATGTAAGCATTAATGAAAATAAAATTAAACTTTAAAACAGGAATTTTGGTATATATGAGCTTTGGGGTCTCACTTGTGAGGTAGAGCATAGGAAAATTGCATTTATTGAAACTGCAGCTGGTTGAGGGACTGCATGAAAGGCAATTGCCATTTTTTTATTCTCATTAAAAATCTTATTATTATCATTAATGCATACTTCCTTAGAAAATATCTTTTTAAGAAATTGTACAGATACATGTGAAGTCTATGAATTCACTTCCTGTAGTGTACCCCATGACCTAGGCAAGTTTTCATATAGAAATAACTTTATAGTCTCGGATAAATTATTTTAACTGCCTGTTTAGAAGTCTCCCTGTGTGAAATGGTATCATAACAGCATGCACCTAGTAATATTGTTCAAAGGATTAAATTAGCTAATATACAGGGCTTCAGGAAAGTATATACTTAATAACATATTCTATGAATTTTATTCCAGGAAATATTGTTGGATTTCATTCCAAAGACCTGACAAAATAATAAACGGTAGATCCTGAGAATCTACATTTTATCACATTTAGTTGTTTATTTGGTGGGGGAGGGCATGCCAGAGGGTGCATACAGAGGTCACATCTGTTGAGGGGGGTCTGTGTATAAATTCAGCAATAATTAGTAATTATAAAATTATTTTGCATAGATTATCAAACTAAATATTTCAATAAAGTAGAAAATCAAATATGCCATGACATAGTGACATTTGTAAATTTCTCAGTTAATTTACATACAATAGCAAGGAGTGTGGTTACAAATACAAATTGGCTGTTTTTCCCCCACATAAATTCTTTCACCAAAAAGGAGGTCACAGTGTTGTCTGAACCCATGTGTCACTTCACAATAAAGACAGCTGACAACAAATGTTCTAGTACAATGTCCCTGGATCCCAGCACCAGAAAGAAGGCAACGGCCCCATTTAGCGATGCTGTGTGCAGGTGGGATCTATTTTTAGACATGCAGCTATGTTAGATGGGAGAGTATAAGACAATAAGAATCTCTACCAGTGAACAAAGACTAAGTGGCCCATTAAGCCAGGAGCAGCAATTACAGCACACGGCTGCTGTCTTTTGGCTGCTAACCTACCAGGGCTCTTTAATTGTGTCTCACTTAATGTATGTTAGGAATGGACACAAAGATGAAACCCACACACTGGCATAGCTACTCTCGTGTTGCAGTGTCCTGGCCAGCATCTTCAAAGTACCACAGCATCACCAAGGAGGATGTTAGAAATGCCAAGGTCAAGGACTGCATTCAGATACTCTGATAGATGTGTTTTAAGAATCCACATTTTCTCAAGGATTCTAGGGGATTCTGATGCAGGTGTTCCAATTCTCAGACTCTGAAAACACATTAATAGGTAAAAAAGAAGTTTTTATCACCAGAACTAAAACAATGGAAGAAGATACTGCCTTTATTAACAAAAAATAAGTTACACAGAAAAGCATGGAGATATTAGAGAAAAAGAAAAGTGAAAGATGAAGGGAAATATCAAGCATAGTAAAAAGTATTAGAGCCTTCCTAGTCCACCTCTTTACCTTAGGTGGGAATGACAGAGGAGAATGAAGTCAGAACCATGGAAGGTCAGATATTGTTTCTGTTCGCAAATGCCTTCTGGCAGGTAAAGAAGGCAACCAATTTGGTTTTTTATGTTCAAGGGTCTAACTTTGGGGTCATGAAACTCAGTCCAAGGCTGCTCTTGGGAAGAGATTGAAGAATTAAGGGCCTTGGGAGATGGACTTTATTATATCATGAGGTGGAATGTGTTTGGTGCCTGCAGGAGGATATAACTGGTGTGCTGGAAGAATTACATAGACTGGTAGGGAACAGAGCAGGAGCTGTGACTGGTCCCTTTTCTGATAACTCTTGCTTGATACAGAACCCTGTATGAGTCAGGATTCTTCACAGGAAGAAAACCGATATAATGACTTTATGTCAAATAGGGATTTATTACAATGGCTTACACGATATGATCTGGGCAGTCCATCAGTGGCTTTACTCACACCAGAGACCAACAAGCTGGTTGTTGCTCAGCCTACACAGCCAGGTATCTCAGCAGTCCTAACTTGGTACTAAAGACCTGGATGATTTCTAGAGGGTCATTGATCTTCATTTGGTGTTGCAAGCTTGAAAAAGCAGGGTTCAGATGTCATTTGCTTCTTGCTACCACACCCTGGAGGTGGTGGTAAGACCAATGGCATACACTTCAGGAGTCAGGAAAGTGGCAGAGCAGGCTCGTTTATTGTGGATGTTATATCCCCTCCCAGAATCCAGGAAGCAGTGTCATCTAGAATGCTGTTCTGTCTCTCCTTCATTGGCTCTAGTCATCAGATGTCATGGCATCATCAGTCTCCAGGCTCTGCAGCAGGCTCCTGATTGTCCCAAGGGGAAGTTAACAATTCACATGCTTGACTGTCCCAGAAGAGGTTTCCTCCTGGGCAGCACAGACAGTTTTAGCTGGCTGTTGGCCTCCTCCTACACATCTACTCTTTTAATTTACTTTTGAGTCGGAGTTCCGTTGCTCTGGCCTTGTTGTCCCGAACTCAGGGGGTACCCAGCAACTGTACTGTGCCTGTCTTAACGTTGGCTTGCCAAAATCTTACCCATCATTGACTATCAGCCCTCAAAGGATGTCCTTCTTGGAGAGCATTCCTGGGTGGAAGAAGGGCCATCTTTTGTTTGTTGGTTTTGATATATATATACAGTATTTCTCTGTGTAACAGCCCTGGCTGTACTGGAACTAGCTTCTAGCTTTTGTATACCAGGCTGGCTTCTGGCCTCGAACTCACAGAGATCTGCCTGCCTCTGCCTCCTGAGTGCTGAGATTAAAGGCGTGCGTCACACCCACCCAGCAGGAGGGCCATATTAAGAGGACAACTTTCAAATCTCCGTGAGCCATTAGGGAGTTGTCTAAGAGCCATTAGAACCTGAAAAGTCACCATAGTGGCTGCCTGTTGTCTGATGTGCTGTGGGAAACACTTAAGAAGGATACTTAGTCTCTTAATTTTTTTCCAAATTTTAATAATAAAACCACTTTCAAAAACTATCACAGACACCCTCATTATGTTAAGGTAAGAAATCTGTACACAGAGTTAAATATTTATTTGACCAGGGACCTTTAACATATTGGGCAAGCTGTGTCCTTGCCTAGGAGATAGTATTGATCTTGTAGAGGGCCAGGCCTATAGATCTAAAGCAGAGATCACTTGCCAATAGCATCATATCCTGGACCATATCTAGTCCCTCAGCCAACAGATCAACCTGGTGTTGGTGAATATGAATGGCTTGATATAAAGAGTTATTGAGCTTGTTAAGTCTCCATGGACCATGAAACCACCTTGTAGAGCATTTCTGCAGTAGTAGTTGTTTGTGTCAGAGCAACAGTGGCCATAGTGGCCCCAGAAATGCTGGAAATGATGGCTGATATAGATATGAATAATTTGCATTGGTATGGATCTTGGTTTATTGATACAAATTTAAGGTCAATTTTGTTATATGTATATTTATTTCTGATCTTGATTAAAGTATTGTGTTTGTGTAGCTCATTTAAAAATATAATGTATAATTAAGAAATATAGGTTAATGGGTAATCATCTATAATAGTCAAGTTTGTAGTCATGTTAGTTAGATTGTTCTAGATATATAGAGACATTTTTCAGTTAGATAGGTATTCTTCAAAACTTTCAGAGACCTTCAGAATATGGCATTTAAAATGTTTTAATAACTTAGGACTTTTTATGATAATGAGATACATCTGCTCCTGGCAGCACAAGCTACTTCAAGAGGAAGATGGGTATTGAAGAGGCTCCTTATGGAGTTTGCTAGCCATTTGTGCAAGAAACTGCTCCTGCTTCGACTGATGAACTGAACATGCAGGACCCACAGAGAAATGACTGCTGAATTTGGCTGAAGGTGAGACGATCCTTCGGGGTTCCTGTTTCATAAAAGAGTCTGCCAGATGTTCTGCAGGACACAGATGAAAATGACTAACAAATTGCCAATGTAGGTGGAACTGTCTTTGAGATTTCCTGCTTCATGAAAAGTCTGCTGTATACTATGGACCTGGAGGCTGAAGATGGATACACCAACATTACAGAGGAACTTTGGGTGACTGTCCAGGCAGGGGGATGTTAAATTCTAGAGTTCTAGAAGTAGCTTACAATGAGCTTCCTGTTTACTTAGGTAATATTGTATCCTTCTGTAGTATTTATTGGAGTTGAAGAAACTATAGTTTTTCTTAGTTCTGATAAAAGATAAAGTAGATATAAATATCGTAATTAATTCTTGCTTGATACCTGTTTTGCTAAATGTAATTTTACTATGTTAAGGTTAAATCCTTCATTTTTATTTAAACAGAAAGGGGGAGGTGATGTGGGAATTCCCTCTGTGTGCTATGATTACCATTAATGAATAAAGAAACTTCTTTGGACCCATAGCAAGGCAGAACTTAAGTAGGCAGGGAAAGCTAAGTTGAATGCTGGGAGAAGGAAGGGCAGAATCAGAGAGACACCATGGAGCCACTGTCACTGGAGACAGACATGCTGAAACTTTGCTGGTAAGCCACTGCCACATGGTGATTCACAGATTAATAGAAATGGGTTAAATTCAACGATCTTACAACAGAAGGTCTTGAACACCCTAACATAGAAGAAGTGGAAAAAATTGACTTTATGAAAGCAATAGAGTTCCTTAAACAACATGTGAAAAATGCCCTTATAGAAATGGATGAGAAGTATAACCAAAAGTTTGAAGAAATGAGTAAATACATACATAATACCCAGGGAAACCAAGAAAGAACGATCAAACAGGTAATGGAAACAGTTCAAGAATTGAAAACTGAAATGGAAGCAAGGAGGAAAAACACAAGCTGAGGACCAGCTGGATATGGAAAATCTAGGTCAATGAGCAGAGCCTACAGAAACAAGCACAATCAATAGAATACAAGAAATAGAAGAAAGAATCTCAGATTCTGAGGACACCATAGAGAGAATAAATGCACTGATCAAAGAAAACTGCAAAGCCAACAAATTCTCATCACAAAACATTCAGGAATTATGGGACCGCAAGGGGTGCACCCACACACTGAGACAATGGGGAGGTTCTATTGGGAACTCACCAAGGCCAGCTGGCCTGGGGCTGAAAAAGTCTGGAATAAAACCAGACTCTCTGAATATAGCAGACAATGAGGACTACTGAGAACTCAAGAACAATGGCAATGGGTTTCCGATCCTACTACACATACTGGCTTTGTGGGAGCCTAGGCAGTTTGGATGCTCAACTTACTAGACCTGGATGGAGGTGGGGGTTCCTTGGACTTCCCACAGGGCAGGGAACCCTTATTGCTCTTTGGGCTGATGAGGGGGGGACTAATTGGGGTAGGGGGAGGGAAATGGGAGGCGGTAGGGGAGGAAGAGACAGAAATCTTTAATAAACAAATAAATTAACAAAAATTAAAAAAAGAAAAAAGAAAAAGAAAAAAAGAAGCTAGAGCTAATGGGCTAAGCAGTGATTTAATTAATACAGTTTCTGTGTGATTATTTCGAGGCTAAGCGGCCAGGAATGACCAAGCAGCTTCAGGAATGACCAGCTCAGCTTCTCCAACAGATGACTGTGACAACGGTGGTGGTTATACTTAAATTATGCTTGATTCAACTCAATGATTGTAATGGGGCCTGTGCAATGATGGTCATAGCATAAAAGTGGGCGGCAATAACAACAGGTACCCAGATGGTTGTGCACCAAGATGGAGCCAAACTAGCAGGCTGCCAAATGACAGGACAATTAGATCACTGCTGGAGACAATAATGCTGGTTAGCAGAAAGAAGAAGGGGCAGCAGATACATACAGAAAAAGGTATCATTAAAGGGGCATCTCCCTCAGACAAAAAGAGGGATCACATGACCATGCAATTAGTAGGGTCACAGTGATTCCAATCGCCAAGAATGGTGTCAAACCAGGTTAAAGTTAGTGCGTGGGACTGATATAGAGGGATTTTCATGCTCTTATTTGGGGACCCTTAATATGGAAAAGTAGATTGCCCATTCTCCACCAGAAGGAGGGAATGGTAGATGCCCTAACAATAAAGTGGGAAAAATATCTGTGACAAAGGTGGGGTCTCAGACAAAGAGAAGAGGACAGAGAGAGACAGGAAGAATGTAGGCCATGGCTGTATGCCCACACAGTGTCTCTGGATGAGGAGCAGCAGTCAGGGGTGGCACCTGGTTTCCACCCCCTGGAGGGTCGGTCAGCCCTTACATGGAGACACCAGACAAACCAAAAATCAGAGGTGTTCCTCACTAGCCACAGACAAGACAGACACCGAAAATGGAAAAGGGGCCTCCTCACTTACCTCCTAAGGGGCAAAGAACATGGAACTTAAAGGGGCCAACCTACCAAGAAAACACTGAAGGGGGACACTAAACTGTGTTGCAAGAAGAGGGGTGACTATTGGCTGCAGGAACAAAGTGAACGGGCTAGGACTATCAGGTACAACAGCAGAAAAGGTCAAAAATCAGGGCCCAGAATATGATCAAAGCCAAGAAAAACAAGAACTTGACTCACACTGGGTCCAAGCCCAGGCCATCATGGGTCTGGGAGCCCCAGGATTCCATGCCAGTTGTCACTTGCCTCCCGCTACCACACCCTGGGGATGGGGTAAGATGGCACAGAGTCAATAGCACAGACTCCAAGAGTCAGTTAAGTGGCAGAGCAGACTCATTTATTGTGGGAGTTAGGCAAACCTTTATGCCCATAACCCCTCCAGGGACCCAGAGGGCGTTGTCATCTGGAATCCTGTGTTGTCTCTTCTTGATTGTCTCTGGCCATCTGATGTCATTGCGTCATCTGTCTCTGGGTTCCACGGCAGGCTCCCAATTGACTCAAGGGGAGCCATGTGCAAGTTACCAATGCACGAGCTTGACTGGTCTCGAGGAGGTTCTCTCCCAGTCAGCCCCAACTGGTTTTAGCAGGCTGTTGGCCTCTTTCTACATTTGGATAGCAGCAGCAGCAGCAACGAGTAAATGAACTGTTAGAGGTGAAGGCAGTAGAGGAGGAAACACAGCTTTCTTTTCAAACCTCCTCCGGCCTGCTGTGGGAAGACACCAAATCAAATAGTCCCATCAAGAAAACCCCTCATAGGTGTGTCTAGAAGCTTGTCTCTTGGTTGAATCTAGACTCAGTCAAGACTAGCTATCACAGCCCCAACCTACAGAATCAAAGGAAGGAGAAGAATGTAGTTCCACTGTAGAAGGCTTTCACTTCTGATGTCAAAGTGGCACGTGTCAGCTCCAGGACCCCTGTCTCTCACATGGTGTCTGTGCATGTTCTACAAGTGACTTTGGTAGGGACATGGGATGCAGCTGTCTCGAGAAGAGATGGATGCAGCCGTCTGTTCACTTTACAAGTCTGGTTAGCAGCCCCTGATTTCTTGAAGTGTGCTATCATCAGATGGCACTGCCTTAAAAGCTCATGCTTTCATGTGTTTATCACACATCTCCACCTTTCCCAGCCAAGGAGTCTTGACCTGTCAACAGCTCGGTTTTTCGTCATGTCTCCAAAGAAGGTTCTGTTGTTTAGGTAAGTTGAAAAGCACAATGTGCCCAGGAACACTACAATCCGCCCCTATGTAAAGCTGAAAATGAGAGATCTCCAGCCAAAAGGGCAATGACTTCTCAGCCTATCTACTTTAAGTTTGGCAATAGGACTCTGGCTTTCTTTCAGGCTATGTTAGGTGATTTCCCATTGCTATAGCAAAACACTTAGGACAATGGATCTGTAAAGAGAAAAGGCCAATTTAATCTCTCAATGTTGCCTTCAGTTCATTGCTGGTTAGCCTCTTCGTTTTAGGCTTCTGAAGGCCACCACATGGGAAGAAAAGGAAGATGAAAGGCTGGGTCCCATAGGCTTTTCTGATGGTGTGGCTCTATGACCAGAAGGACTCCTACTAGGCCCAAAGCAGTGTTTCTAGCACCTTCTGATAGACCCAGGGGCTGGGGATGAAGCCTTGAATACCAGGCCTTTGGAAGCTCTGGGTTGTAGAAGCAAGAACTCATACTTTGACCATTGTATTGATGGAAGGAAGTGATTAATAAGCCACTCAGTGTTCTATATTTTAAGTTTCATCTGAGAAAGACATTTCAAGTCTCAAGGTACACAAATAATTTCCTTTGGCTTTCTGTGTTTACTAAGTATCATAGATCTGGTCGGATCTTCAACCTGCTTCTTCATGGCCATTCTCTCCAATCTAATTGAGTTATTTTTTTCTATTTATCAGTGGACAGTGTATTTATCAAAAACTTTTGTGCAATTGGATATTAGATAGGTAAATTTGAACATAGAGAGAACCTAGGTGCTGGATGTTTTAAAACTCAGGAAGTTTTGGTTCAGCTTCCTATAGCCTGTGTGACTTATCATTCACAATTCTCTGTTCTCGCTGACAGCACTTCTCAGTTAACTTTACTCACATGCATGATGTTTTTACTGCTAAGAGTTTAAATGATCACTGCATTATTATAATATTGGGTTTCCTGATGGCCACGAGCAGAGCCCTCTTCCTTAAGTGACAGATGGGACTAAGTGCATGAAATCTATTAGAGACTGAAAGTGGATATATTTCATAAACTAGAAAGCACTGACTAGGCAAATTTGAAGTAGCATTCAGTGATGGAGCTCATGATGGCTCCTGTCTGTTCATGTGCTCCACATGGCCACGTGTATCCTCCTGAGACTCAGCTCAGAGCTACAGTTTTTCTGAGCAGCAAGTCCTCCAAATGATGGCTTCATTAGCATGCTTGATGGCACAGGTCTCACTTTCCTTATAGCTCATCTTTAGTTATTGCTATCTTTTCCTACATTTAGGCTCTGGATACTGTACTTAGTATTGAACCACCATGCTACATAGATATTCTCCTCCCTAGGGCTTAGGTATTGGAAAAGCCAAGGGGGGTACAGACACAGCTTTAGAGTTAAGGGGGGGACACATGCTAATTGTGCAATTAAAAAATCTCACACACCAACTCCTGCATGTTAGACATCAAGACAATCACACTTGGGATTCATGCCTCATAGGTCAGTGTGTCAGTGATAAAACAGAATTAAACAAATGAGTTGCCTTAGAGTCGAAGCTCCAAGTAAGTCCCTTTCTTTCTTTATTTAGGTTCTGAAGGGACAGAAATGTCAGCTTGTTTTTTCCCTTATGCTGTTATTATAAGATTTAAACCCATTTGGGTTTTCACCAATTGAGTTTACATTGCAAGTCAAATGAAAGTTAAAATCTTAAAAGCTTTTAAAAACAACTTAAATTACATTTTGGTGTGACTGTGTGTGTGTGTGTGTGTGTTTGTGTGTGTGTGTACTCATGCCATGCACACAGTTGGAAAGCAGAAGACAATAGTCAGGCATTGTTTCTTTTTCTCTTTTTCACTCCTTAGGTCTCAGGTATTGAACACAAATCATCAGGCTTGGTGGAAAGTACCTTTACTCAACGAGCCATTTTGCTGTCCCCAAATCTTAAAAGCTTTGAAACAGGTGGCAAGTAAGTCCAAGATGGACATAAAGGAAGCAAAACATTCCCCAGAGCAGGTAACACATAGTGCATCCCGTTCTTCCAAGGATCAACAGGACACACAAAAATGTAAAGCCACAGCACACTTTCTGGTACACAGAAATGTGGAAGTAAAATAAACAACAGCACAATAGACTGTGAGCTGAGCACAGACGAGGAGTCGGTATTTGGTGTGATGTGTGGGGACTAGTGCTGTCTTTCTGTGAATATTTATGGTAAAACACAAGCACATGCTCAAATAAAATGCGCGGCTGTAATGTGGGCGTCAGTGATGATGCTGGAGCAGTACCTGGTGGGTATGTATGGGTGGAGGAGACATAAATCAAGAAGGAAGTCTGCAATGTTGGCCTAGGAGAAGACTAAAGACCATGGGCCCCTCTCACAGGAGAAGGGAGATGATGGACTAGAAGGTAACCTGGTATACTAGCAAATGTGCCTTAATGGTGCCGTCTTAGACAGCGGGAGCGTGATGGAAAGGGAAGTTCTGCTGGTATCCCCAAATCATGGCCCTGCCATGGAATCTTCGCGTGCTCCCAAGTATCCTGGGCTGTGAGTGTAAGGCAAAGGAAACAGTTCTCTGTAGTCTGTCATCTGCCTGTCTATATTTGTGTGTGTGTGTGTGTGTGTGTGCATGAATGCGTATGTGTGTGGACATGCATGTGTGCATGCATGTGTGTGTATGTGTGCTATTTCAGATTTCTACATCTTCAAAAGTGTTAAGTAGCACAGCCGAGCTGCACATGTGCTCATTTCAAAGAGTATCCACCAGTGTGGTATCTTCGAGGTAACTGATTTTGCTTTGACTTTCCTTTGACCCAGATTCATAATCTTTGAATCTTAGATCTCTAACCAGCATGAATGATAGGCCAGTCTGGTCTCCAGATTAAGTCAAGAGCAAGACTTAAATATAAAATAGGTTGGGATTAAAACTGCTTCAGTTCTCAGAAATCTTAGACAAACCACTGATGTTCTTCCAACCTCAATTAGGAAATGAAACACGCACTCCTAGTGTGGTACCAGGCACAGGCGTGTCCACAGGCTGTGATGATCAGTTTTTAAAGATGCTGACGATTGGGTACTTTATTCAAGACCTCATGGACATCTGTGAGGAAATTTAGACATGGAGATGTCCAGACAGATGACCTTACCAATTTTCCTGGATTCCTAGGTAGATTCTTACACTTAAAAAAAAAAAGACTAAAGGTAAAATAATCACTATTCTTTTTTGACTGTGATGGCTGAGTTTTCTAAGTGTAGCCAATGGAATGTTGGGAATGCCCTTGGAGGAACTGCTGTTCCAGATTAGAATTCTATTCTTTTGTGCAACTATGCCTTGTAGGAACAGATTTTTGAGGGTTGGGATTTTATTGGGAAATGTGAAAAGGGAAAAGAGAGTGGAAACAAGGGGGAGCTTTTGGAGTTTCTCAGGCAGTAGGCTGCCTCTCAGACCAGTATTTACAGTGGTGCCTGTTTGAAAAGCATGTGCTATTACTCTTCTAGAAGACCAAAACTAGGGGCTGGAGAGATGGCTCAGCAGTTAAAAGCACTGGCTGCTCTTCTAGAGGACCTGACAACTCCATGGAAGCTCACAACTGGCTAACTCCAGTTAACATACAGACATACTTGTGGGCAAACACTAATGTGTACACACACACACACACACACACACACACACACACACACACACACAAAACCAAAGTTCAGAGGAGTTAAGTAACTCCCTGAAGTCACAAAGCTAGATTTCTACCTGGCCCTGGTGGAGCATCCAAAGCTGTGGTGACGTGAGCTCCAACAGAAACTGGACTGGAGGAAGTCTCAGTATCAAATCCAATGACTTTCACCAGTGGGGAGTCATGAAAACACCCAAGTAAGAGTGCAGAGCACTGTTTGGAAAGCAAGTCTGTAAGCAAGGGTGAGCAATATTTCTCTTTGTCTGTCAAAAAAGCACATGAAACTTTGAGTCTCTTCTGTCCTGTCTGAGAACCAGGCCGACTGCATTACTAGATCTGAAAACAGAGTTGAGTTCTGAGACAGGAAGGCTGAATGAGTGAAATGCTAGCTGGTCACCAAATACCCTCCTTCATTCTCCCACAGCCCTGCTGTCCAGTTAGACTGCACACTCCAGCCTCTATTATCATAACAAAGACCATGTGGGTTTGTGACTAACACACCTACATGAACTTTCTCCTAGAACAGACAGTGGTGGGAACCCAGCTTGGACCACTCAGAGGATGCATAAGGGTTCTTGACCCAAGGATGAAAGAAACCTTGGGAGGAACTGCCCTGCTTTATTTGAAACTTCTAGCTGAGAGAGAATTTCCTTTTGCTTCAAGGCTCTATCTTTTATGGTCTTCTTCTTGGCAGTTGTTTAGCTTCATCATAACTAAAATAAGGATGAATTTGTTGGATAAGATTTCCAGGAGAAGTGGGTTTGAGTTGGACCTTGAAATACTCATTAAGGATCAATCAAATGGAAAGGAAAGAGACAAAGATAGAACAGGAGCTTGCTCCTTATAACCATCTTCTAGGGGCTCAGAGCTCTTCTGTCCATTAGAAAATAGAACAATAAAATGTGTCCTTAAGGGATACAATACCTTATAACAACATAAAATTTCTTAAGTTAAAAATACTCAAATGTAAAATTTCAATAGAAATATGTTTAACTTCCATTAACATTACTTAATTAATTCCTTTGCCCATATTTGGAGGGAAAGTCTACTGAAAAGTGTATTTGCAGAAATACAAAGTTGTAGGATAAAAATCAGCTTTAATACTATGGTTAAACTGAAAAGAGTACAAGCAGTTATAAACTACATTGGCTATGCTATCAAGTATGAGTATGTAACTTAATATTTTTATTGTTTTTTGAAGGATACTTCACTCAAAACATGATGAAAGCACAGGATTTGATGCCCTGCCACAAACAGAAAACAGTTTCCAGACTTGAGATAAAACAAAATATAAGACTGACTCCCTGAAAGAAAAGAAAAACAGAAAGTGAGGCCCACTTCTAACCTTGCTTTGTGCATTTGTCTGGGCAGCCATGCAGGCAGGTGAAAGCTGAGAAGATCCCTGTTTTGAGATGAATATCCAATCCTGCAGGGTTTGAGGTGGTTGGAACGAGTAGAGTTCCAGAGAGGAGGAGGTATGTGCAAGAAGATAGATCTTCGTAGGTGTGCAGATGGAGGTCACCTTGGAATTATGGAAGTACCACTCCTACACATGGAGAGTAAAATTCCATGAAACTCACGGAAGATGGGTACGAGGTGCTGGGTAACAGCCCCAGTTCACAAGGCTGAGAAGTGGTCAGCTCTCAGCAAGAATGGTGTGAGCAGATAGCTTGAGAGGTCATAGGTTAGTCTTTGGTAAAAGCTATACATAAAGCAAAGATAATGTTCTACGTGCTTAAACTTGGATTTAAAACAAGGTCCCAAAGGTTCAGATGATTCTCACACAGTTTAGCATATTTGAGAACAAAGCCAGACCTGTTCAAGAAAGCAGAACCTAGTACTCAAGCATCAGACTAATTACAGCCCTGCTTCTAACGGATGTAGATGGCGGTGTCACAGGAGACAGGATAAGAGAATGCTTGTTCTGGAATAAAATATGAGTGACTGTGGCCCCCCAAACATGGACTCAGGTCAACCAAAAACCGTGTTTCAAGATGGAAACCATTTAGTGCAGTGTTTATAGTAACAGCACAAAAAGAGTCACAAAGCAAGGTTTCTGTCAAAGTCATTGCTGCAGTGAAGCGCTGGGGTCTCTGCCACAAGTATCAATGTTCTCCGATGTTCGCTTTTGAGTGGAGAGAAGTTAGTGATGGGTTAGCACAATCCATCTGATGGTGAGAAAGATGCTGGGTCAGTCACAGGTGGGCCATGCGCTTCAGTGAAAAAGGTAGCCCAGGAAAATTTCCCATGGATCCTGCCAACACACTCCAGTTCTCCAAAAATCAAGGGAATGCCAATCAACAACCTTAGTAGGTGTGGTTTAATTCCCTCTGAAAACTCAAGTTCACAAAGGGATAGCACAGCACATTTGTCATTTAGAAAGAACATATCAGAGCCCCCAAAGGAGAAAAGATAAAGCTGGTAATAAAAAAATAATTATTTATAATAAATTCATGAAAGGATTTATAGTAAAACACAAGCATCATAAGGTAAAATGTAAAATACATTTTAAAAAAATCTAATTCAATTTTTAGTTAATGAAAAAAATCAGATTTTTAGATAAAATTATTTCAACACAAAACAAAGACTGGAAAGGGCAGAGAAGTTGAACACAAAGCTTTTAGAATCTACCCAGATAGAACTCTGTAGAGAATAAGAAGGTAAAAAATGGAGGGGAGCAAGAGTCTCAGTGCCTGAGGGACAATGTTGAGTAGTGAAAATATTTGATTTCATATTCATAAAACAGAGAATGAAAGAGAAAGATAAAATATTATATCTGATTTACAGAAACAGGACTGAGCCAGCAAACTAGGCAAGAGCAAGCCTGAGACAACAAACTCCATAGGAGCAGGTATAGGGGAGAAACATGAGGAATTGGGCCAGAGCCAGAGACCTCTGTAGGTCTGGGCATGAGTCTGGGACCTCTGAGGTAGTGGGCAGGAACCAGAAACTTCTGCTTGTCTTGGTGTGAGTCTGGGACCTCTGAGGTAGTAGGCCTGAGCCAGGACCTCTGCAGGTCTGGGCATACATGAATCTGGGACCTCCAAGGGAGTAGAAGGTCAGAGCCAGAGGCTTTTGCAGGACCACCCCCAATTCTGGGACCTCTGTAAGAGCAGATCCAGAACAGGTACATTTACAGAAACAGGAGTGAGCCAGCAACCTAGGCCAGAGCATGCCTGAGATAGTAAACTTCCCAGGAGGAGAGCAAACCCCAGGAGCACCAATTGACCTCCAGGAACACAGAGTGACCAACACGGTGAGTGGAACCATGGCACTAACTGCAACATGAGGAGCAACTATCTGAGCCTTGAATCCACTGGCACCTGGAAGACTGATCACCAGAGTCACAGACAGTCCTAACTACACCAATCAGAGGAAAAGATGGATAGAAAAGGTAAGAACACATACAATACCACAAAGAGCAACACAATACCAATAAAAACTAGTGGGCCTACAACAGCAAGACTTGAACAACCAAATATAGATTAAAGCATAAGAAAATGACCTAAAAATAACGTTAGGAGAATATTTGAGGCCCTTAAAGAGGAAAAGAAAAATTCCCTTAAAGAAATGGAGGAAAAGACAAACAAAAAAATTGGAAGACATCAAAAAATATTTTAAAGAAAACCAATAAAAAGCAATCAGATGTGAAAGAAACTGACTATTCAACTTGAAAACTGAAATAGAGACAATAAGAAAAATACAAGCTGAGGGAATTATAGAAATAGAAATCAAGAACAAACAATCAGGAACCACAAATGCAAGCATAAGCAGCAGAATACAAGAGATGGAAGAGAATCTCAAGTGATGAAGATACAACAGAGGAAATAGACTCATCAGTCAAAGAAAACATTAAATCTAACAAAAACTTAACACAAAATATCTAGGAAATATGGGACACCATGAAAAGACCAAACCTAAGAATAATAGGGATAGAAGAAGGAGAAGTTCAACTCAAAAGCACAGAAAATATACTTAACAAAATTATAGAAGAAAACTTCCCCAACTTAAAGAAAGATATACCTATGAAGATACAAGAAGCTTACAGAACACCAAATAGACTGGATCAAAAATAAAGTCCCTTCACCACATAATAGTCAAAACACTAAGCAAACAGAATAAAGAAAGAATATTAAGAACTGAAAAGGAAAAAGGCCAAGTAACATATAAAGGCAGACCTGTCAGAATTATATCTGACTTCTCAATGGAGACAATGAAAGCCAGAAGGTCCTGGTCAAGTATTAAGAGACCATGGATGCCACCCCAGACTACTATACCCAGAAAAACTTTCAATAAATACCTAGCCACAAACCCAGCCCTACACAAAGCACTAGAAGGAAAAGTCCAACCCAAGAAGTTGGTTACATCAACAAAAACACAATTAATGATCTCACAGCAGCAAATCCTAAAGAAGGAGAAAACATACAATATAACATTACCAACAACAAAAACTAAATTAACAGGAGATATCAATAGCTGGTCATTAATATCCCTTAATATAAATGGACTCAACTCACCTATAAAAAGACACAAACTAACATATTGGTATGAAAACAGAATTCATCCTTCTGCTGCATACAAGAAACACAACTCAACCTAAAAGACAGACATCGCCTCAGAGTAAAGGGTTGGGAAAAAAATTTTCCAATCAAATGGACCTAAGAAACAAACTGGTGTAGCTATCCTAATATCTAACAAAATAAACTTCAAACTAAGATCAATCAAAAGAGACAAAGAAAGACATTTCATATTAGTCACAGGAAAAATCCATCAAGAGGAAATCTCAATACTGAACATCTGTTCTCCAAATATAAGGACACTCTTAAATGTAAAAGAAACACTTCTAAAGCTAAATCATACATTAGATTCCACACACTAATAGTAAGAGACTTTAACACTCCATTCTCACTACTGGACAGGTCAGACAAAAAATGAACAGAGAAATAAGGGAACTAACAAATGTTATGACTCAAATGGACTTAACAAACATCTATAGAACATTCCATACAAACATAGAAGAATATACCTTCTTCTCAGCACCTCATGGAACCTTCTCAAAAACTGACCACATACTAAGTAACAAAACAAACCTCAACAGATACAAAAACTTGGAATAGCCCATGTATCTTATTGGATCATCATGGCTTAAGATTAGAATTCAACAGTAATACTAATTCCAGCAAACTCACAAACACATAGAAATTAAACAAAACATACCAGAAGCATCAATGGGTCAAGGAAAAAATGAAGAAAGAAATTAAAGACTTCCTAAAATTCAATGAAAATAATCACACAACATACCCAAATTTATGGGAGTAAACAATGAAAGCAGTGTTAAGAAGAAACTTCATAGCACTAAATGCCTTCAGAAAGAAGCTGGAAAAATCCCACACTAGTGAATTAACAGAACATTTGAAAACTTTAGAACAAAAAAGAAGCAAACTCAGCCAAGAGAACTAGATGGCAGGAAACAATCAATTTGAGAGCTGAAATCACGAAAATAGAAACAGAGAAAGCCATACAAAGAATCAATGAGACAAAGAGTTGGTTCTTCAAGAAAATCAACAAAACAAACTTTTATCTAAACTAACCAAAAGGCAGAGGGAGACTATCAAAATTAACAAAATCAGAAATGAAAAGGGAGATATAACAACAGACACAGAGGAAATACAGAGGATCATCAGGTCATATTCTGAAAACCTGTACTCCACTAAGTTGGAAAACTTAGACAAAATGGACAATTTTCTGGATAAATATCACTTACCAAAATTAAATCAAGACCAGATAAGCAAATTATATAAACCAGAACTGCCAAAGAAATAGAAACAGTCATCAAATGTCTTCTAACCAACCACCCCTCCCCCCAGGACCAGATGGTTACAGCACAGAATTCTACAGGATTTTCAAAGAAGAACTAATATCAATACTTAACAAATTGTTCCACACAATAGAAACAGAAGGAACTTTGCCAAACTCTTTTAATGAGGCTACAATTACGCTGATACCCAAACCACATAAAGACATTACTAAGAAAGAGAATTACAGACCAATTTCACTCATGAACATTGATGCAAAAATACTCAATAAAATACTGGCAAATCAAATCCAAGAACACATCAGAACCATCACCCACCATGATCAAGTCTGCTTCATCCCAGAGATCCAGGGATATTTCAACATAAAAAATTCTGTCAATGTAATCCATCATATAAACAAACTAAAAAATAAAACCCACATGATCATCTCATTGGATGCAAAAAAGCCTTTGACAAAATACAACATCCCTTCATGATAATGGTCTTGGAGAGACCAGGAATATAAGAAACATACCTAAACATAATAAAGGCAATATACATCAAGCCAACAGACAACATCAAACTAAATGGAGAGAAACTCAAAGCAATCTCACTGAAATCAGGAGCAAGATAAGTTTGTCCACTATCTCCATATCTATTCAATATAGTTCTTGACATCCTAGGTAGAGCAATAAGACCAGAAAAGGATATCAAGTGGATACAAATCAGAAAAGAAGAAGTCAAATTCTCACTATTTGATGATGATATGAAAGTTTACATAAGTCACCCCAAAAATTCCACCAAGGAACTTCAACAACTCATAAACACTTTTAGTAATGTAGCAGGATACAAGATTAACTCAAAGAAATCAATAGCCTCCTTTACACAGATGATAAAGGGGCTAAAAAAGAAACCAGAAGCATCACCCTTCACAATAACCACAAATAGCATAGAATATCTCAGAGTAACTCTAACCAAATAAGTGGAAGACTTGTATGACAAGAACTTTAAGTCTTTGAAGAAAGAAATTGAAAAAGACACCAGAGAGTGGAAATATCTCCCATGCTCTTGGGTAGGTAGAATTAACATAGTAAAAATGTCAATCTTACCAAAAGCAATCTACAGATTCAATGCAATGCCCATTAAAATCCCAGCAAAATTCTTCACAGACCTTGAAAGAATGCTAGTCAATTTCACATGAAAAAGCAAAAAACCCAGGATAGCCAAAACAATCCTGTACAATAAAAAAAGCTCCTGGAGGCATCACAATCCTTGACTTCAAACTCTACTACAGAGCTACAGTATTGAAAACAGACTGATATTAGCATAAAAGCAGACAGGAGAACCAATGGAACTGAATCAACGACCCAGATATTAATGCACACACCTACAAATACTTGATTTTTGATAAAGAAATAAAAAATATAAAAATGAAAAAGAAAGCATATTCAACAAATGGTGATGGCATAACTGGATATCAATATGGAGAAGAATGAAAATAGATCCATATCTTTCACCATGCACAAAACTCAAGTCCAAATGGATCAAAGACCTCAATGTAGATTCAACCATATTGAACCTCATTGATGAGAAAGTGGGAAGTATATTTGAACGCATTGACACAGAAAACCACTTCCTAAATATAATCCCAATAGCACAGACAATTAATGAATGGGACCCCCTGAAACTGAAAAGCTTCTGTAAAGCAAAGGACATGGTCAACAAGACAAAATGGCAGCCTACAGAATGGGAAAAGATCTACACCAACCCCATATCAGACAGAGGACTAATCTTTAAAATATACAAAGAACTCAAGAAATTGGTCATCAAAAGAACAAATAATCCAACAGAAAATGGAGTTCAGACCTAAAAAGAGAACTCTTAACAGAGGAATCTAAGATGGCTGAAAGACACTTAAGGAAATTCTTAACATCCTTAGTCATCAGAGAAATGCAAATCAAAACAACTCTGAGATTCCATCTTACCTCTATGCTGGAGAGGTTGTGAGGTAAAGGGAACACTCCTGCATCGATGGTGGGAGTACAAACTGGTACAGCCCCTTTGGATGCCAGTGTGGCAATTGCTCAGAAAATTAGCAAATAACTTCCTCAAGACCTAGTAATACCATTTTGGGTATATATCCAAAGGTTGCTCAATTGTGTCACAAAGATGTCTGCTCAACTATGTTCATAACAGCGTTGTTTGTCATAGCCTGAACCTGGAAACAACCTAAATGCCCATCGAACAAAGAATGGATAAGGAAAATGTGGTGCATTTACACAATGGAGTACTACACAGCAGAAAAAAATAACGACATCTTGAATGTTATAGGCAAATGGATGGAGCTAGAAAACAACATTTGAATAAGGTAACCCAGACACAGAAACACAATTATCCCATGTACTCACTCATAAGTGTTTTTTAAACATAAAGCAAAGAAAACCAGCTCACAAATCACAATCTCAGAGAACCTAGACAACAATGAGAACCCTAAAAGATACATACATGGATCTAATCTGCATGGGAAGTAGAAAAAGACAAGATCTCATGAGTAAATTGGGAGCATGGGGACCTTGGGAGAGGGCTAAAGGGGTGGGGAGAGGCAGGGATGGGAGCAGAGAAAAATGATGGGAGCTCAGTATAAGCAATAAAAAACCTTAAAATAAAAAAGAAGAAATCTAAAAAAAAATCTGAGAATATTCAAATTTGGTTTGCAGCATGTATGGAGCTAACCAAACCTTATGCATATGGAAGACCCACTGAAAGCTGTACAGGTCACAGTAACAGTAACACTGTTTCAAAATGCACAATTGCATGTCACAGTAACATTGTTTAAAAACAAAAACAGTAGGAGGAAATCAGTTCAGTAGTTTCTGGGGCTGGAGGAGATCACACAGGTAAAAGCAGTAATAGCCACCTCCACACAAGCCCGGAAACAATGGAGCATGTCTTCAAGTATGGAGAAACATGAATACACAAAGAAATTAAAATGCAACTCTCACCCAACAGCTTCATAACCAGTGGAAAAAAATCATCAAAAACAATGCCGAGTTTTGTGGCCATGCCTGTAGTCCCTGTACTAGGGAGTCTGAGGCAGGAGGATCGTGAGAATTTCAGGTGAGCCTGGGCTGCTTAATGGGATCCTGCCTTTTAAAATGTAGTTGGTGTCATCTTTTAGTCTTTTTTTTGTAATTTTAAGATATTGAATATTTTACACAAAATATGAACACAGGTTTATTAATTTTGTAATATATCAAAATAAGATGTGTGACAAAGCAGAGGTCAGAGGAAACTGGGATATTGTTCTGTAAGTCTGTTGTGTTACACAGTTGGCAGCCTACAATGATTTGAAATTAGAATTTAATAAAACATGCATAGGGAGGCGACACTGTAGGATGCTTGGTAGCTAGAAATGGATCTAAGAGCTCACGGAAAAGCAGACATTGTCAGTCTATAGAAAGAAAGAAAACTCAGATGCAGGCTATAGGAAATGAACTTGAAATAAAGACACAGATAGGAGAAAAGAAAAGGATCATAAATATTTACCACGCAAACATGTATAATGCAAAAGTCAGTGTCAGTCCTAGACCCTGGGATGAAACCAGTGGTGGGAGAAAAATGCTGACCTCCAAAGGAGGTAGAGGGATATCCCCTTTCCAAGTGTTCATGCCGGGAAAGTAGGGCTTCAAATACATTCAGAGAAAATGAATAGAACCGAGAGGGCAGAGAAACGCATCTTGGCCATCATGAATGTTAAGACATTAGAAAATGAATAGATGCCTAGAACAAAATTTCAGTCAAAACTAATGAACAAAAACAGAAACTTGTGTTCTCAAAGTGCACCTAAAATACTGACTGGGGTAAGCCACCCACTCAGTGATAAAAAAGAACCTTAATGTGAATATGGAAATTTTAAACAATTGCAAGCATACTCACTGATGATAACCGGAAGTCAGAAATGGAAGAATCTCTTGAAAATCCAAAGTTGGATTCACGGCTAAAGAAGCAACGAAAAGAGAAATTAGAAAGCACTTTGAATTGATAAATATAAGGGAAGGGAAGATCTGAAGTTGCAGGATGCAGCTGTCCCTGGGCAATCTGAAGCTCCACAGCCACACTGGAAAAGAGACTGTAGTCCCTGCCTGGGTGTTCAGCTAGAAACAAACTCGAGCATAGCTGTCTGCAGAGTCACGTTTACACCAGCAGCATTAAGCTGCATGGAAGGGGAGGGCAATGGCAATCACCGGAAGCCAGTGAAACATGGCAGTGTCACTGAATGGAAATGTGCTGATTCAGTGTGCACAGAAGTTTACAGCTGAAGTGACGAGGACTAGCAAAGACTGCGCCCCTCACTGCACGCCTGTTTTATTATGTGAAGTAGAAAGAACTTCATATTAATGAAGCTGACAGCTCAGGTTGAATAGAAGTTTTCTTCAATAAATGATCAAGGCTGACTCCATCCTTGTACCTTTACTGACTGCCCGGCCAATGTGTCTCCAGCACAGGACCTGACTCCCCAGGGCGGTCCCGGCCAATGTGTCTCCAGCACAGGATCTGACTCCCAGGGTGGTCCCGGCCAATGTGTGTCCAGCACAGGACCTGATCCCCCAGAGTGGTCCCAAATCAACACATCTGGACCTTGACCCAGGTCTGCAGGGTTGGAGGAAGACAGAAGCTGACACTGGTCACAGCTCACACCAGGAGAAGCCTTCCTAGAGGATGTTATTCTCCTCAACCCAGAAGATTAGCAGTGGGAAGAGAGATGGTGTCCACCATCAGACAGGCAGCAGAGGCTCCTCTGAATGGCCCGTAGCTGGGAATCTTTGCTCATGGCTACCTGCAGCCTTTGGCCTTGGTGTTCATGGGCAAGTGTGGGCAGCAGTAGCTGCGACTTTGGAGCTTGCTTAGTGAATAACTAAAGAATGAATAAACAAACAAAATCTTTAATTAAAGAAGACACAGGAAAGTTACAAAAAAGTCTTAATGTCTGTTAGAGATAATGCCACACCCTGATGGCTTCACTTGGGACTCCTAGTAAATTTTTATGAAGAGAATATTACTGATTCACAAAGCACAGGAATATTACCCATTCCTAATCATTAGGAAAGTGCATTTAAGGTCATCAGACACCATTCCCCACTATTCCAGTGGCTCTCTGTGGGATACCTGGACACCTTAGGAGTTGCTGCTGAAGAAATGAAGAGGTAAAGCCATAAAGGAAAGTAGTGGGCTGTTGCTTATGAAGCTAAAATTAAAGTTCCACTCTCTATGTTTAACCAGAAAAAAAAAAAAAGACTGGATGTACACAAAAAGACTTGGGCACTGTCCTGGCTAGTTTCATGTCAGATTGATACAAGCTGGAGTCTTCTGAAAGGAGGGAACCTCAATTGAGAAAATGCCTCTGAAGATGGAGCTGTAGGGCATTTTCTTACTAGTGATTGATTTTCCGTGAGGCTGGTCTCTGGGCTGGTGGCTCTGGGTTCTATAAGGAGCAGGCTGAGCAAAGCTACAAGGAACAAAGCCATATCAGCCCTCCAGGGCCTCTGCATAGTTCCTGCCTCCTGCCCTGTGTGAGCCTCTTTTCTGACTTCCTTCAGTGATGATCAATCATATGGAAGTATCAGCCAAGTTTTCTCCCCAAGTTGCTTTTCATCTTGTGTTTCCTCACAGAAATAGTGACCCAAACTACATCAGGAACTGATGTCAACAACATCTTTATTCGTAATAGCTTAAAGCAGAAACAATTCAGATATCCATGGATAAACACTGGACGCATATTATATAATGGACTCAGCCATGAAAATAAAGCACTGGCTACTGACTGATTCTTAAAAACAGCTGAATTTTTTAAAAGTGTTATATAATTTTGCTCATGTAAGATTCTAGCAAAGGCAATGCTAACCTGCAGTGACAGGAAGAAGCTCAGGACTTACCTAGATATGTCCGTGGAGAGCGGTTATTATGAAGGGAAATAACGGTGTGGATGGAGGGTGAGGCACATTCTACCACCGTGATTTGGTTGTGGCGGCATGGGAGTGTACCTAGGGAGGCCATCTTTATTAAACGTAAAATTAGGTCCTGTTGTAAGCGGGGTCGTTTGTCCTGTCTGAATCATCTGGGGCTTTTTCCTCGTGTAGTTTTTGGAATAGCATCCACTTGTCAGACTTTGAATCATCAGGAACTCCGTAAAGTCTGCGGAAAAGGGAGAGCTGCAGAGCCGCAGCCGCTGCCTCCCTATAGGACATTCTGAAATCGCCTGTTCTTACCAATAAACCCACCTTACTGTGATCCGTGGGCTGGAGTCTGACTGGAAACTCTTGCTCCAGAGACAGCCCTCCAGCTACTCCCTTCCAGCTGCCAACACAGCCCTGCAGACTCAGGCTCAGAGAACCAGACAGAAACATCAGTCCCTTGTGCTGGGCCAGAAAGGTCCTTCTTGGTCTCTAGCCCTGACCATAGGAGAAACCACTACTGTGTCTGCAGCAACAGCGTTTGGGGCTTTGTGGGGAAACCTTTTCAATGACCTTGAGTTTCTTCACCATAAAAATCGTGCCGCATCTTTCGGGCAGAAGCTCTTCTCCTGCCGTGTTTTGTCTTTTGTTTCTCTTCATCCCCCCTTTTCCCAGCATGCACCTCTCTCATTGTATGGCACTCCTTCCCACCCAGCATCCTCTGTACATAGTACCCTTGCCACACTGTTTTCCTCTGCAGCACTCTGCTCTGAAGGGGCCCAACTACTATACCCTTTCTTCTCCTCCCCATTCTGAATGCTCCCTTCTCATCTGAAAAGTTGGCCTTGTTATATCTCCATCTCAGTCCCAAATCCAGGGATGCAGTCACCTGCTGAGCCTTAAGGGACCCTTAAGAGACCCAGAAGCGACAGAATCATGAGACAAGAGTCTAAACAGCAATGACAAAAACCTGATGTTACAACGGATTTGACTCTTGAAAAAAAGTTATTTCTTATATGATAGATACAGGCAGGTTAAATCAGAGGAGATGGTTCTGTGGGTAAAAGTATTTGCTGTGCAAGCAGCATGACCTGAGTTCGAATCCTTATCACCCACTTTAAAATTACTCATGCCTGTAATCCCAGGACTGGGGAGATGGGACAGGTAGATCCTAGGAGCTTGCTGAGGTGGTGTCTGGTTTAGTGAGAGAGGCTGTTTCAAAGGAATGGGGCAAAGAACAATAGGGAAGACACTTGGCATGCTCCCTTGGCCTCTGCATGGACGTGTGCTCACCCCTTCATGTGTAGGCACCAAAACCAGAAGTGTGTAAGCAACAAAGATAGGGTGTGAATGAGGAGACAGAGAGTCAAGATGGCCAAGGCTTCCCGTATTGACTGCAGAAGCTGGGACTCCAGCTCTTGACCTCAGGCTCTGTCCTCCACACTGCCAATATATCTCCCACTGAGGACAGGTAAGTCAAAACTCATCGACAGGGCAATACAAATAGGGCCAGTTTATTACATCCGCTAAACCCCCATAATGTGCAGTCTATGACTCAGAAGAAGCCAACAGCTATTCTTAAACACAATCTGCGGTGCCAGTGATGTTAGCTTATTAACCAGCTGGAACATTGTGATCTTGAAGCCTCCCGTTACCTTTAAAGGTTCCTGTATGACCAAGAGGCATAACGCAGAATGGTTCTTGGGAACATTTGTGGACACTTACTCCACTGAGCGGGTTTATCAGTGTAAAAGTAGGCCTGTAAGGAGGCTTCTTTTAACCTGTGTTCTGAAGGACATGACATCACCAGAAATGTTCCAAGCTGGGGCATTATCAGCTCTCCTGCTGCTGTGGTAAAATACCCTGCTCAAAGGGACTTCAGAAGCAGGATTTTGTTTGGCCCTCAGATTGAAAGGACAGGCCATTGCAGTGGGGACATGGTAGCAACAGGAGTTTGAAGTGGCTGATTCCATCCCATTCATAGTCAGGAAGCAGATGGCAACGAGGGCTTGAGTTCAGTGTGCCTTCTCCTGTTTTACCATCCGGATTCAGGCCCAGGGAATGGAGGCCCTCACAGTGGATAGGTTTTCACATCTTAATTAATCCTAATAGGGTGGTCTTTCAAAAGCATGCTCAGAGGCTAGCGAAGCTAACCTTAGATCATACCTCTTATGTGACTGGAGGTTTGTCTCCTGGGTGATTCTAGATCTTGGTCAAGTTGACAGTCAGCACTGACCATCACAACCAATAATTAATTTTATCCCTACTAGGTCACACATATTATTGGAGCTAATACCCAAGGAAAATCTTCCTCAATCTATCTTCATGTACCAAGCCTCGGTGTAATTCGATTGGAGTGACGAGCAGTGGGAAGACAGCTTTGCCCTCTGACCCCATACCCCATCAAACCCTCCCATGTCATGTAAGTGAGAAATGTTAGTGCTGACCCTCAGTGCTCCATCTGTGCTGTGATAGCTAAGTCAGAAGCGTGTCTTTTTCTCAGGACATTAGAACTACACCATCCTCACTCTAGCAGCTACTTGTTTTCCTTTGTTCTGATTTGCTCATTTCTTTCTTTAATTCTATTGCCTCAAAGCAAGCTTCCAATAGCCCCCCCCCCCTTTTGCGAGATAGGGTTTCTCTGTGTAACAATTTTGGCTGTCCTGAAACTTGTTCTGTAAACCAGACTGGCCTTGAACTCACAGAGATACACCTGCCTCTGCCTCCTGAGTTCTGGGATTAAGGCCATGCCCAGCTCCCACCAATATTTTTTCATAACAAGACATGTTGTAAAAAATGTAACAACTTTAGTTGTTTACAATAACAACAAAACTCCAGAAAATCCCTGGCTTCACTTACACCCCAGCCTTAGTTCTCCAGACGGGACAGGCACAAGGCAGGGGTGCAGAGACAGAGGTCATAGGTCTGACATTGGTCAAAAAGCTGATACTACAAGGAAAAAGCATGCTCTAGGAAAGAGACTTAGGGAACAAGGATGCCTTGGGGAGGCTGGCTGCTGGAAAGAGACCAAGTCCTTGAGGACCACTCATAAGATCACTTCAAGATAGAGTAACAGGCCATTGCCACAAACTGATGGATGTGACAGATGACGAATTCTATAGGGTTATGTGTTAGAGGCACAAACGTCTGTTATAGGTCATTTGCAGCCAGATGTGACAGTGGGAAGCCATAGCAGACACACTACTTTGGCTTTCTCAAGCTCCTCTGTTTTATTTTCTTGTCTAGGGGTTTCCATGTAAGCGTGAAGTGAAGGCATGTTAGCCGAGCAGGCTGAGCCATAGCCGTTCATGCTTAGCCTTGATATGTTCATACTCGAAAACATAGCTTCATACCTATCTTGGGATGGAATGAAGAATTTTTAACTCCTCACCAAAGACTTAGGGTTTGTATTTTATAATCTTCTTGGAGTGGAGAAAGCCTTCTCCACTTTCTGACGCATCCTCAAGTTCCTCAACAATAATGAGTTATTCCAAACCCTCAAAGTTATTAACCTAAAGCTCCTCACTGTCTCTATTCTTATATTTTCCTCCATATAGTTTCTCAGTGTGTGGTCCTTTTGTTTTTCCCAGTTCACCTAAGCTCCTGCCTATCGGTCTATGGAGTGGGCTGTCAATCATTCAGTTCCATAGTTTTATTGCAAGATGGCTCCAGGACTGTGTTTGCACCAAACAAGCTGACTCATTGCAAAGTCAAGACAGATTCACTATTGTCCGTTATACTGCGGGAGACAGGAGGCCAATCCGCAGGGCTGGTGTTTTCTGTCTGTCTCCTCCATCCTGCCCTCAGGTCCTCAGTGCATCAGCTTCCATTTGTCAGTTTCTGGTCAGGCCCTTCTGGAAAGGCTTAGGTGCAGCGAGAGTGTAGGGACAGCGGCACTGCATAGACAGCCAGAGCCGTCACAAAGCAGTCAAGTCTGCCCTTCAGTCTGCATTACTTCTTTGGGTTCTGTTTGTCAGACTAATTAATGATTTTACATGAGACACTCACTTAGTCAAATAATCATAAAGCCTAATTCATTACTAAATATCCTATACTTAACACTATTCATGCTAGAATGTAGGCTTTAAACCATAATTTTTAAGTGTCATGAATATTAGCTGTGTACCTGCTCAATAATTTTGATCACTTCCTCATCATTGGATATATATATATATATATATATTTCTTCCAGTAATGTGCATTTGTGAATAATGATATGAATTGTTTTCCGAATACAGTAGAATATTTTATTAGATAATGATTTTACCTTTTTACCATATCCTATTGAAAGTAACACTATTTGATAGGTGTGAACAGTTTTGATTGTGTGTGTGTGTGTGTGTGTGTGCGCGCGCAGTTAATTCTCTCACCATGTGTGTCCTGGGAATCTGACTCGGGTTACCAGTGATAAATGTTTCTCTACCTGATGAACCCTCTTGCAGACGGGAAGGTCTGAAGCTTTCACTGTTTTTGGTCTGCACTGCTCGATTCCTTCCAAGGACTGTGAGGACTGTAATGCTTCCAGTAATTGCCAGCTTTAACAAATATCGTTTCAAATCATTTCTTTAAATTTAACAGAATACTATCACTGTGCACAGTGGAAGGAATGCCATCTTGTCCTCTTCATGCCAGCTTCTGTTTTCTGCTTTGCATTTTCTCTGAAGAAAATATCAAGCCCAAGTAGCCTTAGAATACCCTCAAAGAAGCTTTCCCTAGACAATAGCTGTCACATTCTGATTTGAGGATACAACCTTCCCAAATAAAGACTTGACCACATATTTTCTAATTAAACTAACATACTTAATTTGGATAGGGTTATAATTGGAAAGGCTAAGAGACTCATCACTGGAGATAACATGGTAGCAATGAAATCACCATGCAATTAATATTCTTATCTGTTTTAATTTTAGGTAATAGCACTTCTGCTCTTCAAAATAACATCTTCAGGGAAAGCATATTGAATTCAATCTGTGCTGTGAACTATTTTCAGTTATGGAAGGTACAGTATATATGTATAAATGAATGTACAGACTGCCAGGACTTAGTTTGGCTCGATGGCAGCCTTAGAAATAGAATCAAGCTTTATATAGCATCTTTCAGAGTTAGGATGGCCCTAAACCCTTTATGGAAAAGTGATATGTCTAAAAAGCAGCCATACTCACAGCCAAAACATAAAATATTCAGCCAATAAACCATTAATTTTTTCTATATAATGTCACAATTTCGATTTTAGGCTTTCTTGCTTGGTGAATAATTTGAAGAACCAATTAAGGTATTAGTGAGTTTCCACTTTGGTTGTGTCTGTGAGGACATATCTAAGGAAGATAAACTGAGAAAGAAGAGTCATTTTGAATGTGGATGGGATCCCAGACTGACTGAAAAGGGGAAAAGGAGAAAGCCAGCCAAGTGCCAGCATTGCTTCCTCAACTTCCTGTCCATTGGGTTATAAGCAAACAGCCCAAGCTCGGGCTGGCACAACTGAGAGCTGCTTCGCTCTCCATGCCTTTCTTTCTTGATGAGCTGAACCCTCACACAACAATTCAAGCAAACTCTTCCTTCACTAAGTTGTTCCACTTTGGGTGTTTGGTCACAGCAATGAAGAAGTAATTTAGTCACATGACCATCTTTACTTTGTGACTGCATCTTTTGCAGTCCCTAATGCCCTGTAAAACTAGGAAGGCTATCACGGATGTTGTACTGGCATCTCTAGGCAGATGGCAAGAGAGTCGTTCTTAAAAGCTGCCATGGACTTGTATGGTATTGACAAGTTCAAGATGATGACCTGGGGTAGGAGAATGACTTCATATCAAGAGGAAGAACTCTGATCTGGGAGTGATAGATGAATTCCAGCGGGAAGTACCTGAGTCACTGGTCACTAGGCTGTCCACCAAGAGGACTCATTGAACCCTTCAACTTCCTAGTGGATAAATGTCTATATATGAGACTTTCCTCTGTGTTCAGGTGTAGATTTCATGGTTTGAATCCCACTCAGGACTGGCATTGCTACATAAACAGTAGGATATCCGATCTGCATGGACACCTGATTTTCCAAACCACTTTTTTCATATGGCACCACCTCAGCCGTTAGCTATAAATCCTCTCATATACACCTCCAAATACCCCTCAGCCACTCGATCCATTTGAAACCATTACCATTCCTGCCTAGACAATTTCACTTGTTATCAGAGCAGCAGCCCTACAATGTATTGCACTCACCATACTGTGGACAACCTATTCTTCATTTGATGACCTTAGGAAGCTTTAAAAGAGATCACTCACTGAACGGCTAGTTCAATTCTGTATTGTTTTCCAGCGTCCTTGAAATATACTTTATTATAGCACAAAGGTTGTGCATGATCTGGTTCCTTCAGACTCATCTATCTTCCTGTCCCTTTCACTCACAACCATGCCAGCCTCTTAAGCTCCTTGGACAGAAGCTCAGACTCTGCCTTCCCTGGGGATCCTTGCACCTGCTGCAGCCTTTTCCAAAACACCTGTTCATATGGCTAAATTCTTGGCACCTTTCAGGCTTAGGTTCAAATATTTCAACCTTCAAGAATCCTTCCCTGCAAATAAAGTTTCATGGAGAGTGTGGGGCTCAGAAAAAAAGCCACAGCTAAGACAGAACAGAGTCTGGGTGGAACCCCATTCTTTCAAGTTCTGGCTTGCCTCACTTGTCCATAGCATGTGTCAACTTACCTTTCATATACATTTCTCCAGTAATGGCTAGGACATTAATGATACAGTCAATGTCTTCTAATTGTGCTTGATCATGTTACTATGAATCTGGAAAGCTGGGAGGATATTGCAAATGTTTAATAGTTTCTGAATGATTGAGATTAACGCTGACATGAAGATTCTGACCCTCCAAGAAGCCACACATGTGTGACTAGCAGAATCCACCATTCACACTTAGATTCCTTCACAAAATCTACATGAAAAGAGAGTTTCCCTAACTGTGTCTTTGTCTGGAAGGATCCTGGAGATTTCCATCTAAAACAGGTCAGGAAGTGTCTCCTTAGAAGTTGGTTTAACAAAAGCGCATTTTAGGCTCAGTTTCTAACATTGAGCAATATGCCTGCTAGACAAGAGCATAAGAACTAACCGGACATCAGACAGAGCATACAAGCTAGAAGGTCATTTTCTCTTGGATCATTTTCCTGGTCTCAGCTTTCACATTGTGGTGAAAATATAATTTCTAAGCCTGTCTGTGACTCAGTGTCACCCATGGGACCTAGAGGCTCCCACAGTCTCCTAGCTCCTCTGAGCTATTCATTTAGGCCTTGAGCATACCAAGCACACATGCCTGTGTTACCTTGCCCAGGCAAGCACCAAGAGGGTAACAGACAGAAAACAAACATTTATTTCCATAAATGTTACTAAATAGTAGGCATTTGACTTTAGAGTGCATGGACTCCACTTTGCAATGCCTGATTCACAAAATGGAAAGAAAATTTACTGAATATTTAGCACACAGTCCTCACAGGTGTGTTAAATCTCCTTGTCAGCATCTCCACCAGGTTTCACCTAGTCTCTGTCTACCTCTACCAATGGTGCCAACCAATTCCTTGCCAGGGCTTTAGAATCTTTGCACACATTAGTTGTTAGTAAGGAAATCAAACTGGAATATATGCTTATTTCATTAGCAAATAGTGTAGTTTCCATCCAGATCACCTGAATTCTAAAAAGTTAAGAAGAGGACACAGAGCTCACCCAGGGAACTGTTAGTTGGTGCATACCATATCATGAAAGTTGGTTGCAAAGCATACTGAGGAGACCACAGAGATCTTATTTTAGAAGTTGAGCTGAAGTATGTAATCTACTACCACCCCTGGTTACCCTCACTCATCTGCAAGTTCTGGAAAGTTCATGCTGACCTCTCGCCTGCTAGGAGTGGGCAGCGATGTTAGAAAGTTCATGTAGGTAGAGATTTCATGTGTTTATTAGGTAAAAACTCTTCCCTCTGTTGTAAAAGTTTTAAATTATCCTCAATGTTACATAATGACAGAGGCCAGAATAATCAGTAGAAAGGCTTACTAATTAAGTACCTCATAAACTGAGGTATTGAGGTATATCTTTGCACATCCCATCTAGCCATGCGAGCTTTTGTTGCACTCTCAGCATTTCCATGTGTGGTGCCTGTCCAATAGCTCCTGGGAAACCATCAGAGAACCACAACTCTGCATATTCCTACTAGTGATTCTATGTGTATGTGTCTTCTCCAGCATGTAGTAATCACCAACAAAGTCTTTGGTTACATAAACCAAGCATCTACAGCTAGAGTAAGCTGAAGCATGTCAGATGTACTTAGGTTCCAAGAGTATTTTACATTGAGAATATTTAGGAAAACAAGAAGGAAAATATAAGCCAAGATCTGCTACCTATGGTCTGAGAAAACAGAGGTCACCATGATCTGCTGATGCCCTGCCGTTGAGGCATGTTGCAATACCATTAGTGTGTCCTATTGTCTATAAATGTATCAAGACAAGAAATGAGATGAGCTTGGCATGGTTTGTTCTAATTGAACCCAACCTTCCTGATAAGAATTGTCTTCTCTTTTAAACACTCCAAACCTTCTGTTTAATAGTGAAGTCTAGATTTTTGCCCAAGAAGACTTCCAATGCCACTGAAGTGGATTCCTGAGCAAAGATCAGGAGTCTAAAGTTGTAGCCTTGTTCTGTCATTAGATAGCTGATGGTGAAAGGCAAACACTCAACTCCAGCACATCCTGCTTCATCTGGGACATGAGTGAGTCAGAAGCCATGTTCTCTACTGTGCCGCCCAGCTGTGAAGCTGAGTGCCCTTCACTGTGTTGCTGTACAGTTCTTGGAATGTACTCTTTCCCCTGATTTGGATGGAATAGGAACCTTGATTGTCCAGTCTGTGGATTTGTGCCCTGTCTGTGCATTCTAGATCCTGCTTGCTGACTAATTAGCTGGTTGAGCAGTTGTCTCAATTCTGTGTCCCAGCCACTTTATTTCCAAACTGAAGACCGAGATTCCCATCATATAATATCTCCATGGGCCTGGGTACCGGGACAACTCTCAATCGTCTGCTCTGATGGCATCTTGTATATTCTCAGAGCAACAAAGCATTTTGTGTTTTCTCCTTGACCACAGAAACACAGACTTTGTACTTCACGTTGTGCAGAATGCTTGGGTATTTTTAACTAGTTGCTGAATAAGACTTTGAGTGACGAGCTGCTTTTGTCCGGGCCTTGCTTGGGCTTGAGTCATCTCTAATTTCTGTGTCACACTGGACTGCTGAAGAACACTCCCTCTCTTCCCATTGATCTGCAGAATGCACTTCTTGGCCCATTTGTGCAGACTGAGGCAAAAGTACTCTTCCCACAGAATGCCACAGACACTCTGAGGAGTCCTCGTCACCGCTTCTGTTTCTTTGTTTCCCAGGTAATGAGAGCTTTGGATTGCAGAGCTATTTTGTCCTGGCCCAGTGGCATTGTGTGACTCAGAATAGATGATTCTCACAGGAAGGTCTGATTTTTATCCTTTAACTAAAAACTATAAATAGAGCCTTCAACTCATTCTGGACTCTCAGCTTTCATCCACCGAAGCAACCTGGGTGCTTGGCATGGCTACTTATGGCCTGAAAAGAATCACTATGTTCTTTAAATACGCTTAAAATAAAGAACAACAATCCCGATTGTAGCAGCCCAGCACTGCTTCCTCTGCAGCTGCCTTAATGCAGGTGAACTATGCAGATGAAAACGGTTTTCCTTTCAGACTCATTAAAACCCAACTCATTTCAAAGGTGACCCTCACAAGGTACAACCAGGAAAAGCACAATTCTGACCAAATGCTGAGTCTTAAGTACATCTTCCTAATAATAAACACGATGGAATAGTCTTGCTTAGCTGCATTTGGGGTGGGCAGAGCCTCCTTTATCATTGTCATTGCAATAGAGACTGTGGGTTAGTTAGTGTTTTGTCTTAGGATGCAGAACTGTTAAAGGGAACTAACTAGAAACTGGGCCTAGGATTTATGTTAGCTCACTTTTCCTCCGCAAGTGAACACCACTCCATTCCAGTGTGTGACACATGTCAGCAGGACTCCAGGCCCACATTTACAGGGGCTCTCAGATTCTCCTTCTCTGTAAATATCTCCTGTGATTCAGCTCTGAGCCTGGTGCAGGAGAGTTGTCTGTATTCTGTCAATCATGTTTTAAATAAATGCTGATTGGCTAGGCAGGAAGTGTGAGCGGGAAAACCAGACAGGAAGTAGAAATGATACAATAAGAACAAGATAATTCTGGGAAGGAGAAAGTTGATTCCTCCCAGTACTGCGCAGACCACCGAGGAAGCAGGATGTGACCTGCCAGCTGAAAAAGGTACCGAGCCATATGGCAAAAATAGATCAGAATAATGGGTTAATATAAATCATAAGAGCTAGTAAGAAGCCTGAGCTAATGGGCCAATCAGCTTTATAACTTATAGAGATCTCTCTGTGATTTTATTTGGGGCTTGCCAGCTGTGGGGTACTGGGCAGGACAGAAACCCCAACTAGCAGGCCCAGCCTATCATGATACATGAGCCATATCCCTAAGGCTCCCACATTAGTTCTTTGTAACCTTCGCATATTCTTATGTACTTGTTAGATTATTTCTTCTTTGAACACTTTTTATTGCTGTTTTTTATTTGTTTGTTTGTTTTTTCTTTTTGAAACAGGGTTTTTCTGTCCTGGAACAGGGTTTTGGCTGTCCTGAAACGTGCTTTGTAGACAAGGCTGGCCTCAAACTCACAGAGATCTGCCTCTGCCCTCAGTACTGGTCTTAAAGGTGTGTGCCGCCACCACCTGGCTCCTTTGAATACTGAGGGCTGTGAAGGTGTCCCAGTGGTAAAAGTGCTGGTCCCATAAGAGTGAGCACTGGGGTTTGAAATTCACAAAAATACTGGGTGGGTATGTGCTGTGGGACATTAGTCAATTATTCTGTATTCTGTATTCTGTCAATTATATTTTAAATAAATACTGCTTGGCCAGTAGCCAGGCAGGAAGTATAGGTGGGACAACCAGACAGGAAGTAGAGGCTGGTCAACGAGAACAAGAGAATTCTGGGAAGAAGAAAGTCCTTTCTGCAGTTGTGACCCTGCCATAGAAGAAGCAAGATGTGGCTGCCCTGCTGAATAAGGTACCGAGCCACATGGCTAACACAGATAAGAATAATGGGCTATATAAGTTATAAGAGTTAATAAGAAGCCTGAGCTAATGGGCCAGTTTATAGTTAATGTAGATCTCTGTGTGATTTCTTTGGGACTTAACAACTGCAGGAACCTGGCAGGACAGAAACCCCGACAACAGGTATGACATTAGCCTCTTATAATCCCTGTGCTTAGAAGGTGACCCCACAAGATTCCTGGAGGAAGAGAGATCTGGCTTCAACTGAGAGACCCCACTTCAGAGGTGATGAGCAATGGAGAAGATACCTTTTGTTAACCTTAGGCTTCTGTTAGGCACACACGCACCTACACACAATACACATACACACCCATATGCACACAGACACACAGAGCTATGCACACACATATCCACAAACAACACACACACACACACACAGGAGCTGTATACACAGTAGGATAATGCTTTGGTTCAGGAAAATAAGCTTACAGGCCATAAATAAAGGACCAGCCCAACCCCAGAGTTGATAAATGAGACATGTCTAGCCCTGAGCCTAATTTAGAGGCTTGTTCTGGTCATGTGGATGGATCTCTGTGTGCAACTCCAATTAGCCAACAGTAGACTCCCTATATTTCAGCAGTAAAAAGAGAAAAAAAGGAGGTATTACACCTAAATTAAGTCCTTTGAGACACCGTTTGATACAATTCTGCTCTTCAATATTTTATCTGCTAGAATTTCCTGGCATCTTGCAGGTCTCTCAACTGTATTCATCACATGAGTGCAGATCGGGAAATAAAATCAAGTTGCGGCAATCATTTAGACTGTTGAGTGGATTACTTGGGAAACTCAGTCATGTTTCATGCAAACAGTTAATTAAAATTTAAAATATTCAAATTGGGTTTCTCTGCTTCTGTAGTCAAAGTTAACTCCAAATCTCCCTTTGTCGGTTCCAGTCTATGCTCTGAAAAGTTAGTAGTAACAGGCAGGAAGTAGCAGGCATCTCATTAGGTCCTCCAGTTTGCTGAGACAAATGGGGTGCCCAAGCACTGCGCTTCTTTTAGATGGCAGATAGGGGCAACTCCGGAGAGCTTGTGGTTACAGACTTACAAGTCAGTTCATTCCAAGAGGCATTAAACCTACCCTATCCCACTAGGCAGTCCCTACTCCCTGTAGGAGTCAGAAGCATGACAGTAAAAGTTTCAGTTTTATCTACTTAGCAGTGTCTCAGCTCCAAATCCTTCCCTCTGCCATGCTTTGTGCTGCCGCAGATGGATCTGAAGCATGTCCTCTCAGCAGGTACACAGAGCCATAGGGTGTGTAAGAGCACAGGGATTCCCTGCAAGACAAAGGACTTTTCTTTGCCTCACTGGTGCCTCATCCTTTGGTCTTACCCCACCCTCATGGCTTCCAGGGAGCTACTCGCCTGTGAGCTGGTAGCTTCCTGGCAAATGGGTTGAGAATCTGTAGTGATGGACCAGGTGTTCCCAGGCTTTTGGAGTCTTGTTCCACGAACCGAGGAAGCACACACAGATTACAACGTGACAAGGGACTTTATTCAGAAGCAAAATGATAATACAGACCAGATGCATGGTGAGAGAGTGGAGGGTTCCTTAAGTTAGAGTTCTCAAGGGCACCACTTTTGGTAGGGGTTCAAGAGGAGGAGCTGACTGTTACGGGAGCAGTATGAGCAATTCTCTCTTTGTATTGGTGAGACATGGGATATGGAAACTTTACTGTGAACGTCATTTCTCACAATGCATGTGACTTCAAATCATATGTATGCATAACTGTGCATAGGCAGAAGATGGATAAATAGGGGTTCCCCCTAAAAGTGCACTCAGAGGACATAGTTTGTTTTATGCGCATGAACCCAAAGCCAGTTTAGGCTGGCCTTACTTAGTAGTCCTATAGTTTCAGGTTATGTTTAAATGTAAATGGGGCCTTGCCTTAGGGTTATCAGGAGGGATAGTTCACTGCATTGTGTAGGGGGGGGTATACACATTACCTAGGGCAGGTGAGGGTTCCAGGTTGCCATGCCCACTGACAGGAAGGTGATGTATGTGTAGCTCATGAGTGGAGTACCAGATCATGAAGCTTTCTTTGTTCTTGACTGCCAGAGACACTGGCTGGAGACTTTACGAGCACGCCTTTCCTGTGGCCATTCTTTCTCGACAGCAAAGAGCAGTAACTGCACTGTTTCTGGTCAGGATTCTCTTCTCCTCCCTCACAAGTTCATTAATTGCCAGTGGTTAATAATTGTTACGTTAACACTTCCCAGTGCAAGTTACTAGTGTGGTTTCTGTTCCACAGGAACAGAAGCTGGTCACGGTAGAGCTCCAATTGTGGATTTTCTCCCCTGTGTGCACCTCCTTGTAATTTGTGCTGCACCGTCCCTTGCAGTTCTCCATGGTACCGGGATCTGAGGCGAGCGTGTTTCACAGTCACCCCTCACACCACTGTCTGGCTTACCTCATTCGCCTTCCCCATATCTGTGCCTTAACCATCTTTGTACAGGTAAAATAATGGGTCTTGTTTTATGAAGCCATGTGATTGTAGTTCAGAAATCACCATTTTCTCATCGGGGCTGTTGGGATGGAAGAACCTGAAATGGCCTTTGTTTACTCTTGCTGATGCTTGGTTAAAACTAAGGTTAGAGAATGGGAATGGAAAACCTTCATAGTAGATTTACTTGTTTTGTTTAATCTTATATCAAACTAACAAAGTGAAGTTATGATTTGTGATAGTCAGGGCTTCCTAGACCAAAAAATCAATGAGATTATATATGTATTATGTGTATGTGTGCATAGTACATATGGCTCAGCAGTTAAGAGCACTGCCTGCTCTCCCAAAAGGTCCTGAGTTCAATTCCCAGCAACCACGTGGTGGCTCACAACCATCTATAATGAGATCTGGTGCCCTCTTGAGGAAGAGACCTGGTTAGTCATCCTCATCAACTTAGACCATGAAAGACAAGTTCAACAGAACCACCATATATGGGCTGCCTATACATGCTTCAGCATTGCCAGGGCATAAATTTCATTTCACGGTAGAAAATACTCATGTATATGGAGTGATAAAAAGACAGACAGACAGACAGACAGACAGACAGACAGACAGAAAGAAAGAAAGAAAGAAAGAAAGAAAGAAAGAAAGAAAGAAAGAAAGAAAGACACAAAAGAGCAGAATGCAGAGAATCTTCATTGTCAGCTTGACTGGACTAGAAACCACCTAGGATATTAGTGAAAAATACTTTCAGGTTTGTCTGAGCAATTGTTTCTGAAGACAACTAGCCTGTGGGTCAGAAAACTGAGAAGTGGGGAGAGGGGGTCTTGTCGTGAATATGGAAGGCAGCATCACCAGGCTGGGGACTCCCCTGGAACTGACTGTGGAAGAGAAAGGACGCCCGCTTGTACATGCGAGCTGGGTTTGCCTTTTGTTTGTTTTGGTTTTGTGTCCCTGCACATGCCAGCAGACTCCAGTGTCCCATCAAACATGGACTCACACTCAGCGCTTCACGGCTCGTGGTGAGGACAGGAGGAACGGTAGGCAGAGACAAGTCTCCTCGGGTGATGCCAGTACAATTTTATTGAGCAAAGCAGGACAAATTCCTCAGATTGGGGAGGAGCGTCTGCTTCCATTGCGAAAGAAGACTCAACAGAACTTACGAGATGAGCTCACTGCTCCTAGATTCATCAGGGTCTACTTATACATTTCTTATTCTGATTTTTGGGCTCTCGTTTCTTCCCAGTCAAAGCTATTTTGACACCTTGTAAATCTGGGAATTAATGTATACTGTAGTTCTGCGATATTCTGGGAATTAATGTGTACTGTAGTTCTGCGCTATTCTGGGAATTAATGTATGCTGTAGTTCTGTGATATTCTGGGAATTAATGTATACTGTAATTCTGCGATATTCTGAGAATTAATTCATACTATAGTTCTGTGATATACTGGGTTAGACTCCAAGTTTGGTTTTCATAAATACTAATGTTGTGGATACAAGATAAAGGAGTTCTTAGGGGTAGATAAATGCATTTCTGGCTATTTATATAGTAACTGAATCTTAAATTTTGAATCTCTGAATTCACACTTTTCTTTCTTTGTTTTGTCCAGAGCAGTGATGAATGAAGAGCCAGCCTCATTGTATGTGACAGTTTGACAAAATGTTGTAGGGTATTTAATGGGACATATTATTGAAGAACCTCTCTTCATGAATTGCTTGTAACATTCTGTTGTGATATTTTGTAAATCACATCACATCTGGATTTTTGGCTCCACCCCTATCGTCCATTGCCTTAAATCTATTTTATTTTTTTTCTTTTGAAAAGGTTTAGTCAGATCATTCTTTATGTTCACCATGGCTTTCTTAACACACATCCACTCAAGTCTGTATTATTAGGTGTTTTGTGTACCACATCTCCAGAGAGCTCTACCTTCTCATGAAAAGTATGAAGTCCACATGTGAGGCTTATTAATGTGGGTTAGGGTTAGGGTAACTCAACTCCAAACCAATTTATAGAAAAGAATTTTCAGACCTCCCTCCATTCTCTACCACTATCTGGCAGTAAAGACCAACTCTTATTAGGGAGTGTTGGAAAGTTCCCCACATTCTTTACTGTACCTTTGATATTAATCTGAGGCTTTATGGAAATGTATACTTAAAATTCCTATTTAATTTTTGCCCTTGGCTGAGCATATTGAAGATTTTTTTATTTTTATTTTTTTTCATTCAAAAATTTACACTTCCTCCCCTCCTTCCATTCCCCTCCTGCTCCCCCACTCATCCTCCTCCCTCCCCCTTCCTCCTTAACAGAGGACAGGGAACCCTGCCCTGTGGGAAGTCCAAGGCCCTCTCCCCCTACATCCAGGCCTAGGAAACTTTGCATCCAAATAGACTAGGGTCCCAAAAAGCCAGTACATGCAGTAGAAACAAGTCCCAGTGCCTTTATCAATGGTTTCTCAGTCAGCCCCCAATGTCAGCCACATTCAGAGAGTCCACTTTGATCGCATGCTCATTCAGTCCTGGTCCAGCTGGATTTGATGAGCTCCCATTAGAACAGGAACACTGTCTCAGTGGGTGGACCAACCCCTCACAGTCCAGACTTCCTTGCTCATCTTCTCCCTCCTTCTGCTCTTCAACTGGACCTTGGAAGGGTGCTCTTGCTAGGTGCAGGCTCAGAGGGACAGAGAACCTCCTGCAGCAGTTGACCTCACCACTTTGTCCCCAGACCTTCAGCCCTGAAGCAGGCTGAGTTGGGGGATCCTATGACCCCATAGATAGGAAGGGATGCTTGGGGGCAAGCTGAGCTCCCTTTCCGGGGCGTCTTAAATCTATTTTAATTAGAAAGTCAATCCCAGAATCCCTATAATCAGTTCAGCAAACTCATCCTCAGTGTTCTGTTTCTCAAGGAACACTTTTAGATCTAAACCATAATCAAAGTTCTTCAGAGAAACAGAAACAAGAAGATACATAGAAAGATGATAGGTAGACAAATAGACAAGATATAGGATGTATTATGGTTTGCACATGATTTATCTCCAAAGACTCATGTGCTGGCTGTATGTATATGTTTTTAGGAATGGCAGTTTGGTATTGGATAGTCATTTAGGGGCTTCTCTTTGGGTAAGACTCATTCTCCCTCTCTCCACAATTGGAAATGCTTGTAGTTCTTTATCCAGAGGAAGAACCCTGTGAGAGTTCCTCCATCCACATTGGCACGTCAACTGGTATTGGAATTGTTCAGGTATTTTTAGGTGTCATGTTGTTGTTGAGATGGGAGTAGTTTCCCTATTGTAGCTAGAAGGCACAATCTCACCGCAGATGTCTTGGTCATTAGCACTTATAATTATGATGAATTTGGCTTCAGATATTTTATTACAGCAACAAAATAGCTAAGATCATGTGTGTAATTGTAGTACTCAGAATTTTTTTTTTTTTTGCTTTTTCGAGACAGGGTTTCTCTGTGGCTTTGGAGCCTACCCTGGAACTAGCTCTGTAGATCAGGCTGGTCTCGAACTCACAGAGATCCACCTGCCTCTACCTTCCAAGTGCTGGGATTAAAGGCGTGCGCCACCACCGCCCGGCAGTACTCAGAATATTAAAGGAGGAGAATCGCAACAATGAAGGCCAGCCTTGGCTACATCATGAGTTCCAGGTCAGCCAATACTAGAATATGAGATCCAGTCTCAACACCCACCTCCCCAAAACACAATAGACAAATGACAAAAGAGAAAATGAATTAATACAGAAGGCAAGAGGTTAATTTTAAGGAATATGGGGTGGCCAGTCTATGAGGAAGCAGGCAACACTCTATCATGGATCTGAATGGTCCTTTGTCTGAGGCCAATGACTGATCACATGAAGCCTATCCACATTCTCAATGTTCTCCATTAATACAGCAACAACTTGAAAGGGAAGGGCTCCCATGCTGAGCATTGGGGGCTTTGTTAAATAGTCTATAGTTCCTGAGAAAGCATTATTACACCAAGTGACACACACACAAATATATATCATATATAGATATATTATATATATATACATATAGTGTATGTATGTATAAAATAATATGACTTCCTATGGCTTTTACAAACATCCTTAGTGTTATGTATTCTTCTTCTCATATTGTCCTCATTCCCCCTCCCTTCTTAAAGCTCCCTTTTTCATTCCCCACTTTTTATCATTTCTGTCCAGCTATTCCCCTTCTTAGCACTTCAAAACAGTCCCCTCTTACTTATCTGGGTTTTGTAGTTATTCCATGTTCTATACTCAAATATGAAGACTTGGAGCTAATGATTCTATTTTAGTGAAATCTAATTAGAAACCTCAGTTTCTATGTAACCTTGGTAGTTCTTTGTTACATAATTCAACATAAACACAGATTTTTTAGACAGAGGTGTGAACATTTGGGGGGGGAATGTCATTGTTTTATCTATACCACCCAACTATTTTTGTAGCAGGTCACAAACAAAGGACTTATTTGCCAAGAGATGGAGATATTTTATACATATTTAGAAGAAAGAACCATGCAGAGGATCAGCACTTCTCTGGTTTTAAAAAAAAAGAGGAAGCATTTTCAGAAGGCCTGGCTATGTCAAAGTCATTCCCCCACTCCAAACAGAGGGATCCTGGACCACAAGGAGCCTCTCATAAGCAGAGGACCTAGGTATCAGGACAAAGAGCTACACTCCTTTTCTTTCCCTTTCTTTTCTTTTTAAAATTTTATTGATTTTTATATATCTTTTTCTGCTCTGCATTCTGCCTCCCCGCTTTCCTTCAACCCTCTCCCAAGGTCCCCATGCTCCCAATTTATTCAGAAGATCTTGTCTTTTTCTACTTCCCATATAGATTAAATCTGTGTATGTCTCTCTTAGTATCCTCAATGTTGTTTAAGTTCTCTGGGATTGTGGTTTGAAGGCTGATTTTCTTTGCTTTATGTTTAAAAGTTACTTATGAATGAGTACATGTGATAATTGTCTTTCTGTGTCTGGGCTACCTCAGTCAAAATGATGTTTGCATTTGCCTGCAAAATTTAAGATATCATTATTTTTTTTCTGTTGTATAGACTCCATTGTGTAAATGTACCACATTTTCCATACCCATTCTTTGGTCCAGGGGCATTTAGGTTATTTCCAAATTCTGGCTATGGCAAACAATGCTGCTACGAATGTAGTTGAGCACATGTCCTTGTGGCACAATTGAGCATCCTTTGGATATATACTCAAAAGTGGTATTACTGGGTCTTGAGGAAGGCTGTTTCCTAATTTTCTGAGTAATCACCACACTGCCATCCAAAGGGGTTGTACCAGCTTGCACCCCCACCAGCAATGCAGAAGTGTTCCCTTTTCCCTACATCCTCTCCAGCATAAGTTGCCATCAGTGTTTTTGATCTTGGCCATTCTTACAGGTATAAGATGGAATCTCAGAGTTGTTTTGATTTGCATTTCTCTGATGACTAAGGGCATTGAACATTTCCTTAAGTATCTTTCAGCCATTTTAGATTCCTCTGCTGAGAGTTCTCTGTTTAGATCTGTATTCTATTTTTTTTATTGGATTATGTGTTCTTTTGGTGTCCAATTTTTTGAGTTCTTTGTATATTTTGGAGATCAGACCTCTGTCTGATGTGGGGTTAGTGAAGATCTTTTCCCATCTATAGGCTGCTGTTTTGTCTTGTTGACTGTGTCCTTTGCTTTACAGAAGGTTTTCAGTTTCAGGAGGTCCAATTTATTAATTGTTTCTTGCAGTGTCTGTGCTACTGGGACTATATTTAGGAAGTGGTCTCCTGTACCAATGCGTTCAAGTGTACTTTCCACTTTCTCTTCCATGAGGTTCAGTGTGGCTGGTTTTATATTGAGGTCTTTGATCCATTTGGATTTGAGTTTTGTGCGTGGTGATTGATATGGGTTTATTTTCATTCTTCTACATGTTGATATCCAGTTATGCCAGCACCATTTGTTAAATATGCTTTCTTTTTTCCATTTGATATTTTTTGCTTCTTTGTCAAAATTCAGGTGTTTGAAGATGTGTGAATTAATATCCAGGTCTTTCATTCGGTTTCATTTTTTGTTTCTTTGTCAAAAATCAGGTATTCATAGGTGTGTGGATTAATATCCAGGTCATTGATTCAGTTCCATTGGTCCTCCTGTCTGTTCTTATGCCAATACCAGGCTGTTTTCAGTACTGTAGCTCTGTAGTAGAGTTTGAAGTCAGGGATTGTGATGCCTCCAGAAGTTTTTTTTTTCCTTTTATTTCCCCGGATTGTTTTGGCTATCCTGTATTTTTTTTTTTTTTTTTTGCTTAAAGATTGCTGTACTTGGCTGTAAATCCTGAACCCCATTCACCCACTCACTTTATCTTCAGGGCTGGAACTGAACCTAGCATAAGAGTTTTATGAACACAAATCAGGCATTCTACCACAGAGCAGTACCCTTACCCCTTTCATGTTTCATTTTAAAACATGATTGCATTATTGATGCTTTAGGAATTTCACATCATGCACAGCAATTGTACTCATCTCTCAGTCCCTCCGTGTCCTCCCTACACCCTTGAGGCACCTGCTCCTCAAAAGTTAAAACCAAACCAAACCAAACCAACCAACCAAATAAACAAACAAAAAACCCTCTTCTTTCTTCATCTTTCCCTCTTCTGCAACACCTCATCATTTGTCCTAGGGGCATTAAGAGCACAGTATGTAATACAGTATATAGCTCATTGTTCAATCAACCTTATTTGCAAATGTTCACTGCAAGGAGTCATGGTCTTGTTCGAGGCCTCTGGTTTCTGGTACACCATTATCACTGGACCTTCACTGAAGCTTCTCTCAGATATCTCGTGGCTGCCCTGAGTTGTGGAGATTCTGCAAATATTGTTCCTAGGGCTAGTCATGTACTCCATGCACCCTTCATGCACCCCAGCAGGACACAGATGGGGTAGATGTTAGGGTGAGTCCACCCAAGGCCTTAGATGTGAGCCTGAGTGGGCAAAGCCAACACTTCTATGCCCATGTCATTAAGTCCAGTTTTTCTATGCCTGTGGTGAGGAGTGAGCCATCTCTCTGAGCCCAGGAAGCAGTTCTTTTTTGGGGGTCAGAGACTGCTCTTTTGCCGCAGTGTCCAATGAGAGGCTGGCCCAACTTTACTATAGCCAGAGAAGGGTGGGACTGGCTCAGCATGACTCTCTGATTTCATCAAATATTTCTCTGGCCCTCTGTGGTAACACGGGTCATAACATCAACACAGACCCCAGCTACAACAGGACCATGGACACAGACATGGCCCTCAGCAACAGCTTGGGTCCAGAGGACACCATGGTTCCAGGTGGCAGCATAGGCCAGTCAGATCAACATGACTCTGGAGGGGGCATGGCCCAAGGAACTCTAACACCAGCACAGATACAAGTCATGGTCCTGACCCAGGGTTTTTGTGTGGTCTTTGGTGGCAACACAGACCTCGGCCACATTTTTATTTTGAGACAAAGTCTTACTAAAATATCTAAGCAGGTCTTGAGTGTAAGATCCTCTTGATTCAGCCTCCTAAATGACTGTAATTATAGGCCTATGCAGTTAGGGTCATCTATTAATGGGGTTCTTAACTAGACTATATCTTGCATACTTTCAATATTTAGGTAATGGAGTTTTGGGGTTTTTCAAATTAGTGTATATCTCTTTTTTATATTTGGAAAGTTATCATTTCCCTGGTTACTCTGGTATAGCTTTTTGTCAAAATTGGGGTTTAGGTGAGGACTACCCACTGGGATTCAGAGCAAATGCATGCTTAACTTTGTACATCAAAAGAGGGTTTTCTAAATTACTTTAGGCTGGAAAGTCTTAGTTTAATCCTCAAATACAGAAATAGTTTGTGTTTAAAGTGAGTGTAAAGAAAGTATGATGTAGGTGATGGAAAGTGTTGAAGTCTGTCCTTCTGTTCTGAGGAGACTAGGAGACGAAGAGTGGAAGAGCAAAGTTGGACACCAAGGACACCAGCCCTTTGCCAAATCTAACTTGGTTTTCGGAAACCAGCAGGACATAGGACCAAGAACACTTGCATTCATGACACACTTCCTCAAAGGGAAAATGATGCAAACAGGGCTGTGAGTAACTGGGAGCAGCTCTGGTGTGAGGTGGTGGGGGCACACACATGATGAAGCACAGAAAGGCCCTCAGTCCTTCATCCTCAGTAAGTGGGATACCCATGTGACTGTGTGCTCTGATGGGATGCGACATTGCTAAGAGTAGCCAAAATTCCTTTAGGGGCTCTCTGGAACTCTCCTGACTAACAACTTGACACAGAGTATCCCACACTAGGTGAGTATCTCACACTTGGGGAGTATCCCACACATGGGGAATATCCTTCACTTGAGAAGTATTCCACATTTGTCAGGAGACTTTCATTTACTAATCTGTGGTTTCTGAGAGGATCATTATTCCTCTATTTATGGTAGCTCTGGTGTAAAGAGAAGGTCCCTTGTTTGTCTCGGCCGCCTGACTAGCTTACACCTGAAATAACCACACAGAAACTGTATTTATTAAAACACTGCTTGACCCATTAGCTCTAGTTCTACTAATATGTGTATTGCCATATGACTGTGGCTTACCGGCAAGATTTTAACCAGCATCGATTTCAGGCAGAAGATCCATGGCTTCTCTCTCCTACTCTGCCTTTCTTCTCCCAGCATTCAGGTCTGTTTTCCCTACATAAATTCTGTCCTATCAGGCCAAGCAGTTTCTTTATTGATTAACCAATAAAAGCAACACATAAACAGAAGGGCCTCCTACACCAGACTCCAATTAAATTAATTTTTAAATTTACTTTTAAATATATAATTTTAGTAAGCTTATAAAATGGTAGATTGTTTTATCATTTTTCTAAAATCCTTAGTGTTAGTTATACTTCTCTCCCTGCCTTCTTTCACCTAGCAAATCCTTTCCCACTCAAATCAGTACATTAACAGGGAGATTAATTTTCATTTTATAAAGGAACTTTTATAGAAACTGCCTTAATTACCCTTCTAAAGTAATAGATTTATAAACTAAGTAAACAGATTAGGAATATATTTTCATGAGTGGTATTTTCACTCAATTTGTACTCTGTTTGCTGAATTGTATGCTGAAAGGAGAGAAACAAACACTTCCTTCTTTCAGTGAGCAGGCACTTTTTATAGTAACCACAATGCAAGCTGTATCTAATCACTGAGTCATAGCATCATGATTAACATCCTTCTCTATAATTGTTTCCTTTTTGTTTGCATACTAAGGGATCCTAGTCTACCCTATTGTAGGGGCCACTTAGTGCTGAACACACTTGGTATGTACCTGGAAAATCCTCTACTGTGAATCTGTTATTGTCCTTGCCACCAGCAGCTTCAGCATCCTTCCCTGTTAAAGGCTTTCCTTTCTCTCCTACGGCATGCATGTTTCCTTCTGTTTTTTTTTCCTGATACTTCTCACAGCTTCTTGGTGTTTGCTGGCAGCATGCCACAGCTCCTTTAAAAGATGTTTTCCTGACTCAGCAGCAGAATAAAGAAAAGCCACACCATTTTGAAATGCAGGCTTTCTGAGTTATGCTGCCAGTGTGACCTCTAGCTCTTTCGGGAGACCAAATATTTGGATAGGATTTGTGAGAAACATGCTGAAGCCTGCTTGATGGCAACTTGGAACAGCTGTGTGCCTGGAAGTGGGGCAGTGTGTATGACTCTCAGAGGCGGCGATCAGCTCCACCATGCTGGACTGGTTAATAAAGAAACTGCCTTGGCCTTTGATAGGCCAGCCCTTAGGTGGGTGGAGTAGACAGAACAGAATGCTGGGAAGAAGGGAAGTGAGTTAGACGCCATGGAGCCAGCCACCAGGTCAGACATGCTGAATTTTTTCCGGTAAGCCACCGCTTTGTGGTGCTACATAGATTATGAGAAATGGGTTAAGCAAGATGTGAGAATTAGCCAGTAAGAGGCTAGAGCTAATGGGCCAGGCAGTATTTAAAAGAATACAATTTGTGTGTTGTTATTTCTGGGGCTAAGCTAGCCATGTGGGAGCCGGGTGGGACGAAAAGCAGGCCAGCTCACTTCATCACTACATACGCCTGTGGAGAATCATCCTGATTACATTAATTGAAGTGGAAAGCCTGGCCACTGTGGGTGACACCCATTCTCTGGTTGGGATCCTGGACTGCATAAACAGGAAAGGGGAACTGAACAGCACAATTAACTCATTGCTCTCTGCTTCTGGACTATGGATGCCTGTGAGCAGCTATCTCAAGATCCTGTTTTCTTGACCTTCCCATTGTGTTCCCCAGCCTGAGAAACAATGAACTCCCCCTCCTTTATTTGCATTTATCAGAATATTTTATCAAAAGAGCAGGGAAAGAAGCTAAGACAGCTATAATCATACAATGCCATTGGCTTTAAGAGAGGGTAGGTGTCAGGCAAACTGGGTAAAGCTAGTTGGAACTTTCTATTCAATGTCCAGCAATCTGGGCATTGTGTCAACATAAATGCCATCAGGAGTAGCAAGTTGCATCATTTTGTAACTCACCCTTTCCTAATGTGTCCCTATAAAATCCAATCATTCTCTGAGTCCAAAGTCTCACTTTAGAAGGCTCACTCAGAAGGTGGTCCCTTCTTCTTATATCTCTGACCTCCATTGAACCTGAAATAACTGATGCCAAACAAGAGCAAACACAACATCTGTACTGGAAATGCACCCTCTGGTTATTAAGCAGTAGGTGGGATGGAATTATGATTTATTGTATTGAAAGAGTAGAGTAACATTAGCAGGGTGGTTTCTTCTGCTAGAAGGCTAATATTTCAAAGGCATGTTGTATTTGCAATAATTATTCTATTTATGGCATTGCTATCCCCACTTTTCACATGACTGTAAGTGCTAATGCAAAAACTCCAGTTTTGCCAATAGATTGGGCATAAACCCAGCAGTGGTCAGCTTTTACCAGGCTATGCTAGAGAAATAAAGAATCCTAAATTCTTGGTGGTGCCCCAAATCAAATTTTATATTTTGCTAATGTTTAGCATTGGAGGTGGAGCAGCTGTGCATTTGCTGGGCTCTGCCTGGGTTTGCTTTTGTGCCTTTTTTTATCCTCAGATCTAGGTCAAAGCAGAAGTTTCAATTTACAACTTGCTATTCTTATGGAAGAGGCAGAACAACTATGGCACAGCCATATGAAGACTTAAAGAGCTTGTGGGACCTAAGGAAGCCTGGAGCCAGTAGCGAAAGGATTGTTTTCCTCCCCAGCACTGTCATAGGTCACATGTCAATGAGCAAGTCTGCAGAGATAATTATCCTACAAGGGAAGGTTGATTATAGAAGAAGTGCAGCTTAGCCCCTCTCTCTGTCTTCATTAAACAAAATACTTTTCTCCCAGAAAGGCACCATGAATACTATGGAGCACTTTGTTAAGCTCAAGGTCAAAGCCTGATTCTCATGATAGTCACTTTACCTGAGCTAGCTTTTAATACGCAGTTCTGTGAAGTAATAAGGCATATCACTGCTTTCTCCTGCTTTCACACTAGAAACATGGGGGAAAAAAGAAAAGCATACGGACAGTGGTGGCCACCCTGAAAGAAGGAGGATGTGCAGGAGAGTGAGCTGGTGAGGTGTGGTGCACTAGCCATGGGGAGCTATGAAACATCATTGGGTAGCTGTTAAGAACACCATCTTCCCATGCATGAAAGACTGGAACCCAGAGGTGGCATCCCATCTCACCTGCATTGTGCTCTTTAGCTTTCTAGGCAGTCCTTTTCTCGTGACCCTCCGTGACCACATCTGAATATGACCTTTGAAAATAATGTGAATTCCAGGGAGGCAGATACTTATTCTTCAGTATCAAAGGCTGGGGACCCAAAGGCTACTGGACACTTCAAGCCAATGCAGTCTTTCACTTTGGGAAATTATATGGACTAGACCTCCATGAAGCTCTGGTTTGTGGTTGTTACTCCAATACAATTAGCAATGACATTCCCTATCTTAAGAGTCCAGTTAATACATTATGAAAAATAGTTTCCATCTTGTATTACTTTTTCAAAACTATCTTTTCCAGTTCTTCATGTCTGCTGTTTCCCTGATTGAGTAATCACTCATTAGTTCTTTAGATTGGCTGGTATGCTGATATCCTTAGGCTTCTGCTAGAAGGCTATGCCCTTATTTACTTTCCCATAATCCTTTTCATTTATTTAAAGGGATTTGTTGGGAGAACTCAGGTTAGATCTTTGCACACCAAATAAGCATGAAGTGGCCTTGTGACCTAAACCTTTTTACTTCACCTGTTGGGGTGAGAAACCGTTCCACTTCACAGCACTGTGCATTTGAGGATTTCTGGGTCCTTTGTCCTCCTCCTTCTAATTGCCTTCAAAGTAGCCATTATTTTTTCTGAGCCCATGTCTTTATTGTAGAATCTTGTCAAATTCATCTACTCACTCACAGCTTGTAACTCCAACCATAGATTGTGAGTGTGCTCCAACTCACAGGTTATTAAAGGTATTGTCTCCCTACCAAGTGGGTTTTTTCAGACAACAATATCACTATTTTTACTACTTAAACTAGTCAACTTCTGTCCCAATTTCTTGACCATTTACTGCCTGACCCTCAAGTCAGTTTGCATTTTTGACGGCTGTTATAGCAGTATCTCGCTTTCGGTCCTAATTTCTGTATCAGTCAGTTTTCTTTGCGTTATGGCATAGTGAACATTACTCCTGCATTCTCGTGGCTTCCAGTGAAAGTGGTTTTCCTTTGGTTCCATTCTGTCTGCCACACCTCAGTCATGCTGCTCGGCTCCACTATAATTTCTCCGCTGGGATCCACGTTAGAGGGGCGATACTGAAGAGGAGAAAATATGAGTAAATTCATTTTACATCTATGCACTATTCCAGACCTGCATTCTTGTGATAGAGGCAACAGAACCAGTAAAACTTTTGCTCAGACAGGTGAAGACTCATTACGGATCACACTTCATTGTTCAGAGACAACCACACGGACATTCTTATGTGCTAAGAAGCCTCTGTCCTTTCTCAGGACCAGAGGCAGCCTGAGTCACACAGCAAAGGGGAAGAAGAGGAGCATCAAGAAAGGTGGGCCCTAAATGGTAACCATAGTGCATATTGTTATATCTACTACAGAAACTTTAATGAAATATAAAAGGAATCTAATATTCCCCTCTTAAACACTTTCCCTCTTAAGTAACTCAACTGGGGGAACTAAATGGTAGAGTTATTTTTGGATAGATGCAATGCATTATTCAACGGACCATCTGAAAGCATAGTTCTAAAACTCTCCATAGGTTTACTGAACACAGAAGAACAGAAATATGTGACTTTACATGCACTGTCAGAATGAAAATAAAAAGAACAATCTCTTTTACTAAATAAGAAGCAGAGTGTTCAGAAGGAAGGATGTGTAGCTAAGGTAGCAGTAAATGCTGCATATACAGATGAACTCATTAAAATTAAAGTTTTGCTTAAAGTGGAGAAAGTTGAAGCAAAGTCATGGTATTTGAAAGCACAACTTTTTTTCTTTGTTTATCTCCAATGGATTTAAAATATTCAGGAGAATATTTCAGGGGATTTCAATAAGAAACCAGGTGACAAAAGATGTCTTTTGTCATTTTCATTAGAACTTTAGTTTCCAGGAATTATAAGAAAAGGTAGAATAATAGGTATGTTTGGCCACCTTTAAGGACTCTTCCTGGAAGTCACAAAAGGTATTTTTGCTTCCATCATACTTAGTAGAACTTAGTCATCTGGCTACACCAAGCAGGAAAAAATTACAGTGTTTGTTTCACGGTACTTTATGTCCAACTAAATTTCTAAGATTAAATTATCAAGAACTTAAAAATAAAACTGGGCAAAACCCACAATTCCTGCCATGCAGTCAGATGGGAAGACAGAAACTAAAATTCAAAACCCCAAACTAGGTGAAATTAAGTAACCTCTATTTGCTTGTTTGTTTGTTTGTTTATTTAACCATATAGTTTTTCCATGGTGACAACTTGAATTGTATCGGCTGCTTTGTAAACTCAAACCTGCTCCCTCCAGTGGGAAGCAAAACAACTCATATAATATGTGGCAGCATAGAAGCCACTGTCTGAGAGAGACAGGGAAACTTACTGGCTTCTAAGACCACTGGAGACAACACATAAGTTCCAGTTTGGTACATCTATTTTTTTTGTCAAATTTAATTTATTTTACCTCATATTAACTCTGTCATCCTTATCTTCCTGTTGTTAGTTGTACTTACTGATAACTGTGAATACCAATACCCTTTAAGAGAAAAGATGAGTTACTTAGACATAAATTCTGGCCCTTCACAATTGTCTACTAGAGGAATCCATCTAATCCAACTCTGATAACTCCTAATTTCTGAAAATAATGCCAAGTTAACAGATGATACATGTGTGTTTGGGTTCAATGACAAATGGTCCAGAAGCTTGAGTTTCATTGGTGGAGACTATGAAGAAATTTCAAGAAAAAAGCAAAACTTCCATTCTAAATTTGATCTTCTTATATTAGCTTTGTAGAACAAATATCTTCTCTTTTTTTGGAAAGCCAAACTTAATAAACCTACTCTATTTGCCTAGAACATGCAGGCTCAGGTACCAGGTAAAGGATCCAGCTTCTCAAATTTAGGACCACCTAAGATGCCTCAGGAAATTAGCTCCACGTACCTGGCCCAAATGGCTGCAGGCACCAGGAAGTACTTGACTTTCAGAGAAAGGCTTGGCTGATAGAGCCTGTGGTTCTCAATAATAGTCTCACAGAGCAGAAAAATATCACAATTCTATTACAGCTCGTGTTCCTCCTGAATATTGTAAATGTTTAAACTGAAAGAGAAAATGTAACTTATAAAGAAAGGAAGAAGTGAAAAAAGAAAGAAAGAAAGGAAAATAGGGAAGGAAGATTTCACCAGCCAACTAACTCTAGATACTCAAATCCCAGCATTAGCACAGAAACACAAACAACACATAGACACACACTGAAAACCAAGACAATATATCTCTTCTAAAATTACTCATACCATAGTAATAGACCCTAATGAAAATGATGTAAAAGAACTTTCAGACAAAAATCAAAACAATGATTATAATCACATTCAACCAACTCAACATCATGATTATAATACAAGAGAACAAACACAAAGACTTGAATGAAATAAAAAAGTCAACATGATATATAAAAATAGAATTCAGTAAACATACTTACATAAGGAAAGCCAAGCCAAAATAATTCTGGAAATGAAAAACTCATTAAGCCTCATAAAAATCTCAATGGAAAGAAAAGCTCCACCAGTAGAATGAATCATGTGACCAGATTATCAGAGATGGAAGACAAGATAATAATTGAACCAATCATTAGAGGTCAAAGGTAAATTTCTGCCAATATATGAGAGGCACATAGGAGAGATTTGGGACACCACATCAAGACCTAACTTTTTTGGAGTATAGGCATCTAAGATGGAAAAATATCATAACAGGAGAATGGAAAATATTTTAAACAAAAAATTTAAGAAAAAAATTTAAACCTAGAGATAGATGTCCAGTTAAGTTGAAGAAACCTACAGAATGGCAAATAGACAGGACAAGAAAAGAAACTCCCTATGGCATAGTATATTTAAAACATTAAAAACTCAGAATAAAGAGAGGATATTGAAAGTTGGAAGAGAAAAGGTCAGGTCACTTTTAAAGGCAGGCCTATGATATAATACATGCTTATTCAATAGAAATGTTCAAAATCTTAAGGCCCTAAAAAGATGTACACCAAGTTCCACAGAACCACAACTGTCATCCTGACCATTATAATACTATCAAAGCTGTATTTTAAAACTGAAGAAATAAAACCTTTCCATGATAAAAAAAAAAAAAACATTAAGGAGACTTATGACCAGATAGCTCTACAGAAGATACTAAAGAAATACTTTTTAAATAAGCACACCCAAGAGGTTACAAGGAATAAAGAAACAATACTAGAACACTTAATCAAAGAATGTCTAAGAAAATACTGCAAATCCAATAAAATAATATATATTTTTAGAAATAATGCTAAATATTAACAGTCTCAAATTCCCAATAAAAGAGAGACTAGTAGACTAGACTAGAAAACAGGATCCATCTTTTTGTTATTCCCAAGAAATGCGCTTTGCTGTCAAAGATAAAAACCACCATTGTGGAATATTATGTTAATATGTTTTACATTTGTTTATGTTGTGTAATATTTATTTAACGATGCACTGTTGAGTAGCATTGTTTTATGTTACATTTGTTTAACTCTATAAAGCTGAATTACTTTCCATGTCTAAAACACCTGATTGATCTAATAAAGAGCTGAATGGCCAATAGTTAGGCAGGAGAGAAAAACAGGCAGGGCCGGCAGGCAGAAAGAATAAATAGGAAGAGAAATCTAGGCTCAAAAAGAGAAGAGGCAGGAGCAAGAAAGAAGATGGAAAGGAGGATGCCAGGACCCAGCCACACAGCCAGGCACAGAGTCAACCATGGAGCAAGAAGGAAAGAAAGATAAATAGAATAAAAAAGCTTAAAAGCCTTGAGGCAAAATGTAGTTAAAAAGAAAAGGGATAATTCAAGTTAGAAAGTTGGCTATAAATAAGTCAAACTAAGGTTGTGAATTCAAAAGTAAGAATAAGTCTCTGTGTATTTATTTGAGAACTGGGTTACAGAGCTCTACCAGGTAAACATAAAAAGACCAACTACATTTGGATGCCAAAGTTGGGGCTCAAATTTCCACATAGAGCCAAAGAAGGCTAAAACAAAACAAAAAAAAAAAACATAGAAAAAAGAAAGAAAAAAAAAAAGAAAAAGAAAGATATGGCTCCTTTAAGAAACTCTGCCATATCCATATAACAAAGCACTTAAACAGTCTTTTTTCATGTTAAGTAGAAACAAAAATACTAAGTAAAAATGTCTGTCACAGTGCAGGCACCGGCATTCAAGTGCTGTGGGGGTTGAATGCCATTCTTAGCCACCTACCTCTGACTGGGCCTGCAAGATTTAGCCTTAACTCTCAAAGATGTAAGAAGCAGGTAGAGGCAACCACCAGAGCTGTGGAAGAGATCCCAGCCACACCACTGTAGCAGAGTTTTTGCTCTTGCAGACTACAAAGCTAGAAATAGAGTAAAGCAGATTCAGACAAAGGGAAAAAAACCTCTAAACAGGCTCCAGTGTGTTTAACAATGTGTGTAGGCTGAAGAAAGAAAATAGAAAGGGATAGACAGTCATAGAAAAGCATAGTTTAAAAAGAATAAAGTCTTTAAAGAGAAAAATAAAATAATAAAAAAGAAAAGGCCACATAGAGATGTAAAGTACCCAGGGGTCTGGATCCTAGGCAGTATTGTGCTGATTTTGAATTTTTTGACAGCTGCTAAGAGACATGGGATTGAAAAAGGACAGCTGAAATAAACCAGCCTGTATACTTTAGGCATGCCTTAACTTTGAAATGAAAGTCAAAAATGTCAAATGCCTGTTAAAAAGTTTTGGAGAAGAGGTTGTGCATTTGTTTCCACAAGAAACGAGAGGCTGCAGATACCTTCAGGATTAATATGTATAAGGTTTTCTCAGAGGAGACCTCTTGAATCTTGAAAGGTAATATATATCAACCAAGGTTATAGTTGGTCTTCCAAGGACCTGCCAATTATCTCAATTTTCTCAGAAACCCACTAAAGATGCCTTTACAGGAAGCAATTTAGAGAATACAATGCCTACATTCTCAAGAGGTGGTGTGAGAAGTTGTTGGTTATTTGGTGATTTATAGATGTTTGTTATCATTTAGTGGAATATAAGAACATAGGCTAAAAGACAGCTATTAATCTCAGATATTTGGCATTAGCATGGATTTTGTTATATTGATACAAATTTAAAGTTATTTTTGTTTACTGTATATATGTTATTATTCTTGTTTGGGGTATTGTGCTTATGTAGCTCATATAGAAATGCAATGTATAATTAACAAATGAGGTTAGTAGTTAATCTATACTAATCAAACTTGTGGTCACATTAGGTGTATTTTTAAGGCTAGATAGGTATATTTTAGACAGATAGACGATTTTCAAACACTTCCAAACCTACAGAATATGACATTTAAGATGTTTAATAACCTAAGCTTTTTCATGACAATAAGACACATTTGCTCCTGACAGTACCAATTTACTTCATAAAGGGATGATGGACATCAAGGAAACTTCATGCAGAGTTTACTTTCAATGTAACCATTTGGGCAAGAAGTTGTTCTTGTTTTGACTGCTGACAGTATGGTGTGCAAACTGGACAAGCAAAAAACAGGAAAAAGACCATTGAACTTTGCCAAAAACAAGGCATGACAGTCCTTCAAGATTTCTGCTTTACAGAAGAGTTGCTAGGCGTTCTTCAAGACACAGAGGAAACTGATTAATGAACTTTGCCAATACAAGGTGGGACAGTCCTTCAAATTTCCTGCTTCACTGAAAAGTCTACCAGATATTCTATACCTGAAAGTGAATGCCCCTATATTACAGAGGTTTCTGTTGTTAATTAATATTACAGCCATCTGGGATCTTTGATGGAGTTAGAAACTAAATAGAGTTATTGTTTTCCTTAGTTATGACAGAAGAGTAAATTAGATTGGAAACACTAAATTAATATAGATAATGGAGTATTTTCTCTGAATTTCCTAAATGCAAATGGACTGAATATTGTAAATGTAATTCTTATTTGATTACTGTTTTGTTGTATATAGTTTTACTATATTAAAGCTAAAGCCTTTTATTTTTATTTAGGTAAAAGGGGAAATGTTATGAAATATTAGTTTAAGATGTGTTACATTTGTTTATGGATGTAATATTTGTTTAATGATGCAAAGATATGTTATATTCTTTTATGTTGCATTTGTTTAATTCTGTAAAGCTGTGCTACTTTCCCCATCTAAAACACCTGATTGGTCTAATAATGAGCTGAATGGCCAATAGCTAGGCAGGAAATAGAAATAGGTGAGCCTAGCAGGCAGAAAGAATAAACAGAAGGAGAAATCTAGGCTCAAAAAGAGAAGGGGGAGGTGTAAGAAAGGAGGAGAGGAGGACGCTGGGAGCCAGTCACTCAGCCACACAGCCAGCCACAGAGTAAGAAGGAAAGAGATATATAGAATAAAGAAAGGTAAACGTTCGGAGGCAAAACATAGTTAAAGAGAAATGGGATAATTTAAATTAGAAAGTTGGCTAGAAACAAGCCAAGCTAAGGCTGGAAATTTATAATTAAGAATAAATCTCTGTGTATTTATTTGAGAGGTGGCAGACCCCCAAAGAGTTAAAAAAAATCATCCTCCTCTTCTCACTTTTCTCTCCCCATATCCCCTTACCCCCATCCCACCCCACCCCCAAGATCCCAATTTTCTCCCCGGCAATTTTGTCTACTTCCCATAGCCAAGAGGATAACTATATGTTTTTCCTTGGGCTCACCTTCTTATTTAGCTTCTTTAGGTTCACCAATTGTAGACTCCATGACCCTTATTTATGGCTAGAAACCAATTATGAGTGAGTACATCCCATGTTCATCTTTTTGGGTCTGGGTTACCTCACTCAGGATAGTGTTTTCTATTTCTATCCATTTGCATGCAAAATTCGAGAAGTCATTGTTTTTTACCACAGCGTAGTACTCTAATGTGTATATATTCCACACTTTCTTCATCCCAGGATGATTGGGATAAAGGAAGGTTGGATAGGGGAGCACAGAACCACAATTCTTAGTTAAGGGAGCCACCTTAGGGTTGGCAAGAGACTTGAACATAGAGTCGCTCCCAGGAGCCCAAGGCGATGTCCCCAGTTAGTTCCTTGAGCAGCTGAGGATAGGGAACCTGAAATGACCCTATCCTATAGCAATATTGACGAATATCTTGCATATTGCCATAGAACCTTCATCTGGTGATGGATGGAGATAGAGACAGAGACCCACACTGGAGCACTGGACTGAGCTCCCAAGGTCCCAATGAGGAGCAGAAGGAGGGAGAAGATGAGCAAGGAAGTCAGGACCACGAGGGGTGCACCCACCCACTGAGACAGTGGGGCTGATCTATTGGGAGCTCACCAAGGCCAGCTGGACTGTGAGTGAAAAAGCACGGGATAAAACCGGACTCTCTGAACATGGCGAACAATGAGGGCTGATGAAAGCCAAGGACAATGGCACGGGGTTTTGATCCCACTTCGTGCTCTGGCTTTGTGGGAGCCTAGCCAGTTTGGATGTTCACCTTCCTAGACATGGACAGAAGGGGGAGGACCTTGGACTTTCCACAGGGCAGGGAATTCTGACTGCTCTTTGGACTGGAGAGGGAGGGGGAGAGGGGTGGGGGGAGGGGAAGAAGGGTGGGAGGAGGGGGAGGGAAATGGGAGGCTGAAACTTTTTTTTCCTTTCTCAATAAAAAAAGGAGTTAAAAAAATCAACTATATATCATCTTAGGGGAAATGATGGAAAAGTCATTCTAAGAAATGGAACAAAGAAACGAGCAACTGGATTTGCATTTAGCTGTGTACTGCTTGTTGCATTAACCTTTAGGACAAACTGGAATGAACTTCATTTAAAACTTGGCCTTAAGCAGTCTTTTCACCCAGCTTTCAGTGCTCCATCTGAAGCTGCCCATTTCCATCATAGACCGAGCCACCGTGAAAAGTGTAATGAATAGATAGAATCAAGAAAAGAACTTGCTCTTCCTCTGCTTCCTTTTCGGGCTGATCCAGCTTCATGTTGCTTCTTGAAGCAAATTTCTCATGGTTCTCTCCCTTTTCCAAACCACACGGATCCCCATAAATATTTCTTGTCATAAAGTATAAAGAAATTCAGAGGGACAAGAAAATGCTCACCAAATTTTACTCCAATTCATGTGTGTGGTTGTGTGTGTTTTAGATGATTTTAAATTTGCAAATATTTATGAGGCCATTAGGAAGGAGTTACTTAGCTCTATACATTATAGCAAAGCCATATAGCCGGAAGTGAAGTTTCACATACACACATTGATACACACTTGTGCATGCAGGTACACACACACACACACACACACACACACACACACACACACACACATACATATATATACATATGTATATACACATACACAGAGAAGATCTCAACTGTAGAACTAGAAGGGGCCTCAGGTTATATCATTACTTCTCTTGTTCAGATGACAAACATAAACAGTACATTGATGGATTCTTCCTCAGTCAAGCATACCAAAGACAGATACAGGTCTCTTGATTACTTTCATAAGTCTGTTTTATCTCAGCAGTATTTACTTCTATTTGTATCCATTAAATACTAACTCTGAAATATATCCCAACTTACGTATACTTTTCAAAAAAGTACATTGCAAGTTTTAGTTCTGTTTGCTTTAAAATTTATGATCAAAGTTAATCATTAAGAGCTATAGAAACCAAAATATAGCAGGTAGATATAGAGGGCAAGAGGAAAGGTAAACCTTGATCCTACTTTTCCATGCTTTGTGGGACCTCACCCTTGGGTATGTTACATGGCTGTAGGTGATTGCACAGTCGGAACACTATCAGAGGCAGGAAGACAGAGCCTGTGTGTGTTCAAGATGACAGAGCCTGTGTGTGTTCAAGAAGACAGAGCCTGTGTGTGTTCAAGATGAAGCCTTTCAAGCTTCCCAGTGTTCCAGAAAATAGGTTCAGGCTGGTTTTTATTGAGTGGCCCAGAAATTGAGTACCTTAACTTTGTGTTTTGTTTGTTTGTTTGTTTTATTCTTTTATGTGTATGAGTGTTTGTGTGTGTGTCTGTGCACCATGTTTGTGCCTACTACCCAAAGAGGTCAGACGAGAACATTGGATCACCTGGAACTGCAGTTACAGATGATTTTAAGCTGCCATGTGGGTTCTGGGAATTGAATCCAAGCACTCAAAGAACAACCAGAGCTCTCAAACACTGAGCCATCTTTCCAGCTCTTAACTTGGTATTCTGAAACAACTATTTCAAGTTTTCTCATGTACCAAGAGTACATGTTCTCATGTTTCATTCTGGAGCATCCTTTAACTCTGGTTTTATTCCAATTTATTGAGATTTTTCTTGTACTATTTGGTCTGAGGATCACAAAATAGATCCTCATTCTTCAACTTACTGTATGCAACAAGTACTGGAAAAAGCACAGTCAGATTCACAAGTCAAATCATTCACCATATGGGCTTAAATCTGTTAGTCTTTAAGATTGAAAAGGAAAAAATATTTCTCTTGATGTTTTAATATCTTTACCATGTTGGACATTTTTATGCTTTCAATCTATTTTTTCTTATTGCCAATAAGTTGGGTGTGCATATATGTTTATATATGTAATCTATGTGTTTTGTTTCACACATTATTTATAGTTATCTAGCATGCATGTTATGACTACATCTCTATAAAATTTTGTATAGCAAAGCTTAGATACATGGGTGAAAACTCTAGTCAGTCAAATATCAATAATGTTTAGTTTAGCTATCTCATTTCTCAGAAAATCTGTTGCCTAGGAGGAGAGTCTTGGCGGTATAGAGCTAGCCAAAGCTAAATTTCCAGTGTTCATGCAACCAAACAGTTAACAGCTAGTTCCTACAGCCTGATTTTTTTTTTACTTTTTAAGACATACAAAAATATCTTTTATAAGTCTAAAAACATGGATCATGGCTTGAGATTTAGCCTTCTTTTTTTCATATGTGGGGAAACCAGTACTTACAAAACCAGAAAGGTAGGATTCATTTGGCTTAGTTATAATCTGAGGATTATCTAAAACTGGTAGACTGTATATAGAAGATCTGTTAAGGCTGAACATGTAATTTCTTCAGGTTCTCTCTTTCTTTTTGCATGTATTTTGAACACTGATTAGAAATCAAATATTTTAATTTGGGAAGTATTTATTGAATTCATGGAAAAACACTGCTGGGAATTGGGGATACAGCAATGAATGAAACAAACTCTAGAGTCCGTAATTTAGACACGATTCAGAGCAGCATGCAGCCAAATGGCAAGCGAGTGCAGTTGGAGACATAAGTGACTTCTTGAAACAAGCCTAGAAGGGACAGAGGACTCCAGAAACATGGATGCTAGTACTTGAACAGAGCAAGCAAACAAGCAAGCAAGCCAACCAGCCAGCTAGCCAGCCAGCAAGCAAGCAAGCAAGCACTTCTTGTACCCTGGGATTGCCCCTGTGTATTACTAGCCAGGTAAGATTATTAAATACTGTAATTTTATTCTAATTATTTTCATTGCCTGATAAAAGCCACACTCATCTTGAAACAAAGATATTGAGACAGGTGGCCTAGTAGAGGGAATCCTTGTGAAGACTTATTTGGGGCGGCCCTGTGTTTTGCTGACTGCAGGCCTCTGGGGAGGAAACTGAGACCCAACAGAAGTACAAAATGGAGCCAGTAAAATTTGAGGATGTGGCAGTGAACTTCACCTCAGAAGAATGGGCTGTGTTGGATTCTAGTCAGAAGAAGCTCTACAGAGATGTGATGAAGGAAACATTTTTGAACCTGATCTCCATAGAAAAAGCACTAGAAGAAAATATTGAAGAGGACTATAAAAATCTCAGCAGGAATATGGGAATTCAGAGGACTGAGAAAGACCATGGAAGTGAATGTCATAATGAATGTGATAAAAACCAGCAAGCTAGTCCAGAGAGTATGATCATTAAAGACATGTCTTCCAGAGTACTTGAAACTTCTCCTGAAGAGAAACCCAGGAAAAAAACAATGTGAAGAAGCCTGTAGGAGTCTGTGTTTAGATCAATCTCAGGAGAGACCTTATACTGGAGATAAACTTAATGAGGATGCCTTCATGAGATACACACGGGGACAGAATGATGAACAGAACCATAAAGAAGTGGAACAATTTGTATGTAATCTCTGTGAAGAATCCTTCCTTGATTTCAGTGTGCTTACCAACCATGAAAAAAGTCATATTGAAGAGAAAAGGTACAGTTGTAGGCAATGTGGCAAAACATTTAAATATGCAACATGTTTTGAGAAACATAAAGTAACTCACAAAGGAGAGAAACCAGATGCTTCTATACATTATGGAAAAGCCTTCACCCAATTCAATCATCATAACAGTCATGAAAGCAGTTACATTGGACAAAAGCCTTATACTTGCAAGCATTGTGGAAAAAACTTCACCAGTTCATCTCATCGAAACATTCATGGAAAAATTCACACTGGAGAGAAACTTTATGCATGTAAGCATTGTGGAAAAGCCTTCAACAACCGCAGTACTCGTAATGTACATGAGAGGAGCCACAATGGAGAGAAACCTTTTGCATGTAAGCATTGTGGAAAAGCCTTCAACAATCCCAGTAGTCGTAACAGACATGAGAGGAGCCACGCTGCAGAGAAACCATTTGCATGTAAACATTGTGGAAAAAATTTCACCAGTTCTTCTTATCTAAACATTCATGAAAGAATTCACACAGGAGAGAAACCTTATGCATGTAAGCATTGTGGAAAAGCCTTCAAAGACCCCAGTACTCGTAACAACCATGAACGTAGGCACACTGCAGAGAAACCTTATGCATGAGCATTGTGGAAAAACCTTAAAAAATTCCAGTAGGTGTAACAGACATTAAAGGAGAGACACTACAAAGAAACAGAAGACTTGTACATGCAAACATTGTGGAAAAACTTTCTGGTGTAGGCATCTGAACATCCATGAAATAATTCACTCCGAAAATTGGGATCTTGTGGGTGGGGTGGAATGGGGGTATGGGGAGAGAAAAGTGAGAAGGGGAGGATGGGGGGAACTTGGGGGAACAGGATGATTGGGATAAAGGAAGGTTGGATAGGGGAGCACAGAACCACAATTCTTAGTTAAGGGAGCCACCTTAGGGTTGGCAAGAGACTTGAACATAGAGTCGCTCCCAGGAGCCCAAAGCGATGTCCCCAGTTAGTTCCTTGGGCAGCTGAGGATAGGGAACCTGAAATGACCCTAGCCTATAGCAATACCGACGAATATCTTGCATACCACCATAGAACCTTCATCTGGTGATGGATGGAGATAGAGACAGAGACCCACACTGGAGCACTGGACTGAGCTCCCAAGGTCCCAATGAGGAGCAGAAGGAGGGAGAAGATGAGCAAGGAAGTCAGGACCACGAGGGGTGCACCCACCCACTGAGACAGTGGGGCTGATCTATTGGGAGCTCACCAAGGTCAGTTGGACTGTGAGTGACAAAGCATGGGATAAAACCGGACTCTCTGAACATGGCGAACAATGAGGGCTGATGAGAAGCCAAGGAAAATGGCACGGGGTTTTGATCCTACATAATGTTCTGGCTTTGTGGGAGCCTAGCCAGTTCGGATGTTCACCTTCCTAGACATGGACGGAGGGGGGAGGACCTTGGACTTTCCACAGGGCAGGGAACCCTGACTGTTCTTTGGACTGGAGAGGGAGGGGGAGAGCTGTGGGGGAGGAGGGGGAGGGAAATGAGAGGCTGGGAAGAGGCGGAAACTTTTTTTTCCTTTTCAATACAAAACAAAGCCTTCAAAAAAAAAAAAAGATATTGAGACAGAAAAGGGAGAACCTGAAGTGGGTCACGGGAAAAAGACAAATATCATGGAAGAATTAAATCCCTACAATATCCTGGGGAAAATGTATGATTTTTCTCTTTTATCCACAACAACAACAACAACAAACTACATTTATCTTTTCCGTTGCTGGTTGAATTGAAATAGTAGTATGTTCTACACAGACTGTCACAGATATTTTATCTGTGCCTTGTTTATTTTTCTCTCTAGAGTGTGACTGTTGAGTAGCACAGGCTTATCCTATATTTATCTTCCATTTTCCATTTTCATTTGATCAGACAGTTTTATTTCTGGAAAATTGTGACTTTCACACCACATAGGAAGAGAGAAAAGTTAGAAATCCACCTAGACATTCCATTATCTACCTTTTACCCAGTTGATGCTGAATTTGAGCACACAGTGTTCTTGAACTTGGTCTTGTATATTTCTGTAAACAAATGTTTGAGGAGAAAAACAGCCAAAATTGAAGCAATGATACTTCCGTTTTTGTAAATATTTTGGAGAAATGAATGCCATATACTACATAACATCTTGACCAGCTTGTACTCATTATGTGTGATGGAATACATTTCTGATAGAAATATTTTACTGAAGAATTTTTAACAGGCTCTAAATTTAGAACAAAAAAAAAACAGAACCAGAACTATGAATGTACAAATAAAAATAACACAGATATCTTCTGCAATTTCACCTGTGACTATATTGAAATAATTCCCTTTATCATAAGAGAATGTGCTGTAGGATTGATTTTCATTTCTGGCTAATTTTTGTGTTCTCTCTTGATAGGTGTGTTCAGAGAGCTGTAGTCACAGACTCCCAGGACTCTATTCATAGTGGGCATCGCATATGGAGTGCTCACAGTGTGAGCAGATGGGAAGAGGCAATAGCTGATTCTCATCTAAGGGAAGAAGCTTGGCGCTAAGCTGCGGGCGCAGCTCCCTGGTCTGCCCTCTTGACACTTGCATCTTTTTCTGGAGTTGCTTCGTATTTCTAGTAAGAAACAGACTGCTCTGACATGAGCTCAGAGCTGCTGCGTCCATTTCCAACCTAGTATTTCAAGACCCCCACAGCATGGACAGCAGACGCAACAGCTTCCTTTAGGGAGAGAATGCAAAGCATCTGATGCTAGCCCAAACAGCAACAAATATGATATTTGTCATAACTGTTTAACTGTTTGCATTCTTTCTTTACATAAGGATAACAAAACGGCCACCTGAAGATGTCATTTTGATGTAGTAGCAGGATTCCTGTTTCCATCCTGGGCTCTCATCTTACCAAGACTCACACTACTTCTCGAAATGGTCCAGGTCCCTTTTCTCTTCGTTCACTGCAGCACATTCCTTGGATGTTCTTAATGATTCCTTTATCCCAGGGCTTGACCGTACCCTGCTAAAAGTTTTTGTTACCATCCAGAACAATGGGATAAACCAGTATTGAACTGAAACATGTCTTGCAGGTCGATTCCCAGTCACCTTCTCAGCTTTACATTGTCCCTTTCATTCCTGACATTTTTCTGGGATTTATAATTGAATTTTCTGACTCCTTAACTTAGTGATGCCCATTGGTGTCGTCTGTGCATTACTGGATATCATGAGGAACCCTGCTTACCATCATACCATCACAGCTTAGCAGGCTGGCAGACTGACTGGTGTGTGTGTTGAATAAACAAAAAGTCTAACTGAATAATAGAAACTTTTAAAATTCACAACCTTTAGCCTCATGAGTTTTACTTGTACCAAATAATCACCTTTTTATCGGTAGTTACTCTTGGCTAATTACTTATTGCCAAAGATAGGCAGTAAGAAAATCTCTCTTACACACACACACACACACACACCACATACATGCATTGAACCAAAGGCACAGATTTACTTGTAATTCCTTTGAATGAGTTGAATAAATATAATCAACTTTTGATAGATGAACACACTAATCATTATCATATAAATGTTTTATTGCAGAGAAGTTATAGTTATTTACATGCTGTAACACATCACAACATAAATTTACCAAATATATCATGGTGGGATGCTGTAGATTCAGATAATAGTTTTAGAAGAACCACAGGTTAAGTGAAGAGACTTACAGCTTTGTTGACTCTACAACTCTCGGCTGCTAAGTGCTAGAAGTCAAAGGCAGTGTGTTGTCAGTCCTACCTATCCCCGCTTGCATGCAGAAACCTAGGAAGCAAATACAAGACAACTGTCGGGTTTCAATCCGTATTGCCACCGAAGCTTACAAGGGGTGGGGTCATAATTTATGTTGTAAAGCATTTAATTCTTGCATAAAATATACACTTCTATTAAGACTGATATAAATCTACTTATTTATAAACCCTGGCTTAAAACAATGACAGGATGCAGCCTGTACATGCATTGAAAAGGACAACCTAGCAAATGTTTGTGCAACCTTCACATTGTATGCACTTTCTATTGTTCTCAGCCGGGGGGTGGGGGGGAATGCTTCCACAATGAGTCAGTTCAATATCTTTTGGTGATAAGTGATGACAAAAGGCTAGGGAAGACCCTAGGCATCAGCCCTGATTTGTGATAGTGGAGAGTAATCTGGGGTGGGGGCAGACTGTCACTAAGGTATAATTTGGAAAATCTGTAAGCCATTTGTCAAGCAGGATCATTCTGAAGTGCAAAAATCAGTGACAGTTGACTATGTAATTTTCAGTGTGAATCAAGTGCTAATGGATCTCAGACACAAGTGAAACAAGTACGCGAGTCTAGAAACTCTAAACCAAGCTCACAAATGCTCCTTGAGATACTCTACAGTCATCTAGCAGATAGGTTCTGATTGGAAAAGAAGGGGATGATCAAAATTAATGAAGGCAGCAGTTAAAAATACAATTTCTATAGCTTTCCAAACCCACCCTGCCAACCTGAGTAATGCATGAAGCAAGAAAAGGTGAGGGCAATTTATACATGGTTCTGCCTTGCTTACTTTTAAATAAAAAAAATTAACACTGAGAAAAGTTTGATGATAGATAATTGTTGTATATGTTCCACTGAGAATAAAAACAGCCTTGTATCTACCTTCTGATTCCTTCTCCCCATCTTCCATTTTCCTAGCAAATTCTCCTTGTTGCTCATCAAATAAAAGAATGGTTCCTTCGGCTAAAAATGTCTTGGCCAAATAAGCAGTAGTTCAGTGTTTATGAAGGAAGAAATGCAATCCTGGGATGCAGTTGTAAGTGATTCATCTTTTCATAAAATGTGATGGAACTTTGGAATCTTATTTCAAGATAGCATTCTTAGAGCCAAGTCAGCAACTCAGGACACTCATGCTAGGAGGTGGGTATGGAATGCAGGAAGTTTTAGAAGATATGCTTTGGGGGTTCCAAACAAATCTTATGTTTGCATTTTGAGCTAGGTGGCTTGCAATGGTAGTTTACAGGACTTCTAAGCTCTGGTGCTGGAGAGAATTAAGAGCCCATGATACATTATGGGCTTTGAGTAAGTCAGGTTATAAAATCTCTTTGGGATTTGAGCCCAGCAAGTTCTACACCTAGGTGAAGCAATGAATAAAAGCTTATGAGAATAAACAGTTTAAGGTAATTTAAAATATCATATATTCAGTATGCATAATAAAAATATATCCATATAATGATCTTGATGCGATCGTTGATTTTTCTCTTTATAAAAATAATCCCTTGAAAGTGCTTTTCTGAGCTACCTTTCTGTATTTGATGCGAAAGGCAATTTCCTGGCCCTGCAGTATGCTCTCATTCTCACAGCGTCCCTAGTCCCCTCTTTCATTGGTAATAATGCACTGCACAGTTTCCTCTCTCGGCCTCTGCCTTAGGAAGGGCTAATACCAAATACTGAAAGAGTTCAAAAGGACAATGCGTTGGGGTGGGCTAGCTCTGACTTGGAACAAACAATGGATAAGTTGTCCTTAACTTACTGAGACATGTGACAAAGCGGGACCACTTGATCTCCAGGACTAATAAAGCTTCAGAGTCCCTACCAGAAGTGCAAACAAGAAACTCAACTTCTATTTTAAAAATTAAGACATTACAACAAACTATGATGGGAAATAATAGACTCAAATCCAACTTCACGCTATAGAAACCACGGTCCAAACTAAAAGTTTGCATCATAACAGTTATGGCTTCCTAAGCCAGAGAAAGCTTACTGTAATCCAAGAATCAACTATGGTTGATAGATAGCAGGTATTCAGTAGTTTGCAATGACAATTGAGTAGCTGTGGATTGCATAAATGTGTTGTATCACATAATATCAAAGTTATTTGCAAAAATTACACAATCTGGAATGCTTGAATATGAGACACAACAATGTACTGAAACATACATTTTAAGAAAATGAGAGCAATCATTTATATAAAAGGTACTGGGGTGCATTAAGTTAGCAGTGCTACCAAGGTTAAATAGGTAAAGTAGGTGTTTTGATTGGCTACTTAGAATTTCAGTCACACAGATCTAAGCTTCCCCTATCTTAAAATCCATGCCTCCTGGTTAAACTTGCATAGGATCCCACGGGTAAAGACTGACTGGGCAATGTCCATGAGACAGGTTGAAATCCAAGCTCTCCCCACTGTTGCTCTGGGAATGACTTTTCGTGACTGAGCCAGACTTTTTCCTTGTGACACACAGCTGCTTCCAGCCTTCTCCAGCCCACGCCTTTACCTCACCACACAGTGTGCCGTATTTCCCCAAGCTGACAAGAATTTCTTGGTAGTTTTTGATTTTCAGGTCTCTTTTCTATCACACTGTGGCTGACCCTTTTTCTTCCCAGGGTGCAGCACTCTGAAAGTGCCCCCGAGACCTCCTATTTCCGAGGCCCTGCTGTCTTATTTGTGCTTAAAGCGGAGGAGGCAGGTAAAGCTACACTTCTTTCAGCGTTTGGTTGATCTAGGATCTCAAATTCCCAAGGACATACTTCTGCTCGCGACGTTAAAAGTGGCTGGGAGTGATTCCTTGAGTTACAGGAGCCAGGAATGGTGCCCTCAGAGGCAGATGTCTGTTTCTCCTGGTCTCCCATTTGGTTGAGCTTTTCCTTTTCTACCTTCGATGCCACGGCTTTGGGGGGCAGTTCTTCATATTGCCCAGCACACACACTGGCTGTGTAGAGCTGACTTCCATTCTCCTCCCTAGCTCTCCCGGGTAGAACTGGAGTCTTAGAAATCAGTCGATTCTCGTCTTCCAAAAGGGACGGACCTTGGCTCTCCCAGGGGCACACGTCTGTCTTGTCTAAGCTCTTGTGATTAAGTTGGTGAAGACCATCAGCTGCCTTAGGCTTGAGGTGGGCCTTCTCCTTCAAGGAAGAAACTGGGTTTTGTTCCAGTTCAGAAGCTGCAATTGATACGTGTTTTTGAGCTTTTGGTTCTGAAGGCACAGGACCAGGGGTCAGATCATAAACCTCCCAAGGGCACACTTCTCCAATGTCAAAATTGTCCTTTATCTGGTTGGTACTGGGGCTCAGGTCAGAATTGGCAGTTGGGAGGTTGACCCTCTGTGGTTTCATAATCCCGGATTTCTGAGGCTTTCTTTGCTCCTCCAAATGATTGGAGTTTGGGAGGCTGGAATCTTTCGTGTCTGTGTTATCCGGATTTGAGTACTTCCTGTTTGACTCTCTATCTTTTGGCAGAGGTTTCTGGGACTTAGATCGGTCTTCCATAGTTAAAGTCTGGTTTTTTCCAGCCAGCCCGAGTGTCTTCTCCTTGGCACTTGCAATGACACTGAGCGACTTCTGTAACATGGACGTGCGCGGGTGCCCAGGCTTCTTCTCGGAGCTGAGGTTGTGAGCGCTAGCTGACTTGCACACCAAAGGCACGGACTCTGTGGACTCCGCTTCACTGTCTTCTTTGAGCTTTTGTGTCAGTTTTTTACTTGACAGGGACTCCAAGGTCGAATTTTCTGTGGCTTCCTCCTCCTGGCTCTCGGTGGGTAGGCTGCTGGACTCTTCTGTCTGCTCTCTCACATGGTCATACGTGCTATGGGATTTCTTGAGAGAAAAGACTCGATTTTTCAGGGACTCCTCCTTGGGTCTCCCTGTGTTCCCTGAGGACTCAGCGGGGTTCTTCCGAACAAGGCCTGCTCCCTTCGCCGCACTATGATCCGTACCCTCCTTGTCCTCCTTGGAGCACTGCCTGCTGACTGTCTCTGGGATCTCGGTGATACGCCTCATGATGGACCGGCCTAAGCCCTTCTTGGAGCACCGCTTTTTCTGTAGGTGGGGGTTGTTTGTGATCATTTTCTTGCGCTTGTATACTTCTAACTGGGCATAGAGTTTTTTCAGCTCATCCTGTCGGGACAAGAAGACATTCAAAGAGACAGAGATTTAGCTTTTATGACAAAAAAACACCTGACTGGTGCTAATGAAAACGAGATTGAGCTTTCTCGGACAATTGTAATGACTGCACCCATCAATTTCTCCTTGTTCTTAACTTTCTATTAATTTTGGGTTTTTTTCCCCTTAAACAAACTTTGAACTTTAATATACAAATTTATAGGTTTTACTTTGCTTCATGGAGCAAAGACTTGGAATTTTTAACTCATGTGATCAAGACTGAGACCAGCTATAAGAAAACCCAATGTCCCGAGAGCCGCTGCACATCAACCCTGTGAGGTCTTGGGAGCAGTGTTGCCACCGATACAGTCTTGACTGGTGCGAGCTGGACCTGGCAACAGCAGTGCAAAGCATCTGCCTTCAGAGGCTGATCCATTTTCACACATTGTATTAAACAAGCCAGACTCTCTGCTTACAGGTGTTTGCTACCTTGCTAAAATCATGAGATGTCAACAAGCCAGGCAAGACAGGAAGTGTGACCAAGGCAGGTGGGAGAGCTGAGGCAGGTTTTTTTGTTTGTTTGGATTTTGCTTGATTGTTTGTTTTTGATTTTTGAGACAGGGTTTCTCTGTGGCTTTGGAGCACGTCCTGGATCTAGCTCTTGTAGACCAGGCTGGCCTCAAACTCATAGAGATCCGACTGCCTCTGACTCCCAAGTGCTGGGATTAAAGGCGTGTGCCACCACCACCCAGCTGCTGAGGCAGTTTTATGAAGCACAATTATACCATGATTCTACACTGAAGTCTTACTTCCCAGATGCCTTCAGGCTCACAAACGTACATTCTCTTTTTCTTCAAAGCAGACAGAAACCTGAGCCTACATATGCGCCCCCATCCACACACACTTGTCTGTATGAACTGATCTGACAGAAAAAAAAAGGTCCCTCTGGCCTTACCCGTATGTCTTCTGGATCTAGGCTGTGTTCACTCCAGGCTGAATTGATACTGCTGTTCAGGTAGGATCCAGAACGACCCATGTCCAACTCATCTTCATATGCTTCTGTAGCAATGTCATCACGGGGATTATTGCTTGAATGTGAAAACTGCAATAGATATTCAGTGTTAACTGTAGCCATCAACCCTTTGTTAGACAGCACGTCATCTGGGGCTAACTTGATTTCTTCATCTAGACGGATTCACCCAGTCAACACTTAGCAATGCTTTGTGGCTATGATTGTGGTTTGCTCTCCCTGGGATGTGCTAGAGCTGACTGTAAGGCAACATCACTCCGTTCACTCTTCCACCTCAACATTACCCTTGTTTCTTCCTTAGGATTCCAGAGTTAGGTTTTACTCATTTTCCATAATATATTTGCTCTTTGAAAAAAATAGGTAGAAGAATTAGAAGAAAGCCTCCATAGGAAAAGGAATTTGATGTACTTATGCATGGATGAAAACTGTCTGGATATAGAATTATGTAATGCAATAATTTCTGCTTCAGTGAGAATCTATTCATCTATACAGATAATTACCCTAGAGACAGGGATGTGACTTTTCAGCTATGCATGTGGCTTTAGCTAAAACCCGGTGGACAGGGTATGTGATCCCAGTCGCACACTGGCCATCAGTGAACTCTTGACTAAGACATGGGACTCCTGTAGAGCACAGTATCACCTTGCTTAATGGCATCTCACTCAGATGGTAGTTAAATTAAAGTGGAAGATTTAACTGACACTAGAGTTTTTGCCTCAAGCACATCATTTTTAATCAAGCTCCCCCTTTCTCACATTTTGTTTTTTCTCATGTGCTGTTGTTTGGTTTGGTGTGCTTGTCTGTGTTTTTCTTAGGTATCGAAGTCAGGAAGAGTGAGTTGGGTGAGTGACAGAAGGCAGGAAAGAAAGAACAATCTAGTCATGCCTTAAACGATATGGAGACAACGTTTTATGAAAATTGAGATAACAGTTTAGAAAACATATTCTCTCTGCCCAGATTAACAATAGTTCAAACATTTCTTTAAAAATTGGTAGATCCTGCAGAGATAGCTCCACCAGACTTGGTCAACTGTTACCAACAGTGAAAACATTGATGCAAAGGAAAGCAAAATGGAACTCGGGTTTGTGCACAATGAACTGTGTGTTCAGTATTAATTGGGACTTTAATCTTGTGTAATTTTCAGAGTGTATTTATACTTAAAATTTAATAGATCATTTCTTTTATGATGCAAAGGTTTTTAAAGGCAGTTGTCATTAAATGACTAGCTTAGTCAACTGTGCTGCTTTTTTTTTAATGTCAACTTGCAACAATTTAGAATCCCTCAGGAAAGGAGTCTCAGTTGAGTATTTGTCTTTATCAGGTTGGTTCATCATGTCTGTGTAAGTCCGTCGTGGTTGTTAATTAATGTAGGAAGGTTTCTACTACTGTGGGTGCCACCATCCCCTAGGCATTGGGGCCTGAACTACTTAAGATGAAACAAGGTTGGATGAAGCAATCAAGCAGACCAGTGCTGGCGCCCATTTTTCTCTGCTCATGACTGTGGATGTCATGTGAATACCCACTTAAGTTCTTGCTCAACTTCCCCTTGGTTGCAGTGGACTATGGCTTGGGACTGTAAACCAAATAAATTCCTTCTTTCCTCAACATGTTTTATCATAGAGACAGGGTAAAACTAGAACACCAGTTATCCATGTGCACACAATAACACGGAAGCAGAAATCTTCTACTTAACAACAATCTGTGTTTTGTACTTAGCACTTATTGAAAAACCATGGTGACTAAATCCTGCTTTTCCTCTTTTCCTGTGAGACCTACAGGCACCATAGACTTCCAGATGTGAGAGCTAAATATGGTAGAGTCCCAAGTCTATATGGCACCTGGAGGACACCTACATGAACAGAATCGTTTTCAACCACAATTGTTGACACAGTATAAGTTTAAGAAAGAGTTCTCATGGTTGCACAACAAGTGCATTACTGACTGATGATCTCCCTAGCCTGCACTAAATGCATTTTATTAACAAATAGCTTGCTTCCATTATAAAGATATACTATGTCTTACTTATGTATTTATCAGCTGACAAACATTTAGGTTTTTATGAATAATAGTGCTGTGAGCATTCATGAATAAGGATTTTGCATGAACATTAGATTAAATTTCTTTCTAGTTCAGTAATAATTTAAGAAGGAACAGTCAGAGTTTCTATTAACCTAATAAATATGTAATTTGTATTACAAAGTTTTAAAGAGCGTAGATAAACTACAGTAGCAAAGTAACCTCTGGAAATATTGTGATCAGTTAGCATTACTCAGGGAGGCAGAAAAACTGATATTTTACTGTTTGTAATTGTTTAGTTTTTTTAATCAGATTGAACCTATCGGTTATATGTGATAAGTGAGATGAAACCAGGTGTGAAAGACAAGAGATCACAACTGTGGGTTTAGCTGCTGTGATACGTTTCTCTGTAAACATCAGAATAGTTGTGATAATAATTACAATGCTCTAACTTGTATCATCTACTTTTAGCCCAAACTCCAAAGTCATCTTATTTTATTCTAAGTTTTACTTCTGAGGAAACTAAAACTCAGATCAGAATCTTGGCCGATGTTACAATACACAGCTAGGTAAAGGTAAGAACCATCCAGAATCTACATCGGCTGAGTTCACTTCCCCTTTAATCCTAGGCAAATCGCAACCAGAATATGCCATTATAGAGGTTCCTCTATACATAATATCACACTCACTAATTTTTATTATGCAAAAATTCTCTGAAATTTTGACACAAGATTTCTCTGAAGGCAGATATAGAGAAGTTGTTTAGCTCGGCAGTTCCTTAAAATCGTTGGTGGTTAGGAGAGATTGCCCAGCCGTTAAGGGTTAGGCTCACAACCAAAAGTAAAACAACCTTGCTAATATTGCCAGCTTCAGCAAGAGTTACTTTGAATAAGTCATAATGACTAAGAGTGAAGTAGAAATAAAAATATTTGGAAAGGGACTGAAAGAGATAGTGGAATCTGGTATAAATTAAGGTCCTTACACTTTATTTAAGATGTTTAATAATTTCCCAAAAAAACAGACACTCACTTTCCTGGGAAGAAATGTTAGAGGCAACTTTTGGAGCATTAAGCAAATCCCCATACTCCCTTTGTCCATAGTTATGTGTAATTTTAAAAGAAGTAAAAACTCCATGTGCCTCAGACAACTGCCCTGCAAGAACAAACACAATACTGGATGAATACCTTTGGGATCAAAAGCAGCCCAATGGTGACTGTCACTGTCAAGTGAGTGTGTGCAAAATAGAGCATCAGCATCCAGTCAGACTGAAGTCTTGAGGCCAGCACGAATCTGAAAGGAGAGGTCTCCATGTTAGCTGTTAAGGCAGAGATTTCGGCTTCAAAATCCAGCATGTTTGCAGACATTTCCACTCGATGTACTTAAAGACACAAAATAGTTGCTTCTATGCATATATTTTCATCACAGAAAAATAAAGGTGTAAATGACTTTTAGGTTGGCAGAACTGTAAAGTTATTATTTAAGGTTGTACCTACATATAGACCATGCTAATACTTTTATGTTGACATTTATTGATATAATATACATATATAAATCAATTCTACAAAGTCAAGAATGCACAGAGGTTCAAAATGGAAGCTATAGATGGTAGCTTGGGTAAATTTAGTTGCATGTCATGTTTGAGTATTTTTTTGTAACATTATTTGTTTAAAAAATATCAATGGAAGTAAAGGAGGGAAAGAAAAGTTAATTACTTACTTATTTGTCTTTGTGAATAGTCTCAAAACCTTACAACAGTGAGCGAGTGGTGCAGTTGATAAGTGGCTATGCTAACATGTTTGAGATGCCCTTTGTTTTCATCCTCACTTTGTGGTTTTGTACGAACACTTTTCACCTCTGAGCAGCACACCCAGCAAGAGGAACCTTTTAGAATAAAGCATTGGTTTTTTCAAAAATTGTCAAGTTGTCTTAAATAATTTACAGTATTTAGAATAATCTCCAATCGAAGTTTTCATAAAGATCTTCTTCAAGCTGGCGAAGAGGATTTACTACTGGTTTGCTCTGGAATTCCTGTCAATCCATGGGTGAACGCACAAGGAGAGCACCATTTAAAAGGACTCAACCCCATGCCCAAACTAGGGGCTGTATTTATAAAGGTTTTATTGTAATTATAATTCCCCTTTAACTTCCCCATACACTGTATATTTCCCAGTGCTCAATATGCTATTTTCCTGCATTAGAAGTTGAAGAATTAGAATTTTGTTCCAATGTCACATAACATAAAATTTGAAAAGTTAACATACTAATAAATTTCATATTATTAATGTTTACTTAATTGTTAATTATGTGTATGTGTGAGTCTGTTTGTGAGTATTGGCATATGTGTGCAGGAATGTGTGGAACCCAGAAGGAATCCACTGTATTCCCCTAGAGCTGGAATTACAGGGCAGCTGTAACTACTCAGTGTGGATGCTGGAAACAGAGCCCTGCTCCTCAGGAAGAATAGCAAGTGCTCTTAACTACTGAAACATCTCTCCTGAGGGTTCACATTGTAATTACAGAGCAAACATAGTAATGGCTGAACTTGACTAAGCTAAATTTAAAGTCTGCAAGGTACCACATTCGTTATAATTTTGCTAATGTGTAAAGCAAAAGTGTCACCAAGGGTATTGTGTCCTCATCTCACTCCTCCATCCTTTATAACACTGAGCTAAGACAGAAGCTTGGGGTCATCCAAAATGGAAAGCTATTTCCCCATGATTCTGAAGATGTGAAAAAAGACTCCCAACATACAGAAATGTGCAGAACTTTGATGACAGCGCACATGTCACATGGCTGTTCTAGACTGCCACCTTCTCTAGTTCCTTTGTGGGAAAGGTGGACTTCCCTAGGCTTTGAATGTTTTTAACATGTACTTTATTCAAGGGCAATAAACTTTATGTCATGATCTGTTTCCTCGAGTCATGTGAAATTTTCTTAAACCGTTGTGATGGGACTGCCATACTGAGCAACAGATGACAGTCTCTGAAGCATGCATGACACACGCATTTACATTCACACACGTACATATACATACATATATATTATATATGGATATATATGAATGGTGTGCCCTACAAAATGATACAAACCCAGTTATTTAGTGGTCATTATAAATCCTGGCAGAGAAAGGCGGAGGAGTGAAAATGGATTTGTGTCTGCAAGCACCCTCTTGTAGGGAAAATTCTATCTTCTATGCCAACACAAGTATGTACTCTCCATAGGAAGTTGCCTCCTACATCTAGGGGGAGTGGTTCCACACACTTTAAGTAAAAATTGTGACCTTCTGAAAATTACTTTGAAATAATGCTGACATTAATTACTTTCAATTTAATCAGCCTTAAATTGCTGCCTGGTTGCAGCTCTGGCTGGAAATATCTTGAGAAAAATGGTTTTAAAGCAGTTGTTTTGAAGCTTCAGTTTTAAAACGGTGTTTTAGCTTTGCAAAAATAGACTGAAAATCCAGGAGCATAGCAATATTTGAGAATGTGTGTTTAAAAATAAAGCAATGAAAAAAATCTTGCAGATTCCTAAATGGTTTCTTTATGCTCTCTCTGAAAGTCAGTGAAGGATTAGAGCAGGCTGGAAGAAAGGCCTTTGCTCAATTATCTCTTCAGAGTTAGTTCTTGGATTTTGGTTTGCTTTTGTGTAATCTCCCAATTACATAAGAAAGAAAGTAAATATATGTATGGTAAATTTTCATACACATGTACTATATGCACATACATAGAATATCATATGTGAAGCCACAAGCAAGAACACATGTCATACATGTCTCCCTATTTCTAGAACCTTAGTCAACAGTATTTTATTCAAGAAAAAAAGGACTAAAGTGGATCTTGTTGATTTAAAATTATTGCTATTGCTTCTTTTTCTGGGTCTTTATAAGCTTCAGAATTATTAATTCCATGTGTAAATAGGTTTGGAAAATACTTAATTTAAAAATATTATTTCTATTACTTTCCTCCACCCATGCTCTAAATCAGTGTTCTGTAGACCTACTGTGTGAAACTAAAATTTCATTCATTTGTCCTTCCTGGCAATACAGATTCCCAAATTTTTAATGTTTCAAATGCACACACTTACATAAAAATATCCAAAGGAATGCATTACTGTGACAGTGCTTATCTTTGGAGGATGAATGAGCAGTTTGATTCTTTCCTAACTGTTTTATGATTTTTCAGTAGTGATTATATGCTGCCTTATTACTAAAATATCTTTGACATTTTATCAAGGAAACAATATGGTTGTCTGTTGATGAAAGGACCTGGGTGAATTTCCATTTCCAAATCCATTAAAAATCATATTTAGTATGGGACCAACCAGAGAACATCTAAAGCACACAGGTACATTTATACAACTTCTTTGAACTTTTTAATTTTGGCAATTTGTTTTACTGAATGCTTCCAGCTTATTGTAGGGCAATAAGCTTTTTCTCTCCTCAGTACCATTGTGAGAATAACAGAGCTGGTAAATCACCCACAAGGGGCCTCCTTGGAGACTTTCAGCTATGTGGCTTCTGAACATTTGACTTTGTAGTTTGGTCTAGGAGGTCCTTATGTTTATGTGTTGCTTTCATTGGTTGAATAAAGAAACTGCCTTGGCCTTTTGATAGGGTAGGAACTTAGGTAGGCAGGGAAGACAGAACTGAATGCTGGGAAGAAGGGCAGAGTGGCAGAAGCCATGAAGCTCCTGCCTGAGACTGACGGTGGTTAGAATTTCTCCCGGTAAGCGATGACCTCATGGTGTTATACAGATTATTAGAAATGGGTTGAATCAAGATGTGAGAGTTAGCCAATAATAAGCTAGAGATAATGGACCAGGCAATAATTTAATTAATATAATTTCTGTGTGGTTATTTTGGGTGTAAGCTAGCCGGGCAGCGGGACACAGCTTGTTACCTCCTACTACAGTTTAGCGCCCAACGTGATGGACTAAATCTACTTAAAAACCTGAGAGCTTAATTTTAAACACAGAAAAAAACAGAGTTTAAGGCAACTTTTTGCTGTTTTCTGGTAGTGTGCCGCAGAGAGATTTTCCTCAATCAGCAATTAAAAAAAAAAGCTGCACCATTTTAAAAAGGAGGATTCCTGAGCCCCGCTGCTGGTGCAAACTCCAGCTATGAAGCATTTGTGGGCCCAGGTGTTTGTGTGCCCACTTGGGGTCGGGACAAAGTATCTGAGATCATGCCCAGGGCTCAGCTCTTCCTTCCAGAAGGCAGGATCAGGCTTGGGCAGGCAGGAGAGCATGGCAGATTCCCGCTGCCATACACAGAGTGTTTCCAGGCTGTGCAGTGCTCTGCGTGGCAGATTTGGCTGTAGCTCAGATAAAAAGAGTGTATGTGCTGCACACTCATTCTCAGAGTTAAAGTGCTAGATGCGGCTCCTACCTGGCAGCCACAGAGCTAGCAGAAATGGTATGTCCACCATTTTGAAATTGGAGAAAGGTAGAGCCAACATCCAGAGCAGCTGCAACCAAGCTGCTTAGCATTTTAAAAGCTCTTCAAGACAGTAGAGAATTAAAGACAATGCAATTAGAAAGATTCAGACATAAAAGACCTTTAAATGGGTCACGGTGTTGTATAAATGTACATAGGCTTGGGAAAGAAATGAAAAAGAGTATAGAGAGTCATAAAATAAAGTTAATGCCTAAAAAAAGGGTAAAGTCTTTAACAAGACAGAATAAAGTAATAGAGTAAAAATAAAAGCCACGTAAAAATGGAAAAATCACAGAGAGTCTGGATTTGGTGTATCATTGTGTTTTCTTTGAATTTTTTTGACTGTGAAGGAGCTAAATACAGAGAGACTTTTCATTGTATGGGCTGTTAAGCTAATCCAGCATGTATATTATAAAGGTATCTTGACTTCAGAATTGAGTCTAAGGATATGATGCCATGGAAAAGAGGTTCTTCTTTTGTCTTCACAAAAAATGAGACCCTGCGAATTGATTCTAGACCAATATGGTATGATAGACCACCCCTCCTGAAAGATTGCTGTGAACACCCTCAAAACTTACTTTGCTCAACTGCCAACTGAGATGAACATAGCATACAGGATACACCATAAAAGACCTGATTAATAGTGCCCCCATACATCACGAAGCAGTTTGGAGAGAAAAAACTATGCCCATATTCCCAAATATTGTTTATAAATATTCTTTTACATGTAAAGGGGATATGATATAGATATGAATGATTTGCATTGGTATAAATCTTGATTTATTGATACAAGTTTAAGGTCAATTTTGTTATATGTATATGTATTTCTGATCTTGACTAAGGTATTGTGATTGTGTAGTTCATTTAAAAATGTATTGTATAATTAGGAAATATAGGTTGTCAATAATAGTCATGCTTGTAGTCCTGTTAGATTTTTTAGATATATAGAGATATATTTCAGTTAGATAGGCATTCTTCATATCTTTCAAAGACTACAGAATATGGCATTTAAGATGTTTTAATAACTTAGGGCTTTTCACGACAATAAAACATGTCTGTTCCTGGCAGCAACAATCTACTTCATGAGGAATATGGGCATCAAAGAGGCTCCTTGTGGAGTTGGTTAGCCATTTGGGCAAGAAACTGCTCTTGCCTGGACTGTTGCATAAACTGGACATAAAGAATCTGCAGAGAGAGGACTGCTGAACTTGCCTAAAGGTGAGATGTTTCTTCTGGGTTCCTGATTCATGAAAGAGTCTGTGAGACATTCTGCAGGATACAGAAGAAAGTGACTGAACTGTCTTTGAAATTTTCTGCTTCATGGAAAAGTCTGCAGGATACTATGGGCCTGTAGGCTGAAGATGGATGCCCCAACAGTACAGAATAACTTTGGGTGACTGTACAGGCAGCAGGATGTCTCTGTAGTTTCTAGAGTTTTGGAAGTTGCTTATAATGCACTTCCTGTTTACTTAGGTAATATTATAGCCTTCTGAAGTCTTTGATTGAGTTGGAGAATTTATAGTTATAGTTTTCCTTAGTTATGATAAAATAAAAAGGTAAATATAAATATTGTAACTGTATTTCTTGCTTGATAACTGTTTTGTTATATGTAATTTTACTATGTTAAAGTGAAAGCCTTTCTTTTTTGGTTTAAACAGAAAAGGGGAAATGGTGTAGGAGGTTCTTCTGTCTATGTGTTGCTTTCATTGGTTGAATAAAGAAACTGCCTTGGCCTTTTGATAGGGCAGCATTTATGTAGGCAGGGAGACAGAACTGAATTCTGAGAGGAAGAAAACAGGGTGAGAGAGCCGCCATGGAGCTGCCAGGTCAGATATGCTGAATCTTTCCCAGTAAACCATGACCTTGTGGTGGCATACAGATTATTAGAAATGGGTTGAATCAAGATGTGAGAGTTAGTCAATAAGAGGCTAGATCTAATGGGCCAGGCAGTATTTAAATGAATACAGTTTCTGTGTGATTATTTCAAGGGTTAAACTAGCTGGATGGCTGGGACCAAAAGCCAGCCCTTCCTCCTTCAACAGTAGTTGGTTACAGAGAAGCAAGCTTGTTAAATCTTAAAACTTATACTCTTGACCTTCTGGAGACTAGTAACAAAAGTGACTTCGCTTGTAAGGTAATCTTGAGTTTTATTCCATGGGACTATGACAAAGTCTTCTGTCTTTTCCCACATTCTAGACTGAGGTCATTCTCTGTCAGATCTGGGGACTCTAGTCCAGGTGGATTTAAGAAGTCTCCCTCCCTTGTTTTACTTTTAATGCCATACTCTATTCTCAAATTTCCAACACCTTCTATTTTCTGCCCATCTTTATTTTTCCATCTCTTGAGCTGACGCAAGACAAAACTGGGCCAGTTCCCTGACTCCTAACCTGATGGGGTTTCCAGGGCTAATGGATGACAGATAACCTCCTTTTTTGTTTAAAAGTTTAAGTATCTTCCTGGAATCCCAACTGCTCTCTGGAATTACTGGTTTCTAAAGGTAGAAGTCAGTATTTTCTGAGAGGCAGTCACACAGAGAAACTGCCACACCTTCCCCAGCCTCCTGTTCCTCTCCAACTCCAGGGAAGTATGGATGTCAGCAGGGGAATGACCCCTAACCCTTTCTTCAGGGAAAAGATACTCAACTTTTCTCATCACAGTTTTAATTGTATCCTTTCAGTATTTTTCAAGCAATTGGGTGACATTTTTGTTATTATTAAAGTGCTAGGATTCCTTTTGTTATCTGGCCCCTGAGATTTCCACTTCATTTTTATTATGATGCATGGGAAAGGCCTCACAAGTCAGGTACACATTGTTTCATCTCTCTACTCTTCCTTCTCCTTGTCTGCTGGACAGATTCATGGGAGAATCACAGAACAATGGCTAGTTGATAAATTCTAGGCTCAGAGACCATGCCTAAAACAGCAAAGAAGTTGAGGCTTGGCACCACGAAGAGAACCCGAGAGGCTACTGGTGAAAGTGCAGCCCAGATGCAGCCGAGACCCACGTGTCTTGGAGACACCAGTACTGTGGGATGATCACCAGGGACAGCAGCAGCAGTGGAGCAGAGCTAGCTGGAGCCTAGAAGACAAGCTGTGTGTGCTGTGGAGGGCAGAGCCAGAGAAGGGACCCAGGCTCTTTGGAGGACTCCAGAAGATTATGAGTGGAGCCAGGATAATTGGACACTGTCTTTTTTATTTATACTGTCGGAGTTTGGTTTGGCTTGGTCCAGGTTGTGATGATTCTCTGATTCTTCCCTCTTGAAGAAGGAATTTAATTTTGATTTTTTTATAAGATCCCACAGATGAAAGATTTGAACTTTAAAAAAAGATTGGATATTTTAAAGAGACTGAAATTTTAAAGACTGAACTGGTAAAGAGTATGGCAAAATCATAAAAAATTATGATTTTAGTGTGAGATCTTGGGGATGAATAAGAAAGGAAGGGATGTGGCTTAATAGTGATGTGTTTGTGTGTCAAATTGACAAAGGCTCAGTTGTACTGGCTGGTTTTATGTGCCAACTTGACACAGGCTAGAATCATCAGAGAAAATGTCTCAATGAGATTCACTTGTAAGAAATTTTCTCATTTAGTGATCAATAGAGGAGGGTCAAGCCAATGGTGGGTGGTCTCTGGGTTCTGTAAGAAGGTGGGCTGAGCAAGCCATAGGAAACAAGCCAGTAAGCAGCTCCCCTTCGTGACCTCTGCACCAGATCATGCCTCCAGGTTCTTGCTCTGTTTGAATTCCTGTCCTGACATCCTTAAGTGATGAACAGCAATGTTCAAATATACTTCAAATAAACCCTCTCCTCTTGAAGTTGCTTTTCTGTCATGGTGTTTCATTGCAGCACCAGAAGCCCTAACTAAGACAGATCACTTACCTAATTGTGTGGAATATAGCCGTGATAATGAGCTCATTGTGTACGGCGACAGCCATGTAGCGAGGTTCGTGAAATGCGGAAGGAACTGTTCGCACTGCATAGCAGAGATAAATGCCCCACAAGAGGAATAGAAATTCAGCTGTGAGAGAAACAAACAATTCCCCATTAGTTTCATAGGTTAAAAATAGAAAATTAATGTTTTTTAACATGCCTTTTATTATAGGAACATAATCTGAGATGTTGCAAAGTTCGATTCACATAAAGATACAGAGGCCATCTATTTAATTTTAAAGTTTTATTCCATGTACATATTTTTCAAAGGTACACTCTGTTGTTGCTATTGTTTATAATACAATTGATATTCTCATTGTTTTGCTAATATATGGCCTTTTCCCCTACATTGACTGTGAAATGAAATTCTCCACTCTCAAGCCAAGTTTGGTGTTCATAGGAGGCTGGGTCCTAACAAAGTATTGAGACAAGAAACCTACACAGCTTCTGGAAATGGAAGTTCCCGCTGCATCAAGCCCAATTCAGAGAGTAAAAATAGCCACGGTCGGAGCTGTGGGAGCACAGGTTCCGAGCTGTGGGAGCACAGGTTGCTAAACACTCAGTGGCAGATTTTACAAATGAAACATTGTTTCTTCACACATGACAGAAATTCTCTTTTGTGGGCAGAGTATGGAAAGAGCCATAAAATCTGCAATCACCTTGTTGGATCTTTATGCCAGGAGGGGGCAGGCACAATGTATCAGCTAAGAGTGACTAGGCTGAGCCTGACTCTCCCTAAATCAGCATAGACTCAGGCTATGTCCTATGAAGACTCGGTTTCTTTACCTGGAAAGCAAGACTCAGTAAAGTGCACAATTGGAGGACTATTTGCTAACTGGATGATCTGGTATACACGAAGTCTTTAACATGGTTCCTGAATCATCTCAAGGCTTTCTTAATACTAAGCTTATCATTTGTTGGTTTTTCAAACTTATCATTGCTTCTTTTTATTTTAATTTTAATTTCATTTTATTTTATTGATAGGATGTAGCCTCCAGTTCAAGTTGCCTGAATCCAGGGATTACAGCCAGGTGACATAACAGCCTGGTTGAGCACTGCAATATGAAGCCACTCTGACTAATCCACTTCATCTCTCTTAGTAACATGACCTTACTGGAAAATAGCATCTCACCGCTAAGAGCGATAGCTCTCATGTGGAGACACACCGCATGCTAGGTCACCCAGATGTAACCTTGCATCTGAAATGCTGGCCTCTATTCAAAGCACTGATTGTCCATCTGCAAGCCAAGCGGCTCTCTCTGCCAACACTTCAGCTTCTTTCTAGCAGAATCTAAACATTAGACAGCGCTCCAATTACTGGAAATCCCACCTCTCCTACCCACCTCTCCTACCCACCTCTCCTACCCACCTCTCCTACTCACCTCTCCTACCCACCTCTCCTACCCACCTCTCCTACCCACCTCTCCTACCCACCTCTCCTACCCACCTCTCCTACCCACCTCTCCTACCCACCTCTCCTACCCACCTCTCCTACCTACCAATCCTACCCACCTCTTCTACCTCAGGCTGGCCTCGAACTCACAGAGATCCACCTGCCTCTACCTCCCAAGTGCTGTGATTGAAGGCCTGTGCCACCACTGCCTGGCTCTCTGTAGCTTTCACAGCCTCTCCTGTAACTAGCTCTTGTAGACCAGGCTGGTCTCGAACTCACAGAGATCGGACTGCTTCTTCCTCCCATGTGCTGGGATTAAAGGCATGCATCACTACCACCTGGCTTTTAATTGTTCTTAATAAGAATAAACTGAAGGTAGTTATCAGGAGTGAAAGCTGAAAAATCTAGTGGCCAACCACTAGAGAGACCTTTTACCTCTACCAATGCTCAGACCAAAGGGGCGATCCTGTCCGCAGACTGCTTCGTCAGACTGCATTTGAGCTCCTGTCTCCTCACACCTTATAGTCCTCTCTCCACCTTCCTGTCTCCACCTCCCTAGTGTTGGGATTAAAGCCCTAGGACTCCCAAGGACTGAGATTAAAGGTGTGAGTCACCACCACCTGGACTCTAGTGGTTTAGCTCTGCCAGCTGATCTTCAGGCAAACTTTATTTGTTAAAACACAAACAAAATATCACTACACTGAAGCTCCCTGGGCTGGTGGGGTGGACAGAAGTTCGCCTATTCCCGTGGAACTGATGCACTGGGTCCTTTGACATGGTGGTGTCTATGACTACAATACACATGCATTCAAGGCTTTATCTGTTCTTTACACAGGCAGGGCTCCCTCAGTTTCCCCTTCACAAAACCAAAAACAAGAACAGAACACTATTAGAATTGATAAATTATTTCAGTAAGGTTACAGAATACAAAATAAATATATATAAACAGTAGTTTATATCACAATTTCTTAAACATTTTCCACTTGTGACTTCTTTTGGACCATGACATTTTTATACAACTCTGGGCACATAGAGATAGAAAATACAAGAGCGGGCAAGATGGCTCAGCAGGTGCGAGCATTTCCTCTTCCAGGGGACCCATGCCAGAAGACTCACAACCACCTGAAACAAGGATCCAACACCCTCTTCTGGCCTCTGAGGACAATGGCCCACGTGTAGTGCACACCCTGATACACATGTTCACTGTGTGACAATGATCCCCGGAGGCTCAGTCATCAGTTGATGTACTAGGAAAGATTAGGGGGTGTGGCCTCCTTGGAGAAGGTGTGTCACTCTGGTCTTGGAGGTTTGTGAAAGCCCACACTATGCCTGGTCTGTCCCTGTCTACTGCTTGTGGAGTAGGAAGGAGATCTCAGCTACTGCTCCAACACCCTGACTGCCTGCACGCTGTCATGTTCAACACCATGTTAAATACTTTCTTTTCTTCTTCCTCAGCACTACCTGTGAGGTGGCTGCCATCTCTTTTGCATCATTATGGCTGCCCTCTGGTCTCTGGTGAAGTCCAAGGTCCTCAAAAACAGGACCAAGAAGTTCACCCAGCACCAGTCAGACAGATATGTCAAAATTAAGCGAAACTGGCTAAAACCCAGAGGTGTCGAGAGCAGGGTACAGAGAAGATTCAAGGGCCGGATTCTAATGTCCAGCATTGGTTATGGGAACAGCAAGAAAACCAAGCACATCTGCCTAGCAGTGTCAGGAAGTTTCTGGTTCACAATGACAAGGAGCTGAAAGGACTTCTGATGTCCAGCAAATCTTACTGTGCTGAGACTGCTCACAACGTTTCCTCCAAGGAACATGGTAGAAAGAGCGACACAGCTGGCCACCAGAGCCTCCAACCCCAATGCCACCAGAGCCTCCAACCCCAATGCCACCAGAGCCACCAACCCCAATACCGCCAGAGCCTCCAACCCCAACACCACCAGAGCCTCCAACCCCAATGCCACCAGAGCCACCAACCCCAATACCACCAGAGCCACCAACCCCAATACCGCCAGAGCCACCAACCCCAACACCACCAGAGTCACTAACCCCAATGCCACCAGAGCCACCAACCCCAATACCACCAGAGCCTCCAACTCCAATACCGCCAGAGCCACTAACCCCAATGCCACCAGAGCCACCAACCCCAATGCCACCAGAGCCACAAACCCCAATGCCACCAGAGCCTCCAACCCCAATGCCACCAGAGCCACCAACCCCAATGCCACCAGAGCCTCCAACTCCAACACCACCAGAGTCACCAACCCCAATACCACCAGAGTCACCAACCCCAATGCCACCAGAGTCTCCAACCCCAATGCCACCAGAGCCTCCAACCCCAATGCCACCAGAGCCTCCAACTCCAACACCACCAGAGTCACCAACCCCAATACCACCAGAGTCACCAACCCCAATACCGCCAGAGCCACTAACCCCAATGCCACCAGAGCCTCCAACCCCAATGCCACCAGAGCCACCAACCCCAATGCCACCAGAGCCACCAACCCCAATGCCACCAGAGCCACCAACCCCAATGCCTCCAGAGCCTCCAACCCCAATGCCACCAGAGCCTCCAACTCCAACACCACCAGAGTCACCAACCCCAATACCACCAGAGTCACCAACCCCAATACCGCCAGAGCCACTAACCCCAATGCCACCAGAGTCACCAACCCCAATGCCACCAGAGCCTCCAACCCCAATGCCACCAGAGCCTCCAACCCCAATGCCACCAGAGCCTCCAACCCCAATGCCACCAGAGTCACCAACCCCAATGCCACCAGAGCCTCCAACCCCAATGCCACCAGAGTCACCAACCCCAATGCCACCAGAGCCACCAACCCCAATGCCACCAGAGTCACCAACCCCAACGCCGGGCTACCATAGCTTGCATGCATGTTTTAACCCATGTTTAAATAAAACCACAAAAACTACTGAAAAACAACCACCACAACAAAAATTCTTCCTTTTGTAAGAGTTGCCTTGATCTTGGCATCTGTTCACAGCAATAAAACACCTGACTGAGACACTAAAATAAGAATGTCCTAAAATAGAAATAAATAGGTATTCAAATCCAACAGTTGCTGACAATAATCATAAATTTATTTGAAAGGAAATCTTTGGCATGCATGTAAATTTGCCATCTATTCAACAGGACAGCAAATTAGGAGAGCAGAAATCATAAATGCAGCTATTAAATGAGTGAACACCTGAATGGGAACCTTCCAACCTTGTCAGACAGGGTTTTCCCTTGTCAAATGCTAACTGTAGGATACAGTCTAATATCCTGTGCTGATAAAGAAGCATGAATAAATCAAACATTCTATCAGTTCAGAATCCTGTGGAAATGTCTGCTGTTTACTTCATCCACAAGGAGAAAGGCAGACAGCTCAGCTCAGCTAGCATCGACAGCTGTCTCTCTCATTCTTGCAGCCCTTGGACATCCTGGAGGGAAAGTCACTGCAATGCGCAGGAGAGGGTGTGGCCAAGGGTCATGGAAAAGTAACCATGGGGCAGGATGATGGTTCTTAGAAAATTCCAGAATGTCTGCAACCATGCTGGAGTTGCTGCTGAGCCATCTTCCTCAGATGAACCAAACGGCCTGTCTTAATCCACTGGAGCCACTGTAACAGACTAGCTGAGTCTGGGTAATTCACAAGTGACAGATACGTGTATAAAGGTTGGCCCACACCTTTAATCCCAGCCTGGTTTACAAGAGCTAGGTCCAGGACAGCTAGGACTGTTACACAGGGAAGCCCTGTTTCAAAAAACCAAAGAAAGAAGGAGGAGGAAGAGAAGAAGAAGGGAGAAGTAGAAGGAGAAGGAGAAGGAGGAAGACTGAGCAAGTCAGTAAGCAGCACTCCTCTGTGGCCTGATTCAGCTCCTGCCTTCAGGATCCTGCCCTGCTTAAGTTACTGTCCTGACTTCCTTCAGTGATGAACAGCAATGCTGAAGTGTAAGCTGAATAAACCCTTTCCTTTGCAACTTGCTTTTGGGCCATGGTATTTGGTTGCAGCAATAGAAACCCTAGCCAAGGCAACAAGATTGACGGTGGCAGAAACTAACCCGAACACCCACAGAACCAGGGAAGAACAAAAGGCTGGCAGGGAGAGGAAGACAAAAGCCACAAATCTCAGGACTATGGCTGACAACCCTGACCAGAGGGGCAGGACAGAGCTCGGGAATGATAGATTGCCTTTGTTTTCTAACCCTTTCTTGTTTCCCCCCACATAATCTGCTGACTGGGAAAGCTCCTCACCTCTCCAGTCCTCTTGTTACTTTTTCTATTTTAATATAAAATCTGTGTGTGCTATGCTAGCTTTGACTCTGTGTGACCCAGGCATGCCTTAAACTTGCAACCTTCTTGTCTCAGAGTCCTAAGCAGCTGATTACTCAGGCACAACTAAAGCCTTTGTCTTCCTTTGCTGGTTGTTTAGCCCCAACCCTAACCCCTCTTCAAGTGATAGCAACAGCACTGAGCCCACACACATTGAGATTCAGTAGTATTTGCTGAAGCGCATAACTGTAAATGCTATCAACTTCATTAGAGACGTAATGTTCTGTTACCTGCCACTGCATCTAACACTGCTGGTTCTGCGGAAGCAAACAAACAGGAGGTCTAGACTGGAGCTCCTGCTGCACTTTGGTCTGTTTGCTTACACATACTATCCGAAGCAAAGAGGAACTTATAGGCACTCCTACAACAGATTAAACTACAATCTAGTTTCATCTGACCAACTAGGTACTGTGACATGGGACCTCCCCAGGGACACTCTGCAAATGAGGCAGGCATCTATTATATCCATGGAAGAGGGCTTGGGTTTTGTTTTTCCTCCTCCTCTTCTCTCTCCTTTTCTTCTTCCTCCTCTTTGTCTGCCCATAAAACTTTTGTACTGGTTCCTCTAGGGAAGTCCATATCCTCTTTTCTTTCTGCTGCTTCTTGATCCATGAACCTTCTTTGCTCAGGCAATCTCTGTTGAGTTTGATTTTGTCCCGCCTTTTCTTTAGCAGGCCTGTACATGACCCAGAAACTAGATTGGCATCGATATTAATAATGGTGACTTCTGCTTATCAACACACCCAACATGTCGACTACTGTGTCTGGACCAAAAGAGTGTGAGTTACAGAACTGCTCACTGGACACCTGTAGCCCATGGAAAATACTCTGCTGCGGGTGAAGGGGTCTCCTGCAGCTGCCTGAGCAAAGCAGCGTTGGTGGCCACTCACTGCAGGGTTGTTATATATCACTGTGCTGAAGATTTCAAAGGTTGTCATCGGTTTAATTAGGATGCCACAAAGGAGAATTATATTTAAAAACATAAGACAAAAATAAGATTTCTCATAATAGCTAAGCTAAACATTAAAATCATTTCATTAGCAGTATCAAACAATACACTCTCAAACTTAAAAACAATTTATTATTCAAAGTACCAATTAAACTAAATGTGATATATAAGAGTTGTGCTTAGACCAAAAAAAATCAGTTTCCTATAATTAACTCCAGACTAACATTGCAATTAGCAGAGAGAATATACAGCTGTTTCTGAATTTTGCAGATATTACGTGGGAGTTGAAATATGCGTTGGGCTTCTGCTTTCAAAAATAGTTTCCTGTGTTAAAAAATCTCTACAGAAGGAAGAAGTGTACTTAAAAGGGGAATTGTCTTTATATTTAAATACTTAAATATGGCTCAAAAACAGGTGTTTTATTTTCAAATTATAAGGGATACCGATAATAAAGTACCATGGTCTTAAAAATTAATAAATCAGGATGAAAATTATTTCAAACTGCTTTTTCAAAAGACTAGGGAAAACAGAGAAAAACACATATCAGTTCAGTGACACCAAAGATGTCCCAGCTCTGAGATCTGAGAACTCCCACCAAGGCTAAAAGGAGAATAGCTTCAAAGTACAAACACAGCTCTAACTGTGGTGCCTCTTAGCCAAGCTGGGAAGTCTTCTGTGTTAACAAGTGCTACCTCGTTGGCTACATCAAGTGATTTCATATAGGAGAAATAAATACATAATTAATAAAACATCCAGGTTTTTTTCCAGAGTGTTTCTTTGAATGCCCTCTTTCCTCTGGAAATCCAATTCACTTAGAATAATTTATGATCAAAGTAGAAAGCATTTATGACTCTACCAGGAGGAAACCAGAGTGGACAGCTCGGAGGTCATCATTAAGTATAAAGTCAAACAGCTTCCCTTGTTCTTGAGATTAAGGCTGGGGAGGTGCCTCATTGGCTAAAGCGCTTGGCAAGAAAGCAAGAGGGTGGGAATTTGGATCCCCAGAACCAACTTAAATGTCCAGTAGGTTTGGGGGTTTACCTTTAATTTCAACCTGAAAAGGAAGGCAAAGACAAGAGAGCCCCTTCTCTGGAGCAAACTGGCTCTGTGTTTGACTGAGAGACCCTGTCTCAATGGATGAGATAGAGCACACTAAAGGAAGAGTTTGGACATCAACCTTGGGCCTCTACAAGCATGTACACACACTTCCCTTCCCAAAGGCACAGCACACTCATACTCATGAATAAAAATAAATCTTGAGATTATGTGAAATACCAGAATTGTGGGGTTCAACAAGCACAAGAAACTTGTATTTTCATTGCTTGTCCACCCTTTGATTAAAATATGAGGTTACATGGGTTAAAGAATAAATGTGACTGCTCTGATACATTTTTAAAGTTAGAAGTGGCTACATGTGACCTTGTAGGAGGAAGACTTTCTGCATATCTGTGTGTCAGGGAAGTGGTACATGGTGAGCTGCTGATATTCTCGGGGCTCTGACCTGGCTTTATTTAGCTTTATTAAGAGAAGTACTGAGAAACAGATAAGTATTGCAATACATTTCCCACTGAACCAAAGAGTCTAGAATGTCTCATACTCTGGAAGCGAGGAACTGCTTGTAACAGCAGAACTGTAGGAATTGCCTGCAATAACCCCACACCACTCATGTGCACTCAGTGAGCAGGAAGGTCAGCCCTTGGATGCTGGGCAGTGCTTTCTTGATTATATCCCAGATCCAGGCTTCCTTTTGCTCTGCCATTGAAGGAGGAATGACAGAGCACTCAAAATCAATCTACCAAGAAACAATGACTTGTATGTTAGAATATTGATATGTTGTTGAAGTTTAACAGATTGTGGTGATCAGAGTCCCTCTCAGAAGAATATTTGAGCCTCCATTGATCGGATTTCACAGCCTACATCTGTCGAATGTGCCAGGTATTGTGCTCGATGAATATCATACATTACCTATGTTTTTGAAAGCTATACGTGCGTAACAGTGGCTCCTGAAGAAGCCTGGAGGATTTCTGAATGGCAGTTTTTAAGATTGAGTCCATAAAATTAATGGGGGTGATGAGGAGTTATATGGCTATCCACACCACACTAACAGCCTGTGTGCCTATCCCAACCACACTAACAGAGTGTGTCTATCTACACCACACTAACAGCCTGTGTGCCTATCCCAACCACACTAACAGAGTGTGTCTATCCACACCACACTAACAGCCTGTGTGCCTATCCCAACCAACTAACAGAGTGTGCCTATCCACACCACACTAACAGCCTGTGTGCCTATCCCAACCACACTAACAGAGTGTGCCTTTCGACACCACACTAACAGCCTGTGTGCCTATCCCAACCACACTAACAGTCCGTGTGCCTATCGACACCACACTAACAGCCTGTGTGCCTATCCCAACCACACTAACAGAGTGTGTCTATCCACACCACACTAACAGAGTGTGTCTATCCACACCACACTAACAGAGTGTGCCTATCCACACCACACTAACAGCCTGTGTGCCTATCCCCACCACACTAACAGTCCGTGTGCCTATCCCCACCACACTAACAGTCTGCGTGTCTATCCCCACCACACTAACAGCCTGTGTGCCTATCCCAACCACACTAACAGAGTGTGTCTATCCACACCACACTAACAGTCCGTGTGTCTATCTACACCACACTAACAGTCCGTGTGTCTATCCACTCCACACTAACAGCCTGTGTGCCTATACACACCACACTAACAGTCCGTGTGCCTATCTACACCACACTAACAGAGTGTGTCTATCCTCACCACACTAACAGAGTGTGTCTATCCCCACCACACTAACAGTCTGTGTGCCTATCCCAACCACACTAACAGAGTGTGTCTATCCACACCACACTAACAGCCTGTGTGCCTATCCCAACCACACTAACAGAGTGTGCCTATCGACACCACACTAACAGCCTGTGTGCCTATCCACTCTACACTAACAGAGTGTGTCTATCCCCACCACACTAACAGTCCATTTGTCTATCCACTCCACACTAATTGTCTGTGTGTCTATCCACTCTACACTAACAGAGTGTGTCTATCCCCGCCACACTAACAGTCCGTGTGTCTAACCACACCACACTAACAGAGTGTTTCTATCCACACCACACTAACAGAGTGTGTCTATCCACACCACACTAACAGAGTGTGTCTATCCACACCACACTAACAGAGTGTGTCTATCCCCGCCACACTAACAGTCCGTGTGTCTAACCACACCACACTAACAGAGTGTGCCTATCCACACCACACTAACAGAGTGTTTCTATCCACACCACACTAACAGAGTGTGTCTATCCACACCACACTAACAGAGTGTGTCTATCCATACCAACCCTAACAGAGTGTGTCTATCCACACCACACTAACAGTCCGTGTGTCTAACCACACCAGACTAACAGTCCGTGTGTCTATCCACACCACACTAACAGTCCGTGTGTCTATCCACTCCACACTAACAGAGTGTGTCTATCCACTCCACACTAACAGAGTGTGTCTATCCCCACCACACTAATAGTCTGTGTGCCTATCTACACCACACTAACAGGCTGTGTGTCTATCCACACCACACTAACAGTCCGTGTGCCTATCCACACCATACTAACAGTCCGTGTGCCTATCCACACCACACTAACAGGCTGTGTGTCTATCCACACCATATTAACAGTCTGTGTGTCTATCCACACCACACTAACAGTCCGTGTGCCTATCCACACCATACTAACAGTCCGTGTGCCTATCCACACCACACTAACAGGCTGTGTGTCTATCCACACCACACTAACAGCCTGTGTGCCTATCTACACCACACTAACAGCCTGTTTGCCTATCCACACCACACTAACAGAGTGTGCCTATCCCCACCACACTAACAGAGTGTGTCTATCCCCACCACACTAACAGAGTGTGCCTATCTACACCACACTAACAGCCTGTGTGCCTATCTACACCACACTAACAGCCTGTGTGCCTATCTACACCACACTAACAGCCTGTTTGCCTATCCACACCACACTAACAGAGTGTGCCTATCCCCACCACACTAACAGAGTGTGCCTATCCCCACCACACTAACAGAGTGTGTCTATCTACACCACACTAACAGAGTGTGTCTATCTACACCACACTAACAGAGTGTGTCTATCCACACCACACTAACAGAGTGTGTCTATCCCCACCACACTAACAGAGTGTGCCTATCCCCACCACACTAACAGAGTGTGTCTATCCACACCACACTAACAGAGTGTGTCTATCCTCACCACACTAACAGAGTGTGTCTATCCACACCACACTAACAGAGTGTGTCTATCCTCACCACACTAACAGAGTGTGTCTATCTACACCACACTAACAGAGTGTGCCTATCTACACCACACTAACAGCCTGTGTGCCTATCTACACCACACTAACAGAGTGTGTCTATCCTCACCACACTAACAGCCTGTGTGCCTATCCACACCACACTAACAGAGTGTGTCTATCCCCACCACACTAACAGTCCATTTGTCTATCCACTCCACACTAATTGTCTGTGTGTCTATCCACTCTACACTAACAGAGTGTGTCTATCCCCGCCACACTAACAGTCCGTGTGTCTAACCACACCACACTAACAGAGTGTTTCTATCCACACCACACTAACAGAGTGTGTCTATCCACACCACACTAACAGAGTGTGTCTATCCACACCACACTAACAGAGTGTGTCTATCCATACCAACCCTAACAGAGTGTGTCTATCCACACCACACTAACAGTCCGTGTGTCTAACCACACCAGACTAACAGTCCGTGTGTCTATCCACACCACACTAACAGTCCGTGTGTCTATCCACTCCACACTAACAGAGTGTGTCTATCCACACCACACTAACAGAGTGTGTCTATCTACACCACACTAACAGAGTGTTTCTATCCACACCACACTAACAGAGTGTGTCTATCCACACCACACTAACAGAGTGTGTCTATCCACACCACACTAACAGAGTGTGTCTATCCATACCAACCCTAACAGAGTGTGTCTATCCACACCACACTAACAGTCCGTGTGTCTAACCACACCAGACTAACAGTCCGTGTGTCTATCCACACCACACTAACAGTCCGTGTGTCTATCCACTCCACACTAACAGAGTGTGTCTATCCACTCCACACTAACAGAGTGTGTCTATCCCCACCACACTAATAGTCTGTGTGCCTATCTACACCACACTAACAGGCTGTGTGTCTATCCACACCACACTAAAAGTCCGTGTGCCTATCCACACCATACTAACAGTCCGTGTGCCTATCCACACCACACTAACAGGCTGTGTGTCTATCCACACCATACTAACAGTCTGTGTGTCTATCCACACCACACTAACAGTCCGTGTGCCTATCCACACCATACTAACAGTCCGTGTGCCTATCCACACCACACTAACAGGCTGTGTGTCTATCCACACCATACTAACAGTCCATGTGTCTATCCACACCACACTAACAGTCCGTGTGCCTATCCACACCACACTAACAGGCTGTGTGTCTATCCACACCATACTAACAGTCTGTGTGTCTATCCACACCATACTAACAGTCTGTGTGTCTATCCACATCAACACTAACAGTCCGTGAGGCTATCCACACCAACATTAACAAGTTAATGGCTATTCACACTAACAGAGCATATGACTATACATCCCAACACTAATAGGCCATGTAACTGTAGACATGAACACCGACAGATCACGTGGCAATCTGACTGTTTGGTCCTCTTGCCCACCATTGTAGGCAGCTCTCTAACTAGTCAAATGTCTAATTTCTACCTTATCGTGTCCCTTTTTAGTTCTAGAACATGGGTCAATTTTCTTTCACATCATCTCTTGCATCTCCAGTGAAAAAACTAAAAGGGAATTCACCCACACACACTTTTTTGACATATACATTTACAAATTTCAGAGATTTACAGGAGGCGGCAAAGCCCCAAAAGAATCCTGAGCCATCTGAGCCTATGACACATATCATACATCATGAAACAATGAATTGAGAGATTTGGGGCACAAGGTTAAGATTAATATAGTGAGCTGTGTCTTCCAGTCTGTTTTTCTATTTCTCACATTCTGTGCTATACTTACGCATTGTTATTGTGGGATAGACTTGTGTTAAAATCTTTGCCCTTAGCTCATGGCACTATGGGAGGTGCTGGAATCTTTGAGAACTAGGTTTTGGGGGAGGGCCTAATCGTTAGGGATAAGCCCTGGAGAAGGACCTGTTCTTTTTTTTTTTTTTTTTTTTTTTCATAATGTACTCCTGCTCTACAAACCAGATAATAATGGGTCAATTGATCTTGGATCAAAATCCCCAAATGTTGGAGCCAAAATATACCACCTAATTCATTTGTTGAAACCTAGTCTCCCTCCATAGTCAAGAGAACTCACTGTCACCCACACTGACCTTGAATTTTGATGGATGTGGTCTTGTATTTATCTGTTGCTTTCATTGGTTAATTAATAAAGAAAACTGCTTGGCCCTGATAAGACAGAAATTTAGGTAGGCGGAGTAAACAGAACAAAATGCTGGGAGAGAGAAGCTGAGTCAGTCAGTCACTATGATTCTCCCACTCCAGACAGATGCAGGTTAAGATCGTCCCTGGTAAGCCACCTCGTGGGCTACACAGATTATTAGAAATGGGTTAGATCAATATATAAGAGCTAGCCAATAAAAGGCTGGAACTAATGGGCCAGGCAGTGTTTAAAAGAATACAATTTGTGTGTAATTATTTTGGGTTGAGCTAGCTGGGTGGCGGGAAGCAGCCTGCTGCTCCTACTACAACAGAGTGGCACCCAGCATGGTAATGAACCCCACGTAAAACCTGAGAGGGCTTAAAAAGGAGAGAGAGAGAATTTAAGACAGTTTTTTGCTGTTTGTGGGTTGCGTGCTGCAAAGAAATTGTCCTGACTCAGCAGCAGAAAAAAACTGGTTGTTTTAAAATGCCGGCTTTCTGGGCTGTGCCACCATTGAGATCTCTGTCTGGCTCCTTCGGGAGACAGAGTCTTTGAATGGAGCATTTGGAGTAAAGTGCTACAATTTGTTTGATGGCAACTAGACTCACTGTGTGCCTAAAAGGAAGTCATTGCATGCTGCAGCTCAGAGGCAAAAGCAGCTCCACCATGCTACTGGTGCAATGTACAAGGATCAGAGGCGCAAGTGGCTCCACCATGTTGGACTGGGCGGGGCACACAGGCAGTACCTGTTTTTTACCTAGGAATGTCACAGCTTAGATTCTTAAGCACTTAGTGATTTAAAGGCACAAAACAAAGTGCTCCTGGATAGTAAAAAATTTACAGATTCACAATAAAACAGATTTCAGACATAAAAGACCACTAAATGAATCACAGTGTTGGATGAGTGTACGTAGGCTTGAGAGAGAGAAGAAAAAAATAAAGAGAATAAAGTTAAAAGGGTAAAGTCTTTAAAGAGACAGAGTACACATAGTTATAGATTAAAAGAAATAAAGAAAAACAAGCCACGTAAAAATGGAAAATTCACAGAGAGTCTGGATTATGTACATTGTGTTTTCTTTAAATTTTTTGACTGTAAAGGAGCTACGTACAGAGAGACATTTTATTACATGGGCTGCCAAGTTACATGAGAATGGATATAAGGGTATTATGATTTCAGAATTTGGGTCTAAGGATATGATGCCTTGGAGAGGGTCTTCTTTTGTTTTCACAGAGGATATGACCCTGTGGATTGCTTCTATCCGATTTTGGTATGATAGACCACTCCCTCCTGAAAGGTTGCTGTGAACACCCTCAAAAAATTACTTCGCTCAACTGCCAACTGAGATAAACCTAGCAAACAGGTTATCCCATAAAAGACCTGAATAACAGCGCCCCCATTCAGCAGGAAGCAGTTTGGAGAGATTCTCCCACTCCAGACAGATGCAGGTTAAGATCGTCCCTGGTAAGCCACCTCGTGGGCTACACAGATTATTAGAAATGGGTTAGATCAATATGTAAGAGCTAACCAATAAGAGGCTGGAACTAATGGGCCAGGCAGTGTTTAAAAGAATACAATTTGTGTGTAATTATTTTGGGTCCAGCTAGCTGGGTGGCAGGAAGCAGCCTGCTGCTCCTACTACAACAGAATTTGCAGTCCTCCTTCCTTGGCCTCCCAAGTGCTGGACTGCAGGACTGCAGGTACTAGCCACCACATCTGGCAGACCTTTTCTTTTTCCTTTGTGCTGCAATACACTGTCTTGTGTAATTTGTTGCGCAAAAAAAATATAAGAAGAACTGAAATGTCTTAGAAGAAATGGTGGTCATCATTGCTACCTTAACTTTCCATGTCCCAGACGTCCTGTTGCAAAGCTGTTTCATGCACTATGATACCAATGTGTGTGTGTCTTTGTTTTCAGGTACATTTGCATGCATGTGTGTTAGGAGGCTGGATGACAACATTGGGTCCCTTTCATTGGGCACCATATCGCTCACTGGTAGAGAACTGCTAGGTAGTGACTCCCAGGGATCCTCCTGCATATGCCTCCTCAGCACTGGATTTACAGCATGTACCTCTAGGCCTGGCTCTTCTATGTGGACTCTAAATGCAAAAGTCTGAACCTCAGGCTATCATCTGAGCTATCTCCCCAGTTCCCACAACTCACTCTCTCTAATTTCTATAGTCAAGGCAACAATACTTTTTTCCACTGTATGCTCTTCATAGTAAAGAGTTGACTGCTGATCAAAGAAGTAGAATGTGCTTTGTAAGAGGTAATAAATAAGAATAAAGCCCCACTTCAATTGTTCTGAAAACATAGGCAGCCATAGTTTCTAGGGAAGTGTGAACTAGGACAAGCCTTTATCTTTGCCTGAAAATGGAAACCACATTTTAAAACCGGAAACATGCAATGAAGCATGGGTTAAGGCATATGGTGCATCAGAATAAAAGAAAATTTATACACAGAACCTAATTCAAAAATATTGCTCTGAGTCAGCTGAGAGGAAGCCTACCCCACTTTTTTCAGTGCTCATTAAATGCACTTCCTCAACATCTCATCCATCATAAGGACACGCGGTCTTCTAGGATAGTCCTTTAAATCCTCGGAAACAATTGCTACCTTGGAATTGCCCTGCATGGCTCAATAAAAGACTTACTGTAGTTTTATCAATCCATTCTAAACATTTGCATAGGACTAATTAAATTACGGAGCACATTGTTTGTTTCACAAATTTAAAATACACCAGGAAGGAGGATAGCAAAGAAAGGCATATCAACAAAGGGGAGGAAAGTAAACATGTTTTCTGTCATACCATGTGGTATTTTGAATATTTATTTATTTATTATGTATACAATATTCTGTCTGTATGTATGCCTGCAGACCAGAAGAGGGCACCAGACCTCATTACAGATGGTTGTGAGCCACCATGTGGTTGCTGGGAATTGAACTCAGGACCTTTGGAAGAGCAGGCAATGCTCTTAACCACTGAGCCATCTCTCCAGCCCCTACCATGTGGTATTTTGAACAGAAAGATGATCAGTGTCAGAATTCATTGAAAAAGTGATACTTCAAAATTTCCCAGAGGAATGTGAATCCAGGCATATTACAACAATTTATTTATGACACAGTAAACAGTCTCTCTCTCTCTCTCCCTTCCTCCCTCACCCATCTCTGTCTCTCATGTGCATGCGCTCTCTCTCTCTCTCTCTCTCTCTCTCTCTCTCTCTCTCTCTCTGTGTGTGTGTGTGTGTGTGTGTCTGGTCTGTCTATATGGTGGTGGTGAATGGAGGTCAGAGGTCAACATTGAATATCTTCTTCTATCAGTTCCCACTTTATCTTTAAAGATGGGGTCTTGTATTGTCTGTGGAGTTCACTGACCCAGCTAGAAAAACCAAGGATCCTCTTGTCTCCACCTTCCCAACACTGGGATTAGAGGCACAGTCATACCCAGAATGTCACAGGGGTGTTGGGAATATGGACCCAGAGTCTCCTGTTTACATAGCAAACACTCCATCGAGTGAGCTAAGTATACCAATGCATTTTAAACTTGGCGAATTAAAACTCAGAGTAGGGGATGCCAAGCTCCAAAGCATTTCCAGAGCCAGGACACATGCCAGGTCTTGATAGACTTACTTTATCAAGGGTTCTTGTCTGGGATGCCTATTATTTCATAGGAATCCTCCTAAAAGAAGTTGCTCATTAGTGATGCAGACAGGTGGAACAGCACAGGAGAACAGAGGAGGAACGGAGGCCCATGGAGGCTTTTCCTATCTGTTCTTGTGCTAGAAAAGGATCGGCAGAGAAATTGTTCTCAGTTACGGCACTTTGTACCACATTTGATTGGCATAACCTAAATTCTGGAAGAAGCTGAAGAAGAAGCTCAGCGCTTGCCCAAGTCTAAACCGAAGTCTGGAGTGTATCTAATTATGAACTAGCATGCATAAATGCCCACGATGACACCACTTAGCTACTGGCTTCTTTTTGTTAGTTGGTTTGCATCAAAGAATAACGTCCCTCACTGGACCACCTCAGCTACGTTCAAGCTCGGAAGAGGTGCTACCGTGAGGGCTTGGCCTCGAGTATCTAAATCTAAGTACAAAGACTGTCCGGTTGGTGAGATATGATAAAATTTAATTCAGACCTGGGAAGTCAACTCTTTACACATCTTAAATTTTACCAATGATGTTGGAGACTCACAGGATGGAGTTTTGAATTCTCAGTACAGCCAATCTTAAAGATGTTGTGAAAAGTGCCAATGATGGCCAGCTGGCTTCCACTGCAGCAGTTACATTCAGAAGAGAACACAGGACCAGAAATGTTTTCTTTAATGAGTCTAATGGGGTTTTTATTTAGTTGGGTTTTTCCAATTAACTAAAGGTTAACTTAAGTTTCAAACTCTATTCAGAGTCTTAAAAGACAATGAAGTAATTGAAATTTTCATAAAAAGTAAATAAATTTCCCACATCTTTAATATTTATAATTATAGCATGTAATGTTTTTTAAGATTATAATTTCTACTTTCATGCTAAATCTGTACCAGCTTTTGATGTGGACTACTGGGGAAGCCAGATGTGACTGAGTCTCGTAGATATCTCTAAGGCTACCAGGCATGGTGGGGCATTCCCGTAATCTCAGCCTTAGGAAGGTATAGTAGGAGGATGGAAAGTCTAGGTCTAGCCTTCATTAGCAAGTATGGGGCTAGCCTATTCTCCATGAGACCCTGAATCACCAAAGCAAAAGGCTGGGAAGAACCAATTTGGTTTAGAAGCCTTAAAACATGTCCTAAAATTTGAGCATCCATGTTTATATTTAAAATGAATTGAGGACAGTTGTGTAATTTCTGGATTCTTAGCTTTAGCAAGTTCCTTCCTCCTAATCTAATTCTGGCCACAGAAACTACAATGAGAGAAAGAGGACTGGGATTAATTTTTGTTCTTCCAGCAAATATTTATCAAGAATCTGTAAATGGCAGCTGGCTTGTTGGGTGTCAGGAAAACAGTCTTACAGCGGTGATGCTGAGGAACTGTAGCTGTCAGGGGAGGGAAGGGTGAAAGGCAGAGGGGTACACAGAGAGCATGCTTACATGTCCTCCAGAAAATCTGAAGTGATGAGCACGATCTTAGTCAGCATAAGCACTTCAGAATAGTATTCTTATAAATTTAGTCCTCGGGCATGAAACTTAGAGGAATTATATTCTGCTCTTGAAAGTTCCCACTCTGACCTATCTCAGGGCCAGATGGGGCTCAGCCCTCCTTGCTTTATGTTATGTTCTCTAGAATTATCCAGAAGTACTGTAGAAATCACTCTCTGCACATTTTCTTCCTGCTAGGGAGATATGTCATTTGCTGAGCTTTTTCTGGATATGAAGAGCACAGAAGCTGTACAGTTGTGTGTCCCTTATCATGAAGAAATGCTCAGAAAAATGAGTCAAAACAATTTTATCATGCGCTCATCACAGAGTACACTTCTATCAGGTAGACAGTATAGGCCAGCTGTTCAGGGCAGCAGAGCTGGTCACTGGGAGAAGTAGGAGCTGCTGCCCTAGCAAGACAGCATCACTTCTTATAGTGAAGCTTTAGTTCTAGGCAGGAATGCCTGCCCTCTCAAACAGCAGTTGTCAACCAGTGGGTCACAACCCCTTTGGGAGTCACATATAAGATACTCTGCATATCAGATATTTACATTACAACTCATTACATTTACGAAGTGGCATTAAAAATAATTCTATGGTGGGGGGGGTCACCACAACATGAGGAATTGTATTAATGGGTTGCAGCATTAGGAAGATTGAGAGCCACCACTCTAAAACAACGGTCCATGGTGGAATATAGTGTGTAAGCCTGCAATGCAGCCTCTTACGGTCATGTCAGCTGTTATGTGTGATACTGCTGAACTTCCATACAAGTGACACAGCATTGTGTTCAGTCACATCAGCACCACCAAAACCCTGACTACGGCCTGATATGGTGACACAGCAATGGTATGCCAACACTGTGTGATAAGAATGTTCAGTTAGTGTCATTATAAGTTTAGGGGACCATCATTGCATATAGAGATTACCATTAGCCAAAATGTTATTGTATAGGCATCATTGTACAATAAAAACAGTCAGGGCTGATGGCTCAAGGTTAAGAGCACTGACTGTTCATCCAGAGTTCCTGAGTTCAATTCCCAGAATCCACATGGTGGCTCATAACCACCTGTAAGGCCCTCTTTGGTCATGCAGGCATACCTGAAGGCAGAACACTCTACACATAATAAACAAATCTGCTGGGCTGTGGTGGTGCATGCCTTTAATAGCAGCACTCAGGAGGCAAAGGCAGGTATATCTCTGTGAGTTCAAAACCACCCTGGTCTACAAAGCAAGTTACAGGACAGGCTCCAAAGCTACAGAGAAACCCTTTCTTTCTCAAAAAAAAAAAAAAACTGAAGAAAAATAAACCCAAAATCCAAAAAACAAACAAAACAGAAAATCAGTCTATTATATTAAACAGCTATGTTTGAGAGTCACAAAAGAGCTAAGAAAATGTGGCCATCATGGACTTCCATGAGAGATTTTGAAAGTAGGGGAGGTTCAGATAACTCAAAGGTCTTACAAAGTGAGAAAGGTCATGTGGAGTGAGGTGAAGTGTTGATTAAGTGTGCTTAGGTTAAGATGGCTATTCACTAATATGGTGTGGACAATAAATGGTCAAAATGAGTGTGAACCTCGGTGATTTACAGATGGATAGGCAAGAACGTTAAGAATCCTCTACTTATGCTTAGATGTTGTATATGAATAGACCTCTATCTGATGTTACCTACTATGCTTAGGTGTTGTATATGAATAGAAAAGTGAGGTACGGAAGCAGGGAGCAAAAGGAAATTAGCTCAAACTGGAAATGACCAGTAGGAGGCGGTGTCTTGTGGTCTGAGGTCCTAAAGAGCAGTATGGAATGGCCAGAGGACAGCTGGGATTTCCTGTCACTCTGCTCCAGCAAGGCCATCTGACTGTACCCTGAGAACCCAAGATACACACAGTAGAGAAAACCAGGTTCGTCTGGAGTCATATGAAGCATGCAGTGCTGAGTCTCAACATCCCAGGGTGCTGAATGAGAAGATCTGGAGTGGATCCAAGCTGCACATTTCTAACATGCTCCCAAAAGATGACACAAGGGGACCATTGTTCTAAATCTCTCCCTTGTCAAAGTTCCAACCCACCACTCCCTGGATTTGGTATGCTTTACTTTCTATAAAAGCACATGATGAAAACAATCAAAATTGAATTTATTGAATCATTATATAATTTTCCTGGTTCTCTAAATTTCGGATGTTTTCAATATATTTACCACCAAGCATCATTCATAACGTGTTCCAACATAATGTATTCTAACTCTTTCTACTTAGATGTCTCCTTCATGTTTGATATAACTCCCACCCACCTCCATCTGTCACTGTTCCTATCAAATGGAATGTTACCTACATGTCTTTATAATAACCCAAACATACCCATGGCTCAAAGTGTTTCCACAGAAAGATTCTTGGGGTGCAAAAAGGAAGACAAAATGTTTGGACAAGACCCCAAGAATACATTATGTTGGAACACATTAGTGTTATCATTTTCTTTTGTTCAACATAAACATAGTGGGATTTTCTTCATAATAGTATGAAGAAATTACTTTTTCTGCTTTGGTTAGCTTGAGAAGTATCAAGTAAAATGGTAAAGGCTTCCACGGAGTAAAGATTTGATATTTACGCAATGTCTTCCTTCTCATACCCATACTAGAACCAAACCCAGAACTGCTTTCTGTCTTTGCTGTTTGGTTATCTTCTGAAAGTTAAGTTGCTTAAAATCTCTTCTCACTACAGCCATGTCAACAGCCACATGGCTTCATCAGTACAGTTCAGGGTTATAAAAGCCTTGAATACCTTGCCTAGGAGAACATGATCTATTTAAATTTTGAACCAATAAGGACATAGCTAGTTAGCTTCTAGAAAAAAAGCTAAGAATATTTAACTAAACATTGATTGACAAGGAGACAGAAAATGAGAATTAAACTCGTATTTTTACTTTTTACATATGCCCCTTAAAACAAGTTTGGGCTTGTTTGTTTGGTTTGAAAATGGGAAGAAAAAGAAGAAGAGGAAGAAGAAGAAGAAGAAGAAGAAGAAGAAGAAGAAGAAGAAGAAGAAGAAGAAGAAGAAGAAGAAGAAGAAGAAGAAGAAGAGAAAGAGGAAGAAAAACTTTCCTCCTTTTTTCCTCTTTTTATATCTTTGGAAACTTAGTTTAAAATAGCTGATTGCTAAAATGTCCCGTATATTTCTCTTAAAAAAAAACAGGAGTGGGTCAGACAAATAACTTGTGCTTTGGAGTCTGAGTCATGACACAGCCATTCTGTTTTTCTATCACGTAACATAACATCTCTTAGTAACATGATTTTGTCATTTCATCCTGGACTCCCAGAGAATTTTCTTTAGAGATAAATATAAGGAAGATAAATTAATCATAGATTTTAGACAGTCAACTATTCACCAAGAGTGAATTTGATCAATAACATAAGACCTTTGTACAGAAAAATACCAACAACCTCTCATCTACCACCCGAGAACATATATCAAGATGGCTACTGTTAAATCAGCTAGACTAATCGATAATTTCTCTGCACATAGATTTTTGTCTTTGTTCTTGTCATTTCTTACACTTTTTTCAATAAAGGAATGAACCTTTGAAAAATGAAAGTTTTTTGCATTCCATATATCATTATCATTTTTGTAATATTTTTGTTACCAAAATCACATTAAAAGTCCTTTAAACTTAAACATCAGATTTGACAAGGCTTTTCAGTAGACTAAGTTTGATGCTGTTGAGAAATCATGCAAAGCACAAAGTAAGCACATACCAACTGCTGTCATGTAATCCCAGCGGTCCGTGAGGCACATGTTGAAGGTGAGGTGATCAGATGTTTGCCCTTGGCCAACAAGCAAAATATCCCTCTCCAAGTTCTGACACATAGAAGAAGTCCAGCCAACCAGAAACCAAAACACCACCAAGAGTATTACCGCCAGCATCCTCATGACCCTACCACCAGTCATGTATGGAATTCTTTGTGCCGTTCTTGAGAGAAACACCTTCAAAACCCTGCAAAGGAAGAAAATCAAAATGTGAGGATAAAACAAATGGTCAGAAGGAAAATCTTTAAAATACAACATTTTAGCTTTCAGGAAATTGAAACCCAACTGAAAATCACCTACATAGTTTTAAGATAAGAACCCCACAAACATTATTGTTAATATTTTTATTAAATTTCACTTTTGTTCCAATATTATTCTAAGTCAAATCTTCCTGAAGTCAATTGTTTGCTCCTATAATAGAACATGGCTATCATTATTTTTCTGTATTTCATTTCACATGGCTTCTTCTTATAGTTATTTTATCACACTGTTAAATAATGTGGTATCATAAGTACAATTATAAAAGAGCTATTTAAATATTAGGTTAAGTCAGTAAAGTCATGTTGTCAAGGAGGATGGTCAGAATGAGCTGTTTAAAACTGTGGGCTTTTCAATGGACGTTTTCTTTTCTGTGGAGACAGCTCAAACAGCTAAGGCGGAGAACTACTGCACTCTATGACCTAAATATTATTTTACTTCTCAATATGACAGGAAGGAAAACTATTGAGTTTTCCTGTGTTGAAGTTTTACTGTCTCAGCAGCCGTTGCCTGTAGCTCATCATATGGGATTGACCCTTGTGAAATTCCCCACCCATATTGGCATATCAACTCTTGGTGGAATTACGCAGGTTTTCCTTAGCTGAGCATGTCGTCAGGTCTAGAAAACACGACCAAGCAGCTGGCATCCTGGTTCTCTGGCTCTTACAATCATTCTTTCCCCTCTTCTGCAAGGTTCCCCAAATCATAGGTGTAAGAGTTGTGCTGTAGGTGTATTGATGATGGCTGGGCACCCACAATTACTTATTCTTTGCAGTTTGACCAATTGCAGAACTCTGTAATAACGTCCACCTGTGGCAAAAAGAAGCTCCTTTGATGAAAGGTTAGAGCTACAGGCATCTGTAGAGACAAAGAGAGGCATTTAGACGGCAGTCAGGAATTACGGTGCTTTAGGGAAGTGGCGGTAGTAGGCTCTCTTCTCGGATCTGATGGAGGAAGGTCATTGGTTAAATAAAAAGAAACTGCTTGGTCCTCATTGGTTAGAAGATAGGTGGGAGGAGTAAACAGAACAGAACTCTGAGAGGAAGAGGAAGTGAGCTCAGACTCCACAGCTCTTCTCGGGAGCAGACGCCTCAGCAGAGACGCCATGCCCCGCTCCTGGGCAGATGCATGCGATGAAACAAGCCGCCAGGTCAGACATGCTGAGTCTTTCCCGGTAAGACCGGTGCACACAGATTATTAGAGATGGGTTGATCGGGATATCAGAATTAGCCAGTAAGGGCTAGAGCTAAAGGGCCAGGCAGTGATTAAAAGAATACAGTGTTCATGTGATTATTTCGGGGCATAAGCTAGCCGAGCAGGCGGCCGGGGTGCTAGGAACACAGCCCCGCCGCTCCTATTACTACACGGATCCATGACCACAATAGCCTCAGGTGGTTGGCTGGGTTTTCAGTACCATGTATGACTTTCCTTGAGCAGGACTGAAATCCAATTAGCAGCTGCTGCTGATGCTCAAGACAAACGTGCCACTATTGCACTATTGAGGGTATCCTGCTAGCTGGTCACTGCTGTGGACTGTAGGCTTCCTAGCTGAGTAGGTCTGCTGATCGCTTTTCTCCCTAAGTCACCTGCACAGCATCTTTGGATATTATGAATGTTAATCCACAGGTAGGAGGCTTCCAGATCATTCCAGCTTGATTCTTCAAGACCTTGTCTGAAGAGTATGACGTCCTCAGCAATAGGGTCTTACCTTCCATTTCTGGGAGGCTATCAATGACAATAGCAATAGCCTATATTGTTTTGGGAGTCTCTTAAACCCCAATTTTATCTTTTATAAGTTGTATAATTATATGTATACCAAATAATTGTTTCAATAAAAATTCTTGGGCCATTAAGATGGGTTAGCAATAAAAGGTTGCTTACCCTATGCCTGATGACAAGTTCCATCCCAGGAACCCACATGGTGACAGTAAAGAACCTAGTCCCAAAATGTGTCCTCTGGCCTTCACACACACATTGCGGCATGTGCATGCCCATGTAACACACATGTATGTACACAATAAATAAACAATATATATACATACATAAATATACATACATAAATAAGCAAAATGATTTTTTTTATTTGGTGCTAGGGATAGAATACAGGGCCTCAGGCATACAAGGTTTCCTTACTGCTGAGTTAGGCCTCTGCCTCTTTCAATTTAATTTCATTATGATTCGTTATAGGCAAATTATTGGTGTATCTATTTTACATACTTATACCTAGATACACCTGTATACCTAGGTATATATAAAAATTTCCCTTAAAGAAAGAGGCTTGCATAGAATGTTTAATTATCTCTCCGGTTGAAAGTTTACATCCTAACTGTAAGTCTGAAATTGTTACTATTGTATGAAATCCCCAGAAAGTAATAAAACTATTACATTACAAGTAAAATCAATGGAGGGAATGAAGAAATTGTTATCATATGAAACACCACATTGTCATGTGCTATGTGTAATGGATATGCCTATTGTCCAGTGGAAAACGTGGGGCTGGATCCCAGCCTTACTGGAGACCATACTGAGAAATGGTAGAAGGGACAAGACGCAAAGTGGTGCTGTTGTCAAGGGAAACGTGTAGGGGAGAAAGAGCAGAGTTATCTTGAAGCAGCTATGGAATTACTTTGCAGGAAGGGGTGTTGCTTCCCAACATTGCCCAGGACTCCTGGGTGCTTTTCAAGTTCCTGCAGGATGTTTTTTAATCAGGTTGAGGGCTGCTGCTTTGGAGAAAATTACTTGTTACTTATGCTTTATTTCTGTGACAAAGATACATAGAATGATTTTTTTTTCTGATACCAAATTTTCATAGAAACTCTGAAGCTCAAAGAGTAAATAGTAAATTCATTAAGTGCCTTATTATGCCTTTCCAAATACTCCTTGCTTTCATCTCATCCCCGTCCCCGTCCTTCCCCTCTCTGTGTCTGTGTGTGTATGTGTGTACTCGCATGCACGTGCTCAAGTACAGGAGTGTGTACAGGTCAGAGACTGCTGTTGGGTGTTGCTCTCTATGGTTCCTGGTGCTATTGGAATGGTTCTCTCACTGAATCTAGAACACATCAATGGGCTAGACTGACTGTCCAGTGAGCCTACAGGATCTGCCTACCTCTGCCCTCCTACCCTGCCTCGCAACACTTGAGTTATGGATACATGCCTTGCGTATAGGTGCTGGGGATTGGACTCATGTCATCATATGGTAGAGGATCAAAGACTCCAATCACAGAGCCATCTCCACAGCTCCAATAGTCAGATAAATTTTGACTGCAGAGGAAATTAATATGATGTGAGTTTGGACATTTTTTAATAAAGAAATCTCATTTCTAAATTACCAGAAATGTTTATGTTTTCCAGACGACCCTTGGGTACTCATTGTACAACCTGATAACTCAAGATTACTGTAAATCCAATAATCCCATTTCTAGACAGGAAAGAAATACAATCTGCATTTCTGCCACCACTGATTTTACAACTTTCAAATAAAAAAAAACTGTAACAAAAAAGTCTAAACAGTTTAGAATGTGAGTTTTTTAAATGGTATAAGATGCATTTCTAGACACACCTTAGAACAAAGTGAGAAAATTGTGGTCTATCTTCTGAAAATTGAGCCCTTGTTCATTTCTATTAGTTGGGCCCTAGAAACCAAATTTTAAACGTGATTTTCTAGGCATGCATTTGTATGAAACACAACTATGGAAGCACATATACATACACATACACACATATACTCATACATACACACGGACACATGCACAGACATATACACCCACATGTACACAATACATACACACATATATTCATACATATACCCACACACATGCAGACACATGCATGCACACATACATTCATATACTCATAACACATACACATATACATACATGCATTACATATGTATACACATACACAAAGCTTCTAATGTAATGACAGTTCCATGATCTTTTCACAGATAAATTTTACTTTAAATTTGTTTTACTTTGTTTTAGAGACAGATTTTCTCTGTATAACAGTTTTGAAACTTGCTTTGTAGACCAGGAGATCTTGAATTCAAAAAAAAATACACCACCCTCTACCTCCCGAGTGCTGAAAGTAAAGGCATGCACCACCAGACCCAGCACTTTAAAGTTTTTAGTTAAAATATACTTATAACATTCCTTCCTTCTTTTTCCTCCCTTTACTTTACTATTCTCCCTCCCCCATTCCTTCTCAAATTCTTTGGTTATTACTTATATGTATTTATATATCTTGCTGAGTCCTTTAACTGTTGCTTATATGTATATATTGTTGCTTATAAGCATGCATGTTTTAATATTATATTGGATAACCATTTAGGGGGTTCATCCCTGGGAAAGACTAATTCTTCTTCTCATAGTATTCTTAAATTGGCTGTCGCTTTTCTTTATCTAGCAGTGAGACCCCAGGACATTTCTACATCCACAGTGGCATGTCAGCTGGTGTTGTCATTGTTTAAGCAGTCACGTGGTCACATGGCTAAAATTTCATGGGTGTAGGGAAATAATCAGGAAGCTATCTTCTCAGGAGGTTTTCCCATTTGTAAAGGCATAAGAATTTAGAATGAATAAGGAACACATTATTCTGGCTGACATGTGGGTGGAAAAAATGTAATTTTGAAGATAAAGGGTACTTGTCCCTACTCTCTCACACTCCACATTTCTAGTTTGAGCTCACACAACTGTTTCTTCATCCAGGATCTGGTTGATACGCTCATCTCCTCATCATGTGGGCTTCCAGCTCTTGACGTGCATGAAACATAGGCTCCCACTGTGTCATGGTACCCTGATTTCCCTCCCTTTCTGTCAGTTCCTTTTCAGCCTTGGAAGTTATCTCCTTCCTCGGCCATCCTTTCACGTGGCAGTGTTTTTCATGGGCCTTCTAAATGTCGCTCCTGAGGTTCTTATCCTGCACAGCAACCCAGACAATTGCGTCTGCTTCTGTTTCACTTGTCAGTCACCAGCAAATCCCACATCTATATATTCAGCTCAGAACACTCCCCCGAGTCCAAGCTCTGTAACTTAATGGCCTACCAAAGACAAGCAGATCCCCAATTAAAACACTCCCTCCCTCTGCCCTCCAATCCACTTGGCTGTATGTTACCTATCTCCATGGGTACTGTGACCTAATTGTACAGTGCAGAGACCCAGGAATGAACTCTGGAGTTTTTCCTTCATCCACACTCCAGCAATTAAATGAATCATCAAGGATTTATTTTCTATGTCTTCACTGTCTTTCAAATCCTCCAGTTTTTTTCCATCTGCACCACCGCTATATAGCTCTTGCATACTAATATGCTCTCATAGTAATGTTCTAACTTCTGTCCTTACAGTCTTGACCATATATAATCCACAGCATACAGTAAGGCTGCACGGTTTTTCTATATCATTCTTCTGGTCATCTTCTACTATTTACCTTCCTTTTGTGTCTCTCTACCCAAATCTTAGATCCTCTCTTTTATAGTAAAAGGCTTCTGAACAGAGGCTCCTCCTCACCCAGCAGCTGTCTATCCATTTTTTCCTTCCAAAAGACCCATAGGTTCCCCCTGAATGACACGTAAAGGTCATATAACTGAACAATTATTTCCAGCAGACTTTAAAAGGGTGCAGGTGATTTTCCAAATAGATTTCTTAGACCTGCAAAATAGATCTTAACTTTTTATTATGACATGGCCAAAGTTTAATTCCCTCAGTGAAGAAAGTATCGGTTCCTACAATGTGTGCATATCTTTGTGATTTCATAACATCTATTTTATTTACAAAGAAGAATAAAGCTCTTCATCCTGAGGCCACCCAGGCTGCTGCTCCATCCATCCAAGCAGAGTAACCCAACACCATGAAGGCTTGCCTCTGCCTGTAATGTCTGCTAGTCTCCTGGGGAAGGAAGCATTTAAATGGGGCTATGAGTTGGTGTCACTGTCTGTCACTCTGCTTCAGTGGTGACAAATCCCTATGTTCATTTAATTTTCATCCGTTTATCAAATCCTCATTTTCAGAACTAAAAGCTACTGATTCGTCCACTAAGTGGATTTTTAGATAAGAATCAGAGAAAGATAAAAGGATTGCCACTATCTGGATGAAGATAAGTTAGGCTTGCCAACATCCAACTTCCCCAGACTGCTACACACACATTAATTATTGCTAGCATAACAGAGAACAGTCAGCACTGGCCTCTCGAATGCTTTGTCAGGCTTGGGGTCTGCCTCGGCCTGAAGCTCACATCATCTTTCTTTTGTTCTACCCTTCACTCGGCAAGGTAGGATAAGGAGCATTGGTGACAAGGGGAGGGAAGGGGTGAAGGGAGCAGGGACACAGAACCCTCAAGCTTCATCCTGGATGGTTAGCTCAAGAATGAAATCTTATCTAGTCTCAGAAACAGAGAGGGAAAAATGAAAAAAAGTGAATAGAGCTTAAGAGAATGTGATATATGATCAAGCACATCAACACAAATAAAAAGGAGTAAGAAAACAGGAAAAAGGGAGGCGTGAAAAAAATATCCGAATAAATAATGGTTGACCCAGTGCAAATATGACAGTAGACATGAATCCACATATTAAAGGGGCTTTTGAAATCCCAGGTGGGGAGAGCTAGAGAACTCATATTATGACACATTATCACAGTATTATTCAGTGGGTATGAGTTGGAGACAGAGAAGTAAGTCTGAAACAATTGGAGAAGAGAGTTTTGTCACATACAACATACAGTGGATCCTCATTTTGAGGAAGTGCAGATTTTTAGTCAAAAGCATGAAGGGTGAGGCACAGCAAGATGACATATTCGAATTATCTAACTCTTTACTAACTACGATCCCATGTCTGATAAAATTATTCCTTAGAAATGAAGGTAAAATCAGAATATTCTTAGATAGATTTTTTAAAAAAGAGTAAAGTAGTTTGCCTCTGTTGAGCATGCTGTCTGTGAGGTGTTAAAAAAAGGTTTTACACATAAACAACAGAACATCATATAGAAACTCAAAAGCACATGGAGATATGATGCCTCTGGTAATAGTTACTAAGTCACAGTATTAATGCACTTTACACTGTGATTTTTTTACCTATGTGATTTCAGACACCATGGAAAGTGAATATAAACCTGTGTTGACAGGCACACAATGTGAGGTGTAATTTTCAACATGAACAACACTAAAGATGACACAAATACAACATGCGTAAGGTTTTTACATTACCAAAACCAAGTAGATTAATCTGAAATGAATTGCTATAAATTTAGGCTATAATTATAATCCTCAGAGGATTCAAAACATAAAGCATGCACAGTAAGGTGACCCTAGAATGGCAAGTAGGAAGTATTGTCTCCTTACAGATGTAGATAGTCATGGAGGAACAAGGGCAAAACAAATGGCATTTAAAGTAAATATGAATTGCTAAACGGAAGAACGACTACCTTACATGTTGTTGAACCAAGTATAAATTGACCGAAATCTTCAAGCAGAGTGTGGCTATGACAGAACTAAGCTTTTTAAATGATCTTGTATGTTGCCTATAAGAAATTCACAAAGAAGCAAAGAGGTTGAAATTTGAAATGTGAAAAAGATCATCTATACAAATAACAATCAAGTGGGAATGGGGCCAACCACAACAGCATAAGAGCAAATACACTCTAGGACAGTTAAGAGACAAAGAATGCCGTTATAATATTGAAAACTGCTAATCCATCAGGATGAACAAGGGTAAATGTGTAGGGGGTGAGAAGATGGTTGGTGGAAAAGGGCTTGTTGCAGAAGCTTGAGGATCTGATTTTAGATCCCTGGCACCCATGTAAAAGCCAGTGTAATGGCTTGCTCCTGTCACACCAGTGCTGGGAAGGCAGAACAGGAGAATCCTAGGGTTCCCTGGACAGTCAGTTTAGCTGAAACAGAGACTACTAGGTTTAGCAAGGGACCCTATTTTCAAAGGTAAGGTGAAGGAACAACTAAAGAAGACAGCCTGAGGTCAACACCAGACTTCCACATGCACCTACGTGGTGAGTACATCTGCACACACAAGGTGTACACTCACGCATACATTACACAATACACACACAATCGACAAATAGGTAAATGAATCTCATTCTATATGAAGTAAATTCTAACATAATTGAAGAGCAAAAATAATACACAGACATTAACAAGAAAACAGTCTATGAACATTATAGACCAATGAGGTGTGTCCAGCTTTTTCCATATGCCCCAGGATACTGACAAATACAGCCCAATGCAAAATCAGTGCTCAGTTAAAGCTTCCAAAGGCTCGACATGCCCGGGAGGCATGCACAAATGCTCAGCACAGCAGAGTACTCCTGACAGCACACGGACAGCCACCCAGGACCCACCAAATCCCAGTCAATTTAACACCACGGAAACCATACAAACTATCATTTCAGACTCAGTGATTTAATTAGAAATGAATAAAGAAAGGATTCTGTAAGATTAACAAATATGTGGAAATTAAAAAAATACTCTTCACCAATGGGTTAAGAAGAAATAACAAGGAGACTTAGAAAGTAATTTGTGATGAAGGGGTGAGAATGTAACACATCAGAGCTTGAGAGCTGTAGCAAATGTGATGAGTGTGAAGGGATTTCTAACTACAAATGATTGTTGTATAATAAAAGAACGAAGAACTTAATAAACTAAACTTCAACTAGAAGGAAAAAAGGCCAAATTAAATCCAAAGCAACTGAAGGAAATAAATAACTAGAGAGGAAATAAACAGAAAGGAGAACATAAAACAATAGAAAACACTCAGTAAATTGAAGCCTATTTTAAAATCAACAAAATTGAAAAACCTTTAATTATACAAAAAAAAAGCACAGAAAATCAGGCAAATCAGTCTTAGAATAGTGACTGAAAATGGAGACCCTGCCTGACCTTACATAAATAAAAATGGGTGCAAGAAAATATTAAAATCTATAAATTGTATGTTATGTGACTGTAACTTCAGAAAAGCAGGTTGTTGTCTTTGCCCCTGAACCTGGGGGCCCTGAACAATGTCAGCCTAGAGTATCTGGCAACTGCTGCCCCATGCTTCTTCTCCCCTCCCCCACCCAAAGGTTGCCTGCCAAATTCCCCAACTCCAAACCTGAGCTCCGCACTAGTTTGTCAGTGGAGTAACCACATTAATATGGCATAACCCTTTTTCATCCACAGAAATTCATCATGCAATCATAAATTTGTAGTGGCATTTCACTTATGTTTTAATAAATAAAACTTGCCTGAGAATCAGAAAAGTAAAACAGCCACACTTGCCAGGCTTATAGACCAGGCAGTGGCAACACACGCCTTTAATTCCAGTAGACACACTAGCTTGCCATAGAAACCAGGCGGTAGTGGTGCATGCCTTTAATCCCAGAACTAGAGAGTGTTCTAAGACAGAAAGGAGACAGCTCTCAGACGCAGTATTATTCTGAGATTCCTGTAGGCAGGATCGCCATTTTTTTTACTAAGGTGGAGGTAAGAGTCAGGGGCTGGATGCTTTGCTTTTTGGATCTTCAGGTTGAACCCCAATTTCTCTCTCTGAGCTTTTATTAATTGAGCTTCATAGATTAATAAGAAATGATGGAGGAAATATGATCACATACCTTGTTGAATTCCATCAAACAATAACAGTGATGATGACAATGATGATGTTAACTGACCTCAGAATAGACCTTTCTTTGAATTTGGTGTACACACCTATTCTTTAAACTGCTCCCTTGTAGATATTTCAATGAAGATCTTTAACAATATTATAAGTAAACCAGGCCTGCTGCAAAGCTATATGGTTTTAAGGTCTATCACAAAAGCTTAGAGAGAAACACACTATAATGCAGACATTATTGGTTCCTCTTATCCCTCTCCTGCCTGCAGCTCAGTAGCAGAAAAACACTTCACTGTTAAGCTGTCAGTACTGAAGACCAAGGAAATCAGGTCATGTGGGACTTGGACATTTCTTTTTTCCCTTACATCTACAGCAATCTTCAATTGGAACATTTTCTGCCAAATATCTCTTTTGTTGGCTTGTTTGTTTGTTTTTGTTTGTTTCGTTCCATTGGTTTTTTTTCAAGACAGGGTTTCTCTGTGTAACCACCCTCTGTCTTGGAACTAGCTGTGGAAACCAGGCTGGCTTCAAACTCACAAAGATCTGCCTGCCTCTGCCTCCCAACTGTTAGGATTAAAGGTGTGCACCACCACTGCCCAGCTCCAAGTATCTCTAAAATAGGTTCTGTCATAATAGGTCAATTATTTAACACTGATTAATCAGCAAACGTATTCTAAAATATTTTTGTTACACAGTTGTTTTTAAAATTTAGCATTTTAGTCACATCGTATACCTTGGTATTGTGCAACATGATTTACACCAACGATAAAAACACATTTATTACAGATGGTGGCTTAATAGAGCCATTGAAATGGACAACTTTATTACAGTCTCAAAAGGGAGACATCACTAATTGCATGGTTTTGTAGGCAGCATCAAGAGGGGAATTCTTTAGACTAGCCAGATGCAGTAGCGTTCATCTGGGCAAAAACAATGTAAAAAAATTACAAGCTTGACCTACAAACACAGAAATGTTCCAGAGAACTTTTAGCAGCAGAGTAACCTGCCAGCATTCCCTGGAAGAGAGGACTGAGGCAGAGAAAAGTACTTAGTCATCAAAAGCCCAGTCAAGAAGGCAGTCATGTAGCTACACACAACGATTGCTTAGAGCCCTGGTGGTTAACTACCTGTGGGATCTTCAGCCTCTTGTTGAGACTCATGGCTGAGCAACAACTGGTGAGGTGTTGGTCCCATGCAGGTGTTCTATCTCCTAGCTTCTTAGAAAGGTATTTAACAACAGAAAGTATTTGAGCAGTCAAAATTTAAATGGATCTAGTCTTGTAACTCAAGCCTTAGCTTAACAGTCTGCAAAAACTTTCACCTCTTCTCACAAGGATGGATAGCACACGGCAAAGCATTTCCAGTCAGGACGATTCGGAGTCAAGTGTGGCAGAATACTAACAGCACACATTTATTTTTCTTTCTAAACACAGCTTTGATCTCGTGTAGTAGACCTAATTGCCTCCACTTTTTCAGTCTCTTTAACAGAACTGTACAGAAAAAGAAATCTATTGGACTACCAAAGAGCTGCAGAATCATGACACAGCGCTTTGCAAGAGTAAGTCTGCTATTTAACAGATGCTCATGTGAGCAAAGAGCATTTCTGTACTGACACCTTCTATCTGTTACTAATCTCATGTTGAAAGGGTTTGAACAAACAATACTGGGTTTAACTCATATCTAACCTTGACGTTCACCTTAGCCTATTCAAGTAAAATACACAGGGTACATGAACCGGCAGGACGATCATGCATCCTCAGAAGCAATGCAGAACAAGACACCCTATGTACATAACAACTGCTGGGTTTCATAATGCTGTCAGCTGATCAGAGGGCTGTTGATGCTGACACACAAGATCTTTCAGTGATGGCTAATGAAGCTTTTAGAAATTCGTTATAAAGTGGCACTGTGGCTGCTCTTTGGATATTGACCTGGTCACACTTTCTGTTCTTACTTGATTTGCAATTCTGGGTAGCAAATTCTCGTCTGTTGACATGTAAGTTGATTCCTCTATTGAAGACAGAATAGATGATAAAACGAAAAGCTAGGAAAGCAAAAACAAATACAAAGTAAGAAATGAGAACCATCTACACTTGCACTAGCTTGGGTGAGTTTTACCCTTTACTGTGCTTTCTACACACACATATTTCCTAAGATTATTTAATGTCTCTCTTGGCTTCCTTCATTTATAATGTTCTGAGCACTGCCATAAAACTGTTTGTATTTGTAAATGACATGGTTGGTAGCAGCACACACTGCTCAGTCCAACTATTTCTCTGATTTAATTGATATTTCAGTGATTATTCTTATGGCTAAATCTTTGGACATACATTTAATTTTTACTTTAGATTTTATAAATGTGTTTAATTTTGGCATTAACTTTCGGACATACCTGCAATGTTGACTTTAGATTTTATAAAGTACAATAACTTAAAGTTCTTAACACATATGACAAAATATAACTGGATTGTTCTCACTTTTTACCACTTCCTTTAGTGTGATCATAGGTGTCTTGTCTCAGAGGATGCCTGCTTTCTTAGCAACAACATGCTCTAGCAAAACCCCTTCCCAGAGCCAGGCGGTGGTGGCGCACGCCTTTAATCCCAGCACTCGGGAGGCAGAGGCAGAGGCAGGCGGATCTCTGTAAATTCGAGGCCAGCGTGGTCTACAAGAGCTAGTTTTAGGACAGGCACCAAAAACTACAGAGAAACCCTGTCTCGAAAATAAAAAAAAAAACCTTCCCAGTAAAAATCAATACACTAGAATGTATTTTCTCTGCTTTAATGACTACTTTTTGAACATTTTTCATGAACAAAGGTATTATATATTAAAATATTAACTTTGGAAAATTGTATGTTTAATTCTTGTCTTAAAAATTAGATTGTACTTAAATTGTTGAATTAGAATAATTCCTTAGGTCTTCTGGATTTCAGGTGTTTATAAGAAATATTGCTTCAAAATTTTTCTCACATTCTTAGATTTACTTTTTACTTTGTTTATAGTATTTCTTGGTGCACAAAAAGTGTGTATGCATATGTGTGCATGATGTATGTATGTGTGTACGTGCACATGTATACACGCCCATGGAGGCCAGAGAATGACAAGAGAATGTCTCATTCAACCACTGCTAACCTTACCCACTGAGAAGGGCTCTCCCCATTCAGCCCACAGGTGGCCATTTCAGACAACAGCTCTGGCACTCTGCCATTCCAGCCCCTTGCAGTGGGGTACCAATGTACACAGCTGTGCCTTTTTGCCTGGGTGCTAGGGATCCAAACCCGGCCTTTGTGCTTGTGTAGCAAGTGTTCACCCAATGAGCCATCTACCTAGCCTCCCAAATCGGCAAATTTCAAGTTCAATATTTTTCTTATTGTGCTTTTGCTATCAACTCAAGGACATAAATAACTGCCCAAATGTCTTCCAAAGGGTTTTATATGATTAGTTCTTACATTTGGGTATTGGATCCATTTGGGATTAATTTGTGTACATGGTGTCATGTAGAATCACAGCCTCATTCTTTTCCTAGGGTTATCCTTCTGCCCACACATAGCAATTGTCTAGTAGCATTATGAGAAAGGCTGTCTTTCTCCTTTGTATTATCTTTCCCCATTCATCAAAGGTTGGTTAATAATTAACTCACTGATTTAGCTTCTGGCTCTCATTTCTATTTCATTGTTCTACATCTTCATTTTTAACACCACATTCCATTGTTTGCTGTTGCTTTGGAGTAAATTCCTTAAAATATTTTCCCCTGTTAATTAAAGAAAATTATGTGTTCAGGTATTTTGCCTGCATGTGTTTCTGTGTACCATGTGCATACAGTGTCCAAAGAGGCCAGAAGAGAGCAGGATTCAGAAGATCCCTGGGACTGGACTTATGTATGGTTGTGAACTGCCACGTGGATGCTGGGACTTGAGTTCAGGTCCTCTGGAAAAAGTAGTCAGTGCCCTAAACTCCTGAGCTATCTCTCCAGCTCCTCTGGAACAAGTGTTAACATCAAGAATTACAATTCCTCCAACTGTGTTCTTTTGCAGGATTGGTTTATCCACTCTGGACTTTTTCCATTTCTATAGGGACTATCAGATGAGTTTGTCAATTTCTGAGAAAAAAAATGAGGCCCGGGATCTTTGATAGAAATTGGAGCTAGTTAGTGAGGAATGTACTGCTATCTTCACAATGCTAAGTCCTCTAAAGAGCTAACATGGGCATCTTTCTGTTTATTTGGGCCTCAGTTTCTTTCAGTGATGTTTGACAGTTTCCACTATTTGACTTTCCGTGTTAAGCAGATTTATTTCTGAAAACTTATTTTATACTAGTTTAATGTAAAAATTTCTTCTTACTTTTAGGTTTTGTTTGCTCATGTGTAGAAATAGAATTGATTCTGAATATTGAACTTGCCTCCTGTAATATTGGAGACTCACTCATTGGTCCTAAGAGTCTCTCTCAGCAGCTTTTAATATGTTCTCCTACAGAGAACTGTGCTGTCTGCAATAGAGAAAGTTTTACTTGTTCATTCTCTCTGTGAAACTACTATTGCTTTCTGTGACCCAAGTATCTTGGCAAGGACTTTCAACAGAACATAACAGAAGAGGTGAGTGTGTCCATCTTTGTCTTGCTCCTCACCTTAGAAGTCATTCTCAGCCATTAAGCGTTGTGTCAGCTAGGGCATTTTGTAGATGACATTACTCCACTGTGGATTTTCTTCCATTCCTACTTTGTTGAAGGGTTATCTCATGATAGTTTGTTGGATTGTGCCAAATGTCTTTTCTGCATTTGTTTATATGAACATAGTTTGTCCTGTATTATGTTAATGTTCTTATTCCATTAACTCTTATTGATGCCTTTTTATTTTGACACACTATTAAATTGTTGTGTTAGATTCTGAGTTAGATCCTATAGTTTTTTTAAAGCTGAGTTCTATTGAAAATATTTTGTTAAGGATTTATTTTTCTGTATCTATAATGGATTTTTGTTTGTGTACTTCCCTTTTCATGATACAGTTAAGATTTTGTAGTTAAAACAATACTTGTCTCTTAGAATGAGTGGGGAATATTGCTGGTCTTCCATTTTTAGAATGGTCTGTGAAGATTTGGCGTAAAATCTGCAGTGTAATTCATCATCAAAGCTACTGAGGCTTTGGATCTCTTTTTCCCAGGAAGTCCTTTGATCATTAATTAACTCTTTTCCCTTATTACAGCTCTGTCTAGATTTTCTGGCTTCTCTCCAGTCACTCCCAGTCTTTGCCTTTCCAGGAGTACCCAGAATAGTGGTACTTTCACATCAGGTCCTCTGTGGGTACAATTCTATTGCTTTGGGTTTGACATGTGCCAGTTGTGAGTGACAGGCAGTGGAGTGGCTGGAATCCAGGTGAGCCACTGCTGCGGCAGGACGATTACAGGTTTATGTGTCCACCCACAAGGATGCCAAGGCTCTGCTCCGGGCTCAGGTAGCAGTATAGGTGACAACGAGCAGCAGTGAGAGCAGACAGCTTGCAGGACCAGACTGACTCACCTTGGCTTTTGAAGAAGCCTGGCTTCTTCACTTTGCTGCATGGAATAAATTAATCTTGCTTCATACTTTCTTGTTTGCTTTACATAAAGAAGAGAGATGTTTCTACTCAAGGACATCTAATGTGTAGACAAAGAATGTGAGCAAAGAACATTAGGATAATAATCCTATTTGGAAGCTATAGTCTGAGAATACTAATTCTGAATTATCAGATGGGTTTTATTCGTTGTTTTAAAAGCGATTGTAACACACATATACACACAGATATGCAACGTGTTGAAAAGTAGGTAATAAAAACTCATATTTTAAATGAGACCCATAGTCTTGAAACTGTATTTAAATACAAGGCTCTTTGCTGAGACCTAGACATAAAATATTAAGGCTATCATTAGAAATTTGAGCATATATAAAATATTTTTTAAAATAGAACTTGAAATGAAAAGCCATGGTCACACCTAACAATATGTCTGAAAGAAGGAATAATCAAGACAATTTTCATTTTTATTCAAAAAGTAATTATATATGTTCCAGATTCTGAGAATGTACTTTAGTTAATAAAAGGTGCTTTGCAGGGGGCAGGTGTTGAAACAGTCTTTCTCTGGCTGTCCTAGAGCTAGTCCTTGTAGACCAGAGTGGCTTCAAACTCACAAAGATCCACCTGCATCTGCCTGCCATGTGCTGAAATTAAAGGTGTGTGCTACCACCACCCGGCATAAAAGGCACCTTTTTGTCAATATGCATGCATTGCCCAAGTCTTCTACTTCATAAGAGAAGACATAACTGAGCATACAAATTTATGAGCAGGGTATTTCAAGATAGCATCCCTTAGTAAGTTTCTTCAAATGATCTGTACACATCAACACAATCAACAGCCTTGGCCATTCTGCTGGGGACCTTCAGTGTGTTTCACAGACCAGTACCCAGAGGAGGCAGAGTGGCAGGAATGAGCAGAGATGGTATCTTCCAGCTTGCTTGACATTTCACTATTAAGAAGCAACTCTTTGAAGCTTAGTGGGCTTGTTTTCATGGCTTCGGGGGGGGGGTTCACTACAGTTCACTATGTGCAAGGTCATAGGGACGTGGTTTCAGGGTAGCTCCAGACAGACTATGATATGATAAGGAAGGGGAGAGGAGAGCAGGGAGGAGAGAGAAGGAACACCCTGCCCAGCTCAGGCGTTCAGAAAGGCCTCCCTTTCTTTCATTAGGTGCTTTGAAATCTGGGGTAGGGTGCGCAAGAATGTAGGGTCTGTAGAGTCTAGAGTATAACCACACACAGTTTCTGAGGACTGGTTTGCATCTGAGTAGCCTGTGCCCTAGCATGGGCCCCTGATGGGCTCCACACCAATACTTTCAACTAGTGAAAGTACGAAGGAAATTTCTATTAGTTAAGAAGCCAGCAGACCTGGATGCCTTACCAATTCATTATATGCCATTTAAAATGATAGGCATCTCTTGTGACTTGGTTTAGAACAGTGTTGGCTCAGCCAGTGGTTCACAACAGGGGCTGCCTAAGACCATCAGAAAACACATATATTTACATTATGATTAACAACAGGAGCAAAATGAAAACGAAAACGACTTTATGGTTGGGGATCATCACAACATGAGAAATTGTATTAAAGAGTCACAGGATCAGAGAGGTTAAGAACCACTGGCTTGGAGAGAACCCAGGTTAGAAGGTATAAGCTATGAAACAGGAAAATAAAGACTCATGTCCTTTAAAATCAACTTTTACAATTTCCTAGGCAGCCTGTTTTAGAGTTTTGAACTGCTCTCCGTAGGCACACCACTTTTCTAGAGGGAATCTGGTTACTCTCCCAGTGTGTGGCAAGCAAAGGGTGACTAGAGGCTTGGGTAACTTTCTGTTCATCCCTAACAACTTCCTTAGGCTTTGGAGGTTGTTCTGCTTCCTGTCCACATGTACCACTGACAGGGAAAGAGACTTTTCTTAGAAGCAGAGAACAGATCTTTCTCTCTGGTGATCAATGGGATCTTCAAGAAACACCACCATGAGCACCACACTACCTGACAGCATTCTGGATCAAAATCGAAGCCATGGGAAGTGTTGTAGAAGCAGGCTGGGTACAGTATCACACCTAACATCCACAAAGTAACTTCTCCCTCTCCCTAGTCAATATGCAGTGGCCACAGCTCTGTGCCCAAAGGATGCTGCCAATGGTATGTGATTTTGCTTGAGGCAGGTGCTTGGGTAAAGGTATTTAAAATGCCTCATGTGACAATCTCTTGGCCATGACTTGGCACCTTGATGTGGTTTGGATATGACAGAGGATATTTCCCAAAGGCTTATGTGGTTTAATATTGGTCCCTTCAGAGACCACGTTTAAAGTGTAGAACTTTAAAGATAAGGTGGGGATCTAGTATGTGAGCCCTCAGTTTATCTGGATCACTGTTTCTGGGTTGGTAAATTAATTCAATTATCTTGGGACACCTGAGTTAGCTACTCCGTCCTCCTCCTCTTGATTGTCTTCCTCTTTAACCAGGTCTTGCTTAGATTAAGCAATTTCCTACCCGAGTCTTCTGGGTGGGGTCAATGATCCCGACCACTATGCTCAGCTCAGGAGTTCTTTCTTGAAAACAGACACGCCTGGTGTGTAGAAGCCACCCTGGCTTCTTGTTTTGAAATAAAACATGCTATTCTTTTTTCCAATTATTGCTTTACTAACTTTTCTCTTTTTTCAATTATTGTTTTACTAGCTTGTAGGGGAAGCCCAGACAATCAGCTTGCTTGAAGGGCGGGATTTCCTGAGGTTATTATTTACTTATAAATATTGCGGGTATGCTCTCCACCTTCCCTTCTGTTTCCTGCTCTTCTTTGGAACCTTGCTTTTGTAAGTTATTCCCATCTTCCCCTTAATAAAGCTGATATTAAAGTTAGCCTGATTAATCCTATTTGCTGGTTGATTATGCCGCATCACTAGCTTTTCTTTTTTTAATTGTTTTTATTGAGCTATATATTTTTCTTTTTTTCTCCTCCCTTCCTCACCCCTCCACTTCTACCCTCTCTCATGGTTCCCATACTCCCAATTTACTCAGGAGATCTTGTCTTTTTCTACTTCCCATGTATATTAGATCCATGTATTCCTCTCTTAGGGTCTTCTTTGTTGTCTAGATTCTCTGGGATTGTGAATTGTAGGGGGTTTTTCTGTATGTCTAAAAGTCACTTATGAGTGAGTACATATGATATTTGTCTTTCTGTGTCTGGGTTACCTCACTCAATAGGATGTTTTCTAGATCCATCAATTTGCCCGAAAATTTCACGATGTCATTGTGGTTTTTTTTCTCCTGTGTAGTACTCTATTGTGTAAATGTACCACATTTTTCTTATCTATTCTGTCAAGGGACATTCAGGTTGTTTCCAGGTTCTGGCTATGGCAAACATTGCTGCTATGAACATAGCTGAGCACATGTCCTTGTGGTACGATTGAGCATCCTTTGGTTTTTATACCCAAAAGTGGTATTGCTGGGTCTTGAGGTAGGTTGTTTCCTCATTTTCTGAGAAATAGCTGTACCAAAATCCAAAGTGGCTGTACCAGTTTGCACTCCCACCAGCAATGGTCATCAGTGTTTTTGATCTTGGCCATTCTTACAGGTGTAAGATGGAATCTCAGAATTGTTTTGATTTGCATTTCTCTGATGGCTAAGGATGTTGCACATTTCCTTAAGTGTCTTTCAGCCATTTTAGATTCCTCTGTTGAGAGTTCTCTGTTTATGTTTGTACCCCATTTTTATTGGATTATTTGTTCTTTTGATGACCAATTTCTTGAGTTCATTGTATATTTTGGAAATCAGCCCTCTGTCTGATGTGAGGTTGGGCAGTGGTAGCACATAGCTTTAATCCCAGCACTCAGGGGGGCAGAGGCAGGTGGATCTCTGTGAGTTCGAGATCAGCCTGGTCAACAAGAAACATGATATTCTTAATGGCCAGAGATATCATTATGCTATTTGGATGTTCAGGCTTCAAAACTGTGAGACAACCTCTGTTTGAAGTTGTCTAACTTCAGTGCTTTATTATATATATAGACTATGCAGACCTTAAATATGAAGACTAAACACAGGTAGACTTGCAAGAAATCTGTGGGGAGTCACAGACACTTGCGCAGCCTCCAGAAATGAAGGTTCGTAATTTTTTTGTATGAATGAGGAATGAGCAACAGTACCCTGTTCAGTGGTCTTTTAAGGAAGATGGGTGTACATTTACCAGTAAAGTGATTTCAGACATGTATTTTTCAGACATGTGTGTCAAGTCCTGTTTAAAGTTCTCTGCCACCAATGATGGTTACAATTATACAGAGTCAAGCTTCATCACATTTGAGTGCTGCCCCTGTAGATATCACAAGTTTCCTTTTCTTTTCCTTTAATAATTTAAGATACATAACTGTAATTTATTAATCAAAGAATACATAAAGAAATAGAAATAAATACTATCACTTACTTCTTAAATTTTTACTGGGAGACAAACTAAAACATATAAAGAAATAAACCATCCCACAACTGTAAATATTTGGTGCTAATAAGCACAGTGTAGAAACTGCTCTGGGTTTTACTGAGAGCAGATGCTGAATAATGCATGAAGGAACAAATCCCAGGCACAGTCAGGGGAGGCTTTTCCACAGCTTGCTCAAATCTTTATTTTAAACAGCATAAAAAGGCTCTTTCACTATTTCCTATAAGCAAAAAGCTAATTATTTTCAGAAACACTTATTATAGGGGATAAAATTTCCTTTAGCATTGTTTTAAAATCTGTATCCCCTGTGAAGTAAAAGCACCCCTTGCTTTGCTTCCTGAACACATACCTGACCTTTCTAAGCCTAGAGATAGCGCCTATCCAATTTCCTGTTTGACTGTTTGTTTGCTTTAAAAGTCTTAGCCTTTTATTCAAGATAGCCTCACACTCACTCTGCATGCTGACCTCAAACCCATAATCCTCCTGCCTCAGCCTCCTGAGAGTTCAGATTATCCACATTTCATAAGCAAATAAAAAAAACTTGCCCCACAAAACTGCCAGCTGTGCTGTTAGACCCACCCTGCGTCGTTCTTGAGCTAAGACAAGTATGCCCATGGTCAACTCAAGGATTCTCTTTTTAATATAAAGATTTTATTTTATTTTATTTTATTTTATTTTATTTTGCTTTTTAGCTACTTCAGATCTTCTGAGCTAGCTAAAACTGGCTCTCCTCCCCCTTACTCTTTTTTTCTGAATTTCTAAAGAATAAAGAATAAATTGCACGGCATGGATGGCCTGCTAAGAATGGTCCGTAGGGAACTTAAGCAAATGATAAAGATAGCTAAAATCTGGTCTGGGGTTGGGCAAATAGTCTAAGTGGTAGAGTCTGTGAGTAGGATGTGTGAGGACTCGTGTTCAACTCCCAACTCCACAAATAAACAGATGGATAAACGATTGGCAAGCAGATAGACAGCCGTCTACTTTGTATTACTGTGGATGTGGGGAATTCCAGACAACATATGTGGTACAGTCCTCCTCTCAGGAGAGCATGTACCTCTACTCCACTTCTACCCTGTCCTGTGGGCAGAGTTAATACTCTCATGGATCTTACAATTCTATTCTGAAGTGTTATGGTGTTTTTGGCTGTGTGATGCTTATCCATGGACAAATGCCACCAGAGAAAAGAGAGATTAGATAAACATGCATGAGACTTCAAGTACCCAGGACATAGCAGAATGACATGGGAAAGGGAGAGCTGGGAAGAGCATGCCGATTGGTCTACTTTTCTTTCCTAAAATAAATGAGTCCTTATGACTTTTTAATGTTAGAGGCTAAATTCAGATTTAATTTAGTTCTCCTGAAATCCAGTGTCATTTCTAGCTTTACCCTATGTGTACAAAAGAATCCTGAGAGCTGACCCAGAATAAAGGTTGTATTTCTAGAGCAAAGCCAGTGAGGTTTGATTTCTTTCCCATAGATTTTTCCAAGTATTTGATGCTCTAGAGAGTCTATAGACACCAGTCAGCAAAAGAGCAAGCAACGGAGAAAGAAATGAGGGAAAAGGCTGAGATACAGAAGTTGACCCTTCTTGTTTACCCTGCATTCCAAAGTCTACAATGCCATTTATATAATCACACTCACAAGTTCCTAGAATTTTCTGCTTAGAGAAGCAAGATTTTCTTTTCCTTGTGCTAAAAATTGAGAATCTAAATATGGAAATGAAGCTTCCATGAGAATGGGTCTATGATATCAAGATATGCTGTCCTCTAGGACAGACTATTTTGACCTTTGAGATCCTGGACAGGAGCCTGCTGGGACCTGGTTTTCTGCCTTTCCCTCTAATTCTGAGTCCTTGCCTATATTGCTCCAAGGATCTATTCCCTTACCTGAAATATTCAAACTGAATGCCACTCTTACAATCTCACAGGTGAGATAACAATTTATCAATGATGAAACTAATTATTAGAAGTCAAAATTATTTGTCTTTTGTTGTAGAATAGCTGTTTAATTATGTAAAGATGTGTGACTGCTTTACTTTGCCTGACTAAGGCTCCTGATTGGTCTTACAAAAAGCTAAATGACCAATAGCGAGGAAAGAAGTATAGGTAGTGCTTCTGGCAGAGAGGGTGTGTAGGAGGAGGAATTTAGACTGAGGAGGGAGAAAGAAAAGGAGATAGCAGGAAGATTCCAGGGGCCAGGTAGACAGACATGGAGGAAGCAAGAAAGTAGGACATACAGAATAAAAGAAAGGTAAAAATCCCTGAGGCAAAATGTAGACGAAAAGAAACAGGTTAGATTAAGTTAAAAGGGCTAGTGAGAGAAGCTTAAGCTAAGGACAAGCATTCATAATTAACAAGTCTCCATGTCTTTATTTGGGAATCTAGTTGGTGGTTCAAAGAAAATTTCAACTAGAGGTTTTGATTGTGTAAGTAAATAATGGAAGAACTAAAATTAAAATTTAGAATTATCAAAATTTCTGTCACTCTTCTCCATTGTATCCTTATAAAAGAAGTCCTTCTTAACTCAAATCCAGTGAAAGCATCTGCTGAAGCTCCATTCACTAAAGCCACCCATCCTTCAACAAATGCTGTACATCAAATATAGCACACCCAAGACCACCATCTTTATTGATATAAATTTAATCCAAGACAACCATCTAACAAATACAGTGCATCAAATACAGCACACCCAACACCACCATCTAACAAATACAGTGCCTCAAATAGAGCACACCCAGACCAACATCTAACAAATACAGTGCATCAAATACAGCACACCCAGACCAACATCTAACAAATACAGTGCATCAAATACAGCACACCCAACACCACCATCTAACAAATACAGTGCATCAAATACAGCACACCCAACACCACCATCTAACAAATACAGTGCATCAAATACAGCACACCCAACACTACCATCTAACAAATACAGTGTATCAAATACAGCACACCCAACACCACCATCTAACAAATACAGTGCATCAAATACAGCACACCCAACACCACCATCTAACAAATACAGTGCATCAAATACAGCACACCCAACACCACCATCTAACAAATACAGTGCATCAAATACAGCACACCCAACACCACCATCTAACAAATACAGTGCATCAAATACAGCACACCCAGACTACCATCTAACAAATACAGTGCATCAAATACAGCACACCTAGACCACCATCTAACAAATACAGTGCCTCAAATACAGCACACCCAACACCACCATCTAACAAATACAGTGCATCAAATACAGCACACCCAACACCACCATCTAACAAATACAGTGCATCAAATACAGCACACCCAACACCACCATCTAACAAATACAGTGCCTCAAATACAGCACACCCAACACCACCATCTAACAAATACAGTGTATCAAATACAGCACACCCAGACCAACATCTAACAAATACAGTGCATCAAATACAGCACACCCAGACTACCATCTAACAAATACAGTGCATCAAATACAGCACACCCAACACCACCATCTAACAAATACAGTGCATCAAATACAGCACACCCAGACTACCATCTAACAAATACAGTGTATCAAATACAGCACACCCAGACTACCATCTAACAAATACAGTGTATCAAATACAGCACACCTAGACCACCATCTAACAAATACAGTGCCTCAAATACAGCACACCTAGACCACCATCTAACAAATACAGTGCCTCAAATACAGCACACCCAACACCACCATCTAACAAATACAGTGCATCAAATACAGCACACCCAGACTACCATCTAACAAATACAGTGCATCAAATACAGCACACCCAGACTACCATCTAACAAATACAGTGTATCAAATACAGCACACCTAGACCACCATCTAACAAATACAGTGCCTCAAATACAGCACACCTAGACCACCATCTAACAAATACAGTGCCTCAAATACAGCACACCCAACACCACCATCTAACAAATACAGTGCATCAAATACAGCACACCCAACACTACCATCTAACAAATACAGTGCATCAAATACAGCACACCCAGACTACCATCTAACAAATACAGTGCATCAAATACAGCACACCCAGACTACCATCTAACAAATACAGTGCATCAAATACAGCACACCCAACACCACCATCTAACAAATACAGTGCATCAAATACAGCACACCCAACACCACCATCTAACAAATACAGTGCATCAAATACAGCACACCTAGACTACCATCTAACAAATACAGTGCATCAAATACAGCACACCCAACACCACCATCTAACAAATACAGTGCATCAAATACAGCACACCCAACACCACCATCTAACAAATACAGTGCATCAAATACAGCACACCTAGACCACCATCTAACAAATACAGTGCATCAAATACAGCACACCTAGACCACCATCTAACAAATACAGTGTATCAAATACAGCACACCTAGACCACCATCTAACAAATACAGTGCCTCAAATACAGCACACCCAACACCACCATCTAACAAATACAGTGCATCAAATACAGCACACCCAACACCACCATCTAACAAATACAGTGCATCAAATACAGCACACCCAACACCACCATCTAACAAATACAGTGCATCAAATACAGTGACCCCTCACCAAGTACAGTACATCAAATCCATTGCCCACCATAAACAGTCCATCACTGAAGATGGGAGCTGTGCTGGTTAATTTGTGTCAAGTTCACACAAACGAGAGACGTCGGAAGAGAAGGAACCTCAGTTGAGAAATTGAATCCATCAGATTGTCCTATGGGCATGCTTGTAGGGACATTGTCTTGACTGATGATTGAAGTGGGAGAACCCAGCACCCTGTAGACAGCACCAAGTGTAGGGAGGTGGGCCTAGGTTGTATAAAATAAATAGCTGGGTGTGGTCAAGAGAAGCAAGCCTGTTAGCAGCATTCCTCTGTGGTTTCTGTCTCTGCTCCTCCTTGAATTCCTACCTCATCTTCTTTAGTGGATAAACAGGGACGAGGAGGAAGGGTGAGCAAATGACCCCCACTCCCACTGAGTTGTTCTTGGTCATGGTGTTTTGTCACGGCAGTCCAGCAGGAGCACAGAACTAGAATGGCCAGTGATACTCTTCAAGTGCTCACACTTTCTAGGAATGCTAATGGCTCAGTTTATAAATGAACAATACTGTATTTTGCTAACTTTAGGCAATAAAGAGAAAAACGAATACATGAGTAAGACCATGATATTCATACAGGATTAGAATTAGAGTAATTTTACTAATTACTTGGAAAAGTTTCCCCCAGTTTTAAGCCTTCAGCAAAGTAATTCTTCTTCCCTGTAGTGATTTCTAGAGACACACAATGCAAATAGCTTCCATTCCAGTCTTCAAAATAAGCAAAAGATGATTAAGAAACCAGTTTCCAAAATTCTAATTATTTCAAAAACCTCCAGGATTGCTGCTGTACCAAAATCAGTTAATACCCTCTTTAAATCAGCCACAATTGATTGCTTTTAAAGTATTTTAAAGGGAACTTCTTATTATTACTATAAAGAAAAAACACAGCTAATATTTTCTATAAACTATTTGCAGTTATGGAAACAAATATAGTAGAAGAGGATGCTGACTCTTAAGAACATGGCCCCGCAGCAGACAGCTCCAAGGCTGCGGGGTGCTCTGCTCTCTTCCAGATGAAGACCAGCAGTGCTATGACAGGTGCTAGGAAAAGCCAGGATGCTCCAAACTCATCCTTCTGCTGGGAAGAATCAGGAGGACTGAAAGGGAACCTAATCTTCTCATTTTATGATTTGGTGCTATTTAATGATGCCCTCAAATTGTATCAAATATCTTTCCGCAGGCCAGTGTTATATGTTCCAAGTACTTGGGTCACCCTGAATTACTGTATAGTGAGTCAGGGAATATGAATGAAATATGAGAAGTTTAGAGAACTGTAATTAAATTTTTCATTCAGTCATTCGTTAGTTAGTTTGTTCATTTGTTCATCTACTAGTGAGTTAAGCACTTCTAACCTGTACATCACAGGACTTCCTGGGATTCAATGGCTAGACTTTCACTCACTTCAAGAAAAACATAAATTACAATGAAGGCTCTCACTAAATTAAAAAATAATAAGGCAGTGAAAAGATTATAACAGACAGGAAGTGCTAGTCTAGTAGCAAGTGAAGTCTTGATCTAATTACAAGTAGGCAATTCCTTCGTGATTATAGAAGGCTTACAGCCCATTGTAGATTGTCAATGATGTCTTGTATTGGTGAGCATTATTTGGCAGATAGCAATTATGTGTGGAATGGAAACCTGGAGGACATTTCAGTAGGACATATATGCTAACATGGTAAAGGGAGTTCCAGGAAGACCATGCCAATTATCTTTTCCTTTTCTTTTGTAAGATAAATAAGCCTATGATTTCTTAGCATTTGAAGGTAAATTTACATTTATATTTGTTTTCCTGAAGCCCAGTACCATAAAGTTTCTAACTCCACTGTATATGTGAAAGCAATCCTGAGTGCTGTGGATGATCTAGGTCACTCTCAGTGATTAAGTACCAGAAAGGAAGGAAGTGAGAGAAAGATGGAAGGAGATGGGAAGAGAGGAAGGAAGGGAGAGAGAGAGTTGGAGGGAAACAGGAAGAGGGGAAGAAAAGGAGAGAAAGAGGGGGGAGACAGGAAAAGAAAAAAGGGGAGTAAAACAAAGGGAAATAGAAGGAGAGGAAGGGGAGAAAGGTGGAGGGAAATAGGAAGAGAGGAAGGAAAGGAGAAAAAGATGGGGAGACAGGAAGAGATGAAGGAAGGGAGAGAAAGATGGAAGAAAACGGGAAGGGAGGCAGGTAAGAGGGAGGGTTGGCTTGTATGGGAGATAAATGTATTTTCAAAAAGATTGCAATGAATGAGACCAAAGAAACATAACACCTATCATTGAAAGTAAGCCTTGCTTGAGCTACCTTGACTGAGAAATACTTCTGGCTAGGTGGTTACAAGGCAGGGGGCTCTACAGTCACCAGAACTGCCTCATGTTCATCATACCAAGGACTTCAGCATCTTCCTGCAGGCATTTTCCCTCCTTTCCCCTTTGGCACAACTTCACCGAGGCTTTCTTTAAAATTGCAGGTAAGATGGAAGGGAAAACCTAGTATTTTCAGCCATCCCTAGCACTGTGGACAGGAAGTTTATTTTATTGTCCTAGTTTCATATTTAGGTGGCCTTGAACTCAATGTAAGGAAACAGTATCATTCAATTTTCAAGGTTGATAAACCCTGAAGGAATGGTAAAATAACTTTTAAATATTTTTTAAATAATAAAATATATTATTTCCCTCCCTTAAACTCCTCTGAAATCCCCTTGTTGTCTCTCAAATTCATGGCCTCTTTTTCTTTAATTATTGTTACATATATATGATATATATGTATATATTATATGTAAAATATATTCCAAACTATATAAACACAGCCCACGTAGTCTATACAATGTTACTTACACATGTGCAATTTTGACTTGAACAAGGATGATATCCATACTACCATGGAAGGGGAAATCTTGGTGGGCCCCAATCCCAAACAAATAACTACAGGCAACTAAGAAATTTTTAGAGCAGGAGAATTAGTCTTCCCCAGGGAAGAGCTTCCCAGTTTGTTATCCAAAGCCACTAAAAGAATAACTTTATCATGGAATGTCAGCAGGGTTATCCTGGGGCATGAAATTTGGGAAGGGAAGACAACATTCTTGTACAATGAGTGTATTGCTGACTTCTGTATAGCAGTGATAGTACCCATTACTTCGACTTTATTTTCTTTCCATTCTGTTTTAGTGAGTCAATATGGTTAACATCCCAACAGTGCTGTGGTTTTTTTTTTTCAGATTAACTTCATCCTCTAACAGAAACACAGTTTATTATAGCACCTTGTTTGAAGAGTTCAGTTCTTTAAAGATTGCCCAAAGAATGAAATACATTTCTAGAGGGTGTCTTAGTTAGGTTCCTTTTGCTGTGATAAACCCATGACCAAAACACCTTGTGAAGGAAAGGGTTTATTTCATCTGACACATCCAGCAAACAGTCCATCACTGAGGGGATGCAGGGCAGGAACTCAAGCAGGTCAAAAAGCTTGAGAAAGGAACTGAAACAGAGGCAAGAGAGGAGTACTGCTTACTGGCTTGCTCCTCGTGGCTTGCTCAGCCTGCTTTCTTACACAGTTCAGCACCACCTGCTCAGGAGTGGCAGCACCCACAGTGGGCTGGACCCTCCCACATGATCATTAGTCCATATAAAGCGCACACAGATTTGCTTGTGGCTAGTCTAATGGAGGCGATTCTTTAATGGAGGTTCCCCTTCCCAGATCACTCTAGCTGTTGTCAAGTGGAGAAAGAAAAAATTAACCAGGATGTGTGAAATATACATGTGTAAATCATCTTGCTTTTTTCCATTGGTGAAGAATGGTCCAGTTAACAATTAGTTGCCAAACCAAATAAACTGATCCCTCTGCGGGAATGAAGGTTGATGAAGTATAACATACCTGTGAAGCTTGAGAGTCACAGTTCCATAGACAGTGGCAAAGCCGAGTAGACGGACCCACCTTAGGAGAATACAGCGGAATGTGCTTGGCTCAAAGTACAGAATAACAACCTGGGGGACAAAACAGAGAGAGACCTTCAGCGTCAATTGCTGCCCTACCACAGTACTGTATAACTGGGCGCTTAATATGCATTAATTTTGACATAAGCATACACGCACTGAAAGAGTTCTTCAAAATGCCCTGTCAGTTCATTACTGAGATGGAAGAACTACAGGATATCTACTGATTTCAGTGAATTCTAAATTCTTGAAATCTAATTTCAAGGAGTTCTGATCACCTGTTTCCAAGTCTGTAGCATGCAAACATCTGTTTCTTTCTTTTCAACACAACCTTGCAGACTGCTTCCCTCTGTCTTCCTCTACTACAGCCTTTCCTGTTCTCCTGTGCCCTTCCCCTGTGTGAGGCAGCCCCAACGAGGTTGTCCATACTGTGCCTTGCAACAATCTACTCACCACTCCAGCCCTTCTACAAATCAGAACACAAACCAACAATTTCACTAACTCCCTGCATCTCGCTTCAGAGTTTCAATACACAGAAACGAAATATTCCAGACGTCCTCCTATGAGTTGTCGAAGTAAAAAAGAAGCAGGAGAGAGACATGATTGCCAAGGGATACACTAATGTCACACAGGAGCTACAACAGGCATCTGAGCAGCTTCAGTGGGGCCACAGGACAAGTCACCAACGCTACGGGACAGACAAAGGACTTGCACAGGACACTCCACTGCCTCTCATACACTGCTATGTAAATTTCAGCACGTACTCATAGAAAACTCAGTCTGACCTCGCTAGGGAGCCTTGGGTACTACTAAAGGATGAATGGTGCTGCAAGGAAGACTTTCAATTACCTGGATCAACAGGTACGAAATGATTCTGCCGAGGTCAGCGCCATCATAACAGAAACTCTGGTGGTAGCCAAAAGCCTGAGTGTTTCCTTTGGCTTTTTAAACTAGAAGCATGACTACTGCAGGCAGCTAACATTTCTCTTGACCACTGCACAAATACAGTCCCTCTTCTCTGTGTAGATTCTAGGATGGTATTAATTATAGCTCTTTCTTGTTTCTCAACTATTTGTGAAGCAGAAGCAATATTTTAGGGAACTGGGAAAGAGGAAGACAAAAGTCTTCAGGACACACTTTTCAAAGATAAAGGTAGGCCCATACCCAAGACATCACCACACAGTGTGTTCTGGAATCAAGTGACAACTTTTGACTCTATTCTTCCACTTATACAAAATGTATCATTAATTTTCCTATGTACCATGTGTGTGTGTGTGCATGGGTGTGTACAGAGAGAGTATGAATATACACATAAAGGCTTGCCTTTTTGTTTTATAAGAAAAAGATTCAAACTCAGAAAACATACAGAAATACAAAACCATTTAAAATTTTGTAAATTTGTACAACAAATTTTATCTCGCTAATTTTAGGAATATTTTCTTTGCACATGAAGGCAGAAATATTTATCAGTTCTGCTTAGTACGGATTTGATGCTGAAGAGGAAGAGAGAACTTGGGGACTAAGAACTCTTTCTATATGACTAAAGGTTTGGGGAACACCTTGTTTCTTCTCACAGCAAAAAGAAATGGCAAGTTAGAGACTAGAGAACCCGGAGTAGTGAAGTGAAGACACATAAATCTCAGCGATTAGCAGAGAAATGGATTCTGAAATTATTCTGGCAGTGTGGATTCCTGGGGGCACAGTTCTGAGTTACGAGAAAGCTTCCCCTGCACAGTAGGTTCATCAGGGAAAGGAATAGGCAGAGGGGAAGAGCTAAGTAGCTTTGGGTGCAAAGGGCATCCAGTAAAATTGGCTGCTGTTTATTCTTGTTGTAAAAGTCACAGTTTCTCATTGCATTATAATTACACCCCATTCTTCCCAGGGATGTTTTTCTGCCCTCCCAGTCTCTCTTCTTTTTCAGTTTTTAGCTTCACTTTTGGTTATAGAGCTTTTCCATGTCTTTTATATCTTAATCTCTAAACCAAAAGTAGAATTATAGAAGGGCATGGGTCTCTGTATGTACTTTACAAATAGAAAAATCTTGCAATATTTTCTTAGCAATCTATTTAGAGTTTTTTTTAAAGAAAAGTAATTTTAAAAATAGACTATCTGAAAACCCCTAGGACTCACCAAACATTGTTATTTTAATTGATATATTCAATATTTATTTACTCAGAAAGGAACTTAGAAGCTTTAAATGCTAATTAGATTTTCACAAAAGTTATAAATGCATACAACAGATGTAAAATGTATGACAAAAATGACATAGTCATATGAAATATTGCACAGCAGCCATTCTATTCTAGACACTAAATTGGCATGGTTTGCACACCTGGGCTCATGTCATCCTCACAGCACTTTTGACCTATGAACTTTTATAGAGGAGAAGTGAAGCGCAGAGAACTGAAACAATGCATCCAGGATCTCCTAGTGGGAGGTGTGGCGACAGGGTCTGAACGCAGACATTCTGTTCAAAATTGAGGCTTATGAGAGCTATCTATACCTACTCGCCTCTCTAAGCGCTCTCTTAGTGGGAAGGGATTGACATCATTAACCTATGACCTGAAGCATAAGGAGGATTTGGAGGAAGGGCAAATTATTTCAGAGAAATTGAACTTATTTCAGCAGAGAAGATGGGCATCTGAGCAAGGGTCTAAGGAGGAGCAGGTATGAATGTGCAGTGCAAAGCACAGCTGGATGGGGCAAGGCAGAAGGTGCTGTAGAAAGGTCTAGAGTGCGTGGCTACAGCAAGGAAGAATAAACAAAAAGAAGCATGGATGACAGATCTCTGAAGCAGGGTTAGGGTGGGGTCAGAACCCTGGAATAACAGGGTGAGGAATTTTGAATTATTCCATGAGCAGCCCATTAAGAGTCTTTCTGCTGAGATCTGAATATTTGCTAAGGACTCATCTAGCACTAGTCTGTCACAGGATTGGTTGGAAGGGAGTAGGAGCTGGAGTGCTTCATCCTGTAGCCGTATTTCCTCTTTCTCTTTGTTTTACCCCTTGGTTTTCTTGGCAGGCCCCAAACAGCTGTAGGAATGTTTCTGCTCACATCACCATCCCGCTTTGGACTTCAGTGGCTCTCAGATTCTTAGGAGGAAATTAAAATTCTTTCAAACTGTTGGCAAGGCTCAGCTCCACAGAATCCCACTCATCTCTGCTGTCATTATTTTGTCCCCACTCAAGCCTGCAGACCCTAGCATGAGTGGCCTCTTTCGATGGATGCTCCTTGCCCAGTCCTGTGTCTCACCTGCATCTGAATTATTTCTGCCCATCCCTTTTGGCTTTGGCCAGAATAGTCCTTCCTCTATGAGGAAGAAGACTTTCTGTAGGATGCCCCAAGGTTTCTACATGTTCAGCACCTCTCTCCTCTAGCAGGGGCAGGCTCTGTCGTGTCTGCTTCTGTGGCACCAAGACTGAATCCTGGCATGCTAGAAAGGCCTCGGTCAGAGTAGGTTGCATGAAATAAAGCAAACAACGTTCTCAGGGGAAAAGGTAGCACTTAATGTAATCAGTGTTGAGAGACCAAGAATTCAGACATTTGCTAGAACAACGGAAAAAGTATCTGACTCAAGAAAGCATCTAATTATTCCTTGAGGCAAAGGAAAATAAATATTAAAGACATATGAAGAATTTAAGCCTGGGGGGCTGGTAGAAGGAGGGCTGTGTTTGAAATGGAGCAGATAGAAGGAAATGATGTATAAGGATGGAGTAAATTATGAGACTTCCTATCACATCCGTGGTGACTCAGCACAGGCTTGGCATCTGTGACAGTCCCACTCCTCCCACATAATGTCAGACTTCCATCTTATTTGCACACTATTTACTCCTGTTGAATGCTAAGCTTCCTTCCTTCACTCAATAGCTCTATTCTGAAGTAATTATTTCTGTAACTCAGTTGTTTATCATATCTTTCTTGCTGGAATAATATATGCAAGATCATTTAGCTACTAAGTACATAATCCATTCTCCTGATGACTCTAAGGGGTAAGGAAGTGACTTTTGCCATGGTATTGATGACTGCAGACTCACAGTTGAAAAAGAGGGACATAGAAGGCCTCTGTGACAACCTCTACTCCCCCCCCCCCCCAATAACAGCCTTGACAGGAAAACATTAAGGAGAACTCTTAAAACCTGTGATAAAAATGCTGAATTGTAGCACCCACAACTGATGGATTCAGGCAGAGGTGCGAGTGGGGGAGGACTCAGTTTTCTTTAAGGGGCTGGACACCAGGAGTTTGAGCATGCTTCAGTGAGGTATGGTCAACACAAATTGGTCTTGCTTTTTTCTTTTCTTCTTTTCTTGGGGGGTGGGTATAAGGGACAGCTGATTTGGGATGACTTGGAAGTGAGTGTACTCAGTGTTCACCATGTGAAATTCCCAAATAATCAATAAAAATATTATGAAAAAACTCGCAAGCAATTCCCTGGCACAGTGCTTGGCAATAATGGGTAACAGATCAACCTCTTATATATAATAATGATACTGAGAAAAGGAAGTAGTGATGGGGATGATGTGCAAGCTTGCTCTTTAATAAGTGGAAAACAAATTGTCTATAGGAAATTCAGATTTAGGTCATCCTAGTTGGTTTGCTTTATGAAGAGAAAAGCACACCCAAAATTGGTCTCTAAAGTCATGTTGTATTATGACATGTTAGGTTTTACATATGAACATATAATTTACCAACATGACTATGAAACATAACACCCTGTTCCAACCATAAATTAATAACATTTAATAACAGACCTTTGTAGAAAAGAATAAAGAAAAATTAATCCATCAAGCTGAAAGACTTATGAATGATATCCTATGACATAAAACTGACAGCAGCCATGCTCATGGGCAAAATTATGATAGTATGGAACTGCTATGCCCTCAATATCTCTTTAAAAATTCATTTTTAAATTATTATCATTGTAAAAGTATTAAGAGGTGGGACCTTCAAGAAATTACTAGGCTATGAGTATTGCCCTCATGAATGGATTAGGGTCATAATGGATTATGGTTATTTTTGAAATGGGCTCTTAATAATAGTGAGTTCAGCTGATTTTTCTGTCTTGCTATTCCTTGCCCTTCTGTGATGGTCCTTGTTTAGCACCTTTCTCAGTCTTGGTCATGTGATTCTTCCCACCACCCACAAGACTAAGCTGGGCTTTGTGTTATTCTCATGCCGTTTGTTCTCATTGGATGTTGGTTATGCTCTCACTGGGGGTTTCGCTTTCCAGCATGCAAATCTATGAGCAAAATAAATCTCTCTTGCTAATAATTGGCCAGTCTATGATGTCCTGTTATAAGAGCAGAAAATGGACTCAGACATGCCACACATTGATCTCAATGCTATGCTCATATTGATCTCATATCACCCAGGTTTTGAGTCCAAGTAAACTCCACCATCTTTATTTTAATGGAGAGGAGACCACGTGTTAATGATGGCAAGAAGTAATTTGCTTCATGCTATCAAAATCATAACTTTTTGTATTAGAATCCATAGAAAGTTCCTTTATTGGAAGACAAGTTGAAGGCAGAGTTCCAAAGTAGTACTACATGGGGAAACTGTCTCTACTCTCTTCCTAACACTAGAGGATCATGAGAGCTGTAGATACATTGAATATGTGGGGAGCATGATGGAACTGTCCACTCCATCACTGCATAATACCAATGCTGAAGAATACATGCGATTTCTGTATCAGTGGACGACACAGTTTAGATATTATAGACAACATAAAGGAAAATATCCTAGGCTGAGGAGCTTGTATGAGAGAAAAAGAAGCATACTCAGGATCAGCAGCTGAAGGTGTCACACAAACTCGCTGATTCCTTCAACATGGTCCCTAGGAAGCTCACACAGTTTGTTTGGAGGTTTACTTCATCCACCATCTTTGAAAAAAATACCTTAAGTGTGAAGGGCTAATCCTCCTCTGTACCCTCCTCTGCGAAGGTGTTGGTTTCTAACCATGAGCATGTTCTCTAGATACTTAAAAAAAAAAAAAACCTATCACCTGATCTTACTGGTGGAACTGGACACTTTGGGCACTAATTTTTAAATTTTTATTCTTGCAAAAATTATTACATAGTGGCCAAAACCTCCTATGACTTCCCCTTGTGTTCCAGTAAACCTACACAGTCTTCAGTTATGATGTTTTTTTTTTTTTTATGTTTAGTGCTGGGGACTGAACCCAGGACATTAAACATGCAAGAATTCTACTGAGGAATCCTCAGCCCCTGGGTATCAGGTTCTCCCTGTATAGCTTTGGGTGGCCTTGAACTTATCCCAAAGCTCAGGATGGCCTGAATTTGAGATTCTCCTGCCTCCTACCTCCTACATGCTGAGATGACAGCATCTAATAATACGACTTTAAAGTATGTGGCTTGAAGTCTGTTGAGTTACAATCCTTCTTAGATACTGAAAACAGCTAATTGTATGAAAAAAAGAACCAGAAAGAAAAAGAATATTTATGAAACCTCTCAAATAGTCACAAAATAGAAGAATATTTTTCAATAGAATATGTATTTTTAAAGGAATGTCACAACTTTAGGAACAAAACAAGGTTCGTGTTGGCCCAGCCGACAAAATCCCTGATGCATTTCAGAAAGCATTGCATAGAGGTCAGAAGCCAGCGTGGTCAGGCAGCTTCCCTGAAGCTCTGAGGGTAGCCCTGTGATGCTCATGTTTTAGCCGAACGTTGGGCACCTGATCAGTTCAGAGAAGCAGGTTGCGAATTAAACCACTTTTGTGGGTGAATGATGTGCTACCTGCTTTGGGGTTTCTGTTAACAGAAGTTGTGAGGACAGTTTGGTTTATAATAGCATTATTTGTTAATAGGAGGTATGATAATAGCCATAAATTTTAAATTAATTATTAAAGTATTATCCAAACTTCAAAAAAATAAAATATAAGGTGCCAGATGCATCTTTATGTTTATACAAAGAACATATATATGACAGGGACCATTAATATTGATTACATGCCCACACAGCCATGGGCTATAGCTTATTATTTTGTACTTGGCTTTTATTACTCCAAAATTACAAACAGGACTAAATGGTCTAAAATATAAAACATAGAGATAACTTTAAAAGTTACAAAATACTTGAAGGTCAACAATACAATGCACCTGGTAAATTCTTTAAAAATCCCCCAATATCTGTGAAAATACAAAAAGAAATTAAAAATTAAAGACAAAGATGACAGAATGCAAAGCCTTAGTAGTGACTGTACTTGCTGCTTGATAGGTGTGTCTAATTAAGAAGTACCATCTACATGGGGTCTAACCTTCAGTGGGGTCTAACTTCCAGTGGGGTCTAACCTTCAGTGAGGTCTAACCTTCAGTGGGGTCTAACCTTCAGTGGGGTCTAACTTCCAGTGGGGTCTACCCTTTAGTAGGATCTAATCCTGGGACCCAAAGATTTTTATAAGATAAACAGCTTCAAACTCCCTGGTCACATCCAAATCCACTGAAATGTTTCTCCACCAGTCAGCATGGGAACCTTCTGTTCAGGACTTAACAACCTCATTGATTTCTCTCTTCCAGAACATTCAAGGACCAGAGTGCCACGAGTCAGAGGGTAGCTTTGGACCCTCAGTTGGGAAAGAGCACAGAAAAGTCAGGGGAGCCAAGTGCTGGGGTGAGCGGTGGGAAGGAAAAGCCATTTTCCTGGGTCCAGTCTCCTCATTTCCAGTTCCCACAGGAAAAGCCTCTTCATGGAAACAGCCCAGCCTAACAAACAGATCTCTAAAAGTGACTGTTTTGAGAATTCACAGCCTCAGATTCTGGATCAAAAGAAATGTTTTGATCAAAAATAAATTGTGGCTCACAGTTTATGAAAGAGTCACCCCATCTTTCCTGATCATGTTCTCACAGAAAAGCTTTCTGGAGATGCGTTTAGTGGGGAACAAAAAAGCCATTTAACAATACGCATGAACTACCTGTTGTGCCTCTAGACATTCTTAGAATTGATGTGCACGTGTGCCTACAGATCCATATCTAAGCATGGGAATGAAAGTATATTTGACTATTACCTTAAAGATATTTTATTCTGAGAAGCACAACAAAAAGAGGAGCAAGCATAAGTGCTCTACAGAGACTATATTTTATTATTTATTCCTCTTAAGAATTTTACTGTAAGATTATGCATTTCTTTTTCATTATTTTATTTTTTTAAACAATCTTATTTTACATACCAAATCCCAGTACATTCCCCTTCCAGGCCTCCCCATCATCTCCCCACCCCACCTCCATCCACTCCTCAGAGAGGGTGAGGCCTCCTATGGGGAGTCAACAAAGTCTGTCACATCACTTACTTATGCATTTATTACTTACCAAAAATGGTTAATAAAAGCCTGCAACTTTGGCCTAGGTTCCCTTAGGATGCTCTTACAAGTTAATTGCCATAGCTCAGAGAGAAATACCCACTAGACAGGAAGATAGCAAATCAAGGATCAAAGTTTATAATGACCTTTTTAAATATGAAAACTTGACAATTGGTAAAATGGAAAGTTGGACATTTGTTTAAAGTGAGAGTAAATGTATACCAAGAAAGGTTAGAAGGTGACAAGTTGGTGAAGTTACATTCTCCCAGCCCTGATGACATGAGTTCAATACTAGCACCACATGGTAGAATGGAAAAACAATTCTCACAAGTTGTTCTCTCACTCCATATTCAAGCCATGGCAGGAGTACACACACACACACATTTAATAAAGCACTGCTTTTTGTGTCACAATTATTTTCTGTACTCTTTGTTTTATTGGGGTTTTTTTTTGCTTATATATAATGATTTCAGACTTGGTGTTTCTGAGTTCTTTTTCTGTGTCTTTCTTATATAAGACAGAGAGAGACATTCTTGCTTGGTTCTTTTGGTTTGTTTGTTTGGGCTTTGCTGTTTACTTTTTGTTTTTCAAAAAGAGAGAGAAAAAATGGTGTGGAGTTTGGAGAGATGGGGAGGAGCTGGGACGAGCTGGGATAGGGGAATTATGACCAGAATATATTCAATAGGGGAAATAGAAAGAGGATTCTTTTAAGGGAGGAGGTGGTTTAAGGAGGTATGGCACACACCTTTAATTCCAGCACTTGGGAGGCAGAGGCAGAAGGATCTCTATGAGTTCAAGGCCAGCCTGATCTACAAGATCTAGTTCCAGGACAGCTAGGACTGTTACACCGAGAAACAAACAAACCAACCAACAAACAAAAAGATCTACTCAATAAGAGTGAGATCGTGCCTGGTAATGGAAACCTAGCTAACTACTCATGCTAGAGAAGTCATATATTGGAGGAGAAGCTATAACCACTAATTTACCAAACCAGCATACAGAGCTGTGGAACCCGGTTCCAATGGATACATCTGACACACTCCAACACTGAAGGCTCAGGAAACATTGTGGAAGAGGGGCAGAAGGTGTATAAGAGCCAGAGGATCTGGGAGTTTGCTGTAACATTGTGTCTCCTACTATTGTCATAAACTATACCTAAGTCTCGTCAGCATGACCTCCCATGAACTGAACAAGGTAGACACCAATGGACATGTCAAAGTGTATGGGACAAGCCCATGATGCCTTAGTCCTACACAAAGAACCATAGGCAATTGAGGAAAGCAGAGGGTGGGCGGAATAGAGCAGTTGGTTGTCCAGTGCCAAATAATCGTCCCTGAAAACACACATATGTAACATTAAACTCATCAAGTTATGCTTATCTACAATTAATGGAAACAGAGGCCATGAATTTGAAGGTGATTGGGGTGGAGTATATGGGAGGATTTGGAGAGAGGGAAAAAAAGGGAGAGGTGTTGTAACTCTAATCTCAAAAATAAAATTTTAATAAAATTTGTATGAGTTTTTTCAGTAAGAACACATTAATTTATATCAATGTAATATACAACATTGCATGTGTGAGTGTGTGTCTGTACATATCTTACAAGGTTTAGTATTGGCGGTGATACAGTGGTCACATTACCAATTAAGCACTCACACATCAGCAGTGTATGTGTTAAATATGAGATAAGAAGTTAATCTAAAACAGCTCACTGATATTGATAGTCAGTGGTCAGTAGATGGTAAATAATGTATTTATATCATGTACTGTCAAATAAATGTAAGATCTCAAACTTTAGGAATGAACTGACTTTGTCAGGCCCCACACACTATGGCTGAAATAGATAAACAACTGAGTTCTCCAAAGGGACAGGAACAGACAATGCACTAGGATGATTCCTGGGAAAGGCCTGCCTCGTTGAGGCCTCCCCGTGTGACTGTGCAGCCTGTGCTCTGTGCAACCAAAACGGATGCTCTGAGTACCTGTCAGTAGCTGCCTTAGACTCTCTGCCAGCGAACATTAAAGTAAGCTGAGGAAAGGGTGGGTTCTTCTGGGCGAGAAGCAAAGTCCTTGTGTGTGTCTTGCATCTCTGCCATGAAGAGGGTTGGGAACAATACTTCTGGAACATTCCTGTCTCTAAGAAATACTCGGAAAGGTCTCATTAAAAAGCCAACTGGCTTTCAGCAGATTTGGGATGAGGTTGAAAAGTGGTTTGCTGTTGTCTGCTTGCTGTTTTATCAGATGTGTTACTCCATCTTTCCATGCAATTCTTGCACTAACAGAAACATAACTTTAAAGTTCTGAATCATCTCTTCAAAATGACTCAAATATGTGGTTTATCTGTCAAAGGGGTAAAAATATCTTTCTTGGGAAGCGTACAGTTTGGGAACAAATGAGCTCAGAACACAATCAGAATGTTACTGGTCTGTGTTTTGCCATCGTTTCCATGGGTTAAAACTCACAAGAGTGCTGGCTGCGTGCTGCTGAAGACCATTGCAAACCTGGAGAGCATGCACTCCTCTGTCCGGAATACAGACGTCTGTAAGAGAGCTTGTTTGGATTGCTGCCACAATAATATGCCTGGTATGTGACCAAATAAAAATACAACACACACAATAAACTAACTACCCAGAGAATCAAAAGGGTTTAACAAAACAAGAAATATTTTTTAGCTCACTTGCAAAACTATGCAAATAGACAAGTTGGAAGAGGGAAGCTGCAGGGTACTTTGGTGGATAAAACAAAGTGACCAAGGTCAGTCTAGGCTCCATCACTGGTGAGGCAAAGCTCCTAAATGTGCCTGGTGTTGGTTTCCTCAGCAGATTAATGAAGGTACAGTATTATGGAAGCCCTTAAGAGTTTTACAACCAACAGACACATTCTCTCTCTCTCTCTCTCTCTGTCTCTCTCTGTCTCTGTCTCTCTCTCTCTCTCTCTCTCTCTCTCTCTGTGTGTGTGTGTGTGTGTGTGTGTGTGTGTGTGTGTGTGTGTGTGTGTCTCACCCCTCGAGACAGAGATTCTCTGTGTACCAGCTCTGGATGTCCTGAAACTTGCTTGTAGTTCAGGCTGGCCTTGAACTCACAGAGATCCTCTTGCCCCTGCCTCCGGAGTGCTAGGATTAAAGGCATGCACCACCACCATCCAGCAGGAATCATCCTTGATATTTGCCACTTAGTAACAACTGTGTCTTCTAAATGACATGCATATGTATTTTCAAACACCAACAGAGAAGACACTGAATCCTGTAGAGTGGAGTGAGTAGGTAAAGGGGAAGAAATAGACAAGGGAAATATAACCTGCTTCTTTAAGGCAGAAGAGCAATCAGTATGATGGATAAAGCAGGGAGGCTGGGGAGGTTTGCTGTTACTAATCTATGTATGGTCAGTAACTATAAGCTGATCAGTTTAAACAACACTCACTTCTTGTTTCTGTCTCGTGTTCGGCCAGTCAGAATCCAATTCTGCCAGTCTCACAGTCTTTGTACATGTGTGTGTTCATGCCCTGCTCATGAATACACTTCATGGGGAGATGATAACTTCCATACACGTGGGTTGTTGCTGGGGTTCAGCTGCCTGGGACCAGGAGGCTCTCCATCCTTGTTGGCTTCAGTTGGAGGCTGCAGTTCCTTGCCAGGTAGACCCTTCCTATTTGTCATTTTATTTCTAAATCACCAGAAAGATGGAAGTTGCATCTTTGGAAATCCACAGTAGAAGTTGAAGTTTCTCAATCCTGATGCATGTAACTGTAAACTGGTGTGCCCTGGATGTCAGACATCATGTGGGAAAGTGTAATGTTTGCCCCACTGATTTTTAAGTCTTTATAGCCCTACTCATTTATTTTGAAATAAGATTGTTTACTCTACGGTAAGCAGATAGTATATAACTTCTTCTTTCAGGACCCACAGCTGAGTTTGTCTAAAATCACAAAGACTTTGAACTTGTACTTTTGAACAACAGTAGAACCCATAGGAAGGAATGTGGACTCTAAATGCATTTGTGTCATAAGATGAGCTGGGCCTTTGGAGGCCAAGGTCAGAATGCTATAGCCTGGATTAGGACTGTTTCTCCAGTGGCCCACATGTTACAGGGTTAGTCCCCAACTTGGGGCTATTGGGAGGTGGTAGGAACATAAGAGGTGGGGCTACTGCAAGGTCTCTAGACGCCAGGGCATTGAAGGGAACAAGGGAACTCCAGCTGCACTCCTTCCTTTCTCTTTCAAGTCCAGGCCACGAAGTGGGTGCCTTTGCTGTGCCATGGGTCTGTGCCCTGATATCCTGTTTCATCATGTGTCCAACAGTCCTAGAGCCAACCAACCATGGACCGGAAGTGCCTGAACTATCAGATCAAATAGAGCCTTCATGTTTACAAGTTGATTGTTACAGGTATTTTGACGTAGTTATGGAAAGAAAACCAATAGGGAGGTTCTTCTCCTCACCATACTTCTGCAAATGCAGAGGGGATTTGTGTCCATGAAGTCACATAAGTAGTAGATGGCCGAGCTATGGTTTAAACTCAGTCTAAGTCTGGGGCTCCAGCACTGTTTCATTCTCCATCACAGAGGAAGGATGGCACACAAAATGAGGTGGCCATCAACGGAAGCTGGGTGTTTTACAATACTTAATGCCTTTGCAAAGGTTCAAAGTGCCAAAAAAGATGAGCTGAAAATCATAACATTATTTGTATGGAAAAATATTTTTCAAGAGGACCAAGTAAAAAATAAGATTAAGGATAAAGAATGCAGTTAACAAATGGGTGAATGAGTGTTAAAAACAAACTGTAATAATTCATGAAAAAAACCCTGCACAAATGGTTGCTTTTTCAGATCCAGAACTTCAGAGTTGGAGAGATGTAACAACAAGTGCTGGGAGACTAAGAATCCAGGAACCACATCAGTGGTCTCAACTTTGAACCTCAGTTCCATCTACAGTAGCTGTTTTTGCTTGGTTGCCTGTTTTTTGTCTGCATATGCTTGCATGAGCTTATGTGTGCTATGGTTATGCAAGAGCCTATGGAAGCCAGAATAGGGCATTGGAACCCCTAGAACTAAAGTTGCAGACAGTTGTGAGCCCCATGTGGGTGCTAGAAAACTACAGGCAGGTCCTGTACAAGAGCAGTAAGAGCTCTTAGCTGCTGTACCATCTATCCAGCCCTGTACTGGCTGTAAAACATAAGGAAGTGGATTCAATAGGGCCTGGCTGATGAAGTAAATCTCTCCACGTCTGTTTCTTAAGGGTCCACGGGTGATCTGAAGTTCACAGGGATTGGTAGCAACAAGGGCTACTTCATATACCAGAAGCAAGTCTAGTTGACCAGGCTGAGACAGAGCTTAGGAAGGCAGAAAAGAGTGAGGAGACAGACAGAAGTACAGAATGCAGCAGGGGTTCTAGTTCTGTAAAACTGCCCTACATGCACATTCGTTATAAAATACGCGAAGATGTCCATCCAAGAATATTCACGGAAACAGCGTTTGCAAGAGAAAGCGTTCTTCACAGATGGAGGGCAACTTCAATGGTGTCATCCTTATTACTGCCACACAATAGAAAACCATGGAGCTTAAAATAGTTAAGAAGCTCAGACTGGTCTGTTCCTGCGAAAACACCCTTAAGAGAAACTGTCAAATGATAGCAGGTTCCAGAGAGCAGCCTGCCTGCCTGTCGTCTGTCATGAGAAACATCTGAAAGCACAGCCAACGAACTACTAAGGCTCTTTTAGAGCAGGTGATTGGAACATTGAAGAGTCAAGGGGGAGAACTGGATTTCTAGTCTTCAAATCATAGGCTTTGGTTCTTTTTTCTCCCCTAATGAGGATATTCCACCTTTAAACAAAGTAATTTTAAAATTCATGGAAAGGGACCGGGGAGATGACTCGGCTAGGAAAGAACCTGTAACTCTCAGGATCTGAGGTCAATCCCAGCACCCATTAGAAGATGGGAGTGGCAGTACACATCCATTACCTCGGTGCTGGGGAGGCAGAGCCAGCTGATCCCCGAGGCCTTCTAGCTGCCCAGCCAGGCTGGCAAAACCAGCAAGTTCCAGGGAAAACGAGAGACTTTGTCCCAAAGAATGTGATGGAGAGCCATGAAAGGAAAACATCCGATATTCACCTTTAGCTACTATACAGGCACACAGATGCACACGCATGTGCACACACACACACACAAATACGTGAATGGGTTTCCAATAGCTTCATTGCATTAAGAGCTCTGGAAAGAAATAAGAAGATGCAGGTGACCCTGCATATTCAATCAGTTGCTGATTGAACATTCTGTAAAAGAAAGCTGCATCTGGGCCCAGGGTTAAACTCAGGGGTAAAGTCTGTCGTTGGGTACAGAAGCCCTGCCTCTCAGTCCTGTCATCACAAAATAAAACCCGGGAAACAGCACCTGCACTGAACATACAAATGCTTCTCTCACCGATGTTCTCTAAAGTTGGGCATCACAGGCGCTCACACAACACTAGTATTGCACTAGGTATCACAAGCAACCTGCAGTGGTGGCAGGAGGAAGTGTGTGGATTGTAAGTAAATGCTTAAGTATCTGCAGTGGGTTCTGCTTTTTATGCAGTGAGGGTTGTACCTCTCAGGAGGTCGGTGGGACACTGGAAAGACTGTAGGATTTGGAGACACAGTGAGCTGCTTGGCGGCTTACTAAATATACCTTGAGCCGTTTATTGTGCTCTTTTCCCTCGTTTGGAAACCAGAACTGGTGGTCTTCTCCCACAGAAAATTACTATGAAAGCAATATGCTAACTAATGTAGTATAATTATCCCCTCACCCCTGTATTTATCTCTTAGCATCTACTGGTGTAAATGCTTTCTATTCCTATTCGAAGTGAACATTAGGTGATTCTGCACACCCTTATAAATTCACCCTCGCAGTAAACAACACAAATAACATTAGATCTTCTGAGAGGGCATTCTCTGCCAGCTGCCACAGTCTGACTCACTTCTCAACCCATCTGAGGTGGTGTGTCCTTATTACTCAGCCTCAAATCAAAGGGACTTGCCATAGAACTCTACAGAATCCATCAGGAGGCAGTGACTAATGGGTTTTCTCGGTATGTTTCTAATCCTCCTGCCATCTTTTAGAGAAGGGTTCTTTTTAACGTTTGAACATTACCACTGATACAGATCAGCACATACATGCTTTTACTGTGTGGTTATGTACCCTGCTTTCTCTTTTCCTTAACTGAGATACTTAGAGTAAATTATTTGACCACTAGGACACCATAGCCCATTCAGAGGTTAAACTTTTTTAATAGGCATCACTTTCACAGATGACTTGCTCTATTTTTATTTATTTTACATTATTTTGGTAATAAAATTGTCTGATCACAAAAAAGGTAGAGTGGGCTTATTAACAGAAGTCATATTAGTAGATATCCCGGTTGGATTTCTGTAGCTGGGATGAACAGTGGTATCGTTGCGTGTCTACAGCCCTCCCCTTCCACATCTCCCTCCTTCAGCTCCTGTTCTCTCCTGCACCATCACCCTCTCTTCACAGGTCCTCCACACCTTCACTCTGCTGCCTCTGCCTTCTTCCTTGAGCTTGGATGCTACCCCTTCTGCCACATCTACCTGGAAAGTCCTATCATTGGAATTTCTCACACACAAAAAAGGTCACTTTCCCTATTTTTATGTCCTCATTTCCACAGCTCCATGATGAATTAAGTCAAGATATTCAACCCCTTGATAGTTGTCTTTGTCCTTGAACACCACCTGTGTCTGTTCTCTGCTGGATTTCCTTCCTTTCCTGCTTTACCTGAGTCCATGGTAGAGACCTCTAAAGCCTCTCTAGCCTCAGGTATCCCATTTCTACCTACCAGCTGAATCAACTCAACTTGTCATTGACTGTAGTGAAATATCCACATAGTCTCTTAAGCTTGGCAATTTGGTTCCCAACTGGTGGTGTTGTTTGGGTGACTGTGTTTAGGACATGGAGCCTTCAGGGCAGACATTGGTCAGGAGGGGTGGGCCTTGAGAGTCATAGCCTAGGACTGCTTCCAGCTTGGGCTCTCTACTTCCCAGTCATGACCTATCTATCTAGTCATGCATCTCCACAGCTGCAAGTTTGTCTGAACTATATAACCCTGAACTACAACCCTGCCCCCCAAATAGAATTTCCTTTCTTTTTAAAGCTGCTTTGGTCAGTTACTTGGTTCAGCATTGAGGAAAATAACACAGGAGTCCTCTTTCTGGAGCACCAATGAGGAGAAGATGCTGAACCTCCTCACATTGCACGTAACTTATAGTGTGTGTGTTCTGCAGCATCAGCTGAATCCCATCACGTCACATCATCTTCTTGTCCCTTCAATAAATTAGCAAAATCTTTTCCTTTCAGACTTTCTGTGCTTAGAAGATGGATTTCTCCTCTTACTTATATTTCTATGTCACAAAAGTCTTAAGATTACAGGAAAATGTCAAGCCCAGCAAAAATTTCCCTTTTCTGCAACCATTTCAGAATAAATGGCTATCCAGGTGCTTTCAGCTCAGGTGGTAGGTAAATGAAGCCCACAAGGCTTGGCATGGCCCAAATATTCAGATTCTGCCCTCAGACCCAAACCTTGCCACACTCAGCGCTATTTACTGCACCCAATCCCTCCTACTGCACCCAACACCACCACCCCACCTACTGTACCCAAACCCACCTACTGCACCCAAGCCTACCTACTGTACCCTTGCCGTACCCTAGCCCAACATTGCCACACCATCTCTAGACTTGTCAGGTTTTCTTTCTTGACGGATCTTTGCTGTTCATCTGACTTGGGTGCCCTTGACATTTTTCTTAGCTCTATTCATCCTTCATGATTAGGTAAAATATCTCCATGGGACAGAAAGGTTTCTAAATGTTTCCAAGGAAACACTAGCTTTATGATCTATGATGGAGGAAGGTCATTGGTTAAATAAAAAGAAACTGCTTGGTCCTCATTGGTTAGAAGATAGGTGGGAGGAGTAAACAAAACAGAATGCTGGGAGAAAGAGGAAGTGAGCTCAGACTCCACAGCTCTCCTCTCGGGAACAGACGCCTCAGAGAGACGCCATGCTCCCAGCTCCCAGGCAGATGCACACGCGATGAAGCTCCGACCCAGGTTAGACATGCTGAATCTTTCCCGGTAAGACCGGTGCTGACAGATTATTAGAGATGGGTTGATAGGGATGTGAGAATTAGCCTGTAAGGGCTAGAGCTAAAGGGCCAAGCAGTGTTTAAAAGAATACAGTTTCCGTGTAATTATTTCAGGGCAAAAGCTAGTCGAGCAGGCGGCTGGGGTGTTGGGGACGCAGCCCCGCCGCTCTATTACTACAGATCTATATGGAATTTACTGTAGTGTGTTGCTTTAGTAATAACCCTTTGAACTTTGGTGTTTCTCTTATCTGGTCTTTCTTGGGGGTACAAATTGTACCTATCTTTCATGGGGCTAGAGGTTTATTTTTCTGTCTGATTCACAGGACCCGGAACCCAGTAGGTCATCAATATCTGTTTGTCACATGAGTCTGCCAGTTTACTATCCATTTTTATAGGTTTTTCTATACAAAGTAAAAATCTGATATTTACTCCTGACTAGAAGACATTTTTACTCAATTAAGTTTACATTACTTATAATGTCCAACAAGTTAACTTTCCTGTAAGTCCTCCCTTATCCTTTATTAGTCTTCTCTTCCAACACATGTAATATGCACCCATGTTCTAGCCACACAGGACTTTAGAGTCCAAATGAAAACTTAATTTGGTTTCCAGAACTTTTCATCTATCTGGGGTAGTTTAAATGAGAATGGTCCCTATTCAGATATTTGAATACTTGGTCCCCAGTTGATGGCGCTCTTGTGGGAGGTTTAGGAGGTGTGGCCTTGTGGAGGAACTATGCCACTGGGACTAGGTTTCGAGAGCTTAAAGACTTGTGCCATTTCAAGTCAGCTTTCTCTGATTCCTACTTGTGGTTTGAGATGTGAACTTTCACATCTTCCTCCATGCCTGGTACCTGCAGTCATGCTTCCCCACTGTGGTGGTGAGGGACTTTTATTCCTCTGTGCTACTACAGTCTTTACTATGAAACACACACACACACACACACACACACACACACACACACACACACACATCTATTAAGAGAATACTGCATTGTATTACATTACAATTGTTACACATCTTTTGGATAATATGTTGGGGTAGTCTGTTCAGTTTATGCTTGCTGAATGAATAGATAGATTGATGGACAGATGAAAGTGTTTCAGCTTTAGTTGTCATCAGATCCAAATGCAGCTGTCTCAGCCTTAGCCAACTGGAGGCTCTAATATATTCAGGCACTCGAGCATGCCCAAGTCATAAAGAAAACGAAGTGGCCTTAGAATACCCTGTGACCAGAGTCACAGCAAACACTCTCCTACCATACATTCTTGAATATTTACATAAAGTCAGCATGTTTGGATGAGCCATGAGTAGTGTAATCTTAAAGGTTCAAATAAAAGAACAAATTACTTAAAAAAAACATTTTCCTATCGATCACCATGACACTTAAAGTCTGCAACTAGATTTATTTTATATATATTTAAAATGTCTCCAAAAGAAACTTACCTGAAAGGATTAACATGATGACAAATGGCTGAAAGCCACCCCAGGTATACTAAGTTCTTGAAGAAATGAGTACAGAGCACATAAACTCTGACGTGGATTAGAAAGACAGATATTTAGGGTTTAACTTACTACTGCCACGGAGGCAGTCTTCATGACTCTGAGGATAACTGACAGCCAGTTGGACAGGCTGTGGTGCTAAAGCCAGGGGAACTGCAGGGGGTGGGGCAGAGATGGGCTGCAGACAAATCTTTGGTCTCTTTCCTGTCCCACCAAGAGTGTTAGCAATATCAGAAATTAATATAAGTAATGCCTTAGACATAACTTTATCTGACATGTGCTTATTTATGTGGCTGAATTTTATTGATTCTGAAAACTTTTATTTGTTTGTCCTTGTTGCAGCAATGTCATGTGCTACAGAGAGGCAGGGAAAGATAGTTTGAGTCCTCCAATGGGCTGTCAGCCTTCTCAATGGTCAGTTAGGTGTGCAGTCCTGTGGCTGTTACATTTATAATTATTGTAGTGCACTTCTCACGTGCAGCTGCTCTTGAACTTCCACAAAACAAAGTAAAACAGTCATCCCTCTTTGAGCCTGAATAACTACCCTCTTGGTACACTCAGGAGGCCTTTGGATGCTGAAAAGCTATTCATATATTTATTATTTTCCCATTAGAGTTTCATTTTGGCTCAGTAGATAGACCAGTGCAGGCTATCTCTTAGTGTCATCTACTACTCCCCTGGCTCTCCCCTACAGCCTACAGGGAGGAGTGTACAAAAAGCAGGACCTCGGTTCCTGGTGGGTTTTCTCAGGAGCTACAGGTGTGGTGTCGTCTTATAAAAGAGTAAGATAAGAAAGGCCAGGAGTTTTGTCCTTTCTAACTCAGAATGATGGAAAAGTGAAATAATAATGAGTAAGAATCCTTGTGGGTTGCAGATTGGAGGCACTTGGTGAGAGAGGAAAATGTGGCCTGCTGCAGGCCCAGGGCAGAAACCAGGGGACTCTACACCAATGCCAGGAATGATGAAGGTCTCCGAAGGAATGGATCTTCTCCTGGGGGCTCTTTCAGGTATCCTTGGACTGCTCCCTCAGTTTTCACAAGGAAGTTTTTATGCTATTCATGATTTCCTGTTATAACTATAGCTTCTGGATGGCTCTTCCACTGTGCTTTTATTTTCTGCCTGGAGCCATTACTAAAAGAACCATCTAGAAGAGAAAGTGACACCTGAGGAGCCCTGACTGCCTCCAAGCCATCCTTCATCTCTGCAAGGGAAGGCTTCCCAAAGGAGGGTGTCTGATCAATAAGAGTCTTAAGTTTTCAAAAATCCAAAATTATCCACTTTTGTCTTTTATGATCAGTTATTTGTGTGCCCTTTCAACATTTTCATCCTCACTTGCTGTAATAGGAGCAGCTGGGCTGCGTCCCCAGCACCCCGGCCGCCTGCTAGCTTATGCCCCGAAATAACAACACACAAACTGTATTCTTTTAAGCACTGCTTGGCTCATTATATCTAGCCTCTTCTCGGCTAACTCTTGCACCTGGACTAGCCCATTTCTAATAAAGTGTGTAGCACCGAGGTGCACTTACCGGGAAGATTCTAGCCTACATCCATCCTGGGCCGGAGCTTGATCACGTCTGCCTCAGAGAGCAGAGCTATCGCGTCTGCCCAGGAGAGGGGAGCATGGCGTCTCTGCTCCAGAGAGCAGAGCTGTCGAGTCTGAGCTCACTTCCTCTTCCTCCCAGCATTCTGTTCTGTTTACTCCACCCACCTATGTTTTAACCTATGAGGCCAAGCAGTTTCTTTATTATAATTAACCAATGACCTTCCTCCATCACTGACTCAGAGTTGTCACTTTTCCTACCTCCAATTCATTTACCCAGGTATTTGAAGGACTTTTATTAATAGGGAGTTTTCTCTCTGATGAACTATCTTGAAACCTTTCTTTAAAGAAAAGAAATCGATTGATATATGTGGGTCCACTTCTGGTTGCTTTATTTTGCCCCATTGATCTATTTATCTTCTTTCAGGCCGATTAACACCATATGAAGTCCAAAGCTTTAGAGTGACTCTGGAACCAGATACTCCAGCTCTTGGCTTTGTTCTCAGGCAGTATTGATTAAGAGTGTCAGGACCCCTTGCTCTTCCTTCCAAGGTGGAGGCAGCTTGCCAAGAACTGCAGCTCGAGTCGGTGGGGCTCCGGGTTACAGCGGCGCTGATTCCAGAGCCACACTTGCTGTAATTAATTCAGTTTATTGTGTGCTTCTCTGCCCAGCTTTTCTTTAATCGACAGTATCTTCAGTATAGATGCCTTCCATAAAATTTGATAAATTTGTTTCCAAGTATTAATTCAAAAATACTACTTCTACTTGTTTCCTTGTGTTCATAGTAATTATTAATTTTTCCACATTAACTTTATATTCTACAATCTTTATGAATTTACTGATTAGTTCTAGAGTTAAAGATTTCTTTTAATTTTATATTATTAAAGTTTCTATTAGCACATCTTCATTATATTTAGTGGGGCTTTCACTGTGACATTTTCACACATGTGCACAGGTACACAGTGTATTTTGATCATGTGATTTTTTTCCCATTACCTTCTCTTGTCCTTCAGCCAGTCCCACTCCCGTTGATCCCCTTCCTTTTTTCACTTCCTGCCTTCTTCCTTCCTTTTTTTGTGAGATGACTTGTTTAATTCATTTGCTCACAGGAGTACTGAATAAGGGTCATGGGCAGCTTGACAGAGGTTGAGCCACCACGCTTGCTGTCAATAAAAAGCACATGCATATTTCTTTCCAACTTGCTAATTTTTAGTTAATTTCCTTGCTTATTCCACTAGCCAGGACCTCCATATAATTTTTAACAAAAATAATTTGAAGAGATACTCATCTCTTATCCCTGATATCAAAGGAAAGCTAAATCTATTTCGTGGCCCTGTTGATTACGATTTTAGATAGGTGTGCTCCCTCACCTGAGGAAAGGTCTTCCTAGTCATTTTACTCAGAGTTTATTTTAATCACAGATACATGCTGCATCTAGTCAAATGCTTTTCTGATCTTATTGACAGAATCATAAGAGTTTTCTACCTGATTCTCTTTCTGTGGCAAGCATATTATTAGTTAGAAGAAATGCCATTAACCTTAAACTTGGCTCCAATGTGTAATGCCTTTAATGTATTTCTAGATTTAATCTGCTAATACTTTTTAGAAAAAGCTGAGTTTGTCTTCACCAGGATCTAGTTAGGTGAGGTCAAACATATGTGGGCCACCTTTCACAGCTTGGTGGTAAGAGCTGGGGAGGCTACGTTTATCCTAGCTTTATTAAAGAGTTAAGTCAGAATGCTTCCTGGTTTTGGGAGATAGAGTTTTGCTGTAGTTTTAGAGCCTGTCCTGGAACTAGCTCTTGTAGACCAGGCTAGCTTCAAACTCACAGAGATTCGACTGCCTCTGCCTCCTGAGTGCTGGGTGCGCCACCACTGTGCAGCTTGCCATTGTTTCTTAAACACATAACATTGTGATAAAGACATCTGACACAGCGTTCTTCCTGGGAAACTGTAAAATTATAAAAGTCATTTATGGAATGTGAGTATGCTCTTCAGAGTTTGTTGTTCCTCTTCTGTCAGTTTGGGGGAGCTTGCTTGTTGCATGTCCATTGTGGGTTTACTGGCCTGATGTTTCATTACAGTGCTCCTCACCACTTTTGAGTGTCTGCAGATCTGTCCCAATATTGGTGACTTATGTGTTCCCTTCTCATTGGTTTATGAACTCTGTGGTTTAGGAAAAAACAGCTTAGTTCAAATTTCATCTATTAGTTGTAAACTTCTAAGATATTCTCATCTTTATTTTTCTTCTTGAATTCTTTTGAATTTAATTTGTTCTTTTTCTCAATTTGTAAGTTAAAATTATAGTTCATATTTTTGACATGATCATTTAATTCTACACAGTCCTCTAAAAACACTGCTTTTATCACTTTCCACAAATTTAGAATCCTTACATTTTCTTTGTCTTATTTGAAATATTTATTTACTTCTATTATCATTTTTAAGTGGCTTGGCACAGATTACGATATTTAAAGAAGCACTTTGTGTCTTTCAATCTGACTATTACAAAAATGAACCCCAAAGAAGTGGGTCTTTCCCCCAAGCATCTCATAGTTGGAGAAAGAAAAAGCACCAGCCAGAGTAGGAATTTGTCCCCTGAAACAGTTTTCACACCGTTATATAGGATGAGACTGAAGACCAGACATGAAAATGGTAATCATGGGTGGGACCGCAGCCTGAGATGACCACTAAGACATGCACAACCTTGGTCCCCTATTTGAACTTTGACCTCACTTCACGACCCTGAAGAAGGACTTGAAGAGTTTGCTTGGATATCCTTGGCCTTCTTCCCAATGTGGCCACATTGAATAAATCTCCTTTTACTGCTTCCTGCTTTTATTTTGCTCTTTCAGTTGGTTTGTTGAGGACAGGTAGCTAGACTTGGGGCACAGGATAGTAACCCCACCAAGTTCGACAAAAATTTTATGTTACAAATTGTTTAATTTCCAATTGATATTAAGTTCTAATTTAACTAATAAAAAGTACTTATTATAATTGGTCCTTTAAAGTTATTGGCATTCAACTTTATGGTATACCAAATTGATTGTTACCTTTGTAAACATTACATGGGCACTTTAAAAGAACATGCATTCTTCTGTTGTTGGGCATAATGGACTACACGTTATAGCCAAGACAAGCTTTTTCAAATCTTCTATATCACTGTTTTCTTGGTGTGTTTGTATTGTTTATTATAAAGGAGGGCTGTAAAAATTTTCTAATCTGATGCATATTTATATCTTTTTAGCTATAAACTACTGTCTTTTAAATCTTACTCATCTGAATTCTGTTGTTATGGAAAATGCTTAGAATTTTCATTGCTTCTAGATGCTCAGACCATTTTGTCATTACGTAAAATATCCCTATCGTGGTAAGTATTTTTAGTTTTAATAAATCTTTTTGAGACATGGCCTCACTCTGCTGCCCTGGCTGGTCTGAACTTGCTATGTAGACCAGGCTGCTCTTGAAATCACTGAGTTTTGCAGCCTCAAGTGTCCGGAGTGCTGGGATTAAAGGTATATACCAGAACGATTATTTAAAATTCCATATGGAGGGAGATCAAGGAACAACTTGGATATACCAGTTCTCTTCTTCCACCATTTGGGATCAAACTCAGCAAACGCCTTACCCTGTCAAGCCACCTCACCATACCCAAATATACTCCTTCTTGAAGCCATATTGTCTGATGCAAATAGAATCACATGTGTTTGTGTGAATAAGCACTGTGTGTGAGTGCATGTGTGTGTTCATGTGCGTGCATGTGTATGCTCACATGCTTATCTATGAACTGGTGTGTGGAAGCCAGAGGACAGCCTTAGCTGACATTCCTAAGTCACTATCTGCTTTGTTTTTTGAGATAGAGTCTCTCATTAGCCTGCAGCTCCCCAAGTAGGCTAGGATGGCTGGCCAATGATGCCCAGGGCTGTTTCTCTCTGTGTCTCCCTAACTGTAGGATTACAAGCATTTGTCCATGTGGGTTCCAGGGAACCACACTCAGTCCTCCTGCTTGAATAACAGGCTCTGTACTCATAGCTGTCACGATGGCCTTCATGCTAGTTTCTCTTTTATCTGTTTCCTAATTATTTCCCTTTCTTCCTAGTTGTATCTTCATCGCTGGGCAGCATCTCTAGTGTTATAATTGCAGCTTTCTGGAGGTCTACCAAGTGCTGCCCACTTTTTAAGTGGCTTTCTACTACCTCCAGTCTATCAGCCTTCTTCACCTGCAGATTTTGTTTTCTGTTTCCTGCCTGCTTGACCACTGAGGACCATCTCTGCTTAAAAAACCTGGCAAATTTCTCTGCAGTCCAGTGGGCACAACCACATCTACAATGAGGTCAGAACCCCATCTGTAGGGAAGAAGTCCCTTTTCATTATGACCATTTGGGAATACTCTCCCTGAGCCCCTGGATGGCAATGTTCTCTTCACGTCTCTGTGGCTATTCTCACCAGTTTCACCTTCCTGTACAAACGGCCACTGTGAAAACTGCTGCGTATCTATCCTCTGTTTGGGCGGGCACACACACACACACACACACACACATATATATATATATATATACCCTCCCCTGGCTCTCGTACACAACTCATTCCCTTCACCTCCAGATTCTCCAGCAGAGCTTAACTCCAGGTTCTGATACCTCAAAACAAAGAGACAGACGCTTTTTACTTAGGTTTTGACTTCCATGCACTGCATAAACCAGGTTTATCCCCATCCTGAGTTTAACATCTTTAGAAGATATCCCATAAAGAAGAGCAGTCATCCAATAGTCCTTCATTCATAGGGAAAACTAATGTATTTTTTATTTCTTCAAATCAGCGGAACCCCTGTAGACCCCATATCCTCCTGTCCCTTTACTTAGAGATGAAATTCCTTTCACTTTCTGCCTCTCCTTGTCAGCTTCCAGTTTTGTTTTGTTTGTTTAATTGTGGCTTTATATGTTTTGCAGCTTTGGTGATCACTATCTGTTGAAGGTTAATTCAAAATAAACAGCTGTTAATGTGATCATAATCATTACATGACCTTGTAAATGACTTTGCTACAATGTAATTTGCATGCCATAACACATTTTCATTTAAAAAATACAATTCAATATTTTACTATAAGCCATAGAGTTATGCAGCCAGAACCAAAATTTTTTAATTTAATATCTCCAGAAACACTCCAGAAAGAGGAACAGTCATTTCATAATCCTTCATTAGCATAGGTAAACACTAAAGTACTATCCATCTCTATAAATTAGAGAGCATTCATATAATGGGATAATGCAACTCACAGTCCCTAGTAATTGTTTCCTCTAATTTAGCACAATGCTTTCAAGGTTAATTATATGAAAGTATTTGTTCACATTTCTCTTGGCTCTATACCTAGGGGTGCAGTTGCTGAGCCATATGGTAACTCTGTATTTGAGATTATTAATTTGAGAAATCACCAACAGTCTTAGGGAATACCGCACTGCTCTACATTCCCAGGAACAATGTGTAGGATCTCTGATTTTTCTACCTCCTTATCAAAACCTGCTATAGCCCAATTTTTTATGATAGCCACCTTCATGGATGTTCAATGGACTAACTGTGGGTTTGGTCTACACTCCCTAGTGAGTAATAATTCTGGTCATCTTTTCATGTGCTTGCCAGTTCTCTTATGTATTGTTTGGTATATATTTCTATATATCTGATACCTTTAAGTGGGCTGTTTCTCTTATTACTAAAATGTAAGTGTTCAGCATACATTCCAGATATAAGTCCCTTATCAGACATGATATGTACTCTCATAGGCATTATTACTTTCTACTTTCTTTTGTTAAATGTGTGTATGTGTGCAAGTATATGCGTGTGCGCGTGTGCGTGTGTGTGTGTGTGTGTGCGCGTGTGCGTGTGTGTGTGTGTGTGTGTGTGATATTCATGCAGATACCCACAGCGTCCAAAAGAGGATGACAGACACTCTAGAACTGGAGTTACAAGCAATTGTGAGTCACGTGGTGTGGGTGCTAAGACCTGAACTCTGCTCCTCTGAAAAAACAGTAAATGTTCCTGAATACTGACCCATCTCTCCAAAGCTCTGTTCATCTTCTTCTTCCTCCTCCTCTCCCTCTTTCTTCTCATCCCCCTTTCTCCCCCTCCTGTCCCTCGCTTTGCCCCTTGCTCATTCCCCTTTCTCCTCCTCCTTCTCTTCCTCCTCCTCATCTGTTGGTTTTATGAGACAGGATTTCTCTGTATTACAGCCCTGTCTGTCCTGAAACTCACTTTTTAGGTCCAGCTGGCCTTGGACTCACAGAGATCTGCCTGCCTCTGCTTCCCAAGTGCTGGGATCAATGGTGTGTACCTGGTTCTTTTCAGTTTCTTAATAATATAATTTGTAATATTGTTTCTTCTTCCTTCTCCTCTTCTCATTTTGATGAAGTCCAACATGTTTATTTTATCTTTTATTACTTCTGACTTGCATTAAAAAGAAAATTATTTCCAAACTCAGACTTTAAAAGATTGATGTCTACATTTCCTCCTAAGAGTTGTACTGGCTTTGTGGGAGCCTAGTCTTTTTGGATGCTCACCTTCCTAGACCTGGATGGAGGGGGGAGGACCTTGGACTTGCCACAGGGCAGGGAATCCTGACTGCTCTTTGGACTGGAGAGTAAGGGGGCGGGGAGGGAAATGGGAGGAGGTGGAAATTTTTAAGTAAAAATAAATTTCAAAAAAGAAAAGAAAAAAAAAGGCCAGGCGATGGTGGCACATGCCTTTAATCCCAGCACTCAGGAGGCAGAGGCAGGCAGATCTCTGTGAGTTTGAGGCCAGCCTGGTCTACAAGAGCTAGTTCTAGGACAGGAACCAAAAAAAGGTACGGAGAAACCCTGTCTAGAAAAATCAAAAAAAAATAGTTGTACAGCTTTTGTCTCTTCCATTTGTTTCAGTCTTTATATAGAGTATGCATAAGTGTCCAACTCCATTATTCTAGATATGGTTGTCTCAACTTTCCAGCACCATTTCATCAATATATTCTTTCTCCATTAAACTATCCTCATATGTGTATGAATTTATCATACATGTCAGGGTTTCTCTTGGGGTTCTTCAAATTTATTCAGTTGGCCTATGGTCTTATCATCACACCAACATCACTCTTTTTGGGTGGTATAGTTTCATAGCAAGGTTAATGGATGGCTCATGTAAATCTTACAATTTTTTTCTTCCTTTTTAAAACATTTTAGATATTCTGGAACTCTTGCATGTTCATATAAATGGTGAATTTGTGAACACTAGCAAAGGGAATTCTGAGCTTTCCATATGCTTGTGCCACATCTGTAGATCAGCCCAGACATTGAAACTAAAGTTATACCAGCATGGACTCTGTTAGTACAGCCCCATGGTGTCCTTCAAGGATTTACAGTGCATATCTTTAATGTATGGTTTTGGGGGGGGTGGCTGATTTTAAATGAAAGCATTTCATTCATTTCATTTGAGGACTATCCGTAGCTGGTGTCTTAGGGTTTATATTGCTGTGAAGAGACACCATGATCACGGCCCATAGTGAGTTTTATAAAGAAAACATCACATTTTGATCTAACCCATTTCTGTTAATCTGTGTATCACCATGAGGTCATGGCTTACCAAGAAAGATTCAGCGTCTCTGACCTGGTGACTTCAGGGCAGCTCTCCCTCTCTGCCTTCCTTCTCCCAGCATTCAGTTCTGTCTTCCTGCCTATCTAAGTACTGCCCTATCAAAAGGCCACAGCAATTTCTTTATATAACCAATGAAAGCAACACAAATACAGAAGGACCTCCTCCACCAGTGATTTGCACACTGACAGCAAACTTTGCACGCTTTGCTGAGCACGCTTATTTCTCAAGGTGCTCTCCCCACAGACACCTTCTTAGGAGTCTTACTGTATCACGTTATCTTACCCAGGAGTAAGATAGTTTTACTCCTGGCTTTCCCAAAGAGAAAAATCTGTTTTTCTTGGTTGTCTTGCCTGCCCACTCTGACTAGAACCTCTAGCACAGTTTTGAATGAACATGCTGCTGGTCAACGCCATTGTGAATCTCTGATTGAGGGATACAGTCTGTGGATATCTGCTAGGTCAAGGGATTGATTCCACCTCTCTGCTGCTCTTCTCTGTAGCCCTTTTCATTTATCACCAGAGGTACTGAAAGCTGAAGCCTCACAATGTAAAATTAAGTTGAATATCACTATTGTGATGTCCAAAAGCAAACAACTGAGAATCTATGGAGTCCTGCTTCTGATGTTCTTTGGCAGGGCTGTGGGGCGACAAGCTGCTTCCGTGTACTGGGTGCCCAGTCCTGATACACTGCAGACACTGCAAAGCTTCTTGTCCCTGTTATGTTGTGCTTTCATTCCTGTCTTTGCTCTTGGTGTATCTTCATCATGCGGTGTCCTACTCAGATCTTGAAGACCTTTCCTCCTTGTCAGTAGACATCTCTATTCCATTTCTAGCCCTTCTTTTTCCTCTGGGCCCTGAAAGCTTCACGGGTCTTTTGTTCGGTCGCCCCTATGCAGTGAGTCAATTCCCAGTACTTGTGCTCATCCATCTGACCTCAGTGCCTGGTGCCACCTAGGAGGGGAAACTGTGGAATGCTGGTGCTTTCCTGGTGCCTGCATCACGTTAGCCTCCTGATCACACTCCGTACTAAAGCCCTCGATGTGATTTTGGCTCCTTGCCTTAATCATCTGCTCTGGGGCTTGGCAGCTTTGCCTGCTCCAGTTCAAGCTCAACACTCAATTTTTTTTATCATTTTTATACTTTGAGATCTAAAAGTAGAAATTGAATGAAAATAATAAACTTTGCCATGTTTTACTACATAAATTTATAAATATACACCAATTTTATCATTATTATTTCCATTTGAAATTAAAATTTAAAACTCTATGTATATTAAGTGGAAGCTTCTTTTTCCTTCATAGTCTTCTCTCTTCTCCAAATGAATTTGATGTATACTATTCAATGTGTTGTCTCCTTGTGTTCCATTTCTATGCATCAATCAATTATATATGGCCTTATTTTTTGAGTTTAAGATTTTTATGTTAGAACTAAGTGTGATGGTATACAACCGAGTTTCAAGCACTCTGCAGACTAAGGCAGAAGGAGTGTTTGAGCCTGAATGTTTGAGGGCACCCTGGGCAGTATGACAAGAACCTGTATCAAAAATAAACATTGTATTTAAGTAATAAGTCATTCATTTGTCTGCTGCAACTCACGGGTCTGTTTTTGTAGTAAATTGCACAAATCATTCAATTTTTATCAAGATAGATTTTAACCTAGATCCATTTTTTTTTGTCATTCGTTTCCCCCAACATCCTTACCTCAGGCCTAAAACAAAAGAGACTCTCATGGAAGCAAGTGTAATTGTGAAAAGGGTTACAAAGAGGAGGGTCACGGCTCTGCAGGAGTTTATGAAATGGCAGCCTCAGAAATAGAAGTCAGATCAATTTTAGAGATCATTCATAGCAGTGGACTTCTGACATCTCCTACCACATCTAGCTTTGGACTCCATTATGGAAAGGGAAACACTATTAATACGAACCAGTTTAAAACTGGTTTCAGTATTTCCAGCAATTTATTAAATCTTACAAGGTATTGCCAAAGCCAGGAGAACCTCTGAGAGAATCCCTACCGACAAGCTCTAAAGTAAGAAATTAAGACTCCATGTACAAGATATGTGATTGAGACTCCATGTGTAAGATATATGATTGACCAAACCAGGAATAAAACACAAACCTCATGATTTCACCACTTTTCACACTAACTACTGGTCATTAAACTTGGTACTGTGGCGATATCCTAGGGATTAGTTCTGAAGATCAAAGGAAGTTGGTCTCTGGGCCCTGTTTCCTTTCACCCAGGGTGCCTCAGATTTCAGTAATCAGGACGACTGTCTTACACTGCTATTTGTCTATGTGGGGTGCAGTGGCTCAGTGAATGTATTTCAGCAGGATTTGACATGAGTTTATTTGAAGGATGTTATCAACTATTGCCTTCACAGCATCAGTAAGATGCCACTTTTCTGCTGAACTTAATTGTTGGTGTCAACCAAACACATTTTATTGGTCCAAGTTACAAAAGAATATTAATATCATCTTTTTTAATCAATTTATATATTATGCTAAAATAGGTAACATGAAAGGAACATAGCAGAAATTGTGGGATTAATATATTACTATGTAAGATATACATCTTTTATTCTCCTTTGCATCATTCATAACCATGTTTGAGTTGTTAGGTCAAACAAAATTCTTTGTGTTTATCGCTATCAGGACTCAGACATTAGTAAGATGATTCACCACATCTAGAGTCTAATTCTGAGCACTGTGATGAAGTTGAAGGCTAAAACAGTCTCAAGTGTGTCACGTAAGCCTGCTTCCTGACAGGAAAACTCTGGTGACAATGGCTAGATGCTGGCTATTATCTTAAAATCTGACTATACAACGTTTCTGCAATAAAGGAGACTCATTTAAAGAGAGTTGCGAGTCACAAATTTAAGCCACATCCTGTGAGAAATACTTTCAGTTTATTTAATTCTTCTCTATTAAGCATGCAAACCAATTATACTTGATAATAATATGCAGACATGAATCTTAGATTTCTAAAATTATAAATATTTGAAAACACCTGCAAGTCAAAGAAATTTTGGAATTTTCCCTTTTCCTCTTTGCCGTAAACAGAAACTAACTGATGATTCAACCGTTTTACTTTAAAATAATGTCTCTGAGATGCTCATCAAGTCAGATAATTATTACAATACCCTTAGATGAATTCTTAGACAGAATTCTAAAGGCTTGTCTCTAACATGATGTGTGCTATCTTTTGTCATGTGTATGTACACTGAAGACTGCTGCAAGCTTATTTCACACATAGGTTTTCTTTCTCTTGTTGAATTTTAAAAATTTAAATGTGACACACTTTTCCTGAATTGTTAACATTCAACATGTGAAATACAATTTTGTAGTGCACACTTTGGGACCTTCAGTCACTCGGGTTCCATAGGTGGGTTAGAGAAATAGACCTGAGTGTGTACATTCCTGAATCTTTTTCTAAAAGACGGGGAATGTGCAGTGGGCTTAACAAATTTGTATAGTATTTATTAGTAATTTTCACAAAATCCTTTATCTTTTTCTCCTTCTAGGTGACAATAAGATTGTCCTTCTAAGTCCTCAGAAGTTAGAAATGATCATGCAACTTTAGGTTGGAACTGTAAGAGCCATTGGGTGCTTGGCAATTCTCTTTTATGTATGTTCCCATGACTAGTGATGACCATAGGCATGTGGGCTGGAACCAGATGACTCTTGACTTCATGAGACATAAGCCAGAAGCACTCATTCTTATTTTCATGGACAACACTTTGATAAAATGGACATTTGGGGAAAATTTTATGAAGATCATGTTCAAACAACAGAGAATATCTGCACTCTGAGTAGCACGTAATTTTATATTCCCAAGTAAGCATCAAGAGTGAGGTTGCAGGACATCACAGTAGTAGGCCCTTCCAGCTACTTCTACACGCCTGAAAAAGGCACACAAGAGTGCGTCATGTTCACCACGCTTGTGCAGTGCGACTAGAGTTTGGTGAAAGGATTTGAGTGGCACGTTATCAGCCCTAACTGAGGACTGTTTCAGGAAATACCCTAGAAAGTGACGGCAAGGTCTGAAATCTCAGCAGAGCCGTCTTCATGAGACTCTATGACACTCAGCATGAAGCACACCTATGCTAAACAGCTGGCTTTCATCTTGGGTAGGCTTAAGTCATGTGACTATTTTGTCAGTTATTAGCAAACTCCAAGGCTGGTTTATGATACTGACCATGCCATGAAACTATGAAACCAGAAGACTACCTAGTTGTTAGCAATTTTTTCCTACAAAATGTTCACCTCTTTTTGATTTCTATATGAAATTGATATGTTTTAATTTAGAAACTATTTTTGCTACTTTGTTTTTCTATAATAATCTCCATAACTCTTTTTAAAAGTGTGTGTGTGCATGTGTGTTTGTGTTTTAGAAATGAACATATACTTTAAAAGAGATTTACATAAGTTTTTCAAAATCCTACTTTATGCATTTCACAGCATAAAAACATGGTCATTCATTAGTATGACTCTTTCACTATTGTTTGGCATACTTTTGGGGATATCATTCTGTCTAAATTTTAAAACCTCATATCAATGGACAGTACTTTGAAGCTGTTTTAACTTGTATGTAGCCTAATGGCTTCAAGTGCTTCAGAAGGAACACAGGATGTTCAATAATTGCCTCCTTCTTTTTTAGTTGTGCATATGTTTATTTCATTCACTTACTATTTAGATAGATCAGGAACTGATTAATAGAAATCTACCCTTTCAGTGTGAGAGGTCAGCGGAAGCCACAACCTTCTTTCTAAAGGAGAGCTTCCAATGAGTTCTTGGTTGTGAATGAGTCTTCCTGGAAAGTCACTCTTGAGGGCGATGTGATTGAAGGCGTAATTATGTTCATGCTATTTCTTTGGACATTTTCTGTGACTCCTCTTCAACGATTACTTTTAGAACTGTCTAAGACATGAAATAAAAACTGTCCTGTGACTGTCTGTGGTGTCCTGTGACTGTCTGTGGTGTCCTGTGGCTGTCTGTGGTGTTCTGACACTGTCTATGGTGTCCTGTGGCTGTCGATGGTGTTCTGACACTGTCTATGGTGTCCTGTGACTGTCTGTGGTGTCCTGTGACTGTCTGTGGTGTCCTGTGACTGGCTATGGTGTCCTGTGACTGTCTGTGGTGTCCTGTGACTGTCTGTGGTGTCCTGACACTGTCTATGGTGTCCTGTGACTGTCTGTGGTGTCCTGTGACTGTCTGTGGTGTCCTGTGGCTGTCTGTGCTGTTCTGACACTGTCTATGGTGTCCTGTGACTGTCGATGGTGTTCTGACACTGTCTATGGTGTCCTGTGACTGTCTGTGGTGTCCTGTGACTGTCTGTGGTGTCCTGTGACTGTCTGTGGTGTCCTGTGACTGTCTATGGTGTCCTGTGACTGTCTGTGGTGTCCTGTCACTGTCTGTGGTGTCCTGTGACTGTCTGTGGTGTCCTGTGACTGTCTGTGGTGTCCTGTGGCTGTCTGTGGTGTCCTGTGGCTGTCTGTGGTGTTCTGACACTGTCTATGGTGTCCTGTGACTGTCGATGGTGTTCTGACACTGTCTATGGTGTCCTGTGACTGTCTGTGGTGTCCTGTGACTGTCTGTGGTGTCCTGTGACTGTCTGTGGTGTCCTGTGACTGTCTGTGGTGTCCTGTGGCTGTCTGTGGTGTCCTGTGGCTGTCTGTGGTGTCCTGTGACTGTCTGTGGTGTCCTGGGACTGGCTGTGGTGTCTGTGACTGGCTATGGTGGAATTATAGCACTTAAAACACCAGCTTGTGGTACATGGAGAAACTAACATCCGACTCTTAAAGAAATACAACTTACCTCAGTATTTAAATAAATCTTTTAAATATGTGGAACATAGAGACCACTAGACCTGCTTTTGTGACAAAGGAATTTAGACTCTAAAGGAGAGCAAACGCTCAGCTAGGATCATTTCAAAATATTGGCAAAGGGGTTTGGTTGAGAAATGTGAACAGGAAAGGAAGTGGGACAGAGGAGTATGATGTGGGTGCCTTTATGTATGCTCTGAGTATGTCTTATCTTCATTGGTTAATAAGGAAGCCAATAACCAGGCACAATACAGCCAGGCAGGAAATCCAAGCAAAGGTAAAGGAAAAGAGCTAGTTAATAATGAACCTGAGCTAATAGGCCAACAGTTTATAATACATATTAAGCCTTGGAGTGGTTACTCAGGACTGGTGGGTGGGAGAGAAACCTTCAGTTACAAATGGTGCCAATGTGGAGCTCGTACATCCACATAAAGCCTGAGATGCAGCTTTGTATAAGCCTCAAGTGACATATGGGTTCAGTTGAAGGAGGAAGGGTTGGCCTGCGGCTGGGACAGCACTGAGTTTGGGAGAACACAAGTACCACCTACTCACTGATGCATGGTGCTGAAAAGAGGAAGAGAGGTCGGATACGAGGAGGGAATCAAGCCATTGTGGTCACAGGCACCACAGCAAGGAGACCAAACTTTCATCCCACAGCCACTGTGAAACCCTGGGGCTTTTCAGGCAACAAAAGAGCTGACTGCATTTAAACCTTTGAACATTACCCAGGTGATGATGTGAATAGATTAAAAAGTATTAAAGAAATCCAGCGGTGAGAGATGCCAGAGGACCCCAGCTTGGAACTGGGTAGAGTACAGGAGGAGGGAGGGAAGGGGAAGGAAATGGAGGAGAAGAGGAGAGGAGAGAAGAAGAGGGAAGGAGAGGGGAGGGGAGGGGAGGAGAGGGGAGGAGAGGAGAGGACTTCTCCTGGAAGAAAATGGTTGTATTTAAAACACAATCCCCAAATGTAAACGCCTAGTTTACTTAGAGTCTGTTAAGAATTTGTTTCCATTCAGGATCAATATTTATTCTACAGGCTTAGATCCTGAGCCTGGAACAAGTCAGTGTCCTCTCCATACTGGCTGAACCGGATTGACCTCAGCTCTAATCTCATACTGTTCCTTTTCTCTATGGAAATCAGGGATGGTGTGGGGTTGTCACTGTCACCACCAGAGTAAGAGACTGCTTAGAGAACATCTGCACGTGTCAGGCATTGCTCTGAAGTTTACACATGTGATGTTCGCTCTGGCTTGTTGACTAGATTGAGGCCCATGTAGGAAAATAGTAAAAGCACACCTCTGAATGTTCTGGGACAGTGTTTTTAGTGAGATGCATCTCAGTCTCTCGCTCTTATTCTCTCCCTCTCCCCTCTCCTTCTTCCCACTCCATCCCACCATCCTCGGGCTTCCATGATGGGAGATGCCTTGTCTTCTTCAAAGTGATGGTTGAAAACACGAGCCAACATTGAAGTGACAAGTATGGAAAGATATAGAAAATATGCTAAGTTACAAATGTGTCACCACAAGGAGCCTGGCCAAAGCTAGAGAGTAAACGGGTAATACTGAAGAGTGAGGGTGTGCACTTCGACTGTAGGTGAAAGCAATAGATCTGCAGCATGAAAGCAGGGTGAGGGGAGAACGTGTGGATTCTAGAAAAGGAAGAGGAACTGGGCGAGCTCTTCTGCCTCCATGCTTTATTTGTTCTGCCGCTCATTCACCCATTTCTACAACAAACATCTGAGTTCATGAGACAGGCACTGTGCTGGGCTAGGACAGTTCATTAGGAAATAAAAATTTATTCTAGCTGGGCAATGGTGGAGCATGCCTTTAATTCAAGCACTCAGGAGGCAGAGGCAGGCAGATCTCTGTGAGTTCAAGGCCTGTCTGATCTACAGAGTGAGTTTCAGAACAGCCAGAGCTGTTACACAGAGAAACTCTGTCTCAGACAACACAATGACAACAAAAACAAAATGTCTTCTGAACTCATAGACCTGAACTCAGATGAAGGAGAAATGAAATGGCATTAATTATAAGCCATAAAGATGATGAATAAACATAACAAAAAGTAGGAAAGAGTATGAGTCTTAAGGACTGACCAGAATGCCCCTCTGGGGATGTGACCAAAAGGAGGTCTTTGTTGCACTGTGAGCTGTTCAGTGGACCCAGCCTAAGGCTAGAATCTCTTATGCTTGTGTTCACGGCAGAGTAGGTATGATCTTTTTGTTGTTGTTGTTTTTTTGTTTTTTTGTTTTTCGAGACAGGGTTTCTCTGTGGTTTTGGAGCCTGTCCTGGAACTAGGTATGATCTTAAGAGGCAGAGCAGGGTTGGAAATGCCCAGAGACACTCTTGCAATTCTGAGATCACAATATGAAACCGTAGAGAGAGTCAACTTCCTTCACCCTGCTGACTGGATTTCTGTCAACTTCTAGTTTTCCCTCTCACAGCAACATAGAATCTTATAGATGGATATAGTGATAGATAAAGATCTATGATAAACTTTGAGATGTTTTTATTAATGCTGACATAAGGCTGAGTCAGATTTTTATTTCAATTCCTTTTTAGAATTTTATCCACAACTGTAAGGCTATGGTCATGATTTCAGACTAGGGACTTTAAAATCACCCCAGACACTCATACATGCATACATACTACATACATAAACATAAATAAAAACAAAGCATTAACTTTATAGATAGCAGCATCTATAGCTAAATTGAAAGAAATGGAGAGAGAGAGAGAGAGAGAGAGAGAGAGAGAGAGAGAGAGAGAGGTTGTTAGGTAGCTTGCTGAGGAATTGTTTAGCAATTTTAGCCAGGTGTCCTTGTCTGTGAAGGAACTGGTTGACTTACAACCTGTGTTTATTATTTTTGCCATATGTTTTAGTTTGAATGATAAATACCCTTCCACAGCCCATATTTCAGAGGCTTCATAGATTACTTTGTTTTTGTAGCTATGACCAAAGTCTCTGACACAAATAATCTTTTAGAAAGGATTTATTTTGGCTCACACATAAATATAGGAAGAGTTCGTTGAGTCCATGGTTGATTGGATATAGACAAAACACCAGTGTGGCAGGTGTGGGCAGCAGAGGAACCCCCCCACCACCCCGTGTAGATGGGAGACAGAGAAAGAGACAGGAAGCCAAGAACAAGGTACCTTCGAGGACCTACCTCCAGTGACCTGCTTCATGTGGTTAAGACCCACCTCCTAGGGTGTCCACCAGCTAGACCAAGCATTCAGACCATGAACCTATGAGGATCATTACAATTCAACATAACACTTGGTGAACAAGGTGTTGCTACTGAGAGGTAGTAGAACCTTCAGGGAGGTAGAAACTTGCAAGAAGTCCTTAAGTCACATGTGCTTGACTATGTTCATAGCAGCATTATTTGTCTTAGTCAGAACCTGGAAACAACCTACATGCCCTTCATCTGAAGGATGGATAAAGAATGTGTGGTACATTTACACAATGGTGTACTACACAGCAGTAAAAATTAATGGCATCTTGAAATTTTCATACAAATGGATGGATCTAGAAAAAAAACATATTGAGTGAGATAACCCAGACCCAGAAAGACAAATATAATACATACTCACTCATAAGTGGATATTAGATGTAAAGCAAAGGATAATCAGCCCATAGTCCACAACCCCAGAGAAGCTAGGTCACAAGGGAACCTTAACAGAAACATACATGGATCCCCCTGGGAAGGGGAAATAGACAAGATCTCCTGAGTAAATTGAGAGTGTGGAGGTCACAGAAGAGGGCAGGAAGTAGGAGGGGAGGAGAAGGAAGAGGAACAGAGAAAAATGTATAGCTCAATAAAAACAATAAAAAAAAGAAGTCCTTAGGTCACCAGAGGTGTGTGCTTAAAGGGAGCTGACAGACCTCTGACCATCCTCTCTTCCTTGTGTTATGGCTTAGGCTGTAAGTGGTTTACACTTACCTTCTGTTTTCCCAGAGCCACGGGGCTGATTGATTATGGACTGGGACTTGCATAACAATTCTTTCCACTTGATAAATTAGTGATCTTACTATGTGTCATAAGAGACAAAGCAGTAACACATCATAGAAGGAAGGAGCTCACAAACACCACAGCATCTTGGTATGCAGAGAGCGCACATGCTGGGAAAAGATGTGCACGCACCTGGGAGCTTTGTCTTGCTCAAAATTCATTTACATTCCATCGTTGGTAACAGAGGTGGCTTTGCCTGACCTTGGAATGCGCCCCTTCTCAGTGTGTAAGATTGCATGCTGTGCTTTTGAAGGACAGCCTCCGAGTGCATACAATATACTACCTGTATATAATTCTTCAGTGACTGCAGGCAGAACTTGTGTGGTCAAAAATGAAAAATCAAAAACAAACAAGATAAATGAATGAATGAATGAATAAATACATACATACATACATACATACATACATACATACATACAAACCAGGCATGGTGGTACACACCTATATTCCTAGCACTTGGGAGGCTGACGCAGGATCATGAGTTCGAGGCAGCCTGAGTTTCTTGGTGAGATCACTGATCTTTGGGGATATGAGTTTGTTTTTGTTTGGTGTATGGAGAACTACCAGACAGCTGTGAGGTGCCACCTTGACCCCAACTCACAGTGCCAGTGCTGGGACAGCTCTGTAATCATGGTTCTAATTTCATCATTCAGGGCTTCAGTTATAGCTTCTCATTACCTCACACACCTTCTAGGATAATCACATAAAGCACTGACATACTGGAAGTGCTAAGACTCTGGGGATGGTCACTCATTGTAGAAACACCTGGCTGTCTCACTTCCCTCTGCTCTGGAGTCCGTCTCAGAAACCACGACAGTGTGAGGTTATATAAGCTTATCTCTGTCTCAGAGGTAGCCTGATGTCAGACTCAGACATTCCTGGTGTTGGACTATCCCTGTGCTAGGGTGTGTGTGTGTGTGTGTGTGTGTGTGTGTGAGAGAGAGAGAGAGAGAGAGAGAGAGAGAGAGAGAGAGAGAGAGAGAGAACTGAGGCACGGTCCCTGGTACTTTCATACAGCTAGGGAGTGTCAAACAGCAAGAGAATACTGATAGGAGACGATGAGAAGAAGCTGTAGACAGGGACTGGAGCTCACACTGTGCCCCTGCAGTTCATGGTCTCCCGTACTCCCTTGAGATTTGGCTTCTTCCTACCCAGTGAGGTTTTCCTAGAACTCAGAATCCTCCTGCCTCAGCCTCCCACATGCTAGGATCACAGGCATATGCCACCATGCCTGGCTTAGTTTCTTTTCCCATACAGATCCTGCATACAGCCACTAAAGTGAGAATGACGACATCCTCCCTCTTGTTCATAGGCTCTGAGGAAGGTTTCTGAACTTCAAGTGTAGTCTTCCCAGCTGCTAGAGCTGACCAGTGTGTCATTTCCGAGGCCATGGAGCACCACCCAGTCCTCAGCAACTCCTCCCTAAATAACCTGCCAGGCTCTGTATTTTCACTCAGTAGTCTGTATATGACAAGGGCTAGCGAAAGCACGCTCCAGTGAAATTGTCGTTAGCCTGGTGAGGGAGAGACATTTGGCAACTATAAACAACGATATAATTTCAAATGATCACAAAGATAAAAAGGACAAGATCTGATTACAGGAAATAATGGAAGGGAGATTTGGGGAAGTGGTTAAGAAGACTCTCTCGCCAGGCTGTGTTGGTGCATGCTTTTAATCCCAGCACTCAGGAGGCAGAGGCAGGTGGATCTCTATGAGTTCAAGGTCAGCTTGGTCTACAAAGTGAGTTCCAGGACAATCAGAGCTGTTACACAGAGAAGCCCTATATCAAAAAAAAAAAGCAAAACAAAACAAAACAAAATATCTTTCTAAAGGCAATGGTGTTTTGCTGTGACTGAGGCAGAGAGGCAGATATAAAAGAAGCATGTGCGCCCTCTGTGGAGACTGTGGTGCTCATTCTTCTGAAGAGTCCTGCTGCCCTGCCCTGCTCCCCACTGTTAGCCAGCAATTCCCTACCTGTGGCAGCCTCTAGATTTCTGCTTACGTAAGACCTAGGTGATTACTTCTGCCTACCATACATACATACCTCAGCTGATCAGTGATCTTGCACTTTTCAATACCACCTTCTGGCTTCCAGTTCCTATTAGAAATGATCCCCAGAAAGCATTCATTCACCCATACGCTAGACAAACAGATGTCAATGGGCATTGCATAACTTTCAATGCTCCAGAACATTTTTCTTCAGTGTGGTGTGCTCGATGCCAAACACAGCTGGAGACTTTCGAGCAAACTGTTTGCAGTTTGATTCCTAAATTAATTTGATTGCACACAGCAATCTGTTTTCCCCCATTCTTCTACCTTGCAGCGGTTTAATTTATATGCCAATAAACTGCCATGTGCAATAATTTTGTGGTTGTGAACCCTGTTCATAATCAGTCACTTCATGCTGCAAGTACCTCACCAAGGTTTAAGTTGATGCATTGGCTTCCATATAAACTCAGCCATTTTTATTGGTTAGCAAAAGGCGTAGAACATCTACCAGCCTTCATGGTTCAATTCTAAATGAAACAAGATGTTACTTAGTAAATACTGATACACTCACATTCTAAAGCCCTGTTGCGTTATAGAGCAACATATTAAAGGCCTTATTGGCTGTTCTTTCAGGATTGAAAGGTGATCCAGTGGATACTTTCACCTCTCCTGGTTTTTTCTTCCAAAAGAAGCAAGCAGCATTCCCAGGTGTTTTGAAAAAGTCAAAGTAGCTCATTAATTTAAAAGCAAATGTCATTCCCAAAGTGCACATGGCCCTCACTTCGGTGCTTCCTTCCATATTTATCCACAGTACATAAAAATTCTAATGGTAAAATACAGGTTTCCACAGAGGTCCTCTCGGCAAACAATTTAATAAAAGCAATGGTGGTCACAGACCACAGGCTCAATTACTAGCAGGGCTAAGGGCAAGAATTAAAACACATCCTCTCTCAGATCTTTCCCTGATGACATGGGACTGGTCATCAAGCTAATGTGTAACTGAAAAGAAATTCCCAACTGCCAGGTCTGAGAAGAATTAATTCATTCTACTTATTTCACAAAAGAAAATCTGGTTAATTGCATGCTAAAATCAAACCAAATAAAGGAAATTTAAGTCCACTGGGCTCAAAGGCTTTTCTTTGAACTGTTATGGCCGCCACGGCCCTCCACAGCTGAGTCCTTCTGCTTTGTTCTCACTCCTTGTCCCCCTCCCGGCCTGCTGGGCTTTATTCCCCCCACACACTAGCACCCATAAGCATGGCTACACTGTGCTGCCTTGGACGGTATTCTTTACACATTGTTACTGTGGGTATTCTCACCAGTGGCCCCTCTTTCCACCAGCATCACACGGTTTCATAACCATCGTCTTGCGATACCTCAACATTCTCCATGACAGCCATCATTACCTGACAGTTCCCAGTATGCATCAGTTATGTTTTGTCTCCTCTACTACTTATAAGCTGCACAAGAGAAGTGGTCTCTCTTTAACTGCTGCATCCTAGAAACTAATAATACAAAGGGTAAGTCATTCAGACTTATCCAAATCAATACGTTTTCATAGTTTATTTAGGATTCTATGAAACAGTATTATATTTACATCATTTCTACTCTGTCTTCTTCCCACTCCAACTCTTCCTGGACCCAGATCTCAAATTCATGATCTTTTCTTTATTGTATATAATAATAGTTATATATACCTATGTACACTGTCTTAGAATTTCTATTGTGAAGCGACACCATGGCCACAGCAACTCTTATAAAGGAAAGCATTTAATTGGGGCTGACTTACAACTCAGAGGTTTAGTCCATTATCATCACAGCAGGACATGGCAGCCTACAAGCAGACATAGTGTCGGAGGAGCTGAGACTTCTACAACTTGCAGGCAACAGGAAGTGAACTGAGACACTGGGTGTGGCTTGAACATAAATGAAACGTCAAAGCCCGCCTCCTCTATATGACACACCTCCTCCAACAAAGCCACACTTTCCAATAGTGCCACTTCCTTTGGGGTGATGAAGCCATCAAATATATACAACCTGCTCATTGAGTCCATTTAGTGTAATCCATATGTATTTGTATTTAGGGATGACCACTTGGGGTTGGGTAACCAGGAGTCTCAGCATTTTCAAATGTTATTTCCAAAATGTTAAAACTTTCTAGAACTGTGGTTCTCAACATCTCTAGTACTGGGGTTCCCCCCTTTTCGGATGGGGGGGAGCTTTCAAGACAGGGTTTCTCTGTGTAGCCCTGGCTGTCCTGGAATTCACTCTTTAGACCAGAATGTTCTTAAATTCAGAGATCCTCTTGCCTCTGTCTCCTGAATGCTGGCAATAAAGGTGTGTAGGCTATTGGAACCCTTTAATACAGTTCCTCATGTTTGGTGGTGACATTCCATCATACAATTATTTTCATTGCTACTTCATAACTGTAATTTTGTGACTGTTATGAATTGTAGCAGGATATCTGATATACAACCATTGTGGAGGGGTTGTTTGACCCCATAAAGGGGTGTCGACCTACAGGTCGAGAATCACTAGTCAACAACCAAATAAAGTCACGATTAAAGTGCACTAAAGGCAAATTATTGTGAGAAGTTTAGGGATACCATGAAAATTAAAATGGCTCTCTCTGTCTCCAGGTTGGCCTGCAATTCACTATATATCCCAGACTGCCTCAAACTCATTGCAGTCCTCCTACTTCAGCCTTCTGAGTGCTGGGATTAAGAAGTGTACATCCATAACTGGGTTAAAATGGTTCTTTCTTGATAATGTAGTTAAGAGGAAATAAAAAAAGTTTCTTTCACTGTAATTGTTCAGCTAACGGTAGACAGGTATCTTTTTATTTTATTTTTCTGATACTTTTAATGTAATTCTACATTTTTCATTCCCTATTTGGATTCTGACCTTCCTGAGGGCAGGTGTCATTTCTCAATGTTCTGTCTTAGTACTTACTGTGTGTAGCACACAGCACATACTGATTGCTTAACAGACATTTCATGATGATAAAAAACTGGAATGACAGGATAACTGGAAATGCTCTCCTTAAGGAACTTAGCTCCTGAATGCTTTAGACACATCAGCTGAGTATGTATGCTTATTGATGGCGAACCAAGATATCTCTTGATAGCACTTCCTGTTTAATTGGGAAGCCCCAAAATCTTCTCTATTATCATTGCAAATTTCTTGGCGTTACTCACTGACTGTTGAAGAGAGTTATGTGTTCTTATTTGTTAAAATGCATCTCAACATCCACTTTTGGGGGTCAAATACATTTGGAAATGCTGTTTAAACAAGATTACCTCCCACCCAGTCTGCAGGGTTCTCCCTCTCTGACTCCCCTTTCTGATCCCTTCTACTCAACAAGCAGCTCAAGAAAAACCACCTACGGCTGCAGTGACCACTCTCATGCAGTGAAATTCCTCGGCTGTAAACAGTGCACACTCTCGTTTAGACTTCAGTCCCACGAGGACCAGGGCTCACTCTTTTCAAGTTGTCTGGCCACAGTGCCTTCGACAGAGTGAACACTGAACACTGGTTAATTGTTTCTTCAATGTAAGCTCTGGCCTCCCTCAGGACTTAACCTTTAGCACAGGATGAGAGTGAGGACAGCTGCTTCTGCAGTCGACAGTCCTTCCCCGCCTTTGAGAGGTTTCCTTACTCACCCAAGCATCCTCCTCTAGCTAATGGGGAAAGCACCAACAGTTTCCACTAATTGAACGTTTTGAACTGACTTGAACACTAACTTGAAATTACCTTTAACCTTTTTAAGTACACAGTTAGCTACAGAAGTAAAATTTCATCTGTTCATTTGTTTAGAATGAGATCCAGCAGAGCCTTGTGTCACTAAAGCCTTTGTAAGGAGGATCATATCTTTTCATGTCTCATGTTATAATAGTGTCATTCCAAAAGCAGTCTTTGCATAGTTGATGTTTCAGAAATAATTGAGTGCTATATAGATTTTTGACAGCTAAGGGTGTTAGTTTGTTAGCATCTAAGTGAAGGAAGCACCTTTAGGGCAACTCATATTAATGGAACAGTCTAAGCAACTTTTTATTTCAGGTAAAACCTTTGGAGAAAATAGACATACCCAGAGGTGTTCCTATCTGCTATCTTTGTGATACAAGGTGAGCGTGTTCAAAAGTCTCCATTGCTGCTGTTTTGACCTTGGAAATGCACCCGATGACCTTGAGCTAAGCTTGCTCAATAACGTGTTCACTAATTTTCTGTCTAGAATCCTTGTTCAAGAATGTACTCTAGGGTATTTTCTCACATGATCATGTACAGGCTCGGCAAATAAACCCTGCATGTGTCCTTGTCCAAGGTCATTGCTTTGGATATAACTCGTGAGCTCTCCTCACCTTACCAGGCAATGAATATTTCTCTGCTCTTTCAGCCATGTTTGCTTTTGCCTTTGCACACACTATAATGCGAGCCTACTGCATTTCATTTCAAGGCTTCCAAAAATCTACTTCAATAGACTGAACTCACTGGGAAGCAGAAAGGGCAGGGCTTGATAATGCAAAGAAAGTTCAAGCAGCTAAGGGGATGGCAAGTGTAACTGTGGGGATGCTTTCAGGGCAATAAAGTATTGTAGCAACTTTAACCAGCGGGTTCTCAATCACAAGCTCCCTCAAGGAACATTTGGAAATACTCAGAGACACTGTCAGCTGTCATAATGGGATCGGGGTGTTACTGTCATGCAGTTTAGTTGACACCTGTATGCTAAACATCCTCAGGGCACCAGGCAGACCTGCAACAGAATGAGCCAGCCCTGACTGCCAGTAATGCTGGACAGGGAAAGCTTGCTCCGGGGAAAATGGTGAAGCTAATGGAGCAGACAGAATCCCCTGGCTGGTGAAGAAAAGAAACTTGTTTAATAAAATGCATATTAGTAATTTTATGATGCATGCTGGTGATAATTTTAAAATCTTCTGTTTTCTCTAATAAATGGAAACCAAAGCTGTGGAAAGATTTAATAGAAAATTTACTGGCAACATACAATTCACCACTGGGCAATTTTCCTAAGCGCTAGGACAGCACACAACATTAGGACACACATTAAAATCCTGGAAAAGTATGATAGCTTAATACAATCCCCAGAGTAGCCAAAGCAGAAATGTCGTCTGTATGAATGCTTACCTGCACCTGGCCTGCTCCTCACTGGCCTTGGCAGCAGCAGTATGGGTTATGTACATCACTAAACACACAACACATTGCAAATCTGCTGCAGTGGCTCTGGTTTCAGCAACCATGGTATCCAGCACTTTATGGTGGGCTTAACTTTCCTAGGGCTCTGACAAAAGAAATCATTGCAGATGTGTGTTTTTCGAGTGGCAGTATGTTCAATTTGGGGTGAACATATATGTTCACTAACAGTTGATTCACAATTTTAGCCTTTGAGAGTAAACATCAAACTTTATTCTTAAATAGTTTTTAATTAAAAACATGTTTAAAGTAATTTCTATTAGTTTTGTTGTTTTTTTTTTATACAGGGTGTCACTAAGTAACCCATTTTGGCCTAGAGATTAGTCTGTAGCCGAGACTAGACTCACATATGTGCGAATTCTACTATTTCAGCCTCACAAGTGCTCAGATTACAGGCATGAGCTTCCATACTCAAATAAAACCTCATTTTAAAGTCCCCCAGAGGACCAGGTATGCATTCCCAGTACCCACATGGCAGCTCAGTCATCTGTAACTTCAGTGCTTGGGGTACCAATGCTTTCTTCTAGCTTCCTCAGGCACATGGCATGCAAATATACATGTAGATAAATCACCCATATATATAGAATAAGTAAATTATTTTGGAAGTATTTTCATGTTAAACTTAAAAGAGTACAGGCTCCCTAACACAGAATGCGCACTGTATGGAAATAACCAGAGTCCAGATAACTGCATAGAGTTTCGCTGTGGAAAGGTCTGAGACAGATCATTTGGGGTGCATCGCTTAACAAGCATGTGAGCTGAAAATAACTCATGAGACTAATAAGAGCTCTTTGCTATACAAAACAAAAGTTTAGCAACACCATTACATAGACTTTCTATCCTCTTCCCATGCTGCGGCTGGTAGATTTTATTCTTGCCCTCTCTTTCAGATTAGCATCCTGATACTGAGGCTCCCCATATGCCTGGTCTCCTTTCCTCTGTGAAGTGCAGCAATCTTGTTACTTCGCTGTGCATGATTTGTTTCAACTATAAAATGGTGTCAACATTAAATGTTATTTGATTATATTTTAAATGATTTAATTCTTACAGACAGCCATTTATTGTGCTTTTGCTTAATTTTATTTTTGAGATTCTAATTTAATTACAATATTTCCTCCCTTCCCCTTCCTGCCTCCAAACTTTCCCATATTTCCCTCCCTGTTCTCCTTCAAATTCATGACTTATTTTTACTAATTGTTATTGCATGCATATTTGTATATGTATATATACATACATTCCAAAATACAGCCTATTCGGTCTATAATAATACCTATATGTATGTTTCCAGGACTGACTGCTTGGCACTGAACGACTAATCGGTTGTTTACTGCAGAGGGCTACCACTTTTGTTCCCAGTTCTCCATTTCTCTAGTTCTTTGTGGAAGGTTGAGGCCTCGTGGGCTTTTCTATATCTAGTTTGGTATGTGAGAAGAAGATGGAGGGGGTAAAACAGAATAGCAGGATGCAAGTGATGATATGACAGGGAAAGGGAGAAAGGGGGAGGGTGCTTATGGAAAGGGGAGAAGTCAATACAGAAGAAGAAAGAAGTGGGCAAAATAGCAATAAGGATGTCTGAACAAAGCCACCAGAACAAAACAAAAATCCCTGTAGCTTTCTATGTAGCATAGACAGCAGTGGTGGACAGAGCAGACTGGTGGATTCCTGCTGTTCAGTGCACAGCTGCCTTAGATGACTTGGTGAGATCTGGGCCATCATAAGACCCTGCTTCTTACTACTTCTGCATTCATTGAAGAATTTCTCCTTTCTCCACTCCACTGTTTCATGCTGCTCTGTGCATAGAGCAAGGTTCCATATGGTGGCACGCAATAGAAAGTGATGCAGGAGGAACCAACTAGGTAGAGGGGCAGTCGATGGAGTCTTCCCTAGGAACCTGATGTGACACAGGACCTGTCATTATGCAGGTTAAGAGGGGAGGATGTGGCTGGGAGTGTGAAGCAGGGCCCAGAGCCATCACTATGTGAGACTTGCATCCTTTGGAGTCCTGTGGCTTCATTCAGCACTCAGTGTTTATGAGACAATCTGTGTGTGTGCTTTCCAGGACTACAAGTCTTCCCAATCCTGTAAATCCCTGCAAGCCCTCTATGCAGTGTGCACATTGCTGACCCCTTCTACCTGGTCTCCTGAAGAGAACTGGGGCACAGAGTGAATGGAATGAAAGATGCATGAAAGCAGTGAGAAGGGCCACTTGCCGAAGGCCAGCCCAGTGCCGCCCATGGGAGACATCCACAATTTCCCGGGGAAGCCACTTAACAAAACGTCCTTAAATGGCTTCAGATAGCTCCAGTTTCTAGATAGTTTAGTCATATCTACCTTGTTTCATATTAGAAAAAAATTATTTGGAAGAAAATATTTTGCTTCCTTATTTTTCTTCTGATTAATATTTCAGGCAAAACGCAAGTTTTAGTTCTGTTCCCGTCTTCTAGGCATTTTGTTAGTCGTTAAAGTAGGCAATTTTCATAACTATTACCATTTTGAAAAAGCATAACCCATGCCAAAGAGAAGAAGCTCCAAGTAAAGCAATGGGTTTTCCTCGTTTATCCCACCAGCTTTAGCACCTGTACTTAGTGTGCCTACACTATACCTTAAAATAGCTTCCAAAGGGCTTTGAAATTAGTGCACCCTAAAAGGAATTGAACTGTCACCAGGGAAAAAAAACCTGCAAAGAATTCACCTGAGGTGAATCCCTCTTCAGGAGTTACCTGATAGTCTTGTGGGTTAAATAAGCACTTTCTCTCCTGTCTAAATCATGCCTGTTACATAACTTCTTTCTTTCCAAGCAAGTGGAAAAAAGAAGAGAGCGGAGCTGCCTAAAGGCCACAATTAATGCTGACAGGCAATTTGCCGCAAAACCAGGTCTCTGATGGCAGTTGCATAATCAGCTCCTCGGCAACTTCTGTTTCCTTCCCAGAAGTAAGGTCCGAGCAGAGTCCGAGACAAAACAGCTATCGTGTTGATTTGCCTCCTCTGGAAGATAACACACATGCAGAGCAGTGCAAACGAAACTCATGTAGAGAAGACACACCTGCTTGACCACAGGGTGATGAGAAACTCCTAATTCTGTCACCCATAAGGTAAGACTGTCAGAGGATGCCTGAGGCTTCTCACTGAGCTTGGTTTCTCTATAACCCGCCTACCTGCTTCTCCCTAATAGAGGAAGAATGCCTGGCATTTGAAAGCCATCGGTCTTCTGGGCCATGGTATATATTCCATCCAAACCCTACCTCCTAGCAGCTAGTTTATGACCTGGACTTTGAACTTTTACATAATCATAGTGATATTCTTTTTAATTACCTTTATTTTGTGGCCAATTGTTTAGTTCAACTGAAGAAGCATACAGGAGATTTCTTGAAGTAAAAAGCCATGTCAGTCAGTTTTGTGGCATTCTTTCAGGGAAAGGGCAATTTGCCTTCCCATCAAACCTTCCCATCAAATCACTGCTGGGGCAGTAAAATTAAACTTCTACTGGGAGGTCAGGCAGCGGGCTGTTCCACATGACGTGGATAGAAAGGTCGATTGGGACTACAAAATCAGAATACACAGGACCACTCCTGATGGCAGCGGCTGAACAACCCAACGGATAGTTATATATTGAGCAAATGAGGGCTGGGTATTTACAGCCAAGCAGGTATAAAATAGTTTTTTGGGGTGTGTGTGCAAATTTTCCTAATTTTTAAGTGATGTTGGCACCTAGTAAAATGAACCCCTTATGTGGGAGAGCAAATGTGTTTGAAGTTCAGGTTCATGGTTCAGCAGAGGTTTACTTGTCTTGTAATCTCACTGCATTGAAATGGGAATTTGGTTGATGAGCCATCTCTGAGCAGCGTGGTGGTTCTAGTGATAGCCAGAGCATAAGAATGATTGGCATTGTAAGCAGAAAACACTGTCGAAAGATGTCTCCATCTTAATCCCAGGAAGCAGGATGTTACACCTTCATCCATATTTAAAAGGGATTAAAAAGAAAGTTGTCAGTAGCTAACATGGTGGCACACACTATGACCCCAGGTATGGAAAGCTGAAGCAGAGGATCTCAGGTTCAAACTGGGCAACACCGCAAGTCGGTTAGTAAGTAAACAGTTACCAAAGGGGTTGACCCAACAGGAGCTGCACGTGCGCATACTCTGTTCTTCTGATGAATGAATTTTCTCCCTTTTCTCTGTTTGAATGGAATATTCTATTTATGAAGAAACAAACCAACGAGAAAATTCAAATCATAGAAAATTCTTGCATGTTTTAGTGGCATTTCATTTTTATTGTATTTTTAAGCATACAGAAAAAGTTCTATCTCTTGAAAGATTGAAATAAAACAGACACATGAAGAAATGACTACTCCTCCATGCAAACTTTGAAAAGTACTATGTTTTTCAAAAGGGCTCCTGGGCATCTCTTTGGAGTCTCTTGGCAGTACAATCAGTTGTAGACCCACTGAAGGCGAAGGTGAGGTGTGAGGACAGGCACCTGCTCTCACACATCCTAGAGATGCTTGTGCAGCCAGCCACCTGTGCTCACATAGCCTAGAGATGCTCATGAGACCAGACACCCGTGCTCACACAACCTAGAGATGCTCAGGAGACCAGACACCCGTGCTCACACATCCTAGAGATGCTGGTGAGGCCAGGCACACCTATTTTCACACATCCTAGAGATGCTCGTGAGGCCAGACACCTGTCCTCACACAGCCTAGAGATGCTCAGGAGACCAGACACCCATGCTCACACATCCTAGAGATGCTGGTGAGGCCAGACACCCGTGCTCACACATCCTAGAGATGCTCGTGAGGTCAGACACTTATGCTCACACAGCCTAGGGATGCTGGTGAGGCCAGGCACCTATGCTCACACAGCCTAGAGATGCTGGCCAAAGAGGGAGACCAGGACACACTACTTAACTAATCCACCTTGAAAGATGTGCCCCAAGCAGTGCTCTAATTACATGCACTGTGCACGTATGTAATCATTCAATTTCACATAATATGTTTATCATTCCATTTTACAGGTCTTGAATACATGGGAGTGGCAAGCAGGTGCCACAGTCCATACCCTTAACCTCTAAAGCTCAGTACTGATCAGTAATGACAGACACTCACTAACTAAAGCTCAATACTGATCAGTAAAGACAGACGCTCACTAATTAAAATGTTAAACCTCTCAGAAAACAGCTGCTTAACATTTTACTTACACATCTCCAGAGAATACTTAAGTAGAGCTCTGGTTTACTCACATATATTTGGCCATATGATTTTGTCAGAGACTTTGGCAGACAATTTTGTCACCTTTTGTCCTGCTACAATCTGCATGGCTAACAATTCAAATTCTTTTCTACAAATACTCAGATATACATATCCTTATTTATTATTTTACTAACTATATGGTGCCCGCCTCCATGTGTACCTATGCACTGCATGTGTAACCGGTGCCCGCAATGACTGGAAGAGGGCATCAGATCCTCTGGAACTGGAGTTAGAGACAATCATAAGCTTCTGTACGGGTGCTGGGTCCTCTGGAAGAGCAGCCAGGACTCTTAACCACTCTCTCTAGATACTATCTTAAATTATTAATGTATGCCAGATACTGTGCTGCACATCAGGAAATGAAGGTAAGTAAGAAATAATACAGCACATATAAAGCAATTTGGATATAGAATGTGGGACCCAACAAGGAAGATATCCAATAAATGCCAGCTGGCGTTGCCACTGCTTAGGTAATGTGAGAGAGGCAGGAGAGAGCTTGACGTCACAAAGCCATCGCTGATGCTGTGAAGAACACAAGCGGTACTGCTGGGCTTGCCTTCTAAGCCTGTGGCAGAGCTACCAGGCAATCAGCACACCCCTCTTCATCTTTGCATGGGGAGCTCCATTGTCTAATTTACAGTCCCCATAAAACGTTCTCTAGAACTAAATCATGGGCTCATTTCTCTCAAACAGAAAGGACCAGACATAAAATATACTTCCCTTAAGGAAGCACAGAGAAGACACCTGAAGATAAATGTTCTACTTCCCTAAAGCCAAGACTGCCAGGGTGGAAATGATGCCATTTGCACAGTACTTCAATCAGGCGGGTTTTTAGTACTCAGCTTCCAGCTTCTGTAGTCAATATCTCATTTAAACCATGTAGGAGAAGTGGATGGGATGATGAGGCCAGTGTTACCAACAGAAGCAAAGAGCGACCAGTGCCTTTTACAGCTGAAAAGGCTTTGTTAAAATTCCGTATGATTCACACCACTTTCATGCTGAGGGTTTTGGTCCACACAGCTCAGAATATCTAGCTAACTGTTCAGTGTTTTCTTTCTGCATTAATACCCAGAGTAACTGAGTAAATGTTGTGGTGAAAGCTTCTAAATCGCCCATGGGCCTTGACAGCCTTCTCTGAGCGGGGCTGGATGAGATTTGGTGAGCAGTGAACTTATCTCTAGTGCCCCAGCTCTCTGCAACGTTTCTACCTGCTGTCTTCCCATCATCACCTCCAGTCACTCCTGTCAATCACACAGGCCATTTGGCTCTGATTGTATCAGTATCATCTTTTCATCTTACTACTGGAATGCACTGATGATTCTCTGGCTGCGTCTTTAGGATGTAACATCAGGGCCTGACCACTCACCCTCGTTGCATCCCAGTGTGTTCTTTCAGACACACACACACACACACACACACACACACACACTAACACACTAGCTTATCTCATTCCCTTTCTCTGGATTCTGTTCATCTAGACTTCATTAAATCGATTGAGAGATGGAGGCAAAATATTCATTGTGGTACAATAAATTTATGCTCCACTTACCTACCCCTCAGTTTAGGGATATTAATATTAGGGAAAATGTCTCCTTTTGGTGTTATAGTTTTAATTTCCCTCTCAGCAGAAACCTCCTTCCTGAATTCTGTGTGTGTTCTTCTCCTCCTTCCTTATCATCTATTTTGTTAGGTCATCTTTCCATACACACCTCAATACACACACACACACAAAACTCAAGTCATCTCCCCCTACCCTAAAACACATAAACCTCAGGAAATCATCTCCCCAATCACACCCCAGTACACACACGCAAACACACACACACACACACACACACACACACACCCCTCAGGGGATCATCTCACCACGCCCAACACACACATATACACATACACTCATCAGAAGGTCATAGCCCCACATCCCAACACACACACAAACTCTACACACATGGACTAGTGTATTTGCTATATCATGTGACTTCTAGCAAATATTTTAAGGCAAACAACATAGGATTTATATTATAGCATTGGTTGTAAATGGATCTATGTGGAAAGAAGTGTGTATCATAACATGTAAATGAGAAGATGGAGTGTTAATGAGCCAGAGCCTTTTTTTGTGTTAATATTGACTATGATTTTCCAAGTAGAAGCAAACCTATTTGACATCTTTTTCACAGATCATCTTTGATTTTATCATATTTGATAAGACATGGTACTGTACCAAAGACAAATGTACAATTGTTTAGAGGGAAATCTATATAACCAATTCAATCTTTTCATGTTCTCATGTTGGAGGCTGCCTATTGGTCATATTGGGACCTGTGGAGTGAACAAGACCCTCCAGCAGCAGCACCACCACCACCTCCACCAGCACCACCTCCACAACCACCACCACCTCCACAACCACCACCACCTCCACCACCACCACCTCCACCACCACCACCACCTCCAAAACCACCACCACCTCCAAAACCACCACCACCTCCACCACCACCACCTCCACAACCACCACCTCCACCACCACCACCTCCACAACCACCACCTCCACAACCACCACCTCCATCACCACCGCCCCCTCCACCACCACCTCCATCACCACCGCCCCCTCCACCACCACCTCCATCACCACCGCCCCCTCCACCACCACCTCCACCTCCACCGCCCCCTCCACCACCACCTCCATCACCACCACCCCCTCCACCACCACCTCCATCACCACCGCCCCCTCCACCACCACCTCCATCACCACCGCCCCCTCCACCACCACCTCCATCACCACCGCCCCCTCCACCACCACCTCCACCTCCACCGCCCCCTCCACCACCACCTCCACCTCCACCGCCCCCTCCACCACCACCTCCATCACCACCGCCCCCTCCACCACCACCTCCATCACCACCGCCCCCTCCACCACCACCTCCACCTCCACCGCCCCCTCCACCACCACCTCCACCTCCACCGCCCCCTCCACCACCACCTCCATCACCACCGCCCCCTCCACCACCACCTCCATCACCACCGCCCCCTCCACCACCACCTCCACCTCCACCGCCCCCTCCACCACCACCTCCACCTCCACCGCCCCCTCCACCACCACCTCCATCACCACCGCCCCCTCCACCACCACCTCCATCACCACCGCCCCCTCCACCACCACCTCCACCTCCACCGCCCCCTCCACCTCCACCTCCACCACTATAGTTCTCTACATTTTGGAAAGTATGATGATTGATAGGCAGATATAGGCTACAGAAATACAAAGGTGACCAGAGAATCAATTTGGATTATGATAGTATATAGATATGTCTGCATTTTCATTGATAATATTTGTATGATCACTGTCCTAGTTCAATCTGCTATAATAAAAATGCCAAATGTTGATAGCTGTTAAACTAAAGAATCACAATTCAATAGACAAAAATTGTTTATTTCTCACAGTTCTAAGGTCAAGTCCCTGGCAGAATTGTTGTGTGGTGGGGACCTGCTTAATTGTAGCTAGGCCAAAGGGGTAAGAGGGTCACTTCTGGGATGATTTACAAGGGCACAAACCACATTCATGGAAACCTAGTATCATGGTCCACCATGTCTGTATATCCTAACAGGCTGAAGAGACAGATACATTCAGACTACAGCAAGCCCAAAGTCTCTACATCATAACAGGCTGAAGAGACAGATACATTCAGACTACAGCAATCCTAAAGTCTAGAGATGCCACTGAAAGCAAATGTGAATATGGATCTCTTAAGGATGGGCCAATCAAGAGATTACACACTTATGTCTATCTTCGATGCTTTTGCTTTTCTTTTTTACTGCAATGACATTGAAGAAATAACCATTTCTTAGGGGCTCATACTGCTTTTGTATACAGTTATTTTCTTAATTATTCCCAAAACATCTTCAAGTGGTTCATGATGGTTATATTAGGTCCACAGAGATGAACCTGGACACCATTGTATAAGCATCTGACTACTCAGAGAATATTTCCTTGAGATGGTTAAAATTCTCTAAGATCAGATACTAACAGAGGATAACTAAAAATAAAATCTAATTTAATCAAGCTTTACATTAATTAAAATAACTTTTTAGACTTCAGTAATAGAAAATGACTTATACGATTTGGGTCAGCACAGGAAAAATCAAGATACACTTTGTCAGAGAGAGAGAGAGAGAGAGAGAGAGAGAGAGAGAGAGAGAGAGAGACTGCAAAAGAAGGGGGAGGGGGACAGAGAGGGGTAGAGAGAGAACAGGAAAGTGCTCTTGTGTGCACAGCCAGGAGTGCTAGTCTTACCCCACAGCCTGCAGTAAAGCCAGCTGGAAACAGACACTGGGTTCTTCCCATAGTTGTTTTTACTAAGAGCTAAAATGCCAAGCTATACCAGAACTGAAGCAGTGTGCAGACCCTGTTTCTTCAACTGAAACCACCTGTCGAATTCTCTCTTAGTATTCTCTGATTTGTCCTCAGAGAGGCGATCTTGGTGTCTGTCAGGGTGTCCTTAGTGGATGCAACACTGTGGCTGTAAATTCTGCCTTATGCTGGCCCTGTTTCTGTCTCTATGTAAGCCAACTCCAGGTCCTTTGGAATTGTGGTGGTTTATCCCCCTTCCCTAGCACAGTTTTTAAATTAATCTCTTCTTGTCTGTCCCAAAATAATTAATTATTTAACTACATTTAATAAGAAAAATTTGAAAATTTCAGGAGTTTCCTGGGAGACCTGTCAGCTGCGGGCACTGGAGGGGAGGCCCACACCAAGGTCCAACAGCAAAAGGGAGGTCAGTGTTGTGGCAGAAGGAAGAAGACGGGGCGGTGATGCTTGAAGCAGAAAAAGTGAGGAGCTGGATTCTGTAAGGCTTTGTATGGTGACTCAGAAAGGAAGACAAGGTCATGTGGATGGGAGAAATGAGTTCCAGGCTAAGAGAACACCAACGCAAGGGCTCGGGGAGTCATTGCCTAGCCTGTGCAAGAACAGAACATGGTAATCGGAATAAAGTAGGGATTTGGCTGTCATAGGGTTTGAGCAGCAGTAATCATACCTGGCTTGGGTTTAAACAGACTCCAGTTTCTGTATTTAGAAGAGATTCTGAGGCCAAGGGTAGAGACAGTAAGACAAGTTAGATGCTTAGTGCAACAACCAAATTCATCTTGATGGTCATTCAGACTAATATAATAATGGGGCTTGAAATGGAGCCAGATAATGGTGGCACACCCTTCCCACCATTTGCGATGCAGAGGCAGGCTGATCTCTGTGAGTCTGAGGCCAGCCTGGTCTACAGAGTGACTTCCAGGACAGTTAGAGTTACACAGAGAAACCTTACCTTGGAAGGAAAGGAAGGAAGGAAGGAAGGAAGGAAGGAAGGAAGGAAGGAAGGGAGGGAGGGAGGGAGGGAGGAAGGGGGAAGGGAGGGAGAGAGAGAGAAGGGAGAGAGGGAGGGAGGGAGGGAGGGAGGGAGGGAGGGAGGAAGGGAGGAAGAGAAAGAAAGAATTAATTAATTAATTTCTGGTTGTGTTTTGAAGGAGTTTTAGAAAATAAAAACTACACTTCCCATTCACTGAGATGGCACTTACTTTTCATTAACAATGGAAAATGAGAAGGATTGCTGAGGATGCAGGTGACATGAGCATTCCTGGTGGGGTGCAAAGTGGTGCCCTTAGTTTTAAATCAGTTTAGCAGTCTGAGAAGTCCATGAGAACTCAGTCTTGTGACCCAGTCACCTCTACAAGGTCTCTACCCCCTAAGCTTGAACAAGCTTGATTTTCATATACCACACTCAGACGTGAGGCTCACTTTGACAGAGTTTCCAGCCTCTCTGTGTTCTTTAGTGTGATCAACTCTGAAGCTTGCCTCTTATGGCCACTTTCTGGTAACTACACAGCAGCTAGATGGACCAACAGAATTCATCATACTTGGGATTTGCAGAGAGTGGGAATAGAACAAGACTTCAAAGTTCAGTTTCGGTCACAGAATGACAGCATGGAATACAACCTACCTCTCCCAAGTCACCCAGGGAAACCAGCGACAGGAAAGCCTAGTGGGGCAGAAGCAGAGATCCAGAAGCCTCTGCTCCTGTGTCCATCTCCCTAGGCTTCCCACCCTGTAGGCTCTGCATATTTTCTCATATTGTTCTAGCATATTTTCTCATATTGTTCTAGCTTGTGATAATTGCTGTATTTCACAAAGCCAAAGCACTGTTTATAGCAGGTAATATAGTGAAATTCATATCTGTCCTATCAAAGATTACACTACTATTGTTTTTCACTAAAAACTAAAGGTTTCAAATTCCTATTGGTCAAAGTTCTGCCACTTTGGGGGTAAAATAATTGAGATTCAGAACTCTGGATGACTGAACTACATGGTTCGTCCAGAGTAAAGCAAGCTCCAAGTGAGTGGGTGTGTGTTATTGACATGGGCATGGTAAAGTCAAGAGCCCAGTGGCCTCAGGCTCAGAGATATGCCAAAAACTTCCTGCTCAGGGGACCGAATATGAACGGACAGCATATGCAGAAAATGCCCACTCGAACTTTCTCCCCCGAGATGTTTATGGTCTAAAGACAGTTCCTCTGCTGAGAGTGCTCCTATAGATATTAGTTAAGTCCATCTCCCTGATCCAGTTGCACACCATAAACCTTGCCTCTTTGTTCAGTCATGTGCTATAACCCCAGCTCTCTGTTCAACTCCCTGTAATAAACACCAAGTTTCTGGGGTGCTACAGTTTCTCCGGCAGACAGCCCAGTGCACCCAATCCCTGCTTCTGTACATGCCACTTCCTGGGATTGTCTGTGTCTGTCTTTTTCCTTATTCCCTCCCCACCTGAGTCATGTCTGTCCCTGGAGTTGTGGTCCATTCATATTTGTAAAGAATTTTACATTGGGTCTCAAACCAAACCTTTAACTATCAAAACTGGATGTTTCCTTTGATCCTGTGTACCTTCTGTTTCCACCAGATGAAGTAGTGGAGGTTTACTGACTTATCCAAAAGGGTGCAAAGGTCTCCGTAACCCCTGCACAAGTTCCAGTATCTTGCTATTACCATAGTGAAGAGACAGGTACAGAACTGAGAGATGAGTTCTCCTCTTGACTTTATCATTAATTAGCTGGATAAAGTTGTAGGCATAGGAACATCTATTATCCTCTCCTCTTTCGTTTGCAAAATGAAGAGTTGAAGCAAATATTAAATTGTATATGATCTTTCTTCATGTCCAAGTATTTTACCATTCTTTTATATAAAACCGGCGAACATAAAATATGCATCATACTGACTCATGCATTGGTGTCCCTTATAGATGAGCATATCATAAACCAGTTAAGGATTAGAAGCTACAGTCAACTAAAATGTATGCATTTGTCAAAGCAAAACAAACTTCTAGACTTACATTATCAATGACAAGTTTTAAAAAATTGAAAATGCCTTTGGTGCAATTTAACAAGAAACATACACTTTAGTTTTCTTTTCTGAAAGTCTAGTCCATTTATTTTATAGCTACACAGAAAGTATTTAGGTGATCATGGGTGATAATCCATTTGTTCACAATGTATGGGCCTCAAACCATGAAATTCTTTGGAGAATCTGTAAGAAAAGGATTCAAAGCTGCAGTTCACACTACCAATTATAACGATGCTAACTTTAGTCAGATTTCGGTGTGTCCTCGTCTGCACAATGATGATAATGTCTAATTTGGACTTTCCGCTGTAAGCATTGTTATGAAATCGTCTGTAGTCCAAGATTGCTTAGAAATGGCAAAAATAACCTTAATTCTTGCAAATCTGGATGACAATATGCAGCATAAAGAGAATATAAAGTTCATTGCATAACACAGGAAAGCAGAGAACAGCCCAGTCTCCTTCTGCAGAAGAACCCAGCCCTAGAAACAATCTATTTTATTCAACTGTACTTTAAAAAGATGTAATTCCCAGCAAATTCATGAGTGGTTCTGGTATGGTCCACAGCAGGAGCTCAGAAACTAGGAAAGATATTTAAAAGCAGAAGAGGTTTGGGCCATATTTATACCAATTAGACCTTTTGACTATCCAGGCTGAATATCTCCAATCCAAAATTGGTTTCTGATTTTAGAGCCTTGTAGAGTTTTTTTTTTTTTCATTTGGTACAGTCAACAATTATATTCCAGAATGCTCTAATATCTGAAACACTTCTATCTCCTTTTAAATAATACACTTTCTATTTGCATTTGCTTTATCTTATTATTTTAACATTGAACAGAACAAGCAAAACTCTTATCTAAAAGTTATAAACTTCCTATCGTCAAATTCTAAGCAACCCAGTGACGAGATCGTTCTCTGTAAGACTGTTTCATGCACGTACATCCAGGCTTGCATCTACTCCCATAAAGGACTTCACTATCCATCGCCAAAATGGCATTTCCTGCTCTGTTGTGTAAAGGATTCCCTGTCTAGGCTTCATCAGTAATGCATTTTAATCTCTTTGTCTCTCGTTTCTTATGCTATACGTCTTAGTTTAATACACTTTAAGTAATCTGATCCTTTCTGTCTTCAGAATGTGAGCACCATCATAGTTTGCTTCAGTTATCAACTTGACACACCTGAAAAGAGCAAACCTTGGTTGAAAATGGCACGAGGGCATATCTTTAGGGGCATTTTCTTGATTTCTAATTGATGTAGGGGGGCCCAGCCCACAATGGGTGGTACCATCTTTATTTGGGCAGGTGGATCTGAGCTGTAGAAGAAAGGTAATAGCATAGGCCAGAAGAAGCAAGCCTGTAAGCAACATTCCTCCATGATCTCTGTCTCAGTTGCTACTTCCAGCTTCCTGTCTACAGTTCCTGCTTTGGCTTCCCTTGATGACAGATTGTAACCTGTATGTCAAACAAACAATTTCTACCCCAACATGGTTTTGGTCGATCTCTTATTGAGAACATAACATAGAGAAAACTAGAACAGACACTGACTTAAGGATGGAGACACAGGACAGAAAATTGGATCTCAAGGAGCTGCAAAATGAACTAGGTTTTAAAGGGTGAAAGAGACATCTAAGGATGAGACCACCAGGGTGAGCCCCACTGGTGACCTGACCCTGGTGGAGTTTCCGTGCTCAATTTCCCTTTTTCTGGAAGATTACGGAGAGTGCTGCCTTTACAGTTTTAACTATCAAGAGTCTCTCTTTCTCTCTGTATCTAATGTCATCACGGGCATAAGGCCATCAAATGATTTTCAAACATGCATTCTATACTCAATAAAATGATCCCAAATCACTGTGTTCAATATTTAACAGCCAGACATTGTTATTTCAAATGTTCTACTTTTCTGGAACAGCTCTTCTCTGTAACAGGCTTTACAATTATTCTCCCATAGATGACAGGTGATGCTCAGAAATATGATCACTTAAATAAGCATGCAGCTTATTAGTAAAAATAAACCAAACTTTTGCTCATGCCATAGAATGGCATTTCAAAGATGTTTTTCCTATCTGTGGGCACTAGAAACAAATAATAAAAGGGTCATGATTTTTCCTACTGCCAGGTAGACTCTTTGCAAGCCATCGTAACAGGACAGAGACCAGGAAGAGACGGTAGGGGTTGCATTCATTTGAGAACAGAAAGAAAGCCTTACAGCTGGGGACCAGAATGTGGGGAGGAAATAGTTCACAGTGAGACAGAACAGGCAGGCAAACACCACATCATAAGCCAGGATGAGAGTTTTCACTTTTCTTCTATGAAGACTGATGAGACACCAGTAGGGAAACAGATTAGAACTGACCTTTCTAAAGGCCAATTAATAACTGGATAGATAGTGGGTTCACACACAGCAGAGGTTGATGCAAAAAATGCCCAAACAGATAATACAAAATAAATTCAGGTTATTAAGATAATTCTTTATATTATTCGGGACATTTCAAACCTTTCACTACCTTATTAGGTCACTCATATATGTGCCTGATAGTTCTATGGGAAAATTAAATATTAGAGTGCATAACATACCACTTACAGAGGCAGAATGCAAGCAATGAGAAATTTCAATCTGTAAATACTGTTGGTTCTTTATTGATTGCAATACATACTACCATGTGAGTTAAAAAAATTTAATGTAGATGATTTCTATGGAGAAATAAAATCCAATTTTCTCAGTTCCTTTGAGATACTATGACAAAATACCTGAGACTGGATGGTTTATAAGGGAAAAAGGTAGCTGTGCTAGCTGGTGCTGTGTCAAATTTACACAGGCTAGAGTCTCTTGGGAAGAAGGAACCTGAATTGAATAAACGCCCTCACTGACTGACTTGTAGGCAAGACTCTCAGGCATTTTCTTGATTTCTTTGAGACTGTCCAGCTCACTGTGGGTTGTGCCACCCCTGGACAGGTGGTCCTGGATGGTATAATGAAGAAGAGTGAGCAACCATTAAGAACAATCCAATAAGCAGCATTTTTCCATGGCGTCTGCATCAGTTCTTGCCTCTAGGTTCCTGCCTTGAGTTCCTGCCTAGACTCCTTCCATGATGGAGTGTGGTGTAGAAGTATAAGTGGATTACACCCTTTCCTTCACAAGTTGCTTTTGATCATTTTTTTTTTAATCACAGCAATAGAAACCCCAGATGTAGAAGACAGAAAGACAAAAGGAGCAGAATTCCTCTATTATCTCTTCAGCCCAACAAGAGAAACACGATGTGGGGCCAAGCCTGCCTTTTCCTCAGACACCATCTCAGCCTTAGATTCTGGGAGACCTTTTTATGCCATGTTTTCTAGATTTGATTGTGCATCTTCCCTAAGTGTCCCCATGCCATGCTGCTGCCACTCCAACTCTTTGTCATACTGTATCACAGGGCTCTGTACTGACTCATTTCTTCCTATAAATTGTAAGCCTCTTGAGAGAAGAAATTAAGAGTATTTCCAGAAATTACCTCCATGCTTATCACATGATAACTTCAGAACACCAACTGTTTAATTGTATTAGTAATCGGTGTTTATCATTAAAAACTCAGTATTGCAACAATAAAATAAAAGAGCAGTATCACATTTACATTTACTTCACTAAAATTTACTTTTCTTTATGTTGTTTTGCACAGGGAAATTCTAGCATTACCTTGTTGGTGGTATGTGTGCAGTTCTGATTTATATAAGAGAGAAGAAAGAATGAAACATATGCACTAAATATGACCTTTATGTGCTATCTTACCTAAATATTTGACCCTTTTCACAAAACTAGGAAGAAAAATACAACTAGTTTACAAGACCCCCCCACAAGATTTAGAAATGATATATAAATATCTAATGAAAACCAAATTGTAAGAGTCAGATTTAAATATCTACCAAGTCCTTAGTAATATGTAGTATACATACAATATGGAAAATCAAAATAAAACAGATGACTACTTTTAAAATAGCAGGAAGTCACTTACCGGAAAGTACAGGAGCAGAGACCCAAAGAGTATTGTTTCCAACAGGATGAGGCCGGATGCTCTGATGCTCTAGAAGACAAATTGAGAATGCCATTGTTAATTTAATTTCCAGGCACAGAGGATTTATGCTACTGTAAAAATGCTTCATCCCTAAGAACAGCATTCTTCTGGGAGAAATTAAGTACATAAATAAAATCTAGCTAGCGTTCAGGTGGCTAAACAGCTGCCACATGAGGAAGCCTGGGTATGAAGTGAGGTCAGGCCTAACAATGTCGTCACTGACTTCTGAGAAGCCAACATCACTATCTTGAAGATTCCTACAATCTGAGCAATTGTAAACAACACAGATAGTTTTTCTGTTTCTGACACAGAAGCTACCAGTGACCTAAAGTGTTTCATGGACACCTGCTGGATCATTGTGGAGGGTCAAAACAAAGTTTGGTGTGTGAGCTGTATAGGGGCTTGGAATCTCAATGATACAATATAATCCCCACAATACAGCTTCGTTGTGTAAACAATACGAATCACACTAAATATAAAAGGTTCCTCACCTTAAAAGTTATTAAATATTTAGTTTCAAAGCATCAATGTATCTAACAATTTTATGATACTTTTATAATTTGCAAAATATAAAATTCCTATAACAAAACAGAGTTGAGGCAAGAAAAAAATCTTAGCTTATAACAATAAGTTTGACTTCAATGAGCTAAAGTGTCAAGATAGGGTATGTCTTACCAAATCAAAAAATTAGTCACTCTGGAATCCCTAATTTTCATTAAATGCTATATAAAATGCATATAGATGCCTTACTTTACAGGAAAGTTAAGTGAAGTAAGAAAATTAATTCTGCGACAAGTGAAGGAGGCTAGGAATCCAGACTATGACCGTGTGTTATATATGTTTTGAAAATGATGTGATAACTGGATAGTCAGAAAAATAATTTTTTAATTCCTCTTTCAAAACCTTGCTGGGTATTAAACACACAGAGCTGCTTTATGTAATCCTTCGAAGGAAGTCATGGCTAAGAGTTTGAGAATAGTGGATGGTGTCAATCACTTGAGTAGCTTCTTTTCCCCCATTCCCTGTGGTCTGAGGATGGAGCCCAAGGCATACGCATACCAGGCAAGCAATTGTACCTCTACAATATATCTTCTGTCTCTAAGTGCTTTTTGATATGGGCCATTGTTATACCTAGTAAGATATTTCCGTTTCATGAAAAGACAATTTCTATCCACAGTATTTGAGTTGAGGCTAGTAGAATTTCTAAGAAGGAAAATTGCATTTGGCAAAGCATAAACTACTTATGGATATTTTTATAACTTATGTTCTAATTTATTAATATGACACTAAGACTCAGACTACAAACCATTATGTGAAACTTCTTGTAAAAGAATCTGCCTTGTAGACTGACAGAAGAGCTCGAGAGTGTAGCAGGAAAGTTTTGCAGTTAATTCTGTACCACTGTGAATTCTGAAATAGCTCCTTAAGCAGGCAAAACAAGCTACTTCAATGGCCTTTCCTAATAGAGTATGTTAACACCTTGTGGTAGCTTGAATGTAATTGGCCCCCATAAGCTCGAAGGGTATGGCACTACTAGGAGGTATGTCCTTGTTGAAGGAAGTGTGGCCACTGGGGGTGGGCTTTGAAGCTTCCTATGCTGAAGATACTGTCCAGTGTCATAATGTATTTTCTGTTGCCTTCTGATCAAGATGTAAGCAGCACCATGCCTGCATGAATGTTTCCATGCTCCCTTCCATGATCATAATGGACGGACCCTCTGAACTGTAAGTTGCCACCTCGATTAAATGTTTTCCTTATAAGAGCTGCATGGTCATGGTATCTCTTTACAACAACAGAAACCATAAGGCATACTTTATTAAACCCAGTAAGTTATTTTTTTTTTTTTTGGTTTTTCGAGACAGGGTTTCTCTGTGGCTTTGGAGCCTGTCCTGGAACTAGCTCTGTAGACCAGGCTGGTCTCGAACTCACAGAGATCTGCCTGCCTCTGCCTCCCGAGTGCTGGGATTAAAGGCGTGCGCCACCACCGCCCGGCTAACCCAGTAAGTTATTAAACATGAAGTAGTTAAAATACTTAGCACTGGACTTAGTACATCATTGTTTATCCAGTTTTAAGTCATAAAGCAGCACCTAGTTAATGAATTTGAAAACTATGAATATATAATGATAGCAACAAAAAGGGTTTTATGTTTGGAACCAAAAATGACTACTGAAGACACTGAAGAAATGGCTTGGTGCTTAAGAGCACGTACTGTTCTTACATGGACCTGAGTTTGGTTCCCAGTGACCAGCTCCAGGGGATACGTCACACTCTTGTGGACTCTGCAAGCATCTGCACTCATTTGCCTAAACAAACACATAAATTTAAAGCAATACATAACTATAATAAAAAATAAAAATCCAAAATTACCCCAGAAGAGTAAAGAGCCTAGATATAGAGGACCCAGAAGTCCTTTGGCATGTGATGATGCTTTGGGGTGGTGGTATCTTCCTTCTGCAATGTCTTTTGATCCTTTTGGGTGCAGTAGACTATGTGTCTGTGTTTCAGCCATTGCTAGAATACAACAGTAGCAATCATATGTGTTCATGTGTATTCTCACAGCTTCCTGTACAATAGAGATATATGTACTTCTTTCTTAGTCCCCATTCGTGCTCAACAGGGAAGCTCAGAATTTCAGCTTCTAAACTGGAACTCTGACAACTATCTTCAAATGTGAGGTATATTTTAAATGTACATTTTTTTTCTTTTGAAATATCCTGTGGTGAATTTGGCTTCAAAGTCTAACAGAATGAGCCAAACACAATGAATGGTTTTTCATGGCAAAGAAGAATTGCATATAACCTAAAATAGTCCATCACCATTCCCACTGCTGTGGTGGTACTAGATATTTTAACTTGGACAAAAATCTTTGCTTTCTAATTGGCACCAAAGATTCATATACAATTACTATGAGTGATCCCCTGATTAGCTGTAAAAGATGGGAAGAGAGAAGAAGTGCTCAGTGATGGGAGAGGAGAAACTCAGAAATGAAGACAGATAAAGGAGAGAATGAGCAAATTCACAGAGGTGGAGATAAAATTCACCTCCTAAACAGCTTTACTTTAGATAGAAATAGCAAAATAGAGCTAATTTTAACTAGAGTTGTGAACTGGGAAATTCAGTGGAGGGGAGTACTTTCTCAAAATATACCCAGCAAATATGGTATAATGCTGTTTCTATAAAGCACCCATCCAGCCTATGTGTGTATCTCTATAAACAAAGTTCTAGATTTGTAGGTGTGTATAGTCAGTTGCTCACAGGTTGTACATAGCCCAGGATAGCTGTGTATACAGCCCATCACATTGTAGATAGCAAAGCCATATCAAAATGGTAGAAGCCTGGGGCACTCGCAGTCCAGAGGATTCATCATAACATGATAGCAATGGTCTCTTCTAAAGAAGAGATTGTATTTGGGCATAAGAGAACTAACTTAGCAATATCTTTTTTCACTGAAGGACATGTAATCAGATATTGCTGAATTATAAGCTTTTTAGTAATTAACTGAAGAAAATCTAAAACCTATTAACTCGGTCATTATAAAATTCTATGATTCTGAGTTATGATATGCAAAAGTCTAAAGAAAAACCTTTCTTCTAAGAGAGAAGATATTCATCTTCTTCCATTTTTACCATGTATTCCCACCCCTGTTCTCAAACCCTCACAGATATGACAAATTATATGAGCAAATCAAACCTGTAGATCAAATAAGAGGCTAATAATATTCTACTATAAACTTATCCAATTGTCTCAAAACCAGCTCCTAGCTCTCATCACCCTAGTTCACCAAGTGCAGAGGCACATGACTCAATACACCATTGCAGCCTCTAGAGGCAGAATTGCCCCCATGCAACGGTCCCAAGGAAGCCTAAGCCTTTATAGTAACAAGAGGACAAGAATACTAAAGGCAAAGTTTTTTAAATGACTTGTTATTATTTCCCTGACTCTACATGACTAGCTCTACCTCATTTTTATATGTTAAACTGTTTTAGCCTCTAGGGAAATAACACACTTCTTGCTAACACCATGTAGCTATTTTTGATCAGTGCCAGTGTCTTCAACCTTGCAATATTTAAACTTTCCTTGTATTACAAAAGAAATCACTGAAAAGGAAAAGCGAACATTTTAAATAGCTCAATTTCAGAATCTATGTGCAAACTCTGAGATAGCAATAAGATTTTATTTTTAAAGGGATGAATCAGCATAGGATTTGGTTAGAAACCAAGAGTCTACAAATCCCTCATTTACAGAATGACTTAGTTGCACTGGTAGAAGAGATTCATGAGGTTGACCTTTTCTTTTAACTCTTCTATTTCCATAGAAAAATCCACAGAGGAGAGACTTCCTCTTGACATAAGCACTTGACATAATGATACAACATAGGTTGGAAATAAGATGTGAAAAGTAATACTAAGGACACTGGCAATTTGGAGGGGGCTATTGTTTAATAATTTTAGAAATTATATGTGGATGAGAATAGAGCATCCTGCTTAAAAGACTTCAATGAAGTTCAATTATGGTGCGAATCTGCAATGAAATAGTGAAAACCCAGCCAATATAGACTTATTTGGCTTAATTTTTGTTTGTTTTTGTTTTTCAAGACAGGGCTTCTCTGTAGTTTTGGAGTAGGTCCTGGAACTAGCTCTTGTAGACCAGGCTGGCCTCAAACTCACAGAGATTTGCCTGTCTCTGCCTCCCGAGTGCTGGGATTAAAGGTGTGCGCCACCACTACCCGGCTCCAATGTAGAGTTATTTGTAAAGGAAGAGTTAGGAGTTCCAAATCAGGTTTTCCTTTTCAGAAAAAAAAATCAAGAATAAAAACGATAAGAACAGAATGAGGGCAAGAATAGATACTCCCAAAGTAAAACATGAATAGATGAGAGAATTTTAGCATTGTGGATGATGATCTCTAGCTGATTTGCAATGGCAATATTGGCTGTTTATTAGCACATGACATTGGGCCAGAAGTTTAACTTCTGAATTTTGGTCTTCGTTTTGTTTTGTTTATTTGTGGGGGGTTGGGGGGCTCAAGACAGGGTTTGTCTGTAGCTTTGGAGCTCGTCCTGAAACTTGCTCTGAACTAGCCTTGAACTCACAGAGATCCACCTGTCTCTGACTCCAGAGTGCTAGGATTAAAGGCATGGACCACCACTACCTGGCCTTGGTCTGCTTTTTATATGACATGAACTTCTGATTCAATTTAAACTAACTTCTGAAAATATTAACTTGTCTGAAATAAAGTACACAGCAAAATACACATAGTTTAATAAATTTTAAAACAGAATAGAACACTAAAAAAGGGTAAAAAATCATTTTTATACTCATGTGAACTTAGAAATAATGGGTCCTGCATTATTAATCATGATTCACCACAAAATACTGAGCAGAAACTTTTAACAGGCATTATTATTTTTGCAGAATTAAGTAATGAGATTTTTGACAACTCACTTTGCTTTGTTTCAAATCAAGTCATCTGTTGGAGGCAGATGCAGAGATCCACAGCTAAGCACTGGGCCAAACTCCTGGAGTCGAGTCATAGAGAGCGAGGAGTGACTTTATGAGAAAATGGGTCAAGACCATGTGGGGATACTCACAGAAACAGCTGTCTCGAGCTAGTGGGAGCTTACTGACCATGGACTGACAGTTCAGGAAACAGCATAAGACCAAACTAGGCCCTCTGAATGAGGGTGACAGTTGTGTGGCATGGGGAGTTGGGGGGACAGCTAGCAGTGGAACCAGTATTTATTTCAAGTGCATGAACTGGCTCTTTAGAGCCCATTCCCTAAGGAAAGATACCTTGCTCAGCTTAGATACAGGGGGAGGACCTTGGTCCTGCTTCAAGTGATATGACAGATTGTGTTGACTCCCCATGGGTGGCCTCACCCTCTCTAAGGGGTGGGTGGGAGGCTGAATGAGGAGAAAGTGGTGGGAGTGGGAGAACAGGGGAGAGGGAACTATGATTGTTATATAAAATAAGATTGTTTTTAAAATAAAAATTAAAAATATCAAGTCAAGTCAACACTTCAAAAGGTCCAACAAGCACACATGATGCTGTTGAGATGCAGAAGAACCCACATGCAGAAAAGCAAACATTCTGGCTAATCTTCAAGTCCCTATACCTCCATGCTGCTGTCAAAGCAACTCCTCTCTGATAAGGTGACCTTCTGATGACTGTCCCTCTGTCTTGCTAAGATGCTGCCCAAATGAGTTCCTCAACTAGGGACTATGTCCTATCTGTACTCATTGGCCTAAGCCTTTAGCTACTTCTCTGGGATTTCTTTGTAGTCTTCAATTCCCCCTTCCCTTCTTTTTTAAACTAATAAAGTAACACGTGCTTCATATAATTGAGATACACTCTGAGTACTCAGAAAACCTACAGAAGTGATGGTAAACACTGAACTATTAAGGAGCTCATATTTCTTCAGATAGCTTCTTGTACATCCTTATGGAAAATGACACAAAATGCATTCTGTATTCAATTTTATGTTTCATTAAAAGCCACTGAGATTAATGGTTATATTTTTTGAATAAGAACTGGATCAACAAATTCTTCCTTTTGAAAACTATTCTAACAATAACTGATGTTGGCTAACTGTATGTGTGTTGGCTTAAAATCTTTAAAAAATAGGTTATAATAAGCCCTCAGTTTCTTCCACAGGTCCAAATGATTAGGGTAATATGCATAAGCTTTATCAGATTGATTACACACAAAAGTCTTACTCCTGCATGAAGTACAAAACATTAAAAAACTAAATTTACTTATAGAGTTTCACTATAGCATGGTTTTTCTCATGGTTTTGAAGAATACAAACATTAAATTCATAGAGTTTTTCTGCAGGATGGTTTATTTTATGTATTGCAGATGATTGTGACAAAGGATTTACCACAGACTCCATTCACCATTATCTCTCCAGTCTGTGTTTCTTTATGCATTTGAAGATGAATACAGATGTGAAAAGTCTTTCTTACACTGATATACATTCAAAAAAAGTATTCTAAATCTAAAGAACAGAATTAAAATATTAAAGATTAATAAATCCTAAAAAACTGATGGAGGAAGGCCATTGGCTAATAAAGGAACTGCCTTGGCCCATTTCATTGGTTAGAAGATAGGTGGGAGGAGTAAACAGAACAAAACGCTGGGAGGAAGAGGAAGTGAGCTCAGACTCCACAGCTCTTCTCTCGGGAGCAGACGCCTCAAGAGAGACGCCATGCCCTGCTCCCGGGCAGACACACGCGATGAAGCTCCGACCTAGAATCTTCCCGGTAAGACCGGTGCTCACAGATTATTAGAGATGGGTTGATCGGTATATCAGAATCAGCCAGTAAGGGCAAGAGCTAAAAGGCCAAGCAGTGATTAAATGAATACAGTTTGTGTGTTGTTATTTCGGGCATAAGCTAGCCAGGCGGCCGGGGTGTTGGGGACGCAGCCCGTTGCTCCCTATTACTACAAAAAACTGATATTAAAACACTGACTGATTTTGAAAAATATCATACTTTTCTCTACTAAAATGAACTCTGGTATCATTCATGTTCTAGTTAGGGTTTTTTCTATTGCTGTGAAAAGATACCATGACCAATGGCAATTCTTATAAAGAAAATTGTAATTGAGGTGATGGCTTACAGTTTCAGAGACTCAGTCCATTATTATCATGACAGGGAGCATGGCAATGTGCAGGCAGATATGGTTCTGACTACATCTTGACCAGAAGGCAGCAGGAAGTCAACAGACTCACTGGGCATGGCTTGAGCATATATGAAACCTCAAACCCTGCTTCCACAGTAACACACTCCCTCCAATAAGGCCACACCTATTCCAACAATGCCATACCTCCTAATAGTGTCACTCCCTTTGGGTGCCATTTTCTTTCAAACCACCTCAATTCAGTTTGATATTTATCTTTTAGAAACATAAATGTATTTTATAGTAGAAATTTTACAAATTATTGCTTATTTTCACTTGATCACTAAGTATCAAAAGATCAAAGTAATAATTAAACATTGGTTTTTGTTTAATCTAGTCTAGGACCATACCACTCTGAACATGCAAACCTCATCTGATTTCTATTTATCCCCAAAGTGTTTTGTTTTTGAATTAGGTTTGCTCAAAACTACAATCTTCAAGACATTGTTTTCAAATGCTGATGTCCACACACCATTAGCTGTTGGCTGGACAGCAGTCATCCTTAGCAGGAAATAAGTCTGAGCCTTGGGGTAGAACTCAGAACTGCTAAGTTTGTCTCACATACAAAAGTGTACGCAGTGACTGGAACAGTAGAATGGGGATATGTTTCTAATTTTATACATGTAGCACACTTGTTTATTCTGACGAGACATTTACAAATAAAGTCATAGAAATATGATGAGCATTTCAAAATAAGAAAACCAAGAAATATTTTAATGAGATTAAAAGATACTCTTTACCTGCAAGAATAATAGCACTTTGAGAAACCTAAAAGCAGTCATTGTAATTTTGCAGCCAATTGGTACGCTGCAAAAGTGTGTGATGAAGGGCATGGGGGGTGCAATGTACTTCAGATGCAAAAGATGAAGACAGGAATCCAAACTCAGTCTCTACAACAGTTTTCAGTTTCTAGATGGTGTGGAGCAAGCTGGAGACTGACTTGCCTGGTACCTCTGAGCATTAAGAACCAGATGAGTATTATAGAATTTGTTTGTCCAGGTTTAATACAAATGTATATTGTATGTTGAACATTTCCCTCCATCCCCCACCCCCTTTTCTCACCCTCCCCTCCTATTAGACCCCTTTGTCCCTCTAGATGGGTTTGAACATAAAAATTTGAAGGTGTTTTCCAAAAGACAAAATAAAAGGTAGGATAGAATAATAATTAGCTAAATGACTAATTAACTAATTAGGTCCATCTTGTTTACGATTCTCTTGTTAAGTCTAATTTCTTCTTTTGTTAAAGTTTTCTGTTTCCATCTTTGTGCATACTAGCAAACTCAATGCTTGTGATTGAGTAATTATCTTGATATTTTAAGATTTTTATATCTTACATCATGAATGTGACTCAAGAAAGATTTCAAATAATTAATTCATAAGTTTTAAGTAGATAATAAGAGCTAACCCTTACATACAAAATTCAAAAAGGTCATACTAACTGATGGATGTTTTAATTGGTTTCTTTCTTCTCTGTGATGGATCATTTGCCCTAAGATATACTGTTTTATGCATTAGGATCAGACTATCAACTCAAAAATACACAAGTGAAATAAATGAATATATATAGAAATTTGATGATAGAGAGGTTTGACAGTAGAGAATTGTTAAATGAATGTTAAGAAAGAAAGAAACAAACAAAAAAGCTGCGTATGGTGACTGGCGCATGACTTTAATTCCAGCACTTGGGAGGCAGAGGCAGGTACAGAGAAACCCTCTCTCAAATGAGAGAAAGAAAGAAAGGGAGAGAGAGAGAGGGAGAGAGAAAACCTCCAAGAAAGTTTTCCAATGTAATAGATTTTTAAAAGCTATTGTGTTTTAACATCCATGAATTAAATGGGTTTTCAGGAAGTTAGCAACTATTTAAAGTTTGACAAACTAATTACTTAAACTCTTTATCTGCTTCCATAACTGCTTTCTGAATCTCCAATTTATATTCTCACTCCCCTCCCTGGAGGCACCTCATATTGAAGACGGCAGAAACTAAATTTTCTAACCAAGCTTCTATTGAGGTTCTCTCTCCTATTTAAAAATATTGTATTCAAGCTATATCTCAAACATACACTTACATACTGTAAATGAAAAAATGTGTTAATTAATTAAATCCATTTATACATTTAATATTTCTTCAGAACTTTCCTAATTTTTATGGCCCACTGTTTTCTAGCCAACTAGACAAATGATAACACTGAGTAGCTATATGCAAATTGCCTCATAATTAGGAAAAGGAACTTTCAATATATATATAATTATATATATAATTATATATTAAATATATAGATGACTCCATTATGGTCTGGTGAGTAAGTCAAATAGCCAAAGTGGTAAAATGAATAAGAGGAGAAGGAGGAGGAGGTAGAAGAAGGAAGGTGGGTATGTTATCCTTAATGTTCCACATGCATGACATAGAGTGTACACACACACACACACACACACACACGAAAAAAACAAGAAAACAGTAGCTACACAGAAAACGAAGAAAACCCTCTTACTGTGAGCAAAGGCTGACTATCACTTTAGAAATCAACTGTCTGTTTGTATCTGATTCGACATAATATTACTTCTTGACTTCACAAACTAAACACGGGTGAATGAGCTGGAGGGGTGAAGATGGAGCCAGACCCAGCAGAACCCAAACCACAATCCTGCCTCTCTTGCACGTGCTACTCACTGAGGTTGCTGTGTTCTTTCTCAACTCTACCACAGACGACAGACAACTCCTTCAAATCACCTTTTCTGTCATTTCAAGTCTGTCCTCTACAAGAGGAACATTTTTATCAGAGATGTTCTATTACTCCTGATACCCAGTTTTCAATTTCTGCCCTACCTTAATCTTCCCTATCTGTTGTAAAGTAAACAGATAAAATACATCATATTCTGCAACTAACTGTGTTAGTGGTAGTAATAAGTTAGGGGCTGATCTTCCAGGTAGAACTTGGAAGAGAAACTAGACAATAAAGTACACAGTAAAGATCTTTAATTTTACCTTAATCAATTTTCTTCTTCCTATCCTCCTTTCCTTCCTCTCTTCCTCCCTCCCTTCCTCCCTTACCTCCTGTTCAGATTTCTGTTTGGTTTGGTTTTAAGACAGTCCCTCTATGCAGCCTATACTGGCTTCACACTCCCTATCACCCAGTTTTCGTTCCTCATGCTAGAACTATGCACACATCTACCATAAAGCTTTTTACGCTTTAGAGAATGATGTTAACAGAAGATGCTTTCTTGGTCCAAAATTGTTTCTGCTGAAACTAGTCCTTCATGGAAGTTAATCAATATGCCTAAATTTAATCAAAACATAGGGTACTATTTTATGTCAAAGATCTTGTTTATCCTGAGTCGGTTCATCTATTTCAAACTTTTGTAGAACTCACAATCCTCTTGTATAGGCCCCTAAGCTCTTGTACTGTAGGGCTACACCATCATGCTTGACTTCAACTTCATTTTTAAAAAAGCAAGTTTTCTGTCTCAAAGGGTTTTTTTCCTTTTCGGTTTTTATTGTGAATTCCATCACAAATAATAAATTCATTACAATTCAGAATATCAGACCAATTAAAAATAACATTTTGCTTCTATATGCTGACACTAACCATTAACCTATACGAAAGAGAAACAATTCCAACTGCAAAAACAGCAGCAATAATAAAATACTTACAAGTAAGCAAGAACAAGGTGGTGAAGGAGCTATACCCTGAAAACTATAAAACGTAGACCAAAGAAACTGAAGCTCACATCCATAAATTCAGAGATATCTCATGTTCACAAATCAAAATCAATACACAGATTCAGTACAATGCAAAAATAAGTAAATATGACTGTCAAAACTGAAAGCTTCTGCAGACCAATGAAACAGAGGAGGCAGTCAACAGAATGAAAAATACCTAACCTGTAGGATGGGAAAAATATCTGAAAACCATGTCTCACTAGAGGTTACTAATCAAAATATGCAAACAAGTCAAGAATTAAATAATAAATATGTTGAAGAGGCAGTAGCCAAGATTCAGAATTGCCTTAGTGTCCCCCAGCAGATAACAGGTAAGAACACAATGGTGACTGCTGGTGGGCGGGGAGAAGAAGAAATGGAGAAACGATGATCAGGCAGCTGAGAAGAGTGAGCTTTCTAGGAACCTGATGTGCAGCAAGAGTTGTGCTGAAAGTGGATTTGTGTGATCGTGATCCATGCTTTCTGTGCCCCGGATATACATTAAATATCTTAAAATAAAATGCAGCAAGCCACTGTCACACATAAGCGCCCCAGCAAGACTTTAAGACTTTGCTGAGAGCAAGCTAAATGAATAGGCCTGCTTCTTAGTCTCTTCTTTCTTTGAAGCAAGAGTTAGTTTAATAAGAAAGTTGTCTCTGAAAACAAGCTTTCCTGATTGTGTAAGCATCTCAGCATGCAGTATTGCAGCATACAGTATTGCAGGAAGTGTCATCAGCAGGTCCAGAGCAGCAACACTTCCCCATTCCAAACATACACCCCATTTGCTGCAAGTTTTCTTTCTTTCTTTCTTTCTTTCTTTCTTTCTTTCTTTCTTTCTTTCTTTCTTTCTTTCTTTCTTATATTTTTAAGACCAAAAAAGTATGTAAATGCATCAATTCCAGGAATGTAAAGCTGACTTCAGAGAAAGGAGAGGAGACCCAGAACCAGAGTACAGAGAAAGAAATCAACCATTGCTGGCTCACCCACTCAACAAGCTTTCCCCCACTGAGAACATGTTTTCCCCTAAACAGAATGTCAATGAGGATGGTGACAAGGAGCATGATGATACTTGCAATGACCAGGACAGCTGGGCTCTTGTAGAAGCCATTACTCTAAATTCTTCACATCTATTAACTCCCACAGCAACCTGCAAGCCTCCCAACAAATGTGGCTACCACCATCATGTCTACTCTGTAAATGCAGAGCCTGAGGCTTATGAAGGTTCAAACTTTTGTCAAGAAATTGACAGAACTCATACATAGGCTACACAGATATGTTGCTCAACTTTGCCCTTGGACTTTCAAAATCCAATTTTATAAAGCTGTCATTTAAAATAGCATCCGAGAGCTGCTCCTGAAGGCCCCTTTTCTGACCTCACTCTGAAATACAAAGACATGTGAAATAAGAAACCACAGCCCTGCTGTGAACTGCCAATTCAAAGCAGAAACAGAAAGGAAAGTGTAAAAAATGTGGATTATCACAAGAACAGGAAAATGTAAATCAAAAGTAAGCAACAGTTGTCTCAGTATTTGCAGGGAACTAGTTCCAAGGTCCACCATAGGCACTGAAGTCCATGATATCAGGCCAAGTCCTTCGCATAATAGGATATAACTTTTGTATAACACCTATGCACATCCTCCTATGCACGTGAGGTCATCTCTGTACTGTCACAGCACCCACTACAACATTTGATGTAAACTGAACCACTTAGGCAGTGTAGCCATTGCCTCAGAATTGGAAACATTAGCCCAAGTGACCTTTCATTGTGGTGTTCATCATAGCAGCAGAAGGAACACTAAAACAGGTTGTGTTTTCGGTGAAACAGCTGACTCTGAGAGGTCCATGTCTCAGTGTGGGGTTTGAATGAGAATTCCCCCTATAGACTGAGCCATTTGAACATGAAGTTCCATTTGGTAGCACTGTTTGTGAGGTTTAGGAGGTGTGGCCTTCCTGACAGAAGTATGTCACTAGGGTCAGGTTTTGAGAGTTGAAAGCCTCATGCCACTTCCAGGTCACTCTCTCTGCTTGATGTCCTTGATGTGTATGATTAAAGACGTAATCTCTCAGCTTCTTCCTCCCACCGCCATGCTTGCCTTCTCTGCCTCCATGATGGACCCCAAGACAAAATGAACTCTTTCTCTAATGTTGGTTCTGGACATGGTGCTGTATCTACTATCAGAAAAATATTCAATACACATAATATGTAACCACCCACGTACACTCCTGTAAAAAACCCCAGTTAACTCATTGGTTGACCAAACTAAACTTAGATGAAGGCATTTGTTTGACCTTTTCTTAATGCCTTGCCATGAATAGACATTTGTTCATGCCTTCCCCAAGAAGAACAATTTACACAGCATCATATAATTGACAGCCAGAAGAGATTCTATGCATTCAGTACAGATACAATATTTAAAAATAGTTTACATGTACCAGCTTTGAGCTATGAATGAAGAATACACAAATAGGATGGGCCAATTGTATTTTTCTTTCAATCCAATAGACTGAAAAAATGAAGACTGATATCAGTCACTATAAAGAATACTAGGAAGTGGAAATTTCATACTGAAATTTTAAAAGCTATTGAAAATGAAATTAAGGACAATTCTTTTATATTTTTTAAAAAACAAACTATCTTTTTTCATTATACATACCAATCCCAGCTTCAACTTCCTCCCCTCCTCTCATTCCCTCCACATACCCTCCCACTCCACCCCGATACAATCCTTGGAGAGCATAAGGCACATTGCATTATGTAAGGTCCAAGGCCCTCCTTACTATCTAGGCTGAACAAAGAGAATGGGTTCCCAAAAAGCCAGTACATGCAGTGGGATAAATCCTGGTGCCACTGCCAGTGGCCCCTCAGTCTACCCCAGCCATGAAACCACAATCAGAGGTACTAGTTTGGTTTTATTCTTGTTCCTTCCCAGTCCAGCTGGAGTTGGTGAGCTCCCATTAGCTCAGGTAAACTGTTTTTGTGGGTATATCCATCATGGTCTTGATCTCTTTGCTCATATTTTCATTCCTCCCACTCTTCAACTAGACTTTGGGAGCTCATTCCAGTGCTCCAATGCAGGTCTCTGCCTCTGTTTCCATCGGTTGCTGGATGAAGGTTCTATGGTGATATTTAAGATATTCATAAGTCTGACTTAGCCATCAGGGAAATGCAAATCAAAACAACTCTGAGATACCATCTTACACCCATCAGAATGACTAAGATCAAAAACAATAATAGCTTATGCTGGAGAGGATGTGGAGTAAGGAGAACACTCATCTGTTGATAATGGGAATGTAAACTTGTACAGCCACTTTGGAAATCAGTGTGGTAGTTTCTCAGAAAATTGGAAATCATCCTACCTCAGGATCCAGCAATACTACTCTTGAACATATACCCAAAAGTTGCTCAGTTATACTATAAAGGCATTGTTCAACTATGTTCGTAGCAGAATTATTTATAATAGTCAGATCCTGGAAACAACCTGATGCCCCTCAACCAAAGAATGGATAAACAAAATGTGGTAGATTTACACATTAGAGTTCCACTCAGCAGAAAAAAAAAAAAGACCCACAATGATATGTTGAATTTTGCGTGCAAATAGATGGAATTAGAAAACACTGTCCTGAGTGAAGTAACCCAGATCCAAAATATGAATATGGTATGTACTCACTCTTAAATGGATACTAACTATAAACATGGAATACTAAGCCTATATATAGTTCACGATCCTAGAGAAGCTAAGAAATAAGGTGAACCCTAAGAAAAACATATATAGATCCACCTGGAAATTGGAAACAGACAAGATCACCTGACAAAATTGAGAGCATGGGGTTGGGGGAGAAGGGAGCACAGAAGGAGAAGAGGAAGGAGAAGGGGAGGAATGAGAAGAACTTGAGGGAATGGGATAGTCAAGATGGAAGAAGGACAGAGATGAGAGCAAGGAAAGGGATATCTTGATTGATGGAGCCATTATTAGGTGAGCAAGAAACCTGGCTCTAGAGAAATTCTCAGGAATCCACAAGGATGACCCCAGCTAAGACCCTAAGCAAGAGAGGAGAAGAGGCCTCATCTTGACTTGCCCTGTAGTCAGACCAAGGATAATTATTAAGAACAGTAACGTGTATTCTGTATAAAAAAAAGCTGTGTGTCTACTTCTCCCAGCATATTATTGCTTAGAAATAGTGTTTATAACCCTATGGTTAAATTCTAACCCTGTTCTGCTTACGTATAAATCTTTCTCTTTTTTTTCTATTCAGAAACTTCTTGAATTCCATCTGATTTGATTGTTTTTCCTAATATATTTTACCTGTTTACAGTTTAAACAGGATTTGATGACCTTTTGGTTTATAAGTGACTATCCTTGTGTTTAAAGTTTAAAGAGCACCATGAAAACAAGGAGAACAAAAAAAGCCTAAGATCTTCTTTAAAATAAGCAGCAGATTTGCTTTATTTAAAACATCTCTAGACGCGGATGATTTGTTTCATGGTTGTTGGAGGAAAATAAATGTTGTCTATATTGGCTGTTAGATATTCCAATCAATTTACATCCTAATCGATTGCTATTACCTAGTGTCTACAGTAGCTGGTTCTGGCAGACATATTTTTATAGTAAGCCAACATAGCTAGGAAATAGTTTAGAATTGATTTAAGCATGTCATCCATAAAATTATTAAGTAAAATATGTTTAGAATTACTAATTAAAACATGCAAAAATTACACATCCAGTCATTAACATGGATAAACTATGTGTCAGATAAAATATAAGAACTTTTGAAATCTGAAGTAGATATATATTAGAAGCCATGGATCTCAAGGGAATATTAAAAAATAGAATCATTAAAACAGAATGGATTCATTAATACTAAATCAGTTTTAATCTTGTCTAACTCATATTCAAAGCCTCCCATTTTCCAATCACTGCTTTGCCTGTGATCTGAAAGCACACACTGTGGGGGCTGTTCTCAAACTCACAGAATTGACAAGATTTTATGACTTACTGACTCACACAAGGCTGCAAATAGAGCTTTTTTATCTCAAGGCATTTAGGATTAGTTCCCATACATCAGAATAAATTAATCAGTGCAAATGGTCATGAGAGTGAACTGAGCATATTTCTGAATCTTAAAACACAAGTTCTTTCAGTGATGTTTTTCAGACTCTCCTGGTGACACATAGCAGCAGTCCCTCCCCCTATTTTCTCCATATTCCCACTCTTGGGTGCCTCTTTCGTTGCCTAGCATCAAGGCTCACTCCCTGGATCACCTCAAATCTGTCTCTATTTTGGACCTGTCTCCTGTATACCAGTCAATATTTGTTCAACTAGTGTTCCACAAATGACTGAACCTCAGTTTGTGTAAACCAAGCTCACCATTGTATAGCAAACCTTCTAATTGCTCTCCAATACGAGCTTTAAAACCCAGATAAAAAACGAGATTCAAAATCTCAGCACAGTTCTAGTCTTTTTTACTCTCTCTTCATGGTTGCTAGCACAAAGGCATTTCCACTGGCTGTGCTGGTTGGGCATCATTCCCATTCTCCTCCTCTTAGGGTTGCTGCCTCCAGTCACGTTTTTACTGCTTCTCTTCCAAACATTATAACAGATCCATAACTGCTCTCTGCACTTCCAGTTTCACGCTTTCTGTGCTACCTTCCACATTTTGCTAGAGAGAGTTCTGCATACTACACTTGCACCATATCTTTCCCCTCGCAAGTCTTCATAAATCACTGCAATGGTGGGCTATCTATAGATTCAAATCCCATAAGTTAGCATTTAGAACTTTCCGTGTTCTAGCCTTACCAACCTTCCCTCTTTATCAAACACTACAGATGATGTACTGTGCTCCTTCCAGCCACGCCACTCTGAATAAACTGCACTCTTTTTAACCAAGACCTTTACTTATCTAGAAACCTCCTCCACATCTTTCAAAGCTTTCCAACATCACCTTTTCTGGGAATACATTCCTGATGTTCTCATTTAGCATCAAGCTGCTTTGTCTGTACCCCATTCCTCTCCTCCCTCCCCTGCCTCCAGTATCTCACAGAGCTCAAGCTGGCCTTGAACTCACTAGGTAGCAGAAACTGGCCTTGAATTCCTCATCACCCTTTCTCTTCCAAGTGCTTAGATTATAGGCATGTACTATCACCTGTCTTTGTTTTCTCATTTATTATTAATGCTCAGTCCACATCTATTGGTCAACTACTACCTCGGCCTTATTAAAATAATGGATGCACTCCTGATAAGCCTGCACTTGGCTTTGCTCTTCTTTTCCACTTCAAGATTAGCCTTTATCTACGGTGTAGGTACAGTCTTCCTACAAGTCATTAGTAGCTAACTTATCATACGAGTGATTTTAGAGCTCTTACTTAGACTCAAAGCAGCAGTGTGCTTTCCTTAAACGAATAATGGCCTGGAACTTTTCCATAATAAACCAGAAACAGCTATCATATCACTAATGTCCTCTAGTGAATTCTATCTTAAAATTACACTACTTCAAAACTCAATGATAACGTGAAAGTTCTTAATTTTCCCCTCTGGATGTGAGATGAACATAGGAGATTAGAATCAAATCAATTGTTAACATTTTTTATCCACTGGTATGCTCTTTATCCATTATTACATTGAACATAGCCAAAACATAGAGAGGGGGAGAGAAGAAGAGGGAGAGAGAGAGGAGAGAGAGAAAAAAGAAAAGCAAGAGAAAGAAGAGAGGGAGGGAGGGGAGAGAGAGAGAGGGGGGGGGGGGAATGAATATAAGTGCTCCCAATTTAGCCGGGCGGTGGTGGTGCACGCCTTTAATCCCAGCACTTGGGAGGCAGAGGCAGGCGGATCTCTGTGAGTTCGAGACCAGCCTGGTCTACAAGAGCTAGTTCCAGGACAGGCTCCAAAACCACAGAGAAACCCTGTCTCGAAAAACCAAAAAAAAAAAAAAAAGTGCTCCCAATTTAATAATACTCATTTTAAGGGGAAGGATATCTAGACTGAGAGAAATAGTTGGCCCAAACCTGTGGTTCTTAACTACCAGAAGTAATTATCCATCACCAGGCGACATTCTAATCGGACAGTCTGCATCCAATGGCTGTATTTTAATAGGTGGAGGTCAGAAATGCTACTGAAAATACCCAGGATGGCTCTTTTAAACTGAGAGATCTCCTTACACACATGGAAACAGTGCAGGGCTCTCTTAGCAAACGCTATAGGAAAACTGAGCCAAACTGCAGGAGGACACAGGAAAGAAAACTCACCAGGATTAAGGTTAGGATGAGCATCACTGGAAGTTTCAGATGATTTGAGACCAGAAATATGAGGAATAGAAACAGAACTGGCTTGGTGTGTCCATGAAAGAATGGTAGTAGCTTTCCAAAGAGAGGAGCAGACTCGGAGCTCATTAAATACAGCAGTGTGGGTAGAGAAGAAATTAAGGAGGAACAAAGTCAGAGTTGAAGTTCTCAAGCTAATCGGTGGCAATCATGGTGGCTCTTCTGAGCCTGGAGCTGTACACGGGCCTCTACCCCATGGCAACAAAAAGTCATCAAAGAGTTTTGGGGAAAAGAGACTAAGGTGAAGTGAGGAGACTCGATTCAGAAGAATGCTTTCTGGCTGCAGCCTCCAGGACACACTGGAGGGGACATGGATGTGTGCTGGAGGATGCTGTAACAACGAGGGCAGGGGATGGTGAAATCCTGGATGGGGAAGGTAGCAGTGGAGTAGGGAGGGGAAATCAGTCTGAGGGTGTACAGTTGATAATCCCTGGTACAATGGTCATGAGGAATGGGGATACTGGAGGCAGGGATAGTGTTGAGCTTCTAACTGGCTCTTTGATCCATGGTGGGCCATTCTCCTAGACTTCAAAGAGTGCAAGCAGATGAACTTTGGCAGAGGAAGATGGAGAAGTTGATTTCAAACTTACTGATGCCCAATTTGGTAATCAAGATGGTGGATGTGGAGAGCGGAGGAAATGCTTGGTCTTTCCAAGACAGACAATACAACAGAAGGCACTGGGCTCAAACGAACTCCTGCTGCCTGTAGACTGTCAACCTCACCCGCTATGTTTTGTGATATCTGTCTTACTAGTCACATCTTTTCGCTGATTTCCCATATTCATCTTATTGGTGATCTGCTGATCCCACAGCCCACTGCTCTTGAGGGACACATCCCTTTTGGTATTATTTCTCTCTGCCTAGGAAAGCAATGGATTGTGGGAAACTTAAACCCGTGGTGTGTCTGTGACTGACACGCACAGCCCTGGCAGTCTCCATCCATCAAACATACCGATTTTCAGTTTACCTTTTGCCATAGAGAAGATGATTATCAAGCTATAAATTAATGTTCCCCAATCTTAGAAGTACATCACAAACATCCGAGAAAATAAAAAATTCTACATATGGAGAGAGAGGCCTCATTTGAGAAACTCATTCCTGATGTTTGAGGTCTTCTCATTCTAAAATCAGAAGATTCCTTCCAAACCCAAGAACACAGAACTCAGTCTCCTGCAGGCAGTGAGGACCAAATACGTGAGTGTCTAATCCTACCAACCAGGACCGAGGTGCCACGAAAGTGGAGGCTGCACCATGAATTCTGAAGCAGAAAGGGGGCACAGAAGGACAGGGTAGGCTGGATGCTGCTGAGACACTAACTGCCTCCTGAGTCTGGTTTGGGGGTGCTGGTGTCAGAGCGGGGCCTCCGAGCTTTAGCAACACATTTGCGTGCAGTGAGTTGAGTGTAGAGCTGAGTGGGAGAACTCTATGGCTAGACAGAGTCCCTAAGCTCAGAGACACTGGTAAATGAGCAGTACCTGTGGGCGACGGTAGCCTCCACAATGACTATACATTAAATTTCTATTGCCATAGGTCAGCAAAGGTTATGTGTTTTCTTTCTACACTTCTTTAAAGCTTTTCTGCTCTTATTATGCACCTTGTTTCCTTGTTTTTCATTAAAGGGGCAAGGAAGAAGCGAAACAGCTTATAAGTGAGACCCTGAGCCAGCTTTAAATGTGGGTCTGGACACTGGAGATTGACTGTAGTACTGAAATGGCAGCAGCGAGCCTATCTGCAACGTGGACGCTGGAGCGGAACATGTGCACCGCCGTTGGCAGTCCTCAGGAAACCCGTTCTGGCCTTCAGTCTAGGAACAGGTGCTGGAGAGAGGATAAAATGAACGGGGAAGTCATATGAATGAATATATTTAAAATGTTTTTATTTGTCAAAAAGTCTCTATTTTTCTATTTCTATCTGCAAGTAAGAATTGTAACCTTGCTAATTATCACTATAAACATAATTTAAATTTCCGAGACTGTGTAAATTGCAAATTTTAAAAAAGACACTGAGAATTTTCTTCTCCTGAACTTAATCTTTCTTTAATAAGCCGGTATTGCGATGGCAGATATGTCTCGGACACCACTGGTCCCATGCTGTTGTGGATCACTGAGAGGGAAGACAGGATGCTAGTTCCACTTCAGCAAAACCAGTTCCCCTTCAGCTAAGGCTGGGGTGGTTGGAGGGGCCTTCTTCTCTCTGTCCCTGGCTATTGTCATGGAAAGTTGCTCAGAACAGGGCAGACACTGCCTTTGTGTAAACAAGCAACCACACACACCCCTCTCAGGATTGCCTGGAGGGCTCATTCTGAAGATTACCCAGCTCAGCCAGTGTTTAGTCTTCTCTTTCTCTGATCTGTGAGACTGGGACACAAGAGACAACCTGGAGGCAAAGTTTAAATCCCCTAGAGAAATCTATTGCTTCTAAATATTGCTCTTCAGAAAACTGCACACAAGAGGTCCACCATTTGCCCTTGGGAAACCAGACCAAGAGCTGCTGGAACAGAGGAGAATTTGGCTAGAGGATGCAGAAGAAAAGCTAAGATGCCAAGAGAAGCCTAGTTTCTTCAGCTCATCTTTGAAAATCCTCAGATGACAGGGAAAGCATGAACTCCTAGTTCCCTTCTGCAGCCACAGAGCCTGTGGTCTTAACTTGGTGGAGAGAGTCAGTGTCAGCTAAGGGATGGACACAGCTTAGGCCCCGCCATACATTTGGGGAGGAACTGGTGAAAACGAGCTCTGAGACCCCAGAAGGGATGGCTGCTGACCTCTGGTTTGAGAAATAAAGATGCAGAAGTTAGAAAGTGGCACTGAAGCTTGGGGACACCTTGAGCATCCCAGGGAAGAGCTGGAAACCAGAGCTAAGGATGCAAAGTGGACTGACTGCACAGAGCTGTGCTCCCGGAAGAAGGAGGCTTTCCCTGTAAAGCACCGACAGTGAGGATTTCAGGCCCTACTCAGTTCTGGAGCTAGCCAGGGAGAGCACACAGGAAAACAGGGCTGTGTTCCAATCAAATATTATGAATGCTGAGATTTAAATTTCACACCATGAAATATTATTATTTTGTGTTCTACATAATGGGTAGTAGGCCATAAGTTACTGATTTCTGCTACAAGAGAAATTCAGACTTGAATAACTCCAGGGCTTCATCTTTAACTAGACAGGCCAAAGGTATGTGTCTTGAGATGATCCAATGACAACTTAGCCACTCCTACAGATGTCACAGAAGATCTGCTGCCTCTGTTGTATTTGGAGGATACTGTCATTTAATAATCAGTGAACCGAGGATTATAAAGTCACTCCAGAGTATCTTTAAGCATCAGTTTCTCCATTTGTAACTGAAGATGCTAATTACTGTCATTTCGTTCTCCCCTGTGGAATTCTCTAAAGTTAATTAATGGTCACACATATTAATGCTGTAAATGTCCCGAGAAGCTTGAATGGATCTTTTTATAAAACCGCCGTAATGGAAAGTAAAAAGCTCTCTACAAATATTTCCAATCCTTTAGACAAGGACCACCTAGTTAACACAAGAGCTTCACAGAATTTCCTATCTCTTCATCTTTCTTTTTTTTAAAAAATATTTATTTATTATGTATACAATGTTCTGTGTGTGTATGCTTGCAGGCCAGAAGAGGGCACCAGACCTCATTACAAATGGTTGTGAGCCACCATGTGGTTGCTGGGAATTGAACTCAGGACCTTTGGAAGAGCAGGCAATGCTCTTAACTGCTGAGCCATCTCTCCAGCCCCTCTCTTCATCTTTCTGTCCTGCTCTCAGCAGAATGACTTTTAAAGGCAGGCTCACGTTGCTAGTACTGGCTGGCCTGGAGCTTGCTATGTAGACCAAGCTAGCCTTGCGCTCAGAGCTTCCTGCCTCTTCCTTCTTCTGCCAGTGCTGGGATTAAAGGCCTCCAGCGTCAAATCCAGCTATCTCTCAGGAGAACTTTAATGCAACTTCATCCTTGCTGCCTCCAGCTGCTCTCAGCGGTCCCTGTCAGTGTGGACTTTCCCTTTCCTTCTTCAACAGTGCTTATAACAAATCTGAATCATCTCCTCAAGGCGCTCCATTCTAGCCAAGTAAGTGGCCATACGCCAGATCCCAGATAGAATTTATTCCACTTCATGTCTCAACCACTACTTTTCGTTTCTGCCTCATGAGTCTCACCGCCTCTGCAGCCACAGATAAAGTGCAGACCTTCCCCTGCTGAGGGACACCCTACACTCAGAACTGCTGAGGGACACCCTACACTCAGACTGCTGAGGGACACCCTACACTCAGAACTGCTGAGGGACACCCTACACTCAGACCTGCTGAGGGACACCCTACACTCAGAACTGCTGAGGGACACCCTACACTCAGAACTGCTGAGGGACACCCTACACTCAGAACTGCTGAGGGACACGCTACACTCAGACCTGCTGAGGGACACCCTACACTCAGAACTGCTGAGGGACACCCTACACTCAGACCTGCTGAGGGACACCCTACACTCAGAACTGCTGAGGGACACCCTACACTCAGACCTGCTGAGGGACACCCTACACTCAGAACTGCTGAGGGACACCCTACACTCAGAACTGCCCTCTTCTCCTGCACCCCTCCCTGTTCTGCACTGTTCCGCCATTTCCCTGCATTTTTCACACACTAAGCTAACTTTTAAAAATTGATAAATATGTCAATATCTTTAAAAAGAAATGAAAATCTCCTAACTCTCAGGCTCTCTCCCCTTCAGCCAAGTGATCACACATCTGCTTCCCTCAGCACACGTGAGGCTTTTTGAAAGAACGCTTTCTGTCTCCACCTTTGCCTTCCTATCTCCAACTCACCTCTCACCCAAGGGCAATTAGGTTTCTGTTTATACAACTGCTTGACAATTGCCTGGAAACTTTTATCAATAACTCCTCAAATAATCATCTGTGATGATCAGTGATCAATAATCATCAAATTTAGCATTGTATTTCGATCTGGAATTTGCTGCAAAGGTGAAAGGGTGTGGTCTAATTTTTAGGTTTAAATAGATAAAGTGTTTTTACTGATAAAGTTAAAAGCTATCCAAAATCCCATAGGATTTTTGTATTCAGTTCAGTCAGTGTCCATAAAGGGTATAAGAAACACTGAAAATATTCAACTTGTTTTTAAGATTAAGACTAGAACAGTGTGAGGAGGGAACAATCACCGACTATCCCAGGCTTTGAGCTCCCTGAACTCTCCACCGCTATTTACTGCCCCCATCCCATTTCAGTCTTAATCTCTCTACAGCAATGCCTTGTCCCCATCAGAGCCCTGTCTTCCACTTGACTCGCAGCTTTCAGTCTTCCGCCTCCCTTCCTCTTTCTTTTCTTCTATCCACTCCAAAGGCTGTTTCAGATGTCGTCTTAATCTAAATTACCTCCCTGAATTCTCGGTTATCCACATTTTGAAGTATTACTGTCTACTCGTTGCACTATATCTTTTGTGGAAATAGAGATTTTAGACAATTTGAGCACACGTGCTTTCTCTGCTTTCTCAACAATTAAATATTCAATGCTAAGGTCTTCAGTGAGCTCCGTACTGCCAAATCATTTCTTTCCAGATACTGTGGCTCAATAGTGTCGCCACTGTTGGCTGGCATCTCCTGGATTCTGGAAAAGGACAGCCAGCTAACTTTCCTCTCCTCTCTTTGGCTGCTCCTCAAATGTTCAAATGGTTCTCACATTCTGCTTCACCCCAAACTGTGAGGACCTCAGTCCTGTGAGGCCTCCTTCTTTCCTCCTCTCTACCCCTGTAGACATATCATCCTGTCTTCTTTATCGCAGTGTCTCATGCCTTTGTGCTCATGACTCCTGATTTGTGGCCCAATCTCCAGACCTCCTATTTGGCTTCCAGCTCGCATTGCTAACTACTTACCCACCTGACTGCTTCACTTTGATTTCTGATAAGTAGATTAGGTCAGATCTGAAATTCAAATGTAAGTGGAATACTGTGTTTTTGTTTGCAGCGCTTGTCAAATCTGGATCCGTTGAGCATATGTAAAATGGGACTTCTGATTTTCCTCTGGGAGCTTTCTCCCTGTGCTCCTCATTTTCTTAATTTTAGTGGGGAGTACTTTGTCTACTTCTGCAAGCTATAAACCCAGTGGGATCACACTTAACTTTTCTTTCTCCTTACCAAATTCTTCAGCAACTTCTGAGAACCCTTGATTCAAATTCATCTCAAATATATCTACTCTCGTCCATTCACAATGCCACTGTGATTTTTCTTCAGAATATCCAATGAACTTCACATTCCTCCCATTTTCCACTAGCCCCCCACTAATCTACCACATAGCAATAAGAGAAGCTAGTTTAATAATCAGCAATGAAGGACCATCAATAAATGGGATCTCTGTAAACAGAATCATTTGTCCTTCTGCTGCAAATTCTTCATTTCCTTTGAACTGCACATCAGGTAAAACAGGCTGTTCACGGTGACCCTGTACTCCCAACCACCTGCCTACGCTCACCTTCTCCTCTCTCCAGGCTTCTTTGTGCTTTCTCAGCTTCGAATGTGTGGCTTTCTCTTCATGGACCACTCATCTCACATCACATCCACCTATTTTCCCTCTTTTTCTTCTGTGTTTCAACTGCTGCCCATCCTGGGACTTTAATGCTTCCTCAGGAAACAGCTGAGTAAGCCTGTTTCTGTACTGCCGGGTCTCAAAGTATAATGGTTCCAGCCTGCTCAACAATTTATCCCAGCTGCCTTTATGATGAAGTCCAACCTGCTGCACTAGATTTTTCTGGGTTCATGATGAAATCTTTTACATTCTTAATATATACTCGCTTTTAAGTATCCTCCAGGTGGACTGTCTCACCTAACCCCTTTTGGTCTGACCACAGAAATCCATTTTCAAAGCTCTTTACCCAGCCAGTGTAGACTTAACCATTTGTATTTTTATGCTGTAACACATCCTGAACATACCCCTGTTAACATTTTCTGAGCACTTTCTCTTGGCCATTAATTATAAGTGTTGATCTTCCATGCAGCCACAGAAAGTTAAACTTATTGTTATTTCTGTATTTTTATGGAAGAAATTGAGTTTTGTCTTCTTTTGTTGTTTTAGAAAAAAATGTGGTAGGTTAAAGATATATTGTTTGACAAGCTGGAAACCTGCTCAGCGGTAAAAAGCACTAACTGCTCTTACATAGGACCTGAGTTCAGGTCCTAGAATCCACACTCGCAGCTCACAACTGCCCATAGCTCCAGCTTTAGTGGGGCTGATGCCCTCTTCTGGATTCTTCAGGCAACCTTGCTCATATGCACACCCTCTCACTCAGATACACATGCATACACATAATTTTTAAAACAAACTTTTAAAAGTAGTTATTATTTGAAAGAACAGGCAAAACAACTAGAGTCTATGAATTTAATCACTTTTTTCTAATGCCTTGCCAAAACTTCAACAAATTTACAGTATATCCACACACACACACACACACACACAGACATCATATATGTTGGTGCATATGTTATATATTTCTGTATGTTCCTTTCTCTATTTGATTGTGAATGTCTTATGAGCAAGCCAGTATCTAAACCAATTTATGTAAACTTATCTGGATATTCATGAATCCATAACTAATTTTAATTTCTGAATATGCATTTGCACTACTTTATAATTCTACAGTCTTTTATTTACAAAATATTTGATAAGCCTTAAAAATGAAGAAGCCCCCAGGAATTTGTAAATAATACAAGTGATTTATCTCTCACAATATATTTCAACTAACAAGCAGCTTGGTCTATTAGTGCATTAAATTTTTAAAAACTATTTTTAGCATACTTAATAAGAAACTGGCTTTATAAATAAACATTAGTAAGTAAAAATATCTCAAGAGAACTGATAATGGAGACTTGGTAATCACTAAGAATTTTATATATCTCTTAAGGCAGATACAAATAAGTTATAATCACTTTACTTGCTCTTCATAATTCATCATTAGTATTGCAGCCACCAGATGGAGTACAAGGTTATTTAAATATTTTTAAAGAAGCACACAAAGAAAGAGGTCCTTCTGGATAAGTTATTTTGCTCTGCTTTTTTCACAGTGTTTACCTTACCAACACTCTGACACACACATACACAAATGCACAAGCTATTTCACCCTTTTTCTCCTAGGTTGAAGCACACAGCATGGAGCATCAATGAGCTGAGCCAAGCACTGTGGATCTTTAGGAAAGACTTGATTTGTTTAGCTCGTTAGTATGAACATAGCAGGAAGTGGACATAAACTTACACAGGACATGCCAGCTTTGCTGGGACAGAATGGAAGGAGCAAAAGAGAATTTATGTACTCAGACTGCTATAATGTGACCAGGGCTGGATGACCAAGGCTGGATGTGTTGTTGTTTTTTTAAATTTAAATCAAATTTCTTTGTAAACCTATGTGTCACACATGTTGATGGAGTAATAAACAGGGTAGGCCCTAAGTCAAACAAGTGAGAACAAATCCAAGCTTATCCAAACTTGAACCAGATTTTTGGTTGTTCACACTTAAACTGAGGACAATACCTCACTTAAATGACGGAGAATTCCATGACTCCAGGTCATTCGCTATCAAATTACATCATTTCATTCTGTCATTTCCTCATTTGGTCTTCTGGGTTGCATTTATTGCTATCCCCACACAAAATCCTTAAAGATCTCACTTGCTCTCATTTTTTTTTACCACATTCCAGAAATGTAGGATTTATGGTAATCCTAAACACTCCGTAGATGCTCAGAGGGTTGATGAATGGAAATAAGGAAAGGGAAGGGATTGTGACAGAAGAGACACTAGGCTGTGCTAAAGTATGGTGTCTAGGAAGCAGACAGCCAGCAATGCCTGTCAGTGTGGGGCGGCGGTGATGTAGTAGAACTATTTCACCCACAGTTAGTCTTTTAGACAGGATAAGATGCCACAGAGTAAATACACTGGTGAGTGTGTGTGTGTGTGTGTGTGTGTGTGTGTGTGTGTGTGTGCGCGCGCGCTCACACATGCACATGCATGTGTTGTATAAATGTGAACATATTTGGAAATCTTTGCACATATATATGATTTTTTAGGGCAGATATATAGTAGTTTACTGAAAGTACTATGAAGTTTTAAGCTACATCAAATTTCAGCCAAATATTCTACAATTTTACAACTATTACCAGTGATGAAAATCCCAGCTCCTAATGCCATCACCAACTCAGAACTCTGTTCATAAAACATGCAATTCTTTTAGTATGAATTTTATAACTATCCTTCAGAATAAGGATGTATTTTTGTATTTTATATTTATATGTTCTTTACATTTTCCAGTGAGTGTTTTTCTTTTCTTTTTTTCTCTTGAACCAGAAAGTAGTTTGGTTTGGTTTATTTGAGGGAATGTTTTTTTTGTTGTTGTTGTTTTGTTTTTTGTTTTTTGTTTTTTTTTTTGCTTTTTCGAGACAGGGTTTCTCTGTGGTTTTGGAGCCTTTCCTGGAACTAGCTCTTGTAGACCAGGCTGGTCTCGAACTCACAGAGATCTGCCTGCCTCTGCCTCCCGAGTGCTGGGATTAAAGGTTTGCGCCACCACCGCCAGGCTGAGGGAATGTTTTTAGATTAAGGTTACTAATCCTTTATTGTTATATATGTTTCAAACAATTTTTCTAACTTCTTTTAACTGTCTGTATGTTGTGCATACTTAAATAACCTGGCCAGAAGTAAGCACAGGAAAAAGAAGAAAACAACCTTTGCAGGAAAGGTTGGTTATAAACACTGCCATGTGAACCTCTGCATTTAGGCAATGGACTAAGTTCTACCCGACCTGATGAAATAGTACTTGTTGATTAAAATACATTATGTTACACATTGTGCGCAGGGATGGAAGCCATGGTTTCTGAGTGATGGACAGTGGCGACAGTCATCCTAAAATATGAAGGTATTTCATGCCACCAAAGTGCTTAGGGTGATTAGAATGATAAAATTTCAGACATTTTACAGCAACAAAAAGGGCTCTCTATTTCATAAACAGGCAGTAAAACATCAAAAATCAGTTACCATGTTATATTAAAACACTTCAATTTCTGAACTGAAAAGTGGCGCCTTTATCAATTCCCATGTCAATTAATTTCTAAGTTAAGAAATAACCTTTATAGGAAGGGGGAAAATATCAACCACAATAATTCACTGTTTAAGATTGCCAATTTCTTTCTCTATTGTACTCCAATCTGAGTGTGCTGAGATCAGCAAGTAAGTCTAAGACACCCTCCTTTCTGTGCGTCTTCTTCCTCTGTCATTCCCCCTCACAAGCAAATCCTACGCACACTTGACATTGCTCAGCTGGAACCAGCCATACTCCCTGTGTGGAATATCTAATAGGAAAATATGTTGCTTGTCACAATGTTTGGTAAAAATGAAGAAATAATTCAATAATATTTAAAACTAAGATCCTTTTAAAAACTGTTATAATATTGCCATTGCTTTAGAGGAATTCACCAGTTTTAAAATCATTCATGTTTTACTGACCTGTTGAATCTTTAGGCAAAGACATAACACAGATGTATGCATTGCTTCCAAGTGTGTCTGAGGGGTAAGAGCTCATTAACTGGTTAGCATCCTAGCCTGTAAGCTTAATGGAGGAACAGACTGGAATCTCAGTTATGCCATTTAAAAGAATAAGGTGCCAGAGTAGTTGCTGGTCCCTGATTGTTAGTTACTTGCTACAGAACTGTGGAGGGTGTTTTTTTTTTTAAATTTGGTCTAGGTTAACCTTGCTCAAATGACTGTGCTCAGAACCAGACTGAAGCCCTATCTAGTCTAGTCTCAGAACCATCTTAGCCCTCTTACTCTGAATACTTGCTGCTTCTGTTGAGAGGAGAACTATTACCATTGCAGTGATTTTGCCTGTGCTGGCTTTGATACAGCTAACATTCTCCTATATTTTGACTTGTCATTGTGGTTATTTCTGTTAGTACACAACAGTGATCCACTTTAAATAAAAGAGACTGAAGTTCCAAGATGTTCCATGTCTGGTGACCCTAAAGAAAATATTGCAAATACACACTACCAGCAATTAAGACATGTCATATCCTGAATTTTGGTGTAAACTATAGAAATCTTAGATTCTCAAGCTGACAACAGATGTAACAGGGAACAAACTGAGGTGTTTCGGTGACCAAGTATCCCTATCCCTCCCTCACTGTAGCTGCTATAGATAAAACAGTATGTTTCTCTTAAGGTGTGTGTCTCTTGGTAGACCCCTCAGCATTCATTATTGTTATGGTTTGAATATGAAGTGTCCCCCCATAGGCTGACAATTAGACCTAGTACTCAGCTGAAGGACTACTCAAAGACTGAGTCCTATAGAAGCGGGAGGTGACTGGGGCAGGCCTGTGAAGGTTATGCTGACCTTAGTTCTGCTGTATCTCTGTTTCCTGGTTTGCCACCATGCGACCACACACCACCTATCTGAACTGTGAACCAAAGCCAGACCTACTCTCCCCTAAAATGTTCTGTCATGGGTTTCATCAGATCAGGACAAGTATAACACAAACCAAGTGTTGAAGAGCTGTGTGTTAGAGCACCGTGACACACTCGTAAAGCTTGTTTGTCTGTGCTAGGCTCCAACACTCACACTTCAGCACAATCAAGGCAAAGGAGTAAAAAGGGTTACAGAGAGTATTATTCTGCTCCATGACTCCATGGAAGGATGGAGACACTCTTTACATTTGATAATCTCTTTATATAATGATCCACAGAAGAAATTTCATCTAAGGCTTGATTTTCTCTTGGTTGGTTCGTATTTTGCAGTACACTGAATCCTTTTCATTCTCTTAGTGCTGCTGCCAGAAAATTCCAGTTGTCCTTGACTTTTTAGCAATCCATTGAAGTCATGACCCTGACCTCAAGAATCCAAGTTCTATCTTAACCTCACCATTTACTTTCACTAACATTTGAATCTAATTTTAATTTGGTTAAACTCTATTCATTAAATAAAAGTGCTTATGCCATTGGCTGGAACCCAATAAAGTACAAATATATAAATTTCCTAAACCTGTATAACTGTGCAACTAAAAAACTCTCAGGATTTGGGACTTATTACATATGACATGATTCTAGTTCTGAAAAAAAATGGTTTGCTTTCCAAATGAAAACTAGGAAAGTATCAAACATGTTTATTTATGTGTTATGAATTTTTACATTGCTTCTATAATAAGACTATAACAGCATGAGTCCAGTTTTTAAATATCCTCAATGACATAACAATTGATAACCAAGAGCGATCTCCATAGCTCTCATTTTGAAGGAAAATTAAACCTTCCTATAAAAGACACTGCTATAAATAAGTAAATATTAGTTTAATTGTATATCTAATAACTCTTCACAGACAAAAACCAAGGAGAAGTAGATGTATGGTAATGATTTTGGAGTCAATTAGCACATGAATGAGCATGCAACTCAGGTGTGTGCTGAACCTTCCAGCTCCTTTTTCTCTTCAACTATTTAAATGTATATGTGGACCCACAGGTGAGAAACACATATTAATTGTTATTCTTGCAAAGACCTTTTAAATAGAATAACAAAAGACCAGCATTAATTAAGACTAATTCTACATGAACTGATGAATTGCCTCATCACTGGTTCTGGAGGTGGATTATCTATAAATGACTTTAAAATTCTGGAATCTTCTGAAAGAAGACCTAATCTCATAAATGGTCACTCCTTATTCTTTTTTTCTGCTAGCATTTGGTAGCCACTAATTTACTTCTGGAATCAATAAATTTGCTAATTAATTTTTGATGAATGGAATCATACAACATATTGTCTTTTACAGTTGTTTGCCTACTTAGCATCTTCAAGTTCATTCATATTACTCCATGTATTAATACATAATCCTTTTCATTGATGAACAGTATTCTATTATATGGAAATACCTCATCTTAATTATTCTTAATTATTCATTTGTATTAATTGATGGGTATCTGGGTGGCGTTCACCATTTGGTTGTTGTGGATGACACTTTCATGAACATTTATTTGCATTTCTGTATAGATGTATATTAGGAATACAATACTTAAGCCATATTGTATAATATTTTAAATTTTGCAAGTATTACCAAGACACATCCCAATCTGGGCACACTTTTGAATCTACAGTAGAAACAGATTGGAGGTTTTCGATTTGTCAACATTCTCATCATTTGTTAATAGAATTTTAAAAAATATTTTAGCTACACTTGTTGGAGTTATGCACTTGATTTACATTTTTCTAATAGCAGATATTATTGAGCATATTTTTATGTGTTCATTGGCTTACCATGCATCCTTTTTAAGAAATAATCTATCCAGATATTTTCTCCATTTTAAGGTTTATTTTTTATTTTTATTGTTTATTTGTGAGAATTACTTATATATTTTGGACACTGCTCTCTCTCAAGAGAGAGATCTTGCTATTGCTGCTCTTCTATTGGGTGTCTTTTGACTCTCTCAATAGCGTATTTTGAGGGTCTAAAGACTCAATTTTCATGAAGTACAATTTATCATTTTATTTTTCTATTATTTGTGCGTTTTATGCCATACTTGTAAAAAGCTGAGTAGCTCAAAGCCATAAAGATCTGCACCTATGCTTCCATCTAAGAAAAGACTTTTTGCTATGACTCTTCCATTTAGCTTGTTGTTACACATCATATAGGAGGAAGCTAGTCAAAGAGATGCCGAGATGGGATTTAATTCTAAATGATATAGCTGACAATTTTCATGTTACATTTATATTAAACTGGATTTTTTCTCTTTTGTCTAAATAGATAATATTGGTAAAAGGGTATTTTTTCTTTTAATTATCAGGAATAGAAAACACAGAAATACTATATAAAGTGTTAGTGTTGCCCCATAGTTTTCCTTACTATGTAAAGAAATGTTGCCAAGATACACACAAAATGTTTAAATAATAATTACAAAGTCCACATGCTATATATTTGAACTTTCTATATGGAAATGTATTATTGCTTTTATAGTTAATCCAGTTTGGTAAGAGAAATCTCTAGAGGAAATATCACCAAACGTTTCATTTCTTCAATATGCAAGATCTATGTTCCTTGGTTTGATTAACTTAGGACCATTTGTTTTGTGTCTCATTCTAGGAAAACTGATTTCAAAAGGTAGCCAACTTCCAACTAGATAACATCCAAGAAATTTCATCAAGATTATATGTAAAGAATTGTATTCTCATGGCTGCCCTGTAAAGAAAGGTTCTGGTCAGCTGCTGCCCATTTCCTGCCAAGGTCTAGGCAGATCTGAAAGGTTGGTAACTGGAAAGTAACATTAATACAGATTGAGACACGGGCCCAGACAGAACGACCTATAGCAAACCAGTGGTGCATTCTGCCCACATTTATCACAGACTTACTTAGCACAGCCATCATTAATGATTAAAATCAATTAAAATTTATAAAGGACTGTGGTATCCACTGTGTAATGAATTTATTACATCAGAGAGATTTCAGAGCAGTTTATTAAATAGATCTCTCAATTCTGGTACTGCTACTGACTTGCTCTTTTAAGATGTTATCTGGGAACATATTAGCCCACTATTTTATATACATAAAATCAACATAGATTTTTTTCCAAAAGAAAGATGAGTACTAGTAAAATGGAAGCAAATTGCATGTTTGCATTTTCTAGCTGACTGAAATCTTGATTTAAACTGTGTTACCTACTATTAAAAGTAACTAATAACATCTATAACATTAGCATAATGGTTAACTAGTGGCTTTGTAGCAGAAATTATCCAAAAGACTTCTTTTCTTTGTAAATTTCTAGTAGGTACACATATTTTCAAAAATTTCTCTAATCTACAACAATCTGAGCAATTGCGTCAAGATAAAGCAGTCATTTGAATCCAAGAATGGTGGAAAGACATTGTCTTTTTCCCGTGTCACAAAGAACTTACTGCAAAGCAACAGAATCGAACATTCTAATTCAACCCCTGCTTCATGTAACTGATTTCTGACCACTGGAGAAAGCTCCCAACTTTGCCCTAGGGGTATTAACATTTCTATCATCCCTGGACAGTAAATATTACTAAGAGAAATAAAACAAAACAAAAACACAACAGGACTTTCTATATATGAAAAATAAACCACAAACTGGATAAAGGTAGCAGAAGGTCATCTGGTGACCAAAGAGATGACTTTAAGGAGAGCCCTTAGGGCAGGGGAGCATCAGAGTCCCAGCCTAAATAGAAAGCAACTTTTCTATGATGAAATACTAGCACAGCATATCATTAACCCTTCTTTTCTTGGGAGGCAAATGGATATGGTTTTAATATTCTCACCCAATCACATAATAGCAAAACAAAATGCCTGCTTACTAGAATAGTAGCAGGGATTAGGAAATTCGGTTTCCTTAGAGAGAGAAGCAATTACTGTTAGTATAAAGAAGGGCCATGACCAGGATACCTGGGTTTACCTTTGCTTTGCGAAAGTGGTAGACCACCAGCATGCTGACGAAGTCCAACAGCATACACAGGGCTTGGAAGGAGATGATAGCGAGTCGTAGGTACTTATCCTCCTGGACAAAGCACGGGCGGTCGTCAGCACAGAAGGGGCAGCCCTCTCTGCAGGGCAGGCAGACATACACTTCTTCCGACCCATCTTTTGTGCTTCCTGAAAAATGGTGATCTGGACCCCTTCCTGAAAGTTCCAAATGAAACCACAATGTCATTTGTATCACCAAGTTGGAAGAGAGCTAGCCTCTTTTCACTCCCTTTTCTACTGATTATAGACCTTACATCAAATCCTCAGCTAAGAGCTAGAGATACTTTGCTTTTGAACTCAAAGTTCTTGATTCCTTTGATTTTTAAACTTGTCATTCAGAGCAATGGAAAAAAATTGCAAAAATGGAAACAAAATGCCTCAGGTTCAGGATACAGTCTGCTAAATCTTTGGTTTCAGCATCTTCTCCTTGTGGGTGATGAGACTCCTTAACGCATGGGTCATGGTACAGACACACTTGTTAAAGAAACAAGAAGACTTTGGAAGTGGGTGTGTTTAATGTACCAAGTAAATCTACTTGTCATTTTAGGAACTTCTTGACCTAGATGACACAGAGTCCAAAATGAGACTATCATCATTGCTTAATTCTCCAGGGATTTCATCTCCCAACCTCATTCAGTCTAAATTACAGAAAATGGTACTTAACAGCTGTTTAGTGTTCAATTGCCTAACAATGCTGCATCCTTTAGAATCAATCCATACAACCTATCATTTAATCCCCATTTGACATGCCCTGAGCTATCTCTGTGCTGTTTGGCTACTGCTCCCATTGATTATTTCATTAGTTTTAGAATTGTCTGCCATACTTACCAAGCTTAAGTTAGCATTGTAGCCCAGTACTCAAAAAGTATCAGTTGTTGACTTTAGCAATAGACAATGAAAAGGAACTATACTAATCACGAACTTAACATTAGAGACAAAATTAAATGCCTAGTTTATTAGGTCACATGACCTGGTTAAGCTAGGAATTAGGAAAAGGGCTGTTTTGTTGTAGTTAGCTTTTAATAACCAATTCATCGGAAATCTTTGATGTATCTCAACTCCTGTAAAAGGGTCACGGTCTTTTCAAAGTATGCTTGTCTATTTTCCTTCCACAGTAAAATTTGGCAACAAAAACACAAATGAGTATTTTTTGTGATTTTGTTGCTATTTAATAGCAATCACTCTGAAAGCTGGGAGCTGGCTCATAGGTAAATAAGCCTGACGCCATGAGCCCAGTCCCATGGTAGAAGAAGAGTACTGACTCTTAGAAGTTGTCTTCTGACCATCATGTGTTTGCCACAGCACACACGTACCTGCATTCATACACATACATACACACAAAATAATAATATTAATAGTTACCGCTCTGTCAACATAGTGTAAAAAATATATGGGTTTAGCATCTGATTTAAGTAAGCTGATATTTTATTCTTAGGTAAACTCATTAGACAACTCAGTTCTGGTCTTATTGATGAAATATGAATGACATTGGGATTAAGTTAAATGATTTACATAAAAACATAGTGACCAGTTTTCTTCTCCATACATGAGAAGTGCTAAAACATGGAAATTAGAAGGAAGGTATGCAAGACCTGGGTAGGAATGGTGAGTTCCAGTTTCGATGACTGAATCTGAGGTTCCACTCATTGTCCAGGATACACAAACGCTGAGAAAGAATGCAGTACTGAATTGTAAGGGCCGATTAGTGTTTGTCCTGCTTTCCTTCCTGTAACTGTCACAAAATAACAACAAAAGTGGCTTAGGGGAGAAAGGGTCTCTTTTAACTCACAGTTCCAGTGCACTACCATGGGGAAGTCACAGTGGCACGAGCTTGGTGCAGCTAGTTACAGTACATCCACAGTCAAGAGCAGTGGGCAGTGAAGGCTCCCATGCTCGCTGTTCAGCTACTTTTCTCTATTCCTCTATAGTCCAGAGACCCAAATCCGGGAATAGTCCCACCTTGTTTCATTCTTGAGCATCAGACATCAGTTAAGGTAATCAAGATAATCTCATAAGACATGCCCACAGATCAACCTGATCTAGATAGTCCCTCACTGAGAATCTCTTCCCAGATGATTCTAGACTGTGTCGAGTCAACGATTAAACTAACCACAACAGAGTTAGAGAAGAGCATACGGAAGTCTCTAGGAGCAGAAGAGAGAGGAAAGCCCTTGGCAAGTGAAGCATTTGCATTTAGATTGTCACAACAGAAAAGTTGAACCTACTAAAAAATGTCAGCATTGTTGAAGTATGATGACCTAGAAAAGACTATCATAACTAAGAATTTTAAACTTGGGTAACCTTCAAGATAACACTTTTCAAACTAGCACAGATTGAAAATAGGCCATCTAAATTTTCCGGGATTGTGGTTGGTAGGCTGGTTTTCTTTGCTTTATGTTTAAAAAACACCTATGAGTGAGTACATGTGATAATTGTCTTTCTGTGTCTGGGTTACCTCACTCAGAACTTAGACAACAATGAGGACACTAAGAGAGACTTAAAAAGATCTAATCTACATGGGAAGTAGAAAAAGACAAGATCTTCTGACTAAATTGGGAGCATGGAGATCTTTGTGGGGAAGGCTGAAAAGAGGAGGGAAGATGCAGGGAGGGGAACAGAGAAAAATGTAAAGCTCAATAAAAATAAATAAAAAAGAAAGAAAATGGGTTACCAAAGCTTACAGACTAAATACATAATGGAGAATATTATTTCCGTAGAAGTCTGTTGAATAAAGCAAGTAAGAAAAGCTAGTGCTCAATAGGGAAACAAGAATGGTAGGAAACGGACATTGATTCTGTGTTGTGTTCTCTTTGACATCAAGATTTTTATATTTTCAGTTAACAAAGGAGCCTCTGGAAGTCTAGGAGAGACATAGGGAGAAGAAAGACATGCAAAGCAGATCAGTGCCTTGCTCAGCCATCATCAGAGAAACTTCTCCTGCAGAAGCTAGAAACAGAGAACCACAGCCAGACCATATGAAGAGATTGAGAGACCTTAAAACACTCACCCCTATGCTGGGACATCTCCTTAAAAATCCCTTTCCTCAGAATCCAGGGAACCTTGGAGGCTGAAAGAGTGAAAGAGCCAGAGGGGAAGACACCGAAGAAAAAAGGCCCTGTAAGTCAACAGGATCAACGCACTTAGGAACCCAGAGATGAGGCAACAGGCACAAGGCCTGCCCAGGACTGCACCAGACAGATTCCTAGAGTTGAGAGAAGTAGAGACACCAGCCCACCCCTTACTCAGAAGCTATCTGCAATTGATAACCACTTGGAAATGAAATTTAGTTTTCCAGAAGGGAGTGTCACTAGTAAAACAAACTACTCTAAAAAATGGTCTGTCTGACCAGAGTAGATGGTCAACAGGCAATGAACTCAACAGCACCTTTGAAGGTTTCTTGTCTCAAAATGTCATATCAGGGCTTTTATTTTCAATTTATATTTATTTCATTTATATGTATTTTCCCTTTCTACCCTATCAATCTTTTTGGTATGTATTGTGGCTTCCAGTTTAGTGTTTTTATGGTTTCCTGAGTATGTGGATAAGTGGGTCTCTGTATGTGTATCTGAGTATGTGGATAAGTGGGTCTCTGTATGTGTGTCTGAGTATGTGGATAAGTGGGTCTCTGTATGCGTGTCTGAGTATGTGGATAAGTGGGTCTCTGTGTGTGTATCTGAGTATGTGGATAAGTGGGTCTCTGTATGTGTATCTGAGTATGTGGATAAGTGGGTCTCTGTATGTGTATCTGAGTATGTGGATAAGTGAGTCTCTGTATGTGTGTCTGAGTATGTGGATAAGAGGGTCTCTGTATGTGTGTCTGAGTATGTGGATAAGTGGGTCTCTGTATGTGTGTCTGTCCCTTTTACCTTTTTTTAGGCTCTTTACCTTCTGTCTGTTTTTTCCTATTAGGTGTGTTGAGTTTTGTTTTATCATAGTATAATATATTATTATCCTTTATATGCCTGTTTGTTTTCTAATGGCAAAGAAAGGAGGTGACTCTTGACAGCAGGGAAGATGAGAAAGAAATTGGGTTAATAGAGAGAAATGAATGAAAATCAGGATATATTATGTTAGAAACATCCATTTTCAACAAAAGGACCAAAAGGATTTACAACAAAGAAGAATTGCAAAGTCAGGGTAGAGCATAATCCAGAACCGAGTTGAAGAAATCAGCTCTGGAAATTCTTTACATCTCTTCTAACAGAGAGAGAGCATTTTATATTTCAGAAAAGCATATGTGTTGAAAATTGAGGACAAGATTTTTTATATATATACACATATATATATGTATATATATATTTGAACTTTATTACTCAAAATGTAGAAATCAAAAAGCATATACCCAAAGTCTAGCATTTCAATAAACTTTTATGCAGTGAAAATAGTCATTCCAAAGTTTTGATGCTTTTGAATAAAAAGGGTAATGAAACTTATGTATGTATATATTTATATATACAAATTTTCATTATCCATTCATCTTTTAATGGACAACTGGGTTGATTCCAATTCCTTGTTATAGTGAATACAACATCAATAAACACAGCGGTGCAAATATCTCCACTGTAGGGTATGAAGTTCTCTAGATATACGCCCAATAGTGAAGGTAAGTCATATGGTAGCTCTATTTTTAGTTTTTGAGAAATTTCAAAGCTGATTTCTATAATGATTATATTAATTTGCACCTAACAACACTAAATAAGAATTTTCCCATCATTTCTAACATTTATTTTCAGATTTCTTGATGATAATCATTCTGCCTGGGGTGAGGTGGTATCTCAAAGTTTTAATTTATGTTCCTCTGATAGATAAGAATATTGAACACTTCAAAAAAATACTTACTGGCCATGTGTGTTTCTTATTTGAAAACAGTCAATTCAATTCATTTATCCTTTGTTGATTGGCAGTTTTTATTCCCTTGGGATGTAATTTATACAATTCTTTGTTAATCATGAATATGAGCCCCTTCTCTGAATCATACCTGGTAAAGATTTTCTCCCATTCCCCAGGCTGTCTGTGTGTTCTGCTAGGTGTTTCCTTTGCTGGACGGAGTGTTTTATTTTTGTGTACGTCCATCTGTTGGACTGGTGGTTAGTGCCTGTGCTAATGCTGCTCTGTTTGAAAATGTCTTGCCTACGCCAGTATTTCAAGGTGTATATCTTGGGTTTTCTCTAAAAGTTTCAGTTTTGCAGGCTTTTAAATAGAGTCTTTGATCCATTTGGAATTGATTTTTTTTATACAAGGCAAAATATAAGAATCTATTTTCATTCTCTTGCAAGTAGAAATCCAGTTTAGCCAGCGCCATTTGTTGAGCAGGTTATCTTTTCTCAATGGAGGTTTTTGTCGTTTTGAACAAAACTGAGGTGATGACAGGAGGTATTCAGCTTGCTAAGGAAAAGAGGGGTGGAAATAGGATAAATGGCTCTATTTGTGACGAGACCCCATAGCCCTTGACCTGCTTAACAGAGAGGACAGCTTGCTGCATGATTCTAGGCATGACCCTAGGAGCATATGTGCTAGGTGCTCTCATTGCTTTCACTATGCTAACCATACTACTGGTCTAAATGAGTCACAGTCAGTTATGAAAATAGACATATTTACATAACTATTCTGGAAGGAATGATTTTAATCACAAGAGTTTTAAAGAAATTTTATTAAAAAGATGATATCAGAAATTAATGAGAACATTCAAGAAATGGGGAATGAAGCAGAAGCGTAGAAACGCACAGTTCCCTCATTTCTAATAACTGTGCCAATACCCTAAGAAGTTAAAGGAGGTGGACATAAGGACAAGGGGCAAGCAGTGCCATTTATTAAGAGCAAGTTTCCAAGTTATATTTCCTATAGAATAAGTGGGAAAATCTGGTATGCCCCCAGAGGAGATAGAGTAATACAAAATGTAGAATGGGTTGATCCAGCTTTGGCCAGTGAGTTGATTGTGAGAGCCCCGATCTTACCAGATATAAATAGTAACTACAAGAGACAACAGGGCACACTATTTTCTATCTGTAGGTGTGCCTAGTTAGAAAACTTTCTTTGTACCTTGCAAAACTGCTTGTGCTTCTGACAGTAGAGATATAGATCAAAAAGGTAATGGCTACCAGTGAGACAATTGGGAGATGGAAGAGGAAAGAGCCAAGAAACAAACTGGTAATTATTGTAACCATTTTTAGAAACTTAGGAAGAAAAACCTGGTTGTAAAACTGTTCATGCAAATCATTGAAACTGTATTAAATAAAGCTTAAGCTATCCGAGGTCACATGTTTGGATGACAATGAGCGGTCACAATTTCTTCATGGCACCCACTCTTCACTGCCATCCAAGGTTCCTGAGAACCCATTTGCAAGACTCCAGCAGGCAAGCTTAGCCTTTTCTGCTTTATTTATGGGTTCTCTATTATACTCCACAAGTCTTCCTGTCTATTCTTATACCAGTACCAGGCTTCTTTATCCCTACAGTGCTGTAATAAAATTTAGGATCAGATATTTGTGATACCACCAGCATTGTTCTTTTTGGCATTGCTTTGTCCATCCAAAGTCTTTTGTGGTTCCACATGAATTCTTATATTGCTTTTTCTAAACCTATAAAATATGATATCAAAATGTTCTTTTAATGGGCATGGATGGCATTAAATCTGTTAATTGATCCTGTAGTACAGTGTAGCCATTTTCATGACATTCATTCTGCCAATCAAGGAAGGTCTGATCAAACTGCAGAAAGCACATGACTATGGGGTGCCCAGCTCCAGCTGAAATATCCGTAAAACAGCTTCTGGGATGAAGGCTCAAGAAGCATAGCAAAAGATGGGACATAAAGACTGCAGGTACTGGAATAACAAGAAGCTTGTTGTGAAACTGAGTCTCCTGGAAATATTATGGAGGGTGCATCCACAAGGTCACATAAACCTGGCTGCCTCTGTAAAGACAACACCACTTCACATGCTAACATGGACAGGAGAAATTCCATGGATCACAACTCCAGAGTTCTTTCTGCAGGCAACTTGGAAATACCGAGTGTGGGAGTGATAGCCTTCTGGTCATTCTTTGTTTCACATATTAACTCAATTCCTGGAGTGAGACTCTCGACTTTCTGGGCTGGTCAAAGCACCGCACCTGTTCCATTTTCTTCCTCATATAAGACTAAAACAATAAAGGATTTATAGATGCATGAATGACAGTAACTAGATACAAGATGAGCAGTGAAATTCCAAGCCACTCTATAATAATAATTTGGACAATAATAACTTGCATTTAACAGATTCATGGATTCCAGTATTCATGGATAAAAGAAATTGTTAGGAAAAGAAACAACTATGCTTTATTATTTTGTGTTTAAAAAACTCAAAACAAGGCCAAAAAAGACAAATAAAGTGATGTCATATAAGATCCTCTTTTACAATTCTCTTAAACTATTTGTTTATCAAAAATCTTAGGTTAACTCCAGGGCTTATTTTCAAAGGCAATGAACCAGAATACAATGGAAATGCCAAAGCAGTCTTGTTCATTGCAGTGGTATTGAAACCTAGGAGATCAGTCTAGGTCTTTATGAACATAATGGGTAAAAAAAAATGTGACCTATATACACATTTGAGTAGTATATTCATCCATAAAGATAAAATATGTCACTCTCAAAAAATGGATAGAAATGAAGATCATCCTAAGCTATATTCATCAAGACACCTATGACATGTTCTCTTTCATACATGGAGATAATAAATAGCGATGAAATGAAGTAGGAGAAAGAAACTGGGATAAAGGACCCAGGGTTAAAGGGATGAGCTAGAGACAGAGAATTCAAATAATGGACATGCGTATAGAAATTTCACAGAGAAACCAAGAAATCTACACAATAACTATGAGTCCATTAAAAAGACACATGCATATGCACACAAAGTCACAAAATTAACTAAGTAACATAAATAAAAAATAAAGAAAACTAAATCGTTTAAAAGTATCTAAGATAATGTTTTAAATACTTTTTGCAGGGCATAAACGACAATTCATCAATCACATAATCCTCCAAAACTGATCAATTTGTGCTATGTTCTCTATCTAGGACAAGGTAATGAGCACAGTTTCTTTAAGTCGTATGGCTACCAAAAAATACTAATGGGCTGACTGTTAGATTGTTGGGTGGTACTTAAGTTCACGATCATTTAGTGTTCTCCATTCTGTGAGAAGAGAGGCCGGAATTTATGCATCATTCTACTCTCAGCACTGAAGGTGATGTTTACACAGGTTAGACCCTCAGGAAATGCTTGCTAATGATCAAAGTGTTCTCTAGAAGAGTGAATGAACCCATCACTCAGCAGGCCACTCTTACTGCTCTCAAACCATGCACACTGAAGAATTTATAGCGGTGATGATTTTCCAGATGCTAGGCACAAACTATAAAAATGCATTAAGAGTATGTGATTACAGACGACTTTGGAGCTTGTAGGCAAATATGTGCAAACCATGCCAGTGATGTTTGCTTTGTAGATCTCAGCTCCTCCGCATACAGAATGCCAATGTGCTGTACCGAAGCTTAGGCACCCTTGAATAGCGGACATCAGACTTACAAATAAAATAAAAATGTTCTAAAGAAAAATGGCAAATACTGAGTCTTGGGAAAAATAAAGAAAAGGATTTCGGAAGGAAGTTATCATTACATTTATAGGCTATTTGAAGAGTATTAAATATTCACCTCTAAACAAGACTGTCAAAGCAAACTGTCAGTATGTGAACAGTGTATAACCTACTTGTTAATTTTAATTTTGTTACCTTGACAACAGAAGAACATTAAACTGCTTGAAATATATACATATATATTTACTTTTTTTTTTGGTTTTTCGAGACAGGGTTTCTCTGTGGTTTTGTATTTACCTATACATATATGTATGTTTTACTTATACAAACTAAAAACATAAAACCTCTAGACTAATAAGCAAAGGATAACACATTTTTTCAATGTAGTTATTAAAATCGTATTCAAAGGGGCATTGACATTGGATGTGATATCTAAAGAAATTCCCCACCTCAAATTCATGGCCATAAATCAGGTCCATGGCTTTAGGAAAACTGCCCTCGCCATGGAGTTCCAAAAAGCAGCCAACCCTATCACACAATTTGGAGCCCAGAGGTTTGCAAAGCAGACAACCCAACCAAGATATTACCCTGCACTTCAGAGTGCGGAAAGAGACACTTCCTTCCACCCTGCACTTTCAAAACAGTTTATCCTGAAAAGCAGTTTCCAGGCCTGACAAAGCCATGCCCCCGCCACCTTTGACTATGAAAGCCATTTTCAAACTCCACAATATATTCTCCTGGACCCTTGGTTACTGAGCCAGAGACTGAAGGCACTCAGATCAAAAAGTTCACTTTTGCTGTTTTAAGGCAAACCAAGTCTATTTTATTTTCTTCTGCTGTCTTAATTTTTACAATACTAGAAACACCATAGAAATAGACACAGTTCAGAAATTGTAAAATGGTAAGAATTTATCAAACTATAAACTTCAGAAAGTCCTTTTTAAATTTTAACCTTATATGTATTACAAAGTTTCCTTGATAAGTATGCAGCATTTTTATAATAAAATGTTTTGTTATTATATCTTCTTGGCTCTGGTAACATGCTCCCTGTGCAAGCATAAAGACCTAAGATATGACCTAAGTTCATATCTTCAGCAGCCACATAGAAGGCAGGCAGGGTGGTATATGCCTGCAACCCCAGTTCTGGGAACATGAGGGGTAGGGCAAGACACGGAAATCTTAGGGACTTAGTGTTCAGAGTGCCAAATTCCTGGTTCAGTAAGAGACCTTGTCTCAGATTGCCAGGCAAAAATTGGGAACTTGGGGGTGGGGGTGGGGTGGGGGTAAGGGGAGATGGGGAGAGAAAAGTGACAAGGGGAGGATGGGGATAGCTTGGGGGAATGGGAGGGTTGGGATGGAAGAAGGATGGATATGGGAGCAGAGAAGTATATATCTTCATTAAGGGAGCCATTTTAGGGTTGGCAAGAGACTTGATTCTAGAGGGGTTCCCAGGTGTCCAAGGAGATGTCCCCAGCTTGTTCCTTGGGTAGCTGATGAGAGAGAGCCTGAAATGGCCCTATCCTATTGCCATACTCATGAATAGGGTGCCCGGTTGTCCAAGTTCTGCTCAAATTAGAATACTAAGGGCTGTCGCTACTATACCTGCTCAGGCCCCAAATAGTAGATACAGGGTCCCATATCTACTATTTCCTGTATATCACCATAGAACCTTCATCTGGCGATGGATGGAGATAGAGACAGAGACCCAAATTGGAGCACTGGACTGAGCTCCCAAGGTCCAAAGGAGGAGCAGAAGGAGGGAGAGGATGAGCAAGGAAATCAGGACAGTGAGGGGTGCACCCACCCACTGAGATATTGGGGCTGATCTAATAGGAGCTCACCGAGGCCAGCTGGACTGGGACTGATAGAGCATGTGATCAAACCGGACTCTCTGAACATGGCAGACAATGAGTGCTGTCTGAGAAGCCAAGGACAATGGCACTGGGTTTTGATCCTACTGCATGTACTGGCGTTTTGGGAGCCTAGTCTGTTTGGATGCTCACCTTCCTAGACCTGGATGGAGGGGGGAGGACCTTGGACTTCCTACAGGGCAGGGAACCCTGACTGCTCTTCGGACTGAAGATGGAAGGGAAAGGGAAGTGGGGGGAGGAGGAGGGAAATGGGAAGAGGGGAGGAGGTAGAAATTTTTAATAATAATAATAATAAAGAGAGACTTTGTTTCAAAACATAAAGTGGACAGCACGAGAGGAGGGACACCCTCCACATTTCTGTGTACAAGCATGTGCGTGTATGCACATACATGTCCAATACATACCACATATAAGCCATACACACACTATACCATACACACATCATATACACCACAGACATACCATATACAAAAATCATACACATACTATTTGCACATAAATCACATATACACATATACACTACACACATACACACACCACACACATGCACACACCACATATATACAACACACACATATACACACCACATAATATATGAATTACACATACATACTGTGGAGGCCCAAAGAGGTCAAAAGTCAGAGAGTTTTGGGACTTGTTTCTAGTTCAAGATTACCTGAGGTTCTAACTCAAACAGAGGTCCCACCTGGAACAGAGTTCTGCTCTCTCAAGGCTTTTGTAAGGAATGGCTAGTTGCCAAACCTCCTGCTCCTGAAATAGGGAAGTAGCTGGTTCCTACCTAAAACAAAAGTCTAAGGAACAAACTAGGTTCTAGTTCCCTTTATGGAAATAACTTGGGATTTCACCCAGGGAGTGGTTTGCCTACAGAATGTTTGGTCTAAGGCACGAGTGGAGGGCCTGAGTGAGTGATGAATGGACCCCATGACTTTCAATTTGCATGTTAATGCAGTCCTTTTGTTCTATTCCTACCTTTTGAAATCAGGGGTATATTAAGCTACTGGAAATTAAACACAAAGAAATTTTCAGTACTCACAGAAATTCCCTCCTGATACTATCCTGTGTTTCTGCATTTATTTTTTTCATTGGCGTCTTTGTATTCTTTACTATATTTCTAAATTCCCATGCCTCCACTCTGGAAGAAAGGTAATCTTGTCGAGGCTGGCCCCTGACAACATACATACCACATACATATCTACACCACACATAATACCACACATATGCACATACACAATCACATATCACCACACACACGTATATACACTACCACATACACATAAGACACACACACACACACACAAGAATGATTTCTTATACATAGTAAGTGTTGTGCTTTCCTATCACTTTAAGGGACAAGCCACGCCCACTCCCATTACCTCTGACCTGCCCGCCGCCATCTTGGGCCCTTCCTTTTCTGCTTCCTTGATGTGCCTGCTTTTTATTATAAGGAAGACCTGGGAATGTTATGGTTTTGGTCCCTTTAAGAGACAAGCCACACCCATTCTCCTCCCCAACCACTGAGGCAGGCTGATCTTCAGCTTCTGGCCTAAGCTCGCTCTCTTTTCCATCTTCCTCTTGGAGAGGCAGCTTCGCTTCTGCCTCTCTGCTTCCCCCCTTCTCTGTCTCTTTCTTCTCTTCTCTTCTCTCTCTCTCTCTCTCTCTCTCTCTCTCCCTCTCTCTCTGTCCCCCCTTCACCCTTCCTCCCCCATAACCCCCTGAATTCAACCTCACCCTGCATGTGGTGTCTATCCATGTTTCTGTCTTCTGCCCACCCGCCATGTGTCTCCCTGCCTGGGACCAGCCATTGCTCTGAGACCAGCAGTGGTCTCTGTCTGGGGCCCACTGCCTGCTGCCACATGGCCCACCACCACTGCTCTGAGACCAGCAGCCGTCTCTGCCTGGGACTGGCTGCTTCCAGAGCCCACTGCCTGCCACCACATGGCCCACTACCACCATTTGGGACCTATAACATTTCTGCTGCCTACTGCCGCGGGGATCTTGGAGCATTTTTTAAAAAAACAACAACAGTAAGTTGACTTTATCAAGTGAAATTTTATTCCAAACCACAGAGAACTAGTAAATCGACCACTATCAAAAATCCTTGGAAAAGTCTGTCCTCTACACTGGTGATGTTCTGAATCTCAGATTTTTGTTGTTTTTAATTGTGTTATAATTTAACTTTTACAGAAAAGTTACAGGAGAGTACAAAGTAATTTCATATTTCTTACCTGTAGTTGTGAGTTATTTATATCCTAATATTTTCATAGTCTCTTAGTCAAAGTTCAAGATGTTATATGTATGGTACTTCTGGTGTAGGCTAGATGCACTGTGTCTTCATACAGAAACATTTCAGTTTGTGTGTACTGATGAGGGCTCCTCCTTATAAAGCAGGATACAACTTCAAAACTAAGAGAATTAGTGCAGATCCATTATAATTATCTTTGTGCAATCCATATCAAAATCCTACCAGTTGTCACAATGCTTTTTGGAGCTGCTTTTCTTCACCTAAGATAAAATCCAGGGTTCCAATGCCACATTTTCTGTCTCTGTTCTGGAATAATCACCAGTACTTCTTTGACCTCTTTAGCCCCTAGCGCTTTGTGGATCCCAAAATTTTGACCATACAGGTCATTTTTTATAGATGGTCCCTTGGTGTGTGGGTGCTTGCTGCTGCCTCATGACTAGGTTCAGAGTATTGACTCTTGGCAGGGATGCCCTACAAGCAGGGTATGTTCTTCTCAGTGCATCACTGCAAGAGGAACAAGGTATCAACTGGTTCCAGGACCTGGAGACTCTTGCTTTGGGAAGTTTGTAGCTTATAAGCTTCTGCAATGAAGAATACTTTTACTTTGAAACCTATACATGATCAAATACCACGACTAGAGAGAAAGCTTAGCATTTAAGAGCTGGGTTCAGTTCCCAGCACCATCATGATAGTTCAAAACTATCCATAACTGCAGTTCCAGGAACTCTGACCTCTCTGTAGGTACCAGACATGTACACACATGCAGGCAAAACATTTATATGTATAAAATAAGTAAATCTTTTTAAATATATTAAATAACTTGTTTCTCATCAAAGTTTGCTAACTTGGAATTATAAAAGTTTCATGTTTAAGATTCTGAATGCTATGTTTCTTTTTAGAGCCTTATGGTTTTTGTTGGGTAAGGAATGCATCTTTACACAGAAAGAGAAAACAAATAGGAAACTAGAAAACAAAAATTGAAAATGATTACAAGGTGAAAGGAGAACGGTCACTAAAGGATTTGTAAACAAACCTACAGATATTCTGTCTAACACAATGAGCTACTGTGTAGATTACTGGTAGTTATATCTACTTAAGAAACAACTGGTAACATATGTGTAAATGTTAGCAAAACTAAATAGTTTTACTAATGTAAAATAATATAAACAATAAAATAGATGAATTGGTTGGAGGACATAGCAGTGCATAATTTCAGGCCATGGTCAAGCAGGAATATATTCATAGGACAGAGTCACAGGACAGGGCAATCTGAAGTCCTCTGAGACCATGGGCTCTGCTCCTGTGCTGGGAGATGGAACCAACACCCACTCAAGAGGACAAATGAAGATGGAGGAGGAGAAGAAAGAGGGAGAGTGCAGGCTTCAAATAGCAGTGACAGATTTGTTTCTGAGCATTTTGAGTGCCAACTACTATGGCTAGAATATTGTGGTTTATCACCTCGTTTTTATCCTTATAAAAATTTCAGAAAGCAAGTGACATCCCATTTTACATATAATGTAAACAATCTTAAATTAAATAATGTGGTCAAGGTCACAGTTCAAATAAATCACTGAGGTAGGATTCAAACCTAGGACCTATTCAAAGGCTATGTGCTTTATTCTTATCTGACACTCCAGGTAGGAGTTCGCATCTCTTGATTAGTGACCAGAGAAGTCCTGCGTGAATGATAATGTACCTGAACACTCCATAGCACAACCACAGAGTCACAAAGTAAGCAGCTGCCTCAAGTAAAACTGGCACCACTGGTGGAGCTGGATCTGACCTGCAGCCTTTTTCTTCCGGTCTAGTTTCCATGGTCCAGAAGATACTATGTAAGATGCCAAGGGAGGAAAGCAATTAAACAGTTCTACCCAGCTGCAAGACCGATGGGCCACAAAACTTAACAGCATGGCAAGATATGCATCCAAGTGCAATAAATTCCAGGTACACGTTGGTGACAGCTAAAGCTGTCTAATTGGACTTAGGGCCCACTAAACAGGAGGGGATCGTGCCTGAATGGGACTAGAAACCTAACCTTTTACCTGGGTTAGGAGTTATAGGGTCATAGAAAAGACTTCTACACCACTTTACTAGATCAGAAGAGTCCCATACTACAATCTAAAACTTATCCTTACACCCACAGATCAGTGCACCTACTGCCTCTCATCAACCTCTTCTTACATAGCAAGAGGCTCAATTCAGAGCTGCTCTTTGCCTCAGCACTCAGTAGTCCCGCGTTTTGCCTTCTGCAAAGAGCTTCTTTTTTTCTTCCTGAACAACTCATTTTAAAGGCTCTAATTTTTTCCTTGTCGGTTTCCTATCCCATGTGCTTTTCATATCAATACCACTGGAGGGCTAAATTGCAGATTGCAATCTTTAGTTATGGGTCATCGGTAACTTGGCATTCATTTGGAAAGATACCCAAACTGCAGTCAGTCTGAAAGATAAGAAATATAAGCAAAATAACTGGTAATAACCCACAGAGAACAGGGGTGTTCTTGGAGATGGAGTCCATACTAATAGGGATGAATCTGGGGGTGGAGAGGGCGGGAACATCATGAGTTTGCATTGCATCAACCTGGAAGTGAACAGCCTGGACCTGAGGAGGCAGCTGTTCCTCAGGACCTGGTATTTCTGAAACTGGGCTCTCCACAGATGTCAGCTCCCATTAACTCACATGACTACCACTTTCCCGAGAAATGCCTGGACCCAGGCCTCTTTGCTGTCAGCTTAATTTCAAATCATGTCATTTATGCATACTGTGGTTGGTCTTTACAAGGCCCTGTCTACTGTGTACTTATGTCTAAATAATGGTTCTTATACCGTTTCACATTTCAAAGGCATTTTTAATACTTACATTTGCATTTTATGCAAAAGATCAGGACCAGAGTACAGGTCCCCTCTCCAAAGAGCAAATAGACTGCATGTGGGGATGTGGAATCCTTTCCTTGACCTCAGCAAATGTTACCTTGGCAGGGCAGTCTTTTCACTTTCTAGGGCTTGTCCTCTCTACCAGGTAACTAGCCAGTTTCCCTCTGAAACCTTCAGACTCCTGCTTGTTCCGTCTTAGTGTCCTCCTCTCATGGCCATCATTGCTACAGACTCGGAGGTCACATCTTCCTTCAGATACAACTCGTTCTCCAAAGTTCTAGCTTAAGTCACTAGTCATCCCAGCATAACACAAAATTTAAAATATAGTGCTAATGGGTCTTAAGGATTATCTCATTATATGTACCATCAGTAGTATTGATATATATATATACATATACATATATATATGTGTATATATATATATACACACATATATATTCACCCAAATATGTCTATAGACTACTTATTATATGCCATGAACTTGGCTGGAGTCTTTACATCTCTCATATTTCAGGTCTTCAATATCTTCTTTGTGTTTGACCCAAAGATTACACAAGGTCATTCCTTACTAAATGAAAATCACTTCAAGAAAAAAAATAGAAAAAAGTCACATTCAAAAAGACAAATACCATATTTTAATATGCAGAATGTAGAACATACATGTATATATGAATATGACATGAAGTAGAAAATTTCTCATTTATGGAGATGAGGGGGAGCTAATGAGAAGAGGGAGAAGCAAGAGAGTAATGGAGGAAAAGGTAAATGCCGCATGTTGTCTTATGCAAAATCCAAATTTTATATACATATATATTACAGATAACATTAAAGCAAAGGAGAGGCTGTTTGGGGAGCAAGGGGATCAGAGGGGGAAGAAAGACAGCAAAAGAGGACAATAGATTTTCATACATAAACGAATGTTTGTGTATTAAAGGGCTATAATGAAGCCCATTATTTTTTGTGCTGATTTTAGATAATACATTTTAAAGGTATGAAAGTAATTTCTCCTATAATTTTCTGAACTACTGTGATAAATCATTAATGACTAAAATTAGCATGTTACAATGTACAGTCATGTGGTATATTCTAATACTTAATAAGGAGTGTAATGAATGCCTGTGAAGATCTTGGTTGATAATATTCATTTTCCTGGTCAAAGTGCTAGACGTTTTCTTTCAGAAAGGAAGTGATTAAATGTTGGATTTTCATGCAGCTTGACAAGGCCATCAAGAAAGATATATTTGGTCTAAAAGTACTTTCTGGGCTTCAAATCGTAACAATAACTGACTTCCTGCTCTGTTGCTAAGCAAAGTCAGTCACAGTTAAGTATATGCTGAGGTCAAAGCTATACTCAACTATAGATCATCCTTCTAAAAACTATGACCTCCTCTCTCCAGAAACAGTGTGCACGACATGAGAGGTAGACATAAAAGACTAAAATAAAATCAGCTTGTTCTCAGAGAGTGAGGCCAGCCTATAATTTAAAATAAAAAAAAAGCAAAAACTCAGCTTTTAAAATAAGGGGAAAAGTAGGAGTGTGCAAATTAAACAAAGCTAAGTAGTTAAAGGTTAGCCAGTTCCTTTTGGTAGTGTTATAAGCAAGTGGCACAGTCATTTTATGCTCCCATAATATTTAGATGTTTTATTTCAGTCACACAGTGGGAGCTGAGACCAAATGTGGGTAAACCAGACACAAATACCAAATACCTTCACACGACACAAGCTAAACCTACCCCTTCCTCTTCACACGACACAAGCTAAACCTACCCCTTCCCCTTCAGTGGGTAAACCAGACACAAATACCAAATCCCTTCACAAGACACAGCTAAACCTACCCCTTCCCCTTCAGTGGGTAAACCAGACACAAATACCAAATCCCTTCACAAGACACAGCTAAACCTACCCCTTCCCTTCAGTGAGTAAACCAGACACAAATACCAAATACCTTCACATGACACAAGCTAAACCTACCCCTTCCCCTTCAGTAAACCAGACACAAATACCAAATCCCATCACATGACACAGCTAAACCTACCCCTTCCCCTTCAGTGCTGAATCATAGTTATGTCTGGACCAGAGATGTGAAGAATGCCATGGTAGGTCTGGCACTGTGGTGGCTGGGCCTACACACACACACACATACACACACACACACACACACACACACACACACACACACACACACACTCCAGAAAAGCGTCAACATCCTGAAAACATTATCAGCATGGTTATTGTAAGCTTTCTATGGCCGCAAAGGAACTATTAGAAACCCAAAGGCTTGAAATGTTTGCTTGTTATTTCCTTGCTTTTGATGATTAGAATTCAGAGTACACCTAGGTTTCAAGCTGCAGATCTGCTTAAGCTGGGGTCAGGATATAGGTTAGGTCACACTCTCACTGGGAGCTTGGATTATAATACAAAGCTGAATTCCTGTCTTCTTCAGGCTGCCAGTGAAGTCTTCCTCAAGTCCCAGTCTACGTTCTCACTGCAAGCTTTCTTATTTCTTCAAGTCAGTACAAGTCTCCCTGTGCATCTCTCTTTCTCTGTCTGTGTCTCTCTGTCTCTGTCTGTCTGTCTCTCTGTTTCCTCCCTTCTCTCCTTCTCTCCTCTCTCTCTGTGTGTGTTTCTCAGTGTGTGTGTGTCCTCCTTCCCTTCCTCTCCATCTTCTACAACAGTGTCAGCCTTATGTCACAGCATAACCAGACATAGCTTCGCCACCACCACCTTGTCTCTAAGCAGGGGGACTGACTCTCATTGTGCTTAGAGACCCCATCCCACATAAACCCAGGATATGGATGTGGAAGATGGAACCTTCCAAACTTCTACCTATTGCTCAGAATAAGAGTTATACATGACGGGGGAACCAAGAAGTAAAATGTAAATAGATTCAAGACCCAAGAATGAGGTTTCCGAAGAAAAAGAAAACCATCTATTAATAAACCTATAAATGTCTACCAAAGCTTATAGAGGAAAGCTGCCAGGCAGAGCCCCAAATGCACCCTTTAATAATGCCTACTGGAGATGCAAATTGCCACACATAGCAGTAGCAGAGTATCAAAGATAAATGTGAAGGAGACATGAGCCTAATTCTTAGTGGTCTCTAAATCCAATTTCCCATGAAATCCCCACATTTTTACCAACTCCACTCCTTTTATCTGTATATTTGTAGCTGCCTACAAGTCAACATAGTCATATGGAATTCTCCATATTACAGAGAACAAAGCTCAGTATTTAAATCACAACACTAACGTTCTCCGGAGTAGATAGAAAGTGAGCAGATGATGAAGTTTCATTGCTGGTGAGTGAACCCTGTATAATCCAACTTTGGATGTGAACGGGCCTGCAGTTATGAGGGTTGCATCTCTCCTTTGACTGTGGACATTGTATAGCGAAGAGAGAGAAGAATCACACCCGCAGCTGTCACAGCTGTGTTATGTGAGAGGAGGTAGGGCGAGCAGGATGAGAGATTCTTCTGGTGACTGTCAGAGGGTGAGTGGCAATGTGCGAGCAACACACGACCGACCTTGGCACAACCGTTAGAACTGGGAGAAGCTCCAGGCAAATGCTCAGCCAGGAAATAGGGAGCTCCTGTTGGGACATCTGGACTCCTCAGACAATCTGGGAGGCTTCAAGGCCTGCCCGCAGTATCAGAAATCACACCAGTGAAATCTTTAGTTTGGTGAGATTCTGAGTAGAACATCCCACTCCTCTATAAGCAGCAACTTGAACAATGCAAATTGGGTGATAAGGAATGTGTGATGTTAAGCTGCTCACTGATAACTTTCCACGCATGGTTGAAAAGTAATATATGCACAAATAAAATAAATGGGCAGAATGAGTTCTAGAAACTTTCTAGTAACAGTTCTCAGAAACTAACCCTTAAAGGGTTATAACACCTTCAGACTTTTAAATGTTTTAAAAACCAATTCTCCTAAGCACGTCTTCGTGCACAGTTGCCCCAGCACTGAAAATTCCAAACCCAAATAAAAATCCTTTAAGTGATTCGAGAAGTCCGAGCTGATGTGGATTTGACTTGTAAGGTCAACAAGTTTAAAGGAGAATCTGAAGGACTGTCAACAGGTGTGTTGTGTGTGTGCAGGCACATGCACAGAGCAAAGAGCACTTACTCTGGAAGTTGTTCACTGAGAAGACACGGGGATGATAGAATCCTGCTTTGCAGACGCACTGATAGGCCCCAAGCACGAATCCCAGGCCTTTGATTGGCATACACTAAAGAAGAAAAAAAAAGCAATAAAATCGATCACAGTGTTGCTCACGTGAAGGTCCACACATATCTATCGCTGCAAATGTTATCAGAATCAGCACATTTTCTATAAATAAAATGTTTCAATTTTGAACTTTTGTTTTAGGTTTGTTTGTCAGTAGCCATATTTTTTTTAGAAGTAACAAATTCCCTTTCTAATCTTGCACTATTGTGCTGCAGGAACCTCTTCCGCTCCTTCAGCCAATAGCCTTTAAGATACCAGCCCAGTGGGGCGTGGTCTCTTATACTTTAAAAACGCAGCAGATGGACACCCTTGCTCTTGCTTCTGGCTCCCTTTCTGGCGGCTAGACTCTGTTTTCTGTTTGCGATGAGAGGTCTGTTGTTTGGGACGGTGATCAGTAAGTTTTTCCCCTCAAATAAATAACCTTTTTTATTATCTATTCTTAACTGCTGTGGGATTGTTTTGCAGCTTCCCTGTATCCGTTGCGTATGTGGGCAACCTTTCACTCACTCCGGTGTCTCACTCAATCACTCAGAAACATGGTTCTGTTTACATTTCTCATAGCATCTCATTGCTTCAAGAACTGTTTCCAACGCCATATGAATATTTTACAAGTAGTTCCACACTGGATTTTCCTATCAAAGCAAACGTAGGCAGGAGAGTGGACAGGTTTGGAAAAATTGAGACACAGAAATCAATCTTCTGACTTAAATGCTCATTAGATTTCATCCTTGGATCAAACTAACACAAATTGTTGAGGGAAAAATATAGTAAATTTTAAGATATAAACACAAAAGAATCTAGATAAATTAATGATCCCAAAGGTTATGTATCTAAAATCTGTTTTATAGATAAATATTCTCCATATTTATAAAAAGAAGGACCATGAACAGCTGGGTGAAGATAAAACTTTTAAGAAGTAAAAGTGACAAGATGACTTCTAGCACAGAGGTTCTTAAGAGAAAATACTAAATAATTTAAATAATTCTATAGTCTAAGCTTAAAACTTAGAGCATCAGGACTCATTCTGTGTACCGTGAAAAGGTCAGTAATTGAAATGTATTTATGTATTTTGATTTTCTAGGTCAGAGGTAGAACATCCTGAAAGGGCCCCCATGGACACGTCACTTCATGAATACTCCCTTTCACACTTTTCTTGGTTATTATCCCATGAGGCCCTCCACCCCTCTCTTTCCCTCAGCATATACACTTATATCCAATTATATCTGTGGAGTAAGCTGACTCAGAAAAGATCACAAACTCAGAGCCTGTCTGGGCTACACAGTGAGTTCAGGGTCAGTGTAGTTAAGTTGGCAATGCCTTTGATCAAATAAAAGATACAAAGTCCTGGGGATGTAGCTCGGTGGTGCAACACTTGCCAAGCATGCACAGGGGCCAAGGCTCAGCCTCAGGGACTACAGGAACATGGGTTCTTGGCTCAGAGGAAAATAAAATAACAGGCTAGTACCGTGCAATTCAGTTGAGCTAACCAATATTTATAGAGTAACTGCTGTGCTCACAGAATCCTCCTACAGAACCCAGTGGACAATTACACACTGTTTGCAATGATCCAATCACATTAGAGGCAACCAAAGAAAAGGCCAAATCGGATTTCAGAACAAGTACAACATTTTCTTTGGAGACTTAGTAGAATTGTGGAAACAGTATATTGTACATGGTCAGTCATAAAATGGAGATTCAAACTCTGACCTGATCATGGCCTAACCATGTGAGCTTAGGCTTGTTCTCTGTACTCTATCACTTATAATTTTTGTTTTATTTTGTGAGAACATTCATTCAGTAAGATGTACGTAACAGTTTGAGGATAAAGTAGATATAAATATTGTAACTGTAATTTTTGCTTGACACCTGTTTTGTTATATGTAATTTTACTACGTTAAAGTTAAAACCTTCCTTTTTATTTAGACAAAAAAAGAGGAGGTGTGATGTGGCATTCTCCTTGGTATGCTGTGAATACCAATGTGAATAAAGAATCTGTCTTGGGCCTGGCAGGGCAGAATAGAGGTAGGCAGGGAAAACTAAACTGAATGCTGGGAGAAAGAAGGGGGAGTCAAGGAGAAACCATGTAGTTAGAGACAGATGCCAGATGGAATCTTGCCAGTAAGCCACAGCCACATGATGACAAACAGGTTAATAGAGATGGGTTAAATTAAGATGTAAGAGCTAGCTAATAAGAAGCTAGAGCTATAGGCCAAGCCATGATTTAATTAATATACTTTCTGTGAGATTATTTCAGAAGTCTGGGCAGCCGGGAAACACACAAGCGGCCTCCTACTACCCCTATGGTTCACTCACTAATCACCAGGGTCAATTTAGCTGGCTGTGCTGTGTGTGTGTGTGTGTGTGTGTGTGTGTGTGTGTGTGTGTGTGTCTTTCCTGCCTCAAAACTCCATGTGTCCCCATCCCCCAGAAGCTTCCAACCAGTCTAAGATAGCTTTCTCTACTGGAGAACAAACAATATTATTTTCCCCGGAATTTGAAGGTTAACAGTATTTATTAAGACAGTACTAATTTATTGATATTATTATTCAATAGTAGAACAGTAAATCCAAGGAACATTGTTAATGCTTAGGGTAAATATAAAAGTTTATTGCAATAAAAGTATTTCTTGACTCTTAAGCTAACTTCATGACTTACATAACATTAAAGGTTTTAAAAAATCTAGAAATAAATTTGGCTGTTTTCATGTAAATGATATGAAAGAAAAAAAATCAAGTTATCTCTTTATAATAACACCAAAAAAGTAAAATAATTACAAATAAAATTAACAAGTAGGTCGAAAGTTATATCATTAAAACTATAAACATTGATCAATGTAAATGGTCAGCACTGAAAACATACAGATATGTAACATTATGTGGACAGAACAGCTTATGTTTATACGCATACATATATATTCATTTAATAACAGTGAAAACAGGCCACGAATTTGAAGGGGAGCAGAGAGCAATATACAGTAGAGTTTGAGGGGAAGAGGACAGGGAAGGGACAAATGTTGTAATTAAAATCTCAAAAATATAAAAAGAAGATGTTGATATCTGTTATTCACCAGATAATCTGTTTAAGCAGTTTAATGTTATTAAAATATTTATGTCATCTAAACTGATCAAAAGATTCAATGCCACCCATATAAAAACCCCAACAGCATTTTCAGAAGATAATGAAAAAAATCCAAAATGTATATCTAATCTTTACTATCTCAAAAAGATACTACAAAGCTGGCCTGTGCTGTCCTGACTTCCAAAAGCAGTCCACAACCATGCAGGGACAGCCAGAGCACAGCAGGAAAGCACACTCAGAGTTCAGTGGAATTGGGTGAAATCTGGAAACAAACCCATACATATGACGACACGCCAGTGATGGCAGATCAATCCCTTTAAAAATATCCCTGGAAAAACTGAATATCTACAAGGAAAGGAATTAAATTGATCAAGCATATATTTATGACAACACTATAAAACTTGGCTCAACATGATTAAAACCAAAACATACAGCTTATAAACATAAAACTTCCAGAAAAAATATAGAAAAATCTTTGTTACATTGGATTTGGAGGTTTTTCTTGAGTATGACCCTCAAAGCCCTGGGTGAAAAAGCTACAAATAGACAATGGGGTTCTAGCAAGCCTCTATCAACTGTGTAGCCAAGAAAGTAACCACAAGATGGAAATGTAATCTAGAGAACAAAAGAAAATACTTGTTAACCATGTATGCTATGTTTTTCAATGAAACTAACATACAAAATATAAAAAGAACTTCTGCAATTCAACACCACTACAGCAAAAAGGCCTCAAGTCATCCAGCCAAAAATAGGCAAAAGTCCTTAAATAGACATTTCTCTGAAGTTATGCAAATGGCAAACAAACAGATGAAATAATGTTCAACATTCAATCATAAGAGAAACATCAAACTGACAGTGAAGTAACACTTAATATGCAACATTAAAGTCACTGTCAAATAGTGGGAAACACTGATGAAGATGAAGAGAAACTAGAAACCTGTGTGTTCTTGGTGGGAATATAAGCCAAGGCTGCTACTAAGGAAAACAAATGAAGCTTTTTTAAGAATGAAAAGTTGAACTGTGTTATCTTGAAATCCTACTTCCCCATGTGTAAACAAAGGAACTGAAACTAAGATCTCAATGAAGAATTTGTAAACCCATGTTCAAAATTGCATTCTTCATGATAGCCAGAATGAAATTTACCCAAATGTCCATCAATAGATAAACAGCTAACAAAAAGTGTCATGTAGAAATAATGAATGCTATTCAGACTAGAAAGGAAGGAAATGCTATCATTTGCCACAACATGGCTGAAACTTGAGGACATTACACTACGTGAAATAATCTAGAGACAAAATGATAAATGCCATATGATCTGAGTCACAAATGTTCTAGAAGTAAACTCAACTCACAGGAATAGAAAGCAGACTAGTGGCTGCCGGCACCCAAAGGAAATACAGGAAACGTGGAGTTGTTTGTTGGCATAGAGATTCAACTTGTAAGATAAAATGTTTCCAGAGAACAGTTATACGATGCTTTGAATCCATCTAACACTGCTGAGCCATTTGCTCAAGTAGGACAAGACGGTTATGTTTAATGCATTTAAATATGTTTCAAATAGTTTAGAACAAAAGGGGCTCACATTCTCAGAATGAGTACATTGTACGTTATACTGTAAGTGGCTGGCATGTGACTTCTTTCACAAGTCAGACTGTCAGCGCCTGGTCAACAGAACTGCGGAGCAAACACAGCCAGTCTGACAGACTACGCACAGAGATAACTAATGTGAAAACTAAAATGAGCTATATACAAGCCTTGCTGGCATTTAGCAGAAATAATACATAATGCTTGTGTGTAAGAATCACATTTGCAAGTAATTGTGAAGAAAAACTAATCTGGAATGCAAAAAGGAGGCAAAAAAATACAACAAAATAAAGTTTAAGTAACCCCCAATCCTCCAAAAATGGGCATTAGTTGCCTTTTATTTATTCATTGCATTTTTTGTTTGAGCATTTTTTTGTTATTGAGCTCTACATTTTTCTCTGCTCCCCTCCCTGCCTCTCCCCTCCCCTTGAACCCTCCCCTAAGATCCCCATGCTCCCAATTTACTCAGGAGATCTTGTCTTTTTCTACTTCCCATGTAGATTAGATCCTTGTATGTCTCTTAGTGTCCTCATTGCTGTCTAAGTTCTCTGGGATTGTGATTTGTGGGCTGGTTTCCTTTGCTTTATTTTTAAAACCCACTTATGAGTGAGTACATATTATACTTGTCTTTCTGTATCTGTGTTACCTCACTCAAAATGATGTTTTCTAGCTCCATCCATTTTCCTGAAAAATTCAAGATGTCATTATTTTTTTCTACTGAAAAGGGAACATTTCTGCATTGCTGGTGGGAGTGCAAGCTGGTACAGCCCCTTTGGATGTCAATGTGGCAATTTCTCAGAAAATTAACAAAACAATCTTCCTCAAGACCCAGCAATACCACTTTTGGGTATACATCCAAAGGATGCTCAATTGTGCCACAAGAACATGAGCTCAACTATGTTCATAGAAGCATTGTTTGTCATAGCCAAAACCTGGAAACAGCCTAAATGCCTCTTGACAGAAGAATAAATAAGGAAAATGTGGTACACACAGCTTTGGCATTTTTAAAAATGCACCATGTCTTTTCTGACTTGAGTATACATGTTTCTTCGTGATTCCAATTCACTGAGCAATGGGAGCAAATTGTGCTGACACGCTTTAACAAGCTCTAGAGCTCTTGGGTGCATCTGACAGTCTTCTCCAACACTGAGTAGCACACACGCTTGTGCTCTCGGAGCTCCTAGACTCAGCTTTTACAGCTTTGAGCTACCAGCTATTATACATTGATCGTCAAAGGGACTTGACCACTACACAGGCTTTCCGCCCTGTGTTATGGTTATAATTCCCACATAAATGTGTGCTGGCTTAGCATGCATGCAAAGTAAGAATAGCAGATAAATAATAATATGTGCACTACAAGAACAAATAGTTAACATTCCCTGTGTGTTTACTGTATGCCAAATACTGTGCTATGTGCAGCACAAGTCCCAGCTCACCCCATAGAGGGCTCACTACTGTCTCTACTTTGAAAATAAGACCAAAGTGCAGAATACTAAAGTAACTTTCCCAAAGCAACACAGTCAGCATGTGGCAAGGCTGGACCTTATCCAGGGCCCTGCTCACAGAGAGCAAAGACTGTTCGCCAAGAAGTACAGCTTGCAGGATGCTGTACCCCATAAAGGAGCAGCTGGCACTACCACATGGCGGCTCTCACATCTGTTTTGATTGTTCCAAAGCTTTATTTTCCTATTTTCCTTGGTTTCAGGCAGTATTCTATTCTAAATTGATCCATTCCTAGTGCAGAATTCCTCAGTTTGGATCTTCAGAAATAAATATTCACTTGATAGTCATACGAGGAGAGTGTTCTCTACCTAGATTTCCTGAACACAGAAGCCTGGGCTTGGAGGATGGTTTGGTGGGTAAGCTCTGATTTAGATCCTCTGCATCTATGCACCAGCCAGGTGGGGCCATGGCACCTCAAACCCCAACAATGGAGGTGGAGGTGGGACAAGGAGGGGGTTGTTGGAGCTTGCTGATCTTCATGCTGGTTCTAAGTTCAACAAGACAACCTTCCTTAAGACGATAAAGCAGAGGGTGACAGAGCAGGTCATGTGAAGTCCGTCTCTAGCCACTGCATGTGTGCCCACATATACCGTGATATACATCACATGCATGCATGTACAATGCACACATACATATATGTAACACACTCACACACACACTCATTTACCACACAACAGAACAAAGGACCCTTTTGTCTCTGATACATTACAAGGCCTGTTCACAGATACATAATCCCAAACAAGTGAAGCAAGTGCAGCAATGGAAGCATATGCAGCAGTGGGCACTGATGCAGCACTAGAGCCTAATGCAGAAATGCATGCTGATGCAGCAATGAAGCATACACAGCAATGGATGAGAGAGCAGCAGTGAAAGCTACTGTAGAGATGGAAGCTGCAGGGTTTCCATGGTAGCCAACTTTGTCACTCCTCCCCCCTCTTGGATGGCAAGTAATGACTTCTCCACTTTGAAAGAAGACTGATCCACATCCAGAAAGTCTCCTGCTGTGATGAATTTACTAAACCTCCTTCAAAAACAGATGGCAGTGCCACAGAAGCAAGAAGAAAGGAAAAGCTTGACGCTGGCAAGATGGAGACCAAGTCTCCCGGCTTTGAAAAAGATAGTAGCTTTGCTTGCTTCCTTGCTTTCAACTTTTCTTTGTAGAAATACTGTAAAATGCTGAATCTGCCAAATTAAGAATGGGTTTGGAAGAACATGTTACTAAAACAGATCAAATTATGGTTAGAACCCAAGGCTTCTTCCCTTCAATGGTTAGCCATTGTACAAAGATAAAAAGAGAGTCAGCCACAGAGGAAGCTGGAAAGGCCTCCAGGCAATGAGAGAGACCCCACCACCACATTTGCCATCACACCATCATCTAGGGAAGCAAGAACCCATGAACAACAGAGAACTATGCCTGTTGCTAAAATCCCTTCCTAAAGGAGACATAAGCCAAATCCAAAGACAAACTGAGGTATGTATGATTCCACCAAAGTTCACTCTGGGGAGCCAATGAGTTTAGAGGGCTTCCTTATAGAGCATTAGTGAGGGACTACTCGCTGAAGTATGATTGCTCCCTGACAAAAGACTGCACCACCAAGATTTTACCCAGGAAAGAGGATGGCTTTTCTGTCCTGCCTGGTCCAGCAACTGTTCAGTCCCAAAGAAACACACAGAGTCTTATATTAATTATAAACGGTTTGGCCTATTAGCTCAGGCTTATTACTAACTAGCACTTTTTACTTAAATTAACCCATAATCCTTATTTATGTTTAGCCACATGGCTTGGCACCTTTTCTCAGTGCAGCATTTTCATCTTGCTACCTTTGTATCTGGGTGGTGACTACAGACTAAGCCTTTCCTCTTCCCAAAATTCTCCTAGTCTGGTTGCCCCACTATACTTCCTGCCTGGCTACTGGCCAATCAGCATTTTATTAAACCAATACAAATGACAAATCTTTACAAGGTACAAGAGCATTATCCCATGGCACTTTTCTATAGCTCCCTTCATAGACAGAGCCCTCCTCTCCTAGTCTTCCCTAGGCTCTCCTGCAGGCCATGTGCAATTGGGGCAGAATTACATCTGACAGGTTGGATGGAGTGGCTCATGTGAGTCTCCCATGACCCTGTCTCCCTCTCTGTGAGGGGGTATAAACTGTCAAAAAGTCCAACTTGATGATCATATGCAAGTGAGCACATCTGAACTCTAAAGATGCCAGTTATTTGGCTTGAAAGATAGCACTGTGCAACACCTTTCACTGTCATGCAGTAGCTGTTTAAACATAGTTTAGAACCATAACTGATTTGGACTGGGGCAGGGATGAAGATGTTTTTATTTATGATCTATTTCACCTTAAAAATAAATTACTACTATTATTAATGAGCCCAACTCTCAAAAAAAAACCCAACAAGATTCCAGAATATTCTAGGGTAGCTTAGAATATTTAGCATGTGTGTGTCCATGCACACACACACACACATCACAAATACATACATGCAGCAGAATGCTCACAGGGATTGATCTGATTAGGGAAATGAATGGTATCTCAAAGTGAGGGAACCCAGCTTTCCAGAGCGATTGGCACCAATGGCCCCAGATGCTTGCTAAACAAAAACTCTTTTTTCTGTTTTTTTTTGTTTTGTTTTGTTTTGGTTTTGGTTTTTCGAGACAGGGTTTCTCTGTGGTTTTGGACCCTGTCCTGGAACTAGCTCTTGTAGACCAGGCTGGTCTCGAACTCACAGAGATCCTCCTGCCTCTGCCTCCTGAGTGCTGGGATTAAAGGCGTGCGCCACCACCGCCCGGCTAAACACAAACTCTTAATGTTGGTTACTTTTACAATTGAAATGTTTCTCTTCACAAACCACTATGTCTCATGCTTTATACTGGATAGCCTGCTCCCCTGAGGTAATAGTTCATAAGCAACAGAGATTTTTTTCCCCTCTCCAATTAATTTTGTTCTTCTATATTGAGCCCTATGCTATACAGTTTGATGGAGTAAGAAAAAATAAAGTTATGGTCTAGGCCTTACTTTATAAACCACAAGCACAAAAAAGACACAAATAAAAGTCACCAAAACCTGTGCTTTGTTTAAACTGGTCACAACTCACACATCACATGCGCTTTCTTTTAAGAAGGGCATCTCGCGACAACTTTCTAACTCAATTATTTTTAGAATGTAAAATAATACAAAACAGAAGAAATTAATATGAAGAATATAATGAAATTCAAATTAATTTCAACAAAGAAATCTCAAATGTGGATAAGTTATGATACAGGAACTTCCTTAAATGCCTTTAATAATTCAATCTCTCTGGATCTGTACTCAGTCTCTTGAAAAAATGGAAAGTGTTTCTTCTCTTGCTCCAAACTAAACAATCTCCCTGTGAGGTAACCCTTCTAAAACATGCTCCTAGTGACAGTGGTAAGCAATAATGACCACTTTCTTGTTCAATTTTCTTGATTTTACCGGCAACTTCCCTGACTATATAAAATATGTCACTTATAAAGAGTGATAATGGCAAACCTGTCAGCCCTAAGTTCCTCTCCAGTGATCACCCAACTGCTCCACAGGTTTAGCTCTCCCTCTCTCCATTTGCCTCTCCCCATTCCCCATCAGTGCAGAGCAGCATGTCAATCATCATCCATCCTCCAGTGAATAGACATCACCTGAGCCACAGTGTCAAAATGCCAGGTGCTTTCAGGTGAGGCACTTACCCTTCTTGCAGATGCAGCCTAGGTGGTAGTCTCCTCCTTCTTCAGACTCTCCATTATCAAGTTTTCAATTCCCTTCTCACATCCTTTGGTACTCCTTCATTCCTGAAGTGACACTCTTTCTAACCAACTGGAGCTTCCAGAGCCCTGTCCTATATTTTTTTTTTCTAATTCTACACTTGATTGATGTATTATCTTCTAATTTTTGTGTAAGTGTCAAGATCAGCTGAGAAGTTTCTAACTGCAAAGGCCTAGACAAAAAACTTCTTTTCCTTTTACCTCTGACTTTGTCTCCTATTCAAATGGGAAGTTGTCACTTATCTTTGCCATTCCAACTATAATGCTCAGAAAAGCTCTGTAATCACTTCATGGCATTGGTACAACTGCTTCGTTCATGGTTTTTCAAGTTTGCATCTCTGCAGTCATTTCCAAAATACTTTTCTTTGTAACTACTCTCAATTTCATAGACTACATAAAGTGTCGTTATTATAAAGGTTACAATAACTTTTAAAAATTATTGAGCACATACTAGAAATGATTTAGTAATTGCATAAGCAGTTTATGATCTATAAGAGAATATCTTACAACCAAGCAATTGCTTTCACAAATATATTTGTTGACTAAAATACTCATAATATTTGTTGAATAAAAGATATATGAAATTATAATATAATAATAAACATAAAATTAAAATCAGAAACAGTAACTAATCTACATCATAAATCAATTTAGATCAATCTAAGATAATACTAAGAAACATGCAAGTTGCGGATGGAGAAGTGATCAGTGTATATGAGCACTGGTTAGTCTTGTAGAGGACCTATGTTCAGTTCCCAGGACACAAATGATGGCTCACCACCATCTCTAGTGAGTGAATAGCCACTTGGCAGGATACCCCACTCTCTAGGACCTCCACAGTGAGACAAAACCTCATGCTCCTCCTCCACCTCCCTCAGCTTTTCTTGATTATATTCTTTAACCTCCCCCAACTCGTCCCAGATCACTCAAATTCATTTTCTCTCTTTCTCTAAAAAAAAAAATAAGAAAATCAACTCAAACAAAAGAAAAAGAAAATAATAAAACAAAAATACCGAAAGAACACACACACTCAAAATAAGAAAAAAAAAAACCACTGAGTCTGTTTTGTGTTAGCCGGGTTCCTAGGCCTGGGGCCTGCCCTGGAGTATAGTTAATAGTATAGTTAATGTACCTAGTGACGCTTCTATTGCAAATGGCTTCTTGGTTTGGAGTGTTTATTTCTTCTTCTCAGTTCTCTTCTTCTGTCTGCAAAATGATCTTTCCTTGAAGACATATACCACCCCTGGCTTTAACAAACCTTTGTGTTTCTTTCCAACATGAACCACTGAGCCTTGAAGAGAGGTGTTTAATAATAAGACATCTCATTTAGAGCTGCATGGTCTCTTACAATCTGCACACTGTTCATTTGTGGGTTTCTGTGCTAATTCCAATTTACTACAAGAAACAGCTTCTCTGATTAGGGTTGAATAATGCCTTGCTCTATGGTATGGGTATATCAATATGTCGTTAGGAATCATTTTATTGCTATGTTCCTTTAGCAGAATAATAATGTTTGACTTTTCTCTAAGCCTATGATATATCTAGTCTCAAGTTTTTGGCCACTTTAACAATGTTAGGTGATGGAGGAGGGTGATCTTTCTATCTGTTGTCTCATTGGTTAAGTAATAAAGAAACTTCTTGGCCTCTGATAGGACAGAAAATTAGGTAGGCGGAGTAGACAGAACAGAATTCTGGGAGAAAGAAGCTGAGTTAGAGAGTCGCCATGATTCTCCCACTCCAGACAGACGCAGGTTAAGATCTTCCCTGGTAAGCCACCTCATGGGCTACACAGAATATTAGAAATGGGTTAGATCAATATGTAAGAGCTAGCCAATAAGAGGCTGGAACTAATGGGCCAGGCAGTGTTTAAAAGAATACAGTTCCTGTGTAATTATTTTGGGTAAAGCTAGCCGGGTGGCAGGAAGCAGCCCGCAGGGCCTACTACAGTTAGGTATGGATTCCATTTCATAGAGTGGGCCTTAGATCCAAGCAAAAAGTGGTTGGTTACTCCTATAACATTTGTGCTCCTATAGCAACATTTTATTTTGTAGGTAGGTTTCTGTTGTAGGTTTTAGGGTTTGTAGCTGGGTGACATTGACAATTATTTTCCTCATTTGATAGCATGCAAAGTACCTTCTAGCACCATGAACACTGGTCAGTTGGAGTGGAGATTCTAGCTGGGCACCAGATTGATTTTCCATGTTTGTTGATTTTACTAGGTGTGGCTTTCAGCAGTAGTGTCTTGTGTTCAGGTAGTGGAGTTGCCAATGTTTTTGGAAATAGCCTGTGATTTACAAGGGGTGGTCTATGGGGCTCTTTGGCCAATGACTCAACAGATGTAACCATTCTTAACACTGAGGGTTTTGTTTGGTGGCATAGCTGTTTAGTTGGAACATTGTCTGCCCCATTATATGATGAGCTCCTTTAAGTTCCTTTCATATAGGTACATATCTTAGGAAGCTTCTAAAGTAGTAGGCTTCCAGATAGACTTTCAAAAGGACTTTAGTATTGACTGTTTCTTCCCTTATTTCCTTCTTTACTCTGCCCTCCATGAGTCTCCCTATTTAATCCCCTATTCTAGTTTATCTCATTATGATACAATACTATTATTCCCTTCCTTGGAAGATTCCCTATATTTAACAGTCTGTCTGATACTATATATGTCATATATACATACATGTCATATATATGTATATATGAAAAGGCATTCAAGCATCGAGCATATAAAAGAACATATTCATGAAGTGCAAGATATTATTAAATATAAAGGGCATTAAAATTAAACATGACTTTTGATTAACAAAATTCATAAAGAAAATGGTCAAATTTCAGAATAAAGATAGGTACCTTAATACATACAATGTAAAAGACTTCATATGTAGAATATCAAAAGATTTAAACATGAATAAAGAAAAGAAGATCATCTTACTGTAAAACTGAGCAAAACCCTTAAGTAGAATACCAGAATGGCTGATAAACACATGTAGCAACAAATGGCACTAACATTGGGTGACTACATCCACATAAAACCTGAGAGAGCTTGGGAAGGAATTCTAGACACAAAAGAACAGAGTTAAGCACAGCTTCGTGGTAGCAGCATTTTCTCCAGTGGGTTCTGTTTGCTGGTGGCTAGCAAGGGCATGATTCCTATGAGAGAAAGCTTTCTGACTCAGTGTTAGCAGCAGAAACTGAACATCTTCTTTAAAAGCCAGCTTCTTGGTTCATGCTGGCAGCTTGAATGCCTCTGGCTCTTTCAGGAGGTCCTGCACATAAATGGGGTTTGTGAGCAGCATGCCACTAGTTGCTTGATAGTGATATAGACCCGCTGGGCCCCTAGAGCTGGGACAGTAAGCATGCCTAGCAGAGGTGGTGAACATATCTCCACAATGTTGGACTGTGGAGAGCAAAAAGACAGGGCCACAGAGTTTGTCCTAACCACACCCACTTCGCATTTAAGAAAAAAAAAGATGCTCCTGGTCAGAAAATAATTACAGATACAAAATAAAGACAGATTCAGATAATAAATCTCAGAATGGGTCACAGTGTGTTTTTAAAAATGTACATAAGCTTGGGAGAGAGAGAAAAGAGTATAGGTAGCTAGAAAAAGAAGGAGTAAAGATAATAAAATAAATACTAAAAGGTAATAAAGTAAAAAATAAGACACATAAAGATGGAAAATATACAGAGAGCCTGTATTACACATATTATTATGTTTTCTTTTAATTTTTTGACTGCAGAGAGATATCTGTTTCTAAGGACTGCTAAGCTAGACCAACATAAAAGTATCTTGACTTCAATATTTGAGTTCAAGGATATGTTACTTTGGAAAAGAGGCTCTGCTTTTGATTCCACAGAGGATGAGAATCTGTGGATTTTTTTTCCAGGTTAGTGTGGTTTGATGGGACAAGATCCCCCCCCCCCCAATGTTCTCTGTGAACCTTAAAAATACTTCATCCAACAAAAAGCAGAAAGCAGTTTGGAGAAAACTATGCCCAAATTCCCAAAATGATTGTTTATAAATGTTTGTTTTCATTTAAAAATGGTTGGTTATAAATGGTTAATGGAAATAAGGGCATACAATATAGAGATGAATACTTAGCATTCATTGGTATGGGTCTTGGTTTATTGATACAAATTTAAGGTTTGTTTTGTTACACTGTGTGTATATATACTTCTATTCTTATTTAAGGTATTATGGTTATGGAGCTCATTTTAAAATGCAGTATATAATTTAAAATTGCAGGTTAATAGATAGTCATTTATAATAGTCAAACTTATAGTCATGTTAGTTTTTCTACAGTTAGATAGATCATTTTCAACACTTCAAGACTTACAGAATATGTCATTTAAAATGTTTTAATGACTTAGACTTTTCTCAACAGTGAGACACATCTGCTTCTGGCAGCACTAATAACGATGATGGGTGTTGAAGAAACCTGTTATGGAATTTGCCTTCAATGTGACAAGTCTAGCCATTTGGGCAATAAACTGTTGTTCGTGAACTGTTTTATGGTGTGCTGTATAAACTGGACATACAGGACTCACAGAAAAGTGACTGCTAAACTCGTCAGAAGATGGATGGTCCTTCAGGGTTTCTGCTCCATGGAAGAAACTGTCAGATATTCCGTGAAACACAGAACTTTGCCATTACAAGACAGAATAGATCTTCAAATTTTCTGCCTCATGGAAAAGTCTGCTGGATAATTAGGGCCTATAGGTTGAAGATGGTTGCCCCAATGTTACAAAAGAACTTTGGGTGACTATCCAGGCAACAAGATGTCTTTGTCAATTCTAGGGTTTTGGAAGTTACTTACAGAGCACTTTCTGTTTACGTAGATAATAGTATATCCTTCTGAGGTTTTGGAAGAGTTGAAGACAGATAGTTACAGTTTTCCTTAGTTATGATAAAAAGATAAATCAAACATAAAACTTTAGACTCACAAAGATAGGATAGATGATATTTTTCTTAATTTGCCAAATGTAAATGGACAAAATATTGTATCTATAATTTTTGCTTGATAACTGTTTTGTATTTATAATTTTATTATGTCAAAGTTAAAACCTTTTTTAATTAGACAGAAAAGAGAAGATGATGTGGGATGTCCTTCTGTATATGTGATGCTTTTTTTCGTTGATAAATAAATCTGTTTTGGCCAATGGTTTAGGAGAGTAAAGCCAGACAGGAAATCTGAACAAAAATATATAGAGAGAGTAGGCTGAGTCAAAGAGATGCGTTGTAGCTGCCAAAAAAGACAGATGCCAGAACCTTACCCAGTAAGCAACAGCCTCATGTTGATACACAGATTGATAAAAATGGGTTAATTTAAGATATAAGAGTTAGTAAATAAGAAGCCTGAACTAATAGGCCAAACAGTGTTGTAATAAATAAAGTTTCTCTGTGATTATTCAGGTCTGGGTGGCCAGGAAGAAAGGAGAAGTCTTCGTTTACATTTTCAGTCTCATTGGGCATCAGAGCAAAGTAATTATTTTATCTTGTTTTTAAAACAGGGTCTCATGTGGCCCAGACTGGCCTAGAGTGCACTATGTAGCTGGAGATGACACTGAACTCCTGATCCTTCCGTCTCCATCTCTTAACTCCTGTGATTACACTCAGGTACTATCACAACCAGCTGAAAAAAGTAACTTTTAAGTAAAATGTCAAATTTATAAAAGAAGAGAATAGGGCTGAAGAGATGGCTCCACTATTAATAGCTAGGTTCACAATTAAACTATAAATGACAAGACAGGTGTAAGGGCCAAGGAGAGAAAATGGGGTGTTTAGTGAACTGTTGATCCAAACACACAGTTTTTTGGTTAGGGGAATAAACGCAGATCTCTAACATAGCAAGCTGTTAACATGCTTAAGTAACAAGGTAACATAAATGTGAAAATGGCTGAAAGGTTTCATACGTTCTCAATGCACAAAAAATGTGAGTGATGAAATGGTTATCTTTATTAGCTTGATTTGGTCATTCACCTCTCTATCTAAGCAACACATTACAAACCATTAATACATGATTTTCTATTAAAACTCACAAGTTAAAAATAAAATAACTGATGTGTCCAACAAAATAGGTAAAATTTAACTGTTAATCTAAATGTAAGTGGGAATATGGAATTTTTTAAGCCTTAATAAAGAACTCACAGATATGTACATGAATGACAACTGGAAATAACTGTGGTGTATCTTTTACATAAGAAAATAATATACCAAGGTGAGCCTACTAGACCAGGCCTATAACACTATCCACTTAGAAAGTTGGATCAAAAAGATTACAAATTCATGAACTTACTGGGCTACAGTGTGAGTTTTAGTCAGCCTGGGCAGCTTGGAAAGAGCCTGTCTCCAAATGAAAATGAAAGCAGTCTAGAGACAATGCTGACAGCCTGAGAATTCCTTAGTTCAGTCCCTACTACCGCAAAAAGCTAACATAAAGAAAGAAAGTAACATATCCTACCATCCGACTATTTCGAATCAAGTTACATATGTATATATTCAACTGAATATATACTATATTCATATAATAACCCAATATAAATACAAATAACAATACTGTTAGCACTAAACCCAAATATAATAAAATTAAATGTTCATCTATATCACGATGTGAAAATAAATTATGCTAGATCCATATAATAAAGTAATATGCAATGAAAACAATCTAATATTACAAGCAGAAATATGAATATGTTTCCCAATCACATAAATAATACAGAATAAGCTTAATCATATATTCTTATTTATTTTATTTATAAAAACTAAAATAGGATCAATTGTAATATATACTGTTAAAAATCAGAATAGTTGCTGAATTGAGGGAATGTTGAGGAGGCAGTGGTTGGGTAGGGTGTACAAAGCTTCTTGAAGTTGAGTAATTCTTTCCTTAGTTCTTGAGTGTGGAAGCATCCATGTAGGAGTGTCATGTAGGAATATTGTCTTCGTAACAACTCATTGGACTCCATCCCTATGGCTGTGTGCCTTTGTGCTGTGTTTCACAACTCACTGGAAACATAACAGCAGCCTCCCACGCCCCCAAAGTATTTTCAGTTTCTCTCTCCTTTTACCTGTGATATTGATTCTGCTTTTTAAAACTTAGTTGAAAGAACCATAACATAACATCTATTCTAATTTTGGTGACAGAGAAGAGACTGTGTACTAAAATAGAAGGCCACAGCTTCTGGATAATAAAACCAATTCTACAAACATCACATCAAACTCAGAATGTATTTGCATGCACTAAATTCTTGGCTGCCTCTCAAGTATTAAGAAACTGAAGCCGCATTTGCATATCCCCAGTGAGATTTTGGAGAGTTTTTCAATGTAATTAGCAAATCAGCTAAAGAATAAAGGGCATAGGGCTAAACCAAAAGGCAAGGATTGTACTGCCTACCAAATGCTATATTAAAACCAAATGGCAGTGAGCTTTTCTTTTATTGTGAGCAGGAAATAAAATATTATTTACCATTTGCATAGAAAATCATCTTAATTGGTATAATTACTATCATTCTCAGATAAAAATATGAAAAATGTACTTAAAAATTCATCTTGTGGTTCTACAAAGAGCTTCAAGATGCATTTGTCCTTAGTTCACCATCCAAATAGAAAATATTTTTTTAACCTGGGCGGTGGTAGCGCACGCTTTTAATCCCAGCACTTGGGAGGCAGAGGCAGACAGATCTCTGTGAGTTTGATGCCAGCCTAGTCTACAAGAGCTAGTTCCAGGTCAGGCTCTAAAACTACAGTGAAACCTTGTCTCGACAACAAAACAAAACAAAAAAATTTAAGATAGCATGGAATATGTTTAACATATAAAATGCTCTCAAAATGGCAATCGCATGCAAAGATTTATTTATTTATTTAAGATTTCTGCCTCCTCCCTGCCACCGCCTTCCATTTCCCTCCCCCTCCCCCGATCAAGTCCCCCTCCCTTGTCAGCCCAAGGAGCAATCAGGGTTCCCTGCCCTGCATGCAAAGTTGAAATGTTTGTGATTGGCTTTCTTACTGAACATTAAAGTAGGTTCTTCTAAATAAGCTCTATGGGCAGCATATCTGAAGTCCAGAACTTGCCCTTCCAGTGAGTTCTTGAGAATGCTTCACCTTGTGAGCTGCACTAAATCTCTGAGCAACAAAGCAAACATTTGGGTAGAAACATAAATTTTAGAGAAAGTAGTTATGTCTCTCTTCATGGCTTCTCAAATCTTTAACTGAGCAGATCACAGACACTGGACAGGTGCACTGGGCTTTATGAGGAGTAATTTGTAAAAGGGAAACAGAAAATGTTATCCAATAAAACACACATGAAATTCTTAATGGGAAGGTATTCAGAGCTCTGGAAAACTCTCAAAAGTAGCAGTCAGCTTACAGAATGAGAATGCTCTCAAGGAACACAGGGTTAGGGGCACAAATACTGTAAGGGAAGGAGTTTTTAAAACAGGGTTAGTTGTTTAAAACTTTTGCACAATGTGTTTTAACCATATTCACCCACCCTCTTTCTCCAGCACTTCCAAGATCCACCACCCACTTTCCTATCTACCCAAATTTGAATTATGTTTTTGTTTTTAATCTATCAAAATCAAATTGTACTGTCCAGGGGCTATATATAATCTCAGAGGAAACCTCCCCCAGAAGCTAACAACTGCCAATAGCCCCAAGGTTGGGGTGAGATTTTATACTCAATGCCCCAACTCCATGCTGAAAATTAGTCTGTCTTGGGTTTGCATAGGTCTTTTGGGTGCTAATTGCTTCTTTGGGAGTTGTAGGCCAGTGAGATTCCATATCCCCAGACATTACAGGCTAATTAATGTCAATGCCAGAACTTGACAGTAAGAGCCTATTACTGTAGACACACCATACTTGAGTACATAGGTAAGGCAAGCTGGTACTGACCTAGAAGCTTTGTCCACACTGGCCAGCATTTACAGCAATGGAGGCTTCTGTGCTTACTACTGGAGGAGAAAAGTCATCATGAATCACACTCAGCTGTAAGTTCTGTAAGCTACAATGATGACTAGCCTGGTAAGATATGCCCACTGGTACAACAGTAGCTTGAACTTCATAAGAGTGATAAACCAGTTTTGAGAGGTAGCAACTTTAAAGCCCTCTGTGAAGATGGAACTTCCAGGCACCCACATGTGTATGAGCTCTACCAAAGAATTATTCATTCTTATTTTAAAACTTTGGAAGAAGAGGAGAAAAGGAAAGAAAGAGAAAAGATAAGAAAGAGAGAACAGACTGCAAGGGCAACAGGTAAGAGTGTGTGGAATATTCCTTTACACTGTATGAATATATGAATATTCATATATTGTGGTTGGTTTAATAAAGAAGCTGAACAGGTTAAGGTTAGGTGGAAGAACCAAACAAAGGACACTGGAGGAGAAAAGCTGGAGTCAGAGGACTCACCAGTCAGATGCAGAGGGAATAAGAGACAAATATGCTGTGCTAATAAAGGTAACACCACTTGGCAGAGGGTCAATAAGAAATGTGCTGAGGTGTGTACAAGTCCGTATGTGTGCATTGTACACATATATATGTATATGTGTCTCTGTGTATGCATGTGTTCATGTGTGCGTGGTGTGCACTTATATGTATGTCCCTGTGTGTACAGGTACATGGTGTGTGTGTTGCATGTGTATGTGTGTAGTGTGTATAGATGTGTGTATACATATGTGCATGTGAGTGTTATGTGTATAGTGTGTGTCTATGTACGTGTATGTGTGTGTACATGTGTATGTTGTATTGCCTTGTGTATGTGTGGTATATATGCATGTGTACATATATATGCATATGTGTGCATTGTGTATTTGGTGCTGGTATTTGAACACAGAGACTTATGATAACTAGGCAAATTATTTCCTACTGAGCAATACTCTCAATCTAAACACTGTTTTAAAACCTCATTACTACGCAGATTAATGTATAGTCAACACAATCCCTGTCAAAATGCAAGCAATCAGCAAAAGATACAGTTTAGTTAGATCACTTGACTATTGTACATATGTCTCTGGGTTCTATCCCAAATAACATGAAAAAAACTACCATTTTTGAACAATAAACTAGTTGATCTTAAAAGTCATAGGGAAATGAAAATAATCTTAAATAATTTAAGCCAGTGGTTCTCTATCTTCCTGATACTGTGACCCTTTAGTACAGTTCCCCACGTTGTGGTGATCATAACCACAGAATTATTTTTGTTGCTACTTCATAACTGGAACGCTGCCACTCTTATGAATCATAATACAAATATCTATGTTTTCTAATTGTCTTAGGTGATGCCTGTGAAAAGGTCATTTGACTTCCAAAGGGGTTGCAACCCACAAGTTGAGAATCACTAGTTTAAACAATTCTGAAAAGGACAAAAGAAGAGTCATGACTCTTAATTTCAAAGCTTACTGCAAAGTTCAGTAACCACAGCAGAATAATTCTAACATCCCACAAGTAACCACTGTGGACACAAGCTTGATACAACAATACAATGGAACATTCAGCCATAAAAAGCAATGAAATGGTGATACATATTACAACATAGCCTCTAAGTGAGATTAGATAGATATGAAATGCCATATGTAACATAATTCCAATATGAATGGGATGCTTAAATCTGACACACCAAGGAATAGAGAATAAATGGTAATCTCCACATGCTGAAAAAAACACATATAGATATACAGTTGCCTGTGGAAATGGCAAGAATGTTCTGGAACAAGATACTTGTCATGGTTTTACAACTTTGTGAATAAGAAAAAAAGAAAAAAAGTGGAATCCCTTAAAAATTAAACTTTACAAAAAGGAAATATAATAAGCATGGTGATATTATATGAGTTCATTTGAAAAGACCAGAAATACTTAGACTAGATGAAAGTATAGACCCATTAAAAACATTAATTCTATCTCATCTAAAACACTTTAAAACATGCTGAGACAATAGTATCCAGATTATGCAGATGTGTATTTTTATAATCACCTGTAATAGTTTTAAATATATTATCAAAAAGAGCTCCATATTATTTACTTCTTTGAACAGCAGGATCCTCCATTAACCTATAGCCTACCAGCACTAAAACATATACACTTCCAAATACTTTAAATATTTCCCAAACAGCCACACTTTTAGATGTTTAATTTATAACCTGCTTGCCTTGTACACTCTGTAAAACTACACATAATGCCCACTAGACAATCATAATGTCTGTACTACACCCCAGAAATTATCTTGCCTTTCTCTCTGATGAAATGGATCCATAACTTTCACTGTGAACAAAAATCAATCCAGAGTTGATAAGAAAAATTAATTTAAAGCCTGAAATGTTGAAATTGCTTTGGAAAAATATAAGAAAAACACTCCAAGACACAGGTATCAAAATCGCCCCATCACCCAGCCCCCAACTCCAACAGGTATTCCCCTTGGAATCCACAGGGCACTCTGACCAGGGGAGCAAGAAGGTTAACAGAAGATCTTTACCTCTTTCTCCTCTCCTCCAAATCTAATGATCTCATCCCCAACTTTGTAGCAGGCCACTTGCTGCATACACCACTCACTCCTCCCCCCATCTCCAGTGTATAACACAGATCTTCCTCTCCAAACTTCCTTCCCCCGACTCATCCTGTTACCCCAGCCCCCAACATCAGCAGCAGGCATTTCCTGAGAACTTACTAGCTGCTCCAAGAAGCAAGTAGGCCAGGGAACCAGGTTGGCTAGCTTCATTTCTCCACCCTCCTTTCTTTCCTCCAAACCCAATCCGCCAACCTCATCCCCAGCTCTGTAGTCTACTTCCTACTGTTATCTCTTCTCACTCTCTGCCCCATTCTCAGAGGACTAATCACAAGATTCTGCTGAAATGCCCTGTTTTTCTCTCTCCTGTGAATTCCCTGATCCCTCTTGGTGTGGGAGGCCCTTCTGTCTGTGTTGCTTTTATTGGTTAATGAATAATGAAACTGACTTGGCCTGTTGGTAGGGCAGAACTTAGGTAGGCAGGGAAAACTGGACTGAATGCTGGGAGAATGAAGGTGGAGAGAGAGACACCATGGAGCCGCTGCTGTAGACAGACGTGTTGAAACTTTGCTTGTGGGCCACAACCTAGTGGGGATATGCAAATTAACATAAATGGGTTAATATGTAAGAGTTAGCCAATAAGAAGCTAGAGCTAATTAGCAAAGCAGTGTTTTAAATTATATAGTTTTTGAATGATTATTTGGGGTCTAAGCTGGCCCTGTAGTCAGGAATCAACAAGCGACCCCCCCCCTTCAACACCCCTCATCCTAACCCATCTCCATGTCTAAGTATCAACTCCCAATACCTAGAAACATATTGTTACAGTATCCCTCAGTGACCACACCTAGCAGAATCCCAGAGGAGGATTCCCAACCAGGCAACAAACAGCCTCTCTAAAGATTATATTGGCTGGCCTAGTCACCTGGCAGGATTAACTCAGGCAATACCCTGTCCCTTTAAGAGACAAGCTCCACCCTCTCCCAATCTTTCTCCCCACCAAGCAAGCTCCTCTGGGCCCTTTCTTCTCTCTCTCTCTCTCTCTCTCTCTCTCTCTCTCTCTCTCTCTCTCTCTCTCTCTCTCCCTCCCTCCCTCCCTCTCTCCCTCCCTCTCTCTCTCTCTCCCTTCTTCTCTCTCTCTCTCCTCTCTCCCTTCTCTCTCTCTCTCTCTCTCTCTCTCTCTCTCTCTCTCTCTCTCTCTCTCTCCACATTGTCTGAAAGTCAAAGAGTTCATCTTATTCAAAGTTACCTACAACAGCGTGGCTGCACACCCTGATGTAGGGTGTGGTTGCTTAGTGTTTTGGACATTAAGATGTCCCATATCAGAAGATCCACTTCACCCTATCCAAAGGAAATTCAAGCATACTTCTGCTCCTACACCTTGGGAGTGGCTGCCTTCAAGATACTTGGTCTAGGGTGGGTTCACTGCCTAAACAACAGAATGCTAATGACTTGGTGTGTCAAAGTATTGAAGCAAATAACTATTCTAGCTGTCTTTTGTAACATGTTACAGCAGTCTCTTGTCTTTTCCCCTTATTGTATTGGGGTATAAAAGTGTATAGAAGGGGGCTGGAGAGATGGCTTTGCCTGCTCTTCTAAAGGTCCTGAGTTCAATTCCCAGCAACCACATGTGCTCACAACCATCTGTAGTGAGATTTGGTGCCCTCTTCTGCCCTGCAATGACACATGCAGGCAGAACATGGAATACATAATAAATAAATAAATCTTTTTTAAAAAGTGTATGGAAAATTAAACGTGGGTGGATTTTCAGTATTCACTGGAAACCTCTCCTGGTACCATCCTATGTTTTCTGTTTGATTATTTTCACTCATGTCTTTGTTCTCTTTACTTATTTTTCTAATCCCCATGCTCCTACCCGAGTGAGTGGTATTTTTGTCAAAGCTAGTCTCCAGCATCTCTCTCTATCTTTCTCTTTTTATCTTCCCTAATATCCCTATACCCTCTAAATAAACCTTACATCCAAGTTTTCTTTACATGGCATATTCTGTTTCCCACCTGGGTTCCTCATCTGTCGTGGGACCCACCAAGGTCTCTTTCATGCAGCATCTTACAGTTGCCACACGCTCCTAAGAACCAGAGAAGGTAAAAGAGACCAAGGAACTAACACCAACCCAACAAAGACAAGACCAGATAGCAGCACTAGAACTGCCGTCTTCCTAAAGCCAGATGTCTACATGCTGGAATAAAAACACAATTAATGACAACCAGGACAATATCTCCAACAACCTTATCTCCCAGCAACCCTAGCTTAGTAGGCCCTGAGAATTGCAATACAGAAGAATCACAAGACAAAGACCATAACATATATATTTATAAATACGCTAATGCCTTAAAAAGGAAATAAATAGATCCCTTTCAAAACTCCATGAGAACACAAACACTTAAAGGAAACTAATAAGAAAAAACAAGACCTGAAAGTAAATAAAGAAACAATAAAGAAAACTCAAACTTATTTTTATTTAGCATTTTGGCTGCATTTCTATCAAACCCTTATGTTACAAACTCTGTGGGTTCTGAATCAAACAGAGGCACAGTTCACAGGAACAAAACCCTATATTGTCATGCTCGTGCATGAGGGACCTGTGTAGGGAAAGAGAAAATCTCAATGATTTGAAATGAGTGTTTCCCAAGTGGCAGGTGCCTGCTCCCTGGGTCCTTATCACACACAGTGTGGTGCGACTCCCTTCAACCACTGTGTGCTGCGCCTCTTACTGTAAGAAGAAATTCCTGCACTGGGGGTGATTTTCCTTACTATAATATGGTAAAAGTTATTACAAAATATTATAGTGACTATTCTACATTTGAGTATCCCACCCCACTGGCCCTTACACTCTACATTGTTTTAGGACCAGCTAATTAAATTTGTCTTGATGTATTTGATCAGAGAAGTCAAGTTATTTCAAAGTGATGTCAGATTAAGAATTTGCTTTAACAAAATCTTTGTGCTTTCTTTGATCACATGGTTTTTAAAGACAGATTAGAGATATTTTGTTCTTTCTTTGCCTCCTCATATGTTAAAACCCTTAATTTAGAAGCTTCACCTACTGTCTCATTATAATTTTCATTTAAAATCATTTTTATATAGTCAACTAGTATGAGAAAGACTGACAATCAAATTACTTGTAGACTGCATGAGTAAATGAATGAATCAACCAATAGGAAAGTCAAGTTCAGGAAATGAAGATGCCACAGTACGATACAACAAGTACCTGCGAACATCTTCTCCTGCTTGATACAGGATGTTAGAAAGGAGAGCAGATGTCAGCAAGGGTTAGAACAGCAACACACAGACAACTGACTCTCTGACATTCAGGCCTAATCCTGAAACAATCATCCTGTCTCCAAGGCAACTGAATGTCAGAAAACAGTAAAGAAATAAGATAGTGGCCTCCCTTCTAACCAACTCCCCTCTGGAGACTGAACATGAAGAGATGTTCTATTTCTTTACCTTTCTCACCATCCCCTCTTCAGAGCCTGGCCTAATCCTTTTTAAATTAGTATATAGATTTAGTCAGTGGGGCCAAGGCAAGCAAGCCATAACGTTGCTCTACAAGCACAACCTTCAGTACCAGGTTCACCTGCAAAGGGCAGATTTCAGAGAAAAAAGAAAAGGTAGCAATTCATAAGAACACCAACAGATCTAGTTAAGACTATTAACCATAGCCAGAGGAAGAGGCCCAAGGGTCATTTTAATCCATTCTCCAAGAGATTCTGCTTTCTTTTAATTTTATAAACATAGTCATAAAAATATTGCAAATAAATTCAAAGCATCATACACCAAAATAAACTAGACTCAAAGTCGATAAAACTCAATGAACAGTTAGGACAGGCATTTGGAATGGAAGCTGCAGAGCTTCATATTAAATATTATACCTTTTAGTATCAAATATATTTTCTGTACTTATCTACCACTAAAACAAAAAAGCAAAAAATCCGTGACAAGTGGAATTAGAAAACAATTTGCTTCATATCGTCTTTTCATAACCCATGCCCGGTACCTGCAGCAGGCCTTCCCACCCCTTATATTTATCCTTTCTTCTCTTTTCTTCATGTTTGACTGAGATCTTCTTATGACTGTAACTGTACCTAAAAATTTTATAAACAACTTTTATAACACATTCATTTACTCCATTTTATTTAAATATTATAATTTATGAAAAATTGGACATTTGTAAGTTCACAGCACATAATCAGCAATGGCAAACATCACTCCTCCATGTTTTGCTGGTCTTGGTAAGTAGGAGTTTGTCCAATTAAAATGCAACTTATTCTGATTCACCTGTCTGTATTCCAGACATCTATACATTTAACTAGTTAAAAGTGAAAATTTAGCCATTACCACTCCGCAGCTCCACTTTATCCAACTATTATTGCCATGGCGTCATCTGTAACAAGAATTTTTGCAATAATGACTTGACCAAGTAGGTAAGCCCCATTTCCATAATATCACACTATCACACTACTAGAATTTCTGAAAACCTGGCAGGGTCAGTTTTCCTTTGGTCTCACCAAAAAGCATTGCCAGTGTGGCTTTGCTGGATCCTGGGGTCCATCTTTCCACATGCCAAGTAATGCTTACCCCAAAGCTAAAAAAATCCCAATCCCTTTGTTATAGGAGGATTGTTGTCTTACATCAAAGGAGAATTGTGGAGATGTGAGAGTGACAAGGATCTTGACATAGGAAGTTTAACTCAGAATCTGGGTCGCCTCAGTATGAGTCACAAGGATCTCTTTCCCAAGAGGATGTCAGGGACAGGGAAGAGGAGACATCAAAAATGGAGGCTAGAGTGTTGCCCTAAAGTCCTGAAGCCAAGGAATACAGGCAATCTCTACAAATTACAAAGATCAGGGAAGAGATTCCTCTTGTGACCCTCCACCCATAGAGGTTGCTAACCCCGAATCCCTTTTACTTCTCTCCAATGAGACTAACCAGGATTCTGACACTCAGAAGAACAAGATAATAAATCTGGTTCACGGGCGGTGGTGGTGCACGCCTTTAATCCCAGCACTCGGGAGGCAGAGGCAGGCGGAGACCAGCCTGGTCTACAGAGCTAGTTCCAGGACAGGCTCCAAAGCCACAGAGAAACCCTGTCTCGAAAAACCAAAAATAAATAAATAAATAAATAAATAAATAAATAAATAAATAAATCTGGTTCATTTTAAGCCAGAGTCTGGATAACTGACTGATGTAGCTATAGGAAAGAGGAACACCTTTTCAGTGGCATAGAGTTAGCTTGGAAGAGATAAAACAATAGTAAATACCAGAGTTTAGGCTGCTGACTTCCTCTAGCATCCAAAATCAACTTCAACATTTTACAAAGTAAACTGTTACCTGCCTAGAATGACTCTCCAAAAACAATTTTATCTGGATAGCAGAGCATATTATTAAAGCTCTCATTTTTCATACCACACATAGCAGCTTCTTACTTCCAATAACTTCAACCATTCTTCTGGGGGACTTAGGGGAGAAACTATAGACTCACTGTTTGTGTTTTCCAATAACACTCTGCCTTTAGCTCCACTAAGGAAAAGAATGATCCATTTTCACTTCCTTGGCAATGTGAACTACTAGACGGGGCCAGTCCTGTTCACCCCCTTCCATCCCACTATCTTTTAACACCAATGTACAGTTTGCCACTTCCTACTGTTGTTGCTATTATAACCAGCCTACATAAAAATATAATACTAATTTATGAAATTATAATGTGGTGTTTCTTTCATCATATGAAAAATACACAATGTAGTCTTCTTAAAGACCATATCTGTCTTCTTAAAGTAACATTTCTGGACAATATTCACAGCAACAGTATATATAGCCTTTAATGTCCATTTCTATTATCTGCATACATTTGTTTTCTAGACATAAGAGAATACTGAAAAGGGAGTAGACCTGCCAAGAAATGCCTCTGATCTACAAACTTTAGGAACTGGCTTGATGTATGACAATATTATGACCCATCATTCATACAGCAGAGTTTTCAGAGACTAAAGCTGCCATAGAATGCTGTGATTCAGGGAATATAAGTCTAAATGATTAGCCTATCTCAGGAAAAAATAATTCAGAGAAGTACATTAACTAGCCTGTTACAGCCAAGCATATCCCCAGATCCTAAATGACGGTCATGAAGAATAGAGAAGAGGGCATGCACATAGGACATAGCTACTAAAATTCCCTTACACTTTTACTGAAGGCTTTACCCCTGCACTGGTCACATAAAAGCTGACTGTGCTAACAGTGGTGGTACATAGTGGAGTGGGCCGGGCACTAAGCGTCTCACACTGTCATTTCTGCTATCAAATTAGAAGCCGTAGGCAAGTAACCTAGCTAGTCACTCTTTAGTTTTTCTGAAAAATGAGATTCTATGGTCACTAACATCACTGTCAGTTTCCAATGCTATAATTCTGGAAAAGTTGAAATGGTGGATGAAAATTCATCAAAGTATTATAAAAATATAATACTTGAATGAAATAATTATTAAAAGATATGGCCTGGATGTGATGCCATGTGCCTACAATCACATGCCTCGGGAAGCCCACTGCACTCTACATTATGACTATTTCTCAAAATGAAAAAAATCAAACAACAGATACGGTGCCTGTACCATCAGCTCTACTCCAGGAAGATTTTTCTTCCAAATTTTTGATGGTCTTTTCTCTGCTGGTTTATTTGTGTTTTGTTTTTGTTTGTTTTGCTATGTAGTCTGGGCTTACCTATGCTTCATGCTCCTATGGGAATCAGGGAGGCCCTGACTGCATTCCTGTAGTCTTTGCTCCCTGTTCAGAAGCTTCTGCCCTGTGTTCAGACACTAGAGAAGACCAGGGAAAAGGACGTAGGTATTTTTCCAGTGACAAAAAAAAATAGCTAGGTTCAAGTTCCAAACTATAGAAATTTGATGTGATTTTTTCATTTTGGAGATTATATCATTCACAGAATACAAGAAATCTGAGAATGTAATTCTAGATTGTGTAGATAGCTCAGTAGAAAAATAGCACAGAGTTTTGTTATAGCATGTTATAGAAGACTGTGTAGACAGATCACTGGAATAATAAATAATTCAGAGTTTTGTTATAGGATGTCAATCATATCCCCAGGCCCTGAATAACAGCAACGAAGGACACAAAACTAGGCAGCTGAAATGGTCAATGGTAAGTTTCATTTCGCTTTGTCTCTTGAAATATGGGACACTTGTGAGGAATACCTTGTAAAAAGGCCTGGAAACAGTCAGGTTTGCATGGGCCTAAGTATGGGCCAAACCCAAAATTTGTTGCCCACTTCTTTCCATAGATTTAAAAACACCTACAAAATCACAGAGCATTTCAGATACATTAAAAGGAAGCAACTGATTAAAACTGACACTTGCAGTTTTGAGGAGCTAGGAACGCTCCCTGGGGTGTCAACATTGTTCTGGTCTTTTAGGTGGGAAAGGCGTAACACACACTGTCAAGTGACTTTATATAAGTCAGAACTAGGATGAAAGCGGAAGTCACTGATGGCGTTGCCTTTCCACAATACCTTTTGTTCCAAGTAACTGTTCTGAGAGCATCCACAGACACTGAGCTTTGAGAGAGCCCCACATGGGACTGGTTTGTAGGGGAACCTAGTGAAGAGTAAGCTCTCATTACACAGGATTTTCAAGGCTGTTTCACTGAGTACACTTAAGAGCAGCTTGGATGGGTAGCCCAGACCCAGGCCTGAGGCTTAGCCACATTTTCTTGGAGCCTTATGCTCAGTGTATGCTATGGGCACCACACACTACCATGAAGGTTACAATCCCACTGATTTGCCTACGCCACCACGTACCACAACCATACAAACACCATGATGTCTAATGAACTCGTACTGACAAAATGGATGCTGTCCACTGCTTACCTCTACAATAGGATCTGCTGTGTCGCCTGTTAGTTTGTATTGGTTCCCCTAGCTGGAGATAGAGGGAAGCTCTTATTAAGGTGTATTCTGTGACTGACACACAAGCCATAGTGAAGGTCAGCACTAACCCACACATTTCAATTTCATATAGGAGAACACTAATAATAACAACTGAAGATGGATGCTTAAAAGAAATCCCACACTAGCTCAGAACTGAGAATAATAGATGATTATTTATTTAGGGATAGACTCACAGTTCAGAACAAAACAGAAACCAAACCCTACAGCCAGAAAAGAGAGGCTGGATACATGCTTTACATCGGCATAAATGAGGCCACACCTCAGTAGGCGGTTAACTTAAAGGCTACTGGCTGTATGATTTCCTACAACAAACAACCTTTACTTTGGATTTTTACCCAACTCCAACTTAAAGGCCTGTGTTAGTCTTTTGTCTCCCTCTAACTAGTGATATTTAAAAGATAGCAGCAGAGAACAATCTGAAAGATTTTTCCTTGTTTGGCCCACCTCTCCAGCAGGCCCTGCGTTTCTTCACAGCCAGCTATGGGCTAACTGAAAGCTGCTGATAATTACTGTGCTTGGTTTATTTTTCCTTCTCTCTTCTTGGAAGATTAAAATGCACCATGCCTCTCTTTGTTTGTAAAACCCAGTACACACATCTGTCTCACAGTAATTGATTGTATTCCTTGGGTAATAACCCTTTGAAATAGCATGCTAGATTACTTCCAAAATTCTGATGTCTTCCCTTTTGCTTGTATCATTAAGCCCTGAAATGTGTGTGTTGTCTCTGGTCATTTCAGCCCTGAAGAAAGTTTCCTTTGGAAGCCTAGATGTTAACTAGCAATGACACCCATGTTTGCTGTCCAGCTCATTTCTAACTCTGACTGCTCAGCTCTGTAGTCTTCTTGCTTTGGAACCTTCTTCCCGGTGTTTTTTCTTTAGTAACCTATATATATATTGTTTCAACTCTTACCAGAACAAACTATGCTTTCGTTTTTAGAGGAAAAGTGAGTTAACTTTGCTCGAAAACATTAGGAAAACATGGAAAATCACTACATGAAACAGCATCTTAATCTTACCATCCCTAGAGAATTACGTAATTCATGGTCTTCACTGTGGGGTGAGTGGAGTGCAATTCTTTCTGCATTTCAGTAGATGCCCGGAGCTGACTGCCCTGCCTGCCTAACAAAATCTAAACTCTTCAAATTCAGTGAGCAACCCTGTCTTAAAACATATGGTAGGGAGAAAGCAAGGAAGCCGCAGATTCTGCCTTCTGAACTCTGCAGGCACACATAGACTCACAGAGGAAAAAGCAAGGTTTTGCTGGTATTCCATATAACTAGTGATTTTGCATGCGCTTGTTCTAGTAGCTTCACAGACGCTCAAGCCTCTGGCTATATAATGTTCCTATTGCCAGTGTCAGACAAATAGCAAAAGTGCTAAGAATAAGGGTGTGCCCAGCTCTCTACTAAACAAAGTACACATCAGGACAAACAAAGCATTAAATAAAGTCTGTGAGCCAAGCAAGATGAGTTTTCCATAAGATGACTTGCAAACCTGTATCCTAATCTAAGGAAAAAAATTTAAGTTTGTATCATAATGACATGAATGTAACATATCTCTGTATCCCCCTTTAACACACTTAGGTATTAGAAATGAATATTACAAACTTGACCAGGTAGCACAGGCATGTGATTCCAGCTACTTGGGAGCTGAGGCAGGAGATCCTGAGTTTAACCCCTGTCTATGCTATAGAGTGAGTTCGAGGACAACTTTGGCAATTTAGTGAGACCCTGCCTCAAAACTTAATAAAAGACCTGTGTGGTCAGGAAAGCTATAGAACATTTTCAGAGAGAGAGAGAGAGAGAGAGAGAGAGAGAGAGAGAGAGAGAGAGAGAGAGAGAGAGAGAGAGAGAGATCTCTTTGAACCACTACCTAATACAAAACGGTTTTAAATCACTGACAGAGCACCTGACAGAAGCAACTCTGGGGAGGAAAGATTCAGTCTTGCTCATGATGGCAGAGGGTTCCAGTGTGGTGGAGACATGCTTGACCAGATCAGTTCTCTGAGGAAGAGGCATCACATGATGGTGGGCCAGCAAGCAGAGAGAGAACAGTGCTGAGAATAGGGACTTAGCTATCACCTTTGAAGGTGCATCCCACATTCAAAGGGTCTCACAGGCTCCCAAAATAGTGCCACCAGTTGGAAACAAGTGCCCAGATATGAGCCTGGGGCTGTGGGACAAGGTTCCTCCGACACAGACCAACTACTCAGTGGAGTTTACCATGTTGACGAACATAGCAACAATGTTCAGGAATTTCCAGAGGTAAAAGAAACTGTGACTCTCTTGCTTCTAATTTTGGACTGAATTGAAGGACTGAATATGCAGATTGCTGAACCCTGATAAGGTTTCTTGCTTGTTTAATTTTTTTCAAACCACTTAAAACTCAACAGAAAAGGCGAGTTGTACGTGCATTATGAACAGGCAATAGAGTTGTTGTGCTATAGGATTGAACGCTAGCTCCGTGTTCTCTGGTAAAAAATTAAATTGTATTTAATTCCCTGAATATTCTAGACAAAATCACCTAAAGGACTGTTTTAGATGCTCACCTTACTAGACCTGGATAGAGGTGGGTGGTCCTTGGACTTCCCACAGGGCAGGGAACCCTGATTGCTCTTTGGGCTGACGAGGGAGGGAGATTTGATTGGGGGAGGGGGAGGGAAATGGTAGGCGGTGGCGGGGAAGAGACAGAAATCTTTAATAAATAAATAAATTTAAAAAAAAAGGACGGTTCTAACTATGATGCCTTTGTTTAACATGTGCATGGATGCTCTTTTCTGATGTCCTCTTGAAATGGATGAACCCTGCTTATGAGCGTTTTATATTATGGGGAATACTTCTGATCATTAAAAGATATCTGCTTCAAACCCACACTGTCATATGTTCAGTCCTAAGGTCCCAATCAAACAAAGAAAAACAAAGAGAAAAGTCTTAATCTTTGGAAAGACTGGGAGAGCAGTCTGGATGACCAGGGTCTGATCAGCCAGATTCTGAGAGAAAACTCTGTCAGCACAGGGTCCCCCTGCAAGGCATTTTCATCATCACAGTGTCCACGTAGGATGGGTTCCCTAATGTGGATGTCGGTCTCACTAGCAAGAGAAGAAAAGGCTGGAGTCCAGTGCTACTAAAGCAGGCACCGTGAGAGAGTGGACTCCGAATATGGCTTTTCCCAAGGACAGTTCTGATGTCTGAACTGCATGTGTGAAGCCAGGTGAAGCCAGTTATATATAAAATGATAATCCTTTATGACATGGTTGGGTTTATTCCAAAGGCAGAAGGTTAAATTTTACATGAACTATTCACTATAGTCCCTCACGTTGGCAGAACACAATAGGAACAGCTAACAGTCACAGAGGCGCTGCACCAAATTCAGAGCAAGCACCCAGAAACAAAGCCCCCTCCCCATAGGAGGTCTTCTAAAACAACAATTTTTATTGATTCTTTGGGAACCCTAATCCCACTCATTTCCCTGTCCTTCTATATCTGCCATTCACTCTTGTAACCCCCTACCTAAACGAAAATATAAATAAATAAGTAAATAAATAAATAATCTCTCTGACCCCCCCCTGAGCATGGCCTGCTCCGCTAACAACCTATGCCATCTCTCACTCCCATCACAGCTGTTGAGTCTCCAGTTCTTCCGGGCATGAACCACTCTGCTCCCCCGTCTTTCCTACCACTCCATCACGTGTTCGTTGGTCATAGTGGCACTGGGATTATAGTATGGCACACAGTGTACCCTTTTGCCCCAACAGTTTTACTTGCAAATGCTAATTGTAATGAGTGTTGGTCTGGTTGAGCTCTGGCTTCTGGGTACACCATCAATACTGGACCCTCAAGGAAACTCCTCTCAGATATCCTGCTGTTGTCCTGGGTCAAGGAGAGCCTGAAGCTATGTTCTGCATGACTTGCCTTGTCATGCACTCCACTAGCTCACAGATGGGGCAGATGTTGGGGTGGGCTAACTCAAAGTCTTGGATCTGGGCCTGGGGGGCAGCTAAGCTGGTCAGTCCACCAGCTCTCCTTCACTCACGCCACCAGGGCCAGCTCTCCTGCGTGGCCCGTACGAGGAGTGAGACCAGCTCAGCATAGCCCTCTGACAACAACACAGCTTCAGGGACAGCCCAGACCACCACCAGGCGCATGGCTTTTGGTGATAACATGGGCCACAGACATGAACACAGACCCAGGCTGTGGACAAGTAATGGGCCCAGACATCTCCATGGCCTCGGGTATGAGAGGCGCAGGCCTCTCACATCAGGCTGATTGTCTGTGCCATTGCATCCCCGGTCGTGCCTCTCTTCATAGTGCACAAATGGCTCCCTTCTCTTTCTATCCCCTCTCTCCACCACGTGCTTGCTCATCTTAGAGGTCCTGCCTGCCCTCCATGCGGAGGCTTCTGGCCATCTTCCCGCTGCCCATACCACTACGTGATGGGAGGGCCTAGAAACTGTCTTTATATGGCAAAATCATCTACAAAAAGTGTTTTTCAGTAAATATCATGGTTAGCAAGGAAATACTAAAGTGTCCCCACTGAAACAGAACATGGCATCTGCGACAAATCTACTCAGTATTGCATGGAATTCCTAGCCAGCATTTTCGGGATAAAAAACAAGTTGGATGTATAATAAGTGAAAGAAGAAAGGAATATGTAATTATTCAAGGATACTAAATTGTGTTCCTAGACATTCTGGAAAAGATTACAAATTATTACAATTACAACTCAAGTTCATTGAACTTGAAGGCAGGATAACAAAACAAAACAAAAAATACCTGAGCTGTTTTCTAATGGCACCAGTTAGGAATTAGAAAGGAAAGTAATAAAGTCTGTGCTAGGCCCTAACAGAAACTCAAAGAAGGTTTCTGAGAGAAACTAAAGAAAATCAAAGTAAATGTGAAAGCCTTGCAGGGTTCTTTTTATTCTAGTTTGGCAAATTTAAGATCTCCTTTTATAATTTATAAAAATTGAGGAATAATTAAAACAATTGAAAGTTGGAGTGTTAATACAAAATATTACTGAAGCTCTGATGTATTGACACAAAAATAGAAAATAATTAAATGAATAAAATTTGACCAGAGATTGAGAGAGAAGTCAGATTGATCCCAAAACTGTATGAGCTGGAGTTTAATCAGCTGAGCATATGGAGAAATGGACATATTTTACAGTGTCTCTTATCTGCTCCAAGCTCAACAGCATGTGGGTCAAAAAGTAACAGAAAAGTCCATCTTTTCTTAGTTACAACACACATTAAAAAGCTATGGAGGAAAATCTCTTTCACCAAGATATAATTACAAGAATGAGAACATATTTCAATATCTACCTTTGACAAGGGACCTGTGCGCATAATATATCCTATAAATCAGTAATGGCAAGAAAATATATTTTGAAAAATAAGAGACTCAAGAATGAACTTCAAAAACAAAGATGCCAAAAAGATATCCAGACTCATTTATAGTCAAAGAAATTGAAACTTAAAGAAAAATAGACCATCACTGCATATCCCATAATCTATAATTGCAATGAACAACATCGCACATTGTCAGTCCCATGAAGCAAGTATCACAATTGTATGTGATGGGCAGAAGTGTTTGTCCCTACAGCCACTTTGCTAAGCTCCTTTAAAATATCACTAAGAGGTTATTTGCCTCCCCTGTGACTCAGCAGTCCCACGCACAAGAATACTCCAGACAGAAATATGTATGCATATTCATTAGAAGACACATATGGAAATTTTTTCCGACTACATTACTCATGGATGTAAATGATCCAAATGTCCTTTGTAATGGACTGGATACATTCTGACATATTCCGCAAGTAGAATTCTACATGAAATGAATTGTTCTTGGGCATACCATGAATGACTCTCATCTTATATATTATTAAGCAAAAGAAGCCAGGTGTGAAGGGTGTATGCTACAAAACTCAAGAATATAATAGAATAATCAATGCCAGGAAAATGTATTTACTGTTAGAAAAGCAGTGACCCTGAAGGGGATGGCATTATGTGCAGGAACTATGGGAAATGACAATCTGCACCTGGCGTGAATGGCAGAGCCTCCACGTGCTCACTGTATAAAAGCTCAACAAATGTCACCCGAGATTTATGTCACCATAAGTCAGTTTACTCAATATATGTAATTCTTAAAGTTTAAGTATCAAAATATTGGTAAGGTCTACAAGAAATCATTCTACTTCTATTTGAAAGGCTCATCAAAAGCTATCTTCAGAAAATATTGCACATAAAAATTAGTGCTTAACAAAATCATGCATACTTGTAAATTATCAACTGTCATATGCATTATCATTGATATAGTATGTAAAACCCACAAAAATATATAAATAATAACATTTAGGATGCTTCTGGTGTATAAAATATATTACATGCATGTGTAAAAGTGTCACAATGAAACCCATTATTTTGCGCAATAAATTTGTGTTAATGAAGGAAAAATTAAAATCCTGACTCAACTGAATTATATGAACAAAGAATGTATTGTCTTAAAAAGAGACAATATTTCACACAGCTCTTTCACCCATTTTTTTAATTTAAATTAAAATCTAATTACTTCATTTATCCCTCCCTTTCTTCCCTCTAATCCTTTCTATGCTCCCTTCCTTCAACACCTCCTGTGTTACTCCCTCACTCTCTCTTAAATTCATGGTCTCCTTTTCTTTGATTATTAACATTACATATATCAACTCTTAAATATATAAATACAGCCTACTGAGTACATTTAGTGTTGTTTGTATGCATATGACTTCAGGGCTGACCACTTTGTATAGTATAATCAATTAGGGGGTTCATCTCTGACAGAAACTATTCCTCCCCATGTTGGCACTTATTAGTTTCCCATAGTTCTTTGTCTATGGAGGGTCCCCTGTGGGATTTCCCTTTCTGAGCTGACATGTCTATTGGCATTGTTCCTCAAGTCTTGTTTAGGCAGCCATACTGTTGCAGTATCAGGGGTATAGCCTCCCTGTCATTTCTAGGATACACAATCTCACAGCAGACTTCCTGGCCCTCTGGCTTTTATACTCTTTCCATCCTATGATCTTCCCTGTGTCTTAGGTGCAGGAATTGCTTTGTAAATATATCTGTTGGGAATGAGCATGCTGATATTTACATTATGACCATTTGTAGTTTTCTGTGATGGTGTCTGTTCACATGAAGAGAAGCTTCTGTGATGTGGGGTGAGGGCTATACTTATCTGCTAGTATAAGGATAAGTTTTAGAATGCAGTTATGATTTATGCTAATCTAATAAAGTGTCAACAGTAGGCTCTCTAAAATCAATGACCTCACTAGCCCTGTGCAATTAGTCAGGTTTCTAGTACCAAGCATGATCTACCTTCTGCCGAGCAGGTCTTAAATCCAGTTAGATAACTGCTGGTTACCACCCAGATTAACACCACTATTACACCGTGAGGGCTATTTTGCCATGCTGGTCATTATTGTGGTTCCTAAGCATGACTGTTTACCATTAGATCTCTTTTTATCAGGGGTGGAACAGGGCCACAGAACATTTCTTAAGTTTCCCATGGCCACAGTTGGTCAAAGTGGAGTCATTTAGTTATATTTGGAACAGGGAAGTTTTAAAACCCATTAATATCTTTGGCATAACAAAGTAACTCCTGCCACATATTACTAGAAATTTATAATGCCATGGATTAGTCTTGGAGAAAGTAGCATGATACAGTCAAGGTTCTGAATTACTATAAACCATAAACAAAATAATAACATTGTTCTATAAACTTGCAGAGGAAAATGGAAGCTTGTATTGGAATGGTTATTACTTCTGTATCCGCAGCTCCCTTGGCAGGAAAAGGAAGGAGTTATTTGGAGAAAGGTCTTAGTGAATGAAATAACAAGAGTAAACTTCAGCATTTAGGAAAATTCCACAGGCCCACAAATCAATAGCAGAGTAACTTTTTAAGACTAATATGCAAGTCATGGAGATTGGCGGTAACTATGCTGAGATACCTTAGATCAGAGTTATGAGCAGAATTTAAAGTCAACAAGTTATTTATAATAACAGTATCTATATGACAGCACCCCTTTATAAACTAAAAATTCCTACTCCTATGCAAAATGCTATGAGTGAGTAATAAATTATTAATAGTAAGAATATAGTTGCGTCCTTGGCATCTGACCAAATTTAAGCCATTAGTAAATCAAGTATACATACCAGTAAAATAATCCAAGTGGAGTAGTCATTTTGATCCCTTCCCTTTCATGTGACTTTTGAGTTTGTGTGGGATTCTAGAAACAATATATAATGAGATAGCACCTGCACTATGAGAAAGCTAATTATTTGTAATACCAGAGGTCCTGTCAGTATTCTAGACATTTATACACTATTCATTCCAGACAGAGGTGGAAAGAATCGACTTTTAAAAAATAAAAGACGTTCACTGACCTTTCCCAATCCAGCTGGTTGTTTACCAGGAGATCCTTCTGCCTTGACATTTCCTTAGCTCCACATCAGTTCCTACCCATGACCTGAATGGCACATTTGCAATGAAGATATGTTTTTAAGGACTTAGAGTTTCTTAAAAGAATAGGGGTCAGTTTGAGATGAAAATATAAAGTGGATAGATGCCTGACTTTATATTTGTCTTTGCTTTCCTTTGTGCATTTATTCTTACAAGAACTTTATGAGGGAATAAAGAAAACATTAACGTATATTCTTCTATATAGGAGAACTCAGTCATATAGACATGAATGCCAGAGATCCAGCTTTTCAGTCACAGCCATGATTGGAATCTGGTTTTCAAGGTTTTCCCACTCCGACTTCAGCTCCTTCAGACATAAGAGTTTCCAACTCTGGTTCCACAGTATGACAGAAAATGCATGCCTCTTTTATACTGAAACTGTACTGTCACGGTACTTCCTGACTTTTCAGATCTCTGGGTGTCAACCCTATTGTCAAGGGCCCTGAGGCTTCACAATGACAGGGAACTGAGCAAAGGGGCTGGGTATGTTTCCAGTGGGATGTTCTGGATAATGATATGCTCTGTAGAAAGGACAATGACAGACCAGGCTGGCAGGGCATGCCTTGCATTTTTATTCTAATAATTATTCCAAATTCTACTCGTAATGGTTTCTGTATTTAAAGTTATAAAAAATGTTTTGCTAGCTGCAAAGTGACTTTAAAACCCTTAAGATAAATCTGCCTTAACTTCCTGTGATTTTTTTTTATTGAGAAAAGGAAAAAAACAAGTTTCCGCCTCCTCCCAGCCTTCCATTTCCCTCCCCCTCCTCCCACCCTTCTCCCCCTCCTCCCACCTTTTCCCCCCCTCCCCCCACTCCTCTCCCCCTCCCTCTGCAGTCCAAAGAGCAGTCAGGGTTCCCTGCCCTGTGGAAAGTCCAAGGTCCTCCCCCCTCCGTCCATATCTAGGAAGGTGAACATCCAAACTGGCTAGGCTCCCACAAAGCCAGCACATTAAGTAGCCCTCATTGTTCTCCATGTTCAGAGAGTCCGGTTTTATCCCATGCTTTTTCAGTCACAGTCCAGCTGGCCTTGGTGAGCTCCCAATAGATCAGCCCCACAGTCTCAGTGGGTGGGTGCACCCCTCGTGGTCCCAACTTCTTTGGTCATGTTCTCCCTCCTTCTGCTCCTCATTGGAACCTTGGGAACTCAGTCCAGTGTTCCAGTGTGGGTCTCTGTCTCTATCTCCATCTATCACCAGATGAAGGTTCTATGGTGATATGCAAGATATTCGTCAGTATTGCTATAGGATAGGGTCATTTCAGGTTCCCTACCCTCAGCTGCCCAAGGAACTAACTGGGGACATCGCCTTGGGCTCCTGGGAGCCACTCTAGGTTCAAGTCTCTTGCCAACCCTAAGGTGGCTCCCTTAACTAAGAATTGTGCTTCCGTGCTCCCCTATCCAACCTTCCTTTATGCCAATCATCCTTTTTCCCCAAGTTCCCCCCATCCTCCCCTTCTCCCTTTTCTCTCCCCATCTCCCCTTACCCCCATCCCACCTCACCCCCAAGATCCCAATTTTCTCCCCGGCAATTTTGTCTACTTCCCATAGCCAAGAGGATATTTTAGCATTTGTAAGTTAAACTAGTCCTCTCACTTTTCACAGGAAACTGTGCTTCTTTTAATGCTTTCTTGAGTTTTTATTTTATATATACGGGTGTTTTAATAGCATGTATGCCTTTCAGTGCCCACAGAGTTCAAAAGAAATGGTTGGATCCCCTGGGACTGAAGTTACAAATGGTTGTGAGCCACCATGAGGGTTTTGGGAATTGAACTCAGGTCTTCTGGAAGAATAACCAGTTTTCTTAACTGCTGAGCTGTCTCTCCCGACCTATTTAGTGCTTTTATAAAAAGAAGTAATGCGTTTCCTCTAAAGGTTCTACAGTACATTTGTCTATAATCTATTGGCTTAAAAAATAATGCAATAACTGGAGGAACTCCGTCAAGAGAGGAGGGAGAAGACTGCCTGTGAGCCATGTGCATTTGGCCCAGAACCTCAAATAAACCCACATGAAAGAAGATAAGAAGCTCTGACCAGTCCTATGTGCTCCGCCAATGCTTCACGCCATCCCCTGACCTTTAGAGGACTGCTGTTATTGATGGTAGGAGAGAAGAAAGAACAGCAGCTCTGCCCTTTGCAAATACAGAATGCTGATGTGTAACTTCCGTTTATATGTCCAGTCTTTGCTCTCTTCCTACCTGGTGGATATTTATAAAAGAGTAAGGAATGATAATTTTTCTCTTCAGTGGCAATTCATGTTGAGTCCTGTCTAGTGTTTGCAGTGAACAAGGGGTAGCAATAACTCTTACACTCAAAATGAGTTCTACGGTCACCTACAGTGAGTGTTACATTGTTGAAATTAATGAGAATCCTCAACAATAGTAAACTGATGGGTATAAGCAGCATTATGTAGGTGCCTGCCTATACCTTAAATTTTAAAACCATTGAGATACCAAAAAAGTGAGATAGACAGTATGCCAAAATGAGGGTATTTAAACCATTCTACCCTTAGGAGAACCTTAAAGACTTAGCTAATGGACAATGGGTCAACAAATCTAATGTCTTCTGCAGGTCTACATGTTTACAACATTCTGTTTGGACACAGACCCCTGAAACCTCGTGGACTATAGCACATTTTGTTATAAGGAAAATAGAAAAAAAATTGAAATATCATGTGGTAAAGAATTTCATTCTAAATATAAGTTTAAATTATAAAAAATAGGTTTTCATATGGCTTTTTCATACACACTGACCCAGAAGCCTTTTCTGATGTGCTTGCTTTCATGGTTCTAGGCAGTGCTGTACCAGCTGCTGTGGCAGAAAAGTCATCAATAGTCTTAACTAGATGTGAACCCTGAGACTACAGCAACAACTAACCTAGCATGATACACCGTGCATGCAGCGGTAGCCATGAATGTATGGAGTAAGCAACGGCTTTCTGATTGGATCTAAAGCCTGCTCCACAGCAGAGGACTCAGATCTGATACGATAAACCTGGCCAAAAGCCCATGGCTAGGGAGGTCATATGCTCTGGGGGAGAACTTACTGCTGTTATTTTGCTAAATGATCATAACAGCAAACTGATGTCCAAATATTCATCTTTACATTGATTGATTGGTGCAGTTTTCACTCATCAGAGAAGCTTGCTATTGCAAGAGATTAATATAAAGACTTACAATTAGTCAAAATTTAGGAAACTGGTGTCTTTGGAGCACTTAGCTATAAACAGGACATCTGTATCACACCATTCACCCAAGGCTCAGGGAGCATCATGGAGGAGTCTTTGTAAGTGCTGGGGGTCAGAGCTTAGGGAGAAGTTGTCTTCTGAATGCAACAGAGCAAAGACTGTTGGGCTTCTGAACTCACAGCAGCTGTGGCTGCCTATAAAAGATCTGGAGAGGACCGAGGCAACCCACATTCCAGTGTGGATGGGGAAAGTGTTCACAAGACTTTGACAGCTGATGGCTGCTGGGGGTGTGAGAGTCCACTTTCTCTAGGGGTGACCATGCTCCACTGGATGGACATACTCTCCTGCACATACAGAGAGCACTAACGTAGACCTGACGGCTTGTAAACGGAGAAAAGGGAGATATGAGGCTGGGAGGGGGCTATGGAGAGAGTTCTGAGACAAGATACAGGAGATGAGTGAGAAATGGATATGATCAAAATAGATTGCATGAATGTGTGAAATTTTCAAAGAACAGATAATGTTAAAGGTGAAACAGAGACAAAATAAGCCAAAGTCAAGACTTGTCTACCGTTCTTTTTACTCTCTTATCTTTAAGACACTATGACCACGTGGGTCTTCAGAAAGCAATGTTCAGTTCTGGAATATTTGTCTGAGCTTGTTCTCGGAGACTCAGTTCTCTGAAGACCATTCAGTGTGAGCCAAGCACTAGTTCACCCCCTTTCTATGCTGCTGAAGGTATATTTCATCCAACATTCATTCTAGGGACCCTGAAGCAAATGTGTGCCTCTCTGATATGGAAAGTACCTGTCCTTCCCCAGTGAAAAATCATTTTGAGGATTAGTACCATTTTTAAAATTAAAAGAACCGATTCTAAATGTTCGAAATTAATATGACTTAACAAAAATAATGTAAAGCTATAAATGCTTAAGTCTTAAAACACTGAAGTCGAACAGACTTCTCACAGAAGGTGAGGGGTGGCAGTGTGTTGTAATGGTGGACAATGGGATGAGAATCAGAAGGCATGGCTGTTTCCCCAGGTCAACAATTAGTAAGTGCTGGGTCCCTTGTTATCCAAACACAGTACCTGTGTGTGGGTCCTTACATCATTCCAATAAACATTCACTAAACACAGATGCGTTTGGGGCTATGTTGTTTCAATTTCTTTACAATCAAAGTAAGAAACAGGCCATGTCCTAGATCTCTGTCTCTGGCAACAGGAACCTGGAAATGTACATAGGAAAGGCTCCAGGGCTATTTGGATAAATAAATTCCATGAATCATTAAGGTTGAAATCGTACTTTTTGTATGCCTTTTAAGTCCAATATATAAAACTCTGCCTCCAGATTTCCTTTTCCTTGAGAGTGGGGCATAAAAAATTCTAGTTTGAATAAATGTCAGTCACTAGTTTTAAGGATAATGATAAAGATAGGAGAAATTGGAAGGATGAACAGTCCAGATTTCAGGAAAGAATAATCGTACAGACTGTCCAGTAAAAGAGTGAGCACCAACCACACAGCCCAGGCAGGGGGCTGTGCAGCAGCTGCAACTGGAGACCTCCATCAAAATAATAAGAGTCTCAAAGGCAGCTGTGGAGCTCTTGCCCTACTGTGAGGAGCACACCAGCAGTGACCCTCTGCTGACGAGCATACCAACCTTAGAAACCCTTCCAAGGCTGAGAAGACCTGCACCATCTTACAGAGGATGGTTGAAGGAGCTCTCTGTCTCTTGTCAGCAATGCAGATCCCCACCAGTCAGCTGAAGAGGGGCCATCAGCTCAGTTGGAAACCACTGCTAAGAACCAGAGTGGTCTTCTTTGGACAAGACAGACACAGAATGTTTCTTTGCCAAGTTGTCTCTTCTGTATCTTTTACTGTATTGATCAATCCTATTTTCTATTGGTAACCATGGTGTCATATTGTGTTACTGTGTAAAAAGAAAGTGACACGGGAGTGTAGCTTGTCATAAACAGTTGATTAAGCTATGTCAAGACCTAGATTACCGAATCACCTGAACATTAAATTATAAAACCAAGAATCAGAGGGGTGAAGTGAGGAAGGACGAGGAGAAACACAACAACAGCAGATTTTTCTAAGACAAGTAGACCTGAGATTAAAAGGCTTCCCGAAGTTTAAAGATACAAACAGAAGTGTTGCATGGCATCGATGATTCTGGTTTTTGTTTTTGTTTTTTTAAACTCAGTCAAATTTCAGCTCTAATGTTCTATGAATTCTTGCTGGACTTTATCTTAAATCGATCTCAGGCTAAAAGAAAGTCCCTGAGCTCTGTCATAAGAAACTCCATTCATTTTGTCAAATTTGTCAGTTTCACTGTTTCTTAACTTCACCAAAGCCCATTTCTCTGCTCTGAAATGCTTCCCCCAAGCCCTAGTTTCCTCAAGATATATTGAGTGGTGCAACTTCACCTCTTTAAAAAATCCTACCTTCAGTCAATATGATTCATTACTGCAGGATAATTATAAAAATGTAAATGTTAAGGATAGAAATCAGAAATAAGAGGAAAGCTTAGATGGAAGAAGATGATTAAGTAGAGGCATTACACAATTCATCACAACAGCAGAAGCCCAATCCTGCATGACAGAGAGCAGTTTGTCTTTTGGGATTGTGCCCCAGGAGAGAAAATCAGATCCTGGGCTAGATTTAAAAATCCAAAGCATAAAATCTGAGAACCACTAAATATTTGTATGGAGCAATGGAGCTAAGATGCATCTTAGTATTTTGTTATGTACAGAAAAGCAAAACAAACATGTTAGCATGTCAGTCGAATGACAAGGCATACCACTCCTGGTCTATTTCTTTAAGTTAGAGATCCTTTAGATGCCAAACAGCACCATAAGGAAGTACCACTAAATGAAGGGGTAAAATGCCATAGGTGTACCTTCCAGATTTCATATAGCACCTTCATTACTTCATTTATGTGGACAAAAATAAATAGTTTTTGTTGGCTTGCTTAACACGCTAAACTTCTAAACCATTATGATTATATTATGTTATCAATACATTCTTCAGGCTTTCTACAGACTAAAGAACTACTCTAACAAAGTAACTATTATGCATAAATATTTATATAGTACAACATATGTTTCAAGAGGTGCTAACTCTATAGCATAAATTGTATTTAGTGAGTTCATCTCTTTGTGGGACTTCTTCCTCAGCTGGTTTTGGGTCCTGACACAGGCATGCTCTTGGATCACAAACTGGAGGATGCCTTGGTATCACTGATAATTAATTACTTTCATAGTCACTATGACAAGAAACCTCAAAGAAGCAGCTTTAGGAGGTAGAACTTTGTCTGGGTTCAAAACTTAAGGGACAGCGAAAGAATGACAGCTATCACTCCCTCCGTGGTGGTAGAAGCTCGGGACAAAACTTGTCATAGCTCAGCAGACCAGGAAAGAGACAGCCTAGGCTGGAAGCAGGTGGCTTCTGACACAAAGGTCTGCCCTTAGTGACCCAACTTCCTTTAGCTGGTGACCTCATCTCCTAAAATTCTATAGCTTCCAAATAAAGCACTAGCTAGTGGCAAGTGGTCAGATGTAGGACCTCTGGAGGATATCTTACATCCAAACCATAATAGTATCTAACATCATGCCCTGGCTGTACATATTTTTCTTTCTTAATTAGCAAGACAGTAATTATATATCCCAAGTCAATGCATATCCCAAGTAAACTTACTCTCAGACCCAATGCACTAGCCTAGTCATGAGGACAGTCTGCCTGTAGTAGCATTCTTTATAGGATACACAATTAATTCTGTGCGCTCAGTTTTTGAAAATGGCTTCCCTAGCAGCCAAATTTTCAGTTACATTAGAGAAGTACAGTTGGCACAAATATTTACTAGATTTCTCCTAATAATGTACACAGATTTCTAAAACTTAAAAATTCTAAAAAGATTCCAGCCACTGTAGTCAAGATTGAAGATCTGGTGTACAGTGAGATTCAGCCATTGTGGTCAAGAATGAAGATCTAGTGTCCAGAGAGATCCAGTCAACTATGGTTAGGATTGAAGATCTGGTGTACAGTGAGATTCAGCCACTGTGGTCAGGAGTGAGGATTTGGTATCCAGAGAGATCCAGTCATTATGGTTAGGATTGAAGATCTGGTGTACAGTGAGATTCTGCCACTGTAGTCAGGATTGACGATCTGGTGTCCGCTGACATCCAGTCACTATGGTTAGGACTGAAGATCTGGAATACAGTGAGATTCAGCCACTGTGGTCAGGAATGAAGATCTGGTGTCCAGAGAGATCCAGTCACTATGGTTAGGACTGAGGGTTTGGTGTCCAGTGAGATCCAGTCCAGGACTGAAGATCTGGTTCCAGTGAGAGAGTTTTGACATCCATCCTCTCTTGATCTCTCCTCTAACCTTTCCTAACTGTGTCATCTTTTAGGTTTACCCTTAAGCTCTATAGTTAAAAGTGAACGACACAGACAATTAGCTTTCTCATCAACATTGACAGCTAGAAGAGTCTGTGTGGCATCTTGAGTCAGGTTAGAGCCCCCAAGACCTGCTTCCATTTCTGAGACTCCTAACTCACAAACTCCTCAGAATCAGGAGAGAGAAGGCGTTTTTGGAACTGAGAAGGGAAAGTCATTCCAAATACCAGAGAGCAGAGCCAGCCCAGGGTGCACCACTAAACTCAATAGTTCCCCTCTCGGGTGCACTGCTGATGGCAAAAGTGCTGCTTAGCACAACAATATGTCAGCTGGTATGAGGCATGATGATAGCGAAAAGTTAAGGGCAGGTGAAAAGCTGAAGAACTCTGTGGAAATAGGGTGCCTGGGTGACTCAGAATCAAGGCTTCGGAATAGCAGCCTTCAAAACGGTGCAGTTCATAGACAGAATGATGTGCACTGTGCGGAGCTTTCCCTCATCCCATAGAATGTGTTCTAGTTCACTAAAGTAGAACTGACAGAAAGTATGCATATTCACAATGTGCATATATATAATACAGAATTAATTTAACTAATGAACATAAGCACAGCCTCATTTAAGATTTCCTAGAATTTTCAGGTACATACCACTTTAAGCCTAGTCATACTACACAACAGAGCTCTAAATATTTATTCATGCCATGTAACTGAAATTACTTATGGTTTAGCCAACATTCCTTTCCCATTCCTGACTTGTGGCAACTATCTGCTTTCCTACTCTGAGTTCCACTTTTTAAGGGTTCCACACATACATGGAATAATGAGGAGTGAAGGAGGAAATCAACACAGCGTGAAGAACCTATGAAAAGGGAAAATGCTTGGAAGCAGCAAGTCTGACAGAAGATTAACACCCAAATATATAAGGAATTCAAATAAATCAAAAGCAAGAACGTGAAAAACTAAAACCGGCAATGGACTTCAGTAGACATTTCTTTTTATTTTATTTTTTTCTGAAAATAAGTTTTCTCATATACTATATTATGATCATGGTTTCTCTTTCCCCAACTTCTCCTAGATATTCTCTACCTCCCCACCAATAGACATTACTTAAAGAAAGACATAGAAATTACTAGCAAGTATATAGAAAAAGTTCTTAGCATCACTGATTATCAGAGAAATATACATGAAAATCACAGTGAGATACTACCTACACCTGTTAAGACTGATACTTTGAAAATGACAAAAACAGTCAGTGCTGGTGAAAATGTGAATGAAAGAGAATGCTTACCCATTGTAAGTCCAGATTTAATATAGAATACCCATTGTGCAATGTGGTATAAATGTTCCTCCAAATATTGAAAGCAGAACAATGGGGCATGGAAATATTTGTCATCAGTTAAGAGTTCTGGTTACCTTTCTATGGGATCTGATTTGATCAGGTTTAGACCCCAGTACCCACAGGACAGCTCACAACAGTCTGTAACTCTGGTTCCAGGGGATCTGATGCCTTCTTCTGGCCTCTGTGGGCACCAGCCACACTCGTTACACACAGTTGGGAAGACTAGGTACAGAAGCAGGGGGCAGCTGGCCCTGGGACTGGCAGTCAGGAAGTAAAGAAATGACTATAAGTGGGCAGAACTACATAACTAGGCTATCCCCGTGTTCCACTCTCTCACAAGGCTCTGCCCACCTCCTAAGGTTCCAGTTGACCCCACACAGGGACCAGCATTACAGCACATGAGCTCAGGGGAGATAGTTCATATTCAAACCACAGGAGAGCTCTTTAAAAACTGACTTGCATAACTAAATTTGAGAAACAATTAATCTCATGCTTATAGAATCACATTCTTCCATTTTCACATTTCAGAATTTCCAAGTAAGTCTATTTAACTTTGCTTAGCCTAGAGTTTTCTTGTGTATTTGACAATTTTTTAATATATAGAAAGACTAATTACAACTCTAAAAGTTGTTTGCAGTGTTATCTTAATCTAATGTAATAGATTCAATGCTTAAAATTTCACACTGCAAACGACTTTCTGTTGCTAAGGAGTTTAGTTTATGTTGACAACACATAGATTTCAGCAGTTTTGCCCAGGATCAAGGCTGATAGCACATATATCAGAACAGGAATGTACTTCTAGCTAAATCATTCATTTTAAGCAGGAGAAACAAGACCAATACTATTAATCATTGAGACACAGATTCAAATTATGAAACACTCTTAGACTCTGTTTGAAAATGAGGAACCCAATATTTTATTTCTGCATTTAACAATTATTTGAAACCAAGAAAATCAAACTTCCATCCTTCCATTTTTCCTTCAGAGCAAGGGTGTTTTCTTCCATCTTTCCTCTCAGAGAGGCTACAGTCTGATATAGCCCAAACACCTCAGGTTAAAGCCCAAGATAATCCAAACACCCCAAAGCTGCTTGAAATGTATGCTTTTTATTAACTGGTTGCTTTGTTATACAAGTTGATGTGCTAAAGCAGCAACTATGATTATATAGTCTGAGGGCAAATTAAACCAAGTTTAGAAAGTAGAAATCTAGGTTCTAAAAGCTTTCAATACATCCCATAATTCTGTGAGACCTTGGTTGATTTTTGATACAAAATAACCCTTTTATACAGTACTATTAAGATTGTCACATGGTACAACCACTTTGGAAAATACTTTGATAATTTCTTAAAAAGTTGAAAGTAATCCTATGCTAATATCCATCTACCCTATTCTTTAGTATTTATTCAAGAGAAGTTGAAGCATATTTCTATGTAAATATTAATACTTTTATTGACTATGTAAAACAGTTTTATGCATAAAAACAGCTAAATATAACCCAAATATTCATCAGTAGCAGAATGGACAGTGAAATGTCAGTCAACTGAACCGAAACTGATACTAATGGTACAAAAAATGATGGAGAAGGGTCATCTGTCTATTGGTTAATAAAGAAACTGCCTTGGCCCTTTGAAAGGACATAAAATTAGGTAGGTGGAGTAGACAGAACAGAATGCTGGGAGAAAGAAGCCGAGTCAGGCAGTAGCCATAATTCTCCCACTCCAGACTGACACAGGTTAAGATCTTCCCTGGTAAGCCACCTCGTGGGCTACACAGATTATTAGAAATGGGTTAGATCAATATGTAAGAGCTAGCCAATAATAGGTTAAAACTAATGGGCCAAGCAGTGTTTAAAAGAATACAGTTTCTGTGTAATTATTTTGGATAAAGCTAGCCGTGTGGGTGGCTGGGCACCAGGAACATAGCCCACTGCTCCTATTACAACAACAACAAAAAATACCTGAATTAAAATTACTAACATCTTCACATTAACCAAGTCACTGGCATAGAATTGGCTAATAGATGTTTTATTCATCACTGTCAATCATTAGAAGAAAAGAATTAAAGTTTATTTAAGACTGGCCTTGATCAAGCAACTAAAAATTGGTCACATATGAAGAGCCTCAACTCTGAGAATTCTATTTTATTTAAATTGCTATTAGCAGATATGTACCTTGAGTACATTCCGCATTTGCTTCAAGGAAGGAGTTGATATGCAAAGCTCATGCTGCACACCAAACTGAATGTTTACTTAAAAAAAAGTCACTTGTACAATGGTTTCAGTTATATGCTGAGTTAGCACTTACTTGTGGATCCTAATTTCCATGGAAGAAAATTGACAGACAAATTATGGCTGTTCAAATTGATTATCTGGCAGGCATTTTCTTGATATTGAACAAAGTAAACACTTCAGAGAAAACAGTTGCCAAAATTTTCTGTCAACGACAAAATTCACACTTAAGAAAACCTGTATATATGGCCATAAGCTTGACAGTTTCCCAAAATAGGAGCATTTCCGATAATATCAGTGGTGATTTTGAAAAACATGCTTTTTACATTAAATAAAATGGAGAGGAGTGGGGGGACAGGGAGACAAGTGGGGGGGAGGAGTGGGAGGCTGGGAGGAGGCGGAAATTGTTTTTTTCTCAATAAAAAAAAGAAAGTTAAAAAAATGTGTAATCATTGGGAATATGTAAAAACTCAATAAAAATGATGTATTTAATAAGAAAATTATGAATATATAAAGGACTTTTCAACATGAAAGACATATGTAATCAAACAAGAATATGCATTTAGGTAATTTCATGCTACACATTGTAGATAATATTTGAGGATGTATAGGCCAGTAACACCACTTAGCAATTAAGCACACCCGATTGATGGAGGAAGGTCATTGGTTAATTAATAAAGAAACTGCTTGGCCTGATAGGTTAGAACATAGGTGGGTGGAGTAAACAGAACAGAATGCTGGGAGGAAGAGGAAGTGAGCTCAGACTTGATAGCTCTCCTCTCTGGGGCAGATGTTATGAAGCTCCAACCCAGGATGGATGTAGGCTAGAATCTTCCTGGTAAGCACACCTTGGGGTGCTACACATATTAATAGAAATGGGCCAAGCAGTGTTTATATGAATACAGTTTGTGTGTCGTTATTTTGGGGCATAAGCTAGCCAAGCGGCCGGGAGCTGGATGGCAGGAACGCAGCCCACAGCTCCTTCAACACCTGGTGCTCTTTGAGAGGACCCGGTTCAGTTCCTAGCACTCTCTCTGAACCTCCAACTCCTGGAGAACTCACACCTTCTGCTCTCTGAGGTCATGTGTATACATAAATGTAAAAAATAAAAATAAATCTTTAAACATCTAATTATCACCTCATGTTTTAGAATATAAAGAATATTGACATTCCCTGAAAAATGTTTTATTTAGTTTTCTGCCTACATATATCTTTTTGAGCACAGATAATCTTCACATAGTTCAACCAAAATAAAGTCTGTAAAATGTTAAATGCAGAAGCATATTCAAGTTTTACACTAAGACTGCTGTCAGAGAAATTTACAAAACTAAACAGAAATACCATAAATAGCTCTTTATGTTATGTGTAAATATAAACCATTTATGGCTACTTTTCACTTAATTCTATGCTAACATGAAATGTATTCCACTATTGTTGAAACATTGACAAATATTTCTAATTTTCTGATCTTAATTTATGACTGTGTAATTATTGACAGACATAACTCACATAACCAAAATATCTTGGGTTATTAAAAAACATTTAATAGTCTAAGTAATGCGACAAACCCAAAGACAATTAGAGTATTTTAGCAGAAAAGAAAATAAAACAATCTCTATCTGCAGAGTTTCTGGTGGAACAAACAATATCATAAATGCCAAAACAAAGCAATAAGAGAATTTAGAAAATCATCATAAAATCAACAACTTCCATATAGCAATAACCTGTAGAGTATACCTAATAAAGATATTTACACAGGAAAATAGTATAAAATACTTCAAATAAATATAAAAATTCAAGCCCTATAAACACACCTCCAGTAGATAGAAAAACAGCACTGAACAAGTAAATAGGAATATTCTCTTATTTTTGCACAGGGAAGTTCAGCATCATTTTTTTTAACCCAAGTTAGTTTAAAATATTAGCAAGGACAGGTATATGGAATGTTTGGGGGAAGGAAAGGGAAGGGGAAAATGTAATTAAATTACAATGTCAAAAATAAACGAAACAAATTGAATCCTATTCGAAAAGCTAGCTATATACCACCACCACCACCCCAAAAACGAAAAATAAATCATTTTACTTTAGCAAGGTATGGCAGTGGCCATATAAGTCTAGGCCTTGGAAGGCTAAGTCAGACATTCAAAGAATGCAAGACCAACCAGGGACACATAATGGATTCCCAGCCAAACTGCACTACCTGTAGAGACCCTTTCTTGAAAAGCAACACTCCAAAGCTTCTATGATAAAGATATTCAACAGAGCAAAGCAGAAGCTCTCTTGCTAAGATTAGGAAGAAGTTCAGGGCATGTTTCTCACCATCCTTGTGAATAACACACCTGGAGTTCCAGCCAGTACAGCAAGCTAATATATATATTATATATATTAAAAAGAAATAAAGCATGCTGATTGAAAAGTGAAAAAATATTCCCGGTCAGGGAACAAAAAAAAAAGAAAGAAAAGAAAGTGAAGAAATAAGGCTTTGCTTATAGATAACATAATCATTATATACAAACATTATATACAGAAAGAACCAAGAAAAACTCTTTACCACTGATAAGCAATTTTATCAAGACCACAATGATACAACTCAAATGTCAATGGCTTTCATATATATCTTTGATAAACAATTAAATTTGAAAAAATACCAATTGCATTAGTTACATTATAACTATATACCAACTACATGACACTTTGGAATAAGTAAGACCTTGGAAGAAATACAAAAGTCAAATTGTTGACAGATTGGGAGGAAAAAAGCTCAACTGAGTGGGACACTTAGGATTGTTCAAACAGATAAAATTAGTCTATATGATGGAATAATAGACATTAGAGCCATTATATTGTGCACAAACTCATAGAATATGAATAATTCCAATTTAAAGTATGAATATTATATGAACATTGAGTATTTGATAATTATTATTCTGATGGAGAATAGTAAATATGGGACAGGCTACACATATGTAGGGACAAGGAGGTATATGGATTGGTATTTCAATACTTCCCCCTCAATTTTACTGCTAGTCTAAAACATAACATAAAATAGTTTTAAATTAAGTGTTTCTGTGGTTAATTGTACATGAATTTACTCATTTCTGGACAAAGAAATAGAAGATTAAGATAAACTTTATACACATGTAGATTAGATCCATGTATGTCTCTTAGTGTCTTCATTATTGTCTAGGTTCTCTGGGATTGTGAATTGTAGGCTGGTTTTCTTTGCTTTGTGTCTAAAAGCCACTTAGAAGAGAGTACATATTATATTTGTCTTTCTGGGTCTGGGTTACCTCACTCAATATGATGTTTTTTCAGATCCATCCATTTGCCTACAAATTTCATGTCATTAATTTTTTCTGCTGTGTAGTACTCCATTGTGTAGATGCATCACATTTTCTTATCCGTTTTTTGGTTGAGGAGCATTTAGGTTGTTTCCAGGTTCTGGTATGACAAACAATGCTTCTGTGAACATAGCTGAGCACATGTTCTTGCAAGAAGATTGAGCATTCTTTGGGAATATACCCATAAGTGGTATTTCTGAAACTTGAGGTAGGTTGTTTCCTAATTTTCTGAGAAATCACCATATGGATATCCAAAGGGGCTATACCAGTTTGCACTCCCACCAGCAATGCAGGAGTGTTACCTTTACCCCACATCCTTCCAGCATAAGTTGTCATCAGTGTTGATGAACTTGGCCATTTTTAAAGGTGTAAGATGGAATCTCAGAGTTGTTTTGATTTGCATTTCTCTGATGGCTAAGGATGTTGAGCATTTCCTTAAGTGTCTTTCAGCCATTTTAGATTTCTCTGTTGAGAGTTCTCTGTTTAGGTCTGTACTTCATTTCTTTATTGGATTATTTATTCTTTTGATGACCAATTTCTCCTTTTTATTTTTATTGAACTCTACATTTTTTCTGCCCTCCCCCCTTCAACCCTTGCCCAAGATCCCCATGCTCCCAATTTACTCAGATCTTGTCTTTTTCTACTTCCCATGTAGATTAAATCTATGTATGTCTCTCTTAATGTCCTAAAAAATAAAATAAAATAACGACATCTTGAATTTTGCAGGAAAATGGATGGAGCTAGAAAACATTATTTTGAGTGAGGTAATGCAGACACAAAAAGACAATTATCACATGTACTCACTCATAGGTGGTTTTTAAACATAAAAAAAAAACAGCCTACAAACCATAAGCCCACAGAACTTAGACAACAATGACCAATTTCTTGAGTTCTTTGTATATTTTGGAGATCAGCCTTCTGTCTGGTATGAAGTTGGTGAAGATATTTTCCCATTCTGTAGGCTGCTGTTTTGTCTTCTTGACTGTCCTTTGCTTTATAGAAGCTTCTCAGTTTCAGGAGGTCCCATTTATTAATTGTTTCTCTCAGTGTCTATGCTACTCAGGTTATATTTAGGAAGTGGTCTCCTATGCCAATGTGTTCAAGTGTACTTCCCACTTTCTCTTTTATGAGGTTCAGTGTGGCTGGTTTTATGTTGAGGTCTTTGATCCATTTGGACTTGAGTTTTGTGCGTGTCGATAGATATGGATCTATTTTCATTCTTCTACATGTTGATATCCAGTTATGCCAGCAACATTTGTTGAATATGCTTTCTTTATTCCATTTTATATTATTTTGCTTTTTGTGGAAAATCGGGTGTTCATAGGTGTGTGGATTGATATCCAGGTTTTATTCAGTTCCATTTGTCCCCCTGTCTGCTTTTATGCCAATACCAAACTGTTTTCAGTACTGTAGCTCTGTAGTAAAGTTTGAAGTCAGGATTGTGGTGCTCCCAGGAGTTCCTGTATTGTGCAAGATTGTTTCAGCTAGCCTGGATTTTTACTTTTCCATATGAAATTGAGTATTGTTCTTTCAAGGTCTGTGAAGAATTTTGCTGGGATTTTGATGGGCATTGCATTGAATCTGTCAATTGTTTTGGGTAAGATTGCCATTTTTACTATGTTAATTCTACCCACCCAAAAGCATGGAAGATCTTTGCATTTTCTGGTGTCTTCTTGAATTTCTTTCTTCAAAGATTTAAGTTCTTTTCATACAGGTCTTCCATTTGTTTGGTTAGAGTTACTCTGACATATTTTAAGTTATTTGTGGTTATTGTGAAGGGTAATGCTTCTCTGATTTCTCCTTCAGCCCATTTATCATCTGTGTAAAGAAGGGTTTTGAGTTAAATTTGTATCCTGCTACATTACTGAAGGTGTTTATAAGTTGTAGAAGTTACTTGATAAAATTTTGGGGGTCCCTCATGTAAACTATCATATCATATCAAACAGCAAATAGTGAGAGTTTGGCTTCTTCTTTTTCAATTTGTATCCACTTGACCTATTTTTGCTGTCTTATTGCTCAAGCTAGAACCTTAAGAACTATATCAAATAGATATGGATAGAGTGGAAAACTTATTTTACTTCTGATTTCAGTGGTATCACTTTGAATTTCTCTGCATTTAGTTTGATATTGGCTGTTGATTGCTATATATTGCCTTTATTATGTTTAGATGTGTCCCTTATATCCATGCTCTGTCTAAGACCTTTATCATGAAGAGATACTGTATTTTTCAAAGGCTTTTTCAGAATCTAATGAGATGATCATGTGGTTTTATTTCAGTCTGTTATATGAATTACATTGACAGATTTACATATGTTGAACTGTTTTTACATATTTAAGCAGTTGCTTAAGAAACTGAAAAGACTATGGGACACAGATAACATGTGGCTCACAGCTCCCCAAACACTTGCTACCTGTCTGATGATAACAAAATAATCAGTCTTTGAACACTATCCAACCATAATATATTTCTAGCTAGCACCTAGTGAAACCTAAAACCAAGATCCAAGTCCCTAATAAGATCCACAGGGAGAGAGTTTAGAGGCTGAGCCAAAATCAAATAGATTAGGAATAGTAGCGTGAGTTCCACAGTGGAGTATTTACCATGCTACACTAAAAACTAAGGAACTGCTTCTGTCAGGTATATACAGTTGGCCAACTCCATGGTTTTGGGGATCCTGGTTTTGTGGACATTTTGTGTCATTTTGGTTATTGGTATGTTTGTCTTTTATTTGTTTGTTTGTTTGGTTGGTTGGTTGATTTGGTTTAGTTTGGGTTTTGTCTTATTGGTCTTTTGCTTATTTGTTTTATTTTTCATTTTTGTGGTTTTCTTTTTTTCTGTTTCTTTTTGAAAGAAAGACATAAAAAGCATAATGTTGAGTGGGGAAGTTAATGGTGAGGTTCTGGAAGAAATTGGGACAGGAAATATTATGATCAAATATATTGTTTAAAAATGATTTTAAAATAGATATTAAAAACAACTATTTTTAGATGCAATAAAAATGTAAATCATGGACAGTGCTCTATCCAGGACCTTCTGAATGGCGTCACATATATGAAATTCTAGAGTGAAGAATGGTCAATCAAGGACTGCTCCAGCCTGAGACCCATGCCACGTAGGGACCCCACACCTGACACCACCAGACAAAGAAGTGTGAAACAAAAAGTCTACAACAGTATCACTGAGCTTGTTTTTGTCATATCCTGCTGGGCATAGGATCTAGCCTTACATGTAGAAAATATACCTAGTAAGAAACTAATTGGAGAAAACTAATTTTCCCATTGTCAACAGATGTCAATTGCAGATAGATAGATAGATAGATAGATAGATAGATAGATAGATAGATAGATAGATAGATAGATAGATGATAGATAGATAGATAGATAGATAGATAGATAGATAGATAGATAGATAGATAGATAGATAGATAGAAGTGGGGACTTGTGTCCACTTCCTTCTCTCAGCTCTGGGACCCTTTCTCGGTTGAACATGTGTAGGTCCTGGGCATGTTGCTGTAGTCTCTGCTAGTTCATGTGAACATCAGTCCTGTTGTTTCTGAAAGAGACTGCTTCCTTGGTTTTATCCATCTGCTCTAACTCTCACAGCCTTTCCACCTCCTTTTCCGTATCTCACTGAGCCCCAAGGGGAGAGCTTAATGGAGACATTCCATTTAGGATGGAGCGTTCCAAAGTCTCCCTCTCCGCACATTGTCCTCTTGTGGTTCTTTTTGTTAGTTCTCATCTTCTGCAAGAGGAAGCTTCTCTAATGATGGCTGAATGAGACACTGATCTATAGCTGTAAGACTATGCATTAGGGGTCACTTTACTGCACTATTCCATTAGCAGAACAATTATATTTGCTTTTCCCCAGGCCTGTGACCTTCCTAGTCTCAAGTTCGTGGCCACCCAGGCAGGTGTGGGTTCCACCTCATAGAGTGGGCCTTAAGTACAATCAGAGAGTGATTGGTTACCCCTGTAACCAGTATTGTACCAGCATACAAGCAAGTCACCATTGTAGATGACAGGGTTTAGATCTTGTTCGGTGGTTACCTTTCTCCTCTGGCAGCATGCAGAGTAACTTCCAATCTAGTCAGCTCCATATCTCTGTGTTCAGTAATGTGTGTAAGTGTTGTCTTCAGCAATAGGGTCTTGTCATCAATTCATAGAGAGCAACCAGCAGCCTTGATAATAGCCTAACATATTTGAGGGCAGCCATGGGATCTCTCTGACGAATGACTCAATTAAATGTAACCCATTCCTGATACTGGGGGTTTCAATGAGTGGTTGCCTTAGCTACTGTTCTATTACTGTGAAATGATACAATGATCAAGGACACTCTTATAAAAGAAAGCATTTAAGTGGTGTTTTTCTTACAGTCTCCGAGGTTTCATTCATGGCAAGAAGCAGAAAGGCATGGTGCTAGAACAGTAACTTTACATCCTGACTCAGAGAGAAAGACTGAACCTGGAATGGGCTTTTTAAAACCTCAAAGCTTACCCCTAGTGACACACACACCTTCTCCAACAAGGGGCCACACCTACTCCACAAGCCCATACCTTTTCATCTTTACCAAACAGTTCCACTAACTGGGGACCAAGTATCCAAACACATGAGCCTATGGGAAAAGGGCATTCTCATTCAAACCACCACAGTGTTGAAAGAACCTAGTTAGAACATTGTCTCCTCTATTATTTGGTGACTATTAAGATTTCTTTTATATGTGTATATTTATTTAGGAAGCTTCTACAATAGTAAGTTTCCATATTACCCATCAAATGACTCTTAATGTTTATTGTCCCTTCCCATATCCCCTACCTAACCCATCTCTTATACCCCTCCCCATTTAATGCTTCTACTCCATCCTCCCTCTGTCTCTCCATAACTATATTTTCTATTTTACCTTCCTTGGGAGATCCTTGATCCTCCTCCCTCCCTAGTCCTTTACTGGATACCTAACCTCTATGGTTTTGTGGATTATAGCATAAATATTGAAGAATTAAAAGGTACCTTTTACACATAAGAGAATACATACAATATTTGTTTTTGAGAGCTAGGCTAACTCATTTGGGATGATTTTTCTCTAGGTCTATCCATTTTGTCACCTGAAAATTTCATGATTTTTTTATATTTTTATTAAAATAAATTCTCTCATGCAATACTTTCTCACCATAATTCCCCTTCCTTCCACTCCTTCAAGCTTCCCACTACCTCCCTTCTTCCCCAGATCAACTACCTCTCCATCTCACATCAGAAAAGAACAGAAATCCAAGAGACAACAACCACACATGATAAAACAAAATACAATGAGACAAGGCAAAAGCAGTCACACAGCACATGGACAAGACAACCTAACATGGGGAAAAGAGTTCCAAGAACAGGTAAAAGAATCAGAGGTACACCCACTTGTACAATTAGGAGTCCCACCAAAACACCAAGTTGACAGCCATAACATATATATCAAGGACCTGGAGAAGAGCCCATGCTTGCTGCTCTAGTCTCTTTGAGCCCATATGTCCCTACTTAGTTGATTCAGTGGGCCCTGTTCTCATGGTATTCTCCATTCTCTCTGACTCCTAAAATTCTTCTGCCCCATTCCACATTCCACAAGCTCTCAGAGAAGGTGCCCCATGAAGACCTCTGATTTAGACTCTCTCTCTCTCTCTCTCTCTCTCTCTCTCTCTCTCTCTCTCTCTCTCTGTCTCTGTCTCTCTCTCTTTCTCTCTCTCTCTGTGTGTGTGTGTGCGCGCACGCGCGCATGCACATGTGAATAATGTCTGACTATAGGTCTCTGAATCTGCTCCCATCTCCTGCCAGGGGAAGTCAAAAAACCCAGGAGAGCTAAAACAATCCTGAACAATCAAAGAACTGCTGGAGGTCTCACCACCCCTGATTTCAAGTTATACTACAGACCTATAGGAATAAAAGCCATCTGAGCAGTCCAGAGACTAGTATAAAATCAAACATGACTGGCAAAAATAAATTTAAAAAGTCAATTAAAAGATTCCTAATGGTATTCTGCTATACTCATAGACTGTTGCCTAGCCCAGTGTCATCAGAGAGGCTTCACCCAGCCACTGATAGAAACAGATAGAGACCCACAGCCTAACAATATGTGGACTTTGCGGAATCCTGTGGAAAGGGGGAAGGAAGGGTTATGAGAGCCAGAAAGGGGCTAAAGACACCATAAGAAAATCCACACAACCAACTAACTTGGGCTCAGGAGCTCACAGAGACTGAACAAACTGTCAATCAGAAAGCTTACATGGGACTGACTTAGGCCTTCTATGTATATGCTACAGTTGTATAGTTTAATCTTCTTGTGGGACTCCTAACAGTGGGAACAGGAGCTGTCTCTGACTCTGTTACCTTTTGGGGGGGACTCTTTCCTCCTATTGGATTGCCTTATCCAGCCTTAATAGGAGAGGAGATGCCTAGTCTTACAGTAACTTGATATGCCATGGCTGGTTGATGTGCATAGAAGGCCTGCACTTTTCAATAGCAAAATGCGCTTTTGCTGATGTCTTTGTAATTGACATAATCTCTCATCCATTCCTTAGAAAAAAATCATATCCGACTCATTGTGACCAACTCCACCAGCTGAATTATAATTCTTATAATTTCTAACCGACATTCATCAGCATTTACTTTCTTCATGAACCACATATTTCTGGACAAATACATATCTTCTGTTGTAAGCAATACAGAAATTCTTGGATATAATAAGCTTGTTTAGTTTAAAATGGTGAGTTTTGTCTAAGGAATGCATTTCTGTGCATGTGTCATGTGTGTGCATAGAAGACAGGTACAGAGCAATGCTTTCTGTGGATACTTGGCTCAAATTTCTGTAATCTGAGTTAACTATTCTTTTCCTGATTAGCCTCAAATATTGCACTCTTCTCACAAATAATAGTAATTTATGTTCTATTTTACAGTCTCAAATTCTTTCCTTCTTATCTCAATAAGTTCATTATCTAGAGATAATAATGTAATGACTGAGAAAGAAGATTCAGGGTAGTTCCACTGAGAGTCGTAAGTGCCCCAGTGCCATGTTTTAAATGACCTTCTGGTCATAGGAAAGGTGTGTCGAGGGGGAAAAAAAGTATAGATTCATAGCAACCTTGAGTGATCGATTAAAAAGGAGCAGTCAGCTCCTCTAGGAAGGCTTTCTAAGTTTGTCTTTAGAGAAGGGCTTGTAATTTCAGTGTCTGCTTTACAACATAAAGTTTGGCATACAGTATTTGTCTTTAGAGAAGGGCTTGTTAATTTCAGTGTCTGCTTTACAACATAAAGTTTGGCATACAGCATTTACCAGCATGGAGAGCATAAACATGGAGGTCACAGCACAAAGCCTGAGTAAACTGCTCTGACCTACAAAAGGCGTGGTCTGTAAGTGAAGTTATTAAGTCAGGAGAGGTCCCTGTAGGAGAGGACAGCAAAAAGTTGAGGATCTAAGGCAGCTGCAAGTCTTCTGGAATCTCAGTTAAGATACCTAGGAAGGGCAGGGGGAGCAGAAGCTCTTCTACAAAGGAGGCCATGGTGGAGTGCAGGAGTCTGAGAAGCTGCCAGCCACAGACGTGCAGCCTTCCTTTCCCCATACACCAGAACCACAGAGAACATAGAGGCTGCAGAAGCCAATAGCTCCACCTTCCCATCCCACCTAGTCCCATTGGAGCTTGCTAAAGCCAGTTCTGAGAACATCAGCTTTCAGCTCAGCACCAGTGTGCTAGAAATTCCATACCATAAGTATTCTTTCTATGTCTTACTATTATTTCGTCTCTACTAAATTTAGTCTCACCTGCTTGCAGATATTTCCTCTTGGTCTCTGCAGTGTCTTCAACAAAAAGTGCTGGGGACTGGATACCTACACGTTGTGAATGGAACTAGATCTTCACCTCTCATCGGTTAGAAAAGTACATGAATAGATACATACATAAATAAACTAACTCCAAGTGGATTAAAGACACAACATAAGATCTGTGACTCTGAAACTGCTAGGGAGGAAAGTGGGGAGTATATCTTAAAATACAGTCATGGGTGAGAGTCTTCTGAATAGGATTTCGATCGATCACAAAGTAAATTGACCAGTCATTGACAGATAGGGACTCATAACATTTAAATAGTTTTGTAAAGCAAAGAAAACTATTTAAAAATTGGAAAGGGATTCCAAAGAATGGGAGAAACTTTTTGTCTGTTACACACCCAATAGTTAGTATGTAGAATATATAAAAAACTAGAAAAACCAATCAAGAAATAATCCAATCAAAAAATGGGCTGTGAGGCCAAACAGACAGTTATCAAAAAAAAAAAAAGAAATACAAATGGGTGATAAACATTTTTTAAAGTGTTCAACATCATTAGCTATCAAAGAAATTCAAATTAAAACTAATTTCAGTTTCCCAGTCAGAGATATCATCAAGAAAACAAGTCACCAAATGACAATGAATGCTGGCATGGATGTGGGGAAAGGGAAATACTGTTGGTGGAAGTGGAAATCGGTGCAACCTCTATATGAGCTGGGTGGAGCCTCATGAGCTTCTCCCAAGGCAGAAGAGAGAGACCCGGATGCTGAGCAGGATGTGATAACTGTATAAAATGCTGTTATCACACCACTACGACCAAGATTAACATTAATAAATAAATAAATAAAAGGAACAGCTAGAGGGGAAGAGACTTTTGGTAAGAAATTCCCAACTTTACACTGCCTGAGCAAAGATGGGTATTTTAACTACAGACATGCTCTGTTGAGAGCAGGTATGAACGGCTGCGGAATAATTAAATAGCAATGTGAAAACAGCCCTCAATTCCATCGTGCAAACAGAACCTATAAATAAACCCCAGCACAAACAAGACACAGTTTAAAAATTAATCTCCAGGCCTGGAACACTAACGTTCTACTCTCATCTGTAATCAAAGGCTATTATTAAGTAAAAAAAGTTCTTCCTTTCACATTGAATGAGCTACAACTAGGTGGTTCTCCCGGGATAAGTCAGTCCGCTCATCTGCTCCCATTTGTAAAATGAAAAAGTGAACTATGTGCTCTTCAGGATTCTAAATTACCCTCATTCATCACCCTTTTATCCCTTTATCTGAGAAGCAATAAAACAGTGGGTAAAACACTCAACTCAGAAACTCGACATCTACAGCTTACAAAGTATGTTACCATAGGCAAACGATTTATTCTCATTGTGCCTCATTTTCCTGAAGGGAAGCATAGCATTTGTGAGGATTACATTGAGAGGAGAGACATGTTTGATGCAGGGTCGGCCCAGTGTTTGCAGTGTGTACATTTTAGCCATTATTTTTTCCATTCTAACCTGCACTGATGGTGGAAAGACACTCGGGAAACTAAAATCGATTACAATGGGAGCTCTGTCCCAGATATTCTGAGACCTTCTTTAGACTAGTTAGTAAATCAGAACATGGTGAGGTATTCAAGTTTTGTGACTATAGGCCTTGTATATGTGACCCACACTTTCATAATTCTCTCATTAAAATATGAAGGAAGGATCTGCTGAACCCCCCACCCAGGTCAGCACAACAGAGCCAACCTTGTGAGCAGAGGTGTGGGTGAACCAGCCCTGAAACTGTGAGCATGGGGCAACCCCATTACACATCCATCTTGTGGCAGGGCAGCAAGAGCAGAAGAGTCGGCCTCCCCCACCATTGTCAATGCCTGAGGCAGGTGTGGGAGCCGTTCTCAACCCCCATCAACCACAACACTCAGGAGAGCAGGCCCCTGCGCCTTGACGGACTGGCACGGTAGAGCCAGCACTGTTAGTGCCAGTGTGGCTGAGCCAGCCCTGAATGTGAGCATGAGAGAGCTGTCCCCATTTCTCATCTGTCTTGGAGGCATGGGCAGGAGAATGAAGCCCTATTCCCCCTTCTCCCTTCTTTCTCCTCCCCCAGGGATGCCTTGGATAGGTGGGAAAGGTGACCTTGTGGTCTCAACAGTCTGGAGAGCAGACCCTACACCCTGCCAGGGCAGCACAACAGATCCAACCCTGCTAGGGGAGGTATGGGTGAGCCAGCCCCAAAATCATGAGCATGAGGCAGCTATCCCCATTCCCATCTGGTGGACCAACCTTACAGTTGCCCAGGCCCAAACCCAGGCTTATGACTTGGCCTGCCCCATCCATGATCTGCTGGGGCACACGACCTGCCCTTCAGACCCAAAGCTGTAGGATCTCCACACACAGGATGCCGGAGAGACATCCAGGTAGAGTCCTGGTGAGAAACAGACGGAGGATTCTTTGCAATGGAGACTTGAAAGTAGAGGTTTATGGACCAAGGGTTATTATGTGGTATGACTCTTTGGGTTGCACTGAAAAGTCCATGATGAGATTTTTTATTCCTTCCCCCTTTTTATTTTTCTCATTTTATATTCTTCATTTTTTCTCTTGAATTTTCTTTTATTTGGGGGGGGTGCAGGGACAGAGGGCAGATGCGAAGGAATGGGAAATAACTGGGATCAAGAAACATGATGTGAGCCGGGCTGTGGTAAAAGCGCACACCTTTAATCCCAGCACTCGGGAGGCAGAGGGAGGCGGATCTCTGTGAGTTCCAGGCCAGCCTGGTCTACAAGAGCTAGACAGGACAGGTTGCAAAGCCACAGAGAAACCCTGTCTTGAAAAACAAAACAAAAAAAAACCAAACAAACAAAAAACATGATGTGAAAAACACACAGAATAAATAAATTTTATTTAAAAGGTATATGAAGGATATGAAGGAACATATATTTGTAACAACAATTAAAGAAAGGGAGGCTATAAATCTGAACTAGAGCAAGGCAAGAGAGGGCACCTGAGTATCTGAAGGGAGGGGAGAGAATGCAGATCTGACATAATCATATTATTTAAAAAAATTTAGTTTAAAAATAGCATTTTCATTTTTAAGGTCATAAAGGAGGGACGATGAGATTATTCTCTGATAAGGGCACTTGATACCAAGCCTGAAAACCTGAGTTCCACCTGCAGAGCACACGTGGTAGAAGAAAACGGACACTTTCTAGCTGTCCTCCAACCTCCACACCCGCGCCAATGCACTTGTGCGCACGCGCACACACACACACCACAATTTATTAATACATAAACAAATAAATGTCTTAGTTAGGATTACTAGTTACTAGCACTGTGATGAAACACATAACCAAATAAACTTCATCATTAAAGGAAATCAGGACAAGAACTCAAACAGAGCAAGATCCTGGAGACAGGAACAAACCTGTAGGCAGCGCTCCATGGCCTCTGCGTCAGCTCCTGTCTCCAGATTCCTGCCCTGTTTGAACTCCTGTCTGGGTTTCCCTCAGTGAAGAGCTACAATGTGGAACTGTAAGCTCAATAAACCCTTTCCTGCCCCGCTTGCTTTTTGGTCATGGTGTTTCATAGCAGCAATAGAAACCCTGACTGAGGCAACACATAAATACACAGATAGAGATATGAACACTGCATAGTCATTATCTCCAGCTGTGTACCACTGATTTCATCGCGCTCCAGAGGATAGTTCCAACCCGATGGTCACACAGATAGCCTGTGTGGGTCATAAAACCAACCAAAAGGGCTGCTTAGGGCAGGGAGAAGTGGAGGAGATAGCAATGGGTGGAAGAGTAGTCAGAATGCATTATACACATGCGAAATTGCCAGAGATGATTTAATAAAAGAAAACCTACAAGTGACACACTGACAACTTCACATCTCTCCTCCTTCATACAAGACAAATAATGTAGAAATGTGGAGTTATCTAAAAATCTCCGGCTTTTTATAAACTCGTTAGTTGGATGATAGCAACAATCTTTGACATGATTCAAAAGAAAGACGGGTTTCTACAAGAGAGGCAAGAGGCAAGAATCTGCACACGACACAGGACACAGACCCTGCTAGATACCAATAAGAAGGAGCTCAACTTCTTAACAAATCAGTAATGTCCAGTAGCAAGTGTATAAAACGTTGGAGAGCTAAATTTGCAATATTTCTTCCTAGCACTCAACAGAACTTCTTTGCAGTCTCGACCCACTGATCACATACAAACAGGAAGTGATAGCCACCCTGAGACAGTATCCTCCACAGATAATATGGGAAGAAATCTTTTGAGACATGGCATAACAATTGCACTGATGAATTTACAGCAGTTGTGGGCACCTGTACACGACCTTGCATAAAGTCAAGGCCGGCCAACATTATAACATAGACGAGAAGGTGCTCTCCAACTCACCCCTCATGGAAAAGCTGCTGCCAGCTGATGGCTGCAGGGGCACTTGTGAGGGAGACAGGCAGAATGAACAAGGAACAGATGTGCCATGAAAGGTAAGGACCAAAGAAGAACACTGGAAATTTACCCAGAGAAATTTTTTCATTCTTAGAGAATCATAAAAGCATTTACTTGTTAATTTAATATTAATCGAGCCACGACAGCAGTAGCGGAAAAGCATAAAAGGCAAAGGGTTTTGAAGGCATGCCCTCTGGTAGGTTTCCATGTTCCCAGGGCAGTATTTCCTCAACTGCATCCTCTTTCCTCTGTTCTAACAACCTAATCGGGACAGTTGTATGCTAGTACTGATTTAATAATACATGTGACTTAGTCTGTCAGATTCTTCTTTTATTTTCATGCTTTGTGTTCTATGTGGCTTGTTTGAGACAATCTTCAAATTAGTCAACTGATTTTCAAATTCGTTATTCTTGCATTTCTTGATATAATTTGCATTTAAATCTGTGCATTTATTTGGTGGTCCCTCACTCATTTTTATATATACTCAGTTTTATATATTATCTATCAAACTTCGTCTAGTGGTTTGGTGATGGCCATGTCTGCTAGTATCTGGATATCAAAAACGGTTCGTTTTGTTTTCATTAACTAGCTGGCAATTTCCTTACATGCTTGCCATGTTTTATCTCATGCTATTTGACCAAATTCAGGTTCTGGGAATTCCAAACCCTTGAGTTATAGGTAGATCTTCAGGGAAAATGAGCAGTTGTCTCGTTTGGGTATCACAACAGAGCCTCCAAACAAGGATTACATTGAAATCATGTCTCAGTTTAAATTTCTTCTGCTAATCATTCCATTTAAATTTACATCCTAGATCTAGGCACCCACAGGCCTGAGGCTCAAAATTGCAAATTCTATAGAAAAACTCTACTGTCTCTCGCGAACCAGAGGCACTATGGTGGTTTGAAGGAGAAATGTACCCCACAGTCTGAGGCATTAAAACACTTGGTCCCTGATTGATGATGCTGTTTGGAAGATTTAGGAGGTATAGTCTTGATGGAGGAAGTAAATCACAGGGCTGGCTTTGGAAGTTTGAGACTCAGTGACATTCTGTGTTCACGCTCTCTGCTTCACGTCTATATTTAAGATGTGAGCCTTCAGTTTTTGCTTCAGCTTCCATGGCTGCCACCTGCCTACCATGGCAGACTCCTATCTCTCTGGAACCATAAGTACTAATAAACTTCTTTTATAAGTTGTTTTGGCCATGCTGTTTTATCACAGTTACAGAAAAGTAATTAATACAGACACCAAGAAAGGGTTTCTTTGTTTTATTTACCTGCTGAGTGCAGTTTTTTCTATGCCATTTTCTCTAAAAAGTACTGTCTCTTTGAAAGCTTAAGTTTAGGCACTTTTGGAATAGCCTTAAGTCTGGTCTTCAGAGAGCATCCCACTAGAAATCCATTAATACCCAAGAGAAACATCCTGCTATCCTTCTACAACAGCGCAAATACCCAAGATTGATTTTCCATGGGGGGGTGCACATATGTATGGGGGACGTATATCGTGTGTGCAGTGCCCACATAGAGACTAGAGGGGGACAATGGATGTCTTTTAGGGTCTCTTGTTGAACCACAATGCAGAGGTTATTGGCACCTGTGCTGTCATTCTCAGCTTTAGCCATGAGTGGTGAACGTCACATTCAGACCATGGTTCAGTCAAATTCAACCTAATTAACCCAGCAAGAGGTTTATTCTCTAAACCAGCTTTCCAGTTCCTTCCCCAAGCTTAATTTCAACTATTTGTTCTGAGTTCAGATTTCCTTTAGGTTCTGTTTTCTACAGAGGGTAGTCCTTACATATTTGTTATCATTTCATACTCAGTGTTCAGGGTAAGTTGTGTTTATTTGTACCATTATTCAAGGTCTCATATCTATCATCCCACAGGGCCACACATCTGTGCACGGTGGTTTCCCCTGGAAGAGCTAACAGCAGTGCTATCACAGCGGCACCTAGACAACTCCTTTGTTTTGCATGTTTTGTTGTTGTTGTTGTTGTTACTGTGGATCAATTAATACTAAACTAACAACTCAATGCTTTTATGACTCTTGAAGCATGAAAAAGTTCTCAGGGTAAATTTCCAGTGTTCTTTTGTCGGTCCTTACTGTTCATGACGCATCTGTTCACTGTTCATTCTGCCTGCCTTCTCTCAATCCAAAACTTCTGGAATTGGTTCAGGTAAGTTTCTTGCCTATGCTGGTTATAGGTGACATGCTTTTCTTGGTTAAAAACTGATCTCTTGACCCTGCAGCTTCTGTTTTCCAGGACCACTGTTTTTCGTGCACAGAACATGGCAGCTCCTCCATTCTGATGAGCTCCAAAGATGGATTTCCACAGAACTGCCTGAGATGCTGTTTCCTAGCTCTGTCTGGCTTTTGTCTGGAGCAGGATGATCTCTTTTACCATAGTGGACTGCACAAATCCTGAATTCAGATTCCAAAAGCTCCTCAACTGAAGAACAAGGGAAAGAATGGAGACAAGAGATTTCACTCTTGTGCTCCTTTACTGGATGCCATGAGCGTATCCATAGCCACGACTGTGAACGCTCCAAACTGAGCATGCGAGACAGAGGAATCTACTGAATGAAGCAGAGTGGAGAGAAGCTGCCCAGGGCACAGCAATACTACCGTCCACATTTAGTCAACAGAATTCACACACTCAGTGCCATCATCCTGAATGCTAATTAAGTCTACCATGCCCGGACACCTAAAATAAAGAGTCACCAAATCCAACCCAAGCAGCAGGCTCAATCCCTCTGCAAAGAGCCATTTGTACATATGTTCACTCAAGAGGAAAAGTGTCCTTCAGCTGTTTCCCAACAAAGGAACAATGAGTAGAAGCAGACCTGGGAAGCTGAGACTATTAATAATAACAACGGAAATGATACCTTAGCTATAAGACACTGTGCTTCAAGGAAATAGTTACACAGATTGCTAGAAAAGTGTGTCCCACCCCAGGAAATGAGGTGGGAATCAGATATGTAGGCCACTACTCTAACTTTGTTGACAGAAGTGTGATCTTGAACAAATCACAAAACCTGTCTCAGCATAACTTTCTTTGCATGTAAAATAAGATAATTGGGCTAAATGCTTTAAGTTTCCTCCTGCATACAAGTTGAATGTACTTTTTTGTGGGTTTTTTTTTGAGACAGGGTTTTTCAGTGTAGCCCTGGCTGTCCTGGAACTAGCTCCTATAGACCAGGCTGGTTTCAAATTTACAGAGATCCACCTACCTCTACCTCCTGAGTGCTGGGATTAAATGTGCATGCCACCACTGCCTGGTCTGAGTGTACTTTTAAAAATGATCCACCTGGGCAGACGCACACAGGCACGCCCAGAAGTGGCAGATACCGGGGAGCGCAGATGCGGTGGATGCGGGATAGTCCAAGCATGAAACAGTGAAGCCCACACTGAGAGCAGATCGCCACATTACAACTAAATCAAGTAGGTTTTGGGGAGCCTGGCCTGCAGAGGAGTAGGCCTTTTATTGGCGAGGTTCATAGGAGAACAGGGAGCCTGGTCCTGTCCCTGAACCACCCTGAGTGGGGAGAGTGTTCTTGGCCCACAGTGGGACACAGGAAACGGAGCGGGGGCATTCCTCAACCCCCTTGAACCCCCAGTTAGCCTGCGAGGGCTAATACCCTCTGCTGGGGCTGCTCCTCCTCTGCTGCGACCTCTCCCTGGTATATCCCAGCTTGCGGCCAGGGGCCTCCTTCACTCCCCCTCCCTTCCGCGGGGTGGCGGGATCACCCAGTTTAGCTTGTTTGGGTGCTGGATAAGGAGCTCGGGGCAGAGGGCAGCAGGAGTTCCTCTGTTTTGGGGGCTGGCCTACAGAGGAGTAGGCCTTTTGTTGGCGAGGTCCCTGGCGAAACGGGGAGCCTGGTCCTGTTCCTGAAGACCCTTCTGAGTGGTGAGAGGGATCTTGGCTTGCGGCAGGAGCCAGGAAACAGAGCGAGGGCATTTTGTAAGCAGAGCCCCTGGCCAGCAGGGAAACCTGATCCGTATTTAAAATACCAATTAGATAGCATCTATAGGAGGAGATGGGCAGGCGCCAAGGCAAAAATTCACCCAACAATCTGAAAAACAACATGAAAACACCAGAACCCAATGATCTTACAACAGAAGGATTTGAACACCCTAACACAGAAGAAGGGGAAAAATTGACTTTATGAGAGCAATAGAGTCCCTTAAACATGTAAAAAAACACCCTTGTATAAATGGATGAGAAGTAAAACAAAAAGTTTGAAGAAATGAGTATATACGTACATGATATCCTGGGAAACCAAGAAAAAAACGATCAAACAGGTAATGGAAACAGTTCAAGAATTGAAAACTGAAATGGAAGCAAGGAAGGAAACACAAAGAGGAGGACCAGCTGGATATGGAAAATCTAGATCAATGAGCAGAGTCTACAGAAACAAGCATAATCAATAGAATACAAAAGATAGAAGAAAGAATCTCAGATTCTGAAGACACCATAGAGAAAATAAAGGCACTGATCAAAGAAAACAGCAAAGCCAACAAATTCTCATCACAAAACATTCAGTAAATATGGGACACAATAAAAAGACCAAACCTAAGAATAATAGGGATAGAAGAACGAGAAGAAGGACCAGAAAATATTTTTAACAAAATTATGGAAGAAAACTTTCCCAACATAAAGAAAGATATTCCTTTGAATATTCAAGAAGCATACAGAACACCAAACAGACTGGATCAAAAAAAAAACATCCCCTCGCCATATAATAATCAAAACAAAAAATATACAGATTAAAGAAAGAATATTAAGAGCTGCAAAGGAAAAAGGGCAAGTAACTTATAAAGGTAAACCGATCAGACTTACACCTGACTTCTCTATGGAAACCAGGAAAGCCAGAAGGTCCTGGGTAGAGGTACTGCAGAAACTAAGAGACCATGTATGCAAACCCAAACTACTATACCCAGCCAAGCTATCTTCACTATCAATGGAGAAAACAAGACATTCCAGGATAAGAACAAATTTAAACAATATGTAGCCACAAATCCAGCACTACAGAAAGTAATAGAAGGAAAATCACAACCCAAGGAATCCAACATAGCCAACACTGCCTACAATAACTCAGGCATCTAGCGACCCTTCACCAGCACAACTCAAAGAAGGGAGACACACAAACTCTACTATCAAAAACAATAAGAATAACCGGAGTAAACAACCATTGGTCATTAATATCACTTAATATTAATGGTCTCAATTCACCTATACAAAGGCACAGGCTAATAGATTGGATACGAAAACAGGATCCAACATTCTGCTGTTTGCAAGAAACATATCTCAACCACAAAGACAGGCATCTACTCAGAGTAAAGGGTTGGGAAAAAGGTGTTTCAAGCAAATGGTCCTAAGAAAAAAGCAGGTGTGGCCATACTAATTTCTAACAAAACTGACTTCAAACTAAAATCAATCAGAAGAGATCAAGACGGACACTTTATACTCATAACAGGAACATTTCATCAGGGTAAAAAAAAAAAAGCAGATGCGCCCAGGAGGAGTAGAAGACTGGAAATAATCAAACTGAGGGCGGAAATCAACAAAATAGAAACACAGAAAACAGTCCAAAGAATCAATGAAACAAAAAGTTGGTTCTTGGAGAAAAATCAACAAGATCAACAAACCCCTATCCAAACTAATTAAATGACAGAGAGAGAACACACAATTAAATAATATCAGAAATTAAGAGGGGGACATAACCACAGACACAGAGGAAATTCAGAGAATCATTAGATCTTACTACAAAAGCCTGTATGCCACAAAACTCGAAAATGCAAAAGAAATGGACATTTTTTTAGATAAGTACCATATACCAAAGCTAAACCAAGACCAGGTGAACGATCTAAATAGACCTGTTAGTCGCGAAGAACTAGAAACTGTTATCAAAAAACTTTCTTCCAAAAAAAAAGCTCAGGAACAGAAGGTTTCAATGCAGAATTCTACCAGAACTTCCAAGAAGAGCTAATACCTATACTCCTTAATGTATTTCACAATATAGAAACAGAAGAGTCATTGCCAAATTCCTTTTATGAAGGTACAGTTACCCTGATACCAAAACCACACAAAGACCCAACCAAGAAAGAGAATTACAGACCTATCTCACTCATGAATATTGACGCAAAAATTCTCAATAAAATACTGGCAAACCGAATCCAAGAACACATTAGAAAAAATATCCATTATGATCAAGTAGGCTTCATCCCAGAGATGCAGGGCTGGTACAACATACACAAATCTATCAATGTAATCCACCATATAAATAAACTGAGAGAAAAAAAACCATATGATCATTTCATTAGACGCTGAAAAAGCATTCGACAAAATTCAACACCCCTTTATGATAAAAGTTTTGGAGAGATTAGGGATACAAGGGTCATACCTAAATATAATAAAAGCTATTTACAGCAAGCCAACAGCTAACATTAAATTAAATGGAGAAAAATTCAAAGCCATCCCACTAAAATCAGTAACACGACAAAGATGTCCACTCTCTCCATACCTCTTCAATATAGTGCTTGAAGTTCTAGCAATAGCAATAAGACAACATAAGGGGATTAAAGGGATTTGTATTGGAAAGGAAGAAGTTAAGCTTTCATTATTTACAGATGATATGATAGTATACATAAGAAACCCAAAAACTCTAACAAAGAACTCCTACAGCTGATAAACACCTTTAGTAATGTGGCAGGATACAAGATCAACTCCAAAAAATCAGTCGCCCTCCTATACACAAAGGATATGGAAGCAGAGAGGGAAATCAGAGAAGCATCACCTTTCATGATAGCCACAAATAACATAAAATATCTTGGGGTAACTCTGACCAAGGAAGTGAAAGATCTATTTGACAAGAACTTTAAGTCTTTGAAGAAAGAAATTGAAGAGGACACCATAAAATGGAAGGATCTCCATTGCTCTTGGATTGGGTGGATCGACGTAGTAAAAATGGCAATTCTACCAAAAGCAATCTATAGATTCAATGCAATCCCCATCAAAATCCCATCAAAATTCTTCACAGATCTCCAGAAGACAATAATGAACTTTATATGGAAAAACAAAAAACCCAGGATAGCCAAAACAATCTTATACAATAAAGGATTGTCTGGAGGTATTACCATCCCTGACTTCAAACTCTATTACAGAGCTACAGTATTAAAAACAGCTTGGTATTGGCATAAACAGAGAAGTTGACCAATGGAATTGAATAGAAGACCCTGACTTTAACCCACAAACCTATGAACACCTGATTTTCAATAAAGGAGCTAAAGGATACAATGGAAGAAAAAAAGCATCTTCAACAAGTTGTGCTAGCAAAACTGGATGTCAGTCTGTAGAAGAATGAAAATAGATCCATATCTATCACCATGCACAAAACTCAAGTCCAAATGGATTAAAGACCTCAATATCAGTCTACACACACTGAACCTGATAGAAGAGAAAGTAGGAAGTACTCTACAACAGATGGGCACAGGAGACCACTTCCTACGTATAACCCCAGCAGCACAGACACTAAGGGCATCATTGAATAAATGGGACCTCCTGAGGCTGAGAAGCTTCTGTAAAGCAAAGGACACTGTCGCTAAGACAAAAAGGCAACCCACTGACTGGGAGAAGATCTTCACCAACCCCACAACTGACAAAGGTCTGATCTCCAAAATATATAAAGAACTCAAGAAACTAGACCGTAAAAGGCTAATCAACCCAATTATAAAATGGGGCACTGAGCTGAAAAGAGAATTCTCAACAGAAGAAGTTCAAATGGCCAAAAGACACTTAAGGTCATGCTCAACTTCCTTAGTGATCAGGGAAATGCAAATCAAAACAACTTAAGATACCATCTTACACCTGTCAGAATGGCTAAAATCAAAAACACCAATGATAGCCTTTGCTGGAGAGGTTGTGGAGAAAGGGGTACACTCATTCATTACTGATGGGAATGCAAACTTGTGCAACCACTCTGGAAACAGTGTGGCGGTTTCTCGGGAAATTCGGGATCAACCTACCCCTGGACCCAGCAATACCACTCTTGGGAATATACCCAAGAGAGGCCCTATCATACAACAAAAGTATATGCTCAACTATGTTCATAGCAGCATTGTTTGTAATAGCCAGAACCTGGAAACAACCTAGATGCCCTTCAACGAAAGAATGGATGAAGAAAGTATGGAATATATACATATTAGAGTATTACTCAGCAGTGAAAAACAAGGACTTCTTGAATTTGGCATACAAATGGATGGAAATAGAAAACACTATCCTGAGTGAGGTAAGCCAGACCCAAAAAGGGGAACATGGGATGTACTCACTCATATTTGGTTTCTAGCCATAAATAAAGGACATTGAGCTTATAATTCATGATCCTAGAGAAGCTAAATAAGAAGGTGAACCCAAAGACAAACATATAGGCATCCTCCCGAATATTAACCATCATCAGGCGATGAAAGGAGACAGAGACAGAGGAGCACAGGACAGAAATCTCAAGGTCCAAATCAGGAGCAGAAGGAGACGGAGCACGAGCAAGGAACTCAGGACCGCGAGGGGTGCACCCACACACTGAGACAATGGGGATGTTCTATCGGGAACTCACCAAGGCCAGCTGGCCTGGGTCTGAAAAAGCCTGGGATAAAACCGGACTTGCTGAACATAGCGGACAATGAGGACTACTGACAACTCAAGAACAATGGCAATGGGTTTTTGATCCTACTGCACGTACTGGCATTTGGGAGCCTAGGCAGTTTGGATGCTCACCTTACTAGACCTGGATGGAGGCGGGTGGTCCTTGGACTTCCTATGGGGCAGGGAACCCTGATTGCTCTTCGGGCTGATGAGGGAGGGGGAGGGAAATGGGAGGCGGTGGCGGGGAGGAGGCAGAAATTTTAAATAAATAAATAAATAAATACATAAATACATAAATAAATACATAAAATGATCTATAAAGACTAGGGAGACAGCTTAGTTGGCCCAGTATTTCTATTGTGAGCATGAGGACCTGAGTTTATGGCAGTCACTTGTCGTCACAGCATTGGGAAGGCACAGATAGGTGCCGTGGAGTTTTCAGCCATCCTTGACTACTCCACCAGATTTAGGCCTAGTAAGAGAGACTGTCTCCAAAACCAAGATGGGTTGCTCCTGGAGAACAACAAAATTGACTTCTGGCCTCCACATCCATGTGAACATCTGTGCATCGATATCACATATACACTTGCAGCAGCATGGCCATTCACACATAAATTAAGATGAAACAAATAAATATAAGTGCTTTGTCTGTGGCAGAGAGTCTGAGGCAACTGATCTTAAGGACTGGTCTTTTGGTGCTATTTCTGAGTTGGGGCAATAAAATCAGGCACAGAAGCATTCAAATTTAAGCGTCCACTTGTCAATTTTTTCTCAGAACACCTTCTCAGTATCTCTTTCTGGCAGCCTGTAGAAAACAATGCTGAAAATGGTTGTTAATATGAGAATCATTTGTCTCTTGCTAAATAGCAAACAAGGGGTTCAGATATTCAATGAACAAAGTTTATAAGAGTGATAACCACTTAATAAAACTGTGTCCTCAACATTTAGGATGTGTTAAAAATTACCCATGATTTTATTTTCAAAATTCAGACCACTGGGGAGCACTCTAAAATCTTTATTTGTATGGGCATCCCTGACAATCCTGATGGAGGAGGACCTGGGTTGTCATCTGAAAGACAACTCTGTAGTAATATGGGGCACGGCGGAGGGGCTGCGTCCCCAAACACCCCAGCCGCCTGCCCTGCCCGGCTAGCTTATGCCCCAAATAATTACACGGACACTGTATTCTTTTAAACACTACTCTGGCCCATTTCTAATAATCTATGTAGCGCCCCTAGGTGCGCTTACCGGGAAGATTCTAGCCTAAGTCCATCCTGGGTCGGAGCTGGGGCATGGTGTGCGTCTTCCCTGGAGCAGGTAGCATGGCGTCTCTCCTGCGTCTGCTCCGGAGAGCAGAGCTGCGGAGTCGACCTCACTTCCTCTTCCTCCCGGCATTCTGTTCTGTTTACTCCACCCACCTAAGGGTGGGCCTATCCAATGGGCCTAGCAGTTTCTTTATTGCTTAACCAAGGAAATCAACAGATTGATATATGACACTCCCCCATCACTTCCCCTTTTTCTGTTTAAACAAAAAAGAAAGGCTTTAACTTTAACATAGTAAAATTACATATAACAAAACAGTTATCAAGTAAAAGTTACATCAGAAACATTTATACATATAACAAAATTGACCTTAAATCTCTATAAATAAAGCAAAATCTATACTAATGCAAATTATTCATATCTATATCATATCCCCCTTTAAATGTAAAAGAACGTTTATAAACCATATTTGGGAACATGGGCGCAGTTTTTCTCTCCAAACTGCTTCCTGCTGAATGGGGGCGTCGTTAATTAGGTCTTTCTTGGTATAACCTGTGTGCTAGTTTCATCTCAGTTGGCAGTTGAGCAAAGCAATTTTCTGAAGATGTTCACAGCAACCCTTCAGGAGGACGTGGGCCATCATACCAAATCGGGATAAATGCAATCCACAAGGTCTGATCCTCTGTGAAAACAAAAGAAGAATCTCTTTTCCAAAGTATCATATCCTTAGATCCAAATTTTGAAATCATACCCTCATGATATCCGTTCTGGTTCCACTTGGCAGCCCTTATAATGAAATGTCTCTCTGTACTTAGCTCCTTCACAGTCAAAAATTTTAAAGAAAACACAATGTACATAATCCAGACTCTCTGTGAATTTTCCATCTTTACGCGGCTTATATTTCTTTATTTCTTTTAATCTCTTAACTATCTGTACTCTGTCTCTTTAAAGACTTTACCTTTTTTTTTTAACATTAACTTTATTCTCTATATTCTTTTTCTTCTCTCTCCCAAGCCTGCGTACATTCATCCAACAGTGTGACTCGTTTAGTGGTCTGAATCTGTCCTATTGTGAATCTGCAATTTTTTACTATCCAGGAGCACTTTTGATTTGCACCTTTAAATCACTAGGCGCTTAAGAATCTAAGCTGTGACATTCCTAGGTTAACTTTTTGCTTTTTGAGCGTATATCTGAAAACCAGGCTGTCTTTGAACTCTCAGAGATCCGCCTGTCTCTGCCTTCCAGGCATTGGGATTAAAGGTGTTTGCTACTACACCTTGAACTCACAGAGATCTGTTCGTCTCTGCCTTCTAGGCACTGGGATTAAAGGCGTGTGCTACCACACCTTGAAGTCACAGAGGTCTATCTCCCTCTGCCTCCCAAGTGTTGGGATTAAAGGTGTATACTAAGACACACAACAACTCGCTTCCTTTTTTTTTTTTTTTTGTTTTTTGCTTTAAGAACTTCAACTTTCAGCTTGCATATATTTTTAACACACTTTAAACCATTCAGAAATTTTCTCTGTCTTTGAATCTCTCTTTACTGTATATCTCTCTTTTTCTGACCACAAGAGCCTTTAATTTACCAAGCAATATCAGTAGGACTAAAGGCGTGGCTTTGCTAGCTAGATCCAGTCCATTTCTTAGCTTTCCAGCCTCAAGGCTGAGGTATTGGCTGTAGCCATGTTTATAGCATTTCAAGGTCCCTGCCAGCCAACAAGCTACAACAGACAACACTCAAGTCCTCTCTCGGTAGCCAGCCCTCCTGCCTCAAACAGTCAGAGTTTGCCTGGCAGGATGGCCCAGAAAGCCGGCATTTTTAAATGGCGCAGCTTTTTCCTGCTACGGCTGAAAACCGAAAAGCATGCATTCAGCTTTTCGTCAACACCATTTAAGTGTTTCGTGGCAGGACCTCTTAATGAGCTTCAGGGATTTGCAGCTGAAGCTGAGTCAGGAAAATTTCAAAATGGAGGACGTACCATTTTGTGCTAGCTCTGGGGCTACCAGGTAGGAGCGGCACTCAGCACTTTAATTCTGAGACTGAGCGTGCAGCACAGAAATTCTTTTCATCCAAGTTACATCCAAATCTGACACGCAGAGCACTGTGCAGTCTGAAAACACGTCTCTGTATGGCGGCAGGAATCCGCCATGCTCTTCCGCCTGCCTAAACCTGATTCTGCCTTCTTCCCAGGAGCAGGCGGGGAGCTCTGAGTCATCGCACGGTCTCAGAGCACTCTCCTTCCGATCCCAAGCGGGAACACAAACATAAAGCCAGAGTTTGCACTGGCGGCACAGCCCCAGGAAGCCACGCTTTGAAATGACACAGCGTTTTTTCTGCTGCTGTTGCCGAATCAGGAAATCTCTCTACATCACGCCACCAACAAACAGCAAAAATCTGTGTTAAACTCTCTCTCCCTTATTTTTAAGCCTTCTCAAGTTTTTTGTGGACTCAGTTAGCCACACGTCTGGGCGTCATTTGTAGTAATATGGGGCACGGCGGAGGGGCTGCGTCCCCAAACACCCCAGCCGCCTGCCCTGCCCGGCTAGCTTATGCCCCAAATAATTACACGGACACTGTATTCTTTTAAACACTACTCTGGCCCATTTCTAATAATCTATGTAGCGCCCCTAGGTGCGCTTACCGGGAAGATTCTAGCCTAAGTCCATCCTGGGTCGGAGCTGGGGCATGGTGTGCGTCTTCCCTGGAGCAGGTAGCATGGCGTCTCTCCTGCGTCTGCTCCGGAGAGCAGAGCTGCGGAGTCTGACCTCACTTCCTCTTCCTCCCGGCATTCTGTTCTGTTTACTCCACCCACCTAAGGGTGGGCCTATCCAATGGGCCTAGCAGTTTCTTTATTGCTTAACCAAGGAAATCAACAGATTGATATATGACACTCCCCCATCACAACTCTAGATGATGTTTGACTTGTACAGTCACTTTGTCAAACGAGGATAACTCCATGTTATGTAATTCTAGAAGTAGTCTTTCCCAACAGTTATTTTTCAAACAAGGGTAACTCCATGTTATATGATTCTAGAGGTAGTCTTTCCCAACAGTTATTTTTCAAACGAGGGTAACTCCATGTTATGTGATTCTAGAGGTAGTCTTTCCCCACAGTTAATTCTTATTTCTGGACAACATAGCTACAAGGATGAAAAAAAAACAAAAACAAAAATAGGGAGAGCTTAAAATATGGACAAAGAAGAATTTATATCCACAGCTTGGGGTTTAGTTAACTCATGATAACATAGCAATCTGGTTTGATAAAATACTTCATACCTACATAAAAGTTGTGCAGCCTTGATGGTCAGTAGTAGTCAAGCAAAGATATTATTCATACATTGCAATGATGAATTTTTAGATGTCTAAAATGTGTGGGTCACATCATGATCTCACAATCTCTTTCGTCTCTCCCTTGCAATCTGATCTTTTTTCTCAGCTGTCACCCTGAGAGTCTACATGTTTTAAATGCTGAGGGGTATGCTGTTTGGCAAAAGATTGCATCACCTCCCCTGTTAACTGATGAAGGAGGGTTTGGGGGTCAGGGGAGGGAGACATGACAATCTGCATAAGCATCTTTTCTCTAAAGCTCTCTTGTATCCTCTTCCTCTCATGACTATCTGAAAAGATCATGACCAGGTTGTGTTAAAATGAATCCTACTTCACCCTCTATATGTTACATAAAATGCAATTTGATCAATTGAAGTAATAAACTATTTTAATCAAATATATGCTTTATGTGTTTTCTGAAGGTAAAAGGGAGACTTATTATTTCTTGAAGAAAATGTATTTGCAGAACTCATCAATAGAATCAAAACAACAATGGGTATTGTATAAATAACTTTAATAAAAATGTTGACTTCAATGTCAAAATAAATGAGCCAGGCAGACAGTAAAACACCTCAGCGGCAATGGGCAATTACAACCGTAACTGCAAACACTGACAACCACAGTCTTCTCCAAACATCCTGCAGAGAGGAACTCTATCAAGTAAACAGGACTTTCTTTAAAGAATAATTAAGGTAGAAAAGACGAAAAATGAATTAGAAAACAATTGTTTCCTCCTTCGTAAATTATAATCTACAATTAGTCATATTTGCTAATAGTTCTTTCCATACTTGTGGTGGGTACAAATTACCTTATTAAATCTTTCACTTCAGAAAGATGCTTAGGTTTATTCCCAGTTTTCTTTTTGAGGCAAGTGTGAACGAGAATATTTCTGTGATCTCTTCCTTAGCATGCTTTTTACTGGCATGTAGGTAAATTGTTAATTTTTATAAAATGGTTTTGCATCTTGTCATTTTGCTGAAAGTGTTAGCCATTTCAAGAAGCTATCAGGTGAGATCTATTATTTATAATATTATATTATCTGCAAGCAAAGGCAACTTGACTTTTTCTTTTCCTGTTTGTATCTTTTCAGTCCCTTCTTCTCAGTGCCCTAGCTAGCGCTTTAAGCACTATATTGAAAAGGAATGGTGACAGAGGCCAGCCCTGCCTTCTTCCTGATTTTAACTGCATTATTTCAAGTAAGGCTTTGTTATGTTGAGATGTGTTCTTTCCCGTCATATTCTGAAGTTTCTAGAATCTCACAAAATAATGCCAACAGCTAGCGACCAAGCCTTAAACCTGGGAGTGACTAGGAGACATTTCCTATTCAGAGCATAACACCACCCTTGTCAGACTGTCTAGTCTACTGTGCTATGCTTTAACACGTGTTGGTGTGGATGCTGAGGCTTCCAGAACAGGGGTGTGACTGGAAGGGTGTCTGATGACTGACTACGTCTCATAGAGCAAAGCCAAGCGGCTAAGGAAGCATGAGCTGTCATTGGGTGCTAATGTATAAGAACCACTGTCCTTACTGAAAGACACAAAATGTGGTTTGTGATAGAAACATCTGTTATAGTCTCAGTTTTGACATGAGCCCATTATATGATTTGGGATGAGAAATAGCTTTTCTTGCCTTGGAGTACCCTCCAGCTCTTAGGATCCAAAATTCCATGAAACTGAGGTGCAGAACCTCACAGACAATTCCAGATAGTAGCCTTGGTTCAAAGAAGTCCTGGACAAAATGCTCAAGTCCAGAACAGCCCTGGATAACATTTCTCTCTTGCTGTAAATTGAAGGAACATTTGCTGTTTCTATTTCTTTGCCTCACAAGCAACCATTTTCCCTTCAAATCAGGCTTCCCCTCCCTGCTCGGTCTCTGATTGCTGTGTTTACCCTGCTGTATTTTGACTGCTTCTATTTCCATTTCATTTTGCACAGGAGGACCAGCTTCTGTCCTGATGAATGAATCTCCTGGGGGAAGTCATCCATTTTTATAAATATTCTGAGAAGGTAATTTCCTGCTCAAAATAGAAAGCTGACATTTTTGTCTTGATGCCTGTGTTTACGGGTTGACTTCAGCATGAAAGCATGTAAATAAGAGACAGGGTCTTGAGTTAGGGTAAAGGAGAAAAGGGATGGAGAAGAGAATGAAGAAGAAAAAGGGCAGACCACAGGAGACGGAAAACAGGAGAAGTACGCAGACCACCTGCCACACAGCTGCGAGCTGGGTGCCATCTCTGTTATCTAAACAAGCTCCAAATCAGAGACTCCTCTCACTAACACAGCAAATAACAAACAGTATGCTCTTAAAAATATTTACTAAGAAATCTGTATAAATTTTAAAAACTGAAGCTTAAATGATTTTTAAAAGGCATTACTAAATTATACTATTGGACTTAAGGGCTACTGTAGAGTACAGCTCAGACCTCTGAGTATCAACTGTCTCCGCTAGCAACAACAGTCTGCCCTGACCTGTCTGACAGTGACGAGAATGTGGGGCAGAAGGCACGCACCATTACCAAACAACCAATCTGTAGCATCTCTGGGCATGCCCATCCACAGAGAAATGCATGCTGACCCTCTAATACCATGTTTCTTACTGACATGGACAAGACATGCTCAAATCAAGTGGGACAAGACCCGAGCATAGATATATGAAGAGATCATGAAGTACTACTTCTAACTGAGGAGCCCTTGAAAACATGCCTGCAGGGGAAAGGGGGGTTCGCGTATACAGCCCCAGAGAGGCCACAAACTCCAGTAGATATAGTATACCCATTACATAAGCAGTCCTCAGGGAGGGGTTATAAAGAACACATGAAATTAGAAGGCAATCATAATAAAGGAAGTAAAAGGGAAGGTGGCGGGAAGAGAATGGGAGTAGATTTGATCAAAATACATCATATGCTTCTGTAACACACTCCAACAATAAAAAATATTAAACCCAAGACCCTTGCCGCATTATGGAATAAGGAATGGAACAGAGTGCATCCATTACCTCTCCAGGAATACAACTTGAAGCAGAGAAGTCTCTGAAAATGAGATAATATCTAAATAGGATCACTTACTGGAATGTTCAGCACTGCATCTGTTCGATATTGAAATAACTATTATGATAAGCATTGTACTGAGAGCTAAAGATAACATTGGGGTTCAAACAGACCTATGAATTCCAACAGAAAAGACTGACACAGCGTAACGTTTACAAACAAAGACATGGTTAGAGGTTATTATAACCAGCATAACAAAATTAGATAGGATACCACAAAAACGGGTGACAGCAAAGCCAAACCTACTGAAAAGTCACAGAAGCCTCTACAAAAATGATGTTGAAGCAGCTCGCTGCATAGCAATGAACAAATTCAAACTATTAACTGGGCACACTGCTGTCCTGAAAAGGAGGGGCACAGTGTAGCAGAGGAACTGAAAGAAAGTCATGCTCATGTGCAGAGGGCAAGTGTGAGGGACAAAAATGTGAAGGTGTAGGAACAGTCGGGGCACCAGCTTGCAGGACCTGAGAGGTTCAGAAAGAATCAATATCTTCTCAATTCTCTCAACGACAATGGGAAGAAGAGAACTGGGGGCGGGGGGCTCCATTAGTAATGCTGAATTCGGATTTGTTTGTGCAAAAGTGTTGCTCCGCAGATACTAGAAAAAGCAGACAAAAATATCTATGAGATAAAAACAGGACTTGGATAAAGTGGTGGCAAAGGAGGAGAGGACCTGCAGGTTTCTGGCTTATGCAAGCAGGTAAATGGTGTGGCTCTCTGGGGTAGAGTGTGAAGGGGGCTGAGCTGACTGACAGTGTGAGACATTTAGGGAGTGTTGGTTCTGCAGTGTCTTTGGGACACGATGCATTCAAAGTAGATACCGTAGATCCCAATTCCTTTCCTTTTCTCCTACTTCCTCTACTCAGATATTTCAAGTATGCTTTCCAGGAATTCCAAATACCATTTTACTCTGTTCTACAGAGAAGTCTCAGTTGCTCCAATCGTACTTTCTAACCCAGCTCTAAGATTCCTTCTACAAATAGGAATCAAACCACATAGGTAAGACATAAGAACACCTAGTCTCCAGTAACACAAGGGATCTCTGAGTTCTTAAGCAGAATAACTTGCACAAAAGGCTAGGACTCACATAGAATTCTCCCCTTCTCTTTGAAGAGCAGTAAGAGGCAGATGGTTTTACCTGTGGGGAGCTAGAGTGGAGCACAACCACAGCACGTTATCATAGCATAAAGACTCTGGGACTCTTCAAGGTCAACAGCAAGCGGCAGATGCCTAGAATAAAGGCCTTTGCCCTTGAATTAGCAGAACCCTTTTCCACATCAAAAGTGGTCACAAAAACTGAGCTGATGCAGGGAGGTGCATCAGCAGGTAAAGCTCTTCATGGGCCACACATGCCTAACAACCTGAGTTCCATCTTGTCCTATGTGGTGGAAGGGAATTGGTTTCTGACAATGGCCTTCTCATCTTCACATGCATACCATGCTATTTATCTCTCACCATTAGTATTTCCTTTGGAAACTGCATGTTTATTTGTTCACTTATTGATTGGATTGTGTGTTATATGTGTGTGTATAAGTGTTTGTGTGAGCGTATGCACCCATGCATATGTGTAGAGACCAGAGGAGAATGATGTGTCCTCTTCTATCACTATTTGAATCTCTTGAGACAGGATCTCCAAACTTATTATAGTTATTTTATTATTATTATTATTATTATTGTTATTATCTCAGCAGCCAGTAAGCCCCAGAAACCTTCCTCTTGTCTCCACAACTGCCCCCCCAGTAGTGGAGCATGGTCATCCCAGGTTTTTCAGAGTGATATTAATCCAAATACTCATGTTTGTGAAGCGGGGACTCTTAACCACTGAGCCATCTCCCCCATCCTAAAGGATTTTTGGGGTATTGAACCTTTGATATCTTTATAAACTCTAGATATTTGTCCTTATCAGAGAAAAAAATTAGCAAAGATTTCCTCTCGTTCTATAGGCTTTCTCTTCATTCTCCTGGTGGTTTCCTTTGTTTTGCTAGATATTTTCAATTCTTGCAATCCCATTTGTCAGCTATTGGGTATAATTTTCTCTATCATTAACATTTTCAAAGAGAAGGAATTCATCAATAAAACCCTTTGTAAGAATCCTTCTCATAGTCATCATAACCAACTATTTACAATGTTATAGACTGCTCATAGCTATAGTGAATTATCATCATCCACTCACTTAATACATGCCCATTGGAAACAGTGGCTATCTGTACAGTCTGTCTGCCAGGCTATGTGCTATTCTTGTCTTTCACTTCTGTATGGAAATAAAAAAGGAACGTGGTACTCAGTAAGGTTGGAATATAAAACAGCAATCAAAACAACAATCTATTTATGTGAAATAGCCTCTCCTCGTTTAATTCCATCAAAAGGAATCTCATCTGAGTCTTTTGCAGTAAAGGGCCCAGAAGGACATTTATTTCATCTTCTATGTAATGGTGATTGCTGAAACACTAGCCAACAACAAGAACAAAGAGCTAAAAAACTACTAAGGTCCAATTCTACTGAAATAAGACAACTCTCAGCTAAATATTTGCACTTAACCTGCAAATTATAGATGATTATTCTGGAAGAAAAAACCCAGCTATGAAACTCTCTCACAGATAAACTTAATGAACAAGATTTCTGATTAATTTCTGAGCAGGATAAAGTAGGACACTAAGATTGAACGAGCAGAGAATGAAGGGACCAGCCCCGCCCATGCAGTGAGAAATGCATTCTTAGAACCACAGTGCACTCAGGCAAACAAACTGAAGGCTGCCTGTTAGCCATCCACTGGGCTATCTCAGGATTAGAAATCCAAGAGTAGTGTGTAGCCACTGGGATGTTTGAAGTAGGGAGTACTAACAGACTTTCATCTTGAAAATACTGCTCCAACACTAAAATGGAGATGATACTGGTGAATGACAATAAGAAAAATTTCAGAAGCATTTCCAAGCACAACCAAAGTAGAAAGTTTTGTTTTAGGTTCCCACATTACTAGTTCTCCCATTAAACTTGAATCTAGGATGACTTTCTGTGGAATCCAGTTTTATGGCCTACTCCTTCTTCCTGACAGCCAGCTGAAAGTTTCCTCACTGGCTCTGTGATTTCTACGATTAACAAAAGCTGAGCCCTCTCTACCTAAAAAGCAAAGAAGCGCATCATACAGACTTATCTCCCATCAGTATACCACGTTAATCAGTCTTCATGAGACATTAAAAGCCGGTCATGGTCTTGATTTTACCACCAAGCAATACAGATAGCACAAAGGCTCTTTCCAGGCACCACTGTTGTAAGGCCTTGAGCATCCTCTCACATATGCATCTTACTGCATGCAAAGCACTGTGATAACAGCACAGCAGTCAGCGTCAGTCTCCACTGCCCCTCTCTCCGGTTCTTACAGCTACATATGATGTGGTTCCAGCTGGGCAGTTCTCTAGGGTTAATTCATGCACAGATGACGAGGGCCTTACTTTCTGGATACTCAAAATGACACCTATGTGCCTGGCATTCACCTGAAATAACCAGAACCAATGGTGTAGAATACCCCCCTTTCCCTAAACTTCTCCAAATATCTTGTTTGTACAACTCGGGAACCACAGGTTGGGGAACTTCTTACAGAACAACTGTCTTCTCTACGAAGAAGCATTCTAAGAAACCAGAGTGGAAGCTGCGGGGTTTCTTAGGTCCTAGCTCTGGAAGATGGACCAGCTCAGTCTGCTTCTATTCTATTGGTGCAAAGAGGTGGCCAAGACTCAGTGTAGAAAAGACAGGACAAGGGACAGAGATGATAGCATATATGAATCACTGTTTTTGGAGAGAGGGCCTGCTTTTCATTCTGGTTGCCCAGCTAGCTTACACCCGAAATAACCACACAGAAATTGTATTAATTAAATTACTGCTTGGCCCATTAGCTCTAGCCTCTTATTTGCTAACTCTCACATCTTGATTTAACCCATTTCTATTAATCTGTAGATCACCACGAGGTCATGGCTTACTGGGAAAAATTCAGCATGTCTGACCTGGCGGCTCCATGGCAGCTCCCTCTCTGCCCTTCTTCCCAGCATTCAGTTCTGTCTTCTCCACCTACCTAAGTTCTGCCCTATCAGGCCCAAAACAGTTTCTTTATTCATTAGCCAATAAAAGCAACACACAAACAAAAGTAACTCCTACACCAAATCACTGGGACAGAGATAGCTGTGAAAATTAGATAACAGACTTTGGCAAATAAGAAGCAGAAGCATTGACAAACCTCTATTAGGATTGACTTTCTTGAAAACAAGACCTCATGTATCCAATGAGGTTAAAAAGATCATCAACGACTAAAAGTGACATTAGTCAAAAGGCAACACATAAAATCGACTGAACTATATATTGCATCTATGGCCACTTACAATTATTGATACTTATTAAAAAACATATTTTTTTAAATTATGAGAAGTGCTATCCCTGAGTGTGAAATAAAATTATAGTACAGTCTTACAAAAAAACTAATCCTTTTAATAAAAATGTCATAAAATTTATATTATAAAATTTTGAAATAAAAGTTTCCTTCCATATTTATTTTATCCATAGTCCTTCTCTTCTGAAACACAAGTTGAAAAAAACTAAGGATTTACTTAGAACATCTTCAAAAGTGCATTAAGTCATTAATTACTTATTCTACACTATGTTCTCTTGAGGAAAATAATGATAATTATCCATTATTATGGAGAACAATAGTGAGCTTCCAAGGACCAACTTGTCCAACTGACGCCCAAAGAGTACGCTTGCTCTCGAAAGCATCCCGGGCTCAGTTCTCCCAACTTCAGTGTGAGAAGTCTGTACATCGCTGGGCAAGTCATCTGTCCACTTTTTGAAATGTCATTTATCTTGTAAACACTAAAATTAACATGTTGAGCTAATCCTTTGCTAATGTTGTAGAGAGATCTCTGTTTGCTCTACTTAGCTACACTCCCTAAAAGATACACAAGAAAGTTCTGGAAAATAAAATAACTTGTTCTATTTACAAGAAATAAGTCACTATTTTGCTCAGGAGAGAGAAAACACAAACCTATAATTATGTTACATGTTTTAGATGCTCTGAACATACATTAAAGGCAGTCATAAAGTAGCATTTTAATAGCATGTTATGGCCAATTAGCATACTCAGACCCAGAACAAAGTGTGTGGTGGGGCTTTTTTGTCTCAACATATCTGGCCGAGTGGCTCTATAATCTCTTTTCCTTTTCTATTAGCTCCAAAAAGGAAGGGCTGCAGAAATCACAGTGGCTAAAAGCATGGATCATTCCACAAATAAAAGCATTCTATTATAAACAAATCCACATTATTCAAAAGACAACCAATTCTGCCATGTTAATTGACTTGAATTTACTCCACTGGCATTAGATCATTTTCCATGCCAAGCTATTCCTAATCTAGGCATATCACATACCCATTTCCTGAGACGATGAAAGTATCTATCAGAATTAATTAGCAAATTAAGAGACTCGCACTAAAATTTTCTCAGTAGAGAAAATAAAATTGTATCTAAAGAGTGTGAAAACAGTTTTCAAAATAGAATGCTGTGAAGGAAAGCACAAAGGAGCCGAGTAGGTCCCGTTCTGTTCATTACAGGTGCAGCAGCCTGGCTCGCAGGGAGCTTGTTAGTTTGAAGAAGAGGTCCAGAGTAGAAGCTACTTGGTGCTTTCTGTGAGTGTGGACACATAGTTTCACAAGTGAACTCTTTGAGGAAAAAGAGAAAGCACATGGACAGAACAGACATGACTCAGAGTGGGGAGCTAGAAGTTAAGCAGCAATCCTAACCCAGGCTGAACAAGGACACTGTGGAGCTGGGAAGACGACAGGGCTCTGATGTTCTCCTCTAATCCACCTGTGCATGGCCTGCACACCAGGAGTTTGAGTTTGTAGGAGGCTGGGTGTACAGCAGGGTTTGAAAACAATGATTTAAAGACTAGCTGTGCTCAGGTTGGCTACTCAGGACAAAACTGTGACTCTCTAAAATCAAACAGGAAATCAGGCTTTGGGAACTTTGGCACAACAAATGCTCACACAATCTCATCTTACAACTCTTGCAGAACATCCACATGGTAGCTCACAACTACAGGCAAAGTACAAGCATAAAATGCAATCTTTTTGAAAATAAAAACAAAACCTCAGTATTTTATATAGTGAAACTATAATGAATGGCAAAGAAGTTAGTATCTAAACACAAAAGAACTCTTTTACAGAGTTGGTGGGGTGTAAAGGGGTGGGGGCAGGACTACAGCATTGCAGAGAACTTCATCAGAGTCCGGAGACATCTCCTTTAGAAGCTAAATAGTAATTGCACGTCATCATCTTACTATTTATGCTATATGTTTCTTATTTACGTCATCGTCTTACTATTTATGCTATGCGTGTTTCTTATTTACGTCATCGTCTTACTATTTATGCTATGCATGTTTCTTATTTACACTGTTATGCACATTATGAGCATTAATGTGTATGCATACTATATTTCATGACTGTTTGGGAAGGAAGAAAGAAAACCTTTCCAACATACAAATTTACAGGCTTAGAGGGCTCCGGTCACTGGCATCAACTGCACCAATTGCTACAGTGCAGATGATGCAGTTGAGGTCTGCAGTGAGTGCATGTCAAATGCATGAACAAGTAACTAGGTACTTTACACGTGCAACACCCTCAGGCAGCAGCATCTGGTGCCTGTTCTCTGCTTAACGTCTTATCTTAAATAGCCCAAGTCTTTGCATCAGGTTCTGGGCATAGCATACTCTGGTGATTAAACTACCTCAGAGGTTTAGTTTTAGACTAGTATTTAACTTTTATTTCTTCAGTGTATACCCTTGGGATCAACTTGAAAGATTAGATTGTTACTTCAGTGGAATATTCTTATCCCAAAAAAAAGAGATGGATAGGTGGAAGGGAATTGAAAGGGAAGGACATATGGAAGGCTACAGGAAGGGAAGGGACAGGTGGAGGATATAGAAAAAGGAGGGATGAGGGAAGGGTGTAGAAAGCGGGACAGATGGAAAGGATGTGGGGACAAGTGGAAGGATGTAGAGAAGAGAGTGACAGGTGCCAGGATGTAGTGAGGAGAGGGACAGGATCGGGGGGGGGGGCACTATTCATCTTTATGCTCTTTAACTCTCATGGAAGAACTCAGAAGCTTGAATCAGAGCCAAAAAATTAAAAAGACTAGTCACATAGGGACCAGATGATGGCTCAACAAAGAAAGAAACCTACCAATTCTGACATCAGAGTCCAATCCTGAGGGTCCACATCGTGGAAGGAGAGAACAAATTCCCACGAGCTGCTGTGCCCTCCACATAGGCACTGCGACACATGTGCACGCACACACCAAAAATAAATAAGTAAAAGCAGAATCATTTTTATTGATTTGTCACTAACTAGATATACCCATGTGAACATGGACAGATATAACTTGTAACCTCAAAATAAATGCTGATACAAATTAGAGATATACATACGGGGTGGTTTATGTTAAATAAATCAAACAGGCAAAATAGGGGTGCATAAACAGGTATCTAAAATGTCTTCAAACATTGAGAAATTGTTGTGGATAAATTCAAAAGGGAAAAGGCACCGGATGCCATTTGCTTGTTTGGGTGATAATGAGAAGGAGCAGTTAGTGCCGCCCTCACTGAGAAGTAGCCCAAGAACTTTTGCTGACAGCTCCTTCCCACTGTTGACTCATACAGAAGCAGTGCTAGCCAACACATCTAACACTTTTCAGCGGCCCTACAGGAATGCTGGGCCATCAAGACACCAACTTGTGCATGACACAATGCTTCTTCCACAGGGGGAAAAAAAACAGCAAGCAGGGTTAGCTGTTTCAATCCGAACTTAGCTTGTCAACTTCAGTCCACTCTGCTTAATCTCTTAGAATACTGTTTGGGATTTCAATTCTGAAACTATTGATGCAGTCATTCTGCTAGCAGTTTGGTTTCATACCCGGGTTTGCTGAGAGTATCTCCATGCTTAGTGGGAGATGAAACAGAACAGCCAGGGGGGACAAACAGCTGAAGCACTGTTTCTAAAGATCAGGTTCTCCCAGATGGAAGCATGTTAAGTTATACTGAATTCCAGATTCTTGGAAGTTATCTTTAAGTAAATGCATGCCTCTTGTCTAAATATTTTCAGGTTTGATAGTAATTAAAGAAACCTCTGAGTGTTTATTTTGCTGTCAAACAGAAATGTATTTTTTTTAAGTATAGTGCTCACTAAGGTACAGTGAGCAGCATTACAGGGTAAAGAAGGCAGATGGCAGCCACAGGTCTATTACACCTACAGAGGCACAAAGCTGACTCACTGCTCACTGACGCACCTGCACCTCAACTCTGAGCCAATGGAGAACACACCCATAAAGGCACGGCATGTAAGAGGCAGAGCTCTAAGTTTCCCCCAAGATTTCCCTCTATCTCTTTCCACGGGTTCCCTTGAACATGACATGGCGGTGGCTGTGGTACTTGTCCCTCTCACGTAACATTATGCCACATGGTAGCTTAGGGTTTCTATTGCTGTAAAGAGACACCACAACCATGGCAACTCTTATAAAGGAAAACATTTCATTGTGGTGGCTGCTGACTGTTCAGAAGTTCAGTCCCTTCTGAAGAGTCACAAAGGGAAGCATGGCAGTACGCAGGCAGACATGGTGATAAGAAAGAGCTGAGAGTTCTACATCTTGACCTACAGGCAACGGGATGTGCCTGAGACACGGGGCGTGTCTTGAGCATTGGCGACCTCACAGTCTGCCCTTACAGTGACACTCTTATGAAATATGACCACACCAACTCCACCAAGGCCAAATCTCCTAATAGTGCCACTCCTTTGGGGGTCCATTTTTTTTAAAAACACTACACATGGAAAAGTCAAAGGACTTTTACAGCTGCAATCTCTAATTGGTTGAGCTTGAGTGACCAGGGAGATCACTCTGGATGTGTTTTTAGAGACCACTGAAATGTCACTCAAATGGGAAGAGGCGTCTCCTGTCAGCATTAAAGAGACAAGACAGGTTGTGAGAGAAGTAAATAAAGCAGGGCCCGAGGAGGCCTCTGTAAGCTAAGAGTGATGCCTGGCTCACAGGCAGCAAAACAGGAGTTTCAGTCCTCAACCACAAGGAGGTGCTTTCTGCTCTGACTGTGCAATCTTGGAAAGGGATCTAACCTCGATACAGCCAAAGCCTTTGCTGAAATCTTAAGCTTTCCTGAGACCAATGGCCAGTTGAGCTACCTCTCCCCAGGCCTCTGTTTTAAGAAATTATGAGGCAATAAATTATTATTGTTTTGAAAGCTAACTTTGTGGTATTTCATGATATGACATTAGAAAACTAATTATATTTTTATATTGCCTTTAAGAACAAGACAACCTATTGTGACCCTGTTACCCAAAGAGGTGCCTCCTGATTTGATGTCCGGAGCTGAATAGAGTTACTGAAAGCTGAAAGCAATGTGATAGAAAAATAAAATTTCAGATGCCATTGCTCAATGAGGGACTTGGAGCGGTCAGTGTTGTTGCCCTCAGTAAAAAAGCTTTACAGAGAGAAAGTGGGGAAGGGAAGGGAAAGAAGCAGAGAGATCCTTGGCATAACTGAGAAGAACGGTGAAATAACATCCAGAAATAGCAGGGAATCCAGAGCCACAAGACATTTGATGTCATTACAAAACCTGCAGCAAGAATTTCCAGGAAGTTATCAGATCCAAAGGGACTACACCAAAGATTTCCTACTCTGATTTCAGGGCCAGAATATGATCCAGTTCCCTAACTCTGTCTTTTGGCTGGATATTTCTAAAAGAAGAGAAAGATAATTTGCTAATATTTCTCAAAGTGCTCAGTAAGCAAACACATTATTTGAAGATTAAAAAAAAAAAAAAACAAGTTCAGGCTCCAGGCAAGCATGCGTTCTGCTACTTTCCAGCTAAAATAGCAGTGAATGCTTGAGCTGTGTCATTAATTTTCCCTCGTTTTCTCATAACAAATAGAGTTCAGCAAGAACATTGTTGCAAGAATTTATTTCACTTCTAAGCTAATTTACTCCAAGAACTAATGAGTTCTTCATCCATGAACTTTTTGGTACTTTCTGGATCAGTGACTCTGGAAACATTAAATCGTTATTCTTTTTTAAAATAGTTTGGCCATAATTTTTCACAGGCAACACACCCTGAACTAACACAAGTGCTGCTTCCGGCAGGCAATGAGAGACTTTGCCTCTAGTCTACGTTACACTTCATATTTATTTATAAGTCTATGTTAGAGTGTGTACAAGGCTTTGTAAATTACTTTGCCATGTCTTATCCTAAGGGAAAAAACATTGCATTTTTGTTGTTGCTGTTGTTCAGTTGCTTCTTGATAGTCTGCCTGCACAGCCCAGAATGGGAAGAACACTTTCTTTGTCAGTCAGTTGAACTGACTGTCTGTCTATTTATCTATCTATCGATCGATCTATCAATCTATCTAAATATATAAATACCTACATATCTTCACTATTTTAAGTTAGCATTCAAAATAATAAGTCATTATCATGCATTCATGTCATTAAACTATATTCTTATTCCTTTCCCAGCCCCGCTACCCTCTCCATCCTCCACTTCCCTGTTGCTGGTGTCTATTTTCTCCTCAAATAGTTGTCCCTTCTTTTTTATGTCTCATGTAATCTAGAACCCCTTCCTCTATGCTCATTTAAGGTATGCTCCTCCTTTCTTACAGGTTCCTTTCTACTTAGATTACACACCAAAAAAATTAAATCTAGATTCCACATATGAAAGACAACATTCAGCATGTGTCTTTCTGTGTCTTATCCTAACTAAGACCTCATCTCCAGTTGTGTACTTTTTGCTACATTTGTCATGGTTTCAATTTTCTTTATGATTGAAAAATGCCACTGTGGATATGTACTACATTTTCTATATCCATTCGTCTATTGATAGACATCTAGGCTGGCTTCAACTCTTAATAACTGTGAATAGTGCAAGAGAAACCATGGAAGTGTATGTTGTCGTACATGAAGACAGAGACCTTCAGCTATCTGTCCCAGAGTGGCAGAACTGGGTCATATAGTAGCCCATATAGTTAATAGATGTCTCAGTAGGAATATGTCAAAAAAACTAACTTACATGGGCTGTCCTGAAATTCATGAATATGATTTTATATAAACACTACAACAAAGAGCCAAAACTCTAAATGCAGGTAATTGAATAAACTTCTATAAAAATCTCCCAGTGTTTTTCTAGCCCACAAGAGTTGTCCTTGATGACAAGAGAGTACCATATAGTAGTCATCTCAATTAGGATTTATTTTGCTGTGAAGAAGCACCATGACCATGGCAACTCTTATAAGAAAAGTATTTAATTGTGCTAGCTTGCTTATAGTTCAGAAGTTTAGTCAATTATTGTTATAAAGGCAAACAAGGCAGCATGTAGGCAGACATGGTGCTGGACCTAAGAGTACTTAACATCTTGATCTAAAAGCAACAGCAAATGAACTGTCTCACTAGGCATGGCTTGAGCATATATGAGACCTCAAAGTCTTCCTTCACAGTGACACAATTCCTCCAACAAGAGCACACCTACTCCAACAGGACCCTACCTCCAAAAAGCACCATTTCTTTTGGGGGCCATTTTCTTTCAGGCCACCACGTTCCACTGCCTAGCCATCAAAGGCTTATATCCATATCATTGTAGCCATACCATAATGCAAAAATGCATTCAGTCCAGCTTCAAAAGTTCTCATAGTCTATAAAAGTCTCAAACTTATCTAAAAGTCTAAAGGCTTTCTGAGATTCATGAAGTCTCTTAACTATAAACAGCTGTAAAACCAAAATCAAAAAGATCCCCTACTTTGAACATATAATGGCCCAGGATATAGAATACCATTCCAAAACATGGGGAAAAGGAGCAAAGCAAGGAAATACCAGGTCAAAGCAAGACTGAAAACCATCTGGACAAACTCCAAACTCTGCATCTCCATAACTGATGTCAAAATACTTTTCAGACCTCCAACTCCTTTCAGCTTTGTTGACTGCAACACACTTCTTTCTCTAGGGATGGTTTGATCCCCTTTTAGCAGCCTTCCCATGCAGGTATCCCATGGCTCTGGCATCTCCAGCACCTTGGGGTCTCCAAGGCACTCCAGGTTTCAACTTCACAGCTTCACTCAATGGCTCTAAGCTTCGATTCACGGACACCCTGGATACATAACTGGCCTAAGCGTCTTTTCTTAATCATGAAGGCAAATTCCATAGCCCCTTCTATCCTTATTCCAGAACCACAATGCCAAGGCTGCCAAGTTCTGCTACCTACTGGGACTGTAACATGACCCCCTTGTTCAATAGCATCTTAATCAACTTTCAGTTTTCGATAGTTTCCTTTACTACCTAAGCTTGCTGTGCTAAACTGGGTCTGTAGATGAGGCTGGACTTGAACTCAGAGATCTTTCAATTATATCGTTACCAGCTTTCTGTTTTCGATGGCTACCTTCATTATCTAAACTTGGTTGTTCTGGAACTTGCTCTGTAGACCAGGATAACCTCAAACTCATAAGATCCACCACTCTTTGCTTTCCAAGTGCTGGGATTAAAGGGATGTACTACCACACAGGGCTCTAAGTTTTTTTTTAGTTCCTTTTCACAAATTAAAAATTTAGCTGGGTGGGATCTTGCCCTAAGGTCACCATAACCTTGATTCCATTTTCTAATCTGTTTATCTCCTTGCTCAGTTTGCTCTTTTTCATTATAAATCTTCATTAGAGTTACCACTAGTAATCACCCAACAGAGTCTATAGTAGGCTCTTTTGAGATTTCCTCTGCCAACAGAATTAGTCCAAAAATTTTCACTTTAAGCTTAGGCAGACTTTTCAGACAAGGGCAAAATCAGCCACATTTGTCAACAAAATATCATAAGACCAGTTTCTGGGCTACATTCTTCTCTTCTGAAACCTCTTGATCCGGCCCTTCACAGTTCAAATCACTTTTAGCACCACTGTCTTCCATGTTCCTACTAATATGGCCCATTAAGAAGCACTTAAAGCATTCCAGTGCTTTTCTAGTCCACAGTGCCAAGGTTTATGTTCCTTCAAAAAAAAAAAAAAAAGCATGGTCAGGCCTTTCACAGCAATACTCCACTGCTGGTACCAACTTCAGTCTTAGTTTGGGTTTCTGTTGCTGTTCAGAGACTCCGTGACCATGGCAACTCTTATAAAGGAAAGCATTTAATTGTGGTTGCTTGCTTTCAGGTCAGAGGTTTCGTCCATTATCATCATAGAGGGAAGCAAGGCCTCATGCAGGCAGACATGGTGCTGGAGGTGAGTCCTTATAAGTTGATCCAAAGGAAACAGGAAGTGAACTGTCTCACTGGTCATGGCTTGAGCATATATGAGACCTCAAAATCCACCTCAACAGTGACACAATGCCTCCAACAAGACCATACCTACTTCCACAAGGCCACACCTCCTAATAGCACCATGTCATATGGGGCACATTTTCATTCAAAACACTACAGTAGTCAAGCCTCTTGAATTCATATACATATTATCCTCTCATAAGGAAAACATCAAGTAATCCAGTTTATAAATACCTAGAGTCTTTCCTATGGTTCTTATAATTTATCACTCTGATATATAACTTCCATAGCTACTAAATTGCCAAAAAGCATTTATTTGCTGGTGGAAAAAAAAATCAGCAAATTTTGTAATTTTTTTCAAAGAGAAACCTCTTTCAAATAGTTTAACCAGCAACAAGTCAGAGTCACCATCTATGGGATTAACTGCAGGAAGATTCCAAAAAGCTATCAGAGAGCTTCATGGCTTCCCTGTGGCTCGTGAGTTTAAACAGCATCATTCACTGAGATGCTTTGCCATGTTTTACAAGTGTCTTCCCCACAGCATGCTTCTGAAAATAAGCGTGGTGTCTATATTATAGTCCACCTGTACAGAAGATTCTTGGTAGCATTGCCCAGACACTCAGTTTCTTTCCATTCTCCTTAAATTAGGAGATGAATCCCAGCAACAGAATTCCACTTAAAGCTTTCTACAAACTTGATATGTGGTCTCACAGCTTTCTAAAGCAACAATGCAAGACTCCTAATTAGCACTAATAAGTGACTGGCTCTAAGAAGAACACTCCATCCTAAAGACAAAATCAAATTTTATTTAAGAAGAAGATTCATTACAAGTTATTAAAAAATGATTTAGTATAAGACTAAGACCCAGCCTCAGGAGTCTTCAGTGTAGTTCTTAGGTGATACATAATAATACATTAATACATAATATGTGATATAGGTGAAATATGTATAGTAACATATAACATTGTTTTTAAAATCAACAAAAACCAAAGCCTGGAGAGATGGCTTAGTAAACTTGTTGCTTTTCCAGGGGCTCGGGTTTGTTACCAGCATCTACACAGTGGCTCAAAACCTTCTGTAATTACAGTTCCGGGAGACCTGATGCCTTCTTCTGGCATATGCAGGCACTGGGCACACAAGTGGTACATCGTCATACATGCAGGTAAATCACCCATGCACATAAAATAAAAATTAAAATTTCAGTCAGCAAAAACAAACTCTCAACTCGACCACAAAGTTGTAACAACCATAACAAATGAAGAACGGTCAATGCAAGAGTAAGTCCTGGAGATAAAATGGATCTTTCCCAAGAACTAAAGTATGACCAAAAATCATGTGAAACACCAAATGGAAGATTTCAGAGTCTCTGGCTCCTCAGATACCATGCCTTAACACTTAGTACCAAGTATCTGAAATCCAAGTATAATGAAAGTGAAGAAAATGTCTCGTTTCTTAAAGTGCCACATCCAAAAATAACCATTCATGAATTCATTGCATAGAGCAGACACTTAGGAAAATTATCTTATATTTCTTACAAAGTCAATAATAGTTGTGAAAGCCTGGTCTCCCAATGTTTAGAAGCATCTTTATTAATTACTGATTGCCCAAGTACCGTTTGCTCTATGCACACTCCTTAGCCACACCCACAACAAAATGCCAATTTAAAGGCAAGTTCCATGTTTTTGTCTTTTTGTACCCCATAAAATTCAGCTTAAAGTCTTTAAAATATTTATTGAATTGGACTGACAGTAAATATAAAAGATTTAATGGTTAATTCTTTAGTTGGTAATGCCTCTGTCTGAAATTCTAATTAGCTATTTATAAAAATCATTTTCAAAATTAAAATGAGGCAAAAATCGAAAATAAAAGCAGAAACCAAGAAACAATAATGAAATATTTTTGTTAGACTCTTACAAAATGGAAAATAATCATTATCTTTCTTTTTAAAGTGTCATGATCTTGAGACAGTATTCTTTACAAAATTATAAAAGTAAGGCCTGCTGATTATGTTGAAGATATTACTCATAGCTGCAGAGAGAGAACTCTCCATTGACTATTCTAAAACTACACCTATTCTATTCCCTAAAATATGATTGTAGGAGATTAGTAAGCGCACGCCTTTAATCCCAGCACTCAGGAGGCAGAGGCAGGCGGATCTCTGTGAGTTTGAGACCAGCCTGGTCTACAGAGCTAGTTCCAGGACAGGCTCCAAAGCCACAGAGAAACCCTGTCTGGAAAAATAAATAAATAAATAAATAAATAAATAAATAAATAAATAAATGAAAAAATTTAATTAAAAAAGTAAAGAAAAAAATATCCCACAACTTTGGATATTCTCAAAATCACAAAAGTGGAGAATCAGTCTTACACCTCCAACACATATGTACAAAGGAGCCAGAATTCACTTTCAAGAGTGGGCTGTAGTCCAAAAATACATCAGTGTTCCTAAATTTCTATTTATGGGGGTTTTTAATTAATCTGCCTCTTCAGTGAACACTGCACTTTATATGCTAATAGAAAGAAATTGCCGTGCTCTGTGATCTATGACTAACTCTTAAGGTTCATGTAACAGGAGACACAGTCTGCCTCACAGCCACCCTCAAAGACCTGGCCTATGACAATTTTTTTTTTCGAGACAGGGTTTCTCTGTAGCTTTGGAGCCTGTCCTGGAACTCCCTTTGTAGACCAGGCTGGCCTCCAACTCACAGAGATCCGCCTTCCTCTGCCTCCCGAGTGCTGGGATTACAGGCGTGCGCCACCACCGCCCGGCGACAATTTTTTTAATGAGGGGACTGTTATTTGTTAATCAGTGCACTGACTCCCTCTTCCAGTGCACCAACCCTTCCTCTTTCACTGTACTGACCTCCTCTTCAAGTGCAGACTTAATTCTTCCAGCGCACTGACCCCCTCTTCCTGTGCACCGACTCCCTCTTCCTGTGCACTGACCCCCTCTTCCAGTGCACTGACTCCCCCTCTTTCAGTGAACTGACTCCCCCTTGTTCCAGTGTGCTGACTCCCCCTCTTCCAGTGCCCTGACTCCCCCTCTTCCAGTGTGTTGAATTCCCCTTTAGAAGTTCCTCCTTCACTTCAATGTAATTCAATTAGGGTTCCTTTTAAGTACTTCGGTAGACAAAGGAACTTTTAAAGATATTACTGCCGGGCGGTGGTGGCGCACGCCTTTAATCCCAGCACTAGGGAGGCAGAGGCAGGCGGATCTCTGTGAGTTCGAGACCAGCCTGGTCTACAAGAGCTAGTTCCAGGACAGGCTCCAAAACCACAGAGAAACCCTGTCTCAAAAAACCAAAAAAAAAAAAAAAACAAAAACAAAAAACAAATAAAGATATTACTATACTCTATGTGTGCAGTTGATAAACCTAGTTTTTAAAGTCTAACTTGAGACTAAGAAGAACTCTGAAATTGTGACTAAGATAGTGTCAGGGCATTACTAAATAGAATGTTGCTTTATAGCTTTGCCGACCTATACATCTATATGCTCTTTTATAGCTTTCCACCACTAATGGAGTCAAATCCCTAGAGAAAGCTCCAAAAGAACCATATTTCTCTAGTTAAATAAACCAGGAATTATGGAAGAAGGAGAAATTACAAGAAATTCACTTCAAGAATTAAAAACACCAAGAATATGAAGAGGTAGGGAGGCCATGATGCTGACTCTTCTATTATAGTCATTTTTATTCATGACCCTACAACGTTTTTCTATAGCATCCCAGTCCTTAAACATCCCTCACCATCTCAGCGTTGAGGATTTGGCTGAACATGAGATGCTGAATAGGGCTCAGATCTCTTCGTTCTTCATGGTGGACTCTAAGAAATGCTGAAGACAGAGGATGCAGGAATATTCAATAGTGGATGCTCCTAGATTACTCTGAACTTTCATCTCTTCTGCTGATCTTGCTGGTTAGCACCTTCTAGAACAAAAATTTCACTCAGCTAGAAGTATAGAGTTGTAAGTTTCCTATATCTGTAGGAGAAAGTTTCCTGACCCAGTTGCCCATCCCCAAAACACTCAGTTAATAGCTCAGATTTAATACCAATGCCTATATTTTTTTCAAGACAAGGTAACTCCTACATTTTAAATTAACCCATATTCCTTATTTATGCTCTGTCATATGGTGGTACCTTTATTAACATGGCAAGTTCATCTGCCCCCTCTGTGTTTGTCTGATAGTTCCTGACTACGCCCTTTTTCTTCCCATCATCCTTAGCTTGTTCACCCACCTATCCTTCCTGCCTGGCCACTGGCCAATCAGCATTTTATTAAACCAGTTTGAGTGACAAATCTTTACAGTGCACAAGAGGATTATTCCACAGCGTATATTTAGGATGCTCAACCATTTCTGCCATGGTGGGATTCTAGTGTTACTTGGGAATTGGTTCAGATTTCTCAGAAGTCACAGAGGTATCTCCATGGAGATGAAGTAACTACCAAATGTGTGAAGGATGAAGTACAAACATCTGAGAACCCACTAGACTCTCTCAATTAGGAACTACACAGGAGTACAATTTACCTCAGCTTTTCAAATCCAGAAAGTTAAACTATGGACTAGCTCTGATTATGAATAAAGAAAAGATGGTTTCTCTTCTAAGTGCTGATGGGGGAAGGCTAATATTGGGACTCAGGACACAAATATTAGTTTCCCCAAAGTATATGAATGTCTTCTGACCACCAAAAGTCCCCCAATGCTTTATGACATTACCTTTCTTCTAACATAGAAACAGGAAATATGACCATTATACTTGATAAATAAAATCCTCTCTGCTATAGGAACTTAATTTTATTGGAGATGAAGGATAGACAATTTCAAAGTTACACTAAACAACCAGTTTACTGACTGACTATCTTGTATCATTTACTCTGTCTGTGGCTGGCACCAGAAACTTATTAATGAAAAGCAACAGAGTCCAGGCAGAAGAACATGATATAAAAAGGAAATATAGAATTACTTACACTGAAAATACCCTTATTACAGTAGCAATTTATAAAAACAGGACAGCTTTTTAAAAATTAAACATCTTCCCTGAGCAAGTGACATGTGGGCTAGTTTGGAGGAACTAATAGAAGACAACTAGAGAGAAACAGGGGATCACAATGCTCAACTGACCTTGTCTCTTTTGCTATGAGTGTCACATGAGCCATAAGCAATGTGGAAGTCTTCAAAAGATTCACCTGAGATCTGCTTTAAATTATACAATTATATGGAAGCAAGATACATCTAAAAGAGAAAATCAAGTTGCTTCTAGGTTCTTGTTCAGCTACCTTTCTTATACAGCCCAGGCTCGCCATTTTAGAAAAGAATATTGCTTGCTTTTATTGATTATTGAGATGACAGATTGTGAATTGGTAGTTGAAGAACTAATAGATTTAATAAGTGTGAAATAACATTCTAGGTAAGGTAAGCCCAACAAATGAAAAGTTAAGTGAAAATATGTGGATTATGAAAAGTTAACTATAGAAAACATGAGAAGTGAGGGGAGCATTAGCTAAACTGGATCAAGTCACTGCCGGCAGCATGAACGGCCATGATGACAAGACGGCACTTGAGCCAGCGTCAGTAAAACAGTGTTTCTTGTTGTCTCTCTTCTGTCTCAATCTGTATTTTGAAAACTATGACCTGAGACCAGCCATGTTTCAGGCTTGTGAATTCCAATTCTACTCTGGGAATAGATGTCACCAGGAACTGGGCATCCAGTTACCAAAAGTTAGATAGGAGCCAAATATCTCGGAAATAGGATAAGGAAAGCCTGAAGCCCACTCCATTAATCTACTGGGTGGAGCCTTCAGAATGAGCACACAGAGTATCTTCCCTGAAATTCTCTGGATAGAGCAGGAAGAAGCCATGCTTCAAATGACGCCAACAATGATGTTTAAAAGAGAGAAAGACAAAGTTTATGCAAAGAACTATTGGGTTAAGAGAAACAAAATTTTCATGTATGAATTTCCTAGTTTTAAGTATAAGAAAATCCACAATAAGCCTAATGCTATCAAGTCAAATGAAGAAAATCATGGTCTGATGAAGAAAGTTTAGGCAAGGATTTACCCACAGGTCAGTCTCAGGGTCTTTCTTACAGCTCTGATGAGAGCTGCTTCCTTCTTCAGCACTAATCTCCCCAGGTCTCATTCACTCAGTGCACCAAAAAATATGCAGAGATGCACAGACAGATCTCACTTTCTACCTTTGTAGGACAGATTCAACCTCTGTTTACTTAAATTCATTCCTGATTTTCTGTCTCAGGAACCTATCTTATGAATCTATTATTCTAATTAGTGGTTGTATATTTTGGGGGATAATTTAGGACAGTTTTTCTACTAGCCAGATTTTGATATTTTATTTTGGTCAGCTTCTGATACCATTTAATGAAATGAAGATTCTCAGGTCAACTGCCAATATTTGGGCATCTGTGGGTTAACCACCCTAAGTGTACTTTAGGCTGTTTTATGCTACCTAACAGCTGCTGACTTCTCTGGGGAGAAATTCTCTCCAATTCCACAAAACCACATGGTGATTGAAAAGTCCTTAAAACTGGTATTTTTCTCATAAAATTCCCTTGTTTCATTTGGATAAACAGTTCATCCATTCTAGCTGTTCATTTACCCCTCCAACACTCTTTATTAAGCACATGCCAAAGGATAAAGATGCTTAATACACTTCCATTAGCATGCCTGGCCTGATGGTTCCAGATATAGGAGATCATATGTGAAATGTCTAACAACCCAATACCTATATTTCAGTTGCATCAAATTCAAAACTTCCTTGTACATCCAAATTTTACTGAACATACAAACATATTAGAAGCCTAAGAGCTTGCTACGTTTTGCAATATAAAAGCGGAAATTGGCACTAAATAGTGAGTTAAAAATGACAAAATAGAAACAAAGCTCCAGAAATTCCCTCAACACCAAAAGTAGTCAGAACCAAAATCTTCCAGAATTCCTCAAAGGAGTACATTTTAAGGAAAGATGCCCAATTATTCAAAATCTCAGCAAGCAATGGCAGGTGAATTAAAGATTTAGGAAGCTCATCCAAAGCTGACAGCATCTCCGTGTAAGCAAATCTTGGCTCAGGAGTAAAAAAATTTTAAGAAATGTCTTCTAAATGGAATTCTACCCCAATTAGTAGATAGTTAACAGTTGATTAATTCATGTTTCTAAATCGTGATAAATGTATTTGAAATTAAAACTCACATATCACAGAAGAATCTGTTAGACAGTATATGGCATAAATGTCTGCTCTTTCAACAGACAGCACGTAGGCACATTATGCACTAATGGATTTCCTCCAAGAGTGAGGGAGTTACTTCAAGCATCAGTTGTTACAAAGTAAGCTCAGCTTCCTCAGCTCACTGTCTTGCTTCCTGTCTCACCCTGTGATCTCTCCCATACCCTTCTTTATTCCTCTTTTACTTAATGCATGGGCTAGCACACAGCCTCTATCACAAGCTAAAAACATGCAACATGCAAGTATCATATTCTTAGATCTTCAGAGGCATGTGCTAAATAATCCTCTTTTCCATATAAATTTATCAGCCTCTGCTACTTTGTCATAGCGACAGACAGGACTACAGTACTTACAGGTCTTTTCTCGCCATGTCTCTTGTCCCTGAAGGTGTAAAGCCAAGGCTTCCACTAAGCACTTTAGTCACAAGAGACCTCTTTGCTCTGTGAACTCTGGGAGCTCTTCCTTGGCACTTACGGTGCCATGAACAAAATAACCTATACTACAATATGTGATGCCCTGTCAGCAACTTCAATCACTGAGTAAATTGATCATTGCCCTTGGAAATACACATTAGGGCAACTGTCTTCTTTAGATTTTTTCTTACACTATTAAGATATATGTTCTATCTTTCTACTAGAAATATAAACCTTGAACATATGGATGGCATATTATAGTTACTTTTTTAAAAAAAATCTCTACAGTTGCTGGCACATATGCTTCTGAGAACTGGTATTGATTGATGTTGGTGCCAATCAAACCTAAGATAAATCAAATGTTCTTTTTTCTTTTGATACAGGGTCTCTCTGTGTAGTTCTGGAAGTCCTAGAACTCTCTCTATGTAGACCAGGCTGGCCTCCAATTCACAGAGATCCCTCCTGCTTGAGTGCTAGGATTAGAAGCATGTACTGCCATATAATAAAGAACATCCAACTGTTCTTTATTATATTTTAAGTGGTTTAGTTTGTTTTATTTAATATAGTAGCTCATATAGCTAAAGCCAAAGTCAGACAGATTGTACTTGCCAATAGGACAGAGGATCCAAAATGGAGCCTTCTAGAGGAAAGAACATTTTATTCCTGTGACGGTTCAGACTTTGGACTGTCGCTGTCCTCACAAGTCTATAGAGCACCTCATAATTTCATTAATTCTTTTTAAACTTAAATATTCAGACTCAAGGGTAGCAAAGATAAATGCATCTATCATTGGATAATAATCTTTTTAATAACAGTATGAAACAAGCACTGTTGCCTTTCATTAATAAAAGAAATTGTACCAAAGAAGGAAGATGAAATGGCTTTCCTATAGTCCTACAGTATAGTGGTTTGAGTAAGAATGGCCCCTATGGGCTCATATGTTTGGATGTTTGGTCCCAGGTGGTGAATTTGTTTAGGAAGGATTAGGAAGTGTGGCCTTTTGGAAAAGACAGGTCGCTGGGAGTTTTCAGAAGCTCACACCAGGCCCTCTCTCCATCTGCTGCCTATGGATCAGGATGTAAAGCTCTCAGCTACTGCTTTAGTACCATGTCTGTCTTCTCCCCACTGCGGTGATAATGGATTAATCCTCTGAAACTGTAAGCATGCCCCCAGTTAAAAGACTTCTTTATGAGTTGCCTTAGTTATGGTGTCTCCTCACGGCATAAGAACAGTGACTAAGACGTGAAATGAATGAATGGTAACAGCAAGCTTTGGATCCAGGAGCCTGCATGCAGACCGTATGCTCATGGTTATCATACTAAGAACCCGCCAGCAGACCATATGATCATAGTTCTCATACTAAGAACCTGCCTACAGACCATATGATCATAGATATCATACTAAGATCCTGCCTGCAAACGATATGATCATAGATATCATACTAAGAACCTGCTTAGAGACCATATGATCATAGTCATCATACTAACATACTGCCAGCAGACTGTATGATCATAGTTCTAATACTAAGAACCTGCCAGCAGATCATATGATTATAGTAATCATACTAAGATCTGTCCTTTCAAATGATTTCAGCTTTCCCTTCTACTTTTCAACCTTCAGAAGAAATTTATATAATGTAACATATAAGCAACAGATTATATACCTAATAACAACAATTAGTATCTGAAGAGGTACTTCCTTGTAGTAAATTTCATCTAACTAAGGACTTATGAAATCAAAGGAAAATACTGATGGTATGAGAACAGTGAGTAGGGTCAATGGTATGGCTCAGAGGCAGAATGCTTGCCTGGCATGTTCAAGGCTTAGTTTCCCTGTCTGTCTTAGTAAAAAGCAAGGATGATGTCTTGCGCTTCTAAATAGTCTGATCCCTAAAATTAATAATAATCGCATTGTGACAGTTTGGACCATAAGTGTTCTCCAAAGGCTCATGTGTCATTGGTTTGGTCACCAGGACAGCTCTGGAAAATGGTACCCCAGATGGTCATTATGCCACTGAGTTGAATTCTTCTCAGAGACTGGGGTGCTGATCTTTTCTCCCTCTCCTTCTTGCTTCCTAGCCATGATGTGAATAGTTTGTTTTTTATGTGTTTCCCCGCCAAACCAGAGGCCAAAACTAGTGAACCCAGTCAACTGTGACTGGAACTTCTAAGCAATGCACAAATAAACCTTTCCTCCTTCTAAGGTCATCGTCACAGGTATTTTATAGTGAGGAAACGTGATCAGAAAATGCTACTTATTTACTTTATAGCCTGAGCTCAAAGATACACCCATGCCAGAACTGGACCCTAGCAAGAGTGAAATCTCTGAGAAGTGTCTGGTCTGCAAAAGATCCCCCACATCTATTCTTAATGAGAAAAGAAAGAGGTCAGGGATGCTTCTTATTGTGGTGGGCAATGGTTAAGGCAGAGTCATTATGGTTCAAAGTGCTCAGAACAAGCAACTATGAATGCTCAGTCACAGCGGGATGTCTGCATCTACCCTGCTGCCCTGCAAGGCTCGGGAAATGCTGAAAAGAGGAAAAGGAATAATATAAGAGCCAGATGATGGGGAAGAGTGCTATACCACGCTGTCCTCAGAGCTCACATGACTGGGGCACACATGAACTCATAGCAGCTATGATAACCTGCATAAGTCTTGCACATGATCAAGCCAGTTAAAATTCCAGAATGCAGCAGAAGGGGCCTACAGAGGCCCCACCCTTAGCTAACGTGTCACTGGCAGTTGCTAGGAGAGGAAGAGTTGCTTTTCTTCAGTAGATTCCTGTCCCCCAGTATAGGACCCCACATCTACACACACATGAGTAGCGTTAATTGGATTCAGTGTGTTAAAGCATTTCTTTAAAAAATAATTATTTTTTAAAAGTAAAGAAAAAATAGGGTCTGAGAAATTATATGTACAAAACCAATCCAGACACACAGCAATGGATGGCCTAAAAGCCAAAGTTTCCCAAGGGTATGTATTCCAGCAGTCATGAATGAAGACTGACCGCCCTCGTGGAGACAAAGGGACCTGAGAATGGAACTGGCCAGAGGTGATTAAAGGAGGTCGATTGCATCCCAAGTCAGCAGTATTCTTAAGCACAAAAAGCAGTGAAAGCTAACCCTTCCCAATCTCTCTCCTGGGAGGCCCCAGGAGCTTCATTAATTATGGTCAAAAGCGCCCTGACAAAACTACATCTAAACAGAAGTCTATGACTATGACCAGCAACAAGAAGAAACAGCAAACCTACTGCTTTAGCTCCCAAGTACACGAGAAACTGTAGAGGGGAGCTGAAGAGGAACTAGTCACAAACTACTTTAAAAAATAAAGGGTACAACCACAAAGTTAGTCAACACAATATGTTAGAAATAAACAGATCTGAACATGCCTGTGAATATTATGAGTTATAAATTATTTTTCCAAAAAGTAAAGGTGATGTGGCAAATAAATCTGTGGATTAAAAGCATATTTAAAACAGCTAGTTGTACTGGAAAACATGTCCCAAATCTATTCCCAATGCCTCTAACAAGCTTTACAGCCAATGTGTCAGGCAACTGGTCAGGATATATTTGGCTCTCAGAGTTCAGAAGAAGCAGCATAAACAAGACCGTGTTCTCAGACACATTGCCAGGACCAAGGATGAGCCTCTGCAATGGCAACAGTGTGACTTCCATGAAAAGAAATCCTATTTTTCTCAACCAGTCTTGGTTTGGTTTAAAGTGTTTGCTGAAAAGCCATGGGAACATGAAGACATCTTTAATTCTAACCCTAAAGGAGCAGAGACAAGGGGCTAACCATTCCAGAGAAATCAGTAAGATCCAGGTTCAGTGAGATATTCTGTCTCAAGACAATAACGTAGAAAGCAAGAGAGCCAGACAGCAATGCCATACTCCACAGTGTGCACACACACGTTTAACACACATGCACATGCGTTAAGAATGTTTGCGAGTCCTAAAATTGTTTCAAATTGTGCTATTTCTTGGCCTAGAACTTACTGGGACATAGAATGCCTAGTTATCTCTTTCTGGGATATTTGGTAGAAAAAAATGAAAGAAAAAAATACAAAGAAAAGGGGGAAGAAAGGGCCAAAACAATAAAGTGAGGAAGAAAGAAAAAGGAGAGGATATAAGATGGGAAGAGGGGAAGGAGCCGTGAAAGCTGGGAATTAAAGATGGTTTTTATCTAGTTACACTTTCTGTGAACTACAAAAAGAACGTAACCTAATTTTTAATTTGGTCGTTGGATTGTGGAGGAGGATTTATGTGAATTTAGCTGAACAGTTTTTGTAAAGCTCACTATTTATATGTCAAAGAACAAGATGTCGCTTTTAAAATTATCATGTGTTGGTTCATTCTTTCAAATCTACATAAGTGACAGAAACACTCAACAATTGAGAACTGAGAATAATCGCTACTCGATTTGTAAGCCACCTACTCTAAATTCTTCATAGTCTTCTTTTGATATTGTCTCACTAGCAACAAACAATTGAAACTAAAGTGCATATCTAAGTCCTTATGGTGTATGCAAATTTTTCATTTTATGAAAATAATAGCAGTTGATTATAGCAGGTGTGACAATAGATGCTCACTAAAAGAATTATAGTCATTAATTTTAATTAAACTATTCATTTTTAATTAGAATGGCTTTCAGTAACTTAAATGAAGTAAAACATAAAGCAAAATAAAGTAAGGTCTAGAAACTAAATATTCAGATACTAGGAAGAATTTTGTAAGGAACCAGTCTCCAGCTGGAATTTTCCACTCTTGAACAAGAATGAGGGCACTTTAGAACTAAAATGTAATTCATTTAAATCTTTCTTATGAGTGTGAGATAAGGAAGAAACCAATAGGAAGAAATGGTGCTTGATTAGATGAATCTGGTATCACACATAAATTTTATTTGTGAGTGTGTGTGCACCCACGAAGGCCAGAAAATGGAGTCAGAACCCTGGAGCTGGAGTTAGAGATGAGTGTGAGCCACCCCACACTGGTGATGAGAACCAAACTCCAATCCTCATAATGAGCACCAAGAACTCTTAAGTTTTGATCCATCTCTCCAGTCCTGATATTACACATGAATTTAAACTATAAAGTTAGTCTTACTCATGAGAACTATGATTAGGTCATAGCTTAGTCTCAAGGTTTTCTTGCACTCACAACTGAACAAAATTCTTATCTGAAACATAATGAGACTGATTCCTTAGTCTCGGTTTTCTCAGCTGCAGCACTGGAAAAGATGATATGTTTTATACGGCTGTGCATCCAGGACATGCTCATCTCTCTATACATCTCTGTGTATGTCTAGACAAATTTAGATGACAAAGTGAAAAGGAAAACTATAATAAATGTGCCTACTATAATTAATAACAATTAAATAAACATATCTGTTAGTAACGTAAGATAGTGCCACACCAGAACAGGAAAAGCATTCTAAGAAATTTTAAAGGCACCAGCCTAGAACTCAGAGACTAAACTAGAATCCATCAGTCAGTTAAAGTGGGAAGTAGTGTGTTATTCTAAAGAAAGGGTGTGAACAAATAAATGCACAAAAACCTGAAATCACACAGAAGAATTGTGGGAAACAAGTGGCTAGCTATTACAGAATGGGACAAAATATAGATTTAGAAAATCATGCTGCACAACTTAACTATATACATTGTTAGGGTTCTTGAAATACATCAATGAAAAGCACTGTTGTAGGACTCATGAAGCTTAAAATCCAGCACGGAAGACCAACACATCAGCGCGCACAAGTAGAGGGCATTTACCAGCTTACTGTGCACTATGGAAAGAGCTAACATGCATTCCCCACAAAGCACAGATCACAGAACTATCCCCACTTACAGGAAAGTTGGCGTCAGAGAGGTTAAGAAATATGAGCAGTCTGAATAGAAGCAAGCGCTTTAAACTATCTTTAGCATTACTATCTCAAGAAAAAAAATCAATACGATATAATCCTTATACAAAATTTTCCAAAACTCAGCAGTGCACAGATGTTGAATTGAAAAACGGTGAGAGTAAATGCAGAAAGTGCTATCAAAGACCAAGCAGCCTAAGATCATAGATTGTAGGTGCTCTGCTCCAAAGAAAAGAAAAGCTGGAGGGGGCAGGGAGTAGCCATAGTATACAATAGACACATTACTTTCTAGACTGTAGTAACTGCTTCCTTAAAGTTAACTATAAGATAGACAAATGTCATATGTTATCTCTTATCTAAGGCTCTTATCCCAGATCTTCAGATGGGAATACACATCCTGGAATAACTGCAGAAAGCAGGGAAGTAAAAAAGGGACCATGGTGGGAAAGGAAGATCAATAGAGAGGAGAATAGCAAGGCATGCGTGATCCGATGGGGGAAACAGAGAAATCAAGGAACTAATTGGGGGGGGGGGGGGACAAATACATAAAGGGGCAGAATAAAAATAAGAACGCCTGAAAAAGTCACAAGGAACCATACTATTAATGATCTACCTAAAAATACCTATAATACACATTAAGTTGGTGTACAAAAAAACATATATGGTTTAAATAAAACTTTCCCATCTGGTCTACAATGCTCTCTCCAAGAATCAAAGACCATCTAACAAAATTCCCAACACCAGGTATGAGAGGCCCTTATTTGAATTGTTGGTCCGGGTCCAAGACCAAACCTCACAGACTGTTGCTATTGCCCTTGGCTGTCCCCAAGAGGTGGAAAGTAAATCCCTATTGCTGAATATATCACACATTTCAGACAGAGGACCCAGAGGGCCCTGAACTGGGATTGACTGAAAAGCCCCCTCCCTGAAGGTGCCACATAAGGTTCCAAAGGAGAAAAGCAACCGACAGTCCTATTCTACTACGTCAAAGGCCAGCATGACAAACAAGCCTCAAGGTGCAGGAGATACATGCAGCTTCATGGTAATCAACAGCTCTCTGATTGGACTTAATGTCATTTAACAAGAGAAACATTATGCCTGGTGCTGGAAACCTAGCCACCTCCAGGGCTAGTGAAGTCATGAATCTTGGGGGAGAACCTGCAAACACTACTTCACTGAACTGGCATAATTCCTAACTACACTCTAAATATCTGTTCTTGTGCCAACCGATAAATGTAGTTCTTACTTCTCACCAAGGAAACTTCTCTTTGAAATAAACAAAGACCATAACCTGTCAAAAGGCAGAATTTTGGAACCCAGTCCCAAAACAGCTCCTGTACCCAGAGCACAGTGATCTTTTTAGAAAAGGGGATAGGAAGACTGTAAGAACTGGAGGAACAGATGGTTTGCTCTGGGACTGTGCTTGCTGGAAATCTCAGAAGCTCCACCCACAAAGTCTTAAGGAAAGAGAAGCACAACAATGGATATGCTGGGTAGGGGGGTGGGGGAGGGAACAGAAGGCTGTGGGCAGGCTTTGCTGTCCCACTTGCCAGCTCCCAAATAACCACACAGAGAATTCTTATTATGAAAGCTCAGCCGATAGCTTAAGCTTGTTTTTAACCAGCTCTTAAAATTTAAATTAATCCATTTCTATTCATCTGTGTGCTGCCCCAGGCCCCTTTACCTTGTCTACATGCTGCCCACCCTGCTTCCTTTGCATCTCCTGGGCTTTCCTTACAACTCTATCCCGCCTAGCTATTGACCATTCAGTTCTTTAGTAAACCAATCAGAGTGACATCTTTATACAGTGCGATCAAATATCTCACAGCAAGTGGCCTCAACCCCATACAGAGAACTACAGTCTGTGAAGGAATGTTGAGAGCAGGCAAAAATTGTCTCCCCCAGAAAGCACACCAATTAGCTGTCAGTATCAAATGGTCAACCCTAAAAGCACACATACCAGTAACAGTGAGCAGGTTATATCCATGTGCTTAGGAATATATACATGATATATTGATAACATATATCAATAATTAATTTAAAAAAGAGGCAATGAATTTGAAAGAAAAGCAGAGGCTTTCTTTCTTTCCCATATGGGAAGGTTTAGAGGGAGGAAAAGGAAGGGGAAATGATGTAATTATATTATAATCTCAAAAAATAAATGAATTTTAAAACAAAGCACATTGTATCACTCTACATCAGCAGTTCTCAAACTATGAGTCATGATCCCTTTTGTGGTCAAACAACCCTTCCACGGGGGTAACTTAAAACAATCCTGCATATCATATATTTACATTATAATTCATAACAATAGCAAAATTACAGTTATGACATAGCAATAAAAGGAGTATTATGGTTGGGGGTCACCACAATAGGAGGAACTACATTAAAGGATCAAAGCAGTTCTAAATAAACATAATACTAAAAGTCATCACATATATGGGGGGAAAGATTCTTGAGTTATCAGAGGTAAAGTCAATATAGTATCACATGACTGGGATGTGGGAGGAAAGGCTACCGCAGTCACCAGGGGTCATGCTACAAATACTTTCATAACGCAAAATCTGTCTCCGAACAAGGAGAAAAATAAACTATTTTATTGCCACCTGCCCACTCCCTAGTCCACACGTAGGCCCAACACAGACCTCAATGTGGCAAGAGCATAGCTGCCTGTTCTAGTTTGCTATCTGTTGCTGTGTCAAACCATGACCAACAGTAACTTGGGGAGGAAAGGATTTATTTCCTCTTCTGAGACAGTTATTATCCAGGGAAACCAAAGCAGGAACACGGAGGCAAGAACTTCAGAAGCCGTGGAGAAGTGCTGTTTACTGGCTGCTTGCTCCCCGTGGTTTGCTCAGTCTGCTTTCTTTGCTGTTGTTTTACTTGTGTGTTTTATGAGACAGGCTTTCTCTGTGTAACAGCCTTGGCTGCCCTGAAACTTGCTTTGTAGATCAAGCTGGCCTTGAACTCACAGAGTTCCACCTGCCTCTGTCTCCTGACGGCTGGGATTAAAAGTGTGCCACCGTCACCTGGCTTCAGTTTGCTTTCTTATACAAGCCACCACCAGCCCAACGGTGGCATCACCCACAGTGGGCTGAGCTCCTCCCCATCAATCACTAATCAAGAAAATACGCCCACAGAATTGCCTTCAGACCAGTCTGAGGGAGGCATTTTCTCAACTGAAGTTCCCTCTTCCCAGAGGACCCTAGTTTATAACAAGTTGATAAGAAATTAACCAGTACAGCTATTTATCTTCTTAAACAGTAACACTGAGAAATTTCCAAAATATGTATTAATTCATTTAAAAACAACAATAGATTCATTGCATGTTAAGTAATGTAATTATAAAAACAATTACATTTTCAAAAGTACCTAGAAGAACATTATTAGTTTACATTCTTAAAAATATCTTTTGTGTCTGCTTTATTCCAAAACAACAGGATTCTCATCTCCCTTTCTCTGTTCAATCTGCTTCTACATCATGCCTTCCCAAATCTCTGTACCCAGAAGACAGTTCAAATGTCAACTAAGGGCGTTGAATTAGCATGAAAATGTTTTTAACTTCACAGATTTCACTAGGAAGTTAAGGGAGCCAAGCCTGTGACACAATAATCACTACAAACATAAATAAATATAAAACTGACTCTTCTGCCTTTTTCCAGGTGTACCAGCTGAGAAAAAGCTTCCTTACACATAAAGCAGAGATTGTACTGACAAGCCAGCAGTGGGATCTCTTAAAATAATTACATAATCAAGATCAGGCCATGGCTTCAGTTCATTACAAAAAAGACGATGATAAAAATGTGACTGGGGACAGCTCTCTTTTCAGAAGAACTACAGAAATAAAGTGGATATTCAATGCTTAGAACAGCACAGAAATATTTCCTCCAGGAGGCAAAGCGTGAATCAAAAGCCTTTTCAGCGTCTCACTCAGACTTGGAGGGAGTCTCTGAACACGTTTATTCTACTGAAGGAGACTCTGAGCACCCAATATTTCTTTCTTCATATACTTTCCTGCTGTGTGAGCAATAGTTGGAAATTTTCTCTACCAAGAGTTCTCTGGCTTTTTCTATCCCAATCCTTCTAGTCTCACCAATTAAATTTACTGACTTATCCATCAGTCCAGTCTCATCAATTAAATTTACTGACTTATCCATCTCTCCCCAAACCTACATGAGGGTTTACATTGTGAAGTACAAAACTACATACATAAAGAAGTGTGATACAGTTCATTGTCACATTGTAAAGTTTGTAGACAGCAGCAACCCAAACTATGAATACTCCAGACAAAAGTAAGAAAGTACAATGACTTCAAATGACCAAAAAGAAACAAAAAACAAACAAATAAACAATAAATAAACAAACAGGTAGGTGCTTGCACATTGCTTTGCAAGCAAAAGCACTGTCAAGTCATCTCAAAACTCAAGGTCTAGGTTCCACTGATATCATCTACCACCCACTCAGTCTCTCAATGTATAAGCTGGGGGGGGTGGGAAACAATGAAAAATCTAAATCTGTCCTTGGATACACACATATGAACCACATGGTAAGACACCAGAAATAACAGTAACCATAGTAATAAGATGAAGAGGGTGGTAAGTAAGACCTGGTCTGGTCTTAAGGAAACGAGGGAGGTCAAGGAATGAAGTTTAACTCTTATCTAATACAGACAGTTAAAGCTGTCTGAATCAGCCAAAGGCAGTAGCGAGATGACATGGCTTTTCCTGTGCTCCAAAGACAGAAGCTAGACAGCATGGCTTCCCCTGTGCTCCAAAGGGAGCTGCCAAACAACATGGTTTTCCCTGTGCTCCAAAGACAGTAGCCAAACATCATGGCTTCCCTTGTGCTCCAAAGGCAGTAGCTAGACAGCATGGCTTCCCCCGTGTTCCAAAGGCAGTAGCTAGACAACATGGCTTACCCTGTGCTCCAAAGGGAGCTGCCAAACATCAGATGCCTGGTTCCTCACCAAAAGCTGTGACATGTTTCCTCCGTGTTTGCTAGAACTGCAGTGGAGGGAGTGCCCGATTAGATCTGATTTGCTGTCAGAACGGGATTTCTTTCCCACACAAGCTAATGATGCAGGGTTATATTTAACCCCCAGAAGTCACCCTCAGGCACTTGATGTACACACTGATTGCTTCTCATATCTAGATTTAGACAACTAGCAATTTTTCTGCTACAGAAAATGATAAAAGCAAAGGTTTAATAGGTAGTTTTAACCCTCCCAATTGGCTCCACTATAAATTTAGTTACATATTCTGAATCTGTTCACTAACTTCCAATTTCCTCAGATGCTTTCACAACAAATGGAAAAGATTGAAAGAGTCTGGTACTTTGAGTCCATGTCCACTGATGTGTGTGATTTAATACTCTCACCCAGCCTACGCTTGCTTTCTGCATAAACTGGATATCTCCATCCATTAAACTCGGCCTCGTCAGGATTTCTAAGTCACAGAGATGCTTAGCAACATCTTAGTATTTTATTATCAACAACAGAGTCCAACATTGACTTAGCATATTTTTACACATGTTCACCTTGGCATCACTGCTCATGATGAGCTGGACCTCCCATATTCACTTCTATTCGCTTCCTGCTTTCTAGTTTGTATTCTAGCTCTCTGCACAGAGTGAGTCCCTTTCCTCACCAGACTCTTAGCAGATGCTCAGACAATTAGTCAAAGCCTTCACCAATTCTTATTTAAGAAGACAAATCAGACCTCTAGAATCCTGTTTCCAACTGGACACGACGACCATTCAAAGTCACAATCATACACTAAAACAAGAACGGCCAGCCAGAAAGAAGCTCCTGCTGCCAGTCAGTTTCGAGGCTCATAACTGATAACAAGAAACTATGAGTACTTAGCCCTAAACGAGACATTTTTATCATTCCTACTACTGCCACCAAGGCTGAGAGAGCATTACGCAAGAGACGGCAGAAAAAAATATAAGCACAGAAAGACAGGAAGAAGCTCTGTAAAACGCTGTCATTTAGACATGACATAGCTGCTGTAATCATACACTCACACTAGCGGAGGTTATCTGCAGAATGAAGCCAATCAAACTTCCAACAAATACGGGGGGGGGGGAGCACTCCCCAGGCTTCATCCCTTACTGAGCATATATTGGCAATTGATAGTCACTGAGGGAGGGTCGTTTCTACTATTACCAGGGTGTGGTCACTGGCAAGGTTACCATGCTCCATTGGATGGCCCCATACCCACGTACACATGAGCAGCACAAATTGGATTTAGGTTATCAAAAATGGATAGAGGGGAGAAGAGGAAGAAGAGAAGAAAGAAGATGAAGAAAAAGAGGGGAAGGAGGAAGACAATGGTAATAATGGCATGGAGCTGGGGAAAGCAAAGGGAGGATTAGGAGGGAGAAATGGAGAGTAGACAGAGTCATGGTTTGTTGTATACATGCATGACATTCTCAAAGAATGTTTTTAAAAGTCTTATTTTTTCTGCCACCACTTACCTGCCTACAAAATAGGATCACTTACTGATCCTAGGCCTAATCTGGACAGAGGCTTGCCATGTCTCTTGGAAACTTGTCATGGCCACCTCTGGGTTACATTAGTACTTCTGGACTGGTTTCTGCCCAATTCCCCATAAGAGTGATTCTGTCGTGTGTCTTGGTTGAACTCCCAGTAAGAGAGCCATCACAATGTCATCCCACATCCCTTACTGGTCAGAGAGTCTTTTTCTAAGTAACCCTCCATTATTTTTACCACCTTCCTATAGCTCAGTTTCCTGACCTACCATATTAAATATTTTTATTTTTGTCAGGCTATAGCACTTGGTTTCCTTGTGTGCAAAACAAAAATAACTATCATAGCTATCATGCAGACTGGCTATATATTACATGAATATGGCTTTATTATTGTTAAATGTTTTCTTACATGGACAAATTGTTTTTGGGATCTCATAGACTTTGTGCTTGAGCAAAGAAAACTTAAATACTAAGCCAATAGCCTGGACGCCTAGGAGAAACTGGTTGCACATATTTGTAATCCCTTACTTGGAAGCTGACTCAGAAGGATCACAAGTTCAAGACCAGGCTGGGCTACATTAGTCTTTGCCTTTAAAAAAAATGGGAATGGGACTTTAGATCCATAGCTCAATGGTCGAGTATATGGCTACCTGAGAAGGCTCCAGGATTGATTCTCAGCATTGGAGCATAGGTACCTTTACACGTACCATTCATGAATAAGGTTTTGTGAAGATTTTATTTTTGTAACATTTCAGAGAGTCCAGAAATAAAAAGAAAGAAACAGTAACTTTTAAAGTAATTGTTCGTAATAGTTAGTAACAAGTTATTTAAATTTACTTTAAAGAAAACCTTGAGTTTATAGATAATTTTTTACTATTTCTAAAGATGTTAGCAGTTTCCATGTTAATAAGATAGATGTGCTTATTTACTTTTACATAAGGAATTAAATATTGCTGAATATTTGATACTATATCTTCAAAGTTATTAAAAATTAATAAATATTTTTAGTTTATAATTATCAATGCTGATAATGTCTCTGTAGCACAAAACCACAACTGAAATCATGCAATGGGAAAAAGAAAGCATCTTCAACAAATGGTGTTGGCATAACTGAATATCAACATATAGAAGAATGCAAATAGATCCGTATCTATCACTCTGCACAAAACTCAAATCCAAATGGATCAAAGACCTCAACATAAATCCAGTTACACTGAACCTGATAGAAGAGAAAGTGGGAAGTAGCCTCTAATGCATTAGCACAGAAAACAATTTCCTGAATATAACACCAGTAGCACAGATACTGAGATCAACAATTAATAAATGGGACCTCTTGTAACAGAAAAGCTTCTGTAAGGTCAAGGACACTGTCAATAAGACAAAACAACAGCCTATAGAATGAGGCCATTTTACAAATGGTAAGAATTAAGAGGTTTTGTCCTAATCCAAACTAAAAATTCATTTCATCATTTTAATGAAATTCAAATCAGAAACTCAACAATTTTTAAAATCAAACATTCTAAAACAATATAATTCAAAGATATACATATTTGATCCTTACATATTGAAGAATGATACTCAGAAAATATTAAAATTATATATTTTCCATAATAATAAAGTTTCTATAAGAGCATAAACTTTGGGGATAGAGGGAGGGTCAGAAGTTAAGAGCACTTGTTGCTCTCAGAGAGGACACAGGTGGTACGAGGTGTGGTGCAAAGTGAGCCCACTGTGTGCTCAGCAGCAAGGCTGCAGTGACATCATGCATGCAGCAGGGTGTGCACACTGTGTGCTCAGCAGCAAGGCTGCAGTGACATCATGCATGCAGCAGGGTGTGCACACTGTGTGCTCAGCAGCAAGGCTGCAGTGACGTCATGCATGCAGCAGGGTGTGCACACTGTGTGCTCAGCAGCAAGGCTGCAGTGACGTCATGCATGCAGCAAGGCTGCAGTGACGTCATGCATGCAGCAGGGTGTGCACACTGTGTGCTCAGCAGCAAGGCTGCAGTGACGTCATGCATGCAGCAGGGTGTGCACACTGTGTGCTCAGCAGCAAGGCTGCAGTGACGTCATGCATGCAGCAGGGTGTGCACGGCCAGAAATACTGGGAATCATGACATGTTTGGTTTCTAATTACTTTTTGGTCTTTACGCATTCAGAAACTTGTTATTACCATTTTTTTTCACATGGCAGACAGTTTAAGACACTGGGAGCTTGTACAAATCACCCTACATACATTTCTAAAGTATGGGCTTCACTTCTCAGTATAAAAATGGTTGGCAGAGGCCGGGCGGCGGTGGTGCATGCCTTTAATCCCAGCACTCGGGAGGCAGAGGCAGGCGGATCTCTGGGAGTTCGAGGCCAACCTGGTCTACAGAGCTAGTTCTGGGACAGGCTCCAAAGCTACAGAAAAACCCTGTCTCGAAAAACCAAAAAAAAAAATGGTTGGCAGGTTGGCATCTTACCAATCATCTACTCTCCTACCAAATATACTTTAGAGAGACTTCTTCATACCACAGCTGTTCTCTATGCATCTGAATCCTTGTGAATTATTAAATCATACTGGAGAGCCTGTTTCCTTAACACTGAACGATCTTATACATCATAATTTACTTAGCCAATTCTGTATTGTACATCTGCTTCCAAATTTTCAACACACCTACTGGAATGAGTGCTGTGGAATGTAGATGTGTGTAGCAGTTTCGAAAGATTTCCTTTGACAAATGAAAAAAAAAGCAATTTTAACCAAGGTGCCTGTACTTTTAGTTATAATAATTTTACTATCTTACCAGAAAGTTCAATAACAACTGCATTTCTATCAGTTGTCATGGTAGTATCCTCAGCACACAGTATAATAATTTGGTATGGTTAGGATTGGTTTGGTTTAGCAAGACAAAGTTTTGCTGTGTGTAGGTGTAAGTTTCTGTCCCACCCAGTCCCACAGCCGATCAGTCCCAAAGTAACACACAAAGGCTTATACTAACTATACACTGTTTGGCCTATTAGTTCATATTTATTATTATCTAGTTCTAACAACATAAATTAACTCATAATTCATTCTTGGCTATGTTTGGCCATGAGGCTTGGAACCTTTCCTCAGTAACGCATTCTCGTCTTGTTTCCTCTGCATCTGGATGGTGACTGTGTCTCTTCCTTTCCTCTTCCCGGAATTCTTCTAGTCTGGTCACCTCACCTATACTTCCTGCCTGGCTACTGGCCAATCAGCATTTTATTAAACTAATATGAGTGACAAATCTTTACAGTGTACAGAGCATTATCCCACAGAGGCTGTATCCAGATTGGTCTTGAGTTCACAGTCCCCCAACTTCAGCTTCTTGATTGCAGAAACTTCTGTTGGCTAATCTAGTAGGCAAAGTTTTTTCATGTCTGAGAACTGTGTGAAGATTTGCCTGTTATGATAGAGATTATTTATTTCTGTGTCTCCAAGTTCCTGTTTTGTATGTTAGCCACTTAGTACCTAAAGGATGTCATAATTGATTTCATCTTCAGGTTTCCTGGATCTCTCAAGAAGGAAGTGATTCATTTAAATTATGATTTCCTTTATTGGTCCATGTTATTTTATGGAGTGAGTATTACACACACCTGTAATACTAGCACTCAGAAGCTGAGGTGGGGCGACTGTTGCAACCCTAAGACAAGCATGGGTACTAAGCTAGCTAGGGCTATATAGAAAGTCTCTGTCACACACACACACACACACACACACACACACACACACACACACACCTTGCAAGATGCATTAGAGTTAATCTATCAAAAAAGTACCTCATAGAAAATCAAATGTATACATTGTTAATTATTAAATTTACAGTTAGTGAGACTGTGTTCAGCAAACCTTAAACAGAGAAAACTAGTATAGCTAATTAAACAGGGAGAAATTACCATCAGAAGTGGCTTCTGTGAGACAGTGTTAGAACCAGTGCTCTGCAATTCTGACAGAACAGAGCCCACAACACACAGCTCTCCATAAGGAAAGGTATGACGTAGTGTTCTAGTGGAGGAGATGTCGAGATGAGCACAAAGCTTCAGCGTCTTTAAGCTTCCCACAGCTGAGTCACACTATCCCAGCCACAAGATGGCGAAGGGCACTGATGTACCCTCGGTTCAGTTGCTGGGAGCATGGAATTGAGCAAAGTTTTATCTCACCCAATTTGTATGAATCAAAACTTAGTTTAGGAACTGTTAAGACCATGATAAAACTCTCAAGAAAAAAAATTAATCGTCATCTACAAATTTTAGATTCAAAAAGATTATGTAAGAAATTCAAACAGGTTAATTATTCACAGCCATGGGAACAAACAAGGGAACTTGCTCAGTTGGGCTTGGTAAGCCAAGGCTGTTTTACCAAACCGCAAGATATTTAGCCTAATGGAAAAGCGACTTAACAGTAGCCGAAAATAAACTTCAAATAGCTGAGGGAAAGGTTTCCATTTTTAATTTGGACGGTTCCCATGGAAGAGAGCAAAAGCGATGCCTGAAGAGGAAGGGAAGCCATCAACAGGAAGGTGTCTGCAGATTTTGGCTTGGCGCTGGCACCCTGCGAGCTACCTTGAAGCAGCACCACGGCCTTGCTCTTCATTTTGATGATGAGACGTTGTTCTCTTTAAACAGCCACAAATGCGCTGATGAGGGTGAAAAGAAAAGACACGATGCACATTTACACGTCTGGATGATGGCCGGTCCATGGCTCTCCTTTGCTGGAAGACTTTTTCATTTCCAGCGTGATATAATGGCATGTAAAAACCGGTGTGCAAGGGTTTTCACTTCATTTCTTTTTCTCTGGGACAAGGTTTTACCCCAAATTCCTGACTCCCAGGATTACAGCACAAGCTGCCATACCTGGTTCTGATCTTACTCCTTTTCCACCAAGCTAATACAGTAGTTCACAGGAAGATTTCAGAAACCAGTATTCATTTCAAGCTTGTCCTTAGTGTGTCCCTCATTAAATTGGAAGGCAATATTACTGATTGGGCTGTTCATAAAAACTCAAAGATTCGAATTTTTTTTGAGACAAGGTTTCTCTGTAACTTTGAAGCTGTTCTGGAGCTCAGTCTGTAGACCAGGCTAGCCTTGAACTCACAGAGATCTGCCTGTCTCTGTCTCCCAAGTGCTGGGATTAAAGGTGTGTGCCACCACTGCCCAGAAATTCAAAGATTTGAAAGCCTTCCAAACCACGTGTCACCTCTATACTACGAGCTAGATCATCTTCTAGAGCTGGCTGGCCACCTCCCTGTCCTACATGGTAGTCACTGGGACAAGCAACTGTGAGATGTTTGAAGGGGGTTATGGAGGCCATTTACTTGAAATTTTCATTTGTATTTAATTTTATCTATTATATATTAAAATTAGTAGCCACATATGCGTATGGCTAGTGCCTCTCACAATAGACAGCACAACTGTAGAAGTAGAACGATTTTTCTAAAAATTCCAGAGAGGACAAGAGCCCTGGTACAACAGGGCACGTAAGATGAGAGCTGTAAGCAGCTGCTTCCAAATTTCTCACTAAATTGGAAATTAAGCTAAAGATCACTGGGAAAGCATTGTAAACCCTGTTATGCTCAAGGGACTAAGTTGTGCTCTAAATGCAAGCATTTTCAAAAGGGAATGGCCAAGTACTGCTTTCCTTACATCTTTGCATTAAATTCCTCTTCTCATCAACTAAATAATACACATTCTTACCTTTTAAAGCATATTTTCTAACTAAAATTATGTGGAGTTACTGACAGACTCCAACCTAAGACATCCCATTAAGGAGGGATATTGGGATGCTATCTGTGATGTGTGTGTGTGTGTGTGTGTGTGCATGCCTGTGTGTTACATGTGTGAAGAGATCACCTGTCTCTGCCTCCCAAGTGCTGAGATTAAAGGTGTGCGCCACCACCACCTAGCTTGACATTCAGCAGGCACTTACAGTCATACACACACATACTCTCACACAGGCATACACATATGTACACAATTAAGAAAATAAAGATACATTTTAAAAATTTCAAGTGCCTGCTGAATCCAAGAAAGGGTACGGAGCAGCTGCAAGGCTCCCGATACAGGTGCTAGGAACCAATTTCATCTTCTCTGTAATATCAGTGTGCACTGTAACTGCTGAGATACCTTTCCATCTCCCAAAGTGACTTTTTAACAATTCTGAGAAAGTATTTCAAAGAGAGAATACTGAAAATATATATTTGAAAATGTTTCCAGTGTATGTGAGTTTTGTTACCAGAATCTAAAAATATTCAGAGAGCCTTGCAATTTAAACTTGAAAATAAAAATTCCCAATCAATCCTACAAAAAGAGTATAAGCTAATTTTAAACATATATATATTATTTTTAGCATTAAATATTTATATCATTTTATTTTTATATATAAAGGAATATATGCATGTACATATATACAATATACATATGTTCCTTTAATAGATACATATTATGCATATATATTCCTTTAATATATACATATAGTCCTTTAAAATACTAAAATGCTCAGTTTTCAGATTAGCTTATAGGGATCAACACCAGTTAAGATGAAAACCTGCTGAGTATATTTTTGCATAAACCTTTGAAAAACTAGTAGATGGAACTGAAAAAATGGACATCATGATTTAGCAAAAATGGATTCATTCCATTTGTATTGATCAGCCTTGCAGAGTGTACTCATCACCAGTGACAGATGTCAAAGCTAAGGAAAAAGCCTGCTGAACCTAGAGACCCTTAGGTTGTTGTATGGCAGATAAAAGGTAATGCTAAGATAATCTTGGCCCATGCTCTCTTTGTGCTCAATTTCCTAACATTGGATAATCAGGAGAGGTCTGCTGCAGACAGACTATGGCACCCCTCTACCCAATCTACCTATGCACAAGCCCTTTGGAAGGACCCCTTGTCGGGTGCCTGGGCTGGCCCCAACCCTGTGCTTATTTGGAGAAAAGGCCATGCATGTATTTATGATACCACTGCTCAAGATGCCAGATGGCTCCCTGAGCGTCTGATAAAATTGTATAATCCAACCAGGGAAAATAAGCCTTGAGAAAATTTCCCTTCTTGTGTTTTATTTCAGATGCTGACAAAAATCTTGATACCACCTTGGCTATGGGTCCTTCTAATTTGGGCCCGTCATCTCGGAGGAGCAGCACCCCCTTATCAATTTTTCAATTTTACCTGGCAAGTCATAAATGAAGCAGGTGACATCGCTAACTCCTCCTCCACTATAGCCGCAACTCCTGATTGGGGCCCTTTAGAAGTAGATCTCTGCAAATTGGCTTTGGGAGGCCATTCAGATTGGGGAGTACACGATAAGTTTCTCCCTTTAACACAGGCTCCAGAAATTCCACTCGATTTCACGAAGCAGCCTGGCTGTACCACTAGATTTAGCAGGCGCGTCCTCGCTCTTACACCAATATATGTTTGCCCCGGAGCCTCCCACAGAGATCGCTCCCTGGCCTCCAAATGTGGATTTAGTCCTGATTATTTCTGTGCCTCATGGGGCTGTGAAACTACTGGGGATACATATTGGAATCCCTCTTCTTCCTGGGATTATATTGAAGTTAAGAGAAAAGGCCCAAAGCAAAGCTTAGCTGCTGATGTGTACCTCACAGATGGTGTAACCCCTTAGTAATCACCTTTACAGAAGCAGGAAAGAGGTTTAATTGGGTCAGTTCTAGAAGAGTAGAATGGGGGCTCCGTCTATATAGGAGCGGAAGAGACTTTGGGGTGACTTTTAAAATAAAGTTACTAAAAACAGTCCCCCAATCCACTGTTACCGCGGTAGGCCCCAATAAGGCATTGCATTTTCTGACCAGTGAACAACTTAGTCATCCTTCAACTCACAAACAAACTCCGACCAATAGTTTCTCTGTAACGGCCCCTCCCTTTCAACCCACCTTGCCCCAAGGACTTCCCTCTTCTGCTGATCTTATTCTATCTATGGTCAATGCTTCTATAGTTGCTTTACATGCTATTAATAATTCCCTATATGAGGAATGCTGGGTTTGCTTTTCACCAAAGCCCCCTTTTATGAAGGTGTGGCTGCTTTTGGCTCCCCCAATTTAACTAATGATACAAAGCATTTAAGGTGGCATCCTGTTGATGGGGAAGGTCTTACGATAAGCCAGGTCTCTGGCATAGGGCTATGTCTTAGGGGACCAGCTTTGTGCTTCCCTCAACCATTGCAGCATACCTGCAATCAGACACTTATTGTCAATATTTCCTTTTCTTATATCTCTGCACCTAAAGGATTCTATTTTGCCTGTTCCTTGGGCCTCACCACTTATATAGTTACCAGTAACTTTTTGATCAATGAGGATTATTGTGTGCTAGTGCGGTTGGTACCTCGTCTGATGATACATGAGTCAGAGAATCTCTTCCACTTTTGGGAACAGGGCGCTATTATGCCCCGATACAAGAGGGAGCCTATTTCAGCCATTACCTTGGCTGTTGTTTTGGGATTAGGAGCCACAGGTGCAGGAACAGGGATTGCCTCTCTTATCACCTCCCAACAGCAATATGCTCAACTTAGTCTGGAGGTAGACAGAGACATCCAGGAATTACAAAAAGGTCTGGAAAACCTAAAAGATTCATTAGTTTCTCTGTCAGAGGTGGTTCTGCAGAATAGACGAGGCCTTGACCTGGTTTTTCTTAAAGAAGGGGGACTTTGTGTTGCCCTTAAAGAAGAATGTTGCTTTTATTCAGATAAAACAGGCTTAGTACAGGATAGCATACAGATGGTAAAAAATAGTTTAGAAGAAAAAGAAACAGAGAAAAGCAGGAGTCTTGGTACCAAAACTGGTTCTCCACTTCCCCCTGGCTGTCCACACTTTTGCCTAGTTTATTGGGCCCTCTTATGGGACTATTACTACTATTATCCTTTGGCCCTTGGGCCTTTAAAAAACTAACCTGCTCTATTAAGACCCAGATTGACGAAATAACAAAGGATTCCATAGCTGTTCATTACCATCTCCTGAACACTCAGGGCTCCATGGAGGACCTCAGAACTCCAGCGACAGAGCAACCTGCAGCTGCTCTCCAATTTTCCACCCTTGCTACACATCCCAAACCCTTTAGGTCCTGGAATCCCTGGAAAAAAAATTTTGGCAGGCAGCACTCGTAATCTTATTGTGGAGTAGGCATTTAGGAAGGAGGATGTACCTTAGGCCAGATTAAAAGGTGAATACTGGGTTTGGAAAACGCCCTTTCTTCTTGTCTGGAAGATGGAGTTATTGGTGCCCAAATTATATCATTGTATCTTTTATTTGAGGAGCTCCTCACAGTCTTTTCATTAATGACAGATGCAGGGGCCCAATGACGGGAGTTAGTGTGGACCCTCGCCTGAACAGCACACCATACAGAGGTTGTAGAAACTGGCTCAACATGGCATGGTAACAGGCAAGAGGGGTGCACTCCACATGGCCTAAGACAGGGTGCCCTGTGATCTGCTTACTTTAAATCTAGCTAGATACCGTTTATTTGAGGAGCTCCAAGGATGGGTGACTTGTGGCAGGACATCCCCCAACCTAAGACAGGATACTGGGAATCCTAGGACGGGTAAGGGGGATAAAGACCTGGTCCCCACTCGACCTAAGAATCATAAGGCACCCCTCTGTTCCCAGGAGAGGTAAATTGCTTCACCATTCGAGAGGAGGGTCTCTCCTTGTCCCAGTCCCTTCTCCTTTAGATCTGACATCATGGTTGGACTCTGACTTGATGCCCTCCACTTAACAGCTGCCTGTCTTTATAAAAAAAAGGGGGATCTGTCAGGAGCCAATTTCCTCCTAGGATTATTGCAGGAACCATCACCCTGGGGAGTCTGCAGAGAACCCCACACCCCTAATTGTGTTAAGAATCGTTCTATTGACAGAGCCTACCCCACACCCAAATTGGCTGTTAGTGGAGAGCTAACTGTTAGCGGAACCCACCCCACATTCCAAACTATCTAGAGAACTAGGTGTGTCAACCTGTGAACTCCTGACCTACGTGACCTGACCAAACGTGAACCACGTGACCAACGTGAACCACGCGGCAAGAGCCCAGGCCCCTGTGCCCACCCCCCGACTCCTTACCCTATGTAAGCTGTACCCCATCTCTAATAAATGGAGGCTTTGACAGGAACCCCAGCTTAGCCTCCTTCTTGTCTCCTAGCCCATTTATCTTCCAGATAGTGCCTCTCTGTGACCCTGGAATAACTGAACTGCCAGTCGGGTTACTAACCCTAGACTAAGTAACCCGCCAAGGCAATCAACAGTTGTATTCCTAAAGAATAAATTATTGTAACAATGATGACAAATAATTAGTTGTAATGTTCTTAATAAAACTTAGTAAGGTACAAGGTAAATGTAATGCTCTCTTTAAAGATATAATTGCTTCCTTTTACAAAATATCATTTTCATTAAGATATTTCAGCCTTATGCCAACCTGATTTAAGTTTTCTGATTTACAAAAAGATATAAATACAATAAAAGATTTGTATACTCTGTATATTTAAGATGTAGGAGGCACTTAGTGTTTACTAGTGGCCTATAATGAAACAGCTTAAAGCTACTGTATTAGTGCTTCCTATTTCCTGCTGATGTTGTTGTAGTGGTTGTGGAAATGAGACTTTTAAAATAAAAATCCATTCATTTTGCATGTATAAAAAACTGTAGAAAAGAATTCTTTATGTACTCAAAGCATTGGTAGGAAAAGAGGTTAAGAACGAAATGGGTACTGAATATATGGCCCAGTCCATTCTGCGACAATCCAGAAGAATCTCCATGCACTTCATCCTGAGAGGTGGTCTCAGATCTTGCCTTGCTATGTTCCTGGCGATGGTGGCATAGATTCCTAGACCTGGCTCTATGAATCCAGTGGGAAATTCTTTTTCCTCATAGTGTTCTTGGGGCTTTTGTCATTGTGCACATCAGTTTCCGTCTCCACCATCAGTCCTGCTCAACTGATATAACTTGTTCCAGGAGCCAAAAGGTCAACACACCAGAAAAATGTCAAAGTGAAGTTGGGACATATATTAAGTCCCTCTACTATTTAAAGAGGAGAATACTAAACAATAGCAAAATATAGAACCTACTCCAAACTATAGCATCTTGGTTTCTAAGGATACAGTTCCACGATAACCCTTGTAGAATATGTATGACTGCATCAAGAACCTCCTGATCCTGGCACAGATACATAAGCCCTTATGTTCAACTTGAATACCTGTAAAAGCCACAGAACAGGGAGGGAGCAGGTTCTAAGTCAAAATATGCAGTATTGTAGTAATATGGAGCGGCGGCGGGGCTATGTCCCCAAAACCCCAGCCGCCTGCCCGGCTAGCTTATGCCCCGAAATAATTACATAGACACTGTATTCTTTTAAACACTGCTTTGGCCCATTTCTATGTAGCTTCTTCTAGGCTAATTCTCACATATTAATTTAGCCCATTTCTAATCATCTGTGTAGCGCCCCTAGGTGCGCTTACTGGGAAGATTCTAGCCTAAGTCCATCCTGGGTCGGAGCTTCATAGCATGCGTCTTCCCTGGAGCAGGTAGCATGGCGTCTCTCTGAAGCGTCTGCTCAGGAGAGGAGAGCTGTGGAGTCTGACCTCACTTCCTCTTCCTCCCAGCGTTCTGTTCTGTTTACTCCTCCCACCTAAGGGTGGGCCTATCAAATGGGCCTAGCAGTTTCTTTATTGCTTAACCAATGAAATCAACAGATTGATATATGACACTCCCACATCACAGTATCATACTTTTCCCTTTCTTTTCAAAAATAAGTTCATTTTATGGGTTTGAGTGCTTAGTTTGTGTGCATATATGTGCACCATATATGTACCTGGAACTGGTAGAAATCAGAAGAGGGCCCTAGTTCCCCTGTAATCTGGGTTACAGGGGGTTGTGAATTGCCATGAACCCTGGTCCTTTGCTCAGCATCCAGTGCTCTAACCACTAAGCCTCTCTCCAGCCCATCATTTCAGCTTCTTGATAGCACTTTTGGAGCACTGAGCTTCTGTAGTAATAAGGGCGGCGGGGCTGCGTCCCCAACACCCCAGCTGCCTGCTCGGCTAGCTTTTGCCCCGAAATAACAACACACAAACTGTATTCATTTAATCACTGCCTGGCCCTTTAGCTTTTGCCCTCACTGGCTAATTCTGATATACCGATCAACCCATTTCTAATAATCTGTGAGCACCGGCCTTACTGGGAAGATTCTAGGTCAGAGCTTCATCGCATGTGTCTGCCCGGGAGCGGGGCATGGCGTCTCTCTGAGGCGTCTGCTCCCAAGAGGAGAGCTGTGGAGTCTGAGCTCACTTCCTCTTCCTCCCGGCATTCTGTTCTGTTTACTCCACCTACCTACGTCCTAACCAATAAAATGGGCCAAGGCAATTCCTTTATTAGCCAATGACCTTCCTCCATCAAGCTTCTTGCTACAACATATTCAAATAAGTCATTGAACTGTCAGTTGTCCTAAAGAATGTGCTTTTTGAGTTTTTCCATGAGAAACTGGGTAAATACTATGCATATATATGTATATGTATTATGAAAAGTCACATATTTCAACCTAATCTTTGTTCATTGGAATAGAAAACAGTATTGTTTCTTGAAATAATTTATTTGAAAGCTCTAAAACACACAAGACTCAAAAATTAATATTGCTGATGCAATGAAAATAAATCAATCTTCTAAAAGTAGTTATTGGTAATAAAACCATCCAGTTAAAAAATGAATGCTACAAAGAAACAAAATGACTCAAACATTATTATAAGCTAAGAAGGGCCCATCTTCCTATTTCTAAACAGACTGTTGACTCCAGCACCCATACCAAAGCAAGGCTGCCTAGAAATGGTCACTCTTAGACCAATAGCCACAGTGGGAATTCCAGCACGGAAAAAAAGTCCATGCTAGTTAAAGACAATGCAAAATGGCCATACACAATTGCCATGGAGATAACCAAACTAAGGACAATCACCAATCATCAATTGAAATTTATATGTTTGAAATTGCTAGAGTCATTCAAAGGGAAGTAAAGCCTCAGAAATACTCAAAACCATAGGATTACCAAATAGGGACAGAAGGTTTTACCAAAGCAAAAGGGCTCACATACATCATGGAGTACCACTCGGTAAGGGATTGAGGTAAAAAGCTACATAGGGTTGGCTGTGTGAGGGTATATAGACATGAAAGAGATTTGGGAACATATGCGAGGAACCAAAGAGGAAAGATAGCATTATATGAACATTATGGAGGTGGGATAGGTTTAAAGAAGCATCTCTCAATCTGTGAGTTGTGACTTTTTTCGGAGTCTAACAACTCTTTCACGGAGATTACCTAAGATCATCTGGCAGATCAGATATTTATATTACAGTTCACAACAGTAGTAAAATTGCATTTATGAAGAAGCAATAAAAATAAGTTTATGGTTTGCGGTCACTACAACATGAAGAACTGTATTAAAGGGTCAAAGCTTTAGGAATGTTGAGAACCACTGGATTTAGAAGGACAAGAAAAAGTATGAAGTTGTTGGGTACTCGGGGGTGGAGAATTGGGGGCTATTGTGATAAAGAGAATGGAAGTGGATAAAGGTATACGTGATACGTAGGGGAGTGTGCGACTTTGGGAGATCATTGGGAGAATGGTGACCTTGGTGCTATCTTAGTGATGTGCAACAGCATGATATTGCAGGGTGTGCATAAGGTGCAAATGTGAAGGGATTATATCCATATATGTTCATACATATGCCTGTGTGCCTATAATTACAATGACAAAAAGAAGTACTTAATGGCAAACGTCCCTTCTGGCTTAAATGGCCTTGCTCTAAAACCATATATGTGCAGTATGCACAACCGCCATTCACAAATGGAGAAGTTCAAATTAAAGATGCTGGGTATGACTTTGTAGAAACACCACACCCTCCTATTTAAAATAAACTGAGTCAACTTTCCTTACAAATCTATGGAGTCAACCTTGGGATATTCCAAGTGTTAAAGGTCAGAAAACTGGAACTGTGTGCATGTTTTCACAGCATTTTTTGGACTTTAGAGACAGATTAGTGAGAAGATATTCTCTAGTATGTCATCGTATTTCTTCTTTGAAACTGCAAAAGGCAAGTGGCAAGGGTCATTGCTGTTGCTGTTGCTTCCTGAACAAAAAAGACAGGTCTTTCGCAGAAGTGTAATCTCTGTTCTTTATCAGCCAGAATCCCACCCAGTCGAACCCGGTGGGGGTGGAAAGGAGGAAAATGCACACAGCTCTCACAGTCCCTTTCCAGATCCCTGCAGAGAAGTTTCTCCTTGTTTTCCAGACTACCCTGCCACACCTGCTCTACTACACTTTAGCAGATGGCAATGTGTCTAAAGGGATCCCACAAATGTGACAATGAGCATCACCATGCATGAAAAGATGTTTGCTCTGTTTGGTCCCACTGGGGCTGTTTCCTCATTTCTTGATTGTTGTACATTTCTAGCTTGTTCTAAAGAATTAAATCATCCTTTAATCAAAGTCAAATTTCAGCCACAACCTTACTTTTGGCCGTGTCTTAAGGGTCCCCAAAACAGTTTCTCTGCAAAAATGTTATTTTCTCCCCTCTTTCAGTTTATTTGACAGAAGTGAGATGTGTCTGGATTCTTTCCTTCTCATTCGGATGCGCAGGGTCATTCACCCACGCAAATGAAGCATGTGCGAGAGCCTTCCACGCCTTTGTCTCCGATTTTGGAAGATCTTATCCTTGTGTTCTTACCTCTGAGTTGTTAAGATGGCATTTGTGAGTCCCTGAAAACCAGCCGTCACTCGAGCATTGGTCAATGTCCACTTTCTGGAGATTTATATCAACTTTCATCACACCCCTAAAATAAAACAAAGAAGAAGAAAAAGTCAGCGTGAGCCTTGACATTTTCTAACCGTTGTTCTGCCCTGGAAATGAGACGAATGTAAAGAACGTCCTAAGCTCTTTACACTGCCCACTTAGATTTAACTCAGGTTAACTCAGAGAAGAAACATAAGAGGGCAAATCCAGCAAACACTCATTTTGTTCAGCTTGCAAAAGTAAGGACTTTGTACATTCACAATCTCCAGCCGCTTAATGTGGTACCTGGAACAGAAAAGGTGCTCAGTAAATAGCTAAAGATTTACTAAACCACACAGTATGGTAGTGGACATCGCAGAAAACTTGACTCTAAAATAACACCTGTCCCAGAAATGCCTTCTTTACAGTGAGTGCTAATCTCATTTCACTCTCCTGCTAAAACTTGTCATCTGTGGTGGGAGCTCAGAGAGGCTGGCGTAACCGGAAGAAAACGCTTCTCTTTCCACTCATCTTCTATAAGTTACATAAATGCACAGATGATAGATAGGTGGATATTTATAACGTGATGTAAAACGTAGAACATAGGAGTTAGTATTAGTAACTAAGATTAAGATTTAAAAAAAATTTGCTTGCTTTGACCAAACCTGTGCTTGCTTTGAGCAGCTATTAAGAGTTGTTGGCAAACTGCTACCAAATACGCCAATGTTATAAATGTATTATTCAATAAATTCTGACATTATGGATAGACACAGGCATATCCATCTCTGTTTATGACATAGTACACATGTCAGATAATAAATGATAGTTATAATAAATTCTATGATGTGGTTTTGGTCTTGTTTGTTGTTTAGTTTTCAACTTGACACAAGCCAGGGTCATCTGGGCAGAAGGACCCTCAACTGAGTAAACGCTGATATCAGACTGACTCAGACTGAGCAGTTGGTAAGACTGTGGGGGCACTTTCTTGATTAAGGATTGTCAGGGGAGGGCCCAGTCCAAGTTGGTGATACCATCCCTGAGCAGGTGGTCCTGGGCTGTCCAAGAAAGCAAGCTAAGAAAGCATAGCAAGCAAGCCAGTAAGTAGTTTTCCTCCATGGTCTATGCTTCAGTTTCGGCCTGCAGGTTCTTGCCTTGACTTCCCTCCATGATGGACTGTGATCTAGGTCATATAAGCAAAATTAACTGTTTTCTCCCCAAACTGTTTTTGTTCATGGTGTTTATCACAGCAATAGAAGGCACACTATGACAGGTAACATTACAAAGAAAGAAACATTATGGTGGAGGGGAACAGGTCAAAGGGATAAGAGGAGATCAGGATAAAATTTATGACTGGAATAATGACAGCCCTTCACTTTTCATGACCAGAATCATGAAGTTTCCCACTGGACTGTCATTGGCTACAACATTTTAGTATTCTCCCTTGAATACCTCATTATGAAGCATAAATTATCCAAAATAGCTATTTTTACTTGTGTCAAAATTTCTAGAAATAATGAGTTCAGGTTTTTTTGTTTGTTTGTTTGTTTGTTTTGGGTTTTTTCTTTTTCCAGCTATTTGTAACACCACGGAGAGCTTAGAGGCAAGACAGGCCAAAAGTCTTGCTCGCTCAGCACCATGGTCACCAGTGGGAACTGCAGGAGGCTGCCATTGTTCTGCTGCTTTTCTTTGAAGAAAATTGGCTTCAGAGATAAGTAGCTTACTGGTTGAGAACGTTCTCCCTTAGTTTTAAGTTCATATATAGAAACTAAAAAGTCGCCGCAGACTTTCAACCCAGCCACGAAGCACTTTGGGTTTGCTCAAAACCACCAGAGGTAAATGAGCCGTGCGTTCACCAGATGGGAAATCAGTGCTGACTCATCTTCATTAGGGCCTCCTCGGTGCCTGGAGACCCACTGAGCCCTGGGGAAGGTGCTACAGACTTCCGGAGAGGGAGGTGGAGTTTAGGGGGGACTCCGTCAGAGGGAAAAGCTCTCATACTGGGGAACAGTAGACATTGTGAAGGAACGCAGAGACGCAAATGAGCACGGTCCCTCATTCAGAGGCCAGCTCCAAGCCCCAGCACGCCTGCACCTGGAGTCTCTGGGGCAATGTCTCTGAGGCGGAAGTTCTGTTCCGCCCTTTCACATCCCAGAAGCTCCACATGCTGCCAGGAAATGACTGTACTTTAAATGCCTCAGGACTAGAAAATGAAGGGATAAAAAGACTATTGGTGACTTCCAGAGATTAAAAAACAACGAATTCTATAAAACTATAACTTTTGTTATAAAGTAACTTTTGTTACTCCCAAAACCCTTGGTGCTCCATAGACCAATGTGTCCTCCCCTACTTGTTGTGGGCGGGGAGGGGCGGAACGGGAGGGGAGGGGAGGGGAGGACACAGGACAAGCTTCAAATTCCTTTCATCCTTGACAGTCTAATATTTTGTCACCCTGAACAGGTTTCTGTACCAGAGTCATTGCCAAGTGCTGCAAATTGGCTTTCCACACTTTTCTCGTCTTTTAACATTTCTGTCCCATTGCCACTAACTAGTTTCATTACTAACTGCTTCCAGATCTTCATCTCTAGCACAAGTAACAGCTTTTTAAAAATAGCTGTTTGGTTCAGTCTGGCCTTGTTCCAGGTAGAGGACCCAGTGTGACGTCTATAGAGTTCAGAGCTTTCCTTCCAATGGAAAGACTAGGTCACTGATACACATTCCTAACAGTTTGACCTCTGTCCTGACATGTATTCTAACTTTTGGTGGATGCATACCACGGACACAAAGAATATTACCAGAGACCAATGAGGTCCCCCAAGTGGCTATAGCAATAACTTAGTGTTTGAATTTGTTTTCCTATTGCTGTGATAAACAGAATGACAGAAAAGCAAGTTAGGGGAAGGAAGGGTTCTGTTGTACTTTACTGTCCACCATCAAGGGGAGCCAAGGCAAGAACCTAGGGGCAGAAACTGAAGCAGAGGCAACGGAGGAACACTGCTTAGTGATTTGCTGAGCCTGCTATCTTCTATAACTAAGCACCACCAGCCCAGAGGTAGCACCTTGTGCAATGAGTTGGGCTTTCCAACATCAATCATCAATCAAGAAAGTGCCCTACAGACTTGCCTACAGGCCAGTCTGGTGGAGGCAATTGCTCAGTTGAGGTTCCCTCTTCCCAGATGACCCTAGTTTGTGTCAAGTTGACCAAAACTCACCATCACTGTTAGTTTCTGCTGCATCCTGCCTCAGCTGCCAAAGCGGCTACATCACCACCTGTTGCCAGACGCCCTTCCATCCGCAGCTATGCCACATGTGCCCCCCCCTTTAAAAGTGCCCATCAGAGCACAGCTCGCTCTCTCATCTCTGCTCTCTCTCTTTGTCTGCCTACCTCGCTCATGTCACCACTCCCTCATGGCCTTTCACTCTTTCACCTTCCCCTCCCCCACTCCCCCTCCATATTTCTCCTCCCCCAGTAAACCTCTTGCCCCAGCTCTGTTGCTTAGTGGCACACTTTGGCAAGGCCCTCCAAAAGGTACCCACTTCAACTTTCTCTTTTTTAATATTTATCGTCACACTTAGCTCTGTCCAGTACAACTGAAGACTGCCTTAGCACGCAGCCTGGGTCGTCCTGCACTGCCTTGTAGCCAGTTTCCAGAAATGCCCACTGCCTGGGAATGGGGATGTGTTATAGCATAAAGGGACTCTTGCAACTAAACTGTCATTCTTTCAGAAATTTTTCCAAAACAGTTGGTCAGTAAGCTCACTCTTGGTATTTCCAAGGACCTCAGAAGGTGCCATGCAAGCAGGGGCCAACAAACTGAAGTATATTGAAGTAAAGGTGATACAACCCCGAAAACATGTAAATACGATCCTGACCCTTCCCTATTCAACACCAATATTTTCATTTTCATAAACTGAAAACCATAGAGGATAAAACTTCTTGGCACAGCGTTCTAGTTGGGCCTCTCCCACTTCTGACCTCTAATCCCTCATGTATGCATTTTGTTTTGTTTTGTTGTTGTGTTGTGTTTTAAACAACTCAGAATGACATATAGGGCCCAAGAAAATTCTCACTGTCTCACAAAACCTTGCCTTTATAAGTTCTGGCATTATATCCCGGGTTTCACACAAGTTAGGCACTCTACAACTGAACTATGTCCCAATCTCTCTGGCATTATATCTTTCTTAGGTATTTTCTCCTAACTTCTCAGTAATGCAAACACCCAATTAACTTTGGAAAAAGTTTCAATGTTAAGGAGAAGCAAAAAGTAGCTAAACTAACAGCGGGCAAAGGAAAACTGAAGGACGGAGGTTTAAGCAAAGATAGACTCTCAGGAACATCTGTGGATGACAGAATGAAAAAACAAAACTGGAGACCAAAGGAAAACTTCCAGAGTCTGCTGGGTTTCTCAGCCCTGTTACCTTGAACTCAACTCTCTGCTCCACTACTGGGGGAGAAAGTGACACAATAATCCATGGAATCAGCATTAATGAAAAATGACAGAAAATGTGCGAACACTATAAGAGGAAAAAGGTAAATAACCAACGCAGCCACAAACCCAGTGTTCTTCAACATAGAGTCACCTGTCTGCTGGTGCAGTCAGGACAAAAAAGTTGTGGGAGTAACTAAGCATTCTCTGATTGGATTTAGGGCCCACTCCATCAAGGGAAACCATGCTTAACACTGCTCAGGTGGCCAAGAACCTGGGACTAGATAGGCCATGAACCTAGAGAAAAACTAAATTCAATTGTTCTGCTCAAGCAATTTGCCAAAATAACGACTCCTAATGACGTTCTGCTATATCCCTAGATGACTGTCTTGCTCAGTCATCATCAGAGAGGTTTATACCTGCAATAGATGGAAACAAATATAGAAACCCACACTGGATAATGGCAGAGTGAGAGACCTTGGAACACCCAATCCTAAGTGAAACATCTCCATCGAAAATCTCTACCATCTCCCCTCAGGATTCAGATCTTTGTAGAAGAGGGATCAGAAAGACTAAGAACCAGTAGGGATGGGAGACACCAAGGAAACAATGCTTTCCAGTGCCAACAGTACTGATGTACACATGAACTCACAGAGACTACGGCAGCACGCCAGGGTCTGCACAGGTCCAAGTCAGCTAGGGTCCCAGCACTGAGAGGGAGGAGTGGGCATGATCTCCCATCCCTAATTAAAAAGCTATCTCCAATTGACAATTAACTGCAAAGGAAAAATCAGCTTTCTCTGACGGACTCTTCCTGGGAATACGAACCACACTTAAGGGTAGACACATGCACAGCAGTAGACAACCAATTCAGAATGAACTTTTTTCTCTCTCACAAAATGCGTTGTCTAAGCATTTTCACCTTACTGGCCTTTTCTTATATAAATTGATTCTGATTTGGGATTTTTATATGTTCTCTCTCTCTCTTTCTCGCTCTCTATCCCTCTCCCCCACCCCGTGTGTGTGTGTGTGTGTGTTCTTTGTACTTTTTCATTGTTTCGTATATTTTTCTCTGTTCTGTTCTACTCTGATTTGTTTTGTTGGTGTTGTTGTTTTGTTGTTTACCTATTTGTTTTCTAAAGAGAGAGAGGAAAAGGGAAGCCATGGTCAGAATATATTGTATGAAAAAATGTATTTTAAATAATAAAAATTTACACTGTTAAAAAATTAATGTGCTGGAATAAAGAATTAATGAAAGCAGAGGCTGTTAGACCAGTGATAGGTTATGTCCAATCATCCCCTTCCAGATGCAATAGTTAGCCACAACAGACCCTGAGTCTGTGGACAACTGCCATAATGAAACATATAGAGCGTAGAGCTAGCTTTGGCCTCCGAAATGGTCACAGTAATAGTTAAAACTGGAATCTGTTTGTTGACTCTTGGAAGACAACGAGGAGCTCGGCAGTGGTGGCTCATGCCTTTAATCCCAGCACTTGGGAGGAAAAACAGGTGAAGCTCTGAGTTTGAGGCCTGCCTGACCTACAGAGTGGGTTCCAGAACAGCCAGGTGTACACAGAGAAACACTGTCTGAAAAGCAAAACAAAAAAACAATGAGGGAAGTACTAAAAGGACATTTGTCACACAATAGGTAGGGAGTGTGACAGTACTGACCTAGTAATGACCTGTGAAAATATGAACTTATGGATCTGACTGACCAATACTCCAGGCAAAAGTGGAAGAAGAATTGTTTGATTCCTTGAAAATGCCGGAGAGCTAGATTTTGCTCCTTTGTCAACTTAACAACTTTTAAAATTCCAATTCAGGTGTGTGAAGTGTTTCCACACAGCTGTCTTGCACAGCTGACCTGTGGGCTCTTTTTTTTTTTTTTTTTTGCAGACTTAGGACTACACCGCAATTCACCACGCCCCTTCCCGCCCAGCTCCAAGAGCAGAACCACATCTCTAATTTGTGTCTCTTTCCTCGTGTTTCAAATGGCATCCTGTTCTTATTGGCTGCCCATGCCACTTACTGCAATGCCCCAATTCATCCTTTCTTTAAAGTTGAGAGCTACTCCTCATTTTACTTATTCATCTACAAGTGAGCACTAGGCATGTAAATAATGCTATTATGCAGTAATTTCATTTTTTAGCAACACTTAAGAGAAATATTAAAAGCCCAGTTTACAGTGTTTGAAAATAAAATGGTTTCTCATCCTTAGTGTCTCCTAGCAAAAGATTCTCAGAATATACGTTAGGGTCAGAGCAAAGACCCACCACAGAATAGAGATATAAAATCCTTTAAGGCCTAAAAATAGATCTAAGACAATGCCTTTGGAACATGTTAATTCAAAGATCTTCCAGTGGTAAACTGTGTGCTTCTGGACATCTAGTAAACAAAAGGAATTCCAATATCCTCAAGGTTTATTTCACAGCACCATTGGGGCCCAGGATTATTTCTTTATGTTTGTTATTGTTATCGGGATTTTTTTTTGTCCACTTTTTTTTTACTCTAAATCTTCTATAGCCCAGACTGGTTTCAAACTCCCTATGAAGCTGAGTATGACCTTGAACTTCTGATTATTTGCCTGAACCTTTAAGTGTTGAGATTAGCGGGATGATCAGTACTTACAATTTTGTGAGATGCTGAGGGCCAAACCCAGGACTTCATGTATAGTAGGCAAACACTCTACCCACTGAGCTATAGTCCCAGCCCTAAAAGCCAGGATTTCTAAACCAAAAAAAAAATGCTTATGTCTAAGAAATACATGAGTGTGGTATCTTTCTGGTAGAATGCAATTCAGTAAGATTCACAGAATACCTACAGGAGGCCTCAGCAAAGAAATTTCTCTTTGCCACAAAGACCATTACAAAACACCACAACTGACTAAAATACAACAGAAAAGAAACTGTGTGATACCTAGTCAAAACTGGTATATCTAAACATCATTCCAGCATCTACGGCTCAGGGATCATTGAGGAAGCCAGGGTGGAAAGATCGTAGGAGCCAGAGGAACAGGAAGTTTGCTGTGAAACTGTATCTTCTAGAAATGTCATCGACTATGCCCATGAGGTCTCATTAGCGTGGCAGCTGCAACAAAGCCTGAAGAGCTACACGGATGGACACGCTAACAAAGAGAGTTAAATCTCAGCTCTAGAGGGGGGATTACCAGCAAAGAGAATGCTGAGAGTAGGAGATACGGTCTTTCCCCGGGAAGAGTCCTCCTATTGGTTATCCAATAACAAAAGGACAATCCTAAGACCATACATATATATATAACACTGTACAGGCTGAGAAGGTTATATATATGTGTTTAAGAATCTATTTGATACATTTATATATTCATATTATACAATTTAAAAAGAGGCTATAAATTTGAGAAAGAGCAAGGGAATGCATAACATTTGTTGGGGAAGAAATAGAAGGGGAAAAGATGGAATTTTAAATTTAAAAAATACAGTAACTTAGAAAAATAAAAAAAAACTATTATCAGTTTTAAAAAGAATACCTGCAGCTGTCAGTTTCTGACATAAACAGGCACATCAGCATCTTGATTGACAAGGAGACACATAACACTTTAAAGTACAGCTTCCTGGTTTTTAAGGTCAACAAGGAGACTGAGACAGCCACACAGATCCTCACTTCTTTAGGGAGCAAGGATCATTCAGAGGATGAAAACGAGAGCCCAGGGGGAAAAGCTGAAACCTTTGATGAAGCGTTCTGAGAGAGAAAAGCTGGGTCCTAAGGATGACCTGGCAACATGTGCTCCAGTGGCTTTCAAAATTACCACAGATCAAGGGCTACTGTTCACATCCTGTTTCATGCGGCTTCTGGCCTGGAGGACTGTCCTTGTTATCCTAGCCTTTTACCTCAATGGTTTGTTGGTAGACAATTGGGGAAGAAACACAAATTTCCTTATGGGTCTCTGGGCTAAGTTTCAAGGAACCACACACATGGACCCTCGCCTGGACCTAAGAGCCTGCAGAGGAACGACGTCTTCCTGAGAAGGAGTAAGAATATTTTTCATTAAGGAGCCTATCTACCAGCAGAAAGTATCAGTGCATGCTCAATGTCTCAACATTCAGGGGGCTGAAGCAGAAGGATCTTGAGTTCCAGACCAACCTGGAGTATGCAGTGAAACCCTGTCTAAAAATTAGTAAGGAAATAAATGACTGAAGTGAAATAATGGCGATACTAGATTCTAACACAAAAGGATAAATATTCACAAGTCCATATTCCCAAATACAAGAAAAAATAAAGAAAGAAATCTTTCTTACAGAAGAATTTCAGTTGAAAAATATGCAAAGAATTAGAGAAATAGAAAACTGACTATTAGAACATAATATTAGGGGTGAGAAAGTAGCTAAGTGGTACAGTGTGGTTGCTTAGAATGCACACCTGGGTAAAATGCCCAGTTCAGAAGAAAAAGAAAGAAAGAAAAGAAAGAACAACATAGCAATAATTATTGCAACTAAGACCTGCAGAACATTAGTGAAAAAAAATCTTTGAAGAATAGCAGGATATTTGAATAACCTCGAAATATTTTGCCTATGACACTCATTACTATGGTGGATTTAACATAATATCTAGAACCCTTTGGTACACATTCAGTCTTCCAGGAAGAGGAAAGAACTTCATCTCGCTTTAACGTAGTTCTAATGTATTGCATCATTAGGGTATATTTGAAAGACAAGGAAAAACTGAGACACTAATGTGGATTATTACTTCAACTAGACAAAGATGTGTGGCTGCTTTTGTTTAACTATGTAAAGATGTGTTACTGTTTTGCCTTGCCTGCCTAAGCCACCTCATTAATCTAATAAAAAGCAGACCGGCCAAGAGCTAGGCAGTAGTGGGAAAGGGAGGCCTGAAAAACAAAGAGAATAAGTAGGAAGGGCAATCTAGGCTTGAGAAGAAGAGAGAACAAGGGAGAAAAAGAGGAGACCCCCCCTCCCCAGCCAGGCAGTCAGACAACTGCCTACCAGTTAGATGGAACAGAACATACAGAAGGAAAGAAAGGTACAGAGCCCTGGGGAAAACACAGATGAAGAGAAACAGGTTAATTTAAGTTAAAGAAAAATGTTAGCTAGAAGTGAGCATAAACTAAGACCGAGCATTCATAACTAATACTAAGTCTTCCTGTCTTTATTTGGAGTTCGTTGGGAGACCAAAAGAAATCACCACACTGAAGACAGAGGAACGTGGTACACAAGTGCAGTGCTGTGCAGTCCTTCTAAGGCTGCTCTGCTAAGTGCCTTAGGCTAGGAAACTTTAAAAGAATCTGATTTTCTTATAATCCTCTAGAGTAAGTGCAACAAAAAAGTGAATCTGATTTTCTTATAATCCTCTAGAGTAAGTGCAACAAAAAAGTGTTGGCAGTCTTGGTTTCTTCTGAGGCCCCCTACTCGGCTTGTAGGCGACCACCGCAGGGCTTCCAGGGATTCCCCCAGTGCCTCTGTGTCATAAGAGCACCAAATATAGTGAATCAGCCTACTCTAATGACTTCATCTTGACTTAACGTTCTCTTTAAAGATACTGCATACACTTTCACATTAACATTCACATTCCTTAGGCGCTGGAAGTTAGAGCATTAACATACATATTTGTGGAGACATGGTGCAGCCCGTGACATGAAATAAAGAAAACAGGCCTCAGTAATGGAAAACTAAAAAGTCTGAATAAACTCCACACTTTAGCTACTACCTCCTTACACTAGTCATTGACTGTTGGTTATATAAAGTGTGCCATTACAAACAGAATGAGGTACATGGGGACTTTTGGTACTAACTTGGCTAATCTTCTGATCTTTAAAATTATTCCAAAATAGGCTTTAGTTATTTTAAAATCAATTTATTGAAAAGATTAAGAGAATTAAAGAGAAATTATTTAAAAATATGGAAATAATACATAAAGTGAAAAGATGCAAAGGTGCATGTTAAAAATGTAACATGATTGATTATACTCAAACAAACTTAAAAATGTGGAGGACATAGATAAACTGACAGAAAATATAAAATAACAAATTTTCCCTAAGAGAATAGAAAGATTGACCAGGACAATTAAGAACAAAATGCCACTTTACTTTATTTTTAAGGACTGTGACTTTTATTTAGTTCAGTTTCAGAGGGTTCCACCCATGGTCTCTTAGGTCCATACTAGAGCAAAACATCATGAACTTAGGAGCATGTAGAGAAGGGCAATATCTCCATTGCTTAGACAGAAAACAGAAGGAGCAGGGAGCAGGCATAACAGGCAGCTCATTCAGTAAATGTCTGTGCATCAAATTGAGAAAAATCACTACCAGTTATAAACCCTAAGTAATATTCTTATGCACAATAAATATTGCAATTTTATGGTTAGAAGTTCAAATTTATAAGTAAATATTTGATATTCAAGTTCAATAATGCACGTTTAGAGTTAAATATATTGTGTGCCACAAGAATCAAACGGTAATTTAAAACAAGAAAAATTAACCAAGGCATTGCCATCTATCACTGAGGCCTCTGACATCTTCCTTCTCTTGTTCTGTTTCATTGTCCTGTCTTGACGAGACTGTTAAGGAGAATGAAAAGCTACTGGCCTACCCCAAACAATACACCAGTGATTCTCAACAATCCTAATATTACAACTCTTTAATACCATTCCTCATGTTGTAGTGACCCCCACCCACAAAATTATTTTGTTGCTACTTCATAACTGTAATTTATGCTACTGTTATGAATCATGTAAAATCTCCTATGCACGATATCTGATATGTGACCCCAAGGGGGTCGCAACCCACAGGCTGAGAACCACTGCACTACACCATTCTGAAGAAAAGAAATTATTCTAAAGTCTTGAGTCTAGTAATTAAATTCTCTATTTAAAAAATGAGTATGATAAATTCATTCTAAAATTAAAATAATAAAATGAAACCCACTGAATTATTAGATCATATCTAATACCACTACCATACCATATCTCAATGTCCAAGTGACTAAATTTTCTTTCCAAGTAAGAATTATGTATATGTGGTAAAGAAAGTTGCTTCAGGACAAAACAAAAAGCAAAAAATAAAGAAATTATATAAAAAATTAATATAAGAATTATGTATAGTGGTCAACAAGACAAAATGACAGCCTACAGAATGGGAAAAGATCTTCACTAACCCCACATCAGACAGAGGGCTGATCTCCAAAATATACAAAGAACTCAAGAAAATGGTCATCAAAAGAACAAATAATCCAATAAAAAAAAATGGAGTACAGACCTAAACAGAGAACTCTCAACAGAGGAATCTAAAATGGCTGAAAGACACTTAAGGAAATGTTCAACATCTTTAGTCATCAGAGAAATGCAAATCAAAACAACTCTGAGATTACATTGTACACTTGTAAGAATGGCCAAGATCAAAAACACTGATGACAACTTATGCAGGAGAGGTTGTGGGGTAAAGGAAACACTCCTGCATTGCTGGTGGGAATGCAAGCTGGTACAGCCCCTTTGAATGTCAGTGTGGAGATTTCTCAGAAAATTGGGAAGCCAAAGGATGCTCAATTGTACCACAATGACATGTGCTCAACTATGTTCATAGCAGCATTGTTTGTCATAGCCAGAACCTGGAAACAACCTAAATTCCCCTCGACCAAAGAATGGATAAGGAAAATGTGGTACATTTATACAGTGGAGTACTACATAGCAGAAAAAAATTAAGACATCTTGAATTTTGCAGGAAAATGGATGGAGCTAGAAAACATTATTTTGAGTGAAGTAACCCAGACACAGAAAGACAATTATCACATGTACTCACTCATGGGAACCTTGGGAGGGGGTTGAAGGGGAGAGGGGAGAAGCAGGGAGGGGATCAGAGAAAAATACAGAGCTCAATAAAAATCAATAAAAAAAATTATGCATAGAAAATTTAATGTCAAACCTAAGTTCTTACTATGATTTGTTTTTTTTCTTGAATTATTATTACATACATACGCACATATAAATTTATAGATACAATTTATTGGGTTCATTTAGAGTTGTTCATATGTATATGTGTATAAGGCTGACTGCTTGGGATTGGATAACCTATTGGGATCTTATCCCTGTAGAAAACTGATTCTCCCACTCTCAGCAGTATGAATGCACGTGGTTTCATCTAGGGGTGGGGCCCTGTGAGATTTCTCCCATCCACATTGGCTGGCCAATCGGTGCTGTTGTTCTTCTGGTCAATCACGTTCTTGAGATTTCATGGCTGCAACTTCCTTGTCACATATAGAGAATACAATCTCTCAGCAGAGATTCTGGTCTTTCGTCTTCTGTGATGTTCCCTAAGCCTCAGGTGGAAGAGTAGCACTTCTGTGATGTTCCCTAAGCCTCAGGTGAAGGCGTAGCTCTTCTGTGATGCTCCCTAAGCCTCAGGTGGAAGAGTAGCACTTCTGTGATATTCCATAAGCCTCAGGCAGAGGAGTAGCGTTACAGATGCAGCAATCATGGCTGGGCACCTCATGGTCAGTTTTTCTCTACCTTTTAACCAGTTATCATTTTTTATGACATTCTCTGCTGGAAAAGAAACGGCTTCTCTAAGTTTCTGATAAGGAAGTGAGAGACACACTTATCTGTGAGTGGGAGGATAAATGTTTATTTAGAATGTGGCTCGAAAACATACTGGTTTAGGGAAGCCTTCGCAGTAGGATCTCCTGTGTGGCCCTGGGCCTCACGGGCCATGGGTAGTTGGTTAGGTTTACAGTAGCAGGCATCAATTCTCTCCTACTGAGCAGGTGTTGAGCCCTATTACTTGTTGGCTGTCCTCAGGATAAAAACACCCCTATCATTATATACCTTTCAGAATATTGTACTGTTCTGGTCATTGTTGTGGTGTGGAGGCGTTGGAACTGAACAGGGCTATTGACTGCTTCTTTTCCTTAGCATCTTGCACAGCACTTTCTGGTACCATAAACGTTAGTCCTCAGAGAGAAAGCCCCTAGGTCAGACCCAGATCCATTTCTCCAAAAACTCCGTCCAAAGTATATGGTATCTTTAGCAGCAGGGTCTTACCTTCAAGTTCGACTGAGGCAACCGAGGACAATGACAAGTACAGCCTGTATCGTCTTGAGAGTCTCTTGGACTCCCCTGACCAACAACCTGAAAAGATGTTCCCCTCAACAACCCAAAGGCTGCTTGGAAAATCCAAAGGGAATCATATTATTCTGTGTTTACTTGCAATGACACATGTATGTAACTGTGCACATGTGCACGTTAAAAGACCTTATGCTACTTGAAGTGACAATGCTCCTATGAAAAACCATGCTACCACCGTAACGTCAAGAAAAATGTTTTAAACAGTGTGTGTGTGTGTGTGTGTGTGTGTGTGTGTGAGAGAGAGAGAGAGAGAGAGAGAGAGAGAGAGAGAGAGAGAGAGAGAGAGAGATTGGCTTTACAAAGTTCAACACCTAAACTTTTTAAATGGAAAAGTAGAAAATAAAAGAAAACTCAGTTTGATAATCCTTGCCTCTGGTAAAATTGAACTTTCTTTAAGATGCTTCCTCTCAAACCAGGAGGCTTAATGTGTCCGTGATGCTTATATAGCCTAAGAATGAGTCCCAGGTCTAGAAGAGTAAAGCAAAAGGAAATGAGGTAGGGAAAAACAGAAAGTAAGTTGTCATTTTGTATATGATATCATTTACCTAGAAAATAAATACAAGAAAATAAGAATCCAGCAAAGTTTGCAGGTACCAGATAAAAGAGTAAAAATCACTAGCACTTCTCTATATCCAAAACCTCCCATTAAAAATGTAAGTAAAAAGATGGCATTTAAAATAGCAACATAATCGACTAATAGTTTAGTCAAGAACACATAAAACCGCCCACCCCCCAAAAGTTTGAAAATTCCACAAAGGTAACCAAAACAAAGAGATACCTATGCTCTGAGAAATAAAAGTGCATTATTAAAAAGGGGGGTTGCTGGGTGGTGGTGGTGCACGCACTCAGGAGGCAGAGGCAGGCATATCTCTGTGAGTTCGAGACCAGCCTGGTGTACAGAGTGAGTTCCAGAACAGGCACCAAAGCTACACAGAGGAACCCTGTCTTTAAAAAAATAATAATAAAATTAAATTAAAATTAAAAAAGTGGATCAATTCTGAGCTGGGTGGTGGTACACGCTTTTAATTCCAGTATTCACGAAGCAAAGGCAAGCCTATTCTACAGAGTGAGTTCCAGCCCAACCAGGATGACACAGAGAAACCCTGTCTCAGAAAAAAGGGTAAATTCTCATTGAATTCAGCTGTAAATTTAATGCACAACTATTCAAAGTCCTATATAAATTTTTGGAAAACTTAAAAGCTCAGTTAAATTCAAATGGAATAATAAAATCTATTTTAAAAAAAAGAGGAAAATGTGCCCAAAAACTATTAAGATTACTTACCAAGCCAAGGTACATATAAGAAGCTGCGGAGGACAAAAGAGAGCTCAGAGACAAACATAAGTATTACACACATGTATATGTGATAAGGGATAATAGTATTGAGAGCAGGGTCCTCTATGTGGAGAAATAATAATTAGTATTATCTCCCACCCAACACTACTGTGCAGAAGTAAACTTAAGCTGTTAAAGATCTGACTATGAAATGTGAAATTATAAAATTAATGGGTGCTACACAGAGAGTAATTTGTGATGATATATCGAAAGGTTTCATAAGCAAAACCCCCAATTATAAAACTACAGACAAAATTTTTATTATATAGCACCAGAGTATCTTTGTAACCATGTTCATGGGATGATATTATGGGTAAAGCTAACTAAAGTGTGTCAGATTGGAAGATCTTGCAATTTCTAAAAGCAACAGGGAAATAGTATCTTGAAAGTGGCAAGAGCTGCTCTAACACCACAAAAACATAAAATTCAAATAAGAAAAAATGGCAAAAGATTATAGAGAAGCAAGCCCAACAGACGTGTGAGCATCTAAAGCAATTCCAACAGCATTACCAATCAGAAAGATGCTCATTAAAATGACAAGATACCATTTCACATCCATTGGACTGGGAAAAAGCAGAAAGCTATGTAATGCCAAGAGCTGGCAGAACTATGAAGCGACAGAACCTTGTGTGTGTCTGTAGCCTTAACACAGCCTTCTAGAGAACATTCTTACAGTAGTTAGTAAAACTGCATGCACCCATCTCTCACTCTGAAACAAAAGCCCTACTTTTGGTTATGTCCCCCAAAGATATCCTCATGCCCACACAGGGGCGTAGAACACACACTGCTGTGCTGCAGCAGAGAAATGAATGCTCTGGGGAACCTGAAGCTAGGCATGGGAGTACAGACCTGTCATTCAAGCTGTTTAAAGACTGGGAAAGGAGACCAGAAGTCTGAGGCCAGCCTGAGTAAGTAAAATTGCTCTACCTCAACTAATTAACTATTTTAAAGATAACTATATGGTAAACTACGTCAATAGAAATTAAGAGATGATATTTAACCCATTAAATTAGAATAATTAACAAACAAAATAGCATGTTAACAATATAATTCTCAGGTTGGTTGCAAATGAGAATCACAGAAAGGATTTGTTTGAAATGGAGGGGAGATGCCCTTTTTTCTCTATCATGTAACTATAGGAGAGTCTAGATTCGTGTTTTGGTAACTTTAAGTTTTACCTAAGCTCATCTTTGGACACATTCTTTGCTCAGACCCTCTCATCCAAAGTAGTAGTTGCTCACAAAGACAGTCAGTGCCTCCACCATCACAGAGCTCAAGACTGTAATTAGGAAACGTACAAAGCATGGGTTCTTAGTGACAGAGAAATAGTTGTCACATCCCTACCAAGTGTGGCCTCAGTGCTGACGACGTCAGGTATCTGGATTATTTGGGAATAAGGTTCTTCCCCTGTCACAAGCCATCGTGTGAACAAAGCTGGGGACTGAGACACCAAACATGGCTTGGAAGCCAAACGTTAAAAAATAAAAGTACTGTTGGCAACAAAGCAACATATCTATAAAAATTTTCAGTATAGAAAACCTCAGAGAATCGATCTAAGAGATACATAGTGTCTCCATTTCTCAGATCAGAAAGTAGAGTCCTTGGGGTTAAGAGACTTCTTGAAGTAGTAGACAAGGTACTCAAAACTGCACATCTGACTTGACATCTTAATCATTCCTTGTTGTGAGATATCTGATTACACTGTGTAAAGATATGTCACTGGGATTGATTTAATAACAAGCTAAACAGCCAATAGCTCGGCAGAAGGTATAGGTGGGACCTCTGGACAGAGAGAACTCTGGGAGAAAGAAAGGCAGAGTCACCAGCAGATGAAATGGAAGCAGGATGGGTAGTAGGGAGTAAAGGTAACTGAGTCATGTAAAAGAACATAGGTTAAAAGATATGGGTTAACTTAAGTTATAAGAACTAGTTAGGAACAAGCGTAAGCTAAGGCCGAGCTTTCATAATAAGTCTCTGTGTCGTTTTTTGTGAGTTGGGTGGTCCAAAGGAAAATCCATCTACAATTCCGTGTATCTCAGTTACTTCACTTAGCTCAGCAGAGATAACATCAGTGTAAGCCTGCTCTGCAGAATATTCCTTCAATTATCTGACTTGCTAGGCTTATCGTAGGGACAAATTGGGAGCGTACTACATGGTATAGAGCACAGAATGGGAAACTGATCTTTAATGACCACACAGTGTGGCAGGAAGAAAGAATTGGGACTGAAAACAAATGTTAATCAGGCGAAACTCACTGGGCACTGACTACTCTAGCTGCAGCATTAGTATGACAAGTATGACAGTATGACAAGTGATTGGTACAGCCCCAGAGGAGTTTGGCATGCTGATAGCCACTGCTGAGTAACACTGCCTCTGTGAGCTTTCTCCAGTCCTCAGGTGAGGCTTTGTCTGAGGACTGGAGTACAAAGGTGTGGTCCATGCAGTAAGCAGAGGGCCATCTTTTAAGGGTTTTTCTAGGAGAGGACAGAATTTTTTGTAGACCTAAGAGTAGTAATAAGTAGTAAGCCAGGAAGAATGGAGATGATGAGAAAAGGATATTCTGCAGAATCTACAAATTACCTGTGAAGGAAAGAGATGCCTAAAGAAAATAAGAAGTTTCCTGCTGCTGTGGAATGTTCCCTTTGTACACTGGGAAGATTTGTCACTGTCACTGGCTTAATCAACAAACTGACTGGCCAATAGCTGAACAGAACAAGGCTAGGCAGGGGAGCCAAACTGAGGATGCTGGGAAGGAGAAGGGTGGAGTCAGCCAGTTGCCAGTCAGATGCAGAAAGAATTGGTTACACAAAATGGGATAGAGGTAAAAGCCATGAGCCTTGACACATAGATTAATAAAAATAGGTTAAGCTGTAAGAGCTAGTTAGTAACAAGCCTGAGCTACTGACTGAGCATTTATAAGTAATCTTAAGTCTCCAAGTTGATGATTTGAGAGCAGGTGGTCAGAATAGGAAAACTCTACCTACAACCTGCCCTCTGGTGCTACATTCATCAAGCAGTACAAAATTGACAGGTTTTGGTAGAGTTGAAGGTGAAAGTAGGCTTGGGGCCTATGTAATGATATAGCTTTTAGAGGCCACCTTGTGCTGAGCTGTTCTTGCTGCTAGCACCATTCTATTCAGCTGTAAAGTGCCACTGTCTTTCAGTTTTTGCCTCTAACTCCTACAGAGAGAGAAGAGATAGATGATTGATACATACATACACATACAAGCACACACATACAAAGACAGACAGACAGACAGACAGATAGATAGATGATGGATAAGTAGATGGATGGATAGATAGATAGATAGATAGATAGATAGATAGATAGATAGATAGATGCATAGGTAAAGAAGAAGGGGGCGAGAGTGTCTCATTCAGAATGAACAAGCCTCTGCTGAAGACACTGGCATTACTGATTAGGCAGATGGTAAAGATGATCCTGTCTTCATGCATGAAAGTCCAGGGTACACAGAGAGCTATTTTGCTCGTTCTCTCACAAAAGCATCCTTGGTGCAGTTGACTCTTCTCAGCTGCCAGTACTTCTGAAGGCCCTGTTTCCTGCCTTTCCTCCTCTTATAATTATAACATAGCAATTAGGACAAACTTTTTCTTTTTCAAGGTTTTCCATTCCTAGTAAAAGCATCTACTACTATTAAAGCAAAATTAAGAAAACAACAACCTCAGAACAATCACCAAAGATACACAATTGAATGGCATTACTAACTTAGCATACAAGAAAATAAAAAATCAATTAAAACAATAGTAGTTATTAGGACCTGGCCAAAAAACAAGTTCTGTGGCTAATAAACAAGGTAAATATGGTTTGTAAACAGTGCTCTGTTGAACTGAGTACACCAGGTACTGAAGATTAGACTTCAAATTTCTAGCCAGGTTTGGTAGTGCGTGCCTGTAATTCCAATACTTGGGAGCTAATACAAAGTCAAGGCCAGCCTGAACTACCTAGTAAATTACAGACAAACCAAAGCTACACGGCAAAGCCCTGTCGCGTGCACAAAATTGAATCTATTCTCATAATTATAGAGTTCTTTCTGGTTTTCAAAGGACTGTTGGCACTTATTATCAATTTCATATTTAGTACACCAGCAATACATATTTGTCTTAGTCATAGCTTAAATGAGCTAAGTAAGATAATGTCAAATGTAGCTAACTGAGAGTCTGGGAAGATGACTCAGTTGGCAAAGTGTTTGCCACGCAAGCCTGAGAACATGCCTTTGGGTTTCCAACCCTTGTGTAAAGGTCCAGGTGTGGAAATAATAATAATAATCCTTTAATAATCCTAGTGCTGGAGGAGTGAAGATGAGTGGATGCCTGGAGGTCACTGGCCAAGAGCTCCAAGCCCAGTGAGAGTCCCTGTCTCAAAAAAGAAAGAAAGAAAGAAAGAAAGAAAGAAAGAAAGAAAGAAAGAAGAAAAAGAAAAAAACAGGTAGAGAGTGCTAGAAGAAGATACCCAACATAGTTCTCTGGCCCCAACAAGCACAGACATACACGTGCACACACAGAGCAGCTAACGATTTCCAAAAAACAGGACCAGGCTGTATAAGTTCTTATACAACCATTTAGTTTGTCAAAGTCCTCCAGATGGAAATACCACTTCCTTGCAGAACCAAAACATGCATTTTCTGCCAACCATACCTTTGATTCTTTAAACAGAATTATATAAAATCAAGCTAGTATCAATACAACCTCTGTCTTGCAATTCAACATCATAAAATGAAATGTTCCAAAGATAATAGCAGAACCACAATAAGGGAAAATATCTAGAAGTCTAGATGTACTAATCAAATATTTATATAGCAAAAAGGATGTATTGGGAGAAGCCTGGATCTTGCTGGACATGTTCCAAATGCAAAATCCTGACTTCTTCACTTAGGCCATTTCTAGGGTTGGGTTCTACAGTAAGCAACCTTGCAAGATAAGGCAATGACTCCTGCCTGTCAAAGAGCTAGCTTCCTTCTGCTTCTTATAAAAGTCCCTAGGTTTAGAATTCATTTCATACAATGCAACTCATTACATGAGTAGGCATTCATCATGGGCCCTTCCATATTGTCCTGAAACCTCTTCAGGATTGAGAACTGGGAAGCTAGATTAGCCAATCCTCTCTCTGTTGCAGGAGTCTCCTATCGTTCTCAGCATTGATAAAACAATAACAAACTGGCATATTCACCTGCAAGTAGTATCTGGATAGGAGTTCCAAAGCACCTTTACAAACTGCCTGTTAATTGCTCTATCCTCTGACAAATAAGTTGTTTAACCACAAGAAATCAAGTCTACATTCTTAGTAAACCTTGGATACATAATACACAGCCATTAACAACAGTGCTGCCTGAGATCTGAATAGTCAGAAATACAAATCCAAGCACTGTATGTGACATTTGATGTGCACTCCCAGAAAACAAGGATATTACAGTACATCCATCTTATAGGGAAAGGTGCAAAAGCAAAATGTATCGGTGATTATCTCTTACCATTAAGACTGAAGGAGATCAGAGGTTTTTTTCTTTTGGTTGAATATTCCTTTCTATAATATCTAAGTAACCATATATTTTTGTAGTAAAAATTGGCTTCAACTTACACTAGACAATGCTTATTTCACTCTTTATGTGCTCTCTAGAGTAGGAGATTTATACGTTCCAAACTCTTTTTGCCATCTTTCTCGTCTCTTAAGATCTTGAATTTGTAAGAATCGATTGGGGCCCAGAGTCAGTCCCTTCCATCTATTCAGCCAAGCCCATCTGGTGACTGTCACGGCAAGGGTGCCAGGGAGTAGATGCAGCAAGCTGACTAGAAGTGCTTTGGGCATGCTCTCCTGAAACAGACGAGACTGGCGGAAACAGTGACGCGGGGGTAGAAATTGCTTTGTCACTGTGATCCTAAGGCTCATCGAAGTTCTCAATTGGACCTGTTAGGCCAATAATACATCAATACAGCTGTGGACTCTGACAACTATGTATGGTTGGGCCTATTGACACTGAACACCGTGCCAAGGTAAATAGACATGTCCTCTTGTGCAGTAGCCCAAGGTGCATCTGGAAGACTGTAAGTTCATCTCTGCCTTCTCCATCTCTACGACAGTTAAAAAATAATTATCCAAGCATATCTGTTTATTTAAAAGACCAAATGTAAGGGCTATTTAAAGTCGTTTTCTCTAGGCCATCAAGTAATAGTAAAAATAAGATATCTTCCCCAAGTAAAGTCAGAACTGAGCTTACATCTGCTCCCCACAGTGTGACTGCCCATAGTTTCCATCATAACTTGATACTGCCATGCTGACACCATGTGAAAGACTCCGTTCCTCCTCAAGCTCTACAAGAATTACACAGCACTCTTTCTTGAAGCAAGGAAATGTTCTCCTCCCCCACATCACTTCGCAGCAGATATGTCCAGAGCAGCTTGCCAGCACTTTCTACAGCACCACATCCCCCATCTGCCTAGCTTCGTGTTCTGGGAAGTCTATTTGACAATCAGGTCAAGGCTTCCTTAGGAAGCCCTGTCCATTTTACATAGAAAAGAAAGATAACTTGTTTAATTTTAATGAGAGCCAATAAATATAAAATGAAGTCAGCTCAGGTATAAGCAGATATCAAGCCTGCATCCACAAATACAATCTGCATTTGGGGATGTCTGTGGGTGACACTCTGAAAGCTAAATGTGGTGCATCTTTTAAAATCGCTCTGCCTCACTGTCTGATAATAGATGATTGTCTGCTGAAAAGATATTTTGAGTCTGCTGCCTTTACAGAGGGAGCTGACTAATGCTTCATTTTGTGGTTATTTTCACCGAAATAACTCTGAGCTATGGTTTAACAAACACACCTACAGGGTTCTTTATAGCTTCTCTATGGCTGTGGCCACTTATTCCTGGCTGTGGAGAAGTTGCTTCCACTAACTGGCTTCATTCAAGTAGTCCTGTGAGAGAAGACACTTTTCATTTCATGGATGAGGAAAATAAGGTCCAGAAAAGTTATATAATATGCCCAGAGTTAGATGGTTTTGAGTTATGACGAGGAAAACACAAGGACCAAGACAGTCTGTCAGCTAAAACAAATGCAAACACAGTAATCCATCTTAAAATGCGTAATGGCTGCCTCACAACTTGGAATTCCATGCTGATTTTAAACTTGCCATTTTTGTGAATAATAGCAAAATCTAAGCAAAGGCATAGTTAGGTGTTTTGCTTTCTCATTTGTTCTCTCTACCATTTAATCATATAGGTCTTAAAATCAAATTTCACAGCTGATAGCATGTACAGACTTTAGATTCCACATAGCATTTCTTTACATATAAATATTATATATGAAGGCAGCTGTCCAGAATAACTTTTCACAATGAGAGATGTAGCTTGTGTGAACAAACACTTCTGGGTCCGTAAGCCATAATAGAAAGTAAGGCTGGCAGCATTTATTTCCCAGTATATTTTGAATGAGAAGTTTTGTTTAGATGTCCATATATAAACTGAGTGTCTATTGTCTATTTTTGAGCCCTGAATGTTCAGTTATTATTTGAATTTGCTTAATATGGGTTAGACATTATACAAGACATCATTAAGAACATCATCACTGAAAGTGGTTTGATATTATTCTCTCCAACCTATATTGTAAAATAAGTGATTAACATTTTCCTTCCTAAAAAGCAGTTAAGAAATGTAGGCCATAGAGATGGGACAATGGCTCTTCCAGCACTGTCTGTGAAAGCGCTGAGCGTGCTATCACACTGGTGGATAGACTGAAGCTCAAGTTCTTGTTCAAGACAATGAGTTGAGTGTGTGTTTTTCTACATCCTCCTCCTACATCTCACTGTAATGACAATAATTAAGTACACAATGGAATAAACACAGTGGGTGAAAACATTAGAGCCCAGAACTGACAAGTTCTTCCAGGACTATGCTGAAGATGCATCAAGAATGCAGGCAGTTAAGCTTAGGATGGCCAGATCACACATGGAACTCCTAATTCAAATAACCTTGCAGAAAGAGTTTAAGCTCAAAAATCACCAAGTGTCAAGAGGAGAGTAGAAGCTAAGGCACAGATAAGGTCATGAATTAAAGGACATTTGAACAGTACACAGGGTGGCACATCCTCTCTGTGTCTGTGCAGTGATGCATCTATTTTCAAATTAAAAACCAAGACTGTCCATATAGATGTGGAAAGAGATGCTTTCGAGGAGCTGAAGTCCCTACAATGACTTTCAGTTCTCCCAAGATAAAGGTCTAAGTAGGGAGAAATAGCCAACTCCTCTTCAAAATCTTTAAAGCGAATAAAGTCTGACATTCAAGGGGCAGCACACCAAGGAACTCAGGTACCCATCTGCCACAGGAACTATGCCATCCAATTTGATCAAGTTCAGTCACGCACTTAATGACCAGCTAAGAACTATCTTCCAAGAAACCCAGAAACAAAGAGGGGAGGAGTGGACCAGAACAAGAGGAACAATCAGAAGCTGGGAAGAACAGTGATCATTTGGGGAACAGAGAATTTATAGACATCTTAATTACCAACCTCAAGGGGGTTTAAGAGGATGAACATACAGTTGTGAAAAAGAAATAATTGGACAGAAGGTGTTCATAAACACTAAAAAAACGATATGAAAATGAAGATAATGTAATTCAACAGAAGTGAAATCTCATAAAATGCAAAGAAAATGAAATAGTAGAATTGAGAGCATCATTAAGAAATACAGATATGGGGCTGGAGAGATGACTTAGCTGGCAAAACCACTGACTGTCAACACTGATGGCCTGAGAACAAAGCCCAGGATCCACTTGATGGAAGAAAAAAACTCAATTCCTACAAGTTATCCTCTGGCCTCTGCATGTGCACACACATACACACACAGGCTAAATAAACAAATAAATGTCCAGCGCTTAAACAGTAGCTTGAGTTTAAGTTTGCTGATAAGTTCCTGTGCTGATCTCCACGGTGCTTGCACAAGTTTACATCCTGTCAACAGAGTGTGGGGTTCTTCCTTCCACACTTCCTCCCCCCCCCCCGCCCTTTGTTTTCTTGATAGTAGTCTTTCTGGGGGGAGGGGACTCTCAACACAGTTTCAATTCACATTCCTCACCTGGTTAATTATTTTTCAAGCAAAGGGTTAACATCTAGAAAATATAAAGAACTGCAAGAATTAAATATCACTCCCCAACTCCCAATCAACAAATGGATCAATGTACTGAACAGATCCTTCTCAAAGTGTGATAGAAGTGTAAAAATATAGGAAGCAGCATGGGGAAGAAATCGGGGGAGGGGGTGAAGCCTGAGGGGCAGGTGGAGAAGCCAATAACCAAACTTAGGAAAATACTGTGAAGAAACATGGTACTTTGTAAGCTAATTTTAAAAATAAGTAAACATAAATAATACAATAAATACAGAAATGAATTGAGAAAGTCAAATGCACAAGTGACAGGAATTACAGAAAGAGAAACCTGAAAGCAGACAGCATGGTAGTCTGTGCTTCTAAATCTAAAGCTAAAAGGCGTACTAAGTAGTAAAGCCAAGGCATGAGAAGAACCACATCTGAGGGCACCAGCAATAATACTCTGAACCCAGGGAAAAGAGGGGTCTCAAAAGTTTTCATGAGACCAAGGAACAGAATGTGTGTGTGTGTGTGTGTGTGTGTGGTGTGTATGTGTGTGTGTGTGTGGTGTGTGTGTGTGTGGTGTGGTGTGTGTGTGTGTGTGTGTGTGTGGTGTGTGTGTGTGTGTGTGGTGTGTATGTGTGTGTGTGTGGTGTGTGTGTGTGTGGTGTGTGGTGTGTGGTGTGTGGTGTGTGTGTGTGTGTGTATGTGTATACATGCTAGTTATATAAAGTAAAACCTGCTGGGCTAGCACTAAAGCTTTTAGTGGGAGCAGTGAATGCCAAAAGTGGTGTAACAGTGCCTTTAAAATCTGGAAAGCAAAGTGACTTTGAACCTTTATTTCCATATTCTGTTAATCAATCATGCATGAACACAAAGACAGTTTCAGACATAGAAAGACCAGAAATTTTGTCTACACATCCTTCCTGGGGAGAAAGTGTTTAAGAATATGCTTCATGGTAGGGGGAGAAATACAGCTATTGGGAGAAACTGAAAGGTCAATTTTTGAAAGAATTCCCATGACAATCACTGTTGCAGACCTGAAGCAAGACTGTCATCAATACAAACATGATTTTCCTATAATAAATAAGGATTTAAGAGGCTAGGTTTGGTTAGAAGCAAGTCACATAATATGTTTTTGCATATTTACTCTGAAAAAAGAAGGCAGAGGAAGCAATCCCTGGGCTTGGTGGCATGGGCCTGTAACCCCAGCACTTGGAAGGTTGAGGCAGGAAGATCCTGGGGGTGAAGACTGGCCTTGGCTGCACAGTGAGTTTCTAGAAGACGAAGCCTCAACGCAGGTCTATACAAATTAAACGTAGGTATAGTTTTCAGTGGATTACCTTGGAAAATGACTGCCCACTAGAGCCTTAGAATAGACTTCACATGGCCTGTGTTTTAGTTCCTAGAGGTAACAAAATGAAGCACACGACTGTTTTCCTGTAAAAATGTGATGCTGGCGAGTGTTCCCAGCCTTGGTCATGGAAGCTTATTTTTATGGTAGGTAACGGTTAATGCAGACTTCCACAACTGGTCAGCTTGTTGAGAAACACGTGACGGCTCAGTACTCAGCTCTAAAGAGGACATCTATGCCCTTTCCCCAATGCCCAGGGAACACTATCGGATAGTGGGCAGAGAGACTATAGGAGCTGGAGGAAGGGAAGAGTTCTGAAAACTGCTATCCTCTGGCTATGACGTGCTCATCACAATCCATGAACACACAACAGATGTGGCTGGTTGTCTGCGCAAGCCCTGTACATACAAAGACAGGAAAGCAGGACAAATCTTCCTGGGAAGAAGAAACCGGTGAATAGTTGCTGTGGGACAATGTCTGTACCTGGTCACTTATATTTTAAATAAATGCTGATTGGCCAGTAGCCAGGCAGAAGTATAGTCAGAGTGACCAGGCAAGAAGTAGAGGCAGGGCAATGAGAATGCTGGGAAGAGGGAAGTGCATTCTGCAGTCATGACCCAGCCTCAGAGGAAGCAAGATGTGACTGCCTTACCAAAAAAGGTACCAAGCCACGTGGCTAACTCAGTCAAAAAATATGGGCTAATGTTAGTTATAAGAATTAGTTAATAAGAAGCATGAGCTAATGGGCCAATCAGTTTATAACTCATGTAGACCTCTGTGCGATTTTTTTTTACCCGCAGGACTGGGCAGGACAGAAAACCTCGGTCAACAGATAGAAGGCAGGGTGATGCGATGGGTTCAAAAATGATCACGACACTAGATAGATAGATAGATAGATAGATAGATAGATAGATAGATAGATAGATAGATAGATAGACAGACAGATAGATAGACAGACATATATATGTATGTATATATACATATATATGTATATATATATATGCAAAAATTGTCAAAATTGAAGTTGGAAAACATTTATAAAAGAACCATGTTAATTATATAAGAATATAAGAATAAATAAGAGTAGGAAACCAAAGAAAGAAAATAACAGAAGATACTAAAGTTTATAGATGCAAAATCCAAAGTAACCCATTGAAAACACTTTTAAAATATGGTTAATAAAACAATGGAAAGGGCAAGGGGGAAGTACAAAGAAGGTGACCCAATTCATCACAATGAAAAAATAATAATAAGGGTTTACTCCTAAAACCTATCATTTCAATTTTCCATTATTAATTACTAGTCATGTTTGAATAGCAATAAAATCTCATTAAGAGAAAACTTGTGGTTAAGAGAGTATAGTTCCTGGCCTGGGAGGAGATCTAGCACTCCAATTGGACAGTCAATGAGCTGTCTAGGAACCACCCTCAAGAAGGAGCATCCCCGGGAGGGTGTGCTCACTTTAGGCCGTATTAAAGAGATTTTTTATTTTCTATTCCTTTAATGGGTACTATAGTTTTCCTCCCCAGAATTACGGGCCTGCTGCCATGCGTCAATTCAAACAGCAGGTTGCTATTGTTGCTTTCCCTTCTCTCTTCCAGTCTCTTTATCCAGGCAGATGCTGAGAGTCACAGCTTGCCTGAGCTGGGGAATTTCTTTTAAGTTCAAATAAAGTTGTTCTTGAGCTTCCATTTGACTTCATCCAGGTTAAATTCTTTTATTAATGAAACTAAGGGCCCCAAAATGAAGCCAGATACCACTGGTATCAATCATGATAAATATGTCTACCTATACTGCTTTTTCTGGCTCTACCTCCAAATCCATGTTTCAAAGGCTCACAGTCTCAGCCAGGTGGTGGTGGTGCACGCCTTTAATCCGAGTACTGGGGTGGCAGAGGCAGGGGGATTTCTGTGAGTTCAAGGCCAACCTGGTCTAACAAAAGCTAGTTCCAGGACAGTTAGAACTGTTACACAGAGAAACCCTGTTTTGAAAACAAACAAGCAAACAACAACAACAAAAGGTTTGCAGTCGCTATTGGGTTCTCTGCCTCTCATCAGCTGTTCTGACCTTAACATCTTAGATGTCACCTCAATAGTCAACCCGGTGAGCCGACAGGCCAGCTAGAAGGTAGTCAGGGACCTGTATGACATCATCCCAGCCTTGCTCTGTATCTCTTTATTGGACCTCTCCTTGTATCCTCTTGTTCTGTGTCTGAAAAGAAGTATTATGTCTTACAGGCCTGCCCCTGGGAGCAACAAATGTATCAAACAAAGTTTTAAAAGTAATTCTGACTTTTGAAACTCCTACTTTCTCTACATTTGAAACTGTCTAATACCCACATTAGCGTTTAAAAATAGAGAAAACAGAACCAGCTTATGTCTTTGTCAGGGTCCCTGCAAACGCCATGGCCAGCCGGGAGACAATCCTTGTGAGGCAAAGAATGAGACTCAGGGTAGTGCCACTTTCACAGGCACTGGGCTAAAAGCCTCCAGAGTCTGGCCTCATGGTTTATTTTTCTTAATGTTTAAATACAGTAAAAAAAAAAAAATTGGGGAGAACTTTCCATATGGCAGTTATCATGACTAAGCTTCCGGGATGGCTACATCAAAACTCCCTTACAAAGTGCATTTCTCCAGCAAAGCACTGTGACCTTTACAACAAGAATGTGTCCGTTGCCAGATACACAGTGCTCAGGATAAGTGGTAGGGAGGAAGGATCTATGATACGCATAAGGATGGATCCTATTGGTGCAGGACGCAGAGTACGTGGGGTCTCTTTTATAAGGATGGATACTATTGGTGAAGGACACAGAGTACGTGGGGCCTCTTTTATAAGGATGGATGCTATTGGTGCAGTATGCAGAGTTACATGGGGCCTCTTTTATAAGGATGGATGCTATTGGTGCGGTATGCAGAGTTACATGGGGCCTCTTTTATAAGGATGAATGTTATTAGTGCAGGACGCAGAGTATGTGGGGCTCTTTTATAAGGATGGATGCTATTGGTGCAGGGTGCAGCGTACATGTAACCACGTTCATAAGGATGTGTTCTAGCCACTGAGAGTTAAAGCTCAGGATTGAGGACTAAGCAATGCTTAGGATTTGCAGAGATTCAGGTGGAGGCTGGCTCCATAGAATAGCAAAAGATCACTTGTTAGGTAACATCGACTCCAGCCTTCCGGTGACCAGGAAGTTTCCACCCCTTGAAGAGAAAAGGCCCGTATGTTTAACAGTTCAGGATTTTCCTCCTGCTTTCTGTAAACTGTGCCTGCTACAAGACTTCATACATCTGATTATCACTACTACAACATTGTGTTCCTTCATGGAGCAATTTCTGTGTGCCTTACCATCATCTCGGGCCATGGTATTTATTTGCCTAAATTCCAACAACACTGGCTTTCCTCCTATTCTCCAAACACTTTCTGCTTTGTCCTGTCTGAGGGCCTTGGCAGTTGATACTGTCCCTCTGGAACTATGTGTTCCGAAACTGGCTCCTTGTGTGAATTTTTTTTTCTGAGAAAGACTATTAGAAGCTTGTCTTTACAGACCACACTTTCACCCAACCTGTAACCCAGCTAATAATGTGCTTTTAGATCATTTATAACTACGTACGCATTCTGCTTACATTCTGTATACTCAAGCTGTTCAGATTTAATGGACTTCTAGGAAAAATACTGTAATCCATATCACTATGCTTTGGACTTCCAATGTACTTCCTGGCTACGAGCTCAGCTAGCTGAAGGCACAGCTTTGATTTTGCCATGTTTCCTATTTTTTTCCTTTGTGGCCCCTCCATGCCTCTGACTCAAAACAATGGAAGACAAGAGCTAATGACCAGATCTAAGACCATTCTCTGGAAGCAGTGAGGCATTGAAAGCAATGCTCCCTGACCCCCAGCCTCCTCTCCTGTATACACAAAACATGTTGGAAGCAACATCTGAGCATAGAGTGATAAGATCTGACTGTGGCTTTGTATGCTGTTCTAAATCAATAAGGCCAGAAAAAAAATCATCTTCTTCCTTATGAGACTCCTATAAGAGGTTAATTAGGACAGAAGTTCTTCGTGTTACCATTTTGGCTGTGCGATGGCCTTTGTTCGGGACTACTTCTTAGATTTATGAACCACAGTGCACTTGTAAGTCAGAGTAAAACCAGCAAGATGGGATCCCTCCATCCCACCTGGGTCCTGGACTCTCTTATATCAGGACAGAACATGCCAAAACTCTTCTGGATAAATCAAACCCACTCTTGGGCAGACAGCACTAAGAGTTTGTGTTCCTTCTCTCTCTCTTTTTTTTTTTTTTAAAAAAAAACAACAATGTTTAATTCAACCCATTTCTCTTTTTTTTTTTTTTTTTTTGGTTTGGTTTGGGTTTTTTTTTTTTTTTTTTGCTTTATAAATAATACCATTCAAAATTTCTACCTCCTCCCATTTCCCTCCCATTCCTCCTTCCCTTCCCCCCTCCCCCTCCAGTTCTAAGAGAGGGCAGAATACCCTGCTCTGTGGGAAGTCTTCTCTTAGGCAGCATCACCACATCTCCTTCCCATCCTTCTTTTCTCAGTTAAGCCCATCTCTTGAAAGACAGTTTTTCCTAGTCCTTTTTTCATAGATTTTGCTCTATCTCCCAGATATTCTTAACCATATCCCCCTATGCATTTCCTTTGGATCATTGAGCCAGTGGTACAATGTATAATGTACCTGAGCTCATGTTCAATGTATAATGTATCTGAGCCAATGTACAGCATATAATATACCTGAGCTAGTGCACAATGTATAATATACCTGACTCTGTATCAGGGGACTGTTTCCTGGTGGCATTTATTTCTAATCAAGAGTTATTATTTTAATTTTGTTAGTTTTATTACCATGTACCCTCACCCCCCCCAAAGTCAGTGAGATCAGAACTTTGTTTGCCATCATATATTCCATACAACTCTATCAAGGGCATGAAATACCACCTGAAATATTGCCTTAAAATGAATAATAATACAAGCAGAAATTCCTAAATTAGATAGATGATAGATAGAAAGATCATTGAAGATGATAGATAGATAGATAGATAGATAGATAGATAGATAGATAGATAGATAGATAGATAGATAGATATAGATGGATGATAGATAGAGATAGATGATAGATAGATGACAGATAGATAGATAGATAGATAGATAGATAGATAGATAGATAGATAGATAGATAGATATTCATTCTTTTCATCAACAGGGGATATCCTACCTCCTAAATCTTTTACATAAGAGAACTGAATCACAGAGGGATTTATAACCTGCCCAGTGTCACACAGAAGTGAACTGAAAACTCTTGGATTCAAACCTAGATTTATAGTCCCCAATCCTTCCTCCTAGACAGTACTCCATGCTGTGTCTCTGGAATATGCAAAGCAACTGTAGGAGGCACTGGACAGAGGAACAAAGCATTCTCATGCTTCCAGGATGCAGACTGTCTGAGCAGCTCCCTTAGGAGACAAACAATTACAGGAGTATACACACTACAGTGCTGGAGGTCAAACTCAGGTCCTTGAACATACAAGGCAATGGCTCTACCACTGAGCAGTCACTTTTGCCTAGCATATTCTCTAACTATTTTAAGATATTAATGTTCCTTTAATGAGATAAGCTCTGCGTTAGCCTAATAATAGCTCTAACTTCCTGAAATGAAGTTCTAAAATGAAGGCATGGTCAACTTATCTTTATAATGATGAAATCTCCAGGAACTTGATTTTTCTGGTGTCTTCTAGGGAAGAATAGTTCAGTTTCATCCAAATTTGAAATTTCTCAGTCTGACAGTACCCCAGCATGGCTCATGCTGGTCGCTTTTCATCTGCTCATTCACCTCCTGTGTTTTATCTCCCTCTCCTTCCTTCCTCCCTCCCCCTCTATGTCCCAGTTCTTATTCACTCAAATACTCTTTACACACATACTGCCTTTCAAAATACATATTTTAATGGGAAATGTTGGATATAAAACATATAAGTAGAAAACAATTCTTATCAACAGAACCTTCCAGGAATCTTTGAGATAGTCTGAGCCCTGGGCTTATATAAGTATAAATTGATACTTACTTGATCATCAAATTTCAATTCATGTTCTGCTATAATCTTATGTTTTAATTAAGTAGAAACTTAGCTTAAAGAAATCTACATATCTCTACATGGACATATATAACCATGTACACATGCATACACACCTTGTTTATGTATATACATATCCCTAGGATAGCATAGGATGCCATACGCCATACTCACTCCTTTATATCAGCGTCTTTCAAACAGCACTTTGTCAACCTAGGATGTCTGCCCCAGTGTTTGCTGGGTAGAGACCAAAAGTAATGCTGAAGACTTAAAAATCAATAAAACAAGTCCCATAGCAAAGAATCATATGGCAGAAAACTGCTATGGTACTGGGACTAAGAAAGCCTGATCTACACAGAAGACTGAGGCATCCAATATTTGAAAAGTTAAACTCTTCATTCTATCCCAGGCAATTGGGAAGCAAAAAAAAAAAGGAAAAATAGTCATCTCTACAGGAATTTGATTTTATTCCTAATGGCCAAAACTCATTATGTTGCTAAGCAAGAAATTTTTATTTTCACATACAAACACACATAAAAAATTGAAGCACTTTAGAAAAACAAGACATTCGTGTTCCCTCCCACTTAGTCTCTTGGTGGTCATTTTTTCTCCTCAGCGTTTAGGGTATTTTCCATGGTATGAATGAAACGTTTAGCCAGATGGCATGAGAGAGAATTTTATCATATTTCTCTAACCTATTCTGAAAGCTACAGCTTCTGATGTAGTGTGTAACATACTTCATACACGTGAGGAAGACAATGTGGTTACATGCTTTAGTGTATGTCATCACTGTTGGCTTTTAATTATGTACCTATGTTCACACATACCCATCACAATTAGTATGCCATTCTTATGAACCAAGCTGACCTCATTCTGTAGATCTGTGTAGAAACTATTGATGACATCCTCTTCTGTTTCTGCTGTTGGTATGTATACCTGTATGATAGTTATTAAATGTGTCATTGTCTGGAATCTGGCATATATAATTTGGCATTTACTGGTCTGTACCTGAGCATTAAGAAACATCTCCATCTACGAAGGAAGTAAACTACAGAATATGACAATGGCACTCGAGATACTTTGGCCATGTTATGAGAATGAATGACAACAGATACCCAAAAATAGCACTGCTTGGAGCAGTGCACGGGATAAGGCAAAGAGAAAGGCCCCAAAATGCTAGACAGACAGCATAGGGGAAGACTGTGGAACCTTGGGTGTGACAATAACACAAGCATCTAGGACTAACCAGGATAGGAACAACTGGAGAACCGCCATAAATGGGATACCCATGCATGCTTAAGTATTGCTGGGCATAAATGAATGAATGAAAAATGAATATATATTCATAGGAGTGCAGTGCCCATAGAAGTCAGAGGAGGGCATTGTATCTTCTGGAACTGGAATTACTGGCCTTTGTGCTGAGAACCAGACTTAGTTCCTCTGAAAGAGCAGTATATGCTTTAATGCTGAGCCATCTCTCTAGGCCCTAGAGATGATAGGGCTCATCATTTTAAACAGAATTATGATGAAGACATATGGCATTCTGGTCTGCATACAGTGCTAAGAAAGACATGTATTTCATGTTGCGTACATGCATAGTTTTCTACCAATGATGATAGAATTTTATCTTTTGAGAGAACTTAGAATGTGTTTTCTCCTTTCACAGTATCACAGTTCATCAAAGGTAAGACACCATAGATTCTTAGATGCAGTGTTTTTCACTGTGAACAAACAAAGGAAAATGAATAACAATTGATAATGATTATTTGGGTTTGAGAAACATTAAAAAGTGAGAATGGAACATCTTAGAAATGATAGAAAACGTAGTTCTTTATTGACACGTCTTCTCCCAAATAAGAGTCATATGTCAGGTTACTGGATGTAAGTCTTTTCATAATGATGCAACAGCCACATGAAATATAAATGGTGAAAAAAAAGGTTAAACTTATGAAACTATAGTTTCTCTTAAGTTATAGGCACTCTGTGTTTTGATAATTGGAAAAACATTAAAAATACACTGTCTTGCTTTAGTTATATTTTTAAGTGGAGGCAAATTATAACAGGCATTACGATGAGTAAGAACTAACTGGCTTAGTTTATGTTGAATGGAATTTTCATTTAATAATGGTGTATGTTGAAGAGGTATGGAGAAAGAGAGAGAGAGAGAGAGAGAGAGAGAGAGAGAGAGAGAGAGAGAGAGAGAGAGACTGCCCCTCTTGAACAATAAAGATAGCTAAATTTTCTAATACTGGAGCCAGCGTGTATTTTCCATAAACTCTACTGTAGTAAACTAGAGAAACCCTGTGATTGCTCTGAGGCACTGCGATGGTTTAAGGTATAAATAAGCAATTTTGTCACCATCCCTGTGTAGCCTTGGCATTTTAGGAAGTGAAGTAAGAAGGGCTGCAAAACACTTCAAGCCTAAATCATTAATCTTCTTCTAACTCAAAAATATATTTCATAGAACATCCATCCACCTAAATGCTTCTGTAGAGCAAGTGTTTTCCTATAGGAGTAGACTCTAGTTAAATGAACAAGTGACCTGTCAAAGTAAAAACTGCACATAGAGAAGAATTGTTACTAAAAGCTAAGAGGCAGATAAGGCTAAAAGACCAACAAAACAAGCTCCGATGTTATATGTGCCATTGCTACACTGAGCAAAAGCTGAATAACTATGGGCTTCAAACTCTCTGAAGCATAGCCCAGCACCAGTAAGCTTCCTATTGGAGCATGACAACCCTCAAGCTGCCAACGGCTTCAGCAATCCAAGGTGCTGTATTCAGCTTGACTATTCCTTTATACACCAAACTATAACTGAAGAGAGAAAACATATGAGGCCCTGATGCTGCTGACCAACTAAGCACAAAATCGCATCAACAGCATACTCTTGGCATGCTGGGACATTAAAATATAATCATGAAATGCAGTGTGTGTCCCATTCAGTCACATTGAAAACTGAAAAGGAGAGCCTGTCTAGCCCACAGAGCCACAGAGCCTTTCTGAAGTTAAAAATAACTCTTGGCTCATGCAGGAGTTAAGGCTGTAAAATCAGTGTCTGAAGGGGCCCAGCTCCCTCTCTAGAGCACAGGCAATTATAAGAGCATTCACTCTTGCAATTTATTTAGCAACATGTCCCACTTCTGCATTCAAACATTTCTAGAAGATGGCAAAATTCTTGGGGACCACAAGAAATACTTCTCCAAATAGTTTACAGACAGCCACAGTGGTAGATTGAAACTAGAGCTAGGTGAAGAGGAGGTACAGAGCCCCAAAGTGTGAAAGCATTGCTAATCTTCAATGAGTCTATGTACGATGGATGGAGACTTTTGCTCTGGTACAACTTGATACTTTCAGTATATTTCAGAGTTCCTTCAAGACCAGGAAACTCAAATCACACTTGGTCTCATCTTGAAGTGGAATTTTCTTTTACATTAGTTTATACTCTTAACATTGTACACATCAATTGGATTTTTATGTGAATTATATGAACAAATGACCATTATATAAAAATATCCTTTCTCCAAGTACTAAATTTGTTTATATTATCCAACTTTCAGAGCTACTTGTCCATTGTTTGGGTAAGCCACTTGGGAACTACTATCACAGATATATAGAGGTACATGAAGATCATCATGCCCATTTTACATTTTTATTATTGCCAAAACAAATTCTCAGACAGACGATGTAGCCCAACTAGACAAACATGGGAAGTAAAGTGGCTAATTTTAGTGTAGCACTTTTCTCATTACACAGAACAATTTTCTGCATGACTAGCCAACACAAATAAATGTATATCACTTATTTGTGGCAAATATATTAACTCCAGCAAATACTATCTTTTAAATAATAAACAATAAAAATGTGAAATCAACAATGGGGGATGAAGAGGTTGAAAGCATTGTATGTTAACTCAGAGACTGAACAAGCATCATGGGTGGGTGGCAGAAATTAGATTTGAGCTCCTTGGAGAGCAGCTCACAGCTTGGATAGGCTACTCAAGGTCATGACATTGTAATACTGAATTGTAAGTTTTAAGAAGCAAATGCAGTGGTTCAGATATAACAACCAACCAATAGTAAGTGCTCAAAAAATAATGTCCCCATCAATTCTGGAGTACCACCAAAGAGCTGTGTCACTTCTGAGAAATTTTTTTAGTTCTTTGGGTCTGAGTTTTTACAACTGAAAAATAGTATAAAATCAAATTAGTTCTGAATTTCTTTCATCTCATCAAGAAAGGGAAAATTCCCAGGACAGCGGTGTACCTCAGTTGTAGAGCACTTCACTTAGTCCATGAAAGCCCTGGCTTTAACATTCAGTGTAAACCAACTACAAAAAAAATAAATGTAAATCTCAAAGTGATAAAGTATCTTGGACCAGTCCTGGGTATTGAACTAGCCATCACCAGAAAGATGTTTATGAATTTAGCAAAAGAGGTCCCCATTCTAGTCCAGTCTCAATGCATGGAGCTGCAGAAGCATGCCGTAGATATATCTAATGTGTACTTCTAAACTGTGAAAGGAAGCCTATGGCCCAGTTCTAATGTTGCTACAAACTGTATGTATGACTTTTGGGTAAGTCCCTTCTCTTGTCTAGTTCAGCCTCCCTTTCCTTTCTTTTTCTTCTTTCTCCCCCTCTCCTCTCCCCTTCTTTCATTCCCTCTCTCTTCCCTTTCCTTTGGTATTAGGTAGACCCACCTGATCCCTTGAATAGTTCTTCTAGCTCCTTCAGAGACCATCTTTTTGTGTCTTCAACACAGGTTTAAAATGTAGAGTAGTACATCTATGGAGTAGATGGCACTCACTGGAACAGATTCTACTCTTTGTGGATGTCCTGAGCCAGACCAACTTCTGTAGGCAGCCAGGCACACAAGGACTGGCTCTGTACCTTAGCTGAAGAACATACTGGTGACTATGAAAGCACTTACAGAAACTAACTTTTACTGGGCATAGTCAAGGAATGTGTAGTTCTCACAAACTTGGAGCCTTTTGCATCTTCAGCCTTTCCCCTTGGCTGGCTGAAAGACTGAGTACATTGAGACAATATATTTTTCCTGATCATAAGAGAAAAGAGTCTAAGGGCTGGTGGTGGAATCAGTAGTAGAACCCTTGTCTAGTATATATTGTGCCCCAGGTTACATCCCCAACATGTGGGGAGTTTGAATAAAAAAGACAGAGAGAGAGAGAGAGAAAGAGAGAGAGAGAGCGCTAGACAAAGGGAGACAGAGAGGAGGAAAGAAGAACAGAAAGGGAGAAGAGAGAGAACAATTCTAAAACAAGAAGGTCTTCCTTCTGGTCCCACGTCTGATCCTTGGAAACATTCTCATTCATATGCATTAGCTGCTGGTTCACTAAGTCATCCCCATGAAGCAGGGTTTCACATACTGGGGAAAAGCAAAAGTGGGCTTTCATCTTGGCTCCTCTATTTAATGTCTGTGTCATCGTCCACGAAGTGTAGCCCCTCTATTTTAGATTCCTTTGCTGAAAAGTAGAGAAAAAAGTAATACACAACTCTGAAGACTCCTGGGAAAAGTCAAGACAGTTCTAGCAAGCCGTTAACTCAGAACCTAATACCAAAGGAAAGGGAAGAAAGAGGGAATGAAAGAAGGGGAGAGGAGAGGGGGAGAAAGAAGAAAAAGAAAGGAAAGGGAGGCTGATCCTTAGACTCTCTGGAAAGGATCATCTAAAAGCTCCGGTTTAGTGGCTATAGGCAGCATCCACTGAACTCTTTTCTGGGAAAATGCCGTGGCAAGGATTCAAAACTGGTCTGAGCCCTTATGAAGAGGATCCTGAAAGCATCAGGAGGAAATGAGATTATCCTGAAAGTGGGAAAGTTGCTGCAGTTTAAGATAAGATCTTTTAAAAAGCCATAAACACACATAGGGGGTCATGTAGAATCAAAGAAGCAGGGGGGGGTCTTCAGTGATGCCCTTTCAAGTGTTGCTGGTGTAGAGGCTACAGAATTTTAAGGCTGTATAATTCCCTAGAGGCAACCCTTTTCAATTCTCTCTCTTTGTAGATAAGGACCTGAGGCCCAAAGAGGTTAAACAATACACTTCTATAGTAAAGGGTAATGCCAAGACAAGCTTCTTAAGGTCACTGATTGCCCTGCCTTGCTTGTCCTGGTGTGTTTTGGCATGTCAGCATCCTGTCCCTGAAGTACTAAAGCAAAAGTACATAAAATCATACATATATATACACACACATACACAATCACACAAACATTTTCTTGATTTTTACAAGTCCCCCAAAAATTAAATGAAAAATGAAAAATAAATAAAAGAAACTCCAATCCCCCTTCCCTTCTTTCTAGTTTCCCATCGGAAGCCCTGTGAGATCCCATTCACTTGCAATTTTCTTCAAGACCATCTCTGGAGTTTCTCCTCTTTCCTTTTTGTTCCTTCTTTGCATTCATTCCTAAAAGGCTGTTTCTAGAAGTTCCTTGCCATGAGGTTGAGGGACAACAGAGCTAATTTGCAAATGCTAGTTTTCCTCCAATGCCATAGGGCGAGATGCTTATGTTTCTTCCCAGTCTTCTGTTTGGGTAGAACTGACTGATTCCTCCCTCCCCAACACTAGTGGAGAACCTTCAGATGTGCCTAACAGAACGGGAGGAGGAAGATACAGGGGAAGGAAAGCCGATGACTAGGAGAGGGAGAGAAGCCAATAGGAGCACTCTGACCAAATTGCCAAGTCTGGATCCTGGAGACGGCTCTACTGCCGGAGTGACTCAGTGCTGAGTGGCCAGAACTGCCCAGGGGATGCACAGGTTTAATTACACGCTCTGGTAGCTGACTAACAGCAGGCTCGCGCTCCAGACTACACTCATAGGAAGTGGGCAGAGGCTACCCCAAAGTGGCAGATGCAAGGAATTCTCACTCCCTGCGTCTTGCTTAATTTGTTCTTCCTCTCATCTGATTTTCTCCACTTTGCCTGATAGGCGCATCCAAGCTCCCCCAAAGTTCGGGGATACCACCCTTGTGGTCTGGGAAGATTAAAGTCAAGTGTTACCTTTCCCGTACACCAGGGAAAAACCCTCCCAAGAGTACCTGAAGCAGACAGACCCGGGCATTTCCCACCCCTCTGCACATGAGCCTGCCTGGGCATCCTTTAGCCTGAGGCTCTGTTCCAAGGCTGGAGACTTAAGTATCACCGAAAGACAAGTGTGCTTTCCCAGAGTGCCCACTTGCAAAACCAAAGGAAAACTGCTTGTACCCTTTTCCCCTCTCCCTACCTGAATTCCGGGACTAGGTTAGGCTGAAGCCCATAGAAGGCAGCGGAGAGAGTGACCAGCCAACCCGGCTTGTAACTCCCGTTCTCGCACTCCAGATAAGGTGGAGACCACTTGACGTGGCTCCTGTCTCCTCCGAGTCCATCCCTTCGCCGCCAGCTGTGACCCAGGCCCCGTGGCCCCTGATTGGAGCCGCGGCGGTGCAAGTGGGGCTTCCACTTTCGCCGAAGCCCGTGGAACCACTCGGTTTCCAGAGTGGCATTGGCCAAGTGGTGAGCGGAGGAGGACAGGTCCTGGAGCAGGATGCGACTCTCCTCGCGGGTGGCCTGGAGGAAGACCTGCGGGACGGGCGTGGACAGCGACTCGGTGCTGAAGGTGATGGCTGCCCGGGAGATGCTGGGCTCACCCTCCAGGAGACTCCGCACCAGAGCCTGGTACCACTGTAAGTCATCCTGTACGGTCTGCTCCCGAGACTTATTGCTCTGCAGCATCATGTTGAGGAAGTTGATGGCGTGTGTCAGAGTGTCCAGCGCCCCGTGCAAGGAGGGATGGGAGCTAGCTAGGGTCGTCGACTTCCCAGGCAGGCCAGCCAACTCGTAGCGCCCGGAGCAATTGGCTCGCTTCAGCTGGTGGAAGTCCCCGGTGTAGAGGTAAGAGGCCACGTCCATGGGCACCTCCTCGGCTAGTTTCTGTGCCAAGATGGTGCCGTCTGTGGAGCGGCTCCAGGGAGTAGAGGGGTCCAGGGCAGAGGTTCGCGCCAGCTGTTGACCATGCTGCTTCCCCCTCAGGGTCTTCTCTCGAGGGGAATCCGGCCATCCCGGGGGGTCAAGGCTGGCGCCAACAGCTCCCAATCCCAGATGAGCGAGCAGGAGGCAGAAGAGTAAAGAGTAAGCCATGACTCCCATCTATCTAGCACAGAAGAAAGGAGGTAACCGGAGGAGTCACTTTGTAAATGTTGGTCTCCAAATTATCACCAGTAAGACTTTTACTGGGGGAGGGGTTGTCTTCCTCCTTCTCCAGGTGGCGCTCAGTGCAGATGGACTTTAAAATAAGAATGTTTAGAAATTGGCCCAGCTCGCTCAGCTGCCGTAATAGACCAAATCACCTGTGGCAATGCTGGCTGCGCCCGCTCCACAGTGGGTCGGGTCGGGATTACGCACCTCGCAGCCTTGAGCCAAACAGGTTACATCCCCAGCAGCTATAGTTAGCCCGCTTACGTCTTTCTGTTCAGCCGCTTTCACCGCCGCTCTCATTGAGGTGTGTTCAAGAGCTGCTGCTGCTGATGCTGCTGCTGATGCTGCCACTGCGGCCGCCGAAGACGTTGTTCCATCATCTCACCCTTGGCAGGTCGTTCCCGCCTCCCGGCTCTGGCCCCTCCTGGACCCCTTCTCCGAGAGATGCAAGCGCGCACACAGACAGGCGCCGCGAGCGCAGCGGCGAGTCCCAAGGAGCCAGGGTTTTCTTTGAAGACGTTCGTGTCTCTGGAGTCCAGACAGCCAGGCAGCTGGTTAAGTGGAGCCTTTAGGTTTGGCCACAAACCACACCGCTGCCTCTCCCTGCTCTCAGTTGAAACCAGTTTAAAGAGACAGCTTGGCCGCAACCAAACCCTTGTAGGGCGGCTTCAAGTCGTCTTGTGCCCTGTTTGGTCGGCGCCTCTGTCAATCAGCTGACTGCCATTTGTTGGCTGGGGCGGGAGCTGTCCAGTGCTGAACCCGAGGCGCACTGAGGAGGCGGAGGAGGAGGCGGCGGCGCGGGTGCTTTCACCCACTCGTGTTCCCTGATGACTCGGAAACCTGCAGGGGTGGCAAGAAGTGGGCGGAAAGGAGGGGAGAAGCGGCGCTTTCGGTGGCTGAGAGCGAAGGAAACTTGGACGTACTGAGAAGGAGGAGGCTGTTGGCATCTTGCTTGCTTAGTTAAATCAGCCCTTTCTTTTGCCTGGAAAAGAGGGAGAAGGGAGTAGTTTTCATTTCTGACCGAAACTGGGGGGTTGGAGAGAACGTAGGATGGAAACGTGTCCTTCTCAGCATCTGCTCATTTTTTAGGCAAATGATCAAATTCCCTTTCTTGTTGTCGGTTAAGGAAATGATTAAACCTGGCTTGCTGAGGATGGTCTTAACTGTGAGAGAGTAATGGAGACATCTACTGGCTGAGCTTCAAGGAAAAATAAATGTCATATTAAAGGAACCTCTTCCTTGGGACCAGAATGGAAGGGAACCTGTGAAAATAAAGATGTGTAGAGAAGGAGCGTGACCGAAAAGTTCATGTTGTAGACTGTGAGAGAGCCAATCTGTGTTGTGTGGATACAAAGTCACTGTCCGTGAGTTACTAGAACTGATGAATAACAACTCAGACTTCAGAGAAGGGCTGAATAGGTGTGACAGCTCCTCAAACAATTGACAGGGCTGCTAAGTCACCCAACTGTATTACTTGAAGACTCCCATAGCATTTGAGAGTGTGTCTTACACTCTGATAATGGGTGAATAGTACAGAGACCTATTTTACTGTACATGTCTGCAGTTTCAAATTCCTTGAGCCACATGGAAAAAGTTCCAGGTTCATTTTAGCCCCCAATTCACAAAACGTCACTCATGGCATTCCAAAAAAGTACTGCTTAGATTTACTGCGCTGTGTCATTTTGCTCTAATGAGAAAATACCTCAGTCTGTTCTGTGTTTCTGTCACAATAGACTGATGTGTAAAAAAAAATGTTCATTTAGCTCTTAGTTTTTCACACTGGGTAGTCTCTGATTTGGGGGACTGGTAATGAATGGCCTTCTGGATACATGAGAACACGGAAGACAGTATGATGCTCAGGAGTAGATTGGAGAGAGAAGTCATTTGGCCCAATAAGAAACACGCATCAAGGGAAGAACCAAACTGGCTTTTTTTATGGCAACCTTGTTTCCCAAAACCCTACCCATTCTCAGTGTCCATCATTAGTCCATTAGAGAGAGGGAGGTCCCACCTCTTAATGTTTCCACTGCAGACAAAGCTTCCAATGAAGTGCACCATCCAGGTCACATAATAGCAACAGCTAAGTGCTAGGATGTGGGAGACAAAGCACCAAAACTCTCTACCACAATCGTGGCAGTACTTTGAACATCCAAGCTGACACACGGGAAGCTCTCAATATAGACTTGGTAATTAATGAATGAACAAGAAGGTGGTGAATCCAATTATTCCTTTCTCATGAGGAAAGTTCTGTGATCTAGGGATGAAGGCTTTTGGAACAGGACTTAGCAGCCAGCTTTCTCAACTGCCCTATGTTATTTCCAAGTGAATTTTTATAGTTATGAAAAGAATAGTTATTCTTCTTGTATTTGTTTATACATAGATTCTGTGTTCATATATGTCCTAGTTAGCGGTGCTATTGCTATGATGAAACACCGTGACCAAACAAGTTGGGAATGAAAGAATTTATTTATTTGACTTACACTTCCACATCATTGTCCTTCATCAAAAGTAGCCAGGACAGGAACTCAAAAAGGGCAGGAACAGCCGGGCAGTAGTGGCGCAGGCCTCTAATCCCAGCAGAGGCAGGCGGATCTCTGTGAGGTCAAGGTCAGCCTCTTCTTCTAGAGCTAGTTCCAGGACAGGCACCAATACTACAGAGAGAAACCTTGTCATGAAAAAAAAAAAACCCAAGGTGGGAGAGGGGCAGGAATGTGGAGGCCGTGGAGGAATGAGGCTTACTGGCTTGTTTTCTGTTGTTTGCTCAGCCTGCTTTCTTAGGACTTTCAGCTCAGGGGTGGCCCCACCCACAAGGGTCTGGCCCATCCCCTATCAGTCACTAATTAAGAATATGCCCTATAGGCATGCATATAACCCAATCTTATGGAAGTATTTTCTCAGCTGAGGCTCCCTCCTTTTAGTGACTATCATAATATTTGATTTTGCTTAAATTTTGCTTTACAACATATGCTCCTATGCTAAGTAGAAATAATTCTAATTTAATAGTCTGTTACAGCACATGAAGCAATAATTACAGATTCACTGTTGAATTTATCTTGTTATACTCTTTTTTTGTACCTATTCAACTAAGGACTAAAGTGTAATTTCCTCATTGAGTATTAGAAAACTGGTAAAAACTTGTCTAAAATTCTTTACATTTTTACTGTATATAACTTAAAATGAAGCAATTTTTCATTAGTTGCACCTTTATACAATTAATTCAATGGCCCAGACTAATCAAAAGACCTAGCATTGGTTTAAAGAAATGTTTTGGGGGCTAAGGAGATGACTTTGCAGTTAGGAACACTGGGTGTTCTTCAAAAGCTCCAGGCTCATTTCTGAGCATCTACACATCCCACAACCACCTGTACTCCAGTTCTAGGGATCTGGCGCCCTCTTCTGATCTCTGCCAGGATCAGTTATGCTCAGGATGCACACACATACATGCAGACAAAAAGCACTTACACTTGGGTACATAAAATAAAATAAATCTTTAAAAATTATAAATATTAATATTACGGTTTAGCTATGTGTGGAGGTGTGTGTGTGCAAAGAATCCTAGCATATGTGGCATCAAGCAGAAGTATCACATTTCAGACCAGTCTGTGCTACAGAGCAAACCTTATCTCAAAAACCCAACGGCTGGGGATGGAGTTGAGAGATTGAGTCCTTGCCTCACATGCCCAAGACTCTAGATTTGATACCAACATTTCAAAAAACATAACTTAAGAGAAAATGTAAAATTATTGCCAACAGTATATATGATTTGGCCCAATGTGTCAAAATTATTATTTTTATTATTTTAATAAGTAAACAATATAAAATTACCAACACTTTCTCTAACAACTTCTAATATCGTGTGTATCCTATATTCATAGAATCTGGCATTTCGCACTAGCCTCATTAAGTTGCCTATCACTAGAAACCACCATGAAGCACAGATCTAGAAAACAGTACATTGTGGTTCAAAACACTGTAGAAAAATCTAGGTCCCAACAAGAGAAGATCATTCAGATTCACATACTCTGGAATTGGTCCATTCGATAGATCTGGTCAAGGTGACTGAACAGAAAGACAGTCCTGTGTTTTATTATCCATTGGCAAAGTAAATAATCCCCCCAAAACATTCGTTAGGAACCAAGATTTAAAAAAAAAAAAAACACTCTCAGAAGGCAAAACCTCAACCAGCTCACATAAAAGGTTCAAAATGAGTTGAGTTCAGTAAATGTTTAGTTAACTTCTACTAACTACCAAGCCTGGAACTGAATTAAAACGGGTGCAACATCTGCTTTTCCAGCCGTCATGCTCAAATGGGTGCAAGCCAGCAAAGAAACAAGGCAATTACATACGGCGATGAGGACCATGAAGAAAATACACACTGTGCAGTGATAAAGACCAGAAGGTATGGAGTCAGGTAGCTTCTTGTATGACGAGATAAACAGAAATAAGGAGCAAGGGGAGGTGACAATTGAGCTGACCCATGAAAAATAAGGAGGGACTTACTATATATATATATATATATATATATATATATATATATATATATATATATATATATATTTACAGTAGTAAAGTAACTAAGTATAAGAGGAGAAACACCTTGTCCCACTAGAAAGCAGGGTATGAAGGCACCATGACTACAAACTCTCTCCTTAACAAGGCTGAGGGATAGAGGACAAGACCCTGCATTTGGCTAAAGTTCATGTGTCCTACAAAAACCCTCAACAATAGAGACAAAAGGAAAATCACTTTATAGGAAAATTAAGTCAGTAAATGCGTGTGGTATGAATGTCTCCCTCCCCAGTTACATGAATATAATTTGTAGGTGGAGATTTGTAGGTAAATATCCCTGTACATGCCTCAAAATTAAGAAGTTGTCTAAATGCACATTAATATTGCATGGGAGTTTGACTGTTATTGAACCATAGATACCGAACTTAGAGATGCAGTGTGATAAGTCATTTTCATCACAATCTGAAAAGCCAATCAAATTGAGAACGAGTTTTCATTCATGAGACAGCAATATGTAATTAAGTTACAAGTTATTCATTGTCAGTTCATGATTCATCACTAGTTTTAAGAAAGACCTAAAGGTTAAGAGCCCTTGCTGCTCTTCCAGAGGACCAGAGTTTGGTTCTCAGAACCTATATCAGGAAGCTTACAACTACCTTTAAGTATAGCTCCAGAAGATCCAATGATGTTTGCTTCTGACATACATGAGCTCCTCACACATGTGGCATCCACACTTGCATGCACACACACATACACACATAGAGAGAGAAAGAGAGAGCAAGAAGGGGGGGGGAAGGATTAAAAATACTAAAACAGAAGTCTTTAAAAGGTAGTACAAACTTGGCACATCTTTTGGTGAAAGGAATTGAAGGAACTTAAAACAGAGTGACATCAGGCTTTACAGGAGCAGTAGAGGTGGGCATGTTTTTTCACGTTTGAATAACTCTGCTAAGTCATTCTTAAAAGGAAGAATTAGGAAGCCAGATATAATGAAAGGACTTTAAATTGACAGCTGGGAGACCCAGTTCTGACTGGCTTTTCCTTTATCTAATCATGTGACTCACAATTTCCTCAGTTTGGGAGCTTTGCCTCATCTCTAAAGTGGAGCGATGTAGCAGAAACATTTCTACAGCTGAGCAGTTGCAGCTGAACGACAAATAATGTGGCTGGATATATTTCCAGGAATTCATTGTTCTTAATAATCCATGATTTACAAGGCAGATACTATTTTTAAATAAGTAATGCTGAGTCTTAGTAAATAAAGTAGCATGACCCCAATAAAATTTTCAGATAAAACTGTAGAGACACAGCAGTCTCTCAATATAACACAAACTGAGAGATGGACTGCCTCTGCCCGTCTTGCTGAGAGTCCCTATTTCCTTAAACACTTCCTATACTTGGGTCTCATTTGCTCATTTGCAAAATGATGATTACAGTCTTTGTGATCTAAGACTAGTGGTTTTGAAATTTCTGCATGAAAAAGTGTCACTAGAGAGTTCTTATCTTGTGGGTCTGGGCAAGACTTGAGGGCCTGCATTTTAATAACGTAAGTAGTTCTAATGCAAATGCTTCATTGAGTGCTGATACTGCCTCGAGCCATGGAAAATCATTGTAAAATACAGGAAGAAAGATCTGGGAAACCTAACTCCTGGTGATGAACTGAGAAGAAAATGAAACCAGCATAGAATATCATTATTATCATCATTACAGTCATTGTAGGGTGTTCACAGAGTGGCCAAGTCTTGTCCTAAGGATTTTACATAATTTAGCCCATTTAATCTTCATTACAACAATATGAATTCAGTGCTGTTGCATTTTACAGGCAGGAAACAATAACAACAGGAAAATGAATTGCCCTAAGTAATATAGCCATCTGGCTCCAAATGTCGGGCTTTTAATCACTAGACCAGTTGTTCTCAATTGTTAGTAAGCAGTGGGCTCACCTGAAATGCCTTTAAAAGCACAGACGAGTGATCTCACTCCCCAGATGTCTGTTTTGGTGGTGCTGGAATGGAGCTGAGAACCAGCACTCGGAGCTCTTTCCAAAGTTGTTCTGGTACTGCTGGTCCAGGGGACCATTTTGGAAATCACTGTCCTGTACCACACCTGTCACCATTATAGCCTTTATGTTCTGTGCTTCTTACTTTGCTCACCACTCTGCAAACTGCTTGATGTAAAGGTCTTAGAGGAGGAAGATTCTGTTTTGGCTCATGGTTTCAGAAGGATCAGTCCATCACAAGAGGAATGGCTGAAAGACCCTCGACGAGGATCTCTTTTAGGGAGGAGACCTCCCCAACGCCAAGGAACAGGCCTAGATGGCACGGATGCAAATCGCAAGAGGTTTATTGAGAAAACACAGGTACCTGCAGGCAGCAAGTCTTTCGGAGGACTTGCGCGCCTGCAGACTGGGGGGAGGTCTTTTTATAGGGAAGAGCAAAAAGCAAGTTTACAGAAGCAAAAGCGTGGTTATGGGTTGACCGGAATGAGGCGGGGGCATGAATGGTTTCCTCTCTCAGCATGGATGCCTGGCAACAATCATCCTGTTCCTATCTTATAGCTAACCTGCTTTGTTGACATCCTATCTTATTGACATCTTGCCTTGCAATCTTCCTATCTCTATCTCCTGCTCTCTCAGGCACATGGGATGTTCTTACGGGAGCCGGCTGGCTGCTGATCTGGAGAGGTTTTTTAAAAGCAAACAGGATGTTCCCCCGGGAGCATGCTAGCTATGGGTTTTGAGGAGGGGGTCTGTATGGTCTTTCATGGGAAAGCAGAACAGAGCAGTCCACTTCATGGCAATCAGGAAGCAGAGAGAGGTGCATGCAGAAGAGAGCCACACCAAGATGTCAGCCCGCGATATGGTTACTTTCTCTAACTGGGACTCACCTCCAGCCTTTTATACTTTCTCAAAAATAATAGGATACTATGAAGGACTTACAACATCCAATAAACCACTCTCCTATTGATCTATTGCCCCCTGGAAGCACCCTCAGGGAAGTCCAGAAATGTACTTATGAGATCGCTTAGGCATTTTTTTAATGTGCTCAAGTTGACAGAAAAGAATATTAGGTGTGCTAGTCTTCTGTGCATTTTTACACAGGAAAAGCAGAAAGTTAAAGTTAGAAAAAAAGATGCTGGAAATCTAAGAAAAAAGAAAGAAAGGGAAAAGAGAGAGAGAGAGAGAAAGGGAGAAGGGAATACATCTCGTCAGCCTATTTTCAACTCAGAAAGCTGACTGTAGATGCTTATGTTTTTCAGTTAGCAGTTTGTTCTCATCTGCCTCCAGTTTGCCCTTAAATCTCTGCCACCCGGTCAACCTCCCTCCCTCCTAACATCTCTTCCCTGTGTTGTCTCCTCCGCTTTTCTCAGTGAAGGCCAAGACTTGGGATCCTCTCCCATTCCCACTGAAGTGTGTTATTTAAAAAGAAAAATAAGCCACCAAGCACAGCACTAACTGCAGAGTGACTCCAGCTTCTGCACTTTGATCCAAGCTTACACCTTGCACTTCCTTTAAGATGTCGGTAACCCTGAAAACCCCTAAAGACCTATCCAAACACAGGGGAAGAACTCATCGGGAAAATGACATTTGGGTAGGAAAATCCTGAACGTACTAAAACCAAGCATTTACCCAGTTTTTACCAGTATGATCCATGACACTAACCTCACACTCAATAGCACAGGGAAAGAAAAGTACAATAGTCAAAAAAAAAAAAAACCTGAAAGACCCCCATGCCCATGTACTATGTTAAACTTTGCTGAAATTCAGCTGGGCGCCTCAGCTCAGCCGATGCTAAAACTGGATATCTATGGGTTGCAGACTCACTGACTAGGCTAAGGAGAGAGACAGAGTGCTATATCTAGCTTTCTGGTTTTTCAGGACTAAGGAGAAGGGATACTCCACCCCCCCCCCAAGATATCCTATCTAAACTGTCAATTCGCTGCAGGGTGTTTTATCTGTCTTTATGGTTTTTCGGGGAAATTCAAGAATAGACATGGGGCCCTTCCCAGGATGAGCTAAGCCCACCAATTTGAGAGCCAATGAAATGCTTGTACTATACTACCCTCTTATGTAATCATTTTTCCCTATAAATATGGCTGTTTGAATTTGCCCAGTGTGTGCAGTTGGCGTAAGCTACTGTTACACCCACAGACACCTGTGTAATCAATAAAGACACCTCTTCCTGATTGCATCTGTTGGCCTGAATTATTGAGTCTGAGGGATTTCTCCCACCACCCTTGAGAACGAGGGTTTTTCAAAACCAACTTGTGAAAATCCATGCCAATGACTGACCCCTTTTCCCATTAGGAAATAAGAATTGTCCCCAAAATAATTAAAATAAAGTTTATAAAATAAATAAATTGTAAACGGTGGGAGGAGTTTGTGGATAGGGAGAGATAGAAGTAAATTAGTTTTTCTTTGCTCAGTTTTGCTTGCCTCAGCTGGTAAGGAAACTGCTTGTCTGACATAACCATCTGCACTCAGCTCTCAGTGTTTCTATCAGCATGGCACGTCGAGCATGAGCGTGATTAATTACATCATAGTCAGGTGATGAGCATGGTCAGTTACATCATAGTCAGGTGATGAGCATGATAATGACATCATAGTCAGGTGGGACTTGGTATTCCACCTTAAACCCAGGACAGCTGATGTGTTAGTATCTTTCGTGATGCTGTGACAACATAATATAAATAATGTTTTAAAAAATCATCTTGGCCCATGGCTTGAGAGATTAGTTTGTGGTCATTTGATTCCATGTTTCTGGGTCTGTAGTGCCATCACAGTAAGAAAGCATGTGAGAGACATTACCAAACCCATAGCAGAAGGCAGAGACAGATGCCAAGAGGTGGGAGACAATTATATCCTTCATACCCCAAGGTACCTAATTTCCTCTAAGCCCCACTTCCAACTTTTTACCTTGTTCCAACAATGCCATCACATTTTTTTGTCTTTTTTTTTTATTTTATTTTTTAGCCTGTATGTATTATCTATGTGAGGTTGCTGTATCCTGGAGTTACAGACAGTTATAAGCTGTCAATGTGGGTGCTGGGAATTAAACCCGGGTCCTCTAGAAGAGCAGTCAGTGCTCTTAACCACTGAGCTATCTCTCCAGCCCCAATGCCATCACATTTTATAATTTCATCATAGGATTAATCCATTGATAGGGACAGAACATATACAATCTAATCACTTTGGCAACAAAGACCCCTCTATATGTGAGCCTGTGAGGGAATATTTCATTTCTAAATAATCATGGTTAAGAACTGCCTATAAGATATATGTGTATCATATTTAAACAATGAAAATTCCTCATTCTTGAAGAGCAATTACTTAAAAAGCAATGTGGATGAAACAGAATGCATCCGATGGGGGGAATGAGAATCAAATAATCCAACAACACTACCTCTGAATAGAGTATACTAAGGTTTTTCTTTATTAAAAGGGTAACTCATGAATCACAACAAGGAAATATGAATGGGCTCTGACATTCAGGTGTTGCGCACAGGAAGAAAAAGGGCCAAGCGAGTGGAAATGCAGCTTTTTGTCACCCAAAAGCTATGCCCAACCTAGTCCAGTCTCTCAAAGGTCATTGGCTGAAGGAGGTTCCCCATCATGTGGATAAATCTGGAGGACATTGTTTTTCAGGCCTGATTCTTGACAGCACAAGACAGGACAAGCACAATAGGAAAAAAAAAAAAGACTTGTAAAAATCTGAGCCAATAACTGACTCTTTTTCTCATCATGAAATAAGAATGGCTCCAGAAAATTAAAATAAAATTTACAAAATAAATAAACACTTTGTAAATGGTGGGGGGAGTTTGTGAATAAGGAGAGATGAACTCATGGTCTCACATTATACGTGTTGTTTTCAGAACATACCTTTGCAAGGTCAATAGGATCAGATGGGGTCATGTGGAATCAGGCCTTCTTATGTGACTGATGTCTTAGTAAGAAAAGGAGGAGAGACTCATGTTAACATCCTCACTGTGTCTTCATTCAACATCCTGCAACACCTTGAGACTGCAGGTTCCGACCAGCAATCTGGACACACTTGACACGGCCACCCAGGCTTCACCACCACCAGAGGTGTAAACCTTTATCCTTGATTACTTATCCCATTTTCAGTATTCAGTTATAGCAACAGAAAACATTCTAAAACACCAAAAACTGGTCTCCCAAGCCCAGTCTTCATTGTCTGGTATTCGTTTTGTGAGAATTTTTTTCACCCTACCTCTTCTCCATTACGTTTCAAGAAGTCTGCAGATCTAACCAGGCTTATCCTAACAAAGTTGACCTGTCTGCATTCTTAGTAGCTGATTCTGCCTACTGAGGAATCATCTGGAAGCACCTACCTCCTCTCCGTTAAAACGTTTTCCCATCATCAACTCTCAAACACTTCTCCACATGTGAGATGTGAGTGACTACGTGCATGGAAAGACGCTCTGCCTCATCAGCCACAGGGGAAAACCACAGTGAGAGACTTCACCTTACACTTGCAGGAGGAGCTACTACAAATAAGGTAGATAATAGCAAATGCTGATAGAGACGTGGAGAACCAGGGACCTTCGTATGTGAGGAGGCACAACCTATCTAGAAAACAAATATATCTCAGAATGTTAGACAAAACCTACCGTATGACCCAAATGTGGATGCCTGGTGCATAAGGATGCCCCAGAAGAAAAACAAATGTGGAAGAAAACACGGACCATACAGGCTATGAAAAGGATGAGGCTTGGTCTGTCCAGAAACAGCGAATGACCATGTGAATGGAGCTGTAGAGAGAGGTGTCGAGGAGTCAGTGTTATGGTGACTATGGAAGGCACTGGAAGATGTAGACAGTACTGACGAAAGTCCCGGGCTGCTGCTAACCTGGAGGAGGAGAAGCGCCATCTAGGGCTCAGGAAGACATGATGGTTTTCTCAGAAGGCAGCATGATGAAGTAAAGAAGGCAATATTACAAATTACACATCAGGGCTGTAATTTTCTGGTAATGACTGTTACCCACCCATACCCTCTGCCTTAGGATGTCTTAATATAGGAATAATGTTAATATGGGAAACAATTTCTGCAACTCCATCTAGAAACAAAGTCCTAATTGAATGATTTTTCACATATTTATATAAAAGTATTCCTATATCAATTGGAAAAAATGAACAGAACTCACAAATTTCCAGCAGAAGTATACATAGCCAGTAAGCAATAAGCTAGGGACAGGATTTTCAGCCTCATTCCTGAGTGGAAGCACAAGTTAAACAGATGTGATGGGCAAGAGTCTGAAAGCTGAACCTTGCCAAGTTACCAGCATCAGCTGTGAAAAGATGGAAAATATGCATATCCCCCAGTTTAGCATTATCTTATGACATCAAGCCTCCACCACGGCTGGTCATTTACACTCTTGACACATCTGTACGTATACAAAAGAAACACACATTCTTTTTGATGTGTGCAAGTGTCAACAGTACCAGCTCTAGTAAGAAAAGCTAGAAGCAACCCAACCACTTATCAACAAGGAACACTTCAACTGTGATGTGTGCAGACAAAGCAGAAGCAATGGAGTTATGCTCGGAACTGGGGAGGTGCTGAACTCCTTGGTAAGGTGAGGGCTGAAGATGCCACAGAGATGAGTCTGGAGCTGGAGGAAAATATCAGGTGCCAGGTGGTGCACTTGCAAGTGTTTCTTTAAAACAAATAAATAAACAAATCATGAATTGAGAAGGGAAGAAATCTCTGACAATTTTGTTTTTCCCATGGTCTTGACCCCTGATAAATAATCTGTCTGTGCTGTATGACAGTCTTCATCACTTGTGCTTCGCCGGCCTCCAGGTCTGACTGACTGACTAGTTACACAAATGTCCCAGCAGATACCAGGGTCTTCTTTGCTTTCTGAATCAGTCTTTCCATGGAGCTTGGCTGAGCAGCTCTGCAATACACATGTGGAGGTTCTGTGCTCTGCCAAGGCGCTGGAGAGATATGGAGACCATGGAAGACTCTGCTTCTAGGTCCTCTTTGAACTAGATCTTTTCATTGATAGCAGCTGTCAATCATCCTCAATGTGCCTAAAACCTTGCTGAGTCTTTAACAGTGGTCCTCCTCAGGCCAAAGCTCGAATCACTTTCTCACACACGGGTCCTTCTTCCCTTCCTCGCCTGTGTCTAAACTTGGGTAGTCTATCTCCAAAGCACTATTTTGGGGCCTCCACATGTCTCCCGCTGGACCGTCTGGTTGACCCACTTTCCCAGTGGAGCAATACAGACTTCTATCTGATGCCCAGCGCTGAACAGAAGGCCGAGGAAATGAGAAGCTGTGTCCCCACTGAGGACAGCTAAGCTCCCGGCATGGGGCACACAGGGAGATCACAGAGGCCCTGCAGAATTCTCCAGAAAGCCAGTTCTGATCAATGAGAGAGCAGCATGGTCCCCAAAGAAATGGTTTTTGGTTTGAGCACAAATAAACAGTAATGTGAAAATGAGAGAAGACCATAAATTTAATTTGATATATAATTTGATATATACAGCAATATAGAACAAAATGATTACAGTATCTGAAAAGTGGGCTAAAAAAATGATAAAATAGTAAGGATTTAGCTATTTGACAATAGGTATTTATAGATTCCCTAAGGACAGTGGGGAGGGGCGGGGGCAGACAGACTAGGAAAGAATGAAGTTTCTTTTGGTCACAGCCTTTGCCTACAAGGACTTAAGGTGTCACCTCAGAAAGGCCCACTTCCCACAGTGGCTACTTTCTTTTTTTCTTTTTTTCTTTCTTAAATTTATTTATTTATTAAGGATTTCTGCCTCCTCCCTGCCACCGCCTCCCATTTCCCTCCCCCTCCCCCCATCAAGTCACCCTCCCTCATCTGCTCAAAGAGCAATCAGGGTTCCCTGACCTGTGGGAAGTCCAAGGACCTCCCACCTCTATCCAGGTCTAGTAAGGTGAGCATCCAAACTGCCTAGGCTCCCCCAAAGTCAGTACGTGCAGTAGGATCAAAAACCCACTGCCATTGTTCTTGAGTTCTCAGTATTCCTCATTGTCCGCTATGTTCAGCTAGTCCGGATTTGTCCCATGCTTTTTCAGACCCAGGCCAGCTGGCCTTGGTGAGTTCCCGATAGAACATCCCCATTGTCTCAGTGTGTGGGTGCACCCCTCGCGGTCCTGAGTTCCTTGCTCGTGCTCCCTCTCCTTCTGCTCCTGATAAGGACTTCTTGAATTTTGCATACAAATGGATGGAAATAGAAAACACTATCCTGAGTGAGGTAAGCCTGACCCAAAAAGAGGAACATGGGATGTACTCACTCATATTTGGTTTCTAGCCATAAATAAAGGACATTGAACTTATAATTCATGTTCCTAGAGAAGCTAAATAAGAAGGTGAACCCAAAGACAAACACATAGGCATCCTCCTGAATATTAACCTTCATCAGGCGATGAAAGGAGACAAAGACAGAGACCCACATTGGAGCACCGGACAGAAATCTCAAGGTCCAAATCACAGTGGCTACTTTCAATGCTCCTGAAAGAAGACAGATTTTCCCAGGGATGCCAATTTTAGTGTTCCCATGGAAGTGGACTTGTCAGACCTTTTTCTAATAACAAAAGAAACCCTCCCAGCAGGACCCTTCTCTAAAAACGCTGGGCATTGTGGAGCTGGAGGTGTGCCTCAGTGTACAGGCCAGGCCCCAGGTTTGATCCGCCATGCTTCAAAATAAGAAGAAAGAAACTGTGCAAAGCGGCAGTAGCCCCAGGAAAGAAGGAAACACAGTTAGACACTCAGGCAAGCTAGAAAGCTGGCCTGAGAAGAAAAAGGATTCCAGATCATTGCCTCGTAGGAAGCTTTTTCTACCCTGATTGTAGCGTATAGACTAAAGTTTAAAAGTGGGAAGTAGACAACCCCTTAAGCACAGGAAGATATTCCATGATTGTCAATAGCTTTGCTGTGAGTGGTAGAAATGTTGATGGACGTGCTAAGTGAGAAGAGGGACCTCCTAGAGTCCCAGCCCTACAGGAAGAACTACAGGCATCTGATGGCTGTTAGGAGAGAAAGAACGAGCAAGCTTCCCAGGGAGGAGCTCCCTGACTGGTTATCTGATGCAAAGTGATCACTCCTGGAACCGTTTACATACAAATAAACAAACAAATGGACTCTGTGGTTATATTTACATATTTGTGAATACATATGCATATATGTGTGATAATTATACAGAAAAAGAGGTTAATATGTGATATAATTATATGTTAATCAAAGTTTATTTATTTATTTTTATTTAGAGCCAGGAAATTTTTAGTGACATTGCCGGGTGACTTCTGAATTTCTGAAAAACCAAAAGTCACCATGGAGCTCCCTGTCAATTATGATAAATCTGTTTTCATGTTCAGTCTGTTGATTTTATATTATGGTGTCTAGAGATGAAGGTGAGTTTCCCAGTTTTTGCAACTTCTTATTCTTGTGGGAAGGTGGATTTAGAACCATAATCCAGCAGACCATGGGGCCATAGTACTAAAAAGGAGGACCTTGGGTACTAAAAGTGAAGAAGACATAACTAAAAATAGAAATAAATAGATAAATAAAAATGCACATGGCTGCTTGTGTGTAGTACACCCACTGACAAAGCATATACTTGCCTGTGTATAACATACCTACCAAAAATGCACACACATATGTGTATACCTACTAAGTGCCTCTTTTAAAACTTTTTTTCATTCTTTAAACTCTTCATCTAAGCAAAGGAAATAAAACTGTGGGTCATGGATTCCTTTCTTCGTAAGAAAAAGACTGTCCATGCCCTTTCCTCCCTGGCACAAACATAAACAACGTCCAGGCAAAACTCAAAGGAAAACACAGGGAGCTAGGAAGGAAGGCCGTCCTGGGGAGTGGTCTAGCCTCAACACTCAAGACTTTCTTCCTGACAGCTTCTGGCTCCTTATGAGTAACAACCAGGCCATACACACTCCACAGGAATCGCAGTCCTACACAAGCTAAACTGTGATGTGCCTTCAATTTAGGATTTTGAGATTTAACCAAATACCAATGAAAAGCTAACTTTTAAATGCAATACTTAGCATGTAATGATACTAAAAAAAAATTGCTCATGTAGATGATTCCAATTCAAATCTAATTGAACACCCTGTAATTTTTAACTGACCACTTTGCAAAGATCTTATCTGCTATGTATTCGTCTCTGAGTCCTTGCTGCCTCCCAGGATCCCACAAATGAGCAGGACTGTCACTTCTCAGACCACAGGAACTTTTTTCTAGGGGAATTATCTGTCCGCCTAGGAGGAGATTTATGAAAAGGAGCCAGAAAGGTTCTACAGATGCTTCCCACCTGCCGTGCACGTGCCTGCACCTGCTGGGAGACTGAGCTGACAATCTGGAAGTAGCCAAGTGGAGGAAATCAGGTCTCCTAGCCTTCATCTATTTCTCTGGCACTCCTGCATCCTCCCCGTCTCTGTTTTCAGTCTCAAAAGAAAACAGTTGGAACCATGTTGCCGCAGACCAGGACCCTCAGAGGTTGCAGAGAGGTTTTAACAGCACAGTAAGACTGTTGGAATCCCAGGGAATCAAGCGACCTTCCAGCAGTGATGCACGGGGCAACAGATACTCTCCTCTTTCATCTGAACTCCTTTTCCAGGAGATTTTCATTTCAACACTATAAAGTTTTGATTCTATCATAACTCTAAAGAGATGTTACTAAGAAAATGTATTTTTGTCTGACAGCTACCTATGCTTGTTTTTAAGGTTTTTTTTGTTTTTGTTTTTGTTTTTTTTTTTTGTTTTATTTTACTTTACATGTGTGTAAGTGACTGGATTATTTCCAAAAACAACAACAACAAAAAAAACCCTCCAAGTTCAAAAGAATGAATGGACAAAGTGCATAGCATAAATGCAGTCATTAAAAGGGATGTTCTGTGCAATGTTGTTATAAAAAAAAATACTGGACCAATTTAGTTGTTCTTAACTCAAATGTTGGCTAGATAAATTATATGACAATTACCTAACACATCAACTCATAGTGGTAATTTATCTATCATTGTATCAGAGTTCCTAAAGTAAGAAAACAATCAAAATATACTAGCAATTGAGAAGAAGCCATAATGTTGCCATTATTTAGCGACAACATAATTGTGCTTGCGTAAAATCCAAAGTAATCTATAGACCACTTAGTTAAGTTAATATATAAGTTCATTATCAGATACAAGCAAGACAGGCACAAAATTAGATGTATATTTATACTAATATAAATAAATTTAAAATTTAGAGATGCTTCCTGAAGCAGTAAATATTTGGCAAAATTCCACAAAGAAAAGTATAAAATGGTACTTATTAAGATTCAAAGAAAGAAAAAGAGGGTAAAGATCAATAACATTCATGAGCTAAACAGTCACTAATATAAAAATGCCAATTTTTCTCTAATTAAACCTGTAAATTCAATTTAAGCACAGTAAAAGAAGTGCACAGGACAAAGTAGAGTCTTGATGACCTTGAAATACAAAGTATCCTTAAATCCCCATATAATAATAGAATGATAAAACTAAACTCATTAAGACACCGTGTTATGGGGCACAAAGATTAACAAAAAAAGATCCGAGACAGGATAGAGTGAACATCAGACCGATGGCCATAGCTACTTGGTCTATGGCATATATGGTCCCGCAAGACTCCAGGGGAGTCTTACTCAGCTGGAGGGCACAGCTTACTTCAAGACTCAGGTACTGGAACACTGGAAGCCAATGGCTCTGAGTGACATCCTTCCTGGGAATTTCCATTAGACAAGGAAGACCATTTTTCCCCAGAGCATACCCTCTCTGAGAGCAGCCCAGATACATTAATGGTAAATACAGGATTTCCAAGGCAGGTTCCTTGCATGGACTGGCCTCTGAAGGACTGTTCTGGCAGGTTCCTTAGATGGGCTGGCCTCTGAAGAACTGGTCTGGCAGACTCCTTATATGGAATGGCCTCTGAAGGACTGTTCTGGCTCAGCTGTCTCCATTCAATCCTGCATTTCCACTTCCCTCTCAATTCCTGCCCGAGCATTTTCCCACAAAGAATCTCACTGTCTCAGACTCTGTTTCATAGAAACTGAACTTGGAATGCTTTAAATAAATGCGGTCTTGACACCACTTCATTCTGAAATACTTACGACTATGAAATAGAAAACAAATTCTTAAAATTTAATGTTCTTAAAGGACGTAAGAACATTCACCATGGTAGAAAATATGGATAAATTCAACGTTAAAATTTAAGGACTTTGTTTATCATAAAATAGCGCTGATTGTGACGAAGCAAGTCACATACAATGTCTATAATCTACAAAGAACTTATATCCTAGTGCATAAAAAATATTAAATAATAAAGTAGACAATCCAACAAGAAAAAAAGGCAAAAGTCTGGAACATACATTCTTCCCTCCAAAAACTACCTAATAATGTCTATATAAGAGAGAATTAAGCTATGTTATTACTCAAAAGAATATAAATTCTAGCCATAGCAAAATGCCCATGTCTAGTCCAATGCAAAGGGAAGACTGGGAAAACCAAGTCCTATTGAGAACAATGTCAGTATCACATTCTTGGGAATTGTTTGACTCCGCTGGGGGTCTCTGTGTAGTTCAGTTCTAGCTCCAAAACAAACAACTTACTTGAATGTCACACTTTGAATGTATGGGATGCTGCAAAAGTCCCACATGAAACCTCATAATCATATCAGGAGAGAGGAGATTTTTGGAGCAAAGATGGGTCTTAAATGAAGAACCATTCTGAAAGGTGTTTGTACTTTTAAAAACAGAGGTTCCACTAGAAAAATATCATTCTGAGTAAGGTAACCCAAACCCAGAAAGACAAATATGGTATGCATTCACTTATATGTGGATATTAACTGTTAATCAAGTATAATCCATAGAACCACAGAGGTTAGATACGGAGTAAGAGACTGAGGCTGGGCAGATAGATTTCCCTAGAAAATGGTCATAGAATAGATAGCTAGGGATGAATGATGTGGGGACTAGGACAGACGGATGAAGTGGGGAGGGAGGGAGTATGGGGGAGACAGCTAAAATTAAGGATCATTTGATGGTTAGTGTGGAAGCCTAAAACAATAGAAGCTTCATATATAAACATATATGAAGGCAATCTAAGGGAAATTGTCAAATAATGGGGAGACAGCCCCAACTTAATATCTCTTGTCACCAAATGAAGTTTCTGGTACCGGGTATAGATTACATCTAATAGAGTAATTGGGCAGGGGGTCCCAGGGCAGCCCCAAACAACCCAGGCTATTGCTAACACTGGAAATTGCTCTCCACAAACTGACAAGACAACACCTGCACAACTCATTGGACATGAGTTGTCCAAGCTGGTACCAACAGAAATCCTTCACCGCTCTGAGCTAGAGTCTTTGATACAGGAAGGTAATCAGGATGCTACCAAAAAAATAGGCATAAACACAAACACAGCTACAAACCTGTTGATCTACAATGACGCCCTGACTGCAAGATATGTTAATGCAAGGGTGGCACAAAGCCTGTGGGAGTGACCAACAATATCTGCTTTGACTGAAGACCCATTCCACAAGATGGCCCACTCACACTCAACACTGCTTAGGTGCTCAAGAACCTAAGACTAGATGACAAGGGGCCTGTTCTACTAAATGAATGTTCTACAAATACTACTGTTCTACTAAATGAATGTTCTAGAAATACTACTGTTCTGCTAAATGAATGTTCTAGAAATACTACTGTTCTGCTAAAGGGCCTTCTGCTATACTCATACGAGTGTCTTGTTCAGCCATCATCAGAGAAGCTTTCTTCTGCAGCAGATGGGAACAGATACAGAAATTCACAGTTAGACATTATACAGAGAGTGAGAAACTTTGACATACTCATCCCTAAATTTGATGTTTCTATCAAATCCCTCCCTTCGGGGTTCAGGGAACCCTGCAGAAGAGGGGGGCAGAAAGAGTGTAAGAGCCAGATGAGATGGAAGACACCAAGGAAACAACCCTCTAAATCCCCAAAATTGGCTCACATATGAACTCACAGTGACTGAGGCAGCATCCACAGGTCCTCACTGCTCTGTACCAGATTCACAGTGACTGAGGCAGCATCCACAGGTCCTCTCTGCTCTGTACCAGACTGGGTCTTAGAACTGAAAGGAAAGGTAGACGCATGTCCCCATCCCTACCCCAGAAATTATCTCCAATTGATAGCCACTTGCAAGTGAAAATTTAGTTTCCTCTAAAGGAGTGTCACTAGGGAAACAAACTACTCTTGAGGGTAGGCTGCATGCCCTACAGTAGAGGGTCAATCAGGAATGACCTGAATTCAAAGGCATCTTCCAAGGTTTCTTGTTTCATAATGCTGTGTCAGGGTCCGACTGTGTGTGTGTGTGTGTGTGTGTGTGTGTGTGTGTGTGTGTGTGTGTATAGATAGATAGATAGATAGATAGATAGATAGATAGATTTATTTTATTTTTCTCCCTTTTCACCTTACGGGCCCTTTGAATATATTTTATGCCTTCTAATTTCAGTGTTTTCCCGGGTGTGTAAACTAATGGTTCTTTGCACCTATATCTGTGTCTTGTGCCTTTGGGGGAGGGGGGGCTCTTTTCCTTCTGTTTGTTTTTTGTTTTATTTTGTCCTATTCTGATGTACTAGTTTTTGTTTTGTATTATTTTATTATCATCCCTTAGAAACCAGTTTGTTTGAGAGACAGAAAGAGGGATAGCTCCTGATGGGTGGGAAGACAGGGAGGAACTAGGAAGAGTAGAGGGAGAGGAAACCATAATCAGAATATATTATATAAGAAAAAAATCTATTTCCAATAAAATGGAAAAGAGGAAAGAGGTTCCGAAGGGTTCGCTTACCTCTTCCAGCGCATGAGAAAGAAGCAGGTTCTCACCAGACACCTAAATATGGCTGACTTAATCCTGGGCTTTCCAGTTTTAATATATAAGAAATAATTGCAATTGAATTATACTGAGTGAAGGGGAGTAACTAGAAACTGGGATAGCTTTGACTAGGACAGTTTTAAGGGAAAGAAGCTTTAGATGTGGAATCTCAAGGAATGAAGAAGGAATGGGGGCTAGGACGGCAGTTCAGTGGTGGAGAGTTTGCCCACGTGCATGAGGCTCTGAACTCAAGGCCCACACCGTATGTATTGTCAAAGTGCTGCAATGTGATCGACAATGTGTAAGTTCGTACACTCCATCTCTTTTCCCATGCTACAGGAGCAGATAAGCTGAGCCCCTGCCATGCTCCTGTGTCTGCTCTGACACTCGAGTCTCCTCTATGGAGGGTGGAAAACGGGGTGGGGGTAGAATGAGAGCTTTCTTTCTTACAGTCCACTGATGGAGATCCATCAGGAATAGAGAGAATCCACACCCAAATCCCACCCATTTCTTGGAGTGACCAGGATAGTGTACAGCACTGAGAGGGGGGAGTTAGAAACATACTACTTAGTAAAAGACCTGCACAGAGAGAAGGCACAATGGACAACTGCAAATGTCAAGGGAGCCAGGAAACTGCAGCAGACGTTTGGTGTGTCCCTAAACTATTCCTGGGGCCACTTTATAGACCATGGCCTGAATTTGCTCTCAGAGTAGTGCAAACACAAATTCAGTGGTTTGAATGTGAATCACACACACACACACACACACACACACACAACTAATGTCTTTGAACACATGGTACTCAACTGATGGTGGCATTTTAGGAGGCTGTGGAACCTTAGGTGTGTGGGTCCTAGCTGTAGGCAGTGTGTCTAGGGGATCAGGCCTCGATGGTTACTACATCTACTCCTGGCTCTAACCTGCTCTGTTTCCTAGTCAGCTTTCATGATATGGCTATCTGTCCCAGGTTCCTACATAGCTTTCATGACATGGCTATCTGTCCCAGGTTTCTACATAGCTTTCATGACATGGCTATCTGTCCCAGGTTCCTACATAGCTTGGCACCAATGCCTTCCTCACCACAAGGGCTGACATCTGCTGAAACCATGCCGAAAAAGATCCTTCCTCCTCAAGAGGCTTCTGTCAGTTATTTTGGCCCCCTTGGCAAGCAAAGTAACTAATACGCCCTCTGTGCACGTGAGCATGTCTTCCAATTTTGTACCCCATGTGCTTCATCCAGCTCCTCAGCACCCTAATTCTGTTCGAGGTCACAAGGGAGACCTTGAAAACTGATGCCTGTGTGACAGTGTTTTCTGCTACCAGAGGCTATTTGGCCTGCTTGCCTGGAACTCCGAAGTGATTTGAGAGCTGACATTCATGTCGTAACACAGTCACTCAGACACTCGGTAATGTACTTGAGGTGCCATGGGATGCCAGCTCAAAATGGAAAAGCAATAAGAGCAGAGAGACTAAGACTAAGATTTGGAAACAGGTACTGGTTAGTGGTTAGGATGAGGTAGAGAAGCAGGTAGGTAGGAAGAACCAGCATGGTTTGTGATGCCCCAAATGAAGGAAAGCGTGGGACTTAGCTTCCAGAAGCTTCCAGAAGCTTCCAGGCCACTGGGTAAAACAGAATCCACACTTAAACATTCAGGCACCAAACTCCAGGTGAAGGTTTAGGACAGAATGTGGCAAGCAGAAATGTCAGGACTTGCCTTCATCTAAACAATGTGAGCGTCCACGTTCCCACTGGGTGTGCCGTCAGTGCTCTTAACTCTATGGGGTTTGGGTGGATACAAAAAAAAGTCACATAGTTAAAGTGTTTCGTCCAGATTTTGGGTCATAGAAAAATTCCAGCACACTGTTGTTTCTATTCTAATTGTTGGTGTTGGCGTTGCTAAGCAAAGTGTAGAAGAGAGAGCTTGGTGTAGCTGTGCCAATCAGATGATAGGAAATTGCCTGGTGTACAGGAGACTTCATGATGTTCAGGGACAAGATGACTGAGCAAAGCCCAGGTTTCCAACCAAGTATTGGGTAAGTAAATCAGGGCACCCATCTGGTTGGAGGGTGGAGTTTGAGATGTAAGTGTACATAGTAGACAGCCCGGGTATTTACGCTTGGCACAAGAGTCAATCCAGAAGTCCCAAGGATCTATGACAAGTTTGCTGTTATAGTTTTAATAACAAATGTCCCCATAGGCTCATGCATTTGAACACTTGATCGCAGTAGGTGATCCTAGTGTTTAGAGAGGTTCCGAACCTGTTTTCTCTTCCTCTGCTTCTTCCTGAGTGTGGGTGAGAATTCAACCAGCCAGCTTTCTGCTCCTGCCACATGCCATACCTTTCCTGCCATTGGAGACCCTATCCCTCTTGAACCTTGAGCCAAAATCCACTCTTCTTCCTTGAATTGCCTTGGCTTTGCATTGCATTACAACAGAAGAGTAACTAATACAGTGATATAAATGAAAGCAACCTGAAAGCTGAGCTAATTTACAAACTAGATTAGCAGTAGAGAAAAAATGTACCAGGTATCTCAGTGTCTCAGATATGAGTAGATTCCAGCTCATGGGAGTAATGAGAGAAAGGCCACACAAACTACATTTTTTTCAAAAGATGATACATTAGACTTGGGAAGGAAAGCATGGATGGGAGTGAGTCACCCTAGGTTACACCTGCATCATTTGGCTGTTTCCTAGAGACAGTCGTACTCCATTGTTGATTGCCATAACAAAATACCACAGGCTAGACCAAACATCAGAGGTGTCCTTTCTCAGTTTTGGAAGGCAGAGTTCCAAGGTCAGTGTACCATTTTGAGTGACTTCTGATGAGGTCTCTGTCTCTGGAAGGCAGTTGCCTTTTCATTGTGTTCTTTTTTATTGATTTTTATTGAGCTCTACATTTTTTCTCTGCTCCCCTCCTTTCCTCTCCCCTCTCTTTCAACCCTCTCTAATGGTCACCATGCTCCCAATTTACTCAGGAGATCTTCTCTTTCTCTACTTCCAATGTAGATTAGATCCATGTATGTCTCTCTTAGGGTCTTCATTGTTGTTTAAGTTCTCTGGGATTGTGTTTGTAGGCTGCTTTCCTTTGTTTTATGTCTAAAAGCCACTTATGAGTAAGTACATATTATATTTGTCTTTCTGGATCTGGGTTACTTCATTCAATATGATGTTTTCTAGATCTATCCATTTGCCTGCAAATTTCAAGATGTCATTATTGTTTTCAGCATATAGTACTGCGTTGTGTAAATGTACCACATTTTCCTTATCCATTCTTCAGCTGAGGGGCATCTAAATTGTTTCCAGGATCTGGCTATGACAAAAATGCTGCTATGAACATAGTTGGGCACATGCCATTGTGGTACAATTGAGCATCCTTTGGGCATATACCAAAAAGTGGTATTTCTGGGTCTTGAGGTAGGTTGTTTTCTAATTTTCTGAGAAATCGCCACACTGACATTCAAAGGGGTGGTACCACCTTGCACTCCCATTAACAATGCAGGAGTGTTCCCTTTTCTCCACAACCTCTCCAGCATAAGTTGTCACCAGTGCTTTTGATCTTAGCCATTCTTACAGGTGTAAAATGTAATCTCAGAGTTGTTTTGATTTGCATTTCATGATGGCTAAGGATGTTGAGCATTTCCTTAAGTGTCTTTCAGCCATTTTAGATTCCTCTGTTGAGAGCTCTCTGTTTAGGTCTGTACTCCATTTTTATGATCTCTTTTAAGTTATAGTTTACAATTTTTTAGTTTAAAGTACCTATCTCCAAATGTAATCACATTGAAAATTATGGCTTCAATATAGGAATCTGAAGAGGACAGAATTCAATCCATAATGATGATGTTATATGCTACTGTGCAACATGGAGAATGTGACGTTTTACTTTGGCATTTAGTTTTGGGTGCACCGTTGTGTTAATTTACAGTTAGAGCATTCTGAAATGACCAAAATGCTCTCTGTTAGGATTATCCACTATGATAGTCACTAGTCAGGCATGGCAATGTGAGCATGAAATGTAGCTAGTGAAGGCTGGGACTACAGCTTGGTGGTGGAGCACTTGCTTGACATGAGCAAGAGCCTAGGTTTGAGCCCCAGCAACACACACACACACACACACACACACAGCAAATTCAATTTAAAATCGATTAGACAAAACAAGTTATAAGACAGACAGATCCTTAGGCAAACAATTACAACAGAGGCTGCCTTGACCTGAAAAATCTATATTGGAGATATTCTGCTCTAAACTGCCTGTTGCTGCATAAGGAAAGCATATGTCCATCTCATAATGACACCACTGCTCATAGCAAATCATCAGTAAGGAACCGAGTGTTTGGGTGGCAGTGGCTATTTAACTGGGAATGTTTAGCAGGTAGCTGAAGAGGCCATCAGAGGTTAGAGAAACTGACTTTCAAGGACCAAAATAACTCCTTTGGACCCATCGATGGACAGTGTGGTAGTTTAAATATAATGGCTTCCGCCCTAGTCTATCTGGATGCAAAGCTTCCTAGGCCTGGATGTAGGGGGGAGGGTCTTGGACTTCCCACAGGGCAGGGTTCCCTGCCTTTTCTTAAGGAGAAAGGGGGAGGGAGGAGGGTGAGTGGAGGAGCAGGAAGAGAATGGGAGGAGGGGAGGAAGTGTAAATTTTTGAATGGAAAATAAATAATATATAATGGCTCCCATAAACTAATGAGGAGGGGTACTATAGAAGGTATGGCCTTGTTGGAGGAAACGTTTCGTTGTGGGGGTAGGAATCTAAAGTCTCATATATGCTCAAGCCATGCCCAATGTCTCAGTTCACTTCCTATTACCTTCAGATCAAGATGTAGAACTCTAAGCTACCTCTCCAGCACATGTCCCACCATGATGATAAAAGACTAAACCTCTGAAAATATAAGACACCGCAATTGAATGTTTTCTTTCCTTTATGAGTTGCCATGGTCATGGTGTCTCTTCACAGAAATAGAAACCTTAACTAAGACAAACAGATACGATAACTGCAGCCGTGAACATGGATTTCTCCCAGAAAAAGGCTAGAAACTCCACATCAAGCAGTAGGGAAGTGCTCCAACCCAGACAGGTGGAAAATAAAAGACAGACAAGAAATGAAATTGGATTTGCATCTGCCAGACTCATGCCAGCATTGAGACAGTCTCTGTCAGTGGGGCCTCGGCAGGGTTAATTACATCAGCAAGGAAAGCAGGAAGATGAAAGAGAACAAGAGTCCTTCATACTTTCCTTTGCCTACATAAGCAAGGACTCAATCCCTCTGTGCCTCAGTTTCCTCCTTTGTTCCATAGGGATTCTGGCAAGGCTGCTTCAGATCACTGTGAAGATTAGGTTGAATGATACAGCTATGACATAAAGTAAACACACCTCAGACTTCACTTAAGGAACTTAACTCAGCTTCCTTCCACTTCCAACCTTCTGCCCGTGTTTCCAGTCTAGGTAAACAGCATTATCCTTCAGTAGAAAGCTTTGGAGAACCATGAGTCATTTTGATTCCTTCTTTGTACCTCCCAACATCCAGTAAGTAATTCACCAAGTGTTATTTATTCTAGCCACACGGTGTCTTCACACACGCAGCCACATCTTGTATTAGTCAGTGTCCCATCATAATAAATACTTGATGTAATCAGCTTCATAAGAAATGGCATTGGTTTGGCTCTTGGTTTTGGAGGTTTTGACAGATGACTGATTGACCCCAACGTTGTAGGACTGTGGTATCACATTGAGACAGTGGCATGCAGTGGAGGAGGCTGGGCCTGAGGTCCCATGATGCTTTTCAAGTGCATTCCCAGGTTGTAAACACCTCTCATTAGACTCCACTTCCTTAAGGTCCCACCTCCCAAGTCACAGAGCAGCGGAACTTGAACACATTCCCAGTCAGCGCACGGCACAGTGGCCTCCACTGGTCTCCTCACTGAGTTCTTTGGACCTGCACTGGGATCGTGGTCAGCTGGGCTTTCTGACATCACTTTGTTTACTCCCAATGTGCTTGCTGTGCCTACTCATTCTCCAAGCAACACAGCAGTCTCCCTTATCCATGGAGACCCACAATGAATGCCTAAAGCCACTGTTTTGCTCAACCCTATATACACTATAATTTTTCCCTATACATTCAACCTAGTGACAAAGTTTGCTATAAATTAGGCACAGTAGGTGATAATAACACCATAATAAAAAAGAACAATTATAACATTTTGCCCTATTGTAGTGTCATTGCTGGTTTGCTGACTTGTTGTTTTGATTTGTTTGCTGGCTTTGGGTTTTGTTTTTGTTTTTGTTCTAGGCACAATCTCACCCTACAGTCCAGGCTGACACCGAACCAGCGGCAATCCTCCTATCTCGACGCCCCCACATTCAGGGATTACAGATGGGAGCCGCTGCTGTCAGCCTTGATTGTAGTCTTACTGTACTTAGCCTCTTCCTGTGATGATGAGGGCAACACAATACCTCACTGCTGCGAGGAGAAGAGTGAGCAACACAGGTGTGTGTCATCGCCCCTGCTCAGCATCAGCCATTCCCACCGAAGCCCAGGAAGCAGCTGAGTAGGACAATGAGGTCTCCAACTTCCCTCCTTCATCCCACTCAGGATGCGACTCACCCACATTTGTACCCAGTAAGTCACTTAGCCATCAAAGCTATCAGACTGACAACCAGGGTAATTGGAGCATTTGTGTTCAAATAAGTCTCAGAGCGGCAGGCAGCTCTGACTATGTACTTTAGACTATGTATTATTTTATTTTGGAATTTTCCATGAGATGCTCTTGGCCACAGTTGACCATGGGCAGTTTACCTATGGAAAGTTACCTAAACTCCAGTTAAGAAAGGGATAGGGATGTCACATCTGTAGGCATCATTCCCCTAGAAACTACTTTTTGTAGACAAGACTAGGTCAATATTCCTGACCTGGCTCCAGTCACACGTGGCTCTAAATTTTCACATTTAATTTTTTTATTTAAAAATGGATAAATATAATTGTTCACCTAAAATTTTGTTATATGACTGTATATGAACTTCATAAACTGTACTGGCTAGTTTTATGTCAGGTTGACACAGCCAGAGTCATTTTGGAAGAGGGAACCTCATGTAAGAAAATGCTCCCACTAGATTGGCCGGTGGGCAAGCCTGTGGTACATTTTCTTGGTTGATATGAGAGGACTCAGCTCTGTGTGTGCAGTGTCATCCCTGTGGTAGTGATCATGGGTTCCATAAGAAAGCAGATTTATCAAGGCATGAGGAGCAAGGCATAAACAGCGCTGCCCACTGCCTCTGCATCAGTTCCTACCTCCAGGTTCCTGCCAATTTCTCCTGGTGATGGACTGTGCTGGCTAGTCTCATGTCAACTTGACACAAGTGGGGAGGGGTTCACCTCAAAAGAATAAATCTTAGTAGAGAAAATGCCTCCCCAGCTTGGGCCTGTCAGCAAGTCTGTAGGGCATTTTCTTGATTGATGGTTAATGTGGCAGGGCCCAGTCCATTGTGGGCAGCACCACCCCTGGGTAGGTGGTCCTGGGCTATCTAAGAAAACCAACTGAGCAAACTGGGAAGAGAAGGTCAGCAGCAGCTCTCCTTCATGATCCCTGCTTCATCCCTGCCTCCAGGTGCCAGCCTCCAGGTGCCTGCCTCGAGTTACCCTGATTCCCTTTAATGATGGACTGCGGCCTGCCAGGTGTAAGCTGGACCAAACCCTCTGCTCCACAGCTGCATGTGCATGGTGTTTCATCACAGCAGCAGAAGCTCTAAAACATAAGACACATAAAAACCTTTTTTCATTTGGCTCCTAAGTGAAAATGCAGAATTCAGTATTCAATCTTGGAAAGAGTCTTCATTGGTGCCTTTCTCAAGGGCCCATAACAATTTGTTTTTTCCTTAACAATTCTTATTTTTGCTATTGGTAATATAAAATTGTGTGTGTGTGTGCACACGTGTGCATTCATGCCTACATGTGTGAGCACACGTGCACAGGTGTGCTTGTGTGTGTTTCTGTATCTGTGTCTGTGCTATGGGTGTATCTTGCTATGCATGTGCAAAAGCCAGACAGAGATTGATATCAGGTATTTTTGATTATCACTCTCCCACCTTAATTTTGAACGAAGTCTCTCTAACTGAACTTGGAACTTGAGCTTCCCACTCCAGCTAAACTCACTAGTCAGAGAGCTGCCCACTGTCTCCATCCTCCTATGATATTTTGTTTGTGTTTTAACAAAAAAAGTTTGACTGAATACCAGCGTGCAGAGCTAAGCCACTAGAGGCCAGGGAATGGTGGCACACACCTTTAATCCCAGGACTTGGGAGCCGGGCAGTGGTGGCACGGGCCTTTAACCCCAGCACTAAGGAGGTGGAGACAAGACTGATGTGCCTGGGTGGAGAGAGAGATGTAAGGCAGGAGGGGACTGGAACTTTCTGCAGTCTGAGGGTTGATGGAGACAGATGCAGTCTGAGGACAGGATTGCCCCTTCCGTGTGATCATTGGTAGAGGTAAAAGAACTCTCTAGTAGATGGCCTCTCTGCTTCTCTGATCTTGAGCATCAAGCCCTATCTCTGACTCTGGGTTTTTATTATTAATACCAATTAGAATTTGTGCTACACTCCTGTCTCCATACAGATATAACCACTACACTCTTATTTATATGCTGGGGATCTGAACTCGGATCCTCATATTTGAGCAGCCAACATTTTACCCCCTGAGCCATTTCCCTAGCCCAATCAAATAAAAGTTAAGGATTTTCTCATTTACTCTTCAAGAGTCCTGTGGTTGACTACCCCGCTCAATACAAATCTGTGACGGGGAAGGGCAGGACAGTAGAATGGCGTCCCTCCACGCTTCCTATCATCTCCTAGGGGAGCTGACTTCCAACCTCTCTTCATTGAATAGCTTCTCCCATTCTGGCTCTGCTCAGTCCCTGCTGAAGCATCTTCCAGTGCACTGCTTTATATTTCTCTAACCAGCTTATTAATTGCTTCAAGGCCCTGTTCTCTATACCTAGTTGATGAAGCAAACTAATAGCTAAAAAGTGGCTGGATGTACCACCTTCCTGTAGCGCATTTATGAGTTTTAGAAGGACCTTAGGAGCCCTGACTGAAGGAATGACTAATGGAGGAATTTTAGGAGAACTGTGTAGGTGGCTGCAGTGTCATTAAAGTGATGTATCAGAGGCCAGGGATGGCGTGAGGGCCCAAGGATGATGTGAGCTGTTGCTCACGCCTCTGACCAACGGCAACAGAATGAGGGTGAACGGGATAGGGGAGGTGGAGGGTGGGGGAGTGCACACGTCATGGATGACCTTGGAGGCTAAGCACAATGAGAAAATTAAGAAAAGAATGAATCTGGGAAATCACAGCTAAAGAGTCTCTGTGCATGCTTTTGAAAGCTAATAAAGAGTAAAATCACTACAACAGCTACATACAGACTACTGGATGGGGAAAAAACCCCAGCAGAACTCCAGTCAAGCCAGGCAGGACCTGGGTAGTATATATGAGGTGTCATACGGAGTTGTTCCCTCAGACCCCCACCACCCTCCTGTCTCTGCTCAGGATGGGAGGTTTGTCCCCAGAACCAGTGCCAGTTTTCCAGCATCCTAGACAATGCTGGACAGGACAATAGAAAGCAGCCTTCTAAAATGGAACCATGAAGGACTAATGTTTGTCATTCCTTAAAGGGCTCCCAGATAATCAGACAAGGTAGACCCTGTCCTCACAGGCCAAGGATGAGAAAGCAAGGCATTTCTGAGGCAAGGCTAAAGAGAGCTGTCTGTGGGACTGTGTCTTGGAAGGGGTTAACAGAAAATCAGGGCTGTTACCAAGAGAGCAAAATCAAACAAGAATAAATGTATTTGTTTTTTATTAACAAAGACAAAATCAAAAGATTACACATCTGTAATCCTGGCACTCATGAAGCAAGGCAGAAAGAGCCATAATTCAAGTTCATCCTGGGCTACATAAAAAAAGGGGGTGGGAAGTAAATAGATAACCACATACTGCACACGGGGTTAGAGCTGTGAGAGGTAAGGTGGGACAGTGTGCAGCAAAAGCTTACAAAATTCTGTATAAAGAAAGAATACACAAAAATAATTTTCTACAAAGATACTAATTTTAGTATTACTTAAATAGTTAAAAATAGAAATGTATCAAATATGAAATATTGAAGGATTTATATAAATATATGTATATAATAAAACATACTATTAAAAGTCAAAAGAAATGTGTATATGTAGAGCATTCTTATTATATTAAAAGTTTTAAAACATTTTCATAAGGACTGGTATTGTAACTGAATAACAGAGTGCTTGTATAAGACCCTGGATTCCATCCCCAACATTATCAAAAGAAGTGGAAGTTACTTTTCTATTGCTAACACAGAGCACCATGATCAAGGCAACTTATAAAAGAAAACACTTAATTGGGCTTATGGTGTCAGAGAGTTAGGGTCCTTGAGGGCTGAAGAATGCATGGTGGCAAGAATAACTGATGGATCACATTCTGGTGCACAAGTTACAAGGTAGAAAGATCACTGGGAATGCCTCAAGGCTTTTGAAAACTCAAATCCAGCCCCCAGTGACACACTTCCTCCAAGAAGGCCATACCTCCTAATCCTTCCCAAACAGTTCCACTAATTGGAAACCAAGTATTCAAACATATCAACCTATGTGGATCACTCTCGTTCAAATCACCATATAAAAATATTTTATAGAATAATATGATTATTGTGAATATGATTATGATATGATTTTAACACTCATATATAGATAGAAAACAGAGAACTTTTTTATGAACTACATATTTGTACAGGTGGCCGATATTTTGTTTAATTTGGTTTCTTTTTTTAAGATAGAAGTTTCCCTATGTAGCCTACATTGACCTTGAACTTACATCATTCTGCCCCAGTCTCCTGAATGGTAGGATGACAGGTATGCATGTCTATGCTTGAGTAGGTTTGGCTTTTGTTTAAGCTGAATTCACTCACTTTAACCAAAATCATTAGTGTAGGTTTACTGTGCCCAGATCCCTCACGGCACATGTTCCTCCTTCTGCCTAAACAGCTCCCCCCTCCACGCCTACCTCCTTCCCTGTATAGCACTAAATTCTCCTTAGAAGACATCTAAATCATACCTTCCCTAGACTGGCTCCTCTAGTGCATGCTCTCTGTCACTGGATTTCCCTCCCTTGGGAGTACCACAGTTTGCTGTAATTTGCATACTCATTAACATAGTTGTTTCATCAATGTCTGACTACCCACCTAAAGATAAGCTACATCAGAGTTCATATCCTATTTCTTTTATGTATTTTCATAACTTCATATAATCCAATACCTGGCACTTATTTTATATTCAACAAATATTTGTTAAATGAATGAATGGCCACTTAAATATTTGTCTTAGTTTTGGTTTCTATTGCTGTGAAGGGATACAATGACCATGTCGACTCTTATAAAAAGAAATATTTATTTGGGGCTGGCTTACAGTTTCAGAGGTTTAGCTCATTATCTTCATGGCAGGGAACATGGTGGCGTGTAGGCATACATAGTGCTAGAGAAGGATTTGAGAGTTCCCTTTCCTGATCGGCAGGCAACAGGAAGGAAGACTACCACACTGGCTTGAGTATCTGAGACCTCAAAGCCCGCCCCCAGTGACCTCTTTCTACAACGACAACAACACCGCACCTACTCCAACAAGACCACACTTCTTAATAGAGCCACTCTCTATGGGCCTGTGGGGGCCATTTTTTATTCAAACCACCACAATGTTTATATTTAAATGGATGCATAAGTCATTCTAACAAGAGAGCCTGGAAATTTTCTAGTTTAAGCAATGGTTGCAGTTGATGAAAAACAGTATGGATTCTCTAGATAGCTTGGAGGTAAACAGCCTTTATAACCCAGGAGCATACAACATACATTGTAGCAGGCTTTTTCTTTTGGTCCACCAACCAGCTCTCAAATCGTGACACAAAGACTTAATATTAGTTATGAATGCTCAGTCTTAGCTTAGCTCTTATTTTAATCTGTTTCTCTTTATCTACATTTTTCTTAGGAGCCTTTTACTTTTCTTTCCTTCTGTAAGCTCTCCTCCTTCTAACTGGCTGGCAGCTGCCTGGCTGGCCCTGGGCATTTTCTTTCTTTCTCCCTCGTTCTCTTTTCTTCTACTCTCGTTCCTCTTGAGCCAAGATTCCTCTTCCTATTTATTTGCTCTCTGCCTAACAGCCCTGCCTATCCCTCTCCTGCCTAGTTATTGACTGTCCAGTTCTTTATTAGATCATTCAGGTGCCTTAGGCAGGAAAGGTGAAACAGCAACGCATCTTTACAAAGTTAAACAATGCATCATAAACAAATGTAACACACCTTTGCACAGTTAAAGCAATATTCTGCAGTATAAACAAATGCAACCCAAATTTGCCTAATTAAAGTAATATTCTACAACAATATATTTCGTCACCTGTAAATACAGAGCTCAAGATCATAGGAATTTCTTGAGTTTGTAGCTTGTTCAAACATTTTCTGCATGACTATTGGTAAGCTAAGGAACAGTTCTATTCACCTGTTAGATAGGTAAGAATTTCAAAAGATTGGAAGAATTAAGACAAACAAATCAAAGCCTGATACATGGTGATGGTATATGAGATCAATGATTTATAACTATTGTCATTACTCCCAGTTTTGGTATATAAAAGTCCTGTAACAATAGACTTTAGAAGACACAATGAAAAATCAGATGAGTATTGTCCTTTAAAAGTCTGTAGTCAAGTATTTAAGCATGACGGTTCATTTTCTGTGTCAGCTTGACTAGTCACAGATGAAATGCTATTTTTGGATGTGTCTATGAAGTCTTTCCAGAAGAGACTACCATTTGAATCCGGTAGACTCAGCAAGTCACCTCCCCCTTCCCCAAATGTGTTGGTCACTACCTAACCTGCTCAGAGACTAAACAAAGTAAAGTGAAGAAAGGAAGAGTTCAGTCCTCTTCACCAGCTGACCTGACATATCAAATTTCATTTTCTGTTGACTTCAGACCAGATTCTTCCCGCCATTAGTCCTTCTAAGCTCTCAGGCCTTGGATGTAGACTAGGTTATACAAATGATCTTCCTGAATCTTCAACTTGCAAATTGCAATGCAATGGGCTTTCTAAGCCTCTGTAAGTATAAGAAACAATTCCTCACAACAAATAAGTAAATCTCCTATTGGATCTGATTCCACAGAAAGCCCTGCCTAATATCATAGGATACAGAATGAACAGCCGAGGGGCTGGAGAGATGGCTCAGCTGTTAAGAGCATTGCCTGCTCTTCCAAAGGTCCTGAGTTCAATTCCCAGCAACCACATGGTGGCTCACAACCATCTGTAATGAGGTCTGGTGCCCTCTTCTGGCCTTCAGGCACACACACAGAAAGAATATTGCATACATAATAAATAAATAAATAAATAAATAAATAAATATTTTTTGAAAAAAGAAGAATGAACAGCCGATACATGCAAAAGAATGCTGCCAGAAGGCAGGGGGTTGCACATAGGCACCCGGCATAAATTTTTTAGTGGGCATCAGATCAAAGACAAAATACTACATTGTTCAGACCAGCAGATAGATCTAGTTTACAATTTAATCATATCAAATAGATCCTCTTAGTCTAATTGGAGGAAATCTCCACCAGTCAGGTTACTCAGAGATGTCAACCCAACAGGAGGTACCATAGAACTGGGTGCTCCTGAGGAGATTCACACAAAATAGGGATATCTCCATGTATGTTCTCCTGAATGTCAACTGCCCAAGGGACAAAAACGCCAGACTCTGAACACGCTTCCAGCCATCTAGTCATTGTTTACTCTCTTATAGAAATGTTCCGAGTGTCTTGCGCAAGGAACAGTGCCTGTAACCTTGTTATTCTGCTGTTTAGTCGGATATAAATGAGAGGATCCCTTTTTCATCTTGCTTAGAAGTGGCAATTATTTGCCAAGATAAGGTCACACCAGAAGAGATGATTATTGCCCAACTCAACATTCATTATGACTAACTTTATGAATAGCTTAGAGAAGTGTCATTTCCTCTTTTCTTTTAGCACAATGATCATTGGCAGTCACCCAAGGGCACTGTCATGCAGCCTTGCTTATGGGCAGAACGTCCATCCCAGCAGCCCTACTTAAAGCAGGCTCCAGGATCCCATCACTGTCACCTCATCCGACTCGCACCCCTCTGTCACTCTAGAAGCCTGCTTTATCAGCTCTCCAAGAGTTTACCACATTCCAACCTTTAGAAAGAAGCAACTGGTGGGTAGAATAAAAAGTGAATCAAATGTAAATACAGCACAATTTAGATATAAACGAACTTAATCCACAGTCCCTCAAATAACATAAGAATAAATAAACAATTTCACAGATATAAAACAATCCTTACAAACAGAAATGTGTGCCATCTCAAAGGACAAGCTTTCATACTTCTCAGGCTAAGTAGAGAGCCCATAAAGGGATATATAGAAATAGAGAAACAGAGGTGTGTATGTGCATATGTGTGTGTGCGAGCATGCTTGTGTGTATGTGTGTGTGTTTGTGAAGAGAGAGAAGAGAGGAAGGGGAAGGGAAAAGGAGGGGGAAGGAAGAGAGAGGAGAGAGAGGAGAGGGGAGGAGAGGAAAAGTCCAAGGATGTCTATGAGGTCACTTCCCAAACATGCATAGTGGCTCACTCTTGCATGCAATCATTCATTTGCCAAAACTGTTCTAAGGGCCTGCTAGTGTTAGGTAATGTTTAGAAACAATAAATACAGCAGTAATCCAGGCAGGCATATTGTATTATTTATTTGCTTTTAGAAACCATTCCAGAGGAACAATATAGAAATAGAAGAGTTAGAGAAAGAGTCAGATGGCAGAGGTGGCATAAAGGGAGCTGATTTGAAATTTGGGGGATAGAATCACAAAGCCCAAGAGAGACAGGCTTAAAAAGTAGGTAGTAGGAGAGATCTAGTAAGAGAGAAAAAGAATCAAATATAAGGTATAGCTCTGAAAAAAAAACAGAATTGTGCAAACTCTAGATTTTTGGTTCCAAATTTAAAGTCTATTCAGCAAATGTTTTGGTGCTTTCTTTATGAGCTGGAGATTGCTAGAGATTTAATAAGAAAAAAATTCTAGCCGTGACAGTTTGCCTTTCAGTCCCCAAATTAATGGTGTGATATTATCCAACATGGAGGATGTGCCTGGGACAGCAATAGGAGTTGAACTGACTTGAATCCACTCTCATTTTTAAGCACCACTGGGATGCAAATGCATCATCAGGTTCCAGGCATGTCACACATTTGCTGTATCACCTTTGCCCTTCCAGCTCACCCATACTATAAACCCACACAGAGAAGCTTCGCGTGCACAAAGGCCAACACATGTGTCCCGAAACACAAGCCAGAAGTGTTGCATAAAACCCATCTGTTGCTGCTCTTTGAGCTGGGCTTTTGGCTTTTTTTTTCTCAAGTTTTATTTTCTACTTGGAAATTTCTCTTCGTGGATTGTAACTAAGACTGCCCAGGAAAGGAACACACATGCAGGAAGCAACTGTCATGAGAAGTATGCTCAGGCCCTGCCGTGAAACAAAGAGAACACAGTGTGTGTCAGTGAACAGTGTCTCTAGAGGGTGTAAATCAAATGCTGTCTAATCGACCTTGCAGAAATTGCCTCTACTCTGCCTTGTTCTAGGTCAGTGGTCACATGCCAGATACTCTGCATATCAGATATTTACTTTACAATTCATAACTATAGCAAAGCTACAGTTTGAAGCAGCAACGGAATAATTTTATGATTGGGGATCAATACCACATGAGGAACTGTATTAGAGGGCTGCACATTAGGAAGGTTGAGAACCACTGGTGTTGTGGAATATTAGTTTAAGATGTGTTACATTTGTTTATGCCAAGGAATATTTATTTGGTGATGCAAAGATGTTTTGCGTTCTTTTTTGTTGCATTTATTTAATTCTATAAACCTGTATTAATCTGCATGCTTAAAACATTTGATTGGTCTAATAAAGAGCTGAATGGCCAATAACTAGGCAAGAGAGAGAATGGGGAGGAGAGCTAGCAGGCTTGAGAGAAGAGGGGATGAATAAGAGAAGGAAGAGAGAAGGATGCCGGGGGCAGCCACCCAGTCACCTATCCAGCCACAGAGTAAGAAGAGAAGAAAGATGTACTTAAAGAGAAGCAGGATAATTTAAGTTAGAAAAGCTGGCTGGAAACAAGCCAAGCTAAGGCCAGAATAAGTCTCCATGTATTTATTTGGGAGCTGGGTGGCAGGTCCCCAAAGAGTAAGCCATCTACACACTGCTCTAAGTAGTAATTAATTTTCCTTTTGCGTGATAAGTTCTCTGACAAAAGCAATTTAGGGAATGGAGAGTTTTGGGGGTCTCACAGTCAGTTATTATGGGCACAGCCTGGCAGCGGGGCTCAGGGAAGCTTTCCACCTTGAATACAGAGAATGAGGTAGAGTAAAAAGGATGGATTCCCCCGTTCAGCTCTTTTTCTCCATTTTTGCAGTCCAGGATCCAAACCCAAGGAAGGGCCCAAGCCACATTTAGACTGACTCTTCCCATCACAGTGACCCTAATAAAGAAGATCCTCCGAGGATGTCCTAATGCAGACAATACCTTATACTCTGGAGACGTGTCTTCTAGGTGACTCTAGAGCCTGGCAAGTCAGCGATCCACAGTAACCGTCACACCTTACGTGTTAGCTTCAGCCTCAGTCAGTGGGGAATTCCTGGGCAGCTGAAGGGTAGACCTCTTACCCACCACATAAAGGGGGCTGGGTTTCATCTCTAATGCAGCCAGAAAAAAAAAAATAAAGCAAGCCATCCTCTGCTAGGCTCCTTTAAGATGACAGCTAAGGAGAACGGTAAAATGTTGCTGTGCAGGCGTAGGACCTGTGCTCAGATCCCAGCACCTATGCAAAAGCCAAGTGCAAGGAAGCATAGCTGATCCCCCAGGGGTGGAGCATAAGGGTCAGGTGGGTCCTGATTTGGTTAGCCAGCCTAACCAAATCAGTGAGTTCCAGGTTCAGCAGCAGACCCTGTCTCAGAAGAACAAGGTGGAGGGTAATAGAGGAAAACAGCTGATGTTGACCTCTGGCTTCCACGTGCACATGCATACAAATACATGCACACAGACATACCACACCACACACACACACACACACACACACTTCAGGAGAGGGGGATCCTTTGAGACAAATGGGTAAATATGTACCTTCTATCTCTTTATGCTTCCATTTAAGAGGAGAGAAACTTTTCTCCCTGCAACCATGACACCTTTCCCTCTAATTGATCCTCCTGGAACAAGTCACCAAGAGGAAGGCGATATTGGGAGCTGACTGCCATACATTTAAAAATAAAGTAATGTTTAAGACAGTCACTATGGTGATGTGGATGGGATTCACTTATCAGTTTTATCTTCTGAGACACATACATTCCCTTTTAGCTGGGGGTTGAGGATGACATATGTCGTGAAAGGGAACCCTGGTGGGGAGCTTTCCTGATATACAAAGGCTGCAGTGTGCATCACAGATGCGGAAATGGATAGATTTAGACATTCAGTGAGGCAAAGCAATAATACAGTGACTGTTGTCTGGGAACACAAGTCGGTGTCTGTAAAGCATTTTACAAGTATGACCTGTTAACCCAGTGGTCCTCAGCCTTCCTAACGCTGCCACCCTTTAATACAATTCCTCATGGTGTGCTCACCCCAACCATTTCCTTCCCATTTTCCTTCCCACTTCCCATTTATGAAATGTAATTTTCTACTGTTTTGAGTCATCCAATGGTCTTAGGCTACCCCTGTGAAAGGGCTATTTGATCCCCCAAAGCAATCAGGAGCACAGGTTGTACAATATGGTGTAATCATTGAAGCGCTGGACACTCACTATGGAAACACTGCCTAGGCTTGGGAAGACTTCACTGCTGTTAACTCTGGCAGCCGCCCTCCTAGTAAAGATGCTGTTCCAGGACAGCTGAGTCATAGGAGCCTGGAGGGTTCTTTAGCTCTTCATTCACCTCTGAGACATTTGCCTCTTTTATAACATAGTTAACATGAAAGGGAAAAAACTGGAGGAAGATCATTAGCCATGGAACCAAGACACACAACTCAGGAGGGAATGGTTGCTCCTTCCCATCCCTCCATTCACCAAAGGGGCAACTAACTTCCTTGGCACCTGCTGCCTTCATACCTGCCTCTCCTCATGGAAGTGCCAAGGAGCACATGGCTTTATCTTCCTGACTTCTGCTCTGCCCACACTGACACACCTCCACCCAACCTCAGCCCTCTAACCTCTGTCGTCTCAGCTCCTTCTCTATGAAGTCAGTCAGCCCTGCCCTGTTCCACTGTATAGTTCCAGCTCTCTGTGATCTAAGGTAAACTTCCCTGGTAGAATAATCTCAGCTCTAATTCAAAACTGAGAAGCTGTTGTAGCAGGTTAGTCATCCTAGGGAAAAAAGGCTTTGAGATGGAGACTGTGTGAGGGCGTCCAGGGTGAGGAGGTGCCTTAGTTAGGGTTTCTATCACTGTGAAGAGACACCATGAGCCCGGCAACTCTGATGAAGGAAAGCAATTCATTGAGGTGGCAGCTTACAGGCTCAGAGGTTTAGTCCATTGTCATTGTGGAGGGACACGGCAGCATGAGTGGAAACGTGAGCGTGAGGGAGAAGGAGCTGGCAGTGGAGAAGGAGGCAACAGGAAGTGGTGTGACACTGGGCGTATTTTGAGCAAAGGAGACCTCAAAGCAAGTCCCCACAGTGGTACACTTCCTCCAATAAGGCCACAACTACTCTAACAAAGCCACACCTTCTGATAGTGCTACTCCCCATAAGGTTATGGAGGCCAATTGTATTCAAACTACCACAGGCAGGTACTATTGGGACCAAAGACAGTGGGGAGAGGGGACAAAGAAGAAGGGAAGCATCGAGCTGCAGTTCATCCTGATGGTGGTATCGACCATCATCACACAGGACCTCTGGAGCCAGGATGGTCTTTCAGAGTACAAACTGAGTTAACCCCACCCTCTACTTTCAAATTAGTGAAGGTTGCTCAGATCAGAGCAACTTAGGCCAGTCAGTCCTGACTGCCAGGCGTGGTCTGGGAAAGAGTCCACAGTGAACTTTCAATAGTCAGCGCCAACACTCCGGGAAACTGGAACCCAGATGCTTCAGTCTTAAACGAAGCTGTGGGGGTGAGTACTTGGGACATGTCCCTTTCCCACACTCCTGACGGAGCAGGACCAAGGCATGGGACCTTGTCTTCTCTTCCACCTTCTCATCTGATGGCCCTGAATTCCTGCCTGCCGTAAGGTGTGACCAAGCACACGCCAACTCCTCAGCCGGCCTCATGGGAATATCTTGGCTTCTTGGCAGTCCCAAGTATATTTATCTGGACCTCATTGAGCTAAGGGCTTGTCCGTTTCTTTTCTCCTGGAACAGTTTGAACCTAGGGCCTTGCACAAGGTGAGTACTCTAGTCCTGAGCTACATCCCGAGTCTAATGTCCTGCCTTTTAAAAAGCAAGTTAACTTAATTTTCACAAAATGTAATTTGATGCATTGAATGTCACTGCTGAGAACAGCTCTTCCTTAAACGTTCTGAGGAGTGCAAGTTGCGAGAAATTAAGATTCCCTTCATTTCTGCCCAAGGAAGCGGGAGACCTGTAGCCTTTTACTAGAGAGGCTCTGTGTCCGGAGAGTTTTATCCTTGCCATTGCCGACGGTGTGAAAAGAAAATTCATTTAAAGATTCAGGTAGCCTAGCTAATTCAAGCATTTAGTTTTTGTTTTTGTTTTTTTCTTTCATCTTCTGGTGAGATGTTCTCTTTTTCTGACTTAACTATTTTGAAAAATGTATTTCTTATTTTCTGTCCTTTGGCTTTGAGCAAAAGGCACATCTTAAAAATATCCAATCAATAGGGAAAATGTGATTCCATTACACATCGCTTCCTTTCATAGGATCTATTTTAAGTTTGGACTTCCTGGAACTGAGCTATCCAGTGGTTTATCGGAAATAATTAGACATTTTGAATACAGGAGATTTACAAGCCCACGACTGCCTCTTTGGATGTACATTTATACAAAGCTATCCTAAGAATTCTCTTAAAGCTATTCCACTTGAAATGGCAAGGAAATAATTGGAACAGAGTCCCCCTCCTCCAGTTTGCATGTAAGAAGTATGTCAACACAGAATCTCAGGGGTCTTTGTTGTCAGGAGCAAGCAGAGTCGGCTTTCCAAATGCAACTCCATACGTTAAAAAGATATTTTCTTGGTTGATAAACTTCTGTCCATAATTAATCAATTGTAAAATTTTTTACTGAGTGTTCCATTTATGCTCAATTCTGCTGGTATATAAAAAAAATATTCCTGCCCTCCAGAAATTGCCAACATCACTGGGGAGAACAGACTAGCACGTGAAATAATTAAAGTACAATTAAATCTGAAATGCTGTAGGTTTAGCAGTAGTTCAGGGAGAGGAGGCAGTCACCACAGGCTGATGTAGTTATAAAAGCGTTCACCGGGGATTAGGAGTGAAGCCTTTGAAAGCCTTGGTTGAACTGCAAAAATATTTTCTGGGTGGGGCGGTGTTTTAAGTGTTCATTACTTTTTAATGTCTTATCTATAAATTATTGATTAGGCTGCTGAACGCTGAGTTGGACTTGAAAGAACTCGCCTCTGGTGGGTCAGGTGAACTTGGAGGAAGAGAGGACATGGAAAAGGTCTGAGAGCTGGTGGCATCACTAGAGGCAGGGCAGGCTTGGATAAGAGTCCCCAGGATGCCAGCAAAGGGATAGTGACCCTTGGTGGAGAAAGATGGAAAGACACAAAGACAGAGAGGTGAGGCAGGAAGAGAGGTTTTCTTCAAACGCTTTGCTCCTGCTCCAAAACCCAGGCCAAATTTGCCAGCCCACCACTGAGTAAAGAAAGTTGGGTACTTCTAATCAAATCAAACTGTTGCTGCAGGTCACAGCCACTGTCCGCAGAGACTTTATGACCCTGCCCATATTTTTGTAAATTTTCAGGCATTAAAAATATGAAAGAGGTCAGGCATGATGGTGCGTGCCTCTAGTCCCAACCCTTGGGAAGTAGAGGCAGGGGGATCTCAGTAAGTTCAAAATCAACCTGGTTTATGCAGTGAGTTCCAGGACAATCAAGGCTTCATATTGAGACCCTGTCTCAGAAGCAAACAAGCAAACTGATATATGAAAGTCAGCCATGATGAATCAAGTCTGTAATCCTAACTACTGTACAGGAGACTGAGCCAGAAGGAATTCAAGCTAAGGCCAGACTGGGCAACTCTGGGCGCTCAAAATAATAGTAAAAAGAAGGCAAGGTGTTGTCTGAGCTACTTCTTCTTGTGGGGATAAAATACCCCAATGAAAGCAGCTTAAAGAAGGAAGGAAGGATTTATTCTGGCTCACAGTACATGGGTTACAGTCCATGGTAGCAGGGTTGTCACAATCACAGAACCTTGATGTGGCTGGCCATGTGGTATCTGCAGTCAAGAAGCAAAAGGAATACTTGCATTCAGCTTAATCTCCCTATTTTCTCCAGTAGCCCAGCTAGGGAATGGTGTTGCCCACAGTGGGTGGAGTCATGGCTATGCCTCGTCAGGCCTCCTGGGTGATTCTGTATCAAATCAGGTTGACCATTGAGATGAATGATCACAGGAATACAGCTCTTTACAGAGTGTTTGCCTAAATTGCATGAGATCCTAGGTTCAATCACCAACACTGAGAAAGAAGAAAAAAAAGGTACAGAAAACATGAGTTGAAAGAATAGAACCAAAGCTGTGAACATGCTCAAGCCTTGAGCGGAAATCTCTATAAGAACACAGAGTAGACAATCAATCACAATAATGGCCATTAACTGCACAAGGACTTTTTGTCTGAGCATGCAAAAGTACATTTATATTTAGTACTTTATTTAATCCTCAAATCGTAGTTGGAAGGAGTAGTATCCCGCTGCACAGATGGGGCAAGGAATTCTCCTAAATGGAGGAGCCATCATAATGGAGAAATTAGAATGAGCTGCACATTCATCCAGTGAGTGACTAACCCACTGAGTCACTCAATTAAGACTGTCCTGTGGGAATGAAAGTAGCCAAATAACCAAGATTACCCAAATGCCTGAGTTCTGACAAAGTACTTGCATAGACACTAGCTCTTGATCTTAACACAATTTGCCAATGAAGACTTTTTCTTTCTCCTGTAGATGGGAAAATGGATAAAAGAAAGAGTGCATGACCCACTCGTGGTGTCTCAGCTGGGAAGAATAGACCGGAACAAGACTCAGTTTGTTGTGCAAACACCAAAACCTCCCGTTCAATGAAAGGCTCCAAGCCCAGGAAGAGGAAGGCAGTTGAGGGTTGAAGGGGTAAAAGGTGCCCTAATATGGACTAACTCTGCTTCCCTAGCATCCCCACAACATTACAGATAAAATTCGCCTTTTCCTAAAGGGGATTGTTTCTAACTCTGGTAGAAAAAACTAGAGATGACCATAGGCCAAGAGAGCATCCTAGCTTGTATCAAGTCTTGAGTGCAGAAAAGGGTTTAAGGCTTTGCTGGTGTCATCCTGGCAACTGGGGGATGTAACAGCAGCAGAAAAGGACAAAAGGAGCATGAGGAACAAGAGCAGGCCTGAACGGTGGCATTGCAGCCAGTGAGAGAAACCTTTCTGGTCTATTCCACCGGGATTTAGCGTGGCACTAAGATCCCTGGGCACTGGAGTCTCTCTAGCTAACCTTCCCGCCCAATCTTCAGCTGCCACCCCACAATGTCAACTCCTCTCCCGGAAGAACCCTGTGGAAGCCATTATGATGATGCAGTTCCTTGCTGACTTGCCTTTGGGAGCACCAGGCAGATCCCTTGAGCCAGACTTCCTTTGAATGGAAGAAGTAGAGGAGATGCTGCCATGGCAACGCAGTTCCCCTGCCCATTTCTACCATCGGCAAGCTGGAGGAGATCCCTGGAGGAAGTGGTTCCCCCACCTCCTTCACCAAGGCAGGAGAGATCGCCAAGGATACACAGATGGAGAGGAGCCTTAGGGAATGTTCCCTCTAGCCTGAAATGGCTGCTGAAGTTGTCATGGCAACCCGATCTTTTGCCCACCAAACCATGAAGGAGGGAGAGCTGGAGGGCTGCCTGGGAACCAGCCAGCGCCAGCACAGCTCCAAGCTCCCACTTCCGCCGTCAGGTTGTAAGGGGCTCCACTTTAGGTTGAAGCATCCAGGAAATCCATCTCGGGTATCTGGAAGGACTAGTAGCAACCTCCTGCAAAAGGACAGTGCCAATAAAGGCAGGAGGTGAAGGGGAACAGTTAAACTAGGCATAAATGCGCTCTCAGGAATCCCAGCACTCGGGAGGCTGAGGCAGGAGGAATGCGAGTTCAAGGAGCCCCTGGACTATGTAGTGAGAACTAGTCTCAAAAAACAAAGAATGGCTACAGAAGATGTGGGGATGGCTGCTTTCAGTGTCAGCAGTGACTTTGCCAATGGGAAGCATTTGGATTGCATGTGTCCAAAATGTCCTTTTATTTTCTCTCTCTATTCTTGAGTTGTCTTGGATTAATCCCTTAACTAATAACAATGTGTCAAGTACACAGATGCCCTTTGTCTATTAGCAGTAAAAAAAAAAGGGGGTGGGACCTGGGAACAGCTATAAAAAGAAGCATCCCATTCTTCAAACAGGTTCCAGTTGGAGTCTCTAAGTCATATATGTGTGCATGATTCGGATTATTAAAATGTGCTCCAAACTATAAAACCAATGTAAAATGCATAAAAACAGAAGTATTGTAGAAACCAAACTCAGGAGAGCCGCCGTGTTGTTGACAACAAGAAAAGCAGCCTTTGGAAATGTCAGCCCTCTTGAGCACACTCCTAGCCCTTCCTGCATTCTCTAAGACACATCTGGAGATGAGTAAAGCACATTTGTAAAAGTCTAATTGGTTTTTTGTTATATTCCCATCTGGATACAGGAGAGTATTATGTGATCTATGATGCAGGTAGGTGGTGTCCGAACCCTGCTCACAGGCCACAGAGCTGAATCTGTTGTAAACCACCTTGGGTGGGTTACTCAGTCTAGGGTTTGTAACCCACCCTGCAGTTCAGTAATTCCAGGGTCACGGAGAGGCACTATCTGGAAGATAATGGACTAAGAGAGAAGAAGGAGGCCAAGCAGATTTGTCGAAGCCTCAGTTTATTACAGACAGGTTACAGTTTATATAGGATAAGGAGTTTGGCTTGGGATGGGGGCGGGGGCATGGAATCTTGCCGCATGGTCCACGGTCACGTAGGCCAGGAGGTTACGTTCTGTCCGGTCACGTAGGCCAGGAGTTCACAGGTTGACACACCTAGTTCTCTAGATAGTTTGGAATGTGGGGCGGGTTCCGCTAACAGATAGCTCTCTATTAACAGCTAATTTGGGTGTGGGGTAGGCTCTGTCAATAGAACAGTTTCTCAATACAATTGGGGGTGTGGGGTTCTCTGCAGACTTCCCAGGGCGATGGTTCCTGTAATAATTTTTAGGAGGAAACAGCTCCTGACAATCTGTATTAATAAGAAGGATTTGGGTTTGTGTTTCCCTCACTTCGCTGTCTATGACTGACCCTGAGCTGAGACACAGAGCTGGTGGCCATAAGAGACTGCCAAGGAGACAACCCTTCCATGCTCCTGGGAGATCCCAATTACAGCAGCCGTTGTGTCCCAGACACTGTTCCCTCTTCCTTGTGATACACAGAGAAGTCACTACTATCTCTGCACCGAGGCTGACAAACATAAGTGAGTTTTGCTAAGGTCACTTGGAGTAAGTTTAAACTCTGGGTTCAGGCCCAGAGCTGGTACAAAGCCAGCGATCTCTGACGATAAGTACTAACTCCCCGGGGAATTATACGCCACAGAAGCTGCCTGCCTCACAACTGGTCTGGATTGGTTGGAGTAGGGTAATATAGACAGAATGAATAGAAGTGCTTTATTTCCTTCTCACATTTTTATTTAGTCTCCAATTCTCCAACGATACCAGCGTTGGCTCTGCCAGCATCCACTTCTGCTTCTGTTGGGCTCTGTTTGTGTGATCTGATTCACGCAGCCTCGCCGTCCTCACGCTGTGATTTACGTTTTATTTCAGCACACACGGTGCACCTGGTTCTAAACGGACACACTAGCTTTGTTTCCGTTGACGTGATAAGAGTGTGTGTGAAGGGCACAAACAAATCTAAACCTCCTAACAGCCCTACAAGTCCACAGGGGATGTGAATCTAGTGCGGGCAGTAGCTAATCACCTGGGCTCTCCAATTATCTGCACAAAAGCACTGCACCACTTACAAAGCACACAAGTGAAAAACCAGGCTCTGTCTCTTACACCTATCTTACTTTATCTCTCTGAATAGGTGTGTTCACATGCATGACAACACAGATTCGCACAAACATGTAAGTTCCTTACATGAATATACACTGAGGATGTGTATATATTAATGTACATATTCATATATATTCACAGACACACACACACGTGCATGCTCTCAAATGTATCCTACCACTAGGGCCATTGACTTAGCTGCCTATAAATTTATTCTGAAAAATGAAACAGTATACAGGATTTATGTAGAATCCAATGACCATTATTTTATAGTGGCAGAAACTACTAAAATAATTGAATGAACAGAATCTGAAGACATTAGGAAATGGTCACCCTTAAATCCTATGAGAAAATAAACAAAATGCAAAGATGCATATAAAGTATGATTCTGACCTTGTAAGAGAATTTCCATGTGAATGTGTGTATGGGGAGTGGGGGGGGGAGGGGCGCGTAACAGTTAATTTTGAAATTCAGTTTGCTTACACTGAGAAATTTACAGGAGACTTAAAAAGAGATGTGCCCATGATGGCGTTTCCGGATACTTAGATCAGGAGGACTTTGACATAGTGAGTGCGTTAAAGCCTGGGGATTCAAATCCTGGTGGCACCATTGGGACATACTGAAGGAACATGGGTCACTGGGGATGTCTTGGTGAAGCGCTGTCTTCTCTACTCTGCTCCCTCCCTGCAGTAAGGAAAAGAAAACACACACACACACACATTTGCCAAATACTTACATTTTTCTCCAGAAAAAAAAAAAACAGTATGGAAGGAAAGACACCAAACTCTGATAGCATTTTTATTTTGTGGGGTTTTATTTTTTTAAATATATTTTCCCTAAAATTTAGAATCACCATTAACACTTCTACAGCCAGAAAAATAAATAATAGTTTTCAAAAGTACAAAGCAAAATAATAAACGAGCCTGCTTAGAATTCCTATGAGACTTCTCCTGTCTCACTTCATTCTCAGTGAGGCTGACTGAGCTGGAAGGACAGAGCAGACTGGGCCAGTCACCACTGCCCTGTTTAACAGGGATTTCCACCTCTAGAATCTGGAAGAGGGAGCCCAGTGTGGTGACTGACTCTAATCCCAGTACTCTAGAGGCAAAGGCACGCAAATCTCTTTGAGTTCAAGGCTAGCCTGGTCTACATATCTGACTTGGAAAAAAGAGAAGACTTTGACCTTTGATGACGTGGATGGAAGCATTTAAGTGTGATATGAGCTGTCCTGAATAAAGTAAGCCATCACCCCTCAAAGAAAGAAGAAAGTCATACCATTGCCTGCAGAGCCTATTTCTAGCACATTCTTGAGTTATGCCATTGCCTGCGGTGCCTATTTCTAGCACATTCTTGAGTATAAGCAGAGCATCATGTCTACAGGGAGTCGGGCCCTGGGTAAAACCTACCAATGAGGAGCTGACTACGTGAGAGAGTCAGAGGAAGAGGATTCTAGACTTGATGGCCAAGAGGTGTCACACAGCTGGTGGAGAACAGCTTCCTTCTCGGCTGCACTTGCCACCGGGGTGGGAGTTTCTCCATCCTGTGACCTTGTCTTCCGTCCTTGGCCATCTCAAATACATGGAAACATTATCTACCAGCCTTCAGGAGAAAGGCAGTCAACGAGCCGCCTTTCCTCTTCCTTCATCTGTCTCTGTTAGTAATGTCAATGCAAACCTTCCTGAAATAGAAGCCAGCAAATTTCCGAAAACACTTCTTGATGAGTGGTCCTCTCCACTCCCTTTCCTGTCACTTTCCAAGTCTCTCAGAAAAAAAATAATACAATTTATCAAAACCCTTTTCCACTCAATTTTATTTTGATTAGTCCCCCTCCTCCTCAAAAGCTACATTTCCCAGTTGAAGTTACTTCCTTAACAAACTAAAATTAGCCATTTTATTAATTTTACTAGGGGCCAAGATAAAAATATGCTCAATGCATTTTGATTGTTCATGGACATAAAGAAGCCTTCTGAGTTCATTACTGCCATGTGCTCAGAGAAACCATCATTTTTGGAGCAATATTTATTAAACACCTCCGAGCATTGAGACATCCCTCGGCATGCATGGGCTCCACATTCAAATCAGGCAGTAGAGTTTGAGAAGAAGCAGCACAGGTAAAGCCTGAAGGACACAGAGAGGGAGGCATGATGGGAGACAGCCTTTCTCAGCCTGCCTGAGAAAAGCCCATAGAAGAGACAGCGGAAAATCCCCGCATCCTGAGGCCCCAGAGCAGAGGCACACTAAGGATGGTTATGTAAGTGTGGTAAAGAAAGCCAGTCAGGACCTGTTTCCCCCACAGTAGGAAAGTATCTTTGATGAATAGAAAAATTCCTGCACAACACAGTGGCATAAACTGTTTCTAAGCTTTTTAAGAAAGAGCTGAGCTCCTAGCATCACCTTGGGGGAGATGCTAAAACTAACGGCAGGCCGCTAATCATCTTGGGTGACTTGCAGAGGCTAAGCAGCGAGGGAGCACAAGCATGCCCAGGCGTGTTTGCTTGATAAGGAAAGCATCTCACAGAACCTGGAGGATCTTTATAAAATACCCAGGCAGAAAAAAAGATAGAAGGTCTCATTTAAAATATACAAGAAACTTAACCCATAATACCCACATCGCCCCAAATCCACTTATCAGAGAAAAGCCTCTAAACGAGTTTCTATAGAAGAGATCTGACAAAGTCATTATTTAAGTGTGGGTGTCTGAATGATAACAGGACACAGAATAGAGCCTCAGAGATATGTTATGCCCAGATCACAAAGTCCCCGCAAAACCAACTAGGAAACTGAGTCCTTTATGTAAAAGCAAAGAGCCTTTATTCTTACACAAGTTTGCAAACTCGGTCTCTCCGTGTGTCCAATGTATTGGAGTGATCGGAGAACCCCGAGCTCAGGTAGGGTTGGGTTTTCATAGTAGCAAAGGTTAGGGTGAGGGATTTCCAAGGTTCAGGGCCCCCGATTGCCTGACTTTTGTCTAGGGGTGTCCTATTGAAAAGCGATGGGTGTGTGCTGGCAGGTAACCCTATCTACAATGGTTGGAACTTTAGGAATTTTCTTTGAATGGTCTGTTCCTGGGTGGTGCCTGGGTAGTCTCAGTTTGTGGTCTTTCTTGGAACCAGGATAAACTACTGAGACTCAGGCCTCTACTGAGCTTGGCGTGGCTGGGTACTACAAGGTCCTTGGGCTTAATCAACTATGCTTTTTTTCCTTTTTTAAGTATATATTTTATTTATTTATTTATTCTTTCATATAATACATCCCAACCACAGCCTCCCCTCCATCCACTCCTCTCAGTCCATGTCCCCACCACCACTATCTTCCCTCTCCCTCAATCTCCCCATTTCCCTTCAGAAAAGAGCAGGCCTCTTAGGGATATCAAACAAACACAGCATAAGATACAATAAAACTAGGCACAAACCCTCATATCATGTTGGGGAGCAAAGCAACCCAGTTGGAGAAAAAGGGTCCCAGGTGAAGTCAAAAGAGTCAGACAACCGCCAACTCCACTGTGAGGAGTCCTGCAAAAACCCCAAGATAAAAATATTTGCAGAGACCTAGCACAGACCCAGACAGGCTCTGAGATTATAGTTTCAGTCTCTGTGAGCCACTATGAGCCCTGCTTAGTTGATTCTGTGGGCTGTGTTCTTGTGTCTTCAACCCCTCTGACTCCTATAAATAACCCTTCTTCTCCCTCTTCCGCAAGGTTTCCCAAACTCTGCTTAATGTTTGGCTGTGGGTCTTTGCATCTGTGGGAGCTTTTATTTTCAATTTGTTGAAACATACTGGTAGAAGGAGAGGAACAGTCTCATGAATCTATAACAGGAAAAAACAGAATTCCTACACACAGCGTTTAAGCACACCTCACCTTCAAAGCAATTCTGGCTCTGGGTCAGCCTGAGTGCTGGAGTCATTCTTGCTGTCAGTCTTGTCCCAGACTGTTCCAGGTACAGTCAGACATGGTTTCTCAAGCAGAGTCTATCCCACGCTGGGCATCTACGTTCTTCAAGATAGCTAACTGTTCAGGAAAGATCGCTGCGTCCTACAGATTCCTGTCACTCCAGTATGTGGTTGGTGATTCTCAATCAGTAACTTCATATTCAAATAGGAATTGTGTCTATCAGAGTTAAGAATTGGTGGCTGAACAGAAACTATCTCCAAATACTAACTCCTAGCAATTAAAAAATTAATTTTCTGTGATGGAGTCTCACTTGGTATGCAAACCACTCTTAAGGCCAGGTCCCATGCAAAGCACAAAATGAACTCAATGTTAGTTTTGGAAGGTCTTTTTTGCCACATAATGCTTTGTCTGGACTGCTTTTCTATCTTACCCAATAAGTCTTCTGCTTTTAGGGTATTTCTTAGTGGGCCAATGTATGTGTCTCCATGTCTATATGTGTTTCTTGTGTTTTTCCTCTGGCTCTTTGTTTTTGTGTTCATTTGTTTGTTTTTATCTTATTCGTGTCTATTTGGATTCTTTTGTTTTGTTGTTGGTTTGAGATGCCTGTTTGTTTTTTGCTGAGAGAGAGAGAGTGAGAAAGAATACAGATTTGGGTGAGTGGAGTGGAAAGGAGGAGCTGAGAAGAGTTGGGGGAGGGGAATTGCAATTTTATTGTAATAAAAATCAATTTTGGCTTAAGAAAATGGTAGGCATGGTGGTGTACACCTTCAATCCCAGCATTCAAGAGGCAGAACTATGAGTCAGAGAAATATTGATCTACAGAGAAAGTTCCAGGACAGCCGGACTACACAGAGAAATCATGTCTCAAACAAAGAAATAAATGGTGGTTGGAGTCAAAAATAAAGGATTTGCATCTGCAATGCACGTGAAGGATGCTGGATAGGGGAGAAGAGGGTTGGAAATAGACAACTGGCTCAGTAGTTAGGAGAGACTGCTGTGCAATCACAAAGACCAAAGACTAGAGTTCATATCCCAGCCGCCACAGAACAATCCTGCACGCACCTATGACTCCAGATCAGAAAGAAACACAAACAGATGGTCTCTAGGACTGGCCAGCTTCCAGCTTACCTTAGAAAACACTCCCAAGGTTCATAGAGAGGCTCTGCTTCAAAGGAGTAGGCAGAGAGTGGTGGAGGAAAACTCAACCTTCTCTTCTAGTCTTTGCACATGTACATATGTGCGCATACAATCACCTCAAATTAACTAATTGTGCATTTTTTAAAGATGTTGAGGGCAGGGAAAGCATGTGGTAGAGAAAAACATCTCAAATGATATGTTAAATAGATTGATAAAGAATAATGGTGTTCTGTTTACTCTTGAAGGAAAGCAATTAGAAATGAAAGGTATGTTTCTCTAGTCCTTTCTGTTTGCATGAATCTAAAAAGTGTAGCTTTAAGCACATATTTCTGTCATGACTGGCAGAACCAAGCCCCAGAAGCTGAAGCTGAATGAAGAAATGAGGAGGCTTGGAGGAAGGCAGCCCATTGATGGACAGGTCATGGCCATCCGCAGGCCAACGATAGGCATGTCATGGTCACCTGCAGGCCATTGATGGACAGATCATGGCCACCTGCCTGTTCTAGAACAGGAACTTTCCCATGCCCCGTGAGAACATACTCAGCCTGAACCTAGAGTTGTAGGAACACAGAGTGAGCAAGATACTGTTTCTCTCCCTGAAATTCAGTCATCCAGCCAGAACCAGATCAGAATAAGACATGAGTGAATCCCGTCTTTCAGATTATCAGAAGCCAACAAGGGGTCTACCCTCATGCTCTGTAACCAGACTCCACCCAGGACCTAGTCCAGCCTCCTACAGTGGTCATGCTGACTGTGGAGGTGGAGAAGAACTTGGCCACAGAAAAAGATTTCTGAGCACACAACAATGTAAAATTAGTTGAAAATCAAAAGTGTAATGACTTCAATGTATTTTTGAAAGCTCTCACGCAAGCTACATCCTGGGGCTTTACTGCATCCAGCCCTGGTTCTCAGTAGACTTGTTCACTTTGTGCATGACATCACACCGTGCAACACCAGAGAATGCTGCTGAAACAACCAGCTCTGCTTCCAGACCCCGCTTCTTGTGAGCTGTGGTGATTTTGCTGCTATAGGAACACAATGGTTTGATCGACGAGAGCAAAGACTTAATGTTTTCCTCCCATTGTTCCTCAGCGTGGAAGAATCAAATGAGTACTGTTTGTATTCAAACCACTGTTTGAACTGCTGATTCCAGTTCCTTTCTCTCTCTCTCTCTTTCTCTCTCTCTCTCTCTCTCTCTCTCTCTCTCTCTCTCTCTCTCTGTTTATTTGTTTATTTATCTAAACTCTTAAGTGGCCTTTGTCATAGGGTTAGGGAGAATTTTCAACAGTTTCTGAAAAGTCTGTGGACAGACTCTGCCACTTGACACTGCTAACTTATTAACTTATTCAAAGCAGCATTCTCAAACCGGTGGTTTTACAGCCTTCTTATCAATCATGTTAAGATGATCTCTGTTCCGAGGTAGCAGATAATCAGCCAGTTTAATTCTTCCTCTAAAAATAAACAAGCACATTCGTCTCATCAGTATGTAAATTTGCTTTCATCTCTAATCAATGCTAAAATTATCTGTATAGCAAAGAGTTGTTTCAAAATACATATCCTTATGATGATTCTTTACCAGTAAATGTTCTGTTTTTAAGTGTGTTTTGTATACCTATATGCCTGAGATAACATAAAGATTTTTTTTAGATGATAAGGGGTTGATTGGGAAAAGTATAAGATGCTCAATCCAGCTACTCAAGAGATCTAAGCAGGAAGAGCACAAGTTCAAAGCCTGCATAGGTCACAAAGGGAGTTCAAGGTCAAACCTTATCTCAAAATACTCAAAATGTCAAGTTAAGTTTTTTTTAATTAAGAAAGAAAAGAAAAAGAACATTGGGGATGTAGCTCCAAGATAGAGTGACTGTCCAACATGGCTGAACAAAAGCACACATACATACACACAAACACACACACACATACAATTCCAAACACACGGGGTCCCAAAAGCAAAGCTCATCCTCCACACACCTGTCCCACATTCAAAGCTGGGGAGGGGGGACTGCAAGGTGAGCTGAAGGGAAAGGGAAACAGCAAGTTCTTGGGGCTCTTAGTTTGCTGAGTCTGGGAATGATACAGAGCACAGAGCAGCTGTGAGGTTCAGTCCTAAGAGTGCCTGCCTGGGAACTGAAGTGTCCAGGCACCCCCTAGTGGCCTAATTTCTTGCTCTGTTGGAAGCCAGCTGCCTCCAAGGTCCATAAACATGATGAGTGGGATATTTAGAGCTCTGCCTCTGCCCACCTCCACGCAAAGGGCCAGTGCACACACGGAACACCTGATGTCTTTGCAGCCTGCCTGGCCTCCCAGGAGCTTGTGAGGCATAGAGGCTGAGAGGCATACCCTTCTTGTTTTCAGTTAACTCTATCTCTTGGTAAAAATGCACCTTCTTCAGTTTGTGTCTGGGAAATGGGATCTACCTCTCCATGGGGTGGTTTTGATGTCTGGCTTTTGGGGAATGAACTGGAATCTTTGTGGAGATGGCATGAGGCTTCCTTTCCCTTTGTCCTGTCCCACATGTGGGATGGGGGCGCTTAAAGCAAACCCAAAGCTAGCTTGAAACTTTTCAGGTTCAAGTATTTCAGAATACTAGTACAGTATTCTGGTTCATCTAGTACAGTATTTTGGATTGACCCATGGCCTTTGGCTAGAACTGAGTCATGGATTTCACCCATTTCGATGTTGAATCAGAATTAGGAAACATTCTCATTTGAAAGACATGGACTGATGTCGAACTGTCAAGATTCAAATCTCATCTTCATAATTTACAAACTATAATGTTGGGGGTGGGGTGTCACTTAACCTCTCTCCCTCAAACTGTTAATCTGTAAAAGGGGTAATAGCTGTTATTACGTTTTGGGGTCACATGGAAGTTTAAACGAATTAAATAATGAAAGCCCTTGGAATAGACCCTGCCATGAGAGCCATGCTTATGGTGTAAACTTGTGAAAGCTGCTGTGTATCAAGCATATCAGTTATCATTATTATGTATTTATTGTCTGTTACTATATGCATTATTTCCTTTATCTTCTCCATAAACCTGCTATTAAATGCATTCCACAGATGAAGAAACTAAGAAAGACTGGTGGCAAGCATCTCACAAAAGTCACCCTCCAAATGGCTCAATTGGAGTCCAATATTAGGGCCCTGCCTGTGTAATTGATCCAGGGTGGATCTGCCATCCATAAAAGTATGTATGAGGAAGTGCTAACTGTCCTTACACAGCACTGTGAATAGGGGACTGAGTGGTAGGGAGCGAGGTCAAATAGGAAAGGCTTGAGCTCTACCACAGCGATAGACAACGGAAAGAACATGCAACTAAAGCTTTGTCAGAGACCAGCTTCGACAAAAATACCACTTACCAGGCTAGGGGCATGGGGAGTAGAAGAGTTAGTAAAGAACACGAAGATGTGAGTAAAAACAATAAAACAGAAGACATAGGATAGTACCAGGAGGCACTCCCAGTGAATACTGAAATCTGCCACCTTTGGACGAGGTGGAAATAGGCTCATGGTTTTTGGACCTCCTCAAAGCTAAGCAAAGACAGAAGGAAGCATGTGAGATAGGCCATAGTTTTAGGGCCATAGTTTTCAGGTTTAGATCTGAATGTCCTTCACAGGTGAATCAAGGACCCTAAAACAATGGTCCCTAAGAATTAACATTTTCCCAGGAACCCCATGCTGGAGGAGGGAAAGACTGATGCCTGTGCTGCAGGAGAAGATGTGGTGGTTCTGAGTGTATCTCATCTGCAGGTTTCCAGGCCCTTGTTCTGTCTGTCCTGTAAGACTGTGATAGCACTGACAGAGGGTAGAGGGAAAACAGGAGTCATTCTCTCTCCAGTCAAACTGTAAACAGAATTGTTTTCTTTACCAGTTCCTGATTCCCAATTTCTTTGGAAATATAGGCAAGCTAAGATGGTGGGAGTATGTACCCACGTGTTTAGTAAGAGGCCTAAGCACTGGGAGTTTGACCGTCAGCTTTGTGATTGGATCCTGACAGCTCCAACCTGATAGGTAGATGAATCCTTTGATGGATTCATAACATGATGGGTTATGGGGCAGCGGAACTGTGGGAGGCCAGGCCTAATTGAAGGCAGTCACTGGGGGGTGTGCATTGGAGCTGTATCGTCTCCAGGTCTCTTCCTCCAGTCCCCTTTAATCTGCTTCTTGTACACCAGTCTGCCATACCACCAACAACCACCACCACCACCACCCGCCGCCATAATGGACTAAAGCCTTGGAAACCATTAGCAAGATACTGGGCTACTGGGCCGTGGGCAGCAAAGAGCAGTCACTGGATGCTAATAGGGAAGTCACACAAGAGAACTTGTCTTCTTTCACACAAGAAACTGATAAGGATTCTGATAGGCAATGGTAGTTTGGGATTCCCTGTGAATCAGGGTGTAGGCCTGAGGGTGAATGGAGCATGTACTAGGCTGTGAATTCAGTCCTCAGCTCCAGGACAGGGAGTGAGAATACGCAAGGGAAAATACACTCATTTGCCATGAGACTTGGACGTGGGTGACAGGAATCTCTGCTCTACCATGTTTCTTTACGTGGCTCCATGTAGGCTGGAGTCTGATTAGAGATGAAAATGGGCACCAAATAAAGAACCAAATCCAGTTCCCACCTTCCCCTGGCCTTCTACCAGCAGCCTAAGGAAATATTATTACATGTAATTTCTTTTCATCTTCTAAGGATTCCATAGACTCGCTAGCCTCTGAAATATTTTGCTAAACATTGTTGTAACTGTCCCAGTTTGGATATGGAGTGGATGAGCCTCCAAAGCTACATGTGCTGCCATCTTGGTCCCCTGTACGTGGCTGTAGGGGAGTGGAGCTTTTCAGAGGTGAGGCCTGATAGACAGGAAAGATCAGGATGCTGGGGCCCTGTCCTCAGAAAGGTTAGTAAGTTCCCACAAAAGTGAGTTACACAGTCAGCAAGTCCAGGACCTGAATTCCTCTCGCTTCCTCTCATGCTGTGTGACTGCTCACTTTCATACGTCCAACCAACTAAATGAAGGCTGTAGTAATAAGGAGCGGCAGGGCTGCGTCCCCAGCACCCCAGCTGCCTGCTAGCTTATGCCCGAAATAGCAACACACAAACTGTATTCATTTAAACACTGCTTGGCCCATTTCTATCTAGCCTCTTCTAGGCTAATTCTCACATATTAATTTAGCCCATTTCTAATCATCTGTGTGTAGCACCCCAAGGTGCGCTTATCGGGAAGATTCTAGCCTACGTCCATCCTGGGTCGGAGCTTCATCGCTCACATCTGCCTGGGAGAGTGGAGCATGGCCTCTCTGTCTGAGGTGTCTTACCTCACTTCCTCTTCCTCCCAGCATTCTGTTCTGTTTACTTCTCCCACCTATGTTTTAACCTATGAGGGCCAACCAAGCAGTTTCTTTATTGCTTAACCAATGAAATCAACAGATTGATATATGACACTCCCACATCAGAAGGCCATGACTCCCTTCTACCTCGGTTTCCTCTCAGTTTACACGGGTGAAAATGTTTACTCTCAACACAGCAACCTTGGGAAAGTAAATAGTTTCACTTTTGAATCTTGAGAGTTTGGGAATAGCTGGGGGGGATAAAGAACAGAGATGAGCTTACGCAGATCTTCATTCAGAGGAGGCGGGGGTGGGGGGGTGATCATTTGGCAACAGGTCCATCATCAGGGGAAGCCAGACAAGAAATCAGGGCAGGAACCTGGGGGCAAGAACTAATGCAGAGACCGTGGAGGAACACTGCTCACCATCTTGCTCTTCATGGCTTGCTTGGTTGGTGTTTATTTGTTTGTTTGTTTGATTGATTGATTGTTTGTTTCAGGCTGGGCTCATTTCTTTCTTTTTTTCTTTTAGGATTATAATCCAATTACATTTCTTCCTTCTCTTTCCTCCATCCAAACTTTCCCATATATCTCTCCCTGCTCTCCTTCATATTCATGGCCTCTTTTTTCAACAAATGATACCATATATATGTTTGCATGTGTAAATGTATGTATAAGTATACATATGTATATGTATGCATATATATGTATATACATGTATATTCCTAAATATGATCTGCTGAGTCCATATAATGTTAGTCGCATCTGTTTTGGGGGCTGACCATTTGGCACCTGAAAACCAATTGGTATGGTCTTCCTTGGGGAGGACCACCTCATAAGCTCCCACTTCTCCTCAGTTGCCTATAGTATTTTTGCATAGCTGAGATCTTCAGTTTTTAAGAAAAATTGCTATTGCAAGTCAAGATAACTTCAAGAAGATGGTGATGGAAGCAGGGGTGTAGAGATATTTCATTTGTATTTTAGTAAATAAAGCTTCCCTGAAGATCAGAGAGTAAAACAACCCCACTGGTCAGTCATACAAACCAGGGGTTATACACATCTTTAATCCCAGTAGCCACACTATTTTCCCATAGAAACCAGGCACCTTTAATCCCAGCCCTAGAGAGGAATATAGGATGGGAGAAGACAGCTCGCAGACACTGTCTCATTCTGAGGATTCAGGAGGCAAGATCACCGTTCTGAACTGAGGTAGAGGTAAGAGCCAGTGGCTGGCTGTTTTGCTTTTCTGACCTTCAGACTGAACCCCAATATCCGTCTCTGAGTTTTTATTAGATGTGCTACACAGGGGAGATGGTTTGATATATAAGGCACTCGCTTAAAACCCGAGTTCAGAATTCCAGAATTCATGACAAATCCAGGTGACTGTGTGTAATTCCAGCACTAGGAAGCAGATCCAAGGGACGGGATGCCGGGGACAGACTGGCTACCTAGATTAGCTAGAACTGGCCAAGTCCAAGATCAGTGAAAGACTCTGTCTCAATAAAGCGGAGATCAAATGAAGAAGACATCCCAACATCAGCTTCAGCTACACACACGCACACACACTCACACCAGCGGTTAACACAACTGAAAACACAACAGGGATAATTACACATACACACCACAAAACAAAAATTATACATAAGCATCATGCACAGTCAAGCGTCAGATGCCATTTCACCCTGTTCTCTTTATATGCAGGTCCACAGCTTCTATAGGAATGCATTGTCCATGAATTTGCATGTATTAGCATTATCAAGAATAGAAAATGATACTATTATTATGTAAGCAGCTTCAGTTTAAACAGGCTGTCAGTCAACTGCCTCCAGGCTTGGCAATATCTAGTTTGTTGGCAGATGAAACATTCCAACCTGCTTTCTTCTGTCATGTTTTTGACAAACATTGTAAGCCAGGTGCCTTTTTCCCAGCTGTCCCCTGGGCTCATCTGGGGCTTTAGCTTGAACTATCAAGTCTATCACAAAGTGCTGACATTATCTCAGCAGCCAACTGAGGTAAATGAACACATAAATTCACATGCAATCCTATTTTATACCTGTTTCTCTTGTACGTAACAGGGGCAAAAGACTTAGTAATGTGTTATGAATGGATGATTTTAAATGGTATACCTTAATGAAAACACATGTTCACACAGATCTTTACAGCTAACCATTATAGAGACTAATAATTTCTCCATCTGCAACATACCTATAAAAATATACTAGTGTTTTATAATTTCCAAAGTTAGGTTATAAATTTGAAAAGCTCTGTTTATCAAAATGAAATTTAAGAAATGCATTTACAATCAGAGCCAAATACACTTAGAGAAGTTACAAACTGAGTCTTCAGTAATACAGGGTAGCCTTCAGTACCTTCCTCAAGTTGCTGAAGCAGCAGGACACACTCCAAGGAGATGAAAAGAATGTCAAATATCAATACTTTGCTTTGTTTCAAAATAATTGGGAATAGATTTAACTTAGGTATGATTTTTGTTTTGTTTTTTTGCCCTAAGACAGGTTCTTAAAGGGTAGCCTTGGTTGTCCTCAAAGTCAAGTCCTCCTGCCTCATCCTCTTGAGAGCTAAGGTTATAGGTATGTACCACCATGCCTAGAATTACTGGATTCTTAATTTTAAAAAATATATATTTATTCTTATATGTGTTGGGGTTTTGCCTGCATGTAAGTCTGTGTGCAACATGCAGGCAGTGCTTGAAGAGGCCAGAAGAGGGCATCAGATGCCCTCGTACTGGAGTTAGACATTGTTGTGAGCCACCAGGTGGGTACAGGAATTTAATCCAGGACCTCTGGAAAAGCAGTCAGTGCCTTAACAACCAAGCCATCTCTAGCCCTAATATTGTGGGTTTTTTTTTTAAGAAGAATATTGTTGGGATTATAATTTACTCAGTCACTTTCCTCTTCCAGACAGGGGGAGGAGAGAAGCAGAGACAGGGAAAGGGAGAAGAGGAAAGCGAAGTTACCTGGCACGAGAGAGAAACACAGAACATGCAACAAACCTGCTTAGGAGTTTATTGGAGGGGGCGTGCAGGCCTGATGAGGTCGGTGTGCTTGAAGATGGCGTGTCCAGCTTTTAAGGGCTGCCTAGCACATGCGCACAGGGGAATGACGTGGTTATGTCATAAAAAGATGACAGAGCTCACGCATGCGTGCAAGGGCTCACACAGTTGCGTCAGAAGTAGGTGATGCAACCATGGAACACATGGGTCACGCAGGGTCCTTTAAGATCCCCTGGGACCATTAGGCACGTCTGCCTGAGGGCTTGTCTGCGTGTGTGTGTGTGTGTGTGTGTGTGTGTGTGTGTGTGTGTGTTCCTTGAACCTGGAAATGTCAGCCATGCTCTGTGGCCAAATCATTACAGAAAGAAAGAAGGAAAGAGAGAGAGAGAGAGATCCATGCTCATGAATGTTAGTTGGAGAACCATGGCTAAGCAATTCGGTACAAGATAGCTTTTAGGGAAGAGAAACTGGGAAGACCAACTCTCCAGGATGTGAGAGAGAAAGCGCATGCCAATGTTATGTCCAAATCCACGAAATCCCCCAAAAGTCAACGAGGAGACAAAATTCCGTATGTAAAAGCAAAGAGCCTTTATTTTATGCAAGTTTGCAAACTCGGTCTCTCCATATGTCCAACATATTGGAATAAACGGAGAGTCCCGAGCTCAGTTAGAGTTGGGTTTTTATAGTAGTAGAGGTGGGGGTGAGGGGTTTCTGAGGTTCAGGACCCCTGATTGGCTGACACTTGTCTAGGGGTGTCCTGGTGAGTGTGTCCTGACAGGTGGTCCTATCTACAGCTGTTGGAATGTTAGGCATTTCCTTTGGATGGTCTGTTCTTGGGTGGTGCTCAGATAATCTCAGCTTCTGGTTACTCCTGCAACCAGGTATTGCTTCAGGGTAAACTACTGAGACTCAGGCCTCCATTAAATTTATCGCTGGCAGAGCCCTACTCTGGCAGACAATAATGGTTGGAAGTAAAGAACTTCCTTTGGGTGATCTGTTCATATTTGGCTTATCATGGCTGACCCCACACCTACAGTCAATTTTTAAACTTTTAGAAAGACAAGGTGGCTTTCTGTAAACGGCCCCTAATAAACCTGGTGGAGAATGGCTGTGAAATGGTTAGCGGTTGCCACCCCTAAATGAGACAGGTAATTCTCCCCACAGAGGGCCAAATGGATGCAAAACAACTTTGCCAAGGGCACAGAGCAAAAACCACTCCGTGGAAAGATCAGCAAAGGTAGAGATGTTCCTGTCAAAGCAGAAGCCAAGTGTCATTTCATAGGCAAGAGTCACACGGAAGACGTTATGCAAAGCAGGCACAAGATGGACAGTTTGGCAGATACGCTGATTCTGCAGGTCCAGCCAGCTCATCTGCTGAGAAAGAACTGTGTTAATTAACAGGAAATGTGTGTGAAGAAAATTAATATATAATAAACGCAACATTTGGCTGTGAAACCAGCAGGGTGAGTCTTCTCTAGGGTAGGGGAAAGACTGTGTTACAAATGCAATCTCATTCTACGGACCACTGTCTTCCTTTCCATCCGCTTTCTCTGCATTGCAGACGACCCAGATGGGATCCTTCACTCTCTACCTTCATCTACAAACATTCACCAAATATCAAACACATGTGCCTGGCCCAGCCTAGTGATACACATTCTTTAAGGGCAATGGAGCCTCTCTTGCCTCTTGATGAACATACCCAAAGGATTGGGGTACTGGAAAAACCAGTGGCCACCAGAGCCACCCCAAATGGGGTGGGGTCCCTAGGTTTGTTGTCTCATGCCCAGGAAAATAAGAAACCATGGACAAGGAATGGGCAGAGTAAACACAAAGTTACTCTGGGAAAGTGAGTCCTGAAGAAGAAGGGGCTCCAAAGGAAGAATACTGAAGTGTCGCCCTGCCCAGTAGGCTTTTAGGGCTTTCACGGTGAGAACTGGATGGAGGCTGACACAGTCTTTATCAATACAGGTCATTTTTAGTGGCATCATGGGACCACCCAGTGAGTCCACATGCCCCATGTATGTCCCCTCTGCCCAATGGGAATGTCACGGATCCTTTCAGGGGAGTGGTCAGATGTGGTACATGGCTAACACATGATGCACTGTGGGTCCCACCCTTGCTGACTAAGGGAAACTCGACTCATGTCTTATTTGGTCCTAGGGATGCAGAAATTGCTCTAGGACCCAGTTTTTGTCTTTAGGGAGATAACATTATAATTTAGCAAGAGAGACTTTCGTGAGTCATTCACAGACGGAGATGTGCTTTGGTAATGAAGGGAGCAAAGCCCACTCCCTTTGCCGAAAATGGCCTATTCCCGCATAGCCCAGGATAGAGGGCCACTCTAGCTTCAGCCGTTGGTACCCAATGTTACCAGCTGGGCTGAGAGTCATTGATTTTAGCATTAGAACCACAGTCCAGGAAAGACTGACCTACATACTGAAGATGGGGACCAGCTTTGGAAGAACACCCAGTAAATTGTGATAAGCTGACCCAGAACGGCTGGAGGGAAAGGGCAAAAGAAAGTTAGTGGTTCCAGGAGTTTACTTCAGTCCTTGAAGAAAGGAGAAGCCATCTAGGCTCTGATTTGCCACCTGACATGGGACCAGGCTGTACTTTCTACAGTTTCTGTCAGTTTCTATCCTAGGCTGAGGAGGTGGGAATGGGGAGTTGCTCCCATAAGGCTGTGAGCCACATCTGGTGGTCCTGCGCTCTAATTCCCTTAGTCCCACAAATGATCCAAGAGGAGTTGTGGGAAAACCTGGCAAAAAGAGCATAGTCTACATTAGACAGCGGGTTCTTGATCTTTGTGCCTAGACACAGCCCTATGACCTTGACCTCATTAACCCCAGCTCTCAAGACTAGCCACTTCTGCTTCCCCCAAGAAGAGCTCTGAGGGCGTTCATGATGGATACTCCTAGACCAATGGAGCAACACACTGTAATCAGACCCCTCTGAGTTCTAAGAACCCTTCTCCCAAACTCAGCTGACTCAGCTGTCTGAGTCATGATTTCCTGGGAGGGTAGGCTGCTTTTTACATTTTGAGTTATTTTCCATTTATCATTGAGAGCAAGGGCTCTATCTTCTTCTTTTTAAACCTTCAATATGTGGTTATTTTCATGTGAAAAGGGGGTCTTTCATGAGAGAATGATGTGGCATGTTTAGCCCCAGGCTCTATAGCTCCTTGGAACCCACACACCCGAGAGACCTCCACCCCCCAGCTAGCTACCCTCTTTCCTATCGGCCTCTCCTTACCTCCGCCCCTGACCAGGGCTGACCTTTAAGGCCAGATCTTCAGCACAAGAAAGGGACGTCTTACAAATATAAAAGACCAACAAGATGGCTCCATGGGTAAAAATATTTACTGTCCAATCCTGAATGCCTGTTTGACCCTTAGAAGCCACAGTGGATCAGACTCCTGACAGCTATCCTATGACCTGCTCATACATCCACACATGCTCACTCATACACACAAATAACACATTTAAAATAAATTTCAAAACATGTAAACATCAATGTTCACACGAGGAGACCCTTCCGGGAAGGGTGGATTTTCTTCACATCACTTGTAACGTGACCAGTATCATGACCCACTCCAGCACTCAGGAACAGAGCAAGGACAGATGAGATGAGTGCCCTCTGCCAGTTCCACCTCTCTTTTCCAGCTGCTGAAGCCACAGGCGGCCACTTCAGCTCCATTCCCTGCCCCTGCTTTCAGATGCTAATTAGCAGGACCTGCCCACTCTTGGCCTAGCTCCTGAGTCCGTCCACACTGACCTGAAATGACTGGGCACCCAGCTTCTTTAGTCGAATTCAAATCCCTTCTCATTTCACCTTTCCTCCCCTCCCCAAAGGATAACAGCTCCCAGGTGCATAAAGCAGGGGTGTTCACTTCACCTAGCTCCCAGCCTGCCCTTGCTGCAATGTGTGTTGGCTCCCTGACAGCCACCATTCACAAACCACAGCTTAGAAAATCAACTCCTCTTCCAGGAAGCCTGTCCCGGAGCCAGCTGCTCTGACCCCAGCGCCTTCTCAGACAAGGTGCATTATGCAAAGCAGCACAAGATAGACAGACTGGCAGGAATTCAGGGGCCTCACAGCGGCGGAAATTCTTGCCAAAGTCTAGGCAGGGAGGAAGTAGTGTGTTAATTAACAGGAAGTCCGTCAAAAGCGCTATGTGGTGCATTTCCTATCAAAGCCACTGTCAGTAAACAGGCCCCTGGGGAAGAGTCAGCCCACCAGGCAGCTCAGGGCATTTCTTATGGGAGAAGTGACTCCACCTTTCCTCATCCCTCCTCTGCCACTATGAGCCACTTTCCTCTTTATTGTCTTCCACCCCCGGCGGAGATGAGTCTTTTTAGCGTTAGTGACTGAGGCAGAGCCGCAGCCATGCCCTGCTGCCAATACGTTTGCTTACACATGCACACAGACTCTGAGGCCAGCGATCAATAAGCAGCCCGGTTTCCCCCGAGTTTATCTCCTGACCAGTTCATCTACCAGTATCTCACCCGAGTTGTAGGTTCTCTGCGAACTCAGCTGTCATCTCTCTGCGTGTCAATCACCACTCAAGTGGGTTTCTCGTACAAGACTGGTAGTTTTCATTACCACATTGTGCCGTTTTCATTCTTCTTTATGGGCTTATGCCGCAACAAGTTGAATGAATTGAGTGTCTGACTTCATTCCCAGGTTAGTTCTGACTGAAGTAAAAATTATCATGAGAGATAAAACACAGAGATACTCTTTTGTAATCTGCTAGCCTGGTCTGTCACCTGGGTACCCTGTCCCTTTATAAGACAAGCTCAGCCCACCCCCAACCTCCTTTCCCCTCCCACTTCCCCTGTGGCTAGGGGGATCTCCTATCTCCACTCCATTTCTCTCTCTCTCTCTCTCTCTCTCTCTCTCTCTCTCTCTCTCTGCCCTTCTACCCCCTTCTTCCTCCTCCCTTTCCCTTCCCCCTCCATAACCCACTAAATAAACACTGCCCCAGCGCTCGCCACATGGCATATCTGTCTGTCTCTCACCCTCCAAGGAGACCCACCGAGGGACCTCCGCCCCTCGTGGGAGACCTTGGGTCACCTCTTTATGAATGATAACATACTCCACAGGTCTTTCCCTATCATGGGAAAGAAAGCTGAGAATCCCAAGTACTGGGTAACTGGCAAGAAAAGTTTAGAGACAATCCATTGACATATCAAGAATGGAAGAGCCATAAGGGCCAGTGTGGGTGACAATGAGGATGCTATCTTTGAAAAATTTCAAAGCAAAAGAAACCTGACCAGCACTGGAGACTCAGTGGTTAACAGCACATGCTCTTTCAGAGGACCCAAGTTTAGTTCACAGTACCCACCGTTGGGTAGCCCACAATCCCCTGTATCTCCAGCTCCAGGTGCCCTCTCCTGGCCTCCAGAGACACCCTCACATGTGCCATACACTCACACAGACACATGACATACATGTAAATAAAGATAAAAACCTTTTAAAAAGAAATCTGACCAAAACAAATTTACATCTTACTATCATGCTATGAGAAACAGTCACCACGCTGAAGTGTTCAGCTAGGCTTAAGGCTCAAACCACCGCTGCACTAGCTATCAATGACACATATTATATTATTGCAATTCTATAGTACTTCTCCATGAATATACATTGGATTCTGCATAGATTTTAATTTGGAGAAATATTCATTATAAAGTTGGCCACACGCAGAGATCATTTGGATTCAGACATTGTTGCTGGAGAATCAGTTACCCCAGTCCTTAATCTTTTGATCTAGATTCGGGTAAGAGCCATGCCTGCGACTCTAGGGGTCCTGTGTGTCTTGCATTTAAACAGAAAGTTTTGAGAAGACAATAGTCCAAGGATTGTCCGTACAGACTTGAGCATCAGTGCTGCTTGGTGATAAGTATTTTGAAAATCCCCAGTTTGGGGCTTTCTCCTCTGATGCAATAAGCCAAATTCAGCTGAATTAATAAGACCGTGTTTAATAAACAGCAAAGAAAGCAGAGCTGAGCACTCCCGGCTGACTTTTAGAAGAGGAAGGAGGAGAAACCATGTGGCAGATTTAAGGTCCTGGTCTTAAATACCCTGTAGGTGTGGTCTTGAGCCTCTCAGGGGGAGGAGCCACCCCTTGGAGGGCTTTCTGAGGGAAAGTGTTTCTGGGTGGGGGCTGAGGCAGAGCTTGCATCTGAACACTGGGTATTTTTGTTTGTTTTCTTATTTGATATTTAGAATCTATAGCAGAAAGGGGGAAATTGTGAGGTGAGATATAGTTTTTGGTAAGAATAAACCAGATTGCACCTGGAATGTTACTACATTCTAATATATTTTAAATTGAGTTTATTCATTTTAATTGTCAGCTGTTTGGAAACTAAAGATTTAGTTCAGGGGGCAGAGAGATGGCTCCACGGTTAAGAACGCTTGCTGCTCTAGGAGAATGGTGGTGGCGCACACCATTAATCCCAGCAGTCGGGAGGCAGTGGCAGGTGGATCTTTCTGAGTTTGAGGCCAATCTGGTCTACAAGAGCTGCAAGTGTATTCATGGGAAAGTATTGTAGAACTGTAATAATTTAATATGTGTCATTGATAGCTATTGCAGCAGTGGTTTGAGGCTTAAGCCTGGTTGAATGCTTCAGCGTAGTGACTGTTTCTCATAGTATGATAGTAAGATGGAAACTCATTTTGGTCAACTAGTTTCAGGACAGGCTCCAAAACTACAAAGAAACCCTGTCTTGGAAAACAAAACAAAATAAAAAAAAAAGAATTAAAAAAAAGACTTTCTGCTCTCCCCAAGGACTTACATTCAATTCTTAGCACCTGCATGGCAGATCACAATCATCGGTGATATTCCGGTAAAGTTCCTGGGAATCTGAAGCCTTCTTCCGACCTTTATGGGCACTGGACACATATGTGTTTCACAGACATACATGCATCAAAATACTCATAAACATAAAGTAAAATAAACTAATTCTTAAAAAGAATTAGTTCAGAAAAATATTAGTGTAATTATCTGTCTTGTCCCTTTAAGAGACAAGCCATGCCCACTCCCTCCCTTGTCTACCTAGGCAAACTGATCTTCAGCATCCAGCCTGAGTCTCTTCCTTTTCTGTCTCCCTCTCAAAGAGGCAGCTTCTGTCTCTCTCCACTTCTATACTTCCATCTTTCTGTTTCTCTCCCTCCCTCCCCCTCTCTCTGCTCTTCTCCCCTTCCCTTCCATAACCCACTAAATATACAACCTCACTCTGCATGGCATGCCTATCCACATCTCTGTCTCTCACCCACCACCCACTGCCACATAGCTCCCTACCAGGGACCAACCACCTTCAGAAACCTGCGGCGTGGTCTCATGGTGTGCCCATCCATCTGTCTCTCCTTGCGGTCTCGTCCCATCCATGCCTGGGACTGGCTGTCTCAGGACCCCCCTGCCGGCTGCCTGCCCCTCCTCTGCCTTCTTTGTGCTAGGATTAAAGGTGTATGCCACAACACCTGGATAAATTGTACATCTTTAGATCTCTTCATTTTATAAATACTAATTTAATAATGATTACTAGGGTTATTTCTCTATGATATATTTACCTTAGTCTGTAGCCAGTGCATTAAAGTCCACTTTGCTAAACAGTTATGAAATCTACCAAGTAGCTACACTTTTATCCCTTTATTACTGTAGTGTCTATTTTAGGCTTATTCAAAATACCTGCACCTGAATATGTAAACAAAATTCTTTTAAAACTTCCCTGTTTTGTTTTCCTGGTCATTATGCACGTTCTTTTAATTTTGCTATTGTTACAGAAAATAATATTGCTGAATACAACAAGCAGAGGCTAAAATACAATCTCCTCCAGATGTTTCACACCACAGGGCAACCCAGGATACTAAATACAACAGGCAAGAAAATCCTGCTGTGAGCACGCCCCCTCCAGGCAGCCTGGCAGCTGCTGGTTCTGTTTCTTTTCTTCTTCCTGTTTGAAACTCTTTCAGGCCTCCTGTTCCTTTTCACTCCTCTCCTCCCCTTTTTCTTCCCTCCCCTCTCTTCCCCCCTCCCCTTCTTCCTTCCCCTCTTCTTTCCCTCTCCCCCCCATCCCCTACTTCCTTCCCCTCTTCCTCCCTCTTTCCCTCCCTCCCCTTTTCCTCCTGGTCTCACTCCTCTTCCCTCCTTCCCCTTTTTTCCCCTTTCCTTCCCCAATTAAAATATGAGCTTCCAGAGAATGCAAAGTATGTTTGTCTTGAATTCCCCACAGAGAGTGGTGCTCAGGTAACATCTGTTGGATTAATCAGGCAGTCTACAGCTAATGCAGCTCTCCATCCCTTTCTGAATACCTTGACTCTCGGGGGGGGGGGGGGGGGGGCACCTGGCGCCCGAGTGGGCTGAGATCTCACGCAGCCGGTAAAACTCCACAGCAATGTCCTTTTATGGGGTTGCTATTTTTGCTCAGTGGTGTTGTCACAACTCTAGAGGACTTGCTAAGGGCAGCGCACCTCTCCATCATCATCTGATACCCTTAAAAAGGATCAAACAGGGCTATCTGAGAAAAGGCCCCAGAAGGTGAAAAATGCGCTCTGCACGCCGACATAATCCACCCAAACAGACCTCAGGCCATGAGCTAAACAATATTTCCTGCTGAAAGAGCAGATTTTAAAGGTCTTCTTAGCTGCTATCTCTTTTTATTTCAAGGTTCTGAGTGGGGAAGACATGAAGAATATACAGCAGTCCAAGCACCAGGTCCAGGCATACATAGGAATTTGGAGCAGTGAGACCCTCACAGGCCATTGAGTCTAACGTGTGTGGATGTCATGTACTTACTTTTGCGGTGTGACCGGTCATGAGATATGTGATTCGGCAAGATGTTTCCCTCGTCCTCACCTTCAATCAGTGCCCAGTTCTAATAGGTGATAACTGAACCATTTGTCAAGTGTAACCTTCCTTGTCCATTTCCTACTAACTCAGCCTTTGTTTTCCTTGCCTTGAACACTGACTCCAGTGTTTCACCCCCACCCCATTTCTCCCAAAGCCAGCACCCTGACTTTGCCCCTCACAGTATAAAGTACCTTGGTGACAGTAGCTTTTCAGAATAGAGAGCAGGCTTTCAGTGAGTCAGAAGAGCTCCACTGCTTTTTACCCTTCTCAGTCCTCACTTCTGTATCACTTATAAACCGGCCTTACTCCCATCAAGCCTGCTATGTCAATCTGGATTGTCAGTGTGAGTGCCCATGAGATTAGAGCAGCACACTTATGGGTCCAGCTATGAAGGAACGCCTATCCTGAATGCAGGAGAGAGTGCCACAGAGCATAGGCATTCTCTCTCTCTCTCTCTCTCTCTGCCTTCCTCATCATGACAGACTGAAACCAGAAGGCAAAAGAAACAATTCCTCTCTTTAAACTGTTTATGTCGGGTGTTTTTTCATAGCAGCAAAAGCTAACTTATACAGTGTACTTGCTTACAGTCTCTGGCTGGCTGGTCATGGATATCGACCCTGGAAGACTCTAAACCTTGGAAGGATTCTGCTGCACCTGCTTGTAGCCTTCCGAAGCAGTTAGTGCCATGACTGCCTTTGAGTAAACCTGGTCGGCTTTCCCAGACTGGCTTCCCACCATACTCTAAACAAATGAAACTACTAAACCAGAATCTAGAGGCTTCTTCCTGGACCCTGGCACCAACGGCACCAACAATGTACCTGAAGTCTTGGATATGAGCTTGAGATAAGGCAGGAACATTTTGTATTTCCTAATGCCATTTCTGTGCAGATCATTCTATCTGGCCCCCTTAATCCAAATCACAGAAACTAGCTTGCCTTGCTTTTCCCAAATCTGTACTTCTGTGAATAAGTCTGGAGTGTTGCATATTGTATAATCGTAGATCTGCCATTTCTTTGGTCTCATGACATCTTTGAGCTGGTCCTCGCTCTGGGACTGGGATTTTCTAGAATCATCATCCTCTGAAACACTGTTTCATTAAACAGAATTAGGAGTTAATATATATTTCTGAAAACCCTGTAGCAGTCTGTGAATGTTGTCAAATTCTAATTTTGAGTATATGGATTGGTTGACTTCACTAGCCCATGGACTTCCTAAGGTCCAATGCTATCTAGCAGCTTTTTTTTTCTTTTTCTAAGACAAAGCCTCATGATTGTAGCTAGGGCTGGCTGAACTTGAATTCATGCTTATCCTGCCTCAACATCCCCACCCCCACCACCAGTGCTGGAACTCTCTGGGCATGTGACCACCACACCCAGCTATTGTAAATGTTTTGCCTAGAACAGTATCTGGAACTAAGAGTCACTAATGTTTAACTTCTTACTGAATGAATTAGATGAATGATAAAATAGGTATTTTTTAATTTAAGCATATGAAATTTCTTAGGAAAATCTCAAAGTAAAATTGCATTTAATCGGGTATTTGATGAACCATTTTTCTGTAAAAACAAAATCCTGAGAAAACGAGGATTTTTTTTTCCATCCTGGGAAAGGCATGCTCAGAAACATACCACACCCTTCTTGCCTGGCTGTTTCAAGTCCTAGAAAGAGGAGCTGTGCTTCCTTCTGGACATGGAGACTCCTAACGATGCTGATTTAGCATTCCTCACAGGTACTAAAATAGCATGGTTCCCTTAGGTCTAGCTGTACCTCACTTCTGAGCGAACAGCAGGACGAGCTGGAGCTAAGAAATTGTCATCTTGGCAATTACTAAAGTCATTCTCAATCTGAAAATTCCTGAGTACTCCCAATTTGTTCTTAAAGTTGCATCTCTGCTTTCACGGAAAGCCTTTTGGCTCCCACCATGCTCTCCTTCAGTCCCGTGAAATACTCTCCTGCCAACATCTATACCACTTCAGACTCAGATAGACCCCTAGAGCATGTGTTTTAATACCATCTCACAGTTGAGCTGTATGTCCTCAGCCGCACAGGGCCAAATGCAATCCACAGACAGCTGACCATACATGTCCCTATACCGAAAAAAGGTCAGAATGGTGACAGCGAAGGCATTACAGAAGTCACTAGGCATCCCATCAGCTCCAGAGCAGGCCATGAAGGGGCCATAATTATCCAGCTGGCCCTGCAGACACTCTTGCTCAACAATTCAGGTGCACCAGAAACCATCTCTGCTTCAGGAAGAATGGCTTCCCTTGCCCTCTAACTTCCAACATTTCTCCAGCAGCATAAAACCCCCTAAATACAATTCCTCAGTGGACAATGAAAGGACGACAGGGATGCTGTTTATAAGAAAAAAGGGAAAGCTAGAGAAATGCACCAACTTAGTCTTGTGCTAAGTGTGGACAGAGTTTTCAGATTGGGGGTAGAAGGTCAATGTGTAACTACTGTGGCCATGCAGAATGAATTAATGGAACATTACTTCATCATGGCTCCAGAAGAGATTCGGGAGGTTGAGGACAGACATCTAAAAGTAGGAGTTGTGATAACTGCCTTAGAAATGGCTGAAGAAAGGCTCCCATGGGCTTTGGTGAAGAAGGCCAGAGAGGGAGGTTTGAAGTGCCTCACCCTCCTCCAGTGGGAGTTTGAAACCGAGGTAAATGTTAGCCACCAATAAGCAAATGCCATCAGCAAGGATGTAATGATTTCAGCCACATAAGGCTGATACTTCGGGGTTCTAGGGGTCATGAAGGTGCAGACAAGCCCTTAGGCGTAAGTGCCTAATTGCCCGCCGGGAATGTTAAAGGGCCCCATGACCTACATGCAGTGTATATTACGTCATCCACATATGACTCAGCTAAGCCCTTGTGCGCATGCATGAGCCCCGACATCTGCATATGACGTAGCTACGTCATCCCCCTGTATACATGCGCTAGGCAGCTTTAAGAAGCTGGATGCGCCACTTTTCTCTCTCTTCGCACACTGACTTCCCCAGGCCTGTACACGCCCCCTCTAATAAACTCCTAAGCGAATTTGCTGCGAGTTCCGTGTTTCCTTCTCACTCATGCCAGGTAATTTCGAAGGACACTAATAGTATATGTGTCTAAAAGCAATATTTTTTAAAGATTTATTTATTAAATTTACAGTGTTCTGCCTGTATGCATGCCTGCAGGCCAGAAGACGACACCAGATCTCATTACAGATGGTTGTGAGCCACTGTGTGGTGGCTGGGAATTGAACTCAGGACCTTTGGAAGAGCAGGCAGTGCTCTCAATGACTGAGTCATCACCCCAGCTCCTAATAGCAATATTTTGCACATAGAATATGTAAAAAAAAAGTAGCTGGGTAAATAATATTAACTATGTATATTTAAATATCAAACTAAGAGAAATAGATATAGCGAATGAATTAAATTTTTAAAAAGAAAGTAAAAAAAATAAATTCTGTGGCTAGACAACTCACTTTCTTCATATTGCAGTTCAGTGCCAGCATTTCTCTACCAACCTGAGAAAGAAAACAAGAATGAAAAAGGCCTAAAACTAACCACTCTGAACCTAACTAACCAACCACTTCAAACCTTATTAACCACTCTAAACCAACCAACCAACCAACCAACCAACCAACCACTCTGAACCCAACTAACCAACCACTCTGAACCAAACTAACCACTCTGAACCTAGCTAACCACTCTGAATCTAACCAACCACTCTGAATCTGTCAAAGGAAGTAAAAGCAACCGTGATCAAGACAGGCAAGCCAGGGATAATGGTACCATGGTCCAGCACTTAGGAGGCTGAGGCAGCAGGCTTACTAGTGTGTAGGCCAACCTGGGCTACATAGTGAGCACCAAGTCAGCCAATGCCAAAGTAGCAGAGCCCAGTCTCAAAAATACCAAAGTAGGTCTCACCCCTGGGTAGTGAGATGGCTCATCAGATAAAAGTGACAAATGGAGTTTAATCCCTGGAACCAGCATGATGGAAAGACAGACCTGAGAGTTGTCCTCAGACCCCTACCTGCACACTGTCACACACACGCGCGCACACACACACAGACACACACAAATGCGCACACACAAACACACATACACATGCAAGCAGGCACGAGAGTGTGAGAGAGAGAGAGATAAAGAAGTGGAAAATAATTTTAAAAGAAGTGAAGAAAGGTATAATAACAATACATCAATACTATTGATAGCAGAAATAAATTAATATGTAATGATAATATATGCAAATGTGGAATCAGCGAATGAGATATTACAACGTTCCAGCATCAAACACAGAGTAGAAGTAAACATGGAGGCCTGCATGCCATGCCATAAATATGTAAAAGTCAAATGAACAAACTATTCAAAAATCGTAGGTCGTCCTCCTACTTAGAAATGAATATTTTGAAGGAGCGAGGGTAGCCTAGCGGTAGAGTCCTTGACCGTATACACCAGGCACTGGGCTCAATTACCAGCCGTGAGAAAACGAGGAATAAAAAGGGTAAGTGCAGCCGGATAACGACCGTCATAACCAAGATCTGATTGTGAGTCGCCAACTCAAGTTCTCCTGTAGCCGTCAGTCTTCCCACTGGAGGTATGTCGGTCTCAGCGGCAGGACAGGGACCTGTGTAAGCCTGGGAGGGAGGAACTAGTATTTCGCCCGCCCCCAGAGATGTGGTCCATCTGAGTAGCGCCCTCACACTCGCTCAAGCTTCAGAATCCCAAGAGGCTGCTGACACTCAACGGCTGGGCCCTGCCCTCAGAGTTTTGGGTTTCTGAATTGCAATCCAAGAATTTGCATTTTTGCTTTGTTTTGTTTTGTTTTTCGAAACAAGGTTTCTCTGTAGCTTTGGAACCTGTCCTGGAACTAGCTCTTGTAGACCAGGCTGGCCTCGAACTCACAGAGATCTGCCTGCCTCTGCCTCCCAAGTGCTGGGATTAAAGGCGTGTGCTACAACCACCTGGCGAATTTTCATTTCTGACATATCCCTAGGTCATGCAATGGTATAGAGGAAGCCATGTTCTGGGAAGCACTGCTGTGATGAGCGATGAAGCATTGCTCTCTGGGAAAGGTTACCCCATTGGAGGTAAGCACAGGCAAGGCCCTCTCAAGCACAGCATCCAAGACAGAGTCCTCCTGCCTGCTCTGTCCTACCAGGAGCAGAATATAAGCCACGCAGTCTGGGAGATGTGGATGTGGCGGGGGCAGTGGGGGAGGCAGGGGAAGCGGGGGTCCAGAATCAATGCTGTTCTTTTTAACCCTGTCTTTCAATCATTCAGTGAGAAGAATCACACTCCCTAGCAACAGACCAACCACTTACTGCAAGCAAGGCCAAGTGCCAGGGGACACGAGGATGCTCTGGTTCCTTCCTTCTCCAGTCATGGGGCAAGACAGCAGCGGGGTCAGCTGAGGCCTCCGCGAGAACAGGGCTTGTTTTGTTCTCACCTAAAATGCTGAGTTCGTTCATCTGAGAACAAAACCTTCGATAGCATCATTTATTAACTTTTCATGTAAGGATCGGGGAACTAGGGTACTGCCCTGGTCTAAGAGAAGGTTAGGCTACCTCCTTCAGCAAACGTTTCAAAAGGTAACCTGGGGCTTAAAGCAAAGACAGGCTTTTTTCCTTCCCCTAACCCAGGCTTAAGAGATGCCAAAAGACTAAGATGGGACCAGTAATACAAACTGAAAACCCTGTGATCCTATGGCCTTGGTGTTCAGTGTCTGCACCTCAGAAGGCAAGGGGTGGTTCTGACCTTTGACTGACTGAACTTTTACCCATCAGTTTGTTATTTCAAAATCAACTATAGTTTTATTATACATAGAGCATACCAATATAGTCGTTGCCTGCTAGATTTCAAGAATATTAAGAGCTCACACATCCTTCCACTGGACTGAAAAATGCAAGGCCTAAGTGAGGTGCAGATGACCTAGTGAGACTCAGTGGGCCACACCCCACCCTGAAGATCTGTCTCCAGGCCTCCCCCCCCCCTTTCCTCAGGTGTTCAATATCAACCAGAGCAGGAGCAGCACGTGGAGGAAGTGACTTCCTCAAACCTCACAAACAGAGCCCTCAGGCACTGCCCATCTCTCCAGGGCCTCAGGAGGAAAGGCTGCTACTGTGTGCTGGCAGGTGACAGATAACACACAGTTCCGACTCTAGAACGCCCCCCTGGCTTTACTAAATTGCTTTCCTCTGGCACTTTGTTTGAAAGCCCGTAAACACCTGCCCTTCTAACAAGCACTGAGAGCTCAGGCTCACAGAAAAGAGAAAATGGTTCCTGGGGTGAAGCACTAACTCCATTCACACAGGTCACGGCCTTCTGTGTACACTGTGATGTCAGCTGAAATGCGGGGCACAGCCCAAATGCATGGCCTTATTGGTGAGATTCGGGTGAGGTGGGAATAGCTCTCCCCCGCACATGCAGCTGCACAGAAGTCCTGGAAGGTGGCTGGTTCTTAGCCAAGCACAGACTGAGAAGACGGCCTGGTGGGACAGCAGCAGAGCGTTCCCTGGACAACTGAGCCAGAGTTACCTAACGGAAATGTTTCCTGCCTAATGGTTGGCACTATCCTGAAACCAGGAGCCAAGTGCAATGGTAGCAGATCACAGAGGGAACAGTCTTCCTTCAGTTATGCCCCCGAGAAGTGGCTGCTTTGCATGCATGACTGCATACATGCATGCATGGAAGCAGTGGATTGAGTCCTGAAGGGTATATGAAAATCTGCACCAATGTTTCCCACTGTTTGCTTTAGATAGGAAGGAAGGAGGTAGGAAGGAATAGTTAGAATAGAAGAAGAAAGAAAGAAAGAAAGAAAGGAGAAAGGGAGAGAGGGAGGGAGAAAAGGAGGCAGAGTGTAGAAAAAAAGAGGGGGACAGGAAGGAGGCAGTGAAAAAGAGATAGATGTATACTCCATCAAGAACCAAGTTGCCTCACCTGTAGACTCATCAAGCACATGAAAAAACTGATGAGAGACTTAGGCAATACAGTATAAAATGGTGGTGTGGCTAACTGAGCAACTTCCTCTGTGAGGAAAGAATCTCACAGCGACTTTGGACATAGTCCCAAGGAAGTGGTTTGCTGGTGGTACCTGCAATCTCTGCAGGTTTTCACTGTGTTCCTAATGCTTTTAAATTGATGAAAATCAAAAGCAATTGTGGTGTGTGTGTGTGTGTGTGTGTGTGCGCGTGGTGTGCATGTTCCCTAATAGTTTATGCGAGCATTGTCAACTCCATGGCTGATTTATTCCATGCTTGACCCATGTTAACAACACATGTTGCCCATGACATAAACTCAATCTAAATGTAGTTTCAAACCCTAGTGAAAAGAAAATGCAACACACACACACACACACACACACTCACACACACATACACAGCCACAGTGGGTTATTTGATTCATTAAAAGAAAGAAATTGGGGTGCTGCCCTGAAGGAAAAAGTAGTGTCTGATGTCTGTGTCATCCACAGACACAAATGGCCTGCTAAAGGCAGTAACTTCTGTGGAGTGAGGAGGGCTTTTCAGAAACACAGTTCCCATTATCTCCAGAGGGCATTTAAGGACACTGATCTTGGCTTCTGGTCTGTGCAGGGCAGAATCATCACCGCTTGTCCAGTGTTCAGGTCAACCGCTAGAGGGAGGCAGGGACCTGAACTTCCAAAGAACACAGCAACCCGAATTGCCTACAGAGTGGTGGAAATTCCTTGGGTCAGCAGTTTTGCCTCATTGTCTTGGGGGACTGCTTAATTTCTAGACGGATTCTTCTCTTCAACTGTCACTGACGGATGCTACTCTATGTGTTCCTATTAGAAGGGAGGAACACCGAGGCTGTCCACATGGCAGGGCCCATCTTACATTTGGAACAGCATAAAGAGAAGGCAGGAAGCTTGCAGAGTGAACTTGCTATTTGAAACGCGTCAGCTTTCCCCTCACACTTGCACGCTAATCTCCTCTCATGGACGACTTGAGGGTGGGCCAGCAGTATCTGCTTCATCTGCTGCCTGGCTCTGTGCACCCTCAAGGGCAGTTAAGCAAGCTAATGAAGCAAAAGTTCCTCTGCCTTTCGAAACCGTATCCTCTCTATGTAGCCTGTCTATGTACATACTGTCTATGTAGTGTAAAGGAGACAGTGCCTACGAAAATGCCCTGGAGGTATATCTAAAAGTGTTCACTTGGTACTTTTAACCACTGGAGGGAGACCAGATGCTCTCTACCAAGGAAACCATAAATAAGCTATATGATGATGTTGTAGACTGTGTTATGATGAATCCGTTATCATCATACTTTCATTGTGATTATAATGACTCGCTGGGCTAGGAAGATGCCAGACAAGCCTGATGACCTGAGTTCAATCCCCAAATCCAACAGTAGGTGAGAACCACCTCCCACAGTAGCCCTCTGATCTCCACACGTACACCATGTCATTGTGCATCTACACACACACACACACACACACACACACACACACACACACACACACGTGCATGTGGAGGCCCCAAAATGTGAGCCTATTTCCACCTTCCCTGAAGGTCAGAGAGTTTCAGCTTGCTCAAAGTTATTGACAAGTGTAACCTAGGGTTTGGTTTCTTCGTCTTTTTGACATTAAGGTGACCCATACAGGTAGAGCCACTCCACTCTGACCAATGGTTAGGATATCTACACAGATTTCTGCTCCTTCTTTTGAAATAGGAGGTTTCACCTTAGGAGTGGCTGCCTTCAGGACACTTGGTCTAGGGTGGGTTCACTGCCTAAACAACAGAATAATAATGACTTGGTGTCTCAAAGTACAAAGCAAATAACTGTTCTAGCTGTCCTTTGTATCATGTTAAAGCAGTCTTTTGTCTTCTACTCCACTGTAGTGAGGTATGAAACTGTGTGGAAAATTAAACACCGTGGATTTTCAGTATTCACTGGAATTCCTTCCTGGTGCTATCCTGTGTTTTCTGTTCTATAATTTTTACTCACATCTTCGGTCTTCATTTTCTTTACTATTTTTCTAATCCTTACGCCCCTACCATGGTAAGAGGTATGGTTGTCAAACATGGTCCCGAACACACGCAATAATTAATTTTTAAACTTAATGCTAAGGAAAAAGCACATTGGGAAACAAACAAAATGAGCTCAACCATTTTAGTTTTTGCAACAGAATCTCACTGTGTACTCAAATTCAATATCCTCCTACCTCTGCACCACTATACCTAGCTGATCTTAATGGCTCAGCCATTAAGAGGACTGGCTGCTCTTCCAGAGGACCCAGGATCACCCACATGGTAGCTCACTGAGCCCGGTCTTCTGATGTTCTTGGAGACCAGTCATGCAGGTAGTACACACACATCCTTGTAGGCAAAACACTTATACACATAAAATAAAATAATATTTAAAAAGAGCAAAGGCCCAAAACCTGAAAGGAATATCCATTTATCTCCAAATGCTGGACTTACTTTGTCTTTCTTAACTTTTTGTGTTAAAACAGAATTTATTTTACAATCAAAAAGTGGAATAAACCATTATTCCTGAAGAAAAGAGGCTGAGTCCTTTTTGAGTTTGTAACCATTGAGAAGAAAAGATGGTTGCTAAGAAAGAACTCTGGCACGACGCTGAGGAGAGCATGGAAGGGGTGGGGAAGCTAATGCACCCCTACTTCATCTGCTTCTCTGCACTGTGCCCAGCCAGGCACGCTTCTCCATGATACAAACTCAGGGTGACTGGGGATAGGGGAGCAGATGGCAGCATTCCCGAGAACACTGCCTACTGAATACAAGCCCTTTGGATGACAGGCTGGTTAGAGAATGAACATTGAAACCTTTCTTTGCTGGCTTTGCCAGGCAGAGAAAAAGAGTTACCGTTTGGGCAAGTTTGATTTTTATTCTGCTCAGTTCAATTCAGAATGATTATAAATGACCTAAATAATTTTAATTAAGTCGCAAACGCTGTTCTTTACTGCATAAAATTCATTTGGGGCACTCACATGAGTCAGCGAGTGTTTTACATAAACATACAGGAAAGTACTTGCATTTTAAATACATGTGATATAGGTAAAGCGGTATGATGGAGCATGGAGCAAGCATGCGAGCGTTTGAAAGAAAACCAGGAGGAGCCTTTTCCTCTTTGACCTGTACTTCCTGCTTCCCACACTAACCAGTAGACTAGGAACCAGGTAGGATGTGATGTCTGGGGGCATGCCACCTTGGAAGACTTTTTTTTTAAATTTAAGTAGAATGGTTGAGACTCCCCACAGACAAGCAAATGAGCAGCAAGAATTTTGGTAGGGGCGCCAGGAGCCTCCACAATTGCATCAACTCCTTATCAGTTTTTCGTAACTCACCTAGAGAAAGGTTCTGTGAAAAGGGAGGGAAGTGGGTTGTTAGGGTCTAAACTAATGTGGCAAATAGAGGCAGGCATTCTCCATCGACAGACTTGTAAAGCTAAAGAAATTAAATGACCACAGTATAAATAACGAAATTAAAAACACCTGAACCCAGGAAAAAAGCAGCAAAGCCGCAAGATTTCCATATTCAGTAAATGTCACTGGGCTCTGAAGCTCACCAAGTCTTCCCCTTGAATGAACCTTGAAACCCTTCTCCGATGGCCTTCCCTTTTCTCCAGCTTGAGTCAGAGGGGAGGAGGGCGTAGGGACCATGAATCAGACCACAGAGGCCGCAGGAAGAATCTTTACACTTTGACCTAGTGAATGTTGCTCGGCGGCTCTCTGACCTTATCTTCTGTGATTCTCGCTGCCCCCCCTAGACTGTAAATGTTTAACTGGTAGAAACGACACTCCTGGCCTTGGATCGTTTCTGTCCAACAGACACTTTCCCTTCCCCATTGGCATTTTGGAGAAACTTTTCTTGCAAACTCTAAGACTGGTCCATCTGTACACGCATTTCTCTGTTAGTCTTTATTTCTTTAGCGCTCAGAGATTTGCTGTGTTATTGTTTCCAGGTTAAACAGAATGGCACAGGCAAGGGACTTCAGGCTACCACCAGTCTCCTCGACAGCCTGATTTAGGGACCAGCATGCAGCCCAGCAGAGAAAAATGACAATGTGTTCTGCCTGTCCTTTGGGGGAAGAAAAAGGATGCTTCTGATAGTGTGAGAGGGAGAAACCAGCCTGACCCTGGGGAAACAGAGCTATAGTGACCATTGCATGTCATTTGGGTCCTATAGACAGGTTCTCTGAGAAGACAACTCAGGGTCTGTGAGTGTATGACCAGAAAAGAGGGCCCATGTGGCGGACCTCTCGACCGGCGAGAAAGAATGACCACCACATCAGGATTCTACTCAGAACACGCTTTACTGGAGTGCCCTTGATTGATGGGGATCAGGAAACGAGGGGGGGCAGGAAAACGAGGGAGAGGAAGCAGAGGGGAGAGAGAGCATGAAGCAAAGGGGGGAAAAGCGAGAGGCAGCATAAAGCGAAGGGGCAGGGGCATTTAGGCAGCTGCTTAAATAGGGAATTGGCACACGGGTTGCCCTGTGATTGGCTGCCACCAACAGCTGACACCAGACTGCATCAGGATAGGCTCAAGGATCCTCATCCACTGTGCATGCTGGAAGCGGGGATGGACGCGCAGCTCTCAAAGGCATAGCCAAATATGGAGTTGTTTATTTCCAACAAGACAGGATGTTGGCGCCATCTTGTAATGGTGATCCTGTCCGGCTCACTACAGATCCCCCTTATTGTTTGTAAGCAATGAGCGCAGGACTAACGTGATCCAATCTGACCCCCACCTCATGATGTGTTGGTCGATCGAGGATGGAAGATATTTTCCATGGACACACCTTCCCCTGTGCAATGGGTACTCGAGAAACCCCGGGGGTGCAAAGGCTGTGTCGCAGAAACCTACATCCGCACACCTACCCAAGTGCAATGGATCAACAGATCCCATGGGGTGCATAGGCTGTGCATGATGGAATCCCTAAGCATCTCTTAGTGCTGACAACCATATCTGGGGGAAGGAGCCACATTCCAGGGTAGCTAATGCCTGAGAGATTATAACCTTATTCCAATATGGCCTTATCCCTATTGGTCTGGGCTCGAAGGCAGCAAACCAACCACAGGCACAACACACAGCCACCCAGGCAGCTTGCCAAAAAACATGCCCACACAACTGAAAGCACAGGGACCCTTTCTCTGTAATGTTACGTGCTTCTCCTAAAAGGGCCACTTTAGACTTATACATTAAAAATGGTAAATCAAGGTTTCTATTGGTGGTAAAACTCTGGGGAAAACTGTGGCATCATGCCGAACAGGCATCGCCTTTGGGAAGGCTGACAGGATTCCCCTTCAGTGCTCCGCCTTCCCCTGGATCCACGTCATCAGGGATGTCTGCAGGAACTTTCTCCAGAGACTCAGCCTCATCCTTAGGAACTTCCTTGATCATGCGTGTCAGCCGGCTCGGAACCCAAAGCGGAGCCTCTTGGCCCTGTGGAAAAACACATACAGCTCCCCTGGATCTTGCCACCACAAGATCCGGTCCATACCATTTGTTATCCAATACATCTTTCTACATCACATATTCCTTTTGTTCCATAGGGCCTGCTGCATGCTTTTCAGCTGCTGCAGTACCCAACTCATTCAGGTTTAAAAAAATTGAGTGTGAAGGGAGCAAGGGAGATTCTTTCCCTGGGAGAAGTGGATTCAGCTATTCCCCCTTTTTGTTTTTGTAGAATTTCTTTAATATTTCTCCACAATACCTTGTCCTTGTGGATTGTGTGGAAGACCCGTAATGTGGGTCACTTGGAGCTGTGCACAAAAGGCACGAAATCCATGGGAGGTATATGCCGGGCCATTGTCTGTCTTCAGGCATAGGGGTTTTCCCCAGGCAACCCAGGCCTCAAGGCAATGTGTTTTTACATGAGTTACCTTTTCTCCCGCTAGGGGCGTGGCATGAATAATGCCAGAAAAGGTATCCATTGATACATGTAAATATTTTAATTTGTCAAATTTAGGCACATGGGTAACATTCATTTGCCATAACGCGTTAGGTTGTAACCCTCTAGGATTGACCCCAACATGTAGAAAAATGAAAATAGATCTACATCCATCTCCATGTACAAAACTTAAGTTTAAATGAGCCAAAGGCCTCAGCATATAAAAATTATGTTGAACCTCACAGAGAAAAATTTTTTGAAGCACACTTTGCCACGTCTCAAACACAGCCTCAGTGGCACAAACATTTGGAGAAACCATAAATCTCCTGAACTGAGAAACTTTTGTATAACAAGGCTATAGAGTGGGAAAAGATCTTTACTTATCATAAATCCATTCCAAAAATATATGAAGAACTCAGGAACTTAGTTATTAAAAATTTAATCCAATAAAAATATTTGTTACAGACCTAAACTGAAAACTCTTAGACGAACTTAAAAATGACTGAGAGACATTTAAAAAATGTTTAAGCATAACATCCTTTAGCCCTCAGAGAAATGCAAACCAAAACTCTGAGATTTTATCTTAACCTTGTAAAAATGACCAAGATTAAAAATTATTGTTAACAATTTATGTTTGAGAAAATGTGGGTAAAGAAAAAACTCCATTGCTGGAAGTGTAAACCGACACAGTCATCTTTGGATCGCACATCGTATTGAAAAACCTGAACAAACCAGACTCTCCCAGTAGGAAGAGAAGAACCAAAAATCCAGGACTAGCCTGTACAGCGACCCTGCACCAGGAACTAGCTGAAGACAAAGCCAGACTGTAATCCTGACAACAATCCTGAGAAACAGTGAGTTTCCTCCTTATGATTATCAGCTTGTTGTTTTAGGAACTAGTCGATTACGACCTTGGGAGTGGTCCCGAGGCAGGGAGTCCCCCTGCGACCACCAGTGGATTTTTTGGAATTTATGACCCTCCTGGACCATTGGGCTGTGGCCTCTTTTTTTAAAAAAATTTTTTTTTCCGGTACCTCGGGGTCGAACTCCTCCCCTGCCAACCAAGGCCACGTGCGCGTGACCTCAGCAAGGACGGCCTCCACCGAGCCATGCGGGGGCCCACGCCATCCCTAGACCCGAGTGAGAGTCTCCCCAGCATAGAGAGACCCCTCATTATGTCTATATTTTTAAAATTAGGCAAATATCTACCTCAAAACTTAGCAATACCCCTTTTGGGCCTAAATATAAAGTTGTTTAACCACAAAAACATGTGCTCAGCCGCTCAGCCTTGCTTGGAGGCTTGGCTGAGCAGAGCGGCTGGGCCCGACCGTTTAAGCTGGTGAGCCTTACCACGGTCATGCTGCACTTCTATGCCCTGAGGCCCATGCTGGGAGTGGCCTAGTGGTCTAGCCTGTCGGTCCTCAAGGCAGGTCCCGTGTTTGCAGCTTTGCATCTTGGAGCCACAGCTGTTCACATTCTACAAAATCTGGAGGCCTCGGTAACTCGAACAAAAAGAATATAATTCCCTTCCTTAGCATATCTTGTTTAGTGGCCAGATCTCTACCAAGCCTATCATAGGATGACACATTAAGATTGCCAGAGGCGGCTTTCTCCAGATCTTCCTCCTCCTGAGGGTCTAACTCCTCCTCAGACCGATCCAGGCCCGCAAATTCCTCGAGCACTGGATAGAGGGGACCTCCCCTCTTCTCATTAGCCGCCCTTTTAGGGAGAATTGTATCAGGATCCTTTTCTTTTACCTTTTTTCTCTTAGGCTTATCCAAGTTTTCTCCCTTTGAATCTAATTCTGAAAAACTGTTCTTGTGTTTAATGCGGGCCTTTCGCCCCTCTCTCGGAACGTCCACGTTGTTCCCCGCTCTGAGGTTGTGGCAGGACTTACGGCAGTGCAACCAGAGACAGCAGGCCAGTACAAACACCACAAATACCACGAACACGAGACCAAACACTCAAGAACCAACTCCTGCAAACAGCATACTTGGGGAGACCGAAATCAGCATACTGGGAGAAACTTAGACGTCTCCACTCCGCGTGTTGAGTTCTGAATCCTCTTCGGCCCTTCGCCTGGCGACCGAAGTTCCCGGGGTTTCGACACCAGCTGTGGCGGACTTCTAGACCGACGAGGAAGAATGACTACCACATCAGGATTCCACTCAGATCACGCTTTACTGGAGTGCCCTTGATTGATGGGGATCAGGAAACAAGAGGGGCAGGAAAACGAGGGAGAGGAAGCGGAGGGGAGAGAGAGCATGAAGCAAAGGGGGGAAAAGCGAGAGGCAGCATAAAGCGAAGGGGCAGGGGCATTTAGGCAGCTGCTTAAATAGGGAATTGGCACACGGGTTGCCCTGTGATTGGCTGCCACCAACAGCTGACACCAGACTGCATCAGGATAGGCTCAAAGATCCTCATCCACTGTGCATGCTGGAAGCGGGGATGGACGCGCAGCTCTCAAAGGCATAGCCAAATATGGAGTTGTTTATTTCCAACAAGAAAGAATGTCGGCGCCATCTTGTAATGGCGATCCTGTCCGGCTCACTACAGGCCCAAATAGGAAGCACTATTGCTATCCCAGCAGTGAAAGAGGATTGCCCTTTGAGAATACACTGATGGACTGTAACAAGTGCTTAGTATTTAGTTTTCCTCTAGTCAAAGGAAACAAAGCAACAAAAGTCAGACAAACCAACCCAGAGTAAACTCGGCATGAAAATTGTATAATCCTTTTTTAAAGCATTGACTTTGGGACTGAAGAGACGATTCAGCAGTTTAGAGCACTTGTTGCTCTTGCAAAGGACCATGGTTTTGAGAAATTTCCAGAAATCATATAGTGGCTCACAACCATCTGTAGCTCCATTTCCAGGGTGTCTGACTCAATTCTTCTTACGAGGCACACACATGATGCATATATATCATGCTATAAAATAAAATTTTATTCAAACATATAAACATTCATACATATAAAATAAAGTAGAATATTTTTAACAAATCCTTTGAGTGTGAGGGTTATGGTTTAAATTTGAAATACACCACCACCAAGCCCATGTTATTTTTAGGGGCTTATTTAATGTGTGTGTGTGTGTGTGTGTGTGTGTGTGTGTGTGTGTGTGTGTGTGTGTGTGTGAAGGGACCTGTAGAGACCAAAAGCATTGGATCCTATGGAGTTGGAATTATAGAGGGTTGTGAGCCACGCACGCAACATGGGTGATGGGAACCTGATAGCAAGTCCTCCAAAAGAACAACACACACTCTTTACTGCTGAGCTATCTCTTGGGGCCCTGGGCTCATGTTTTGGAGGCATGGTCCCAGCTTGTGTGATTTTGAAAGCTTTTGAGAGTTGCCTAGCAGAAGGAGGTCACTAGGAGCAGGGCTACGCAAGAAGGTGTACCTAGTCCTGGTTCCAGACTTCTCGGTTTACTGACTCACAGTCATATGGATGGTTCCCTCCAGCTCCCAGCTCCACAGACGCAGCTCTTCCTGCCTCCAGGTCTTCCCCATCATGACAGTATGAAACCATGAACCAAAATGAATATATTCTCCCTTTGGCTGTTTCTGTCCAGCATTTCAGACCTAGTGACACAGAAGTAGTTAGCATAGCATTAAGCATCGCTCTATACAAACATCTCTCAATTGAACCCAACTGACTTAATTCCGGATCTCTGAAAGAAGAGCCAAAAACGGTCATTCTTATCCACATGACTTATTGGGCTGTACTTTGGAGACACGAAAATAAAAGGAAAGGGAGATCTGGAACTAGAGGAAGCTCTTGGCCTTGGTGACACACATTTTTAATCCCAGCACTCAGAAAACAGAGGCAGGTGGATGTCTATTAGTATAGTCTATGATGTCTATATAACCATGGCCTATATAGCGAGCTCCAGACCAGCTAGGGCTACATGTTGAGACTCTGCCTCAAAAGCAACAAAAAGAATACTCAGTCCACCAGAGAGACTAGCTTTGTTCCAGGGCCCTGTGGACACCCTCATCACCCACAAGTTACACCAGGATTAAGTCCTGTCTTGTGACTTTAGCCACAGTTGGGTAGAATGGGCCAGCAGACAGGTAGGATACTCAAGGATCCTAGAGCAGCTGTGGCAGAGCAAAGGGGGATATTCCACAAGGTTGTAACTGTCAATTGCTACCAATACAAGATGGGGACAGTGCTGCCCTAGGAGGTGCTGGGCAGGATACAGATGGTATGTGCCATACAAAACAACCACAAGAACAGCACCAGGCTATACCTGAGGTCCAAAGCAGGACCGTGGCCAGCCAAATCTGTGACAGAAAATGGAAAGAAGCTACCGTGGACATTTACTAAGGTCTGTTCCCTCCACAATGGGACAAAAAGCCTTCTTTTCAGAAGTGCAGAAGATGAAGTTAAAGCAACAGGAGGAATCTTGGGTGGTATGAGTCAGACAGATGTGGAGCAGATGTCAGGGTAGTTTCTGCAAATATCCCCTGGTATCCATGTTCTCTTCCTTAGATACTGAAATCCCCAGATACTAAAATTCCCTGACACTCAAGTTCCCAATATAAAATGATATAATATTTGCATATATACATCATCTCTTGATTAGTTGTAACACCCTTAGAATATGAATACCATGGAAATAGTTGTCAACAAAAATGAGATATCTGTGCACATTTAGTACAGTCACTTTTTAAAACATGTTTTTGATCTGCAACTGGTTAAGTCTACAAATATAGAATCCACAGATAGAGAAGATGAGCAATATTTACTGTCTATAAATCCCAACTTTCTTGTTTACAAATTAATACGCGGCGTTGTTATTAGACGAGGTTGAGCTTGTTCAGGATAGCATGGCTACAGACTATTATTGGCGACAATAAAAACTGCCCTAGTGTGGCGCTTCAAAAAATTTGTATTTTAATGAGCATAGCTCGGTTCCTGGCACATAAGGCTTTGTAATAGGGAATTTATCACAATTAAGTAGGAAAACAATATTTGTAATAATATTAGACATGATCAGGATTGTGACACAGAAGAGAGTCAAAGGGGTTATGAATTTGAGGCTAGACTGGGCTACATACGATGCATATCCTGTCTTCAAAAATAAAAACAAAAAAAGGAGGGAAGGAAAAGAAGTGAAAAGAAAGAACGAGTGTTGTAAAGTGGTACCCAGAGCAGGAAACCGAAGAGCTTTAACAACATCTCACAGCAGCCGCTGGTACTCGCCCCGGGCAGGAGCATCTGAGAGGCACACTCCAGCCTTTCAGAGAAGGGGAGGTCAGTGCCCTAAGAACCGGGTCGTTAATTTCTGGACAAGTGTTGAAAGGAATGAAGGGGTCAAAAGTAAATCCAACATGCATGCATACACACACACACACACACACACACAACTTATGTTTAAAATAATAGAACAACCCAACCTTTGGGTAGAGGAAACCTCAGAGTCCTTCTGCCTGCACGATACACGATGCTCTGGAAAAAAAAAAAAAACATCTTTCAGAAGAGTTCCTTCCTGCTAGGTTTATGTAAGAAAGTTCTACACTTCGAAGTATTCCTTGCTGTATTATCTACTCATTCTTGTCTTCGCAGCTTAGACCTACTGTGTGTCCTCTCAGAGCCTTCTCTGGGCTGTTGGAGAAATGCCTCATATTGAGAAGTTTCTACTGGTCCCCTCATGCCTCCTCAGTACCTCAGTATCCTGATGCTTCCAATTCTTCATTGATTCTTTAAAATGGGGGTGGGGGAAGAAGATACCTTACACTTAAAGTAGTCACTGGGAGTGCCTTTGTAACCAGACAAAGGGTTACTACAAATCTAATTTTGAGCTAGGTTCAATGGCACAAGCCTGTAATCTCAGCATTCATGTGGTTGAGGTAAGAGGGTGGAGAGTTTAAGAACTTCCTGGCCTACATAGTGAGACTGTTGTTGCTTTTTATAATTTTTAATTTTAAACCTGATATATAAATATATAAATCATAAAATCATATGTATATGAGACATGTGGTATATATGATTCATATTTAACAAATACATACATATGTGCACGATTGTTTAAACACACAATCACACACACACACACACATACACATACACACAGACACACATGTAGCTTTACTACTTTCCCAGGTATTTTCTCAGGATTACATAAGTAAGACTAAATTTTCGTTTATAATAAAAATATTTTTTAAAAAACCTACTTGTATTATTAGTTTTAAGATTATCTGTATGTGCATGTGTCTGTGTAGGGGTAGGCACATCTGAATGCGAGGCCCATAGAAGCCAAAGGAATTGGATGCCCTTGGAGCTGGAGTTCAAGGCCATTGTGAGGTACCTAACGTAGGTGCTGGGATCTGAACCTGGGTCCTCTGTCAGAAGAGTGAGCCTTCCCTCCAGCCCCTACACTCTTTTTGACCCCATCCATCATCCACTGTGTAGCTGAGAGCGTCTTGTGCTTTCCCCTCATGTTCACTGGGTTTGTCTTTAGTGTTTATTTCGTGTGTGTATGCAAGCGTGGTTGCAGGTGCTCAGGAAGGCCAGAACGGTGTGTTCGATCCTCTGGAGCTGCAGGAAATGTCAAGCGACATATGTGCTGGGAACCTATCTGCTTTCTCACCCAGCAGCTCCCTTACAGAAGGAGACCTCGGATGTTAGGACAAAGAGTAAATGCGAATACACAAACTACTGAGGCTCTGCTAGGCAGTTCCCTACCAGTTACAGTCTGGTGGAGTCTCCAGACCACTGTCAACGATTCAGTTTTCTTCTTCATGCCAGCCTCCTCTTTCCCATCCCTCCCAACCCTGTTTAAACATGTAACCACATAAGTAACTCAGCAGGTCATTATGGTTTCTATAATTACAGGGAAGTATTTCGGCTGTCTGCTCTCCCTAGCTTCAGAAATGCTACTGGTTTTAGGAGGGAAGTTATTTCATGGGAAGAAATGATTAGGTATCTACTTTAAACATTAAGACACCACATCAATATAGATAAACATAGTTAAGAAAAAAATGTAAAGCAAGGAAGGTTCTTCTAGAGCCGTTGTGGGGGTTGGTGGGAGGGGCCAGAGAATCACCACTGTTTCTCAGTAGTGGGGTGGGGCTCCTTGTGTTGGATTCAAGAGATGACCTCTTTGAAAGCCAGCAGGCAAACTGAGAGGACGGCGACGGCCTGTGTGGTCACTGTCCTTGCTCCTAAATGGGCAGAGCACATAGCTCTGTGCCAGTAGGACAATAGCCAGACAGAGCTGGCTTATTTGGACATATCTCTGCTTAAAGCCAAGCTGATGTATTTCTTCCTAAAAACATTTCACTATTAACAATATGCACTTAAAGCTCAGAAATATTTCAATTTCGGTATTTAGGATAAGCTATAAGTAATTCAGGTATTTGATTTTCTCATAGCTCCCAGTATTTTATCATTCGGGATTACATAATCTAAAAAACTGGGAGAGTCTTGGCCATTGTCTTCAGGAAACATGTTATGTGTTCAAAGACATAATACTTATCCATCAAAAAAAATATAGGATTTTTAGGCAAACTTTCAGTCCCATTTTGACTGTTGACTTCTCTTCTTTTCCCCTTCCTGTAATCCCTTTTTATATATAAATTTCTGTAACCCAGATGACTTTGTCTTTCTCTGATCTTCCAGTCTCATTCATATCTCTGCAATGTTGGCTGCTGGGATTACAGTCATGAAGCACCAAGCCCAATTGGATTTGGCAATCAAACCCAAAGTTTTGATTGGAAGATCAGAGAAGGGCAAAGTCATCTGGGTTACAGACACAGTCGAGGAAAGCCAGGACTACATGAGACCCTGTCAAAAATAAACAAATAAATAAATAAGAAAAGAACAAAAAAAAGTGTCAGCACTGTAAAGAGGATTCTGTATGCATTAATTTTCTCCCATTTTCTAGATGCGAAAAATGGAGGTGTGCAGGTTTTGAAATGGCAAGTGCCTTCTCGAGTTCACCCCATCATCAAAGAGCAGAACATTGTTTGGGAGAATGCTTCCAGCCAAACCAAACAAAACTAGCAAACAAACAAAAGCCAAGTCTGTGAAGGGCTTAAAGGAAGAAATAGTGGCTCGTGTGGTCCATACACATGGGACTGTGCATGCACAGCACAACGAGGCACAGATAGCTAAAGGGAAGCCGCTGGGGGACTCGGGTGCCTCTGGCCATGCCACCAGTTCTTCCAAATTAAAACTTCCACTCCATAGCCAGGAAAATTCCTGGCAGATTCTAAAAAGAACAGGATAAATGTAAGTACTTTATGCCTCACATTTGAAGGGAAGAAGGACGTCCATCTGGCAGTTAGTAACAGGTGAGCATCCATCCTTCCTACCACTTCCCTCTGCACCCCAGTAGCCAGCTGAGCAAGCATCAGACACAGACCAGGAAGGGTTTAATTCTGCTTTGTTCTGGGACATCTGATAAGCACGTTGCATTAAAAACTGAAGCTGAAGTGTGTGTGTGTGTGTGTGTGTGTGTGTGTGTGTGTGTGTGTGTCAGGGGTGGGGGTGGTGTCACTGTATCTAAAGTCATGACTGCAGAGTCTTTGGAAAGTATGGTTTGGGGTGCAGGGTTCCCTGAGACGTGCTCTGGACCTCTCTGGTCTATCCATGGAGGCATCGGTTGTCGTAATTCTAAAACCTCAGTCGGGCAAGGATGGCAGGGAAACAGATCCTTCCAGTTAAGTGCACCCCCTGAATACCACCCATCGCCAGAAGGAAAGTTTCACTTCTGGAATGTTGTATGCTGATGAACAAACCCTTTGTGGTGTACATTTTAGTAATAATATTTAAGGCGCTAAGCAACGCTCTAGAGAGCCGATCCCTAATTAGGGCATTTCCATTGCTAACTAGCCACTCTTGGAATGTGGGTGCCTGATTAGGGCACTTCAAATGCCTCTTCACTCCCAGGGTGGTGATTGCACTGTAGTTATCTCCAGGTAAACCAGCACAGAGATGATGTCACCGCTTGTTACCCAGAGCAAAATGGGAAAGTGTCCCTTTGTCTGGACGGTTCAAAGCACTCACTGCAAGGGAGAGAAGACATCTTTGAGGGATGGGTCCAGTCATTTCCTCTTCCTGAGCGGACATGCAGATGAGCTGCATCCTTTTGTCTGCAAACCAGAGTGGCACACTCTGCTCTCCAAACTCTCCCATTATCCCCCAAGCTTTTGTCACAGCGGGGCGGGGGCGACATAGAGAAGCTGACACATAGGCTGCCAGGCCTGGGAAAGGAAAGCAATAGCCAAGACAAAGGACCAGTGACATGTTTCTATATGACTGCACAGGAGACATATTATGCACTGGCTGAGCTTGGGAACAGAAACTCATGGGGAAAAAACGCTCTGGCACCCTGAGCAAGCTGAGGACAGAGAGGAACGTTTGGCTCTTTTTCAGTAAGATCCTGCCTGTGTGTTCCATTTAAATCAGACACTCTGCACACAGCTCTTCAGAGAAGTCAAGGTACCACCCGTTGGAACTCTTGGAGGACCTCACACTGAATTAAGAGCTAGGCTTAAATCTCAGAAACAAACAGCAACAACAAATAGAAAAGACTGCCTGGCCAAATCTGGCTTTACAGCCAACAGGTCTCCACTCCCCCCAGTTCTGGGGTTACGTGCATTCACCCTGCACCATCGTGTCCAGCTTTTAATGTTTAGTAGCGTCAGAGCTCAGATTCTTTTATCTACATAGTAGACTCTTTATTACCTAAAATGTCTCCCCATCCTACAAACATGATTTTGTACATAATCTCAGGAAGATCATGAATCCCCTTCTCTAAAATATCAAACATATACATGCACATATTTTTATATAATACATATCACATATAAGATTATATATAATATATAATTACATATAATATAAGCTATATTATATAATATATGCATATATCAATGCATCTGAAGCAGAATTATCTTTAAACATAAAAATAATGCAAAAGAACTTCTTCACATTATCTTCTCATTTCAAGTTAGAGTATAGCTTAAAAGGACTTTCTGGTATTTGAAGTGTCCAACAGTGAATGGTATAAACAACCTGATTTCTTTATTCCTGGAAACATTAGAAGGAGATTAGTGACATTTCTGTACTGGACTGGACACAGAGTGTTTGAATTCTCAGGGGTCCATGAACCTCCATTTATGACTTCAGGGAAGGGGCATCAACAGAGAATATGATGAATTCATGCTCATACAGATATGTCCAAAGCTCTCTGTAGATCACTGTGCAGGATCAAGTTTGTAATGGATGAGTTCAGGAGTCCTTTCCCACGGAGCGACTCCTCCCCAACATTTCCTGGGAGTCACAGGGGAGCGACCCACGGCACACATTGTGCTACTCAGTCCCCACTGCCGTAATAAAGAACTTGAGGTAGTTGCTTTAAAAGAGAAAAGGTTTATTTTGGCTCAAAGCTTTGGAGGTTTGTGTTCAGAGTCAGATGGCTCACTACTTTGGGGCCTGTGATGAGGGGGTTCGTGTGAGTGGTGGAGGGGGCAGGATGAAATGTGGCAAGATTCCCAGCATTCCTTTCAACCTTCCTCCCAATAAGCTCACTTCCTCTCACTAGGCCCCATCCCAAGGACCCCCACACCAACAGTGTGACAAGCTGGGCTCTGGGTAAACATTTACGATGACAACTTTAATACGACTTTTTGGGATAATGGACAGGCCTGGCGGTCAAGTCCCTGCTTTGATGAAGATGTAGACCCATTTCCAGGGCTCCTGAGATCCGAAGTTCAGTTTTCCAGTGTATTTTCCCCCATCTTCCTCATGTAGCTCCAGCTTCAGGCAAAAGGGAACCAGGATAAAAAGCTAATTACTGTATAATTATTGCTTGTGTGTATCAGCCATGTTTTATTCAATAAACATATGATTAGCATAAGCAAAATAACATCAATATTTTTATTATAAATTCTTATTCGGAAATACAACTGATAGGTTTTTCTATTTTTTTTTTGTAAGTGATAGTTTTAGATGTAGACTTGGTAGGATAACCCATGGGCAGGTTAATTCTGAGATGCAGGAGCTCCTAGTGCCATTGCTTGACTGGATAACATCCCCAACTGCACAAAATATGAGCAACAAATCAATTAATTAAAATTACTAAAGAGGGGACTGAGAGATGGCTCAGTGGTTAAGAGCACTGACTGTTCTTCTAGAGAACCTGGGTTCAATTTCCAACACCCACATGGCAGCCCACAACTGTCGATAATTTCAAAATACATACAGGCAAAATACCAATGCACATAAAATAAAAATAATTCAAAAAGAAACTTATTAAAGAAATTGAGTGTTGCTATCGAGAACCTAAGCACAATCCAAGAACATCGTTCATTCAAATAACCTGACAGACCTTCATGAGAGCAAAGCACTTCTGAGCTTGGAGCTGTTGGGTGGCCGGCTCCTCATCCCCTCCCCAGGCTCTGCTGCCCTCTTTCTTCCTCTGGCGGTTGTAGGTACGTGAGTGGCATGCACGAGCTGTTCTGGCAGACATTGCCAGTTTCTCCAGCGGCAGCCTCCTGGATCCACTCCCCAACACCTCTGCTGACCATCCTCCACCTCCACTTCGCCCTCCTACCTGCCCAAACCAGGCCACCATCCTGAGCTTTCACCTTCCTCAGTAACTGATATTCGAGCTGAAGCAAACAAGTACTAGATTGGTTTCCTTGTGACTTTGTTTTGCTTTTAGTCAAACTGTTTCTAACACAAACAGCTTTTTATCCAAAGATCTAGGGAAATTCCAGCTGACAGGTCAAGTGCTATGAACAAGGGGTTCTGCCACTCTCCCAAAGCTGGGACCCCTCCAAACAACAATTGCAGTGCCCGGAAGCCAACAGAAGGACCGTTCCCAAGCACGTACCCAGCAAGGACCCTTTCAGACTCTAAGGGACTAAAATATGGATGAAGGATCACAGACTTGACTCCAGCCTGAGCCTGTTCTGCTGACCCAGTGCGGCCCATGGCACCATATGCACGCTGCGTCTCCCATCCTGTGTCAGTTCCATGTCAGCCCCTCAGTAGACAAAGGAGAAAGAAAGATGAGCAAACTACCCTTCCCTCCTTCAAGCACTCCGAATCTACTGGAGACTCGAGATCGCTGGGGTGCAGGACTGCCTTTGAGTACAGCTCTCTGAAAGGCTTTTCTGTAGCAAAGGAGAGCAGGGAAAATCTCATAAAGGAGGAAAGGCTTGAACCGGGAGCATGAAATAGAACAGAGGGGACAGCAAGATAAGCATAGCGGAAAACTTGCAAACATCCAGAGGGAAAAGCACGTGACATCTGGAGAGAGGTAGGTCATCGCGTGGACCTGGACACGTGACATCTGGAGAGAGGTAGGTCATCGCATGGACCTGGACACGTGACATCTGGAGAGAGGTAGGTCATCGCGTGGACCTGGACACGTGACATCTGGAGAGAGGTAGGTCATCGCGTGGACCTGGACATGTGACATCTGGAGAGAGGTAGGTCATCGCGTGGACCTGGACACGTGACATCTGGAGAGAGGTAGGTCATCGCATGGACCTGGACACGTGACATCTTGAGAGAGGTAGGTCATCGCGTGGACCTGGACACGTGACATCTGGAGAGAGGTAGGTCATCGCATGGACCTGGGACACGTGACATCTGGAGAGAGGTAGGTCATCACATGGACCTGGACACGTGACATCTGGAGAGAGGTAGGTCATCACATGGACCTGGACATGTGACATCTGGAGAGAGGTAGGTCATCACATGGACCTGGACATGTGACATCTGGAGAGAGGTAGGTCATCGCATGGACCTGGACACGTGACATCTGGAGAGAGGTAGGTCATCACATGGACCTGGACACGTGACATCTGGAGAGAGGTAGGTCATCCCATGGACCTACATAGACCACATGGTGCTGTGGCAATAAGGGGGAGTGACCTGAAGATGGGAACTGAAGGACAATCAGGACAGATGACATAGAAAGAGGGTGACCGGGAATAGACATGGGGGTGGAGGGCTTCCCCTTGTCACTTCCCGGCAGCCTGATGACCCCACTCTCTCCCTACAAGTGAGTCATTGCCTGTATTCCCTGTCTAGCCCTGAGCTTGGCTCAACAAGGTGTGTGCTGCCTAAATATGGCCCTCCTCACACAATGTCAGCAATCGGTAGTGCATAGGCCAGACCTGCAGTGTTGCTGGCTGCCAGACCGTCAACTCCAGATGGGAAATTGGCTAAGAGCTTGGACAAAGTTCCCCTCCCGCTGGGCCTGCAGACAGGTTCCTGCCTCAGGAAGACAGACAGTCATTCTGGAGGTCCACAGAGGAAAGGCAAAGGGAAATGCTAGAGGCTGCCCAGATGGGAAGTGACTCTTCAGGACCTACATTCTTCCTGAATCATTCTCTCTTCGCCTATCTTCTCTCTTAGCCCTTGATACACATGCACATACACACATATGCAAATCTGCTGACAACTTTTTAAAGCACACACATTTACGTTTTCTCTCTTCCATTAAGGGAGCATTGGTGCAAATGTGAGTGAGAACAAGGTCTCTTGCTTCAGCCTGGTTCTGTGCTAGGGTGGCAGGTATTTGTGAACAGAGATGGAGGCTCTCGGAATGATGTCAATTGTGGAAACCAGAGAGGTCTCTCTACACAGGAAACAGGAGGCCATCAAGCTGAGGGAGATGCCACAATGCTTTTCTTCACTGTGTGAAATGACTCATGAGTTAACTAGTAGTGATGTTTAGGCATTTTGTTGTTATTATGCCTTGCTTGTAGTGGTTTTTCTTGGTTTTATTCTGCACAAACATCCTCAGAGAGATGGCCAGGTAGTGGAGTTCTTGGTAAATCCATATTTTTGTGTCTATCATCCCAGTAAATCTTATTAAGTAGCCACCATGCACCAGGAACTAAGACCATAGCAGCGAGACAGTGGAGCTTACAACCCAGGGACTGTATGCATTTCAAGAAGCGTACTTTGCCTGGGCACAGAGTTTAGGTCATAAGGACTATACTGGTATATTGGATGGAAAAGAGAAATTTGTGAGCAAGAGAGAGGAGAAGAAACTGGTGCTGCTGGGATTCAGACACTAAACTTACTGATTATTACTGATTTTACTGTGGGTGTCTGGGTGTGTGCGTGTCTGTCTGTATGTATGTATATCAGTGTGTGTACATGTGTACATGTGTAGTGGGTGTACGTGTGTCTGTGTCTGTGGTGTGTGTCTTTAGTGTGTTTATGTGTGTGTGTGTGTGAATGTGTATGCCTGTGGGGGGTGTCTGTAGTGTGTTTATGTATGTGTGTTTGAATGTGTGTGTCTATGTGGGAGTGTGTGTCTGTAGTATGTTTATGAATGTGTGTGTCTGTACATGAGGGTGTTTGTTTATGTATGTCTTAGTGTGTGTGTGTGTGTGCAGTGTGTTTGTGTGTGTGTGTTCAGCAGCAGGGGAAATTGATGTAGGTAGGACCTAGCTGTTTTGGTCACCAAACCCAAAAGAAAGATCTCCCCTTCTCTTCTCTTCTCTCCCCTCTTTTCCTTTTCTTCCCCTCCTCTCCATTGTAAAGCTGGAAGTGAGAGACAAAGGCTAGACTTGATGATGATGATGGAGGTTGGGAAGAAGGCACAGAGGAGAGATCTTCCTTGCCAGTTAGTATCCTGCTCCATTTCTTTCTAGAGTCACGTATAGAGGAAGCAGAGAGGGCCACTGCCTCACCACCACCGCTGGGAGGTGACAGCGTTGGACCACCGCTGGGAGGTGACAGCATTGGATCACCACCACTGGGAGGTGACAGCGTTGGATCACCACTGGGAGGTGACAGTGTTGGATCACCACTGGGAGGTGACAGCGTTGGATCACCACTGGGAGGTGACAGCGTTGGATCACCACTGGGAGGTGACAGCGTTGGATCACCACTGGGAGGTGACAGTGTTGGATCACCACTGGGAGGTGACAGGGTTGGATCACCACTGGGAGGTGACAGGGTTGGATCACCACTGGGAGGTGACAGCGTTGGATCACCACTGGGAGGTGACAGGGTTGGATCACCACTGGGAGGTGACAGCGTTGGATCACCACCACTGGGAGGTGACAGGGTTGGATCACCACTGGGAGGTGACAGGGTTGGATCACCACTGGGAGGTGACAGGGTTGGATCACCACCACTGGGAGGTGACAGCGTTGGATCACCACTGGGAGGTGACAGCGTTGGATCACCACCACTGGGAGGTGACAGGGTTGGATCACCACTGGGAGGTGACAGCGTTGGATCACCACCACTGGGAGGTGACAGCGTTGGATCACCACTGGGAGGTGACAGGGTTGGACCACCACTGGGAGGTGACAGCGTTGGATCACCACTGGGAGGTGACAGGGTTGGACCACCACTGGGAGGTAACAGGGTTGGATCACCACTGGGAGGTGACAGGGTTGGATCACCACCACTGGGAGGTGACAGGGTTGGATCACCACCACTGGGAGGTGACAGGGTTGGATCACCACTGGGAGGTGACAGGGTTGGATCACCACCACTGGGAGGGTGACAGTGTTGGATCACCACCACTGGGAGGTGACAGTGTTGGATCACCACCACTGGGAGGTGACAGCGTTGGATCACCACTGGGAGGTGACAGGGTTGGATCACCACCACTGGGAGGTGACAGCGTTGGATCACCACCACTGGGAGGTGACAGCGTTGGATCACCACTGGGAGGTGACAGGGTTGGATCACCACCACTGGGAGGTGACAGGGTTGGATCACCACCACTGGGAGGTGACAGGGTTGGATCACCACTGGGAGGTGACAGGGTTGGATCACCACCACTGGGAGGGTGACAGTGTTGGATCACCACCACTGGGAGGTGACAGGGTTGGACCACCACTGGGAGGTGACAGCGTTGGATCACCACTGGGAGGTGACAGCGTTGGATCACCACCACTGGGAGGTGACAGGGTTGGATCACCACTAGGAGGTGACAGCGTTGGATCACCACCACTGGGAGGTGACAGCGTTGGATCACCACTGGGAGGTGACAGGGTTGGACCACCACTGGGAGGTGACAGGGTTGGACCACCACTGGGAGGTGACAGCGTTGGATCACCACTGGGAGGTGACAGGGTTGGATCACCACTGGGAGGTGACAGGGTTGGATCACCACCACTGGGAGGTGACAGGGTTGGATCACCACCACTGGGAGGTGACAGGGTTGGATCACCACCACTGGGAGGTGACAGCGTTGGATCACCACCACTGGGAGGTGACAGGGTTGGATCACCACCACTGGGAGGTGACAGGGTTGGATCACCACTGGGAGGTGACAGGGTTGGATCACCACCACTGGGAGGGTGACAGTGTTGGATCACCACCACTGGGAGGTGACAGTGTTGGATCACCACCACTGGGAGGTGACAGCGTTGGATCACCACTGGGAGGTGACAGGGTTGGATCACCACCACTGGGAGGTGACAGCGTTGGATCACCACCACTGGGAGGTGACAGCGTTGGATCACCACTGGGAGGTGACAGGGTTGGATCACCACCACTGGGAGGTGACAGGGTTGGATCACCACTGGGAGGTGACAGCGTTGGATCACCACTGGGAGGTGACAGCGTTGGATCACCACTGGGAGGTGACAGGGTTGGATCACCACTGGGAGGTGACAGGGTTGGACCACCACTGGGAGGTGACAGCGTTGGATCACCACTGGGAGGTGACAGGGTTGGATCACCACTGGGAGGTGACAGGGTTGGATCACCACCACTGGGAGGTGACAGGGTTGGATCACCACCACTGGGAGGTGACAGGGTTGGATCACCACTGGGAGGTGACAGGGTTGGATCACCACCACTGGGAGGGTGACAGTGTTGGATCACCACCACTGGGAGGTGACAGTGTTGGATCACCACCACTGGGAGGTGACAGCGTTGGATCACCACTGGGAGGTGACAGCGTTGGATCACCACCACTGGGAGGTGACAGGGTTGGATCACCACTAGGAGGTGACAGCGTTGGATCACCACCACTGGGAGGTGACAGCGTTGGATCACCACTGGGAGGTGACAGGGTTGGACCACCACTGGGAGGTGACAGGGTTGGACCACCACTGGGAGGTGACAGCGTTGGATCACCACTGGGAGGTGACAGGGTTGGATCACCACTGGGAGGTGACAGGGTTGGATCACCACCACTGGGAGGTGACAGGGTTGGATCACCACCACTGGGAGGTGACAGGGTTGGATCACCACCACTGGGAGGTGACAGCGTTGGATCACCACCACTGGGAGGTGACAGGGTTGGATCACCACCACTGGGAGGTGACAGGGTTGGATCACCACTGGGAGGTGACAGGGTTGGATCACCACCACTGGGAGGGTGACAGTGTTGGATCACCACCACTGGGAGGTGACAGTGTTGGATCACCACCACTGGGAGGTGACAGCGTTGGATCACCACTGGGAGGTGACAGGGTTGGATCACCACCACTGGGAGGTGACAGCGTTGGATCACCACCACTGGGAGGTGACAGCGTTGGATCACCACTGGGAGGTGACAGGGTTGGATCACCACCACTGGGAGGTGACAGGGTTGGATCACCACTGGGAGGTGACAGCGTTGGATCACCACTGGGAGGTGACAGCGTTGGATCACCACTGGGAGGTGACAGTGTTGGACCACCACTGGGAGGTGACAGGGTTGGATCACCACCACTGGGAGGTGACAGGGTTGGATCACCACCACTGGGAGGTGACAGGGTTGGATCACCACTGGGAGGTGACAGCGTTGGATCACCACTGGGAGGTGACAGTGTTGGACCACCACTGGGAGGTGACAGGGTTGGATCACCACTGGGAGGTGACAGGGTTGGATCACCACTGGGAGGTGACAGCGTTGGATCACCACCACTGGGAGGTGACAGGGTTGGATCACCACTGGGAGGTGACAGTGTTGGATCACCACTGGGAGGTGACAGCGTTGGATCACCACCACTGGGAGGTGACAGCGTTGGATCACCACTGGGAGGTGACAGCGTTGGATCACCACCACTGGGAGGTGACAGGGTTGGATCACCACTGGGAGGTGACAGGGTTGGATCACCACTGGGAGGTGACAGCGTTGGAGCATGGGTTGAGGAGTCTCAAAGCAGAGCCAAATGTGACCCTGGAGTAAGTTCTTGTTCTCCCACCTGGATGTGTCGGGTAGCTACCTTACATCTGCAGCAAATACCCATCTCAGAGACTGGGACCTTGCCACGGGTGTCTGGTACCCAGCATGATTTCATGGAGACCCATTTCACGGAACACGGACACTGTTGTGCTCAAAGACTCAACATCTGGGCAGCAGCTAAGCAAGGACTTAGAGGATTCTCATCTGAAGACTCATAGAGGCGGGGATAGAACTTGTAATCCTGGCACTCAGGAGACTGGGGCAGAAGGATTTAAAGCCTGTCTGTGCTTCATAGTGACTTGGAGGAGGAGGAGAGCTGGAGGGAGAAGGAGAGGAAGAGGATTAGGAAGAGGGAGAGAGGCAAAGAAATACAAACCAAGAAAAAAAAAACAGGAAGAATTTGAATTGCCTAAAGAAGGCAATTTTCTAGGAGGGTTTGGCCTTACCTTTCCTGGGACATGGCTGTGGTGGGGTCTACCTGTCCTGTGCCCAGAGTGAACTGTCAGTTCTAATCTAAGCATGGTTGAAGCTTTATGACATAAGGTGACAGTCACTGGGACCATTCCTTATGGAAATTGCTCTGCATTGTTGCAGTTGAGTGTGCGTTGGTCCTGGAGACTGAGGAAGCAGCTAAGGCACAGTTCCAGGATGGGCTAAGTATGTGGCTTCCATGAATTAGGTTTTCTCTCTGGGCTTTCCTTGTTGAAAATGGGAGGAAGTGTCTTTTGCCTGATCTGTCTGAGAGTATTGCGCAGTCGAGGTACTCTTTGGCTCTTTGTTGGAGCCTGTACTATGAGAATGGAGACCTGCTTCCCCCCATCTGGAGCCTGTTCCCGCCCAGCTAAATCACCCAGGAGCCTGGCACCCGGGCTGTTTGCACAACACATTTTTAGACTCTGAGTCACCCATGAGTTCTTTCTGGTATCAGGTTGGATTGAACCTCACAGCATCCTGTTACCTTGGCTTCCTTGTGCAGGCAGCTCTGCTTCCCAGGAGCCCCACCTCCGCAAGTGGAGGAGCCTGGGCAGATCAAAGGGTTGCCTTTGTTCCACACCCCACTTGACTGGGAATACCAGAAATCACTAAGAGGGGTTTTTATAATTTCCCACCTTACCTAATTCACAGAAAGCTGCCTTAGGCAGAATGGTGCAGCAGGTCTGGGATTTTTTTCAGTCTTCCTGGGGTTCACATTAGCTAGCATATCCTTTCATTCCCACTAAAACACAGTGTCATGCAACTTGGGTTTCTTAGCAATCACCTTGCCAGGTCTAGGCACTGCGGATACAGTAATGAAGAAGATAGACTCCTCTCCTCCCTCATGGAAGGGTTAAAAGGCGCCAGGACTTTGTTTCCACTATAAAGTTTTCCTTTGTACTATATACACAGGTCTCCAATGACTAGTACAAAACGATATTAAGAAAATCTGGGACAAAAGTAACATCAGCTAGCTGTCCTCTTAAATCGAAAGCTAAATTATGCGGAGAAAAACAAAATCTGAGGCATGCACCTGTGGAGAGGGACATGGCCATGGCTTCTCCGAACTGTTACGTAGTATATGAGTCTCTCAGGTCATCACTAGGACCACAACATCCCGCCAGCCTACAGCTGTCTTTCCTGCTGACTGTCTTCTGATTCCTAAATCAACTGGGACTAGGTGTAAGGTGACCTATTTTAAATTATGTGATATACACAGGTTCAAAAGGCAAGAGCAAGACTTCTTGAACCAGAAAGGAAATGACCAGTTGGTCCTGGGTGCAAACTGCTTCACCCTGGAATGACATCAAGCAAAGCGTACAGTTGGGCGAATCTCTGTGAGTGCGAGGCCAGCCTGGTCTACAAAGTGCGATCTAGCATGGTCAGGATTGTTGCAACAGAGTGACCCTGTCTTGAAAAAAGAAACAAAAAAGCTTTCTCTCTTCTGCCTCCTTGCCTTTGCCTCCATTCTTGGGACCTGCCATCACTGAGGCAAAAGTAGTGGAAGAGACTTCTGATCTGACTTAAGACAGGAAGAGACAGCATATCCAGCAGGGTATGTGTGTGTCTCTTTGTTTATTTTGAGGTGCTACAAATTAAACCCAGGCCTAGGCAAGCAGTTTATTAACAAGCTCCACCCCAGTTTCATATATATATGTGTATAATTTGCTCTTGCACTGTGGGGTTTCCAGTGGTCTAAAATAAATGCTCATGTGAACACCATCGAGGATTCCATGAGTAGTGCAGGTGCTGTTCTGGAGTAAGAGGGAAGAAGGGAGAGGCACACAAGTCTGGCTGCTACCAGCATCTTCTAGGGCAGTGCCTCTTCCGTGTGGGCTTGACCGTTACCAGTGAGTGACATGTTGCTACCTCACACAGGGAAGAACACAGAGTCGTTAATTTGAGGAGCACAGTTAGTTAGCACCCTGATCTGACTCTTCCAGAATCTAGGTGTCCAGAAACACCATGCAGCTCATTTGTTTATTTGCCATATTGTGTTTCCATAGTGAGTCCCTAGGTTAAACCTGGTGAGCTCATGAGAAACAATTAAAAGCGAGGGTCCTTTGAGACAGGATCTTGTGTAGCTCAGGTTGGACTGGAACACCCTATATAACTGATGATGACCTTGAATTTCTGATCTTCCTCATTTGACTTTCCATGTGCTGGAATTAGAAGCAGGCCCCACCATGCCCAATTTTATGGAGTACTGGGCATCAAACCTAGGGCCTTGTATATGCAAGGTAAGTATTCTACTGCCTGAACTAAAACCTTGACATTCATCCATTTTTAGTTTTTTGTTGTAGTCAAATACCATTAAATATAATATTTGTGTCTTCAGGTAGAATTTATTTCCAAGTAAAGTCTACCTTCCTGACCTTGGGAAAGAGCCCTTGCTAGTGAATTTTCCCTGCCCATCCGTGACTGCCTATCTTCAGCTGAGCAGTGTTTTGATTCCTCCCAAAGCTGGGCCTTTTGTGCCAACTGCCCCAGCTTCAGGTGCCTGTTCATTGAGAGTTTATCCTACAGGTGAGTTTTAAGATTGCTATTAGTGCACCCACAAATAAATACCTCTGTACCGTCACCTTAATCCCTGCCCCCAATTCTGTGACAATAACCTTGCTTTTACTAGAATTCCCAGCACTCCATTCCTTCCACAAAGCAACCTCTGGCCTTCCATGTGGGAGTCTGTCTAAGCCACACCCCTAGAACAATCCCCTTATCTTCTCACCTGTCTGCACCTGTGACACCAGCTCCCCTTTCCCACTAGAAACTCACGCCTTGTTTTCTCGGCACTGAATCTGGTGATGTCGGTCTTTCAGAACCCCCTGAAATCCCGAGTTAGCTCCCAAATATTCACCATCATCCCAGCCGTAGACTTGTCATCAGTCCCAGATTTTAGCAGCCTGTACAGCTGAGCCTGCAGCATACCTGTCCCTGCATGCTCCTTTTACTTCCCATTGACCTGGGAACCTATGGGGCAGAGCTCAGGCTTTGATTTCCAGCAGATCTAGATTCAAATTCTCTTTTTCTCATTAATAGGTGAACTTGAGCCAGCTCATTTGCCAGCAGACCTTGGATTCCTGGTTTGTGACAAGAAGACAGCAGATATATCTTGAAGGAGACTAAGATGGTGTGAGTCGCTGGCGAAGGTGGTCACAGTGCTCATCCTCCTGGCAGCCTTTGTCTATGGAGAAGCAGTCACCGCCCAAAAGCTCCCTTCGTGCTCAGCTTAAGTCCCTCTAAGGAAAGGCCGACAGTTGGCGGCACTACAGGAACAGAGTGTTAAACGAAGGTGAAAGGAGGATGTCAGAGCATTGAAGAGGCATAAAGGAGGCAGACTGGTGTCATTTTTATCTGCTTCTCAAGAGGAAACGGGACTGTTTTCTGACCATCAATGTTGCTCCAGAATCATCATTCAGAGCATCAAGTTCCTCACCCACAACACAGCCACTTCACATTGTTTGTTTTGTGGTTGCCATGGTTTGTTTGCAAATTACTCCCTGAATTTAGAGTGCCGCTTCAAAGCCAATGGAGAAGGGTTAGATACTGTACCACATGGGAACAATATAAACACACTTACCAGTGCAAGTCTCAGGGGAGCCTACTGGCCCTGGAGGTGTGTGCCTTGGCATGGAAAGGAGATGGGAACAAGGGCTCAAAATTAGCATCATAGCTTTGGAGATTGGCATCTAAGGGGAATATAATGCATTTCTGCTCCCTATCTAACTTCAGTATACAAGAAAAACAGATTTAAAATGCCCATGACCATCCATATTTAAATATAAAAGTCACAAGAAGACAAGAAAAGAGTGACTTGTGAGGGTTGTCACTCACTCTTGGGACTTGCAGAAGCAGAAAAGCAAAGCACTGTGGTGAAATATTTTAGAAAATCCAATGAGCTTGAAATGGAAAGATTCAGGTGTGAGTTCTGGTCCTTGACTTGGTAGTCAAGACATCTCAAGATTTTCCGAACTTCTGCTGCAAGTACCTAAAGCAGAGAAAAAGAATCACCTACCTCATAGAAGCAAGGAAATTAGATCCTTACAGATGGGAAAACACCACTCAGTTAAAGCAGTGTTTACCCTCAGACTTTGAAAGGAGAATGTGCCTCACATCTGAAATCCCAAAAGTAGCCATGGACTGGAAAAATGATTCAGTGGGTAAGGGCAGTAAGTTCAAATCTCCAGGACCCATGTGAAAAAGCTAGGCATGTGACTTCAACTCCAGTCCTATGGGAAATTGGAGACAGGAAAATCACTGGGGCTTGCAGGCTAGCCAACTCAACAACAACAACAAACCAACAACAAAAAGGCAGGATCCAGGTTCAGGTTCAGAGAGGCTGGACTGGGGATGGGTGGACATTGGAGAACTAAGATTCAGTTAGGAGAAATAAGAATTTGTTTGTGTGTCTATTACATGGCACAGTGACTACAGTTAGTAATTATGTATGACATGTTTCAAATTACTAAAAGAATAAATTTTAAATGTTTTTACTACACACACACAAGGTAAGTATTTGAAATGATGCATGTGTTAATCATGCTGATTTAATCATCCTAAATTACACACATGTATTATGACATCACTTTGTACCTTTAATAACAAATGTATTTATAATTTTAATCTGTCAATATGTGTAATTATATGCAATTTTAATTTGCTAATTTACAGTAAAAATTTTTAAAAGGAAGTTGGTGTCTAGCAGAAAATTAGCTTCTATGTTTTCCATCCTTTTGTATAACTCCATGACTGGTATATATGCATTTGCCAGGTGAAATTTTTTTTTAATTTAGAATATGTTCAGTCAACACTGTGTCTTAGCATACTAGACAAAGAATGCTTGCAAGAGAAAATATAAAGAGGGTTGGAGAGATGGCACAATGGTTAAGAACACTGAGATTTTCCAAAGGCCCAGAGATCAGGTCCCAGCACTCACATGATGACTAACAACTGTCTGTTAAAGTCCAGTTCCTGTGGATCTGATGACTTCTAGCCCTGTGGAGACTAGTTTATGTGGTGCACAAACATGTGCAGGCTAAATACTCATACGTTTAGGATACAAATGAAAATGTAAAAGAAGATACGAAGAAGGAAATTTTTGTCAGGCCCAAATGAGACCAATCAGCTCCCATGTCTTAAGTTAGGTTTGCTTTTGCTTTGCCTTTTCTTATCAAGCTGTAGGACTCAGGCAGATATTTCTCACTCAGTGAGATGTCTTTCTGGTCCACGCCTCTGCACATCCCACCAGGGAATTCCAAGGAACACTGATTTCACACTGACAGCAAACTAGCTTTCCGTTCTGTTCCTTGGGGCATTATATTAGAATTTTGTAACTCAATGTAATTTTTTACATTCTAAAAGTAAAAAATAATAATATTTTCTAATATGTAGGTTATGCATGTTGCAGATGTAGATGTAACTGTGTCTATGCCATTGAGTTTCGGTGCAGTGGACTGCAGAATCATTTCAAAGACCAGGGGAAAGACACTGGTTCGTGGGGAGGCTGGGAAATTGAATCTTCTTCCAACCCTCCTAGCCTTGTTTGCTTCAGGGCCTTGGTGATTTCTTTCTCTAACATCCATGAAAGGACCCTGTAACATGAGGGCCTGCTTTGTTGGAGTTTCTGTCCTACCCAGTTCTCACAGCTGGTAAGCCCCAAAGAAATCTCACAGAGGTCTCCATAAGTTATAAACTGATTGGCCCATTAGCGCAGGTTTCTTATTAACTCTTATAACTTATACTAAGCCATTATTCTTGTCTATGTTAGCCGCATGGCTCAGTACCTTTTTCAGCAGGGCAGGTCATATCCTGCTTCTTCAGTGTCTGGACAGGACTGGGGAGCAGTGGGCTTCCTCCTTCTCAGAATTCTCCTGTTCTCATTGCCCTGCCTCTACTTCCTGTCTGGTTGTCCTACCTATACTTCCTGCCTGGCTACTGGCCAATCAGCGTTTATTTAAAACATAATTGACAGAATACAGAATTGTCCCACACCAGGACCCAGCACAGTTTTGTGGGAATATAAGCTTGCACTCGGAGTGTGATCTCAAATATGGAAACATGCATTTTCTCTTAGTAAATAAAAAGCAAGGAAGGAGATAAACTTCAGAAATCAGAAAACTAATGGTTTCTAAAATTATTTGTCCTTTGCTCAAGATTTGCCAGTGTGCTCAGTTTTACTCTTCTGTTTACTTTTCAGCATTGTTAGTGTAGAAGCTTGTACATCCCATGCATAAGAGTCAAACAGACTCAGAAAATGAGACATTTTATTTATGCATGAGTAAGAATATGTTATCAGTAAATAGTAAGAAACTTGAACTGAATTAGCAGACCAGTACAAAGATGATACTGTGTTCACTTTAATGATGCCCCCCCCATAAAAATAATTTCAACATTTTTCTTTTTTCTTTTCTTTTTTCTCCTTCTTTTTCTTTCCCAAAACAGGGTTTCTTTGTGTAGCCCTGGCTGTCCCGAACTCATTATGTAGGCCAAGCTGGCCTCGAATTCACAGATACACACCTGCCTCTGCCTCCCAAGTGCTGGGATTAAAGGTGTGCACCACCACCATCTGGCAGAACCTTAACCTTTTTCAAATGCAGGGTACATTTATATCATCTGATAATTTGAAATTTCTGCTGGTTCTGTTCTACATTTCATGACTGTTGTATTTCCTGTTTTGCTTGGGAAGAGGAAAAATGGGAGTTCAAGAGGCTTTGCTGTATCTTTCTTAGTCTGCAGCACATGGCATGAGCCTGGCTGTGCCGCCACCTCTCTGGGGCTCACAGGAAGTCAGTGCATCAATAAGCTAACAGAACAGCCTACTGGTCTAATGTCAAAGATACGACTATCGCTATTTCTATTTAATAATCAAAATATGTAAAGTATTTAATCTCATGTGATTTTATTCTGTTTTTGTTGAGATAGGGTCCTATGTATCCACCCAGGTTAGCACTGAACTCTCTGTGTCCAAAGACGGCCTTACGCTTCTGAGCTTCCCGTCTCTGCCTCTCGGGTGCTGGGATTACAGGTGTGTGACACCATACTCAATTTGCAGGATGCTGGGGATCGAACCCAGGGCCTCACACATGCTAGGCCAGAGCTCTCCTTACTGAGCTACAGCCCTAGCCCTACTATTTTTTAACCCCAATTTTAAGTTTTCTGGCATTTCTCTTACAGTTACAGTTATGGGAAGAGTGTAGTGATTTAGTCAATACTGATTTTACATATAGGCAATATTTTTGAAAAATAAAAGATGGTTTATAAGGGAAAATGAAACTCAGCAAAGGGAGCCTAGCAACTTATTTTTTTGTAGTCACATCTACTAGCCTTTCACAAGAACCAGGCAAGTGTGAGGTCTGAGGGCCGTCAGGAAGGATGGCCCATCTTCATCTGGTGCTTTTATTTTTAGCATTTTATTTCATTGTGTGTGTGATGGAGGAAGGTCATTGGTTAAATTAAAAGAAACTACGTGGCTCTCATTGGTTAGGAGATAGGTGGGAGGAGTAAACAGAACAAAACGCTGGGAGGAAGAGGAAGTGAGGTCAGACTCGACTGCTCTCCTCTCGGGAGCAGACACCTCAGAGAGAGACACCATGCTCCAGGCCCCTGGGCAGACACACGCGATGAAGCTCTGAACTAGAATCTTCCCGGTAAGACCGGTGCTCACAGATTGTTAGAGATGGGTTGATCGGGATATCAGAATTAGCCAGTAAGGGCTAGAGCTAAGGGCCACGCAGTGATTAAAAGAATACAGTGTCTGTGTAATTATTTTGGGGCATAGCCGGGCAGGCGGCTGGGGTGTTGGGGACGCAGCCCCGCCACTCCATATAACTACAAATTGTGTGTATTTGTCCCAGTGGTTCACAAGGGTCCAACTCCGATCACAAACAAGGACACCCAATATCAGTGTCTCACCTAGTACTGGGGGTTCTAGCCAATGTTTTGAAGTGGGGGGGGAAGAAGAGGTGAAAGATAAAGAGCTACAATTTGAAGCTGATATGATATCTATCTAAAATACAAAAATGAAAGATATGAAAGTTTAACAATGGTGTTGCGATATCAAATTATAATAAACTAAGCCTTTGTCTAGGCCACTCAGTTATACTCAATTGCATAACTGCTATACCAAACAACCACTTACAACAGCAGCGGAAACTATGACAAACAGAGATTAGCCTAACCAACCATGTCAAGATCTCCTCGCGGTCCTTGTGTGAATGAATGCTTCCCCGGGGCAGCCCATGTGCCAAAGGCGTCATCCGTGGCCCACAGCATCTTCAGATGGGCAGCAGAATAGTCCCTTTCAGGCTTTGGGGGCCATCATCTCGGAGGGAGCTGCACGACTCCAGACTGGTTCCCTCCACCTTGCTGTTAGCCATGAGGGGAACGGTGTCTTTACTGCCCTCTCTCTCTCCACAGCGTAATGCAAGAGATGGGACCAATTGATCATAGTCTGAACACTCCAAAACCAAGAGCCAAAACAGACCCTTCCTCTTGTTGATGTTGTTTATCTCAGGCATTTTATAAACGTAACCGAAAGCCTGCAGGTCCAGTGCCAAGGGAGAAATCATGACTGTAAAACTATCCTCTAGGATTATCTGTGTAAGTAGGGCTGCCTCGCATGTTATGGGAAAAGGCAATTATTACAAAGAGATCAATTTTCCTCAACTTGGTTTCACAGAATAAAAAACACAACTAGCCTTTTTTTATATAAAGTGACTAAAATTGACTGTGAAATTTCTATGAAAATTTTAAGGGCTGTGGTTAGTTCAACCTACTTTGAGGCTTCAACTGAAAGCTGAGGGTTTCCAGACACTCCCTTCCTCAGGGTCCTGAACTCCACTCCATAGATTTGTTTGTTTCATTTTCTTCTCCTATTCTGTGAATCTGAAAAATCTCTGCTTAGCTACCGAAGATAGAAGACCAAAAAGGGTAATTATGACACAGTGATTGGATCTCTTCAGGGCCCCTCTTGGGCTTTGGTCCAGCAAATCCTCATTGTTGGGTAGTTCTGCAACCACACAGGGTTATCACATTTATCCAGCTGTCATAGGGAGGGTTGGTTTTATAGAAATCTTTTTGTTGTTTTTAACACCATTATGTCATTTTAAGGCATTCTCCACAACTCCAGGCATCTAATCCTGGGTCTCCCTGTCCCCTCTGCTCAGCTGAGCTCCGCTGGCTCCTGTCATTGCCATCACGATTCTTCTGATGACGTCGTTTCCCTCGCTGGTCTTCCCAAGATGCACCTCACTCCCTATTTCCACACCTTAGCTGATAGAATTATTGTCTTCTGATATCTTGTTCCACTTGCTTTCTTCTCTTTGCCATTCATTTTTATCATTTGGTGTCGACCTGTGGATCCTACCCACATTTCCAAATCCAGTTCCATTGTTCTCCCCTGAAACCTTGTGTACTTTGCTTATCAAGTTTCCCCAGCACCTAACAGAGTATTGAGTTCCTTGCTGGGGACTGCTGGGGACCTGGGAGAATCCCCAGAGAACAAGCTATCGGTTTGGCTGCCGTGCTTCCGAGTGCCTGCTCTATGTGTAAGGCACTTTTCTAACCATTTATAGCTTTTATTATCCTCATTTTATAGGTGAGAAATAAAGATGTTTCATATCTTTCCCTGTTTATCAGTGGATTTGTTACTTTTCTTATGGCTGTAACCAAGCATGGGAGGCAAACGGAGTTGAATGCCGATTTACTTATTTTGGCTCAGCTTGTCAGAGGCTTTAGTCTATGGCACTGGGAAAGGGTGTGGCAGAGCAGGGCAGGTCACATGGTGGCACTTCAGGAAGCGGGAAGAAAAAGGGATGCTGGCTCTCGGCTTCCCCCCTTTATCCTCTCCTGGCGCCCTGCCCGTGAGATGGTGCCTCCTGTCTTCAGGGTGAGTTCTCCTCTCTCACTCAGTCCTCCACACACGTCCAGAGCTTTACCTCACGGATCTCCAAAGCGATTCTAAGTCCGGTCCAGTTAAGAGTGGTTTGCAGAGAAAATCGAGTTTGATTACTACATTGGGTGGCTCCCAAGCACCTACAGCTCTAGCGGCAGGGATTAGATGCCCTCTTCCGACCTCCTTGGGTCCTCATACACACTGTGCAGACACACATTCAGATACATGTATCCACATAAGCAAGCAAACAAAAAAAATCTAAAACAAAAGCAGAGAAAAAAAATAATTGATCTTTACTCAAAATCACAGGGTTGTTGAGCTGGGTGTGGTGCCACACTCCTTTAGTCCCAGCACTCGGGAGCCCAGTCTTCCTTTCTAAATAGTAAGTTCCATGACAGCCAGGGCTATACAGAAAAGCCCTGTCTCAAAAAGCAAAACAACACAAAAGCCATTGGGACGAAGCTATACAAAAATTTGTTTACCACTAGAAACCAACATCTAAGGAAGAGCCCTTGTGTCTCCCTGATTCCCAGCCTGCCTTAAAATCTTAGCCTGATCTTGAAGTGTCTTGAGGGCTTGGCTCACAAACGGAATCGAATCTGGATTGGCTTCAGTTTGGACCACTGCCTGTGTGGGTCTCTGCTTCTCATCAGCAACTTCTGATTGCTCTCAAGACCCTGACTGACTAAGCTTCAGCTTCCGTGTTTCCTTACGTGGGCCTAAACCCACGTGGTGTTGTGCCTGTCCTGTCCCGCGAAATGCTCAGACTCAGAACTCACTACCATTCACGTCCTATAAGCTTATGTGACCTTTCCATGTTACTAGACGTGTGATCCTCAACACGATGTGGCATCTGCGGGCAGGATGGAGATGGGCTCGAACAGTCCTGCTCAGACTCTAAAACCGCGGCCATTTTTATCTTTGTGATAGTTTTTCCATTTTCCAGTTAAAAGTCCTCAGCATATGCCCTTAGCCCTTTTCTTCCTTTCTTGCTAATATCACTTTACTGACTTCCACCCCATGGCCTGCGGTTTCATGGGAGAGGCAGATATAGCTGTGGGACTTCCCTAATTGTTCCCACAGAAGATTTGCAGGAGAATTGTGGGATGCCATTTGTACTAACAGAATTATACAGTTTTTTGCTGTGTGGAGTTGGGGTGTGGGAGGTTCAAGGACTTGACCTTGAAGAATATTTCATAAATATGTAAGGCAATCCAGAGATAAAAGGCAGAAACTGTAACAAATATTGTGTCCAGGAGAATAATCTATGGGTATGAAGCAATGAAATGTGGCCTCACCAACTCCATTATGTGTGTTTTCCTTTGTGCTGTGTATACTTGGCAGGGAAGCTGCAGAGACCTTAACGACTTGCTTCCATTGCTGCTTTTCAGGTGCCCAAGCCAAAACTACCAGCAAACAAAAAAAATACCATAAAACAAAAGGAGAAAGTAGTCTTTAAGATTGTCAAAATGTAGGATCAAAGAGATGACTCAGTGGCTAAAAGCACTTACTGCTCTTGCAGAGGGCACTGAAGAGTTTGATCTGCTGCGTCTCTCTGCACTAGTGAAGCCAGCCAACATTCCAACACGGACAGGTTAAGAGGTAGGAATTCTCACACCTAGCTGAGGAGCTACTGGCAGCTGACGGATCTGGGAGTGTGACCAATTGTAGGTTTTTCAGACCTCCATCAGATGACTCCACACCCATGTGCATGCTCACAAACACACATGAGAGCAGGGGGAGGGGAAGAACACGAAGTTGGGAGGAAAATGTGGGGTGTGTCCAGGAGGAGCTGGAGTGATTAGTATGTAAATACATTGTAAACATGTATCAAACTACCAAAGAAGAAAATTTAAATAATAAACTTTCATCATTGACAAATAAATAAACATTACTTCCCTTTTCAACATAAAAGATAAACATGCATAAAAAGGCAATGGCAATTCCACTAAAATAATGAAATTAGAAGTGTAGATCAGGCTGGCCTTGAACTCAGATATCTTCTTGCTTCTGCCTCTCAACTGCTGGGATTAAAGGTACTGCAGGACCTTTATATAAGTCACAGGTAAGCAGAATTCTAAAGCGATAAGAGATTGAGACAGATAAGCAGTGAATAACCAGAAGCCTATCAAAATGTGTGAAAGAAAGAACTTACATTCAAGCAGCTTACAAAACTCCAAGATGAATACATAGAAAGCCATGCTTAGATACACCATGCAACTGCTGAAAAGACAAGAGCAAAACAACAGAACAAAGCCAAACCAAAAACTCTCAAAAAGATAGGAAAGAGTTATGTTCCACACAAAGAGACAGTGGCCCAGACAAACACTGTCCCTCACCAAAGCCATGGGAACCAGAAGGCTGAGACAGGGTCCTTTCGGGAGGGTCACAAACATATTTTAAATGTCCATAACCTTTATCTAAGAATTCCACGTCAACAAGTTTGTCATGAATAGATGACCAAAAGCCATGTAAGTAGCTTTAGACAGTAGAGGAGGGATAATATATATTAAGGAGTAGCTATAAAAACTACTGTGAAGCCATTAAAATCATGCTCATAATTATTGGCAAAAACCACTGTATAATCTTGTTAATTTGTGTGTGTATGTGTGTGTTTATGTGGGGGGTGGGCACACATGTGTGAAGGTCAGGTGAGCCTCAAGTTTCTTTCTTCAGGTGCTGTCTATCTTGGTTTGGTTTGTTTTAAGATGGGGTCTCTTACTAACCCGGAACTCACCGAGAAGGCTAGGCTGGTAGACCAGTAAGCCCCGGGACTCATCCATCTCTGCCTCTAGTACTGGGGTTATAAGCATGCGTCACCTCGCCAGGCATTTTAAACACAGGTTCTAGAAATCAAACTCAGGTTCTCATCTTGCTTAGCAAAGGCTTTGCCAGTGGAGTCCTCTGGTGAAGTTTTGAAGGGAGGTTAACAAACGGCATGAACTTGTGTATATTCTGAACTTAAGCATCAAATTTTCACCAAAAAAAGACAGAATCCCTATTCTGTTTAATAAAGAAAGGCCATATGATCAAATACTATGAGGTATGGGAATCAACATTATTAGTGTTAGAGTTCTCAAATCATGAACGAGGAACTGTCTTCCTGGTATAATGCCCCCTTGTTCTAACTGTGGTAGAGTGTATAAAACGGCCCCATGGATGACCTCATCCCGCATTCCTTTACTGTGAGACTCTGCTACTCCACTCACAAGGGGCAACTTGTTTCTGTACACCTTGAACCTAACTGGACTTGCCAGCTGCTGCAAGCATACAGTGCAGTAGGAGAGATGTTCTGGATCATCCTATGCCTTAGTCAGCCTTACAGTTTCTATTTCTGCTTTTGGAATATGGCAACCATAGAGAAGTGGTCCTGCTGGAGAGAAGGCTGGGAGGAGGGTGGGACAGCATATGAAGGCAGGAGACAGGCAGGAAGAAAGGCTGTGCACTTTGGCCCAGGCTCTGGCCTTCTAATTGGTCTTGGACCTGTAAATTTTAATTCCTCTACCTCCACCTAGCAGCCAACACGATCTCTCTAAAATAAAAGGGTTATGGTGGATCTGGAGTGATGGCTCAATAGTTAAGAGCATTTGTTCTCGCAAAGGGCCCAGGTTCAACTCCCAGGAGCCACATGGTGGCTCAGAACTGTCCATAACTCCAGTGCTAGGAAACCCAGTGACCTCTTCTGACCTCTGAGGATGCAAGCAAAACACACTCATAAAATAACTTTTAAAAAAGGACTACAGCATTCAACTTAAACTTCCTCAGTGACATCACATAGCTTTCAGAAATCAAATCAAAACGGATCTTGCCTTCCTAGCCTCTTCTTCAAAACTCCGGACACCCTTTGTTTCAAAATGAACACTACATACCACACTCTGGGCCATGTTTTCTCCAGTCCCATTTGCCCATTTAACTTTCACTTAAATTTTAAGCTTTGGATTCCATGTATGTCATCATGTCTCCTAGAACATTTATTTTAATGTGTTTTGCTGTATGAATGTCTGTGCCCCGGTACCTGCAATTGCCAGGAGAGGACTGTATCCCTGGAACTGGAGGTACAAATGGTTGTGAGGTGCCATGTGGGTGATGCCAATCAAACTTGGGTCCTTTGGAAAAATAGCCAGTGCACTTGACAGCCAAGCCATCTCTCCAGCCTCCAGACTCACAAATTAAAGACAGCTAACAACCAAAAGTAAACTTCAGCAGGAAGCAACCTACTTTACTTTTATCAAAATATTGCTTGATGTCTTCTCTTGGACGGTTCTCTCTTCTGTTACATTTGCTACTTCTTTGCTTTGCTTTAAGTGAGTAGTTTGTCTTTGAAAGAATCTACTTTTAAGAAAAAATATCAAAGAGATAAAGTTAATGATTTTAATGGTTAGAGTGTAGATGGAGCCCCCCAAAATGATTACTTCATATGTGGATTTTATTTATGTTACTAGATGAAAACAAAAGCAGATAACATTTCATGGGTTTGATGGTGACATAAAATCTATTTTTGTTGTGGTGACAACAAGCAGTCTGAATTATAAACTAGGTGTCCCAGTGGATTTAGGGCAACACTGCACCATCCATGATTTTCCAGTGGGTAACTTTTAAACTCTAAAACATCATACAGTACTGTTTTAACTTTATTTTGATTAAATCATTTTATAATTTCTAAAATGCACAATTAAAAACCTTACTTGTAGCCCAGTGGTCATGCACACATCTTTAATCTTAATATTCAGGAGGGGCAGAGGTACAGGTATCTCTGAGTTCAAGACCAGCCTGATCTACAGAGAGAGTTCCAGGACAGTCAGGACTACACAGAAAAACCTGTTTCAAAAAACAAAACAAAACAAAATTCTTATCTGTTTTTCAAAGTCTTATAAATACACTGTAGGCATGTAATTGTAAAATAATTTCATATATACATTCTTATTGTAATGTCAAGATAAAACATATTATTAAAATTTTACAAAATGATATACTCATTGGATACAAGAACAGAGAAAAATTAGTAAAACACTCACAAATTGGTAAGCATATTGTGATATTTACATATTATATATATTATTTTATACTAAGGAAAGTCAATGAGTCATACCTTAATTCATCTGGCCGTCATAGTTTTAAAGTTGTACAGCCGCAGTAAATAGATGATGCAGTATGATTTTATTTACATAAAATTGAAGAAGTTTGCTGGGCAGTGGTGGCACATGCCTTTAATCTCAACACTTGGGAGGCAGCGGCAGGAGGATCTCTGTGAGCTGGAGGCCAGACTGTTCTACAGAGTGAGTTCCAGGCTCCAAAGCTACACAGAGAAACCCTGTCTCAATAAATAAATAAATAAGTTCAAAACTAAACAAAGCAAATATTACATACACACACACACACACACACACACGCACGCACGCACGCACGCACGCACACGCTGACTAACATGAGCTTTGGGATAGCTACTTTTTAGGAGGAGGAATAAATGCTAAGAGGACACAGTCTCTGCTCTCCACCCCCAGAGACTCGAGCACCTCAGGCTTCACAATCCACCCTGCAGCACACTGTGCAGTGGGGATGAGAGCGGGGGGGGGGGGGGGATCACATAACCTTTGGCAGCACTACATCTTGGGTAGAACATGCAGAAGCATAGTTGGGTAGAAGTGTGGGTGCTTGGCAAAGTTTGTTTTGAATGCTAAACTCTGAAAGGAGCATCTAAATGCACAGGAAGTCAGGTTCCCAGGAGAAGCTAAGGAAACAGGAGAGGAATGAAGCACATTATCCGAGTTGAAGGAAACCAGGCACAAAGCTCAGCTGGACACAAGCCCTTGAAAGGATGACTACCACCTCAATCACACGGGAGGAGAGGGCACAAACACTGCTGTTCATCCACCCTTTGCAAGGGGAGCTGAGCCGGGCGGTGATGGTCCATGCCTTTAATCCCAGCACATGGGAGGAAGAGGCGGGAGGATCTGTGAGTTTGTGGCCAGCCTGTTCGACATAGGGCATTTCAGGCTGGTTAGGGCTACATCGTGAGACCCTGTCTCAAAACAAACACAAAAAGAAGAGCTGAGGGGTGAGGGGGAAACCACACACCACATGGAGACACAAGGTAACCATTTAGACACAAGCGCACAACCGAGAGCAAAGCAGGCAGACAGCGGCATTTTCTCTCCATTGCCTGCTCCAAAAACTGCGCCCCAGGACTCCATCTCTGTGGAACCTGCTTACCTTACAGCAATGTTTCCTCTTGTTAGCTCGTTTATGTAGCACATGGCCTCAAGTTCGCAGTCCTCCTGCCTCAGCTTCCCAGGTGCTGGGACCACATGTGTGTGCCACCACACCCACATCTTATTCCTCTTTCTGCTCGGTTCTACCCCACCTGGCTGCAGCACTTGCTTCTTATTTATTCACACATTTTGTGGTTATTTTGTGTTGTATGTCAAGCAGACGCCATGTGTTCTTCCATTAGTCGTTGAGTCCAAAAATCAAGCATTTTAACGTCATCCCATTATTTCCAAGAATGCATTATCATGCACACGGCAGCATTAGGATAATTCTCTAACTCTACCCATGGAAGCAAATGTTCTGAAATTATAGACTGTATACACAAACACCTGGAGCTTTGCGACTCCATCATCATAAACTGCTTCAGGTTTTTCATTTCTGGCGGTTTTTTTTAAAAAAAAACAAAAACAAAAACAGGATCTCATGTATCCCAGACTGGCCTCAAACTATGTAGCTTAACATGTCTTTTAAGCACTGTCTCTACCTTCCTATGTGCTAAGGTTGGAACTCAGAGTTCTGTGCATGCTAGGCAAGCATTGAACCAGGGCCATTCCCAGCCTCCATGACAGGTTGTAGAACTATGTTTTAAAAGCCAAGCCAGAGATCTGATGCTAAATTCAAATTGGTTTAATTTCAAACTTGCAAAACAAATTGCCCCTTGCCCTTTAAAACTATTAATATTTTTCATCATTTTAATTTTCAAATTAAGTTAAGCTAACTAGATGCAGAACGTCATCAGCAAAGACACTCTGCAGGGAATGCCATCTTGTGGTGGAGACACTTCAGGTCAGTGACAACCTGTAATCCAAAAAGTAAATATTCAGGAAATACACACAGAGCAGTTAAAATCACTGCCACTACACAGTAATGGACAATAAGCATTTGCTTTAATTTGAGTGGGTTAGGTGCCCAAAAATGTTTATTAAATTGGAGACAAATAGGAACAGACCTTGAATAATATAGAAAAGCTGTTGTCTATCATTGTACTTTTATTAAAACTTTCAAACATTACTGATTTTGGAACCCCTTCCTCTTGAAGTAGGTGATTTTATTTCTGTATACTACTCCACAGTTCTGTTGATTGCTACACCCTAGAGTTAAATGCTGGCTCACCTTTCAGACTTCCTCAGCCTAACTACAAATATTCTACGGGTAGTGAACAGTCTGCCAACTCTGAACAGGGTGGAGACACATAAGCAACCACTGTCCAAGCTGGAGCTTGAAATGGTTAAAAAAAAGATGGCTCCAATATTAATGAACTAACTTCCTGTTTCTGCTATGAAAGTTAACTATCTCAAGCAGCAAACGGTTTGAACAACAAACAGTAAAAGGCTATGGATGATGTACTTAACTGTGCTTAAAGATTTGTAAATGCCAAGCAAGATACCAGTATTTGTTCCTCTCAGAAGTGGGGGTGAAAGAGAAGCTGCCATATCCCCCCTAAGCAGAGAATGAAGCTCGACAGCACCTGGTTCCAGGGGCGATGCTGGAAGGTCTCTTCTGGAGGACCTGGGGGGTCACTGCAGGTGTAAGGTCAGGCCCAGGGGTCAGGGCGCTGGATTTCCAACAGATGCACACAAAACATTTACACAAAACAAAACGCTACTGTAGTCCCAACCAACGCTCGAGATTTATTTTTGCTTCTTGCCAAGAAAAATACTCTACTCAGACTTCCTTATGAACTGATTTTGGATCATCTTTTCCACGTGGATTTTCAGGGCGTTCACGTCAGCTGCACAAACCTGGTAGTCCGTCTTCCCTTGCTGTTTCATTCTCTCTAACAAAGCCTCATGAGGAGGTGGTAATGCATTATACGAGCCCAGTAAGTAAAGCTGGCTTGATGATGTCTCGTTGAGCTCTTTAATCTTCAGGGCCTGCAGGATAGCGGGTGCAAACTTTGAGTAGTGAGCTGTCGATGAGATGATCACCGGGCAGCTTTTGTCTTGCATCTTGTCTGCAACCACCTTTGCAACAGCCGTGTGTGGATCCAGAATATACCCTGCCGTGTTGTAGGTGGTGCCGATGGCTGCGAGGCACTCTCCCTCCGAACACCAGTCCGCGACAAAGTCCTCCTGCAGCTTCTGGACCAGCAGCTTCTCTATTTGGAAGTGAAGCTGGCTCTCTAACTGATTAAATAAATTTGCCATTAACTGTCCATCTTTGTTAGCCATCAAGTATAAATGTCGCTCCAGGTTTGAAGATTTGAGAATATCGATTGATGGTGAGAAGGTTTGTGCTAATTTCCTATCCCTTAGATCATAATGTCCAGTTTTTATGAAATCCGTCAAAACGTGGTTCTGATTAGAAGCACAGATAAATTTCCGGATAGGGATCCCCATCATCTTGGCATAGACTGCTGCTAACACGTTCCCAAAGTTTCCTGTGGGGATACAGACGTCTACTGGGCTTCCAAAGGAAATAAACCCTTGGCTAACAAGATCAAGATAGGCAGATGCATGATAAACTACTTGTGGAAGCAGCCGAGCCCAATTTATAGAATTTGCTGAACTTAAGACTGTTCCATACTCCACAGTCAGAAAGCCAGTAAAATCAGAATCGTTAAATATTTTTTTTATAGCTGTCTGGCAAAAATCAAAATCTGACCTGACACCTATTGCCCATCCATTTTCTCTCTGACTGCCAATTATCTGTGCTTTCTGAAAACCACTAAGTCCATTCTCTGGAAAAAATGTGACCACGGCGATCCTTTGCTTGTCGTTTGTACTAAGATGGCTAAACCCATTTAAGACCGCACTCCCCGTGTCTCCTGAAGTAGCTACAAGGATCACATAATTGCAACTCGGTGGGATGCAGTAGGCAAAGATATGAGGCATGAGCTGTAGAGACAAATCCTTGAAGGACCCCGTGGGCCCATAGAACAACTCCAGGATGAACTGATTGCCTGACAGGTGCCTGACGGGGGCGATTCTGGAGCAGGCAAAGTTGTCCCCGTAAGCAGTTTCAATCATTTCTCCCAACTTGGTGGCAGGTATGTCCGCAGGGTGAATACACCTTTCCAGAAGTATCTGCGCTCTCTCTATGTAGGTCGCTCCTATTAGGCTTTTCCACTCCCCACAGCTTAATTTTGGAAACTCCTTCTCAGGGACAAAGAGTCCGCCATCAGAAGCCAATCCCTCAATCACAGCTTCACTGAAGTATTTTGGTGGAGGCTTCTTGTCAAGGTCTTTAGGACACACATGCCTTGTTGAAATGAATGTCTCTGAATCCACATCTTGGTATCTTTTCACCGCATCCAGCACTCTGTCTGCAACCTCCTCAGCGGAAGCCCCGCTCTCACAAAAGACTCGAGTGTCGTACCACTTCTTATAGTACAGTCTTCTGTGCTGCAGTAAGTCTCTCATAGATGCTCCCGAGTTCTGACCAACAATCCTGCTAACTTTCATTGATTTCAGACGACTGATTATATCCACTAGAGGCACATCCAGGTACACGACAATCCCATTTTTCTTCAGATGCCACATACTAGCATCATGCATAGGATTGGACCCACTGAGGGAAATCACACTTCCAGATGCAGACAAGTTTAAAATGGCTTTTCCTTCCTCTTCTAAAAATTGCTCATTACCAACATCCTGCAATTTTTCAGAAGCGCTCATCTTCCAGGTTTTCTCAAGGATGTCACTGTCCACGTCAATGACACAGCAGCCTAGCTTGTGACCTATTATTCTGCCTACTGTCGTTTTCCCTGCACAAGGAGGCCCCATCAGGATAATATTTTTGTCTCCAACAAGAGAGTGGATTGAGTGCCATGACCTCCCTGATCTTGCATATGCAAAGGCCCGTGAGAGCAAGTGCTGCGCGTGAGTCCGCACGTTAACCGGTGCACTAGAAAAACACTTCCGCGTTATCTGTTTCAAATGTTGACATCTGGTAAAGTTCAGCATTTCTTCCCACTTTTCTGCGTGAGCCAACCTAGGGTTGACTTTAGACCCTTTAAAGACATAAAGACATTTAGTTACTTATTTCAAGAAATGGTTAAAATCCCGATAGAATTGAATATATTCACACCTTCAACACATAAGACGTTCAAAATACTTCAAACTGATGGGACACTTGAGAAGTATTATACGAGATACACAAAGCAGCGGGCTTCACTGCGCCACTCCCATCATGCTCTCATTAAACTCGGATTGCCCTTTCCATCCCTTTCCATCCCTTCTGCCTCTCCTCTCCCATTCCCTCCCTCCCAGCCCCTCTTCTACTATTACATCAATTTGGTTGTCAGAAAAAACACACAGTTAATATCTTTTCAAATTTCAAGACACCAATAAAATGAAGTTTAAAAAAAATATGTATGACTCCCAGTACGATACAAAGCAAATGTTAACAGCAGAAATCTTATTCAGAAAATGTCCTATCGCATGTCTTCATAGACACAGTAAGTCCCACCACCATCTCTCTTCCTTGTAGGAGCACTGTGACAAAGACAGCGTCACGATTTGTTGGCTTATAACACATATGGAGAAAATGTGCAGTTGTAGTAACAAGTACCTACAACTCATAAAAGCTGAGACACACTCTTAATATTCAACTTGTCTTGATGATCATGTTGATAGACTATCCTTATTTATTATTTTCTCATAAAATCCACAACAGGAAATTAGAATAAACAAGCACACTTGCTTATAAGCTGCAATTCCACATGTGCCCTTTCTTCCCTATGTGTCTTTAACCTGCAGACTCTTGAGGATCACGTTGACATTTTTATATTCAATGCCTTTAAAAGGCCATAGTGAAATGGAAAATGTGCCAAAATGAATAAAGACTAATTAATGAGGCCTTCACTTCCGTTTATCCTGTAATCATCGTTAATGGTAAGACTTAATTCTAGACTTCAGAGAAGTAAAGAAACTCATGAGGATATTCAGCGATGAAAAGAAAACTTTTTTGGCATATGGACATGATCTACAATTGTTCACATCAATCCTGTGCCTGCCTTTGGAAATGTACTCATCCTTAAAACAAAACATACCAGATATCAAATATTTTGCCATAATAAAATTTAACTAAATAGCTTGTAATATTTCTTAAATTGACTGATATAAATTTATAGGCATGCTCTCTGATAGAACGAATATGCAGTCAACTATATCAAAATTTAAGTAGAAAACTATAAAAAATTTTTAACAGTATACTGCTGTTGATACTACCTAAACTCTGTTTTGCAATAAAATTTTCAGACCATTTTTTAAAAAGTTAATTCTGAATTTTACTTACAAGCACTTCGACCTATCAAGAGAAAGAATTCATTGCCCACTGACTTTGTATGCTGCTGTGTCTAACTCCATTGAAGTATAAACGCAAAATAACAGGAACCATAGATGAAGAGTCTAGCAAGACCAAGGCAAAGCCAATCTTTGAAGAAAGCAGGGTCTACAATGAAAAAGAATTTCAAGTTAATCACAACTTTATACAGTATCATAAAATCATGTATAAATACTTCAAAATGGCACCTGAAATTTGTAAATCATCTATTACTGAATGATTAAGATATTGGGCTTCTCTTTATTGCAACATTTATAGTATAACAGCAAAGAAGTTTGCTAACAACAAAGAAGGCATTTTTACCATTAAGCAATAAAAGACAACATAGCCATAACTAGGACTGGAGAGATGACTCAGAAGGGAAAAGTACTTGTTCTTGCCTGGGACCTGGAATTGATTTCCAGCACCCACACAGCAGCTCACAGCCATCTGTCAATCTAGTTCCCAGGATCTGGTACCCTCTTCTCACCTCTATGGACACCAGACAGGCACATGATACACAGCTATCTATGTGAGCAAAACACTAGTACATATACAATAAAATAAAAGACAATATAACCAAATAATAATAACTGCAAAATCTTTCACAGTGACATGTGATTTTAGTCATTTAATTAGATGTTTAATGAGAGGCTGACCAGTGAACTAAAAGCTATGAAATAAGGACCTAAATTGTTCTTTCAGATTTTCTTATCCATCCAAATTACCATGAAAAGCCTGCAAGCCCCTGCCACCCACATACACATCTTAGCTACTGAAACAGGTCTGTGATAAATTCAAAGTGTATATTCTGGTGACGAGCACAAAAATATTAATATTAAGCATTGCCAGTCAACAACAACTATCAAAGAATCTGTAGAACAAACCGGATTATCCAGAGATAAGGCCAAGCATATCATTTATAGATTTTCAGAGAGAACAATGGTGCTTACCCTAAATCACAAACAATTTTGCTATGCACTCTGATATACTCTCTAGAGGAAAGCAAAGGCTGGAGAAAATTTTAACTTAAATCACTCAGTAATTTATAAAACTGCATTCTGGTACCCTGTGGTTAGTACTACCTGCTTTTAAGTACACTGTGCAAAACAGCATAATTAATCTATTTATGACAGGTACACTCGTAGGTACACACATGCATCAAACAACTCTCTCACACACACACACACACACTCCAGGAACTGTGAAATGCCTGAGTTGCTGGTTTGTTTTTATTGTTTTCATGGACAATTAATCTTCCATGTTTGATTCAACTTTACATTGGTTGCTTGATATCCATCCCATAAAGAGCAGACAGTGGAAAAGCAAACACAAGCATATTAACTTCCCTTATTTTCTCTAGTCTTCTTGGCCAGACCTTCCCAAGCTCCCACTTTAAACTTTATCTAATTTCCCCTTTCCAAACGACATTGGGAGAGCAAAGTAAAAACAAGACTATTAAGGAGTTGAGTTTATAAGTTCTGCTTCAGTATCATTTCACAGTAAATGTTCTCTTTAGGCTAGCAGAAGGCAAGCAAGCGCTCTGACAAGCCCAATGGAACCCTTTCTAAAGAAAAACTGTAAACTATATGCTAAATTTTGTTTTGTAATATTTAGTCGTGAAAATAACTTTGAAGCCTCTCTGCCCAAGTTAAGCTAATTAAAAGACAAAAGAAGATGAAATAATTCTCAACTGTAAACTGGGTCTTCACTACAGTTGCTTCTCATTCCGGAGTTAGCTGTTATAATGCCGCCTCTCTCCCTGAACGGGTGTGCAAGGCCACTCGCTATTCATTCTTAGGTAAAATGCCGAGGTGGATTCCTACGAGCCTTTAGGTTCAATCCTTTTTTCCAATGAATGACTATATTGTTATTCCATATGCATATCTGTTCAATGACATTACATACACTGCTTATTAGTTACTATGAACTAAGCCAGCGGCACTCTAACTGATGCCTAAATAAATGAAACTCATCTTGGCATACCTGTTTTCTCTGTAAAACACACCAGCCTCTTCATACTTGGAATCACTATAGAGCAACTGGGTACTCAGTTTAGGCCCTGTCTGAGTGGCCACTGAAAACATGAGAATGCAGAACCTGTGGCACCAAACAAAACGTAAAAAGAGCATCTGTTACTGAAACTCCAAACAAGACAACCAACACCTTTGACTTCAGCTGAGAATGTGCATGTACCACATTCAAAATTTCCAATGCCATGTGCAAGGTCACCAATGACTAAAATGTGTGGCCAGATATTGATTTGGGGGATTATGAATAAACTTGAGCAAACAGGACATTAACACATCTAATATATGAATAATGTAAGTTAGCTTATGCCATTCCCTTTATTGAAGGCTGCATTCTTACATCTTTTCCCACATATCGACTCCTTTCAATTAGAACAAATATAAGCCTTGGCGCATCACTGGTGCCTCCAACCACTGGCTTAGTATAGCTGAACCCCTGGGTTCAATCCTGAGGTCAGGAAGGTATATATGTCTTGGCTAATGACTAGCAAGTTGATTAATTATGAATTCATAATTCAAACTTTAGCAAGCACAGGAGCAGACTCCCCTGGAGAATTTTTTTCTATACATGTTAAACAAAAAGAAGAAGAGCAACCATTTTTTCCAAGGCAAAAATGGGTAATCTCTGTTTATACCTAAATTTATACAAAACGTTTTTCTTAAAAACTCAATCTGATGTGAAATAAGGAGAATCTTTCCTCCAAAAGGTCATTCATTTGAACTATGGACTACCCAGAAAAATTAAATCCTATCAAATCAAAAAACATAAAATTAAATTTATTCTTTATTCTTATAAAATAAAATTTAGCAAGAGTCTCAGATTAGGATTTGCATTGAGCGAAACCTTCCAAGTAGGAACTGAAAAGCTCCCTAAGCCACCAGGCCCTTTAATCCATCCACTAGGTGGGACTGCAGAAGAGATGCGCTCCGACTTCCCTGCTGGACACCTTCCCAGTGGATTCACAGCTATGGATTTTCTCTCCCAAAGTACAGAGTGTGGTTGGGGCCAAGGTTTCTAAATGAGCGCCAGCCTTTCTTTCCTCCTCCATTAACTCACCAAGTAAACCACCCAGAGAAGACCAGGGAGAGGAAGGGGAAAGAGAAGCAGCTTGGGTACCGCCAAGGTAGCCTCAGCCGACCCGCCCGCGCCAAAGTCGCCGCACCTGCGCCTGCGCCGACTGCGCCGCTAGGTCGGCCACGTGACCAACACGTCCGGCTCACTGGCCCTCGGCTCCTCCCCTTCCCCGGTTGCTCGCTCCGCCCCCGCAGGGGCGCGGCCCGCGTGTTGGAGACTATTGTGTGACGCCTGCGCACCAGCCATGCTCCCTGTTGTAGAATTTTTCTTCCCAGATGCACCGAATAATAAAAGAAAATAAAATGAGTGGTGGTGGGGGCATTATTTTCATGTTGTCTTTCCCAAAGGCGCAGGAACGTTCTTACGTATTTCTCAGGCAGCAGGGGGAGTTACAAAACAGGGACCAGAGAGAACCAGCCTGCCGCTACCCGTTTCCTAGCAACTGTTTCCACAGCAACCACGCGGTCAACAACGCTAGGCCGTCTCTGGAGGAGCAGAATAGGTTCTTCCCGAAAAGGAGTTGCTATGAAAGGGTCAAAGGGAGATTATTATACGAAAGAGAAATTTTAGTTCCTTGTTAAGAGAGCAAGAAAAGAAAAAAGCGGCGAGAAAAGGAGCAGAGACAGTGGGATAGGGAGTCAAAAGTTGAGTAGTTGTTAAGGAATCCTCGGTGGCCATGGACCCACCCTGCACTTCCGAGAGTATTTATAACCTCATACCCAGTGACTCAAAGGAGCCGCCCCAGCCTCCTAGGTATGTGGTAAGCAAAAGTGACCAGCTCAAAGGAAGACTGTAAATCTTCCTTTTAAGGACTTACTGGGTTTACACATCGTAAGACTTTTAAAATTAAAATATATTTTTGTGTTAATGAAGTAACTTTGTGTGGCAACTTCTTAGGAACAGGTGAACAGGTCTGTTTAGCTTTTCATAATCTCAGAGAAGGCGGGCGGGTGCTGTGAGATGGTAATTTTATGGCCATAGTCTCCTGCTAATACGTAATTATTGATTCAGTTTGGTGGTGTGGTGTCCAGTGAGAAATTTCATGTCATTGAAAAGAGAAATATCATTAATAAGTTTTAAGAAATTCTATGTCTAACTTTAAGTTAAATTCCATGTTGTATTTATTTGACATCACGATTTCTCCTTCTGTATTCTTCGCCTCCTTTACCTAAATTCTCATTTGTTTCTTACTTGAATTAGTTAAGCAAAGATGATGTACTAGGGAGTATTTTCTAGGATTTTTTTTTTCAGATCTTATGGTTTAATGGAAGGAATATAGTTGGATGGATAGAGATTCCAAATTATATAATTGAGGGAATTTTTAATGTATTTGTTGGACCCCTACAAATCTCCAAATCTCAAAAAGGAAACCGCAAAATAAATATCCCAGATACGCTGCCCTGTAACTATTTTTTAAACTCTATTGAAGCCTGAGGGGGGAGAAGAGGGCAGTCTCATTTTGACTCATGAAAGAAGCAGCTACTTTAAAAGAATCAGCACCCAGAAAGCTGAGTTCAAGGCTACCCTGAGCTACAAAGGCAGACCTTGTCACTAAAACCAAACAACCAAGAAAAGAAACCAACCCTCTGAGCTTTAAAAATCAGATTTACAGGTTATTTTGAAAGTGTTCAACCAATCTTCAGTTGTTTTCAGATTTGAACAATAAGTGAAATCGAATCTCTGAGGTCAACTTCTTTTTGCTCGGAGTGTGGCAGCAAAGTGGGCTCCTTCTGCTTTAAGCCTGAGTAGCTTAAACCAGAGGAGTCACGGACATTATACTTCCACCTGTTTATCAAAATCTGGTCGAGGTCGGGCAGTAATGTGAATGCTGACACACTGTGGAGTTTACAGGGTTCACATTACTTATGGCTAAATTCGGTTCAAAATTTCCCTATGCTGTACAAGATAAGCTTCTGCCTCTCTGTAACATAGTGAAAGAAACTACCTTCTGTGAAATTCTGAATTTGGATGTCATATTATTTTATTAGTTAGCATTCTGTTAATTAGTAAAGTTTCTCTGTCCCCTGCTCTGCGAATAACAGTGCCCTAGGAGTCTTGCACATGAGGGAGTGACAGCATACATTTTTTTGTTTTATTCTGAAAAAAAAATAAGTACAAAAAAGGGACTTAGGGTGAGCAGGAATAAAAGAGGTGCCCTAAATAATTCTGTTAGGTGAAGTCAATTTTCACAGTTAGCAATAATGGTGAGAGGGTTTTGACAAGATGCCCGACATGCAAACTTCTGATTTGTTTCTTAAAAATGATGCCCAAACACTTTACCACGTTCCTTCACCACACTAATATGAACTTCTTCCCCTCAGCCGTCTCATTAATAGCCTTGATCACAAGAAAAGCTTTAAATGTGAAAATCCTGTTTACAACCCTGAATAATAATAATCCGAGCTCCCAGGGAGCTTGCCACGGGTTGAAGCACTGGCTCAGACTCATTTCTTGCTGCACTGTGATGTCCCACATGTCACAGATAAAAGTTTTCTGGTTGAACAGAAATATAAACATTAAATTGCGGATTAAGCACAAAGTAATATATTATTTAAAACCCTAATGAAAGTTTCTAATAAATGAGTTGAAGAGATATTTGAAAAGCAGCAGTTTCCACTTTCTGACCTATGAAGAGAAGGTCGCAATTACAGGTGGGGTTTTGTCAACAAGGAAAATTGCAGCTGCCATGTTCATCTGAGTCACCACCTTTTACCCACATTTCTGTAGATAAAAGAACTGTTAGCACACCTCACTGGAATTCTACATACAAACCACCGAGGAAAGAAAACATGCCAACACAGCCAGTTAAAGTGAGCTGCCAGGAAAATTTGTAGATAAGTGAACCTGTTCAGAACATTATTCAATTACAGAACAAGGTTTGCCCTCTTATGCAAACAACCTGTAATATGAAATTGTGATATGAAAAGTCATTTTAAGACATCAGTTGTTAGATTCACCAGAATTCAAATTTTTAGCGAGTAAGCCTGTGTCTTTATTCTATCCAGGACTCAGTAAAAACAAAGTATTAAATTAATTTAGTTTTAAAATTTAACTGAGCTGGGCATGGTGGTACACACCTTTAATTCCAGCACTTGGGAGGCAGAGGAAGGCAGATCTCTAAGTTCAAGGCCAGCCTGGTCTACAGATCAAGTTCCAAGACAACCAGGGTGACACGGGAGACAACAGGGCTACCCTGTCTCAGAAAACAAAACAAAAAAACCTTAATATACATGTCTACTAGTAAGAAGAAGCAGTTGCAATGCTACTACCCAAAGAATGATGTCCATCATACTATTACTGCTGGTGTTCCAGATCACTCTTTTTCACCATCCTCATCTGTTCCCACAGCTCTAGAGATAATCAGTATATTTTAATTTTATGGAAGAGAACACTTGGGTCCAGAAACTCGAGGCGGGTAAGAAGGGCAGGAGCTAAAACTGATGTGATACCAGTCGGACAGCAAGGTCCAAAACTGGATCAGTCTGCGCATGCCCAGAGAGAGAAAGGGGGACTGGAGGAGTGCAGCTGCTTCCGGAAGAGTGTTTGCCTCTGCCACTGATAACGTCTCAAGTATCGGACACTGGTGAGTGTCCATACACTGTTCTCTTCCCACACAATAAGAAGTGTTGTGACGGGACTACCAGAGAGAAGAGAAATGGTGACATAAAACTGCGGTGGCATTACAGATGAGGAACGTGGAAGGTGAGCTTGCAAGTCTTGTATCTGTCTCACTCGTGTTTGACTCACAGCTACCAGAAAGCCGTCAGTCATCCGCAAAGAAAAATATGCTCCAAGTCATATGTCACAAGCAAAAGTTAAACTGTAGCTGAGCAGAAGTATGGCGCTCTTCATCGGGAGCCGTGGGTTCCTGGACCGAGGACACGACTTGGGATGAGGACAGGGGTCAGCATCAGTCCCACAAGGAATGTGCCGTGCTTCAATGGTCTAATATTGGCCCTAGTGCCAGCATAATTTAATGAAAACAATTTGAACAAAAAAATGCAGTTCCGTAGATAAATTGGGTATATTTTCTGGTATTTGGTATAACACTGTCCAATAGAAATGTAAAACACTAAAAATATTTCCTTAGTCCTTTTTAAAAGAAAGCAAAAGCAAAATTAAACTTTATGAGGTATGTTGTTTAGTTCAATGACTTCACTACCATCCTTTCAGCATGCGGGACTAGCCCCGTTTCAAGTGTTTAATATCCACAAGTATCGAGCAGCAGGAACCTAGAAGAGTACAGTGACTGCGCTCATATTTGTCAACTATTTTTTCTCAATAGCTTATGAGAGATCATAACGTCGCTCAACGAAGCACCCCTGCATTACTGGTGATAAATTGAATACAGAGCATACCTGTCATAACTAACCACTCTGGGAGTAGAATATCATCTATTTTTGAAAAATTCGTTACTTTATGTAATCAAAAGGATGGATTGAAAATCATTTCAATGGCTGTGTGTGAACTTACACAGTATGTAACTATATGTGAAAACAGTCTCAAGAATACTCTGGAGGACTTTCTTACACAGTTCAGGCTCCAGAGTTAATATCCACTAAAATCCAAAGCAAATGCACATGCACCCTTTCCCTGCACACCATGGTTTCTCAGGTGTATCATTCAGTAAAAGGAGAATCTTAGCTTCTTTCACATTATCAGCACGTTTCAGCATGTTATCTCTTTGTGTGTCCTTTTAAATTTATAAAATGGATCACTATATGGTGATTGTTAGCAATAAAAAGCTATAGTATCTTAATTGAGGATGACAGTTTTAATTTCAAAGTAAGTCATATCTAGTTCAATCTAAAATGAGTAGACAACAAATTCACTTGTCTGATAAAACTGCCTGCTAAATCTTTATAGTAAAGCCTTATAATTTCAAACATGTAATGAAATGCAGCTATTTAAAATAATAAGCATAGCTGGACAGTGGTGGCACATGTCTTTAATCCCAGCATGGCAGGCAGAGGGAGAGAGAGCTCTGTGAGTTCGAGGTCAGCCTAGTCGACAGAGCCCTGATGGAGGAAGGTCATTGGTTAAGTAATAAAGAAATTGCTTGGCCTCATAGGTTAAAACATAGGCGGGAGGAGTAAACAGAACAGAATGCTGGGAGGAAGAGGAAGTGAGCTCAGACTCGACAGCTCTCCTCTTGGGGGCAGACACCTTAGAGAGACGCCATGCTCCCCTCTCCTGGGCAGATGCACACGATGAAGCAAGCCACCAGGTCAGACATGCTGAACCTTTCCCGGTAAGACCGGTGCTACAAAGTTTATTAGAAATGGGTTGATCGGGATATCAGAATTAGCCAGTAAGGGCTAGAGCTAATGGGCCAAGCAGTGTTTAAAAGAATACAATTTGTGTGTTGTTATTTCGGGGCATAAGCTAGCCAGGCGGCCGGGGTGCTGGGGACGCAGCCCTGCCGTTCATATTACAACAGAACCCTGTAGTTGGATTTTCTTTTACTCTAGCTCCACGTTGGAACACCAGAACGTTGTTGATTGGTTATTTATTTATTTATTATACAGTTTTCTGTCTGCATTGTGCCTACACCCCAGAAGAGGACACCAGATCTCATAGATGATTGTGAGCCATCATGTGGGTGCTGGGAATTGAACTCAGGACCTCTGGAAAAACAACAGCCAGTGCTCTTAACCTCTGAGCCATCTCTCCAGGCCCCTGTTGGTCATTTTTTTACTCTTATTATTCTTACTCTTTGCTCTTTGGTCTTTTTGGGGGGGTTGATGGGGCTGCGGCCCAGCTACCAAATAAATACACATAAAGACTTGTTCTTATTCTTATTATAAATGCCTGACCTTAGCCTAGCTTCTTTCTAGCCAGCTTTACTCAATTTAAATTAACCCATATACCTTTAGCCTCTGGACTTTCATTTTCTGTCTTTCAGTATCCCTTACTTTACATCTTGCTCCCGTAGCTTGCTGTGTAGCTGGGTGGCTGACTCTGGAGTCATCCTCTCGTTCTCTTGCTCCTTCTCTCCTCAGATTTCTTGTTCCATTATTCTCTCTGCCTTCCAGGACTGCCTATCCTTTCTCCTGCCTAACTGTTGGCCGTCTTATTACATCATCAGCTGTTTTTAGACAAAGAATAATAGCTTCACAGAGTTAAACAAATGCAACATAAGAGTGTGAAACACATTTTTGCATGGCTAAAACAGATGTTTCCACAGCATAAACAAATGTAACACACCTTAAAATGTATTCTGCAACAAAAGTGAGTTCCAGGGCAGCCAGAGATACACAGAAAAAAACCTGTCTTGACAAAACAATAATAATAATCTAAATATAAATAAAACAATAAGCTTTGTATATACTGATATAAAAATGTATCACACTATACCATACTTTAAAAATAAAGTTGCACATATACATGTACATATATCCATGAAACAATAAGTAATGTAAAATAGTCCATGAATCTGATAAAGAGCAAGAAGAGTACATGGAATGGTTAGGAGGAAAGAAAGGAAAGCGGGAAATTATGTAATTATAGTCTAAACCTTAAAAAAAAGCGAAAGAAATATATATGTGTAAAGTTGAGAATTTTGATGTCCGTTAGTGCACTGTGGGGAAGAAGAAATTAAAAAGAAAGACTACAACACCAAATTAAAGTTACAATTCATATAGATAAACAGACACTGAACTTATACCAGAAAATTAACTGGAGAAATGAAAGGAATGAAGGGAAGGAAGCCAAGATTATTGCTCATTTGCAATTAATTTGAAACAAAAGATGTTACCAATATAGAATAAAATATCAGCCAGCACTTTATGTAACCAATGAGTATGTTTTTGATTCATATACATGGGAAAAGTACTGAGTCACCAGTTTTCAAACTAAGAAGGAGGTGGCTATAGACACACCCTGCTTCACGTAAAAGGAAATCATGTCATTGATGATGACACCTCTGCCTACTTCCACAGAAGCTAAAGGCACAGGTTTGGCCTGATGATTGCTTCCTGAAATTGTCTTATGACTCATTCATTTCCATAATGTTCCCAACTACTGAGTTCACGGGTAAGGAAAGGCCCAAAAGCCTAGAAACAGTTTGTTTTTGCAAACACACTTGTGTGTCCACGTGAGCATGAACTGATGAAGGCAGGATAACTGACGTGGAGAAGGGGGATGCAATCAGAGTGAATTTCTACAAACATGAGAGTGACAAAGTTAAAAACCCAAGTTAGAAACAGACAGGGAAGAAAACACATTTCCCCAAACTCCACATCCCCAAGGTAAATAGTTAAATTTAATGTATTTGCTTCCAACAATATTAGTGCAAACATTTCAATATGTTTATAACTTGGATAGACATTGTATGTATAATTTTCATAACATCACTAGGTCCTGGGAATTTTCTAAAGTTATTGACTATTCTACAAAAAGAAATCTATTTTTAATTATTTTAAAACCAAAAAATAGGAGAGCCTAGCTTCTGCCTCCAGCAAGGGTGGGGTTTGTTGTCTCACCAGAAGCAGCTTGGACAGGTTAAAAACACACAGAACCAAAGATTTCAAACCCTGGACAGTGGACACACAGCTCAGCCCTCCCTAAAGGAATGGGGCTGGCTTGCAGTTGCCCTAAGAGACACTCCAGGGACAACTTTCTGGCCACAGTCCAGAGAAAGGAAACAAAGCCCTTGATTATCCCGGAATTATGAGGACAGTTTGGAGCTGAAAAGACAAAGCAGCTATAATTCACATCATGGCGCAGCAGAGAGCTGCCTAGACAGGAACAGAAACCCACATGACGTTTCCTTGAACTCCTTGATTGATAGTGTGTATGTGTGATGAAATACAACACCAAGAAAATGACCCTCGGAAAGCAGCAGCTCCAAGTTCATCTGCTTACAGCTAGAGTGGTGAGGTCTCCTTATTCACAGAGCGCATTGCCATAGGGCAGAATCGGAACAAAGCTCCCAAGCTGAAGACTTGACATCTAACCTTAAAATTACCACTTTTTCCAACTATGACAACTGCCTTCCAGACTCAAACTAAAGAAATGTTAAAGCAATAAAAAAAGAAAAAAGTTAAATAAGAAAAAAGACAGAAGTCAGGAATCAACACTATAAAATTTGCATTACTTGGCATCCGATAAAATACGTACAGGCAAGCCAGGCATGGTGTTGCATGCCTTAAATACCCATACCCAGGAAGCAGAAGCTGGTGGATCTCTGTGAATTCGAGGTCAGCCTAATCTTCAAAATGAGTTCTAAGACCGACACAGCTATGTAAAGAGACCCTGTGTTAAACAAACAAAAAGAACAAAAATGTACAGGCATGCAAAGAAACAGGAAAATATAAGATATATCCTAAAAGAAAAGCAGGCAATCTAAACAGCTAGAAATGTCACAAATAAGAAAATTACAAGTCAAAGGCATTTAAGGCAGACATTTTAAATATCATGTCCAAAGAGGTAGAGGGATGCAGGAATAAGATATGAAGAGATGAAAGGGGGGGTGGATACAAGTCTAACTTTCAGATGTGAAGAAGACTGTTCAAAATGAAAATATTGGGTGGGGTCAGCAACCCATGTCACTAATAAAGAAAACAAAACAAATTTTAAGACGCCACAGCAACACAAATGAGACATGGGGAATAAAGAGAACAGCGCATTGCGAGCTAAGGACAATGTCAGCCAGCCTCTAAGTCAGGCGTGGTGATGCATACCTTTAATCTGCAGGAATCAGTCTCTCTTTCTACCACGTGGTCCCAAGGATCAAAACCTTCCTGACAAGTCTCTTAACCTGCTGTGCCATCTCACCAGCCCACAATATAGACTAAAAGGCACAATAAAATGAAATGACACAGATATACAAAATAAAAACAGTGATTGGCTAAAATTTCTATGTAGACTATGAGAACATCCCTCTAACAATAAAAACATCAAGTTCAAGAGCCAGCTGATTCAGTGATCTGGCTGGCTTAGGCAGGTGTCCCCTCCTCACCACCTCACGTGTGTCCTTCTCCAAGCCATGTACTGGAAAGGGAAGGATGAGGTAGGGAGGCCATTCTCCAGTCACGGGAATGCAGTTGCGAGGCTAGCTGTGCCTTGTCTAGGCCGCAAGCGCTCCAGTGGATACAGATGCAGCAGTATCTAGTTCCAGTGACTGAAGTCACACCAAGTACATCCCCCCGCTACAGTGGAACTAAATTAGAAGTCGGTGAAAAGATATTGGGAAGCCTGAATTTATGAAAACAGAGCAAACACATATGAGCATACTTCTAAAGGAAGATGATAAAAAAGACATTTAGGGTTGCATGAAAATGGAAGATATCTTTCCTTTCCTTTTCTTTCTTTCTTTCTTTCTTTCTTTCTTTCTTTCTTTCTTTCTTTCTTTCTTTCTTTCTTTCTTTCTTTCTGTCTGTCTGTCTGTCTTTCTTTCTTCCTTCCTTCCTTCCTTCCTTTCTTTCTTTCTTTCTCTTTTTTCAAATTTTTATTTTTTCTGAGACAGAGTTTCTCTGTAAAGCCCTGGTTGTCCTGGAACACATTTGGTAAACCAGGCTGGCTTCAAACTCATATTTTCCTGCCTCTGCCTCCCAGTGCTGAGATTAAAGGTGTGTGCCTCCAAGTCTCGTAAACGATGCCCTTTCAAATGTTTGGGATGCAGCCAAGGCAGTGCTTAGAGGAAAATTTATAACTTTAATACTCAGAGAAAGTTCTAAACGTTAAAAACCAAATATATTTATATCTTAATAAACTTTTTTAAAAGCAAATGTAAAATGAGGGGACTAAATATTAAAGAGCAATGAAGAAATCACTGAAGGGAAACACGAGTGAGCATTAGGGAAAAACAGCGAATGTGGGTTCATTGCGAAGATGATTCAACCGCTGGCAAGACTGAGTGGCTGGGGCTTTGGGGTGGGGAGACACACATCACTAAGGTCAGCAGTGAGAGAGGAGACATCCCAGTCGATGCCGGAAATAAATGAACACCTTTGCCCCAGCACCTCCTGCAGCCTGTAGTTCATAAATGTGGTGGGTGGAGTCAGACCATTAAGCCTTTATGCCCAATCTCCATTATCCATCAGAAATATATGCCTGTTCATAAGCTTTAAGTATTTTGCACTAGAAATGTAAATGCTACGATTTTAATTTTTTAATTTCAGGTATACATCAGTGTTTAGACCAGCTGTAAAAGATGACATGAAGAAATTCAAAACTGCAATGAAAACTATGGGGCCTGCGAAAGTTGACATACCTTCCCCAAAGGATTTTCTAAAGAAACACTCAAAGGAAAAAACCCTACCGCCTAGTAGGTTTAATCTCTTACTGTGTTAAACGTTAGAATTATTGGCAGGTGATTTAGTAACCCCGTTATTTTGCCATCAACAAGTATTAGATATCCAGAGGCAGCAGCAACTGTAAAGGTAACTCCAGGGAATGGGGCTTGGGCGACTTGGAGAAAGCGCGAGTGGGAAGAGTAAATGAGCGCAGAAGATGGGGCCGGCTCCACACAGACTCCAGGTGAGGCAGGCATCTTGAGCTACTTCCTGGCCTATCCAAGAAGCCTCCCCTCCAACACCCTGTGCTCGTTGCTTTCTCCTGGATTGTATCTTTAATTGTAAGCGCTTATCAGACAGGTCGGCATCCCATGTATGGTGACTGATTGATGAGCAAGGTTGCCCCTCATCTGGACTCCAGCCTTTTTTATTAAGTGAAGGAAATTACAATGGTCATTACCAGTTGTTGAACCAATATTCGAATTGAATTAGGGACCACTCTAATAACTTCTTTATCTAAATTACTTTAGAGACCTTACTCCCAAGTAACATTCACATCCTAAGGTACTGGATCTATGGGTTCAGTATATAAATTCTGGAAAGAAATGTCAGCTCCAAGAAAAGATTAATCCAACCCATAGACTTTTAATAGTAATTACATATTTCCCTTTGAAAATAGAAGTAATATAATCTAACTTGTAACAGGACGCCAGGCCTTAGTAATCTCCCAGACCTTAGCACAGCTGACTCCATGGTGGAGGCACCATTCAAACTGTAAAACTCAGCATGTAGACAGCACCACCAGCCAAAACTAAAACAAAGACCTAATCCATCAAAACCCATCGTTCTGGAACGTCTCTAAATGTACTAACTTACGTTTTGTGCTTAACAGCTCACCCTGAGAAAGGCTCAGTGCTAAGATCTCAAACACCCGGTGTAGTCACTGGCTGGCTAATAAGGACTTTCTAATGGCTTAAACCATGTGTGAGCATCTTCTCTGATGAATGACCCCCACAGCATCACTAAGAAGATACAGTCAGCTAAATGCAGAAGTAAATGGAAGCCAGACGATAGCAACCATGGTACAGTTAGGATTGAAGTAAGGTCCTGATGAGTGAGCAGCTGCCTTAGCTCTTAGAAACACACTTCAGTTACCTGTCACTTAGAATAGACAACCATGCTGATGTGGCTATATCAAAATGGCGTGTTGGAACTGTTATACTAAAAGGGCTGTGTTAAACGAAACAGTTCCACCTGCTGCTATCAGGACTGTGTGCACTAGAGACCAAAGATATGTTTGATGACTGTTACTTTAGGATGGTGGGACACACTAGGAAGGAAGGAGTAGGCAATCTTGGTCATATTGGTAACCTGTAAAACGGCATGTTTAATACACAGCAATTACTCATTGTAATGGTTTCTGTGAAAATATCCAGAGATCACTGGGTTGCCAACATCATTTTGTTAATTTATTTAATGGCTTTGTTAGAGTTTTTTCTTAAAAAAATAATACTGACAGCATGCTGAAAATGATCTATTTTATATAAACTTATTTTAAATGGGAAAACTGAGTATGTGTTGTAGTCTTTATAAAATCCATCAGAAATATAGTAGTGATCTATCATTATTACCCTCCTACTCTTTTATACTGTTTTTCAACTTCAAATTGATCACATTGCATTTAATTTTATATTTTGAGTATTTACAGTTGAGGTATAATTGACAAATGAAAGGCAGTACATATTTGATGTACACAAAATAATAATTTTTTAATTTTAAGTATTTAAGTATAACATTAGTGAGATCTCAATACTAGTGGTAAATAACTGGATGTCCTAAATAGTGTTGAGTAGCAATGTTTATTTTCAAACATTAACAATAAAATGTTATATTTAACAGAAAAAAAGTTTAATAGATGTGTTCCCAAGAAGCCTCCAGTGCCCTTGAGGACCGATCATCCAGTCATGGGAATACAGAGTGGAAAAAACTTCATAAACACAAATGCAGCTGATGTCATCATGGGCGTGGCCAAAAAGCCCAAGCCAATTTATGTTGACAAAAGAACTGGAGACAAGCATGATCTTGAGACATCCGGACTATTCCCCAAATACATCAACAAAAAGGTAGTTCTTGATCTGTCAGCGAGAGATCAGAGATTCCAAAGTTCTGCAGGGGGTCTCTATGAGATAGGTACACAGTGTGTTCCCTGGACAGACTATGAAGCATGCCCATTCCCTCCGCCCTGCGGTCTGTGTGGGGTTCACATCTAAAACATGAATGTTGTCTTCCTCAATTCCAGTTATTAGTATATTTAATAACTACAGCAGACATTCTCTAAAAGCTATTAATATCAGTAAGATAAAAAGGTCACTAAATGCAGCCACTACTGTAAATCCTGAGGAACCTACCTTTCAGGAGGTCTTGGGATGCAGCCATTCAACTTGGGAGCAGAATGAGAGAACTTAGCAGATGAGGCTTCAAAACCACCCAAACTGCCAATCTCTCCAAAACAACCCACATCACTGTTTTAGTGTAAATGCGTTGATTTGAGTTGAATTTGGGTAAAGATTAAGAACGCTGCACCGGGATTCATTATTTGGGTCCCTGATTTCGATCTGAAAAAGTACTCATCATAAAGGGATGATTTTATCTATCAAATGTTAATTGTTAAAAAGGTTTTTAAATCAAAATCTTACAAGGAAAGCTATACAAATCCTTCCCTATTTATATATTTATAGAGCATAAAAGTATGTTTGTGAACACATCCTAAAAGAGGCTTCAACATCCTAAATATTAATAACAAATAATAGTAAGTTGTGGCCAGAAATAGAGGAAGAATAGAAAGAGAAAGGAAGGAGGGAGGGAGGGAGGAAGGGAGGGAGAGAAGGAAGAAGAGAGGGAGGGAGGGAAGAAGAGAGGGAGGGAGGAAAGAAGGCAGGCAGGCAGGCAAGAAGGAAAGAAGGAAGGAGGGAAGGAAGGAAGGAAAGAAGGAAAGAAGGAAGGAAGGAAGGAAGGAAGGAAGGAAGGAAGGAAGGAAGGAAGGGGAGAGAGAGGAATGGAGTGAGAAAGGGAAAAGGAAAGAGGAAGAGAAGAGAAAATAGTGGGAAGGGGAGGGGATCAGAAGGGAGACTTCAGTAGTGAGGAATGAGTCCAGGTGTCTAGTGATCTACAAACGGCCTCCAGGCTGCTTTCAAACCTTAGCACCCGTTCTCTGGGAAATGGCTCCATCCAGCAGGCCAAGATCACCTCTGGAAGAACTCAGCTGTTTTCTGGTCATTGGCCACATGCTGGGAACTTTACTAAGACTTCTCAGGATGCTTCTTTCTCTTGAGGCACATCTAAGGTGCTTGTGGTTCTTGTCACATCTTTGAGAAAAGTGGACTCCTGGCTCCTTCAAGCTACTTCCAACCCATTATTGATATCTCATTGCCTAAGTTCCCTCTCCTTTGCTGGTTATGTTGGAGACTACTGCACACACCAACTTCTCTCCAGATGTCTCTGTTTATGTTGCCCACGTCAATACATTTTCTTTTAGAAAAGAAAAAATGTTGAAGTATCCATCACAGACACAAAGATAGCAGGTCAGCCTACTACCTGTGTGTGTTTATCAAGCATAAAAGCGCACACACTTGTTTTCAGGGTGTTGCTATTCACAGATTTGTTCAACTTTTCACTATTTGGAGTTAACGATTAGTAAATGAGGTGGGTAGCATCTCCTTTGATTTCTGTGGCTGTGATAGACTCATGATCAAACCAACCCAGAGAAGAAAGGGTTTGTTTAATCTTACAGCTTATAGTCCATTATGAAGGGAAGTCAGGAACTCAAGGCAGGAACCTGGAGACAGGAACTGATGTAGAGGCCGTGGAGGGGTGCTGCTTACTGACTTGCTCTCTATGGTTTGCTCAGTTTGCTTTTTTTTACAACCCAGGACCTCTTGCCCGGGGGTGGCAACAACACAGTGGTCCCTCCCATATCCACCATTAATCAGAAAATGCCTAGCAGACCTGTTTAGAAGCCAGTTTGATGGAGGCTCAAATTTTCTCAATTGAGGTTCCCTCCTCCCAGATGACCCCAGCTTGTGTCAAATGGACACAAAGCTAACCAGCACCAGATGGTATAGGTAAAAAGATTTGAGGAAAAACAAGTGAACTTTTTTTTCTTTTTTTTTGTGGTTTGTTCTAAATGAAGTATATGCCATTTGTGATTTGAAATTGTGGACAAAATTAAAAGATGAACGAGCATATGAGGTTTATAACAATAATAGTGAGCTATTGCTTTGAATTCCAGTTTGTCACTTGCTAACTTTGGGATCTGAGACAAGCCATTGGATCAATCATAGGGGTATAGTGAGCATTAAATGACATTAAATAAACTAAGCATATGATGAAAACCAGCACCTAATAAAAGCACCAAAGAGAATAGACATCATAATAGAACAATTAGTGATGAGACTCATCAGTCTCCAGCCAGTTAGCTTGTAGGACCACTCAAAATCACTGACGCTTTTCCTCATTTGCCAGATTTTTCTTTTCTAAAATGTATAATATTGGTCCCTTTTCTAAACATACTATGCCAAACATAATCTAACCTCTAAAAAGGTATTTTTATTATAGGGCAGGGTGGTCTGCATGTGCCATAGTTCACATGCAGAAGGAGAAGAGGACTTCGTGATAGTTTCCACGGCTACCAGATCCCGCACTGACTTCCTCAGTGTCACCTCCCTGGCTTCTTTATCTTCAGTTTCTTCATTACCTTCTTAGCTATTATTTTCTTCAGAGCATGCACACCTGTTATTTTATACTTTCCCCTCTCAGTATTACAGGGGGGTTGCTTTCAGAACCCTTGTGGGTACCAAAATTCACAAATGCTCAGAGCTCTCTTATGAGTGGCTTAGTGGATGTGTGTAGCATACATAACCTGTTCCAGGCTTTATTTTATCTCTAGATTTCTTAACATAACCAATATAGGGCAAATACTTTGTACATCACTGGTATATGATGCTGTTTAGGGAATAATGACAAGGAAAAGTCTGCACATATTCACCACGAATGTAGTTAAAACTTTTTAAGATTTATTTATTTTTATGCATATGAGTAATTTGCCTGCATGTATCTCTGTGCACCATGTGTGTGCCTGGTGCCCATGGAGGCCAGAATAGGTTATTAGGTCCCCTGAAACTGGAGTTACAGATGGTTGTAGGCCACAAGGTGAGTGCTGGGAAGAGAACTCGGATTCTCTGCAAATACAGCCAATACTCTTAACTTCTGAGCCATCTCTCCATACCCAGGTACAGATTTTAAGCGTCCTTTCTTTGAGGTTGATTGAACACATCTTTCTATACAAGAAAAAGAATTCAATGGGGAAAAAACGTTGCTTTTCTATTCACTATTATTTTAGCACTCAATAAATTCTCAAATACTATTTGAGAACTGAACACAGAGAAATCATGTTTCTCTAGATAGTGACAATATGTTCACTAATTTGAAAGAACCTCAGTTGATGGCCTCACCACCAGTCCCTGTAAGCAGCTCAGGAACCTGAAAACACAGCTTGCCTTTCCAAAATAACCATAGGGGGCTGAGCCAAGCTTCCCGTAAAGTTGTTATGCATGGGACCATTAAGGGTTTGTTCTTATGGTTTATAAAGGTTTGTCTCCTTTTATTTAATCAGATTATAAAAATAGAGACCTGTGAGATATGAGTTTCAGGTCAAAGTGATTTACATAAAATATAGGAAAGAAAAGCCAACTCTGTGTTTTCCTTAAAGGCTTGTTTTTGTAAACTCTGTATGCATGTGTGTTCTTATGTATGTGTATACAGGCACTACAGGAGCAAGGGGACAGCAAATCCTTTGGGCCTAAATTGTTCTGTACACCTGGGTGTGTGCTGGGGACAGAGCTCAGGTCCTGTCCAAAGGCAGTAGATGCTCCTAACCACTGAGCCTTCTCCCAAGCTCTAGAAAAGCCAACTCCTAAAAGCAAACTTGCTGGTGTGGTGATGTGAGTCTCAGCACTCAGGAAAATGAGGCAGGTAGATATCTGTAAATTGGAGGCCAGTCTGGTCTACATCGAGTCTTCAAGGCCTGTCTTGGCTACTATGTCTAAAAACTAGTATAGACCAGTGGTTCTCAACCTTCCTAATGCTGAGACTCTTTAATACCTTTCCTTATGTTATGGTGACCCAACCATAGAGTTATTTTTGTTGCTACTTTATAACTGTAATTTTGTTGCCGTTATGAATTATAATGTAAATATTTGTGTTGCCTGATGATCTTAGGCAGCACTTATGAAAGGGACATTTAATCAAAGGAGCTGCCACCCACAGGTTGAGAACCCTCAGGTCTAGAGCTTAAGAACAGACACTGGTGAAACTCTGAAGAGAAACAAAATAAACTGCTACAAGATCTCTGTTCTTTTAGTGTGTGTGTGTGTACACATATGCACATATATGAAGGTCAGGGAACAACTTGCCTCCACCATGTGGGTCCAGGGATTGAAATCAGATCATCAGACTTGGGCAAACACCTTTACCCACTGAGCCAGCTTTCTGGTCCAGCATCAGCATTTGAAGTGACTGGGATGAACCGGCTCTAACTTGCGGGAAGGGGAGCGTGGAGGATAGGAGAAGGAAATTGAGGGATTTTGTCAATTTTCAGAGGTTTTGTTTGTTGGATCTTTATATATATATATATATATATATATATATATATATATATATGACAATGAAATTGCTTGCTCGCGAGTCCTTCGTTGCTATGCTCACACAGAGAAGACTGCACGCAGGATGCTGATTAGTTTTTCTCCGAAAACTCCTCCCAGGATTATGGTGTCACGCCTGAGTACATCTGCAAGCGGAATGAGGATGCCAAGAAAGCCCAAGAAGAGTATGATAAGTACATCCAGGAGAGCCTGAAGAAAGCAGCGATGAAGAGACTTTCTGACGAAGAAAGGGAGGCGGTTCTGCAGGTGAGCCTCTGGAGTCACTGCTCTCTGACCCTCTAGCCTGCACGGCTCCATCACTGAAGCCAAGGCTTTGACTTCAGTCAGAAGTGTCCCTTGGGGTCCAGCACAAGTGCACAGAGCAGAGTCGACTCATTGGAAAAAGAAAAAACCTGTAGTGCAGGGATTCGTAAAATTATTTCTAATTTGGTATCAGTTGTAAGGAAGCCCATTTTCTCCTTCAACAAACTGATACTTTAAAAAGTGAGAAAATAATCACTTTAATTCAGTAAATTTATTTTTTAAAAACTCATAGATGAGGTATTTTCACTAGATGGAGCTCTAGAATAATTGAAGCTATCCACATCCACAGTTTTTCATTCCAATGATTCAACTTTCCAAATTATTAACTAAATGAGTGTTAGATTTTACATATGTTCCTTCTATTTTGAACAAAGGGGCATAAGACAATGTCCACTGTAGCTTTATGGGAGAGGTCTGTCTGAGTGTGGGGCACCAAGACGAGCAGGGCATGGCGCTGTCGTTTGTGCAGGGCATTCATTAAGCACCTGCTCGTCCTCCTCTGCCACCATGCTGTCCCTTAAAGAAGTGATTCCTTTTAACGTTTATTTGAAAGCTCCCGACCAAACAGTATCCGGTGACTTCACAAAACAAGAGGAGACGGTCCAGCAGGAAAGAGTTTTTCTGACAAACGTGGGTACATAGCACGTGGAGTGTGCTGGCGCACGCCTGTAATCCCCGGGCCCCCGTGCCCACACGGAAGTACAGAGCACGTGGAGTGTGCTGGCGCACGCCTGTAATCCCCGGGCTCCCGTGCCCACACGGAAGTACAGAGCACGTGGAGTGTGCTGGCGCACGCCTGTAATCCCCGGGCTCCCGTGCCCACACGGAAGGCATCGCTTCATGGGAAAGAAGCTCATGGGCAGTTAGCCTGGTACATTCAAGAGGCCCTGTCTCAAACAAGGTAAAGGCAAGGATCAATACCTGAGGTTGTCCTGTGACGTCCACACAGTCATCATAGCACATATGCCCATACACATGCACACCATAAAAAATCTCTCTCTTTCATTAATTTCTGTTGAAAATGGGTTATATGCCATTTCAGAGTTTTAACATTTAATTGATGGCATCATAATCACCAATAAAATGTTATTAGGTATCTATTTTGTACACAGTATTATTAGCCTGTGCCATGAAGATAGCACCAAAGGTAAAAGATAATTTTTTGTTATAGAGAATGCTGTAGTTTGTTGGGTGACTGGGCAGACAGGAATGTGGGTTTGTGGATATTAAGGACGTCCCAAGTTGGTAGTCAGCTCCAAAAGAGAGAGATCTTGGGTGAAGCCCGAGAATGCAGAGTGAGAAACACCCAGACACCAGGTTGTAGTAATAGGGGCGGCGGCGGGGTTGCGTCCCCAAACACCCCAGCCGCCTGCCCGGCTCGGCTAGCTTATGCCCCAAAATAATTACACAGACACTGTATTCTTTTCATCACTGCTTGGCCCTTAGCTCTGGCCTTTACTGGCTAATTCTCACATATTAATTTAGCCCATTTCTAATCATCTGTGTAGCGCCCCTAGGTGCGCTTACCGGGAAGATTCTAGCCTAAGTCCATCCTGGGTTGGAGCTTCATAGCGTGCGTCTTCCCTGGAGCGGGCAGCATGGCGTCTCTCTTGCGTCTGCTCCGGAGAGGAGAGCTGTCGAGTCTGACCTCACTTCCTCTTCCTCCCAGCGTTCTGTTCTGTTTACTCCACCCACCTAAGGGTGGGCCTATCAAATGGGCCTAGCAGTGTCTTTATTGCTTAGCCAAAGAAATCAACAGATTGATATATGACACTCCCACATCACTTCCCCTTTTTCTGTTTAAACAAAAAAAAAAAAAGGAAGGCTTTAACCTTAACATAGCAAAATTACATATAACAAAACAGTTTCAAGTAAAAGTTACATCAGAAACATTTATACATATAACAAAATTGACCGTAAAATCTCTATCAATAAAGCAAAATCTATACTAATGCAAATTATTCATGTCTATATCATATCCCCCTTTAAATGTAAAAGAACGTTTTATAAACCATATTTGGGAACATGGGCGCAGTTTTTTCTCTCCAAACTGCTTCCTGCTGAATGGGGGCGTCGTTAATTAGGTCTTTCATGGTATAACCTGTGTGCTAGTTTCATCTCAGTTGGCAGTTGAGCAAAGCAATTTTCTGAAGATGTTCACAGCAACCCTTCAGGAGGACGTGGTCCATCATACCAAATCGGAATAGAAGAAATCCATAGAGTCTCATCCTCTGTGAAAACAAAAGAAGACTCTCTCCAAAGCATCATATCCTTAGACCCAAATTCTGAAATCGTAATACCCTTATATCCATTCTGGTTTAGCTTGGCAGCCCATGTAATGAAATGTCTCTCTGTACTTAGCTCCTTCCCAGTTAAAAAATTTAAAGAAAACACAATGTACATAATCCAGACTCTCTGTGAATTTTTCATCTTTACGCGGCTTATTTTTATTTATATCTATAACTATCTGTACTCTGTCTCTTTAAAGACTTTACTTTTACTTTTTTCTTTTTAAACCATTAACTTTATTCTCTATATTCTTTTTCTTCTCTCTCCCAAGCCAACGTACATTCATCCAACAGTGTGACTCACTTAGTGGTCTGAATCTGTCCTATTGTGAATCTACAATTTTTTACTATCCAGGAGCACTTTTGATTTGCGCCTTTAAATCACTAGGCGCTTAAGAATCTAAGCTGTGACATTCCTAGGTTAACTTTTTGCTTTTTGAGCGTATATCTGTAGACCAGGCTGTCTTTGAACTCTCGGAGATCCGCCTGTCTCTGCCTCCCAGGCATTGGGATTAAAGGCGTACACTACTACACCTTGAACTCACAGAGATCTGTTTGTCTCTGCCTTCTAGGCACTGGGATTAAAGGCGTGTGCTACCACACCTTGAAGTCACAGAGGTTTACTTTAAGAATTTTAACTTTTAGTCTGCATATATTTTTAACACACTTTAAACCATTCAGAAATTTTCTCTGTCTTTGAATCTCTCTTTACTCTATATCTCTCTTTTTCTGACCACATGAGTCTTTAATTTGCCAAGCAATCTCAGTAGGACTAAAGCCGTGGCTTTGCCAGCTAGATCCAGTCCATTCCTTAGCTTTCCAGCCTCATGGCGGATATACAGGCTGCAGCCATGATTATAGCATTTCAAGGTCCCTGCCAGCCAGCAAGCTACAACAGACGACACTCAAGTCCTCTCTCGGTAACCGGCCCTCCTGCCTCAAACAGTCAGAGTTTGCCCTGGCAGGATGGCCCAGAAAGCCGGCATTTTAAAACGGCGCAGCTTTTTTCTTGCTACGGCTGAAAACCAAAAAGCATGCGTTCAGCTTTTCGTCAACACCGTTTAAGTGTTTCGTGGCAGGACCTCTTAATGAGCTGCAGGGTTTTGCAGCTGAAGCTGAGTCAGGAAGCCTCTTGGGGCTACCAGGTAGGAGCGGCACTCAGCACTTTAATTCTGAGACTGAGCGTGCAGCACAGAAATTCTTTTCATCCAAGTAACATCCAAATCTGACATTCAGAGCACTGCGCAGTCTGAAAACACGTCCCTGTATGGCGGCAGGAATCCGCCATGCTCTTCCGCCTGCCTAAGCCTGATTCTGCCTTCTGCCCAGGAACAGGTGGGAAGCTCTGAGTCATCGTCATGGTCTCAGAGCACTCTCCTTCCGATCCCAAGCGGGAACACAAACATAAAGCCAGAGTTTGCACTGGCGGCAAAGCCCCAGGAAGCCGCGCTTTAAAATAACGCAGCTTTTTTTCTTCTGCTGTTGCTGAATCAGCAAATCTCTCTACAGCACGCCACCAACAAACAGCAAAAATCTGTGTTACACTCTCTCTCCCTTATTTTTAAGCCTTCTCAGGTTTTTTAAGTGGGTTTAGTCCATCACGTGGGGCGCCATTTGTAGTAATAGGGGCGGCGGCGGGGTTGCGTCCCCAAACACCCCAGCCGCCTGCCCGGCTCGGCTAGCTTATGCCCCAAAATAATTACACAGACACTGTATTCTTTTCATCACTGCTTGGCCCTTAGCTCTGGCCCTTACTGGCTAATTCTCACATATTAATTTAGCCCATTTCTAATCATCTGTGTAGCGCCCCTAGGTGCGCTTACCGGGAAGATTCTAGCCTAAGTCCATCCTGGGTTGGAGCTTCATAGCGTGCGTCTTCCCTGGAGCGGGCAGCATGGCGTCTCTCTTGCGTCTGCTCCGGAGAGGAGAGCTGTCGAGTCTGACCTCACTTCCTCTTCCTCCCAGCGTTCTGTTCTGTTTACTCCACCCACCTAAGGGTGGGCCTATCAAATGGGACTAGCAGTGTCTTTATTGCTTAGCCAAAGAAATCAACAGATTGATATATGACACTCCCACATCACCAGGTGGGGCTAAAGAACAGGGGCGCCTGTGTTGAGAGGTACCGCCAAAGTGCTGGAAGAGGTGGAGGGCGATGTCAGGCTGGTCATCTGGAGAAGCGAGGCTTTTAGCTGCAGCTTCAGGAAGCACGCGCCTCTGCAAAAGCCAGGTCATTATACCTGCGTGACGCTGGAAAACGGTAACAGGGAAGGTCTTCCTTAGAGTTTGCAAAGGCTCTTCCCTCCTGTGCCTTGTGGATGTAGTGAAGAAACCTTAGACTTCCTGTTCTGGTCACCCCAGAACCTCTCTTGATGCAGCAATGGCAAAATGGTGACTCCTTCTCAGAATGCCCCACTCCCTAGCCAGTTACCAAGCCAACTGCTGTCCTCCAGACCAGCCCAGGACCTTTCTTCCCACCCATTTCAAGGCTGCAGGGTTCTGTGGCACTGCAGGTGTGTGCCCTGAGCTCACCTTCATAAAAGTCACACCTGGGAGGGACCATCTCGTCTGATGATCCCAAATGCCTCATTTTACAGACGAGCAGAGCAAATGCTGACTCATATGAGCTCTGGTCCTTCTTTGTGGACATCCATGTGTTTAGGGGCAGGAGGATAACACAGGGTAAGCACAGTCCTTACTCTCGTAAGCTCCAACTCTAGCTGTACTTGCCCTTGGTCACATATTGTCAGGACTAAAGGCACAGCTAACACACACAAGGCGGATTCATCTTGGGTTGTGAAGGAAGCTTTAGAAGGAACTATAATAGAAATGAAGTCCAGTGAAGGAAACCAGCAAGGCCCTAAGACCTCCAAGACTAGGGACACGGAAGTTCAGCACCAGGTACAGGTATGAGAAAAGTGAAGGCCTGTCAGTGTTCTCGGAACTTAATGCGCCGGAGAGACCTCCCAGCACAGATAAACACAGCTGAAGTATGTGCGCAAGTGCAGAAGGCAAGGGGTAGAGGCCCAACCTCTCCTCCTCCCACCAGAGCTGCTTTAAATTCGGAGGACAGAACAAAAAGCAGGAGACCCACAGAGCCAGCTGGACCCTAGCTGTGTCACAAGGCAGGGTGGGAAGGTGGAGAGTGTTTGGGAACCAGGGGGTCCAGAGACAGGGATCAGAAGGCTTTTTTTTCTTATGGATCATGGCTTGCACTCTGAATTTTTACATCATGAACAATATTATTCCAGTACAAAAACAGGAGAAAGAAAAATAAAAAAGGGAGAAATGTCTATTGCTACAATGGAGAAAAGACTATTTTATAAGATAAAGTAAACAAAAATAAAAGGTTTGAAAATCGCAGAGGCTGTATCACCATGATACAAAATTCTATTGTGTTTCCATCCCTAGCTGTTGGCTTTGATCCAAACACTGCTGTACGTTCTCGGAGTTAAGAGCAAGCTATCTTTCAGAAAAAAAGCCATAGGAAAAGATGTGCTTCTGGGACAGCAAGTAATGTGAAAATATTCCCCGACTCGCTTGGAAACCCTTTGATATCTGAAAGTGTATAAATGTGTACATTTTCTCTCAGAGATAGACACCCTGTGGTGCACTGTGGAAACATGTTCGGGTTGCGTAATGAAGGACCAGAGGGAAGCAGAGTCCCTCTGAGAACGGCTCTTCAGGATGCATCTCATGTGCTATTAAAAGCGCCACTGACCCATCTCCCTCTTGAGAGAGTTAAACCTGGGCAACAATGGCCTCTACCTTTCACCATCCCCAGATCTCTGGTTTAATCTGACTCAACAAAGGCCCAAATCACCTGTTCCATTTCCCCAACCAATGTATCTTATGTAGTGTATTCTACCTTTTCATTGCTTTACCTAAATACAGAATTAAATCACTGAAACTCCATTGTCCCCCAAAGGATTCTATTCACTGCGATGTCCTTGTTATATAAGAAACTTCGAACCCTCTTTTCCCCACTTATTTTGCTTAGCATGAATTACTTACACAAGTTAGTGTGTATCACTGTGACATTTTACATGCACGCACTTAATGTGCTTTGATTGTTTCCAGCCCTTCATTGCCTTCTCCTGTCTCCTCTCCCTCCTACTGATCTCTCTCCCTTTCTATTTCCTTGTCTTTTTGTTACTGTGGTAGTTTGAATATAATTGGCCCCCATAATATCATAGGGAGTGGCACTATTAGGAGGTGTGGTCTTGTTGGAGGAAGTGTGTCACTGTAGGATGGCAGAAGGGGGACTTGAGATCTCCTGTGCTCAAGATATTGCCCAGTTTCTCAGTGTACTTCCTGTTGCCTGCTTATCAACATGAAGCAGCTCCTTCTCAGGTACCGTGTTTGCCATGACAATGACGGACTAAACCTCTGAAACTGTGAGCCACCACCTCAATGAAATGTTTTCCTTTATAAGAGTTGCCATGGTCATGGTATCTCTTCCCAGTGATAGGAACCCTAACTAAGACAGTTACCAGTTTTAAAAACTAGCATCAGTGATGGGGTTCAGTATGCATTTCACACATATGTGGCTTGATACTCTGTCCTAGCTTTTTCCCCTCCCCTAAGTGACCATACGCTGGCCTGCTCTGGCCAATCCCTTTCCTCACAAATAGCCCTCCCTTGCTTTCATGTCGCATGGTTCCATCATCTCTTTCTACTGCTTTGCGTAAGATTTCTTCCTCCCCACTCAAGACTTCTCTCTGATCATATGACACACACACATGCACACACACATTAGGATTTTATCTTTATGTTCTCTTTATGAGGGAGAAAATATAATATTTGTCCCTAAAAGTCTGTACTATTTCCCTTAAAATCACTATTTTTGAGTGTTATCCTTTCCTGCAAATGGAATGCTTTTGTTTCTTTAAGGCCTGACACACATGTTGTGCACACCTTTCTTTAAGGCCTGACACACATGTTGTGCACACATTTCTTTAAGGCCTGACACACATGTGTGCACACATTTCTTTAAGGCCTGACACACACCATTTTCCTTATCTCCTGGTCTGTTAACAGAGATCTGGGTTTGTTTCCTTTCCTACCTCTTGTGAATACTGCATAAATAAGCATGGAAATGCCAGGATCTCTCCAGTGTGTTGGTTATGAGTCCAGCTGGTACTTAACCAGGAGTGATGTAGCATTTCTGTAGTGGCCGTACCTGGTTCATCATCCTACAGCAGCTGTAAGGGCTCCTCTCCCCACGTCCTCACCAGTCTCTGTTGTCATTTATGTTTCTGATCCATCCAAAAGGGGTGAGGTGGGATCTCAAAGAAGTTTTAATTTGAATTTCCTTGGTGGCTAAGGATATTTTAAAGATATTTATTGGCTAGCGTTTGTATTTCTCCTTTGAGAACTATTTGTTCAGTTTCTTAGCCAAAGTACTGGTTGATTTGTGATTGGTTTTGTTCCCCATTCTGAAGACAATCTCTTCACTCTGATGATTGTTTCCTTTGCCATGAAGAAACTTTTCATACATTTTAAATTTATCTTGCATGTATGGGTGTTTTACCTGCAGTGTGTGTGTGTGTGTGTGTGTGTGTGTGTGTGTGTACGCGTGCGCGCGCATGCGCGCGCGCAGCTCATAGATGTCTGGTGCCCACCATAACCAGTCAAGTTGTTGAATCCCCTGGAACTGGAGTTAGATGGTTATGAAATACCATGTGGGGGTTATAAATCAAACTGTGGTCTTCTAGAAGAGTACTCGCTCCAGACCCTGAAGAAGCCCTTTAATTTTGTGTTATATTGTTTGTCAATATGGGGAGTGATTTCCTGTGCTTTAGAGAAAGCCCTTGACTATACTGGTGATTTCAAGTATTTCACCTGTATGTTTCTGCAGTCATTTCAAAGCTTCAGATCTTACATTAAGATCTCTTTGGCCCACTTTGGAATTGGTTGTAGCTTTGTGTGAACAGTTTCGTTCTTCTACACAAGCAAATTTTATTTTCTCAGTATTATATTTTAAAGAAACTGTCTCTTTTTAATGTATATTTTAGACACCTTAATCAAGAATTAGGTGGTTATATCTCTGGGTTTATTTGTAGATACTCTATCCTATCCCATCAGTGTGCATATCTATTTCCGTGCCGGTATCATGCTGGTTTTGTTACTATAGCTCTGTAACATAATCTGAGATCAGGTATTGAGATTCCTCCAACATTGCTCTTTCTGATAAGGATGATTTTGACTATTCAAGGCCCTTGAAAATTGAAAACTGACACTTCTATGTTCAGAGGTGGAGGCAGGCTCAGTTAAACTAGTGGACTCCCATTTCTCCCCAGCTTTATACTGATGCTAAATCTCTATTGAAAAACTACAGATATTCACCAGGTCTGTCTTCACTTTGGCAGGTTTCCTTTCCTTACCAGCAATCTTTGCTGACCACAGGTAGCTTTTCATCCTGTGGGCTTGGCAGGTCTCACCCTCCAGATACACCATGGATTGTATCCCTAGGATAGCTACTGCTCTAGCCAGAGATGACTCTAGAATGTGGGCCATCTTCTATCTGCCTTGGGAGTGTGAGAAGGAGCTGCAGCACTGAGCTCTGATCAAGCAGAAACAGTCTTCATCCTAGCAAGAACTCTAGAGAACTTCTGTCATGTCGGAGAGAGATGCAGGTGTATCGACCATTCCTGGAATGTCAGGTTTCTGGGCTCTCTGGGCGTGAAGGTCAGAATTCATGCTCCAGAGGTTGTTCACACTAAGAGCAATCTGACCTCAGGACTATGCTGTGTCGATGAGATCTGTTCCTGGTCCCCAGGGTCAGATTATCCGTCCCCATGCACTTCCTTGCCCAGCTTTCTGTCACCTACAGCCTGGACTTGTCAGTATTCAGCCTGCTGCTTCCCACTTCTGTCTCGAGTCTTCCCACACCCTGGGGCTGTGGCAGGCCAAGCTGAAGCCTCAAGGAAGCTTGGTTTTTAATAGATTATTGCTCAAGATGCTAACTGGCTTCCTGAGTCACCCTGCGTGACACTGTGGGATTTCTCACTGTCTCACCAAAATCCTCAGCTGGAATTGCAGCTTGTGAACGCTGCTTTGGGCTTGTCCCAGTGGTGGGACTGCCTGTCTCCTGTGTGGCTCACCTTCAGAAATGACCCAACTTGGCTTTCTCCTTATTCTTGAGGCAATTGTCATTTTCTCTGCCCCTTTGGGACATCCTTTTACTTGTTTTGTGAATTTACAAAGCTCTTTTTGTCTCTAAAATGGAGCCTATGTTTTCTTAGTGTGGGTGAGTATGCACTTGTATGTATGTGTGTGTGTGTGTGTGTGTATGAGAGCATGTGCGTGTGTATGCATGTGTGTTCATGTATGTATAGGTGTGGAGATCAGAGGTCAATGTGGGGTGACTTCTTTCACGGTCTACCATATTCTTTGAGAAAGGGTCTCTCACTGAACCTAAAGTTTCCCAATCCAGCTAGGCTGGATGAGCCACAAGCTCCTGGCCTCTTCTTGTCATGTGTGTAAATAAAATTATCTATGATCTTACAACGACAAAGAAGTTGCACTAGTTTATAAACCTCACTGGATGAATTCCATCCGTAGCTTAAGAGCATGTTGTCAGTGGGGCCCCTGGTGCACTGTGATGAGAAATGGAACTAGGCAGAGATGGAAATGGCATTTATAGCTCCTAAGAGGTCCTTAATTTGAATCTGTTGATTTTAGAGCCCATAAAACATGAACCATGTTATTGAATTAGCATGTGTTCTATGTTTAATGATATTCCAGCCATGTCTAGAATACATTAACAGGAAGGATGGACCCCCTGACTATGTGGAATTTAATATATATATATATAATATATATAAAGAAATATATAAAAGGTCATTGTAAAATTGAATTTTTTTGTACCGGCACAGAATAAAGGCAATGCAGATATCAAAGAATATTTACCAGTTTATTGTTAAACTTACTGAACCAAAGTTCCAGCGTAGCACAGGTAGCGAGGAACAAAAAGGGCCGAGCCGCCTCTCCGCGCACTCTTTATTGGCAGGGATTTGCCTGAGGCAAACCCCGCCCTCTAAAGGGAGCTGATTTAACCCCTTTATCTCCCCCTTTTGTCTAAATAAGACACAACTAAACCAAATATAACTATAACAATAATAACAAATGATAAATATAACAAACAATATTGAGAGCAAAAGTTTTGCTAAAGAGTAACTACAATTAAATAATCTTCAACTCCATCAAAGATCTGAGAAGGGAGTAAATATTACTTAACAAAAAAGAGATATCCAAAATGTGCAACAAATGACAGAGACAACTGACTACCTGGGCAATCACCCAAAATCTCGTTTGCAATGTTGAGTCAACCAACTTTGGCTAAGGCCTAACATAACTGACATACCATTCTCAAATGCAAGGAACTTTCTTAGGATTATCCTACCCTGTCTTGGCAAGATAAGACAATCCTGTTTATATCTTAGTCAGTAGTTGAGGTATGGGTTTTTCTTAACCCAAAGGCCAGTTCTGCCAGGAAGACAAGCTCCCAGTGGAGTGTCTTTGGTGCTCAACGTTCTCTCGGGAGTAGAGTGGTGTTTCCAGGAGTAAATTGTGTCTCAATGGCACATAATTTTAGGTTAGATTAAAGGCCATTTTCTACAGCTCTTCAAAGAGGCTGAAGATTATACTATCTATACTGAAAATAATCTCTATGTATCTAAAAAACCTGATTAACCTAAAAATAATATGACAAACATGTAATTCTCAATACCTATCTAATTTGAAAACTAAGGGAATATACAATTGTGCAATGTATGAAGACAATGATCTTCACTTGTAAACAATGTCATTACTTATCAAATGTAAACAATGTTATTACATAAATAGGACCAGAGGTAGAAATGTACATTGTGATATGATAGATGTATCCATATAATATAAGCATACTCTTATACCAAAATAGAGGTAGGAAGACTCACATTCAATATTCAATATATCAATATACAAGAAACAGTACCAACATAATTTTCTAAAAACAGTAAGTCACAAATACCAATCATCCCATCAACCCAGTTAATCCCCCTCTTTTTTTTTATATATATATATATATATCCCTAATTCCATACAATATCTCCCCATCCCCTCACCCCTAAACCAACCACTAAAAGATGTCCCTAACCCTGTGGGCAAACTCTGTTGGGAGAGGGGACGTCGTCCTCTTAGATTGCTTCTAGCTGACATGGGGGCGACGTTCTTCTTAGGGGCCCCTGTGAAAGCAAACGATGGTAAAATTCCCAAATTAACCTTTGACTTAAGAAGACTATAACTAGTCTCTGTGTGTTTCGAGAAGGTCCGGCCAGAGTGTTGTCAAAAATGTGCATCATATGAAATTGTCTCTTGCAATTGGTACCAAAAAACAGATCCAAAATTAGTGCTTAAAAAAAAAAAATCATGACGTCATAAAAACCAGATTGAGTTGATGTTGTGGGGCCCCATCTTCATCCTGGAAACTTCAAAAATTACTGTAGGAAAATATGTTGCTTGTTATGGGAAATTTAAACATTAACAACAAGGACTTATACTGACATATAAAGAAAGACACAGATGTGAGGGAAGGCAAAGAAAGTTTATCAAGTATAAAATTATTCTTATTCTGTCCCATTTCATGGCTCCTGACCTGAGACAGAAACTTTGAAATATCTCTTATCAACAGGCTTGGAATTGAAGAAGGACTGAGCCATAGTCCAACTCCAAAACCAGCTCTACACATTTATAAAGAAGTGTTCAATAAAACATATAAATATACATAAATATATATAAAACCAATACTTACTATACGTATAGAATTTTATTGTTGATGTTTAATGGGTCGTATCTATTTTCCATCCATCAGTAATTAAATATTCAGGGTCCCTCAAATTCTTTGGAGATGAATATTTTCCTGCGGAGATAAGAAAAGAACCCTGCCCCCATCCTATTAGTAATCCTTACCATCTGTATGTCGGTCATCCTTGTGAATGAATTGTTATTTATCTTTTCCAAGTGACTTCTCTTCCTCAAACCGAACCTTTATTAATTTTGACGGTATCCATAATTTTTCCTCACCTGTGGAGATAAGAGCAAAACCCCTTCCCCAACGCAGCACATCTCCTGGCTTCCATTGTGAGGTTAGTACATCCTTGAAATAAACTGGTTGATTTAGTTCAGCAGACTTTTCCATTATCCAATGTCTTTCTGCAGCCGTCGTTCCCTTCTCGTTAGCGTTGAGAAAATTCAAGGTTAACAAAGCATTATGTAACCTATTTCTAGGGGTGTTTTCCACCCCTTTCTGTTTGTTCAACATATCCTTTATAGTTCGATTTGATCTTTCTATGACTGCTTGACCTGTAGGATTGTATGGTATACCTGTAACATGCTTGATATTGTAATGATCAAAAAACTGTTTCATCTTCCTAGAGACATAAGCAGGACCATTATCTGTCTTTATTTGTGTAGGTATACCCATGATAGCCATGACTTCTAATAAATGAGTGATTACTGAATCAGCTTTTTCTGAACTTAAAGCAGTTGCCCACTGAAAGCCTGAATAAGTGTCGATGGTGTGATGAACATACTTCAATTTGCCAAATTCTGGAAAGTGGAACACATCCATCTGCCAGATTTCATTTCTATGAGTGCCCTTTGGATTAACTCCTGCTGGCAGTGGCGTTTGGTTATAGAAAGAGCAGGTAGGGCATTTCTTCACAATCTCCTTAGCCTGTTGCCATGTAATAGAAAACTCTTTCTTCAAACCTTTGCTATTAACATGATGTTTTTTATGAAATTCAGAGGCTTGAAGCACACTACCAATCAATAATTGATCAATTTCTGCATTACCTTGTGCTAGAGGACCTGGCAGACCCGTATGGGATCGGATGTGTGTTATGTACATAGGGCAAAGCCTGTTCCTGATCAAATCTTGAACCTGGATAAACAATGAGGTTAGTTCTGTATCATCAGGTATAAATTCAGCAGTTTCAATATGTAAAATAACTCTTTCTGCATATTGTGAATCAGTAACTATATTAATAGGTTCTTTAAAATCTCTTAGTACCATAAGAATGGCATATAATTCTGCCTTCTGGACAGAATCATAAGGACTTTGTTCCACCTTACCCAAGTCTTCTGATTTGTAACCTGCCTTCCCTGATTTATTGGCATCAGTATAGAATGTACGGGCTCCAGTTATTGGAGCATCACGGACTATTCGAGGAAGGATCCAAGAAGTTCTCTTTATGAAGTTGAGCCGCTTGCTTTTTGGATAGTTGTTATTAATGTCTCCCAAAAAATTAGCACAAGCTCTTTGCCATGGTTCATTATCTTCCCATAATTTCTTTAGTTCATCAGCAGTGAAAGGCACTATAATTTCTGCTGGGTCTATGCCTGCTAGTTGACGAAGTCTCAGCTTGCCTTTTATAATTAACTCAGAGACTTTTTCCACATAAGTTTTCAGTTTCTTACTTGGTTTATGTGGTAAAAAGATCCATTCCAAGATAATATCATCTCTCTGCATTAAAATTCCTGTAGGAGAAATTTTCGATGGTAATATGACGAGAATACAATCGAGCTCTGGATTCACTCTGTCCACATGTGCCTGTTGTAATTTCTCCTCAATCATTGTCAGTTCCTTTTCTGCTTCAGCTGTTAATTCTCTGGGACTGTTTAAATCTTTATCACCATCCAAGGTCTTGTTCAAATGAATTATTAGATCAGGTGTTATCCCAATAGTTGGTCGTAAACTGGAAATGTCTCCTAACAGTCTTTGAAAGTCATTAAGAGTCCGTAAGCGATCCCTCCGAATTTGTGCCTTCTGTGTCTTAATTTTTTGCAAACCTATTCTATAACCTAAATAATTAACAGAATCTCCCTTCTGAATCTTTTCAGGAGCAATTTGCAATCCCCATTTAGGTAACAGTATCTGTATTTCTTCAAACAGCCTGTTCAAGGTATCTATGTTTGAATCAGATAACAATATGTCGTCCATGTAATGGTATACAATAGATTTGGGAAATTTCTTGCGTATTATTTGCAATGGTTGGTTCACAAAATATTGGCACAGGGAGGGGCTATTTAACATACCCTGGGGGAGGACGGTCCAGTGGTACCTCCTCGAAGGTTGAGAATTGTTATAAGTAGGCACTGTGAAGGCAAATTTTTCTCTATCTTCTTTTTGCAAAGGTATAGTGAAAAAACAATCCTTCAAATCAATAACTATGAGAGGCCATCCTTTTGGTAATAAAGAGGGCAACGGAATTCCAGATTGCAGAGGGCCCATAGGTTGAATAACCTTGTTGATGGCCCTGAGATCTGTCACCATTCTCCATTTACCTGATTTTTTCTTAACCACAAATACAGGAGAATTCCAAGGGCTGGTAGATTCTTCTATATGTCCAGCATCTAGTTGCTCTTGTACCAGCTGTTCTAAAGCCTGTAGCTTTTCCTCAGCTAAAGGCCATTGCTTTGTCCATATTGGTTTCTCAGTCAACCATTTTAGAGGCAAGGCTGTTGGTATTTCTGAAGGGACATCAATTGCTTGTTCCTGCACAGCCCTAATGGCCGGTTTTGTCCTTTTGTAATAACTTTTAATATTCCTTTCAGAAATATGGGCTCTAGAAGTAGCAGGAATGTTAATTTGAGTATTCCATTGTTGTAATAGGTCACGACCCCATAAATTCATTGCAATATTGGCTACATAAGGCCTTAATTTTCCTATTTGTCCCTCAGGCCCTATACATTCAACCCATCTCGTGCTCTGCCTTACTCGAGATAGGGTTCCAATTCCCAGGAGCTGAACATTTACATTCTGAAGAGGCCAATATGGATGCCAAGATTCTGGGGTAATGATACTTACATCAGCACCTGTGTCCAGTAGGCCAGTAATAAAAATGCCATTTACACACACTCTCAGCTTAGGTCTTTGATCATTTATAGAAGTTTGCCAAAACACACGTAACTCATCTTTCTGATTACTATTGCTTGTAACAGTAGGCATGTGGCTTTCTAATTGTCCTGACGAGGCATGTTCTCTGCAGAAACTGGGAATGTCTGAACCATGTTTGCCATGGGGGCCTGAGAGGCCCCCCCTCTCACGTTTCCCGTCTGTATCAGGTTGCCTTGTCTATCTCTTGTAGACCTGCATTCATTCGTCCAATGTCTGCCCTTCCCACATCTTCTACATAAACCTGAAGGCTGATTCCTTCTATTCCTGTTATTTCTAGAAGACGCATTATTATTATTTCTGAAAACCCGTTGTTTACAATTCCTTTTCATATGACCCATTTTGCCACAATTAAAACATTTGGTATTCTGGTGTCTCCTTTTACCATTGGAAATTGCTTCTTCTACCCATGCTTCAGTGCCATAGTCAAATGTGTCAACATCTAGTGTATGCAAGACCCATTCTTCCAAGGACGCTGATCTGAACATTAAAGGCCTCAAGATCCTTTTGCATTCCACATTAGCATTTTCATAGGCCAAAGACTCAATTATTATACGTCTTGCTTCTGGGTCAGGTATCCCCATTTGTACAGCTTTAGTTAATCTTTGTAAAAAGTCACTGAAGGGTTCTCTCTGACCCTGTTTAACTGTGACAAATGATTCCATTCTCTGTCCTGGGTCTTGTACTCTGTCCCAAGCCCTTAAGGCTGCTGTAGTACACATAGAAAGTATGTTTTCATCCAAATTAGCTTGTTCCTGAGGGTCTGAAAAGAGCCCTTCACCTAGAATTTTATCTAGGGAAACGTCAATTCCCTTCGCCTTTTCCTGCTGTTCTAAAAGTCTAGCCTCTTGCCTGAATAAGCATTTCCATTTTAAGTGCGGTCCACTCTCAAGGACCGCGGAGCTCAGCTGGAGCCAGTCCAAGGGGGTTGCTTTGCTTGTTGTGGCCCAAGATTTTAGCATCTCTTTAACAAAAGGGGAGTGCATCCCAAAAGACATGATGGCCTGTTTAATTTCTTTGAGATCATTCATACGGACAGGCTCCCATGTATCTTCCTTGATGACCCTAGGGTTTCTGGAACCAACCACCTTTTCTGTTGTTATTACAGGAAAGGCATGTAGAGCTGTAGGTAGAGCTTTGTGAAAATTGTCCCGGAGGGATTTATCCACAGATGTAGTTAAAATTTGCCTTTCTACCCTTTGCTCTTCTTCTTCAGAATTTAGAAATTCCTCAATCTTTTCAATTCTATTCACCATTGCTTTTTGTAATGTCTGAATCTCCTGCCCAGAATTATGTTCTAAAGCCTTCATTGAGGATTCTAGAGTATGAAATTTGTCCAGTAGAGATAACTTGTCATCTTTGGACATAATTTTTATGGCATAAACCGTGCCTTCTTGTATTGACAATCTTTCCGCCAATCTGTCATACGCTTTAGACAAAATTCGATTGTCACATTCAGCAGTTTTGATTCTCTCAGTTAACGTTTCAGTTCCTACAGAAAGGGACTGCTGAAACTTACGATCTAATTCAGCTGTTCCTTCTTCCATAGTAATGAATTTCTCCTTAACATCAGAAAGGGACTGCTGAAACTTACGATCCAATTCAGCTGTTCCTTCTTCCATAGTAATGAATTTCTCCTTAACATCAACCTGTACTTTTTTTAGATTTTGCTCAGTTAACCGAGTCATGTTAAACAAAGATTTGTTTTCTTCCTGGAGAACTTCAAACTGATTCTTGAGAAGATTGTTGTCATTCTCAATAGTTTTTAAACGTTCAACCTCTGCCTTAAGAGATTTGATCATTTTCCTATTATCAAACCAAATAGTGCTAAGGAAAATTAAGAATCCCAGGAATATCCATATATGTGGTGTGGTAGACACCTCTTGTAAGATCTCCCAAATGGTGCATTCAAAAGAACTATTGAAATAGGCTGAGGTCACGTTGTCAGACATTATTTAGAAAAGAAAAAGTTCTCTTACCTGTAATAACTGGTTCCTGCCAGTGGTGGCGAAAGAGCCCAGTTGAATCCACGTGTCCTAAATCTGAAATAAAAGGACTCAAAAACAAAATTGAAACAGACACCAAGCTGATAAGTATTTTTTGCCGGGGCTCTCAGGCCGCTGTCACGTGACCTGAGCGCTGGCGGTGGGGGTGGGAGGGGGAGCAGACACAGGCAGTGCGCGCGCCGGCGGGCGGTTGCGCACGGGAAATCTGGCCGCTCAGAATCTCAGCCGTTTCAGCGTGCGCCCAGAGAGACCGCTGCAGCGGCTCGGGGTGCAAGAGACTCCAATTCGGGGCCGGTTCTCGGCAAAGCCCCACGGGGGAGGCGCCAGATGTACCGGCACAGAATAAAGGCAATGCAGATATCAAAGAATATTTACCAGTTTATTGTTAAACTTACTGAACCAAAGTTCCAGCGTAGCACAGGTAGCGAGGAACAAAAAGGGCCGAGCCGCCTCTCCGCGCACTCTTTATTGGCAGGGATTTGCCTGAGGCAAACCCCGCCCTCTAAAGGGAGCTGATTTAACCCCTTTATTTTTTTCCTTACAATAACATTTTGTCAAATAAAATATGATATGCCAGTCAAACACCCAGGCTTCTGGTGTGGCTTCTGCGTTGAAGAATACAGATAAAACAGAAAATTCTGGGCAGGGAGGTGAAATTAGGGAGTGGGGGTTATACGATCGATAAAGTGCATTCTTTGTGAACACGGGGACCTGAGCTTGAGTTCCAGAGCCCGTATCAGAATGCCAGGCATGGTGACATGGGCTGTGAGCCAGCAGTGGTCGGGAAGAAGCAGGTGGATTCCAGGGTCTAAACAATGAGTCCCAGGCCCATGAGAGACCCTGCCTGAAAAAAGTACAAAAGTGGTCCTAACATGAGATTGTTTCCAGCCTCACTGACTTGTACACACATGGCCATGCACACTCATATATACACATGTGTACACAAATATATAAACATGCATTAGGAAGTAAAGCTTTTCAAATAAATTTTTGAAAAATATTTTCCAAAACCAGCTTTGACTATCAATTTTCAGATAGTTGGTTTTGACCAAAACATTTGCCATGAGCTTGGTTCCACTCTGCACTTACATATGAGATGCTAAAAACAAGTGATGGCCACAGTGACAGTGAAGCAAGTAAATACTCCCAGCAGGGATGGAGCAGACCACAGAGGGCAGGGCGTGGCTTCTGTGCGTGTCTTCTGCTACTGTGGCCAAGTCCTGGGCCAACATGTTACCTACTCACTCTTGGTTACAGGCACAGTTTCTCAACACTTCCTTTTGCGGTGTCCGTATTATTTCAAGGCTTCTCTACCATTTGCAGGGGCTGAAGAAGAACTGGGAAGAGGTGCACAAAGAGTTCCAGTCCCTCTCGGTCTTCATAGATTCCATCCCGAAGAAGATTCGCAAGCAGAAGCTGGAAGAAAAGATGAAGCAGCTGGAGCATGACATCAGCATCATCGAGAAGCACAAGATCATCTACATTGCCAACAGGTGAGGGGCATCACGGGCCAGGAACAGAAGAAGGAGGCGAGGACCATGGACAATGTCATAATAAACCCATGCTTTCAAAGAGGGCCATGAAGAGAATAGGAAGTTTTCACTAAAACTGTAGGCAATGTTGAAAGAATAGCTGAATTATTCACTGTCCTAGAGAAATTTTTCTCCTCCAATGTCACGGTTCTACTTATAAACAAAGCATTAAAGTTGGAAGCCGCAGTCTCGGTCTGCATTCTGTGATGTAAGTCCCGTCACTCTGTCCTTGTTTCACACGAACATTAATTTTGGACCTTGAGAAATAAAAACACTTAGCATTTAGGGTTTTTTTCTTTCCCCCTCTTCACTGGGTGATACCAAGAACACAGTTCAGAAAACCACACATGACTACCAGAGATTGGAGCACGTGACTTCCTGTTCCTCTGAAGTGTTGTCTGTATGCTGCTTCCAAACTTCAGAGGTTTGAAACATATAATCTCAGGGGTCCCTTGTTACTTGTAATTATTCGTAACTCAATATTTTCAGTATCCACAGCACTATGCATGGTTGGAGGAGGAGGCTGCTTGTTTGTCCTGGCCGCCCAGAACCAAAATAACCACACAGAAACTACATTAATTAAAACACTGGTTGGCCCATTAGCTCTAGCTTCTTATTGACTAGCTCTTGCATCTTAATTTAACCCATTTCCATTAATCTGTATATCACCACGAGGTCGTGGCCTACCAGCAAATTTTCAGCACCTCTACCTCCGGCTGCAGATCCATGGCATCTCCCTGACTCCACCCTTCTTTCTCCCAGCATTCAGTCCAGTCCTCCCCGCCTACCTAAGTTCTGCCCTAGCAACAGGCCAAGGCAGTTTCTTTATTCATTAATGGTAATCACAGCACACAGAGGGGACTCCCATATCAATGCATGATAAAAAGGTGTGTCTAAAGGAAGAAAAATTACGAGGATAATAGATGAAAGGCTCCAGCGAGAATGTCCCCGTCTGGTGGACTCACTTTAAGGCTAAGCATGTAACTCAGTAGCAGGGAGCTAAAGGAGCATGGGGTGGGAGCAGGTGGAACAGAGGGGAGGGAGGTGAGGACGACGTGTGCATTCCCAGCACACCACAAACAGGGAACAAAAAAGAACAAGAACAGAACAAAATAATGAAAACAGGCTAATGTTCTAATTTTAGACTGTGATGTCCCCCCCCCCCCCGAATCCCATGATTTGCAACCAGTACTTTACAGTTGGGGTCTGCTTTTGTTGGGTTCCCTGTAAGTATACATTTACTGAGTCCCGAAGTCACATTTTGAAAGATCACATGACTTATTAAGCAACAGATTTATGTATCCAAAGGAGTCTTCAACTCAAAATGAGAACCAAATCTATACATATCTAAGAAAGAAATTACCTTTCTCATGAAATTCACTTATTTGTTATGCATTTATTGGCTTTTTCAAGACAGGGCATCTCTGTGTAGCCCTGGCTGTTCTGGAACTTGCTCTATAGATCAGGCTTGCCTCAAACTCCCTATGAAATTTTAAATTAGGAAACTTGGCTAGGCGTCAGCACTGCAAACTATAAGAACAATATAATTTATGCTATTTATACTGTTTTTTTAACCTATGGGTAACACAGAAAAAAAATGTAACAGTCCTTTTGAAACATTTTACACAGAGAGAATTTGAGAAGTCCATTTAAAAGCTTATATACTTAGAGGAGAATGTTATATGTCATTGTGTTTGAAAATTCATCCTAAGATTTATTTATGAACTTCTTAACTCCTTTATTAACCAAGGGCAAATATAAAATAATGGACAGTACATGATAAACACAAAAGCTGTTACCTGGGAAATTCTCACTGTGCAGCTTAGAGCTGCAACACTAAACCCCAGAGGAACAAAATAGCTGTTTCCACGGTCGCACGGGATCTTTTTGCAGAAGTCTTTTTCACCATCAAAGTCCTCCCTGCCATGACTCTCAACCTCATTTGGCTCCAGTGCAATTGCTCCCAATTCACACCCAATCCTGGTCACCCTAACAGCCAGAGGAGAGACAGACACCTGCTTCAGACAGTTGTCCATGAGTAGTCAATTCTCACCTTTAACTGTGAGTGAAGAGACCCAGAGACTGTGACCACTGAGGAGCAGACACCTGGTTAAATGTTCACAGCATTATTTCAGCGGATGTGACTTACCTGTGATTCTGGTCTAAGACGATTGAGAAGAACCAAGAAATGCCACCAGTTTCATTCCACTGTAATGGGCAGTCCTTGTGGTTTGAATAAGAATGGCCCCATAGGCGCACATATTTGAATGCTTTGTCATCAGAGTGGTGCTACTTGGCAGGGATTAGGAGGTGTAGCCTTGTTGGAGGAAGTGTATCACTGGGGGTGGGCTTTGGGGTTTCAAAAGCTCAAGCCAGGCCCAGTGTCTCTCTTCCTGCTGCTTGTGGACCCAAACCTAAATGTAAAATTCTCTGCTATTCTCTTGCACCATGTCTACTTGCGTACTTCTGTCTTATTAGGGTTTCTATTGCTACAAAGAAACACCATTGCCACAGAAACTCTTACAAAGGAAAGCATTTAATTGAGGGGCAGTTAAAGGTTTAGTCACACAGTTTAGAGATTTAGTCCATTATTGTCATGGCGGGAAGCATGACGGCATGCAGGTGGACATGGTGTTGGAGAGGTAACTGAGAAAGCTACATCTGGATCCACAGGCAGCAGGAAGAGACAGTGAGCCACGAGGCCTGGCTTGAACTTCTGAAGCCTCAAAGTCCACCCCCCAGGGACACACTTTCTCAGACTAGGTCACACCTCCAATAATGCCACTCCCTATGAGTCTATGGGCACCATTTTCATTCAGACCACTGCAGGTGTCAAGCTCCCCTGTCATGATAACAATGAATTACACCTCTAAACTCTGAGCAAACCCCAGTTAAATGCTTTCTTTTATACAAATTGCAATGCTCATGGTTGTCTCTTCACAGCAATAGAACAGTAACTAAGTCCTCTCAGAGGTGTGATCCCCTCTGCAGAAAATGACACTTTCCCTTCTCACTGCCTCTAAGTCTGGCAGATTCTTATAGTATGTTAAGGCATTACTCCTCCTGCATTCTAAGTATTGAATATTTGCCCATTTCCCATGGAACTGGAACCATCTGCAGGGGGAGAGACTGTGTCTTTTTTGATGTAGGTGGGTCATCTGTCTATGTGTTACTTTCATTGGTTAATAAAGAAACTGCCTTGGCCTTTTAATAGGGCAGAAAATTAGATGGGCAGAGTAAGCAGAACAGAATGCTGGGAAAAAGACAAATGAGGCAGACACCATGCCTCTCCTCTCTGAAATGGTCGCCTGTTAGACTCATCCCGGTAAGCCACAATCAAGTGGTGATACAGATTATTAGAAATGGGTTGAATCAATATATAAGAGCTAGCCAATAAGAGGTTAAAACTAATGGGCCAGGCAGTGTTATTATTTCTGGGGCTAAGCTAACCATGTAGGAACCCGGCGGGATGAAAAGCAGGCCTGCTTGCCTCGTCACTACATCTTTTTACCAGCATTGTTTTAGAATCTGAAGATAGTTACAAACAGAAGGCTCTCAGAATTCCTTATTGAAGGGCAGAGATGGCTCAGTCTAAAGGTGCATGCAGCCAAGTGTGATGATTTGAGCAATTCCCAGGACCCACAGGATAGAAGGGAAGAACTAACTCCTTTGGTTGTCCTCTGATCTCCATATACACCATGGCACATGCATGTGTGGGTATACAAACACACACGCTAAATAAATGTAATAAATTCTCTACTGATTAAATTCATGAATAATATCACAGCATGTATTTTAGTGACCAATTGGCTTTATTCCTATGGCCTGAAACAGACTTTGAGACCAAAACTTGGGCTTTTGTTTGTTTGTTTAGCTGGCTGGTTGGGTTTTGTTTGTTTGTTTTGATACTAAGTAAACTAGTTGATACCCAAGCAGTCCTTTAATGTGGTGCTGAAGAGTCCAGGCCCTGGAGCCAAGCAGACTCTGGTCTACAACTAAGTTCATCCCCTCCCCTGACTGTGCTCTGAAACCCTTCAAAGTCACAATTCCCTTCTCTGTCAAATGGAACCAATAACACAGAACTCAGCTTTACAGAGCAATGGCTAGCAGGAGGAAACAAAACGTGGTTGCACAACTCCTGTCCTATGGAAAGACAGGGACTTGCCACTGTGATTTCTTAGAACCATTTGTCGATTCTGTGTTACTTCTGTCCAGTTGGTGCTGAGGCCATTCACATGATGTCAGCAGAACTTTCCAGGACAGGAAGAAGTGGTTGCAGTAAGAGACGTGCTTGGAGAGTTAGAAGTGCTAAGATTACCCACCCTGGTTAATCTCCCAAGTGGCACAAGTAGACAATAATGACTCTTTAATAACTGGCTAATATTTGGCAAAACTTTCTAAGTTACTCAGTGTGGGCATTCCAAAATAAAATATAAGCTCAAGTCAGTAATGGTGCCAAATAGACACCAGGTTGGAAAGTCTTCAGGGATGTCTACAGTAAGGCCCATCCCACAGGCAGACAGGATGACTCAGTGGTCAAAGTCACCTCCTAGAAGGCTAATGACCTGAGATCAGTTCCTGGGACCCACATGGTAGAGGGGGAGAACTAGCTGCAGAAGGTTATCCTCTGTCTTCTACATGTGTGTCCTGGCATATGTGTTTACATGCACGCGCGCGCACACACACCAAATGTAACTGTCTACAAAGCACCTTCTTGATTGATGTTAGTGAATTCAAGCAATTCCAGGCTTGATCTCAAGTCTGGGGACACCAAGAATACTCTCAGGACTCCATTTTGCACGTGAACTGAAATCTATTTAAACAGAATTGTTACCTAAACATCAGTCTTTAATAAATATCTCACTGGGTGGTGGAGGTGCAGGCCTTTAATCCCAGCACTCAGAAGGCAGAAGGAGGCAGATTTCTGTGAGTTCAAGGCCAGCCTGGTCTACAGAGTGAGTTCAGAGACAGTCAGTCAGGACTGTTATATAGAGAAACCCTGTTTCAAAAAAAAAAAAAAACCAAACAAATAAATAAATAAAAATCTCCCATATCTCCCATCTAAACAAGTTCAGTTGGTACATGAAAAAGTCATAACCCAAAGGTTATTTGCGACAGGGTAAAAAAAATTTGAATGGATTTATTTCATCACCACCCCTTAGCTACCATGGCACAATCCTTGCCATTCTGAAACAGTTACATGCCAGGAACCATCCTATTTATTGGGCTTATACAGATTTTTTTAAAAGCAATGTTCAAAGGATATAAATAAACAGTAACCACACAGCCATTTATACTTAGAAACTTGGTGTTTTGAAAAAGAAAAAAATAGGATGTTATGCAAGAGAACATTAAGAAGGTCTTAGATTAGATTTTGTAGTATTCATCATTTCAGTTAGATTACAGAATTAGCAAAAGTTGGGGGGTGATGAAGAAGCAAAGGTTGCAAGAAGAAAGAATTGTGAGCAGAGAAGATAAGATGCATGACAGAAGCAGGCTGCCCCTTCAGCTGGGTGGGGCTCAGGGCGAACATGCCACCTGAAGAGGAAACAGGACCAGAGAGTTCTGTAGGCGCAATGCAATCTACTTGCAGTCACTTGCTATGTTGACAGACTGGAAGATTAGGTGAGTTGGGCTAACCTCCAGATGGAGATGACAGTGACATAGGTCTCAGTAACAAAGATACAGAGTAGCTGACAGCTTCCAGATACATTTATGAGCTAAAAATATAACTTGGTGATGACTTGAAAGGGAAAGAAAGAGCAAGGTCTCAAGAGTAATAAATTCTGCTCTGAGAAAAAAGTAACTGACCGGGGTAACATCTGCTGATTGAGAAAAGCTAGAAGTAGAGATTGGAGAAAGACATGGAGGAGAGACAGAGGATGCTATGTTAGACATCTGGACAATTTCGTGACATCTACTTGAAGATTTAGACTGGCGGATTAGGGGCAGACTCACATCCACACATGAGGGAAGAGGGCGTGAACATGAGTCAGGAAAGAGATCTGGGCAGAGCTATAAGCCCAGGAATACATCAGCAGGCAAGAGACAGGGACAGTACTGATGACAGGCCACTAATGAACCCCAAGCAGCTCTCCATGAGGTCAGATGGGTTCACAAGAAGTTAGAATACAAGTGAGGGGCTGGAGATAAGGCTCAGAGGTTAAGAGCACTGACTGCTCTTCCAGAGGACCAAGTTCAATTCCCAACACCCACATGGTGGCTCACAACCATCTGTAACTCCAGTGCAGGGAATCAGATGCCCTCTGCTGGCTGCTTTGGGCGCGAGGCACATGCATGGTGCTCAGCAGATTTGCAGGAAAAACCCATACACATAAAATAATAACTAAATAATATTTTTAATTAAAAAAGTGTTGATGGCGACAGCAAGAATGGCTCAGTGGGTAAAATACTTGCCCTGAAATCCAGACAACCTGAGTTCATCACTGGGATCCACATAACAAATGGAGAAAACTAATTCCCTAAAGGTGTCTTCTGATCTGTGTAAGTGTGTGTGTGTGTGTGTGTGTGTGTGTGCGCGCGCACACACACACATACACACACAACAATTTAAAACTTAGTCACTGAATGAGATCAAAGGTGGTAGTTTTTAAAATTTTTCTTCCACACACTAAACACCTGATGAACAAGAAATTAACAACATGTAAACATGTAACTAAAGCATGTTATTTCACTTAGTATAGCATAGTATATTACTTTTGATATGCAAATACTGCCTGTTTATTTTTTAGAATAAAATATGTATTTTTTATTCTGAAGTAGTCATCCTGCACAAGAAATGAAATTGTGCCAGGCAGTGGTGGCACACACTTTTAACACCAGCCCTTGGGAGGCAGAGGCAAACAGATCTCTGAGTTTGGGGCCAGCCTGGTCTACAGAGTGATTCCCCAATAGCCATGTCTACACAAGAAACACAATCTTGAAAAAAAAGAAAAAGAAAGAAAAGAAAGAAAAAAGAAGAAAGAAAGAAAGAAAGAAAGAAAGAAAGAAAGGAACAAAAAATGAAGGAATGAAGGGAGGGAAAGGAGGGAGGGATGGAGGGAGGGAGAGCAGGAAGAAAGGAACAAAGAAACAGAGAGAGAGAGACTGTTCAGGTGTAGGTGTGGTAATGACTGAGAATGGTCTCAAGAGGCTTATATGTTTGAATCCCCAGTTGGTGGAACTGTTTGAGAAAGGTTAGAAGGTGTGGCTTTGTTGAAGGAGGTGTAACTCTTGGGGTGGGCTTTGAGGTTTCAAAGAGTTGCAGTATTCCCAAGTGTGATGTTTTCTGATCTTGACTGCATATGAAGATGCGAGCTCTCAGCTGTTCTTTCTGCCTTGCCTTTGCTCCATGATCATGGACTCTAACCCTCTGAAACTGTAAGTCCAATTAAATGCTTTCTTTTGTAAGTTGCTTTGGTTATGGTGCTTTGTCACAACATTAGGAATGTAATGAATATAGTAGGCAAAATGTATGTTTTTAAAAGTGCTCGGGGTTGGTGAGATGGAAGGAGAGACTCAACTCCTGCAAGTTATCCTTGACTTCCACATTTTCTCTCTCCTTCTCTCTCTCCCTCTCTCTCTCTCTCCCTCTCTCCCTTTCTCTCTCTCACCCTCCCTCCCTCTTTCCTTCCCCCCTCTCATTCACATACACACATACATATACTCTCTCACACACACATACTCACACATACAAAAAAAACACATGAATAAATAAAACTGTTAAGTGATGTGACATTATTACTCTCTCACACACATACTCACACATACAAAAAATCACATGAATAAATAAAACTGTTAAGTGATGTGACATTATTACTCAAGTGAGTGTGGTCTATGATGGAAGAACATTAAATTCACCTAAATGACACTGCTGACATAGTAATCATCAGGACAGCTCTTATAATAAAAAGTCACCACCCCTAAAACTCTGCTCTCAAGTCCGCCTTTTCTGAGACATCCAGAGTTCTCATCTTGCAACAGCAAACACATACGTATGCACACATGGACACACAAATAATTACAGCACACCATCTACATCCCTCTAATTTTGTTTGAATTCTCTCATCTGAGTATCACCCAGGCCTGACCCTGCATAGCTTCTGAGATCAGCTAAGGTCAGGCATGTGCAGGGTGGAATGATAGAGTCCTTGAACTCTAATGATGGTGTGGCATTTGCCTTTGTTGTTGTTATTGTTGTTAGTAATATTGTGCAGTTCACGTCCTATCAAGACACACTGTCCTCACTCCTTTTGTGGATGCATGCTATTGAGTTTGGTAGGGTAAAATATACTTAATCAGAGTCTTTGTGGCAGCTGCTTTTATTCTGTCAGTCTTTGCTATTAAAATCAGTGCTACTGGGAGTTAATGTGCAAGGACATCATTTTATACACGTGGCTGTATTTATAGCCTATTATTCCTGGGAGAGAAAAAATTGAACCAAAAAGCATGCACTTATAATTTTATTAGGTGGTATAGTTTTTCTGTGTATATGTCATTAGGTGGTATAAATACAAATGGTCTAAAATTTACAACCTATCTAACAATGAACAGGGAGTGTCTGCCTTCCTCAGGCTCCTACAGCAATGAAATCCCCCTTCCCAGAAGCAGCCACTGTAACCAACTTCTGATATATGTTTCCAAATAATATATGTATGTGGATATTTAAATACAAATATATATGTGTGTATTTCTATAGAAGTATTCTTATGCTAAAGGTATTGTCAGCTCAATAATTTATTCATATATCAGCTATCCTGAGTATTAGACATTTACACTATGGTTCATAAACTTTATGAATATATATATATATATATATATATATATATATATATATGTAGAGAGAGAGAGAGAGAGAGAGAGAGAGAGAGAGAGAAAGAGAGAGAGAGAGAGGTGAAGTCTCTCATTAGGAAAGAATGGTTTCATTATATTTCACTGTGTTACTGTGTTGATGGCTTCACTCCGGACAGAAGAGAAGCTATGAACCTGAAAACCTTCACTGTACTGGTCATACTCTGTTGACTGTTCCTGTTTATATCTGAGACCTTTCTGCATCCTGTTGAGGGCATCGACATGCCAACTGCTTTCTATGTATTTCTCTTTCACAATTGTTTTTCCCAGTATTAGGAGGCAACTCATTCTTTTTTTTTAAATTTCAGCCCATCTGCAGAGAAAACACAACACAATCTCATCTGTTCATTTTTGCCCTTCCATGCAAACAGTGCGCTCCTTGTTTGAGTCCTCCTCTTTCACATTATTTTGCTAAAAATAACAAGGAGCATCTGACCTGCTACAAAGTTCTGAGTATTTACAACCATTTCCCTTGGAAGAGTAGATGGCACTTGGGTGCTGTTCTGTGGCAGTTTTGCCATGGAATAACAACGGTCAATGGCTTTCCTGTCTGCCCTCGGGTCTTTCCCGTGTACCACCGTATCCAATGCCTACTGAGAAATGCACTCTTCTGAAATACAGCAATCCCATCAGCTGTTGATTTCAGTAGGGTTCTCTTCCAAAGACATGATGTGTCATGTGACCTGAAGTGCTCAAGGCCTCCTACCAACACTAAGCTGATGATCTCATTCAAAGTTCCTTCTAAGCAAGTCAAACAAACAAACAATGGGGAACAGAGGCCCCACAGCATTTCTCCCCATTTCCTTGATTTTCTGAGGCCAGCAATGAGGACAAATCTCATCTTGTGCAGTTCTCACCCATGAGTTGTGCTGTTTTGGACTATGGAAGGTTTCTTTTATCTTATTGGCTTTGATAAGACTGTCCTTTTTTTTTTCCTGGATAAGACGGATGGCTCCACACAGCCAGCAGGCTTGAGGCCCAGAGCTCCCTGGAGGCCAGATGTGGTTTAATCTGGACAAATGCTTTGAAACAAATTCCTGGCTTTCCTTCAGGATTACTGAGCTAACAGGCAGCTGCCACCCACATAGAAGGATGATGTCCGGTGCTGGCTAACATGGGAGCCCTGAGGATGTAGAAGGTATAAACCATGAGCCTGGGGAGCTGGCCCTCACATGACAACATCCTCAGAATTTGGATGCCCACTTCACTGGACCATTGCACTTCTGTTGTTCCTCTGTAGTTCACTGAGAGATTTTTCAAGATTCCTTTGACACACCCTTGAGCATATTAAAATACAGTATAAGCCCTAAAAGAGTCTTTTTCCTACAGGCAGATTTTATGACTTAAGAACTGCAGAAGAAAATGTGCCAAAATTCTTAGTCTTCAAATTTTCTACTTACTTCAGCATAAGCCAAATAAGCTAGTAGTGATTGGCTATTATATTTTTTAAAATTTAAAAACTTTTTTTTAAAGTTCTGAAAAAATTAAGAATGTGACCCAAGGTTTTTGTTTATTTGTTTGAACTTAATCTTAATTGTAGAAGACGCTTTGTGTAGGCCTATCATGGTCCCAGCATCATCGCAGGGGTTTGAGCTGTACCTGCTACTGAGTCTTCATTTGGCCTCTTCCTTCCTCTTTCTGTTCTGCCTTCTGTTCTCTTCCTTCTTTTGCTTCTTACCTAAGTGTTTTTATGGCTTAACATGAAGGCATTTTTATGTAAGGAGCTTGCACTGTAATGAGTCAGACAACCCCCATAATACACACATCAAGGCTAATTTCCCTAAAAACAAATTTGAACTATTGTTAATGTGCTACCAGTTTTATTCTAAAGCTCACACCATAATTGAAGCATTCTGGTTCTCTCATTCCTTTCCTAGAAAATAAGTTTTAAAGGTAGTGTATTTACTAATACGCGGAGGTGGTCTTAGAGAGTTTGGGTTCCACAGGCCCCTGTATTCAGCTTGTTTTCCTACCATGGACCCTAAATGCTTCTCCTTTGTCTGTTAGTCTTCTTTGCATGTCTGTACACCATTAAGTCTGAGGTGTTATTGTAGTAAGAAGCGCAGCTATTTCATGTACCACAAAGGAAGAATGTTCTAGCAAAACGTCACAGTGTTTTCTTGGCTCTTTGAGTTCCGACTTTGTATTTGTTTGCAAATGCTCTATTCAGCTAAGATGACTTGTCTTCCCGTGATAGTGTGTGGGTCTAGAAGGTGAAGGCTAAGTCTTTATGTCAACAACGGGTATGTCTCTATCATCCTGATGCTCAGACCATCAATCTCAACATCTCAGCACATGTTTTGTGCCACCCAGCATGTTGGTGGCACACTTGCCACCTGAAAGACTCCAGCATCGTTTCTGTGATTCCATCTGAAGCTGCTCCACTCCCTTGGCAGTTAGACGATCCTGGGAGCTCCTCCCTCAACAACCACGGGTTTCAGTTAGCATCAGACTTTTCACTAGGAAGTTTTCATCTCGAGAAAGAATAGTACAGCCTTTTGTATAGCATTTTAAATGTAAATCAAATCCAGTGTACACAGAGCCAGTCGCTGACAAAGCAGTCAAATAAACAATGACCAAGTTTACGCATGTGCAGCTAACACCACATACATCATAGCTGCCATCTTTCTGGGACTATGACACATGATCCAATTTAAACTGGCCTTACTTCATGCACTCAAGCAAGAGATACGTGAACTTTTCTATTTATTTACTTACACACTTCTTAGCTTTTTCATTGATTTATTTAGAAAATAACAAAGATGGAGTCCAAGACATTGGACATTCTATCATTAAGATACAAGCCCAGGGTCCACCCCTTGCATGTTTGATATGTTTCATTTTGAGACAGAACTTACTAGGTTGCCCCAGGTTTTTGGTTTTTTGTTTGTTTGTTTGTTTTTTTAACTTGTAACCTTATAACCCTCTCAGTAGCCAGGATTCTATGCCTGTGCCACTAGGCTCTGCTAAGACTGTACATCTTAAGAGAAATGGAAACTTGGCTCAAAGCTAAGCATGGTGGGGCACTTCTATAATCTCAGGATTCAAGAGGCTGATGCAGGAGGATCACTACAAATTTCAGGCCAGGCTACATCATGAGACCCTGTCTCAAAAACACAAAAGCACCTTGCTCAAAGCCAGCTCCCCCGAGCCTTCCAAAGTGAAAGTCCTTTGGACGGGTGCCGTGTTCGCAGACCTGCCCACCCGACCATGCGATACCCGTGCTCTCACTCCAAGAGCAAAGCCTATGAGCCGGGTAGAGGAGCCCTTGGACACTGCCGAGCAGAGGGCTGAGAACAGATGAAAGGTTCTGCAGACGTCCCGAGGCGTCTTCAGTGCTGGCCTAGAGAAACTCTAGTTTGAATTTCGCCTGTGCAAACTTAGTGAAGGGAAGCCCCTCCCCTTCTCTCCACAGATAAGGCCTGCTTATTTGAGAAAGTGATCAAATACACAACCAGATGAATCTGACTCCCAACCAGTGTGTGATTCGTATAGCTTAGATATTTGTGTGGAAATTCACTACAATGATTAGTCTTCCATTCAGTGGGGGAACGTTTTGTTTCTATGGTGACTATCCTAGACTCGTGTGTATGTACATACTTACTATACTTCTGAAGTATGCAGCCTGTCCCTATGGGAGTAGACATCATCTTGAAAGGACTTTTTGCGTTTCAATAAGCATTGGTTTTTTTTTTAAATCCTTTTTTACCTGATTTCAGAATAAAATAAAACTTTGTAAGAATTGCTAAGGAAGAGCTTCAGGAAATGAGAACCATGAGTCACTCTGCCTTTTGCAGCTGTCATGGGAGAGGAGCTGCTCGGTCCCCAAGCGGTTTCTGGGAACACATGCCCAGGCTCTGCACAGCTTTATTTCTCCCAGTCTCTGGATTTTCCGAGCATCATCACTCTTGCTGTGTTTGGGATGTTGCTATGCAAAACGCTGTAAAAGAGTAGGGGTTTTTTTTCTTTTTTTTTCTGAGGCAATCAAGAGTTGAGCAGATGCAAGTTTCAGACGATACAAACATTTCTTAGAACAGTTTTAGAGTTCCTTGGGGAACTGTATAAGAACGCCCATGATAAGAAAGGACAAAGGCCTGGGTTGTCATTCCACATGACAGACTCAGATGCCAGCAGCTGTGCAGCTGCGGACAGCGCTTCAGCAGCAGTTTCAAAACCTGCTCTCATTTGGATTTTGCGAAGGCCTTCCCAATATCTGTTTTCAAACTCTTAGTCTCCGCGACTATTCCCTGTACAAATCACAGCACAATCTTACTAAGGCAACAAAATAATAAACTAAAACTGCAACTTGTGGCACTTATTTTAAATAAGTGCCTTCATTTTTCACTTTATCTTGCTTTTACGTATGAATTTTTCTCTCAACTTGATTTATAGAGATGAATGGATGTTGGAGTTCTCTCACAGATTCATTCAAGAGGAACTGTGAAATGTGCTCATTATATCCTCAGCAAAGGTGGCTAACAGACTCTAAAATCCTGACTCTTCACAACCACAAAGATGTGAGCCTACTTGAGGTCTGGAGTGGGACTGGAGTGAGACTGGAGTGAGACTGGAGTGAGGACTGGAGTGAGGACTGGAGTGAGGACTGGAGTGGGGACTGGAGTGAGGACAGGAGTGAGACTGGAGTGGGGACTGGAGAGAGACTGGAGTGAGACTGGAGTGAGACTGGAATGGGGACTGGAGTGAGGACGGGAGTGGGGACTGGAGTGAGGACTGGAGTGAGACTGGAGTGAGACTGGAGTGAGACTGGAGTAGGACTGGAGTGGGGACTGGAGTGAGACTGGAGTGAGACTGGAGTGAGACTGGAGTGAGACTGGAGTGGGGACTGGAGTGGGGACTGGAGTGAGACTGGAGTGAGACTGGAGTGAGACTGGAGTGAGACTGGAGTGGGGACTGGAGTGGGGACTGGAGTGGGGACTGGAGTGAGGACTGGAGTGAGACTGGAGTGAGACTGGAGTGAGACTGGAGTGAGACTGGAGTGGGGACTGGAGTGGGGACAGGAGTGGGGACGGGAGTGAGACTGGAGTGAGGACTGGAGTGGGGAATGGAGTGGGACTGGAGTGAGACTGGAGTGAGACTGGAATGGGGACTGGAGTGAGACTGGAGTGAGACTGGAGTGGGGACTGGAGTGGGGACTGGAGTGAGACTGGAGTGAGGACTGGAGTGAGGACTGGAGTGAACCTGGAGTGGGGACTGGAGTGAGACTGGAGTGAGACTGGAGTGAGACTGGAGTGGGGACTGGAGTGAGACTGGAGTGAGACTAGAGTGAGACTGGAATGGGGACTGGAGTGAGACTGGAGTGGGGACTGGAGTGAGACTGGAGTGGGGACTGGAGTGAGACTGGAGTGAGACTGGAGTGAGACTGGAGTGAGACTGGAATGGGGACTGGAGTGAGACTGGAGTGGGGACTGGAGTGAGACTGGAGTGAGACTGGAGTGGGGACTGGAGTGAGACTGGAGTGGGGACTGGAGTGAGACTGGAGTGGGGACTGGAGTGAGACTGGAGTGAGACTGGAGTGAGACTGGAGTGAGACTGGAATGGGGACTGGAGTGAGACTGGAGTGGGGACTGGAGTGAGACTGGAGTGGGGACTGGAGTGAGACTGGAGTGAGACTGGAGTGAGACTGGAGTGGGGACTGGAGTGAGACTGGAGTGAGACTGGAGTGGGGACTGGAGTGAGACTGGAGTGGGGACTGGAGTGAGACTGGAGTGGGGACTGGAGTGAGACTGGAGTGGGGACTGGAGTGGGGACTGGAGTGAGACTGGAGTGGGGACTGGAGTGAGGACTGGAGTGAGACTGGAGTGAGGACTGGAATGAGACTGGAGTGAGACTGGAATGGGGACTGGAGTGAGACTGGAGTGGGGACTGGAGTGAGACTGGAGTGGGGACTGGAGTGAGGACTGGAGTGGGACTGGAATGGGGACTGGAGTGAGACTGGAGTGGGGACTGGAGTGAGACTGGAGTGAGACTGGAGTGAGGACTGGAGTGAGGACTGGAGTGAGACTGTAGTGGGGACTGGAGTGAGACTGGAGTGGGGACTGGAGTGAGACTGGAGTGGGGACTGGAGTGAGGACTGGAGTGAGGACTGGAGTGAGAACTGGAGTGAGACTGGAGTGGGGACTGGAGTGAGGACTGGAGTGAGACTGGAGTGAGGACTGGAGTGAGGACTGGAGTGAGACTGGAGTGAGACTGGAATGGGGACTGGAGTGAGACTGGAGTGGGGACTGGAGTGAGACTTGAGTGGGACTGGAATGGGGACTGGAGTGAGACTGGAGTGGGGACTGGAGTGAGACTGGAGTGGGGACTGGAGTGAGACTGGAGTGAGGACTGGAATGGGGACTGGAGTGAGGACTGGAGTGGGGACTGGAGTGGGACTGGAGTGGGGACTGGAGTGAGACTGGAGTGAGGACAGGAATGGGGACTGGAGTGAGGACTGGAGTGGGGACTGGAGTGAGGACTGGAGTTGGGACTGGAGTGGGACTGGAGTGGGGACTGGAGTGAGACTGGAGTGAGGACTGGAGTGAGACTGGAGTGAGACTGGAGTGAGGACTGGAGTGAGGACTGGAGTGGGGACGGGAGTGGGGACTGGAGTGGGGACTGGAGTGGGGACTGGAGTGGGGACTGGAGTGAGACTGGAGTGGGGACTGGAGTGAGGACTGGAGTGAGGACTGGAGTGGGGACTGGAGTGAGGACTGGAGTGGGACTGGAGTGGGGACTGGAGTGAGGACTGGAGTGGGGACTGGAGTGAGGACTGGAGTGGGGACTGGAGTGAGACTGGAGTGGGGACTGGAGTGAGGACTGGAGTGAGGACTGGAGTGAGGACTGCAGTGGGGACTGGAGTGGGGACTGGAGTGAGGACTGGAGTGGGGATTGGAGTGGGGACTGGAGTGGGGACTGGAGTGAGACTGGAGTGAGACTGGAGTGAGACTGGAGTGAGACTGGAGTGGGGACTGGAGTGGGGACTGGAGTGAGACTGGAGTGAGACTGGAGTGAGACTGGAGTGAGACTGGAGTGAGACTGGAGTAGGGACTGGAGTGAGACTAGAGTGAGACTGGAGTGGGGACTGGAGTGAGACTGGAGTGGGGACTGGAATGAGACTGGAGTGGGGACTGGAGTGAGACTGGAGTGAGACTGGAGGGAGACTGGAATGGGGACTGGATGAGACTGGAGTGGGGACTGGAGTGAGACTGGAGTGAGACTGGAGTGGGGACAGGAGTGAGACTGGAGTGAGACTGGAGTGAGACTGGAGTGGGGACTGGAGTGAGACTGGAGTGAGACTGGAGTGGGGACTGGAGTGAGACTGGAGTGGGGACTGGAGTGAGACTGGAGTGGGGACTGGAGTGAGACTGGAGTGGGGACTGGAGTGAGGACTGGAGTGATACTGGAGTGGGGACTGGAGTGAGGACTGGAGTGAGACTGGAGTGAGGACTGGAATGAGACTGGAGTGAGACTGGAATGGGGACTGGAGTGAGACTGGAGTGGAGACTGGAGTGAGACTGGAGTGGGGACTGGAGTGAGGACTGGAGTGGGACTGGAATGGGGACTGGAGTGAGACTGGAGTGGGGACTGGAGTGAGACCGGAGTGAGACTGGAGTGAGGACTGGAGTGAGGACTGGAGTGAGACTGGAGTGGGGACTGGAGTGAGACTGGAGTGGGGAATGGAGTGAGACTGGAGTGGGGACTGGAGTGAGGACTGGAGTGAGGACTGGAGTGAGGACTGGAGTGAGACTGGAGTGGGGACTGGAGTGAGGACTGGAGTGAGACTGGAGTGAGACTGGAGTGGGGACTGTAGTGAGGACTGGAGTGAGGACTGGAGTGAGGACTGGAGTGGGGATTGGAGTGGGACTGGAGTGAGACTGGAGTGAGACTGGAAAGGGGACTGGAGTGAGACTGGAGTGAGACTGGAGTGAGACTGGAGTGGGGACTGGAGTGGGGACTGGAGTGAGACTGGAGTGAGACTGGAGTGAGACTGGAGTGAGACTGGAGTGAGACTGGAATGGGGACTGGAGTGAGACTGGAGTGGGGACTGGAGTGAGACTGGAGTGGGGACTGGAGTGAGACTGGAGTGAGACTGGAGTGAGACTGGAGTGGGGACTGGAGTGGGGACTGGAGGGAGACTGGAGTGAGACTGGAGTGAGACTGGAGTGAGACTGGAGTGGGGACTGGAGTGGGGACTGGAGTGAGAATGGAGTGAGACTGGAGTGAGACTGGAGTGAGACTGGAGTGGGGACTGTAGTGAGGACTGGAGTGAGGACTGGAGTGAGGACTGGAGTGGGGATTGGAGTGGGACTGGAGTGAGACTGGAGTGAGACTGGAATGGGGACTGGAGTGAGACTGGAGTGGGAGACTGGAATAAGGACTGGAGTGGGACTGGAATGGGGACTGGAGTGAGGACTGGAGTGAGCCTGGAGTGGGGAATGGAGTGAGACTGGAGTGGGGACTGGAGTGAGACTGGAGTGGGGACTGGAGTGAGGACTGGAGTGAGACTGGAGTGAGACTGGAGTGAGACTGGAGTGAGACTGGAATGGGGACTGGAGTGAGACTGGAGTGGGGACTGGAGTGAGACTGGAGTGGGGACTGGAGTGAGACTGGAGTGAGACTGGAGTGAGACTGGAGTGGGGACTGGAGTGGGGACTGGAGTGAGACTGGAGTGAGACTGGAGTGAGGACTGGAGTGAGCCTGGAGTGGGGACTGGAGTGAGACTGCAGTGAGACTGGAGTGAGACTGGAGTGGGGACTGGAGTGAGACTGGAGTGAGACTAGAGTGAGACTGGAATGGGGACTGGAGTGAGACTGGAGTGGGGACTGGAGTGAGACTGGAGTGGGGACTGGAGTGAGACTGGAGTGAGACTGGAGTGAGACTGGAATGGGGACTGGAGTGAGACTGGAGTGGGGACTGGAGTGAGACTGGAGTGGGGACTGGAGTGAGACTGGAGTGAGACTGGAGTGAGACTGGAGTGGGGACTGGAGTGAGACTGGAGTGAGACTGGAGTGGGGACTGGAGTGAGACTGGAGTGGGGACTGGAGTGAGACTGGAGTGGGGACTGGAGTGAGACTGGAGTGGGGACTGGAGTGGGGACTGGAGTGAGACTGGAGTGGGGACTGGAGTGAGGACTGGAGTGAGACTGGAGTGAGGACTGGAATGAGACTGGAGTGAGACTGGAATGGGGACTGGAGTTAGACTGGAGTGGGGACTGGAGTGAGACTGGAGTGGGGACTGGAGTGAGGACTGGAGTGGGACTGGAATGGGGACTGGAGTGAGACTGGAGTGGGGACTGGAGTGAGACTGGAGTGAGACTGGAGTGAGGACTGGAGTGAGGACTGGAGTGAGACTGTAGTGGGGACTGGAGTGAGACTGGAGTGGGGACTGGAGTGAGACTGGAGTGGGGACTGGAGTGAGGACTGGAGTGAGGACTGGAGTGAGAACTGGAGTGAGACTGGAGTGGGGACTGGAGTGAGGACTGGAGTGAGACTGGAGTGAGGACTGGAGTGAGGACTGGAGTGAGACTGGAGTGAGACTGGAATGGGGACTGGAGTGAGACTGGAGTGGGGACTGGAGTGAGACTTGAGTGGGACTGGAATGGGGACTGGAGTGAGACTGGAGTGGGGACTGGAGTGAGACTGGAGTGGGGACTGGAGTGAGACTGGAGTGAGGACTGGAATGGGGACTGGAGTGAGGACTGGAGTGGGGACTGGAGTGGGACTGGAGTGGGGACTGGAGTGAGACTGGAGTGAGGTAGGAATGGGGAATGGAGTGAGGACTGGAGTGGGGACTGGAGTGAGGACTGGAGTTGGGACTGGAGTGGGACTGGAGTGGGGACTGGAGTGAGACTGGAGTGAGGACTGGAGTGAGACTGGAGTGAGACTGGAGTGAGGACTGGAGTGAGGACTGGAGTGGGGACGGGAGAGGGGACTGGAGTGGGGACTGGAGTGGGGACTGGAGTGGGGACTGGAGTGAGACTGGAGTGGGGACTGGAGTGAGGACTGGAGTGACGACTGGAGTGGGGACTGGAGTGAGGACTGGAGTGGGGACTGGAGTGGGGACTGGAGTGAGGACTGGAGTGGGGACTGGAGTGAGGACTGGAGTGGGGACTGGAGTGAGACTGGAGTGGGGACTGGAGTTAGGACTGGAGTGAGGACTGGAGTGAGGACTGCAGTGGGGACTGGAGTGGGGACTGGAGTGAGGACTGGAGTGGGGATTGGAGTGGGGACTGGAGTGGGGACTGGAGTGAGACTGGAGTGAGACTGGAGTGAGACTGGAGTGAGACTGGAGTGGGGACTGGAGTGGGGACTGGAGTGAGACTGGAGTGAGACTGGAGTGAGACTGGAGTGAGACTGGAGTGAGACTGGAGTGGGGACTGGAGTGAGACTAGAGTGAGACTGGAGTGGGGACTGGAGTGAGACTGGAGTGGGGACTGGAATGAGACTGGAGTGGGGACTGGAGTGAGACTGGAGTGAGACTGGAGTGAGACTGGAATGGGGACTGGAGTGAGACTGGAGTGGGGACTGGAGTGAGGACTGGAGTGGGGACTGGAATGAGGACTGGAGTGGGGACTGGAGTGGGGACTGGAGTGAGGACTGGAGTGGGGACTGGAGTGAGGACTGGAGTGGGGACTGGAGTGAGACTGGAGTGGGGACTGGAGTTAGGACTGGAGTGAGGACTGGAGTGAGGACTGCAGTGGGGACTGGAGTGGGGACTGGAGTGAGGACTGGAGTGGGGATTGGAGTGGGGACTGGAGTGGGGACTGGAGTGAGACTGGAGTGAGACTGGAGTGAGACTGGAGTGAGACTGGAGTGGGGACTGGAGTGGGGACTGGAGTGAGACTGGAGTGAGACTGGAGTGAGACTGGAGTGAGACTGGAGTGAGACTGGAGTGGGGACTGGAGTGAGACTAGAGTGAGACTGGAGTGGGGACTGGAGTGAGACTGGAGTGGGGACTGGAATGAGACTGGAGTGGGGACTGGAGTGAGACTGGAGTGAGACTGGAGTGAGACTGGAATGGGGACTGGAGTGAGACTGGAGTGGGGACTGGAGTGAGACTGGAGTGAGACTGGAGTGGGGACTGGAGTGAGACTGGAGTGAGACTGGAGTGAGACTGGAGTGGGGACTGGAGTGAGACTGGAGTGAGACTGGAGTGGGGACTGGAGTGAGACTGGAGTGGGGACTGGAGTGAGACTGGAGTGGGGACTGGAGTGAGACTGGAGTGGGGACTGGAGTGAGGACTGGAGTGAGACTGGAGTGGGGACTGGAGTGAGGACTGGAGTGAGACTGGAGTGAGGACTGGAATGAGACTGGAGTGAGACTGGAATGGGGACTGGAGTGAGACTGGAGTGGGGACTGGAGTGAGACTGGAGTGGGGACTGGAGTGAGGACTGGAGTGGGACTGGAATGGGGACTGGAGTGAGACTGGAGTGGGGACTGGAGTGAGACTGGAGTGAGACTGGAGTGAGGACTGGAGTGAGGACTGGAGTGAGACTGGAGTGGGGACTGGAGTGAGACTGGAGTGGGGACTGGAGTGAGACTGGAGTGGGGACTGGAGTGAGGACTGGAGTGAGGACTGGAGTGAGGACTGGAGTGAGACTGGAGTGGGGACTGGAGTGAGGACTGGAGTGAGACTGGAGTGAGACTGGAGTGGGGACTGTAGTGAGGACTGGAGTGAGGACTGGAGTGAGGACTGGAGTGGTGATTGGAGTGGGACTGGAGTGAGACTGGAGTGAGACTGGAAAGGGGACTGGAGTGAGACTGGAGTGAGACTGGAGTGAGACTGGAGTGGGGACTGGAGTGGGGACTGGAGTGAGACTGGAGTGAGAATGGAGTGAGACTGGAGTGAGACTGGAGTGAGACTGGAATGGGGACTGGAGTGAGACTGGAGTGGGGACTGGAGTGAGACTGGAGTGGGGACTGGAGTGAGACTGGAGTGAGACTGGAGTGAGACTGGAGTGGGGACTGGAGTGGGGACTGGAGGGAGACTGGAGTGAGACTGGAGTGAGACTGGAGTGAGACTGGAGTGGGGACTGGAGTGGGGACTGGAGTGAGAATGGAGTGGGGACTGTAGTGAGGACTGGAGTGAGGACTGGAGTGAGGACTGGAGTGGGGATTGGAGTGGGACTGGAGTGAGACTGGAGTGAGACTGGAATGGGGACTGGAGTGAGACTGGAGTGGGAGACTGGAATAAGGACTGGAGTGGGACTGGAATGGGGACTGGAGTGAGGACTGGAGTGAGCCTGGAGTGGGGAATGGAGTGAGACTGGAGTGGGGACTGGAGTGAGACTGGAGTGGGGACTGGAGTGAGGACTGGAGTGAGACTGGAGTGAGACTGGAGTGAGACTGGAGTGAGACTGGAATGGGGACTGGAGTGAGACTGGAGTGGGGACTGGAGTGAGACTGGAATGGGGACTGGAGTGAGACTGGAGTGGGGACTGGAGTGAGACTGGAGTGAGACTGGAGTGAGACTGGAGTGGGGACTGGAGTGGGGACTGGAGTGAGACTGGAGTGAGACTGGAGTGAGGACTGGAGTGAACCTGGAGTGGGGACTGGAGTGAGACTGCAGTGAGACTGGAGTGAGACTGGAGTGGGGACTGGAGTGAGACTGGAGTGAGACTAGAGTGAGACTGGAATGGGGACTGGAGTGAGACTGGAGTGGGGACTGGAGTGAGACTGGAGTGGGGACTGGAGTGAGACTGGAGTGAGACTGGAGTGAGACTGGAGTGAGACTGGAATGGGGACTGGAGTGGGGACTGGAGTGGGGACTGGAGTGAGGACTGGAGTGGGGACTGGAGTGGGGCCTGGAGTGAAACTGGAGTGGGGACTGGAGTGAGACTGGAGTGGGGACTGGAGTGAGACTGGAGTGAGACTGGAGTCAGACTGGAGTGAGAACTGGAGTGAGGACTGGAGTGAGACTGGAGTGGGGACTGGAGTGAGACTGGAGTGGGGACTGGAGTGAGACTGGAGTGGGGACTGGAGTGAGGACTGGAGTGAGGACTGGAGTGAGGACTGGAGTGAGACTGGAGTGGGGACTGGAGTGAGGACTGGAGTGAGACTGGAGTGAGGACTGGAGTGAGGACTGGAGTGAGACTGGAGTGAGACTGGAATGGGGACTGGAGTGAGACTGGAGTGGGGACTGGAGTGAGACTTGAGTGGGACTGGAATGGGGACTGGAGTGAGACTGGAGTGGGGACTGGAGTACGACTGGAGTGGGGACTGGAGTGAGACTGGAGTGAGGACTGGAATGGGGACTGGAGTGAGGACTGGAGTGGGGACTGGAGTGGGACTGGAGTGGGGACTGGAGTGAGACTGTAGTGAGGACTGGAATGGGGACTGGAGTGAAGAATGGAGTGGGGACTGGAGTGAGGACTGGAGTTGGGAATGGAGTGGGAATGGAGTGGGGAATGGAGTGAGACTGGAGTGAGGACTGGAGTGGGGGCTGGAGTGAGACTGGAGTGGGGACTGGAGTGAGGACTGGAGTGAGGACTGGAGTGGGGACTGGAGTGAGGACTGGAGTGGGGACTGGAGTGGGGACTGGAGTGAGGACTGGAGTGGGGACTGGAGTGAGGACTGGAGTGGGGACTGGAGTGAGACTGGAGTGGGGACTGGAGTGAGGACTGGAGTGAGGACTGGAGTGGGTACTGCAGTGGGGACTGGAGTGGGGACTGGAGTGAGGACTGGAGTGGGGACTGGAGTGGGGACTGGAGTGGGGACTGGAGTGAGACTGGAGTGAGACTGGAGTGAGACTGGAGTGAGACTGGAGTGGGGACTGGAGTGAGAATGGAGTGAGACTGGAGTGAGACTGGAGTGAGACTGGAATGAGACTGGAGTGGGGACTGTAGTGAGGACTGGAGTGAGGACTGGAGTGAGGACTGGAGTGGGGATTGGAGTGGGACTGGAGTGAGACTGGAGTGAGACTGGAATGGGGACTGGAGTGAGACTTGAGTGGGGGACTGGAATAAGGACTGGAGTGGGACTGGAATGGGGACTGGAGTGAGGACTGGAGTGAGCCTGGAGTGGGGACTGGAGTGAGACTGGAGTGGGGACTGGAGTGAGACTGGATTGGGGACTGTAGTGAGGACTGGAGTGAGACTGGAGTGAGACTGGAGTGAGACTGGAGTGAGACTGGAATGGGGACTGGAGTGAGACTGGAGTGGGGACTGGAGTGAGACTGGAGTGAGACTGGAGTGGGGACTGGAGTGAGATTGGAGTTGGAACTGGAGTGAGACTGGAGTGGGGACTGGAGTGAGGTCTGGAGTGAGACTGGAGTGAGACTGGAATGGGGACTGGAGTGAGGACTGGAGTGGGAATGGAATGGGGACTGGAGTGAGACTGGAGTGGGGACTGGAGTGAGATTGGAGTGGGGACTGGAGTGAGGACTGGAGTGAGACTGGAGTGGGGACTGGAGTGAGGACTGGAGTGAGACTGGAGTGAGGACTGGAGTGAGACTGGAGTGGTGACTGGAGTGAGGACTGGAGTGAGGACTTGAGTGGGACTGGAGTGAGACTGGAGTGAGACTAGAGTGAGGACTGGAGTGGGGACTGGAGTGAGACTGGAGTGAGACTGGAGTGAGGACTGGAGTGAGACTGGAGTGAGGACTGGAGTGAGACTGGAGTGAGGACTGGAGTGAGGACTGGAGTGAGACTGGAGTGAGACTGGAATGGGGACTGGAGTGAGACTGGAGTGGAGACTGGAGTGAGGACTGGAGTGAGGACTTGAGTGGGACTGAATTGGGGACTGGAGTGAGACTGGAGTGGGGACTGGAGTGAGACTGGAGTGGGGACTGGAGTGGGGCTGGAGTGAGGACTGGAGTGGGACTGGAATAGGGACTGGAGTGAGACTGGAGTGGGGACTGGAGTGAGACTGGAGTGGGGACTGGAGTGAGGACTGGAGTGAGACTGGAGTGGGGACTGGAGTGGGACTGGAGTGAGACTGGAGTGAGGACTGGAGTGAGGACTGGAGTGAGACTGGAGTGGGGACTGGATTGGGGACTGGAGTGAGACTGGAGTGGGGACTGGAGTGAGGACTTGAGTGAGACTGGAGTGAGACTGGAGTGAGACTGGTGTGAGGACTGGAGTGGGGACTGGAGTGAGGACTGGAGTGGGGACTGGAGTGGGGCTGGAGTGAGGACTGGAGTGAGACTGGACTGAGGACTGGAGTGAGGACTGGAGTGAGGACTGTAGTGGGGACTGGAGTGGGGACTGGAGTGAGACTGGAGTGAGACTGAAGTGAGAATGGAGTGAGACTGGAGTGGGGACTGGAGTGAGGACTGGAGTGAGGACTGGAGTGAGACTGGAGTGAGACTGGAGTGAGGACTGGAGTGGGGCCGGGAGTGCGGACTGGAGTGAGGACTGGAGTGAGGACTGGAGTGGGGATTGGAGTGGGACTGGAGTGAGACTGGAGTGAGACTGGAATGGGGACTGGAGTGAGACTGGTGTGGGGGACTGGAATAAGGACTGGAGTGGGACTGGAATGGGGACTGGAGTGATGACTGGAGTGAGCCTGGAGTGGGGACTGGAGTGAGACTGGAGTGGGGACTGGAGTGAGACTGGAGTGGGGACTGGAGTGAGACTGGAGTGGGGACTGGAGTGAGCCTGGAGTGGGGACTGGAGTGAGACTGGAGTGGGGGACTGGAGTGAGACTGGAGTGGGGGACTGGAGTGAGCCTGGAGTGGGGACTGGAGTGAGACTGGAGTGGGGGACTGGAGTCAGACTGGAGTGGGGGACTGGAGTGAGCCTGGAGTGAGACTGGAGTGAGACTGGAATGGGGACTGGAGTGAGACTGGAGTGGGGACTGGAGTGAGGACTGGACTAGGACTGGAATGGGGACTGGAGTGAGACTGGAGTGGGGACTGGAGTGAGACTGGAGTGGGGACTGGAGTGAGACTGGAGTGGGGACTGGAGTGAGAATGGAGTGAGACTGGAATGGGGACTGGAGTGAGGACTGGAGTGGGACTGGAATGGGGACTGGAGTGAGACTGGAGTGGGGACTGGAGTGAGACTGGAGTGGGGACTGGAGTGAGGACTGTAGTGAGACTGGAGTGGGGACTGGAGTGAGGACTGGAGTGAGAATGGAGTGAGGACTGGAGTGAGACTGGAGTGGGGACTGGAGTGAGGACTGGAGTGAGACTGGAGTGAGGACTGTAGTGAGGACTGGAGTGAGACTGGAGTGAGACTGGAATGGGGACTGGAGTGAGACTGGAGTGGGGACTGGAGTGAGGACTGGAGTGAGACTGGAGTGGGGACTGGAGTGAGACTGGAGTGGGGACTGGAGTGAGACTGGAGTGGGGACTGGAGTGAGGATTGGAGTGAGACTGGAGTGAGACTGGAGTGAGACTGGAATGGGGACTGGAGTAGGACTGGAGTGAGGACTGGAGTGAGACTGGAGTGAGACTGGAGTGGGGACTGGAGTGGGGACTGGAGTGAGACTGGAGTGGGGACTGGAGTGGGGACTGGAGTGAGACTGGAGTGGGGACTGGAGTGGGGACTGGAGTGGGGACTGGAGTGAGACTGGAGTGAGGACTGGAGTGGGGACTGGAGTGGGGACTGGAGTGGGGACTGGAGTGAGACTGGAGTGGGGACTGGAGTGAGCCTGGAGTGGGACTGGAGTGGGGACTGGAGTGGGGACTGGAGTGGGGACTGGAGTGGGGACTGGAGTGGGACTGGATTGGGGACTGGAGTGAGGACTGGAGTGAGACTGGAGTGAGGACTGGAGTGAGACTGGAGTGAGGACTGGAATGGGGACTGGAGTGAGACTGGAGTGGGGACTGGAGTGAGGACTGGAGTGGGACTGGAATGGGGACTTGAGTGAGGACTGGAGTGAGCCTGGAGTGGGGACTGGAGTGAGACTGGAGTGGGGATTGGAGTGAGACTGGAGTGGGGACTGGAGTGAGGACTGGAGTGAGACTGGAGTGAGACTGAAGTGAGACTGGAGTGAGACTGGAATGGGGACTGGAGTGAGACTGGAGTGAAGACTGGAGTGAGACTGGAGTGAGACTGGAGTGAGACTGGAATGGGGACTGGAGTGAGACTGGAGTGGGGACTGGAGTGAGGACTGGAGTGGGACTGGAATGGGGACTGTAGTGAGACTGGAATGGGGACTGGAGTGAGACTGGAGTGGGGACTGGAGTGAGACTGGTGTGGGGACTGGAGTGAGGACTGGAGTGAGACTGGAGTAAGACTGGAGTGGGGACTGGAGTGAGACTGGAGTGGGGACTGGAGTGAGACTGGAGTGGGGACTGGAGTGAGGACTGGAGTGAGACTGGAGTGAGACTGGAGTGGGGACTGGAGTGAGGACTGGAGTGGGGACTGGAGTGGGGCTGGAGTGAGGACTGGAGTGGTACTGGAATGGGGACTGGAGTGAGATTGGAGTGCGGACTGGAGTGAGACTGGAGTGGGTACTGGAGTGAGGACTGGAGTGAGGACTGGAGTGGTTCTGGAGTGAGACTGGAGTGGGGACTGGAGTGAGGACTTGAGTGAGACTGGAGTGACTGGAGTGAGGACTGGAGTGGGGCTGGAGTGAGACTGGATTGGGGACTGGAGTGAGACTGGAGTGGGGACTGGAGTGAGGACTGGAGTGAGACTGGAGTGAGACTGGAGTGGGGACTGGAGTGAGGACTTGAGTGGGACTGGAATGGGGACTGGAGTGACACTGGAGTGGGGACTGGAGTGAGACTGGAGTGGGGACTGGAGTGAGACTGGAGTGGGGACTGGAGTGAGGACTGGAGTGAGGACTGGAGTGAGGACTTGAGTGGGACTGGAATGGGGACTGGAGTGAGACTGGAGTGGGGACTGGAGTGAGACTGGAGTGGGGACTGGAGTGAGGACTGGAGTGGGGACTGGAGTGGGGCTGGAGTGAGGACTGGAGTGGGACTGGAATGGGGACTGGAGTGAGACTGGAGTGGGGACTGGAGTGAGACTGGAGTGAGACTGGAGTGGGGACTGGAGTGAGGACTTGAGTGAGACTGGAGTGAGACTGGTGTGGGGACTGGAGTGAGGACTGGAGTGGGGACTGGAGTGGGACTGGAGTGAGACTGGAGTGGGGACTGGAGTGAGGACTTGAGTGAGACTGGAGTGAGACTGGAGTGAGGACTGGAGTGGGGACTGGAGTGAGACTGGATTGGGGACTGGAGTGAGACTGGAGTGGGGACTGGAGTGAGGACTGGAGTGAGACTGGAGTGAGGACTGGAGTGAGACTGGAGTGAGGACTGGAATGGGGACTGGAGTGAGACTGGAGTGGGGACTGGAGTGAGGACTGGAGTGGGACTGGAATGGGGACTGGAGTGAGACTGGAGTGGGGACTGGAGTGAGAACTGGAGTGAGACTGGAGTGGGGACTGGAGTGAGGACTGGAGTGAGGACTGGAGTGGGGACTGGAGTGAGGACTGGAGTGAGACTGGAGTGAGGCTGGAGTACGACTGGAGTGGGGACTGGAGTGAGGACTGGAGTGAGGACTGGAGTCAGACTGGAGTGGGGACTGGAGTGGGGACTGGAGTGAGGACTGGAGTGAGACTGGAGTGAGGACTGGAGTGAGGACTGGAGTGGGGAATGGAGTGAGGACTGGAGTGGGGACTGGAGTGAGGATTGGAGTGAGACTGGAGTGAGACTGGAGTGAGACTGGAATGGGGACTGGAGTAGGACTGGAGTGAGGACTGGAGTGAGACTGGAGTGAGACTGGAGTGGGGACTGGAGTGGGGACTGGAGTGAGACTGGAGTGGGGACTGGAGTGAGACTGGAGTGGGGACTGGAGTGAGACTGGAGTGGGGACTGGAGTGAGGATTGGAGTGAGACTGGAGTGAGACTGGAGTGAGACTGGAATGGGGACTGGAGTAGGACTGGAGTGAGGACTGGAGTGAGACTGGAGTGAGACTGGAGTGAGACTGGAGTGAGGACTGGAGTGAGACTGGAGTGAGGACTGGAATGGGTACTGGAGTGAGACTGGAGTGGGGACTGGAGTGAGGACTGGAGTGGGACTGGAATGGGGACTTGAGTGAGGACTGGAGTGAGCCTGGAGTGGGGACTGGAGTGAGACTGGAGTGGGGATTGGAGTGAGACTGGAGTGGGGACTGGAGTGAGGACTGGAGTGAGACTGGAGTGAGACTGAAGTGAGACTGGAGTGAGACTGGAATGGGGACTGGAGTGAGACTGGAGTGGGGACTGGAGTGAGGACTGGAGTGAGACTGGAGTGAGACTGGAGTGGGGACTGGAGTGAGACTGGAGTGGGGACTGGAGTGAGACTGGAGTGGGGACTGGAGTGAGGACTGGAGTGGGACTGGAATGGGGACTGTAGTGAGACTGGAATGGGGACTGGAGTGAGACTGGAGTGGGGACTGGAGTGAGACTGGAGTGGGGACTGGAGTGAGGACTGGAGTGAGACTGGAGTGAGACTGGAGTGGGGACTGGAGTGAGACTGGAGTGGGGACTGGAGTGAGACTGGAGTGGGGACTGGAGTGAGGACTGGAGTGAGACTGGAGTGAGACTGGAGTGGGGACTGGAGTGAGGACTGGAGTGGGGACTGGAGTGAGGACTTGAGTGAGACTGGAGTGACTGGAGTGAGGACTGGAGTGGGGCTGGAGTGAGACTGGATTGGGGACTGGAGTGAGACTGGAGTGGGGACTGGAGTGAGGACTGGAGTGAGACTGGAGTGAGACTGGAGTGGGGACTGGAGTGAGGACTTGAGTGGGACTGGAATGGGGACTGGAGTGACACTGGAGTGGGGACTGGAGTGAGACTGGAGTGGGGACTGGAGTGAGACTGGAGTGGGGACTGGAGTGAGGACTGGAGTGAGGACTGGAGTGAGGACTTGAGTGGGACTGGAATGGGGACTGGAGTGAGACTGGAGTGGGGACTGGAGTGAGACTGGAGTGGGGACTGGAGTGAGGACTGGAGTGGGGACTGGAGTGGGGCTGGAGTGAGGACTGGAGTGGGACTGGAATGGGGACTGGAGTGAGACTGGAGTGGGGACTGGAGTGAGACTGGAGTGAGACTGGAGTGGGGACTGGAGTGAGGACTTGAGTGAGACTGGAGTGAGACTGGAGTGGGGACTGGAGTGAGGACTGGAGTGGGGACTGGAGTGGGACTGGAGTGAGACTGGAGTGGGGACTGGAGTGAGGACTTGAGTGAGACTGGAGTGAGACTGGAGTGAGGACTGGAGTGGGGACTGGAGTGAGACTGGATTGGGGACTGGAGTGAGACTGGAGTGGGGACTGGAGTGAGGACTTGAGTGAGACTGGAGTGAGGACTGGAGTGAGACTGGAGTGAGGACTGGAATGGGGACTGGAGTGAGACTGGAGTGGGGACTGGAGTGAGGACTGGAGTGGGACTGGAATGGGGACTGGAGTGAGACTGGAGTGGGGACTGGAGTGAGGACTGGAGTGAGACTGGAGTGGGGACTGGAGTGAGGACTGGAGTGAGGACTGGAGTGGGGACTGGAGTGAGGACTGGAGTGAGACTGGAGTGAGGCTGGAGTACGACTGGAGTGGGGACTGGAGTGAGGACTGGAGTGAGGACTGGAGACAGACTGGAGTGGGGACTGGAGTGGGGACTGGAGTGAGGACTGGAGTGAGACTGGAGTGAGGACTGGAGTGAGGACTGGAGTGGGGAATGGAGTGAGGACTGGAGTGAGGACTGGAGTGGGGACTGGAGTGAGGACTGGAGTGGGGAATGGAGTGAGGACTGGAGTGAGGACTGGAGTGGGGACTGGAGTGGGGACTGGAGTGGGGCTGGAGTGAGGACTGGAGTGGGGCTGGAGTGGGACTGGATTGAGGACTGGAGTGAGGACTGGAGTGAGACTGGAGTGGGGACTGGAGTGGGGACTGGTTTTGGGCTGGAGTGAGGACTGGAGTGGGGCTGGAGTGGGACTGTATTGAGGACTGGAGTGGGGACTGGAGTGGGGACTTGAGTGGGGACTGGAGTGGGGACTGGAGTGGGGACTGGGGTGAGACTGGAGTATGACTGGAGTGAGACTGGAGTTGGGACTGGAGTGAGGACTGGAGTGGGGACTGGAGTGAGACTGGAGTGGGGACTGGAGTGAGGACTGGAGTGAGACTGGAGTGAGACTGGAGTGAGACTGGAGTGAGACTGGAGTGGGGACTGGAGTGAGCCTGGAGTGGGTACTGGAGTGAGACTGGAGTGGGGACTGGAGTGAGGACTGGAGTGGGGACTGGAGTGAGACTGGAGTGGGGACTGGAGTGGGGACTGGAATGAGACTGGAGTGGGGACTGGAGCGAGACTGTATTGGGGACTGGAGTGGGGACTGGAGTGAGACTGGAGTGGGGACTGGAGTGGGGACTGGAGTGGGACTGGAGTGAAGACTGGAGTGGGGACTGGAGTGAGACTGTAGTGGGGACTGGAGTGGGGACTGGAGTGAGACTGGAGTGGGGACTGGAGTGAGGACTGGAGTGGGACTGGAATGGGGACTGGAGTGAGACTGGAGTGGGGACTGGAGTGAGGACTGGAGTGGGGACTGGAGTGAGGACTGGAGTGGGGCTGCAGTTGGGACTGGAGTGAGACTGGAGTGGGGACTGGAGTGAGGACTGGAGTGAGACTGGATTGGGGAATGGATTGAGGACTGCAGTGGGGCTGGAGTGGGGACTGGAGTGGGGACTGGAGTGGGGACTGGAGTGAGGACTGGAGTGAGGACTGGAGTGAGACTGGAGTGGGGACTGGAGTGAGACTGGAGTGAGACTGGAGTGAGACTGGAATGGGGACTGGAGTGAGACTGGAGTGATGACTGGAGTGGGGACTTGAGTGGGGACTGGAGTGGGGACTGGAGTGAGACTGGAGTGGGACTGGAGTGAGGCTGGAGTGGGGACTGGAGTGGGGACTTGAGTGGGGACTGGAGTGGGGACTGGAGTGGGGACTGGGGTGAGACTGGAGTGGGACTGGAGTGAGACTGGAGTTGGGACTGGAGTGAGCACTGGAGTGAGACTGGAGTTGGGACTGGAGTGACACTGGAGTGAGACTGGAATGAGACTGGAATGAGACTGGAATGGGACTGTAGTGGGGACTGGAGTGGGGACTTGCGTGCGGACTGGAGTGGGGACTGGAGTGGGGACTTGAGTGGGGACTGGAGTCTGGCCTGGAGTGAGACTGGAGTGGGACTGGAGTGAGACTGGAGTGAGACTGGAGTGAGGACTGGAGTGAGGACTGGAGTGGGGACTGGAGTGAGACTGGAGTGAGGACTGGAGTGAGACTGGAGTGGGAACTGGAGTGGGGACTGGAGTGGGGACTGGAGTGGGGACTGGAGTGAGGACTGGAGTGGGGACTGGAGTGGGGCCTGGAGTGAGACTGGAGTGGGGACTGGAGTGAGGACTGGAGTGGGGACTGGAGTGAGACTGGAGTGAGACTGGAGTGAGACTGGAGTGAGACTGGAGTGGGGACTGGAGTGGGGACTGGAGTGAGGACTGGAGTGGGGACTTGGGTGAGACTGGAGTGAGACTGGAGTGAGACTGGAGTGGTGACTGGAGTGGGACTGGAGTGGGGACTGGAGTGGGGACTCAGTGAGACTGGAGTGAGACTGGAGTGGGACTGAATTGGGGATTGGAGTGAGGACTGGAGTGGGGACTGGAGTGGGACTGGAGTGAGACTGGAGTGGGGACTGGAGTGGGGACTGGAGTGAGACTGTAGTGGGGACTGGAGTGGTGCTGGAGTGGGGACTGGAGTGGGGACTGGAGTGAGGACTGGAGTGAGACTGCAGTGGGGACTGGAGTGGGGACTGGAGTGAGACTGGAGTGAGACTGGAGTGAGGACTGGAGTGAGTACTGGAGTCGGGACTGGAGTGGGTAGAATCACTCGCTGTACAAGCATAAGATCCTTAGTTCAATTGTCCAGCACCCACATAAAAAAGAATAGTGTGGCTCTATGTGAGCCTGGGCCCCTGACATTCTGGGGGAGTGGAGACAGGAGCATTGCTGGGAGTAATCATCAAACTGGCTCCTGATTCAATGTGAGACCTTATGTCAAAGCTATAAGGAAGTGATAAAGCAGGATACCTGATACCTGTCTGGGCACATGTTAGGTCTTACACACACACACACACACACACTACATACACACCTGTGCATACACTACACACACACACACACACACACACACACACACAAATACAAACAGAAAGAATATATAATGATCTGTCCTGTCTCTTTAAGAGACAAGCCATGCCCACTCCCTCTCTTTCCACTAAGGCAGGCAGATCTTCCTTCCTGCTTGCAGCCCAACCCTCTTCTTTTTCTGTCTCCCTCTCAAAAAGGCAGTTTCTGCCTCTTCCCACTTTTCCCCTTCCTCACTTCCGTCTCCCTCTCTGTTCTCCCTCTCTGTTCTTCTCCCTTCCCCCTCCATAACCCACTAAATAAATATCCAGCCTCACTCTGTGTGTTTACTCATGTCTCTGTCTCTAGCCCGCCACCCCATGGCTCCCTGCCCCGGACCAGCTGCCTTGGGAGACCTGTAGTGTGGTCTCATGGCATACCTGTCTGTCTGTCTCTCCTCGTGGCTTGCTGAAGCCACTTGGAGAACTGGGCCATCCCTGTCTGGAACTAGCTGCTCTCGGGACCACTGCCCACTGCTGCTGCTAGGGGACCTGTAGCGTTTCTGCCACTGCAGCTGCCTGGGATCCTTCGCATTTTATTTAATCCATGACAGAATGGCCATTTATGATTTTATTTCTGTACCTGCAAAGGTGGCTACTAGCAACTGTCTACAGAAGTTCCAAGTAAAATATAAGATACCCAAATAGTATTTGCATCTTCATGCACCCTGTAATGGTTTAGATAAAATGCCCAATAAATGATTTGAATAAAATTCCCCAAGGGGCGGCAGTAGGCCACGAGGGACAGCTGATCCCACCACCCTAGGCCTCTGTGGGTCCCAGTGGGTGAGAGACAGATAGGTATGCCTTGCAGAGAGAGAGTTTGGATATAGTTTATTCAGTGGGTTATGAAGCAAAAGGGGAAGGGAGAGAGAGAGAAACAGAAAGAGAGAGGGGGAGAAAGGAGAAGGGAGAGGAGAAGAGGCAGCAGCCACCTCTTCCAAAGGACAGAGGCTTGCCCCTGCAGAAGGGAGGGAATAGGGGGGCCCGTCTCTTAAAGGGACCACTATGCACCCTGCCTGCCTTCAACCCCTAACTACACTACCCAGAACCCCACCATCGAACCATATAAATTATTACTTGAATTCATTTGCCCATGTGGGTTGATAGGCCCCAGATAAAGTCAGAGGCAGATAAGAGTAGAGACCATGTAGAGGACTGAGAAAAGGGAAAGCTGCACAGTAACATTGGACAAGGAAGGGGGGATCTTAAGACAACAAAATGTATTCAAGAGGACACTGGCCACTGTGTCAGGGGCCAGCCTCCACAAAAATATCTTCTTCCAGAGTAGAGGTGTGGGAATTTAGAAATACAGTAAAGAATATGAAGATGGGAATGAAAATAATAAAACAGAGAAACATATAGGATAGTATCAGGAAGGAATTTTTCAGTAGGTGCTGGAAATTCACCCACGTTTAGTTTCCAACTGCTTAAAATACCCCTGACCCCAAAGGTAGGAGTAAGACAAAAGACTGCATTAACATGATACCAGAAAATGAACGTATCAATTGAAGGTCTCAGGCTACATCCATAAACATTCTATAGCTAGAACAAAACAAGTCATACTTAGACTCTTGACCAAAACACTCGTAGGCAAACCACTCCCTGGGTGGAATGCCAAGTTATCTCCACAAAGGGAACTGGAACTTAGTCATACCCTTAGACTTTTGTTTGAGGTAGAACAGGTCTACTTCTCTATTCCTGGAGCACAAGGGACAGCTATTAGCCACACCTGTTGACAATAACCTTTGAGAGAGTAGAACTCTGACCAAAGTCTAGGTGGGGCCTTTGTTTTGAGGTAGAAGCAGGACAACTTTGAAGGAACTAGAAACAAGTTCCGAATCTCTGTGACTTTTGGTCACCAGGGAAACAGGCTCACATTTTCGGGTCTCCACACCACTTGCTGAGCCAGGAGCACCTGCCTCTGCAAGGAGAACGGTTGAAAGCATGGAGGATTTTTGCTGCCTCCACAGCTTGCCATGTTCACTCCACAGCACAACCTGCCCCTGTCTTTCCAGACCTCACCAAAACATCTCAGAACCGAATGACTTCTACACTGCCTTCCCTGTGCCAGCCCTGAAAAAGAATTCACGCAAGAAACAAAGGAAGAGGACCACAGAGGACTTCCTCTGTCTCATCTTGGGAAAATATTCCATTATCTGAGGCAAGAAGAGCTTTTAAATCTACAACAGAAGCCAGAGAGCCAATTCAAATTTAAGATCACTTGTCTCTTGTAGAGGACCCGGATTTGGCTCCCAGCACCCACATGGCAGCACACAACCATTTGTAACTTCAGCTCCAGGGTATGACACCCTCTTCCATGGGTACCATGTACACACATGTTGTACCTACATGCAGACAAAACACTCATACAGATTAAATAAAACAAATCTATTTTTTAGGAGGTAAAACTGCAGCCAAATATTTATTTCAAATTTACTAACATGTATGCACAATTAAAACAATTCAAAAGTAGAATTAGTTAAAAGAATAATCAAAAAGATCCATAGTGTTTTATCACCAAAATATACAAACACATTTTTGAGAGATGTATAATAGTTATGCCACATCTTACTAAAACGAAAACACTATTGATTTATATTTCACAGATTTATTGGCATATAATTTATATACCATAAATTTCAACTATTTTGAGTGTACAATTCAATGACTTTTATTATATGCACTGAATTGTACAACTGTTACCACTATTCAAGTTAAATTGGGAGGTAGCCTTTAGGATGTGCGTTATTTTATCTTTTTTATTTTTATTTTTTGTATTGAAAAAATTTCCGCCTCCTCCCTGCCTCCCATTTCCCTCGCCCTCCTCCCACTCGTCTCCCCCTCCCTCTACTCCTCTCCCCCTCCCCTCACTCCATTCCCCCTCCCTCTCCAGTCTGAAGAGCAGTACGGATTCCCTGCCCTGTGGGAAGTCCAAGGTCCTCCCCATTCCGTCCAGGTCCAGGAAGGTGAGCACCCAAACAGGCTAGGCTCCCACAAACCCAGTTCATGCAGTAGGATCAAAACCCAGTGCCATTGTCCTTGGCTTCTCATCAGCCCTCATTGTCCACCATGTTCAGAGAGTCCGGTTTTATCCCATGCTTATTTAGTCCCAGTCCAGCTGGCCTTGGTGAGCTCCCAATAGATCAGCCCCACTGTCACAGAGGGTGGGTGCTTCCCTCGCAGTCCTGACTTCCTTGTTCATCTTCTCCCTCCTTCTGCTCCTCATTTGGACCTTGGGAGCTCAGTCCGGTGCTCCAGTGTGGGTGTCTATCTCTATCTCCATCCATGGCCAGATGAAGGTTCTATGGTGATATGCAAGATAGTCATCAGTATGGCCATAGGAAGCTAAATAAGAAGGTGAACCCAAAGAAAAACATAGTCATCCTCTTGGATATGGGAAGTAGATAAGATTGCCGGGCAAAAACTGGGAACTTTGGGGGTGGAGTGGGATGGGGGTAAGGGGAAATGGGGAGAGAAAAGTGAGAAGGGGAGGATGGGGGGAGCTTGGTGGAATGGGATGGTTGGGATAAAGGAAGGGTGGATATGGGAGCAGGGAAGTATATATCCTAATTAAGGGTTGGCAAGAAATTTGACTCTAGAGGGGCTCCCAGGTGTCCAGAGAGATGTCCCCAGTTAGTTCCTTGGGCAACTGAGGAGAGGGAACCTGAAACAAATCTATTTTTTTTAACATACTGAAATCTCTTTCAGTTTGGGGAGTGTTGAGTTATAATTATTTGGCCAGGTTACATCTGTGCTATCTGATATCTGTGTCTGCATAAGAGACAGCATGACTACGGAAAAAATCTGTTGTAGAATACAGACTTAAGTCAAGAGTAAGACAATGAGAAAGAGTAGACTTAGTGAAAGAAAACTCCTGATATTTCAACCCCTACCTCCATAGTGAGTGCTGAGCTTATTTGGAGGGTTCTTTTCCTTAGGCCAGCACCAGGCTTTTCATCATTTCTTGGCATGACATCCATTAGGTCAGTCCAGGTAGTGCCAGCTGCACATGATGAAAGAGATCACACAGTTTCATTATGCAAGTAATGACAAGGGGATTGAGCAGTCCAGACCAGCTGGAACCATCACTGTCTTTCTCACAGCTCACAGACACAAACACACACACAGTCATGTAGACATACATACACACAAAGACACGTGCACAGAGAGGTATACAGAGATACACATGTACATACACACACAAATACAGAGACATACAGATATATACTAGACATAAGCACACACATAAATATATACACATATATACACACATTCATATTCACAAAGATACAGGTGCACATACACACATGTACATGCACACACACAGAGACCACAGATACATTTATGTATACACACACACATATATATACATGCTTACACAGAGACACAAACATATACACTTGTACACAAGATATACACATGCACACATACATTCTTACACACAGATACAAACATACACACATAGATGTATTCACTTTTACAGATACATACATACACACACACACACACTCACACCAGTAGAAAAGTTCTGAACTCATGGAGGAAGAACCTGAACCTGGGCCCTATGGTCTATTATGTTGATATGTAGTAATAAGGGCGGCGGGGCTGCGTCCCCAACACCCCAGCCGCCTGCTCGGCTAGCTTTACCCGAAATAATTACACAGACACTGTATTCTTTTAATCACTGCTTGGCCCTTAGCTCTAGCCCTTACTGGCTAATTCTGATATCCCAATCAACCCATCTCTAACAATCTGTGAGCACCGGTCTTACCGGGAAGATTCTAGGTCGGAGCTTCATTGCGTGTGTCTGCCCGGGAGCGGGGCATGGCGTCTCTCTGATGCGTCTGCTCCGGAGAGGAGAGCTGTCGAGTCTGACCTCACTTCCTCTTCCTCCCAGCATTCTGTTCTGTTTACTCCTCCCACCTATCTCCTAACCAATGAGAGCCAAGCAGTTTCTTTTGTTTTAACCAATGACCTTCCTCCATCATTGATATACAAAATGTTGGGCCTTGCCCACATAGAATTATATCTGCTTATTAAATTAGATTAAAAATAAAATTAGTCTATGTTTCAAAGTCTTTACATAGACAACAAAATGAAACACAACAACATGATTGTGTTTTTATTTCTATAGAAGTGATAGACTTACAAAGGGCTTACTGGTGTCTGCATCATTCAAAAGGCTGAACTTATTTAACTGAATCCCCCTAATTTGTTATGCAAGTGTAGCAATATTTCACTGACAGGAAAACTGAGGTACAGAGGTGGTAGGGAGTTGTTGAGGATCTCATCACTGAGGCTTAGCTATATAATGCTGATAAAGGAGAGTATCCATACTGTAATGATCTATCCTATCTCTTTAAGAGACAACCCATGCCCCATTCCCTCCCTACCACCCTCCCCCACCCCTCCCCCCACCCCACTCCCATCCCTGTCTGCTGACCTTCAGTTTCTAACCTGAGTTCTTCCTTTTTCCATTTCTCTCTCAAAGAGACAGCTTCTGCCTCTCCCCCTTTCCCCCTTCTGTCTCTCCCTCCTGTCTCTCTCTTTCTCTCTCTCTCTCTGCTTCTCTGCTCTTTTCCCCTTATCCTTTTCCCCTCCATAATCCACTAAATAAATATCTACCCTCACTCTGCATGGCAAGCCTATCCATCTGTCTCTCGCCAGCTGCATGGCTCCCTGCCCAGGACCAGCCGCATGGTCTGCTGAGACATGCGGCTTGGTCTTGTGTGTCGTCCCTGACTGGGACTGGCTGCTCTGGGGTCCTGCTGCCTGCTTCCTGCCCCTGCTTGAGGACCTGCAGCATGATCTCATGGCCCACTGCACACTGCTGCCACTCGGGATCCACAACATTTTACTTTTACCATTACACACAGCCCTAAGTAAACCTACTTAAGCTGCTTTCAGGACCTAAGTACCTCTTCCTAAGGTTTCCTGTCCCACATTCCATGCATGCTAATCTCTGCATTTGTGGAGTGGCCTATTCCGTATTCCAAGTGAGGTGAGATTGCACAGATACTCAAGGAAAGGGTGGGAGGAAGCACGGCTGGTAGCACAGGATGTTCAGGGGTGCAGGGAAGTGTCTTGGGGGAAAGGTGTTTTGATGAACAAGCAGTCTCTGTTTACACAGAAACAGGCCCAATGGGGAAAAGAACTGAACAGAACTGGACAGTGCTACAGTTGCAGAGGAAGTCAAATGGCTTTCAAAGCCACATAACCATCTCACGGGATCTCTTGTTTGATGGGCACCTGACTATTCAGACTGTCATGTTTTGCATAAGACCCTCACAGGTTCCCGTTTAACCCCTTGGCTTCTGTCAGATCATGAGAACTGAGGACACTGTGGACCTTTGGGGAGTGGAACCTAGTAGGAAGAAGAACATATCAGAGAGATGAAGTCTATGGCTTGACTCCAATTTCTGTGCTTCTTGCTTCCTAGTGTGCCAGGATGTGAGAAGTCCCAGGTGCAATAGTTTAGATAAAATGCTGTGGTTTCACTGTGCAGCAGGTGAGAGACCTCAGCAAGTCAGTGGGTCCCATGAGGAGCCGCAGTGGGAGATGGATAGGCATGCCATGCAGAGTAAGGTTGGATATTTATTTAGTGGGTTATGGAAGGGAAAGGGGAGAGGGAGGGAGAAGGGGGACAAGGGAGAGAGATAGGCAGAGAGAGAGAGAGAGAGAGAGAGAGAGAGAGAGAGAGAAGGGGGAGAAGAGAAATTACCTCTTCATCAGAGAGAGAGAAAGGAGCTCAGGCTGGAAGCAGAAGAAAGATCTGCTTGCCTCGGTTGCTGGGGGAGGGAGTGGGCAGGGCTTGTCTCTTAAAGGGACAGGACAGACCATTGTACCGGGTGTCATGGGGGCATCTGCTAGTATGCCTTCCTTACCATGGTAGACTGTATTCCCTTAAACTGAAAGCCAAACAAATTGTTTACTTCTGCCCTATCACAGCAATATATAATATTAATGGTAGCACTGGAAATTGGAAGCATTGTTATGAGAAACCTGATATAATTGAAGGGTTTTGTAACTGAAGGGTCCAAGAATAAGATTATAAAAATGTAGATTCCAAAAATAAGAATGTAGAAATAAAGAAATATAAAGTTGTAAACCTAGGAGAATGAGAACAGACCATCAACAGCTTGCAGATTAACTATTAACAATGGGTTACTCCACTTTACAACCCATAGCTCTATTTACAAGGTCAACACATCTCACTGCAAACTGAGAGCTAGCCTACGGGTATAAGCTGAGTCAACTTTTAGGAAATAGGTATATTACCTCTGGGTTATGCATTATCTTCGCTATGTGAAACTGGCAGCATCAAAGGGGGGACCATAGGGCTTCAGTAAATACCATGTAAAAGTACCAGGGAAGAAAATAGATTAAGTGCAAACACTATTGAACTGAAAATCTCTGTTAATGGAGATTGTAAAGTAAGGCAATCTGTATCTGAGTTTTACCTCGAGATTATAAAAATTCCTTTGTTCAGACCTACTGCTTAGTACCCCTACTATAAAAAGGTGGGTTCAGAAACCCACCTTTTGCCACAAACTTAAAACAATCCATCTCTGGCTGTAGTCTCAGCTAGCCCATAAGCTTTTTGTGCCCCATGGAAATTTGTTTCTAATTTTTTCCTGGATTCTGGTTTCTGGAATAAAGTTTGCTTCTGGTTTATTAGACTTGGGTGGTCTGTCACCATCTTTGTGCAGTTCCCCTGGATCCAACAGTAACTAGATTGTGGAAATAGTTCAGTATAAAGAACTTCTAGCATCCTATAATTTGAGTGTACTAGTCCATTCTGCAGGAGTACGGAAGGCTAGAATGCCAATAGAAATGCAGGCAGTGGAGGCTCATGAGGTTTCAGGAAGGACCAAGGAAAACTGGGCCAGAAGACTCTCATGTTATATTTTAACAAAAGAAAACAGACTGTATTCTGCTTATGTCCTGAATATTTGAGTGAGGATAACAGAGTAAACTGAACATAAAGGTACATGCTAGTGATGGCAGCACTTGAGAGGTGGAGGCAGGAGGATTAGGTGTTCAAAGCAAGACTCAGCTCTATAGTCAGCCTGAATTACATGAGAGTTTCTCAAAACACAAGTAAAGACCTTGTCAATTTGGCAGAAAAACACTCAAGACAGTACAGCGCTCAGGCTGTGCCATGGAGGTTCCTCATGACTCTAAGCCAAGATACTGAGAAAGGGCAGCAAATGGTGCTAAAAGATGTGAAAGACGTGTGGCTCGGTAAGGAAAGGAGCATCAAAGACTTAGGCGCAACAAGGCTTGTCCACCAGTACAGACAGACAAAGCATCTGTATTTGTTAAAGAGATTAGCACCACTGAAAAAACTACAGAAAGATGTCTTAGGGACAAGTTCTTGCCGTCTAGAGCTCTACAGTTTAGTGCTGACAGTTCACGGAGAGGAAAATGCCTGAAAAGCAGAGCCTTAAGGCTGAACAATGGACCTAGGGAACTGGTTTCCCAGAGTCAGCCCTGAACTCACAGATGCTGTGGTCTGAGCGGGCAGAGGGACAGACAATCTTGAGTTGGTAATGGGGCTTGGCATTATCTATCTGGTGCTGGCTTTCCAGTCAAACAGAGTAAGAGTGAGGAGTTCAGCAAGACTTACCAAGGTTCCAGAAATCCACTGCAGTCAAGGTTAGGTTCCTCCCATGGATTCCTGAGTGTTCTACATGTCAAGCTGTGGTGGTGAAGACACACTGGGGTGGAGATGCAGGATACTGGTGAAGCAGAAACATGAGATCCTAACTAGGGAAAGCTGTCGACACTGCATGGAGCTGCCTCAAAGAAGAGCCATATGTGTCGTGCCGCTTGGAGGCTACCCAGGCCATGTGGGCAGATGATGCCTTACAAACCCAGATGCTGGACATGCAGGGTTGCTATTTGCTCTGCTGTATTTTGGTCTTACTTTGGGTCAATGTTTTATTTTGCTCTCATTTTTTAAGATTTATATATAAGGGTGTGTGTGCATGCATGTGTGTGGGGTACTGGGGATTTGTACATTTAAATGCAGTGCCTATAAAGACCAGAAGACAGAGATGGATCTCCCTAGAATGGGAGTTACAGGCAGCTGTGAGCTCCAGATGTGGGTGCTGGGAAACAAACTTGGTGTTCTACAAGAACCTTAAGAGCTCTTAACTGCTGAGCCTTGGTCCAGCCATGGTCTGACGTTTCCTTGCTGTGCTCCCATGCCTCCTCTTTGTAATAAGAGCATTTACTCTGTGCCATTATATGTTGGGAATCTTTTATTTTTCTTTTATGTCACAAGGTGTCTTAGTGAGGGTTCTTTTGCTGGGAAGAGACACCTTGACCACGGCAACTCTTACAAAGGGAAGCTTTCATTGGGGGAGATTTACAATTTCAGAGATTCAGTCCATTGCCCATGATGGTGGCATGCAGGCAGACATGGTGCTGGAGAAGGAGCTGAGAGTTCCACATCTTGATCTGCAGGCAGCAGGAGGAGAATGTGTGCCCTAGTGGGTGTAGTTGGAGAATATGAGGCCTCAAAGTCAGCCCCCACAGTGACACACAGAGAAATCTTGTCTCATAAATAAATAAATAAATAAATAAATAAATAAATAAATAAATAAATATTCTGTTGTTTTCTTTTACTTCTTGACTCTTTGGGAGCCCATCACCCAACTCCCAAATAAATCACACAGAGTCTTATTCTTTTGAATACCCAGCCTTAGCACAGGTTGTTCCAGCCAGCTTTCCTTAACTTAAATTATCTTGTCTGCCTTTTGCTTCCGGGCTTTTAACTTTTTTCTATTTCTGTCTATCTTTTCTTTTCTTCTTATTCTGTGTCTGCCTGTGTAGCTGTGTGGCTATTCCCTCCCTCCTCAATTTTTCTTTTTCCAGATTTCTTCTCTTATTTATTCTCTCTGCCTGGCAACCCTACCTATCCTTTCTCCTGCCTAGTAATTGACTGTTCAGTTCTTTATTAAACCAATCAGGCATTTTAGACAGGCAAAGTAACACAGCTTTACAGAGTTTAAAAAATGCAACATAAAAGAATGCAACACATCTTTGCATCATTAAACAAATACTCTGCAGGATAAACAAATGTAACATATCTTCAACTAATATTCCACAACAAAATTCTGCTTTAAACCTTGTGTATTTAAGATAGTATTGCTCTTGGCAGTATTAAGTATGATGTTAAGCCTCCTGAAACTTACTTACCTTTCTGTGTATGGGGCATGGAAGTCTATGTGTTCATGGGCATGCACTGGGGGAACCTGGAATGTACAAGGAAAGGAATAAAAACCTGTTTTTGGCCCAAAAGGTAGAAGCAGACACACTTAGTAGCCTGGCGATCACTGCACTCTCTGTGCAGTAGAGACTTTCCAGCATCAAAACCTCCTCCAGACCCTTCTCATAAACTTGTTTTCCTCAATCTATAGAACCCATCTTTATAGATGGTGTCACATGTACTTTACAAAGAGTTTTTGATGCAGTCACATCTGATCTGTATTTTGCTTACTTTGTTGCATGCAGGACCGAGTTAATCATCACAAGAATAGTCTTCACCAGATTGTGCTGTGTTTAGATAAAACTAAAATAAACCACTGAGGGTCAGACTCTCAAAGTTTGAACCAATATAGCTAACTGAACTTCATTTTTGCCTCCCAAGGCTTGTCTCTATGCTGCCCAGAAAGGTTGCAGAGACTTCTGCATTTGTCTATGAGAAATGAATATTTATGAGCTTTAGAAGTCCATTAATATTATGTTATTACTTACTATCTGACAAAAACACCCAACAAAAGCTAATTAAGGATGGAAGGGTTTATTTGACTTGCAGTTCCAGGGTACACAGTCCATGGTGGCAGCATGAGCAGAAGGAGGCTGGTCACATGGAGTTCACAGTAGGGTTGTATGGTAAGTGCCTGTATTCTACTCTCATTCTCCTTTGTATTCAGCCTATGGAGCAATTTGTATAGATGGAACTTTCTATCCTGCTTGGTCCAATAGCCATTCAGCCCCAAATAAACACACAGGGGTTTATGTTAATTATAAATTGCTTGGCCTATTGGCTCAGGCTTATTATTAACTAGCTCTTACAGGTAAAATTAGCCAATAATTCTTGTCTATTTTTAGCCACGTGACTTGGCACCTTTTCTCGGTGAAACATTCTCATCTTGTTTTCTCTGCATCTGCCTGGAGACTAACTCTCTGCCTTTCCTCTTCCCAGAATTCTCTTAGTCTGGTCACCCCGCCTATACTTCCTGCCTGGCTACTGGCCAATTAGTGTTGTATTGAACTAATACCAGAGACAAATCTTTACAGTGTACAAGAGCATTATCCCACAGTAGTACTGCCCACATTTAGGCAAGTCTTTGTACCTTAACCCAACCAAAATAATCCCTCACAGACAGGATCAGAGGTTTGTTTACAAGCTGATTTTAAATCCCAGCAGGTTGACAATCAAGAACAAATGTTATATATTTATATTAATAATATTATATATTATAGTCTCCCAATACCTGTTTTGTAAGTCTAGGTTTGTGGTTCTCAACCTGTGGGCTGCAACCCCTTTGGGGAAGATCAAAAGATCCTTTCACAAGGGAGGTCTAATAGCATTGGAAAACAGAGATATTTACATCACAATTCATAATAGTAGCAAAATTACAGTTATGAAGTAGCAACACAGATAATTTTATGACTGGGGTCACTACCACATGAGGGACAGCACTAGAAAGGTTGAGAACCACTGATCCAGGTGAAAACAGAAAGTACAAATCCTGAGTTTTAGTTTGACTCTTTTACCTGAATTTTGTGTCTTTCTGTATTGGCAACACCATCTACCTTTTGCATTACATTCATGTTTCTGTATTTCAGAAAGAATAAAATAGAGAAAGCCCTGCTCATACCACAAACACGGGGTCGGGGGCACTGCTCTATTATCTGTGGGTCTATAGGTGCTGGACCGATTGTTCTCTTTAATTTCCTGAAAACCAATTAGGCAACAGTTAAGATCGGTTTAAGAATTGTTTGATCTAGGATTGTTGGACTTTAACCAGTGCTGTATTCTCCACGACCCCAGGAGGCATCTGCAACTTTTGGGAGATATTGTCGAGTGTAACAATTGGGAGTATCTAGTCAAAGATGATGCTAACTCATCTACAAAGTAGCAGACATTTCATAACAAGGATTATAAAGCTCATGTTATCTACATTGCTAATGTGGAGAAGTCCTGACTTGAAACCAGGTAAAATGCATGGAGTTTATAGGCCTGGACAAGTCCAAGGAGAAAATCTTGCACAGTGTATCCCCAGAGCAACCCCAAAGAGGTGGTACTGCCTACAGCAGACCTGTGTGCCCTCTTTAGGCTGTAGCTCATCAGAGGAGGTGCTGTGAGGAAGGCAGGCTGTTTCTGCGGTCATCACTACCTCTGTAGTCCGTCTATAACCCTGCAGACTAAGGCAGGCTGTTTCTGCGGTCATCACTACCTCTGTAGTTTGTCTATAACCCTGCAGACTAAGGCAGGCTGTTTCTGCGGTCATCACTACCTCTGTAGTCCGTCTATAACCCTGCAGACTAAGGCAGGCTGTTTCTGCGGTCATCACTACCTCTGTAGTTTGTCTATAACCCTGCAGACTAAGGCAGGCTGTTTCTGCGGTCATCACTACCTCTGTAGTTTGTCTATAACCCTGCAGACTAAGGCAGGCTGTTTCTGCGGTCATCACTACCTCTGTAGTTTGTCTATAACCCTGCAGACTAAGGCAGGCTGTTTCTGCGGTCATCACTACCTCTGTAGTTTGTCTATAACCCTGCAGACTAAGGCAGGCTGTTTCTGCGGTCATCACTATCTCTGTAGTTTGTCTATAACCCTGCAGACTGATTCTTTGGAGATTTTGGTTCTCTCTCACTTCACATGACTTTTTTTCGTGATTCACTTTTGATGTCAGAGTTTTCCTTTTTTCACTTTTATAAGAAAATAAATGTTTGGGAAAACCTTTAAATCTTTCCTGTTGTCTCTAAGAGTAGAAAAAAATCTCTGGAAAGCTATGTGTGTCCATTTCTAAATGAGCACAGAACGACGTCTGGACAGCCATTTAAATGGTGACTCAGGGGACCACTCTCAGCCTCCACCATGTTCCAGCTTGCTCCCTCATTTTCTCCATGGTTTGGGTGCTAGGAACTTAACTTGGACGTCACACCAGTTAAGCAAGCATGCATTTCTACTGCTGAGCTACACCCCAAACCTACGTATGTCACTTTAGAAATTCCACATAGCTGACTAGACAGCTGGATTTATGGCAGGATGTGTGACTCATGTGAGAACGCAGAAACAAGCCAGCTTTAAGATTAGGAAAACAAGTTGGAAAAGAACGCATAAAGGTCATAGACAACCCTGAGACTCCAGACTCAATATAAAATGTACACAGGGCCAGAAACATAGTAAAGACTACAGAGCACTCCCTTCACGAGGGCATGGTCCTAGGTTCAAGTCCCACAGCAGGGAGAGGAAGAGTCACATCACCTGCCTACGTAAAGTAAGGGCTTAAAGTCCGGGTATGATTTGTGTAACTGTTGAGGCCATCTATCTACACCACTCAAGCATCAACAAAGCCGTCAGACCCACAGGGAAGCCTGAGTCAACCATGTCTCACGTCTCTATTCCCTGTAAAAGGTCACCAAGGTGCCTGTTCTGTGGCCGGTGGTGCTGAGAAACCCAAGAACGAAAAGCCAGCAGTCTCAGTTTTGGAGGCAGGAAGCCTTAATATGTAAAAGAGATTTTTCTTGTATCAAATTCCTTTGGACTATTTGAATTTAAAGCCCATTGAAATGCTGTCAATTGTGTGACTTTTATTATTAGATTGTTTGCTACTTATGAGTTTGATAGGAACCAAAAAGAACCTGAAGGAACTTTTTCAAGCAGTCAGAAACTGACAATGTAGGCCAGAGAGCAGAGCTCAGAAGGATCCTGACCAAAAAGAAAACCAACCAACCAACCAAACAAACAAAAAAAAAACTAAAGCAATGTGAACCAAAAAAAACCCGTGGACCACAGCAATCAACCAGCATCTCAAGTGGCCTGTAGAAGCAGAAAGCTCTTTCAGCCCAAAACCCAACTCTGGGGTCTGCCCTGGTTCGTTTTTGTCAAGACGACACAAACTAGAGTCATCTGGGAGGCAGAAATTTCATGTGAAAACGTGGCTCTATCAGACTGGTCGGAAGCACGCCTGGGTGGCATTTCTTGATTGTTGATTGGTGCGAGGGCCCAGCTCATTGCAGGCAGCTCCTCCCCTGGGCAGTGCCACCCGGAGCAGATAGTCCTTCTGATTGACTGAACCTCCTACACCTGTGGAAGGTTTACAACGCTGCAGGTTCAGAGCCTAATTCCAGTTTCTCTTGGGCTAGCTTTAGCCCACCGAGTAGCCATGCCCTGCTCACCAGAACGGGAGCCGACATCCTGACTACAAATAAAACCCTCAAGACAAATCAAGAAAGCCTCAATTTCCAACAACGAAAAGGCCTAAGAGTCACCAGAAAAGTCTCAGGCCCAGAGCTGGTATTTCTCCACTTTGCTGTAATCATGTAATTAATGTTCCTACCTGCATACTTGAAAAGTGGCTTAACTAAGACCTTTTTCTGTCGTTACTATAGAAACTTCATGAGTCTGCATTCACAGTGGAACATGGAATTTGAGATAACTGTGTTTCTGGGCCATCATCACTCAAATTTGGATTTAAAAAAAAAAAAGCAAACAAAACAAAAAAACAACCTCTTATCTTTTTTGAGGTGAGCGTAGCTTTTGCATTGGCAATAGAAACAGACGTCAAAGTAGGGCAGGATCCCTTCAACACCAAGAGACAGTGGATCTAACTCCTTCAACACCAAGAGACAGTGGATCTAACTCCTTCAACACCAAGAGACAGTGGATTTAACTCCTTCAACACCAAGAGACAGTGGATCTAACTCCTTCAACACCAAGAGACAGTGGATCTAACTCCTTCAACTGCAAGAGACAGTGGATCTAACTCCTTCAACTGCAAGAGACAGTGGTTCTAACTCCTTCAACACCAAGAGACAGTGGATCTAACTCCTTCAACTGCAAGAGACAGTGGATCTAACTCCTTCAACTGCAAGAGACAGTGGTTCTAACTCCTTCAACACCAAGAGACAGTGGATCTAACTCCTTCAACACCAAGAGACAGTCTATCTAACTCCTTCCCCAGCCCTTCTTCACAGGAACACTTGGGAAAACATTACAATTTAATTTTTTAACTCAGAATTTGTATTTATAATTTTCCTTACAGATAAACTGTAAATATTGAGATTAGTTGGGTATTTACATATTATATATAGTTAATTTAAAGTATATTCATTAATTTTGCAGTTAAATTTTGTTGTCCTTTGTAACCCAAACATTAGGAACATTAAACCAAGCTATTTGCTTCATAATATAAAATAAATAAGAGGACAATGTTTTGAAAACTAGGTCTCAACTTAGACTATCATTGTACTAATTAGATAAGAAGTTTCTTGTAGATTGTTTTGTTTTATGTACTTACATGTACATACATGCTCATAAATTTACAGCATTCTACAGAGGGAAGGAAGAAACACAACTTTATGGAGAGTTTTTAGCTCACTTGAGTAAAGAACCTGTTTCAGATTGCTGGTTTAAGTTTCAAAATATAATTCAATTAATTTGTTCATTAATACAGACATTCTTTCATAAGATTTTTTTATTTGTTTGAGTGTTTTGTCTATACATATATCTATGTATCACATGTGTGCCAGGTGCCCACAGAGGCCAGATTCCCTGGGACTGGAGTTACAGAGGGTTGTAAGCCACCATTTGATGCTGGGATTAGAACCTGGGTCCTCTGGAAGAACAAGAACTCTAAACTGATGAGTCGTCTCTTCAGCCCCTTAATGCAAAAATCCTATAATTCCATTTTTAAAAATCCTATTTAAATACTGGATGGATGTATTAAACAGGATTCTATTAATTGGCACTCTGCGTATATTGTTTAATTTTCCATTTTTACTGTATTTTCAAAGGTTAAACTCAGGGCCTTGTACATGCTAGGCAAGGGCTCCACCACTGACTTACACACCTAGTCCCTGAGTATATTTTTTAATATAGGGCACTTTTTAAGATTAATTTTAATTAATTTATTTTGTGTGTGTGTGTGTGTGTGTGTGTGTGTGTGTGCCCATGCACATGAGTGCAGAGAACCCGGATCCCCTGGAATTGGAATTACAGGCAATTGTGAGCTGCCGTGTGGGTGCTGGGAATCAAACTTGTATCCTCTGGAAGAACAGCCAGTGCTCCAACCTGCTGCCCTCCCCCAAGCCCTATATATGCCTTTAACAAGCCAAAGCTGGCACTATCTTCATTGAAGAGATGTAGCAAATAAAGCAAAGAAATTAAGAAATTTGCCCAAAGTCAGGTGACAGGAAATGGAGTCTGGCTTTAAACCTGAATCTGAAACAGAAAACCATAATGTGGAGCCAAAAACCTGGAACAGAGCACCATAAACTTTCCATTGGTCTAGGTATAGCTTTATGCTGAAGGAGAATTAATCACAAATTCAAACTGACTTTTCTTATGAGTTCCAATTACCAAGCTTTTATATCTGTCAGTTAACAAACAGGCTTTACCTTCAAATCTTAAAATGTTTTCAAAATAAAATTTTACATGATTTTTAAAACAACTTGTAAGATTTACTGTTTTTTCATTTACATTGCTACATTCACCAGTGCATGTCAAAGGCCTTTGGTGTAGGAGGGTCTTCTGTCTATGTGTTGCTTTCATTGGTCAAATAAAGAAACTGCCTTGGCTTTTTGATAGGGCAGAATTTAGATACGTGGAGTAGACTGAACAAAATTCTGGGAGAAAGAAAGCAGTCAGGCAGACACCATAGCTCTCCTCTCCAAGAAGGACACTGTTTAGACTCATGCCGGTAAGCCACAGTCAAGTGGTGATACAGATTATTAGAAATGGGTTGAATCAATATGTGAGAGTTAGCCAATAAGAGGCTAGAACTAATGGGCCAGGCAGTGTTTAAATGAATACAGTTTCCATGTAATTATTTTGGGTAAAGCTAGCCAGGAGCCAGGCAGCGGGGAACGGCCAGCTGCTCCAATTACAACAAGCCTTAAAATACTTATGTCTCCTAATTTAGAAACTATTATCCTCTAGAACTTGCTAAACGGCACATATTTTCTTACGAACATACTAATTTAAATAAATTTATAAACTTGAAATTTGTGAGTAACTTATAAACACATTAAGGAATGGTTAAATAAATGATAACCCTGGTGTTCCAAAAGATGCTGGTAATGTAGCATAACATGGGAAAACACGCATGCTTTCTTTTTATCTTACTTGGAGTGTAAAGCAGAGAAGCATATGGAAGGGCTAAAGACAGCTATAAGCCCCACTGTCCAAGGACAGATAACTTCCGGGATTCTGTTGTTATATAAGATAACAAGGCATGTGCTTTCGCTTCTGTAAACAAGGTTGATTGCCCCAACTGCACAGGATATGTTTGGTCACATGCAGGCAGGATGTATATACATAGACAGGAAGTACGTCAGGGTGTATGCTTGCCCCTGATTGGACAAAGGCAGAAAGACGTAGCCTTGTAGGTTGGGTGCTTATAGGCACCTGACTGACCTAATTTAGCGTCATTTCTCTGGGCATACTGGATATGGACCTGGTCCATCTTCCTGGCCAGAAATTAATAAAGCTTGCTTCAGTTGGACAATCGTGGATTCGATCTCTCTCCTCGCAATTTTCAGGTTTAACAACTGTGTAAGATGAACCTGAAGATACCAACTCAGGTGTTAAATGCCTTTAAAGTTCACTTCTATTTTCTCTATTTTGTTTTTTCTCTTCCTTTTAGGAAGGGGTGTAAGGGGTTTGAATCTGGGGGGTAATGTATGATAGGAAGTGAGGCTAATGTGAAACAGAAAAATACCTTTTAAATTTCCTTTTAAAGTTATAAACAGAAGGGCTAAACCTCAGCTACTTTGATCTGTTTTAGGTTCAACCTGCAAAGACTCCCACTGAAGGAAGGAGTGCTCTTAACCTCCCTGATTGGAAACACAAATGCTTGGGCTTTTTCTTCACAAGCCACAAATTATTAATACATTGCTGCATTTGTTCCCATTGTCCAGGCTGTAAGATCCCTCTTTAGAAACAGCCAGGATCTTAGCACACCCATACCCCATGTGGCTTGTGATATCACATCCTGGTTTTGCTTCCTGGTTCACGAGTTTGCTCTATATGCTGACAAAGCTGAAAAACAATTTTCCAAAGCCACTGAGAGCCAAGAGGAACAACACAATGACTTCCTCTCTGCTACTACTTAGAAGGCTGATATTATTGACACATGGGAAGTGGGGCAGAAGATTTGGGACTGGGAAGATAACTCAATGGTTAAAAGCACTGACTACTCTTCCAGAGGACCCAGGTTCTATTCCCAGCCCTCACAACTGTCTATAACTGCACTTTCAAGGGCATCTGATGTTGCCTTCTGGACACTGTAGGTGATGTATGCATGTGGCACATATATGCAGGCAAAACACCCATACACATAAAATAAAAGATAAAAGGCATAAAATAATAAAGATTTATTTCAACTTAAAATATGACCAGACTGCAAAGTCAAGGTCTTTGACGAGTTGGGATATAACTGAGCCATAGCTTTCAAATTTCCTACTTCATATTCTTTACAGCAAAAACTATCAACATAAAGTTTGAAAAATGTTGATAATATCCATTCACCTTTGTGTTGTTCAATTTCTAACTGATCTTAATAATAAAAAGTCAGAGTCAGATTTCAGGGTTAATGCTGAGAGATCGGAGAGGCAGAGCAATTGTCCTCTGTTCTTACCTCTCCTGAACCCTGGGACCAGAGGGCGACTCTGTCCCGACTGTCGCTATGAGACTTCAGACTAATGCAGTGAGCGCCTGTCTCCAAACACCTTATATTCCTCTCTGTGCTCAGCCTTATCCCTTCTTGTCTCTACCTCCCTCGTGCTAGAATTAAAGGCATGCGACTCCCAAGAACTGGGATTAAAGGTTCGGTTCGAGCCACCACCACCTGAATCTGATTCTTTTTTTAGACTGGATCAATCTTGTGTAGCCCAGGGTGACCCTGAAATCACATGGATTCATCTACCTCCTCCTCTGCCTCAGCCTCTGCCTCCTGAGTTCTGGGATTAAAGGTGTGTGCCACCATTGCCTGGCCTCTGTAGTGACTAATTCTGCACTCTGATCTTCAGGCAAGCTTTATTTGTTAAAGCACAAACAAAATATCAGCACATTTTTGTGTTTCTTTGATATCATATCTAATTTCTGACTTGGAGATAACATTAGAAAACATAAATTTAAGTCCATATTTGAGAACTTTAAAAGTTGAAAAAAAATGACAAACCTCTTCCAACCTTTTTCATCCTGAAGCCATAGCTCTCAACCTCTCTCCTAAGTATTTCCAACCTTAACTCTAAAATGCAACCCAGAACCCAGCAATCCCCCTCGCCCAAGTGGGTATTGTGCATCAAGTCAGAGCTGAGGAGGTATCTACACAGCTAAGCAGAATAAACAGCTTGTCACCAGCCCGGTAGACATTCAGTCTTCTTCGCGAACTAGCCAAAGCTGTAGACTTTAGGAAGTTCATTTGGTTTCTATGTGGGTTTGTTTTGTTTCTATTAGAGACTTAGCGCTGGCTGAGGTACCAGTTAATTTTGCATCAGATGCCACAGCATCATCAGCTGCTAATCCATTCATTCCAAATCACATGGTGCTAGGGTCAGGTAGAGAACTTTTGCCTCCCACCCTGAGGGTTATTTAGTGCTTAGCCGAGAGTTCCTGCAGCTGTGTCCTTTCAGCGGTGCTTTATGATGGCCAAGAGAGTTGAGTTCGGCTGCCAGGCCTTGGAATCTGCAGTAACACATGAACACATTATTATTTTTCTCTGAAGCTATCCAATTCCTCTTCCGGTCAGATGTTGGAGGGTGTTCTGAAACGGCCCAGCCACTTACTGCTGATGCCACTGCCCACGTATGACACTACCATGAGAGAATGGGCTCCATCTCCCCTCAGCGTGATCTTTACCAAAAGGTTAATTACCAAAGAAGGTGCCATACATAAAAACTAACCCGAGCAGCTCTGGCTTCAGCTGTGGGAGCTGCCGTTTCCTTTCTCAAGGACTGCACATTGGGGTCAATCGGCAATGAGAGGCCAGGAAGATGGGTTCCTGTTGAGTAGGAAAGAGGCTCTCGTTTAAGTTGATTTTTGCTACAATCCTTCACAGCTACGCTTCTCTTTGCTGCAGAGAAGGGAAATTACCTCAGTGGCCACAGGCTTTTTACTTAAACTGGAGTAAAAGTTTTGTTGTTGTTGTTTTGTTTTGTGTATGTGTGTGTGTGTTTGTTGTTTTTGTTATTTTGTAAAGGGTTTTGTTCAGCATGATGGAAAGGCAAACTGCCATCATCATCATCACTGGCCTTCCTCCACAGCGGCTTCTCTCCAGATTCTCGCCAGTAATTCTGACTAATCGTCTGAGTCACCAAGTTTCAGATGTTTATGTATTTCAACACAATTCCCAGGCTTACAGGATTTTATTTATTTATTTTCTGGTTTCAGGACTTGGAAAGACTCCGGCATCCTGAATCTCCCATCTAGTGTCACTGAATGACTGGGCACAAGGTGGGCAGATGGAACTGTTCCTTCACTAACAAAAATCCAAGTGTCACCAAAATGCCACAAGATTAGTAAGTGCTTCCAGCTTGGAGGAGATTCAGTTAATGATAAATATTTGTGTTTCCACCATGGTAGTGGTGAGAAGTTAAGAGAGACATTCAGTGAAAATATGGAAAAGTGGATGTTTGGAAAATGCAGGGCAATAACTAGCTATTAACGTGGCGAAGATGTACATCTTTGTTCTTGTAGCTCCTCCAAAGCATTATGAGTGGGCACTCAGAACTAGCATACCACTTTTTAGTGAAAAAAGTCCATTCCTTTCATTATATTCTCACTTTTGACTGGGCGGTGGTGGCGCACACCTTTCATCCCAGCGCTCGGGAGGCAGAGACAGGTGGATCTCGGTGAGGTTTTTCTGTATCATATCCGTCCCAGGTTGTCTGTAGACTATAGGTATTTCTAAATCCTATGTCAATTCTTTAAAAAAAAAATGCTTATTTACATTTTATGTGTATGGAATGTTTTGACTTCCCATATTTAGTATCCTGTGTGCATGCCCGGTGCCTATGGAGATCAGAAGAGCGCATTGGGTGCCCTGGCAATGCCACTGGATGGTTGCAAGCTGCCATGTGGGAGCCGGGAATGAAGTCCAAGTCCCCTACAAAAGAAGCAAATGCTCTTAACTACTGAGCCATCTTCCCAGTCCCTTAGGTCAATTTTAAAGAGTAATTCCTAAGAACTGGAGAGATGGCCCAGTGGGTAAGAACATGAAGACCTGAGTTCAGATCCCTCCCCCCACATATTTAAAATAAAATAAAAAGTATAAAAACAGCGTGTATAACTGTGCACACTTATAACTCATCATTGTGTGTGGTGGAGACAAGAAGATTGCTGGGGTTTGCTGGCTATGAGGCCAGCTCCTGGCGCAGTGAGAGAGCCTGTCTCAAGGGAATGAGGTTGCATAGTAACAGAACAGGGTACTCTGTGTCCTGCCCTTATCTCCAGGTATACATACACACACACACACACACACACACACACACACACACACACACACCGACTTCCTTTCTCTTTACATGAGATAATTTCATAATTCTTCCCTTTTATCTTTTTATTATTTTTATACATGTTTAATTTAAGCAGAGTTATATCACTTACACCCTCCCACTTCTCCTTCCAGTCCCTCTCAGGTTCCGTCCCACCAACCCCCTTCTGACAACCCCTCCCCCAAATTGATAGCCTCTTTTACTTTGATTATTATCATTATATACATTTCCATGTATGTATATGTATGCACAAATATACACACACAGCTTGCTGAGTCCATTTTTGTTGTTTCGTAGATGGTTTCAGAGCTGACCACTTTGTATTAGAATACCAACTAAGGGGCTCATCCCCTGGAGAGTGTACTTCTTCTTCTTTTGGCAGTCATAAACTTTTCTTTGCTCATGAATTCTTTTCACAGCATCTCAGATTGATGATGTTACAGTTTTTAATATTTTCAAAGGATTTTCATGCATGTTATCTCATGCTAACCACCTTATCATATGCAGTAGAGAAATGCTTTATACTGTCCTACCTTTTACAGAAGAGAGAATTGAAACACAACACATTGGTCTTACTAGTTTAGACTTGTGTGTTAAAGACACACGGGTCATACTAGAATTGAAATTCCTATCCAAAACTATTTCACTACCTTTATTACAGAAATTAAAAGTCTGTCTCTAAATATTCCTAATGTAAGATTAATAGTAAGGCCTGGATATGTACACTGTTCCTTTTCTATCCTTGCAAATATAATTTAATATTATATTAATTCATGTGGTCCAGAGTACCAGTTATAGTCTGACAACACAAAACATAATGATAGAAAGTAAACTAAGTTTAATGTTTCAAAGAGTTTATTCATCATTCTTTACAGAATGTTCTACAGTGGTATATATGGGATGTTCTGGAACATGAATTCTTAAGATTCTTGTTGTCCTTCAAGCAAGCTGTATATTTTTTATTGTGAATTCATTGCCATTTATGTCTAAACAGACAGTCTTTTGAAAAGGTTCTAGCTGTCGTTTTTCAGCCAGTGAGCGTCTTTAACACATGCTTTACCACCAGACAAGTACCTTGCAGCCCCCTGTAACCCTGTTTGTCCTATGGCTTCACAATGAGATTCTTGAGGCTGAGTTTGACAGTGAAGCAGTTGGACACTCAAGTGATATTATGTCAAGCATGGTTTGTGAACTACCCACGGTCCCACCCTACATCTACCCATACCCAGTGGGAAGAGTGTGCTCAATGAACTTGCTCTCTGGCCTCTATAGTTACATTGTTGGCATGACAACACCACTTTTCAGTTCCTGGACATTTTTTTTCAAGACATTTTATGTATGAGTGCTTTGGTCGCATATATGCAACATGTGTGTGTGTCGTGCCCACAGAAGTGAGAAGAGAGCATCAGATCCCCTGGAACTGGGGTCATGGGTGGTTACAGGCACCACCTGGGTACTGAGAATTGAGCACTCTATAAGAGAAGCAATTGCTCTTGACCACAGAGCCATTTCTCCAGCCCAATTTCTGGAAATTTCAATAACAGTTCTTATGAAGAATGAAAGTGAAAAACGGGTGAGAGGCAGCTAGAGAAATGGCTGACTGAAATGGTTGGCCTCTGCGCTGGGGAACACCACCTACCGGTACAGCCACTTGGCAAGTACAACATCGGGAGCCTGCGCCTTGCACCCCTCTTCTTCCTTAGTTCTGGACCTCGGACATTAACAGCCAAAGCGATTGTCCACCTCACATAAATACAATATTATTACTCAGTTATTCCAATCTAAGCAACGTGAACTGATGGATAACTATTTTCCCTTCAAACCAGAAACAGCCAGCATTCATCTTGCCAGTGTGTGCCAGAAAATGAGTATTGAACACTTCTTTTGCACTTGATCCTAGCCAAAAGGTGAAGAAGCGCCGTGTGTGTTTGTTTGTGTGTGTGTGTGTGTGTGTATGTGTGAGTGTTTGAGTGTGTGCGCGCCCGCACGCACGCTGTTATTGTTGTTGCTGGACTTAGAACCCCTGCGACCTTGCACATTCTAAGCAAACACTGTTATATCACTGAGCTACACCCTAGCCCAATAAAAATCTTTTGGAGAAAACTAAATCAAGAGACTATCCATGTGAGGCCTTTAAACCCAAAATGGCCATAGGCAGGCTCTGGCAAGAGGTGGGAGACCAAAGTCACACAGAAAGCAAGGCCTTGGAGGAAAGAACAAAGAACTAGGGCGCTGGGCTAGGAGAAAGCTGGGATTAGGGGTTGTGTTTGACAACAGATTCATAAAACAAGGTTTTCTAACCGAGTAGAGCAATCGCCTTCAGCTACAACCTGAAACAATTAGAGTCAAGTAGTAAATTAGATACAGTATTTTGTTGTTGTTGGTTTTTTTTTTTTTTTTTAAAAAAAGCCCCTGCCCTAGGCCGATCAGATCACTAGGGTTTGGTCAGAGGAAATGCCGGCCTGTGGCCATTTCCAACTCCTGGCAGGGCGCCAGGAACTGAAACCCTCCGGGATACTCCAGCCCATTCCCAAAGCCGGAGAACGCTCAGTACTGCCGCTCTTTTAAGCTTTGACTTGGGACAAATGTGCATTTAAAACCCGGCCTGGCGGAGTCTTGGAGATTGCTGGCCTGGGAGCAGCAGCGACGGACTTTGGGAAGGCTAATGACAAGAGGCTGTTTTCGCACCAGAACGGATCTCAGGCCCGCCCCATATCCCCGCGGGGTGCGGAGCCCGCACAGAGACAGGCCACGGGTCGCCAGGGACGCTCCCAGGAGCGCGCTCAGGTGCACCAGGCGCTGCTCCACAGCTGCTCCCGCGCCGCCTCGGGAATGGGGCTTGGCTGAGGTTGCGGCTTTCCCGCCCGCAGGCTCGGGGCGGGGCGGCCCCAGCCACGTACCCCGCGTCCCATCCCCCACCCCCCACTCCCAATGCAGCCCGGCCTCCACGTCCTCCCGGCGTCTGTCCTTCCCGCGGTCCCCACGAGAGACATGGCCGGGAGCAGTGAGAAGGCGCCAGACTCTGGGCGAGGCGTCGTGGTAAATGCAAACTCCGGACCCCGGGCTCCCTAGCTCGCTCCCTTCCCCTCCCTTCGTGGCGTCCTCTTTTAGCTGAAATGCGTTCGGGTGAGAACCGGCCTCGGCTTTGTTCCTCCTCCGGGCGGAGATCGCTGCCTTCCTCGCATTCAGGTCCCCCTCCACCTTGTCTGACGAAACCCCTGCTAACATTGCTCCCTCATCCTTAGTTCCCAGTAACTCCTCCTCTCCCACCCTCCCTCGGGTTCCCGGCCTGGAAGCCTGCGACCTCCCGGGTCTCCACTTCTGCTAACCACAAAGAACCTCAGCGCTGCCTCCTCACTTCAATGAGTTTCAAGTTTTATTTTCAAAAAAGCCACTGAGAATTCTTCAGGGCAGCCAAGCTATAGACTAGCACAAGTGAATGGAATTGGAGCCGTGAATCTGGGGTGCGGCTCTGCAGAAGTCAGCAGCCAGAGTGCCCGGAGCCTTATCTGTGAAGGAAGGCAAAGTGAATGTGTGAAATACCTAGTAATGTGTCAAAACGGAAGGATGGAGGGTGGGGCCAGATCCAAACCTTCCCAACTCTGGGGATTCAGGTATCAACCCGCAGGTAGCCACCTCCCAGAATCCTAGAATCAAGCTCCAGCAGATTGCGGTTGTGACTACCTGGACTGGTGTGAAAAGGTGTGCGGGTGGTGGGTGGGGCTGATTTGACACTAAGATTCTCTTCCCAGAGCTTAGTGTGTAATTCCCAGTTAATCTGTTCATGGAAATGATGGACTGAACTAGAATGAGTGCGTTGGAAAGGAAACACCTCTCACTTAATAGAACTGTTCAGATTGAAATGTGGGGTTCAACAGCAAGACATCCCTTTCTTAAAGGAGGGGTGCCTTTAGTCTGCCCTGCTAGTCTGGTCTTACTGATGGAGTAAGACAAAGACTCTTTGTTTCCTGACATGTGCATTGGGGAGGGACCCAGGCAAGCAGTGCGAAAACACACAGTTAAGATAACTCAGGTGGACAACAGGAAGGAGGAGAACAGTTAGGGGGAGGGGTGGGTGCAGTGTCTTTGCTCACATGATCAGAGAGTTGTCCTGACATTTCACCCAGATCTGAAGCGTAAACAAAAGCTAAAGGTGGGGACCCAAGGCACAGAGACGTGTCAAGGGCAAAGAAGAGATCATTGTGTGTGTTTTTACAATAGAAACACTCCAGTCACCATGGATATGAAAGACCAGATGCGAAGGGGTGAAGATATGAAAGAGGAAATCATTAAATCAACTCTCATATTAAATCTATAATGTTCACAGATCAGGTTACCCTGTTGACAATTTGAAACCCATACATAAACTCCAGAATGTGATAGGGTAGATTTGGAAAACCATCAAAAAAAGGTTAGTTAATATTTTGGGGATAAATGAAAATAAAGTGAAAAATGAAAGAAAAAACAACTGTTTAGAAGAGATGCCTGGGGGAACTCCCAAATGCAAGCGTTACACTGTGGCACAAAGCCAGATGAAGGGACCAAGAATGAAGAACTGTATGGGAGAAACCAAGAGAAGAGTAGGTGCCAGGAGAACATGGTTTGGTGGAAGTGGATTTGCCAGGGTCATGAGGTCATCAAGATTGTCAGATGCTGCCAAAGGAGCAAGTAGGACAGGGTGGGCAAGAAGGCTTTAGTATGGGGCATCTTTCAAATAGCCACCCCTAGACTACTTAGAGTACCACTGTCTCGTAAGTACTAGATGCTTCTAAAGAACAGTGCATGATCCAGCCGGATGTGTGCCTTAGAGGCAGAGCATTTGCCTTGCATAAAATCCACCCAAACACCACTGTTAAAAATCCAAAGGAATTAAATTTAGATGTACTAATAGGATGAGTAAATTATTGAAATCTAAACAGTCAGTGAAGGAACGGTGTAAATAAAACAGTTTCATCTATTAGTGTCAACAGACAACTTCTTGAGAGAAATGCATGATCATAGTAAGAGGTGCATAAGGAGAGGAGAAGTTGTGTGTACCAGCTAGTGTGGGGCTTGGGCCCCAAGGGTAGCTGCTAAACTGCACAAAGTGCCCCCAAGATTGGCAATAACCAGTGTGTGATAAAAATGCCCTCTATGTATATTCATTTCTCTGAACTCCGGTTGTAAAGTTCAGAGAACATTCAGGTGCTGAGGAAAAGCAGGGCCTGGGAAACCAGGAGAAGATGAGTGTGCTGGTAAACAGATGCAAAATCTTAAGGATGGTGCAAAAACATCAAAAGGAAGTTATAACAATAAAAATACTAGCAAGAAAATAATAAATAATAAAAATTAAAATAATAAAACCCAGGGGTTTATTGGGCATTTCTTTTGTATTTTTTGTCAAGTTTTCATTTAATCTGAACAAATCTGTAAGTAGGTACTCCACACCCTCCATTTTACAGAAAAAAAAAATAAGGGCTCTTTGAGAATACATGAAGTCCACGTTATGTAGTCATGCTAGGCACATGGCTAGCAGGTGGCAGAAGCAGAATCTGAGGCAGCTTTCCAACTCTGCTACCTAGGAGACTGCAGCTCCAGAGGTAGGGCTGCTCTGGAGGAGTGGCGTGTTCGTGGGAATGTGTTGCTCATGTAGAACTAGGGTGGAATAACTAAGTGGAGCGGTTGGAAGAGCTACAGGATGACTAGTTAGAAAGATCAGGACGGCGGCTTTAGGAGAGCATCCAAGGTGTTTAGCAATGACTAGGAAGGAAACCTGGGTGGGGAGAGCTGCGGGGCAAAGGTGCTAGGGGAGGAGAGTGGAAGGATTTAATCATGACCCAAGCACACTTTGTGTAAGAGGAGCGACTACTAAGAAACTGGAGCCATTCATAGCCCCGCTCTACCAGAAGTGTGCCTGAACAGAGAAGTCTCCCCTTCCTGCTGATCCAGATGGTAAAAATAAAGAATGGCTGAGATATCAGCCCCACACAAGACGGGGATGTGATCTCCTTAAGGCTCAGGGAACACTGAGGAAGAGAGGGCAGAAAGAATGTGGGAGCTTCAAGATGGGGAACGGGACTGGGAAAGAGCAGGATGTAGGCTTGGGAGCCATGTACTCCCCAGCAGCGGGTGTGCTGACAGAAGTCAGGCCCTCCTGACAGTCAGCTCTGAAGATGGACTTGGTCACACGCTGCGGGTCTGTTGGCAACCCACAGATTCTGGGAGGACGAAGGAAGCATGGCTGTGTGTATCCACTGCTGAGCCCACCAGAATCTGATGGGAGGTCCAAACTCAGATGACCCTGGTTAAACAATATGGGACACTAAACAAAACCAACGCTAATAGGGAAAGGTAATTATAGGGAGGAGGGGTTGCCCGGAAGGTTCCAGAGAGAAAAGGAGGGAAGGTGGATCCAGAATACAGAGTGCACATGTATGAAAATATGAAATAACAATTTACTAATAGGAAAGTTAAAATGGGTCTTATCTACAAGTGACTTTCAGCATTTTAAAGACTACAACAGTAGCAAACAAAAATTGTTAAATAAAAAGATGTGGACTGAGTTCAGAGATCCTGCTGGAAGTTGGTTGTCACTTGGTTTGAAGCTAGTAAAGTCACCAGGTACATAGTTCACATGTCCTCGTTATTTCTCAGGGAGCTAAGATCTTCTCTGCCCACCTGGCTTTTAGGGGTCAGGTTCTCAGATAGCTTTGTCTCAGCAATTTGTGTTTTGCTAATGTGTTGTCAAATGATGCATAATTAGTACCTACACAACGAGGTTTGGGAAAAGATGAGAAAAATCAAAGTTACTGCTGAGTTTTTGTTCCGCTTGACTCTCTCCTTCCCTTTTGTCCATCCTCATTCCCGTGCGGGTGGAGTGGCAATTTGTGAGAATAAATATGAGGAAGAGAAAAATGCAGAAGAGGAAGGCGTTGCATTGGGATCCAAAGTGTCCTGTGTCCTGTTGAGCTGTCCTCGCTTTAGCAGAACGCAGGCCCTTCTTGTGTCCATTGTTCTGACACGGTAGCACTGGGCTCTGGAGCTGGGCCTGTTGCTGTTTGGGATTCTCTGCTGATGGAGAGAGAGAGAGAGAGAGAGGCAGAGGTGTGAAAACCAATGACAATTGTCTGTCTGCAGGGAGGAGCAGGTGAGCTCAGAGCAGGACAGAAGCAGACTTAGGCTGTGCCATGTGTCTCTGAGCCGTTTTTTTCTCCCTGGGAAGAAACAGTCTAAGAAGAAAAACAAAACAGGTTGTCATTGTGCTTTAAATGGGAACAAGAGAGTCAGATGGGCTCTGGACTTGGACGTGGTATAATGTGACTCAGTTTCTGTGTTTGTCACTTCTCCAGCTTGGAGATGTTTTGCCTCTTTGAACAGAGAAAGCATTGTGTGGAATAAACTTGGAGCATGTTATCTGTGATCCTGAAACTATTTAAAGATTCGTTGTTTTTTATTTTTTGTTTTAAAGCAAGTGAATCCATTACCTAAGGTTCAGAGCCACCCTGCATCCTCCAGGGATAGACTTACTCATAACACGATTAGTGTGCAAAGACAGCAAAACAGACCTGGAGCCTCTTGTCTCTGAGTGTTTTATCTCCACAGTGAAAACACCATTGCAGATTAGCCAGAAACAATGGTCACTTGTGATTGTTAGAACAGTTTGCGAGAAATGCGTTTCTACCAGATTCAATTCACTGCTTGAGCTGGGGTAGTTAGAGTTTGACAAAGTACACTGAGGTTTTTCCTTAAATGAGTCAAGGCCTGCTTATGTAAATGACTGTGAGTTATACGGACTACTGAGGCTTCAGTATAGTTACATGGCTAACATCAGTAAGTACTATAGACCACGTGCTAGTGAGTCTTATATTATCTGTCCTGTTTAACCTTCACAATAGCCATGTGGGGCAGCCATTGACTTTATTCTAGAGACATTCATATGCCCCAGGTCCTATAGCTAACAGACTTCCCGGAGGAGGTAGACTGACGTCTGTGATATCCACCATTACTCAGGTTGCTCTGAGCTGTTGATTGCTTTGACCATTTTCATGTAAAGATTTGCCTCGTATTTTTAATCATCATTTCCTTCTTTTTGGCACACGCATGTGTGTTGGGGAACTGTTGCATTTCTTCAATACTAGTTCTGCATTAGTCATTGCATGCAGTATGGATGCTATCCGCTCCATAGGTTCTCTCTGTCTTAAAGAAAAGAGAGTCAGGACCAGGCACAGTGGCACACACCTTTAACCCCAGCACCCAGGAGACAGAGGTAGAAGCAGGTGGGTCTCTGTAAATTTTACCTCCCAGTCTGGTCTGCCTCACTATCTGTTCCAGGATAGTCAGGCCTACAGAGTGAGAGCCTGTCTCAAAAACTAAAGAAAGAAAAGGGAAACAGGAACTCCTAATCTCAAAATGGCAGGAGTGGAGCCTGACCTTGCCATAGAGAGTAATCTCTGTGATTCAGAGCAAAGATCTGCAAGGATTTGTGTGCAGGGGGGGAGTTAGCTTGAGACACCACTGGTTACAGTGTCAGCAGACAAGCACCAGGCAGTGGAGGGGTAGCATCATGTGTCCAGAAGGAAAGTGATTGGATGACCTCCCTGGATCGTTGTTAGTGTGCCAGGGGCTCTCGCAGAGACTAAATGCCATTCTGGTGCAGCTCGTAGGACACTGAGCAGCCACTCTGGTGTTAGAGGTCACAGCCGGCTCCTGGAACTTCCAGATGGGAGCCAGTGTTGCTCTCTGTACACATTCACCAGTCACACCAACCAGTGTGCTGCTGGTAAGGTGCGGCAAATGCGGCCCTTTCTGAGTGCGGAATCTCCAGAGCTGTGAAGAGTAGCTCTTTCTATCACAAAGAGACAAGCTGAGGGCTGAGACTGGAGTTCTGAGGTAAAGATTGTCTCATTCATTTGATTGTTCAATATTTTTAGTACTGAACACCAGATCTCAGGTCAGTGGTCTCGGTACTAGGGATTGAACAAAAAGTAAGATGAAGTCTTCAAGAAGGAATACATATTCTAGAGGGGTGAGACATGTAAGGATACACACACACATGCACACACATGCACACACATGTACCCACACAGATTCATGCACACACACACGCATACACTCACACACACAGAGCACACACACGCATACACGCACACACACGCATAAACTCACACACTCATGCGCACACACCCTCATACACACTCACATAGTAGTAATATACGCTATGAAGAAAAGTAAAATTAGATATAAAGGATACAGAAACAGGATGGGAAGGGAGGGGAGTGCAGTTTATATTTGTGCTCGGAAAAGGCCTCACTGTAAAGGTAACGGTGAACGAAGACTGGAGAAAAACAACATGCAAGCCACGTGGTCATCTATAGGAAGAGTATTGTAGGCTAAAGAAATAGCAAAATACTAAATATATTCAACAGATTCAGTCGGTGAGGAGCTGTGGTTGGAGCAGAGAGAAGGAGAAAGTGATAGAGAACCAAGAGAGGGACATTGTTGCAGTCACAGTGGGGACTCTAGGTTTTACTCAGCATGAAGTGAGAAGCCCTTGAAAAAATTTGAGCAGGATTATGTCATGATGGGAAATTCACTCCACAACACTCGCTGCGGCTACCGTGGTGGGAGAAGGAAGGCGGGCTTGGCCGTTTCCACAGTTGTCCAGGCTGAAATGATGGCCGCATAGACCCAGATCAGGGTAGAGAGGCGGGGAGCAGGGGAGCTTGCTCAGGCGTGGTTCTGACTAGAGACCAAAAATGAATGAGAGTGGCGTGGGCTCTACTATAAAACATCCTTTCTAGAACCTGAGTCAAAGGGAGCTGGTTATGAGTCCCCCATACAGAGGAGGGTGGAGTGGGGTGGGGAATGTCTCAGGGTGATGGAGTGACCTGGAGTGGCCGGGAATGGGCTCTAAACCAGCCACAAACAGATAAGAGAGAGCAGGAGAATGGGAGGTGTGAAAATGTTCCCAAAGAACTGGAGGTGGAGCCTTTGCTGAAGCAGAGCTGCAGAGAAGCCCAAGGGAATAGGGCAGAGGACAACAACGTGAGAGCAGTCAGCAGAGCTTCCAGGAAGATGTGGGCTTGACCTGAGCTTCCAAGAAGGAGGTGAACTTTGGCACAGAGACAGAGGAAGCAGAAACAAGGGCAGTGTGTCAGAGAGATGAATGAAATCAGGACTGGAAAGAATTAGGTGTCCTAGAGACCCCCAGAACACCTCAGGCTATAGCCATTGCTCTTGGTTGTCCACCAGAACTTGATGGTAAGACCCTATTGCTGAAAATATCACACACCTCGATCACAGGGCATGGAAGAGTCAAGTTGGTTCTAACTAAGAAGCTTCCTCCCTGCCAGCTAGGGTTCACAGTGCTGGAAGGAAAGTGCTGTGCGCTATGTGGTAGAATGATTGACACTTGTAGGAACCCTAGTGACCTGAGTTTTATGGGTGCAACCATCACCTTCTGCTGCACCACAGAAACACATGTCTGGTACTGCAAATATGGCCGAGAACCCATGATTGGGAAGCTCGTAGGTTACAGCAGTGAACCTTTTTACAATTATTTTTCAAAATGATATAGCATCAAACTAACCTGTAAATGCCTGTCCCTTGGGCCAGGCCTGGTGATGCACACCTTTAATTCCAGCACTCAGGAGGTAGAAACAGATGACTTTCTGTGAGTTCAAGGCCAGCCTAGTCTACAAAATGAATTCCAAGACAGGGTTGTTACAGAGAAAGCTTGCCTTGAAAAACAAACAACAACAACAAAACCAAGACAACAACAAAAAACAAAAAATAACAACAAAACAAAAGGCAAACAAAAAAAAATCCTGTCTCTCTACCCATAGATTAGTGCAGCTCTCAAACTCATCAGAGAAGTTCTTTTGTGCAGTGGATGCCCACTAATGCAGAGACTCACAAAGCACAGAGAATAATGGCTGTGGAGAAGCCATCCACAAACAGGACATCTGTATCACGCCCCTTCCCTCAAGGCTCAGGAACCAGCTCAGAAGAGGGAGCAGAAATATTTTACAAGTCAGAGGTCAGGCAGGACCGGAGGACAGTCATGAGTTCACAGCACACGTGGTTTCCTGCAGATCAATGCAGTCCACATTGTAGTGTGGAGAGGAATTTAACTAAGGAGCTAGTTACCACTGATGGCTTCTGGGGCAAGTAAAGTCCGTTTTCTCTAAGGGCATAGCATCTAGTAGATCAGTCATGCTCCAGTGAATAGCAGCCCCATGTCCATCAGTTCAAAGTCAACACAAACTGAACTCAACAGGTTCAAAAAATGAATATGAAATTGGAGACGTGGTTGGTAGTGGATCAATCTGAAAGAAGCTAGGAGGAAGAGTTGGGGATGAGTATGATCAAAATACATTGTATGCATGTACAAAATGCTCAGACTTAACAAAATATTGCATATATATGATATTCATACACAGAATCATGACTAGATGGGAAACCAATCCGAGGGCGAGGGCAGGGATTAGATGTAGAAACGAGGAAGACAAACAGGACGGGCCTGTGTTGTAAATGCCCTCCGTGCCTCAAAGCTGGGCAGGGTGGTCCAGACTGTGTGGAAAAATGGTTAAAGAAGGAGAGCTATGAATCCTGATGCAGAAAGGTTTCCAAGCATGACATTTTCACTATTGCATCCTTCTTGCTTATGTGAAAGGAAAAGCCACGTTCTCCTTCGTTTTCTTCCACATCTCATTATTCTAACCAGAAAACTTGTGCACTAAGTCTCAAGCAAGAGAAAGAGTCTCTGGCTTGCTGTCAGGCTGTGTTCTGTGAACAGGCCAGTTTTCTTGGAGTTTCACATCCTAAGACAGGCTGAAGTTCCTTAAAAAGAATCTCCTGTTTTAGTCTTTACTGCACTGACGGAAGTACCTAGAAGTCTGGGCTGGCTGTGACCCCGGTATATACTTTTTATAAATATCATAACCTTCCCCAGAAGATGAGGTCATTCACAGTGAAGAGAAATGCAGAACGTATCATAATACTGTATATTATACAATTATAAATGTGTATAATGTAGCCATAATCTTTTCATAATATAGACACTAAGTATATGCTTACACATATATCCTTACAGTGCCAGAGACTGAGCTTAGGGCTGCAGATACGCTGGATGCTCACTCTGTTACTGAGCTGCACTGACATAGTGTTTACAAACATATGATCTCCATACTATACCATCAGGTTAGCTATAAGACATTGAGTTTAGGGACCAGAGAGATGGCTGGGTAGTTAAGAGCACTTACTGCTCTTGTGAGGGCCCAGGCTCAGTTCACAGCACTGACCTCAATTAGTTAGCAACCACTTATAACTCCGTTTCCAGGGCGACAGATTCTCTCTGGCTTCTGAGCTGACCTTTGAGGATACCTGCATGCATGTAGCACACCTAAACTCATGCAGGCGCACACACATATAAATAAATACAATAAATCATCTTTAAATGGATGAGGTTTGTATTTTATATTGTATGATTGCCAATAGTAGAGTGGAGCTCACCGTTGATCTCACTACTCCCTCGTTTGGTCAGGTTGCACTAGTTAGGGGTGGAGCACACTGTTATCTTAGTGCTGCCTTGTTCTATCACATTGCAAAAACTATAACCTCTTACTAAGCTCTTCATAGTTCAAGGGAATATATTGATATATCGAGATCTGCAGGCCTTTTCTCTGTGTTCAACATTTTTCTCCTTTCAAGTGATGGGACTTTTCTTGTTATTTACATTAAAATATAAATTAATAATGAAAAATACCATAACTGAACTACTTTGGTTTACAGCTTTTGGACAACTGGCCAGGCTATGACTTGGATTTATTCACGTACCCACAGCACTATTATGGCGACCTGGAGTGTGTGTTCATCCCTCATGGCATCATAGTGGACAGGTAAGTGCTGGGTCCTGTGTCAGCGTTGCATTGGGGCGGCCCCCTCTTGTGTGACTCTTACAGGACTGTTAAGGATTTACTTGGTGGTTGGGAGAACTTCTCTAGGGTAGCAAATTTGAACACAAGGAGTGTGGTCTTTCACTGAATGGTGTACATAGGCATTTACTCAGGAAGGTTGGTAAGAAGGATATACACGTATAAGCTATTATAAATAATACCGTTCCCCACCCAAATAAGCAATGCCCTGTACAAACCATGGAGATGAGCACCAGAAAATGGCTTTGCACCCAGAAACATCCTTGTCTCATGCTTTTCACAGACTTTTGGTTAACGGGGAACATTAGGAGGTGAACTTTACCTCTGTAGGACACACTTTTAAAACCCTGACTGTCCCAGAAACTTTCTTTCCCTTTGGAAGGGACACACACCATGTCACAGGTCAGATAATCAGCCTGTGTGTGATTGTGTCTATCAGGTGTAATGGTAAAATTAATATGCTGCGGATCCCTGGTGGCTGCAATGGCAGAAACGCTGCAGGTGACGGGGGTGGGCCATGTGGCAGCAGGCAGCAAACAGTGGGTCCCAAGAGCAGCCAGTCCCAGGCATGGATGGTGCAGTTCCCCAAGTGGCTGCAGCAGGCCCCAAGGAAAGACAGACCGGTAGGCATGCCACGAGACCACACTGTAGGTCTCCGAAGGTGGCTGGTTCAGGGCAGGGAGCCACACAGCAGGCAAGAGACAGAGACATGGATAGGCACACCATGCAGAGTGAGGTTGGATATTTATTTAGTGGGTTTTGAAGGGGTAAAGGGAGAAGGGGAGAATAGTAGAGAGACACATACACAGAGAGAAACAGAAACAGAGAGAGGGAGGGAAGGGAAAAGTGGGGAGAGTGGAATGGAGTTGGGAGAGAGATGGAATAGGAAGAGACTCAGGATACAAGCAGGAAGGAAGATCTGCCTGCTTCAGCAGAATAAGGGAAGTGGGTGGGGCTTATCTCTTAAAGGAACAGGACAGATTATTACATCGGGGCAATGTTTTAAGAATAACAGAACATGCAACTTCAAACTCTCTGTGAAGAGCACAGCTGTTTTCTCTCCTGTTCTTGGTCCTTCATTCCCAGTCAGTCCTAGGCACTTCACCCTATTCTTGGTTTCCAAAGGCTGCCTGCCTCTGAGTCACTATCATGGATCTGGATTTCTAGGTGTAGCCCTTTAACAGAACCACCTCAGTACCTGAACCACCTAGCCTGTTCCTGTACCCAGACTGAATAAGTTCACATTCCCAGGGAAGCCAAGCCTCCTGGTGTTCACAGCCTAAGCCTGGGAATCAGCAACTCCTGAGAGTCCCAGACCCAGAGAAAAAAAGAGGCATCCCCTGACTCACTCTTTCTTTCATCTGTAGTATTTCTACCTCTGCTGCTTTTTAATCTGTTATACTCCCATGAGGTTAAATTTAACTCTGAACCAAGTCCTTAAAGCAAAAGAAAAGTTAAAAAATATCCATAGGACACTTGCCCAGACATTGTCACTGTCAGTGAGAAAAGGGACTCATACAAACTCCTAGATTGTATAAGATTTTTTGTGTTGTTGTTTTGGTTTGGTTTGTTTAATTTTTTTGAGACAGGGTTTTTCTGTGTAACAGTCCTGGCTGTCCTGGAACTTATTTTGTAGACCAGACTGGCCTTGAACTCACTGAGTTCCTCCTGTCTCTGCCTCCTGAGTGCTGGGATTAAAGGTACCCCCACCACCTGGATAGATTGCATAAGATTTCTATTGCCTAAGACTTGTATTTTTTTTATTGTCTCAACTCACAGTGTATCATAGAAAATAAATACTAGTTTGAAGTTTATCACGGCCTAAGATGGATTTCCCATGGCAACCACATTTGATTCTTAGAAAGGGAAGATTTTCCGTCAAATAAATTTAGGGAATTTTGCAGTTTTTCAAGGTGCAAAATCTCATTAACATATTAAAGATTGGGAAATATTACCTCCCAAAATTGTAATGAAGGATCTTGCCTTAAGCAATTATGTCAGCTTAATGTGTGCAAAAAAAAAAAACTTCATTTATTCACTTTTTCCAGCACGTCACAAGCAATTTCCTTAATATTTATCAGTTTGGGAAGCCTTGTGTATAAACCAATTCTCACTTTTCTCACTTGAATCTTGTGGCTTTAGTTAACTGTGCCCTGACTGAAAGCATATTCAAATCTGGGTAAAAGGACCCTAGCCTTTTCCCTACACAGACCAGAGAACTTTGTGGAGTATGTATTGTTATCCTTTATGTCTAAAAATCCTGCATCGTGGTCCAGGGTGGGGCCCAAGATATCAGTCCTCATCTTTAAAGCAAACATTTTTTTTAATATTTATTTATTTATTATGTATACAATATTCTGTCTGTAGGCCAGAAGAGGGCACCAGACCTCATTACAGATGGTTGTGAGCCACTATGTGGTTGCTGGGAATTGAACTCAGGACCTTTGGAAGAGCAGGCAATGCTCTTAACTACTGAGCCCTCTCTCCAGCCCCCTAAAGCAAACATTTGACACATTGTACAGACTGCAGAATAGAGTTCACCCAATATGGGGAAATGATCCTATGATATCAGTACACTTTTATTCTTGGACCCCATCTCCACTATCCAGTCTTGCAATTATGTTAACCCATAGTCAGGTTACTAATCAGCTTTCTTCCCCTGGAAATTTCTCTGAATGTGTCATGGAAATAAAGTCATATAATATCTAATCATCAATCCAGCAGTCAGAGAACCTTTGAATCTATAATTTGGAGTTGTGAACATTATATGTACATTTTGACATTTCATGGGGTTCTTCTGAATGGGGTTCTTGGGGTAGAATTTTGGGCTTCCTAGTGAGTTTCAACAGCTGCAGGTTGTTTCCCAAAGAGGCTGTAACCTCAGTAGTAGATCAGCAGGTCCCAGTTTTCTCCACATATTTGCTGACATTTTGTATTGTCTGTCCTTTGAGTCACAAATAATCTAGTATAAGTACAATGATATCTCCCTGTGATTTGAACTTGGACTTTCTGAACCAATTGTGTGCTTATTGGCTACTCATAATCTTTTTCTGTGGGGGTTAAATGTTCTTATCCAAGCCCTTTGCCAGTTTTGTCATTTGGTTATCTTCCTGTTGAGTTATAAATGGTATACATATAATCATATAAAATTATACAATATAATTATATAAGTAGATATATTAGATACAAATCCTTTATCAGGTTATGGTTTAAAAATATTTTCCAGTGTCTGGCTTTGTCATTTTCTTATTGGATTCTTTTGAGAATAATGTATATTCTGTTGTTTGGTGGAATGCTGTTGAAGGAGAAAGAGCCTACTTTTGGTCCTGGCCGCCCTGCTAGCTTACACTCAAAATAATCACACAAAAACTGTATTCATTTAAACACTGCCTGGCCCATTAACTCCAGCCTCTTATTGGCTAACTCTCCATCTTGATTTAACCCATTTCTGTTAATCTGTATGTCGCCACAAGGTTGTGGCTTACCGGGAAAGATTCAGTATGTCTGACCTGACAGCTCCATGACAGCTCTCCATCTGCCCTTCTTCCCAGCATTCAGTTCTGTCTAGTCTGCCTACCTAAGTGCTGCCCTATCAAAAGGCCAAGGCAGTTTTCTTTATTCAATCGATGAAAGCAACACATAGACAGAAGAACCTCCTACACCAGAATGCTTCACACATACAGCTGGAACCAGTTTATTGATGGGTTGTTCAACTTTACCCTTATTGATTTTCCAACTGCTGGATCTTTCAAGCCTAGTAGAGGGAGTGAGAAGTCTCTAAGTGCAGTAGTGGATACGTCTGTTTCTCCTTGCACTATCAGTCATCGGGAACCCAAGGCATACAGTAAGAACTTTGTGATTTCTTCAGGAGCCAACAGGACTGATGAGGATGCAATGAGCATCTTTAGTCCTGATCATTTTCCTTCCATTCTGACTGAAAGTAAGATGGTCTCTCCAGCTTCCCTTTGTTCTGCATCTGTATGCTTGTCCTTCTCCAGCCTCTCACTTTAATCTGAGTCTTTACATTTAAAGTGGGATTTGGGGGACTAGGGAGATGCTCAGTTGGTAAAGTGCTTGTTGTCCTTTGAATCTGAGTTTGAGCCCCAGAAGGGAGGGAAAAGGTTGGTATGGTAACCTGTGCCTGTAATTCCAGTTCTGGGGTGAGAGAGACAGGCAGAGCCTGGGGTTTGTAGGGCAGCCAGCTTATCCTAAGTGATAAGCTTCAGAACCCACTGAGAGACCTGTCTCAAAAAATATGATGGACAGATTCCATGAAATGATGCCCTAGGTTGACCCTTGGCCTCCAAATGTACATGCACTTACACATACATGAATGCAGACACCCCCTACATATACATGCACATGTACGTACACACACACACACACACACACACACACCATAGTGGTATGTATGTACACATGTGTACATACACTAAATAAATAAATGTCATAAAAATTTATGAATTCAAATGCCTTTTTGTAAGATCTGATGTACAATCTTTCAGTGATCAAATTTAGAAAAACATGCCATGTGATAGTGGCCCACACCTTTAATCCCAGCACTTGGGAAGCAGAGGCAGGCAGATATCTGTGAGTTCGAGGCCAGCCTGGACAGTTCCAGACTGAAAGCAAGTTCCAGGACGGTGAGGACTATTATATAGAGAAAATCTGTTTCAAAAAAAATTTAGATAAACACTGCCTGAAAACATAGCCAACATTCTATATGTGCATATATGTGAATACTTACTAAGTATAATATAGAATCCATATAATATGCAGAATATAGAGATTATAAAATTGTACATGCATACATACATAATTTTGTCTCTTTTAATCTAATCCAGCTTTAAATGCTAGTGGGGATTTTCTTTTTGAAGTACATGCCTGAGATCCTGCCTCTGTTTAAGTTTTAGTTTTGTGTGGGGAGTAGCTATGCCCCTGTAGACGTGGAATGAGTAGAAACCTCTGGAGATATCTCCAGTGAGCTGCCAGAGCAGGCAAGGCTCACACCATATCGTTCCTCTTGCCGTTGCACGGGAGCATCTTTCCCATATATGCTGTGTTTCTTAGGTGAACATAGGACTTTTGTGTTACGTTGAACTTGATTTTTCTTCTAGCGTAAGGTAAGTGAGTCACTCCCTGCTTATGGTTTCTTTCGCTGTGATAAAACACCAGGACCAAAAGCATCTTGGGGAGGAGAGGATTTATTTCGTGCTATATTCCCAGGTAACAGTCCATAACTGGGGGAAGTCAGGACAGGAACTCAAGCAGGGTGAGAATTTGGAAGCAGGAGCTAGAACAGAGGCAACTGAAAAAAGCTGCTTACTGCCTTGCTCCTCGTGGCTTGCTCAGCTTGCTTTTCTCCACACCCAGGACGACCTGCTCACATGATCCAAGCCCTCCTCACATCAATCATAAACTACACAGCACCCACAGATTCGCCTACAGGCCAGTCTTACGGAGGCATTGTCTCAATTAGATTCCCTCTTCCCACATAGGTCTAGGTCGGTAACAAGTTAGGAGAAAGCCAGTTGGCACTCTCTCTCTTTCCCCTTCCTTCCCTGTGAAATGAGGCTATCACCAAATACCATCAGAACATGCTAAAGTTTAGCAAGCAGGTTCTGTCATGATAGAAGGACAGATAGCGTGCATGCGCTCTAGCACCTCAGTGTTTACGACATGCAGCAGCTGTGATGTCCCCGTGATGTGCTTTGGACACTCTGTTTTCACCTTACCAGAACTGATCTGCCTGAAGCTCTCTGTTTCCCAAGCTTTTCTCCATATTCACCTGAGTGATCCTATCTGTATGAATGTCATACTGTTTACTTGTCCCATAATGTATCTTTTATTCCTTCCCTTTTTTCAGAATTGAGCGGCTGGCTAAGGATATAATGAAAGACATAGGCTACCATGATATTCTAGTCCTGTGTGTGCTGAAAGGAGGTTACAAATTCTGTGCTGATCTGGTAGAACACCTTAAGAACATCAGCCGATATTCAGATCGATTTGTCTCTATGAAGGTTGACTTCATCAGACTAAAAAGTTACAAGGTAAGTCATTACATGCTCTGTTTTTTTATTGCATGACTATTAGAAGTCACAATTCCTTAGAACAAAAGAATGAGTAAAGTTATGAAAATGAAGAGTTGTGTCTAAATATTGTAATGAAAACGATAGTATAGTTTTTGTTGTTACTGTTTATTTTCAAAATATGGATTCTCTGTGTAGCCTTGGCTGCCCTGAAACTCTTGAGAGCCCAGGCTCTCCTTGAACTCAGAAATCTGTCTGTCTCGGCCTCCTGACTACTGGGATTAAAGGCATACACCACCACGCCAGTTTGAGTATAATTTTTAAAATGACAATGATAAGAATTTAAATAATATTCTTCTATTTTCACATTTGTGGAAAATAATTCTTTGTGGATAATTCTTGCACTTGTTCATGTGAGTAAAGCCAATGAGTTTGACCAGAGTAAAGAAAACCCAGTGGAGACCTATCTGCTTTTATGCTGTTTTTCTTAGTCCTGGAGCCCTGTGGGAGGGAGTGTGACCCTGTGGGGAGATGTGGTTCTCTGCCACTATCACCTGAGGTAGAGAAGGGAAGTCTGGAGGGGATGCCAGTGTGAGGAGACCGGGCCAGGGATCTTCCACAGAAGCTCTCCACCAGCTTCTGATAACTTCCTAGCCACCTCTGGATGGAACTGATAACCAGTGGTCTTCCAAACATACCCTTCGCTTAATCGCTTTTCATCATAACGTTAACTGTGTGACATTTGTTGTTTAATGATCAAAATAAGTCAGCTAGTGTGTTATTCATTTAGAACATCCTTTGGTTAAAACCATAACAGTATCTTCATTGACTAAACTACCTTGGCACATTTGAATTCTATGGTCAGCCTTAATTGGCTTCCTATCAGTCCATGCCTACACTATCACCAACTGAATGGCAGAAATCAACACAGGTTTATTCACGGACAGTTTTTTGGTTAGAAATCCGAATGCGTTTCTGGCTAGGGTCTCTGTCTGTCTTTCCTAGCTGAATTCTGATCAGCTGAGATTCAGGGTCATTTTCCAGGAACTCTGACTGTGGCCAGGTGTCATTTCCGAACTCCTCCCTGATGCTGTGCTGGATTTGACTTCCATCCTTCAGGTCTTGCCCCGGGAGCTCCCCCAAGGTCATTTCACAAGGGTGTTGTAAGTTCCTTCTCCACCTCCACACCAGCTGGAAGCTCACCCTTCAGGAAAGATCCCCAACCTTCTAAGCACAAGTGAACAAGTTAGGTCTTGTTCACCCAGTCAGCTGACTAGACCTCCAACCCTGGGAGGGAATTCTGGCCACATTTTCAAGTTCCATTCACACTCAAATAAGGAGGATTGTTCAGTGCGTGTGTTCCAGGAAGAGCCTTGATCTCAGTTGAGATTTTTATTGCTGTGATCAAACACCAGAACCAGAAGCATCTAGGAGAGGAAAGCATTTATCTCACCTCACGACTCTCAGGTCATTCTCCACTGATGAAAGAAGTCAGGGCAGGAACTCAGGCAGGAACCTGGAGGCAGGAATTTAAGCAGAGCCATGGAGGAAAGCTGCTCACTGGCTTGCTCAATGTGGGATGTGGCCGTGTGGGAGTGGTATTGTCCCCAGTGAGCTAGGCTATCCCATATCAGTCATCAATCAAAGAAATGCATTACAGACTTGGCCACAGGCCTATCTTACAAAGGCATCTTTCTCAGTTGACAGTCTCTCTTCCCTGCTGACTCTAGCTTATGCCAAGTTGACAGAAAAATAGCCAGCACAGCCATCTTGATGTGTGCCTGGAATTCTGCCTAGGTTTTTATGTGGCACTTTTCCAGCTGCCTCGGGTCTAGGGTAACTGTAGACAGGCTAACACTTCTTAAGATGCATCCTCTGAATTCCTGAATCTCCCAGATACAGTGACCATGCTTTTGTTTTTATGTGGGCATCCTCACCTGCTTGATGGATTCTGTGCTCTCATGAAAGCTTTCCTTTCTTCTTTCCTTTCTTCTTGAACTAAATATCTGTCCTTCCATCTTAACCAGACTTTTCTCACTCACTTGGCCCTGGTCTTCACTGTGTTGGCCTAGCACATAAAAAAAAAAAATCTTTTTAAGGTCCCAGTAGAGCGAAAGTTGAAGAGTGAAAGTAAGGTAGTTTCTTGAGGTTTAATTTCTATGCACAGGCATTTATCCCCTTAATTTACAGTTCTGCTCAGGTTCTACAACACAGCTCACCATGCACAAGTCTTCGATCCCTGTAGTTCCCTGTCACTCCGCCTGCGCTGGACTCACACTAAGTCCCTCTTCAGACTCCAGGGCCCTGAAAACTACTGTTAGGTTTTCTCTTCTGAGAGCTCTCCTTTTTAGTATCTTCCATAGTGCCTGTTTGCCTTTTCTAAAATTATTTTTTCAATGGTAGTTAGTAATCCCTTGATTTTTCTCTATTATCTTACTCTTTTGATTTACATCAACATATGTTCTTATGGTTTTTGTTTCCTTCTTAATGTTTGCCTTTTCTCTCCTAGTTTCATAAAATTTAGTTCAAGGTTTGGGATATTTCTCATTGTTCACTATAAACATGTAATGATGTCAGCTTTCCTTTAAGAACATTTTGAGCTGCATCTCATAGATTTTAATTTTAATTGTAGAATCATCTCCCAAGCCATTACCTCACGTAACAGTCTGTCTGTTCACTCAGGCAAGACATCCCTCCAATTATATAGCATCTGAAATGGAGGGGAAACCCACAGTCATAGCCTGGTCCTTGACATGAGGAATTCTCCACCCCTGGCTCATACACAGTTCCCATTCAGAAATGCCTCAGTGAAGGGTCAGGCTGGAACTGGTCATCCCCTTGCAAAACTGAATTCTTTCCACCTGCCTGAGGGTAAAGGTCAATAAAAACAAAACACTAATAAAGGAGGAGGAGGGACTAGCTCACTGTTCTCTGAGGCATCTGGTGCTCCTTCCCTCCTCCACATCTATGCACGCATCTTGAAAACATCTCAGTGATAATTTGATTCTGACTGTACCTTCACGACTGATGTTTGGATGCCCTCCCCCCGCCCCCCGAGCTGGTGGTACTCTAGGAGGCTGTGGGTTCTTGCTGGAGAAAGCAGACACTGAGGCTGGGGTCACACTATGAAGTTTATAGTCTGGACCTAATACCTCTCTTGCTCGCTCTGCCTCCTGGTTTGCTGTGATGAGAGCTGCCTGTGCCACATACTCCAGCTGATCTCCTCCTCTGTGCCTTGGGGACCAAAATCCCTGGGCCATACATCCTTCTTTCTATGTTTCTGTCAAGTACTGTGGTCATGATGACAACACCCTTCACACACACACACACACACACACACACACACACACACACACACACACAATCACTCTGGAAATGCCCTCACATACACACCCACAGATGTCTCTCCTGGATGATGTGAAATGTTCTTAAGTGGACAATGAAAACCACTTCTTCTATCCTGTTGTCTGAAGAAAATTGGGGTAACTTTTGTGTGAGACCAAAAGAGAAGGATGATTTAGTACTCTTGCCTTTCTCCCCCTTTCAGTACCCAGGGTAGGAGGCATTTCCACTGTGTCCTAGGGAAACAATACGATTCTGAGACGAGCAAGCAGAAAGTTCGTTTCTCCCTTGCCAGCTCTCAGCCTCAGTAGGTTACATCAGGGGTACTCTTCCCAAGGATGTTCCATTGGACGGACCTTCTTGTGGACAGAGGGCTCTAAACACCTCAGCGCTCTTGTCTGACTTGTCTTTGTTCTTATGCTAAACTTTACAGAAGACATAGACTAAATTTGCATGAGTGATAGCAATGTAGAGACCAATTGCTTAGCAATTAGTTTGAGACTAATGTATTATTTTTAAAATATCTTTTGAGATTTATTATTGTTATATTTTATGTATATGAGTGCTCTATTTGTATATATGCCTGCATGATGGAAGAGGGTATCAGATAGAAGAGGGCATCAGATCCCATTACAGATGGTTGTGAGTCACCATGTGGGTGCTGGGAATTGAACTCAGGTCCTCTTGAAGAACAACCAGTGTCCTTAACCACTGAGTCATCTCTCCAGTCCAAGACTGATGGATTATGGGCACAGTAACTACTCCTGTTCTTTAAAGGAAGGAGGAGCCCTGGCAACCTGAATTCCTAACACTGAATCCTCCTCCCTCCCTTTCACCCTTCCTCCCTCCATCCCTTCCATTTTCCCGCCACTCCTTCCTCTGTCTTTCTTTCTACAGATACTCAGCTAGTGCTTCACAGCAATTACTACCTCTTCTAACCCTGTCAGGAGTCCTGCTAGGGCCCTCTCCCACCTGCCACACAGTGACACAAGCCAGGAAGCGGTAGAACTGATGTCATAATCCACACCCAGCTGTCTCTCAGGCCTGCGTCCATTGTAGCAAGCAAACATTTCCCACAGAATTCCCCAGGGCTTTCCGAGAAAACTTCACTGTTTTATAAACTATTGGTATATTGGCTAACATTTTAGGAAATCAGTTATGCATTCTTCTTAAAATATACACAAGAGAAATATTAATTATGTATAAATAATGGTCATCATTATGTAAAAATATTGCTTTTAAGAAACAATCAAATCTGAAAACTTAGCATGAACAAAAGAAATGACATAGATGACATTCCATATGCACACATGCAAATGTGCTCAGTAGTGTGTCCTGTAATATTTGTTTGGGTGGAAACATCACCCCAGACCCTGGCATCCATATACCCAAAGAGTCTGGAATGTTTGGGTGGAAGTTCCATCCCAAGCCCCCTCCCCTGGGAGTTGCCTAAATCCAGACTCCACCCCTGAGAAAGCCTGCCAAACGATGACCCCCTACTCAGAGATGTTCAAGACCTTTCCCACAAAGCATTTAAACAGCCCCTTAGAGAACAAACACGAGGTTTTTTGGTCGTCCTTCCCCTTCTCCTCTTTGGGGGCTAGAAGGCCACCCGGGAACATTAATGTTCATTAAACCTGGGCTTTTTATAATTCAGTTTGATTTGGTCTGATTTGGATTATTGCATCAGTAAAGAGGTTTACTGGGGAGCAAAACTTTTCAATATTGACAAAATTTATGATACTATTCACCGTTTATTTAATAATAAATCAAATTGGTTGGCTCTCGTAGGAATTCACTTTCCTGCGAACCCAGGCTGCTCAGCCGCGAGAACCCAGAAGTACACTGTGTCTTGTGACCATTTATTTCCTGCTACTGCTTTACATATTTAAATTTTTATAGTGTTTTATTTTCCTTAAACTACCTAATTTTATTTTTTTTAAACTCTAACATATGTGCGTTCACAGGTAGAAAATGACTGTGGCACTTTCGTGGAATGATGTGGATAACTGTAAGTCCATCTCTTAGAAACGTCTAAAAGTGCAGGGGGAAGTGGACTCTGAAAGCATTTGAAGTACTTAGTGGTGCTCACAAAAAGGCTAGGAATGGTCAGGGCCAACATGAAGAGCATGAGATCATCGTGTAATCAGCGGCAGAAGCCAAGTGTGTCGGCATTGGCAGGTTGGTTTTAACGCTCGGTAGAGACAGGAGATTGGATTAAAATAAAACTGGAAGCTGAATGAGACCCCCTCTAATAAGTCAGAGTCCTCAGCAATGCTTGCATATCCTTGATTTAAAAAAAAATGCCACCATCCGTAATGGGAAACCTCAAAACCTAGTTTATCCCTCTTGACTGGGATTAGAAGATAGTGAGATCCTTTCCAGTGTAACATGAGGGGCTGCTCGTGGGGTTTCTGTCCTGCCCTGTTCCCACAGCTGGCAAGTCCCACAGAAAATCACACAGAGAGTCTACATTAGGTTATAAACTGATTGGCACATTAGCTCAGGCTTTGTATTAGCCCATTATTCTTAACTATGTTAGCCACATGGCTTGGTACCTTTCTCAGCCAGGCGGGTTACATGTTGCTTCTCAGTGGTCTGGGCAGGTGTGGGGGGAATGGGCTTCCTCCTTCCTAGCATTCTCCTGTTCTCATTGCCCTGCCTCTACTTCCTGTCTGGTTGACCCACCTATACTTCCTGCCTGGCCAATCAGTGTTTATTTAAAACATAATTGACATAATACAGACAATTCTCCCACATCATTCCGGCATGATATTTTGGTGTGTGTGTGGCTCTGGGAATCAAACCTAGGTTGTCACAATGTTACACAAGCACACTACCACACAGTCTCTTGTATGGTTTTTAAACGCAGATCTGCAAAATAAGTAGTCTGAAATTTTAGCTCATCTCACCTCTGAAGTTTCAGAAACACCTTTCTAAGACCTGAATTTTAAAGCTGATCTCAGTCCAGGATGTCTTCATGTTGCCTGATAAAAATCAGTCCAAATATCTCTGAAGGGAGTAGCCCAATCCAGGAAAGATTCCTATAAATGAGCTCTCCCTTCACCCAACTGCCAGCTGAGTGTGGAGGCCTTTGCCTGCAGTACCTGACGGTGGACAAATGGGAGACTGGGGAGAGCTTGCAGACAAACGCTGTTAGGTGCCAGAAAGTGCATTTCCAGCCAAACTTTTCTCTTTTCCTTCTTAAATGTCTTAATTTAAAGGCTTATCGACTTACACATAAGCCAGGGAGAGGGAGTAGCACTCAGAGTTGGTTGCTTTTCCACCAGTTTGGTTAGCTTACCTGTGAGCACAGATATTCAGGCTTCAAGGCTTTACAGCTCCAGGAGGGATGTTATTTTAAACAGGCTTGCATTCCCCCAACATACTCAGCCCCTTGCCCTGTCAGTTCTTTGAATGTACTGTGCTTTGTATTAGTTCATAATTCTTGTGTGAAGGCAACATCAAGAGGAAGGAACAACAAAGATAAAACACAACCCAAAATGTAACCACAGTAGGCCTGTGAGATTAGCCACACAGTGATGTGAGCCCCCTGGGAAGCAGGCATCAGTAGTAAAGAGGTGCATTGAAGCTAAAGGCTGGCCATAGACCTGTTCCCAGGATGATAGAGAAAAACAAGCATCTGGTACTTTCTCTCTTCTTGTTGCCACAGCTGAGAATAAAGGCTTTTAAGTCAGTCCTTGGTAATCCATGTTGGTGAACATGAGCAGATTGGATAAAGCAGAAACAGCATCCCAGTATCCTGTGTTAGCAGGCCTCACTTTGTCCTGTGCTAGGCAGGCCATTTGCTGAACTGGTTTTGTTCCTTTCTTCCTATGAGAGTCTATTAGTCATACAAAATAAAGAGTTTCATTATCACATTTTCCTACCTAGATAATATTAATAGTATTGTTAATTCTATTTCTCTCTGTCTCTGTCTGTCTTTTTCTCTCTCTCTATCTGTCCCCACAGCCCTCATGCAAGAAAGTTGAGTTAAAATCTTCCTTTTCATAGAGCAGCGGGAAATTTGTCCTTCCTGGAGTCTCATCTTGGACTTACAGTGAGGACACAAGAGTCCAGTACTTTAGAGTTCTCAGCTATTAGGGATGTTGGATCTGCTCAAAGTAGGTGTGTAAGTACACACACAAAGAGCTAAACTGAAGGATGAGGAAGGTAACCTAAACCAAAAAGGTTAAGCTTCATTAAATCCAGGGCATCACTGGCTGTCAATCACACCTCTCTTACATAGATGGACTGTAGCTGCACACGCCTTTAATCCCAGCACTCGGGAGGCAGAGGCAGGCGGATCTCTGTGAGTTCAAGGCCAGCCTGAGCTACAAAGTGAGTTCGAGGACAGCCAGAGCTGTTACACAGATAAATCCTATCTCAAAAAACAAAACAAACAAAAAAGAAACAAACAACAAAAAAGAGGGAAATAAAGGTACTATAACACAAAAAACTAAGCCACAATATAGGCATGACATGGATTATTGAAATGCATCCTGATTTTGCAGATAGTAAAATGTGAAAAAGAAATAAAAATTTGGGTTTGATTTTTTTCTTTTAAATGTACTAGTTCTCTCCCATAACCTTTTAACAGTATCACTGGCAAGTATTTGACTAAATTTATTATGAAAAGCATTGTCTCTACTCTTTGATTCTTCTCAAATCTTAGGTCCTATACTATTGATCTAAGGTCTAGTCAATAAATAATGAACCATGAATAGGCCTAGCTTGTATGGAGTCACATAAAAACCTTATAATTAAAAGGAAGTAGGTGTGAAAGCCAGTGCATCGTGTCTACAAGGCCTTTGGTCAGAGATGCTGAGGTGTGGCCGTGCTCAGGTGCATCCTGAAGCACCGAGTTTGGACCACCTGCCTTTTTATTTAACTTCTGATTCTTGTTGTTCCAAGATTTTTTAAAATGTGCATGTGTGTTTTGTCTCCATATGTGTCTAGTGTCTCTAGAGACTAGGAAAAGGTGTTGGTTCCCCTGAAACTAGAGTTACAGGTAGTTTTGAACTGCTATATGGGTTCTGGGAATAAAACCTGTGTCCTCTGGCTGAGCCATCTCTCTAGGCCCTGGCTTCTGGATCATGAGATATATTTACAACTGGACTTCAGCATATGTGGTTGAAGAGCCTTCACTCCAGCATATATCTGCCAAGGTTATTTGAGATTTCTATCGAGTCAAAGGCTTTTGTTGCTGTTTTTCTTTGAAGTGAAACTCCAGTCTGTCCAATACGAGGTAGTTTTATTATTTCTTATTGATGCCATAAAACAATTCCATACCAGTTCAGAATTATTGATTATAAAAAAGGATTTTTTATTTAAGGGGAAAAACTTACAGATCTCTGTCCTAAACAACAGTCCTCTGAGTGCAAACAGGAAACAGAGTCTAGCAGCTAGAACAGGAGCCGGAAGCAAGAGAACTGGAGCACGATTCCCGCTGCTTTTTAAACTGTAAGAGACCACGCCCAAGTGGGCTGGCATCTTAAAGGCTATTGGCTGAAGGAGCAGAATGTGCTCCCACAGCACCTTATGCTCTTTTAATAAATAAATGTGGATTTTATTAATGTACACTTTTTAGAAGATTTACTTTTTATTACAATTTTATTTATAGTGTGTGTGTGTGTGTGTTTGTGTAGGTGAGAAGACAACTTGCAGGAGTCACTTCCCTCCTTCTACCATGTGGGTTCTGGGAATTGAACCCAGAACTTCAGGTTTGGTGGCAGGTGCCTTTACCTGCTGAGCCATCTCTCCGGCACTGTTAATACACGTTCTTTACATTTCAAACTTAGTTTTCTATAGATGAAAATCAAAAAGTGGGACAGCAAGTAAAAGAATAATGCAGGAAGGGTTACTAAATTATCCAGGAAACCAGCTGAGTGAACGTCTTCTGAGGATAGTTGTTGCCTATGTCAGCAAGTGGAACCTGGTCACTGCTGAACCCAGGGAGGTAGAAGACATGACTTTGGAGTACGGCATTGTGGCTGTAGACACTAGCTGGGATCCAGGACACAGTCCTGGGAAGTAAGCAGGCATATCCATAAACTTGTGCGAGTGAGTATCATTACACATACAGCTTAATTCACTAATCATTTCCAGGTAACCACAGCTCTGACTTCCACAGGTCCTGCACTTCTCCCACCCCAACACACCCCCCCCCATCAAGTCAGGGACACTCATGGTTCCTTCGCAGGCTATGCCATTGAGGTCAGCGGTAGCTGCACGCCCAAGGACTCCCTCTGGAAGGGGACAGTCTGCTTCATTCCAGACCCACAGCTTGTAGTCACACCTTGGCTTCTGGGGCTTCTGGCTTAGTTGGGGTTTTTGTGGCTGTGAAGAGACGCCATGACCATAGCAACTATTATAATGGAAAACATTTCATTGCGGCTGGTGTAGTCCATTGTCATCTTGGTGGAAAGGTACCGCAGAAGTAGCTGAGAGTTCTACATCCAGGTCTGCAGGCACCAGGAAGAGACTGCGACACACTTCCCCCAACAAGGCCACACCTCCTAATAGTGCAACTCCCTATGGGCCTACAGGGGCCATTTTTATTCAAACCACCACAGCTTCATCTTGGAGCATCTCTCCGTCCTTTGTTAGTTTTGCTGAGCGAACTTAAAGCAAGAGCCTTAGATGTAGGAAACAGGACATAGCACAAAGCAAAACATACAGTGAGAACTGAACCCTGAGGGCCAGGCAGAAAGGCCAAAGCCAGCCAGAGAGGCACAATACCGGCACTTAGTACTGCTTCTGCTGTGACCGCACCCACCTAAGGTCCAGCTTTGTCTTGATGAGGCTGTCGCATTGTGCCAGAAGGTGAGGCAGAAACAGAGTGTCTTAATTATTAGAAAAGGGCTGCAGAACCTTGAAACCGGGTAGTGCCTGACCCAACAGGGAGTGTGTGTCCTCAAGTATTGTTCCCGTGATGCCTCTGGGATTCAGTGCATTTCCTGCACCTGCACTCTTCAGTTGTAGTTCGAAAGCATGCTGGTCCCATGGACCTCAAGCATGCCACAAATACACTGAGCATATTAATTCACTCTTATTTGTATCTGACTTGTCTCAAAAGGGTTGTAACAATGTGGTAATTTGTTACAACACATAACATCTAATTTCCTGCACAAAAAATAATTACAGGCAATAAACCAATTTTCCTTTATAAGTTCAACTGTTCTTACCAATGTTTGGTAACTGATGTTGAAGACCGTAACAGTCATTATAAATTTATATGTTCCATATGTATTTTAGGAGAATATGGGGACTTTGTCATCAGCTTTTACAGAAATAATGTGGTTTTGGAAGGGAAAATATAACACAATCAGAAATACAATAAAGTGACTTAGAAAATTTTCACAGAAATGGCGTCTCTTTAAATCTTTAATGGTAGTTATTCTTTGAATTTAATGCCCTGTTTCTTTTAATGTTTTACGTGTATGGGTATTTTGTCTACATGTATATCTGTGCACTGTGTGTATGCCTGGTGACCATGGAGGTAAGAAAAAGGCACTGGACGCCTGGAACTGGAGAGGGTGTAAGGCTCATGTGGGTGCTAATAATAAAACCCAGGTCCTCCAAAAGAGCAATCCGTACTCTTCACCACTGAGCCATCTCTTCGGTCCCCTTCTTCTTTAAATTGTAGGCTATATTTCTCTTATGGCCCAAGCTTAGCATTGCTAAGGACAATTCTATCACTAACAACATAATTTTAACACACTGAAATGTTAAGATTCATAACTTTCATGGACAAGAATTATTTAGTTTTGTTAATTAATAATGACAGGGATTGATAATCCCCATCAGTATAGTTTACAAATGGCACATACCTTTAATTCCAGTGCTTTGGAGGCAGAGGCAAATGGATCTCTGAGTTCAAGGTCAGCCTAGTCCATGGAGTGAGTTCCAGGATAGCCAGGACCACACAGAGAAATCCTGTCTCTATTTAAAAAAATGAAACAAAAGAACTAGAGTGGGCTTCCCTGACCTCTAAACCTACCTCTGGTTGAGTGCAGGAGCATATCGTATTATTTAGGACAGCTGAAAGGCTATGGTACACTCCTAAAAGTTGATCTCCCACACACCCCTCACTCCCCAAAGTCAAAACAGCCAACTTGGAATCTAAGAAATTATGCTATCTCTCTTTATATTAAAATTTGCCTTTAGATTAATTAGCTAATTGAGAAATCCGTGGTAGTGCTGGGGATGCAAATCAGAGCCAACAAGACAAGGGCTCTCATTGAGCTCCAGCCCCAGCTCTGAAAATGCCTTTTGCACACCCGCACATTTCCACCCATCTCAGCCCAGATCTCTTAGGAAGTGGTGTAGCACGTATAATAAAAACCCAGAGACAGATCTTGGGGCTCAACCTGAAGATCAGAAAAGCAAAGCAATCAGCCATGGCTCTTACCTCTGTCTCAGACCAAAATGGCTATCCTGCCTTCTGAATCTTCAGAATTAGACTGAGAGTGAGAGCTGTCTCCTCCAGTTTTATAATCCTCTCTAGTGCTGGGATTAAAGGTGTGCACCAATACTGCTTGGTTTCTACGGCAAACTATTGTGGCTCCTGGGATAAAATGCATGTGCCACCACTGCCTGGTCTGTAAGGCTGACCAGTGTGGCTGTTTTACTCTCTGATCTTCAGGCAAGCTTTATTTATTAAAGTACAAATGAAATATCACTACAATGTGACATTGCTGCCATAGTTTCTTGCTCACCTGTAACATTACTGCAGGCAGCAGATGCTTGGCTGCAGAAGAAGCACATCATAGTTTCTGCCTCTACTTAAGACAAAATCAAGTGGCAAAGCAATTTCACAAAAGGTTATTTTGTTTCAGTCTCAGAGGGATCTGGGGATTGAACCCAGGGCCTAGCACCTGCTAGGCAAACACCTTTTTAGTCAGCTTCTTATTCCTATGATAGACACCATGACTGAAAGCAATTTGGAGAGAAGGAGATTTATTTCTTTTCATCTTAGAGCGGATATGGTCAGCTTTTCACATCACCAGGGAAGCCAGGTCAGGAACCCAGAGTCCAGAGCTGAAACAGAAGCCATGGAGAAGAGCTGCTTACTGGCTTGCTCCCCTGGCTTGCTCCCCCCACCTCACTTGCTCAGAATGACCACCTCTCTAGGCGTGAGGTCCCACATCAACCACGAATCAAGAAAATGCCCCACAGACCTCTCACTGGCAATCTAATAGAAGCTCTTTCCCTCTTCTTGGAGGGCTCTTGCGGGTGTCAAACTGATACAACAACAGCAATCTCGACAGCCACATCCAGAGCCCTTTAGGGCAGATCAGCTTAGGCTGAAAAAAAGGATATATTGTAACATTCTTAAAAGTTAGAACTGTTAATAATTGAGAAGATCAGTCAAGGAGTTTTGAGAACTTGGATAAGACAACATTTGTTTCTTTTACTGGATACAAGTTAAGCTCACGTCGATGAGCCCAGGCTTCTGTCTCCAGAGTTATTCATTCCCTTCATCAGCCACTCTGTTAGTTCACTTGCTCCATGCAGAACAAATCTACAAAGAAAACTATCTCTTGTTTTTCTTAAATTAAGATATCCCTCTAGTGCTGGAGATGGCTCTGCAGTTAAGATCATTTGCTTTTCTTTCAGAGAACCTGGCTGCAATTCCCAGCACCACATTGCAATGTAAAACCATATGAAACGACCATCTCGGGGGACTGACACATAGTCTGGCTTCTGTGGGCACCAGGCATGCCCGTGGTACACAGATGTAGATGTGGACAAAACACACGTGCACATAAATAATAAAATGAAAGACACTCCTCATTTGGTTAAATGTATCCAAAATAATAATTAAAATAGTTAATTTATTTCTAACTCAAAAGTACTCTCTTAGGTGATTCTAGAAATATTGCTTCCTAAGTACACCCAGTCTGATGAATTAGGCAACTACTATCACCTCCATCTTACAAAGGAGGAAAATGAGGCACAGAGTTAACGAAAGTGCCAAATGTCACAAAACACTAGTTGGGAAAGAGACCAAGATGCAAAATTGAGCTATCTGACCCCAGAATTCAGCATTTTTCAACCTCTCTATTCTGCTTCCTGTGACCTTGGCTCACTTGTTTTCTCTGGGCTTCCCCTTGTTTTGGGAACCAGCAAGGCTGGCCTTCAAGTTCCCTTGGTTCCCTGACAGATCCAAGTTTATGTAATCTTGCAAAAAGCGACTGGTTTCCCGCTCACATTTGCTTTGCATTCTCCATTAGAATGACATGACTATGTCCATAAAGTCTCAGATGACAAGCTGAGCAGGGAAGGGCCAGCAAGGCCAGAGCTAATGAGTCTAATGGTGCTGAAGGTTACGTCAGCTGTGAGGGCCTAAGGGAACGGTACCAGCAAAGAACAGTTGTGGCGTCTAAAGACAGCAGGCACAGCAGACATAGGCGCTGTCAGTGTATGGTCCATTTGCACAGCACGGTCAAGGACCCCATTTCTACTGGTGCATACTTACCTCCTCTCACACCCGGTCACCCACTATTGCAGGAGACTAAAGATGAACTTTTCTGAAAGAAAAAAAAACAATGAAAAAAATTGTCCAAAGTGTGGCTATAAAGCAAAGCAGATATCTCTACAGCTTTGGTTACACTCTCTGCATGAGGTTCTGAGACAACCACTCAGCCAGACATGTTACCGCTCTCTGCCCACACTGGTACTGGAACTGGGCAGTGGATGCTCTGTGCAGAGACTGAATGGATCTGACGAAAAGACCTCTACACACAGCACTGGAATTCCACAGCTGAAGAGACATCTCTCCCTAGTACATCACCACCCTTTGCTCCCTAGTGCAGCAGGCTAGGCTGGTATCGCATGTTAAAATATGGAAAGACAGACAAGGAGAAGCACCCTACAGCAAAACAAAATAAAAACAACAGTCAGAAAGGGATGCTCAAGAAAAGAAATCCCCTTCTTTTCCTTGCCTCCTTGGGATCCCAAGAACATGCCCGCAATTCTGGTGAGTCACTTAAAGATGAAATAATGTCTTTCTTAGAAATAGAGGTTTTCCTTGACAATCTAGTGTTTCTTAAAATAAGAAACCTTTAAGCTACACATACTGGTACCTGTAATCCCAACAGTTATGAGGCTGAGGCAGGAGAAATGTGAATTCAAGGCAGCTTGGGCTACATGATGAGCCCATGACTTGTAAAACCAAAGGCTAGGATGTTAATCACAGAAAGTTTGCCAAGCATATACAACTTCCTGAGTCTGAGCCCTAGAACTGTGGTAGATAGACAGGCAGACAGACAGACAGACGATAGATAGATAGATAGATAGATAGATAGATGATAGATAGATAGATAGATAGATAGATGAAATGTTTTCTAGTATGAAAGTTCTGATTTAATTTATTAAAAGTTCAGCTAGATTTATAGTAAGTATTGCTTTAGAAGCTATTATATCAAAGCATTGCCTTAAGTGTTTCACAAATATGAACACATTAGTACTGAGCACATTCTGAAGACACTAATGGATTCATATTTGTAGAGCACAATAGGAACAGCAGGAAATGTCCAAATATTATTCCCATGGAGACAGAATAAGTAACTGGAATCCATTAAGCACAATCGAGTCTGTAACATGGCAAAAGAACCCATATAGAAAGACTTGTTTCTGCAATCAAAAGTACACGCACTTCAGTAGCTGCTCTTGATCTCCTGTTACCTCTCTCTCTCCTCCACACTTCCCCGCTCAATCACAGAGGCAGCTGGCATCAGCCCCTTGCTTCCCCACACTCCTTTGCTCTAAGATATGGGCCTTTGTCATGGAGACACTTACTGAGACTCTTCCCGAAGGAAAGAATTTTCTTCCCCAGTTAAATGCATGCATGTAAGAAATCTCTCTGTGTGGAGTAATGCATTGCTTTAGGTGAACTCTGGAACTGTGGTGGGTTCCTCGGGGTCATGAGAAGACCAAGTATAAAGGTTTGGTTATTGACTGAAGATGGCAGGAAAAAGAGGAATAGAGCTGGGATCTCACAGGCACCAGTGAGGTGTGGGGGCCATCATGGCAGAGCTGAAGTTTAGGTGGCAAGACAGAGTCTTGCAGGAAAGAGAGATGCTGTTGCCAAGGAGCCAGTAGACACAATGTCGTGTAACCCACTCTCTCCACAAATAGTTACACTGAGTGTCTGGCCCTGATCTGCGTGACGAGACTTTAGGTAGTAGACAAAATCAACTCCTCAACATCTCCAACCTTACCTTTAGGAAGGACATATGAGAATTGGAAATAAAATGGAAGATAAGAAATACATCCATGGAAAATGCAATGAAGGAAGCTAAAGTGGGCCAGAGAGATAAGGGCTCAAAGGAAGTGGGACCAGAGGTCAGGGTAGCTCCCTGCTAATGGCAGGCATTGGAAGCAGAGACTTGGAGAAAACAAGGGTACAAATCACATGGACAGGAAAGTCAGCTCTGGAAAGTGGAGACAGCAAAGTTAGAGGCCCTTAGTGGAGTACATTGGTAGGAAAGCATAGGCAGCCCAGACAAGTCGGCTGGAGACACTGGATGACTGAGAGAGGCAAACCGAGGTAACATGCTGTTGAGTCTGGCAGGCCATGGCATGGGCTGAGCCTTTTATCGGAAAAGGTAGGAACTTTTCTTGGGATCTGAGTATAGTGGCGTGATCCGGCTGGTGTTTTAAGGATTAAGCCAAAGTTCAAATTAGGGAGATGTTTGGGAATCCAATGCAGTGAGAGCCAGAACGCTGACGGAAGACCTGGTGAGAAGGACGTGGTTTATAGCGGGGACTTGGAGAGACAAAGCTGTTCTTGAGAAATTCAGTCCTGGCGGACTGTAGGCTTCGGCTGGAGCAAAGGTGTGAACTGGGTTGTCATTCATTGACAAGGAAAAGAGGGAACTGGGAGTTTGATTTACTCTGAGGTATCCAGTTTGGGTGGGCATTGGATGTGTCCGTCAAAAGACTGAGTGAAGTTACCATCTAAAATGATTTCGTCTTGATGAAGAATGGGTCCAGGGAATGAGAGTACACAGAGAAGAGTTCTACTTAGAAGAACATACTTAGGGGCTGAGTCGGGGACATCTGCATATTTAGAAACTAGGAAACAGGATAAACCAGGGAAGACGTATGGAGAGTAGCCTGTCTCAGGGACCCACCCTCTGGGAGCCAAGTGAACAGAGGCTGTCCTGCCACCAGAAATATGCAATTGATGCACCAGTCAGGGAGACTGAAACCCCACCTGTCATTTTAGTCCTTGGGAAGCAGGGACAGGAGGATTACAAGTTTAAGGTCAGCCTGGCTTACACAGCAAGATTATCTCAAAAAGCAAAAATGCCAAAGCATCAAAACAAACAGCAAAGCAAGGAAAGGAGATTGCAATCAGACCACCACACTTACCAAGATGAACATGTAGCCGGCGATAGCAAATGGTGATGCAACATCCATAGCAACGATCCCAAGAGTCAAAGCAAGCAGAGTCAAGCTTGAAAGTAACTCCGTGACTGGGCGGTTCATGCAAGTCCCACCTTATCCGTGGAATCATGGGAGCCTACTCTGGGCAGGGGGTCATTGAAAGGAAAGTGAGATGCTCTGGTGTGCTGTTTTCCATCCGAGCAGACATGGTCTGTGGAGGTTTTGTCTGTGTCAAAACCATGCTAACAGAGAGAGAGAGAGAGAGAGAGAGAGAGAGTGTGTGTGTGTGTGTGTGTGTGTGTGTGTGTGTGTGTGTGTGTGTGTAAGTGCTTGTCGCTAAGCCTGACAACCTGAGTCCGGTGGAAGAGGAGAACTGACTCCACAAGTCCTCTGACCTCCACATGTACTGTGCAGCATGAACACAAATAATCAAAAATGTTGTAATTTTTTTTAGTGATTTTATTTATTATGTATACAATATTCTTTTTGCGTGTATGCCTGAGGCCAGAAGAGGGCACCAGACCTCATTACAGATGGTTGTGAGCCACCATGTGGTTGCTTTGAATCGAACTCAGGACCTTTGGAAGAGCAGTCAGTGCTCTTAATCACTGAGCCATCTCTCCAGCCCAAATGTTGTAATTTTTAAAGAAAAAGAAAGATGTAATTGGCATAGATCTCAGAGTCACAAGCTGTGTTTTGGCACCAAGTCACTGACCGTTTCTGATCACAGCGTTCTCCCCAGTAAAAGAAAACCAAGGGGCAAATGACACAAGAAGATATCTTATGAGTAAGAAGATGGGCGCCAGGAGGAAGAACTGTGGTGCTAGATCATCCTAAAGTGGGATCAACAAACAATGTTATTATTATTACTACTGTCTCTGAGTTAAGCCCAACGTAGCATTATTTGCGTTGACCTGAGCGTAGCCGGAGAAAGAAGCTGTAGCATTCATAAAATGCCCTAGAAGACATTTCCACAGGCTGTACCTTATATGAAGCAAAGCAGAACTCTAGATCACATTTTCTCCATCTATTCCAAAATAAATGTCACTGACTTCTCTGAACTCTGCCCTTTAAACCAGCTCTTCGCATGTGTAAGGTTAGGGTACTCATGCACCCTCGGGGGACTGGGGGCCAGTGAACACCTTGTAGCCTGAAAGTGTGGGCAGGCCATGAAGAAGGTGCTTGCCAGGCACTAAGTGGCCTCAGACTCACCTTGGCTCTGTCTTTCCTCTCAATCTCATTTATTTTCACACTGATGTCCCAGGTCCATAGGGGCGTTGGCTTTGTTCTCACGGAATAGAAAGCAGAGAGAGAACGCCTCAGGAATAAGCTCTTGAGAGCACATCACGGCTTTCTTTTTGTTTTCACAGAAACTAAGACCAAATTGGAATCTAGTAGAAACAGTCACATTCCTCACTCTTGAAGAAAATATTTGAAGCTTTAGCAAGTGGGTTCAATGTCTAAAACAATGTTTACTTGGGGCTATTATTAACATCATTTTCTTATTTAAATATATGATTTTGAGTTCTGAACCTATGATTTATTTTTGTCTATCTGGCTTGAAACTGTATAGCTTTAGAGCCCTTGAGCTGAGACACTCAAGGAAGAGAGTGGGTTTTGAATTTCAGTTTTTGTATTTCATTTCATGGTCATTCAATTTATCAACATTAAAAAAATTCAAGGCACATGGATATTTCCCAGAAGTCTAATGGTTTCCCCAGGGGAAACATAAAATTTCATTAATCCCTGAATTTAAAAATCTTCTATCCCTTTTCAAAAATAACCATGGAAATCCTGTTTCTAAGGTGGGATTCAAGGAGGATTTAGTCCTGCTTCTCAAAGCCAGTTCCTTCAGGAGGTGAATGCCAGCCTCTGTGTTAGAGAAAAGCAGAGTCTGAAGCTTACTTTGGGATCATTGTCCCAACGGGCTTTATCCTATTGTCTTTTGAAAAATGAAAATATACTCTAATAGAGGCATGCTAAATCATCTGGGCACACTTGGAAGGGTCATTTTGGTCATTTCTAAGCATTCAGCTAAGTGGTTTTATGCCTGCCTTGGTTCTAACCTCTTAGTTATCATGATCAAAGAGGAATTTTACTTAACCTGTTATCTGCGCATATAGAATTATGAGCTTAGATTTAATATGGGTTGGAGGGTTTGGAACCATAGTAACAATAATAACGTCCAACTGAGTGATGGAGGAGGGTCATTTGTCTATGTGTTACTTTCATTAGTTAATAAAGAAACTGCCTTGGCTTTTGATAGGACAGCAGCTTAGATAGGCGGAATAGACAGAACAGAATGCTGGGAGAAAGAAGGCAGTGAGGCAGCCACCATGGAGCCAGCCGCCAGGTCAGACATGCTGAATCTTTCCTGGTAAGCCACCACCTCGTGGTGCTACACAGATTATTAGAAATGGGTTAGTCAAGATGTGAGAGTTAGCCAGTGAGAGGCTAGAGATAATGGGCTAGGCAGTGTTTAAATGAATACAGTTTGTGTGTTGTTGTTTTGGGTAAAGCTAGCCGGGAGCCAAGCCGTAGCCTGCCGCTCTTATCATTACAACTGAGGACTTTATAATAACTGGAAATCGCACACTTGATCATCTCAGAAACCTAATCAATACACGTGCAGTAATCCAAAGGATCAGGCAATGAGCAGCGGTTGGTACAGTGTTCCCTGACTGTGTCACACTCTCATGTCTAAGCTAAGCTGCCTCTGAGCCAACCAGGAAAGCTAACTACGGCTTATCCGTTTCTGCAGTTGCTCTGTTGGGTGACTCTGCCTTGAAAGGGGACAGTCATTTAAACTGTGCTGTTTTCTCCACAGAATGCTTTACATTCTGATGATAAGTGAGAGGGACATTTAGACGCCTTGCTTATATTTTACTTCGTGTAAAGATTGTGTTATACCATACTGCCGAATCTGCTTTCAAAACAGAGCAAACGGAATCATCTCCATTTTGGTCAACACCTGTAGTGTTGCGGTCTGTAAAGAGGAGCCTCCAGGGCAGACGGAAGAGCCACACGGTCTGGTTTGTGGTTTCAGAGGATGGCAGGGATTTTGTGCTTAGGGTGGGATGGACAGAGGACAGAATCAGAGAAACCAGATGAAAGGTTGCCGTAGAGAGCTGGGTGAGAGCTGGCGACCCGGGATGGAAGGACTGTGGGGGCGGAAGAGTGTGAGCTACTGTGTCCAGTGTCCGTTAGAACCAGGACTGCATGGGAGGTGAAATTGAGTGTGTGTCAAGGGCGACCTCATAGTTGGGTAACAGGCACCACCGGGGCAAAATCATTTCTAAAAGAATCTGATAAAGGTCAGGTGTCCAAACACATAATGCACTCACAACTCATTCAAAGAGGTCAAGCAACTGAATCATTGTTAACTGTCATAGAGTTAACTGGGCCCTCTACCAGGCAGACAGGGAAGTAGAAAAGGAGAAAGTAGAAGATTGTCAGCATCATTAGATATGGTGTGGGTTGCGGGGAAAGATGAATACAAAGCAAAATCAGGAGGCCATATCCTCTGCACCTACGAGGGTATCCACAACCCAGAGGTGGAGTATTAAGAGTTGTTGGTGGCTGGGGAAACTGGAACCCACTGGTGAGAATGTAAAAGGGTCCAGCCAGTTTGAAATTACTTTGGCAGTTTCTTATAAAGTAAACACACACTTAACATGACCCACAGGCCTTCACCGAGGCATTTATCCAAATGAAATGAAGACATTTTTCCACCAAGGCTGGTCTGCAAATCTTCATGACCACTGTATTTGTAATAACTCAAACTAGACCGTTCCAAATATCCACGGCATTGGAAGAGTGGACAATGCTGGTGCACCGTGCAGTTAACACCACTCAGCATCTGAAAAGGAGACACTGCGTGCAAGGAACGAGAGTAGCTACGCTGCAGCATCAGAGTCTCAGACGAATTAGGCTAAGTACAAGAGCTGGATCAAAGGCTACATGACTACATTTAAATGAAACTCTAGGGGAAACAAACAAAACAATTATCGCAGAAGACAGAGCAGACTTGGTGAGAGGCCACACTCAGAGCAAAGACACAGTTTAAAAAGGGACCAAGCCTGATGATGGTGACGCATTTCTTTAATCCCACACTGGGAGGCAGAGGCAGGTGGTTCTCTGTAATTTCGAGGCCAGCCTGGTCTACAGAGTGAGTTCCAGGATAGCCAGAGCTATTAAACAGAGAAAACCTGTCTCAAAAAATAATAAATAAATAAATAATGGCATTTAAAAAATAAAACAAAGTAAAAATAAAAAGGGATACCAGGCCTGGGCAACATCGTCTGCTGTGTCAGGATTGTGACAATGGCACTGAGTGCATCTGTCATAGTTCACTGGATGAAATACTACTATTGATGGACACTTTTTTTTGCCCTAAAGGAACTGAGTTTTTGGAAAAATAATTCTAAATATTACTGCATTTTATGTTTGAGGTCAGCAGATTTTAATTGAGACTTAATAATGAATATGCAGACAAACCATGCTTAAACGATCTTATAAAAAAACAAAGAAAAATATCACCTAACTCTCCATATCTGCCTCCTCAGCTGTGAAGTGCAAATCATAGCCACTGATTTGGGTTTTTGTTTTTTTTTTTTAAATACAAAAGGCCATGTGTAATAATGGTTTTCTTTAATTGTACTGAATGTCAGCTGCATCCAGTTCAGTTTGAATTTAGCGCAATCCGGCGGTGGTTTGTTTTAGATTCTCCTGTAGCATCATTTAAGTGGACTTCACTATTTTGCAGGCTCACGCTTCTGCATACTGTGGTTAGTCTGAGTAAAGCTGGGGGATCTGTATTAGAGGATAGCGCTCTACCCCATCCTGACAGCCAGGAATGTGAGGTTTTAGCTGCCTCACACGCAGCTCACACTGATGACCGTTCTTACTTGCTTGTCTCTCCGTGTGTGTTACCTTAGTTGCCTCCAGCCTCTTGACACGGGACTCATTATATCCACTGTACACAGAATACATTTTTAAAATACATGAATTGTTCACTGACTTGCTTGTGGTCAGCCAAGTTGTAAAATGAAAATTATATCTTAAGTTACCAGGCTTTCAAAGTGCCCGGCTTTCCTCAAGCCCCTCCCCCTCCACCCCTCCTAGTCATTCAAATACAAGTGCAAGGTGCTGGGGTGTAGCCCAGAGAAGAGAGCGTTCTCCTGTGATCCAAAAGACTCCGAGTCGGATCCCCAGCACCTCCACCCCTTGAACATGAGAAGTGTCAAGCTTGTGATCTTCCGGACTCCTCAGCTGTTGTCCAGCTCACTGGACAAGATTATGCACTTTATAAAGTCTAGATAGGAAAGCAACCTTGCCAGTGTTGTCTGGCTACAGGCACAAAGGTAGGGTTTCGTGCTGCTGATTGGACTCTGTCACTTTACAGAGGAGCTAAGAGCTCCATGCGCTTGGACTGGGAAGCAAGATGAAACAAAGTATCACTTTTCTGTGTTAGAGGATAAACTAGGGAACCAGAACATACGAAATCCAAATTTAGCACCAAGTGTAGCTACATCAGTCTTCTGCTATTGCACAAAAGGGTCTTGTTTAGTCAGGGGTTACTCAAACACCATGAGCGAAAAGCGAGTTGGGTAGGAAAAGGTTTATTTGGCTTACACTTCGCATCACTGTTCATAACAGAAGGACATCAAGAGAGGAACTCAAACACTGCAAGGTCCTGGAGGCAGGAGCTGGTGCAGAGACCATGGACAGATGCTGCTTACTGACTTGTTCAGTCTGCTTTCTTATAGAACCCAAGACCACCAGCCCAGGGATGGCATTACCCACAATGGTTTGCCCCCCCCTCCATCAATCACTAATTAAAAAAATGTCCTACAGCTGGATCTTCTGGAGATATTTTCTCAGTAGGGGCTCCCTCTTTTCAGATGACCCTAGCCTGTGTCCAGTTGACATAAAACAAACCAGCACAGGACTCTTGCTTGTGCAGAAGTGAAAAAATTTAAGAAACATGTGCAGTATTTTAAAATGTATCCATTTAGGTAGCATTTGGGGGAAGTCATTCTTGACCCTGAGAATGCAGAAGGGAAAATGGCTTCAGAAGGACTCCCAGCTTGGTGAGACAAACTTCTGTACAAACAAAAGCATCCTGCAACCCAGGTAACAGTGATGGGCACTCTTCAATGAAAGAAGCAAGTCTAATATACACCCTGGGGAGGCTGAGGGAAGATGGTCCCAAGGTCAAGGCTATCTGCCAATACAAGATAGATAGTCCACTTTCCACTTACTGAGGCCAGAGAACTGGGTGCTTTGGCATCCCAGGACAGAAACAGAAATTTACATTTAGGGGTCAGAGAAATGGCTCAGTGGAAAAAGGTCCCTGCTGTATGACGACCTGAGTTTTATCTCTGAAACACAAAAATGGAAAAAGACAGAGAACGGATTTCTACAATTGTCATCTGATCTCCACAGGCACACACATACACACATGCACACAAAAATATAAAAATAAATAGAATGTAATTTTAAATAAAATTTAAGGAATTTTATCCTTTTCCTTTGTATTGACCCCAGCAAGACCTGTTATTATTATTATTATTATTCTCTTTCTCACATTAGCTGGAATCGAAGTAGTCATTTGGAAAAAGGCCTGCTATTTCCCTCCTTCCTATGACCTCAGTTTCCAGGGTCAGAGGAGAATTAGCTCTCAGATCCAGTGAAATGGTCAGTAGTTGTCTTAGTTGGGGTTTCCATTGCTGTGAAGAGACAGCATGACCACAACTCTTATAAAGGAAAACAGTTAATTGTCATGGCTCACTTACATTTCAGATGTTTAGTCCATTATCATCACGGTAAGACATGACAGCATGCAGGCAGACATGGTGCTGGAGAAGTAGCCAAGGTCTACATCCTGCAAGCAACCGGAAGTGGTCTGAGACAGTGGGCAGTATCTTGAGCATATATGGGACCTCCAAGCCTGCCTCCACAGTGACACACCTCCTCCAACAAGGCCACACCTTCTAACAGTGCCACCCCATTTGGGGGTCATTTAAATTCAAACCACCACAGTAGTACATGGAAGGTTCCAGTGCTCAGTCCTTCAAATCCTGGTCATGCCAGCAGTGTTGAGAAAAAAAATGTTAGCCCAGGCTGCTCACTGATTTATTTCTGCTTGAATGAGATTGGGAAATCACCAAAGTACATAAGCATGCTTTGCATAAAAGTGGTGCCTTGAAATGCAGTGTGATAGCCCCCCACCCCCCGTTCTTTACAATAGACAGAAGGCATATTTGACTAAATGTAATTCTACAAAGATGTATTGAGGAGGGTCTTCTGCATCAGTGATGGGGTTCAAGGGTGTGATGCCGCTCTGATGCTGGGGCCTTTCCCTGTGGATCTAGCAATACTGGATGCACTTTCCTATAAAAGGCCCCATTGAGCATTCATTTCAAAGGTCTTGGATCATATCCTAGAAAGCTGTGCTGTCCTCAAGTAAAATTTTCCCACATTTACTGTTCCAAACACTTGATTGCTAGAAAAGTCTATGAAGAAATGTTACTGAAACTCAAACTCCTAGGACAAAGGTCATGACATTTCGTTGCCTGGCTCTAGAATGAAATGATCTTTTATTCTGTGTTTTCTATTTATACTGTGTTAGAAAACTTTGCTTTGAAATGATTTGAGTTGTAGTTTTAAAATAAAAAAGGGCAGAAAGAAATGAAAGAAAGCAGCTACTCTAAATATTTTTTATTGTTAGATATTGCATTTGAAAGGATGTGATGGCTTCACCAATCCTGATAAAGCTACCCAGGATAGTCAGAAATCAAGCAAAGGGAAACCCTCAAAACCAGTGATGCTGCATTTTGATAGGAATTATTTCTTTTGTGGAACTGGTGATTCAAGATTTTATGCCTTTATTCTGCAGAGACAATAATTTATGCGACTCAGTGTCTTCATCAATTTATCTCCGTCACCATTCAGGGTAACTTTCCATTTTCATACTTAGCTATTCTGTCCCATTTTTCTGCAGTGTATTCATTTTAGAAAACATTAAGTAGGCCTCCTCGTATGCTAAGTGGGCACATATCTCTGGCTATGTTCCAAACATAAAAAAAAAGCTGGAGGCAAAGCCAAGAAGAATGTCAGGACCTCTGACATCTCTGTGTCTTCACTCAGCAGCCTCAGGCCTATTAGAGCCAAGGCTTGCTATGTTCAGATGGGAGCAAGCAATGCCTAGGCCTCAAGCTAGCCCTTGGTATACCTGAGGAGACTCTTCTACATGTAAGCTTTGTGGCTTATCTGTGAAATGAGTCTTGTAGCAAACCTCTTTTTTTATTTCCCTCATAAATTAGGATATGCATTAACTGGCCAGAAATCCCAAGGCTGTGTACAACAGACAATTAAAGACAGTCTTTCCTGCACTGTCTGTGGGATCTATATTCTGTCCATGTGTCTAAGTGGGCTATCACTTAACTCATACAAGTACAAAAACTAACTTATTCTAACTTTGTGAAGTAACGTACCAGCATGGGCATGCTTGTGAAGATTCCTATGACTCTGTCCTCCAGTAACTCTCACTTGTTCTTCATTGTGTATCAAAAACCTCGTGAGAAGACCTGGCCTCTGCTGACTTGAGAGGCTGCCTGTCAGTCACAGCGTAGTTGGTACCAGGATGAGGCATACACTGAAGAATGGATGCAGAGGATGAGAGGAGCACGAGGGAAGAGTCCTTGGCCGAGCCACAGAGTGCAGAGAGAATATGGTACATCTTCTAAAACGGGGGGGGGGGGGGGGACCTGCACCCGGGATGGGCGGAGCGCTATGTGCATAGGACCGGACAGGCTGCACCTCCTGCGCCTCTGAGGGAGGCCAGAGGGCCAGAAACAGAGGAAGGGCTTGAAGTATTGATTAAGGTCCTGACCTAGACCTCTGGCAGAAGAACCTAAGGATGCTAAGGATAGGCAGAGGCTGTTCTAAGACCAAGGTGAGGAAAGCAGACAGTACTTGCTCAGCATGAAACTTTGTGTTGCATAAATAGTTAAATCTTGCAAACCTCAATTTTATTGTCTGTAAAATCATTCTAATGGTACTTCTTTAAAGATTCTAATCAAGGTGAAATGAGGTGTGTGTACTCTTCCTTACTTCAGATATCTTCCTAAATGTCCCCTGTTAGACCTGATGGAAAGTAGTATTCTCCATCCTTGGTCCCTTAAGTCCTGGGTTATTTTCTTAAGAATGTATCAATGGTACATTGTTCACCTGTCTGTATTTGTGGTCTCTCCTGACAGGGAGTCCATGAGATGGGCACGTGGCTTTGTACACGGCAGTGTCCCCAGATCCTAAGAGTGTTTAATACATTATAGGATGCTGTAATTATCTTTTATGTTTCTATAACATGGTTTATTTTAAAACATGGCATTATTTATATCTTAGGACACAAACTCTTCATTAAAAGCTGGCTTTTCCAGAGTATGTCTTGTGACTAACAGACACTACGAAGTAGTAAAAATAAAATCAAAACTTTTTCCTTTTGAAACAAAGTATCATGGGACTAAAGTGCAATTGTGTATCTATTAGGTATGATTTGAGCTCATTTCTTGTACTTTTTGGAAGCCTTCAAAACATATTTCAAAAGATATTCCTTTTGCTTGATATCTCTGTTCTCTGATGAAATCACAACAGTGATTCTTTTTGCTTGTTTCAATGTGTTTACACAATCTCCCTAAACTGAAGCAAACAGGTCAGATGTCAGGAGACAGAGGCATTCCATGTGCAGTCCACTGACCCAAGGGACTTGGAAGCATTGCTACATTATCACTATGTGGTTAAACAAGGAATCCATTGCTGCAGCTAATGCTTTTCTTGTGGAAAGTCATCTATTCTGAAAGACTGTATTATGATGCCTAGAATACGTTATAAAAGATATATGTGATATGTGTGTTATCATATATATGTGTCATATATGTGATATACAAATATACATATTATATATGCATCATATGTATATGTTTCATATATGTGAATGTCAAATATAGCATCAGCCATAACAGTGCTTAATACATAATAAACATAACCTGCAATGACAACACACATGAGAAAGGGACATGTTTATGTAATGAGGCAATTTTGAAATAAGTCTTTCTTCTGGCCCCTCCTGTTGCTACTTGGTTTTCACTCACTTTTGAGGGCCAGCCACTAAACTCCAAAATAAATCACACAGTCTTATTCTTACCTATAAATGTTCAATCTTAGCTTAGCTTATTTTTAGCCAGTTTTTTTCTTAACTTAAACTATCCCAACTATCTTTTGCTTCTGGGTTTTTACCTTACTCTATTGCTGTATTCCTTTCTTTATTTCTTCCTCCTGTCTTGCTGTGTAGCTGGGTATCTGGGTAGCTGGGCCCTGAAGTCCTTTTCCTTCTTTTCTCAATCTCCCACCTCTTCCCAGATTTCTCCTCCTTTTTATTCTCTGCCTGCCAGTCCTGTCTATCCTTTCTCCTTCCTTGTTATTGTCATTCAGCTCTTTATTAAACCAATCAATGTTTTAGGCAGGCGAAATAGCACAGTTCCACAGAGTTAAACAAATGCAACATAAGAGAATGCAACATAGATTTGCATCATTAAAACAAATGTTCCATAGCATAAACAAATATAACACACCTTAAAATACTATTCCCCAACACCCACACTTTTAATTCATCTGTGTTTAAAGCACACAAAATGACAATACCAATCTATGAGATCATCTTAAAGCTTTGGCTACATTTTCCATTTTCCTTGCTGTAATGTTTGTTCATATTTTAATTATTATTCACCCTGATTGTTTATGTTGAGAACACCAGTGAGTATATTATTTCAACATTAAGCCTATTTCTTTTGAAGCCAAAATAATTGTGCTATTTTATTAATGTGATGGAGACCTGTTTTCAATCTGCTAAAGGCGAGATGCCTAACGTTCACACTGGCTTTGCCTGGGCTTCTGCAACCTTTGAATTAGGTGGAATCTCAAGCCTCAAAAGGCATGAACTACATTATTTCCTCAGGCTTCAAAGAAAGCATCATAGTCCCAAGGGTGCTAGCTGTCATCAGAAGTCTAAAGCACAAGGGCACCCATGGCTGGGCTACTGTTTCAGGTACATTTCTATCTCCTCCACTTGCAGTTCTCTTTACTTGCTGCAATGTACTTCCTTCAAATCTTATTTTGTTTGCTTCTAAGAAACCAAGTTCACCTGTGCTTTCTCTTCATCATTTAGAGCCAGAAGACGATGCAGTGCACGGGCAGATCACTATCCCGGGAACCACGGCTCGTGTTGTTGGGGTCCTGAGAAAGCCTCAGAGGCTGCAGCAATGGCTGCCATAGACAGTCCAGGGCTGAACAGAACCTCCTATAAGGATCTCTGAATGTATATATAACTAGTGTAAACTGACAGCCATTCATTCATTCTATGTGTCTATCATGTGTGCAGCTAGCAAGTAGGAGTGGCAGCCTTGCTGAGACTCATAGCAATTCACTGACGCCTTACGATTATTCAGGTGTCATAGAAATGATTTACAAGGCCTTTCCCACTTTCTCAGATTATTATGAAATAATCAATAACTATTAATTCCTTTAAGTGGTTGACTTAATAGATGACTGGCCGAATCTGTTTGATAGAAGAAAGAGAGAGAATTCTATAACTCATTTCTTCTGACTGAGGCATCTGATCTGATACCTAATGAGCCCTACTGAGATCAGAACATAGAAGAAGCTCTAACAGGAGAAGCACATGATTTTGTCCAGCTTCTAAGCACCCTGTAGATGCTTGTCTGTAGATTCCTAGGAGACCTTTAGAAGGACGAGCCTCGGTACTATCAAGATGCCTTAATAAGAGATGAAAATAGACAGTCACCGGCATACAAGGAGAAAGTGATGCCATGAGCCAGATTGCCTAAAGAAAGGAATTGACAAGATTTTAGATAATAACCACATTCAGACTGAAGAAAAGGCCTCCACCCCAGAAAGAGTGCAGTAAGGGACTTCTCTGTAAGCCTTCATTCAGGCTTCTATAGATTTCTGGAAGGTTAGGTGTTTCCAGGAAAGAAGGTTGGGGGAGGGGAGCCGAGATGCCTTAGCAGGTAAAGGCACTTGCTACTCTAGCCTGGCGACTTGAGGTCCCCATCCCCAGAACCACATATAGATGGAAGGGAAGATCTGACTCCACAAAGTTGTCCTCTGACCTCAACACGCGCACTGGTGACACACATGCACAAACACACAAACCATAAACAAAATAAAACATGTTTAGAAGTGTGCCGACTGTTAAAGTCAGAGCATGAACCAAGAGGTGCGCGGAGAGTTCCAGAGCTGTGAGCCTGATGTGGCCCAGCCTTTGGTGCTGCTGGCGGAGTGTCTTCCTAATGTGCTTTGGCATGCCAGCCTCAGAGCCTCCAGGGAGCTCTTGATGGAAGAGCACAGTTGGTTGTACAGACATCTGAAGAGAGGCATCACAGTGGAGGTACATGATAACATGACTTATCTCAGAAGTGGGCACTCCCCAGGGCTGGAGTAAACTAGGGGCTAGAGCATTTGCCTAGGATGAAGGTAGCCCTGGTTCTATCGGGTGCTGAAGAAAAGTCGTTCCTTTCTACAACACTAACTTTTGTCAACTTTAGAAATCCTGAGAAAAATCTCAGTTTTCCAAGTATATATATATGTAGAGAGAGAGCGAGACAGACAGAGAGACAGACAGAGAGACAGACACAGACTGAGAGAAAAACAGAGAGAATATAGCATTGTGAGTGTGTATCTCACTCACAATGCTGAAGCCATTCCTTTTATTATCAAGATGAGGTACCCATTTAGAATTTAATAGTTCTGTTTTAATTTTAAAAAGACTAAATGTTTCAGTTAACAGAACAGAACAAGGCTACCAAGAATAAAATGGTTCATTTTTTCCAGGGGCCTCTGGTGATGGGGCAGGGGAACTTCACTGCTGTGATGAACAAGCATGAACCAGAAGGAAAGCCTGGGTTTGCTCAGCCCAGCCCAGCGCCTGAATTTCCTGGACACTGGTGTTCGTCCAGCACTGTAGTGTGGCTGGCTCAGCCCAGCCCAATGCCTGAATCTCATGGACACTGGTGTTCGTCCAGCACTGTAGTGTGGCTGGACCAGCGCAGTCACTCCCTGAGTACGGAACTGTGCCTGTTGCTTGTATGGTTAATAGACTTTGTGTTGACATGTGACATGCAAAAACGTACACTGATCAGAAATTTGCAGTTCAATGAGTTTTCCACAAAGTGAATAGGTTTGTGTGTCATCACACCAATAGAGACTGGGGGTGGTAATGCGTGCCTGTAACCCTGGAATTCAGGAAACTGAAGCCAGATGGTAGCAAGTTCAAACCCAGCCTGGGCTACACGGCAAGTTTGAAGCCAGCTGAAGCTACCCAGTGATATTGTGTCAAGGGAAGGGAAGGAGAAAGGAAGGAAGGAAGGAAGGAAGGAAGGAAGGAAGGAAGGAAGGAAGGAAGGAAGGAAGGAAGGAAGGAAGGAGAGTAGGGGAGAGAACAAGGTAGGGAAGGAGGGAATGATGGAAGGAAGGAAGGTTGGATTGAAGGGTTTTACCAATTGCCTGCTATGTTGGTCTTGGTTAAAAGGGTTAGTCAATAATTTAGCGAGGAAGATGCAATCCTCTTTGTCCTCAAAAATCTCTAGACTTTGATATTCCTTTTATATAAAAGAATCTGTGCTGAATAACTGATCTCGCCTGTTAGAGTCATTTAAAATAATTGGATGCTTGTTGAAAGAATCAGTGAATGAATAGCTAAACCAACATTTATGTCCAAGTACCAAGACAGTGAAGGAGAAAGAGTTCATGCTGCTCACGTGAGCATGATCGTTGCCTCCTTTAACTCACAAGACCTGATTCTTAGACTCTTGCCACTTCTTGGTGAGAGAAGGATGCTTCCTAATCCAGGTGTCATTATTATCTGCTCCAAATGTGAAGGAAAATGTAGACATCAACATGCCATGGAAAATCCAGGAAAGGCTTCCTTTCCCGAGAGACAGTTTGTGCGGGAGAGGAGTTTATGATTCTAGATGCTGGCTATGATTCTGATGTCACGGCTGATTAAGCCGCTCACTTGTTAAAGGTGAGGACTCACAACTGCTGGGGTCCACTCCTGCTCTGAGGTTCTGACGACACACACTTAAAAAAAACTGTCCAGCTGCAGTTCAGGATACAGTCTGTGACGATGAAGCAGATCAAAATAACCCAGGGCCCCACAACAGTGAGCTGTTGGCATCAGTCCATAGCCTGATGAGTTGGCCAATCAACCAGGGCAGGGATTAATGCCTAACTTGAATGTGGATTGTTGCTTTCCAAAAGAGCAATTTAAAGATTAAGAAGGGAAAATCCTGGGCAGTCTGGTCCCACTGCCACGCAGTCGCACTAGCGGCTTTGATGAGTTAACGTCTATTGCTCTGGGCTGTCAGCTTTCTTCTCTCACCCCTATGCCGTGGTTTTCATTACCAATGGCAGCGCCAGCTTTGTCAGGAGGGACTGAACCGGCTGGTACAGAGGTCTCTGCTCTCAGCCTCCTCCTAACAATCCCCACCAAAGATAACTGTGCAGGAATGGCAGGGAGATTCCTAATGAAATTCCCGGCTTCTGGCCCTTGAGGGTGAGACCTGCAGCAAGACTCTCTGCCTTGAAGCCATCTGCTAGAGAAATGGGTATCCATCCACCATCTGTTGGGAGGTGGGTATCCATCCAGGCTCAGGAAGTGCAGAGGAATTGGACTGGAGATTCTGTCAGCAAATGGTGCAAATGAAATCTTAGAAATGAACTTGTTCTGCTTCTACTTAAAACAAGAGTGCACATATTTGTGAATCCGTGCACCAAGGCCCTGGTGGTCATTTCTTTGAGAAGCAATCTTCTGCCTGTAACTTCTCCTTTTATCCCCGATAACAACACATCCAGCCGGCTGCTTCCCTTTCTTCTGCTGAACTGCTGGCATAATGCCAGCAAAGAAACGCCTCCTTTATTTCTTTCTTGAGATGTGCTGACTTCTCTTAGCCCTTTGGTGACACAAGAGAAAGGAAGCAGGAATCTGGAATTTGTCACTTGAGCAATAGAGGGAATTTTATTGCGGCCATCTGATTGTGCATTCATAAAGGAACTAAGATGCTGTGGGACAATGGTCTTTTATCCTGCCACTTCTATTTTAATAAAATGTTGATTGGCCAGTAGCCAGGTAGGAAGTATAAGCAGGGTGACCAAGCAGGAAGTAGAAGCAGAGCAGTGTGAGAACAGGAGAATTCTGAGAAGAGGAAAGATTCAGTCTGGAGTCATCACCCAGACTCAGAGGAAGCAAGATGAGAATGCCTCGCTGATAAAGGTATCAAGCTACATGGCTAACACAGAAAAGAAATATGGGTTGCTGTAATATATAAGAATTAGTTAAGAAGAAGCCAGAGCTAATAGGCCAACCAATTTATAATTAATGTAGATGTCTGTATGTTTATTTGGGACTGCAAAACTGTGGGACTGGGCAGGACAGAAATCTCTGTCAACACTAAGACACAACTAATTCTCTGTAAAATTATATAATGCTGTCTATTGGAATTTTTACATTGACCATTGCAAATCTAGATCCTTCTGGAATCTTGAACAGAAATAAAGAAGAAATGTCTCTAATTTTGGGATGGAGTATTCTGGTAGAAAAGAATACATTCTTTGATATCCATAGCTTTTTTTATTCTTTTTCGTATCCTCATCAGAATTGTTCGCTAGATAAAAGAAGCCTACAAGAGAGATCAACATGTTTATACAATATCACTTCAAAGCTCGTTTGCCGCGTTTCTCGCTGCTCCCCAGGGTTGACTTAGGTCTCTCTCATTCAAATTATTTTTTGGGAGTTTTTAAAAATTAATATACACTTGCATCATTTCACCAGTTTGTGTTTGCAAAAGCGTTTCTGCAGAGATAAACAATGATTAATCCATTCCCTTTATCTGACATAGAATGGAGAAGGGTCCGCACTCATCCACCAGGAGACTGCCATTCTGCCTGTTAGTGCAGAGGCTAAAGGTTTTTATTCAACTGATTTTTATTTTTCAGAGAAGGTCACACCATGTTGCTCAGACACAGAACTCATGATTTCCCCTTCCTCAGCCTCACATGTTGGGGATTCTTTTTTAAAGAGTTATTATTTTATGGGTGTTTTACCTACCTCCATGTAGGTGTATGTACCATGTCTGTGTGCATTCATACAGTGTCCACGGAGGCCAGAGAGGGCACCAGCTCCAGTGGAACTAGAGGCACAAACGGCTGCGAGCCACCATGTTGGTGTTAGAAATCGAACCCAGGTCCCCTGGAAGAACACCCAGTGCTCCCATCCACTGAGCTGTCATGTTCTGGGATTACAAGTGTGCGCCCACACGTGGGACTCTTTATTGGCTTTTAAGATGTGTCTTCATAGAATATCCACTAATCTTCCCAAATAGACTTGAAGTTCCTTCCAGATCCATCTCTTATCCTGCTCCCTACGGCATTATTGTCAGAGAGAATAGTCAGCAGACTCTTAACTAAATGTACTCACAAAAAGCAGCACTATTGTTCAATTCGGAATACTTCCTGCAACACGGTTGGGATTCCCCAACTGAGAGAGAGCATTTGCCTGTTCTGGCAGCATGTTTAAAGTGATTGTCATTTGTCATAACCATCTAGGTCTGTGGTCGTGAAGACCTGAATTTCAAAGATCCTTGTTGTGTTTCTTTCTATATGGTACATGGTACAGAACAGGCACCTCAAGGGATAGCATTGTGGAGCCTGTGTTCTGCTTAGTTAGAAGTAAATATATTCTAGGAGCGAGCTGCTGGGTTGCAAGGTACTGGGTAAGTTGCTCTAGACAAACGATTGCACTGAGTTCTGTGAGGGACATGAACTCTTTTGTTAGTGCTGGCAACACATGTCATCTCTTCTTCAACAGCACCATAGCTAGAGATGGTCACACACAACTGTAGGAGTGGGATTCCTACCCTGAGCACTTCAAGGAGAGATCCCATTCCTTGCAATAAAGTAAGACATGGTTAAGCTGACACCTCTCAAAAAGACCAGCTCCACCTGTCAGACAAGGAGGGCTGACTGAGAAGCCAAGGACAATGACACTGGGTTTTGGGTTTTTTTTGTTTTGTTTTTTTGTTTTTTGATTTTCAAGACAGGTTTCTCTATAGCTTTGGTTCCTGTCCTGGCACTAGCTCTTGTAGACCAGGCTGGCCTCGAACTCGCAGAGATCCACCTGCCTCTGCCTCCTGAGTGCTGGGATTAAAGGCGTGCGCCACCACCACCCAGCAATGACACTGGGTTTTGATCCTACTGCATGTACTGGCTTTGTGAGAGCCTAGTCTGTTTGGAGGTTCACCTTCCTAGACCTGGATGGAGGGGAAAGGACCTTGGACTTCCCACAGGGCAGGGAACCCTGACTGCTCTTTGGACTGGAGAGGGAGAGGGAAGGGGAGAGGGATGGGGGAGGTAGGGAAATGGGAGGAGAGGAGAAGGTGGGAATTTTTAAGTAAAAAAAAAAAAAAGACCAGCTCCACTTATTGTGGAAAGAGAGCGCTGGTGAATACTTTTATCAATGGGAATTTTCATAGGCATAAATCGGAGCTGCTTTCTGAGCCCAGCAGTTTCCCAGGGGAGCTCGTCATGCTAGGCCAACCACCCTAGGTCCTCTCAAGGGTCTAAACCTGGAGCTCAGCAGTTGGCATAAAAACATAGACTGTGTTAGCACTTTTTCTAGAGTATGCTGGTGCCTCAGTCATATGCTCAGGCTGCTCTAACAAAATCCCAGAGGCTGGGCAGCATGGAAACAATATAAGAGTATTTCTCACGGTTCTAGGGACTGAAAGTCCAGGATGAGGGTGCACGGTTGGGCTCTAGTGAGAGTCCTCTCGAAGCCAGACAGGTGACTTCTCCTTGGATCCCTTAGAAGGGCGCTAATGTCATGGCAAAATTATTTTTTCAGCTAAATGTTAATGTTAAATTAGCTAAATAAATCCTTACAGTATTAGGAGATCCTAACATGAGGGTTTAAGATTTTAGCGTTTGAATGTGGGGAGCAAAAATATTCGGTTTGTAACAATATGTGTGCTGTGGAACACTATCATCGAGCATAGTACGACCGTCTTATTGAGAACAGCTGTGATCACACACACAGTCCTCCCCAGATCCATATAGATGGAGAACTCATTAGATCCTCGTCTGAGATCCCACACCACACTACCCCGTCTCTACCATTAGATCCTCGTCTGAGATCCCACACCACACCACCCGTCTCCATCACCATTAGATCCTCGTCCGAGATCCCACACCACACCACCCCGTCTCCATCACCATTAGATCCTCGTCCGAGATCCCACACCACACCACCCCGTCTCCATCACCATTAGATCCTCGTCTGAGATCCCACACCACACCACCCCGTCTCCATCACCATTAGATCCTCATCTGAGATCCCACACCACACCACCCCGTCTCCATCACCATTAGATCCTCGTCTGAGATCCCACACCACACCACCCCGTCTCCATCACCATTAGATCCTCGTCTGAGATCCCACACCACACCACCCCGTCTCCATCACCATTAGATCCTCGTCTGAGATCCCACACCACACCACCCCGTCTCTACCATTAGATCCTCGTCTGAGATCCCACATCACACCACCCCGTCCCCAGGCTGTATTCAATTCTGCCACAGCAGCACATGATCTTAGGAGGTGTAGAGTACGTAAGAGGTCGGAGGTTAAAGGGTGGGGGTCACCTGACATGACTACATCTGGACACACACCAGAGTGGGACTCCTCAGTGACACACGTTTGGGAATCGCCCATGCTACTGTATCTCCTCAGCCACGCTCCTGTGTGTAACCCCAATAAACTCCTTCGTTCAAAAAGCTGGACTTGAGTAGAAGCATTTCCTTGGTCTGTTGCTAGAGTCTTCTCTGGGTGAATAACTGATCATGTCTTCCCAAGAAAAGAAATGTAACAATCTGATATGAAATTGGATAATCACGATAGCTCATGTACACCTGATGAATGGTTTGGCTAATCTAAAATACATTGGGTCTTTCTGGAAATTCTCATACTCAAGAGGGAGAAACTTTTTTCTTGGGGGAAATGTGAGCTAAGATGGTAAACAGAAGCAGAGACAAGAGGAAAAGCATCACCATCCCTTGTCCTTTCAGCTGCCTTGTGCCCTGCCTTTCTATGATCAGTTGTCTCTCTCTTTTCTTCCCACACATCATGTGTGTCTTTCCACTGTATGTAGACACATGCAGGCGAGTGTCATATGTATATGAACAGAGGGGACAACCCAGATTGTTGTTCCATGGGTGCCACCACTTTTTATTTTTCGAGACAGGGTCTTTTCCTCTTTTTGAGCTGCACAAGCCGGCAAGGGTAGCTGGCCAGAAAGCCCCAGGATCTTCCCGTCTCGGCCCCCCAGCACTAGGAATACAGGTGTGTGCTCCCATGCCAGACTTTTAAAACGTGTGGTGCTGGAGCTCTTCCTCAGTTTCTCCAGTCAACTGAACTCTTCACCCTGCCCCAACTCTCCCTTTTAACCAATCGCTTTCCCATTTAAATGGACTCAAAAATAGGGATCCTGTTTTGTCAGCTGGAGAAAATCCCAAGCCAGTCATAGAGAATATGAGGTTTCTTTTAACAACTGGCAAGGGCCCCATTGTATGTACAGTTACAGATGTTGGGAGTGTTTCTCTATAACATACACTCAGATTCTTAGTTCTGTGATAAACATGCCTGTTCAGACAAGTGCTGTATACACATCTTTTGTTGGGTTTGCTCTCAGAATCAAGTGCCCTGGAAAGCTGATATCCAGCTCTCCCTGCAAAAGAGTTGGATTTCAGATATTCCACGGACAGTGGTGAGAGTGTCCTCTTTTCATGGGACTGCGACCTCCAGAGAGGCTGCTCCAACTCTCTAATCCAGCTTCTGCTTTGCTAGGCAGAGAGGGCCAGCTCAGTGTTCTCTGGTTTGCTAGGCAGAAAGAGCCAGCTCAGTGTTCTCTGGTTTGATAGGCAGAGAGGGCCAGCTCAGTGTTCTCTGGTTTGCTAGGCCGAGAGGGCCAGCTCAGTGTTCTCTGGTTTGCTAGGCAGAGAGGGCCAGCTCAGTGTTCTCTGGTTTGCTAGGCAGAGAGGGCCAGCTCAGTGTTCTCTGGTTTGCAGGTTTGCATTCCTTGGGGAAAACAGGTCATGGTTATGAAGAAGCCCTGGAGCCCCTCCAGTTCTAGAGTGCCATGCTCATGTCGCCCTTATCAGCCCATGGATGCTAGCCTATCAAAATGCCAACAGTTTCCCGCCACCCACGTGTTTTCCTAAAACATCCTGTGTCTAATTTTGACCCCCAATCACCAATATCTTTCTTCATTCTGTTGCAGGGGAGCAAGACGACCACCAACAACAACAACAATAAAATGAAATTTTAGAAATATTTTGTTTTCCCATCTAGAAAATGAGGTAATATAAGTAAAACTTACCCCAGTACCTATCATCAGTTTAGCTATTATTATTAATTGCTATTCTAAATTAATGAAGTTAATATTCTAATTGTAAGAGAATGTTGAGTCAGTATTTTTTAAACTGTGTTTGCATATATTGTTACTTGTTGATTTACAAATGGCCCTTTTTGTTTTCTTTAAGTTTAGATGCTTTCCTTCTGAGCTGTGTTTAATTTTCAAGTTATCTTTGTTTCTTAAATATGTTAGATTATAGAACATAATCAATTCATTTAAACTCTGATAATATAATAGATGTCTTTGCAGAGTACATCTAATTACAGACTAATGGAGGCAATACTGTATCAGTGTTTGCGGGGAAAGCATACCAGAGTTGTGTAAGATGTTTAAACAATGAGAAACTGGGTGACAATTATACAGGAATCCTTTGTAATAGCACTGAAACTTTATAAATCTAAAACTATTCTTTGGAAGTTGCTCTTTAACAGCTTTCATTGAGACGGGAATCATTTCTGATATTCTTCTCTTTGCACATAGTGGTTTTCTTCTGATACCATGTTCCTTCTGCCTGAGGTAGCTCTGTAACAGGTTTGTGGCAAAGCTCGCTTGTTGATGACCATGCGGTGCCTTCATCTGGGAGGCCCTTCCTCTTGCCACAGTTTTGAGCTATATTTTTGCTTGCTGGGTGTGCACTTCTGTGCTGCTGACGGTCATGTGAGCATATAGTTCAGTGTGTCAAACTTTTTACTGGTGTTGCTGTTTGGGCAGAAGCCTCCTATCGTGGGTTTGTTTTGGTTTTTTATTTGTTTGTTTGTTTGTTTGTTTGTTTTAAGGCAGAGTCTCACTTTGTAGCTCAGACCAGCCTTGGCGTTCTCCGAACTTCCGAGTGCTCGGATTGCAGGCATGTGCTCACGCCCAGCTTCATATGTCCTATCTCTGTCACCTAGCTTCCATGTATGTCTTCTGCAGTGTCTTGTCTATAATCAACCAACCCTGTCCAGCTGTGTAGATTTCTTTTTCCTGCATAAGCAGTTACCACAGATTTTAGATCTTACAACAGAAATCTTTTATTAGCTCACAGTTTCCATGGTCAGGAGTCTTGACTGACATTGCTGGGGCCTCTACTCAGGCCTCTTGAGGCGGAAATCAAGGTTGTCATCTGGCTGCCTCCAAATATGCTCAGTTAGGAAAAGCGTCTGCTTCCAAGTCCCTTGGGCTGTTGGCAGAATTCCTTTCCTGAGGTAACTTGTCTGAAGCCCTTCTTTCTTGCCTGCTGCTAGCTGTGGGCTGCTCCTCCACCCCCATTCCTGCCACATGGCTCTCTCTGTGACAAGGTAGCACAACATGTCTGCTGGGACACACAGAGACCCGTTCTGATAACCGCTGCAATGACTTCAACTTCTAGTTCTACCGTCTGGGTCAGTTCTTGGGTGATCTTAATGAGTTGATTGTTCTCAACATTTTCCCGCCTCTGTTCTAGTAATCTCTCACCAGATGTCAAAAATTACAAAGTATTCTAATGTGTAATGGTATTTTAAAATCATATCTAATTGTGGTTTTTAAAAGATCATGTAACATAAAATTGGGTGTTTAAGCGGTTGTCAGAATATAGGGCAGTGGCAGTGTGAACATTCACTTTGTCGTGCAGCACACCCTAGAACTTTCTAATCTTGCGAAATGGAAGCTCTGGGTCCATGGAGAGAATCAGGTTCCCAGAAACCACCATTCTCCTTTCTATGAGTCCATCTGCTGTAAGGAGTTAATGTACATGGAATCATGCCATATTCTCCCCTCCTTCCCACTCCATAGTGCTGGGGATTGATCACTGAGCTGTATCCCAGCCTTTTTCCTTTTGAGACAAGATTTTGTAACGTTCTCAAGGATCACAAATTCAAGGCACATCTTTGTGGGAGTCAGGATGCAAAGCCCCTGCTGCTCAAGAAGCTTCTGGCTGATGGCCTAGCCACACGCCACGTTGCTATGCCCAGGAGTTAAGTCAGTGATGTAAGGTCTCTTCATGCAGCCCCTCTAGCATCACTGCTGTGGTTGCTCGTCCTAAGCCTGGGCTGCCTCCCTCGGCAGGTAGCTGTGTGCCTGGGGTCTGTATTAGTCACCTGTGTCTAATTTTAAAAAACACCAGACAGAAACAACCTAAGGGAGAAGAGATTGACTTGGGCTGATGGTCACAAAAGGATTTCAGTGGGTTGAGCCTGGCAGGCAATTTAGTTCACAGTGGCAGGAATGTGTAACAGGATTGCATACATCACGGTGGAGTAGGGATCAGAGACTATGAAAGGAACCAGGGGTCAGATATCACCTTAAAGGCCCAAACCTGGTGTATACTTCTGCTAGCGTGGCCCCAATCCCCAAAGTTTCCTGTCTCTTACCTGCTGGAGAAGAAGCATCCAAACATCTGTCCATGGGTGGACAGGTCAGATTAAACTGTAGCAGGACCTGAGCAAGGTGCCCTGATCTAAGAAGCTGCTATCGAGGGGGCCAGCAGGTCTACAGGAGCATGAGGAATGCTAACTGACACCTTTGTTCTGTTCCCAAGACTGTAGAATTCTGGGATCCTAGGGCCTGATTCCCAAGAGTTCCCAGAGTTCCCTGATTCCCAGAGTTCCTCCTACCTCATCTACTGCTGACGTCAGAAGCCTTATGCCAGCATTAGTATTCTTGTGACAAATGATAAAAGCTTCATTGCTTGAAGTATCTCCCCTCCACTCTTCTCTTCTCTCTTCCCCCTCTCCCATTCAACAAGGGGCTGTGTGGTCCTCAGTCAATTACATTAAGTATGTAACAAGGGCAAAGGGGAAGAGCCTGTGCTCTATTGCTAGTGATGCCTGTCGGAAAATAGTCAAGCCCCAAGCTTACTGTTCACAGCTGCTGACTCTTGTCCTGCTGCGTCATGTGACTTTTGGAGCATAGAGCCTGTCTAGCCTGAACACTACACTGACGAATGTCCATCAGGATGATCACGCCACAGGTGTCCCCAGATACCTTGCCTTCCTCCTTGGTAGGCTAGCCTAGACCTCTTCCAGGAGCTTCTTACATTAGACCCTTATTTTCACTTTAAGGAGAAAGCTAAGCCCTTCTCATCCAGACTCCACTATGGTCCTTCCTCCCCGTGGGCCACTCATCTTCCAGGCTTCCACCAGCCTCATTTCCTGCTGTTTCCCAAAGACTCTCTTCTCACTGTGGTCACAAACACACTTGTTAGAGAATAACAGATTCCTGGGGCACTTGGTTGGGGTCCAGCTTCTGCCTGGTATTATGGAGAGATGCACGCAGAGTCTGGTGCTATGTTTCGATGAGCAATGGTATTTACAGAGTTTTCCCAAGACCACCCAACTCATTTCGCATGTAGTCTTCAGCTTTCCAAGCCCTGGCCTCCAGAGGGAAAGAGAAAATGTAACAACTCAACGCCCCACCCAGTTCTGAAGACATGACTTAATACTTAAAGTATTTGCAAGCCTGCACTGATCAACATGCCTACATCAAATGGGCCATCTTTTCTCATACTTCGTTTTTTATTTTAATGAAAGGTATCTCTCAAAGCATTCTGCCCTCTGACCCTCTTGTATATTGCTGATATATCATTAGATATTTGGAGAAGTTTGAGCACAAACCATAATCTAAGGAGTAAAAGCAGACGCTGAAGCGCTTGGCGTTTGGCCTCCCCAGTCTCCTGTTTTATATATATTTCACATAAATTGCCTTTCCTTTTTAGCTCTGGATTATGAATAAAGTTTCTGTTAAAAGTTTTTACCAAAGAAAATTGCTTAGGTTTTTTTTCAGTTCATAAACATATTGGTCATTTGCTTCTTAAGTTAATTTTGAGAAGCAAGTAAGGCATCGTCTCAATCTGTTCAGGCTCCTGATACAAAATACCATAAGCCAAGTAGCTTACAAACAAGGAAGCTTATTTCTCACCATTCCATGGGCTGGGAAGTACTGGGTGGAAACCCCTGCAGACTGCATCCCAGTTCACAGACGACACCTTCCGTCTGTGCACTCACACCGTGGAAGGGATGTGGTGGCACTCAGTATCACTTTTATAAGGACAATAAACCTATTCACTTTATAAGGACCAACTTGAGGCTGGGCATGGTGGTAAATGCCCTCAATCCAGCACTTGAGAGGCAAAGGTAGAAGGATCTCTGTGAGTTTGAGGCCAGCCTGGTCTGCACAGTATGTTCCAGGCCAGCCAGGGGTACATAAAGCGACCCTGTTTCAAAAGACCAAAATATAAAAATATTTAAATTTTTTTAAAATATTTATTTTATGTGTATGAGTGTTCTTGCCTGTGTGTGTATCTGTGTGCCACGTACACACATGGGCCTGTGCCTGTAAAGGTCAGAAGGAGGCACTGGACCTCCAGGGACTGGAGTTAAGAATGGTTGTGCAAGACGCGGCGGAGAGGCTCAGCAATCAGGAATAGGCTTTGGGAGACCTGCACGGCAGCAGGCGCAAGCGGTGGGGACGGGCATGCAATAACGAGAGCAGATAGCCCCACTACAATTAAATCAAAGAGGTAGGCCTTTTGTTGGTGAGGTCACTGGCAAACGGGGAACCTGGTCCTGTCCTGAAGACCCTTCGGAGGGGTGAGAGGGTTCTTGGCCTGCGGCAGGAACCAGGAAACAGAGCGAGAGCATTTTGTAAGTGGAGCCCTTGGCCAGCAGAGAAACCTGATCAGGTTTTAAAAGACCCATTAGATAGGATCAATAGGAGGAGATGGGCAGGCGCCAAGGCAAGAATTCACCCAATAAGCTGAAAAACAACATGAAAACACCAGAACCCAATGATCTTACAACAGAAGTATTTGAACACCCTAACACAGAAGAAGTGGAAAAAATTGACTTTATGAAACAATAGAGTCCCTTAAACAACACGTAAAAAGTGCCCTTACACAAATGGATGAGAAGTATAACAAAAAGTTTGAAGAAATGAGTAAATACGTACATGATACCCTGGGAAACCAAGAAAAAATGATCAAACAGGTCATGGAAACAGTTCAAGAATTGAAAACTGAAATGAAAGCAAGGAAGAAAATACAAACTGAGGACAAGCTGGATATGGAAAATCTAGGTCAATGAGCAGAGTCTACAGAAACAAGCATAATCAATAGAATGTAAGAGATAGAAGAAAGAATCTCAGATTCTGAGGACACCATAGAGAAAATAAACGCACAGATCAAAGAAAACAGCAAAGCCAACAAATTCTCAACACAAAACATTCAGGAAATATGGGACACAATAAAAAGACCAAACCTAAGAATAATAGGAATAGAAGAAGGAGAAGAGTCACAGCTCAAAGGCCCAGAAAATATTTTTAACAAAATTATGGAAGAAAACTTTCCCAACATAAAGAAAGATATTCATTTAAATATCCAAGAAGCATATAGAACACTAAACAGACTGGATCAAAGAAAAACATCTCCTCACCATATAATAATCAAAACACAAAATATACAGGTTAAAGAAAGAATATTAAGAGCCGCAAAGAAAAAAGGGCAAGTAACTTATAAAGGTAAACCGATCAGACTTACACCTGACTTCTCTATGGAAACCATGAAAGCCAGAAGGTGCTGGATAGATGTACTTCAGAAGCTAAGAGACCATGTATGCAAACCCAAACTACTATACCCAGCCAAGCTATCGTTCACTATCAATGGAGAAAACAAGACATTCCAGGATAAGAACAAATTTAAAATTTAAACAATACGTAGCCACAAATCCAGCCCTACAGAAAGTAATAGAAGGAAAATCACAACCCAAAGAATCCAACATTGCCAACACTGCCTACAATAACTAAGGCATCTAGCGACCCTTCACCAGCACATCTCAAAGAAGGGAGACACACAAACTCTACTACCAAAAACAATAAGAATAACCGGAGTAAACAACCACTGGCCATTAATATCACTTAATATTAATGGGCTCAATTCACCTATAAAAAGGCACAGGCTAAGAGATTGGATACGAAAACAGGATCCAACATTCTGCTGTTTGCAAGAAACACATCTCAACCACAAAGACAGGCATCTACTCAGAGTAAAGGGTTGGGAAAAGGTGTTTCAAGCAAATGGTCCTAAGAAAAAAGCAGGTGTGGCCATACTAATTTCTAACAAAACTGACTTCAAACTAAAATCAATCAGAAGAGATCGAGATGGACACTTTATACTCATAAAAGGAACAATTCATCAGGATGACATCTCAATCCTGAATATCTACGCCCCTAATATAAAAGCACCCACTCATGTAAAAGAAATATTACTAGAACTCAAGGCAGACATCAAACCACACACACTAGTAGTAGGAGACTTCAACACACCTCTCTCTCCAAGGGACAGGTCAATCAGACAGAAACCTAATAGAGAATTAAGAGAATTATTGGAGGTAATGAAGCAAATGGACTTAACAGACATCTATAGAACATTCCACCCAAATAGGAAAGAATATACCTTCTTCTCTGCAGCTAATGGAACCTTCTCGAAAATTGACCACATACTTAGAAACAAAGGAAACCTCCACAGATACAAAAAAATATCAGTGTCCACCTGTGTCCTATCTGATCACCATGGATTAAAGTTAGAAGGCAACAACAATGCTATCCACAGAAAGCCGACAAACTCATGGAAACTGAACAGTCAACTGCTGAACCACACCTGGGTCAAGGAAGAAATTAAGAAAGAAATTAAAGTCTTCCTTGAATTTAATGAAAATAAAGAGACAACATACTCAAACCTATGGGACATGATGAAAGCAGTGCTAAGAGGAAAGTTCATAGCACTAAGTGCCCACTTAAAGAAAACGGAGAATGCATACATTGGGGACTTAGCAACACACCTGAAAGCTCCAGAAAAAAAGAAGCAGACACGCCCAGGAGAAGTAGAAGACTGGAAATAATAAAACTGAGGGCTGAAATCAACAAAATAGAAACACAGAAAACAGTCCAAAGAATCAATGAAACAAAAAGTTGGTTCTTGGAGAAAATCAACAAGATCAACAAACCCCTATCCAAACTAATTAAATGACAGAGAGAGAACACGCAAATAAATAAGATCAGAAATGAAAAGGGGGACATAACCACAGACACAGAGGAAATTCAGAGAATCATTAGATCTTACTACAAAAGCCTGTATGCCACAAAACTGCAAAATACAAAAGAAATGGACATTTTTTTAAATAAGTACCATATACCAAAGCTAAACCAGGATCAGGTGAATGATCTAAATAGACCTGTTACTCGCGAAGAATTAGAAACGGTTATCAAAAATCTCCCTTCGAAAAAAAGCCCAGGACCAGATGGTTTCAATGCAGAATTCTACCAGAACTTCCAAGAAGGACTAATACCTATACTCCTTAATGTATTTCACAATATAGAAACAGAAGAGTCATTGCCAAATTCCTTTTATGAAGCTACAGTTACCCTGATACCAAAACCACACAAAGACCCAACCAAGAAAGAGAATTACAGGCCTATATCACTCATGAATATCGATGCAAAAATTCTCAATAAAATACTGGCGAACCGAATCCAAGAACACATTAGAAAAATTATCCATTATGATCAAGTAGGCTTCATCCCAGAGATGCAGGGCTGGTTCAACATACGAAAATCTATCAATGTAATCCACCATATAAATAAACTGAAAGAAAAAAACCATATGATCATTTCATTAGATGCTGAAAAAGCATTCGACAAAATTCAACACCCCTTTATGATAAAGGTCTTAGAGAGATTAGGGATACAAGGGTCATACCTAAATATAGTAAAAGCTATTTCCAGCAAGCTGACAGCTAACATTAAATTAAACTGAGATAAACTCAAAGCCATCCCACCAAAATCAGGACCACGACAAGGATGTCCACTCTCTCCATACCTCTTCAACATAGTGCTTGAAGTTCTAGCAATAGCAGTAAGACAATGTAAGGAGATCAAGGGGATTCGTATTAGAAAGGAAGAACTTAAGCTTTCGTTATTTCCAGATGATATGATAGTATACATAAGCGACCCCAAAAACTCTACCAAATAACTCCTACAGCTGATAAACACCTTTAGTAATGTGACAGGATACAAGATCAACTCCAAAAAATCAGTTGCCTTCCTATACACTAAGGATAAGGAAGCAGAGAGGGAAATCAGAGAAGCATCACCTTTCACGATAGCCACAAATAGCCTAAAATATCTTGGGGTAACTCTGACCAAGGAAGTTGTTGAAGGAGCAATCTATAGATTCAATGCAATCCCCATCAAAATCCCATCAAAATTCTTCACACATCTGGAGAAGACAATAATCAACTTTATATGGAAAAACAAAAAACCCAGGATAGCCAAAACAATCTTATACAATAAAGGATTGTCTGGAGGCATTACCATCCCTGACTTCAAACTCTATTACAGAGCTACAGTATTGAAAACAGCTTGGAATTGGCATAAAAACAGAGAAGTCCACCAATGAAATCAAATAGAAGACCCTGACTTTAACCCACAAACCTATGAACACCTGATTTTCAATAAAGGAGCTAAAAGTATACAATGGAAAAAAGAGAGCATCTTCAACAAATTGTGCTGGCAAAACTGGATGTCAATCTGTAGAAGAATGAAAATAGATCCATATCTATCACCATGCACAAAACTCAAGTCCAAATGGATTAAAGACCTCAATATCAGTCCGAATACACTGAACCTGATAGAAGAGAAAGTGGGAAGTACTCTACAACACATGGGCACAGGAGACCACTTCCTACTTATAACCCCAGCAGCACAGACATTAAGGGCCTCATTGAATAAATGGGACCTCCTGAGACTGAGAAGCCTCTGTAAAGCAAAGGACACTGTCACTAAGACAAAAAGGCAACCCACTGACTGGGAGAAGATCTTCACCAACCCCACAACTGACAAAGGTCTGATCTCCAAAATATATAAAGAACTCAAGAAACTAGACCGTAAAAGGCTAATCAACCCAATTATAAAATGGGGCACTGAGCTGAACAGAGAATTCTCAACAGAAGAAGTTCAAACGGCCAAAAGACACTTAAGGTCATGCTCAACTTCCTTAGCGATTAGGGAAATGCAAATCAAGACAACTTTAAAATACCATCTTACACCTGTCAGAATGGCTAAAATAAAAAACACCAATGATAGATAGCCTTTGCTGGAGAGGTTGTGGAGAAAGGGGTACACTCACCCATTGCTGGTGGAAATGCAAACTTGTGCAACCACTCTGGAAAGCAGTGTGGCGGTTTCTCGGGAAATTCAGGGCCAATCTACCCCTGGACCCAGCAATACCACTCTTGGGAATATACCCAAGAGAGGCCCTATCATACAACAAAAGTATATGCTCAACTATGTTCATAGCAGCATTGTTTGTAATAGCCAGAACCTGGAAACAACCTAGATGCCCTTCAACGAAAGAATGGATGAAGAAAGTATGGAATATATACGTATTAGAGTATTACTCAGCAGTGAAAAACAAGGACTTCTTGAATTTTGCATACAAATGGATGGAAATAGAAAACACTATCCTGAGTGAGGTAAGTCAGACCCAAAAAGAGGAACATGGGATGTACTCACTCATATTTGGTTTCTAGCCATAAATAAAGGACATTGAGCTTATAATTCGTGATCCTAGAGAAGCTAAATAAGAAGGTGAATCCAAAGACAAACACATAGGCATCCTCCTGAATATTAACCTTCATCAGGCAATGAAATGTGACAGAGACAGAGACCCACATTGGAGCACCGGACAGAAATCTCAAGGTCCAAATCAGGAGCAGAAGGAGACGGAGCACGAGCAAGGAACTCAGGACCGCGAGGGGTACACCCACACACTGAGACCAAGGCCAGCTGACCTGGGTCTGAAAAAGCATGGGATAAAACCAGACTAGCTGAACATAGCGGACAATGAGGACTACTGAGAACTCAAGAGCAATCGCAGTGGGTTTTTGATCCTACTGCACGTACTGGCTTAGTGGGAGCCTAGGCAGTTTGGATGCTCACCTTACTTGACCTGGATAGAGGTGGGTGGCCCTTGGACTTCCCACAGGTCAGGGAACCCTGATTGCTCTTCGAGCTGATGAGGGAGGGGGACTTGATCGGGGGAGGGGGAGGGAAATGGGAGTCGGTGGTGGGGAGGAGGCAGAAATCCTTAAATAAATAAATAACTAAAAAAAAAAGAATGGTTGTGCGCCACTGTATGGATACGGAGAATCAGAGCCTAGTCCTCTGCAAGGGCAGCACGTGCTCTTAACCACTGAGCCTTCTCTCCATCTGCTAGGCCCCACTTCTTGGTACCAGTGCATTGGTGATTCTCTTACAACCAATACACGGGGATGCGACATGAACACTCACACCACAGCACAGGATCAGCCACCGATTTGTTGAAGGCTGTCCGTCATTATCATTGGTTGTCATGAATTGTTTCTCCTTATATGATCATATTTAATCTGGAAATCACTGCCTCATCTTAAATTTGGTTGTTTTGAGTTTCAGAGACATAGCTACACTTCTTGGGAAGTGTGTATCAACATGCTTTATTATAACTTAGTGTCCCAGGATGCAGGAATACATTGTTTTCTTGGATGCAGAAAACAACACGGTATAGAAGCAGAAGATGGGCTGATTTTTCTTTGATCCTACAGCGACACATCTCTCCTTTTGTGTCATCATGATGCCTCCTTTAATGTCATATGTAAAGTCTTTACCCTGCATATGTTGATAAATATTTGCTGATCAAATATTCTTTTACCACCCATAAAAAAGCAAAGAGTGGGCAAGATGGTGACAGGAGGAGCCAGACCATCTTGGTTGTAGGAGCCTCTATGGGATGCAGCTATACAACTACCTCCAGGTTCCCTTCAGCGAAGCAGAGGTGAACAGATACAACTACATTGAATGAGGAGAGGTTGTCACAAGAAGGACGCTACCGTGCTTTGTGAACTGGTGCTGACTGAAAGGCAGCAGGCTGATGGGAGAGGTGAAGTCAGGCAATGGTTCATAATGAAGCCGACTTCAACCTGGCTGTCTACAAGTGATTACGGTTTTCACAGGCAGAGCTATTGCAGGGAGACATTCTATGTAGAGGGTGCACTAGAAGACATCAAATAAAGTACAGAGCGTGTACTCAACTTGACCAGTAGACTGACATACGTGGAACAGATGGACAGAGGGTGGCCTATGGTCCTGCAGCATTGCTATTTCCTGGGAGTCTGTTAGCCAGGCATGGTGGAGCATCTGGAAGGGTGAGGCAGGAGGATCTTGTCTGAGGTCAGTTTGGGCTATATAGACTCTGTCGTGGAAAAAGAGGAGTAAAAGGTGGTAGGAAGGGCAGAAAGATGGGAGGTGGGGAGCGAAAAAAGAGAGGAGATGAGAGACGAGGAAAAGGAAGGAGAAGAGAGATACACAACCCCAATTTCAGCACGTGACAAATACGTGCTGGGAAGCTCTGGGAGAGCAGGAATGCAGGGAATCAAGTCCCACAGATGGGAAGATTGTGATCAGACCCGAGAGGCTGGAAAGCATGCCCCCAAGCAGGAGCTTCACAGCGACTGGAAAGAGGAAACCGAAATCCTTTGACAAATCTGTTACTCTTTATTCATGACTCTGTCCCTGTCCATTTGTCTGCATCTACACAATGTGTATGAGGTGCCTTAGAGGCCAGAAGAGGACAGTGGAACCTCTGGAACTATTGTTAGAGGCAGTTGAAGCCGCCCAGTATGGGTGCTCTAGCTCCTTAAATTTTGTGTATCTTTCTTTGCAGTTGGGAGACCTTGGGCAAGGTTACTTAGCAAGGTGTTATGATTTGAACGTGAAATGACTCCACACACACACTTGGGCTCACATTTTGTACGTTTGTTTCTCAGTTGATGGTAAGGGTGACATTGTCATGGGCTCCCACTGCTGGAAGGGAAGTTTGCATGCAACAGGGCCCTCCTTCCTGGCTATTTCAAACCTCTCCACCTTCCTGCCTGCCTTTGCCATGCGCTTCTGCCACTATAGGCTGATCTGCTCCACCATGCTTCCCTGTCATGATGGGTAGAAAACCTCTCTGAAACTCTAAAGCTAAGGAGAATCCTGACTTCCTCGTTTCTACCCAGTATTGGGGTTATAGTGACAAAACAGTAACTGAGGCACAGTTGGGCTAGTTACAGTGCCCGTTATCTAGCAATAATCTTTTCCTTTTATTGATTCTCCGTGGATTTCACACCCTCCACTCTGATCCCACTCATCTCCCCATCCCCTCACATCTGCCCTCTGCCCTGCAACCTCCCGGACCTAGCAGGAATTTTTAATAGTTTGCTTTTAGGGCAGTTTTAGGTACCTGCAAAGTTGCTCAGAAGGTACAAAGAACCCCTCCCCACCTCCACCCACACAAGAAAGTTCCCCTCTTATGAGCACCTTGCACCAATGCAGTGTGTTCATGACAATCAGGGGCTCGTGTTAATGTATTACCATCATCCCGCACCCACAGTTCACTCTGGGCTCACTCGTTTGTTTGTTTGTTTGTTTGTTTGTTTGTTTTGGAGGTGGAGTGTTAATGAAACAGTCTCACTGTATATCACTGACTGGCCTGGAACTAGACTAGGCTGGCCTAGATCTCACAGAAACCCTCTTGCCTCCTTCTCTCAAGAGCTACAATTAAAAATGTGCGACATAATACCTGGCTTGGGATTCACTCTTGGCATTTAACATTCTATGGGCTTGACCAATAATACAATGGCCTCTATCTATCAATACTATGGAAGTGCCATATGAAATGGTTTCTGCCCTAAAAATCCTGAGCTCTGCCTACTTGCTTTTTTTTTTTCTCTCCCCAGCCTCGGCTAATCTACCCGCTAATCTTTTTAAAAACTATGTCCACAGCTTTGTCCTTTCATGAATATCTATCCTGTCACTTAGATTATCTGCCATGTACCTAGAGTGACACAGGGTGACTTCTTTCACTGAGAAATATGCACTTAAATTTTCTTCATCTATTTTCATGGCTTGAAAACTCACTTCTTCGCACCAAATAACAAAGCCTACTGTCTAGATGCACCATGAGCGTTCTGCTACCTTCACTAGAACCTCTCTGTGGTTTAACAGTTGTGAGTGAAGCTGTTGTGGGCAGGTTTCTGTACAGACATATACCGTAACTTCTAGACCATATTGCATAGGTCTTGGGATCCGGGACAGCTGTGTACTCAGCATAGCTAACACTTAGGAAATTCCTAGCTGATGATTCTGACTGTCAGGCTAGCCCGAGGCAGGGGTAGATGAAGGTCCAAATACCGAAAAAAGATAAGGTAGCTAGCTTTGTCAGGGCCAAGCTAAGGCATCTAGCTCCACACCACAGGTGATGCCCCACAGGGGCAGCGTGCAGAGCATCTGGAGGTTTGGCCTGCTGACCAGGACCCAGGTGCTACTTCTGTTATCCAGGCAGCCTGGCCTGGTGATTTAAGGTGTCCAGTTGGAAAATACAGGACCGTTTGTTTCTCCAGGTCCACAGTTCTTTCCTCCATCCCCACCCTCAAAACAAACAGTCCTGCCGGCAGGGGAGGAGGCTTATTTCCAGACAAGTCCACCTTGCACAATTCTAACAAGCTTGTTCAGCTACAGAACTTTCAGAGGAGCTGGGTGATGTGGTGTACACCTTTAATCCCAGGGCTCAGGAGACAGAGGGAGGCAGATCTCTGAGTTTGACGCCAACCTGTTCTACGGAGTAAGTTCCAGGACAGCCAGGACTACACAGAGAAACCTTGTCTCAAAAAAACAAAACCAAACTAAAAACCTTAGGAGACTTAAAAGAATAAAACAGATGTCTGTGTTCTGGTGTTTGCAGCCTAAACATTTCCATGACTAAGCGGGACTTCATTCTGCAGGCATGGCGTCCTTAGAAATAGCTGGAGGTGAGCGGAGATACTACAGGTGACTCTAGAGAAGCTGGCAGGAGTGGAGAAAGATCTAGTCTAAATGCCTAAAGGAGAAGAATGTTCTAGACTCTACCCAGCATGGCGTCTTCCTCTGGTGCTCTCCCTTGGCCCTTTCCTATCCCTGCCGTATCTAGCAATCCTAACACAAGTATATGAGCTGCTTTAAGTTTTGAATGGTGTTAATCTGGCTATTTTTTAACTTTTTAAATGTTTTCATTGATCTTTTTGAGCATTTCACCATTGTATACATTGTCACCCCAACTCTTCCCCCTTATTGTACCCCACCTCCCTACCCTTCAACCTAGTGTCCTCTTTTTAAAATTATTATTTAATGGTCATGGAGCCTAACTTCTGCTGTCCATATGCTTCTGGGTACAAGGTACCTCCCAGAGCATGGCCAACCTACCGGGGCCACACCCTTACAGAAAACTGACTCCCCCTATCTATCCTTCCTTGAAGCTCCCAGAAGACACTGTTTTGCTCTGGTCCTCCCCCACCTCTGAGATTCACAGTCTTTCCACCCCTTCTTCGGCAATGGTCCCTGAACTTTGAGGGGGGCGGTGTAAAATAGATATCCCACTTGTGGCTGAACACTCCACAGTCTCTTATTCACTTTGGCCTGTTGGGCTGTTAGCTTCCCCATCACCCACCATCTGTTGCACAGAGAACCTTCTCTGATTAGGTCCGCGAGCTCCCCTAACTTACAGGTGAGGTCCTCATTGAGAGGACAGTGTGCTGCTGTGTCTGTTTGTCCGGATAATAGCAGTAAGCTCATCCCCAAAGCCTTGAGTGCTCTAGCTAGGTTTGTAAGTTATAGTTAGAAATCATTCCTGCATTATTTAAAGGAGGGGATGAAGCTGCAGAAAATTGTGCTGTAAGAGCTAGCCATCACTGGGCTTTGGCCATTTACGTGTTAAGGTATACTCTACTGCAGTCTCTGTGTGTGTTTGCACACTGGATGTGGGGGGGGGGGTGGAGAGCAGCGGTGGGGGTGTGGTGGGATGGGTGTTCAGATGTGTTGAGAGGTTCAGCTTGTTTGTACTGCTTCATGATTTTCAAACCATAGTTTAAATCAAAACAAAAGTCCCTACCACGGTTCAAAACAGGAGGCTATCCTGCCCCCATGCCAAGGTTTCACACAAGGTTTATGGAAAGCTCAGAGGCTGGGTCTGTTTGGAAACTCTGTTTCCTCTTTCCTGGAATCCTCTAGAGCTAAGCGGAAGCTGCGCTGCTTCTGCTTTCATCCTTCTTTGCTTTCCTAGCCACCCTTCCTTATTCCTGTTGGTCTGCAGCTTGTTCGTGTCATTGTGGTCCCTTTTTCTGATCCAACAGACCTTATTTCTCAAGAACTTCGCTCTGTTGACTGGTGCTGCTCTTAGCTAACCAGCAACGCTCTTGAAGATGGGGTAGAGAGAGCACCAGTCACAAAGGATTAACAATCATTGTCCTTAAACAAAAGCATTCAGATATGGAAGAAAGTCACACATGTTACAAAGTTAGGTACATTAAATTCAGGGAACACAAAGAGAACTCAATTGTGCATGTAAAACACACATATACACACACTCCTGATCACTATTGCTGCTTTGATTTTTGTTGTTGCTGTTTGTTTTTTCAAAACAGGGCTTTTCTGTAGCATTGGCACCTGTTCTGGAACTAGCTCTTGTAGATCAGGCTGGCCTCGAACTCACAGAGTTCTGTCTGCCTCTGCCTCCCAAGTGCTGGGATTAAAAGTGTGTGCCACTACCACCCAGCTTGCTACTTTGGTATTTTTAATGTATCATTAACTATTGGCAATAAAGTCAATGAATTTTACTTTAATGCTCAATATTCATATTGGCTTTTGCATTTCAGCTTTTTAAAAATACTGAGGAGACTGGGAGGTGGTACAACGCATACTAGTGATGAGAACAAGGAGATGCACATGGGTGGTTCTATGTTCCTAGTCTTTCCACTTCTCATGAAGCCCAAAGTCAGAGTCATTTCTGAACCTCCATCCGTCTTATAGATACTTTTTCATATGTGTTTTTTATCATTTTGGTTTCGTTTTTATCTTATTCCCTTGAAAATGAGCCCCTTCAGGAGCCTGAAGGAGGAATAGAGAGCAAGAAAAACCAATGCTACCTGCAAACGCCAAGAGGCTGTGCCTACATGCTTCTGGGCCTCAGCAGTCACTGGATGCTGCCAGGCGCTATCCACAGTGCTGCAAATGGGAAGGAAATAGGTGGCAGGGCCTGAAGAGTTCATGTCTTGGCAATTTCAACATCTACAGTATTCTGTCATGGTTTGTTAACACTCAGATGTGTGTAAAAGATTATTGGAACCCAAAAAAAGTCAAGTTCAAGAAACTGAATTAAGAATTACAAGGCTAACGAGATAGCTCAGTAAGTAAAGCACTTGCTGGGCAAGTGTGAGAAAGAGAGCTGGGATTCCCTGGACCCACACAGATGCCAAGCTGGCATGTCAGCCTGCCTGTGACACCAGCACCCAAAATGCAGGCTGATTACTTATACTAACTGAATCAGCAAGCTGTGGACTCAAGCGAGAGACCCTGCCTTGATATAGAAGGTGGTGAGCAACCAAAGAAGACACGTGACATGAAACTTAAGCACCCACATGTATGAGAACATACATGTATGCACGTAGGCACACACATGCGAACACCTATACACAGGCACCACACAGAGATACATGCAATAAAATAAATAATAATTACCCATGTGACAAAAGATGACAAGATGTGTCACAAACAAACAGAAGCCATGACTTAGAGAACAAAGGCCATGATGAATCCTGACACCCAGGGTCTTCTGCAGCTGGTATCTATCAGCAGTGGTGAATTAGTTCACAAATAGGGGACTCATAATATTTGTCAACATTTGTGAATATTGAATTTTTCTGTAACATTGATATTTGGAAAATATTGTTTTGTTAACAAGTAGACAAATCTATTTAAATGTTTTTTTTATTTAAGCAATTTTTATAATCCAAAGGTAATAATGTAATTCAATCTGGAAAATCAGAAACTTACCCATCCACATTAGATCCCACCTAGATTTTTTACCACCTTGTTTTAAAAGTTCTGGAGACCAACCTAGTGACTCATGCATACTGTATATGAACTCTGCCACTGAACTCCACGCCAGACCTTGTACACTTCTAAGGCGTGTCTGAGGTCAGCTCCATACCTACTGATCTATCCACAGTATAGAAAACCAGCATGAATCCAACATGATCTCCAGTGCTTCTGCTGATGAAAATCGCAAAAGGGGATAAAAACTATGTCCACCAAATAAACCTTTATAAAGATCCGGACTATGGCTTAGGATCTGGGAAGTCACTAAGGAAGCCCAAAGAAACTCCCAGAAGAACTTGTTTCAAACCGTGGTGAGCATGATTCAGAGTACCACTGGAAGCTCACCAGTCTTAACCACATGCCTCCCGGGTTGCAGGCAGCCAGCTGTGGGCTGCAGTCATCGGCAGGGGACCACAACCACAGAGCACACAGTTAATACATATTCAGTGTATTAAGCAACTCAAACAAAGACTAAATCCCAGCCCCAGTCTTAGAAACAGCAGGTGCACCTGTTCTGCGCACCACGGGCGGATGTCTAGCAAGCCCTGCTGACTGCTGCATGTCAGGCACTTTCCTTAATGCATAGGGCACAGGAATTGGCCTGCCCCTCTGGATAATCCTTTGAGGTAAGAACTCTTTTTATGCACAGAAAAACTAAAGTACAGAGAGGTAAAATTGTTTCAAGTTCATATACCTGTTAAAAGGAACCCGTGATGATACACACCTTTAATCCCAGCACTCAGAAGGCAGAGGAAGGTGGATCTCTGTGAGTTTGAAATCAGCCTGATCTACAGAGTGAGTTTCAGGACAGCCAGAACTACATAAAACCCTGTCTTAAAAAAAAAAAAAAAAACTAAATAAATAAACAGAAAATCAAAACCAAACAAAATGATAAAACAATGTCAAAGGGTAATAAATTCCCAAACATTAGCATGGTGGTTTTCAGCCCTTTGGATTTAGCAATAGAACTTTGACCCTCCCCCCATTTTCCTTTGAATTCAGTAAGTAAGGCAAGCAAGACTACACAGCTGGAAGCAGGGACAGGCACAGATAACACACGAGGCTCTGTGTTGTATCCTCACAGTGCTGTGCTATCCCATGCAGCTTAAAGAACTAAGGGACCCAATTAAGAGTCATGTCCAACCTCACTCGGCCCTTGTTTAAAAAACTGGGGTACCAGAACCAGCCCAGTCATCCTCATTATCTGGCTTAGTATCAAATGTACTGAGAAGAAAGGACTCCATTTGAGCCTTGTGCAACATCTTAACTAGAAGGTTTCCACTGTGGGCATTAAAATTTCATGGAATGAAATATTTCTGTTCTGCATGGCTGTCCATTTCCTGGAGCACAGCAGTGATGAGCTTGGGGAAGCAACAAGTAGCAACATCTGCGGAGGAGAGAGCTGGGGACGCACGGGAGATGCAAAGCAAATTGCGCGTGGCTTAGAGAATGGCTCTTCTGTTTATTTATATGCTTGGTTTTCCTCTTCTGGTTCTTCAATGGGACAGGATATTTTCAGTAGTCATTCTTCCTCAGTTTGTTTTTCACTAAATGATATCTAAGACGTCTAATGCAATGTGCAGATTCATGTCACCCGCTGGACTGTCTGGTGCAGCAGTACCTGGAAGGCAAGTCACCTAAAATATAAAAGTCCAAATATTTCTTCTAAGAATGACAGAAGTGAATGTCAGAGGTTTGCTTTAGTGTTTTAGTCTGTCCGCACGTCCTTTATCATCAGCATTTATACCAGGATGTTTATTTCTCTTGGCCACTTCAGTTATTGTACCTTACTTCACTCCTTGCCCGTGCTGCTCTCAAGAGCTACTGTGTGCTTCTTGCAAGTAGCAACACTAGGGATGGGTGGGACCATGCCTGCTAGGTGCAACTGGGACGGACCTGGGCTCTATCACCTCATCTGAGTTCTACTACACCTTAGTGGAACTGATCAACCCATTCATACAAAAAAATTGTATGGGGTGGAGAAGGAGACACCCGGCTTATTTTATGAGGCCAGAACAACTCTGCTCTGAAGGTCCAGCAACAGAACACAGCAGCCCTGTCAGAGGAAGTGCTGATGAGTAACCTCAGTTTAAAGCAAACACCAACCCTACTTCCTTATGATAGTTTGCATATGATAGTTGAGAACCATTAGCTATAGGTCATGGCTACAGACATGGACTGGATTTATACAATTAAGTTTATCCCCTCCTAAAGCCTTGCTAGAATTTTTGCATGGGAAATCATGGCCCCCTCTTTGGGTTCTTGGTCTCCTTAATAAAAGAATTGAAGAACAGACCCAAGCAGAATTCCAAGACCAATTTTGTTAGAGTTTCTAAGAAAACCAAGGCAGGGAACTTTCAACTTCAGCTGCTGCCTACAGGAAGAGGATGGAGAAGAGAAGGAGGAAAAAGGCTGTGCTGCTTGTGCTAGCATGGAAGTAGACACATGGCTGACAGGCAGCCATGAGGCAGAGGGGAAGGATGTTCAAAATGCTGGGGAAACTCAAAGCACTAAGAAAAGCATGCTTGGGGAAGAGAAGAGGTGTGTGTGTGTGTGTGTGTGTGAGAGAGAGAGAGAGAGAGAGAGAGAGAGAGAGAGAGAGAGAGAGAGAGAGATCTTGCAAACTATAGCACGAGGGGTGGGGATAACAGGAAAGAAAAGTCAACATCTCATTAAAGTACTTGTTATTCTGACCATTGAGGTCTTTTTTCTAGGTGCGGTCTCTTAACCAAGTGAATGACCTGGCGGGCTGGAATGTTAGGTATCCACTCAGGCCAGAAAGTCTATTTTTTTCAAATAGAGATTTTTTTTTCCTACACTAACAGATTAAGATAAAAGAAATAAAATGTTTGTCCACGAGGACTAAAAGGAGAAAGAGAAGTCCTCCATGGTCAGGGGGAGGTCAGCATTTAAGCTTTAGAAAGTAAACAAGTTGATGGGGCTCACTGGCGCTGCAGACCAGAGAAAGGGACCAGTGGAATGCCCACAAAGGGAAACATCAGCCGAGGAGCTGAGAGAAGCACCATCGCATTCCCTGAAAGGCTCAGGGGCCTGCCACTGTGACCTGAAAAAACTGGACTAAGGGCAGACAGGAATGAAAGCAGCAACGTTGTTTGAAAGCCTACAGATGGAGAACTTGGATCTCTCGGTTCCCTTTTCTGTCCCAGAAAGAAACAAAAAAGAAAAGAAATGAAATGAAAAGGCCACTTATTTTTATAGTCACTAAAGCAGGGGAGCTGCAGACCCTCGTGTGCCTGGGAAGAGGCCGATTCCTAATGGATTTAAAAGGAAAAAGTGATCTTGATGTTCAATAGTCATCAGCTTCCATGACTGTAACAAATACCTGAGATGAGCAGCTTACAAACAGGAAAGGTTTGTTTTTACTCAGGGTTCTGAGGGTGCAGTCCAGGACTGGCTGGTTGGTTCCATTGCTTTTGGATCTGTGGTGAGGCAGCCAGTTATGGGGGGAGCACACAGCAAAGCTGGTCTAAACAGGAGTGGGAGAGTCCTTCGTATGAGCGTCCCATGGCCGGTGAGGACCGTGGAGAGTGACAGAATATGCCACGCAGAGTTTCAGTGTGGTGTTTATTTGAGATAAAGGGAATGAGAAAGGAAGAAAAAAATGGGAATGAGATGAGAGGGAGAGAGAAAGCTGCCTCGTCAGAGAGAATGGCAAAAAGGAAGAGAGAAGAGAGTGGGCTGAGTTTGTCTCTTAAAGGGACCTTTGCACCTGCCTATGGACTAAGACCCTGGGCTGGACAGGGTACTGCCTGGGTACATTCTGCCAGATGATAGGACAGGCCAGCATAATGCCTGAATCCTAACAAATGCCACTGATCCAGTGACCAGGAAATGAGAGAGAGTGGGGGGAAGGGTCATTGTGCCAGTACCACTTTCAAGGACAAGCCCCCAGTGACACATTCTCTGTCTACTCAACTTCACCTCTTAAAGGTTCTACCACCTCCCAGGACCACCAAGCTGGAGACTAAGCTGGCAATATGTAGTGGTGTTGGGGTGCATGCCATTCAAACAGTAACTATATGTGTCTGATAGATCAGAGGCGGGGTGCTTGCCATTCAAACAGTAACTATATGTGTCTGATAGATCAGAGGCTGACCATGCACCACTCTCTGTACCCAGTGTTCCACACCTATCAATTGAAAACAACCCAAAGAGAAAGAGCAAGAACAAAAACAGCCAAAACAGGAAACAGGAAAAGGGGGAAAAAAACCAAGACGCTATTTTATATTAAGACATACTTTAAAACTGTGACTATAAGAATAAAATTTTAATATTAGGAAAAGCAAATTTATTATTTCCTACTTATAACTAATTGGGAAATCAAATTAATTACTTGAGCATATCAGACTAATTAATACCAGAATCAACATGTTAGGTTGGAGAAATACAGAAACTGACCCTTTTACATGAGGATAAAAAAAAATTTGCTTTTAAAAACAAGCATTTCTAGACCATAGGGGAAAATAATAATTTTGTAAAGGGTGTTGGGATAATTGACTATATACACACTTGGAAGATATAACTTCCAGATGGGTTAAGGACAAATCTAATATTAAAAACATGTTTAGAAACTTGGACTAAGAAAGGTCTTTGTAAATGAGACTCATTTGGCAGCACTCTGTGTGACTTTGAGTACTGTATTTAGTTTTCTGATGGCCCATGGTTTTTGTTGTTGTTATTGTGTTTTTAACAAACAAATATAAAGCCAATAAGATAGAGATAAACATTCGACAGTTGGGTGGAATAACAGAATTATTTGAAAATGTACTCTGATCTGTTAATCCAAATCTCACTAGCCATGTGGTGCCTTGTGGTTTGTGGTTGCATGCAGCTATGATTATCCTCGGCCTGAAATTCTGTTTCTCTTGGTTATAACATAGCTGATTATAATATACAGATCATCCCATGTTGAACCCTGTATCTCTGGAGTGATAAGAAAGCATTCTCCCTTGATACTTTCTAAAGTTTTCTTAACTACACAAAGACATTGCCAAGAAGGAGAATTAGAGACTGATCTCCTTCACGAACACTGATACAAAAATACTCAATAATATACTGGAAAAATGATCATCCACCATGATCAAGTTAGTTTCATCCCAGAGACGCAAGGATGGTTCAACATACGAAAATCTGTCAATGTAATCCACCATATAAACAAACTGAAGGAAAAAAACAACACATGATCATCTCATTAGATGCTGAAAAAGCCTTCGAGAAAATCCAACATCCCTTCATGATAAAAATCTTGGAGAAGCAGGGATACAAGGAACATACTTAAGCATAAGAAAGGCAATATACAGCAAGCCAAGAGCCAACACCAAACTAAATAGAGAGAAACTCAAAGCAATCTCACTGAAATCAGGAACAAGGTAAGGTTCCACTCTCTCCATATCTATTCAATATAGTTCTTGAAGTTCTAGCTAGATCAATAAGCCAACAAAAGGAGATCAAGGAGATACAAATCGGAAAAGAAGAAGTCAAACTTCCACTATTTGCTGATGATATGATAGCTTACATAAGCAACCCCAAAAATTCTACCAAGGAACTCCTACAACTCATAAACACCTTTAGTAATGTAGTAGGATACAAGATAAACTCGAAAAAATCAGTAGCCTTCCTGTACGCAGATGATAAATGGACTGAGAAAGAAATCCGAGAAACATCTCCCTTCACAATAGCCACAAATAAGATAAAATATCTTGGAGTAACTCTAACCAAACAAGTGGAAGACCTGTATGACAAGAACATTAAATCTTTGAAGAAATAAATTGAAGAAGACAACAGAAAAAGGAAAGATCTCCCATGCTCTTGGGCAGGTAGAATTAACATAGTAAAAATGGCAATCTTACAAAAAACAAACTACAGATTCAATTCAGTTCCCAGCAAAATTCACAGACTCAACTTTTTATGGTAAACCAAAAAAAAAAAAAAAAAAAAAAAAAAAAAAAAAAAAAAAAAAAAAACCCGGGATAGCCAAAACAATCCTGTACAATAAAGGAACTTCTGCAGATATCACAATGCCTGACTTAAGACTCTGCTACAGAAGCTTCTGTAAAGCAAAGGACATGGTCAACAAGACAAGATGGCAGCCTACAAAATGGGAAAAGATCTTCACAAACCCCACATCAGACAGAGGGCTGATTTCCAAATTATACAAAGAACTCAAGAAACTGCTCATCAAAAGAACAAATAATCAAATTAAAAAAATGGGATTTAGACCTAAACAGAATTTTCAACAGAGAAATCTAAAATGGCTGAAAGACACTTAAGGAAATGCTCAACATCCTTAGCCATCATAAAATGCAAATCAAAACAACTCTGAGATTCCATCTTACACCTGTAAGAATGGCCAAGATCAAAAACACTGATGACAATTTATGCTGGAGAGGATGTGGCTAGAGGAAACACTTTTCCAAAGCTGGTGGGAGTGCAAACTGGTACAGGCCCTTTGGATTTCAGTATGGTGATTTCTCAGAAAATTAGGATACAACCTACCTCAAGATCCAGAAATACCACTTTTGGGTATATATCCAAAGTATGCTCAATCATACCACAAGGACATGTGCTCAACTATGTTCATAGCAGCATTGTTTGTCATAGCCAGAACCTGGAAACAACCTAAAATACCCCTCAACTGAAGAATGGATAAGGAACATGAGGTACATTTACACAATGGAGTACTACAGAGCAGGGAAAAAAATGACATCTTGAAACTTGCGGGCAAATGGTTGGATCTAGAAAACATCATATTGAGTGAGGTAACCTAGACCCAGAAAGAAAAATATCATGTGTAGTAACTCATAAGTGACTTTTAGACATAAAGGAGAAAAAAAGACTACAGTCCACAATCCCAGAGAACCTGGACAACAAAGAGGACCCTAAGAGAGACATACATTGGTCTAATCTACATGGGAAGTAGAAAAAGACAAGATCCCCCGAGTAAATTGGGAGCATGGGAACCATGAGAGAGGGTAGGAGGGGAGGGAAGAGGAAGGAAAGGGAGCAGAGAAAAATATATCGCTCAATAAAAACAAAGACAAAAAAAAAATAAATGAGAAAAAAAAGACTTTGGTTTATGTATGGATGTGTTTGTGTATGCTACACAAGTTCAAGCGCCCCTGGAGGCCGCAATAGAGTGTCAGATGCCTGAAACTGCTTGTGTGAACCTCTGGATGGGTGGTCTGGGAACAGAAATTGGGTCCTCTTTGAGTGTTGCAAAAGCAATTCACCGCTGAGCTGACTCTCCAGCCCCCTTTGGTATTGTTTTGCAAGTTCTTAGCCACTGTGATAACTCCTTGTGAATATGACTGGACCGCCAATACAAAAAAGCTTAGAATTCTGGGTATTCAGTGACCCTTCTCTTTCCTGGGTCAGACTGCTAATGTTATCTAACTTAATGGCTCACTTTCAGATGCTCCTCCAACACTGCGCTAAAGGGAAACACTTTAGCAACACGTCTGTTTATTTTGGTTCTTCAGAGAGAGGGTCTCACCGTGTAGATCTCTTTTTGGTCACACAAAGGTTCTTTACTGGCACAATTGTCATTCTTGTGTTTGGATTATTTCTCCCTTTCCCAAGCAACCAATTCCCTGACAAAGTGACTCTACATACTTACAGAAATTGCTGCCTGTAGGCAGCAGAATACAACTCAAGCCAGCTCAAGAAAATTCCTCCAGGAAGTTGCTTGAGAGACCGCAAACTCTAAGGCTGACGGTAGAACTGATCTCTCTACGCCACTAAGGCCGGCCCTGCCTGACCCTATGGGATGGACTCTTCCAAAATGAGGCAAGTCCTTGTCAAGACAGGGGAAAGACTGCTAGACTACCAAACGGAATAGCTGTCTGCACCAGCAACCGAGGACATCTCCTGCTGCGGCACGGAATGGCACACATACAATTGTCTTCTCAAGTTTATCCTTTTCCATCAAGGCATTGCAACAGCACCGCATTCTTGCTTCGGTCATGCAGCGGATTGGTTGAGTCTGTCTGCTTCAGTTCCTCTGATGTGTGTCTGTCACAAGGCAGAGGCAGAAGCAAAGTTCCACTTGAATTCTTCCCCAAGTGATTCGTGTTATGTATACTTAAAAATAAAAAGCAAGTATTTGCTGGCTTGTTTGTGTACTTGCTTGCTTTTTGAAGTTTTCTTAGGACACTGGAATGTTCGATATTTAAACATTGTAAACAATGAACGATAAACTCACGCTTAGAAGATTTAAATTTAAAAAAAATTCTCCCTGGTTCTCATATTCTTGGAGCTACAGACAGGTCCTAAAGCTTGATCACTTATGTCAGAAGATCAAGTCTTTCTTGACCACACGGTCTGTTACCATTGCTCTTGTCATCAGATGATGGGCTGAATTTCCAAGGAAAGAGAACAGATGAGGGCTCCATTTCCTGTGAAATCAGAATCGGATTGTTCCCCACTGCAAACCATAGCTAGGGTTTATTAGAAGTTGTTTCTGGAGCTCCCAACCCTCACCTCAGAAAAGCCCACAAGTGATGTCTTTCCCTACTTCTCTGCCCCAGGACAGTACTATCTATGGTTTATTAAGTTTGTCTATCCTCCCTCCAGCCGTCCATCCCCCTCTCCAGTCTTTCCCCACCAGCCAGTCATTAGCTGGCTTTGTCTCAAGAGCCTGCAGGAAAGTGGCTCTTGGTAACCATAGGCAACGGTGAGCCCTTGCTAGCTATGTGCGCTAGCTATGTGCACTGTATTTGCAAGGCACAATCTAGCCGTTAACCAAGAAGATGGGAAAATGTGCTTTTCAAGTTTTCCTGTGCACGAAAGTCATTGTCTTTCTTTTCTCCCCGCTCCCCGATTTCTGCAGAATGACCGGTCCATGGGCGAGCTGCAGATCATAGGAGGCGAGGATCTCTCAACACTGACTGGAAAGGTTTGTTAATGTAACTTCTCTGTAGGCATGCACTTCTGGGGATGTCTATGTGACCTTCATGTCAGGTCAGAGCTTCAAATGCATTTCAGCAGCTCTCCCGGGCTTGCTAATTCATGCAAATAGACGTGTGAAACCCTTTAATAATGTCTCCTGTCCCAAACACAGCCCGTGTGTAGGGCACGCTGCAGGCCAAATCCTCGGAGCTTCCAATTGCAGTCTTATTTCAGACAGCAAAACCCTGGGCCTTGATGGCCTTCTTTCTACTCACCTCAGAGGCACCTCTACCCCCACAGAAGCTTTCTCTTTTGGGATTTCTGTCTGTCGCTTTGCAGCAAACACTGTGGCGAGACGTTTCAACAGGTTCATTGAATCGTACAGCATGCTGTTGCGCTTCTTGAGAGTACAGTTTTTAGCTAGTTTTTGAAGGGCTACCACCTCACCCCATCCCACACCGCACACAAAGAATAAAACCTACTAGATGGGTGGCGAAGGAAAAACGTATTTTAATTTAGAGTTCTAAACTTGCCCTTGACTAATTATGTTGTGAAAGGATTATTTGGGTTCTAATCTGAATTCTGGGATTCGGAGGAGGGCAGCTTCCTAAGCAGATGATCTTGGAGTGATTTGGAACGCAGAGTCACTGGGGGTGAAAGCAACTAGCAAGTCTCTTCAACTATCATGATCTAGCCTGATACCACCCCCACCCCGCACACACCAAATAAACAAAAACAAAAATAACTTCACCTCTCTAAGTAAACCGGTCAGTCTATTTCACACACTTTAATCTCTCATCCTTGGCAGCTGTTACCGTTACACAATTCCCCAGATGGGGAAAAGCAGAACAACAGCCGCATTTAATAAAAGTACGTATCATAATATTTGGACTGCTACTGAGCTGCCTGGACCCTGACTAGAAAGCAGCTTCCTCTTCCTGGGAAAACAGCTTTGTGGGTTCCAGGAGCAGTAAATTTTGTCCGGTGGCAACTGCAGTGAACTTGTTAGCATTAGCCCATTGCTGGGCATCTGGCATCGCTACGCTGCAGCAGGAAGGCCTTAAGAAGCTATTCCTGAGAAGCAATTTCCTGAAATCCATAGCATTCAGCACCCTGGAAGGGTGCGTTAAGCCATTTAGCTTAGTTCTTTCCCAACAGTTACCACTACACAGTCTGCACTTGTCTGTGCTTTTGCTGAGAGGACCATTAAATGACAACCCAAAGATTTTTTTGGGCTTCCTCCCTCCTCCCTTCCCATTTTGTTCTGAAGTGATTTCCCTCATAGACAGGCATAGGTGTGCCCTCTGAGTGCTAGCGGTGGGGGTTGGGGGGGTGGCTTTTTACTAGTGGTGCAGTAGGCAGTAGACAGTGCCGGTCTTGGCTTTGGTGCCTCCTGCTGAAAGCAGGCACAAATCAAGAGGAAGTGGACAACTAGCCAAGAGTGCATAGAAGCAGGAGTCAACATCAGCTTCCTGTTGACAGGACCGTTTCTTTCGGGCTACCTGATGCTATCTAGTTATATCTATAACCTCCTGTTTATGAAGAAACATTTCTATACATTTAAACAGGTACCAAGTAGAATCCCTTGGGCCAAGAACTTCTAAAGTAAATCAACAATACTAGGTACTCGGCAACTGACAGACTCACTTGATTTCAAAGACTAAACCTCAGGAGCAGAGGGAAAGGCTAGGTGAGCCATGGCAGACCATCCCCCAACCATCACATCTTCAGCTAGCTTGGGTGTTTATCTGCGTTTTACCTTCATCGCTGCCTTCCAAGTCGTGACCCTTACTACTGAAAGTATAGTTCAGGCGGGCAAATTTTTCTATAAAGAGCCAAATATAAATATTTTAGACAGCGTGGACTAACAATCCCTGTTGTGTCATGAGAGCAACGAGTGGCGATGTGTTCTGATACAACTTTGTTCACATAAACAGGAATGAAGCCCTAGTGGTCCTGGGACCCCAGTTATTTCTAGAAGCTTGCTGGCTCGAGGTCAGCAACACCTAGGTTCTGTTAGACCACCTAGGAGCTTATTAGAAATTGAGAATCTCGGGAGCCACACCAGAGCTCCCGACAGCAACTTCCTAGATGGGCCCTTCTCACTTCAAGCCCTGCAAGGCGCTGGTCACCCCAATCCAACCCACCACCTCCGCTGAACCACCCTTGCGTTCCCTCGAGCCCACCTTGCTTTCCTGAACTTCAGCCTCCAGCTGACTCCCGCTAGCCTTCAAACCATTCTCCACAAACTCACCCAAGGGATCTTAAAATGCAAACTGGGCCAAGTTGCTTATCAATGGAAACCTTTCAGTGCCCTTTTAATTAGCAGTTGCCAGACTTAACAAAAACAAACAAAAACCAAGTAGCCCAGTCAAATTTGAACTTTAAATATTGAATAAAAGTTCAATATAAGTATATAGTAAACATATTTTCTGTAGCTGTGTCTTGTGTGTGTTTGGGACATACTTACCCTAAGAAATTATTCACTGATTACCTGACTTTCAAATATAATTATATGTTTGTGGTTTACCTAGCAAACGTTCAGCTAAAATTCTGTAAAGATGAGCCAAATTCCTCACTACAATAAGTCCTGGTCGATTCCTGCTGGAACCCCACCATGTTGGGGGCCTCATGGCCCTCACTAGCTAAATCTTTCCTGCCAACCCCCTGGACAAGCTGACCCTTCTCACTAGAACCCACTTTCCTCTTCCTGAAGATCAATATCCCCTGCAGAGCTGTCAGGTGTGGGTACCTGCAAGCCCTTCTATCTTCCTCCAGCCCAGTATATATCTAGATGCGATCCCAATCCCATAGAGCCCCTTCTACAATCTACAAGTTAGTACTTACTTAGGAGGCACTTTATTATTTGCCTTTCCCCACCAGGAAGTCAGTGCGCAGAGACCACTGTGTTTCCCATCTCATCTGCAGAGTCACAAGCAGCCTGGTCCATCACAGGCTGAAATAAACATTGGATGAGCAGAGAGTGCATCATCTTATGCAGAAATCAGGAAGACAGTTTCAGTTCGTTTTGAGCAAGGACATGGCAGAGGCAAATGCTAAGTCTAAGCCAGTTTGGCAAGGCTTCTGGTGGCAAGTGATGGGATCCAGCTTGTGTTTGAAGAACACGTTGGCAGCTTTATAGAGAATGCTTTGGAGAGCAACAGAAGTTAATGAAGGTAGCTATGAAAGGACACATCAAAGCAGCTGATTTAGGGTAGGACTGGAGGAGAAAGGTGCTGAGTGTCCAAGAGAAGGCAAAAGGCTTCAGTATTAATGAAACTTAAAAAGGAAGATGGCAGAAGTAAAGACTGCATCACTAAGGTGGGAGAGGGGAGATAACTGGAACTGGGGGTGTAGCAGAGGGAGAGCACTTGCCTAACTGGGGCTGTAGCTCAGTGGTAGAATGTTTGCTTCAGTGGGGGTGTAGCAGTGGTTTCCCTAGCCCTGGGTGTAGCTGCAGTAGGTAGAGTACTCGCCTACCTGGGGATGTGGCTCAGTGGTAGAGTACTCGCCTACCTGGGGATGTGGCTCAGTGGTAGAGTGCTCACCTGGCTGGGGACGTGGCTCAGTGGTAGAGTACTCGCCTACCTGGGGACGTGGCTCAGTGGTAGAGTACTCACCTGGCTGGGGACGTGGCCCAGTGGTAGAGTGCTCACCTGGCTGGGGATGTGGCTCAGTGGTAGAGTGCTCACCTGGCTGGGGACGTGGCCCAGTGGTAGAGTGCTCACCTGGCTGGGGACGTGGCCCAGTGGTAGAGTGCTCACCTGGCTGGAAACGTGGCTCAGTGGTAGAGTGCTCACCTGGCTGGGGATGTGGCTCAGTGGTAGAGTGCTCACCTGGCTGGGGACGTGGCTCAGTGGTAGAGTGCTCACCTGGCTGGGGACGTGGCTCAGTGGTAGAGTGCTCACCTGGCTGGGGACGTGGCTCAGTGGTAGAGTGCTCACTGGCTGGGGACGTGGCTCAGTGGTAGAGTGCTTGCCTAGCACTCACAAGTCCCTGGGATGAAAGGCAAGTACTATTGGGGGGTGGGGAATTAAAATTTTCGTTTAACTTTAGGGATGTTCTTTTCCTTATAAAATAAGGACCTTGCCGGGCGGTGGTGGCACACGCCTTTAATCCCAGCACTTGGGAGGCAGAGGCAGGCGGATCTCTGTGAGTTGGAGACCAGCCTGGTCTACAAGAGCTAGTTCCAGGACAGGCACCAAAACCACAGAGAAACCCTGTCTCAAAAAAAAAGAAAAAAAAATAAGGACCTTGTGTTCTCAGACTTTTTAGGGCTGTAACAAAACACCCAAGAAGACAGCCAAAGAGGGGAAGGATTCATTTTGGCTCACAGTTTCGGAGATCTCAGTCTATTTGGCTCCACTGCCTTCAGGTCTGTGGTGCAGCAGAACATGATGATAGAAAGGAATGGTGAGAGGTGAAGGGAGGGGTGTGCTCACTTTGCCGGGAGAGGCTGAGTGGGAGAGGCAGAGTCTTCCAAAGCAGGACATATATCATTTATCGAAGATATGCCCCAAAACAACCTACTTCCTCTAGTAAGGCTCTACTTGCAAATAACACAGTAATGAAGTTAGGTCCTCCTGACACAATCACCTCTCAGTAGTGCCACACCTGGGCACACAACACAGCCAGCCTTTCGGGAGGACAGTTTATATTCAATCCTTCACCTGTTCAGTCTTGTCTGCCCAAGAAGAATTTTCAAGACAACAAAGAAATCTCATAAATTCCAGAATCTCTTCCCAGTTATGCAGATTCTGCACGAGCCAGGGCAAACTTAGGAGAATAAAGAATTCAACACCTAATGGGCCCTTGCTTTAGTGGTTGAAGAGTTCAAAAGTATAGTAAAGTCTGCATTGGGCGGCAAGGCTGGTACAAGTCATCATCTAACTTCTGTCCTCCCATATGCTCATCTTACAGACCGCCAGCCAGTCAATACATGTGCGCTTATCATGTTATCACTGTACCAGGAATTAGACAGGGCTTCTCTCATTCAGGGCTGAGCACCTCAAGAATAGTTTTCTGAGTCATTCCACAAATCCTTTTCCTTGGGAAGAAGGAGGAGGAAAAGAAGGAGGAGGAAAAGAAGGAGAAGGAGAAGGAGAAGGAGAAGGAGAAGAAGGAGAAGGAGAAGAAGAAGAAGAAGAAGAAGAAGAAGAAGAAGAAGAAGAAGAAGAAGAAGAAGAAGAAGAAGAAGAAGAAGAAGAAGAAGAAGAAGAGTGGGGAGAGGAGTAACATAGAAGAAGGAAGAGAAAAGAGAAGCAGACTTAGAATGGGGGAGATAAGGGAAAATAGAGAGGCCCAGGGCTGGCCCCGCATGACTAAGGAAACAAGTCAGGAACTGAACAAGGAAATGATAAATCGCTGGAAATGTGGCTGGGTTGGGTTTATAGAGTACACGGATTGTCTCAATAAAGAGTTGAACTTGCTGAGTTTGGGCAGAGGCGACATCATGGAGCTACTTAGGAGAAAAAGAATATATTCGTGGTAAATTGTAGAAAAGATCACTCAACTAACTAACTAATTAATTTATTATGAATAAAAAATAGAGCGAAGGAAGTGTGAGAGAGAGGAGGGGCAGAGCTGCCCAAGCACTTCCTTGTCTGTGTGTGCAAGACAAGGGATGCAGCAAGAATGAAGAGGGAGGGATGGAAATGGTTCCTAGATTTGTTTATGAAAGAAAGGACCTCAGAAAGCAAATCGCAACAGTTCCCCCTGTTCAGTTGTACCGTGTGTGTTACCAGCAGCTCTGGGACCTCTGGAGTCCTCTCAAGATGCTGGAGTTCAAATAAGAGAAAGGATTCTGTCTTTCCCTCTCCTTTTCTTTCTTGCCTTCTTTCACTTTCAAGGGAGGCTGGCTGAGTCACAGTTCTAACTAGGTCATTGCTGCTGAACAAAATGAGCCCTAGCCGCTTCTGTTCCGTCACCTCTGGCGCTTAAAAGCCTTTACTCTGTGAGCTTAAGCTGTCCTCACAACACGCTCTCACTCGCATTTCTTTATCCCCAAGTTGATTTAATCCTGGCACTTCATAAAATGTGTGTATCCATTAAAGCAGGAAGACTCTATTCATGTTGAAGAGAAACCCCTGAAAGGGTGAAAGAAAACCAGGGAAGCAGGGAAGCAGGCCCAGATCTGGCAGCGCAGACGCACAGCTGTGCAGGTTCGGGGCAAGATTTCAGGGGACAAGCGCCCTACCCCCAAATAAGTTTCTAATCAAATGCCAGAATGAAGCATTGAAACTTGCCAAAATCCAACCTCCCCCCTCCACACACACACACTCCCCGGCTGCCTTAACTGTTTGAATCATTCCTTTTTATTGCTTCTGACTCGGCTGAGAACAATGGTGGAAATGCCCACTGATGAATGACTCTGGCAACTTCGGGAGTTATCGCAGAAAATGAAATGCTGAGCGACATTCCTTTCTCTGTGGGATTTGGAGTCGCGCTCCTCCTCACAGTCCACCCTTCAGCTCAACCTTGCTGTGCCAATCCCTCCGAGGGTGACCACACCCACAAACCCCTATTGCGGTTGCTGAGACAGTGTGGTGTGTTGATTGCTTTGTGTTTTCAAAGGTCAAAAGTAGGAGCAGACAACTTAAGAACATTATGTATATTTGTATAACTCTTTCCTACCTTTTCCCTTCTTCATTAGGATAACTCAATGCAATAGGCTTTGCTCAGACCTCAGAACAGCAACAAAACAACACACGGGAGTCTAAAGTCCCTATAGAATTTATGCCTACAGCCCCCGCAGATTTTTACTGGCTTTCTGGGAGGAAGTGAGCGAGGTGTGAGGAGATGACTGAGACAGTAATTGGCAAACATCTCAGATTCAGCGATCACGGTTATCAGATGGGAAGCGTTTTGGAGGCATAGAGAGTTCTGGAAAAAGTCCCCACGGTTGCCCACTCAGAAACTGGGGATTTTAGTGGATCGCTCGCTTGCTCAGAGCAGATTAAAAGCAGTAGATGGTAATGAAAAGCCGGGTAGAGAAAACTGCAGATGACGACATCTCATAAGTGAAAGAAAAGAGCCAAAATTATTCATTTACCACACAGGGCTCTCCAGGGCTCTCCTTTTTTATTTTGTCCTCCATCTCCTCCCTTCCTCCCTCCCTCCCTTCCTCCCTCCCTCCCTTCCTCCCTCCTCCCTCCCTCCCTCCCTTCCTCCCTCCCTCCCTTCCTCCCTCCCTCTCTTCCTCCCTTCCACAGAGTCATGTTGTATAACCCAAGCTGACCTGGAACTCATGATCTTCCTGGCTCTATTTCCCAGGGGCTCTGCTTAGGTGTACACCACCACACCTTGAACATAAGCCTTTCTGGACTGCCTTTTCCTGTCATCTTTTCCTGCCAGCCAATGTTCTGTGCTGACCAGGGGAAATGGGCTACTATTTGTCTCTCAGCCCTTGAGGCCAATCTTGGTGCATGAAAACGAAAGGATCGGTTTCCTTAGATACCAACACTAATGCTTCCAAGACTGGGACCATTACATCTTCTATACCTTGGGCCTTCATACATACTTATCATCCCACGGCAGAGTGGAAAAACAAGAAACAGAGGGATGAGAGACTGAAAGGGGACTACCTCGTTCTTATAACAATCTGCTATTAAAATAACTAACCCACTCTTGCAATGATAGTCACACTCTACTCTTGAGGGCAGCATGGATCACCTTTTATTGGGCACCACCTTAACATTTGCTGGTGATTAATTTTCAGATGCAGGAATCCTGGAGAATACATTCAAAACACAGTAGAATCCTATGTGTGGTCTTAGACTGAAGAGACAAATTACATAGGCCCTTTTAGGGACAACTGGAAACATTTGAATATGCAGTTGGCTATATATGATATTAAAAATTTATCATTTTTGTTAGATGTGAGATTTTGGTTATATAAAAAAGAGAATGTTATTGTAATTTCAATATTTTTAAAGCATACATACATTTAAATTCTTTAAAGTTAAATACACTCTAAAACTTAAAAAAGGTCATGGTTGGGGTACGGTTTTGTGGGAGAGCACTTGCTTACTTTGTGTGTTTTGGGGGAAAAAGGAAGGAAGGAATGGAGAAGGAAAATAGGTTTTCTATTTTCAAACATGATTTGATACATTTAAAAACCAAATTAACTATTTAAATGTGTTAGTAAATATATCAGGCTGAGACAAGATACTTGCCTGGTATGCAGGAGGTCCGGCATTCCATCTCAGCCTTGCAAAAAAAAAAAATACATAATGCATGTATTTTCAGGAATGTAAAGTACTTGTACTTATAAGAAACACAGGCAAACCAGCCAGGAAGGCAATGCAGAGCTCACACTGATGGCCTCTTCCAGCAGCAAGTGGGGAGAGGAGAGCTGAAATTGGAGGTGGCAGTTTTCTTTAAAACTGTTCAAACTTAAAATAATGTACCTTATGATCAGTACACATGCAAGTCCCACTTCCTACCTACAGTCTTAGGACTGGGGTTAATCTTTTCAAAGATGACTTCTATGTTACATAGTTTTTAAATGGAAGAGGGAGGGGGAAAGAGAGAAAGAGAGAGACACAGACAGACAGACAGACAGACAGACAGACAGACAGACAGACCATTCTTTTCAGGGCTCCATAATTAGACAAGAATGCATACCAACATATTTTGGAAAGAAATTTTTGTTTACATAATTGAACCAAAAAGGAATTGTGAACAAGGAAATTCAATTAACCACAGCATTCTCTAAGCACCCTGGTTAGCTAATGGTCTTGGTCAAGCCTCAGTCAAACTGAAAATACATGTCCAAGTTAAGTGCTATGAATCGAGGGCAAAGGTCATAGCAAGCCATGTTCAAAATGCTAAACAGATTCCTGGCAGCGTGAGTCTTAGAGGACATAGTGGGCTGAGCCCCACACATGACATTAATGTCCAACAGCACAGAAAGAATACAAGGCCTTTGAGAGTAGATAATATAGCATTTCATCTTGATGATAAAATTAATACTCCTTTTCTTTTCAAGACAGAGTTTCTCTGTGTTACAGTCCTGGCACTTTGTAGACCTGGCTAAGCTCAAACTCGCAGAGACCTACCTGCATCTGCCTCCCAGGTGAAAATTAATATTCGTAATAAATAGATTTAATAAGAATGTCATACCTAAGAGAAAAGCTCTTCCAGACAGGCATTTCTACACATTTGACATGGACTGTAAAATAGAGCTTTCCCAGTTTTCTTGTTTGGGGAGGTGGTTTGTTAATGTTCTTCATTCATTAAGTCTCCTTTGTATCAGATATAAATAAGAAATTTATGCTTTGATCTGACATTACAGTTACTTAATCAAGGATGAATGAGAAAGATCAAGGGGCTGGGACCTGTGCCCATACACATTGACACAAATAAATAAGTATAAATAATTTAAAGCATTAAATAAAACCTCATTACTTTCAAGAAAAATTCTTTCCACTTAGTGATTGTAATAGTATATTATCATAGTCATAATTTGGTGGGCAGAATTTATTTACTACTACCAATCTACTTAGTTGGTTTATTTTAATTCACTGATAAAAACTAACGGTTCCTATTCTTTTAAAAAAATAATAATTGTTGCCTCTGTGCACAGGTAATTCAGTAGGGTCTGGGAATACATCAGTGAACAAGACAGACACAATCCCCTACTACATGAAATTTAAAGTCTAATGGGCAAAGAAGCTACCTAACAAGAAATGGAATGAAACATAATTTATTTCTCAGGAAAAGTCGATGAATACCTTCTGAGTGCGTAGCGAGGAATCTGACGTGTCATAAAAACACACAGCAGGCCCCTCAAAGCTCTTTCAGTTACCCACCTCACCACACCCCAGCTCTGTTTCTTCAGGGTTGGAAACTCAAGGGGAGACACAGCGGAGGTTTGGGTGACTACATGGAAAGAGGGCAGTTAAGTGTATGATATCTGCTGAGTTCCGTTAATGATGTAGTTTATGTTGGCCAGCTTTCCTGCTGGTGAGCTTAGGATCCCAAAGATGGGAGACAGAGGGACATGGGCTACTGAGATGTCATAATTTTGTGGATAGCCGCTTCAAACAGGCATCAAGGTCTGACCTGAGCCTGCTACTAACCTGAATATAGACAATAAAATTGCAACACCAAGTAATCCCACGGCGATGTTAAAATGAATCTGGGATACTTTTGTTTCCTCTGGTTGTTTGGACTTAAAGGATGGGAAAGATCTACTGAGGACATTATGAAATTCTAACTGTAAACAAAACTCGGCTTTGCCTTGTGACACACGCTTTTTAATTATTTATTTATTTATTTATTTATTTTTGTATTCTGAAATGCTTTTGGTTTTTTGTCTTTTTCTTTCCCTCTAGAATGTTCTCATTGTTGAGGTAAGCTGGCCATTCCTTTTTGATATTGGAAATTATAAGAGTCTAAAGGAGAGTTTCAAAATGTTGGCCTTGTTTATCAAATTGACAAAGTATCAAGTCCCCCGCCCCCCCCCCCCTGCGTGTAACACTTTAAAGGTGTTTAACAGAAGCCAACTATAGTCACTGGATTCAAATGATCCAAACCCAACAGTTTCCAATGCCTATGTGGGAGTTGGTCCTGTATTATAGCCAATCCCACAGACACCTCAGTCGGTTCTTTCATGATTTATGAGACAGACATTTGGAGGGAGAGTAGACAGCTTGTGGAAACAGCCAATACATTCATTACTATTTATTTAACAGCAAAACCAAGGCTAGAACTCTCCTCACCTCATGACCTCTAATGCCTTTAATCCATTCTCAAGCCTCAAAAATCATAAATTCAATCAATCAACATGACAATCCAAGGGAAAGTTATGGGGGTTTGGTGCTGGTGGGTCTTTTGCTGTTTTTGTTTTTCTGTTAAGAAAGATGCAGAAAGGCTGTAGACTCAGCAGACTCCCACAGTAAAAGGCCACGTTCCCTCAGGAGCACACCTGTCTAATCAGCCACCGAAAATCCAAAGAATCTTTTTGTTGTCAGGCTTCCACATTTTCGGTGTGACCTTCTCTGTGCACAGTTCTGGCTGCACACGGCTCAGGGAGTAGTCCCTCCAGCCAAATGAGTCGCTGGACCCTGGCTAGACTGGGACCTGTTGTGTTCCTCACCAACCCCTGACAGCTGAGTTCCAGCAGGAGGACAATAGGTTGCAGCTGCCAGTTCTGTGTAATCGTGCATCCACAGCTCGTCAGCAGCGGAGACCCTGTGTTCGCTGCAGCCGAGGAGCTCGGAACCCCTGGACGTCACCAGCTGCCGCGCAGACACACTTAGCATCCCCTAAGGAGTAGGGAGGCCAAGGCGTTTATCCTCTCAGTGTATTCAGATGTACATCCCATGTCCATGAAAATTCATGTGTCTGCTGTTTTGTGAAATGTAACCTCCAGGCCAAATTTAGTCCCTGACTGTGCATGCAAGAGTCTGGGTCCACTCAATGAGGAAGGACCCACATGCTCCCCAGAGGCAGAACCGAATCCTTTAACGCAGCTGAAGGATGCAAGAAGAATATTCACCAGCATGGTTTCCAGCTTCCAAATGATATGCCCACAAACGCATAACTGATTCTGCTTTCTGTGTGGACTCTTACGGGTTGGCCTTTGAAATGAATGTGCATTTTATTAATAAGGAATAGCTCTGCAAATGTAAAGAGCAGTATGCTATGCAAATTGCTCTGGTGAACTTTCTGCTTTTTGCAAAGGATGTTGTTGGAACTGGGAGGACCATGAAAGCTCTGCTCAGCAGCATCGAGAAATACAAGCCCAACATGGTGAAGATAGCCAGGTGAGTCAGACACAGCACAGTGCAGTGCTCTGTCCTCCCAAACAAGACCAAGAGGCATCCTCTCCCAGAACACTGTCCCGAGCCATTAGCACTGAACCTGGGATGCTAGGCTTTGACCTCCCTGACAAAACTCATCTGATTGCCAGCCTGAGGGAGACAGGGATGAGAGAGCAAGGCCTTTGGCAGCAGCCTTGCACCACATGCTTCCAGGAGCAGCCAGGCCAGCCCTCAGCAGTTGCTCAGCATGCTTCCTTCATCCAGCCCAGCCAGGCCACACTGCAGCTGCACAGGCAGGAGTTAAAGCAGGCCACGGTGGTGCGCCACAGGCATGGGGGGTGGGGCAGAGGAGTACACAACAACTTAACAATGTTTAATTTTTTTTGCAATTCATATCCTAATTTATTGGAGTGGTTAAAGTGAATTTTTTTTTAATGGCAGTTTGTTGGTAAAGAGAACAGCCAGAAGTGACAGCTTCAGACCTGACTGTAAGTGTTTCAGGGTTTGGGGTGGTTTTCTGGAGCTGGTGGCATTTCAGATGATACAAATAGTCCTACAAACTCTTTGTGTCCACCACCTCCTGATGGAGGTTCGGGCTCCTCGAAGGTACACATCTTACGATTGCATCTCTCACAACAACCCCATTCTATGTATTGGATTTATTGGTTGATTGATTGAATATATTTTAAAGAACTTCACTGGTATGTAATTCAGTCCAGGTTACTATACAAATTAGCTATGTAGCCCAGGCTGGCCTCAAACAGGCATCTACCTTTCTGTTACAGCTTCCTGAGTACTGGGATTACAAGTCTTCCCCAGGATACCCTGGTGCATTGGATACTTCAACTGTTACTTTTGTTGTTGTTATTGTTGTTGTTTTATTTTGTTTTTCGATACAGTGTTTCTCACTATAGCTTTGGAGCCTGTCCTGGAACTCTCTCTGTAGACAAGGCTGGCCTGGAACTCACAGAGAAGCCTCTGCCTTCCAAGTGCTGTGATTAAAGGCGTGGACCTCCATGCCCAGCTCTACTGTTATATTTTATGCAGTTGATCAGTTTTAGGGTGGAAATGGCCTTCCTCCCCTAAGACCAATTCAGATATTCAGGGTCCCTGATTGGCAGCTATTTGCACCAATCAAGAGACACTGCAAAATTTAGAAGGATTATCCTGCCCCCTTCCAGACCCTGCACATTGATGAGACATCTCCCTGCTACCACCAACAAAAATTCAGGAGCACAGAACAAGAGCAAGCAGAGCTCTCGGTATGCCATGTTCATACCTGACCTCAGACTTGTGCTCTGGAGGATTTTCCTTGTCCAGGGTGTTTTGCTGTCCTCCTCACAATAAGATTGTCTCTGTTCCCAGAAGGGCCAAAGCCACTGAATTATTTTTTATTCTAAACAAGAGATTTTTTTTATTTTTTTATTTTATTTTTACTTACTTACTTAAGGCAGACTTCAGCTAAAATTCTCTAACTTGCGTTTGTTCTAAAGTTCCTAGGATCATTTGGTTCCAATTCTCATCAGCAAGCTGAAAAAACATTAGCCAGAGAGGCATAGTATGGAGGGGTCATGAGCCAGGGTTTCTTCGTTCTAAACACTGGTCTCCTCTGCTGGGTTCCTAATTGCACATCAGGTCACCTCTGGGCAAATAACTGGAGCCCATAGCCTGTTCCTCTTGGTTGCTGGCCTTGGGGTCGGGTCTGTAAGTCACTATCATTATGTGCAGTTATTAAGCAGAAATTTTGTGAGAAGATTTTCAATTGGCATTGAAAACATAGGGCTGGAGAGATGGGCCAGTGGTTAACAACGTAGTGCTCTTGCAGGAGATCCAAGTTCTACTCCAGCATCTGTACGAGGCAACTCATGGCCACATGTCACTCCATTTTCATAGGGATGGAATTGTCTGGGCTCCACAGCCATCGACACACACACACACACACACACACACACACCCCACAGAGTTAAAAATAAAGCCTTAAAAACAAACAAAACAAAACAAACAAATCCATTTAAGGACAGGCATGATGACATGTGCCCATAATCTTAGCACTCAGAAGGCTGCAAGAGGATCACGAGTTCAAGACCATCCTGGGATTCATAGTGAGACCTCATATCAAAAAGACACAACCAAACAAAACCAAATTCAATTAGTTGTTAATCTCTTGTGTCATTTTATAAGAACAACATAAAATAAGAGCAACTAAGACTGGAGATGTGACTCAGTGGTAGAACACTTGTCAAATAAGTATCCTAGATCCCCAGCACCATACACACAGAGACGCACACATGCAGATGCACACACATAGACACACAGACAGTCACACACACAGAAAGACACACAGACGCTTTTTTTTTAAATTTTTTTATTGAACTATACATTTTTCTCTGTTCCCCTCCCTTCCTTTCCCCTCCTCTTCTACCCTCTCTCATGGGGTCCATGCTCCCAATTTACTCAGGAGATCTTGTCTTTTCTATTTCCCATTTAGATTAGATCCATGTCTGTCACTCTTAGGGTCCTCTTTGTTGTCCAAGTTCTCTGGGATTGTGGACTGTAGGCTGGTTTTTGTTTCCTTTATGTCAAAAAGTCACTTATGAGTGAGTACATACGATATTTATCTTTCTGGGTCTGGGTTACCTCACTCAATATGATGTTTTCTAGCTCCATTCACTTGCCCATAAATTTCAAGATGTCGTTATTTTTTTTCTGCTATGTAGTACTCCATTGTGTAAATATACCACATATTCCTTATCCATTCTTCAGTTGAGGAGCATCTAGGTTGTTTCCAGGTTCTGGCTATGACAAACAAAGCTGCTATGAACATAGGTGAGCACATGTCCTTGTGGCATAATTGAGCATCCTTTGGGTATGTACCCAAAAGTGGTATTTCTGTGTCTTGAGGTAGCTTGTTTCCTAATTTTCTGAGAAATTGCCATGCTCAAATCCAAAGGGCCTGGACCAGTTTGCACTCCCACCAGCTTTGGAAAAGTGTTTCCTCTAGCCACATCCTCTCCAGCATAAATTGTCATCAGTGTTTTTGATCTTGGCCATTCTTACAGGTGTAAGATGGAATCTCAGAGTTGTTTTGATTTGCGTTTTATGATGGCTAAGGATGTTGAACATTTCCTTAAGTGTCTTTCAGCCATTTTAGATTTCTCTGTTGAAAATTCTCTGTTTAGGTCTAAATCCCATTTTTTTAATTTGATTATTTGTTCTTTTGATGAGGAGTTTCTTGAGTTCTTTGTATATTTTGGAGATCAAACCTCTGTCTGGTTTAGGGTTGGTGAAGATCTTTTCCCATTTCGTAGGCTGCCATTTTGTCTTGTTGACTGTGTCCTTTGCTTTACAGAAGCTTCTCAGTTGCAGGAGGTCCCATTTATTAATTGTTTTTTTCAGTGTCTGTGCTACTGGGGTTATATTTAAAAAGGGGTCTCCTGTTCCAATGTGTTTAAGTGTACTTCCCACTTTCTCTTCTATAAGGTTCAGTGTGATTGGTTTTATGTTGAGGTCTTTGATCCATTTGGACTTGAGTTTTGTGCATGGCGATAGATATGAATCTATTTTCATTCTTCTACATGTTGATACACCATTGATATCCCAGCACCATTTGTTGAATATGCTTTCTTTTTCCATTTTACATTTTTTGCTTCTTTGTCAAAAATCAGGTGTTTGTAGGACACACACACACACACACACACTTTTAAGTAATAGCAACTAACACTGAGAAGCTATGATGTGCCGGGCGGGCCAGGTTCTTACAGCATACAGGGTAAGTTAATTCAGTCTCCAGAACAGCTGCTATTGATATGCCCATTTAAAAGACAAAAAAATGGAACACAACAAGCTTAAATGGCTTGCCAGAGTCATGCAACCATAGGAAGAGGGCCAGTAACAAGCCCAGGCAGTCTGCCTCAGACCACAGCATTTACAAACACTGCAGGAGCTGCACTTACCAGTGAGTGATGGGCCTCTCTGATTCCTGACAGCCCCACTGACTCATCAATTTCCTAGTCCATAACTTCACAATATTTGGCCTTCTACGCGGCTTTGGGCTTCAGTTTTCACAGTCTGCTTTATCACACCATTGTAAGGACTCCATTGCTCCCTAGAAAGTCTGTTATTGTTCAGTAGGGTTTCCTGGAACTAATTCTGATGTGTTAGCTAGCTCAGAATCCGGTTTCCCCTTTCTGAAGTGCCGAGACAGCATTTTTGAGTGTCTTTGACTCGTTGTTATATGTTCAAATGCTAATGTCTTTCCTTCCTCCTCTTTAAATTTGTTGCTCTCTGTTCAGACAAGGTCTGTCTGTGTAGCCGGGCTGGCATCTAACTCAAAAGCCTCCTGGCTCAGCTTCCCAAGTACCGAGATTACAGACATGCACCACTGTCCACAGTTCTTCTTTGCTTATATTTCTAGAAACAGCAAGTTCAAGGAATCAAACAGGCCTTCTACTTAGTGATCCCATAATTCAGGCCCCTAGAAAGCTGATCCTTCTAGCACTGTGTGTAAACTGAAAACATATTAGGTCATAGAGATCAAAATGATGGGCTGTACGGTGGTGGCACATGCTCTTAATCCCAGCTCTTGGGAGGCAGAGACAGGCCAGCATGAGATGGAGGCCAGCCTGGTCTACAGAGTGAGTTCCAGAACAGCCAAGGTCTACACAGAGAAACAATGCCTCCAGAGAAAACAACAGCAGCAACAAAACAAACAAAGAAGCAAACAAATAAAAAAAATGAATACCCCAAATGGTAGTGACCATGAAGATCACTGTCCACAGGCTGTACCTGTGGGTACAGTGTCATGTAACTAGGCATACATGCCTCTTGTCTATCGTATTACAACAAATGAATTTACAAGATTCCAAGATACTGAAGCAAATTTGAAAACCACTAGACCACACATATTACCCTGCCTGATGATCTCTGGGAGAAAACTGTTGTCTGTTTCTTCCTTTAAAAAAAAATTCCTTAACTTTATTTTATGGGCATTGGTGTGAAGATGTCAGATCCCCTGGAACTGGAGTTACAGACAGTTGTGAGCTGCTGTGTGGGTGCTGGGAACTGAACCGGATTCCTCTGGAAGAGCAGCCAGTGCTCTTAACCGAGCCATCTCTCCAGCCCGCTGTTGTTTGTTCCTTAATAAACATCATGTTCTCGACTGTCTCCTTTTGTTGCACCCATTTCCTCCCAGCCCACGCTCATTAGAGATAAAGAGCTAAGTAGGATTCCCTGCATGGTAAATCGGCACAGAAATGACGCTCAGCATCCTCTCCTTCGAGCTCACAAGCCCCTTTTCTTTCGTTTTGTCTCCCAGGTTTTGCTTTCCAGCCCGTCAACAGGCTGAGAACAGTGACACAGTGGGAGAATGGCTTCCCAGTTGTGGCAGTGCCATGATGCTTTCTGCTTCAATGGGCCTCTGTGCTTGTGAGACCATCTCCTTAGGCATTATGGCATTTACACACCGCTTGTTGTGAATAAAGTCACGTTGCTAACACACACACACTTCTCGTCATCCACTGGGCCTCCTGAACCCTTCCTCAACTCTGCACACTACAGGCCCATTCCGCATACATGCTTCCTTGTTTGCCTTGTGTCCCCAAGCCATCATTCTGGGCCAGGCATTCATTGGATTGTCTTGCACAATGCTTCTCACTTCTGTTTACCTTTTAAGTGCCAGAGCGGCATATAGCAGTAGTATGCTCTAAACTTTCGTCCTTGTCTCTTTCGGCTAAGATGCTGGATTTGAGATCCCAGATGTCTTTGTCGTGGGCTATGCCTTAGACGACAATGAATACTTCCGAGACCTGAATGTAAGTATTGCATACAAAACCCAAATTCTCTGTACCTAAGACGTTAATACTAGCATCAATCTAACAAATTACTAAAAACAGTAGCAAAATGTAGCTATATTTTTTGATGGGAACACTTTGGGAAAAACAATTAATTCTTCCAATCCTTCCAGTATCCCACAAGGTAGGTTATCAGGATGATAGAAACATATCATGCTTATTTGCATTCGGTGCTGAGAAAAGGGAAGCAGAACAATGGCCCTATACTGTTTTTTGTTTTTGTTTACTATTTTATTTTATTTTATTTTGCTATAGTCATCAAGGCGTCTAGCACATTCTATGTGAACTTTTAAGCTAAAAATAGAATCCTGATGCCTTTTTACCCTCTATGGTTTCAGCACATATGCGTGATCAACGAACACGGTAAAGAAAAATACCGAATATGACGAAGCAAAACTCCTCAGCGTCTCTTTCCCAGATAATATGATTCTTCTACTCAGGAAGCCAGAGTGTAAAGTCTGTCTCCATGCCCCTCTTCACTCAGTAGCATGTAAAAGACTTTTTAAAAATGAGTTCTTCTTTTCGGATATTAGAATGTCAATACTAATGGTTCTTCAGGAAAAGAAGACTGTGCCTGCTTTTGACTCATTCCAGTTTGAACTTCTCATACCCCAAATCCCACCCACCTTTAATGCTCCCGAACATACCTGCTGCTTTAGTACAGTCTCCTCTCAGGGGCTCTTCCTGGACAAACTCCCACCCGATTACTCAAATATTGTTCACTTAACTCCTCTAACGTTACATGTCTTTATAACATTTTTACAGTAATAAGAACCTGCACCCCACTTTGTGTTAGCCCTGAGCCTGTACAGTAAGAATGCAGCTAAGTTCCCTCACTAAGACAGGAGCCAAAGGACAGCTTCCTGGGAGCATCTGTCTGCCCGGCTGTGACAGGACGTTGTTATTTGCTTTGACAAAACCTTTCAGGAGTGCGGGGACAATGAACCTTAATGATGTTATGAAATGAGCCTTCACTGTGTGCTCGTGAGCTGCGTTTCCTGCATGTGATGACAGCATGTCATGTGTGCATGGATGGACTCGACTGTGTTTAATACTCTGCATTTTAATTAGAAAAAACACAATGGCAGCAAGGCCTGCCCCCCTGAGCTGAATCCTTTTATTCACGTGGGACATGAGCAAATGGCGGGATTGAGAGGCGGAGGGTGTTTGCAAAAATCAGCACTAAACAAGTGTGGATTTTCCTCTTATTTGCATGAAAGAATAAAACAGTTAAATATTGTTTTAATAATGAACAAAGGTAGAATTATTTAACTCAATGTCCTTATATGACTTCCCACACAACCCAGGGTGCCAGAGGAAGCAAGCACACATACAGAAGTTCTTGTGCATAACACACACACACACACACACACACACACACACACACACACACCTATTAGCACCATTATATGTGACTCTTCCTAATTTGTAAGGATTTTAATTAAAAGTAAGCTCAAGAGCCCACAGTTCTGGATATATTGCCTCCTAACAGGAGAAAATGCAAAATAAAATAACTAAATAGTCTTTGTTTGGTTCTGAACCGTCTACAGCATATTGCTACATTGTAGAGTCCTTTAAACTAATAATAAAAAAGACATGTTTCCCAACTGCTTTCATATGCTTTCAGTCATTGAACTGTGTGTGAGCCAGCAGCCTAAATGCATGGCTGTGTGTACCTAGCCCATGGTCAGCCTGGATTAAATCCAAAACACGCACTCAGATAAGCAAACGTCAAGCCAGGAGCCATCTGCCACTTCCCTGTTGTCCTCCCTAAACCTGCTTTGTGAGGGCAAGGAATTCACGTGTGAAGGAAGATTTCCTGTATATCTATCCCCATCTCAGCCAGAGAAGAAAACAGACCCTGCCCAGATTCCCCAAGGGGGAAGCCACAAAGGGAGTCACTTCTGGCTTTGTTCCGAAAGCACATTACTGATTAATAGTAGTGTAGAACTAAATTCATAAGACTCACATTTTATATATACTTTACCATTATACCATATTTCTACCTAAAGGCCTAGAAAAACAGACACACGCTTGGTTTGGAATAGAAATTTATCCATGTAGCAGGCAGCTTAGAAATGTTTTCTTAAAAATCTTGCATTTTAAGTAAGCATCATTAGCATTTGTGACAATTGTGTTTGTTCAGATTAGAAAACTGATCTGTCTCAAAATTGTGAAGGTTTGTATATTTAATCGCCAAAAAGAAAAAAAAACAGTAAAGCAAGGAAGTTTAATCATTTCTGCTATTTTTTCATATCAGACTATTTTGACACTGATATGCAAGAATGCCATCTTGGGAAAAACATTTCTTTTCCTGTTGCAAAACGCTGACTGGGGTTTATGCTCCTGAGTTTAGTCACATCACTCCAAAAACATAAAATCTGCTTAGCAACAAATCTAGGTATTTATTTAGCAGTTAGCACTTATAAGGGTCTATCTCAGTTACCCTTCTTTTGTGAACCCTGAAGAGTGACTTAAGGGAGGAAGGATTTTAGTTCCCCATTCCAGGTTGCAGTGCATCCTGGCAGGGAAGTCAGTCACACCACCAGGAACTCGAAGGAACTGATCACATCTACAATCAGGAGACAGAAAGATGAAAGCAGAAGAGTTTTCATTTTAGACAGTCCGAGATCTCCTGGCCAGAAAATGACCCCACCCACAATTAAGAGGGTTGTTCCACATCAATTAATCTAGTCAAGATAATGCCACACAGGCATATCCAGCCTCCGAGATGATTCTAGAGTCTGTCAAGTTGACAGCACCAACTGCCATAGACATGGAGCAGGACTGGGACTGCTTCTCCATAGTGGGACCAGCCATGCTCAGCCCCAACACCACAAAAGCAGAAAGGAGGGGGTGGGAAAATATATGTGTTACTAAATTAGAATGTTTGGGCTGTTTAATCAATAAAGTTAGTAATACTTAGGAGTTTTCTAAACAAATTAAAATGCCTAGTTATAAATTGGCTGGAATTTATTACACTTTCAGCATCATACTCAAGCGTGAGGTGCCAATAAACGGCTCTCCTGGTGTTCTTTTGCTATCTCCGATAGATTGCCATGTTTCTGATATTCTGAAACAGTGAAAGCAACCTATAGGAGTAGTCTAGATTGCTCAGCCCCTGTGCTAGACACTTATGTCTTCCCAGTGAGAGAGCGATCACTCATCCCCTCCCAGGCATCAGGGAGCTACTCCCTCCCTTTGGAATAGAACCACTGCATTCCAGAAAACCCTGAGCTCACCCTCTGCCCAATTGTCTAATCTGGAAAATTGAGCATTTTGAGAATTTTACTTAATTTGCTGGTCACAAAATTCCTTCAGATCCCAAGACAATAGGAGAGGATGGGTGGATAAGCAGAGTCCAGGAGGGAAGGAGGGGATTGTGGAAGTGGTGACCATGCCCCCATGCAAAGGTGTGGAGAATGATGAGAAAAGGGTACTCCTGACGGGGGCTGCATGTCAGACTTGAGGGTTGCATCTGAACCCTGTGTAGAGAAGGCATAGCCAAAACAGTGGTACTCTCCAACTCTCCACTTTACACAGGACGAGGGCACCTGTGGGCATGTTAACGCTTTGGTACAAGGAGGGCAAAGCAGCATTTACACTTTAGGACCCATGAGGTGTATAGTGCAGAGAGAAAGGGCACTGTGGAAAGACAGTTCACACCAGTCACAATAGGCCACATTCCAGAGGCTTCATGCACTATAGACAGCATGCCCAGAGGACCACAGGGCAGGACTGCTGATGGAAACAGGAGAAAGCCTGGAGCAGGCAGGAGTCTGTCTGTGCTGCCTGAGCCTGCAAGGACACTGGTCTGGTCAGACTCCATGCTCACCCAGTCAGGATCCTTGCTAATAGCTGTGGTGGCCCCCGGATGTGGTCACTTTAACCGAAAAGGTGTCTTTTTCTTATCTATTCAAAGTTAGGTTGGCTGTTTTGTTCTTGATGTGTGCAGTTTCTAACTAGAAGTCAATGGCTTTTTCCCCCAGAGCAGACTTTTCCTCAGACTGAAAGGTGAACATGGAGACACGATAAGGGGAGGAGGGCAGAATCCTACATCTTCAAAGGGGGAAATAAGCCTGAACACATATCACCGTGGCCTCATTTTTTTCGAGGGGGGGGGCCGATACAGGATTTTTCTGTGTAGCCCTGACTGTTCTGAAACTCACTCGGTAGACCAGGCTGGCCTGCAAGGTTCACTTGAGAAGGCAGGATAAGAAGAAAGAGTGGTAATTTCAAAAGCTAGGGGATGGTGTTGTGATGTATGACAGTGGTGATTAACTCCATCAAAGAAAAACAAACAACAGGAAAGGACAAGGAAGACACTTGGGCTTTGTTGTTGTTGTATGCTACAGATAGTAATACAATCCAGAGAGGAGGAATCAATTATTGCTTTGTGTAGTGGCTAGTTTTATGTCAGTTTGACAGAAACTAGAGTTATCTGAAAGCTGAGACCCTCAATTAAGAAAATACCTCTATAAGATCCGAATGTAGGACATTTTATTAATTAATGGGAGAGGATCCAGCCCATTGTGGGTGGCGCCATCCCTGGACTGGTGGCCTTGGGTTCTATAAGAAAGCAGGCTGAGCAAGCCATGAGGAACTAGCCAGTAGGCAGCACACACACCCCTGCCCCATGACCTTTGCATCAGCTCCTGCCTCCAGGTTTCTGCCCTGCTTGAGTTCCTGTCCTGACTTCCATCAGTGATGGACTAGAAGTGTTAAGTGTAAGCCAAATAAACCCTTTCCTCCCTAACTTGTTTTTGGTCATGGTGTTTTATAATAGCAATAGAAACCCTTACTCAGGTGCTTTGTAATAAAACATTTCCAGACTGAGGAGCGTAAACCAACAATTGGTATTTATTTGGTATTTCTTTTATCTGAGAGGGGCACGGTCTAGGTTTTATGAGGTCTGATAGAAGCCCTAAATTTTGAAAGCTTCAACCAAGTGACACTAAACTGCCCAGTAGGGCAGCAATTAGCTGCTCATGATTAAGTCAATGCTAAATAAAAGCAGCAATACACGTCCTCATTCAAGCTAGCTAGGTCACTATTGCTCAGTAAGCTGGGGTGGTTTGTGGTACCCAAAAGGGCAGGGCAGACATGGACAATTCCCTTCTCATAGAAAGTCACGTAAACACCAAGGCCTGAACATCTAGCTGTCACTGTTGGCTCTCAGCTGGATTAGATGAGAGTATCGCCCATGCGTCCTTCTGGAAGGCCCAGTCCTCCTCTAAACAAGGCAGCTGAGTGATAAAGGTAAGGGGCGTGGGGTACGTTGGGTTTTATATGGCAGGCTCACTTCTACCACAATTGTTTTTGTTTTCTGGTTTTTTTTTTTTAGTCTGGCATTACAAAGGAAGGTAGAAGACTACCACAACCTGATAGAAGAATAGAAACATATTAAAAGATCAAGAGCCATGGGTATATGTTGCTGTGACTACCTCCGAATGTCAGCCCCCTCGGGAAAGTTATATGTTGTAGTGGTTGGAATAGGTATGGCCTTCATAGATTCATGGCTTTGAATGCTTGGCCCATTGGGAGTGGCAGTATTAGGAGGTGTGGTGTTGTTGGAGTAGGTGTGGCCTTGTTGGAGGAAGTGTGTCACTGTGGGGCAGACTGTGAGGTCTCAAATGCTTAAGCCCGGCCTAGTGTAACAAAATCTCCTGCTGTCTGCCCATCAAGATGTAGAACTCTCAGCTCCTCCAGCACCATGTCTGCCTGTGTGCCGCCTTGCTTTCCCCATGAGGATAAAGGACTGAACATCTGAAACTATAAGGCAGCCCCAATTAAATGTTTTCCTTTACAAGAGTTGCTGTGGTCAGCAGGAGGGTGGTGGCATATGCCTTTAATTCCCCTTAACCAAGCACTTGGGAGTCATAGGCAGGCAGATCTTTGTGAGTTTGAGGTCAGCCTGGTCTGCCTTCCAGGGGGTGGGGTAGTGGGGGTGAGGAATGAGTTGCCATGGTCATAGTGTCTTTTTGCAGTAAAAGAAATCCTAAGACACATGTCCTGTGCATTTCCTATTAAGATCAGGGAAGAAGTTGATTATTCAGTGGTTATAAAGTGTGGATAAAACAAATCTACTTATGCATGTTATGTGTGTGTGTGTGAGCATGTATGTATGTGTCATTGTCTTGTTAGGGTCACTATTGCTGTGATGGAATACCATGACCAAACGCAGCTTGGGGAGGAAAGGGCTTACTTCTCTCACACTTCCATATAATAGTGTGTCATCAAAAGCAGTGAGAGCAGAAACTCACACGGGACAGGAACCTGGAGGCAGGAACTGATGCAGAAGCCATGGAGGAGGGCTACTTACTGGCTTGCTTCACATGACTTGCTCAGTCTGTTTTCTTATTGACCCCAGGATCACCAGCTCAGGGATTGGCATTACCCACAATGCTCTGGGCCCTCCCCCATCAATCACTAATTAAGAAAATGTCCCACAGGCTTGCCTATATCTCAGTCTTATGGAGGCATTTTTTTAAATTACGGTTCTTCCTCTCAAATGACTTTAGCTTTTGTCGAGTTAATAAAACTATCCAGCAGAGTGTTTACATGTAAAAATATGTATATACGAGATTTGCATGAAACAATGGGGAAAAAATTCAAAGTCAAAATCAAAGACCTTCTACTTCAGTAAAATTTCTAGGAGTGCGGGGCATGCAGAGATATTCCTTCTGAGTTGTTTCTCCTGCCCGTCCCACCACCAGGGAGGAAGCACAGTGGCTAATGGGCCTATCTACATCCACGACAGCTATTCCTCCCGTGGGGGTGTTACTCCAGCCCGTGTACCAGACAACTCGGAAAGCTAGAGTTTTAAGTGGGACCTGGAATAGAAGGTTCTATAACAGGCTCAGGTTGCTGTGCAGCCTGCTCTACTACTTGGTCCATACAATCCAGCAGACCCGATAGTACTTGAGGTATCCACGGTAACTATAGATGCAGTTAGGAACCTTTGGCAGGGCCCTCTAGGTGAGGAGGAGGCCTTTGGGATTTGGGAGCCAGAATTCACTGTCATATACAGACAACTGTTCTTCCTTTAATAGGTAGCCTTAGTGGAAACTAAGCATTTAACAATTAACCACTAAGTTACCAAGCAACCTGAGCTGCCTGCCCATCATGGGCTGGGTGTTATCTAACTCACAGAAGTTATATGTTTGGATATGACAGCAGCAGCCCATTATCATATGCAAGTGCTATAAAATGATTGGCGCTATGATCTTATTCCTGGAAACAGTAACCACCAAATCACCTTAAACCACAGGCTACTGAGTACTAATCGTCACGGTTTTACAGTGGAAGCCCATCAGTGCTCCTAATCTAATAGGAAGGGATGATTGCAAGGAAAAACAAAAACAAACAAAACCCAAAACTGTCTTTATTTTAACAAGGAAGTAGGTTCTGCCATGTGAAGAATAGTCATAACCTAGAAAATAGTTTGTACGGCACAACTTCAGGATGGCCATGCAAATCTTAGGTGTTCACAGAGGATTCTGTCACAAATGTAACATGGCAGGCCAATGGTGGAAGAATCATGCCTCAGGCTCACCATGCAGGTTCACAACTGCCTGTAACTCCAGTTCCAGGGGACCCAGTGCCTCTGGTATCTGTGGAGGTAGGCATGGGTGCCATACTCATGCATGCAGGCTAAACCCTCATACACAAAATAAATCTAAAATATCTTAAGCTGTTAGAGAAAACGAACTAGCCAGTGTAATCCCACTCAGAAGCATATAGTGTGGTACACGCACTGACCTCTCATTCCGTCAAGTGCAAGTTATCTTAAAGACTGGACTGGACATGTGACAAGTCCATTGCATCTGGCCAGGTGACAGCTCCCATGGCATCCATGCATTAAATGCTTCTGAAGCTTTAGGTCTGGTTTTCAGACTAGTATTTTATCCCTACCCACACAGTATATACATCCATCTTGAGACAGAAATAAAACTGAAATCTCCCATATCCATGCTAAAAAGCTTTTACAGATGCTTGCTGATTGAATACCGTGTGGTAATAAAGGTGGTTTGTTCTGTTGACCTAAGAACAAACTTGACTTTCTAGCATCTTGTTGGTAGTTTTGGCAACAGCAGACAGACTTTAAAACTACGGAGAAAGCCAGGCAGGACAGAACAGACAAGATGATCCCAAGTCCAGGGTCTGCCCGAGCAACTTAATAAGGCCCTTCCTCAAATAAGAATTATGAAGCTATAGCTCAGCACTGGGATAATACATGATAAGCCCTATGGTCAGTTCCCAGTATCATAAATAAGGGAGACAGAGAAGGACAGAAAATGGTGAGGGGAAGCGCAAGGTCTGTAAAGCAAGAATCAAGGAACCCCGAGGAGATCTTAGGGGTGGTAGAGGTTTGGGGGTCCCAGGCTCTATTCCAAGGGAAATCTGACTCTTGAGAGTCAAACAGAAAGACTCCTGATCTCCCTGGAAAGAAAGAGATGTGGTAACCTGGTTTATTCCGACAGAAGGAGGACATTTGTCTTCATTCACTGTCCTGTAAGAAACTAAAAGACCTAGGGCTACAATCATAGCTCAGGGTCAGAGTGCTTGTCTGCTCTATACAAAAGCCTGGCTTCTATCCCCAGCACCAATAAGAGAAGAGAGGGAAGGAGAGGAGAGGGGAGGGGAGGGGAGGAGAGGGGAGAGAAGAAGAGGGGAGGGGAAGGGAGAGGGGAGGGGAAGAGAAGAGAAGAGAAGAGAAGAGAAGAGAAGAGAAGAGAAGAGAAGAGAAGAGAAGAGAAGGGAGGGGAGGGGAGGGGAGGGGAGGGGAGGGGAGGGGAGGGGAGGGGAGGGGAGGGGAGGAGAGGAGAGGAGAGGAGAGGAGAGGAGAGGAGAGGAGAGGAGAGGAGAGGAGAGGAGAGGAGAGAGGAGGAGAGGGGAGGAGAGAAGGAAAACAGGCTCCTTCCTGTTTTTTGTAGCATATGCTATGTTGAACTAAGAAATGATGTATGAAACCTATCAGCTCACCAAAAATCTTACAAAAGTCTGATACTTTCTTGGCCATTGGGATTTGCTGGGCCGGTGTGTGTCTCAGAAGACCCCCTTAGCCTTGGCTCTGAAAAGCCTCTTCATGCTTCACCCCTACCCCTCCCGTGGCATGCTCTGTCTCGAAGGTCTTCTCCAGGTTTTAAAGGGAAGCCTCTCCTTTAAGGTCCCCATTAAGCGGTCTTTAGTATGTTGAACCCTTTTCTATCTAACGTCTCTCCTGCCACAGATGCATTGCTTGGACACCTTCCCTTCTACTGAATCATGTTTCTCCTGAGAACTGTGTGCCAGCTTCATTTCTGTGTGAAGTCCATTGCTGCTGCCCTTTTAAAAACCAGGCTTGACCTCCCAGAGTCCTTTCAGCTCTCTTAAAACTGGCAAGATCTCTGAATGGACAGAGGTCAAAGGCATTTTTCTTATCTCTAAAATATGTGTGCAGATCTCCACTGTGATTACTAACCTTGACTAAATTTAGGACTTCCTAGGAGATAACACTTTGGGCTTGTTTGCGAGGTGTTTCTAGATAGTGAGAAAGGAAGACCCACACTGGATGCCGGAGACAATCCTACTCAAAGGCCCTGCACTGAACATAAAGGAAGCAAGCCAGGCAGTGGTGGCACATGCCTTTAAGCTGAGCACTCGGGAGCCAGAGGCAGGCGAAGCTCTGTGAGTTTGAGGCCAGCCTCGTCTACAGAGTGAGTTCCAAGACTGGCCTCCAAAGCTATTGAGAAACCCTGTCTCAAAAAGGAAGCAAGCAGAGTTTCCCAGCTGTGTAGGCAAGGTGACTGACCAGCTTCCTCACACTCCAGTTGTCTGCCTCCCCTCACACACCACAAACCATCAATAGATATAAACCCTGACACACCTACACACATTTGATAATAAAGTACAACTAGGTCTCTGCAGAGCCCACTGTCTTCCAGAATTCTTTAGATCTGTTGGCCCTAACTTCAGTTGTTTGTTTGGCGTTCGAGCACACGCTGTATACACAGTTCTCCTTCACTTACTCAGCATTCATGCTCAATGCTGTTCACATTTATAACTTAAGAGTCTTAAATTGTTTGGTACAGAACCAATTTTCCTCATTTTACAAGCTGCTTATCACACATACCACAACGTGCTGTAGCTAATGGAGCTGCTAAGCTCTGCAGCTCTCTGTGACTCATGAGCTTTTTTAAAAACTTGAGTTCAACAACATCTGGTCGCTTATATAAGGAGAGGGATGATCTTCACAATCAGTGATTTTTCTGGACGCTGTGTTTCTGCACCTGGCAGCCTTCCACTTCCCTCTGAGTGGCTGCTCTCTTTGTGTAGTTAAACAAGCATCTCCATTTTCCCCGTGAAGATTAACACATGCAGGAACTTGGTCAAGTAGTGCACCATAAACTCGTGCAGTGACTGATTCCTGGATCTCCGATGTTAATCTGCTCAGCGTTGATCCGATCTTGAAATAAAAGAGTGAAAACTAGAAATAATTGGAAATGATTTCGAAGCAGTAAAATCCCCATGTTGTACACGTCAGGGAAGAATGTGGTGGCCTTTTTGTTTGCTTTAGTTAGGGTTGTATTCTTGGAACAGAGTCTCACGCTGTAGCTCAGGCTGACCTCAAATTTAGAGCCATTCCTCTGCCTCAGCATCCTAAGAGCTGGGAGTACGGTTTATACACCTGGTTTAGAATGCTATTTCTTATGGAGAAATTTATATTAGGAAATTTCCGGGGTCTCTCTGATAGCCACCACAGAGAAGGCAAAGTTCATGTTTTTCAAAGTGCATCCCCAGGTAAATTAGTTTTTTCTAGCCAGATGTTTTATTCATCCTTTCTGTCTCACAGTCTCTTAGACAGGAATAAAATATGCATAATATTCATGTGATGGAGGGCCCTAACAATGTTCCAGGATTTTCTCACATTCATGGTTTAGTCTAGTCTCTCTTTAATCTTTGGAATGGCAATAAGGAACGAAAGCTTGCTGCTGGGAAGGAATTGCACACATTTGAAAATTCTTTTAAACATTTCTACCACTATTACTTCAGGCATAAAAGGAACAGCATGAACTGCAAACACTATTCTCCACGTGTCTTTATATCCATTTTTTTAGGGGGTAGGGAGGGGTCCAGTAAGAAATCCAGGAGTTTAAAAAAAAAAGTTTGTACTAAAACTTGTATAACAATGAGATGATAATTGGCTCAAGATATTTAAAAGGATCCAAATGACTCTCAAATAATTTGCTAAGCTGGGTGGTGGTGGCGCATGCCTTTAATCCCAGCACTCGGGAGGCAGAGGCAGGCGGATCTCTAGGAGTTCGAGACCAGCCTGGTCTACAAGAGCTAGTTCCAGAACAGGCTCCAAAACCACAAAGAAACCCTGTCTCAAAAAAACCAAAAAAAAAAAAATAATAATAATAATAATTTGCTAACATCCATTTTAGGATGGTCATAGATTAATATTGATTATATGTTCATATAATTCATATGTTCAACAGAAACTATTTTTTATTTATCTTTCCATGGAACTAGTTTAACTTACTCATAAATGGATGGGCCAAATTTGATGGTTAGAAAGATTTCAATAAATATAACATTTTTACAGCCTTTGCAATATTTATTTCAGAACATTTCACTTAATACTAAACACTTTCATCAAGTCCAAAAGGAAAATACTTTTGTTTAGAATAATTTGTTTTGTTTTTGAAGGAAATGAGCGTAGACACTGAAGATGCTGCCGGTAACATTCTTTGAGGTCTTGGCAGAGCTTGAACTATGTCGGTGATTTTGTTAAGCACACCATGTGCCTCTCTCATGCCCATCCCCACCCCTTAGTGAGACATCAGCTGTACTCATTCTTCCCTGCGGCGACACAGCACCTCAGTTAAGAAATTACTATTTTCTAAAACATCTATATTCATAGAAAAAAAGTCCACAAATAGCTAAGAAATGGAAACAACCCAATCATCTGTCAAAGGCGTTGATGGTTGAATGAATGAACAAATGGGAGGCATATACAATGGAGGATTCAACACCCAGAATATAACAACAGCAACAACAAAAGTTGGGGATGTTGCTCAGTATGCTGACTACTTGCCCAATATACACAAGGCCCTGGGTTAGATTTTTCATCACCACATAAATGGGGCATGGTGGCACACACCAGTAATCCTGGTATTTGAGGTGGAGGAAGGACACCTAGAAATTCAAGGTATCCTCAACTACATGGGGAGTTTGAGACTAGCCTGGGTTGAAGGAAAACAAAGACTGTTGCAGGCAACGTGAGTGAACCTTGAAGAAAATATGGCAAGCGAAATAAACCAGCCACAAAAATACAAACACTATGTGATTCTGTTCATACAAGGCCTCTAAAATGCCTATGAGTTAAAAGCAAAGCTACAGAAAGCACATAGAACGGCCATTGCCAAGGGTTGGGAGTGTTTAATGGCTATGGTGTTTCATTTCTATCAATAAAAACATTTTAGAATTTTGTGTGCATGTACCTAACGCTACACACTGCACACACTAGAAAGACTTAAGATGGTAAATTTGTATGTGCTTGCTATCAGGATTATAAAGAAATATTTCCTCGGAAAGGATTTTAACTCTTCTTGAGTTTTATGCTTCGTGTTTTCCCACAGTGGTGATAAACAAGTGGAGCCCCGTTGTTTCGGGGCAACCAAAAACCACATATGAAGTTCTGTTGCTGAACTTCATCAATATCAAACAATTCACTCTGTCAACATCTTGTGGGATTTTATAAATTCCAAGATTTGGGGCAGGAGGAAAATGAAACTGGAAAGTAATCAAGTGCAGTGCTTCTTTAGAAAGCTGTTGAAAGCTGCAGTAAGCTCACATCCTCCCTATCTGGAGAAGTCTATATTCTCAGTGTTCAGGAAAGGGAATGGAAGGCCCACTTCTGAAGTGAAAAGAGGGAAGGAATACGGATTTAATCAAGTCTTCTGAGGTGTGCAGCTGCTCTGCCTTCTCTGATACGCTGGGGTCCGTCTCTGTTGTGTGGGTGTTTAAGGCAGAGTCCAAGTGACTAAGATCTGTTTCAGATGCTCCCACACGCAGCATTTAAAGAACCTGGCATTTAGCTCCGTTCCTAATCTGCAGCTGGTGCTCACTGGCTTCAGGCAGCTGAAGAAGTCCCCTTTGTGCTGGAGTCTGCGTGTGGAGATAGGTGACTGGGGGACTGTACCCACCACCACCGGGGATTCTCTCCCCTCCGCACATCTCTTCTCTAGGCAGCCTACTGTTCCAACTCCTCTTCCTCCCTATCCCTGACCCTCTGCTCTTCCTCCCCATCCCTAGACCCCTCACGCTTCCTCTCCATCTTTAGACCCTCCACTCTTCCTCTCTATCCCTAGATCCTCCACTCTTCCTCTTCACCCCTAGACCCTCCACTCTTCTTCCCTATTCCTGACCCTCTGCTCTTCCTCCCCATCCCTAGACCCCTCACGCTTCCTCTCCATCTTTAGACCCTCCACTCTTCCTCTCTATCCCTAGATCCTCCACTCTTCCTCTTCACCCCTAGACCCTCCACTCTTCTTCCCTATTCCTGACCCTCCGCTCTTCCTCCCCATCCCTAGACCCTTCACTCTTCCTCTCCATCCTTAGACCCTTCACTCTTCCTCCCCATCCCTAGACCCTTCACTCTTCCTCTCCATCCTTAGACCCTTCACTCTTCCTCTCCATCCTTAGACCTTCCACTCTTCCTCCCCATTCCTAGACCTTCCACTCTTCTCCCTATCCCTAGATCCTCCTCTCTTCCTCCCCATCCCTAGACCTTCCACTCTTCTCCCTATCCCTAGATCCTCCTCTCTTCCTCCTCATCCCTAGACCCTCTGTTCTTCCTCTCCATCCCTAGATCCTCCACTCTTCCCCCTCATCCTCTTTCCCTCCTCTTTCCCTCCTCTTTCCCTCCTCTCTTCCTCCCCCTTTGCCCCTCTTTCTCTTTTGTGTTGGGAGTGGAATCTGGGACCTCAGCACGCTACTGCACATCACTCTACCATCAGCTACCCTCCGGCCCTTTTCATTTGTGTGGTGAAGGGCTTAGAAGGCTTCTTCATTTCTGAAATACACTAAGCAACTCATTCTGTATTGTTCCTAGGTTCTTGGATGTGAGTAAGCTTCCCAGAGTTTGAAACTAAGGATGTTTTATAGGACAAACTCCAGACTTACAAAAAATACAGATCTCTCCTCTGAATTATTTCATGTTCTTGTGTGTTATTTAACAACAATAAGACATTAGTCCCTTTCAGTTAGAATAGTCCTTTAATATCTTAGAGATCCTTTAAGACTGATGAAGATCTCAAGATTATATTGAATTTGAAAAATCATCTTGACAACCAACTAAATACTAGTTATGTCATGAGGCAAAACATACATAGATTTTGCCTCACTTATGAAAGCAAACTGAACAACAATCGTTCAAGTACAGTTTCCCAAATCACATATGGAGGTGTTGTGTAAACTTGCTCGCAAGGAATCTACTCTGGTCTTGTGTATCACTCCTGTGGCCAACTCTAGTACAGGGTTTGTGTGCCCAGCTCCCTTCAGAGTAAAACATGTGACTGACTTTCTGGATTCTGGTGCCTTGCAGGCAGAGGGAGGTCCTGATTGGCTGACACTTTGGCACACTTGCCCTTAGCCCTCAGAAATTTCTCTGGACCAATAATTGACTCATAGCCGAGGCTCCATGGCTCCTTGGTAATCCCAGCTTGCTCCAGGCTTTGTGCCTGCCTCTGTTATCCACTGTCACATGATCCCAGCTTAACTGTTGTGACGGGAGGGTGGAAGTCACCCCTTCAGCTTCAGGTACGTCACCCACAGCATCTCTCCCCAGCCCAGCATGTGTCTGCATACTCTTACTGCATGTTCACCTGCTGCATGGCAGCAAACTGAGCAAAATGCCCTTCAGTCTTACTCATCATTCATTCTGTACATTATTAATGAATCATTTTGCCCCTCTAGAACTCCTACTTATAATAAAAGAACTAAACCAAACCAATCTTTTTCTCCATTGTTAGGAGTGTTTTCTAGGATAGGAGGCAAGAGGTTAAGGGCACAGTTTTTGGCAACAAGCAGACCTTTTGCGTATGGGTTTTCCACTGACTAGCAAATGGCCTAGCCAACTGGGCTTCAACTAAATGGAACTAATTCTTACCTCCCAGTGCTGGTGTAGGATTAAGTGAGATAATATATGAAAGTCTGTGTTAGATGGTAATAATCAAGGACATTATATAAAATATGCAACTAAATGGTTGTATATAAATATTTCATCCTGGCATTTTCCTATTACTTTCTCTGTGTATTCTTTTTATCTTAGTTCTTGCGTTTCACAAAATATTTTGAACACCTAGCAAGCATTTCTATGGAAGGTGCTCTAGTTTGGTGCTGAAATGTCTTCCAAAGGCTCATGTTCTGAAAGTATGTTTCTTCGGATGGCACTGATGGAAGATTCTGGAAGCCCTTGCGAGGTTTTGGCTAATTGGGCATACCCTCCAAGGAACTGTGGGACTTGCCTGTCTCCTCCCGTCCCTGTGTGTGTGTATGTGTCTCTCTGTGTGTCTCTCTTCCCTTCCCTGTCTCCCCCATCCCTGTGTGTCTCTCTTCCCTTCCCTGTCTCCCCCATTCCTGCATGTCTCTCTGTATGTCTCTCTCCCCTTCCCTGCCCCTCACCCATCCTCCCTTGGTGCCTTGTTCCACCACACACTCTGACATTAAGCACTGAACATGGACTAAAACTTTCAGAACAGAAAGCCAGGATAGACATTTTCCTTTAGAAGCTCATTGTCACAAGCATCTTGATACAGAAGTGAGACCCTGACAGACATGCCAGGTAAGACTTCTTAAACTTTGGTTTTGACATAAAAATGCAGAATTTGAAGCTTTTGAAGACACTCTTATTTGAGTTATGGTTAAAACAGTTGTGGAGCTGGTTTAGTATGAACAGATGGCCTTTTTAAAAAGTACAAATTGTTTTGGCAGTCATCTTTGAACTGATTATAATCTTAAACTTTTAAAAATCTGTAATCAAGAAATCAGAATGTTTTGTTACATCGTTTCCACACAGGGTAGGAGCCCTGGGTGAGAGTCTCTGCCTTGACTAGGTCAGTGTCCCAGTTCAGAAACAACTATAGCAGCCTTCAAAGGGAAAGTGTGCCAGCTGACACGGGAACCAGAAAGACTTTGTAAAAGGTCTTTAGACATACGTATTTTATTTTATGTGTATTAGTGTTTCGACTGCATGTTTTTTGTTTGTGTGTTTGTTTTCTGGTTTTTTGAGGCAGGGTGTCTCTGTGGCTTTGGAGCCTGTCTTGGAACTAGCTCTTGTAGACCAAGCTGGCCTCGAACTCACAGAGATCCACCTGCCTCTGCCTCTGCCTCCCGAGTGCTGGGATTAAAGGCGTGCACCATCATTGCCCAGCACTACTGCATGTTTGTATGTATACCACGTGTGTGCAGTGCCCACAGAGGCCAGAAGGTGGTGTCAGATCCCCTGGAACTGAGCTACAGATGGTTGTGTACTGCCATGTGGGTGCTGGGGGCTAAATCTCACTGCAAGGTTAACAAGTACTCTTAACTGCTAAGTGAACTCTTTGGTACCAAGAATTTTAATCTCATCATACACAATCTTGTGAACAGTTAGGACCCAATAGCCTCCACCTTCCTTTACCAATGAAATGCCAAAGCCAGGAGTCCAAACTTCTGACTTCTACACCACTGATACCCAATCTAGGTACCAGTGCCTCCTCCCTAGTTCTCACTCTACTTACTTTTACTTTGCTTATCTGGAAACCCAGACAGACAAAACGTTCTTACTGTGTAGCTTCAGGGCATAAACAATTAATAAAACATAAGATGTTGGTAAAAAAAAAGCCAACTTTAAGATGCCTAAAATTAATACGGGACAAAGAAGCTAAGATCAAGAGCTGTCCTGAGATACTCACCTCATCTTGACTGCCCTTGTCACTGAGGCAAAGCTGCTAAACCACCAACATTTGGAAATGCCCATTGCAGAATCAAACATTCATGGAATTTCTATGCAGTCTAGAGAAGTATTTTTCAGTGCGAGATCCATTAGGCAAAGTCACACGGTGAGCAGAAACCTTAGAAGGAAGTGTAGTATGCTGTTCATTTATTCCTGCAGTGGTAGGGACGATAATGGTCCGGAGAGTAGTCCACACCCTCACTCCCAGGTAATGCTGCTGCTGCACCTTGGAGAGAGGGATTTTCTGGTGATTAAAGCACAGATTCTGAGACAAGGAAGCTTTCTTTGTTTATAAAGATTGGCCCAGTGTATTCACAGGGGTCCTTATGACAGGAAGGGTGGGAGACAGAGCAAAGACAGAAAAAAAGATGATGGAAAAAGGCATCAGATTCATTAGCAGAGGTACTTGAAGATGTGGCATGACCAGCTTTGAAGATGGACAAAGGGCACATGAGCCAAGACACGCAAGTGGTCTAAAAAAGCTGGAAAAGGGAAGGCAAGGAGGCAAGTTCCATAATGAGCTTCTGAAAGGAGCCTAGATATCCTGACAACTTAGTTTTAATTTTATGGAAAACATTTTGAATCTCTGACTCCCCCCAAAAAACTAGAATGATAGATACATATATACATACATACATACATACATACATACATACATACATACATACATACACAGATAAGATGGAAGGATGGATGGATGCATGGACAGATAGACACAGATATTGCTGTTGATTGATATTGACACGTTGTGCTTATATGAGGTGTGTGTGGAGGGTGTTCATATTTGTACATGTCCATATGTGCATGTAGGGTGTCAGAGGGCAACCTCATGGGTCGTTCCTTAGGCACTGCCCCCTGTTTAGTTTGGTTTTTCAGACAGTCTCTCATGAGCCAGGAGACTCACCAGTAAGTGAGGCTGACTCGCCAGCAAACCCTAAGGCTGTCTCCGCAGTCTTGGGATTACAAGCTTGCACGTCCCATCATGCCTGGCTGTTTTAAAACATGGGTTCTAGGGATTGACCTTAGGTCTTCATGCTTGCAATCAAGCTCTCTACTGCCTGATGTATATTCCAGTTCAAGATATTGAGTCGCTTTGAATGAGAAATTGATATACCCAGTGCCAGAGAAGCACAGATGCAGGACATATTCTTAGACCAGGCATGGTGGTATGCACCCTTAGTCTCAGCACTTGGGAGGTAGAAGCAAGCAGATCTCTGTGAGTTCAAGGCCTGCCTAGGCCTACAAAACAAGTTCCAGGCCAGCCAGGGAAACACAGTGAGACCTCATCAAAAAGAAAAGAAAAACAAAAAAGGAAAGGAAGAAAGGAAGGAGGGAGGGATGAAGGAAGGAAGGAAGGAAGGAAAAGGAAGAGAAAAGAAAGAGAAGGAAGGACAAAAGGAAGGAAAAAAAGGAAATTAAAACCACAGTCTTCCTTTGATCATTTGTTCAACAAATATGTACTAGGTTGCTCAAAGACACCAGGTACCCAACACTTGTGAACTACCCACTGTCACCAGGTACCCAACACTTGTGAACTACCCACTATGTGTCACCAGGTACCCAACACTTGTGAACTACCCACTGTCACCAGGTACCCAACACTTGTGAACTACCCACTATGTGTCACCAGGTACCCAACACTTGTGAACTACCCACTGTCACCAGGTACCCAACACTTGTGAACTACCCACTATGTGTCACCAGGTACCCAACACTTGTGAACTACCCACTATGTGTCACCAGGTACCCAACACTTGTGAACTACCCATGCATGTCAAGCAGTGTGTTAGTGTTTTGCTTGCATTTCTCCTATCTCCAAACCTATTCTGTTGATAGATCGTGGATCTCTACTGAACACCACAACCGTTACCTTTCCCTAACGATGACAGTGATCCTTCTCCCTTATTTCACAATGGAGGAGATAAATGAGCTTCAGAAGAGCAGAAGTGCTTCTTCAGATCACTTCTGAGAAGCAAAGAAGCTACCTGTAATTCTCCCTCCCCATTTTCCAGATGAGTAAACTGAGGCTCTGGAAACCATAAAAACTCGCTAACGTGAACACTGATTTGTCATTATCTCACCAACACATCCCTTCCTCTGCTTCTCCCTGCATATCCTCCAATGTGTCCAGAGCCTTCTGCCGTCAGCCTGCAACCTGCTCACGATGCTTTACAGCGCATAAGTACTGGGGGGTTCTCTGCACTGATGCTAACATTGACTCCTTGGGGACACCAAAGTTGAGCTATCCTAGGATAAGCCTGGGTTTCTTGGCTGTCTTCAACTGTCTGGAACTAGATTTCATTTGCTTTTCCTGACAGTACTGTTCCTTCAGCAAAGAAGCTGCTACTTGGCAAAGCTCCCTTTTTCCGTGTGCATGTGTGCATGCGTGCATGCGTGAGTGCATATTAAAGTATAGGAATGCAAGTGCATGCCAAGGCACTCTTGCTGAAGTCAAAGGACAACCCTGGGACAGTTTTACCTTCCCACCGTTCTGAGACAGGTTCTCCATTGATTTTCTGCTGCATATGTTGAACTAGCTGACTCGAGCCTCCCGAGATTCTCTTGTTTCTGCTTCTTATCTCCCAACAGGAGTGCTGGGATTACAGATATGCTAATCACCTGGCTTTTATGTGTATCCTGGGGATTCAAACTCAGGTCCTCATTCTTGCATACAAAGTACGTTTACCTATAAGCTATCTCTCCAGCCCTATGTCTTCCATTCTTTCTCTACTGCTACCATGATCCTCTCAGGAACAGGAACTCCAGACACATAATCACCTGTGCAGGTCCTTGAAAGCTGGGAGCTCCCAAATGAGCCTGACCCCAAACTGCTATAGACAGGAAGAGATGTATATGGGAAACCTATCCCTTCCACAACCTCGAAACTTCGTTTGACAGTCCTGAGTGTTCAGTGTTGGTTGTCCTCACAGCACCAAAGACACTGCAGACCACATCCGTGTCCTTACCCTGGGGCATCACTTGTCCTTCCCACACCATAGCCAAGCTGACACTGGAAGAAGACAATATTGGAAGAAGCAAAGGGATGGCAATAAAGAAAAAAAACCATACAGACATTTCTAAATGTACCAATTCCTGAATTTTAGCCATCTGATAGTAAGAAATGCTCCTTAGGGGAAAAAATCAACATTTGGGATAGCAATAAAGAAAAAAAACCATACAGACATTTCTAAATGTAACAATTCCTGAATTTCAGCCATCTGATAGTAAGAAATGCTCCTTAGGGGGAAAAAAATCAACATTCTCCAAAGATATTGTGCATAGTGAGCACCTGATGCATGCTTTGTTACAATTGAATTGGTTTATTTGAAAAGCTGACTTACTGGCCTGGCTTATTGTAACCTAGATACAGCCTTTGCCCCAGAAGCAGGCAGTTCTGTTCATTCCTGCCTTCAACAAAGATGGGGTAGCTTTCTTACTAAAATGCAGCCCTTCGCACCAGGCATGGTGATCCATGCTTATATATGGCCCCACCCCTAGGGAGGCCAAGGCAGGAGGAGGACAAGTTATAGACCACCCTGAGTGGCATAGTGAGACACTGTTCAACCTCTCCACCACCTACCCTAATACAAACACTTTCCTTACTCGAGTCCCCTTTGAACTATCTTGGATCCTTCCTTGTGAGTCTAGAGCAGAAGGATTGGGCCTCCCTTCCAGTGAGCCCCAGCTTCCTCTCCTCCAGGAGTCCTTGCCTATGACTTCTGCAGATAAGAACTGGCTGAGGGTAGCCTGACATGGTCTTTCAAAGCGCTAGCCAGTGATGTTAGCAATGACAACAGTTCGGTTGGTTGGTTGTGGTTGTACATACCTATAATTCCAATACTAAGAAGGCTGCACAGAGGACTGAAACCTCAAAGTCAGTCTGGGATGCACGGTGAGACCCTGTCTCAACAAGCCAAATGAAGTCCAGAAACCATACAACACCACTGTACACCTGTTATGGTATAGTCTTAAATTTTCCCCAAAGGCTCATGTGCCAGAGACTTGGTCCCCAGTCTACAGCGCTACTGGAAGGTAGAAAAGAACCTATAAGAGATGGGGTCTACTTGAATGAAGTTAGGTCTTTGGGGTCATACTCCTGAATGAAGATATTGGGTCATAGGTCACTTCTCTCTTCCTGGCCTGCCAAGAAGAAAGCTGCCACTACCTCCATGATGTATGCTGTAACCTCGGGTCCAAAGCAAGGACCCAGGGAGCAGAAAATGACAGCTCCGAAGCTGTGATTATAAATAATCCTTTTCTCTTCTTAGCTGTCCTAAGTTGTCTTTAGATGTGTCCTCACAGCTATGAAGAGCTGACTGACACCAGCTCTACAGCAAATCTGCCTTGGCTCTTAGCCAAGAGGGAGTGAAGACCAGTAAATGGTGCCTATTTCTCCTCTCAAGTAGGTAACAGGGAGAAAAGGCCCAGGGACAGTTGGCACCTTTAAAAAGGTATAAAACATGTGTTGATTATTTACTGTTTCTGAGGAATATTTTCAGTGACGTTGAGAATGTAGGTTTTCCTCTAGAACTATTGGGACAAAACATATATTAAAAAAAGAAAAAGCATGTCTGTCATGTCCTTAAAGCCCAGCACCATGCCTGGAATTTGGTAGAGTTCTCTCATCCTCCGGCACTGATTTATGGCTCTCAGTTAACAGCCTAGGGATCACTGGTGGGGCTAACTGTGGTCTTCTGGGAAAGCAAGCAAGGAATGTCTCTGTTTTGCCTAAAATTAGCCTCATCCCTTACCTATCAAGCCAGGGCAGACTCTTCAGTGTCTCAAATGACAGACAGTCCCTACCGTCAGGTATGACAGGAATGTTGTAAAAGTTGGTTTGTCTTCATGAGGTCATTCTCATTGCTTGTTGGTACACGGTCTGCGGCCCAGCCACACAGACCAGTTTGCTGCCTGGGATCAGGGCCCTCCCTTGCTGCTGCCTTGACCGTGGGCATGAATGGTATTTTGCCATTGGATGCTTTTCGCTTTCTCCAGATTTACAGGTCTCTTTGTGTGCTTCTGAGTAACCACCATCCAGGTAGATCACCCTGGAAGGTGGCTTTCTCTGTTCTTACACTTACACTAGAGTCGTAAGGGGAAGGTCTGCATCACGCCCATCAGTGCGAGCTTGTGTCCACTGTGTACTCCCAGATTTAAACACAAGTTTCTGAAAGGGAGGAATCTTATCTCGGATATCTTCCCCATGACACCCCTGCCGAGAACAGGCACTGGGAGACACTGGGACTCTCCGCGATTTAGCCAAGTTCATGCCTTGGGAGCTTAGATGGTAAATGTGCACCAGAAGCCCCTGTGTTTACATTCTCCGGGTAAAGGCTGGCATTTGCTGGGCTTGCTCTTTCAAAGAGTCACAGAGTAGACTCAGTTTGGATCCTGGCTTCATCTTAAAGCCCCATGGGTGGTAATAAGGACAACATGATTATTGTTACTCAGCCTCCCATGACAGTTCCTCCTCCAGAGCACCATGTCTATCCCTGCAGTGTTCCCTCCATTCTGCCTTCTCTCTTCCCATTGTCACTGTCAGACCCCTCCAAGACTCTCCCAACATTATGACATTCTCGATGTATGTTAGCTGTCCAGGAGACGACAGCAACAAGACAGCTGGCCTGTTGGCAGTTTCCTTGGCCCGTGACTTTCTTGAGGGTTTGTCTCGGAGTAAGGGAGGTTTTTTTGGTGTTCCCGAGTCCCAGTGCAGCCTCCCCTTACACTAACTCTTAAAAGAACACCCTTCTAGGCTCTTGGAGACTTCATGTCTGTCTTATGATAACTCCAGAACTTTCTAATGGCAATAGCAGAGATGACCATTTCATCACAGACTAGGAATGAGTCACCCATTCCCATGGAATGCTTCTCAACAAAGGGCTTTCCTGGGAGGCTCTGCTGTGTATTTCATGAGGCTCTTGAGCTGTGGTTGGCTAAGTCATCAGGAACTGAAAATGGTGCCCCTCACAGAGTTCTTGAGCTGTGGTTGGCTAAGTCACCAGGGACTGAAAATGGTGCCCCTCACAGAGTTCTTGTGAAGAGCCCAAGAATCACACTGGACCAGCGACTCAAGGGCTCAGCCGATGCTTATTGACGTTGTTACATTAAGGAGCCTCTTCCACACCAGTTCTCCACAGAGCCTTCACCCACATGACCATAGCAACTCAGACAGGCTAGGGCGGAGAACCATAGAACAGCCAGCAGCTTGCAGAACACCACAGAAGCCTGCGGCGCCTCCTGCTCGTATTGTTTAGCAGTGATGGGGAGCAATGCGCGTTTAGTGTCAGCAGGACTTAACACAGAGACAGCTTCCAACATCTCTACGGTATTTTTACCACATAATTTTATGTGGACATTAAAAATTATGATTTTAATTATATCTTGTGCAGCAGAAAAAAGAAAAAAAAAGGGAAAAAATAATTTCCCATGTCTCTTTCTAGGCAAGTCTTTCACTCCCATACAAAGTGGGCTTCTGAAGATCATGGTCCCTGTTGAAGGGTCTCTTGATCAGGTGGAGCTGACCAGTGAAGCCCACTGTTGTTGCAGGAAATGAATGCACTGTGTAGCAGGCGATTCGCTTCCCCATTGTTTCCCAGGCACGGGCCTGTGTGGGAATGTTTGTCCGCTAGCACACACAGCAGCCATTGTGTCCTCCACAGCATTCTCCATGCAGCTGGGAACACTTGTGCCGGGGCCAGTTCTGGGCTGTGGAATTTCACTCCGAAAGGAACTCTGTGAACCACATACCATGGCAGGGCCCTGTTTTTCTCTGGGAATGTCCTGCACTTTCCAAAATTCCTCTTTCTACTTGGCCAAGAACAACAAGTAAATAGGTCTCTTTGCTGTATGTAACTCCGGGACATTCAGAGGTGAGACTGCAGGGGAAGGAGTTTCCACTCTGTACAAAGAGCCTTCATTCACAACTTTCTGAGCCAAAGCAGGGAATGGTAATGCCCACATGGTCAGGCATCAAAGTTTACTATACAAAGCACTCTTGGTGCAACAATCTCTGGAGTCACACGGTGTCCCTGTATAAATAGCATCTCGAGGATGCTCCACCTTGTTATTTGACACCATCCTAGCCAGAAACCTAATCTACGGTGTGTCTCTGAAACCTACATGCTCCTTTCCCACATTTTCCTCAGCTCCTCTAGCAGGAGTCTTACATTTAAATCAGAGAACAGGAGATAGCGGTTCTCAGGGCTTGAAACATGTGTACAGGAAGACAAGGCTGTGAGTTCACAGAACGACCCACAGCTACCACCTCTGCGGATGAGACTAACTCATGGATTAGCCATGGCTGTCTTAGGAACACTGGGAATGTCTTCTTGGACACAGCAACCCATTCTTCCAAGCATATTTACAAAACTCTCCACTGGAGATCCTTCAACATTTGTTCACACTCCCCGTGACCCACTCAAAATTAGAAATTTGAAAAGTTCATCACTTTCTCACTTGTCTTAAGGATACCACTCAACAATTTTCACAAAAGCTTAAGTAACTGCTAGGGACGCTTCCAGCAGATTATAAATAGTAGCATTTGACATTAAAGCTTCATGTCATTTTTACATGTGTCTCATCATTTAGTGTCCATTTCCAGCTACTAAAACATACAGGAAAAGTATTGTTTCATATGTGGAGATGGAATCGCCTGTCTTTTTCTCCGTTCCATTTTACTCATATCATTTATCCTAATGAAACTGACATTTATTCTTGAAAATCCTTTATTAACCACACTGATACATTTCCTTACAATGAAATAGGTTTGTGCACTGTGCTTATGGCTGGAATTCAGAAGGAGATTTGGAAGTAGACTGATGTTTTGAGGAACTGCAGCTCCCCTAGGAAATTATTCAGCAGTTTACTTCAGCATCATGCTCACTGTGGTAGAATCTAGCAGCACAGAGGACAAAGTCATTCCTATTCATGCATCCTTAGGGAGCAAGCTTCAGCATCTTATCTGGGGAAGAGAAGGAGGCTAGTTAAAATGGAGAACACTGTTAGCATGGACATTCTCAACGGGACCATGGTGAGAGTGTACCCTGATGACTAGAGGAAGGTTTAGTGCTGGTTTTGTTAGGCCATCTCTGCAGAGGGAAGCCCCAGGATGCAACAAGCAGCTACAGCCATGAGATCAGCACCTACTCTGGTGGTAATTATTCAGAAGGAGTGAGAGTGCACATCCTGCGGGCAGCAGCTCTATTGGCAGGCTCATCGGGATACTTTGGCTGTCTCGGTATGGTGCTGGCACAGCAGCTCTGAAGTAGCAATGCATTCACTGCAGGCCAGTGACTCCAAGAGCAGCAAGCAACCCCAGCTCATGAGAGTATCCAAGGATCAGTGCCTTTGCTTCGTGCCTGGATGCAAGTTCCAAGGTGACATTTCACGGGAAGCCAAAGCAAGAGAGCAAATAGTCAACACTTTAGCGTTTTATAGGTAGAGACACAAGAAACACCAACTAGGCATTTCTCAGAAATATCCATCATACATGCCCAAGAGTCCCAGAGATACTATGACAGAAGAATGTGCCAGGACCAAGAAAGTCGGACTTGTTTATCTGTGAAACATAAGTTATGAAAGTTCCAGTAAGGGAGAATGCACAATCAAATTAAGTAAACATAATATTATTGTGGATCTCACCAGAGCCAAGGGTACAAGCAGAAGAAAAAAGCGGGAGCAAGCATGGCAAAGCCTGCATTCTAATTCTCATGGAATCAAAAGGGCGAAGAGGAACCTTCAGTTCCATTATCACCATTTAGTTGAGGGGTGCTAAGTGGCTGGTTTTAGCAACAGCTTCAGAAAACCAGAAGTTATACGATGACAAGGTATAGATGGACTGAGTATTTCACTGATGTCCAAAGCAGTAGTTTCCTCCCCTCTGAGCAAAATGGGGCCATGGCGTGTGGGGGCGGTGGGGAGCAGACAAGAAGAGACTCTGTGCTCCAGAGAAGATGCACACTACAAAATTGAGGTCCTACTTCCAGCAAATCTCCAAAGTGAAAATCCACAGGCTGCTGAGCCTGAAGCGGAAAATGTTATAGGAAGAAGCTGTACCTGCTGCATTGCTGCCTTTCTTGTTTTGCTTTCCCATGAGGATGAGAAAAAAAACTCTTCACTGTAACAGTGCTGAGCTCCAAAAGGTTTTGGCTCCTAAAGTCAAGTCTGTGTGCATTCCCAGAAGCTCCCGGACCCTGCCTCACACAGACAAGTGCCCCCCCCCCAAGTCCTAGCCAGCTGTGGACAGCACCTTCCTGCACAAGGGTCGCAGTGCAGGTATGCAAACCAAGTGTCAGGCTCCATTCCTTCTCTGAATTCAGCATAACAAGACTTCCAAACCAAGATCAATACATTGGTGTTGCTTTGTATTATTGGGGGGGGAGGGGAGGCTTTTGAAAAATTATAGTCTTTCTTCTCTCTTAATGCCCTTTGTATCACCCAGGACACTGACTAGGGCTTAGTAAATACTGTATCACCCAGGACACTGGCCAGGGCTTAGTAAATACTGTATTACCCAGGACACTGGTCAGAGCTTAGTAAATACTGTATCACTCAGGACACTGGCCAGGGCTTAGTAAATACTGTTAAATTTAAATCAGATGCCCACGACTCAATTGGAAACCTAAACAGGCTTTACCAGGAGTCATTTAAGACAGCCCTGAAAACCTTCCTTTCTGCAGCTCCTTCCACAGGGAATCTCCATGTCTCCATATAATCTGTGGTGTAATCTCACAGGACCTGTGCCTTCTGGTGTTGCCTGGACCAGATCCCTCTTGTTACCAGAAGCTGGAGATATATTTGTGGATTTGTAATTATGCATAATTAGAAAATTATAAAAAGGAGTAAAAAAGAAAGAAATGAGAGTGGAAGGACTCTGGACTATGCCAAATTTTATATACACTAAAACTGTTTAATACTAGAACTCTGAGGGTACTCTGGGTCTGGGGACCTTTCCAGAATACCACAGGTCCTTGGGGGAAAAGTTGAGGTTAGGGCAAGTGTGTCTGCTGGTGCTCACTGACCGTTGGCCCTGAGTGCAGGTCCCACCTTCTACCCCCCATCCCTACTCCCATCCCACCATCTGTTGTCTACCTGCCTTCACTACTGGGCAAGGGTTGCGTGTGGCAAGTCAGCCAGGGCAGAGCTTCTCACCCAGCCCCACTTTAGTTACATCCTCCCAAGCCTTTGCCATCTATTTATAGAGAAGGAAGCAGATGAGAAAGAGGACTTCCTGAAGACAAGGAAAAGGAAATGTGGGGTGCCGAGCATTCATGTAAGGCTCTTGATCCATCCTGCACCCTCGTAGAGAGTGGGGGCTTTGTAGGCAAGCACCAACTTTACCCGGCAAATACTGACAACAAATACATCTTCAGAAAAGTCCTTCATGTGCTTCTTGATGTCTCGTTACTAAAGAGTAACCCAAAGAGTAAGCCAGCTGTCTAGTATTCCAGCAATAGCTGTGACTCCAGCTGTTCTGGTCTGTTCTGCCTGCAAGGGGCTTATTGAGAACCAAAGTAACATTCCCAACAACCTGTCATTTAAGGAAACAGCACTAATCATGATAAGCACACATACTACTTAAAAGGGGTGAGCATAATTTTGTTTTAACATATCCTCAAGAGCTGGTTCCTACTCTGTTTCCATGTCTCAGACAAGGCATAGGACACACGAGAGATTAAGTATCTTGTACAAGGTCATATGACTAACAAGTAATGTAAACAGAATACAAACATAGGTGATTTAGCTTCCAGGACAGATTTAGAAGCATTCACCCAAAAGAACTCATAGATCTATATTCCTTGCTCAGCCCAGGCATGTAAATAGTAAATATTTATTTCTTATCAATGAAGGAGAAATGGAGACATCAGTAGAGGATTGGACCTTGAGCCAGAAGGGAAATCTGGAGTCCATATTGTTTGCATCATTATCTGCCAGAAGGAGGAAGTTAAATTTGTAAAGAAAAGAGAAATTGCACATTCCAGTTCTTTCCCTGTTTCTGATGTGTGACTCCGCAGAAAATGATGGCCATCTATAGCTTCAAAGACTCACTCTGAGAGTCCTTTATGATTGTGGTTACATACGATGGGTTTAACACAAACATCTAATAATATCAAAAATAAAAAAATTTTGAAATATCAAATGAATAAATGAATGATATGCTAACATCTTTCTATCCATTTATCTATCTATCTATCATCTATCTATCTCTTTGGTTTCTTAAGACAAAGTTTCTCTGTAGCTTTGGAGCCTGTCCTGGAACTAGCTTTTGTAGACCAGGCTGGTCTTGAACCCACAGAGATCCTCCTGCCTCTGCCTCCTGAGTGCTGGGATTAAAGGTGTGTGCCACCACCGCCCAGATGCTAAAATATCTTTTAAAAAATAATTTTAGTATCTTACCCCCACCCCTGCGCACCCCACTCCAAGACAGGGTTTCTTTGTGTAGCCCTGGATATCCTGGAACTCATTCTGTAGACCAGGCTGGCCTCAAACTCATAGACATTAGTCTGCTTCTGTTTCCTGAATGCTGGGGTCAAAGGCATTCACTGCCACTGCCACCCAGTGATTTATTTATTTTTATTTTATGTTCATTGGTGTTTTGCCTGCCTATATGTCTGTGTGGGGGTATGGGATTCCCTGGACCTGGAGTTACAGACTATTGTGAACTGCCACACAGGTGCAGGGAACTGAATCTGAGTCCTCTTGAAGATCAGCCAGTGTTCTTAACTACAAAGTCATCTCTCCAAACTCAATAGTTCCTAAGAAAACAAAAAAGAAAGGGGGAGATATCACATTCAGAATGGATGCCCTAACTTTGTTTACAAGGAGGGACAATATACAAAAAAGAGTTAGTTTCACCCATACACATACATGAGTGGGGGAGAGTTGTTCGAGGCATAAACTGAAAATACAGATACGTAGTCTCCCACCTGGAGCTTCACCTTCTGTGGTTCCCTAACCTACAGTAATTGTGGGTTATGGTCTAAATAGTGCAAATAAACAGACACAATAAAAAAGAGATTCTGAAAAAATCAGTCCACACAAAAAGTATCAGGAATCAAAATAACATTGGTTTGTTCACAATAATAATAACTGTTACAAGGAGGGGGAGCCACTTGTTTGTCCTGGCTGCCTGACTAGCTTACACCCAAAATAACCACACAGAAACTGTATCAATTAAAAACACTGCTTGGCCATTAGCTCTAACTTCTTATTGGATAACTCTTACATATTAGTTTAACCCATCTCCATTAATCTGTGTATTGCTATGTGGCTGTAGCTTAATGGAGATTCTAACCGGCGTCCATCTCAGGCAGAGGGTCCATGGCTTCTCTCTCTCTGCCCTTCTTCCCAGCATTCAGTTCTGTCTTCTCTGCCTACCTAAGTTCTGCCCTATCAGGCCCAAAGCAGTTTCTTCTACACCAAATAACAGAATAATAACAATAATGGATTTTTTTTATTTCTAGATAAATTGAAAAAGGTAACTTTTTCAAAATTCAGATTTCCAGATAGAGACTTTAACCAAGTATAAAGATAGCATCATTTTAGATATTTAAATGCTCACTCAATATTTTGCCTTTCATAGGCTGTTGGTTTAGAAAAAGCTGTTGAATATTACACTTTGAAAACTGAAAAGAGCTATACAGGAAGGAAATCAGGGTTCCACTGAATGTCAGCATGGATGGGAATTGGTCTCTATTACACAATGGCAGGGAAAGGCTGGGTGGGGGAATAGTACTCAAATGTAAACCAACAGCAACAGTAGCAACAACAAACCCTGGTATTCTTGACCGTATGGTGGACAGAACCCAAGAGTGTACTATAGAACTATGAAAACAGTTAATGATGATTACACAAGCTAAGAAAAAGATGTTGGGGTTAAGAATTCTAGGAACACTTTGAAAATGGAACCAAAGAAAAAAGAAACATAATTATGTTATGCTGTTTACCTTGAGATTAAAAAAAAAGAACATTAATTTACATAGGTTTAGTAACATAAACTCTGTTGATTTACCCTCAATGTACTGTGTCAATTAGGAAGAAGGGGAGGTCTGGAGGGCAGGGATGTGAGGGAGGGGGTTCTAACCTCAGGGTCTTTAAATTCCGAAAATAACAAGTCCAAAATGGAAGTCAAAGCACACTACTTTAAATTATAGAAGAAAAGTCTAAAGCTGTAGCTCAGAGGAGAAGATGAGTCCATGGGTTTGGTCCCCAGTGTTGCAAGAATATAAAATTAAGACGGAAGAGCTGCTCACGGTAGAACACATCTGTAATCCCAGCATTCCAGAGGCCAAGGCAAGGGGGCCATGCATTGAAAGCCAGACTGTGCATAAAGTGAGACTTTCTCTCCAAAAGATTGCTCTAATGAATGTAACTGTGGAGAGAAATGCACAGGAAAGTATGCTGGACAGGCAGGTTCTGAGAGCAAGAATAACGCCAGGCAGCACTGTCTGCTTTCTCAACCTTGATGCTCTGCAGTGGACAGCGGCTCACTCCATTGCTGGCCTGAAGCCCCAGATGGAGCCATCCTCCGCCTTCAGCCTCCCCAACAACTTTTCTTAAAAAGGACTTTTAAAAACCCGGGGAGATGGATCTGTGGCTAAGAGCACTTGTTGGTCTTCCTAAAGACCATGCTGGTGACTCGCTACCACCTACCTGTGACTTCAGTCCCAGAGAAACTAATGCTCTCTCCTGGCCTCCACAGGTACCCACACATGCTCAAATACACACATGCACAGACATGCATACAAATTAAAAAAATAAATCTCTTACAAAAGTATCTTGGAAATAATATTGGATTTCTAAAAATAAATTCTTGAGTTATTTTAAGAAAAATGAAAATTGCTTTAACGAGCATCTGGGGCTCCCTGATGGTGTGTTTATAACGCTTGCATATATCATTATAGAAAAGGAGAAAAACCAACATCCGAAGAAGAGGCTATTATTAAATATGGCTTTGTTACTGAAATAATCACATGGCAATTTGGTAGAGAATTCAAGAGACAGTGAAGGTGATTTGGAGAGTTTACCCTTATGCCTATGTACATGATAATATTATATCCGTGCATACATATTTATAACAGTTAAATTGTGTATGTGTATATGCTACATATATTCCAAGTGGAGAGCTTGGTGTCATGGTAACTGATGCTGATATTGTGAACAATTTTGGATCTCATGGCTTTTAAATAAACTCATTTATTATTACTGTGTTTTTTTTTTTTTGTTTGCCTTCTGTCTTGCACTCATAGAATTATAACACTTAGAATTGGAAGGGACAGGGAATTAGATTAAGATGGTTAGCTGGGCACAGATGCCTGAAATTGACAGAATAGATTATATGTTTAAAATTACAAACTTGTAACATGGCCGGAGAACAACAAGGAGTGTTCTTGTGGGTCAGAAAGGATGAATTCCTCAGGAAGAGAAGGCAGGCAGGAGTGGATCAATAGAGGAAGCTCTTTCTCAAAACTCCACAGATTCCTAAGACAGTCTGCTCTACTAGGAGAGAGATGACACCCACCTGTTTACAGTTCTCTCAACTTACAGTCTTGCATCTTTACAAGCAGCAAAGGCCTGTTATAGAAAGGAAGATCCACTCGCCACAAGTGGGAGGCGGTGGCAGTGTGAGCAAGAAGGGAACCTATAGGAAAGACTGGGGGTTGATGGTTTCCAAAGTGCTTTAGAAAGATTGCATGGGGTAACCTCTGACCCCGACTTACCGAACTGAGGTGGCTGTCCTCAGAGGGGCAGAGTGACTGTAAATGTCTGAAGAATGTGTTGTTGGTTAGTGTGTGTGTGTGTGCATTTCACACAATCTGGAGTCCTTTGAGAATAAGGAACCCCAAACGAGAAAATGCCCCCATCAGATCAGTCTGTAGGCCAATGGGTGGAGGGTTTATGTGCAAAGGCCCAGCCCACTGTGGGTAGATGCATTCCTCCGCAGGGGGCACTGAGTGATGTAAGAAATCAAACTGAACAAGTCATGGAGAGAAAGTCGACACACAGTGTTCCTCCACGGTCTCTGACGCAGATCCCACCTCCAGGTTCCTGCCTTGGGTTCCTCGTTGACTTCTCCTGATGATGAACTGGAACCTGTAAGCCAACAAACATTTTCCCTCCCACGTTGCTTTTGGCCATTGCGTTTGTCACAGCAATAGGGAGGAAGGAAACCATGGCTGGTGCCTTAGAAAGGTTCAGTAAGGAAAAGGAGCATCCTCTCCCAAGAGACAAGGCCGACCCAGCATCTGGGAAGCAGGTAAAGCAATGACCGGCTGCGTGGAGACTCCACGGTGAGCATGAGTTCACAGCTGAGGACGGTCAATCTGAGAAAAGCTAATATCCCGAAGCAGAAGGTTTTTTTTTTTCTGAGAGTCTTGCATTAATACCCTCAGAGGGATAAGACAGGATGTTGTGTACCTGAGACTAGAATTTTTTATTTGAAAAGAAAACTACTAGGAGACTTGGGGGAAAACTGTGATGGTCGCACTAAGGCTTTTTGAGGTCTGATCTGCACTTCACTTCGTATGTAGACAAGGGAACACCCCATGACAACAGACGGGCCACTCTGTTATTGGAAAGCTCGCATGTGTAAACGGAACAGTTCTCCACACAGCATCTTGTCTCTTGCCCTTCAGTCCTTGTCCTGGGCCAGTTGTTAGAGCCATCAGGTCACCTCCCTTTCCTTAAGAATGCATTTTGGGGCTGGGCGGTGGTGGCGCACGCCTTTAATGCCAGCAGTCAGAAGGCAGAGGCAGGCGGATCTCTGTAAGTTTGAGGACAGCCTGGTCTACAAGAGCTAGTTCCAGGACAGCCAGAAACCCTGTCTCAAAAAAAGAAAAAAAATGCCTTTTTGATATTTGCTTTTTGCCTTCGTGGTCTTGTCTCCAAGCTAAATACTAACTCATCCATGGGCTTCTCCCCGGACAGCTTTCTAAACTTTCTTCTAACCTTGTCCCAAAGATCATTCAAGATTGTCCTCAACATGTAGAGCAGAGGCTGGTCCAGAAGGTCCACGGTTGCCTGTGCTTCAGATGTTTTGGTTTTATTTTTCACAATGATATTATTGCTTCCTCTGATTATGCAGCTACTATTAATACACACGGGTCCACATCAGCCTAGGGCCTTTCCCGAAGAACCCCAGGAAATGAGTAAGCCGCTCTGTTTCTCTAATGTTTTCTGTTGGCTTCTTCTGTTTAGTAAATATTTATGGACTTCAGACCATGCTCCCGAGACAGTCCTAGGTGCTATTGGGACTCCTAAGGTATGTGAAGCAGTGTCCCTGCCTAAGGAAGCTTATTGTCTGGTAGGCCAGTGACGATGTGTGCCTAAATAATGTCCATGGTGCAGATGGGAGGATAGAGCTTTGAGCAGACAGGAATACACAAACTAAAAGCAGAAACGCTTCCCGATAAACAGTCTTTCAGAAGGCTGGCATCAGATGCCAGCATAGATTCCTTCCCTAGACTTGGGTCTTGTTATCCCAGCTTCCTGTTGCGGGTGTGTCCTCGGTTCCAGTGAGTATCTATTTGCTCTTACTACTCTCCTGGGCCTGAAGATCAGCAGAGAAACCTGGCTTTCAGAATCAGCCACTCAGTAATCTCAGTTCCTCATGTAAGCACGCACACACATACACACTGCAAATTATAAGTGGGGATTGAATGGACATGTGCACATCCACGTTATAAAAACCCTATTCACATAACCAAGAGGCGGAAGCACCCTGTATCCACTGGACAGCCCGTGGTCACACACACAATGGAGTATTGTTCTGCCGAGGCGTGGAACTTCTGACACATGCCGCAATAGGAATTACTCCTCAAGATGTTATAGGAAAAGAGATGAGCTAGTCACAAAATGACAAACATTAAATTATTCCACTTCCATATTATTCATAGAGATAGACAGACAATGATGTTTGCTTTGGGGCAGAGCCCTGGGTGAGTGAGGAAACAGTGTTCAGTGGTTACAGAGCTTCAGCTGGAGAAGATGAAATAGTTCTACATCTGGTCATGCTAGTTGTGCATCCGTGTGAACGTGTGTCCATATGTATTTGTATGCACAAGTGAAGGCCAGTGGGTGGTCCTCCTCTATTCCTCTGTACCTTGTTCCCTTAAGGTAGCATCTCTCACAGAAGTAAGCACTGCTGTTCAGGAAGGCTAGCAGGCAGTGATTCCCAGGGACCCTTATATCCCTGCCTCCCAGCATTGGAGTTAGAGGCACGAGGTCACAGCTGGCTGTAGCTGAGGCTGTAGCTGAACTCTTTGGACCACCATCCCCCAAATCATGACACAGAGACTTACTATTAATTATGAAAGCCTGGTCTTTAGCTTAGGTTTGTCCCACTAGCTCTTAGAATGTGAACCAACCTGTTTCTGTTCATCTGCAACCTGCCACCCATGTCTTGCTCCCTCTGCGTCTGGCTGTCAACACCAACTTTCTTCTTCCCAGAACTTTCTCTGCCCAGAAATCCCACCTATACCTCCTGCCTAATTATTGGTCATTTCATTTAGCCTTTTATTATCCCAACCACAGTGACACATCTTCATGCAGTGGCTCTTAGCGTGAGTGCTGGGGGTCTGAACGTGGCTCTTCATGCTCACACAGTAAGCACTCTCCCACTTTGAACCACCTCCCTTCCCTGTGAATGAACTTAAATATGGTTAAACGGCATGTGTTAATGTGTGTGTGTGTGTCTGTGTGTGTGTGTGTCTGTGTGTGTGGGGGGGGGGCGCGCGCACGCCCGCGCGCATGTGCCAGTCCGCCACTGATGTTAAGATGCCCTTCTGGGCCAGAAAAGGGTGAGGGATCCCACAGAACTAGAGTTACAGGTGGTCATTAGGCAACTGAGTGGATACTAGAAATTGAACTCTGGTCCCTGGAAGAGCAGCAAGTGCTCTTAACCACTGAATACCCTCTCCAGCCCCTTAAATGGCAAACATTACACTATGCATATTTTACTGTTATAAAGATTCATCCTAACCTTGCACTTTCAATATTACAGGATTCCATTGTTCAACTCTTATCCACAACCTTGCCCTCCCTTCTGAGTTGTAGGCTGACTTGAAGGTACTCTTTACATAGAACACGTTTACGGCTGCTATGACTGTGACGTGGTATTAGCTAAGGAGGAAGTTTACTGAGAAAAGGAATTGTCTTCAGGGGCCATGACCAACAAACCAAAAGCTGGAATCCTCTGAGGCGAGGCTCACATTCCACTCACGGCCTCACCTTTCCATAAACCTTTATGGAGAAGTCCCATGAACCCAGGAGGCGTCTTTGGCTGTGTCTAGACTGAACGTGAAATGGAAACTCCCTATCCCATCTGGAACAATCCACTTTTTTCTCAGGTAGTTGTGTCCAAGGAGAGTTCCTCCAGCATCTGTCCCTCTGGCCCTGAAAACGGTCTCCCAATCATGGCAGCAGCCTCAGCACCTAGTGCTGGAGGATTGGAGTTGGTAAACAAGCTATCCACCTGGGAAGGAATGGAATACTTGCATCATGAGTAAAACTCTATTAATTCATGCTCAATGAGTTGTTGAATTTTACTCATGTATGATGCACTTGGTAGAATTATAGCTTGCCAGTTTGCAAGGATATTAATATTTATGAGGGCTTGGTCCTCACGGGCTAATCACTCGTGTGTTCATCTCTCTTTTTTATTGTTATAAAATGTTTGAGACTGAATAACTTTATAAAGAAAAAACTTTGGTTAGTTTGCAATTCTGTAGACTTACGGGCATGTTACCAGTGTCGAATGTTGTTGTTTATGCCTATAATCTCAACACTCGAGAGAGAGACACTCAGGCAGATCTCTGTGAGTTCGAGGCCAGCCTGGTCTACACAGTGAGTTTCAGGACAGTCAGCCAGGGCTACTAAATGAGACCCTATCTCAAAAAAACCAAAAACTTAAAAGAACAAAAATATGATACCAGCAAGCAACATACAGGACTCTGGGAAGAACCTCCCTGCGAACGGAAGCACAATGCTAAGAGAACACTGAGAAGGAAAGAACACACATCAAACAGGAAGCAGAGGAAAGCAGAAGGGGCTTGCTGTCATGAGAGCCAAACGGCTTACTTCCTTTCCAAGAGCAGTGTCTCCACTGATATCAGGACTTTATGGTACTCCCGTCCCCGAAACATACTCCACTGCTGACATAGTAACCCCGAGCCACAAACATATCCTATGAGTACTTAAGAGACATATCCAAAACTCATCTGGACCCTCTTGCCTTCTGAAAGCCCCCACCTCCTAATCCCACCTCACTGAGAGGTAGGCTGGGTCTTGCAAACAAGTACGCTCAATCCTTGCCCAGCTCATCTCTCTTACAAAGAAAAATCCCACTCCCTTCTGGGGCATTTCAAGGCAGTAATGAAATCCAAGACACTGGGACTGAATTTGTTGAATTCCTGAAGGAAAAACAAAAACAGAAGAAAAAAATAACCCCACAGAGCTAATAAATCATCCCAGCAACACTGTGTGCTTTAGGAAAGAAAGGAAATGGAGGAGAGTGTGGGTTGCACCATGCTGCAGCCCAGCAAGCTGCTGGTCTCCTGGAAAAGCAGTTTGTTTTTCCTCTTATGCAGGAAGGCTCCCTGGAGCTGGACCTGCCACACTACATCCAACACCCATCATTTCCTCAGCACCGACAGTTCACTCCAACTACACAGTTGAATAAGGACATCATCCAGAGTTCGGTTTACATGGCCACAAACACTCTCGCTCTCCTCCCAGAAGAAAGATGCACCTCTGGCAGTCAAAGACTAGGTGGCCAGCTCCATAGCTCTACATCCCCATATGAACCTTTTCCATCACCCCTGGTCACCTGACTGCTGCCCTGGGTCCCAATGCCTTCCAGTTTGGGTATGTATCCAAATCAGCCTCAAGATTGAAGGAACTCCTGGGTTCAAGCATCAACCATCTTCATCCAATGGTCCCAATGTGCTGACCAAATTTCTTTCTAAAATTTTGACCCATTTTGCAAGCTGATCTCTCCATTTCCAGAGATGAATGCACTGTGTGCTTCTCAGTTTGCCATACCCTGCCATTCCCTGTTTGCCCGTGGTTGCTGCACTTTCTGCTCTTCCCATTCCGTTCACCTGAGCAAGCCCTATAAATTGTTGTCGCTGAGGGTTAGCATCTCTCCCTACTCCCCAACCCCATGCTGACACTACCGTTTCAGACTATTAAGAAGCCTCTCCCTGGCCAGCTGAGCAAACCTTTTACGGGACCGATTCATGTCCTTTACTGTTCGAATCTAGACAACACTTAAATGCTTCTCTCTTGTTCTCAACTTACGAGAGGAATTTTTACACCACACTTGAAGGCAAGACAGCCACGATATTTATTGAAGGCTGGGCAAGAGGTTGCCCTTGTCTTCTGTCAGTATCATCTCTCTGGCAGGCCAAGGAATTCAGCTTGATTTCACATCCAAGTCCATGTTAGATGCACGAGAAAGCATTGTTAACAAAACCCAAATGTAGCTGAGTGCTCTCAGCTGAAGCCTGTGAGCCAACTGCAGAGGAGGTGCACACGCACACATGCACACGCACACATGCACACGCACACATGTACACGCACACACACGCACACGGCTTGAGGCCAGAGGATAACTCCAGATATAAGTCCTTCAGCAGTGCCCATCATCTTAAGGGGAGACAGGGACTCTCACTGCCTTGAGATCAAGTCGGCTATGCCGGCCGGCCAGTGAGCTGCAGGGACTTGCTTGTCACAGACTCTCCAGTGCTGAGACTGCAAGCTTGGGTTTTCAGACATGGCATTTTTCATATGAGTTGTGGGGACCACGCCTGTCTTCATGATTTGAGTAACCAGGTCGTTTCTCCAATCTTCATTTATGCTCTTTAAAAATTTTCATCCTTTTGTTTTGTTTCACTGATGGGGTGTTGCTTTGTTACCCAGGTTGGTCTCAAACTCTGAGCCTCAAGTAATCTTCCTACCTCAAACTTCATCTTGGCTTGTTGTCTTTGGGGGTGGGGTGATCAATGAAGTTAGCTAAGTCACGCTACTTCGCACACCCTTGAAGCCCTGACCAGCTCCTAGGTTGAAGAATACACTTGCTCAGGGCATCACACACCCGTTCTCTTTATGCAAGCTGCTGCAGTTCTTCAACGGCTTTCTCTGCCCTCCGTTTCATCTTGAGCATTCTCACTCCATGCTTCTCCCTGCTCAAAGTCAGACCATTTGTCTCTGTGTGCGCAGAGCTGATTCTGCCCAGGGCTGTGCAGGGTGTGCTGGGAGCAGTGTGGACTTTGTAGCACACAGAACTGCCCTTGAGAATACTAATTGCATGACTGATAAATTGGGGAGGGGGAGGCTCAGGGACAATAGCAGTCCTGCCTGAGAACAGAACCAGAAAGCACATCTGCAGGAACAGCAGGCAAAGCCATCCTTTTCTCTCTCCTACATTTTCGTGTCCATTGGCTTCCATCCTCTCTTAGGCCATTCCAGGATCAACCATTTCAAGAGCCTGAACAAAGCAGAACCAGCCAAAATTTAAAATACACACACACACACACACACACACACAAAGAGAGAAAGAGAGAGAGAGAGAGAGAGAGAGAGAGAGAGAGAGAGAGAGAGAGAGCGTACTCAGAATCAAGGTCTGTTTTGTCAAGTTCAGGATTAGCTGAAAAATCCCTGCCTTTCTGGTCTTATCCCCCCCACCCACCCACCCATCATGAAACACCATTTTCCCAAGACATTCTTGTGGTACGTCATCATTCGCCAATCAGAGAGCCCAGTGGGGTGATATTTAATTCATGTCTGTCAATCAATACACAAAGAAAAGGCCTTCAGCTGGCCAGAGAGAATCCTGTGCTCACCAAACAAAGAGTGGGCAGGAAACTCTGGGCCCCGCCGCCAACCACTCTCGGGGAGCGGGGCTTCACGCTACCAACCCCTTGTGTGGTTTCAAAATAATTGTGGCTTTGGAAGCTGCAAGGCAGATGAAAGAGATTAAACAGAGCATCCCTGCGACAGTCGGGATGAAACTGGGACTCTGGTGTTTGAGCCCCTCAGTGGCGGATCAGCATGTCCTTGGCATCAGACCTTCGCGTCCCATCCAAATATTTGAATTTTAGAGACAGCAGAAGTCTGACCCTCCCGACTTGCGGTTATATTAGCTCCATGATTTTTAAACAGACATATAAGCAAAACCAAGTCGTTAAGATAAGAATCTTGAGTATGAAAAAAAAATTTTTTTGAAGCCTCACTTCCATGCCTGCCATTGATCTTTGGAAGCTGGAGGGATATGAACAATAAATAAATGAAATGAAACACTTCCGTTGCATGCGTCGGCAACGCAAACACAGGATTCAAAGCAGCAGATGGGCGACAAAGGAACCGGTCCTCACTTTCAAACTTAGCTCACTGAGGACTCCCTCCCCCTACCACCACCCCCGGCGCCCCTCCTCCCAGTCAGACTGGGAAGTGCAGCGAGCCTTCCCACCTCCTTTCTCTCCATCACAGCAGTGGGTCAAAATGCTTGTGCACTTGACCCTAAAAACAGTACCCGGAGCTGCTGCTCGGGGTCCAGCCCCTCATTTCTTTTTACTGAGAGAACATTTATTTCACACCTTTTTCTTTCCAATTATGTTTACTCGCTCATTTTAGAAGTAGCAACAAATGACCAAGCGTGAGGGAGGGTGGACGGGAGATGAATGAGGAGTGGGTGTGAAGGGCCAAGGGCAAACGGGAGCGGCCCAGAAAAAATAGTTTTTTCATCTTAGCCCTCCCGACTTCTGGCTCTCTGAGACTGGCAGGAGCTTAAACGCCTTGATCTTCAATTTCCTGTCTGGTGAAGTGGGAAACACCTACTCGCAGTATTCTCATTACAATTAAGCGAGATCACTGGAGTGAGAGTTCTTGGCAGAACCCGAGCGCTTGGAAGCGGTGGTTTCTTCCATAACACACGGGAAGGTTTAGAGCTGTGCAGAATGATAGTCTGCGCGCAATCGGGCTGCCCCTGGATCGCCAGCTAGCTCAACACTCTTCTAGGTAGTGGCTTGGCTGGCGTTGTTATTAAGCTAATGCCCTTAGGTTCCTTTCTTGCTGGAGCATCAGCAAGAACAGCTCCTGTCCTGCAGGAAGTCTCCCTATTTCTTATTCACTGCTGTTACTGTGAATATTTGGGGCCCAAGAAATTTCAAGAACAGGTTAACCCCTGAGATGGTTAATCTCAATAGACACCTTGACCAGATTTAGAATCCGCACAGTTTTTCTTTTCTTTCCTTTTTTCCTTTTATTTTATTTTTTGTTTTTGAAACACAGTTTCTCTGTGGCTTTGGAGCCTGTCCTGGAACTTGCTCTTGTAGACTAGACTGGCCTCACACTCACAGAGATCCTCCTGCCTCTGTCTGCCTCCCGAGGGCCACCAAACAAACTTGCCTCTGGGTGTCCTGGTGAGGGTCCACAGCAAAGGGAAGACACACAGTACGGATGGTGGGTTGCATTCCTGGCTGAATAGAATGGAAATGTAAACAGCCCCAGCATCCATCTCTCTCTGCTTCTCTACTGAGGGCACCACGTGACCGGCCACCTCACACTCCTCCCAGGGGCCCTTGTATCCCTTCAAACTATAAGCCCAAATACCTTCCTTCACTTAAATTGATTCTGGTCTAGTATTTGATCACATCAATAATAAAAGCAATTAACACACCATGTTAGATTCGGGCAGGTCCTTTTATATGCTATGCATGCCTTTAGTTTAGACTATAATTAAAGTTTCAAACAGCTGTAGTCTCAACTACTTAAAAGGCTGGGGCAGGAGAATTGTTTGAGACTAGTCCAGGGCCATCCTGGATAACTAACTTTTTATATATATATAAAAAAAAAGCAGCCGGGCAGAGGTGGTGCACACCTTTAATCCCAGCACTTGGGAAGCAGAGGCAGGTGGATCTTTGTGAGTTCGAGGCCAGCCTGGTCTACAGAGCTAGTTCCAGAACAGGCTCCAGAGAAACCCTGTCTTGAAAAACAAAAACAAAAACAAACAAACAAACAAAAAAAGCAATAGGCAATATTTGGACTAGGTATATAACTCAGTGGTAAAAACATTTCAATCACAAGCACTAAAAATAAAAATTTTCTAGACCACTTATTTGTCCCAGCCACTTAGCCTGGAAATAATCACCCAGAAACTGTATTAACTAAAACACTGCTTGGCCCATTAGCTCTAACTTCTTATTGGCTAACTCTTACATATTAACTTAACCCATTTCTATTAATCTGTGTTATTGCCATGTGACTGTGGTTTACCGGCTGGAGTTCTGGCATATCTGTCTTGGGCGGGCTACATGGCTTCTCTCTGACTCTGCCTTCTTCCTCCCAGCATTCAGGTTAGTTCTCCCCATCTAACTCTGTTCTACCCTATCAGGCCAAGCCAGTTTCTTTATTTATTAACCAATAAAAGCAACACATAGACAAAAGGACCTCCTACACCAGGCAATATTTGGACTAGGTATATAACTCAGTGGTAAATCATTTCAATCACAAGCACTGAAAATAAAATTTTACTTCAGCTTTCAACTGTACCTGCCTTTTTAAAGGGGAAAGTGAAAGTGGTATTAAGGTCACAAAAATGGAAGTTGGAGCTGTGTAGTGGTGGCACACACCTGAAATCTCACCACTAGGGAGGCAGGGGTGGGAGGATCAGAAGTTTGAGGCAGTGGAGACTACAAAGTCAAGCTCCCCAATTCCTCCTCAGTTATAAAATGAGGTGTTTGACAATATTGTTGGTTTCTGTTCTCATTCTTTATGTAATCTCCATTTTTAATTACTGTAAAATGGAGACAGGAGTACATCCTCTTTTCTCTGTTCTCTGAGCTCCTAAAATGTGAGCGCAATTGCTGCACACACCTGTGTCCACTGTGCCACCTGCCACCGTGCTTCCTCTGCCCCTCCTCCATCGAGCTGCGTCTTGCTAGGCATTTGGTCAGAAAGATTTTGTTTTGGTTTGTTTTTGTTTTGTCTTGTTCTTGTTGTTTATTTGTTTGAATACAGAACATTGGTAGAGAGAAGTGGGGTTGCTATGATGATACCCTGACTACGATCCCCAGGCCTTTAGAGACAGCTTGTGGTAGGAATGTGGAAGAGTTGGAGCTGTGGCCTAGAGAAGTCCTAGCATGCCGCAAGCAGAGTTCAATGGGCCGTGCTGACCCTAGCCTGGAAGGCTAGGAAGCAAATAGAGACGTAGAGTGGAGGCTGAGCTCATTTAGGTCTCTGAGGGGAACAAGGATTCTCCTGGGAATGGGGCCAGAGGCCATTCATGTTATACTCTGGCAAAGAATCACATTCTGTTTCCTGAAAACCTGAATGAGGCTGAATTCAGAAGCAGTGGACTAGCTTGTCAGAAGGAGGTAATTTCAAGACAGCATAACATTTAGGCTGTAGTGTAGTTTTTTTAATATTTATTTATTTATTATGTATACAATATTCTGTCTGTGTGTCTGCCTGTAGGCCAGAAGAGGGCATCAGATCTCATTTCAGATGGTTGTGAGCCACCATGTGGTTGCTAGGAATTGAACTCGGGACCTTTGGAAGAACAGGCAATGCTCTTAACCTCTGAGCCATCTCTCCAGCCCCTGTAGTGTGGTTTTTACCACACTATATTCATCCAACTTATACTGAAAGAGATCAGAAAGCAGAGCATGGAGCTATGAAAAATGAACATAGTTAAAGTTTAGGACAGGGCAGTTTCAGAAAAAGTGACTGTAATTGTTAAACAGATCAACACTATTACGGAGAAGCCTCTGACTTCGTATCAGAACAATCATGTTGTAGGACATTCTGTACACTGTAAAGATGGTCTCTCCCTAAGGTTTCTGGTGATAAGATGAATAGATTAATAACCAATAGCTAGGCAGGGGAGAATAGGCGGGACTTCCAGGGAAAAAGAGGAACTTGGGGTTAGAATCCAGGCATGCAAGAGACATTAGGGAGACACTGAAGAGGCCAGACATACAGTACAGAGTAGAGGCGACCAAGCCAAGTGGCAGAATGTAGATTAATAGAAATAGGTTAACTTAAGTAATAAGACCTAGCTGGGGACAAGCCTAGCTAAAGGCTGAGCTTTCATGATTGATAAGAAGCCTCCATATCATTATTTGTGGGTTGTAAGTCCAGGAAAAGTTCAACTCCACAGTAGGGAAGGTGTTTGTACAGGATGATGTACACATGAAGAGTTCCAGGGCAATAGGGCAATTGATCTGAAAAAAAAAACAAACATGAAAAAGAAGAAACTTTGGGGATACCCTATTTGAAAGTTGTCTAGGGAAGTGTTTTCTTAGACTCATCTACAAAGGCACAAGGGGGTCATTGCTGCTGCAGTGCAGGCTATATTTGAACTGGTGACAGAATTTGCTGGTGGTATCCACATTGCAGTGGTTTTGTAGGCATGCAAGCGAGAGAATCATGGAGGCTTGCAGCAGCAAGCCACTGAGGTCCAGTGACATGGCAGCAATATAAGATTCCCTCATGGAAGACCTGAGTGGGCTGAGCATGGAACAGTGAAGGAAAACATCAATTTCAATGGAGATGTTAAAAAATTAGGAATGGCAGACGGTAGTGGCACACACCTTTAATCCCAGCATTCAGGAGCAGAGACAGGTGGATGTCTGAGTTTGATATCAGCCTGGTCTACAGAGTGAGTTCCAGAACAACCAGAGAGAAATCCTCTCTCAAAAATAAAAATAAAATAAAATAAAAATTTAAAAAATGGAAATACTGGAAACATGGGTGTCTATTGAGGGATGCTTGGGGCATGGAGGAGAATAGACTGAGCTGAGAAGATACATGAGGCCTAGAAAATAGAGCTTTAGGGGGAGGGCTACCTATCCAAGGCTGGTAGGGCCCAGACGGAAATACTGAATGTGGAGCTACAGAGTCAGCCTGCTGGTGTTGATCTTGTATTTTTAACCTATGCTTGCTATGCTCCTATGTCTCCCATTGGGTACGTTCACTCTGCCACTGTATGTTGAAAGTATAGGACTTAAGTATTAATTTATAGTTGCTCACAGTTAAGATTGGCTTAAGTATTGGGAGAGATTTTGAGCTTTTAGACATGCTTAAAATTATTAAGACTGGGGAATCTTGTAATGAACTAAATTCTTCTTTCGTTGTGAGATGGCCACAAGCCCTTGAGAATTGGGGGTGGAATATTAGAGGTTTTCGTTTTAGTTTTTGTCTTCCAAGTCAGGTTTTCGCTATGTAACAGAGCCCTGGCTGTCCTGGAACTCACTTTGTAGACCAGGCTGACCTCTAACTCAGAGAGATCCACCTGCTTCTGCCTTCCAAGTGCCGGAATTAAAGGTGTGTGCCCCCACTGTCCAACTTGGAATGTTCTAGTTTTAAAGTGATTTGTTTGAGTGTGAGTTGACAAGATGTGGACTTTTGATGGCTAATCTTCACTGTCAACTTCAGAGGATTCATAATCACCTAGGAGACACACCTCCGGCCACATCTGTGAAGGTATTCCAGTGGGGAGTTAACTAAAGATGGGAAACCTGCCATGAATGTGGATGGCACGAACTCATGGAAGCCTCACACGGAATACAACGAGCAAAAGCAGTGATCCAGCTGAGCACCGGCCATTCTCCTCTCTGCTTTCCGGTCTACTGAGATGTAGCAAAAAGTTGTTATTCAGAACCAGCAGCCACAGAAGCCCCCGCCACCGTGCCTTCCACACTATATTTCTTCAAACAGTGAGGCAAAATAAGCCTCTTTCTCTTTGAAAATGGGAAGGAGAGCAATAGTCCATATACAAGATTATCATGAGGCCTAAACGAAATGATACATCCAGTCAGAATAAATCTCAAACAAAAAATCCTATTATAAAAGTGTATTTATGTTTTCTTTTGTGTATATGTATTAGTCAGTGTTCTCTAGAGGAATGGAACTTATAGAATGAATACACATACACACACACATATATATACTATGTATGTGTATATATATATATATATATATATATATGGAATTTATTAAAATGGCTTACAGGTTGTGTTGTGGTTCAGCTGATCAATGGCTGTCTACCAATGGAAGATCCAAGAATCCAGTAGTTGTTCAGTCCATGAGGCTGGGTGTCTCAATTGGTCTTCAGCATACACCAGACCCCCAAAGAAGAAGACTCTAATGCCAGTGGAGGAATGGACTTGCTGGCAAGAGTGAGAGCAAGCAGGCAAAGAAAGCAAGCTTCCTTCTTCAGTGTCATTTATATAGGCTGCCATCAAAAGCTGTGGCAGATTAAAGGTGGATCTTTTCACCTCAAAAGAAAAAAAAAAAAGATCCAGATTAAAGTGGGTCTTCGTCAAGCAATGATGGTGCACACCTTTAATCCCAGTGTTTGCGACGCAGAAGCAGGCAGATTTCTATGAGTTTGAGGCCAGCCTGGTGTACAGAACTAGTTCCAGGACAGCCAAGGTTGCTACACAGTAAAACCCTGTTTCAAATCCACCCCACGCGTGCACACACACACACACACACACACACACACACACACACACACACACAGTGGGTTTTCCAGGGCCTAGAGAGACGGCTTAGTGGTTAAGAGCCCTATTTTCTTTCCCTGAGGTCCTAGGCTCAGTTCCCAGCACCATTATGGCAGCTCACAACCATCTTTAACTAATCCTATGGACTATGATGCCCTCTTCTGATGTGCAGACATACATGCAGACAAAACATACATATACATAAAATAATCTTTAAAATAAATAAGTAAACAAATAAATAAAGGTGTGTCTTCCTACTTTAAATGATTTAACTAAGAAAAAATCCCTCACAGGTGCCCAGCTACTGGGTTTTAGTTAATTATAGATGTAATCAAGTTAACAACCAAGAATAGCGATCACATGCATGTATTACTGTATTATATATGCATGTATGTACTATATATATCTACCCAATGACATGAATGTATAATATGCATGTTATATATGTTATATCCAATGCCATACATTTATAGTGTGTATATGTATATATTGCATGCACCATGCGCACACATATATACTCATATAACATACATACCTAACCTATATATGTGTACCCTAAATGTACATATATAGTATGTATGCATGGTCTATGTGTACACATAACATATACATACTATACATACATGTCCTTGGATATATGTATATAATTTTTTTAAAGCACACATTTTCTGAGTCATAATCCTCTGGGTTACCAGGAAATTTAACTTTAGACACTATCGGGGATTTCCCACCCATATTCCAGGGCACATTTTAAGTGTCTTACATAGATGTCATCCTTACCAGGATGGCTCCAGGACCTCTTGAGAATACCAACATCTATCAATGCTCAACTCTCTTATATAAAACAAAATATAACTTTCATATACTTTTCTGTATATTTCAAGTCATCTCGAGGTTGCTTATAAAACCTGATAAAGTAGAAATGATATATACACTTTATCATTTCATATTATTTGTAAAATTAGGCAATAAAAGTGTCTGCATATGTTCAGATTTTACAAACGTCTTCCATCCATGATTGGTCGGATCTACAGATGAAGAATCTGAGGACACAGGGCTCATTTTCCAGTGCACAGCAGCAGATGGAGGCATGGGGATTCTCCTGGTCTTTGAGATGCATGTTGCCTTGGCGCACAGGGGTCCGGCATAACTCTTCTGCCATGCTTGGACAAAGGCCCCTGAGAGAAGACTAGGAGGCTCAACATCCTGAGATCGTTCCTTTGCCGAGGTCTAACCCCTCCCCAGTCCCTGTTCTCCATGACTGGGGAAGTTCTTCATAGTCTAGTCGAGCTCTGGGACCAGTCTCTGGGGCTTGGAAGGCATCAACACCAAGAAGCGCCTGCAGCTCTCCAAGCCTACCACCATCTCACCAGCCCTCTGCAGGCAGCTCATCATCTATATTTGCTTCCTGTGACACCTGAGCTGTCTCCCTCCAAGCCCTCCTCTCAGCTAAGCTTACACTAACTTGGGTCTCATTCAGTGGAGCTTCTTCCATGATGCCTCCAGACAGAGTTCGCTCTTCTTCCTTCTAGCTACCACTGAAGTACCGCAATACTGGCTTCATCCTACTGCACATCCTGACTGAGTGTCTGCTTTCTCTACTCATTTGAAAACAGTGTTAGCTTTCTCTCTCTCCAGCTAGTGCTGAACCCAGCAAGTATACAGTTTAGGTTTGGTAAGTCGATTTTCTTAACAGCAATTCTATGCATTTAGCTTTCTCTCCTAATAGTGCTTGATCTCTGTGCTTGAACCCATGACAGTGCTATGCACATTAGGAAGCGATGTAATTCAGCTAGTCTTGATGACCACAGACTAGCTGAATTACATGGCTTCCTAATTGCAGATCCTAAGGGGGGAAAAAAAACTCAGTTGTAGTGTAAAAAAATCTCTCCTTCGTAGTGCAAAACTCATTTACAGATGGTCATTCACTCTCTTCTTAAATCATTCCCAAGGCTTTTACATTGACTGGATTCAGAAGTGCATTGTGGAAAACACTAGCATGTGGGTAGGCATTCTGAGAACGTCCTGGCATACAGCACCTGACTCACTCTGTGGATGAGAACAGAGCAGTTCAGAACACACAGATGCTGGGAGGAAAGGACATTCTGTTTTTGATGAAGCTTATTTTTCTTTCAGATGATAGTCCAGGCAAATAAGGAGGCTGGGTGGCCCTGCTCTCTTGGGCCCTGTTCGGTTAGCTGGTTCTGACTACAATCCTACAGGTAACAGAACCAGAGCCTTCTGCTCGCTCTTCCAGGAGCCGTTGTTATCACCACCAAGAGTTTTGGACCCGAACGGTTTTTAGAGATGAGAAAGAAGCAAGGACAGTGGCTCTTTGTGTCTCTCAAAGGCAGCACTGTTTCCCTGTACTGGCACAGCTCACCATCAACGTGGTGCCCTTCATGCAAGATTGTTTGACTACCCTGGCACATGGACTGCCCAGCGCCAGTCTTCAGCAGGGAGAAATGCTGGTGCTGCCTTTGCAGAGCAGCAAATAGGAATACCTTCCAAAAAGGGACTGTCAGTCACCTGTTGTACTTTCTGCGGCTGGCTTGTTTGTGCCTCCTGTATCTAGTTGCCAACAGCGGCCTAGAGCTTAGAAGTGGAGTTGCTAAAGGGCCCTCTCATGTTCCTCTATTTGAGTCCTTGTCCCAGGCCATACATCACAGCATGTTAATCGGTGAAAATAGCTGTTTGTTGATGCTACCACAACTTCCAGATCCCCCTACACCAGTCATTCATCAGTACAGTTAGCAAACACTGGGAACAGATTTTATATCACCTGCCTCAGCCACCAAAGTGCACAATTACACACCTACTTTCTTTTGCAGTCTTACCTGTCTCTTTCATGTTTTCTTTAAAAAGGTGAAAATGATGATCCTGGTGTTGATATAAACAGACCAAACTCAAGAAGACAGATAATGCATGTTTTCTCTCGGACGTGGACTCTGCACTATATGTGATGTATGTATCATGGGGGAAGAGAACCAGCAAGAGGAAGGAAGGGCACAAGACAGCCATTAGATACAAATATTGGCAAGGTACAATGGTATACATCTGTGAAGATGTCCTAATGAAACCCATTATTTTGTATGCTAGCTAATAATAATGATAATATGTGACTCTTAATAAAGGGAAGGCTATCACTGTTGGTGCTAGGTGCTGTGGGTCCCTTGTTGGTTACAGAAATACCAGGGACACGGGACAACCCTGCCCCCCTGAAGTATCAAATATGCCCTTGCTTTCTTAAGTCTCTGAAATCCAGGGTGCATTTGCAGCTAGAACATGAATCATTCTGTCCTAATTAGCGTGAAGTTTTATCATACACTGACATTCTTGTACTTAGGTCATCGTTATCCTTTGTTTTAATTTCTGTCTTATGTTTCTATGGTGATAAATCTTGATTATTTTTCCTTTGGTTCCATACTGTTTATTGAGCTGCAATAATCCTCTCCGATGGTTTTCCAGTGGGTTTTATTTTCTGAGAAATAGTAACATCACAAAAATCTTTCTTGAATGACTATCAATAGTGGTGTAGTTGGAATACATACTTTATTCATTATATTTGGCAAAGAGAAAGTATAGTTCTTTTTAGCGGGTCCCACCCTTCAGCTGTAACTCATTACTGTCTACCTAAATGGCCTGAACTAGCCAGAAAGCAAATGTTTCCCATTACACATGACATCCATCAGCTAGTCTCAGCAATAGGCTCCCTTCAAAATTGATCTAACTTGGAAGTAATAGTTATGACTCACTACTGAATCTCTTCATGCTTTCAAAGTGAAAAATCACAATGGATGATACGATTAATCCCGACCCACTGCATCTTTCTTAGGCATGCTTCAACCTTTGCCTTTATCTCTCTGGTAGGGTACTGTTTTGGGCTATCACCTTTAGAATGTCTTTCTCAGTAGGTCTGATAGTCCTCCATCTGCAGGCATAGGCTACATTTAGAAGGTTTTTTAAAATACTTTTTTAAACTGTTACCTTATTCTGTAGTGCCACCCAGAAGCTGAATTATGTTAAACAATGTTTGAGTAGATGCTATGGTTCAGACAGTAATGCTGATGAAAATACATGAAGTACCCCAACTTCCACATGGGTTACATTCTGGAAGTTTATGGTCCGCTTTTTGGAACTTAGGTGACATTTCCCAGCGATAGTTCTGAAATCCATCATTTTTTCTATCTATTCTATTGTAACTACTCAAAGCCAGTTTAACCATGAGAGCAGGAGAAGCCCACTTCTTCAGTATGCTAACCATCTGAGCTATCTGTGCAATCTAATCATGGTTTATAAAAATGTTTGTCGAAACCAGTCTGTTGCTATCAGAACAACTGTTTGGGAAAATGTTTGGCCTCTGACACTATCCATGTAGAGGGAAGCGACCTGGAATCCGTAAGAACATATTCTGGTCACTCACAAACGTGTTTTTCAAAATAGCAAGTGGCCTCTGCATGTCTGATCAAGAGGGCGAAAGCATCAGAGCCTCTTTCAGGGGTTCTGGTGGGTTCCTTGAAGCATCAGCTGCAGTTTGAGATGCAGAGTTAAGACCAAAAGATTGCTGTAAAACAGATGCTTCTAATTTCAAAGTTAATTTTATGCAATAGCTTAGAGAGTCCTTGAAGTCAATCCATATCACAGCAGCGTAATACAAAAGTTAGTCAAGTGCACTGGATGGTTATTCTGATCCCAGTTGCAAAGCAATAGTGACCACCTGATAGGAGCATCCGTCTAGTGAAGAGTCTCACCTCTGACCTGCAGGGAGGCACTGAAATGCCTCTGGGAGTCCGACTTTGGCAGAAGTGGAACACAGAGTGACAAACTGTTACTGCTGTCCTGCCACCTGGGCTCAAAGATAGACCAGCTTCTACTACGCCCTCAGGAACCATTTCCAGGTACTGTTTGTTCCGTTTTGAAAGCTGTTAAACAAAGGCCCACACTCGAGCTTGAGACAGGAAAGTAATAAGGAAGAAACTGACCCCATAGACCAATTACATAACAGTTCTGCTATTTCCATGATAATTCACTGTGATTAACTCAAGAAGACAAACTGGGTGGTGGTGGTGGAGCACACCTTTAATCAGGAGGCAGAGGCAGGCGGATCTCTGTGAGTTAGAGGCCAGCGGTGGTCTACAACAGCTAGTTCAAGGACAGGTACCAAAGCTATACAGAGAAGCCTTGTCTCAAAAAAAAAAAAAGGAAGGAAGAAATGGAAGGAAGGAAGGAAGGAAGGAAGGAAGGAAGGAAGGAAGGAAGAAAAAAAGAAAAGGAATGTCTCCCACTTCCCCCATTTCAAAAGGAAATGGATGGTACTATAAACCCAGCTAATAACCCAGGTCTAGGGAGGGTGTGGCTCCAGAAGAATTTGTCACTGTCTTTTAATGAAACTGACATAGTATCAAACTGCCTTCTAAATGTGTAAGCTTGCACCAATAAGTAAAAGCCACCCTCGCCTCGATCAGAGAACCTCCCCTTGCAGCAAATGGCAGAGAATAAATAGAGTCATGGCTGCCCAAGAAGCTGAGATTAAGTGGTAGTGGTGACCTCACCCCTAAACAAGACATTTTACATCACCCGTCTAAGGCTCAGGAACCATTTCAGGACAGGGACAGGAAGCGTGTCAGAGGCAGAAGCTAGGGCCGAGGGCTATGAAATGCTATCTTCAGCATGACCTGGGCATTCACTGACTCGGCAACGTTGGTGACCTACATCTGGCCCACACAAGACTGACCCTATCAACAGTCAGTCATGAATGGGCGTGGTCAAGAGGCCCTACCTTTACTCCTGAACTATTGGTAGATTCTAGGACAGGGGAATCGCTGTCTCTTTTTGTGTCCTCACTACTGAGTCCACTGGTCTCCACTGGATATGCCAAAGCAGTGGACACACAGATGTCATGGATAAACTCCATCACAAAACAGAACGGACATGAACTTGAGGAGAGAGAGAAAGAGACAGGTTTGTAGGAACAAGGCATGAAGGGAAAGAGTGGTAGGGAAAGAGGAGATGGGTGGCGTGAGAGTGTACATAAGAAATTATCAAAAACACATTTAAATAATAAAAATAATTTTTAAGAAATAAATAGAAAATGCAAACAAAACAAGTATTTTGATTTTTAAGATCTCTTAGAAATAATTATGAATCAGAAATTTAATAATTTAATAAAAGCAAAAGTTTCTCTCTCTGTCTCTCTTTCCCTCCCTGCTATATTCCTTTCTTCATTTTCTTTAAAGATTTGACAGGATCGTACTATGTAGCCCTGGCTGGCCTTGAACTCACAATCTTTCTGCCTTGGCTTCTTAAATGCTCACATTACAAGCAGGCAGCACTATGCCTAGATTTTCTATACCTATTAAAGACTTGAAACCAGAGTCAACCACAAGGGTAAAAAGCTTGGAAAATATCAGTTTGTTATTTTGAAACTGCAATACAAAAAAACAAATCAAGATTTCTTTTCCTCCCTGCCCCAGGGATTGAACCCAGGGTCTCGCACATGTGAGGTGAATGCCTTCCTGATGAGCTTCTGCTCTAGTCCTGGGATTTCACCAATATTGATTCGTTTTCCCCCTAAATTGTATAGATAATGCAAGGCAATTTGAAAAAGATAGGAAAAGAGGAGGGGAGAGAAGGAGGGAGGGAAGAGGGGAGAGAGTGGGAAGGGAAGGAGGAAGCTGGCAGAGAGAGAAAGGGAGGGAGGGAAGGGAGGAGGGAGGAGGGAGGAAAAAGGAAGGAATAGATTCAGGCAAGTATGAAGTGACCTGGATCTTGAACCAGAAAGTTTTGTTCTACCTTCTCTCTGTTTTCCTGGTGATTTGATAACAGTTTAACTTACCCTTATCTAGCCATATTATGCTCTTTCTAATTTAGTGTGACCACACTTAGCAACCTGCCATTGGTCTACTCAGTCAGATGTGGACCTGTCTAGATGTTGAAGGACAGATGACATTTGGACAGGTAGACAATTTCAAATAATATTAGCAACTGGCTCAGCTGCCAGTCATGGAAAATTGAGTGCAGACAAGATTCATGTTGAGTTACACGCATTCTATAACCCGGCCCACAAACACCTTACAAGGCTGGGCATGTAGCGGCACGATACAGTGCTTACCTGACATATGCAATCCCTGCCTTAAATACCCGAGAATGGAAAAGTCATTAGAGACCATGTGTGGTGATGGTTAGTGCCTATTGTCAACAGACATCTTTACATTTCTCCTCTCCTCAGTGATCCAGCTTTATGGTAAGGTCCATTCCATATGTAGTGGCAACAGTGTCTGGATCCTACTGAATATAGATCAAGAATTTCCTTTGAGGCAATTGAAGAAACTTGCATCTCAGAAGTTTCAGCGAGGCTGAAGGACCAACACCTGTCAGGGAGATCATAACTGCCGGTGACTCCAGTACCAAAGAATCTGACATCATCGTCTAGCCTTGCAGGACACCTGCACTCGTGTGTATAAACCTACACATATATGCATGCATACACATAATTAAAAATAAAAATAAATCACAAAAAAGTAAAAAAGCTTTGCTGAGCAGTGATGACACACGCCTTTAATCCCCTCATTCAGGAGGCAGAGGCAGGCAGATCTCTGAGTTAGAGGCCAGCCATCTACAGAGTGAGTTCTAGGACAGTCAGGGCTACACAGATAAACAACAACAAAGAAGCTTGACCATATGTCATGTCTTACTGATGTAATGATGTCCACATCATTGACCTAAATTTGATAATGTCCATTTCCTCCTTGGTTTTAGCCAGTCAAGGCAATGCCAGGATTGACCTCACTGTAAGTATGATCTCATCCTTCCAAAATCTCAGTGTACTTAAAGCAAAAGGCAGTCAGGAAAGATTCTAGTGAGGTTGCTAAAACTATGGACTCCATCCTCCTCCAGTCCTATTGTTTCGTTAAAAGCAAAATCTCAGAAAATATTATTTTTAAAATATTTAAAATTTATTTTAAACTCTGTTGTTCAAAAAAATGTAAACTAAAAAACATCACACAGTGAAATTAACCAAATCCAAAGACTCCACAGCTCAAAGAACTTTTATACAGTTAGTAACCATTCAAATCAGAGGCTGTGGTGCTTCACACTGCATTTTATACTTTGACTATCAAGTTTATTTTATATCAAAAAAACTAAGAACATGACAGAGTTAGAACTAGAGAAACAATTAGCTTTATACCCTCTTTCATGACTAGTGTTACCTGCCTGCATTCATGTTACACTGTATCCATATGTACATTTGTTTACATATGTGAATACATTATTGGCTAAATTTCATATATGAGGGAGAATATGAGTTCTTCTGAGATTCTGTGATCTCAATTAATATGCATTTTAAGTCTGTCCATTTTCCTGAAAAGTTTGTAATTTGTTTTCTTTAGAGCTGAGTAGTATTAATAAATATAAATATAATATATAATTTTATTGTCTATTCATCAGTTGATAGACAATTTGGTTAGTTCTACATTCTTGCTATAGTGAATAAAGCAGCCAGAAGCCTAGGAGCACAAATATGCCTACTGTACGGTATGGTGTTCTTGGGTATAAACCTGGAAATGGAACAGTTGGGTCACACGCTAGTTCTACTTTTAATTTTTTGAGAACTCTCCTGTAGGTGGCATTTTCTTTCCTGCCCACCAGTCCCAAGTAACTGCACTGAGGTATATATTAATTACAAATGCTTGCCCAATAGCTCAGGCTTATTACTAACTAGTTCTTACATTTTAAGTTAACCCTGATGCTTTATTTATGCTCTGTTATGTGGCAGAACCTTTTTAACAAGGCACGTTCATCTCCTGCTCCCTCTGCTTCTGACTGGCAATCCAGACTCAGCCCTTCTTCCTCCCAACATTCTCAGGCCTAACCTTACTCTGTTCAGCTATTGGCCAGTCAGCTTCTTTAAACCAGTCACAGTGACATATATTCACACAGTTTAAAGAATATTCCACAGCACTCTCCAAACTGATTTCTACAATGACTGTTAATTTGCACCCCAACTTCCAGTTAATAAGGGTTTCTTTTCTGGCTGCATCATTTCCAATATCCTTTGTCAGATTTGTGAATGATAGCTGTTCTGACTGGGATGAGGAAGAGTCCTAAAGTAGTTTTAATTTCCATTTCTCTGATGGGTAGAGATAATGGAACTTTTAAAACATAGTTATTGGCCATGTGTGTTTCTTGTTTTGAATACTCCTTTTCATTTCCTTAGCCTGTTTGTTGATTAGTGGTTTCATTTCCCTGGTATTTACTTTCTGTGATTCTTTGCAAATCCTGAATGTTAGCCGTTTGTCTGAAGTGTGTCTGGTGGAGATTTTCTCACCTTCTGTATACTGTTGGCTTATTCTGCCGAGTGTTTTCTGTACAGAAATGTCTTGTTTTCTTGTAGTCCCACTTGTTGGTGTTTGGAGTCAGTGCCTATGCCATTGGTTTTCTGTAAAATACTCTTGCCTACTGCAATATCTTAAAGGTATGTCATGTTTTCTGCTAAAGGTTCCAGGTTTTAAAGTTTTTGATGCATATGGAATAGATTTTCTTAACAAGGTGAAAGACAGAATCTAATTTCATTCTCCTGCAGCAGAAATGTAGTTTTGCCAGCATCATTTGGTGGACAGACTTTTTTCCAATCTATGTTTTTTCTTTTATCAGAAATTAAGTGGGCATAGCTTTGTCACTTCTTTTTTGGGCCTCCTATCTGATATTCTTGTCTATTTTTATGCCAATCCCAGGCATGTTTACTACTATTTTCCTAATGTAAAATTTCAGGAAGGGTATTGTAATACCTCAGCAGGTATATTAAAAGGCCATCCTGGATGGGAAAGCTCTGCATTAGCGGAACTAAAGTAAGTTTCTCTGCTCCCAGGGAGCATACTTTCCATGGTCATGTAAGGTGCTCCAAAACTAACTACCACATTTCAACTTGGTAAGTATCCCTATTTTGAATGTTACATATATTTTGAAAAGATATGTGTCTTGGGGTGTCATAGGTTTATTCTGATTGAATTTTAAAAATAAATTCAATTTAAATTTAATTATAAAATTAAAAATACCAAGTGAAAAACACCAGATATGATGTTCCACTCTTGTAAACCCAGCATTTGGGGAATAGGAGGACCAGTGCAAGTTCAAAGGCAGCCTAGTCTATGTAGTGTAGTGAGCACAGTGATGGAAGTCCCCACCTGTGGTTCTGTAAACCATCACTGCTTACAGACATTGTACTGTGTCTCACTCAGGTTAACATGGTAGCTACCACATGACCCACAGCCTCTGGAGCTATATCATTCTCCTCTAAAGCACTCACACAGCCTAGAGGATGCAGCTTAAAGTGAAACATAGTTTTACTCAGCTTCACTTCAAGGAGAAAGAAAGAGCATCAATAGTCAACAGATCTACTAATTTCCAGTGGTGGTTCTCGGCTTCTAATAATCGCAGAGTCTGGCTGCTCCATTACATTTCTAAAGGCTAAATAAATTAGTACCATGAGAAATACCCCGGCCTGGTTCTGCCTCAAATATAAATATACAAAAGAAGAATCCACACAGGTCTGTTTATAATTCAGAACAATAAAATAAATAAGATTGAAAAAGTCCTGCAGATGAGTCCAGAATGTCTGAGCCAGTTTCAAGTCTTCTGGCCTCTGAGTTGCTAAGGTTTATTTTTTTCCATTCCCTTCTGAAAGCATCATGGCTACAAAATCTCAGAAACAGAACTGCAGAAAAGAGACAGCCCTACTTTATCCCATCAACCCCCAGTCACCAAACTGTGATTAAATGGGTGTGAAGACCAAAGCAGCCCAAGATTCCTAAAATGTCACATATTTGTAATTTGCCCAAAATGGAACCAAGCCTAGAGAAGCCTGTCTCATTACTTTTTGGCAAAGGACAGGGAATATCCATGGAAATGCTCTTAAATTTGTCCTTGTTTTCTTCTGAAAAGTAGTATTAATTTATAAAATAAGTTTGAGCCCCAAGGAAAGGTATCAACATGTCCAACCAGGAACCCTCAAAGAAGAACCTGGCCACCCCAAACTATAGTGTTAGCATTATGCTTGGGGTGAGAACTGATGGCCAACTCAGCACACATGTCCTAACATGCCCTCACCTTATTAACTGTGGTACAAAGACCTTTCTTCCTTTCAAAGTGGCAGCTTCTTTGGGGGTATAAACCCTAGGCCTTCCTGGATAACCATTGCGACTCTTCTCTGAACTAAATGAACCATCCCCTTTAGTCTGATAGAAAGCATTTTAATGATCCTGGATTATGGTTGAGTTAGTTTTTTTCTTTGTAGAAACTGCCCATTAGAGAAATCAGTAGGCCCAGCAGTCTACTCACAGATTCTAACAATAAATTCTACATAGAGCAGTTGTGGGCTTGTTCATACTTCTGCTTATTTGTCTAGGAGTTTCTGAAGTTGATAATAGCATACATTGTCTTTTTTGGATTCCTTACTGCAGCCTTTGCCTTCCAGGATGAGTATCTGGTATCTGACAATCTTGGCATCCTGTGTCTGCTGCTCTGGACTTTTTGGCATTAGAGTTGAATTGGTTTCAGTCCTCATCAATGAACAAAAGATGTGCAGAAAAATATAAGGAAGGAATGCCCATCCAGTATGGGGAAAGCATGCAGAGTTCTTGGTGTTGGGATTGTATAATAGATGATTGTTTACATCTTGGTGGATCAGTGAACTTGAGATAATCAGATGAGTATCATGGCCTACTCCTAATGAGTCAGTATTGCTGCATCCCAAAGGTTCTATAACCTCCCAAAATAGAAGCACATCCTGGGGACCAAGTGTCCAAACATATAAGACTGTAGAAGACATTTCACACTCAAGCCCTGACAATAGTGCACTCATAAAAATGCAATTAACTTTAAGTGGTTTTACATATGGCATTGAGAGAATAGTAAAAAGTAAGGGAATTCTTACGTCTTTAATCAAGGTCAAAGAAGAAATAAAAAGCGTATTTCATTTACTTTTCAAGTGTTAAGAAATAGATACTTGCTTATAAAATGAACTGCTATTTAGTATCATAGTGTAGTTTATAACCTGTTCAAGGGTGGGGGAAGCATCTGGAGTGAAAAGGGACAATTAAAACTGTGTAGACACATCACAGAAGAAGGGAGCAGAAAGATGACAGAAGCCACAGACCTGAGAGGACTGCTAAGAAGGATTTCCAGACATGTGTCTTGTTCTATTGCAGAACAAGATGGAGAGGAAGGGGTTTATTTGGCTTACATTTCATTGTTCATTATTTTTAAAGGAAAGGGAACGCATACAGGGCAGGAACTCAAATTTCATCAGGACAGAAATTCAAACAGGGCAGGATTTGGAGGTGGGAACTGATGTTGAGGCCACGGAGGAGTACTGCTTACTGTCTTGCTCCATGTAAGTCTACTTTCTTATAGAACCTAAGACCACCTGCTCAGGAATGGCACCTCCCACAGTGGGCTGGGCCCTTCCCATTTAATAGTTATTAAGAAAATGCTCTACAGGCTGGCCCACAGCCCTATCTTATGTAGGCATTTTCTCAATTGAGGTTTCCTCCTCCCGAATTCCTATAGGTTGTATCAAGTTGACATGCATCTAACCAGCACAACACGGCAGGGCTGTCACAGTCATGAACCCACAGCAGCTGTTGAAAATCAGTACTGGGGAGTGGCATCAAAGGCCTCACCCCTAGCTGAGGGGCTCCTTGCTGTCGAAGGCTGTTGAGGACAGGAAAGACCAGTGTCCTTCAGGGGTGTGAGCCCTGTTAGGTTTCCATGTCATCAGTGGATGGTTGCACACCCATGGGCGCACGGGCAGTACTAACTGGACTCTGTGGGTTTTGTTCTTATTTGAAGGTCTTGAAAGGCTGGGTGGGATAGTTCACACCTTTAACCCCAGCAATTAGGAGACAGAGGCAGACTGATCTCTGTGAGTTCTAGCCCAGACTGGTCTATATAATGATACTTTATCTTAAAAAAAAGAAAGAAAGAAAAGAGGGAAGGAAGAAAAAAAGAAAGAAAGAAAAATACCCCCTACCCAAAGGTTTGAGTGTTGTGAGGGAAATATGGAAAAGGAAATATGGCTTTTGAGGTGATGAAAGGGTGTGTGAATAGGATCAATATGCATTGGATTGCATTGTATACAAGTATAAATTCTTTTTCTTTTAAAAACATTTGTTTATTTATTTATTTGTTATGTATACAATAGTCTATCTGTATGTATGCCTGCAGGCCAGAAGAGGGCACCAGACCCCATTACAGATGGTTGTGAGCCACCATGTCGTTGCTGGGAATTGAACTCAGGACCTTTGGAAGAGCAGGCAATGCTCTTAACCACTGAGCCATCTCTCCAGCCCCAAGTATAAATTCTTAAAGAATAAATGAAAATATCATTAAAAAACTTGTTCACAAATGACATAATAGTCTGTGTAGAAAATCCTACAGAATTTATAGAACAGAGTTCAGAAATAGATCAACATTACAAAAAAATAAATTTCACAATGGTCTCAATATAATTTAGTGAAACAAAGGAAATTTTTTCCAACAAATGGTTTACTGAAGTGAAACTCCCTCCTCTCAGATGACTGTAGGTTATGTCAGCTGACGTGAAACTAGTCAGCACACCTAGCTTAATCAGTGTGTGCCAGGTCACTGAGAAATCCTGTCTCACTGAAACAAGGAGGACAGCACATGAGGAGAAGCAACATTGGAGGCTGTTCTCTGGCCTCCATGTATGCGCTCCCATGTGCACCTGCACAATACACACATATGAACATGCATGCAAACATGCACCCACACACGTAAAACAAAACTGACAGCACCGAATGTTGGTGTGGCTGTAGACCTAGCAGAACTCTCAGAAGCAGAATAGTATGTGTCACTTTGAAAAGCTACAAGATTTTATATAAAGCTAAACATATACATTCTTTATGATTTGATAATTCTTTTAGGTGTTTATTCAAGAGAAATACAACATACTCACAAAACATTTGCACAAGAACATATGAATATATGTGGCAATATTTGACTTTATTGATAATAGTTGATAATAGTCCCTTACTGGAAAAAAAAAACACGTTAACAGTTTAATGTTTACCCATGTCATGGGATAGTCACACAATGGAATATTATTAAGTAGTAAAAAATAACTGCTAATGTACACATACTACTGATCAAATTAAAAAACAACAGTGTAGCAAGTTAAAGAAGGCAGCAACTGCACTAGCTTGCTTTCTGTTGCTGTGATAAAACAGTAAACAAAACTTACTTAGGAAAGATAGGGTTGATTTGGCTTACACATCCTGATCATGGTCCATCATCAAAAGTCAGAACAGGAACTAGAGTGAGGAGTGCTGCTTACTTACCTGCTTTTATGCCTTATTTACTCTGCTTTTGTTCACAATCCAGGGCCAACTCTAAGCTATGGGGCCCCTCAAAGTAGCTGGGTCCTCCCACATCAATCACCAATCAAGAAAATACCCATAAACCAATCTCATGGCGGTACTTCCTCAATTGGAGTTCCTTCTTCCCAAGTGTGATGGGGGATGGAACCATTTGGGAAGGATAGGAGGTGTGACCTTGTTGGAAAAGGTGTGTCACCAGGGGTGGGCTCTGAGGTTTCAAAAGACTCCTAACATTACCTGTGTGTTCTCTGCCTTGTGCTGTGGGTCAAGATGCGAATCTCAGCGGCTCCTGCTACCATGTTTTTCTCTGCCTTCATGGATTTTATCCAACCCACTGAAATTATAAGCACAATAAACACTTTCTTTTCTATGTTGTCTTGATCATAGTGGTTTTTTTCACAACAATAGAAAAGTATCTAAGACAGAAGTTGGTCCCAAAGAGTAGCTATATTACTATGACAGGGCCTGATCATGCTGGGTTTGGGGCAAATGTGGAAGATTTGGGGGCTTTGGACTAGGAAAGAGCTTGAAGCTCTAAGCAGTGATTAATTTATAGGACTTTGGAAGACAGAAGTGCTGAGCATGATGTGGACTGTGGAGGCCCAGCTCAAGAGATCTCAGATGGGAATAATATTAGCAAATGTATTAGAGAGCATTTTTGTGATATTTTAACAGAGAATGTGACTGCCTTCTGCCCTTGTCCAAAGAATTCTCCTGTGTCTAAACTTAAAAGTAGGAAACTAATTTATTTGGCAGAGGAGATTTTAAGACAACCTAATACTGACTTCATTGTATGGTTATTAGTGATCACTCTTATGCAGGTCTACTAATGAAAAAGAGAAGGAATGTGGAGCAAAAGGAATCACAAAATAGACAGTCTGGGAAAAAAGGAGCCCTGGGAAATGTAGTATGGGAGCCAAGGACCGTGCTGGGGGAGATGAGACCAAACCTAAGCAGGTCTGCTACAGAGGGAGGGCAAGACTTCACCCTGCTAAGCTTCCAATGTGTGAAAGGAAGAGGCCTAAGGAATTCTCTGTTCCTAAAAAGAATAACCAATCAAAGCTGCTACTAATGTGGCTCAAGGGTGCCAGGGTTCACCCCACATTCATAGTTCAACTCGGCAGTGTCGAGCTCATGATTCTGGCTTTAAAGTCATAAGACTTTAAAAAGTCTCATGTGTTTAGCTTGACTTAAAATTCAGGTGTTTATAAAAAGTGATATATTTCTGAGCCGTTTCTTCACCTGAGAGTTAAGAGTGGAGAGAAAACTCAAAACAAATGCTACTACAGCACTGGATGAGATCGATGGATTCACAACCACAACGGAAGGCCACACAGCAGGAGCGGACAGGAAAAACCGGACAGGAAAACCCGGGAAGCAAGTCGGCCCTAAAGCTAATTAATCCCCCAGGGGGTGATCTCTACACCCAGGGCTGTGAGTAGCCAGCCTTCTCTGCTCCCCAGAAAGGAGCATGGCTCACTGCCAGCCCTGCCTTGACCTTGGGTCTTGCTCTCGCTCAGTGCATGCCTCTCATTCCACGGGACACAAATATGCCTTTCATATCAGAAAGGAGACTATTCCCTATACGCCCAGCCTTCGTGGCCATCCGCAGACACAGAGACAGACAGCTGGGCAGAAGCTATTTATGTTTACCAAAACCTTATTTCTTCCCAGATCAGTTAAGTTTTTCTTTTCACTGGACTTATTAGATGCTGTCTTCAAGAACAAAATTTGGTCTGTTTATTTATTTATTTTTTTTAAAAAGATATTTTGTTTGAGAAGTAAAATGTGTTGATCTAAGTAGCCATTATTACAAGTTGTGGAATGGGGATGTTATGAGGGCTTTTTTTCAGCTTGCTTTATGTTAGAATGGCTGTTTCCTTTGCTCAAACTCAAATGGACAGTCACCATGTTTGGCTCCTCCTCCGTGTCTCTCCTGCAGAGCTTTTAGCATGTCTGGACTCCAACAATTTACTTGATTAAAATTAACGGTCTTGCCTGTCACCCTTACCTCTACACCGTCAGGGGCTCCAGAGCATCGCTGGCACAGTTCCTCTCCAGCCACCCTCTCTACACTTCTCAGGCTGTTTGCAAGGGATCTGCTTCATTCATCCATGCATCTCATCCCGGCTCCCGGCTTCTTTCTACTTCTCCGAGAAGGTCAACTGCAAAATAGATAAATAGTTGGCCAGAGTCCTGTTTTCTCTACAATTTCCTCCCAAAGAAAAGGCAATAAATAAAACCGAGCAAGCGGGGGCTGTGTCAACATAGCAAACACCTGCAGAACAACTCGGGGCTGACGAAGACTTATGAAACCCTTCAATGGCTGTCCTGGGTCCAATAGTAAGGTTTTCCGGACCCTAACTCTCTCCCTGCCAAGGAGTCATGACCTTTGAACCTGGTGGAGAAGTTCAGTATAATACTGTATTATTACTTCATAGAACAACAGGATAAAATACATGATGGGAATTGGTCACAGACACAGGCTACGGGTCAATTAACGCAAGCTAGAAAATGGTAAAAATGATGGCAACCAAAACATTCCAAAATATAATAGGATTTACTATTTGCAAGCTGATTTTGCATACACTATAGCAACCTTCCTTACTACCACATATTAATAAAATAAGCCTCAGAGTGACTGAAGTTTTCTTTATGGTATCCACGAGGGAAGGGGTTCTGGGTATTAGGGGTATCTATTTAGAGTCACGAAATCATATTCCTCTTTGATATTCTCTTTCTCTCAGGCACTGGTCTTCTAACTCCATTGTGAAATATGTACCATTGCCACGTTTTGTTCTAGCCCTCACTCAGCTTTGATACAATGTTGTTTAAGGCTCAAAAGTGACTTCTCTTCACAAATTTAGTTTCCCCAATTGTGCACAGAAATCACCACAGAACCACAGCGGGCAGAAAGAAAAGTCACCACAAGGAAAGTGGGAATATATCTAACTTATAATGTTAGAAGTATTTGACCAATATTAATGAGAAATATTGAGCATTTATTCGGTATCAGGCATTGTGCTAGGTGCCTATAGAATCTTTGGGCCTATGCTAGGCTGGGATGTAGCTTGGTCGTGGAGCATTTGTCTAGTAAGCAGGAGGCCTGAGTTCAGTTCCAGCAGCGCTCTTTCTCTCTCTCTCTCTCTCTCTCTCTCTCTCTCTCTCTCTCTCTCTCTCTCTCTCTCTCTGAATCACCCAAGAATAATAGTCTATGAAAATGTAGTATGAAACCAGTGGAAAGGAATGAACTCTACAGAGCTCTGAAGAATTTCAGGAATCTTTCTGACATCTTTACTAGAGTTGCCAGAAGATGCTGTCTCCATGAATAAGAGCATTAAAAGAAGAGAGAGAGGAGGCTTTGAAGAAGAAGAAGGATGTCATGAGAAAGCAAAAGAGCAGAGGTAACTTGAAAAGCAAAGTAGATAAAATAAAAATATTTTTTAAAAAGCAGAAAAACAGAGTTAAAGTTGTTTGTGCTTGAAAGCAGCACAATGAGTTTCCTGAATATGCAGGACTTAAGCAAATAGATCTGGCTACACATGATGATTGTCTATAATCCCAGCACTACGGAGCCAGAGGTAGGAAGATCCGGAGTTCAAGGGCAGCTTGGACTAGCTAGATCCATCTCAAAAACAAACAAGCAAATAAACACATGAAGTCCAAAAGTGACCAAAAAGAAAAAGAGAGAAAAAAAATTAAAAATAAATAAAAAAAAAAGAAAGAAAAAACCACCAAAGACATGCCTGGTATTTGTAACCAGAGACAGCACATTTGTTTTTCTGGATGCCCAGACCTGAATAATAATACAGAAACTGTATTAATTACAACACTGTTTGGCCTATTAGCTCGGGCTTCTTATTAAGTAACTCTTACATCTTAAATTAATCCCAGACCCAGATAATCACACAAAAACTTTATTTATTACAACACTGTTTGGCCAATAACTTAAGTGTATTTTTAGCTAGCTAGGTCTTCCATCTTAAATTAACCCACTTTTACTAATCTATATATCACCAGGCTGTGGCCTACTTGTAAGGCTCTGGTCAGAATCTGTCTCCTTCAGCAGCTGCACTGGATTTTTCTCTGACTCTGCCTATTCTCTCTCTATATATATCTCTTCCAGCATGGCTATATTCGGCCTTGCAATAGGCCAAAGCAGCTTTATTCATTAGCCAATAAAAGCAACAGATATACAAAGGGACACCCCACATGAGGTCATTGCTTCTATTTAGGATTCCGCAGGGCCATTCAGTCATGAAATAAGTCAAGAAAAGGACTGGTCCATGAATTAGAAAGGAGAAACAATATATGGGGGTTAGAGGAGCCAATGCTATGAATAATTTTTTGCATATAAAGGAATAGTTTGAAAATATACAGACAAGTATTTCAACTGCAAATCATGATGAGTTATAAACACCCGAGAATAAACTTAAATAAAGGCAAGGAACAGGCAAGAAGGTTCAGGGGACAAAAGCACTTGATACCAAGATCTGAGTTGATCCCTGGGACTCACGTGATGAAGAGAACCAACTCCTGAAAGCAGTTCTCTGACATCCACACATGTGCTGTAGTAGAAAGAAAGAGAGGGAGAGAGAGAGAGAGAGAGAGAGAGAGAGAGAGAGAGAGAGAGAGAGAAAGACAAGAGAAAGAGGGAGGGAGGAAGGGAGGGAGAAAGGAAGGAAGGAAGGAAGGAAGGAAGGAAGGAAGGAAGGAAGGAAGGAAGGAAGGAAGTTGGGCATGGATGTATACACCTATAATACCAGTGCTCGAAAGGCTTGAGGCAAGATATTACTGTGAATTCAAAACCAGTCTGAGCTACAAAGCATAAAAGGACTGTGTAAGAATGACATTAAAAGTTGTAAAATTGGGCCTGTAAAGATGGCCCAGCAGTTTAGAGCACTTGCTATTCTTGTAAAGGTCCTGGATTCGATTCCCAGTACTCATATGGCAGCTCACAACTGTCTCTCACTTCGGTTCCAGAGGAACTGATGCTCTCTTCTGACCTCTGCAAGTACCAGGTACACAGTGGTGCACAGACATGCATGCAATCAAAATACTCATACAACATTAAATAAATCTGTAAATCAAGACATTTAAAGAATTAGAAAATTCCATCCCAGGTGACAACTGCTAGAAGAAACAGCTATATTCATTATAGGGAAGCATAAAATACTATCATATTCTAAAAGCAGATTCTTTCTGAGTCTATGCAATATCATTTCAATTTAAATTTTGATGGGTTTTGATTGTTTTGAAATGACTATTCAAAGAAAAAGAGCCAAGAATTAAATTAGAAAACTATTACTGAAAGGGGAAGCTTGCTTCAAAAATGAAGGGTACGTGTTAAAACAAAACAAAACAAAATATGTCCATATTCACTTTTGGTTCTGATCTTGTCTAGACATCCAGGGTCAGCTTGCCAGCAAGCGGGTGGATCTAGAACTTCAAAGTCAGCATATCTGATACATTCCCTCCCCACACTGTGTTTATAACCTGTGAGGCCACAGTCGGGAGGATCACAACTGTACAGACTTCTCTTCCATTTCCACTCCTGGCCCTAAGGCAGGCTCCTCCACAGATGGAGATATTGCCATCCTGTGCTGTGGGTCTCCATGACCCTCTCTGCCCTTGGCCCCAGGCCTGGATTTTTCTCCTCCTTTGTGGCTACGTGACTAATCTCCATGGAGAGACCTTGGTCATGGCATTCCCTCAATCATGTGCTTCAGAACCTTTAGTGACACCTAACTGTCTACTAAATATAGTCTAAACTCTTTAGTTTGGTATTTATAAAAGGTCCTGTGCTTTCTGACCCCCACTTCTGTTCTCCACTTCATCTCTCTGTCAGCAGACAGATTAGTGGGAACAGCAGAGAAACGAAAGAACAGAAAGTGAAACATATGTAGACTACTCCTTAGAAGCCTTTCCTAGAGCCAGGCAGGACGATGTGCGAGCCGTCACAATAAGGTGGAAGCCGGAGGATTGCCAGTCTGAATGAGCTTTCAGTGAGACCCACTTTCACAAAGATTAGGTCTGTAGATCAGTAGTAGAGAGCCCAGCACATAAAAAACTATGGGTTCCATTTCTAGCACAAGACAATAAACAAAATAAAAATGTTGAAACTGAGGAAGGTGAAAATTGAATACTATTCTAGAATCATCCATTGAAAGAGGTTTTGCTCTATTTTGTCTTGGAATGGAGTATTTGGAAGATGCATATTTCATGAGTTGGTTAGAAATCGCTCTGTAACAAAATACCCCAAAGCTTAGTGACCTAATATTCAACAACCATTTATATTGGGTGTTTATTTAGTTCCAGAGTCTTCAGGGCTGCTGGTGGTTTTGCTAATTTGAATCCTGCTTAGCAGATCTTGGCTGGACGACTATTAGTCAGCTGATGGAAAGGTAGCAGACTACTGATCTAGAATGGTTCCAGCTGATACAACTGTCCTCATTTTGTGGAGTCTCTCATCCAGCATTAGGCAAAGCCTGGGCTTGCTCACAAGGTGGTGGGAAGGTCTCAAGGAAAAGCCTGAAAGCAACAGGGCTTCTAGGTTGTAAGCATCCCAAGGTGGGTATGGGAACCGAACTCAGGTCCTCTGCAACAACAGAACATGATCTTAACCACTGAGCCATCTCTCCAGTACCCACATGGGGCTTCTTAAAGCTTAAGCTCAGAGTTGGCATATTGTCACTTCTTTTGGCAGTGGCTAAATGGGATGGATGAAAACATTGAAAAACCATAGAAACCATAGAAACCACCTCCAAACCATAGAAACTTCAAGGTCACATTGGAAAGGAAGAGCGAGGACTTGAGACCATTTTTTATAACTAGTAGTCGCCAGTCCCTGCAGCTTATATTATGATAAGCAGGACAGACCAGGGGCTGAACCCATAGCAGTCAGTTTTGATTGGCAGATACTTGGGCCAATCTGGTTGTTCATGTGATCTGCAAGGATCTCTTCGGTCCACTAATCTCAAAGGTCACCTCAAGAGCTTTGTTATGAATGCAACACTAAAAAAAAGTATGATGAAAACAAAACAAATCTTTGCATTTGGGGGACTAACTCAATGTCTTACCACATCAATATCATAATCTGTAAACTTTGTTTACACAATGATAAAAGCTTCTCGCCCTTCTGGCCTTGTAGATGCTGGAGCTCATGCTGTACGGAATGCGTTCATCTGTCCTCAGGATGCACCACTGATCCCTTCTGGAGAGGTTGAAACACCATATTTTTAAAATTTTGTCTGTTCATTTCTTCAGACCAGTTTACCTAGTACCAAAATAATTTTCAAACGACTTTATTCTTTAAGAAGAAGCCTTTTAGTTGGGCATTGTTTTTCTTCTTTTTTTTTTTAATGTTTTTTCAAGACAGGGTTTCTCTGTAGCTTTGGAGCTTATCTTGGAACTAGTTCTTGTAGACCAGGCTGGCCTCAAACTCACAGAGATCCGCCTGCCTCTGCCTCCCGAGTGCTGGGATTAAAGGCGTGCACCACACCACCCGGTTTTTATTCTTCTTTATGCAGCACAGTAATATCTGTATGAATGTATATGTTACAAAATACTATTTGTTTTAAAGACTAGATATGTCTGTTGCAAAACGTCAGCTTTATTGAATGACAACATAAGGGGTTTTATAGAAAATAATCCTATGCTTTCATTCGGTATTCCAGTAAGTCCTCACCATGAGTCACTGTGGTGAAAAGACATCTGAGAAGAACAAAGAATTCTGTTCTGTGCCACCTGAGAGTTGTCCTTACCCAAAACAGCTTACAAATACAAACAGAAACACCGTGCCAAGAATTCAGATCACAGAAATTCCATCCCAAATGAGTTCAACTTATATATTAATTATGTTTTCGGCTCATTTGATATATAACTGTGCTCGTGCCCTAAAGCAGTGTGATTACCTGACATTTAATACTAAATATGAAATGAAAATTAATAGATGTACAACTGGATCCACACACTAGTACTTGCGAATATAAATTAAAAAAATCTCAAGGACATTGTAGCCCAGAATAATGTGGGATGTCACAGCCCTTATGACGTTGAGGACTTCCCCATTGTTTCTTTTCTATTGTTGACTCTATCACCTTCATTAATTTACTCTTTCTCTTTTTCTTTTTGTCATCAAAGAAACCTTGAAATCCTTTAAAATTGGAACCACTTAGCTCCTTGGAGCATAGCTATGTAAATAGACTAAAGGCAGCAGAGTTCAGTTTTCTTCTCCACAGCAGCCAGTGTTTTTCTCTGTGTTCTTTGGTGTTCACTTGCTCTGGCCATTTGTTAAGTCACACACAGAAGAGCTGGATCTGGTGGCACAGGCCTGGAACCTCAGCCACTTGGGAGGCTGAGGCAGGAAGACCATGAGTTCAAGGCCTGCCTTGGCGAGATCTTGGTGCAAAACCAAGCTAGAAGAGAGAAGAGGACCCATGGTGCAGAGAGAGATTCTTGTGCCCTGAATCGGACATAACTTTTCTACCGTATTCAGATGCTAACACCAGGCTCTTAAGGTTTTCTCTACATTGACCAGGAGGAAGGAACGTCACCCCAACAATCCAAACATATGAGGTTTCTTTTAACTTAAAACTTTAAATGTTGTTTTTATAACAACAATGCTAAAATTATTCAAATAGCATAGAATAGAAAGTAAATCTCAATCCCACCACCTGGCATCTATCCCAATTCTTCAGTTAGTTTACAACTTTTCTTACAATAAATGTCTATAATAAGGACATATAAATTATAAACAGATACATATAATCAATATTTATTGTGTAATTCCACAGTTTGTGAACGAATCCATAAATCTCTCCCCAATTCATTTTAACAACCACAGAATGTTTTTACTAATCCTTTTGTATAACCATCCAAGCCAAATGTCCATTCCTTATTGAGCAGCTTTGCACGGTTTCTTAAACCAAGTTCTATATTGGATTTATTGTAAAACACATAATCTGCCCTCATCTTTTTAAAGATTTCTCTAGAGCAGTGGCTCTCAGTCTTCCTAAGCTGCAACCCCTTGACGCAGCTTTTCGTGTTGTGGGGACCCCAACCATACAATTATTTCATTGCTACTTCATAACTGGAATTTTGCTCCTGTTTATGAATTGTAATGTAAATATAGGATATACAGATGGACTTAGGTGACCCCTGTGAAAGGGTCATTAGCCACCTCCACAAGAGGTCACAACCCAAAGGTTAAGAACTACTGCTCGGAGGTGATTCCTGTGTCTCTTATGGTTTCATATCCTTTCCTTGTCACTGATGAAACTGCCTTCTCCATTCTTATGATTTACGGGCATAGTTTACAAATATATAAATTTGGGGCTGGCAAGATATATACAGACAAATTAAATAAAATACATAAAAATTCTATAAAACTTTAAATTAAAATACATATTTTGTTTGTGCTCAAAATATTAATTACTACAAACCTTAAAAGAACCTTAAATAGGCTGGGCGGTGGTGCGCACCCCTTTAATCCCAGCACTTGGGAGGTAGAGGCAGGCAGATCTCTGTGAGTTCAAGGCCAGCCTGGTCTACAAGAGCTACTTCCAGGACAGTCCCCAAAGCTAGCTACAGAGAAATCCTGTCTCAAAAAACAAAACAAAACAAAAAAGAACCTAAATACAAATAAACCCTGTTCATATTTTTGGTTTTTGATTTATCTTTAAATAGATAACCAAAACTTTCTTTTCATTCTTTGAGATGATAAAAGGATCTTGGCGTGGCCGAGAAGGTGTGCCTTGCCCTGGTTAGGCACTCAGGAATCTGAAGCAAATCTCCTAAGACCTTGCTAGTTACAGTATTACTAGCAGTTTCAGATTGGAGTGTTTACCAAGCATTTGCCAGGAATGAAGAGAACCTCCCCTATCCCTGGATAGCTAGCAACTGCATGGAAAAGTCCAGTCCCATTAGGTAGGGCACTAACCACACTCAGCAACAACAGGCAAGCTAACTGGACATAAAAATTATCTTATGCATTTTAGTTTAAATACCTCTAGGGAATCAAACTTTAAAGTTTTGTGAAACTATGAAACACATGCATTCTACATAATATCCAAAACTTGTACTTTAAAGTACTTTGTATAGGTTAGCTCATTAACTCTTCAAAGCAAAAGGTGAGGTTGTACATGCCGGTAATTCCAGCATTTGGGGGCTTGGGAGGAGAACTGGGAGTTCCAGGTCATCCTCCATCAGCTGCACAGGGAGTCTGTGCAAGAGTCTTAACTCAAAAAAGTAAAAATAAAAATTCCAAAACATGATAGGTTTTATCTCCATTTTTAATATTTGAGAAACTAAAAAAATAAGAGAGATTGCCTATTTGCAAAACCAGCCATGGTTCTAGCAGCATTTGGACCACTTGAACAGAACCTGACCTAACCACCTTTTCCTTTTGCTACTTCTAAATAAAACATAAAGTTGCAGACACCATATATAATATATAAAATATAGTGATAAAAATACACATTCATAAAAGGGTCTTCATCAACAACCATGAAGAAATACAACCTGAAACCACAGTGAGACATAAGAGACTCTGAGGTCCCCACTAGGAAACTCTTAGAATTGCTAAGCACTTTCATCAGAATGGGGGATACAAAGCTAGTGTGAGAAAACCAGTAAGTAGCCTTCCTCTACACCACAGACATCTGAGAAAGAAATCAGGGAAGCAATCCTATTCACAACAGCCTTTGAAGAAAACCAAAGAAACTCCTTGGAATACACCCATCCGAGGAAGAGAAAGGCCTGCTAAGCAAACAACCCAAGGAAGACATTGGAAATGGAAAGACCTTATGCGTTTCCTTCCTGCTCTCTGCTCTAGGAATTGTATTACTAGAACCTCCTAAAAGAGATGATGATACTATTGATCCTTTTGGGGGTTATTTCATCTAGTTTAGGCATGTTTCAGAATGTCTTCCTTTTCTTTAATGATGAAAAGCATTCCTCTCTCTCTTTCTCTCTCTCTCTTTCTCTTTCTTTTTGTAAGAATTTTTTTTATGTATTCATTCGTCAACAGACACTTGGAGTTTTCCACATTTGGGTTGTTGCAAGCAATGCTGTTGTAGACATGGGTGTTTAGATAATCCTTTAAATCTCTGTTTTCAGTTCTTTGGGGGTACAGGTCGTGAAGGAAGATCTCCATCCACATAATTCTACTTTTACGTTTTTGAGAGCCCACCTTGGTGTTCTCCCTGGCAGCTATGCCATTTCACATTTTTCCCAACAATTCATTTTCCCACAACTTTGACAATGTTTACCCCTCTCCCCTTGCTTTCCTTTCCTGCTTTCCCCAGGAGCCATTATCATGGATGTGAGGGCTAAGTGTGCATAGCCCTTAATGCCAAACATTGCAGTAATCAAGAATAATATTTATACAAAAATGTTGGTAAACACCCTTGTGAATTAGCAACTACTCCCATGCTCCTGAGGGTCATCATCTAGAGCAACACAATTGTCTCAAGACAGCCAACAAAACTGCAGACACGGGTCTGAGGAGAAATTACCCTGTGTGGGGTTGCCTAGACAATGGGGGCAGTAGTGTGGGAACACCGCGACTAGCCAGCCAGTAGTGGAGACCGTATTATAGAAACCATCCTTCCTGGAACTCACCTACCCAATGTTGCCTACTTGATCCTCTGACAGCCAGGTTTTGACATTTATTTTTTTATTTTTAATATTGCTTCAGTACTCACTTCAAATGCCCACCCATTGGATTTACAGTTTTTCTCCAAGAAAATAAGAAGCCAAGTCTTGCATTTTTTAAATTAAAAGTTTCAAAGTGTTAGGTCTTATTTATCTCTTAATGTAAAGTCACAATTCAGCATGTCTTGGCAGCCGACATCTGAAATTCTAGCATTCAGAGTCAGGGGCAGGAGGATCACTGCAAGTGCAAGGCCCACCTGATCTGCATAGTGAGCTCCCCCATTCCAGACTCTTCCACACTCTTCTCACAAACCAGTTCCTCAGGCCTAAGCACTACATACATGGTCAGGTTTATCTCAGCCATTGCCAGACTCCTCCGGATCAGTTTTCTGAATTAGTCAGCTTTATCATTGTTAGGATAAACTATCTGACAGAAGCCACTGAAGTGGGGAAAGGTTTATCTTGCCAACAATCCATCCTGGTTGAGGCCACACAGTGTCCTTGAGTAGGAGCTTGAGTCGATGGTCACAACGTCTACAGTCGGGAAACAGCAAGAGGAATGTTGGTACACAGCTCATTTGGACATCCACCCATGGGACGAAGCCACTCATTTTTAGGATGGGTCTTCTGTCTTCAATTAACCCAAACCTAGAAGCTTCCTCATATATTTCCTATTCCTCATTGTCTTTTTTCTTCCTCTTCCTGTTTGAGGCCAGTATGAATCTGCCCATGATTTTTATACTTTTAATGAATGTGTGTGTGTGTTCATACATACTATGTGACACATATTATATATGTATTATAAATCAACTCGTACTTTGGCAATTTCCTTTCACATTTGGTATCCATTTTATTATAAATTAATTTATATTATTATATTTATCGACTTCATTGATTAAACTTGCATTGCCTAAATAAAGTTGATTTTATCCATATTTTCCTACAGAAGGAGAACTTATGTAGAGGGGGATATTTTATACACATCTGCTTTTATAAAGAAAATATTTTTTCTGGATGAATATGCAGAAGTATATTTTTTGTAATAGTATTTTTTAGCCATTATATTTAAAAATGCTTTTTCCCCCTAAAGTGGTTATTTATTCAGTTTTCAACACATGATATATTGAGTATATTTCACAAACCAGGATCTGTTGTAGACACCGAGGAGATAGCAACCTGTAAAAGAGACTTGCTTCCAGCTCCTCTAAGGCTTACTGTCTAAGAAGAGAAAATAAATACATAACACCAGGTAACAATGAATACTTTGAGAAACTGAAGCCCCAAGGACAGAGTTCGCGTTTGCCTCTTAGGTGTTCTCTAAAGGTGTGTGTATGTGTGCTGTCTGGAACTTAGGTCACGGAGGGAGTGTTCTTGAAGGGGATACTGGCATCCCAGCCTCTTTTTAGCCTTCTTGCCCACTATCCCATGAAGAGCCTCTACCCCACGCTCCCCACCGGGATGCGCTGCACAGACACAACACAGTCAAATGCCTGACCAACATGGACTGTGAAACCACGAACCTGAATAAGCCTCTTCCTCAGTCCTGGCTGCCCACCTGCTGCACTTACTGACATCTAATACAGGTGGAGAGAGAACTATCTGATGCATGACTGAGGTGGCATCTGTGGAGGCAGCTAAGGTGTCATTTAAAGTATGGTGGTCAAAGAAAACCTTTTAAAAAATAACTTTTAAGTAAAAAGCCTCAATGAGATGAGGGAAGTCTCCTCCCGTCTTGGGGAGGGCAGGTCTGAAGAGTAGGTGAGCTGCAGCTGTGTTGGGAGAAATGACAGCAAGCAGACGGGTGTATTCTGGAGGTGGACCAGGGGAGGCCGTGTAAGTTATTGGAAGGGTTTAGGCTTTTTTATCTTAACCAAAAATAGGAAGCCATTGGGGGATTTTACGCAAATAAGTGTCATGATCCGATCTGAGTTCTCAAAGGCTTTCCTTGGCCCCTGTAGATTGTGATAAAGATAAGGGCAGAAGCCAGAAGACTAATTAAAGGCTGTCGTTTTAATCCAGGTGAAAGATGGCTTGGCTGGGGTTAGGGTGACATCCGTGGAGGTGATAGATACTGGGTATAACTGAATATCAGAGCTGACTGAAGTGGCTGTGGAATGAGAGAGAAAGAGGGGGTTCAAGGAGCCTCACAAGTTGGAGATTTGAAGCAACTGGAAGGACAGAATTGCCACTTATGTGGGGAAAACAGATGGGGCATTTCACATTGGAGACCCCTGCTGGATATCAAGGTGGAGATCGGTGGCCTCAGATTCTGCAGACAGTTTAGAAAAGGGTCTGAGCAACCTTTGGACGGCACTGAACGGCCCACATGCTGTGAAATTGTCGCTTTCCTCGCCAGCACAGTGTGGTGGGTTTCAGAAGCCCCCTCGTTTGATTGGCATTATCCTGACCACAGGGGCACGGAACACCAATGCTTTTCTTAACGCTCAGGGTCAGAGATATTTTCTCTTTTGTGAACTATTGGTCCTTTCTATTTTACCTGCTGGCCTCTGGGAGCTCTTTCCACATCTGAATATAAATTCCCTTTGAGTTGTATGTGTCTCTTGGGTCTGTGGTTTGCCTTTTCACTTTATGTCTAAGTATTTGGTCTTTGGGACTTCCAGCAGCGTAAATAACTTAATGGCATTTCCAAAGCTCCTTGTAGCCGACAAGGAGATCCACAGGAGTAACATTTCTTAACCTTTCCTCTCCTGCTTCTCCAACACCCTCTGCACGCTTCTGCCGTAGTCTTATTGCAGTACTATTATTGCCTTCTTTTTTGACATTGATTTTCCTCTCAGGATTTATAGTATCTGCATTCGGTGATGGCCCAGTGATGACCACAGGTAGGCCATTGCACCACCAGTGCTCACATGTGTAGTGGAATCCGGTAGGAAATCACAGTGCCATATGTCATACTTTGGGAGGAAAGCGATAAAGTTCCTGAATTTACACGTTCAAAATGTCTTCTTATTGCTTTTAAATTTGAAACGGCTACACGATTTTGATCTTTTGAGTCATTTTCCTTTTTGTTTTCCTTCAGAACCTTTTCCATATTAATAATGAGAATTCTGTAGCCAGTCACCCTTCTCCTTCCGATTAAAGGCACATGCTACCACTGCCCAGCACTATCTCTTTAAACTGCTTCCATTTGAAAAGCAGGGTTTTTGTTTGATTGCTTGCTTGTTTTCCCCTGGGAAGAGCTAGAAAGGAAATCTGTTAGGCTCTGTAGTTCTCACGGACTGAAGCATCCCCTTATTGCCGTAGTGCTGCCTTCATGATCAGTGCTGCAGAGCTTGTAAACCTTGCCAGGCAAAACAAATGGAAGTTCTATTGTGTGCAGCCTTATTTCATTTTTCTTTATTATTAATGCATGTGTCCGTGTGTCCGTGTGTGTGTCCGTGTGTCCGTGTGTGTGTGTGTGTGTGTGCACCGTTACTATCTGAAGGTCAGAGGTCAGCTTTGGGAGTTTGTTCTTTCCTTCTAGCAGGAGTTCCAGTGGATGAACTCAGGTCCTTAAGTCAGCCTTCACAAGCATTTAATTACAGTTCTCGCTATGTCTGAGAGGATCCATAGACAAAATATTGGATACCCAGCTTAACATAAATTTCAGATAAAGAACAAATAAATAAATAAATAAATGTGTACTATTTCAGTTATTATAACAGGTTTATACTAGAAAAATATTTTTTGAGATCTATATTACATTTTTGTTTTTTCTGGTTTTGTTTTTTTTTTTTGTTTTTTTTTTTTTTTGAGACAAGGTTTCTCTGTGTAGCTCTGACTGTCCTGGAACTCACTCTGTAGACCAAACTGGCCTTGAACTCAGAGATCCTCCTGCCTCTGCCTCCTGAGTGCTGGGATTAAAGGCACTATCAATACTACATTTTTATTTGCTGTTTATTTGAAAGCAAAATGGAACTGAGTGCCGTTTATATATTATTTATTATTAAGACAGTGTTTCATGTAACACAGAGTGTCTTAAGTCCAAGGATGGTATTGAACCTGATCCTCCTGCCTCCACCTTCCAAAGTGCTGGTATTACTGGGATATGCACGGTGACATGTTTAGCACTGGAGACGGAACCAGAGCACAGTGTATACCAGGCAAGGTCTTTACTATCGAGTCCAAATGCTAACCCTTGCCTTTTATTTTTATATGCTAAACGTGACAATCTATCTCAATCACTGTGAAGTTGGGGAGCCCTTTACGGGGGAGAATTCTGGAGTGACCCATGGTCATTACTGCCCATGTTTCATATAGTTATGACCACACTTAGGAGAAAGGCTGGGAACTAAGCCCAACTTGTTGCTCCAGTAAAATGCTATTATTAGGGAGGGATGGTACAGATACTGGGGACATTCAAATGCAAGCCCATTTTATCCCTGAAAAGATTTTACTTTTGTTAATACAAACTCTTGGTCAGAGGTCTTTATTTCTCCAAATTATATTTTTTTTATCATGTATTCCTTATATTTATTTTTCTCACACTTCTCCCTCCTGGTGTAAAGAGTTTCCTCTGAGACTGAACCATTCTGTCTATCATACAGGAAAGTACTTTAAACAGGAAGGTAAACCATTCAAAATAGCTGCAGGAAGTCCCTGAAACTGACCAGATTCACTAGCCCTCCCTCTCGTCCAGAGTAAGCATTAAAAGCAGAGTGTCTGTCTCAGAGGAGTGGAGAAAAGCTGAGAACATGGCTTTCAGACAAACCCAACTGCGAAGAAGACTCTGAGGCCAGACCAGCTACCGGAAGAGGTTTAGACCAAATGAGTCACAGGGACAGGACAGTCACCAAGCTGTCGAGCTGCCTGCAGGCTGTGCAGTGTGCTCCAGGTTCTCAGCTTCTGTGAGCTGTCACCACGCTGCAGTGGGCCTCAATGAGGCAGCTGTCTTTGAGTCATTTCTACTCCTCCAAGTAACCCCTCACCTGTATTCCTGTAAGTAACATCCAGAAAACTCATTGGTTCACCAGTTTGGATTTTGATGGTGTTTGTGTTTTGGTCTGCCATGGCTTTTCATCTGGGGTGAGTAGATACGCCTGTTTCTCCCCAGGAGAAGTTTTGTCACACAGCACCTCCCTCCCCTTCTTTATTTCCCCTTTCTCTAGCACTATGTAGTTTAGGCAGGTCTTGAACTAGCAGTCTTTTTGCTTCATCCTCTGGCATGATTTTAATCTCTAGCCCTACTCACTTGACATCTCTTCCTTTCCTTTGGGTTTCATGTGAAAAACGACAGCTACCAGACCGCCCTGCACACACCAGAAGCCTCTCGTTCACCTACACTGCATTCTTCTAGATACTCGGTGACACTGTGGCTGACTCCAGCTTTACTTCGGCCATGGTAAGCTTCTTCCCCCTTGACATATTCTCTCAGCTCTCACAGTGCCTTTCATATTTTCTTCATTCACTTTTAATATATCATTTCCACTAGGGTGTAAACTATTGGTCTACTTTTCTTCAGTTACTGGAGTTAATCTTCTATAATATATTCTTTTCTCTCTTGTTAGAAGAATAGACTCTGTTTCTGAAGTTTTTACAGCTTATTGGTCTTCTGATAAATCTGCCCCATCACAGATCGAGCCATTGCAGAGTCTCTGCCCCTGCTGTTTGTCTGTCTGCTGTCCTGACTTCACAAATCCTGCTCTTGCACACAGCACACAGACTCCTTGAGGTCCTTTTTGTCTTGCTCAGGGCATTTCTTGCAAGGCCATTTGGGCTTGGCTTGCCTTCCTTCCTTCCTTCCTTCTTTCCTTCCTTCCTTCCTTCCTTCCTTCCTTCCTTCCTTCCTTCCTTCCTTCCTTCCTTCCTTCCTTCCTTCCTTCCTTCCTTCCTTTCTTTGAGACAGGGTTTCTGTGTAGCTTTAGAGCCGGTCCTGGAACTAGCTCTTGTAGCCCAGGCTGGCCTTGAACTCATAGAAATCCGCCTGCCTCTGTCTCTCAACTGGGCTCAGTTTTCTTTGTGCAATCCAAAGAATCACCAAAACTAAGGCCACTTGTTTTGCCACCACTGAAAGGAGTTGTGAATCAGTGCGAAAATGTCATTGGGTATAGTCTTGTGCATTTTGGATAGTTCCCCTGCAATGTTTGTTGCTGGAACCATTATCTTCTCAGAGTGAAAGACACGGATGATCATTTGCTTCCTTTGAAGAGACTGATCACAAACCCCTCTATCTAGACAGTTACCATGGATGATAGGAGATCCTCAGGCAGCCAGGAAAAGGAGACTGCATGTTCCTTTATTTTGCCTTCTTCCCCACAATGACAATGTAAAATGTTTTCATCAATTAAAAAAAAAAAGTAGCCCAGGTAGTCCTGGAACTCAAAGAAGCCATCCAGGTCGGCCTTGGACTCATCTTCATCTCAGAGTGTCGCAGTCTCCCTTAGTACTGGGATTAAAGGCCAGCACGTCTGTGTCTCCATTCACCTTTGACAAGGACTCATGCGCTATCTTTTCTGTTTGCATATAATTAGACCTCAGAGTAGATGAAGTATCTCTGACAGTCTCAGGATTTTTGTTGGATTCAACCAGTAAAAGCTTTTGGAAGACGCCAGAGGATAGATTTGTAAAGTATGATATGAAGTCAACTCGGCAGAACCTGACTGTTTATTTGTATGTGTGTGTTGTGAATCTTTTAGAAATTAAAATATAATTGAACTGGGTATGTTGGTTTATGCCTTTAATCCCAGCACTTGGGAGGCAAAGGCAGGTGGATTTCTGTGAGTTTGAGGCCAGCCTGGTCTACAGCTATTGACTTTGTCTCTCTTGTGCAAAGAAAACAAAACCAATTTTATACTTATATATAATCAAAATAATCCTTAGGGTAAAGTTATGCAAGCCTCAATCTATAATTCTTGAACCCACAAGTGAATCGCCATTTATTTTTCTATAATGTTTTTCTATCTGAAGGAAGAATCTTTAGTTAGTTGACTTTTGGATTAGTAAGGAGTGCAGGTGATTTTAGGAATAAGGGAACCTGATCTATGGGGCTAAGGAGTATGGAAAGGCAACCGGAGTTTCACTGATGCCAGGAATGGAACGGCCTTGGAATCTTTCCTAATCCTGCCCAGTGATGGCAAAAGGAACTGCTAGGAAAAAAATGTCTTTCCTTTTTACTATGATGAAAAGTTTGGGTTACTCTGGATTGGACCTACCATATTCAAAATCAACTGCTGGCAGTCTCCTCGTTAGAACAGAGTAGCTGGAATGCAGCCCTCTCTTCTGAGCTGATAAAACCCAGTTCATGTCTATTGTAACGTGGGTTTCCACCCAGACTGCAGTGCTTGCACAGCATGTTCCAGCTCAGACTTAGGCGAGTGGGTGGTTTTAAAAACTGGTCTCATATTTTTAAAAATAGAACATTTCTAAATGAAAGTCACGATTCCTAGGACGAAAGAAGAGCTGTGAATCAATGTATTTAGTCCTATTATTCTTAAAATGCAGAAATAAACTCTTAATGATGCTGAGTCACTGTAGCACTACATTGGAATAACACAAATTTGACTGCTGAAAAATAGTTTGAATCCAGAAGGAAATGGTGGATATATGATTCCGGGTAAACTGTGAGTTGAGATTTTATACCACTCAAATTTATTGCCTCCCAAATGCAAGTGATACTAGTTTTTAGGATGGTCTTGCGAGCCGAAAGAGTCAGTCATCAGAGAATGGAGTTAGGTGAAGAGCGAAAACCTGCCAAGGGTGGAGCTTGAGGTATGTGGTCTTTATTCTCTTTATAGATACATCTTTGAATTTATTCTCTTCAGCCATATGCACTGTGATCTGGACAGTTAGAGGTCAGCTAGGAATTTGAGATAAAACGGTTTATCAGTAACAGTGATACAGACTCAGTGGTAGAACACTTGCCTAGTGTGTATGAGGTCATGGGTTCAAACTTTAGAACCACAAATAATAACAATCATAACAATATCACCTTGATTATTTATTTGTTGAGTAATTGAGTACCGATTTGTGTAGACTAAAGATGTGAATTAAAGTCTCAAAATGAATACTAGTATTCTATTACAGGATTAGGGAAAAAAATAAGCTGAGAGCAAAGAAATTATTCAAAATTAGTATTCAACAGTTTGCTAGTCACTGTATATAAGAAACTAAAGATTATCTTCACGTTCAGAAATTAATGGTAAAACCTAGATCATCTACAGTATGAATAAGAAATAATGTATCTAGCAAATGTAGAACATTAAATTAGTAAATAATTTACAGTATTTGTTTGGAAGGGTTGGATGTGATGGAGGACCCTAGGACTTCCTTGCCTTGGAGAATCACTCCTATCTCTTGAATACAACAGTTAAATGCCTTGTGAGTGAGGGGAGATATCTCTAGCTATTCAACATGAAGGTGTCATTTCAAAGAAATGTTGGTAGGTATCAGTTCCTTTCTGAAGGTATGTGAATAAGAAATAAAGCTCACAGTGTTTCCTCACTGAAGGGAAGTTGCTCATCTGATGGCATTTGGTCTCAAATATCTCAGACACATAATTTTGCAAGTGCTTCATACTGAATTACAAATTTCACTTGTGGAATTCTCTGGCAAACACTTGTGCTCTTAGACTTGGCAGCTTCTGTATTCAGAGTTGAAATCATCCATAGATTGTCACAGAATGACCTCAGACCAGACCAGGCCAGAACACTGTGGTTCTATTTCTGGCTTTGACATTTTTCCTTGATAATGGTTCACCAAACAGTATTATTATGCCATCCACATAGCCAAAACTTACATTTTGAGGATATAGTTGCCATCTTAAAAAAAAACTTACTTGCACTGCAAGAATTATAGTTTATGAGTTGACCTTCTAGTAGTTAACATAGTAATTTATGAAACTCTTTCAAGTTCGACGATAGGAAATCACACGTTAGACATGCTGCAGGCAGGAAAAGATGGGTCTTTCAAGAGAGCAAAGCTATCAACAAGGGTCCAGATATCAACCATGACATCCAGGAGATGTTTTGTTTCAGTGTCCTCAGTTATAGTGACCCCCAACATCGGTTAACTCACTCTGTCAGGAGAGCATTTAACAGGTGCCACATGATTGAAGTTTGGCTCATTTTCCTTCCCTTGCCCTCCCTCTGGTGGAGGTGTTAATGAGTTCAAACACCTATACGGGCAGCAGAGAATTCCAGGGTGGCATCCTGAACCCCTTATTTACTCTGTTAGCCGGTGGAGCCTAGTGAGGGACTGGCTGTGGGCTGCTGCTTTCTGAATGAGCCAAGGGTGCCCATGCCCTTTCCTTATACAGAAGGAAGCTAAATGGGAGCAGAATCACTTATTCTGAGATTACTATCGCTCACATCTTCAGACAGGAACGGACATAACTCTGAACTGGCTAATGTGTTCTTAGTAAGGGTCACTGAAAGAGTGAAGTCCCGTTGAGGACACAAGACAAAGTCTTGCTTCACAGTAGCTTCGTGGTTTAATAGTTAATACGCAACGATGTGGTAATTTTTTTTTTTTTTTGAGACGGGATTTCTCTGAACAGCCCTGGCTGTCCTGGAACTAGCTCTGTAGACCAGGCTGACCTCAAACTCACAGAGATCCACCTGCCTCTTCCTTCCAAGTGCTGGGATTAAAGTTATGAGCTCCCACCGCCCAGCATACTTTAAGAGTTTAATAGCCAACATAATGTCCCTTTACAGCTGTGATTTCACCTGATGTTCTCAACTCAACAAAATATGAAAAATACTGTTATTTATACTCACAGATTCTAGTAGTGGTCCAGAGACATGTTTCTCAAATCCTAGCCACATAGTCTTCTCAATCCAATAAGTCTGACATACACAAGCCACACATGATGTAACTCATAAAGTTATGAAAAGCATTCCCACGTTTTGGGGACATCATGATCATACCTGGCCGTCCAAGGAATAGGATTAAATTGGTACTTACAGACCACAAAAATTAGCACATAGTATGCTAAATGTTAGCTAATATGGTTATTATCGTCGTAAAGGCTGTTTGAGGGAGTATAGAGCTATATAAAAAAGAGCGAATTCTGGAACCAGACTCTGGGTTTGAGTCCTGCCTCCGACATAACAGTCTCCTTATGATCGACATGAAGCTCTCAGAGCAGCACCAACAGGGGATAGGGCTAAAGAGATGTTGGCTGCTGTTGTTCTTCGTTAGCTCTGGTATTTACACACAAAGAAGAATTTGCCTCAAGTTACATGAAAAATAAAGATAGAATGTAACATTTTAAAAAGACTTTATTTCTTAATTATGTATATGTGTGTGTTGCTCCAGAGACCGGAGGGCTTGTGTACCTAGAACTGGAGTTCCAGGCGGCTGAGAGTTGGTTGGTGTAGGTGCTAGGAGCCTAACTCAAGTCTTAACTGCTGAGTCATTCCTCTCTCAGACCCCTGGATATAATCTTGGTTCTCCCATGTTACTTTCTTTGGCAGAAATTTTGCATTCGTAGGGTATGTTACTTCCCCATAATTCCAAAATGAAATTTATTTCCTTTCACGGCTAACCTTTTATTCTCTAGTACCAAATGGAAACCCTTTTCCCCAAACCCACCTTTGTAAAGATCTACTGCGAAACCTTCTAGATAGCCTCTTCTGTTAGGCCCTCAGTTATGCCAGGCATGCGCATGGATGTGAACTTTTATCTCCTCTTATTCTCTAAGCACACTAGAGACAAACCGCTTAAACGTTGGATTTCTTTTCAGTTTTGTTGATTTAGCCAATAACAGGGTAGAACTAGATCTGCTATAGAAGATCTATAGAAGATCTGGGCTGCTCCGGAGTAAATTACTGAGAGAAGGCTTCCTCTTCTATCTTCTTCCTCCCTCCCTCCTTCCTTCCCTCTCTCCCTCCCTGTCTTTCCTTTTTCATTCTTGGCTATTGGTTAACTATTCTGGTCCGGAGCCGTCAGACCCCGCACCTCTCAGGGTTACTGAAAATGGTCTAGTTAATTTCCGTCCTTATCTAAGTGTGAAGGTTTGGTTGTGAATTCTTTCATTGTAAGGAACTATAAACTAAGGTTCAGGTTCTCCTTTACCAGTTCCGGAGAATGCTTTAAACCTGGAAAAGAAACAGGACCTTAGGCAGTGGGTGTGGAACGGGGAGGAGTCTTCAGAAGATAATTGCAGCAAAGAAGAAAAAGGTAGCACGTCCCACAGTGTCGTCTTGTTTTTGTTCTGTTCTCTCAGGATGGTGGTGACAAATGATCAGACACAAAAGCTGGCAGTGCTCTGCCAAAAAGAGGATCAAAATGTCCCTCAACAGCATCACCGAGAGGACAGAGACCGGGAGAAGGGGTGTGCATAAGAGGAAGAGAGGACTACGGTGACAAGGCGCCAAGTGCTACGGTCGCAGCTAGGTGCTCCTTCAAGGATCAGAGTTGGTGAGCCACCTCCCAAGAAGGGGTGGGGGTGGAAAGGGGAGGCTGAGGGGCGGGGCAAAAGGCCCGAACGGGTAGCCTCTGATTGGCTCACATTCTCTCGCAGCGTCCCCGGATTGGGCGGTTTGCAGCGGGAGATGTTGTGAGACGCAGCAGGGCGGAGCTAGCCGTTGGGGTCTGAGTGCTGGCCCGGGAGTGCCGTGTGGAGCAGCGGCCGCCGGCTGGGTCCCTGGGACGGGGACTGTGGGGACGGCCCAGCCGCTACCGCTGCTCGGTTCCGCTAGCCGCGCCTATTCGCTCTGCTGCTCCGCTGGCTAAAAAAGAAAAAAAAGCAACCACAAAAAATCTGAACGACACGTAGCCGCCACCACCGTGTCCCTGCTTACCGCAGGAAGCTACCTTGCAGTGGGGCGGGCAGGGACACTCCCTTATCTGGAAGCCCCACGTCCCGTAGCCTCTAGCCCCACCCGCTGCAGAAAAGGGGCCCCCGGCGCCCAAGACCTGTGTCCCCGCGGTCCCGGGCCCTCGGTCCCGCAGGCAGCTGCAGGGCTGTGCCTGCTCTTGGAGCGGCGCTCAGGAAGCATCTGGGGTTGTGAGCCCGAATCGGGGCGCGGGGACGAGAGGGACCGCGAGCGTCCAAGTTTCGGGGGCCTGGCGAGTACCACCCTGTCCTGGCCCATCTTCCTTCTCCAGCTTGACTTCCCGGGCCGGGTGACTGCAGACCGAAAACTCCTCGTCCCCGAGCGTCCCCCGGGAGGGGAGGGGAAGGAGGTGGGGTGGAAGGAGGTGGATCCAGAAGGAAGGCGCGAGCAGTCCGCCCCCGGGAAGCAGCTCGCGTGCCCGCCGGCCGGGACAGTCTCGCGCTCGGCGATCGCGGGAGCGGGGGCCCCGGCCGGCCCGGCCAGGCGAGGGGAGAGTCCGGCGGCCACCGCCCCGCCCCACGCCCTCCCGCGGCGCCGAGAGCCCGGGGCCGGCCGGGGCAGGTTGTGGCGCTGCCTGCGAGCGGACCCCCGTCGCCCGCGTCCTCCGTTGCGTGGTCGTCTCTCTCACCGCCCGGGGCTCAGGCGCGGGCCCGCGGAGGCCGCGCCCGCGTGTGAGCAGCGAGCGAACGAGGCCGGGGCACAAAGGCGGGCGGCGGGCGCCGGGGTCCGGCGGGCCGCGGAGGAGGGGCGGCGCCTCATGAATATTAACCGAGCCGCGGCCTAGCGCGCCCCGCCGCGGGCCGAGCCGCCGAGCGGAGCCCTCGCTACCCGCACGCGCCCGGGCCGCGCTTCCCGGGAGCCCGCGCCGGCGACCCGCCTCAGGAAGGGGCGGAGGAAATAGTGGTAGGTGGGTGGTTTGCTTTGCGCTTTTCCCTTTTTCTCAGGTGGCCACCCGGGAGGGCGAGCCGGGATCGGGGTGGGGGTGGGGGGCGCAGCGCCGACCTACGAGTTGCCGGGGCCGCGGCTCTCCCGAAGCATGCCCGGCAGCCCGAGCGGGAGCGGGAGCGGCGCCGCGTCTCAGCCGCGGCCGCACGCCTCCCCACCCAGCCCCGCCGCGGGCCAAGGAAAACAGCCGCCTCTTCGGGGGCGCGGGCCGGGGCGCAGGGCAGGCTGCCACGGGCGGTCCGAGTCACCCGCGGCCCCGGCGGCCGCCGCAGACGCCGCCGAGCCCACGCCCGCCCGGCTCGGAGCTGGCTTTTTGTTTGTTTGTTAGGGAGTTGGAGGGCGTCTGCGAGTCTAACCCGGTGCGGAGCAAACTTCGCTTAAGAGTAGGTATCCGGGTGCTGCAGAACGCGCACACTGCCTCGACACTGCCCAGGAAATGCAGCAATTAAAATACACTTGAACCGGGAATTTTCTTTTTTTAATTCATGAAGGCTTCATAGCAGCCGGGTGTGCTTGACACAGCCACAAGGGCAGTTCTGAGGTCTCGCTCTCTCGTTCTCTTCCCGGTGTTCAGGCTTCTCTCTCTCTTTTTAATTTGTGGCATGCGAGAACTGTTTCTTTCCTTTGCGTGGTTCACCATCGTGGACTGAGTAATCCATCGGATCGGGGAGAGGGGGAACTTGGTCTGGACTTGTGGCTAAGGCTAAAGATCGGCGCCTGGGGAAAGTTCACGTCCTTCATTAACTTCTCCCTGTTCTAGGAAGGATCCCCGAAAGCCGACGCCAGAGCAGCCCACTAGGATTTTTGTCTGCCTTCGAGTAGTACCGCTTGGAAGTAGACCTCTTCTCTCTGCCCTTGGCGTCCACCCGCCCTGCCAAGGAAACCTGTCGCCCCTGGACTCTGTCTGGAGCAATGAAGAGGGCGAATTCTCTTGAAGAGGGCGTTTGAAGGGGCTTCCTGCAAATCTTTCTTATCTCGCTCGTTGTTGGACCTGTCCCTTCCCTGCTTCGCCTCAGAAACCTGCTGTGGAATTGGCCCCCTTTTGGTGTGTGGTGGCTCCTCTTCAATGTGGACTCCAAAGGATTTGTCCCTTTACAGTTTGAAATGAAATGATGGCCACACATTGGACTGGTCTGCCTGAGGGAGATGGTGACAAACTCAAGGCCTGTGGGGCCGCCTCTGCCTGTGAGGTAAGCCAGCTAGCTGGGCGGTGGCTCGTCTGTGAGCGTCCTAAGAGAGTGGGGTCGCCTGCCGCTGGGCCTCCCGAGGGGGATTCTTGGGGGCCTTCAGCTGCTTGGTGCCAGTGTCCCAGTTGACCAGGAGGGATGTGAAACCTGGCCTATTTTTGTTTCTAGCGACTTCAGTGATTAATTAGCAGGAACGAGTCTCTGTTTTAAATGCCCACATCTTGGTTACCCTTTGGGCCAGGGGCATTCTTCCATCCACGAAGGCTGAGAAGCCTGAGAACAGACGGTTCAGCATCCATGTTCCCTTCAGTGTTTGGAGATGGAACTGCTTGGGGACTGCTTTATGTAACTCTTGTGTGTGCTACAGCCCCAGCGGAGAGGGCAGCTGCTGGGCTTTGCTGCACCTGGAAGCCAATGTTTTTGACTGATGGGGGGGGATCCTGCCTGCTAGTGGTGCTCATAGCAGCTTTGGGTGGGAATCGAGTCTTCCCACCGACAGTTTGAGCTCAGCCCTGGAAAACGCCTGTAGTGTGGAAATTCCAAGCTCCTGAAAATCCTGGCTTTGCTCTTGTTTTATTTCTGCTCTCTGAGACCTTATACAGCTCCGTAGTTCTCAGGGCTGCTCCGGGTGTCAGGTGGCTTGACCTGAAGTTCAGAGAACAGCTGGCTGGGAAGCACTGACGCCAGCTTTTCAACAATTTTTCCTTTCTTTCTTTCTTTCTTTCTTTCTTTCTTTCTTTCTTTCTTTCTTTCTTTCTTTCTTTCTCTCTCTCCTTCTTTTCTTTCCTGTTTGTTTTTTCAGCCAGCCGCACAGAATTTGTAAAATATCTATTCATTTATGGCATCTGCATGACCTCCTGTCTTCACCTGCCTTTATCCTCCTTGTATTTGATTTGGTGTATGTGGAGTTTATTTCTATGATGGATCTATTGTGCTTCATTTTGTATGGTTTCTGTGATTTGTTCGTTACTTTTTACACCTGATTTTTGAGGTGCCTGTGTCTTTATTGAGATGTCAGTGGTCACAATAGCAACATCTCCAGTGATTCCTCACTAGCTCACTGTTTCTTTTGCCTCTATTGCCAGTTTCCACATCTTGGTCTTCGGGACACGACTCCTTCTAAGCATTTAGTCAGTTCAGTTTTGGTTCAGAAAGCATGCAGAAGGCATGCGTCAAACAGATTACTTCGTGTGGGAGTAGTAAGTTTGTGCAGAGGGGACATTCTGTGTGTTAGCACGCAGTTTATTGGGCACAGTCTCAGGTTTACGTCTAGAACAGGTAAACACCTGCTTGCAGGTTAAGCATGATTAAGTCTGACACCACAATCCTCTGATCGCAGTAAACCATAATGACACCTTTTGGAAGACCTACCTACAACCTGGTGATTGCTTAATGGGCATTGTAGTTACATAATGATATATGCTGTGGTCCTAAAGCCTTATTTGTCATTGTCTTGTGAACACTTGAATTAGCATGCTCTTGCATTGTGTTTTCTAGAACTAACGTTTATTTGATAATATACATATGTGTGTGTTGTTATTGTTTAAGGGTTGCTCTCAAACCAAGAATTTAGACACACCTTGTACTTGTCTGTAAAGCAGTATGCACTTCAGTTAGTTGCATACTGGCTTTTATTGACAGTGGCAGTGTGTGTGTATATACATAAATATACACATGTATATATGCATATGTATACACACATGTATGTATATATGTATTTTTGAGGGCTGCAAAATTCGTTTTCATTTGGGCAGGTTTTTTTTTTGGTTGTGTGGCTATATTGTTTCTAGTTGGGAATAATGACACAACATTGTCTGTATTTTGCTAATTTAAAGAGTACTTGAACTTGGTATTAAATTAATTTGTTTTGGTTTTTTTAAGAATAGTCTTAGATTCTTTGTGCTTCAAGAAAGCATTTTCAAACCGGCAGGTAGGAGGTGAGGGAAGTGTGGTTTTACTGCCTGCAGTTAGCTGGGTGTGGGTTTCTCTCAGATGCTGGTTACAGCTTGGGAATATTTCTGAATACTAGAAAGGGAGTTGTCATAGTTTGGTTTGATAAATATTCATCATTGAACACTGCACTTAATACTTGTTTTTAGTTTTATTGGCAGTACTCTATTCTGTAATACCATCATTCTCCAATTAAAAAGGAAAAAGAAGAAAAAGGAGAAACAGCAACTATATTCCTGAATGTGTTTGAGTAGTAAATTGATGTATATTCTTAACTATCCAGGAAACAATGCATGTGTCTTGGTAGTAATGCTGTTTGTTAAATTACCAAAATGTCTAACAGTGTGAGACAGAAGAAACCAATTTGGTAATTTAATTGGCATTTCTTTCATGCCATATCTAATTATGATGTTCCATGTTCAGTGGATAAGGTCAGTTGCTTTGCATAAAACAGAGATTTCATGTTCCTATTAAACAATATAATCCACTTGTGTTGATAAGTATATTAATTTAGGCACCCTTCCTCAAGAATATATTGGAAGACCAAAAAGCAGATAACCAATAGTTCCCATAACTTAAGGAATTCTGACAGTTCAGAAAGTGTCTTGGTGTTACAGTGAGGATCATATAGATAGTGTTCTATACCATAGTACACAAGCTTCCTCTGTGCCTTCTCCTTTCCCCTTTGCGTCCCCTTCCCTCCCTTCTTATAGGCCCTGCCATGTAGCCCTGGCTGGTCTCAAACTCAAAGCAATCTTACATCAACTTTCCAAGCAGTGGGATTATAGGCAAGAGCCAGCAGGGTGGGCTTTAAAGATAAGTTTTTTAGTAATGGTTTTAATCAACTTGAACTATGGTGTGTATGTGTGTGTGTAAGTTTGGCTTGCTATTTTGTTTTATATAGACGCCTTTAAATGTTGTGATAAGATCATTCCATTTTCAAATTACTTAGTTTTAGTCTTCAAGGTTTAGTTTGTTTTTTAGCCAGAAGACTGAAAAGTTGCATTGATTTTTCCCCCCTTTCCTCTATTTTAAACACCAATTTCACCTTTTAGTTTATAATACCTAGTATTCTATAGTAATGGAAATTTTAGCAAGTTCATTGTTAAAAACTTAATTGTTATTGCTAATTTCAAACGCTGTGTCTTGCTTTTATTTTTTAAACTTTGGCTGAGATTTTCCTGTAACTAATGTATTTGTGGCTGATGAAAATGATTTGCTTGTTGATAATGCAGTAGTGTAAACACTATGATAGAGAGCTTTGGCTGTCTCTTATAGTAGTGCTTGTTCTGTTTTTATCCCAGGTTCCCTTGCTCCATCTTGGGTTCTTTATGTTTTTTCTTTTTTTTCCTCCTCCTCCTCCTTTTTCCATAAGATCCTTTTACTGTTTGCCCATTTCATATTGTATTAAGGCCTAGTTAGTCTGTTTCTAGTCTTTTATCCTTTGCTTTCTTTCCCAGGCTTCGTGTTTTCCTGTAGTTTTAATCTCTATATAAGTGATTCCCAGTATATAACCGCATCCCAGATTTTATGGTTGCCATTTTGTTGAGTTCTGAGCAGTGTTTCGGGAACTCCGCAGGTGTAGCCCGGTCACCTGCCTGCTGTCTGCTGCTTGCTCTCTTAGTCTGTTTACTTGTCTCAGTTAAAAACTCGGTGGTGAGTCTTGATTATCTTCTCTAAAGTTCTGTCAGGGCTCCACTCTAGATTGCTACCGCCACTGGGGTCACTTTCTCCTGAACCACAGAAACTGGTTTCTCCAGGAGGTTCCAGTAGCCCAGCTGTCCCTTTCTTCTCCCAGAGCTTAGTCTTCAGCGACTTCAGTGGTCGAGGCCACCCTTCTCCTTCTCACCTCTTTCTGTAGTTCCTATAATTGAACTTGTGGATCGTGGGGCAGGCAAGGCCTTTCCTTCAGGTCCTCACAGGTGTCTTTCACCTTGCCTGGCCCCCCACAGGTTCGTCATTGCCACCTTTATCTGGTTTCCACTTAGCCCTTCAGGCTTTTATTTTACACGATTCCTAGGGACGTCTGCCCTGACTCTCCAGGACCGTTTAGTTGCCCCTAGTGCATTAGTCCAAAACATGCTGTACTTTATTGGGAACAAGTGCTTACGGCGCTGGCCATTGCTGTCTTCTTTGGACTGCAGCCTCCATAAGAGCACAGATCATGTTTATTTCCACAGTGTCTGGCACGTAATAGATGCTCAGTGTTTGTTGACTAGGTGAATGAATACATTGGAAGGGCTTTACATTTCATTGACTGTTCCCTGGGAGTCTAGTACACTGGTTATTATCTTGATTATTCTACCTCATCTTTCCTTCCTCCACTGTCAATTTCAAGTTTTTCAACTTTCTTACCTATATATATCTCAGGACTCAGTTTGGCCCTCTTTTCCTCCTATGTTTCATGGTTTTGACCCAGGGTAGTCTCAAACTGGACGTGGAGCTGAGAATGACCTTGGATTTATCATCTTCCTCATTCCACTTTCCAATTATTGGGATTACAAGCACATGCCAGGAAGGCTGCTTTTCTCTTTTTCTCTATTGTTTTTGTTTTTGAGACAAGATCTCACTATAGAGCCAGGATGGTCTTGACTTTACCATCTTCCTGTCCCCCGTCCGTCCCCCCCCACCTCCCCAGTCTGGGATTACAGGTAGATGCTACCACGTCTGGCTTCCCTTTATTTGAATTTGGATGCCCACATCCTACTGAGCACTTGGAATCCATCTGCTCTTGGAGACTGAGTAATCAGGCAACTCCAGAGCCACGCCAGAGATTCCCTGCCTTCTGCTGCCCACCTTCCTCATTTGCTCCTGTGGGCATGCTCATCACAGGCAATAGCAGCCCTGCTCTGCTGACTCTGGAATGGCTCTTTTAGTGCATGCATGGTATGTATATTTCTTGGTTGATTTTTTTTTGGCTTGCTGAGCTGCTGTTTCTTCCTGTTGTAAGCAGAGCAGACCATTTATAAATCAAATCATGTCATTCTTTCACTCAGATTCCTTTAATGGCCTTTCGTTTCCTTAAAAATTAAAGGGCAGAGTTCTTTTGGTGACCTTCAGGGCTTTCCCCTTTGCCTTCCTGCCCTCACTTCCTGTTACTCTTCCCCTCATTATGTACTGGCTTTCGCAGACTTTTGCTCTTCTGCACACAGAGATGGAGCCTGGCGACCTCGAGCCTCCCGCTTGCTGTTCCCCCTTTTGCAATGCTCTTCCCCATCTCTTCAAGGCCTGCTCTCCTGTCTATGGCTTGTGCTCAGAGGCCACCCTCTGAATGCAGCATTGCCACCCACCCAGATGAGTGAACACGATCCTCCTACTGCTCCCCTCCGCTTCACCTGTGTCCCATGGATATGCTTAGATGATCTTACTTTTTGGGGGGGACACAGATAATGCATATAGAATATAAATGTTCTGAGTGCAGAGTGTGACTGTTTTGTTCATGTGCTCTTTGTGTCATAATATATTTTTTAGATGGATGGAGACGAGAAATTGCACAGTGTTGTGCAGTTTGTTCTTAGGCGTGTAATATGTAAATACAGTACGTTAGCCATGAAGTAGAAGTGCTTGTTCTTCAGGCAGCCTCCTCACTCTCTACCTTCCCTTCCTTTTCCCTTAAGGATTGCATTTTCATTAAGGATTGCAGCCGAGAGTTTGTCTTTTTTTTTCCCTTTGTATCTTTCTTGCCTTTGGGAAGTTGGTTACCAAGTTACAGTAACCAGGACAATATGTAGTGCAAATGAAGGAAATAATTTGCACCACTGGATTTGATAACAGACTCGTGGAAAGATAATCAGGGTGGTGGATGCTAAAAGCATATTGAAAGGTAATAGGCCGAGAGCTAGAGTGCTTTACCTGGCATGCATGGGGCTCTGAGTTTGAACCTAGCACTTAAAAAAAAGCAGTATGTTTATATTAACAATATTTCTTTAGTCAAATGATTGTCTATCATATGACTGATACTTATTTTATATTTTTGTTTTTAATATAATAGGCAGGCAAATTTAACAGCTGTTAATTTTGATGAGAATATAGAAGTAAGTTTTAATCCTTTTCAATTCTGAACTGCTATTTACTGATTTTTTTAAAAAAAAATAAGTTACATGTTACCAGTCTTATAAAATTCTGATTTCTAGCAAACCCATACTCAAAGCAATACATGAGCAAGCTTTCAGAGGCATATGCTTTATTCTGGGGTTGATTCTAGCTAATTATTGTACAAGACAGCACCATTACTTCATCTTAAGTGTTCCTCCATATAAATAGATCCAAAGCCAGAATACCACTCTGCCAAACATCTCTATGTAGACTTAGGACTGAGAGTGAAGCCTGCCAGCACTGAGAATAGTGCAATCACCCAAGCGCCTGTCACTGGGGCATCATATGTGAGTATGGAATTGAATGTGTTAAACAAGATCTTTCACTAGATAAGAGCCACCAACAAAGAAAATTTCTCCATAAATTATTAGTGTTCCTTAACATTCATTTCTCTTAACATATTTTGAAGTCTGTTGTGCTTTGATTTCATGTTTTAATTTGAGCAACTGTGGGTCAGGTAATGTACGAGAAAGGTAATACTCTCTTTTGTTCTTTGCACTATGAAGAGCTTTGTCTTATTATATTAACAATATGCTTGCTGATTTAAGGATGGGCAGGGCTAGGGCTGTTAGATGCACAGATGCTGTTATTGAATGCAGCTATTTTCTGCCACAGAAGGACCATATGGTAGGCACTTGTTTTTCTTTCTGGTTGATGTGATTAGAGTACTAAATGAAAGGTTACTGTATTTAAAGACTGTCCTAGTATTTATCTGCTTTTAATCGACCTTAAGGAATTAAATGTGTGAAACTATTATAAATAGCCTTCTGAATAGCTTTGGGGGAGAAAGACTTCGTGTAAGTTACCTTTATGGGTTCTGTGGCAAAGCACCTGACATGAAGTGGCCTCAGGAAAGACAGGTTTATTTTGGCTTAGAGCTCTCCAGGATATAGTCTATCGTGGGAGGGAAGGCACTGTGCAGAGAGAGAAGGTGCTGGCCACATTGTGTCTGCAGTCAGGAACTGAGGCTGAAGGCTGCCGGTGCTCAGCCTGTCTCAGTTGTGTCCTCTCTAGGACTCCAGCTCATGGAGTGGTAATACTCACAGTCTTCAGGTCTTCCTCAATTACAGTTTTCTGGGAACATCCTCATGAACATACCTAGCGGTATGTTTCCATGGTGATTCTAAGTCCAGTCAAGTTGGCCATGGAGATGAATTGTTGTATACATCTTCATGCAAAAGCTGCATTTTGGATTATTTTTATGAAAACAGTTTTGTAATTTGAAGTAGTCAAACTACAAACCATAGTCTCATCAAACCGAATAGTAGACAGAATAGTTTATTTCTTTAATAATGGAATAACAGAGGACAGCATTTTATGCTTTTAAAGTCATCTGAAAGTGGGCTTGAAAGATGTCTCTGGGGTACAGGCTCTTGCTATGTAAGCCTGGCAGCCTGAACTCAAAGCCTGTAAGCCATGGTGGAAGGAGAAGACTGATTCTCCAGGGCTGTTTTCTCACCTCCATGTGTGCACCATTGCATGTGCAACCCCACATCTCTCTCTCACACACACATTATAAATTTTTTAAAAATCTGAAAGAGAAATGAATATACTGTACTATAGCTTTAAAAACTTTACATGATAGAATTTTTTTGTTTGTTTTCTAGTTAATACAAAAAATTCCATTCTCATGTTAGGATTAAAACAATAAGTTTAAAACTTAAACGTGGTATTTCTGAATATTTGCCTATTTAAGAGAACACGGTTAGACAGACCAGAGCAAACTGTACTCCATTACTATTAGGAAGGCTATGTTAAAGACTTTATTGACTTTCCCCAGTGTCTGGCTGCTCTCCGGCCTTCTGTTTGATATTGGGTATGTTTGGATTCTGGCTGGGTTACTTGCTGCCTTTTGCCCTGTTGCTTATCTCAGCCCTGGATGGACATCTGGTGCAGCTGTGGGCCGGGCCGGGCATGCTCTGTCATAACCTAGTGAGCACGTAGTGTCTTGGCTTCTGGCTCTTTTCACTGCCTTCCTCACTAGGATAGCTTAGAGGGGCTTACATTCTTAATAACATGCTGATTATCACATAGCAGATGGGCTTAGTATGCTGGGAAGTTTCTTCTGGATATAGTTTCACCAGTATGCTCTTGAACTTTAAAAAGTGTCTTCAGGTCAGGTGTCTGGATACACCAGTGTCTTCTGCTCTCTCAGGGTTCTGTATTGGAGGAAATCCGCGTGAGCTTGATCAGTGAGGCCTACTTTCTCTTCTGACCTCTGAATATTGGCTTCTGGACATGGTCGGGATTGGTATGTGAGGTGAGGGAAGGAAGTGCCTGGGGCACCCAGTTTTAAGTGGGTCTTTATTGAAAAGCTTTTAGGAAATTGCTTTTGCTTCATTCATTCATTCCCTACACTCATGCTTCTCAACAAGTTTGAAAACAGAGAAAAATAGAGACAGAATAAGTAAAAGCCTAGAATTGTCCCAGGTGCACACTTAACAAATTCTGGTGAGCACTGCTAAAGTTATGGGCTGAGCTCATGGCCTGGATTTCTTCTTTGACATTCCAGTTTGTTCTTTATTCCTTGAAGTGAGAGAAACCCAGTATGGAAACAAAGGTAGGAACCACCAATGTGCTGGAGACTTCTGTGAGGCCCGTCATCTCCCAGAGTGTTCTTAGTCAAGTGCTAGCAGTTTCTTACAGGGGTCTTTCCATTGTGGTGCATGGCCAGGATTCTGATTTAGTGAAATGAAGAGGATCATGATTAGAAATTTGTTTTTACTTTTTTAATTAAAAAAATTATATTTGTACTTTATTTTTAAAAAAGTGACTTAATAATATATCATAGGCATACATCTTTGTCCATAGGTTTATGGATGGATCATACCCTATTGTATATGGAGGAAAAGAAACCTAAATAGGCTAGGCCAAAGGGAATTTCAAAGTCTGTAATATAGAACTAAGAATAGATTCATTTTCTATGTCTGTGAAGGTAGAACTAGGTAGATGGGCCTATTCTAACTAGAAGTTAACAGAAATTAAATTTGTCTTCTTAGCAGAGGTAGGATGACCTTCAGATAGATATGTTACAGTGGATACTTTTGCCTTGGTAGGATTTTCAGTCAGGTGTGTTGGGGTGATCTTCTGAGTAACTTTTTGAATTACAGATTTCTAGTAATGTAATGAATAGATAACCCTGGAATTCACCCCAAACCTTTAACTATTGAACAGGCTTGTGATCACCCAATTTTGAGAACAGCAGAACTCAAGGTCATATTCACAGACCCTTCCAGGAAGTTGTAAATGGCCATAAATTTAGTTAATCTTCAAGATCGAAATTGTATTGGAGTTTCTGTTCTTGTAGTGAAGCATTATATCCGCGTTGCTGATCTGCTGAAGTGATATCTTTTCAGACACAGAAAACTGTCAAGAGAGTCAGACATGGTGGTGCACACCTCTAGCTGAACCAAGGGGTTCAAGGCAGCAGAACAAAACACACTTTAAAATCCAACAGGTGTTAAGTGATAGCTAGTGTACTTTTGAAAGATGTTGGCTGTCCCTTAGTCAAAAGTTAAACATTTTAAAGTGATAGAATTCTCCTTTTTGGCTTAGTGCACATACAGCTGCTAGTTTCTTGCTTTATTACAAAACTAATATATTTGGTTTCATTTGTACAAGGTTGTATTTAGAAATTATTGCTAGGATAAATTGCAAGCAGTTGTTTTTACTATTGTTTTGAACAGAAAAGGTTACAGTAGAATATATGTACACACCCACATGCACACATACACATGCACATGGTTCTGTACCTTAATCCACACTGAGTACACATTGTGAGGGACAGAAATCATTACAGCATAAATCTCCAACAGTGAAGTGTTCATTAGTGAGATAATTTCCCCGTAAATCTGTCCCCATTTACCTCCAGCCCGCAGCTCTTCTGAGTCTGTCCTTTGAATCTGTCTGGTCTTTTAGGCTGACTCAGAGTGGCCGGCATTGGATAATACGATGCAAACACAATGCAAACTAATTGCAGTGTCCAGTTGCAATTCTGAAAAAGAAGTGGGGTTTCTGGAAGACAGTGAATGTGAAGGAGAAGGCACACTGACAAAGAGGATCTGGCAGAGTGAGACTCAGCTCCCAAATGAAGGAAATGTAATCAGGGTTGATAGGCATCTCAAAGGGGAGCAGTGGAGAGCATGTTTAAGGATTAAGAGCTTTTGAGAAATTGATGTCTTTGACTGTGATTGCATCTGGGAGGGTGCAGTTCTTCTCAGAAGCAAAGTTTAACTTAGACCTAGTCTTTCAGCAGCTCTGTTTGCCGAGAGACAAGAAAAAGCAGGTATGAATGTATTGATGGATGGGTGGAAGTAGTGGACAAATTTCTCCTACTACTGAGCATTAGCAGAAAACCCTAGCTTTTCTGGTTGGCTTTTAAATGAAGCTGTTTAAAAATAGCTCTCAGGGATAGCCTCATACAAGGTTGTAGTTCTTAGATACCCAAGTAGTTCAGGATTGTGACGATTTTAGCTGCTACTGTTTGTGACTATCACGGGTCTTTGCTGCCTAGAGTACCATTGATGTCTTAGCCAAGAGTTCAGGAGATTAAAATCAAGACTGGTAGGCACAATTACATTGCACGTCTCATAAAAATCTTCCTTAGGATCTGATTCAAACGATCTCTAGGTGATGATATTAACAGAACCATAGTTTGTGGCTGCCAGAAGTGTGTCTGCTCTAGCCATAGAGGAATACAGATTCTAATCCAGCTAAGGGAGAAACCAAGAATCATTTGTTTCTGTTGGGCCTTTGCCGCTGTCACTCTTGACAGCCTTTGACCTCTGTGATTATCATTTCTAATTTTGACCTTTAAGCAGATTATTCAAACAATATTTTTTGAGTAACAGGTATTTTGAGAAGAAGGTAGACAGTTATTTAATGGCTTAAAATATGTGTGTTCATTTGAAGAACACAATAATTCCTCCAAACACTGGGCTTAGAAAGGGCATGCCTCACACTGTGCTGAAGTGTTAGGTATTATTGACAGGAAAATGGTATGTCTTTCCTAGCTGACTCTTAATTGACCACAGACTAAATAGAACTTTCTTAGTCTCTTAATAGGATTTGAACTTTAGAAGTTATTTTGTATATTCACTAAGAGGGATAGAATACCAATATTATGAATAAAGTAGGGGTCATTGGTCATAGCCTATATATAGATAATAAAAAAGAGAATATCATGGATTAATTTATGCCAGTGAACTTGGCAGATGAAATGGTCAAGTTCCTTAAGAGGGCAAATTACTGAAATGGACCCAAGGAGAAATTAAGGAATTGTAACAGTGCCATGTGTTAAAGCATGTGAAACCACAAGCCTTTCCAAACAGAGGGTTCGAAATCCATTTGATACACTGGTATGTTTAAGGCATACATCTATCTAACTATGTATCTTCTATATTAAACATGTCACATATTTAAGGAAGAAAAGATTCTAAAGCCAATTTTTTTACAAACTCAAAAAATAGAGGTAGAGAGAATTTTCTGACCTCCAGTTTATGAGGCCATTTGTAGGCCTGTCCAGATAAATACGTAAGAAAAGGAATTCATACTAACAGCTGTCCTGTTTATATTCTGCAAGGATATTAGCAAATCAGATCTAGCAATAAAGTGAAAAGGGTAATATGCCATAAGTAATTTTGAGTTATTTTAGAAGTGAATGTTTATTATTAAAAATGAATTAGCAACAAAGCAAGGGAGTTCATATGATCATCTCAGTAGATGCAAAGTATTTGACATAGTGTAAGTCAGAAAGCGGGGAATATAATGACACTTGCTGAATTTGATGGGAGCACAGCTGTCAGACTTGGGGTCTGGTCCCCGCAGGTTTACAGTGTAAGTCAGCAGAGGAGCTAGAAGGGAGGAAGAAGAGGAGTGAGCCACTTCTCAGAATGCATTTATACATGTAGAAAACCTTAAGGAATGCACCCCACATGCCTGCTAGAACTAACTAGTAATAGTTTCAAACTTAGGGATGCAAGGCGGTTATGTAGTAGGCTTTGTATTTCTGTGTGTTGACAACAGCTAGTGAACGAGACTAAAAGTGAGCTTTCTTTTAATGTTTGAAGGAGAACTAAACGAGAGTTAGCCACAAACTGCTCTGTTAGATTCAATTTAGTTACAGTTAAACCTCTAGCAGGCTTTTTGCTGTTGTTTGCTGTTTTTTTGTTTTTTGTTTTGTTTTTGTTTTTGAGACAAGGTCTCTATACGTGGCCTTCTCTGACCTAGCTCTGACTCTGGCTGGCCTCCAGCTCACAGAGATCCACTTGCCTCTGCTGGGACTGTGTGTTTTCCCACACCCAGCTTTTAAGAAGAGAACCACCTAAATAAGGTGATTCTAAAAGGTATGTGGGTATGCAAAGGACAAACTGGCTACAGCTGTACTGAAGAAATAGGACTTTGGAAGGCTTACAGTATCATACTGACTTAAAGCCACGGAAATCAGACAGTACAGACTTCACATATAGATTAATATAATCTTGATGTCTGCAGGAATGAAGGTGACTCGAGAGTGGGAGACCTGTTCATCCTTCCATCCTCCGTCCATTCAGATGCACCGAGGAAAGGATAGTGTTCTCAACAAATGGAAATACATACAGAAAAGGAGCATCCTTTTTAATGTCTCATTGGACAGAAAAGTTAATACAACATTGATCACTGGTGTGAATATGAAAGCTGATTATAAAGCTCCAATAAAGCAGCAGAATGGGCAGAGGTTTCTGAGAAATGACCCAAAAATATTTCCTAGAAGAGAAAAACAGTGATTATTTCTACTTTATCAAAATGAAAACTTCTATTTTTGCAAAATGCAATTAAGAAAATGTTTTCCGGCTGCACAAAGTGGTGCAGCCTTTAATCCCAGCACTCGGGAGGCAGAGGCTGGTGGGTCTCTGTGATTTCGAGGCCAATCTGGTCTACAGAGTGAGTTCCAGGAGAGCCAGGGCTACACAGAGAAATCCTGCCTTGAAAAACCAAAATAAATAAATAAAGAAGAAAACAAATAAATGCTTTTTGAAACCAGAGATGGGGAGGAGAGCTTCGCGGAATCTGTTTTGAATGAAGGGATTGCTTCTAGAATCTGTATAGAGAATTCTTAGAACACAACTATGAGACAGTCTACTTTTAAAAATGGGCTAAAACTGAAGCACAAGACAAGATAAATGGAAAACACATGCAGACTTGTTCATCATCATTAGTAATGTTTGTTCTCTGTCGCAGTGGTGTTTGCTGCTGTGATCTGCCTGTACTCAGTCAACTCTGAGAGAGCAGTTTGTGGGGACTTCTCTTTTTAGGTTCCTCTGAAGCACTAAAATAATATTGCTGTTACTTTTTTATCCTTATTTTATGTAAATTGGTATTTTACCAGCATATATGTCTGTTGTGAGGGTGTCAGAAGCCCTGGAACTGGAATTACAGACAGTTGTGAGCTGCCTTGTGTTTGGGAATTGAACCCTTATCCTCTAGAAGAGCAGCCAGTGCTCTTAACCACTGAGCCACTTCTCCAGCCCTATTGCTGTTACTTTTCAATTTTGTTTTCCAGTTATTCATTACTACCACACAGGAAGGAAGGGAGGATTTTGTGTAGCAACTTTGTATACTGAAAATGTAAAAATTTCACATTTTGGCTGCTACCCATTAGAATATCAGAATTCTAAGTCAGAATACCAAGTATTGTTAGGGAGAAGCAACTGCCCATTAGAATATCAGAATTATAATCAGAATACCAAGTATTGTTTGGGGAGGAGCAACTGCCCATTAGAATATCAGAATTATGAGTCAGAATACCAAGTATTGTTTGGGGAGGAGCAACTGCCCATTAGAATATCAGAATTATAATCAGAATACCAAGTATTGTTTGGGGAGGAGCAACTGCCCATTAGAATATCAGAATTATGAGTCAGACTACCAAGTGTTTGGGGAGGAGCAACTGCCCTTTCACATATTGTAGCTGACATGACGACACAACCATGGAGGAAGACCTTTTGCCGCCTGTCAGAAATTCAGGTACTCATTCACTATGCAGCCCACTCTAGCTAATAATTTTTGTTATTTTGAGACAGAGTCTTGCTGCGTAATAGCCCTGGCTAGCCTATGGCTTGCTGCATTTCCCAGAATAGCCTTGAACTCAAGAAAATCTGCCTCAGTTTCTCAGATTCCGAATTTACAGGCATGTAGCATGTGTCTCTTTTTAGCTGTTTATAGTCTTAATATCTAGCATCTTCAAATTTGAAACAGCCCATGTGTTTACCAACAGATGAACCAGAAAGTAAATTTTAATGTATTATATGGTAGAATACTACTCAGAGTTAGAATGAGCTGATACTTGCAACCACATAGATGTATTTCACAAAGTAAGAGAAGCTAGACGTGAAAGAGTGGATATATAGACACATATATGTACACACACATTTCACACAATTCCACTTATAGGAAATTCTAGAACTAGGGAAAATAATCTCTAGTGCTGTCGAGTGGACTGTTGGTCACATGGGGGAAGACTGATTGCAGAGGTCCAGAGGAACCTGGGCTAAGCAGGTCTTGTGTGGTGCTGGTGTTTATGTGTGTGCATATATTTGCGAAGATCAATTGTGCATTCAGTGGGTACATTTTGTTCTGTGAATTAGACTTCAGCAAACTGTATTTAAAAAGAAAAATGTTTGACAACATGAAAGTGTGGTAAGGCTGTGCAGTAGCAAGCCCTGCTACAGTGCCGAGTGCCATCTACAGCAGCACGCTTAGACCAAAGTCTTGCTGGCTTCCCATAAACGCCAGCAGATACCCACCTTAGGAGCCACAATTTCTATCCCCAGAAAACAGATCTCCACAGGAGTGTTCACAAGGGCTTGCTCCTGCCAGACTGGAAACAAGCTGACTAGCTAAACAAGCCCAAGGAGGGAGCTCTGAGACGAGAGACCCTGAATATCTCAAGTGTCTTAACCTCTGGCCCCCACATGCACAGACATAGGGGCATGGGCCCTCTTCCCATGCATTCACATAGATCTGAACACGTACACGCATGTACACATGTGCAGGCACAAAAAGGAAAAGGCTGTGCCAAGTATGACAGTAAAATGCAAACTGGTGAAAAAGGAGGCTGTGCAGAAACTGAAGAATTCACCAGAACTGTTATATAAGCACCAGGTTCCCACCTAGTATTTAACTGTGCCTCCTGGATATAAAAATAAATATTTTTAAAAGGGAGAAAATCAAAATAACTTAGTTTCTATTATTCTTAAGTTCTAAACCTAAGAAGTATTTTCTTTTTAGAGAAAGGATAGTTAAGGGAGTTACTGTAGCTCTCAGGAACCTGAAGCTAAACCTTACACTTAATTTGTATCTCCTACCTATCAGCCAGCTTCTTATATCCTAATAGTGTGACCAAATTTATCAAGTTTTGGTTTCTCTAGAACAAATATTTTAAGAATTTCTTTTATTTTCTTAACTGCAGTCATTAAGAAATCATAATGAGCTGGGCGGTGGTGGCGCACACCTTTAATCTCAGGAGGCAGAGGCAGGCAGCTCTCTGTGAATTTGAGGCCAGCCTGGTCTACAAGAGCTAATTCTAATTAGAACAGGCTCCAAAGCTACAGAGAAACCCTAACTAGAAAAACCAAAAAGAAGAAAAAATGGAAAGAAATCATAGTGAAACTATACAAAAATTGAAAAATTACATATACTGATACTTACATAAACTGATACTTTACATTGAGACTGGAGCTCCGCTGTCAGGCAACTTATTTTGTATGAACCTTGACTGTTTTGGAGGTGGAAATAAGTAAGTAAACTCTGAATATCATTTTTAAAATGTGGGATTAAATTGTTAGCTATTTCACTTAAGTGCTGAGTTAGATTCTTTGCAGGAAACTGTATTTTATAATGTTTTCTTTGGTTATGCCCAATAATTGTTTTATCTTTTTAGTGGCTCAAGGACTTAAGATTTAAGATGTAATTTTTTTATTTTTAAAAATATTTAATATTCATACATACATATAATGTGCTTTGATCAATTGCATCCTTCTTTCCCTCCTTTTCAGTTTCTCTCATCCCCCATCCCCAACTCTCTCCCCTCCACTTCATGTGCAGCTTGGCTGGGGGAGGGGCTCATGAAGTCCCACTCCTGTCTGAGGGACTATTGCCAGTTGATGGCTGTTGATAGAAGAGTCAGTTTTTTTCAGGGTTGCTTGCAATAGGCGTCCTCCACGCATACATGTATATGCAGTACTAAATGGATTCAGTGGTATTCAGTTTAAAAATGTCACACTTGAACTATTTTTAAGGGCATAACTTGGTACAGTATGCACATTCATAATTTTCTGTAATAATCCCTATTTCTGGGGTCTTCTCATCACACCAGAGTGAAACCCTAGCCTCTGGTCACTTCTATTCTACTTCAGGGTTACCGATGTGCCGATCCTGGGTAGTCTGTGCTGTCAGCAGCATTTGTCCATTGCTTTGTGGCCACCTCCCTTAGCACAGCGCTTCCGTGCCTCACCCACACTGTGGGTGTTAGAATTCCATGTCCTTTTGCGGTGAGCGGCATCCTGCTGAGGAACATGCCATAGCTTTTATGCACTCGGTTGTTTATGGTTTCTTAGATGTGAATAACGCCATTGTAAACGTATCACACAGGTATCTGTTTGAATTTCTGTCTTCTTCCGAGAACAGAACTGGTGACAGTTGCAGGCAGGTAGGACAATGTGGCAGAGGCAAGTGTGAGAGAACGGCTGAAGTTCAGAGCAAACCAAAGGGTATGAAGGAGAACTCTTGTTAAGTACACGGTAGTACAGAACTGAATTTCCAGATGAGGTTTTCATGTCACGTTGTCCAGTGATGATGCAGGGAACAGGCTCCAGTGTTTGAACAAGTCTGTGCTGCGTTCCATTCCAGCTCAGACCTGTTTTTGGCTCACGAGGGCACTGTGCAAGGAATCTCTGTTATAGTCTCCATCCAGTATCTGACTTTTTAAAAACCCCCAGCGGCTAGTAACAGGAAGCCCGTGGTGTTTGTTTTGTCAGCCTGGGTCATCTGTTAGTTCTCACAGAGAGAGCGTTTGAGGACGGAGAAAGTTTAATATTAATGATAGTATTTTTCAGTTCTTCCTTTCTAGTGAGTAAAATCAGAGCGTCTCCATTTTAATTATTTTAATAAATTAGGTTTTATCGTCTTCTTTTACTTAACCTTTTTTCTACCCATCTCTTTTACTGCTAGTTTATAACCTACAATCTGCTGGGGACTTATGAGTGACTGTTTGACTTTTCTGTAAATGGGACAGGCACAGTCATTAAAAATAAATTTACTTCTGTTTGATTAGTTTTATACAGTTTTAGACACTTGCTAGTCAAGTTACTTAAGCAGGATGGGATACTAGTTAGATTGTTTTGTCTTCAGGTAAAAGTACAGACTATGAGAACAGATCTAAATAGTTGGGGTAATTACATAAAAGACTTTTAAAAATCTGTGTGTATGCGTTCTCCACATGTGTGCAGGTGTTGAGAAAGCCAGAAGAGGGCGTTGGATCCCCTGGAACTGGAGTTAGGCTGTTTTGAGCTGTCCACCACTGTTTCTTGTCCTCTGGAAGAGCAGGAAGAACTCTTAACCAATAAACTCTCTTTCCAGCGCCCAGGGAGTTAAGTCTTTGCAAAGGGTGATTTGGGCTGTTGTTAACTAGCCGCATAGCATATGACATGTGTTTGTTGTTATTTGTTTGCCTCTAAATGTGGACATCAGAAAAAACGTAACCATTGGTCTGCTTTCTAGCATGGAGCATGGAATTGCATCTGTTTTCAGTTTTATTTCACCACCTTTTAATACTCATTCCTGCTGTACTGTAGACGAGGATGCTGTTGACATCCGCTAGCTGTAATGTTTGTTCAGTCTCAGAGCACTGGTTGGTTCTTTGTGAGTTCTAGACTGGAATAGCGGTTTCCTAGAAATATGCTGTGAGACAAAGAGCATCTTAGACAGGTTTATAGCTGAAAGAGCCTTAACACTCACAGCATTCCGGGAAGGCCTGTATGACTGTATGCATTTTCAAGGTGGAACAGGTTCAGAGAGCTTAATTAACAAGGCCAAGGCCACACAGATCTATAGCTATCTTATTTCCGCTCGTTTCTTTAGAGTGGTGAATTGCACATGGTGTTTTCCCGAGGAAAGCCCATTTGAGTTTGAACCTGACCTGACCTCCCTCCTTGGTGGGACTAAAGGCCCTTAGAGCTCTCCACCTTGTCTTTGCAACAGGCAGCATAGCGTGGTTCCTTGAACGCAGAAGATGGCCAAAGTCCGTCATGTCTGTTCACGTTCACTGTGCTGAAACACCTTTCTCACATCTCACATCCCTGTAAGTCCTACGTTTCCTTCAAGTCTGCAGCAGAGCACAGTGCCTGAGAAGCTTTTTTCCGACCTCACTGACCTCAGGTAGAAAACAGTTTTCCAGTCTCAAGGTGGATAGTCTTGCTTTTGGTGGCTTTTCTTCCTTGACACTTTCTCTCCCTCTGGACTCCTGTTGTCATTTCCCTTATTTTTAGTATTGAGTAGATCTGTAACTTAATTCTTTCAGAGTTTAGAAGGTCTTAGATCTTAGAAGTGGTGCAGATTCTGGCTGTGAACTGTGTTGTGTGAGCGTTTGCATTCATGGAATAAACACAGACTTAGAGCCTATGGTCAGCTCAAGTCAGGGTTTATTTACTGCCAATGTGAAAAAAAATGTTTTCACTTTCAGGGCTGTTTGAAATTTAGGATAGTCAATATATAATTATAAATACAGACCAACTGCTATTTTAGAAAACCTATCTAGTAGTCACATGATAATTTATGACTTTTGTTCCTCTTTTTTTTTAAAAAAACAAATTAGTATTGATTACCTTAGAGATGATTTGAGTGTGTGGGTATTGGCTGCCAATTGATCCATCATTAATAGGTAGATGTGACCTTATCTTTCAAAGCTTATTTATACTTGGATTTTTTGGTCACTGGTGACTTCAGTTTTTTCCTAAATCCTTTAGACACAAACCCAATTATCAGTCATGGTTTCTTATTTTCTACTTCGATTTTACATGCTATTTTCGCCCAAGATCTCTGGAATCAACCGTTGTTTCAAGATGTCCTAGTATCTTTTAGTAGACACAGTATTTCAAGACCTCACTTTCTCTTAGAGATAGATGTTCGTTCCTAAAGAGTTGACGTTAAGGTTTTATTCATAACCATACACACTCATGTTCTATAACCTTTTATACTTATCCAGACCAGGACAGCAGCAACAATATTGCTATAGTATTCTTATTAAAGTATAGGCCCATTTGCTGCCTTTTGGGGGGGGCGATGAGACTATAAGTCACACTATTTCCTTTCAAATTCAGGGTTTTGAGAGTGTTGTTTGAGACAAGGCCTCACTGTTTAACCCTGGCTGACTTGGAACTCACTATATAGGTGAGGCTGGTCTAGAACTCAGAGAGATTCCCTTGCCTCTGCCTCTTGAGTGCTTGGATTAAAGGTGAGCACCACATCTGGCAGGCTTAGGCGTTTTTGTTTAACCTCTTTGGTATTTCCTTCCATTCCTCTTTACCCCCAGAGAACTCATTTCATTTTATCCCAAACAGCATATACAACAATCTGGGGAAAAATAGTGCCCGATGAGTGTAACTACTGAGAAATTACATTTTTTCCTGTTCTTTCTCATTTTTAAATATCCCTTCCCATTTTTTAAAGAAGTTGTATTGTATCTGCCTTGTCAAACTAACAGGGATTAGAGGTCCACTTTCCCCTTTTAAACTGTCATTTAGTGTTGATTCTAAAATAGCTCAGTGTTAAGTATTCATCTCTGTTTCCCATGCCCTGCTTCTTCTTTTGTTTTGACATGGAATCCTTCTTTGTAGTCAACACGGGCCTGTGATTTCCTTTGTAGCCCAGGCTGGCCAGGTTACAGATATGAGTCACCATATCTAGTTGCTTTAGTCGTTTTGATTGTCTAGAGTTTGTTTTCTGATAGGTTCTGTGGGAAAGTCTAGGACACAAAATTCCTAGAGTTCTCACAAAGTTGTGGATATTACAGTGGAAAGCTCTACCCTGGGCAGTTTCTGGATTCATTTTCTTTCTGGAAATGTCTTAAAACTGATGTTGCAGGTTTGTTTTTGTTGTGGAAAAGTCAAATGGCCATTTAATTTTATTTTCATAAGCACTTTGCTCTTTCTGCCTCAGTTAGTTGGTTATTTTTTATTGCTGTGATGAAATACCATGACCAAAAGTGACTTACGGAAGCAAGACTTTATTTCAGTTTCCAGTTCATGGCAGAACCCATGATGGTGGTGGAGGCGGAGTAACAGACAGCCAGAGCCAGATGCCGACAGTTTCATATTCCACTGGAAACCCTAAGCAGAAAGCAAGCTGGAAGTGGTGCATGGGTTTAAACTTTCAAAGCTTCCCCCCAGTGATGCCTTCTTCATCAAGGAGCCAATGCAAAGGTTTTACTGTCTCCCAAACAGCACCACCAGATGTGGCCCAAGAATTCAGATACAAGAGCTCATTCAGATCACCACAGCGGCTCCCATCTCATTAATGTAGTGATGGCATTCTGAGGGCATCCCTTTCAATTTCAAATGTTTTTGTTTCAGGAAAGCATTTATGAATTGACTCCTTGTACATACTCTTCTGCTTCTCTGGGATTCTTGACGGACTGTGCTGTGTGCACATTGAAACTCCCCTCCTATTTTCAGTGATTTCCATATTCTCTTATGTCTCCTCTAGCTTACTGTTTACTTCTTATTTTCTTTCTTTTTATTCTTTTGAGTTTTATCATCTCATTTCCGAGTTTGTGTAGTTTGAAAGGAAGTTTATTTGACCAATTGATAATTGGTATAAGCCAATTCTAATTCACCTTCCTTGTCCTATAGAACTAGTGGGAACATGTTTTGAGAAATGGTGCTGTATCCTGACAGAAAGCAACGGTTGGAAGTGATGTAGCCTGTGTAATCTATGTTTAACTTTGGTTTACAATATTCTTTTGTTAATCCTGTGGAGCAAGATTTCAGATAGGTGTGACAGAATGGTTGAGAGACCAGCCTAGGAGAAAGCTTATGGGAGTCTAACTCAGCAGGAGGCAGTGCAGTAAGAAGGGGACAGTATTTTAGAAGTGACAGATTTAGTAACTGGGCAGAGAGAGAAGGGACTCTAGGATGACTGTTTTCTGTTGTGGTAACCAAGGGCTTGAATTGAGCTGTCGTTATGTAGATTTGGAGATTCTTGGTGCTGGCAGTTGGGAGAGGGAAGATAATGAGCTCTGTTCAGGGCATGTAGTGCAAGGCATCTAGGTACCCAGGCTTAGCAAGGGCTCAGTCATGCAAATGGGGGCTTGGGAGAAAGAGTGGCTTTGGAGAGCGTTGAAAGTAATTCATAGTCATGAGCCTGGAGGATGACATCATCTAGGGAGAGCATAAGAAAGGAGAAAGTGGGTCAAGGAGAGAATTCTAACTTAGATAAGAAGGGAAACCAGCCTTAGAATGATTAGGTGCTATTTAATCTTGTTGCGGTTGTTCATGCTAAAAGATCCATGCAGGTGTTACTCATTTTACAAACGAATGATTTGGAGTTCAAAGGTTAAAGCATTTGCCGCTTGTACTTATAGCAGTCTGTGTGGCTTGAACCCCTGCTTCTCACTTCTGCCTGGCCTCTTGCTAGACAAGGAGTTTCGGAAACATTGCACAAGTGGCGGTGTGCTGCCTAGGGTGAGAGATGTGGAAGGTGTTAGCAGTGTGGGGTCCTGCTGAGAGATTAGGAGGATTCTTGTGTGGAGTTGGTTTGCTGTGGGACGTAGCTAGTATGGTTAGTTTATTGCACCGCTTTGTTATGCCGTGCTTTTATTACTAAGTAAATGCCAGCTCATGATTCTCCAAAAGAAGAAAACAATTGTTAGAAAAACGAAGTGATGCTAAATTCAGACTAAGACTGTTATGAGACAGCCCTCCTGCATGATGTAATACAGCATTCTAGTGCTTCGGAGGGTGACGCAGCTCGGACAGGAAGGGAGGGGAACGCCTCTGAGCGCCTCACTGCAGAGGGAGCGCTGCTTGCTGACAAAAGCTGAGTCAGAGAATGGAGACTGCGCTCTAGGCAGACATGGCCCAGTTCAGGCTGCTGGATTGCGTGATCAACCACAACTGGAGTTTACTCTGCAATCTGTACTGTGCGTGGAGTGGCCAGGTTTGTCTGATGGGTACATTTGCTTTTTAATTTGAGGCGGCTCTGGCTGTAGAGCGGAGTGGAAATGCTTGATATGAGAACATAGTCTTGTTGCAGTCAGCTTTTGTTACTTTTTGGATGAATTAGTTTTGTTCACATAGCATATGGTAAATCTGATGATCTGAATTACTCTAAGATTGGAGTTCACTGAAGGCAAACACAAATGATGCTGTTTGTAGAGCATTCCATAGTGGGGGAGGGGAAGTGGCAATGAATTACTTAACACAGAACTAATAAATATGAAAACAATACAGTTGTAAAAGAAGGGAAACATCACAGCTTTTCCATGAAGTTTAGGATTGTGTTAATAAGGTGGTAAGAGTTCAGAATGAACTGCCTTTTATTAGCAAGCTTTTTATTTACAAAAAATATGGTTCTGGATTTCTTTCACAGTGGTATTGAATGAAGCTCCTTTCTGAACTTTTCATGTTATGAGCCAGGCTTTTATGAAAACTATTGTTTTGCTTGATGGGCATGTTTCTTGGAATAGCTTCCCACTCTTGAGTGTTCTCTAGGAAGCAAACCGTTCTCAGTGCAGCCCCACCAGCACTCTTAGCAGGTAAAGACTGCTTTAGTAAGTCATAAATCATGTTGTACATGCTCAGCCTAATGGCTTTTAAAACACAGAAGACCCAGCCACACCCCAGCCATGTCTCAGTTCTTCCACAGGCCAGACACAAACTTCCTAGGTTGGAAGATTTGAAATTAGTTCCAAGCAGGACATTTGGGTCTCAGTCCTTTTCTGTGTCTCCTATTTTTTCTGGCCTGGAAAATAGTTTCATAGTTTAGCATGGACACAGTAGACCAATAAATAGATCAGAGAAATTAGAGATAAAGAAGGCCATTTAGTATCTGTTTCTTTCAGGCTAAAATTGATCCCTCAATGCACTTTCTAGTACTTTTCCTAATGGATTTACATTACCATAAAAATATGGGTTTTACATGGCTACTAAGAGAATAAACGAAGATAGATACTGCAATTATCTTAACATTTAAAATTCATGATATCAGGAGCCTAGAAGCTGAAACCTGAGCTCTGTGCTTTATACTTGCTCCATAACTATTACTAAGCCTGTAGTCTCACCAGCAAACTGTCTTGTTTGAAGTCTGAAGCTACTTGGTCCTAACTCTGAAGCTACTTGGTCCTAACTAACCCCAAACGAGTTTTAACTGTACTGTAGATGTCCTGGGATGAGTTGATGCAGCTGCTGACCCCAAGTGCTTTGTGTGTGCCTTGGCCTGTGTGTTGTTGGAGTTGCTGTTGCCATAGTCGTGGCTTTGATCTGACGTTGGCCATTTAGCTAGAGTATCTCTCAGGGAGTTTGCAGAATGTAGCGTAAGGAAAATGGCACAGGACACCATCTCCTGTGAATATTGATGCCACTACTTAAAAATATTCTGTTTGTTTTCCAGACAGGGTTTCTCTTTGTAGCCTTGTTCCAGGATCTCACTCTGTAGACCAGGCTGGCCTTGAACTCAGAGATCTGTCTGCCTCTGCCTCTGGAGTGCTGGGATTTAAAACGTGCACCACCACTGCCTGGCTTCTTAAAAGTGGCACACTTTTTTAAAAAAAAAGTATTTAAAGAAAGTCACAGATGCAGCATGTTTGTTTATTTATTTATTTGGTTTTTCAAGACAGGGTTTCTCTAGCTTTGGAGCCTGTCCTGTAACTTGCTCTGTAGACCAAGCTGGTCTTGAACTCATAGAAATCCGCCTGCTGCTGCCTCCTGAGTGCTGGGATTAAAGGTACATACATGCCACCACCACCCGGCACTGATGTAGTACCTTTGAGACAGACTTTCAGTATGAAAGGAGTCGAAAAAGAGTGAAGAGGCTGGTTGGGTGTGATGGCATATACCTGCAATCACAGCACTTGGGTGCAGAGGCAGGGGAGGATCAGGAGTTCAAGGCTAGCCAGAGCTTAAAGGAGTGAAGAGACCTGCATAGAGGCAAGTATTAGAGACTTATAACAGGCAGATAACAGGAGAGTGAAAGCTCTCAGTCACAGCTCCTGTGCTGGACCTGATGTTGCCAGATGCTGCCTGCATGTGTGTATGTGTATAACATACACAGCTGGTGTTGGCAGAGCTCAGAAGAGGGGATTGTGTAGCAGGCTGTCTTGGCTCACCAACCCCAAATCATTGCATGGAGACTCATGATTAATCATGAATGCCTGGCCTTAGTTTAGGCTTGTCCCACTAGCTCTTGTAACTTATTTTAACCTGTTGCTCTTCAGCTAGGATTTGCCTCAGGGTTTTTTTTTTAAAACCTTTCTTTTATTCTGTATTTCCCACTTTCCTGCTTTCTCTGTGTCTGTCTGGCAGCTGCTTCCCTGTCTGGCCTTAGGGGCTCTCTTTCTTTATCCCTTGTTCTTTCTCCCTCCCTTCCTTCCTTCCTTCCTTCCTTCCTTCCTTCCTTCCTTCCTTCCTTCCCTCCTTCCCTCCCTCCCTCCCTCCCTCCCCACCCACCCTTCCTCCCTCCCTCCCTCCCCACCCACTTATTCTTTCTGCCTGCAAGCCCTGCCTCTATTACCTAACTATTGGAAGTTCAGGTTTTTATTAGACCAATCAGGTGACTTAGGCAAGCAAGGTGAAACAACTGTAACATATCTTTTCATAGTTGAACAAATGCAGCATAAAGAAATACAATACACTTTTACATTGTTGAAATAATGTTCTGCAACATAAACAAATGTAATATATCTTTACATAGTTAAAGTAATATTCCACAACAGGGGTGGATTCCCTGGAACTAGGTGGTTGTTAGCCACTGTGTTGGTGCTGGGAACTGAGCTGAAGTCTTTTGCAAAAGCAACATGTGCTCCTCTAAGCCTTGTCTCTAGTTCCTTCAAGATACTTTATTTTAAAAGAAGTAAATGTTTAAATTGTATGTGAATTTACCATATCTTTTAAACAATGATGACTTATTAAAAACTTTCAAAGCAGGATCTGAAGCGAATCCATATATTGGGCAGATGTGGCTCTCAGCTTCCAATGTGTGACTTCTAATTTATAGTAGACATAGGGTGTCGCTTGGTTCTCTTGATTTCACCATTGGAGCTAAGCAGTGTCCAAGAATGTTGCTAGATAAAAGCGTGTGGTATTGATAGGGAAGGCGCACAGAGGATGAGGGAGAAAGGGAGTGAATGAAGTAGTGGATGAGAGAAGAGGGAAACAATGGAGATAAAGGAATGATAAACCAAGAATGAGAAAGTACCACCATGGTGCAGAATGCTGGTCCCGTTACTTGCTACATATCTCATTGCTGCAGGGAGACAGGACACGTGGAGAATAATGCCAAGTTTGGTGTCCAGGAATATTTAAGGCAGAGTTAATGATGGTTCTGTTATGTCCACATGCTGCTAACTTTGTGTACTTCACATAGTGTGGACATCAGGAATTACTGTGAAGATGAAAACGGGGAGCTTGGTCCAGCGCTTGGCAAAGTGCCTGGCATGTTATATTTAATGTGTGCTTATTGTTATTGTTAATATATCCTAGCTCAGTGTAGTGTGCATCAAGGTAATATCACATGAGATTTATATTAGAAATTAAAATTATTTGTAAGTTGAATGATCACTTGTAAAACATTGGAAATATGTTAAAATTGATTTACACATTTCAGTCATTCAGCTAACACTCCTACTAATATTTGATATGTATATAGCCAGTGTTTCCCAAGATCTTTTGCGGAATTTTGAGTAGTTTGAAAAATTTGAGTAGTTTATAGTTTTTATAAACTGGAGTCAAATTATGAACAATTCCCACTCTCCAATTTAAAAGGCTTCATTAAAAAATTTAGTGTGTGTGTGTGTGTGTGTGTGTGTGTGTGAGAGAGAGAGAGAGAGAGAGAGAGAGAGAGAGAGAGAGAGAGAGAGAGAGAGAGAGAGAGAACGAGAACGTGTTGAGTGCAGGTGCTCAGGGAGGTCAGGAGAGGATGTTGAATTCCCTTGGAGCTGGAGTTAAAGGTGGTTGTGAGCTGCCCTATGTAGGTGCTGGGAACCAAATTTAGGTCCTCAGCAAGACGAACAAGGACTTTTAACTACTGAGCCATATCTCTAGTTCTCAAGGCTTTGTTTTTAATAACTAATATTCTAGCTGTAAAATCTATATATTTTAATTACATTTGCTGGATATTCAGATTGCTTCTTAGTATGTTTTCCTGTGTGTGTGCGCATCTATATACATGCATGCATGTGGAGACCAGAGAACATCCTTAGGTGGCAGCAACTGGAGTTGGTGTTGTTTCTGTTTGTTTGTTTTGAGACAGGGTCCCTCTATACGACCCTGACTTTTCTGGAACTGGCTATGTAGACCATACTTTGCTCAAACTCATCTGCCTTTGCCTATAGAGTACTGGGATTAAAGGTGTAACCACCACTCCAGGCTCCTAAGTTTTTTAATGATAGGGTCTGAGTTTCACTGATTAGGCTAGGCTGGCTATCCAGTGAGCCCCAGGGATCTGCCTGTCTCTGCCTCCCAGCACTAGGATTAAAAGCACAAGCTACCATGCCTGGCGTTTTTGCATGGGTTCTGGGGATTGAATTCAGACCCTTGTGCTTATGTGGCTAACACTTTGTTGGCTAGCATTTCTCTAGTCCCCTCTAGTGGTTTCAGTGACTCACATAGGACCATAGGGAGTGCTACTATTAGGAGGTGTGGCCTTGTTGGAGGAAGTGTGTCACTAGGGGTGGGCTTTGAGGTTTCAGAAGCCCAAGCCACTGTCTCTTCCTACTGTGTGGATCCAGATGTAGAACTCTCCGTTCCTTCTCTAGCACCTTGTCTTCCTGCATGCTGTCATGCTTTTCACCCCGATGATGTTAATGGATTAAACCTCAGAACTGTAAGCCAACTCCAGTTAAATGTTTTCCTTTACAAAAGTTTGCTGTGTTTATGGTGTGTCTTTACAGCAATAGAAACCCTAAGACACCCCCACTTCTATATCTTTGCTATAATAAATTGCTGAGTATCCTTCAAGGCTATGGCTGTAGCTCAGTTGATAGAGTCCCTGCTTAGCAGCAGGCAGAAGTCCTGGGTTAGATCGCCAGTGCTGCATTTGGAAGGTGGAGGCAGGAACATCAGGAGTCCAAGTCATGTTCAGCTACAAGAAGATTGTGGTCAGCTTGGGCTACATGAGACCTCCTATCCCCTCAGTACCAGTACCCTCCTACCCTCCAAATCCAACAGACTCCTCCAGGCAAACCCGTAACCTCAGTTTTTCATGTTTTGTATTTTACTAACTTAGGAAGATGTTTATTATTACTGCTTTAGTCAGCTAGGGGCTCTCAGAGGGACTTTAGGCAAAGATCCTGAAGGTTTTGTTTCATAATGGACACAGTGCTATAGATGGGCTGTACTCCTTAGCCTGACCTCCAGAACAGCCCGGTGTATAGCCGTGTGGATATATATCTGAGTCTTCTGTCTGCTGCTCACTTCCAAACAAAAGGGACTCTATTCGCTTTACCGGCAAAAGACCTGAGAATGTTTCTGTCCAAGTGTAGTACAGGTTTGTCTTATTCTGTACTTTCTCCTAGTGGAAGAAAATTGGGCTCAACAACTCATCAGGCTTAACAGTTGGTGGAGTCTGAGCAAGCCTAGGTCAGTGATCAGAACAGGGGAAGATGGGACACAGAGGCATCTGCTCGTCCTTACTTTGCTCCATCTTCCTGCGTGCTCCCTTTATTTCCCGTTCCTCACAGCCCACCCATCTCCCTGTGGCTGATCCCTCAAACCATCTCCGCTCACAGCTGTCCTTTCACTTAGATTTCCTCTCCTACGACATTTCCCGTATTCTTTGGAGTCAGGTGGCGCTGAGGTTGAGTCACATTTAGGAACAATGTTTTATTACCCTTGTCTTGCATTTCTGACTCAGGCCCTTTGGTACCCTTCTCACTGGGACACTCATTTCCTGAATTTCGCCTTGTAATGAAGGTTAAAAGCCCTGCTGGGCCCCCGCTGATTTCTGTGCTGTTGCCAACCCCTTTGCTCCATCACCAGGCTGTATTCTCAGTGTTGACTTGAGAGCATGCAGCACCTCGCAGACTGGCACTGCCTTGGTACCTGGAGTGTCCTCTGACCTCTGCAGATGCCTTGGTCTGGTCCTGAATGCCCGGTTCCTGAGCATCATGGTCAGCCACAGCAGTTCTAGTACCTCTGCTTGATATGCAGTCTCATTTTGTCCAGGCTTCGTAGGCCCTGCCCAGTGGTGTATGTGAGCCTCCCGTTCGCTCTGCCGTTCCCACGACTCTGCAGCTAAGACTTCTCATGCACCAGTGGGTACTGGCCGGGGCCTGCAGTTCTCGGGGGAACAAGAACCCTTTCCTCTTCCATCTTTGTTGGCCTTTATTAGGTATGCCGATCCCTTTCAGTCAGGAGCAGATTCACCCTGATAGTGGGCTCTTAAGTATTTTACTTGGTGTACCATTGCTGACTGCATCTTCCCTCTCTCACTGGTGGGAACAGCTGTGTTCCTGGTCCTGTGTGCTTTTCAGGGGCTAGCTACCCATCCTTTTAAGAAGTCCTTCATTCAGGCAGACTAACCCTGCTTGTTAGAACTGGGCCTCTGGGTCAGAATCCGTCTGTTATTTAGCCCTCTGCCCTGTGAACTCAAGTCTTCCCTGCCTAGATTCCCTTTCCCTGTGCCGAGGTCTTACATACTGTGTGTATAAGCGTGGGTGGTCGTAAGGCTCCCTTGGTCCTCTCAGGGCTCACTGCTCTTTGTCATCCGCTGATCCCTGACTGGAAGCTGTTGCTTCAGAGATGCTGTAGAGTTTGAGTTGTTTACCTTACCGGTAGACTGTCAGTTATCTGCTCCTGAGTAGCAGATTACCCCTGCAGCTTCATGGCTGGGAGAACACACCTCAGTTTCTTCTGGGGTGGAAGGAGAAGCTTACTTTCTTAGGGTTGTCTGTAGCATTGGCCACAGCACACCCTGGCTTTTGGTTTGTCTGGGGAAGGTCCCTGTTGACGGCTGACTTCAGTTCTTCAGGGGCTGTGCAGCCGAGGGCACATGAGTTCTTTCTTTTTTTAAAAGAGGTGATTTCATTTTATTTAAGTACATCTTTTACAAAGAAATACATTTTCTTTTTAATGTGGATGTTTGCCTGCATGTATGTATGTGAATCTCATGCACGTCTGGCGCCCATGGAGCCTCCTGCGCACGCTTTGCTTTTTAAGCTGGCTGAGTGGACGGCACCTTCAATTTTGTGTTTTGTGCCACGTGACCCTTTCCAGAGAGTGTGGTGTACAACCTGGCAACTTGTTTCATGAGAGGATGTAAGGGAGAAGAGGCAGAGAGTGGACAAGACAATGGTTGCTGTGTTTTGGAATCTAACCTGGGAAGGGACATTCCATCACTTTTATGGAATCTCGTTCTTCAGGAGCTAATCACTAGGTCCAACCCACACTCAAGGGAGGGGTTTGCACATAGACAGGAAGGTGGGGAGATTGATTAGAACCATTGCAGAGCTGGGGGATGTGTTGGTTTGTGAGGCAGCTCGCAGACCTGAGTCTGCAATACTCAGCTCCAGTAGCTATGCCACAGTGAAAGGACACAAAGCAAGTCAGCTGGGACAAAGGTCAGTGGAAACCACACAGGCTTCCATGAGTCCTCCCTTGGTGGAGTCACATAGGATATGCTTAACTGCTTCAGCCACAGACTGTTAACAGTGCTTGTGAGAGTTTCTTTTTTTATTAAACTGCAGGCCAGTCACCTGCCTAGAATATACCATAATTCTAGACTCTTAATAAGAAAGCAAGTAAGTACTTAGGCGAAGTGAGCCTCTTTCATCAGCTAGGAATTGATGGGAACATTCTTAAAACCTAAACAGCATGACACCAGTCTGTGGACTCCTTGCAGGCAGGTGTGCTAACTCTTCTGAATAAGTTGGAGTTGGAGTTTATGTTTGTCTTACTACAAATCATAGTAACTAGTAAAAACATTGTATTAAAGCCAGGTGTGGTAGTGCATAGCTGTGATTCTAGCATTCAAGAGATTGAACCAAGAAGATAGCCAGTCTATGCTCTCCAGGACTATACAGTGAGACCATGGCTTAAAATAAATTACCTGATATTTTGGAATATGATGTTAAGTACTCCTATAGTGGAATAATATTATCTTTTCCTTCCTTTTAGTAGTCTCTTTTTGAGTAAACAAAACAGGTTAATATGAATTTTAAGGCTTTTTCAGCAGTTTATAAGAACTGAAGAACTAAACATTAACTAATATTAGCTATTTTCTACATAGACTACATGTCTATTTTGGATATAAAGAGTTTTCAAGAGACTAGATCCAAAGTGTGAATTAGTATTGTAAAAATCAACTAGGGCTAGGAGCTGGCTCATTTGGTAAAATACCTGTTTTGCAAGCATGAAGACCTGGGTTTGGTTTCCCAGAACTCACATGAAAATCGGCATAGTGGTGGTGCACACTTGTGCTGTGGAGGCAGGGACAGACAGACCTCCGAGGCTCACTGGCCAGACCCTCCCCAAAGAGGTACACAGAAGTTGTTGTTTTTTAACTCTGGCCTACACGTACACATATATACATACACACACCTCAAATGAATGAAAATCAACTTTCAAAATATAAGATTAGTTATAAGTGAGTTGGTAGAATGCCAGTCTAAGACGCTGGAGGCCCCGGTTTCAGCCCTAGTACTCTGAAACTGGGATGGTGGCACCCTGGCCTGTTACCAGTACTCCAGAGGCAAAGCAGGAGGATCAGTAGTTATAGGTCATTCTCAGTCCCAGCCAGTTCCTGGCCAACTTGGATTACATAATATCCTGTCTAAAATACAACAATAACAACAAAAATACATTATAAGAAGACTCCTGTTCTTCTTCCACAAGAAGAAACATTTTTTAAAAAATTATTTAAGCCCAGTTTATCTGTAGATTACTCTTCTGAACACAAGTTCATTTTTATATCTAACTGCAAAGCCTTTCTACATGTACCTGACGAGTGCTTAAGGACTAGCATCTCCCTGTCTCCCAGTACCATAGCCAGTGTCTCCCACACTTTGACAGGACTAGCATAGCAACATCTACAAAAACCTATCGTTTGGTTTTGCAGGTACCCTGACTGACAGTATTTCCAGACATGGCCCATGACTTTGAGCACACCCAGGAGCATCTGCTCTGTTAGCAGAGTGGAGCGGTGCTGCCCACCCTTGTCTATTTATTTTGAATGATGCATGCTTCTTTTAGCTTCTGAATTTGTATACAGTATAATTCTTAGTTTGTTGCATTTGTATTTTCACGAGTTTGATATACATTTTAAGACACCTGAAGATATTCATTGTATAGTATGCAACTTTCTAAAAAGGTTGTAGTTCAGTGTTGGAGCACTTGCTCAGCATGCACAAGATTTTAACACCTTCACCTTATAGATGGTTTCTGAGTTTCTAGTTTCTATAGCTTTGCCTCTTGATAATTGTTGGGCTATTTCTGGGTTTTGGAAGCATTTTTCTTTGTAATCTATTGAAACAATCTGTTCTGTAATGTTGTTTCTGTTGTATTGTATATTTACTGAAATTCTTCAGTGCTTTCTAAAAGATTTACACCAAGGTTCTCTTAAATATCAAGCGTCTCTGCAGTGCTCAAATGTGTTTAAAATACTTTTTGATATTTAATTATAGCTTTTCATGACCCAGCTGTAAAATAAATACCTCCTGCATGTGGAACGTTTTACTTGGCTGAGTTTTTAGTGAGTTTGACCCTAAAACAACTTTTGAAAGTGCAGGAAGGAATCATGTATTTTTACACTGGAAGTGTAGAATCAGTGGCTGAGGCTTTCATCACGAAGCATGAGGGCCAGGACTTAGGTCCCTAGAGCACACGGAAAGCCAGGTGGGGCATAGCAGCCCATCTCTAACCCCAGTGCCGTAGAGGAGATAGCCAGATTGGTGATGGCTATGTTTAGATGAGACATCTTGCCTCAGTTTATGAAGGTGCAGAACAATTGATGACATCAATTTTAGGCCTCCATACACATGTTCACACATGATACATACCACACACATACCTCCCTCACATGTGACATGAATGCGCACACACACAAAAATGAAAGAAAGGAAGGAAGAGAAGGGAAGGAACAGAGAGAGGGGGAAGGAAGGAAAGAAGGAAGAAAGGGAAAGAAAGGAAGAAAGGGAACTGCAGCCTCCTGGAGCTCTGTCTCAAAGGTGTGCTTCCCCCAGGAACCTTTCCTTCCTAGTTAACTGCTCCAAGGTCAATCCACTCTGCTGTGTCTACCAGTTTAGGGCACAGCCCTGCTGTGACTAATCAGATTATAAAGCAGGTCCAGCCTATCTTGGTTAGGGCATTATCTCCTCTGTGAACCAAAAGGTCTGCTCTCTTTGGTGATAACCTCTGTGTACCTGGAGCTCTCTCCAGCCCTTAGGGATTTTGTTTTGTTTGTTTTGTTTTCTGCTACTAGGATTTAAGACATTCCTGCCAAAGGGACTGCTTTCTGAGTGTCAGTGATGCCTCATGCTTTCCTTTAAAGGACTGTGCATTCTTTTCTGCTATTTATGTTATTATTATTATTTATATCTAGGAAGAGTTTAAGGTGCTTAGCTTTGCTAATAATGAAAGAAACAAAGATTAAGTCAGCGAAAACCGTTTCATTCTCTCATATTTGTAACTTAAGAAAATCCCAGCGCTAATTAGAACACAGCAGTGTCCTGCTGTGGATGGGTTTTGCCCTTTATTTTATTCTTGATACTTTGAAACTTTGAAATGAAAAACAAATAAAATGGTAATATATTAACAAGTCTGTTTTCAGGAATTTACCCTAATGTGATCCTCATGGTTTTTCATAGACACTGGTCTACAAAGAGGTAGTAGTATAATAATAAGAGAAGTTCACTGATAGTATAAAAATGCCCAAGCTTGAGACATGGCTTACTACTCTTGCAGAGAACAGTATTCAATTCCCAGCACCGAGATAGGGCAGCTCCAGTTTGAGGGGATCCTCTACCCTCTTCTGAACTGTACACATACCAGCACTAACATGTGCACAAAGCCACATACACAGACACACTCACACATACTAGGATACATATTTACACTTAATTAAAACAAAAAAAAACTCTTTAAAAAGTTAGTGAATTGATGTGGGAGTGTCATATATCAATCTGTTGATTTCATTGGTTAAGCAATAAAGAAACTGCTTGGCCCTCATAGGTTAAAACATAGGTGGGAGGAGTAAACAGAACAGAATGCTGGGAGGAAGAGGAAGTGAGCTCAGAGAGACGCCATGCTCCGCTCTCCCTGGCGGACGTGAGAGCTCTGCTCTCTGAGATACATGCAATGAAGCTCCGACCCAGGATGGACGTAGGCTAGAATCTCCCTGGTAAGCGCACCTTGGGGTGCTACACAAATGATTGGAAATGGGCTAGTCCAGGTGCGAGAGTTAGCCGAGAAGAGGCTAGATATAATGGGCCAAGCAGTGTTTAAAAGAATACAGTGTCCGTGTAATTATTTTGGGGTATAAGCTAGCCAGGCGGCCCGGGGTGCTGGGGACGCAGCCCCACCGCTCCATATTACTACAGTGAATGTAGCCATTGTGGTGGTGTGCGCATTTATCCCAAACACTTGAGAAGGAGAGGCGGGATTGCTCTCTGATTTTGAGGCTAGCCTGGTCTTTAGAGTAAGTTCTAGGACAGCCAGGGTGGCACAGAAACCTGTCGTGTCACCCCCCCCCCAAAAGATAGTGAATCGTTGCATATACCTAATTAAAAGAAGTTGAAATGAACAAAGTATGTTTTATTTATGTGATGAAATAATTAAGTTTTAAAGATAATATAGACATATGTTTATATGAAAAGAGACATATAAGTAAAAAATGTTAGAAGAGAAATTTCTCTAAAGTGTATATTTTTATATGAAAAATATTAGGGAATATACATATATACCAAAATTTTGACTTAGTTTTCTCTAAAGAGGTTAGTTTTTCTTCAATGTGAAAAAAACCTGTGAAGATAGAAACTCAATTGAGGAATTGCCTCCATCAGATTGGTCTGTGGACATGTCTTTAGAATATTTTCTTACCAAATCTTGATTAATGATTGATATAGGAGGGCCCAGCTCACTGTGTGTGGTACCCTGGGCAGGTGATCCTAGGTTATATAAGAAAGCAGTATCAGCAGCCCCTGCGTAGTAGCCATTAAGGAGCATTCCTCCATGGCTTCGGCTTCTTTCTGCCTCCTCCTGCCCTGAATTCCCACAGTGATGAATTAATTGACCTGGCTACTGTAAGATGAAATAAAGCCTTTCCTTTACAAGTTGCTTTTAGTGGTAGTGTTTATCATAGCAACAGCAAACAAAACAGGATTAGAGAGAATGGGAGATAAATTCAGTTATTTTTCGTTTGGCTTATTTTTATCTTTAATGAACTTTTATTATGTGTCTTAAAACAAGAATGGTATTATGACCCATAAGCTGTCTCCTCATATTGCTGAGATATCTTGTTAATAATGTGGCTTACCGGGAAGGTTCCGTTCAGGAGAGTGGAAACTTCAGCTACAGTCCAAGCTGTGCAGCTAGTTATAAGAGCATCAGCCCAGTCTCTGTGTGCAAAGTAAGTTGGTTGAAATAGGTCTCTGATTTTGAGGGTTTTAGCTTCTGTGAAATTATATATAACCTTTACAGTATTAGTTAACGAGTCCACTGTTAAGTTGATAATACAGTGTGAGTGTGTATGTGTGTGTATATACATACGCACACATATATTTTACTCTTTTTGAAGCAAGGTTTCTCTATGTAGCTTTGGCTAGCCTGGAACTCATAGTATAGACCAGGCTGGCCTAGAATTCATAGAGCTCCACCTGCCTCTACCTCTTGAGTACTGGGGCTAAAGGCACACACTGCCACACCCAGCTGATAATACAGTGTCTTAATACTATATTTGGGGCTAATTTATGTTTTGGAAAACTTATGTAAACATTTATGAAAATGAGTCTTTGTTCTAGAGCAGCATGGCGTTTCAAGTAAAATAGGTAACTTTTGTAATGGCTGTCTCTACCATGTCTTCCCTAGCTTGTATATATGTGTCCTTCTGTATATGTCTGCTCAGAGGGGACTGCATTATTTCTTTGGTAGCTATGATGAAATGAAAACTAAGCTTTGATTACCTAAAAGGTAAGGAGGTAACTGTTTTTAATCTGAAAAAAATCTATTCTCAGCTTGAGAAGAGCCAACATTTTATACATATCACAAGGTAAGAGCAGTTTGAAACTATCTACTAGTATTACTTCTTTAACAGAATATATGTAAAATTACACATATCTACATGTTTTGGTTTTTAGTTTTGGTCTTCTTTGTTGCATTTCATTCATGTTTGTGTGTATGCATTTGAGCACACATGTAGAAGTCAGAAGACAACGTTTAGGAGTTTGTTCTCTCCTTCTGTCATATGGGTCTGGGGACCTGCATGTAGGCTGGCTGACTTTGTGACAGGTCCCTTCACTGGTTGAGGTGTTTTGTCTTCTTCATGTAATATGCTATATGCACTCATCATTGGTCATGAGAAAAATAGGAACTATGTAAATGGAGCAGTTCCCAGACAAAGTCTTAAAGTAGTTGTTTTCTTTTACATCACCCTTGCTTTATGTAAACTTCAATTGAGCCATCTAACTTAATTCAGTTTTTCGACTGTAATTTTGTTTGGGGCATGGAATCTCTTGAGGGAATGGCTCTGGCTGGCGGTGGCTTGAAGTACGGCGCTCTGCAATGAAGACATGGGGAGGTGGGAGTATTGGGCTCTCCCTCTGGAAATTTGTGGTGAGGATAGTCTTAAAAGGTTTCAGACCTGGTGCAACTTAGCTGGGATACACTGCATGGCACTCCAGCCTACGGTGCCAGGGCTGCGCTCATGTCCATTTTCTAGAACCATAAAGGCGTGTGTGTGTGTGTGTGTGTGTGCGTGTGTGCGTGTGCGTGTGTGTGTGTGTGAGTGTGTGTGTGTGTGTGTGTGTGAGAGAGAGAGAGAGAGAGAGAGAGGGGCTAAGAAATTTTTTTTATATTGTGAAGTTTTATATCTTATTTTCTTTAGCATTTCATATTGGGCATCTTCCCATACCCTGAAAATGTTTCACAGTCATGACTTTAGTAGCTCGGTCATAATAATTCTCTTTTGTTGCCGTTGGACACGGGTTTGTTCGTTTGTTTGTTATTGTAAGGATAGAACTCAGGACTTGACCCTTGCTTGGAAAGGGCTCCACTACTGAGTTGCACATCTATAGCTCCTGACAATTTCACTAGTTTCCAATTTCAGTTTGTTATTGTGATTAGGATCAAGAAGAGATGGGGGATGTAGATCGATCGGGAGAGGGAAAGCTTTGCTTTTGAAGAATATTTTTGATAAGTGAGGATTAGCTGAACTTTACTGAGGTAACTTCTTCAGAAGTCCTTAGCAAAGTGATTAGCAGAGCGATACTTCAGACATTGAATGTTTTTTCTTTATGATTTGAAAGTCTTATAGAAAGATACTTTAGGAAGAGACTAACTTCATAATGGAGAGGATAGTGTATCACAGTGTTACAGTTAGAAACGAACAGGGTTATTGATTGAACTACCCTGGTGGACAAAACTATTTCTGCAGAGAAACAACACAGCTTTATTCTCCCCTGATAGTGAACCCATGACAGACCAAAATCAGGATACCACCATGTCCAACTTGGTGAACCAGTGAGTTTTATTGAGGTTACTTACAGGAGCAGAAATGACTCAAAGGCAGCTGAATCACCAAGGCCCACCCCAGCATAGCGACAGCTCACAAAAGTTGGGAACCTGGAGCACACTGCACAGCCTGCAGGCAGCTCAACAGGTTGGAGTGTCCTTTCCAAGTGACGCTGGTCCAGGCAGCTGGGCTGGTCTCAGAGTCTTTGCAGCTTTTCTCTGAGAGTCTGCATTGCAGCTCAGCTTCCCTGGGTCTTCTTGGCAGCTTGGTTCCCATATGAGAGTCTTCTTTGCATTATAGCTTCCTTTAGTCAGAGAAGGACTCTCAGCCTTTATTACTTACTCTGGCAAGGAGGAGCCTAGTAATCTGATCTGTATCGCCAACTCCCTGAAGTTAGTTTGAACTTTATACTTTCCTGTTTAAAAAGCTTCCCTGCAAGATAGAATATTTCAATTTGTTATTACTTGACATTATTATGCTGTTATTGTATCTTATGTTTAGGAAATGATTAGGAAAGTTAGAAGCAAATAAAGAATGAAAGTAAAATTATGCTGCCTAATTTTGGTAGCATGATTGATGGCGATGGACTATAAATGCTGAGTGCAGTTGGTGAGGCTTTAAAAGTAAAGGTGGAAGTTCTTGTGCCAGCAGAAATTGTAGTGAACTGTGGGTGTCTACATTGATCTGTGCTATGGTGTGGTGTCAGTGCTGGCCTGTGCATGTTTGTCAAAATGTAGGAAAGGAAAAGCCATAGAGCAGGAAAGCTAGTGCTGATTGATACAGTACCACAAAATGATTTGTTGAGGAGGAAGTCCATGATTGCCTAAAATTGTGTTACCAGATTGTTTTTTTCTGTTTTAATCATGCATTAGATTTGGTCACTCTAGTTGGTGCTCCTTAACAGCTAAAGAAGTCTTTATTCATGATAAGTCTATTCCTAGTATACCTAGAAGATAGCAGTCAAACTGATAGATTCTTAGAATTGAAAATAGTTTGTTCTATGACAATGTTGTACATGTATACAGCATATTTTAGTAACATTCTTGTTGCCACTTCTTCTTCCTCTTCCTCCTCCTTTTCTTCTTTCTCTTTTGTTTTTTCTTATAGCCCACTTGAATCTAGTTACTGATACTTGTATATATGTTGGAACTGGAACCAAAATTTCTAGAACATTTTTATTTCTGTTATTTAGTTTGAAATTTTTGTTTCTCTTACTTGATCTTTCTTTTTAAAAAATAAGATACCTGAAGTATACATTTCAATGAAAATCATTTTTTTTCAAATGTGCTGGCATGTCTTAACAATGTTCTAGTAATATAGGAGTTCATAGACCTTCTGGGCTCCCACGTCCTTGTGTTTTATCATGATTAATGTTTGATTTTTTTATTGCAGTAACATGTCTTCAAGTAGAAGCACTTTGTCTTTTTGTTTGTTTGTTTTTTAAAAATGTTATTTATTATGTATACAATATTCTGTCTGTGTGTATGCCTACAGGCCAGAAGAGGGCAACAGACCCCTTTACAGATGGTTGTGAGCCACCATGTGGTTGCTGGGAATTGAACTCAGGACCTTTGGAAGAGCAGGCAATGCTCTTAACCTCTGAGCCATCTCTCCAGCCCCCAGTTTGTTTTTTTTTTTTTGTTTGTGTTTTTCGAGACAGGGTTTCTCTGTGGTTTTGGAACCTGTCCTGGAACTAGCTCTTGTAGACGAGGCTGGTCTCGAACTCACAGAGATCTGCCTGCCTCTGCCTCGGGATTAAAGGCGTGCGCCACCACCGCCGGGCACACTTTGTCTTTTGTAAGTAGACTTAGGGCCTTTGGTTTTTAGGAGACAGCCCTTAGTAAGCTTACATTATTCAAATTACATTCTTTTGTTTTGTTAAAAGTTTAAGCCATAATAGCAGACAATTTTAACTTCTTCTCATGCCTCATGCAGTACTAAGGAGAGTTTGAGTAAATCTTTGAATAAATTTCTGAGCAAATCCTACACATGTTCAGAGAGAAGTGACATCTTCCCTTGGGGCTGTCTGGGAGGAAGGTGTGAGGACAGACCATGCTGTAGTAGCTCTTGATAGCCATGACCCACCTCACTCATGTTAGTATTATACTGTGAAAACATTCTATACCAGCCAAGTCCATTAAAAAGATATAAATACCATTAAGCATGTGTTAAGTATGTTAAAGAATTCATAAAAATACTGTGTAAATACCATGAAGAAACCAGAGCACAGTGCATTTCCCTACAGACAGATGTTCTGAGGAACATTTAAAAATTTTGTTAGTGAAATAACCCCCATCCCATTTACTGGAGAACAGATAAATATAATGTAGGATTTTCACAGTGGAACCGTGTATTTGATAGAAATTATTGAACAGTGTAGGCATTGGTTGGTTAGCTGCCGATAAGACACAACCCCCCTTTTTTGTGGTGAGCACCTCAATCTCATGCCCTTGCATTCTTACTTTAATGAGTATTTTTAGTCATAGAAAGCAATGCCAGAGGATATTCAAGAAGTGGTAGCAAACATATTTCAGATATGCTAAATAATGGCTGGTGTATCATAGTTCATCTTTGTTTCAAAACCTTTGAGATATTTTTCAGTTTATAAAAAATGAAACTGCTGTGAACAGTTCTGTGTAAGTTTTTATATTGACATAAAAACCTGAGTTTCCTATTGAGCAGTCATTTGTGTTTTGGAGAAGGAGGGAGAGAGACCACCCCCCTTCAACCCCCTCACCCCCTGCCCCCCCACCCCCCGCCACCGACCCAACAGGGTTTCTCTGTGTAGTCCTGGCCTTGCTGGAACCCACTCTGTAGACCAGGCTGCCTCTAAGTCAGATCCGCCTGCCTCTGCCTCTTAAGTGCTGGGATTAGAGGTGTGTGCCATCACTGCCTGGTAAGAAAAATTCTTTTAAATTATAAGAATAGTTATACAAATGCCAGAGGACAGGTGAACTTTTTTGTTTCAGGCACAATTTTGAAAACTTTGTCTCTTTTATTTTGTAAATTTATGCACTTTTCATTATGTATTTGTAATTGAAGGAAGAAGGGGAGCACACACGCATGTTGAGGTCAGAAGATGATTTTGTGGAGTTAGTTCTTTCTGTCTCCATTTACTTGGGTTTCTGGGCTGGAACTCAGCGCACAGGGCTGTTGCATGGGAGTCTGTTAAAGGATGTCAAGAATTTATTTTAGGTATAGGGTAGGGACCAGCACTCACTGATACAGAACCCATTAGATGCCACCGCTAATCTAACTGCCTTCATTCAGCCGTTCTGCCCAGGGGTGAAGAACACCAACCACAAGCCATCTCTCTGCTGCCTGCTCTGCTGGGCAACCAAAAGAGCGCTAGGGCAAGAGCGCTCTCAACCCTCTTTCTCAGCTTTTAAACGGTATTGTAGGCAGATAAGACCATGTCTTAAGGCTTGCTGCCCTCAAAGTCCTTGGCTAACTGGATCAAAATCTCTCTACAAATGACTTTTTTGGGAACAGTGCCTGCTGAGTGGCCAACTGAACTTTCTCTTTGAGAAAAGCATATCAAATTGTCCCTGTTATCGTGAAGATATGTTTTGTTTGTCACAAGGAGAACCAAGGAAGATAGAAACACATAATTGGAGTATATCATTACTACCAGTAAAAGAACCCTGAGAATGTGCCTAGAAAATGGACTGTTTATAGACATACCAGATGATGTGACACCTCCTTGTCATTCTGTGAGATGGCAATGTTGCTATTGTATGTCTGTAAATTAATGAGATGATTCTCACCATCTGCTGGTATTCAGAGCTAACCTACTTGTGAAGCATTCCGGGATTTTCCGTAACCTTGCTGCAGTTTTGGTTTCTTTGGCTGTTATATAAATATGAAGTATTAAAGTGGTGATTTAATTATCTCTTTGAAAAATTGGGATCTAAAAACAGAGAAAGAGGGAACAGGGAGACACGGGGAAGGTGAGAGAAAGGGGAACCGCTTAGGTTATAAGTGCAGTAAAAAGCAGAAGCTCGATAGGCGGGCAGTGTGAGCGGGACAGCACCAGTGAGCAGAGCTGCAGGAATGGCTGCAGAAATTCAGCTTCCCAGTGAGCTGCATGAGTGGTGCCGCTGCTAATCCTGAGATTTGCCCAGAAAAACCAGCTCTACTGTGTTGACCAAGTTAAGCAAGCTTTTTATTAAAATGTTAAATACTGCCAAGGTGGGATTTGGTCAGGGTCATTCCTGGAAATTTTGCTGCTGAGTGGCCCTGAGGCACAAGTTGTTGGAGGTTATATGAACAAAACCTGACCTATAGGCCACCATACTTTCCCATGAGACTTTGTTGTAATTAAAGAACTACAACTCCCAGCATCACAGGAAGTTAACCTAGTCTTGGGGCAAGTGGGGCTTACAGGTTACCTTAGTGTCTAACACTACAAACAAATGTCTGGTGACGTGATAAACTGAAGATTAAGCTGTGTGTAAAAATACTGACTGTCAGGGGTTTCCTTTGCTGTATCATGCATGGCAGTTAGCTCCCAGCTATAAGTTCATTCTTTGTTTATATTAACTGTGTTGAGCTAGAGTCACAGCTTAGAACAATATGTGCAGATACAACAAGATACATAGTATCAAAACAGGCCCTCTTGTTTTCAATATGGATTGGAAAAAATGTCTTTAGGGCTGGAGAAAACTCCATGGTAAAGTGCAAGGATGAAGATGAGAGTTTGATCCCCAGAACCCATGTGAAAAAGCAGCAGTGACCATCTATAATCCCAGCTCTGGGGAGGCAGAGACCCGTGGGGTCCCCTGGGACTCTGGCTAGCCTGCCTTGCCTAGTGAGCTCCAGACCAATGAAAGGACCCTGTCTCAAAAACAGTGGATGATATCTAAAGAATGACACCCAAGGCTGTCCACTAACCAGACTCATCTCTGTGCCCGCCCTCTCCCTCCCTCTCCTTCTGCCTCTCCCAACACCCCTCTCTCTATCTCTGTCTCTCTCTCTCTCATACACACACACGAAACTCTTTTTCCCCTCCCCCCATATAAACTAATAATCAAACAAGAACGATTTTAAATTAGAAAAAAAAAGAATTTATCAGCAAGCCATGTGGTAAGACTTTCAAGGATACTTGGCATATGCAGATTATATTTAAGAGCCTTTTAACAAACTTAGAATCTAAACCAATAGACCAAAAACAAACAAAAACTAAACCTCAATTCAAAACAGATTATTTCTCTGGTGTAACTCTGGAGAAATTAGTTTGGAGATGAAGCAGTATCTAGTTTATCAACACTATTATTTTTCCATTTCTGCTAATGGTGTGTTTCGGAGAAAGTGGGTTAGCTCATTACTTAGTAACTGTGTGGTTTTGAGAAGTGACTCAGTCACTGTAAATCCACTTCGCTGTTATACTCCTGATATGAGGATTCTGCCTGGCAGTGACTCAGCCTTCAAGTACTTGCCATGCCATGCATGTTTGAGGCTGTGACGATCAATCTCTAATACTGAAAAAAATCAATAAATGTTTAGAGATATTCAGGTTTTGTTTTTCTTAGACAAAAATCAAGATTTTACACTTGATCTCAGTGTCTGAGCAGTGGTCCTTCAGTACATTTTTACAATAAGTTGTTTCTGTGTTTAGTGACACTTATAATTTTATTTTATGAAAGAAGTTTATTGTTTACTTTGCAAGGTGGTATTTTAAGTATTATGTACTTCTAACTCGTTAAAAAATTAGGGATGGTAATAGTTGTCTATATAGTCTCAGGACTCAGGGGATCAGGAGTTTAAAGTCAGTCTTCAGGTGCAGCAAATTCAAGGCCAGCTTGGGCTACTTGAGACACTGTCTAAAAAAAAAAATATTTAAAAATATCTCTGGAAAGCCGGGCGGTGGTGGCGCACGCCTTTAATCCCAGCACTCAGGAGGCAGAGGCAGGCAGATCTCTGTGAGTTCGAGGCCAGCCTGGTCTACAAGAGGTAGTTCCAGGACAGGAACCAAAAAAGCTATGGAGAAACCCTGTCTCAAAAAAATAAAAAAAAATCTCTGGAATAATAGATAATAATGACACAAATAGTCATATGACGTAGTTGTTTATGTTGTTTGACTATTACTTATCCAGAATGCTTGGGCTAGAGTATATTAGTTAATCTGTTTGTTTGTGAATGAGCTCTTACACTGTGTACACACACCTGGCACAGTGTCTGAAGTGTAGTGTTTCAGGCACTCCGGTTTTCCTGAATCCTATGACATGAAGTAGGACATTTCCTACTTCTGCTGTCATAGAAGTACTCAGAAAGTGTTAGGTAGTGGGAGACGTTGGGCTTTGAATTAGTGCTATAACTTCCATTATCATCCTCAGAGCCAAGGCACAGACATGCTTCAAGCAGTTTGCCAACCACAACCTAGAGCTGTAACCCAAGGATCCAGTTCAGAGAGTTTAGTTCTGAGTGCAGTGTCCCCTGTGCCATATCCTAGAAACATCAACAAAATAGCACTGAGCCAGATGAAAGGTGCAACCAGAAAGTTAATAGTTCAAGGACATAAAAAGAAGATCACTGTTTTGTGTTTTCTCAGCAAGTAAAATCACCAGAAGAGGTTGGTCATGAAAAGATCAGGCTCTGTAAGCAGACACTGCCTTTAAGTCGCTGTGTGACCTGTGGTAAGGGTTACAAGAGGACAAGTCTTTGTCAGTAGGACTGACTGTAGGCACACCGACCGACCGACTGTAGGCATGTTGACTGACTGTAGGCACACTGACAGACTGACTGTAGGCACATTGACTGACTGTAGGCATGTTGACCGACCGACTGTAGGCATATTGACCGGCCGGCTGTAGGCACATTGACTGACTGTAGGCATGTTGACCGACCGACTGTAGGCATATTGACCGGCCGGCTGTAGGCACATTGACTGACTGTAGGCATGTTGACTGACCGACTGTGGGCATATTGATCGGCCGGCTGTAGGCACATTGACTGACTGTAGGCATGTTGACTGACCGACTGTGGGCATGTTGACCAGCCGACTGTAGGCACGTTGACTGATGTCTGTAGGCACGTTGACTGACTTAGGCACACTCTAGGATTTCTGTGAGGGCCTTTCACGAAAAATAGAATACAGAATGATTTCTCAGGAATGCATCCTGGGATGCACCAGGAAACTGACTTCATTATGTGTTAAGTGTAAATAACTATAAAAGGAAATGTCTGTATACTTGTTATGTATATAACCATTCTGTCCTGTTATATTCACCTGTAAGACAACTCTATCTCCTCTTCCTCCCACCTTTCCTTTTCTTCTCTCATTGATCCAGAGCTTTCCATGTTCTAGGCAAACACTTTACCCTAAGAAGCTACCACAATGATTTACAAATAAAAGAAACTCACCCACTGTGAGTGCGCATTTCATTAGTTTGTGTAAATGTTTACCACACTCCTTTAGAACTTTTCCATTATTCTAGAAAGTTCCATCATGCCATTACCTCCGTTTTTTAAAACAATTACTTTTATATTTTTTTGATTGGTGTTTCCCCCTTACACTCTATCTCAGCCTTCTTTTACTTTGCTTTGTCTAGTTATTCTAATTTTTATAGAAGTGTTTGTTATCTTTTAGTTTCTTTGAATGTTGTCAATCAAATGACCTTGTTATAAAGTCTTTTAAGGGAATGAAATCGCAGTTCTTAGTCGACAGAAATTTAGTCTCTTATATCCAATCATTTCTTACCTTTGTTCACTTTCAGGTAGTTAGCGGTCAGTGGTGGTTGGGAAATGAGATGTCTGGGGAGACGCTAACCAGAGTCTCTTAACTGGAGGGATCTGTGAGTGCTGACTTCTTTACTCACAGCCCACAGTTTGCCTTTGTTACTAAATCCAGAAGATCAAAGGCACTGTGGGTATGTAGGAGTGAAAGAGGCACTCATGTATGTTTCTTTTTATCTCCTTTGTATACAGGCCAATGAAAATATAACCTTTCCTATAGGGGAAAGGTCAGAGAATGAAAGGGCTTGGATGTGTTGTTCTGGGTTGATGGAATAATTGAAACAACTGAGCTATGTGCTGTTAAAAAAAATTAGTTCATGGAGGGCAAAGTGAAATTGCTTACACTTATCCATCTTCTTTTGTAGAAAGAATGTAGTAAATTAAGATGTAACAAGGCCAGTCAGAGGCTTAAGAGGAGGAACCATGATCTGTAGAGGTTCCTGTGTGATTGAAAAGAAAGCTTGAATATATCTGAGGTTGTGAGACTATCAAAAGAGCATTCTATTCATATCATATGAAATATGAATTAATGTACAGGTCAGTTTTAGAGTGTTAAAACTGAGTCCAAAAGGATCTTTAACAATCCCAGTTTAGACTGAAGAACAAGATTATGAGATTACAGGCTAGAAGAGATGAGACATGGACGCAGAACATACTCTAGCCTGGGACCCAGGATTCCATTGTTCGGTTGAAGATTTCGTGAGGTAAGGTCTTGCTGTATCCCAGGTTGGCCTCAGACTTAGTGCAATTAATAGATACTTACATATACAGGAGTTCATTTCATTGCTAAATAGTGATTGATGTATCATAGTTTATCTTTGTTTCAAAACCTTTGAGATATTTTTCAGTTTATAACAGATGAAAACTGCTGTGAACAGTTCTGTGTAAGTTTTTATATTGACATAAAAACCTGAGCTTCCTCTTGAGCAAATGGCTGTGCCACACCAAAAATACATATTTAACTCTTTATGAATCCATATAGTTGTACAAAATATAAGTACCATTTTAGATTTGCAATAGCATTGTGTGAGAGGTCCAGGTGACTCATAGCCAACACGGGCTGGTCTTTACAGGAAATGGTCCAGTCACAATGTTGAACATTTCTTACCTTCTTTAGTGAGGTATACTTTGATATTCTGCTCATTTATTAATTATTGAATTTCTAAAGTCTTTTTTATGTTCCATACATTACTTTTTGATGAGATCCCATTTATAGAGATACAATTTCAACAAATTGTCCTTTCATTTTCACGTTTCAAACAACAGATTTTGATGAAATCTTTTTTTTTTTTAAATATAGAACATAAGTGTAGGAAATTTCTTCTTCAGAGCATGATCCGGTGAGCTTAGAAACAGTATGTCTTCATGCAAAAGTGTCGTGAGATCTTAACTGAAATTGCTTTGAATCAATATACAAATCTAAGTCTATAATACATCTAGAGTTAATAGGGTAACATTGCCAAATCTCCTAAGAAGAATGTTCTTCATCTAGCAGATGGTCTTTCAGTGTCTCAGTAGTAATGTTTTAGACTTGTACCTTCAGTTTTAGGTCTTGGGAATGTTTTGTCATCTCAAAGCTCAGAGCCATTTTAGTTGATATGTCTGGTTTTTTTTGTGCATATATGTTTGTGTGTGGGTGTATGCAAATGATCATACACCCACTTCAGAGGTGTAGGATCCCCTGAGCTGGAATTATAGGCAGTTGTGAGCTGGCCAACATGGATGATGGAAACCAAATGCAGGTCTTCTGCGAGGTGCTCTTAACCACCAAGCCATCTCTCTAGCATGGTTGATACATCTTTTTAATTATCAAGTTGCAGTTGTTTATTGCCAATATGTAAACATGCCATTAATTGTATACATTACATATTACTGTCACATTCCGGTTACTTAGTTACATTGCCTTGCTGCTGTCTTATCTTCTCACATCCTTATGAAACAAATCGTTGTGGAATAGACTTGTTAATAGAAGATAATAGAAAAGGAGAGTCAGCATTTGTAAGTATTTGCTATTTGATAAGGTTACATTTTTTAAATTGCTGGAGTAAGCTTAGAGTTATAATCTAAAGCAAAATCTTATCAACAACTCAGACATTTAAAGTTACCAATTGGATTGGAGGTATGCTCGAACAATAGATACCTATTTGGTATTGAGCACATGATACTAAATGAAGTTACCCAAAGAAAAGAGTTTGAAGAAGTCAATGGATTTACTGTGGGGGTGGGGTTGTTGGCACCTCAGCCTACAAGGAGTCTTCTGGGAGTGCTGCACTTTTCTGGGACATGAGCCTGTTGGTTGTCAATTGTCCCTCGCATGCTGCAGCCAACCTCTTCAGCCAGCCAGGTCTCCCACATTCTTTTCCAGTGTCTGACCTGCTCTACACCAGGTTCCACTAGTTCAACCACTCCTGCCTGCACAGCAGTCAACCTCTAGTCTTCTTCCAGGACCCTTCCCGCCCGCCATCTATCTCTGGCACCACATTCTAAACTTTCTGTCCATCCACAATTCAGATCACCCATGTTCTATACAGGGCCTAGCCTGGTCTTCCGCACAGATCCTCTCTTCTGCCACAACCTACTTTGTCTATATAAGATTTAGGACTAACAAAAGAAATCCACATGCCCAGATCTCACCGAAAAATGAAATATGAAAGATCAAACTGATATCTTCTTTCCAGAACTACCAGTCCAGTCCTAAAGAAGTGTTTGCCAATGAGAATCACCTAGAAAAATCCCAGGACACAAAATTTAAAAGAACAACCATAAACTTCTTCAAAGAATTCAGGGAATTTAAATATGGCAGAAAGAAGCAACTCAATGAAATTAAGTAGAAAGAACTTAAGGAAAAGAAATGTCTGAGTGATATCCAAGAAGACACAAACAAGGCTGATGGCTACGATGAAGACAGTCCAGGATCTGAGAACAAAATTCAAGAAGGAAATAGAAACACTGAAGAAGATTCAAACTGAAATGAAGGTGGAATTGAAAAATTCAACTCAACTAGAAATTTCAAAAGGAAAGCTTTACAAGTCGAATGAATCAAGCACAAGATAGATTAGCAGGACTCTGAGACAAAGTAAAGGATCTAAACCAAATAAACAAGGAATATGAAGCAAAAAAATTAAAAAAAGGAAAATTAAAAAACACCATGAAGAAAATCAAACCTATGAATTATAGGCACAGAGGAGGGATAAGAATCTGAAAAGAATGGCATAGATCAGATCTTCAATAAGATCATAGAAGAAAACTTTCCACCAATACAAATGCAAGAAGTACACAGAACATCAAGTAGACAAGACCAGAAAAGAAAATCCCCATGGCATATCATAGTTAAAACAATAAGTATGTAGAACCAGGAAAGTATACTTAAAACTTCAAGAGAAACAAACACAGACACACACACACACAAACACAGACACACACACACATACACTCACTGCACTTAGGAAATTTGAAAGCCAGAAGAGCCTGGAACAATGCATTCTAAATCCTAAAATACTACAACAGCTAGCCCGGACTAATAAGCCTAGCAAAACTATCTGCCTTAATTAAAGGAGAAAGGAAACTTTCCATTGTATAAATAGCCTAAAAAGATTTTTATATTAAAAAAAAACAGTAAGAAAATACAGGAAGCATTATTTCGGGCTGGAGAGAGAAATGAGCATAGCGGAGACCGGGGAGAGAAGTACAAAGCTGTAATTACTATAACACAAAGTACCAGTGAGAGCACAAACAGTATCAAAAGTCAACAACATGATGACCATGATGAACACACATTACAATCTCAGCAGCTTTAAATATTAATGTCCTCAGTTCTCCAATCAAAAGACACAAACTGGATGGATCAAGAAGCAGAATTCAATTATCTGTTGTTTACAAGAAACATCTTAGTTTTAAAGATGGGCACCACCTTAGCAAAAGGATGGACAAAAATACTCCAATCAAATCTGGTAGGAAGCAAGCAGGTCTTCCTACCCTAATATCTGATTGACTAGACTTCAAACTTAAACTAAAACTTCATTCTAATGAAGGAAATGGTTACATTAAATATGTAATATAATTTGGTACATATGTACCAAACTCTTGTGCAATCAGTGTCGTTAAAAAACTGTACTACAACCAAAAAAAAAAAACTATACTACCAATTGAAAGACAAAGATTAGTATCAATCCATTAATAGTAGGTGATTTGAATACCTCACTTTCTCTGAAAGACAGGTCATACGGACAAAAAATAGAAGCATCAGGATTAGTTGACATCATATATCAAATGGATTTGTCAGATCCACAGAATATTCCACCCAAACACCAAAGAATACACATTCTACCCAGCCGTACACGGAAGCTTTTCTAAAATAGATCACATCCTGGGGCACAAAACAAATCTTTACAAAGTAAAAGGCAAACAAAACTACTATATTGGATATAGTGCAATAAAACTTAAAATTGACAGCAAACAAATCTCTAATAAATATATAAACTCATGGAGAGTAATCTAAATGATGGAAGGGTCCAAGAAAGAAATAAAAATGAACTTGTAACTAAATGAAAAACAATAATATAATACAGCAAAAACTCTGGTACTCATTGATAACTGGGAGGAAAATTGATAACTTTTTAAGTACCTACATTAAAGAATCACAAATAAGCTACTTAGTGATGCAATTCAAAAATTTAGAAATCAAGAACAAACCACATCTAAACCTAGTCAGTGTCAAAAAAACAATAAAAGTCAGTGCAAGAATTCAATGAAATAGGAACAAAGAAAAATATGCAAAGAATCAACCAATCTAAGAGCTGGTTCTTTGAGAAGATAAGATTGACAGACCCTTTGCCCACTAACTAACAGAAAGAAAGAGGATCCAAATTAATAGAATCAGAATTAATAAAAGAAAACATTACAGTAGGCACCAAAGAAATTGAGAATATTATAAGGGAAAAGGGAATATTATGAGAAAAGGAGAACTCAAAATCCTTCTGTAAAGCTTGCATCATCCTCATACCAAAACTAGGTAAAGATACAACAGAAAATGAAAACAACAGGCCCATATCTCTGATGACTATAGACTGAAAAAATGCTCAATAGAATAGCTTACAAACAGAAAACAGACATATGTCACAAAGGTTATACACTATGACCAAGTTGACTTTATTACTGAAATGTAGGGTTGGTTCAACACATTCAAGACAATAAATGTCATAAACTACATAAATGGACTTAAAGACAATAATCTCATAGTCATCTCAGTAGATGAAGAAACAGAATCCAACATGCTTTCATGATAGAAGTCTTAGAGAATATAGGAGATGGGGCCATTACAAAGCTATAAGGCATTAGGAGAACAGAGACTTCAGTCATTATCATTACGAGAGAGGACGGGAAAAGATGGGGGAAGTGGGTAGGTAAATGCCAGGGGTTTATGTTTTCTTTATAGCTCTGTTTTCTCACTGTGAAACCCTGGTAAGGTCATTGTCTTCCAGTGAAGGTGAGGGAGAAGGGATGAAATAGCCGTTTAGGATGAGGAGACAAGATGTCAGGTATCTGAGTGACCGTACTGCAGGGTCTGACATTCAAGTGAACGCCACCAGCTCGGCTTTGTTTCTCTCCACCTGTGTTCACCTGGAAAGGCTAAAGCTTCCAGCAGGCAATGCCGATTCCTCCTGGGCCACTCAGGTGGCAGTGAGGAGTTCTAAAGAATCTAAGGTTAAGGGAGTGTTGTAATAGGAGCGGCGGGGCTGTGTCCCCAGCACCCCGGCTGCCTGGCTAGCTTATGCCCCTAAATAATTACACGGACTCTGTATTCTTTTAAACACTGCTTGGCCCCTTTCTATCTAGCCTCTTCTAAGCTAATTCTCATATATTAATTTAGCCCATTTCTAATCATCTGTGTAGCCCACGAGGTGGCTTACCAGGGAGATTCTAGCCTACGTCCATCCTGGGTCGGAGCGTCATCGTGCGTGTCTCAGAGAGAGGGGAGCATGGCGTCTCTCTGAGCTCACTTCCTCTTCCTCCCAGCATTCTGTTCTGTTTACTCCTCCCACCTATGTTTTAACCTATGGGGCCAAGCAGTTTCTTTATTACTTAACAAATGACCTTCTTCCATCAAGGGAGTAGGTAAATCAAAGCCTCTTTAAGAGAAGTGTGAAGACTTGTGGTTGGTGAGGCACAGTGAGAGTTCAGACTTCGGGAACAACAGGAATTAAGAGGTACTGAGTGAGGTTTTTCGTTTAAAGGATTTTTAGTCTTGGTCAGGAAAAGGCTGAAGAACAGAGGTCAAGGGACCTCAAAAGCCAGAATCTTGGAAGGATTGTGATCTCTGTGCATATGTAATTCAGGCTTAGAGCTGAGGGCTTTGCTAGTTTTCTAATATTTGTTGCATTGGACCATATGGCTTACTCTCCTTCTGTGCTGAGAGTTCTGCCTCTCTTTCATTGTTTCTCCTTTGACCCTTTGTGTGTTGTGGGATTTTCTTAGTGTCGTTTTCCATGCTGTCTGTGACATTTTTAGTTTTACTTATTATGCCAGTAATTTTCAGGAATTCTCTCTTGCTCATTGATTTTCCATAATATAATTTTTTTTTTGTAGTTTTAGTTTGAGGGTGGTGGTGGAGAGATGGCTCAGAGGTAAGAGTGTTGCTGTTCAAGATAAAGAACCAGAGCGTAGGTCCCAGCACCCACTTGACAAGCTGGGAGAGGCTCTGCATGAACCTTTAACGCCATCAATGAGCAGGTCATCCCCTGTGAGGATACTGGGCCTTGCTGCCTGCCGTCCTAACCTTGCCAAACACTGTAAACTCCAGGTTCAACAAGAGACCCTGTCTCAAAAGATATATGGCAGAGAATGGTAGAAGACACAAGACACCCTCTGGCCCCAGTATGCATGTAGAGGTGCCCACACATGTACATACATTATACGCATGCTCACACACATGCACGTATGCACATCTTTGTGATTTTGGTGATTGTGATTCACTTAACTCTAGCAGCAAATACACGACCTGTCCATAAAGTTCATATTTATACTCAGGTATTGTGTTTGTACTTGTGTTCTGTAGTTAAGTGGTACATATCTTTGCACTTTAGGTGTCAAAAAATAAAGATGGAAAAGAACAAAGTGAAACCGTGTCACCATCTGAAGATGAACCGTTCTCCTGGCCAGGTCCAAAAACAGTTATGTTGAAGAGAACGTCGCAAGGGTTTGGCTTTACCTTGAGACACTTCATCGTTTATCCCCCAGAGTCTGCCATTCAGTTTTCATATAAGGTAAGAGAATCCCATCCCCTCTGGTCTCTTCCCCTTCTCACCTCCCCCTTCCCCTCTTTTCTATCTTAAAATGAGTGACATATTTGTATTTTAAAATCTTTTTTATGTATTTTTTAAACCTATAGCAAACTTTAATTTCTGAAATATACTGATTCTGAACTCTAGATCTATTTTTTGGTGACTTCTAAGCTTCATTTTTACTCTTCATAATGTGTGACTTCCCTAGATCTAGAAAAATTCTGTAGGCTCTGGGCAGATTATGGCAATTGATGGTTAAAATATGCTGGTGATTTCAGAAAATTGATAAGACTAGAAATTGCTAACTTTCCAATGTATCATGATGGTAAGTCAGAATTTTGAAATACAGTGACAGGTGTAAGCTGCACGAATATGCTTCAGTCGAGAGCGCTCCTGTCGAACGGGTCAGCGTGTAATGATTTTAGCTGCAGTTGACGTGTTTGTGATCATTACTCTTCCCTGCCATTACTAGTGCTAGCTTACAAGTATATTAGCCCCATGTCACAGACATGGGAACTGGGTTAAGTCCTGTAGGTAGAGTGGGTCTGGAATTTGAACTTGGCTAATGTATTGATTAAAGACATATAAAGATAATATCCAGTTGTATCTAGAGATCACACTGTTTTTTAGCTGTTGTTCAGTTTTTGAGATGTAGCTCTGGCTAGCCTCAAACTCACAGGTCTCTGCCTCCTCCTGTCTGCAGAGAGCTAGAATTAAGGGTGTGCAAGCACACCTGGACCCTCACTTCATTTCCCTAAATACCTCTTTCCAAGAAAATGAATTACAGGATAGTCTTTTAAAGGCACTGAATATCTCAAAGGTTATGAATAATTACTGCCATTGGACTTAATATTTATCAGTCATGTTTCCTAAAATGTCTGTATAGCGATTGTCTAGCTGCTTTAAGAAGTTATTGATCTTAAAAGCTCTAATAAATATTACTTACATATTCACTAGATACATACGCTAGAGCTGTGTGATTTTTGTTTGTTTCATTTAGCTCACAAGGAGCATATAGATAATATAATTTTCATAAAATAATTAGCACAGGTTAAAAATATATCTGTATTGGAAAGTATTTGTGGAGTCGAAAGAATCTGGTCTGATCCCCATCTCTGTCCCTCATGAGCTCTGTGACCTTGAGCATTGCACTTGTGAGACCCCAGCAGTGCCTTGCTCACAGTGGGCATGGTGACTTTGCAGCATGAAGCAATGGGAATGGAACTGATAGACAGTAATGCTTGGTAGAGCCATGTAATGCTGGGGTTTGGTGCAGACATTCATGTATATAGGTCTGTTTTTATATTCCTTCCCCGGGAAATATATATTAGAGTATTTTTCACTTTCATATTGAAATTTTATCAATTCACTCAAAGACTGTGTGTATGCATGTGTGTCTGTGTGTGTGCATGTGTGCGTTCGTGTGTGCATGTTTGTGTTTGTGTGTGCTTGTGTGTGTGTCTGAGGAGGTAGACCTCGGGCCTTATACATGACACTTGCTAGGCGAGCACTGTATCACTGAGCTACACTCCCAGCCTTAAAAGAATTTAAGATAATTTTTAGTGTTATATAGTTTTTAGAAAGTGTCCGATTGATTAAAAAACAACATCTCTATTATGTGATTTAGCTGGCAACAGATTAGTCTCAGAACAGAGCTTATAACAAGAAGAAGAAAAACATTTGGGCAGCCAAAATAAAGATCAAGAGTTATGTAATAAATCACTAGCCTTCAGCCAGAGCTCCACTTTCCTTTCTACAGTGCACGGTAGCTTTGATTCTGTCAAGGCTCAGCAAGTACTCATCTTGATGTGTTTTTTCATACGAGCTTTTGAAAGTTGCTTGCTAATTTCTTAGCTAGAAGGCAGCATGGCAGCAAGAGCCTAAAGACACCAAACAGATGACCTTTCAAATTGCGTACAGGAACTTAACCATGTAGTGGTTAGTTCCGTGTCCTGTCGTAGCCCATGAGCGCTCACGGAAGGTCCCTGTAGTACAGTAGCTTCTCATCTCTCTGGCTGCTTTTGTGGTTCTTCCCCCTGAGTGTCTCCGTGATGCACCCCGCCCCCACGTATTTCAGAGCTAGTTGATTTTTTGCTCCTAACCTGGCTTTACCCACAGCCTTTTTTTCTTGTGAAAACTCCAGTCTTCTGACAAAGGTGCTTAGTAAGATTCTAATTGGTATTAATTATATACCAATAATTTGTTTTAAGTATGGCTGTGATCAGATAACAGTTCACTATTGGGCTCATATGTGTATTTGTTTTATTTTGTAGGATGAAGAGAATGGAAACAGAGGAGGTAAGCCGTAAAATGTTTACTTTTTCTCTAAATATACACGTTCCTCTGTATTTTCTTGCTGTTCTTGGGATGGTGTTAATTAAAGTGATTTCAAATGCAGACTGGCTTTTAGGTGTGAGAATCATGGGAGTTGACTATCCTTTGCTCTCATTCCAGGGCTTTGTGAATTCATTTACTTGGTCGTTAGAATTTGAACACTAACGCTTTCATTATTTATGCAGCACAATTCTAAGGATATTATGTACAGTTTTTATTTTGGTCTGAGGACTTTTGTAAACTTAGTGGTCCTTTCAGGGCAGGAGGAGCATGTTGTGTTTTATAAGGGTAGCTTCGGGTTCTTCTATTCTTACTCTTTTTTTTAATATTTTACTTATTTATTATGTATACAATATTCTGTCTGTGTGTCTGCCTGCAGGCCAGAATCGGGCACCAGACTCCATTACAGATGGTTGTGAGCCACCATGTGGTTGCTGGGAATTGAACTCAGGACGTTTGGAAGAGCAGGCAATGCTCTTAACCTCTGAGCCATCTCTCCAGCCCTGAGGCTTGCTTCTTAGAAGTATACATAACTGTGATACAGTGAGCATAACTAGGAAATTAACATTGATAAGTATTAGTATATTAGCTACAGGCGTTCAGTGTTGCTGAGTTTTCCACTGTCATGTTGGTTTTGTTTTTTGTTATTCTAGAATCCCACTTTGCATTCAGTTATGATTCTTCCTTAAAATCTCATAGTCTTTATTTCTCTCCTTTGTTCTTTTTGTAACTTGTGACCTCAACATTGTTGAGACTCTGCTAGTTTTTGTCTTGAAGGATGTTTATTTACTTGGTTTGTCTGTTTTCTTACTACCAGTTCAAGTTTAATGTGCTTTTACCAATAATATCACATTTACACCAATATAAGTATATGTTGTATGAGAGTTAATAAATATATAACCCACGAACCTTCCTTTCCCATCAAGATATGACTTAAAAATATGCATTCCATCAGTATGGAAAGTTTCTGTGTATTCTATGTATTTCTGTGTGTTTGTAACTCGTTTGGTTTCTCATCAATAGAGAATTTTGCATTTTCTGGAATTTCTTGTCAAGTAGAACAATACAGAATATTCTTTCTGTGTCTTTTGCCTGACTTTTTTTTTAATGTACGTATGGGTACTAACAGTGCTATTTCCCCTCCCCCTGCCAGCTGAGTAATTTCATTTGAATCTACGCCACATAGCCTTATTGGATCTTCGTCATGTCTGTGTCTCAACAGCCTGCTTTGTCATGTTTAGGGTTAACATGGAAAGGAAATAATTTCTTTCATTATTGTCCGAAATAATCCGAGGGTGTAGGCCAGGTAGCAGGAATCATAGATGTCACCTGTGCAGGATGGGGCTCTCCTGTCACCATCTGTTATGCACTAGGGTTTAGGAGGAGTTCCAAACACTCCTTCTGTGACAGCAGCAGGGACAGTGGAGGAACAAGTACCAGTGCGAGCAAAGGGCATTTGAGTGCTCTGTCATCTTCCCACCACGTCTCAGGCCGATGTGCTGGGGCAGATATGGCAACATAGCTTGTTACGGGGAAAATACATGCCTACTAAATCTAGAAAAATATAACCAGGAAGCCGTGTGTGGATGGTGATGGATCTGCTGCAGCCTTTGAACTAATTGGATGTAATTAGTGCTTTGAATGGGAAGAATTAATGGAAACACCTGCAGGGGCCAGGTCTCAGAGAAAGAAATTTGGAGAGGAATAGTAACATGTAGATAAAGGGTAATCCACCCGTTTTATACATACTCTTATTCAAAACGGAGTTGTCCACATACAGAAATACCATGTTGCCATTAAGTAGTAAGAAATAAGTTAATTTAAAAAAAGGTACAAAGTTGGATGGGTAGGAAAAGGAGAGAGGTTGTTAAGAAGAGTATGGGGAGGGGTGAATATGATCCAAACACTTGAGATTCTCAAAGAAACTGATAGATTTTGAGTAAAAACATTAATTTGATTGACAGGAGATTCAGTCTACATAAATATGTTCTGTGTGTCATTATTAAAAGAAAAGCTGTGTTTGCTTTTAAGCTTCCTAACAGCCAAAGAATCAAGTAATAATAGTAATAGTTAGAAATACACATCGTCTGTTAAAAACACTGTATTGTTTGCATTCGGTAGGAGGACAGAGTATCGTATATGTCCCTGTTCTGGAAAACTAAGAGAATGCTTCAGCAGTGTTGCTCCACAAGGCTGTTTTTACAATGAATTTACATCCCTAGCATACAGTTCTTTTAAAGCAGTGGTTGCTAGTCTTTCTAATGCTGCATCCCCAGTACAGTTCTTCCTAATGCTGCATCCCCAGCACAGTTCTTCCTAATGCTGCACCTCCAGTTCAGTTCTTCCTAATGCTGCATCCCCAGCACAGTTCTTCCTAATGCTGCACCTCCAGTTCAGTTCTTCCTAATGCTGCATCCCCAGCACAGTTCTTCCTAATGCTGCATCCCCAGCACAGTTCTTCCTAATGCTGCATCCCCAGCACAGTTCTTCCTAATGCTGCATCCCCAGTTCAGTTCTTCCTAATGCTGCATCCCCAGTTCAGTTCTTCCTAATGCTGCATCCCCAGTACAGTTCTTCCTAATGCTGCACCTCCAGTACAGTTCTTCCTAATGCTGCATCCCCAGTTCAGTTCTTCCTAATGCTGCATCCCCAGTTCAGTTCTTCCTAATGCTGCATCCCAGTTCAGTTCTTCCTAATGCTGCATCCCCAGTACAGTTCTTCCTAATGCTGCACCTCCAGTACAGTTCTTCCTACTGCTGCACCTCCAGTACAGTTCTTCCTACTGCTGCATCCCCAGTTCAGTTCTTCCTAATGCTGCACCTCCAGTACAGTTCTTCCTACTGCTGCACCTCCAGTACAGTTCTTCCTACTGCTGCATCCCCAGTTCAGTTCTTCCTAATGCTGCATCCCCAGTTCAGTTCTTCCTACTGCTGCATCCCCAGTACAGTTCTTCCTAATGCTGCACCTCCAGTACAGTTCTTCCTACTGCTGCACCTCCAGTTCAGTTCTTCCTACTGCTGCACCTCCAGTTCAGTTCTTCCTAATGCTGCATCCCAGTTCAGTTCTTCCTAATGCTGCATCCCCAGTACAGTTCTTCCTAATGCTGCACCTCCAGTACAGTTCTTCCTACTGCTGCACCTCCAGTTCAGTTCTTCCTACTGCTGCACCTCCAGTTCAGTTCTTCCTAATGCTGCACCTCCAGTACAGTTCTTCCTACTGCTGCACCTCCAGTTCAGTTCTTCCTAATGCTGCATCCCCAGTTCAGTTCTTCCTAATGCTGCATCCCCAGTTCAGTTCTTCCTACTGCTGCATCCCCAGTTCAGTTCTTCCTAATGCTGCATCCCCAGTACAGTTCTTCCTACTGCTGCACCTCCAGTTCAGTTCTTCCTACTGCTGCACCTCCAGTTCAGTTCTTCCTAATGCTGCATCCCCAGTTCAGTTCTTCCTACTGCTGCACCTCCAGTTCAGTTCTTCCTACTGCTGCACCTTCAGTTCAGTTCTTCCTACTGCTGCACCTCCAGTTTAGTTCTTCCTACTGCTGCACCTTCAGTTCAGTTCTTCCTACTGCTGCACCTCCAGTTCAGTTCTTCCTAATGCTGCATCCCCAGTTCAGTTCTTCCTACTGCTGCATCCCCAGTTCAGTTCTTCCTACTGCTGCATCCCCAGTTCAGTTCTTCCTACTGCTGCATCCCCAGTTCAGTTCTTCCTAATGCTGCATCCCCAGTTCAGTTCTTCCTAATGCTGCATCCCCCAGCACAGTTATTCTTAATGCTGCATCCCCAGTAGAAGAAAAGACCCTATAAGTGGGGACTATTTTGGAGAGAATAGCTGTTTTGGACAATTGGTATCATCTTGATGCCCTATTGCCCTTTAAAATTGTGGAGTAAATACTCATAATCACACGAGAATAAGGTTGACTGTTGCTGTCATTTCCTTTTCTTAGTTCCATTCTATTTCCATTGTTCTAGCCTGTTAATAATAGTGTGGAGTACCTGGGAGTTGTGGGAATAGTCTCAGTTGTGACATTTGTGATTTGGTTTTTCCTGATGGAATAGCTCTATAATCTGTACTGGTGTGTTCCAACAGTGACAAGACCCAGGACAGGCCAACTGCAAAGGATGGTGTGCGCTGGCCATAAGCATGCCAGAGTGACACAGCAGCAGCGGGGCAGCCGCGGCCTATGGGAGAGTCTGTCCAGGAAAGCAGGACTCTGTGTCCATGAGCTTACGCTCTGTGGCAGGTCCAGCCCTCGCCGTGCCCTCTTTTTTGTGACACTCCTAAATCTCCATGGAGGGAACTGAAGCGGACCAGTGAGCTGTTGAGTACAGAACACCTCAGGGCTGGGTGTGGAAACAAGTGTGCTTCAGTGAAACACAGTTTGAGTGATGAAAAGAGGCTTAGAAAGCAGAGAAAATGGGGTGTACTTCATGCTAGCATTTCTATTAACATGCTGAAAACACATTCTTTCAGAATAATGTAGCTAAAATATGGACCTGAAATTGTGTTGCAAGTTTTTCTTTCTGGGCAGGTCAGTAGCCAGAGATTTGGTGGTGAGTGTGAAAAATACATTTACATTTCTTTTCAAATGCAGCTATTCTGACTGAGCTCTTTGGAGTCCTTAGCTGAACCCTATAGAATACATGTTTAATTGAGTTGCTTTTAATTAACTTAACTGGATAGGTATTAATTAGTTGTATATTTTCTGTTAATTTTTAGTGCTCCTTAGTAGAATAGCTGTAGGCGTCTTAGTCTTACTCTAGGAAGAAGGAGAGAGAGATGGTCATGATGGTGGCCCCAGTGCTAGAGCAGGCAACAGTGCTGATGACAACACAGCTTTCCAAGGGTGGATACAGTTACTGCCTCTAGTTTTAGGTGATGTAATCGAAGCATGCCATTTAAGTAATTAGCAAGAGGTAGAGAATCTGGGTTCTGAAGTTCCTCTCAGTTTCTGCCATGGCCTCTCAGAACTTAGCTTTTATGGAATTCAGGCTTGAAAGTATAGAAGAAAGAAGACTATATTCTCTGGATTGTACACACTGCTAACAGCCCGTGTTCTCTGGATTGCACACACCGCTAACAGCGCGTGTTCTCTGGATTGCACACACCGCTAACAGCGCGTGTTCTCTGGATTGCACACACCGCTAACAGCGCGTGTTCTCTGGATTGTACACACCGCTAACAGCCCGTGTTCTCTGGATTGCACACACCGGTAACAGCGCGTGTTCTCTGGATTGCACACACCGCTAACAGCGCGTGTTCTCTGGATTGCACACACCGCTAACAGCGCGTGTTCTCTGGATTGCACACACCGCTAACAGCGCGTGTTCTCTGGATTGCACACACCGCTAACAGCGCGTGTTCTCTGGATTGCACACACCGCTAACAGCGCGTGTTCTCTGGATTGCACACACCGCTGACAGTGCGTGTTCTCTGGATTGTACACACCGCTAACACGCGTGTTTGGCTTTAGGTGCAGTTTTGATTGGCACAGCAGAGCATTTCAGACATGTTCTCTAACTTTCCTCAATTTTACAGGCTCACATGTTATTGGCTTTTTTAAAATTGAGCATCAGCTTAGCAACAAGGCATATATATTACCCTTTTTTCCTTATTTTTTAAAATTTCTTTGTTTTACATCCCAACTATAGTTTCCTCTCCCTTTTCATATCCCAGTCCTCCCTCCCCATATTTATTATCTTAATGTCTGAATTTACTTTTCTTTTTGGTTCAGTTATATTTTTGATATGTGGAATGCTCTTGTCATTTATTTTTATGAGATGATAAGAGAAATCCTAGGTTTGGACCTAAAATAAATTAAATGTGAGCAAAAAGTATCTCTATAGAAATATTTATAACTGTCTTTTCAAAATCAACACTAAATTTGACCAAAATAGTCATTGTTGTATAAATAGGTAAATTGTGATATATAGTGGAATACACAGCAAAATTGATGAATTTTGTAAACTTTTCTTTTTAAACAATTCTCCTTATATAGCTTGAACTTATAGAACTTGCTTCTGCTTCCTGAGTGGTACAATTAAAGGCATAAACTACCATGCCTCGCTTGAAAACATTTTTTGTCATGAATTACAATAAAATTTACCACTTTCAAGTTAACAACTAAGTGGCATATCTGTGTCTCTCTCTCTCTCTCTACACACACACACACACATGCACACATACACGCACACCACCGTTTATCCATTTACCTCTTGTTGGACAGTTAGACTTAATAGAACTTATGGCTATTGTTGTTTGTGCACTGTGAACATATATGTGGTGATATTTGGGTCCACCTTCTCCGTTCTTTGGATGGATACCCAGGAGTGTGGTTGCTGGTCACACTCTTTCCCGCAATGGCCTCACCATTTCCATACTCCCATGCACTGCAGGAGGTCTCCATTTCTCTGCATTCTCTCTGACAAGTTTCTGTTTTTATATTAGAGTCAACCTCATAGGTATGAAGTGAAATTTCATTGTGGTTTTGATTTGCATTTAACTTATTAATACTTTCAGATAATATCTTTCTGTGTGTTTATTGGCCATTTGTGTAACCTACTTGTAGAAATATCTGTTGATGTCCATTGCTCATTATTTATTTTTAAAATTATTAGTTTGTATATGGATGTTTTGTCTGCATGTATGTCTGGGCCCCATGCTTGCTTGTTCCTGGTACTTGAGGAAGTTAGAACAGGGTGTTAGATTTCTGAACTAGAGTTACAGGTTGTGGGCCACCACGCGGGTGCTGGGAACCAAACTCAAGTCCATTTTAGTTACCGACTTGTAGGCATTAAGTATTTCAGTCGAGGAATTAGTTAGCTGCATTATGTACAGTTGGATGTCCATTGATCTTGTTTTTCAGATTCTTACTAATTTTGATACGTTTCTTATTTTAATGCAGTCTGAATGGGTGATACTTGTTTTTAACACTTTGAGTTTTCTTTGAGAACTTTGTGCCCCTTGGACACGAAGGTGCTCACTGTGGTTTCCTAAGGTGCTGCTGTTTCATCATTCACGATCAGAACTTCAGTTTGCCAATCATTATTGCTTTGGTGTGTGGTTTGAGACCAAGAGAAGTTTTTTCTATATTTTTTATTTTCATTCCCACAGTGTTTAGTGTAAAGTCTGTACCTTTTCAATTTCTGTGTAGCGAAAATTGCCTTGCTCATAAAGTTGTCTGTCTCGGTGTTGGTCTGTCCTGGACTTCGCTCTATCCTGGGAGTTGGCCCGTGGCTTGTTATTATATGGTTTCCAAACCAGGATTTTTTTTTTTTAAGAAGATAAAAAGAACAGGATAGAGACCATAGGTGTTACGAAGCCCCAAATACTTACTATCTGATTCTTTACAGACACACATCATTCGTGTTGTTCCTGTTTCCCTAGTTGTTTTATTTGCATCAAGACAGCACTGCTTTTGATTGTTGTGGTTTGAGAGGTGGCTTTATCCTGCAGCGTATTCTTCCATTTGTTCACAATACCTTGCTGGGCTGAGGTGTAACTAACTTGGTGCTTTGTCTCCGACTCAGCATTAAACCCACAAACAGAAAAAAAGAAAAAAATTCCAGGCTATTTTAATTTATTATGTAGTATCATAAAAGTTTTAGAATTAGGCTACACGTTCTCTCTCTCTCTCTCTCTCTCTCTCTCTCTCTCTCTCTCTCTCTCTCTCTCACACACACACACACACACACACACACACACACACACACCTAAAACCAAACAAAATCCTTGGCTTGTTGAAGAATGTAGATTAGTTGGTCTGCATTTTTTGCTTTTTCTCTGTCCATCTTTTGATATAATGAATGTGTGTATATTGGTTGGATTTTTAGGTGTTAAGCCAACTTTGTATTGCTGACCGAACCAAGCTTATTCCTACTGTCATGCTTATTATCATCAACTTTGGCTTTTCTACTTGAAGATTCTGGCTTCTCTGCTCAGTGACTGTTGAGATTAGCAGTCACGAGCAGCAGCAGCTCATGCAAGAGCATTGGTAGGGAAAACAATTACGATTGACAAATAATCGAAGAGGAGGGCCGCGATACAGATCTGGCCCTAAGGCAGAAAACTGAAGGGACGATTTGTTAGGGGAAGCCTCAGACTTCTCCTTAAAGTCTGCATTTAAGGAAGGCACGGCTAGGCCAGCAAGCGGTAGATGGGTTGGGAGCAATCCTCTTAAAGAACTCTGCTTTGGGCAGCAGCTGGGACATGCTGGCTCAGCTGGACAGTGGATCTGATGGCTGGAGAACTGCTACCTGCAGAAGGTTTTCAGAGGGAAATGTGGGCATGGCATCTTCATGCTTGATAGCCTGGCCTTCTTCCTCCTCTCCATCCCAGCTGAAGGCATTTGATCCTTTCCAGGCTGGTTCTGCACACCTTGCTTCCCTCCCAGCCTTTGGAGACTGTGAGGCTCTTTGCCTTGTCTAGCTTTCCTGTGGTCCACGAGAGGAAGTTGACCATGAAGCCAGTTAGCAAGCTATACGTATTTAGAAACTTAGATACTGATAACTAATAAAAATTTTCATTTGTTTAATCTTTTACATTTATTTATGTATATATGTATTTATTTATTATGTGTATAAGTGTTTGTTTTGCCTGCATGTATGTCTCTGCACTACTTTCATGCCTGATTTCTTCAGAGGACAAAAGAGGTCATCGAATCACCTGAAACTAGAGTTACAGCTGGTGTGATCTGCTGTGTAGTTGCTGAGAACCGAACTCCTGTCCTCTGGGAGAGCAGCCAGTGTTCTTAACAACTGAACACTCTCTCCAGCCCTTTGTTTAATCTTTGTTGTAAGAATCTGTTGATTCAGACTTACTTATAAATTTCTTTTTGAGACTAAAAAAGCCATTTTTCCTTCATGTTTTCTACTTGATATGTTAAGTGATATATTTTCATTCTTTCAATAGTTAGCTTGGTAACTCTGCTTACGCTCTCCTGCCTGCATTTCATTGTTGTGCTGTATTGAAGTTCAGCTTTTATTTAATGGAATTCCTTTGTTTTGCCCCCATTTTTGCTTTGTACATTCTTCAGTAATCTTGGAGATGCAATTCTAGTCTTACTTGGCTTCTGCTGTTGCTACTAAGACATTGTAATTTGGTCATACCTTTTTGGAGGTAAACACACAGACATGCACACATGCCACAGATACACGCACAAAACACAGACACATACACACAAAACACAGAATTGTACACAGAACAGAGTACACACAACACAGACACGCACACAAAACACACACACGTACACACACAGCGCACTTAAGTTTTTTTCCCCTGTACCTTTAATGCTCAGCCATTTCTATCGGTGTAGCAGAGGGAGGATCTGATATCAGGTGGGGGCAGTGGAACTTCTCAGGACTGTGACTTCTTTTATCCTCATATTCTATCACTGTCTGGTTCTTTCCGAGGCCTCAGTTAAATATTTTATTTTTTGTTTGCTTGTTTGTTTGTTTTGTTTTTGAGACAGGGTTTTTCTGTAGCTTTGGAGCCTGTCCTGGAACTAGCTCTTTTCCACCAGGCTGGTCTTAAAATCACAGAGATCCTCCTGCCTCTGCCTTCTGAGTGCTGGGATTAAATGCATGTGCCACCGCTGCCCAGCTATATTCCTTTTTAAAATATGATTAGATTTCCATGGTTTTTACTAGATTTTTAGAAGCTAATAGAAAAGTGATAGCCAGTTTCAATTTTTTGAAGGTCTATTTTGTAGGAAATGTTTCACAATTAGTAGAAGATTGAAGATTATGTTCATTAATAATACACTGGAAAAATCCCTGCTCTTGGAGACAGCTTGTTGATCGTTCATGTTTGTGGTAAATTTGGTGAGAATCCCTGCCTCTTGGATTGCCCGTTCATGCTGTGGCGCTAGCGCAGGTTTGGTGCTACGAAGTATGAAGCCAAGGCTAGTCATGAGATTGTACAAAGGAGACACTTAGTTGTTCATGGCTGCCCTCCCCTCCTCCCTCGCTGTGCTTGTCTCCTTCCCTCTTTCCTCCCCTCCTTTTCTTGTGTAAAGAATCAGGATCTCTTTGTGTTGACTTGGCACTCTTGAACTCCTAGGCTCAAGTAATCTTCCCTCCTTAGCCTCCCAAGTCAGGGACAGATCCACTCCAAGATCCACTCCACTTAGCTATCAATGTAATTTTGAAATGATTCCTCTGTATTCTTCTCAGAGCAAAAGTTATGAAGGGCAGGAAATGCCTCCGATGGCTGAATTTTCAGTGAGTAGGTCCCTGGCACATAGTAGGAGCTTATGTGCACCAGTGACCATTGAATAAAGGGAAGGACGGTGACAGCTGTGGTGATGGCTACCATGGTGCTCTTCCTGAGTGGCTGCTGCCCGTGCTGCAGGGCTTTGCTTGTTGGTCTGTATCTGCTATGTGTGAGAAAACTAGTTCTGTCTCTCCTTTCTTACTCCCCATAGTCTCTGCAACTCAAGGGTTGATTTAGAAACCACATTTTAAATAACTAAGTGTATGTATGAGAAAATAATGAAAATAGAAAAATCTTGGACTTACATAGAAACTCAGACTCTGTAGGTGAGAAATTTAGAAGTAAGTCTTGATATTACTTAAAGATAAAGAATGGTAATCTATTATGAAGGGAATTCAGCTGGATTAAAGTAAATGTCAGAAATCTGCTTTTTAGGAGTAAACTTTTAAAAGTTGAAAAACTAATACATGAAGTTAACGTGGTGGTCAATAAATCAGATGTAATTTCAGAATATCTTTAAGAATTCTAAGCCCTTTTTAAAATATGAAAGCGTTCAGAGAGCTAATTGGAGGCATTGGGCAGAGGGATATAGTTGTAAAAGAATGAGCAAAGTTCACACAGTCTGCCCAGTCTCTGCAGCATGACCGTCTGCTCTGCAGATATTCTCTCAGGACCGTCACCTTGGGCAGCCCTGTAATTGGGGGGGGGGGGTGTTGAGCTGTGTTTTCCTAGCTGTTTGGTAACTTGTGACCTGGCTCGCAGACACCACTTGGCTGGATTACCCCGGTCTTGTTTCAGATTGCTTTCCTGCCAGCCTATACAGAAAGTATGGGATTCCTAACTTCATAAAAGTTAATTGTGGGATTTACAGCCCCTGCTTTGACGTTTAGCACATAACTTCTCTTCATTGGCATGAAAACAAAACAGACATGTGTGCAGCTAAATGCTGAGCACAATAATCTAAGAAGTCCATTTCTTGTTTTTTCATTCACTTAGCAAACATCTGTTCAGTCTGTACCATGAGCCAGACACTAAACTGATTGCGTGGAAGGAAGCATTGTGGCCTCTAACCTCACTTCCCTCAGAGTGTTGATCAAATGCCGCCTGATACAGTGGACTTCCTCAACCATTTAATAAAAACAACCCTGCCTTTCATGTTCTCTTTCCTTCTCCTCCTGTGTGGTGTTCTCCATAACATCACCTCACACTAATTTCTTCACTACTTTCCCCCTCGCAGTTGAAATATAGGCCAAGAAGTTTTGGTTTTTCTTTTTTTGTTTTCTTCCTTCAAACTCTGAATAGTTTCTGCCATGCATTTATTGGAAATATACAGACCCACACATATGACACCCTGATTTCAAGAAACTTGTAATCTGTTGGAAGGTAGAAATATAAAATAACTCTTTTAAAGTACTGAAAGAAAGTGTACAGTTGTTATAGGATTGTGGCGGAATGAATTATTTTTACACCAGGAAAGAGTGCTTAGGAGAACATTGGTTAGATTGTTGATGGACTTAATGCGGAGGAAGGAAAAACAGCACATGCTGAAGTGATATTTGCCTAGCTTTGGGGAAGAGCGGGGTGGGGTGGATTGTGTGTATTCATTGTGGGTGACTGATACATGGAGAGTCGTACTTAGCTTTTCTAGGTTGAGTAGGTTGAATGGATGAAAACTCTGTGAATCAAAGGATGCTAGAAGGAAGCATCTTCCTGTCCCCAGGGAGTGGGGTTCAGTTTGGGATCAGGAGCTTTTCTGATGATCACTAGGGCACAGAGCCTGGAGTTCTTGAGGAGGACCAGCCATTTATGGATGAGCCGTCGATATGCTAGGGTTAGGTCCCTGACATAATGAAACCATCCAGAGAGCATGGGACCTCAGAGTAAAGATGGGGCCAGGGAAGATAATGTCTAATGATGGCCAGAGCAAGACAAATCAGAAAAAAGATGTAGTGACATTACATTTGTATTTTAATAAATAAAAATTGCCTGAAGTTCAGAAAAGTAAAACAGCCACCCACTGACTCTTATCTTTGTGTTAGTCCAAAATGGCGATCCTGCTTCCAGCAATCTCAGAAGGAGACTGGGTCTGAGAGCTGTCTACAATCCTCTACAGTGCTGGGATTAAGGGCATGCGTGCTCCACTACTGCCTGGTTTCTGTGGCAAACTAGTGTGGCTACTCGGATTAAAGGTGTGTGTCACCACTGCCTGGTCTGTAAGACTGATCAGTGCAGCTGTTTTATCTCTGAATTTCAGGCAAGCTTTATTTATTAAAATACAAATGAAATACTATTATAGAAAGATCTGAGGACAACCAGAGTTGGCGCTTTGCTAATTAAGGGGTGGTAATTTTGAGGTGTCAGCGAAAAGCTTGTCATTGTGGCAGAAAATCCATTAGGACGATGGCCAGAAGGATTCTCTCTGACAAGTAGCACATTAGTGAAGTTACAGAGGACAGTGGAGTTGACAGAGATTGAATTAGGATGTTTGTTAGAACATCAACCCATGCCCAGAGACAGCAGTGTCACCACGCTGAGTTTGTATGCCTGTCCTGGGGATGTTTGTTCATATCAGAAAACCCTGAAATACAAGTGACTGGAGACGAGAGAGTGCATCAGCTCTGGCAGAAACACAACACCAGTCACAGCCGCATGGACGAGAGAAAGGGCGCTTCGGGGAGATGATGTTGAGTTGATTGAAGTGGTAGCTGTGGACCAAGACTCTGAAGAAGGCTGTGAGGGCTAAGTTCTTGCTTGAGAACAGGACACAGGAGAAATGAAAACTTAGCATTTAAAAAATAAAATGAGGCCAGAGCAGCAGAAGTACAGGAAATAGGAGACAGATCCAGTGTGACCTGGGCTGCAGGGAGAGCAGGTTAAAACTGCAGAAGTTTGGAAGAACAGCCTCGAGGGAACAGGAGTTGAACAGCAAGAGCCTTTCCTGAGCAGAAACCTGACTGAACTTAAGAAGCAGTTTACTGTGTGGCTCAGCTTCATCAGCTGTATTGCTGGGCTGGAAACTGGAGGCTGGAGGCAGAGCTGGTGTGTAGTTGGTCTTCTGTCTAGTCAGATGAGCATACTGCATACTCTGAAAGGTCAGGGGAGAAGAGGTTGAAGTTGCTAAGTTTTGTTGAGATGTGCCTCTGTAGATGATCTCAGAGAGACTCCTGAGGGAGGCTGGTAGTCTTGACCAGTAGAGAAGGCACAAAGGAAGTTCTTGACAAGACTGAGGAGAATTCAGAGATGGAAAGTTGTTGCTTATGATTAAGAGTGCTGTAACAATTTGGTTGGTCAGAGAAATCACAACCTATCATAGCAAAAAAACAAAAAACAAACAAAAAAAAACCCAAAAAACAAAATGGGGCTGTGACTCTAGGCATGATACATGACTTTTGAAACTGCTAAGACTTAGAGAAAAATCTGACATTTTCTTGAAATACTCTGAAAGGTAATCGTGGGGCTATTTTGTTCATAATAAGAAAATCACTATGAAATGGTAAATTTTTGTTGGGTGATAACATGTTCCCTGTGTTTCTGCCTAGCTAGAACACTAACATTTTTCAACTCATGCCTGACACCTAGTGGTGTTATGCTAACAGTCCTCTCATTGCCTGCCCTGGCTCTGAACTGACCAGGACAGGAGACAAAAGCTCTTTTACTGTAGGCATCTTCCAGTGTGACATTTGTGTCAGAGGGTATTTATGGAGCATCTTACATGCCAGGTACCATTCTGTGTACTTGAGATATTCAAGTGACATGTTTTATCTTCTATAAACTCAGAGAATTTGAAAATATAGCTGAGTAAATTGGCAATAAACTCACTGTATTTTAACATATAGCTGAACAGGACCACTGCACGCTCACAGAACTGGAATATATAGCTAAGCAGATCTACTATTAACTCAATCGATTTTGGATCTATAACTTAGCATATTACTACTAACCCATGAAATTTGAATCTGTAGCTGAGCAGATCCACTACTAACTCATTGAATTTGAATTTATAACTGAGTAGATCTACTATTACCCTGTGAAATTGAATATGTAGCTAAGCAGATCCACAGGATGGGTAACTTGTTTATAAACTTAACATAGAGTTGTCTTGTGATTTTCACATGTGAGACCTTTTTGTGTTTGTCTCATGGTTTTGGGGGCTGTGTCAGTCATTCATGTTAAGTAGCTGTTTAAGAAGATAAAACTTGGTTTGTGCTCAGTGTATGTGAGAAACCGTGCAGAGTACTCCGTCCGTACTGTGGAGACTCACTGGAGTAGTTCGCCGATTTGCTTGTATGTTAACACTAAACTTATCTTTCAGCTATCCTTGACGAAGTATTTACAGTATTTATGAATGAATCAACATCTGGGGTATAATTTGAAATGTTTCATAAGTATATGAGTGTGCTTACATGGAACAGGATATTCATAGCTCTTTAGATAGGCTCCTGGAGTTCGTGGTATTAGCTGTCTGGTTCTGAGTATATGACATACATTACCATGGCAAAAAGTCTTAAAGATCTGAATGTATCTGATTTGAAAGAGTTTTAACATAAGTAAGTTCAAATATAGTCTTCTTTTTAAGGTTTTAAAAGATTTTTTTAACTCCATTATTTAAAGGTCAGGTTGTATAAAGGAAGTATGTATTTGATGAAGTATATGCAAGTGTGATTGAAACCTGACAGATCTCATCCCGGTTCCATTCCGACATTATTATAACTTGAGGTCTGATTTTCTGAAACTGCAGATTGGGAGATAAAACTTGAATGTACTAGCTAGCATTCTGAAAATGAGCATGCCAAATAGAATTTGGAGAACACGTTGATTTAATAAGTTACTTTTTCCCATTTGCTTTTGCCCTTACCACAAAAGAAGAAAAGGAGGATAACAAACCAGCTGTAGCATTTTAGTGTTTGATTATATGATACATGCATTTTTTTTAACATGAAGTAGTGTGTTTATTTTAGGATATTAAGATGACTTTTATAACTGGATGTGGTGACTCGTGCCTGTAATCACAGCATCACAGCCTTTAGAGTTGAGACAGAAGGGTTGCTGTGAGTTCAGGATCAGCCTGGTGACAAGAGCTAGTGCCGGTGGTACAGTGGCGCGAAGCATGGGCTGTATGACCGGCAATGGGATTGCTGGGTCTTACGGATTTTTTTCCCATTTATTTATTTGACAGTACTTTATACTGTTTTCCATAATGGTTGTTGTGTTGGTTAGTTTTATGTGAACTTGGCATATGCTAGAATAGGGCCATTTGGCCATTTGGGAAGAGGGTCTCTTTGGTTTTTTGTCAATGTGATTTTTACTCATTGACTAATAGCCTACTGCAATTTATTGGTCCCAGTTAATTTGCATTTATGTGTATAATGGTTATTTATTATTTGTATTGATCTTAGTTTTGAAAAACAACCTAGTAAATAAATTCATATTTCAGTGGACTTGGACAATGCCAGAGGCTCCATGGCTCCCTTGAGAGAATTGCCAATGAGCTCTTCTCCAAATCTCAGTGTTAAATGTTTTTGATAGTTTAAAAGCCATGTGAAGAAAAATGAGTACATAAAAGGAATTTAGATATATTTTATAGGTTAAACCTTACAAATATTTTTATTTTTTTAAATTTTTTTGAGATTATACTATAATTGCAGCACTTTTTTCTTTCTCTTTCCCCCCTCCAGCTTCTCCTATATACCTACCTCCCTACTCTAAAATTCATGGGTTCTTTTCTTTGGTAGTTTTTACTATTTTTGATTGTGTGTGTGTGTGTGTGTGTGTGTGTGTGTGTGTGTGTGTGTGTGTGTGTGTGTATTTCTTCCTAAATAGAACCTGCTCAGTCCGTACTACATTGTTTGTGTATGTTTCCGAGACTGACCACTTGGTATTGATTAACCAGCCGGGGCACTCTTTGCTGTGGAAAGCTGGTTCTCCCATTTTGAGCACTCCTTAGTGGCCTATGAGTCTTTGTCTATGATTGAGGACACATTAGTTTCCCCTCGGTGTCAGCATGTTTATTGGCATTGTCTTTGTTTAACTCATGTTTGGGCTTTTCTGCCAATGTGACTTAATGGGTATAGCTTCTCTGACATTTCTAGGAGACAATTTTACAGCAAACATCCTGTTCTCTGGCTTTTACAATCTTTCTGCCCCTCTTTGGCAATGATCCCTTGAGCTTTAGATGTAGGAGTAACTCTTTCATATGTACCTCTGGAACTGAGCTTCACAGCTCTGCATTTTGATCAGCTGTCATTTTATATAATGATCTCCATCTGTTGCAAAGAGAAGTTCCCTTGATGAAGGGAGAGGACTGCACTTATCTGTGGGTGTGAGGATAAATATCTAATAGGTGGTTAGGGGTTATGCCAACTTAGGAAAGAAGCAATTACAGGTTCTCCAAGATCTATGACTTCACTAGCCCCAGGTAACTGGCTAGATTTCCAAGACCAGGCATTACTTTCCTCTTGTTGAGCAATTAGATTGCTGTTGGTTACTGCATAGGTATGCATGCCACTATTGCACACTTGGGGTTATCATGCCATGCTGATTGTTGTGGTTTATAGGCATCATACATAGCTGGGTAAAACTATTGGTTGCTTCCTCCCTGACGCGTTTTGGTATCATAAGAGCTAGTTCTCAGGGAGGAGACATTCAGGTCAGATCCAACTCGGATCCTCTGGGTGGAAAATGATCTGCCCATATATTCAACTTCATGAGTTAATAGTGGATTTACTCAACTTTATATTCAGTTTCATGAGTTAATAGTGAATCAGTTCAGCCATATATTCAAACTTCATGAGTTAATTGCAGATCTGCTCAGCTATATATTCAAATTCAGTGCATGATGACTTAGCAATAGTGACTTAACTTCCACTTCTTGGAAGCAACCAGGGACTACAGCAGTATCCTACAATGTTCTGGGACTCTCTTTGACAACCTTGACCAATAAGAGGACTTCCCATGCTTGATGTTACGGCTTTTGCCAAATAGTCTGTGGCTCTTGAGGGGAGCCTTATTAGCCCAGATGGGATAATTTCATTTAAACAGTGTATGTTTATGTATATTCAAACTTAGGTGTATTATATTTTTAGGTTGATAGATTAATAGTATGATTTTTCCCTTATGATATTTTTTTTCTGACATCCTTACCATTAATTTTACCCTCTTCCCTCCTTCTATATTTATCTCCCACCCTCCTTTGGTAATTAACACCTCCCCTAGTTTTCCACTTCCCTCTTTAGATCAGTCAATCAGTCCCTGCCAAGGTATGCATTCCACTATTGATCAATCTCTGTTGCAAGAGGACTGTTTATTGAGAAAATGCCTCCATACTGTCAGTTCTGCCTGCATTTTCTTTAGTAATGATTGATGGAAGACACAGCCCACTGTGGATCATGACAGTTTAGGGCGGGTGGTCCTGAGTTGTGTATGAAAACAGCCATTGAAGCCATAGTGACCAAGCCTGTTAAGTGGTGCTTCTCCTTGGCCCCGGCTCCAGTTCTTGCTTTGCCTTTCCTCAGTGAGAGGAAGAGACCTGTAAGAGAAATAAACCTTTTCCAGTCCCAAGTTGCCTTTGGCCATGGTGTTTTATCACAGCAGTAGAAACTCTAAGACATCTGTACCACTTTAAGTTGCCACCAGTGGACAGGGCTTCCCTTTTTCTGGTCCTTGCCAGCACTTGTTACTTTTGTCTTCTAGTGCACTGTGGTTTTGGCTTGTATTTTTTTGCTACTTAGTGATGTGGAACGCTTGCTTTCACTCTGTGTTGACCACCTAATAATATATCTGCTTAGAAGTGTCTGCTTACGTGTGTTCCCATTTTTTTATCTGGTTAATTTTTTTTTTTTTTGCTATTGAGTTTTTGTAGTTTCTTAATATTTTGGTTATTGACTTTTCAGAGGTGTAATTTGCAGTATCTTATTCTATGTGATATCTTCTGACTATGATGATTATTTCCTATTTCTATGCAGAATCATTTTAGTTTAATATAATCTCATTTATCAGCTTTTATTTGCTGAATTTCTGGGCAATGTGAATATAAGTGTGTATACATATTTGTGTACACATGACAAAACTTTTTTCAGTCAATCATAGGTACGTTACTTTGTTCTGGAACTGTAGGATTCCATGGTTGTCATGATCTCTTTATGAATCTTTCAGGGTTGTTTTTGTGACTAGCCATCTTAGTTTGGGTTTCTATTGCTGTGAAGAAACCCCATGATCACAGCAAGTCTTAAAAGGAAAACATTTAATTGGTATAGCTTGCTTACTGTTTCAGAGGTTCAGTTCATTATCATCATGGCAAGGGTGCATGAGGCCATGCAGGCAGGCATGGTGCTGGCTACATCTCATTAGAAGGCAATAGAAAGTGGACTCGTGTATGATAAAGTGAAACTTGAGCAAAAGAGACCTCAAAGCTCACCTCCAGAGTGACACACTTCTTCCAACAAAGCCACACCTACTTCAAGACCGCACCTCCTAATAGTGACACTCCCTTTGCCATTTTCTTTCAAACTACCACACTGGCATAGGTCAAAGATTGTTTCTTTACGATCTGTCTACTCTGTGTACCTTCATACTAAAAATTTTCAAGTAAAATAAATGCTGCAAGGTGATTCCAATTTGAGCATTCTCTAAAGAAGTTTGTTATAGATTTAAATCATCTCTCTTGACTTTAGAGATGTCATATTCAGTCTGAGCCACCAATCTTTTTGGAGTTGGGAATCTAGTTCACAGCAGGGATATTGGAACATTTTGTGCTTGTACCTTTATGTCCTCTTCCCTTTCGTTTCTGTTTTCTTTGGACTGTGCTCTTCAGCTTCCTTCTAATATGACTGTTGAGTTTAATGGATAATTTCTCAGCCAGTGTTTTCTGATTACCTGCAGGGATACAAGGTTGATGTCTTCTCACAGGGCTTGTCTCCATCTGTGTAAACCTTGTCTGTGAACCTGGTTTAGAATAAAATGAGCGTAGTCATATATATTTAATATCTTAATGTTAATGCTCACAGCAACTTTGTCAGGTAGGCGTAACTACTGTTGTTTCTGCATTGCAGACGAGCAAACTGGCACGTGTAAGCAAGTCATGTAAAAAAATACTTGCCAGGTAAAAAAAGAGCGCTCAGTTAAATTTGACGCTCATATCAATAACTAATAATTAGTGAGAACTTATATCAGATACAAATTTTGGTAGCTGGATTGGAAAGTAAATGGTAAAGGTGGGGTTTTAAGCCATATGTCTTGGTATAGGGCCCAAGTTTTTCTGAAGTACTCCATTATCCTGGGCACAGAATACGACTTCCCTGGACATTCAGAATTGGATGGCTCCCCCTACCTGTATGTTACTAATTCTTTTTACTTAAGCACAACTGATCACATTATTGTAAAGTTATATGCTCTCTGATTTTAAATGCTGTCCTGAGCTTTCATCAGTTCATGTGTGCTTTCCGTGCCTTCTTAGTCACGCGTGGTCACTTCATTCAGCCTTTTGCGCCCATGTAAGACCCTTTCATTTGCTTATTTTCTGCAAAGATAAAGATTTAGTTAGTTACACAAATATGCTAATATAAATACTTAGAGAAGGTCAATAAAAAGACACCAGAGTAAGATACTTGACCTTTTAAACATGTTCTGTGTCTTCAGAAAGTCAAGAGATGGGGAAAGAAGTAAAGGAAGGAAAGTGGAAGTGGCTTTCTAAGAGTCACCGAGGCAGCTGTCTGGAAACAGCAATACGTCTTTATTAAAACTCAGGATTGGGCTTTTCATTTTATATGTCCAGAAACTGATCTGCAAAACCTAATGACTGATGAGATTGAATGACACACATCTTATTTACTTATCATCCTATTTTTGTTTGCTTGGTGTATATGTGGCATATACATGTTTGTACATTTGTGGATGTGGGTATACATACTTATGCAGAAATGCAAATAATTTTGGGTGTCATCTTCTATCACTTTCTACTCTGTGTTTTGAGTCATACTGCACTGAACCTGGAGCTCATGGTTACTGCTGGCCGGCCGGCCAGTGTGTCCCCGAGATCAGCTCGTGTAGGGCTGATTATAACAGTGCGCTGCCATGCTTGTTTTTTATGTGGGTGGTGGAGATCCAAACTCAGCAAGAAGCACTCTACCTACTGAGCAGTCTCTTTTTTTAAAATATTTATTTATTTATTATGTATACAATATTCTGTCCGTATGTATGTCTGCAGGCCAGAAGAGGGCACCAGACCTCATTCCAGATGGTTGTGAGCCACCATGTGGTTGCTGGGAATTGAACTCAGGACCTTTGGAAGAGCAGGCAATACTCTTAACCACTGAGCCATCCCTCCAGCCCCTGAGCAGTCTCTTTACCATTCATTCATTCATTCATTCATTCATTCATTCATTCATTCATTCATCCGTTAGGTCGTTTGTCCATTCATCTAAGACAAGGCTTGCTCTCTAGCTAGGCTGGCCTCAAACTCGTGATCCTAATACCTCCACCTTCTGAATGTTTAAATTAGAGGGATGTACCGCATATGAGCTCAAGTTGAAACAGAATTTCATCTCCCCTGCCCCGTCTGTGTGTGTGTGTGTACTGTTAAAATTAATGAGCCAAATGTCTTAACTCAAAATATAAAATCTGACTATAGAAATCGAAGACATATAAATTCCTACTGAGGACTTGCTTATATTTAAGGGATATATGAAGAACAGTTTTCATTTTTTATAAGAAGGATTAGATTAAACCCTGGTAGAATTTAGAAGAGAGTTCATTCTCAGCATATGTTATGACTTATTGATATTGTTGACCTCTTTTTTAATCGATTCTACCTCCATAGGCATAGTGTGATGATAGGCTTATCAATAACAAATTGATTTGGCTTCACAAAAGAAGCCATTGCAAAAGTAGTATTTCTTTTGTAAACATTTGGCCCAAATTATTTTGGTCAGCTCTCCTCTGTGTAAGTAAACTTCGCTACCAGAATTTTTAGCTGTTACCACATTGCTACCCAACTAACTTTTTATTATTTTGTAGAATGTACTAATAACCATTTGTATTTAATAAATATTTGTAGCAAGCTCTTATTTTTATTTTAATATTTTATGTGTATGGGTGTTTGCCTGCATGTATGTCTGTGTACCACATGTGTGCCTGGTGCCCAAGGAGGCCAGAAGAAAGTATCAGATCTCCTGGAACTGGACTTACAGATGGTTATGAGCTGCCATATGGGTACTGGGAATCAAACTTGGGTCCTCTGTGAGAGCAGCTGGGGCTCTTAACTGCTGAGCCATCTCTATAGCCTCTATGTTTTATATTTTTAAATGAGACAGATGAGAGACATCAATAGAAAACAAATGTCTTTTATTTTACAAACCTTCCTGTGAAAGCAATATCTTGATAAAACATTAAATCCTTAGATCTTTAGCCAAAAAGACAAGTGGTTTTCTTTTAATGCTAGCTGTTATAATTTTGGGTTTGTCACAAAGGGGTCTAGCCAGACTAGCTTCTTTCTGGATTAGAATTTAGTGTTTGCATTTTGAATGACTTAAATTGAAATACATTTTTTCTTCATAGAAATTGCATCTGTGCATCACCTAAAATGACAGTACATTATGGGAAGATGTCCCTAGGTGATTTTTGTCACTGAGTTAGTGTTGTAGTATCTGTTTGCATATATCTAGATGGGAATGTAACTCATTGGCAAAGCGTTCACCTAAAGTGCAAGCCCTAGGTTCCATCCCAGCACTACAAAGAAAAAACAGCTAGAAATGCAGATAGATAGCATGGCCTTTACACACCTAGTGCTGTTGGTATAGCCACTGTTTGACAAAACGTTAGGCTCATGACTGTAATTGTAAGTGGGCTTGTCTAAATAAAGCTGGACCCCTGGATTAATGTCAGTTACTGAGATGCCATGTCACTCTGCCTCTACCGATTGCTTCGTTCCTCATTGCTGCTCAGTCACAGTCTCTGGATCACGATGCCTAGCTCCAAAGCCTGTGAGAGTTAGACTAGTGGGTTTATTCATCAACTTTGTAAGTGCTTATTAGATGCCAGCTCCGTACCAACCATTCTCTAGGTGATGTGGATGTCAGGAAGAATCATACATTTCCTACCATTAGCTTTATTAGCCACACATACAGCAAATAAAGAAACAGATATACAGATTTTGTAGTGATACCTTCAGTGAACACAAATTAAGAACAGACATTTTCAAGTGGCAAAGGGGTCTGTGACTGTACCACCCCGAATGTTCCCAGCCATGCCTACTGACTTCTGAAACATAAGCAGTTGCTACTGCAGTAGGATGGCGTAGGTGGTTGAGTTACTGCTTTAGAGGGCGTCTTTCGGATTACAGAGCTAGGTATGAACAGGAGTGACCGATTGATGGTCTGTTACTGAGAGATGTCTTTCGAGCCTCCTTTGTGCAGACATGAAGACAGTTTCATGCGGCTATAATGAAGCATTCTCATATGTGGCACCCTCTTCTCCCCAGTGCTGCTACTTAGTAAGTAGCATTAGATTACCATATACATGCATATGTCTTGTTACTCAGTTACATTCTTCTGTAAAGGTCTGTGTCTTCTACTTCAGTGGTTCTTGCTAACCTCAGACTATTTGGAGCCGGCCTATAGACCATCATTTCTTTTTCTTTTCTTTTCTTTTTTTTTTTCTTTTTTTTTTTTTTTTGAGACAGGGTTTCCCTGTGTAACAGTCATAGCTGCTCTGCAACTAGCTCTTGTAGACAAGGCTGGCCTCGAACTCACAGGGATTCACCTGCCTCTGCCTCCCGAGTGCTGGTATTAAATGCGTGAGCCACCACCACCACCGGGCATTTTTAACTCAGCCCCCGGTGGTGCAGGCCACAAAGGTCTTAACCTTGAAAACTGTGGGCTCATCATGGTGTTTATCAGTCAGCTGGCCTTTTCTCTCTTCTTTGACTCTTTCCTTGACATCTATTTCTTGGAAACGTTCTTCTCACATTGTAGTGTTAGGGTCACATTGGAAACTTGTAAACAAAATGAAATTCCGTTTGGACCCTATGCAATTTTTATTCCATAAATGCTGGGATATCTATTTATAGGAGGGGCTGTGGACCAAAACTTGTGAAATACTGACTTTTTTTCTTTCTTTTTTTTTTTTTGGTTTTTTGAGACAGGGTTTCTCTGTGGCTTTGGAGCCTGTCCTGGAACTAGCTCTGTAGACCAGGCTGGTCTCGAACTCACAGAGATCCGCCTGCCTCTGCCTCCCTAGTGCTGGGATTAAAGGTGTGCACCACCATCGCCAGGCGAATACGTGGCTAAGTTGTTTAAAAGCTTATACTACCCTTGCAGAAAAACAGAGTTCCTGGTACCCAGGTTGAACTGCCTGTAACTCCAACTCTAGAGGTTATAATGCCCTCTTCTGGTTTCTGCAGAAACCTAAACTCATCTATACATTCTCACACAAATACACATGCATACTTATAATTAAAAATAAAATCTTCTTTGAGAATACTGACTCTCTTTATTAGGCCTTTTATTGCTGTGAAGAGACACCATGGCCATGGCAACTGTTATAAGCAAATTGGCAGCTTACAGTTTCAGAGGTTCAGTTCATTATCATCATGTCAGGGAGCATGGCAGTGTGCAGGCAGACATGATGCTGAAGCTGAGAGTCCCACATCTTGCTGGCAGTTGGAAGTCAACTGTCACACTGAACAAAACTTCAGCAAAAGAGACCTTAACGCCTGCCCCCAAAGTGTCACACTTCCTCTAAGTAGGCCGTACCTACATCAAACAAGGCCACACCTCTATAGTGCCTGTCCCTTTGGGGGGCATTTTCTTTCAAACCACTACACTGACTGTATTCATATGATCATGTGCTCATTGTCACCACTACATTTCGTATCTATCTTTAACCAAGTGATAGTGTAACACTTTTTTATGTCCGATTTTTCCCATCAGCTCTTAGAAGAAAGGACTGTCTTCACTGTTAGCACAATTTAGTTTTAGAAAGCAGTAGTCTGGGTGTTGCTGTGTAACAAGCTTTGGCATTTGTTAGCTCTGTGACCTTTGAAGATCTTTTACCCCTTCAAGACGTGGTCCTCTTTGTGTTCTAGTGGTCATTATATTTATTAACTATGGGAATTAGGAGCTGTACTGTAGGATATCATACTATATAATTTAGTCATAAATATACAGAATATGCTCAGCAAATGGAAACCATCAATTGTGCTATGGCAGAAGCAAATAAATGCTCACTTAAGGAAAACCCCTACAGTCTCGCATTAGCATCCAGATTCAGGTTGTGTTTAATACTCTGAAAAATCTCTACCCCTGTTTTAATTCGCTCTCATTTTATGTTTGGGAGTTTTATTAAAATACTGTGAAGTAAAACCTTGACTTGGGATTTTTTTTCTTTCATAGGAAAGCAGAGAAACCGATTGGAGCCGATGGATACCATATTTGTTAAACAAGTGAAGGAAGGCGGGCCTGCCTCTGAGGCTGGATTATGCACAGGTGCTAGTCATCAGTGTCTCGTACATTCATTTCACCTTTCCTTACACATCTTTTCTTGGAGGTTTTTTTCCCTTTTTTTGTCTTCTATGTATCTGTCTCTCTCTCTCTCTCTCTCTCTCTCTCTCTCTCTCTCTCTCTCTCTCTCTCTCTCTCCTCTCCTTCTCCCTCTCCCTCTCCCTCCCCCCCCTCTCTGTCTCTCTCTGTGTCTCTCTCTCTCTGTGCCTCTCTCTCTGTGCCTCTCTCTCTCTCTCTCTGTGCCTCTCTCTCTCTCTGTGCCTCTCTCTCTCTGTGCCTCTTTCTCTCTCTCTCTCTCTCTCTCTCTCTCTCTCTCTCTCCCCCCCCCCCCCCACATGTTTTTTGTTGTTGTTGTTGCTGAGATTGAGTTCTATCTTTCTTGAAACTCAGTGGATGTAGCTGAATGGACAGAACGATGAAACTTGATAAAAAGCTGGGCACTTTTAGTTAAGACACAGACTTGCAGTCTCTTTACAATCTATAGTTGAAGTTTGACAAAAGGATCTCTAAGTCTGGAAGTGCCTGATCAGGCAGGAAACCTACAGAATGACTGAGCTTCCCTGAGTTCCTTCATTTCCAAGTATCAGGGGGAGTGGTCTACTGAGGGAGATTTAATAGCTGCTTGATACTATATCTTTCTAATTTAATTTGTGACATTAATAAAATTAACTCAAAATCAAAGCTTAGCAAATACTTTAGAATATTTTTGTTGTTTTTAATGCATAAAGCAATTCAAAATAGAAATTGACAGCCTCTATATGCTTCTTTTAGTTCCCTTTGAATAAAGTATATTTTCAGCTATGAATAAGTAGTGAGTACCACTGCTGAGATTTATGAGGCTGCATTGTAATTATCCTTATCATATTTAAAGTAACTCTTATTTCAATATCATTAATATGTATAATATGCATATTAGTATCTACACATGCAGAATTTCATTAGTGTATCACCTGTCATATTCCAGGTGTCACAGTTTTGAGACAGTAAGTAGGAGATAATATGATAAGCACACAAAAAATTATTTCTATTTCCCATTCTTCTGTCCTTTTTTCCTTTTTTTGCCCTTTTATTCCTGTTTTTTTTGAGTAATCCAATATTTTTCTCCATTAAAATGAAGAGTAAATTAATAGATTCAAAGTACGAAAAATGCATATATTCATATTTAAGTTTCCTAGCACATTTATCAGTTATGCAGATATGTAGATTGGAAGAACACTGTAAGAAGTGAGGAAATAAAATCAGATGATCCTGTTGAACCGTTAGCATCATCTGAAGTCTGATGGGAAGGGGAGGAGTACCTGAGGACAGGAGCAGCACCTGGGGCCACTGCACTTTAAGTTCGTCAGTATCAGAATTCTTACCTGGACCATTGCTGTACTTCATGAGAAGTTGGAGGCATCAACGGGTGGATTTATTTTTGTAACAGGTACTTAAAAGTATGCAAGTATGTTTTAAAAATATGGGCACATTGGATATAGGGTGTAGTTCAGATAGCAAGCAGTTTGACCCCAGCACCACTAGAACAACAAAGAGAAGGAGCAGTCTCGGGAGCTACTTTACAGTTACCCAAAGCGAATTCTTTTCGGAGTTCCTAATGTGTTAGTTTGTTTATTTTTTTCTTTCTATTTAATTATTCTTTGTAATTATTCTTTGAAGGTGACCGGATTATAAAAGTCAACGGAGAAAGTGTCATAGGAAAGACCTATTCCCAAGTAATTGCTCTCATTCAGAACAGGTAGGATTCTTGAAAACTGATTAATTTTCGTTAAAATCCTATAGAGCAAGTAGGTTTCATACAGTGCTGTGCTCCTCTAAGGGACTGGGGTGACATGGAGCTTTCTTCTTCAGTGGATAATGTGGCTGGTGTTTCCAAACCTTAGCCCACTCATTGCTTAGTGGGCTTGCCAATTTGTAATGTTTACAATGTAAAATCCCTTGGGGTTGGAGAGCACATAGTATAGATAATATGAGTTTTCCACTTTGATTTGAAAGGACAAATATGTAATTTGCTTAAAATAAATCTGGAAATAAATGGACATTTGGTTTTCTAAAAAAAAAAAAAATCTTAGTGAGATGCATATTTTTAATGTATTTTACCTGACAGTCTTATTGAATAAAATCGTTAGCTTGTATTCCTTCATTTATTTTAACAATCTCAGCAAGCTATTCTTTTTAAATTCACTTGCCTGTAATCTACAGAAGGATAGAATTTTGAGTCTTAAAGGTAAATACATATTTATAGAATAAGTATCTATAAGACCACAAAAACAATTTAGTCTTCTTTCTTTCTTTCTTTCTTTCTTTCTTTCTTTCTTTCTTTCTTTCTTTCTTTCTTCCTTTCACTCTCACACTTAAAAATTTTAAATAACTTTAAAAAAAAATCTGAAGTAAAGAGGTCATGATATTGAGTCTCTATCAAGCGTCACCATGACTCTAGCTCTGACTTCCAATCCTATCTCTTTTCTAAGAGGTTCTTCCCCAGTTCAGATTCATAACTTTTGGATTATTGAATGGTTCCTCTTTGCTTTCTTCACCTATTTAAAGCTCAATTAAAATTCTTTATTTTCTAAAAGGTAAGATTGTGTGGGTATGTCTCAGTCAAAGACAACTTGAAGCATCTTCTTCCTCAGGAACACTGTCCACCCCGTTGAGACAGTCTCGTTCCTGGAGCTCAGCAGGCTCTTAGTGCTATCTCTCCGCCACCCTAAGGTTTTTATCCGGGGTTCTAGCTATGTCGACAGCAGTTTGTGCCATAGTTTAAATTATTTATACTAATGTCCTAATGCATTGTGTTGTTTTTACAATGAAATGATAGGATCATGATTAATTGATCTCAGAGTATTCTATTTGATGTTTTAATATTTAATGAAATTGCTAGAGAAGCCAAGTCTTTAACGTAGGTATTGGAGGCAAAGCTTCTGCAGAAGCAGCAGGAGAGATGTACACATTCTTCCTTTCCAGTAACCAAGATCATCACACCTACACCAGCATGCCAGTATATAACCTAATTTCTGTTTTCCCCAAATCCACATAATTCCTCTATTATTGGTACAGATATTTCAGAGTAACACGAGAATAGTAGTCTTAAAATTTCTGCCACAAGCAATTTGATGCTGAGAGAAAAGCCTTTTATGATGTTAGTTTATGTCAGAAAGTTGCATAGCAAGGGCAGAGCAGCTGAAAGCTCCGGGGCTACAGGGACTGTCACTGCCGGGAACGTCTCTGTACATTATGTGTGTTTTTGACATCCTGAAATGCTGGAATGCAGGGGCTGTTAGTTGTATTTGTACCTGTGGCTCATTGGTTTACCAACCTCCTGAAATTATCAACCTAAACAGATACGGACAAAGTACTGAATTTTTGAACTTTTTTCCATTTTCCGTTGGGATTATTTATTAGTCTTTGAGGGTATCAAAGGGAAGCTGTGATAATAGGTTAAGATAGCCCCACGATCCTTAATATATCTAAATATGAATGCAGGCCATGTCACAGGGCTCATTTCAGCTCCTCTTGAGTTCTCTTTCCTCCCCTTTTCTTTCCTGTGCTGCAGATCAAACCAGGCTCTGGCAAATGGTCTCCCACTGCCCTGTGCAAACCCAGGGAGCCGTCCCCAACAGAAACCTGCAGTGCCAGCATGAAAACGCTTTAAGCTGTACTGAGATTAAATCCTAGTGATAAAACAAATAGTTGAGGTGATGCTGAAAACTAAAATTATGTTCACCACGTCTGAGGCCAAGATGGAATTTTCAAATCTGCTTAAAATGTTAAATTTGAGGGGCTGCGATATAGTTCAATTCCCAGAACCTAAAAGCATCAAAGCAAGAAAGTCACTAGAAGAGTTCCTGGCTATTTTGTGTTAATAAATTTTAAGTTGATAATAAAAACCTATAATTTGTCTTATGGCTCAAATAAGCAATAAAGACTCATATTCTGATATTTTTACAAGTTTTTTTCCTCAAACTGTTTATTATGTAACACTTTATTTCTGAGTTAGCAGCATGTCATAAAGACAGCTCAGTTGCTTATGAACTATGGAAACTTATGTGGGGTGCCCTCTTTTGTATGTCACCTACCTCTGTGCGAACAGCTTCTTTCATATGGTTTGTTTTGAAAGTGATGGTTTAAAAGTGCTCCTAAACCAAGCATTCTGAGTTAGAGTTTCTTGTTAGCCTCCTGCCTCCTGACAGTGTTGTGCTCCATTTCAGTGACACCACACTGGAGCTCAGTGTTATGCCAAAGGATGAAGATATCCTCCAAGTGGTAAGCTTTCTTCAAATAGAAATTGTTCATAGACATGAATATAAGATGATTTTAAAAAGAAGGGGATTGCATCAAAAGAGTTTGCAGATCAAAACCACCCCCTGATTGACTCTCTCAGCAGTGTGTGGCTGTGTGCTTTATAAGAGAACAAGAGACTGTTGTCCATTATTGGAACTAAGTGTCGTTCATGGGACTGTTTTATAATTCTTCAGTGAGCTCCCCTGAAGCTGAGGCCTGAATCTTGGGCCTTGGGCTTGCTAAGGAAGCTCTCTGCCTCTGAGCTAATTCCCCAGCCTCCAGTTTCACAAGAGACTATTAATGTTACCATTTAGGATGAAATTCCTGAACAGTCAAGCCAAGTTGCATTATGGGTATCCTTTGACGCCAAGGCCAAACATCAGAGTGTGTACGCACATCTTTAGGGATTAGAATTTTTGTTTTTTGATGTGTAAATAAGAGCTTTTAGAAAGTAGGTGCTAACTTTTCTTATAATTGTTAGCCCTTTAAAAGTAAGTGTTCATTGTGAATGGACTCTGCAGCTTAGTGGGAAATGCATTTGAGTAAGTGAAACAGTGTGGGCACAAAGTGGGCGTGTAGTCTAAAACACTTTCCTGAGTGCAAGAAGGGTTAAAGGATATCAAAAATAAAACTTTCGCTTGAAATAATGTTTTCAGTGGACTTGGCAAGTCATTAGCATACAGGAGGTGGTGATGATGTCTTCTAAGTGACTTGTTTTTAACTCACAGCTAAATTCAATAAAACAGGGATGTAGCATGATTAATTAAAAACCCAGAGACAGATATTGGGGTTTTCTCTAAAGGTCAGAAAAGCAAAACAACCAGCCACTGGCTCTTAAGCCTCTGCCTTAGTCGGAAATGGCAATCCCGCGTCCAGGAGTCCTCAGAATGAGACTGTGTCTGAGAGCTGTCTCCTCCCATCTTGTATTCTTGTCTAGGACTGGGATTAAAGGTGTGCACCACTACCACTCGGTTTCAGTGTGGCTACTGGGATTAAAGGTGTGTGTCACCACTGCCTGGTCTGCATGGCTGACCAGTGGGACTGTTTTACACTCTGATCTTCAGGCGAGCTTTACTTATTAAAACACAAATGAAATATCACTACAGAGAGACAATAGTTTGAATGTAACCCAACGAGATTTTAAACAGTTTTTTGTTAAGCAAAAGCATCAGTAAGGAGACACTGAGGACTCATCTTATTTGCTGACATATAATAGATGAATTCGCTGATTCGTGGAGATGAACCCAAGTCTCCTCAAGGCATACTGGCTTTCTTTAGGAATGGCTCACTCTTGGTCACAGAATATTCTTCCTGAGTATGTGGACTAGGGCCTGGGAGACTCAACCAGAAACGTGTAGGTACAATGTAGTGACAGAATAGCATTAGTGAGTGAAACTGATGCTTCCAGTATAACTAGACTAGAGATGGAGGATTTTTCTCTAATGCTCTGTTGGCTCCAGTGCCAGAGTGCTCTGTGATTTCGGTAAACCTGGAAGCGGAAGACTTGAGGATAGACCACCTTCAAAGCTAAGTTGTCATGAGCTTTAGTTACTTTTCCTTGCCAGCAGCAGGTACTGCTGGAACAGTGTGGCTAGTATTGTCCTCAATTTCTAAGTTTGTAATTGAGTGCAGAATTCTGTGATAGATGAAGGATGACAAACAACTTCATGCAGCTGGCAAAATAGCTTCCTAATAAGATCAGGAAGTGGTGTGGTGGTACACGCCTTTAATACCAGCATTTGGAGGCAGAGGCAAGTGGATCTCTGTAAGTCCAGGGCAGCCAGGGCTGTTACACAGAGAAACCTTGTCTCAAACAAACAAACAAACAAACAAAAATACAAAGAAAAATCAGTAGAAGAAAACTAGGTCATTCTGCTGTATAATTCTTTGCAGCAAGAATACAATAAAGTATAGTGCAAAGCATTGTAAACATAGGGTGGCATGGCATACAGGTCTAGGCCCAGAACAAAGATTATGGTAGACCAAAATCTAAAATTTACTCTTGAAAATATTTTACAAATTACTTCAATCATAAATTTAAAAACATGTACCCTCAATGATAAAAGAAATCTCCACCTTTATATTTGGTCTTAACTCTGATTTTAAATTGTTTAGAAATTAAAAGGGCGTCTATATAAAATATAATTGATGCATAATATGCATTGTTCTGTGAAGGACAATAGACTATGGCTACTTTTTGAAGCATAGTTTTTATGGGATTATGGACAAGCTTTGCCTTAATTAGGGTTTTTATTGCCGTGAAGAGACACCATGACCATGGCAACACTATAAAGGAAAATATTTAATTTATTTAATTGGGACTACCTTACTGTTCAGAGGTTGGTTTAGTCCATTATGGCAGAAAGCATGGCAGCATGCAGGCAGTACTGGAGAAGTAGCTGAGAGTTCGACGTCTGTATCTAGGTGAGAGAGTGAAAAGGCAGGCGAAGAGAGAGGGACACTGGGCCTGACTTGAGCTTTTGAAACTGCAAAGCCCACCCCCGGTGATATACTTCCTGCAGCAAGGGCACAACTCTTGATGGGTCTATGGTGACTATTTTCATTCAGACCAAACAAGCATCGTTATTGGAGTTACTATAAATATGCAAAGAGAATCAAAGGGTTTTTTGTTTTTGTTGTTTGGTTGATTGGTTTTTAACCTTATATAGAAATATACTGTGTTTTGGTATAGATCCTGGGGCTTAACTATTTCACAGGGGACCTTGAGACCTTACATAGTACTTACATTGAATTTAAATTCGTTTTTAATTTTGAAGTATCCATTTGGGTTTAAAAAGAAAAACAACGTTAAGAGTAGCTACATAAGCAATCTTAATGATACTGAAATAATATAATTTCAGGTAAATGTTTTTTTCATACAGGATGACTTAATATTATCATAAAAGAATACAAATAGACATAATTACATAAGGACATAATTGCTTTGTTTTGCTTCCGGGGTATTCTGTGCCATTTAATTGGTGCCCACTGATAATTTAAAGGTTCCCTGATGTGTACTTAAAGCACTGGTGTGTTGGACCATGATTACTTGTTGAAAGAGTTGATGCTGTGTAACCAAGCACATGAGAAGAAGCACATTGTTACGGTTGTGAGCAAGTTGCAATTATTAATTCTCTTCCCAGAACATAAAGTTATATTTTCATACTCAGTGTTCATTTGCCTTAAAAGATTGCATATTCTGATTCCATCCAAGTGACCTGTTCTTATGAATATATGTCTTTCTTTATGGAGCCCAGAGCAATCTTCAGATGTCATGGGAGAAAAAGCATTTTGTAGTTTGAGTTCTCTGTCCCTAACTTGTTTCCCCAGTATTCCTTGGGACTAGTTTGGGCTATATATTTATGCTTTTTGGATTGCCACGTACAGCCCTGGGTTATTCTCCAGTACAACAACCTTAGGAATAAAATACTTGTTAATTCCTCCATGGGTGGTTAATTGGTGAGACCATTTGTTCCCAAATTTAGTGTCCAGAATTTCTGTGTAGAAATTTTGGCTATATCTAAAGAAAATAAACATTTAAAGTATTTTATAGATAACGTTCCTCTTCAAATTTGGCTAAATGAGTTACCTTTGAATTATTGCAGAATGACCTTTTCAAGCATGTATAAAACCTGTGGGGGTAAAAATGGGCTTTTATGGGGAGTAAGTATGTGTATGTTCTCTTCAAGTACAGTGTGTTTTATCTAGTGCAGGAGAAGTTTGCCAAACCTTCCCAGTTTCCATGACATTCTGGGCTGTAGGGACACAAACCCACTGCAGGAAATACTGCAAGAGTCCGTGAAGCTCTCTTAGCTCTCTTAGGTCATTGTGTGTGTGTGTGTGTGTGTGTGTGTGTGTGTGTGTGTGTGTGTGTGTGTGGCACGCGCGCATGTGTCACAGAAAAGCAGTGACATGGACTTAATCAATGTGAAAAAACTAGGCTTGTTATATACATAGCCAAGATGCATACTTCATGTTCACATTTACAGTGTTTATGCTATAAAAATATTACGATGTGTGTGTTTATAAATTTAGCTTCTATTTCTCAACTGCACTCAAGACTGTTCTGTAATACCTATTACTACTACAAGTTATACTCTGGAAGTGACTTTTTATGTCTAGTTGATAGTTATTTAATAAATGAATAAAGCACTATAAAAGGCATTGTGTTGAAAGATCTTAAGTTTTGAATGAATAATCTATTTAAACCAAAGAGTTGTTTCCTCCCGTCATATGGTGACGTTGTCTGTAGTCAGCCTGTGGTTATGCTCTGATCTACCAGGAAGGAGGAGGGTGCACTATTTTAAATGCATAATAGAGGCATTCACTTAGTCTGGGAAGCAGGGATGAAGGCACTCAGGGGAAGAGAGAGGCAGCGATGCTGCTCATGTTGAAGGGAAGCTTGCACATTATCAGGTAGCTGTGAATATTGGAGAAAATGCCTGTCAGGTCTGTGTGTCACTAGATGTATTCTGCTTCCATGAGTCAACGACAAATCCAATAAGAACCAGATAAGAGCTTGAGAATAAGATGCTCAGTGGATACTGAAGTTATTCTTATGCTCCACTGCCCTTTACTCTCTTGGTACCTTCCAGAGAAATCATTATAGGTGTATTTTTAGCTTGCTGTTTCCAGCATCAATATGACAATATGATTCTGTCTTTATATCAGTAAGCAGCTTCTACTGTGTTTTCCCATTTTCTGCTAGCTACAATTTACAAAGGATGTCACAGCACTGGTAAGAGTTGCACAGTAGCCATTTCCTTGTTTTTTAAGTTATGTTCCATAGTGATTTGTCAAAAGCCAATCTGTTACAATTGTAAGTTTGCTTACTCATACTAATTTGCAGAGCGTGTATGTAACACGTGGTTTTCCTTCCTCCTCCACCGTTATGTTTTGTTTGTACTCTAGAACTAGGATTAAAGCATATTTATCTGCATTTGTATTTTTTAAGTATCTCACCCTCTCCTTAATCCTTTGCCGTGATGTGGTAGCTGCACGTGAGCTTGGCAGGCTGTGTAGTGTGAGGGCGGGTGTGCTGCCAGGCAGGAGTTACTCATTTGATTGGGGTGACAGTCGCCACACCTGACTGCCCAGCTGCGCATAACCCTGTGGGGCGTCCGTGAGCTCTGTTTGTATGGAGCTTTTCTAATTAAATTTCAGTTCTTAAAATTTCGAAAGTATTGCTAGATAAATTTATAAATTATAAAAGTCAGAGCTGCATGCATGCTTCTTAGTAATTGAAGTGCCTTGAGAAAGGACAGTTTGTCGAGTAATGTTTGCTGAACTTAAAATAATAAAAAGTTTATATTCAGAAAGATGAATTATCTTTTTCATATTTTTTTGTTCTTAATATATGCTACCTAATTTCTCAAATCTGCACATTCAGTGACTTTAAATATGAAAATATTTAGCATGGCTGTTTAGGGACTTAATTTTCCAAGGTGATTTTTTAAAAAATTCTTTATAGTTAATTGACAAGCCATTTCAGTAAATGTTAAATTTGTTATAGTATTACCACCTTAAACAACAATGTATTTGGGTAAGACTTTTAATATTTTGACTTTCTTCCCTTGCAAACATTTAGAATCTTCTTTTGCTGGGATTTATTAGACAGTCATTTAACCTATTGACTGCCCAAAAATCTTAAAGCTTAAATGGAGAGATTTTAGAAATGGCGTATTATCTCTGATTGGTTAGGAGCAATATTATAGGTCTCATGAACCTCTTGGAACAATTAATGATTGCAGTTTGTATGTGTGGCATGTTCTACAGTTTATTCAGTTTCTTTAAGGATAATTCTTGAGGATATGCAGTGCTGTGCTGTGCTTTCCATGCATGTCATAGTAAGCATCATTCAGGGTTAAGGTAGGGCTTACTTAGTCAAATAGTGAACTACAAACATGAAAATTATTTGTGATACTTTTCTCTGATTTCCATACAGGCATATTCTCAAGATGCCTACCTGAAAGGCAATGAAGCTTACAGTGGCAATGCCCGTAACATACCTGAACCTCCACCAGTTTGCTATCCCTGGTTGCCATCCACTCCTTCAGCCACGGCACAGCCAGTTGAAATATCTCCTCCAGACTCCTTACCGAACAAACAGCAGACCAGTACACCGGTCCTGACACAGCCTGGCCGGGCTTATAGAATGGAAATACAAGTGCCTCCATCACCAACGGATGTTGCAAAGTCAAACACAGCAGTGTGTGTTTGCAGTGAAAGTGTGAGGACTGTCATTGTGCCTTCTGAGAAGGTGGTAGACTTGTTATCCAATAGAAACAACCATTCAGGTCCTTCGCACAGAACTGAAGAAGTAAGGTATGGTGTAAGTGAGCAGACCTCTTCAAAAGCAGCATCAAGAACCACATCACCGTCATCAGTTCCCACTGCCCACCTGTGTCATCAGACCACAGGCTCCAGATCGCTGGAACCTTCTGGAATTTTACTTAAATCTGGAAATTACAGTGGACATTTAGAAGGAGTCTCAAGTAGTAGACCTCAAGCTGTGGATTCTCCCTCTGTGTCTGTCAATCACTATTCCCCAAACTCCCATCAGCACATAGACTGGAAAAATTATAAGACTTATAAAGAATACATTGATAATAGGAGGTTGCACATGGGTTGTCGGACAATTCAAGAAAGGTTGGACAGCTTAAGGGCTGCGTCTCAGAGTGCAGCGGACTATAACCAGGTGGTACCCACCCGCACTACTTTGCAGGTACGACGTCGAAGCACCTCTCATGATCGAGTGCCCCAGTCGGTTCAGATCCGGCAGCGCAGTGTATCTCAGGAAAGACTGGAAGATTCTGTGCTGATGAAGTATTGCCCAAGGAGCGCGTCTCAAGGAGCGCTGACCGCGCCACCTGTTAGCTTTAGTAATCATAGAACTCGTTCATGGGATTACATCGAGGGGCAGGGTGAAGCCACAGCCAGCATCAGTTCTGAAAGTCAGATGCCTGACTCAAATGGGGAACGAAAACAAACATATAAGTGGAGTGGATTCACCGAGCAAGACGATAGACGAGGTATTTGTGAACGACCCAGGCAGCAAGAAGCTCACAAACCTTTCCGAGGTTCAAATTTGACTGTGGCCCCTGTTGTTAACTCCGATAACAGGCGACTGAGTGGTAGAGGAGTGGGGCCTGTTTCACAGCTTAAGAAAATCCCACCAGACCTCAGACCACCACATTCCAACAGAACTTTTCCAACTACGAGTGGGATGTCACTGCCACGGGGTGTTTCACAAGACAGGTCCCCACTTGTGAAAGTCCGAAGCAATTCTCTGAAAGCGCCTTCTGCACCTGTCTCCAAACCATCCTTCAGCCAGCACTCACTGGTGTCCACGAAAGACCAAAGGCCCGTCAATCATCTGCATCAGCATAGTCCACTGAATCAGCAGACATGGTTCAGACCTGAAAACACCCTCGAGCACCAGCTGGGGACTGAGATGTCCCCATGTTTACCCGGAACTTCTGCTAAGACAGGGCCTCAGCTCAGTGAGAACTTGGGAACTTCAGATTTAGAATTATCTACCAGTCCAAGGAATGGAGATTTAAACTTACAGGAGGCTGAAATTCAGCAGCCAGATGTGCTAGATAATAAAGAATCTGTCATCCTAAGAGAAAAACCTCCATCTGGTCGCCAGACGCCGCAGCCTTTAAGACATCAGTCTTACATCTTGGCAGTGAATGACCAGGAAACGGGGTCAGACACCACCTGCTGGCTGCCAAATGATGCTCGCAGAGAGGTTCATATAAGAAGGATGGAGGAAAGGAAGGCTTCAAACACCAGTCCGCCTGGTGATTCCCTGGCTTCCATCCCATTTATAGGTGAGCTCAGAGATGCTCCATAGTGTTGACTATGTAAAAATGTTTTCAGAAAACAGGGATTTATATTCCGTAAGCACAGACATTTTAAACTGCTTTCAAAGCATTTTAAGTGTTGTTTACTTGTTTGTTTTCAGTGCTGGGGATCAGACCCAGTGCCTTATGCGTACTAGGCAAGCGCTTCCCCAATGAGCCACAGCACCCCTCTCTAAATATTAAGTTGTGCTTTGGTCAGATCCATTGCTTCTCCTCCTTAAAATTATTTCCATTAGATATTTTCCTTTAGAAGTAAACTTGAATCTCATGTTTTTTTGGAGACAGGGTCTCAGTAGGTAGCCCAGGCTGGCTTTGAACATATGGTTCTACCCCTCCACTGGCCAAGTGGGCTTACAGGTTCTCATAATCTCTTCTTAGTTTTCGTTAAATCAGTTTCTACCATCTGTGGTCAAGAGACTCAATGGCCAGTTATACCTAGTTGTTGATCCAGGCATGCCCTTCCCTACTGCGTCAGTAGTCAGCAGCTGCTGGGTCATAGAGGCTGGTGCAGGGAGGGACAGACTCCTGGGCAGGAGCTCCTGTGTTGTCACCCACACGGGTGGGCCTTTGAGTCACTCGTGCTTCTGTAGGTAGCCCCCCACCCATTTTCCTGTAAGTAACCACTGGGGACTCTAGTAGTTCACTGAGGTTTTAAAAAAACAAAAAATAAGAGGTAGGAAAGCTTTGAACATTAGTAATGAGCCCTGCATTTACATTTTACAGTGTGAAGCACGCTGTAAAGAGGGACCATGCGTCGGGGTGTGCAGAGGCCCTGCTTTGACACCAAGGCATGGTCTTACAAGTTTATGAAAGGCTCTCCGTAGCTTTGTAATGTAATTTGTCAATTTCTTACATTTTTCTCTCTAGAGACACTTTAAGCTGTTGATCAATTGAACTGTCACGTAGCACTATCCAAATCAGCTTAAGAGAGTCAAGAATAGTGTCAAGTTTTTATAAATCGGTTATTTTCATTGTGAGGAGAGTTTCAGCCAAAATTATACCCACATTCAAGTTTGTATCCTTACTGCCAAGCCTGCTGAATAGTTCTTGTTGTACATAGAATGTAATAGCTCACCTACATTGGTAACTGAGGACTAATGGTTTGTATGTATGTGTTCTACAACCTGAAGCTACATTTCACAGGTCAATGAGATCTTACCAGAGTGACAGCATCACATTTTTTTTTCTGCATTGTGAGATGTTAGAATAAGATAACATGGAATATATTTAGTTTTTAAGTGCTGGGAGATAAAATGAGAATCAACTATTTATTAAAAAGCATCCATTAACTAAAATTCAGAGTAGTTGTCTCTATAATTCTGTGTATACGCATATTAATGAAAACAGAGCGTCTTACTGGATTATTCAGTAAGAACAAAATGCTCAGGGCTGGAGTGGCGGGCGGTTCAATAGCTAAAAGTGCTTCCTGCTTTCCCAGAGGACCTGAGTTCGGTTCCCAGTTCGCCCACACCAGATGGCACACAACTGCCTGTAACTCCAGCTTCAGGGGATCCATCTGATGGCCTCCATGGAACCCGTACATGTGATATATACTCACATGGATGCATATACAAAATAAAAATTCAGCCAGGTGGTGGCAGTGCAAACCTTTAATTCCTCAGTTGAGACCAGCCTTGTCTACAAAGTGAGTTCCAGAACAGCCAGGGCTACACAGAGAAACCCTGTCTAGAAAAACAAAAAACAAAACAACAAAATCAGACTTTGTAAAGAAAGTAAAAGTGCTCACTGACTCCCTTCGTCGTTTTGAATACTTACTGAAGCCTTTCTCCTAATTCCTACAGAATACATCTGTTTTAGCACTTCTAAAGTTACACAGTATAACAGCCCTCTGAAAGCCTACTCGCGGAGCCTGTGGTCATGTGGCACTAGTTACACAGCACCAGGAGTAGAGGCCGAGACCTAAGGGTCTTTGACTGTTCTCCCACTGTGGAAAACTGTCCATCCCATGATCAGCCTCCCAGAAGTTCCCAAGCTTGAGGTGGGCAGCCTGGCACCTTCTGAGTTATTTACAGCATAGCCCAGCATTTATAATACTTCTGCTTGAAGTAAAGACACTGAAAGGAATATAATTTTAGTATTCATCTGATTTTTAGAAAATAAGCTTTCTTTTTACTTAACATATTTACCCTTTTTCTTTGATGCTTTCAGCTTTTTGATTAAAAAATCCGTTCTTGAAACATTAGATTCCAAAGACCTTGTCATGTTAAGTAGAGGTTGGAGAACTTTTATGTTCATTTTTTAATTCATAAAACCTCAGTACTTATTACTGGGCTTTAAATTTTATCCTACATGTTTTTCATTACCTATTATTATATATATAAATACACATTCTAGGGGTGGTTAGGATAGATAACAAGATCCAAGTGGAGAGAAGAGAATGTATGCAACGCTCCCCAAAAAGCTTTTAGAGAACACAGATTCCATTAGACTGTGTTATTGAGAATTGTTTATTCAGCAGCCAAAGAAAGCAAAAAATGTTAGCTTACATGGAAAATAAGTTTTTTTCTTTTTACTGTAGCAGTCTCCAAGTCATTAATATATTACTAGATGCTGGGAATTTCCTAGGGTTAGTAGATCTTAAAAATATTTGGTAGTACATTCTTTTGTTTAGATTATCTAATGGCGTCAGTGTACTATAAGACAAATTTTGGTATATGTTGACCTGTTTTGTGGTACTTTATTCAAATGTTAAGTAACAAGGAAAAAGTTAAGGCTTGCTTTTGTGCTATCAAACCTAGAGGTCCTGTTATTTTAATAATGCTTTTTGTTACTTGAAAACATTATAGATTAATGTCCTCACATATCAAATGCCTTGTCTTTTCCCCCAAATACCAATGTAGAGCCAGTTCACTTATTTAGCTGTCTGTCAGGCAGAACGAAGGTCTTCAGCAGGGGTTTCAGCCTGTGCATCATGATCGCTTTCGGGGTCAAATGACCCTTTCACAGGGATCACATGTCAGATGTATTTACATTGATAACAGCAGCAGAATCACAGTAAACGTGTAGCAGCAGTGAAGTAAAATGAAGATAATTTTATGGTTGGGGTGACCACAGCATGAGGAACTGCCTTAAAGGGCCACAGTATGAGGAAGGCTGAGAACCACTGACTTACAGGAAGAAAATTCTCCACGTATTTTATTACACATTTATTTAACTTGTAACATCAATCTTTTACTACACAATGTGGGGAAAATGCCAACATTTCATTTTTATTTTCTTATTTATTTTTTTAAAAAAGAAAACAATCTCTTTTCATTTTATGTACCGAACTCAGTTCCCACTCCCTCCCCTCGTCCCATTCCTTCTACCTTCCCTCCCCCCCACCTCTCATCCACTCCTCAGAGAGGGTAAGGCACATTGCTTTGAGGAAGGACCAAGGCCCTCCCTACTATATCTAGGCTGAACAAGGTATTCATCCAAAGAGAATAGGTTCCCTTAAAGCCAGTACAAGCAGTAGGGATAAATCCTGATGCCACTGCCAGTGTCCCCACAGTGTACCCCAGCCACTGTGTTACTGTAACCCACATTCAGAGGGACTAGTTTGGACCTATGCTGTTTCCTTCCCTGTCTGGCTGGAGTTGGTGAGCTCCTATTAGCTCAGGTGAACTGTTTTAGTGGGTGTCCCCATCATGGTCTTGACCTCTTTGTTCATATTCTCATTCCTCCCACTCTTTAGCTGGACTTTGGGATCTCAGTCCAATGCTCCAATGACTCTTTCCATCAATCTATGGTGACATTTAAGTTATTCATCAATTTGACTCCAAGGCAAGGCCAGTTTGGGCACCCTCTCTATTGCTTATGGTCTTTGCTGAGGTCATCCTTGTGGATTCCTGGGAATTTCTCTAGTGTCAGATTTCTTGCTAACCCGTAATGGCTCCCCTCCATCAAAGTATCTCTTTCCTTGCTCTCATCTCTGTCATTCCTCCATCTTGACTATCCTGTTTCCTCAAGTTCTTCCCCTTCTTCCCTTCTCTTCCCCTTCTGCCTTTCTCTACCCACCTCTGTGCTCCCAATTTTGTCAGGCAATCTTGTCTACTTCTCCTTTCTAGTTGGATCTATATATGTTTTTCTCAGGGTTCACTTTGTTACTTAGCTTCTCTAGGGTCGTGACTGTAGGCTCCTTTGCTTTACAGCTGTATCCACTTATGAATGAGTACATACCATGTTCATCTTGGGCATATACCCAAAGTACGCTCAATCATACAACAAAGATATTTGTTCAACTGTCTTCATAGCCGCATTATTTATAATAGTCAGAACCTGGAAACAACCTAGATGCCCCTCAACTGAAGAATGAATAAAGAAAATGTAGCGCATTTACACATAAGAGTACAATTCAGTGGTAAAAAACAATGACATCTTGAAATTTGCACGCAAATGGATGGAAGTAGAAAAAACATCCTGAGTGAGGTAACCCAGACCCAACATTTCCTTTTTAAATCAGAAACTCTGGACTGAGAGCGAGGAGAGCCTGCATAGGACCAAGCTAGGGTCCTATGTACGGGTGACAGTTGTGTGTTTTGGGCAGTCTGTGGGGCCTCTGACAACTGGACCAGAATGTATCCCTACTGTTTGAACTGGCGTCTTGGAACCCATTCTCTTTGGAGGGATACCTTGCTCAGCCTAGATATAGTAGGGAGGGCCTCAGTCCTGCCTCAAAGAGATGATGACTTTTAGATAGCCCAACAGCTACTGGTTAGTGTATAGAAATGCTGCTGTTTTGTATGTTGATGGCTATTTTTGTGTCCTGCAGTATGACCAAATTTATTTACTTGTAATAATGTAATGACAGTTATGTTGTTCTTGAGTTTTATTTCTAAGATAGGGTCTCAGCGAGAGCCCTGGATGAGTTAGAACTCTATAGCTGAGACTGGCCTTGACCTTTTTATTCTGTTGTCTTTACTTCTTGGGTGCTGGGATTAGAGGTGTGTGCCACCATACCTGGTTTCACGAAGAGCTAGGGATCCACCCTATGCCTTCATGCATGCTAGACAAGCACTTTACCCCCAACCTATGTCCTAATAGTTTTTTTGATAGAGTCTTCATGACAGATGATCACATGTACCTGCAGTGGGAAGGCGGAGGGTGGGGAGAGGCGGATACTCAAGTGTGTTCCTTATTCGGTGTGAGATACCTCCCCATCAAGTGTGCTGCCCACAAAGGCGGGTCTTCTTTCTTTAGTTATGCCTTTTGGAGACACCGCCATAGACAACCCCAGAGAGTGTGTTTCCATGACAATTCCAAGTCTAATCAAGTTGACAGTGGAATATTAATCATCATAATAATCATGCTACCTGCATGATTTTTTAAAAATTTTTTAAAAAATAAAAAGACATGTTTTTTGGTTGTAATGGTATTGTTATCTCTTAATTGGGCCTTCTCTTGTTTTCTTTAGTGTGACTAAAGGTTTGTCAATCTTGCTTATCTTTGCAGAGAATTAACCTTTTGTTTCGTTGACTCTATTTATTAAAGGATTTATTGCTTTTGGTTATATAATAGAAAAATTACAATTTTTCAAACATTAGTTCTTTTTGCTAAAATACTGATTATTAAAATGATAGAAGATTGTTAGAATTTGCTCAGAATTAGTGTTTGACCATCTGAACCAAGTGATCAAAATTCTGTTTTATATCACTGTAGTTTTTTTGTAAAGGATTCTATTATGGGACATCTAATCTTATGCCTTATATATAGTTCTGCCCTCCTATAAAATTTTGTTTAGCCTAAAATACTAGAAAGTAAATCGTTGATGTTTTTACAAGAGTAAGAATTTAGAATGAAGTTATGGCTCACTAATTGGAAGTCAGGTGCCAAGCAGGCAGGGCCGATGAGGCTTGGTTTAGATGATACCATTGAATTCTGCTGTCTTGCTCTCTTAGTCTATAAAGTCATGTTTCAGGATTTCGTTTGTTTTACAGGAAGTAGGATATGTAAACCGTTTACACGTATTAGCACATAATGAGCACCATTAATGTTAGCTGTCATGCATGTATAGAGATTGGTTTGACAGGAGGTGACAGACTTAGAGATGGTGAGAACTCGCAGCACAGAGTTTCCCATTTCTACAAGTCCATCTGCACGCAGCTAATGGGAAAATCATGACTGACACCTGTCATGGACAGAAGGGACCTTTTATGATTTACATAACAATGCCAAATGGATTAGAATGTCCTGATAGACTTCTTCTGGATGTTACATACTGGACTTTGTTATCTTGCTACACAAGTTAAAGACTTGTGTTGGGGGGAGTTGACAGTCAGACTTGAAAAAAATCAATTTTTACACATGGCTGATTATTTGCTTTGGTCCATTTAGGGTCTTATACCTACATGCTTTGTTTGCTATGCTTGTTTTCATTTATACATTGTTGGGGGGATTATTCATTTTTATATTTTCAGAGTTATTGGCAGCACTACAGTAATGGTTGTGTAAAGCGAATTTTAATAGAGAGCTGTGTCATTTTATTGGTGGTTTGATGACTGCTAAAACCTTCATTTGGCCTTTTTAGGCACAACAGTCGACTATGACATTTTTAAGGTTCAGTAATTGTTTTCCTTCCTTACAGACGAGCCAACCAGCCCTAGCATTGATCATGATATCGCACATATCCCTGCATCTGCTGTAATCTCAGCCTCTCCCTCCCAGGTCCCCTCCATAGCAACAGTTCCTCCCAGCCTCACGACTTCTGCTCCTTTGATTCGACGTCAGCTCTCCCATGACCAAGGTACGTTTAAAGTGATTCTGCACTGTACCTCACAAATACCTGGCAAACGGATCTTTTACCATTGAAAGAATCTGAAAGATCACTTAAAAAGTATGAATGCTGGGTCTGAATTGCAGAATCTGTTGGACCTCCCAGCTTAGATGGCCAGCACAACTCAAAGACAGAAAGATCAAAATCCTATGATGAAGGGCTGGATGACTACAGAGAAGACGCAAAACTGTGAGTCTCAGACGTATTGTTTTAAATGTTTTTATGTAAATGGTATTCATTATGAGTTTAGCTTTTAAGGTTGTCTTATTTTAACTTTGACATCAGAAATGCAAATTGAATAGTATCAAAGTAGCATCCAATTTATTTTAGAAGTAATATTTTTATTTGTTTATAGCAACATGCTTTTATATGCCATAGATATAAGACGCTAGTCCTTCCCCACACTTGTAGCTATTGATAGTGGTTTTACATAATGAGGTAGGGCTATTAGTCATCGTGATGATGTGTTCTTTCAAAATTTTGCTGATTATTTTTATTTTATTACTTGAACCTTCAAACATGATTTTCTAGTTCCTTTTCATGTGGATATTTTTATTGATACATTGTTTGGTTCATAGATTAGTTTAGGAAATGTTGACAGCGTTTATCAGTGAGCAATTCTTACGTCAGTTTGTTTAATGTCCTTTTAGGCTTTCATCAGATTGTCATTTGTATTCTAATACAATTAGTTCTTCTAGGACTAGTCGCATAAGAGCGGTTCCTCTGAGATACTGCCAGGGTACAATGTTCCAGCTCAGTAGGAGTTTTCCTCATGATGCCAGGTTGGATATGTGAGCCATTGCCATGCAGTTCGGGCTTCTCTCTACACGGGCTATGCACAGCTTTCTTCAAAGATGGCAGCACTACGTGTTTCCTCACTTATTCAACACATGTACAATGTCTTAGACAATATTAACTCCCCATTGCCTTCTCTTGTCTCCTCAATCTCCTGCTAAACTCCTCAACTAAACTACACTACAGTGTCTATGTCCGTGTGTCCCACTGAGTTCAGTTAGGGAAGCATGCCTGAGCATGTGTGGAGTTATTTACCATAGCACAAACAGCTTACCAGTGGCCATGAACAAAATCCCCCCCCACACACCTGCTTGCAAGTAGCGGCTCCTCCTCACTTTCCTCCCCTCACTGGTGCTAGGTGGTGACTCTGAGTTTGTCACAGATCCACCTTGTGTCCCATGTGTGAATTGGGGGAGGGAGACTGTGGACTGTGATGTTATTTGAATTATGCAACTAGTGGTCTACTCTCTATTGGCCTTTAACTGCTCTTCTTCATTCGCGGACATTTTTACCTTTTCTTGAGAGTAGTTAGTAATTCCAACGTCCAGCTCATGTCTGTGTCTGGTTTTATAATCTTCCATATCTTGAAACTGGGTTCCTTTTTCGTTTGAATTGTCTTTTTTTATTATCATTACCATTTTTTATTGAAAGCTAGACGCTACAGATAGACAAAAATTTGGGTTAATTTTACAGTATTCCTTCCCAGGGGTGGGCATAAACTGTGAGACAGGCTCTCTCCAGGAGTTTAACCCTTTCTTTCTAGCCTACTGGTAAACAGTTTCAGAGTCTCCTGGTACTTTTCAGGAAGGAGTTTGTATACCTGTTTCTCATTGCCTTCTTGGTTGAGGTGTTTTTTGAGAGAACAGTGATATATTTAGTCACATCTTAAAAGTTTAATTATTTTTAAGAATTAATACTGACCTGAAGCCTTTTCATTGACAGCATTTGTTTCTCCCATTCTTGAAAGCACTCAGAGTGTGGGTGAATGAGTGTATGCAATGGGGTGGGTTAAGGGGTGGGGTAGGTTAAGAGGGAGTGTCTCTGGCCTTCATGGACCTGCATGCAGAGAGTTGATCATAGGCAAGAAATCTTGTTTACCATTAACTCAGTAGCCAGTATTGGTTCAAACTTTTGGAGTCTGACTCTGAGTGGTTTATTTTAGGCATGTTTAAGCAAAACACAGTTTAGTGAAAACTTCAGGTGATTATCAGCTCAATCCTGCATGCACAACAAAACATACATAAACCTATGAAAATTGGACGTAACTACATTGAAACTCTTTGCTAAAGTTCAATGGGACACCTTACATAAGGATAGCTTCTATAGATTGACTGAGAAAAACCAGTTTTCAGTGTTCTGTGGGTGGGGAGTCCATTGTCGGAAAGTCTCAGACTATGCAAAGAGTCAGCAGGCTAGGAAGCACATCTGCTTCCGCCTTCTGGGCAGAAAACAAGTTTTGCATTCCCTCTCTTGAAGGAAGAGCTCTGCATTCTTCACATTCCAGGTTCCCCAGTGCTTACCAGTGAATACCACGACCTGCCTCCTGCTGGTAGAGGGCACAAGGTGTGGCCGGCATTGCTGACTGCTGCATTCAAGGTCCAGGGTTTCCATTAGCTGCATAAGGCTGATGAGCTGTAGTAGACTGCCCCCTGTAGGTAGCAAGCCCAGTGGTTAGCCCAGAGGTAGCTTTTCCTTTGATATAAAGAAATATGTTTTAAAAAGTTGCACACTTAAAGCAGAAAAGGCAGAAACAGCTGACCTGGCAAATGAAAGCTAAGAAAGCTGTTATCAATGAATTGAAAATGTACATGTTTATAACTTAGCTTTTCTCACTTATATTGAACAATGAACATATCAATAGCATGATTAGGATGAAATGTCAAGTCATTAATTAATGAAAATTTAGTTGTAGTAGTCAGTTCTTACATAAAGAGTTTTTAATACTTACTGCACTTATTTATATACTTCTCCAACAGATCCTTTAAGCACGTGTCTAGCCTGAAGGGAATCAAGGTCAGTATTTAATATTTTTAAGATACCGAGTAAATGATCAATGTTTTATTTACCTTAGTTTACTTTAGTCCATCAAAGAAAAGTATGTATTTTCTCTTTTGGGTATTTTGTATTTAAATGATATTACTTTTTAACCCATGTCCACTGGATTGGAAAGATACGTGAAAAAGTGTTTTTAATTTCTAAACATTTTCATCAAGTATATAATGCCTTACAAACATTGGACTGATTTTTCTCATTAACAACTCAAGGCCCAAATCAAAATGCCAAGCAGCCCTTCTGCATTTTATTTTCTCCTCAAAATCTACCTGCTGCTTCTAACCACATCTATACCGTCTTTACCCTTCCTCGTACTTCATTGAAAAATTAAGGATGACTAGACAGGAAAACTTTAATTTGCTGCCCCTGGAAATGGCTGGGACTGCATAGTTATTTCCTTTCTTGCCTTTTCCTTAAAGTCTTTGTGCTTGGAACATGGCCTTGCTGAAAGCCAGCAAGCACCCAAACTTCTGTGGTACCCATCCACACTACTTCCCCAAGCCCCGTCCTCTTCTGCAAGGGTAGTCTTCCCGGTCTTGTTTACTGCAGCCATCATCTGCTGTCTCTGTTACCCAGAAAACTCCCGGGATCTGTGTACCTCTCTACCACTCCCATTTTGTACTTTTTATATAAACCTTAAAAACCACGTACATGGTCTCTTCCCCTCAGTTCACATACTTGAGAATCATAAGTGTGCCACGGTTGCCAGTGACGCTCAGCTTCACAGATGGTGGTTAGCTGGGTTTTTAACTTGATACAACTTGTCAAAAATAGTTCCACAATTCCATCTGCTACTTCTACTTCGTCATCTCTTCCTTTGTGTTCTGAGTCTTCTTTGCTGGCTCTTCTGCACAGTTAAAATTTTGGAATGCCTAAAGCTAGTTTCAATCTGTTTCTGTACACTGATTTCCTTGTTGATTAATTCAGAGGCCTCACAGAATCTGTTTGCTAGCCTTGGCTTCCTCCCAGAACAGCAGCTCATGGAAGCCACTACGTAGCCTGACGTCTTCATCCACATATTTAGTAAGCAGCTCCAGGTTTGCGTAGCTCTTGATTACCCTTAGATGGTTTATCCCTTCTCTCCGTCTCATCAATTCCACTTTTGTTCTCCCATGTGCTCAAGACAAACTGTTTGTTCTGTTTCCCTCCTTGACGTCAGACTTGTCTTCTCTGTGTCTAAGCCATAGCCTCAGTGGTTCATCCCTCCTCATCTTCTCTCCAGTCACGCAGTCATCTCTGCGTGGTTGTCCCTTGAAGAGAAACCACTCTCCATGCAACAGGATGGTCTTACTCTCAGGCTTCCTTCCCTTTCTACTACAGACAAAAGACCAGACCAACTTTTCCTTAGCTCTCTACATATTGAAGTGAAAAGTATGTGTTCATCAGCTCATGCATTCTTCCTGAACTTTCCATCTCTGGCCTGTTATGGTGCTGCTGTGGCCCCACCAGCTTAGTCATCCAGTTCCCAGTCCCTCCATGTCTATTCTCCAGAAGCACCGATCACGAATGGCTAATTTCCTCACTTCTGTCTTCAAGTTTTTGTGTCATTTTGTTTTAAAGCAGGATCTCATTGTATAGAATAGGCTGGCTTTGAACTTACTTTGTACCTCAGGCTGGCCCCAAACTCTGTAGAGTAGACATAGATTCGGTTTTTTGTACACCCTAAGCTCCTCCCATTGCGGCCTCTTGAGTGCTGAGATTGCAGGTGTCCCACTAGACTTGGCTTCTTGTTTGTCGCCAATCTGTCTGTCCATCTCTCTGTCTTTCTGTCCATCCGCCTTTGTGTGTGTGTGTGTGACAAATAAAGAATGAATAAATGAATAAAACTAAATAATAATTGAAACATTCAATAAGTAAATGAGTCACGCTAAATCAGCAGATAAATAAACAGATATATGAAAGAAGATAAGGAAGTGAAGGAATGAATGAACAAGTAAGTAAGTAAGTAAGTAAGTAAATAACTAGGTGGGCCATTTTTTTTAAAGAAGTAAGTAAATGAGATGGGCTGAACAGATAAGTAAGTAAGTAAGTAAGCAAGCAAGCAATCGTGAAAAAAAAATGAGACACATCCATTTAATCCATAAAAGACAAAACGTGGAAATAAACATGTAAACTGGTCGACCCACCCACGTTCACTCAGCCGCCCCACCCAAAGCAGGAGGGAGGTCTCTGTCCAGCAGGGCCGTCTTCTTTCCAAGTTGCAGTCAGTCAGATCTCTGGGCAAACAGAAAAGAAAGCAATTGTTTTCTACTTGAACAGTTTTCTACTTGAACAGTGTGTGTGCGTGTGTGTATGTGGTGTGTCCAGCCCATTATCTTTTTCTGCCAAAATGTGACTCCATGAGACTAACGAAGTCACACTTTTCTGTAGATGGCTTTTAAAAAACAATGGAAGCCAATTTGCCTTTTACAAAAAGGGCTAGAAGTGTTTCTGGTATGGTTTCTAACCTCAGAACTTTCCACAGTGTTTTACTTAGAGCATTAAATATGACATTTTTCCAGCAGTTTCTGTGTCTAACTATTTATATTTAGTGTTCTCTTGGCTCTCTCTGTAGATCACGGACAGCCAGAAGTCCTCAGAGGACTCTGGATCCAGGAAGGATTCTTCCTCTGAGGTCTTCAGTGATGCTGCCAAAGAAGGGTGGCTCCAGTTCCGACCTCTCATCACCGATAAGGGCAAAGTAAGTGCACTTTCTTAGCTCATGTGATACCAGAAATGAGGCCTGATGAAACCTCTTACACATATGAGGTTGTGAGGCTCCCAGGCATTCCTAAAAAGGGAAATCTCATCGATGGGGTCATTTTCTGCTTCTCATCTTGAGCACCAGCTCCATGTGGGGTATACTCACACATGCTAGTGTGAACAGGAAATCGGGGTCTAAGGAGGAACTCTGTCTCTTTCTACCAGGATGGGTTATCAGAGAGGCCTCTAAGTCACTAGATAGCAATTCTCCTTACTGGCATCTAAAAATATTTAGCCTAGTTCTTTTTAATTTTTGTTTCATTTTATTTTATAAACACTGAATTATATGAATGTGTTTAGTGGTATCAACATGGTGCTTCAGTAAATAGAATCCAACCCAATAAAATCTTTGCATAAGAATTATTTTAGTGTTGTGAAAAAATTTAAATTTGCAAACATCCTTGGATATGGATGTTCCTGCTTTACCCTGCAAAGCTGATAATTTTGGTCATGTCATTTTCTGTCATTATGTGTTGTTTCAGGAGCATTCCTTCTGGGGTGTTGATCATGCCCCTGTTTTAAAACTTGGGTTTTACTTGTATTATGGTTTTTGTTTTTTCTTTGTTTGTTTTTTTTTTTTTCTGGTCAGAGATACAGCTTAATGGTAGAGCACTTGAACACTGCTCTAGATTCAATCCCCTAGCACCAGAAGGAAAAAAAGTATATTATTGGATTTCTTTCTTTAGTTATGAAAATTTCTTTGCTATTTTTGTGTTCCTATAATCGTTATTAAAGAAATAAAAGCAAACAGTTAATGGCCACTTTTAATACATTTCTGTAGCATGTATTTGGGTTTAGTTGTTCATTTTACCTTCCATCTGAAGTTGATGCAAATACATTCCCTAATTGGTATATATGTGACATTAAAAAAAAAGTACTACCTTTTGTTTTTTAGCTTTTTATTGAATCTTTGTGGATTTCACATCATGCATCCCAATCCCATTCATCTCCCTGTACCTTTGTGTCCACCCTCTACCCTGCTACTCCTTCCTATCCCCTCCACAAATAAATTTTAAAAATAAGGAAAGAAAAAGAAAAATTCAGTGTGGGAGCTGTCCTGTCACACAGTGAGTCACAGTTACCCTGTGGTCCATAACTTTACTTGGAAGTGTTTGCTGCAGAGCGTCATTGGTCAGGTTCAGGGCCTCTGGTTTCTGCTGTCCTATCGATACTGGGACTCCTCTTGGATACCCTGATGTTGTCCTGCTCCATGGAGATCCTGACAGCTTTGGATCTGCAGGTCCACCCGCCTCACATGCTCCAGCAGTTCATAGATGAGGTGGATGCTAGGGTGGGACAAGTCATACCTTTGATTCTGGGCCTGGGTAACACCTGCCTTGATCAGCTGCCAACTTTCCCTCAACATTATCCCTGGGGTGAGCTCCCCAGCACTGCCTTGGCCAGCTCACCTTGTAGCAGGCAGCAAGGGGAGGGATCGGTTTTCCTACTCTCATGCCCTTGGGCCAACTTATCCACACCCATACCACCACAGCCACCTCTACTGTTTTGAAAAAGTACTATGTTTAAAATTTTTATTTGTTTATTTAGATGGGATCTCACTGTATAGCTTGGAACCTGCTAAGTAGACTAGGCTGTCCTCAAACTCAGAGCCTTTGGCTCCTGTGTGCTCAGACATGAGTCACCATGTCTAGCTACACTTTTATTGTATGTGTAAGTGTATCATGTGATTGTTCTTATGCCGTGGCAAGCATGTGAAGGTCAGAAAACAGTGTGCAGGAGTCAAGTTCCCTTGTACTTATGTGGGTCTCTGGATAGAACTCATATCAAGCTTGGTAGCAGGCAACTTTTCCCACTGAGCAATCTGACATTTTTTTTTTATCCTTCCTCTCTTCATGTGTCTTCAGTAAATGAGACATTGCTAATCCATGTACATAACTGCATCTGAAAGGTGCTGCTTAGTCCCCATCCTGTCACAGAGCTCTAGCCTTGTATTGCGTATTCATAGACATGGACCACTTGGCTATTTTCCAGCGTGTTGGTGGCAGCATTAGGCCTTGGAAACAGATGTATGTTGTACTTCGGGGCCATTCCCTTTACTTGTACAAAGACAGAAGAGAGCAGACAACGCCATCCGAGGAAGAACAGCCCATCAGTGTCAATGCTTGCCTGATAGACATCTCATACAGTGAGACGAAGAGGAGGAACGTGTTCCGCCTCACCACATCTGACTGTGAGTGCCTGTTCCAGGCTGAAGACAGAGATGACATGTTAGCGTGGATCAAGACTATCCAGGAAAGTAGCAACCTAAATGAAGAGGTATGATTTTCAAAGGATGTGGATGAAATTTGACACTTATTAAAGCATTGAATAGATTATTTTTATAAAAAAATAAGATACACTATTTTCAGTCATTAAAGCGGAAAATTCAAGTATACCTACATTATTTGTATTTATTGAAAAAGTACTATTACTAAACAAGAAAAATATGATATTCATATTCTTCATTTCTTTTCAGACGTAGCAAACTGCAGTCAGGAGCCCCATGTTACCTTCTGAGGATTAGTGTTGTCCCTGGTACCTGTGAGGAGGGTCAGGACACCTCCATGGATACCAGTGTCTGTGGGTGCTGCGGCTTCTTACATGGCACAGAAACCTGCAAGAACCCTTTTGACCAAATTACTACCCACTTGTCCTAGATGCTGAAATTAGTATTGTTGTGGGCTAGGCTACAGCAAAAACATTTACAAAGACAAGTTACTATGTAAAGGCAAAGAAATGATTTTTTTTAAAATGGAATTGTGTAGGTAAAAATATACTATATCCTAGTATGTTCATGGGTTTCTAAAGAAGCATGTTTTATGAAAAATCATGCTATAAGGCATTTTTTTTTTAAAATTAAGGAATAATGCCTTACATTTTTGAGAGTCTCTGGCTTATACCATCAAGGAGTTGCTTTTGCAGTAAGAATTTTAATACTCAAGGTATTTTTCAATACAGTGGAAGTCAAGCTTCTCCTCACCCCACCATATCATTGGCGCGGTTTTCCTTGCACATTCGTCATGCTCCTTGTGCCTGGTACTCAGTGCTCGTGGTCAGCTGCGTCAGCTGTGCAGCTGCACGTACGATTTTCCTCTTTTCATTCCCATTGTTCAGCAGACACTGAAAACTGAAAGGCTCACACCGTGAGGACACATCGCTGGACTGCTGTGCCTCCTGCCTTGCCTTTGCTCTGTCGCTGCTCACTGCAGTCGGCTGAATTGTATGTCAGGAAACTGAAGGGTAGATTTCAGCTTAAAACAGTTGCTTGAGCTTTTTAATCAGCGTGCACAGTATTAGGATACATTATAGCATTTTCTTCTTTTATTTTTGTCTATGTTTTTTTTTTTGTTGTTTTGCTTTGTTTTTCGAGACAGTATTTATCGTGTAGCCCTGGATGTCCTGGAACTCTCTCTGTAGCCCAGGCTGGCCTTGAATTCAAAAGATACGTCTGCCTCTGCCTCCTGATTAAAGGCATGCACCACTACTGCCTAACTACATTGTGGCATTTTCATATAAACTCTATCTTTGTTGATCCCTTTCCCTCACCCCCTTTCCTTCTGGTCCCCTTCTTTCTGCAGGTAGTCTACATTCCACTTTCATGCCACGTAACATTTTGTTGCCTTTTTCTTTCTTTTTCCCTACTCATGCTCCTGTTTGCAATTCCATGATCTGAACCCACCCTCGTACATGCACACATATGAAAATTAAAGTCTAGTTTCTGCATAGGAAAGAAAACATGTGCAATTTCTCTTCCTAAGCCTAGGCAACATAACAGTGAAAAGCAGAGAAGAGAGTCATTCAATATGGGTGTTGGCAAGAGGAACAAAGAGCTCTAGTGGCCTCCAGTCCATCCTTGAGAATCCTGCATGAGGGTTAGGTTTAGAGGGCAGAAAGGCATGCATAGCTAAGCAGTCCTGGTCAAGGTGTGGTCCTGTCCATCATCATTGTGGCTCAGCTTTGACAAATCACAAAATTGAGTGAAATCTCTTTCTGGGAGACAAGCCCCCCTCTTACTGACATAGAGTATGATGTTAGCTTTTGCTTCTTTTAGTATGAGAGCCCCGGGACATGGTTAACTTTTTAAGAACCATTGTTTCAATAATCTGATAGCCAAAAAGAGCACAATCGTTTCAAGGATCTTTTTTCCTGCCTGTGTGCCTACATGTATTTCATGACACTTAAAATAAGAAGTATTTTAAAAAATGTTAGCAGACACATGACAGTGTGTAACCACAGTAACTATAAATAGTTACTCCTGTTTGCTCACCTTTGAGCAGAAAGTAGGACAAAGCAGGTTCTTGAAGACCTGCCCCTCTTGATGCCACTTAACTCTTAATTCACTATTCCTGCAAGTTAATCATTAATTCTGGTGTATTTTTCCATTTTGACTCAGTAGTATTACTGAATGCTGATCATTCATTCTTGTATTAGAGATAAGCTGACTTTGTGCTCCTCAATTATGCATTTTGCTTAGCATATTAATTCAGTACCTACTGAATCAGTGTTACCTAAAAACTATACTGATATTGCATATATAAAGCAAACTCACTTGCAGGGGCACTTGAACCATTTGCCACATGGTGACAGCTCCATTGAGAATAAGTCATAGCATTTATATTAATAAAGTGATATCATAGCAAGTTTCAAACCTAGGGGCTACCCTCTGCCTCTAATAGTCTGCTAGCATACTTTCTAATGTTACCTTCTGCTCATTCTGTAGGACACGGGAGTTACCAACAGAGATCTAATTAGTCGAAGAATCAAAGAATATAACAGTCTGATGAGGTGAGAATCCCACCATGCCTATGGTTAATTTAGATGTCAAATATGCAGTTGTTAAGAAATGTTCATTTCTTTCAGCAGCAAAACAGAACAGTTGCCGAAAACACCTCGCCAGAGTCTTAGCATCAGGCAGACTTTGCTTGGTGCTAAATCAGAGCCAAAAACTCAAAGCCCACATTCTCCAAAGGAGGAGTCAGAGCGGAAGCTTCTCAGCAGAGGTAACTAAGTGTAACCAGCTTACGCTGGGTTGTGAGTGTGTGTTCTCTCTTCACGGTGCTGTTTTTACCAGCAGACCCAGGGTTAGCTAGCTCGAAACTCATGGTAAACACGGAACAAGCTTATTGACCTTTTTCCTTTAAGGTGAGGCCCAAGGCATCCTTCCCTGTAATCAAGAGAAAGGGAAGGAGAGCAGAGTCACATCTTTACCGATGTGAATGGCCAGGCGTCACTGTCAGACAAAGGCCTGTTCTGGTTCTTTCTGAGAGGGTAAAGAAGTCGAGTGTGTCTGACAGTCATGTGGCCGGGTGGAGGCATGACAGCGTCAAAGGAGAATTCTGTGCTAAGCATAGACTGTTATAAGACTGCAGTCAAGGCAGGCGGATCTCTGAGTTTGAGACCAGCCTGGTCTACAGAGCTAGTTCCAGGATGCAGTCAAGGCAGGCGGATCTCTGAGTTCGAGACCAGCCTGGTCTACAAGAGCTAGTTCCAGGACAGGCTCCAAAGCCACAGAGAAACCCTGTCTCGAAAAACCAAAAAAAAAAAAAAGACTGCAGTCAATGCAAGCATCAGTGAAGTAGCCTTTTAAAGTGATTTGAACAGTCTTGTTTCCATTTTTTATAATGTCAATTTATTTTCAATAACAATCAAAAGATGATACCAGTCCACCCAAAGACAAAGGCACTTGGAGAAGAGGCATTCCAAGCATTGTGAGGAAGACATTTGAGAAAAAGCCAGCTGCAACAGGGACCTTCGGAGTTAGACTGGATGACTGCCCGCCTGCCCACACCAACCGGGTAGGAGACCCCAACCATTCAACCAGTCAGTGACCATCATAGCAGGGCCTGAGTTTACAGCTCTTTGGATAAAGGGGGTGCATGCTCATCTGGTCAGTGCTTTTATCCCTTAGTATAACTGTGGGTTGAACAGTTTTTATCTGAACTCTGAACTAGAGTAGTAATTTAATCAGAAATGGTCAGTAGGAATTCATTTTCAAACTTTTGTACTGTGTTAAATAAAATGCTGGTTTCTTGTTTTGCAGTATATTCCATTGATTGTTGACATATGTTGCAAATTAGTTGAAGAAAGAGGTCTTGAATATACAGGTATTTACAGAGTTCCTGGGAACAACGCAGCCATTTCAAGCATGCAGGAAGAACTCAACAAGGGGATGACTGACATTGATATACAAGATGATGTAAGCTCATTTCTGTTTGAATAACTGATCCATTTTTTCTTCTATAATATTGACTACAAAAATGCTTTGTTTCTGTTTTGTATATCCAGAAATGGCGAGATCTGAATGTGATAAGCAGTTTACTTAAATCCTTCTTCCGAAAGCTGCCTGAGCCTCTCTTCACAAATGGTGAGTTAGTTCCCTCAGACCATGCCAGAGGAGAAGGCTCACTGTCTGGGGAAACCAGGGCATAATAAATCTAACCAGGAAAACAATATGAGGGATGAAGAAATGGCATTTATCTCAGGTCTAAATTTAATGAAAAGCATAATTGAGAACTGACTTTGTTCATTTGTAGTCTTGATAAATTTTGTTAAAAAAATCATTTGCAAAAAGTTGATCCACTTCAGTAAAATGAGAATAAGATCTATATTCACCTATGTTTGTCATCAAGCTAAGTATGTCATTGTTTCAGTCCGATTTCTTTGGTTATAAGGTTTACTTTCACGACCCCATGCTAGATACTGGTGTGAGGTGGGGATAATGGACAGGTTGAATGAATGCTAGACAGTAGCTTTGAAGAACATTGAGAGAACTCTTCTCTGTTTCCTGGAAAGGCTTGGAGAGCATTAAAAACTGTATCTAGCATGTAAATTTCAGAGATTTATATTTTAAAGATAGACAAAATCTTACACATTTTAAATTGTGGTTTAAAATTAAGCCCTGAGAAAAGGGGACTGCAGTTGACCTAAGCAGGTTAATTTGTTCTTTTGTTCCTACCACTACCAGATAAATACGCTGACTTCATTGAGGCCAATCGTAAGGAAGACCCTCTAGATCGGCTGAGAACATTAAAAAGACTAGTAGGTATTTCTTTTTATTTGGGGAGGTGCAATTCAAATACAGCATTTAAATCCATTCTGAAAATAATATGTTCCAGATCCATGACCTGCCTGAACATCATTACGAAACACTCAAGTTTCTTTCGGCTCATCTGAAGACAGTGGCAGAAAATTCAGAAAAAAATAAGGTACGCAAGGTACAGCCTGTGGAAATACACTCTCAGCAATCTCAGTTAGAGGGTTGGCCTTCATCGCTCTGTGCTGAGAACTCAGAGGAAGCCTAAGAGGCATCAGACTGGACTGGCTGGATCCTTCTGAAGATCGCACAGAAGCAAAGGCCCCACAAACAGCCGCTGTCACGCTTGTGAAGGGCACTTCTTTGGAAATGTGTCACTTGACATCCATCCAGCAAGAAAAATGGGAGAGTCAGAATTTTATTGTTTTCAGCTTTCAGTCACTACCTTAAATAGGTGGCGTATGTGCATGGTAACCCAGCCAAAGGACAGCAGATGATCCACGCTGAGAAGAAGTGTTTTCTTTGGTTCCCTGTTAAACAGTGTGAGCTTTTTCTTCCTTTAACACCACATCAGCACACACCCACAGTTAGCTAAGTATTCTCAGATATTCAGTTCATGTTCAGGTTTTCTCGCAGTTTTTTTTAATGTCTTTCCAGTTATTTGCTTAAATAGCTAGGTAAGATCCACATTGTATTTCACTGATCCATTTTAGTCTTCATTTTTCATCTTTTTGCTGAATCAGTGAGTGATTGTTGCCCAAGTCTATTATATCAGGAGGTTGCAAATGATTCTTCTTCTAACTTGGGTCATTATTTGCAGTTTTGTGATGATCCTGTTGTTATGGAGGAAAAAAAATGAATTCTAGCTGGAGTATTTTCTAGTTGATTATCCCTGACAGATGGCGTGGTCCAAAGTTCAGTAGCCTTATTATGTACCAGTGTCAGACATACTGAGGAAGAAATCAGGGGGCAGTTCCACTCACTGTAGCCTCAGAACTGAATCCGCTGGTGTCTGTGCTGCACAATTCCTTTTTGCTGTTGTTGTTGTGTTTGTTAGGTTTGTTAGGGTTTCTATGCAATATAACTGTCCTGGAATTTGCTAGGTAAACTCAGGCTAGCCTCAGACTTAAGAGCATTGCCTGCTCTTCCAAAGGTCCTGAGGTCAATTCCCAGCAACCACATGGTGGCTCACAACCATCTGTAATGAGGTCTGATGCCCTCTTCTGGCCTGCAGACATACACACGGACAGAATATTGTATACAAAATAAATAAAAAAAAAAGAAAAAAAAAAGAAATCCTATCTCTGCCTCCTGAGTGCTGGAATTAAAAGCGTGAGCCTCCACACCTGGCTCAGGTTTGTTTTTTGTTTTGTTTTTCAAGAAGGATCTCAGGTAGCTCAGGCTGGCCTTGAGCTCAGCTTTGGAGCCTAAGTGTCCTTATCCTCTTGCATCCTCCTGCCTCCACTGGAGCCTTTGGCATAGGCCACCACACTGGCTTCTTAGAGTTTTTTCTGGATTAATAGTGAATTTGAAGACAATATGGTACTTTATTTTCATGACATTTTCTTTTCTTTTTTTTTTTTTTTTTTTTTTGTTGTTTGTTTTTCGAGATAGGGTTTCACTGTGGCTTTGGAGCCTGTCCTGGAACCAGCTCTGTAGACCAGGCTGGTCTCGAACTCACAGAGATCCGCCTGCCTCTGCCTCCCGAGTGCTGGGATTAAAGGCGTGCGCCACCATCGCCCGGCCTCATGACATTTTCTTAACCTAATTTTTTGGATCTAAAGACTTAAATGAAGCCATAGGCAGGAATCTACTAAATGTTTGACATTAAGCATTTGATGTGGTAGATTTTTTGGCTTTGGGCCATTCTTGCCATACCAGTACAGGGGTTGGGACAAAATAACTGAATATTTTAAGAGGAGACACAAACATGGCCATGCCCAAATCCTTTCTAATAGTCCAGGAAAATCCTAAACCTATAAGAGTTTATTTTTTGTTTTTCTTCCATATGTTATAACACTGGTTAAAAGATGAGTGACATTTAGGCTCCTTGTCTGGTAAATTACATACACATGTTGGTGCCTCCCAAATAATCTAGTAATATGGGATCCTGATGATTAATTTTTTTCATACCCTGATGAGTTCTAAGATTGGCTAAAGTTTTAACACTTTAATCAAACCTTAAGCTCAACATAATATAGACACAACAGGTCCCGTGACAGTCATGATTAAACAAATTGGGAAGAGTCTGTCAGTGACTATGCAAGCTGATAAGAATCTCAGGCTAAGAAGTCAGGGAGCCAAAGCTCAGAACTTGAAGAGATTTGGATGAGGTCAAAGTTCATCAGAAAAGATATTTCAGACTTGTTTTCCTTTGTTAAAGATTTTGATGTATGACACAAAAGAATCTGGAACCTTGCATTTATTCCCAAGTCCTTTGTCCCTTCCTTCCAATTCCCAAGAGGAATTCCTTATTCTTTCTTTTTCCATTCAAAAATTTACACTTCCTCCCTTCCTCCTATTCTCCTCTTGCTTCCCCACTCACCCTCCTCTCTCCCCCTCCCTCCTTAAGAGAGGGCAGGGAACCCTGCCCTGTGGGAAGTCCAAGGCCCTTCCCCCTCCATCCAGGCCTAGGAAGCTTTGCATCCAAATAGACCTGGGTTGCCAAAAGCAGCCAGTACATGCAGTAGAAACAAGTCCCAGTACCTTTATCAATGGCTTCTCAGTCAGCCCCCATTGTCAGCCACATTCAGATTCTTTAATTTCACTTTTTTCTTTTTTGTCCCCAACCAATCCAGATATCTTTGTTTTTGTTTTTTTTTTAATATTTATTTATTTTGTATACAATATTCTGTCTGTGTGTATGACTGCAGGCCAGAAGAGGGCACCAGACCCCGTTACAGATGGTTGTGAGCCACCATGTGGTTGCTGGGAATTGAACTCAGGACCTTTGGAAGAGCAGGCAATGCTCTTAACCTCTGAGCCATCTCTTCAGCTCCCCAGATATCTTTGTAAACTAAAACCAGTTGGTTTGGTTTCATACTAATCAAAGATTCCTTGGAAAAACACAAATAATCAATTATCGTCATCCATTATCATTTTCGGATTTGCTCAGAAAAACCCTAAGTAGTAAGACTTTGTTTTTCTTTATCCATTCTTTGTGGTTTTTATCAAAAAGAACTTTCCAGAAATAAATTTCAGCAACTCAGTGCCAGACCTGCAGTAGAGGTTTAATCTAATTTTTCACTTTCCTTTCCTTCAGATGGAACCAAGAAACCTAGCCATCGTTTTTGGTCCAACTCTAGTGCGAACATCAGAAGACAACATGACCCACATGGTGACACACATGCCTGACCAGTACAAAATCGTAGAGACCCTCATCCAGCATGTAAGTTGGCACTGCCTCTCTTCCTGAAAGGCCACTTCCATCGCAGCTGACGGCTGGTAGGACGAAGGCTGCACCTACTTTCCCCTCTGACACTTCCCTATTCCTGTTCTGTTCCCCGAGGTAGAAATACACTTGGAGGGTTATTTAATTATTCTCACTTTTTATTTTAAATTTTAGCATGACTGGTTTTTCACAGAAGAGGGCGCTGAAGAACCTCTCGTAAGTATTGTCGGTGCGCGTGCTCTGCTCTTTTCATGTGGGACACAGGCTCCTTCTCGATCTTCTGCCTTGTGTGCTCTTGTCAGCCATGTGCCTAGGAAGCAGGTCGCTAGTGCCCAGTCGCTGATCTGATGAGCGTGTAACTGGTGCCTACTTCACCATTAGTGGCATCTAACCAATACGAAGTTAAGCCCCTGCTCCATATAGCAATGCGTATCTTCTACTAAGTGTTGTTTGGAGAGACGGTGAAGAGGTCTTTGTTTGTTAACCACAGACGACAGTGCAGGAGGAGAGCACAGTAGACTCCCAGCCAGTACCCAACATAGATCACTTACTCACCAACATCGGAAGGACAGGCGTGCTCCCCGGAGATGTACCAGGTAACTCTTGTGTGGGCGGTACTGACCGCTAGGTTATTTGACATTCCTGTAACATGAAACAGCGACTCAGCCATGAGTAACAATCCACTCTGAGTTCTTTTCTTTCCCTTCCTCTATTTCCTTTCTACTAATAAAACTGCGATCTGCCTTTTCTGATTGACCTCACTTACCTTCCAGTGACTATAATGCCATTGACAGTGCATGGAGTTGTGATGTTTGTCAGAACGGAAGATGAGAGCAATGAGCATGCAAACCACTGTTTTGTTTTGTTTTGTTTTTTTTAATTCACAGTTTCCATGTAATAGTCATCACAAGGTAAAACAGATATATGCTGCTGGATATGTGGTTGCTGTGACGGCAGAAAGTATGGTTAGACTGAATGCATAGTTCTTGGTTGGGGCCAGTTCTGTGAGAGCAGCATGCCCCTCGCAATCCAGTGTCATCTGTCACTAGAGACGCCGCGGTCTAAGTCGCTCTACTGACCTTGATTTTCTTCTTTCTCCTACTGCCACCCTAATGCTTGGTTAAGTATTAGTGTTTAATAGGCTCTTGATGGAAACGTCTCCTGCCAAACTGTTGCACTAATCTGGCATGTTATTTCACACAATGTTCTCCCTTTGTCTCTAGTTCTTGTTTTGGCTCTAAAGGGCTTTTTCAGCACTTACTGACACAGGCAAATCTATATTGATGTTGCGCAGGCGAAGTGGGAGGAGTCTATCACACGGTAATGTCACTAGTGGATTCTGTGATGTCCCTGATGGACAGCTGGAACTGTAGGAAGAAGGAGGACTGCTGTCCACACTGTAGCTGCCTTGTCTGCAGAAACCCCCGGTTCTTGTAAATGCAAACATAGCTGATCTGTGGTGTAAAGTTCTTAAGAATATTGTAAACAGATCACTGCTACTCTCTTAAAAGTTTTTCTGCTGTCTCTTGTTATTTCTGAAGCGGACCCTGAGGAGAAATAGCATGGTATGGTCCAACGGTTCTTAAAGTCATAAAGCATTTAGCCATGTGTTGAAAGGGGCGTGGCATGGGCCCAGCTCGTTAATTTTGAAAATAATTTTCCCAATATTTTAAAGATAAAATTCTAAAATTGATATTTATTCTTCATCATGCTGGCCCCTTCCTACCCTCTTTATAATTGTATAATCTGAGTTTTGCCAGACAGCGAAATTATGGTCTCCATTTTTCCATTTCCATAATAGCATTTGTTAATAGATACTTACAAACCTGGTAGCAATTTAACCAAACTAACCAGAAGGATCCCTGACTGCACGGATGTGAAACTGGGGGCGAGCACAAAAATAAGCATCATTTAACAAAACCAAAAGTGACCTGGGAGCAAGGCCACCCTAATGCCTCTGTCGTGTCCATTCACATCTGGGGTGTGTTTATACAAATTCCAATCTGACAGTCTGACAAAAATCAACATGTACCAGTGTGAGTGTTTCTATTTGTAGCTAGGGCAGCCGGCAGTCTGGAAAGTCCTGCATTGTGTATCAGTTTCAGATGCAAGATGTGGGACATGATTTTAAATGGTGTTCGAGCTTCCTCATTGCTAGATTCACTGTTTAGAAAGATAGACACTAGTATCCGTTTCTGTTTAGCACAGGGCTCCTTGCCATTCCTCTCATTGAGCTGGTTCTGCCTACAATTCACAGCATCCTTTCATGGCGGTGGCTTTCTGTGGTGCAGCTTGCATCTTTGTGAGCTCTGACTATCCACTGTGTTCTATTGTTTTGAGTTTTGCTTTCACATTTTGTTCTGTGCCTGTCCTCTTCATAAGTTTTGCATTGTTTGTTGAAAGTGGTGAGGCTTGGCTCCCACTAACCACATTTTATTTACTTCCCACAGATTCAGCTACTAGTGACTCAACAAAATCTAAGGTGAGTTGTGTATACAGTTTGAAAATACTTCATCGTGTCTTTGCAAGAGAGCTTTTATCATTAACATACAATTGTAATTCATACTGGAGCCAGAGTAGTGAAGTCCAGTGTGAGGAGAAGTTAATTTGGAACAGAAGAAGGCTGGAGAATACAAGATCTTGAGCTGGAAGATTGCAGTTGTGGGAACAGTTTAGCATTAGCAGACAGCAATGGCTTGATTACATTGTTAAAAATGTACTAACATGAAGTTGGGTGGTGGTGGCGCACGCCTTTAATCCCAGCACTCAGGAGCAGAGGCAGGTGGATCTCTGTGAGTTCGAGGCCAGCCTGGTCTACAAGAGCTAGTTCCAGGACAGGCTTCAAAGCTACAATGAAAACACAGAGAATGGGATAAAGAATCTGCATAAGCCAGGATGATGGTGCAGGTCCGAGACAGGAAGATAACCTGGTCTAACCTGGCATTGCTATTATAGTGAGATTCTGTCTCAAAACACACACGCACACATATAAAAAGATCCTTCTAGCACAAATTGGACTCAATGGGTCATTTAAAAAGAAAAAAAAAAGACAATTATGAAGTGGATCTGTGAGTCTCCGAGGAATGAGGGATCAAAGTACCTGTAGAAAGGATTTCCGTGCATGGAAAGGTGCTGGAATAATAGTTTTCAAGCATGTGTGCTTGCATGCTGTAGTGCACACGTAGAGGTCAGGGGACAGTGACCTGAATCGTTCTCTCAGCTTGGTGAGTCCAAGGGATTGGACGCAGGTTGGCAGGTGATTTTACCCACCAAGTGACTTCTCACCTTTCTGTTGCTGTGACAGATACCGTGACCTAAAGCAACTAAGGGGAAGAAAGACTTTATCTCGCCCTCTGCTTTCAGATCGTTGAGGGAAGTCAGGGCAGGAACATGAAGCAAAAACCACAGAGGCATACTGCTTGCTGGCTCACTCAAGGGCTTGTGCTTTTAGCTAGCTTTTTTACCCAGCCAGGACCATGTGCCTAGAGATGGTGTTGCCCACAGTGTCAGAGCCATGGCAACTCAGTTAGCAATCAGAACAGTTCCCGCACACGCTTGCCCATAGCACAGTCTGACCTACGCAACCCCTCGACTGAGACTGCCTTTTCAGGAGACTCCACAGTTGGCCGATTAGCACATCCACTGGGGCTTTTGTTTGTTTAAACATATATTTACAATCCTTTTACCTTAAATTCATTCCTTGCTAAGTGTGTGTGTGTGTGTGTGTGTGTGTGTATGTGTGTATCACTCGGGCCATGGACACACAGACTTACTTAGCTAATTATAATATGGATGACACCACCCTAAATATTGCAGCCCTGTCTCCCACAAACCAGAACATTCTCCTACATAATCAGTCTGGTCATCATTGGCAGGGCACTAACACAAGCATAATACATTATTGTATAATGTATTTTTTATGCAACTTTTCCGGATTACCTGAATATTCTTTTAACCCCTGCTCAGGAATAATCAGAAATCATCGCTTACATTCGATTGTCATGTCCCTGGTCTCCCTAGAGCTAGAATACGTACCAAACCTCTTTTGCCGGATTTCTATTTGGAACAGGGTCTCACAGTGTAGTCCGAACCAGCCTGGACACATACTCCAGCCTCAGCTTCCCACGTGTTTCACTGTACCAGCTTCAGGCGATAAACTTTGAAATCAGAAAGACATGCTTGATATCCCTACCCCCCTCACTAGACATACACCCCTTTCCCTGTATGTTCATCTTACATTGTTTTGTACTAAGCCTATAACATATTTGAATTTTCACTGTTTCCAAATTGTAAAAATCAGGCTTTTTTTCACACAGAATTAGAGAATTTAAAGGTGATATAATCCAGGTGCTTCTTCTGTGACTGGTAAAATCGAGGTGTGAAAATGAATTCATCCTTTGTGTCCTGCAGAGCAAGCTGGAGACAGGAGGCCAGTTCCTCCCTCAGCTCAGGTTCAGGCATGGTCCAGTGTTAAAGAGAGCGTGGAGGAAACAGGAGCAGCCCATAGGAAGGCACTGTGGCTGAGAAGTCCTTTACCGTGTAGAAAAGCACAAGCCTACTGATCTCTGATTTGTCTTTTTCATAGAACATCTCCTTTCAGAAGACATCATGATAGCAGGCTAGCTTGTTTAAGGTTTCGTTTTGTTTTGTTTCGGTACTAGGCATGTATTTTCTGATCCATTACTCTACATGCCTTCTGCTAGGCTCTCTTTGCTGAAGATTGTGTTCTAAAAGGAAGGGCTAATTTACCTGCCCACCAACCACTTACTTGGCAGACATTCCAAACAAACTATTTAAATAGCTGTCACCAAGAACTTCCAATACGTAGCACGTGACTCTTACATTAGCAGTACACTGCAGTGTTTTGGGGTAAGAATTCACAACTTTTTGAGTAACTTTATGTGCTTTGAATTTTTTACTTTGCTGTTACATGAGATGAATGAAGCCTTTAATAACTTGATTTACCCAAGACAAATCCCTGAAGTCCTGGGGAGCTAATGGGAACCAGACTCTCCCCTTAGCTGAATGAGTTCCTCAGGTACAGTACCTGTACCATATGCTGTCCACAGTCAAGCAAACCTAATCATGTCTGAATAGTAAGTGTCAGAATGCTGTTTACCTGCTTCCCTTTTGGGTGTTTGAGACAGGATCCCACTGTGTAGTTGGGGCAACCTTGGGACTTGTCCTCTTTCTGGCAGCCTCCTGAGTGGTGTGATTACAGGTGTGCACCATCACACCTGGCAGAATATCTCTTAACTTCTCTACTTGTAGACTAGATAAAGGAAGTAGGACTATTTGAGTGTTGTGGGTGGGAAAAATCAATGAGGAAATTAATAGGAATTGGGAACCCTCAATTTCCCTAAGCATGAACTAATTCCCTGAAAGAGAAATGTATCTGTTATGATGTGACAAGAAATGGGACTGGTGATTAAATTAAAAAAAACTAACATTGACACAAGTTTAAAAGTGAGTATTAAAAAATAAGCAGACGATGTTGTGGATCATCTGGGCTTTGGTAGACTTTAACTCTAAGCCAGCCCTGCCAAGACTCTGGACAGTGTTCATGACCTCATTTTTCTGCTTGCTTCCTAGGGCTCTTGGGGATCAGGGAAGGATCAGTACAGCAGGGAGCTGCTCGTGTCCTCCATCTTCGCAGCTGCTAGTCGTAAGAGGAAAAAGCCCAAAGAGAAAGCCCAACCCAGCAGCTCTGAAGATGAGTTGGACAGTGTGTTTTTTAAGAAGGAGAATGTGGAACAGAGTCACAATGAGATTAAAGAAGAGTCCAGAAAAGAAAATGAGGTATCAGGCAGAAAGCAGAGGGCTGTCATTGCCAAAGACAGTAATGCCAAGAAAGACACTGGTGTATCGAAGGAGGAGAAGAAAATGCCATCCGAAGAGCCCTCCCCACCACACAGCTCCAAACGCAACAGGTCACCAACTCTCAGCAGTCGCCTGGCCGCGCTGAAGGAGAGCCCCAGATCTCTTCTGACACAGAAGCCCCCCTGCGAAGAAACAGGGTCTGACTCGGGCACTCTGCTTAGCACGTCTTCCCAGGCTTCGCTGGCGAGGTCCTCCACCAAAAAATCAACCAGTCCAGAAACCAAGCACAGTGAGTTTTTGGCCAATGCTGGCACCATCACCTCAGATTATTCTACTACATCATCAGCTGCCTACTTGACCAGCCTGGACTCCAGCCGCCTGAGCCCCGAGGTGCAGTCAGTGGCAGAGAGCAAGGGGGATGAGGCTGATGACGAGAGGAGCGAGCTGGTGAGTGAAGGGCGACCGATGGAGACAGACAGCGAGAGCGACTTCCCTGTGTTCCCCACCGCGCTGACTTCGGACAGGCTGTTCCGAGGGAAGCTACAGGAGGTTGCCAGGGTGAGCCGCAGGAACTCAGAAGGCAGCGAAGCCAGCTGCACTGAGGGAAGCCTTACACCAAGTTTAGACAGCCGTAGGCAGCAGTTCAGTTCCCACAGGCTGATTGAATGTGACACGCTGTCTAGAAAGAAGTCTGCTCGCTTCAAGTCAGATAGTGGGAGCCCTGGAGACACGAGGACTGAGAAAGAAACTCCTGCCCTGGCCAAAGTGTTTGACGTCATGAAGAAAGGCAAGTCGACAGGAAGCCTCCTGACACCCAGCAGAAGTGAATCCGAAAAGCAGGAGGCCACTTGGAAAACAAAAATAGCAGATCGCTTAAAACTGAGACCCAGGGCACCGGCTGATGACATGTTCGGAGTTGGGAATCAAAAACCTACTGCCGAGACAGCGAAAAGGAAAAACATCAAACGCAGACACACGCTCGGAGGCCACAGAGATGCTACTGAAATCAGCGTCCTGAGTTTCTGGAAAGCGCAGGAGCAGAATGCAGACAAAGAGTCCGAGCTTTCAGCTGTGAATCGGTTAAAACCCAAGTGCTCGGCCCAGGACCTCTCCATCTCAGACTGGCTCGCCAGGGAGCGCATCCGCACCAGCGCCTCCGACCTGAGCCGAGGCGAAGGCCGCGAGTCACAGGCCGAGAGCTCCAGCATGCCGGGCACACCCGCCAACACCCAAGTACCCCTCTCTCAGCAGTCCGAAGCCAGGGGCGCTGCTAGCACCTTGACATCAGCTGGTGGGCCCCCTCTTTCCACACCACCACAGTCACCTGACCAAATAAACGGAGAAAGCTTCCAGAACATGAGCCAAAATGCTAGTTCTGCAGCCAACACCCACCCTCACAAACTGTCTGAAAGTCCCAGTACTAAGGTGGAGTCTCCTCCCTGTCTTTAAGCTGGGTATGTCCTCTCTAGAAAGAAAAAGCTACTGTTACACAGTTCAGTAACTCTGTAAATATTTTTCTTGTACCAGAATTGTTATTATGCAGCCTTGGTTTGGGCTGGATTCACCATTTTGCACTGTGAAATAGCTTTACAGTGCATTACTACAGCCAGAAGAACACACACATACATGTAAAGGTATATCAGATAGTTGTATACAAATAAGCAGGGTGTTTGTTGCAACTTATTACATAGTAGATTTCCCAAATTACCGAAGAAAAATCGCTGGCTCATGCCACAGAATTGTCCTTTTGGTTCCTCACTAACAAAAGTGCCTATGATAAAAGTACATTGGATTTTTAGGGTGCCATATTATTGAAATTAGATAACTTACATTGAATAAATGAATGCGTTTTACCAGTAACAAATTTCATTACCTTTACCGGTTTTAACACAGGTGGATACAGAACCTCCATTCTTTAGTCATTCCATGTGGATCTGAGTTTTATATCAAACTTTTAATACAGTTCTGAGTTTTGTGTGACTTGAATTTTTAATCTTTCTGTAAAATACGTAATAACTTAAATGAACATATTCTATGTGTATCTTTTCTTCAGATACCAGATTTGATATAAATGTTGTAACATAGATGTGTAGATAGTGGATCCTGGATGGAACTGGCTTCTTCCTGAGAAGAATATAATTCTGCATGAGGACTTAAATCCAAACCTGTGTCATGCCTGTGTGCATACCCAATTAAAACACTGGAAATAAAAATTGTTTTGGTGAAGTTTTCCCTGTTGGGAGCTGTCTCTATTTTAACTGTTGCCCATTTGTATACTGTTTAACCCATTTTATACTATCTAGCCCTATCTTTTAAAAGTTAGCCTCTGTGTTTGCACAGTCCTTCCTCCTTTCCTCTCTTGCCATGGCTGGAAATGACTGCTTAGGAACACTTAATGGCGGCCTCACTTCTGTGGGTCAGTGGTCCTTAGGAACTGGAGCTGCAGCACTGGGCACTGCTCGCCTTTCCTGGAAAAGCATTGAGTAAAGAACTGTACTTCCTAGACATGTAGCGAGTTAAACTGTAACTTCTGAGTCCACCTGTATGAGCAGTGACAGAAATGTAGCGAGTTAGACTGTAACTTCTGAGTCCACCTGTATGAGCAGTGACAGAAATGTAGCGAGTTAGACTGTAACTTCTGAGTCCACCTGTATGAGCAGTGACAGAAATGTAGCGAGTTAGACTGTAACTTCTGAGTCCACCTGTATGAGCAGTGACAGAAATGTAGCGAGTTAGACTGTATCTTCTGAGTCCACCTGTATGAGCAGTGACAGAAATGTAGCGAGTTAGACTGTAACTTCTGAGTCCACCTGTATGAGCAGTGACAGAAATGTAGCGAGTTAGACTGTATCTTCTGAGTCCACCTGTATGAGCAGTGACAGAAATGTAGCGAGTTAGACTGTAACTTCTGAGTCCACCTGTATGAGCAGTGACAGAAATGTAGCGAGTTAGACTGTAACTTCTGAGTCCACCTGTATGAGCAGTGACAGAAATGTAGCGAGTTAGACTGTATCTTCTGAGTCCACCTGTATGAGCAGTGACAGAAATGTAGCGAGTTAGACTGTAACTTCTGAGTCCACCTGTATGAGCAGTGACAGAAATGTAGCGAGTTAGACTGTAACTTCTGAGTCCACCTGTATGAGCAGTGACAGAAATGTAGCGAGTTAGACTGTAACTTCTGAGTCCACCTGTATGAGCAGTGACAGAAATGTAGCGAGTTAGACTGTATCTTCTGAGTCCACCTGTATGAGCAGTGACAGAAATGTAGCAAGTTAGACTGTATCTTCTGAGTCCACCTGTATGAGCAGTGACAGAAATGTAGCAAGTTAGACTGTAACTTCTGAGTCCACCTGTATGAGCAGTGACAGAAATGTAGCAAGTTAGACTGTAACTTCTGAGTCCACCTGTATGAGCAGTGACAGAAATGTAGCAAGTTAGACTGTAACTTCTGAGTCCACCTGTATGAGCAGTGACAGAAATGTAGCAAGTTAGACTGTATCTTCTGAGTCCACCTGTATGAGCAGTGACAGAAATGTAGCAAGTTAGACTGTAACTTCTGAGTCCACCTGTATGAGCAGTGACAGAAATGTAGCGAGTTAGACTGTGAACTTCTGAGTTCGCTCCTATATGAACAGTGACAGAAACACTTCCCAGTGTAGCATATTATAAATAATGCAGCCATAAAATCTAAACGTGTGAAGATTTGATGAGCACGGAAGTCACTGGAGCCACAGATTCTCAAAAAACTTTTTATAAAAACATTTCTAATTGTTCTATTTCACAAAACGAAATTTTGTATATGTATTTGTGTATATATAAAATATGTCACAGGCTACATTCCCTTGTTATCAGAAAGGAAAGGAATTTGTAATAACATGTTGAAATAAGAGCAGCTGGGCTGCGTCCCCGGCACCCGGCCGCCCGCACGGCTAGCTTTACCCGAAATAATTACACGGAAACTGTATTCTTTTAAACACCGCTTGGCCCATTATATCTAGCCTTTTCTTGGCTAACTCTCGCACCTGGACTAGCCCATTTCTTATAATCTGTGTAGCCCAAGAGCTGGCTTACCAGGAATGATCTTAACCTGCGTCTGCCTGGAGTGGGAGAATCATGGCGACTCTCTGACTCAGCTTCTTTCTCCCAGCCTTCTGTTCTGTTTACTCCTCCCACCTATGTTTTAACCTATGAGGGCCAAGCAGTTTCTTTATTGCTTAATCAATGAAATCAACAGATTGATATATGACACTCCCACGTCAATAACGCACACTCAGCTTGCAGTTACTTCGACACAGCTACATTATAGAAATTGACATCAGTCATCAGGCACTGTTGCTGTAGCTGTGGGCACAGAAGGCACAGTGAAGGCTATGCCGTGTGTGGCTGCACCAGCAGTAATATGATTTTCTTTCTTATTTTAGACGGTCTCACTGTGCAGCCCTGACTGCCCTAGAACTTGCTGTGTAAACCAGACTGGCCGGGAACACAGATCCACCTGCCTCTGCCTTCCAAGTGCTCAGACTATAGGTATTTGCCACCATGCCAGCTGGATGTGATTTTTCTTAAACAGATATGCTGTCAGTAAAGGTCTGAAAAAATACACTTTTGGTGTAGTTTACACAACAAAAGCAAAAGTATATTTTTGAAACTGTCAAAACCATCTTTTAGGCATTTTGAAAGGCTGGTTAAAGGCTCAAATGATTGTATTTCAATCTGCCCTTGAATTAATTATGTTTTTGGATTTAGTTGGTTGTGTATTTTTAAAATCCCTAATATTGTTGATTTTTTTTCCCAGGATTTTGTTCTTTCATTTTCTAATATATGCATTTTAGGCCTTTGGACTCTATTTTTGTTATTAACTTAAAAATATGGGCGAGAAAGATGGGGAAGTGGGTAGGATGTCTGCCCAAGCCCCACAACCTGAGTTCTATCCCTGAAACCTACATGGTAGAAGGAAGGGAATGAGCCCCACATATGTGTGCACTTGTAGTGTAACAGGTTAGCAGAGGACACTTTCAGAAGTGTGGATGCAGAGAACAACTCAGACCATCATGCTTGGTAGCAGCAAGCACCTTTACTTGCTGAGCTGTTTTGCTGGCCCATGGCACATTTTCAATGGATTTTGATGTAAGTTATATGTGTTTGAAGAACACATGATGGGACTGATGGTTTTTGTCCTGGGTGCCAAGTCCAGGGCTGAATATGCAGTTTTCCCACTGATCTGCGGTGTCATCTTCTGCCTCCGTCACTCCCCGATACATGTGCAGGACTGTCTGGGGCTCAGTATCTTCTCTATCGCTCTGCTTGAGTCCCTGCTCATAATACATACTTTATAAATCTTGATGGGGAAGTTTTTCTTCCCATTGCTTCTAAGCCAGTCCACTGCAGCTGCTATAGACTTGCATGTGAGTTTTCTACTTTGATACATTATCTTTAACTTGTTCCCTTTTATTGGAGGAATAGTTTTTGTTCTTTAATTTCTCAAGTTGGATGATTAAGTTCATTTATTATATTTTTAGTCTTTTCAAATCCCAATAAAGTTTATAATTTCCTTATGTTTATAAGCTATGTCAACTAAGTTTTAATTCCAAGTGTCTTTATAGTTTCATGATTTTTTGACATATGGGTGTAGAACTGCCTTTAAATGTCCAAAGACGCGACATTTTTATAGTGTATCATTTTGAGAATTTTTTCTGAATTCATCATGGTAGAATACATAGTCTGCATGGTCCTAGTTCTTAGCATTTGATTGGAGTTAGTGTACAGTCAGTTATAACAATGTTCTGTCTTCGTTCACAGCAGGCATGTCACTCGGAGCAAGCCTGCTGTTGTGCTGGTTACCGTCTCCAGTTCTTTCTTTTCTAGAGGAGGCAATGAAGTCCTTTGTGACAGCATGAGCTGTTGACATTGGGTGCAGCCATGCCAAGGATGCTAATGTGTGGCATCCTCATGGGGGTGGCAAAGCCTTCCCCAAGTCTGAGTGTTAACTGTCGGGGGGGGGGGGGATGTCTACTTAGCCCCGCCCCCCAGTTGTTTACATCCTGAAGACCGCATCCCTACAGAGACTAATCCTACTGAGATTAGCTAAACCTGCCTCTGTTCAGTTTTGTATAACCCTGCCTCCTTATTCAGCTGTATATAACCCTGCCTCCTTGTTCAACTGCACATAATAGTGGCCTCTACTATATTGGTTCCTGGAGCCATGCAGGACATGGCACTTTTCTTCTTGCTGGTTTTTTTTTTTTATTTATTTTTATTGGTTTCAAATTGCTGTGGACTTTCTGTCTAGCTAAGGATAGTTGGAATTGCATGAGTAAACGCTAATCTTTTTCTACTAATCTTTTTCTACTTGGTTAAAGTCTATTTTGTACTTGTTCTTGTATTTGTTTAGTGAAATTAGCCTTGTTCTGAGCCTATTTCTCCATTCTCTAATCCTTATCCTTTCTCTATAGCTTTCTCTAATAGCTTTTTCTGTTATCCTTATAAATATAAAAACCTTTATGTTCTGTTACTTTTTTAAGTAGTCAGATAAAGCATCTTTCAACCTCAATAATCAGTCTTTATCTGTTGTACTTTCTGATTGTTCGATCATCTATCCACTGGCTGTTGGTTTTTATTATGTTTTCCTCACCTTTTATTTTTACTCGGATTGAGATTTTCTCTTTCCATCCTTCTCCTATTTCTATCCTTTTAGTAAATCTAGAAAATTCAGTATTTGGGACTGGAGACATTGCTCAATAATTGTGTACTGCTCTTGCAGAGGACCTGGGTTTGGTTCTCAGCACTCAGTTCTGTAACTTCAGTTCTGGGGGGTAAGGAGGGCTCTGATGCCCTCCTGTGGTCTCTTTGAGCACTTACACTCACATGTACATACACACACTTTAATAAATTTTAAAAGGAAAAAATGTAAGATGCATACTATAAGAAATTTCTTTAATAGTTGATGTAGAGAGTGCTTGTTCATTTCCCAGATGCCCAGAAACTATTACAGCATTGTTTGGCATATTCCTAGCTAGCTCTTATATCTTAAATGAACTCATTTCTGTTAATCTGTTTATTACCACAAGGCTATGACCTACCAGTAAGGTTCTGGTGTTCCAGAGTCTTTCTCCTTTGGCAGCTACATGGTGTCTCCTTGACTCCACTTACTCTCTCTTTATATCTCTGTTCAGATTTCCCACCTGGATTTACTCCGCTAAGCTACTGGCTGAAACAGCTTTATTCATTATCAAATAAAAGCAACAAATATTCAGAAGGACATCGCACATCTCCCCTTTCTGTCTAATTAAAAAGGAAGGTTTAATTTTAACATAGTAAATTACATATAACAAAACTGGTATCAAGCAAGAATTACACTTAAATATTTAGTTTACTTGTATCTGGAAAGTTTCATATCTAATTATCTTTTATCATAACTAAGGAAAGCTATAACTATATCTGTTTTCAACTCTATCAAAGACTCCAGAAGGATATAATATTACCTAAGTAAATAAGAAGTGCATTGTAAAGATCTTCAGAACTCTAGAATTGAGAGACATCTTACTGCCTGGACAGTCACCCAAAGTTCTTCTGTAACATTGGGGCATCCATCTTCAGCCTACAGGTCCATAGTATCTGGCAGACTTTTCAATGAAGCAGGAAATTTGAAAGGCTGTTTTGCCTCTATTGGCATTTTGTCAGTCACTTTCTTCTGTGTCCTGCAGAATATCTAACAGACTCTTTCATGAAGCAGGAACCCTGAAGGGCTGTCTCACCTTATTTAGGCAAGTTTAGCAGTCATTTTTCTGTGGGTCCTAAATGTCCATTTCATACAGCCAACCATCAAGCAGTCCAGACAAGAGCAGTTTCTTGCCTAAATGGCTAGCCTTCTCAATTGAAAGCAAATTCCATAATGTGTTTCTACGATTCCCATCAACCTCTCTGAAGTAATTGGTGCTGCCAGAAGCAGACGTGTCTCACTGTTGATAAAAGTTTTAAGTTCTTAAAACATTTTAAATGCCATATTCTGTAGGTCTTTTTTTTTTAAGATTTGAAGAATAGCTATCCATCTGAAATATATCTCTATACATCTAGAAAACCTAACATGACTACAAATTTGACTATTTTAGATGATTATTAATCCATAATTTTTAATTATGCATTAAATTTTTAAATGAGCTGTATAAACATACCTTTAACAAGAGTAGAAACATCCATGTAATAAAATTGACATTAAATTTGTATCAACAAACCAAAATCTATATCAATGCAAAGCATTTATCTCTATATCACATACCCCCTTTTTAAGAAAGAGATTGACTGTGATTTAACTATTTATACCTAACCTCTTTTCAGTGAAAGCAAATAATTATAATAAACAATCATTTGGGGAATTTGGGCATAGTTTTCTCCAAACTGCTTCTGCTGTTTGTTAGGCCAAGTATTTTTAGGGTTCATGGAGACCTTATGGGGGGAGGTCTTGTTCCATTAAACCACATTTGCCTGGAATCTTCTGTGGAAACAAAAGCAGAACCTCTTTTTCAAACTAACATATCCTTAGACTCAAATTTTGAAGTCAAAATACCATTAAAATATATATGTTGGTTTAACATAGCAGCCCCAAGAATCAAATGTCTCTCTGCAGTCAAAAAATTCAAAGAAATACAATAATTAATCAAGATTGTATTTTCATTAAGTGGCTTTTTTCTCTTACTTTTTAATATTTTATTATCTTTACTCCTTTAGTCTATGATTTTCTGTACTCTTTCATAAGCCCATGTACATTTATCCAACACTGTGACCCATTTAGAGGTCTATTTTTTTTAATGAATCTGCCTTTATTGTATATCTGTAATCATATTTTGACCAGGAGTGTCTATTTTTATTGCTAAGTAGATGTGGCTAGAACCAACTCCACCAACTACTACATGGCAGAGACATGTTTACCAGTTCTGTGGGCCATGCTCATCACCCCAGCTCCAGGAATGCAGCAGGTCTATTTTGCCCTTATGCAATTTTTAGCACTGCTCACACACCCCATGTAAGTGCTCTATAACAACCATCATAAACCAGGAAGCCAGCTCTTAAAGGAGCTGGGCAATTTTTGCTGCTAATGCATAGTCAGGAAGCCTTCTCTTAAAGGAATTGCCCCTCTGCTTGCCTCTAGTAAACAGAGCCCACCTGAGAAAATGCTGCTGCCAAGAAACCATGTTTAACTCTGTTCTTTTGTGTCTAGAATTCCTTCCCAAGCTCTCTCTGGTTTTATGTGGATATAGTTGGCCCACATTGGTCCTGTTAGTAAGCAGACTATTCATTCCAGACTCAAGTAATCACACAGAAACTATATTAATTACAACACTGTTTGGCCAATGACTCAATCATATTCCTAACTAGCTCTTACATCTAAACTCATTTCTGTGTATCACTACAAGGCTGTGGCCTACTGGTAATATTTTTGGCATTCTAGAGTCTCTTTTGGCAGCTATATGATGTCTCCTTGACTCCACCTACTATCTATCTATCTATCTATCTATCTATCTATCTATCTGTTCAGATTTCCCATCTAGCTTTACTCTGCTAAGCCATTGACCAAAACAGTTTTATTCATTATCCAATAAAAGCAACACATAAAGGATATATACATCAAGTTGAGAGCTTTGCTCTCAAGCAATACAGAGACTGTTCCTCTCCAACATCTTCCAGAAGTTTGGTTTTTGTTTTCTACTCCATGATGTGGGCAATGTTCCTTTTTGATACAGTTAGGCTGATACTTAGATTTACTTACTGGCATGTCACTGAGCATTGCTTCCTGTAATCTAGATTGACATTCTAAGAACGTTTTTATGGAACCTGAACTGTATCTTTTAGAAATTTCTTTAGTGAAAATCATTCATCATAAATATCCACTGTTTCTATTTATCTTTTGGTGAAATTGTTTTGCCTTTTGTTCTTGAAAGTACTGTGTTGCTGGTGGTGCAATAATAGGCTGAAGCAGTATTTCCTCTTCATCTGGAGATGTTGTTGTCTCCTGGTGCTGCTGCACTGACTCAGCAGTAAGAAGTTACTGCCTTTTAAAATCCTCCCTTTGCCAGTGTTCTGAGGCTTTGGTACAATGTGTGTAGGGTTCCATCTCATTATCCTCCTGAGATTTCTGTGGCTTATCAGTTCCATGCTGGTTTTGTCACCTCCCTTCCTTATGCTCTGTCACCTCCTTCAGGAACACCCTAGAAATGTGCTGAACGGACTCCCTCTTCTGCCACATCCTTTCCCTTCCCTTATTCACCTCTCCTGCCACTCTGCCAGATTTCCACTTTTGCTATTTCACTTTTAGCTCTGTCTAATCTGCAGTTAAATCTGTTCAGCAAGTTTCAAATGTCACTTATTTTGTCTTTCTCTAAAAATAGCAGCATTTTCAAAATGACCTCGTCAGCTTTGAAATACCACTTGTCACATTTACAACCATCTGTAAAATGAAACCATTTTATTTTAGTATGAATCCCAGAAGCAGACTACCTGCCTGCAAATCTGAACATTGCCATTTACGGAAGAGGTGGGTTTCCACCCTTGGATTCTGAGGACAGTAGATATTCCTCTCAGAGTTCATATGTGTTGTTATCATTGACATAACTCAGCTGTAGTGAGTCTGGTTGTTTAATCTGACTCTTGCTGAGTGAGACCATTTTTCCTGAAGTACATACCCAGTTTCCACTTTTACTGTAATCAACATTTGTCATACAATATTGAGTTCAATGTACCCAAATGATGCTTGTCCTTTCCTATGTTTGAAGATACCCAGAGGCTGCTTCTCAAGACCAACAGGAAAGAGGGTTTATGCAGGCATTTTAATGAACATTTTATCTTGTGACTGAGGAAGTCAGCACGAGGGTCACAGTAGCCCAGAATCATACAGGATTCCCAGGAAAGATTTTTTTTAAGGAACTATACATTAAGCACCAAAGAGTTTATCAATGAATGCTGCTGGGAAGCCAGGCAACTTCAACATTGCCTTTTTTGCAGCCGATTTGTTACAAGAAACTATAACCTTTGCTATAAATATCTGTATATTTAGACTAAATATTGTTGCTTCCTCCAAAATTCAGCTTCTCTTTGGTCTCAAGAAGCCAGAGAGAGCACCTTAATTTATAAATTGTTCATTAGCTGTTCATTTTGGCCAAGATGTTTTGAAGCCTGCACTAAAATTTTCTTTAAGATATGTTGACATATTTACAACATTCTAAATTTACTATGCTCATAAATTATTAGGAGAACTATGTCATCGTTTCCTCTCCATTTTCCATAAGCAATCTACTCTGAAGACCTAATGTAGCCCCCAAAGGACTCTTTAGCTGCAGAATGATGAGGAAAGCCATGGCTTTGCTTACAGACCCCAGCGTCCTTCAGGGTTGATTATTTACTGGCAGACATTTCCCAGCCCCACTTTGGGGAAGTATCACTTAAAGGGACTTGTCCCCAGTCAAAGCAGAGATGAAGAAAGTAATCTTCATGCTGGTGAATTTCATGAAATGAGTGGAGGTGTTTAGTAGTGGGAGGGGGGAGGGAAAAAACAAAAACCAAAAACCAGACTTTTCTTGTAAGCCAACCTCAGTGTAGTATGACTTTGTTGTTTTTGAGTCAGGATCTCACATAACCCAGGTTGGCCTCCAGCTCACTCAGTAGCTGAGGATACTCAGCTGTCCTAGAACTTGGTCTGTAGACCAGGCTAGCCTCAAACTCACAGAGATCTGTCCGCCTCTGCTGCCTGAGTACTGGGATTAAGTGTGTGCCACCACCACCCAGCTTCTAGTATAGTTTTTAAACATTGGGAACTAGTAATCTTTCCATCCCTCTAGCACACTTTAGTAGACACTATGCAAACAAAACCTCTTAAGTTCCAAAGTTTAGTCTTTCCTTCCCTGGGCTCCCTGTCCAGCTGAGGGGGCGGCAGGCTGGGGACCACTCCAGGCCAACCTTAGTAGGTCCTGCCCCGATGTCTTTCTCCCCCATAATGTTTTGCCTCCAGCTGCAGCTGATTGCTTTTCCAACCCAGCCCCTGTGTCATTATTTTCCATCTCATGTGGTCTCAGCAGACTGCTTGCCTGTGGCCATAAGAGAGAGTTCAGAGTGAATAGAAAGACATCACATTCAAGTCAGCCCAAACTGTTCTGAAGTCCCCACCCCTTAGAGAGCATGTATGTGCCTGCTTCCCATTCACTCAGCCCCTCCAGCCTGTGCCTGGCTGTCACTGTTTGCAATGATTGATCCCCAGAGCACTACCCTAACCCTTGGCTCGACTAAAATCTCTTCCAATGGAGGGGGCCGACGACTTTTGGCCTCTCAGCCTCACACAGCGTCTTTAAGGATAGATATGGGAGAAGTCCTATATTCTGAGGGGAGCTATAGGAAGGGCCAACCTGTGCTTCAGCAGCAGGTCCTCTCACTTTGGGAGAATCTTATTTCTAAAAAGTATAGCATTGAAAAATCTTCAGGTGACTAGATTTTATTCAGATGACTAATACCTAGTCAATGTGACAAACTTTAATGCATGCCTCAGCCTCTGTACAACTAGCTGTGGCCACAGACCGGGCTCTTGCTTGCTATTTACAAGAGGGGACCTTCCCACCAGTTCCTGGAAAAGCACCTTCCCCTTGGTATAGACTGACCACAGTCCAAGACTCTTGAACTTGAAGCTACCTCAGAATGAAAGTCTTGTATAGTGGACCCCAAGTTCATGTGCCATGGACTGCCACCTAAAAATCCCTACCTCTCAGCTGAATGTACAGGAGAGGAATAGATATCTCTCCTTTTCTGCCGTTCCTACTTTAGGCCTCAGAGTGTGCAGCTGCCCATAGTCCTGGGTGAGAGAGACATGCGTATGGTGCTTTAGATGGGAAAAAGGTCAGTTGTTTTTCCAAGTCTATGTGACTAGGAACAAAAATCTCTGAACTTTAGAGCTTAGAAAATTTAGAGATACCTACCCCCTATAAGATATGCTAAGAGCACAAAAGAAAATAGGGACATCGGGTTAGTATTATCTGAAGAAAGTCTAGTCACTGGAGGATTTAAGACATATGTTCTTACTTAAAAATAAGATTTTTTTTTCCAAAATGAGATAATTTACTGGAGAAAAAAGCTGAGAACATACAGAACTAAGATTATTTAAACACTTTTTTCTTACTGTGTAATTTAACTGTGCTTTTAATTGCTGACTTGGGCCATTTTCATAAGCTATCTCGGTTTCTCATAAGATAGTAGTCCTTAGAATAAGAGTTCAGAGATGCTGACCTCCCTCAGGGAAAAAATGTGTTGATTTACACACAATTTCATTTTCTGGTAATTAAAGTCCTAGACACTTAAAACATACTTGTCAGGGTTTCTCCAAAACATAGTGTACACCTCGGTTCCTATCTGAAATTCAAACAATTGTTTGATTCATGCTAATTATTTTCTTAAAACAGTCAGTGAGGCAGCTCAATAGGTAGAGGTACTTGCTGACAAGCCTGACAACCCAAGTTCAGTCCCTAGGGCCCACCTAGTCCCACAGGTTGTTTTCTCATCTCCATTCATGCCTGTGTGCACGTGTGTGTGCACACACACACGATAAATTTTTCTGAATAGCAATTAAAAAAATGTATGTGTTGATAAAAACTCCTGAGAGGAGCAACTTACATGAGAAAAGGTTTACTTTGGGTTGTGGTTTCAGGACTTTTTTGGCTCCATTTTTGCAGAGACCTCTGGTGAGATGGTATGTTATGGCAGAAGGACACAGCAGAATAACTGCTCACTTCTGAGCAGAAAGCTGAGCCCCAGTGACCTTCCTGCAGCTAAGCCCCACCTCCTTCTGATCCTTCCAGCTATGCCTTATCAATGGATCAACATACTGATAACATCAGAAGTCTCCTGATCCAGTCACCTCTCAAAAGATCAGCTGATGACCAAGCCTTTAGCACAGGAATCTTTTCAGGCTACTTTTAGAGTCATCCTATAGTTTTTCTAGTCTGAAGATAGCAGAAGGGTGTCCATTGCTGCCACTGAGTTGTTGCATCCTAGAACTTCCTACACTGGCTTTGTAGATGTGGGCTAGATTCCACTTAACCCATCCTGGCAAGCATTTTTGGTGACTAAACGTTTGCAAGCTTCTCACTGACATTAGTGACATCCTATAGTGATTCTCACAGTCGCTCAGCTTCTGTCCTCCACACTCTTGTTACCACAGGTCCTAACTGCCGCTTCTCCAGTACCGTCCGTTTCCCATTGTGAAGACATGAGGTGAGGTCTGGGTTGAAGGAGCACCTCTTCAAGGCAATGCTTGCTCTTTTCTATGCTAACTCATCAGCTGAAGATGGCCTAGCGGAAAGCCATTTTCATCCCATGGGCTTTGGAAGCCAACCCTGAAGCAAAATAACATGCGCACTGTGAGATCTAGAGTGACCTCATAAGGCACAGGCTCACTCATCAGCTGGTCAACTCAGGTCTTTACCCTGAGGTGACGGAGTTCTCAAAAGAAACTTTATGGGTGGCATTTCTTCCAAAACGGTGGTTCTCAACCTCCTTATAGTCTGACTCTTTAATACAGTTCCTCATGTTGTAATGGCCCCCAACCATAAAATTATTTCAGTCCTACTTCATAACTGTAATTTTGCTTCTGTTATAAATTGTGGTGTAATTTCTGTGATATGCAGGCTCTCTGGTAGAAAGAAATCCCTGTGAAAGGGTTGTTTGATCCTCAGAGGGGTCGCGACCACAGGTTGAGAAGCACTGCTCTAGAGGCTGACAAAGTAGGGTAGTCTAGCCTTGACAGAGTGGGGACAAGGGAAGCAGAAGGTGAAAGCTGCTCAGAGGACAGGTTCATTTGTCAGATGTCTGACTTTGGTGTGACTAATGTTGACATGGCCACTGAGCTGAATTTTCAGAATCTTGGTTTAAAAAAATAAAGAGGCTTGTGTCTGACATCCATAATGCCAGCACTCAGGAGGCTGAGGCATGGGGAAGTTTGAGTCTAGCTTGGGATATAGTGAGAGCTTCTCTCGAAGACCAAACAGAAACTATCAGAAGTGTGAAGCCAAGCCTGTCACCTTTCCTCAATGGCTCTGCTTCCCCAGAGGTACCTGATAGTGGCCGGGATGCCGTGTGAGGGGCGAAGCGCTTGTCCAGCATGTGGAAGAGCCTGGGCTCGAGCCCTAGCACCAGCAACAAAAGAGGAATCAGCGGTCCAGGGGCAGAGAAGGGAGCTGTACATAGCCACGGGAAGGGTGCCTAATGTCACACAGACACTCCCTCTGCTGAGCCTCATGCATCAACCAGTGGTGTATTTAGATTTTGCTCGAGGTGGTGGTGAAAACAGTGGGCATAAAAAGTGAGGCTGTGGGCAGGTAGAAGTACAGCCACTCCACTCACTGGACCAAATCACAGATGGGACCACGTCTTCCTTTGCAACTTCGGCCCAGCCGTAATTCAGACCCTTGACAGAGTCAGGATTTCCTGAGCAAAGTGACTGTCGGCTGCTTTTTATGAAAAGTACTTATACTATTAGCTCCAACTACACCTTTCCTAAAATGTTTTACCCTACACCAGTAGCTCTCGACCTTCCTAACACTGCAACTTTTTAATACAGTTCCTCATGTGTGGTGACCCCCAACCATAAAATTATTTCATTGCTACTTCATAACTGTAATTTTGCTACTGTTATGAACTGAATTATAAGTATCTGATATGCAGGATATCTGAGATGCAACCCCTAAAGGGGTCGTGACCCACAGGTCTTTGACTTGCCTCGTTTTCCCGGTAGCTTTCCTAGGTCTCTCCTCTCTGATCCTGACACTGAGGTCTAAGCATTCTGGCAGAGTACTGAGCGTGTGTCTCGATGCTGGTCAACCTTTCCTGCTGCCTTTGGAAGTCTTTTAGGGCAGGAATTGAGTTCCACTGCAGACTGTACACAATTGTTGGACAGCAACAGAAATAACCCAATAAAAAATTTATGACCACAGCTTTTGAGAACTCTGCATAATCAAGAGGCAAAATCCAAGAATCTATGATGTAGAAGAAGAAGCTGAGATAAAAACCAAAACTATTCCATGAAATTGTAACAGAAGCCAGGCCATGGTGGTCCATGCCTTAATCCCAACAATGGGAGGCAGAGACAACTTCAAGGCCAGCCTGGTCTACAGAGTTCCAGGACAGGCTCCAAAGCTACATAGAAACCCTGTCTTGAAAAAACAAAAAACAAAACAGAAACAAAAAAAAAACCCCAAACAAAACAGAAACAACAACAAAAGAAAACTGTAACAGAACATTTGGTACAAGAAGCACTTAGAGCCCCAAAAGGACATGACCAGAAAAGAACCTTCTCCAGTACACATTATAGTTCAAATGCTCAGGCTGCAAAGAAACAGGATTAAATTCTGTAAGAGAAAAGCTCCACTTCACTTACAAAAGCTACCCCACCAGAATAGCTTAGCAAAGACCCTCAAAGCCAGGGAATCATGAATGACCTATTTTAAGACTTGAAAGTAGAAAAACTGCCAACTAAGATTACTATATCCAGCAAAATTATCTTTTAATATCGTTGGCAAAATAAAGACATTTCCAAACATGCATAAACTAAAGCAATACATGACTTCTGAGCCAGCACACCAGAAGATGCTTAGAATTCTGTTCGTCTGCTTTCTGTTGCTGACATAAAACACTCTGACCAAAAGCAGCTGTCACAGTCTATCTCTGAGGGAAGCCAAGCAGGAACGTTAGGCAGGAACCTAGAACCAAGATCCATGGAAGAAACTTGCTGGCTGACTCTCAGGCTCAAGCATACCTAGCCTTCTTATACAGTTCAAGACTTGCTTGGGGATGGTACCACCCACAGTGGATTGGGCCCTTCTGTATTAATAACCGAGAAAATCTCCAACAGACATGCTCATAAGCCAATTTTACCTAGGCAATTCCTCAATCAAGATTTACCTCAATCAAGATTTGACTCTAGGCTGTGTCAAGTTGACAAAGCCAACTAGAATAAATCCTATAAGGGAGAAGGGGCAGGGGGAACACACAATCACACGATCATTTTGTTTTGTTTGGCAGTATGGAGACTGAACCTAGGAATTCATGCATGAGAGGCAAGTGCTCTACTACTGTGATAGAATTCAGTAGCTATTTATGAATTAGAAGGAAAAAAGACCATACTAGGAATCTAGTATTTTTTATAACAATGTAATTGTATAGAGATTATTTACCATGAAATCTTGAACTTAATGTCAAAATCTTGAGAAGGTTCATCACTGGCGACCCAAACAAAGAAGGAATCATTGGTAATACCAATTCTATTCAGGAAATAAAAATGAATCTACAAAAAATGAATCTACATTTTATTATTATTAATTAATATTTAAATTAATTATTAAAAGTAAGCAAGTTAGACTTGTTAGTCAGCTCAGCAGGTAAAGGCACTAGCTACCAACCTTACTGAGCTGAGTTTGATGCATGCATGTGGTTGAGGGAGAGGGTGACTCAAGCAGGTTGTCCTTGGATCTCCCTGTGTGCTGTGGCTCACACGCGCGTACACACACACACACACACACACACACACACACACACAAACACACACACAAAATTCTCTGTGTGCTGTGGCTCACACACGCGCGTGCACACACACACACACATTTCTCTCCTAAGGTGTTTTGATTATTGGTATTTGTCACAAGAACGAAAAAGGAAACTAGAATAAACCTTTAGCCAAATTAACCAAGGATGATCCAACATTTGCAAATCAATAGCCATATTATAGCACAAATAGAAACCATGGGTCATCTGAATAGATGTAGAGAGGGCTTTTGATAAACCTCAATGACCCTTCACGATCAAACCATCAATGAATGGATATCTTAATATAATACAATATACAACAGATCTACAGCCAATGTCATATTAAATGTGGGAAAGTGAAACGTTTTTCCAAAGGAGCAAGACCAGAGGGTCTGTCTACTGTTCCCTACTCTTCTTAATACAGTGCTTGAAGACTTAGCCAGAGCAGTCACAGAAATAACAGGGATAGGAAATAAAAAAGGAATAGCCAAATTAAATATCAGCATTCAGTTTAGTCTTCCCACCTAGTTATATTCTGTCCTGTCATAGGACAAAAAAGCTTCTGTATTAACCAATGGTAATAAAACATATTCACAGCATATAGAGAGGAATCCCATATTAAGAAACCAAACACACAAACCACTGAAAACAGGCACCGGAGTGATAGTTCAGCAGTTAAAAGCACTGGTGGATCCAATGCCCTCTTCTGGCCTCCGCTGGTAACACACTCACATAGGGCATGGACACACATGAAGGCAAAATACCCATACACAGTAAAATAAATCAGAACTACTACATGACCCAGTTATACCTATCCTGAGTGTATTCAAGGGAATCAAAGCCAGCATATGAAAGAGATAACTCCATACTATGTTAATCATGGCATTGTTTACGATGTATTAGAGATATGGCCAGCCTAAGTGTCCTGTAATGGACAAACAGGTAAAACTATTGTATATGCTCCCAATGGAGTGTTATTCAGCCACAAAGAACAAAATAAGCCAAATTTTTAAGAAAAGCGGTTGTAACTAAAGGTCACCTACAGGAAATAAGGTTCCTCTTACCAGATGATTCTAGCCTGTGTCAAATTTTTTCTTTTCTTCAGCTTTCTATTTTGGTGGGCTGGCGGTCAGCCCCAGAGATGGCAGTTCGTTACACGCATGCTCCAGTCCCAGAGATGGCAGTACATTACACACATGCTCCAGTCCCAGGAACTGAAGTGTGCTACACACATGCTCGGCCACGTGGACATGTCCCTCCTCTCACTTGCCAGCTTTGATGAGGTCGTGGCTATGCTGGGAAGACCACAAGCCGAGGAAGTGAAGGCAGTCATGGCCCACAGCCTGCAAAGAACAGAATCCTGAAGCAACCAACTGAACTCAGAAGCAGAGCAGAATCCCCGGGTCCAGATTTTAGGACAATACCAGCACAATTGATACCTTCAGTCCCCCAAATTCTGATCCAATGCCCCTGCTAAACATCTGGACTCCAGGTTCTTAAATGCTTTGTGGTTTTTATTTTATTTTTTTAAAGATTTATTTATTTATTATGTATACAACATTCTGCCTCCATGTATGCCCCCACGCCAGAAGAGGGCGCCAGACCCCATTACAGATGATTGTGAGCCACCATGTGGTTGCTGGGAATTGAACGCAGGACCTCTGGAAGAGCAGCCAGTGCTCTTAACCACTGAGTCGTCTCTCCAACTCCCCCTTTGTGGTTTTAAACCACAGTCTGTGACCATTTATTTCACAGCCACAGATAACCAACTCAAGACACAAACACTAAAAAGAACAAGCAGGTGAACTGCGTGCCTATGATGACAGGCACCACAGCCACCAGTGGGACTAAAGTTAAATCCCAGAAATACCCAAGGCTCACATGCAGAGGAACTGGGCCCTTCCATGCTGGAGTGTAAATTGGTGCTGCCTCTTAGAAAATTCTATGGACGGACAATTCCCCTAACTTAGACCCCCAAACGTAGCCATGTGTGCATCAAAAGTATATGTGAAACATATCCGCGGTGTCCAAAGAGTCATGTCAACATGACCAACTGTCAGTCAACAAGGTCAAGCTTTGGATTCCAACACAATATTGGCTTAACCTCAGAGCCACAGCTGAGAAGAAAACAGAACACAGTATCCCGTTGTCTACAGAAAAGAAGAAGCAGGTTGTCCTAACATGATCACGTGTGAGGAACGGTGCGAAGGGACCTTGATGACTTCCTATTTCTTCAATTCTTCTGGGAGTCAATTCTGACTTTGCAGACAATGAGCTATGAACATAGGCTTTGTGTGCTCGTGTGTGCCACACTCTGGCTTTGTGTACTTATGTGTGTGCCACACTCGGGCTTTGTGTGCTCGTGTGTGCCACACTCTGGCTTTGTGTACTTATGTATGTGCCACACTCGGGCTTTGTGTGCTTATGTGTGTGCCACACTCGGGCTTTGTGTGCTTGTGTGTGCCACACTCGGGCTTTGTGTGCTTATGTGTGCCACACTCGGGCTTTGTGTGCTCGTGTGTGCCACACTCGGGCTTTGTGTGCTTGTGTGTGCCACACTCGGGCTTTGTGTGCTATTGTGTGTGTGCCACACTCGGGCTTTGTGTGCTCGTGTGTGCCACACTCGGGCTTTGTGTACTTATGTGTGTGCCACACTCGGGCTTTGTGTGCTATTGTGTGTGTGCCACACTCGGGCTTTGTGTGCTTGTGTGTGTGTCACACTCGGGCTTTGTGTGCTTGTGTGTGTGTCACACTCGGGCTTTGTGTGCTTATGTGTGTGCCACACTCGGGCTTTGTGTGCTTGTGTGTGTCACACTCGGGCTTTGTGTGCTTGTGTGTGTGCCACACTCGGGCTTTGTGTGCTTATGTATGTGTCACACTCGGGCTTTGTGTGCTTGTGTGTGTGCCACACTCGGGCTTTGTGTGCTTGTGTGTGTCACACTCGGGCTTTGTGTGCTTGTGTGTGTGCCACACTCGGGCTTTGTGTGCTTGTGTGTGTCACACTCGGGCTTTGTGTGCTTGTGTGTGTGCCACACTCGGGCTTTGTGTGCTTGTGTGTGTGCCACACTCGGGCTTTGTGTGCTTATGTGTGTGTCACACTCGGGCTTTGTGTGCTTATGTGTGTGCCACACTCGGGCTTTGTGTGCTTGTGTGTGTGCCACACTCGGGCTTTGTGTGCTTATGTATGTGTCACACTCGGGCTTTGTGTGCTTATGTATGTGTCACACTCGGGCTTTGTGTGCTTGTGTGTGTGTCACACTCGGGCTTTGTGTGCTTATGTGTGTGCCACACTCGGGCTTTGTGTGCTTGTGTGTGCCACACTCGGGCTTTGTGTGCTTGTGTGTGCCACACTCGGGCTTTGTGTGCTTGTGTGTGTGCCACACTCGGGCTTTGTGTATTATGTGTGTGCCACACTCGGGCTTTGTGTGCTTGTGTGTGTGTCACACTCGGGCTTTGTGTACTTATGTATGTGCCACACTCGGGCTTTGTGTGCTTGTGTGTGCCACACTCGGGCTTTGTGTGCTTGTGTGTGCCACACTCGGGCTTTGTGTGCTTGTGTGTGTCACACTCGGGCTTTGTGTGCTTATGTGTGTGCCACACTCGGGCTTTGTGTGCTATTGTGTGTGTGTCACACTCGGGCTTTGTGTGCTTGTGTGTGTGTCACACTCGGGCTTTGTGTGCTTGTGTGTGTCACACTCGGGCTTTGTGTGCTTATGTGTGTGTCACACTCGGGCTTTGTGTGCTTGTGTGTGTGCCACACTCGGGCTTTGTGTACTTATGTATGTGCCACACTCGGGCTTTGTGTGCTTGTGTGTGTCACACTCGGGCTTTGTGTGCTTATGTGTGTGTCACACTCGGGCTTTGTGTGCTTGTGTGTGTGTCACACTCGGGCTTTGTGTGCTTGTGTGTGCCACACTCGGGCTTTGTGTGCTTGTGTGTGTGCCACACTCGGGCTTTGTGTGCTATTGTGTGTGTGCCACACTCGGGCTTTGTGTGCTTATGTGTGTGTGCCACACTCGGGCTTTGTGTACTTATGTGTGTGCCAACTCGGGCTTTGTGTGCTATTGTGTGTGTGCCACACTCGGGCTTTGTGTGCTTGTGTGTGTGCCACACTCGGGCTTTGTGTGCTTGTGTGTGTGCCACACTCGGGCTTTGTGTGCTTGTGTGTGTCACACTCGGGCTTTGTGTGCTCGTTTGTGCCACACTCGGGCTTTGTGTGCTTGTGTGTGTGCCACACTCGGGCTTTGTGTGCTTGTGTGTGCCACACTCGGGCTTTGTGTGCTTGTGTGTGCCACACTCGGGCTTTGTGTGCTTGTGTGTGTGCCACACTCGGGCTTTGTGTGCTTATGTATGTGTCACACTCGGGCTTTGTGTGCTTGTGTGTGTGTCACACTCGGGCTTTGTGTGCTTATGTGTGTGCCACACTCGGGCTTTGTGTGCTTGTGTGTGCCACACTCGGGCTTTGTGTGCTTGTGTGTGCCACACTCGGGCTTTGTGTGCTTGTGTGTGTGCCACACTCGGGCTTTGTGTATTATGTGTGTGCCACACTCGGGCTTTGTGTGCTTGTGTGTGTGTCACACTCGGGCTTTGTGTACTTATGTATGTGCCACACTCGGGCTTTGTGTGCTTGTGTGTGTCACACTCGGGCTTTGTGTGCTTATGTGTGTGTCACACTCGGGCTTTGTGTGCTTGTGTGTGTGTCACACTCGGGCTTTGTGTGCTTGTGTGTGCCACACTCGGGCTTTGTGTGCTTGTGTGTGTGCCACACTCGGGCTTTGTGTGCTATTGTGTGTGTGCCACACTCGGGCTTTGTGTGCTTATGTGTGTGTGCCACACTCGGGCTTTGTGTACTTATGTGTGTGCCAACTCGGGCTTTGTGTGCTATTGTGTGTGTGCCACACTCGGGCTTTGTGTGCTTGTGTGTGTGCCACACTCGGGCTTTGTGTGCTTGTGTGTGTGCCACACTCGGGCTTTGTGTGCTTGTGTGTGTCACACTCGGGCTTTGTGTGCTCGTTTGTGCCACACTCGGGCTTTGTGTGCTTGTGTGTGTGCCACACTCGGGCTTTGTGTGCTTGTGTGTGCCACACTCGGGCTTTGTGTGCTTGTGTGTGCCACACTCGGGCTTTGTGTGCTTGTGTGTGTGCCACACTCGGGCTTTGTGTGCTTGTGTGTGCCACACTCGGGCTTTGTGTGCTTGTGTGTGCCACACTCGGGCTTTGTGTGCTTATGTGTGTGCCACACTCGGGCTTTGTGTGCTTGTGTGTGCCACACTCGGGCTTTGTGTGCTTATGTGTGTGTCACACTCGGGCTTTGTGTGCTTGTGTGTGTCACACTCGGGCTTTGTGTGCTTGTGTGTGCCACACTCGGGCTTTGTGTGCTTATGTGTGTGCCACACTCGGGCTTTGTGTGCTTGTGTGTGCCACACTCGGGCTTTGTGTGCTTATGTGTGTGTCACACTCGGGCTTTGTGTGCTTGTGTGTGTCACACTCGGGCTTTGTGTGCTTGTGTGTGCCACACTCGGGCTTTGTGTGCTTGTGTGTGCCACACTCGGGCTTTGTGTGCTTATGTGTGTGCCACACTCGGGCTTTGTGTGCTTGTGTGTGTGCCACACTCGGGCTTTGTGTGCTTGTGTGTGCCACACTCGGGCTTTGTGTGCTTGTGTGTGCCACACTCGGGCTTTGTGTGCTTGTGTGTGCCACACTCGGGCTTTGTGTGCTTGTGTGTGCCACACTCGGGCTTTGTGTGCTTGTGTGTGCCACACTCGGGCTTTGTGTGCTTATGTATGAGTGACACTTGGGCTCTGTGTGTTCATGCATGTGTCACACTTGTATTTGTGTGTTCATGTATGTATCTCACTTGGGCCTTGTGTGTTTTGTGCATGTCACACTTGGGCCTTGTGTGCTCATTCATATATACATTTCCTAAAAACTTGACTCAAAGCCTCATTTATGTCAAGTGGGGCCAGTTTTAAAATCCCGATATTCCTATGGCTGCATGGATTTTGCCGTGGCACACTCCATTGTCTTTGGCCACAGCGACTATTAAGATGATCGGCCATAGACTGGGTGGCTTATAAGCCACAAGAGTTTATTTTTCACAGTGTTGGATGGAGGAGGTTCTGGATAAAAAATTTGAGGGTGAGGGCTTGCTCGCTTGATCTACACTGAGGTCATCTTGTTGGGAAGAATAAAGTCTCTGGAGTCTGTTGTATACAGGTGGTAATTCCACTCAGGAGAACTCCGTGGTCATGATCTAATCACTTTGTTTTATACCATTTCATTGAGGTTATGTTTCCTTTTTTAAAATTTTCTTATTGTTATTTGTCTTGTCTGTGCGTACAGGAATGCCACTGCTGGCAGAGGCCAGAGGCTTCAGAGCCACATCCTCAGCTCAAACGACACATGGTTGGGGGCCAACCCCGGTGAGAGCTGGGAGCCAAACTCAAGTCTTCCACACAAGCAGAACCTGCTTTTAACAGCTATACAGTCTCTCCGGCCCCCAGAGTTAGGGTTTTAAAACAGAAATTTGGGTAGCAGGAAAAATGCAAAGATAAAAAGATAAAGATAAAAAAAATATTGCTGGTAATGTTAAAAATTCATTTTAAAAATTAAAAAATAAGCATTTTATTTCTATCCTTTGTTAAAAATAGGAACAAGAAGCTGTCCATGGTAATGCTCGCCTTTAATCCCTGTACTCAGGAGGCAGATGCAGGTGGATCCCGGTCCAGGGCAGCCAGGGCTATGGAGAAAGCAAACAAACCAACACAAGGTACACGAGGAAATGGAGACAGGTGGGCATTAAAAGATGGGAGGGGCCCTGGGATACAGTTAAGATGCTCTTTCTAGCCCGATATATAAAATACTGTGGAGACTGAAGCTGAGCAGTGCAGAACCCGATCAAGTGCACTGGCATCGACTTTCAGAGTAAGACAGGCCGTTTGACAGCAATCCTGAACAGGTTTATATGAGCAGTCTGCTTGGAAGCCAGCGGATGTTCAGGACCAGCAAACTGTAGCAGTCTGTGGGGTGGAAGGGACAAAAGACTGCAGCCTAGCTAGCTTCAGCTTCTAGGAGCTTCTAGGGACACGAGAGGGACACTGCTCTTCACTGCCCCCTAGGGACAGGGACACTTGGAAATCAACATCAAGGATTCTCGGACAGACCCGGGGAGAACCATGTTCACATTCCTTCCAATGGATGTGCCAAGCGCAAGTGGCACTGATCCTGTTAAGGGGGGCCTTTCTCAGACACCTGGTATAGCAGGTTAGGGGCATGCACACTCTGACGGTCAGGGTGCACACATCCAGCTGTTACTGACTGGCTGAGTTTCTAAAGTGCAGAGTTATTCTCACTCAGAGCCACTATTGAAAATCCTGCCTTTGCCATGCTCTTCCCATTCTTAGCTGGCTGAGAGGCCAGACCTTATATGCCATGACATTTGAATTTGTATATCTTTATTTCCTGTCACAACTCAAAATGAAACAGGGCAACTCATATTGAAGTAAACAGGGCTGCCTCTCAGATAGATAGATAGATAGATAGATAGATAGATAGATAGATAGATAGATAGATAGATAGATAGATGAGAGAGAAAGAGAGAGAGAGAGAGAGAGAGAGAGAGAGAGAGAGAGAGAGAGAGAGAGAGAGAGAGAGATACCTAGTAGCCTCTAGGTACCATGCCAGTAGTATCTTCCGTGGACCAGTGTTAGTCATCCTTCCCCTCAAAACAACAACAATAACAAAACTAACAAACAAAACAAAAATGACAAGGTCTCTCAGAATCAGATAGACATAATTGCCCAACACATTTTCAAGTAAATCATAACATCTCAGGCTCCCCCACTCCTCCCTCATGACACTCCATCACATTCTGTGTCCTGAGTAGTGCAGGGTGTTTAGTAAATCAGACAGCCCTGCTAAGCAGATGACAGCCAAAGGACCCACAGAGTCTCCAGGAATCATTAAATGTCTCCTATGGGCTGGTGAAATGGGAGAATTATCAGTCAGGGAAGACAATTTCTCCAGTTTTAGTAGCATGCACTCTTTGTTACAGATGGCTTCTGGGGACAGTAAGGGCCACCCCCAAGCTATAACACTCGGAAGGCAATGTGCTGGAACAGTCAGAGTCAGAACAGAAGGGACAGACAGACAGCAAAGAGCAGCAAGCCTTAGTTTCCTGATGAGTTCACATTTACCACAAATGGCATGACCTGCTGAATCTGGCAGGTAGAAGTGTGACAGGGATGCACTTAAACGTGTCCTCAAACCCCAGATACCAGCCGCACAAATCACATTAGACGAGGACTTTGACTGCACATCCAGGGAGAGCTCAGGGCTTCTGAATGATCTGCCAGTCCCGGCGCCTCTCAGCATCTGTTGTCATGATGCTGTGGTAAGGAAATGAAGGGTCCCCCAGGGGTTGTTGAACACTTATATCTTATCTGGTGACACTGTTTTGGGAGGTTAGGGAAGCTTTAGGAGGCTGAGCTAGCTAGAGAAAGATGTGGGTTCAGAAGCTCTCCCCAGCTCTCTGTCTCTTCTTTCTTGCTGCCTCCTGACAGACCTCCACATGCTCCTGCTGACATGATGGTCTGTGTCATCTTAAACCAGAAGCAGAGGCGCCAGGGACCGTGAGACCTCTGATACTGTCAGCCGTTATTGTTATTCCCGTAGGTTATGTTAGGTGGGATGGAAGCCACAGCAATCTAATATGATCTAATCAGATGCTCACGTGAAAACACAGTATTCAGGCTAAGTGAGTCAGCTGGGCTCTGCCGAGGCTTAGCTCCAAATGTTGATAAACAGGCAGTGATGTAATCTATTTCTGTATTTTTTCTAATTTTTTATCTTGGTTTTTTAAGACAGCATTCCTGTGTGTTTATCCCTGGCTGTCCTGGAATCCACTATACCAGACTGGTCTTGAACTCACAGAGATCCACCTGCCTCTGCTTCCCAAGTGCTGGAATTAACGTGTGTCGCCACCACCTGGTTGACTGCTTGTTGACTAGCTTTTCTGAGTAAAGACATTGCTTGGCTTAGCTCTCCTGAGCCATGAACCCTCAGTCCCTGTGGCATATTTGCAGGTGTGTGCACTCCCACATGGATGGGTGTGCGTGTGTGATACTTAGCTTAAGCCCAGGGTGTTGGCCATTCCTGGCAAGTGCTCTGCCGCTGAGTTTTGTCTTTAACTTTTGTTATTGTTTTTAAACATAGGAGTTTACAATTTCTAGTTGTTCCCTGCAGCGGGCAGCATGACTTCTAGAAATTCCACAGTGATGTGTAAAAGAGCAGCGAGTTCATGAAGAAACAGAGTGGGCAGAGGACCTGGGTCACGCTTCCTGCACAGTTCCTGCCCGTGAAGGAATTGCCTTTCATGGGGTTCCACCTTGCAGCTGACCCCTTAGGATTTCATTGTCAGAGACGCTGCCCTGGAAGTGTCACTCTGTGCCTGAAGGGAACATTAATTTTCTGTCCTACTTGACCCCACCCCTCTCCACTAGGAATGATAGAAGGCAGTGAGTATCTTGCAGGGTTAAACACAGCATCACCTGCCTCCCACTTTGGTCCTGCGTCCTGGCTGTATGAGCTGCTCAGTTAAACACTTTTGTAACTATATCAAAAGTTGCAAGTGAGAAACCTAACAGCAAGGTGCTCGAAGTTCCAGGGATGAGCACCAGGGGCAGCAATAAGCTATCTTTGCCTAATAGTATAGCTTCTGAGCTTTGAATTGCAGGAAACAGGAAAGCCGCCCAGCAGCAGAGCATTATGGTGCCAAAGGATTTGCAACAGGTTCTGCTCTCGGCTCCTCTGCTGTCTGTTGCATGTAGACTTCCTTCCTGTACTTGGAAAATGTTTACTGACTATCTCATACGTGCCTATCTGGCTGGTATAGAAGAGGGGTGCTTCTAGCAGGGACCTAAATCCAAACTTCCTGGAGGGGGCAGCATCTGAGCCCAGGCCAGAGGGGCCTAGATGAAGAGAACATTGCAGGCAGAGGAAGCTGCTTGTGGTGTGGGCTTGTCTTAGGAGAGTGGTTGGCATAGAGACTGAAGGGTGAGACAAAGCCAGATTGCATTTTTGAGGCAGGAAGATCTAATCTGCATTAGAAGTGTCTCCTTTGAGGCATTTTAGACAAAAGGGGAAGTTAATGCCATCTCTCCTTGAGGTGTCAGAGGCAGGGCATTCTTTTTCCTTGCAGAACTGTAGGCCTAGTGAGAACCTTCTCCTCTGGGCCTATTCAGTTGTCAAGACAAAGGCAGTCTGATGATAACTATAGCAGATGATGTGTCTGTCCCAGAACCGTGTCCTTCTAGTTCCCTGTCCCGGTAAGGCTTCCTCAAGCTGACATCAGGTGCAACCACGGACTTTTCAGGAAAAGACAAGCCTGGAACGGAGTCTACCATCATGGAGAGAAGAGATGCTGGAGCCTTAGGACTAGCCATGTGAAAGGGTAGAAACCGGGGAAAGCACGCTGGCCAAGAGAGGAGACTGGCCTATCAAAGGTGCACTTTGCTTCTTTGTAACTCTAAGAAAGCTTCCCGCTCCAATCCATCTGTCACATTCAATCCAATGTGCACCCTTAGATCCAGTCTGTTGAAAAGACAGCACCGGATAGTTCTTTAAATGCTGGCTCAAAACAAAACCAAAATCAAAACCAAGCAAATCCAAGCAAGAATAATCAACTAAGTAGATGGTACTCCCAAAAAGTATACAGTGTCTTCTGCTGATATATGATGTGCCCTGAGCTCATTAGCTGAACCATTAGTATCTGTCGATCATGCAGCAAAGTTCTGACTGCTAAGCCCGGAAGACTAAGGTTGCCACTTCCCTGTGTCAGTACAGAAAGGGCCTCTGTTCTGTTAGGTCCAGAACAGTCAGTGCAATGGCTTTACATGAAGCCAAAGACAGTGACGGAAGAAACAGAGATTGCAGTAACCTCTGAGGTAGCAGCGTCTGCAGAAGCCCGGCGAGCGTGGCTGAGGAGCTGGGGGTGGGGGCTGAGTGTGCAGACAGAATCCCAAGGAGAATGGGGGCTGGGGAAAATGGGCTGAAGCCACCAGGCCAAACATTGTTGGGCCCAGTCTGCATTAGGTGGTGTTAAAGAGGGGCTGATGGAAAGAGACAACCCCCTCTGAGCAAGGGACAGACTGAGGATTTGGCTTTTGGCCTTGCGTCACATACACTGATGTGACTTGGTGACCAGAGAAACTGTGTCCCCCTCCTGACAGGAACCACACAATTGCAGCTAAGACAGTTCCCCCAACTTTCTCCCATAACCTGCACCACATCTGCCGGGGCACCTCTCCATTGGGTTAGAACCACCTTACACAGAAGCAGGGAGGCACCGAGCGGGCCACATCACTATGATGCTGCTGACCACAAGTGCAGTCTTTGGTATCAACACAGTTAAAGTGCCTCACTTAAGTAGTAGGAACATCTGGAGACCAAGAAAGACCCAGGTCTGTGCTTTCATAAGGCCAGGTCTTAATTTCACCTGCAAAGGCACTGGAATGCTATGAACTGGCATCGCAAAGAAAGCACTATGTGTAGCCAAACCCAAGGCAACTCCCAAAGGCACCAAGAATATAACACATAAGGCGGCTATAAATTGACTTTATAAAGCCAGGCAGGACATGGTGGCACTCCAGCTGCAACCGAAGCACTCTGGAGACTGGAAGACAGGAGTTTGACAGCAGCCTGGACTGTATATGGAATCCCTGCTTCTAAGTAAATAAGTAGGAAAAATAACAGCTGAGAAGCTGGAGGTGGGGTACACACATTTACCCCCAATTGATGGCTGGACCAAGTTCTTCCTGTGGACACCGCATGGCAGCAGTGACATCTGTGTCTGCCTCTGACTTTTCTGGGAGGAGAGGGTACCTTCCAGCCCTGTTGTCCTGCTAAAGAGTGAGCTGAGAGGTTGAGGAAACACCTCCTCTTCATCTTTTTGAGTGTCCAAGCCTTGGCACGTTCAGGTGCAGCATTCCACAGCCCTCCAGGAGGGCAACGCCCTCAACTTCAAGAAGCTGCCCCCTGAGCCTCCAATATCTTATACCCGGCTTTCTTGGGTTCTGCCGTTTCTGGGGTACCTCTCATTGTTCTCTGTCTTTTGCTATTCCTCGGTGTCTCAGCCCCCTCAAATGTGCCCAGAGGCTGGATTGCCATGGCTACTGAATTTATCAGGCTTTATGAAAGAGCATACAAGGATAAAGGCTTAGGAAGAAGTAGAAGAGAACAGGACTGGTCAATTTGAAGGACCTGTGGAGAGTGTTTTCTCCTCAGCACTGAAGGCAAAAGTGGTATTTAGTGAGTCAGGGATGCTAGAACCTTGCTTAAGGATGGTCCCTGCCTGGTAGGAGCATGCTGCCATCTGTTGGGCATTTAAGAAATGAAAACCGTGTTCATAATTACCAGATACCAGAGACCAAATTCATTCATGTCACCTTTAAGCAATCTAGTCTCCAGTGATGAGTGGAACCCGGGGGACTGGCGTTTGTTTTGTTTGACCCTTTCAACAGTGGTCCACTCTTTGCAAAAAGTCACAACACATGGCCTTCACAGCGTCTGAGTCTGGGACCTGGTCTGAATGCATCTTCACTTGAGGCTGAGTTCCACAAGGATGCATGCCTGTGACAGCCAGGTGAGGACTGTGCTACACTGGTGGATGGGTAGACACGCCCCGAAGGGTTTCTCCTCATACAAAACCGTTTACAAGGGGAACTTCCATGCGATGGAACTAAGATTCCTTCTCTCATCTTAAAGACTCTCCGTGGGCCCCTTCACAAATTTATACCTGGCAAGTTTCAAAGCCAAGACGCCAGAATCCCTTTCAGGAGGCACTTACCAACAGCTCTTCACTAGATGAGTGCAACCAGCCAGAGGACTCCCATGTCGGATAGGGCCCGGAGATGTGGGCTACACCAGGGAGGACCAGCCCTGGCAAGAGGTCCCCATCCAGCACCTTGGAATTTCAGATACCAACATGGAGCTTTGGGGAGAGTTGTGTTGTGAGCCCAGATTTGTACCCAGCTCATTCCCCTCCCTACAATTAACAGCTGATGACAATGTTAGCCTGGCGAGTGGAGAATCTTGTCACCCGCCCTTCTTCTAAAGGGGAAGATGCCAGAACTTGAAGTCTAATAACCCCTACAGTGACTGCTTTTCTACAGCGTGCTTGTTTGTTTGATCATGGAATGGAAAATGCCTGTCAACAGTACTGCCTTCCAAAGAGGCACCGTGAGCAGTCCCCACCCCCATGCAAAACATTCAAGCTTTGCCCCACTCGGTCTGCCCCTTACAGGCCTCTGCCTGGGCACAGAGAGATGGGGAGGGAGGACGGTGTGTGGGGTAATCCATGGCTAAGGTTGGAGAGGCAGTGGATATAAGCCCCTGAAGCATCATGCCTGGCTCATAATAGATGGCAGATGGCCATTACTCTGGCTATGTCCACAGACTCATGGTCTAAGGAATCCCTGAAAATCTCAGGCAATTAAACATGGAGCTTTTTGTGTGAATTTAAGGTATGCAGCATAGGGTCGCTGCCTTTTGGGCAGACTCTATGGAACACATCTTAGCCCTCTTGATTTCAGGCTGTCGAGTGAGCCTCTGCTGCTAAGCTGGGCAGCATGAACTGTTGTTGGGGCAGGACCTAAGAGTGTGGTCCAACTCATAATTGTCAACTTACTCAAAGCATTATGAGAGTTTTTATGTATTTTTTTACTCAATTGCACAGCTCTTGAATGTATATGTTGTGGATGACAATGCCATACTTCAAAGTCAGTAGCTTGGATATCTGTCTTCTGTTCTGCAGGGCAGATTAGGGACTAGATGGTGGGCCTGGCTCGAGGTCTTTCCCTGGCTGGTGTTACTGACATATGTACAGAAACTAGCTTCCATGCTATTAACTGATACTGTTTCCTCCCGAAGGCTGTGGGGCTGCTCCCGTGTATTAGCACTTACGGAGCTCCAAGGAAGCTGGTTAGTGCTATAAGGACATTCAAGAAGATGGTTAATTACCTACAAACCTGGTTCAAAGAAGAGTATGCAACCTGTTCCAGTGCCCAGAGGCTGTGTCCCCCCATTCCAGGTCTTGCTTCTGGCACTCCTCCTAGATATGGGCAACACTGGGGGATGCGGAGTGGACTGGGCTGGGCACCTCTGCCCTGAGAATTTAGCTTTGTAGGACTACATTCTTGCAGCTAAGGTTCCCAGAGTATCAGTACTTCTCCATGCCTGTGCAAGGATTCTAGTCATGGGCAAGGTACCAGTCAAGCAGCTCCTTTGATGCCAAGGAAGTATGTTCTGTTTTGTCCCAAAAAGGGCCAAATGGCCATCTCCCTGAAGTCACAGAACAGAACTGTGCGGCTTCTGTTTGGATGACTCTGACACTCCCCTGCTGCCCCATTTTGTCCTTCCTAGGATTCACTCCCCCCCTCCTGATTAGACTAGAAACTTCTTAGGGGCCAGATAGTGCCACAGGTATCATTGAAATTGTTAACGGTAAGTCTAATCTTTTCTAAGTGCTCAAGATGGGTTAGGTTCTGCTATACTGTGGTTAACAGATGAGAAAACCAGACTGTGCTCAGATTTGTATGTCCAGGAAATAGCAGTAAGGTCTCAGGTCACAGTGTTACCTCCCCAACCCCTAGAGCCCTCCAAAACTGGTTCAGTGGAGTTACGTGTTGTTCAGCAAGTGTTAAAGGCCATGCAGAGTAAAGGGACAACTTTTGTTGATTCAGTCCATTCCTTCCGTCTTCATGCCTACACTGGGTCTTGAACTTAGGGCATTAGGTTTTCAAGGCACCTTTACCAGATGAAGCAGCTCGCTGGGCCCATTTAGCTTATTTAAGAATCTTTGTCAGATTGCAGAGATTTCTTAGATTAATGGCAGCCATAGATGATTCTTAAGCAAATATCTATAAGTAATTTAACAAAACCTGAGAAGTCAGCTGTTTTTGCTGCCACCGCTCACCCACTTTAGATGTTAAAATAGCTCAGGTGCAGTTGTGAGCCTCACTGTACGCATTCTGTTTTCACTTTGAGATCTCTATACTGGAGCATCCTTCAACCAAACAGCCCCTGTTGAGGACGCCCTGTAGGTCTAGGTGATAGGCATATGCAATGCAGCAAGAACTTAAACACAAACTACAGCAAAGTGAAGCAATTTATTATTTAAGGATCTTTGAGTGCTGATGGCGGTGGGGCCAAGGGATGGTGAGTGGGCACAGAACAAAGCTCAGGCAGCGGGTTGGTGGGAAGGACAAGGGCCATGCCTTTATTAGGTCCTCATGCCTGCTGCCTGGCCTTTGGAGAGATTGGCTGGTGTAAAGAAGACTCATGTGAAGTAGAAACCATTTGGTCTTGGGTGCTAACCATTAGGTTTGATTGTGGTTAGCAGCTGAAGGATGTGTTGGGTTTGTGGCCAGTGAGGTGAGGAACCAACTGAAAGAGGAGGGGATCTTAACTCAGCTAAGGGTGACAGGGTAAAACCGGGTCTCAAGTTATGTCAGACTTAGAAATGAGTGTTGAGTCAACTTATTTCTGCCTGCTGCCATTTTGCTAAGCTGGTTGTGGGATACCTGGGCTCTGTTCCTCACAGCAAGAGAGAAGACACTTCATCACCCCTCCCCCGCCCGATGGAAGAGGCAGGCAGAGAGTTCTGGGCCTGTCTTGAGAGGTCTCCAGTCCAGGGAATCTGCTTGTGCCTGTCTGACACTGGCTCAAAGGGACCATGAGTTGCAGGACTCTGCCAGAGCTCTGGGAAGTCTGATGTCAAACTGAACCCCAACCTGCTGGTTAGGTGCTTAAGCAAAAGTTCCCAGCATGGCCATAAACAGGACCGAGCACACCAGCATGAATTAGCTAGCTACTAGTCACACAACACAGTTGTAATTCTAGGAGCGGGTATTGTCTATGAACTCCCATTCAGATTCCAGCACTGCTGGACAGGATAGGAATGCTGGAATCACGTACACTGAAAACCTTCCCTGAGTGCTCCTGAACTTGTGGCTGCCATGACTGCTGTGAGCAGAGGTCTCTGAAGGTATTTCTCATGAAGGCATGATGTTCAGGAAACCTGAAGCTTGGGACATACAGCAGGGTGCTGTAAAGTGTGACAGTATTAGCTCTTTACATCTAACCAACAAGTTAAATATTTTTTTGATGTGAAAAAAAAGATGAACAGGTTCTTAAGGTTGTTTGTGGAATCTGGGAATTTTTATTATTAATAACTCTTTGCCAGTTTGTGTGTGTATATCTGTCTATATTTATGTATGTGCATGCATGCATATCACAGCTGGAGGTCAGTCTCGGGTGCTGTTCCCCAGGGTATCTTACTGGCCTGGAACTGCTCAGGCTGGACTGGTTGGCCAGCCAGTCTCTGAGGATCTGCCTGTCTCACCCCCAGAGCTGGAATATAAGGGCATACCACTCTGCTCAGCTGCTTTTGTGGGTTCTAGGGATCAAACTCAGGATCCTCATGCTTACAGGGCAAGCACTTTCCTGACTGAGCCCTCTCCTCCGTCTTCTTTCCAGTCTTTGTAAATGAAAACGTGCTGTGTTGCATTGTCCATTTCCTTTAGATTCCTAGCACCCACATGGAGGCTTCCAACCAGATAGAACTCCAATTCCAGGGATCCGACACAACTCTTCTGACCACAGGCACCAGGAATGAATGTATATCCATATACATAAAATAACAATTTAAAAAACTTCAAAATTGGGAATTGAAGAAAAAAACAACTAGACACACACACACACACACACACACACACACACACAAACCCTGTTTGAACCAAGTGATAAAGGCATCTTCTTTTTACTTTTACTAGAAATTAAGAGAAGAAAAAATCAAGAAAGCAGCAAAAACCCCCTCTGATGAATGAGTACGCAAACTTGTGTCCAGGTTTATGGTCTTGGGGTTTGGTTATCAGCTAAACCCCAAGAAGCCCTGGAGAAAAGTGAAGCCGCAAATGAAGTTCAGACAACCACATTGTCAATTAATTTATTAGGGACTCGTCCTTAGCTACTCCGAGCTTTTGGAGAAGCACCGCTGTATACTTGGACGTGGCTACACGTTACTCAGAACACCCTCAAAGCCGAGACCCTGAGGCAATACTTACATGCTCTTTGACTAGGAAGTAGTTAGTTACAATGACAAGGTACAAAAAAATACTAAGCATGCAGCCCTTTATTTAGTTTTGCAAGGTCTCTGCTTACAGTTCTGTATGTTACATGGCTGTGTTATACAAATACAGTTATTTACAAAACCACTCGAGCTGTGCAAACTTGTAGCTTTTTAAAAATGGATGGGTAGAGCCATTTCCACCCATCCCAGCATAGACTCTCAAGCATGCATAAAAATTAACTTTGGTGTGGGAAAACTACTCCATGTGCGGTCACATACAATATTTTGATGTCTGTTTATATTTATATATTTACAAAATCTCCTCAGTGTACAGAATCGTACAGAAGTGTACGTTTTAAAATCCACAATGTAATAGTGTGGGTTACCAGGTCTAGGGAAACATAAAAAGGGGTTAAGATACTGCAACAAAAAAAATACTAAAGAATAATAATATATTTTTTTAAGAAAAAAAGGAAGAAGAAAATAAAAAGAAGGCAAAGAAAAAGAAAGCACACCTGCTTGGGCTAGCAAGTTGTCATCCATCCTTCCGATGGCAGTGCAAGAGTTTGCTGAATGTCGTCCTACGGGCTGTGCGCAAGCGCACTGGCTTAGAGTCTAGCATGCTACTTTCAAATGTACAATGCTGTAGTATCAAAAATGTTTTTGGCAAAAAAGATCTTGAAAGGAACCATGAAGCTTTTGACAAAAATAGAAATCTGTAATAAAGCTAAATAACACTAAAATAAAAGAAAATATCATAATATATGCTTTACAATTTATATAGTCACGCTTGTGTATCTCTCTGTTTACTTCTAGTCTCCGTAATGAAAAATATTTTTATACAAAACATACTAAAACTCTGGAATCATACATGTTTTACATGCATAGTACAGCTCGTCTCACGGTCTCCTGGCTCGCGCCGTACTCTCTTGGTTAACAGCACATGCTTTCTTCATTGAATAGGTACTGAATCTAGACAGTCGTCACTATGAAATTACAACAGCAACAGAGTGGGAAAAACAGGCTTGACTGCAACCTAGGAACTAACTCAGTGTTTAGCACACACTTTGCATGAAGCCTTGGACAGTACAGCAATATGGTAATTCTCTTGTGGAAACAGTTGTTCCAGACTGGCTAAAAATTAGAAACAAGGATGGGATTCCACCTCGTGCCTAATAGGATCTGGCCTTTAAGAAGTTTCCTTTGCTGTGGACGGGGTGGCTTTGCTTGAACTTCCGTTCTGTGCTTTGTAGCTGGTGAGGCTAGGAGTATGGATGGTCCTGACGCCCCTGGCACCTTGATTCAGGGAGGTGGGGGAGGCAGGGGAGGGAGGAGAAGAGGAGGAGGAAGTAGGGGCGGCTCGGCCATTTTGAGTCTGCAGTGCAAATGAAAGGTGATGGCCTTTACCTGCGTGAGGCGGGCTCTGAAACTTTAAGGAGCCATTAGAGACAGAGGGGATGAGGGAGGAGGAGTGAGTGGGCCGTCCTGCTTGGGGGCTGAGAGGGGTAGAAGCAATCGATGGTTTAGTAGCAGATGCACTGGGGAGGTTAGAGCTGTCACCGCTAGCGGAGGGTAGAGAACTGCTTTTCCCAGAGCTGGGAGAAAGGGCTGGGATCTTAGAAGCAGGGAGGGAGGGGGAAGTAGGCTTACAATCCCCACCAGCTTTCTTAGCACTTCCATTAGCCTGCAAACAAAGATGGCGGGAGACACGCGGTCAGAAAGCTGGCAACACCATCAACACACAGGGCCTGGCAACACAGCCCTTCAGAGAACCATTCAGCACAAGGAAAACAAGGTTCAGTCAGTCGCGGCCTGAGCTACGCTTTGTGCTTATCTGGACCTGGCAGAAACCACCCCATGCACAGAGCGAAGAAGGAATGGAAGAGGCAGAAAGGGAGACCACACGTCACGGGTTGGGTTGGCCATGCATGGGGATTGGTGTTGGGGAGGGGAGCGTGAATGTGCTTTTAATGTGGGGGTGTTAATGTGACTTTAAAGCCGTCAACACAGATGTTAGTAGCTGTGACGGAAGAGCAGACCAATGACAGGCTGGTTTGTCTCTGCTTCCCAAGAGGTTTTGATAAGCGCTACATTCACCAAAGAAACCGCCACTGGCCTGGCACCATGTGTTAACAGTTAAGGTCTGGAGTCACAGAGGAAAAGACACTTTATTGTAGGCATGCAAGAGTGTGGTGAAAAGTCTAACACAGTTCTTTTTAGATTTTTTTTCTCATGCCCCCAGATCCAGAATGTCTACGTAAATGATATCTCACAAAGAAAACACGGTATTTGGTATAAACTAAGTCAGGGACTGGCTTCTTAATTGCAACAGCGTCCATCCAAAATTTGGTTTAAGGTAAAACTACCTGACGATATTGGCGGGGATCCTGCAGTTTGGACGGTTTGTTGGTTTTATCCAGGCTTCCGGGTCTGTTCTTAGAACTCATGGGGACTGGCATCCGGCTTGTCTGTGGGGTGGCACTGGAGCCCTGTGGAAGGACCGGTGAGGGAGGGGAGACAAAGAGAAGAAGGTGAGCAGATTGTTACTGAGACTGTCCCTCTAGGTGCAGAGAAGGTCAAGGGAAAAGCTAGCGCCCTACATGCAGGACAGACCCAGGAGACACCGACTGGGTTAATCAGAAGAATCAAACAGAATCAACAGCTCACTACTGATCAATTGGATTTTAATGTGAGTACCAACAGCACACGGCTGACCCAGCTTCCTGATACGGACCCAACACCAATCAGCAACAGAGGCACAAACAGAATTGATTAGCTGTTAGACACCTAGTTGCCGGTTGTTTCTGGAAGGCGACGGAGAAGGGAGGAAAGACGGGTACATGACGAATAGACAAAAAAAAAAAAAAAACGTGAGCCACCTGAAAGGAAGCGATTAAATCACAAGACACCGTTTGCTACTGTGATTATGACAGGCTTAAGAAGCAGCTGGATTTTTCCACTTTCCACAGACCAATATACCTTACGTGAAGCTGAAGATATGGACGTGGGGGGTTCTGGGGCGGGGGGCACTTCATCCAGAACTAGCAAGGCCCGGGGAGAGACCTCTTGGGCTATGTGGGCCGAGCTTGCACCACAATCTCGGTTGGAAGAACATGGGGTATCAACTAGGGCCCTGGGGCTCATTTCGCTGATTGTGTTTTCAAGTTGCCTTATGGTCTGCTCCAGGCTGTCCAGAGTTCTGTACGTATTTTTCCTAATTTCATCCGTCCTTGAAGTCGGAGATGTGCCTTCAAGACTGAGCTGCTCTTGTCTCCTGGTCATGGTTTTCAGGGCATCTTCGGGCTGTGACCGGTTGATTTCAAACCTCTTGGCCTCTTTGTGCTGTTTCAAAGTGCCATCCTCTTCCTCTTCCTCATAGACTACCACCTGCAGGGTCTTCTTTCCCGTCTTAGTTCCTGTGCGGATTGCCTGAGTAAGAGCAGCAAGCTGCTTTTTAGGGAACTTGAATTTAAATTTTTTCTTGGGGCTCTCGAACTGGTCGTCAGTCACGTCACACTTGCGTCCCGAGTTTGGAGAATCTTCTGCGCTAAGTTTTCTCTGCTCAGCTTTATGAACTTCCTGCCCTCCTGGAGTCTGTGTCTCTGCTGAGGTGGAGTGGGGTTGTGATTGTGTCTCTGCCTTCTGTCCCCTCCTACCACTTCCTGAGTCAATCTGCTCAGGAGACGTGTGGGAGGAGGGTGGGACTCCAGTGTCTCCGTTTTCTTCCTCTTCCTCCTCCTCTATCTTTTCCTCTGTCATCATTCTCTCTAATTCCTCATCACATTCCTCAAAGATGGTGGAAAGTCTCTTATATGCGGATCGGATGTCCATGGGTTCATCAAAAATGATGATAACTGGCTTCTTGTCTAGGCACACGACTGGCTCTTCGCCTTCAGTCCCTTCTTGCTGAGAGGTAGCCTCTTTTCTTGCATCAATATTGACTGTCTGCACATCTTGTCCTTTTTGACTCACAATGTCATGGACCTCCCCACTGGACAGAACCTGGACAGCGGTTTTGGTGATCATGAAGGCGATGTTATCAGTGGTTGGGTGTTCCTCACTGGGAGAACTGGGAGCCGATTCTCCGTCTTCATTAGTGTTCGTATTAGCGTGCCTACCCACCTTGGATCTCAGGACAACTTGTCCAAGATCGGTCATGAGCACGTCATGATCCTGTGCTTTGACATCATGAATACTTAATTCTGTTGATCTAGTCAGTGGAGGAATGTGACTCTTATCTGTATTTTCCTGTCCTTGTTGGCCTGTCTCTTTTGCCTTTCCATAGTTCGCCTTCTGATTCTCGGTGTCAGGAACAGCGCACTGTGGTCCCGAGACCTTAGGCCCTTTGTGGATTTCACCTTCTAATGAATTCATGCCGGTGACCTTAGCCACATTTTTCTGGGAATACTCTCTACTGTCTCTGAATACATTCTTATTGGGTGTGGAATTTTCCTTCATGAAGGTGTCACCTCTACTTTCTGGTGTTCTTGATGTGTCAGGCATACTAGTCACCATTGGTCTTTCCCACTTGGGAGGGCCACTAGGTCTCAGAGCCCCTGCAGTAACCTGAGAGGCAAAGTGGAGAAAGGAAACCACACACATTAATCAGAAAAGGGTCTGCAAGGGTAGGTAATTAAATTTCATGGCATCAGTTGGAACCCAGATGCGGCAAACTCACCTTTTGAGATTCCACTTGGGGGCCATTTTCACATTCAACATCAGATTTTCGTACATCTTCATGGAAAAATTCCAAATTCTGGTAGGATAGTGTAGGACATGTTACTCCACAAACCACATGCGCCCACAGTGGACTATTACTATCGTTTAACCTTTCCAAACATGCGTGTGGCCCAAGCACGTGTGTTACACACCAACCCGAACCCTACAGCTGTTTACCTGGGGCTGCTTTGTTCTCCAACCTTCAAAACTGCCCTGTGCCCGCACAAGATCAAAGTCTCCATTAGTGGAACATTCAAGGGTTTCCAGTTTTGTGGGGAGCAGGTAAGAGAATAAATGCAGCCATTACCAACTCTCTTTTTAACTCCTCACTGTCTGTGATTTTAGCAGAATCTAGTACCAGAATTGTAAGAAGCACACTGGGGAGTGTGGGCCAAACAGAGACTAGGATTCTGAGATACAACTGCCTCTTAATGACGTGACTTTGGATACACCCTTTATTTCATGTCTCCACACTTGAAGTTTTGGTTTTGCTATATCTATGAACTGAGGAACAAGAGCAGAGTTTTAAAAATGTCCCTTCCAACTCTTTTATGGAAATCATCCCATAAGGAGTTCTCTTTGGGTTGGTTGTCATACTCTGGGATAAAAAAATTCTTCCACGCTCCAGTGACAGATTGAAAATGTCTTTGTAGGTTATTAGTGTATTCAGATAACCTTCAAATTAATAACAGCCACTATGATTACATCTAAATTTGCAGTGCTAATACTCCACAGTTTGCAGCCATGTAGTTCTCAATGACAGGGACATGTCCTGACAATTGAGTCATGGAGTGATTATGTTGTGCAAACATTTTAGTGTATCCTTACACTCACCAGATGTGTAGGCTACCACTGTGTGTGGCCTCAGGATGCTTTTGACAGATTCAACAAACCATGTAGCACAGGTAATTGTGCTATGGTGACTTTTGGCTTTCACATAACTAGAAGTCTACTCTGAGATACCAATGCAGAGTATAGAATATTACATACGCCAGTGACAGCTTTTATTATCCTTATCCCATCAGGCAGGAGAGGCAACTGTCTCTTTCATACATCAGCATCAAGTAGACCTGTTTAGACCACCATAAACCACCTCAGTACAACTGTGTGATGCAGATGACTGACACCAGTTATAACTTCATTGGGTCACCACTGTAGACATGGTCCATTGCTCGCCAAAACGTTATGCTACATGGTGCATGGCCATAATTGGGGGGGGGGAATTAGTGCAGGCATCTGAGGCCAAGATGGTAGCTGTGATGTCACAGTCAGCTTTTATTCTCTGCATTTTATGATGCAGCTTTTGTTCTCTCTATTTGAAGATGTGAAGATGCTCATGGGGGTCTCAGTCCCACTAAGAGGCAGGATTGAAGGACCCAACAGCAGTGAGAGTCCAGGTAATCAGAGCATTTCGTCTCAGGGCATTGTGTTCTTCTAGCCTGACTGGAAGAATAGCCCCAGGCCCTGTGCACCCCTAATAGCAGGATCTGTTCTCCTCTCAGGGTGCTGCTGCTGGCCCTTCTAGCTGTAGCATACCAAGAGGCCGTGATGTCTGCCACAAGGTGAAATACAATCCCAGTGATGGCCGTTTGTTCAAAGCGCTGACAATATCACAAAGCACAGTAACCCAGGCTGTGCCACAGTTAACACTACTGCTCTGGCTCTGAGAGGAAGGAATAGTCACACACGTTCAAGGGATAGCACGAACAATACAAACAACAAAGTCAGCATTAACCACATGGAACACCATTAAAGACAAGGAATGAGGTGCGCCCGCCGCCAGTCACCGCCAGTTTACGTGCCTGCTCCCCATGGGGGTCCCCAGATGGGGTAGTACTGCTGCTGCAATAGAATGTATGTTTTTCTGTGGGATTTTAAATTCAGATTATTAAGCAACTAACGTAGTACATAAAAGATTTTAAGAATATTAAATGACGATCCAGCCCAACCTTTCATTTCCAAACATGCATCCAGGTAAAAGTTTACTCCCAATAAGACAGGACTGGGTGTGTGTAAGCTCAAGTCCCCTGCCACGCCCATTTACTGGGGGTGGGAGAGGAGGGCAAGAGGGGTGGGGCTGGCATCTGCCCTGTCTACTGCTAAATATTTCCAGTCTCGCTCTGTAATGTGTATATTTGAATACAATTTAGGTAGCTGAGTTGAAGAGTAATTCAGATTTCACACAGATAATTGCATTTTATCAATGGGCTAGAAAGAAAAAGGAATAGATTCATCAGAGCAAGCACATGGGCTTCAGGAAAACTTGGTCACAGCTGTCCTGGAAACTGACAGTGACTTCTCAGGCATGGATGGTCACAATTTTGCATGAACAGCAACCACCCTCTTTAGTATTTGCTTCTAAGCCCCAGGATTTATACGGCAGGGATGGCTGGGGAAGCAAGCCCCATGTGTATGGATAATAAGCAGAAGAGAGATCCAGTCACGAGAAGCCGTGTGAAGGACCAGGCTGGAGCTTCATGAGGGCAGGAGGAAAACAACGGAGAAAGACATTTAAGTTATGGAAGGGCAGGCGAAGAGGCCACAAAGAGGTTAATAATGACAAACTGGGAGGGGGGGTGTTACACAGTGATTCACCTATTGAGTTTAATGATCCAAAATGAGTGCCTGACCTACAAACAAACCCAGTGTTGGGCACTCAACAGTGACCACTGGTGTTCCCATAGCAACTTGCTTCCAATCGGAGCTATCATCAGGCATGGACTTCAAACTTCAAGCAAGAACTGCAGGCAATATCAGAGCCAATTAGAAAAGTCTGCAATGACACTGTGGTTATTGGGGGACCTTTGGGAGGTATGAAGTTTCCAGTTAGTGTTCTAGAATGTTCACATTGGTCCAAACACAACATACCAGGCCCTGCCAGGGGCCGTCTACAAGTTAGCAGTAATAAAGCTATATAGGAAAATTCCTCACACGGAATGAACAAGCGACCTGTTTCTGGGCTGACATCATGGGTTTAGTTAACAACCTCCAGGTGTGTAAGACATCCTCTGCCTGCTGACAGTTTCATCTGTCTACCGGCAGATCACTTCACACTCGGGCTCTGTGATGGCGGCAGGCCAGAGCTGAGCAGGTTCCTTTAAGACTTAGATTTTTCCCTCTGTGGTCTGATACTTTACCTCACTGAGTCTGCCTATATAGGAGCTAAGGAATCCACGTAGGGTAGGTACAGTAGGCCACCTTGCAGCTTTTCTCTCTTTCTTTTTTTATAAATTTATTCATTATGTATACAATATTCTTTCTGTGTGTATGCCTGCAGGCCAGAAGAGGGCACTAGACCTCATTACAGATGGTTGTGAGCCACTATGTGGTTGCCGGGAATTGAACTCAGGACCTTTCGAAGAGCAGGCAGTGCTCTTAACCTCTGAGCCATCTCTCCAGCACCGCAGCTTTTCTCTTACTATTGTTTCTCTTTATTGAGAATTAAGTAGTGTCCTGATTCCTGAAATATAAGTTTTCTGGTGGGAAATGTTAGGACTCAGGTTGGCTCACCTTTTTGTCCTTAATTAACATGAGAAGTCTCTGAACCCCCAAACCACAGGTGCTCTGGATTTAGCTTCACACACTGTAGTTCTGACCTTGGTGCCCCCAGTGTTCTCTTCAGCATGGATCATGCTTTGCTACACACCCTGGACGCCTCTTCAAAGTCACAAGTATATTATTTTAGTGTTAAAACTACATTTACTCATTTTAAAAAATATACCTCAAAATTGGCAATAATTTGTAAGGATCCCGTTTGGCATACTTCAGTGTGCATACAGGTATGCTTCTATGAGTCTAAATTTTCATGAGATAGGTTAGAAATGAGAAAAAAAATTGCATTTACTTAGTTATTTATTTCTGGTTTTTGTTGTTATTTCTGACGAGCTGGACCGAAGCACTTGGAAGGTTTACATTCTCTATTTGGGGACGCTATTGTCTTGCTTTTGCAAATGCTACTGTGTGGTGCTCACAGGGAACAATTCTGACTTTGGAAACAAGTCATATATTTCTAATCTCGCTGTAAACCTGTTTCTCTGTTAGTTTCAAAAGAAGGGAGAGAGCAAAACAGGAAGGCCGCGTGCGAGAGGTGAAGGGCAAGAGTGCGTGTTAGTAGCAGAGCAGGGCAGGGCTGTCTGACTGTGTGGAAAGTTCACAGCTGCCATGTGTTACCTTCTTCTCCTTGGCTGGGACTGTGGCGCCTGGCCTAGTGTCTTTAAGGTGGCTGTCAGCTCGGGACTGCTCAGCATGACTGTTTGGATTTACATCCATAAAGGAACACTTCTGGAATGCCTAAGGAATTAAAATACTGAGGTTAACAGGGATCCAGGTGTATGGAGCAGAAAAGAGGCAGGAATCCAAAGACACGGGGTCCCCAACCCTGGTCCTGCATGCAGGTTCCTGCTAGGAGGCAGCATCCTGAAATCCTGTATTGTAGAAGTCCTCAAGTTGGCCCCTGGCTGCGCTCTAAACAAATAAAAAATCCTTATAAAGATGAAATGGACAGAGACCTAGAAACTGTTAATACTCTTAGGCTGGAGGTGCAGCGCAGTGAGAGGTGCATGCTTGCAGGCGTGAAACTCGGCTCGGGATCTCGCATCAAGGGGGGAAAAGGCTCTCAGGTGCACTTGAGTTGACTTAGTGTTGCTTTTTGTCTTGACCTTTTTATGTTGGCAAACGATGGAGGAAGGTCATTGGTTAAAAAAAATAAAGAAACTGCTTGGCTGGCCCTCATAGGTGGGTGGAGTAAACAGAACAGAATGCTGGGAGGAAGAGGAAGTGAGCTCAGACTTGACAGCTCTGCGCTCTGGAGCAGAGACACAATGCTGCCTGTTCCTGGGCAGACACACGCGATGAAGCTCCGACCCAGGATGGACGTAGGCTAGAATCTTCCCGGTAAGACCGGTGCTCACTAAGACCTGTGCTCACAGATTATTAGAGATGGGTTGATTGGGATATCAGAATTAGCCAGTAAGGGCTAGAGCTAAAGGGCCAAGCAGTGTTTAAAAGAATACAGTTTCCGTGTTATTATTTCAGGGCATAAGCTAGCCAGGCGGCCCTGGGTGCTGGGAACGCAGCCCCGCCGCTCTTATTACTACAGGCAAATACATGAACAAATCAAGAAAAGATGAAAAGATCTTTATGGTCTTCATTTCTTATCAGCTTTATTGACATGATAGGAAGAAAACCTCACGAGATATTTTCAACTTAGAAAGAAAGAATGCACACTCATTCATCTCTGAAACAGTCGCAGATCCCATTCTGGTGTGGCTTCCTTTCCTAGCAGCGAATGTCTTTAGCACCACGTGATCCTGAATGGACAAGGAGCTGCCAAGCTCTGGACATACGAGTGGGCCCGCAGCTGGCTCATGTGAGCAGGGCCAGGGAGACTAGTTCATAGAGAGAGCGGAAGTACTGCTTCTCTCTGTCAGGTGACAGGGTTGGGGACATCGGGAGAGTCTCTTGGCACCGTGACTGTGGAGTTCACTGCTGCTTGGTCTGAGCTAAGCATGGTTGTGCAGCCAGCAGCCAGCACAACCGAGCGCCAGCGCAGCCGGCTCACTCAAGAGAACTAGTAAATAAGAGGCCGGGTGTAGGGCATTCTCCACACAAATGCTGTAGTCATTCTCATGTGCAGTTAGCATGAAAAAGAACTTACTGAAGTGAATAATCTTAAATAATTGCCTAGTATTCTCTCTATGTCAAATGTTGACGTCTGGAAACACCTCAGTAGGCAGAAAGAAGAATTTGTGACTTTGCCAAGTGAACATTCTAGCATCTGTCCTAACATCAGGACATAGCTGACTGACAACGGGGACCCTCTTGTGCCTTCAATGCTTGCTGTCTCTGTTTTGGTCATCTTTGCCCTCCATGCTGTCTGTTCCTTAGACAGTGAGTCCTGGCTTGTCTGAGATATGCCTGACTTATCTACATGCTGCTGATTGAGACCGTGTCCTTTGAGCTGTTAGAAGTTATATTTCCAAGCCTGGATTTTCTTCTGATGCCGGGTCACCTGAATACAGGGCTCTATTTAATGGAAACTTCCCTTAAAGTTTCTCTGAAGAGTCTCCTTGTCATGCCGGGGGTCTGACTCAAGAGCACACATAAGCAAACTAACTGGACCGACAGAGCTAGAGAATTTCAGTCTCTGTTATTACTAGTCACTTACAGAGCAAGAAGCCAGATATCTGATACCCTACTCCTGGAAAGGGATCGGCATAGAAAACACTGAAGACATAGGACTCTAAACATGGGGGAGGTCATCTCAAATGGTAGCTAGAAGTATCTATGACAAATATATGATTTCTATTGGAGTCTTAAGATTGGAACATTTAAAAGTCTAATGGTTACTAACTATAAATCTGTTTCCTGTCAGGAAGTTTCTGACCACTGTGAGAACACATGGAGTTTGCTTGACCTAGGACAATCTGTGAGCTTGAGCGAGTAGTCAAAGGCTTCACCACCCAATGGAACACTCTGGAGACCCACTTTCCTTATAAGGAGTTCAATTTTGGCAGCTATTATCATGAATATGATGAAAACCAGAGCAGACGCAGTATCACAAAACTGACATGGTATAAAATTTCCCCATTCCACATGAAGAAGTTAGATTCCTTGGGCTGCACCAACCACATGGGCGGCGAGAAGATGACATGTTTTGGAGCCCCACACAGGATTCAGTCTCGCAGAAGCAAAAATGTCCATAAAAAGTTCGAGTCAAAAAAAAAATCCAGAATTTGGTCTAGGAATTATGTATGTATCTAATGAGGTGAGTTCCCAGAACAAGCTTGTAGGGAAGAGTCACATTCATGACAGGGACATGGGGTGGCCTTGGGTATAGACCCTGCAATCTAGTCTCAATCCTGGCAGAGAACTGTGCCAGTAAATACTTTAAAAAAAGAAAAGAAAAACAGAAACAAAACCAAAAACCCTAATAATATACTCTCAATAGGCAAGGAAAATAGAAAAAAAGAATATTCTTATCACTTAGAGCTCTAGGGAGGTCTGCAACTGATTTTGCTATGTAAACTTTACAGAATTGCTTTGAAAATCGTCTCTACCTACACATCTTCCAGGTGCTTAGAGAGGTGGCTGGCTCTCAGCTTGGAACAGTGGAGGCCAGGACTAAAAGGCACAATTAGCATATGCTAGCTCCAGCGCCCTTTACCAGCCCTGTCAGGTAACAATCCTGTGGGTTCCAAGGCTTGGGAAGCCCAGATGAGAACTCAGAGAGGCAATGCTAGAAGTTACCTCAGCTACATACCTGGAGTTCTGCCATGATTTTGTCTCCTTCTTCTTCCTCTTCTTCCTCCTTGGCGGAAGAGGTCGGGACTGGTGGTGAGGATGGGGCCCAGGCTGAGGCTGGCTCCTCTGCGGGACATTTTGTAACTCTAGTCTGTGGGGCTGGCCCAGGGTCTTCACTGCTCACCTATAGGGGATTCAAACCACAGACACTGGTCAGACTACATGGATTCTCAATGCCTCTTGCTCTTCCAGCCAAAAAGCTGCTTGATTTCCTTGCATTTAGCTTGTGTTTGTTTACATAAGTTGTCACGTTGGTGAATGGTTTGAAGAATTATAAAATTGCAAATTCCCCACATTTATAAAAGGCCCTCCCCACATTGCATTTCCAATTGGAAATTGTCCTTTTTCATTTAATACGGGGGACAAGGCTTTCCAAGTGTAAGCTAAGCTCACGTAACAGCTTTTTTATGCTGACACCCGCAGCTACGACGGCTGATCCATTACCTAGGTAAGACTGTGTCTCTTCCCATCTCACTTTAGGTTAATGATGCCCCACCAAGGAAAGCAGCTGGTGATATGCATTCATATTGTCCCACTAAAGTCACATAAGCCTAGCACCCACGGTGCTCAGGCTCGGCCAATAGCACTGGCCGACAGTCTCCATCTGGCGCACTTTCTGGAGATCTAAATGAGCTGAATTGATTTTTAATGTTTAGCCAGCTAGAACTGTCTGCACCTAGAAATCAGTTTGCCAGGACTCGACCCATCAGACCTTAGACACAGTCTCCTTTCTGCTGGTGTAGACCACATCGCCGGACCTTGTGGTGGTGAGTCCTGACCCAGGAAGGTAACTTCTTCGTGGGGGTGGGGGTGGAGGAGGGGGTGACCTTCCCCCTAGCTTGTCCAATTCCTGCTCCGAATTTGGAGAATCTTCTGGAAAAGAGTATGCCATTTCAAAGATAATCTCTTTTGAAGATGCATCTAGTGTATACAAACACAATAATAATAACGTAAAACTCTCTATTCTCACCATAGACCAATGACTAAGGGGACAGCCTTCACAACAAACTGAAATGAACTCACAGAAAGCCCCAGCATATGTGACCTCCCTTTTTGCTAACTCAGTTCTCTCATCTCTTACATACTACATACAACATACTACTGCAACAGACCTTCCATTGGGGTGTTCTGGGGGTGAAATGATACATAAACATATATACAATCATTGGCTTATTGGGAATGCAATGCAAACTAGTAGATTTATTATTAAGTGAATTTCTTGGTACATATAAAAACTTAGGGGCACTGGAAAAGTGAAAAAAATTGGGAAACTAAAGTTAAGTCTCAAACCCTTTGCCAGGCTTCAAAGTCTCAGTCCCAGCCTGAAACAGTAATAATAAGAATTTACATAGCTACAGGGATTGACTCTAGCTAAAGAGGGGAGAGGTAAAGAGGAAATGGGAACAAAGAATAAAGACAAAGAAAACATGGAACTCTGGGGAGAAGGGTCATGGTGAAGGGTTAGAAAATATGCCTTGTTGGTAATGTGAGGGACACAGTATTAAAAATCAGAATTTATAGCAATGTTAGGGGACATGGATATCTCTCAGCTCTACCTCCTGTTCAGGAAAGCCATTTTTCACCCAAAGGTTAATTTAACAGCCTGGCTTCTGCTCTTTCTCTACCTGAGACCCACAGACTCACCAAACCAAAACCCGTACTGGTTTCTGGAGTTTTCTCTTATTCTCTCTATGGACTTGGCTTGGACTCCAAGGGGTATATTTTGCTTTTCTGGGAAACTGAGACTTGTTTTGAGGAGATTCTTCGGTTTCTGCTTTGAGTTGTAATGAAAACCTGGGTAAGTCATGAGTCTTCCTAAAGGGGTGTGGCTTCAAGGCTGCCTTGACTTAGAGCATCCATCCAGGGTTTGCCAAGGCTGAAAATAGAGGTCTGTCTTCTCAGGGCCCCGAGGATAGACTCCTTCCTTGACCAAACTTTAGTCAAGTTCCTTCAGCCTTCTTCTTGACTGGACCCTGCCTGGCTGCGGAGCCTAGATTTAGCGGACAATCCTACTGTCAGCTTAGCAAGGATCTCTCCAGGCCTGATACTTCTCTCTCGTTTACTTCAAGAATAAATTGAGATGAAATTTGTGCCCTGGCAACGTGCAAGCATGCATGGGCAGCACGTACATGGTGGTTGTGTTGAATTGTCTATATTGGGTTTCATGGTCCAAGTTGATGAGGACTGACCAGGTCTCTTCCTCAAGAGGGCACCAGATCTCATTACAGATGGTTGTGAGCCACCATGTGGTTGCTGGGAATTGAACTCAGGACCTTTGGAAGAGTAGGCAGTTCTCTTAACCACTGAGCCATCTCTCCAGCCCCATTTACTACAAGACTCTTGAGCAAATTTTTCCCTGCTATTTTGAAGAAACATCTACTGAATAATTTTTATTTAACAATGACTGAGGCTACGGTGTTCAAATTTTCCATCAAATTTTTCCTATCTATCCATTACCTGTGTAGTTTAATAATACACCTATGAAGGTTTTATAATACCTTGTATTGAAACTTTTGTTTTTATGCATCTATAAATGCATTAAAAAAATCTCTCTCTCTTACACACAGATACATAGAGAGACAAACACACTCACTCACACACACACACACATACACACACACACAAACACACACACACACAGAGACACACTTGCACACACACACACTGCTAGAAATCAGCATTTACAGCTACAGGTGACTGCTACATATTCTGGGTGAGCTGTGTACTAGTGAACTATTTCTGGTAATTTTTTTGTTGTTTTGTTTTGTTTTTTAAGTAGGAAATAGCACTGAACTGAATAAAAATATTCATGCTGGTAACTGAACAATTTATGCAGGAATTTAAAATTTTTATTTACTTTTGGTTTCTTGAGACAGGGTTTCTCTGTGTAGCCCTGGCTATCCTCAAAATCAGAGACCCACCTGCCTCTACCTCCCAAGTGCTGGGATTAAAGACATGTGCTACCACTGCCCACTGGGAATTTTTAATCTGAAAGTAAAAGGTGAAAATGAGACATATCTTTACAAAATGTTTGCTATATTTGTGGTGCCATAAATAACAAAAATATGAGAATTATATGAAACACCAACAGACTGTGAACAGATTAATAACGGGGAAGACAATTATATAAGGTAGAAATGTAATGAGATGGGTCGGAAATTCTCTCCAGGGCCCTGAGTCAGCTTTGGAGAACCATGGCCCCTGCAGCATCTTGACCTCCTCGGGAAATTTCTTTTGTGGAGAGATTGCATTGTGCTTGTGTGTGGTAGTGTTATCTACGGCCTGCACATGGAGGTCAGAAGACAGGAGTTCATTCTCCCTTCTCCTACTACATGAACTCAGGTTGTTAGGCTTGGTGGCAAGTGACCGCCTGCTGAGCCATGGAGATTCTCAGGAAGTGAGGCATGGTCCTGCATTGCACAGAAGCCTATATGAGTGATAAACTCTGATCTGAGACCAGGGAGCCCGCACATCTCTGCAAGGCCTGCTGTAGGCTGCCCTTACCGGACAGCTCCTGCTTGTCACCAGCGGCATCAGCCTTCGGCCCTGGGGTGGAAGCTGGAGGCATCTCCAGGTTAGGAATGGATTTCATGATGTTGGCCTGAGCTTCTTCCAGCAGCTTCTCAAACTCTTTCCCATTATATTGTTCAAGATTTTGCCTTTTTTCTTCCCATTTCCTTTCCGCTTTCTGCAGGAAAATAGCAATTGCAGCTAGTTTGAAAACTAGAGAGAAGACTTAGGTTATAGATTTTATGCTGATGCGCCAAAGGGGTTCAGCACAGTTAAAGTGTTGATAATGCCCTGGTCTATCTGAGGCTGCCTGCCATCTTATATCGCCACACGGCCCAGACCCATCGAGCTGCTTTAGCCTCTGTGACACTCATCCACAGAAAAGCTATCTCAGAAGCTCAAATCTACCTCTTGACAATCACTCGGCACTCACCATATACTCTGTCAATGCTAAATTAAAATGGGTAGGGATGTTGCTCCCAAAGGTGTTTTCTACTACTCAACTTTGTTTTCTAAATTCAACTTTCATTGCAAAAGGAATGTTTAAACAAACAACAGAAACACAAGCACTCCCTAAGAACCACAGTAAGAACAGAAGTCCCGGTTTTACAATCTCCCACTCATGTATTGAAATATGATAAGGCACTCTACTCATATGTACAATTTTATGTTTTTATGCATTAGCTGCAAAAATAATTAAGGTTAAAAAAATCTTTTGATGTAATTCTAATTCTGCTCAAGACGCTATATGAATTCTGGGTCATCCTTTCTTTCTTATAAAATGGGGCGGGTGTTGTTTTAGATTATCTGCTAGCTCTAGACGAATGTGGTCAAGTGTCATGGTACATATGCAGTCAAGTACTTTTAAACAAACAGAAGGCCTACCGCCACCACCATCAGTCTCCTGTGCTTTCCCTCCCCAGCACCGAGCACTTGGCATGGACTTGGCGAGCCAGAAACAGCTGAGCCTAGCTCACTGCTGACCCAAAGGCTATAAGATAGTAAGAATCAGCGAAAGAATAAAGCTTGCCTGATTTGTCATGGCCCAGGTGACAGAAAGGCCCTGGGCCTCCCTACCCATGCTCAGGGCGTTTTCAGACACAGTGCCTAAGTGTCCTTCTACATCATGAAATACAAACATCTTATGGACAACTGTGTCTCCCAGGCTTTTAGTAGATGTTTATAAAATAAAAGTGTTGTCACGGTGACATCCTTTAAGTAAAAAAATGCACACACCCCACCCCCACCCCACCCTGCCCCCAGTGCTGGGGATAGAGCGAAACTCCACCCACAGCCTCCCATCCCTTCCTCCGCATTTTTATATACGTGACACGGAACCAGGCACAGACATTGCATGTGGAATGGAAACTACCCCTTGTCTAGAGGCCATGTGACTGTGGCTATGGAAGTTTTAAGAGGTCATTGCAGCATACCTGGAGTTATCAGCTGGTGACATGTAAGACAGGTGAGGGTGGGTATGACCAGGTTGCTGGGGACAGAGCTGGGGAAAGGCTCTGGGATTAGGGGAAAGTGAGGGCTGGGGAAGCAAAATGTATTTAAAATAATATGCTTTTTTTGTATGTCCTTTGTTTTCCCAGTGATGGGAACCCAGGAAGCAGCAGATGCTCAGCTTTGTTGTCCTGCTCCCAGCATCCTCCTGTGTAACCCAGGCTGCCCTCCAACTCCCAGCCTTCCTTCTTTAGCCTTTCCACTACCACAGCACAGGTGCTGCCTGCCATGGCCACTGCTCCGTTTCCATCCTTAGACTAGGAAAACTTCCCATTTGGCTCCTGCCATTCCAGACCCATTGGACAATACAATTGACTCTGTATTGTCCCTGGATTTCCTGGAGATAGAATTTTGAAAACTCACTACTGTCAGAACTTCTGTGTTCTCCACTATCTCTACATCGCACCCCCAGGGAACTTGCACTAGCTTCCAAGTTCTCCCAGATCAACATACAACCAGCTAAACTGGTTTTACTCCCCGCCTTCCTTCTTTTCCAGGAATGCTCTAGCCCAGAATGCCTTCCTCCACATCTTTGTCCTGGTTAGTTTTCTGTCAGCCTGACACAAGCTTGAGTTATCTGGAAAGAGGACCCTCAGTTGAGAAAGTGTCTCCATGCTCCATAAGATGGCCTGTAGACAAGTCTGCAGACACTTGCTTGATGAATGATTGACGTGGAAAGGCTCAGCCCACTGGGGGGCCGGGGTATATAAGAAAGCAGATTGAGCAAACCACAGGGAACAAGCCAGTAAGCCGTGCTCCTCCACGGTGTCTGCTTCAGTTCCTGCTCTGGGTTTTTGCTTTGAGTTCCTTCCTTGGCTTCCCTCAGTGGATTGTGACCCAGGATATGTAAGTCAAATAAACCCCTCCCTAAACAAATCGCTTTTGGTCATGGTATTTATCACACCAGCAGAAAGCAAGCTAAGACAGTGCCTTTTTTGCTTACTCAGATTCTAGTGGCTTCACGAAGGGAGTTGAGCCCTCTCCAAAGCTCCATTAGCATGGAGGCTCTGTGTGTACAGGCTCAGAAAACGCACAGGCCTTATTTCCCTAGAAGCTTGCACTTAGCCACGTCAAGTGGTCATACCAGATCCCAGATCAGCTCCCGTGGGAGCTGGCGGATGCTTCTTAGCCAGTCTTTCCCCATGAGAGCTCCCTGTTCACATTTACCAACATATCCCTGACCCATCTTACTCCAGGTTAGGGGGCATCCTTACACCCGAAGACCTTCTCTCAACCCTACTCCTGTGTTCTGTTCCCAGAAAAATCTAAAAACAAGCAACAACAACAAAACCCCTAAATATCTACAAAAAGCTATCTTTAGTCACATATATCTTTGATCCTTATTATATTCATATGAATGCAGTCCTACTCATATATGTATATAATACATATCCATACATTGGTATTTAAATATACAGCAGTCAGAATATAAACCCTCTGCCTGCAGGGAGGACATGGGTGTGAGAAATGGAAATCGGACTCTACCTCAATGGACACTGCCCTGTTCTTGGCACTCACACTGTGGATTTCTTCAATGAACAAGCTCTGCATGGAGGAACCATTCATTGGGGTTTGAGGGGACTGGGGGGCTGGAGCTGACTGTGGCGCAGAGGTTGCTTCCTGTGTGATCGCTGTGGAACTGGCTGTATGGGAGCCAGTCCCTCCAGACAAGTTCTGGGCCGCATTCAGCAAGGCTGAGGAGTGTTGGGAGGGCTGCATGACCACAGGGGAGCTCTGTACATGGTGAACCATCATGGTGGACACGGGCACCACTTCTGACTTCACATCGCCGGGGCCTCCGATGCTGCTGTGGACGGACTGTGCAGGCAGATGGACTGTCTCCTCCTGATGCTTCAGGACCTCTGCAGCTGTGGCCTTCTCCATGGCAATGTACTGTGCAGCTTGGGCTGCATCTGTGCCTTTCAGGAGCCCATCAGTGACATGCCTAGGAGAGACCAAGTACAGCAGTGTTAAATGGTGACCGGTGTCCCTCTGTGTTCTCTCTGTGGTATATTTGAATGCCATGCCAGTTTAGGTGAAAATATTAAAGAACTCAACGGTGAAGGTTATCTTAGCAATGTTCCAAAGCCATATGGGCTTTTGCAGTTCTTTCTTCAAAAGATGGTTTCGTGTGTGTGTGTGTGTATTCTCATTGATGTGTGTGTGTTTGTGTGTGAATTCAGACACACACGAGCCATCTTCACACAGAGAGTAGAGGATAACCTGTGGAGTCTCAGTCCTTACTTTCCCCCTTGTCCGAGGCTGGATTTCATTGCTGCTGTTGATGCCAGTGTGGTCATCAATGCCAGCATAGCCTGTGAGCTTTTGAAGACTTACCTGTCTCTGCCTCCCATCTGGCCACAGGTGTATTCATGCTACGGCACCTGGTACTACCGGGGTTCTAAGGATTTGAACACAGATCCTCAGGCTTTGTGGCAAGTGCCCTTACCCATTGAGCCCTGCTATCAGCCCCAGAAGATAATCTCTTCCTTTTATGGTAACACTATACCAGACTGAAACTGGCCCCTCACTGTTTGGTGGTGACAAGTGAAAGTGAGCACACATTTATCAATATTCACTCTTCCACCTGATTTTGGCCTGTGAAGCTCTCAAATACACTCAATTCTCAGTCAGAAGCTCTTAGAAGCCTTCAAATTCTTGGACTGTGAGCCATGTTAGCCTGTGTCTTACCTTATTGCTGTCTTTCCCTGTATTTGGACTCAATCAAGCCTTTCAAATTCAAGGCCTACTGTGACTGTGAACCAAGGTATGTTTTATTCCCCATCTTCCTGAACATGCTGTGCAAATGTTCTACAATTGATTTATATCCATGTGCTTGGGTTCTGAGACAAAGTCTACGCGTAGCTCAGGCTGACCTTGAACTTGTGATCATCCTGAGGGCTGGGATTATGAGCGTGTGCCACCTTCCCTGATTCTTTGGGAGTCATTTAAAGTTACATGTCTGTTTTCACACAGGCTACAGTTGAAAAGACAAGGATCTTTGGAAGCACACGCGTGTGTTGAGTGTCAGTTCTCACATGTTTTAGATCGTCAGGGACATTGCCGCTTTGAGTCTCAGGTACTTCTGTCGAATGTTGGCATGGCAATAATAAAGACAGTGCCTTCTTCTACCCAAGAGGTGGTGGCACATGACTTTAATCCCAGCACTCAGGAGGCAGATGCAGGTGGATCTCTGAGTTTGAGGTCAATCTGGTCTACAGAGTGAGTTCCAGGACAGCCAGGGCTACACAGAGAAACCCTGTCTTGAAAAATAAACAAACAAAGATAGTGCCTTCTATGAGGAGTGTGTGTGTTTGGGTTAATACTGTAAAGTTATGTATCGAGAAATGTATCAAGTACACAAGGGACTTGATCCCTACGTTTTAGTTTGTCTGGCATTCTCTTCTTACTAGAATGCTTTCTCTTTTCTCTGATTTGAACAAAAGACACTGCGTTCTATGACTTTCTTCTGCACATCTGTGCATCTTTTGCTTTTTACTTTACCTGTTATAGGCTTCTTAAGTCTCCAAGTCACTGAATATTCAAAGCACATGATCCCATCTTCTTCAAGACCTGTATTCTCTGGTGCTAAGTCAAATACTCAGCTTAGTCACCCGGTGCTGGGTATAAGAACACCTTTAACTGGTTTCCAGAGAGAAGAGAGAAGGACACTGCTTCCTGCCAGCTCATGGTTTTCATTTAATGGGGTTGGCTTAGTTTCGACTTCATGGCTGTCACATTGGGTAACAGCTTAGTGAAGACATAATTTAACTGATCTTTAGTGTAGTGGAAGAGAGAGTTCACTTGGTAAGAGGAAATTAATGACATTATGGGAAGGAGTAAGAGTGCAGCTCCTTCCTGGATGGTCTATGTGGACTTAGAATTCCTTTGGCATCTGGCGTTTCTGAAGTTGACTATACCTGCTTTGGAGAGTTATCTTGTTGAGGTTTGTAATTTTTAGAAAAATCAAATCTGCTTCTTATGACCAGTTATCCATCCTAAAGTTAACTGCATACCCAATATAATTTTCTTCTAAAGCTGATAGAGTGATTATAGTCAGGGAAGAAAATTAGAGTGATTATAGTCAGGGAAGAAAATTTTTACAAATTTCTGACATTACTTCCACCTGGGAATTATTTTTCTTTTCTCCTTCCTTCATATATATATATATATGTTTGTGTGGTGGTGTTCATGGCTGAACACACTAGGCAAGTGTTCTACCACTGAGCTACACCCCTGCCTCTGTAAGCACGGTTTCAATGGGTTTGATGATTCTAGAACTTTTTCATTAAAAGTTGCAGATCAGGCAGTGATTCCTCTGAATCTTTCTTCACAGTAGTGATCTTTGACGAGCAGGTCCACTCAAGCATGCACGTCTTTCCTTGGTGGACCTGATTCCCTTGGGTATCAGATTCCCAGATACTCTTTCAGTAGATAAACACTTGTCTCGGTTTTTCTAACTGAAGTCTACTACACCCCCAAAGCGAAGGAGGCTAATAGAGTATTTTAATTTGTTCTTTACCTACAAATTGTTACATGTTACATTTAATTTTTAAAACTACTTACCTAATTTTATTTCTAAATTCATTAATTTCATAGTAGTGGGAATCAAGCCCGGCACATGGCTAACAATGTAAAAGCCTATGATGGGTCCAGTGCAAAGGTCTGCACTGAAGGAATGATGCCCTCAAGCCATGTTGTAACAGATGTTGAGATTGTGAGCAGGATGCCATGAATAAGGGGTGATGAGTCATGATGCTACTAGAAGTAGGCCCCTGGAGAAGGGCAGGAACCTAGAGCCCATGAACTGAACGGCAGCCTATGAGCCCTCCTCCTCACCCACCCCAGTAGGGCCACGACAGTCACCTCCGCAACATCGTCAGGACATCCGTCATGCTTCTCACTCGCTTCAGGAGGCTGTCCAGCTTGTGCGGTTCTTCCTTCAAGAACCTCACAGCCTCCACTTCTATGCGCAGGACGGCACGCATCTTATTTTGCAAAGTTGGAAATTCTCCTACAGGCCAAACCAGCAGTGTGTTATGGGATAGGAAAGCAGAATAACCATACCCATCCCACGCCTGGGACCCAGGATAGTGCAGAGAAGTACCATGCCTACACAAATGTCGGGAGACAGTGGCTAAGAGCACAGATAGTGACCTCAGACAAGGTCACAACCCCTCTAGATCCATTCCCTGTATATTATGGATACGGTCAACTGAAAGTTAGGGTCATTTTCAAGAATTGGTATGTCTGTCAGGTGCAGTAAAAGTGAACAGACATTTTTAATTGTATCACTCAATTTCCATCTTCAGCTCCCTCTCTGAGGGTCCTCTAAGAAGTCCCAACTCAATCTTTCACTCTCTGAAAGATTATTTATTAAATATTTATTTGAAACAAGGTTTCACTATTTTCCTGTACTGGTCTCAATTAAGTTCAAGGTATCCTCCTGCCTCAACCTCTTGAATAGCTGGGATGACAGGCTCATATTTGAAGATTCTTACACATCCCAGGAAACATGATTCCAACCTCCCTTCCTGCAGAAGCCTCACCTTTGAGGGTGGCCACAGCTTCCCCCACTTGGCGCAGGAGGAACGCTCCGTCCTCCACATCTTTCAGCGTCACGACGCGGCCAGTGGATGAAGAGTCCTTCTTCAAGTCCTCAACAAAGTCCTCCAGTTCGCTGTGGGGGAGGGGGTCAGAGAGCAGAGGAACTGAGCACAGAGGGTCTCAGGAAGGGCAGGTGAAGGAGCAGGCAAGCCCTTCCATGTCCCAGCTCCACCTTGGGTTTCCATGGAGGTGGAGGGAGTGAAGTAGATGGTACTTTGTTTTGGAACCTTGCATAGAGGTGTAAGGCAGCTTCAGGAAGGTTCTCCTCTGCCTGTCACTTGAGGCCCAGGTTGGCCAGTGATGTGTGTGTGGTGAGGGGAGAGGCATGTGGTTTGCGGAAGATATTCTTAATTTTCAAGGGTACTCATGCCAGCCAAAGGAGCAATGAGTACACTTGGTGATCAGGAAGGGAGGGAGAGAAAAACAGAGGGAAGAAAGTGGTGATAGACTAGAAATGCAAGTGGGCAGTGTGCAGGGGCGGCATGAGCCAGTTACTCCAACAGAAGGAAATCAGACAATCAGGTTTCTCAGCTTTGGTATCTGACATATTGGACCAGATAATTTCTTTTATTGCAGGACTGTCTTGTGCAGTGAATGATGTTACACTGTGTTCCTGGCCTCTACCCATTGAGTGCTAATAGCAAACGACCCCAAATTCCAGTCATTTGTGACACACGTGAATGTCCCTCGACATTGTCACATGTCCTTTGGAGAAAGCAAAACCGACCTCAAGACTCCCCAATAGATAACCTCTAGTGTATCTGATAGTCCTACCAATAATGATTGCCTCTCTTCTTATGGCTTAGCACTCACATAAGATCTGATTTCCGGTGTGTGTGTGTGTGTGTGTGTGTGTGTGTGTGTGTGTGTACAGATACTAACTCCAACAGAGCTAAGTTACATTCTTCCACTTGAAACAACAAAAACAATCTGTCCAGGCATCTTTACTCATTCCCCCATGTGTTTGCATCCTTTCAGTTTGCCTGCAAATTTGAGAAAAAGCTGTTTTTGTTTTTTTTTAAAAAAAAAAAGATTAGTGAGGCTAGAGTGCTGAGAAACACACGACCACTAGGTGGCAGCAAGTGATTAGCGACTGTGCCTCTTGGTGCCTTCCCTCGTGGAGCAGGCAGAGGATCGCCACTGAGGAGGTGATAGGACTCCTTTCCTCTAGGTAAAGTGGAGGGAGCTAGGGCAGCTGCAGGAGGCAGTCCAGAGCTCAGGTATACACTTATTAAGGATGAAGTCACACACAAGCAATCTGGCCTCTTCTGACTCTTACTAGAAGTCCATCAGAGGACACTTCCTTGGAGTTGCTTCTCTTGTTTTACTGTGGGTTCCCATGATCTTGTTATGCACAGCCCAGACAGACATGCAGCAAGTCTCCAGAGCAGGAGTATGGTCTATAGAAGGTGCCGTGCAAACAGGAATGGAACGATTCAAGCATGAGATGTCATAATCACCTTGTCCCCAGTTTTCCTGCCAATCCCAACCCCTTCTCTACAGATGTCCCACACTTTCCTGGTCAAGAGACATGCTGCCATGGGGACAGTAGAGTTTCCCAGGCCTTAACAGAGGGACACTTGGAACCACAGATACCAGGGCCAGCAGATCTCTGCTGTACACAGAGATAAAGAGGAGGACAGTACCAACTAAGAAGAGCACCCCGTAAACAGTTTTTCTTCCCAGGTGGCCAGCACTCACCGCAGCTTCTTGACAATCCTCTCCTCTTCATGGAGGTACTTCTGTCTCTCCTGCTCCACCAGGGTGCGCTGGCGTTGCACCGGGTCCTCCAGTCTCTGCATTGTCTCCTTCACTTTGCTACTGATTTCCAGCTCAGCCTTCTTCATCATCGCCCTCAGAATCTCCTGGTTCTGCAGCTGCGGGACAAAAAAAAATCAGCTTCCATTGGCTTCGCCTGTCTGCCATCGTGAGGCCTGAATGCCTTGCAGTCTTCAGAAACAGGCTTAGAGAAAAACTACAGCTGAATCTTTATTTTGGTAAGAAAGACAAGAAAGCAAGGCCTGGCTACAGTATCGCTTCCTTCCGCTGAGCTTCAGCAGGCAACTGATAGCTGAACTTCAATTTGTGTCTATCAAAAAGGTAAAATCTTTTCTACTCTTCCACTACGGTTACACACACACACACACACACACACACACACACACACACACACACACACAGTGCAAACTCTGATGGACATGGTTTTATAGAGAAGAGCCAAGTAGACCAATCAACCCCAATCCTTAGCTCCCTAGAGACCGCGGCAGCCACCCAGACTTTCTTGCCCTCTGTTTTACTTTTCTCTGATGATTTTGGATTTGCTTTCCTTGGTAGGATTACGTGAGACTCTTGTGTATACTCAACAACCACTGGCTTGACAGGAATTTTTTAGAATGTGTTTTAAAAGTGAATCTGTACTCTCTGGCTTGTTTGGCTCTGTGTTTCAATACCATGGAGTCATAGCTCCTTACCATGTGGCTCTCAGTATTGATGGTGACAGTGATAAAGAGTCCAGAGGAGACCAAGGCTCTTGGAAATTCACTAATTTCACTGGATTTGGCAAAGACCGCATGTGAACCTAAGCCCATAATTCCCATACAATTTTCAGAGCTCACTGGTTTTTGATCTCATGGAACAGACAGCATGCATGTTTGCAGTCAGGTGTCATAAGACACTTGTCAACACTTGCATCCTTGGGGCACAGCAGTGAGTCTTTCATACGTCTGGGAAGTGAGCACCTTCCCTCAGCCTCAGCAGCCGCGATTCCATTATATTCATTACGTTATCCCTACGTCCCCCAGAAACACCAGAGAGTCCTTCAGTTGTTTGAATTGTTTTCTGGACCCTTCTCCACTACAAGCTATCACCTCACAGGGTGGGGATGCTGTTGTCATCGGCCCCGTTGTATCTTCACACTGAAGGGAGGACGGTTTGACCATGGTACCATTTGTTCAGAGCTTCACTGTGGTCTCCATTACCCAAGTAAAGAATAAGCTGGGTCACAGGTATAGGCACCACTGGGTCCCAACGTCAGTGCAAGATTCTGTGTGGCTCTTACTGGCTAAAGAGACTATGGCCGTGGACGCTACAAGTTCCCATGACTGTTAGAAAGGAAGTGTGGTAACAGGACAGTGCCTTTGGCTGATTGTGAGGATTTAGTAAGACAATTTAAAAACATGGTTAGAGAAGACTCTGGTACAAACCTAACTCTGAGTACACACCAGCTATTGTTATCAGAGAGCAGGAACCTGGGGGTGGAGCCTGTGGTCGTATCTGGGAGGGAGCCAGTAAAAGTGGGTCACTCTTGGTGACCTCTGTGACCCAGCCATGCTCACACAGCTTTGCTAATGTCCTTTCCGTGGACTTCTGAAATCAGTCAGCGCACAGCAGTCATGAGCCTCCTTTGCTGTGGATCGCTCTGGTCCGTCCTTTCTTGAGACAGCCCTTCCCGAGTGTCTCGTCTCTTCTCAGGTGCTCACACCAACATCCTCTGGTCTGACTCACCAAGGTCCTTTCTGCCACAGTGACCTTTTACCTATATATCTTTACCTCTTGAAATGGTCTTCCCACCTCCTTGTTAATTTCTTCTCTAGAAAGAGGATCTGATATCATCTTTTGAACAAATGAACTTAAGCAGCCATCTTGATAACTAACAGAGAGCAGTGGAAAACCCAGAATGTTCTCTAAGTGGTTAAGTTAGGGAGTAACCCCGGCCAGCTCAGGTGAGCCTTGGGCTCAGCCTGTGCTACAGACACTGTGGTCAACACTGTATAGGTCAACGAAACATAAACAGTAACACGGCCTTCTATGAAAAACTCGGCTCAAATTTAGGGCTATGGTGCTAGCTCCGTAGAGCTCTGCCTTGGAGGGGAAGGAACAGTCAGTGGAGATCACACAAGCTCCGCGGAGCTCTGCCTCAGAGGGGGAGGCACAGTGAGTGGAGATGGCCGTGTAAGACACAAAGACGTACACTATTAAAGAGTTGTCAAGGTTATGAATGCCTGAAGGCTTGTGAGAGAAGTGGCTAATTTAACTGGGAGGCAAACTGAGCATCGGGAATTTTTTGACTACCTGAGTGCCTGTGTTTTGCCACCAAGGACAGTGTCATGGTCTAAGAAAGGGGCTCATGAAAGAAGAGACAGTATCACTGTGTCATGAGCTAGGGCCCAGCCCTCTGCCATTACCCTCCTGGCCACACCAGACGAAACAAGCTCAAGTAACACCATAATCTCATTAGCAGCAGACATTAAAATGTCTATCAAAATAGGAATTATTGCTGGGAGGGCCTTCCCACTGAAATTGGAAGGTAGGAAATAGGTCCCTCACAGAGGTCACGTGACTTGTTCAGGCTCATTTGTCGGTTATAGGCCCAATCAGGGTTAGAACCAGGTCATTTTATCCCATCTCTCGAACTGCTCTTCTGTCTAGACATGAGTCTTGTTCTAGGCCTACTTTCTGGCACATACAGCATTTCTGACCCAGCGATGGACATCCTGGAGGAAGACAATTCCACTAATGCGTCAGTGAGCTCCTGTGCTACCAGAGCAGAGCAGAGCAGAGGAGGATGGGCTGTTCCTCAGTGCTGGGCTCTGGGAGTCTCCCTGGGAGTCAGGGGAGAGTACAGACACGGAACTTATTATGACACTGGGGGGGGGCACTTCCTGAAGGGAGGAATGCCCAACTAGCTAGAGATTCTTAGTCTATTTCCCTCCCCTCTCCTCGCCTATCCTGCCTGTTGCTGTCATTACCTCCTGGCCACAAAAATGCCCTGGTTCATCCGAGCAGAGAGCAGAAAGAAAAGCAGAGGGCAAGCTTTTGATCCACAAATGTGCTCTTAGTCTTTCTCCGTGCCGGAGAGCACGGTAAGGTTTGTAGGTTTTCCCTTCAGTTATGAAGGAGCATCAGTTCTGAGAAGGGACAGTATTCAAGCAGTAAGAAATGTATGCTCGCTCGCACCAAGACAGCTTCTCAGGTTCACACATATGTCCACCAGGAAACACCACTGAAGAGAGAGACATTTTGGGGTCACTCTAAAAGTCCCCTTCATAATCCCCCACGTTTGCGACTTCTAGCCTGAGAAAACCACCCGCATTTCTGCTATCACAGAACAGCTCCCCCGTCCTAGAACATCATGCAAACGGTATCACACGTTGTCCATTGTAACTGGCTTCTTTCATCCAGATCTCCCAGCCCCAGTGCTGAGATGTGGAACTCAGGGCCTTGCCTGTGCTAGGCAACTACCCCTGAGTCACACCCCAGCCCAGCCCAGAGCTGCTGAGGTTGCAGCAATGTTATTTCAGCCGTCTGTTCTCTTTATGGCCAAAGTGACATTCCCTTGTATGGACGTACTAAATGTTTTATAGCTTGACTTGATTCTGGTGATCTTGTTCAAGTCACTTAGTTCGAAAGGCACTCTTGTCATTCCCTTTCACGTGCAACTGATGATAATCTGTGACGAGAGACAAGTACATTTGTGTTCCGCTGTCATATACCTGCATTTCCTTTGCCAGCCTTGCTCGGCTCAGTAATATTCAGTGCTAAACAGAAGGGAAAGGTGATTTCCGTCTGCTTGGTTCTTGCATTTTCCTGGGATCATGTGTGACGGTTCACTAGCAATACCATTTCCTATGGGCTGAGGAAGGTTCTTTCTCTCTAGAGACTCCTGAGTGTTGGTGTCACTGACAGTGAGTTCCAGCATGCTTGTCTTGTATTTACTGAGAGGTTATGTATTTTTTATTCTATTGATAGGGTCGAACATGACAATTTCTATTTCTGTGCTAAAGAACTCTGGTATACTTGAGGTAATTATTTTTTAATACATTAAATTCATTGCTACTATTTTGTTTTATAAAATATTTATTTATTTATTAAGTATACAATATTCTGTCTGCATATATGCCTGCAGGCCAGAAGAGGGCACCAGATCTCATTACAGATGGTTGTGAGCCACCATGTGGTTGCCCGGAATTGAACTCAGGACCTTCGGAAGAGCAGGCAATGCTCTTAACTGCTGAGCCATCTCGCCGGCCCCGCTACTATTTTGCTGAGGGTTTGATAACTTTGTCTTCGCAAGGGCCACTGGCCTGTCACTCTCCTACTGCTTTTAGGGCATGTGCTGGTTAGTTTTTGTGAGCTTGACACAAGCTAGAGTCATCTGGGAAGAGTGGAATTCAATGGAAGAGCTGCCTCCATTAGGTAGGCCTGTGGGCATGTCTTTGGGACTTTCTCTTGCTTAATGATTGATGTTGGAGGTCCCAGTCCACTGTGAGCAATGTCACTACTGGGCTGGTGGTCCTTGATTTGTATAAGAAAGCAGGCTGAGCAAGCCATGGAGAGCAAGCCAATAAGCAGCACCCCTCCATTGCCTCTGCTTCAGTTGCTGCCTTGCCTTCCCTTCATGACGGACTGGGACTGGGACACTTAAGCCTTCTCTTCACGCAGTTGTTGCTTTTAGACAGTGTTTATCACAACTAGGACAGGGTAACACTGACTTCATAAGAGGAGCTGGGCACTAAATTTCCTTCCCTTTAGATCCCCCCCCCTTTTGGGCCTTTGAGGATGTCCTTAAACTATTTCCTGTCTGTTGTTATTTCTGATTAGAAGTGTCTATTAATCCTGATTTATGTTTCCATGTATGAAATGCTTCTCCCCATTCTGCCTGTCTTTTCTATTGATCCTTGTTTTCTAGCAGGCTGTTTACTAGGTCTTTAGTCTGTAGATTTATGACCTTTATCAAGTTTGGAAAAATTGCCCCCACTCTTTCTTCCCACATTGACCCTTGAATACTGCTCCATGGGTCACTACATTTTAGTGTAATTTCTTCTTTACTCTTGGATGGTTTCTATTGCTGTTTTCTATTGCTTTCTTTGGCCAGTGCTTCATCATTTAAGTCTATCTAGATAGTGTGTGTCTTTTTTTTTTTTTGGCAGTACCAAAAGCCCTATCTTTAAGCGCTTAAAGCATTGGTTCATGTTTTCTTCTAAATCTGTGAGAATAATTTGAGTAGCCTTTTGAAGTCTTTGTTACTGATGTAAGCAATCTTCATCACTTCTGGTTGGCTTCTATTGGCTGAGTTTTCATAGATCATATTTTTTTAACCATCATTCATTGTCTAGTAGCTACCGGTTGGATGTTAGGCATGGAGTATTCATTTTTATTGTTTTCCTTACAGATTTTGGGTATTCTCTGACAGGCCAGTTGTGTGTGGCTCATTTTGTTACTGAGAGGGTTATTTGTAATCTTTTGTAGGGAGACTCTAGGGTGATCTTTATGCTAGGGCTACTTTGGTTCCGTGACTGGGATGTAGCTTTTTTCTAGTCTGTATTTAATTCTGAGGTATCCACTATGGCCTCTTCATTTTTTCTTGTGAAAACTTGAACGGCTCCAGGCCTGGGTGGTCTCTAGGGAGATTTTAGCTTGCTGGTTTATCTAGTCTTTACTTGGTCCAGAGGTCTGGTCGTTCTACACATACTTGGTTTATTACCCAATAGCTGGCCCACGGATTAACATAGTCCTCTCTATACAGAGATTTCTTCTATTTGGCAGTCCATTTCATAAATGCAAGCTGCTTCAGCTTTTTGAACCTTGATTTTTATCTCCTTAGCCGAGCAAGATGATCCCAAGACTGCTGGAGTTTCTGCATTACATCTGAATAAAATTGCTTCCAGGCAGATGCACGGGTCAGCCACGGGATTCATCTGCCTTGTCTTCATTCTTCTAAGCAACCCAGGCCCAAGATCTCTGTTGTCCAGTGTCTACAAGTCATGTTCAACAAGTTTCCAGTTCTCTAGATGTCAGCAATGGGATGGTGAGTGGGGCTGCAACTACTCCCTCTTAGCTGAAAACACAACTTATTTAAAATGCCTTTGATGGTTTTATAAGCACACTTAGAATGTTCTTGGCCACTAAATCTTTAATTGGGCCAAGTGAGTTATCCATGTCAACTTCATGAATAATGTAGGAAACCACTTAAACCTAACTACCTCAAAATAGCCCTGTACCTCCTAAGCTCATTCCTGACAAGGTAGGTGAAGCCAGCCTTGACAACATGGTCAGCTGACAGAAAGCACCAGATGCTGCAATCTCCTGGTTACACTAAGCAGTGGGTATGCCACAAACTCGGGGGTCTGGGACTAAAAACCAGACACCAGAATGACTCCTAACCACCTTCATAAAACCAGCAATGCCTAGTCACGAATACATGGTATCTGGATGTCATCTCAGCCTCTTAGATAGTCTCCTGTCTGTAGATCTGACTGGACCTTGGTAAATTGTTTAGTAACTTAACTGTCGACTTCTGTATAGGTTCCATGTATCATTTCTGCCTGGGTGGAGAAACAGTCTGTCCTACAAGGACCAAACGTTGGTGTACTTTCATCTGGGACACACATTATCCTGACTATAATTCTGGACATCAGAAAATAAAAACCTCTAGCACAAGAGATACATTAAGATAACTGTTGACTTATATCAGGCCAGATCCCAGGGCTCTGTGAACAGCAGTTTCTTCTTTAGTGTTGATCCTCCCTCACCAGAGGAAAACCCGCAGATTCCCAGAAACCTTAAACATGTAACACTAAGCTCAGAAGAACACCATTTTTTTTTAACTTATCAGGAAGCCAGATAAAGAGACGGGTGGGTAAGAAAAAAAGTGATGTATGACGTGGAACCGTAGAATGTATCCGTTCTTTTGATTTCTGAAGTCCTGACTGTGGTCACCACAGAACTTGTTTTTCTTTCCTCAACTCAGAGAAGGGCAGGAATGCAGTCACTGGAGGTGACTCTAGTGGGCAGCATGGGTGGAGCATGACTTGTCCAGCTCGTGTGACGTTGGAAGCCAACGCATCATACGCCGAGGGAGCTGGTTGTCTCAATGGCCTCACTGGCATCATTTTCTCCCATCTGATCACCCTTGTGTCTGCTTCATATTTTATTCCTGAGAAGAATCTATCACTTCTGGAAATGAAGTGTTCACGTGTGAGAATCTGCTACAGTCTAAGATTTTCCAATGATTTAATTATCTAATTACTGAAGCAGGCTGCCAAACACAAAAGAGTTCATTCAGTTACACTATTTTATAACACAGCTCAAAGAACATTGGAATTTCTAATTCCATTTTTGTTCTTTTGAGACTCTTCTAGTGGGTTCTGCATGTCTCTAATGATAGCTCTGTACTGGACTCATAATCACACTGGGGTTGTGTTCATATTAGGTGTAGGGTAATGCAGGTGCTGAAGGAGAATCGGGGCTGCCACAGCTTATGACTCTCAATTGTTCTTGTATTAAATACACTCCCATGGCTGAAAAGACAGAAGTTCTTGGAGGAGGGAAGCCTGGGACACGGAGAATACAAAGATTGGGTGGAGATGAGGCTGTGAAGGCTGCCAGGTTACAAAACAAAGCACGTATCTTCCCCCCTGTGTCCTCTCTGGAAAGTGCTAACACTTCTGTGCCCAACAGCACATTGCTTGTGTCCATTTGCTCCCAGACAGAACCAATGAAGTGGAACAGTTCTCCAGGGATAAAGAAACCCATAGGGCTAGGATAGTATTGCTAAAGCCTTGGTCAAGAACTTCCCTGTTAAGAAATCAACAGTTTTACACTGTGGGTTCGAGGGTTGACGGGGCGGTAGGTGGTAGGAGATCTCTTCCAACCCTCCCAGAACCAAACAATGCCATGTACCCAAGGTGTTAACATTAACACCCACAGTAACAACTGCATCTCAAATGCTTAGGAAATAGCTAAGATGATTGTTAGTGTTCATGATAAAGCAATGCCACCTATGTCCCCAAACCAAGAGCTGCTCACTGTGGAGAACAGTTAGTGCCTACTATAGAAATGATAGATTCAGTTTGGGGGGTGAGGGCACCACAACATGGGATTTATAGGGGTGTCCAATGAGGAACACAGTTTCCAAACAACAATGGCGCTAAAACGCAGCTGCAGCGTGAGGAGGGGCATGCTGTGGGATAACCCTTCTGTACACTGTGAAAACGTGTTGCTCTCATTGTTAATAAAAAGCTGATTGGCTGATAGCTGGTCAGGATTTGCGGGGCAGAGAGAATGTGGGAAGAAGGGCAGAGTCTGAGGAGTCTCAAGCCAGATGCAGAAGAAGCAACATGGGAAGTTCACAGGTGGGGTAGCACATAGATTAATAGAAATGGGTTAATTTAAGTTGTAAGAGCTGACTGGAGATAAGCCTAAGCTATCGGCTAAGCATTTAAAATTAATATTAAGTCACTTGTGGTTATTTGGGAGCAAATGACAGGACACAGGAAGTCTCTGCTTAAAGGAGCAGACTCCAGACAGACTGGGAAAGAAACAGGGAGGTGACAGGTGTGTCTGACCTACAGACCTGTCCTGCCCTTTGGCCTTGGGAACACCAAACAATTGAGTCTTAATTACTCTCTAACACTTGAAAATGGAAGTGTTTTATATCAGACTTGTATTTGCAGATTTTCTGGGAGTACTGAAAACATTCAGAACAGGGAGTCTAAGTCCACAGGGTTAGGGATGGCTGGAATTGAACGGCAATTGCTTTCTAAAGGGGCTGAGTCCTTTGTTTTTCCTTGCTTCCTTTGTGACTTCATTGTTAGGACACTGAGGACTGAAGACATTCCAGTTGTCATTCCAACCATCCACAGAAGCACTTCCTTTCATGGTGGAATCAAATCATTCTTATGCTCATCCTCCCCTCCCCCACATTTCTGATCCCCCCCTTCCCTTTCTTTGCTGAGGGATGGCTCAATGCATGAGAATACTTTCTGTACAAGCATGAGGACCAAAGCTGGAATCTCTGGCACTCGTATCAAAACCAAGCATGGCTGCACAGGCCTGTGATCTCAGCCTGGAGGACAGGGACAGGTGGATCCTAAAGGTTAAATGGCTTCTGGTTCAGTGAGAGACCTTGTCTCAAAGCAGTGAAGTGAAGAACACAGGTGCATGGGCACACGCCTGCATACTCACATGCACACACCACATACCCAGGTCTGCCCCTCCCCACATGCACATAAGATGGAAAATAAATTTGCAAGGCAAAGAGAAGTTCACCCAAGATGGACTTTCACAGATGCCATGACTCAGGGGGTATTTAAATAAATATACAGCAAATGTTCTAGGTGTCTAGGACAGAGAGAAAGTGAGCGGATGGTGGCTGTCTGAGCACTAAGCAATTTGCTGTGTTTTGTCAACCCTCACCATGTACTCCGGGACCTCAGGTCTTCCAAACCAGCTGCCCTCATTTTACATTTTAATTAAAATTAGAAGAGGTGATTTTGAGACAGGATCTCATTTTGCAGTATAGGTTGGCCTCGAACTCATGATCTTACTCCCTCAGCCTCCCAGTGCTGGGATTAGAGACTTGGGTATGACACAGCCTGGTTCTAGCTGCCACTCCCCCCTTTCCACTGCTAGACACTGGTGGGAATGCACACTCTTAGCTTTAATTAGGTGGTGGAACATGTTGGGTTTATGCCACTGGGGTGTAGAAGAGCTGCGGTTCAAAGTCCTTTCTTCCCTGAACCTCACCACTTGGGAATTGCTTCCACTAGCCGTAGAGGAGACCCGCCCATGTGACTGCCCCAGCTACTGGGTGTGTTCAACTCCAATGATATTTGGATTGTGAGCTTCTTAAAGGAGGTCAAAGAGATGTCTCCATAAAGCCCAAGCTAGGACTTTGTCTTCCACGTCCAAGTCCTTGCCAGAGACAGGGAGGGCGAGGCTGCACTGGAGGCAAACAGGTGACCTCAGGCAGTGTTGTGCTATCCCAACTCCTTAGGACTCGAGGCAGGAGCTGGAATAGCTTAGTTTATCAGGTTGTCAGTGCTTGCTGACAGAGCTCTGGGATGTGAAGGGTTATTTTTGCCCTCACTTTGATTGCCTATAGCTCAGGGATGAGAAGAACACTGGAGACCTGGAACACAGCACCCGAACAAAACGCAGATGCTCTGTGCTCAACAAGTCACCCACTTGAGCTTTCCTCACCCTTACTAATTCATCTTCTGTGCTAAACTCACAGTGGTAAAGATGAGGAGGAGTCTATGCTGAACTCATATTTCTTGAGGAGCAGGGACGGGCTTCCACCACACTGATAACTGGCAACCTTGACAGGTAGCATGCCCCATGGGGCAGTTCTCCTCTCGCTCTCTTCTAAAAAAGCAAGTGCTGGAAGGTTCTTTCTCTCATGGAAAGCACTTACTGCCAAAGAAAGCTGTCAGGCACTGGCTATATTTATAGTGGAAGGTTCTAGACCAGGCTTACAGGTAAACAAGGGAGCTGTGTTATTATGATCATATGTGTGGGACCTTCAATTAGCTCCTAGAGAAAGTAGGTAAAGGGGCCCAGGGAAGTCGCAGCAGAGCTGGGGCTATGGGGTTGGGGGCAGAAAGTCAGATCCCAAGCCACTAAGACACAGGGACACATCTGTGAGAGGTACCTGGAGCTGCCTCATCTGCTGGAGCTGGAGTCTGAGTTCAACCACGTTCCGCCTCATGTCAAGCAGACTCATGTGGATGGATGAGGTACCAGCAGGCAGGGCTTGGCTGGGAGGCAGTGGGGCCTCCAAAGTGCCCAGACTCTTCCCAGCTGAAACATGGACCGTTCCTGTGAGGAGGAAAAAAAACAACAAAATCAAAAACCAGCAAAGGCCTTAGAATGCAGACAGCACCTGAGCTGTGAGGCCTATCTCCATACAGAGGACTAAAAAATTAATTAAGAAAAACACCAGGAAAACAGTAGGTCACAGAATGCTAAGAGTTTCAGTGTGGAACCACCATGTTCTAGAAGCTTCGCTGTCGTGGGATGGCAGAGCAGGGTTTACAGCATGAAGCCATGTCAAGGAGGCTAAGTATCTCGGCTGCTGCCAGCCCCTCTGTAGCCATCTATTCCCCCTCCCTCCCTCCCCCTTCTCTCCTCCCTCTTTATCCCCTTACGCTGTGATTCCTCCACTTTCCCTTTTCTTTTTCTCTAAATGCACAGAATTTCATAGACAAAAGTTGAAAAGTATATTGGACAAAATATTAACAACATTTCTGGCTGCTGGTATTCTAATAATCATATCACTAAATTTTAGATTTTTAAAATCTGTAATATATATATCATTCCAGAGTAAGGGAGGATTTAATTTCTGGGTCTTCATAGATCATGCTGAGTGACCATCTCCTGCTGGTAGGTGGACACGGGACATGCTGGAGATAGAGAGTGGAAAGTAATCAGCACAAGGTAAACTTGGCTTCTAAAACCTCTTTGGTTTTAGTAAGATTTCTGTACATTATCACCCTTTGTCAGAAAACACGATTTTCCTTTAAAATTCTTTAGGAAAGAAATTAAAACCAAAGGCAATGGAAAGAGTCGTCTAGGCTGGAGCTAGGAGCACGGCTCAGCGGTAGAGTACTCTGAGGGCCTGGGCCAGGGCTAGGAGCACGGCTCAGCGGTGGAGTACTCTGAGGGCCTGGGCACAGCTCCTCACTTATTCCCTAGCTGCCACTTATTCTCCATCTTTTGTTCAATTTATGTACAACTCATACATTTTGCAAGCCCATTGGGGAGGGTCAGCAGGTTTAAAGGATCTTTGCTAGATGGTTTGGCCTTTTAAAGAGAATGCAAAACTATGGAACAGGCCCCCAGAGTAAATGCTGAATGTGTATCACACACACACACACACACACACACACACACACATGCACACACACATACACACTCACACACAGATACATAAACGCAGAAACACACATAGATACATATACACACATACACAGACACACACACACATAGACAAACACACACATGTACACACACAGCACTTCTGGCTATTCTTAGGGAACAGGCCCCCAAAGTAAATGCTGAATCTGTATCACACATACATAGACACACACGCACACTCTCATACACACAGATACATACATAGACTGTACACACACAGACACATACACACCTATATACACACAGACGTTTGGGCTATTCTTATGAACCTCCGTGGTCATTCACACCATCACCGGGTAGGTCTTGAGAAACTTTTATATGTATCCCTCACACACAGATCATCGTCACCCTCAGAGAAGCCAGTATCTGCCATCTGTGCAGCTGTTGAAAAGACTGTTTTCCACTGCGAGGACAAAGGAAGAGAACATCCAGTGACATCTCCTGCTCCAGCAGTGTGTCATAATTAACTCAGTGTCTTCCAAGGTCAGGTATTCTGACAGGGAACAACTACCAGCTCCAAGTTGTCGCTTTTGAATCAGACAGCCTGTGCCTTGTGTGTAGGCAAAGATACATGTGTACAGGCATGAGAACCCCCGATATCACACCATACGTTATCTGCAGAGTAAATGGAACTGGTTCCTCTTCAGTAAAAATGACACTGTGAAAACCAACCTGTCCTGCCAGCTCCTCAGCCAAACGAAGGCCCATTCCTTGTGCATACCATGTGATCCTAGCACATGCTGGGGTACCAGTTTATCTCACCAGTCTTTCTTATTTATTTATTTAGTGTGTGTGTGTGTGCACATCTCGATTCTCACCTTCCAACTGTCAGTGGCTTCTGGGATCACACTTGAGTTGCTAGGTTTGCATAACAAGCACCTTTACCCAAAGAGCCAACTCATAAAGAGAACAGACTCCAGCCTGCATGTTTTTGTTGTAGCTGAATGCTTATATCAGGCTTCAAAAACATTTTCAAAAACCAGCTTCTTTATGGAATGCATATTATTTAAGAATACATCTTTTTCAATAACAGCTAGTTCTACTGCATGCGGTTTTTGGTCCCAGCAATTCCCTGAAATGGCTGCTCATAAAGTGGCCAGCAATGGCTCCTCTCCAGGGACCATGACGTCATCTAGCGCATCACTGGTCTTTGTTGTCTGTCAGTCACTTCTTTCCTTTGTTGTCACATTGGGATGTCTCTTCCTTGCCTTCTTCCCTCTCTGCTGCTCCATCTTCTTCAGTCTCTTCTCCAAATCCTCCCTCCATTAACCTTTGAGACCGGGCGCCTGCTGTCCTAGGTCTGCTCTTCTTTCTGGCCATGTTTTGAGGAGCAAGTCCATCCTCTTCCACCACCTGTCCAGCTCACTGCCCCCCTCAGCCTACAGTTATCTTCAGAGTCACATACCAGTGACTTCAAGTCACCCCCAGTCTTTCCTACAAGCAGATTATCTCCTCTCACCTCTCCACAAACTGCTTTCTGTGTCTATTTGATTTTTGCCAAGGTCACTATTATCCACTTCAATATTTAGGCCAGAACCTGGAAGCTGTTCTCACTCTCCATTTTTCCATGTATAAGCTGAGCAAGCAACTCTCAGTACTTGGTTTAATGGGTATTGGTGTTACCCTGTGGGCTAAGGAAGTCATCAGTTGTAACTGCTTAGCCCAATGCCTGAGCAAGAGTGAACCTTACTGGCCTTGGCTGAATGGGAAAAAGGACCATTTTCTCTACCTCTGTCTAGAGTCTCAGCAAGTATGGAGCTCTGGGAGTGACCCAATAGCTAGCAAGGATCTACAGCAAAGCCCTGAAATGCAGACTCAGGATGGAGAGGACCTAGTACTGGGGACTCCAAGTAAGCCCCACTCATGCTGGAATCACAAGACCTGGAGTTGGTATGCCACACCCACAGATGGGTAGTCATGTTCAGTTTCTTGCCAAGTCTAGTAAGAAGACACAACATACAGTTTGTCCCCAGAATCTTACTCCTAGGGGTAATTGATCTTGGTTAGTTTACATCTTAAAATCATCATCATCACCACCATCACTATCATCACTATCGTCATCATCACCATCAAAGTCCTCATCACCACCACCACCATCATCATCACCACCACCACCATCATCATCACCATTGCCATCATCATCATCGTCATCATCATCACCATCATCATCATCACCATCATCATTGCTATCGCCATCACCACCATCACCACCATCATCACTGTCATCATCATTGTGGGGGGAGTGATGTACATGACATAGCATGTAGTTGCAGGTCAGGGACTCTGGAGTCCATTCTCCCCTACCTCTCTGTAGGTCCTGGGGATTGAGGTCACCAGGCTTGCACAAGGGCCTTTAGCCCTGGAGACATCTCACTGGCCCTTGGCTAGTTAGGTCTTAACAAGTGTACACGTGATGTGAACTTAGTGTGCCTCACTGTAACAGAACTAACACTGGAGCAGGTTTAGAAAGACTGCCACCAGCTGGGGGACTCAGAGCATCTTACTATGTGTGAGTCTGCTTCTCTCCGCAAAATATAGGTTAAGTGTGCTGAGACAACAAACAACGTAATATACATGGTACGCCTCAGAAGGGCCTTCTGCTCCTTTGTGTCTACAGTAAATTAAACATTTCTAGTGTAACCAGGAAGTCTGGACTTCATTTGTGTTGACCTTTGATCAAATGAGTTCCTTGCCTTCTTTATCAGTCTGTCATTTGTCCATACACAGGGATAACACTGCTTATAGTTGACTTCCTAGGAGTATAGAAGAATTAATCCATTTTGGGCACTGCACTGGCTGCTATGGCAACTAAACCACTGTGGGCAGTATGTAGCCTTGGTACATTCATTAGAAAGAGAAAGACCAAACTGGGCAGAGACACAGGAGGGAAAACCACTGGCATTGCCAATGGCATTGCCGATGCTTTGCATAGACCACGTGACCACTATGACCGTCTCTCCCCCACAGTTACTAATCAATACCACGTGACCACTATGACCGTCTGTCCCCCACAGTTACTAATCAATACCACGTGACCACTATGACCGTCTCTCCCCCACAGTTACTAATCAATACCATGTGACCACTATGACCGTCTGTCCCCCACAGTTAATAATCGTTCTTGGAAACATGGCCAAAGAACCTGCACTCGTTTCTTCTGCCTTGCCCAATAGAGACATTTACAAAAACTTCAGACTGAAGAAAGCAAACAACCTGTGTGGCTTTCAAGGGACTTGTGCATCATAACATGAAAGGATGAGATCAAATAGGACATATGTGGACTGTGTGTCACATGTGTGCGGATGTGTGTCCCACTTCCTTATGTGGGACAAGAAAACACAAATGATACCTAGTCCACGGGGATAGACATTAGTGAGTTAATGCACGGACACTGCCAGACACACAGGAAGCACTCCCTCAATGTTCCCTTATTATTACTCTACATAAGTTGAGAGGCATCGAAGCCTACAAGCCAGCATGTACACATGATGATGAGCCATTTCCAGAATGGTTCCATGTTAGTAGTTTCGTTCTATCCTCTGAGGTTCATAATAAATAAGAAAACGAGTGAATAAATATCCCTAGAGCCAACTGGCAAGTGTTCTGAAGTCAAGTTTAGTGATTTCCATGAAATAACTGTCTGGGTTCAGCCCAGGCCCCTGACTGATTTCTAAGCTGAACGAGGGAGAAACCTCCTCAAAACTGAGTGCTAGGCTCTGCTCCACCGGAGAGGAGCCAGAGGCAGGGGTGTTTACCTACAGCTCTAATCCTATTCACATTACTATGCTGCACGAGACCAGAAGATGTGGTTTCCCCAAATTAGGGGTTCATTTCTGTAGAGTCTCGGCATGTGAGCGTGCTCCTGCCGTGATCTGTTTCTAACCCAGCAGGCAAGGAAGACAGCATCTTCTCAGGGAGGCCTACCTGGGGACTGCAGGATCAGGCTGTCACCAGAGGTGGTGACATCAGGAAGTTATGCTGGTGACAGAGTCAGTCCTCCTTCAGGGGAATGCTAGTGTTTGAAAGGAAAGTCAGGAATCCTGCTCATTCCCTTTTCCTATCTAGACTTTTGTGAGTGGTTACTTCAGACTTGCCCACTCCCCTACATCCAGGCTAACAGTCTGGGATCTACCAATGGCTTCACTCTGCACATAGGGGACTGCTGAGTTACCTCAACCTGGAAGGATCCTCTCCCCTTTCCCTTCCCTAAGTTCTAGGTCCCCTTTATACTCCACTATTGCCTTTCCAGGGGACACTTTCAATCCAGGCAAGTCTTTTGCGTAGCTTTATCCCATAATGCTTGATACTCAACCCACATATATTTTCAACTTTTCTGTGCATTTGAAGTTGTAGGCAGGCAGCACCATGTTTTACATTACATATCCACTCTGCACACCAGTGCCTGGAACAGAGGTAAGGGCATACGAGTGACTGAGTGAATGAGCAATGAAGGCAGTAATTTCTGCACCGCAGGAAGCTGTAGTAGCAATGGAGTTCTCTTGGACACTTCTGCATCATAGCAACTGACTTGGAGAAACACTGAGTACATGTGAAGCCAGCCAGAGCTGACTGAAACTCACGGCCCTCCAGAGCTCCTGGGAACACTCACCTGCACCATCTGTTTGGTTCCTGCTGCCCGTGGCTTTCATCATTTTCTCACTGAATAAAAGAAAAAAGAGAGTCAACTCTACAGTTTTCAAAGTCCCATCGTCTTTCCCTGACCCTTCTATTCCTAAGAATTAGCGGTGATGGATTAAGCAATGAAAGAGTTTGGCACCGGCTCCATGCTGCCCGAGATGGAAAAGGCTTCCCAGGTGTGTGCTGACACAGGCAGATGTAGCTGGGCACACAGTGGTTTTCAGATGGTGGTGGATGTGGACACACGTGGATGGTAGGAACAGGCACTGCGAGGCAAGTGGTCCATGAAGCCACATGCACTGGGAAGCCCTCTGACCCTTCTTGGGCCAAAGTATTACCTTTGTCCAAGAATTCCCGGAAGTAAAACAAACAAACAAACAAAGAACAACCCCCACAATGTAATTTATAAAGATGTAAACATGTCAGCCCTAAAATGATCACAGAGGAACAAACTTCATTGAATGAATGGCTGTAGTGGTTAAGGAGAAGCGAGCTGAATTATGTTTTGCGCTGCATGGCTGGCTTCTTTTTACCTAGACGTCTCTTTGCTACTACTCGTAATGGGCCCTTTAAAAAGTGCAGACTGAACAAGGCCAGTTAGACTGGCAATCTGCTTTTCCATGGCTTGCATCCTCTCTCTGCAAAACAAGAGAATTGTCTGTTAAAGCCGTTGACTTTCAGATGGGTTCTGCTAGGTGAAAGATCCACCTGTGGGCTATAAAAGGTACCAGCCAACAGGCTGCCAAAGTCTACCCAAACCTGGAGCACTGAAGATTCTTGACTGAGGCCAAGGTGTATTGACAAGAATGGAGTGAGGAGACTGTGATCTCACAAAAAAAACAATGCTCAGGCCAGCAGAGGTCTCCCAGAAAACAGCCTCTCCCTCGGGAGCATCTCCTCACATAGCATGCGTTTTCCCGCCTTCTTGCCCTGTGAGAGGAGACCTCAGTGGGACTGGCTATCCGCAGGGCCAGGCCCTGCATTCACACATGCCTCTAGGCTCCTCTTCCTGCAGGCTGGTTTCAATGGAAAGGATGGGGGTGTTTGTTGCATGTGTAGTTCTACTTGTTTCATAGCCCAAGGGCAGACAAACAAGCCCCTCTTGTCAACACCATGGAGAATACAATTGAAATCAATATGAGGTTGAGAGTAGATGATGCTCAGTTTAATGGTGTAGAAGACTTAGCCTGGAGGATTTTGCAGGATCAAGAAAGAAAAATATACTCAACAACTCAATCATGAACACACTAATCCCCCCACCTCAGTTTCTGCCTATGGACAGGTGCTGTACCTTTGTCTTCAGGGCTCTGGGGTGCTCCAATCAGGTATCTGAAACAGGCTCACCTGTCTACATCGCAGACAATGGATGTAAAATAGGACCACGTGTATAATAGAATTCCTAGTCTACAAACAGCACACTCACACACACGCTGTGGCTCTTCAGAGCAAGCCAACTTTTTTATCTGATACTGCATGGAGAGAGAGAGCAGCAGAGTGGCAATCCAGCCTTTCACTACAGAAACAACCGTTGAGGCTGGGCCCATGGACAGACAGGGCCTGAACTTTGCGGCAATCAAGAGCATCCTTGAGCTTTGAGGCTTTGCGTCTTGCCTTTGGACTAAAATCTTGACTGCCTTATCAATTACTAAGTGTAACTTTGCAGTTACCAGCTTCTGACTTGATGATTCCGCATGCTTTCTTCAGTTTAAATGGACAGGGCTGTTACGACATGAGGTTTCTTTCTCGTATGTCATGTGGGTGGTTAGCTAATGGTTGCAAAGGCAAGCAGCCCCAGCGAGTGATGTATTCTACTAGGGTAGAGATAATCGCAAATGCCAAGGATGGACACACATCTGTACAGACTGTTGATATACCCAGGCCCAGCAGACAACGTCAGTCTCTGAACTGAGGCATTTGCAGGCACCCCTGTGTACTTGGCATCCTCTTTCCCATAAAAGGATCAACAGGTCAAGGAAAAAAGTTAGTAAAAAAAATTCTAACAAGAAAATCAGGTTAGTAAAAACTTTCCAGAAAGCCCGTGTTTATCAATGAGTCACAGTAGCACCTCAGAAGTGATGAGGATAGCGATTAGCCACAGTGTCTGCCACATAGGAGACACAAATGGACACAAACACTTGAAAAACTACTTATCTGAGAGAAAATGCCAGTGCAGAGTGAACGGTATTATCCCTATCATTCATTGCGCAGAAGATGGAGAGAAATGCAATGTATAGACCAGTGCACATCTACAAGGAATAACCAAGACTCTGCTTAGAGGAAAGAGCAAGAAGAAATCTTGGCATCATAACACTGGCTGTGGGGGCAGCACAGATCCACTGGCACTGCAGCACTGGCTACGGAGGCAGTGCAGGTCCACTGGCACTGCAGCACTGGCTATGGAGGCAGTGCAGGTCCACTGGCACTGCAGCACTGGCTATGGAGGCAGTGCAGATCCACTGGCTCTGTAACACTGGCTATGGAGGCAGTGCAGGTCCACTGGCTCTGCAGCACTGGCTATGGAGGCAGTGCAGATCCACTGGCTCTGTAACACTGGCTACGGAGGCAGTGCAGGTCCACTGGCTCTGCAGCACTGGCTATGGAGGCAGTGCAGGTCCACTGGCTCTGTAACACTGGCTATGGAGGCAGTGCAGGTCCACTGGCTCTGTAACACTGGCTACGGAGGCAGTGCAGGTCCACTGGCTCTGTAACACTGGCTATGGAGGCAGTGCAGGTCCACTGGCTCTGTAACACTGGCTATGGAGGCAGTGCAGGTCCACTGGCTCTGCAGCACTGGCTATGGAGGCAGTGCAGGTCCACTGGCTCTGTAACACTGGCTATGGAGGCAGTGCAGGTCCACTGGCTCTGTAACACTGGCTATGGAGGCAGTGCAGGTCCACTGGCTCTGCAGCACTGGCTATGGAGGCAGTGCAGGTCCACTGGCTCTGCAGCACTGGCTATGGAGGCAGTGCAGAGGGGCCACAGGGTTTCCTACCATTTTGTTTCTCTCGGGGGATATAGGCTTCTCCACTAAGCTTCCCCTCTATAGTTAGTGGTTTGGGGAGGCAGAGAGAGAACGATAATTCCTCACTTGCACCCCACTGCCTGATTCTTCAGGGTTCACACCAACACAAATGTAGAACAACTTGGGACAGCAATTTAGATGCTTGGAGCAAAAGGCCTATGTGTGATCCAGGTATCAACATGCTTGGTTCTGTACTTAGTAACCATGAGTTGGGGCATGAATACTCCCTGGGTGGCCTCTTCCTGGCTATGGCATCAACAGGGCCACCAAGAAGGAGACACCAAGTTAGATGCTCTTTGACATTCTCCCTGTGATTTATAGAACCTTGAACCAAACGTAGAGGGGCCACAGTTCTCTTCCACTCCAAGGTGGGGTCAGCGCAGTGGAGGCAGTCATGGGACAGCACACTGACCCCAAATGTGTGTGCCAATGTCTCAGCCAAAACCACTTCGTGAAAATACAATTCTTCTGACACATGGTAATGAGAAAACTTTCCTTCATATTTCATCATCGAAGTGTTTCTGGTTTCAGGACTCATTTGAGGGAGATTATCTGATTTATAAATTCATAAATAAGATTGTCTTTCCATTTCATGGTCCGTAATCTGGAAACAATTACAGCAAGTGGAATATGTGCAGCCTTCTCCCGTGATGAAATGTTATGAGGAATGTTTAATACAAAAAGGGGAAAAAAATAGAAGAAATGTAGCGGAAGAAGAGAAATTAGGCACGACCCTGCCATTTACTGCAGTGGCAATTCTGTGTGATAACCGTTCGAATATTAAGGACACTTAGGCTAATTCTTACCAGTTTCACTTGGTTTAAGGTATTATGGGCTGGTATAATTACTGTAGAAAAGACAGCTCAAAAGTGATTTTATAAACCATTTTATATCATTTCATAGACCGTATTTATATGATTAGTAGGGGACGGTTAACTAGTCATTTAGTGCTGTAAATCAGCTGCTTGGCTGCACAAATCTTTTTTGAGGCCCAAACAACATGAATAAAAAATACAAGGCAAATTTAGGGAAGGAGCTATACCGAGCATCAACAGGCCCCTGATTCTGTTTGCATTCCTCCCTGCCCGGGGTCTGTGTGTGCAGGTGAAGGGAGCCCACAGGGCTCGAGGGCCGCCCTTGCTGCCTTCCGAGCAGAGGGAAGAAAACGTTCTGTGCTCGAGGAAGTATTTTTAGCCAGCGGGTTTATTCACGTGACTTTTGATTCAAGTTTCACCTTTAATCACTTTTGATTATGGGTATGTCTGTGTTCTGAAGGAGGCCTCCTTGAGCCTGGATTAGTTTCTTATCTTTGTCTTGTTAAGAAAATTAATATCAATTAGGAATCAAGTTGACACCTTACTAAGTGAAGACCAGAAATTCTTAATGATGAATTTCAAAGGATGCCTGCAAGCATGCATGAGTGTGTGCATGCAAACACGTGTGTGCATGTATGTGGAAGCAGACACTGATGCTGAGTATCTTCTGGAGTCAATCCCCACCCTATATTTTGAGTCTCTCAGTGACGTAGGAGCTCATTCATTCAGTCAGGCTGGTGGCTGATGAGCTTCAAGCACCCACCTGTCTCCATGTGCTGGGGATCTGAACTCAGGCCTGCACTCTATTTTCCCAGCCCCCAAAGAATATGTTTCCAAAGATACAAGAAAGATACAGAGCAGCTGGCTGAAACCAGTCAAGCACACTAATGTGCGTTAGACATTCAGCCCTCCTTAGTCAGTTCCCCCATCACTAAAATTAGCTGTGTAAGGCAGTAAGTCACAACTACCGGAGCTGAGACCGCTATTCTAAGAGTACTAAGTGGTCCCTAAATTCCCTTCTTTTATTTTATTTTTTGTTACTTATTTATTTATTAAAGATTTCTGTCCCTCCCCCTCCCCCAATAAAGTCCCCCTCCCTCGTCAGCCCAAAGAGCAATCATGGTTCCCTGCCCTGTGGGAAGTCCAAGGACCACCCACCTCCATCCAGGTCTAGTAAGGTGAGCATCCAAACTGCCTAGGCTCCCAAAAAGCCAGTACGTGCAGTAGGATAAAAAACCTATTGCCATTGTTCTTGAGTTCTCAGTAGTCCTCATTGTCCGCTATGTTCAGCGAGTCCGGTTTTGACAGAAACAGAGACCCACATTGGAGCACCGGACAGAAATCTCAAGGTCCAAATCAGGAGCAGAAGGAGAGAGAGCACGAGCAAGGAACTTAGGACCGCGAGGGGTGCACCCACACACTGAGATAAAGGGGATGTTCTATTGGGAATTCTCCAAGGCCAGCTGGCCTGGGTCTGAACAAGCCTAAATTCACTTCTGACCATAATCTTTTATGACTTGTTGTTGTTCCTTCTTGCTACCATTAGGGAACTAATACTTTAACTTCACATTTCTAGACTAAGTTATCTAATTGGGGGCTAAATAACCAAGAGACCATTCCCGACTCTCTGAACCATCTTAACTTCTCATTGAGGCATCTGGACTTGTTGAGAGGATATGGATGGAGTTAGCAGCTGGAGTCTATTACCCATCTGCCCTCTGCTTCTGGAGTGAGCAGGAAGACTGGGCATGCTTTGTCCCCCCTACCGTGGCTTCAGTCATTGCAATGTGCCCCCTGTTTCTGAATTTAGAATTATTTGGGAGGATCTGGAAGGCATTGGGAGAGGGGCAACCATAATTGGAATACAGTTTATGAAAAAAACATTTCAATTAAAAAAAATAATAAAAAGAAAAAAAGCAAAACAAAAAGAATTACTTGTCTACGTTGTCTTCCAAAGTCAGGAGCCCCTGCAATGTGTGGGTATTTGAGCACAGCAAGTTGCCTTTCTGTCACATACTCACGCTACTTTTCACACTGCTGTCACCTGACAGGAACAGTTTACAAGATAGATGATTTACTCGTGCTCCCTCTCCTTCTGCACGAGCAAGGAACTCAGGACCACGAGGGGTGCACCCACACACTGAGACAATGGGGATGTTCCATCGGGAACTCACCAAGGCCAGCTGGCCTGGGTCTGAAAAAACATGGCATAAATCCGGACTAGCTGAACATAGCGGACAATGAGGACTACTGAGAACTCAAGAACAATCGCAGTGGGTTTTTGATCCTACTGCACGTACTGGCTTTGTGGGAGCCTAGGCAGTTTGGATGCTCACCTTTTGAGACCTGGATAGAGGTGGGCGGTCCTTGGGCTTCCCACAGGTCAGGGAACCCTGATTGCTCTTCGAGCAGATGAGGGAAGGGGACTTGATCGGGGGAGGGGGAGGGAAATGGGAGGCGGTGGTGGGGAGGAGGCAGAAATCCTTAATAAATAAATAAATTTAAAAAAAAGATAGATGATTTATTGTGTCTCATGACTTGAGAAGAACCTACAGAGCTCATGGTGGCAGGAGCACATCTCTGGGACGCCACACCTCTTGACAGACAGCGTGAGACAGACAGGCGGCCAACAAGCCAGGTTGGCTGGGATACAAATCTTCATCCTTGGCAACCTGTTTCCTCCAGCCTGGTCTGGATATTCAAACATATGAAGGGAGAGGGGGGCTTCAATTTATATTAAAAACATAGCCTTGTTCCAATCTGCCATCTTTTAAAGCATTAAGATCCATACCAACAACCCTTCTAGAAGCCTGACATTACAGATTCTTAAACACATTTGCTGTTACGTTCTGGCTTCAGGTTCCAACCTAGAACGTTTTTACTGTCTAGGCCTGAACTCTAAACTCCTCTTTAAGTCACACACTCTCACTGTCTTCAGTTCCCTTGTTCATAGACTAGCCCCTTCTCTGTATCCTGACCTTGCCTTCTTTCTTCCAGCCATCAGTAGTGTCTAGACAGTCCCTGGGGGTTTACTTGTTCCTTACGTTTTCTTAAGTTCAGCCTGAAGACACTGGCCCTGTTGCTCTGGCCTGCAGTGGGACAACATACCATGGTGGGACATGTATGCTGGAGCAGCCCTCTTCAGTGGCATGATGGCCAGGAAGATGGGGTCAGGGAGAGGTGGAGAGGAAGGGGAGAGGCAAGGATCTTGATATTCCCTTCAAGGGCATGCCAGGCCCTAAATAAGCTAACTTCTTTCCCTAGGCCTCAACTCCTTAATGTTCCATCACTTCCAACAACACTACAAAACCAAATCTTCAACAATTGTCTTTAGGGAACTGTTTAGATCCAAACTATAATAGTGCCTAGTGTAAGTACTACCACACTCCCCTTCCCACATCCTGTCAAGACCCTCTTGCTTCTAGGCTCTTTTCCAGCCTTCCAGATCCCATGTGAGCCTGGCTTTGCTTCCTGACTGTCTGAGGAGGGCAACAAATGAGAAGAACTGGCCCCTGTGACACTTAATCTTACAACGACATCTTACAATGTCATTTTCTGTTGGTTTCCAAAAGACTGGGTGAGGTATCATTTCACTAGACAGCCATGTTTTCCTAAGCCAGATAAAACACAGCAGCCAAGCCAAAGGCGCTTACCTAAGATGCATTGCATTTGACATTATTACTAGTGTTGCTGTCACAGTGCTCAGATTGAACCCAGGGCCCTCATACTGTCTCCAGGTGTTCTACCACCAACTTGCACCTGAACCCTGCACTTACACTGGGATGTACAAAAATACAAACACATGTCTGGCTTGGTAGCAAGCCTGGAGCCCACTCGTGGATGAGGGTAAAAGGCTGTTTGTACATGCTCTGAGGCCCCGAGAGAACAAAAGTCTACAGTGGAACGAGAGGAGGAAAAGCCAACATTGGGCCGTCCCCTCTAGTTCTCAGCTCTTCACAGACTAGAAACCAAAGCAGCTTGTTTTCCTCAGCGTGATGGAAGAGGGTTGATTATCAAGTTCAAGTTCACCTTGGCCATGACTTTGGGTGTAGACACCATGACAGGAAATGGGGAATCATGACACATGAATGTTCTTCCCTTCATCTCAGGCTTAAGAAGCCCTAAGGTGACATGAAGTAGTTACACCCAGACTAGGATTCTGTGGTGTGCGGATGTCCTTGGCACCGTCCACCAAAAGCTCCTGGATAATCAGACAGAAATGCAACCCTTCCTAAGAGCTGGCACATGAAGCCAACGCGGAAGCTGGGGGGAATGGGTGGGGCCCATAGACTAACAGTACTGATGTGGGTGCTATAGCAAGTGCAGCAGAAGGGAGCCAACTAAAACAATCCCAGGGAAAGCACAGACCAGGAGCTGATGATTTGTGTTCTGACTGACAGAGGTGACTCCTCTACAAATTCAAACAACACTTATTGTGCTAGGCAGTGTTCGAGGGACTGAAGACACAGAAGTAAGGCTTTGCACACACACACACACACACACACACACACACACACACACACAGAGAGAGAGAGAGAGAGAGAGAGAGAGAGAGAGAGAGAGAGAGAGAGAGAGAGAGAGAGAATGCCTGGTGGGACTGAGTGAGTAGTCAAGGAGCTACTGTGTCTACAGTAGTGAAGGAGGGAAGGGCAATAGGAACCAACGCAGAGTCCCACAAGGAAGGCAAACTTCAGGATTTATTTGCAAATCAGGAACCTTTTCAGAATGAAAGGGAGTCACTATGGAAGGCCAGAGGTAAATCTGACTGGCCCCAGACTAGCTGCAAAGTGTGTCCTTCCAGATGTGGGCCATTTTTAAGGCCGTTGGCCAGACTGTGAATGTGATGGTAGCTGAGGTGAGGACATTTGAGGACTCAAATTTTAACTGGATCCTATGACTTCTCTGCTGAGAACAGCCCAGAGTAGATGGACTCTGAGTGGGGAGCCAGCTTAGAAAATTACATGATAGTCAAGAACAGCTTCTCTTAGCTGATGGCATTTGGGTGAAGCCCTGAGGTTGGAGAGGAGCCAGTCCGGCGGCTGTTCAGTGGCAGTAAGCACCAAGCGGGCACAACCACAAATGCAGTCTTCAAAGCAGGCGAGTCCCTGCCAAGTTTAGACCCAGGGGCCAGCACACATGCAGTGGCGTCCATGGCAGGGAATGCCGAAGGTCTGCGGGAGTTGGCATCTTCAATGTCTTCCAAAGGCTGATGGGTTAAAGGATTCATCCCTAGCCTGTGGTACGACAGGGCAGTGGAAATTCTGCAAAGTGGTTTCAATGGAAGGAGGCCAGGTCATAGGAGGTGTGCATGCCTACGATGGGGATACATGACCTTGGTCCTTCTTGCTTCCTGGCTGTCATGAAATGCAGAGGGCTCTTCTGCCACACACCCCCACCTTGATAAAAGTGCAGCCACAGGCTCAAGGTGAGAGGGCCAAGTAAATGTGGACTGAAATCCTTGAACCATGATCCATGAGCCCTTCCCCTTAGTAAGCTACATGTCTTGAGTGTTTTGTTACAGTGACGGAAAGGGCACAGAAAGCAAAACTCTCAACACCCAGCGCTCATAGGGCCAACAGGTTCTGGCATTGTTAAGAGAGTTGCCCTTGGTCTCATCCACTACCTACAAAGATCATATCTGAAATACAGCTGGAGTCAGGATCCTAGAATTGAATGGTTTCTCAGGAGGAACTTATTCAGCCCTCATAATTCTCTCTATTCTGGTTCAGTGATTCTGACGTCAGGAGAGAGAGAGAGAGAGAAAAAAAAGAAGGGTGTGTCAAATCAGACAAGTGGGTCAAAGCTCAGACACACCCAGGACAGGGCTCCCAAGGTGCACCGCTTCTGCAGCCCGATGGGTTCTTCCCAGAACAGTAAATGCAGTCGGGAAGCACTCCCAGCAGTTACTCTATTTCAGTTTACTCTCTGTGCGGGCTGTATTACTTGGGACCTGAGAATAGCCCCAGGCCAGTGACAAGACACATTTTTCTCTTGGATCTGGATGGCCACCTAACTAGATAGCTTCATGTTTTTATGCTAAGACTCTTTCTTGATCAGACAACTTTCAGGATCACCAAGTGGTTTTTGTACCTCTTTTCATCAGAACTGAGGGGTGCGACCTTTCAAGATTACAGCAGGCACTGAGTTTCAGCAAGGGAGGCTTTCTTGTTCTTCAGGGAACATGGCTAACTGCCCTGCAGAGTGCAGTAGCCCCGGCTGCCCTGCAACGGTGACGCACAGCCTGGGGTCAAGTGTTTCATTTCCTGTTGGCTCTGGCAGTGACGCTAGCTACCACACCCCAGAGCCAGCCAACTTGAAATCATCAATTTTGGATTTTCTTTCTCTTCCCTGAGGGTGTTCTTCAATATTCATGCTCTGGAGTGGTGCCCCATTTTTTTTTTATTCAGGTCCAAACTGGTAGAAACAGCTATTCATTTCTGTTACAGACTGTAACTTATTTCCAACTGACAGTGTTGGACACTAGGAAGAGCTGGTCCTGGGGTAGTTGTGAATATAAGCTCCACTGTTTCTGTAACAGAATCGTATGACATTGTCTACATGGAGCTTAACTCCTCCTGAGATGCTGGGATTACAGGAGTGGCTCCCGTGCCTGCCTCCTACCTACTTTAGCTGTAAAACCCTAGTGTGGACTCCAAAGAAATACAATGACTCAGGGCTGGATGAAGGTGTTGCACATCTTTTATCCTAGCGCTTGGGAGGCAGAGGCAGGTGGATCTCTGAGATTGAGGCCAGCTGGTCTACAGAGTAAGTACCAAGAGAGCCAGGGTTACACAGGAAAATCCATCTCTAAAACTCAAAGACAAATGAAAAACAAAGGAAAAACAATGACTCAGAAAAAGAAGAAAGACGTTTCCTATCTGTGCCCTCTCTAATATTCTTACTGAGATCATCTTTCCAGTCACTGGTGGGTGATGGAGGAGGAAGGGACCTACTACCTCTATTACAAGGCAAACAGTATGGAGGCAGTGTGGTATTGAGACCCCAGTTTACTGGAATGGCTCTGGTAATCACACTCTGAACTGTGTCTCCTTATATCTTTTTTAAAGTCAGGCTACAGGGCAGAGGCCTCCAAATTCCCTTTAGCTCCAAGGCTGGACAAGGAGCACATGATTTGACTTACAGCAGTACAGTAAAAAAATGTGGATTTTTAAAAAAGACCTACCATTTTTGGAACTTTGGAATTAATGATTAGACTTAACTGTAGTTTTGAATCACATCATTCATGAAAAAAATAAAGCCTAGAGTTCCAGTAAGCATGAATGCCATCTACTTGGCCATCAGTCGGAGAGCCAATGAGTCATTGCGGAAGCCGAGATGCGGTGTGAGCATCACAAGAGCCTGAGCTGCTTAGATGAGCCTTGTTTTCAGGCTGGGGGCGGTCATGCTCATTTCTACACTTCAAGGAGGCTGTGTCTGCCCCTAATCCTTGACTCTGGGAAGGTTTTGGCTCACAAGGAAAAGGAACTATCTGACTGTTAAATTGTTTAGGCAACTCTGATTTCCTTCCATGTGTCAGAATCAAGACTTCTGATTGACAGCACCTCTTGAATATTCAAAAGAAATGCAGTCATGTTTTAATTGGATCTAATTAGTGACAGGTGATGGCTTCTCCTTTGGAGAAATTGGTTTGTTTAAAGTAGCTCAGACTTCATAGCAGCCATTTTTTACAGAATATCTCTGGTGCAATTATGGGGAGGGCTATCTTCATAAATCGGTTAGATGGTCAAACGTGTTTGTTACGTATCTGATGCCTGAGTTCAGTCTACTGTGTGGCTACCACATATTCCTTATCCATGAGGTTATATCCCAGGGAATGTAGTAACAATTCAACATATCGGCTCTTACTCGAGTTCTTAGACTGGCAAAACATCCTATCATGATGTCATTTTATAGGTACTGTAATGGCAGAAACATAGCCAGTTTTGGATAAAGACCAGTTGGCCTTCTTTTTATTTCATTATATGCAGCCCATAAATTCCAGACCATCTGAGGATTATCATGGAGCTCCCAGATGGGCCTGACCAAGCAAAGCGCTCCCGTTTCTGAACTCTTCTCAATTACAGTCTGTATCACTGCTTTGGAATTAATTATGTACAACCATTCCCCTCAATTATGGTAGGGTTGTAATAGAAAAGTTTACTTGTACTTTCATTGTTTAGGACTTGGAATAAGTGGCGGTTGGATTTCCAGCTGGCCCCCAGAAGCTTCTTCATCTAAGCATATTATTAGTCCCATCGCTCCACATTGTTTTCAAGGAAAAACGTGTCCTAACTTCCCAGCTGGACTCTGAAGTACTGGAAAGAGATCTCCCCTGTGAAGCTCAGGACTCAGCGAGGCGCTGGGCTTGGTGTGTCTTCCCACTCCCTACTTTGCTAGGAGACTCTGTCACTCTCAGGAAGACAGGAAAACATCTCCCAAGCATCCCCAAAGCCAAAATGAACCCCAAATCCCATGGCAGGTATTTTCCCAGATGGGTGTTGAGTCGTTTTCGGAGTCAGAGTTCTGCTGCCCTACCACAGCGTAGCTTAGATGTGTACATTAAGCTCTGAGCATTTTATGATTGTCTTCAAAGTTTATGTGTGTGAGAACCACATCCAAGCTCCTCTCTGTGTTCGACAAAGCGTCAGTTCACAGCCAAATATGTAAGAGGACCTCAATAAACACCTATTGATCCACAGTTAGGGCCCTGTGGGAAAGCAGACCAGACAAGTGTCCAGTTTGTCGGGCACTAGCAATCGTCCCAGCGGATGGCAACACAGCCACACCTGCGGAGGGAGGGACCTCTGCCATCAAGCCCACTGCTCGGGTTCAGGGGACTCCTCAAAGGATGCCCTCAGCCTGCCTTGTCTTTCGTCCCCAGACTTGACGACTCCTGAAACAGACTTGCTAGTGGCCCTGCTGCTCTGTACACTCAGAGTCGATTCCATTTGGGGCTCACACTTGGTTTTAACATCTCACCCCCTCATTCTACCTCATGATGTTTTGTGCTATTATATTAAAAAATATGTCTGCCTGCCCCTTCCTTCGGCATGCCTATCTGGTCAAAAGACCAGGGCTTTTGTTCTTCCAGCCTAGGGTGCCTAAAAAGTCCTAGCCAGGTGCCATGTGGCTTCTCTTTCTTTAGATTCGGGCTACAGTCAGGGCTAGACTTTGTTCCTCAGTGCGACTCTTCCCTACTCTGAGGAACTTACCTGCTCTGGCTGAAAAACTGTTAACATGGAATCTCAGCTCCAGTTCCCTGAGCATGAAGAATCATGTTCCTTTTCAAGGATTCTGTTATGCGTTTGGGGCGATGGCCATTAGTGACTCTGCAATGAGCACCTTTGAATTTTGAGGGTTATTTCTAGAAAGATACTTTGGATTATCTGATCCAAGCTACAAATAGAAAATGGTAAAAACACAAACGCCCTCGAGCTTTACAGTTCTTCCGGTCAGGGGTAATGACGCTGTTTCATGGAGTGATTTTATGACCAAGGGCAGGCAGAGCCCATCGCTCTAACTGTCTGTCCCACATAATCTCCTCACAAGTTTCTTACAGTGGCTCGAACCCATTTTTCCTTTTTGGAATCCCAGCAGAAGGGGTTGTCTGGGCACAGCCATCAAAATATGCAAGGTAATCCTTCTCCTAGGAGCTCAGACACAGGAAGGGTGTTAGGAGAAAACTCATCACCCATGGGATCCGTGGAAGGAGAGCACCACCATGAGATATATTACACCGTTTATGCTGACCTTTCGCAGATATTCACCAAAGTGTTGTCAAAAAGCAAAGAGAAGCTGCCTCCCAGAGAATGAGGCACATGACCGAGCGTAAGCCTAAGGCTAAATGACTCAGTGTTGGGCGCTTTATTTCCTTGTCAACAGAGCTGTATACGCTCATGTTCCTTCAAACAAGCTGCCGAGGGACCTCTCCATCAGACATGTGAGAGAAAGGATTCTTCTCTCTGGTTTCCAGTGTCCTACAGCTATTTGGGCCATGACACTGAAGTGCTCTTAGGAACCATACTGGAGTCCTGCAGTCATCAGGAGAAAGCGCGGCTTCCTGCAGCTCTGGCCCCTAGGTTTTGTCAGCTCACTTAGATGTAAAAATCTCACTTGGAGATTCTCAAAGAAAAAGCGCTCTCGTTTATTTACCCTTAATATTATGAAATGGCAACAGAAATTGGCTTGGCATTTTATACCCCATGCTCATGATGTCAGACTTCAAGGGAGCTGCACATGCTTTAAAAATACTATCCAGATCAAATATTTCTAAAATAACGTCATGAGCTCAGTGAGCTGATAGCATGTAATTTTGTGCTTTGGTTATTGTTCCTGGTGTTTGTCTTTAACATTTTTTCCCCTTTGACATAGTACTCAGATGCACTTTTTCTTTTTAAATAAATTCTACCAAGAATGTCCTCTCCTTTTCCCATTTCTATGTAATTGAGCTAATATACCAGCTAGGGCAGTTATACTTTAAATGGCATGCATATATTTAGCAGAATAATTATGCAAATTCTGCCATGTTTATGATTGTGAATGTCCTTTGGGAGCAGTTACTTAGCATCCAGTCCTAAAATGATTTTTGAAGCATTCTTGTTGCAATATTCAGAACTCACTTCTGTCTACTCCTCCGCTGTGGGAAGGTGGGTGACTTGATGCTATTTACCCATGGCTGCTATAGTAGACTATGCACTCCATGAATACAGGATTTCTTCCTTCGTCTTTCTTCCTCTTAGGATGGGGATGGAACCTAAAGCCTTGCACATGCTAAGCAAGGGCTCTACTGAGCTGTATCCTCATTATTTAAGATAGGGTCTCATTATGTAAACGAGGTCCGTCTTGATCTCGAATCCTCTTGTCTTAGACTCTCAGGTATTGGGGTTACAGATGTTTTTCGACATGCCTGGCAAGAGGCACAGCCCCTTTACTAGACGGAACCATTGCATAGCACTGGTGATTTTACAGAATCAACTTATCACCCTTGTTCCTCAGTTTCTGTATCTGTGAAATGGGATGGAGCAAGTGCATATCTGAGCAGTTGTTCTGACAGTTCTATCCCATGCTGTCTGGAAGACTATTATTTCAGTGCTCACTTACAAAGGCCCTGGACATGAGGACAGGCTGCATTTCAGCTGAGTCATCACTGTCTATGGCTGTTTTGTGTCCAGGCTCCATCAGTGAGGACTGGAAAGCTGCCATTCATTAGTGGAGACTCCAAACGTAGATGGAGCATGTGCCCGCAGTCTGTGGTGTGTGTGTGTGCGTGTATACACACGCACCTGAGCATGTGCCCGCAGTCTGTGGTGTGTGTGTGTGCGTGTATACACACGCACCTGAGCATGTGCCCGCAGTCTGTGGTGTGTGTGTGTGTACACACGCACCTGAGTATGTGCCCGCAGTCTGTGGTATGTGTGTATACACACGCACCTGAGCATGTGCCTGCGGTCTGTGGTGTGTGTGTGTGTGTGTACACAAGCACCTGAGTATGTGCCTGTGGTCTGTGGTGTGTGTGTGTGTGTGTACACGCACCTGAGCATGTGCCTGCGGTCTGTGGTGTGTGTGTGTGTGTACACACGCACCTGAGCATGTGCCTGCAGTCTGTGGTGTGTGTGTGTGTGTGTGTACACGCACCTGAGCATGTGCCTGCGGTCTGTGGTGTGTGTGTACACGCACCTGAGCATGTGCCTGCGGTCTGTGGTGTGTGTGTACACGCACCTGAGCATGTGCCTGTGGTCTGTGGTGTGTGTGTGTGTACACGCACCTGAGCATGTGCCTGCGGTCTGTGGTGTGTGTGTGTGTGTGCACACGCACCTGTGTGGTGTTTGTATAGTGTGGATGTGCATGCCTGCACACTACCTGTGTGTGCTGATCAGTTCTGGGCTTGTCACTGTTGTTTTTCAACTTGACCTGAGCCAGGGTCATCTGGATAGAGAGGACTTCGATTGAGAAAATGTCTCCAGGGCTGGAGAGATAGTTCAGCCATTAAAGGCTAGGCTCACAACCAAAAATGTAAGAGAAAATGTCTCCGTTATAGTGACCTGTATGCAAGCTTGTGGGACATTTTCTTGATTAGTGGCTGATGTGGGAAGACTCAGCCCACCGGGGTCAGTAAGACCCCTGGACAGTTAGCTGTCTGGGTGGCAGAAGGAAGCGCAATGAGCGCACCAGAAGCAGCATTCCTCCATGGCCTCTGCTGTAGTTTCACCTGCCTTGAGTTTCTGCTCTGACTTCTCTCAGTGACGGGCTGTGACCTGGGAGTGTAAGATGAAGAACCCTTTCCTTCCCAAGTTGCTTTTGGTCATGGTGTTTGTCACAGAAATAGAAAGCTAATTAGGGCAGGTACGAATGTATGTGTTCAGAGCATGTACGTCTGTGGTGTTTTCTGTGTGTCTGTCTGTATGTGTGTTCAGAGCCTGTACATCTGTGGTGTTTTCTGTGTGTCTGTGTCTGTATGTGTGTTCAGAGCATGTATGTCTGTGGTGTTTTCTGTGTGTCTGTGTCTGTATGTGTGTTCAGAGCATGTATGTCTGTGGTGTTTTCTGTGTGTCTGTATGTGTGATCAGAGCATGTACGTCTGTGGTGTTTTCTGTGTGTCTGTGTCTGTATGTGTGTTCAGAGCATGTATGTCTGTGGTGTTTTCTGTGTGTCTGTCTGTATGTGTGTTCAGAGCATGTATGTCTGTGGTGTTTTCTGTGTGTCTGTCTGTATGTGTGTTCAGAGCATGTACGTCTGTGGTGTTTTCTGTGTGTCTGTATGTGTGATCAGAGCATGTACATCTGTGGTGTTTTCTGTGTGTTTGTATGTGTGTTCAGAGCATGTATGTCTGTGGTGTTTTCTGTGTGTCTGTGTCTGTATATGTCTATGCGGTATATGTGAACAGGCGCCCCTGTGGGGTTCTTGTGTTTATATCTATCTCTGTTATATATGTATAATTTATATTTATCTCTGTTATAAATATATATATGTCTGTAGTGTGCATAAGAGTGCATGTATGTATTTATACGTCTGACAGGTGTTATGTATGTATGTGAATAATGTAAGATCTGTGGGAAAATGTGTGTGTGTAGTACTAACCCGTCCACAAACACATAAACACCCCAGCATAATTATCTGTGAAGAAAAGTTAATTAACCAATCAGGATTCACCTAGGCGGGATATGCAAAGTAAAACTCTTCCTTTGTTATTTCACTTTTGGCGAAGGGAGGGATGTGAAAATGTAAAATTACAGCATCACAGTCATCTGTCAGAACACAGTGGTGATGATGACACTATGTTCTAGGTGAGCACTTACTTTTTCTGACTAACTTTTCTAATATTTTCTATTCTAGATATAACATAATTTTATAAAAATGTTTTATAACATGTAAAAAAGAAATCTATAGACTTTTTTTTTGAGATTTGAAGAAATGAAGTCACCGAGGCTGGCAAATCCGTCTATGTAAGGGAGTGAAAATCCAACAAAAACACTGGCAAATGGAGTATGAATCTCCTTTAAGATGCTGGTGAGGAACCCACACATGGAAGACTCTGCACATCCTCGAAGGCTGTGCTTTTGATTGTTGTTTGTTTGGATTTTTAATACAAGGTTTCATAGGCTGACTTTGACACTGCGACAATGTTTTCCTCTTTGTCGTGCCTCCGTGTCTTGAGTGCTGGGATTACAGAGTGCCCTAATTTACCTATTACTGAATCTCTTGACAAATAGGACTAAGATGCTCTGTGGGCTGGATATTTGTGGCATCTGCATCAATGACACCACACTAGGCGCTGGGAACGGAGACGTGGTGGTTTAGAGAATGCCCCTATCTATTTGAACATGGGTCTGCAGCTGGCAGCACTGTCTGAGGATGTTAAGGATCCTGTAAGAAGTGGAACGGGGTGTGGGGGGTGGAGGGATGGAATTTGAGAGTTTATAGATTCGCCCCACTTCTGGTTATCACACTGCTTCCTGTGTGGGGTTAAGATGTGATCTCTCAGTCTCCTGCAAAAGCCTCCTGCTACCACATCTCCCCAACATTAGGGACATCTAGTACTCGATAGCCATGAGCCAAAATAAGCTTTTTCTTTCATAAGTTGCTTTGCTTTCCATCATGGTATTTTATCACAGCAACAGAAAAATAGCTAATACAGAGGTTGTCCCCAGAACCTAGCATGGGAACAATGTCATGTGATGCTCGTCCTCTGCTCCCCTCAAGGCACCCATGGAGTAGGGGTAGCATGGTGGAAATGGAAAGGTAAGAGAGGGTGGATTCTGGTTCTCAGTCTTAGACCCTGGAAGTGGGGCTTTTTAAAAAATATAAATTACTTCACTAAATCTCTGTGCTTCTAATTCTCATCCTCCCCATGACCCACCATTTCCCAGCTGCACCTCACAGACCATTTCAGGGGACACCTGTCACCATGTCTGCTGAGAGCTCAGCACTCACTCCAAGCTCTGCCTTTTTTCTTAGCTCCACATTCTCAAGTCAGTTAGCTAGTTGCTACTTTACCAATGGTGAGAGTTGGACTTTGTTCTTGCATTAATGATCCCATAATGTTCATGCTCATTCCTGTTCCACTCCCCTGAAATTTTTGTGCTGTGAGATTCCTTATGCCTGAACAAATAGGGACAGCCTCACATGGTAAAGTTCTGCTAGAGGCGGCAGGGCTTGGGACTGATTTGAGTGTGAAAACAGTAAGTTAGGAAGACAGTTCACATTCCTTTCACAAGCCTGGACTTTTTATAACGTTATATAACAGTGTGCAACGGAACCATTTTTAGTCAGAAGCAGTAGTTCTGAGCAGGTCCTGAGCAACTTAGTATCTGATTCTTGTATTTTATCCTTTCCGAACCTACATGAAACAGGTAACTTGCCCATTTTACTTCAATTTATCTGCCAAATTTATGATTATAATTATTTTTATTCAGTTCAATTAATTCATGCTAGCGAACTTTCTTCTATGAAATTTTGTTTTCAGTTGTTATTTTGCAGATTTTGGAGGATTTTCAAGATACATTCAAGATATAAATATGCATATGTGTATATATGTAAACTATGAACACTCAGTGTTTTATTCACTAGAAAACTACCCATTCTAGCTCCACTCCCAGATGAGTATTAAATCCAAACATTCCATGTTCATGCAGACTTGTTCTTTCCATTTTCCAAAGCAAGATGAGAAAATGACATTGCATTCTATAGATGTAACACAAATGTCTGTGACCAACAGTTAAGCTTCTCTTCATTTTCTATGACAAACAATTATTATTATGATCTCTCCATCTATCATCTGCATGGTTTCTGTTAATCACCATTTTTCCCAGTTGTTCCAAATTACCTTTGTTTAATGGCAATGCTGTGAGGACCACAGTCGAGGGACAAGAAGCCTAGTGGTGGCTGTGATCTGTCTCTTTTCTCATGGTCACGGGTGGACCTCATTGACCTGACCCCACTCATTTGGAAACCCTGCAGAGAAGGGTCACCTCCTTTGATTCTCAGAATTTTGTTCCCTGCTTCTATCTAGAAAATAGTTTTAGCAACCCACAGGCACAGACCACCCTCGGCCACCCCTATGCCTTACCTGGTTTCTCTGTCTTTGGGGATCGTAGCAGTGCTGTAAGCAAAAACTTGCTTCTCAACTAGAGGAGGCCCCAGGTCTACAAGGCCGGATAATCCTGGAGCGTTTCGTGGCTTTTCAATATACACCAGGGTTCCGGGCTCCTTTTTGAAGGATTGACGACTGGGTGAGGCCCGGTCGGGCTGCAGGGTGTGAGGGGGCCCGTGTGCGTTAAGATGTGGATGCATGTCTATCATTCTCAGGTCACCCACCCGGTGCGGAGAGGCCGGGGGCGTTTTGGAGCCCAAGGTAGGCAAATGGCTGTCAGGGTATTTCCTTGACTTCTGTCTGTATAATGACTGCTCCATATGCATTTCTGCTTGCAAGGAAGGGTTACAGTAAGCACTTGCTGACCGGATCGCAGTGCGGTGATACGCGATGACATGATCTGGAACATCCAAAGGGTGGCCACCGTGGGACGAGGCTATGCTCATGCGTCCTTCGTGGTAGACATAAGGGTCGGCATAGAAGCCCTCATTTCTGAACATAACCAGGTTTTTGTTGCTCATATCCTCGTCGGGCTTCACATCTCTTCTTTCCAAAATGGCGCTGGGGCTTGGGGAGATGGATCTAGAGACTGGCAGGCTGGAGAGTCTGTCCCTGGGGATGGTGGCGTTGCCAGGAATAGCCATGGGGCGGCTGCTCCCGTAAGGAATTCTTGATGGCGAGGGAGGCAAAGAATGGGGCACTGGAGTGGATGGTGGGGAGTTTGGAATTGCATGGGGTGGGTGAGCTGTGGATCCTGGTCTGGGGGCTACAAGGCCATCTCCTCTTGCATAAACAATTTCTCTCTGCATCTGGAAATAAAACAAGGAATCAGAAAACATACATTGATAACCATGGTGTGGGAGGAGCCCCAATGTGACAAGGTGAATTCCTTAATAGGGAAACCTGGCCATGTTTCTTTCCTTCTTACCAGACACTCACACCAGATGGATGGAACCTGAGCATTTATCTTCTTACTGGCAACAAAGTCATGGGTTCTGAGGTGGCAGACACTCTCCAGGTTGACTCATTGCAATCACAAAAAATAAGCTGTCTACTTTGGAGGTGAGCGAGAGCCAAAAGCCAAGGACTGCAATGGCACAAGACAAGGAAATGGATTCTCCCTCAGCCCACCAACCAGTCTGGTACTGCCTACAGGTTGATAAACGCTCATGAAACTTATTTTAGAGATCCAACCCAACCTCTATACAAGAATAAATTCATCTCATTTAAAGCCTAAAATATTTTGCTTGTTTTGTAATGTTGAGGTTCAAACCCAAAGCCTCATAGCTTAGGCAAAGGCGCCCCACCCCACAACTCCATAATAATAAGTCTCTAATAATTTGTGGTAGCAACCTCAAAAAACATCTACCCAGTGACAACAACACAGTGCCACGGTCTGAATATTGAGGCCATAGCTTCTTACAGCCACGTAATAAATGTAAAGCTAATGTATACATAGGTCTAAAAATGTATTTTCCAAGACCTGTGTTGCGCACGTTTTCCTACAGTTAGTCCTGGAAAATAACTAATAAGTACTTCTTCAGGCTAATGATAGGTAGGACCATGGCTAGAAAGACAAAACGCATCCCTGGGAGAAGTGTGGAAGGAGGTTGAAATCACTCATCAGCTCTTGACTTGGGGCCTATGTGAAGGCAGCGTAACAGGCAAGGGGAAGTAAGGAGGTAATAGTAAGGTGATAGAAGAGAAAGAACCAGAAGCATGGTGGAGGCACCATGGAAAGTTTTGATGACACAGCCTGTGGGGCCACATGGTGGTGATGGGTGATGTCACATCACTCAAGTGGCAATGGGACTGGGGTAGCAGGTTACTATAAGCTGGAGGTTAGGGCCAGGTAGCTTAGGTATCCAGGCTGTGGCATTGGCATGGTCAAGGAGAGATAAAGATGCCTATGGCTCTTTGACAAATGCATCTTCAAAGAGAAGCAGTGACAAGAGAATAAAGCTAATGATGAAATGAGGGGGGGGGGATAAATTTGCAACCACATTATTGTGTTATCAAGGACAGAATCCAAACAACAAATAAATCCAGGACATGATTATCTGGTACACTGGTGCTCTGGTCAAGGCAAATACCCATTTGGAGGAAAATACCCATTGGGATTTTCCATTGTCCCCTGAGGGAGAGGAAACGGAAACCATAGTCCCTTATCCTGACTTCCAAGAGATGACAGAAGGGTGCCAATGGTTGGAGGGTAGCTGTGATAGGGTCATGGGAAAGAGCAGGTGGCTCAGACAGAGAAGAACCAGAATGTGCACCCAGAGGACTCATGGTGGGGGAGAGTAGTTTGAATAAAAAGCAGAGTCCATGCCTTGAATAAAAGAAACGGATGCATTACCTCATAAATTTGTCTACTGAACAACTTTTACCAAGACACTCCTAAGAGTCAGGCATCGGGGTATAACTCCAAACACTTTCTAGTTCCCACCACTGAGAAGGAACCAGCTTTCCCTCCATGAAAATCCAGAGCAAGAGTCATTCACTCTTCCACAGCTTCTTATCTTGTGCCCGGCATCCAACGATGCAGAATCCTTAATAGGATCAGGGACTCTTAGGTATTATAATGGATTTTACATAAAATGTGAACAATTAAAACTAAACTGAAACATAGTTACAAAGAGTTAACAACCAAATAGAACCCGTGGAGGGTGTTTCCTGAACTGGCCTTGATTCCCTATGGACTTGAGTGATGCTGGAGACCGAGAGGGAGCAGGCACCTGACTTACAGACGTAGTTTATCTCACTACCCTCTTTCCTCTCCAACACACACGGAGTTCATGCCTTCCCAGGGTAGTCGCTTCCCCTTCTCCATAGCTGACTGTGCTATCTTGAAACTCCCTTTTGTGTCCTTACTTTTATGTTCCATACTTAGTCCTGGATTCCAGGTATCCTAATATTCCTGTGCATATGACCATTTTCTACTCACCAGGCACATGTATGACTCAGGTGTGCAGTTCAGTAGACCGGAAGGGACCCACGCAAAGTCGTTGTGGGGTAATATACCTGATTAGTTCTCCAGAATGGTTGGAACAACCATGGAATGGAAGGTTTGAAAACCATCACAAACCCTTACAAATTCCTTTCCCACTGTCTTGTACAGTTCAGGGCTCAATAAAAACAAAGGTAGGCTCAGTGCATGGCTTTAGAGATCATAAAACCTGAAAGGGTCTGGTTCAGCTGGCAGTGAGCATCTGACGAAATGCAGCCAACAGTCATAACACACAGTACAATAGCCACCCCCCCAAAAAGTCAAGATAAACTCATCACACGGCATTGATTCAAGCAGCTCATTGTGTGAAGAGCATCACACATTCCCAAGACAAATTAACACATAGAAAGTTCTGTTGCCATTATTGTTGAGAATTACAAAGGTAAACAAGATGAAAAATGTCTAGAAGCCATTTGGGATCAGCAACTGCTTTAACCATCTCTGCTTTCCTTTCTTTCTTATCTCTAGATAGCATTTAGTCTTTGGGGATTCCAGCCCAGCTGGGCACAGTAGAAATATCTGTCTTTCTGTTTAGAGAGTAAAAAGAGAGAACAAGATTCTAAACAGTAGAGAAATGCTAAGAAAAATAAGTAATATTAATGAAAAAATGTAAAATTAACTTTAATAAAAATATAGACATGTATCTTTTAAAACAGCAGAGGTGTTTGAATAGGAATTTAAAAATATTTCATGATATGAAAAGACATAGTTAAGAGTTATGAGTATCTTTTATAATGAAATACCAAAAGATTCATTAGAAAAAAATTCTTTAGTTTCAAGTAACATAAATAGATAAATCCTGAAAGAATAAATGAATTAAGAATAATTCTGACACACTGTACTGTGCATTCATGTGAGGAATGTGGGTGTCAGTTAAAACACCGAATAGCCTACCTCTGTCTTGGTCCGGGACCGAATAGCCTACCTCTGTCTTGGTCCGGGACCAATCAGCCCAGAACCTTCATGAATGAGGATAAATCCTGGTTATAGCCATGAGCATCTTATTCTTGCTGACCATGTGGGTATCATCCCTGACCTTCCCATTTCAAAATAATCTTACCATGGTCCAATGGGATCACAGAATGAACCACTGAGTTAGCCACTGGGCATTCAATGTTAACAGAACAGCTAATCTGAGGTGAATGTCTCCATCAACATTAGTGGCATAGCCAAAGCCTCTGGCAAAATGTTCATGTCGCTTTGCCAGACTGAACTTTAGAAAGCACCCTGATCATTTATTTCAACCCCTGTTCTAAATAGAGCCCCAGAAGAGGATGACATGATAATCCCATTAAACTTTGGGAAAATATGGCTTTCAGATGCAAGAGAAGAAACTCTTAACATGAGATGACTTCAGTCCATACAGTCAACGCCTGCGTCCAGCTGACAGCACCTCACCCAGGACCTGGTAGAAGGACTGGGAGATGAGGAAGGAACTTCATGCTGATTTTGAAAACCTAGATTTTATTGACTTCACAAGATACTTGTCTGACTGGCTGTGGGGCAGGTAAGTTTTATAGTTTGTCATTTACAGCAACCTTTGGTGCTCAAGCTTGTGTCCTTATGACTGTAATGTCCTTGTTTCAGGTGTCTACCCCTTTACTTTGCTATGGTTTTTAAAGTACCTTGCTGACAAAAGCCCGACATTAACTATGAATGAGCTTCTCTTATACTAACACCCATGGTCGGGTCTAGGAGACGATTAGCTGACTTGGCATGGTGAGATAAGCAAGGCACATGTACGCAGGACTGCAGCTGTCTCCCACCCATCTCTGGCTCTGCTGCACCTCACTCCTCTTGGCAAGTTAAGAGTAGCTGTGCCCATCATTGATGCTTTCTCTACAGGGAATTTCATGTTGAAGTCTGTATATAAACTGCAGAGTTTTGTTTTACAGAAATAAAAAGAGGGCCTACATACATCTTTCTACTTCCCAGAATTCAAGTCAAGTATTTGGCTGCATAGGCTCCAGGAGAAAAATGTTCAAGCATTCAGCGATGTATGAACCAGGCTATTCTTTCTCTGTCCTTTGCTCGGTATGGTATTGCCTTTCTTTTCCTCTCCTCACTGCTACCCAAACCCCTACTGGGTGGTTGCTGGAGTCTTTCTGACACGGGTAAACAAGGAGGTGTTTTACACGGTCTCATCACCAAGGTGGCCCTGAGTAGCATGCCGCTCTTTCCACTCACAACACCCAGTTCACTAACCCACCCACTCTTCCATCAACCAGGAAACACTAGGGGCCAGTTCAAATTATGTTTGAGTTAGGCAGCTGTACATATAGCTGCCTTTCATTTCCCCCAAGCCTAAGACAAGGCAAGAATCACTCAGTTGGGAGTTTGTCGAAAGTAAGACAAGAAGGAACATTTTTAAATGGTTTCTGGAAAAGAAAATCTAGCACGTGCAAACAACGTCTCACTTACCATCTTCTGCGGCAATGTTCCCAGAATCGTGTCTCTTTCTGAAGCATTTACAGCACATACAGATACGCTTTGTGGGGAGGGCATAATATGCTCCGCTTACCCTGTTTCAAGCCCCACCCTTCCAAGTCTAGAATCTGTACGTGGCCTCCTCCATCAGACCACATAATAAAGTGTCGGGGGAAAACAGAGAGGCACCCTTAGAAATGTTTTCACCCTCAAAGAACAAAAGCCACTTACTGTTTGTCTGACGGAACCACCTGTGTAACTGATGCCGTGAAAAGGCCCATTGGCTCTGTGCCGGGTTACGGTGCTCCTTTGTTTGAGATCCTCATCCGAGTCCTCAGGCCCTCGCTTGGGTGATCCAGACAACTTCTCTTCAGTGTCCAAATCACCACAAGGGCGCTCAAATACTAAAATACTCCCCAACGAAGACCGGTTTGTTTTGCCCGGTTTTCAGAGCAAAGCTGCCACAGGCATGGATAAAAAGTAGCTCGCCCCACGATAAGCCAATTTCTCCTCCCCTTGGAAATTAGTCACTGAATAACCTCAGCTCTCATCCAACCACAGGCTACTGCGTGGGTGACTCAATCCTTCAACAATTGCTTACAGGGAAACCCATAGCAAGGAAGGCTCAACGCTGAGAGCCCGGGGTAAACGGGTTAACAAGAAAAGCTATATTACCCAACAGAATCTACAGAAAGCAAAGATGATCCTTAAAGCCGACCAAGAGCCAGCCACCAAGAAGCAAAACCAACAGAGAAGCGGGTGTGCTAATTATCCCTCAGGACCAATTCTCACAGCAGCTTCCTGTTATGGGTGCTGGAAAAAAAAATCTGGCTCAGCACCAAGACTTCCTTCTCCTGCTAGACTTTTGAAGTCTGGTTACTGGCAAGTAAAGGCAACCTATTTCTTCCCTAGGTTTGTGGTACCTGAGGGAAGACAGAGGGAGGGAAAAGAAGCTGTCTACTAATTAACCCGCCGGCTTAACCAGGCTGAGCTCTCAGTCCTCTGCAGCACAGGGCTAGCAATGGCTATGGGGCTAGAAAACCCAGTTGAGACGAGGGGAAAGAGAGGGCAAGCCGCAGCTGCAGAAAGAGGCACTCTGAGAAAGGCAAGCAGCTCCTGGCAGCCCCACCCTAGGCAACAAGGAAGAGAGAGCCAGGGGTTCTCCAGAGGCGTCCTCTGGGGAAGGCGCTGTACAGCCTGCTCTTCCAGGGAGACGGGGACAAGAAGGGGCGCGCGTGTCTACCAGAAGTAGCTCGCTGGAGGACAGGTGTCAGCACTTGGCTAACAAAAGGTCAGTGAGGCAGAAGCCAAGGCGTCCCTTGGCTCCCAGAAGCACTCTGTTTAGCCACTCCCCTGTTCTCTGAGCCCTCAGGGACAGTACAACACCCAGCTGGGAAGCACGCAACACGGAACCTCAGACCTTGGGCTGGCTTTAAGCCACACCTCACTACCACACTCGTGGCTGCTGGAGCATTTTTAAAAACATTTTTAGGCTGTCAGAGGTTGTTTTTTGTGACCAAAAGAATTTTGTGACGTCGCTGAAGTTCAAATGCAGTCAGCACTGCGAACTCACCAAAGGAACCGTTTCCTACCACCAAATCGCTTGCGGTTATTAAGGGAGGGGACGTTGGTGCCCACGACACCACCACCCTCCTAAGACGGCCCATTAGAAACAATATTTTGATGAAGTGGTTGTAACAGATGCCACCTAAGAGGTTGGGAAAGTGGAGAAGGGATCTGAAAACCTTTATTTTGATTTTTTAATCTAATCAGCAAGGATTTGTTATTTCTCACCGGGCTACGGCTCCCAGGCATCTGGCATACATTTGGCGGGTTTTGTTGGGTCACAGAAAGGATTTCCAGGAAGGGGAATGTAGAGGCTGACCTTCATTGTCTGTAGAAGCCACATCCAGGCCTACTACACCCCCAATGTCTTTGTTTAATGGCATAGGGTGCAACATGGCTCTTTGAATGATTTCCCTGGTATCTTCCTGTGCAGGACCACTTCCCACCCCAAACCAGAAGCGACAGACCCTCAGTGCTCTTTGGCTGAGTGAATCATGCCATAATCAACATATTCTTTCATGACAGCCACCTTAAAGAGTGGTGGCTTCTGTTGACCCTGCTACCATGTGAGTCCGTGGTACCGTGGGAGGCAGTCTGGCCTCCCTCTCCCATCTCTTCCTTCCCACTGCTTCAGAACCATATCCTTTCACTTTCGAAGTGCTCCAGGGCACTCTGCACAGTGCCCCGGATTCATCCTTACATGGTAGTAATTCACTGTCAGGGGTTTGAAAGGCAGCCCGATCCTGTGGTGAATACGGATGAACTAAATGCTCTACAGTAAGCAGGGATCTGATCCCAGAGAAGAGAGATGCTTTGCTGTCCAAGGCTTGGAAAGAAGTGCCTAATGAAGCATCCATTTCTGAAAAAATGTCCCAGTGCTGAACATAGACCCACAGAGCAGCTCACACTCTACAGAAGACCCCTTAACCCTTTCCCACTAGTCCAAGTGCTGCCAGTTCCTGGTATCTCAAACTCTAGCTTGACCATCAGGTTGCTCTCAGTCTTGCCTACCTTTCCGTCAGCAGCCTTTGTGAGGCTGCTACTCATTTCCCATCTTCTCTTGTTGGACTAAGGCTGCAGGTGAAGTGGAAGCAGTTCCTCTCTTTCAGGTTAGCACTGAGAAAGGCCTTGCCTGTAGATAGGCAGGGTTAGCTCAGTAGGACACAATGCTTATTCTCTGGGAAGACCAATAGCATCGTAAAATTTGTTCCTAATTCTTCTTTCTCATTCATTATCAACTTTAGAAATACATACGTAAAAAGAAACTCCAATGTGCCTATAGACATACACATGGCATCATAAAAGTAAATAATTATCATGCTGGAAATATTTCAAACTCATCTTGCTTATAAAGTTAAAATTGTAAGGATGGTCATTTGTGAGGTCTTATTAATCAATTAATATTTCATTTGCTCATAAATGGACCATCTCCCAGACATGAGACAGACTGTTGCCAAAATTATTGGATTCTCAGTAAAGAGATGATCCAGTCAGCAGTTAGCTTATGGCTATATTTAACGTGAGTGTTATTCCCAGAAATTGTTTGACATGGAGAATCTAGTTGGGCCCTACACCACTTGATCTGGTGGACCAGCCCTGTGCCCAACAGTGACTAAAGATGCTTGGACTGGGGCAGAATAAAGAAAAATATTAAGTACATTATCTAACTTCCAAGTCACAACCAGTGATAGGGCAGAGCTGCAGGGCAGATAAAAGAAAAACTCCCCTCTCCCATGGATACTTGACTTCCACAGGGATGGCTACTCCCTCTGTCATGGGCCAAGGACAACTCTGTCTGTTGTGTGATCACAGTTAGTAAAATCATATCTTCTTACAAACATTTCCAACACACGGAACAAACAGCTCCTTGTCTGCTCTTCGCATCCCCCCATGCTTCAGCAGGGACAAAGGTCTTTTGTGCTCGGATCCCTTTCAGGACTTCTAGATTTGCTGTTGGCATATTATCTAGGTGCTCAACTCAGTGGCTTACACGGTTCCCTTTGAGTAACAGCTATTGAAATGCCTACTTAATTATTAACATGTACCTTAAATGTATAATATATTGCATTATCAACTTACAATGTTTCTGTGAAAGAAATTTTAAATGTACCCTCGAGCAAATACATATGATAATCGCATCATAGTTTTGTACCACACAAAGTGCTTTCAGTTATGATTTTATTTTATGGACTCCAGAAGTCAGTGAGATACATAGGGCAGGTACTACTGTCCTGAATGGCTAGGGCATGCGATGTAGGAAGTTAAGAACCTCGCTCAGCATCATGCATCATGCAGCAAGTACATACATGTAGTAGCCTTAGTCATATTCATCTGTAGGAGATAAGTTCCAACACATAACTAGATGCCTGAAACGGCAGATAGCACAGAATATTATATATATACATTTCCTTCTACACATATCCCAAAGAGATCAATAGCAATAATGCATTTGGGATAATTATAACAATAAAATTTTAAAAATTGTAATAAAAGCTACTTAGAACTTATAAACTGGTTATTCTTAAATATCTATTGATTAGTTTTAGATAAATCAAGATTGATGTTGGGGAGCTGAAATCATGGGATGGGAAATTAAATACAAATATTAAATATGATATATATATATACACACACACACAGATATCAATTATTTATGCACTAAAATGTCTGATGTATTTGATTAAAATCTCTCTCTGAGCATTATGATAGTGGTGTCATAATCTACTCCAGTTATGCTCCTGGGGACCACAGCTCTCAAAGTTAACTCCTGCATATCTCTCAGGAACGCATTAACCAGTGACCCAGGCACAGGTCCCTTCTCTTGACCCTATGTCCAGCCTTTCTTTCAATACAGAAACTGACTGTGTTATGACTGAAGAAACTTAGATACCATAGCAAATAGCTTTAGGATGATTGCAACAATGTGAGAAATAAGACGTCTGCTTATTTTGGCTTGATGACATAGCAAGTCTAAACTTACCACATGAGTTCATAACGATTTATATAGAATTGTAACCACGACAACTGTAGATTAGGGACACAGAGTTCCAGGGCTCAGTAGAGAAAAACGATGGTGGATACCTGAATGAATGACAGAACTTGGAAAGCAAATGGTCACTTAGCATCCTCACCCTTACCCTTGGGAGATGCATGAAGGTTCTGTTGCTGCTTAGCAGAACAAGCACAACACAGTGGGAGCTGCACTGCAGAGCCTATTGTAAACAGTCTGCTGCGGCTGGTGAGAGGTGCTCTGCTGAGCCATCATTTTTATCCACAGCTAATGTGTCAAGAGAAGAAAAGACTGTAACAGAAACAAGTCCCAGGGGATAACTCTGGAGGACATAATTTACAAACCCAAACTCTCGGCCAATAAATGTCAAACAACAGTGGAGTTTCAGAGCAAAAGAGCCTTGTGGCAATTTACCTTTGATTCAAAAGGGTCTTCTGCTCTGCCCTTAAAAGTAGCTTCCAGTGTCAGTCACTTCCATGGGCATCCAAGGAAGGAGGATGCTTACGGGTAAGGCTGCCAGTAGATGCTGTGGTACAGGGAAAAAGTGGCACCTGCTCAGTCCTTTCAAAGACACCCCAACTTTGTATTTGTAATGAAGATGCCCTTGAAACCCAATCTGTGTTCCTGGGCTTTAGATGGAGCCTGAGACAAAGAATACAAACACCTGCGAGTATTTGGACCAGATTATTATTCCTGAATGACCTCCAAGGGTGTCTCTCAAAAATCAGTGCAGACAGACTGGCAAGATGTCTCAGTAGGTAGAAACACGTGGCCCATAAGCCTGATAACCCGAGTTCAGTCCCCAGAACTCACGGTAGAAGGAGAATGATGGAGGTGAGTCTCGTATCTTATCTGTTGCTTTTATTGGTTAAGTAATAAAGGAGAGAACCAACTCCCAGAAGTCATCCTCCCATTGCCAGCCATGGGCCATGACATGTGAATGTATATGCAGGTGGACCCCACTCACATGCACAATACACCACCAGCAACAACAATAATAATAACTTTTAAAAGTAAAAATATCCATGTAGAATGATGGATATTCCAACACCAGTCTGGAATGAATCACTGAAACTGCCTTCAAGTTCAAGAATTAACATGGGCGTCTTAACCTTTAACTTCCTGTAATACCCACTCCAACAATCTGATGCTGTGAATTCATAGAGTGCTGAGTAGCTACTGTCTGTGCTAAATCTGGAGCTACAACTGATGAGGAAGAAGGGATCTGGTGAGACACAGTCCTTACCGGGCACTGTGGCATCAGTCTTTGATCCCGGTACTCAGGAGCAGAGTCAGGCACATCTCTGAGTTCAAGGAGAGCCTGGCCTGCACACTGAGTGAGCTCCAGGATAGACAGAGATGTAGTCATATAGTGAGGCCCTGCCTCAAAATAAACAAACAAATAAATAACCACACAATCTCCTACCTTTGAGGAAGGCACAGTTTGGAAGAGAAAGTTAAGCATGCACATATATATTCAAAATAGATCCAGAAAGAACCATTGAAATGAGTGCACTAGACAATACTCCCAGGACCGGAAGGACGAGAGCCTTCTGATATTAAGCTGTTAGGTGGCAATAAAAATCATGATTGCCTATGATTTCTCCAGCAGTGAATACTTAAATCTGTTCAACTAAATTTGCCAGGAAAAGTTGGATATAGGAAAGGAAAGCAATGGTTTTAGAAATTTGCTATTTATCAATTGCTTTCTAGACTTAGCCACTGGCTCCCTAAATATTCCTATCATGTAACTCTCACCTCCATTTTCCAGATGGACAAACTGACCCAGAACTTCAAGAGTCTCATCCAAGACAAAATCCAGGCCCAGAATCTTCAAGATGCGGAGCAATCTTACAGTTGGTATCTAGAGACCAGTGTTTGGGTCTGACCTTGGGGGGCTCTGAGGTCAGATCCTAGAGACCAGTGTTTGGGTCTGACCTTGGGAGGGTCTGAGGTCAGATTCTAGAGACCAGTGTTTTTGTCTGACCTTGGGAGGGTCTGAGGTTGAGTTACAGGTCAGATCCTAGAGACCAGTGTTTGGGTCTGACCTTGGGAGGGTCTGAGGTTGAGGATTATTTTGATACAAAATCAAGTGCAGAGATATCTGAACAAAGGCATCTCTGCTATTTGTTTCAGAAGAGGAGGGTCAAACAAACCAAACATATCCACATTCTCCAAAACTGCAGGAGAAAGTCTTCGAGACAGTGACTCCGGGATTCCCGTGAACTCCACAAAAGCGCCCCATTCTGAAGGAATACCTTTGTGTTTGCAGTTCAAATATCAAGTGGGACAGCCGGTGAGCGTGGCTTGGAAATCTGAGCCGGTCAGCAGAGCCACTGCCTTGCCTTATTTGGATAAATAACAGCCTCAAAGACAACCAGTTTGGAAGTCATACATGCCCTGTGGCTAAGCCTGGCAGCATCTCTGCCCATGCCTTGCCCTGCCCTGCTCCAGCAGCAGATGGAAGAACTGAAGCAGACATCACCATCCCTTCGCCACCAGGCTGATCCTGATACAAAATGTCTTCACCTCAGACACCAGACCTGCTTCTCCAAGTTCCAAGAACATACATCCAGAATCATGGGCATCCCCACTCTCAGGTGATGCCCTGAATTCGAAAACCAAGTAGTCCTAAGAAACCAAATGATTAGTTAGCAGCTCAGACACTTCCTGGAGAGACATCATGTCCTATGTGACAAAATGCAAAATGCGTACATCATGGAAGGAGGGCGATACAATCTAGTTGTTCTTGCTAGTGCTGTCCCCTGAAAAGTGAATCCTTGTCCCACATGGCACAGGAAGAAAAAGTGCTGGGTTCTATGGAGCATTTTCAAAGACCCGAAACTGCACCTAGAATTTTGCATTCACTTTAAAGATAAGCTCCAGCTTGAACAACTTACTTTCTTTCTCCCACTGCTCAATGCAACATTCAGCCTTTCCTCCTTTTTAGTATGTGTGTGTTCACTTAAATTTCTTCCTTTTCTGAAAAACACCATGGGGTAAAATTTCTCCCAGGAAGCATAGAAAGACAGAGGTCAACAAATAGATGGCCTGTGCTCTGGTCTATCGACATATATAATTAGCCCCTACCCCTTCCAAAGTTTGAAAGAATTTAATCAGCCTCATCAAGTGTTGCCCCTCCCCATCACGGTGCTAAAGGAAGGAAGTGCAGTGTGGCAGAACCACACTGAGTTATGGCTAAACAGGCTTGATTTCTCCTAGGAGTCTCATCTCCATCATGGGTTCCCAAACTTCACTGTGGCCGCGGCCATGAGTTTCACTGAGCTTCTAACTGTGTAGCTGTATTGTTCCAGAAATGCCTCCTGAGCTTGCCCTTGTCAGGCCATGAATAGTAAATGACTTAAATCATTGCTACATTAGCTGAGATGTAGAAATGCATGAAAAACTTGCATTATTTTTAATATCACCAACAAATATTCATGGGCTCCTCACTGAGTTGTGAGGCAAAACAAAGTGTATAAAATGGATAATATTCACTTGAATATATTCACAGGAGGATGAAGAAAATAATACCTTCTGTTGGTAAAACAGAAGAACTCATGAATGAATGGCAATTCAGAATGTAGGCAATGTATACCTTGTTGTAATATATCTCAAAGACTGTATCCTTGAGGAGAAAAGTCCGAGTATAAGGCATGGACTTACATTTAAGAAGATATATGAAAATATTCTTGCTGATGCCAGTAAGATGACTTATGAGGTAAAGGTGCCAACAGACAGGCCTGATAACGGGAGTTCAATCCTGGGGATCCATGAGGTAGAAAGAAAAGAAGCAACTGTTGTAGAACATTATTCTAAGGTGTGTTACGTTTGTTTATGCTGTGGAACATTTGTTTAATGATGCAAAAATGTGTTACATTCTTTAATGTTACATTTGTTTAACTCTGTAAAGCTGTGTTACTTTACCTCACTAAAACACTGATTAGTCTAATAAAGAGCTGACCAGCCAACAGCAAGGCAGGAAAAAGGGCAGGCGGGGCTGCCAGGCAGAGAGAAATAACTAGGAGAAATCTGGGAGGAGATCAAGGAACAAGAAAAAGAGGGGACATCCGCCAAGCTACACAGTTAGTCATGGAGTAAGAAGGAAACAAACATCTGGGTACCTTAAGACAGTACTCGGGGAAAAAAATTATATTTTACTCTTGCCCAAAATTGGACATTGCTTTTGAGACAGGGTTTTTCTGAGTATCCCTGACTGTCCTGGAACTAGCTCTGTAGACCAGGGTGGCCTCAAACTCACAGAATTCTGGCTGCCTCTGCCTCCTGTACTGGGATTAAGGCATGTGCTACCGCCACCTGGCAAGTGCATATCATTCAACAAAAATTGTGACTCAAAGTTCCACCTTTGACTTATTTTTATGCCCTAATCTCAAGGTGAAACAGAATAGAAACTTATTAGCATTTTCCTAAGTTTCTTCAGATATTGCTATAAATAATAAAAATACAGAAACATTTTAGAACAACATATTTCAGTCTTAAAATGGCTACATTAACATAATTACAGCCTTGGATGCCAATACGGCCACATTTCTCATTTTTATGAGAATACAGAGGTTCTCTTAGATCACAAGCTAATAGGCCCCTTGGTCTAAATATACACAGAGAAATCTGCCACAGATTTCTGGAGTGATGAGGTCTGACCCTGTAGATATCGGGCTGGGTACATTAGTCTGCAGCAGGGAGGGTCCTTTCTCCTTCTTCTTCTGCCTTTAAACAGCTGCTAGCAAATATATTTTTAGATTCGCTTTTAAAGGAAAGCAAAAACGCTATCTACTTTTGGAGATGCATCTAGAATGTTCCTTCACTCACAACCACATGGTGCCAACCATCTCCAGAAAGTTGTAATCAACATCTGTCCTTGGAGGTCAGCACAAAACGCAGTCCTACACGTTCATCTTAAATGAAGTATCTGACTCTGATCACGTAGTGGTGAGCCTCCTGAGGAACACACATCAGCGTTTAGGTTCACGGAGAAAATTTCCACTGTGCGTGTGCTTTGGCTTTCTGCTGTGTACAGCTGTGTTCAACAGTTCTTGCTACTCCATTAAGGGTGAATGAGAAGTGATGGGTTCAAAGGGGTGAAATGGCAAGGTGAACCATAACCTTTGATGTTCCAGGAAAAGGAAAGAAAGAAAGAAAGAAAGAAAGAAAGAAAGAAAGAAAGAAAGAAAGAAAGAAAGAACGAACGAACGGAAGGAAGGGATGAAATCAGTGCATGTGTGGACCTGGACTAGCGAATGAGCCAAGCATAGCGTTCATGCTTCAGGAATGTGGCGTGGCTTGGTGCTGCCATACAATGGCTTAAGTGAAGTCCCGGATGTTCACACCTCTGATTAGGAGAGGCCTCGAGGAAATATATCCGCACAAAATGACTTCATGAATACCGCCTCTTTTGTGGGGAATAGAAAGATGCTGGAGTCCTGAGAACTCTTCAAGTGGAATTAGGTGGGATTTTAACAACAAAATGATGCTTTCTTTTCAGTTATACACAATCCGTAATAATTACACCTTCCATGACCCCCAGCTTAGACTTCATCCTAAAGTTTCAGTCCATGGGATTAACTCTTCATTCACAAGACAGGATTGCCATTTAGGCTCTAACCCTATTCTAGCTAAACTATATCACTCATTTAATAATTTTCTTTAAGTCAGTTTTAAACTGACTTTTAACTGCTTAACTGGGAGCAAAACAACAATACTCATTAGTTCCTAGGCCCTTGATCTCACAAATCTTTTTAAAAACCATTAAAGGCGATATTATACAATGACTAAAATTTAGGCCCGTGTAGTAGCACACACCTGTAATGCTAGCCACTGAGGCCGGCATGGGATACATAGTGAGACCCCCAGAAATAACAGAAGTGAAAGGATGCAAAACCCCTTTCCCATGCATCACCTAAAAACCAGTGGTGCAAGGGGAGTTTGAAAACTACTTTGCAAGTAATTTGGCCACAGAACATTAAGCCTGCACACAAAACGATGGCGGGCAAGACCTGCTGCAACGGAGAATTGGACAACTAAGGATGCTGCTGCAACACTGTGCAACTTCGTGGAAGCCAATAGTTTTTGATTTATTCAGTGTATCGCATAATTTGAAGCAGCTGCTATTTCTCAATTGACTTGATGACCTATTCCCTTTCCATAAAAATACAGGATAGTCTAAATTTGGTTAGTTCAACATCTATTTTTGGTGCCGGCACATGCATTTCCAATTAATGAACCCTAGCTCTGACAGGCTCTCTGGTTCGTTTTTAGTAAGATAATCAAGAAGAGAGATGTGGGCTGCTTTCTGGAGAGTAAATGAAGCAAGCTGTACCAGCTACAGCCATGGATGCTGGGAGGTGGATAGTCTTCCCAGACCTGCCAAGAAAACCTCTGGGAAGCTGGGCATGGAGGCTTAGTGTCCTCATGAATACCTGGAAAGAATAAGCGAGTTGGAGGACAACCTTGGCTTCATAGTAACTTCAAGGCCAGCTTACATTACACAGTGAGTCTGTGTCTCTTCTGTGTCTCTCTGCCTCTCTGTCTCTGCCTCTGTCTCTCTCTCACACACACACCCACACACCCCAGATGAGACACAGAGGAACGAGAGCAGTAGCAAAGGTCCACCCAGCATGGCAAGGGGTGAGGATAACGAACTGGTCTGGGGCGGGCAGCTGGGGCTCCTTCACCATTTTTTACCCCTTTTTTGGTTTGTAAACCTGACTAAATCTCTCCCACCACACTAAGCCTCTTGGATGTGAACTTCCAGGTGAATGGTTCACAAAAGGTGATGCCTAAGTCCCTCTTTCTAGCTGTTGGGCCCAAAGACTTCAAATTGGTCAGGCTTAGCCACTGAGGGAAGGAACACCAACTGCATAGGTCATGTGTGTTTCCTGAGTCATGAGTATAAAGGAGTATTTCCTCAAAAGCAGAGGAAACACTTCTCGCTCCTGCACATCACACTTCCCCGTGGGGAAGCACCCTGGAGAGAAATGTCACTGCGCATCTTTAACACATTCAAATGTATATGAAAACAGCCCACTCACCTGAGATACTTTGCGAAAGGCACAAAAATGGTCAGCCTGTCTCGGAGCAGGACGCCAGACCTGGGAAGCCTGGGCTGATAATGCCCGGAACAGTCCGGCAGAGTCTTGACAGCCCTGGCGGAAATCCACAAGCAGTATGGAATAGTGAAAGTGCGGCCAGAGAACCTGAGAGAAGGAGGTTCACAGCTGGGAGACAAGGAAGCAGGCTCCCAGTCAAAGGCCACTTCTGCTAACATCAAAGAAAGGGGGCGTGGCTTGCATAGGAGAGGCAGGGGGTGTGGCAAAACTTTTCCTGCACTAGGCTTCGGATGGGTGGGGGCTGGGAGCATTCAGAGGAGCGAAGCTGTTTCAAGCGATGTTTAGGTGGGCTGGTTGTGTGGCCAACCTTGGATTTCAGATCAACGACAGCATAGTCAATTAGTGTATATTAATTTACAAAAGAAGTTGTTTTGAAATTTTTATAATTTGCTGTAATAGGGTTGGAGGCAGGAGGCCTTGATCCTGAAACCAAATCCTGTGTGGTGCTAACAGCTGCATCCCTGGTGAGAACTTTGCATAACAAACCACCAGGATGGACACTTTCTGCTGTCAGGCTGTGGTCTGGATCTTCAGGAGGGGCTAAGGAGAGCAGGGAAGGCTAAGCAAGCCTGCAGCCCTAACTCTAGAACCTCCCCCTCCAATATACTCCAGCTTTGCTCTTGCCTCTTTCAGAGAGGGCACTGGGGAGGTACCTGGAGCAGTCTCTCCTAAAGACTCTCAGGTCCGTTTTTGAGCTCACAAACACACTCCCCGCTCTGTGCCACAAACACAGTTCTTGCTTGTTGTGTGGAAAGGAAATGGCAAAAGCCTGCAGCAGAGACAGTCGCTCATGCCAGGGGTTTTCATTTTCTCCACTGTATCTGGTGCTGACTGCCTTCCTGTCATTTTCACTTGTAATCCCCGTCCAGGGGCGAACATAAACATCAGGTCGTGCAGGGTTAGGCTTTGAAAGGTCCTAATTTACAAAAACCAACCAAACAAGAGACTCCCAAACAACAGCAAAACCCACTACAGTACAAAACAGTACCTTGACACTGAGTAAATATGACTTTTTAACTACTCCCAAGGTAAATTATCTGCATTGGCTCCAGGCCTGAAACTCAGCTCTTGACAAGGCTGTGAATCTAAGACAGGGACACAGAGGCTTTGGAGAGAAAGCCTGGGTTTCAGTCCCAACTCTGCTACTTACTAGTGTGTGATCTTGTTACTTCATCACTCTCAGCCTCAGTTTTCCAATCTTAAAATGGGTACCACAGTACTTATGTCATAGGGTTACCATCATGACGATAGGAAATGATACATGGACTGCACATCACATTGGCTAACAATGTCCTACATTTTAAAATCATCTACAAACAGGGATTTAAACACTACAGGATGGATAATCAGATCCATGCATGTGTTCCTTTAATAGGAAGCTGACAGGCTTAAAAGGGCATGCCCCTCATTAAATTCATTTAAATGTTTTCTATAATGTGATTTTTACATAGACCTATTGTGACAAATAACCAGGATTTCTTTCAAAGACGTTCAGGCAATCATTAAATTTCACATAACAGGCTATTTCAAAACTGGACCCTTATTCAGCATTCCTTCCTCAAGGTTAAATTGACATCTTTCTAATTTTCTTTCTAAACTAAAATAATTGAACAATTTAAGAAGAATTTCACTGGAAAAAGAACTTAGTAACCTCCCAGAATACTACAAGCCACACAGAGTTTTCTCTTATTTCTCTTAAATCTTCTCTACTGATCTCAGAGCTGAATGAAAGATATCTTTATGAGGATACTGCCGATTGCCACAAACCCATTAATGAATGAGCCCTGTTTAGGCAAACTGTACTAACTTCCCAACGGCTTTCCTAAGATACAAGGTAAAACAGAAACAGGCTCACGGCTCTGTAGTTCAGAGACAGCCTAGTGGAATCAAAGGGGGGACCTTTAAAAAAACAGACGAATTCCAGCAACAATGAGATGGTTTGCAAAGCAACACACAAGGAGTTCAAACAAAACCTCCAACTCCAGCTCCTCACTGGAGAGAACACAGGAGATGTACAGCGAGGGAGGGAGGGTACAGCCCGAGCCGGAGCCGGACAGAGCAGTATTGAGGGACTGCGTTCTGTTTTAAAGGCAAATCTTACCTTTCATCTTCCGTGGCCCGTTCTTTTCTAGAAAAAACTTTCTGGACTCACAGGGACCTCAGGGCCACCCATCCATCTGTCGAATGCTTCCAGCCCCGTCTCTTCATGGTGACTACATGCGAGGCTTTGCTTTCTTACAGAAGGAAGCTTTTAGTCAAAACATGTGGTTTAAAGGAGCAATCTCCACCCTTGTTAAAACTATTTCACGGACATCCAGAGGTATGACTTCTACTCTGTGGAAGTTAAAGCCGCACAGGCATGCGTTTCTCCTGTTCCGGAAATCAGCATAACGAAAACCAAGGCTGAGCCAACGAGAAATGTTTCTTCCCTGTGTGCTGTCTGGCAGAAACTGCAGCCAGATCAAGGAAACACGTGATGTTTATAAATACAATATGGCTCATGTTGTCATAACCTCTCAATGACAAAAAGACGTGCAAGGGAAAACAAGTGGCCACGCAGCAGGAAAAATGAGATTTGCATCCGGTGGAAGCTGCCTGTCTGATGTGCAGGTTTGCTTCTGAGAAAGCGAAGACCTGAGAACACGGAGGGAAGGCATGCCGGGCAGACTCGGCATTAAAATGCGCTGGCTGGTGAGTCACCACAGCAAGAGAAACTCATCACTGTGACACGGCCGTCCTAAAGACACAGGTGAAGGGGGCAACTCGTTGCTCATAACCAAGACCCACAGTCTCACTGATGCTAGCAATGAGAAGGGCAAGCTTCGTACAGCCTGGAGCTGATGAGAAAAATAACAGATGTGGAATCGGCATCGATCATTGGCTATTCTGATTCCTGGTCAGACAGATATTTGGAAGCAGGGGTTTCAACATCTGCCTTGTTTACTGTTACAGTGTCAGGTTCTGGAGGAAGCATGACTGGGAGAAAGAGCTGGCTCAGCAGGCTGCAGGGGGTGGGGGGATTTCTCTGACATTTTATAGCTGTGGGGTGATGCTCACTATTGTAAAATCATAATGCTTAGTTTAGGCGTTTGAAGATATTTGAAATGATAACAACCCACTCCACCTAAGGCAGTTTTTGTCGTCAGGAATTGTGTATACAGCAACACACGGTATCTTACTTAGGTTTTTTAACAGGAGAGCTAGATTTCTACTGCAGGTGAGTGCAACCCCTGGGACTCAGTCTTTCGAGGGTGGGGAGGCTGGCAGTTGTGCATTTCCCACAGTCACTGTGTCTGAGAAAGCCAGGCTTTTCCCATCACTGTGATTCTCATCTGAATCTCCAGGGAAAACAACCACTGTCCTGTTGCAGAGATGGAAAGGAGAATGCGGGAAGACAAGTAGGCATTCTTGTTCCTCACTGGGAATGGGCTGCAAACCACCAGCAGCCTGTTTACAGAGCATTTGTATTGACATTAGTAAATAAAGCATTAAAAGTTCAACAGGAAAATGCTGACCTAAGTAATATTTTCCATGACTGCATTTAGTCAGAATCTATGCAGGATGGGCTAGTGAGAGAGTCGCAGAGAGTGTGAAGATGAAAGAAAAGGGGACCTGGTCTCAGAAGAGTGTATCTGTGACTACAAGGTAAGAAGAGAGAAGAGCATGCCAGGAGAATACAGGGGCTGAAGGGGTATCCATGGAAGTCCCAAAAAAGGACAGTGATGAAGAAAAGGTCTGATGAAGCCTGACTCCTGCATGAGGTCTTCAGGAAGTGGGAGTACCTAGGCGTGGAGGTGACCCATGGACACTGATGATGGAGACTAAGAAGATGGTCTGGCCATGGAAGTGATCATTACCATCTTACTGAGTTCTGCCGAGCTCTGCATCCATTTCCACATCTCACTACCTGTGTGGTACTAGATGGGTTGACTAACTCTGCTCAACTTCATCTCTTCCTCCTCAGGGAATCACAGGAATTTCTCTCTCATTGTGTTATGGAAATCGAATAAGAATGAATATAATAGCAATACTGAACAAGGTGCGGGGCACAGAGTAAGTGAATCATGAACATGGATTTCTAATACCACTGCCACTGAACAGGTAGAGGGGCCTGGCTAGGACAGGCAGCACAAACAATGAACGAAGTCAGGGAGTGTTTTCTGATATTCCATCTCTGTGGTAGACTTCCATTCCTACAGCCTTATTTGGTTCCTCCCAAATCCAAAACTTTCATCTTAGCCAGAATGCAAGAGACACAAGAGTTCTGCAGCCTGGTCACCTCCTCCGTCTCCCCCTCTTCCTCTTTGTGTAACTCTCTCTTCACTTCCCTCCTTGTTTCTTTGTGCTGTTGTTATCTTTTAGGTAATCATCAAAGAACGAGATGGGACAAAGTAAAAGAGGCCACCGTGGAGGGGATATCCAACCATGTCAAGAAACAAAGCAAACAATAAAGTAAATAAATAAAAACTAGAATAAATAAAAAATATTTTGTACATTGTACTAGGAAGAGTAACTTCTTTTATACAACTTTTTATAACTCATAAAACATATATGTAAATATCAAGAGAGGAAAGCTAGGGCTGAATACAAGGAAGCTAAAAGAAGCGGGCTCTGATCTGGTGGGTAGTGGTTGTCAGTTGTGAGCTGAAGGGAGGCGTCTTGAGCCTCAGTTTTATCATTTGAATAAAAAAAATGGATTCAACACACCTATTTTGCAGAGACTTTAAATTTAGTTAAAATCTGAAGGGCTTTCCCATGCTGCTTCCACCACAGACACAGGAACAATGGCACACAGAAAATACTATTTATGTCTGGACAGATTCTACAAAGAAACTAATACAGCTCACATGAATTATTATAATCCTGTAAGGAAAAAAAAGCCAAGAGGAATACACGACAAGAGGAAGAAGAAAAGCAAGGAAATTAAAGGGGGAGGCCAGGAACCAAGCCAACACACAAACTACAGCCTGCAAGTGCCTGCACTCTTGCTGTGGGTGGGCCACAAATCTAATTCTAAGCTTGAGAGTAGCAACACAAAGAAGGAAAATGATCGCGTACAAGACTCCAAGTGTCCACATGATAAAAATAAACCAGAAGGGAACTATTCTTGGGAGGGAGACTGGGGATATTTTTACAGCGGGTCCTCACTAGGAACATCACAACATCTGTAGCAACACAGTAACCATTGTTCTGGGCTGTGACTGCACCCCACATCTACCGCCCCTCTGCACCCCACATCTGCCACCCCAACCCCCACTCCACATCTACTGCCCCTCCGCACCCCACATTTACCGCCCCCCGCACCCCACACCCTACATCTACCGCCCCCACACCCTACATCCCACATCTACCGCCCCTCCGCACTCCACATCTACCGCCCCTACACATCCCACATCTACCACCCTACCCCGTACCCCATATCGACTGCCCTCGTACTCCACATCTACCGCTCCTCTGCACCCCACATCTACCGCCCCTCCGCATTCCACATCTACCGCCCCTCCGCACTCCACATCTACCGCCCCTACACATCCCACATCTACCACCCTACCCCGTACCCCATATTGACTGCCCTCGTACTCCACATCTACCGCCCCTCTGCACCCCACATCTACCACCCTACCCCGTACCCCATATCGACTGCCCTCGTACTCCACATCTACCGCCCCTCTGCACCCCACATCTACCGCCCCTCCGCATTCCACATCTACCGCTTCTCTGAAGCCCACATCTACCTCTCCTCTGCACAACACATCTACCGCTCCCTGCACCCCACATCTACCGCCCCTCCGCACCCCACATCTACTGCTCCTCCGCACCCCACATCTACCACCCCACCCCGTACCCCATATCTACCGCCCCCGTACTCCACATCTACCGCCTCTCTGCACCCCACATCTACCGCTCCTCCGCATTCCGCATCTAAGACCCCCCGCACCTCACATCTACCGCCTCCCGCACCCAACATCTACAGCCCCCGTACCTCACATTTACCACCCCTCCGCACCCCACATCTATCTCTCCTCTGCACCCACATCTACCGTCCCCCGCACCCCCATCTACCACCCCTCCGCATCCCACATCTACCACCCCACTGCACCTCACATCGACTGACCCACCGCTCCTCCGGATGCCACACTGGCTTCAGGGAGACTTGGAGGTGAACGTAGTATGATCTGAGCCTTTAAAGGGCACACCATCTTCGGGATAAGGTGAACATGACTTAAGGGGTTAGATAAGAGAATGTGTGTTCTTGCTCCTCAGAGGGAAGCCGGGATTACACTGACCACTCAGAAGCCTTCTGCAGCAGGCCATCTTTCATGGAGGCCCGAAAAACAGTTTTTAATTTTAATTACTTTTTAAACATTTTACAGCAGAAATTTTTAGTCATAAAAAAAATAGAGAAAAAATTAGGAGCCCCTATTACCTTTCTATGTTTTTCAAAGTTGTTCCCTCTACTACTTTTTTTCCATTGATGGAGTATTTTAAAGAAAACTTCATTCAGCATGTCGTTTAATGTGTAAATACTTTAGCATGTTTCATTTTTTTTAAAGTGCCAACCTGTTATTCTAACCCATATAGCTGCCAGTTATCCCTTAGTATCTTCTGATGCCTAACACATGTTAAAACTTTCCAAAGAGTTTTAAAGCTGTCTTTTACAGTTGGCCCATTCTCTTCAGGATCTACTGACAGCCCTCGAGCACAGCTTTAGCAGACAGCACGTCCTCCCGTGTTTTTATATGCTAGCAGTTCGTTGGAGGGAGGAATGAGATGACTGTCCATTAGTACTTTAAAAGAGAAGACTTAGTCCGTTTTGTGTTGCTATAACAAAATATCCAAGGGGTTGGGCATTTTCGGTTGCTGCTGCCCTCCTCCCCCTTCAGTTGGATAGGAAACCCAGATCCAGGTCCAGGTGAATAGCAAGGGCGAGTCTATTCAACAATACGGCAAACGAGCGGAAAGGGAAAAGGTCATGTAAAGAAGGAGCCAGGCATGTGAGTAGCCTCCCTCACTTTGTGAGAACCAGGGCTGCCATAATCAAGTTTGGGGAACTAAATTAATCCCCTTTGAGTTGGTTCCCTCAGGACCCGATCCTTTCTCGCTAGACCACTGAAAATGCACCTCTCACCACCATGACACTGCAGGCCACACCGGGAACATGTTGAGTGTTCCATATGTCCCTAGCAGGCCGAAATATGAGGAGACACAGGGCACTCTGGATACCAAGAACAAGAAAAAATTGACATGGGAAGTAAGAAATGAGCAGATGCAAGAACGGCGAGCACTGTGGTTCAACCAGTGGAGGTGAGCTGGGCACCTTGACTAGGAAGCAGCCTCCTCGGTGATAGCAGCCCCCTTCCTCTAGCTAAGCAACTGCTTAACACAAACAAGTGCTCATCGCTATAAATATGCAGACCACACCAACGTCTGCCTCAAGGATTGTCTTGGGGACTAAATACTTGCCAGTGCCTAATAAAAGCTCACGAGTTAGCCCTGGCGGGAGTGTTAGTACAGACACCAGAGAACTGTCTGTGAGACACTTCGTGAGAGACATGGACAAGCGCTGGAGAATGGTTGAATATTTTGAAGGACAGTTATCAGGGAGGTTAGTAACCTAATTTTAAAAATGTTTTTATTTTTAATTAGGTGTAGGTATGTATGTCTGTGTGTGGGTTTGTGTACCAGAGTGCAGGGCCTGAGGAGGCCAGAAGAGGGGGTCTAATCCCTAGAAGTTGGAGTTATATCTGGTTATAATCTATTAAATATGGGTTCTGGGGACTGAATCCAGGTCCTCTGTAAGAGTAGGACTTTCTCTAAACCACTGAAACCTTTCCTCTAGCCGCAAATTCAATGTTTTCAGATCTCTCAGGCTCCATTTCCTGCACATGCATGGGTGGGGTGAGGACCCACACACAGGCACTCCATCCTGCAGAGCGTGTGGTGTGAGGACACACACAGGCACTCCATCCTGCAGAGCGTGTGGTGTGAGGACACACAACACAGGCACTCCATCCTGCAGAGCGTGTGGTGTGAGGACCCACACACAGGCACTCCATCCTGCAGAGCGTGTGGTGTGAGGACACACAACACAGGCACTCCATCCTGCAGAGCGTGTGGTGTGAGGACCCACACACAGGCACTCCATCCTGCAGAGCGTGTGGTGTGAGGACACACAACACAGGCACTCCATCCTGCAGAGCGTGTGGTGTGAGGACCCACACAGGCACTCCATCCTGCAGAGCGTGTGGTGTGAGGACCCACACACAGGCACTCCATCCTGCAGAGCGTGTGGGGTGAGGACACACAACACAGGCACTCCATCCTGCAGAGCGTGTGGTGTGAGGACCCACACAGGCACTCCATCCTGCAGAGCGTGTGGTGTGAGGACCCACACAGGCACTCCATCCTGCAGAGCGTGTGGTGTGAGGACACACAACACAGGCACTCCATCCTGCAGAGCGTGTGGTGTGAGGACCCACACACAGGCACTCCATCCTGCAGAGGTTGAGAATCAAGGGAGTTCTTCAGTAGTAGAATTAGAAGTACTGGAAGAAAATTCAATGTGAAGGTAACAGCTTAGAGCAGTGGTTCTCAACCTGTGGGACTCAAGCTCTTTGGAGAGGGTCGGATGGGTCTTTTCACAGAGGTTGCATGTCATATACATGTCATAAAACAATAGCAAAGAAGCAGTTATGAAGTAGCAACAAAAATAATTTTATGGTTGAGGGTCACCCCAACATGAAACCTATATTAAAAGGTCACAGCTTTAGGAAGGGTGAGAACCAGTGGCTTAGAGGTTACACACTTGGGTTTAGAATTAAAGAATGAGGATCTAGAAATCCATTTCTGTGTTCATTCACAGAGTTATAGTTTTGAAACAGTAGCTAAAGCAGTGATAAGATGAAAAAAATCACAAGTTCAAGGTCAAACTAAAAGAAGAGCAGAGAGAGAGAGAGAGACAGAGAGAGAGAAGCTTAAACTGCGTGAATCCTGACTGAACACACTGAAGCCATTGGGGAGTGACACAAAGGATAGGTCTACGGAATAAAGGAAGCTAGCGTGTGCTGCAGGTATGCAAAGAATTTAGCCGTGGTGTGGAATGGAAACCATTGGCTTCTAAGTAGACTATTCCTCATCATCAACGCAAGGCTCAAATAGAAAACAACCGGGAAGCAGCAACTGACTTGGGTATTGGTAGTTAATTTAAGACACAAGGTTAATTCTGGGGAGGTGTCCTAAATGTAAACCCAGCGGTTGTCTGCATTCAAATAAAAAATTAGAGACATATGAGTAAGATCCACAGTAGGTTGAGAGCATTTTACAATGACAGCAGAGAATCTTGGGTAATAATATTAATTACACAAGAAATAGGGAAGCCCCCAAAGATCAGATAACAACCCGGTTTAGTGAACAGGAAGTCAAAAGTTCCCTTTGAGAGCCACAAAACAGAATGGATGACCTTCGAGGTACGTATAATTTGTGAATAAGCACACATAATGTATTCAGAAGGGCCTGCTCCATATGGTGGTACCAGTTCTCTGGGAATTGAATGATCAAACCTACCTGATGTAAGGAACAAAAGCCATGTGACTAAATTCGATTGGGGTGCTTTACACCCATGTGGAAAGCATCAGCAGACTCAGGAGTCCAGTTAGGTATGTTCAGTTCTAGCCAAGAACAAGTCTCATTAGACACAGAGGCCTCAGCAAGGCTCAGCGAGATGTTAAATGAAAAACTAGACGCCTGCTTCCCCACAAAAATTCCATGCACACTCAGAGGCCTGTAACCTCGGAGTTAATACTTTGGTCTAACTTGCTTCCTGGGCCACACCATTCTTATCATAAAACCGCTCTGGGAGAACGGCCTGTAAATTGTAGATCCACAGTCTCCCATTTCCTCTGACTCAAAGGCAAGGTATTAAAGTCCTTGTTTAAGGAAAATTTCAGAGGTCATTGCAGACTCTAGGCATTGCTGCTACGGCTCCTCAGCTTGTTCCAATTCATGTCTTTTTCATATGCTTGTTTATTGGGAAGGAACGGACAGCCCAAAGGTCTGGCCCAGGCTGTCTCTGGGAGGCTAGTGAGTGACGTCTAATGACATCAGGTGCAGGTGAAGGGTTGTCATGACATTCCTTCATGGTCACGCTCACAGTGCCTACGCACAGGAGGACGCAGTGTGCTCTGGCCCACCATGGAGCTTGGTTTAGTCTAAGTCTATGATAACAACTGGTACTTGCTCTGTTCTGTTCTGTTCACACTAGCAGTGACGTTTTACAGCTGGACTGTATACAGGCAAGGCTTAGCAAAATTCTTGCCTTTTCCCAGCAATGCAGCTGTACTCACTGGGAGAGAGCAGACAGCTCCAATTCCCAGAGCCCAAAGAGAGGCTGGAAGATTACCACATCTTAGTTTTTGGGATCTAAGGAAAGGTTCTAAGTTATGCTGATCAGACATGATCATACCGAGATGGTTCTGATAGAGCTTTTTGTGATTCTCACTTTTGAGTAATCTTTACTAAAATACAAGGTCTTTTGACTGACTGCATTATGAACAGTTGTTGTCCCTCGTTTGAGGGCAATGACTGAGTTTCTCTCTCTCACACACACATAACTGTTATCTGAAGCGGGCTCTGAACAATCCAGAAAGGAAGCACTTGTGTTTTATCCACAAGCAAATGCTGAAGGGCTTTGCTGGAGTCCAGAGCAAAGTCTGTGCATCTTAATAGCTTACACGCACATGGTTACTATTGGATGCTCCTGGTTCCCACCGCAAGTCCTGTCTGTGTAGGCACCACATGTGCTTCAGAGTTAAAACAGGTGTCTCCTGCAGCCACATGCCGGCTCCCCAGAAACAACTGGGGGGCGCCTGTCTGAGGAAGGGCTCTGTGTAACAGAAACAGTATGGCAGAAGGACAGGTGGAAGGAAGGAACATCCGAACTAAAGATGCCCCAAGGGCAAAACTTGGGTGTTTCTCAGAAAGAGCACAGCAGAGTCATGCCACCCAGGGTCTCGTTATGACCATCTAGGCTCCCTTAAAGGAATGGCCCATTGTCTTCCCACGGTTCTGGCTTGCAGTTACATGTAACTGACTAAGAACAAATGTTAAAATTCTAGATTTTTCTGAAGTAGCACTGCAGCCTTTTAGTTTGAATCACACGGGGAAAAGAAAAAGAAAAAAGAAAAAGAAAAGCAGTTGAGGACAAAATAGGCCTTTCCCTTCAAAACGGTGGGTCCTGGTCCCACTGGGCCTTGGCTCACAATATGATACAGAATTTCATAGGCATTCTTCTGGAGCCCTCAGCTGGATCTCCTGACCTTTCCTGTATTTAAACTCACATATCCCAGGAGGAAGGTAGAGCTCTGGTCCCCGTAGATTCTGCAGCCTAACGCGCTGCACATGTGATGCTAGGGTATAAGACACCGGGACACTAAGGCTGCTGTGCAGCCTCCCTGAGAACAGGGGGTCCCCCAGACCATGAGCAGATGCACGGTAACGCCGGGTGTCTTTAAAAGCAGACAGTGGAAGATGGGAGATTTGACGAGAGAAGCAGGGCCAGAGGATTGAAAATGGGGCTGCAAATCAACATAGGAGACTTCCAGAAAACAGGCCAGATGGACACACATACACTGACTCTCTAGAAAGAATTTGGGTTGGCTGGCCAGTCCATATTTAGACTGCTAAGACTCTCTAGACACACAGGGCTGTAACGGCAGCAAGAAGAAACACATGGACATCAGGAGGAAGCAGAGCGCAGCTCACTCACGGAAAGACCAGTAGGAAATGCCTAGATTTCATTAACAATAAAAAGTATTTTTCTTAAAGTTGAATTCCAGTGTCCTTGTAGGTGACTGCATGCACTCTGTGTATGTGTTGGGGAAACAGTGCATTTCAAGAAATTGATTCGTTTTTTTGGTTGTTTTTTGTTTTGTTTTTTCGAGGTACGGTTTTTCTTTGTAACAGCCCTAGCTACCCTGGAACTAGCTATTGTAGACCAGGCTGGCCTTGAACTCACAGAGATTAGCCTGCCTCTGCCTCCCGAGTGCTGGGATTAACGGCGTGCACCACCACCACCCAACCGAGAAATTGACGTATTTATTCCCCACTTTTATTTACATTGGACACAGCCTCTCCCAGTGGACTTGTATTAATGTGATTCTCAGACTCTTCTCATACAGTTTTCCCGTATTTTTTCTTCCAGACAGACATCCCCGAGTGTTATAAATATTGGGGCAATCTCCTAAAATGACCTAAATCTGGAGAGTTCAGCTTCTGAATCATGTAGGTATTTATGTTCTGCTCCCAGCATGGTTCACAGAAGACGTAATGATGCTTGCATTAAGAGAAAACAGCCCCGAGTTAGCAGGTGAGCAACCGCATGAGGATGTTGGGAGCAGCTACAGTGAGAACAAGAACTGCTTTCCCATGCAGCTCATGCACTTTTGTCTGTTTTTACTCAGTGGAAGCATTGCAACAGATTCCCTAGTAAGCTAATGCGTTACAGACCAAGGATACTGAGACAGAAGGCTTTCCAGATGCCGTTGATATCTTCAGAGTGAAGAGTTATCTAAACTCTGTGTTTGAGGTAGAGGATACAGAACAGCCCAGCGAAAGGGGGACCCTGCATTCCATCCTGAGTACCACTAAAATAAGTACGTAAGTGAGTAAAGATGAGAACTGAGATCCATGCTAAGGGAACGAAGGTAGAACCAACCCCATTCTAATTTCCGTCCTTCAAGTGACCAGGACATCTTATTGTTTTATCAGTGAACAAATGAGTCACCAGACAAGACAAGCAACACGATCCCAGGAAAAGTGGTAGTGGCGGTGGTTGGCTGTGAGAAGAAGGGACTGTGAGAGCTGGGAACACAGTCCGCACTCCAACAGCGGTACTCACCCTCACGTCTCCGTTCACAGCTTTCGCCATGTGGTTAAATGCATGTGAAGGATCCTTGTTGTACACCTTGAGAAGGGATCTGTCTTGGATATTCCTGGAATCAAACACATCCATCACTATGGCAGAGGAAAGGACCCTGATTCTGGCCATTTCCTCTCCCTGTCCTTAAGCATCAGGCAAAAGACAGAGACAGACACTCCGGCGGTTGACTACCATGAACCAGACAAAAAGTCTTTTCACCATGAAATGGGCAAAGATAAATAAGGAAGAGAAGAAGAAAAATGACTCTGGCTTTTCGTCCCTCGTCTCGTTCCTAGGGAACGTGTTATTCTTGCAGTATTAACGTCCACCCATAAATATCAGGTAACAAGAACTTGCTTTCAAGCTTCAGAGTGTGGAAAACTAACACCCCTGAAGGCAGTAAAATGCCAATATTTACAATACCTTCAAAGAGCTTTGGTTAATATTTAAATACTTAATTGTTTACTTTGCCAAAACACCTGCTTTTCTGCTTATCTAATTAATGTATACATAACAATGATATTTTTCTTTCTGACATGCTCAGCAAGGAAAACAAAATGCATACAGAATGTAGAAAAAAATATCAAAAGAGATCAAATTCAGTATATTTAACAATGCATTTCTGTCCCCCATAGGGCATTTTTAGATACTTTTCTCCATACAAATTGAAGCACAAAGAGAAAACAGCAGAGTCTTCACTGCTTTTGATCCCAGTTGTAGAGCCAAGAACTCCAACTGCAGAAGACAGGGGTTCTGCATCCTGCGCAGAGCATACCTTCAAATCACACAGAAGTGGCCCTCCTCTCAGGTTGGTCTGTGGGCCTCTAGCCCACCTACACTGCAGTTCCATCCAATGCTGGCTGGAGCTGAGGGGCAGTGGGCAGGCAGATGTGATCTTTCTTGTATGTATACTTGCATTGAGTGGGTTGACCACAACCACTGGGATCTTTAGGTCATATTTGTGTTTTAAATGAAGTGGAGGATTCTAGGAGGAGTCTTGTTTCTCTCTAAATACCTGCCAGCTATTGCTTTGAAGCATCAACTAGTCCTAGCTTGCATTGCTGCTTCATGTTTCAAGTAGCTCATTAGAAGTGAGTTTGGGGGAGCAGGCAGTCGTTGTTATCAACAGGGGCTAGGTTAATGGAGAGAAGAGAGGCAGGAGTAAGGATGTGGCGGTTCATGAAAGGAACCCAGCCTCTGGCTAGCAGATGTCAGGTGTGACATGTGCTGAAACTGGAAATCTCACTAGCCACAAGAAAGTCTTACTATGATTGTAAATGTATTTAAAATATATGAGCTTGATTTATGATTAATTTAGAAACTTATTCATCTGAGATGAGCCAACTACAAAAGGCCAGACTGCATTGTGGAGACATTTACCATACAGCATCCTGGCCTGACCTCTCTTCAGTACCTCCCTGAGGAAAATACGTGAAGCCAGTACAATAACGAACTAGTCAAATGGTCAGCAAATGCGCTCTGACATCTAGAACATCGATAGAAATAAAATTATGACTTCATAAGATTAAAGCCGCTGTCTGTAGTTACACCTACCTGTATTCTTTTTTTAAATGTATTACATAATGTTTGTGGCAAAAATTTCCATCACTGAACTTAAATTAAAACATCTATGTACAAAAGCTAAAGAGTAAATGATCCTACAGGGAGGATACACAACGGTCATTTAAGGTAAACATGATATTCACCAAAAACAAGTATTTTATCCTGAACACTTTTAGGCCCATTTTTCACATTTAAATTAAAGAAACAAAAAACAACTTAAGGAGAGAGAATGGTAGGCTAAGTGCCAACAAGTTATCATTATTGCAATAAGAAACAAACAACACAGTAATACATCTGAGAATTATTAGGTTGTGTGTATGTTTGTGTGCATGTATGTGTGTATGTGTTCATACGTGCATGTGTGTCTGTGGGCATCTGGAAGTAGGGCATGGACTAAAACCCAGGCCTTATCCCTGATAACTTGCGCTATATCCTCACATTACCAGGGTTTAAAAAGTGTCTCTTCTAACAAGCACTGCCTTCAGTTCTTTTATCGGATGGATTTCTTTGAGGAGGACCATGGTCTTTTTCTTCCTTGGCTCTTCCCAAGTCCCCTCCTGACATTTCCAAAGAATGCAAGACCAAGCCCAAGGAACCATACCTTAGAACTGGGAAAGGCTTTAGAAAATGGTAACTCATGAAATATGTAAATGTTTCAATCGGCTGAAAGTCCGAGGAGTCCAAGTGCTCCCAATCGCCTCCTGACAGCTTTAGGGTCTGCAGTCCAGCACTTAGTCACGGCTATTGTCCCTCAGGGCCTCTCTACCCATGAGTGCGGAAATAGAAGGCGATAGCCGTGAAGTGGTCTGTCCATGTAAAAAATAACACACGGCTTTATATTATCAGAGATATACGTTTCAATATAACGCGATTACCTCCGGTTTAACTTTATGTTTTGTAAATTAAAAAAAATGGTGACAGCTTGATTAATAATTTATCTAAAAAAATAAGCATGACTTTTCAGTGGTCATAAATATTTAAACCTGTTTTCCAAAAGCAGGAAGTTGCACAACAGTTGTAGTACCACCTATAGCTTGGGGCATGTGTCAAGTAATGAAAGCCCTAAATTACACCCTGGCACCGCCTTAGTAGTCATCTGGGGTTGCTGCTAGATATGGATCAGCTTGCATTCATGCTCTGCAGGCACATTTTATAAAGTACTACTTGCTATTTCTATGATGAAGAAACAGGGGAGCCTGCTCTTTCCAGGGTAGTGACCAAAAAGTCTGTCTTGTGCTCCTCATGATTTGGGCTGAACATTTGGACATCCTGGATGTGTGCGTGTGTTTGTGTGTTTGTCTTAATTGGCTGTATGCTCTTGAAAAAGCCCCTTAACTTTGATACACCTAATTTCCTGGTTCCATAAAACGTAAGGACTAGATTAAGCATTTGACTTCTAAACTATTTAGGGACTATATGATGGAGAAGGTCATTGGCTAATAAAAAAAACTGCTTGGCCTGATGGATTAGAACATAGGTGGGTGGAGTAAACAGAACAGAATTCTGGGAGGAAGAGGAAGTGAGGTCAGATGCCAGGCCGCTGCTCTCTGGGGCAGATGCGATGAAGCTCTGACCCAGGATGGACGTAGGCTAGAATCTTCCAGATAAGCGCACCTCGGTGCTACACACATTAATAGAAATGGGTCAGGCAGTGTTTAAATGAATACAGTTTGTGTGTTGTTATTTTGGAGCATAAGCTAGCCGGTGGCCGGGAACCGGGCTGTGGGAAGAGGCCCGCAGCTCCTACTACAACTATAATAGCAACTGCTTGTTTATATAAATTTAAATCCCGTTTCTACAGCTGATTTATGGGGACAGATCAGAAGGGGCCCTCATTCTACGGACAACAACACTGCAATTAAGGACAAGGCTTTTGTTTCCTGCTAATCTGTCCAACCACGCTTCCCAGAGAAAGTCCCTTCAGCAGGTGACACCCTTGGGTAAAGGATGACTCTTTCAGAACTGGCATGTGGGACTGCTTCTCAGTGTAGTTGGCAGACACTGAGTTTAGTTTCATTTCGAACTTGTGAGGCACAAACGAAGACCCAGTAGGATCATTACTTAAAACATCTACAAGTTCTGTCACGGGAAAAAGGGCAGTTTGTGAGGGAGTTTGAAATTGTCAGTCTAAAGTATGACTTTAGCTCTTGGTATTTCTTTACCACCTCCCTGGGCTTTAGTTTCCTTGACCTTCAGATGAAATGCAGGGCTGGGTCTTTTCTTATGCTCCTGTCAGCTATCACCTAGGCAGAGCTAGTTACACACACTTCAAAGGTCTGCGTGGAAGACGTCCATTCGCATCCTTGTACTCAACTGTAGGCAGCCAGAGGGTGGACACCCTCCCATCTGTGGCAGCAGTCAAATGGAATGACTGGGGTTTCTCCATCAGGCTGAGGGGAATATGGACTGAGGACAAACTCTAGACACCCAATGGGTGGTCAAAGACCCACAAAATAAAATAAACAAACGCCCCCAAACTACTACCTACAACAACGCCCCCAAACTACTTACCTCACATCATTTAACTCATAATAGATGTTTCTGCTTTCGTCTTTGATATAGATGGCAACGCTGGGCGACTCCAGCATTTTCATGGTGAGCTGCTGTGGGAAGGCACTTACGAAGAGGGCACGGATCGTGTCCGCGCTTGTGATTTCATTCGGCATCCGCAGCTGTTTGGTTTCATCTCCATACTGGAGGTAGAGAACACCTGCACGCAAAAGTATATGCAGTCAGTCGTCAGCCCACAGATCAAGGAGCATGGGTGTGAAACGTAAGCTGAGCCACTTCTACCACAACACAATTATAGATGTTCAGAATAAACCTGGAGAGCAAGCAACAGGGGCTGTTTGTTTGGAGCTTCCTCAGAACGCATTGTCTGGTTATCATGTAAGCACCCGGTTATTCTCTTTGGGCAGGTGTTAACCAGGCCATTTTCCCCCCCGTTCTAGAATCAAAAGGACAAAGTTCTAACCTTGATGCCTATAGTAAAAGGCAATACATACCATCCTCAGAAGGTATATTTAGGACTCTGACCTTGTAGGTTTATTTTTAGCATTAGTCCATTGACTGGAGACCTAATCATTACAGCAAGGCACAAGATAAGATTCAGTGCTTGTCTCAGAGGTTCATTCAAGTGGAAACAGCACATCTCTGTGGTTTTACTATAGCTATCGAACGCTTATGTCATATTAAACTCCCCTCAAGAGGCTGGCACCTTGACATTCCAAATAAAAATGGGACAAGTTGGTTCCCACAGATACCATCACTGAATGTCAGAGTTCCAAGCGGGGTGGCGTATGTCTTATTTTGGCCAATGAGACATTAACTAACGTGGCGCAAAGTGAAGACCAGACACCTGCTGGCACACTGGATTTGTCTTCTTCATAAGCACGGTTTGACAGTGATCCCTTTCAGGACCCACATTTGAGGACTCCAACCTAAGCCGCCAAAGAGGTCAAATGTAGGAGAATGGCAGCTGCGTCTGGCTGCTCCGGCAACACACCCTCATGATCTAGCAATACGCACTCATGCAGCAAGGAACACGGGATGGACATGAACTCCCGAGTCACGTGACAGAAAGGACATGTCCCCACCAAGCACCTCTGTGACTGGAGAGTCCTAGCTAGCAGACAGTAGGAGCAGTCTCAAGCTACCGCACTTGCTACTGTGGTTTGGTTATCAGTGTCCACAGTGGGTTTGAACACTTGTTCCTCAGCCAGGGTTAGTGTTTGGTTAAGTTGTGAAACCTTTAGTAAACGGAGTCTTGCTGGAGGAAGCACACCACTGGAGGACTTTGAAGGTTTACAGCCGGCCTCCATCTACTCTTCTCTGTGTGCAGATAAAATGTGATCTCCCAGCTTCTGCTCTTGCTGTCACGCCTTCCTTGCCTGCTGCCATGTTTTCTCCCGCCACGCTGGACTCTATCCCTCTGGAGCTGTGAGACAAATGAGCCATTTCTCCCCTAGTTGGTGTTGTTAGGCCAGGGTATTTACCATAGATATAGCAGAAAAGAAACGAACACATTTGCCTTCGCCTGCTATCTGGTCATGGATAACTGAAGTGTTAAATCAAAGATGCTGAGGTTTCATCTGAGTCCTGGTGTTTGTGTATTTGTGAGAAGCCATGGGGGTGGGGGCGTAGACTAGCACCACTAGGTAAATATTAATGAGAAGAGACTGAAAAGGAAACAGATGGCTTTTAGTTAAGTATGGCATCTCACCTAACAAACATACCCTCCAGAAACACCACTGAAATGGCAAAGAGGAAAAAAAACCACACACATCAAAGAATTAGAAAAAGGAGAGAAGCTTAAGGACAGATGAGAGAAAGCTAACACTGAAATCTTCAAGGGAAGAATTCATTACAAACCAAAGAGACCCACGAGTGCCAGGCTCCTTGAGCATGCGCATACAGAGCTGAAAGGGTGGAGCCTGCCTCAACCTCATGCTTCCCAGCTTATCCAAGGCTGGATTACAACTGGTCAGGTTTACAGGCCTATGCTGGGGGATGGCATCCTACTGTAGAAACCAGAGGAACTTCCTTAGAGCTGACCGGATGAAGGGACCCTCAGGTTCGAAGGGAAAGCCATGTCGGTCACTGTGTCTGAACATCTGCCACCAGGACTGGGTGGCTGTCCCTCCCCTTCTCATGCTAACAGACTTTCAAGTATTTCAGACACTTTATGAAAGCTTTTAACATAAGAAGAGAGCATTTGAGACTTTTATCAGTCATCTACATTTCTAGAAAAAAAATGGTTGGGTAAAAAAAAATGGCTAGGAAAAACAGTTATATAAAAATAGACTATAAGTTGTCTTTTCCCAAACTAAGATTCATGAAACTCCAAAGTGAAAGGGGACGTGACATTCCCAACATACTCAGACTAGTCATTGATACTTGGAAAACAACAGGCCCTGTAGGCTCCTGGAAGTGGGGGGAGTCACAGAGGAAGGACCAGACATCAGAAGGAAGTTATCCTTTTCAATATCGACCAGAAACAGCACTTAAGAAACTCCGGTAGAATAAACTTTCCCATATAGGTTTATGTCCCCCCACGTCACCAGCCAGGTTTCCATTAAAACCGTCTTCTCAGTGAGGGTTTCCCTGGATACTCCACCTAGAGTTCCAATACCCATGTCCTCTATTATTTTATATTCTACCCGTGTTTTCTTTCTGTTCTTTTCTCACCCTGAGCTACAAATTTGTATCTTAATGCTTGACCTCAGGTCTGGCTGGTGCAGCTGCCGACTGGGTATACATGTCCATGACACTCTCGAGAGGATGGGGATGATGCCTTTGACAACAGAGAGGACGGTGTTTTCATACTTGGTTCCAGAAAGGTATTTACCCTTTGCTTTTTAGCTAAAATAAGTTTTAAGAGAAGAGATATGTTCTGCAGGGTGGTGGTAGTACACACCTTTAATCCCAGCACTTGGGAGGCAGAGGTCAGTGGATCTCTGTGAGTTCAAGGCCAGCTTGGTCTACAAAGGGAGTCTCAGGACAGTTGGACTACACAGAGAGACCCTATCTTGAAAAACCGGAGAAAGAGATAGACACACACACACACACACACACACACACACAAATTATATATATATATATATATATATATATATATATATATATATATATATATATATATATAGAGAGAGAGAGAGAGAGAGAGAGAGAGAGAGAGAGAAAGCGAAAGCCAGGGAGGTCAAAAGAAGGCACAGATTACCTGGAACTGGAGATACCAGTGACTGTGAGCAACCACAGGGTGAAGGGAACCGAAACCAAACCTGGGTCCTCTGGAAAAGCAGCAAGCGGCAAGAGGGGGGAGTTTTTAAAGTATTTTTTTTTTTTTTACCCATGGCTCTTCCTATCTATCAAAGTACCTATTATAGGTCCTTTTCTTTTTCCACCTGTCCTGTGTGGACATGTGAGTGGTATGTGTATATGTGTGTACAGATAGATGTGTATGTGTGTGTATACATGTGGGAACCCAAGGCTGATGTGAGGAGTCATCCTTGGCTGCTCTTCTACCTTATTCATGAGGTAGGGCCTCAGACTCCCCCCAGAGCTCACTGATATGACTAGTCTTCGTAGCCACCTTGCTCTGTGGGTTTCCTGTCTCTCTTCTGGGGCACTCAGCAATCAACAGCTGAGCCATCTCTATTGCAGGCTCTTAATAAACAGATACTGAATGAATGAATGCATATTCATTAGTCATCTAAAAGGGACTTTGGGTAAGGGACTTATCTGAGCTAGGAATTTTATTTCTAGATGATGTACTTAGCCTCATAGGATCTAGCTTATAAATTAATGTCCCCTTGTCCCAAGTCATCTTTGTGTGTTAGACACGAGCAGTTCCATTACTCCCCTCTGCCCATCCCATGTCAGATCCTCAGGGAGCGAGCTCTCCTGTGTGCCTATGAAGTCACAAGCTCCTTAGACTGCAGAGAAAATCTTTCAGCCCTGTCTGGTCACAGACTGTGAAACGTTTCACTCCAAACGAGAATTTCAGTGACTGTCCCATGGGTTAGCTTATACTATATGAAAAGGATACAACCATTCCTGAAGGCTGGGCCTGAAACAATCCCCAGGTGAGGCCTCTCCAGAACCGCCTGGCAGCAGTTCAATATCATAGCCTTGCCACCCCGACGGGCCTGGTTTTCATCCCCACATCTGCATTCTGTATATGTATGCGTGCTTGAAATAGAATTTAAAGACTCTGGAGTGGAAACAAATTGGAACTACACTCCAATTACCTCAGGTCTGGCTGGTGCAGCTGCCAGCTGGGCACACATGTCCAGTGAGAACATGACAGTCCAGAGGGGATGGGAATGGTTTCGCAAACAGAGGCGAATGGTGTTTTCACACATGATTCCGGAAAGGTTTTTAAAGATTCTTAAATTCAGTAGGAATTTTTCTTAATTTATGATGGCATTTTAATGGCACAGTGATAAACTAAAACCCATATGGCTTCAGCCAAGTCAGTGATGGCTGCTCCAGGCGCATGAGGGATGTCTGTGGGTTATAATCTCATTCCGCATGAAGACGAGAACAACCGGAACACATGTATGGAATAGCCACTGCATCCCAGACATGGGGCCAGGATTCCATCCCATCAGACAGCATCCTCGTCCAGGTGTTACTATGACCCAATTTCAAGGTATGGAAATATTAATAGCTCATAAGGTCCACGTGACTTGCCTTGAAGTTACAGCCAATAGCAAAGACTCAGACACAATTCCATTCTGAAGACCCTGCAGTCTTTGAAGCATACTGCTTCTGAAATTCTGCACTCGGTCTGTTCATTCAGTCTTCCATCACCCAGTGATCTCAGCTGGCATTACATTTTCCCAATGACATGCGGCTTGAAGATCAAGTTGAGGACCGTTAGGGAAGAAATTCCATCTTTAACCCAACTGAAGAGAATGAGGGCACATGGAAGGAAATTCCTCAAGTCAAGGCTGGCCTGAGAGGTTACAGGGAAGTAGGGAGCTCAGAAAGTCACCCCAGGGTTTGGAAATGAACCTCAGGACATCTGGAGTCCTTCTTAAAAAACAAACAAACAAGCAAACAAAACACAAACCAAAACCGAGACAACTCAGATTGCTTCCACCTTAATGGCTTTGCCAAAGCATTGTAGATTTTATCTAAGAATCTTAGTCACAATGAAACAAAGGTATTTGGCAGGTCATTCCTGTCTTTACCACCTTCTGAACCTCGGTAAGGTCCCAGAATGAGGGACCACTTACATTTTCTTTATTGTAATAAAGTATCTAAGAATATTCACAGTGTAACCTTAGCCTCTAAGACCTACTCAAGTCATCCCACCTCCCCAGGCACTGTGAGGATACTGGACATATCGCCATACACATTCAGTCCACTGGGCCACCAGCTTATTATGGACTTCTTGCCCATAGTTTGACACACACACACACACACACACACACACACACACTACAGACACACCTCCTTTGAGCATGCTTCCTTCTCTATGTCAATCAGAATGGCTGCCATGATGATATACCTGAGAAAAACAACTTAAGAGACTAAAAATCTATTTTGGTTCACAACTTCTGAGGTTTCAGACCATTGTAGCAAGAAAAGCATGAAGGAGCCAGCAGCCCACCTTGTGACAGCCCAGAAGCAGAGAGAATATGTGTGGCAGGCTTTCTCTTTCTTCCTTTAATTCCAGCCCCACCCCCAGTGTATGCACACAATAGGGTTTTCCACATGTGTCAGTCCTCTCTGGAGACACCCTCTGAGACACAATGTGCTTTACTAGTCTCCCAGGTACCTTCAACCTAAGGAAACTGACCCTCAAGATCAATCACGAGAGTTCCTAACCACACCACCAGAAGCAGAGCTTCATCGTGTGCTAAGGAATCAGCTTTCTTCACATGCAAGCTTACATCGTGTTTTTCTGAAACTGCAGGCATGGTTCTTACTTGTTTACTACAGTTGCTGGTATACAAACCAGCTTGTCTCACCAGATGGTATTACACAATACAGTGGGTAGTAACTCATAGATGCTCACATATATTTACTTTAAATGAATTCAATTCTCCCTGTACAGTGCTTGTGGTTCCTCTGATACATGCCTGCTTCCGGGAAGGACAACAGAGTCCTCCTGGAAGGCATTCTCCACAGGCAGGTGATGCAGCAATTTAAGTCGCCCAGTTTCTCCAAATCCACTTTGAGATTATGCAAACCACAATCATTATTGTGCATCGACACCGGCAAAAGAGCAATGTCTCTGAATATATGAAGAGCTCTGGTAGTAATTTCTGAAGGAAAAACATGCTTTCAAATCATGAAAGTTATTAAAATAAAACCAGGAAGATCATTTTTAACATCTATAAAATTGGCTAAGAGATTTACAATAGCATCAGCAGTACTGAGAAAAATTAGAAAGATATTCTCATCCATCTCTTGGGAAAGCTCTTTGTAAATATACATTCAAAATTCCCAAAATATGCAGTTTTAATGAGTAATTCCAACTCTGCACATTTAGGCACAAATATGTCTTTACCAGAGAATTCAAATGATCAGAACAATATGGACTAGGGAAAATGTCCAACCACGGCGGATTGATTAGATGGATTGAAGCAATCAATCAATCTACTCATGGGGACACTGATGTTTCATGAGATTTCTAGCAGCATATGGCATTGAGCAAGACATTATATTTTTGTTAAGTGACAGAGTATGAAACAAAATGAAATGGAATCTAATTCATAAAAAGTTAATTACCTTGACAAGGGAGTTGTACAAACTTTTAAACTTACAAAAGTTGGAGGGGGGGCTTCTTTAAGAGTAAAACCATAAAGTTAGCTATGAATGTCAACATTCAGTTGTTGTTTCATTAGTTCTTGTTAAGTTTATCTATTTTATTGCTATATACCAAAATACTAGAAGTGCCTGAAGGGTCCACTCAAACTCCTTCATACTCTTCTGTCTATCCTTTATAAAACAAGGTTTGGTTTAATCATCTTTCAGGACAGCTTGCTCACATTCAAAGAGAATGACCAAGAAAATAACACCTTCTTGGTTAAGTGGTCATTTCTTAAGCCAGAAGAGATCGACCAAGGTTCAATGATTATATAAAATCTCTCAGTAGAGTTGGTAACATGCAATGTGACATCAGCATGGGGGAGAAACTGGAATTTATTACAAGTGAGACTTAACTATAGTTAATACGTCTGAGCATCCTTAAGAAGTGCCTTATTACAAACTTACAAAAAAATGTATGTACTTAGAGGGACATCATAGACACTGAGGAATCAGCTTTATTCACTAGATATGCTCCTACCATGTTCCAGGTCTCTTGTACAATATTGAGTATATGAAATAATACAACCCTAGTCATAATCATATTAGAAATAGACAAAGGCTAAGAGAAATAGAGTACACTCACAACTTTAAAAATAGTTTAATTTTAAGTTGATTTTCTTAAGTATATCTGCCAAAAAGAAACTTTCAAATAAGCTTAAAATGTGAAAAGCCATCTTTAAACTTGGGTTATTTTGTGTGTGTGATTTCTATAGTGGAAGCGCTACGTATAACAGTTAATGCAAGAAAAAGAAACCAAAGGTGCACGGTGCTGAAAGGGGCAGCAAAGGGATGCGGGATGTTAGGGAGAGCCCGGAGGAGTGAGGACGAAGGAAGCACATTGCAGGAATTCATGAGGATTTCATGTGGATGAAGGAGGCTAGAACCGTTCAAAAACAAACAGCAAGCCAGAGGCTTGGAAAATGGAGAATAAATGTTGTTAAATAGAACTTGTCATTTATAATAACACTGATAAGCAGAAGGGCTCACTCCACCCCGCATCGACACTATTAAAACACTGTGGTCTTTGGCACAGAACAAATAAGATTATGGAGTGAAGCAAAGCCCAGGGAGAGACAGGTTTTATGAAGGCCTGAAATATGATAGGCGCGGTTCTAAAATTCATGGAGGAATGTCGATTCAATAAATAGTCCCAGAAAAATTAGTTTTCCATACAGCAGAAGTAAAATATATCCCTTTCTTATGCCATAAGCAGGAAAGATTCCTGTTAGACTTGTGAGCAATATGTGAAGAAAAACTATGAAACTTTTAAAGGTCAGTAACATTGGGAGGTGCCTTCTACCGATGCAGGGGGCTTTTAAAAGGAGAAGGAAGCATGAAGGAAGGCACTGTTTTATTATTCATATTAAAATAAGTATTTCATACTATACAAGGCAGTAAACAAAGAAAACAAACCACATCCTAAAAGACGATATTTATAAATCAACAAGAAGATAGCAAAGTAGAAAACAAATAGCAATAGACATCCAAAATGAAAATAAACAAGCAAGTCAATGAAGAAGAAATTCCTCAGGTGAATAAACACGAAAATGTTTTCTATAATTGAAGGTGCGATTTGAACGGAAAACACCGACATACTATTTTATCCCCATCGCGCAGGGAAAGCCAGGAAACCTAATGGCCTCAAGTGACGCTGAGAGTTTGAGAAAATGACCAGTGAGAGAATAAACTGAGCCATTCCTTTGGAGAGCCTTAAGATTTGTGTGCTGTTCTTGGCCACGTCGTTGCTGTTTAGAAAGCCCACTGTAGCTCCATTTGCAGGTGTCTGTTCTTGGTGCTGCATTCACACAATGGTTAATGCAGTAAACAGCTGTTATAATGGCGGGGAATCATGTCTGTCCCGGAGGTAGAGCTCAACAACATAAAGCTGGGAGGCCACGCAGACTAGAGAGCGATGCACACAACCCACTTCGTAGAATGTTACACTGACCACATAATCATACTCTTGCTTGTGAGCACACGGGAACACAGCAGAGGCACAAGCATTTGCATGGTAGCTACACCTGCTAGCTACTGGTCAGCACTGGGATATGCATAGCAGCTACTCCCTCGAGCTATTGGTTGGCTCTGGGATATGAAAAGATATATGGCTTTATACTATGCTATCTTTTTTTAAATGTTTGTTAAGGGGGCTGGAGAGATGGCTCAGTGGTTAAGAGCATTGCCTGCTCTTCCAAAGGTCCTGAGTTCAATTCCCAGCAACCACATGGTAGTGGCTCACAACCATCTGTGATGAGGTCTGGTGCTCTCTTCTGGCCTGTAGACATACACACAGACAGAATATTGTACACATAATAAATACATATTAAAATAAATAAATGTTTGTTAGGTAAGAGGGTTCATTTATACAAATAACTTTTTCTTCATAAAAATTGACGCAACCTTATATATCACTTGTTATGGGCTGGGCATTGATCTAAACCATCCCCAAATATCAACTCATTCCATCCTTACAGTGTTCTCATTTCACAGAGAAGCTTTGGGCGACCCAGTTGATGACCTTACATGTCATGCAATGCCATCTCACCACTGATAAAAGGATCTGTTTATTTTTGGCAATGTCTACTATATTGTTGTTTTCTATATTTTTCCAATTTAAGATACTAAAGAAGAGACCATTTTACTTAAGATTTATGTATTTATTATGTATGCAATGTTCTGCCTGCATGTCAGATGAGGGCGCGAGATCTCATTACAGATGGTTATAAGCTACCATGTGGTTGCTGGGAATTGAACTCAGGGCCTCTGAAAGAGCAGTCAGTGCTCTTAACCTCTGAGCCATCTCTCCAGCCTAGAAGAGACCATTTTTAAAGAGATTATCAAGATGAAAGTTGAGAGATGGCTCAATGATTATCAATGCCAGCTGCTCTTATAGAGGAATCAGGTTTTATTCCAAGTATCAAATGGCAACTCACAACCTCCTGTAACTCTAGTTCTAGGGGAACTGATACCCTCTTCTGGCCTCTAAACAACACACACACACACACACACACACACACACACACACACACAGAGGCAAATAAAAATAAAGTAAATTAAAATTTTTAAAAATCCAATCTGGGCATGGAGGCACATGCTTTTAATTCAGGCATTCAGGAGACACAGGCAGGTGGATCACTGTTAGTCCAAGACTAGCTTAATCTACACAATGAGTTACAGGCCAGACAGGGCTATGTAGGGAGGACCTGTCTCAAAACAAAAACAAAACCCAATAATAATAATAATAAATTTTCAAGATACTGTTGACAATAATGATGACAATGCTCTCTTAATGGCCTTTCCCCACATATCATACAGATCTGACCAAGAAACTAAAACCTGGGTGCAGCCTGGGAATCTGGACATTTTCTTTGGCTAGTGATAAAATAACAGACCCTGAAATTCCATAATGGCAAGCAAAGAGTAAAGGTCATAAAAGAATTAGAATCTTCTGAAAAAAAAAAAAAAACAAATGATCTGAGAAAAAGGGAGGAGAAAGGAAGGAAAGAAGCCCAGCAATAATTAAATAAAAATAATGAACAACAGTAAGTGTATAGTGCAGTTCTGATGCATGCTTTCTTAGTCTCAGACTCTGGCTATGATCTTTTATTTGTTTGTTTTGGTTTAGTTTTTCGAGAAAGGGTTTCTCCATGTAGCTTTGTCTGTGCTGGAACTAGCTTTTGTAGACCAGGCTGGCCTCGAACTCAGAAAGATCCGTCTGCCTTTGCCTTCAGAGTGCTCAGACTAAAGGTATGCGACACCACCACCGGCTCTGGCTATGATTTTTAACAAAAATCATATTCAAAAAAGGTATACAAGCTTCCTTAGAGGGAGATGTGTTTGTCCTGTACTGTCTTCTCTCTCACTGACTAGCAAATGTAGGCACTATTGTGGTTTGATAGGAATGTCCCCCTGTAGGTTAATGTGTTAAACATTTGGTACCCAGCTGGTGGTACTACCTGGGGAGGTTTCTGGAAGCTAAAATGGAGGAGGCAGACCCCAGGGGCGTGGCTGGGAACAGGATGTGCCTGCTTCACCAGAAATTTCTCCTCTCTGTTTCCTGGCTGCCATTAGGTAAGAACATTTTCAACCATGCTGCTTTGATCAAGCCATGGGCCAAAAAACCATGAGCTAAAGAAATCTAGCCTCCTGTAAGCCATTTCTTTCAGGTAATTGCTCACGATGATGAGAAAAATAACAAAAGCAAGATTGTGGCCACCAATGAGAACCCAAAAACTACCTGAAAGCTCCTTTGTAAACGAACAGAATTTCACACAGTAATAACCAATAGTCATTACATGTGAAAATATACTTAGAAAAAGTCCCTACTATGCAATGTTAGTTGTTTTTGTATTATCACATGGAGATTAAAAAAAAAAGCAACCCAAAACCCAACCAACTACTACTAGATAGTGTCATAAAATTGAATTTCTTAGAATTCTTTTATTTTCTACTTTTATTGGGTGAAAGAATTCTTCCTGGAAATATATAGCTTTCCTTCTTTCTTAAGTTGGAATAGACAGATGTGTACATACCAACACACAAATAAAATTGGGCTCCCCAAAAACTTCAGCAGGAAGTTTTCAGGGCAAAAGGGCCTCAAAACAGCACAAATCACGCTAATGGCAAAGAGATAAAACCCTTTCTGATGACAAACACTGTCAGCGGAGCTGCACTGGGGAAGTCTATGCCATGGAACTCACATCCTACTTTTTCAAGCTTATTTTAATTTCTATTAATCATTTTTAATTTTGGCAATACAATATATATATATATATGATGCATTGTGCTTATACTCACCTCTTTTTATTTTTATTCTTGTGTGTGCATGTGTGTGTGTGTGTGTGTGTGTGTGCGCGCATGCGTGTGTGTGTGTGCATGAACATGCATGCTATGGGAATTTATGTGCACCATATGATTGCAGGGACCTATGCAGACCAGAAGAAGGCATCAGATCCCCTGGAACTGGAGTTGTAGGCAGCTGTCCGTGGATGTGTGGGTGCTGGGAACTGAACCCAGGTTCCCCGCTATAATAGAAAGTGCTCTTAACAACTGAGTCATCTGTCCAGTACAACCTCCTCTTATTTTCTGAATTAAAAATGTTTTTTTGGTTGTTGTTTTATGACTGTAGTAAAGCCTTAAACTCCTAAGTTCAAGTTGCCCTCTTGTCTCAGACTTCCTGCAGCTGGGACTACAAGCAAGTGTCACCATGCAAGGTTAAAGTTTGTTTCAGAAAGACACAAGTATGGGCTGCTTGGATCCCAAAGCCATCTTGTGCTTTGGGGCCCTTCCCACTTCTTTCCTCCCTCTCATTCCTAGGCTCGACACATTGGTCCCTTTGTCCCGGCTGTGTTTCAATTTCCATCTCCGGGCCTGGGTCTCCTGTCCCAGTGATTCTAATTCTCATTGTCTGCGAGTCTCATCAAAATCACGCCCTCTCTAGCACTTCATGGAAGGATCTGGGGGCGGCAGTTACAATCCGTCTTTGAGTTGCTGGCCTTTGCCACTTCTCAGCCTTAGGGTGCATATGTCTCTATCACGGGTAGGACACCAGTGTCAGGCCAACACCGTCACATGCTGCTACTGACAGATATTTATAGGGTGCTCCTAGCTTTTCAGTTTCACGGATCTATTAGATCTACTAGTTGAGCAATAAAGTTGGGAAGACAGGCAGCCACGAGGGTGTGGTTCATCCTAGGCAGCTGTTCCTGTCTTGGCAGCTCTTTCTAGGCTCCTTTTAGGAGTCTGAAGGCTAGTCTCAAAATATTTTCCAGAAGAGAAAGGATGTGGGCAGTTTGTGGAAATCCATATCTCTCTGGCCTTCATTCTAAAGCACTTAAAAGAAACAAACAATAACAACAATAATAGAAACCCCACGCGGTTGTCATATTGCCCATGAGTCCTGAAAAGACACAACCCAGCCAATGCCCACACTCCTGCGAAAGACTAATTTCCTAAAGCTTTGTGATTTGACCTAAGAGAAAGGGAAGACAGATGTGTGTTAATCCCGACAGAACAGTAAGCGTCACACTATGTGACACAGGTGTCTGGAAGGGGGCCTAGTTGCCCAAGCTGCCAACATGGGCAAAGAAATTCTTGGAACTGTGGGGTGATGTGGTGTTGTCCTTAGTGGGGACTGTTTCTTTACAGCCACCACGCAAAGTTCGACTGGAAGCCGAACCAGAGGGAGGCAGGCAACCTTGGCAGCATTGCTCAGGCTGAGTTGTCAGGGGCGGGCCTTCCCAATCAGATGTGCTAGCTTTGTGCTGTTTCAGAGAACTCTGAAACCAAACCCGGCTTTACGTTCAGGTCTGAATATTATGAAGGCTGTGTTTGTCAAAGCATGAGGAGGGTATGGATTGTGTCTTACACTTTGTTAGCCAGACTTAAACCTTTAAAGCTACCTTGATGGGGCTGGAGCAGTGGCTCAGGGGTAAAGAGCACTGGTTGCTCTTCCAGAGGACCCAGGTTCAATTCGCAGCACCCACATGACAGCTAACTACTGTCTGTAACTATAGGATCTGACAGCCTCACACAGACACATGCAGGCAAAACACCAAGGTACACAAAACAAACAAACAGATTGAAGCTACCCTGGCAAAAGGTACGCAAGTACTCAGTGAGCATATGAGTGTGTCAGACACTAGGACCTGGGCGCTCAGAAATGTCAGCCAGAGCTAAGAACAGCCAGGTCTTCACCTTCTAGCCATTACGTAGCTGTGGACTTAGGCCATCAACAGTTCATTTTCAAGTGTTCCTGGTGGAGCTGGGTACCACAGCACATTCAGGGCCAGTCTGATCGGGTTTGGCTTTTGGGCTAGAAACAAAGGTGAACTTAATGACCTGGTAACAGTGCATCACCTTCTCTATCCCACTGACTTTGTTACTATTTTATATCTATAATTTCTTCCCCATAGCTCTTCTCTGGTAATCATTCGTCACTTGTTCACTTACTGACTCCCCTGGACTTTTCTGGGGCTATTATTAAAGTTCCCAGCTGTCTTGTAGGCACTCCCAGCCAGACTCAGTCAGACTCCAGCCTGAAGTGGACAGGACAGTGACAGGGCTCTGGCCTCCAGAGCAGGGTCCTGACTGCTGCTCCCAGCAGGGCTCCTCCTGTGTCCTCCAGCCACCAGAGGATCTGCTGGCAGCCTCCTCTGAGTCTTCTGTCTCTGCCCCATTCACACTCTGACCCAGCAGGAGAACTGGGACGTCCTCTTGGTCCTGGCCTGAGGAGCCAAGTGGCTTCAGGAGAGCTAATGCTGGGCTCATGGAGGCCTGGGACGGGCACCCAAGATCCTATCTGTGTGGACCTGTGTGTCCCTCTTGCTCAAGAGCATGTGAGATGGGAAGGGTCACTGCTAGGTTCGGGTGAAGGAGGGTAAGACACGCCCTCTCACAAACGACCAGCTTTTAGTACGTGGGGATTTTAAGGAAGGTCGGCCTGACGGATCTTGTTCTTGTGACATAAACCTCCAGGACTGAGCTCGAGAAATCGCACTTCCAATCTGCTTTCTCAAGACCCCACCTCATCCTGCCACCCAAGATTTTTGCCATTTTTTTTAACATTTTAAGCCAACCCCCCACCCCATTGATACTTTCTAAGCGGCATTTAAGAGACCCACACATGACTATTTCTTCCTCTCGCCTCCCTTTGAAGCCTCACTATGCCTTTCAAGAGAAGCTTCTGATGTCAACCACAGGATCACAATAAAGAATGAGTATCTGAGGGCAGCTGAGTCATGTGGGCCCCACTGGAGCAGCTCCGGAGGTGGTGGACCAGGAGGAGGGCCCTGAGACTGACCAAACTGTAGGACTTCTGTCCTCAAGCCCTTCCTGATCTACCTGAAAAACACACAACCCTTGCTTCCGGATTCACTGTAAATCACCGTTCAGAAATACGAGTCTCTTTGAAATGCCTCAGTATCAAAGTGACCTTTGTGCACATTCCTCCTTTAATGAAAGCTCTAGAAAAGATGGATCAGGCCCATAGGCACCTCAGGCTGCTTTGCTGTCTAAGGAATTTATCAGGCGAAGTCACTGTATTGTGCTGTTCTGAACATAACATGCGTTCGACAAGTTGACTGCCCACCCTGGGCTCCAGCAAAAATGACTTCAAGCTTGTGACTTTCGGGCTCTGTGCATCCCCTCGCCTTATCATTTACAATAGGCATTCCGCTCCCGCAGAAACACTCTGTTTATGTAACAGAACAGGGTAACTCAACTACACAGGGCGCTGACATGAGGGAAAACAACCAAAGGCGAGCTGGCTGACCTACGCTTTCAGCCGTCCTTAAATAAATTCTTTAGCAATCGAGAATCGTGGATGAGACCCAGGGCTGCTTCTGATCTACAGAGTGGCACTGCATTCATTTCACCCAAGTGTATGTCATCACAGATGGACTCATTCTGGGGAGACGGAGTGCCTGCACTGCACACACAGTGTTCTCGGGGCTGGTAATAAAGTAGTCAGCTTGGAGATGTGAACGTGTGCTGCCACACAAGAGATAATAAACTCATAAAGGAGTGTGGAGCGTGTCAACTAATAGGGGAAAAGTGAAATGGGTGTGTGGGGACGGAGAGGGAGGGCAGCAGGCAGGGTGGGTGGATTGCTATTCTACTCACAGGAGGTGGATGTCCTACAGAGACAAAGATGTTTGGGGAAAGAGTGGGAGCAGGCTTGCAGGTATCAGGAGGACTAACAGTTCCGCACCAAGGTACAGAAAGTCTTAAGGAGAAGCGTGTCTGATGAGTGCCAGGAGCAGCAGGGAGCCGTGTTTGGAGGCAGAGGAGAAACGGCAAGGACTCAGACATAAGGTCAGAAAAGCAACAGATGGCAGGATCATAGAGACCCTGGTACTGTGAATGAGCTGGGAGGCTGACAGGATTGTGGGGAGAGGAACAGCAAGATGGGCCTGCTTACTAGAACTGCTTAGGTAAATGCTCACTTAGAGAAGTGAGGGCTGACAGCAAGGAACCGCAGGAAGCTAAAGCAAAAATCTGGAGAGACATTATGATGGGTGAGAACATTTCTGGCTAGTCAGTGGTCTAGTAGTGTCATGAGAAGCAGTTCCAGGACCCCTCCCCCTACTGGATACCAAAATATAGACATGTTCAAATCCCTTATACAAAATAGTTCACGCGGGCTGGAGAGATGGCTCAGTGACTGCTCACTCACTGACTGCTCTTCCAGAGTTCCTGAGTTCAATTCCCAGCAACCACATGGTGGCTCACAGCCATCTATAATGATATCTGGTGCCCCCTTCTGGTGTGCAGGTTTACATGGAAGGAATGCTGTGTGCATAATAAATAAATAAACTCCAGGGCTATACAGAGAAACCCTGTCTCAAAAGTCCAAAAAAAAAAAAAAAAAAAAACAAAAAAAAAAACCAAAAACCAAAAACCCAGACGAAACAAAATAGTGCATGCAGTATTTGCACATCACCTATGCATACCTTCCTGTGTTCTGTAAATCATCTTTAGACGGCTTTTAACACATAAGCTAGTAGCAATGCTATAGAAGTAGTTGAGATACTACATTGTTTAGGAAATAGTGACAAGAATATGTGTTCAGTAAACATGTTGATCAAGCAGGGAGTGGTGGCAGCACTTGGGAGGCAGAGGCAGGGGGATCTCTGTGAGTTTGAGGGCAGCCTGGTCTATAAACCAAGTTCCAGGACAGCCAGAACTGTTACAAAGAGAAACCCTGTCTCAAAAAACAAAATCAAAAACAAACAAACAAAAAACCCTCCTGATCGGCTATATCTTGAAGGTAGATTGAACAGAACTTCCTCTAGACTGAATAAAAATGAAATCAAAAGAGGATTCAAGAATAATAGTGAGCCGGGCGGTGGTGGCAGGTGGATCTCTGAATTCGAGGCCAGCCTGGTCTACAAGAGCTAGTTCCAGGACAGGCTCCGAAGCTACACAGAAACCCTGTCTTGAAAATAAAATGGTGAAGGTTCTATATGAACGATTGGCTAAGGATAATATCATCTACCCAGTTCAGGGCAGATCCCATACTGAGAGGCACAGATTTGATAGAGGGAATCAGAAGTTCATTTTGGACCTTTCAACTTTAAAACTCAAGTAAACGACTTCAAATACTAATCTCAGTCTCAAGGGAAATACACAGACCAGAGAGGGCTCTGTCGTATCATTGGCACGTGGCCCCAAAGAGCTAGATCAGATCACATATGGCACTAGGAGAGAAAAGCCGTGAAGTCTGGGCGGAAGCCATTTTCTGTGAGACTCTGAGAGGAAACTAGCATAGAGACTGACAAGGAACACAGGGAATCATTAGGAAAGCAGGAGGTGACCAGAGTTAAGAGAAACACTTGTCTTAAGAATGGGGCGAGGTCTTGCCTGTAAAGAGATGTCATGTCACAGCACCAGTTAACACATGAATGTCACCTATGACCTTGACTGGAGCTGCATCTGGACAATGGTGACATAGAAAGTCTGAGCGCCCATGTTTAAGGGGAAATGACAGGAGATCTGGAGCCAGTACAGTCACCTTCTGACCTGTTACCATGGCACAGGAGTTGGAAGGGGATGTGACAAGTCACATGGAGCCAAAGCTACAACCTTGGGTAATCCAGACTCAAAACAGTCACACATGATTCCTGAGGAGTAATAAGCAAGTCAGAGGACAAAGGACTTAAGTGGATCAGCAACAATCAAGATATTTTTTAGGTTACTCAGATTTCTTTCTCTCTCTAGCAGATATTTTTTGTGGGATTGGGACAATCAAACTGGGAAGTTATAGCCAACATAACAGTTGCACAGACTTTTGTCTTAGAATTATGCAGGCACAAGTTTCGGGCACAGTGCTACATCTGGCTACGCAGCTACAGCGCTACAGCTTTTCCTGTACAACATGACTAATGCCCCCTTGGTGATGCTCACTCTTATTTTATCAAGCAAGTTACTTTGGTGAGCTTTGTGGTAAGTTTGAACTCAACCAAGTGTCCATTTCCTTGGGCAACTTCTTGCTAATAGTATGTAGCCTTCAAAATTCAAACAAAAACAAAAAGAACAAAATCAAACTAGTATCCATAGTTAGAGCCAAAGTCACATGCTAGTGGTCATTTTATATGTAATGAAATAATGAAAATAAAAATCACACTGGGTCTTAGTTTCATGTTTTCTGTTTGCCCGAATAGGCTATACTTCCCATGGGGTACCAATTCCAGTAATCCTATGGATAATGAAATCCTTGGATGCTCAAATCCCTTTTGTAAAATGTTGAAATAATCTCCAATAGCTTGCATATCCTCCAGTATACTTTAAATCATCTTGAGATTCACTGTGATGCCTAATACAATGTAAATACTACATAAATAGTTAATGACAAGAAAAGTCTATAGCATTTGTTCAATATGTTGGGTCTCAAACTCAGGATAAATACCTGAGATTCCATTAACATAGCAAAGGGGAAGCTGGCCACCAGGTTCTCCAGCATCCTTCAGTCCCTCTGTTACAGGGCCTCCTGCATGCATGCCATGCCTCCTTCCCTAAACTTCTTCAGCCTGAGGGCTGGTCGCCCCTCCTCGAGTTGCTCTTCTCTGTAGAATCCAGCCATTTTGGTTGTGTACCCCTCTTTGCCCTTTAGCCTCTTGTTCTCTTGGCTACTGTTCCTGGTTCCCTTTTCCCAATCCCTTCCCCCATATCCTGACAGGGTCCAGCTTAGTCTGTCATGTTCAGTCTAGACCCCTCCAGACGTCTCTGGCTATGCTTTCCATTGTATTTACAATAAACCTTGTCTTCCATCATACCTAGGGATAGTCATGTCTCCACAATGTCTCTGCCTGTATTCTCCTTTATATCTACCATAGACCGTCTCCTCCATCAATTCTACTTTTAATTTCTCTTTTTCTAATCACAATACAAACTTCATTATTTTTCTAAATAGTGGTGAGTTTTGGTTGGGTGAAATCATAGATGCAAAACCTATAGATACGGAGGAACAATTATGTGTGCATGTATATGTGTACACAAAAATTTGCACATACACATACAACTTCTCATAATAGATAACCTAGAAGTAATATCAATATTATAAAAGAATGCACTAAGGATATTCCTTTAATAGCAATTAGCATCAAAATTTAAACACACTTAAATCCCAGTAAGGAGTGAACATGTCAAAGAACTTGGGAACACATGTGCAATAGAGAGGAAGGATTGGTGCCTTGAAAACTAGAATGTAAGGAGCTGTTTAATTAAAAAGGAGGGGTGTATGGAGGGTTTACAGGGAGGAAAGAGGAGTGAGAAATGATGAATTTACATTATAATCTCAAGAATAAAATTTAAAAATGACTTCAAGTATCTCAGAAAGTCCCTTTTTCATTGAGGCTGCATTTGTTTCACTTGATCTACCCAAAAATCGGCTGCCTCATCGGAATGCCCTGTGTCAACGACCACTAAGTAGATATCAGTACCACATGGCAACAGACTTTTTTAAGGTTGCCACTTAACGGTAAAACAACTGGCTGAAGAATGGTTGTGTTATAAGGAACACGTGAACTAAGTAAAGTGTGGCCTACTAAAAGGGTTGTGATTCCAGCCGTAATCTGACATGCAGTTTACTATGACTCTTAGATGTATGAAGTTCTGCTGATATGGTTTTAGTAGCCAGTGCCTCTTTTTCAAGGAGAATTGGGGGAGAGATTAACAAAGAGTCCTATGCGCCAGGAAGCATCTAGAAGGCCACCCTTACAGGAGAGAAAAGGAAGATAGGCACAAAAATCTGTGAGAAAGAGATATTTTAGAAACTCTAGGGGAGAGAGAGTTATAATTTGCCAGAAAAGAATGGGAGAAGGAGGGCTGACTGTGTGGAGGCTTTGTGGAAGAGTATCTACTAGGGTAAGGGAGGCCTGGGCTTGATCTCAAGCATAAGATAAAAAAGGAGAGAAAAAAGCAAGAAAGAACATCGTGCCTTTCATGCTGAAAGACAAAGGGCGGCTGTCCCGCTCTGGCTCCAAGCCAGAGCCGATGTTCTCAATGACCTTGGCCAAGACGTTTAATTCTCTCCGCAGGCACAATTAAACTTCTGTGCAGGAGTAATGCCGTTGCCATCCCTCAGGTACACCCGATGACTTCTGTCTGCTTGGCTTTGATTTGAACCCAAGGAACCAATTTTAGAAAATGGGTTAGTACACTTCCCCACCACAAAGAGTTTCCCCTCTACATCAAGGATGCATAAATAAATGCTATCGCAAATGGGAAGTATTAATGTTAAAAAAAACAAAACAAAACATTAATCGCCTAGCAGGCAATGGAGGAAATGGAAGGACACATCGGAAATAGCCAGTGTGACCTTGGGCAATTTATTTCCCTCTTATTTTCTTTCAAAACAGCTTTACCGAGCAATATAATACATATTATATATATATAATAAATGAGATAAACTTAAGAAGTTGGATTTGACAAGTTAATTTCACTGCTGTTGTTTGGAGGGAGGTCTCAATACGTGGCCTAGCTTGACCTTGAACTCACAATCCTCCTGCCTCAGCCTCTTGAATGTTGGGATTACAGGTGTGTGACATCACATCTAGCTTCAGTTTGGGAAGTTTGGACCTATTGATAAATCCATGAAACTATCCCCTCAAACAAAGGATGATCACCAGCCCTGCCCCCAAACATCCCTCAGACCCTCTGCAATGCTGCTGTCAGCTCCCCGAGCAAACATTAGTCTCCTACTGTCTCCATGGGCTCGGTCTCATTTCCTTGATTTACAAAGGAAATCATACAAGACATACTCCCAGTCTGGAATCTTTCACTAAACATAATACCATGCCAGACAGTGGCAGTGTACGCCTTTAATCCCAGCATTCAGGAGGTAAAGACAGGCAGATCTCTGAGTTCAAGGCTAGCCTGGTCTACACAGTGAGTTGTAGGACAGCCAGGCCTACACAGAAAAACCCTGTCTTGAAAAACCAAAAGAGAAAGAAAAAAAATTAACCTGAGATTTATCTGTATTGTTCCTCTTTTCATGCTGGAAAAGACTCAGCAGTTACGAGCATGGGCTGCTCTCCTAGGGGACCCAGGTTCAATTCCCAGCACCCACACTGGGACTCACAACTGTCTGTAACTCTAATTTCAGGGAATCCAGCGCACATGAGATGCACACACACACACACACACACACACACACACACACACACACACACACGTAAACACTCATACACATAGAAATAAAAGGTTTTTTTTAAAGGACACAGTATATAAATAATCATGGTGACATACATTTGCAGTCTCAGTACTCAGAAGGCAGACAGGAGGGTAACTGGAAGTTTGAAGCTTCCCTGTTCTACATAGAAAGTTCCGGACAAGCCTGGGCTACATAGTAAGACTCCTATTTAAAAAACAATTACTCAATCAACCAATCAATGAAAATTGAATACATGAAATTGGCAACCATACCGAGCTTCCCTCATCTAACAGAGCAGTTACAGCTGACACAGGTATAAAAGCAGATGGGGTGGACTGGGCGGGACTGAGAGCTGTCATCCTTGGGATGATAGAAGCAAGAGAATAAATGTCTTCCTGTGACTCTTACTTCCTGGAATTAATTAAGATAGGGCCGGCATATAAAGTCCACTAGAAACTGCTCCACTACACACTGGAACTCATTAGTTTATGTAACACAATTTTTTGAGTGGGCACCCCACCGAGACCTCGTAAAACAGCACTGAGTAAAATAAGGTGGCCGTTCCCCTGGACTCCCCTCTTGCCACAGGGAGAGGGCATCGTATTAACAGACAAATGATAAGAGTGTGCCCGGCAGTCACCAGCGCTCAGCAGGGAAATCAGGCCGGTTAATAGAAGTCTACCTGAGAGGGTATTTCCCAGAGTGCTCAGAGAAGCATTCTTCTGATAAAATCACATGAATAAAGATCAGATGAGGAAAGCTGATCTTCTCTCCAGTGTTCCCAAGACTATCGCAGGCAAAGAAAACCAAGTTCAAAGTCTCCGAGACTGCGAGCAACAAGCTGGGCTGGTGAGAGGACCGCGGAGACATCAAGGGCTGAGGCTGCGGGAGGGGCAGTGTTGTCACATGCCAAAGCCGTGTACAAGGCCTTGTACCCTGACTTGGCTGGAATGCCCTGATGATTGGCCGTTGCCATGTTTGGAGCAGAAGATTCCTGTGAAGTGACCTAGGAGTTCGGATAAGCACCTTGGCCTCTTTCTGAAGATTCCTGGGACTGAGATAAGAAGCCAGGTCTTGAGCTAGTAGATTACTAAATAGTCCTGGCCATGTGAGTGGAGAGAAGGAAAACTCCCAGGTTTAGGTGCAGTTTAATGCTGTCCATCCATCCTGTCTCTCTGTGAGGCTCAATAATAAGATCACTCCCTTCCTGCAGCAGTTATTGTAGTTCAGACACTACACTGCAGAATAAATTCACTAATTTAATCCTTACAGTAGCACTGTGAGGTATGTTCTACCTGCACATTGCTTTACAGATGAGGAGGTAGGCAAGAATAGCTAGATAACAGGTGGGCAGGAACATACAGTGGAGATTATGTGGGGATGTGATGCTGGTAGCCTGACCTCAGAGTCTATGTTGTTCGTTCCACACATTATCATCCCTTCAAGTTGATGTAGGGAAAAATAATAAGTCAGGCATCATGGTACACACCCTGCAATCCCAGTATTTTGGAGGCTGAGGAAGGAAGACCGTAGCTCCAATGTTGGTCAAGCCAAAACTGAGGAAGAGGAGAAACATGACTAAAATATATTGTTTGAAAAAAATTTGAACAGAAAAGTGGGAAAAAAACTCTGAGGGTGGTGAGGATGAAAAGGAAAGGAAAAGAAAGGGTGGGGGCAGGCAAAAGGAGGAGAGCTGAGGGTATAACCACTTTATTCAAAGTAAGTCTGTAAAATTGAGAAACGTGTCATATAGTGACCATTCATTTAAAGCTTTTGGCCCAAGCAAACTTGCAGAAACAACCTTGCTATCTCTTGTTATGAACACAATCAATCGCTTTCCAATGGAGCCACATTGATGGGTTCTCTTGGATAAAGCAGTGACTGATATCCACAGCCAGATGTTCTAGTTTGCCTTCTGTGACTGTAATAAACACTCCACCAAAGGCAATCTGGGGAGGAGAGGATCTATTTGGTTTCCACTTCCAGGTCACGATCCATCAATGAGGAAAGTCAGGGCAGGACTCCAGCAGGAGCTGAAACAGAAGCCTTTGGAAAAACATTGCTTACTGGCTTGCTCTCTTCTAAAGCCGAGGACAACCTGCCTGGGATGGTACTGCCCATGATGAGCTGGGCTCTCTTACATCAGTTAGCAATGAAGACAATGTCTGCAGACATGCGCCAGGCCAGTCTGACAGAGCAATGCTTCAATAGAGGCTTCCTTCTCCCAGGTGGCTTTAGCTTGTGCCAGGTTGGCAAGAGAAACCAACCAATAGTCATGGCCACGTCAATGGGGAGTTAAGGTGTTGAGGACAGTCATGTGTTACTTTCCTTACTGCTGTGACAAAATACTTCACAGAAGTGACCTAAGTAAGAAGTTTGCTTTGGCTCATGGTTTAGAGAGCACAGTCCCCTATGGTGGGAGAAAGCACAGCAGTAGGGCAGCTCCATGGGTAGTGGTTGGAGTGACAGGACAGCCCTGCACAGAAAACAGAGGGCTGAACAGGAAGTGGTGTGGAGTGACAGGAAGTGGTATGGAGTGACAAGACAGCCCTGCACAGGAAACAGAGGGCTGAACAGGAAGTGGTGTGGAGTGACAGGAAGTGGTGTGGAGTGACAAGACAGCCCTGCACAGGAAACAGAGGGCTGAACAGGAAGTGGTGTGGAGTGACAGGAGGTGGTGTGGAGTGACAAGACAGCCCTGCACAGGAAACAGAGGGCTGAACAGGAAGTGGTGTGGAGTGCTACACAGGAAACAAAGGGCTGGACAGGAAGTGGTTTGGAGTGATAGGAAGTAGTGTGGAGTGACAGGAAGTGGTGTGGAGTGACAGGACAGACCTGCACAGGAAACAGAGGGCTGGACAGGAAGTGGTGTGGAGTAACAGGACAGCCCCTGCACAGGAAACAGAGAGCTGAATGGGAAGTGGTGTGGAGTGACAGGAAGTGGTGTGGAGTGACGGGACAGCCCTGCACAGGAAAGAGAAAGCTGAACAGGAAGCAGAAGTTAGGTATAAACCCTTTCAAAGACTAGCTCTTAATGGCCTTCGCTTATGCTGCTTGTCTCAAAGGTTCCATAGATTTCCAGAAGAGAGCTACCAGCTGGAGACCAAGTGTTCAACACAGGAGCCTGTGGTGAACACTTCAGACCCTGTAGGCCAGTGGTTCTCAACCTGTGGGGCGGTATCCCTTTGGGGAGGGTCAAGCTTCACAGGGATGGGATATTAGATATCTAGAATACCAGATGTTTACATACAGCAATAACATTCCAGTTATGAAGTAGCAACAAAATAATTTCATGGCTGAGGACCGTTGCTGTAGGCAGTTCTTTAGAAACAACCGACGAGAACATTTCAAAGTATGAAGGCATGCACCTGTTTTGGGTTTGGTGAATCTTTTCTTGCCAATACCTTTCTTCCATTTTATTATGGCCAAAGAATATTTATCTTTACTTTATCCTGACACAAAATAAGCAGGCCCCAGTGCTATCATCAGTATCCATAAAATATTTCTGGGAGACCCTGCGACTCATTGTCTTGTCTATCAGGCCAAGATTCCTCTCAGACTCTCCTGGGCTGGAATTTTATGATCATGAAACCAAAGATTAGCAAGGATGAGAGAGTTACCCAGGCTCCCTGACCAGCTTCTGACCAGCTTGGCAGAGCCAGGACCAGAACGTTCCTGATGTTTTTATAGCCGGCTGTGAGCTCATCCTGCAACAGGTGCTTTTGTTGTTTGAGGAGACGAAACTATTGTGTAAGAGCTAGGCAAACTCTCTCTTCAGGCTGCCGCAGAGGCTGGCAGCACCCAGTTGTTCCGAGGGTCCAGCTGCACTGGGTTTAATGCTGTTTGGACTTCAGCCTTGCCTGCCAGTGCTGAAATATGGGCACATCCAGGGAAGCGAGGCTTTCAACAAAACACTTGATTTAGAGCTCGAGTGTCCGAAAGTAACACAGCTTAAGTATTTTCCTAGTGTGTTCTCTACAGTCATCGTAGGCACAACGGATGGGGCAGGCAATCTTTTATGAGTGTGGAAATAGAAGGTTTGGTTGCACAATGTTGCAGGCAGGACAAAGAGCTCTCTCTTCCCAATACTGTCAATGGCTTTAGCTGTTTAGCCCAGGCTAAAAGATACTTGAGGCTGTATCTAAGCATGCACCTCGGCATATTCAGGGCTCTAGGTCATCTTAACATCAGAAGAAACAAAAACAACATTACAAATGGGGAATCAATAAATTGGTGATTTTCTTTGATCTTAAAAAGCACACCTCCACTGAATACAGAATAAGATGTTTTTAAAATGTGATTTTGTGTTCATAACTATAGGCATACATGAAGTTTGCGTGTGGATGTCTATCGATTTCCCAGGTAACAAAGTAGCCAAAGGCTGGGCTCCTGGGATGAACAGCTTCATGACAGCTGTTTAGAGTGTCGTGTTACAAGGCCAGGTATACAAGCTTTGCTTTGTGGTCCTGTGCTCACATTGCGGTCAGTGAAGTTCATTGAATGCAAAGGGAGATGTGGATGCTACTGGTTCTGCCTGTAGTTTAAAACGTTGCAACCAGGTATGGCAGTGCACGCCTTTGATCCCAGCACTTGGGAGGCAGACAGGTAGATCTCTGTGAGTTCGAGGCCAGTGCATGACTCTGACTTGTACTAATTCTCTGCTACTTATCCACGAGCAAAGGAAAAGCCCATGTCCTGGAAGAATTATGAAGGAACTGTGAGGACAGTAAGTTTCCATACCTGAACCAGTGCCCAGTAAATGACTTTGGCTGGTTTTAGTGTTCCGCTGTTTATCATAAAAACATTTCCTCAAGTGCATAGATGTCAATGTTGTTTATGATAGGCTCTCACAATGCAGCCCTGGCTGGCCTGGAATTCTGTATGCAGTCAAGGCTCTCCACAAGCTTAGGGCTCTACCTACTTCTGCTTACTGCACTATGGGCTGAGAATGTGCACCAGCAGGCCCGGCAGGAGGGCTGCCATTGCGCTCTGCCCCAGAACTTCTCATTGCTCCTGTCAGACACGTTTGTCTTACTTTTAACGTCAGCATATGATTTGTTAAAAATCCATTCTATTTTCAATTTTCCAGAAACATCTTGGCCATTCCATCCTCTCACCATCACTTCATTCATTCGAATTCTTCCTTCCAGTTAGCACTGTTCAGAATGAAGAATCTACTTTTCAATATTTTATTTTGAAATATTCATAAGAAAAAAGTTGTGGGAGAGTGCAGGGACCCATATCTTCTTTATCGTTGTTCTCTCAATTGTAAAATTATGGAAAAATAACCAAACCAAGTTATTCTGGTTTGATCCACAGAGAATATTCAGATTTCTACAGGGTATCTATTCTGTGACTGTGTGTAACAATGGGCACAGTCACGATAATTAACTACACCATCATAACGAGGCTCCTTCATGCCACCCTTTCGATTCAGATTCCCCTCTCTCACGCAATCCCTAACCCCTGGTCAGTAGTAGGGTTTCTTATCTCCTTGGTTTTTCTTTTTAGGTACAATGATTCCTCAAAGGGGTTACTAAGGGTTTTGGTTTATTCCTCCCCCGAAGACCAAGTACAACAACTAAATGACATGATGACTTCAGCGTGGTGCGATCATCACTGAGCAAACAGTGAAGCTTAGCACGGACCCTCAGCTGTCCCTCCTGTCTCTCCTTCCAGCCCCAAAGGCTCATCTCCCGACAGCTGGCAACCTCCAGATCCTGGATGGCTCAACACATTCAATCCCAGCACATCCTCATCAGAGTTGTACCCTTTCTCCAGAATCTTGGCACGGTTTGCCTCACTCCATTCTTCCTGTGCCACTTTCCCTGGGCATGCACAGCATCCTTGCCCTTCCTGTCGCTCACCACTGTGTCACTGGCACTGCTATTGCTGTGGAAAGTGATTGAGCAAGGAAACTTAAACAAGGGAGGGAGGGAGAAGGGAGACGGGGAGGGGAGAGGACAGACTGGGTTCATGAGTGCAGAGATTTCAGTACATCACGGTGAGAAGAACATGATGAAGAACAGCAGAGCTGCCGTCACGGCAACCATGAAGTGGTGCGCTCAGGCTTGCTCTTTCTACTTTCCTTCCATCAGAACCCCTAGCTTTTAGGATGGTGCCGCCCACATTCGAGCATGCTTTCCACTATGGTTAATCCTTTCTGGAAATCTCTTCACAAGCACATGTCAGGTATGCTTTGTGGGTAGGGAGCTTTTACCATTCAGCTACTTCAAGCGAAGCTGGTCTACGTATGCTTCCACACAGGATTCTGGGTGAACGGCCGTTTCCCTTTTCTGAGATGAATAATAAGGAGTACAGTTAATGGGTCTACTTTCTGTTGCTTTCTTTGTTTGTTTTGGTTTTGTTTTTTTTCCCCTCTGAGACAGGGTTTCTTTTTGTAACAGCTCTAGCTGTCCTGGAACTCACTCTGTAGACCAGGCTGGCCTTAAACTCACAGTGATCTGTCTGCCTCTGCCTCCTGAGTGTTGAGATTAAAGGCGTGTGCCCATCACTGCTTGGCTTTTTTGTTTGTTTGTTTGTTTGTTTCTACTTTCAGTTTTAAAAGGAATTATAAAATTATTCACCAGACTGGCTGTGCTATCTTACTTTCCTATCAGCAATGGGTGAGTGAGTGGCTTCAGTCATCTGAATCTTTACCATAATTTTTCAGCACCCGTATTTTTGATTTAACTATTCAATAGTGACATCACATTGGATCTTAATTTGCATTTTCTAAAATCTAATGATACTGGCCATCACAGTGAAATTCTCTATATTTCATCCAGTTTCCTACTGGATATTTTTAAGTAATAAGAGTATTTTTATGTTTTTTGGGATTTTTGTCCGCCTATTTGTTTGTCTGTTTTGTGATGGGATCTTTTCTGTAGCCCAAACTAGCCTGGAACTCACTATGTATTTCATATAGTCTGGCCTCAGACTCAGGACAATTCTCCTGCCTCAGCTTCGTGAGCGCTAGGATTACAGGCATATGCTAGTACCAAATTTTCAGAGTTCTTTATATAGTCTGACTGCTGGTCTTTTGTTATATATGTGGCTAACAAAAAAACTCTTAGTCTGCAGCTTGCTTACTCATCCTTTTAAGAGGGCTTTTTTAAAAAGTTGGGTCTAACTCACCAGATTTTCCTGTTATCGCTCCTATTGGTGTCACAGCTGAGAAAACTTAGTAACAGCAACACAGTGTATAACTCTGTCAGTATAACAAAATGCCTAGGCAATTTCCTTCAAGGGGAAAGGCTTACTTTAGCTCCCAGTGTTGGAGGTATCTCTCTACCTATGGCTATCTCTAGGCCAGCAGCTCATCGCTCCTGGGCCTGTGGTGAAGCAGAACATTACATACACAGTGGGAGCATGAGGCGGATGAAGAGCAAGAAACAGCAAGAGAAGACTAGGGTCCCTCAGTCCCCTTCCAGGGGTATTTGTTCCCTTCAAGAGCACAGTATCAATGCACTGGCACAGACTCCTTACATTTCCAAAATTTGCCAACAGCACATAGGTTTGGGGCTAAGCATTTAACATAAATATCTGATGTGTTCTGTGGCCTGGGGTCAGGTCAGGCCAGATCCAAAGGACAGTAGATGTGCACCAACATTCAGCGTAGGTTCTGAATAGTATCTACTGCTCCTCTTTTTCAGCATGTATATGTCAGCATGTATATGTCTGCATGAGTGCGTGAGCATCTGTGTTTAGTCCACGTTCCTCTGCGTGTGCATGGAGGCTGGAAGAAAGCATCAGGTTTTCTTCTCTGTCCTCTCTGCCTACTCCTTTGAGGCAGAGGCTCTCTCTGACCCTGGAGCAAGTGTTTTCTCAGCCAGGCTTGAGGTCTGCAAGCTCCAGTGTTCCTCTTGTCTCTGCCCCTGACAAGGCTGGCGTTGCAGGCATGCACAGGATGCCTGGCTTATTCTGTTGGTGCCAGGATCCGAATTCTAGTTAGTCCTCAATGCTTCGGGACATCTCTCCAGATCCTATCTACTACTCTTCTAAAGTGTTATAATTTTAACTGTTAAGTCTATGACCTTTTTTACAGTTAATTTAACATAAAAAGTAAGAGACCAAAGTTGAGACACTTTCTTTCAGAGCTATGGATACTCCATTGTTCCCCTGCCATATGTTGGAAAAAGTCCTTTTCCCCTTTTCGTCGAAATACCTTTGCAGCTTTGTCAAAAATTAGATGAACATCCTTCTGCCCTGTGCAGTGTGCATGCATGTGTGTGTGTGTGTGCACGAGTGTGTGTGCATAAGTGTGTGTGTGCGCACATGAGTGTATGTGTTTGACTACATGTGTTCATGTGTGTGTGCACGAGTGTTGTCAGGTTCTCTTCTCTGTTTCACCAATACCTATATATGCCCCTGCATCAATACCACCACCTAAGCTCTACAGAAAGCTATAAAATCACATAGGATGATTCTTTACACTTCATCCTTTTGTGACAATAGTATCAGGCTTGTGTATATTTACAGAGACCCTGACTGCGGTTTTAATGGTAACTGTTTGAAGCCTGGAAAGCTTTATTTTGCTGAGTCTTCCAATTCATGAATAAAATGTTTCGTCAATTATTACGTCTGCTCTCCTTTGCGCGCACCATTTTCAGCCTACAGATCATTTGTGCCTTTTGAGTGTCTCTGCTTAAGCATCTCCTCTTCCTTCGGGAGATGGCAAAGAGCAGTGGCTTCCATCTGGCCTCCTGTCGTCCGTTGTCAGCAGGCAGTGCGGCTGATTCTGGGTCTGTTCTGTCGACCGTCCCTGCGGAACTCCCGAAACTCCTCCAAGGGTTTGGTTTGCCTTTGGCTTTTTTACATTCTTGGAAATTTTCTGGAAGGCAATGTTTCTGAAACCAGAGACAGTTTTGTTTCTTCCTTTCTGAGCTACATGCCTTTATTCGATATACTGGCTAGCATATCGAAAATTACACTAACAAGAGCGAGGCCAGACACTGTTGGTGGGTCCCCTCGCAGCAATGGCATTGTAACAGTTGACCGCAGGGGCCTTATATAAGCTCTTTCTGGGGTTCACCACCATTCCTACTGTGCTGGGAGCTTTTTGTTGCAAGTATTTGTTTGTTAATTTGAAAGCTTTCAGTGCTGAAGATCAAACCAAAGCCTTGTATATATGCTTAACAAATTTTTTTTATGTCATAAAGTGGTATTGGATTTTTTGAGGCCATTCATAGAATCACATGGTTTTCCTTGTTTGCCTGTTGAGATGGGAGATTACATAAATTGATTTACTATTGAACCAGCCTTCCGTCCCTGGACTAACTCCATCTAGTTTTACTGTGTTACTGGCTTAAAGCATTGATGTGTTTGGCTTGCTAATTTTTCATTAAGGATTTCATGTAGAATGCATGTTACTAGCTCCTTCGGCAAATCTATGGACGCAAATACTCTCAACTTTTACCTGAAAGTGGCTTATGCTTCCGCATTCAAAAGGAACAAAAAACCAAAACCCAGACTGGCTGATAGTGATTTTCCCTCTGAATGATGAAGTTGTCACTGCACAGCTTCTGGCTTCACACCCTTTCTGTGTGGACACCCACCATTTCTCTCAACCTCTCATCTCTGATGCTCTTCCTTTTGTCCTTAGCGAACCTAGAGTGGATTTTCTCTCTCTCTCTCTCTTCTTAAAAATCTTACTTATGACTTTATGACTTTGTGTCCCTTTTCATCTTAATTCTTAGAAAAGAAATTCTCATCTATGTTCTCTTCCACTGCTGTTCTTCTCCAGGTTTCTCCACCCACCCCATCCAGAATTCTTACAAAACTTAAATGGTCTTAATTATTTTGCCTTGGAATTGTTCCTTCACTTTCTTTCTCTTTCTCCTTGAATTGTAAGTTGTCCTTAAGTTGATATTCTTCTCGAATATATTTTTCTCTCTAATTAAGTAATCTTGATAATATTTACATTGGTTTATAGGGCTAGTGTAGTTGTCCCTAGTATTGTTTATAAATATGCTAGAGCTTTATCCCTTTGAAGTTAGTGTGACCTTGTGACTTCTTTAAACCTAAGTGTCACCACTGCAGAAGGTTGAAAAGCTACGCAAGTTTCACTAGGATTCCTTAGCTCATGTCACTGCTGTATTGAGCTGGAGCTGTCACTAGCATGGAACCCTGAGTGGCTGTGACCGGCAAAAACTCCAGCCGATCTGCCTTACACATGCAACTTGAACGGGAAAGAAACATTAGCCATGGTAGGTGCCACTGGAGTCTGTGGGTGGCTACTGCAGCATTATAGAGTTTAGCCTGCTGATAATGTGGATAGCTTGAGTTAGGCTGCATCCCTCTGCGTATCTCCTATCTATATGGGGAGCAGATGAAGGCCTTAGTGAGCACACATTGTTGAAATGGGAGAGCCATATGCAGGACCTCAAGGCCTCAGAAACACGGAAGTAAAAGAGCCATTCCAGGCAGAGGGGCGGGGAGGTCTGCTGGAGAGCGTGGTGGTGAGGCTCAGCTCAGAGCTATGGCACAGTCTTCCTCTGGTCCAAAGGTGAAATGTTGAGCAATGTAGAAAGGGTCCACTACAGTTTCGTCCTGTGTGCTGACCGCAGTGGGAGACTGCTCCACTACAGAGGCCTCCCGCTGAGATTAGCTAAGGCTGCCCCTTGGCCAGATGTGTAGGATAAACCTGCCTCCTCTATTCGGATGGCTGACGGAAATGCACAGCTCGAGCCCCCACCAGAGTGAGCAGAGCCCACCTGCCCCAGCTTTTCCGCCTATTCTCTCTCTTCATTCCCTCGTCACAGCACTTGGTCAGTCCATGAAGCTGTGCAGAGGACAGAGGACAGCATAGCTAGAGGCTTCATTCCTCTCAGACAATTTTCTCTTTCCTTTGTTTCAGTGCTCAAGGCCTGGGCCTTTGCTGTCTCCGCAGCTGTGTGCACAGCCCGCCACTACTCCTACCCCATTCTATTAGATAATCAGCTCCTTTAGTTGATCTTTCTCTTAATTTTCTTACTATTACGTAAGCATGAGTGTCCTGTCCAGGAAGCCCAGTATTCCTTTCTAAAATACTTACACCCAATAGTAATTCTCACCTTGGCATTCTTTTTTTAATTTTTTTTTTATTATGTATACAACATTCTGTCTGCATGTATGCCTGCAGGCCAGAAGAGGGCACCAGACCTCATTACAGATGGTTGTGAGCCACCATGTGGTTGCTGGGAATTAAACTCAGGACCTTTGGAAGAGCAGGCTCTTAACCACTGAGCCATCGCTTCAGGCCTCTTTTTCACTTCTAAAAGCTGGAAATTTTCTTTCCTTCCTTTAAAACTGATGTGTTTTAACTTTTGCTTATTATATTTCGTCCTGTATTCCTACTTGTTTGTAGCAGCCAAAGGTATTATTTGTATAACTATATTTGTGATAAAATCCACCTTAAGACCACTCTGTTCTGCCAGTATAACCGTATTTTCTGAAGCATCATCTATATTCATATTGACATCAACTCTCTCCTTGCTGAAATATCTGAGTCACACTTTTCAAATTGATAAATTTAAAAGCCAGGGTAGCCCAGAAACCAACAGAACACTAGAGTTCGGAGATGGAATCTAACACTCAAGGAGAGAAGAACAGCATGTGTCAAGAAAGTGACCTAAACAGAGAAACTTACAGAAACAATGTAGCCTACAACTTAGGGCTGTGCTTCTGGTGAGAGTAAAGACTAAAAACCAACCAACATAACATGTGAATTATCACAACTTAAATCTTTGTAAAGAAAATACAATGTGAAAGTTACATGGCAGACCATGGATTTGGAAAGCAGAAAGGTACCCTATCCAACTTTGAAGGCAAACGGAGTTAACAATGCAGAAATCTTAAACAGTAACTGATGCAAAATCAATGTTTCTAAATGGAATGTATCACGTCCTAGCTTAGAAAGCAGAATGCAATGGACACTGTGTCTTTCTGTATGACCTGAGTGACCAAGTAACCATCTACTAACAGATGAACTGCTCACTATGTACCTACTCTGGATTGAGACCATTACAAATAGGGGCTCAATTGGTCTTTACAACTGCTTCAAGAGTACGTTTTTATAGAAGCCCAGAGATAGAACACGGTGCCCAATTGATGTGGGATGTCCTCTGTGTGCTGTGAATATGTTTTATTACCATTGGCTAATAAAGAAGCTGCTTTTGCCTATGGCAGGCCAGAATATAGGTAGGCAGGAAAGCCAAACTCAATACAGGGAGAAAAGAAGCTGTCATAACATTACTGGTAAGCCACGGGGCATGTGGTGATACACAGATTATTAGAAATGGATTAATTTATATGTAAGGCTAGCCAGTATAAAGCCTGAGCTATTGGCCAAGCAATTATAACCAATATTCAGCCTCAGAGTGGTTTTTTTGGGAACTGACAGGTGGAAGAAAAACCTCTAGTTGTAGTGATATTACATTTGTATTTTGATAAATAAAGCTCGCCTGAAGATCAGAGAGTAAAACAGTCCCACTGGTCAGCCTTACAGACCAGGCAGTGGTGACACACACCTTTAATCCATACTAGTTTGCCATAGAAATCAGGCAGTATTGATGCACGCCTTTAATCCCAGCCCTAGGGAGAGGGAGGAGACAGCGCTCAGACACAATCTCATTCTAAGATTCCTGGAGGCAGGATCACCATTTCAGACTGAGGTAGAGGTAAGAGCCTGATTGCTTTGCTTTTCTGACCTTCAGGTTAAGCCCCAATATCTGTCTCTGGGTTTTTGGTTTTTTATTAGTCATGCTACATCTAGTTACACCCACCGTCACACGCCAGGTAAACACTGGAACCTGGAACAGCTTCCCTTGACATTCATTACATAGCCTGCTTCACTGACACTGTGCAGTATCTGCTGGGGCAGTAGAGAGGAAGCTATGCTGCAGGGAGAAGGACAGAGGACGGGGTTGAATAACCACTGTAGACAGCCATATCCCTGTGCAGCCCAGCTCAGTTCTGGAAGATCAAGTCATCCACCAACAGGTGGCTATTCATGTATTGTTTAAGGCAGCTTTTCAGTACAGCTACTGTTCTAAAGAGACCCCACCCATTTCAACGATCAGATTCTATCAATTCCCGAAAGACTTACTTTTCATTAAAACTCTCTAAGTCATCCAAACTAGAATCTACCTTTTTTTCTCTATTGTGCTTTTCATACAATGACTAAGAGTGGGGCTTGTGCTGGCTGGACAGATGGCTCAGCATGTAAGGCGCTTGCCCTATGACCCTGACAACCAGAGTTCAATCCCCAGAACCCACAGGAAGGTGGAAGGAAAAAATCAGCTCCACAGTTGTCCTCTAAACTCTACATGTGTGCCATTGCATGTTCATGCCCTGCTACATACATATAGACACAAAATAATAATAATAATAAATAATAATAATACATAAAATAAAGAGATGGGTATTTTCCAATCACTACAAAGTCCTACATAGCAGGAACATATTTCAAAATGCATACATCATTCAACCTATTCTTCCCACTAGCCATGGATGCTGGAGCTACTTCCAATCATGATCCAAGCTGGGCCTCTGTATTCCTCCATAGGAGTCTGTCAGGAGCCAATTTCCTCCTAAAATCATTACAGGAACCATCACCCTGGGGAGTCTGCAGAGAACCCCACACCCCTAATTGTGTTAAGAATGGTTCTATTGACAAAGCCTACCCCACACCCAAATTGGTTGTTAATGAGAGCTATCTGTTAGCGGAACCCACCCCGCATTCTAAACTACCTAGAGAACTAGGTGTGTCAACTTCCAGGCCTACTGTGACTTGACCGAAGGTAACCTCCTGCCTACGTGACCAACGAGGACCATGTGACCAACGTGAACCACGCGGCAAGAGCCCAGAACCCTGTGCCCATCCCCCAACTCTTTACTCTATATAAAGCTATACCCCATCTGTAATAAACGGAGGCTCTGACAAACTTTGCATGGCCTTCTTCCTGTCTCCTAGCCCATATCTTCCAGGTAGTGCCTCTCCATGACCCTGGAATAACTGAACTGCCAGGCGGGCTACTAACCCTAGACTAAGTAGCCCGCCAAGGCAATCGACAGGAGTCCTTACTATTGTCTCACTCAAATAGAATAATAATTCCTCATCCTCTATAGGGACTGACCAATGGGCCCCCATGTGGGGTTATGTTGTAAGAACAGTTTTCACAAGATTGTGCTCATGCCTTGGAGCTGTTCTGGGACCCTAGGCCAAGCAATGAACAAATACTCAGATCCGACCAGATCCCTGACTGGGTAACTAAGGAGAACCAGTCACAGTGGTGCACCCTTGTAGCACCATGACTTGGGGGGCTGAAGCAGGAGGATTGTGAATATAAGGGCAGCCTGAGGTAGACAGCAAGACCCTATTTCTAGGAAGGAAGGAAGGAAGGAAGGAAGGAAGGAAGGAAGGAAGGAAGGAAGGAAGGAAGGAAGGAAGGAAAAAAGGAAGGAAGGAATAAAGGAAGGAAGGAAAAAGAAACAAAGGAAGAAAGAAAGGAAAGGAGGAAGGAATGGGAAAGAAATTCAGGAGACCAGGTCAGAAATCTGTTTTCACAACTGGCCTGCTGAAGTTGGGAGTGAGTGCTGTAAGCCCATCCCCAGAGCGTGGCTACCTGGAGTGAGCTCTTTAGAGCAGGATAGGGCTCTGATGACTGGAGGTATGAACAGTCACTCTCTTCAGGTCCACTGTTAATGGGGCCGGGGGGGGGGGGGGGGGCGGGGGGAGGCAGGACTCAGGCAGCAGCGAGGCCCGTATGGCTGAGTGTAAGCAGAACATCATCCTCCAAGTCTTTGCTCTGTGTATATTTTAAAGTAGGTCCTTACATGTGTCTTCAGTTATGCCAAACATTCTTTAAATACAAGAACCAGATTTCATATATTTTTTTAAATAACTCACCATGGCACCTTTCACCGTGCCAGAAAGCAGGCAGACTCTTGATATAAAAGACATGAATTGAGAGGGAAAATTGAGAGTGGGCAAAACTCGGGAGGGACATGGAGAGAAAAGCGTATTTTTGCTATTACTTTATATTACTGGAAGACATTTAGCCAGAGATGTCTTAAAGCCAATTAACACCTTTGGAAAGTCTGAAAATGAAAAAGTTGGAGGGAACGTAATTTTAAATGACATTTTCAAACTATTGAGAACTCAAAACCCGACAAGCTGAAAACAGGGGCTTGTCCTGATGGGATATAGTTGAGTCACGTGGATGCCAGTGTTTGTTTGCCGAACTTGAATGGAGCCTGGGACCTGCCAAAAGCAAAGAGGAAATGAAAGAGTCTGTAGCCGAGGTTTATGCTTTCTCTGGGCGGAATTATAACACCAGGCCGAGACATTGTACAAGTGTAGATGTAGCTGGTTGGAAACAAAGGGAATGCTTGACAAACAATCTTAGCGTCTGGAAGAAGGACACACTCTGCTTATGGCAACTCTGTGCTGCTGAGGAGAGAAGGAGGGAGGAGAGCTGGTATGAGCCCCTTCTGCTGAAAATATCAAACTGTGGGGCTTGAACTGCAGAAATAAATCTTCTCATAATTCAAGATCAGCTCAGGTTCCCTTTATTTTTGAATCGGAGATGGCTGCCTTCTAACTCTTTCTTCATATAACCTCACCTCTGCATCCTGTTTTGCTCTTCTTAGGCGGATGCCAGTCATACCAGAATAGGAGCACCTTTATAACCTCATTCTAACCCATCCACCTCTTTATAGATCTTGACTCCAAAGACAGTTACATTTTCAAGTTCTGGGAGATAGGACTTAAGTAAGCAATACTGAAAGGGAGAGCTCTAATCCCACCTATAACAGCCCCTAAGAGTCTCAAGAAAGTAAAAGGGTCACATGATGCCTGGGTGCCCACCTGCTCCTGTGTTCAAAAGCAGCTAAGTTAGATGGAAATCTCACCCTCTAAACTTTCTAGGCGGGACCTTGGCTCCAGACCCAAGGCCTGTTTCATCTCAGTTCCACATCACGATGCTCACTGGAGAAATCTGAATGGAAAGTAGACCAGAGAGGCCTTTAGCAGATCCTTTGCTTACAGAGACACACACGGACCCCGTGGCCGTGCAGAATGCGTGCCTTCCTGTGTTCTTAGCACACCACCTGAAATATGAGAACCTGCCAACAAGCTGTTCCCTGATGCCACCTGGCAGCCTGCTGGATGCCTCTGCCAGGAGGAGAGCATCAAGGAGGATCTGCATGGGTGTGTGATATAAGGCAGGCTTGCGCTGCAGTGCGAGTTCCTCTGCCAGGAGGAGAGCATCAAGGAGGATCTGCATGGGTGTGTGATATAAGGCAGGCTTGCGCTGCAGCGCGAGTTCCTCTGCCAGGAGGAGAGCATCAAGGAGGATCTGCATGGGTGTGTGATATAAGGCAGGCTTGCGCTGCAGTGCGAGTTCCTCTGCCAGGAGGAGAGCATCAAGGAGGATCTGCATGGGTGTGTGACATAAGGCAGGCTTGCGCTGCAGCGCGAATTCTGGTATTGCACAGAATAAATCGTTTTTAAGCGAGTGTGAAAACACACGTGGAAACTCTTACGGCGCTTGAAGAACATAAACGGTCCCATTTGAAAACCAGAAAACAAATTAGCTTGTAAAGGAACTTTCCATTAAAAGAAACAGGGTATGCACTATTGATATCACCAGGGTCCAATGCATTGTTACAATCTGACGGTCTCACACACAGCCTGGCTCTGGTTGAATTGAATGGATCACAAAACCAGATTAAAAGTCATGAATCTGCGAAAGAGACTAGTATGGGGATGGGAGGATAGAGTAACCAGAGTGTGAAACTGACAAGGACAAACTAAATTAATTAAAAGGTAACTCATGAAGGTAACAAATGGTGAATGGATTTCAGATAGAGCTGCCCTGGTGAAGGAAAGAGAAGGGAACTAAAGAGCTTGCTCTTTCTCTGTGAGGAGTCCAAAAACATTTGCTCACATATCCTGTTCTAACAAAATCCTTGCAGAGCAGCTGAGAATGCAACTTCTTTTGGGGGGAAGGGTTGAGACAGGGTTTCTCTGTGTAGCCCTGGCTATCCCAGAACTCTCTCTATAGACCAGGCTGGCCTTGTCTATAGAGATCCGGCTGCCTCTGCCTCCTGAGTGCTGGGATTAAAGGCATGCACCGACGTGCCTTAATATAAAATCTTAATCCAGATACTTCCAATGCCATTAGTGAAGAGAACTAAGGCTTGCATTGGTTTTCTTAGAGCAAACTTAAGGGGTTGGAGAGATAGCTCCATAGTTAAGAGCACTGGTTGCTTTTCCAGGACCGGGCTTCAATTCCCAGCACCCACATAGTGGCACACAAGCTTCTGTAACTGCTGTCCCATTAAACCCAACACCTTCTTCTGCTCTCCTAAGGCACTGTACATACATAAGGGCACAGATACACATGCAGGCAAAACGCCATACACATTTAAAGACCAAACGAAAAGAGATGTAGTCAGAATGTATGGTGGCACTAATCTCAGGACCTGCTATTTAAGGTTTTCTTTGATTGCCTAGTGAGTTCAGGTCAGCCTGAGATACAGGAGACCCTGTCTTAACAAAACAGAGCATGGGAATTTTGTCCCTACAGGAAAGGTTCCGTTTTTTCAGTTTCTTTTGACACCCTGGAAACCAATAGGGGCACGTTCCTCTCCAACTGCAGTGCCTTTTCCTGAATAGCAATTCATACTGAGAATCATTTGAGGCGTGGCTCCTCAGGGATCAGGTCAGATCCCCAGAAGCCCACAGTCACCAAGTTACACCGTTGGACAGTGAGCGGTGTGAGGCATCTTGTCACTGGGTTTCCAACTTTCAGCATGAAGCCCCTTCTAAGAACAGCAAAGAAATCATTGACAAGCAACTGCCTCGTAAGGGGGTCAAGAGCACCAACCTACCATTGTTTCTACCACAATGCTTTAGAACGCTTTTACCCTGAGGAATTGGTATAAAACTTTTCTAAAATAATACAGTCTATTTAGCTCACCACATTTCTCCCCTTTTCTGCTTTTTATCTTGGTTGAAGTTACAGCAATTATCCTTATCTTAATTTCCTGGCACACACATTACATTCAACTGCTACTTGTAAAAATACTTGTTTAAATGGTTCTTATAATTTTATTATTTCTTATTAAGTCAAGTCAAATCTATTTTGGATACAGAAGTATAAATAACAAAATTTTGCCTTGCTGGGCTTCCATGATGTCTTTGAAACTTGAGATTTCTGTTTTAAGTGAATATTTTTTTTACATCAGGAAAAAAAACCAACATGGGCAGGAATCTGGGTTAGAATGGAGCTTCCTGGCTGTGATACAGAGTAAGGAATATTTCACACTGACCTCCTGGAAGACTGATTCCCCGCCTCTCCCCCCAAAAAAGCTTTGGCTATCTGTCACCTTTCATTATTTCAATCCGATGCCTCCATCTTCAACACTGAAAAGTTTTATGTAAACCTGTTAAATGGTGACTTACCAACACCTTGGCTGCAAAAGCAAAAATAGCACAGGTGACCTGAGGCTTCCCCAGGAGCCATTCCAATGCTCACGACTAACATGTCCCTCATTTGTGGCCCACCAACATGCCAAAGCAGGCCCGTACCCTTGGCATCAATCCTGCAGTCGCTACCATTCCCAGCATGCCCTGCCTAAAAAGCTATCATGGGAACCTTGGTAAAATACATGGTCTTGGTTTCTTACTGTGGGTCTGATAAAACACCCAACAAAGGCAAGTTAACGGTGCAAAGAAGATCCATGAAAGTTCCTGGAGGACATCATCCATCCTGGTGGAAAGAGCATGGCCGCGGAGGCAGAAAGCAGGTCAGTCACACGAAATCACACACACAGGAGGCAGTGTGTGTGTGTGTGTGTGTAAGCTGGTCAGTCTCACCGAATCCCACACAGGAGGTAGTGTGTGTGTATGTGTGTGTGTGTATTAGAAAGCTGGTCAGTCAGAAGGAATCCCACACAGGAGGTAGTGTGTGTGTATGTGTGTGTGTGTGTATTAGAAAGCTGGTCAGTTACATGAAATCACACACACAGGAGGCAGTGTGTGTGTGTGTGTGTGTGTGTATGTGTGTGTATTAGAAAGCTGGTCAGTCACACTGAATCACACACAGGATGCAGTGTGTGTGTGTGAGTGTGTGTGTGTGTGTGTGTGTGTGTGTGTGTGTGTCAGAAAGCTGGTCAGTCACACTGAATCCCACACAGGATGCAGTGTGTGTGTGTGTGTGTGTGTGTGTCAGAAAGCTGGTCAGTCACACTGAATCACACACAGGATGCAGTGTGTGTGTGTCTGTGTGTGTGTGTGTGTGTGTATTAGAAAGCTGGTCAGTCACACTGAATCCCACACAGGAAGCAGTGTGTGTGTGTGTGTGTGTGTGTGAGAGTGTGTGTGTGTGTGTGTCAGAAAGCTGGTCAGTCACACTGAATCACACACAGGATGCAGTGTATGTGTGTGTGTGTATTAGAAAGCTGGTCAGTCAGAAGGAATCCCACACAGGAGGTAGTGTGTGTGTATGTGTGTGTGTGTGTATTAGAAAGCTGGTCAGTTACATGAAATCACACACACAGGAGGCAGAGTGTGTGTGTGTGTGTGTGTATGTGTGTGTATTAGAAAGCTGGTCAGTTACATGAAATCACACACACAGGATGCAGTGTGTGTGTGAGTGTGTGTGTGTGTGTCAGAAAGCTGGTCAGTCACACTGAATCACACACAGGATGCAGTGTGTGTGTGTGAGTGTGTGTGTGTGTGTGTCAGAAAGCTGGTCAGTCACACTGAATCCCACACAGGATGCAGTGTGTGTGTGTGTGTCAGAAAGCTGGTCAGTCACACTGAATCCCACACAGGATGCAGTGTGTGTGTGTGTGTGTTTGTGTGTGTGAGTGTGTGTGTGTGTCAGAAAGCTGGTCAGTCACACTGAATCACACACAGGATGCAGTGTGAGTGTGTGTGTGTGTGTGTGTGTGTGTGTGTGTGAGAAAGCTGGTCAGTCACACTGAATCACACACAGGAAGCAGTGTGTGTGTGTGTGTGAGTGTGTGTGTGTGTGTGTGTCAGAAAGCTGGTCAGTCACACTGAATCACACACAGGATGCAGTGTGTGTGTGTGAGTGTGTGTGTATTAGAAAGCTGGTCAGTCACACTGAATCCCACACAGGATGCAGTGTGTGTGTGTGAGTGTGTGTGTGTGTGTATTAGAAAGCTGGTCAGTCACACTGAATCCCACACAGGAAGCAGTGTGTGTGTGTGTGTGTGTGTATTAGAAAGCTGGTCAGTCACACTGAATCCCACACAGGAAGCAGTGTGTGTGTGTGTGTGTGTGTGTGTGTGTGTGTGTGTATTAGAAAGCTGGTCAGTCACACTGAATCCCACACAGGATGCAGTGTGTGTGTGAGTGTGTGTGTGTGTGTGTGTGTGTGTGTGTGTCAGAAAGCTGGTCAGTCACACTGAATCACACACAGGATGCAGTGTGTGTGTGTGTGTGTGTGTGTTTGTGTGTGTGAGTGTGTGTGTGTGTCAGAAAGCTGGTCAGTCACACTGAATCACACACAGGATGCAGTGTGTGTGTGAGTGTGTGTGTGTGTGTGTGTGTGTGTGTGTGTGTGTGTGTGTGTCAGAAAGCTGGTCAGTCACACTGAATCCCACACAGGAAGCAGAATGCTGTGATGAGGCGGGACTGCGAAGCCTCAGCTGTACCCGCAGGGACCCACTTCTTCCACCAGTCTCCATCTCTCAAAGACTTCACACTTTTTCTAATTAGCAGCAACAGCAGAGGATCAGATGTTCAAACACAGGAGTTTCTGTGGGGATGTTTCCCATTCAAACTGTAAAAGGCACAGAACGAGGTCTGTGTTGACGGAATAATCGCCGTGACATCTGAGACATCAAGTCTAGAGTCGCAGCCAAGACTTTTGACAGCATGAGACTTCTAATGATATCTAATTGTGTTTTCTTCCAGACAAAACCTCACTGTGTAGCCATGACTGGCTTGGAACTCACAAAAGAGACGCCTCTGCCTCCGCCTCCCAGGGCTGGGATTACATGTGCGCACCGCCATGTCTGGTTAACTGTTTAAGGACAGATGCAGTTTCTTATAAGCTGAACTGGGTGCAAGTTCAGCTTATAAGCTGAACTGGGTGCAAGTTCGCAACAACTTTCCCACACTTCATTCACCTCATACGTAAAAATATTAAATCACGAGGCACAGACAGGTGACCCTCTCGTATCATCATGGACGGGAGTTCTGAAGCAATCCCATTGGAAGTTAACTGCCGTCCCCAAATCCACCTTTTACTAAAGATCAACTCAGCTTATAAAAGCCTCTCAGGGTATTCATTTTACCAAATATAAGAAAACCGAGTGAAGATAACATTTCTCTTTTTTTTATTTGAAATTCTTTCGTACAACGTATTTTGATCATATTCTTTCCCCTCCCCCAACTCCTCCCATGTTCTCCTCACCTAGCTAGTCACCCTTCATTTTCCCTCTCTTTCTCCAAAACAAAAAATAAAAAACCAAGCAAGCAAACAAACAAACAACATAAAACAATAAGACAAAACAAAAAATGCACACAAAAAATTCAGAGTCCATTTTGTGTTGGCCAACTGCTCCTGGGCATGGGACCTGCCCAGGAGTGTGGTTTATATGCCCAGTGACACTTGGAGAAAACCCATTTTCCCTTTCCCAGCTGGTGTAGATCACAAAGAGATTCTTGGTGAGGGTGGGGCTCTGACTACCTAGCACCCCTCCTCTGTGCTGGAATCACGTAAGTCTTGGGCATGATGCTACAGTCTCTGTGTTCAAGTGGGCAGTAGCTCTGCTGTGTCCGGAAGACGCTGCTTCCCTGGAGTCATCTCCATGCCTGGCTCTTACAGTCTTTCTGCCTCCTCGTCTGCATAGATCCCTGGGTCACAAAGGGAAGGTTTTGGTAAAGATATCCCATTTAGGACTAAAAGCGCTATTTTTGTTCATTTAAGAAAGCTTGCTTTATAGAGCAAAATTTGTTCCTAACTTTATAACTTCTCTTCCTTTGTCTCTGGTATATAGCTCAGTCTGTTTGATGTGTGTAGAATTTTACTTTATTTTAATTGTTTTATTTAGCATCAGTTCATTTCATGAAACTACTCTCCAACACCCCTTAGACTGCTAGTGAATTCTCTTGCAGTTCACTGACCTGCCTCTAGATGGCATTAGTCTGTACCTTACAAGGCTTTTACCTTCCCGGCAACAAAGTTGCTATGGCAACACAATATGTAAATAGAGAAAAATCAGTCAGCATGCAAGTGCAAACAACTGAATCTGTTGCTAGTTAAGGTCAGTACAGCCGTATTAAAGGCTTACAGAAACACGGAATTGGATTTTCCCTGTAGGAACGGGCTACAGCACAATCTGCCCAAACAACCTGTCACCCCAAGCAGGTGCTAAAGTCCTGGTTCTATCAGGAACCTCAGTAGTGTCACAGTACCTGGGCACACTAGATCCTCAGAGCTACTAAGATGGCAGCCCTCTACCTGGACCCTTGACCATGCCAGTATCCTGTATGGGTGCTAACCTGAAACCATGCTCAGCTACTTTACTGGCTACCCACCAATCAGATCCGAGCATGCTCGGTGGGCCAGGACAGCCCATTTTCCAGCCTCAGTAACAGAGCAGGCGCACATTAGGAAGATGAGAGTGTGTGACTCATACCCTCACCACAGCCACTGACCAAGTGCGCTGAGGCCAGGACCCTGAACCTGGCGCTGTAGGAAACACACAGACACTTGCTTTCACAGTACCCTAAAACGATTACGGGTTCACCCAAACCTATTGATCTGCCGCAGGACCATCTTTTTGAATTTTCTGGTTTTATAACATTACATTTCTTTTGGACTTTTATTATTTTTAATTACGTGTGTTCATATGTTTCCGTGTGAGGGTATGCAAACAAGAACACGGGTGCCCATCCCTGCTGGGAACTGAAGACAGTCTTCTGAAAAGAGCAGTATGTGCTCTTGACTGCTGAGCCAGCATCTCTCCACCCCAGTACGACACTGCATGGCACTCACTGACAACACTTGGAAAAACAAATGCCAAAAACGTTTTATCTATCAGGCTCCACGGTGACGGCTCAGCAGGCAGATCACTTGCCATACAAGTATGAGGACTTAAATTCAAATCCCGGGGGCTCATATAAAGGCTGTGGGCAGAGTATGCATCTCTAATTCCAGTGCTCTCACGGGGAAATGGGAAGCAGAGAAGAATCCCCTGAAGACTGAAGGCTTGCAGGCGTGATGTAGACAGTTGTGAGCAAGAATGGACCCTGCCTCAAACAAAGCAGAAGACGCGAACCAAAGGAGGAGCGCGTTTCTCCACCCTCCTTACTGCTCTCACCTCCGACGCAGTGCAGTCCTGCAGATGCAGATTTGGTCCTCCATCCAGCCTTAACCCTTCTATCCCATTTAGCACCGTTTTCGCCATTTTAGTCTATGTTTACAGGCACAGCAGGCCCTCTGCTGGGCTGCTTAGCCAGGCCTGCTCTCTAAGGCTGTGCCTTTGGGGTATGGTCAGCCCTCCAAAGCCTGGCTGCTTCAGAAGGAAGTTGCTGCTGCTGCTCATGTTTTCACGAGTATCATTTGCAAATTCCTGAGGGCACATCGAGGGGTGGGGACAGCTTGTGGCTACCCTTCCCCGAAGGCCAACTAAGGAGCAGCCAGACACCAACCCTACAGACGGCTGCATTCCAGACAGGCACCATGATTAAAAGGACACTACTCCATCATTAAGACTGCAGACCTAATATCAGTGGCCTGATTTTTCACGGAAATTATTTCAAAAACCAAACTCTACTGGAAAGTGGTTTTCACATTGGGGGAGACTGGCTTTCTTTTAACCCTTTCTCTTTCCAGTGACAAGAGGGTGAAGAAGAAATGGCGTTAGCTGTGTCAGGAAGGTCAGTGAGTGTTTACTCAAATGGTAAAAGCAGGTCAGGAACACACTAACTGATGGAAGTGAAGCAGGCTGAGGTCTTTGGAACCCGGCTGTGCAATAAACCAGAGCTATCAAGTACATTTCTTTCCTGTCGCTGTCTCTTTGCCAGCCTTCGGCATTAGAAAGGACCTGGCTTAGACATCATCTGACTGTGCCTCGCTCTCTCAAATGATCAGTTCCCATCTTTCATTGCAGTAACTGCCCCTCAGAATCCACAGGGGAGTACAACCCTGATCTCACAAGACACCACAGTCTGGGGATGCTCAAGTCCCTTATATATAATCTGATAAAATCTGTTTATAATGCACACACATCTCTTGACTTCCAAACATCTCTAGATTGGTCCGAATACCTAACACAACCTAAAATCTACCTAAATAATTATTGTATTGTTTAGAGAATGGTGCACAGTTAGCATAGATACAATTTATTTTTTTTCAGAGGATTTTATTTTAGGGATGGGATTGAGCCTAGGGCCTTGGACACACTAGAAAAGCACTATACTACTGAGCTACACCCACAGTCTCGGGAGAATTCTGGTCTGCAGATGATTATATCAGAGGACTCAGAACTAGCAAATACAGAGAACCGCTTACATTTATGGCTATGTGAACACACGTAGTTACATGCATTTATATATGTCTTAATGCTTTCAATTTCTCTCCAAATACATGTGCTAGAAGCCCCTTGCAGAATGAATTATGCTTAGCCCCTCAAAATTCTTCCCTTTCTAAAAAAACAGAGAAGCAATAGAAACAATAGATTATTCACATAGAATAATTAAAAAATTGGCAGTCTTATCTCCAAGCAAATGTGTGAAGGGTTCTTCTTCTCCAGGGAGGAAGAAGTTGAGGACTGTCCAGTTCAGACTCCACCATCATGGTGCCAAGCCTCCACATAGCCTAAGAAGGACTAGGATGACAAATTTTGCTACATATAGAAGTCTAAGCCAGAACAGGTTTCCCCACTCAGCCTGTTGAAGTTTGAAGGAAACCCTCAAGGGCGTCTACATTTGATCACTTAGTCCCCAGCTGGTGTCTCCAGCTGTTGAGGGAGGTTATGGAACTCTGAGAACTAGAGTGCAGAGCTTTGCTGAAGGAAGTGAGTGGCTGTGGGCCGGCTCTGGGAGTTTATAGTCTAGGCCACTTCCAGGTTACTCTCTGCTTCCTGTGTGCAGCCGAGAAGTGAGCTCAGATTCCCTGCCACCACGCCCCTCTGCCATTGTGGGCTCTCCCTCTGGAATACAAGCCCGAATAAACTCTTCCGTATATAAGCTGCTCTGGGTCATGGCATTTTGTCACAGCAACAGGGAAGTAACCAGGACATGGTCCCACTCCAGGCTCTGTGGCCAGGGGCAGGCAGCAATTGTAGCTCACACTGGGGGTGACCCATGGGGAGGTAATGGTATAAAATCCCCGAGGTACAGCCTGTAATTATCTGTTCTGTCTCTTTAAGAGGCAAGCCATGCCCACTCCTTCCCTGCTTGCAGCCTTAATCTCCATCTTTTCTCCATCTTCCTCTTGAGGAGGCAGCTTCTGCCTCTCCCCACTTCTCCCCTCTTTTTTTTCTCTCTCTCCCTCTGTGCCCTTCCTCCTTCCTTTTTATAACCACTAAATAAATATCCAAATTCACTCTACATGGTGTGCCTATCTGTCTGTCTTCCACCCGCCCACCACCGCCACATGGCTCGCTGCAGAGGACACTACCGGGGACCAGCCACTTTCAGAGACCTGCAGTATGGCTTCATGCATAGTCCCTGCCTAGGACTGGCTGCTCTTGGGGACCCCCTGCCTCCTGCCTGCCTGCTGGGATCCCACAGAAAGCTACTCGGGGTTCCGCAACAATCTTTAATAATCCATTACATAGCCCCTAGTGCACAGGTCAAGGTCTCTACAAATACCTCAGCAATCACTAGAAGTGATACCTTGATCTAACGATAGAAACTCAAAGTTAATTCAGACCCCGCAGTGGGAGCTGGAGAGATGGCTCAGCAGTTGAGAAAGCATCCTGCTCGCACAGAGAACCTGAATTTGGTTCCCAGTAACCACACTGGGTGACTCACAAGAGTATCCGACATCCTCTGCTGGTCTTTGCAGGCAGCTGCACTCATGTGCATGTGTGTGTACACACAGACATAAAAACAAATCTTGTAAGAGTTATCCCTGCCCCTTAAATGTACCCACAATGAAATCGAATTAAAACAAAACAAAACAAAACAGAAACCTTCCCATATAATCCATAATCCTGCTATCTGGAATTTACTCAAAGAAACCTACACACAGATTTTCTCAGCAGCTTTATTCATAACCATCTACACTTGAACTCAGCCAAGATGCTTTTCAGAGGATGGACGGATAAACTGGCGGACCTAGATGATGGAATATTATTCAGTGCTAAAAGGACATGAACCACAAGAAAACATGGAAGCGCACTTGAGGCCAGAAGTTAGTGGGGAGTGAAGGGGAAGTGGGCAGAATGCAGAAGATCTTTGGGCAGAGAAAACACTTTCTATTATACCCAGTAACTCCTTAGCGTTGCATGCGCAGCCCTGCAGCAGAATAATAGCAAGAGGTAGCTCTCGCACCCGCTAGGGGCTGCGGGTGACAGCGATACATCAGGGTAAGCCTGTCAGTTGGGTCACCACTCCTGGCCTAAAAGTTTTTGATTTCGAGGTGGGGCGGAGTCCTTGACGATCAAGATAAATGGATACAACCAGAACAGTGGTTCTCAACCTTCCTAATGCCGCGACCCTCAGCCATAAAATCATTCTGTTGCTACTCCATAACTGTAAGTCTGCTACTTAGTGTGTCCTGGTTTCTAAGGCCATCGGAAATGTGTGTTTTCTGATGGCTGCGACCCACAGGTTGAAAACTACTCATCTATATGGTGACGATGTATTAAAATTCTCATATGACAACACAGAGATAACCAGTCACTTGGCTTCTAGTGGGTTTACAAGGTCATGCCTCTGGGGCTTGGTGGGTTCCCAGCTGCACGTCTAGCTGTTTGTGACGTGGGGGAGGGGTGTCACTGCTGCTTACTCAGACTCTGGGGACCATTCCTCTGCGTGTCTGAATTAAATAAGACCAGGCACAAGGGGATTTCCTTAAAGGCAAGGCCAGGAAAGGGCCTTGAAAAGGAGATCGTGTTTGCAGATTCCTGGTGACTCACATTTCCCCCCTCATTTCAAGGCCTTATCAACCTCAGGAAGCTCCCTGGACACCAGGTGAATCCCAGAGAAATTCCCAAGTTGGCCACAAGGAGGCATTCAAGGGCAGCAGTAACATTGCTGGCCCAATGCCCTCCTCATTTTCTGAGGCCACAGGTAGTCTCCCTTTGGGCAAATTTTTCGTGTCTCTCATCTCCTGTCCTCTCCTCCCCCTGTGTCCCTTTGTTTCTCTCCGAAAGTTAAAAATTTCACAAGTTAAGTGCCCCATATTGAAGTGACTGAACTGAACTTGAATATTGAATATCCCTAATTTGCTGTGACCATGTGTTTATAGGCACTTTACAGCAAGATTGGCTTTAAATTCAGGCTGAGCATTTTGCAGAAGCACAGCCAACCAGAAATGTCCCCTCAGTAATGTCATGGGTATCACTGCTTCACAGCTCTTGTCTCTCTGCCGGAGGCCGGGTTCCTGTGCTGGGCAGGTAGGCACCTGCAAGGCCAGCTGCTGTGGCCGCCAGAGGAAATTCCTCCCTTGAAGACAAAGGGTCCATTATCCAGCAGGCTCAGGTTCCCAGGGATGGGGGAAGGCACACAGGAGCTTCCTATCTTTACTTTATTTGGCAAAGCAGGGGCAATCTTCACAGAGGCCTGACCCCCCTCCCCGCCCCTCCCCGCCCCATTTCCGGCAAAGCACAAAGGAGAAATTCCATTGCCAGTCTCTCTTCTGCCTCAAGGGTGACTGTGGCTAAGAAAGCAGAAGGCTTTTTGATCCAGGTGGAAGCTGCAGCCTGGTGGCCACAGGAAGGTCTTGCCATCTCACTGGCCTGAGTAGTGTGTCCCCAAGTTGCATGCCAGTCCCTGGGCGTCCAAGAGATGTCATTGTACGATGGAGCTAACAGGATGTAGGGTTTGGATTTCCTGACTCTGTGACTTAACTATCAGGTCACACACACACACGCACACACACACACACACACGCATGCACACACACACCAGTATTCCCTGTGACCTTGTCTTATCTGCCAAACAAGGAATCTTGTATATAAAAATAAAAACAGAAGAAGAAAGTTTTTTGAGGCAGTTCGAGCTGGCTTCAAATTCACTATGTAACCCCCACTCAAAGTGTGGAATTTACTCAAACTCAAACTCTTTCTGCCTTAGCCTCCCAAGAACTGGGATTTCCAGTGTGCAGGATCACACCCAGCTTGAAGTGGAATGTTAACTGTGATACTGAGCACTTGCTGCAGCGGCACACACTCTAAGACTGGACTGATGTAGGAATCAGCAGGGCCTCTCACCAGCCTGGAGTGCAAAGCCGCCAACAGCCCAATCTCACAATAACAATTTTGTTTCATGAATAAGAGGAAGGAAAGGACTCAAAAGCAAAAAACTGAAAATGGCGATAAGGAGACAATAGAAATATTAATTACCCTGATGCAATCAGGACCCATTGTGTACTTGTGACAAAGCATCACAGTGCACCCCCAAAGTACACAGAATTATCACATCTGGATTTAAGATTTAATTAGAGACGAAATGATAAAATCATAATGCACCAGATCACAACGCACCATTTCCGTGTACGAGCACACTCCATACTGTGCTTCGTATATGTGGACAATTAAAATAAACAGCAGAGGGCTAGAGAGATGGCTCGGCAGGGATCTGTAACCCCACCAACCCTCCAGACGTTCATGAGCCTGCCAGCGTGGAGTAGCCAGTTCAGCAAAAACAGTAGGAAATACTCTGTCTTTAAAATAAGGTAGGGAGAGAGAATAGACTCAGGAAAGTTATCTTCTGATCTCCCCATGCATGCCACGGCATGTGGGCACCAGCACCCACACATATATCCTACCCACGAACACATATACACAAACAACAACAATACAAATGACTGGGTGAAAGTAAAGAATATTAATAGTATTGATAATATAAACACTAACGTATCTTTTAAGGTAGCTAGGACAGTGACTGAAACCGCACATTGACACTAGCCTTGTTTTGTTTAGTTTGTTGTTTTGCATGTGGTTAGTTGGAATGGCTAGAATACCGTCTGGCTGCTCTCTGCAACAAGGAAACAAAGTCAAGGTACCAACTTACACCTATTTTCTCCATAATCTTCCGGCAACAATTTGCTAGGTTTTACATGGCGGAACGCAGTTGTCTTATATATTGGCCCCTTTGCTGTACCCTTTTTATCCGCAATTCCACATGCCTGAAACTCTTAAGATGGCAGGTAAGACACATGGAATACCAGAGCAGTGAGCAAGGTAGTCTAAACCAATAACCCTGACATTTTGTTATGGTGCTAAGAAGGGGCATAAAGGCATAGGAAAATAAAAATGAACTTCTAATCCGGGGGGAGAGGGGAGTTTACCAGTGGTAAAGGCATAAAGAGATCTTCTGCCTCTTGAGAAAATCTGTTAAAAGGAGAGCACCACACCTGAGAAGCCCTTGTCCTTGTCAAGAAACCAGGAGGGAAGAGCAGGCTGTATTTTCTGCTTTTAGCGCTCCTCACACTGCCTGAGCCATGCTGAGAGTCTACATCAACCATTGTGCCCTCTGGTACTGCGGTGTGGTCTGGGAGGTGAGAAGAGGCTCACTTGGAAGGTCACCCCTCCGTGTTCCCTGGTGTTTCCTGGTCTAAGAACACTGGCAGGTACTAGAGATGTGGTGGCTAAAGTTGCTAATCCTAGACAATTCAGAATGCGCCCAGTCCAAGAAACAGTCTAGACCTCAGACAGTTCCTCAGCACGTGGATAACACTTGTGTTCTAGCTAGGTTACTGTTATGATTGTTCAAGCCACGCCCACTCCCTGCAGCCCCTCCCCTCCTCTCACCATCTTGGCTTCTCTTGGTTCCCTCTGTTTCCTCTCCCGCTACTCCCTTCTCTCTCTGTCCTCTTTTCTCTCTTCTCTCTCCTCTTCTCCCTCCTCCCCTTTTTTCCCATTGCAATACTCAACTAATAAATATCCAATTCTATTCTGTACTATGTGTCTGTCCACATGTCTCCCATCTGCTTGCCACTGGGAACCTGCACCTTCCAGGGACTCATGTCACCAAGACCAGCCCACTGCTGCATGGCTGGGCCCTCTAGGCACCCACTGCCCAGCCCCCACTGCTTGGGACCAGGCACTGGGACTCCGCCGCAAGCTGCTTAGGACCCGTAGGCAAAAATCATAACAGTTACTATTACTGTGATGAAATATGACCAAAAGCAACAGCCTGGACTTCAGCCAGTTCCTCAGCACATGGATAGCACTTGTGTTCTAGTTAGGTTGCTATTGCTGTGTTGAAATAATCATGACCAAAAGCCATTTGGGAAGGAAAGGGTTTATTTGGCTCACACATCCACTGTTCATCAGTGAAGGAAGTCAGAACAAGAACTCAAACAGGGCAGGAACCTGGAGGCAGGAGCTGGTGCAGAGGCCATGGAGGGGTGCTACTTACTGGCTCACTCCACAAGACTTTCTCAGCTTGCTTTCTTATAGAAACCAGGACCACCAGGCCAGGGTTGGCACCACCCACGATGACACTCTCCCACATTAACCACTAATTAAGAACATGTCGCACAGTCTTGCTTTCAGCCTGATTTTATGGAGGCAATTAAATTTCTTAACTGAAGCTTCCTTCTAACTGATCACTCCGGCTCTTGTCAGGCTGACAGAAAACAAATCAGCTCATCCTGAGGCTCACTTTGTTTTGGATCTTCAATGTCCCCACAAAAGCCTATATATCAGCAAAAAAGGACTTCTTCACCAGCCTGCAGCATTCCTAGGAGGTGATAACACCCTAAGACAGTGTGGCCAAGTAGAAGAAAGAACACTGGAGACCCTTGGCCCTTCCTTTCCCTATCTGCACCCCAGCCATAGCTCTGTTCTACCCCACGTCCCACCAATGATGTCTGTTCTCCTCACAGGAATAAAGCAATAGACTAGGGCTATGCAGACATCCTTCTTGCTTCCTGGCAGCCACGAGGTAAGCAACTTTGCTGCTCAGTAAACACTGACATCCCAAAGGCCCCAAAGCAAAGCAACTGAGCCAGTCAAACATGAACTAAAGCAATGGTTCTCAGCGGTGGGTAACAACCCTACTGGGGTAACATTTTAGATATCCTACATATCAGATACTTACATTGTGATTCATAACAATAGCAAAATTACAGTTATGAAGCAGCAACAAAAATAATTTTATGGTTGGGGGTGACCACAACATGAGGAACTGTATTAATGGGTCACAGCATTAGGAAGGTTGAGAACCACTGGGATCTCTAAAACAGTAAAACAAAATAAATCTTTCTACTTTATGCACCAGTTATCTCCAGAAATTGTCAGCGATGGGAAACTATCACAATAATAAATAATAATAATAAATAATAAACAGCAAAGTTTCCCAGCATCAGCGTTTGTATAACTGAGTCCAGGGGCAAATGGTTGGAAGGATAAAAACATTCACATGCAGTAAGAATGGGGCACTTGAAACTGTCTTTTGAAGCTTACCCAGGGATCTTTCTTTTGTTTGGTTGGTTGACCTCACCACGGGAAGACTCGCTCGAGTCCGACTTCCTCTAGCGAAAGGACTTGGGACGTCTCCCTCAGACATGGCTTCCAAAGAGTCACCAGATGTCTCTGACAAATGCTCAACTGGATCTCCCAAACTTGGAGGCTGAGGACTGTGGGACAGCTTGGGGCTTTTTGTCTGCAAAAGACATTGTAAAGAAAGCGTTATTACCATCATCATCATCATCATCATCATCATCATCATCATCATCATCAATTTATTTATCATTGCCATGTATTTCCAATGCCAGGTGTGGCCAGGAAGAAAGCCATCAGAAGGACTACTCTGGGAGTCAGTGGTGTCAATTCCCAGAAAACAAAATGTCCTTGAGGAGCTTACTAAGAATTGTGGTCACTGGACACCTACCCTATAAATGCCATTTCAAGCAGGTTGGGGACAAACCTGCACTGTGGGAAAGGATAATGGAGAACTGTTACCTTCGTCAAACAGATTCGCACTGTTAATGCACAAAAGCCGGGGCTGTGCACAGTTCTAGGTGTCCAGTGTGGATATTAGACTCGCACCAGGGTAAACTGGATACAACCTGTTCTTCACGGTATTCTCTAAAGAACCCTCCAGGGGTTGGAGAGATGGCTCAAGGGTTAATAATATTCACTGACTGTTATTCCAAAGGAGCTAGGTTCAAGTCTCAGGATCCACACAGCAGCACACAACCACCTGTAACTCCAGACTCCTCTTCTGGCCTCTACAAGTATCAGGTATGTAAATGGTGCATGCTCAGGCACACATGCGGGCACAGATTCACACAAATGGAATCAATTAATCTTTCCTAGGCATGGTGGTTTAATCCTAGCCCTCAGAAAGCAGAGGCAGGCAGAGCTCTGAGTTTAAGGCAAGCCTGGGCAATGGAGTGTGTTCTAAAACAGTTAGGACTACACAGAGAACCCCTGTCTTGAAAAATGAAAGAAACAAACAAACAAATCAAAACAATGAACAAAGCAAGCAAAAATGTGCTTAAAAATTCAGTAGGATAGCACTGTGAGGACGACGTTAATAACACTGTTGATTATTTCTCTTCTGAGGCAGGGGACTCTTAGTAAGTTGTCCAGCTTTTTGTTTTTTAATCTCCCTTGCTAATTCACAGTCGATACCCCCATCCACACACTGCCTAATTGAATTTCGCTGTGAATTACCTGTTTAGACTGCTGTGCTAGGGAGTATGCAAAATATTTCCTGAACATAAAAGATGGGGGGAGTATTGTACAGAGATCAGAAGAATGTCAGCACTAGGAGATGCCAAACAGCACTTGATTTAATTGGTGAAGTAAATAACCCAAGAGAATTATGATAGAAGTACACATATGAATCATGCAGTACATTCATGCACAGTTCAGTAAATACTCATGAGATCCCCCCACACACACACTATGCTCCAGGCATTCCTGCTTGGGACAAAGGACAGAATGAGACAGCGGACAGACATGACTTCCTTCTTTGTGGTGTTTATAATCCAGAAGGAAACATACACTAAGGAGAAGGGAGGAGGCTGCATGTTATGGTACACGCCTTTAATCCCGGCACTTGGGAGGCAGAGACAGTCAGATCTCTTGAGTTTGAGGCCAGCCTGGTCTCTATAGTGTGATCCAGGTCAGCCAGGGCTACACATAGAAACCCTGTCTTGAAAACACAAGAGAGAATAAGAAACAATAGGAGGAAGTACGCCATCCAAGATTGGTGGTAGTAGTGGAGTCATGGGGGTCACAGCAGGATAAAATGCTTTTCTAGATCACTGTGGCTGCTGTGCAGATGGGGGATGATACAGGCTGTAGGGCAGAAAAGAGGAGCTGGGAACTTGGGGAACTGTGAGAAATGGGCACATGACCTCAACTTTCTCAGACCTCTGGCCAATACTGACCTGTACCACATGACCCCAGGCACCTTCTGGGAAGCAAACTGATCTAGAAGGACCAGGCAGGTGCCTTTTCACTAACTAAGATGCCAAAAGAGCTGGTGGGGTGGCAGAGTGGTATAGGCGGTCCCCAGAAGCCAAACTTGTTGGTTTGTTCCTTTCCTTGATTTCTTTTGGGCTGCCTAAGAATGCCAGTCCACTAGGCATTGAGGTGCCCTGGGCGCGTGACCTGTGCAGCTTCTGAAACCCCGCTATCCCATGATCTGCACTTGTTTCATGTTCTTCTGGTGAGAACTAGAAACTATTTTTTTAAATCAAGAGATAATTTATGTGTCTCTTTACTTCTCTTTAAAATCAAGAGAAAATTCCGTGCCTTTCCCGCTTTAATGATTTGGCTACAGATTCTTGAGTGATGTCACAACTGTGTGTGACATCACTAGGGGACCCTTGTAAAGACGGCACTCTCTCTCTCCTATCGCACTACCCAGACAGCTGCTCTTTCCAGCACCTCATGGAAGGCCACAGAGGGAAACACAAAATCAATTTCTTCCCCTCCCGTGACCCCCAAGAATGTGTCTTCTAGAGATGCCTGCATATCCAAAATAAAACTCAGCCACAAGAGAATGAGATTGTGAACCGAGATTCCAGCCAGAAACAACGCTATTAATAGGCAAATTACCCCCTTTAAGTTCATTTTCATACGCAAGTTTCCAAAGCAGATTATTTCCCAATTTACATTTTATGAAGTTGGCTTCTACTAGGGGGAACTGATACTCTTCGTGACAGATGAAGCATATTATCCAACTAGGGAAATAGGCCTCAACCTCTCTTACCTACCTCACTAAGATGTGAGCAATGGCTAAACCTCTCTTACCTACTTCACTAAGACGTGGAGCAATGGCTATGGTCACCGGAGTTAAGCTAAGCAGAATCTCATGCTAGAAGTGTCCTAACGAGAGAGGCAGGGAGGTGAAGAGGAGAGATCCACTTAGCCTAGCAAAATAGCAGACACTGAGATTCCTTCAGGTGGAGCAGCTGCATTCATCACATCTGCTGTGGCCATCCTAGCAGCTTGTGGCGAGCAAGCTGCGTGCGTGTGATAGGTTGCCATTTCCTATTGCAACAGGCAATAATCCTTGAAGAAAATGAAACATCAAATCTCTATTTCTTGTTCAGGGTCATCACAGCAGTAAGTGACTATAAAAACAGAGATGAAAAGGCTGGTATTTTTTTCTAACTTCCTATATATAGACTATTTGGTTCTAAAGGGGTGCTTCTCTTGATGTTTATGTCATCAGGTTCTTGTTGAAAACCTTCCCTGCCCACTAACAATCTCCTCAGACAATGCACCCTCCCCTCAGACACATGCTCACTGCTGAAAAGGCAATGGAAATTGTTGGCACTGGTATTAGATACCCTATGATCTGATGTGTTGAAAACAATGTGCTTGGACTACTCAGCCTATGCCTAGTATACAAGGTATATCTTAGGGGCCAAGAACTGCATATCCAGAATCTGGGGACAGGGTGTGCCTACCACATACAAAGTTATAGGTCCACTCCCAGCACTGCATGGGCTTGGTGACATTGCTTAGCACTTGAGGTGTGGAGGTAGAAGGCTCAGAATTTCAAGGTCATCTTCAGCTACATAGTAAATTCAAGTGCAAGGCCAATGTAGGCCTGTCTCGAAAACAAACAACCAAAAAGCATCATATATACATAACACACAAGAAGAGCCACGTGGGCATACCACTGTGAGGACAGGAGAGAACTAAGGCTTTAAGAGAGGGCGCTGTTTAGGACAGATCAGTGGGCTCCGGGATTTATCCCCAATACTGCAACATTAAAAACTAAAGGTGGATGGGGAAAGTGGAGCTTGAGTATGGCAGGTGCTGGGGTGCTGTGAGCTCTCCCCCAACTGGATCAATCAATAGCCACCTAGGCATGATGAAGCCGATCAAATTCTTTTCCTCAGAAGTCACCATGGGCTTTACCTGTGTATAAAGTGATGCAGAAGGCACAGAGAGAAGACAACATAGCCTTGTGGTGGAATCACAGATGAGAGGCTCAGGCCAAGGGCCCAGGCAAGCAGCCCTGGGGCTTTCTGCTTCCAGTCACCAGTGGGAGTGGGAGGTAGGGAGTGTGAAGCTTCAACTAGTTTGGCCCTTAGTTCCAGTTTTGTTCTCTCATGGTTTCCAGAAGAGTTGGCCTTATTAGCCAACGAGTACTGTCCAACATCGATTCTAGTAGTCACCCCCACACCCTCCCCATCCAGGCTGCTGTGTTACTCAGACATGAGCAACAGCCACTTTTTCTCTGGAGACCAGCAAAGAGCATCAAGCAGCTAGAGGAGGTTAGAATACAGAGGGATGCTGCTTAGGTTTGCAAAGTCCGAGACAATGAAAACAAGTCAAAAGAGATCCTGTCCTATGGCTCAGGGTAGCACGCAACATTTAAACATAGTTTAAACCCCAGAACTAAACTAAACAAACTCAAGCCCCATCCCTCCCATAATATAACTATAGGAAAGGAATAGGGCACGGGGAGATGGTTCAGGTGGAACGTGATCACTGCACAAACACTTGGAGTTGAGTCCAGTTTCCCAGAGTTCATGCGAAAGCTGGCACCATGGCGCACACCTTTCATCTTAGCACTGGAGAGGTAGAGACAGGGAGATCCTGGTGGCTTGCCTTACCAACTAGCTGGCAAGCTTCAGATTCAATGAGAGACCCCATCTCAAGAAAAACCAAGGTAGACAGCCACTGAAGAAAACACCTGATGCTGCCCTCTGACCTGATGCTGTATACAAACTCATGTGAACACTCACAAACATGTACATGTATAGTGTTTGTGTGTATGTGTGTGTGTTTGGTTGGTTTTTCATGAAGGGTTTCTTTGGATAACAACCCTAACTGTCTTGGAACTTGCTTTGTAGACAAGTCTGGCCTCAAACTCACAGAGACCTGCTTGCCTCTTCCTCCCAAATGCTGGAATTAAAGGTGTCACCCACCTGTTTTGTGTGTGTATGTGTGTTTAATGTTCCCTAAAAGGGAAGCAAGCGACTCACAAGATTTCAGGTTTTGGCCTCATTTTGCATAAGATGAAGCCTTTTTCTGAACCCTGGGTGGCCCAGCATGTGCTCTGCAGCCTCTGCCATAGAACTGAGAGTTAGGCTCAGCTGGAGAAGGAGCAGAGGATGATGGAGCACTCTCTGGGTCACTTGAGCAATGGCCAAGAGTCCCTAACCCTGGATTTCCCTTGTAATTCCATGGTGACCCAGGACAAAAATCTCCCTGCATTTCCATTTCAGTAAGACCTCTCTTAAAGGAGATGCTGCCTGCTACCAGCAAACAGCAAGAAGCTGTGTTAAACTCTGTATTTTGTTATCTAAAATTCCCTTTTTCAAGCTCTCTTATGTTTTTAAGTGGATTTAGTTGGCCACATTGGATGCCAATTGTTGCAGCCGCTTGTTCGTCCCAGCCACCCAGAACCAAAATAACCACATAGAAACTATATTATTTAAAGCACTGCTTGGCTCCTTAGCTCTAGCTTCTTATTGGCTAATTCTTACATCTTAATTTAACCTATTTATATTAATCTGTATATCATCACAATGTTGTGGCCTACCAGCAAAGTTCCAGCACATCTATCTCCAGTGGTAGCTCCATAGCGTCCTCAGTATCCACCGTTCTTTCTCCCAGCATTCAGTCCAGTCCTCTCTGCCTACCTGAGTTCTGCTCTATCAACAGGCCACTGCAGTTTTTTTTAATTCATTAATGGTAATCACAGCACCAAGTGGGGACTCCCACATCACTCCTCAGTTCACCAAGTGCCTCAACCATACAAACACAAATGAGAACAGGGTGGTCTGTGCAGCCAAGTCACCAAACCCACTCACCCTTTCTAAAGTGTTCTCTTCATTAAAGAGAACTTGATCTCACTGAGCAGCGATGGTGTAGGGGGATCCATATGGCTCTCTCCCACGTTTTCATCTTAGACTAAATTTCCAGGCATCTTCTCTTCCTAATGACAGGGAAGGAGGAAAGGAAAGAACTAACATTGCAGATTCCATCAGCCCTGGACCAGTGGCTCGCACCTGCTAATCTTTTCTAACCATCACTGTAGCTTTGTAACAGTGCTTGCACTGAGGAACCAGTATCTAAGCCATGCACACTGAACTGCTAGCAATGGAAGGAACCCAGACTCAGTATGTAGGTTTACAGATCTGAATCTCATTGCTGAGTTAATTAACCAGGACTTCACAGATGCTGGATCCAGATCACCTTCTACCAAGAACTGGTCAACATATAACTTTCATTGGGCAATAGTTGGCTCATGTGTTGCTATTTAAAATCCCTTTTCTGGCCAAAAAAGAAAAAAAAAGTCATAACTCTAAGGTATACATACCACAAAGAAGAATGATATCACCCAGGGGGTAAAATTAGCTTACTGAGACATCCTATACACTGTTTACTCCACAGTACTTGCTCCATACAAACATGTTGCTAGGCCATGCTAAGATCTCCTTTCTGTCATGACACTAATCCAGGAGACTGCTGTGCCTGCCTCCTGTCAGCATGAATGCACTTGAAACATCTGCCACCCGCAGCATGCTTTACTAGGATATCAGATTTGTGCTTAGTGTGTGCTTGTGTGTGTGTGTATGTGTGTGTGTGTGTGTGTGTGTGTGAGAGAGAGAGAGAGAGAGAGAGAGAGAGAGAGAGAGAGAACACATGTGCATGTGTGTGATGCTCTTGCATTTGAACACTGTAGTCAAAGAGAATAGGATATCAAAGATATAATGATCAATGTTTTTTCATTCTTATTTTCAGACCTTTTAAACTCTAAACTGAAATGCTGAGGTCCAGAAAAATAAACCTGAAACAAAGCTTTATTTAACATGCTAATTATCAGGAACAGTGGAATGTCTGGTGAGCCAAAGTATTCAGATCACAGTCTGTTTTGCAAAGAAAAATCAACACTGCCTTAATGAACTTTTCCTTCATCCTAATGGATGCCCAATTTGCCACAGAGAACTTGGAAACACAATGCGAATGTATTCAGAATGACTCATTCCTGGCCCTGGTTAATTGCCTCCTTTTTTTTGAATCACGACACTTGAGAAACTTTCAACTCATGCTAGTCAAAGTTCTTGCTTATACTGAAGGGAACCATCTAGTCGCTACGAACAAAGTCAGAGATTATCACATAATGAATCAAGCATGAACTTTAGTTTTTCTTTCCCATCCTTGCTCTAGCAATACTTCATCTTTGAAGAAAGTTCAGTTACTAGGGACGGCCTTTCCAAGACTCTGTTAGCTTAGAGTCCTTTCCATGGTCCGCAATATGGTCAGCTGCCTCTCACTCTCATCCTTTCTTCTGATTAGTCTTTGAGTGTCTGACTGGAGATGGGAAGGAAGGCATGGAGCTCTGTGAAGCACACCAGACTTCCAGGGCTACTGTCCTTACAGACATCCACACTGGTGGCAGAATCCACTGAGGTCTTTGTCCTCTGGGCCAGGAACCTGCCCCTCTCAGTTGAGTTCTGGGACCCAGAACTAGTTGCCCTGTGAGAGCACCCAGGCCAGAATAACCAAAGCCTGGAGCAGGTGGATCCCTCAGCACTATCGCTGTGATGACGGCCAAGGCGGGAAACGCACTGAACATGTCAGTGAATGTGAGAACTGCAATATAAATGCAAGAAAGAAGTGGGGTTCTAGAACAATCTTGAAATTGTCAGACGGTCTCAGCTCTAAAGACTCAGAGAAATGGAGGTGGAGACTAATAAACCAACTTTTGTTTCCATGATAAAAGAGCTCGACTGTCAATCAAGAACAAGGCATCAACCCACTCAAGATGGAATGCCTGTTGTCTTCCTGGGTGTTTCATATTGGGAGTAAGAACACAAGACAGGTCTTAGCAATGTAGAACTTCCAGGCCCCATAGAAAGATGGGAATTTAAGTTCAAGCCCTTATTTGATGCCAACTTTTAACTTTCCTGACATTCTTCAACTACCTTTACTTGAGCTTGGAAAATCAACATTTCCATTCTTTTGTTTGGACAAAGGTTAATGGCTTTCTTTCCATTATTTATTTTGATGAATTTTTCCTGATAAACTCTGCCCATACCCTGTTTCTTCAAGGCTAGTATATCAATACTTCCCCTGCTCTTCTACCCAGAGTGCCCAGACATTATTCATGTGTTTCACCTGTGAAAACATCCATGTTTGGTCTGCAGTGAAATCCGACCATTCAGCAGTAGAGCAAAGTACAACAGCATCTTTTCTTTCAAGTCTCCCCTCTCGTGTGCACAATTTCATTGTCGGATAAGGGGGATGTGTGGGCTGGAGTGGCAAGGACAGCTCCAGCATGAAAAGAGGGATGCCCCTGTCCTTTAAACAGACGTGTGCAATCTTTTGAAAATATACTATGACACTGTCATTTCTAAATGTGTTGAGTAGCCTACCTTCTGCAGCAGGGTTGACAGGGCCTGCAAAGATCTCCACAGAGCATCCTTTGTGTGCTCAGTTCATCTTTTGAGAGGTCTGACAATGAGTCTGGGGAACATGGAAGTTACTAACAGGGTTTGAAAAGGGGAATGTGTGACCTTTCAGGAACAATGAGAGAATGACAGTCAGGAGTCACTGATGGTGACACTGTTGTGTTCTTTAAACTGGGGAGACCTTGCTTGTATTTGCAAAAAAGACTTCTGATTGGAAGACGAGTGTGTGGTATGCTTAGGCACTCAATCTGGAAGCTTAGCAAATACGTCCCTTGTAGCTGTCTGCAGTCACATGGTACAGAACCTTCATCCAGCTTTAACAGACTAACTGGGCTTCCAAAATTTCTTTATGATCCCAACCAAGGGCACAATGTTTCCCCTGAATATCATGAGAATGTTTCTCAATAGGTGGAAGCCAAGCCAAGATTAGCTTGATTTAGAAAGATTACGAAAAATGTGGAGCCCGCAAGATGGCTTAGTGTGGTGGTTCAACCTTTCTAATACTACAACCTGTCATGTTGTGGTGACACCCAATCATAAAATTATTTGTGTTGCTACCTCATAACTGTAATTTTATTACTGTTATGAGTCGTAACGCAAATATCTGATATGAGGGATATCTGATATTTGACCTCTAGAGGAGTGGCCACCCACAGTTGAGAACCACTGCCTTAGTAGGTGAAGGTTCTTGATTGCCACATATGATGACCTGAGTCCAGCCCTCAGGTGCTCATGATGGAAAGGAACAGACTTCCGCAAGTTGTCCTCTGACCTCCACACATGTGTCAACATGTGCTTGAACAAACACAACACACACACACACAAAATAGTTGTCATTTTAAAAGTTTTTTGTTGTTGTTTAAAGGAAGAAAAATGTGGAATTGTGGGTACAGATGTATACACATTCCATCCTTAACCAAATCAGTGAGTCTAGGAACAATTTACAAGGCAATTACCAAACTCCAATGTGTTCAGTCTGGAATACTACGCATAACAGAGGTGTTTACAGGGAACATTTCTCGTACAGTGTAGGAAAGAGAAGTCACATCCTAAACATTAACATTGGTTTTCTTCCAATGTTGGCATTATGGGTAACATGCATTCTCCCTTTCTTCAAATCAGAATGATTGTGTTCATACATCAGAAAAATAACGAACCAGCAAGACAGTTAAAAGTGTAATGGGGGAAAGAGGAGACTTTCCTTGGGCACTGGGCATTCAGAAGGATCGGTGACCATCGGGGCCCTGCTCATACCCACTTCCTGCTTCCCCACCTGGATTTCAAACTGAGGTGGTTCCTAATGAGGGCACGTTGCATGAGGGAAAACAGAGGAAGGGAAATACATTCTGATTTTCATGGCATGCAAAATTGGCAGGAACCAGAACAGCAATGGCTTTTCAACTCCAAACTAGATACAGCCAGGAGGAACCACAGCCAACAAGAAAGACTTCCACGGCTGTAGTTCTGATGTGGCTGCCTTACCTGAGCCTCTAAAGCTGGACTCCAGGTAAATCAGAATTTTAGCAATGCTTTTTTTTATATATATTTATTTATTATGTATACAATATTCTGTCTGCATGTATGTCTGAAAGCCAGAAGAGGGCACCAGACCTCATTACAGATGGTTGTGAGCCACCATGTGGTTGCTGGGAATTGAACTCAGGACCTTTGGAAGAGCAGGCGATGCTCTTAACCTCTGAGCCATCTCTCCAGCCCCGCAATGCTTTTTTTTAAAAAAAATAGTTTCTGGACTATAAAACCATTTGCTGTGTACACTTCTGTGATTCTGGTTTTTGTTTGTTTTGTTTTTCCTTTAAGTGGTTCAGAGCTTCCTTGGTTGTTGCTCAAATTGACTGCACTGCAGACTGGACATAACACAGGCCCCTCACCTGGATAGAATGCCAGGTAGCTATCTCACTGCCAGGACTAGATGTCAACCTGCCCACTGCCCTTCTGTCTGCACACTTAGGGCAAAGCACAGACCCTTCAGCGGTTACACTTAGAATGGACTTCTGATTTCTCCACAGAGCCACCCTGAGGTCAGAGCTACTTAAAGCCCCTAAGGCCCAGCCTTCTCCTTCCTCACAAAGCGTCAACCATCCACCGTGCTGGGAAGTGAGGACATCAACAAGTTCCACATCTGGATCTCGCCAGTTCAGACCGCTGTTCTGTACTGCTGCCCTTCCCCTTTTATTTCAGATACAAAATAAAAGACCAGGTGAACCAGGCTGTCTGCTTGCTATGATATCCAACCTTGTCTGTTTTAGAAAGAAGGGAAACAACACTGTTTCTTTTAGATTTTAAAACAAGAAGAACTCTTTTGCTTCCTAAAACATGGGTCGGGTATTTCCTTATCATATAAGAAGAACTTTGTAAAATACAACGTGCTAGGAAGGGAACAGCTGGACTCGATTTCCAGCCAATCACAGGGTGGACATTTGTGACTCTGCTCCCTCCTCTGGTGAGGCTTCTGTTATAGCACGGTGCCTGTAATCAATTACTGTATCCCTTCCTCCCTCGGAGAGAAACAAACAAACAAGCCAGGGCTCGAACAGGCCACCAGGCTCCAAGGTCCTCACTGGCTGCTCCTGGAACACAGCAGCAGGTGCCACTGCAATTCAGGGACAGGAACGTGCTTTAAAAGGGTCTGAGATAAAAGGTGTCTGTGGGGATTGCTGTTACTGCTGGGATGAAAAGGAAAGGGCCCCGTCATGCAGCCTTTGAGATTCACCTTAGAAGCCTCCTGGCAAAGGCGTCCTTAGACACCCCCACCTCCTACCCTGTGGCCTAGGAACCCCCACCTCCCACCCTGCTGCCTAGGGGAGGGTGTGAGGCCCTAGGCTAGGGGTGCAATTTTTAAAGACGAATTGTATTATTGTGGAGCCAACCAGGCTTTTTTCCCTAGGGGCAATGATCCAACTGCAGTGAGGGCATACACAGTGACAGTGTCCTGGGAACTCTTACCTGCTCCCAACATCGCCACAGTGGACATGGCCTCAGGGAGTTGTTGGAAGGCACCAAGCCATTAGCACTGTGGCCAGACTCTCTCCAAATATCCCAGGAAGAACTTTGCTGTTCCTTATAAACTTAGACAGCACAGCCACCCACACTGAAGCCCACCCTCAGACTCTCCCACCCCTAGCACCACCACCGTGACCACCACATGCTCAACTTCACTGCAGTGAGTTTCACTTAAAACAAAACTCCCCCAAACAAAAAATATCTTAAAAAACAAAAAACAAAACAGAAAGAGACAATCACTAAAATCGCTTTCTGGGCATTTCAACCTCCTTTCTAGGATCCTGTTCATTTTGTTTGTTTGTTCCTAGCTCCGTTATGTTATGAAATAGCAGGGTTTGGAGAACCAGGCAAAGGACAAGTTTAGGAATATGAAAGCCCTGTGTTTTGCTCACACTGTTCTGTGGAACACAGACTAATTTCAGCAATGCTATACTAGTGAAACACAATAAACCATTCCGTGCATCAATTCTCAGTTAAGCGACTTCACTAGAGGAGCTGCCAGGGGTCTGTCCCAGTGGGGGAGGATTTTTTTGCATAGTGTGGATATGGCCTTGGGTTCCCTTCCCCAGACCACACAAAGTAAACAACTAATATAACTAGAATATTTACCTGATGTTGTTAGGGTAAGCAGAGTGTTTTAGAACTCACAGGACAGCATTTGTGGACTGTGAACCCCACAAAGCATTGAGCTACCCTTTCCTTGTACGGCTCTCACAGTTTCGGGGAGGCTCAGCTCAGCTTCCTACCATGAGGGGTGGCCCATAACTCATGGCACCCCACAGTGATTTGACGGACACACCAATGGCTCACTGTCTCCATGCTGCTAGACTGGAGAACAGCTACTTCCAATTTCCAAACAGAACTTCATGTCACAGAGGACACGCGCTGGTCACGAAAGAGAAAAACAACTACCTTCCATTTCAACCCTAATCCTCTTGCCACTCCAGTGGGGAATTTCCCAAACTCACTGCTGCAATTGTACCTTATCTAGAATGCAATGATTTGTTGATAAGCTTAGAAGAAAGAAAAGAGTTAGGGGTGGCAGCAGACATCTTTAATCCTAGCCATGGGGCAGGCCGGGGCGGGGGCGGGGCATGGGGAGAGCTCAGAGACAAGTAGATGGATCTCTTTGAGTCTGAGGCTCACTGAGTCTACAAAGTGGGTTCCAGGTCAGCCAAGGCACAGAATAAGACCGTATCTGAAATAAAACAAACAAACAACAAACAAGAGAGAGAGACAGAGACAGAGGGAGAGAGAGGGAGGGAGAACACAGGGTTTCTTTCTTTTAAACTTAAGATAAACAGAAAGAAAAACTGAAACTACAGAGTTAGCAGGATCCTGGGTTCCCATCCCCACTACCCTCTTCCCCAAAAAAGAATGGAATGGGATTCCAGACTCTGCATTGTTTATGATGGGAGAAAAGAAATCCCACAAGACAACATCAAATCTAAGTTTTGAAAATCTGGAACACAGTTCAGGGCAGTGTGCGAGCGGCAGAAAGGAGCTCGCTGTAGCATCCTTCCCCTCCCTGTGCGCTTTGGCTCAGTGTGCGGCGCACATGCCAGGAAGTGGAAGAGGCCTCTCTTCTGCATGAATTATAAAATTCATTATGGAAATATAAAAACAGTTAAGAACTCATGGGAAGAAATTAAGGATAAACACCCGTCAGAACTGGGCAACTGCGGGATATGACAGTGGTGCTTTTTGGTTTGTGAAGCCAGAATTTAACTTTTTAAGGACAGGATCTTACTGAGTAGCTTGAAGACCTGGCTGGCCTTAAACTCACAGAAATCTACCTGCGTCTGCCCCTAGAGTGCTGGGATTAAAGGGTTGTGCCGTGAGTCCTGGCCGGCCCCAAATTTAGTTTTTAAGTCTATCCATTGGAGCTGGAACATTCTAATTTGAGCTTGTTGTTCCAAACAGAAGATCAAAGGAGCCATTATCTAAAAAAGGGAAGGTGAAAAGGTCAGCGCTGTCCTTGACACTGAGCAAGGAGGAGACAGGCAAACAGACAGTCTGCTTCCCTAGTCTCTTTGCATTTGGGGCCTCACAGCAGAGGGCTGTGGTTCTGATGTGTGCACATTCAGGAGACGATGGGGAAATAAATAATCCCATGTTTGTGTGGGGGACAGAAAGGATGTGGGTGGCTGTGTAGCACAGCTTCAGTTGGCACCGCTACCCCACACTGAGCCAGATGACAGGGGAGGTTCCCATCTCTGGAAGCCTGAACGATCCAAACTAAGACAGTCTGAAGTGGAGGGCCTTGAAGTTTAAAGGCAACAGTAATAAGTCAAGGACTGATGGCTGGGGTTAGACATCCTGGAGGCAAGCCGCAGCCTTGCCACTAACTAGCAGCGTGGCCTCACATAAAGTTATCTAATCTCTCTGTGCCTCGATTTCCATATTTGCAAAACGGGGAATTCCAGCACATCTTCCCTTTTGGGGGACAGCATTTAGAACAGCACATGGACTCAGGAAGTTCTAGAATAGCACCCGTGTTCCCATTATCGCTCTATGGAAATGTGGGCCAGTCAAGTGACCCAGACCCATTACTGAGGTACTCAATCTGAATCAAGTCACTCGTGTGAATCCAGAACTTCAGGAGTGGAAGACTCTGGTTTACTTCCAAGAGGACTCTGTCTTGTCTGTCAGCTGGGGGTGAGGGGTCTCACTGGGGAAGATCGTCATTCAACAACCATGCAAAAACTCCAGCCTTCTGCATCACTACTCATTCTACAAAACCACAAACCAACTTATGAAAAATACATTATTTTGAGGCAAGCATGCAGTTAATGCTCATTCTAACTATACCCGTTCCTAGCACTGCAAACAATGCGCATGTTTCCCAATGCTGCAGGCACTTGGTCGTGGTAGTTGTGGATCAGTGGGGTAAATGGGAAAATACAGGCAATCTGGTTTAGTCGGCCACGGCAATCGGGGCACCACAAGCTGTTGCGTGGAAAGGGCACAAATGAGGGAGCAGCTCAGTGCAGAGAAAGGGAAGGCAGAGTACTAACTCGCTGGGACGACTCGATTTTCATCAAGTACCTTTGAATGTCAAGTTCTGCCTGCAGAGACGCCAGCATACACTGCAAAGCCTGTGACCAGGAGAAAGAGAAACAGAGTAAAACAGGAGGAGAAAAGGGGTAGGCTGCCCAAAGAGACCAGCTAATCCTTCATACGCTTCTTAATAATAATAGTGGAGCAAAGTTATCCCTCCCGAGGGAAAGAAGTGGCAAATCCAGCCATTTATTTGTCAAAACAACGTTGAAAGCAAGTCCTAACTACCAGAGGTCTCCTCAGATCTCCTGACACAGGTGTGATTGACCTCACCTCATGTTACCTGAGAATGTATCACACTGACCCACAGTCACGGGGTATGGAGGACTTGACAGAGCCAACCCAACCAATGGACACCTTGTTGAGTCAGAGTGCAGGCTAGTGGGCAGCATGGGAGCTACCATGAAGATTAACACTGGCCCCGGGGTCCATAGCCTCTGGGGTGTCTTTATAACACAGTTCTGTGTGCAGTGTCCTGTCTGTACCCTGCCACCCAGGATGCTACGGCCACTATGAATGCAGGCAGGAATAGATGACCAGCATCTAATCCAGAACTGGAGTGCTGATACTTGAACTCAGCGGCCATCAAGCAGGACTTTGTGTGCCAGCACTTAATTCTCTTTGATGCTACTGGTCTACTTTTGGACTCCTCCGTTTTTTTAAAAACCTGAACTAGAGGGATTGGAAGGATAGCTCAGCAGTAAGAATGAGTGTTGCTCTTGCAGAGGACCTGAGTTCAATTCCCAGTACAGATCACAACCTCCTGTAATGCTAGCCAGTCAGCTTCAGTGTCCTCTTCTGGACTCCATGGGTACCTGCATTCTCACGTGCACCTGCCCTCAAACCATGCACGCACGCACACACGCACACGCGCGAGCACACACACCACACACAAAGAGAACAAATCTTTATATAAATGATCTAAGGTAGAAAACATTTTGTGTGTTTTGAAACAGGAAATCTGCATATTCCGAAAACAAGAATGATCATTTTTTGTACCTCACGTCACCCAATGACATGTTCTCCTGGTGTATAAGACTGGCCATCAATTCAGATATATCCATGTAGACTACCAACATACAGGACCTCTAAAATCAATTGTAATCTGGTGTGGTGACGAACACCTATAATCCCAGCATGTGCAAGCCTGAGGCAGAAGGATCATGAGTTCAAAGCTAGGTTGAGCTATACAAAGATCAAAATCAGAGAAATAAATAGCTTTTTAGAAATTCACTTTGTCTAAGATTGAGTGTGCTGATTACACACAGCCAGGAGGTGGTGCACGCCTTTAATCCTAGCACTTGCGAGACAGAGACAGTCAGATCTCTGGAGGCCAGCCTGGCCTACAAAGAGAGTTCTGGGACAGCCAGGGATATACAGAGAAACAAAAAACAAAAGCAAAAGCAAACAAAACTAAACACGTAACATTGTAATAAGTTTACACAATCTATATGATCCAAGTTACCTCTATACATACAATATGTGCATCACTATATACATTTATGTCTAAGTGTTTCTATGTTATTTAGGACCACACACATTAACTATAGGTCATAAGAAGAAAAAGGGCCTTAGAATATAAAGGTTATGCTTAAAAGCTGAGACAAATCTGATGATAATGGTGCTAAAATATTCTACCCAGAATGCTCTGAGGGGTTTCAACCTGTAAAAGAACATTTGGGGGTTTTCACAGGAACATATAGCGACACCACTTGAAGAACCTGCTAGTCTGAGTTCATAAAAGCCCCCTTCCCAGTGGATATATTCTTCCCAGAACTAAGAAGGCTGCTGTGCTGTAGGCTCCCTGAATCTCTGCTGCAGAGTTTACAGGCTTCATCAACTAGGCAAGAAACACCTTGAGGCAGACCACAAATAATAAAGCCCTAGAGGGGTGAGGTAAATAAACATGTGAGACGGAAATAGGATGGCAGGTCTGAAGAGCCTCTGGAGTCAGATGGAGGCAAAGGCTACATAAAATCACACTTTCTCTTCCAAGATGACAGGGTGCCATAGCTTGCAATAGACAGGAGACTTCAGCCAAGGAGTCCCCAACATCAGGGGCACCTACAACATGAAAGAAATAGTTGGGGGCAAGTGATATCGACAAAGCAGCTGTCAAGATAAGCGTCATCGTGAGGCTGGTAGGGTGTGTGTATGTGTGTGTGCACGCGTGTGTGCGGTAGGGGCTCCACATTCTGGAGCCGACCTCACTCTCCAGCTTTGTTCATTCTCAGCTTGGCTTTGAGGAGTGAGCAGAGCCAAGAAAACATAGAAACTATCAAAGTTCCCCAGTAGACTGGGGAAGACCCAAGGGTGCTAGAAGGCAGGAAGCCCTTTCTGGAAAATCTATGGATCCAAAAGAGAAAGAACTTGGAGCCAGCAGCTGGACGTGGCGGTCCATCCTACAATCCTACCACCGGAGGCTCTCAAGTTGGGGACACGTTCTTAAGGCCTAATGAGACCTTGCCTCAAACAACCATTAGCTCCTCACTATGGAGGGTTTTTGAGATTACAAAGGAAACTCACAGAGAACTCTATCTCCCAGTGGGTTCCATCTGGGTGGGAAAAAATTTAACCGCAACAAGAAAAAACAAAACAAAACAAAACCAGAGACTGAATCAGGCCACTCCTTCATGCCATTCAAAGTCAACAGTAGCACTTAGGAGCTGATGGATGGCTCTAACTGGAAAATAAACTAGTTTCCAAACATTGAGAGAAGTGGCAAGGAAACTATTTTGAAAATATAATTTTATTTATTTACGGGGGTAAATGAAGGGCACACACATGCATAGCTGCGTGTGAGAGGACAACTTATAGGAGTCAGTTCTCCACTTCCATCATGTGGGTTCCTGAACTAAAATTCAAGTCATCCCACTCTGTGGCAAGCACCCTGGCCCACCAAGCCATCTTGGTGGCCTCAAAAGATGCTAGTTTGATTAAACTTCTTGATTATCAAAGATCCATTCAACACTTCAAGGAAATAACTGGAGTGGCAAAACAATGATGCTGTAAAATTAATCAGGAGTATAATTTTTTTTCAAACACTACTAACAAAAAATTGAACAGCTATCAGAATGAAATTGCAAAAACAGTCAATGGGTGTTTCTGTTGTACTGAAGGAGTCAGATTCCTGAGATCTTTTTCCAGAAATGAACAAAACAGAATGATGCCCATAGCACAAGCGATGGGTGATAGGGAATCTTCTTTTTTAGCTCACCCCATCTCTGAGTTTTCAATAGCAAGTCTAAGTACCCTACAGTGTGCAGCAGAAGCAACACACAGGTGTCTAGGGGTAGCAGTGAGAAATGGCAGATGGTTAGAACTCAAAGGTTAACATTTAACTTAAAGGTTAAGTTCTTGATTTTCTTCAGAAGTTAAAGATTTTTCTGATATATGACTTGGGAGCGACCCAGCAAACTGTGGTTGAATAAAATGCATGCATAAAAAAACTGTTATGATCCAGGGAGAACCCGGCTGTGTTGAGTGCTCCATGAACACCATCCCCATTGGCCAGAGCCTTGTGGAGTCGTTTGTCTTACCGAGCATAGATCGTAGAATCAGGTTCTCTCTTCCCCTCTCTTGTGGCTCACATACTTGTTCTTGAGTTTACAGTGGAAATTTTTACTACTGCTTCCCAACTAGTTTAACTTTCAGAAATGGAGAATGCTGCTTTCATTGCCTTTCTAAATGTCTCCCTGGCTTTGAAGACACAGAATAGCTGTTTAATTTTCTCCCAACTTAACTTTCCTCATCTGCAAACTGGGAGCACATAGACAGTGGTGGGTAGTGAAAGGGTTAGAAGAGGCCGAGGCATATAAGACTCCACGCTCAATCCTCCCTCCTGTGACCCCAGCTCCAGGGTATCTCGTGCCCTCCCTGGTCTCTGCGTGTAATCACATACAAATGTATGGCTATAAAATAAAAACAAATCTTTAAATAATGTATTGCCAACAGCCTGGAGAGATGACTCAGGAGTTAAGAAGACTAATTGTTCTTCCAACACCTACATGGCAACAACTGTCAGTACCTCCAGTTCCAGGGTATCTGCATGACTGATGTGGTCATGCAGACTTGTGGTGACAGATTTAAGCAGGTGAAATATGCATACACACATAATAAAAATAGATAATTCAAATTATGTTGTTGACACATGATTTAATGACAGATGATGAATATTAGAAGTCTTAAAATCCAGCAAGTCTGTTTTTAGTGGTAAACTGTAAGGAAATAACCATAACCTAAGGGAGTCTGTACAGTGTCCTGTGAACATGGGGGTTCTCATGCTCGGGCCAAGGAAAACAAGATGCCAACAAAGGCAATCACACACAGCTGGAAATGGCAACATACACCCATGAGCTGATGCAGGAGGATCACAGGTTTGAGGAAGCTCAGTCTACACAGCAAAGCTGTGTTTCTAGACAAAACAAGAAGTTTGCACATATAATTCAGCAGAAAAAACCATGCCAGAAAAAAAGACAACTTCTTTCAGTTCTGAATCTCTCTGCCTATCAAAGAAGAGCAGAGGGCACACGTTAACAGGGATATCCTGTGGGTTGTGGGACTATACTAATTCTTAACTTTATCCTTTATAGATTACACAGTTACGCCTGTGATTTAAAAATACATTAATTTTAAATTTCATGGGACTGGCATCAAATTATTGTGTTTGTTTTTCTGATTTGTTTCTACCCCCCCCCAAATTCCTTAGCATTGAATATGATTTTAATAGAAAAGAGAATAGAAATATTCTCCTTTAATAGAAAGAGAATATGAGTGTTCATTTGTTTGGGAGCTTTGAAGGTGGGGAAAACAGGAAGAACACAGCTAACTGTGCAGCCTTTTCATGACCTCTAAGCTGCCTGCTGGCTTCTCTTGTGGAACAAGGACCATTACACCACGAGGGGGTGCCCTGAGCTTGGCACCTTCAGCAGCATCCAGCCTGATGGAAGGACGCAGCTGACACCCCAGGCACTAGAGGAAACAGGACACCCTTGCCACTGGTGGCTCTGCGTCAAACTTTGTCCTTCTTAATATGCTTCAGAGTCTCCTGCTCACCCCCACTCTGGCTGTGTCTGGCCAATTCGTGGGGTCACAGCAGTCAGCTGTGACAGGATGGAGCGAGGATGACTACGCGTCTCATCCACTTAGCAGATCTGCCAAGGATGACGCGGTTTTGTCACGGTGACGCAAACCAAAGAGCACAACACAAGCAGATGCTGGGGAAATCACTTTAGAAACCAGTCTACCCTGAAGACACACAGACCATCTGTAACAGGTCATCAAAGCCAATTCAGGTTCTTTGATGTTAAAGAAAAATTACTCCATGGAAGAATCCAATCATATAATAAAATCACCTTAAATGTTTAAAACAGTGAAAGTGGAACAAAATCTTTTCCTCCATGACATTCAATAAGTCAGGCTAATATTTATAATTGACGTCAAAATTGTTGTTTATCTCTAAAGGGCAAGTGGGGGCAGCACCCAACAAAATGAGGAAGGGCATAGAGCAGAAGTCCTTAGAAACTGCTGTCCTGAGAATTTTTCCTTTCCCGAGGAACCTAAGAGTGAAGTAATCCTACAGTGGCCATGAAGTGTGCTGCAACTACCGTCTCCAGAAAGAGGCAGGAGCGAATCAGCTCAGGCCTCAGCTCCAGCACTACTAAGTTTAAGTACCGTGTGCACTGCATGGGGTGTCTTTCGTGTGCAGTTTTCTCACCAGAAGACACAGGGATGTATTTATGTTACAGTGTGTTATATGACATGAGACCACATCACTTATGAAAACCCCGAAGCACAGCACGTGAGGCTCAGTAGAACCCTGACTGGCACCTCCAGGAAGACGTGGCCAGGACCTCCGAACCAGGAGTCAAAGTAGGGAGCCCGCTTGGCTGTTTTCAAAACAAATGAATCCCATATACATCATCTGCATGGCAGTCTCCTCTGAACTCGAGACTCATTGGGTAAATAAAAGGTCACACTCTGGCAAAGGTGGAGCCTGGAAGATTCTGGAAGGCCCCTCCTGAGCTTTAGAGGAGCAAGCATCTCTGAGAGCTCTTGGACCTGACCTGCTGTCTACAAGTTGGGCAGAGAGCCTCAGAGATTCAGCTTTCCTGAGTCCTCATCCGTGCCAGGGAGGACTTTCTGGGATACAGATTTTAAGTCATCCCTGTTCCCGTAAGTAGCCCCTCCCCCACCCCTGTCAGTAACCCCAATACAAACTCAGGGATTCACCAGGTTGGATGGACTTTGGTTCAGCTGTGACTTTGGTCTGCATGGGTTTCCTTTAGAGGAGGTGCAGGTGTGTGTTTGTGTGTGTGTTGTGTTGTCCTAGGAAAACCTTGTCCTAAAACGACACCTTAGTTTATAATACATCGCTGGCTTCCCATGCAGTGGATTTGAAGGGTAATACAATGATTTCTATTAATTGCTGTAGGTTGGAGGGGAAAAAGTTATTGTACCGCAAAGTAAATATACAGAGCATAGCCTAGAGCCAGGCCAGTTTTTGTGATGTCCAACAAACACACACACACACACACACACACACACACACACACACACACACACACACAGCCACTGTTCTGATGGGCAGGCAGTGCTATAGAAGTGGCTCAGAATTGTACTGTTCACCCGCCACTCACTTCCCATTCTGCTTCCCAATATCCACTCTCTCAATCTAGAAGAATCAGACTATATTTAGGAGAGAACTGAAACAGCTGAGATTCTCATGCCAAGGAAAGACGACAGTCTGAGGATCAACCAGTGCACCGTCAGAGGAACTCTTTCCTAAGTCCCCGCATTCCCCACTCACAGCGGAGGAAGAGAAGCTGGAAGAAGTGGAAATGTTCCCGTCCAGTGTTTACTGTGTCTGGGAGGACGCTGCTCGGGTCATTTCTGCAAAGGAGACAGATATTCCTAGAACCGTACCCAAAGGAATGCCTCACACGGTTGTAGCCTCTGGGTGTCCAGCTCAAACATTACCTGTCACACATAGAAGCTGTGGTTTGGGTGTGGACTGTCAGTGGAGGATCCATTGTGATTGAAAACTTGGCCATTAGGATAATACCATGGGAGATGGTGGAACCTGTGGGAGGTGGCACCTCCTGGGAGATCAGGGTGACATTAGGAAGGTGCTTCCAAAAGGGAGACCTCTGGAAGGGAGTTCTCATGGGATACGTGGGCGGTTTTCTCATGGATACTGCTATGGAGGCCTGTTTCTGGCTTGGCTCTTTCTGTCTATGGACAGACTCAGATGTGACCACTTCTGTCAACACTGGCTCCCATCACCTGCTTTGGGCCTACTCCAGCACTCAGCTGATATAGGCACCATTCCCTTGACCCTCCAAACGGAACAATTTCAATCTTTTCTCTCCATAGAGTAGCTTGTCTGGGACATTTTGTTCCAGTGACACAGAGATGACCAGAGATACAATAAATGTGTTTGTGTGCTTGCTTCCCCATCTCCTCCCCAACTTCCCACTGTCTACACTGTGAGCATCACAAAGCAGAGGCATCTTCAGCACTTCCTTGTCACTTACAGAACGAATGAATGCAAAGCTAGAAGGAGGGAGCAGGCCTTAGGACTTGTGGTTAATGTAGTGTGGTGCTTTGAATAACCTCCTCCTCCCCGCCCCCTAAATAGTGGCGCACACCTTTAATCCCAGCACTCCTAGAGACGGGTGGATGGATCTCTGTGAGTTCAAGGCCAGCCTGGTCTACAAAGCAAATTTCAGGACACCCAGGGCTGTTACACAGAGAAACCCTGTCTCGAAAAAACAAAACCAATCAAACCACAACAAAAAGGCCCCCATAGATTCATAAGGAGTAACACTATTAGGAGGAGTGGCCTTGTTGGAGTAGGTGTGACTTTGCTGGAAGAGGTAAGTCACTAGTGGGTGGGCTTTGAGGTCTCAGAAGCTTAAACCAGGATTAGTGGCTCCCAGCTTTTTCTGGCTGCCTGCAGATCCAGATGTAGAACTCTCAGCTACCTTTCCAGCACCATGTTTGCCTACAAGCCTTCATGTTTCCTGCCATGACACTAATAGATTAAACCTCTGAACTGGAAGCCAGCCCTGGTGACATGTTTTCCTTTATAAGAGTTGTGGTCATGGTGTCTCTTCACAGCATTAAAACCCTATGACAAGTGGCTTGCTTGTTTTAGAGGCCTACTTCTTGATAACAGGCTATCTAGTAGGTCTTGGAATTTCAGATGTGTGTCCTGGGCAACAGTTCCCACAGCCCGAGCAGGCCTACAAGAACCAGAGACCTGGGCCCAGCCCAACACTACATGAACCTCACCATCAATACTCCAAGAGTGCTCTGATCTATCTCTTCCCCGCCTCTGCCAGTCTGCCAGTCTTGGGTGCTCTTGTACCTTCTCAAAAGGAGGGAAATTCCACGTGATGGAATTTCTGCTTGGCAGGACTCCTTTTCAATTTTCACCAAAACCTCCTCCCACAGAACATGAAACTTAAATAAAAAGACTCAGAGCCCCTGAAGGGGGCAGGAAGTGGGAAGAGCTTCCAAACCCCTTTCATTATTTCAAGGGCTTTGGAGTACATTCCAGCTTTGGTTCAATAGCTGCTATTTCTGAGGATGTAAGCACTGTAGAAGAGATGACAAGAGCTTGCACCAGCTGGGGCTATTATCCCAGAAGGCTTTGCTTCAGGAACCGCCTCTCACACTGAAGGCCTGCTTAAGGTGGCCTTTTAATAGGGAGGAGAGGTGGGCTAATACCTGGATTCTGATATCTCCTTTCTTCTCTTGGAAAACAGATCCAAACTCCAGAGCCTCGCAGATCCTCAGCAGACTGTATGGAAATGTTAGGACCTCAGACACGGGTACCAGCAGGAAATCTGAGCTTCACCTGGGTCTGCTGTGCAAGCTCTCATTGGATGGCAGTTGTACACATGGGACTGAGGGACAAGCAAGGGCACAACAGTCCATAGACCCCCCAGGATAAGGATCAGAAACCCGGGCTTCCTGTGACTCAAGCTTGATTCTGGCTCCAGAGCTGTATTCAGATGAAGAGATGGATGAAATCTTAAGGGAATTTTAGCTTTGCAGTATTAGTTGCCTCCCAAAATGGGAGTTCCCGGGTGTTCCAGGAATCGCACATCACAAAGTCATCCTCAGAGGAGAAGGCCTGAATTGGATTTGTTCTTGATAAAACTCCATGTCCTGTAACCAGGAAGACTCTTGTGCTGGTCGGCTTGGCCAACTCATCAACACAAACCTAGACATACCAGAGAAGAGGGAGTCTTAATTGAGAAAATACCTCCAGAAGACTGGCCTGTAGGCACGTCTATGGGATAGTGTCTTGATTTGTGATTGATGTGGAGGAACCCAGCTCACAGTGGACTGTGTGGTTCCTGGGCAGAAGTCCTGGGTTGTACAGGAAAGCAAGCTGAGCAAGCCATGCGGAAATGCAGTAAGCAGCATCTTTTTAACTTCTGTGCCAGTTCCTGCCTTGATTTACCTCCATGATAGAGTGTGATCAGAGAGTTGTAAGAAGAACCTTTTTCTTCCCATGATGTTTTCGGTCATGGTGTTCTATCATAGTAAAATTTAAGACAAGCCTGAACACAGGACATGAGCCCTCAGCCCAGGCTCAGCATTCATTAGCTTCTCACTTTGAACAAGTTATTCCATCCAACAATGGATTTTACACTGGGGCATTAAAGCACCGGGGCTCACTTTGTAAACTGGCAATGAAAACCACTGCCCTGTCTTCACGGGGTCAGCAAGAGCCACAAGGGACATCAACTGTATGAAACCTCTTTACTGTAAAGCTCTTATGTGGAATGCTAGTGCGGCTCTGTAGAAGGCACATCAGACACGCACAGAAAGAGTTCCCGAGAGGATGACTGTCTCTACAGCCCCACAGCTCACCATTGTACCTGGCCCCAGTTCCTGAGTTAATACTCAATGTCTAAATGTTTCTTAAGTTCCTGGGTTGAACCCCTGGTCTCCAATGTGATGGTATTTGAAGGCGGAACCTTTCACAAGTGACTAGTTTATATGGACGGAGTTTCTATGACAGGGTTAGTGCCCTAATAAAAACAACAGGAGAGACCAACCCCTGATGCTCATGGATACAGGAAGAAGAAAGTTCCTTGTAAATCCACAAGATGCTGACACTTTGGCCTTGGGTTTATTTTACTTGAACAATGAAAAGATTTATTTCTATCATTTAAGTCAAGATGATAAACCAGTGACAATCATAGTGGCAGATGCTGGCAGCCACATCATCCCCTGATATCCCCTGCCTATGCGACTGCTCCCCTGATCCCGTGTTTCCTGGACTCAGCCCACCCGTCCTGCTCACCTTTGCTAGCCTGCGTCTCCTGAGACCTAGAGAACTCCATGCTGGACTTAGCCTACCTTTCTAAATTCTGGCTTACTAAACATCAGAGCCAGCTAAATGATTCTAGAGAAAAGTAGTTCTGTGAAATCTATTAAATTTGGGTAAGGAAAAAAATGCCTTCCTCTAAAACTGTGATTCTAGAGAGTTCCATATCACTGCTAATAGCAATGCAGGAAGAGCGATGGTTTCTTCTACCAACACATGGGCTGCAAACTAGTTCGGACTACCAAGCACCATTCCTCTTATAAACACCACACAACAGAGGCCAGAGTTCTAAACTGCTATTGTCATTTTGCATGGAGGCCAGGGCTCTGTACATGGTAGGCAGGCGGTCTACACTGAACTACATCTCTAGCCCACAAGCTATTTTTTTAATGTTTGGGTGTGTACATGTGCGGGTAGGTGAGTGCACTCGTGTGTGCATGTGTGTGTGTGTGTGTGTGTGTGTGTGTGTGTGTGTGTGTGTGTGTTGTGTTTATATGGATTCTTGCATGTGGTGGTGTGGGGGCTGGGACAGAAAGTCAATCTAAAGAGTCATTTCTTAAGAGCCTCACACTTCTCTTTGAGGCAGGGTCTCTCATTGGCCTCCAGCCCATCAATCTGTCTAGACTGGCTAGCCATCAAGCCCTAGGGATGTCTAAGGTGAGTCTAATTCTATCTCTCCAGTTCTGGGATTCCAAATGGGCACCACCTTGCCCTGCTTTTTAAAATACGAGTTCTGGGGATGGAACTCATGTCTTGTATTTTTTGAGATAGGGTTTCTCTGTAGCTTTGGAGCTTGCCCTAGAATTCACCCTGTAGACCAGGCTGGCCTTGAACTCTCTGCCCCACCCGCCTACTAAGTGCTAGGATTAAAGGTGTGTGCCACCACCGGCCAGCCGGCTGACACTACCACTCTACCAACCGAGCTAGCTTCCTCGTCCACAAATCATTTTCAACACTATATTTTAGAATGATAATCTGAGCATGAAACAACAACAAAACAACTATAAAATTTTGACATTGAAATCACAGCGTGGGAATTAGTGTATTCTGCTAGCTATGTGAACTCCAGTCACTTACAATAATACAGGGTTCAATCCTTTTTAATCAGAAGACTGGATTCTTGAAGAAGTTGAGACCTTATCTTTCTAATTACAGGGCATTGCAGTGGAATGAGCCTCTATAACAGCTCAACTCTAAACACACTTTGCTAATTGCTTGCAAATACCAAGAGCAGAAGGTTGAAAACCTCGTCCCTCAGTAGCCACAGCTTACCAGCGATGTGTAGGATACTGTGCAGGGCGATCAAGAGACACTGAAAAAACATTTAGGAAGATTACCAAGAACGCTTTCAGGAGAAGGGAAAAAAATTACAGAAACCTTTATCGTGGAATTTTGTGAGCATCAAAAATCACAGGATCACTGAAACTGAAAACAGACGAGAACAGACCTAGAGGGAAAGGTATCTGAACGTGGTTATTCTATAGGCATGTCCGTCGGGCCTGGAGCAACAAGCAAGCAGGGTTCTGGAAGGTATAGGAGGGAAAGAAAAATGGTTTACAGTTTTGGGGTACAATGAGGCTGAGAAATAACTGACAAAATGCAACAACTTCATTCCCCTGAGTTTTCCTCAGCCCCAGAGGGAGGGCAGACCTCTGCTCTCCCTGGATCTCTAGCTCCACTTCCCCAAGATGTGAACTTCCTGACTCTACAGTGAAGAGGAGGATCAGACTGGCTACCCTCCACACACCACCGCACACTCACTGTGGAGGCCAGTGTAGACATGCCTGCATGCCCACTTTGGACTGGCTGGAAAGGGTGTGGTCACAAAGACCAGCAGTTTCTCTGGAAATTAAAAAAAGCCCAGAGCAAGGAAGAAAATACACTTGGGAGTGGGTGTGTGTGTGGGGGGGGGGGAGGGTAGGAAAGCCGATGGGAATTTTCTAGAATGTTAGATGCTAAAAGTCAATTTATAAATCACATAGTCACTCTCCCCAAAACTGAGTGTGAAGATGCAGTGACCCATTAGGTATGATCAACCATGAAGAGAACCCATGTGATCAAGATGTGACCTGTTTTCTCCCCTACCCCCACTTCACTTCTCAGCCCACCTGCTTTGCAGACACCTCCTACAGGTAAGAAGAGGATCATTGGGCCAGTCTGTTTAAAGCAAATGTCTTCGGTTCTGTCACTTAATCTCATGCTAGCAGGAACAACCTCAAGGTTCTGAACTACAGGGAAAATACGTTCTATTTCAAAGTCAACTACTGACACATAAAGAAGCTTGTTGTGTCCTTCCAGGGATGTCGTCTCTAAAGGGATGGCTTTAAACAATTACTTTTACGGTTTAAGTACTTTGAACTAATCATGAAGACACATTTCCCTTCCCCCACCCCAAAAAGGCAAGCAACACAAGAGTTTTTTAAAGACTCAAACAGAAAAAGGTAGAGCTCCTATAATATTGTCTAAGCGGGGAGAGGGCACTAAAAGCTATCTTATAGTAAAACCCTCTTGGTATGCTCAGTGTGAACCACCCCACTCTTCCCACTCCTCCCACTCTGGCCACTCATGGAACTACGTGACATGGATGGTTCCCACCCTTTGCTGCCCTTGTCAGTGCTTGGCAGCCAGGTCATCTGGACCATAGAAACACATTATTTTTAGTTTGGGAGGTTCTGAGTACTAACTTCAAAAAGTATCATCTTTTCTTTCTTTAAAAAAAATTATTTAGGGTGCAGAGAATAAAACAAGCAATTTTAAGAACCTTTCCCAGGGGTGAAGAAGAGCCACACACCATGCCTGCTTTAACCTCTGCGTTCCCTCTGGACCGGGTATTCTATTCATACCCCAAGCCTTTCTCCTTTGAGCTCTAGGCATTTTGAGTAAAGATCATTTCCTTAGAGTATGAGTATCTTTTGTGAAGACCAGGGCTGTCCATGAACATACCAGCCACTTCCACTTAGGAGACAGGCCTTCCAGGAAGATAAGCACTCTGCCCCTTGATGCTCTACGATGTTCTCTTTGTGGACACCCGGCATGTGTTTGGCTTTCCTTACTGGCTGTTTGTTGTTGGCACACACACATCCCAGTGTCCAGCAGACCTCCACCATAACTGTGTACACGCTAAGACCGCTTTCCTCTATGAGAAGGAGGCCTGGCACAGGGATTTTGCAAAGGGAAACACAGTTGTAAAAGTACGATCTGCCAAATACCTTAGCCTGCCTGAGCCTGGAGATCTTCTTATCTGCACAATGGGAGGCTGGCACGTAGTTTACCCGAAGCTGCTGTCTGGAAGGCATGGAATAAATGAGGGTGTGGCACATGGTGAGCACTCAGCTCATTCCTCCACCTCCACTCAAATGTCTTCCCAGAGAACACAGGCTAGGAGGGGATGACAGCTGGGGGCGGAGGTTGTATTTCATGCTGGCTACATCTGGCCTTCATAAGTTTTCCTCCAAATGATAAAGGTCATATGTTAACAGGAACACTAGGCTGCAATGCATGTATTACAATCAATGCAGCAACTGAGAGATTTCAGCTCTTTCAGAATGCACGGGTCTACACTATAGGACTGGTGACAAGCTCAGAGAGAGCACCAGCCACTCTTTGGTGGGACCCCACATTTATGCCCCTAGCCAGCGGGACTTTTTCCTGAAATCACCACTTGGAGAATGAGCGTGAAAATTGCTTCTTCTCGAGATCCACTCGGAACTTGGATTTCTGGTTTCCATTACCTAAGGGATTTCAGGAGACATGATTTCCTAATGTGTACGGTGTATCTTCTAACATCCCACAGAAAACCCAAAATCAAACAAACAAACTAAAACCTAAAAAGATTTCTTAAACCTGAGATAAGGTAAAAGGAACATAATGTCTGCTGTAGCTATATAACAATGAATGGGGCCCACTTGCTACACTATGCTAGGCACAATGAGTTAAAACTGCCTACATCTCCCAATCATGACTGTGGACACCTAGCTATATGTATGTATCTGGTTTCACATTGGGATTGCTCCTAAAAGAACACAGAAGTCAAGCAAGCTTTAATGGAATTATATCCTTCATTTCCTAATTAATCATATGCTAGGCTTACATTGATGCTCTTTTTTATTTTTTTATTTGTTTTGGTTTTTCGAGACAGGGTTTCTCTGTGGTTTTGGTTCCTGTCCTGGAACTAGCTCTTGTAGACCAGGCTGGCCTCGAACTCACAGAGATCCACCTGCCTCTGCCTCCAGAGTGCTGGGATTAAAGGCGTGCGCCACCACTGCCCGGCTTACACTGATGCTCTTATATTTATTTCTAGTTAACCATCAACTAAAATTTTATCATCGAATGCACAGCTGTAAAACAGGTTGAGTCTATTGTGTGCATACTGAAATAAACTAGAGTGCTTTGTATTTCAGAAGCAAGTTTCCTGGTAGTCCTTATAAGTTCCCCAGGCCAGCAATACTTTTCAGTAAATTTCAACAGTTTCCTGAAAGAAAGAAAGAAAGAAAGAAAGAAAGAAAGAAAGAAAGAAAGAAAAAAAGAAAGAAAGGAAGGAAGGAAGGAAGGAAGGAAGGAAGGAAGGAAGGAAGGAAGGAAGAAATGGTCTCCAGTGGCGTTTGGATGTGGATGCCATCGTGTTTATTCAGGTCGAAACTCAAAGCATGATCATGGCGAAAGTGAAGGGTTTGCTAATAACTTGGCTGTGGCAACCATTTCACATATTTGCATGTTGATTTGATATTTACATATCAAATCTCATGTTTTACACCCAGAATGTACTGCATTCAGCTTTCACTTATCAATTATTTACTTCACTAAAGCTGGAAAAGAACTTCCCAAAGCATTTCTTAAAAAAAACAAAAACAAACACAGCTGGGCTGTGGTGGTGCCCGCCTTTAATTCCAGCAGAGGCAGGCGGATCCCTGTGAGTTCATAGACAGCCTGGTCTGGTCTACAAAGTGAGTTTCAGGACATCCAGGACTGTTACACAGAGAAACTGTGTCTCGAAAAATAAATAGACAAAAGTAAGCCTGACAAGGAAAGTGCCCTGTTTTCTAACATGTGTGTATTGTTTTAATTACCACTCTGAGCTTTATCTTAGTATATTTTCTCATTCTATTCTCTAGGGCCAACAGAGCAATCCCTAAGTATGAAAATAAAATAATTTAAAAAGTTAAACTCTTATCTACACACCCACAGCTAAGCATGGGCAGAGCCAGCATATGTAAAACAAAAGCGCCAAGGTTTTATGGCTCCCCAACCCTCCTTGACCCTGAAAAATGTACTGTAGACTGGAAGTACAGCAGGAGAAAGGGATGTTGGACGTTTAAATGGCTCCTTCACCCCTATTTTCCAACCTCTGAGTGTTTTCTAGCAAAGCCCTTAAGCAGGGCTAGTGAGGGCAATCGCACCCTATGCTTAAGGAAACAAGCCCACGGCTCGGGATTAGGATAAGGGGCAACCTTCCTTCAGGGGGTCACTGCCACCTTAGACCTTTGGCTTCCTTCATGGCTGCTGCACCTGTCTAAACTGAAGTGAGGAGGTGGAGGGGCTTGCCATCAATCACTGCAATGTACTTCAAAAGCAATTGTTTACACTTCCGCTATGAGCCCTTAGCCTCAGTGAGCCAACTCTGTAGTTATTCATAGTCTGGAAGTTCGTTGTCTAGTGGACAAAGACAGTGTCCAAATGCTCATAAAGATCAGTAAGCAAAATATCCATAAGCTGTGGCTTGTGTCTGAAATGCCCCCAAGAGCTCATATTTTGAATGCTAGGTCCCCAACTGTTGCCCTATTTTGAGTGGTTGTGGAAAGACTAAGAAGTTGGGCATCACTGGAGGAAGTGGGTTGCCGGTGGAGAGCTATCCCTGGCCCCTCTCAATGTGGCCTGCTTCCAGATCAATCACGAAGTGAAGGGGTTTCCACCATAGGCACCCCCAACCACGATGCTCTGTCCAAGCACATGGGGCCAAGAGACTATGGACTCAACCCACTTAAACTCGGAGAAAAAATAAATCCTTTCTTTACTTATTTCTGTCACACATTTTGCCACAGCAATGCAAAAGTAACTAATACAACATACAGTGGAGAGTTATTGTGCCTTCAAATGGAACGAATTTGATATGTTCCACGAAGCGGATGAGACTTAAGGGCACTGCTCGAAGAGAAAGAAACAGTCACACATACAAAATTTAATACCTAATTATTGTTCTTACATGAATTGCCTGAAGTAGTCAAACACAGAGTTCATGGAAAATTAAATGTTGATTGACAGGTTTGGGGACAGGGCTATGATTAAATAGACACAGAGCTCCCGTGTTGCAGTGTTTCAAGGCTGGGGAAATGGTTCAGCTGGTAAAGTGCTTACTGTACAAGCAGGAGGATCTGAATTCAGAGCCTCAGACCCCAAGTAGAAACCTAGGTGTGGTGGCTCACACCTGGAGCTTCAGTGATGGGAGCAGACACAGGCAGATCTGGGGCTCTCGGCCAGACTAGCCAAAATGGTGAACCCTGGGCTCAATGAGAGACTTTGTCTTAAAATAAGACAGACAGTAACCGAAGGGGAGATCCTGACGACAATCTCTAGCCCGGCATAAGCACGTATGTGTCCCCCCGTAGACACATACACATGACACAATGTGAACATTATTAAAACCACGAAAGCATGAACTTTAAATACTTAAGACGGTAATTTTCATGTCATGTGCTTTTTACCTCCATTGAAAAGCATTCTGCGGGCAACCAATAAGATGGCAGAGCAAAGGAAAAGGGCACAGAAGAGAACACACTCAGCTGGAGTTTCTCTACAAAGAATCTCAAAAAAAATAGGAAGAGATGGAAGGGAAAAATGTTCCCAGAATTTCTTTTGTGTGCAATTCCTCACTGGCACATTTAGACAACACTAAGCCTTATGCTAACATCTCTCTCTAGAGAGGAATGACTCTGGGCTCGATCAAGTTTGAATAAAGATCTTGGGCACATTTCATTTAGCTGAGGTCCGTCTGGTCCCTTCATTCTTCGTTGGGGTACCCGTGCCCTTACCTTGAACACAAGTACAGTGCCCTTTGTGAGCTTGCAGTCCCGGTATCCCTTTCTATTGTAAACAGCACTTAGCCCAGACACGTGTCATTATATTGCTGTGAAGTGGTCGGTTCTTTGCCAGAATCTACAGCTGTCCCCAAGTGCCCTCTGCCACCCTCCTCATAGCCATGCATGGTAGGATGGGAGAAAGATGTTTATTTTCAATATTAATTGTTCTGGTCACTACACTTGCTATCTCAAGTTAATAGGATTGAACATTTTTCTTAAATATTTGACTAAGTTAATAGAATGTATGGTATATACCTTTCTAAAAAGATTGAATTTTAATTATGTATATGCGTGTGTCTGCATATACAGATATGCTATATGAGTACAGATGGATGTCATATGACTTCAGGTGTCTGCAGGGCCAAAAGAGAACATCGGATCCCCTGGAGCTGGAGTTGTGAGCTACCTGATTTGGATGCTGGGGTCTGAACTCAAATCCTCTGAAAGAGCAGAAAATATTCGTAACCACTGGACAATCTCTCCAGTTCCCAGTGTGCACCTTTTTGTTAACGATGCCACAGTGCTTCTCTGGGTGGAGTCTGAGACAGTTACCAATGCTGTTTGTTAAGTGAAAGGAAACAGGCAAACTGCCCCATGAATTGAGGGTAGTTTAGCCACCTCGATAGTTGATAGTGGATTCTTGCGGAGAGATTGCAGGCTACTGAGATAAATCGGATATGAATCGTACCAGCTCTCTGACTTCATACTCAGTTTAAAATTAGAAGCTAAGACAATCCTCCCATTAAACATATGGAAGGTGGAGAGGAATCTCATTTATTTTCTCTCCATATAAGCAGCAGAGCTTTTCTTTGCACTCTAGCATGTACAAATAAGGAGATTTCACCGCGGGGCTGTGCTCAGACCCTGTGGAAGTACAGATCTGTGTTAAATGAAAAGATACATTTCTGTTATTAAAAGCTCATCTTCTTTTGGAAAATGTCCAACAAGCTCAGTAAAGATCCTTTCACTTTTAATATTATTAGCTAAAGAAAGAAGGTCTTATTTTCCACATTCTCCAACTAGAAGGTCAGAATTGCCTCTTGGAATCTACTGCCACACTTCAGCTTCCTGCTCAGCAAGATTTACCTCAGAGAATGACCAGGTGTCTAACTGCCACCAGACCTCAGCCGTTTCTATGAAATCAGCCAGATTGGAGCCAACCCAAACTCCGTAATGAGCCATGAACTGCAAGGCAGAGCACAAGCAAATACTAACGTTTTCTGGTTGACTGCCTACAAATATGTGGGGTCAACATGCTCAGCGATGCCTTATTTATAGGACGTTACCACAGAAATGAGAGTTCAAGAGAAGACATTTAAAATATCATTCGAGATGATATTTTTAAATCTTATTTATTTTTAGTTTTGTGCATACCCAATATAATGGGAAAAGTTGATTCTTTTTGGGTGATCGTTGCCAGTAGTTGTAAGGCGAGAGGAGAAAATGGAAACAGAAGTGCATTCATAAAGAGGTCCCATGGCGAAGTGAGCAGAAGTCGGGTGCTCCTTCCTAGCTTGCTCCACACCTAAAATCATAGCAGCACTGGCGTTGAGTGCTGCGGGGAGAAGGACGATGGGCAGCGTTCTTTCAGGATGTGATGCATGGTAGAGGAACAGACTCTAATGGACAGACACATCCAAGAGCACAAAGACAGCATGAAGCTGGATGGGTTTAAAAGAAAAAGAGGGAGCAAAGTGGATTGGGTACGGAATGGAGAGGTGGGCCTGGGAGGAGTTGGGGGAGGGGTGACTCTGATCAAAATCCAATGGATGAAATTCTCCAAGAATTACAAAAGTAGGTAACTTCATTCTAAAACTTATCCTTACACCCGCAGTAATGCACTGCTCCAATCTCCTCATCAATGCAGCTTCTTTTCACAACTGAAAAAGTACAGAAAGCCCCAGCAGGCCACAATACAAAGACACATGGGTTACTGTGTGTGTGGACCGTAGCCCAGTGGGTACACTAACCACAGAACTCCTATACCTAAGGCTCAGGGAATATCACAGAAGAGGGGGCAGGAAGATTGTAATGGCCAGAGGGCCAGCAAGTGGGCTGTGAGATTATGCCTCCTAGAAAAGACAGGAAAGCTCTATTACCCATGACACTTCAACAATTCAGCTGCCTAACTATGACCTGAGCAGACTTCCTAATGGAGAAGAGGGAAATCTCACAGGGTCCCAGCCCTAGACAAAGAACTATAAGCAACTACTGAGAACTAATTACTGAGAGAGGGAGAATTAGCCTCTCCCTGGGAAGAACTCCCTAACTGGTTATCCAATACATGTGGTCAGTCCTGACATCATATACACACAAACCACACTAAACTGTCTCGTTGGGCTGTGCTTATGTACTTATGTAACAACAATAATAATCAAAAAACGACATCAATTTGTAAGGTGATAAAGGAGTAGATATGAGGGACAGGGAAGGGAGAAAAAATGTAATTACTTTTTAAGTAAATTCTTTGGTATATGAAATGGTTTTGTTAACCAATTAAAACTGGGCAAAAACACAAACGGAAACTTTCCACATCCACAAACTGACTACATGGACTAAGAGGCATGAAGGAAGCGTTACTCAACGTCTATGACTTTAAACACGTAAGCGATAACGAGACAGTTTCTTTCTTCATTAAGTGACAAAAGTTGAAGATTTGGGGCTGGAGAGATGGCTTATCAGCCCAGAGCACTGGCTGCTATGGTAGAGGACCTGAGCTAGATCCCCACCATCCACACGGGGCTGATAACCACCAGTAACTCCAACTCCAGGAGAACCAGTGCCCTCTTCTGGCTTCTGTGTATACCACTCATACACAAACACATACAGGTGAAACCCTCTACACATAAAATAAATCTTAAAAAAAATACTCAAACTTTGACAGCCCTGGGTAGGCAATAATGAGCTAACACCATATGGAGTGCGGATGTCCACGCTGATACAACTGTCCTGGTGAAAATCTTTAAACGTTCAATCAATTCTCCATTTAGAAATTTACCCTATACATAGAAGAGCTGGAAAGAAGACCCACTGAAACACATAAACAAACCATCACACATAAAGCATCTTGCCTTTCTGAGAATAAAGACAGAATACAGGAGTCACAGGTTAAGAAAGGTGGGGATGAGAAAAACGATCATTTATTTTGTAATCTACATATCGATAAACAATGCAGTCATTAATAACTGTGCCTTAGTTGATATGGAATCACTTGAAGATTCAAAAGCAGAGCACAAAGAGCGCATAATTTACATCAATGTACATACATCTATCTACTCAAACGTGCATACACCACTCAGGGAGAAGTAGCCAAAGAAAATATTAATTACAGCTAAGTTTATAAAGAACTGAGACCTGAGGTAAAAGCTTAACTTTGGAAGTGGATGTACACACAATTTGTTTTCATGTGTGGTATATCTAATTTAATTTTAAAACTTTAATAAAAAACGATTCCAGATTCGCTGACAGCTGCTGTTATTTCTGCTGTCTTCATGAAATTGGTCAGGCATGTGCGGCCATGCTCTGTGATTAGAGTAATGCTTAGGTTTAATGGCAATCATTTGTTTTTCAGTTAGCTTTCCCACCTTCGAGTGTGCTGTGAGCTGGGTGTGGAGGCACACGCCTTTAATCCCAGCACTACAGGAGGCAGAGGCAGGTGGATCTATGCGAGTTTGAGGCCAGCCTGGTCTACGGAGGGAGTGAGCCAGGACAGCCAAGGCTGCACAGAGAAACCCAAACCCAAAACCAAACCCAAACAAAACAAACGAAAAACTCCTGTGTCTGCTGTGTCCTGTGATTGTGGCCCTGTGATACATTTGTACACAATGTTCACCAGCTACTACAGTCTGAAGACAGCTGTCTTCCAAATCAACTACCGGATGAAAAGGCCACAATATTCTGCCTTCCGGAGTAACTCCATGCTAGCAAAAACAAGATGCTGGACTTTCCTCAGTCACAATCATTTGTTTAAGGTCTGTATATCAGCACTTCTTTCAAACAATTTGTGTAACGGATGGCACTCTAGGAAACAATAAAGACAGTCCAGTCTTTACAACTATTTTTTCATTCAGTTCCACAACGTTGAAGCTAATGGAACTTGGAGCTCACCCACTTCAACCCTCAACTCGGGTTTATAAAAATGGAATTAGGCAAGATTAAATGCCTTGTCTGAGGCCACCAGTTTGCAGCCAGTAAAGCTAGTGGGAAATTACAGATTTCCTAAAAGTCATTTGCATGACTGAGACCGTGAACCACACTGAGGAAATTACACTACAAGCTCAATTCATGAAAATAAGCATCCAAGGAACTATAGAACAGGACAGTCAGTATAAAGAGATGCATCCCTCAGGCTTGACTTTATGAAGCTTCGCCAGGAAAGCACGCTCAGAAAGGAGAGATGTTTACATATGGTCGAGTCCTCTGTACCCACAGACGATCAACAGATGGAAGATACTTGGAAAGGAAAAAGAATGACTGTACTACATACTGTAGTCTTCCCATAGTTTCTAAACACTCCAATACAATGATTGCTGACAAATCTGCATTGAATGAGTTCCCTTGGCAATCCAGAGAGGATTTGAAGTGTGCAGAAGGAAGTACAAAGGCAACTGGAAAGCCCTGTGCCATCTTATAAAAGGGACTTGTAAAAGTAATTAAACTTTCTGATTCCATCGGAAAAAGAGTAGGAGGTCTCGGTTTCAGACGGAGATGAACTGCGCATCAGGCTTAGCTAAAAAACTTACGGACTTGTCGTTTGTTGCATGGCTAGAACGAGTGACGTTAACGTGACAGTTCTCCCGTGACCTCCTGGACAGCCACACCAAAGCTGGGCTTAATGCAGGGTAAGCACCTTTTCCTGAAATTCCTGGCCACAGAAATGTTTTGGATGTTTGAAAAATATTGGCATACACATGAGACTGCTTTGGAGTTCCATAAAGTCTACTTAGCTTCATTTATGCCTTTTTTAGGAAACCTGCATGTAACTCTTTTATCCGATTTGACTTTCATGTTGCCTGGGACCCACTGTGAGATGAGGTGTGGAATTCCCCACCAGTGCTGTCATGTCAAGCATGCAAAAAGTCTCAGATTTTGGAGCATTTTAAATTTTGGATTTTTAGATTCTAGACGCTAGCCTATACAGATCTTGCTGACATGCAGAGGCACGGGAAAGGGAATCCTATTACAGATACCTGGGGAATGCTTCTCAGAAGACATTTTTAGAAAAATTCCCTTGCAAGCTGGGGCATTGAGTCCCACTTCATCCTGGGAGAATGCATCTTTGGTATTCCTTTTCTATAGTGATGACTATTTTGACAGGAGGCGGATAGGGATAAGTAGAGTTTAAATCCCCATGGACTTGACAGCTTATTGAGTACGATTCAATATTCCTGAGGAGGAAAGGGCAGAAAGAATGAAGGAATCAGAACAGTCAGGATGAGTTCTGCATGTTTTAGGACTGGAAGCATGGAGTTAACACACACGCCTTGCTCCCTCCCTCCTCTCCCACTACTTACCCTCCCCCCAACAACCAAAGAATATTCTGATTCGCTAGAAAATTCTCTCAAACACCGGTGGATTTCTGTTCATCTGAAAACCATTTCCAGCTGAACTCAGTGGTTCCTTATGAGAAGGAAGCCACCACATCCCACTAAGCATGACGTTGTTGGCGCCATGAAGGGGCCATCTAATAATTTTTTTGGAGGGGGTGGTTCAGTGCAATGAAACAAACAACTGTACATAAGTATGTGCTCTCTCTCTCTCTCTCTCTCTCTCTCTCTCTCTCTCTCTCTCTCTCTCTCTCTCACACACACACACACACACACACACACACACACACACACACACACAGTCCTCTCAGCAGTGAGTATCACAGAGAATCACATTGCTTGGCTCAGGGGAGCTTCTCTGACTTCAGCCCTGTAATGGATGCTTCAGTGGCAGCTGGGAGGGCAGGAAGGTTGAGGTAGGAGATGGAGAGGGAGAGGGCGTTTTAGCAGTGCCACCAGGAACATAGAAACCATGGCAGTATCAGATTCAGCCTCTAAGGAAAAGGACCACATCAGATAGTTCTTCCAGCTGTCTCCTGCCTGATTGTAATGACATGGAGCCCAGAGTCACACAGATAGATCTACCTTTTCTCCAGCACAGCACTACACAGCCTTGCCCGGCCTCACAGCAGTCCTTGGAATTAGGTGTAGCTATGACCAATCGCTAAGTCAGTGCTTCTCAGCCTTCCTAATGCTTCGACCATTTAATACAGTTTTTCATGTTGTTGGGATCCCATTTATTTTCGTTGCTACTTTATAACTGTAATTTTGCTATGGTTATGAATCATAATGTAAATATCTTTGTTTTCTGATGGTCCTAGGCTACCCCTGTGAAAAGGTCATTTGACTCCCAAAAAGGGGTCTTAACCCACAGGTTGAGTAACATTGCTCTAAGCAATGAACATATTATTCTGATAAGCAAGGAAAAATATGAGAGAAGACAGATTTGAGGAAAATAGGGGTACAGGCTAGAGTCTGGCTTATAAGGGGAACCAAAACTGCATATGTTGAAAGGCAGAATCTTCGTGATCATGGCTCCTAAAGAAGTTAACCTTCAGAAAACACCAATGATGGAGGAAGGTCATTGGCTAATAAAGGAACTGCCTTGGCCCATGTTATTGGTTAGGACATAGGTAGGTGGAGTAAACAGAACAGAATGCCGGGAGGAAGAGGAAGTGAGGTCAGACTCGACAGCTCTCCGCTGGGGAGCAGACGCTTCAGAGAGAGACGCCATGCTACCTGCTCCAGGGAAGACGCACGCTATGAAGCTCTGACCCAGGATGGACTTAGGCTAGAATCTTCCCGGTAAGACCGGTGCTATATAGACGATAAGAAATGGGCAAGTCCAGGTGCGAGAGTTAGCCTAGAAGAGGCTGGGTAGAAATGAGCCAAGCGGTGTTTAAATGAATACAGTGTCTGTGTAATTATTTCGGGTAAAGCTAGCCGGGCAGGCGGCTGGGGTGTTGGGGACGCAGCCCTGCCGCCCCTTATTACTACACACCAGAAGTCTCAGGAGGTCTAGATCAGCTGTGACTCTCAGCTTTCTCAGCAAGTCTTATTAAGTGACGTAACAAAGCTCTCCATCTGTGCTCACATCAAACCATAACTGCTCTCAGATGAGTCATCAAAGAGGAGACTAGGGCCCGCAGAGGTCCGTTATATAATTTACTGGTGCTTGTTGGCTTCTAGCCTCTCTGAGAAAACTGGAGTCCCAGGTTCAGGGAGAGACTTTTCCTCAAAGGAATGGTTGAGAATTACAGAGGAAGATGCCAGATGTCCCCTGGCTTCTGCACATGCATGAAAAGAATTTTTTTTTCAAAAATGAAAATTAAATATGCCACATAAAACTGAGCACTTCAAGCATTTCTAAGCACACAATGGCCTTACCATATTCAGTCTGATGAATGGGCACCACCACCTTCTCCCTGCAGAACTTCTCATCCTGCAAACCCAAACGCGGTGTCCACATCTCTCCCATTCCTGCTCCCTCTACCCCGGTCACTTGCATTCAACTTCCTGTGTCCACAAATTATTTGAATACTTTAGGAACCTCATCAAAACAAAATTATTAAGCATTAATCCTCTTGTGATTGGCTCATTTCACTTGGCACAAGGTCCTCAAGGTTCATCCATACCGTACCAGGTGTCAAAATCATCTTCCTTATTAAAGGCCTTCTAATAGGCTATTATATGCATATATAACATTTTATTCCTTCATTTAGTAGTTCATGCTTGGGTTGCTTCTTCCTGGGAGCTATGTGAGCTTCTGACTACGTGTATATACAGCTTTTCAAGCCCTGGTTTGATTTCTTTTGAGTACACAGCAGGTATCATTTCTGTGTTTTTCACTGCAGCTGCAGTGCATGACTTCCACGAGCCATGTGGTCCCACAGTGATCAGCAGTACCCTTGTTCCTCATGTCTCCACCTGCAGGGTGATGTCTCTGTGTCACGAGGATGGTGTCAGGGTTTCATGCTCTTTGTGGTTGTTGAATAGATTCGATAGAGAAAAGTCTATTCTCTATCTGTTGACCCTTTACCAATTTTCTTTCTTTTTTTTAAAGATTTATTTATTGTGTATACAAAATCTGTCTCCATGTATGCCTGCATGCTAGAAGAGGGCGCGAGATCTCATTACAGATGGTTGTAAGCCACCATGTGGTTGCCAGGAATTGAACTCAGGACCTCTGGAAGAGCAGTCAGTGCTCATAATACTGAGCCATCTCTCCAGCCCCCCTTTACCAATTTTCAATTGTGCTTTTAAATTTGTTATTGCAGGGTTTGCAGTTCTGTATATACTTGAAGCATTATCCCCTTTTAGAAATAAATGATTTGGAAATACTTCCCCATTGCACAGCCTGCCTTCTCGTTCTGCTGACCTTTGAGACATGAGCCCTCTTGTCTCCACTGTGTGGTCTCCATCTTCACTGAAAAATTAATTCGAGTATTTTTTAAACTTAAATTTAAAAATTTAACATTTAAACCCTCTTTTTTTAAGCAAGCTATCTCTGATAAGCTCATAACAGATAGTAGGCACCCTTTATGTAAACACAATCTTCTGGACATTTGTGTCTAAATATAAATAGCTCAGTGCACATCTGTGGCCTTTGCATGGGCTGAGTATGGAGTAAGCCAACCAGACACTGGATTGAGATCACAGCTCTCAGGTTCACATTGTGAAGGGCAAGACTCCGAATGCACTCGGGACCTTCGCGTAGGAACTGTGCACTGGTCCAAGGAGAAAGAGCAGTGCTCTAAGAGCATTCCTTTGTGGAAAGTGTGTTTGTCTTAAGCACCAGCAGACAAATGCAAAAATGGCAAGGAGAATTTTTTCAGATTTTATTGTTTTTAAAGATTTATTTATTATGTATACAGTGTCTTTTCTGCTTGTATGCCTACAGAAAAGGGCACCACATCTCATTAGAGATGGTGTGATTAACAGATGCACGCTCTGTTAATCAAACTCGCTATCTCATCACTATCTCTTCAGTATCTTTTCCTGTTGTAGCCAAGTGGTTGCTGGGAATTGAACTCAGGACCTCTAGAAGAGCAGCCAGCACTCTTAACTGTTGAATCATCTCTCTAGCCACGATGGTTTTGTTTTTTAGATTATGTATGTATGTATGTATGTATGTATCCCTCTGTGTGCAGCATTGGCATGTGAGTGCAGTGCCTGCTGAGGCCAGAAGAAAGCATTTGACTCCCTAGAGCGGAACTATAAGCAGCTATCAGCCACCCTACCTGCGTGCTGAAAACCAAACTTAGGTCCTCTTTGAGAGCAGCAACTGCACTAAACCACAGAGCCATTTTTCCATCCACAGCAGGAATAAGCTTGAAGTGTTTGAACTCCATACCCTTTGGTCTTTTTCTTGCTTGCCACTTAGCAGGTGCCTCAAGAGTGAAGCCATTTACAGCCCACGGTCCAATATTTTCCGTCTGACCTGAGACCATGCCATGTCGACAGTCTACTTTAGAGCATGTTTATCATAACACAGTGAAACCACCACCACCCGCAGTTACTCCTCCTCCCGCTTCACCTCTGGGACCATTGGCAAAACCTGCTCTACTTCCTGTCTTTGTGGAATTGCCTTCTCGGGACATAACGTGTGAATTAAAGTTTCAGTGAGGGGTTTGCTGTGACTGAGCTGCAGTTTACAGCAGGGTTTTCAGGATTCGTCCACACTGTAGCATGTACTATGATACGTAAGATCCCACGCTCTGTTAATCAAACTCAGTATTGCTTTGGCATTTGTCTTCCTGTCGTGAAGCCGCCATGAGCACCCATAGCCAAGCTGTTGTGTGGACACCATTTGCATCTTAAAAGCACACGGTTGGAGATGAAGTTTCTTGGTTCAAATGACACAGATTTCCAACAGTCATAAGACTTAGCTAACAAAGGCTGGGAAATACATCTTAGTGACACTGTAGCCTCCACCATCTCCATAAAATTATCTTCTTCTAAGCCCGCAACTTAACATCCGTCATTTAGTCCCCAAATATTAAATCTCTGATTTGGGGTTCTAAAGTTACAGTGGAGAACAGGATCCGTTTACAAAGTTTAGAGGCATCAGGAGAGAGCTAATTAGGCAAAACATAGAATGAAACCTATAAACACAAGCGTGAGGGAGACAAACAGTAATTGGAAGAGAGCTAAACACAGTCGTGGAGAAAGAGGAAACGCTTATTAAAACTGTCTTACAAAAGCCTATGTCCCTCAAACAAATTTGGGTTCGTAGTATTACATATATGTTAACATGTTTGTGAGTAGACATGTGTGTGCCAGATTGCTTGCACATATATGCACACCAGAGAACAGAGGTTGACATTGGGCAGCTTTCTTCACCAATCTTCACCTTGTGCTTTGAGACAGTCTTTCCCTGGAGCTCACTGAGTCAGCTGGGATGGACAACCAAAGAATTCAAGAGGTCCACTTGCCCTTTAGCACTGGGGTTACAGAGGCTTAGTCCTTCACCCAACTTAAATGTAGGTGCTCTGGATTAGAACTCAGGTCCTCCAGCTGGGGCAGATGAGGGGCCACTGACAGCGACACTGGGCTGTGTCTCTACTGGCATATACCGGCTTCATAGGATCCTATTCTCTTTGGATGTAAACTTTGCTCAACCTAGAGGTAGTAGGGAGAGCCTTGGACTTTCCACAGGGCAGGGTGCTGGTACTCCCTTAGGGTTGGAGGGGTGGGGGGAAGGGTCTGTGGAGGGAGAAGGAGGGGACTGGGAGGAGGGGAGGGAGTGGGAAATTGGGATTGATATTTTTTAAATAATAAAAAAAAGGGAAAAAAAAGAACTCAGGTTCTCATGTTTATGTGGCAGGTCCTTAACATCTGAGTCATTCCCCAGGTTCTCATATTTTGATATATGGTTGCCAGGACTAAGAAGGCTCCTCCTCATTTTATGTTTGAGAGCAACTTCAGTCATTTGACAAATGTAGAATATGCATTTCTTCTATACACACAACTGGTCATAATTTCAAAGGTTCTTGGAAGGAGACACACTCGACCCCTGACTTATCTCAGTATTTAGTATCAGTTACACTATCATCTTTCCAATCTATTCCTCATTCCGCTAAGCTCTGGCCCTCTTCATTTGTCATCAAAAGAAATATAGAACAGCTGTGGCCAATATGCATTCATTATTAACAATAATAACTTATCACTCAACATTTTTCCACACTGAGTTCAAGTTTTGTTTGGCCTGAAAGCCTTGTTTTTCCTAACTTTTAAACCACCTCATAGCCTTCTCAATGACTCCCATTCTCCTCTGCTTGCAGAGCTAGGTGGGTTCTTACCCTCCTATGGCTAGAATAGGAGCTCGGTACAGTGTGGTTTCTTACTTGGCCTTTCTACTGACAAGGTCTACACTCAAGCGCTGGAGCCAGTCCAAAAAGGACCAACTTGATAGGCTACAAAACTCACCCAGGACGCATTTGGTGGTGGGGCATGGGGTGGAGATGGTGCTGGTATCCGCTAAACCCCAAATGTGTATCTCCTGAGCATGTTTGTCATTACTGCCCGCAGGAAGACCAGGAATTGCTGTCTTAGTGTCCCTACCCTCTGCTTCGGACATCATTTTCTACTTGGCTTTCAGTCCCGTCTCTAAATGACCAGTTGTCACACCGTTGATCTAAAGATCCTCCTACTCTTGCCTCCAACCGAGGCATCTACCCTTCCACACCTTGCTGATCATCAGACACGTTTAAACAAGTCTTCTGTCTAGTAGTGGTCCCTTCAGAACTCTTAAGGATATAACCCTTTTACACACTCCACTGCGACTGCAGATCCCTAGTCAAACATGCTACCAGTGTGATCCTCAGGGAGTTGCAGCGTGAAAGATAATCATTCCTTCAATGTCTGACGAGCAGTCCTCAAATCAAACTATTTGGCATTTTCACCATTTTTCACTCCCTTTCAGCCTATGGTTGCCATTCCATCATGCAGAGGCCACATTAGTCAGGCAGGATTTGCTCTCTCAGGCCACCACCTGCCACCTCCCAGCCCGCAAGCTACTTCCAGATTAATTCTGTGCTGTCCACTGGATATCTGCCTCCTTTCCTCCACTACCATCAATTTTTCTTCCCAGCCATAAAAGGTTTTGCTCTGAGCGGTGAAGGCCATCCTTCATTCACGTTCCATCTAAATGGCAAACTTCTCTCTTCTAGGCTGTACATCCTCTCTACAGCTTGTGCCCTCTGAGGCCACCATTCAAAACCAGTATCAGCTTCCTGGTAGTTAAGCCATCGGTGTCTATGGATTCCAAGAAGAGCTCTTTAAAACACCCTTCGGCCAGCTCTTCCGACCATTTCATTCACTCTTCCAACACCCACTCAGCCTTATCAGACCCCTTTAAAACTAGAAATTTTGCCTTAGCGTTAAAAATAGACAATATGACCCACTGATGGCATCTAAAAGCCAACCTCCTCCTCTACTCAACAGAGAAAGGAGATTTCCCCTTGCCACGTTGCTGATGTGTACAGAGTGCTGGCCTTGATGTGTGCTGAAGACTGTTCTCATTGCCTGTTGGAGCTGCTGACTTTCCCTCTGTGTAGTCCTACTTGACTTCCCTCCACTCCTCTGCCTTGCAGCAGCCTTCTTGTACCATGTCAGCTCTTTGTTCAGGCTGCTGGCTTTCCTCCTACCTTCCCTTCCCTAATTAGAATCACCTTTTCTTCTTTCCTGAGCTGGAATTTCATTAAGGTGCCCCCTGTACTGCTGGATCCACATATCTTTTTCTATCCAGTTTCTGCATTAATGGCTTCCTCTTAAAACACTTACAAGCCATGTTCATCAGTTCACCTGGTGAACACTGCTGATGTGCAGCCTCCGGAGAGCCCAGGAAACACTAATACATCCCATAATAAAATCCTCGCCCAACCCCTACCTTTCAAATATTGAATTTGGGATATGGCAGCATCCTAGCTACGGTTTTTGCTTTCTCCTTTAAAAGGATTCTATTAGGGCAGGAGGTGTTGCTCAACGTGCAATATGCACATTTGCTCAGCATGCAAGAGGTCCTCAGTTCAATTCTCAGCACTAGAAATAAAAACTCCAACGGTATCTGATTCAGTAAGGCATAAGAAGACACCAGGATCCCGACACCATCCGTCTTGACAGCTTGATCACATGCTCAAGAAGCCTGCTCAACAGTGTCTCATAGATGAGTGATTACAACAGAAGTCCTTGGAAAGGTTCCCTTTGCTTTATTTAAAATTTTATTCTAAAACCTGCAAACTCTCTGCCTGGTGACTTCCTGGCATGTCCTCTGGAAGGAAAAAATAGACTGTAACGGAGGCTTTTAAAGTTTCTACCTGACCAGACCTGTGAATCCTTATGTAAGCTCCACATTGATAAGCAACAAATGAGACTTCTTAGCCCTCCCTTCACCCTTATTTACTGTAGACCAGGCAATACCCCAGATAGTGTTTATCCTTATACCTTTCTCATTATGATCTATTTGCTAAACCTCTTCTTGTTCCCTAGGATGACCTCTTCATATTCAATAGTAACTAACACCTATAGAGTATCTATATTAGGAGGCTATCACAATATCAGGAATACAGATGATTTTATCTAAATATTAAACCTGGTAAGATATTTATTCTTATCCTTATCCAACAGACAACAATATCCAGACTCAAGGCAGCTCCACAACATTGGGATTGCTAACTACCGGCCTTTCAATTTCCCATGGGTACCACTGCCCCCTAGGTCTATAAAGGAAAAGCTGGTGAGAGATGCTAGCATTGAAGGGCAACTTACTTTTCCCCTTTGGTTCTGGGGCAAAGGGAATTATGCTCACAGAAAAATGTGTTTTTCTTAAATTAAATATGTGTTAATAACTCATATTTTCCCCCAACCACCAAGTGTAACAGGAAATACTTATTCATTATCCCTCACTCTCAACAGAGGGTTAACTTTCCAGACCCACACACCCTGCAAGAACCAAAGCCTGTGGATGCGCAAGTCCCTTGTAGCAAATGCTATAACTGCAAATGACTAGGAACTCCTCGTTCACACAAGCATACATCCTGTTTTTTAGTAGTTAGTACAATGTAAACACCAAGTTACTAGCTACTGCTCTGTTTCATTTAGGGAATAATGACAAGGGGGGGGCTGCATATTTTCAACACAGACAAATTTTTTTCTAAATATTTTTAATAGTCTCAGGCTGGTTAAATGCATAGATCTGAGATTCATAGATATGGAAGATCAACTCTCTCTCCCATCTACCTATTTTTTCTCTAATCATGATTATTAAAGTAGATAGATAGATAGATAGATAGATAGATAGATAGATAGATAGATAGATATAAACAGATAACTGATAAATAACTGAAAGATTATGACATCAATACAGTATGGTATAATTAAGAAATCTACCAGTTGGATACATAAAATAATGGCATCATATTTGAAAACTAGAACAATACTTTCAGTTGGACAGGGATTCCTATCTCATGGAAGAAAACCAGTTAATAAATTAGGAATTCCAGCTAACATGGCAATATCACTGGTACCCAGTTCAGTAGATAGAATCGCATGGGCCCTAAAAGATGCTATGAATAGGAAAAATAAGTGTGAGTTTCAAAAATTCTGAGATAAAGATCTACATGAGTTATATTTATTGGAAGAGCACTCTAAGTCAGAAGGGAACACTGTTCAGACAATTTGAAAACTTTATATATCAGTGACTCATTTATTGGGGAAATGAAAAGCAAACACACCCATAACTTCAGTAGCGAACAGCCTGGATCCCAGTCTAGAAGTCACATGGTCACACACAGAGCTCCTTTAGTCTCCTTCAACCTCTGAAAGAGGGAATTCATGATTGAAGGAGTGAGAAAAGGACCACGTTCCCAGAAGGGCCATATTAAAGACCACGCACTATCCTGTTTGGATTTTTGTCTATTTGACGTCAGCTTAGAGTCATCTGGGGAAAGAGGATCTTAATTGAGAAGATGCTGCCATCAGATTGACTGTAAGCAAATCTGTGGGCCATTTTCCTGAGCAATGATTTATATCGGAAGAGACATAGGCTATGTGTCACACTGGGGTGGTGGGCCTGGGTGCTATAAGAAAGTAGGCTGAAAGTGGGGCTGGTGGCGCACGCCTTTAATCCCAGCACCTGGGAGACAGAAGCAGGTGGATCTCTGTGAGTTCAAGGCCAGCCTGGTCTACAAAGTAAGTTTCAGGACAGCCAGAGTAACATAGAGAAAGTTGGTCTTGAAAAACAAAACAAACAAACAAACAAACAAAGAAAAACAAATAAAACAAAAAACAAAACAAACAAGCAGGCTGAGCAATCCATGGACAAGCCAGTAAGCAGTGTTCCTCAAAGGCCTCTGTTTCAGTTTCCACCTCAGGTCTTGTCTTGTGTTCCTGTCCCGAGTTGCTGTGGACTTTGCTGCAGAGGTGTAAGCTGAAATAAACCCTTTCCTCTCCAAGTTGCTCTTGGTCATGGTGTTTATCACAGCAATAGAAACCCTAAGACACATCTTCTCTAGATTCTGTCTGAGTTCAGGCTCTGCCATTTGTTACTTGCAGTCCTGGGCGAATAATACAAACCTTCCTTCTCTATTCCCTTGATAGTAAATGGAAGTAAAAACAAACTACATCTCTGTGAGTTCAAGACCAGCCTCATCTGCAGGGCAAGTTCCAAGACAGCAGGACTACACAGAGATACCCTGTCTCAAAAATAGAAAAGAGTATTAGACAGGTATCACCATATGTAAGTAGTAGGACACAGTGAATTGCTCCCTTAAATGAGCATCAAAAGAGTACTCTCAGACAATTAGTGAGATAGCGAAACTTCATTAACATCTAATAGGGGACTCAAGTATAGCCCAGCAGTACAGTGCTTGCCTAGTATGTGTAAGCCCAAGGGTTCAAATCCTAAGAGTAATAATAATAATTATGAGCAATAATAATAACTAACAACAGTAAAAGAAAAAAAATGTAATATGTGACAATGTTGGAATGAACACTGTCCTTCAAAACCCTCGGAACAGATAAAGCATGGCTGGTAGACTGGTGTCTAGGTGGTATCTAGGGAACAGAGAGATGTGACCTGGCTGATGGTTTGTAGACGATGCTCAATGATTCCAGCAGAGAAAGAAGACAAATTGTTACCTGTATTGGAAACGTTTTCTGCATTTCATTTTGGCTTTGCTCCCATTGAGTTATTGCTTCTAGGTGTTTCCAAATGACAGCATAAAACACTCAGTTTTGACTTCCTTTCTGGCTGACCAGCTGTGTTTGAGCCACTCTAGTCGCTATTTCGGTGCTACGAAGGCAACTCATCAAAACAAACAAACAAACAAAAAATCTAATGGGGCTTTCTGTTTGTCATTGCAAGCAGAAGAAAGTGGCATGCCTCTAGCAGATAGCCTGCTTAGAAAATGTATTTCTGTTTGTGATAGATAGATCAATTGCAATGGCTAATCTTGGTAGTCAACTTGACACCTGGGGAGACAGAACCTTGATTGAGGAATTATCCCATAAGAACGGTCTGTGGGCGTGTCTGTGAAATCTTTTTCTGATTGCTAATTGTTGTCAGAGGGCCCACCCCATGGATGACACCACATCTAGGTGGATGGTCTGGCTAAAGCAGAAATCTATAATGCAGCTAGTCAGAAAGGACAAGTGACAGTCAATATATACTCCGCTTTCCATCACCTCAAATCACCCTACGGACTCTAGATTTGAGCAGGAAGGACCCCAGGGCTAGTACAGTAGAATCTAATCAAAAGAACTCAAAATTAACAACAAAATGGCCCTGGGCAGAAAGAATATAAAACACTGAACCTGAATTTATGACAGAAACAGGCCAATGCAATTTCTTCATTTTTGGCCCCTTCTGGCCCCTCTGACACAGACACAGCAACCCATCCATACACACTCCTGTGCAAAGTGCATGGCCTTGAGGGGCCCCTGCTTAAAACTTTTTCAACTCATAGCCATCCTTCTGTTTTCTACAGCCTGCCCCCCTGGAGCACAACATTCCCAAATAATACAACTAGACCAGACAATTCATCCACGAAGTACAGGTCAGCTGGCTGCTTTTCCTTAGGCGTGTATGAGACGTAGAGGAGATCCCACTCCATAAGGTGGCAAAAGGCAGCTGCGAGGAGGCTAAAGGCTATCCACTCCTGTGAACTATCTGAAGGCGGGGGGAAAGGCCTAAGACACCTTCTGTTGTAGGAGTACATACTCAGGTAGAGACCGTACACAAACACCTTTTTCATCTCTTGTTTCTCTAGATGAGTCTGAATATATCTATAACTGCCATCACTGAGACAGCTGACTGCTGCGACTTGCCTCTGCTCTCCTCCTTGAAATCAGAGCCAAGTTCCATACCTGCAAGGTCAAAGTAACCCAGAACACAAAACATTGCCACCGAAGGACTCGCAAAACATTGCTGCTGGTGCCTACGAAGAGAAAGGATTAACCGAAGACAAGTCAGAATCCCTAGCTTCAACTTAAACTTCCTGCTTATTTCCAGGTGGCCTTGGTATCGTTCCTAAGTAGAAAGTTGAAGACGGTGAAACCAACCAATGCCCCCAGACAGCCACATGCTTAGACCTCTTCAGAGTCAAGTTCTGTATGTGCAGTGTCTAAAAAGCCGGGTTCAAGAGCAACCCAAGGCAGCAAGGCTCTTCCAGAAGCACGTATAAACAGTGTTGTAAAAACACGACAGTCTTGGGCTCCTAGCCAAGAATCAAGCCAAGATTTGCAAGACTTGACATGACGGCGTACAGCAAGTAGCAACACTGCCTTTCTAAAGGACAGGGTCCGTGAGACTGTAGAGAGATAACTGGAGAAGCAGGATCCCAAAGCCACTAATGAAGCGTACAGGAGATAAACATCTAAGCGTCCTTAATAAAATTCCCACCCTAGGCTCAAATTTTATACTCATCTCCTCTGTATATTTGCAGCCAGTTCTTAGTCTAAAATCTAACACTAACTAGAGATTTTTATTGTGATAACTATTGTTACTCCTTTGATATTTAGAAACGTTTGTACATTAATTCAAGGTTAACTAGAGTGCACTAAGTTTCAGGCACTCAAAGAAATACAAAAACTCTTTGAACTTAAACCATACTCACACACAACGTCACAGCCATTCCATTTCCTTCAAATTCCACCTGAGTTGAGGACAATATCAATGCTACACAAATTTTTCTTCCAAAGACAAACATTCTATCTTCCCAGCCCAGCTGTTTATCACAGTGACATCACAAAGCAGATGAGATGCTAGCAGCCAAAAGTCAGACAGCAGATTGGCTGTTTATGCTGTGCACTTCCCAGGTAAAGGACTGCTACCTAAGAGCAGAGGTCATTCAGATGGACTGCAGTCGGTAGCGGATGTGAGCAGGAACGCACTGAGTTCCCTGTGGATTCCCATCACCCTTGCCAAGGGAGAACGGAGACCTGGGGAGATGACTCAGTGGATAATATCCTGAGGACCTGGGTCTGAATGTCCAAAACTCACACAAAACTGGACATGGTTGAGCAGTACCGATGCTCCCAGAGTTGAGAGGAGAGGTAGAATCAGGAGAATTCCAAGGAACTGTCTTGAACAATCTGGAAGGCCAGGGCCATCATCCAATGTCCTCTGTTGTTGTCCTATACATACGCCATGGCACTAGCAGGCCCACATTTATTTTATACACGAGTATGTATACACATACACTGAAAAGGAATGGCACCTTTGGGGGGATGGCTTATGGCATAAGAAGGTGTCTTCAAGTATTATGAATTTTGCCTTTACCAATTGAGTTGTTGAGGTATGCAGAAAAACATCTATACAGAAGTATATGTTAGATTGATATCTAGATAACTTTTTAGTTTATTGTTCAATAAGGGACCCTTAGACCAGCATAGCCAGGCCTTTGTAAATACAGGAGGGATGAAGACAAGTCCACACCTTCTCAAATAAAAAGGGTACAGTCCCTTAGGCACATCATTGCTGAACTGCTCCCCTAATCTTCCATTACATTCAGCCACAGAAGGACGGGCAATGGTCTCCCTGAGCCTGCCCCTATCTCCTCAGAACTGTAAGCAGATGGTATCTACTCCCCTTAGAATTCCGAGGAGCTGACTGTCAGGCAATACCTGGAAGGTATAAGAGATGCCTGAGTACTTTGAAGGACAGCCAGCCAAAGGTGATTTGAGGACAGCTCTGGGTGTGTGCTCTAGTCACTGATGATGTCTGAAATGTCTGTCTCCAGAACAATCACTTGGTCTTGTTTGGGCAGGGCCTGCTGCCTTGCTGGTGTCTGCAACACCGCTCTATGCATTGTCCTTCTCTCCCCGGCACTCAGGTACCCTCATGGCCACTTGGGTCTAGTCAAACATCACACTCCATGCTCGAGGCCAGAATTGGTCCAGCTTGGGCTGGGCTGCTAATCAACTGGAGTGGAACTTCTGTGATACAGTTCATTCTTCTTCTGTAGTACTTAAAAAAATAAAACAGCAGTAAAACATATAAACTACTAGATTTGCTGTGTCAACCATTTCTCAGTTCATCGCAATGTCACTCGGAACAGTCACATTGCAATGTATGTGACATCAGCCACTAACACAGCCAGAACCTTTCGCCTCCCAAAATTGAAAGACTTCTCTGTCAAACAGCTCCTCATTTTGCTTCCTCAATGCCTTGCACCAACCGTTTACTCCCAGTGTCCGTGGACCTATTACTGGCTCTAAAGGGAACAATACACTGTCCTTTCCGTGACTGGCTTATTTAACTTAGCCTATTGTCCTCACAGCTGATCTGTGCTGAGAATATGCCAAGCTCCCCCTTCCACAGCTACTCATCTATTTTCATGCCTGTGAACTCACATGTGGCTCCCACCACTTGACTCTCTTGAATACTACTTCTCTGAACATGTGTATATGACCGTCTCTTCCAGTCCTGTTCACGACTCTTTTGTGTATTTATACAAAGTGGAAAAGTGGGATCATGGGGTACAACTGTTTCTATTTTCTTTTGCTAGACTAGACGCTGTCTGTACTACCACAGGTGTTTCTAACTAATGAGACCAAGAAGGCAGAGAACCAGCGCTGGGGCTGGCAGGGCTCTTCGTGTCAATACATGGTGACCAGTGCTCAAAGGTGCTATGTCTCCCTCCATATGGAAAAAATGACTATGCCCCTGCCACCATCAGGCAGATATAGTGACCACATAGAAGGGCAGGTGCTGTGGCACTAACAAGGCTGCCTTGAGATATTATTTACAGTTTAATATGCACCTCCTGAAGATAACAGTTTAGCCGAACAAGAATGGAATACTCAAGCTGGAATAGTGACTTTGGGTCACCCTTCAAAAACGGCCTAGCCAGTCTGAGATCTAAATTCTTAATTGTTTACAACAGACCCAAAAGAAAGCAATCAGCATCAAGTATGCAATTTTTATGTGTGATTAGTCAGTCTAGGACTGATTTGTGGCTGTGGGGTAGATAGGTAGCAATTTATTTTTCCTCTACAGATCTCCATGCATGAAGTGTAATTACAGATTTGTTTGCCTTTTCGGTGGTGTGGAATTAAAAACGTAACCTTCCTGGAGACTTAAAGTAGCAAGCTTTCCTTCTCTATTTTCAGCTCCCAAATAAAAGTGTAATAGGTGCCAAACAGTGCTTTGTATGAGATACAAGCTCGCCGATTCCAGCCACAGGATGTGCTGGGAATTGCTGCTTTTACCTGATGAAACCACCAGTTAGTTACAAGCTACAGGGTAATGGCAAACACCCTAGGGCTTGATAAGCGTGATTATGCCACCTCTCCAGTTTGCCACACGCTTGTATCATTAACCTGGGTTTTTCTTATCTCCTGGAAACACTCTATTCAGATGTTCGGGGAACAAAGCTGGACACGTGAATTTTCTTGCAGGAAAATTAATTTCAATAAGTGCCAAGAGATTTACAGTTCTTCAGCAAAGTCTCACAACCTTGATCTTGGTTTCTTGAAACTATGGTTCTGGCCACACACCACACAGGTCCCTTTTGTGTCCAGTTGCTGGATTGTTAAGGTACTAAGTTCACCTGTTCTTCAATGAGAGACCTCTACAGTTCTCTTGCCTTCCACTGGGGTCCACTCCACTCCCTGAGTTTTTTCTATCCTTTGTTCTGGGCATATGTGGCCTTAGAATATTCTACATATTTCCTCAAAGGGTCTATACAAACCTACTTTATCTCTTATGTTCCCCAACTCTAAAACAAATTCTCCATGAAGAAAAGCAAGCAGAGCTGGGGAGAAATACACTCGCCACCAATCCTGATGACCAGAGATGCAACCCAGAAACCCGCATGTGATCCCACCTTTCTGCAATCCCAGCACTCCTGTTCTGAAGATGTGAGGAGACAAGACGGTCGCTCAAGAGCTCGGGGGCCAGCTAGCTTCAAGTCCACAGTGCAGCAGAAACAAGAAAGACCATGACTTAACAGGGGAGAAGGAGAGAACCCAATCCCACTCCTGAAAGTTGTCCTCAGACCTCCACACACCCGTGGCATGTGCGGCATGAGCACACACACGAAATAAAGCAAAGCGCTCGTGGTAATATTAATGCCTCCTTCTAACATTGTTCCCTTGCATCTCATGGTGCAAGTGAGCGTGGGACTAGTGGAGCCGAATCACACAGACGAGAAATCTTTCTCACGATTGCAAACGTACTTTTTTGCAACTATATAATGAAGATACACACACTAAAAAAAGAAAATCTTCGCCGAGAAAAGAGAGACAAGATTGAAACCTACTCACATTGTCTCGCTGAGCTGACTCCTCAGCCTTGCGCGCGCGCGCGCGCACTAACACACACACACACACACACAGAGAGAGATGTGAACACACTGGTCTCATATCATCCACCCCACTTGGGACACTGCATCAGGTTGTCTCTGAATCTGGGCTTCTTTCAGAATCTCTCTCAAAGTTTCTTGTGCTGTTGTTGCTCCTTCCAGAGATCCTGTACTGTGAGCCTCTACTCTTCAAGCCTCCTGAACCTCATCTACTCCCTGTGACTACCGACACTAGTGTACTCACGGGTGCAGGGGGGCCGCAGCAGCGCCACAGAGGCACTGTCCTGAATCTTAAACTTTTGAGGAAAAACATCACTACGCATAGCTTAAGGCAATGGTCTCAAAAAATCTGTATTTTGGGGTCCCCTTAGCAAAATGGGGACTGTAGAGATTGTTGTAAACAAGCACACATACTCTCGCTCACACATTATGTCTTTGTCCCTCTCCCCTCTGTGTGTGTGTGTGTGTGTCATGTCTGTGTGTGATACCAGGGCTTGAGACCTTGTGGAGTACTCAAGACCTTAGTCCCAAGTGTTAGCCATGATGCTCCAGAGAAACAGATCAGGCAGACACCCCAGAAAAGGAGTCTGCTGTATATCAAGTCCAAAAACAGTCTAGAGACAGAATTCCAGCTTCCTTAGGAGGGACCTCCAGCAAGAGACTGGATAGGGGCCATCCACAGTGTGGAGATTGCTCAAAATCTAAGTACCCATCATCTCAAAAATTCCTTACAAGCAAGCTTGGGTAGCATACATAGGCAACCCCAACATGTAGGGTTCGTGTGTTCAAAGCCAGCATGGGCTACATAGGGAGAATCTGTACACTAGTATTTGACCAAATATCTATATACCAAGACCTGGCCAAGATGACAAATGATAGTATCCAATTATTTGTTTTCCCTTGGCATAAATATACATATTTGGTTTTTCAAGACAAGGTTTCTCTGTGTAACAGTCCTGGCTGTCCTGGGACTCAATTTGTAGAGCAGATTGGCCTAGAACTCACTGAGATCTTCCTGTCTCTCCCTTCCAAGTGTTGGGATTAAAGGCATGTGCCACCACTGCCTGACTATGTGGTTATATTTTTAAGTATATACTAAATTATTATTTCATAAATGTGAATTTATGTTCTTTGTCCTAGGAACACGGAGAATGACAGGGACACAGAAAATTTGGAGATCTTTAATGTATACATTAAAAACTGGAACTCATATTACATGTGTACATTTTAAAACAGAAATCACAGTTGCAAGTGTTCAACTGGAAAATCCATCTTTAACGATGAGTCTTCACTCTTGCCTCCCATCTTTCTCATTAACCTCTTCCATGAGGATCCTTTAATCAGGGGGGATATTATGACCTTACCTACATCTAGTTTTAATACAATAATAAAACTGAACATTGTCTAAAAACTCTTATCACAAAGCATAGGTTTATAAAGATTTCAGTAGAAAGCATTTATTTTTAACTTCTACTATTCCTAGAAAAAGTCACTAAGCTAGGGTCCCAAACATGACAGGAGAGCCCAGTGGATAGAGGAATTTGACTGGAAGTAACCGTGCCATCGGCACAGTTCCCCCGGGGCAGGGACTGTTACTGGGTGGCAGAGCGATTCAGCAGCGTGTGTCAGGCCCCAAGTCCCATCTCCAGATTCCATCACGCTACCCCTGACTGAAAACTGCTCACAAAGGAAACTGCTCCTGGGTTTTATCTTCATTTCTGTCTTCTCCTTTGATTTCTGGTTTGTTGGTTTGTTTGTCTATTTGCTTTCTAAAGAAAGAGAGAATGAAGGAAGGCATGGGTTAGATGGGTAGGGAAGTGGAGAAGATCTGGGAAGAAATGGAGAAGGGGAAATTGTGATCAGAATACATTCTATGAAAAGAATTATTCCAACAAAGAATAAAAATAAATAACTGTTTACTACAAGAATAGCAAAAACAAACCTCTAATAAAACATTTTTGAGGCAGATATTTCATTAAAATGACCCTCAAGGCCCTGCTGTGGAACTCAGTGGTGGAGCATTTACCACACACAAGCAAGGATTTTGCACTGCAAAAAATACAAACATATAAAAATAAAGTGATCTTTGAGGCGGGTAGATTTCCACAGCAGCAAGCGTGAGCTGCCTCTGCCTGGAGTCCACATTACCAACATAGCCGGGTCTGCGGGTGGCTTCCCACAAAAATGTAACAGTATATCCCAGAAGACAAAGATGAGAAGTATTAGGGAGGAACAACCCCAGCGTATATCTTTTCTGGGAAAATATGTGCTTGTTTTAGTAAAAGACATCACCACATCACTGTGAAAAACATCAATTTTGATGCAACTTTCTGTGTTTTGCTCCTTTCTCATAATTAAAGCTGGAAGCTACTGGAAGCTATGGCTTCCATTACTTCATTGTTGTGAGCAATGTCAGCTGTGCTACCTAAAGACACGGTTCTATCAGCTATGCTACCTATACACTGTTCTTTCAATATTTAAGTAGCTGAGATACCAAGGCAACGTGATTTTCCATTTTCAAGGAGGGGCCCTTTTCATTCAAAAAACGTGGCTGGTCTGTCATTTCATCTAATTAAGTCCCCACTCCCAGCCAGTGAATCTGGTCCCCAGTCAGACATCCATGCATCAGAGGACAGGGTAGTCCTGAGGAAAATAGAATTCTATAGAAAATATAAGGTGAGCTGTGTGTACACACGCCTTTAATCCCAGCACTCGGGAGGCAGAGGCAGGCGGAGCTCTGTGCATTTGAGGCCAGCCTGATCTGCATACTGACTTCCAGGACTATGTAGAGAGATCTTGCCTCAAAAACAAACAAAGAAACAAAAAAATCAAGTCTAAAATATAAGTGAAATCTCTGCAGGGACAATCAGAATTTGGTTAGTACTAGAAGCTGGAAGGGACCAAAATTTGAATGTGTTAACCAGAAAAGAATCTACACTACGATTTGCAGTGAATGCCACAAAAGATGCATGAACTTATCAAAGGGGTGGGCATGCTAGACCGGCAAGAAATCTCACATAAAATGCATTTCTGCTTCTCTGAGACACACTTTCCCGGCTTATTCTCTTCAGCCAATTTATATACTTTGGGCCAATGAACTAGCGAAAATCTGTAGGTCAGCTTACATATGGTAGCATTTCTGGCATATAAATTTTCCCAACCAGCAGGCATGTATAATAATTTATAATTCCACCATTTTCCAGACTACACAATCTCACTGGTCCCTTAGAAGCTCATAATAAACATAACCTGATTTTTCCAACACGTTTACTAAAAATAAAAGGACCACACAGTGAGTGCCTCTCTCTCTCTCTCTCTCTCTCTCTCTCTCTCTCTCTCTCTCTCTCTCTCTCTCTCTCTCTCACACACACACACACACACACACACACACACACAGGACCCACTTGAGCAGACAGTTTTCTTTAGACTTTGTCCCTTCACAGGCTTTGGAGAATTATAGATTCTCAACAGAAGACCACAGAATGCTGGAACAGAAAAAGATGTAGACCTCCGACCTTTGGCTTGGAAATATATTATTATTTTTAAATTTTAGCTGGAAGGAATTTCTTCTGCTGATAAAAACATGATGCCTCTTTGTCGAGGAAAAGGATAGGAGGCCCAGGATGGTCATGAGTAGAAAGTGTCCTGTCATGTACCCCTGAAGTATTTCACCAAGTCTTAAGTGCAAGGGCAAGGCTGTGGGCAGTGGACTCTGCTATTCTACAGCCATTTCTGTGTTTCTTCCTAGCAGGAGCATGCCAAGAGCTATCAAGAGCTGACAGTGTAGATGAATCATGGATGAGAGTTATTAGGTAACAAGTCAATGTGTCTGGGAACAATCAAAATGGGGACAGTTTAACATATTGAAATATAATACTGAATTGTATGGGCAGGCCCTCTGTCCCATACAGGGTGACAGCTCACCCAGGTTTGCCAGGACTTTCCCAGCTTCAAAACAAAAAGACTCACTTCCTGTGACCTCCACCCCTCGCAGTGTCTGTATTAGGTACCTTTTGTTGCTGTGATTAAAATACCAAGACTGAGGCAACCTAGAGAAGGAAGTTTATTTATGCTCATGGTTACCACGGGGGAGTCCTTAACGGCAGGGGACTCCTGTCCTTGCTCCTGCCTGTATCTGTATGCAGGAAGCAAGAAGAGAAAACTGCTGCAAGTCGGGTGAGATTACACACTCTAAACACACGCGTGCACACACAGTCGGGTGAGATTACACACTCTAAACACACGCGTGCACACACAGTCGGGTGAGATTACACACTCTAAACACACGCGTGCACACACAGTCGGGTGAGATTACACACTCTAAACACACGCGTACACACACAGTCGGGTGAGATTACACACTCTAAACACACGCGTGCACACACAGTCGGGTGAGATTACACACTCTAAACACATGCGTGCACACACAGTTGGGTGAGATTACACACTCTAAACACACGCACGCACACACAGTCGGGTGAGATTACACACTCTAAACACACACACGCACACACAGTCGAGTGAGATTACACACTCTAAACACACGCGTGCACACACAGTCGGGTGAGATTACACACTCTAAACACACGCGTGCACACACAGGCTTCTGTTGTCGACTGGTCTTGTACAGTTGATTCTGTACACATGATTGAGTAATGGATGACCAGCCTAGATTGGGGTGTGTCTGTTGTCTGTACGGGGACATTCATCACCTGAACCAGAGCATAGGATCCTGGTGCTTGGTGCTTCCTGCCCTGTCTACACACACACACACACACACACACACACACACACACACCCTAAAGGAAAGCACTTTAGGCTCGGCTCCAACCAAATCATTTAGGTAGGCAGAAGAAAGGGTTTTTGACTCAATAATTAACAATATTCCTTATGATCTTCATTATATTAGATACCTTTTATATCTGATATATCAGATGCCTTTGATGTCCCATTATTACATAACATTAAGATAAATATCTATTACGATAATACCCCCAATTAAGTGATTTAAAGTTAACACTATCATATCTAACAAAATTTTTAGGTGTGAGCTAATACAAATTTTACTGTTCCTGAACATCAATTTTAGAAAAGATTTTTTATTTTTATTTAATGTGTGGTTTTTTGGCCTGTATGTATGTGCGCCATATGTGTTCAGTGCAGAGGAGGGTGTCAGGTCATCTGGAACTAGCGTTACAAGTAGTCAGGAGCTGCCATGTGGTTGCTGGGAACTGAACTCGGGTCGTCTGTAAGAGCAGCAACTGCACTTAACCACTGAACCATATCTCCAGTCAGATTGTAAACTAGATGACTATTCTGGCAACAGGTCAAATGACAATCCTTTCCATCAGCAGGTACAGCTTGTGGAAAAAAATCATAAAGCTACCGCCCATTGGCAGGTTTCCTGGCAGATGAATGGGGTAAAGCCAACTCCTCCTGGACAGGCTTCTTGGGCACAAGGGAGGACTCCTAGAACAGGCAATAGACAAGCACCGTTTGTATGAGACTTTTGCCTCTTTCCTTTCAGAGTTCCCAGGGTTCAACATCCTCCTCTGGAAAACAGAAAAAATCAGTTTTTCTGTCTGCTCTGAAGCAGGCCCTCTGGGAGCAGCAGGGAGGATTTTTATTTGTCTCGGTATTCGTAGGAAACAGGCTTATTTTCACCTTAGAAAAAAATCCCTCCAGCTCTCAAGGTGCACCTTCTCATCTTCTCAATAATAAAGCATTGATTGATCTTCTATATTTGCATTGAGAATCAGCAGCGGAAGCAGTGGCGGTGGTCTTGTGATATTTATTCTACCCTATTTCCTGACATTTCTGGATATTATTCCAGGACACAACACCTTCCCCACGCTCCTTCCACCCTCTGTTTCAGCCTTCTTGATATGCTGCTGGGAACTCTGAGTTCCATGGACGACTTAAACCAACACAAGATAGAGAACCACCAAAGACATGGGTAGGCTCTTAGGGGAACAATGGTTTTAAGTTGGGTGTGGTGGTTTGAATGAAAATGGTCCCCATAGGCCCATGAGGAGTGGTGCTATCAGGAGTTGTGGCCTTATTGGGGTAGGTACAGCATTGTTGGAGAAGGTGTGTCATTGGGGGTCGGCTTTGAAGTTTTAGGAACTCAAGCCAGGTCCTTTGTCACTCTCTCTTCTACTGCCTATGGATCCAGATGCAGAACTCTCAGCTACCTCTTCAGCATCATGTCTACCTGGGTACCACCCTGCTCCCCACCATGATGATAATGGACCAAGCCTCTAAACTGTAAGTCAGTCCCAATTAAAAGTTTTCTTTTATAAGAAAGAGTTGCTGTGGTTGTGGTGTCTCTTCACAACAATAGAAACCCTAACTAAAACATTGGGATAACAAGACCGTTAAGTTTCACATCTGGTCCTCCATCATCAACTACGGGCACTAACTAGAGCCATGGGGAGGCTGGGATGTGGCACACACACTTGTTTTGGGAACTAACTGTTAAAGCACCACCCCAGATGGATTACATAGCCTTGCTCAGGCAAATGGTCATTCTCCTGAAAAACTACCCTCCTCAGTCTCTGTTGTCAAGATGCTCCAATCAGAGGCAGAAATCTTATCAAGGACTAATGAAGACATGGAATCAGTTCTGTTTTATAAAGACACACACATAGCAGCAACTAGGTGGAAGCTAAAAAAAAAAAAACAGCAAGAATTCATTTTCTAGATCTAGATACATGCATGCGTGTGTGTGTGTGTGTGTATGTGTGTGTGTGTGTGAATCTTTTGAGTGCATGTATGTATGTGCACCATGACTGGTGCTTCTAGATGTCAGAAGAGGGCTTTGGTCGTCCTGTCTCTGGAGTTACAATGGTTGTGAGCCACCATGTGGGTATGGGGAACTGAACTCAGTTCAGTTTCTCTGCAAGAGCAACAAGTGTTATAAACCACTGAGCTATCTCTCCATCCCCCAGAACTTGGTTTTTTAATTGTGGCAAAAATAATTTTTGAAGCTCTCTTGCTGCAGATTAAATTATCTCTTTCAGAACTAAATAAAGCTGAGTTCATGGTCTTAAGAAAGGACACCGTCAAAAACACAGCCATAGTTACAAACTAACAGCCATAGTAACAAGCTAGTTAGCTCTTCTAACACGGTCTATGACCTGCAACTGGGTGATAGTTAGTTGCAAGAATGACTTGCTGCAGGATCTAAGAATGGAATCCATCCAAAAAACACCATTTCTCCCAAGGCATCTCTGCAGGCTTTGTGCAGTCTATAAGCAGTCCAAATCAACACATTCATGCATGTGGCATTCCAAAGCAGCAAAAACAGTCTTTATCTGAAAGCATCCTCCTCTGTAGGAGGGCATCCCACAGGAAAACACACAAGGGCTTCAGAGCGGCTGCATCCCGAGAAGCCCCATTTGGCTCTAAACCCAGACAGCTTTAACACCACAGCCCACTGATATTTTCACAGCCGCACTCACTCTCCTCCTAATTGGGATGTTGATGCGACTCATGTTCAACATAATGGGTTCCTCTGATCACAGCCTCACTGCTCACTCTGAAGTAAGAGCGTTTAATCATCGGCCACTCTTTCCCGAGCCTGCCAGCGAGAGCATTTGTCAGGTGTTATGTCAATGTTCGCCAACAAATAAAAATACAGCTTCATCTTACCTCCGCTGACAACCAGGACTTCAGAGAGACATTGCAAAGTCTTCTCTCCCAGCTCCCTAAAGACACCAGCAAATCTACACGGCTTGCCCTACCTTCGTGTGGATTTTCACCAAGAGGTTAAGCATGAGAAGTGGTTAGAAGTCATCCCTTCATGGTTATGAAACCTAAGTATCTTTTATTAATTTTGACCCTACAGAATTATGTTTTTAACATTTTTTTAAGCTGTGAGTTGGATAAAGTGGTATACACAGGGAGTCCTAGTTACTGAGGTGGAGGCAGGGGCATTAGTTGAGCCTAGTAATTTGAAATCACCCTGGGCAATGTGAAAAGACCTGTTTTAAAAAAAGTGTGAGTTATAGTTCCCTATTAATCTTCCCATAGCAGAAAAACACATTCAGCCTTCCGGCCATTTCTATTTATATCTATTTTCCTGAATGACACTCAGCTGGACTCCTCTCCTTGCTTTTGGGCCTTGAGCCTCAGAGAATGAGCAAGCATCTTGAGTGAACAATGTGCCCCTCTGGACAGCACCGTCCTTGCGGGAGGAGGAGGGGTGAGAGGAGAAGGAAGAGGAAGAAAATAAGCACACTGTGGTGCTGAGAGCAGCTGCTTTTCTCCATCTCATCTCGTGTCTCCAGACACTCTCTCCGGCACGAGGAAGAGAGTCGGGGTCAAGCTCAAGCAGAGTCCCGGGTCACCAGGCCGTGGTGACGCAAATCTTTAATTCTAGCACTCGGGAGGCAGAAGCAAGTGGATCTCTGTGAGTTCAAATCCAGTCTTGTCTATAAAGTGAGTTCCAGGACAGCCAGGGATACATCGCGAGAATCTTGTCTCGTTAAAAACAAAAGAAACAAAACAACAATAACTACAACAACATAGAACCTGCAGGGTTGTGAGGTGTGTGTGTTGTTTGTTGTATGTGTGTTTACATGTTTTGAGGGGTACAAAGGTATGTGGAGGCCAGAAGTAAACAATGGTTGTCTTCCTCAATTTTTCTCCACCTTGTTTTTGAGATAGGGTCACATAGCGAACCTGGAGCTCACTGATGGTAGATAGGCTGGCTGGTGACCTCCAGAGACCCACTGTTCTCAGTGCCCTCCTGCCCCAGCATACTGGAGTTACACGTGATTGACATGGTACCTGACTTTGGGTGCTAGGGATCCAAACTCAGGCCCGCATGCTTGCATGGCATGTGCTTTACCAGCTGAGCCATCTGCCTGGCACCACGGGTTAGTGAATCTTAGAAACAAAACAACAAAAATGGCAACTCCACTCTTTCTTCTGTCCCCTTTCTAGACAAGGTTCAGATGCCACCTGCCAAGTTCTTCTAGTTCAAGGGAAAGCGCCCACTCATCCTATCTGCATTTCCTTTTCCACCTCAGAATAGAAGAAAGCTTCCTGTTTGTCCTAGAGGAGTCCCTGCCAGATAAAAATACCCTGCTTCCACACCTGCATGCAAGTATTTATGGAATATTGGAACCCTTGACATAAACATAAAGTTAAGCAACCAGTACCACCAAAAGAAGACCGCCATTGGGATATGAAGGCGATGGTACTAAGGCAGAGAGAGTTACCAGAGACCATTGGCTAAGGAGATTATGGACAGCATCATCGCCTCGCCCAGAGAGACCAGTTGTTACTCCAGCATCTGCCCCTCTGTATCACCACATCCCTAGCAATTATCCTATTTAAAGTAAAAGTAACTGACATTTGAATATTTGTCAAATTCAGATCTATGTACCCCTTTTTAGCAAAGGGGTTGACTTTTTATTTAATTTTTTTAAAAAAAATTAATATACAAGGCACTAGATACCATTGTGGAATTTTGATTTTGAATACTGTATGATTTAATAGAATCCCCATGTCTTCCACCCCCCATCATCCCTGGGCCCTCCTGCCACTGCTTCTCCAGTCTCTCTTCCCCTTTCTGGTCACAGGTATCTTTTGGTCCATTCCCTGCCCTTCCTCATCACCCGTGTTCACCCTCTCCTGGGGTAAGTTTACCCACATTTACACACACGTGTTACATTGCAAGCTAGGATTTGTATGTGGAGTAGAACATGTGGTTTTTGTCTCTCTGAGTTTGGGTCACTTTGCTTAATATTACACTTTTTAGACCCACCCATTTTTCTGAAAATGTCCCTTCACAGCTTGGCAAAAAAAAAAAAAATCTGGAAAAGCTTTTTGAGTGATGTCTCTGAAAGTGGAACTCTACCGGTTTCTGCTGATCTCCCTCCAAAACAAGGCAGCAGGAGAGGAGAGTGCCTCACTGGAGAAATACAACTGTGCGACACATTCCTTTCATCCTCTGAAAACGGAGCAATGCTCCATAAGCAAATGGAAACATCAAGGTTCCCCACCAGGTGGCTTTTATATGATCAGCTCATCCTCACCCCTGTTTCCTGGCACAGGCCTTGCAGCTGCGTCATGACCACCTTGACTAGCCTAGGGTCTCAGACACCTCACTCCTGACACCTTTTATTCCTCATCTGCTAGTTGAGATAGCAGTACACACTACGGTGGGCCTCTGTGTGGAATAAATGAGTTATACTTGATATACGGGAAGAGCAGAATGAACCCGAGCAGCCATTATTCTGGATATACCGTCTTGTTAGGCAGTCACTTGTCTGTTAAAGGACACGTCACAGTTTGGATGTCAAATGACCTCGAGAGGTCCCCAGGATGATGCTACGGGGAAGCGAGGAGGCTGTGAGAGATAGGTCTTAGCTATAGGTCTTTCTCCTCTTTGCTCCATGGCTCAGGATATAAGCAGGTTTGCTCTATCACTCCTTACCACAGACGCAAACAACGAGGAGAGGAGTGTCACTAGACTGTACCTTCGCAACTCAGAGCCAAAACAGACTTTTTTCTATTAGAAAGTTAATCAACCCAGATATTTTGTTCCCAGGTATACTGTGAAAAGCTTAACTGACACGCATTGTCTAAAAGACTTCTCTCTGTTAATATCCAGTTTAGAAGAACCCAAGAGACTCAAGGAAAATGGAGAAGCAATAGTGACAGAATATAAGAGATAGTAGCATCGACAAATGAAAAAGCCTTTCTTCCTAGAAAAGAAAGTCCTGCAATAAGTTCTTTGTGATGAGGGAGAGTCTTCTGTTTTGTGAGACTGCCTTGGCCCTTTAATAGGACATAAAATTAGGTAGGCGGGGTGAACAGAACAGAATGCTGGGAGAAAGAAGCTGAGTCAGGGAGTCGCCATGATTCTCCCACTCCAGACAGACGCAGGTTAAGATCTTTCCTGGTAAGCCAGCTCGTGGGCTACACAGATTATTAGAAATGGGTTAGATCAATATGTAAGAGCTAGCCAATAAGAGGCTGGAACTAATGGGCCAGGCAGTGTTTAAAAGAATACAGTTTCCGTGTAATTATTTCGGGTAAAGCTAGACGGGTGGCAGGACGCAGCCTGCTGCTCCTCACTACATCTTTGTACTTGGTAAATGCCAGCTGATGTCCACGACTTCTTTGCACCCTATATCTGACCCAATGTCCAGCATGACATACATTTTGGATAAATTTCAGTGATGTCAAGGAAACATGTGGTGGCATGATAGGGAGTAAGGGGAATACTGAGTGCAATAGATTCTAGTTTTAAGAAAAGGGGGCGAGCATTGTCAAAAGTGGATTCCATACAAGTGCAGAGCATTGCAAATTATATGCATACAGACACACACATGCATGCACACACATGCTCCTGTGGTCTGGAAAATGCTGATCACTGGATGTGCCTGTGGGACCCATTCCAGGATGCAAATGTGTGCACTCTCTGGCATGAACTTCTTTTGAGGAAGCAGGGTGTTTGAATTTTAAAGATCAGTCAGTTTACAAGTGCAAATAAAAGGCATCTTTGCTGACCAGGAAGATTAGGGCTGGAAGGTTGTGCCCTACAGAACCTCCCTTGTGGCAGGCAGTGTGGGGCTGACAAATGCAAAGAGAGAAGGTAAAGGGAGCAAAGAGGTGAAGCTCACCTGGTGTGGCACAGAGAAATGGTTTACCTTCCTCATCCACTGTAAGCCCCACACTTTGGAGATGACAGTGTCCTCATCTTGCAGGCAAAAAAAGAAGGGATCAGAATTGTTCAATTGGAATCAGGATTTTACACTACATGACAAGCCATGCTTCAGGCCCAGGTCGCCTGTACTCAAGCATATAATGACTCTAAATCTCTACTGGGGTTGCCACAAGCTGTTCCAGAGCACCTGGGATATAAGTGGGTGCAATGTACAGTATTCTCCCGTCAAAGACAATGGAGAAACACAAGTCAGCAGCCTCATCTTCATGGCAGATCTTTGCAGAGACTTCAGTATGCAAACGTGCACCATGGGTCTCACAGCCACACTGAGTGACTACCATTGGCTAGACTGCAGAAACATGCACGTAATTTGCAATATTCTACCGCTTTTGAAATCCACATGTTCGTACCATGGCACTTTTTCTTCACACTAGAATTTGCTACACTCAGTATTTGCTCTGCTCACTAACATCCCATGTTTCCCTGACACCACTGGAATTCATCCAAAGTGGATGTCTTGCTGGACACTGTGTCAGATACAGGGGACAGAGAAGTGACGGAGTCATGGATATCAGCTGACATTTACCGGAGGCAATGCAGAACTTATTTCAAAATCTTCTTTTCTAAGTAAAAAGGACAAAGCGGAAGGAAGAAGTGTGACTGTTCATGATAGTAAACCCAAGGTTTCCTGCTGTGCCTTTCAGAAAACAGAAGACAAAGCTTGTTGAGGTGATACCTCAGGAAAGTAGATGGCTCACCCTCCTCTCCAATCAACCTCCTCTCATTCTTAACGGGCAGGGGATTGCTGGTGAGCTTGAACCTGGCCTCCATCCAGTTGTCCAGACTACCTATTACTGCTTAACTGCAGTGGATTCTAGTAGCTTCACAATTTCTTTGATTCTTTTCCAATCCAAATTCCCCTTACTGGGGTGACTTGTGATGGTCTAGCCAGTGTATTATCTCACAGCATATGGAATTTGGAATGGCATTTCCATATGACGGCCATACACATTCCTCTTCCAGGTTCCATTCAGAAACACATGTGCTCTCAGTTAGCAGAGCAGGCCGAGAAGGGGTCGGACTGGGAAATGATGGGGAAGCGGAGCTCAGAGAATCAAAAGGAAAAAAGAAAGGCTCCTTATACTGCTTAGCAGTAAAGATCATGGAAGTCAAACAGCTTTTATATAAGAAAAATCAATGTATTGTATCTGGGCTCTAGGGCTTTATTTTCCATTTGAAATTTTATGTGTCAGATAAATGTGGCTTCAGAAATCACAAGCCTTCTACAGCTTAGGCAATGACATCATGACTCAGCCAGTGACTTAAGACCGCTCTTTCCCCAGGGAACAAACTTTAGTGTTAGCTGCGCGCAGGAGTTTGCTCTGAAGTGAGACAACCTGTCAGCTCTTGCGTGCCGGCAGATGTGTTCCACTCCGTCTCAACAGAAGGAGGGGATCCTCACGGCGAGGGCGGTTTCCACGGCCCCGCATTACTTCAGCACTCTGCCAGCTCTGTCAGTGGGAGGCTTGACGGGAAATAACACCAGCAGCAGCCACATCTTTCCGTAATTAATAACGCCCACCCTTGGGTTCTTCCCTGTTTATTAACACAAGCTTTGTAACAGAAAGTCCCTCAAGGAGAGGCTTAGTCCCACCTGTCATCCCAGCAACAACAGACAGCAAGAAAGCTGCTGCAAATTCAAGGTCAGCCCAGGGGACACAGTGAGTGTGTGGCTTGCCTGCTTATGTGGTAGAACCCTGTCTCAAAACAATAAGGTTAAAACAATAGAGGAAGAGGAGGGTGAGGAGGCAAAGCAACAGCTCCACTTACGGCTGTAGTAAAAGGAGAAATTCCATTCAAGCTGATGAAGTTCAAACAGGAAATGCGTGAAGAACTTAAAAATCTGAAAGTTGACCCCAATATTATTGAGAAAATATGCCCATGATCAGAGCTTAAGACCCATGATGGGGGAACAAACACATGGAGATCTTTAAGAATGTAATTGAGAATGAAAGTTGGTAGCTGGTAATTAAGTCAGTAAAGTCTAAAAACTGAGCGAACTGGGGAAATCAGCATTTGAGCATCACAGTGAGTTGTCACACTTTGGCTGTCCAAGTAAACAAAGAATATAAGGCATGTGAGAACACATGGTCTGAGGCAGGGACCCTTGAAGCAAATGGCAAGGTGAAAGCAGACAGACACTAAACACTTAAATTGGCAAGAACAGAAACCTCACATTCCAATTCTGGAAGACAAGATGTCCCTTTGCAGAATACCAACAGAACAGGAAGTGAAAGGGGACACCTGGCTTCAGGGTTAGGGACTAAAGCCCAGTTATCATTGTCACTTGGAAGATACTGCCACTGCAAGCACGATTTCCCATGCAGGTAGGACCTGTGCTCACAGCCTTGCCTGTGGCTTCAAAGAATGGCTTCAAAGAATGAATGACTCCCATTAAAAGACTATCACTAGGATACATTGAATGGCCAGAGAGGCAGCTTAGAAGGCTGCGCTGAAGGCCCTCAACATTTAGAGTTAAATTTGTTAGTGTTCTGAGATATCAAAGGAAGAAAAGGCAGATATTTTGGTTTTAGATTGTGTGGTCTAGATTTGGGATAAAATAGTATGTGACTTTATCTCTTAAAGATGCCCCAAGTCTCAAATGCCACCAGTTGTTGCTTGTTCAATGATGAAACACGGGTGCCCAAAGTTGAAGTTACTTGCAATTTGAGGGAGTCAGAACACACAGTCATCCTTCACCCTGAGCGACTTCAAAAGCTGGGTGTGGTATGTGTATAGAGAGTGTGCACCTTGTTAGAATAGGTTCATGCACAGTTTGGCATCACTTAAAGAATGACCTCTCTATAATAATAATATTTACATTTTATTATTAGTCAAGAAATGTCAATAAGATCCTAAGTCAACCAGTCTTGAAGTTCTCTCTCTGCTTTTAATTCTAACGTTCCCAGTCAGACCACGGGTATCAGAGGGTTGATCTTACATCTTCCATGCTTTGTTTGTTGCTGCTTAGTTGGTCTTGTTTTTTTTGAGACAGGGTCTCGTGTAGCCCAGGCTGACCTCAAACTTGCTCTGAAGCTAAGCATGACTTTGAACTTCCGATCCCTGTTTCCACTGGTTTCTATCTTTGACCATTTTCCTTTCCTTGCTTTATTTCCTTTGGTGGATGACTCTTACATTCTCATCTAAACACTTTCAAAGCCACACTCTCTGCTATGCCCGAGAGTCGGTCCCCACAAAGACGACATGTGCAGGCAGAGCCGCGGCCCTGTTCCGACCTTCACCTCAGCACACCTGGCTCCTCTGCTGACGTCACCTCTCATCCAAGCAGATGTTGTAACTGTCCTGTAAGATGCCTTTCCAAGTTCACGCTCTCCTCCCTGTGGTAAATGCTTCTCCTCACTCACTGACTTTTGTTTTAAACAGCCACATTGCACTGAATGCATGCCAATCATTGCTCTAGGAACTTTACAAGACTGTCATCATGGTTTTTTGTCTGTAACATCAAAAATCTTGCCAACTTCCCATCCATTCTCCATGACAGTTCAAAAACTCACTTTTCCTCCAAATCCAAGTATCTATAGCATTCCAAGGCCCTGAAATGTCAACGTTCCCCACATCTAATCTCCCTAGCTTACCGTACAAGGACATTGATTTCCTCCTTCCCAACCCTTTTCTACGGTGCCTTTGCTCCCTTCCCCTCTGCAGGAAGACAAGTTCCAGCAACACCAAACTACACATCTGCCTTTTCAGAAGCTACGGGACTTCGTTCTGCCAGGAGCCTTCATCTCACAGATTTCATTACAGCAAATTCTTGGAGAAGCCTCCTTAAGTAAAACTAATGGGAGGACCTTCAAGGCCAATTGTTCCAGTCCCCACTGGATCTCAAGCGAACTCCCATGCAAAAACAAGAAGGAGGGGAGTGCTGAGGCTTTTCTGCACTACCCGTGGGGTACACATGGGGAATGAGAAAGCAACGACAGAATGGACCGCCGTTTCCACAATAAAAGACAACTTAAGAGAAGTTCCAGAGTTGAAGCCACAGAAGCAGCTGCTCAGACAACCAAGTAAGGTGTGAGAGACATGGGAACTGAGGAAGATGATTTATGCTAATTTGTTTATATACGGTCTGAACTTCCCATCAGCATCATTTCTGGCTCTACCCGTTTCTAAAATGCTCCATACAACATCTCTTTCCAGTTATCGCTACTCTGCTTTAGAGATGGCATTATGAGAACACAAGTGAACATGTAGACCCCTTCAGAAAATCCCACACAGTGAATCTGAACGCCACATACTCAACCCCTTGTGGGTCAGGCTCTCTGCAAACTATGAGAGAGCATGGAAATGGTCAAGGCATGGCCTCAAGTCTAGGCGCTCACATTTAGCAAGAGCGACTTACAGCTTTGAATATCCAATAACAAATAACCAAAGCCCAAACCCAGTCGGAGTCCTATCCTTCAATGTGGCTCATCCTCAACACCACCCCATCACAGTAAAGAGTAAAGGGGAATCCTCAAGCTGCCAACAAGCAATGCTGACAGTCATTTTTACTCCTTCTTATGGCCTGAATTCGAGGTTCCCCACAGGCTGCTAATCCGCATGCTTGTTCCCCAGCTGGTGGAGCTGTTTTCAGAGGCTACTGTGTAGACCCGTTAGCAGGAGGGCCTGCCTGACAAAGCAAGTCACTACTGATTATATTCCATCCTGGTTCCTGGCATCATTCTCTACTTCCTGGTCCTCCATGACATAACATGCCTCTCACTACAGGCTCCCATAACCAGGAACTGGAATGCTGTGCTATGCCTTACACACTATGATGGGTGGAAATTCCCAAAAACTTTGAGTCGAAATGAATCCTCCTACTTCCCTTCAGCTGTCTTGGTCAGGCTTTGTGATCAAAATGTGCAAAGCTAACTAATAAAACTTACTTTCTGCTGGCTGTGTTGTTAAAGTCCCTTTAATCTTAGCCCCTGGGAGGCAAGGGCAAGGGGATCCTTGCGAGTTTGAGGTCCACCTGATCTACAGAGTGCAGTCCAGCCCAGCTGGGGCTAAGAGAGACCCATCTGGAACAAAACAAAACAAATAAAACAAAACACAAAATCCACCTAGAGTCTTTCACAGGCCTGCTGCCATCCACCTGAATCCACAAAACTGTAAGCCAAAATTAACCTTGTCCCGTCTCAAGTTGATTATCTCCGGCGGCATTTGATCCAGGAACGGGAAGCTGCCTGGCACGCTGGAGCTGCAGGGTAAGTAAGGAATTTGGGTGTTTGGGGATGGCTAAAGAATAGAGAGAGCTGGAGAAATTTCTTTTCCCATCTTTTCTTCATAAAAATTGTAGTTTTCAGTAAGTAAAAAAGCGACTGTTGAAGGGAGAAAACCATAAATGTCTAAGATACTTCAGTTGACCTGGGAAAGACTAAGATCAACTTAAGAAGCATTAGGCTGCCCGTGTCCATCAACAGAAGGGTCCCACACAGGAAAAACAAGACATCAGGAGATTTTAGCAAGTGGTTTGTACAAGAAATCCCACCTACAGGTGCTGTGAATGTCATCATTATCCACTAAATACAAAACTAGGGTCTAGTATGGTGGAAAAGGGGTCCGCAGTATGCCCGAGGCTCTGGGTTTGATCCCTAGCACCACCAAAAAAATAAGTGCCTGGATTTGGGCCAGCAAGATGGCCCAGAGAGTATAGTTGCTTGCCACCAAAGTAATGATTGGAGTTTGAATCCAAGCACAGTAGGAAGACAAAATCAATTCCTAGAAAATTTCCTCTGGCCTCTACTCATGCACTGTGGCCAGAACATGCCTATGACAACCATACACATTCCTCCCCTACATATCCCCACAACCCCAAACAAATACATGTGAAGATAAAAACAAGTGCCTAGATCCAGGAACCTACATCCAAAACCTCATGGAAAACTCCACCAATGTCTATAACAGCCAGTGAGATAGTGCCTTCATTTTTCATTTCCAAAGAGCTATACAACATTAGGCTATTATATAATTTTCAGTCTAGCATTTTTGCATCTCTATGCCAGGTGCTTCAGAAACCCCATCTCTAATATCCATTGATAACATGACAGGACACAGGGGCGAGAATCAGGACCCTTACAAAGCCCGCACAGTAGAAAGTGGCTGGAGGAACACCTGACGCAGGTGTGTTGACCCCCAGGACCGAGCACCACCTGTTACTGTGACTTCCCTGGGCAGCCCCCTGCACCAAGCTTCCCTGTTGTGGGACGTCTGTACACTGTGTAAAGGCGCACTGCTGTGAGAGGTGCAATAGAAAGCTGAACAGTCAACAGCTAACAGGAGGTACAGTCAGGACTTCCAGGCAGAGAGTGAGAAACCGGGAGGAGGAATCAAGGCACATGGGAGACAACAGGAGACACAGAGAGGAAACAGGAGAGGCACGTGATGGAATGTAGATCATATAAGTGGGTTAATCTAAGTTATTAGAGATAGTCAGGAACAAGTCTAAGCTATAGACACAGAGAGGAAACAGGAGAGGCACGTGAGGGAATGTAGATCATATAAGTGGGTTAATCTAAGTTATAAGAGATAGTCAGGAACAAGTCTAAGCTATAGGCCAAGCGTCCATAATTAATAATAAATCTCACTGTCATTATTTGGGAACGGGCTGTATAATGGAAAACCCAGCTATACTTCCCCCTCAGCTTCTTGCCGCATGGACTATGATTCCTCCTAATTCTTACATTCATTAAGCCGAAGTCTTTACCCCATAGCTTCTGACAAGAACTAATGAGGCTGTCTAGGCAGATCGCTCGCAAACCTTAGGCCCCAGTGTCTCTCTACGTCCTGAGACATAGTTAATTAAAGGAAAAATAAAATTGCCTCATCATACTTGAATGTTTAAAAAAAATCATATAATACCTTGTTAAATAAAGAAGAAAACAGTAATCTTAGCACCCAGGAAGTGGGAGGTGGGATCAGGAGCTGAAGGTCACCATTCCGAGTTTGAGAACCTGCCTCAAAATGAAGAAAAAATAAAAGCCAACAACTTATCTGCACTCAGATATGTTTCAGTATGTAACTTGTCAGGTTTAAATGCATCATCCCAAGACACAAGAAGACAAGCCGATCTTGCGGCAAACACATCAGCACCTGGGAGACAGAGGCCAGGGGTTCTTAAGTTTGAGGCCAGTCTGGGCTACATAAGTAAGTTCCCCACCAGCCAACTCCGTAGTAAGACCCTGTCTCAGAACAGATAAGGAGAAACATTTTCAGATGTCAGAGTCTTACACTTATAAATAGAATCAGTGTGAATTCTGTCCATACACACGCAGACTGGTATGAGCAGAGACATCCTTATTTTGAAATAAAAGTTAACATATGAAGTTAAAAAAAAGACAAAATCCACACACACCCATGTTCTTGGGAAGTTCAGCAATATTTAACATGCTTTTTGCTTCATAAAGATATGTTGACGGTACACTAGGTATCTTTGTCCCTTGTCACAATGTGAACATATTCATGCTTCCTTTTTGACTTTTCACTAGTATGTGTCTATGTGTTTTTACACACACACACACACACACACACACACACACACACACACACACACACACACACTCGTATTAATAATAGAGTTTTCTGTCTCCCAAATGCCTGGCCAAACACTCTGCAGACAGGGCCTCATGGACAGTTCAGATCTTTATAATGTGAAAAACTACTCTCTGTCTTGCAAAACCTTTTGTGTCTCTGGCCTGCACACACAAATGTCACCAATCCAATTACCATTACAAGCAAAGTGACCCTACACATTCCCACAATGCAATGCAGTGGCTGGCACTTTTCTCCGGCATCATCTAGGCTGAGGCAGGTCACCTCCGTACATTCTGGACTCCTCCCACTCCTGTTTCATTCCCAGACAGCTAAGAAGACTTCGCTGTCAAATCCTGTCCTGTTTTCAAAATCTCAGCATGCTCCACTGTCATCTCCTTCTGCAGTTATTAGCAAGGATGTGTGAGCTGGAAAACCCAGCTTTTGATATGCTGATAGAGAACAGCCTCCTAACCTTTACACATGCTTTGCCACTTAATTCCAAACACCACAGCTGAGATAGCAATACAATGAAACACACACAAGTGTTTACTCTCAGATGAGGTGGGGGGGGGGGTGCAAAGCTCATAATCTATAACTAGAAACAGTGAACGGGTTTCTCTCTATACTTGTTCATGTCCAAGGGACATGGACGAATGCTACAAAGGTGACCGGAAAGTAACAAGCCAAGGCTATTGAAGGAAAGGAAGGTGGAGCTACGGTTTTTCTAAAACTGAAAATGGTCGCAGGAAAACCATCTACTCTGGGAGACATTTTCTGTCTGGGTGATCATGAGATAATGTTCTAACTCAGAGAACAACCTCAATGCAGTTCATTCACTAGCAATTGACTACTCATCATTGAGTAGACATTCAGAGCCCCTACTACACAGGAGGCCTGTGTGATATGCACATCCACTCCAGCTCCTATGAACTGCAATCACCGGGGAGCTCTGTGGAGCCTGAGTTCTGCTCAGCTAGTCTACCACGGAGGCTGGGAGCATGCAGCTCTAATGTGGGAGCTCAGAGAAACGAGACCCCCCAAACTTAGCAAAGCCTTTCCTGTCGTCGGAACCGGAGATTTTCTGACCTGTTTCTACACAGGCAGGGTGGACCTCTCTCTGAAGTTCCCTTTCCCAGGGGTCCTCCAAAGGGACACAGTGAACGTCACTCCCTTCCAGAGAATTTCATAGCAGTAAAGACTAAATTCCCCCTCAGGAATGGAGACTAAGGGACACCACCAAACCCATACAGACGTCACAGCCTTTTATTGTTTGTTTGTCCACTTAATTTTGGCCTTTTTACAAGTTATATTGTCTACTCTTTGGGGGTTCATTCCGCTTCTGAAAGATGTCCTTTATTAGCATTTGAAATCACCTATAACCCTCCTCCACTCCCCGCTTCCCTATGAAGAGGATATCAAGTTTCATATTTTGGAAAGATGTTCATTGCTCAAGGGCACATTGCTTTGTTTCGACAGTTAATCTGCCTGCTGTTAGTGATGTCGGCAGACTAAACAGGGATCTCCCTCCTTCGTGAAGCTCAGGTGACAGCATCTTGAATAACAAAAACACTTTAGGGAGCAAAATAAGTAAGCTTGGACCCTGATTTCATAGAACTTAGCAATTCATAATAAAGCAATGCATTCCCTCCGAACCAAACAGAGGAGATATAAGCTCGATTGTAGCCCCATAGAAAAGAGCTTGCTTAATGTGTGCAGGGCCCTGGGTTCAATCCCCAGCACTGTAAAAATAATGAATACACACCAAAATATAGAATAGTACCAGAGGGAAAATGCTATTACAAAACCAAAGAACTGTTCAGTCAGGGGATGGTTAGCTATCTGGGAAGATAGGGTGACAAAGGTGGCGTCTAAGACTTCTTAGCCTGCAGGGTTAGGTCTATAGCAAGACAGAGAGAAGATCAGAGGATGTACCTGGCAGAGGGATCAGTGACAAAGAACAGCTGGTACATTAATTAAAAGTTACAATGCTCTTGGAAGGCTCACCTGAAAGACACACTTGGTTTTCTTTTCAGACACTTGAGATTTTATTTATCGTTGACATGCGTATGTGCGAGTGTAAGCATATACATGCCACGGAGTGCCACTGTTCCAGGACAAAACCCAGGTTACAAGGTTGCCCACTGAGCTCCCACAAGCCCCAGGCACTTAAAATTTTAGTCGCTATTAATGAGTAAAGCCGACACAAATGGTGACCCTTCCTTCTTGGAAGAGATCGTCTTTGTGTGTTAACCTCCACTCCAGTCACGACAGCACACTTGGCTTGGTTCACTCCAGAGGTACAGTTCCAGGCAAAAGAATCTGGCTTTGAAATACAGTGAGACGGAAACTGCAAAAAATTCGTTTACAGAAACGAGAACGCAGCATCTGTGAGGTCCCTTCCCTCCTTCCATCCCTCGGGCTAGGATCTCTCAGCACCGTCTGCCTGAAGCACCCCTTAGTATCTTCCCTAATGCAAAGAGCGGTGCATTTCTGGGGTCACCACACTAACTATAAATGCAATTATGTGGTAAATCTAAAGTGTATCATAAATAACCCAGGCCAATTATGTCAGGCTTTTAAAAACGTGTGGAATATTTTTATTAATTCTTTCAGAATTCCATAATGCATCCAATATATTTTGGTCATATTAACCTCCCACTTTCCCCCCTAACTCCTCCCAGGTCCAGCACGCTTTTAAAACTGTGTGAGGAAATCACATAGATGGAGTGTAGGGATGCCCACTTCCTCTCTTCCCTTCTCCCTCTCCTGCTATGGTTCCATGAAATAAATCATTCTTCTGAGTAGGTTTCCTTTAGCTCTAGAACTATGAGCATCTTCAGGAAGGATCAAATGACTACTAGCCAGGGTAACTGGATAGGCAGAGTGTGAGAATAGAAGAAAATAATGGTGATACTAAGTCTCGAGTTATGGGCTCAAACCAGTCCACTTCAGTTCTGGGCCCATCGTTTTAAAGCTGTCAACCAGCTAAACAACTTCCACAGCAAACTGTAATGCCAATTTAACTTTCACTCCAATGACATCAACTTTATTTTTCATTTCATTATAATAATGCCCAATTTTATACCATCTCCACTCTATTTTATTGCCTTAACCATGTCTCCTATAATAATATGGCAAACCTTTGCTGATTAGAAAACCCTGAGACAGGCCTGGTGGTGGTGGTGCAAGCCTTTACTCCCAGTACTCAGGAGGCAGAGGCAGGGGAATTTCTGTGAGTTCAACAACAGCCTGGTCTACAGAGTGAGTTCTAGTACAGCCAAGTCTATACAGAGAAACCCTGTCTCGAGAAAAGAAAAAGAAAGAAGAAAACCCTGAGACCCTTTGCACAAAAAGCTGGAGAACTTGTGACAAGTGTTACTGAACTTTTGAATACTAAACGAAAGCCTGCCTGTGTTAGTTCATTTTATTTGAGGGTCTAGTCTTTCTTTGCATACTCAGGGTGTTCATATCAAACAATAGGTTTTTAAAAAATCCTTTCCACTTAAACGAAAACTAATTTGTAAAGTGTTCAAGAGAAACACACCCAGTGGAAATCCCCCCCACACACACACATACATGTGGTATAAAAGTAAGAGGAAAGGCTCCGGTGGGACATAGTAACAGAGCAGTCTGACCCAAACCAGTTCTGATGAAAGTCTTTAAGGACAATTCTAAATGTTACTGTTGTCAGGAATGAATTGGTATATTTGACTCTCAGTTTTAGAGACCTCAGTCCATGCTCACTGACCACACTGCCTAGGGGTTTGCAGCAAGGCAATACATAGAGGTGAGGAGTTAGTAGCAGACCAAGAGACACATCTCATTGTGGCAGGAAGAGAATAGGAGGGCCCACTGTCATGAGGACAGGTGTCTGGTGACCTAAATTCTTTCTTCTTGGCCATACCTCTTAGAGATTCCATTCACTCCCAAGATTATAGACTGGGAGCCAAGTCTTCAACTCGTGGCCTTTGGAAGCTATCCAAGATCCAAATTACAGTGACCACATCTAGAACAACTCAATTACAGGAGACAGATGGAAAGCTCTCTTCGGAACAAGAGGATAATTGGCCAACCCTATTAGACTTATCTTAATGACACCCACCTGAAAAGTCTTCAGAGGGATCTATTCACTTTAGACTTTGATAAAGTTGTTTCTAGAGCTGGAATTACTGTGGGAAGAAGACACTCAGACATGAAGCAGAGAAAAGTTCTTGGTTAAAACCTGTAGGAACTCAGGTGATAGTTCCAGGAATAACAGACCAAAAATTCTACACTCCGCTGAAAGCAATTCTAATCCAAATCCGATTTTCAGAGCTCCCAGTAACGTTCTGAATGTGGCTAAGGAGCTTTCTTCTGTAAGGAGCAATCCCTTGCCCTAATCCTTACTCTTGTTCCAACAATGATTCTTTGTTCACTATTGATTTGGGATTTCTATGACTTTCCGAAGGGATTCAATGCCCTTGAGACCTTTGTTTCTAGTTTCAGGCCTCCTCCCATACCCAGGGAGCCTTGGAACCGCTGCTCAGTGTCTGAGATTTCTTACAGTGTTACCTGGCTTCTGACCTACCTAACCTTTCGGCTCTATCTTAGCCAGTCTTTATTCGGTCTCCTTCAGGTTACAAGTCTGTTATCTGCAAACCATTCAAAGTCCTTCTGACATTTTACCCTCCTGCCCTACTCACTGGTCAGCTCTCCATCCCCATCAGGTCAGCACTGTGCTGACTGAGGACCAGTGTTTTGTTATACAGCACTTCTGCATAGTCTCATCCCTCCTGTCAACTTGACATAGGATCCAGGTGACATCCCTTCTTTCTTCCACACAGTCACATTAACCTTTACCGTTCTCTTCCAGCCTTGCTCCCCACCAGCCCCTTCTGCCATTCCTAATGAAAGATCTTCATTGGAAAATGCACAGACAGGCAAAGGCTGCTCTGGTTTCCTCCCCCTCTGTGAGCATCCTTACCCCAGGCTCCTGTCACTAGCAGTGGAAAGTGTGTTTCCATCCCACCTCCTCCTAGGTCTTGTCCTGACAGCAAATCCACCCACCAACTCTCTCCATTCCCCAGGGTCTTCCAATCTTCTAGAGTTAGCACCTTCCTTTCACAGTGAAGTTTCCAGAAGGAGGATCCATAGTTTCGCTTGCCTTCCAGACCTGCCAATCAATCTCTGCCTCACTGCCCCGTCCCTGCCGGTCCACTGAGCTGGGTTGCATGGCCTCCTGGCTGTTGAACCCGACAGTGATGGCAATAAGTTCACTTTAAAGACTTAGCGTTACTTTATTGACAGTACTAAGTGAGAAGTAATGTCTTACTGCAGCTTACACTGAACTAGATCACGAACCTTTCCCCTGGACTTGTCTAAAATGAAATCTGATCGTGTCACCTTCCTGTTTGGAGTCTTTCAGCTGCTTCCTCTGAGGTTTGGATACAAAAGGTCCTTCTCAGAGATGCATGTATTGAACCCTCAGTCCCTAGATGATGCCACTATTTGGGGGAGGGGCTAGAAACTTTAGACTGCAGATCTAGCTAGAGGAAGCAGGCTGTTGGCGGAGGGCTTCTCGGAGTTGTGCATGAGGTTTAGCTCCCTCCTTGTTTGCTGTTTCCTGTCCACCATGAGGGACTGGAGTTCCTTCGTCATGCATTCCTAGGATGTTCTGCCAAAGCACAAGGAGTCAAACAACCATGAAATAAACCATCTAAAACCATGAGCTGAAAGAAACCCTTCTCTCCTTTAGGTAGACTTTCTTAGGTATTTATTACACAGACAAAAATCTAACTGCATCATTTGCGGATATCCACGGGATTAGGTTGAAATTTCCTAACCAGAGAAGTCCTGGCTAGCTGACTTCCCAGCATGCTGCTTCCATCAACACCACATACCATAGTCTACAAATCTACCAAACTGGAATATGTTAGCCAGGCATGGTGGCATAGCCTTTAAGCCCAGCACTTGTGAGGCAGAGGCAAGCAGATCTTTGTGAATTAGAGGCCAGCCTAGTCTGCAAAACAAGTTCCAGGATAGTCAGGACTGTTACACAGAGAAACCCTGTCTCAACGCTCCCACCCCCATGAAAAATAAAAAAGTAATTACTTGATAAACTTTGATATTTTCAAATTAAAATAATATTCAGGAAGAAAGACAATTGTATTTTTAGCTCAACTCACATCATATTTTTAAGAGAACAAGTTATCATTAAAAATGAGTAATTAGAGAAACTTATGAAATAGGATCCTAAGTATCATGTCTAACTATGTTATTAATTAATAATCTTTAAAACTACTTTACTTTTCAGTTGAAAATAAAATTTTCAGGCCTGGTAGTCCTGGCTGGTAATTTTAATTACTCAAGAGGAGTAAGTAACTCAGGAGAATCTAAAGTTCAGATCTACCTGGACAACAGGCAGCGAGTTCAAGGCCCACCTAGGCAATATAGTGAAACCCAACTTCAAAATAAAACATTAAAACAGGGCTGGGATAGAGCTGGTGCCTAGCATTCATGAGGCTCCGGGTTCAATCCCCAGCACTGAAAGAGTAGGAAAAACCAACTACAGCTTGCCCAGTTTCAGCTGCAGGACCATGCTATGCCATCTCAAGTCTTCTGCAGACTTTTTAGGTTAGGACTGGCCTAAAATGTCCTTCCAAAACTACAGGTTTCCCCTACCCCTATGGGGGTGGGGGAAAGATTTGAATAAACAATGTTTTAAAAGAAAAACAAAACCTTTTCGTCTCAGTAAGTAACATTATTTTGTTCACCTGAGTTCAGAACATTTTGGAAAATTGAGTTATGACTTTATTAATCCCCAACTAGTAAAATTTAAGGAAAGCCATGGGCTGCAGATAGGTATGTACGGAATGGGATGAATCAGAGCTCAGTGATCCAGTCCAGTCAAATCACAAGCAAAGCCAATATTCTCTTAAAATATTAAGTCGCTTCTATTGGCAGGATACAGAAATCCTATTAACTAATTTCTTTGACTGCACGAAAATTGATTTTGATATTCACAGCAGGAAGTCGTGGAGTCAAAATGAAAGAAAGTATGAAAGAACATGGTATTTCTTATAAATGAACAAAGGCAATCTTCCTCCAACAGGAAAAAGAAAAACACTTTTAATTGAATCTCCAAGTAGTTCATGATTATTTCCTGTAATTAAAAACTTGAATTGTTGGTCTAAATCTTCTCATATATGAATGTGGCTGGTTTTGACTCACAAAAGTTCTGACTGACCTTAACATCCTAACACAAAAGAAATAAGCAAATCTCCTGAGAGTCCAGGGGAGTCTGCTTTAAACTCAGGTTCAGAAAGCACAGATCAGGGAGTTTCACATTATTTAGTTGAATCCAACTTAATTACAATCTCCATCTTGTAATTTGAAGTGAAATAAATAGGCTGACCAGGTGCCCTTCCCAATTACCGCCAGCCAGCAAAGGTGAGAGAGTGCGGGTATTTTTGTTTGTCAAATGTCTCTTCCTGAAAAGAACAGAAAGCTGTGGGGAACATGTAAATGATGAAGTCTGAGCACCGAAGGTCTGGAGTAAAATGAAATTACGTAAAGCTAAGCTTTTGTACCTCTCTGGTAGAAAATGAAAAATTACAAGAAGTCTTGGGAAGACTCCAGTACTCAGGAAAGCCAGGGCCAGGGAAGAATGAAGATGTTAACGGATAAAGTCCTTAAAACTTTCTGCCTAGTTCTGTAAAATTAAATCGACGGCAGTACCTCCCACTGGAGCTGCCTGACTTTGAAAAATTGAGTGTTTGTCTAAAAGGGAAAAAAAAATCTGTAAAATTAAGAAGACAACAACATTTAAGATCTTCTAAAATTTAAACTATTTTGGTTGTGAGAAAGGGGCGAGCTTATAGAGAGTGTACGACGAAATAAGACAAAACCAGCTTTACAAATGGCCAAGAGATCAGAAGTGACTCCTCAGCAAAGGGTGCTTGAGGACAATGAGCCTGGGTGGTGATCAGCACAGTTTGTCAGTGAGCTCACCTGCAGTTTAAACAAGGAGGTACCACAGGGCATTTACTGGAGTTGCTAAAACCTGAGCAGGCAGGAGAATGAAGAACTGACTGATGGTCAGAAACCCCATTCGTTGTTGCTGTGAAGGCCAAGTGGGACGGCAGCCGCTGTGGTGGACGATCTGGTTCTTAGGAAACAATACAAAGATGAGGGCAAGCAACTTTCCTAACAGGAATGCAACACTCCACTCCTTCGGTTGGTGCGGGCTATTCTCAACAGTGACAAACCACAGTGACAACAGTGGCACACCACATTAATTTTGTACCTTTAACATCATGGGAATGGATTTTTTCTGGAGTCTTCTACCCTCATACTATCAACCATAGTTCAATCATAATAAAAAAACATTAGTTAAGGTGGATGAAACAGTTCAGAGGGTTAAAGTGCTTGCTACATAAACCTGACAGCCTGAGGTGGGTCCCCAAACTTAGTTCACAAAGAGAGAACCTCCCAAAAGATGTCCTCTGATCTCCACATGTGTGCTGTGGCATGCCATCATTGGGCCATTATCACACACACACACACACACACACACACACACACACACACACTAATAAGAAGAAATAAAATTTAAATAAAACAAAGCATGGACCCATTTCAGTTAGGGTACATTTTAACAATATGTACCCAAATTGTCAAGACCATTGAAATAAGAAATGTCTGAGAAGCTACCACAACCAAGAGGAATGAATGTAAGGAGACAATGATGACCAAACACAACATGGGAAAGGAATACAAGATAAAAATGGTGGACTAAATGATTAGAACATGTAGACATTAGTTTACTAACTACAAGAAAGGCACAAGGCTAATGTAAGATGTGACTGATAGAGAACATGTTACAGGTGCCCAAACCTTAATAGTCCCCCCCCTCCCCTCCAGAACTTAGCACAACAGACGCCATGATGGAGTTCAGGCCAGCAACACCTGCCGAGTGAGAACAAAGACCTAATCCATCAAAGTCATAGTGTTGGGAAAGCCCTTAAATCTACTAACCTAGCCTTCTGACTTCTGTAGTTCTGCTTCTGGCTAATTGTTCCTGCTAACTGGGGTGTGTCAATCCAGGATGTGACATTTTTGCTTAAAAGCTTACTCTGAGAAGGTCTCAGGACTGCACTGGGGTCCTGAATACCCCATGTACTTTCCACTGGTTAATAAAGACTTTCTATTGGCTTGGACCCATACCCAAGTCACCTTCTGTGGTAAATATCTCCCAACAAACAAAAACTTTAGTAGGTACAAGGGAATTCTAAATTATCTTCACAATTTATCTGCAAATCTAAAGTTGCTCTAGTTCTTTAAACATTTATGTCTTGAGACAGGTAGCTGGCCCTCGCTTAGACCTTACTATGTAGCCCAGGTGACCTCAAATTGATCATGATTCTGCCTTTGGCCCCACAAGGGCTAATTTATAGTTGCCTACCACCGTATCTGGCTAAAAAGTTTTTTTTGAGTGAAATCTTGAAAATCACATTATTTCCCACCATGAAGGCTAGAATGCCTTCTGGTATTCTAGCCCTCTCCTAAGTAAGGTTATCAGTACATTAACCAAAGGAATGCTAATTTTTACACACATTGAGGTTATATCATTTGAATATAAATCCAAAATATTCTAAGCATTTAATAATTTTGTTTTTTATATAGAAAAATACCCATCTTAAGTTGAAGAATTAAAAGTGGATGTACTGTTTCATTGAAATATTTTGCTTGCTTATGGATAAGGCCCTTCCCCCACCTAATATCTAAGAAGAGTTTAAGTTAATGGAGACTGTTTACCTTATTTTAGAACACTTTCCCCTCTTCCTCACTGACATAATTCACCTTCCTGCAATGCCAGAAACCACAAACAGCCCCAGAGGCAGCAATTATTTTGCTTTGCTTTTTTGCTGCAGTTCTGTCCAGCACTTGATGCTCAAGAAAATGATAAAGAGATCACAGTTCATCTTATTCAAGGACACATGTTCAACAAACAAGCCCTCACTGAGTCCTGAATACTGTGATTTCACAAATATTTGAAAAGAAAAAGCACTGAAGTTGCAGATTGAATGGCAAGAGATCTTGTAACATCTAGGCTAACCCACAGATGGTCAGGGCACTCCCAGTATTTCTCGCCATTTTCATTCTGCTCACTAGCAATGGTATTTTCACTTTTAGAACAGCAAGAACACTCCTAGGATGCACTTTTCTCTGTTTGCCAATGTAAAAAGAACCAAAAAAGTGTTAGCTTGAGTTAATTGGTAATTTTTTTCTATTTCGTATTTACTACTTTTAGCTACAAAGGTTTCCACATAAATCACAGATTCTTAATGGTGTGTTTTAATTTCATTACTTTTTATAATTGTGATAAAATAAATATTTTAATTGCTGGTTATATTTAATATGCAGACTCCATCAACCTTTGGCTTATAATATCTTTCTCAGATGCTCACTTCAAAACAAAAATCCACAGGCCTTTTAATGAAAGCATTTTACTACACAAGAAAATTTTCCATGTGGTCATTAATCAGTAACATGGGAATCTCTTCACGAGTGATACTGTAAATTTTACAGTAATATATTAAAGACAGTTATGAGTGAGATGCCATTAGTGTTAGCCTTTGAAGTGAAGGATCTACATGGTTCTACCATAGCCCAAAACCTATGTTTTTCTTCTAGGAATCGAGTAACATGTACTAAATATATGATACATGACACCCACAGGAGAAAGCACAAATATAATAAATCCCTGTCCTGTTTTTCAGTGTCCCCACTAATTGAAGCAACTCAAAACACATTTGTCTAACCAGGCTCTGCCTCAGTGGGGCCTTCACAGTTAGCAATATTCTACCAATTCCTATCTCAAAACAAGGATATGGGTGGCCACTGATGGAGGAAACTTTTATGCACAGAACACTGGAAAGCAAGCTTTGTGGTAACAGTCAGATCACCTTGGAAGAAACACCCAGCTGATTGAACTAGTTGGCTGAAAAATCTTCATGCTTTGAGTCAATCCTGGCTTTTCAGCACAAAGCTCTTAGCTTGAGCTAGATTCATGCCTTACAGTAGCCAACCACCAGATACATGCGCTAAGCTAAGGTCCACCTTGTCTCCTGTTATGCCACAGTCATATCTGAGGGAGTGAAACCGGGGGACCAGTTACCAGCAGTAGCAAAAACTTAAAAGGCAGAGATTACTTAACACAGAATTTCCATTGGCTAGAAGGTGCTCTAAAAATGAAGAGTTTAGTTAATGCTTTCTGGAATAAATGGACATAATCGTTGCATGCTACCTAGCCAATTGAGACATTGTATAACTGGATAAAATAAATAATAGCGTCTAGTTGACCATAGCCTACTGCAACTGACGGCTCAGATGCGAGAGTGTAGAATAATAACTATTCCCAAAGGTGTTTTGAAAAGATAAGTTGGCATTCACTGTTGAAGCCAGCCTCTGAGGTGGGGGTTTGTTGAGTAGCACTAAAGAAGAGGTGAGATACCACATGCATCTCTATACCCAGCTACATCTTTCTCCTGCTCCTAACCAGGTAAATGAATAGAACTAGAAAAGATCATGTTGAGTGAGGTGACTGAGACCCAAAAAGACAATTTGTGCAAATTCTTTCGAGGCTTTGAGCTACAAATCTTTGGATATGAGTACATATCCTCAAGTAAAACAGACCATGAAAGGAGGGTAGAATAACAAGAATGATGTCCGAAAAGTCATAAGGAATCCTACCATTAACTATCTACCTAGAGGGCTGGAGAGTTAGCTCAGTGGTTAAGAGCACTGCCTGCTGTTTCAAAGGTCCTGAGTTCAATTCCCAGCAACCACATGGTGGCTCACAACCATCTGTAGTAAGATCTGGTGCTCCCTTCTGGCCTGAAGAGCAATGTATATCTAATGAATAAATAAAATCTTTAAAAAAAACTATCTACCTAGAAATACCTGTAATGTGTACAAGCCAGTATGTAAATATACATATAATTAAATTAATTTTCCCATCTTGGCTGACAATATTCCTTCCAAAAGTTAAAGGGCAACTAAGAAAACCGCTAACACCAGGCAGGTATGAGAAGCCCTCTGTTGAGCTATTGATCATGGTTATCCAAGAGACTCCCCAAACACTGCAAACCACTGCCACTGCCTTGGTTGTCTCCAGAGTTGGAAGGCGAGACCCCATTACTTCAGACACAAGCCCAGAAGTCTGTGACCTAGAACTGATCCGAAAACTTCTTCCCTGGGGATTAATTTTCATGGTACAAGACATGCAAGCTTCTGAAGGAAACAACCCAGTCTTACCCAGCTATGACTCTGATGAGCTACAACCAGCATGGCATGATAATGCCAAGGGTACAGTAGTGACCTGCATACCAACATTTCTCTAATTGGACACAAGATCTTCTTAACAAGAAGGAACTCAGGCCTGGCACTGGAAACCTAGCCAACTCCCCAGACCTGGTGATGTCATGGATCTTGCAGGAGACCCTCTAGCAACCACTTTACTAAAGCAGTGCAGTCCTGCACTAGATTTGAAATGTTTGTTCTTATACTCACAGTAAGTGCGGTCCTCACCCCTCGTCAAAGAGACGTCTCTTTACAACAGATGGAGACCATTACAGAAAACCACAGCCAATTAAAATGCAGCGTTGTAAAGCCCAGTCCCAAAGGATACATTTAAAAGACAATTCTCACACCTAAAGCTCAGGGATTATTGCAGAAGAGGGAACAGAAAGATGGTTAAAGGCCAGAGAAATGGAGAATTTGTTGAGATTGTGTCTGCGAGGAATGTCAGAAGATACCCACATGGAATCTCACTAACATGGCTCCCTAGAAGGTGCCCCAAACAAGCACTACAACATTAGATATGCTAATGTGGACAGTGGAACGCCCATGAGCCCGCACCAGTACATAAAGAACTACAGGCAACCAAAGAATCCCGAGAACAGGAGAAATAGTACTCTCTAAGAAGAAGACATGTATTTGTTGTCCAATACCAAACGGTCAGTCCTAAAAACATATCCATGCAGGTGACATTATACAGACTGAGCAGGGTGCAGCTATGTATTTAGGGCATACGCACTTTTGTATGTACGTGGGTAACAACAATTAGTGAAAAAAGAGGCTATGGATTTGAAAGAGGGCAAGAAAGGGCACCTGGGAGGATCTGGAGGGAGGACAGAAAAGGAGGAAATGATATAACCATATTATAATCTCAAAAAATAATTTTAAAAAATAAAATAAATACCTGGACCCTTACAAGGGGAGGGGGTGACGTAGATGGAGTTTGAGGTTCTAAAGGATATGAGTAAAGACAAAACAAAGTATATTACTTGATGACGTGAGAACATGTTCAGGAAATGCTGACAAACTCAAAACATTAGACTGTTCGCAGAGATGCTGTTTTCAACTAAAAATATCTACCCAGATAAAATGCTGAAAACTGTAAAAAAAATGTTCGCATGGATTATTTCTTGAAGATGACAAATTTTCCAACTCTTTGAAACAGAATAAATAAAAACTTAAAAATGAGTATTGAAAATACTTCACAAAACCTGACAATGTCAGCTACAATGAAATTGATTCTCGGAATCAGAACACATTCTTCTGAACCTCCAGTATTTCTCTCAAATAACATAATATAAAAGTACCTCCTGCTAATGACAAAAATAAAGAATGAATATAATGACAAAAAGAAAATGTATTTTTTTCTAGAAAATGCTAAGAAGCTTGCAGTTTCATTTAAGTGGGGATGAGGGGGTGACTGAGTCACTTAAAGTTAAAAAATTTGCACCTGGGGCTGGAGAGGTGACTGAACGGTTAGAAGCGCCTAACAAATTGCTCTTCCAGAGGACCAGAGTTCAGTTCCTAGTACCCAGGTCAGGCAGCTCACAACTGGCTGTAACTTCAGGTTCTCCAAAGTCACTCACACAACCCACACACAAAAAAAACACAAGTGAAAATAAAGTAACATTTAAAAGAAAGAGAGAAAGAAAGAAAGAAAGAAAGAAAGAAAGAAAGAAAGAGGAAGGAAGGAAGGAAGGAAGGAAGGAAGGAAGGAAGGAAGGAAGGAAGGAAGCGAGCACAGCCTTTCCAATCCTGGAACTAATAAATGCAGCAGTAGGCAATTCCTAGCCTTTTTATTAATCTCCAATACCGCAGTCACAGCACTTGATATAGAATAGCAAGATTTTTAAGCCTCTTTATGCTGACAGACCATGAACTTGACAGTTGAGGCACAGCTGGGACTTTGGGCTCCCGGTAAGGCAGGCCCTCCCAGCCTGACTTACCTTGCTTAGAAGTTACAGTGTGTTGGACCCGACATTCAATTTCTAGTCTTTGCTTTCCATAAGATATAGATCATTAAGTCTGAACCAATTTCCTCTACAGAAACTGCTTTAAATAAAGTGTCTCAAAGAGCAATGCAATTTAAAAATAATGAGTATATTTTTTGAAGGCAGACTCTAGTTCCCCTGTGCATTTTAGATCGTGTTTGTCCTGCCTTTCTGGATGTGGGGACTGGAGCACAGGTTAAACAAGCCACCAGTAGAAGGCTCCTGGGCATATAGAGAGGGCCTGTTCTCCCTGCGTCTGTGTAAAAGCACCAGCAAGATGGACAGCTGGACACACTGCCAGGCTTTATAAATGTTAATTGTGATCACTGCATGTTTTCTGATAACCCATAGCAGTTTAAATTAAAGTAACTTCTATGTCACTGAAGGGAACTGTTATTCAAGATGGCTGTATTCATCAGCAGAACAGAACTCTTCTTGTTCAACTGTAGAAAAGCAAGAGACGTATGAGACATGTCAAGGTCTCCAACCCCATAGCTTAAGAGACCAAGTTCAGATTCTCAGAGGAATGTCCCAGTGCATAGATGCTATAGGGGTACACCTTCCTTTTCCACATGGCGGATTCAGAATCACCTGGGAAACAGAAGACACATTCCTGACTGTGCTTGTGAGCATGCATCCAGAGAGGACTAATTCAATACACATCAGGAATGTGGATGGCAAAAGGCTGGTGACTTTAACAGATTTATTTCTTTTAAAACAAGCACAACTCAAGCATCCTTTTTTGCCTGTCTACCTTGAGGTGAACAACTTCCTTTACCCCAGATTCTGGCCACCATGATACTCTGACCAAGTGCCTGGGACCAATCAAGAACAGACTATATTTGTTCAAACAATGAGGCAAAATAAACCCCTCCTTTGTTTGCTCAGCAATCTTGTCACAGCAGTGAGGTAACTAAATGGTACAGGTCTCTCGAGCTTTGGTCACTTCTACTGGAGATCCATGACTTCTGCTCCTTCAAGTCTTCATGTGTGCTTTGCTGTCTGTACTCCTCATCTATTGAATGAAGTGGTCTGTCGTGACTCCGCGTAGACATTTCCTTCATGTGGAAAAGTTCCCTGGCCCCACAGTGTGGCTCTGGAGCCACTTCTGTCTGTTCACACGTCCCCAGGTTCTTCCTGTATCACAGAACTTCTGGCCTCTTTGAACAGCCTGTTTATTTGCAGTCCCCACTCGACCTCAAACTTCTCCTGCTCCTTTCATCCTCCCACCCCCATTGCCCAACTTAATATCCAGAGCGGACTCCCCACGTGTCCCGTGCATGGAGGAATGGCAGTGACTCTAAGAGAGCCCCACTAATCTGATGTCTGCTGCGTGGCTGCAACCTGCCAGATGCTTTGAACAGATCCCCTCTTAGCCACACAACACTGCAAGCTGTGTGCTATTTTTGGACATTTCGCAGACAAAGGTCAGTGGGATTAAATAGCTTTCTCCAAGCCACAGAGCTTATAGTGAATTCAAGACCAGAGTTGTGTGACTTCAAAATTCCTGCCCCTCACACTGCAGTCTCTCCCTCTCCCCGGAGCTAGCTAGCACACATCCACAAGAGAGCTGTGTGTTAGACTTCGGAGAGTGCTCTTATTCATCTTCCAGTAAAATAGAGACTTTCCGGAACACCTCAGTTAGCTTGACTTTTTCCACCTTTGCTATCATGAGAACGCTCTTCTTCATGGAGGTTACAGTCCATCCCAGAGGCCTTATCAAAACTCTGCTTCTCCTCCTCGCCATTCCTCCACAGAGGTTAAGAGGTGGCATCACTATAGCCTGAAGCATCTTACCCAAGACAGTGTCTCAGAGCAGTGAGGACCACTCATCAACATACTTACAGAACAAAAAGGATGCATTCACAGCGTCAACACACTGGAGTGTCCCAAGGAGAAGCCAGTGGGTCTGCTTTCTGATGCAAGAGGCAGACTTCCCTAGACAGCTGCCAGAAGTATTACTGGTGTCCTGTGGATGTGCCATTTGCCTCTGATGCTTGTTCAGGCAAATCAGAGAAGAGACGTGGAAAGATCTGGCTGGCAGTTGGCCTGCCTTCCTTCTCACAAGTTCCCCAGGGCAGCATCTCCTAGACTGTATTTGTGAGATTTTTTTATTCAGAGGGCACCTGCCACCAATCCCCTGATTCCTAGAGCTGTGGCAGGGTCCACCTCAGAGACAAGAGTGAGCTGATCAGTGACACAGAAAATGCCTTTATCTGGACCGACATATTCAGGCTAAGAACTGAGGGGGCTGCGTCGCTGAAAAGGTACTATCTCCCCATCGGGTTAGAGTTAAGACCTGGTTGGAAAAAAGCAAGACTTTCACCTGCATGACCTCCCATGGGAGCACATATCTGTAATCCTAGGTAGAAGATCTCAGGTCGTATGCTAGGACATATAGTAGGTTCAAGGTCAGCCTAAGCAACACAGTGAGAATTTACTCTTTTTTTTTTAAATCAACCTACAAAGCTAGAGATGAGATTTTAGAAGCATAGAACACTTTAATGTTAGCTTAAAAGTTTGAAAGATGGGGCTGGGCTAGACAGATAGCTTAGTAGTTAAGAGCACTGGCTGATCTTTCAGAGGAGCCAGATTTAACCCCCCTAGCACCCATGTGGCAACTCACAACTGTCTGTAACCCAAAGGAGTTATGGCATCGTCTTCTGGGCCTTCATGGGTAACAGGAATGTACTTGGTGCACAGATACACATGCAGACAAAACACCATAAACATAAAGTAAAAATAAAAAAAATTAGTTAAAGTTATGGGAGCTAGGTAAATGGTTCTGCAAGTAAAAGCACAAGCCTAACTACCTAAATTTGATTCCCAGAGCTTAAATAAAAAAACTTGATGCTGTGGCAAGCAGTTGTTATCCCAGCTTTCCTTTTCTGAGTTGGAGACAGACAAGATAATCAGCAGGAAGCTCTCAGGCCAATATACAGCACAACAGCAAAAACAAGAGAGACTTTGCCTCAAAACAACATGGAAGGAGAGAACCAACTTCCACAAAGCTGTCCTCTGATCTCCATATTTATGTAGAAACACGCACACTAAATTGATAACATAGCTTTTATGAAAACTCCAACTCAGATCTCTTCAGGAATCCCTTTGGTAGCTCTTGAAGAGGGCAGAACAAGATAGAATGTTTTGTCTTTTGCATTTCTGAAAAGTTCTTCCTTTCATAAAGGAGAGTGAATCTTCACCATCACCTAAGTCCTTCCTTGCTTCTGGATTACATTCTACATCAACATAACAGCCGATCAGCAAGCACAGTCAAACCCCACTTGCTGCGCTCCATTCTGACTGTGCTAATGTGTAGAATAATATGAAACAGTGATATTGATTCTAACGATCTTGTACCCCACTTCCATACACTTCTCTAGATAATAGCAAAACCAACAGCATCAAGCATTGGTATTTACAAATTAAATCAAACTCCTCTTCCACGTTCTGAGTAACCCTGGGCAGAAAGAGAAACGGCTAGACCTGGGGCAGCAATAGGACCTTCAACCATTACTCATCTCAACTCTGAAACAACCATGAGGGGCCTGAATAAAGGGATCCTGTTTTTTTAAAAAAAAAATTTTTAAAGCAGACAATGTAGTTGGATGTGGTGGCACACACCTCTAATCTCAGTACTCAGGAGACAAAGGCAGATGGATCACTGACTGAGTTGGAGCCCAACCAGGTCTATAGAGTGAGTTACAGGCTAACCAAAACTACATAGTGAGCCCCTGTCTCAAAACAATGACAAAAACCCAACAGAGAAGTACCTGTAAGGACCCTACCATAGCCTACCCATAAAAAATGGTATTAATGCTTGGAAATTTTCTGTCTTTAATAAAAGGGCAGACAATATGGAAGTCAACACAACTAGAAGCATCAGTCTCATCTGCAGAAATCTCATAAGAAAAAAAAAGAGAAAACAGCCAGTTACTGTAGTTACAGATTCTCTAAGTTTCTCTACTTGCTAAACTGTATATGCAGCCCCCACATCAACATCCATGGACCTGAACAGAACAGTGAACAATCTGGGTTACCCCACAAGCATGTCCAAGGTGGAGTTCCACTCAACAGCACTCTGCTTTCCTAGTTCATTCTGAGTAAACATTCTTTTCACGGTCTATTTAGTGCCTCCTGTTTGTCTTTTGTGTGTGTGTGGTTTTTTTTTTGATGATTTTGCTGTTTACACTGGCCCTTGAGCAGAGTGTGGAAGGGCTGCCTAGTGTTCTTAAGTGCAGGAGACTGTGATGTGCCTTACAGAGAAAACATAAGTGTTGGATAAACTTCATTCAAGCACGAGTTACGGTACAGTTGGTTGCTGAGCTCAGTACAAATGAATGGATGATATTTATTACAGAAGGTGCCTTTAAATAAACACGCACGCACATGTACAAAAGCAATGCTTTTGATAATTAGCTGGCAAGAATGCTGTGAGCAGAAATCTAATAGTGGAGAAAATTAATGCTTACTAAACGTCAATATTCCCTAACTCAGCATGACGATTAATGTTCTCAGCTTGACGGGATCTAGAATCTGTTAGAAGTCAAACTCTAGGCATATGGTGGTGTTTCTAGACTAGAATGAATGCAGTGGGAATACCCACTCTAAATGTGGACAGCATCCTCCCATGAGCAGGAGCCCTAAATTCAATGAAAAACAAAAGGCAAAGAGCACTAACATTCTTCTCTCTCTGCTTCGGGAGTCTGGACTACTCATGGTCCTGCCACCATGACCCCCTCCCCCACCATGATAGACTAAGCCTTTGAACTGTGAGCCAAACTAAAACTTTTATAACTTGCTATTGCCACATATTTGATCACAGCAACGAGAAAAGTAATTGATAAGTTATGCAAAATCAAATGTAACTGCTGCTAATAATGAGAATGGACTATACTTCTATGCTATAATAAAGATGTGTGAATATGTGAGACAGGATTAATACTTGAACAGCAGAGGATAGTTAATGTAGTCAGCTCATCTCTTCTTATGACCTTATAAAACCCAATAATTTGGGCTTATGCTGGAAGCACAGCCAGATAGAACTTCTGTGTCCTCTATAAACTGTCAATTTTCACTTGAGATAGTATAGACTGTATTAATTAGAGTTCTCTAGAGAAACAGAACTGATAGAATGAATATATATATATAAATGGAATTTATTAGAGAAGCTTATAGGCTGTGGTCTAGCTGGTTCAACAATGGCTGTCTAACAATGGAAGGTCAAGAATACACTAGTTTTTTTCAGGTCACAAGGCTGGATGTCTCAGTTGATCTTCAGTATACACCAGAATCCAGAAGAAGTAGGCTCTAATGCCAGTGAAGTAATGAACCCTGCAGTGCTGTGGGATAATGCTCTTGTACACTATAAAGATTTGTCACTTGTGGTCAGGCAGGAAGTATAGGTGGAACAACCAGATTAGGAGAATTCTGGGAAGAAGAAAGGCAGAGAGAGCCAGTCACCAGCCAGAGGCAGAGGAAACAAGAAGAGAATGCCTTACTGAGAAAAGGTACCAAGACACGTGGCTAAACATAGACAAGAGTTATGGGTTAATTTAACTTGTAAGAGCTGGTTAATAATAAGCCTGAGTTTTAATAGGCCAAACAGCTTATAATTAATATAAGCCTCTGTGTGTTTATTAGGGACTGAATGGCTGCAGGACCGGGTAGCACAGAAACTTCCATCTACACTGCAGAAAAATGGGAGCAAGCAAGCAAAGAGTAGCTGTTTCACTCTTCCTCGTCCTTTATATGGCCTACTATGAGGTATGGGCCAGATTTAGGGTGAATAGTTCCACCTCAAGTGATCTGTGTTTAACATGGATTTTCCTACCTCAAAGGGTTCGATTAACTAAAAATCCCTCACAAGTATGTCAGTGAGTTGGGTTTTTAGTTAGTTTCAGATATAGCCAAGTTGTCAACCAAAATAGCCACCATACAGACAAAATCATTATGTATTCTTTAAAAAATTTTTCATTTAATTTTTTAAAAAAGAAATCACATATTTTTGTCATTTACAAAATAGATTTTGATGACATGATGACTTCACTGGGGACCATATCCACTGGGGCACTATATCCTCAAATTCAGACTTACCTACACACACCCTAAGATTCCAGGATACTCATACTGAAGATTTGACCTTCACCTAAGCTATATGAAAATTTAATTATTTTAATTTAATTATTATGAAATCTTAATTAATTTTAGAAGCAAGACAATTTTCTTGCCTGAGGCACAATTCTTCAAGTCCTATTTTTTAGAAAGGTAAAAGAGAAAGACAATAGAAAAGACACAAGAAAGTTAATAGAATTTAGAAATCCAGATTCAAGTTGTTAATACAAAAAAATTGAATAGTTCTTACTGATAAAAAAAGCACTCATTATTCTCTGAAGTTATCCAACAATACTGAGCCTATCTGAAAATAAGCATCAGACAGTTTTCAAGTCATTCCTGTGTGTATACATTTAGTAATTAGCCTAGTAATATATAGAATGTGACTCATTAGCATATGGTTTACTGGGTTAGCATATGGTTTACTGGGCTTGAGTTGTATTTGGGGTTGACAGATGTATTTCTAATTCATTGTGTAGGGCCCAGCCATGACAAGCTCAATAAAGGCCCGAGTTTCAGATTACCTGTTCCAGGGAAGACCACAAACTTAGACCAGCCCGACACCACCAAGGAACAGATCATCTAAGGGGAAAGTACATAACCTTCCAAAGGAAATTCCTAACACTCCAACCACTGTAGAGAGGATCACCTGATATCTATCATATACCCATTCTTTTTCACCAAGACACCCCTAGACAGTCAGGGATCCTGAACCTTAGAAATCCCTCACCCCAACCTTTAATATAATAAAAAAAAACTCCACCCCTACTGAGCTTGAGGCTCTCCAATTGTGCCAACGCATTAGACAAATGAAGAGTCCAAGTTCGAGCTTGAATAAAGGCTCTTTGCTTTTACAAACAGGATTTGGTCTCTGTGGTGGTCTTTTGGAGGTCCCTGCAATTTGGACATAACACATTGTTACCGTGGTGGTTAATTCTGATGAGAACCTGATTAACAGATTAATCTTACCAAGTTCCTTGTGACTACTCAGGGAACCAGATTCATTATTAACATTTGCAGAGTGTGACTATGAAGGATCTTTAAATAAGGAGCATCAACTAAAGGAGTCTTTTAAGAGGTAAAATAGATCTTCCATTGTGACATTTCAGGCCTCCTTCATGGGGCACTGAGCCAGAAGACACAGCAGAATCTGTCCCGTCTTATTCTTTTCTTGAATTAACAGATGCCTTAGAATAGTGGAACACATGTCTGGATGTGTCCATGAAGACGTTTCCAGAGACCACAAGGGCTCTGACTTAATGAATTCATCTCTTGATGGCTCATAGTATTGTGACGTTAACAGGAGGTGGTTAGAGTTGAAAGCAATGAGGTGGAGTATAGGATGTTGAGCCCAGCCGGAGGGGTGTGTTCTTGAGATTGTATCCTACCCTATTCTCTCTCCACATTGCCACTTCTCTTGACTTCCAGTCCAGTAAGAAGAGAAAAGCCTGTTTCCCCACACTCTCTTGCCACCATGATGCTCTGCAAGCCTAGCCTGATCCTTCTTAAACTATGATCCAGAACAAATGTTTTTTTCCCCTTATTATTCTACCAGGTGATTTGGTCATAGCTATGTAAAAGTAACCAATACAGACACTAAACTGGAAAATTCATCACCCCAGACATCTGCCCTGGCTGGCTTCCAGATCTTACATTTCTATGTCTGGGAATCCTCTTCATGATCTCAAATTGAGATAGGCAATGGAATGTCCCAGTTCCTTTAACAATAAGCTGCACACAGAAAGTAGCAAAGAGTCTTGTCTATGGAACATCGTCACTGGGCCAAGAAAAGAGTAAGACAGGACAGATTCTGCTGTGTCTTCTGGCTCAGTGCCCCATGAAGGAGGCCTGAAATGTCACAATGGAAGATCTATTTTACCTCTTAAAAGACTCCTTTAGTTGATGCTCCTTATTTAAAGATCCTTTGTACTCACACTCTGCAAATGTTAATAAAGAATCTGGTTCCCTGAGTACTCACAGGGAACATGGTAAGTCTCTAAACAAATGCTTCCCTTTTGAGAGTCTACACCAAGCTGGACAAACACAAGAGGCATTTCATATATAGAACTCCAGCTTCTCCTGCATAGACTTTGTGCTGTTAAAACAACTCCTAGAGCATTAATTAGTTCCTTAATATCTTTTTATTCTCCAAGCCTGCTCTCCATAAATAGCCGGCGGGAAGAGTGTCTGTGGAGCATGAGGGTGTTGACTTTTATGCAGTGGGAGTCCTTTGACATTGTGCTAACAGTCTTGAGTCTTCCTGCTCAGACCACAGACACCAGAGAAAGAACAAGAAAGAACAGGGTGGATGCTGTCTTCATGTTTGCTCTTTTCATTAAGACTTTTCAAAGAAGACTTTATTCTAGCCTGCATTTAGAAGAAAAAGGAAGAATCTTGACTCCAGGCAAATAACTCATAAGGGTGAAAAAGAACTCCGTGATATGACTTATTTTGTGGGGACCACTAGTGTGTATGATAGCGGCCCTCTACAGACACTTGACAAGGGCTGCTAATTGCTCAAAAAGCAATTTGTAATAGTTGGCAGAGACAATCATTAAACAAACCTGCTGCTTTTGTTTGTTTATTTGTTTGTTTTTCAACAAATTGTGTTGTGTGGCCTGGCTGCCCTGGAACTAGTTCTGCAGACCAGGCTGGCCTCGAACTCACAGAGACCTGCCAGTCTCGGTCTCCTCAGGGCCACTATGGCCCAGCTTCAAACTCGCTACTTCTTAACAGCTTAGTTTGGCTGGAATGCATCTAGAATTGCAGTATCCATTTTGGATAAAATTTAACCTCCATATTTTATTTCCATCAGTGACAAGGTTGTTTGTTTGGTACAGTTACAGCTGCTTAGATGGTGTAGATAATAATACAATCAAGTGTATGTGTGTGCATGGATGTTTTGCCTGCATGTCTGTGCATGTCTGGTACTAAAGAGACCAGAAGGTATCTAATCCCCTGGAACTGAAGTTGAAGATAGTTGTGAGCCATGTAGGTGCTGGAAATTGAACCTGGGTCCTCTGGAAGAGCAATCAGTGCTCTTAGCTGCATAGGCTCCTCTCCAGCCCAGAACACATTGTTTTTACAACTGATTGCTTGGAAGGGACATCTTAGAGTCAAAAGGAAATTCAGACATTACTCAGTTACATATGCAACATGAATGGTTTTGCAGTAGGCCACACAATGAGTTAGACGCTTCACCAGCCTAGTTCTAAGCTCTCCTGGCTCCTAGTCTGGGCACTGGCATTACTAAACGCTTTTCCTGGTAATGACCCTCATCTGATTTCATTCTCTAAACACATTGCCGTCTGCAGAAAAGGGATGCTGATCATGTGGAGGGAAGTGAGGAGAAAGGAGACACCCTTCACTCCCACAGTAGGATGGGTAGAGGATGCCAGTTTGTCTTCGCAGTTCAGAGTGCTCCCTGTGACCAGCTTAAAATGGAGAAAGTGCATGTACCTCTCAATAGGGGCTAGTTCATCTTATAGAAGGCTGGGTCAGACTAGAATGAAACAATCTTCATTTGAACATGCTGAAACCCAAAACAACACACTGAGCTAGAACAAATCAGGCACAGGGGAAGATGTTATAAGACCCATGAGTGCAATCTCATCATTCCTGTTCTTCATTCTCTTAGTGAAAAGTGATAAGAACTGAAATTAGCACTCATGATTCAAAATCTCAAAATTCCCATAGTGTGTTGGTTATATGGAGTAGTTTCCCTTGTATTTAAAACCACTAACCTTCACTTCTAGGTAAATGATTACAAAACTGTAATTTAAATATTTAAGTCTGTAATTTAAATATGTGTTGATATTTTCCCTTCTGGAATGATATACTTTGTGTCAATCAAAAGAGAGAATAATCCTAAAATTAAAGGCATTTAAAGAAATAATTTTGATTCCGAATTGGGAAAGAAAGCTTTGAGTGTGCTTTGAAAATGGAGCCAAAGTACCCATCAAAGGAAAAATTACAGGCAAATTAAGAATATGTCTTTTCCCAATGACATTGAATCTCAGTCATTTTCTCCACGATGATCTGAAAACCCTGCAGCTCTCACAGAAATCTGGCAATCTCACCCATTTCCCTTCGGCAGAACAAACGCAATGGCACAGGGTGTGGGGTGTATTACAAAGAAATATTGTCTTACACTTGAGTTTGGAGCACACGCCAGGATTACTCTTGAGGATCATCAAAGGGAAGATGTATAAGCTACACTTCAAATATAAGCTATGTGAAATGGCATAATCCATCACATTTATTTTTCATGCTTTTAATTAGCCAAAAGTTGAAAATAAGATGTCATTATTTCTGCAGTTTAGTGATCTGTTTTAGTGGGATGTATCCAGAGAAATTGCCGGTAGAGGGATAGTATGTAAGTATTTGATCTAAGAGCCTACAAGATCAGTGTTCTTGGGACCAGATAACAGGGTAAGCATTGGGAACCTATGTCAGAATTCATGTGACTGTCCTGTGTTCAATGGCTAAAACAGTTTCTTTACATCAACAACCTTGAGTTTTAGTCTTGAGTTTACAATGTGATTTATTAACCGGGAGATTATAAATCTGTACTCTAGTGGAAATCAAGGAATGTATTCAAAATTTGCATTTCTAGCACCTTTACTTCATAGTCAGAGAAAAAATTCAGCCTGGTGACTTGGGTGGGCTTCCAACCAGAATCAGCATCCTGTCCTGAGTTCTGGTTCCACAACCCACTGTCCACTCTCATGATGTGGGGAGGCTTTTCCATATTCATGTAAGCATTGATCTCCTACAGCTGATGGGATGAGGCAAGAGAGATGAAATATGAAAATCATTCACTATCTTTTCTAAACACAGGCATGGAAGCTTAAAGGATTTTACATAGTACAATCCCCCATCTTCAGGCATGGAAACGGCATGATACATGATACCAATTATCTGTGTGATATCATGAACATGTGGACACACTGCAGCTGTTTTTTTCCCCTCCCTCCATTCTTCCTTAAAGGCAGAGCCTCGGTGTGCAGCCAAGGCTGATCCGGAACTCTGTGTTGCCTAAGCTAGCTGTGAGCTTGTAACAAGCTTGCCTCTGACCCCAGGGGCTGGATGTATGCACCATCATACTCAAGTTCATAAGCTTTCCTGAGAAAAAAACCAAACTATTCTATCATAAGGGCTGCACGTAAACGAGACCAAGGACTCCTGGTCTCAGAGAAAAGCCAGCACTACCCTGCTTTCCCAGTGATAAGCCCTAAGCGAATGGGTGCTTGGATTCAAACATTAGCCTTTGTGCCTCTGCCAAAGCATTCACTTGCTATATGCTTTTTTAATGAATGTTTAAGGCAATCCATTTTAAAGAGGACAAACCTTGGCAGGAGGTCAGCAAGTTAATTGGCTGGGAGAAAATAAAGCACAGCTCTATGCCCATCTCAAAGACTCACTTCGAATGCAACATAAGTGCATGGGGAATTATTATTGTGCCCAGTATTCTGAAAATCCAACATAAGTAAGTACGTCCATACTACCCAAATAAAACCTGGGGTGATGATTTACCCAGAGTCCTTTCCTGCTCACCCACAATTTCCTTGTTCCTCAGGGTGGGGTGCTGCTGAGTGTCACAGCACCTGCCTAGCATGCAAAAGTCTTGGGTTTGATCCCTATCACTACAATCAATAAGTAGCAATTCTGAGGCAAGTGTGAGCCCGAGTGTCCAGATGATTAACTAACTGCAGTGGATGGGAGCTGTAGGGCAGGAACTCAGAGTTAAAGGCTTGGTTACCACTGTCAATTACAGGGTAGCCAGAGAGCACATCATCTCTTTAATTAAGCCTAAGGTAATAGGAAATGTCATTTATGAAAAATCCAGGGCTATGTACAGCATGGTGGCAGGCAGCCAGGCAGCAATGCATCCAGAATGGCAAGTCTCTTCTCGCGCAACAGCATGCCTGCATGAGAAGAGAGTATGCACACTTCAACAGACACCTTTTCTCTTCGAGAAGTGGCATGACTCTTACAGGGCATCGACTACAAAAATAAAGAGACTCTTTAGAAAAGCCAGCACAGTGTTCTTAGCATCCTAACACTCTTTTAAGATCGATTCAAACACCCACTTTGCTCCAGAAGCCTTTGCACCTTGGGAGAACTCTGATCCTCTGGGTTCAGACAACGCTCACCGCATGTGGCCAGCAGAACATTCATCTTACTGCTTCCACGCATGCCAGCAACTCTGGGTAAACTGGAGCTTGTTGAGAGCATAAATGGCCCTTATTAATCTGTACCCTCCCAACAGCTGCATGACTGTCTGGCTCTTTGTGGGTTTTTTAATAACAACCATTTAATTTTTCCAGAGAAGAGCAAAGGCCCAAAGTTATGAATAATTCAGCCCCGTATTACCAACCCTGATAAATTTTCACTCCAACTTCTTGTTCACCTTTGATTACAGCTGGTAAGATGATCAAGATGACATCCTGGCAGGTGTCTTTTGATTGCTGTCATCAAGCTACAGAGAGAGTCGCTGGGGAGTCATAATCAAAACTTACGAGAAGATAGCAAAATGGACAAAAGGTGAAGCATTTTGAAAAACAAAGAAAATGATCAGTCTTGGGGGAGGGGAATGAGTACGATCACAATATACTGTGAAAAAATTGAACAAATTAAAACAAGTGTGTCTTCATTGGGTAAGGTGGTGCATGCCTTCTATCCCAGCACTCGAAAGGCAGAAGCAGCAGATTGGAAACTCTGAGGGTAACCGGGATGTTTAGGGAGACTCTTTCTCAGAAACAAAGAAAACCATGTGAGGGTTTGGGCTGGCTGCTCAGTTTCCTACCCTACTAACTCAAAGCTGCCTTAGGGAAATAAAGAGTACTCTTTCAAGAACTTGTCTGGAATAAAGGCAAGATCTGAAAAAGGAAGCCATGGAAGCAACGGGATATCTCTATGGGCAACAGAGCATACCAATATCATGGGACTAAACAATGGGACCTAATATGAGGACGAGGGTCACAAGGTTGTCATCTACAAAAGACGTGGCACTCTTTAAAGGCCTAGACATGCACCATCCAGGGGATTCTCATTTCACCTGAAGTAAACATTAGTACGCTTGAAGCTGAGTGGAAAGTCAATATAACCATCTCATATATTTCAAAGTATAAACCCCTCAAGTAAGGTCACGACCAAAGGACTTGAAAACTATCATAACCAATATGGGAGTAAGTATCTGCCTAATTAATGCAAGAAAAGTGTTGATTGGGTCAGTGAGATGGCTGAGTGGGTAAAGGCGCTTGCTCTCAAACCTGAAGACATGAGTTCAATCCCTAATGCAAGGAAAGAAGTAACTCTCAGAAGTTGTTCTCTGACCTACACACACACACACGATAGATGGATGGATGGATGGATGGATGGATGGATGGATGGATGGATGGATGGAAAGACAGACAGACAGATAGATGCAAAAAGAAGCTGGGCAGCAGTGACACATGCCTTTAATCTCAGCACTCGAGAGGCAGAAGCAGTGGGATCTCGTTGAGTTTGAGGCCAATCTGGTCTACAGAGTAAGTTCCAGGAGAGCCAGGACTGTTTCTCAGAGAAACCCTATCAAAAAAAAAAAAAAAAAGGAAGAAAAAGAGAAAAAAGAATATGGTAGAATATTGTTATCAGAGAAAGCTAGCCATTTTGAGGGGCTGAAGAAATGATTCCGTGGTTGAGGGAGTTTATTGTTCTTAGAGAGGACGCAGATTTGGTTCCCAGCACCCACATTAAGGCTCACAACAGTGTAACTCTGGATTGAGGGAATCCCAATCCTCTTCTAGCCTTCTACACGCAGGTAGTGCACATAAACTCATACAGGCAAACACTGCACATAAAAAAAGGAACATTTTAAAAATTGTTTTGGGTGGTTTGTGGGTGTTCATACTTCCAATTCCACCACTCGGAAGTGAGTTCCTGAGGCAGTGCTACATAGTGAGGGCCTGTCTCAAGGGAGAAAAAAGTGTCTCAGGTCTTTCCTTTCCTGTTCTCTACTAATCTCCATTCTGTTTTTACAATCAGGTTCTACTGTAGCTATGCTCTGCAGTGACCCTCAGAAGGAAACATGCCATCTCTTGCAGCTCAGTGGCTTCCTGGAATGTCTGTGACAGTCCCTTTGTGCATAAGCTTGGCTTTGTTTCCTTCCTTGCATACTTTTGTAAACGCTGAAGCTGGTCCTACCGGTTGGACAGATTTCACCATTCCCCTGTTTGCATAGCACTGTCAACCGGTTCAATCTGAAGCTGTCCCCTGCTTCCTCTGCTCAACAGTGGGTGTGCACTCATGATACAGTATCACGAGATCCTCTATGCATTGTAGATATATTGCAAAACTACGAAAAGGTCAGATTTTGAACTCTCTTGGCTTTTACTGTATATACTCTGCTCTCAGATGCCTCAGAGCAGAGAAAGAAAAATGGCAATGCACTTGCGTGAATTTGGGGTTCGTAACTGACAAAGTACAGTAGGCCCTCTATAACCATGGGTTCTAAATCTGTAAGTTCCACACTCATGATTTTAACCAATGGCATGTCAAAAATATTTATTTTAAAAAAAGTATTGTGTCTGTACTGAACATGCAAAAACTATTTTTGTCTGATGATTACCTCAAATAAAACAGCAAAGGAATCCTGTTTACACAGAATTTACCTCATATAATGTATTGAGTAATTTGGAGATGATTCAAAGTAGATGAGATGGTGGGTGTCGGTCCCAAGCAAATGCTATACCTTTTAAAAATCAATGACTTGAGCATCTTCGGATTTCGGAATATATGGGGCCCTAGAACCAGACTCTCATGGATTCCAGAGAATAATTTTGTAATATCCAGTACCAAATCTATACCTGCCTTAACAAAGCTTAAATTCTCTTCCTAAACCATTAAAAATATATGTTGCAGACATGTATTTGTTTTCCATAATTAAAAATGTTAGAAGCTAGCCATAACATTGAAAGAAACTAAGTCCAACTCCTGAGTGAGGCCCATCTGTAACAGCACCAGTAACAGGACAAAGCCCTCCAACTCCAGCAACCAAAGTGCATCATTGGGTAACATCATAGCACACACCAGAGCAAGCAGTCAACTGAGCACTGAGAGGTTAAAGAAGGACAGAGGAGTAGTGATTTTAGGCACCCAAAAGTCCACTGTCTCTTCTGGGAGACACTCAGGATACAGGCTCTCCTGTGGCAGGGTTAAACCCCAGGTAGATGAAAACACAGTGGACTGGTGTAGAAAACAATTCCCACATTGCTCACAACCATTGTGCCCAAAGGTCTAGAATTTTGTACTCTTTCAAATCTGAGCCACCATCACAGACTGTTCCTTGAGAAGTCCTAAAACAGAGCAGCCGTCTCACAATTGCCGAGGTACAATTAAGAAATTCATGAAGAGATGCTAATCTTCTGAGTGTATTTATATCCACAAGCTCTAGGAAGCAGCCCAAGTCTGGAACAGAGGAGCAACAAGATTGCAGCGAATGACCTCAGAGGCAGCACAGAGTCGCATCTGAGACAGACACCAGGTCTTCCTTTTTGGGGCACTTTCTTAGGAGCGTGGACCTTGTCTCTCCGCTGTGATAATGAAATGATGTATGTATTTTCTCAGGCCTGTAGTCTCCCACTTCATCTAGCCTATAAATTGGGACCCTGAAAACTTACCACTTGATTGGCAACACGTGTCCATACCCATGTTTGATTACCCACACTCTCTCTTGAGCTCTTTGCTCCCTGTGTGGGTCCCAGTGGACTGGTGGAAAGATCTCCGAATGCTCAACACAACTGTAAACTTCTGCCCAACAAATCCAGACCCCAGTTCGCCTCTCTCTCTATTTCTTTTTTACTTGCCCTGTCTTCCTCCCCAAATCCTTTGTAAAGATGATAGGACTGAACACTGAGACACAGATATATTGGTGCTCTCTCTCTCTCTCTCTCTCTCTCTCTCTCTCTCTCTCTCTCTCTCTCTCTCTCTCTCTCTCTCTCTGTGTGTGTGTGTGTGTGTGTGTGTGTGTGTGTGGTGTGGTCTTCATTGCATGTTTTGTAATTGGGTAATATAGCATAGTTGTAGAGGAAATTTCTTTTCCTCTATTCATAAGCATAGAGAAAGGTCTTTCTTCTTGCGTGTGCCAATAACTGGGTCCCCAAAGCCAAGCATTCTGTCATCATGTCTTGGCTCAGTTGCTGCAAAGAGTTGCTCGGGTATCTAAATTTAGTGTTTCCCATGGTTAGCTCAAGCAAATATCTTTTCCATGCAGCATCAGCTTTCCAGAGCTTTCTGTAGAGGATCCCACCACCAAAGCATTACAGCCTGGGGAAAAGTACTCAACCAGTCCTAACTAAACCCAGAATTAGAACTCAGGGCCCACTTTTCATAAGAGCAATGGAAAAAAAATCAGTACAGTAGATTAGTTCAAATACACACTCAATGTGTGCTTGCCAGACAGCCTTGAAGGCTGGTGTGAAATTCCATACGCCCATCCCAGAAGGCAAAGCGCTGATTCCTGTTAGGATAGATGCATACTAGCACAGGGGTGCTGGCGCATACAGCATCTGTGGCCTCAGCATTCAACACTTCCTGCAACTCTGAAGCTAGCTCCCTTCCACAAAGAGGTCTTTGACCCTCTGCCTCCAATACTGTGAGTCCATCGTTTATCCACCCCTCCCTCTTTGAAGGAGGTAAAGAACAGACATTTTCAAT